>NC_090935.1:678901268-683901268 GCF_040938575.1 Ambystoma mexicanum
TGCATTGCTGGGGGGTGGGGTGATGGGAGACATGAGTGGGGGCCTGGTGGAGGCTGCCCCTGCACTGCTGGGGGTGGGGGTGCAGGGAGACATGAGTGGGGGCCTGGTGGAGGCTGCCCCTGCACTGCTGGGGGCTGGGGGTGGTGGTAGACATGAGTGGGGGCCTGGTGGAGGCTGCCCCTGGTGGCTGGGGGGTGGAGGTGGTAGGAGACATGTGTGGGGTCCTGGTGGAGGCTGCCCCTGCACTGCTGGGGGTGGGGGTGATGGGAGACATGAGTGGGGGCCTGGTGGAGGCTGCCCCTGCACTGCTGGGGGGTGGGGGTGGTGGTAGACATCGGTGGGGGCCTTGTGGAGGCTGCCACTGCACTGCTGGGGGGTGGGGGTGATGGGAGACATGAGTGGGGGCCTGGTGGAGGCTGCCCCTGCACTGCTGGGGGGTGGGGGTAATAGGGGACATGAGTGGGGGCCTGGCGGAGGCTGCCCCTGCACTGCTGGGGGGTGGGGGTGCAGGGAGACATGAGTCGGGGCCTGGTGGCGGCTGCCCCTGCACTGCTGGGGGTGGGGGTCATGGGAGACATGAGTTGGACATGGGTGGGGGCCTGGTGGAGGCTGACCCTGCACTGCTGGGGGTGGGGGTGATGGGAGACATGAGTGGGGACCTGGTGGAGGCTGCCCCCGGTGGCTGGGGGGTGGGGGTGGTGGGAGACATGAGTGGGGGCCTGGTGGAGGCTGCCCCTGCACTGCTGGGGGGTGGGGGTGCAGGGAGACATGAGTGGGGGCCTGGTGGAGGCTGCCCCTGGTGTCTAGGGGGTGGGGGTGATGGGAGACATGAGTGGGGGCCTGGTGGAGGCTGCCCCTGCACTGCTGGGGGGTGGGGGTGCAGGGAGACATGAGTGGGGGCCTGGTGGAGGCTGCCCCTGCACTGCTGGGGGGTGGGGGTGGTGGTAGACATGGGTGGGGGCCTGGTGGAGGCTTCCCCTGCACTGCTGGGGGGTGGGGGTGATGATGGGAGACATGAGTGGGGGCCTGGTGGAGGCTGCCCCTGCACTGCTGGGGGTGGGGGTGCAGGGAGACATGAGTTGGGGCCTAGTGGAGGCTGCCCCTGGTGGCTGGGGGGTGGGGGTGGTGGGAGACATGAGTGAGGGCCTGGTGGAGTCTGCCCCTGCACTGCTGGGGGGTGGGGGTGGTGGTAGACATGGGTGGGGACCTGGTGGAGGCTGCCCCTGCACTGCTGGGGGGTGGGGGTGATGGGAGACGTGAGTGGGGGCTTGGTGGAGGCTGCCCCTGCACTGCTGGGGGGTGGGGGTAATAGGGGATATGAGTGGGGGCCTGGTGGAGGCTTCCCCTGGTGGCTGGGGGGTGGGGGTGATGGGAGACATGAGTGGGGGCCGGCTGGTGGCTGCCCCTGCACTGCTGGGGGTGGGGGTGATGGGAGACATGAGTTGGACATGAGTGGGGCCTGGTGGAGGCTGACCCTGCACTGCTGGGGGGTGGGGGTGATGGGAGACATGAGTGGGGACCTGGTGGAGGCTGCCCCTGGTGGCTGGGGGGTGGGGGTGGTGGGAGACATGAGTCGGGGCCTGGTGGAGGCTGCCCCTGCACTGCTGGGGGGTGGGTGTGCAGGGAGACATGGTTGGGGGCCTGGTGGAGGCTGCCCCTGCACTGCTGGGGGGTGGGGTGGTGGTAGACATGAGTTGGGGCCTGGTGGAGGCAGCCCCTGCACTGCTGGGGGGTGGGGGTGCAGGGAGACATGAGTGGGGGCCTGGTGGAGGCTGCCACTGCAATGCTGGCGGGTGGGGGTGGTGGTAGACATGGGTGGGGGCCTGGTGGAGGATGCCCCTGCACTGCTGGGGGGTGGAAGTGATGGGAGACATGAGTGGGGGCCTGGTGGAGGCTGCCCTTGCACTGCTGAGGGGTGGGGGTGCAGGGAGACATGAGTGGGGGCCTGATGGAGGCTGCCCCTGGTGGCTGGGGGGTGGGGGTGGTGGGAGACATGAGTGGGGGCCTGGTGGAGGCTGCCCCTGCACTGCTGGGGGGTGGGGGTGGTGGTAGACATGGGTGGGGGCCTGGTGGAGGCTGCCCCTGCACTGCTGGCGGGTGGGGGTGCAGGGAGACATGAGTTGGAGCCTGGTGGAGGCTGCCCCTGCACTGCTGGGGGGTGGGGGTGATGGGAGACATGAGTGGGGGCCTGGTGGAGGCTGCCTCTGCACTGCTGGGGGGTGGGGGTAATAGGGGACATGAGTGGGGGCCTGGTGGAGGTTGCCCCTGGTGGCTGGGGGTGGAGGTGATGGGAGACATGAGTGGGGGCCTGGTGGAGGCTGCCCCTGCACTGCTGGGGGTGGGGGTGATGGGAGACATGAGTTGGACATGAGTGGGGGCCTGGTGGAGGCTGACCCTTCACTGCTGGGCGGTGGGGGTGATGGGAGACATGAGTGGGGACCTGGTGGAGGCTGCCCCTGGTGGCGGGGGGTGGGGGTGGTGGGAGACATGAGTGGGGACCTGGTGGAGGCTGCCCTTGGTGGCTGGGGGGTGGGGGTGGTGGGAGACATCGGTGGGGGCCTGGTGGAGGCTGCCCCTGCACTGCTGGGGGGTGGGGGTGCAGGGAGACATGAGTGGGGGCCTGGTGGAGGCTGCCCCTGGTGGCTGGGGGGTGGGGGTGATGGGAGACATGAGTTGAACATGAGTGGGGGCCTGGTGGAGGCTGACCCTGCACTGCTGGGGCGTGGGGGTGATGGGAGACATGAGTGGGGACCTGGTGGAGGCTGCCCATGGTGGATGGGGGGTGGGGGTGGTGGGAGACATGAGTGGGGGCCTGGTGGAGGCTGCCCCTGCACTGCTGGGGGTGCAGGGAGACATGAGTGGGGGCCTGGTGGAGGCTGCCCCTGCACTGCTGGGGGGTGGGGTGGTGGTAGACATGGGTGGGGCCTGGTGGAGGCTGCCCCTGCACTGCTGGAGGGTGGGGGTGATGGGAGACATGAGTGGGGGCCTGGTGGAGGCTGCCCCTGCACTGCTGAGGGGTGGGGGTGCAGGGAGACATGAGTGGGAGCCTGGTGGAGGCTGCCCCTGCACTGCTGGGGGGTGGGGGTGGTGGTAGACATGGGTGGGGGCCTGGTGGAGGCTGCCCCTGCACTGCTGGCGGGTGGGGGTGCAGGGAGACATGAGTGGGAGCCTGGTGGAGGCTGCCCCTGCACTGCCAGGGGGTGGGGGTGATGGGAGACATGAGTGGGGGCCTGGTGGAGGCTGCCCCTGCACTGCTGGGGGTGGGGGTAATAGGGGACATGAGTGGGGGCCTGGTGGAGGCTGCCCCTGGTGGCTGGGGGGTGGGGGTGATGGGAGACATGAGTGGGGGCCTGGTGGAGGCTGCCCCTGCACTGCTGGGGGTGGGGGTGATGGGAGACATGAGTTGGACATGAGTGGGGGCCTGGTGGAGGCTGACCCTGCACTGCTGGGGGGTGGGGGTGATGGGAGACATGAGTGGGGACCTGGTGGAGGCTGCCTCTGGTGGCTGGGGGGTGGGGGTGGTGGGAGACATGAGTGGGGACCTGGTGGAGGCTGCCCCTGGTGGCTGGGGGGTGGGGGTGGTGGGAGACATCGGTGGGGGCCTGGTGGAGGCTGCCCCTGCACTGCTGGGGGGTGGGGGTGCAGGGAGACATGAGTGGGGGCCTGGTGGAGGCTGCCCCTGGTGGCTGGGGGGTGGGGGTGATGGGAGACATGAGTGGGTGCCTGGTGGAGGCTGCCCCTGCACTGCTGGGGGGTGGGGGTGCAGGGAGACATGAGTGGGGGCCTGGTGGAGGCTGTCCCTGCACTGCTGGGGGTGGGGGTGATGGGAGACATGAGTTGAACATGAGTGGGGGCCTGGTGGAGGCTGACCCTGCACTGCTGGGGGGTGGGGGTGATGGGAGACATGAGTGGGGACCTGGTGGAGGCTGCCCCTGGTGGCTGGGGGGTGGGGGTGGTGGGAGACATGAGTGGGGGCCTGGTGGAGGCTGCCCCTGCACTGCTGGGGGGTGGGGGTGCAGGGAGACATGAGTGGGGGCCTGGTGGAGGCTGCCCCTGCACTGCTGGGGGGTGGGGTGGTGGTAGACATGGGTGGGGGCCTGGTGGAGGCTGCCCCTGCACTGCTGGAGGGTGGGGGTGATGGGAGACATGAGTGGGGGCCTGGTGGAGGCTGCCCCTGCACTGCTGAGGGGTGGGGGTGCAGGGAGACATGAATGGGGGCCTGGTATAGGCTGCCCCCGGTGGCTGGGGGGTGGGGGTGGTGGGAGACATGAGTGGGGGCCTGGTGGAGGCTGCCCCTGCACTGCTGGGGGGTGGGGGTGCAGGGAGACATGAGTGGGGGCCTGGTGGAGGCTGCCCCTGGTGTCTGGGGGGTGGGGGTGATGGGAGACATGAGTGGGGGCCTGGTGGAGGCTGCCCCTGCACTGCTGGGGGGTGGGGGTGCAGGGAGACATGAGTGGGGGCCTGGTGGAGGCTGCCCCTGCACTGCTGGGGGGTGGGGGTGGTGGTAGACATGGGTGGGGGCCTGGTGGAGGCTTCCCCTGCACTGCTGGGGGGTGGGGGTGCAGGGAGACATGAGTGGGGGCCTAGTGGAAGCTGCCCCTGGTGGCTGGGGGGTGGGGGTGGTGGGAGACATGAGTGGGGGCCTGGTGGAGTCTGCCCCTGCACTGCTGGGGGGTGGGGGTGGTGGTAGACATGGGTGGGGGCCTGGTGGAGGCTGCCCCTGCACTGCTGGGTGGTGGGGGTGATGGGAGACGTGAGTGGGGGCTTGGTGGAGGCTGCCCCTGCACTGCTGGGGGGTGGGGGTAATAGGGGATATGAGTGGGGGCCTGGTGGAGGCTTCCCCTGGTGTCTGGGGGTGGGGGTGATGGGAGACATGAGTGGGGGCCGGCTGGTGGCTGCCCCTGCACTGCTGGGGGTGGGGGTGATGGGAGACATGAATTGGACATGAGTGGGGGCCTGGTGGAGGCTGACCCTGCACTGCTGGGGGGTGGGGGTGATGGGAGACATGAGTGGGGACCTGGTGGAGGCTGCCCCTGGTGGCTGGGGGGTGGGGGTGGTGGGAGACATGAGTCGGGGCCTGGTTGAGGCTGCCCCTGCACTGCTGGGGGGTGGGGGTGCAGGGAGACATGGGTGGGGGCCTGGTGGAGGCTGCCCCTGCACTGCTGGGGGGTGGGGTGGTGGTAGACATGAGTGGGGGCCTGGTGGAGGCAGCCCCTGCACTGCTGGGGGGTGGGGGTGCAGGGAGACATGAGTGGGGGCCTGGTGGAGGCTGCCACTGCACTGCTGGGGGGTGGGGGTGGTGGTAGACATGGGTGGGGGCCTGGTGGAGGATGCCCCTGCACTGCTGGGGGATGGAAGTGATGGGAGACATGAGTGGGGGGCCTGGTGGAGGCTGCCCTTGCACTGCTGAGGGGTGGGGGTGCAGGGAGACATGAGTGGGGGCCTGATGGAGGCTGCCCCTGGTGGCTGGGGGGTGGGGGTGGTGGGAGACATGAGTGGGGGCCTGGTGGAGGCTGCCCCTGCACTGCTGGGGGGTGGGGGTGGTGGTAGACATGGGTGGGGGCCTGGTGGAGGCTGCCCCTGCACTGCTGGCGGGTGGGGGTGCAGGGAGACATGAGTGGGAGCCTGGTGGAGGCTGCCCCTGCACTGCTGGGGGGTGGGGGTGATGGGGACATGAGTGGGGGCCTGGTGGAGGCTGCCCCTGCACTGCTGGGGGGTGGGGGTAATAGGGGACATGAGTGGGGGCCTGGTGGAGGCTGCCCCTGGTGGCTGGGGGGTGGGGGTGATGGGAGACATGAGTGGGGGCCTGGTGGAGGCTGCCCCTGCACTGCTGGGGATGGGGGTGATGGGAGACATGAGTTGGACATGAGTGGGGGCCTGGTGGAGGCTGACCCTGCACTGCTGGGGGGTGGGGGTGATGGGAGACATGAGTGGGGACCTGGTGGAGGCTGCCCCTGGTGGCTGGGGGGTGGGGGTGGTGGGAGACATGAGTGGGGACCTGGTGGAGGCTGCCCCTGGTGGCTGGGGGGTGTGGGTGGTGGGAGACATCGGTGGGGGCCTGGTGGAGGCTGCCCCTGCACTGCTGGGGGGTGGGGGTGCAGGGAGACATGAGTGGGGGCCTGGTGGAGGCTGCCCCTGGTGGCTGGGGGGTGGGGGTGATGGGAGACATGAGTGGGGGCCTGGTGGAGGCTGCCCCTGCACTGCTGGGGGGTGGGGTGCAGGGAGACATGAGTGGGGGCCTGGTGGAGGCTGCCCCTGCACTGCTGGGGGTGGGGGTGATGGGAGACATGAGTTGAACATGAGTGGGGGCCTGGTGGAGGCTGACCCTGCACTGCTGGGGGGTGGGGGTGATGGGAGACATGAGTGGGGACCTGGTGGAGGCTGCCCCTGGTGGCTGGGGGGTGGGGGTGGTGGGAGACATGAGTGGGGGCCTGGTGGAGGCTGCCCCTGCACTGCTGGGGGGTGGGGGTGCAGGGAGACATGAGTGGGGGCCTGGTGGAGGCTGCCCCAGCACTGCTGGGGGGTGGGGTGGTGGTAGACATGGGTGGGGGCCTGGTGGAGGCTGCCCCTGCACTGCTAGAGGGTGGGGGTGGTAGGAGACATGAGTGGGTGCCTGGTGGAGGCTGCCCCTGCACTGCTGGGGGGTGGGGGTGCAGAGAGACATGAGTGGGGACCTGGTGGAGGCTGGCCCTGCATTGCTGGGGGGTGTGGGTGGTGGTAGACATGGGTGGGGGCCTGGTGGAGGCTGCCCCTGCACTGCTGGGGGGTGGGGGTGATGGGAGACATGAGTGGGGGCCTGGTGGAGGCTGCCCCTGCACTGCTGGGGGGTGGGGGTGCAGGGAGACATGAGTGGGGGCCTGGTGGAGGCTGCCCCTGCACTGCTGGGGGGTGGGGGTGATGGGAGACATGAGTGGGGGCCTGGTGGAGGCTGCCCCTGCACTGCTGAGGGGTGGGGGTGCAAGGAGACATGAATGGGGGCCTAGTGGAGGCTGCCCCTGCACTGCTGGGGGGTGGGGTGGTGGTAGACATGATTGGGGGCCTGGTGGAGGCTGCCCCTGGTGGCTCGGGGGTGGGTGTGGTAGGAGACATGAGTGGGGGCCTGGTGGAGGCTGCCCCTGCACTGCTGGGGGGTGGGGGTGATGGGAGACATGAGTGGGGGCCTGGTGGAGGCTGCCCCTGCACTGCTGGGGGGTGGGGGTGGTGGTAGACATGGGTGGGGGCCTGGTGGAGGCTGCCCCTGCACTGCTGGGGGTGGGGGTGCAGGGAGACATGAGTGGGAGCCTGGTGGAGGCTGCCCCTGCACTGCTGGGGGTGGGGGTGAGGGGAGACATGAGTGGGGGCCTGGTGGAGGCTGCCCCTGCACTGCTGGGGGGTGGGGGTAATAGGGGATATGAGTGGGGGCCTGGTGGAGGCTGCCCCTGGTGGCTGGGGGGTGGGGGTGATGGGAGACATGAGTGGGGGCCTGGTGGAGGCTGCCCCTGCACTGCTGGGGGTGGGGGTGATGCGAGACATGAGTTGGACATGAGTGGGGGCCTGGTGGAGGCTGACCCTGCACTGCTGGAGGGTGGGGGTGATGGGAGACATGAGTGGGGGCCTGGTGGAGACTGCCCCTGCACTGCTGGGGGGTGGGGGTGCAGGGAGACATGAGTGGGGGCCTGGTGGAGGCTGCCCCTGGTGTCTGGGGGGTGGGGGTGATGGGAGACATGAGTGGGGACCTGGTGGAGGCTGCCCCTGGTGGCTGGGTGGTGGGGGTGGTGGGAGACATGAGTGGGGGCCTGGTGGAGGCTGCCCCTGCACTGCTGGGGGGTGGGGGTGGTGGTAGACATGGGTGGGGGCCTGGTGGAGGCTGCCCCTGCACTGCTGGGGGTGGGGGTGATGGGAGACATGAGTGGGGACCTGGTGAAGGCTGCCCCTGCACTGCTGGGGGGTGGGGGTGGTGGTAGACATGGGTGGGGGCCTTGTGGAGGCTGCCCCTGCACTGCTGGGGAGTCGGGGTGATGGGAGACATGAGTGGGGGCCTGGTGGAGGCTGCCCCTGCACTGCTGGGGGGTGGGGGTGCAGGGAGACATGAGTGGGGGCCTGGTGGAGGCTGCCCCTGGTGGCTGGGGGGTGGGGGTGGTAGGAGACATGAGTGGGGGCCTGGTGGAGTCTGCCCCTGCACTGCTGGGGGGTGGGGGTGATGGGAGACATGAGTGGGGGCCTGGTGGAGGCTGCCCCTGCACTGCTGAGGGGTGGGGGTGGTGGTAGACATGGGTGGGGGCTTGGTGGAGGCTGCCTCTGCACTGCTGGGGGGTGGGGGTGCAGGGAGACATGAGTGGGGTCCTGGTGGAGGCTTCCCCTGGTGGCTGGGGGGTGGGGGTGAAGGGAAGACATGCGTTGGACATGAGTGGGGGCCTGGTGGAGGCTGCCCCTGCACTGCTGGGGGTGGGGGTAATAGGGAACATGAGTAGGGCCTGGTGGAGGCTGCCCCTGGTGGCTGGGGGGTGGGGGTGATGGGAGACATGAGTGGGGGCCTGGTGGAGGCTGCCCCTGCACTGCTGGGGGTGGGGGTGATGGGAGACATGAGTTGGACATGAGTGGGGGCCTGGTGGAGGCTGACCCTGCACTGCTGGGGGGTGGGGTGATGGGAGACATGAGTGGGGACCTGGTGGAGGCTGCCCCTGGTGGCTGGGGGGTGGGGGTGGTAGGAGACATGAGTGGGTGCCTGGTGGAGGCTGCCCCTGCACTGCTGGGGGGTGGGGGTGCAGGGAGACATGGGTTGGGGCCTGGTGGAGGCTGCCCCTGCACTGCTGGGGGGTGGGGGTGGTGGTAGACATGAGTGGGGGCCTGGTGGAGGCTGCCCCTGCACTACTGGGGGGTGGGGGTGCAGGGAGACATGAGTGGGGACCTGGTGGAGGCTGGCCCTGCATTGCTGGGGGGTGTGGGTGGTGGTAGACATGGGTGGGGGCCTGGTGGAGGCTGCCCCTGCACTGCTGGGGGGTGGGGGTGATGGGAGACATGAGTGGGGGCCTGGTGGAGGATGCCCCTGCACTGCTGGGGGGTGGGGGTGCAGGGAGACATGAGTGGGGGCCTGGTGGAGGCTGCCCCTGGTGGCTGGGGGGTGGGGGTGGTGGGAGACATGAGTGGGGGCCTGGTGGAATCTGCCCCTGCACTGCTGGGGGGTGGGGGTGATGGTAGACATGGGTGGGGGCCTGGTGGAGGCTGCCCCTGCACTGCTGGGGGGTGGGGTTGGTGGTAGACATGGGTGGGGGCCTGGTGGAGGCTGCCCCTGCACTGCTGGGGGGTGGGGGTGCAGGGAGACATGTGTGGGAGCCTGGTGGAGGCTGCCCCTGCACTGCTGGGGGGTGGGGGTGATGGGAGACATGAGTGGGGGCCTGGTGGAGGCTGCCCCTGCACTGCTGGGGGGTGGGGGTAATAGGGGACATGAGTGGGGGCCTGGTGGAGGCTGCCCCTGGTGGCTGGGGGTTGGGGGTGATGGGAGACATGAGTGGGGGCCTGGTGGAGGCTGCCCCTGCACTGCTGGGGGTGGGGGTGATGGGAGACATGAGTGGGGACCTGGTGGAGGCTGCCCCTGGTGGCTGGGGGGTGGAGGTGGTGGGAAACATGAGTGGGGACCTGGTGGAGGCTGCCCCTGGTGGCTGGGGGGTGGGGGTGGTGGGAGACATCGGTGGGGGCCTGGTGGAGGCTGCCCCTGCACTGCTGGGGGGTGGGGGTGCAGGGAGACATGAGTGGGGGCCTGGTGGAGGCTGCCCCTGGTGGCTGGGGGGTGGGGGTGATGGGAGACATGAGTGGGGGCCTGGTGGAGGCTGCCCCTGCACTGCTGGGGGGTGGGGGTGCAGGGAGACATGAGTGGGGGCCTGGTGGAGGCTGCCCCTGCACTGCTGGGGGGTGGGGTGGTGGTAGACATGGGTGGGGGCCTGGTGGAGGCTGCCCCTGCATTGCTGGGGGGTGGGGGTGATGGGAGACATGAGTGGGGGCCTGGTGGAGGCTGCCCCTGCACTGCTGGGGGCTGGGGGTGGTGGTAGACATGAGTGGGGGCCTGGTGGAGGCTGCCCCTGGTGGCTGGGGGGTGGCGGTGGTAGGAGACATGAGTGGGGTCCTGGTGGAGGCTGCCCCTGCACTGCTGGGGGTGGGGGTGATGGGAGACATGAGTGGGGGCCTGGTGGAGGCTGCCCCTGCACTGCTGGGGGGGGGTGGTGGTAGACATGGGTGGGGGCCTTGTGGAGGCTGCCCCTGCACTGCTGGGGGGTGGGGGTGCAGGGAGACATGAGTGGGAGCCTGGTGGAGGCTGCCCCTGCACTGCTGGGGGTGGGGGTGATGGGAGACATGAGTGGGGGCCTGGTGGAGGCTGCCCCTGCACTGCTGGGGGGTGGGGGTAATAGGGGACATGAGTGGGGGCCTGGTGGAGGCTGCCCCTGCACTGCTGGGGGGTGGGGGTGCAGGGAGACATGAGTCGGGGCCTGGTGGCGGCTGCCCCTGCACTGCTGGGGATGGGGGTCATGGGAGACATGAGTTGGACATGAGTGGGGGCCTGGTAGAGGCTGACCCTGCAATGCTGGGGGGTGGGGGTGATGGGAGACATGAGTGGGGACCTGGTGGAGGCTGCCCCCGGTGGCTGGGGGGTGGGGGTGGTGGGAGACATAAGTGGGGGCCTGGTGGAGGCTGCCCCTGCACTGCTGGGGGGTGGGGGTGCAGGGAGACATGAGTGGGGGCCTGGTGGAGGCTGCCCCTGGTGTCTGGGGGGTGGGGGTGATGGGAGACATGAGTGGGGGCCTGGTGGAGGCTGCCCCTGCACTGCTGGGGGGTGGGGGTGCAGGGAGACATGAGTGGGGCCTGGTGGAGGCTTCCCCTGCACTGCTGGGGGGTGGGGGTGATGATGGGAGACATGAGTGGGGGCCTGGTGGAGGCTGCCCCTGCACTGCTGGGGGGTGGGGGTGCAGGGAGACATGAGTGGGGGCCTGGTGGAGGCTGCCCCTGGTGGCTGGGGGGTGGGGGTGGTGGGAGACATGAGTGGGGGCCTGGTGGAGGCTGCCCCTGCACTGCTTGGGGGTGGGGGTGGTGGTAGACATGGGTGGGGGCCTGGTGGAGGCTGCCCCTGCACTGCTGGGGGGTGGGGGTGATGGGAGACGTGAGTCGGGGCTTGGTGGAGGCTGCCCCTGCACTGCTGGGGGGTGGGGGTAATAGGGGATATGAGTGGGGGCCTGGTGGAGGCTTCCCCTGGTGGCTGGGGGGTGGGGGTGATGGGAGACATGAGTGGGGGCCGGCTGGTGGCTGCCCCTGCACTGCTGGGGGTGGGGGTGATGGGAGACATGAGTTGGACATGAGTGGGGGCCTGGTGGAGGCTGACCCTGCACTGCTGGGGGGTGGGGGTGATGGGAGACATGAGTGGGGACCTGGTGGAGGCTGCCCCTGGTGGCTGGGGGGTGGGGGTGGTGGGAGACATGAGTCGGGGCCTGGTGGAGGCTGCCCCTGCACTGCTGGGGGGTGGGGGTGCAGGGAGACATGGGTGGGGGCCTGGTGGAGGCTGCCCCTGCACTGCTGGGGGGTGGGGGTGGTGGTAGACATGAGTGGGGGCCTGGTGGAGGCTGCCCCTGCACTGCTGGGGGGTGGGGGTGCAGGGAGACATGAGTGGGGGCCTGGTGGAGGCTGCCCCTGCACTGCTGGGGGGTGGGGGTGGTGGTAGACATGGGTGGGGGCCTGGTGGAGGATGCCTCTGCACTGCTGGGGGGTGGAAGTGATGGGAGACATGAGTGGGGGCCTGGTGGAGGCTGCCCCTGCACTGCTGGGGGGTGGGGGTGCAGGGAGACATGAGTGGGGGCCTGATGGAGGCTGCCCCTGGTGGCTGGGGGGTGGGGGTGGTGGGAGACATTAGTGGGGGCCTGGTGGAGGCTGCCCCTGCACTGCTGGGGGTTGGGGGTGGTGGTAGACATGGGTGGGGGCCTGGTGGAGGCTGCCCCTGCACTGCTGGGGGGTGGGGGTGATGGGAGATATGAGTGGGGGCCTGGTGGAGGCTGCCCCTGCACTGCTGGGGGGTGGGGGTAATAGGGGACATGAGTGGGGGCCTGGTGGAGGCTGCCCCTGGTGGCTGGAGGGTGGGGGTGATGGGAGACATGAGTGGGGGCCTGCTGGAGGCTGCCCCTGCACTGCTGGGGGTGGGGGTGATGGGAGACATGAGTTGGACATGAGTGGGGGCCTGGTGGAGGCTGACCCTGCACTGCTGGGGGGTGGGGGTGATGGGAGACATGAGTGGGGACCTGGTGGAGGCTGCCCCTGGTGGCTGGGGGGTGGGGGTGGTGGGAGACATGAGTGGGGGCCTGGTGGAGGCTGCCCCTGCACTGCTGGGGTGTGGGGGTGCAGGGAGACATGGGTGGGGGCCTGGTGGAGGCTGCCCCTGCACTGCTGGGGGGTGGGGCTGGTGGTAGATATGAGTGGGGGCCTGGTGGAGGCTGCCCCTGCACTGCTGGGGGGTGGGGGTGCAGGGAGACATGGGTGGGGGCCTGGTGGAGGCTGCCCCTACACTGCTGGGGGGTGGGGGTGATGGGAGACATGAGTGGGGGCCTGGTGGAGGCTGCCCCTGCACTGCTGGGGGGTGTTGGTGCAGGGAGACATGAGTGGGGGCCTGGTGGAGGCTGGCCCTGGTGGCTGGGGGGTGGGGGTGGTAGGAGACATGAGTGGGGGCCTGGTGGAGGCTGCCCCTGCACTGCTGGGGGGTGGGGGTGGTGGTAGACATGAGTGGGGGACTGGTGGAGGCTGCCCCTGGTGGCTGGGGGTGGGGGTGGTAGGAGACATGAGTGGGGGCCTGGTGGAGGCTGCCCCTGCACTGCTGGGGGGTGGGGGTGATGGGAGACATGAGTGGGTGCCTGGTGGAAGCTGCCCCTGCACTGCTGGAGGGTGGGGGTGGTGGTAGACATGGGTGGGGGCCTGGTGGAGGCTGCCCCTGCACTGCTGGGGGGTGGGGTGCAGGGAGACATGAGTGGGAGCCTGGTGGAGACTGCCCCTGCACTGCTGGGGGTGGGGTGATGGGAGACATGAGTGGGGGCCTGGTGGAGGCTGCCCCTTCACTGATGGGGGGTGGGGGTAATAGGGGACATGAGTGGGGGCCTGGTGGAGGCTGCCCCTGGTGGCTGGGGGGTGGGGGTGATGGGAGACATGAGTGGGGGCCTGGTGGAGGCTGCCCCTGCACTGCTGGGGGGTGGGGGTGCAGGGAGACATGAGTGGGGGCCTGGTGGAGGCTGCCCCTGGTGTCTGGGGGGTGGGGGTGATGGGAGACATGAGTGGGGGCCTGGTGGAGGCTGCCCCTGCACTGCTGGGGGGTGGGGGTGCAGGGAGACATGAGTGAGGCCCTGGTGGAGGCTGCCCCTGCACTGCTGGGGGGTGGGGGTGGTGGTAGACATGGGTGGGGGCCTGGTGGAGGCTTCCCCTGCACTGCTGGGGGGTGGGGGTGATGATGGGAGACATGAGTGGGGGCCTGGTGGAGGCTGCCCCTGCACTGCTGGGGGGTGGGGGTGCAGGGAGACATGAGTGGGGGCCTGGTGGAGGCTGCCCCTGGTGGCTGGGGGGTGGGGGTGGTGGGAGACATGAGTGGGGGCCTGGTGGAGGCTGCCCCTGCACTGCTTGGGGGTGGGGGTGGTGGTAGACATGGGTGGGGGCCTGGTGGAGGCTGCCCCTGCACTGCTGGGGGGTGGGGGTGATGGGAGACGTGAGTCGGGGCTTGGTGGAGGCTGCCCCTGCACTGTTGGGGGGTGGGGGTAATAGGGGATATGAGTGGGGGCCTGGTGGAGGCTTCCCCTGGTGGCTGGGGGGTGGGGGTGATGGGAGACATGAGTGGGGGCCGGCTGGTGGCTGCCCCTGCACTGCTGGGGGTGGGGGTGATGGGAGACATGAGTTGGACATGAGTGGGGGCCTGGTGGAGGCTGACCCTGCACTGCTGGGGGGTGGGGGTGATGGGAGACATGAGTGGGGACCTGGTGGAGGCTGCCCCTGGTGGCTGGGGGGTGGGGGTGGTGGGAGACATGAGTCGGGGCCTGGTGGAGGCTGCCCCTGCACTGCTGGGGGGTGGGGGTGCAGGGAGACATGGGTGGGGGCCTGGTGGAGGCTGCCCCTGCACTGCTGGGGGGTGGGGGTGGTGGTAGACATGAGTGGGGGCCTGGTGGAGGCTGCCCCTGCACTGCTGGGGGGTGGGGGTGCAGGGAGACATGAGTGGGGGCCTGGTGGAGGCTGCCCCTGCACTGCTGGGGGGTGGGGGTGGTGGTAGACATGGGTGGGGGCCTGGTGGAGGATGCCTCTGCACTGCTGGGGGGTGGAAGTGATGGGAGACATGAGTGGGGGCCTGGTGGAGGCTGCCCCTGCACTGCTGGGGGGTGGGGGTGCAGGGAGACATGAGTGGGGGCCTGATGGAGGCTGCCCCTGGTGGCTGGGGGGTGGGGGTGGTGGGAGACATTAGTGGGGGCCTGGTGGAGGCTGCCCCTGCACTGCTGGGGGTTGGGGGTGGTGGTAGACATGGGTGGGGGCCTGGTGGAGGCTGCCCCTGCACTGCTGGGGGGTGGGGGTGATGGGAGATATGAGTGGGGGCCTGGTGGAGGCTGCCCCTGCACTGCTGGGGGGTGGGGGTAATAGGGGACATGAGTGGGGGCCTGGTGGAGGCTGCCCCTGGTGGCTGGAGGGTGGGGGTGATGGGAGACATGAGTGGGGGCCTGCTGGAGGCTGCCCCTGCACTGCTGGGGGTGGGGGTGATGGGAGACATGAGTTGGACATGAGTGGGGGCCTGGTGGAGGCTGACCCTGCACTGCTGGGGGGTGGGGGTGATGGGAGACATGAGTGGGGACCTGGTGGAGGCTGCCCCTGGTGGCTGGGGGGTGGGGGTGGTGGGAGACATGAGTGGGGGCCTGGTGGAGGCTGCCCCTGCACTGCTGGGGTGTGGGGGTGCAGGGAGACATGGGTGGGGGCCTGGTGGAGGCTGCCCCTGCACTGCTGGGGGGTGGGGCTGGTGGTAGATATGAGTGGGGGCCTGGTGGAGGCTGCCCCTGCACTGCTGGGGGGTGGGGGTGCAGGGAGACATGGGTGGGGGCCTGGTGGAGGCTGCCCCTACACTGCTGGGGGGTGGGGGTGATGGGAGACATGAGTGGGGGCCTGGTGGAGGCTGCCCCTGCACTGCTGGGGGGTGTTGGTGCAGGGAGACATGAGTGGGGGCCTGGTGGAGGCTGGCCCTGGTGGCTGGGGGGTGGGGGTGGTAGGAGACATGAGTGGGGGCCTGGTGGAGGCTGCCCCTGCACTGCTGGGGGGTGGGGGTGGTGGTAGACATGAGTGGGGGACTGGTGGAGGCTGCCCCTGGTGGCTGGGGGTGGGGGTGGTAGGAGACATGAGTGGGGGCCTGGTGGAGGCTGCCCCTGCACTGCTGGGGGGTGGGGGTGATGGGAGACATGAGTGGGTGCCTGGTGGAAGCTGCCCCTGCACTGCTGGAGGGTGGGGGTGGTGGTAGACATGGGTGGGGGCCTGGTGGAGGCTGCCCCTGCACTGCTGGGGGGTGGGGTGCAGGGAGACATGAGTGGGAGCCTGGTGGAGACTGCCCCTGCACTGCTGGGGGTGGGGTGATGGGAGACATGAGTGGGGGCCTGGTGGAGGCTGCCCCTTCACTGATGGGGGGTGGGGGTAATAGGGGACATGAGTGGGGGCCTGGTGGAGGCTGCCCCTGGTGGCTGGGGGGTGGGGGTGATGGGAGACATGAGTGGGGGCCTGGTGGAGGCTGCCTCTGCGCTGCTGGGGGTGGGGGTGATGGGAGACATGAGTTGGACATGAGTGGGGGCCTGGTGGAGGCTGACCCTGCACTGCTGGGGGGTGGGGGTGATGGGAGACATGAGTGGGGACCTGGTGGAGGCTGCCCCTGGTGGCTGGGGGGTGGGGGTGGTGGGAGACATGAGTGGGGGCCTGGTGGAGGCTGCCCCTGCACTGCTGGGGGGTGGGAGTGCAGGGAGACATGAGTGGGGGCCTGGTGGAGGCTGCCCCTGGTGTCCCCGGGGTGGGGGTGATGGGAGACATGAGTGGGGGCCTGGTGGAGGCTGCCCCTGCACTGCTGGGGGGTGGGAGTGCAGGGAGACATGAGTGGGGGCCTGGTGGAGGCTGCCCCTGCACTGCTGGGGGGTGGGGGTGGTGGTAGAAATGTGTGGGGGCCTGGTGGAGGCTGCCCCTGCACTGCTGGGGGTGGGGGTGATGGGAGACATGAGTGTGGGCCTGGTGGAGGCTGCCCCTGCACTGCTGGGGGGTGGGGGTGCAGGGAGGCATGAGTGGGGGCTTGGTGGAGGCTGCCCCTGGTGGCTGGGGGGTGGGGGTGGTGGTAGACATGAGTGGGGGCCTGGTGGAGGCTGCCCCTGCACTGCTGGGGGGTGGGTGTGGTGGTAGACATGGGTGGGGGCCTGGTGGAGGCTGCCCCTGCACTGCTGGGGGGTGGGGTGATGGGAGACATGGGTGGGGGCCTGGTGGAGGCTGCCCCTGCACTGCTGGGGGGTGGGGGTGGTGGTAGACATGGGTGGGGGCCTGGTGGAGGCTGCCCCTGCACTGCTGGGGGGTGGGGGTGATGGGAGACATGAGTGGGGGCCTGGTGGAGGCTGCCCCTACACTGCTGGGGGGTGGGGGTGCAGGGAGACATGAGTGGGGGCCTGGTGGAGGCTGCCCCTGGTGGCTGGGGGGTGGGGGTGGTAGGAGACATGAGTGGGGGCCTGGTGGAGGCTGCCCCTGCACTGCTGGGGGGTGGTGGTAGACATGAGTGGGGGCCTGGTGGAGGCTGCAACTGGTGGCTGGGGGGTGGGGGTGGTAGGAGACATGAGTGGGGGCCTGGTGGAGGCTGCCCCTGCACTGCCGGGGGGTGGGGGTGCAGGGAGACATGGGTGGGGGCCTGGTGGAGGCTGCCCCTGCACTGCTGGGGGGTGTGGGATGGGTGGTAGACATGAGTGGGGGCCTGGTGGAGGCTGCCCCTGCACTGCTGGGGGGTGGGGGTGGTGGTAGACATGGGTGGGGGCCTGGTGGAGGCTGCCCCTGCACTGCTGGGGGGTGGGGGTGATGGGAGACATGAGTGGGGGTCTGGTGGAGGCTGCCCCTGCACTGCTGCGGGGTGGGGGTGGGGGTGGTGGTAGACATGAGTGGGGGCCTGGTGGAGGCTGCCCCTGGTGGCTGGGGGGTGGGGGTGGTAGGAGACATGAGTGGGGGCCTGGTGGAGGATGCCCCTGCACTGCTGGGGGGTGGGGATGATGGGTGACATGAGTGGGGGCCTGGTGGAAGCTGCCCCTGCACTGCTGGGGGGTGGGGGTGGTGGTAGACATGGGTGGGGGCCTGGTGGAGGCTGCCCCTGCACTGCTGGGGGGTGGGGGTGCAGGGAGACATGAGTGGGAGCCTGGTGGAGGCTGCCCCTGCACTTCTGGGGGTGGGGGTGATGGGAGACATGCGTGGGGGCCTGGTGAAGGCTGCCCCTGCACTGCTGGGGTGTGGGGGTAATAGGGGACATGAGTGGGGGCCTGGTGGAGGATGCCCCTGGTGGCTGGGGGGTGGGGGTGATGGGAGACATGAGTGGGGGCCTGGTGGAGGCTGCCCCTGCACTCCTGGGGGTGGGGGTGATGGGAGACATGAGTTGGACATGAGTGGGGGCCTGGTGGAGGCTGACCCTGCACTGCTGGGGGGTGGGGGTGATGGGAGACATGAGTGGGGACCTGGTGGAGGCTGCCCCTGGTGGCTGGGGGGTGGGGGTGGTGGGCGACATGAGTGGGGGCCTGGTGGAGGCTGCCCCTGCACTGCTGGGGGGTGGGGGTGCAGGGAGACATGAGCGGGGGCCTGGTGGAGGCTGCCCCTGGTGTCTGGGGGGTGGGGGTGATGGGAGACATGAGTGGGGGCCTGGTGGAGGCTGCCCCTGCACTGCTGGGGGGTGGGGGTGCAGGGAGACATGAGTGGGGGCCTGGTGGAGGATGCCCCTGCACTGGTGGGGGGTGGGGGTGGTGGTAGACATGGGTGGGGGCCTGGTGGAGGCTGCCCCTGCACTGCTGGGGTGTGGGGGCGCAGGGAGACATGAGTGGGGGCCTGGTGGAGGCTGCCCCTGGTGGCTGGGGGGTGGGGTGGTGGGAGACATGAGTGGGGGCCTGGTGAAGGCTGCCCCTGCACTGCTGGGGGGTGGGGGTGGTGGTAGACATGGGTGGGGGCCTGGTGGAGGCTGCCCCTGCACTGCTGGGGGTGGGGGTGATGGGAGACATGAGTGGGGGCCTGGTGGAGGCTGCCCCTGCACTGCTGGGGGGTGGGGGTGGTGGTAGACATGGGTGGGGGCCTGGTGGAGGCTGCCCCTGCACTACTGGGGGGTGGGGGTGATGGGAGACATGAGTGGGGGCCTGGTGGAGGCTGCCCCTGCACTGCTGGGGGGTGGGGGTGCAGGGAGACATGAGTGGGGGCCTGGTGGAGGCTGCCCCTGGTGGCTGGGGGGTGGGGGTGGTAGGAGACATGAGTGGGGGCCTGGTGGAGGCTGCCCTTGCACTGCTGGGGGCTGGGGGTGGTGGTAGACATGAGTGGGGGCCTGGTGGAGGCTGCCCCTGGTGGCTGGGGGGTGGGGGTGGTAGGAGACATGAGTGGGGGCCTGGTGGAGGCTGCCCCTGCACTGCTGGGGGGTGGGGGTGATGGGAGACAGAAGTGGGGGCCTGGTGGAGGCTGCCCCTGCACTGCTGGGGGTTGGGGGTGGTGGTAGACATGGGTGGTGGCCTGGTGGAGGCTGCCCCTGCACTGCTGGGGGGTGGGGGTGCAGTGAGACATGAGTGGGGGGCCTGGTGGAGGATGCCCCTGCACTGCTGGGGGGTGGGGGTAATAGGGGACATAAGTGGGGGCCTGGTGGAGGCTGCCCCTGGTGGCTGGGGGGTGGGGGTGATGGGAGACATGAGTGGGGGTCTGGTGGAGGCTGCCCCTGCACTGCTGGGGGTGGGTGTGATGGGAGACATGAGTTGGACATGAGTGGGGGCCTGGTGGAGGCTGCCCCTGCACTGCTGGGGGGTGGGGGTGGTGGTAGACATGGGTGGGGGCCTGGTGGAGGCTGCCCCTGCACTGCTGGGGGGTGGGGGTGATGGGAGACATGAGTGGGGCCTGGTGGAGGCTGCCCCTGCACTGCTGGGGGGTGGGGTTGCAGGGAGACATGAGTGGGGGCCTGGTGGAGGCTGCCCCTGGTGGCTGGGGGGTGGGGGTGGTAGGAGACATGAGTGGGGGCCTGGTGGAGGCTGCCCCTGCACTGCTGGGGTGTGGGGGTGGTGGTAGACATGAGTGGGGCCTGGTGGAGGCTGCCCCTGCACTGCTGGGGGGTGGGGGTGGTGGTAGACATGGGTGGGGGCCTGGTGGAGGCTGCCCCCTGCACTGCTGGGGGTGGGGTGATGGGAGACATGAGTGTGGGTCTGGTGGAGGCTGCCCCTGCACTGCTGGGGGGTGGGGGTGGTGGTAGACATGAGTGGGGGCCTGGTGGAGGCTGCCCCTGGTGGCTGGGGGGTGGGGTGGTAGGAGACATGAGTGGGGGCCTGGTGGAGGATGCCCCTGCACTGCTGGGGGGTGGGGATGAAGGGAGACATGAGTGGGGGCCTGGTGGAAGCTGCCCCTGCACTGCTGGGGGGTGGGGGTGGTGGTAGACATGGGTGGGGGCCTGGTGGAGGCTGCCCCTGCACTGCTGGGGGGTGGGGGTGCAGGGAGACATGAGTGGGAGCCTGGTGGAGGCTGCCCCTGCACTTCTGGGGGTGGGGGGTGATGGGAGACATGAGTGGGGGCCTGGTGAAGGCTGCCCCTGCACTGCTGGGGTGTGGGGGGTAATAGGGGACATGAGTGTGGGCCTGGTGGAGGCTGCCCCTGGTGGCTGGGGGGTGGGGGTGATGGGAGACATGAGTGGGGGCCTGGTGGAGGCTGCCCCTGCACTCCTGGGGGTGGGGGTGATGGGAGACATGAGTTTGGACATGAGTGGGGGCCTGGTGGAGGCTGACCCTGCACTGCTGGGGGGTGGGGGTGATGGGAGACATGAGTGGGGACCTGGTGGAGGCTGCCCCTGGTGGCTGGGGGTGGGGGTGGTGGGCGACATGAGTGGGGCCTGGTGAGGCTGCCCCTGCACTGCTGGGGGGGGTGGGGGTGCAGGGAGACATGGGTGGGGGCCTGGTGGAGGCTGCCCCTGCACTGCTGGGGGTGGGGGTGATGGGAGACTTGAGTGGGGGCCTAATGGAGGCTGCCCCTGCACTGCTGGGGAGTGGGGGTGCAGGGAGACATGAGTGGGGCCTGGTGGAGGCTGCCCCTGGTGGCTGGGGGGTGGGGGTGGTAGGAGACATGAGTGGGGGCCTGGTGGAGGCTGCGCCTGCACTGCTGGGGGGTGGGGGTGGTGGTAGACATGAGTGGGGGCTGGTGGAGGCTGCAACTGGTGGCTGGGGGGTGGGGGTGGTAGGAGACATGAGTGGGGGCCTGGTGGAGGCTGCCCCTGCACTGCTGGGGGTGGGGGGGTGTTAGACATGAGTGGGGGCCTGGTGGAGGCTGCCCCTGCACTTCTGGGGGGTGGGGTGCAGGGATACATGAGTGGGGGGCCTGGTGGAGGCTGCCCCTGCACTGCTGGGGGGTGGGGGTGGTGGTAGACATGGGTGGGTGCCTGGTGGAGGCTGCTCCTGCACTGCTGGGGGGTGGGGGTGATGGGAGACATGATTGGGGGTCTGGTGGAGGCTGCCCTGCACTGCTGGGGGGTGGGGTGGTGGTAGACATGAGTGGGGGCCTGGTGGAGGGCTGCCCCTGCACTGCTGGGGGCTGGGGGTGGTGGTAGACATGAGTGGGGGCCTGGTGGAGGCTGCCCCTGGTGGCTGGGGGGTGGGGATGATGGGAGACATGAGTGGGGGCCTGGTGGAAGCTGCCCCTGCACTGCTGGGGGGTGGGGGTGGTGGTAGACATGGGTGGGGGCCTGGTGGGAGGCTGCCCCTGCACTGCTGGGGGGTGGGGGTGCAGCGAGACATGAGTGGGAGCCTGGTGGAGGCTGCCCCTGCACTTCTGGGGTGGGGGTGATGGGAGACATGAGTGGGGGCCTGGTGAAGGCTACCCCTGCACTGCTGGGTGTGGGGGTAATAGGGGACAAGAGTGGGGGCCTGGTGGAGGCTGCCCCTGGTGGCTGGGGGTGGGGGTGATGGGGAGACATGAGTGGGGGCCTGGTGGAGGCTGCCCCTGCACTCCTGGGGGTGGGGGTGATGGGAGACATGAGTTGGACATGAGTGGGGGCCTGGTGGAGGCTGACCCTGCACTGCTGGGGGTGGGGGTGATGGGAGACATGAGTGGGGACCTGGTGGAGGCTGCCCTGGTGGCTGGGGGGTGGGGGTGGTGGGCGACATGAGTTGGGGCCTGGTGGAGGCTGCCCCTGCACTGCTGGGGGGGTGGGGGTGCAGGGAGACATGAGTGGGGGCCTGGTGGAGGCTGCCCCTGGTGTCTGGGGGGGTGGGGTGATGGGAGACATGAGTGGGGGCCTGGTGGAGGCTGCCCCTGCACTGTTGGGGGGTGGGGGTGGTGGTAGACATGAGTGGGGGCCTGGTGGAGGGCTGCCCCTGGTGGCTGGGGGGTGGGGGTGGTAGGAGACATGAGTGGGGCCTGGTGGAGGCTGCCCCTGCACTGCTGGGGGTTGGGGGTGATGGGAGACATGAGTGGGGGCCTGGTGGAGGCTGCCCCTGCACTGCTGGGGGTGGGGGTGCAGGGAGACATGAGTGGGGTCCTGGTGGAAGCTGCCCCTGGTGTCTGGGGGGGGGGGTGATGGGAAACATGAGTGGGGGCCTGGTGGAGGCTGCCCCTGCACTGCTGGGGGGTGGGGGTGCAGGAGACATGAGTGGGGGCCTGGTGGAGGCTGCCCCTGCACTGCTGGGGGGTGGGGGTGGTGGTAGACATGGGTGGGGGCCTGGTGGAGGCTGCCCCTGCACTGCTGGGGGGTGGGGGTGCAGGGAGACATGAGTGGGAGCCTGGTGGAGGCTGCCCCTGCACTGCTGGGGGTGGGGGTGATGGGAGACATGAGCGGGGGCCTGGTGGAGGCTGCCCCTGCACTGCTGGGTGGTGGGGGTAATAGGGGACATGAGTGGGGGCCTGATGGAGGCTGCCCCTGGTGGCTGGGGGGTGGGGGTGATGGGAGACATGAGTGGGGGCCTGGTGGAGGCTGCCCCTGCACTGCTGGGGGGTGGGGGTGATGGGAGACATGAGTTGGACATGAGTGGGGGCCTGGTGGAGGCTGACCCTGCACTGCTGGGGGGTGGGGGTGGTGGGAGACATGAGTGGGGACCTGGTGGAGGCTGCCCTGGTGGCTGGGGGGTGGGGGTGGTGGGAGACATGAGTGGGGCCTGGTGGAGGCTGCCCCTGCACTGCTGGGGGGTGGGAGTGCAGGGAGACATGGGTGGGGGCCTGGTGAGGCTGCCCCTGGTGTCTGGGGGGTGGGGGTGATGGGAGACATGAGTGGGGGCCTGGTGGAGGCTGCCCCTGCACTGCTGGGGGCGGGGGTGGTTGTAAACATGGGTGGGGGCCTGGTGGAGGATGCCCCTGCACTGGCTGGGGGGTGGGGGTGCAGGGAGACATGAGTGGGGGCCTGGTGGAGGCTGCCCCTGGTGGCTGGGGGGTGGGGGTGGTGGGCGACATGAGTGGGGGCCTGGTGGAGGCTGCCCCTGCACTGCTGCGGGGTGGGGGTGGGGTAGACATGGGTGGGGGCCTGGCGGAGGCTGCCCTGCACTGCTGGGGGTGGGGGTGATGGGAGACATGAGTGGGGGCCTGGTGGAGGCCTGCCCCTGCACTGCTGGGGGTGGGGGTGGTGGTAGATATGGGTGGGGGCCTGGTGGAGGCTGCCCTGCACTGCTGGGGGGTGGGGGTGATGGGAGACATGAGTGGGGGCCTGGTGGAGGCTGCCCCTGCACTGCTGGGTGGTGGGGGTGCAGGGAGACATGAGTGGGGGCCTGGTGGAGGCTGCCCCTGGTGGCTGGGGGTGGTAGGAGACATGAGCGGGGGCCTGGTGGAGGCTGCCCCTGCACTGCTGGGTGGTGGGGGTAATAGGGGACATGAGTGGGGGCCTGATGGAGGCTGCCCCTGGTGGCTGGGGGGTGGGGGTGATGGGAGACATGAGTGGGGGCCTGGTGGAGGCTGCCCCTGCACTGCTGGGGGTGGGGGTGATGGGAGACATGAGTTGGACATGAGTGGGGGCCTGGTGGAGGCTGACCCTGCACTGCTGGGGGGTGGGGGTGATGGGAGACATGAGTGGGGACCTGTGGAGGCTGCCCTGGTGGCTGGGGGGTGGGGGTGGGGGGAGACATGAGTGGGTGCCTGGTGGAGGCTGCCCTGCACTGCTGGGGGGTGGGAGTGCAGGGAGACATGGGTGGGGGCCTGGTGGAGGCTGCCCCTGGTGTCTGGGGGGTGGGGGTGATGGGAGACATGAGTGGGGGCCTGGTGGAGGCTGACCTGCACTGCTGGGGGGTGGGGGTGATGGGAGACATGAGTGGGGACCTGGTGGAGGCTGCCCCCTGCACTGCTGGGGGGTGGGGGTGATGGGAGACATGAGTGGGGGCCTGGTGGAGGCTGCCCCTGCACTGCTGGGGGGTGGGGTTGCAGGGAGACATGAGTGGGGCCTGGTGGAGGCTGCCCTGGTGGCTGGGGTGGGGGTGGTAGGAGACATGAGTGGGGCCTGGTGGAGGCTGCCCTGCACTGCTGGGGTGTGGGGGTGGTGGTAGACATGAGTGGGGCCTGGTGGAGGCTGCCCCTGCACTGCTGGGGGGGTGGGGGTGGTGGTAGACATGGGTGGGGGCCTGGTGGAGGCTGCCCCTGCACTGCTGGGGGGTGGGGGTGATGGGAGACATGAGTGGGGGTCTGGTGGAGGCTGCCCCTGCACTGCTGGGGGGTGGGGGTGGTGGTAGACATGAGTGGGGGCCTGGTGGAGGCTGCCCTGGTGGCTGGGGGGTGGGGGTGGTAGGAGACATGAGTGGGGGCCTGGTGGAGGATGCCCCTGCACTGCTGGGGGGTGGGGATGAAGGGAGACATGAGTGGGGCCTGGTGGAAGCTGCCCCTGCACTGCTGGGGGGTGGGGGTGGTGGTAGACATGGGTGGGGGCCTGGTGGAGGCTGCCCCTGCACTGCTGGGGGGTGGGGGTGCAGGAGACATGAGTGGAGCCTGGTGGAGGCTGCCCCTGCACTTCTGGGGTGGGGGTGATGGGAGACATGAGTGGGGGCCTGGTGAAGGCTGCCCCTGCACTGCTGGGGTGTGGGGGTAATAGGGGACATGAGTGGGGGCCTGGTGGAGGCTGCCCCTGGTGGCTGGGGGGTGGGGGTGATGGGGGACATGAGTGGGGGCCTGGTGGAGGCTGCCCCTGCACTCCTGGGGGTGGGGGTGATGGGGAGACATGAGTTGGACATGAGTGGGGGCCTGGTGGAGGCTGACCCTGCACTGCTGGGGGGTGGGGGTGATGGGAGACATGAGTGGGGACCTGGTGGAGGCTGCCCCTGGTGGCTGGGGGGTGGGGGTGGTGGGCGACATGAGTGGGGGCCTGGTGGAGGCTGCCCCTGCACTGCTGGGGGGGGTGGGGGTGCAGGGGAGACATGGGTGGGGGCCTGGTGGAGGCTGCCCCTGCACTGCTGGGGGGTGGGGGTGATGGGAGGACTTGAGTGGGGTTGAGTGGGGGCCTAATGGAGGCTGCCCCTGCACTGCTGGGGAGTGGGGGTGCAGGGAGACATGAGTGGGGGCCTGGTGGAGGCTGCCCCTGGTGGCTGGGGGGTGGGGGTGGTAGGAGACATGAGTGGGGGCCTGGTGGAGGCTGCCCCTGCACTGCTGGGGGGTGGGGGTGGTGGTAGACATGAGTGGGGGCCTGGTGGAGGCTGCAACTGGTGGCTGGGGGTGGGGGTGGTAGGAGACATGAGTGGGGGCCTGGTGGAGGCTGCCCCTGCACTGCTGGGGGGTGGGGGGGTGTTAGACATGAGTGGGGGCCTGGTGGAGGCTGCCCCTGCACTTCTGGGGGGTGGGGGTGCAGGGATACATGAGTGGGGGCCTGGTGGAGGCTGCCCCTGCACTGCTGGGGGGTGGGGGTGGTGGTAGACATGGGTGGGTGCCTGGTGGAGGCTGCCCCTGCACTGCTGGGGGGTGGGGGTGATGGGAGACATGATTGGGGGTCTGGTGGAGGCTGCCCCTGCACTGCTGGGGGGTGGGGTGGTGGTAGACATGAGTGGGGGCCTGGTGGAGGCTGCCCCTGCACTGCTGGGGGCTGGGGGTGGTGGTAGACATGAGTGGGGGCCTGGTGGAGGCTGCCCCTGGTGGCTGGGGGGTGGGGATGATGGGAGACATGAGTGGGGGCCTGGTGGAAGCTGCCCCTGCACTGCTGGGGGGTGGGGGTGGTGGTAGACATGGGTGGGGGCCTGGTGGAGGCTGCCCCTGCACTGCTGGGGGGTGGGGGTGCAGCGAGACATGAGTGGGAGCCTGGTGGAGGCTGCCCCTGCACTTCTGGGGGTGGGGGTGATGGGAGACATGAGTGGGGGCCTGGTGAAGGCTACCCCTGCACTGCTGGGGTGTGGGGGTAATAGGGGACAAGAGTGGGGGCCTGGTGGAGGCTGCCCCTGGTGGCTGGGGGGTGGGGGTGATGGAGACATGAGTGGGGGCCTGGTGGAGGCTGCCCCTGCACTCCTGGGGGTGGGGGTGATGGGGAGACATGAGTTGGACATGAGTGGGGGCCTGGTGGAGGCTGACCCTGCACTGCTGGGGGGTGGGGTGATGGGAGACATGAGTGGGGACCTGGTGGAGGCTGCCCCTGGTGGCTGGGGGGTGGGGGGTGGTGGGCGACATGAGTTGGGGCCTGGTGGAGGCTGCCCCTGCACTGCTGGGGGGGGTGGGGGTGCAGGGAGACATGAGTGGGGGCCTGGTGGAGGCTGCCCCTGGTGTCTGGGGGGTGGGGGTGATGGAGACATGAGTGGGGGCCTGGTGGAGGCTGCCCCTGCACTGCTGGGGGGTGGGGGTGGTGGTAGACATGAGTGGGGGCCTGGTGGAGGCTGCCCCTGGTGGCTGGGGGGTGGGGGTGGTAGGAGACATGAGTGGGGGCCTGGTGGAGGCTGCCCCTGCACTGCTGGGGGTTGGGGGTGATGGGAGACATGAGTGGGGGCCTGGTGGAGGCTGCCCCTGGTGGCTGGGGGGTGGGGGTGATGGGAGACATGAGTGGGGGCCTGGTGGAGGCTGCCCCTGCACTCCTGGGGGTGGGGGTGATGGGAGACATGAGTTGGACATGAGTGGGGGCCTGGTGGAGGCTGACCCTGCACTGCTGGGGGGTGGGGGTGATGGGAGACATGAGTGGGGACCTGGTGGAGGCTGCCCCTGGTGGCTGGGGGGTGGGGGTGGTGGGCGACATGTGTTGGGGCCTGGTGGAGGCTGCCCCTGCACTGCTGGGGGGGTGGGGGTGCAGGGAGACATGAGTGGGGGCCTGGTGGAGGCTGCCCCTGGTGTCTGGGGGGGTGGGGTGATGGGAGACATGAGTGGGGGCCTGGTGGAGGCTGCCCCTGCACTGCTGGGGGGTGGGGGTGGTGGTAGACATGAGTGGGGGCCTGGTGGAGGCTGCCCCTGGTGGCTGGGGGGGTGGGGGTGGTAGGAGACATGAGTGGGGGCCTGGTGGAGGCTGCCCCTGCACTGCTGGGGGTTGGGGGTGATGGGAGACATGAGTGGGGGCCTGGTGGAGGCTGCCCCTGCACTGCTGGGGGGTGGGGGTGCAGGGAGACATGAGTGGGGTCCTGGTGGAAGCTGCCCCTGGTGTCTGGGGGGGGGGTGATGGGAAACATGAGTGGGGGCCTGGTGGAGGCTGCCCCTGCACTGCTGGGGGGTGGGGGTGCAGGGAGACATGAGTGGGGGCCTGGTGGAGGCTGCCCCTGCACTGCTGGGGGGTGGGGGTGGTGGTAGACATGGGTGGGGGCCTGGTGGAGGCTGCCCCTGCACTGCTGGGGGGTGGGGGTGCAGGGAGACATGAGTGGGAGCCTGGTGGAGGCTGCCCCTGCACTGCTGGGGGTGGGGGTGATGGGAGACATGAGCGGGGGCCTGGTGGAGGCTGCCCCTGCACTGCTGGGTGGTGGGGGTAATAGGGGACATGAGTGGGGGCCTGATGGAGGCTGCCCCTGGTGGCTGGGGGGTGGGGGTGATGGGAGACATGAGTGGGGGCCTGGTGGAGGCTGCCCCTGCACTGCTGGGGGTGGGGGTGATGGGAGACATGAGTTGGACATGAGTGGGGGCCTGGTGGAGGCTGACCCTGCACTGCTGGGGGGTCGGGGTGGTGGGAGACATGAGTGGGGACCTGGTGGAGGCTGCCCCTGGTGGCTGGGGGGTGGGGGTGGTGGGAGACATGAGTGGGGGCCTGGTGGAGGCTGCCCCTGCACTGCTGGGGGTGGGAGTGCAGGGAGACATGGGTGGGGGCCTGGTGGAGGCTGCCCCTGGTGTCTGGGGGGTGGGGTGATGGGAGACATGAGTGGGGGCCTGGTGGAGGCTGCCCCTGCACTGCTGGGGGCGGGGGTGGTTGTAAACATGGGTGGGGGCCTGGTGGAGGATGCCCCTGCACTGCTGGGGGGTGGGGGTGCAGGGAGACATGAGTGGGGGCCTGGTGGAGGCTGCCCCTGGTGGCTGGGGGGTGGGGTGGTGGGCGACATGAGTGGGGGCCTGGTGGAGGCTGCCCCTGCACTGCTGCGGGGTGGGGTGGGGGTAGACATGGGTGGGGGCCTGGCGGAGGCTGCCCCTGCACTGCTGGGGGGTGGGGGTGATGGGAGACATGAGTGGGGGCCTGGTGGAGGCTGCCCCTGCACTGCTGGGGGGTGGGGGTGGTGGTAGATATGGGTGGGGGCCTGGTGGAGGCTGCCCCTGCACTGCTGGGGGGTGGGGGTGATGGGAGACATGAGTGGGGGCCTGGTGGAGGCTGCCCCTGCACTGCTGGGTGGTGGGGGTGCAGGGAGACATGAGTGGGGGCCTGGTGGAGGCTGCCCCTGGTGGCTGGGGGTGGTAGGAGACATGAGCGGGGGCCTGGTGGAGGCTGCCCCTGCACTGCTGGGTGGTGGGGGTAATAGGGGACATGAGTGGGGGCCTGATGGAGGCTGCTCCTGGTGGCTGGGGGGTGGGGGTGATGGGAGACATGAGTGGGGGCCTGGTGGAGGCTGCCCCTGCACTGCTGGGGGTGGGGGTGATGGGAGACATGAGTTGGACATGAGTGGGGGCCTGGTGGAGGCTGACCCTGCACTGCTGGGGGGTGGGGGTGATGGGAGACATGAGTGGGGACCTGGTGGAGGCTGCCCCTGGTGGCTGGGGGGTGGGGGTGGTGGGAGACATGAGTGGGGGCCTGGTGGAGGCTGCCCCTGCACTGCTGGGGGGTGGGAGTGCAGGGAGACATGGGTGGGGGCCTGGTGGAGGCTGCCCCTGGTGTCTGGGGGTTGGGGGTGATGGGAGACATGAGTGGGGCCTGGTGGAGGCTGCCTCTGCACTGCTGGGGGCGGGGGTGATTGTAAACATGGGTGGGGGCCTGGTGGAGGATGCCCCTGCACTGCTGGGGGGTGGGGGTGCAGGGAGACATGAGTGGGGGCCTGGTGGAGGCTTCCCCTGGTGGCTGGGGGGTGGGGGTGGTGGGAGACATGAGTGGGGGCCTGGTGGAGGCTGCCCCTGCACTGCTGCAGGGTGGGGGTGGGGGTAGACATGGGTGGGGGCCTGGTGGAGGCTGCCCCTGCACTGCTTGGGGGGTGGGGGTGATGGGAGACATGAGTGGGGGCCTGGTGGAGGCTGCCCATGCACTGCTGGGGGGTGGGGGTGGTGGTAGATATGGGTGGGGGCCTGGTGGAGGCTGCCCCTGCACTGCTGGGGGGTGGGGGTGATGGGAGACATGAGTGGGGGCCTGGTGGAGGCTGCCCCTGCACTGCTGGGTGGTGGGGGTGCAGGGAGACATGAGTGGGGGCCTGGTGGAGGCTGCCCCTGGTGGCTGGGGTGGTAGGAGACATGAGTGGGGGCCTGGTGGAGGCTGCCCCTACTGGCTGGGGGTGGGGGTGGTAGGAGACATGAGTGGGGGCCTGGTGGAGGCTGCCCCTGCACTGCTGGGGGGTGGGGGTGATGGGAGACATGAGTGGGGGCCTGGTGGAGGCTGCCCCTGCACTGCTGGGGGGTGGGGGTGATGGGAGACATGAGTGGGGGCCTGGTGGAGGCTGCCCCTGCACTGCTGGGGGGTGGGGGTGGTGGTAGATATGGGTGGGGGCCTGGTGGAGGCTGCCCCTGCACTGCTGGGGGTGAGGGTGATGGGAGACATGAGTGGGGGCCTGGTGGAGGCTGCCCCTGCACTGCTGGGGGGTGGGGGTAATAGGGGACATGAGTGGGGGCCTGGTGGAGGCTGCCCCTGGTGGCTGGGGGGTGGGGGTGATGGGAGACATGAATGGGGGCCTGGTGGAGGCTGCCCCTGCACTGCTGGGGGTGGGGGTGATGGGAGACATGAGTTGGACATGAGTGGGGCCTGGTGGAGGCTGACCCTGCACTGCTGGGGGGTGGGGTGATGGGAGACATGAGTGGGGACCTGGTGGAGGCTGCCCCTGGTGGCTGGGGGGTGGGGATGGTGGGAGACATGAGTGGGGGCCTGGTGGAGGCTGCCCCTGCACTGCTGGGGCGTGGGGGTGCAGGGAGACATGAGTGGGGGCCTGGTGGAGTCTGCCCCTGGTGTCTGGGGGGTGGGGGTGATGGGAGACATGAGTGGGGGCCTGGTGGAGGCTGCCCCTGCACTGCTGGGGGGTGGGGGTGCAGGGAGACATGAGTGGGGGCCTGGTGGAGGCTGCCCCTGCACTGCTGGGGGGTGGGGGTGGTGGTAGACATGGGTGGGGCCTGGTGGAGGCTGCCCCTGCACTGCTGGGGGGTGGGGGTGATGGGAGACATGAGTGGGGGCCTGGTGGAGGCTGCCCCTGCACTGCTGGGGGGTGGGGGTGCAGGGAGACATGAGTTGGGGCCTGGTGGAGGCTGCCCCTGGTGGCTGGGGGGTGGGGTAGTGGGAGACATGAGTGGGGGCCTGGTGGAGGCTGCCCTGCACTGCTGGGTGGTGGGGGTGGTGGTAGACATGTGTGGGGGCCTGGTGGAGGCTGCCCCTGCACTGCTGGGGGGTGGGGTGATGGGAGACATGAGCGGGGGCCTAGTGGAGGCTGCCCCTGCACTGCTGGGGGTGGGGGTGGTGGTAGACATGGGTGGGGGCCTGGTGGAGGCTGCCCCTGCACTGCTGGGGGGGTGGGGGTGCAGGGAGACATGAGTGGGAGCCTGGTGGAGGCTGCCCCTGCACTGCTGGGGGGTGGGGGTGATGGGAGACATGAGTGGGGGCCTGGTGGAGGCTGCCCCTGCACTGCTGGGGGGTGGGGTAATAGGGGACATGCGTGGGGGCCTGGTGGAGGCTGCCCCTGCACTGCTGGGGGATGGGGGTGGTGGTAGACATGGGTGGGGGCCTGGTGGAGGCTGCCCCTGCACTGCTGGGGGGTGGGGGTGATGGGAGACATGAGTGGGGTCTGGTGGAGGCTGCCCCTGCACTGCTGGGGGGTGGGGGTGGTGGTAGACATGAGTGGGGGCCTGGTGGAGGCTGCCCCTGGTGGCTGGGGGGTGGGGGTGGTAGGAGACATGAGTGGAGGCCTGGTGGAGGATGCCCCTGCACTGCTGGGGGGTGGGGATGAAGGGAGACATGAGTGGGGGCCTGGTGGAAGCTGCCCCTGCACTGCTGGGGGGTGGGGGTGGTGGTAGACATGGGTGGGGGCCTGGTGGAGGCTGCCCCTGCACTGCTGGGGGGGGGGGTGCAGGGAGACATGAGTGGGAGCCTGGTGGAGGCTGCCCCTGCACTTCTGGGGGTGGGGGTGATGGGAGACATGAGTGGGGGCCTGGTGAAGGCTGCCCCTGCACTGCTGGGGTGTGGGGGTAATAGGGGACATGAGTGGGGGCCTGGTGGAGGCTGCCCCTGGTGGCTGGGGGGTGGGGGTGATGGGAGACATGAGTGGGGGCCTGGTGGAGGCTGCCCCTGCACTCCTGGGGGTGGGGGTGATGGGAGACATGAGTTGGACATGAGTGGGGGCCTGGTGGAGGCTGACCCTGCACTGCTGGGGGGTGGGGGTGATGGGAGACATGAGTGGGGACCTGGTGGAGGCTGCCCCTGGTGGCTGGGGGGTGGGGGTGGTGGGCGACATGAGTGGGGGCCTGGTGGAGGCTGCCCCTGCACTGCTGGGGGGCTGGGGGGGTGGGGGTGCAGGGAGACATGGGTGGGGGCCTGGTGGAGGCTGCCCCTGCACTGCTGGGGGGTGGGGGTGAAGGGAGACATGAGTGGGGGCCTGGTGGAGGCTGCCCCTGCACTGCTGGGGGGTGGGGGTGCAGGGAGACATGAGTGGGGGCCTGGTGGAGGCTGCCCCTGGTGGCTGGGGGGTGGGGGTGGTAGGAGACATGAGTGGGGGCCTGGTGGAGGCTGCCCCTGCACTGCTGGGGGGTGGGGGTGGTGGTAGACATGAGTGGGGGCCTGGTGGAGGCTGCAACTGGTGGCTGGGGGGTGGGGGTGGTAGGAAACATGAGTGGGGGCCTGGTGGAGGCTGCCCCTGCACTGCTGGGGGGTGGGGGTGCAGGGAGACATGGGTGGGGGCCTGGTGGAGGCTGCCCCTGCACTGCTGGGGGGTGGGGGGGTGGTAGACATGAGTGGGGGCCTGGTGGAGGCTGCCCCTGCACCTCTGGGGGGTGGGGTGCAGGGAGACATGAGTGGGGGCCTGGTGGAGGCTGCCCCTGCACTGCTGGGGGGTGGGGGTGGTGGTAGACATGGGTGGGTGCCTGGTGGAGGCTGCCCCTGCACTGCTGGGGGGTGGGGGTGATGGGAGACATGAGTGGGGGTCTGGTGGAGGCTGCCCCTGCACTGCTGGGGGGTGGGGTGGTGGTAGACATGAGTGGGGGCCTGGTGGAGGCTGCCCCTGCACTGCTGGGGGCTGGGGGTGGTGGTAGACATGAGTGGGGGCCTGGTGGAGGCTGCCCCTGGTGGCTGGGGGGTGGGGATGATGGGAGACATGAGTGGGGGCCTGGTGGAAGCTGCCCCTGCACTGCTGGGGGGTGGGGGTGGTGGTAGACATGGGTGGGGGCCTGGTGGAGGCTGCCCCTGCACTGCTGGGGGGTGGGGGTGCAGCGAGACATGAGTGGGAGCCTGGTGGAGGCTGCCCCTGCACTTCTGGGGGTGGGGGTGATGGGAGACATGAGTGGGGGCCTGGTGAAGGCTGCCCCTGCACTGCTGGGGTGTGGGGGTAATAGGGGACAAGAGTGGGGGCCTGGTGGAGGCTGCCCCTGGTGGCTGGGGGGTGGGGGTGATGGGAGACATGAGTGGGGGCCTGGTGGAGGCTGCCCCTGCACTCCTGGGGGTGGGGGTGATGGGAGACATGAGTTGGACATGAGTGGGGGCCTGGTGGAGGCTGACCCTGCACTGCTGGGGGGTGGGGGTGATGGGAGACATGAGTGGGGACCTGGTGGAGGCTGCCCCTGGTGGCTGGGGGGTGGGGGTGGTGGGCGACATGAGTTGGGGCCTGGTGGAGGCTGCCCCTGCACTGCTGGGGGGGTGGGGGTGCAGGTAGACATGAGTGGGGGCCTGGTGGAGGCTGCGCCTGGTGTCTGGGGGGTGGGGGTGATGGGAGACATGAGTGGGGGCGTGGTGGAGGCTGCCCCTGCACTGCTGGGGGGTGGGGGTGGTGGTAGACATGAGTGGGGGCCTGGTGGAGGCTGCCCCTGGTGGCTGGGGGGTGGGGGTGGTAGGAGACATGAGTGGGGGCCTGGTGGAGGCTGCCCCTGCACTGCTGGGGGTTGGGGGTGATGGGAGACATGAGTGGGGGCCTGGTGGAGGCTGCCCCTGCACTGCTGGGGGGTGGGGGTGCAGGGAGACATGAGTGGGGTCCTGGTGGAGGCTGCCCCTGGTGTCTGGGGGGTGGGGGTGATGGGAAACATGAGTGGGGGCCTGGTGGAGGCTGCCCCTGCACTGCTGGGGGGTGGGGGTGCAGGGAGACATGAGTGGGGGCCTGGTGGAGGCTGCCCCTGCACTGCTGGGGGGTGGGGGTGGTGGTAGACATGGGTGGGGGCCTGGTGGAGGCTGCCCCTGCACTGCTGGGGGGTGGGGGTGCAGGGAGACATGAGTGGGAGCCTGGTGGAGGCTGCCCCTGCACTGCTGGGGGTGGGGGTGATGGGAGACATGAGTGGGGGCCTGGTGGAGGCTGCCCCTGCACTGCTGGGTGGTGGGGTGATGGGAGACATGAGTTGGACATGAGTGGGGCCTGGTGGCGGCTGACCCTGCACTGCTGAGGGGTGGGGTGATGGGAAACATGAGTGGGGACCTGGTGGAGGCTGCCCCTTGTGGCTGGGGGGTGGGGGGGTGGGGAGACATGAGTGGGGCCTGGTGGAGGCTGCCCCTGCACTGCTGGGGGTGGGGGTGATGGGAGACATGAGTTGGACATGAGTGGGGGCCTGGTGGAGGCTGACCCTGCACTGCTGGGGGGTGGGGGTGATGGGAGACATGAGTGGGGACCTGGTGGAGGCTGCCCCTGGTGGCTGGGGGGTGGGGGGGTGGGAGACATGAGTGGGGGCCTGGTGGAGGCTGCCCCTGCACTGCTGGGGGGTGGGAGTGCAGGGAGACATGGGTGGGGGCCTGGTGGAGGCTGCCCCTGGTGTCTGGGGGGGTGGGGGTGATGGGAGACATGAGTGGGGGCCTGGTGGAGGCTGCCCCTGCACTGCTGGGGGCGGGGGTGGTGGTAAACATGGGTGGGGGCCTGGTGGAGGATGCCCCTGCACTGCTGGGGGGTGGGGTGCAGGGAGACATGAGTGGGGGCCTGGTGGAGGCTGCCCCTGGTGGCTTGGGGGTGGGGGTGGTGGGAGACATGAGTGGGGGCCTGGTGGAGGCTGCCCCTGCACTGCTGCGGGGTGGGGGTGGGGGTAGACATGGGTGGGGGCCTGGTGGAGGCTGCCCCTGCACTGCTGGGGGGTGGGGGTGATGGGAGACATGAGTGGGGGCCTGGTGGAGGCTGCCCCTGCACTGCTGGGGGGTGGGGTGGTGGTAGATATGGGTGGGGCCTGGTGGAGGCTGCCCTGCACTGCTGGGGGTGGGGGGATGGGAGACATGAGCGGGGCCTGGTGGAGGCTGCCCCTGCACTGCTGGGTGGTGGGGGTGCAGGGAGACATGAGTGGGGGCCTGGTGGAGGCTGCCCCTGGTGGCTGGGGGGTGGGGGTGGTAGGAGACATGAGTGGGGGCCTGGTGGAGGCTGCCCCTGCACTGCTGGGGGTGGGGGTGGTGGTAGACATGAGTGGGGGCCTGGTGGAGGCTGCCCCTACTGGCTGGAGGGTGGGGGTGGTAGGAGACATGAGTGGGGGCCTGGTGGAGGCTGCCCCTGCACTGCTGGGGGGTGGGGGTGATGGGAGACATGAGTGGGGGCCTGGTGGAGGCTGCCCCTGCACTGCTGAGGGGTGGGGGTGGTGGTAGACATGGGTGGGGGCCTGGTGGAGGCTGCCCCTGCACTGCTGGGGGGTGGGGGTGCAGGGAGACATGAGTGGGAGCCTGGTGGAGGCTGCCCCTGCACTGCTGGGGTGGGGGTGATGGGAGACATGAGTTGGGGCCTGGTGGAGGCTGCCCCTGCACTGCTGGGGGGTGGGGGTAATAGGGGACATGAGTGGGGGCCTGGTGGAGGCTGCCCCTGGTGGCTGGGGGGCGGGGTGATGGGAGACATGAGTGGGGGCCTGGTGGAGGCTGCCCCTGCACTGCTGGGGGTGGGGGTGATGGGGAGACATGAGTTGGACATGAGTGGGGGCCTGGTGGGAGGCTGACCCTGCACTGCTGGGGGGTGGGGTGATGGGAGACATGAGTGGGGACCTGGTGGAGGCTGCCCCTGGTGGCTGGGGGGTGGGGATGGTGGGAGACATGAGTGGGGGCCTGGTGGAGGCTGCCCCTGCACTGCTGGGGGGTGGGGGTGCAGGGAGACATGAGTGGGGCCTGGTGGAGTCTGCCCCTGGTGTCTGGGGGTGGGGGTGATGGGAGACATGAATGGGGGCCTGGTGGAGGCTGCCCCTGCATTGCTGGGGGGTGGGGGTGCAGGGAGACATGAGTTGGGGCCTGGTGGAGGCTGCCCCTGCACTGCTGGGGGTGCCGGTGGGTGGTAGACATGGGTGGGGGCCTGGTGGAGGCTGCCCCTGCACTGCTGGGGGGTGGGGGTGATGGGAGACATGAGTGGGGGCCTGGTGGAGGCTGCCCCTGCACTGCTGGGGGGTGGGGGTGCAGGGAGACATGAGTTGGGGCCTGGTGGAGGCTGCCCCTGGTGGCTGGGGGGTGGGGTTAGTGGGAGACATGAGTGGGGGCCTGGTGGAGGCTGCCCCTGCACTGCTGGGGGGTGTGGGTGGTGGTAGACATGGGTGGGGGCCTGGTGGAGGCTGCCCCTGCACTGCTGGGGGGTGGGGTGATGGGGGACATGGGTGGGGGCCTGGTGGAGGCTGCCTGCACTGCTGGGGGGGTGGGGGTGCAGGGAGACCTGAGTGGGAGCCTGGTGGAGGCTGCCCCTGCACTGCTGGGGGGTGGGGGTGATGGAGACATGAGTGGGGGCTGGTGGAGGCTGCCCCTGCACTGCTGGGGCGTGGGGGTAATAGGGGACATGTGTGGGGGCCTGGTGGAGGCTGCCCCTGTGGCTGGGGGTTGGGGGTGATGGGAGACATGAGTGGGGGCCTGGTGGAGGCTGCCCCTGCACTGCTGGGTGGTGGGCGTGCAGGGGAGACATGAGTGGGGGCCTGGTGGAGGCTGCCCCTGGTGGCTGGGGGGTGGGGGTGGTAGGAGACATGAGTGGGGCCTGGTGGAGGCTGCCCCTGCCACTGCTGGGGGGTGGGGGGTGGTGGTAGACATGAGTGGGGGCCTGGTGGAGGCTGCCCCTACTGGCTGGGGGGTGGGGGTGGTAGGAGACATGAGTGGGGGCCTGGTGGAGGCTGCCCCTGCACTGCTGGGGGGTGGGGGTGGTGGTAGACATGGGTGGGGGCCTGGTGGAGGCTGCCCCTGCACTGCTGGGGGGTGGGGGTGATGGGAGACATGAGCAAGGCCTGGTGGAGGCTGCCCCTGCACTGCTGGGGGGTGGGGGTGGTGGTAGACATGGGTGGGGGCCTGGTGGAGGCTGCCCCTGCACTGCTGGGGGGTGGGGTGATGGGAGACATGGGTGGGGGCCTGGTGGAGGCTGCCCCTGCACTGCTGGGGGGGTGGGGGTGCAGGGAGACCTGAGTGGGAGCCTGGTGGAGGCTGCCCCTGCACTGCTGGGGGGTGGGGGGTGATGGGAGACATGAGTGGGGGCCTGGTGGAGGCTGCCCCTGCACTGCTGGGGGGTGGGGGTAATAGGGGACATGTGTGGGGGCCTGGTGGAGGCTGCCCCTGGTGGCTGGGGGTTGGGGGTGATGGGAGACATGAGTGGGGCCTGGTGGAGGCTGCCCCTGCACTGCTGGGTGGTGGGGGTGCAGGGAGACATGAGTGGGGGCCTGGTGGAGGCCTTGCCCCTGGTGGCTGGGGGGTGGGGATGGTAGGAGACATGAGTGGGGGCCTGGTGGAGGCTGCCCCTGCACTGCTGGGGGGTGGGGTGGTGGTAGACATGAGTGGGGGCCTGGTGGAGGCTGCCCCTACTGGCTGGGGGTGGGGTGGTAGGAGACATGAGTGGGGGCCTGGTGGAGGCTGCCCCTGCACTGCTGGGGGGTGGGGTGGTGGTAGACATGGGTGGGGGCCTGGTGGAGGCTGCCCCTGCACTGCTGGGGGGTGGGGGTGATGGGAGACATGAGCAAGGCCTGGTGGAGGCTGCCCCTGCACTGCTGGGGGTGGGGGGTGGTGGTAGACATGGGTGGGGGCCTGGTGGAGGCTGCCCCTGCACTGCTGGGGGGGTGGGGGTGCAGGGAGACATGAGTGGGAGCCTGGTGGAGGCTGCCCCTGCACTGCTGGGGGGTGGGGGTGATGGGAGACATGAGTGGGGGCCTGGTGGAGGCTGCCCCTGCACTGCTGGGGGGTGGGGGTAATAGGGGACATGCGTGGGGGCCTGGTGGAGGCTGCCCCTGGTGGCTGGGGTTGGGGGTGATGGGGAGACATGAGTGGGGGCCTGGTGGATGCTGCCCCTGCACTGCTGGGGGTGGGGGCGATGGGAGACATGAGTTGGACATGAGTGGGGGCCTGGTGGAGGCTGCCCCTGCACTGCTGGGGGGTGGGGTGATGGGAGACATGAGTGGGGGCCTGCTGGAGGCTGCCCCTGGTGGCTGGGGGGGTGGCAGTGGTGGGAGACATGAGTGGGGGCCTGGTGGAGGCTGCCCCTGCACTGCTGGGGGTGGAGGTGCAGGGAGACATGAGTGGGGCCTGGTGGAGGCTGCCCCTGGTGGCTGGGGGGTGGGGGTGATGGGAGACATGAGTGGGGGCCTGGTGGAGGCTGCCCCTGCACTGCTGGGGGGTGGGGGTGGTGGTAGACATGGGTGGGGGCCTGGTGGAGGCTGCCCCTGCACTGCTGGGGTGTGGGGGTGATGGGTGACATGTGTTGGTGATCAGTAGTGCAAGGTGACATGTGGGTTGGCTGGTGGGCATGGCCATGGTGGATGGGTTGCCTGTGGGACATGAGCAGGGGTGCAGGGTAGTCCCCTGTGGTGTGGGCTGCCTGCAGGAGCCGTGGAGGGTGTAGAGGGAACACCTGGGAGGACCCACATGGCCAAATCACATATAGCATTCCCCGGCACCACCGAAATACACGTACCCTGCAGAAATCGCGTGTGAATCTTCCGCGCACCTCGGAATACACGTACCCAGGCCAATCGCGTGTGGAACTTCCCACGCACCTCGAAGTACACGTACCCAGGCCAATCGCGTGTGGAACTTCCCGCGCACCCCCACCTACCCAGGCCAATCGCGTGTGGAACTTCCCGCGCACCTCGGAATACACGTACCCAGGCTAATCGCGTGTGGAACTTCCTGCGCACCCCCACCTACCCAGGCCAATCACGTGTGGAACTTCCCGCGCACCCCGTAGTACACGTACCCAGGCCAATCGCGTGTGGAAGCCAATCGCGTGTGGAATTTCCCGCGCACCCCGAAGTACACGTACCCAGGCCAATCGCGTGTGGAAGTTCCCGTGCACCCCCACCTACCCAGGCCAATCGCGTGTGGAACTTCCCGCGCACCCCGAAGTACACGTACCCAGGCCAATCGCGTGTGGGACTTCCTGCGCACCCCACCTACCCAGGCCATTCGTGTGTGGAACTTCCCGCGCACCCTGTAGTACACGTACCCAGGCTAATCGCGTGTGAAACTTCCCGCACACCCCAAAGTACACGTACCCAGGCCAATCGCATGTGGAACTTCCCGCGCACCCCGAAGTACACGTACCCAGGCCAATCGCGTGTGAAACGTCCCGCGCACCCCCACCTACCCAGGCCAATCACGTGTGGAACTTCCTGCGCACCCCATAGTACACGTACCCAGGCTAATTGCGCGTGGAACTTCCCGCGCTCCCTGAAGTACACGTACCCAGGCCAATCGCGTGTGGAACTTCCCGCGCACCCGAAGTACACGTACCCAGGCCAATCGCGTGTGGAAGTTCCCGTGCACCCCCACCTACCCAGGCCAATCGCGTGTGGAACTTCCCGCGCACCCCGAAGTACACGTACCCAGGCCAATCGCGTGTGGGACTTCCTGCGCACCCCCACCTACCCAGGCCAATAGCGTGTGGAACTTCCCGCACACCCCAAAGTACACGTACCCAGGCCAATCGCGTGTGGAACTTCCCGCGCACCCCGAAGTACACGTACCCAGGCCAATCGCGTGTGGAATTTCCCGCGCACCCCCACCTACCCAGGCCAATCGTGTGTGGAACTTCCTGCGCACCCCATAGTACACGTACCCAGGCTAATCGCGTGTGGAACTTCCCGCGCACCCCAAAGTACACGTACCCAGGCTAATCGCGTGTGGAACTTCCTGCGCACCCAGGAACACGCGCACATGGTATTTTTCACACAGCGGGTGTCCGTGTTTGTCGGTGCCCCTTTGCACCTCATTTGTCCTAGAGGGTCACTGTATTGCCCATTCATCATGGCTGTATATGGGTGCTTTTTGTTAGCACACATTTTGGCGCACATTTTTTTCAGTCGCAGGGGCGCTACCGCCTGCTTTCTTGTGGCGTACTTGTTTGGCCCTGTGCGCGTCTTTGACCGTGCGCTGGTTTGCCCTATTCGATTCCATGAATACGGGTTGTAGGCGAGCGTGTGGGCGTTCCGCGCACTTGCCTCCTGTACTTCCCCCGTGACGCCCATATTTTCACGCGTTGTTCCCCATTCCGAGTGTTACGCCCCGTGTTCCGCCTACTTTTGTGATGTGCGCCGCGCTATGTGCGATTTCGCAGTGGCCGTGGCGCACGCTGTTGGATGACCTGTGCGCCGGCGTGCGCGGCGCACATTTTTAGCGCACATCCAATGTTTTTCTCGCGCACGGACTTCCATGAATCGCTGTACGCTGGTTTCCCTGCGATTTTCGCACTTGCACTGCGATTTTTGCACTTTTCCTGCGATTCGCACGTTTTGGCACCTCTGCGCAGAAATTTTCGGCGCACATTATTTCCATGAATCGATCTCTTAGTTTTTAGGTTTTGCAAACCTGCAGAGGCCCTTGTCAGTTTTTTATACTGAGGGAGTTTTCATATTCCTGTGGTATGTCCGGATACAGACTTTGCACAGGATTTACCATGGGATGGTTGTGTTTATATCTGTTGAATTCTACATGCAACAAGGTAAATTCACCCTAAAGGTCCTCTTTTTTCTCACTGCGTTCCTCCAGTCATCATTCTTTTGTAATATTCTGGCAGCCATCTGCATGCACGTCATTTGTGTGGTGTTTTTTTATGCACACTTCTAAATCTTTTTTTGCCCATTGACAGCCCTTCCATGCAGTCAGTACAAATGGCCGTTTTTCTTTGTTCAAATAATTTGATGTACGCATACATGTTATCTCATCTAATACATCACCTACATTCTGAGGAGGTATGTATGTCTATGTTCCTCCAGTGACAACTTTTAAGGTCTCCTCTTCCAGTTGATCAATGGACTGACATACGCCATCATATGTCCCTGTGTTCGACCCTATTGTAGACCAGCGTAGACACTACAATTTTAGTGTTCTGACTGAAGTCTGCAAATTTGTTTTCAACTGCTCACTAACTAAAATGGTGGTCTGTACGCCGCAGGCGTCCCGCTGTAGGAAGAAAAATCTATTTTTCAGCACCCCGAGTTACAGCTTTAGGAACTAGGGGTTCTTATGGCTTTCATCCCCTATTGCAGGAGCTGCAATGGAGTATAATGATCTGGATCCCCCATCATTTATTTATTTATTTATAACACGCCGAAGCCCACAGGCATCAGGGCCCACACAGACACACTTTGCTTGGGCCGATAACTTGGGCTGCCGGCCCGTTATCCCCCGTTCCAGTACCTGGAACGGGGGATGAACACCAACTTATTCCCATTAGCATAACACAAAATTCTAATGGAAATGTTGGAAAAACGTATTGAGTCTATGTACTTTACTGAGAAATGTAAAGTAGATGGATTCTATAAGATTTTCTTTTAGTTCTATTTTTTAACTGTGAAAGGTGGTTCCTAAAGGAACCTTTATTTTGTTGTTTTAAAAAAAGAAAAATTGCAGGAGAGGTTAGAACCTAAGGTGAGGAGGGAAATAAGGAAAGAGGCACCAAGCACTAATATGGAGGGGCAGGTGGACAGGGCAAGATGTTGCATGTGCATTACTTCTAAGGTAGTGGGCAGTGTTTCTCATGCTCCTTGATTACAGCTTTAAACACACTTCGAAATTGCTTCCCCCTGCAGAGTGGTGTGTTGCAGTAAATACAGAGGTCTGTTGTCTTCCTAAAATATGGATCAACAGCCTATTTTATTGCTTTCAATCTAGCTGGTGGTATGTTGTGTCTCACAGAAGTAGGCTGTGTGGTTACAGTATTGGTTGAGGAATATGATGTGGAGGGAGACAGCCTGCTACTTGCTAAGAAAGGAACAATCTTTCTGAGAGCATTGCAGTAGTTGGTTATGGTGTAGCGGCACATGGAGGTTGTCCCTTAGGAGTAACTTCTTGGTCCGCTTCATTGTCTTTGGAAATACTGCACTTTTTTTGTTGTGTGGGCCCTCCAGCTGGTGGTGGTGGTGGCTCTTGGGGAGGAGGGATGGCAATAGCTGATGCCATTTTTAAGATAAATAGCAGTTTTGCTACTATTCTTCCAAGTATGTGCTTTGTAATAGATTGTGAATGAAAAAACAAAGTAAAACCAAAAAACCTCAGAAATCCACCAGTTATGGTACGCTAAGCAAACAAAACTTGAGCCCGTGCACTGCTAAGACTAACACCCAGGACATTAAAGATGACATCACAAATGTAATTGATGGCATCACTGATGAAATCACATGTGAAATACATTTTGCTGAAAAGTCCCTACAAGGGGTTGTGTTTATAATGTTGGTAACAAGATGTCAAGGGTGATTGTGCAATGTAAAACATGTAATAACTAGCTAACAATTCAAGACTTACTACACACTTGTGCTAGTACAAACAGTACATATGAAGACCCACAATGCATACAAATCAGAGGCACATACAGAGAAACTAAAGTAAGGAAGAAAGAAACAGCATCATCAGAAAATGTTAATAGCATTAAAGTTTATCTTCATGTATACAAATGAACTGTGTGTTTGAGGCCTACCTATTGCCCCATGTACGTGCACCATGAACTGAGACCAAACCCCAGGACAAGGTTAACGTCTAGATATACAGCATCTTTTGAATTTTAATATTCTAACTGTGAGTGAACAAAACCAACTTTGATGTCCTGGGTGTTAGTCTTAGCAGTGCACAGTGGTTGTGCAGGTTATCATTGCTTAGCTTACCATAACTGGTTAATTTCTGAGGTTTTTTCGGTTTTACTTTTAACAAGGTACGTCCCTTTAACAACGGTTTTTCATTGAATATATATATATATAGTCAGGTGAGACAGCTGCAAACCTATAGGACAGCAGAGATTAACCCCTAAAATCGCTTCAGATTATAATATGATACACATTAAAGAATTACATTTTTGCATGCTTGACTGCTAAGGCTCGCCAACGCTTTGACCAAAGGTCGTTTTCAAGGCATAGCACCAATTAAAGGTTCCTCATTATCCTATCGTATGGTTTGAATGACACACTTGTACTCCTGTAGATCCCTATTTTCCATCTTGTGTGATGAGCTTGTCTAATAAGTCAGTTTCTTGATTGTTCGCAATCTATTAGATGATAAATATTAGTATCAAAATTACATAAAGTTCCCCCACTCCGGCGTATAATCCTGGATGGGTTGAGCGTTCTGTGTGGCTTTCCCTTTGGTCAAAAAACATGTTTGTGAGGATCAGCAGTCAAGCAATCAATAAATTGCAATCATTACATTCTTAAATTGCTTGCTGTAATATTTATCTCAAGACAAGCGCATAACCGGGAAAGAATGTGTATTACCTTACCATTGGTGGGCTTGGACTTGCTTCCAGACAGGATTTTGGATAAAAAGAGGACTCCTACAACCATTTATTCAGATCAGCATTGGAGCCAAGTATCACTTGTGGAAGAACAGCTGACTGAAGATCCAAAGAAGACCCCTGAAGAGGCCCAGCATCCCTTCCTGCATCTGGCCCGATGAAGCCCTGTAGGACTACCTGATCCATGAAGGCCCTGTCCAGCGCTTCAACCGCTGGACTGGTGAGACCAGCCGGTCTCGAAGTGTTCTCGAGGATCCAGCTGTCCTAGCCTTCAGAAGTGTCCCTGTTCCACCCAGTGGACTGACCAACTTTCCAGAGGGCTACTCGCTATAACCATTTTGTGATTTCACCTGAAACTTCGGTGTTGTAAGTCACCTTCATGCCGAATTTCAGCCTCCCACTTTCAAAGTATCCTGCTCTGGAAGGTCTTTTTCAACCACAGTTTCAAGAACACCTGCCGTAGTCTGTGTACGGTGGCTGTTGCTTTCCTCATCCTGTGAAGTGTCCTGAAAAGGTCTGCATTGGTGCTTTCTGCATTTCTCCATCGATAAAGGTTGCTCTATGCTTGTGGACCCAACCAGAAGAATTCTTGCACCCGCAGCTCCTGGGTACTTCTCACCAGAACCATTGGCAGGAAAACCAACTTCAAGCAACTCTCAGTGGGCCCACCCAGTCATCTGGGAAAATCGGAATCAGGGTTAAGTAAACACGAAGCATTTGTCTACCCCTGTACTCCATAAACATTGAGAACAAGTCCCTTCATATCCTTCCATTTCACTGCTTTTTTGTCGTCACACCTGAGCAGTGTAACCAGAAAGATAACACATTTTTACTTATCAGTAACTTTGTTGCAGCTCTTCTCTTGAACAATCACCAACACAAGTTCTTTACCTGCATCAGATACATTCTGGGGAGAAGCATTGTGACTTTTGGCTGCAAGGGTCCCACTCTTCCTAGGGACAGCTCTCTTTTACCGTGGCTACTATCTATTGGCCACCTGGTCAGATCACCTTCTTCCTTTCTGAGTGGGTGGATCTCTCCTCCTCCCTCCTGGCCTCGACCACTCAACTCCTCCCTCTTGGAGACTTTAACATCCACCCGGATGCTTCCTGTCCCTCCTATGGACTCTTTCACAAACTCTGCAACTCTCTCTCTCTTTCTATTCTCCCCTCTGGCCTGGCTCACTCTGCAGGGCACACTCTGGATGTTCTGATCTCCTCAGACCTCCCTCACTTTATCACCCTCACCACTCCTCTCTCCTGGTGTGATCACGTTCTCCTTTCCCCCCATCACTCCCAATCTACCCCTCAGGCCAAGTCAACTCCAGCACTGCCACCTACCTTCTCGGTCATCGGACCCATGAAGCGTGTGTCAGTTGAGGCTTTTGCCACTAGTTTCTCTCCCCCTCATCCTCCTCTGGCTGACTCACATCCTGATACAGCCCTTTCCATGCCCCACTCTTTTGTCTGTGATACTCTTGATGTTCTTGCCCCTGTCATGATGAGCTGCTTGAGCCAAGTGCAACTCCTAGTATGGCTCTGACCTTGTCACCCTTAAATGCAAGTGCAGGGTGGCTGAGAGGAAATGGCTAGCTTCTTGCGCATCCTCTGACAAACTGGCCTGCCACCTGCTCCAACTGCAATACCGGCTCTCTGTCCGCACTAAGAACAGAGCACACATTGAAGCATGCTTCTCTGCAGCATCTAACAACTTGGCCGACCTCTTTAAAATATGCAAGGAGCTGGCCAATCCTGCTGCAGTCTCTACCTCTCATGTTCCCTCCTAGGCCCTCTGCACGGCCCTGGCTTCTCATTTCATCTCTAAAACCCAGGACATCCTGTCCACCGTCTCGTCCTCTCCTCCTCCTCCTCCATCTACTCTCTCCTCTATCTCCGGCCCCACTGTGGCCACCGCTCCTCCCTCTTTCTCTTCCTTTCTTCTGTTCTCCCCGATGAGGATTCTAGACAAGTGCGATCTCTGAAGGTCTTGTCAAAACAGGGTTTTCCCTGTTCTTCCCAAACCACTAAGGACCACATTGACACCCTCGCTCCTGCCCTGGATCACTTCTGCAACCACTCCTTCACCACTGGAGTCTTCCCTTCCTCCCTGAAGCACTCTCTTGTGCACCCTCTTCTCAGGAAAACCTCAGACAACCCCTCCGGCCTGGCTATCGCCCGATCTCCATCACTCCTTTCCTGTGCAAGCACCTGGAAAAGCTGACCATCTCAAAGCTTAATCTTCACACTGAATCTGTTGGTTGTCTCCATGACCATCAGTCTGGCTTCAGAGCGCCAGAAGCATGGAAACTGCTCTTCTGAATATCCGTGAAGACCTGCTCTCTAACCTTGAATCTAACCTCCCCTCTGTCCTTATCTTACTCCATCTGTCTTCTGCCTTTGACACGGTCAACCATGCCAACCTGCTCAATCGTCTCTGTGATAACCTGGGTATCACCGATCAGGCCCTGGCCAGGCAGACCTCGTTCCTCTCTGATCGACCCTCCTAAATCCAACTTGGGTCCTTCCTTTCCTCTATCTCACTCTCTACCTGTGGTGTTCCCCAGGGGTCTGACCTCTCTCCCTGGCTGTTCAACCAATACCTGGCACCTCTCGCCCACTGCATTGCCGCTCCCTGCTCAAACTTTCAGTGCTATGCGGATGACACTCAGGTCATTTTCAGGTTCCCCTCTGCCACCTCTTCTCCTTCTCTCATCTCTGACTGTCTGCTATCCTGGAGTGGTGTGCCGCCAACGATCTCTGTCTTAATGGCAGTAAGACAGAGATTTTCCCTATCGGCACCCCTACACCCTCCTTTCCTGTCACTCTCTTCCCGGCCTCCCTTGGCACTCTTCCTTCTTCCACGTGTGACGCTAAGAACCTCAGAGTCATCTTCAACTCCACACTCTCATTTTGTACTCACATCTCTGACATCTCTACACAGTCAAACAAACAACTGCACCTCCTCAGATGTATTCTTCCTTTTCTCTCCTTCCCCCAGAAGCTCACTGTCTCTAGAGCTCTGATTGTCTCTAGGTTGGATTACTGCAACAGCCTCTTTCTAAATCTGCCTGCTTCTACTCTCCGCACTCTGCAACTCATCCAGAACAGAACTGCGAGACTTGTCCTTGGCCTCAAGCCCAGGGATCATATCCCTCCTGCACTGAAATCACTGCATTGGCTCCCAGTGGCTACAAGGATTAAGTTCAAGACCCTCTGCATTGGCCACAAGGCCTCCAACTCTCTCTTCATAAATACCTTCCTACTCAAGTTCTTACCTCCTCTTACTCCCTCAGGGTCAGTCACTTCTCAAGCAACGAGTTGGTGATAGATCTCTTACTTCGGCTGGGGTCTCCCTCTGGAACAGCCTCCCTGCCTCTCTGAAACGTGAGGAGAACGATCTTCAGTTCCAGAAGCACCTTAAGACCTTCCTCTTTGCTTCTGCCTTCTCTCTTCCTCACCCCTGCTGATTTCCTGTCTGATACTGCACTGGTCACATGGCTACCCTCTAATGTCAGGACCAGGTCCTTGCCCGCCCAGTTGCGCTCCCCCGGTACCCCTTTGCACTTGGGTCTGTATCTGTAAACCTACCTGCACTTTTGGACACAGGCTGTCTGCACTTACCACTGCATATGCCACCTGCTGGCTGCACTTCTTGTTATTGTTTTGATCCCATGTATGGCACTGCCCCCTCCCCTTTCCCCTGCCACTTCCCCCTCCCCCCACCCGTGCACTTGTGGGATCTCAATGTCACTTGGCCTAGTAAGATTGTTGTCTCTGTGTAAAAACAAGGAAATATCGAGGCTGAGTACCACAAAAGGAAATACACCAATCACGGGCTAGAAATATTCACAGATCTTTTTTATTCTGTACAGTTACAAAGAAACACAGATACAGATAGCTATCTGGCGCTCAACACCCCGCAATGAATACAAGCCCGTCAAAGAGAGGAGAAAGAGTGCTGGACATTAGAAACATTTGTGCTTTTATACATTTCTGCGTAATATTGTCCAGCCCCTCTTCGTGTTAATAATCTGCGGTCTAGAGTTCGTGCCTAGTTCACATTTGGTTCACATAATATTTTGCAAAGGATTACATACGTTTGTATTTCCGCAGCGATACAATGACAGTGTATGTTCTCAAATCCTACAAAAAGCATCTGTTACAACTATTTTACAATTGAGTTCGGCCTGTGTCCGTGCTTGGCGTTTGCACTTCATTGTCCCAGATGTGTATTCGCGGATTAGTCTTGTGAGGGCAGACAATGCTAGGACAACAGTTCATGTTCAGTACAAGGCCTCATTACCTAGTCTAAACACTCAGCTCTGGGACAGTCTAACAATTAACAGAACTCAAAGGTCGACAGGCTTGGTTGCAAGTTGAAAACACAGTCCACCATTTTAGAACAGAGAACATACGAACAGAAATCAAAATGGCGGATGATTCTAAAATGGCGGCAGATTCAAGCCAAAATCGGAACTTTGTAGAGTGGTTTTCCTCGTAGAGCGAATAGGCTTAGGCCAATGTAAATCAAAAGGAGGCACAATATGATTTCCGTTTAACAAATCCTCCTTTTGGCCTAAGCCAAGTGCTAAACTAAAAACTAGTCGCTTTACGAGTAACTCCACGTCTCAATGTCCATACATCCTGAATCACATTCATCAGATATATCAATTGCCATAAGATCTGCGGCGGAAATTTCCTTCATCACAAATCCGTTGGTTATTCTTTCCGGTGCGTGTACCTTTGGCCCTAACATTCCCATAGTCTGTGCACAACATCCACCTAACATTGAACATATGGCAGGAAGACACTGTATACAGCAACAGCAAAACAAGTTTCCCTCGGGAACATGTACTTCTGAACTCAGGACGTGCAGATTTTGTATTGCCTTAAAGATGGTCGGGTAGGAATCTGGTACAAAAACACAGAAAGCGGACCCCACTAATTTGCATACTCCACCACGCTCAGCCAAGATGATGTCTAATACCATTCGGTTTTGTAGCGCCACTAATCTGATTGCCTTTTGCTCTAGAGTCATGTTATAGAGTATGTCAGTATTCCGGTTGATGGTTTTCTCCAGTACTCTTGCTAGTCTCCTGATATCCTCGGAATTCATAATCTGCCCCCAAAAAGGTACAAAGGATTTTGCTACATCACCCAGAATTTGGGACGAAGTATCGCCATTCTCGACCCACCTAAAACGAGCCCTAGAGATTTCAGTGGTACTGGCTACATATACCCCAGGTAGCAGGATTCCAAAATAACAAGTTCCCTGCCAATCCCTAGGTAGCCATGGATAAGCTTCATTACCGCAAATGACAGGTTCGCCTACATTCAAAGGTCTGTCCTCACTGGTCAAGTTTGCAACACTAGTGCAACCCTCGAAATCGCCCATTGACTGAGTACCATTCCTCTGTATGCAGAAAGAAACTGAGTTGGGGCTATGGTTAACAGTGTAGGAAGGTGCCGTGGCATCCCTATTACCTTTAGGAGCTATCTTAAAAGAAATCAAAGATTGGAAAGGTCGGGACAGTCTATCAGAAGGCCTAATAGAAGCAACATTAAGCTTGCTCCGATTTGCGAAGAGTGAGCATCCCAGAGGCGTTAGGACTCGCCTTTAAAATTCATTCAAATTCGTCCCATCAAAGTTCCCTGAGATGCTATCATTCCATAGGCCAAAGAATAGTGCCCGTAGAGAAGCATAACATGCAGTAGTTAAAGGCAAAGTTAAAGGCAAAGGATGAATATACCAGCCCAACCCTTTTTCCCTAAGTTGCAGTAAATGGGGGCAAATCCAGCAGTTTGTCCTATTCAAAATGGCATGAGTTTCATTCATTATAAGCAGCAATGTATTATTATGATAGCTTTGTCTATGTTGAGAGTCTCTTGGAGATAGAGTGTGCAGGTGCACAAAAGGTGTAGATAAAGTAGAAACATTCTCAGTAGGCAAGAATGTTTGAAGTGGGCGTACTTCTTCCATATATCAAAATCCTAAGGCAGCTAATATTGTGAGACTGGTTAACGCAATTACAAGAAAACAACACGTTTTAAAAGACCATGGGCCTCATTCCAAGTCTGGAGGTAGTCATGGCGCTATTTGCGCCATGACTACCTCCTATACCCGTTCTAAGTCCGACCTGGTTCAATGGGGACTTACCCGTCCATTCTGACCCTGGAGGGACCGGTAAGTCCCCATTAAAAAATCCATTCCCCATTCCCATTGAGCCCTTACAGGGCTCAATGGGAATGGGGAAGAAGCTAATAACGGTACCACAATTTGCGGTACCGTTATTAGCTCCGAAGTCCCTTAATGGGTCCCGTCCATAAGGCAGGGACCCACTAAGGGACCTCGGAAAAGGGCACAAAGGGTTTACCGGCACTGGTGTCCTTCCCGGTGCCCGGTATCCTGTTGCGCCCTACTCGGAATGAGGCCCCATGTATTTGATCGTCCATTGTCATTGTTGGCCACACAGTCACTTGTTTGTACTGCACGAGTAGGGGCGATAACAGGCATTGTTCCTTTGAAGCTATTCTCTATTTCAAAAATATTCATGCAAAGACTCCGTAGTCCGTTTGCTGGTGATCTCCTGATCACACGTTTTCTTAGTCTTTCCCTATCCCCAGCCACCTACTTTCCTTCAGATGCAAAAGATAGGGCGAAGGACAAGCCCTATGGTTACTCCCCTGTAGGCACAGCCGAACCGTGCAGTAAGTCTAGCTCCGTGGACGCAGATTGTACCTTGTGACTCCTGGTACAGTGTGATCTGCGAACAGTGTGCCATTGCTTCCTGACGGAAGTGATGAATTTGCAGCAGAACCAGACAAAGATGCAAAAGGATCTGCAGGAGAGTGTGGAGACGACGCAGCAGTTTCCCCAGGTCCCGCAGGCTCAGGGCGTGTCTCTGAAGCACTCTCACTACTGTTCAATGCTGACTGATCGCTGGGAGCAGAGCAAGTAAGTTTCTCCTTATCTTCTTCGTCATGTGGCAAAGGGAAAGGTATCCTCTTGACATGCGAAGCGTGGATCCAGTGTTTCTTTCCAGCTACTCGTACAGCAGTCTGTGTGGCCAAAGGACCTAAAGGGGCCATCTCCACTGTGGTTCGAGACAAGATGCTCTTTCAAATGCTTTGGTCATCACCCAGTCACCAGGTCGGATGCTGTGACCTGGCCCATTGTATTTGGCTGGGAGGGCTTCTTGCACCTGTTGATGAATCAAATACAAATTTTGAGTTAACCGCTCACAATAGTCAGAAAGAAGTACATGCTCTATATCCCTCAAAGCCTTAGGTTTAGGAAGATTCCAAATGTTAGCTGGCCTGCCCATTACCACCTCATACGGGGAGAGCCCAGTCCTAGTCTGTGGGGTTGTGCGCATGGAGAGTAACACTATCGGTAAGGCATCCGGCCATTTCAAATTGATGCCGGCACAAGTCTTAGCGAGTTTGCTCTTCAAGATTCCATTGTGTCGTTCTACCAATCCAGAACTCTGAGCATGTCTGGCCGAATGGAACCGTTTATCGATCTGTAATCCCGCACATATTTGTAGAATTACAGCAGCGATAAAATGTGGACCATTATCCGACCATATGACCTTCGGCAAACCAAACCTAGGAAAATATTCCTTAAGCATGGTTTTCGCCGTTGTCATTTCTGTGGCATCTTTCACAGGAAAGGCTTCAACCCATTTACTAAAGGCACAAATAAAAACCAAAACGTATTTCAGATTATTACAATGCTCCATTTCAATAAAGTCAAAGTGAATCACCTCAAAAGGGACAGAAGGTGGACCAAAACGACCCCTTGGTGTTTATGTACCCTTCCCCACATTGTGCTATAGACAGACCATACAACTCTGGACAAAACGCTTAGCAGTTTTTGGGATGTTAACATTTACCCAAACAGTTTCTAACATTTTGCAAATTTTCCTAGCGCATATGTGAGTGGGACCATGAGCCATTGAAATAATCATAGGGATGTACGCGTCTGGCAGCATCCATTTTCCCTCTAGGTTATCAACCCAGCACCCATCTTCATCCAACCTCGCCAAGCCCTCACCCCATTGCTTAGTTTCTTCTAGAGTGGCATCTGCTTGGATATTTTTTATGGAGTCAATTCCTTCATCTATAGTACAGACATTTGTGGCTTCCCTTGTAGTGTACATATCTGAATAGAGATCAGTAGCAGTCTGTCTGGCTATCTGGTCAGCAAAAACGTTCCCTTTTCCTACAACGTCTATGATTTTGTGATGTGCCGCACACTTCATAATTGCTAGCTGAGTGGGAAGTGCAAGCCCTGAGAGTAGCTGGACTATCAAGGTGCCATATTGGATCTTCGTTCCATGTGAGGTCAAAAAACCTTGTTCTGCCCAAAGTCTACCGAAGTTGTGAACTACCCCAAAAGCATACTGACTATCAGTATATATGTTTACTCTAAGCCCTTCGGAAAGTTCACAAGCTCGAGTCAATGCAATAATCTCTGCGGCCTGCGCAGAGTTATGCAAAATTATTTTGGTTTCCACAATCGTGCTTAGAGTAGTGATGGCATAAGCAGCAGTGGATGTACCATCCGGAAGTTTGAAACAGTAGCCATCGCAAAACAGCTCCCCTTGTGGATTGTTCAAAGGTGTATCTTTCAAATCAATCCTGCCTTTAGTTTCTTGCTCTGTGTTATAAAGGCAGTCATGTGATGTTTCATTACTGCAAGCAATATCTTGCGGAAGAGGTAATAATTCAGCCGAATTCAGTACACAACACCTCTTAATTTTAATATGCAGTGCAAACAACATCAATTCTTATCTCGTTAATATTACGGAAGTGAGATGTTGTGTTTGCGTTCTATTTAATAGAACGTCTACAGAGTGAGGTACCAACAAGGTTAAAGCATGGCCTAGGACCATACCCTCGCTCTGTTTTACAGACGCAGCAGCGACAGCTCTCAGACATTTCGGCAAAGCTCCTGCAACAGGATCAAGGGTGGAGGAAAAGTAGCCGCACAGCCTATTCTTCCACCCATGTTCCTGCGTTAAAACAGCCAAAGCACATTCATCACGTTCATGCACATACAACTCAAAGGCCTTTTCATAATTTGGTGTGTCCAAAACCGGTGCTGAACACAGTGCGTTCTTGAGCAAATCAAAAGCTTTCTGGTGTTCCAAGTTCCATGGAAATGGCAAAGTAAGGCCCTTCTTTGTCAAAGCCAACATTGGTTTGATCACTAGTGAGAAGTTTGTGATCCACTGCCTACAGTAAGAAGCCATTCCTATCAAGGCACTGACTTCCTTCTGTGTATTTGGGACAGACATGCCAGAAATTATTTTAATTCGTTCAGGTGTCAATCTTCTCCCCTCCTTTGACAGGAGATAGCCTAAAGAGGCGACCTCCTGTCGACAATATTGAAACTTTTTCAGTGAAGTTTCATGTCCATGCTTTGCTAGGTGAATAAGAAATAACATTGTGCCCTCTTTGCAAGCACTTTCTGAATCTGCAGCTAAAAGAAGGTCATCGACATATTGAAGCAATGTACGAGTAGCAGGCAACTCAAGTGTATCGAGCTGCTCTTTCAAAGCCCTACTGTAAATGCTCTGACTTTCCGTGTACCCCTGTGGTGCATTGGTGAATGTAAACGAGCGTTCCCCTAGGGTGAACGCGAACAAGTATCTGCTATCCTTGTGTATAGGAATGCTAAAGAAGGCATTCTTAAGATCTACAACACTAAAATGAGTACCAGAATCTGGGATAATTGTTAATATCGTCGTTACATCAGGCACAATAGGAAATTGTGGAGTAACAATCTTGTTGATAGCGTGTAAATCAATAATAAAACGAAAAGGAATTGCATTATCTCCTTTCTTATACACTGGTAAAATCGGACTATTGCACAAACTACCCGCAATTTCTTCAATTACCCCATGGTGTACAAAATCAGAAACTATACACTTCAAAGCTTGCTCACCATCAACCGAAATCATATACTGTGGAACCCGTGGCAACTTTACTCCTGGTTTGAAAATAATTTTAACAGGCTCAATCTGTAAAACACTGACATCATTGTCATCAATCGCCCATAAACACTGCTGAACTTCACTAAATTCCAGCGGCAAAGGTCTAGTCAGAAACTGTGAGGCAGAAAATTGCTGTGGTGAAATCGTCAAATGCACCCCATCCGAAGAACAATGAATTACTGCATTTAATTCCTTCAACAGATTCAACCCCTAAAAATTCTCACCACAGTTTGATGTCAAAAGAAACGGACAATGATCTGTGAATGGACCCAGTGAAATCGGTACCGGCAGAGAAACCGGACTAACCACTGGCGTACCAGAAAACCCAACAGAAACATTAGTTTGCCCTGACAGTGGAATGTCTGGAACCTGTCAATGGTCAATGGAACACTTCTGTGCTCCTGTATCTATCAAAAATAGATGTTTCCTATTTCCCACTATCATTTCAACGTAGGGACCTTTCTGATTAACGAGAATAGGCGTTGGTTCCAAACCCTGCTTCGGGCAATCCTAGCGAAACAATATATCATCAAAGGGAAGGTCTTCAGAGAGATAAGCAGTAGAAGGATGATCAAAAATATTTCTATTATCCATACTCGGTGGCTGATAGTCTTGCGAAAAGGACTGAGGATTCTGAGAAAACTGGCTTCTACCAGGAATTACTACGGGAGGTGGAACGACAGCAGGAAGAGGTAAAGCAACAGGAATAGTTACATAAGGAGGTGGCACAGTGGCGCCATGCCTTCATTCATTTCAAAGCTTGTCAGTCAATTCATCTGATGCATGAAAATCTTTAGATGGGTATATTTTCTGTATACCAAGTTGAAAAGTCCTATCCATGTTTCTAGCTGACTCTGACTGTTTTTGTTGATCATACAATAACGATTTCTCAGCGTTCGACATATGTCGGCACGTATGTTTCTCTCTACTTTTAAGCTGCTGTATAGCTTCTTTTTTCCAATTTTGTAATACATCAAATGCTGCAGGTCTAACTTTTTTCTTTAACAATATAGATTCTAAATATTCTATGCGAGAAATCTCAAAGATACCATTGATTGGCCACTGAAGTTCGGAAGCATGTCTAGTTTATCTGTGCCAAATATCATTAAACACTATACTACCAATGCCGTACTTACAGTACATAGTAAATGCCGGCGACCTCTCCTGTTGTGCCGGATGGCCAAATTCCAAAGATTGTCTGTCTCTGCAGAATAATGCCCTGAAACAGGCAGACAATTTCTCAGGCATATCAGATTACTGGTGTTGCCTGGCAGTAATTGTACTCGTGAGGACAATGCGCCAAATCAAATATCAGGATACTTAGGAATCGGGGCACGACTCACCTGATCAAAGAACTAAGGGAGGTCCGATCGGATTACTAAGGACAACAAAGGACCCTTGTGGTTGGTGATTTCTGCAAAACTGCCCACCTCGATATATGGACCCTCGTCTAGATGCCGTCTCGGACCGCAAGCTCAACGTCCAGGGATCGGGTCATGCAGTACTGTTGAGGTGGTGCGTCTCATCCAAGAAAGGGCCCCCTTTCTCACCGTCCGATCCCGGTCCGATAGCCTCATCAACACTTCAACGAGATGGCATCAATCTTGAGGGTCACTATTTGGGTACCATCTTTAAAAACAAGGAAATATCGAGGCTGAGTACCACAAAAGGAAATACACCAATCACGGGCTAGAAAGACTCACAGATCTTTTTTATTCTGTACAGTTACAAAGAAACACAGATACAGATAGCTATCTGGCTCTCAACACCCCGCAATGAGTACCAGCTCGTCAAAGAGAGGAGAGAGAGTGCTGGACATTAGAAACATTCGTGCTTTTATACATTTCTGCGTAATATTGTCCAGTCCCTCTTCGTGTTAATAATCTGCGGTCTAGAGTTTGTGCCTAGTTCACATTCGGTTCACATAATACTTTGCAAAGGATTACATACATTTGTATTTCCGCAGCGATACAATGACAGTGTATGTTCTCAAATCCTACAACAAGCATCTTTTAAAACTATCTTACAATTGAGTTCGGCCTGTGTCCACGCTTGGCGTTTGCACTTCATTGTCCCAGATGTGTATTAGCGGATTAGTCTTGTGAGCGCAGACAATGCTAGGACAACAGTTCATGTTCAGTACAAGGCCTCATTACCTAGTCTAAACAGTTGGCTCTTGGACAGTCTAACCATTTACAGAACTCAAAGGATGACAGGCTTGGTTGCAAGTTGAAAACACAGTCCACCATTTTAGAACAGAGAACATACGAGCAGAAATCAAAATGGCGGATGATTCTAACATGGCGGCGAAGTCGATCCAAAATCGGAACTTTGTAGCGCGGTTTTCCTCATAGAGCGACTAGGCTTAGGCCAATATAAATCAAAAGGAGTGTGGGATGCATTGACCCACTAGGCTCTACCCTGCGACATCACTGTGTGCTGGTGGCACCAGAACCAACAAAATGGCTGCAAAAAGCCCTATGTGCGCTAAACCTCTGAGAATTGCGCAGTGAAACCAGAAATTTAGCTGCCAATCTACTTTACCTGTGTCAGTGTTGGAGCAGGAGACCACACTGCTAAAACCTGTCATTGGGCTGCCCACAGAGGGAAATGGAAACTTTCTGAAAGGCAGTGCTTCATTGCAATGAAACCCAGAAGTGGTCTGAAATCTGTTTTTCCTTGGTTGCTGAAATTACAAAATCATGATTCCAAGCATCAGAAAATATCCAAAATCCTTGCTTGGTGTTACCTGTCACTCTATTTAAAGAATCCACATAAGCACACAAAATGTCAGGAAAAGCAGATTCCATCACAAGAATATCCACTTTAAAAAAGTGTGCTGGTCTGTAAAATCTGTCGGAATATGGGCGCAGTACCGATGGCTGCCTGTGTGACAGCTGTCAATTAAGTACATTTGAAGCTTAAACTTGAGCAGAAAATCAAATGGTTGGAATTAAGTGACTTGCCATAAAAAGAAATATAGGTTGCAACCATTTAATCTCTATGTATAATAGACTGGAATTAGAGAGTTGTTGGCCTGTTTTGAAAATGTAAGTTTATTTTCATAAAAGAAAAATTTAAACAAAGTGGATTTTTAAAGTCAACCTCTGATGCCAGTCACAGAACTTCAAAGCAAATTCCACAGAGTGCCCCAAACAAAAGGCACCTTCCTCCTGCTCTCTGCCCCAGGAACTCCCATTCAGGTGTTAATGAAGAGGGGAGGAGATTTTGCTCTGCTGCTCTGGGGAGAGACAAAAGACTCCCTTGATTGAAAAGATATGCAGATGCAACTGTCAACAGAAACTCCTGCCAAAGGACAGAGGCGGGGATTGCTCTTGACCCACCAAAATTTTGGAGGCGGGAAAGACAGTAATGTGTATTCTTAAAGCATGAGAAAGTATATTTTTGAAAAGGACTGACAGAGGACTGTGCAAAATTGTAAACATTTGTAAAATGACAGTGTTGTTAATGTGACAATTCTGGTCTCGTTTTAAAACTACTCAGAACTCTGTGCTATGTTCAGGGACATGACTACAGAATTTGTGGTTTTGTAGTAATTGTGGTGATGCCAGAAACATGAAACTTCACATGATTATGCCCCGATATCATGCGCATATATGTGTAAAAATGTGGACACATCTGACATTGGGTACCGGACCAAAAGTATGAATAATTGCCAGATCTAGAACCAAGCTCTCACCGAGATGGGGCTCAGATGAACACTTGCTCCACCAAATCTGTGATGTCAATATACTGTTGCTAGCAAGTTTGTAAAATTGTAAATATGTCTTGTACGAAAAATAGATTTCATGTGCAGAAACAAAAGGGAGGTTCTCACTGGATCATCAAATACAGCGTCATCATGACACCAGGTTTTCTTCACAAATCAGGGGAGAGTAAATACCCTAACCAATAGAATATCTAGGGGGTGTGCCTAGTAGAAGTCAGCATACCCACTCTTTTAGAAAATACATAAATAGAGACAGCTTAGGACCTAGAAGGACAAACACACATTCACCCACCATCCAATTGCTGGCGAAGCACTTTGCAAGAGAAATCCATTTTCCTGACTTCAGAACTTTGAAAGCAGAAAGGCCCATTTCCAAAGCTGAACCCTTCTCAGCTTGGCCTTTAATAAATCCTGAAACCAGATTTTACCCCAGACCTCTAAGGGGAACAACAAAAAGAACAGCCTGGCTGAGCTGTGCTGCTTTATTGCTAAGAATTCTTGCCAGAATCCAGAGATCCGACCCAGTAGAGGTGAGCCGTGAACAGATAGCAGCGAAGCAGAACCAACCCGTCAGATCCAGTCCATTCCAGAGGGCATGCTGAGTGCAGAACCAGAGGGCATGCTGAGTGCAGAACCAGAGCGCCTTGAGTCCAGTCCGGTGTGCTAGCAGAATTCCAGTCCAGAAAGTATCCCTGACCAGATCTCTGATGGGTCCATTCCAAACAGTAGTAGTGAGTATCCATAGCATAAGATTGTCGCTAGCAAATATCTTATCCATAAGTAATCCTATCCAAACCTATTCTATTATATCCAGAACTGCATTGTAGAAAATATTTTGTTTTACCTGAATCTTTCTCTCATCCCTATAGTCCTTTGAAATAGTAGTTTTAAAAATAATCTTGGCGCTAATATATTTCTGAAGAAAGGCAAGCGTCTCGGCAGGCAAAAACCCTCCAGAGGCATCGCTGGACTGGTGGTTGTGCTGTCGTGTAGTTTGTGGCTTCATAGTCTCCTTAGTATAAGAAACCTTGTTTGTAATTTTAAAAAGCGCAACCTTGTTTTATAAATTTTGACTCTTTCTGAAAAAAACCGACCTCCACAAAAACCTCCATAACTTCTACACTGTGTGTGCTAGAAATGGAATTTAAGTGTCAAATTGAAGCTAACTTCCTCAGCTTTCCAAATAATCCAAAACCCCATTCCTTATACTTTTTCCGCAATCGTGCTTACCGCACACGGAAAAGTTTGCTGCAAATTTTTCATTTGGCTCAAATCTATCACGTGTGAAACAGCTGTACATTGAATCCGACCTCAGAATTACGTTTTCAACCTCCTAGTTACTTAATAATCATTGCTAGTGTTTATCTGAAACCATACAAAGCGGCTCCCACTAGTATTGAAACCATTTTAGTGAATTAAATCCATTTTCAGTGTTTTTTTTACCATTCATTCAAAGCCACATTCAAAACCATTTTGACAAGTTGCAATCATTCCTGTTTTTCTCTGTTTGCTGGGGAAATTGGGATTGATGTTGAGTGTGTATTCCTGAAACCTGTTTTCTCTCCTTCCATCTCTTTATACTGCATATTGGGGGCATGAGTAGTGTGCAGGGGGAAAGAGTAATTACATTGCATTTTTGATTGAACCCACACAAAGTATTATTCCATCCTGCATGGTTTTTCTATCAATACTCCTTCTGATTAAATAGATTTATTGTGACATCACCCCATTGGTGATCATTGTATAAACCATTAAATAGTGTGAGATATATATATTGTGAAAATACCTAAAATAAATCATTTTAACTTTGCAAAACAGCCTGCTTCCTGGTTCTGTGTGACCTGGGGGATTCAAAGGGAGGGGCATGATATACGGGCATATCATTCAGAAATAAAAGACCTTATAGGCATAAATAAATAATTAAGGGTTCCAGCCGTGCATCACACGCTAGAGGTTGACTTAGGTGGAGTGCCGGGTTGAAATCAATTGCAAGATTGTGGGCTCGTCACGAGATTTCTGAATTAGACCTACCACTTGTGACAGCTTAATATAATGTGCTAACTGACGGGGTACATAAACCCTGTTGGGCTACCAGGCTGTGTTACACTGTGAAAAGCACGCCTCAATAGGAACGCTCTAAGGAATTGGTCTGTTTTGCAAAAATAAAATAAACTCCTGTAAATCAGGAAGGACATTAATATTTCCAGGATGGCGACCTTGGTAGAGATCAATAGGGCTAAAGAACACCTAATGCATACATTATTTGTAAGGGGTGAATGGACAGAGCAGGATCAGAATGTGTGGTTGAAGGCAATCACAGAACAGACCACTGCAACAGGAGTGGGCATACGGCAAGATTATGGTCCATTACATGTGGCCCTGAGTGAACTGTATATGGCCCCTTAAGGTAAAGGAAGACAAAGCAAGATTGCCAAAATAGCGGCATGTTTGTACCTCCATATTGCAGTAATACAGGACAAATATGCCAAGGGCCAAGATCTGGCAAACAAGCAACTGCAGGCATTAGAAAAGGCCCAAACTGATCTGGACTCTGTAGAGCAGAGGCTACAGAGAAGCCATGAATCAGAAAACGAAAGTAGGCAGTACCTAACCAAAATAAAAGAAGACATGGGTCTCCTGCAGCAGGGGAAGGTAGAACAGGATACCAAAATGCTGGCCCTGCAGAGGGAATACCAAGAAAGTTTGGACTCTCTACTGCAGTGCAAGACAAAGCTGGAACAGCAGACACATTTCTACAGGCCATGTGTGGAGCAGGTAGTCACCCTGACAAACCGCCTAGGCCAAGAAAAAGAAGAGAATAATAAACTAATTCTCAAAGACCTGGACACCCAGGCAGAATTTGATGAAGAGCGCAAGAAAGCTGGTGTGTTCCAAAGACAGAGGGACGACCTGGCTGCACAGAGGCAGTCTCTTGTTCAGGAAAGGGACACCTTAGGACAGGAGGTCAGTTACTTAAAAGAGAAGATAGAAGAAAATCACCTGGCCCTTCAGGGACTGGGTGACCTCCAAAAAGACCATGAAAAATTGTTAGAGCACACCAGGAGGGTGGAAGATGCTCTAGCAAGGAAGGACCGGGCTAGTATGGACAGGACTCAGGACGTAACCCTCCTGCAGAAAAGACTGGCACAGTACTCTAAAACGACACAGGAAGCAAAGAGAGACAACGAGGCTCTCTGTGAGAAAAATGACAGGCTCCACAGACAGGTAACTATGCAAGAGCAATTGATAGAAACTAGCAAGGCCTTGATAGAGGAACAGAAAGCTCAGGTTCTTGCATGGGAACAGGCAACAGGGGCTGAGAGAGATGAGGTCTGCTGGGAAAGGGAAACACCTGAGCATAACCTCAGGAACCCTAGTACCAGAGGCCTTCATCTCTTCCAATCCCTGGACTCTGCCAACCCCATGTCCACTGGTGCACATGAGCCAAGGGCCACTGGGATGGCAGACTTCAATCCAATGAGGAACATGGGGCTCATGGATCAGCACCTCCCAGGAATGGATGGGCGGGCATCTGGGTATGGGTTCCCAAGTACTGTCAAATTTAGTGGGGAACTCCATGAGAGTAGGCCCACTAAGGGCATCGTGAAAACCTCTGCCCAGGTAGGACAGTGGAGGGGTACTCATCAAATCCTGGGAGCAAGGAGGAATCATAAGACTCCTCTGAGCACCCCAGGACACAGACAACTAGGTCCACACATTCTGCTAGCCATTCCCAGGCTCTCAGAATCCGGGAGAGCCTAGAAGACCAGACAGGCACCTCTGGGAGCAGTGCAACTGAGTCAGAGGAGGAGTGGACCAGGGTCACCCGAACCAAAAAAGCAAACAAGGCCAGAAGGGCCTTGCTCAAGGACCCCATAAAACAAATCAAAGTAATAAGGAACGTCATCACACCCTATCATAAGAACACAAAGTATTCCGTTTGAGAGCACCTAGAGCTCTTTGAACAGATGATGGAAACTTTCCATTTGAAGGACAGCCAAAGCTGTATTCGATATGTGAAATGGACCTTCTCTCTAGAATACTCCAGCTTCTTTGCGGGGCTGGGGGACCAAAATCATTCTAGATGGTCCACCTATAGGGCGGCCATCTTGAAACAATGTTCTGTGCACAGAAATTCTCAGGAGGCTCGCAAGGCAGTCTACAACTTGCAATGTGGGGAAGATCAGGCCCCACAAGAATTTGTTCAGGAATTAAAGCGTGACCTTGCGTAGACCACCAGAAGGGTGCGCACTGACAGCAAAGAGTTTGTGAATACTTTCTTTCACCATCTCCCCAAGTACATCATGACCTAGCTAGTGAGAGATTTTCATGAGAAAAGATCACTAGACTGGATCATTGAACAGGCCACACAAATGTATGAGGTGCAAAAGCCGATAGAAAACAAAAATAATCCCAAATGCCCCAAAGCAACCAACACCCCCACTGCTGCTAAGGTGGCAGAGGTGAAGGTTGCCCCTATTTTATATTTAGAGATTGGGGGGCCTTAAAACCTGCCAGCACAGAATCAGAGTAATCCCAAGCACAGAAGGCCCTCGGGCCAGTCACAAACAGGGAGCCAGGGAGGCAATCCCACAAATGTGACCCCTAGCTCTCCTGACTACATCAGCCCCCGCTACAAGGGGAATAGACCCATCCTGGGTTATGTGTGGACTCCTCCAGCCCAAGGGGGGGTCCAACCAAAGAGCAGCTAACCCAGGAAACTTCCCTCCTCACTTTCCCCAGGAGGGCAGTAATACCCCAAATACTGGACAGAATTTCTTCCCCAGGTACCCACAAAACTTTCAACCCCAAAACAATCCATCCTTCTTTCTCCACTTTCCTGAGCCCAGACAAACCAATCCGGGAGAGGGGAGGCCAAGGGTGGAGGGGTACCCACATTTCCCAAACCCAGGGTATTTTCAGAGAAGGGATAGCTACCCTTCCTGGGAGCAGCCCAGGGGAGACAACAGAACACTGTATCAGCCTGAGCGGGTGCCACAACTAGAGCGCCAGGTCCAAAACATGGCACAGGATCTGGGTCACATGCTGAGGGCTCAACAGAACCCTTAGATGAGCATGCCGGCGCAGAATGCCTCAAACTCAGGACCTGGTGCTCCAGAGTAATGACAGGGGAAGAACCCCAACAACCCACTGGTTCCCATGGAGGAGTCACAAGGGGAAGGGGGGTGTAAAGCCTTGGAGGAAGCTTCCTTCCCTACTTGTAAAAAGCCCCTGGAAACCCAGGAGCTGGAACCAAATCTCCTGGCCCTGAAAGTCTGCCACCCAAGGAGCAGAGGGGGGTAGGAGAAATAAAGAGCCCAAAAAGACCCATTTTGAGGAAGAGGTACAAATCTTCCAATTTGAAGAAGGGCGGTCCTCAGAGGATCCTGGGAAAAGGATCTTCTCCTTCAGAGATGGGGGAACTCCTCCCAAAGAAAAATGGGTCCCAAAAGATTCAAATCCAGACTGTGTAGATGTGGGGACTGTTCTAGCGCCGCCTATCATCCAACCCCATAATCATTAGCATGAAAATCCCCTGGTTCAAACCCATCCTGGCAACTGCCTCCAAAAAGGGGGGTGAGGCCCAGAACCAGGGGAATCCAAAACTTCCCCCATATCTAGCTGTCACCTTTTCTTTTCAGATTCCCAAGACTCCAAACAGAATCCTGCCCAAATGTCTTCTCTATCAGTGTCCAAAACCAAGAAACTAACCCACCAGTTGTCCAAAAATGCACATGATCTCTGCCCTCTTGAGGAGAAGGAGGGAAGATTCTATGCCCCGGTCCAGATACAGGGGCAGTGTACAATTTTGGCACTGATGGACTCTGGATCCCAAGCTACCGTTCTGTCAAAAAGGGCCTTTGATAAACTGAATTCAGGAAGGGGGGAGAAATACCAAATTCCCCTCACCCCTCTTTCTGGACAACTTCAGAACTTCGATGGGAAGGAAATTCCCATCGAGGGGACTGCGTATTTGGACATTATAATTGGGTGACACAAGGTGAAGCTCCCGGTCATAGTTGTAACTCCAGAGGGCACCCCTTGTTTACTGGGGAATGACATCCTGCATAGGTTGTCACCCCTAATAGATTGTGTAAACAAGGTCCTCTGGACCCAGACTAGAAGACCAATAAAATTGAAACAGAGTGTCAACCATGTTAGTTTAAACGGCACATGCCACATGGTTGAACAAAAATCTGACCAAGTAGAATTTCACTTCCAGAACAAACAAATCCCAGACGTGACAGTAATAGCAGTAGGACAACAAACTGGTGATGGGGGTCCTCTCTATTTCTGAAAATCAACCTTCCTTCCAGTCTAAGGTGGCATTCCACACTGGAAGGAAACACTCTGAAATTCTTTACAAATTCACAATCAGAAATTCCCACTCCTATAGTCCAGAAAGATGAAAAATCAGCTCAAAGCCTGGCTGATATTCAGCAAATTGGAGAGCAGTTGTTCATCCCTATTCAGTTAAATGAAGGGAAGGACTCTCTTCTCGCCCGAGTGTGTGTGAACAACGGTAAGAGCTTCATCAGCGAAGCCATGTTCCGGAAACTCCCAAAAGATCCAGCCATTCCCATATTTAAACTGATAGACAAATGGGAAATGGATATGGAAACACACAATTCCAAACATCTCCTGCCAAGCAGGTGTATGCTCAAAATCTCCATAGGCCACAAGAGCATAGTCCATAATTGTTGGGTTGTGTGAGACGTCACTGCCGCCTTTTACTTAGGCAGTGACATTCTCAATCACTTTGCCATTAGTTTGGACCTAATAAACTTCAAAGCTTGGTCCCGATTAGCGGATAATCTCATGGGCTTTGATGACCCAGAGAAAGCATTTAGGTCAGCCCAACTGCTGCCTTATGCAGTTGAAATTCAGATTCGAGAGGAAGTCACCATCCCAGAAAGGACCCGACAATTCTCCCTGGAAGTGAAAGTTAAAAGAGGACAGAAACTGAAAAACCCTGACGCCTATATTCATCTAAATGCTTCTCTCCGACAGCAAGGGTTGGGGGTGACCCAACACCACTAGTCAATATAGAACATGAAACCATTCCAATTGAGGTGGATAACATCGACTTAAAGAGTATCACTCTAGCCACAGGCACCATTATTGGAATGGCGGTTGATGACTGACATTTTTACATAGATTTAGGTAATGAAGTGTTAGGACCAAGCCCCAAGGACTGTTTTGACAATGATAGTAATGACAACACAACACCAGACAGGATCTTTACCCGGCATGGGGGGAACTTCCTGGTGTACACTTCCTGCCCTTATGGAAAGGAGGATGTGATCTGTGACTTCAGGAGGGATGAGGTGATTTTCCAAGTCCGCAAGGACTGCCTTCCCCACCTGAAGCCACCAGTCCAAATCAGCACTTTGACCAGGGACTTCTCCACCCATCTGGAGGAGACCGCTGATATAACAAAACCGGAAGTCTTTCCAGGCTTCATGCAGATGGTTGAAGAGAGAGTCAACATAGCTGATGCCTGTGAGACTCTGGAGCAGAAGCAAAAATTGAAAGAAGTTTTCTTGGATTTTCAAGATCTCTTTGTAGTAAACTCATATGACTGTGGTCACACCGACATCCACACAACAACAATTTCCACTGACCGTGGCATGACTCCAGTGTTTGTGAAGCAATATCGCTTGCCTCTGGCAACAATGGAGTCCCTGACAGAAATAATTAAGAACCTTGAGTCCTGTGGGATAATCCGTCTAGTCCACAGCACCTTCAATAATCCAGTGCTGGGGATTTCGAAGCCAAACGGCCAGTGGAGACTCTGCGCTGACCTAAGAGAGCTCAACAAATGGGTCCATACTTCCCGATGGTCTCTTCCCTACATAGACCAAGGGCTGGCCCAGATCCAGGGGTCACAGGTATTCACTGTAACAGACCTGACCAATGGGTACTGGACTGTACCTGTCAGTAGGGAGGACCAATACAAGCTGGCCTTTGCCTTCGGGGGCAGCAGTACACATGGACCCGGACTCCCTTTGGATACATCAACTCCAGCAATGAATTTAACATTTTTCTACATAAGGCCATGCCCGACCTGGATGAAAGGGGTAACCTGGCTTATGTAGATGACATTTTAGTTAAAAGCTTAACTGTGGAGGAACACATAGCAAAGATCCATTATTTTCTGACCCAGTTGAGGGCTGTGGGAGCAAAACTCTCTTTTCAAAAGGCAAAGTGGTGTAGAACCCATGTCAATTTCTTGGGGCATGAGATTACTCCTCAGGGTCTCTGTCCCCAGGAAAAGAAAGTGGAAGCACTCCAGAAATTAAAAGATTCCACAACTCTGCGGGAACTAAGGAGCCTCCTTGAACTGACTAATTATAGTAGAAAGTTCATGATGACTACGCAGAGATCACAAGACCCCTGATCCATCTTTTGAAGGGGGTCAAGTGGGAGTGGGGTCCAGAACAAGCTGAGGCAGAAAGACAACTCTAAAGCAGCCTCTCACAAGCGCCTTGCCTAGCTTACCCTGTCAAAAACAAGGAGTTCTTCTTAGAGACAGGGTTCTCAAATACATGCTTGACTGCAGTATTATACCAAAAGCATGACAAGGTCAATAAAGTAATCTCCTATGTGAGTAAAACTTTATCCTCTGTTGAGGAAAAATTCAACGATTGTGAGAAGGCACTCCTGGCAATGGTGTGGGCATTGAAGAATTACCACCCGTTTATCCAGGGGGAACACATCATAGTGGAGACTCCACACCAGCCTCTGCAATATCTCCAAAGTAACAGAATCGAGGCTTGAAATGTGATTAATTCCCGAATTACTTCCTGGATTCTGTCAATGCAAGGCTTTCCTGTGGAGTTCAGATATGGCCAAAACAAGAAGAGTCCCCTCGCGCAAGGTCTGGCTGACTTGCATGATTGTGACAGAGAAAATTGTCTTGAGGACGAAAGTCTAAAAATCAAGAACAACATGGAGGCATACCTTAATTACCCACAAAAAGTATGTGAAGAAGAAAAGTGTGAGGGAATGCCCACTGTCTATGTGGATGGATGCTCCGCCCATGTTGACAACAATGGGGAAAAAGAACTTGTGGCCGGCGTAGGGAATGCCTGAGTGAATGACGCCCCAGAACCTTCCACTGGGTACAAGATTGGTCCCTGAAGTAGTCAAGTGGCAGAGTTGATGGCTGTGCATCAAGCCATCCTCACTGCTGTCCAACACCAACTCCACGAACTGCTCATAATCACAGACTCGGATTATGTACGGAATGGGTTCGTGGAGCACCTGGTTAATTGGAAAACCAGAGGTATTGTATGTGCTAACAACAAAACATTGAAACATGGAAAACTAATTCAAAATATTGATGATCTGGTCACCTCAAATGGGATGACCATCTACTGGAAAAAGATCAAGGGTCATTGTAAAGTAGTGGGACCAGACAAAACTGGAAATGACCTGGCTGATCAGCTGGCCAAAACCGGAGCCATCCAAGGGGATCTACTTGAGATCGCGTCCCTGTTGGGGGAAATCCAGGTCACTGCTATCACTTGGTCCCAGACAAATGCTCACAATGAACTCTCAACTGCACAATGGAGTAAGGAGACGCCAGATGCTGATTTGATTATGGCTCAAAAAAGGGGATCCAATAATTGGTAAGTTTTATCAACAAATTGAGGACCCTGAGAACTTTCCCCTGACGGATACCGATTACATTGGGAAAGAGGATCTCAGAGTGTTGATGAAATGTCCAAAAATGTTCCGAATCCAAGACAGTTTGTTAGTGAGGAGATTCCTAGCTGGCCATGATCAGTGGGTGGTCCCTACCTCATTCCGAAGCCTGATGCTAAGTCACGCCCATGATGCGGCCACAGCCGGTCCTAGAGGGTTTCATACAACACTTGAAATCTTAAGAGAGGTTGCATACTGACCACACATGGGGCAGGACCTCGACCAATATTTGAAGGGTGTCTTGTGTGTGCACAATTTCAGCCAACATCCCTCACACACCGTGCACCTCTCTTAAAGAGTGGGATGACACTGCCATGGTCAGATTTACATGTCGATTTATCGGGCCCATGATTCGCTCGTCTAGGGGGAATAAGTACATGTTGACCGTGACATGCTTGTTTACTAAATGGGTGGTATGTCTCCCGGCCCCAAATTGCAAGGCAGAAACAGCAGCTGCCCTCATGATCAACCACATCTTCTTGCATTTTGGACTACCCCAAAGGATCGAGTTAGACCGAGGTAGCCACTTCACCAGCGAAGTAATGACAAAGATGTGGGAGATACTTGGGGTCTAAAGGAAATTACACATTGCCTACTAGTCAGCCTCTAGTGGTGCAGTAGAGAGATACAACAAGACAATTGTGAGCATATTAAACAAGTTTGTGGCAGATTCTGGGCCAAGTTGGGATATTCGATTACCTCTTTTCCTGATGGCCATCAGATCTACCCCTTCAACTGCAACTAAAATGTCACTGTTTGAGCTGATGACTGGACCAAGGATGGTGCTTCCCCAGCATCTGCTCTACAGAACCCAAGAGCAGACATTGATCAATGCCTCCACAACTCATGAGTATGTTGGAAATCTGAAAAAACACCTTCAACATGCTTTTGCTTATGCTCAGTGAAATCTAGAAAGATCTGCAGACAGCATGAAGACCCACTATGACTTAAAGGTTACTAGAAAAGAATACCATGTAGGAGACCGGGTCTAAATATACAATTTCCAAAGGAACCAGGCCAAACAGCGCAAATAATTCCCTAGCGCGAGGGGTCCTTTTGAAATTGTAGACAAAATCTCACCCGTTGACTACAAAATCCACATCCCCAAAGGCAGTTTGGCAGAGGGGGAAGATAAGTGGGTCCATATCAACCAACTGACTCTGCAGCAACTAGAGTATTCCTTTGGGACCTCAGAGGGGGTTACTCCAGCTCCCTAGAATTCCAACTATTACAATATTCCATCTATATAATCAATAAATTGCCAATAGAAAAAAATGTGTCCTAATTTGTCAAAATGTATGTATCTGCCCCACTACAAAAATAGTGGTGGGAAATGTCTACAAATATGCTTTTGCTTTGTCATCCTAGAATTGGAAACCATGGAGACTAAAACCAAGGAGGAGCATCCAGGGTCCGGAAGGAAAGATCCAAGGGGCCTGGGGTATCGCTCCATACTCTCATCAGAAATTGGCGAGGAGAACCGGTCGATCCACCACTGATGAGAGAAGCTGATGAATTTTGACATTTTGACCAGAAAGAAAAGAAACTGATCATCCCAATCTCGCGACTTCCCATTGATGGACGGTCAAAGCCAAATCGTAAGGGGGGGCTAGTGGGATGCATTGAGCCACTAGGCTCTGCCCTGCAACATCACTGTGTGCTGGTGGCACCATAACCAACAAAATGGCTGCAAAAAGCCCTATGCGTGCTATACCTCTGAGAATTGCGCAGTGAAACCAGAAATTTGGCTGCCAATCTACTTTGCCTGTGTCAGTGGTGGAGCAGGAGACCACATTGCTAAAACCTGTCATTGGGCTGCCCACAGAGGGAAATGGAAACTACCTGAAAGGCAGTGCTTCATTGAAAGGAAACCCAGAAGTGGTCTGAAATCCGTTTTTCCTTGGTTGCTGAAATTACAAAATCATGATTCCAAGCATCAGAAAATATCCAAAATCCTTGCTGGCTGTTACCCGTCACTTTATTTAAAGAATCCACATAAGCACACAATGTCAGGAAAAGCAGATTCCATCACAAGAATATCCACTTTAAAAAAGTGTGCTGGTTTGTAAAATCTGTCAGAATATGGGCACAGTACCGCCGGCTGCCTGTGTGACAGCTGTCAATTAAGTACATTGGAAGCTTAAACTTGTGCAGAAAATCAAATGGTTGGAATTAAGTGACTTGCCATCAAAAGTAATATAGGTTGCAACCATTTAATCTCTATGTTTAAAAGACTGGAATTAGAGAGTTCTTGGCCTGTTTTGAAAATGTAAGTTTATTTTCATCAAAGAAAAATGTAAACAAAGTGGATTTTTAAAGTCAACCTCTGATCCCAGTCACAGAACTTCAAAGCAAATTCCACAGCGTGCCCCAAACAAAAGGCACCTTCCTCCTGCTCTCTGCCCCAGGAACTCCCATTCAGGTGTTAATGAAGAGGGGAGGAGATTTTGCTCTGCTGCTCTGGGGAGAGACAAAAGACTCCCTTGATTGAAAAGATATGCAGATGCAACTGTCAACAGAAACTCCTGCCAAAGGATAGAGGCGGGGATTGCTCTTGACCCACCAAACCTTTGGAGGCGGGACAGACAGTTATGTGTATTCTTAAAACACAAGAAAGTATATATTTGAAAAGGACTGACAGAGGACTGTGCAAAATTGTAAAAATGTGTAAAATGACAGTGTTGTTAATATGAAAATTCTGGTCACGTTTTAAAACTACTCAGAACTCTGTGATATGTTCAGGGACATGACTACAGAATTTGTGGTTTTGTAGCAATTGTGGTGATGCCAGAAACATGAAACTTCACATGATTATGCCCAGATATAATGTGCACATATGTGTAAAACTGTGGACAAATCTGACATTGGGTACCGGACCAAAAGTGTGACAAATTGTCAAATCTAGACCCAAGCATTCACCGAGACGGGGCTCGGATCAATACTTGTTGCTCCACCAAACCTGTGATGTCAATATGCTGTTGCTAGCAAGTTTGTACAATTGTAAATATGTCTTGTATGAAAAATAGATTTCATGTGCAGAAACAAAGGGGAGGTTCTCCCTTGATCATCAAATACAGCGTCATCATGACACCAGGTTTTCTTCTCAAATCAGGGAGAGGAAAACCCCTAACCAAGAGAATATCTAGGGAGTGTGCCTAGTAGAGGTCAGCATACCCACCCTTTTAGAAAATACATAAATAGAGACAGTTTAGGACTTAGAAGGACACACACACATTCACCCACCATCCAATTGCTGGCAAAGCACTTTGCAAGAGAAATCAATTTTCCTGATTACAGAACTTTGAAAGCAGAAAGCCCCATTTCCAAAGCTGAACCCTTCTGAGCTTGGCCTTTAATAAATCCTGAAACCAGATTTTACCCCAGACCTCTAAGGGGAACAACAAAAAGAACAGCCTGGCTGAGCTGTGCTGCTTTCTTGCTAAGAATTCTTGCCAGAATCCAGAGATCCGACCCAGTAGAGCAGAGTTGTGAACAGATAGCGGCGAACCAGAACCAACCCATCAGATCCAGTCCAATTCCACCATACAGTGTCCCAGAGTTCCGTGCTGAGTGCAGAGCCAGAGCGCCTTGAGTCCAGTCCGGTGTGCTAGCAGAATTCTAGTCCAGAAAGTATCCCTGACCAGATCTCTGATGGCTCCATTCCAAACAGTGGTAGTGAGTATCCATAGCACAGGATTGTCGCTAGCAAATATCTTATCCATAAGTAATCCTATCCAAACCCATTCTATTATATCCAGAACTGCATTGTAGAAAATCTTTTGTCTTACCTGAATCTTTCTCTCATCCCTATAGTCCTTTGGTTATAGTATTGTTAAAAACCATCTTGGCACTAATATATTTCTGAAGAAAGGCAAGCGTCTCGGGGGGCAAAAACCTTCCAGAGGCGTTGCTGGACTGGTGGCTGTGCTGTCGTGTAGTTTGTGGCTTCATAGTCTCACTAGTATAAGAAACCTTGTTTGTAATTTTAAATAACGCAACCTTGTTTTACAAATTTTGACTCTTTCTTAAAAAAACTGACCTCCACAAAGACCTTCATAACTTCTATACCGTGTATGCTAGAAACAAAATGTAAGTGTCAAATATAGTTTTTCCGCAATCGCGCTTACTGCGCACGGAAAAGTTTCCTGCACATTTTTTGTTTGGCACAAATCTGTAATGTGTGGAAACAGCTGTACATTACATCCGACCTCAGAATTAAGTTTCAACCTGCTAGTTACTTAATAATCATTGCTGTTTATCTGAAACCATACAAAGCGGTTCCCACTAGTATTGAAACTATTTTAGTGAATTAAATCCATTTTCAGTGTTTTTTTTACCATTCATTCAAAGCCACATTCAAAACCATTTTGACAAGTTTCAATCATTCCTGTTTTTCTCTGTGTTTGCTGGGGAAATTGGGATTGATACTGTATTTGTTGAGTGTGTATTCCTGAAACCTGTTTTCTCCCCTTCCATCTCTTATACTGCATATTGGGGGGATTGAGTAGTGTGAAGGGGGAAAGAGTAATTACATTGCATTTTTGATTGAACCTACACAAAGTATTATTCTATGCTGCATTGTTTTTCTATCATTACTCCTTCTGATTAAAGAGATTTATTGTGACATCACCCCATTGGTGATCATTGTTTAAACCATTAATTAGTGATGATATATATATATATATATATATATATATATATATATATATATATATATAGTGAAAATACCTAAAATAAATCTTTTTAACTTTGCAAAACAGCCTGCTTCCTGGTTCAGTGTGACCGGGGGGATTCAAAGAGAGGGCGTGATATAAGGGTACATCATTCAGAAATAAAAGAACTTATAGACATAAATAAATAATTAAGGGTTCCAACCATGCATCACACACTAGGCATTGACTCAGGGGGAGTGCCGGGTTGAAATCACTTACAGGATGCACAATATGATTTCCTTTTAACATCTGTCCTCCCTCTGTTCCCCCTTCCTTGCCTCCTTGTAACTTGATACACTTGTGTATAGGCGTGTTACAAATGCCATATCATATCACATCATTGGACTTCTGAAGCTAGGGAATATTTCTTGTGACTTGGTTCCATCTTACTGCATCACTTACCTCATTTTATTAATTTAAGTTATTTAATGCATTTTAGAACCTTTGGTGACTTTATATATGTTGATTGTTGTACTATATTACCACCTGCTTGTTTCATTTTTTGTGTGGGTGTGTTTTGGGCCTAGAATAAATATAGTTTTTTTTTTTGCATTCCTGTCTAATTTGAATTATTGTGTGCTTCATTGTGTGTACTCATTGTGGATCCCTGACTCCACTCACACTCTCCTGAGAATAGCCTTGACTGCTTTCCATTGCTGTGTTTATTGGCTTTTTGGCTAGCCCATCAGAGTTCCCCTGTTCACTATACTTAGGGTGCCCGCCTAAACTCTGTCCACCAAGCCAGATTCTAGAAATCCATCATAAGAGCCTGTGCACATCATTTCCATCACAGAGGACTTTGCATCCGGTTAAAAAAAATGGAAAATGTTTCAAGGAAACATCACATGAGAAATGTAGCAAGATATAACGAAACCATTCACATTTAGCACTTTTTGAAAAATCCTTATAGCAAGCATACTCGCCTAGAACGTTTGTACTTGAAATCACGCAGGTAATGGGGTACAGACCAGCTCCCTATCTTTTTTTTCTTCTATTTACAAAAGTATCAGTTTAGCGAACTCTGTCTCACATTGTGCAGAGACACCCGAACCTTAGGCAACTGACTATATTTAGAAATATAATGGTAATGCGACGCTGCACAAACGCCGCTGTCACACATTTCCGCAGCAGCAGCACTTGGTCTGAAGGCCGCTTGCATTCTGGGAGTAGAGAGCAGCACTCGAGCTCCACTGACCCGTTCCTATTCTGCTCAAAGTTCACGTCAGCAACTCCCAGCGAGAAGTTTGAGCTGGACACAAAGCAGACAAAGGTTCGTTTGAGCGCCACTGATTTATCCTCTTCATCTGCCAAACCCCATTGTAACCTGAAGCTGCTCTTAAGTGCCTGCACTCACATTTCTTTTGAAGGCTCCTCGTAAAGATGAACATAATTGAAGCCAGGAAGTCGCTGCGCAGCTTTAATGGATGTCAACGAGTTAAGCTGCCACGGAGATAGTGTCGAAATCTTTTATGCCGGCTGTACTAACACCGGCTGTCAGATTATGAATAATGAAGGCCGCTGTGGTAGGTAAAACCGCAAGGGTAATTCCTTTTCTGACTGTCTCTGGAAGCACAATGACATTTCCTGACAGTGTTTAATACTTTCATTACATGTCTTTGTGTTTAATCTTGATACGAGGCTTCCTACTCCTGATCATCTGTCATACATTTGAAGAAATCTCAGGTTTCACAATCACGGCGCTATATTCAGGCAGCCTCTTCTGTGAAATGCTTCACAAAAAAGAAAGATTTCACAAAACCTCAGAGCAGACGCTGGCTGTTGAAATAGTCATTTCCGACCCAGGCATTGAAACACTCTTCACATACCCATTACATCCTCATAAAAGTGCGCAACTGGTGTTTTCTTACTTCCTTTTTATGGGCTCCAGTAAAAGGCTTTGAACCCAGGTGAGATACTGGCTTATGAATTAACCTCTTTCTTCCCAGCTCGCGGCCTCGTGGCCGTGCAGTTGTTAGCGAAGTCAAGCTAAGGTCCTGTGGAGGCTCTGACACGTTTTATTTGATTGGATTAAGAAACACGCAAGCATATTGCAGCTAATTAGCTCCCGAAGTAACACGAAGTGGACAATGCCGGACTGTGTGAAACAGTGTGGTAACCCCATTTACAGAAACAGGCCCCCCCCCCCCGTTTTATGGTGGTGTCAACAACACCTGTGCCTGGAACAATGAAAAACTGAGGTGGTATTAGCCGAAAATGTGAAAGACTAAACAGCTGTGGTGTGTTTAGCCGGATACATAGTGAAACATGCTAGAAGATTTGTAAATCCCTGTGATTTTGACAAATGAAAAGGCTGACTCCAGTGGGGTTTGCCATTATAAAACGCTTCTGTCAATTAGGGCATAAGTGTCCAGATTATGGGCCTCATTACGACTGTGGCGGCCTTGGTATGACTGGTGCACCGTTCATACCGGGCCACCACATTACGAGTTCTGCAGCGGGTCCCGCTTTGTATGCCTGGTCAGACCAGACGTGCAGAGTGGCACCCGCTAGCAGAACAGGATGCTAACAATGGACCCGTCATTAATGGGTACGTTGTTAGCATCCTCCCCATTCCCATTGAGCCCTATGCGGGCTCAAATGGGAATTGTGACGTACTGGGTCCGGGTCCCGCGAATGGGAATTACCGGGCCCGCAAAGGTCGGAATGGCCCGGTAATTCCCATTTTGCGATACACGGTCCCGAGTTTGGGGGTAGCCATGCCGCTAAAAATGGCATGGCTACCTCCAAACTCGTAATGAGGCCCTGTGTCTTACTTTATGTATTCCAAACCCTTTCATAGGCCTACTGTGAATATGAGCCGACTCACACCAACAGCTGTATTCACAACCTACCTTTGTTCTATAACACCACTGACTGGCCATATTCACTATACAAGAGGTTGCTGTAAGTGTAGGCAGAAGACAGGCTGTGATGAAGCGATCAACGATGGGATTGCACCCGCGTGCAACACAAGGGCACACAGGCATGAAGTCTTAAGGGCTCTGACTCCCCTCAGGTCTGGAAACCTCTGTTATGCTAGGCACATCCACTTTCTAAAGGATGGTCAGGAAGTGGGGGACCCAAAGGCATTCTGGGCAAGGATGGATCAGGGTACACATGAAGGGAGGTCAGCTCTCAGACAAACATGTTCTACCAGGAATCATTGAAGATATGGTGTTATTGTTGTTACAGCCAACAAACAGGTATGTGCAAGGTACTGTTTCTTGGTTTGCAAGATTGTATAAATACACATCTTCCTATGGAAACACAGACCTACCCAATACAGGGGACATCTTTCTGAATGCGTATCCTTTATTTGATATTCAGTTCTATAATCAATGAAATATCACGGCCTCTAGTATTCCTCAGACTTTCGGTCTCCTCAAGTCATGTCTTTATGTGGTGGGAAAGTCTTATTGCTTCTCACAATCTGACATGCACAAAGTGTGTTACAGCCGAAAGATTTCATTTGCCTGTGCCCATAGGTAGGGTGGTAGATGGGTGTTGGATTTGGTGATAGAGAGGGCAGGGTTGGCATACTTTAAAGGTAGAAAAACCACCTTGAAATCCGTGTGGTTTATTTTTCCACCCTCTATGCATTCCTTTAATCAATGGAAAGTGTGTTTCTGGGGCCTTGAAGGTAGACTGTCACTGACACTCTCATAACCCATGTGCTCACTCACTGCTTGTAACCTGCTTGTGAAACTTGCAATTGTTAACAAAGGAACAATAAGAACAATTAGTCATGAGTTCTTGCATTCAAGGATGCTTGACTGATAACAGACATTGCCAGAGGAAAGGTGAGCATTCCTTCCAAGTGTTGTTAGTTGTGTGTATGCCCCAGGCAATGCAATAGGAATTTGTATAACACGAGGGCCATTATATGATATACTGCGAGGTTTATATTTGAAGTATATTGTGGGCGACCAATCTCTTGGTTGATTTTTAGAATATACGGTATGGTGTATGTGATATGGGTGACCAATGGGGATCTGATCTCTAAGAAGTAGGCAGCCTTTGTCTGTGTGATGAGAGGCGGTTGAGTGGGCTATTGATGTTATCAGGTAAGAGGATGCAGGTATTGTGTGAAACAACTATTGCATGGCGTCCAGATAAAACAGGCAGGGGATATAATATGTGTCCAAGACAGGAGGGAAACTGCGAGTGTTCTCACATTTCACAGTGGCATATAAATCCACTCGGAACACAGTGCATGAACGTAATCTCCTCTCATTTCCAAATGCTAAATGTCCGATGCTGTGTACATGAAAAGTGCATTCCTAAATGTATTGGTTTGTGGACACTCAAAAGCGTGATTTTCCACACAAGGGGAAACACGATATTTGTACCTATTTCGCATTGCTATGATGCAGGCGTCAACATGCCTGCAGGACAGTAGAGAAATACCCGAAGTGCAGGGCGAACATGCTAATGTGGGCCCGTTGATTTTTGTCGAAGTGGGACAGTTTCTTTGGCAAAAGTTGGCCCATTTGATGAGTCATTCACTCTGCGGCTACTAGTTTGACCAGTGTTACCGAATATATATTTTTTACAATGCACAATTTGGAGGGCGCGCTGTTGCGCAAGAGAGGAAATGGATGCTCTTCCGTGAGCTCCGGCGACATCCTGGGCCGCAATGCCGCTACAACCGCCAGACGGATCCGGTTCAGACTGAAAATTGGAGGAAACGTGCAGCAACACTAGTAGAGCATGTATGCAGAATTTAGACATAATTGGCTGCTAGGTACTGAAGCAATATAAAGGAAACCCTCCTACGCGCATCCAGAGAGACAAACTGTGGCGCGCTGCAGAGTGGGAGGAGGAGCCCAGCCCTAAATCAACACGAACGACCGCGGGCAGATTTTGTCCCCAGCCACACTTGGAGAGAGTCGCGGGCACTCCGGTCCCCGTTGAGCACCCGCTGACCCCCAAGATAAGCGCCTACTGAAGCGGAAGGGGAGTTCGGCCAGAAGACAACGGGAGCGGCCGACTGGCAGGTAGGGGGGCGAAGACGCGCACCATTGGACCCCCTGCGCGGCATCCAACCCATTGAGCACTCTGCCCGCGGCCTTGGACGTGCGAAGGGGCCCATAGGGAGTTGCAGAGGAGGCCCAGGCGCTACTGGGTAGACGGGGCACTACACCCCGAGGCTGAGGACACTAGAGATCTGGGGTGGGGCACGGAAAGAACCCCCCCCGTGAATACCCGAGCGGCCGGCCGCGCGGCGCCCGACCCGTGGATAGGGCCACTTCCCCGGTGAGCTGACTGCCCCTAATTATATCAGGACTGGGCCTCGCCCTGAGCAGCTTCCGTGCGGCGGCCCTCCGTGGAGAACAACACTGTGGCTAATATTACCACTTCATATTATTGCAGCTCAGCATAGCAGGAAAAGAGCCGTGTTGGCGACATTAAAGTAACTGCCTACTGCCACGTAACCCCCCCCCCGGAGGTGGTGGCTACAGTGGACCCCTGCCCCCAGTAAACACACGATTGGGGACAGGAAGGAAGACACTGGGACACCCCCCCCCTTCTGGGAAGAGTGACCCACGTACATGCAATTGGGAACGCTATAGAGAATACCCTGCAAATTAAGCAACAGGTGACCACGGGTACATTGACTTACCAAGATTCAAGGAATTTGGGGGCACTGTGAACTACCCACGAGATACAAAACTTAACCGTATCACTACAGGGCAAGCAGGGAACCCGTTTGTAGACTGGAAAAAGGCTCACAAGAGACATAAATTCAAGAGCAACAGACACGCTCCTCTGCTGAATTGGCCAGAGCAAGACCACACATTTCCAACATCACACTGACCCTGGAGATATTTAAGTAGCCATAGAAGATCCTGATAGAGACCCGAGGCTGGCAACAGGAGGGGGCAACTAACAGCAGAACTACAATACAAACAAAATGGCAGGATTCGGTGCACAAAACCAACTCAGACAACGAGATCAGCACTGACACCGAGCCAAACGCCCCCCTTGAGAACTGTATAAATCATCATTCTACGCCCACCAGATATAGGAATTGCAAAGAAGAAGAAGAGTAAGAACGATGCCCAAGAGCTTCGGGCCGAAGAGAGGAAAAGGAGCAATTGAAAAATACACAACAGCAATGAGGAAAGAAACGGAGCCCGCGATGTCCGAGGAAGTATCCCCACAAGAACGACCAGTTACCCCAGTATCAATGATGGACCCCCCGGCGGTCTTTATGGCCATGCAGCAGGGCTTCTCCACCCTCAATGAAAAACTAGATGGGATAACAGCGAATGTCAGCTCCATTAAGACACAACTAGATAAAACTACATCGCGCGTCACAGAGGAGGAGACGAGAATATCAAGCACAGAAGATGCACTGGAGACCTTAAAGACCACAGTGTCCACAATGGCAATAGAACAGGGCACGATGAAAACCAAATGTGAAGATTTAGAAGCTAGATCCCGGCAGAACAACATCATCATACTCGGAGTTCCGGAAGAGGCATTGAAGGGGTCAATGGAAAAAGCAGTGGAAGACCTTCTACGCAATCTCTTGGGTGATCCCGGATGGTCTGCAATGTTCATCGTGGAGCGAGCACATAGGTCACTCGCTCCGAAGCCAAAACCTGCTGCATACCCTAGACTGATTATAGCATGCATGTTAAGCTACAGGGACTTAATACTGAATAAGGGCAGGGAGAAACACGAACTAAGATGGGATGCCAGCACTATACGTATCTTCCCAGATTTCACACTGGCGGTACAAAAGGAAAGAAGACTCTTCACCGGGGTAGAGAAGCTACTGCGTGAGTGACAGGTGCAATACGCCATGCTATACCCGGCGAGGCTAAAGAAGCAGCATCAGAACAAAACCTACTTTTTCACGTTCCCTGAGGAGGCAGCAAGCTTCGCGGAGACACATATCCCTGCTCCGGGGGGACAACCAAGAAACGAACAAGACTTCTGAAACCCTCAACGCATACAATGGCAAGCATGTAAAAGAATAATAATACATTTGAGAAGATGAAGGCCCCCCCTCGGGTGGCCCACACAGGGGGTGAATACGAGATACCTAGCAAAACATGTTGTTGAGCTTAACCCCACATGTGTCGACATGAGTGAGAGTAACACTGTAAGGAACCGGACACACTGTAATAGACTATGTTCGGCGAAGGCACGGGATGTCTCTACAGTCCCCCCTGTAGCAGGTGCACAAGATGTTAATGGGTGGGCAGAGGGGGGGATTTACGGGCATAGTTGAAGTTCGGGGAACTATGAGGGTGGGGGGAGGGTCCATGTTTAGTGGGTTTGGGTTCAGTTGCGTAACGCAAGGTTTCAAAACAAAAAGCACGCAGGCCCTAAGCACGACAGTTGTTAAGTACACAACCGAAATAGACCATGATTCACAAGTTTACATCGACTTTATAGACGATGGCTAATGCAGGCACAGAAAGCATACAAATACTGAGCTGGAATGTTCGTGGCTTTGGATCCCAAATCAAGAAAAGGAAGATATTAGCATACATAAATAGACAGAGCCCCAAAATAATCATCCTTCAGGAAACATATCTTGGACCTCACCAAGTAGGACAACTTGTACCAAACTGGGGTACACATCAGTATTTTATGACATATTCCAAACGGGCAAGGGGGCTGCAAATCTTATACATAAAGCACTCCCATTTACCTGCCTTAACTCTGAATGTGACAAAGAGGGAAGATATGTGTTGATCCATGGCACCCTTTGCGATAGGGAGATAGTCCTACTTAACGTATACAGGCCAAATATTGACGACCCTGACTTCTATTCTACATTATTTAAAAAACTGGCCACCTACCCCACGGCCTACTTGATAAGTAGTGGTGACTTCAACACCATCCTAGATGTACACTTAGATCGCAAATTGACACAACCTAGAGCACTCACCAAGGCAGCACAGAAGATACTCATGCACATGGCCGACCTAAACCTAAAAGATGCATGGAGAACGCTGAACCTCTCAAAATGGGAATATACATATTACTCCATGGTGCACGACATGCACTCGAGAATTGACTTATGGCTGGTGGCCAGCGAAGTGTTGAGCTGGGTCTCTAACACCCACATATATCCCAGAACATACTCCGACCACTCGCCAATACAGCTAACATTACGAATCCCTGACACATTAGTGCAGAGGACACCCTGGAAGTTTAAACCTGCGGCTCTGCAAGATCTGGTTTACAGAACAATGGCCAAGCAAATACAGGAATACTTTGACATCAATGAGGGCTCTGTATCCAGTCAGGCAATATTATGGCAGGCATTTAAGGTCCGTATAAGAGGCAATTCAATATCCGCTGAATGCGGAGTCCTCAAGGATATCCGTGGTAGACTGACTGCGCCTGGAGACACATATATCCACTTTAAAATCTCAGTATACACACTCCCCATCATCACAGCTCAGTTTAGAGATTAAAATTAAGCTAGATGAATATAAAGAAGCAGCGGACCAAGAGATCTGTTACTTCGATAAGCCGGTGGCGGCACATCTATATGGGGAGCGTGAACGCCTGGGGAGACTGTTGGCCAGAGCGGTGCAGGGTGAAAGAGGCTTGACGACTATACCATGCATAAAACTACCAGATGGTACAGTGACCACGGAGGTCAGTAAGGTGAAAGAAACATTTTACGAATTCTATAAAAAGCTGTACTTCCCCCAGGGAACTAGCACTGAAGAGGAGATAGATCAATATCCCTCTCAAATACCAATGACATTACTAGCTGACACCACTAGAGAGTCCTTAGAAACCCCGATTACTGAAGCGGAGATAGCGGAGGCAATAAAAACACTCCCCAATGGAAAAGCGCCTGGGACAGATGGACTAGAGGTGGAATTTTATAAAGAATTCAGTCCACTTTCAGTACCCAGACTATACGCAGTATGGATGGAAGTTTTAAACAAAGGGGAGCTGCCCAAAACCACCAGGGAGGCAGTAATCACTTTATTGCTTAAGCCAGGAAAACCCCCAGAGGAATGCGGCTCGTACAGGCCGTTGTCCCTAATAAACAAAGATGTGAAGATTTTTGCAAAGATGCTAGTTACCCGATTAACACCACTTTTGCCCTACATGGTCCATGAGGACCAGGCTGGGTTCATTGCGGGCAGGTCCATTGTGACGAATATTAAACGGTGCTACAAAATTCTGGTGACAATATCCCCCGAGACACAAGGGATAGCTGCTGCTCTCGATATGCAAAAAGCTTTCGATACAGTTTACTGGCCTTTCCTATTCCGGGTAATACGCAACTATGGGTTTGGCCCCAATATCATTAAATGGATTCAAATACTGTATGCAAGCCCCTATGCCAAGATAAGAGTGAATAGCACTTTAACAGACATGCTAGAGCTATTGTGGGGCACCCGACAAGGCTGCCCGCTATCACCGCTATTGTTCGCTCTATTGATAGAGCCCCTAGCAGACATCCTTAGGGCTCGCTACAGCTCACACGGTCTCTGGTTGGAGGGTAAACTACAGATCATAACTTTATATGCTGATGACATTGTTCTATAGCTGCGGAACCCCGACCGTGCACTAGGCAAAGTCCTGGCTGAAGTCAAAAAATTCGGTAACTATTCCGGCCTGAGACTCAATACTAACAAATCGGAGATATTCCCACTCACAGAAAACACAGTAGAGCCCCAAGACTTGCAGGGTCTTACCTGGCGCCCGATGCATATACTATACCCCGGGGCATATGTGGCCAGAACTGCCCAACTGTCCAGAGCCTTGAACTACAACACATTAGCCTATACCCTATGTGCAAAGATGAAACACTGGAGCGCCCTGCCCATCTCATTGATGGGAAGAATTGCCCTTATTAAAATGATAGTACTCCCAAAACTGTTCTACCTATTCAATACGGTGCCGGTCTGGCCTGGACGCGCACTGTTCACAAGAATGAAAAGTGCTTGCATAACGTTCGTGTGGGGAGGACATCCCAGGCTCAGCTGGAAGACATTAACGGATACATATCCACAGGGTGGGTTGATGGCACCGGACCTAGAACTCTACTACCTGGCAGCACAGGCGCACTACGCCGCCCACTGGGCCACAAACTTTCTCGCCCCAGGGAACCCACCTCATGATTGGCATACGCAATAATCAATCATAGAATTGCATAGAATGTCGAGATCAGGCCCCAAACACCACTACTCAATAAACCCCACTCAAGTTACGACCACAGCTTGGGCCAAAATCGCCGCTATATTTGGTACAGAAAAATTATGCCACCCGAACCTGCTGATCTGGGGTGACCCACACACACCATTCACTTTGGATGGAGAGGTAGACACACACTGGAGTACAAGGGGTATTCTTCAGTGGGGGCAGTTATTCCCGGATAAGCGCTTTGTGGAATGGGAAGACCTCAGAGACATAGTGAGAAATACGAATACACATACGCTACAATACATGCGTATAAAAGCCACCATAAGTAATGCATACCTCACTTTCCCAGAAGAACCGGAGATAAATATAGGGCTCGGATATATATTCACAGGTGGGACACAGACGATTACAGCCTCTGCTCTATATAAAATTATTATAAAGAGGCGCCCAGCTGGGGACCACGCAGGCAAAAACAAGTGGGAACAAGACCTGGGGCACCAAATAGAAGACCACGAATGGACCCAGATATGCGCATTAACTAAACACATATCATGTAACTCCAGATACAAACTAATACATTATAAAATAGTATACAGGACACATTATACTCCTGTAAGACTCAAACGCATCTACCCTAATGCCCCGGGAACCTGCAGGAGGTGCCAGGTTGAGGAAGCAGATCTATACCATATGCTCTGGGCATGCACGAAACTGAAAGAATATTGGGCAGGGGTCTCCACAGCTCTTGATGACATGGCAGATCAGCCAGTGCAGTGGACACCTCATTTGTGCCTGTAGAGCGCAACAGAGAAAATGAACTCGAAATGGTGAAAACTCTTGAACTTAAGCCTGCTGATAGCCAAAAGGGCAATATTAATGAAGTGGAAAATCGCCGCTCCGCCAACCAAGGCGGACTGGGACAATGATATGTTATGGACAAATGACACAGAAGAGCTATATATAGACTCGGTGCTACCCACTTCCAAATCCAGAAACATATGGGCCAGATACCAACAGTACTTATTGGATAAAGCCGAAACCGAGAATCCAGACTCGAACTGTGAGTAATTGTGTACAAAATGGCGTTATACTGATCAAATGACTCATAATTGAGTGTAAAGCCCAGATCAAAAATGAGAGGCCTTGCTCGCCAAATAAGATTCAAAATGACGACTGATTGAATCCACAAGCGGGCGGTAGTCAGATCTATATCATGAAGAATTTCAACTTATTTAATATCAGAGGATGATAGATCTTCAAGAGTTGCTATTTATCTAAATATGTTTAATATAGAAGATCAATTTAGGTCGTACTTCTCAGGTCGTTCTGTTCGACACTGTATTCTGACTGTATGAAAGTGTGTTGAGTTAGATGCCTTGGGGATCACAGCAATTTTGGAGGTTTGCGCCTGACTTGTGTAAGGAGTCAGCTCTTGTTTTTGAGCAACTTGCCCTTGTGAGGCCTTGAAAGATGTTTGAGACTGAGGTGTACTATCATGGTGTTTTTTGGAAAAGTGGTGTTGAATTAGGCTCTCAATGTCCGTGAGCTTTCGATCTATTGTGTTTGATGCATCTGCATTATGATCATTGGTCTGTTTAATATGCTCCACATAATCAGCCTTAATGTCTACTTCATTGACAGATTTGTTTTGAGTTGGTGCACAACTTGTTTGAAGAGTCAACGCTAGCTTTCGAGCAACTTGTCCATGTGAGACTTTAGAAAGGGATGTGTGTGACTGGGATGTACTATCACAGGGCCTTATACAGGGGTAATATTGCTTTGGATTCTCAATATCTGAGAGTCTTTGATCAATCGTGTTCAAGACATCTGCATTATGACCCTTGTGCTGTTTGTTATACTCAACCTGGTCGGTCTGGGGGTCCGCTGTAGTAGCAGATTTATTTAAATTTTGTACATGACATATTTGAGAAGCCAGATCTAGTTTTTGAGCGATTCGCCCTTGTGAGGCCTTGGCAAAAGATGTTTGAGGCTGTGATATATCATCATATGGCCTTTTGGAAAAATAGCGTAATATTAAGTTCTCAATGTCTGTGAGTCATCGATCTAATATGTTTGATGTATCTGTGATGGGACCGTTAATCTGTGTGTTTTGCTCCACCTGACAGAGCTTAGGATCTGCTTCATTAGTAGATTTGGTTGAAGTTTGTTTAATTTGATCAATTACATCTATTATATCATCAAGTGGTTCATGACGGAGTCGTTCAATCGACTTTTTTTTCTCGCAATGTTGCAATATTTGTGAGTGATAGTATCGCTTGCGTCAAACATCTGCTTATTTGAACTAGTCAAGTTCTTGATAAATTGTTTTGAAGTGGAGTCCGATGTCACAGGGACAGATTGAATGTTTTTGCTTTTTTTAATCTGTAATACTATTTTTGTCTTTTTTAACGGCAACGCGGTTGCCTTAGAAAATATATCAAAGTCCGCCCGAGAATCTGATGAGTTTGGATTATGAATTTTCTTTGCTGTGGAGTCAAGGGGTGTTGTCCCTAAGGGCTGGGAACCTTCCGGCAATGATGTAATGTTGTTTGCCAATGTCTGACTTTCCATTATCTCAATTATGTCTGGGACTATTTCAATAAATAGAGTGGTCTGCGTCTCTGCTTGCATGCAAGCATTGGGACAACTATCTCGACAGATATTCAAGATCTGTTGATGTTGATTGATGTCATGGTGGGACTCCAACTTAGATAGGACTCGATTGGTCTCGGTTTGTTGAGCCAAGATTTTATTTATAAGCTCCAAATGGATGTTCTGCCTTCGGTCTACGGAGTCATAGATTTTAATCATAGTAGTTAGGGCCAGGTTCATAGAAGTGAGAGTCGGCTGAAGCAAGAAAGCCGATGACAGAGAAGGTCCTCAATATACTGCACTTCTTGGCTACCGGAGCATTTCAGCGGACAAGTGCCATAGTGGGGGGGGGTGTCACAGGCCACGCAGTCACGGTGCCTACACCAGGTGTTGGCCATCATCACTGCACGCCAATCAGTCCGCAGGCACATATACCTGCCCAGAACACCTGCAGAAAGGCAGGCTGCCGCCCAGGATTTCTATGGGGTGGCACAATTACCCAAAGTGCTAGGTGCCATTGATTGCACCCATGTGGCTCTACGTCCCCCCAGGGCATCTGAGCACATCTATAGAAACCGCAAGCACTGGCATTCCATCAACGTCCAGGTAGTATGTGATGCCAAGGGAATCATCACCTCAGTATATGCCAACTATCCAGGGTCCACCCACGACAGCTTCATTTACAGAATGTCAACCCTAAACCGGGACATGGAAGCTGGGCGGCATGGTGATGCATGTTGCTTGGTGAGTATAAATGCCACTGCACATGCATGCATGTCAGATACAGAGTGATGTCACTACCCCACTAATGATACCCATCACCACCTCCCCAGGGGACAGTGCCTACCCTCTGAGCACCCACATGATGACGCCAATTCAGAACCCCATCACGCCTCCCGAGGTAAGATACAACACAGCCCATATTGCAACCCGGGGCATAGTGGAGCGCACATTCGGAGTGCTCAAGTCACGCTTTTGCTCCCTTGACCGTTCTGGCGGGCAGCTGTTATACGCTCCCCCAGTAGTGTGCAGGATCATAGTGGCAGCATGTGTCCTGCGCAATGTTGCAACACGCCGGGGCCTGGCTGTGGACATGGTGGTGCCCCCACATCCCCAACCACATGCATGCCTGCTGCGCATGGGAGGGGAAAGGGCACGGGGTGAGGCAGCCCGTACGCAGCTGGTGGCTAATTACTTCACATAGAAATCAGACCCCTGTGGAGTGCACATAGCCCAGGCACATACCATCTGACAATCAATGATGCCTCAATCAGACAATGATGATGAATGAAGGGACAGTCAACTGTCACAACCATAGCAGCCTGAGATTGTTCACCTGGAAGTGTTACAATGTGTGCATCCCTACCTACACAAACACCACCAATGCAGTGTCATCAAAAGACACACTTCTATGCAGCAAAAATGAATAACATGAGAACAGTGCCATGTCACCCAACCCCTCCCCGGCACCGCCACACAACACACCATGGCATGTCATGCAATGTGAGATCAAACAAAGTAATCCCCACAACATGCCACAAGTGTCACAAAGTTCAGTGTCCAAATGGAAACTGGACACACATGAAATGCTCACAGTAATGCAGGACCAACAACACACATGAGCAAATATTTAGCAATAATACAAATCAGCTACACAACCTCAAGGCTACCATAAACATGACAGTATGAATTTCAAAAAATGAGTAGTCTCACTACCTGATAATGCTAGCACTTCGACCACTTCCAACTGTACAGTGTTGGCGCCACGCAAAAGTGTAGGTGCACTGCTTACAACATGGACTCCATCTCCAAAGTAGACGGCCTTGTGAAGAAATGAGGAATGGACCTGCAAATCAGGAGGATGAGATGGATGCAGAGGCACATATCAATACACCATGCAGTGTACAATACAACAACAATATGCACTAGGAATGTATACACAGTATTGACTACAGACTGACCACACAGCACATGGGAGTCCAACGTCACTGTGTAAGTCAATGTCACTTGGGCACACCCTTTGCAAGCCCATGGAAACGGGAAGCAGGAGGGGTGTGTGTCTCACAAACCCAAGCATCTAACCCAAATTCAGGACAAGCCTGCATGTACCCAGCCACAATACAGCGGATGCCCACGGGCGCCACACAAGGCAACACACTTAAAAAAAATTCAAAATTCAAAAATCAAAAATCAAAAAACAAAAATGCCTATGTATTGGCCAGGGGGGAGGGGGAAGGCCACCCAGGAGGTCCGAGGACAGGGTGCACACCAAAACCCACCTGTGTGGATTCTGCGAGAAAAAAAAACACCTCAATTGGCTCATGGCCTGCACGGCTACCCTATTGTGGGAGAATCGCTGCTGTCGCTCTCCCCACCCTCTGCAGCTGCATTAGGAGGTGGTGGCACTATGGGAGGCAGCCCACGCAAAGCCCTAGTCTGGTCCTCCATGGCAGCAAGCATGCGGGTGTGGAAGGTCTGGTTCTGGAGGATAATCGTGCGGAGGTCCCCATGCAACAACTCACGGGATGCCCGGACCTCCTCCCGAGTTGCCTGCATCTCAGCTGAGAGTGTACGTGTGAGACACCCCAGGTGCTGTTCTGTCCTCGTGTCAGTTGAAGCCTCAAGCTCAACAAGAGTCACCATGAGGTGACGGAGTTCCACCCTCAGGGCTTCCCTGTGGCCCTAGGACTCTATAGAAATGGCTTCCCGCAGAGTCTCCAGTGCCGCCCGTCTGTCCCTGTTGGACGCCAACATGTCCTCCCTGTGTGACTGGAAAATGGAGTCTGTTGCCTGCTGTAGTTGCTCCATCAGCTTTTCTTGGGGGACAATGGAAGTGGCCACCCTATCCATGGCCTGAGCCATCATCTCAGCTGATTCTGCCTGTTGGTTTGCCATACCGTATATAGATTGCTCCCATGCGGTATTGCCAGGTGGCGTATGGCCACCGCGTCGGCGGGCACCACACCTGTCTGGGGCAAGGCGAACTGCGCCTTGCTGTGCCGGCACTGCCTGAGGCTGCAGGACTGCATTCCCCCTCTGATCTGCTGGCCCAGGAACAGGATCAGATGTTGCGGAGTGTGGCCCTGCATCCGTAACCACCAAAGGCGGACCTACCAACACTGACATCCCCATTGAGGGTTCTACCCCTGGTGCAGGTGGGTCGGACAGAACAGAATCCCTCACAGAAACACTTACCTGCGACCGCACATAGGTCTCATCATCTGAATCGACGCCTGAATAGAGCTCAGGGGAGGTGCACCCAGAGTCACCCCTTGAGAGAATGGTCTGCAGCAAGTGTGGGTTCTCACCCACCACCACACCACATCCCTCACTGGTGCCCGGTCGGCCCTGAGACCCCTCCTGGGTCTGCACCATCTCCACAACCCCAGCAGTATCAAGTGCGTCATCCCCTGCAAAGACATGAAAGAAAAGAAATGGGAACAGGCATTAGCACCATGGCACACAATTAGGGCTGAGAAGCAACAGAACCAGTCCTTCATTGACACATGTCCAACATGACTATAACCTCCCATGCATGCACCGTCACTGCGTATGAAGGGGAGGCAAATGGCACACATTGATGACACCAAGATGGAAGATCAACACATTTGCTGCATGCTGGCTAGCAGTGCCATCACACATTGGCCTGTGATTGGTATGTCCAATACACATACATGACACATGCCATCACACAGATGGCATGTACCATAGCCATGTCACACATGTGACAATAGGCCTGAGAAATGCCTAGTGAAAGTGGTGGAATGCAAACAATCAGCCTGAATGAACACAGAAAAATATGCAACAATGTTGTGGCAAGATGACACTTCAAGGGCAACTGGCGTGATGTTGGGCTAAATGTCTACTGTTGCCAGAAGGGATACTGCAATACCCAAATCCTGGTGCGCAGAATGTATTGGATGAAGCACATGGGTGACCCAAACCACTCAGGCACACACACCCTCACCTGGCACTCAATCAGAAGCCCTCACACACACACCATGCACATGGATGAGACACACATGCATGTGCACTCACCGGACAATGCCTCGTAATCTGGCAGGTCTCCCATGCCTTGGATCTGTTCCTCCGTGACGTAGGTCCCAGCAACATACTCATGTGGAGTGAGTTCAATGTCCTCTGCTGGAGACCCACCTCCAGTCACTAGAGTAGCGGCATGACTTGAGGCCAGCTTTTTCTTTGCCCTGCGCTTCAGGTCATTCCAGCGCTTGTAGCAATCATTAGCTGTGCGCCTCACGATTCCAAGGGCACTTATGATGTCCGCGATCGTCTGCCAGTGTGCCTGACGTTGAGCAGGTGTCGTCTTGCACCCTGCAGTAATCAACATTTCCCGGTCATGTGCGGACACATACTCCACAAGTGCATCACGTTCGGCCTCACTGAAGCTAGGCTTCCTCAAGGTGCCGGACTGTGTAGCCGTGTCTGGGGCATCAGCCTGTACTGGACGAGCACTCTTCCTCTTCCGCTTAGAAAGTGGTGGGGACCCTGAGTGTCCTACACCGCTCTGGACACTAGGGGAAGGAGCCCCAGTGGACTGTGTATTAGGAGTGTGGGAATGAACACTGAGCATGGGATTTGGTGCAGGCATTGGCTGAAGTGTGATGTAGTCAGGGGGAACGTCAGCAGGATGGACTGGGACCGACACTGTCCTGGCTGGATGAGTGAGAGCTGGGATGGATGGAGCCGCAGCTGCCCCTGCAGCCTCCACACCCTGCCTACTTGGGACAGCAGATGACATAGCTGCCCTTGATCCACGTGGCCTGGTGACACCAACGTGCACCGCCACACGTGGCCTAGACCTGCTGACCTGGACGTCAGCCTGGGAGTCACCCTGTGCCAGGTCTGGTGCCACAATGGGCTGGTCCAACAAGGGCTGAGCAGGGATGGTGTCAGCCACGTTACCCTCAACCAGGGGGGGAGCATGGGTGTCCCTGACTGGTCCTCCACACATGGGGGGCTAGGGGCACCCTGCAAGTCCCGGCCACGTCCCCTACCGTATCCACTACGCCCACCTCTTGTGGCTCGGCCACCTTTGCCACCCTTAGCGCGTGCTCGCCTCCCAACCATGGCACTGATGTTGTTGTGCATATGGGAGTTGCAGTAAACTACTGTCCTGGGCAATTGGGGGTTAAAGGGGTAGGGTACTAGATGGAATTCGTACCCCAGTGATCTAGCAAGGCTGTATGTGACCCCTGGGGAAAGATGACGGGTCACGCAATGCACAGGCACCCCAAAAAAGGGAGATAACGTGCACGCAACCCCTCCTAGACCACGTGCGTGGAAAAATAAACCTGCACTACGCTGTGGCTCCCAGAAACACAACAATGAACGTATGCGTCTCACACGCAGCCTAGAATGACCTCTGAAGGGGTACGCGACACATGGGGCAAGCACAGATGTTAAATACGTGCACGACTCACCGTCTGCCTCGAAAAATAGCGTGAAAAAGACGCGCGTGTGCGCTTGCAACAACCCCGCCAAAAGAAGAATTGTACGCTGTCTGAGGAGACAGGACAACAGAAGAAGTGTACGCTGTTTGAAGAAACAGGCCCAGAAAAAAGACAAAAATAGAAAAGCTGTCAGAGGTAACAGGGAGTACGAACTTGAAACGCCGTGAAGTAAATCGCGTGTGAACTGACAAGAAGTACAGATTTCACCCACTCGCTCTCCACGAAAAGCACGTACAAGGAAATGGCGTCCTACACGTGCCTTTTAAACATGCCCACACGTCCAGCGTCACTTCCGCGTGTACGCGCTAAGGCCCTATCCTCCAATTACACGAGCTGACACTCTGACCTGCAGTCATTTGACGTGTAACATGCACCCGTGTACAGGGTAACGTCCGCGCACGCACGTCACAGACGCACATACGTGCTGAGGCCCTTTCCACCAATTACACGCTTTGACACTCGGACATGCTTATTTTTTCCACACGCCATGGAAAACGCCTGTGCGTGTAACGTCATAGACGCGCCTACATGCTGGGGGCCTTTGGGCCAATGAATTTGCATACGTGTGCTGACGCGCTTACGTGCTAAGGGCCTTTCCTCGAATTACACGCAGACGTGCTGGATTTTCACGTGCCAAATCACTCCGTATCAAGCTGGCCACGCGTAAGCACACGGAAGACCACGCTCCTGCCCAGAAGGCCGAATCACTGCCCCCCAGAGCCCCGAGCATGCTCCCACCTGCCATCTGCTGCTGCCTGACTGCCTGCTGCCCACGTGCCCTGCCATTTGCTGCCTGGACATCAGCCAGGGTTGCTGTTGCTGTGACCATCCCTGCTGGAACCGAAGACTCCTGACTGGGATTCCATCGCTCCACAGCAGAGCCCCAGGACCCAGTTGCCCACCCACTCCTGCCTCTGGGGTTGCCATGTCGGGCACTACACCATCTGGCACCACTGGCAACCCCCAGCCAGAGAGGCAGAGGGGCACCAGCTTCACTGCCACCGAAGTTGGTGTCCTGGTAGAGCTAGTCCTGGGGCAGTATGATGCCCTCTTCGGAAGTTTGCGCGCCGACAAGGAAGGACGGACTCAGATCTGGACGGACATCGTGACTGCCATCAACACGGAGGGGGTGGCAGTCCGACAATTCCATCATGTCAAGAAGCGCTGGGAGGACTTCAGGTCCAGGACCCTGAAAAAGGCCCGGCGCCTCTTGAAGGCAACGGATGCTAAGGGGCGCCGGAGCCACTTGTCGGAAGATCAGATGAGGGTCCTGGAACGCATATCCCCAGCGCTCCACGTCCAGGTCCTTGAGAGGCAGACCCGTCTAGAGTCGAGCGGTAAGTGTACATGCATACTAATTGTAAGCTGTGCGTGTGGTGGTGTGCCAGTAGTGTGCAGGTTGCACATGTGGTTTCATGGGGCCAAGTATGGGGGTGTGTGTACAGGGCCGTGAGGCTAACACATGGGAGGGCTCTCATGTGTGAGACATGGATGGTGCTTGTGTGTGTAGGCTTGCATGTCAAATGCAGATGTGTGTGCACACATGTTTGAATGAATGTGTATGTAAGTAGGCACGGTCGTGATGTCACACATGGATGTTGATTTCAGCTGCATGTATCTGCACCGTGTACATGTGCATGTGTGTATATTTGACAAGGGTGCAACAGTGATGCAACATGGTTGCATGTGACACCGGGATGTGGAAGACTGATTGGCAGATGTGACATGGATGCCGATCGCAACACTGCGACAGTTGGCGGAGGTGTACACATGCATGCAAGTGTGGTGGTGTGTGTGCATGTGTAGTCCACTCCCTGTGTTGCATGTGATGTCTGGCTCACCTTTGCCTGCTCATGCTGTTGTATGTGTGTGGATGGTGCTGGCTGTTGCGATATGGCTGTGGTATAGGTCATGTGTGCGAGTTGAAATGACATGTGTGTTGGTGATTGTGATGCCATGTCTGAGGTTTGCCAATGCCACTCATGTACCACTGTCATGTGTGTATGAGTCCATTGTACAGTGCCCTGATGCCTGTGTTTTATTTCTCCCTGTCTGCAGCGTCAACTGATGAAGAGGGCGGAGAAGGTGCTGTGGAGCCCAGCGGCAGGGATCGCACCGCCAGCCGGTGACGCAAGGCCCGGCTCCCCACTCAGGTTGTCATCTCGTCGGGGAGTGAGGAGTCTGGTGCCGCGTCCCAGGCCGCAGCTGCCGAGGGGAGGTCCAAGCTCAGAGGTCGGAGTTGGACTCCTCGGCAGCAGAAGGGGCAGCTGGGACCCCACAGGGCCCGACGGGGGAAGATGGCACAGAGTCATCCAGGTTGGTGGTGTTTTTTTTGGGGGAGCAGGCCGTGCAAGCGACAGAGACGGGGTCTGGAGGTAGGGATTCCACTGGTGCTAGTGGTGCAGTGCAGGACCAGGAACAGGAGGCAGCACAGGCCGCCGCGGAGGTGCCTGTGTGCAATCCTGTCCTTGATCCTGTCACTGCATCATCTTGCACCAGCGTCCAGACCCGTTTTCAGGCAGGGGATGAGCTTACAACAACTGGCCTTCCTCTGCCTGCGGACGTGGCTATCCAAGTACGGGTTGAGCCTGTCCTGACTGGTGTGGCGTTGCGTCAACGGGCCATGTGAGGTGACCAGCAGTCTTTTCGTGAGGAGACTGCACGTCATCTCGAATGGCTCGTTGACCGCATTGGCCTACTGGGACGGGTCACCCAGGCCGGATTCCTCCGTTTGCTGGAGCTTGTTCCGACCCCTTCCTCAACTGAACACCCTATGCACCAGTGGTCCTCTGTGCCATCTTTCCACCCATTTGTCACCTGGGTGCCCTGTGGAGCTGCCTCTGACCGTGCGGCCAGGCTGGTGGAGGACACATCCCTGCCACAGTCGGGAGTCGGATGTCCAGCAGGGGTGGCCACATCAATGACTGCACCCCAGCCGGAGGAGGATGTGCAGGCAGCAGGGGCACGGGCACAGGCACAGCAGCAGCAGCAACGAGGTGGGAGCCATGATGGCTCGGGGCCTTCGACATTGGAGGGGCAGGCTTCGGCCGGAGGGCAGGAGGACCCAGGACAGGAAGTGTCTTCCATGTGGCAGCGGTTGGGCCACGCCATAGATGCGGAGCGGCAGCGGGCGGAAGAGGCATGGCTCACGATTGTCAGGGCGGAGAACTCCATGCGGAGGGCCCTGAGGCGGGCCAAGTGCCTCGAGGCAATCCGCAGGGAGTTGGAGGAGAACATGTCGTCGTCCCTGCGGACCCTCGGGGCCATGGAAGAGGACCGCCTACGGGACATTGAGCAGGAGTTCGATGATGCCCTGGCCCCGAACATCCAGAAGTGAGCCGTCGGACTAGCCCGCTGCCCTTGTAAATAGTTCTTTAGTGTTAAGTTTCCTTTTGTTTTTTTTTTTGGGGCGTTTGGACAATGCCCAAACTTCTTGTATATAGTTCTTCATTAGGTAGGGTTTTATTTCATAGGTTTCATTTTAAGGATTGGGCACATGGACCCTGGATGTTCACTTTGTAAATAGTTTGACAATGGATTTGGATTATTATTTTTTTTTTCCATGGATCAATGGTTTTTTATTATTTTTGCACCTTGGATTTATTTTCTCAGACTAACACTTTGGAGACTTGCTCTTGGATTACTTTTCATTTGGATTTCATGCATCTTTTTCATTTATTGGACATGCAGGATTTCATTTCTTATTTCCATTTTCTTCTGTTCCATTTCATTCCCTTGTTTTTCTGTTTAATACATTACCATTTGGCACTTCAATGTGTGGTATTCTCTCTTTGGTTTCATGCATGTCACAATGGGCCTCATTAGGACCCTGGCGGAGAGGGTTTTACGCCAGCGTAGTGCATGGCGTACCTCTCCGCCATACTACGAGTTCCCGTAGCGCCATGGCGGCCTTTTCCGCCTGGTTTTACCAGGCGGAGAAAACCATGGCGCTACGGGACCTCGTTGTTAATTACGCCACCGTATTTTACGGTGGCGTAATTAACTCCTTCCCCACTCCCATTATACCCTATGGGGCAAAAATGGGAATGGGGAAGGGCAGAATGGGGATTGGGGATTTACCGCCCCGCCAAGGTCGGAATGGGGCGGTAAATCCGCCAACCCCCATGGCGCTATCGGCGGCTTTCCGCCATGCTTCGCGGTGCATTTAGCACCGCGAAATCCGCCTGGGTCCTAATGAGGCCCAATGTGTGTTTTATCATTCACATGCTCTCATTGTGTGGGTTTGACGGATATATGTGGAAGTGCAGACTAGCCTTTTGGGATGCACCATGTGGTGGTGATTTCTTTGTGGGGTGGATGTCATACCTGGTGGTGTGTTCGGACTGGGGTGGCGTGCGGGGTGTATTGAGGGGGCATGGGGACCATGATTGTGGATCATCATGAGGTGTTGGGGGGACATGTGTTGGGGCCTGCTGGCAGGTGCCCTGCACTGCTGGGGGGTGGGGGTGCAGGGGAACATGAGTGGGGGCCTGCTGGCAGGTGTCCCTGACTGCTGGTGGATAGGGGTGCAGGGGGACATGTGTGTGACATGAGTGGGGGCCTGGTGGAGGGTGCCCCTGACTGCTGGGGGGTGGGGGTGCAGGGGGACATGAGTGGGGGCCTGCTGGCAGGTGTCCTGCACTGCTGGGGGGGGTGGGGGTGCAGGGGGACATGTGTGGGACATGAGTGGGGGCCTGCTGGCAGGTGCCCTGCACTGCTGGGGGGTTGGGGTGCTGGGGGACATGTGTGGGACATGAGTGGGGGCATGGTGGAAGGTGCCCCTGATTGCTGGGGGGTGGGGGTGCAGGGGGACATGAGTGGGGGCCTGCTGGCAGGTGTCCCTGACTGCTGGGGGGTTGGGGTGCTGGGAGACATGAGTGGGGGCCTGGTGGAGGGTGCCCCTGGATGCTAGGGGGTGGGGGTGCAGGGGGACATGTGTGGGACATGAGTGGGGGCCTGCTGGCAGTTGCCCTGCACTGCTGGGGGGTGGGGGTGCAGGGGGACATGTGTGGGACATGAGTGGGGGCCTGGTGGAGGGTGCCCCTGATTGCTGGGGTGTGGGGGTGCAGGGGGACATGAGCGGGGGCCTGGTGGAGGGTGCCACTGACTGCTGGGGGTGGGGGTGCAGGGGGACATGAGTGGGGGCCTGCTGGCAGGTGCCCTGCACTGCGGGGGGGTGGGGGTGCTGGGAGACATGTGTGGGACATGTGTGGGGGCCTGGTGGAGGGTGCCCCTGGATGCTGGGGGGTGGGGGTGCTGGGAGTAATGCGTTGGTGATCAGTGCAAGGTGACACGTGGATTGGCTGGGGGGCATGGCCATGGTGGATTTGCTGCCTGTGGGACATGACCAGGGGTGCAGGGTAGTCCCCTGTGGTGTTGGCTGCCTGCTGGGGCCGTGGAGGGTGTAGAGGGAATACCTGGGAGGACCCACACGGCCAATTCACGTGTAGTACTCCCCGGCACCCCCGAAATACACGTACCCTGCTGAAATCGCGTGTGAAACTTCCCACGCACCCCAAAGTACACGTAGCCTGCTGTGATCGCGTGTGAAACTTCGAGCGCACCCCAAAGTACACGTACCCTGCTGTAATCGCGTGTGGAATTTCCTGCGCACCCCGGAATACACGTAGCCTGCTGTGATCGCATGTGAAACTTCCTGCGCACCCCGAAGTACACGTACCCTGCTGTAATCGCGTGTAGAACTTCCCACGCACCCCGGAATACACGTAGCCTGCTGTATTCGCGTGTGGAACATCCCGCGCACCCCGGAATACACGTAGCCTGCTGTGATCGCGTGTGAAACTTCCCGCGCACCCCGAAGTACACGTACCCTGCTGTAATCGCATGTGGAGCTTCCCGCGCACCCCAGAATACACATAGCCTGCTGTGATCGCATCTGAAACTTCCACGCACCCCGAAGTACACGTACCCTGCTATGATTGCGTGTGGAACTTCACGCGCACCATGAAATACACGTACCCTGCTGAATTTGCGTGTGGAACTTCCCGGGCACCTTGAAATACACGTACCCTGCTGCATTCGCGTGTGACACTTCACGTGCACCTTGAGATACACGTACCCTGCTGCATTCGCGTGTGACACTTCACGCGCACCCCGAAATACATGTACCCAGGCCAATCGCGTGTGGTACTTCCCGCGCACCCCGAAATGCATGCACACGCTATTTTCCGTGGAGCGGGTGTCCGTGTTTGTCGCGTACCCCTTTGCACGTCATTTGTCCTAGTGGGCCACAATATGGGACATTCATCATAGCTGTATATAGGTGCTTTTTGTTAGCGCACATTTTGGCGCACATTTATTTCAGGCGCAGAGACGCTACCGCCTGCATTCTTGTGGCGGACGTGTTTGGGCCTGTGCGCGTCTTTGCCCGTGCGCTGGTTTGCCCTATTCGAATCCATGAATACGTGTTGTAGGCGAGCGTGAGGGCGTTCTGCTTACTTGCCTCCTGTACTTCCCCTGTGACGCCCATATTTTCACACGTTGTTCCCCATTCCGAGTGTTATGCCCCATGTTCCGCCTACTTTTGTTTTGTGCGCCGCGCTATGTGCGATTTCGCTGTGGCCGTGGCGTACGCCGTTAGATGCCCTGTGTGCCGGCGTGCGCCGCGCACTTTTTCAGCGCACATCCAATATTTTTCTCGCGCACAGACTTCCATGAATCGATGTGCGCTGGTTTCCTTGCGATTTTCGCACTTGCACTGCGATTTTCGCTCTTTCACTGCGAATCGCACATTTTCGCACGCTTGCGCCAACATTTTCGGCGCACATTAATTCCATGAATCGGCCTGTAAGGGTTTCAAGTTTTGAGGGCATGCTGCTTTTTAGAATGTAGGTTTGGAAGCAGAGTGTTTCTGCATGCGTGATAGGCGTTACCTGTATGAATAAGGGTAAAGAGCAAGTAGCTCAGCAACGAAACAGGATAAAGATAAAAAATAAGACAGTGTCGTATTAAAATGGATAAGCCACGGGACTGTAGAGTGAGTGCTGCCGCAGGATTGCTTGCCAGCCCTTCCCAGCACTGAACAGCCACAGAACAGCCCTTTGTAACAGGGCTTCGTCACAGGTGCATGCGCAAAGGCGCGAGCACTGGTGTTGATGTAGAATTGGGCGGAGGCAGAAGCACTCAGAAAATTTTACATGAAAAAGAGAAAAGCACCTAAAACAAACAAGCAGCAATTTACTAATTGTACCACAAAGTGCAAGAGTCCAAATATATCCTCCAATAATGTGGCGTACTGTAGTAAGTCTGATATGAATCCTGGAAGGACAGCCACAACAGCAGCCACGGAACAGCCCTTTGTTACAAGTCTTCTTCACAGGCGCGCGCGCAGAGGCGCGAGCACCGGTGTTGATGTAGAATTGTGGGGGAAGTGGGCGGAGGCAGAAGCACTCTGAAAAATTACTGTGAAAAAAAGAAAAGCACCGTAGTAAGTGCAATATAAATCCTGGAAGGACAGCCACAACAACAGCCACGGAACAGCCCTTTCTAATGCATATATATGCATATATATTGGACTTTGTTGTCTTTGGCCTTGGAAGCCAAATTATCTGGAGCTTTAAGGCACTGGGCCTCATTACATGGTAGGCAGTAAGGGTTTACCGGTACCGGTATTTTACCGGTACCGCTAAACCCTTACCGCCTTACTACGAGGTCCCTTTGCGGGTTGGAGAATTTAACGCCTGCTTTTTGCAGGTGTTAAAAAACAACCCGCAAAGAGACCAGGGAGCTAATTACGGTACCACAATTTGCGGCACCGTAATTAGCACCTTCCCCATTCCCATAGAGCCCTATGGGGCAAAAATGGGAATGGGGAAGGGCAATGGGGGAAAGAGGAATTACCGCCCTGCCAACCTTGGAATAGGGCGCTAATTCCCCTTTCCACCAAGGCGGTGCCGGTATTTTACCGGCATGGACCAAGGTGCTAATAGCACCTTGGTCCACCGCCATCCGTGTAATGCGGCCCAGTCTTTCCCAACGCTGACCCAGTTAATCATTTCTTCACTATACCTAGGTAGCCTGAGCACATCTGAAGCCCCTCATACATCCAGACTATACATTAAAAATGTCATTATTTATGTTTCCACTCACTCTCTCCCTTCCATTCTTGCTATCCTCCTTTCTAAACCTTGTCCATCTCTAATCCCCTATTCGCATTGTCCTCCCGCAGTCTAAGGCCTGTTGATCCCTGGGTGGGGACACAATACACCTTCAAATTTCCGACAAGAAGAGGTGCTTTGAGGCCACTATAGTGATGATTTGGGCGCAGTATAAAAGCTTATTATTTAATGTATTAAGTTCTTACTTGCCAATGAATCTTCTTAGCACCATGCTCTCGACTGAAGAAGCTCATCATAATGCACTCATTGGTCAATATATCGAAGCATGTATCATTCATGGAGGGCACATTATGTGCTAAAGCAATTTCCATGTTTGGACAACATGTAGTTAGACGTGTGAAATAATGTCAGAGCAAAGGCAACGCTGGAAACTGTGCTCTCAGTATTACATTAGCTATGAAAGTCAGCAGATTGCATGGTTGTGACAAATATTCTATTTATACTATATATGTATGACAAATTGACTTCTTCCCTGCAGGAGTACAATGAGGAGTAGAGGCTAAAGCACCAACTCAGCCCTCAACATTCTACAAAATATTAAAACAGGCACAGTTAAGAGATATGCCTCCTTCACCTTTTGTGGTAATGTAGGCCGAGGAAAGGCTATACTATAGCAACCCAAACAACAAAGTATAAGAGTTAAAAATAAAGGAATGTCTAATCCAAGGTTTGCTAAAAAATATATACTTTAATCTAACACACCATGTTCAAAAATAACTAACTAGAAAACACTGTAATAGCCACCCCTGTTGAAGGAACACAGAATATGCAAAGATAAAATAGATGCAGCAGCATGGGTAATGAGACAGGCGAGACAAGGAAATTAAAGACCACAGTGTTCAAAGGATATGTTCGCCAGGTTAGAAAAAGGGATTAAAATGACTTATCCTGTCTCTAGGGCCCAAAGATGGACTGGGGGCAGATATCAGTCAGTAATACCTTTGCAAATGTCTTGGCAGTTTGACAGCGTCAAACCATGCCCCTCGGCATTGCCCGCGGGTTCTTTTCGGTTCGAGCATGCAGCAGTCGCGATGGTCCAGGATCAAGCTGATGTTGAGTCGAGGGCGAATGGAAGGTAGCAGCAATCTCAAAGCATCTACTTGAGCTGTGCGGATCAGGCGGTTACCAGGTTTGGTTGGCGGTGGAGGATCAACAGCGGTTGTGCTGCCAGGATACACTGGTGAGTCAATTCGATGCAGAGGCTCAGGGGTCGCTGTTCAGAGAATGCCAGGGTCGGGTTGATCAACTTACAGGAATGGCGATGAAGAAGCTGATTCGAGTAATGCAAGGCAGCAGTAAGAGAAAGTGTGTGATTGTATAACCCGTAGCACTATTTTTTGTCTCCTTGTCTCCTTAAAAATCTACAGTTGTTGAATTTAGTACATCGTTCTATTCAGTCATTTGTATGTATTTGCAACAAGTCTATTGAAAACGTAATAGGCAAATATAAATAGCTTTGCCATGAATAGAATACATTTTTCATTTGCCAGCATGTGTTTTGACCAAAGTCTTTTTCAAGGCAAAAATATGTATCCTCTTTTTTGTTAATGCCAACAAATGGAGAGGGAGAGAAAGGAGGGAGAAACAGAATTGAGGGAGAGAGAAACCAAATGAATCATCAAAATTCCATCCACATCTCTCTTAAAAAAATAATCCAATTTACAAAACATTTACCCTAAGAAAGTTTTTTAATTTTTATTTTTGTATTGATTTATTGCATTTTTTGTAAATAAAGTACTTTTACACAATGCATGCTCACAGCACTCACATTAAAAGACCCATTTGAAAATCATTTGAAAAACAAGTTTAAGGAAAGGTTAGCTAAAATGATAGAACTTTTCCTGTCAAGGCCCATCCACTATACATTAAAAATTCATCAGTTCACAATGTAATATATACACCATAAAAACACACATTTGATCCATTGAATTATTATTACATGATCAGCCCATCATAAAAACATACACACTAAAAATGTAAGCCATTATTTAATCACAACTGCTCATATCAGAAATATATCACTGCATCAAATCCAAATCCTCTGTGACACCAACTAGGGTGGACTGGGAAGCAGAAGAGGCCCTGGAAATAATTTTCTAAGTGGCCCCAAGTTACACATTTTCAGCAAGTCCAACCTTTCCCCTATTGGAATATTTAAAAATACCACACAAACGAGGCCCAGGGTACCGAGGCCCATCTGGAAATCTCCAGAGTTCCCTTTGGGCCAGTCCAACCCTGCACAGCAATCATCATCTCCTCGATTTCATCAAATACTAGCACCAAAAATTTCACCAAGGCTATGGTGAACGACAAGTGGCCAGTTGTCATAATTCTGTACCATAAGTGTTTTAATGATCGCCGATGAAGAATTAATAAAAGGTTGGAAGGTTAATAGCCTATTGTTCAGCGTCAACGGACATGACAGAACCAAATGCTCCAATAATTCCAGCTCCCACAACTCTTCCATCTCTCACAACTCTTCCGAACTCCTCTATCCCTCTCTCCAGCCCTCCCGGTTATAGTCTCCAATGACGCACAGAATTTCTAAGAATGTCTCTACCTCAGCATTTAGCAAACTGCCTGCCTGTCTCCTTGCGTGTTACTTGTCTCGGCATGTGTCCTGTTACTTCGTGTGCTGTCAGCGTGACCTCATATCTCTCCCTCTTGGCCTTCTGAGTATGTTGCAAAATACATCATCTATTCCCTGTTTCTCCATTCTCTCCACTGCAGGCTTCACTCTGCATTACAAATTGCTCTTAGGCCCCGTCCCTCTCATATAAAAGCACCTTCTCCCATCTCTCCATGTCACTCCCTTGGCGCAGCCCACACCTTTGCAGTCTCTCCGCGAAGCACACCAGCCAAGCTGATAAGCTGCTGTCTTTCCAGCCAGGCCTTACTGGCTCTACCCACTTACTGAATGCACAGATCACCACCAAGACGTATTTTAAGTTTTGACACCTCTCCATCTCTATGAAATCAAAATGAACTACCTCAAACGGCATGGACGGCGGGCCAAAACTGCCTGTTGGAGTCACTGTTCCCTTTCCTACATTGTGTTGTAAACACGTGATACAGTTCTGCACCAACCTCTCTGCATTCTTTTTTATGTTTACATTCTGCCATATTGTAGAAAGGTGCTGCACCATATTCTTTGCACAGATGTGCGTAGGGCTGTGGGCCATTGTGACCATTGCAGTCACATACGAATTTGGCAACATCCAGTTCCTAGTTCCCTTGTCCACCCAACAAACCTCCAAATGCAACTCAGCAGATCCCTCTGCCCATCCCTGTATTTCATCGGCCGAAGCCTCGGCCTGCATTTCTTTGACAGTCACAACTCCATCTTCTATCATACAGGGTACTTCCTCTGTCTGAACCGTCATCATCTTGGTATTCAAATCAGTGGCAGTTTGTTTCTCAATTCTGTCTGCAAACGCGTTTCCCTCTCCTATTTTGCATGTTACTTTTTTAAGTGCCTCGCATTTCACTATTGCTAGGCGCTTTGGAAACGTGAGTGCAGACAGCAATCGTACAATCAAAGGGCCATGTTGAATTCTGGCACCATGTGATGTCAGAAACCCTCTCTCAGCCCAGAGTCGACCAAAGTTATGAACCACTCCAAAAGCACACTGACTATCAGTATGAATATTCACATTCAAATTTTCAGAAATCTCACAGGCTCTGGTCAATGCTATTATTTCCGCGGCTTGTGCTGAATTATAGGGGATTCTTTTACTTTCTACAACACTCTCTAGGGTAGTGATAGCGTATGCGGCAGTTGTAGTGCCATCTGGTAATTTAAAACATGAGCCGTCACAAAATAACTCTCCATCCGGCTCTCTCTGTGGAATATCACTTAAATCAACTCTTCGCTTGGTTTCTTCCTCAGTGACCATTAAGCAATCGTGGGGGGGTGATTAATTCTTCCCAATGTCTTCTAAGGTCATTGGCATTAATTCTGCAGGATTCAAAGCGCTACACCTCATAATCTGGATATGGGGCGCGAACAAGATACTCTCATATCTTGTCAATCTAGCAGAGGTGAGGTGTTGCGTCTGTGTCCTATTTAATAGAACGTCTATGGCATGTGGCACCATCAGAATTAAAGTGTGCCCCAATACCATCCCTTCCGTTTGTTTCACTGACACAGCAGCCGCCGCGACAGACCGCAAACATCGTGGTAGTGCGCGCGCTACAGGGTCCAGTGCAGAAGAAAAATAGCCGCACGGCCTATTTCTTCCACCTTGTTCCTGTGTCAAAACCGCCAATGCACATCCTTCACTTTCACACACAAATAGTCTAAAAATGTTCTAATAGTTCGGCGTACCCAAAACTGGAGCCGAGCATAATGCAGTTTTCAATCCATCAAATGCTCTCTGACATTCCTCATCCCACTGCAAAGGCATAACCGCATCCTTTCTAGTTAAATTCACTAATGGTTTTACAATTAACGCAAAATTACCAATCCATTGTCGGCAATATGAAGCAATGCCTATTATGGCTCTGACTCCTTTTTGTGTCTTTGGAATAAGCATACAAGAAATACTTTCTATGCGTTCTGGCGTTAGTCTTCTCCCTCCTTTCGAAAGTAGGTAGCCCAAATAAGCCACCTCCTTTCGATTATACTGAAATTTCTTCAAACTAGCTTTATGGCCATGTGCCGCTAGGTGTGACAGTAGCAATACAGTGCTTTCTTTACAAATCTCCTCTGTGTCTGTAGCTAGCAATAAAACGTCTATGTATTGCAAAAGTACACAACCCACGGGTAATTCCAGCATGTCTAGCTGTTCGTTTAATGCTCTACTGTAAATACTTGGACTTTCCGTATAACCTTGCGGAATCCGCGTAAATGTAAATGATCGTCCTCCTAATGTGAACGCGAACAAATATCTACTTTTCTTGTCCACTGGAATACTAAAGAATGCGTTTTTCAAATCTATTACACTAAAATATTCTGCTGAAACAGGTATCATTGTCAATATTGTAGTGATGTCTGGCACTAGAGGAAATTGCGGATCTACTACCTCATTCAATGCGCGTAGATGAATTATGAAACAGTATGGTACCTCATTACCTCCTTTTTTATAAACGGGAAGAATCAGGCTGTTGCATGTACTGCCTGTGATTTCCTCTATTACCCCTAATTTCACGAAATCGGTAACAATACTCTTCAATCCTTTCTCACCTTCAACCGAAATTTTGTATTGGGGTATTCGCGGTAGGGTAACACCTTCTTTCAAAATAATCTTTACTGGCTCTATCTTTAAACATCCCACATCGTTGTCATGCATTGCCCATATACAGGTTGGTACTTTAATTAGTTCCCCTGGTAACGCTTCAGACATGAATTCTGACACAGGGGCATTGTGTGGCCATATTGTTAGAAACACTCCGTCTGCCGTGCAATGTATAACAGAACCTAGTTTTTTCAACAAATTTAATCCCAACACATTTTCTCCACAATTTTCTGTTAGAAGGAAAGGACAATGTTCGGAAAATGGTCCTATGGTAACTGGGACTGGTTTGGACACTGGGTTTATGACTGGTGTACCTGCGAACCCTACGGAAATATTGTTTTGCCCTGACAGTGGTATATTCGGAACCAAGTGATGGTCTATTTGCTCCTGTATCTACAAGAAAGCGGTGCTCCTCATTCCCGACTCTCATTTCTACATCGGGTCCTCTCTGATTCACGGGAATAGACACTGGTTCTGACCCCTGTCCTGAGCTGTCCGATTGGGGAAATAACACATTGTCCGATGTGTAATCATTACTATTACTGTAATACGTGTTTGGCTGTGTATCGAAAACATTTCCACTCTTCCCTCTATTTCCCCCACTCTGATTTCCATATTGTTGATTTTGCTGTCCCTGACTCTGGTTTGGGGCATTTTGGTTTTGGCCTTGGTTTTTATTACCTCTGTTATTATGATGCTGCTGCATACTATTCCTATTTGGTCCATTCGCTCCTGGGTGTCCTCTATGCTGTCTCCTCTGACCAGACCCATTTCTATTCTGTAGATGCGGGCATTGCGCTCGCCATTGTCCTTCCTCTTTACAATATGCACACTGATTCGGCCCCACTGTTCCCCCATGCATATTCAAACTACTCCTTCCTTGTGCATTCCCTCGCCCTATATTATGTCATTTTACTTGCTGCAATAGTACCTGTGTTCTAATTAGACATTCCTTCAAGTCTGCCCCCACCTGTTTTAGCAACGATAATTCGTTCACCATCTCCTTCTGCCCCGGCGATGGTAACTGCTGCCGTTTATTATGCGACCCCTTTTCCCCCTTCCCAGGTCTCCCGACTTCCCTACTCCTGTACGCAGGTGTAGTAAACACTTTGACAGGTGCAGTAAATGTTTTGACATAATCATTATCTAATTCATCTCTAAGCTCAAAAAGTCTATACACATGTTCTCTCACTTCTTCATCCCTCTCCCTACACCGTGCTAATGCATTCAAATCTAACAATCGCTGCGGTTGTAATTTCGCAATTAGCTGTTTCCATTTCTCCACCAAATATTCACCCATGCATTCCAACACTACCTGTCTTTCGTTGCTTCTACAGAAGTCATATATCGAAGCCAATGTTGCCGTCCCATCATTCCCGTCTATATACATCTCTGCCTGTTGCTGCAATTCCACCTTCCTTTCATTGCTGATTGCACTGCGGGTTACCCTCGTGCACTCCCTTTGGTCAGTCCCGCCTCTTGCCCCCACGGTTTCAACTTCAACCCCGGGAGCAACGGACGGTACCGAGTCTGTGTCTAAGGCGGGAGGTGCGGATGGGACAATGGGAACAGGGAGTGTCTGTTGTGGGCCTGGTTGGTTAATAGGAAGTGTTACGTGCGCGGTCTGTGGCTGTGGAAGGGCTTGAGCTACCGGAGGGGGAGCTTGGGCTACGGGCGGGGTCTGGGCAATAGCTACGGACGTGTCTGGTCTTACTTCTGATCTTGGGCCTTGTTTTGTTTGGGTCAATATATTTTCTATCAATTCATCTGCTATGTGTAAATCTCGTTGTGGGTATATCTTTTCTATATTCAACTGGTCACGCCTGCCTGCCCTTCTTAGACTCTCAGTCGACTCCTCCTCTTCTTTTTCTTCCGCTAGCTCACCTTTTGATTTATGCCTGTGCGCATGCTTTGCTCTGCTTTTAAATCGGAGCATTGCTTCTTTTCTCCAGTCTTTAATAGTCTCAAATGCTGCCGGGTGCGCTTTCTTTCTTATCAACACCCTTTCCAAGTTATCTATCCTGCACATCTCAAAACTACCATTAATCGGCCTCTGATGGTCTTGTTGCTTTCTGGTTTGCCTATGCCAAGTCTCACAGAATATTATCGCACCCACTCCATACTTCACATACATCTCATACGCCGGTGTTCCCCCAGGTGGTACAATTTGGCCATCTTCCAAAGATTGTCTACCACAGCGGAAAAAACCCCGCTAGGGTGGACAATACCCCAGGCTTGTTTCAACCTTCTCCCTGGTTAATCAACCTTACCTAAGGCGTTTGATTTTGCAAAGTCAACTGTCAACCAATATCAGGATGCTTTGAATCGGGGAATGACTTACCTGATAAATCAAGTCGTCTGTATACCGACGCACCAAAGGACGTTGTGTCTGCGTTTCTTGGCTTCCGCCTCGTTTCGGGACCCTCGCCTCCTTGTTCTCTAGCCAGGCACATCGATCAGGGATCAGATGTGTGCAGATCTGCAAAGGAGTCTCACATCACTTTTACAGAGCGCCCCGAACACCTCTTGATCCTGGCTCGAGCGTCCCGTCCTCGCCGTTCTCTGCCTTTCTCAATTACAACGTTAAGTGAAGGAAAAAGTGGGGGAGGGTCCCTATTCGGGCACCATCTTGAAAGGGGCCCCTAGGGGACCCTGACATCTATGAAAACAAGGCAGGTCACCACACACGATAGAGACGCCAGACACAAGGTTGTATTCACAAAGCTAGGGTTTTATTGCAAAGCAAAAGTCTCAGTTGGCCAACTCGGTCTCACGCCCCGCGACGTGTATCTCTAGACCTCGAGGGACGCAAGAGAGTGAATTACGTACATCAGTTACATATATACAAAATGCATATCAAACAATCAGCCATGACATGTTTAACACCCCCCTTTATTGGGTTTCTTTGAACTTGGTGTGATGATGGACATCTCCGACCACTATGACACCTTCAAACGTCTATTCTAGTAACAATTTGCAATTTGTGAGTGCGAAGGCATCTTTCGGTTATTGAATAGAACACGGCGCTTCTGTTCTTGGAAGCGAACTACATATGGGGGGAGTTGCATTCCGGACCTTGTTATCTATCAGGTGCTATTCGCGTCCTGGGAGCCGACATGCTCTAGCGCGCTCAGCAAAGGGGGGCCATTAGAAAAGCATAATTCAAGCCTTTAGCGTTATTATTCTAACATATTCTACCATATAACGAGACTGGCTGGCAGCTATGATGATTGGCTGGCAGCTGTGATGATTAAATGCCCTGCAGCTCTGCTTCAAGGCTACATTAAGGAGGGAGCCGGGCATTCTTCCTGGCGCTGCCTATGTTTGTGTTTCAGCGAACTCTTGTTATCCTCACGGACCTGCGGCCTTGTCCTTTTCACATACAGACAGCAATGTTCCACAGTCGAGCAGTGTAAGCGGAAAATATACTGCGAAGCAATAGGAACAGAAAGCAATGAGCAATGGTTAGAAAACAAAATGGCGATTCTTGTTACATCAAAATGGTCGTTCATTGGCAAACTCGAAAACCTATATTCTGTTGTATCGTGCATGAGACGGTTGGTCCACGGCCACCAAAATGCGTTTGCGGTCTCAAAGTAGAGGTATCCGTATTTCTAGACTGACAAGTGCCACACAATCTACGTAGACGCAGTTCCATAGGAATGGGCAGTTTTGGTCCCATCACCTGCAGCGTTGGTAGACAATTTAGCCTGAACTTAAGGTAACAATCTCTCAGTTTAGCTGAGGGACATATTTTCAAAGACAATCTTACCTCTGTCAAACAGTATTTCATGCCACTTGTACCGTTTCAGACATCCTAAATCCTGCATGTCTGCTGATTGACCCCACCTTTGCACCTTCTTTTTCACGAATTCATCGGAGTCAGAACTGTTCGCGTCTGTCAGGCTCACAAATAGCTCGCATCTTTTCTTGAATCCACGTAGGAAGGGGAGAGTTTCCTGTACCATCATGGTATTCAAGTAAAAATCGATGTGTGGTTTCTCCACCTTAGTTAGTTTGAAGAAGAGAGAAACACTGCGCTTCTTGAATTGTGCCCGCCACAACACTAAACCCAACTCCAATGTCATAACACTCACTGCGATTAATCGAGGGCGGCCCAGGACTTGTTTCAACAACCTGCCTTCCAAAATGTAAATAAAACTCCTATTCCCTACCTTCATTGGTTCGCTCCCATACAAAATGGTAGCAGAGATCTTAAGGCCCACGGTAACAAGGCCATCGCCTGTTTTCTGCCTGTGGTCCCATCCCATTATTCAGCCTAGGTGCAGGAGCTCCTCCGACCAGGATCCGCCCCTGCAGGAGTAGCGGGCACCCTGCACAAAGCCCAGCTGATCCCTGCAGTAATACCGGTAAGCGCTGTGACCGTAGCGCTAGCCCCGAAAAATCGCCCTTCAAGAACTCTGCAGCCTCTACATAGAAAAATCACTCATGTTTGAGGAAGAATACACCTGCCTTTGCCCCAATACAGCTGTAAATGCTGTTGCTGCACCTTATTCACCATTAAGGTACACAAGGTACCTAATACATTCAAAGATGGCCGACCGTTCATATTTGCCTGCCTCCAGAGCCTACCAGGCCCCCAGTAGCCATTGCCATCTGCCGATTGGCCGCCTGGGCCATTTCACCCTGATTGGCTGCTGGCAGACGTAGCCGGCCCACTTCCATCAAGGCCCACGGTAACAAGGCCATTGCCTGTTTTCTGCCTGTTCTTGCCGGGACTGCCGTCTGCCAGACCCCCTCATCCCCTGATCACTCCAAAAGGTAACTTTTATTTGCCCCTCACAGTCGCCACACCCTATTGAGTTGCCACCTTTGCTGTTTGATTGTCCGTAGTAAATAACATATAAAACTTCCTTTTCGATGCGCTCCATAGCCCCGACTTTGTTCACAATACGGCCTCACACCACTATCTAATGTGTATGTACGGCCCCACTCCACCATTATCCACTGTTATTAACATGCCTTACAACGACTGCTATTTGCCTATTCTGCAACTTACCCTGCGTTCCCCCCAACCGCCACCCAGTAAGGAATATCCTTCTTCCCCCGGCGTTGCACCCACCTGTCCAACTTTACTAATTTGCTTGAAGTCATAGGCCGACAGTGACCGAGTTGCCCCTCCCACAGCATTGTCGCTCTTACACTCGACTAATGCTATACTAATTCACCTACATTTGCTAAGCTTCTCCCAGTGGGCATAGACTTTATTGTTAGCTCCTGGGAAACCTTACTCCAGCTATAGCAGCAAAATCGCCCCTCTCTGTGCAAGGAACGGCTTATACAAAATGCCGCCACCAACTAGTCCCGCCCACAGCAGCAAAGCTTGCTGCCCATTTATGTGCATTTAGCAAATGACAAACCTACCCATCTTCGTGTATCTAGCCAAAGTTGGAACTGCTTATTCTTATGCACTCAGCCAAAGTTGAAACTGCTTATTTGTATGCACCCAGCCAAAGTTGAAACTGCCTATTTGTATGCACCCAACCAAATTTGAAACTGCCTATTTGTATTTACCCAGCCAAAGTTGAAACTGCTTATTCTTATGCACTCAGCCAAAGTTGAAACTGCCTATTCTTATGCACCCAGCCAAAGTTGAAATTGCCTATTCTTATGCACCCAGCCAAAGTTGAAACTGCTTGATTTGTATGTACCAAGCCTATGTGATCTTGCCTATCTTCATGCTCCTAGCCACAGTTGAACCTATCAACTCTGTGTACCCAACCAAAGTTAAAACTGCCTATCTTTATGCACCCAGCCAATAGAGACTCCTCCTAGCTGAGCGCATCTGTCACCCCTGTCCAGCCTGTTTCAGCCCCACACCAGTTTGACTATGCTCACCTGGTTCACATTCATCATGTTCCCCTTTTGCATCATGCAAGGTACTGTACCTTGCAGTGGCGAATAATATATAGCCTTCGATAATGGCCTAGCCAAACCTGGTTATCAGAGACATTACCCCATCCCCTGTCCCACACCTTTCCTGCCTACCAGGCCACCCTTCTCACCTAGCTACCCCCATAATCACACCACCACTATCGGCGACAGCCCAGTTGTCATCCCCGCCAAGTTTATCCTTGATAGAACTCTGCACCATCCCAGACCTTACGCTCCATGTCCGACTAGAGGCATCAATCCTAGTACTAAAGCCAACTACACTAAACCCTGCACTAAGCTCCCCGCAACCCAGCCGCTAGAAAACACACTCACAGTCAACCCTAACTTCACAGCCCGTAACAATAGACTAGGCACCAGACTCCCTCTAACGTTCAGCAAACATTCTGCTAAACCCTACACCAAGGTGCACACAAATTACATAGCCCCTAACAAGCCCAAACTACCTCCCTGAAAAGGAGCATTACTAAATGTCAGATCCCTTGTGGCCCATCCTATAGAAGTCGCTGACACCATCCTGACCAACAATCTTGACTTTCTCGCCATAACAGAAACTTGGCTCCATGAGGAAGCAGGACCCTCCGTAATGTTAGCCATCCCTGACAAATACTCCATCCTCAGAACCGACAGACCTAATGCTCGGGGAGGAGGTGTAGCCATCATCTTTAAATCCTCTCTAGTTTTAAGATCTATCACGACAGCTCCATTTAAATCCTGCGAGCACCTCACTATCAAGCTGAAACTTCCCACAATAGCACCATCTCCATGCACCTCATGTACAGGCCCCCAGGTCATCCTGGAACCTTTGAGGAAGATATTACATCTCTAATAGCTGAAAACTCTAAACCTTCAGGGCAAATCATCATCATGGGTGATTTCAACCTTGGGTACAAAAACCCTAATGACTCCCCAGCCTCCTCCTTAGCTAATGCCTTAGTCGAGCATGGCTTCACACAACTTAGTGTTCAACCTACCCACCAAAAGGGTAGAACCATCGGCTGGGAAGCTGCCCTATCAGCAGCCTTCGACCTGGTCGATCACAAAATCCTGTGCAACCACTTATCTTCTGCTGCTCACTTCTCCTCCTCTGCTGTCATGTGGGTACAATCCTTCCTGGCCAACAGAACCATGAGGGTCTTTTCACCAGTAGCGGCAGCTGACCCTATCCCCATCACATGTGGTGTCTCACAAGGCTCCTGTGTTTCCCCCACTTTGTACAATATATTTATTCTTTGACAAACTGGACCATCTGGGTGTTACCTACACCAACTATGCTGATGACACCCAGATACTCCTAACCCTATCAGGTAACTACAATATGGATATCACCCGGATTAATGACATCTTTTACCCTCATTCAAGCATGGATGGCCACACACAGCCTCTGTTTGAATGATGAGAAAACAGAACTTCTCCTTATCGGCTCTCCCAATAACCTATCGAAACTCAGCCCTAACTACAACAGCATCATTATTGATGGCAATACTATTCCCATCGTCAAAAGTGTAAAAACCCTCGGCTTCTATCTTGATGCCAACACTAACCTCTCCAAACAACTCAACATGAATGCCTCAGCCACTGCTTACACGGACAAGCTGATCAGGGCCTGCAGACCTTTCTTGTCCGCTGATAGCTGCCTTATGATGGCCAGGGCTCTCATACAGTCTAAACTGGACTACTGTAATAGCCTATACTTGGGCGCAAACCAATCCATCATTAATAAATTACAGGTATTCCAAAACAACGCGCTACGAGCAGCACTAAACATCCCAAGGCGTGACCACATCTCCACCACCAGAAACGCATGTAAGTGGCTCTCCATCAAACATAAAATTGACCTAAAAACCATTTGTCTCACATACAAAGCCTTAAACCACCTAGCCCCTCGTTATCTCACCAATAAATTTACCTTAAAATCTGCTGCCAGAACCACTAGATCTTCCAACACTCTATGCCTTACAGTGCCCAGATTTTCCTTAAAAAGAGCTGGAGGTTCCAGCTTCATGGTCCTTGCCTCCCAACTCTGGAATACCCTACCACTTAATATCAAATCAATCGATTCCTTTCAGTCATTTAGGAAACAGGTCATCAGCTGGTTACTGAACAGAACCTAGCTTTCACCCCCTCATCCTCCTATGATCGATACTACTGCTATGTGTTTTTTACAAATTGTATAATGTATAATTGTATACCTTGAATATGTACTTTGCAACCTTGTACCGATGCACCCATTTGCCTTCGGGTCTGGAGCACTATATTTAATAAATAAACAAACAAACAAACAAACAAACTCGATTAAGGGTAAGAGCGAGTGGGCGCATAATCTGCTCTTGACATATTTTGCCAGAGACGCAAGCTCTCTAAATCTTCCATTTTCCTTTCCTGTATTATTTGTTGTTGTTAAAAATATATGGTAAACCCAGATATTTTATGCAGTCTACCTTTGCCACTACTGCGTCATTGATCTTCCCGGTGTAGCTTTTCTGCTTCTTCATTTTACTACAGGTCATTACATAGGACTAAAAAAGAAGGATCGACCTGCACTCCTGCGGGTCGATTTCCTTCTTTTTGATTTAATATATTTACCCATTTTTGGTATTTACCAAACTGGGGTGGCATATATCGAATCGATCGCACCCACACAAATAATATACATTTAAATATATCATGTACTAACTGATAAATCAGCAACCACTCTAGCATTCATTCAAGAGGAAGCTAATAGAATTCTTGGATTAATTAAGGCTAGCGATGATAACCCAGAAAGATTAATATCTAAATTAGAAAAACTAATCAGGCGAGAAATATTGCAAAAATTGCATGCTACGATGCTAGCGCAGTATTCCAAAAGTAAAAAGATACCCAGAGGTCTCAGAGTTTACCCAAACCTACATTATGCATAGAGAATCAGTCATTTGTTAGAAGGTGGGAACAGATCCTCAACAAATGCTCACTTGATCTGATTTTTTTAACAATTGAGGAATTATCAAAATCTCTAACCTCAATCAATCGAGAAATTGAAGATATTTCATTAAAACTCTCCAAACTAAAAACTGGCAATGAATTAAAACAAATACTTGACAATACAAATCAGAAACTGGAATCATAGAAACGTGAAATAGAACAAAGGAAAATTAGGACATTCTGGAGGGATACCTTAGATTATGCATGCGATATTGTATACTCCTGGCAGGAATATTACAATAATTACAATAATTTAAGACCTCAAAGAACTCCAGCAAGAACTCCAGCAAGATCTCCCAGACAACCTAATCCACAAGACAATACTGACAGCTCTGATGTAACTAGTGGTGAATGTGAGAATCCAAATATAAGCACCAGTGAGAATCAACCACCATTGAGGGAAGCTGAACCATCAATAAACCCAACTACTTCAACAGTATCCACATGTGGACCTCCTCCTTTTTTAGAAGGAGGCGAAAAACCCATAGAGGGAAAAAGAAAGCCCAGGTAAAAAAACAAATAAAAGACTCTATTATTTTTAACATCTCATCCAAATATCTTACCAAAGCACAAGAGGACACCTTGAACTTAGGTATTTCCATCATTCCGACTAACCATACACCACTCTTCAAAGAAGTTAATCTCTTCAAATTGATTCGCAAAATGGAGCTAAAAGTGTTTTTTGACTCAATTCCTGAGCCTCCGATACAACGTACACAACATGAGTTTCTTGAAATGAAGAAAAAAAGTACATTTCATCCACAAATCAATCACCCAGCCATCAATTTATTTAAGTACAAAACTATCAAAGAACTTAAACGCCTGAAGTTTGGCATCTCTAACAAGCTTAACATCAGGATGCACCAATTGAAATTGATTAAAGAATTATCAGAAGACAACACCATCATACTGAAACCGGCTGATAAAGGCGGTGCACTTGTAATGATGGACATCGAAATGTGCAACGAAGGATGTCGCAAATTGTTAAGGGATGAAAGGACATACATGATATTAGACAATGATCCAACCATAGCTATCAAAGAGGTCATCAAGAAGACAATTGATAAAGCACTTGACTATGACTGGATATAGGACCATACAGTGAATTCCTGAATAAAACATTTCCAGTAATTCCAGCACTTTATGCACTACCGAAAGTACATAAACACATGCAAGATCCTCCTTTCAGGCCCATAGTAGCCGGTACAGAAAGCATATTTCATCCATCAGCAATCTACTTAGATAGAGCCTTGCAAGCATTGGTACAGAAGACCGAGACATACGTAAAAGATACCTCACATTTCCTACGACTATTAAAAGACATGCACAACAACAAACCTTTGCTTCTACTATTTACATTGGACGTGAATTTTCTTTATATCTCTATTCCCCATGCAGAAGGTATTGCAGCATTAGAATGGTTCCTACTACAGCATGAAGCCATCTCAATACACAAAGAGTTTGCTATTGAGTTACATAATCCTGTACAACACCAACTTTTGATTTGACAACAAATTCTACCTACAGATCGCTGGTACATCCATGGGCTCCTCAGTGGCACCTGCGTATGCGAATATTTTTATGTATCATTTTGAAAAGACCTATATTTTGGACAAGGAACCATGGAAAAAGAACATCATCTTTTGGAAACGCTTCATCAACGATATTTCTGGTATCTGGCATGGTTCACAAGAGGAATTGCAGCAATTTTTCAGTTATCTGAATGGATGTCATGACAAGATACAATTCACATTGGAGATTGGTAATCCCCATATTCACTTCTTAGATGTCAACATCTCAAGAGTGGACAGTACCTTTATTACAGAGATTTACAGAAAACCTACAGATGCGAACAGCACCTTGCATTTTTCAAGCTTTCATTCTGTGCACCTTAAACAAAATTTACCCTATAGTCAATGCTTGAGGGCTAAAGGATAACATCTGACGTGACCCAATTGGTACACGAATTCGACAATGTGAAAGAAAGATTTAAGAAAAGAGGTTTTTCTGAACAGACAATGAATACAGTGATTGAACGCACAAGGTTATTGGAAAGAGCAGACCTGTTGAAAGAAAAAACCAAAATGAAAAATACAAGATTGATCCATACCCTCAAATACTCGAGTCAGAGTTTTCAAATAAAAAAAAAATATCCAGAAAAATTGGGATTTTATCAAATCTGATGCAAACCTCAACAAACTATTTCCTGAACTGCCCATGTTAGCCTACAAAAGAGGCAGAAACTTCAGAGATTCCCTCATATCGTAAATCTCCCCCCGTCTCACCTGTGATCGGGATCTCCCTTGTTCGGCCGCAGGACTCTTCCTGTGGATCGTTCGGGTCTTGTATAGGCTCGCCCGAGCCTCGTCAGGTTGCAGGACGCGTTTAGAGTTCCGGGAAGTTCGTGGTTCCAGGGTATCCAGGATTAGCGATGAACGAGTAAGTAGGGGGGAAATCCAGGAACAGGATAAAAGGCAAGGAAGGAAGTAAGAGGATCAAAGGAAACCAATGTAGAGAGTAAGCACACGTCGGGTCACTACCGAAGATAGCGTTGAGACGCGCGGACCCACAGGGGCGTGACCAATTTATAGCACGTGCCACGACGTGAAAGCTAGTGCGTAGCACGGAGCTTGGTACGGCCATGTTGGGAGGAACAAGGAGTACAAGCCCTTCGTGACAATGACCATGAGGTCCAGAAGGGGCAATTTCGCCGGGTCATGACAGCATGCCCCCTCCGAAGACTGGTTCCTCCATGCTTGCCTGGGTGAATAAGATGGAATCTTCTGAGCAAACGAGGGGTCTTTAAATTAGAAACTGGTTCCCATGTTCTCTCACTAGGGGGGGTAACCTTTCCACTCAACCAGATATTGTAGTCGACCACTCCTATACCTGGAATTACATATCCTGGACACCTCATATTCCAACTGGTCGTCCACAACAACAGGTGTGGGTTTGAAGGGTTTTTGAGTAGAACTAATGTAGGGTTTCAATAGGGAAGTATGGAAGACTGGATGTATCTTCTTCCAGGAATCCGGGAGCTTAAGTCGGAAGGAGACAGGATTGATGATCTCCTTTATAGAAAATGGACCATAATAGCGAGGAGCTAATTTGTTTGGTCGTAGATGTCGAGGTAACATTTTCGAGGCTAACCAGACTTGATCGCCAACTGAATAGGAAGGTGATGGTCTTCTCTTAGAGTCTGCATATCTTTTGGTTCGAGTCTGGGCCTGTTCTAACTGATCCTTTGCCTCTCTTTGTAAGTCAATCAGCGTCTGAATCCAATAGTCAAGGGTAGGTACCGGAGTAGATTCTGGAAGAACTGATGGTAGAACAGACTGGTGATAACCTTGACTGCAATAGAAAGGGCTGATCTTGAGAGCTGAATGATCTGAGTTATTGTAGGAGAATTCGGCTAAAGGTATAAGGAGAGACCAATCGTCTTGAACCTTGGTGGCAAAACAACGAAGATATTGTTCCAGGGTTTGATTTACTCGTTCCGTTGCCACATTGGTTTGTGAATGATAGCCTGAAGAAAGGGCACGTTGGATTCCTAGAACACGACAGAGATGTTTCCAGAATTGTGAAATATACTGAGGTCCCCAATCCGAAATAATCTTGGAAGGAAGGCCATGAAGACGAAAAATATGTTCCAGGAAAATTCCAGCAAGTTCTGAGGAAGATGGTAGTTTATACAATGGTGTAAAATGAGCAAGATGAGTGAACAAGTCAATGGTTACCATTATGGTTGTATATCCTCGGGAAGGTGGTAATTCAACAATGAAGTCAGTGGCAATAACTTCCCAGGGTCTGGTTGGCAACGTAGGTTGTAGAAGCAGACCCGCCGGCCTCTGATTATCGTATTTGTTCTGACTACAAATAGCACAGGTCTTGATGTATTGAACTACACTGGACTTCATCCCTGGCCACCAGAACTGTCTTTGTATAAGACAGAAGGTGTTGGTTACTCCTCGATGGCCGGAGTGAAGAGTATCATGGCATAGATTCATTACCTTCTGTTGAAGTTCTTTTGTCGGAATGACCACTGAATTGTTCCTGAATAAATATCCTTCCTTGATTGTCAGACGCCAGGGATTTTTCTTCGATATGTCCTTGCAGAGTTCAGATAGTTGAGTCTGTGCTCTGATTTCTTCCAGGAGATTGATCGCTTGAGCTACAAAGATTGTGGGTGGAAACATTTTAGGATAGATCTTATCCTCCAAAGGAACATAGTCGGGATGCCGAGAAAGGGCATCGGCAATCAAGTTTTGCGATCCAGGAACATGTGAAATTTGAAATTGATATTGAGCAAAGGAGTAGGCCCATCGAGCTTGTCTACTGTTCCTGCACTCCATGGATTGTAGGACCTGAAGATTTCGATGATCAGTACGGACTTGAACTGGATATTTAGCACCCAGGAGTAAATGTCTCCATTCAGTGAAGGCATGACGAATAGCCAATAACTCCTTCTCCAGAACTGAGTAGTGAGTCTCGCTGGTGGTCAGGGTCCGTGAGAGATAAGCAATGGGATGTTCCAACTTATCATCGGATTCTTGTTTTAAAACTGCTCCTATGGCGTAATTGGAGGCATCAGTTTCCACTAGAAAAGGACGATTTATGTCAGGTTGGGCCAGGATGGGGGCCTGAGTGAATTCTTCTTTCAAGTGTTGGAATGCCTTGTCTTGTGGTATAGACCAGTTAAATGGAATGTCTTTCTTCAGGAGATTAACAATGGGTTGAAAAATCTCGGAAAAGGTGGGAATGAATTTCCGGTAGAAGTTGGCAAGCCCCAGGAAGGATTGTATTTGCTTAACAGATGTTGGGGCGGGCCAAGCCAGTATGGCCTTCACCTTTGAAGGGTCCATACTAATACCTTCTGAACTAAGGACAAATCCCAGATAGTAAACTGATGTAACATGAAACAAACATTTTTCTGGTTTGGCTAAGAGTTGATTTTCACAGAGACGTTGAAGTACTGCTTTTACATGTTCTTCATGTTTCAAGGAGTCCTTGGAGAAGATCAATCTGTCATCCAAGTAGACGATAACATTGAGAAATAACATGTCAGAGAACACCCTATCCATAAAACGCTACAAGACTGTGGGAGAATTAGTCAGACCAAAGGGTATGACTAGGTATTCAAAGTGACCAAAGGGTGTTCTAAAGGCTGTTTTCCATTCGTCTCCTTCCCGGATAAGGATCAAATGGTAAGCACCTCGGAGATCCAGTTTCGTGAATATCACTGCACCTCTCACAGCTTCAAGGGTATCCGAGATCAGGGGTAGTGGGTATCTGTCTTTCAGGGTGTATTGATTTAGGCCCTGATAGTCCAGGCAAGGTATGAGCTCTTTGGTATCCTTTTTTGGAATGAAGAACAATGAAGCACCAGCTGGTGATTTTGAAGGTCTTATGGTGCCGTTCTCAAGATTAGTGTCTAGGTATTCCCGGAGGGCTCTCTTTTCGGGTTCTGAAAGGATAAACATCCTGCCAAAGGGAATCACTGCTGAGGTTTCAGTATCTATGGCACAGTCTTCAGGTCTATGTGGAGGTAAGGCTTGAACAATGGCAGTAAAGAATACATCAGCATACCATTGATAGATCTCTGGAACTTGTACAATATTGGAAACCATGAATGGTGTCTCTGGACACCTTGGTAGACTTATAGGAGCTGTGACTGAGGTATCCAGATTTAAACAATGGTTCATACAGAACTCCGAGCCCAGGAATAAGGATCCGGCCGTCCAGTTAATATATGGATTGTGCCTTTGTAACCAGGGCATGCCCAGAACCAAGGGGTAATGGGCTGATTTTATAATGTCAAACACAATCATTTCTTGATGATGATTTATGGAAAGATGGATCTCCCTTGTTTGCAGACTTATGGGTCCTGATGAAAGAGGTATTCCGTCAATTGCTTCCACTGGCTGTGAAAAACCTCTTGCTTCATATGGAATGTTATGACTTCTGACCCAATCTTGATCAATGAAGACTCCCATTGCTCCGCAATCCACCAAGGCCAGTATGGGGTAGACCTTGTCCTTGGATGGGGATAAAAAGGCCTGTAATATCACCAATTTGTTTTGTCCAGGAGAATTCAAGGATGGAATTGATGTGGAGCAAACATCGCTCTCCCGAAACCTTGCTCCATTTAGGATCGGGAGCTGGCGTTTCCCGAGCATCGGGGAGGAGCCAGAGGACACTCTTTAACTAGATGTTTATCTGAGGCACAATACATGCATAAGCCTGTGTGTATCTTTCTTAACCTTTCCTGTGGGGAAATTGGTCCACGAAAGGCTCCAAGTTGCATGGGTTCAGAATCAGTGCTCGGATTCTTGGCAGATTCTGTCCTTGTAGTATTCTCTGGGGAGTTTCTTTGAATTAAGACTTTATTCTTTTTCTTTTCGGCCTTTCTTTCTTGGATTCTGAAGTCTATTTGCATAGACAAGTCCAGGAGGGCCTGGAATGAACTAGGACGTGCCACCCTGGATAATTTGTCCTTAATCTTTTCATTTAGACCTCTGCGAAACAAGGTAAAACTGGCTTCTAGGGGCCAGTCCGCCTCTTTGGCTAGCTGTTTGAATCTGGTAACATAGGTCAACATGTCTTGGGATCCTTGTTGGAAGTCAAGTAACTTCTCTTGAGCACCGTGGACCAGCTCTGGACGTTCGAACATGGTCTTCAGTTCTGCGATGAACCTTTCATAATCATCCAGGAGAGCATCCCCTGAATTCAGTAAAGGAGTGGCCCATGTAAGGGCATTACCGGAAAGATGCGATATTATGAAGCCCACCTTAGCCCTAGGAGTTGAGAAATAGTAGGGCTTGAAGGTAAAATGTACCAAACAAGAATCCAGGAATCCACGTAAGGTCGAACCGTCGTATTTATCAACCACTCCTCCCAATAATACGCTGTCCTTGTTCGCGGAGTCACGTGACAAGACAAGCTGTCTTAGCGCCGCATTCTCTGCTTTTAAATTCTGCATCTCTGTGGAAAGTTCTTGCATTCCGCGCATCAGGTCCTGAATAGCATTCTCCATGGTAGAATCCGTATTGATCGTTTGGCGTCTGAAACTGTCGTAAATCTCCCCCCGTCTCACCTGTGATCGAGATCTCCCTTGTTCGGCCGCAGGACTTCCTGTGGATCGTTCGGGTCTTGAATATGCTCGCCCGAGCCTCGTCAGGTTGCAGGACGCGTTCAGAGTTCCGGGAAGTTCGTGGTTCCAGGGTATCCAGGATTAGCGATGAAGGAGTAAGTAGGGGGGGAAATCCAGGAACAGGATAAAAGGCAAGCAAGGAAGTAAGAGGATCAAAGGAAACCAATGTAGAGAGTAAGCACACGTCGGGTCACTACCGAAGATAGTGTTGAGATGCGCTGACCCACAGGGGCGTGTCCAATTTATAGTACGTGCCACGACGTGAAAGCTAGCGCATAGCACAGAGCTTGGTACGGCCATGTTGGGAGGAACAAGGAGTACAAGCCCTTCGTGACAATGACCATGAGGTCCAGAAGGGGCAATTTCGCCGGGTCATGACACCTCATCAAGGCAGAAAAACTCAAAAGCCAACATCAAACATTCCTGACAAAACAAAAACATAGAACATTTGCTTGTTTTAATTGTAAACATTGTTCCAATATTTTGAAAGGAGACCACATCGACCACCCAAATAGTGGCAAGAAAATTCAATTTAAGGATTATGCAACATGTGAAAGCAAAAATCTGATTTATGCCCTGAAATGCCGTTGTGGCAAATATTATGTTGTTAAAACCTCAAGGAAAATCAAAGAAAAACTAACAGAACGTAAATTCAACATTAGAACAAGTAACCAAAAATCCCCAGTCTTCATACACTTCCATGACAATAGACACAACATCTCCCAACTGAGATGGGTTGTCTTAGAAATCATTAAACAGTTACCTAGAGGCGGTGGCCTTGCTAGACGTCTTGCACAGAAAGAATGATGTTGGATCCATAAACTGGACTCATTGGCACCATTGGGCCTCAATGAGGACTTTTATATGGGCCCTTTTCTATAAACCAGCGACTACACTTTACTAACATAGGGTGGCTAGCCAAGATTGTGAGGACTAGGACACAACCAAACAGCTTACTTGGAAACATGCTTAGAAATGATTGTGAGACATCATTGCTGAATTGGGTATGTCATGTTATAGATTTAGTTCATACCCATCCACAAGTTTGGTCAATTTTTATATTGGTCCGTAATGTTTAATTGAAAATAAGATTGTGAACTCGTCATGAGACAGACTATCAGTCAGTCCATCAATGTACCTCTATGTAAATAACCACCAAATATGGGGTCCTTTTTACACTTGGCATCAGACGTCATTTGACGTCTCTTTTTTAGCATGACTTGCTTGTACATATGCTACTAATGTATTTATAGATTGATTGTGAATATTTATTCAAACAGCTACTTTTGAAATTACAAGTGTCCTATTTACACTAGGCATGGACATAAGACTTACTGTGACATCCTCCTGTCATTAATGCATTTTTGTACCCATACGTAGAATTCTTATCCTTTTATTTTCTGACATCTCGAGTATTTTATTATTTTTCTTTTGCCCCTTTGATCTTCTCTTGAGTTGCCCAACTGGTCCTTTTTTCTTGCTTATGCCCATTTATCTTCTTTATTCCGATCACAATACGATCTGCAATATTTTAAAATCGCACTTAATATGGGTCTCACTATACCACTTATAAATGATATCGCTAATGCACCTGCATCAGAACTTCGTATCTTTGTTACGCTTTATCTTACTTTCTCGCGCATTCTTGTTACCGCATCTACGGGTATCATCATGTCACACATGCGCACAGTGACATCACTGGGGTAATTCATGGATTATTTGCGCTGAACAAAACGGGATTTGTGCGCTATTCTGCCCACAAATCCCCATTTGTTAAACAGGGATTTGCGGGCAGAATCCTGTTTTTTTGTGTGCAAATAATCCATGGATTACCCCCACAGACATTACACTGTGACGTCACTCATTGATGGTGCACGTCGTTAACTGTGATAACATCACGGATATAGTATTTAAGGATGCTAGTTTCTGCTTAAGACCATCATCTAGGAAGTAGTTCCTGGAGGTGATGGCGTCTTCCTTCAAGGATCATTCATCTTTTTTCTCAGAATTAAGTACATTGCTACAAGGTTTTCCTGTAGTTCCTTTTTTAACCTCCCAGCCTCTTATACTTTTCTCGCTATTTGACTTTACATTATGGGAAAGCTTTCTCATTTAGGATCTCCACTGAATTCTTTTGCAACTACCAGCCAGTGATCAACTTACTACTTGTCCGGGAAATTCCGAACCTTGACCGTTGTCATTTCTGAACTATCTCCATTTCTTGGAAGAATACATTAGAAAACTTGTTGGTAAGTCACCAACCTGACTGCTCTTATTTTTTAACACTTATCCTTGGGTTTCAAATACTTATAGTACCCTATTTTCTTCATTTAGGGCTAGGCTACTCTTCCACACCTCCCTATTTCCAAAATGGTTGAGAAGACATATTCACCTCACCTGTCTTTTTGGATTATACTACAGAGGACTCATTGACACTACAAGCAAGACCATAGGTAACCGTTTACTCATTCACTAGGTGGATTCTGACTTTGCACCTATGAATCTATGGTATTTTTAAATATGATTTTCACTGACTGATACAGATACAAATGCATAGACACGTGTTAAAGCATAGTAGAAGAAAACAATGAACATCATGATGACATGTTGATCTTCACGATTGGTCTAAATACACATTTTTGAATAATGCCAAGAATTATGTTATTTTGAACCAATCTGCTAATAGCGTCAATCTAAATTGTACTAATATGTATTATTTAAATATTTTTGTTGTAGATATTATTGTGGGAAATTGTTCATTTGCCCCTGAAGAAGTGATTTTTTCACAAAACGCGTTGGAACACAAATAAATCAAATTAGTTCGATAAAGAAATGTAACTGTGTCAGTTTGACTGATATATGTTTATAATTGTTTATAATTGTTTACCTTAGTGTGCAATATTGAATGTTATTGTTAAAAAACAACAAATCAATCGAATATATTTAATTACCAGGACTCTTTATTGAGCCACCTATAAAGTGCAGAGGACTCGAGTTCCCACATTTGGGAACTTCTTTCTTTGTTTCATTACATAGGACTTGGCAGGATTTATTGTTAGCTGGTTCAGTGCCGAATATTTCATTGCCCTGGACAAACACCTCTGAAGTGCCGCAGGGGTTTAAACCACGAGGAGGAGGTAGTCTGCATATGCAATGCATCTCAGTCTAAAATCCATCCACCGTGGGGCACACCCCCCGAGGCCTTAGATGCCTCCTACAGATCTGCCAGATACAAGTAAAAAAGGGTTGGCGCAACCATACACCCCTGCCGGACCCCTTTGTGACCCCCAATTCTCCTGGAGAGTTTGCCAGTGAGGTTGACCCTCACCTTCGTGGTGTTGCTTGTGTAAAGCATTTGGATAATTTCAATAGGCTCAGATCTATACCCCATCTCAACAACATCCTCCAAAGCAGGGCCAGGTCCACGTTGTCAAACGCAGCGCATAAGTCGATGACGGCTACATATAGATTTTTCACTGTGCCCCCACCGACATCCGACACACAAGCATGGAGGGTCATGCCACTTTGCAGTGTGCCTACTCCTCTCCTAAACCCTGTTTGCAGTGGGTGAAAGAGGTTAGAAGCCTCTGCCCTGCTTCTCAGGTCTCTCAGCACCATTGTGGCAAAGACCTTGGAAGATGTACCAGTGGGGTAATGGGCCGACAGCTCAGAGGGGAACACCTGTCGCCTGATTTTTAAATAGGAATCAGAACGGAATTTAGCCAGGAAATAGGGTTTTTCTCATCCCTTGCTATGTGCTTGAAGAGATTACATAGAATACCAGCCCAGAGAGGCACATTGTTTTTAGGATCATATTTGTCACTCTGTCCGGGCCGCTGGCTCTGGAGTTCTTGAGATTATTAATCACCAGTTCTATATCATCTCTATCAAAATGATGCACCCACTCTATGGTCTGCCCTACTGGCAGGTCCCTGCCATTCCCAGCTACACCTCTCCCCAAAACCTCTCCCCCCAGACTTGGCTTAAGGAATCTTCAGGCACCCTACCTGTGCAGGTATTTGGATTCTACTTGTTTTATTGAATAACCACCATATCAAGCGCATATCTTTATTGACTCAGGTGACGCATTCGCTCGTGGTTGTTCTGGATGTATTTCTCTACCCTATGCTGGCTGCTCCATGATCTTTACTTTCGAGTCAACATATTTTTTGTCTGTAATTTCTCTTTCTCTGTCATATACTGGAACTTCCTCTAAATCCTAATTTCTTTTCTCAGCAGTCTTCTTCTGACCACAACCTTCCTGTCAATTGTATGCACTATATTTGCAGGCACCCCTCTTCTTTCAAACATACCGGGCTGTACCCTTCACTATTCCCTGCTTGGCTAACAAACTGGGGAAACTGTCCGGGAAGACATATCCCACCTGGCCTTCAATAAGAAACCATTCCACCAGGCAGCCAACCTCTCATTCACCCTCCCTACGTTCTGATTATATTGACTCAGTCTTTTCATCGACTCAGAAATCACTAAGTTTCTACTGCCCATAGACTCAGCCTCCGTCGTATGGAAATTTACTAGGATAGTCAACATTAGCATTGTATGGTCGCTCAATTTTGTTTTGACTATGTGAAACTCTGTCACTCTTACCCCGTCCCTATTTTTCAAAAAATTTAATTTATCGTTGATGCTGCCACTGCATTGCATCATGTGGGCTCATCTTTAGCATTGCCCTCCCCAACAAATTGCTCTGACAAAAGTCCCACTGCGACAAGAATTGCAACCACTTCTTCCCAATGTTGGCTCTTCTAGATGATGTAACACAGTCCGCTGACTCATCAATAGTGTTCAACTGCTCAAACTCCCCTGGTGTCACCATACATTTACAGTTGAAGTCACCCCACAATACAATTAAATTCCCCAAGTCCTGGTTATGCCAGTTGAGTAACACAATTTCCACCTCGTTCAACACTTTCTCAATCCTTTCTTATCTTATCTTGAGGAAACTTGTACAGCACAACAAAAGCCCCAGAGGCATCTTGGCGCTAAGCTAAAGGGAGGTCAGTCTAGTCCACAGGAAAAGCTAAAATAAAAAAAGTCTTGAGTGCTCGACGGTACAATGAGTGAGATTCAATGCTGCGCAGAGGAAGAGGAAGCTGATTCCAGGCCTTTGCAGCCATCACCGAGAAAGCATGCCCACCCATACGGGAAAACCTGACCCTCGGGGGCTGTATGGTCTTCAGATCCTGTGAACGCAATGACCTAGAAGGTATATACAGCCCAAACCTTGTCTGAAGAAATTCTGCAGCTAAGCCGTAGAAGACCTTGTGAAACTATGCACAATGCCTTGAACCTAATACGTTGCTCCACAGGAAGCCAATGGAGATGCTGCAGCAATGGAGTCATGTGAACTCCCCACGGGGGGCGAAGAACGGCTCTGGCAGCCGAATTTTGCAGCAGCTGGAGATGCCACAAAAAATGCTTTGGGAGGGCCAGGTAGAGGGCATTACAATAGTCAATGTTGCTAATGACTAAGGAAGAAACAACAGGGGCATGGCACATCGCAGGAATACAAGGCAGTACCTTCCGAAGAGTCTGTAACTTGAAATTAGCTTTTTGGCATACAAGAGAAACCTGGTCAGCCATAGAAATAGAGGCCGAGATCTTTACGCCTTAGTCATTCACTGAGGAGACCAGCTGAGGAAAAGAGCTAAGACTCTCTGGCCAGAACTCTGGGGTCCAAAACAAGGAAGGAGTGGTTGTACCCACAACGAGCACCTCCGGTTTTTCACCATTGAGCTTAATCCAATTTCTTGCCATCCACTCAGCAATGGCTAACAAAAATCTTTTCAACTGGCCTGCCGATTCAGATTTAGTAAGATCCAGCCGTACAAAGATTTGGGTGTCCTCAGCATAGGAATAACATAGGATCATAGCCAGTACAGGTTGGATGTATAAATTGAACAGAGTGGGTGAAAGAGAAGAACCCTGAGGAACACCACACAGAAGAGAGAACACCCGGGAATAAAAAGGTGAAAGAGAAACAGACTGAGAGTGTCCTGTCAGGAAAGAGGAGAACCAAGCCAGTACTTGGCCAGAGATGCCAGCGGTGGAGAGGCGAGAGATCAGGGTGGGATTGTCGATTGTATCAAAAGCAGCTGATAAATACAACCAAATGAGAGCACCCACCCCACCCTGGTCAACCAGACGAGTCACGTCACCCAAAACAAAGACCAGGACCAACTCCGTACCCTTGCCAGGACAAAACCCAGATTGAAATGGGTCCAAGAAATTAGACGATTCCAAAAAGAAACCGACAAGAGGGGACACCAAAGATGCATCAAACAAGGGAGTAAAGAGATAGGGCAGAAATTAGACAACACTGCCGGATTGAGGCCAGGCTTTTCAACAGAGGAATGACCAGAGCGTGTTTAAGGTAGTCAGGAATGATCCCTGAAGTGAATGAGTCATTAACCGCCTCGGTTACTTGTACCACAATATCACTGATCACGGAAGTGAAAGGGAACCAGCGTTGCAGGGACACAGCACATCAGAATGAAAGGAAAGCAGAGAGTGGGGGTGTGTTGGGGGTGTGGGTGGGGGGTTAATGTTTGTATGGATTTGGGGTTGTTTTAACATGTACGTCCGCATGGGAAATGTATGTACAATTTTGTATAACATACATTTCTCATGCAGTCATGTACGTCACAAACACTTTAGCTGCGGTAAAACTACCCCAAATCATTTAAATCAGGGTTGTCCAACTCCAGGCCTCGAGGGCCAGAATCCTGATGGGTTTCAGGAAATCCCTCATTAATATTCATGAGAAGAAATGTGCATACTTTTAGAATCATTGTATGTAATTTTATCTCTTGAATATTAATGAGGGGTATCATGAAAATCCAACATGTTTCTGGCCCTTGAGGCCTGGAGCTGGACAACCCTGATTTAAATCTTAAATATTGGATACTATAACAAACTATTGGTTTGTAGCTTGGGCATAGACACTATTTGATTTAATCTTGTATGATGTTTGATTGGTTGAAAATAATTGCAGAATAATTTCTGTTGCTTTTGGAATGTTGGGGCAGCAGAGCCTAACTATCTCACTATTTTCAAGGAATCATGTTAATCCTTAAAACCCAGTTCCATGTGTTAGTTAAGGAGTGCATTTCAGTTTCTTAATTGCCTTTGGTAGACACCAATTAAAGAATTCCACATTTCAATGTCAGGTTTGTAAAGCTGGGAGGGTAGAAACGGGGTGGGCTTGGAGCCTTCTTTTTTGTTGAAGGGGGACCGGACTCAGAAAGGCATATATAGTAAGAAGAGAAGAGTCATAGGCTACCCCTGTTCTAACCGTATGTAGAAGGTAGGCTTGAGAGAAGCAGGTTGCCAGTGTATAGATGCTGGCAAAAGAATAGGTTCTGTTTCTGTATACTTACTGTTTTTATATAGTGTGCAATAATGTTTTGAATAAATCTACTTGTTTTGAAAATTTCTCTCCCCTGACCCTCCTTTGCCAGCATCTATACACTGGCAACCTGCTTTCTCTCAAGCCTACCTTCTACATACGGTTAGATCAGGGGTAGTCTATGACTCTTCTCGTCTTACTAGGTGTGTAAAGCTTCCAGAGATTCCAAATTCCAGGGGAAAAGCTCTGTCATGATAATACTACCTTTAATTTGAATTTTAATTATGAATCACACAGCATTATATCATCTTTTAATGTTTTACATTGTATACATTTAGACAGGGTTCTTAGAATACATTAGGATCTCATTATTTATTGGGGAAACTGTCTATGTAATCCGGGGTCATTAATACTAATTTCTTTTTTTTTTTTTTCAAATGCCCAGAACAGTGAAACCTACTGGCCTCAGGCAGCTGTGCCAGGTACGTTGTTCCTGCAGTCAGTGCCCCCTGCTCCATAGTGTCTCTCAAGTAATGTGGTTCTGGTTTTGGAAAGGCATCTTCATTGAGTGCAGTCTACATGAGGCCCTATTAAACTAGTTAGCCATCAGCTGCATCCTGTTTGTATCCAATCTGCATCTTTCTTGACAGATGGGTTCTCTTTTCTCTATGGTTCCCCAAATGCCCCTTCTTCTTATATGTTTGAGCTTAAATATCCAGCAACCCCCTCCCAAAAAAATCATTTCAGACAGCATTTTAGATTGGAAACACCCTATGATAGGTTGCCTTGCTCCTATTGGTCAATTGAATTTTGATGCATTATACAAGAATTTGTCAGCTAAGAACTAGCACTACCCTTATGAGCCAGAAACTGATATTGAACTGCAATATACATTTTTTGAAAAATGATTTTCATGGTCATGCAGTTTTGCCAAAAATTACATATAAAGATTTGTACGAATATTCTGAATCCAAAGATATAACTTATGTTTCTGCTACTTCATGCATGATGGAGTTATTAAAATGTTCAAATTATGCACACCTTATACATTTTAATAAATAATTTGTCTATGCATAAGATTTGCATTTATCTGCTGAGTCCAGCCATTTGTTTTTTGAGAGTTAAATGGTTCAGAAATCACAACTAAAAGTGTATTTCTGATTGTCATTTTTAATATAGTAGCTTCCCCATTGTCAGTAGTAACCATCTGCTTTGATGAAGACATCCTGTTGAACAAAGGATCATTTGAATAGACTACATTCCATCACTGGAATGGTTGTATTAAAGATTAGCTCAAAACAACAAGATCATTGCTTGTGGCTTTAATTTCAATATAAAGCTTGTGTTTAATGTTATTTTTGAAGTTTAGAAACAGGGTCTTTTGTCTTGAGTTTGTCTTGTGCATTTTTAATGCCCCATTGTACTGTAGTACAGGAGTACTGCTACCCATTGAGAGTTCATGTTAACTGATTGGACCAGTAAACTTCCCACAGTTTGCTTGAGAGCACACAGATTCACTCCTGGCAAATGCCTCTGTTGCCAGGGGCATAGGCTGTAGCCCAGGGGTTCATCCTTTGTTTTGAAATCTGGTTTAAATATACAGTTTACATATGCAAATATATCCAGTGCACTGCTTTTTCAACTTTAATGAATTAGAAATGTGTGAAATTAATACTTTCTGTTAAGGCACTCTATCATAGAAATGCAGAACAGGTAGATCTGTGGAAGACAAAGATGGTACCATTCAAGTTGCATCAGTGCCTGCATGGCATGCATTCATGACAGTCAACCTGGTCTTAATGCTTTTTGGAAATATATGCTTGAGAAAGATTTAGAATGAAATGTTGAAACATCTGTTATTATGTTGTTTCCGAAGTAAAGACCAGGTCAACAGAAATACTCTTAGTTCATAAATGATGAATGGTGCATGGTCGCTAACCAGTTTTGATTTTTTGGGTAAACAATTATTAATTATTTATTACCGTCAAGTGTCTTTTGATGCACAAAAAAAAAATAATGGTACCATTTTTAAATCTTATAAAAAGTGTAATTGGAGATATGGAGGATTGTATATATTACCCTTGATATGCAAACAATCCTTCCGACTTTTCTACAAGGTGCACAAATTATTCCAACTGCTTTGCTAAGTATATTGACAACTTGGGAACGCATATTTGGAAAGTCTTATTAGGTTTGCCTCAATCTATTCTGATTCAAGGATTTAGGACAGAAGTAGGTATTGCATCAATGTATGTTGGGACAACATTGCATGGGTTATGTAAAATAATATATATATATATATATATATATATATATATATATATATATATATATATATATATATATATATATATATATATTTTGGTCATCTAGCCCAGATACTTTGTTAGCTGAAATAAAAGATGTTCTTGGGACATATAACCATTTTTTATACCAGCATTTTCTATAGTGATTGGTTTATGCAGGCAATTGATTGACCTTTATTAGATAGAAAGGAGTTATTGTTTTGTGAATTAAGAACAAGTTATTCAACTAGGATTGAAATCATGCTCCCCCCCAGTTGGAAACAAATCATATGTTAACAGGAAATGTTAAACTATCCCCAACAAGACACAAGGCCAAACCTTTGATGCATGTTCAATTTAATCTATTACACACCAAAGAAGTTTTAGAAGCCAGGATAGGTAAATTGAGAGAAAATGATATTTTTGGATTTTGCTAATTGCCTGACGAAATTGAAACTCTGGAACATGTATGTATCCACTGTCCAGTTGTACATGTAATAAGACTGCAATACTTTCTCAATTTTGCACATAATACCTCTTCCTTAAAAACAGATTTATGTTGGTCTCCTATAATAATGCGCAGGCAGGTTTTGTTGATGTTGATTTTGGACCTGTTTAGTTATTGTAATCAGGCATTTAAAAATGGTATATGATTTTAGATTTATTTATAATTGTGTGTTTGTGGAACAAAAAGATATAAGGTGTTTTCTAGATATCAAATTTATCAATTTTAGGAATTTGTTATTTTTAGGGTTATCACGCTCCAATGAAAAAATCAAAGAATGGAATTATAGATGTTCTGTTTGTTATAAACCAAAAAAGCACATGAGTAAGTTAATCAGGTATTTTGTCAAACTATTTATGCATCTGTTTCTTTGTTCCTTACCACAATGGAAGGGGTTTGAGATATTGGGTACCTTGTGCATCTCCCCATGCTTTGGTTTGAATTATCTGCCAAATACTGCAGATTCTTCAGGGAAATCAAAGCTACAGTATCATGTAAGATAAATATGGAAAAAAAGACAAGTTCTTGTTTTTAATTTCTTTTGATGTTCAGGATCACTGTTCTGGATACTGGAGGCACTTTCCACTCTTCCTTTTCGGACATGATGTATGATGTATGACAAAGTCATATTAACTACTTAATTTTAGTACATTTTATGTGAAATTGCGATATACATTAATAGTTGTCTTGAATTTGACATCAACACATTTAAAGTAATTATCTTTAAGTGAAGATAAATCCAGACACTTTTTCATAGCTTCAAGATGCTAAATGAAAGATTAGTTTATATGCATAGTAATACTTTTCTCTGATTCAGTAGCTCATGTGTTTAGCTGCAACTTTCCAACAATGGTGAAGACCTTTGTGCCTGTGCCACATATGTATTTTTCTTTTTAAGTAATGAATAGTAGTATTCTGTGCATGTAGCTACTGTATATATGTTTAATTTGTATTGTTGTTCACATTAAAGAGTTCGAAAATGTTTCCTGTACAATGGATAATGAATGCTCCTTTTTCCCTTTCTGTAGTTGTCTGATAGTCAAAGCAGCAGTCATTAACTGGAAGGATAAATGCTTATTTTATAACTTTTTCTTGAACAGTGAATTGCTATTTCACTCCACGCTTGTCTTCATTTTGCAAGACTTGGCGCAAGCCTCCTTTCGCTTTATTATCTTTAATTATGAAAACAATATTGTCTGTTTTGGGGATGGCTGACTTTTATACTTCACAGTATCTTGAGGTTGATCTGGTTGAGGGGCCTTAAATTTCACTTTGATCCATGGATTCAGCCCTTTCTGATCTCAGTCAGTTGTGTATAACTGCTGAAAATGGCATATCTAATGAAATCTAACTCTGACCGGTAGAGTTAGGTCTCTATAAACCACTTGGGTTCACCAGTTTGCCAGCAGAGGGGAATATCAGTGATTGCCCATTAGGTTTGTCATTTATTTTAGAAGTTGTGCTCAGTTGGCATCCTCCTTGGGTACATACGTTGTTGCATTTGGTCAGCTCCTCAAAAACCCTTTGCCTGATTGGCTGTGGTTTGTGGTGCTGCATTCAACAGTTTCTAAGGAACCATGATTTAAGAAGGTCTGATCTTGCTACGTTGTTAATTTTCTACTCATTATCATTCATTGCCAAAACAGTTGCGATTTTGAGGATGCTCCTCCGGTAGTGTAGCTATGAGTGAAACTGGTGCATTCCTAAAGGCTTAATAGGAACCACTACTGTCTGAACGCATGTGTGTGGGCCTCTTCCAGTTTTCGTCTAAACTTTTTCCTCACGGAACTGGAACACCTCATCCTCTTTTGCTTCTGTGTACACAGGAAATCAGATTTATTCATAAGTGTCTCCATTCCTGTTCAGCCATAAACACACACAAGCACACATTCATTACACAAGTATGAATAAACTGCAATTTCTGGATGTCCATATATGCGTGATAGCAGTGCCAAATATATCAAAAATAAGGGGTGAAAAGGAAGTCAAATCAAACGTGGGGGTGGATGGGATCAACAGGGATTGAGGGTTATGGAAGAACAAACCTTACATTAAGAGACACACATCAGTTAGTAGGATGTGCACTAATCACTGTTTGCTATCAGACTGATTCAAATACATATAACAGTCATGCCCTTAGTTTAAGAGTTGGTGAAATAATATTAGTACCCGGCGATGGTCAACCAATGTGCAATAAGCGATCTGATTGGCCCTCAATTGGTCTTTACCATACCGACACGGCCCCGGTCACAACGGTTGCCACTGCGTCCTTCTATGTTCTGGCCCCCATGGAAAGGGAGAACGTTTCTTCTCCCTTTCAATGGGGGCCATCTTCTTTGTTTTTTTCCCTCTCTTTTTAATGACCACCATGGAAAGGGAGAAGGGACTGCGTGTAGTCCCTTCTCCCCATTCCATAGCAGCCATCTTGTTTGTTTGATTTTTTAGATGAGAAAGGACTAGGTATCCCATTCCATGGCGGCCATTTTATTTGTGCCCTGGGGCATTACCTGAAGCCATAATGCCCCCCCCCCCAAGCTTGGGGATTATTGCTTAAATTGACAAATCTTTTAAGGAGAAGAGTCATTGTATATAAGTAAGGACTATACTTCCACCTGGAGGCAGCACCGGATGTTATGGGCCCTAAAGACTGAGTTATACCCCAGGGCACAGCAAGGGTTTTTACTGAAGCTTTATGGACCTCGCCGCAGAACGTACCAGGAGTTATGGACCTAGAAGACTGCGTTAAAGGCCTGAGCACAGCTGGGCATTTAAAAAGGTTTATTGGCTCATAACTCCCAGTATTGACCCAGGGTTAGATCTATAAAGGTATTGTAACTCACATTGCTCTTGGAAAGATTTGATGTATATCCAAGTATATAGCATATAATTTCCTTAAGCAAAATAATAATAAATTAGATCCATCAGAGGATGACATACAAAGCATGAAGAACACATCATAAAAGCAAACAACTTCCAATAAAGACCCTTTGTTTGTAGTACATTTATTAATATTTTCCAATACTGGGGGAAATTACTTGGTCCAGGATTTCCTTAATAATGTTTTAATAAAAAAATAAGTTGAAGCATATTTAGTCTGTTATTAGCTGGTGTTGGGCAGAAGTCAAGTTATACATCTGCCAATTTGTTGTTATAATTTTAGTAGTAGAACGCAGAAAGACCTCTAGCTTAAAAGCATTATTAGAGAAAGCATCCATCCATATAACAGATTTCGATATAAATAAATTCAGGGTTTAAATGCTTACTATCAGATTAATGGAAGTAATAATCTGTTACACCTAATATCGTGGACATTTCAGGAAAATATGTTGCAATGAACCACTATCAGAGTAGTAATGCCAAGAAACAGCTGAGTCCTTCAGTTTATTTTTACTTTGTAAAGCTGGTGGGGATGGAACGAAAAAAAAGGGTCTATAGTGATTGAGGTATATTTCCAGATTTTCCCCTAGCAAATCAGAGTTAACTGATTCCCTAAATCATCAGACCACTCACTACCAAAGGACAACTGGGGAGTGGAAAGGGAATATTTTAGGGTTTATATGCTTTAGAAGCAATGTGGCCACTTCAAGTCATAGCTTGGTTCTACAAAATATTGGGGGATGTGTGATTGGACGGTTGGCAATACAGAGCCATGAAGGTAAGCATGAAGCAAGCAGGCAGGAGCAAAACATTTCTCATGTTGGAAGGCTACATTTTGTTTGGACCTGTTCAAAGGAGAGGAAGAGGGTTTTAAATAATAAACATCTTATTCAGTGAATATTATAACTGGACTATTTTGGCCACAACAAAGGCTTACCATCTTGTATTATTTTATTAACCCATCTAGATGCCCAGGCAGAGAAGTGACATTTTCCAGAAAGTTCACCATTTAGGTCCATCAGGGAACTGGCTTTGGTGTGTACAAGGTATCAAAAAGTACAAACTAATTAACACTATATAAAGTGTCTTGTTGTCATGTTATGCAGTCACCATGGGTCAGTGAATTTGGTCTTGTGCAGCAGAGCCTTAATTGCTGTGATTGCCTTGTGAGATTTGGGAATCATGTTTACAGATGTGTCCAGATGGGAATCAATCATTAGGATAATGTTTTTACCGATAACCAGCATTTCTCTGCATAAAGCCACTATTATCAGTATTTTCCTCCAAAGGGAGGGTTCCGCATTATTTTGATGCATTACATAGGAATTAATGTCTTACAACTACAAGAAAGAAAGACAAGGGGGTGGGAGGGGTGGTCCCAAGAGAGGGAGCTACATACCATACCCATTGGAAAGTTAGGGATTACCATTGCAACAGTGCTGAATTGGTTTCATTGGCATGGCCGAACTATTAGTCATTGAAATATTTTGGAAACATTTACTGAAGATGTAATTAGGCTTAAAGGATCATGTGACAATAGCAATATGGTGAACAACATAGACACAGAATCATATATCAGTAGCCATTGTAGGAGGTTTACACAATTCAAAGTGGCATGCGTCAAAATACTTGTATATAGAGTCACTGTAATATATGGCACAATAACAATTATACAATTTGTAACCTAAACATAATTAACCAAACTAATATAAAAACAGCGCAAAACAAAATCAGTTCTTGTCAAAGGTTGAAGCTACATTGCTTTCATAAACTCCTCTAGATAAAAAAAGTTCTTCCATTCAACCGTAATGTAGGCTCCCATCAGTGCAAGGTCTATTAGCTGATGTCGCAAACTCCCTTCAGTTTACTTTATTTTTGTCTTCTGAATGCTCGTTCAGTTTGTAACAAATCCCATTCTATTCTTGACTTATTTCTTTGCTGTACCTGCATTTTCTCTGTTTAAACAAAACCTGGATTACCTCTGATAATTCATTTACTCGAGGCTCCTTTCATACAGTTTCTACTTCATTCTCCCTCAGTCCTCCCCCATATAGGTGTGGCGGGGGCACTGGAATTCTTTATAACTCTTCCTGTACTCGTTTCCCTCCTCCTTCTAGGCTGCCAATGTTGCCTTCTTTTCAATACACTTTTTCTTCCTTTTCTAATCCTTTTCCTGTCTCGCTTCTTGTTGTTTATTGTCCCCCTGCTCTAGTTCCTGATTTTCTTGAGCACCTTGAGCTCCCCTTATCCTACCATCTTCCATCTTCCTCACTTGTCTTTCTTCTTGGGGACTTCAATCTCCCTTCCTCTAACTCATCCTTCCCTTTGCTGCTTTCACTTATTGATTCTTATTGCATTTCCTTTCCTCCCCCCTTCTCGTCAGTCTAGTTCTTGCCTTGATCTAATGTTTTCTTCACTGTCTGCTTCCTCTTCTCCTGTGTCTTCTTACTCGTTTTATGCTTCTGACCATCTACTACTTTACTTTTCTGTCTCTTCTCAGGTTCTTCCTACTTCTTCCTCTTCCTTGACTATGTTTACTTGTAATCATTCTTCTTTTGACTCTGCATCTCCTCTTTCGTCTGTGTACTCCTCTCTTCCATCAATCTCCACTTTCTCTTAATTTTTTTCTTGATATGGGTGCTAGTACTCATTATTCTTCTTTGCTATCTGTACTTGACTCAGTCTTGCCTCTGTGCCTTTTGTTCCTACTTGCAAACCTCCTGAGCCCTGGCTCTCTCCCAACCTTATTTACCCCTGCCACCAAGTAAAGCGAACAGCAATGGAAAAACTCTCAACCCAATACTGACCTTGCTGCATTTGAATCTTTACATTCTTCCTTTGACTATGCTTTAGTAGCTGCAAAACAATCCTACTTTTCCCAACTTACACTTTCTCTTTCCCATCACCCTCTTCGTCTTTATCAACTTCTTCATAACATTCTGTCTCCTAAATCTCCTGATCTATCTGCTTTCTCATCCATTACCTCCTCTGATTTTGCAAACTACTTTACATCCAAAGTGGCAAATCTTTGCTCAGTGTTTACTCCTTCTGCTACTTCTTCTTCTGTTTTACCTTCAGATTCTTTTTCTTCATTCTCTCATCTTGCTGATTCTGATACTTCTGCTCTTTTGGCTCGTGCTCAACCCACTGATTCTCCTTCTGATCCTCATCCCTCTTCTCTTATCCCTGAGGGCTATCCTCATCTTATTCCTAATCTTACTTCTCTTATTAATTTTTCCATACTCTTGCATTCTGGCCGCTTTCAAGCACGCACTTATTCTTCCTATTCTGAAAAAAACCTACTCTTGACCTATCTGTTCCTGTCAATTTTTAGCCTATCTCACTTCTGCCATTTCTTTCTAAAAATCCTTGAATGGGCTGCTTGTCCTCAGGTAACCCGCTATCTAAATCTTCACTCTCTTCTCTCTCTGCTTCAATCTGTCTTTCGTCCCTCACATTCTACAGAGACTGTGCTTTTACATGTCTCTAACGCTCCTCTGTCTGCTCATCATTCTAAGCTCTCTTCTATTCTCATTCTTTGTCTTTCGATACTGTTGACCACTCTCTTCTCATATCTTCTCTTTCTACCTTGGGTATTTCTGGGTCTGTTCTTTAATGGTTCCACTCCTATCTTCCTCAATGCTCTACTCTGAAACCTGAGTTGGACACTCCTCTTCTTCATTTCCTCTTTTATATGGTGTCCTTCAAGGAGCTGCTATTGGTGCTCTTCTTTTTTCTTTTTACACTGCCCCTGTCTCTCTGCTCTTATTTCTTCATTCAAACTTTCCTTTAATCTGTATGCAGATGATACTCAGATCTTTTTCTAATTTTCTTTCTTTGATTCTGCCTTGCACGCTACTGTTTCAAACTGTCTTTCTGTTGTTCAAAACTATATGTCTTCTCATTTCCTCCATCGCAACCATTCTAAGACTGAGGTTCTGTTCTTCCGTGCTTCAACTATTCCTCCTACCATTCCTCCTCTGTCTTTCTCCGTTCCTCCATCTTCTCTGCGTTTTTCCCTATCTGCACATAACTTTATCTTTGATCCTTCTCTCTCGTTCTTACTTCACATCGCTTCTATTGCTTGTTCATGCTGTTATGCACTGTTTGCACCTACCTCTCTTTTCATGCTACAAACCCTCTTCTAGTCTCTCTTGTCTTTTCTGGAATTGATTACTGCACATCTCTTCTGCTTGGCCTCCCTGCATTGGGGTCTGGCGCCCCCTTATATTTCTTCACTAGTCTCATTCTATGTTTGATCTTGCTATCTCAGATCTCATTTCTAGTAACTTTTCCTAAACCCCCCTGTGCCTCTTTTCGTTTTTGTTCCGTTGTCCTTCTAGCCCCGAAACATTAGAACTCTCTGCTTTGTTCTGGCACATCTCTTCGTATCTTTCAATCGAATCTAAAAACTTATCTCTTATTTTCTCTTTCCACTTAATTCTGCTTGCCGTTCCCTTCTTCGCTGTTCACCCCTCTTACATTATGAGCCAAAAGAGCAGAAGTATCAGAATAATGTACATTTTATAAATATATTCTGCTCAGCGCTTTGGTGAAAAGTGCTCTATACCTTTTATAAAATGAATGAAATCAAAAACATTATAGATAGAGGAATAATGTTTTAGTGGTCTCAGTCTTTTTTGCCAAAGTCCTGTCAAAAGGAATGTAGTCAATCCATGCAAATCAAGCTTGGGGGAATTCATGAGTGCTTTCTTGATTAACACAGGGTGATGGCTTAAGCACTTTCACAATCAACTGCCTGGGATGTTTCGTGGCTGTGTTTGGACATGGCTGTATTCTATGGGCCTCATCTGCCTCAAAGAGGGACAGATATTGAATTCTAAAGACTCAGGGACTTTCCCCATGTTCTCACATTATTTGTCATGAATTAATGTCCCCTTCTTGCCCTTTCTACATTTGGTTGTACCATGCTGAGGCTCCAAAGAATACAAGTGCAAACAGTACACTAAAGCATACTTAGCAGATTACCAGCAGCAAAGCTCTGAAATGACAGGTGTCCACAAAATCTGTTTGTGTGAGACTGGAGAACAAAAGAGATCTACAAAACACCACAACACATACTGGTTCAAGCCTCCTCCAGTACAATGTGGTATCTGCTTAGGGCGGATGGCTTAGAACACCTTGTTATCTTCCGGAAAATGGGGAAAGATTTGATAAGGTGGTACCACCGCTCTAGACTCCAATTAGAAAACCACCATTATGGCTTTGTGCCAACTAATTCCCCCTTTATTCAAGTGCCTAGGTGTCAGTTGATACCCCTTAATAATGTTCTTGATATTTTTGTTCTAGGCTTAGATGTCTTGGATCTTCTAAACATAATTACAAAATGAGTTCCCTTTCCCTCTCTTTTACACTGGCAGTGATGTATTATTTCATCACTGTCTAGCCAGCCACTTGATTATAAAGGGATGCATTGAATGTCTAACAAGTCTTCTTGGTTGTTGTTTTTCAGGTATTTTAATTGGGAGCAGCTGCAGCTGTCCAAGTTCTGGAGAAATGAAGGACCTGAATTTGATGCCTTCTAGTCTTCACACTGTGTTGTCGATAGGTTTAACTTATTGCGTTGTGTTTGTTGGGCCCTTAGTAAAGGCTGGAATATTTTCACTCAAATGCCTCTCAGTTATACATGAGGCTGTCAGAGGATGTTTTTTTCCTGGAAGTTCCAGGCAGTAACTAAGTACCCCTGCAGACCTTAGTTGTTTTCACCACTACTCGAGACGCAGTTATCATTTTTAGATGTTATTAGCACACGGTCTCTGGACTGCTGTTCTTAACTTGTGATAGGTAACATCCTATTAAAACAAATATGCAGCAGCACAGTCTGTATGTGTGTTGTTTTGTTATATATTTAAAAGCAGTTTGGAATTGGAAGACAGATGAGAAAGCGATGGCCTGATTATTTACATGTACTCTTTAATAGTCCAAGTCTTTGGTATTAAATTCCTTTAGATCCCTCCTTCCTGAAACCCAGAAAGGTTATACACCAGTTGGTATTCAAACAGGAAGTCCAGAGTTGATTTTATATCAACAGAGGGGTGATTTCTGGTTTTTGATACAACACAAAATAGGAAGAGCTAAACATTATTGTAGGGGTTTCCAAAAGAAACTGTACCCTGGATGAGTACTCACCACAGCAGGTGATGGTAAGTAATCAGTACATTATTGGCCAGGAAACGGTAACTGCATCACATTGGGTTGTTGCAAGAATCATGTAATCTACTTTATTTATATGACTACAGAGGTCAAAGATGGACTACCCCAGTCACCGACCACAGTAAGGAATGATGTGCATTGAATACATCATGCCCAGTGGAAAATAATCAATGGGGAGTAAGCTAAAAAGGTATAACCAATGGCAATACGATCCTGATCCACTCGATTAAACTTACAATACAAGTGCCTCATTTAGTGTAAGTTCCCAAGAAAATGTGCCTAGAAGAAAAGCCTAAACATGATCAAAAAGACTAAAAGCTACTCATGATCTAAGAATAAAACTACACACACCTCCTACTCCCCTTGCTACCTTCCCTATTGATATTCAACATTGTACTCATGTGCAAAGAATTCTAAGGGTACACTACACGTTGAGACATTGATAAACGCTCTACATAAATTCCACCCACAAATTCCACCCATGGTACTGCACATTTTATTTGTGTTACTATAGAGTGAAGCGATGCATTCTGGGGCAGGCTTGGCCGATACCAGCCCACTGGCACGGGCAATACATGTTTTTATTTCTTTTAAAGAATGTTTCATTGGATGTATTGGCACATGCTGTGGTGCAACCTTCTTTCAAAGGAAAGATTAGCCCAACCTAAGATGTCTGCTCTGGTAAAGCAAAAGGGGATAGATATTATGGAATCTGAGGTATTTATGTTACTGCAGACCTGGCTCACCCGAGATTTTCATATGGAACGATTTCAAATTCTGTGTCGTACGGCAATTAGTCATCCAAGGGGGCGTCCTACAGGAGGACTTGCTATTGGCGTACGTGTACATTTCACTTTAACACCTTTGATTAGTGGCCTTTCAATCCTTTTATTTTATCTGCAGATATCTCTACCCCTTCTGCCTTTGGGTGCCCATACTGCTAATCAATGTATATGCACCCCCTAATAGAGGCGGACATTCTGTTTTAATAAATGTGGTAGAGAAGCTTCTATCTTCATGGGTGGAGCAGTGTCCGAAAGGGAAGAGTAATCTGGGGTGGTGACTTCAATTCTCCCACATTGTATGACCACCTGGCCTCCATTGGTAACACCGGGAGTGGTAATACCTGCATGGAAATATGTGGTAAATCAGGCATTCGAAGTTTGGGCTGGGGTACTCTGATTGAATCACATGGTATGTCATGTTTTTATATAAAGCAGGGCCAAGTGAGGACTCCCTGCCCTACATGGACGGATGGCAGAGTCAACTACTGCCTTGATTACATTTTCACAGACTATGACACAGCTGGTCGCTGTAGGGAGTTAATCGTACTCCACACAGGATACAGCGATCATGCTGTTTTGAAATGGACTATACCACTGGATAAGACCAGGTATAGCAGTATTATTGGTAAGAGGGTCACAATCAATTCCCAGGGTGCCTGTATTTTTCTGGACAGGAGTGAACCTTAGCAAGCTCTATTAACATATGCTTGATAGGAAATGTTCCCTTTTGTGTCTGGTTAGAAAGCCATGATTGGGATTTTGGTGAGCTAATGAGGGCATTTGGTAAACAACTTGAGCTATTTAACAACAATACTGCCACATCTGCTTCGACACATTGATATTCTTATTCAAACAGTAAAAGGGAATATAGCCGAGACAGAGCTAGAATTAAGGGAGGTACAACTATACCCACGCCAAAGAAAAAAGTGTTATGTCCAATTTAGCTACACGAAAAAATGCTCATGACGCATAAGGCCTCTTTTTCCAATGTTAACTTGATGCTCTTATTTAAGCTATTAAGGAGCAATGATAACAAAAAATGTTGGTCCCTAATTAGGCAATTATCAGCTGCTTGCACTACACAGGAAGATAATGTTGTTTCAGGTTCGACTTGGTCTCAGGCCATTCAAACTTCGTATTTTGATTGCGACATAAAACATGATCCTATGACTTTTTTTCCCTCGGATGTGGAGCAGAAGATGCCATTTGACATTGATGACCTATTTCTTACTATTAAGAAACTTAATAACTCGTGCATGCCTGGACCTGATGGCCTGGCGAATGCTGTTATTAAGGCGAATCCATCATTTTGGGCGATCACTCTGTCACAACTGTGTCATAAGATTTTAATTACTGGTAACATACCTGAGAGCTGGCGGATGACAGTACTCATACCCGTATTAAAAAGCGAGAGCGGCATTGCCCAGATAATTTTAGGCTCTTGGAGATGATGGATAGTAGCATGAAGATGTTTACAATGTTTTTCCTAAGGAGACTGAATATATGGGCTGAAGGACAGTGCTTGCTTAACAAACTCCAGACTGGATTTAGAGAGGAGCACTCCACTAGGCTTAATATCGGCGCCATTCATTGCTTGATTTCAGAGGCTGCACGTCCCAAGGCAAAGAAACTTTACCTTTGCTTTGTTGACTTTAGTAAGACATTCTACATGGTGCCCCGAGCCTGGTTATGGGAAAATCTTTGGCCTTGGGGAATTGTGCCATGCTTGCTTTACTTTATCAAAACCTTGCACTCGGACACACTTGAGGGCATGACCACACTGCAGATCTCGACTAACAAAGGACTAAAGCACGTTTGCACTCTTGCCCCCCTGCTTTATAACCTGTATATCTCTGAAATGTCTCAGGCTCTGAAAGAAGTCTGTACTTTTCCTTGCAAATTTGTTGGTGAGCCTTTTCCCTGGCTTGGCTATGCAGATGATACTGTATTACTTGACCATACCCCAATCGACCTCCAGCGCTCTGTTGATGCGCTGTTAGCCTTTTCAAAAGAAAATAACCTTAAAATCAATGTGGCCAAGACCAAGGTCTTCATTGTTGGTCATAGTACCAGTATTAAGAATATGCTTGTCTGGAAACTTGATGAAGTTCCTTTGGAAATCTTAAAACAACTTCCTTGGGGTTCCGATGAGGACTCGTCAGCACCAATCAGACCATGGTGCTTATGTAAAGAGTAAGGTGCTCAGGAAATGGAAAGTGCTTAAAAAGTACATTAACAGTAAGAGAGGTCAAAACATTGAGAGACTGATTACAATATACATAGCCAGTATTATACCGGGCATATTATATGGCACCGATTTCTTAAACGTATCTAATATGATATGGTTGGAACGTTTGGAGGGCAAATTACTTTGTTCATTTATTGGGGTGCCCTTGTCTGTGCCGGTGCAGGCGCTGAGGTTGGAATTTGGGCTCCCATCACTTAGATCATTATGGCTATTACAGCAAGGTAAATGTGTCCCTTTTTTCTATTTGACTACTAATCATCACAATAGATTGTTAGGCCTTGTAGCTAAACATTATTTGAAATGATCTACCTGCCCACTTTTTTGGGAAATACAGGCATTTACACTTACGTATTTGTCTGAAGTGGGGCTTTCTTTGATAGACTTGGCCACTTCGCCTACAGTGGTTAAGGATTTGAAAGCGCAAACCATAACATGGGATATCAATTCCGGCCTTTGCTATCTGCATCACAAAAAGAATATGCCACATTTGCTACTCAAGGATTTTGTTTTAATTGCCCTCTGAGTTATCTAATCAAAGCAGGTTGCTTACAATTAAAGCGATTTATTATACACTTAGGGATTAGAATCTTGCCCACTAACGAGTATACTGGCAGTTGCACTGGAATTCCCTCAAAGGAAAGACTTCCCAGATTATACAAAATCGACATAGACACATCTCGACATGTATTCACAGCATGTGGAACCCTGTCCGAATTATACGAGAAAGGTTATGGTCCTTTGGTATCGAATGTGGATTTTATTATCTCTGACCAATTTTGGAATTCGATATACTGTGCAGAATCGATTGTTACTACCGCGTCTGCTTTGTATATTGGGCAAAAAGTCCTGATGGTTATATTGTAGTGTTTTGTTAATTTTTTTAATGAACTGTTCTTTTATTATGTATATGTCGTGTTATGGAGATTTGTATGTATATGAATTTTGAATGCATTTACTTATCTTGACATCATTTTGATGAATTGTATGTTTAATGTTTTTTTTGGTGTGTTTAAGGCTTTTGTTAACCAAATGCACAATAAAAAAAAAAAGAAAACCTGCTCACCAGCCAGAGAGATGGCAATGGCAACGTGCTAAACCTGTCAATTCCATAACATTGTATTTATTGTGAAGCCACCAATGTTATCAACACATCTCATAAAAACACCACAACACTGTGTAATTTGCATGTCTTGTGTCTTGATGCGTGGTTGCCATGTATTTGTGTTTGCAAGTGCAATCCCAAAAGACAAATAATTAAAATAATCAATGTTGCCCTGCCAAAGTGTTCAGCACACCTTCTGTTGTTCTCTAATCCTTTTACACTCACTCTTTCACATAACTACCCATACAAAGAGAAAATGCAACCTGTGTTGTTAACAGTCCCATGTGGTAAAGCATAGTAGGATGTAGCCTGGAACAAGATATTAGTAAAGCACTATGGCTCAGAAATAGGACTATTTTGGGAACATCTGTTATATTAATAGTGACTTAACATCACTTACACAGCCAGTATCCAAACAGGTCAAAAGTATGTTCATTCAGGGACAATGCATTAAGGCAGGTGTGGTAGGGTCAGACAGCTCCCATTCCAGAACATTCTCGATGGGTTTGAGGTTCCAGAGTTGAGGCAAGTTTGTGTGTGCGTGCTAGTATGTGTGTGGTGTGTGATTGGTGTGTGTGTGTGTGTGTGATTGGTGTGTGTGTTCATGATTAGCCTGGTCATGTGGCATGCAAGCCGTGGGCTATCACACATTGTTGCATGCCACTGTCCAAACTGAGCCAATGACACACATCTTCAATGATGGAGCACATCTTGACAGCTCAGGATGCTGCGGACATGCCTCCCACCACATGCTGAGCCATCATTTTGACTGAGGAGGAGCTGCTCAGTGGCTAATTCTGCTTTTACCATCTCCGGGCTTCCTTGGAATGAAACAGAAAATGCAAGTGTATGTGGTCTGGTGGTCAGTTCCAGATACAGAAGGGGAGCAGGGATCCCACTGTTAGTAGTTCTCTGGAGGTGTCATGTGGTAAACTCTCAAATGTGCAGTTCTGGTTGATTACTTGTATATGGGTGCTCTATGTTTGTTTGCAGAGTTTAGTTAGGCATTCAACTATGTTCAGCAGATGTCCATTGTTCTATGCAATGAGTCTAACTGGCTTTCTCAACACGCCGTGACTCATGAATGCAAATGGTATGATCTTTTTACATGAGACGCTTGCAAGACACTCTCTAAAACGTGGAAGATGAATGTGGTCATACGCATATGCGTTTGGCAAGTTTAATTTAGCCTTTAATTCCAATTATTAAAGCAGGTTCAACCAAATGCAATGTCTTGGATTCCCCACACATCTAATCCAGTTCCTTTTCTGTTTAAAACTAGCCCTTTTCTAGTTTTTTCTCACGCTAAATGACAAAACATCCTATTCATCTGAGAACAATTACACGATTGAAACAGAGCATGCACCATTAAAAGCTTAGAAATGCACAGGAGAGAAATGAAATAACCACAGGCAAAGCAACAGTAGGAAGTAACGTAATCACGGCATTGATTGGAGTAATGTCTCAGGGAAAATAAATAATGCTGCCACTAAACATGCAAGAATAATCAGACAGTCCACATGCAGTGATTACAGAAACAAACACGTTTGCTACACATATATTTGGTATGTCGCTAGTTGTCAGAACACGTGCCTCTAAACAATAGGTTCTGCAGGGGGACATGACGTTTAGCAGCTGATAAGAAAGGCCAATCCTGCTACTCACCATTTGCGAAACACAATAACAATACTATTAAATTATTTATTTACACTTCTTCAAAGTGCTACACACCCATGGGCCTCAGAACGCCAACAAACCAAGAGGACAGGGCGGTCAGAAGAGGCAAGGGGAGCAAAGTGAGAGGGAGTAGAACTTAATCAGCAGAGTTAAAAAGAAGGGCTTTGATGGTCATTTTGAAGACTGGAAGCGAGGAGGATAGTTTACAAGCATTCAGGAGGATATTCCATTCCTAGGGAGCAGGTACCTCCAAGCCTTTCCAGGTGAAAGCGAGGCTGATATAAGGAGAGAGTTATTAGAGCGCAGGGCGCTGATGGGTTGAGCACGAGAAATTCTTCTTTCCAAGTAAGGAGGTGCAGCAGCATTCTGGCCTTTATAGGCACCGTTAAAATTAATGGCTATTCCTGGTACACCAAACAACACACTTCTGAAATGGTCCTTGATTTCATTACTTTCAGCAGCTTTGTTCTGTCTTTGGGACACAAGGATTACTTATTAAAACACAAAAAGCATTTCTTGAAACTCTGATTCAATTTAAGAATGGCACTGTGCGCTCGCTCGCCCTTACTATCCCCTCTCTCATGAACATCATAGTACATGAATCTAGTTGTCCTTGCTACCGTGTAACTTAAGGATACACTAGTTCTTTATAGCAAAGAGTTTTGGCAGCTATGGGAAAGGGAGGGTGCCTAGGCAAAGCATGTTACATAGAACACCAAGCAGTTCGCAGGGAAAGGTGTGCCACACTGTCTTGTCTCTATAAAACCAGCCTACTATTTTGCCACCTTAGTAAGTTCACCCCAGCAGTTTCAAACCTGCAAAGTTTTCTGCAACATGCGGGAGTTTACAAAAAAAGAAGTGCTCTTCTAAAATGCTGCATCTTCTACCTGCAATGATCCTCCTTTTATCGGCAAGAGTACAGTTTGCCAGGTTCTCCAAAAAAAAGATGAACGTGCCGGAAATAATGTATTTTGGGCTGTGCTGCGCAAAAATCACTGATGGCTTCTGCTTCTTGGTTCTCGCTGAGGTAAAATGTTGATTTAGACGATAAACAAAAGGGGTGGGATAAGGCATGGTAGGTAAATATAATCGCTTCTGTCGAAGACTATTGATTGCACACTGCCCTGGGCTACCTAGGCACCTCAATGAAGTGGTATGGATGAGATGTCAAAAAGCGGCTTTGCTTATTTATTTATTTTTGGGATTTGTAAAGCACACTAACAGACCATGGGCATCGAGGCGCTGTTGCAAGATAGTGAATCTCATTACAACCCAGGCGGTAGGGGGTTAACGGCGCCGGTAGAGCTGCCGGAGCCGTTAACCCCCTACCACCTCATTGCGAGATCTGCTCGTGGGTCCCACTAAGGACGCCTGGTAAAGGCGTCCTTAGCGGTTCCCGCATGCAGACCAGGGTGCTAACAACGGGCCCGTCATTAACATGCCCGTTGTTAGCATCCTCCCCATTCCCATTGAGCCCTATGGGGGCTCCAATGGAAATGGGGATGTACCGGGTCCGGGTTCCTTCAATGGGGAAATACCGGGCTCTCCAAGGTCGGAATGGCCCGGTATTTCCCCATTCAAGGAACCCGAACCCGGACCCGGACCCGGTACCCGGTATGGGGGTAGCCATGCCACTAAAAGCGGCATGGCTACCTCCATACTTGCAATGAGGCCCAGTGTCTTAATTACAGGAAGAATGCTTTGCTCATGATTACAGTGAGCGTGTAGCATGACAGTGCGAATTTAGAAGGTTACATACATAGTTGGTTGCAGGTTTAGTAAATCATACAGAACAATGATGATTACATAACATAGATGGAATAGCCTGGGTGGAAGCAGTGGGGGGCTAGGTTTACATGAACAGCATTGTTTTTATCGCTTTCCGGAAGGCTAGGTGGATCCCACCCGTTACCACCTGTTATGTGAGGTGGTAACGTGTTCCAATGGGTAGTGGCCATGACAAGGAAGCTGGCACCTCCTGCTCGAATCCTCCGCACCTTAGGGGTGGAGATTCAGTTGGTGTAAACCATTCTTGTGGGTCTGGTTGTGATAGGTTTGGCTATTCTTTGAGAAAGGTAGAAGGGAGCGTGTTATGTACGCATTTGTGCGTAAGGACGAGAGTTGTAAAGACAATCCGCTCCTTGATGGGGTGCTAGTGAACCTGCTTTCTAGTCTCAGAGATATGGTCCCTCTTAGAAATGCCATTGGCAGCCCTGAGGGCATTATTTTGGACAGTTTGTAGTTTCCTGCTGTTTTTGGTGGATGTCCCTGCTAAGAGGGCGTTGCAATAATCCAGCCGAGATCCAATTATTGCCGTTGCTATAGTGAGGCCGTTCTGTTCTGACAGAAAGGGTCTATTTGCATTAAGCAGTTTTGAATGGTAGACTGGTGTGGATGCAATGGAATTGACATGCCTGCCCATTGAGAGGTTGGAATCCAAGTAGACACCCAAAGTCTTGAGAGCATTGAGATGCAGAGATTGTTGTGTTATCAATCTTGAAGGAGCTGTGTTGATTGTCTAGCTTTTTAAAATTTTTAGCTGGTGATCCAATTAGCAGAGGTTCGTTTTTTTTCACCATTAAGGCACAACCAGTTTTCTGCCATCCAGGTTTGAATGGTGGAGTAGATGGAGTTGAGAGTTTTCAAGTCGGACTCATAGTCGCCGATGAGGGGCATGAGGACCTGCATGTCAATTGGTATATGTGATGCCCAGCACATCCAGAATTTTGAACAGTGGTCTTGTGAACAGGTTGTAAAGGGTCGGTGAGACGCAAGAGCCCTGGGGGAGTCTGCACTTTATGTCGCTTGAATAGTCACAGGCTGAGTCAGAGAAGACTTTCATGACCCTTTCCTGGAGAAACAAGGTGATCCAAGCTATGGCCTCAGGGGAGAAATTGGCAGTGGAAGAGAGATGGTGGCGGAGGGTATTATGGTCCACTAAATCAAAAGCTGCGGACAAATCAAGCAGCAGAAGGAGCACCGGTTTGCCGGCATCTCTGAAATCATCCATTTGGTTTTTGATGTCTAAAAGTGTCATTTCAGTCCCCTGTCTAGGACGGAAGGCTGACTGCTGGAGACCGAGAAGGTCATTAACCTCGAAGAATTTTTGGACTTGCAGATTAGCTGCCTTGTCAAGGATTTTTAATAGAAAGGGGACCGTGGTGATGGGTCTGTAGTTCCCCAGGACAGATGGGTCATGTGTGGTTTTTTTAAGGAGTGGGCATACCCATGCTTTCTTGAGGCCAGTTGGGACATGGCCTGTTGTGAAAGAGGCATTGATGAAGCCTGTAAGAAAAGGGGCAACGGTGGGGGCACAATCCTTGATGACTTCAGCCAGGCAGGCGCCCCATTTGCAGTGGGTTGGTTTGATGGATTTGAGGCGGGTGATGACTTCTTGTTTGCTCATTTTCTTGAAGACAAAGGGAGGGGGGAATTCACCCAAAGTGCTACTATGGAGGTTATATATTTGATGGCTAAATGCCTGTTGATGGGTGAGGATTTTATTTCGAAGAGTGTCGTGTTTGTCCAACATAGCCAATTTGATACTATTACACCAGTCTTGGTCTTTAATGAGGGTCGGTGGAGGGGGGGCAGGTATTTCCAGCTCTCTGAAGATGGCAAACATGTCTTTGGTCCCTGATTTAACATTTGCTATCCTAGTGTTGAACGAGGTGGCTTTAGCTTTGATTATAGCAGCTTTATATTCCTTGGAGATGATCTTAAAAGCTAGTTTGGAGGAGTCATTTGGGTTAGTTTTCCAATAGGAGAGTGCTGTCTGGTCTGGTCACCGGTCACTGTACAGCAAGGAATGCCCGGTGCCTGTGAGCAGGTTGCAGTAAGAAACAACAATTTTGAAACACGTTTTTTTAAACAACCATGACTGCATTCAATGTCAGATGTTCAAAACAAGGGTGACCGTGCATTGTACTAGGGATAGGCATCAAACTAAAGTTCTATTTATACATCATAATAATAATTATAGTGCACTTTTAGTGCAATTATAGAGCACTTTGTCAATGATTTGTGGAAATTGATGAAATTATCTGAATAAAGATGGTATAAGTAGTATGCAATTTTTGCGGGAGAAAGGGTTCTACCCTTGGTAATAAGATGTGCCATGAAGAAAGGGCAAAAGGGAGGAGGTTCTCCACTCCCTGTGTAAATAGCTCAAACGTTAGGTATTTGCCTCCAATATGGAACTCTCCTGCACTTTGCAGGTTTCAATACTGCAGGCTGGGCTGACAAACACTTTCATGTGTTGCATTACATGGCGAAAAACAACAGATATTACAGAGCTTATTAGCAGGAGCAAACCAGCATGAAACGTTCAGTGACAATTTACCTGGCAGGACAGGAGGCCACACAACCTCAGAGCATCAGTGCTTTGAACCTCGTTGGCTCTGGCCAGGATAAGAGCTGTGTCCCCATTCATGGATCTATTATGTGTTTAGAAATCAGAGTTTTGTCGAGTCTTTCTGCTTTTTTAGATTAATGAATCCTGCTGCTGTTCCCCAAGCAGCACCCGAGAGTCTGCCTGCTCAAGAACCATTGTGATATTAAACAATGCCAATGTCCAGATGCTTGCACGGTCGGAAAGGCTACATTGACAGTGCTGGTAGTGTTTCTTCGCGCATCACCATGTTCTTCTATTAAAGAAATTCCATCCACTTCATAGTTCAAGTACATGTCTCTTAGGTCAAGTGGACAAACTACATTTCTCGATCTGCAGGACTAGCAGGATTTTTTTTATATCGCAAGAACCATTGTGATATTAAACAATGCCAATGTCCAGATGCTTGCACGGTCGGAAAGGCTACATTGACAGTGCTGGTAGTGTTTCTTCGCGCATCACCACGTTCTTCAATTAAAGAAATTTCATCCACTTCATGGTTCAAATACGTGTCTCTTAGGTCGAGTGGACAAACTACATTTCTCAATCTGCAGGACTAGCAGGATTTTAAAGAATTTTCGTGGCCTGCTGTGGACCTAATGGACTGTTCAATCGAATCCTGAATCTGGCCCTGAGGTGTAGGCATTGTTAATTTACATTTTCTTTAGTAGCATTTTGAGATTTAAAACTTTGCTGGCTTCTTGGAATACCTCGCTGATCGTACTGATTTATAAAAAAGATAATATCCTTGATTCACTTAGCTACCACCCGAATGCCCTTCTGGACATTGATAGGATCATTATTTCTGTATGTCTTCTCAGATCAATATAGTAATGGATAGTTAAAACCAATAACATGTCTAAATTCCAAACAGGGTTCAGGAGGGCGATTGGGACGGGTGCAAATGGATTGATCATTAACACCTTGATCGAATATGCTAGTGAAAGGGGGCTGATCCTCTTTATGTGGTATGTGTGGATTTGAGCCTCACATTTGTCATGGTTGACAGGACGAGACTCTGGCGTAAACTGCTTCCATATTCAGAGTGACATTCAGATTAAAGTAAGATTGAACATTCGGGGAGAGATAACAGAGCCAATACAAACTTGCAGAGGATTGAGGCAGGGATGCGTGCTGGCCCCTTGCCTCTTTAATGTATATGTGTCGGACCTGGGTGATTTTCTGGAAACAGCAGCATTCGTATCTTCTACTATTTCTAATGAATGTTGCTTTTGGCTGGGATACGCTGATGATGTCCTGTTGATGGATAACATTCGGAAAGGATTACTGCGACTCAAAACGAGTTTTGATGAATATACAGTGCAAAAAATGTTGCACATCCTGATGCTCTCCAGCCTGTTTGCGTATCTTCTTTCTCTCCTCCTCCCGACCCACCACCAGTGTGCTCTGATTGGTGCCTGCTTGGGCCATTTGACCAGCATTCTCCTCTTAAAAGGCCTCCCAATGGCAGCCATACCCGGGCAGCCCTCAGCTAAGGGCCAGAGGCAAATGGCACTCCGTGTTCGCCTCGGGACACCTGATGCAGACAACCTACAGGGACAGAACATGGTAAGTGTGGTGTGGGCAGGGAGCACAGCCATTACTGTACTTCAGTAAAACCCCACCACTCTTATTACCTACTATCCTATACTCACCTTCATTTATCCTGATTGTATAAACTGGCTGTTTCTAGTTGGCACTATTTGTGCAGGTTAGTCATGTGATGCATTTGGCCTAATTTTACAGGTTAGCCATATGCTCCCTGCTGCACCCTGAGATGGGCATTGTGTAACATCTGTATTGTTTGGGTTCTGCTCCCTGAAATGGATGGTTGGAGGAAGGAAACATGATGCACTTAGATGGATTTTGGGGGTTGGAAATGCAATACACTTAGATGGATTTTTGGGGGTAGGAAATGTGACTCACTGAGATAGGTGTTGAGGGTAGGAAATGTGACACATTTAGATGGATTTCTGGGCGTAGGAAATGTGAGGCACTAAGATGGCTTTTGGAAGTAGGAAATGTTATGCACTAAAATGGATTTTGGAAGTAGGAAATGTGATGCACTAAGATGGATTTTGGGGTAGGAAATGTGATGCACTTAGATGTACTTTAGGGGTTTGAAATGTGACGCACTCAATGGATTTTAGAGGGGGTAGGAATGGTGAAACACTCTCTCACTAGCTTGTCCATTTACGCAGATGTTTTATGATGATATCCCAAGCACTCTGAAGATCATAGGGAGAACCGGCCCATTGCACCTGAAGTCATATGAGGACAGTCTGTTAATTGCACCAAGAAGATGTATTAGGATTGCTCCTTCTGTGCTAACAGATTTGTCAGGATAGCTTGCCACTGCTCCGGGGCCTTGGCTCTGGACCTGAACGTTTCTTGATATTAGCCCACTTATATGCTTACTATACCTGTAAGGCCAACCATTGGGTTGTACCTAGATATGTGGATAGCCTGGCATTGCACCTAGAAGAAAGCACATGCAGGTTAACACATGTGTTCCACTTAGAGCATTTATGCCTAATAATGTTTAGCCCACCCATGATGCTCAAAGATATATGTTGATAACCTCCATTGCACCCATAAATTAGCCATTGCAACACACAATGTGATTATATGCAGCTATTCTGATATCGCACTTAGTAGACTCCTTCGGTTAAAATGTATAGAACTTGAAAGATGTGTAGTCAGACAATATAGGAAACCTGTCTATTCGAGGAAAGTTTTTTGCACTTGGTAGACTTGAGGATAGCCTGTCCATAGTGCCTAGAAAAGTCTACGAAGTTAGCTGACTTTTTCTTCCCCACAGACGATAGGATGACACAGCGACATCAAAGATAAGCTCCCCTGAGCGTAAGGTATGTATAAACGCACCACTTTGGTGGACATCTGCCAAAGGAACAGATATTCATCCATGCACTTTAGAATTCAGCAATAACTATGACAAATTTGCTGTAACTGGTCACATAACTGTTTCGCACTAAAAAAACAGACTTGCCTCAACATTACTGCCATTAGAATACACCAAAACCCTTCGACCAATTTCGCTCAGGCTGGTTACATATCGAGTCTCCTGCACTAGTGCTCTGTCATGACCTCGCTCAACACCCATACACATGCCTGATCTCTCAGGTTCCTTACTGGAGCCTAGTCTGCCCTCCTAAATCCTAATCTTGGCCAAATGCATACATGCATTGTAAGCCTGCTCTAAGAACTTTGCCATAAATGGACTTCGGTCCTCGAGGGTGTTCCTACCAGGCACTTATAAATTGGAAAATATGCTATATAAATGACTGCTAGAATACAATACAGTACAATTAAGATGCAAACAAATATTCTAATTCCTGTGCCCGCAAAAGAAACAGCGAGCCCATGAGTTTAATAAAACATGTATGCAAAGATTTTTTGTGTCTGCATACGGGTTAGACAATAAACCGTACACAATCACATATACTTTCAAAATATCACAACACAATGGTGCTCATTACAACTTTTCGGAAAAAATACTGGTACTTGGTGCTACTGTTTCCGTCAGGCAGGCTGCCATATTTTCTGGCAAATTATAAGTCGGCAGGCACGCGCATCCGCCCTTGCTGTAAACCGTGGAACTGTTATGCCGGATTTACCAGCATTCACACCAAAATGGTGGTGTTTCCAGCATAAATGTGGCAGAAACAACCATACAAGCACCTATACTGCTGGAATCACCGGTACCAGTATTTCTTCTGATGCCGGAATTGCTTGCACCAGAAATAGCATCATCACAGGAACAGGAAGCTCGCCGGTGACCATTTTTGACAAATTCAATCCACTGAAAATCACCCATTTCCTGCTGCCATCCACACCATCTCAGAGTGCAGACATGGCAGGAAGTGGGAAATCTTGCATACCAGAGGTCCGGCTCTGCAAGCCACATTTCACAGAGCTGGAGCTCACTGCACTCACAGAACATGTGGTTGAAAATGCAGAGGTACTATTGGGGCTGTCAATCGCAGGACCATCCAACGGTCAACGGAGCATACCGGCACAGACATGTATTTCCGCTGTCCTGGTCATGCGTGCCGAAAGGGTACGTTAGGGGAATGAGGAGATCTAAGCCATGGCTGAGTCCCTCTCCCACACCCTGCAGGTCATCCTCGAGCACTTGGCGGCCCAGGGGTCTGACCTTCCCTCTACCATCACCACTCCTGGGATCTCACAGCAGGGCAGGCTGAGGCACTGCTCCCAGTGGATTTCAACCACACCTGGGCCATCCAAGGGCCCTGTACCAAGAGGCCTAAAAAATGACTCCTGGAGTGACACTTTTGTGTTTGACACTGTGACCTTTGTGTGTTTGGAGTGTGTGGGTAGGGGGAGGACAGTGTGTGGGGACAGGGTGTGTGGGGAGGGAGAGGGTGGCACACAGTGTTGTAATTTCAATACATTATAGTTTACACTTGAAGCAATGAGTGGACATTCCTTATTTTTTTAAATATTTAGTTTATGCATGCATCATATGCTGTAAGGTGCAAGGGAAGTGCAGAATGAAAGGGGTATTCAGAAAAAGTTATCTATGAGTTCTTGACAGGCCATGCACCCTCCCCTGGCCTCAAAGCTCACGTGCATGGTCCTGGTTGGCGCTGCATCATCATCATCCTCTGGCAGAGGAATGTCCAGATCTGGGAGTATTGCATCTGACACAGATGTTATGCAACATTGCATAGGCCTGGACTAACTGCCCCACCTTCTCTGGCCTGTACATAAGTGCACCCCCAGACCAGTGTAGGTATCTGAAACGTGCCTTGTAGAGAACGAAGGTCCGCTTGATGGTCACGCTAGTCCGCACATGCACCCTTTTGTATGCCATTCCCTCGTGCATCTGGGGATCCCTCACAGGTTTCATCAACCACGGAAGCAGTGGGTATCCTGATTCACCTGCAAGGGGCATAAGGACACAAGGTTAGATTTATCTTGAATGTAGCACAACTGTTTAAATGAGCCCTATTTCACACTTAGCCTGAATGTGTAGGTTAGCCACATCATGCATCTGATCTAATGTTATAGCTGAGCCTTATGCTCCTTGGTGCCCCCTGAGAGAGGCACTGTGTAACATCTGTATCATGCTGGGTTGTGCTCCCTGAGGTGGATTGTTGGGGACAGGAAATTAATGATACCTAGATTTGTGTTTAGGGGTGGGAAGTGTGTCAGACTTGGATGGATTGCTGGTGGTAGGAAATGTATTGCCAGCCGGAGGCTTGGGGTATTTCTCAGCTTTTTTAGCGCCTTTTTTTGGTGATAATACCGCTGTGCATGTACTTGTGATATGGCTGTAATAGCACTTTGTGTTGTCAGCGCTATTACCCCGGCTGTAATAGCGCCGGCTGTAATAGCGCCGGCTGTAATAGAGCCGCCTGTAATAGCAAAGGCTGTAATAGCGCCCGTACATTTTGGGTCCAGTGTTATTTGCGCTAACTCATGATCCGGCACATCGGTATTGGCGGTGCTATTACTGTTACCGCCAGATTTAAGGACTACCGCCCAACTCGTGTTGAGGCCTTTTACCTCCATCAATTGTCCTCACAAGGATTCCCAGGGGTCCATAACTACATCCTACAGGTGCCATTCAAAGGATGTTAATCTAGTACTAATCAAAGCTTTGCAGTCTACTATCAAATGCGTTATTGTTTCCACCTTCTTGTCGACAATCACTATGCATGCAATTTTCTTTCTTCTAAAGCTAACAGTTTTCTCGTGTTAATAGTACATTTAATCTAAATCTCAGCATGCAGTTCACGAAATGGCAGCAGGGGTATTTTCTTAGGTAAGCTGCACACACTTCTAAGTTCTTTCCCGCCTGACAAGGTTCCCCATACCGTTTGTATTTACCCACTGAATCGCAGGTGTGACTCCAGTCCATGATCCGGATCTAATTTTTATAGGCAGCTGGATTGTCCAAAACCTATGCACTATTCAAACCCCACAATTAAAGCATCTCCTCACATTTCCCCACCAGCCAGTTATGCTGCCTTAGCTGCTCCTGATCAAACTGTTCAAACAAGGAGTTGTATGGCATATTGTATCCTCTTCCACCATCACTGAAATCAGTCACAATTCGTATCTCAAACTGGCTATTGGGACAGACTTTGGCACAGGAAAAACGCCTTTCCAAAAGAGACCTACTAAGCATAAGAAGTCCCCCTTAAGGCAGACATGATGGATCTTAAGGCCGTGTGATTGCTGGTGTCACCTTTCCGTTATAAAACTTAACTAGTGGGAGAATAGAAATGTGCCATATTCATAATTAAAATGTTTCATTTGCACCACAAGAACTTTAGACTTTTCGTATATGTTTTCCAATAAGACACTCTTACAAGGATAGGAATATATTTGAGCACCAAGGTACCTGAATTGATGAACTTCCTTCAGAGGTTGTTCCTCCAACCACCATCTGCCCTCTTTTCCCCTGCACCCAGCCCTGTGTGTCAAAGTCTGGCTCTTGCTCACATTTATCTGAAGGTCGTTTGCATCACAATATTGTTTAAAGGAGTTCAAAAGACGTTGTAGGCCCACCTGCGTCCTATCCAGGAAATCAATATGGTCTGCATAAAGCAACAATAACAAGCTTCACTCCGTCGATCTCAGGAGGAATACAGGAGGACAGGGCCAGGGAGAAACCCACATTGGAATGATAGATGTTAAATAGGAAGGGTGCTAAGATGCAACTCTGGCGGACACCGCGGGAGGTTGGAATATTATCTGAAGAGTTTCCTTCACTATCTAGTCGAACTTTTAAAGTGGCAGGCGTTTTCCTCATTGCTATTATTTGAAATAATGCAAATATTACTGTGGCCCTTAACCCAGGATCTCCCCTCATTAATTGATAACACAGGATTTAGGCCCTGGGGTTCTGGATTTACTCCTTTTCTATGAAGGCCACACTATCCTTTAGTTCAGATGTCAAAAACCATATCTCCTAGTTTTTGTTATGACAGGGGAAAACCTTACCAGTGGGGGCAGCATATCAATCTAAAAATAGGCAGACCATACTTTCTTGCTAATAGGATTTGCTTGGACTTGGACTGGAAATCCATCTCTACTATTCACAAATTTCCAATAACTGGTGTCTGCTTGTTTTACAATTCAATTCACCTCAGCATAATGTTGCCCCCTCTTTTTGGAACACAGTGATTTCAACGATTTTACCTTATTGTATATCTTTGCTTAGATTTCTTGATCTGCATGTCTCTCAGGGAATATGGGGGTAATGTTCGCTTTGCCCATCTGGTACTATTTCTCAACAGTTTCTTTGCCTCCTGTAAGTCTCTGCTGAAATGCCACAGGCTACAACCTGGGGCTGTGAAGTCGCAATCTCTGAAGCCAGTGAACTTTCTCTAAAAACAGGAACGTCATCTAGCAAGTCAGAATCCACTTCCCTGTCCCCGGTGTATTCTCTCCGCCTTACATCAAGTTGAAGATTAAACGTAGTCATATTTATGTTTGTCCAGCAGAGCCTATTTATACTCTGGTAGACAGTTACCTTGATTGGTTTAATTTGCGGGCATCTTATATTCAAAATGGGGATAGTGGTACATAATACATGGCAGTTGGGGAGCAGGTGCAAGTTGATCTAGGTCACCTGGCCTAAGCCCCGCACACCTGGTGCCTTTCTGCCTGCCGCTCTTTTTCACCACTTAGCAAGCCCCGTCCACCTGGTGCCTTCCTGCTTGCCGCTCTTTTTCTCCACTTACCAAGCCCTACCCACCTGGTGCCTTCCCGCTTGGTGCTTTTTCACCACTCAGCAAGCCCCACCCACCTTGTGCCATCTTGCTTGCCGCTCTTTTTCACCACTTAGCAAGCCCCACCCACCTGATGCCTTCCAGCTTGCCGCTCTTTTTCCCCACTTAGGAAGCCCCACCCACCTGGCGCCTTCCTGCTTGCTGCTCTTTTTCACCACTTAGCAAGCTCCACCCACCTGGTGCCTTCCTGCTTGCCGCTCTTTTTCCCTACTTAAGGAGCCCTCCAGCCTCTTTTCCTTTGCAGATGGGGAGCAGGTGCAAGGGGATTTAGGTCACCTGGCCTAAGCCCCGCCCACCTGGTGGCTTCCTGCCTGCCCCTCCTTTCCCCCACTTAGCAATCCCCGCCCACCTGGTGCCTTCCTGCTTGCCTCTCTTTTTCATCACTTAGCAAGCCCCACCCACCTGGCACCTCCCTGCTTGCCGCTCTTTTTCACCACTTAGCAAGCCCCATCCACCTAGTGCCTTCTTGCTTGCCGCTCTTTTTCCCTACTTAAGGAGCCCTCCAGTCTCTTTTCCTTTGCAGATGGGGAGCAGGTGCAAGTCGATCTAGGTCACCAGGCCTAAGCCGCTCCCACCTGGTGCCTTCCTGCCTGACACTCTTTTTAACCACTTAGCAAGCCTCACCCACCTGGTGCCTTCCTGCTTGCCACACGTTTTCACCACTTAGCAAGCCCACCCACCGGGAGCCTTCCTGCTTGCCGCTCTTTTTCACCACTTAGCAGACCCCACCCACCTGGCACCTCCCTGCTTGCTGCTCTTTTTCACCACTTAGCAAGCCCCACCCACCTAGTGCCTTCTTGCTTGCCGCTCTTTTTCCCTACTTAAGGAGCCCTCCAGTCTCTTTTCCTTTGCAGATGGGGAGCAGGTGCAAGTGGATCTAGGTCACCTGGCCTAAGCCGCTCCCACCTGGTGCCTTCCTGCCTGACACTCTTTTTCACCACTTAGCAAGCCTCACCCACCTGGTGCCTTCCTGCTTGCCAAACTTTTTCACCACTTAGCAAGCCCACCCACCGGGAGCCTTCCTGCTTGCCGCTCTTTTTCACCACTTAGCAGACCCCACCCACCTGGTGCCTTCCTGCTTGCCGCTTTTTTTCACCACTTAGCAAGACCCACCCACCTGGTGCCTTCCTGCTTGCTGCTCTTTTTCCCTACTGAAAGAGCCCTCCAGCCTCTTTTCCTTTGCAGATGGGGAGCAGGGGCAAGTGGATCTAGGTCACCTGGCCTAAGCACCATCCACCTTCTTAGCCCTGCCTCTTCCTTCTTGCTCTTAACTATTAGATCAAGGGCGTCTCTAGTGAAGGGCAGATGAAGAAAAGGGAAATTCCTCTTTGGACCTGTTCAAGCCAGGAGGATCCAGGGCCCGACCCCCTGCTCAGACAGGAGGTAAGCATGCACCAACATGTGTTACTCCCTCTGTCACCACAGGCCATCCCCACCCCCTCTGCTCCCCCTGATGTTCCCTTGTGCCCCCACCATTCTCGCATACAGGTGTTGCCTGTTTTGCTTAATTCTTCTACCCTGCTCCCCCCTCACCTCCCTCAAGCCTACATCTGCATGAGTCTGTCCTGATAAATTCTAGTTTCACCATCACCATCTTGTGGCCAATGCTGGATTTGACTTTTATGGACTTCATTCATTCATGGTGCGTCACCCTTTCTCAACTCTAATGCTGGACTTCCTTTACATCTTGTACTCATAGTGGCCCTGAATCATGCTGTTCCCATCTACATCTTGTATCCTGGCTTGCAACATTATGTGTTACTACTGACTTCTGCTATTGTATTCACTCTCCCTTCTTGCTTCTCCACTCTTTTGACTGCTACCTCTCTGTTCTCTCCTCCTTTCCCTTCTCCCTTTTCCTATCTCATCCCTTTACTTTCTTCTATGCACTTACTCTATCAGAATTGTCCCTGGACCTAGTATGATAGCAACCTTGTCTGTCTCCCCCTCCTCCCCTTACTGGTTTTTATCTCCCCACCCCTCCTCCAGCACTGAAATGTCGTTAGGCCTAGTATGATAGCCTCTTGTTTTGTTCCTCCCCTACCTATCTGCACTCCTCTCCCTCTCGTCTTGTTTTTCTCCGGTTCTACCAGAAATGTTGTCAGGTCTAGTATGGTAGTATCCTGTCTGGTTCCATTTCCTTCCCACTCTCCCCTTCCCTTCCTTATCTTTGTCTTAGCTCTTGCACTATCTGAAATGTCGTCAGGCTGAGTACGATAGTTAATTTCACATCCTTGCTGTTCATATTCCCTTGTTCCCTCACTTGCCTTGAAGCGCTTTGAAACACATTGTGTATAGGCGCTCTATAAATAAACTATCGTATCATGGTGGTCACTCGGATCACCGTTCCATATCTTTAAATCAATATTTTCCCCTTTCATCTCACTGATACAACATTGTAATCAATACGAGAGAGTTGGGATCCCCGCTGCCAGGTGCAATATGGCACATTCGGGCTATTATAATCTCCCATTAGTATACACATGTCCCAATTCTTCAAGAAGAATATCCATCTTTTACCAAATGCACGCTTATTCAATGGGGGCTCCTGAGTAGCTGATGTCTGGTCATAAATAGTTTTGATGCAGTCAGCATTAAAATCACCTACCACGATGTTATCATTCTCATTTCCTTCTGCAAACCATCTCAAAATGGTAGTTTCTATCTTCTCTAGTATTGCTGATATTGGAACTTCTTTTTAACTACATTCCCTTTCACTACCTGGATCCCACACAAATTTGCATCCCACACTTCTATATCTTTAGCTAATGATGAGCGAATAGCAGACAAAATCCACCCGTAGCCCATCTTGTAGACAAAACACACAAAACATCGACCCTCTGCAGTCCTCCTTTCCTTTAACGGTGAAAAAGCTTTTGACCAGTGGAATGGTACTTTCTGCTCGAAGTGATGGAGAAGATGGGGGCGAGATTCCTTAAAATGGTTGTGGCCAACTATAGATCCCCATCAGCCAGGCTCCTCATCAATGGCTCTCTGTCGGACGCACTGCAATTATCCAGAGGCACCAATTAGGTGTGGCCCCTCTCACCTTTGCTATACACGATCTACTTGGAACCCCTATTACAGATCATACGCAAATATGGTGAGGTTCACAGGATTCCCTTCGGGGGTACCCAACACAAGGTGGCGGCCTTCGTTGACAACATGCTACACACACTTACAGACCCCGGGCAGTCTCTGTGGGCTTTAGGGAGGTTTTGAGGGACTTCAGGACAGTCTCCGGACTAAAGATTAACTTAGCAAAATAGGAGCTGCTTAACCTAATGGTGACAGCTATAGTGGCAGCAGCACTGAGAGTAGCCTCACCTTTTACCTGGAGCCCCAAGGGGATTAAATATAAGAGAGTTAACATCTCTCCAACCCTGGCATGTTGGTATAGTGCAAATCTCCCTCCAGCTCTGTCATCCATTAAGATTGAGCTTCACAAGTGGAGCGGCCTTATGGGTAGATTGGCCACTATAAAAATTGTCATTCTCCCCTTGCTTCTCTATGTGTTCCAGACATTACTGGTAGTCATACCGAAAAGTTTTTCTGCAGACCTACAAATGCTAGCAATTTTATTTGGGCAGGCAAGAGGCCAAGGAATTGCTGACACCTGTTAGCTACACCTAACAGGGAAGGAGGGATGCCTCTCCCAAATTTTCGATTGTATTATGAAGCGTCCCAGGTCCGGATATTAAGGGAATGGTTCAAGGGGTGGGCATGGACAGTGTGGTCATTAAACATGAGTTAAGGAATGCTCTTTGGCTTCTTAAATCAGACAGACCATCCCACATGATCACAAAACTGCTGCCGGACATCTGGGACAAACTTGTTAAAAAACGGGGCATCACATCTTTCCCCTGATATGATATGATATGATATGATATGATATGATATGGCATTTATAACGCACCTATACACAAGTACCTGTCTCTCCCTTCAGGTCGATCTTCTCGAACACAGCATTCTCACACTGGCACTGGGGGCGTTTCTTAAGCAGAAGAAGCGGGGAGACTCAGAGACATGTACGGGGGCAATCAATCCAGACCTTTGTAGATTGCAAGCAGAGTTTTGGGCTAGATGAAAGAGAGAGGCTGAGATGCTTTCACATCAGACATTGGCTAACAAGCCCAGAGGTTAAACGGGCGGTTATCCGACCGCTGACCTCCTTGGAGAAGTTCATCACCACTCAGGATGGCTCTAACGGTCTTATATCCGACTTGTATAACATGCTGCACAAGACTAATCCCTAGAAAATATGGTCGTATATGGAGCAGAGTGAGAAAATCTTGGTGAGGGATATACCCCAGGAAAATTGTGAGAAACTCTGGAGAATTGTTCCCAAAGTGACATGGTCTCCGCATTTCCAGGAAGCATGGTACAAAATAATATATAGATCGCACAACTTAAAAAAAAAAAAGTTTGATTGTGCATACGCGACAGGTGACTATTACACACAGATGGCACTACACTCCAGTCAGGCTTACAAATATTCTCCCAGAATCCTTACAGGTGTGTTGGAGAGGGTACGGGCAGGGACAGGATTCCAGCCCCACGTTTGGTGGAGATGCCCCAGAATAGAGCCCTTTTGGAGAGAGGTGCAAGAGGCACTTGCCCAGTTATTTGGGCAGGACTCGACAAGAACCCTGTAGGAAGTTTCGTTGGGCTTGGATGGGGGTCCCTGGGAGGCATGACCAGAGTGCAGCAAAAAGCCTAAATTGTCCTCACTCTGACTGCTATGTTATTATTAGAGCAAAGATGGAAGGGAGAGGGAGTACCGACATTCCAGGACTGGATTCAGAGGGTATGGGTTATTGTGGCCCTCAAATGGGCTGTGTATGCTAAAACTACTGCGATTTGCTAAGGACTGGTGTGAAGTGATAACATTTGTCAAAGAGGACTTTAGACTGCAATGGTGCCTGCAGCGCTTGAAACTCCTGGAACTGATTGGAAATGCTTCATCACAGGGGCACTGTTCCCAATGCTTGATGTGTTTTTTTATCTCATCAGGAAGAGGGAATTTGGGTGTTTGGAGCGGGGGTTATTGCTCGATTATATAGTACATGTTTGCTTTGCTCCTTGAAACTGAATAAACATACCTCCATTAGGCCTTCCCACCTCCTCTTTCACTGCATCTGTTGCGCTATGATAAAACCATCCAAAACCACTTTGTCCATCAGAAAGGTTTCCTGCAAAAGAATTAGGTTCTGGGTACATAGCTTAGCACATACATCCTTTCTGAAGTACAGTTACTTAAAACCGAGCGTATTCTAACTCAGATTCTAAAAACCAGGCCTCTACTTTAAGCCTGTTGTGCTTAAAGAGCAAAGATAGCTTGGTACCCATGACCAGTCAGAACACCTTTCTAGTTCCTCTTCCACACTCTTAGGAACGATTATGAGCATGTAAAAGAAGGACCAGTCGAACATTTAATATCGCCATTGGATGCAGTGATATTTCATAGTTTCCGAAGGATACTGATGTACATGATGATTCCCCTTGAAAGGCATATAAATCAAAACCACTCCTGCAAATTTCATCCATAGCAGCTACAAGACAGTCTCCCACAATTCGAGATGGAACGGTTAACACTATGGTATCTATTCTTTGATCATTGTAGAAGTCTATAAGAGTGATGTCTTTTGTTGAAACTAGATTGAGACTTGGCACTTCCCGAAAAATCGAGAGCACAGTCTTCCGATTCAAAATAACATCATCGTCCTGTGTAAAAATAGCTTTCATAATAAAACGAGGCTTCTCTCCCCATAGATCGTATTTTGTCTTATCACCTTTCAGATTTCGATGGAGGTTTTGGAATACTTCTCTTTCCTTGAGGCCAATATATAGATTTTGAGCTGATAGCGTCAATACATTTTGTGAAGGACCCCCAACAGGTACCGGTCCTGCTCCAATATGAGGATAGCTTAGTTGATTTCTTCTAAGAGAGTCTGTCTAGCAAGCAATGGAAAAACTCTGAGTTTGAAATACATTTTTCAGTTCTATTTTTCCCATTACTGCGTTGTTTAACTACACTGACTGATTCTTGTTCAAATCCTTCTCGGCTTGTTTTGTCTGTCTTGAGGCCAATCTGAAAATTGGGCGCACCATTGGTTGAGGATCTTCGGAATCTCCATCCTTGTCCTTCTCTACCTGCATAATTAGGTTTCGCAAAAATTGCAATGATGAACTTTTGTTTATTCTTCGTGCCTTCTGATTTTCTTTTTTTTGCAACTGGAGGCCCCACTTTTTCTGTTGTTTCATGTTTCCTTTTTTGACCCTTTGGAGGGAAGATTTGTCATCCATTATCACAACTGATTCCCCCTCCTTCCATTCTATAGTTGCCAACCTTTCAAATTCCTCAACAACAAAAAAAATACAATGGAGGGGTGTCCGGGATAAAAGCTTGTGACGTGCCATACTGAGTTGTCTGCATAGTACTAATTACCAGGGGCTTCTTTCTATGTGGAGTAACACATCTGCTAGTTTCTCCTCAATCGCATCCAATTTACGAGAAGATGCTTCTGTCTGCTTATCAATCATATTCCTTGTCTGTATAGCACACGATGATTAGTACTAGAAGTTTCTTTACTCTTCACACCACTTTGGAGTAATAACTCCAAGTCTGTAATCATGATGTCACATTTGGATGCATGTTTGGCAATTGTATCATTTAGTGAAGACCATACTTCTATCCCTTTATTTTTGACTGCTTGGCAATCAATTTACTGGTGTACTCTTTCACTTCCTAGCTGAACAAGTCATACACTTTAGTCAGAGAGTTAAGAACAGAATGTAGTGCAATAAGTGCGGATGGGCCTATATCAATCTGAGATTGCTGAAAGGATCTAAACAAAGATGAGGTTTTTGGGGAGTCTGGTGCAACTATATCAGAAGCTGTGAGGGACGAATTAAAAAGTGCTGGGGTTTTAAAAAGTGTTTAATCTATTTCCGCACAGCCTTCTGCAAACTCTTGAACCACTGTGGAAATGTTGTTTACTGAAGCTCGCTGGGATGGAATAGTTACCACAATTGGGGAGGTTGAAATAACTTCCACACTGGGCGGTGGTAAAATTAGGGAGAGCTCATTCAGAGGGTCCTTAGTACCCTGAGGGAAACATTCCAACATTTTCGTTTCTATATATGTAGAGGTAAGGGTGTAAACTCGCTCCATCCTGTTAGAGGGAGATAGAAATACCTCTACAATGGAGAGTTTGTTTACATTTAAGTGCTGGGGTCCTTCAATCTCACACTGGTTTAAAGATCCCACTGAAGTTGCAGGCTCCACCTCCCCTCTACTTCTTAAACTGTACATCATTTCACTCCTGGCATATAAATTCCCCCAAAGGGAAAGTCTCTCTATGATAGAAGAATGAGGCACAGAACCAAACTCAACGGTCTCAGAGGGGGGTACAGCCACACTCCAGGAAACACACTTTAAACAAACTTAAAATCTGCTACCCACCATTCAACTGCTGACCAACTGTGCTTTGCTGGTGCCAGCTAGTGCAACATATTTGGAGATTGGTTTAACCCCTCTTCGCGTTCGAATCCGCGTTCCAGGCAAGAAACAGTAAGTGACATAAGGTCTGTTTAAAAGTGGTGGAGTGCTGCCGACCAACTGCGCTTTCTGCAATTATGCAACACTGAGACCCCTTCCATCACCAGGCAATACCATAGCAAGGCAAAGCAAAGCATGTCATGGAATTACAGATTATTGGTGGGCAATATGGGGCTGGCCTATCAAGAGCCACTACTGTTGTTCCTTGCCACCAAGGCATCCCCAGCCACAGCCCCACTCACTATTTTGGGAACTATCAAGGCTGATCAGGATTCAGCACTGTCTCAAGTACCACATCAATGTACCACCTCACTCCTGCAGCATCTCACTGCCAGCTCCCACACAAGGGATTTCCATCTCGACAACATGCCTGATCTTGGCACTCAAGTCTCGCTCGCCCGACCGAGGAAAGGTCTGAGGAAAGGACCTTAGCACATATAAAGCAGGTATCAAGCCACACCTCCACCACTGCTCTTACAAGGCTGCTTTCGATCGATGTCGATACGGTCTGAGAGGCAATTGGTGTGAAGCAAGATTGTACTTAACTGGTTCCCTTGATAGCACTGATAGTACTGAAGATATGCGACTAATCAATCACTTTTCTCTATAAAGCCACATGCGAAGTAGCCAATGTCCACGTTCCCCCATGTAAAGTATTATGGAACAATGCCAATAACAAAGGAGGAGGTGTCATTTGCCAAAATAGTATTTTAATCGATGGCACTCCTCTCACCTTGCATTGGGGATATGGACTCCACATACAGCAATTAAGAAACATACAAGGCACTAACACGAAACTACAATTGCAGCACAAGCTTGTTGTTTGAAGTTGAGGGTGAAATAATATATGGGCATCAATCTGATGCATTTGGTAGAACAGCAATTTTGGCTGCCATTGAGTCAATATTGGCAAAGTCAATAGGTATGACTTTTCAAAAGTGGAGGGAAAGATTTTTTGGCAAAGTCCCTAGAGCATAGCAAATCCATACCTTGCATATTTTGCAAAGCATTACCCTCTTTGCAAAACCGAACCACTTGGCGTTGTAAATGCTTATAATTCCCTTTCACCCACTTCAGAATGTCCAACAGAATGCCAAGCTCCTTATTTGCACCAAAAGTCTTATTTGTGGTTTAATTTCTCAAACCCGAACATATCATGCACATTTAAGAAATCAATTTGCATACCAATGCACACCTGTTATTCATATTAGCCAGTTTTACTTTCTTCCTGCAAATCATATCATATTTTTGCATAGGATGGTTTACAAAGTGTTGGGTGGAGTGAGTTAAGAGGATGTCAATGGTGTGAGAACGTGCACGGCCACCTTAATATTCAAATGTGCCAAAAGTGTACTACCCTCACACAAAGACACATGAACACATGAACAGACAGACCCACAGATGCACACGCGCACAGAGACATGCACTCACACACCCTCATACTTCAGAAAACATGTTCAGTACAATACACTGATAAGAAACATCGCACACCATTTCACGGACAATACACATGAATGACACATCCACTCTCTCTGTAAAACCTAATGGAACCATTCACACTACCTTGCAAAAATCACTTATCTGTAATGGAACGTATTCTATTATCACATAATGAAGAGATTAATTCACTATATTGTATTGTTACATTACATAGCACAGTTGATAGCAGTTACATACAAATAATTCACACACAGCGAAATGGTTCACTCATAATATAATACAGAGGTATATTAAATACAATGGACATGTGCATGCTGCAGCTCAAAGTTGTCACACACAAGGAATATCACCAGTAACCTGACACAGAAATGAATTCACTATAATCAATCATTAAATGATGAGACTCAAAGTTGCCCCAAACAAGGACAATTCACCCTGAAAAGAAACATTATTGCAGAGCTGATGCACCCACATAAGTAAACATTTACATTTTCAGCTTTGTCCTGTCATGTTAAAACTGAACTTTAGTTCATAAGAATAATTCCAATGAAACACACTCTCTAAATCACAGAGCAGTGGATTGGAAACCTAATTCTTATATTATTTATTTAAAGGTTGAAACAGCTAAAAAGTGGACTACATGTCAGGCAGCATGCTCTTAAAAGCCAAACCCAAATTTAAACAGTTCCATTAGCTTCCAAAAAATCTCCAACACTATAACAGGGTTTCCACAATGATGCAGTCTAACTACATCATGGAGCAGCTGTTTGGCACCAGATCCCATCTAACATTCTAGCAGAAACTTAAAATGGCTGTTAGGATATAGGCATATACATCTCATCATGAATGGGTGCAATATAGGTGCAGCTAGAATTGCTTAATCTAGTTCTTGGTTAAACTCATAATAGTGTAAGGAGGAGTTAGGTGTTTGACTGGAAGGATTCCATCTGGCAAGGAGTAGCCCTAGCTTTTTGAGTTTTATTAAATCATAAAATGATGCATGTAATTCCATCTCAGAAAGGGTAGTGTGCTCACAAGACCCCCACTGCATAAGCTACATGCCAAAAGTATAGTGTACACCTGTCTTCTGCTGCATCAGTCTCCTGATCTGCAGCTCTTGCTTACCAGTGGCCCAAAGTGGGCTCGGAATTGAAAGGTGCCCTGTTTGAAAGCTGCTGTGACAGGAACAACAGTGCAGTACGGGTGCTGCACTGAAATCTACACCTTTCCCTCAAATCCATTAATTGATGATAACCTAACAACCTGGTGGTAGGGTAATCTGAAAATATAAACCATACCTAGGTTCATTAGTAAATCCCACAACTAATGTGTATCATACTTATTTCAACCCTGTAAGCCTTGCCAGTCTTGGGCAGGCTGTGTGTATTCTAGCCAGACTGCCATTACAGCTCACCATCAGGACAAAGAGCAGGACATGCTGAGATTGTCTTTGATTCTTTGTGAGGTTAGGTAACACCTCTCTCCAGCGGGACATCCCTCAGATGAAGTTGTCTTGGGAAACCCTAAACAAAAGGGCCAGACTCAAACCAGGGTGCTGCATATCAAAAGGCTTTGAAGTGCAGAGCTAGCAAACGTGTGGGTAGGGGGGCGATTTGGACAGTTAAGCAGAGCAGAACCAATAGGAGGAAGGATTCATCCAACTTATTTTACTTTTGGCCTTTCTTCCCTTCCAGTTTCCCACACCTCCTGCAAAGCAGAGCACTTTTGTTAAGATGCAGATGAATACATAGGTCACTTGCTATCTTAACAAGTATTGTATGCTTGGACCCCTTAAACAAGGAATGCTTTTAGCAATTCCCAGTGGCTTGCCGCCTTTGTAAGGAAGGGTTCTCCCCCTCTATCTTTGATCCATGTGTGGATTGCAAGAAGAATTTGGACCCCTTTTGGGAAAGTTAACCTTTCCACAGCCTTCAGCCATTGATCCCTACCCACTCCCCAGACACATTGGGGGTGCACTGCTGCTGGAATAAGACCTACCTCTCTGTCAGCTACACTGGTACCCAGGGCCTCATTGGAGGTGGAGGCTCCTGCAGGTGTTAACCAGTCTCCCCCAGGATGGGAGAACCTGAACGAGGACTAATTTTGCCCCTGAGGCACTGAATTGGCACTCACTTCAACTGAACCACATCAAACCATTGCCATCTAAATTCGAGCATATTAGAAACAACTGGACAACGGCTATGCCGTTGCCACTTCTTAAAACCCCTTTGAACTGCTTTTGCTGCTCCTTCACCCAGTTTGCTGCCACACCGCACAAGCTGAGTACATTGATTGCCCTGGCTCAAACAAGAGGTTTTGTGGTGCATAAGCCTTTGAACTGCGATGTCTGAAACCGTGCCTCAAACCCCTCACCTTTTTATTGCCAACCCCTGATCGAAGGCCAAACCGACCCGGGTGGCCTCATTGACTGACATTCTTTGAACACCACATTGAATTTCAGCAAGATTCATCTGAAACCCAACTCGATGACTACTCCCCATCTGGATCAGCACAACTGGCTGCATCAGAACCTGGTTTGAAATGCTCACAGAATGCCGAGAAGCCTGGTTTGATGCAGTTGAACCACTAAGAACTGATTGAGGTACTGTTGGAAATCCCCAGTCCCCCTGGTCCATTTGCTGAGACCATAGAGCCTGGTTAAGCCCCGATATTACAATGTTTTTCCAATTTCCTGTTTCACAACCTTGAAGTGGTTTATTGCCTTTTCCTGCCTGCTCCAGAGTGTTTGCATCATTACATTCTGCATTTTTCTCTCTTTCTATACAGGTGTGGGTTTTTGTTAGTGTGTTCTAGTACAGTTTCTATAGCATATGGTGCCTTTAATTAAGCTGTATATTTGTATTGAACCGGGGATTCCTTTATTTTGGACTGTTGTACTAGTGTTGTTTGGGTTAGTACTGTGATACAACAGAAACAGTGGCAACTCTAAAATTATAAGGGATTCAGTGCCATCCAAGTCATAATCCTACTACTCCTACCCATCCAATGAAGCATGTATGTAATGTCAAGTATTTGTTAAGTTAATCCATTTTTAAACATGTATTTAAAGAAAACATACACATATACATCTACAAACATATATTATCTATATATGTACAATCATAATTGTACTAACTTAAGAAAAAATCACACACACATCCATTTGTATAAACAAATTAGATACTAATGGTGACAAAAGATCTCTCTCTTAAACGCCTCTCTCACTAGACAGCATCACATGCTGTCAGTATTACCCTACGTACATATGTTCCATTCCTTTTTGCTCTAATGTGCTGGACATTCGTCAGGTGGCTAAGTTTCTAGTAATTTACATCAAGTGTCTTCAAAACATAATTAATACCATTCGTCTTGTATTCTTATTATTTTGACAGAGTCTTTAAAAAAGTGATATAAAGAGTTGAGATATAAGAATGATGTAAACAACCTTATCAGTTGTTTTACTATTATTTATCAATAGTGAATGGATATTACACATTTTAGTGTCGTCTACCTAGGGGAGATATATTTCTGGCATACAACTGCTTCAGTTGTTTGCAGGACAGCTGTCAAAGTATCTGCTTTCTTTTCATCTTTATTTTTTGTATCTGGCAGAAGAAGGTATGCATAGTGGATCACTATTCTGAGATCTGTGGCTCTGATATTTTTGTAATAGTATTCACCTAACAGTTTGTCAATTATGAAGTGCATTGCAAGCAGAAAGTACTTGCCATACTCTTACAGGTATTTCCACTCTTCTATGTTTGTTTTATGGCCTTTATCTATACACATCAACTATTATGAAAGAGAGATCCTATTTATTAAAAAAGTGCATATATCATGAGCTCAATACATATGTTAAGGCTTGGCTTCCTTGACTGCTACAGTCACACGTATCATTAAATGAAGTGTCCTCGTATTTACATTTTGTGTGATTGTCTGAAAAATATATGCAAGTGGTCACCAGTTTGGAGGTTTAGTCTTAAAATAGAGCAGTTATGGTACCTTGATGCTGGTTCTCCATTACGGTGCTTGCCTTCCTTGTAGCTGCTACTCCCTTTGGCGTTTTAAATGGCAAACAGCGCTCGGAATGGTGTTGGCAAGCCTACTTCAGGTCAGTTTCGCTATGAATGATGGCTGTTGTAGTTCCCTTGTCGGGGGGAAATTCTCCCGGGGTCGGCTGGGCCGCCCTCGGACCTCCGGGCAGGGAGGCCCCAACTCCTCCCGTATATCCCAAAAGAGATAGAGTATGAGACACACGCAAGAAGCAAGGTGAATCTGCTGTTTATTAAACAAAACTGCAGGGATGGGTCAAGGATCGTGCGCGTCCGTCCTGACACTCTCTCAGCATCGTGGGGCTCGCAGGCCCTTTTTACCTTAGTATGACGCGGTACTTGCGGCACCTGAGAAAGTTAGCAAAAAACCTATCGCCACTCTGGATTGGTTCCCCGAGTGGTAGGGTTAGTATAGCATACGTATAGAGAACGTTGTTATTGGTTAAGGGTCAGTCAGGTGGTATACTTGGGTTGTCCCTTCAATTTGATACATAAAAATTGTTACATGAAGACCCCTGAGGATTGGTCAATGTTAATGGCGTCAGTGATAAGAGCCCCATGTTCTGATTGGTTCACCCGTGAGCACCCCAGTCTGGGACCATCGCTGTTCCCAGCTCGCGGTGCACCTGTCACTTGCAACAATGTTTCACTATGGGTATGTGCAGACAATGTGAGGATTTATTCATAAGCAGGAAGGCCGACTACTCCCACCGCCGCAGATGTTCATTGAGTCGCTTAATTGTATCTGTCTGTGTCTTGAGACGGGGGATCCAGGCGCCTTCTTCCTTCTGGGCTTGGCACCCTATCAAGTTCGGCTTGGTTACGTGAGGTGGGGACCGTGGTTGAGGCAGAATTCTGCACAATTAATATTGCATTTCTTACTGTGTGCCTGGCTTATCTTGCAGGTGCGACCTTGGCGTTGGCTTCCGGAATGAGAGTTTGCAACGTTGTGCCCTTGACTGTCTGCTTTCGCTGGGCTCATTCTGCAGGGTCAGCAACCAAACTCGTGCTCATTCAACGTTCATGGAAGATTTTGCTTGCGGCCTACTTGGGCCTGGTGCATAGGTGGGACCGTTTAATACACAGGTTCTTTAGGTTATGGTATCATATCGCTTCATCCCCGGTATCGTGTCTTCGTTATATTTCTCATTATAGTACATTTGGTTTAGAAGAAGCGTGAGCAAGCCTTTTTAGATGAGTTCATTATGCGTCTTGCGTTTCTGCATTTGAAAAGCCTATGTGGAAAATAATAAAGATGCACGTCCGTGGGTGTGTCCATCGCCTACGTCATAGCACTGAGTATGTTCCTCGTGTGGATTGGTGTGGGAGTGTCCGGTGTGTATGTTTGCACGAGTGTGCTGACAGTTAGCTAGGTCGTCATGGCATCTCTAACGATGTGTTGATTTAGTGCTGGATGGTTTAGTGGAGTCCATCCATGCCGCAGGTGTCGGCATGAGCAGGGCAGGCTGGTGGGCAGGCGGGTGGGCACGCGAGTGGGCACATCCGTATGTTCTTGTACCAGGGTATTTGGTCGTCTGGGAGATGGGCAAACTCCTCTCGTGGCGGGTGTCTGGGCCGTGATCCTCTAGGCCAGGGTTGAGAGGGGATTGGTGGGAGCCTTTTGTTCACTTTTCCCACTTCAGTCCCCCCTCTGGTCGACTTGTCGACCACAAACATATCCTTTTCCTTATCTGCTCTCACTCTCCATATTTTAGTTACTCCTCCCAGATGTCCATAGTGATTAACATGGTCTTCAAATGACCAGTACATATATACGCAGGTTCCTCCAGGTGTGCAGTATACCCATTTCCCTATGTAGCTCCTTGGGTTTCTTGGGTTTTCGAGCTTCACAGATGGTGGGTCCAGGTGGTTAGTGATGATCTGGTTGCGCAACCTCTCTCTCTCTTTTATTATTGTGCCTGTGTGTTGGTCGTCATCTGCTGGCATCAAGGGGTGCATACCGACCATTTCGATCATCTCGTCTGTGGTGCGTGCCTTCCGGGCCTTCCAAAATCTTATTATGATAAGTGCAGCTCCAGCCAAAATAATACATCCAACTATGATCTTCAGTCCATCCGACAGCCAAGATGGCATCCATGACCATAGCGTCGAAAACCAGCTCTCATCCTTTTTTACACCTTTACTTTCATCCATCATTTTGGAGTGCATCTGGGCCAATTGTGATACTGCTTCTGTCAGTGTACCATTGTCAGCATCGTTAGCAGGAATGAATGTGCAGCATGATTGTCCTATCTTTGCGCAAACTCCTCCTTCCATTGCTGTGAGGAGGTCCAGTACATATCTGTTCTGTAGTGCTACCATCCTCACTGCTCGCAGTTCCTCTTTTATTGCGTTAAATCCATTTACTGTAGAGTTAATTGTCATCATTAGTTCCCATCTAGTTATCTGGAGCCATTTTGCGTTTGCGTAAGCCTGTAGTCCCGGATGTATTATTGAGGAGAAGAACATTGCTGCTCTGCTGAATAGTCTGTGTTCTGGCGGAATTGAAGTGAGTGCTGTTTCCGACCTTCCCCACAGGTAATTTCCTGTCAGAGGTTCTCCTTGTCTTTTCTTTCTATTCAGGACAGTGCTGTTGCCGTTGTTTCGGTTCTCTGGCCCCTTCTGAAGCTGTGCAGATCTCTTTTTCCTCTTGTTTCCTTCATCCATTTTGGGGAAGTTCGCCACATTCACATGTTTCTGGGGCACCACTAGTGAAGGTACATTAACGTGTACTATTGTGCATACACCATTCCACAGAGGGGGCAGTGTGTGGTATGCCTTGTCTCCACAGGCCCAGTAATGGTCCATTACTACTGCTGTTCCTGCTCCCCCCTCAGGTAGCTCTGTCACGCTTGCACAGTTGGTGTTGTATCCTACGTCCACTTCTCCTTTGTGTTGGTAGCATACCTTAGGCGCAGTCATCGGCAGTATTGTTATTGGGTCTTCATCCTTCTCTATCCACGTTAGCATGGGTACGTACTTGACCCAAGTCATCCAACATCTGTTGTTGTGTTCAGCAATGGTTGTAGTATCTTCTCTCATTACCATGTTGCTGCCAACCACTCCTGTGTCCCATTTGTCACCCAGGTACACCTTCCCTGTTATTATTATCAGTGGTCTTTCCCAACATCCTTGTTTACCAGGAACTTCAGTGGCGTACCAATCACATGGTAGGTACTGTAGTGTAACTTTCTTTGTTTCTACTTTTTCAGGGCCACTTGTTATGTATCTGAATGCTTCAGCATGTAAACTGGCCTTGTGGTAACTCAAATAACTCTTAAGGAAGTTATTTTCGTACGGGTATGTGTCTCGTGATTTCCATACCAGGTGCACTGTGTTCCCTTGAAATCTCCCTTTCGTTTGGAACAGTGCCAGGTATATTATACATAGTGCTGTTTTTTCATCTATTTCCGTGGCAACGAAAGTTCTGGAAGCACTCATGGCATATGGGATCAATGAGCAGACGTAGCAGCTGTCTTCTGTTGTTTGTTTACCTATTTGAGTCATGTGTTGGTACCACATGTTGTTTGAGACATGTGCTGAATTTTGTATGTAGTTGTCAATATGTTTATTGTCTGAGTATGTGCTGCGTTTAACTCTATTTCCCTTGTATGGAATTTTGCTAGTACCACCTGACGTAACACCTGTTGCAGCTGGGGGTGGGGGTATGTTAGGTTTGGGTACAGCAAAAATATTTATAGCATAACTGTTCCGCCATACAGAGGCAGCCACAAACCCGGTGATCATCAAAATCCCTATCATCTTTATTACAGAGGCTAGTCTCACCGGCATTTTACTCTTACCTTGCTGCGGTCCGGCAGCTAATTCTTGCGACGTTAAAGTTGCCCGCCTGAAAATTCTCAATATGCTTGTTATTAGTGTTAGTTGTTGTTTTCAAGCTCTCCCTATCAAGTAGTCATTCAGTGCCCAGGCGAAGAGCTGTTCCCACGCCAATCTAAGCGATCTATCTCTTAGGACAGGCAAGTATGGGTGGAGGTGGGGCATTGATTGTTCTATGGCCAAGAGAAGTGCTGTGTAGTAGACACGTACCCTCCTCCTTTTCAGGTACTTTGGCCTTTTTATGTAATAGACAAATTGGTGCGATAATTCTTCAGGGTAGTTATTGTCTGAGGGTATCATCTACTCCTGGGCAGTGAACTTTGTTAGTTATCTGTTTTCTTAGCAGTACAATAGTACACCGTACCTGCATGTGCGAGAGAAAAAAAGAGAACATTCAAGTGTTTACATGTGTATGTGCAAAACAATGTCCCTCAGTTGGGTTATTATTGCAGTGGGTAGGGGGTCAATGGGCAGAGGGTTTGGGGCTCAACTGGTAGAGGTTTCTTGACTCTTTGATCGTGTGACCATGGGGTGGGCGGTATGGTAATTACCCCTCTTTATTTCAGTAGTTGTCTCTGGGGAGTCAGGGGGGTGGCAGGGTGTGGGGACACTTTGGCCGTTAGTTGCGGTAGAAGTCCCTTCCTCCGTTGGCGACGCTGTTGCTGCTCTTCCAATTGCCCTGTCGGTGACGCTAGGGCGGGTCTGGAGTTTGCAGATCTTTACGTCGTGTAGGTGATTCCAAGCACGTTTGTCCTGTAGCTTTACTGCTCTCGTTGATACTTCCTCTACCAGGTGGGGGCCAGTGAAGCGTGGGCTATTCCACTTTCTGTTGAAATTGCGGAGTAGTACGTGGTCACCTTTGGCAATTTTGCACAGTTTTCCCTTTTCCAATTCTTCATCCGCGTCTTCTTGTTGATCACTCTTAGACCCGCCCCGAGCTCGAGCTGTTGAGACACAAACACTACACTAGTAATCAAAGAAGACACATATTGGTACATTTCATCACCAAGAACATTTGCAGTACTCTCATGGTCGGTGAATGCTCTTGATGTTGGCCTCAGAGGAAGGCGCATTTGGCGTCCGGTCACCACCTCGTGAGGAGTGAGGTGGTGGTCGGAGCCTGGTCTATTCCTTAGCTCAAATAGGGCTAGCGGAAGGCAATACAGCCAACTCTTCTTTGTTGTTTGCTGTATTTTTGCAATTGCCTCTTTTAATAGGCCATTCAGGCGTTCACATACACCGTTGGCCTGCGGGTGATATGCACATGCAAATTTATGCTTGATGTTCAGTAAGGATGTGATATGCTGGAACATTTCATTGGCGAAATGCGGCCCATTGTCTGACCGCAATATTTCGCACACTCCCCACCTGGGGAAGACCTCCCTCACTAGGAATTTAGCTGCTCGGAATGCATCTGGGTGTGAGCAGGGCCCTGCCTCAATCCACCCGAGAATAGGCACACAACTACAATCATATACCTATTTCCTTGCCATACGTTGATCATATCAACATAGTCAATATGGATGTGTCGAAAGGGTCCCTCTAGCCGCGGTATAGTACCTTTTTTCACCTTCAGCGTGTGACCGGCCGTGAACTGCTGGCATGTGAGACAATTGCTGATAAAATTTGACACATGGGAATTTAACTCGGGGCAGAACCAATCTTCCCTAATTCGTGCTGCGATTACTTCCTTGCCTGTGTGGGCTGGGTGGTGTAGTTGGCTCAGGACGGTGTTCAATAGTGCCAGTGGCATTACCAACTTTCCAGTGCTACTCTGGCGCCATAGTGCGTCAGTTGGCGACATTGTACATCCTCTTTTTACCCATATTTCTTTTTCTGCCATTGGTGCAGCCGCTTGTAGCTCCATTATCTGTGTGGCTGGGAGATGGGTGTACCCTTCTTTTAGTAACATCTCCTTAGCTATTCCCCTCCCTCTCCCTCTCTCTGACTCTGGGGGGTTCCATATCTCGCCAAAATATGCAGCATACTTCGCGTGTGCGTCTGCTGCTGCATTCCCTTTTGAAATATGGTCTTCTCCATTAGTGTGTGCGGTGCATTTGACCAAGGCTAATTCTTGGGGGTCATTTATTACTTCAATTAGTTCAGCCAATAAGAGGGCATGTTGCACTGGGGTGCCGTCAGCTCTCCTAAATCCTCTTCTCCTCCACTTGGACAACCCTGAGTGGACAGTAGATGTGACATATGCACTGTCGGAATATATGGTCACTCGCTTTTCAAAGCTTTCCTTCAACGCCAAGATCAGTGCGACCAATTCCGCTGCTTGGGCAGAGTAATGCTGTGGTAATTGTACGCATTTCATCGCCACACACACCGGTACCACTGTCATTTTTACCACTGCTGCCCCAGTTCTCCTAATCCCGTCACTTTGGTCAATTGTTGATGACCCATCAATGAACAAGAGATCACCTCCGTCTAGTGCATTCTCTTCAACCCTTCTAGTGCATGAATACATTTCAGTAATCTTTGTACAATCGTGTGCATAGTCTCCTTCCTCAATTGCTTCTGCTCTAAACCTTGCAGGGTTGACCGTGCTACATCTAACAATTGATAGTTCAGCTCTAGATAATATAATCTCATAACCTGACGCCCTCTGCGTTGTTAGTGTGGACTTAGGCTTGTTCAATATTGCAAATAGTGCATGTTCCACAAATAGTGTGGTTGGGCACCCCATGGTGATTGCTGATGCTTTCTCTACTGCAAAGGCAGCTGCGGCGAGACCTTGTTCGCAAGGGAAATGACCTAACATCACAGGATCTAAGTGGCCGCTGTAAAACGCTACTGGTTTGTAGCCCATGCTTGTTTTTTGAGCCAACACTGCTTTCATTACTGTTGAGTCGCAATGTGAAAATATAAAAAATTGTCGTTCATAATCTGGGGTGGCCAGTACCGGAGCGGTTGATATTGCATCTTTCAGTTCATCAAAAGCCTCTTTCATTTCCATTGTCCACCCCAACTTTTTCTCCCCTTTGTTAGCTTCTTTTAACCCCTCAAGTAGGGGTCCTATGTATGAGCTGTAATCAAATACCCATGCTCTGCAGTAGTTGCACAGGCCAAGGAACTGCTGTAATTCTCTCACTATTTGTGGCAATGGCGTTTTTAAAATTGCCTGTGCTCTTTGTGGTGCAATCTGTCGTCCATATTGGGATATGAGCTGTCCAATGTAAAGTACTTGTTCCTGACATTATTGTAGCTTTTCCTTGTCTACCTTGTAACCTTTTTCAGCCAATATTGTCAGCATCTTTAATGAGTCCTCTCTGCATCTTTTTTCGTTTGTGCTGCAAATTATTATGTCGTCAACATACTGTAACACTGTGCTTTCTACTTCAAAGTTACCCAAATCCATCTGTATTACTCTGTTGAATATTGAGGGTGACTCGCAGTACCCTTGTGGCAATCTGGTGTGTTTCCACTTTGTGTTTCTGTAAGTGAAGCTTGTCAGATCTTGTGAGTCTGGGTGCAGGGGTATTGAGAAAAAGGCATTTTTAAGGTCGATCACTGTAAACCGTGATGCCTCTGCTGGAATGCCGCACAATATTGTGGCCGGGTTTGCTGCTATGGGGTATTCTGCTTCCACTATGTTGTTCAAAGGCCTGAGGTCCTGTATGAAGCGCCAAGATCCACCTTTAGCCTTCGCACTGGGTATACAGCTGTGTTGCATGGAGATTCTGATGGGACCAATATGCCATTATTTATAAGGGCCGTTATTGTTTCACATATGCCCTCATCTGCCTCTTTTGATAGTGGGTACTGTTTCACTCTGGGGAGTATTGCACCCTTTTTCAATTTTATTCTTACCCCCCCTATGCTTTTTATGCACCCCACGTCATAGGGGCTAGTAGTCCATAATGATGTGGGTACTTTTGCCATATCCTCCTCAAAAAAGGGAACTGGGGTGGACGTGGGTGCCTCAAGTGCCATTGCAATTTTCTGTGCCACCTGTTTGTACGTCACCCTTAGCCATATTTCCACACTCATCATAAATACCATTTCACCTTCTTCCTTTTCTCCTGAGAAGAGCTCCTCATCTGACACCTGGGTGAGTCTACATCCCTCTGCTAATGCTATCACTGCCCTCCATGCTCTTCCTTCTCTGTCTTGGGCATGCACTGCAATGTAATCAGTGGTTGCTATAATGCTCTCTATGTCCACTGAAATTACTTTTCCTTCTGGTTCGTTGGCTGGTGTTTCTGGTCTAAACAAGTAGGCTGCTGGCCTCCTCCAGATCTTTCCCTCTATCCCTGGCATCCATGCAAATGCCATGTCCGTCCCGTACTGGAACAGTTCACCATCTACTGGCTCAGCCCTAAGCACTGTCTGTCCACAGTATGCCTGCATAATCTGTCGTGCAGTGACCATGTTAATTCCTTGAGTGGAGCAAATTATGCTGTCCTCCGTAAAGGAGATCATCATATTCAACCTGCTCATTATGTCTCTCCCCATTATATTTACAGGTGAGGCCCTAGAATATAAAAGTGGGACTGACATGTCATAATCTCCTATTGATTAGGGAATCAGTAAAGGGAACCAACCCCCCTAGCCCCAGAGAATCCTTGGGTGTTCATGGCTTCACCTGACATCTTAAATTTACCTTCCCTTATGCAAGACCGGGTCGCCCTGGTGTCAACAAGGAATGATAATTTTTTGTCACCTATCGTTACCTCTATGCGTGGTTCCCCCGCACTATTAGGTGTTACCGACAGGATGGGACACACCAAGGTCGTCTGTGGGCTGTCCTATTGGGGGTATAATGATTGACCACTTCCCATGTAAGGGTTGTGTCCCAGCACTGTCACCCTACCCAGTTGCGTTTGCTGTAGTTGGGTATTGGTTGAGGTTATGTTATGGTCTTGGACTTGTGCAGGTGGCTGTACTTGCTGTGCTTGGGGTTGTTGTGTAATCGCTACCTGTTGTTAAGGCGATGGATATGTCCGTGGCTGTTGTTGTGTTACTAGTTGTTGCTGTCCATTTCCCTGTTGCAATGTCTGCTGTTGCTGGAGGCCCTGCTGTTCCTGTGTGAGCTCTTGTTGTCCCTGTTCACTCCACAACGGTGTGCCGGGTCTCACTCTACACGTACGTGACATGTGGCCTACCAATCCACAAATCCAACACACCAGTGGTTCCCTGTTCTGCCATGGAAAGCTTCCTGTGTTGTCCTGGTATACTGGGTGCCCGGTGGGGTAGGAATTTCTAAGTCCCCCCACCTGTTGTTGTGTGGTAAATCCGTATCCTCTCCCTCTCATTATTCCTCCCCTTCCCCGGTTATAATTATAATACCCAGCCCCTGGCGTTGAGTATCCTCCTCCCATGTTAGTCGTGTATGGTTGGAGTGGCGGCATCTGTTGTGTTACAGTCTGCGATGATTGTGTTTGGGAGGGGTCTTGTGCAGCCACTACTTGTGTGGGGATTTGAGTTACTGTGGCAGGTGTAGTTATTAGTGCGCCTTCCATCGTGTATTTAGTGAGTTTCTTCTGTACTAGTTTAGCCTCTTCCGTTTTCCTATCCTCTTCCTTTTTTTTTCATTTTTTCTTGCCATGCCCTGCAATGATGTACTATAGTCAGTTGTATTTCTGGCCATGCTTTTGCTTCCATCCCCACTACTTTCTTCAGTTGTTTCTGGACTGCTTCTGGGAGCCCCTGTACTAGTATATGATAGAATATTGCTGGTGTTTTGTCCCATTGTTCTCTAGTTTCCATACGCCACTTCTCTTGAATTTCCTGGATATAATCAATAGGATCTTCGTTATCACGCATCTTGCGCGAGGTAATTGCTCCTATGTCTGATGTGTCTGGGTACTGTACCCTCAGTGCCTGCCATAATGCATGTCTGCAGTTTTCGAATGGTGCCCCATCGTGAGATGTGTTTGTTATTGTTACCCCGGGGAAGCCCGCTCTCTTCCAGATGTCATCCGCAGCATCCCCTAATATTGATATGAGAAGGCCCTTTACATCTCCCACTGCCAATTTCTGTCCTGCGGTGTGTTTTTCCATTTCATATATCAATTTACCGGCACCTCCACTTAATGATGGGAGTCTGCACTTTATATTTTCCTTGTCTGCATGCTTCCAAGGGACGTATTGTGGTCTAACCCCTCCCCTCTCTAGAACAGGCATTAAGTTGTGTCCCGTTTTACCCCCTGGGTTCCACAAAATCGAGTCCTCACACCATTCCTCTTCTTCCATCTCTTCTACATCGTCAGCTTCGTCCATATTTCTCCTGGTCTTTACTCTTTCTCCTCCACAAGTACCCCTTCTTTCATCATTTCCTTTATTTATTGTGGGCGTGTGTATTCGTTTTCCCTGCCTGCGTCCAGGGAGGTCTCTAAGCCTTCCTGCATAGGGTGTCAGTTCGCTTGTGAAGGGCGCGAATTTAGATGGGCATGTTGCACGTAATGAGCGTGAGGTGGTGGAGCATGCATGACGGGACGGTGACGGCGTGGCTTCACGTGTCTGCCTTTCCGCCATTCCATGCTCCTCCTCTTCACTTCTCTGCAGTTCTTCCTTTCTCCTGCAGATCCATGGTGAGTCTTTATTTGTCTGGGTGGTGTATAGTTTATCTAGGCTTTCCCTTTCACTATTTCTTCCTTCCTTCTCCATTCCTTCTTCTTCCTCACTACAAAAGTCATTCATAAATGGCAACCCCCAAACTGCCTTTTTCCCCCCAATCGTTACTGTTCTTAAGTCTATTAGGTCCGTTCCTCCCTTTTCTTCTTTACTAATCACTCCCCTTTGTGCCGATGTTGTTGCTACTTCTGTGCCTCTAAATACATGCCTCCTAACGTCACTCTCCCCCTCCTATCTTCTCTTTCCCCTTCATTTCTCTCCGCTATTTCTCTACCAATTTCCTCTCTTTTCTTTTTTAATTCTTCCATTACTTCACAACTCATTATTTCCAATATCGTTTCATCTTCTTTCTTCCTTTCCCATCTCTCCCTCTCCCTTTCTATTATACTCTCTATCATCCTCCCTTCTTCGTATTTCCTTGTCGTTTCTGACAGTAGTCTCTTCTTCCATATTGCCATTTCTTTTTCTTTCTCCTCTTCCTCTTTTTTCCTGTCGCGCAGTGCTGCTCTTGATACCCTTTCTGCTGCTGCCTTTAACCTTTTGGCTTCTCTCCTTTGCTCCTCAGTTCGTTCTCTCATTTTTTCCAACTCATTCTTACCTTCTTTCCTTTCCCATGCTCTCTCTCTTTCCCTCCTGTCGAGCTGCTTGATCAGTGCATTCTGCTCATCCCTTAATTCTGCTAATCGTTCCTCCAAAGTCTCTTCCTTTCGTCTTAACAGCTCTTCCCCCTTTCCTTTCCCCTCTTCCCCTTCCATTTCACTCTCCCTGGTGTTATCCTCGTCCATTTTGCTTACCACCTCCTTCTCTTCTCCTGTTAATGAACCTCGTAATTTTAATAGTATCTGCGCAGCTACCCACTCATCATTTCCTACGTCCGTAGTCTGCTCTTCTTCAGTTCTCCCCTCCCCTGCTAGCATCTTCCTATGAGCTGATCCTGTTGTACTAGTCCGCTCCCTTCCCGGGTGGCCACCTGTAGCTGTATATGGAGGCGGGCTGTATGCCGGGTTCGAGTACTCCTCAGCCGCCCTTAATTGTTCTCTTGCTATTTCTCCTAGTTCTCTTAAAGGATACAACCCCACTCCCTCTGTTTTCACTACCTTCGCTAGGGGTGTATCGTCGCTCTGTTCCTTTTTTATTTCATTTTCGGTTGAGTTGTCACACTTTTCTCCTCCCTCTTGTCCTTTCTGCGTGTTCTGTGTGCCTTCACTCTCCTTTTCCCCATTCTCTCCCTCCTCCTTAATCTCCTTATCTCCCGTTGTTTCCCCTACAATGAACATTCCGTTTGGTCCTGGTCGGGACCCTTGGAACATCCTCCATAAGTTGAACACCTCCACGTGGTGCGTCAACTTCTTCCCCTTGTATGTATTGTGCAGATGGTTTAATAGTGAGTGTTGGGTATATGGATCGAAGCTACCGTTAGGCGGCCATGGTGTCGTCATTTTGTTGTCCGTCCCCTGTGTCCATTCTATGCTGTACTTGATCAATTTGTCCCTATGGGGTGATAGTGTTTTACATATGTGTTGCAGCGGGGTAGTGAGGGTGTTCCCCCACCCCCCCGATCCTGTCCCGTATGACATAGTAGCGCTCCACTTGTTACCCTTCCCCTATTTGGTAGCGGTTATCTCACTAGTAGTTTACAATATACAGCCTTATATCTTTACCTGGCCCCGTACGTTTGGGGACTTGCGATAGTCTGCTAAGGAAAAATTAGTAAAATATAGTATTTACATTTGTATATTCTTTTCTTTCGTTTCTTCCTTTATACAACACCCTTACGGCCCCCTGCGGCCGAGGTGCACGTAGCCCCCTGCGGCTGCGTGCCCCTTGTGACGACCTTATACTGCCGTCCTACTTTCACTTGCTCCTCCTCCCTCTTCTACACTTGCCGTGGCCGGCGTTCTCCGTGCGCAGCCACGTCCCCCTTTTCGCCTTCCCGCGATCAACTCATTACCGTGTACCTCCGTTTCCACGCCCTTAACACAGCTCTCCTCCCCACCACTCAAAAATAAAGATGCCTGGTTCTCGAGATGTCCTATGTAAGCCCTGCTGGCGACGTCACCGATCTTTTCAGACTACTGGTAAGTTCTTCATATATTCTATAAGTCCAAAATACACTTGCAATCTACCCCCGTTAACCCCACAGCTGTCTTCCTGTCACTCCTGGAACAAGGTAATCAATAATATAATCGGACTGCGCCCGCTGCGTCGCCTCGCGTGTGATATGCCCCTCGACAGGAGGGCTTAACCAGCCAATTATCTTCCGTATTGGGCAACTAGCTAGCTACCGCCTACAAGGAAACGTCATCTATCTATCGAGTTTCCTGCTCGAACAATAGGGATCCTCATCTACTCATTGATCAATAATTGCCAAATCGTAGGAAACCACGCACACACACACACCCTTACACATGGTTGCGACCTAGGCCAATCAGTGTTTATGAGTGGCCGCACGTGATGTTTTCGTGCTCCGCCCCCTTCTCTCCTGTAACATAGCGGACTGCTCTCGCACTCGTCCGGCTACCATTCATTTCATTGCCAACACTAAATTATCAAACCTTCGCCACGCACCTGTGCAATACCTCCCGTATTCAATTCCTCCCCCCTCCCTCACAATTTCACATTGTTTGTTGTGTGTGGCATACTCACCAAGTTCTCTTGATGCGGGGCTGCTCGACTGCGTGCACCCCTCCAAGCGGCTCGCCACCTCCCCTCGTCTGGACTACGTCTGGACACTCGCCAACCGCGGGCGGGATACTTCTCAACCGGCTCCCGAGGGCCAATATCCGGGTTGCGCTGTCCGGTCTTCTCGCAGTTCCGCGATGGTCCTGTAATCCTCAAAAGGGGGCAGCGGCAGAGGGGGCCGCGCCACCAGGCCTCCTCGCAACGGGAGTACTTGGAAAAAATAAAAATAAAAGCGGACCTTAAACAGATCTCAGCAGTGCCTCCAACTTGTCGGGGGGAAATTCTCCCGAGGTCGGCTCGGCCGCCCTCGGACCTCTGGGCAGGGAGGCCCCAACTCCTCCCGTATATCCCAAAAGAGTATGAGACACACGCAAGAAGCAAGGTGAATCTGCTGTTTATTAAACAAAACGGCAGGGATGGGTCAAGGATCGTACGCGTCCGTCCTGACACTCTCTCAGCATCGTGGGGCTCGCAGGCCCTTTTTACCTTAGTATGACGCGCTACTTGCGTCACCTGAGAAAGTTAGCAAAAAACCTATCGCCACTCTGGATTGGTTCCCCGAGTGGTAGGGTTAGTATAGCATACATATAGAGAACGTTGTTATTGGTTAAGGGTCAGTCAGGTGGTATACTTGGGTTGTCCCTTCAATTTGATACATAAAAATTGTTAAATGAAGACCCCTGAGGACTGGTCAATGTTAATGGTGTCAGTGATAAGAGCCCCATGTTCTGATTGGTTCACCCGCGAGCCCCCCAGTCTGGGACCATCGCTGTTCCCAGCTCGCGGTGCACCTGTCACTTGCAACAATGTTTCACTATGGGTATGTGCAGACAATGTGAGGATTTATTCATAAGCAGGAAGGCCGACTACTCCCACCACCGCAGATGTCCATTGAGTCGCTTAATTGTATCTGCCTGTGTCTTGAGATGGGAGATCCAGGCGCCTTCTTCCTTCTGGGCTTGGCACCATATGAAGTTCGGCTTGGTCACGTGAGGTGGGGACCGTGGTTGAGGCAGAATTCTGCACAATTAATATTGCATTTCTTACTATGTGCCTGGCTTATCTTGCAGGTGCGACCTTGGCGTCGGCTTGCGGAATGAGAGTTTGCAACGTTGTGCCCTTGACTGTCTGCTTTCGCTGGGCTCATTCTGCAGGGTCAGCAACCGAACTCGTGCTCATTCAATGTTCATGGAAGCTTTTGCTTGCGGCCTACTTGGGCCTGGTGCATAGGTGGGACCGTTTAATACACAGGTTCTTTAGGTTATGGTATCATATCGCTTCATCCCCAGTATCGTGTCTTCGTTATATTTCTCATTATAGTACATTTGGTTTAGAAGAAGCGTGAGCAAGCCTTTTTAGATGAGTTCATTATGCGTCTTGCGTTTCTGCATTTGAAAAGCCTATGTGGAAAATAATAAAGATGCACGTCCATGGGTGTGTCCGTCGCCTACGTCATAGCACTGAGTATGTTCTTCGTGTGGATTGGTGTGGGAGTGTCCGGTGTGTATGTTTGCACGAGTGTGCTGACAGTTAGCTAGGTCGTCATGGCATCTCTAACGATGTGTTGACTTAGTGCTGGATGGTTTAGTGGAGTCCATCCATGCCGCAGGTGTCGGCATGTGCAGGGCAGGCTGGTGGGCAGGCGGGTGGGCACGCGGGTGGGCACATCCGTATGTTCTTGTACCAGGGTATTTGGTCGTCTGGGAGATGGGCAAACTCCTCTCGTGGCGGGTGTCTGGGCCGTGATCCTCTAGGCCAGGGTTGAGAGGGGATTGGTGAGAGCCTTTTGTTCACTTTTCCCACTTCACCCTAATATTTTCCTGAATTATATTGCGCTATTTGTTGACTAAACTTAATTTCCATAACTGTACTATTCTCGCCAAGAGCCATATAACATGTCAATTAATTAAGCTCCTAACAGTGTATGAATTACAAAAATCGACGCAGCTTGCTTATACATCTCAGCTATAGAGGGGATGATCCAAAAAAGTGCCTAAACGCTGTAAAGGGAAACCTTTTTAAAACATCTAGGTAAATGCAATATTAGCCTAACCTTTCATGACTTTGCGCTGACTAAAATGTTAGACCTCGGTTACAAACCGTCTATTTTTCGAATTTTAGTAGCACACATGAATATTCTTTCACCCTACTTTCTGTAGTGCCAACCTTAGGGAATCCCATTCCACTTGTTCATTCATTCCCTTTCTGTGTCTCTGTAAGCAGAACACCATATTTCGTTCCAAACTTGCCAATATTTGTTTGCTTCTTTCAATGCTGTTGCCCTTCACTGGCTGAACAACAACCCATTTGAACTCTTTAGCTTCATGTCCTGCTTCACTGAAATGTTTCACCAAAGGGGCTGTCAAGATGTTCTTGCTAATACAGGATCTGTGTTCGATCGTGTGTTTTACTGACCTTTCACCTCTGTCTTGCCCACATATTTCGGGCCACAAGGACAAACAATTAAACAGATCTTGAATGGCAAGAAGAGACTGCAGAAATGACGGTGTCTTGCAAGGCTGCATCAAATTGAGTAGCAAACTAAAACTGGGTCCACACAGTAGCAAGAAGTGTGGGTTGGATGGCCGTTTCGGCCAATAAAATAGGGGAACATGTACAAATGTAGCTCCTAAATACGTGTAGCTCACAAATGCTAAAGCCGCACACTGATTGAATATGTTTAAATTAAAGCTCAAACAATTGCCCATCGTAGCTACATGCAGCTGGGAAGAGAGGCAGCATCAATCGATTCGATTTTTCACACCACAACTCTCTAGAACTGCTGTTTCTAGTTGTCTAATTTTCTTACAATCTATGAACAGAAACCAATGGAAGAATTCCAATGGTCTGTGAGTTACAGGGCACCTTTCACCTTCGGTTATTATATCACAAGCCGAATCATCTTTCAGTGATTAGCACTTATCATTATTCTATCCAAAATGTGCAGCTCTTCATAATAAGTATGTTGGTAACGGTAAAAAAATAAATTAAAAATAAAAAAAATACCTACTACTTTTAAGGTGCTGCCTTTTTACAGCATGTGTTCCATAGAAAGCGATTCATTGGGTAAATAAACCATTGCTTACACAATTGAGCACTCTCACTGTACCCGATGCAATAAATAAACCACAAAATGTCAACCTATAATTAGTTGGTCATTTAAAATACCAGGTCTGTATTGTTAGAGTTTGCATTCTGACTTCAAAAATGAAGCACAGCAAAAGCATTAATCAACTTTGACAAAGCTTTTCCCAGCTTCCGGAGACCATTGAACGCCCTTATGGCACTGAACTGCAAACAAAGCAAAATACTCAAAAACGAATGCCTTCGTGAAAAATTGTGAACATTTGATTTGTAGAAACCAATGCAAAGACTGTAAATCTGTTCTGAATTTAAATTCCTCCATAGCCTCTCTCCCCAGAGGGAGCATTCCCAAGGTCTCCCACTGCATATTCGATTGCCAGATGACTTGCCTGTGACTTCAGGACTGATGCTCGACCCAACTCACTGTGTTCATAAGCAGAAATAACCACTGCCTCTATTCTTACATATCTTTTCTGTTGGCCAATGAGAGGAAACTTGATGGGGCCCATATTGGGGCACCTACAACACGCCCACTCTCTGTGCCAAACACAATTCTGGCACCAATTATATAGCTTTATAGACCGAGTTAGGGTCGATAGCATGGCTTAATGACCCACCGCCAAGCTTTGTCCTGAAGTGAAGCGGAGGTCCATAAGTTAGGTATTGGTCGTTATAACAAGATAATTACTTCTCTCGAGGTGTATATGGCTATGAGCACAAATTGGTAGTAGTAATACATGTTTTGGAGTTCATGTGGTGAAGAATAACTGAACTAGTAAATTAAATGTGGTTTTATTTTGTAGTATTTAAAATGCATGGTTGTCTTAACAAGTTAAGCATTTTAATTGCAACCTGGTTGAACTGGAACAGGTTTAACAGGAGCATGCGTTAGGTGCCACATAAAAGTAAACAGTTTCTCTATAGGAAAGTGAAAGCATTTTCTCTTTTCTGTGTTAAATTGCAACGTTACAGCAAAAAAAAAAAAAACCTGCAATAAAGGAAGTGTCTTGTTGAAACAAAATATTGCCTGGAAATTGCATTGTTGTTTCCCTGTATGCTACTGAAGAAAGGTTGTTTAGAATACAGGCAATATCAGTAGTCATTGACTGCACTCTCTGAGACTGAACTTTCTGAATGGCTCAGAGGAGGTCAATAACGATTTCCATGTTCTAATATGTTCAAACTTCTGTTCATGATCAGGGTAAGCAGGTGGTATAAGAGTAGCTCATGCTTTGTGTTTGCTAAATCACGTGATGCTTAGGTTCTGTAAACAGAAGAAAAGTAAACCTTTTGACGAAATGTGCAGAAGATTTTCAGATATGATGTAATGTAAGTATTTAAGTGACCTGCAATTTGTGTTGTGATGCAATTGGAGGGGTGGTGCAGAGTAACACATTGTCGGTAACATTTGATTTGTTTATATTTAATAAAAATGTAAATATATATTAAAAAAAATCCTTGGTGCTTTGTAAGATTAATTAATGGTTTATGATCTGAATGCATTTTCACGGACACCCTGAAATTCCTTTTGTACAATTCATAATTCATGGTTATCAGGGTCAGAAAAATAGCATTTTGTTCACAAGGTTTAGAGATAATTCATGCAATGTCATCACAAGTACGGTAACACTCAGAAGTACCTGATTGTACATATCTATGCCTTTTTACAGATAATTTAGCATCAAGTTAAAGATTGAAGTATTCTAACCTGCGCATCGTGTGCATGCTCATTTGCTTTGCCGCTGAAGATGGACTTGTTTTCTGTGTGTACGTCCGCAGACATGCACAGTTCATGTACATTTGCCACACAATTAACCAGTATTATGTGTTATGCCAAATGCTATTTAATCGCAAAGATGTAATTAGCTACTAATTTCAGTCCAAGCACCTTAAGGCAGTGTATAATTTTGAATGTGTGAGTGGCACAAGCTCCACAGTACATGACATTACAGGTGCAAGATGACAACTCTTACTGTCCAATGTCTTGGCAAAAATAGTTCAAAACAACTCCTGAATACTCCTATTCTCATTGTTTTATCACACTACAGACATAACACATTCTCTCCACATAAAAACTTCGCTAACATGTTCTGAAAACGAATACATGTGAAACCTAATATAAAAACTTAAGAAACAGTTATACTTTATTTTTATTCATAGGTTTTTGCATGACTTTCTGGAACAGAAAACAATAGTCAAATGACATGTAATAAATGATATGATTAACAATGTAAGAAATCTTAGATAGGTTGGAACGAGGGGGAAAAACAGTTTGGAAGATGCATGAAGTCAAGACATTATGAGACTGGGTATTCAAATAGTGAAACATTATTTGTTAGTAATCTTAAAGTAGAAGTAGTGAATGCATCAATTACGGTTAAGTGTATAGACATACTAGATTCTGTTAGGCAAAGACAAACAATCTTTAGCCATGACCATTTATGTATTTCTGGTTCAAAATATATGAACAATGATTTTATAACACATGGCAGCCTGCAATAGTAGTGTACAGGTTTACAAAATTGTCTTATTAGAAGCTGATTGTAACTTCACTGCAGACATTAAGAAAACAGCATCAATACTGCTCTGTAATCAATTCTTATGCTTTAATTGTTAGTCACAATTAAAGCATACGAATTGATTACAGAGCAGTAACTGCTGCTTGAGTCAAGACAGAGCGGACTTTCAGCTGCCACTTTAGCACTTAATTAAAGCCTTGACAAGCTTTACACATTCCTTTCTTGTGATATTGCTTTCTGTGACACTTTACAGCCAGTATCTTATGGTCGTTCGTTTATTTTGTTTACTGTTGGAGTCTAACACATGAGAGCAAGAATCTGTATGGTATTGCTTATTTTAAAGCACACACAGAAAACGGTTTTTAGATGTTTTTTTATTAAACTGCTTGAACTATTTGGAAAACCACAAAAGATTCCAGGACTCAGCGCCAATAGTAAGGGTTGTTTATTAGCATAAGCCCTCTACTTCAAGTAGAGGGCTTATGCTAATAAACAACCCTTACTATTGGCGCTGAGTCCTGGAATCTTTTGTGGTTTTTCTGATGTGTTTGGACGGTATGGGCTTAATACCCGTCTGAATCCGGTGACCAGCGACAAGTAAATAGGAATCAGTAAATCTACTATATTAACACGTGGTAAACAACAGGGATTGTAAGGAGTCGCCTGCGTGAGCAACTTTGCAAATAAGCCCCCCAACTTTCTTCTGCTTGAACTATTTGTTGGCAACACATTAGAAGCTGCATATTATTATTATTATTTGTTTAAATCCTAACAGATTCTGCATTGATTATATACACCAGCAACTAGAATATCTCTTACAATTCATTAAGCAAGATGTCATGCATTAAATGGGATGACAGTGTAAGACCATTTATTATAAGGAATAAAATATATGTTCTTGTACGTAAAAAGGTTACTTCAGGTCTCATCAATGTTGTGTGGCTTTATAAAGGAACTCTGCCTTTGAACTTGTTCCTCTATTTCAGGGTTTTCCCAACTTCAGGCCTCGAGAGCTGGAATCCTGACTGGTTTTCAGGATATCACTCACTAATATTCATGAGAAAGAAGATGCATCCCTTTAGAATAATTCATGCACTTTTATCTCATGAATATTAATGAGGGTAATCCGACATGTTTCCAGCCCTCGAGGTGTGGAGTTGGACAACCCTGCTCTATTTGGTCATGGAACTCCGCGATGACTAGTAATATCCTCTCATGACTGGGGCCACACTCTCAGTGGTGGTCATGTATCCCATACATAATGAAATGTAATAGAATTTTGAAACTTGAGAAACTTGAGAAAAGATTGCATGAAACTGTAAATTGAATGTACAATCTAGCTAATTTTCAATCTTCTCTTGTTTGTGTTTACCACAGGGCTTTAACTATAGACAAATTGAACACTATGTAGTTTACCATTAAAAGCCATTATAGCACAAGAAACAAATAGAAACATGAAAAGGTAATGATGCTTCAGCCGACTTGTATAATTTAGGAACATACACTTCAAAGGCATCATTCCACATATAATGTGTTTGGTGAAAACTATTTGCCATTGGTTGGGCTGAAACATATTTCATAGTCCTCTTGGAGATTCAGTGGCCATTGGAGTATGATTAGGTTTCCACTGCACTCTAATTTGTATTGCTTCAGTAAGACCAGGTACAGATAAATGTGTAGTCAATTGTGAAGCTTAATCCCCTGTGCTGAATATTAGTTACATTTTTGTTTGATGTTGCTCAATAATGTTGTATTTAGAGAGCATGGTGCGTTTTTGATTGCAAATAATAAGAGAGTTTTTTTCAGTTTTCATAGAGGAGTGATTCAATATCATGTCACCAATATTGCCCAAAAGCCCATATTTGCTTTTACAATCCTGCATATAATGCCTTTTCTAAGGGAGACTGTTGCCTCAAATTGGGAGAAGATGTATGATCATTTCCCAATGACTCAATCATTTTGCATGCTTACCTAATTATGACATTCATTGTGTTTCTTGTTCCAAGATAATATCCCTGCCTGCATATTGATATTACTTTAATGTATATCACATTAATATATATTGTCGAGTATTTTTGTACCCCAACTGGGGGCATCTGGAGCATCAGAAGACTGGGATTCCTTAGGCCTTTCATATCAAAGCAGAGAGTGCCCTTTTTGAACTGTTTGAACGGCAAATAGGTAAGGAGTATTTACAGCCATAAGGGTCCTGTCATTAAAAGCTACTTAGTGGAAATGAGAACTGCTCAACTCTCCCTCTGCTAATTCTGGTAACAGGGCTTAGCACTCCCTAAACAATTCATAAATGACACCCAGTACTTCCCATGTGCTGACTGTGAATTTAGGAGACAAAGGACACATAAAAATGTCTATGACAACTGGTAGATAAACCTTGACTCTTGTCCACTTTCGTAAATTTTATCAAAATGGGGAGCTTAACTATTCTTTTTGCTAAGTGTCTGTCTTTAGAGATCTCTAGTCATTATGTGTCATGTCATATGGTGTAACTTGCTTAGGAGAGGAGAGAACAATAATTCAACAATTCAAGCCCTCCTGTTGACTCAACAGACTGCTAGAGAGGACCTCAAGATTTCTTGATGGAAGACCTGTTACCCACCTTGAACTCTCACCCAGAACCTGTGACTATATTTATGGATCAATACCAGTGAGCTGCATCAGTCCCTCGCTAGGAAACAGATTTAAAGTTAAAGCGTGACATCCCTGGCTTTTCAATAAGGGGAACTGTGGTCTTCCCAGAGTGCTGAGAGGTCATATGCCTGCAACTTCACCCAGTATCTGACTACTAGATATTGCAAAGCAAACTTTCACCATACAAAAGTGAGATAGTACTTCCAGGACATATGACTTTGGAGGTATTCCTGAGACATTCTTGAGACTGGAATTCCTGAGACTGGCATGATGTTTGACTTATAGTCCAACACAGATGTCTTTTGGCTAGGCAAACACCCCCTTTTACCAGCAACCTAAGAGCCACGAAAGCCAATCAAAAAAAGGAGAGGGCACCTATATGTTTCTACAGTATTCTCAAATCCATAGTTTCATCTTCATACAAGGTACATTCTACTGATGTGTTATTTCCTTCCTTACTGGTGCCTAGTAGAAGAATTGCAAAATAGGGATTATAACCCAAGCTGGTGCCTTTGACCCTAATTATGAACAACTCGTTTTCAGGCTCATTATCAACTCTGTAAAACAGGGTTCTACAACCCTTAGCTTGCTAGATCTTTTGGACTACAACTTCCATCAGCTCTATTCAACATAATCAACGGTGAAGGATCATGGGAGCCATAGTCCAACACGCCAGGGGAGCCACAGGTTGCAGATCCACGCTATATTGTAGGACATCTTTTCTGGTAAATCCAGTTGAAAATTGTTTACATTCATACTTAGAATATTTGTTTACCTCCCAAACGTTCAAAGGAGGTCCTGGGCAGCCACACAAAAAGCTCATCAGTGACTTCACCTGCCCCTCCACACTGTTTTTCATTCCTCGCATAAGTGAAAGTGCCTTAGGATTTGACATATTTTCTTCAGATTGTTACTCAAGGATGAACATTTCCCCCATATGTTTTATGTGGTAATATTAGGATAGATTTAGGTTAAAGGATGGATCATAATAAAAGGAGCACTACAAAGCCAGAAAGCACTATATAAATGTCAATTAATTCAAATCGAAAAGAAAGTAACAAATACATTTCCTACTCCCAAGTACCACCTAAATAATATTTCCTTATCACCTTGCCTTCCTCTTCTTCACACTTTCTCTCCCCCAATGTGTGGGCTCAAACTGTTAACATCCCTGCCACAGCCTCCATCAATTGGAAGTTTAAATGCACTGTCTTGTAAATTTTTATGCTTTAAAATGTACCTTTTTGTGCAAAAGTACTGACAGTACTTGTGATTTCAAGTAGGGATCAATTAGAAATGTGAATGTACATTCCATCAAAAACAGTTTAGGAGATACTTCCAACTGAAAGAAACATAATTGTTCGGACGGCAAATCTGAAGGCGAGCACCTTTGTTTCAGATTAGAATGAGTAATTTTTTCAATTTACAGAAACATTCTTTTGTCAGTGATGCATCAAAGGTAGATTGATGTAGGGGAACAACATATTATGTTAGCCGTCTCAGTAGTCAAACAATCAACATATATAGAGTGAAATTACTCATTACTTGTATTATGAGGGCAAACTTTAGCTCAGAGTTTGTGCATAAGAACCATCATCATTTGCAACACGGATCTTGTAAGGCAGGTGGCCCTGAAGTTATGCAGCTCGGTAACGCATAGCGGTGGTGTGTCTTCTTCGGCAATGTAGGGCAAGCAGCCAGAGTTTTCTCTGTAACAGTAGTTCTTCACCAGAGTAGGCATAAACTCACAACGATGGCATGTGCACCCGGTGGAAACGTGTTCCATGCGACTGGGTTCAGGCTTCAGTGATTGATCCTCATGACTTTCACCTGATTAGAGATCATCTCAAGTTTTTCTCTTTCAAGGATTTCCTCTTTTGAATATTCAGGCTCGCACGGGTAGGGCTGAATTGTTGCCATAGTTCCTGAATAGAGAAGAAGCACAGAATCAACAGTGAGGTAAATAAAAATGTTTTAGTTTGAATACAGAAAAGGTAAGAGGTTTCCCATCAACATTGAATGTTAAAGAAAGATAAGCGAGGAAACAGCTATGTTACAAAAACAGTTTGTGAAAAGACAAGATTAATAGGCTCAAACTTTAAAGGTTCACAAGGGCACATGTTTAAATATAGTTTGGTAAAGACATTTGTCCAAAATATAAGAAATGAAATGCAATTGCTGAGTTAATTCATTTTAGGCAATTTAAGTACCAGTTCTCAGTGTATCATACTTGGCATATAGCTGAACAGAGCAGAAGTAAATCAGGGAAGCTTGAAATGAAATACAGTGACACAAAGGCAAAACAAACGCCAACGTTGAGTGATCACAAATAGGGTTTGTTTACACTTGTCGAGAAACGAGGCGTCTTGGCATTTCCATGGAGACACGTCAATAGATTGCGTAAAGAGGACGTGCATTGGGGTTGTGAAATGGGGCGTGAGCATCTAGTGATGTCAGCGTTAGGGGCGGGTGATTTGAATTAGTGCTGTGAGGGCACTTAAACTTAGGGGGATGGATCGACAGATAAGATCAGCACAAGATGGCCTTACCCAACCTATCATTTTCACATGTGTTAAAGTGATAAAAACTCAGGTAAGTTGCATTGGATTTTTTTTAAAGCAAGATCAATGTATGCTTGAAAATAAATGCCCAATTGATTGGGTCAATACCATTTTTGACCAAATTACCCCTTAAAGTTACAGCCATCAATGTGCGGCACATTCATCATCCTGGAAAGCAGAAATCACCCATTTGAAATGGTATGAACATCTCACAAAAGGCCAGAAGCAGTATCAGTCATTCTTCAGGAGGTTAACATCTCCATATAAGTGGGGATCCTTTACCCCACAGAAACCCAAACTCAAAATTGAAAGAAAGGAAAAAAAGGCCTAAACAAGAGCACAAATCTTAATAAAGAAACATGGATGATATTGTCAGAGTAAGGTAAGAAGTACGTTTGAGGGAGGCAATCATTTTTAGGAGATCTGGGGGGAGAGAGGGGCAGAGTGCAGACTACAGTGCAGGGGGTGCTAATGCTGTGGGAGGTTGATTCAATGGTCTTTTGGATTTTCTCAATTTCTTTTATAAATAATGTGTTGATTCGATCCCATTTATGTTTTTTGCTAGATCCTTGGAGTTGGGTAAGGGTTTCGTACAATGCTTTACTACCTCAAAGAGGGCTTTTCTCCTGTTAGAGGCTGCCACAATGGTGGCGGAGTAGTAAGCAGATTTGTCCTCTGTAATCATAATCCTATGGTTGGCGCAGAGAGATTTGTAGTTGATGAGGTCTACAGGGTTACAATTTTGGTGCCAACGTTTCTCTAGGGCTCTGATTGAGCATTTGTTGGGGGTCTACCAAAGGGTGGATGGTTTAATTTTAGCATGGCTAGTGTTTAGGGCAACATGAGTGTCTTCCAGTTTCATAGCAGAGTTGTTGAATACATCTAGGAGGCCCAAGGCATTTCCTGTGGTGGGGAAATCTGCAACATTTGTTTCTAGCTCACTGACCAGGAAGGTTTTAAATGATCAGCATTGAGAGTGGGGGCGTTTAGCCTGACCTTTGCATGCCATAGTTCAGTGGGTGACTGATCGTGGGATGGCGTTGTGGTCAGTCAGTCAAATGGGATTCGGTCTGCACAGGTGTTTAGGGGGATGATGTGAAGACTAAGTCAAGTGTGTTGCATTTGTTGTGCGTGGGGGAGAGCACAATTTGCCTATGGTCCATGAAAACCGGTCAGAGTGAAAGGCGTGCTTCAAGTGTGCTTGTCAGCCTGTGACTCTTGGACATTAAAATCTCAGAGTAAGACATTACACTGTGCTAATTTGGCAGAGGAGAGTACGTTGGAGATGTCCTCAAAGAACGATTCACTCCTGTGAGGTGGAAGGTGAAGGATTCCTTGTGTGATCAACGTAACCGATTCAAAAGAGCTTGTTCTGGGAGAGTGGATCATGGAGCATGGCCAATCAGTCTTCCTGATGATTGCCACTCTGCCTACGGCCGTTCCTAGCCAATTAACATGTTGGATACAGAAGCCTTGAGGTAGGAGGACATCGAAAGCATGGGGGAGGATGGGGTAAACCATGTTTCAGTGATGAACGAGATGTGGTCAGAGATCTTTGCAGGGTGAGCAACTGTTGCAAAGTTGAGCATAGAAGAACATGAGAGGTTGTGTGCATGTGGTCCATGGATGTCACATTGGGGCAAGCGTGACATGGATGAGGTTTGCTAGGGTAGCTTTACGTGTTGCCCATGTTGCTTGGTCATTTTAACCATTGTGAGTTTGGGGATGGGGTGTGGAGGCATATGGTGATGTCTTTTGGTGAGTGGAAGTAATAGAATTGACTGTTTCATAGGTGAAATGCAGGATAGTGGGCCTATCAGGCCCAAAAACACACAAACAGGTGAAGTGCAGTCTGTCAGTCTTTTTCTGAACTTGCTGATGATGAGGACACCTAAGGAGGGCTGGTGAAAAAGGTGGTGGATGGAGCAAATGAATGGCAGGACCTGGACACATGATCAGCAGCCTTCTCAATGTTGTATGCCTGCGGCTGACCTATAGTTATTAAGCACAGGTGCTCAAGGCACGAAAAATGGCGATGACCTGTTCAGGTGCTCAACAACCTACTCATTGGTCTCTGCCTGCATATGGCCTAGAGTACTTAAGTAGAGGCCTGGAATTGAAAGGAAAGTCATCCAAAATCCACACAGAAAAAATAATCCAAAGATTCAGATAAGCACTGCAACTCTTTGCAAGGGGAAACAAGGTTTATTACATGCAAAAAGGTCTCAGACACAGAGCTCTCTCATTTTTCAAAAGGATACATCTTGTATAGGCGGATACGCTTTAATAAGCCTTAATAAGCCTTAAGTAACAGTTCTAACATAATAATTCTAATATAATAATGAGTTACAGCATAATGCACCCACCGTTATTGGCTGCCACCTATATAACATGATAATGTCCCTTATAGTTCTTTGACTGATGGGCCACATCTAATCTAAGCCCATTCCTCTATACACCTGGTTTAATTGTCACTACTAATTCCACAAATGAGGTTGGTGTTTTCACCTTATTGACACATTGATAAATTGTAACCATCACATAATGTGCACCCCTCCGGCCCAGACACGATTAATGTAAACTGGTGAGGCCAACTCTGCATTAATAGACAATAGGCCTTCTCATTATAACAGATGCCGCGGCACACACAAGTTGCCTCCCTGACCTTGTACACTACTGCTCCTCCTATCCGAAATCATGTAATGTTCCAGACACGGCTCCCCCCATATCTCCTTCGAAACCCAGATGCCCAATAATGACATGACCGCTCTTGAGTCTGAATTTCAGGGATTTCTTTGGCTTTGGTTGTGTGTCTACTTGAAATTCATATGGGATGACCACTCATTGGGAGGGCAGTAATGCAAATTGGCATCACAAAACCTTATGCGCTGGTCCATTGAATTTTTCCTTGGAAGGGTACATCGCTACCAGCTCACATTCCGTTCCCACCGCATTTAGACTTGGCAGCTGGATACAATTAGCGTATATCTGTGTACTGACCTGACCTCAGGTTCTCTCCTGGGGAATGGGAAAAGGGGTTTGTTTTTGGAGCTGAGCTACACACAACACATCAGGACCAGCATTCTATTCTGATCAGAGTGTACCAGGCCTTAAATTCCAATATGGCTATACTCTTGCCATGTCAACTCTTCCCGCCTCCTCACTGCCATCCATAACTTCGAATACATCAACTAAACAACAGGCCTATAATACTATACCTATAACCTAAGCAGCTGCAACAGTCGTACATGTGTTGATCTTTCTGTGTGACTATATGTGAGTATCCAATATGTGTCAAATCTAACTAAAAACAATACCCACACCTTCTGCCCTGCAACCCTCATTCTATAGCCACAATATTTTGTGCTAATAGGTTTTTCTCAATCTGAACCTTTTTTGCCTGACTAGGATGCCGTACGTGCATCCAAAAAGAAGACAAGAAAACTGGAGGTGGGTGGAGCAACTGAGTGGTAGAATCATATCATGTGACCAGCACCCTACACCATTCTGCAGGGCACACTCTTAATGCTCTGATCTCTTCTGACCTTCCCCTCTCTCTCCCTCTCTCCACTCCCCTCTCCTGGAGTGATCACTTTCTCCTATCCTCCCACCTCACGTTCCCTACCCCACAGGCAAAGACACCGTCATCACTGCCACCCTCCTTCTCGGTCATCCCACCCATGAAGCACGTGTCAGTTGAGGCTTTCGCTGCCACCTTCTCGCCGCCCCCTCCCCCTTAGGCTGACTCCCACCCTGACACAGCCCTCTCCAAACTTCACTCTGCTATATCTGATGCTCTTGATATCCTTGTCCCTGTCATGAGAATCCGCCTGAAGCCCAAAGCCAAATGTAACTCCTGGTATGACTCGGATCTCGTCACCCTTAAACGCAAGTGCAGGGTGGCAGAGAGGAAATGGCGCGCTTCATGTGCATCCTCTGACAAACTGGCCTGCCGCCTACTCCAAAGGCAATACCGGCTCTCCGTTCTCAGCAAGAAGAGACCCCTTATCCAAGCCCACATCTCGGCGGCATCTAATAATTCGGCCAAACTCTTTAAAATCTGCAAGGAGCTGGCAAACCCTGCTGCAGTCTATACCTCTCCTGTCCCCTCCCAAGCCCTCTGCACAGCACTGGCCGCTCACTTCATTTAAAAACTCTGGACATCCTGTCCTCACTCTCCTCCTATCACCTCCCCCCCTCTATTCCCTGCTCTTCCTCTGGCCCTTCTGCAGCCACCCCTCCTCCCTCCTTCTCTGCCTTTCAACTTTTTTCTGCTGATGAGGTTTCGAGACAAGTCCGATCTATTAAAGTCTCCTCAAAACAGGTCCACCCATGCTCCTCCAAAACCATCAAGGACCACATCGATTCCTTGGCTCCTGCCCTGGCTGACTTCTGCAATCACTCCTTCGCCTCTGGAGTCTTCCCATCCTCCCTCAAGCACTCCCTTGTGCACCCCCTTCTTAAGAAACCCTCGTCCAACCCCTCCTGCCCGGCTAACTATCGCCCAATCTCTATCACCCCCTTCCTGGGCAAGCTCCTGGAGAAACTGGCCATCTCCCAGCTTAATCTCCATGCTGAATCTGATGGTAGCCTTCACGACCATCAGTCTGGCTTCAGAGCTGCCAGAAGCACAGAAATTGCTCTCCTGAACATCCGTGAGGACCTGCTCTCGAACCTTGACTCAAACACTACTTGTGTTCTCATTTTACTTGATCTCTCCTCTGCCTTTGATACTGTCAACCATACCATCCTGCTCAACTGTCTCTGTGATAACCTGGGTATCACTGGTCAGGCTCTGGCATGGCTGTCCTCTTTCCTCTCCAATCGACCCTCCCAGGTCCAACTGGGGTCCTTCCTCTCTGACATCTTTTTCTCTACCTGTGGTGTCCCCCACGGATCTAACCTCTCTCCCTGGCTGTTCAACCAGTACTTGGCACTTCTTGCCCACCGCATCGCCGCTCTCTGCCCCAACTTTCAGTGCTATGCAGATGATACCCAGCTCATTTTCAGGCTACCCTCAGCCTCCTCTTCTCCTTCCCTCATCTCTAGACTGTCTTTCTGCTATCCAGGAATGGTGTGCCGCCAAGGACCTCTGCCTTAATGCCAGTAAGACTGAGATTCTACTCATCGGCACACCCACTCCCTCCTTCCCTGCAGCTCTCTGGCCGGCCTCTCTTGGCCCTCTTCCTGCTCCTACCTGCAAGGCTAAAAACCTTGGGGTCATCTTCGACTCCACACTCTCTTTCTCTCATCACATATCTGACGTCTCCAAGAAGTCACACTACCAGCTTCACCTCCTCAGAGGTATCCTTCCTTTCCTCTCCTTCCCCCAGAAGCTCACTGTCTCTAGAGCCCTGGTTCTCTCGAAGCTGGACTACTGTAACAGCCTCTATCTAAATCTACCTGCCTCTACTCTCTGCCCTTTGCAACTCATCCAGAACAGGACTGCGAGACTTGTCCTTGGCCTCAAGCCCAGGGACCGTATCTCTCCAGGACTGAAATCACTACACTGGCTCCCAGTGGCTGCAAGAATTAAGTTCAAAACCCTCTGCATTGTCCACAAGGCCTTCTGAGGCCTCGGGCCAGAATACCTTCAACTCTCTCTTCCTAAATATCTTCCTTCTCAAGCTCTTCGCTCATCCACCTTCAACTCCCTCAGGGTCAGCCGCTTCTCCAAGCAACAAGTTGGGGGTAGATCTCTCTCCGCAGCAGGGGCCTCCCTCTGGAACAGCCTGCCTGCCTCTCTGAAACTTGAGGAGTACCATCTCCGGTTCCGGAACCACCTCAAAACCTTCCTCTTTGCCTCTGCTTTCTCTCCTCCTGTGCCCTGTTAATATTACTGTAACTGCAATGAATCTGAAAAGGGGCCACTCACCTATCCCGGTCCGTGGCCCTGCCACTCTCCCGTGCACTGCCTCCCTGGCAACCCCTGCACTTGTGGGACGGTCTCTGTATCCCTACAGCCCCCCCTCCCAGCCCTTGTCTGCACTGATCTTGCACTTGCCACCAGCTGACCCTTATTATTTATCTTGTTTCTAACTAACCTGTACTGCACTTCTCCTCTCCCTTTCCCCCTTGCACTTTTCCCTTCCCCTCCACCCTGCACTTGCGCGATCTGAATGACACTTGGCCTAGTAGGATCGCTGTCTGTCTCACTTTGCCCCCCCACCTCGTCGCGCCTTGAAACACTTGTGTATAGGCGCGTTATAAATGCCATATCATATTATATTATATCATATCATACTCAATGCTGTCTGCCTGATGCTGGCCTTGAGTGCTTAAGTAGCGGCCTGGAAGGCACAACGACTGGTGGTGGGGGGAGCAACTGGGTGGCAGGGCCTGGTCACGGGGCCTGGCCACGTGATTAGCAGTCTACTGCTGTCATTTCTGTGGGCTACAGGGATTGGAAAACATTTACATTCTTGAAATAAATACTAGCTCTGCAACAATCCTGCCCTGCTTTAGTAGTGGATTAAACAACCACAAGTGTTGCAGGGAAAGATAGACTTGCAACGGCTTTGAGAATTGAGGGTGGTTTCCAGATATAAGTTCAGTCCATTAATACGGAGCTCTTACGAGTGCCCTAGTACTGAAGGATGTTGGGCAAACAGAGGAGCAGTGAAGTCCTGAGTATCTGGACGAATGCTTCTAAAAGATGTAACATGCTAGTATTCTCTCTGACTTCCTTTCTCCCGCTTCACAGAACCAAGGGATAATCCACTAGTCTTGTCTGAGCAAAGCTGAACATTTGCTCCATCTCATTTGTTTGAGATTCTGCTGCTTTTTCCTTTCTCACAGAAGGAATATAGGTGACAGCCAAGAGCTCAAGGAGACAAACTGAAATGGAGAACTCCCCAAATTACATTAAGGAGAGGCTGAAGGTTGCAGAATTATGGCCCACTGACTTTCCTAGTCCTTTATTCCAGTACAGTACACAGCCATTTGAAACTGTGTGTCACAGAACCAGAGTTCAACTCACAGGATATGGGGCAGAGAGGCTTCCATTTTGTAGATTTCTATATAATGTTCAGAAGTGGATGGCCATAGGAACAAGTACATTGGAGTCTTCTTTATTAATATCCAATCCAAAGAAACTTATTAACGAGAATCCATGACCTCGGCAAGAAACAGCTGGAAATGTATTTCTTTCCATAAAAGGCTATCTCCAACATAGGAAAGTGTTTGTGACTGACTTTTCTGCTCTAGATAGGGAAGGTGAAGAGATGTGGCTGTACAAAGAAAGCCCAATAACATTGCATGGCTTAGTGGTGCCAGTGATCACCAACACAGTTACATTATACATCAAGACAGCTCCTGTTCACGAGGTAGTCCTTGCTTACTAAAAGCACCAGAGCAATCCACTGAGAATACATTATTTCTTGCCTATTCAAAGACTAGATAATACCTTGTAATCTTCTTAGGTTTTCCATGGGGAACACTAGGTCAGGGGCTGGCTATGATGGGATGACTCCAGTAAGCTAACAAAAAGGTTCCAATAATGATATAACGAATCTTAGTGAGCATCTCATGTCATGCAGAGTAACGTCACCCTGTCAACATCTGGATGAGGGGTGACACTTTCTCCTTTTTCCTGCAGAGAAAGGGATGGCCCTACCGTGTAACCACAATGACGTCTCTGTGAGAAATGCCAAACTGCCCAATAGAACGGATATCCACAGAGGGAAATGTCCGAAGCAAAATATATCAAAAGGACCATAAAATTAACCCAACTGGAGTACTAAAGAATCTGACCTCTGTACTAAATACTCAATGTGGCAGCAGCATTGATCAATATTGAAAGAGTTGTGGTGCACCTCTGCCTTGACACTGACCAAATAAATTAGGGGAACGCAACCAGTGTCTCTCCTTATGTTTTGGACCATGACGTCCATGGACCTTCATCATTGACCACATTGGTTAGGGATGATGGAAGAGGTTATTCAAAACATCTGTTCAGCAAAAGGTTGCAGACCCCTGAAAACAATATTTCACCATGACCATGTGTCATACAAAGAACATTCATGACTTCCAATCACATTTAAACTGAAAGGAATTAGCAGCAAATATGCTGCCATCCATATTGGAATGATCCAAAACATGTTCAGCAGCAGATATCTCAAAGTATATGAAATATCATCTGACTTAAACTGCTACCAATATCCGAAGATCCGTTTCGAGCCAAATGATGGCGACTTGTACTACCGGTAGCAATAAATGTTCAAAGCCAAATCCCCACCCGTTCATACTTTACACAAACTCCAGATGATCCAGCAAGGACCTGATATCCCATGCTGCCAAGGAGCACACCTTCATGATGTATGTGTTCAACTTTCCATAATGCACACTTGGGAACCCTCTCTAGACACTGTTCAGATTAGGTTCTGTTGTTTGTGTCAGTCACATCCTTGATACTGAACAAAGAAGAAGGGTCAGAAAAAAGAGAGACCTTTCTTCTATTCTAGCAGATAAGGATGCTTCTTTAGTTGTGCAGGTAGGTTTTTCCGGATCAGGGTCTAGAGGTTAATTATTTTAGTTTGCTCTTTTAAGAGCAACTGTTGGTGGAGATAATTATTATAAGCTTCCATTACCATCTTGTTGACCTGCTTTGTAGGTACAATACATTTTTTAACCAATTACGCAATTTGTAATCTAGAGAAAAACAATCAAGATATCATAACCACAGGCAGCTATTTGTATACTGCATATTTACAAATCCTTAACAATTATGAATGATGATACTATTTGTTTTTTACATTAAAAGCCAAAATAGAATTAAGGCTCATTCAGAGTTTGCAATTAGGGGTTCGACATGTGTTTCGTTGCATGACGATTGTTTTACATACTCTGGAGAAACACTCAACAGACTGCATAAGAACGTATGGTTCACCCTATCAATCGGTGCTAGTGAGACATGTCTCCCTACACCCTATGCGTATCATGCAATATTGCCCTTTTTAACTTGATGCACATTCATGATTGGGGTGACCACAGTGCCACTTATTTTATTTGAAACCCCTCAAATCTCCACATTAGACTTTTTCATAAACTTTACCGTTTCGGCCACATGCAGTTTCCAGGTATTTTTCTTATGGAATCTAAATTCCAGATAATAAAACTCGTGAATTTTTGTAAGTTTGCAGTTACCAACATCAAATGAAATTGTATTTTATTTTTAAAAATATCACATAGGAGTTTGCTTTGTTGATCGTCTTTATTCTTATGCTCATTAATGTCAGATACCCATTCATTAGCCTTTGGAAGCAGAGTACTCACCACAAGGGCAAAAACATCGGCATTCACCGAGCAATGGAAAGTATCGCACATCCAATAATGTTGATAAAAGCACATTCTCTATCTCGTCTACAAACGAATAAAAAAGGTACCATAACACAAACTTGTCTTACGTCTTGTTTGATAGCAAAACTCTCTGTAGCTCCCAGTGTCTACCCTGGCCTAAATAAGCCCGTGTCAGTATACAATTCCATAATTATGCTCAGTAACAAGACAGACTCTGGTAGTTGTTGAGTGGTCTTCTTGTGTGGAACTAACTGTCCTTCGGGAATACACATTCAGTCGTTTTCTCCCTCAGCCCATAGAATACCGACCACCAAGTTTAATGTGTGTACTAGACTTCCAGGTCTAAATGTAAGGCAACATGTGCGTGGAAGACCCTAGATGTCCCTCCTGGCAGTGGAAACACGATCATAACATTTTAGCCCCTCGAAAAAACCTAATGAGGCTGCCTTGAACAACCTATAATCCTTGCAATTAACCCAACAAGATCTTTATCTGAACAGTGTTACAATAGTCAACAAGGAGTGAGTATCTGACCCAATGGTTATCACACCTATCTTCCAGAAGGGTAAAAGGAAGACTACACTTAGCATTCTTGAACCGGACTGATCTGAAGGCAGAACATCTATGTCCTTCCTTTTGGCAGCTCTCCCTGTACACTCCTTGTGCCACATCTTACAGTGCTTAATTCTTGGGGCTTGCCAGGGCTCAGCCCAAGCACTTATTTCTGAGCCCCTGCATTTATTTTTAAGCACAGTTTGATTATGTAATGGTGTTTTGGCAACTTTATTATTTTAACTGGCAGTCAGTCAAAGTAACATTACAATCAACAACAGTGTTCACTGGCCAGGGTCTTTGCATCCTGGACTGGCATATTGTTATTCAAAAACCTGATGAACCAGGTTGGCAGGGCAGGACTATTTACCTATTTTAATGAAAAGCAATGAGATGCAAGGTGACAATCCTGGGCACTGATGCTGACCATGTCCACACACTGCTCCATTCAGCCTGCTTGACATTGCAGCAAATTCCCTAATCTAAGAACCAGCAGAGTGAGTTCACAACAACAGGAAACGCACCAGCCAACAGCCCCAACACACGGAAAAGACATTGGGCCTCATTACACGGTAGGCGGTGGACCAAGGTGCTATTAGCACCTTGGTCCATGCCGGTAAAATACCGGCACCGCCTTGGTGGAAAGGGGAATTACCGCCCTATTCCAAGGTTGGAGGGGCGATAATTCCCCCTTCCACCATTGCCCTTCCCCATTCCCATTTTTGCCCCATAGGGCATAATGAGAATGGGGAAGGTGCTAATTACAGTACCGCAAATTTGCGGTGCCGTAATTAGCACCAAGGTCCCTTAGCGGGTTGGTTTTTAACGCCTGCAAAAAGCAGCCGTTAAAGTACCAACCCGCTAAGGGACCTCGTAGTAAGGCGGTAAGGGTTAACGGTCACCGGTACCATTACCGGTGACCGTTAATCCTTACCGCCTACCGTGTAATGAGGCCCATTGAAAAGACCCATATGGAACAGGAGAGTCTGTCATGAGTGCCAGCCTAGGCAAGACGATCTTGCTGCAGTGTTTGACAGTCAATGTATGAGTTCAGTAATGATTTTGCCTACATTCGTCAATCAATTTACCATAGGAGGAAAGCATTTTTGCTTTTTTTTCCTGTCATTAGATGGTTAACATGATCCTCTTGATACTGATAGGAGTAGAGCACACTGTTAACGAAGATGTGTTTTAAAGAAACAGTTAAACATGTATTTTATTTCAAGACACAACTAATGTGTTATGTTGATTTCACCCTCAATGAACCAGTGGCATTTGGTGCTCTAACCCCAAATATGTTGGTAGCGTATGGAGTAGCCGTGTGCCACTGTATAGAGCAACAGTTGGTGTGGTATCATCAGTAGACAAGGAGCTGCCCCTCCCACCATGCAAGAAGATATTTGGGCCCAGACACTTCTTTTCTTACAAATTAAGCACTGCATATCTAGAATCTAGTGCAAGCGCTGCTGGGCCTGTGTTCCAGTTTGGATCGCCATCTCATATCTATCGAAGTGATTACAATCTTAGTTCCCACAAAATGGGACGGCTATTGATAACAACTGGAGCATCCCTTCTGTTGGTTTGCCACCTGTGCTTTACTTGCACCCAATTTGTGAATCTGCAACAAGGTGTGTGTGTGTGCATGCCTACACAGAGCTGGTCACAATATGCAGAGCCCCAGATCCAGAATAGATGTCTCAGTGAGAATTCCCACTTAGCATACTGTTATTAGCCAATTGTCTTATTCCTTACTCCTGCATCCTTAATCTGCAAAGTGGCTTGGGTGTGCGGCCTATTTTCAATGCTTTCACAGAGAAGGTCATGCAAGAAAGACCATTTGATCAAGAAAAAGGGGTGCACCTCAGTGTAGTTTAAGCCTCGAAAACATGTCTCTCCTTCACTAGCCATACTAGGATTACTCTGGTCAGGGGTTACAAATCCAATATCCTTCCTTTCATCAGCTCACACTGTGCACTCCATACACCAGCTTTGGGGAGATAAAGTGATCCTTGAGAGAGGGGGTAGATCCTCAATCTTTTATCTTGCCCCTTTTCAAATCATGCAGTCAAGGGTGCCAAGTTAAGGTTATTTGTATAGCCTCTGTTATCACTGACAGATGTTGGTTGGGTCGTTCGGTAAGGATGTTAGAATTAGTTCCTCAGTAAGTGCTTTATTTTAATTACTGCTTATAGCGCAAATTTAACTTGAGAACAGCAGAGAACTTTTCAATTGGAGGGTGCCAAGCACTGGGCATGGCATTTCATACTGTGACACAGTACAGTTGATGAAGGGAGGACTGGACTTGTATTCATTCATCAGACATTGTTGAAAGTGACACATTTTTATGTTTTGCAGAAATTAAAGATGGTGGGGGCATTTCAAGTCTCTGCCGAAATTGACTTCCAGATGGTGGGGCATAGCAGGAGAACGATTGCTTACACGTCTTCTCTTTATGGAATAGCTTAGACTCCAACCTTTTCATTAATTTTTCTGCATTAGATGCAAGATCCCCGCAGGTGTGGAGGGTATCCATCAAGTATGGCAGTGTTCCATTCAAGATTGCTTGTTAGATGATACGTGCAGTTTTACAAAGTATTCTGCCAGTGAAGCTCATGCAGTGTTGGAGTGATAGTAGAGGTGGTATTTCTGAAACAATGCTGGAGGCATTCCAGAAATACCAACTCCACCGGAACTAAACTCTGAAGTGTGCGGATTTTCCGAAAAACCACTGGCGGAGGTAGTCATTTTCTCCAGTTGTTGGCGATGGGCCTTTCCTCTTTTAGACTTCTTCTTTGGGTAGCTGGCAGGTACGGCCTGCCCGTTCTGCAACAATTGCAAAAGGCTGCAGGCACAAGTGCCTGAATAGAAGAGGAAACCACCAAGGAAAACACCTGGTGTAGCAGTACTCTAGGTTTCTGCAGGTAGATGCAGCTGGAGTTCCAGGAAAGAAGGAGTAAAGAGCCGGAGATTGGAACAGAGTAAAGGAGGTCACTGGATCTATGGATTGGATATCAGTGACTCATGCCTCTAGGACAGACTCCCAGCACATGGGATCGCAGGAGAGAGCGAGAGAGAGAGAGCATGGGAAAACAAAGCAGAGTGCAGAAGCAAGCGAAAAGGGTGAGGCTAACGAATGTCAATGCAAAAATTAACCTGTCTTCTTCCGAGGTATTGAGCCGCTTATCATATTCTCCTTTGTGCAAACTGGCGGCCATATTAACGTGGTGTATGTCCATGATGACTACACCATCTGTGCCAGAACCCATACCGATGCATGACACCAGCAGCATTTCATAAAATAATCCACCGAATTCTGAATGACCCCCTTAGTTTGTAAATCTTTAGTAATTAATACCTGAATGTTACAGATTTCTGTGTGTATTTTTCAACTGCGCCCAAAAGTGTTTAGCACAAACAACCCAGCAGCCATTTCTATGGCCACCATATAGTGACATCAATGGGTGCTATTCAGGGTGCTATTAAAGTCTTTGGGCCTCATTACGACCCTGGCGGTAAGGGGTTAACGCCAGCGTTAGCTGCGCCGACCCCTTACCGCCAACTACGAGGTCCCTTAGCGCCATGGCGCTTTTAACACCTGCTTTTAGCAGGTGTTAAAATCCATGGCGCTAAGGGACCATGGAGTTAATTACGCCACCGTAATTTACGGTGGCGTAATTAACGCCTTCCCCACTCCCATTATGCCCTATGGGGCAAAAATGGGAATGGGGAAGGGTAAATGGGGATTGGGGACTTACCGCCCCGCCGACCTCGGAATGGGGCGGTAAGTCCGCCAACCACCATGGCGTAAACGTAGTTTACGCCATGGTGGTAAAGTCACGGCCCAGGCGGTAACTTACCGCCTGGGTCGTAATGAGGCCCTTTGTGTTATGAACTCACTAGTGACATTCATTCACCAGCACATAGGAGAATCATTCTTACAGGGTAGGTGTAGGAGTCAGAAAAAGCTGCTGTGGATACTAACATACCAATGGTTCATGAGCTGCTATGGTGCCCGCATTACCATCCACGCTCACAGAATCAATTAAATGTGTGCTTTGTTGCATAGCAGCATGAACATGCCCCTGCAGCCTAGGCTATTATTCCACTCACTCACTCTTGCGTGGGGCTGCCCTGGCACATCTTCAACATGGCTGAAAACAAGACGAGTAGCTCCCTGCATTTACACAGAAGCAGCCCAGGGTGCAAACGTCTAACCAGCCTGAGTGAAATGGCCCCCTTGCCCGTCTTGCCAGCCTGCCAGGTATATGCAATTAGAATCGACCACCTCTTCCTGGGGTCATCTAATGTGCTGAAATTAAAGTCACTTCTAAGTATGCACACCGGGACTAAGGCCTATTCCTTGGCCATAATATATAACATTTACTATTACTGCTTTCTATTGTTTGTAAGGACTTATGATGATTAGACATCATTCTAGGTTATCAGGTCATATTATCCACACCAATAATATCGGCATATATATGGTCGTGGGGTAAGGCCATTGGCAATATTATTAGTGGGGATAATTTATGGGTTTATTGGGACCGGGGGTTGCGGGGTGTGCCCCGCTCCATTAAAAAAATGATGGGGTTTACGGGCGTGTCCCCTGCAGGTTCTATGGCTTAATATCGCTGCAAAAAAAGGCAATATTTTTGTATGGCGATATTTTTGCGGGGATATTAACACATGGAACCCATTCTATGCCTGCTCTGAACGCCGATTTCAAAATTGTATATTCATTGTCTATGTCAAGGTAGACTTCGTGCTCTCTGGTACCTTCTGGATATTTCTATACCCCCATCTGCCATCGCTACGTTGCCAAATGCTGTATTTGTCTTGTCAAGTGCAAGCCAATATTGATTGGTACTAAGAGAAAAGAACAGAGGGTCCTGGTCGTTTCATTTGTAAATCATGTTCCCTGTTGTAAACTCTCAAAGGTGAAAGGATCGAAGCGGTGCTGCTTCGGTCTTTGATCTGTGCCCTGATCCTGAGCCTCTGAGATCTTTAATACTGCATTATATATTCGGTGCGCTGCAATTAAATGCAGCAAGAATGTACACTGCGCGCAGAGCGGGGATGAGCCACCATCTGCTATTACACTCCCCGCAATCAATACATGAGGTGGTGAGGGCAGGATTGCTGCTAGAGTGGCCTGCGGGAATCGCTACTGATATGGTAGGGACCGCAACCAACCCATCAAACCCCAATTACCATGTAGACTCAGCTGGTCTCTCGTCTTCTAAGGCTATTAAAACGGTCGCTAATTTGCTGGCACCAAGTGTTAAGCATTTGCCAGAGCCAGGCTCCTGCGAACTTCAGATCCAGAAGCTTGAATCCCAGGAAAGAAGCAAGAACCACTGGGAATTGCTTCCCATTAAAAACGACAGAAAATCCATATTTTACCTCGTGTTGCCATAGCAAGTGTGCGCTTTCCCTTACAGTTGCCTCATGCCTTGGTCTTTCATTTATTCTAAATTCCTGCATGCTTTTTTATTAGCTCTGTAAGCAGGGAAACGGGATCTCATAAGGGCCAATGACACAGAAGAATTCTATAAACTGCTAATGAAATGTGTTTATTGGATCACTGAGAATAGGTTCTTTGGAACACTACAATCGAACGCCACTGTTTAAAGACCTTCTTGAATGGATTTGCGCAGTGAGACCACTCTCATTCATAATGTACACATCTTGTAAAATGTGCCATTGCGCAATGGCAGATCCCCTTGCAAATATCTTTCAAGTTAGGCCCAAGTTCGAAAACTTTTCAGTTTTCATTCTGCAAACAATCAGCCTGGTTAGATAAAATCATTGTGATTATGCTGCTTGCAGTCGTGTGTGCAGCTACTGGCCTGCATTACCAGTCTGAAGGATTTGTGAAGAAAAATCCTGCATGTGGTAATCAGCAATACCAGATGAATGAGTCTCCACCAGTCTCCACTTTAATCACATTGCAGTAATGGTAAATTACTCATGCAGAAAACGGATACAATCTACATATGTGGTAATGGAATACTCTTTACCACTTGCAGAACTACCATTACTAAGTGTACACGGGGCAGGAAATGGTGTGGTGGTCATTTTGAAAAACTCAATCTACAATGAATCTCCCATCCCAGCTCCCATCCAGCAGACAGAAGTGGACTCTGGAGGTGATGGAGAAGGAGCTGCTGGTAGTGGCTGCCAGTGGGTGGAAAGTAAAATCTTTCTGAGGGTCCTGTAACAGTAGGCTTCTGTTGGGAAGGAAGTGGTCCTACCCTACCCCTCTTAGACTCGAGATACGTGGGAAAACCAAAACTAGCAAAACCTCCCCCATATGAAAACTAGATGACTAACCTTGCCTACCCCTCATACTAAAACTCCATTTGCTACCATATTGTATTGTATTGCAGTGTATTATGGCCTGGGCGCCATCTTTTATTAGGCCCAAAAGCTACCATTCAATAAGACTGCAGCACTCACATCCCAGGACTCCCGCACAAAGGGACCAGAGCAGGACATAGCAGGCCAGCACTGCACGAGCCTCGTTCCCACGGAAGCTCATCCATTCCCTGTCATCCAAATGTTGCAGTTAGTATAATTTCTCTAAGAAGGTACCCAGCACAGAGCGTGAGACAGGAACTGGCCCCAGAACAAAGCCCCATTAATCTGATCTAAACTGCTGTGTCCTGTTGACCATCACCATACCAGGGTCCACCTGGCCTCGCTGTCCCAACCCCCCAACTCCTTTCATTTCGATAACCATCTAACTCGCTTGCTTTGACCACTCCAGAACAACCACCAGAGACCTAAGCTTGAGCAGCAATATATCCTCTTCACAGCAACACACGTCTGTTTACATCATGATGCACCAGGGAAGGTAGGCGGTAGATCAAGCCCCAAAGCGAGAACCCTGATCAGGGAACTGTGATGTAATTGAAATCCTGAATGTGGGGTTGGTATGTCTATATATTATTCCCTATCTCCTGAGTCCCCCTTTGATGTGAGGTTGAAGTGCCTGCCATTGTACATAATTTGACGGTTCCTGTTGTTTAGCTTAGATAGTTAGGAATGTTGCACACTGCGAATGGACCTTCACTGCAGCGATGAGCCCAGCTGACCCACGTGCACCAAGATCGACTGGGAAGCAAAAGCCAATTAGGGCCTGGCATCACCTATAGAGCAGGCCATGCTATAAGTCCATTCCAATCAGTATTGTGAAGTCTGGCCTTGTACAGTGATACATGCAACAACGAGACTGATTGAGTGATGATGCTTACAGACTAAACAAATATGGTTTCCATAGTCCATTTTACAAACTAAAGATGTGGTAGAGTCCAAGCGTGGCTTATGCGAAAGGCTGATTTATTAATTATCACCAAATAAACACACATTTAGACTTCATTTTGTTGTCATAATTGACACATATAAAACGCTGGACTTAGACAATGTCCATAGGAAAAGTTCAAAGAATAAAGCAAATCACAACAGTTAAAAAGCTAGGGGCATTAGGTTAAACAGCATAGATACTTAATCAACATGTTCCAAAGAAACTTAATCAACATCTAGTTTCAGAAAGGGAGAGCCCAAAAGTTATTGATGTGTGTATCTCAGATTGTCGACATGTTTCGGCCTGTTTTAATACATTTGACACTATTCCTAGTGTCTTTTAACTCTCAGATTTTGGGCCATCTTCAGGACAATGATTTCTTCAGTATCAAACAGTGAATCCTTTATACCCCTGGTGGATATTCATGCGTAGTTATTCTAAAAGACATATGAAGATATATCAAACAGTCATAAAGGTTTCAAAGTCATTCTTTCAGTCGCTGTTGTTTTTACACACAATACGTGCACAAACTCTTTTGTATGTTTTGCATGCTTTTTACTCAAAACTAACAGTGGAGAAAAGAAAAAAGAAAAAACAAGCATATTCAATCTTAATTGGCATATTACTGATCACATAAGAAAACTGTATTAACCACAGCTTATAGTTAATTCATGTTCATATACATTGACACATCGTATTGCTTCATGGTAGTGGTGCAGTGCCTGGATCTTCACTACTGCAGAGTGCTCCCCTGGGGGCAACTCTCTTCGTGGGTGTCATATAGTACACTCTCACAACACACTCACAGTAGTTTTTAAAAACATTTTTTGGGAAAAATGAGGGCTGGTTGTTGTCTATTTCCCACACCAGTTGCTCCTCTTAGTACCCCTATTTTTTGGTAATACAGGTAACACCAGAACTTACATATTAACGAAGTGGTAGGTCATGTGGTAATTTCCGAAGGGTATCGCAATTAGCCACAGCCTGGCAGTTGTCTCTTCAGAGCCAGTGCGTAAAGTCGTGCTTAACCTGGCCCCACACCAGAAGTTACCTGCCGGGACCATTTACATGTTTTAATTTACTTAGCAACTCTGTCAGCAACAATTGAGAAGTCACGTGATTTTGCTCATGACTTACTTCTGTAATTTTCTTAATAGGTGAAGTGAGTAGCTCAATGCCCAAAAGACTTACTTTCTTGAGGCACCAAACTGATGGGTTCTGCGAACTAAAGAACATTTCTTATCAATATGTGAGGTATTTTACAACAGTGTTAGAGTTACAGAGACACACTTACATGCTATTTATCATAGAACTACGCCCCGGAACAACTGTTTGGAGTTAGTGGTACAGCGGGAGCATGATGGATAGAGAATCCCCTCTGCCCGGTGTTAGGCTGCAGGCAAATCACTACAAGAAAACACAGGACATCATTGTTAGTCTGTATTAACAAGATGGTTGATTAGGCTTCTTGCAGGACTAAATTTACTATGGGGCGCGAGTTGCCTAAAGAAAGGCAACAGGGTGTGGGAATGGCTCTCATGAGGAAAACGTGCCACATACCAGGAGCTATAACTGCTTGCACGCCAGTGAGAGTTCGCGTCTACAGCACTCCTGGGCCGTAGGGAACTGAAAGTAGATTGCGTTAGTATCCGGAACGCCTTACCATTAACACAAGACTCCCTAGACGTCTGCCTTCACTAACGGGCGAATGCGAAGAGCTCTACAGCGCGATTTTAAATGCGAGCAATTCTGTGTCACGTGATTGGGCGGGTACCGATTGGTTACCGTCTCATGTGGTCGGACGCGTAACTGCAATGTTGCGTTACTGTGTTTGTTTACCTTTCTTTAAAGGGGCACATCCATAGGATTTCGAATAGCTACATTAGTAAAAAAAAATATCACTATTGGATGTCAGTATCTAAGCTTGCAGGGCAGAGCTCACAATCCTCTGTAATAAGTGGTAGTTTGGTGATGCAGCATGAGAAATTGTGAGCTGATTCTCAAAACTGGAGTATTGTGAAAAAGATAAAAACAGCTACATAAATCATACATCCAGAGATGAAGGTCATTTAAAAAAGTGTGAAAGAGCCATTATAGCCGCCGGTGCTATCCACGACGCTGAGATGCTGTATGGTCTGCCTAGAGGTGTGTGGTTGGTAAAGTAAAACAAACACCACCCAGGTGGTTGTGGGGGGAAGAAATGGAACTGTTGGTTATAAAAGAGTGTTCCACTCCACAGATACAGTAAGGCCCCGCTGAACCGTTTTTAGGGTATATATCCAGCGTTGTTCACACCGGGCCAATACGTTTTCTGTATTCCCCCCTCTTGGTGTTGCTGGAATTCTTTGGATCACAAACCAGAACAATTCAGTATATTTGTGCTTTTTAAACTCATAGTGGGCTACTAGGGTTTTCTTTTCTACCTTATTTTTTAAACAGGATCTGTGCTCAAAGATAAGTTGTTTTATTGGTCTTTGAGTTTTGCCGAAAAGGTTGCATGGGCATTTGATGCCATACATGACTCAATCTGTCGTGCAATTCGGAAAAGTTCGTAATTGCCAGATTTTACCGTTCAACTCGTTGGATGTGATGTTTTTAGTCAGAGAGCAGACTGAGCGCAGTCCACGTTTAAAATGTCCTGTAACTAGGGGGATTCCCCATAAGGTGGATTGTTGATCTACTTTTTGTTTAGATGGATACGTATGCACTAGCATGTCTCTGTAGTTTTTTTGCCTTTTAAAGGTGAATCTCAGGATAGCTGGATTAAATCTGCTAGCTTTTAGCATATGCCAGTGTTTTTTGACTATTCGCCTTAGTCCATTACTGATCGGACTATACGTGCTGACACAGGTAATCTTGTGTTCTTTATTTGTCTTTTCAGGGTTCAGGCACCTTTCTCTATTTGCATGTTGCACTCGTTTGTAAGCGCAATGGATCATTTTGCTTGGATAACCGCGTGCTTTTAACCTTAGCTTAAGGTCTTTCCCTTCTTTGACGTAGTTGCTCAAAGAGGAGCAGTTCCATCTAATTAGAAGGAATTGGCCCACCAGCAGGTTTTCACAAAGGGACAATGGATGAAACTGTTGTACTTGAGCAGCATGTTTTTGTCTGTCGGCGTGCGATATAAAGTAGTAGTTAATGTTCCTGTAGTTGTTTTTTTGATCAAAAGATCAAAAAAGGACACTTAAGATAAATCAAAAGTCATGGTAAACTGAATGCATACATTCTTATTGTTAAGCCAGAGTAGGAAAGTTTCTAGACTATGGATATCCCCGCTCCACAGCATCAGCCCATCATCAATATATCGAAACCATTTAATGATTTTGTTGTTATACGGGTTGTTTTCATGATAGATTGCTGATGTCTCAAAAGAGTCCATGAAGAAGTTCGCCAAATCAGGGGCAAAAGTAGCTCTCATGCTTGTTCCATGTGACTGGCGATAGAACGAGCCATCATACAAAAATACATTTTCAGTGAGAGCTAATCTAGTTTGGGGTATGAGAATGTGGGGTCAGTGAGAAACGAAGAGTACTGGAGTGACTTTGACAAAGGGAAGGAAGGTGCAGTAGGAGGAATAGAACAAGTACAGTGGGCAAGTTCCATAATGGGAGATACATGGGAAGGAAGACTTAGAAACACGCTGGGAAGAATGGCTCTAGCGAAGAAGAAGGGAAGTAGTGTGAAGGGTGGGAAAGCAAAATTGAAACTACAAATGCCCCTTATTCACAAGGGAGTGGAGCAAGCCCATTAATGCCCCCTGGGCACAGATGGATAGAAATAATCTACTCAAATCCCTTCCTCCACTCACGGCGGGTGCAGGGAAATTGATATATGCCTTTGAGAAGAACACAGCAGGAGTGCTTCTGGCGATAGGGGACATCAACAGACTAGACAGAGTCAGTGTGGGTGAGAGCAGGATACCCAGGTGTGACTATAAGTAATGACATGATGGAGAATCTTTTAATAATGTGCAAGCACACGTGTGGGTTGCAATGCGAAGGACTTTCCCCGATACCCCGACTTACACTAGATAATGCAATGCACCATGGGGATGAGGAAGATGGTGCACAGTTCATTCTCTGGGTCCAAGAGATGTGGCGTGCGGAAACGGGAATGGCGTGGGACCAGTCCACGTCCCTATTTTATTTCATTATAAAGAGAGGGCTGCCAAAGGAAGTACAGAATGCCCTGGACAAGATAATGGGAAAGGAAGCAAAAGGATGACCAGAGATTCAAAGCATTATAGTACACCATTGTAGGAAGATCAAAGAAAGAGAAAAGGAAACTATTCAAAGAAGGTTAGCAGAGCAATCAAAACTCATACAATCAAAATTAGTGAAGGTTGCAGCTGTAACAGCCACACTTCCCACAGAACAGATGGGTGAAGAAAGGAGTGTCTCTGTAGCAACACAAGTGAGAATGGCAGCGGTATGGACAGACAATGGGCAGGAAGAGTGGGGAGGTGAACAACAATATACAGTAGCCCAATGGCAAGGAAGACCTGCAAGAGGAAGAGGTGGGTCAAGAGGGCAAAGAGGAGGGGGAGGTCTCAGAGGCCAGGGTTCCAGGGCAGGGAGCCAAAAGCAATGTTGGTCCTGTGGGATATGGGGTCCTTTCTAATGGGATTGCCGCAGCAGGCAGGGAGGAAACTACCAATACAATCAACCATATTACAATCAACCGCAGTATGGGCTCCCCCATTGGGGAGCCTGTACGGGCCCCCTCAAGGCGCAAACAAAGTACCCCCACATTGCTCACAACTACCACCTCCACCTTGCGGGTCCAACACACTTTGTCATCCCCCTACTTACATGCAAGAACCGCAAAATATCCCAATCAGCAAGAAACACGCAATAATAACCCCTTCCCCACCACTCCAAATGGCGCACTTGTACCTTATCGAGGAACATGTGTGCTCGGAGAAGACACCTTTTCATGCCCCGGGTCAGAGACATACCCCGACTAAGACAGCCCACAGAGAGCACTTGCATGGCCAGTACTATCCATTACCTTACATCCAGAAGAGGAACCACTGGTGGGGGCAGAGATGGAGGACTCGGGACTGTGAAATCATGTATTTGTGAAGGTGATTTTCCATTATCTGGAAAAACTCTTGATTTACAAGTGTTCTCTGGGGCTGTAGTCACAGTTCCTTACACAGAAGATTTGGACATAAAAATAGGAGGGAAAGTAGTGAAAGTTCTCCTGTCAACCTACTAGGAAGAGATCTGCTCAACAAATTAAATACGACTATATCATTCACTGAAAGAGGAATTGTTTTCTCCACAAGAGGAATGTGCGCCATCAGAGCAATGTTGTTAATTCATACCATTGCCAATGAAATAAGAGTAAGGGGGTACCACTATATCCAGAGATGTTCATTTATGGGAAACGAGTGCTTGCCAGGGCAGTACCAGAACTGACGAGGAAAGAATTGAGAGTACCCTTTGATGTTATCTTTCACCTTGGGCAACTGCAAAAATAGAGGCCGGTACCATCCTGTCTTTAGATTTGGAAGGAGTGCAGGTGTCAGCTAAAAGAACTGTTGCAATTTGAAAGGACAGTCACGGATGTGAGTGGTGCACAGTGTTATGAATTGACCCTAATATGCCATTGCGAGAGTTGACGGTCGAGGATTTGTTTGCGAACGACAACACTGAGGGAGAAATAGTATTGGAAATCAGTATTGCATGTGATGTTATGGTACAGTAAAGAAAGGTACCAAGCCCCCTCATAGCTGTCGTCAGCGGACCACGAGCTTTCTGTGACACAGATTTGCAGCAAATGCCGCCCACCTGTGGACCACTAATCCTCACGACATGGGTCTACTGAGAGAGCTGACCCCTGTAAAATTCATACTCAAGCCAGGGGCTGTACTACCTAGGGTGAAGCAATACCCCTTAATTAGGGAGGCTGAGGAAAGTATCCAAGAAACATTACAAGCGTTTTTACAGCAACGTATCATTGTCCCCTCAACCTCCCATGCAATACTGTGGTGTACCCCATTAAGAAAACGAGAAGGGGCAGTTGGCGTATGATCCAGGACCTCTACCCTCTAAACGATATTGTCCAAAAGGAGTTTCCTCTTGTTCCAAATCCAGCTTTTATTCTGTGTAGTAGTCCTAAACATGCTACCCATTACGCAGTGGTTGACCCAAAAAATCTTTTTTTCAGTGCCTCTCGTCCCAGAATAACAATATCTGACAGAATTTACCCTTGGGGGGGAGGAGGTATGACCACTGCCGGTTGCCCCATGGTTACGGTGAAAGCCCAAGCATATTTAACAGTATACTACATGACGACCTTGGCAATATTCAGGTCCTGAGTACCATCATTCAATATGTAGATGATTTATTGGTTTGTAGTGACAGTGAGGAAAGTTGTCAAAGTGATTCCATTGCCCTCCTTCAACTGCTTGCTTAAAAAGGGTACGTCGATAAAAACAAACTGCAGTACTGTTTGGCCGAGGTTCTGTACTTGGGCCAACTAATTTCAAAAGATGTCAAAAGAATAATTCCTTTCAGAGTGGTGACAGTGCATGCCTCAGCCAAACCACATACTGTGAAAGACATGCAGAATTTCTTAGGACTCTGCAATTACTGTAGAAGCATGGATTTTAGATCATGTGGTCTACACAAGGCCACTCCGACAAGAGCTGAAAGAGGCACAGAAAGAGAAAAGACCTATAATATGGACACCAGAGATGCAGAGAGCATTTAATGACCTAAAAGAGTTAATTTCGACGGCTCCAGTCTTAGCAACCCCTGATTATGAACGAGAGTTTTACCTCTTTTCCCACACAAACAGTACACTTATGACAGCGGTGCTAACCCGAAAAAGTTAAATGGGTCATAAGCCATTAGCATACAACAGTGGCACACTGGATGTGGTAATGCAGGGACAATTTGCATGGGAACAAGCTCTTGCTACAGCTGTGTCACTTTATTCATTGAGCACTCTCTGTATGCAATATTAGAAAGATCAAACTTCACCCTCACTACTCAAACGGCATCGGCATACGAAGTGATACTGTCAATCCCAAATATGAAGGTATTTAGGTGCAAGAGAGTATACCCCGCCACCTTCATCACAGAACAATGCACCACCCAAGACATGGAAGAGCATGATTGTGCAACATATGAAGGAGAGGGAGATGACATTCCAAAAGCTAGAGAACATGCCCTATATAAGGGAGAAGTGTTCTTCGTTGATTGCTCAGCATCCATTGACCGAAAAACATGGAGGGCCGCTGTAGTGAGGATGGAAGAGGGAGAGTACGAAATTCTAATACAGAAGCTCTTGGCCATGCACTATTCGGCGTAAGCTGCAGAACTCCTGGCATTAATTGAAGCACTGCATGCAGCAAAAGGATGCTCAGTGACAGTTTACTCGGACTCCACATATGTCTGCACAACAATACACACAAGGCTCTCAAGGTGGAGCAGAGGGGGATTTACAATAGCAGATGGGTCCCCCGTACAACATGCAGAGCTACTAAACAAAATGATTGATGCCCCATCAGAACCCTCTGTAGTAGCGATAGTGAAATGTCAAACAACCAAGATGAAATATCTTAGGGAAATGCAGCAACAGATGCGGCAGTCAAAGAGGCAGCATATCTCCCAGTATCCAGGTGCACAGAACGCATTCTAGTGAGCAAAGCATAATTGCCTCAAGAGGATGGGTATAATGCATTACCTATCACACAAATAATAGAATTACAACCAAGGGCTATGATAGCGGAGCAAGAATTATGGACGAAACGAGGATGCACACAGTCACTCACTGATTTCTTGTAGAGGCAGGATAGCACAGGAAAAGTTATCATGCCACTAGAGTTACTGCACCTCGCATTCGAACAGTTACACTTACCAGCACACAGTTCAAAACAACACATAGCAGCCGACCTCCAGGAGGATTGGGTCATTCCATACCTCCAAGAACACCTGAGAAAATGGTGGTCGAGTGCACAACGTGCCAAGTATTCAATTCTAGGATGACCCTATGAACACTACGAGGTACATTACCCTGCCCGGTGGGGCCTTTCTGTAAGCTGCATATTGATTATGCAGACATGGGTGAAAGATGTACGGGTGCCAGATATCTCATAGTGGTCGTGTGTCCCTTTTCTCAATGAGAGGAGGCAGGGCTTTGCACCCACCGAGATGCGAAGTGTGCCACCAAATTCCTCGTCAGAGAGGTGTTCTTGATCGGGGATATGTGAAGTAATACGATCAGACAATGGCACTCATTTTGTTAATGACCTCTTCAAGGAAGTAACATTGTTACTAGGAATAAAACATAAAATGTGTTTGATTTATCACTTGCAAGCAAATGTGGTTGTACATAAAATAAACTGCCTACTTAAAAGTAGGTTATCAAAACAGTACCATTCCTTAAAGAAACATTGGTTGTACTGCTTACACCTGGCACTATTCCAACTGCTCACACAACTGAGCAAGGACCACCACCTGTCACCCCATGAAATAGTAACTGATAGACACATGCAAACACGATTGTCACCAGTAGGAGAGCTTCTGATGCAGACAAAACAGAAACCGTTTTGGGAGAATACTTTAAGGGGTACATAACACAAATCACAAGATCAGTACGTAGTATAGCAAAACAAAAATCACCTCCCTTCATGGCTGACAATCAAACTGACACAACAACTGCAGCTCAGGATAGCCCAGCACAACCACTGATGCTGGGAGAGTTAGTATACATACAGAGTTTTATCAGAAAAGGGAACTCTCCAAGGTTCCATGACCCATATGAGGTAATCTACTGCACCCCACTCGCTGGGGTTGAGGTCCTGGATTCAAAAAACAATGTTAATAAAATAACTAACAGAGGAAATAACAGTTAAAAGATGAAAAGTGTAAATAAATATAAATGTTTGAACATCATAAATCTCTCTCTCTCTCTCTCTCTCTCTCTCTCTGCAATGATGCTGGAGTTGATGCTGCTTAATACAAATGTTCAGTTAGATATCAGCAGGAATATAATGAGTGTAACCTGCGCATACAGTTATAACTGCGGGTTGATCTTTAGTGCAATATTGCTTTTATGCTTCTCTTTAGTTGAGGAATGTATTAGGGAGCATCATTTATCTGGGGCCCCAAATAAAAGAAGGGAGGGAAGGGATCAAATGGGTGTCCAGCAGCAATACATCATTCAATTTAACTACTGTGTATAAAAATATAACAAAAGTAACTCCAAGTGTTTTTCTGTATATAAATAATGTAACTAAGAAATTATCTGAGAGTGTAAGTGTCAAGTTGCCACCCCTTATCATGTTTGCAGTTCAACAGACTACCTCACAACCTCATATGATGTCTACCTCAATGCTGGACGAAATGTGTTATAGACTCCTGTTCCCCGAGCCACACTCAGTACCTTCATTCCCACTATTGTATATAAACTCAGTGCAAATACTGATGTTCCCACACTACAAGGTACACCATCTGTCAGTACGGATACTGCGTGCAGCAACTCCCAGTACACACTGTGTAGTAGACTAATGGTACGATTTTTGCCATCCAATATACACAGGTCACTATGCAACAATGATAGGCCATGCAGAAGCTTGAGAGGGAAAATACAGTCCCTTGTGCATAATAGAAGAAAGAAAAGAGACTTTCCCCATCCTGGCCAGTCTAACAGTTGGTATTCAGATATGAGTGCCACAGAAGGCGAATGGCCAATGGGAGTTGCTATGTGTGTTCCATAATACTGCATGCATCTGGGGCACCCAAGGTTCTAGTGCCACAAGTAGTGCCCATAGACGAGTCACAATGTCTCATCCACCTTGCACTATGTGGATAAAAGTACCTTTCAGGCAAGCATGGTTAAGATGAAGCTTCTCCCTCCAGACGACAGGAAATGCTAAGTGAGATCAAAGACAATAAATGTTTTAAAGAACTCTTCCTGGCTATTGACGGCACAAGCTTCACAGAAAATAAATGGCAAGCATCAATCTTCATGTGGAAAGCAGAAGGGCTAATTGGACTTTGTAGAAAAAACGTGTACACATGTATGGACAAAGCAGATTGCAAAGCTAACGTGGGTCACTGCCCTTGAAAAAACGATTCAGGTACAGCAAGAAGAAAATTATAAACTGTGTCTCTATGGTGAAAGGGAAATGTTAATGGGCACCAACAAGCATTGCAACAGAAAAATCATCGTTCCAGACTTTCAAAAGGGGACTGCAGCACTCATGGACTATTATTGGGTTTGTGGCAAAATAGCGTACCTGCACCTCCCTCCTTCTTGGAGGGGCTATTGCACTCCTGCAATGCTGCATTCCACACTGCTGGTTGTGTCTGGGGAGCACCTAAAGGGGGAGCTGTTACTTCCGACGGACAAAAAGCACCAAGGCTCACAGAGGCCCAACCAACAGCACTACCTCCCATCTTTCAAATACTGGCTGTCTGATAAAGAGCAGCATGATCGCCTGTTCTGGAAGAAACAGTACTCCAACTATCTGTCACAAGATTCATCTGATCTGCTGCCCAAGTCCCAGATGAATACAAACTTTACAACTCAGCAGGGACATTCTTTGCTTCTCTTGTACCCAGCATTCAAACAAGAGCAAATGCCAAATGGTTCCAAACAGTAAGGTGGAAGCTGGTCCAGTTGGCAAATGACACAGAAGAAGGACTCAATGTCATCAAGGTGGAACTAAGGGCAGTCTGTCTCATGACGTGTTAGACTTTTCACAGCTATGGAGGGCAGGGTCTGCAAAAAAGATCAGAAGTTCATATTGCACATTCGTACCTTCTGAAGTCATTGATAATGGGACACTATCGCATATGATAGCAGCAGTGCATGTGCTGGGCGTCAAGATGAAGAAGGAAGCAGGAGTGCAAGAAACGGACTGGTTCAGCACAGCATTCAGCTGTGTACCATCATTGCTTGGGACAATCATGACGATGTTGGTCCCTATCGTCGCATTGGTTTAGCTGATTTTCTGTGTGTGCCGGTTAGGTCTAAAATGCTGCTAAAAGGCAATACCTGGTAGTGCAAGGATAATAGTGACTATTGGAAATAGAAATAGTAAAAAGGTTTCTCATGACACTCAAGAAGCCCAAATACAAACAGGTGAAAACAATGAGCCTAAATATAGAATGGTAGCAATATACCACACTGGGGACGTGGTGGATAATTATTATCACACCACCATTGCACAAACACAAGACCTTGAAAATTACACAGAGGTATGGGTAGATCTGGATGGGGATGGGGGTTGTATATTTATGACTTGTACCCCTGAAGAGTATGCACGATGTGGGGAAAGCCTGCAAAGGGCGTGTCTAACATGGATGCCCATAAAAGGTAGCCCTATTTGGGAGGAAGAAGAAAGAAGGGCTCACGAACGTAGAGGTACTGGGGGTGGGTATTCGTTATTGTAGAAGTAACAAAAGGGGGGAATGTTGGAAGTGAAGTAGTCCTACCCTACCCCCTTACACCCCAGATACATGGGCAAACCAAAAGGAGCATAACTGCCCCCACGGACACGTGCCCAGAACCTTACACCATCGAAAATTAGATGACTAACCTTGCCTACCTCCTCATAATAAAACTCCTTTTGCTACCGTATTGTATTGTATTGCAGTGTATTATGGCCTAGACACCATCTTTTACTAGGTCCAAAAGCTGCCATTCAATAAGACTGCAGCACTCACATCCCAGGCATCTCTCAGAAAGGAACCAGAGCAGGACGCACAAGCCGTGTTGACACGGAAGCTCATCCATTCCATGTCATCCGAATGTTGCAATTAGTTAGTATCATTTCTCTAAAATGTGCCCAGCACAGAACGTGAGACAGGAACTGCCCCCAGCACAAAGCCCATCCATCTCAACTAAACTGCCTGTGTCCTGTTGACCCCCACCATACCAGGGCCCACCTGACCTCTCCGTCCCGACCCCCCAACTCCTTTAATTTTGATAACCATCTTTGACCACTCCTGAACACCCACCAGAGACCTAAGCTCGAGCAGCAACATACCCTCTTCACAGCAACACATGTCTGTTTACATCATGAGGCATCAGGGAAGGTCGGCGGTAGATCAAGCCCCAAAGCGAGACCCCTTATCAGGGATTCATGATGTAATTGAATCCCTGAATGTGGGGTCGGTATGTCTATATATTATTTCTATCTCCCAGACTCTTCCTCTCATGTGAGGTTCAGGTGACTGCCATTGCCCATAGTTTGTCGGTTCCTCTTGTTTAGCTTAGATAGTTAGGAATGATGCACAATGCGAACTGACCTTCATCGCGGTGATGAACCCAGCTGACCCACGTGCACCAAGATCAACTGCGAAGCAGCAGCCAATTAGGGACTGGCATCACCTATAGGGCAGGCCATTCCATAAGTCCACTCCAATCAGTAGTGTGATTTCTGGCCTTATACAGTGATGTCACACATGATGTGTTTGTATCTTATAATGTGCTGCCCATGTAAATTTAAGCAGAGCACTCTCAGGCAGCAGAGATCTTTGGTGCCATTTTTCATATTATATAAACATTGTTATCTTTGCAACCTTATCTCCTGGTCTCATTCCCCAGCGGGGTGTGTTTTTTATGATTATTGGGATACGTGTCTTGGGATGTGCCTTCACTACCAAGGAGGCATGCCAGTGTTTGCCCATGTACAGTTCCAAACCCATGCCCAGAGACACACTGGGCTCTTGCAAGTCACCTGGGACAGGATTGTGGACATCTCTACCCAACCTTGTGACATCAACTTTAGGTAACTTTAGGTCTCACCCTAAGTTACTAGGGGAATCCAGACATGGACCCTTTGCTCACTATTCTTAGAGAGGCACAGCTCCAAACTACTGATGAGGTCCAACCAGACCAAAACACGTGTCTTGGGTTGCTGTTGGTACTCTTGTTCAGAGGAGAATTGCCTAGCATTTTGGTGCTGGACTGCCCCAGGACAGGACAAAGACTGATATGTTTTGGATATTTCTCCTCCGTGAAAAATAGTGAGCTAAAGACTCTGGGTAAGGCTCTCATAACCAGGACTAATGTCTGGCCGAGGGCCTCCCAGGAGCCCTCCCTCCCTTGTTATTGGCATATTTTAAGTAACTTTAGGGCTCACCCTAGGTTTCTAGGGGATTCCAGACGTGGACCCCTTGCTCACTATTCTTAGAGAGGCACAGCTCCACCCTTCTGATGAGGTCCAACCAGATCAAAACACGTGTCTGTGGTTGCTGTTGGTACTCTTGTTTAGAGAAGAATTGCCTAGCATTTCGGTTTTGGACTGCCCCAGGGCAGGACAAAGACTGATATGTTTTGGATATTTCTCCTCCGTGAAAAATAGTGAGCTAAAGACTCTGGGTAAGGCTCTCATAACCAGGACTAATGTCTGACAGAGGGTCTCCCAGGACTCCCCCACCTTGTTATTTGCCTTCCAGTATAGAGACAACACTCTAGTAGAGTGTACTTCAGACCAAATGCCATCTGGTGTGGAATATCAAATTTGTGTCTATCATTGTCCAAACCTATAATCACTTGTTTAAACCAAACCTGCAACCAACATATATTCATATCATATAGAGATATGTACATCATACTGTTCCAGAATGTCTAGTTTTAAAGTATGCATTCATGCATGTATGCATGCAAGATATGGTTATTCATCGAAAACCCCCAAACATGTCACTGGTGATAAGTAAGATGTGCTGGGCAAAACAAAACAAAAACAAAACACAAAGACTTACTTCAATGATTACAAAGTGGGAATGTATTGTTCATAGCTCCAGCATCTTTGCGTTATATTGAGTCCTCTTCTTCTGCAGTTCGCAGCTAATCACCATGTTCAACCTGCCAGTTTGAGTGTGTATTATCTCATGTACAACATCAATTCATGTGAAGCTAGGACCAAGAATGAAAAGCTATGTTGATCACAATTAGCCTCATTACATAGTGGTAAATCATCCGTAAATCCACCAATTTACAGCCATTTTCATTTACCATTACCAGCACTCGGTCCAGTGGACATGCCGCAGGATTACGATTGGTGGCCGGGTGGTGTAACTCCCCATTTATGGGATCCATAAGACTCCATGGGTAGTTTTAGCGGGTTTACAATGAGTGGTAATACTGCACAGTAAATCTACCTTATTGTCAAAACTTGTGGTACAGCGGTGTGGTGATTCAGTGGTATAGTGTTGGTAACATAATTACTGCCACATTTCACCTCCCCGCCATACACATAATGACTTTCACCTTACACCACTCATCCTTCTGCATGGTCTTCAGTTTGCGATCATCGCATCACACCAAAGAATTGGGTGAAAGTGTGAGAAAGGGATTGTGTGCATGGATGCGTCTTGGTGGGGCTGTGGTATGAAAGTGTGGGTTAATCTGTGTTAGTCCTGTCACATTCCCAGCAGTTATTCCAATCAGCTAATTTGGGCAGGGCAGTATCATTGAGCCAAGTGTTTATGTTAGGAAGTGGACTATCAGTGCTTGATGGACAAGGTGGCCTTCTAGGCTTTACAGGTCAACTGTACACTATGGGTGTTCTTTTGCTTTCAGGTTCTTTAGACCTGCTCCTTTGCCTTTGTGTGATGAGGTCAGGGATAAGTGGGAGCAGTTTGACACCTAAGGAACTCCAGAGATAGCAGAAATACTGTATTTGTTACTGTTTATTTTAGCTTGTCTCGGGTGAGGAAGAGGCACTGATGTGCACCGGTTAAGAAGAAATCCAGTACCTGGATTAGTCCCATAGTGAATATGGCCTATGAGATTCCATGCAGTGTATATTTGAATGTCCCCATGGCACCGAAGTGCAGGATTGCTAAATGCATTTTTTAGAGGGGGTATGTCAGGCCATATTCTTTTGTCAATGTCATAACCAATGTGCCAATCGGCTGGAGGATGGGGGTGATGGTCTCCATGTTCATGTGAAAAATGTCAGCATTTATTATTGCTGGGCTGCTGAGGAAATGGTCTTGGCCTTGGAACATGGGCCTACTATTTCTCCTTCCTCTTTGGGTCAGCTTTCTCCTATCATCAACCATGTGGATTTCACCAGCTCTGTCAGGGAGATTTTCCGTAGGCCCTGCTGCCAGTGTACTTAGGTTTATGTTCCTGACTTTAAGTACTGTCAGTGATTCTCTCAAGCACAGCAGGTTCTCTAAGTGGTTGTTGTGGCACAGCAGCCAAGGTCTAACACTCAAGAGGTGGAGAGGGTGGATCACAAATACAATACACACTTTTCGTTAATCTTAAGTAAGAGAACGTTGACACACTATGGGCCTCATTACACGGACGGCGGTGGACCAAGGTGCTAGTAGCACCTTGGTCCATGCCGGTATAATACCGGCACCGCCTTGGTGGAAAGGGGAATTACCGCCCTATTCCAAGGTTGGTGGGGCGGTAATTCCCCCTTCCCCCATTGCCCTTCCCCATTCCCATTTTTGCCCCATAGGGCATAATGGGAATGGGGAAGGTGCTAATTACGGCACTGCAAATTGCGGTACCATAATTAGCTCCCTGGTTCCTTCGCGGGTTGGTTTTTAACACCTGCAAAAGGCATGTGTTAAATTCTCCAACCTGCAAAGGGACCTCGTAGTAAGGCGGTAAGGATTTACTGGTGCCGGTAAAATACCGGTACCGGTAAACCCTTACCGCCTACCGTGTAATGAGGCCCTATATGTTGATAGAAATATAATCTTCACTCAAGAAAAGGCTAGGAGAAAAAGCAACACATGCAGAGGTAAGTAACTTTGCAAAACTTAAGATGCCGATATGCATCAGGTACCGAACACAGTTTTAAGTAAGAGTTCTTCAGAGCCAATAGGGGGTCCCTTCTAGAAAGTGAAAGGTAGTAGTCGTAATGTAAAGGGTCTTCTAGCTAGGCTGGCATCTTCAAGTAGAGAACAAGAGAGAACAGTAGGCTGATTAGGAGTAGTCTTTAGTGGGAAGGAATTACCTGTGTGCATGTACCCATAAGAGCAAATCCTGGAGTTGTGGTGAATTGAAGCCATCAGGAATTAATTGAAGGTGAATAAGAGGTCAAAAGAGGAAAAAATGTACAAAGTAAATACTTGCCAGAAGTACTGGAGAATCAGAAGAGCTGGGTGAAATGGCAGGTGTGTAGAATGCAATGAGTGGATGTAAGAGAAGGTGTGAGTGACTGGTGGGTGAATGATAAGTGATGTGATGCGTGTTTTTGAATGTTGTGGGTGGGTGGGTGGGTGTGTGCCTTTGTAGAGAATGTAAAGGTTGGAATGTAAGAGAAGTTGTGAGTGACTGGCGGGTGAATTAGAAGTGATGTGATATGTGTTTTTGAATGCTCTGGGTGGCTGGGCGTGTGTCTGTGTAGAGAATGCAGAGTGGATGAAAGGGAAGGTGTGAGTGACTGGTGGGTGAATGAGAAGTGATGTCATGTGTGTTTTTTAATATTCTGGGTGAGTGGGTGTGTGCATGTGTAGAGAATGTAATGAGTGGATGCAAGAGAAGTGTGAGTGACTGGTGGGTGAATGAGAAGTGATGTGATGTGTGTTTTTGAATGTTGTAGGTGGGTGAGTGGTTTTGTGCATGTTTAAAGAACGCAATGAGTGGATGTAAGAGAAGTTGTGAGTAACTGGCGGGTGAATGAGAAGTGATATGATGTGTCTTTTTGAAAGTTCTGGATGGGTGGATGTGTGATTGTGTAAAGAATGCAATGAGTGGATGTAATAGAAGGTGTGAGCGACTGGTGGGTGAATGAGAATTGATGTGATGTGTGGTTTTGAATGTTTTGGGTGGGTGGGTGTGTGCCTGTGTAGAGAATGCAATGAGTGGATGTAAGAGAATATGTGTGTGTGTGTGTGTGTGTGTATGTGTGTGTGTGTGTGTGTGTGTGTGTGTGAGTGACTGGTGGGTGAATGAGTATGTATTTGATGGTGTGTCTTTGAATGTGCATGTGTGTGGTGCCTGTGTTGAAAATGCAGTGGGTGGAGGTAAGAAAAGGTGTCTAATTGTGTGACTGATGGGTGAATGAGAAGTGATGTGATGTGTGTTTTTGAATATTCTGGATGGGTGTCTGTGTAGAGAATGCAAGGAGTGGGTGGAAGAGAAGGTGTGAGTGACTGGTGGGTTAATGAGAAGTGATGTCATGTTCGTTTTTGAATATTCTGGGTGGGTGGGTGTGTACATGTGTAGAGAATGTAATGAGTGGATGCAAGAGAAAGTTTGAGTGACTGGCGGGTGAATGAGAAGAGATGTGATGTAATGTGTGTTTTTGAATCTTCTGGGTGGGTGGGTGTGTGCCAGTGTAAAGAATGCAATGAATGGATGTAAGAGAATGTGTGTGCATGTGTGTGTGAGTGACTGATGGGTGAATGAGTATGAATTTGATGGTGTGTCTTTGAATGTGCGTGTGTGTGGTACTTGTGTAGAAAATGCAGTGGGTGAGGTAAGAAAAGGTGTATGATTGAGTGACTGCTAGGTGAATAAGCATGAATGTGATGGTGTGTTTTTGAATGTTCTGCGTGGGTGGGTGTGTACCTCTGTAGAGAATGCAATGAGTGCATGTAAGAGAAGGTGTGAGTGAGTGACTTGTGGGGGAATGAGCATACATGTGGCAGTGTGTGTTTGAATGTTCTGTGTGGGGTTTGGTGTGTGCCTGTGTAGTGAATCTAGTGTGAGTGAGTGCGAGAGGAGATGTATGGGTGATTGACCGGTGGGTGAAAGGGGATGCATGTGTGAGTAAGTCCCTGGGAGACAGGGGATCACTGGAGTTTTTTGCCACATCCTTTATTGACTTTGCATGTTTTACTGGTATGTTTGGGCAAATGCAAGTTCACGTGTGCCATTCACTGGCTATACAGGCATTTTGATGCAGTCAGTCCTGCCATTGCTTACTGTGGCATGACATTTATTAATCAGCATATTTAAAAAATCAAGCATGATAAGTAGTGTTACCTCGCTAGACTGATGTTTGGCATAGCAGCCTGTATATTCTTCACTGTAGAATGACTTTTTATTAACTGAGCTTCTATGATGAATCAAGCAAGATAAGTGTTCTTATGGGTCTAGACTGGCTTACATTGGAACCAGTTTGGACAGGTTTTACTATTGTGACATGGCACTTTTAATGGCTAAACCAATGGGAGTATGTACTTACATAATAGCATCCCGTCGTGTAAGATTACATGAGCCCAACCGGTTCAATCCAGGATAGAGATACCAACTAACCAATACCACTAACAATTTCCTTCTCTGCATACACCTCTCAAACTCCAAACCAAATATAACCACAAACCTCCAGCACAGCAAACTGCACAAACTTCACTACACTGCAACAACAAAACAAAAAACACACATAGACTCACACATCAGCACACGATGACTACCGGCCGCATACACCCCAGGCCCAGCCGACGGAACCACCGGGCTGAGGCTGCCAACAGCACATCACTGCAATCTTGCACTTTTCCAGCCTCCACCCACTAACCCACGTCTCCCTCCCTCTTTCAGAGCCGCCAGAGCGCCAGGGGACCTCTCTGGTGGTGATAGTGCGCGGTACAAATGACCTTTAACGTTATGATTAACATTAACAGTATTGGCATATATTGGCAGTGCCAGTTTTGTGCCCAGTGCCAGTAATGATACTATAGACAAACGTCCTAAAGGGAACATAACTATGGTTTTATATGGGATTACTAGCATATGTTGGTGGAGCCAGCATGGAAATGTATGGGCACAGCCAGCATACAAATGTTTTTTATACTGGCATATATTGCAGGGACCGCCATGATAATGCATTGGGAAATGCCCTATGCACTTTTGGTGACTTGCATCTATTGTACTTTTTTTCATTATTTACCCAACACCCTACAAAACCGAGTGTTGGCCTTTTACTCACATTTTCCCAGATAGTGGGCTTTGTAATGCACACTACTTTAACCCATCATTCAAAACATTTACTCTGGAGAGGGAGAAGAATCCCCTGCCCTAAACCCCCCAGCCCATTTTCGTTAGTTCGGGCTCCCTCGATATGCTCATTTGCAATCACATACTTGTGGCAAATATTTACACCCTTCAAAAACAACTCACCAGCCACCACTGGTGGCTAGTATATTTGTGGACCAGGCACCACCCCCTTCTCTCTATGTTATGTTAAAGTTTTAAGCTTTGATTGAAAAACATATTTACTTCTTTCACTAGTGCATGCCCCTGCAGCAGCATAATCATCATGATCATTCCGTCTACTTGGTGGTCTGGACCGGCCCAGGGTGTGGCCTGCCCTGTGGTTTGTTAAGGAGCTTGGGGGGCCCCCACAGCATGGGTTGCTGGGGAGCCACGAAATGTTGTGCTACACCATCGGGTCTCACTGGGTCTGACAAAGGGTTAGTGTGCAGTGTGCGCCTTGAAGTCTGCCAGTGAGTCCCTGGGTGAGAAGCAACTCATGGGTGGTTTCAATTTTAAAAAACTGTGTGGTGCTATGAATTTATGTGTGCAGCAATGATATTCCATTAAATGTTTTTTTTTAAAGTCCTCTGGCACTTAGATAATGAAAACTATGGGGGGATTTTGGCTTTATTGAAATAACCTTTTCCAGGTATTATACTCCAGCAAAGATAATATTATCAGGTGCACTCCCCTCTGTACACACAGACCAGTCTAATAGGTTGCTTCTATCCTAGTGGTAGCTGAATCATATATACATTCATAACCAGGGAATTTTGCTGATACTAAATCCTGGTCAAGGATTTAATTTTCAGGCTTTGCTCGTGCAGCATTTTTCTCCTGGTTAAAAAGCAGCACACGCCTCCCCAGGTCAGTGCTTTTTGTGGCTTGTTTAACACAGCAACACCACAGAAAACAAGTACTTCTGTGTCCATTGATCTATAGATGTTTCATACACTAGCTGTATCCTGCGTTACATATTTCAGTTACCCTGTTAGAAATACTGCATTATGTATGTTTTACATATAGAACCCATGTTGAATCTGGAAAATGGTGTTGCCCAAATGTGTAATCATGGACAAATCATGCCTCCCTCTGTGGCTCGGTACTTATATCTGGCTGAAACGAGAGCACCTGGATACACAGGTGCTAGATGCATCTAAAAAATGTCAAGGTCATTTGTCATCACTAGCTGTGATATCAATTGGTGGTGGAGACAAATTACATCAGTCCATGTGATGTCATCAGGGGTCAAGGGTTGTGTGACGTGACTTCTGCTACCCCTGGCATTTTGGTGAAATGACGTCCCTGCATCTAACAATTTTAATTGCAGGATTCAAAATAATTACCTTGTATCCTGATGCTCTTTGGGTCGCTAATGTACTTTTGGGTTTCTCTAAAATCGCAAGTAATGTATGCTCTAGAAATAGGGTTACTGAACACCTCATTGTTATACTTGAAGTTTTTATAATCACGAATGCAGCAGCAGCTAAAGATTGCTCACAGGGGTAATGTAATTTCATAACTGGATCTAAAATCCCACTATGGTTTATGTCCATGCCCTAATGCTGTTTTCTGTGTAAGAACTGCTGTCATAACTTCTCAATTTGAAGGAGAGAATAAGTAAAACTATTCATGATAATCTGGAATTCCCAACACAGGGGTTGCACTGATTACATTTTTTAATTCTTCAAATCCTTCAGTCATCTCACCCTATCCATATTATTTCTCTCTTATCCACCTGTGCGTCTTTAAGTCATTTTAAAAGTGGTTGAATATGTGTACTGTAATCAAAAGCCCAGGCCCTACAATTCTTACTTATCCCTAGAAATTGTTGCATTCCTCTCGCTGTTTTCGGTTCTGAAGGCGTCATTATTGCTTCTGCTCTCTCAGGTGTCACTTTCCTCCCCTTCATGAGAAATCAACTCTCCTATATACAACACCTGTTTTGGACAGTATTGTAACTTCTTTTTGTCCACCTTTTACCCTTTCTATGAGAGTATAATCATTAGTTTAACAGAATCTTCTATGCATCTTTCTTCTGTCTCACTGCACTCCAAAATGTCATCCATTTACTGAATGATTGCACTTTTGAGCTGAACATTACCCAGGTACATCTTGAGGACTCTGTTAAAGATTGATGGGGACTCACATTAGCCCTGTGGCAAACAAGTTTGTTTCAGGCAAATATTTCTATACAAAAAGGAAGTCAAATCTTGTGAGTCTTCATGAAGGGGAATTGAAAAGAATGTGTTTTTTTAAATCTATCACTGTGAAATATCTGGCCTTCAATGGGATGTTACACAATATTGTCACAGGATTTGTAACTAAGGGAAACTATATTGTTTAGGGGGCGAAAGACTATCCACAGTCGGGGTTTGGTTATTTATGTTTTGTTAAAATTTAATTCTCTATTTTTTCATTTGTTAAAATCATAGTTAACCATTCACAGTGGGATGTTGTAGTGTTGTTTTGTAGTAACCTCAGTAAAACCTCAGTGTATGTCCGAAATTTCTCCTCCTCTTTTGGATTTTCTGTTAGTGAATTTGATCTTGTACCCTGTGGGAATGGCTTTGTGTATAATTGGAGTGTGGTCATATGTGGGCCAGATTTCTGTGATGAAGAACATGTCTATTTGCTCCTTGTAAAGGCAATCAGAAATGACAGATGCGTTTTTGGTGATAGAACACATTTTGATGAGGAGGCATCTTGTAATTACTTTTTCTTTAAAATGGTTGTGTGTGCTGTGAAATAGCCAGGATTTTCATTTTATGTGCTGGTGGCTTCTATGGTCTCTGGATTGCTGCATTCATCTTCAGACAGACAGGATTTTTAGTGGACTTGGATTGGTCATCTGATTACCGTCTGGAATAGTGGTTGGGTACTGTTTTACGATGAACAGTCGGTACATGGTACATTTTTAACCAATACACTTTTAATACAAAAATAGAAAAACTAATGAACCATTTGCTAGATTCTTAAAATTGGATGGTCTGATGGTGGTCTAGTGTGTATGTGTGTGTATGTGGGTGTGTGACTGTTTGTGTATCTGTGTGGTCAGCATTTTGAGGTGATGTTTGCTTGCCCGATGCCTAAGCTGGCAGCTGTTTGATGAGGTATCTAGATATGAAATGTGCTAGAAGTCATTTTGGTGGATTTTCAGGAATCATCCAGAGGGATAACTCTAAAGCTTTTTTTGGCAATTTCTTCTGCTTGAGGTCTGCTGTCTTTGTGTCCTTTTGGCATGATGTGGACTTGCTGTATGAGGTGCGGAATGGTTACCACTGCTATGTGCCAAAAAGTATTTGATACTTTGGGGGTGTTTAGTTACCAGTAAACAATCACCTTGGCTAATCAATTATCAGTAGGTGGGAAAATAATCTGTCTGGGTCTTGCAGGTCTAGCAGTGGTGGAATAAGTTAAGGCTGTAGCAGTAGCTCTAGCTGGTATGTGTGTCTAGTGGTCAAGCGATTACCTTACTGAGATGCAATGAGTGAGTAATGGATGAACTAGTGAATTATGTCTCTAACTAAGAGAACTATCTGGGTGCTTTTTGGCCTACAAAGAAGGGAGACTGCAATTTGGTTCTTCTGCATCACAGTTACCAAAACTGTGTTCCCTGTACCAAAGACCAATATATTTTATTGCCAGCATGAATCAGTATTGCTGTTCCTCTTTGTGGATTTGACCCATTATAGATGGATCTATTCCTGCAACAAGGGAGGAAAGGGTGGATTGGGACAAAAGAGAGCCAAGGGCCAGAAACTATGGCATTTCTTTTGTATATAGTTGTTTAATCAAGCATGTATAATTTAAATACTGTTTGGTGGACTTGTAGGTTGCACAACCTATATACATGCATGCATATGTATATGTTTGCATGTTTAGTGGACATATCGGGCTGGATGGGGTGTAGGGGGTGTGGTAAGCAATGGGGCACCCCCATTAAACATACATTGTGTGACGTACAAGAGTCAACCAAGCTGTTGTCAAAGTAAATGTGGTTGACGTAACCACATATAACCCATTTCATTCACATAGACTGCAAGAATGGGGAGCAGTGGGTGGCCAAAGGAAGTACTCTTTTCTATGTATATTTTTCCAAGGAACCAAGACACATATTCGCCTGATTTATTGGAATTTCTTATGGTGTGTTTTCATCAGAACAGTGTGGCTGTCCTGACCAGATTTTATATAGCTTCCACCCCAGAGACTGCTCCATTTATTTATGTTAAACAGAAGAACAAACATCTTAGCCAATTTTAAGATGTGATTGTTATGACGAATTAGTCTGAAGGGTCTTTTTCCTTTGCCTTTAGGTGAATCTAAATAAATGAATTATTTGGGGTACTGGCGTATTGTATACAATGTATATTCTACTAGAGGCTAAATAATTAGTGACAAAATATTATTATATGTTCACAGTATGGGTGTTTTTCCTATAAAGTGTACCCATTTTTTATTTGATATACATGATCTACCTTCAATTTGAGAGGAGCATCATGGAAGGGTGGTACTTATACTGTACATTTGAAACATAGGGCCTCATTATAAGATGTGCAGAATGGGTTTAACGGCGCCGGTAATGGTGCCGATGCCATTAAACCCACTCCGTACTATTACGAGGTCCCCTCGCGGGACCCGCTCTGGATGTCTGTTTTTACCAGACGTCCAGAGCGGGTCCCGCGAGGGGACCAGGGAGCTAACAACGGGCCGGTCGTAATCGGCCCGTTGTTAGCTCCCTCACCCATTCCCATTGAGCCCTGTGGGGACTCAATGGGAATGTGGAAGGTCCGGGCCCGGGTTCCCTGAAGGAGGAATTACCGGGCCCTCCAAACTCGGAATGGCAGGGTAATTCCCCATTTAGGGAACCCGGACCAGATTTTGGAGGCAGCCATGGCGCCAAAAGTGCCATGGCTACCTCCAAAGTCGTAATGAGGCCCATATACAATTATAGTCTGTAGATCTTGTAAGCCCTAAAAAAATTACTGATGTTTCTGGTTTTAGCCATCATGTTCTCTATATATCATTGCACACCATAATTTCATTTTTTGTTATTTTCTTTCTTTTACTTTGATGGGATAAATAATTATCCTGAATAAAGGATTGTATAGATTGGTTGTGTATGTTAATCCACTGCAGGGCAGAGTTGACTGGACATCTGCAGACACTGGATTCCCCCAACCTCTTACCAGCCAAGGCTACAAATCAAACTCCTCATGTTTCCGCATCTAAAGCTACAGAGTGTTCCCTTCACTCCAGAATGCCAAATATTGGGCACTGGCTGTATACATTTTATTTTAAATTAAATGTAATGTTTTGATTTATAAAAACCTATTACAAAAAAAGCAATGATATGAATTTAACATTTCACAATATATCAACCTTTACAGAAAAATAAGAATGAGTACAATTTGACATTCCGCAATATGTGCAATTCATTATCATTTACCAAGATATCATCACACGTCATAACTGATCATACATTACTTGTCATTAAATTATTATTAATCATCTTAAAGTCTTCTCATCTAGATTACATTGCAGAGATTTTTTAACAAACTAAGAACTGCTAACTTCAGAGACACTGATCTAGCGTGCATAATAGTCAACCATAGCAGATCAGGGAAAACCTGTTCTGTATTTATAACATGTATACTGAAATAGTCTATTCTCTGATTCATTAAAGCAGGACAGTACAACAAAAGTGCAGTACATTTTCGATTTCCGTCAAATTGATACAATGTGTACAGGCTGCTTGATCCCTACCCCATTTGTGTCGTATACTAAGTGCTTCATTTGTTTCCAATACATTGAACATGAATCACATAAAATGATTCTGTACATTTTTACTTGGGAATCATTCGACTACCCCTATTTCTCTATAAGGGGAAATCACCTGAACATAGAGCCGATTCTCCATTACAGTGTTTACAGCGTCAGCTCAATCTTGATATTTAATGATTTGTTTGACCTTTTAAGGATTTACTATTAATGTTTTGATTGATATACCCATTTGGAGTAGATTAGTTACCCCTTCATCATAAATGTCTTGTATTACACTCTCCTTTCACAAACCGTTTGTCAATTTGTTTCCCAACATCTGATAGAAATTACAATCTGCATTTGCATTGAGAATGCATTTCCTTAAAAGTCTTTTCCATGTTAACATACTTTGAATGGACTGTAATCACAATTCATAGCACAAAACTGCATAGGGTACACACTTCGGAATATAATAGCACATTGCTCGTCACATGATTGCTTCAAAGTGATCCAACTCCTGCAGTATCCAAACAGGAAATAATTCTAGCCCATAACCAAGTCTTGGAATTACTTTCATTTGATAGAATCTGAGTGTGGGCTATATGGAAAATGTACCATAGTTCCGATCCACACATTTCATCTGGGACACCAATTTCATATCCTTCTACTTCATATCATATCATTTTTGAAAAAACACGTGGTGTAGCTAGACGCTACAGGATAGCCTAGATATCATTTTTGTTTGTTCCACCAATTTTCTGTTGTCCAGATTCCAAGTAAATGTCTTTTTATTGTGCCTAGCCTCTCCCCTTTGTTAGTTTTATTTTATAATTACTGTTTTCTCTGGATTTATGACTAGATTATTTAAATTCATATACAGCCTAAACACATCTGTTAGTCTCTGTAGACCAACCACTGTAACATCGAAAAGGATGAAATCATCGGCGTAAGCTGCCCATACTATTTTTAAATTACCTATTTTTGAAGGATGCTTCCATTAGGTATTTACAAACACCCACCACATAAAGGTTAAATAACATAGGTGCAAACATACACCCTTGTCTCAAGCCATTAGCAGTAATAATGGGTTTTGTTAGTAGATCTTTTGAATTCAGCCTGACCTGTATTTGTGAGTCCCTATGCAGTTGTATCAGAATACTCAATATAGACCCCTGGGCATACCAAACATATCCAACTTTCTCCACAGAGTGGGACAGTCTACCAAATCAAATGCCATGTTAGGTCCATTGATGTGAGTTAACTTCCTCCCATCTTTGTTTCTGAAGGTGAATCAACAGCAGGCCACCACAGTCTGTTCCTACTGACTTCCTAAAACATATTTGTTTGTAATCCATAAAGTTTTTCTCTACACAAAATGCATCAATGTGTTCCCTAACTATAGTCGGAAATATCTTTGAATCTACATCCATAATTGTTATAGTTCTGTAGTTGTTTGGAGATGTTCGTAAACCATTTTTAAAAATGGGTATTACATATGATGTTTTCCAACTTTGTGGTGTTTTCTTTATATTCAATATATCTGTAAAAAGTATATATAATATTTTTGCCAAGTGGGTCGAGTTCTGTTTCAATACTACATTTGTTAGCTGATTGGGTCCCCCTGCTCTAGATGAGCTAGCTTTTTGATTAATGCTTCAATCAAGTCAACCGAGATAAACATTTCCCATTTTTGATCCCTACATTCTCATAAAATATCATGCTATATCACTCTTGCATACATTTGCAAAATGGACTACCCAGTTCTGTTCTGGGATTGGATTGGTCTGGACTGTTTGCTGTTTGACTTCTGTCTGGTTGATTAAGGCCCAGAAACTTCTTGCATTGTTGTCCTTGAGTGAAGTTAAAATACTTTCACCACCTCTTTGGTATAGGGTGAACCGGTAATAGTTTTGAAAGTTTAGTTTTTTAAAGTTTGTTTCTGTCTGCATACTAATTCATCTGCTTCCCTACTATCAGTAGTGATTCTCTTGATTGTATGTATCACTTTCCATATTTGCTTCTTCATTTCTTGACCAATTGGATCATTTTTATGTTTGTGTATATGGCCTATGGTTTTTTTTGGGAATTGCTGCTCATTAGATTCACTATCACTTTCTCCGTATACTCCGAAATATGCAATGTGGAATATGCAAACAACTTTGCGCCCAGGGTTGACTTATCGAAGTCACTCAGCATAGTTCTGTTTAAACATTCAGATATGACTTTGTTCCATCTTAGTCTGTTACCGCTAACATTCACTTCAACTGAGTTCATAACAACATTAGATATCCTTTTCTTGTTCTCCCAATGCAATGTCAAACTCAACCATGTGTGATCACTCAATTGGTTATCCACCACCTCACATTTTATTATAGAGACCTTTACTTACAAATATATAATCAATAATGTAATTGGTTCCTGGTGATGACCAAGTCAGAGTGTTATTACATACTTTAAACAGACCCCAGTTTTCGATTCAAATGAGCCATTTTGCCCCCTGAAGCATCTTCCTTTTATTATGTTCAACTATTTTATAATCATGGTCCAGATATTCACAATCGCTAATACATTTTGTTGTGCACTCGGCATTAAAATCACCAGCTATTATCATTTCTCCACATGGGTAGTTCACAAATCAATCTTCAATCCTAGCACTTAGTGTTTTTATCGGCTTGTCTAGGTCATCAAGAGGATCCGAATATACATTGACCAAAAGTACATTCACACTTTTCATTGTATCATCATCCACAATTAAAATGGCCATTATAACATTTGAGATTCACCAATCCTGTATCTTTCGCAATCCTCTTCCATTGAGAATGGAAATTGCCATTCTTCCCTTTGGTCTACCCAAACTCCCTTTTGTCACATTTTTACGGGATATATCATAACCATCAAAAATTGGCATCCCTACCAACCATGTCTCCTGTACAAATATGATGTCAAAGCTCCCCAAAACGTATTCATTTGTGGACAAGCTAGCAAATCCCTGTGTATTCCAGGACAAGAACGCAAGAATGTCCCTTCCCCTAAAGCTGTTTTTGTTTCATATTCCTTAACTGAGAGATAGAGTCTCTTAATGTTAGTGCCAACCAACACCATTTAGTATTTTCTTTGTCTTGTGTGTTAGTATCTCCACCTCAGGCCCCCTTCTTGATTGTTTCTAAGAAGTCATGTCTTTCTTGTATCATTATATTACTATACTTATTATTTATTTATTTTCTTATTTATGTATTTAATGTGTGCCGGCAGCCTGCAGACATCGGAGCACACCTCTGCTCCCCATTCTCTGTTTCTTTTCCAAAAGAAGCTAGATCATAACCAAATTTCTTAAAGTTCCCCACCTCTTTTAAGAGAATGTCACACACTAGTATTGATGGTAGCGGAGGATAAATAACATTTCATATCATATCATGGTATTACAAGCCTCACATAGTCGTAGTGATATGGGTGTATAAAGTCTGCTAATGTGATATCGCTTGTGGTTATTAGATGTAGGGATGGGATTTCACCTAGCAGTTCCAAACCTCTACTTCTGCTCAGGCACTCGAGCCCCCATTGTTTAAACATATACTTTAGAATAGGACTTGGCTCCTCTGTGAAAAACGGATCTCTTAATTGTATGGGTTACATTTCACCCTCTTCAAAAACATAGCCCTTGTTTCTAGATTCACTCTGGTGCGCATCCCTCTCTTTTGCATGTGTATCAATCTCCTCCCTTTCTTCTGGAACAGATGATGAACAAACAACAGAATTTCTCCTAAAGTCTTCTAATTCTGGATAAACATCCAAATCCAAGATATTAGAAGCCTCTTTTTCTCGCTCTCCAATTCCCAGACTCTCTAAAGCATACAGTGTTTGTCTGAGTATGGCCAAACCTATTTTCTTTCCTGACATGTTTCCTTTCACTCCCCCTTCAACTTCTAAGGTTTCTTTATTGATGGTTGTTTTCTTTCCTCCCTTATCAACCCCTTCTGTCCCTCTCCCATTCAGACATAACTGGGAACACCCTTGTGATATAGTATTAGTAACCAGGTTTCTGACCTCAGATTCTCCCTCTTCATAAGAAACCCACTGCCGACCCCTCTGGCCCGGCCAACTATTGCCCAATTTCCATCACTCCCTTCCTGGGCAAGCTCCTGGAGAAACTGGCTATCTGACAGCTTAATCTCCACACTGAATCTGTTGGTTGTCTTCATGACCATCAGTCTGGCTTCAGAGCTGCCAGAAGAATGGAAACTGCTCTCCTGAACATTCGTGAAGACCTGCTCTCCAATCTTTACTCTAAAACCCCTTGCATCCTCATCCTGCTTGATCTCTCCCCTGCCTTTGACACTGTCAACCATGCCATCCTGCTCAAGCGTTTTTGTGATAACCTAGGTATCACTGCTCAGGCTCTGACGTGGCTGACTTCTTTCCTCTCTGACCATCCCTCCCAGGTTCAACTTGGGTCCTTCCTCTCTGCTATCTTTTTCTCTACATGTGGTGTCCCCCAGGGGTCTAACTTCTCTCCCTGGCTGTTCAACCAATACCTGGCACTCCTGGCCCACCGCATTGCCACTCTTTGCCCAACTTTCAGTGTTATGCAGATGACACCCAGCTCATCTTCAGGCTACCCTCAGCCTCCTCCTCTACTTCCCTCATCTCTGACTGTCTGTCTGCTATCCAGGAGTGGTGTGCTGCCAATTACCTCTTTCTTAATGCCAGCAAGACTGAGATTCTCCTCATCGGCATACCCACTCCGTCCTTTCCTGCAGCTCTGTGGCTGGCCTCCCTTGGCCCTCTTCCTGTTCCCACCTGCAAGGCTAAAAACCTTGGGTTCATCTTTGACTCGACACTCTCTTTCTCTCCTCACATCTCTGATGTCTCTAAGAAGTCACACTACCAGCTGCACCTCCTCAGAGGTTTTCTTCCTTTCCTCCCCCCAGAAGCTCACTGTCTCCAGAGCTCTGGCCCTCTCTAAGCTGGACTACTGCATCAGCCTCTTTCTAAATCTCCCTGCTTCTACCCTCCGCCCCTTGCAACTTATCCAGACAGGACTGCGAGACTTGTCCTTGGCCTCAAGCCCAGGAATCGTATCTCTCTAGGAATGAGATCTCTGCACTGGCTCCCTGTGGCTGTGAGGATTAAGTTCAAAACTCTCTGCAACGTCCCCAAGTCCTTCTGGGGCCTCAATACCTTCAACTCTCTCTTCCTAAATATCTTCCCTCTCGAGCTCTTCGCTCATCTGCCTCAAACTCCCTCAAGGTCAGTCGCTTCTCCAAGCAATGAGTTGGTGGTAGATCTCTTTCTTCGGCTGGGGCCTCCCTCTGGAACAGCCTCCCCGCACCCCTGAAACTTAAAGATAATCATCTTCGGTTCCGGAAGCACCTCAAAACCTTTCTCTTTGCTTCTGCATTTTCTCCTCCTCTCCCTTGCTGACTTCCTGGCTGACATTGAAATTGCACTGGTTACCTGGCCACCCTCTGATCTCGGGCCTAGGTAACCCTCCCGCACCCCCAGTTGCACTCCTGCACAGCCTTCCTGGCAACCTCAGCACTTGGGGACTGTTTCTGTACCCCTACAGTCCCACTACCAGCACTTGACATCTGATGTCTGCACTTACTCTGCACTTGCCACTGGCTGGCCGTACTTTTACTTATTGTTATTTATTTCTTATCCCTTGTACTGCACTGTCCTCTCCCCTGTCCCCCATGCACTTCTCCTCCCTCCCCTTCCCATGCACTTGAGCGATCTAAATGAAACCTGGCCTAGTAAGATCGCTGTCTGTCTTCCCTCTGTCCCCCTCCCTTGCCTCGTTGCGCCTAGAATCACTTGTGTATAGGCATGTTAGAAATGCCATATCATATCATATCATATCATATCATATTAAGGATTGAGTGTCTCTTTACCCTTAAATTGAGCGTATTTGCACCATCTTTCGATTTCATATTTCTGGATTCATTCTTATGTGTCACTCCATACCATTCCAGACTTCCTCACTCTGACTGTTCCTTATAGGTCCCGACCATGCATTAAACATGTTCTATTGTCTCTCAGATCTCAAAACGCTACCCTATCATTTCTGTGATTTCCCGATTTCGTCTGTAGCAGGATTCAGATTTTTAGGCAAACCTGGCTCATTGAGGGTGCATTTAAATATATCATAAATTGGTTTCCCCAAATTTGTATATTTCTTCTGTTTTTGGATATTATTAGATCTCTTCTTTTGGTTTAATGTATCTGCCAGTCTGTCATTGGTCTCAATGTAATTTGCTTGTGTGGCTGTTACATCTACAACTTCCATCACTAATTCATCCCTGTCTACATTCCTTTCCTCGGTAGAGGCAGTCTTTAAGCTTCTTCTGTCTTGGTATTCGTCTAATTCTTGCCAAGCTATTGCCCGTAGATATTTTCTTGATGTCATCTTTTATTCCGGAAGCTGCTTCCGTTTATGATTTCTTCCCTTTTTATTGTTTTTTTCTCGATGTAATCTCTCTGTTCTCTAAAGAGACACTCACTGACTCCCTTTGTCACTCACCCTGCTGTTTTGGAATAAGTCTATTGAGTCTACTTCATTAATTTATTTAGTTTTTAGCTTTCCTCTCGCTTGTTCTTCTGTGTTTTCTTAGGTGAACCCTCCAAGGGCCAAAAGTCCTGTAAGGGAACCTCTTTTTCGACCGGGGTAATTACCCCCTGTTTTTATGTAATAGTTTTAAGGTCGCTGAAATGTCAATCAAGTGACCAGTCTGAATTTTTTATTCATTAAGTAGTTGGTCCTGCATATTTTGTATGGCAACAGTTATTTCGTGATTGTTGTCCTCCTTTAATGTTGGAGGATTTACTAGTTCTTTTGCTGTGGATTGACTGACCCCTGCCCCCTCTTCCTCATGGAGATGCTTGGTCATAGCAAGTTTAGTCATTTCCCCCATAAGAACATTTTTGGGGGTATCAAACTGGGAGCAGTTCTACCTCTCCCCACACCAGAGTTTTTACCCAGAATTTGATTGTAGATGTCCTATGGGAGGGAGTCTATTTCCTCCATTTATAAGGATTGGGATGGATTTTGATGTGGTGGAAACTGAAACTTTTTACCCATCCCTTTAAGTGAATGCCTCCTTCCTCCCTTCCGGTGACTCCTGTGGTGAAGGGGTCAAGGGAAATGCCTGAGCTCTTGACATGCTATCTCGTCTGTTAGTAAATACGGGCACTGTGAGAAGCATGTCCCATCTCGGTGCTGTCAACTTTTCTTTTTTTTTCATTATTGCAAGTTTTGTCAATACAATATTTGCACACTCGTAAACACACATCGGTTATTTTCCAGAGACAGCTTCAATCACCACGGTCTGTATTTACCTGGAAAGCCTCAATAATTAGATATTGTTCACATAATCCCCCTTTATCTTGAGCCATCTGGCATTTGACAAAATACACTTTTATAATACAGTGTTGCCAACCGTCACTCCCACACTGTGAAACTTGTCAATAATGTCACAGATTCCTTTCTATAAACAGTGTTAGTTCGACCATTCGGACCAATGGAGTTCCAAAGCGCTTCTCAGCGGTCACTCCCACACAGCCTTAAATCTTACTTTATATATTAATAAACCACAGGGAGAGTGGTCACCCTCGCTCTTAGCCTCCCAGTGGTACTAAAGGCACAGACGCAGATAACGAATCAGCACAAATGGTGTCAACACAAGTAGTATCCAAATTTAGTGCAGATTTTACAGTGGAAATAAAAGTTGTGGTGTTAACCAGTATTACAAGTGTTACAGGTACCACTACAATCTTGCAATGGTCCTACATGACCAGTTTATGGGGAAAAGAAAAGTATCTCGCTAAACAATATACACTCTATCTTCATACTGCTAATTAGTGGATTGCCACACAGACCTTACTATTTTAAGAATTTAAAACTTTCGGATTCACCGCCCACCACCCGGCGACCCTGCGAACAGCAAATATCACTTGCCTGAGCACTCCCTTGAAGTGCGCACGCAGATGCGTGCGGTCGGCTCTATTTGAAGAGCTTCTGGGTTTAAGGGGCGGGGCTAACAATTTACTGAAAATAGAAAGATAAAGAAAGACTTTAGATGTAATATAAATGTTCTATGTAAGTCCAATAGATCATTGAAGAATAAGTCTGCAATCACGGTGTTCGTAGCAGGCTTGAAATCAAACCCCAGTTCAAATTCAGCAGGAGAAGAAGAAAGTCCAATAGAGCAGACTGCCAGCAAACAACACTCGCCTGAGCACTCCCTTGAGGCGCCGGTGTAGATGCACGGACCAGCTCTATATGAAGAGCTTCTGGGTTTAAGGGGTGGGGCTACCAATTTACACAGTTAAAATTCAGCAGGAGAAGAAGAAAATCCAATACAGCATTCCCCTAGCAAACAGCACCCGCCTGAGCACTTCCTTGATGCACTGGGTATACTCATGGAACGAAATTAAGTTTTACTTCCGATTCGGATGATTGTTTTTCATTTTACACAGCCTCTGCTCATTGTTTATTGGCATTTGGGCATCTGTTTTTGCCTAACCTACCTTTCATACCTTTACTAATAAAGGCACATAGTTCTACTTATTGCATGGATTTGTTCGCTGTTTGGGACTTTATTGGTTATTGCTGCTGTGGTACAAGGTTCAGAGTGCATCCATTTTCTGAAGTCCTGCCCTCTATACCCACTTCATCTCCCCACCACTGATGTCCAAGATTTTCTCAATAGAATAGGCGGGGCAAACCCACCAACAAAACTGACATTCATGTCAGTTTGACACCAAAACTTGCTCATAGGTGTGTATCCTTTTTGCTTACACTGAGGTAACACTGAGTAGCTATGCATTGCGCCAACCGCACACCACCGTAAAGACTTGCACAATTTGCAATGGGAAGGCTCTTATCTGCATAAGGAGTTCAAGAGGCATGGTGAACAACCCACTGAACATGATGTGAAGTAGAGGATGACATTCTAGCAAGACACATCCTGAAGATTCTGTTTCATTAAGAATGCATACAAATATCTAGAATAGGTCAGGCAGCCAGTGGGCATTCATTCTAGCAGCAGAGATATTGTTATTTTTAGGAATGTTCAGAACAGCTCTCAGAGCTGAGTTTTTTGATGCTATAGGTGTTTGAACATGCAAACAGGGCATTGCAATAATCTAGCCTGGATAGAATAAGGGCTCTGGCAATCGTGATGCAGCTGTCAGAGGTCAGGAAGGGCCTGCAGGCATTGATACATTTTGATGTGCATGCTGCCTCAGAGGCAATTGCATTTACATGTCTAGTTAGAGATAACGAAGAGTCCAGGTATACCCTTGGTGTTTATACTTCTTTTGAGACTGTGGTAGTATTTCCATCAATGACAAAGGATTTGTAGTATCCATTACGTTTGTTTAAACGTGTCTGTATTCCTATATGGAGCAGCTCAGTTTTCCTGTCATTTAGACAAAGAGCATGTCATGCCATCCATACCTGGATGGTGTGATAGATTTTGCTCAGTGCCTTACTGTCAGTGTTGTTGGTGCCTGAGATAGGAAGGAGGATCTGCGTATCATCTGCATAGTTAGTGCAGGATGTACCCATGCCATCAATGAGGTCAAAGAGCAGCTTAGTAAAGATATTGTATAGTGTCAGTGAGATACAGGGGCCTTGGGGAACTCTGCAGGTGACTGTGGGTGGGTGGGTGGCTGTAGAAGTGGAGAAGACCCTCATTTTGGGGTTAGATAGGAAGAAATCTACCCAGCCTGCAGCTTTGGTGGAGAAGTAGGCTGCTGAGGAAAGGTGTTGGCAAATGGTTTTGTGGTCCACCAAATTGAAGGCTGCTGAGGGGTCGAGCAAAAGGAGGAGTTACAGGTTGCCATTGTCTTTAATCTCATCCATTTGGATATTTAGATCCAGGGGAGCTGACTCGGTTCCATTGCCCCGGGCGGAAAGCAGATTGGCACAGTCCAAGGAGATTGTTGGATTCCAGATACTCTTGGATGTGCATGCATGCTGCTCTATCCAGTATTTAGATAAGGAATGGGACTGTAGTTGGCAGGGTGCTGAGGAGGGGAAGGACCCAAGCATCTTTTAGATTAGCTGGTACATTACCAGATGAGAATGAGGAGCTGGCAAACAATGTGATGAAGGGGACGAGCTCTGCAGCACAGTCTTTAATGATTGAGGCTGGGTAGATGTCCCCTTGCAGTGTATATGGCTTCAGGCCTTTCATGATTTTCATAACTTCTGAGACAGAGACCGGGATAAACTCGAACAGTAGGCTAGAGTTGTGAGGTGAGGGTAATGGGTCAGTTTATGCTGGTATTAGTTTATTTCTTTACCAAGAATTTTTGATTGTAGTAGGGAAGATTTGTTCAAAAGTGCTTTTTGAAAGTTAGAGCACCAAGTGATGTCTTTAAGGCAACTGTCTTGGGGCGTGGGGAGCTGGTGATTCAAGTTCCCGCTGGATAGATAAGAGCTCTCTTGAACCTGAATTTGCCTTTTCTATGCACTCATTTTAAGTCATGCCTTTGGTTTGCAGAATGTCCTGTTTGTAGGATATGGACAAGGATGTGAAGTGCTCTTTGTTGCCATCTTATCGTGACTTTTTTCATGCAGTCTTGGCTGTCTGCTTTGTGGTGCGTAGAGCTTTCAGATTTGAGGTGTACCAGGAGTTCAGGTGAGCTACTGGTTTGGGTTTGCCTTTGCTCATGGGTGCTACCTTGTCGATAGCCAGTCGTAGAGTTTGATTATGTAGTTCAATCATGGAGGTAGGATCGTTGGTTGAGTGTGAGTAGGCTGTTATAGGTTGTAACAGCAGGAGTATGTTAGCTGAAGAGATGTTGCAGGCATTTCTAAAGTAGGAGGCCGGTGCAGGTTGAGGTGTAGCACATGTTTCAGTGTGCTTCGGGATAGTAAAGGAGATAACATTATGGTCTGACCAAGGACACGGGACGATAGAGAGGATATGGATGTTGCAGTTCGCATCTCCCAACCACTCTAGTGTGCAACCTTTATTTTGAGTGGTGCCGGTGATCCATTGGGTAAAGCCTAAGGCTTCCAAATTGTTGGCTAAGGCAAGTGCGTTGTCATGGGTAGGATCATTAAGACCGGAGTTTACATTGCCCAGGAGGATGCTTTTAGAGGAAGGCTTGGTGTTTTTGGAGAGGAGGAGTGTAATGTCTTTCTCAAAGGATGGCAGGGGTCCATGAGGTCTATAGATAAGGTAGATGGTTAAGGTGGCAGTGTCGGAAAGGGACATTTTGATTGACTGGAATACTTGGTTAGAAATTTCTCTGTTAGACAAGCATTTCTTTTAACTATGATGGCCACTTTGCCCCCTTTGGGGACCAGTCTGTCTTTCCTGAAAATAGTTTAAGGCTCCAGGATGGCAAGGGAGAGGGGTGGGCCAGAGGCTGCATGCAACCAGGTTTCAGTGATGGCTACCAGGTCTAAGTTAGTGGAGGTGGTGAGATACGATATATCGAGGGCGTGAGCCAGGAGGGGTCTAGTATTGATTAACGCTCATAAGTGCGTTATTGCATCTGTATTAGGGTTGCCTGCAGATATAGGCTTACCCGGCATGTGAGTTTTGATTGCCGGGCTGGAAGTTCCGGAATACCAGTTGAGTTGACAGTTACAGAGGCAACATGCTGCGTAGCGCGTGTGGCATCAGTAGTTGCGCCGGCCACTGGCTCCACAACACCTCTTTAATGTTATATTTGAAGAATCTTTAACAAAGATACAAGTAGTGCTGAATTTGTGAATTATTTGATCTCAAGTAACCTTAAAAGTAAGGCGTATGTTTTATAGCCGTCTGGTGTGAAATATGCACCACAAAGTCAACTGCTAATTTATCAAACATCCCTCCTCTGAGCAACCCACTGGGACCAAGTTCACACTGACAGCCAAGTCAGGGCTGATGCCGAGTTTCCTAGCTGCATCTTGCAGTGAGGCGAGGGTTACTGGTTAATGTCTGCATTTGCCTCGAAGCGTGTTTTGCCCGTGGGGAATATGCTAAGCACATTCTAACTTAAGTGAACACTTTTGGGTGGTTACAGCCCACCAGTGATAAATGACTACGTGAACAGACGGAAAACACAATCTCCTCGTTTTTTCTAGGCACACAATTAAACTTAATGGGCAAATTGAAGAAATCATGCAGAGAGCAGATTTTCAGAAACTGGGAAAGGAATTTGCTTTCTAACCGTTTGACAGGGTCTACCTGTAGGGGGTCGCTGGCCAATTACACGAAACACGCTGAAAAATAAAAGTGCATTATAATATGGTCTCTTTACATTTCTCATTTCCTGCAGACTAGTGGAAACTCTGCAGTCTTTAATATCATGCAGACCTTAATGGAATATTCCCGAACAAAACTCATAAGTAGGATTCCATATTTAAGAACAGGTTTTCTAAAGGCGCAGAAAACATGATTATTTTTGTGGACTGCAACTGAAAATAAAAAATGAAAATATGTTTTTAATATTTTTACACAGTCATCGGAGCAGGAAATCTGGCTTCAGCGGGAAGTGATCCACACACCACATTGAGTGGCACATGAAATTGTGGTTATACGATTCTGGGAAACTAGGGATGTCTTTCTGCAGCAGGGAAGTAACTGACCTACCAGGGAACATGGCGGAGACAAAGGTTTCTGATATATTGGCTGTGGCATACACAAGACCAAACAGATGGTGTTATACTAAGAAAATAACTTTCTACCTCTGTTCCTCAGTTTCTGAACATGACAATGGAAATATACAAGAAATGCTCTACAGAGCGCTTTCTGGTTCTGCTCCAATGGCATGCCTGCCCCCTCTAAAGAACACCCTGCTTTCTGTAATGTGGTCCCAACCAATCACCGCAAAGTTCTTTATACGGCACCTCATGTGAATGCTCTCTAAGCAGTGCTCCGCTGCCAAAAAGATTCTTCTATTTTTCCCAACACAACTATCTTGGTTAAATGTTATTTTCTTTGCCCCGCTATGACAGCGGATGTTAAGCAAGCCAAGGAAGGTGAGTGACAAAAGATGGCTTCCACCTGGGAAGTTTTCTAGACATCTGCTTTACTTTGTCTGATTAAGTCCACTTTGTGCAACTAAGAACGGGTACATACCGATCAGCACAGCATCCGCCAGTGTCTTTGATCTCGAATGTTATACCTCAGTGAACGACCTCTGTTTGGTGCGTAGATTTACACATGCAATATTTCCAAAAACGTATTCCATTTTGTGCCCTTCCTACATATTGTTATTGTAACAAGATAGATCTTTACGAACCAATAGTGAAAGTAAATGAAATATGCTTGTAACCTGGAGAGGCATTAATTATAGTGCACACACAGACCAGATGTGTGACTGTTGATTATAAAGTCCAGGTAGGCTTTATTATACATATATACAGTCGCTTATAAATTCCAGTTATTTTTAAGTAAATACATTATTGCCTCAACGGGGAAAAAACAGAACTCCTTCTCATTGGGGCCACAGCAACCCTGAAGAAACTTGACAAACAATCCAACTCCTTTTCCATTGACAGCACGCCTATACTGATGTTGCAGGCGGTAAAAACACTAGGAGTTTACCTAATTCAAATCTCACCATGAACAGACAAGTTAATGCAATTGCATCAGCAGGCTCATATCATGCCAAATTGATTAATGCAGCTAGACCCTTCCTGTCCAAAGACAACTGCCTCACTATAGCTAGGGCTATAATTGGATCAAGGCTAGATTACTGCAATGCCCTCCTGGCTGGCACCTATAGCAAAAACATCAAGAAACTTCAGACCATACAAAATAACGTGCTCCGTGCGGCCACTGGCATATCTAAAAGGGAACATATCTCTACCACCAGGCAACAAGTCCACTGGCTTCCCATCAAGGAACGCATCACATTCAAAATACTCCCCATCTCGCACAAATGCCTGAACGACAAAGCACTACTGTATCTCGCCCAGAGATTCTCCAAACCCACCTCTGACAGACCTAGCAGAAATGCCTATTCCCATATGTTCACTGTCCCCAAAATACTCAGGTCTTGCGCAGGTGGCTCAAGTTTCCCTTTCATCGCCGCCTCCCAATGGAACTCCCTGCCCACAAACATTAGGTGCATCAAATCACACACAGTATTCAGGAAGGCCATCAAATCCTGCCTCTTTGTTTACACTGCCAGTGCTGTCCTACCATCTCAATTGGCGTTTTGTACTGCAAGACCTCTATGTATAATGCCTGATGTTTTGTCCATTTGTAACTGTTTGCATTGTCACTATGTCATGTCCGCCCCCTGTAACACTGGAGCGATCATCCATGAAATTGTAACTAAGTAATTTGCTTGCAACAGCGCCTCGATGCCTCTGGGCTGCAGCGCACTTTACAAACACAAAAAATAAAAACATAATTATTGGACCCCCCACCATCCTCATGCAGCCCAGATCAACCTCAAGTGACATAATCAGAACACTCACACTCACACTCAAGCACTCATTAGCATTTTCCTGAGCTGTCTGTCTCAGCAGGCACCAACATTCCATCAGCACTCACAGATGGCCAGCAAGATAGAACAACATTCACCAAGTCACTAGATCGCCAGTGCTTACAAAATATACACTATCACTCGGGATCACACGCTTACACAATCACCTTTCACAATAACTACCGCTTACTAACTGCAAGGTGGACAATCAATCCAATTCAGAAGTAATGTGCTGTGCAGAGACTTTCCAAAATGTAATGGGTTATGACAGGTGGGGAACCACAGGTTTGTCAAACAACTGAAATAGAATGCCCAACTCCCTTGGATTCGAGTCTGGGCATGTCAACCTAAATTGTCCACGTTCAAACTCACTAGAAATCACCTGAGTGGTATTGCACAGTCTCCAGAGCAACACAAGGCATGTTGCATAGAACAGCCTTCCACTATTCCTTAAGGAACAACAAAACTAACAACCACCTATGAATAGTTAATACCTAAGGAGTCTGCCTGATAAGCTCACCCAAACTACTCCTGTGATCTAATATGCAAGAAAAAGTCCCATCCCAGCACTACTCTTGTTACAAGAGACACCAAATGCAACGCTTCATCCCCACCACTCTCCGTCACGTCCAGTTCCATTAACATCCATCACATCCAATCCATTTGTAAAAGCACATAGTCAACATCCTACAAACTTAACAGTATGCACCCACACACCTAACACACATCCCACACTGAGATGCCATCAGGCATGTAGTACCGTCTGTGAGCTGTACTGAAAAAGATCAACTACACTTAATGTTCGCCATAACTATGTATAATCTGGATGCAATGATGACTCTAAGTACTTGCGATCATACCTTGCGGTTCTAGTCTCTACAAGTAATCACTTTTATAGTACGGATTGTCTTAGATCTCCTTTTTGAGCTCATGTTTCCTTTTCCTTTTGAGGCCTACAGTTAAAGCTTGAATTCTGAACACTTTACCTATCACGTTATCTCTATATACATTGCCTGAATTATTCAATTTCCCTAGCGTGCTGGACCTAATCACATCTCCAAAAATGATAACTTGCTTTATTTAAATAGTATTCCTAAAGGTCTATACCCAAGACCAATTTTACATACATACATTGCCTGTTGACCGTTACCTAGGCCGATGTTTCCCAAATCATGTTAGTCTAAATATTTCAGAATTGTTAAGAAAAGCTATTTTTAGGGACCACAAAACAAATCATAAATGCATTCACACCAGCAGGGCAACTGCCTCAACACCTCTGATAATCCAACCCTAAAATGTTCTAAAATCCTTAAGGTCCATACTTTAACATGTGGCATCAATCATACCTTAACACTTCAGTCCCTCATAGTGCTTAAAAGGATAAAACCGATCATGAAAGAGAAACAACATGCAGAATAATGGGGTATTTACTTGTTCATTGCCAGATGTGGCCAAAACTAGCAGTCTTTGTACACCCCCAGAACGTATGGTGGTCAATGCTGTGCTCCTTTGGGTACTCATGGGCCTCCTACACCGACAAACAACTGCTTTTAGTTTTCTCCACACTGGGTGACCGACCACACAGTATGATGCACACTCTCTTACCATCAATAGAGGATCACAGAATTGTGTGTGTTCATGTGGGGATGCGCCTCTCAAATGATTCTGCTATCATTTTTAGCCAGGTAAATCTGTGAACATGTGTTCTGGGTTCAGCTGCTATCTAAACCCCTGCCTGGATATCAGAATATATGTTTTTCATACGTTTCACGACTCTTTAGCAAATTGCAGTGATCTGTCCTGCTTTCCACATATCTTCTGTGAAGGTTCCAAGACTTCTTCCTATGACCCCCTAATGTAAAATGTGACTAAAATATGTTGGGAAGGGTGGTTAGCAGGTGAACAAATAAATCGTTTGCACAACAATGTTTTATTTCAGCGCTAAAATCACAGACAACTGTGACTCGCTAATATTCATTATCCTCTTTATCTATCTGAAGTTCTGGCCCCATAGGGGGGCAACTGTGTTGTGTGGCCCAGCATGTGAAAAAGTTCAGAAGGTATAATTTGTCAGTTCATTGTTGCTTCCTGTCTTTGGCCGTTAGATGCAGTCAAAGAGTAAAGGACCTTGGTGTGAACGGTGGTTAAGAAGATAAGGTGCACAGGCAGAGTCAGAACTCTGCTCCCCCTTGAACTTGTGATCCATGAAATTGTACTCAGGGGTGAACTGACTGAGCCTAATTCACAGAAGCATTTTATAATGGCAAAACCCCATTGGAAAACGCTCTGTGAATCAGGGCCAAAGAGTCATCAAGGTCAGACTGTTTGCCCTGGCACGCAGAAGAAAATAGCATTTTGACATTTCCCAATGCACGTGTGTCTCTAACTCCTGTGGGTAGCAGAAGCGGTGACGTTTCAGTTTTCTTGAAGAGAAATGTTTGCCTGTAGTGTGAAATGTTTCAACAACCACCAACATGCAAATTTGGAAAATGAAATGGTCTTCTATCATGCTTTTGAGCATATTTTCAAAGCAATTAATGAATGTTTTCCATAACACTTGAATAACCACTAACATGTGGCTTCAATGTCGAAGACCTTCTTGAAGTCATACAATAATCTATAGACAACGGAATCAGGGTACCGTCTTGAAGTAATGGTTGTTTTTTCCCTTCCAACCTGAACATGATTTTGTTGATGTTTTTTTTCAAACAAAACCATCCACTCACATTGTGTAGAACAGTCAAATGTTTTAATGGGAAACACACTACAACAATTCAAATCTTTTTTTGTGAGCAGATTCTCTGATACAACAATCAAACCCTAATTTCTGGCAAAAACAAAAAAAAAATATTACAATACAAGCTTAGTTAACGAGGATGAGAAACTTGCCCTCTGCATGCCTTCCATTTGCTGCGGCAATACCTCATCCCTTTCACACTCTCTTCTGACAACCCACAAGACTCACAATGTAATATTTCAATGTCTTTATTCTTGCATTCTTCGTTTTGAACACCTCAATACTTTTAAAATGCCTGTGCTGACCTTTTATTTTGAACTCAGCTTTTCTTTTTTCTTTTTTATTGTATGATTGGTTTATAACAACGCTTTTTACAACACCGCAACAATCGCTCACAATATCCATAAAATCAAGCTTATTATTATTATTGTTGTTATTGTTCTTCTTCTCCTTGGCTCCAACCCTAGGCAACGTACAAGGGAAAAAGAGCAAAAGAGAATAGTGTCATTTTCATGTGCATGTGTCATTAAATTCAACAGAAAAGCTTTAAAAAAAATACCTGTTTCAGACATATTTCAGAAATCGCTACTAGGTAATCCCTAGGTAATACCAGTTAATCCCATTGAAAACAAGCATCAGTTTGGAATTTTGTGCAGGCATGGGAAAGGCACTTGCCAAGCACTCCCTTGGTGGTTTTAACCGGCTATTGATGGTAGCAGGTTCAAAATGGTGCGAGTACATGGGCATCTAATAGCAGTGCCTGGCAAATGTCTAATACTTATACACAAGCCAAAATTGTTGGCGTTGCCAATGCTTGTTTTTGAAAGGACTTTGGTGATGGCCATGCATAGTGCTTATTAATGTGGCTGCTTACACCAGACCTGTTTAAAACATTTTTATTACACCAGTAGCACGTTTACGGCTCCAAATAAATCATTAACTCTCAGAAGACTGCTTTGTAAAAACACTGGCAAGCACTTCAAGTGTTTGACAGTAAGGCTTGATTAAAGCAAGCTGAAAGAGCTCCCTTGTGTGGGGAGGGGCAGAATGTGGTTTGGAATGGCTATGTGGATTAGCATGGCCATGGGCAGTCAATGGGTGGGCAAATAACCTAGCAATACCAACAAGCTTTGTGCCACTCCTTACGTGCCATTTTTCCCTATCTGTACTCTAATGCAATAGTTGTGGCATATACATAGCGCTAAAACACCACCTAAAAGCCCAAACTAATTATCCCCTTCAAATATGAGAGGAAATGTGTCTGCATTAAAACGGGGAATGCCCCCATCTAATTAAGGAAACCGCTTCCACGTACAAAGGAATGTATAGGGTGCATACTCACCCGGAACTATCAAGGTGCATAATGATCATCGGAATTAAAGAAACCCTTAGCTATTATGATATGGAGAAAAGCCTGTTTCAACATTGAGCCTAAATAGAGGAAATCTGCATGTGATCTATAACTGAGGGTGTGGGATTCCACAATTGAGGAACGGGTATGGGGTGGGAGGCACTACAAAGAGTTCATAGAATCAATGTAAACGTAAATACTCGTTCCAGCAGATTTAGTAGAATCAATTAATTAAATTTCAGGTGCAGCAGGGCAAATCCCGAGGCCACTCGAGATCAAAACACAGAAAAAACATCAAACATACATCGGGTGTTACCAACCGATAACCCTGTGTTGCACTCCTAGTGGGATAGAATCCCCTATGTGTTTTAATAGCCAATCGTGAGAAGGGATCTCCCAGCAATCGAAGACACCCTCACAATGGTATCCGTGAAACTCTTCAACAAAACAGGGTAATCTAGTACTCATATGTGTTCATAGCAGAAATAAGCTATGTATTTAAATGGAAAGATGTCCACCTGATATAGTCTGTTCAAGAGCCACCAAGAACCTTCACACTACAGGTGCACAACACATATATTTTATATATCGCGAGGTATTCAAACACATTACAAAGGATAAATGGAAAGTAAATCAGTTCAAATCCAAGTCTCAAACATACAGTTGGATAAGGTATCAAACTCAAAGTTAACAGACAGCATCAAAGAACTCTTCATTTGATGCAAGTGTACAATAGATACAATAATTCAAATTCAAAGTTAATAAACAATGTGTAGAGCATCCAACAGAATGGATAGTCTGTAACAAAACATACAATAGTTCACATTCAAGGATAACAATAGTACTTTTGTCCTAAACACTCCTAGATGTGATCAAGTGCCAACGCGTTTCGGATTCAGTTGAATCCATCTTCAGGGCAGGAAATGTGAAGTTCCTTCGAACTTTAATAGGTATTCCTAGGGAAATGTAAATAGACTAATTAGACATTGGGAACACCAAAAACAGGCACTAACCTTAATGTTGAAGTTAGAGATCATTTGCTACAATCTGTATAGTAAGCGAGAAAGTCAATATCAGCTTATGAGACTCTAGGTTTGTATTCTCAAAGCATTCACGAAAGGAAAGCAGAAGCGTCACTCACCACGTCCAGAGGTGAATAAAGGTCACCCCGGGTGTGAGTGGATTGTTTGGAGGTCGGTCACTCAGTGTGTGTGCTGTAAATAATCAGAAAAATAGAATTACTGAGGAAATGAAGTTAGTAACGAAGGTATGTCTCTCTAAATCATATGTAGTCCAACTCAGGAGAGTTATCAAGGTCTGATAAGGAAAGTGAGATGTATCGAGCCATCATAGGTTTAGAGTCGACATCTGTGTCATACACGAGTAGAAGTCATAATGCGTATTAGATGCGTATGGCATTGTTATAAAGACCACAGCCCCTAAGGCTGGTCGGTTGGCTCCAACAATCTTACCTGCATTCGCAGAATAGTCGCAGTGCACGAGACGTCCGTCAGTCAGACGCGCGGCTCGTGACTGCGAGTTGTTAAATGGTTGTCATGGCAGCGGTGCGCATGTGCAATGCTTCAATCGACGCCATGTTGGTAGGGGCATACGGAGGACAATCGGTAAACAATATCGATCAAAGGGCTCTTATCACGCCTCAAGTGCCCACTAATATTTCAGTATATGCTATGCATCCCAGTACTAGCCAATACACTCTCTAGTACTCGTAACCTCGGATCCAAGGGAGACTCGTAGCGCGAGTGGGTCGCCATGGCAATGACGTCAACAGCCAAGGCGCTGCAGAGTGCCGTGTCTGGCTGGGAAAAGATGAACCACGGGAGATCAAATTCCAAAACCGGGTAAGTAAGCCGTGTAAACACAGTTTGACCTCACTATGTCAGGTATGAGTATTGGCTATCACCTGCTGCCGAGGAGGTACACAGGTATCACTGTTCCACAATTGAGGGCCACCAGCTAAGAAGGAGTGGCCTCCTCTCTGAGAGCCCTTAACACTAAGCACGATGAACAGGCTTTGGTTCGCTGACTGAAGATTGTGACTGGGAGGAATACATTTTGAGCTTCCTCAACAGGAAAAGTGGACCCCAGACAAAGGACCTTTGCGCCACTGGAAGCTAATGTGAAAGGAGCAAGGCTTTCTCCTGCCCACCCATAACAGCAGTTCATTGTCCACACTCTGATTTAGTTGCCATTGATGCAGTTGGTATTTCTGACTCTGAGATGCAAGCCATTACCATCACTAAACACAGTGGCACTAGTGCTGTCACTGCTGCTTTCAGACCCTCATAAGTTGGGAATGGAAGTATCTTCTGCTAGATTCCTAAATGAATGAAACAGATCCAAGTGGCTTTACCAATGTGGGGATCTAGAGGAGGATTTGAGGCAAATGCATTTGGGGACCATAGGATCTGCTGGCCACTTGTTACAAGAAACCCATTGTCCCCTGCAATCGATTTGAACCAACTTAGCTCATCCAAATCTCAATGCTACTCTTGCAAGTTAAACCTCAATGTCATATTTCATCAGATCACCATCAACCCTGGTGAGGATTTTGTCATCATTTGTTTAGGTATAAAAATCAGTATCCAAATGATTGAATCAGTTAGGCAAAAGGCTTATTGTGCCGCTGTTTTTCGCTAAACTCAATTAGGATCTGGTCAAAGTGAAAGCAGTCACAGTTCACTTGAACCATGCGGTCAAGTTGGAGTTTTTAAAAATGTGTTTCACAGCCCTTCTTTCAACATATATCAGAACCTGTCCCACAAATAAATAGGGCACCCTGCGTCCTCAAATTGTGTGACACCACAAAATGTGTATGCTATCTGGGAAACTGTTGGTGTTTCACCACGTGTGTAGGTATCAACATGTACCTCAATATGTAAAATGGGTCCGGATATTTAATATTGTGTTGCTGAGACCAGACGTGGAGTGATTCACAGCCACCCTTTCTTCCCAAGTTTGAAGATGGTGCTTCACCAAGGCACCCCGATAGTATACTGCAATCCTCTCCTCTAGAGCTTGCATGCTTACATTCAAGGCGAGGTGGGAAGAGCATCGAACACGCCCCCTGAGGTGGATCCCCCAATGCACCCTTCTCTGGCCTGGTATTTTCAATGTGACTGACAGCAACTCCCTAAATCTCATGTCTTGCATGCAGTATCTCCCAGTTGTGTTGTGCACCAGAATCTCCTTCAGTTTGTGTTCTCTGCTTTAATGATTACTGTTACACTTCTTTTCGGTGCTGCATCCCTGGGTGCCCTCAGTTCTCCTTCTTTCCCTATTTTCTGCTTCTCAGGTTCTGACCCCTCCTATAGCATATTCTCGGTTCAGGCTTTTGGAACTCAATGCTCCAAAGTGTGACACGTTCTCCTATTTATAGTCTCTCTCCTTCTGGTCTGCGTGTACTCTGTGACAACTGAGCGAGTGCACAATTAGGTGTTCAAAATGCTCACCATGTTTAAGTGCAACGAAAACAAGTGTGATACTTTTGTAAGTGTACGTTCCGTTTTGTTATCGCATGTTTTGATGCCTTTAATATCTAGGCATTCTATCACAGGGAAGATGGCGCACACAGCATCATCATATCTGCAAGTGTGGAGTTAGTTATGTAATGTTTGTGGAAGATTTATACACACTTGTTTCTAATGTATTAAGTGATTTTGGACTCACCAAACGAGCACAAGATAAATGCATTGTCACTGCAAACACAAAACCTGTATGTACAATACATGCAACGCAGCACTCTCATTACCGAAAAGAATTGTGAACTGGACTATCCATGCGACTACTGTACAGTATCAGGGTGGGAAGCGGGAGTCCCAATTTCTCCGTTATTCGCAAGAAAACACATCAATGCAACGTGGCTTGCTCGAGCAGTTGCAAAGCATTGAAAGGCCACAGACTGCCCTGGGCAGGCAGTAACCATTGGCAATTGGGAGGGGCCCATGCAGCCATGCAAACTCAGCAAACCCATGTGGCGCAGCAGGGAATGCATCCGGCATCATGCCAGCTTTCTCAGTGTGGTTATGAACATTGGCCTATTTTCTATTATTGGCTACACCTTTGCTGTTTCCAACTCACGTTACTGACAAATGCACGCGGAATCCTTAGGAACTGTTATTACTAAAGCTGGTCACTCAGCATAATGTCATCATTGAAATGGCATGAATTAGCTGCCAAACATTACTCTTAAAATCTTTACTCTGAAAAGACGAATCAAACCCTTTAATCGGTTGTTGGATCTGGTTTAGGTTGTTGGCTTTCCTTAAAGTACATTTAACAAAGAGTATACAGTGTTCTTCCAAGGACGTTATTTGCGCAATTGTCAGGATTCTGCCCCCTCTGCATCCCCTTAGAGAAGTCATAGTTACTGAATTATAGAAACATTTTCTGTTTGCTCTATGGGAAAAGCTTTTCTTGAGAAAGGTCAATAATATGTAATGACATGAGAAGCAAAAGGAAATCAACAATTTTTTCCAGTTTGATTTGATCTTGATTACATTTTCAGCTATGGTTCGAGTAAAAATACAAATGGAGTGACGGAGAGTGACAGTCCGGCCCTGCCTGAGAAGACTGTACACCTTCTCCACCTGCTTCCAGAGTCTTTCCTTCATTGCAGTACTGGTGGGTGGACCCACAGTACTAAACCACCCCTGAACCGCGGAGCGGCCGCGGAGTGATGGAGAGTGACAGTCCTGCAGTCCTGGCAGGCCGTGCAGCTAGAGCCACGGCCACCATGAACTCTCCACTTTCCGAAGAGGAAGATGGCCGGTGTCTCCGGAGCTCACGCTTTAAAGCTCCTACACCAGCTTCTACACCAACAAAGAAAATAGGTTGAAAGACATAACCAACTCTAAGTTGGACCAGACACTTGTACCATCACTGTGTCTGAAACCAAAAGGGAAGCTTAAGGCTACTAAATCATTTAACACACCCCGACATACATCAACTTTAAAGAAGCGACTAACCTGGAGACTTCGGGCGTCGAGATGGGGTGTTCCAGTGCTGGGTCTGTGGATGCTGCAACAGTGGAGACCGTGCCCGGAACCCGGGCGTCACCAGCCGGAGTGGGCGCACCCGCACCCGTACCTGGCTTGCCGCCACCTCGTCCTCCAGCATCGCCCCACGGAAGGGGGTCGCCGTGGGACATGGCGGGTGGGGCTGCGCCGGGTTGGGAGCGACTCGTGGTCAAACGCGGCAAGGGAGAAGTAGGAGAGGTGCTTGCGGGCGGTGAAACCATGGACAGTTCTTGCGCTCCTGGCCCCGGCTTGCCGCCCTCCGATCAATCATGTCGGCCCCCGTGGGGGAGTCGCAGAGAGACTCGGAGGTGGGAGCCGTGCAGGGCCAGGAGCTGCCGGCAGTCACAGATCTGGATCGGGAGCCCCTGGAGAGCGGGGGCTCTGACGAGCAGCACTGTGGTGGACAGGGGGGAGGAGAGACTTCCCCTCCGCCGGTTCCCGCGTTGGCTGGAGCCCAGCGTCCTGAGGCAAATCAGGAGGCGGTCTCGGCTCCTCTCCCGGGAAGCACTCAGAACGTTCAGGCTCTGATCCACACGGAGCCGAGCCTAGCAACTCTGCCGCCCCCTGTGGTGGCCAGCCAAGACACAAACGAGGCTCTGCTCACGAACGGCAGAAAACGTTCACAAACTACTCAGTCACAAAAATATGGGAGTACTTACACCAGAAAAAATACCAAAAGCTTCTCAAAGGGGACCCTGACTAAAGGAACATGCCAAACCCAGAAAAAAAGCAAAAACACTTACGGGAGTATTGCAAACCTGAGAGACTTTTTCAACCTTAAGCCTGCCATCAATAACGCCAGAAGGGGAGAACTAACAGATCTCGAAATTCTAGAGGCCTTTAATGATTGTATGCCAGTCTCTAAACAGAGACAGATTGACTATCTCACAATACAAGGCCCACCCTACCTACTTAACGAGGGCGTTGACTCAGCTGGGTCTGGCAAAGATCAATCTTCTTCTAATGTTAGTGGCCCCAGTCCCCAGAAACTGCCTGTACATCAAACACCGCCATCCACTGGTTCACTTCTGGATCCAGAGTCTGTTGGGTTGACTGGGAGTCTCAACACAGTTCAAACAACTCCGGCCTTAATCCCCTCTTTGGAGGAAAACATCTTGTCTACTCCTGTACCGCCAAAGACCAGTGCCCCGAACCGGCAGAGAATCCAGCAGTATCAAACATCACTACTATACCTTTGGAACTCAAATCTCCCACGCGGACAGCAAGCTCTAACTTAACCACAAAGGCTTTAACTACCAGCAAAGCCGTTGACGCAAATACCATCCCAACGCCCATACAACCTAAGCCTATGAAAAGCCCACACCCTGTACAGGAAAAGTCGTCTGCATCAGTGGCTGGGCAGGAGCCGGTGTCAGCTCAAAGAGACCAAAGTGGAAATCTAGTTCAAAACATTGACAAAGAATCTCGTGAATTTGTCCAAAGCGAGTTGGCCCAAAAAATCAGGCCTCAGAAAAATAGTACATCATTATGTACCAAAAACAATCTGCAAAAACCCAACAATGATCAAGACCTTTGGGACCCACTAAATGTGGCAAACGCACGTAAAAACTCACTAGACTTCAACAAATCACGCACCTCATCTCGAGTGAGTCACATACCTCACTGGCTCGACTCCCCAGCAAAAGGGAGAACATCGTTACCTACAGAGCAGAACTCAGAAACCTCTGCGTCAAAAAAACCTGACATGCTTTCAATTATGTCGACAGTGACAATCGCTCTTGCACCTTTTATGAAGTTGTATGAAGGGGTAAGCGACACGTTGAAAGACCATGCATCAATTCAAGTGTCGCTTCTGACCAAACTGACCTTCTTGGAAGTCTACATTATGTCACAGGAAAGCAACAAAGCAAGCCGAGCCCAAGAGAGGGATTTTAGCCCCTCGGGACGGGCTTAGACCAGCAGCCAAAAAGACCACCTAACAAAGAAGCAGGTACCCAAACAGCTCTCACTATCGACTTAACTAGGAGTTCAAGAGAGTCACCTACAATAGTAAAGGACAAAGAAAACGTTGCGGCAAAGTCTGAGATGAGGAAAACTACACAAACACTGGAGCCAGTGTTTGTGCTAAACAAGTCCAACAAAGTGATGTCTAAAGAAAAAGTCAAACTGACAAAGAAGCCTGAGAAAAAAGTACCTTTAGTGGCACCAACGGAAACCACAACGATAGTGGAAGTTTTGGACACAAGCAAATCGCCAAAGACAACAGAGGAATTTCTGGAGCTCGACGACTTGATGAACTTGAGTATTTACTCTAATGCGAAGTCCCCCCAGAAACAAGGCTTGGAAAATCAAGGAAAGAGCCTATAATTGTGATTCCGTGACGACCAGAAAACTTAGAAAATCACACCAAAGAAGAAAGAGTGGAGAGCGGAAATGCAAATAGTAGGCATGAAAAAAATATACTCCACCAACATCGATAAACCAGGAAACTGCGAGGGTTCTTCGTGGAAACACTACAAGAGACACAAAAGATCGTCCTCTCCTCACAGAGAAACCAAAAGACCTCGAAACTCTGACAAAACATCACCTGAGCCCAGTAAAATTCCGCACGGGCCTTTAAAACTCCATTACATCTCGAGAACTGAAAAGTATAACAAAGTGTACACAAAAAAAGCTGCCACAAGATGGATCTTGAAACTAGAACAGATCGAGGGAAATGACGGCGAGATTATGTTAAATCGTGGCTCAGTACTTGCCTTGTTCAGCTATATCCTGTCACTACACCGTATAAGATCTGAAGATTTACTAATCGTTGACCCGAGTCACAAACGGGGGAAGGCTCTGACACACCTGTATATCGCTTCCTCGAATGTCCAAAGCCAACTGAAAGAAGACTCCAACAAGCTGCTAAAAATGGGTTACGACCTAAAAGAGTCATCGAGAGAGACCACTTCAAGACCTGGCGCAGCCTTACTTTCACGTGAGCGTGCCCCGCGTCAAAAGTGAGACACGGAATCCTTTAATCACCGACAAGATAGAAGGTGGAAATCTAAGGAACATTTCAGGGAAACAAAAGACAATAGTAAACTTCAAAACTGCCGAACGGAGAAGTCTCCAAAGCAAGGGCCGGGAAGGCACAACTCTAGGAGAATGCTGGGAGACCACAAAAGCAGAGGAACCAATACCATGATCTTAAATAGACTTCCCTCCCAGCCTCACTATGAAACGCCCAGGATGAATACTCGTGGACGAGATGAGAAATTAGCCAAGACTGCATCGTTTTCCGGAAACACCCCAGCAAGGAACGTGTCTGCTTGGCTTCCAAAAGCATTACAAAAGCAACACAAAAGTTAGCAACCCTTGATTCCGGAGCACGACGATCAACTTCAACTAAACGTAAAGCCACCTACAGGAGAAATAAAGCTTTGCTCCTGGAACACTAGAGGCCACGGTCATCTTATGGCACCTAGCGACATAAAACTGACAGAATTCGACGTTCTCTGCTTCCAAGAGAGATGGCTAACAGAACTGCCCTCTCTTGATGGCTACGAAGTCTTCTTAGCCCCTGCAAAAAAGGGCCTGTTGGGGCGCCCCTCATCAGGAATTCTGACAGCTATTCGATACGACTGTGGCTTGTCACATGCAAAAGCATTGAGAAGAAATCAATCTCTACTTATGATTACTGCAGAGTTGACCGAGTCTAAAACCAACAAAACTAAGAACGTAAAGTCGGTAATCGTAATTCTGAACATTTACTGGAACCCATCCTCTATAGACACCGGTACCTTTCTAAGATCGATCGAGCAAGCAATCGACGAGGCTTTCGCTCTACACGCAGCTTCACACTTACTGCTGTGTGGAGACATCAATGCTTCTTGTCGCCAGGAAAAACAAAAATAACTCTTAGGCCGTAACACCTCGACCTCAGCTTCAAGAGGGAAAGCCTGGGCAAACCTGATGTCATCTTGCGAGTTACATAACATGAGCAAGGTTTTGCCCAAAGAAAATTTCCTGCCCACATGGGAAAGTGGTCTATCCAGCGCAATGATTGACTACACATTTGTCTCCGACAGCCTGGCACAATCAATCACGACATTTGAGGTGACACGTACTATCAGGAGTGACCATAATTTGCTGTACGTCACCTGGCCAATAAAACAGAGTTCAACTTTAAAGGCAATCGCTCACTTGGAAACAAACACTCGAGGATCAAAAATAAAAATGTCAGCAAAAGCAATAAACGACCTTAAACACAAGTACTACGGCCAAAAATTCAGCCCATTGGCAAACCAGATCGACTACTTACCACTCCTAGAGATTTACAAAAAGAAGAGGGGACGTAAAAACAACATAGAGTCTAGGAAACACGTGTTTGACAAACTCCTGGTCGAAAAAAGAAAAGCATTAAGAAAAGTGAGGAGGACAGCCCAAGTTCTGGCCTCCACAAAAACAAATCAATCAGTGATTGAGGCTACTAGGTCATACAAATCGTGGCTCAAACATCATTGGACGACATTATACCAGCAAGACGCCGAGGAAATTCAAATAGCCATAAGAGGGAACAAAAGCCGAGAATTCTGGTCGCTTTTAAATTCAACTATACCTAAAGACGAAGCATCTGTAATTAACAATGTAGGTGAATCCGTATGGGTGAACTTCTTCAGAACTCTTTTTGCCCCGCCTGAGACAACCGGGGCTACAACGAAGAACCCAGAACCAGCAAAATGGATCACCTTGGACGACCATGAAGACATAATCCGTCAGATCAAGTTCCTAAAGAACTCTAGACCACCTGGCCCTGATGGGATCACGAACGTGGATCTCAAGGCTCACCCTGAAGAGTGGGCGGCACTCTTGAGTGAAATCTTTTGAAGATGTGCTTACTTGAAATCAGTCCCCCCATCATGGAAGTCAGCAACGGTGGTGCCTATTTTTAAAAAAGGAAACAGGAGCGACCCGGCGAATTATCGCCCAATCGCCCTGTTAGACTGTATAGGCAAAGTGTTCGGGTCCCTTCTCTTAAATGAATTCAAAAAGTGGGCAAAATCGGCGCCATATGAGGACTACCTGCAAACGGGTTTCAAAAAAAACTTTGGAACATCTGCAAACATCCTGATAATGAACACCTTGAAACGCAAGGTTCTAGAGGGAGGCCCTGGGATATTCATCATTTTCGTGGACCTCACCCAAGCATTTGACCGTGTAGATAGGTCTTTGCTATGGGATAAATTAGTGGCATGGAACTGTCCTGCTTCTCTTCTTGAACCTATCAAAGCCTTGTACTTGGAAACCAACATGAGGGTGCATTTGGACCAACAAGGACTTCTCTCTGCTTCTATTTCAACACAAAGGGGCGTTAAACAGGGATGCCCTCTAGCTCCGGCCTTGTTTCTAGCATTTCTTGGCGACCTTAAAAACTCTGAAACGACCGTTCGAAGTTTCCCACCAAAAATAGGGAAATCTCAAGTAGGAAGACTCTTGTATGCAGATGACGTGATACTCCTCGATTACACGCCAATAGGATTGCAACGTCAACTGAGCAACCTTCAGTCATATATGGAAAGAAACAACTTGGAGATCAACAAAAACAATACTAAACTTATGTCTCTGTCCAAAAATACAAGAAACAACGTAAAAACTAAATTAGTGCTGAACGAAAACCAGATTGAAAACGTGGCAAAATTCAGATACCTGGATATCATCTTGGACAATTCTAAAAATGAGACAGGTATGCAAAATCTCTTAAAAGAAAAAACTAGAAAACTCACAGCACAAGGCAGAGCTATTGATAGGAAATTTGGTCTATTTTCCTTGATTCCTGTGATCAACTTTTATAAAAATGAAGGTGGTACCAACCTTAGTCTACGGAGCAGATGCCATACTTAATATCCCAGCATCTTTTTGGCCAACCCTGGAGGCAACTTTTTGGTGGGAAATTTTGGGACTCCCAAAATGTGTCCCAATAGCCTGTATAAGGAAAGAACTTAGTTTACTTTCCCTTGAGGGCTCAGTTAGATGCAACTCCCTGATGCTTTACCGCAAATGCCAGCTTGCGGAAAATCCTTCAGTCTACTACTTGATCCTACAAGAAATAAACGATTCAAGCTGTAAGATGTTAAATAGCTGGTTAAATCGGAGCAAGGAAATTCTACAAGAGGTCTCAGATGACATGGAGACCCTCAACAACAACCCAGTGAAAGTATTGAAGAGAGTAAAGGAGCTCGACTGGATTAAAACAGGAGAGAAAGCAGCCTCTAACAAATTAACGAGACATTTGCCTGTGAACCAGTGAAAATTAAATGAGCTTCAACCATTCATAAAACAGTTTCCAACTAAGCAAGCAAGGTCTCTGTTATTGAGAGGACGACTGAACTTGCTACACACCAACGAAATCCTTTCTATACGGGGGCTCGCCACAATAAATGGCTGTAGATTCTGTGGACTACCGCAAGTAACGGAATCCATCTGCCCCTTGTTGCTTTCTTGTCCTGGTACTCTGAGGCTAAGGTCACTGTACTTGAGGCACATCTTCTCAGACTTTGTGTTGCAGGACAAAGCCCTTTGCTGGGCTAGGCTGATGGTGGGTGATAAGACTTCGTGGCTGTTGGCAACCTACAAAATCTTACGACGCATACAAGAAGCCTTTCTGGATTTAACAGAATCGATGGTGAACTGTGTTTCATCAACACCTGCCCCTTAACAAATCACCTTACCGACATCATCTTGACTTTACTTTTATAGAGACTTAGAAAACTTGAAAACAAAAAAAACAAAAAATTCAAAATTTTGTAAATACGAATGCAGCTCTTTACATTGTGATCTTCTTTTTGTAAAAATCTTAAGGATTAAAATACAAATAATTAAAAAAAAATACAAATCTTGCGTACAGTGTTACAACATTGCATATGGAGGCCAAGGGCTCTGAGGGGGTCATTCTGAGTTGGGCGTTAAGGGTTACTGGGCACCGGTAAGGAGACCGGTGCCGGTAAACCCTTACCGTCCAATTCCGAGGTCCCTTAGCGGGAACCGCAAAGAACGTGTGGTCTGACCACACATCCTCTAGGGGTCCCGCTAAGGGACCAGGGCTATTCACAGGCCCGTTATTAGCACCTTCCCCATTCTCATTGAGCCCTACGGGGGCTCAAATGGGAATGGGGAATGGTTGGTTGAATGGGGACTTACCGGGTCCGCACAGGTCAGAATGTCCCGGTAAATCCCCATTCAACCAGACCGGACGCTGACCCGGTATTGGAGGCAGTCATGGTGCTAATAGCAGCATGGCTACCTCCAATCTCGGAATGAGGCCCTTAGTGTTTGAAACCATGCAAAGTGAGATGGCCAGTGAATGCTAGAAGCCATGCTGCTTGAAAAACCACACAGTTGATTAGAAGTGAACAATATATTCCACCAAAGGAAACAAAGGTGACAGGGCGTTTGGGCATCAGAGGTGTGTGCGTGTGCGCAGGGGTTGGTCAGGATGTTGAGAATTTGGACATGGTGCACCAATTGTGATTAATTTCTGAATTAAACAGTGCAGTCACAGACATCATTACCAAGATGCATACATGCAAAAATTATTGTACTATACGTTACATACCAAGACCATGTGTGGCCATGTTGACTTTGCACCAGTTTAACAATTCATGTGATGTGAAAAACAAAGTAAAGAACTCTCCCATAGAACACGTTCGGAACAAACCATTTGTAAGATAAAATGTGTAAATGCTTGAAAATGAAAATTGTTCATGATCTCATCATTTGTGGGCTTGCCTTGCCTGACCAGTGAAATTATATCGACAATCATTGATGAGCGGTTAATTCTTACAGATTGAAATCAGCTCTGATACTCCAGTTCAAGATTCACTTGGCTTTCTGTATTCCGGTACAGTAGGCTTCTCCTTAGACTCTCTTAGTCTTTCCTCAGAATCTTCAATTGGAACTGATAGATAAAAGTATAGTTCCATTCGAGGATGCAGTGGAGATTAAGTTCACGTTCAGTCTCCCACAGAGGATTCTCTGGAGACTGGAGCAGGCTTGATCTGCCATTCAGCTGTCAATTTCAATGGAAATTAGGTATGAGTTCAGTTGCCCGTTCAGCATTCTATTAGGACTAGTGCAGATTCTGTCTTCCACTTAGAACTCAGAGGAGGATAGGGTTAGGATGAGTCTCCTAATTAGCTTCCCCTGGGTAGAGTTGATCATGACATGTGCATCTGTCTGCTTCCAAGACTGGGAAGCAATTTCTCTGGTTCTTCCTGTCTCCGCTGCAATAGAGTCTGCACATTTTGCGAGACCAATTGCCCTTCTTCCACCAGCTATGGGTTGTAGCTGCCTTCCCCCAGCAGCTTACTTTTCTTAGGACCTTGCTCTATGGTCTTAGTTGGTAAATTAAATCACTCCTCTACAGCTTATGATTAGCTTATGGGCTTTAGGTCTGGCCCTCCTTCCTTTAAACCTCTTTGTTTTGGCTTCCATTACAGGTAACACCACGTGAGGTAAACATCGTCTGCCATTTTGGATTGTCCATTCTCGTGCATTGAATCTTCACCTTCAGTCTCTCTCATCTTTGATGTCCTGTGCAACATCATCATAGTATATTTCTATATAACAATCATGACCGGTCCCAGGGAAAACCCCAGTCAACCTGCAGAACACAGATGTGGAATACCCATGGGTGAAAATGTTATCACAACACAGCAGTGAACACAGGTAAATATTTGTGTGGCTTTATTTTCAAAGTGGCTGGGGGTGATTTGTCACACTTCATAGCTCATCATGATTGGCCAGTGTATAGGTTGTACAATGAAACAGGCATTGTCAGTGTTTATTGACAGGTATTAGTTCACAATAGCATGTGATATAATTAGATATTTAGAGAATCTTAATGTTGTATGGCCAACCAGCATTTTCTCAAAGAAGAAATGTGGAGCAGAACCAACGCTCTCACTAGCAGGAATTTCGACCCTTGTCCTTGATTCAAGATCTGATTTTGAAACTGCATATTAAGAGTGAATAGTTACCCATACACATAAAATACACCCATCATTCTTTGTACTGGATGATAAAATAGCAAAGGTAGCCATTTTGTTAGAAATATCCTGGGGCAGCATTAAAACGATTCATATGCAGGTGTGTGCTCAACATCACCCCTCTGCTAGAATAGCAGAATGGGTTAAATCTCGTGCTAAAATGAAACCCATGTACCGTATAAAGTACAGTTTAGATTTAACACATTTTGCCCTACTGCTATCAGTCATTTTGAATCTATTTCAAAGATAAGATTGTGGCAAAGAGATTCTGAGGAAGGGTACTGCCCACCCCAGTATTATCTTAAATTATCATTTGTAATCCAGCCTAACACCCATGAAGAAGGTTTGAACTCTGAAAAAGTTACATCCTTAAGGATTTTCTATGGATGGATTATATTATTCTTTTACAGTTGTTGCATCGGGCACGTGAAACAACTCGCCTCTGGGCAGGACATGATAGGGGAGCAATCAGGATGGGGGAAGTTGTGGAAAAGGCAGGCAGAAAAAGTTAAAACATTTGCATGTAGAGCTGGTACTTTAGAGTGCTAGAGTTCTTCTGGTGCTTTGGTGCATCAAGTGGTTAAAGTGGTGATGCTCCCATTCCGAATGTCCTGCAGCAGAAACGTGCCATTATCCTTCACAGTGGTGTAACAGATTTTAAGACACAACACCCTCCAGACAGAGACTTCTTCCACTGACACTGTCAGTGGCGCACAATAAAATACGCCTTTTTATTTTGCTTAGGACCCTGGATTCTTTCTTCTAGAGACACCCAACCCATCTTACACCCACATTTACAAACACTGCATGTCGCAATGGGCCATGAACCAGGCTGGTGTGTAACAAATTGATTTTTAGAGTTCAAATGAAAATCAGAGCAAAACAAAATTTAGGGCAGCAATCACCAGTGTGGTGACAATATAATGCAAAATGTTATAATACATTGAAACTTTCTGACATCATCTACATAAACCTTAAATAGAAATGAAACCAAATCACTTTTTTCACAATCATGGATGGCACTTACGTTATGCACTCCCCCTGCAACACTCACCCAAACACCTTCTGTGTGGATGGGAAGCAGTGGCAAGGAGTCATCAAAAAGAGGGGAAAATAGGTTTTTAAATTCGACCCACCATCCCATAATGGGAGGCCAAAAACGAAAAATGAAAACCTTCAAAATTAGCTAAATAGCATACTCGGATTGCACTTGTTACTTATAGATCAGTTACAGTTGTGGTAGGATAGTTAAGACAGAATTTCGTGTGGCTGCACTAAAGACACAAGGAAGCTGACAGCCCACTGTGCAGGGGACTAAAGCAACGTGAACAGAGGTTAGAGGATCAGTTTTGGAAGGAAAACAGTGCAACAAAAATCACACGTGGCAAACTTCCAACTTCTTATTTCACACAGGCTTTAAACTGGCAAACAGCTAAGAAAATGGGCTTAGCAATCAATGGGAAACAAAGATACAGAACAGATAGGATACTGAGGGGAAGGGATAACTCTTTATAGGATTTTGATATGGGTTTTTTATGGGAAAATGCAAATCGGATTTTAAAGAAAGCAAACTACACAGGCAAAATCAGTTTTGTTAGCACAACGATTAGTTCCACGGAGACTATATTTTAAGGACTATATTTTTTAAAGAAAGGCACTTGTCATGAGGAGTTTGAGTTCGAATTACAACCAAATCACTGTGATTCTCTTTATAGGGAAATTAATTAAGTTATTCCAAATGATACTAGGGACTTACACAGGTAACTGAAGGAAATAGAAAAGAACAATAGGCTAACAGATATCGACATACACAGATTCTTTAAGGAATGGGTGAACAGATGATGCTGGCAATTTGGGAAATGACTAGGGTTTTTTTTATGGGATGTTAATAGGGTTTGAACAGGATGCAAGGTAAAATAGTAGGATATGCAGTTTTTTGGGTACTGGGTGATAGGATACTTACAAGGCAAGCTTGGGTTTGGTAATCTGGACAGCCAGCAGGGTCTCTAGACAGTTGGGCCAAGGATCTGGTCATGGGTAACGGGGTCAAGAGATCTGGTTACTAAGTCAGCTGGGCAGAGCGTCTGGTCACTGGATTCTCCTCCTTTCTCCCTGGATTATTAGGATGCCTCTGGACCTGGTTCTGGAGTCTTGGAATCTGACAAGGTGAATTTTGAATGTTGAATCTCCCTGTGTCTCCCTGTCTACCCCTTATATAGACAGAGTGACATCATAGAATTTTACAATCTGGGCGGAAATACTCTGGACCTACCCCTTACATGGGATAGGCCAGGCTACGGTGTCCCCTTCTCCCTGTGGGCTGATTGGTCCAGGAGAAGTGACCTCATCTTGTGTGTGTGAATTGTATGACCCCCTTTTTCTAATTTATCACAAAAGGAGTTATGGAATACAAACTCATATTTACATTAGTCACCATCGTGAAAAATAGATGTACAGATTCCGTATCTCACAAGGAATATGCCCGTCGAAACGCCAATACTGTCTGATGTTGCTTCATCCTTTGGCACCATTTTGCCATTATATCTAAATTCTGCAAATGGCTACACTTAAGCATAACAGTATCTGACATATTTTCCCCTAGTTTAATATCTGTGCCATTTATGCTTCCCTCAGAAATTTATTTTTCCTGACATTTCATTTAACCACGTGCCATAGAGATGCACATGGTCTTATTGTGCTTGTTCAAAAATCTCATTAAAACTGTCATAAATCACATTACTGCTTATTCAGATTGCGGGAAAAATGTCTTAAAGTATAACTGTCCTGCATTGTCAATGAGGTGGATTTGCCAAAGATGTGGGTGGCACTGCAACCCCCACAATCCAAATTGTCTTCCCTGGGTCAGCTTGGACAAGGGTTTCCATGACTCCACTTTGAAGTCCTCCAGTTTGAATGTAGAAGAAATCACACCTCTGAGGCCGAAACACAGGGCTTCACCCCCATCCTTTGTGCTTGGGAACAATTCTGCCTGGCAGTCTGGGAGAACCTGTAATGATCACACTATTAGGTCCTAAGAACAGGGCACATGCTCTTGAAGCCTTAGTCACTGGTAGGTGCGACATTAGCCTTGCTGTAAAACTGGTTTGACAGAAATTTCTGGCCTCAGCCAGGCTGCTTGAAGTCTTTGTGGGGGGGAAGCATAAAGTACATGGCTTTGAGCCCCCCCAACCCCAAGTACAATAATATTTCTTGTGCGACCAACAGTGAAATATTTGACATCTGACTTTAAAAGAGATTTTTCCTTCTTTGTCAGAAGAGCAAATTCACACATGTGTTTATTTCATTTCATTTCGAGTTTCCCAATGTGGTTTCTGAAGCACACAGTTTCTTTTGAATTAACTTTCTGAAAGGCTTTTTTAGATCTGGTTAGTTTCTGGACACATAGATATGTTTGAAAATGGTTTCTTGGTAATTGACACCAGGAAAGAGAGAGAGAATCTTTCCTTTTAAGTACTTTGTGTGTGTTGGTTTATTTTAAAAAAAAGTAAATCCAAGCCGTGCAGACTTGAAGCAGAATTCTTTTGCTTTTCATGGATTTTACTGATGAAACAATGCCATACTGGGAGGAATGGACTTATTTGATGGTGTTGAAAATGAAATACACGGACAGGGCTGTGTTTTAATAGAACACAACTGTATAATGTTTGAAATGAAAGTAGCACCAGTGCAATGCCGTTTTAAATGTAGGTCATTTTCTGGTGCAGACTTGAATGTTTAAATGGCAGGACAGCAATACACAGCCATTCTGAATTTGAGTTATCTTCTCTGGATTCCTGTGAATGAAAACAAAATGCAGCTATTCTTGGGGTGGCTGTGTTCAACTCTCGCCCCATATGTGCTCAGCAAACAAAAGCACAGCCATTTTTGGGTGACTGCTGAAATGCTGTTTTTGTTGTAGCAGGGTTCTGCCTTCGGCCTTAAATGTACCCCACAGTGGCCATATGTTTTTTCTTTCCATATGCATTTTCATGCGGCACTTTCATGCTGGACACCTTTTTCCTTCTCAGCTGCAAGAGCTACATGCCACACCTGGGCAGTACTCACCACTTCTGGTGTTACCCTTACCATATGCAACTTTTAATCTGACCACTGTAGAGGCTCAAAGGTAGCCGGGGCACACTGGTCCGTTCAATGGCTAGCTAGCCTGATGACATATCGGCAGCAGCGGGGATCAAACCATGCAAGTGCCGAACAGTGAAGACTCAATGTTAGCTTCTGGGAAGCCAAGGAGTTTCATTGATTCTGGGTAGTTTAGATGTATCGTAGAGGAAGCATGTGAAGCCTCTTCACTAGACTTACCTAATCAATGCATTGCAAGGGTAGCGAAAACAGGCTCAAAACTACAGCAAGTTTGATAACTAAACAACTTGACTTGTCTTTTTTTTCATCACAAGCTGAGATTCAAATTCTGCCAGGTTTCACTATCCAAGGCCATTCCCAGCAACTGTTTCATAAGGTTATGGGTGAGGATTTCATGGATATTAAGGATAATATCTATACTCTAATACGCATTTTGTGTCCCTGGTCACTCAGTTTCAATCTCAACCTTCAACAATGGGCCTGTGATAGGATAAGGAAATGCGGAAAGTATTTGTGTTGGAAAAATGAATGTTAAAATATGACAGTTTCTGAATTAAAAAAAGACAACAAATAAGTGCTGCACAGAAACAAAGAGGTATGACAAAACCATTAGCAAACAATCTGCATGCAGGTGGATCTATGAGCGTGTTTTGCCATCCGAGGGAAAGGGACATTTTGAAGTCACACTTTCTTACATAGGGTTTACTTTGAAGGATATTGGATATGCAGCACATATAATCAGTGCATGGTGCTGTCTGCTTTTTCACCACTTGCTATCTCCTGCTCAGATACAACTAGACATACAAAAACGCCTGAGCTATTTGAGATGAAAGATTTCATCTAGTGTACTTTGCAAGATACATATTCTTTGGAACAAATGACCATGACAAAGGTACTTCTAGTGGTAATTGAATGGAAAGAAAATTGCAATTAACATGTGAGCCTGGATCCCAATGACCCTCATTCCTGTATTGTATATTGAAACTTCCTTGCCTTTGACCTGGGCATGACAGCTACTGAAGGTATTCCAACTGCTAACATTTCATTATCACCACATTTTGCCTAAGCAATAAGAGATAATACATGAAACATTATGTGAAGTCTTCAGAAGTGCTTGGATGTGTATAATTATACACATCCCCTACTCCACCTGCTGTAAAGCAAGCTTTCTGAACTCCTTCCTTTTGCAAGGCAGATATCGCTTGTAATAGCTGCATCTTTGGCACATTGTGGAGACAAAATAGAAGTGATATGTGTCGATAAACCACACATTTCCAGTGAGAACAAAAGGATGATGCACTTATATGCCATTTCCAAGTAAAGTATAACGTTGTCTCCTGGCAAACTGCCTTTGGTGTGGGAAGTGGCTACTAGTCACATGTGTTTTACCACAGAAGGCAGACAACCTCCCAATGAGGCCTCAAACATTGCCTGCCTTCCAACAAAATCATTCATCCGATGGGGCATGCGTTCAATATTACAACTGTGCTCACTGAATGGTGCAGCTGTGGCTTAAAGAATGGCATACATCGGCCTTGGTCTAAGCTATGTCACGGTATTACTGGCATGTGCTGCTTTCTCACATACAGCCCTTGATAGCCACGTCCACGATGTGGCCCCAACAGTGTTACTGTGATTTTGTGGTTGAGTTGCTCAATGAAGAAGTGCAGTGTGCAGGGCTCTTGTTACTGTCCTACTCTGACAATCCCTAAAAACTGTTGTGCTTACACTCTTCAGCCATTGAATGTGTTGATTTGTATGATGCAGTCCTTGTTCATTTTTGTAATCAAGTGTGCTGAGATATCTGGTGTCATACTGGAGGTGATAAACCTTTGGTCTGGAGTAAAGTACAGACTGTATTGGACTAAAAATACATTCTACAGGTTTTACATGTATTATCTAGCCTGACAATGGACCACTGTATACCGTGTAACATGTCACAAGTTCACCAGTTATTTATGGCCTTAGTGCTAAACATTTCTTTGCAACATTCATTGTTGATCTGCCTGGGCTCCTATATTTTTACCGCAGGTTTTACATGTATTATCTAGCCTGACAATGGACCACTGTATACCGTGTAACATATCACAAGTTCACCAGTTATTTATCACCTTAGTGCTAAACATTTCTTTGCAACATTCATTGTTGATCTTCCTGGGCTCCTATATTTTTACCGCTGCCAATGGTGCAAACCACTCAATGTCGCTTTTACTACTCCAATTGCCTATTCACAAGTACTCCTCAGTTTGGATTGACAAACACTGATCTTCCATGAGCAGCCATCATTATTGTAAGCAAAACCCTTATCTTGCCACTCTGAACAAACAGTGCTAAAGCAGTAGATGTATAGTGTGCAGCCTTTAGAGTGGTTTTATGGGGTAAATGCTGTGAGGCGATCTCAAAGTACCATGAGTGTGGGACTGAAGGAAACTAAAGCCATAACCTGTTCCACTCTATACACCAAGCATGATCTAGGTGGGGGGCTATTTTACCCTATGTTTAGTTTTCTGTACATGTAACAGGCTCTTCATTAATTTCCCACAGATATGACTTGATACTAGTGATTACGGCCAGGCAGACAGCATAGGATATTTCAAATGTAATTGATCTGTTATTTACATTTATTGACTCAGCATAAATTACACAATGAATAATGATATAATTGGCAGTGCAATGGTATCATGTCAATCATCGGGGCCTTCAGTCAGTGGGAATGCTGTTTGTGATGTATCAGTAAAATTAGGGAAAGCCTTGGGGGTTCAAGATATGAGTGAAGGAGAATGTCTCAAAACCTTGTGGAATAAAATGTGGTTTCTGATTGTGGGGGTTGGTGTATGAGGTCCAAGCCTTCTGCCCTTCCTCATTTTTCGTAAGTGCTGCTTGTGATCCCCTCTGAACCTTGAGTAGACAAAGGACATGATCGAGGTCCTCACATAAAGGAAAGGGGAATGCTTGTATTCTGACCCATCAAATGTGCAGACCATCTCACCAGAAACAATATTTTATTTGTAAGTGGGACCATTTCGTCTTCTGTTGTGGACACTTTCAATGGGTAGCTGGTCAGTGGGGAATTAATGAAAATAATCATTAATTACTCTTTAATAGCACGCTTAATATCGGAGACCAGTCTCCAAGAATGGGATTTGCGATTCGAACCTGTGTTGCTCTGCATTGTCTTGCTTCCAAGACAAATGCATTGCCCCTGAGCTTTATTGTCTTGCTTCCAAGACAAATGCATAGCCCCTGAACCATGCTCCCGGCCCTTGTCCCAGCCGGGAATCTGTGCTCTTCGTTCTTAGAACCAGCATGTTTGTGTGGGATAATTTATCGCCGGGATACAACCAACCTTGTAATGAGACCCTTTGTCTGTATTTAGCGGTTAGTGAAAATAGTGAGTACAAATACTGTGTTTAAACTTTGGAATCTCTTTTGTAAGGGCTACGAGAACATTTTGCAATGTCAGCAGATGTTCTATTATGAGAATTATTTATTTTTACAGTGATGGCATGCTATGCAGGGTTCACCTTGAAGGCATGGCGTAATACTGTGCAGCGATGCCAATGCCACTGCAATCTTCTTGAAAATCAAATCAATTGCAAAGTGCACTTGATTGTGCAAAGCACTGTGCTCAGAGCGGGGCAGTGCCCCTGACGTGCCTCTAATTTGAGGTATTGGGAGAGAGAAGTTCAAGTTGACATGTAACTTTTACTGTAGGGCTGTAAGTCAAACAGTAAACATGAAAAGCAATAGGAGGGCAAAAATCAGTGTCAAGTGGCAGTGTTCACGCAAGTTTTCTGTAACCATCTGTTGTAAGAGGAATCTTCCCCTATTAGATACATTATTTATTGTTATTCGTTTTGCAGGTCTCACACTGCTTGTGTCATTTCATAAAAGTAACAATACAACGAAACCACAACACACTTCTCTGAATATATCCCAGTCTTTTGGGAAGACACTCTCAAAGTAATGAATCAAAAGAAAACTGCATAAGCAAAATAGTGTAAGGGTTGCATGTCTGCAACAATAGCATGTACACGTCCCGGGAGGATAGCTCAGCGGCAGCGCACGTCTTGGAAGCAAGACGACATGAAGCAACAACAGGTTCGATCCCCGGGTCCGTGCTTAGAAACCTCTGGGTGTTTAAGCGAGTTATAAATACGTAACTAAGACAAAAAAAAAAAACGCAACTAAGAAAAACAAACGATTCCTGTAACAGCGCCTCGATGCCTGCGGGCTGTGTGAGCGTTTTATAAATGTAAAATAAATAAATAAAAAAAATAAATGTACACATTGTGCTGGACCCCGCAGAGCGAGGGCCCTTTATCTATGTCATATGAGGATTCTAATGTGGAAAGCTAACTGCTGATGGACCACTTTGCTAAAGTGGATTCCTGGATCTTGGTGGGGCCTTTTATTGATATTCATTGAATAAAGATGCACATTAGACTGTCTGGCCCTGAGGTCATGCATCAGCATGCTGTGCCCTGCTACATAGTATGGTGATGAGTGGATACATTGAGTTCTTCAGAGGAACAAGGCCCCACTAACAAGATTACTCAAGGACTGGTGACAAGCATGTATTTACAGTAGTTCAAACAAACGAATTTGTAGTTCATTGCCACGCTCAAACGTAGTATGCTGCAGATTATTCATCTGCGGGATTGGGCAGTGGTGAAGGTGAAGCTAGATCCACAAGACACAAGTCTGGAGTAAAATACTCCAGCCAGAGGGCCGCGTGATCTGCGCAGGAGAGCGGTTCTGTAGGCCCTACTGCGATCCAAAGAGGCAGGCAGGTGTGAAGCCCCGCTGTGAGGCAAAGCCCTTGTGTGCACTCAAGAGGAGGATTGACAGACCTAGGAGGGCAGGGGAGCTCTGCAGGTGCGTTCGACGGTGCCTTCAGAAGGTTTGAAAAAGGTGCGAGCTGGAGCAAGCTTTCCCAGCGGTCATAGCAATGTGTTCCGTGGAGAGGTGAGAAATCAGCCAGGAAAAGAAGATCTCCTCCTTCAGTGAACGAAGCACTGTGTAACAGGGAGTGCCAAGGAGGCTCTCTGGCATGTGGAGGATGGGATACATGCCAGGATGTTGTCCTCCTGAGGCAGTGCAGAAGAGAACGTGAGCTCCTTTGGGAACATCAGGCAAAAGTGGTGTCTTTGCAATCAACAACTGCATAAGGAAAATGTCCCTAGGGTACAAGGACCTGGAAAGACGTGTAGTCTAAAGCTGTGAACTGGCAGCAACGAGCCCAATAATAAAGGCGAGTAAACTACCAGGAAGCTACAAAGGAGCAGTTGCCTGAGTGAAAGGAGCATCACTTATACAGTAAACAAAAACACCACCATGTTTGATCAGAATGTGCTAAGGCAGGCATTATTCCTGCGTTTCCCTGGTGTACCAGTGGTACTCTTGTGAGAATGCAAAGAGGGATTCCACACATATGGTTATGCAGTTGATGGCTTTAATTCCAGTGTGGACTCGAAAGATTCAAAGATGCATTCTTGTTTCATGTTTGAAGTTCAGAGGACCAAAAGGGTAAAGGAATCGGACATCTTCCAACGAAAGAGGTCGGAGAGGGTGAAAAGCTAAATGTCCATACATCTGCAGTTAAAAAGGAAGAGTTGCACTATGGGTAAAAGGTGAATATTGTACTAGCAAGATAGTGACGCACAGGGCAAACAAAGGGTGAGTTGATGAAGGAATGTATTATTGGCTTCATTTACATTGTTCGTTTTAAGATGATTTGTAGGAAAGGTTGCATAGATAATTCCTAATCATATGCAATAGTGGCACAATTAGAGATGACATTTAGCTTAACTTGATCCTTCCTTAAGTGTTGTCTTAGAAATTGAACAATGGATTGAACGTTCATTAGACTGTGTGGAGGAAATTGTGAGAGAACGTGATACTGCAGCAAAAGGACAAGCTGAAATTAATCAAATAGGAACATGCAACACGAAAGGTAACATGTTTCAGAAACAATAAGGTGGATGTTACTGCTTGGAATAGGAAACAGGGTGGCATAATGGGCAGGACACATATCTACAAGAAAGGAGTGAGTAGATAGTACATGTGTAATAGTGTCTCACTTCTTGCCAGGTCAAGAGTGTATACAGGGTTTAATGAGGTGTGTGGAAGGAAAAGGCAATATGCCTGATGTTACGAGACATTTTCTCAGTCTGCACTAAAGGACCTTTCAGCAAGTGTGGACTAACATATCTGATGTCCTACTCTCATAAGTCAAATATGGTGTGGAGTGAGGAAACAGAAACTGAAAAACGATTTCTACAGCAATACAATAACAATTCCATGTTTTGGTTGACGTACATGTGCATTACACAATTGTCAGATGTGAGGCATGGTGAAGGAATAAAAGGCTTGTAAATTGAATGACACAACATTGCGAGTGAGTGCAACCCGTAACATTCGTACGTTGTTTTCAGTGCGCTGATGACCTTCAAAGGGACGTCCGGCATCATTACAATGTTTGTGTCTGAAAAGAGTGGGAAGGCATTAGGGGGGATTGTAGCAGGCATGTTTAGGCATCAAATTGGATCCTCAATGATCCTGAGCATGTGCTGGTTGTGGAACAAGAGAGTGACACAAAGTGAATGGTGATGAGGAATTAATGCAAAAAATAAAGTCAAAGTGGTTAGTGCTATTTTCCAGATCTTTGAAAATGTTTAAAGGGTTTTGTCCACAAAGTAAAATTGAGAGAATCAGCAATACCTGCCAGGGGGTATCTAGGAAACATGTTGTGGAGAAAATTGTTAAACTAAAAAGGTGATATGTTCGAAGCCATTAAGGTGGTTTGGCCACCCACAACTAGACAAACACCTATCAATTTTGGGAGTGATTGACTATTCCTCAAAATGTGTCAAGGATTTTGCAGGTTGTATATCACACATGTAATCTTTGACTAAGAAAAATATTAATATTATTGCAAACACGATTGTGAGTATGAATTTCAAAGAGTTAAGAATATGATTCAGAGCGATCTAGTAATAGAGAGGTTTGATTGCAGGTATGAAGCAATATTGAATGCCGTAGCTGGTGATACCTGTTTGAGGGATATTTTTTGTCAGGTACAACATGGACAAGAGTGCACACTAGCCTTTGGATCTAAGTAATTTAGAGGAGTGGATCTATAATAATCAGTGGTGAAAATAAAGAGGTACCACCTCGAAGTTGAAAATGCAAATTTGCGTAAAACACAAGGCCCTTGAAGCAGTGGTCGATAACAAAAGGAGGAATGTGCCAACTATCTAAATTGCTAAATCAGCCACCTGCCTGCATTGACTCATTTTTAAAGTGGAGTTCGTACATTGCAAGCATAATGTAGTAGCATATGCTTTATCAGCAAGTGACAGGATAGAGGCAGAATGAAAAATGTCTTCCTCGTGTTTGAGACAGACACATGGAAAAAATGGAATGAGAAGCAAATTAGGAGTATGTAAGGTGATGTTTTCTTGAAGAATCGTTGGAGCTGAATGAGTAATGATTTGACTGAGGCTCTCAAGAAATTGATATGGATGAGCTCTGAGTTGAGTTGCTAATGAAATGTAGTGAAAAATCGAAGACAGGTGGCTCTGGTGTGTTAGTGGAAAAACGTTGATTGAATTTGGCTCATGAAGGACACTTAGGCACAACCAAATCCCTAAAATATGATTTTAACTATATCATAAGTTAAAAAAATATTAACTTATTATTAACACATTTTGTAAAATAGAATAATATCTGTTGTAGTACCAGAACTGAAAGGGAGGCAGAGGTCTACAAAGTTGAGACTGTGCCTCCACTCAATAATAAATAAGCTATTTATGTGGCATAACTCCAGTGTGGTGCCTCACAGAGCCCGCCACTGCCTACGGCAGATGGGTCGGGGCTCATACTTCCTGGCTGTGTACCTGAGAGCCGGCAGGCAATGCCACCCCCCTCGAAGGACCACCTTTAAGGGCGGTTGCCATCCTTGTCAGGCCTGTCCGGGCATGGAGGCTTTCCTGCCACCCTTCCATCTATTGCCAAATTCTGGAGTTGCCTGCTTTGTTTTTCTCCCCTGCTCAGGCCACTGCATTTGGCAGGTAAGTTTTACCTCTGCCTGCTTTCGCCTCTCTTCGATTTTCCTTCTTCCTTCCTTCAATTTTCCTTTCACCTTCTCTCCTGTGTAGTTGTTAGTTAATTTGCCTTTATCTGTCTGCCGTCACTGCATCCTGCCTTCCGCCGCGCTCCGTTCCACATTCTACTCCTAATGACCGAGGCGGTCTCATTCAGAAATTTTGACCTCTGCTTCTCTCCGCCTATCCAAAGCGGCCTGCAGCCTGCCACCTTGCCTGATGAGTCCTCTGCCTGCGCTGACCAATCTCACAGCTTTGCCATCCCCACATCCCTTTGTCTCTTGCACCCGCCATCCGCCGTTAGCGGGCCCCTAGCGGGCAGGGGTAAGGAGTTGCTTTTCATCAGACTGACATTTCTTTTATCATCCCCCGCATTCACCTCTCACAAAGGACGCCTTCACTCCTGTTGGCATCTACTTTTGGACTTTAGATGTTCCCACCGCTGCCTCTGAATCCACCTCAATGTATTTACCTATCGTGATCTGCACTCAGCTTTTTTTACAGTTTGCTTCTTGTCTGCCTGTAACTACTGCGGCACTGTGGTTTCAGCCTTCGCGGCTTTGTATTTCATCTAACTGCAGACACTTGCATGCCCCCCCAACCTGCATTCATGATCCAACACTTGCAGAATCTGAATGTCTCATTGCCTAGTAGGAACATTTTGTTTGTTCTTCTCCCTGTCCCTCCCTTACCTGTTCTCTCTTCATTAATGTTATAGCACTTGCACGATCTGAATGTCTCAAGACCTAGAAGGAACGTTTTTCCTTTGTTCTCTTTTTCCCTGTACCCCCTCTTTCTTTGTCTTGATGCGCCTTGAAATACCATGTGATGTATAGACTCATTACAAATGCCCAATAAATAAAATAAATAAATAGTACATGCCCTTTCTATCCAGGAGGCAGATATGCACCGTGCATTATTTTTCTATACAATGTGTGAGATTACGAGCAAATAGATAAGGTCCTTTATTGAGGTTCTGCAACTTTTCGCAGTGTCATCCAGCAATGTTGCATGTAAAATTGATCCCAGGCAGGGTATTTGTGTGGGGTCTACAAAATTATTTAAAGGCAGCAATAAGAATTTGAACAAGCATTCATTAGATTTTACATATCGTATGGGTTTCGATATGTTCCTATTAAAATTTTAGAATTGTTAACTGATTGTATAGCTAATGACATTATGCATGGTATTTTTATGTTAAGAACAATGTAGGTGCCTTTAAGTCTTGATAAACTAGATGCCTATTGTAGAGAAGGACCAAGTACCCCCACCACAACCACTTCGTCCATAGCGCCTATATGTTGGATGCCAGAGAGCAAGACATGTGCAGTACCTATGAAAATACTGATACCTAGGAGAGTATGGGAAGCAAGGTACCCACTGAAGAAACCATACCTACATACGAGACAGTATGATGGTCATTTGAATGAAATTCCGGAAGAAACAGGAAGGCTGAATGACGAAGAAGAATGATGACATCATACAAAGCAGAGCTGACGTGCACAAAAGAGATACAGAGACAAAAGGATACAGATATTGTATAGAGGGATCAAGAAAGTATGGAAGATAAGGGTCATTTTGGGATCTAGATGAAGAGACTTATGCTACAAGATAGATGACGATATCAAGCTGTTCTACACGTGTACACCTGCAAAAGAAATGCATGCAGACGAAGTATTCATGAGGGTTGATTTATAGTGAATAGATTGCGGAATGCGTCAACATGTACATATATATTGGAGTCAGTAAAGAATTGATGTTTCCACTATGTACAATAGCAGAGCAGAGCAAGAGAAGAAAGGCCTTCTTTTCCCGTATGTCACAGTTTGAAAACAGGTGATTTAAAGGCGAATCTCAGAAAGGCGAAGCTGGATGAGCCAAGAAGCCAAGGCCATATCAGAATGGGGTGAGCTGACATTGGATACAAATCATGTGAAGAACGAAGCCCCTGTTCATAAGGCATGGACAAAAACAAGAAGACGTCAGAGGTCTATTAGAAAAGAGTATTTTGAATACACTAGAAACTCAATTTCGTGGTCTTCAGTCACGTGGGAAGTTGAATGAGCATGATGGTCACACCTACGCACGAGGGCAGAGCGTGCCTTCACTCCCCTGAATTCTCCAGAGCTAGGAACACTCTCAAGGACAAGTTCAAAGTCCTAATTGACAGCAGACCACTGAGGTGATGATGGATGATTATGATAATTGGAGCAAAGCTATGGTTAAGAACGAGCTCACCAGCACCTGGACACTCAGCCTGCGTGCTGCTATACGTAGGTGGGAAGGTACTGACTGAGGTTACAAACTAACCAATAATAGAGGATTAGTTTATTTAGTGACGTTCATAGTGACATATTTTGAGGGAGGGCTTTGTTGCCCCACCTGATGTTCAGAAGCGAATCACATTATTCCACTGCCCTAAACGAGTATGGATTGTATACCTAGATGATCCTGTTAGACCCTATCACACTCACCATTAGGTTTTTGTAGTTTGCCACGTAGGATGACGTTAGTAGTAAGTGAGTTAAACGTCACCTATGACATTTTTTTCTTATAAGAACACATTTTTTTTTCTAAATGCATTGAGATCGTGATGAGGGACGTCCGTTGATGTCCTTTGTACTCCCTGTTTTAGATAATTGATACTAAAACAGTTATCTTTTGCCAACTACCTTGAGTTGTTTCTATTATTGATGTTTGAATAATTTCTGCATCCACTGTCCATCTCTAGGGTATTACTACCTAATCTTAAAGGGCTGGGTAACCCCCAGTTCAATATTTTATGATGTTGTACATTTTGAGCTCTATGCATTTTTGTAACAACTAATTGTAACTTCGTTTTTATATATATTCTGGCTCATGACTTGTATGACATACATGTTGAAATAATGGTATTCATTAATGTAGGCATTATTCAGCGCAATAGTAAAAACTTGAAATTGGAGTGGTACTAAATGGCACAACCAAATTTACAAGTGTCATTTAGAAAGAGGTTATTTTTGTAATAAAAAGTTGCATTATGAAACACAGGAGGAAAGAGGGGCTGTGAGGCAGCATATGCCGCTTCTGGAAAAAGAGAATGATGTACATCTAAAACGGCTGCGCGGTTGGGAAAAGGACTGGCAGTGGCAATCAAGCTGGGCAGCTGAAATCACTACATTACTACACTAAGCCCACGCGGTGGATGCTCAGCACTCTTTCATGGCCTCCACCAAAATACAATCATCGTATGTGTCTAAATGGGCTGCAGCTATGCGCATAGTACATCTTAACACACTCAGCGAATACAATCGTGTTTTCTCTCCCATTATAAAGCCAACATACATGTTATATGTATACTATCTAAACAAACTCTATTCCTAGAATATGTTGTTCAAGTGCTGAAAAGTGGAACAAAACATCAATCACCCCAACATGTCCCTGGAAAACATTCAAAAGATGCCTGTGAACACAGCTCGGCATTGACCACAGCAGAAGACGAAGCTGGGACCTCCTACGCAAGGTCAGCTACATTGGTTGGAGATCTGTCTGAGCCATTTACTATCTCCCAGAGCCAGTGGTGTCTCAAGAAATAAATATTAGGGGGAGGGGAACCAAGGGGTTCAAATACAACAATTGGGGTCAGGGTGGTGGTACATCAAATAAGGGTCAACAGGCCACACTAGTTTCAGTAAACATATATATTATCAAGCTGGTTAAAGAAATGCGACACTATGCAAGTTCAGAGTAGGTTTAAGGCAATGTTTTGCATCACATTAATATACACGCTGACAAGTTAAGGCATGTTCAACAATTGCAAAAAAGGACCTCAAAACAATTCTAAAAGTACTGAGTCTTATAGGTCTTTTACTGTGTGCTTTTCATTTAACACAATAATCATAATTTATTGCTCTAGCTTAGAATAAAATAATGAAACATTGTATAACAAAAGAAATTAACAATCTGGATCCCTGCCCCCACCCTTCCCTTCCATCAGATACCTTCAAAGTCCAACCCACAACACTATGAATGACACCCCAGCCAAAAAGACATGTTGCAGTTTCAATATCACAGCTCAACTCTCTTCATTAAGGTGCACACTCGGTATTTTAAACAAATAATCCATAACAATGCTCCCTCTAACCCTGGTCCATTATTTCAATTTCAACAATAGAACAATAATAACAATATAACATTTTCAGCTACTGTTCATGGCAGATACCTCCCACATCTTGGTTCGCTAACAAGTGATATTACCCAAATTATAATGTAATGCAATATAGTTTAAATTAGCCTTGTATGTACAACTCTGAAATTCGTGGGGGTGGGGGACATTGTGGCATTTTATTCTGACAAAAACAAAAGAGGGGGTAGTAATAAGGGAGAGGCAGGTACTAAGCATGTGGCATTGATGAGTGCAGGACGGAAGTATGGAGTCCAGAGTGCTGGTCTAGCTCAAGGTGGTTTGTGGCATTGACACTTGAGTATAGGTTGATCTAGAAGGAGAAACTCAAGATCTATTAGATGACAACACTTGGACACTGGTAGAGCCCCAGGCAGAGCACATGTGTGATGGAGCTGAAGACGTAGCAGGCCAAGTAATGAACTTTGAGCTGCTCCGCAAAGTTTCTTTGGTTGATATGACGTTGCAGGCTTGTAGTTTGAAGGAGATTGTAGATTGAAAAGTTGAGAAAGGGGGAAATTTTCCTGCGGCTTCTGAGGAGTCCGATTCAACTTTTAAGGGTATACTGAATAGGTAGACTTCAATGTGTATTGTTATTCATCTTGATGAGTTGTTGTTACCGATCTGGGTTCTATTTTGTGATGGCTGTGGGTTGGTGCCAGTGTGTTATGTGTGATAGGGAAAAAAGTTGGGGAGACTGACTCGGGTTTTTATCTCCAAGATGTACCTTATTTAAGTATTGTGCACAGGTGCATTGCACATATCAGTGAGGCCGACCCAAATGGGGAAGTCTCTATTTCATCCTGTTTGTGAAGGTGGTGCTCTGATCAGTCTCTGTGTTTAGATTTGTGATGGCTACTATGTTGTTAGAATCTGAGTGGTCAATTCCTTGGGAGTTGCAGGACTATGCTGGTTCCTCTGTATAGTTCTGGTGGGTCTTGAAGCCTCAACCTAGGGATTGATAAAGGTTGAAAATTCTGCCTGATCCAGCCCATAGAGGGTATCATGCTACTTTGTCTGTTGCGATCTAGTGAACATCCTGCTTTAGAGAGATTTTCTGAAGAATTGTCAATTGTCATTGGTTGGTTGATAGAAAACAGGAGGAGGCAGGGATGTAATTTCACCAAAATGCCAGGGGTAGCGGAAGTGACATCACACAACCCTTGACCTCTGATGACATAACAAGAATTTATGTCATTTGTCCCCACCCCGAAGTGACAGCATGGCACACGAAGGAACCCAACCTTTCACCCCTTGACAAAATAGGAAGTGGCATCACATAGCATTGTTTCTAAGTAAACTATGAAAAATATGGTTATGATATCACTATAAAGTGATAAACATTTCATACAAGAATGGATCACCATATGTATCATTAATATCAGTGCGTATAGGCCCATATCACCAAATCACTGTGAATGCAAGCAGGCGTCCAAGGCCAAATGATCATGATGTGTTATTACATAGCATTTACGCTTAAGTGCTTCATATGGAACAAATATACATAAAATATCACCCAACCAGTGTTGGTACTCATTTATCAACCTCAGCAGTTTGAAAGGCTGAGTTGACCTTGCTGGGAGTCAAACCTGCAACCTGAAGATTACACACACATTTCAGCAGCCAGCACTCAACCCACTGAGCTATCCTACCGGCTATAGCTATCAGAAAACCAGCCACTCCAGAAAAAAGAACCACATGCTGCGGGCCACAGCCCATGAACATCAATGTAAAAAAAAAAAAAACCTTTTCTTTTTGAATTTTTTTTGGGGTGGCAAGGGAGACCACAGGGGTAGCAAGAGAGACCTTAGGGGTCACAATTGCAACCCCTGGCAAACTCTAAATGACATCATGGGAGGAGGCTCTTGAAGGTACATGATCTATCAACTCCTGAAAGGTGATGGGCAAAGTTGACTGGCAGAACTCAAATGTGTGGCTTCAGGTTTCAGAGGTGAACACTTAATTAGTCTGAAATCATGCAGCAGGTTACCCTTGGTTTGAACAAATCTGACCACGCTACCCTCTGCACTGCAATGTTAGCTTTCAGATTTTAGGCTTGACTATCTCACAGGGAATAATGAGTTCAGCCTCGGATGGAAAAACAACTCTGGACTAATTCAAACGTAAACACTTAGGAGGCTAAGTCTTGGGTGTAGGCTGGTTAGCTGCATGGAAAAAAGAACTATGACAAATATTGAAATTACAGTAGAGGTGGTGAGGTGAGTGAAGTCAGCAGGAGTAGAGGGCTAGAGAGGGCGAGAATGGCAAGGTGTAAGTTTTGGTGTAGATTGCAATTTCTGTACCTCTTCTGGGCTCTCTGGTGCACTGAATGACATTTTTACTGTCGCAATGAGGGGAGGAGGTATTTGCAATAATCATGCCTGGTAAGCAATGTATATTATATTTTGCTAGACATGCCCTTATACCTCCAGAGAACCCTTAAAGGTTTGTAGTTGTGAGTCAGTGGCCCTCATTACGACCCTGGCGGAATTCGCGGTGCTAAATGCACCGCGGAGCACGGCGGAAAGCTGCCGATAGCGCCATGGGGGTTGGCGGATTTTCCACCCCATGCCGACCTTGGCGGAGCGGTAAATCCCCAATCCCCATTTTGCCCTTCCCCATTCCCATTCTTGCCCCATAGGGTATAATGGGAGTGGGGAAGGCGTTAATTACGCCACCGTAAAGTACGGTGGCGTAATTAACAACGAGGTCCCTTAGCGCCATGGATTTCTCCGCCCGGTAAAACCAGGCGGAGAAAGGCTCCATGGCGCTACGGGAACTCGTAGTAGGGCGGACGGGTCCGCCACGATTACCGCTGGCAGTAACCCACTCCGCCAGGGTCGTAATGAGGGCCAGTGTGTCTTCACCTGTGTATTACTGCTTTACAAATAAACAATTACAATTACAAGGGACAGTCTAATACGGTGACTACATAACTACATGTCACTGGAACACCTTTTTTACAGCCCCTTTTCAGCTCTGACATATCCCATTTGTCTGGAGGATTGGCTATGTGGCACAGTACTAACCCATTGCTGCTTCTTTACAAGATATTATGCAGGAAAAAAAGCTCTTGAGCTGTGCCCTTGAGGGCTTAGATGTTCTTGCTTTCAGCGCACTTCATTTGGTTTTCTTGACCAGCAATGGTAGATTTAGTTTCAGGGTACAACGCCAGGTTTACAACGCCAGGTTTATAAGTACCAGAATGCAATGAGAAGATAAGAACTGTTTTAGCATATCACACCTGACAAGCGCTTATTTGAGAGCTCATTCATCTTTCCACTGGTTCATACATGATTTAGTCATATGCGCTTCATCATGGTTTGATGAAGACATTCAGCTTGTTGTTATGCTCGATGCACAAACAAGATTTAATGAGAAGACATAGCTCCTAGTTCAACCACCTAATAGTATAATGATCATTTGATATTTATAAAGCACTTTACATAGCACATAGTTACATACATTAATATCACACAATCAACATTGGTATTCACCTTATAGACTTCGGAAAGATGAAAAGCTGAATCAACCTTGCCAGGATTGAACCTGCGACCTGCATATCAAACACAGAGGGCCTCATTACGAGCATGGCGGTAAGCATACCGGTACTGTAGTTTCCGGACCGCCATACTGCGAGCTCTGCTCGCGGGTGTCATCTCACCGGCCAGGTTTTTCCGGGCGGAAGTAACGGTACCCGCGAGCAGAGCACGTCGGATGCACCGGCACAACTCTGAATGTGCCGGTGCATCCGACGTCCCTATCCCCATTCATCCCTATGGGGAAGAATGCGGATCGGGAGGCCCTTGATTCCGGCACCCGCAAATGGGCAATTACCGGGTCTGCCGAGCTCGGCATGACCCGGTTCTTGCCTATTCGCAAGTGTCGGAAAAAATGCAACTCTGGCGGCAGCCGTGACATTTTTAATGGCAGGGCTACCGCCAGAGTTGTAATGAGGCCCAGAGTCCAGTAATCACCACTTAACACGCTGAGCCATTTTACCATCTATAATATGCACTTGGCAAGAAGCCACATCCTTTTAATTAAAATAAACATCCATCATGGCTCATCATCAAGTAATATATAGTTTGATAGAGATGGTATTTAGCAGAATAGACATCACTCCCAGATCAGCTTCAAATAATATGCAGTCAAAAACAGTCCGTTTATTAGAAGAGATATCACTCATAGAGCAGTTTCAAATGATAAGTAGTCAAAGACAGTTTGTTTAACAGACAAAATGTCACCCAGAGGCGCAGAGTACAGGTGGAAACAGGGTAACTACCCCCTTACTTCTTCGGCAGTGGGAGCAAAAAACCTCCCTTTGCCCTCGTAGTAATGTTTACAGCTTTCAGTTTCTGACTGTACATCCTAAAGGAAACGTGTGCAGTGTCAGTGTGGCTGGAGATGAAACACTATTGGCTTTAAAGTCATGCAGCGAACTGCACTGTAGATAATGCAGGGATGTTAAGCACAATCAGGGATCAATATAAAATGTTGAATTCTTTGAAGGTAGAGAAACAGGTCCAAAGGAGAACACTACCAAGGTACCTCAGTAGGTTGAATGATTGTTGCTGAAATGTTACATGCTTAAAGCCGGCTATACATCTATGGCGTTTTGCAATTCCTTATTAAAAATAAATAGATGCTTTAAAATGCATTGCTGGGCCAGGGGGAGATAGTATAGCTGATTGCTTGCTCGCACTCAGGGAGGGGTGGGGGAATTTCTGCACACTTAGTTAACATCAAAAGTTGGCTCCAATGAACGCACTGATCAGTTTCCCAATAACTGCTGCCAGCATAATTGAAGCGTTTATTTCCTATGTAGCAGCGAGTGAGCAATAACATCTTAAGACGTTTACTCTGCGATAAAACTCAAAGGCAGGGTCACAAAAAACACAGGTAACTTGTAGGGGTAGTCTGAAAAAATGAAACACAGTTTAAAGAAAACGGGTGGATTTAAGTTTAAGGAGCATGTTTCCCACTGGAAATGTTTTTGTTTCTATCACAAGGTAAACTGCGCATTTAGAAGCATCTGGGAAGCCTGATTTTAACATAGGCCCGCCTTAATGGCCCATCTATTGCTGTTGTGTCTGCACCAGGCCAGAAGAAAGAACTTGATTGTTTGCTGGTTGAAGGAGAACCTTTAACACTCCATAAAATGTTATTTCCTGAGGCGGGATGGGGGTGAGGGAAGGGATTACGGGAGGGGGGTTAGAAGTGCCCCCCATTTGAACCTAATAGGGACGCCTATGCCCAGAGCTTCAATAGTGTCTTGACTGGCTTATGAGATATTGAGTCCGAGCTGAACTTCAAGTGAGTGTTGTTGGGGGCCCGCCTCCGGGTCACCGGAGCGGGCCTCCCCGGCGTCAGGATCACCCGACGGGCTCACCAGGGCTGCAGTCACGCGGTCAACCAACAAGTGTCCATTCCATAGTCCTATCAGATTCTAATGAAGTCATATCCCCATGGGGCAGATGCTCCCAAAACAGACAGCCTTGCTCTACAATCTTTTGGTACGCACGAACCACACTGCCCCAGTACCCAACTCCACATCTAATTGGCCCTAAAGTATATGTTTGGCCTTACTCTGCTTGGGAAAAGCTATTGTTTATACGCGCGTTTACCACCCCATCACAGTTTAGAAACAGCACTGGCACCCCATACACCCAACTCCTCAGTGCAGTGTATTTTCTGCATTGAACAACACTGAAAGTTGTGGTGGGATGATAATGCGATACTGGCAGTGGTCATGGCGTCTCGGCCTCCAAATCAAGGCCACATTCAGCAGAAGTTCGTAATTAATGTATTTTGTCTGGTTCCTTTCACATTATTTTCCTCTAAAACAAAATCATGTGTACGCACCCAAAAATCCATTTGAGAAAACTTGCTCTGTTTACCCTTTTGAAGTGCTGCGCTGCAGGTCTCTCTTACTGAGCCGCTGCCCTCCCAGGGATCAAAGCTAGCTCGTCTTCATCATTTACTGTATGGCATTGGTTTCCCCCTCAAGTAAAAGCTTGAAACTATTAGCGGCCCACTGGATCTGATTAGGCCAATTGGCCTCTTAACATCGCAACGGAGCGTGCTTTATCGCGTTGCATGGAAGCGGAAACCAGGTCGCTGATCCGCGCATGCGCATCCTCTCTGCCCAACTGCTCCTGGCAGCTAGGTGTTGAGAGAGGGCCTAGTAGCAAAGGTTTTCATAAACGGATTTTTGGACAACTAAAAACAAAGCCTTCCTATTTACATTGCCGCCCTGCAGATCCCTGAAAAGTATTTCCTGGTGCCACTCTCCAGCCTACCTCGGTGCCCCTTTCATCTTGTTGCCACATGTTTCTTGTCAGAGCTAATACCCTTTCTCTTTCGGATGGATCACTCGCGACCTCAGCCCGTGGACCCCTCATTTCGAAGACCTACTGTGTGCACTTATCTAGTGATCACACACGCTTAATGCAAACCTTACCGACCCCCACATTGTTTCGGAAACCCTCGGGGGAGCCAGTTCGCATTTACTGGCCGCATTGTACGCAGCATTGTATGAAACAGAGCACGCTCGCCCGTTCCTTGGATTACATGTTATGCTCAGGCTTGAAGAGCAGGGCAGCAGCACAGAACAACCAGCTGCAGCTCTCGCAGCCTGATTCCAGCTGCGTCTTTCAGGAAATACAATAAGGATACTAGTTATCTAAGATCTAATCCAAATTCCAAAATAGTATTCTTTTATTTACAGTAGTTAAAAGGTGCAAATAAATATATATATATGGGTTAGACCCCAACATATGTACAGTTGCTCTCCACAGGGACCCCGGCTTTCTCCCTTTCAGTCATACATTGAAATATACATCTGCCATTTTTTTTAAATTTAGTTTTATTGAACATTTTTAATTCAGACATAGGTACCATTCAAACACATAGGGCCTCATAACGAGTTTGGAGGTAGCCATTTAAGGGCATGGTTGCCTCCATACTGGGTTCCAGTACCGGGTTCTTCCAATGAGGACTTCCCGGGCCATTCCAACCTTGGAGGACATGTTAAGTCCTCATTGGAAAAACCCATCCTCATTCCCATGTGAGCCCCCAAAGGGCTCAATGGGAATTGTATTTATTTATTTATTTATTTTATTTATTTATTACGCGCCGAAGCTCGCAAGCATCAGGGCGCGACGAAAAGACTCCGGGACCAGAGATTCACGGGACAACACAAAAGAAAGGAGACGGGAGGCAAAAGTAGCGACCCAATGTGATGTAGTAGAAGCCTAGTTATTTGAAGAGAAAAGTCTTCAATTGCTTCCTGAAGAGTTGAATATTGCTTTCCAGTCTAAGGCTGTAAGGTAGTTTATTCCAATGAGAGATCGCCAGGTTAGGGAATGCTCGACCAAGGCCGGTGGCTTTGCCTGGGAGACTGGGGTTGATCAGTCCCTGTTTGGTGGATCTCAAGCAGCGACTCGGCTCATACCAGCTGAATTTTCTTATTAAATATGCTGGCGCCGTGCCGTAGAGACATCGGTGGGTTAAGGTCAGTGATTTAAACAGGATCCGTTCCTTCCCTGCCAGCCAATGAAGACCGTTTCTGTCCTTAGTGATGTGTTCACGCTTAGATTTGTTTACGATGGACCTGACAGCATTATTTTGAATGATCTGGCATTGTTTCAGGCAGTTGTTACTGGCGCCAAGCATTAATGCATTGCCATAATCCAGGCGAGACAGAATAGTAGCTCTCCCTATCGTGGCACTATTCTTGATGTTTAGGAATGGTCTGATTCGGCAGAGGAGCCTTTGGATAGTAATGGCAATTTCGCTTAAGATAAGCGGTTTGGGCTTCTGCATCTAGGGAGGATTATAGGTAAATACCTAGGGTTTTGACCTTACTTGATACCTTGATGGTAGAGTCTTTTATAGTGAATTCGGAGTAATCCGGGCCAAGATTGTTTAAGGCTTTGGCATTTCCAAAGGTCATAAGTTCCGTTTTGGAACTATTAAGACACATCCAGTGTGTTAGCATCCAGTTTTCAATGGTGTTATAAATGACCGATAGCTTGTCGTTGTCTATGGAAAGATTTCCACTTAATTCCAGAATGAGCTGTGTATCATCAGCGAAATTGGTGAAAAAGATTCCAAGTTGTGATAGAATGTTACAGAGGCAGCGAATATATAAGTTGAAGAGTAAAGGGGAGAAACTAGCTCCCTGAGGGACGCCGCAATCTACTGGTTTGGGAGAGGTGGAATGGCCTCCTCAATGGATTTTAGAATTTCTGTCTTCCAAGAATGATGAAACCCAATCTATTGCATCTTGGGAGCAGTTTCCAGCTGCGCCTAGTGCCTCTCGGAGCTTTCCGTGATGTAACAAATCGAAAGCAGCCGAGAGGTCCAAAAGGATTAACAGACCTGTTTTACCTCTGTCTAAAATGCTCAACATTTCGGTCTGCAAGTCCAGCAAAGCTGACTCTGTGCTGTGGGCACTTCTAAAGCCCGATTTAGAGTGGAATGGGGAGGGAGCTAATAACGGGCCCGTTATCAGCTCCCTGGTCCCCTCACAGAACCTGCTAAGGACGCCTGGCTTTACCAGGTGTCCTTACCGGGTCCTGCAAGGGAACCTCGTAATAGGGCGTCCCGTAATGAAGGGTGGTGGTCCAGTACCGGCACCCTTCATTACGGCAGCTCAAGCCTCGTAATGAGGCCCATGGTCATTAACACTGCAAGAACGTCAAGAACCCCCCCCTACCGCCTAATCCCCCTCCCTCCATCCCGCTGTTCAAATGGGAAGCAATAGCCAATCATCTAAATAAACCAGGCAAGTTCGTTTGGAATCGGCGGTTAGGAGGCTGGGAACCAGTTATCTGTGAACATTTTGGAAGTTTTATTGGAGCGTGTATCCATATCAGAAATAACCTACGACAATGTTGTGTGTGATTGTTGGTCTGACATTTATGATTTTGATACACTTGCTGCAGGTTATTACATCTCTGTTCAAATGTTCTGTTTTGCCTGTGATATCAAAGTGTGACTTTTGTTGTGTGCATTTTAAGTGCTCCAATGCCTGTTCGTGCTAAAAAAAAGAAGCCATGCTGTAGAGCCGTAGCCTGGCAAGCTCTTGCCACCGCGCAATCTTGCGCGACTTCACAGAGATGCATGCGCAGGGCGCGCGAAGCGGCAGCCTGCAGCGGCCCCGCAGAAGAGAGCGGAAGCTCGCTGCGACTCTCCCGCTGAGAGCTACATTGACTGAGGCACACCCCTACCATCCCCAGTGACAGTGCCTTTACGGCAGCCTTCCCCAGCAAGGCTTTAATGTTTACACTGGCGCATGATCGTTTATTGGTGCAGTTGCATCTGTGTTGCTTAACAGAATAAAGACATTTTACACCTCCTCCTGCACTGAGTTTCATTCAAGGTCACTACACATGCATTAATATAAGATGAAATGTGATCCAAAACACTAAGGGCCTGATTCACAGAGCATTTTCCAATGGAATTGCGCCATTACACAACACTTCTGTTAATCAGACCTTGAGTATCGATTATGCCTGACTATTCTCAACATGGAAGGTTGTAAGCGACTTCAATTCAACACTACAGCTAAGTCAATGCCTGGTCTGGGATGCTGATGGAAGCCCTTATTGATGTATTTTTATGTCCTGTTCGTTTACTCTGGATGACCACCCTTATATAACACCCCTCTCTCAGAATCCCCCTGACCCCGCTGAGCAAAGAAGTAGGTTTGTTTTGCAAATTTAAAAGGTTTATTTGAAATTAAACAGTATATATCTATCACACTTTTATAGTAAATTAATATTTGATAGCACACTTGTGAGGATGATAGTGATCAACAATGGATAATGTTACAGTGGTACACTCTTTTTGATGGCTTAGAAGTGATATAGAGAGGATGAAGTAGCTGAGAATGCTTTTATGGCTTCAAAGACAATGCAATGATGAATGAAAATGCAGTACAGAAAATAAACTTGATATGACTTCAACAAAAGACAATGTAATCACTTTTCTTTGACAATTCACCCCCCCGCCCCCTCTATGCAAGGTAAAGAGATGGGAGGAAAGCACACAGTTCTCAGGAATGCAATCAAATATAATTCAGTTCCCCCCTAGCAAGCTTAGAGGAAAACAGGTAGGAGTTTTAAACACAGGCAATATACTTTGATGTGGTTGCAATTAAGTGAAAAATATGCTGAAAAGGCTTTCATTTCCCTATAGGAGGGTCAGGGTGAGTGAGAGACACTTAAATTAAGTCAGGATCACTTTAGCAAAGCTCTATGAATGATTGTCAGGTTTCACACGAATTTCAGCAAGGAAAGCAAGGACAAATATTTTTACACGTGGCTGAAATTAAGCAAAATGTCAAATTGCAGCAAATTTAGTCACGTGCGTCGAGCGAAATTACAGAGGCACTATAAGGAGTAGTAAGTCGGTTCTGGGCTCGTTGGAAAGCTTAGAATCTTAGCTTTAAGATGACAGTTAACTCGCTCCTAGCACAAACGGTTCTGGAGATACGATTTAGTAAAGGTCGTTTTTCGGATTTGAAATTTTAAAGCTCAGAATGACAGATGACAGTTTTCAGTTTAAAAATGACAGAATTACATGATTTTAGGAGGCAGTTCTAATAGGCTAAAATAGTTTGGATTAGATTATTTTAAACTAAGAGATTGGGTTTTTCACAGTGCTAGCTGGGTACTCACACTAGATTTTGGATAGGAATGCGACTTCGTCACCGATCAGGTCAGGATTGACTGGACTTCTGCTAGCAGTTCTTCACAGCGATCTGGTCTCTGGTTCTCTCTGGTTCCGGATACAGCACTGCTTTCTGGATACTGCTACAGGTTCTTGCAAAAGTTCTTGGCAAAGAATTCAAAAAGCTTGCCCGGCTGTTGAATAGTTTGGTTGGTTTTGAGGCCTGCTGAAGAGGATTCAGCTTGTGGATTCAGGCCTCTCTGCTACAAATTCTGGAGTTCATTTCTGGTCTCTGGAGATTGATGGATTTGAAGTCTAGATCTCTGGATTTGAAGTCTGAAGTCTCCCGGCAAAGCGTCCCGCAAGAAAGTGGAAAGTGAATGTCTCTACCTGTGTTTCAATGTTCCTTTTTATGTGTTTTGAAAATGGGTGTGTGCCTGGGCATAGCTAAGCCTGCCCCTCTCACTTATCATTGGCCAAGATTTCCTCTCTCCCTTGATTGGGGGAAAGAAATGGAGTGTCAGAGTGATGCTGTAGGTTTTATGGTCAGAGGAACCTCCCCTTGTCAAATTGCACACAAATCTATTTCTGATCCAAATACATATTTATCTATGTACTATTTTTCTAATATTATAGGTCCAGTTAACATATTTTCTGTAGCACCAAACCATCCGATCCCCGTCTTTGTACGATGTTGTGTCCACTTATGACAGAATTCTCCCCTTTTCATCCAGATAACGACCTCTAAATCTTTCCAGATTTTACACAAATGTGCACCAGGGATATAGGTTTCAGATGATAAAGTGTCAGATTTTTAACATGCATACATTTGGAGTAACAACCTTTTTTTCCGCTACTATCCCCAAGAACATACCACAGGGTCCTAACACCTCTTAAAATGTGCACAGAAAAATCACACGAATGATGATGTTATTTATATAATTTTGACAAGTCCGCACTGTGAATTATCCATCTTTTTAAAATCATGCTCTGGCCCCAAAGGGGTGTGGTTTTCCAAAGCACATGGTGGAATTTCTGGTTTATCCACTTCCCCCAAACTCAGCTGGCTCTCACAGGCACTGCCCCTCCCAGTTTCTCCCAAGAGGAAGCCATTTTACGACCCCCCCCAATATAACATTTGCCTGAGTCCAGGACAGGGCTTTGTTCAACTTCCTGCAGTCCCCAGGTGCTCCTCCCCTAATCCAATCAGAGAGGTGTCATCTCCTTTTGGCAGGGGCAGCAGGATGCAGCTAGGCCTGGGAAGAGTGGCTGAGCAGGTTTCTCCTGTCGGGGGTAGTTGTCAGGCAGAATTCAGCTAAATGTCACTTTAGTTCCCAGTTTTCTACATTCAAATCCAACTTACAATTTTTGCACATGCAGCTAGAATGCTGATTCTAAGTTCAAAACTATGACATTTAAACAATTGCAACCTATGTGACACTCACAAGTAGGTCACTCATTTATTCTAAACATTTCGATTTTAGTGGCTTTAAACCCAAATTCACTTAAGCTGCTGACATCCCCAGCTATTTTTTATATATACATTAAATAATTACTTCCTTCAAGTCATTTCAGAATATAGTTTTACATTGTATCCACCTCTTAGCAAGTCTTTCCTTGGCCTGGTTTGGGTTCATTTGTTCAGTTTTACACAAAAGTCTGGTGGTTTTAAAACGCCGGCTTTCTGATAGTGGTGAGCACCAGTATTGCATCAATTTTTGACATTAATAAAATTAATTCCCCACAGTTCTGGGTTGCTTTTGGCAATCAGCATTGCCATTCCCAATGGTTTCAGGCTACTGTGTGTGTAGCCCAATGGTGGTTTTAGGCAGTGCCCTCCTGTCCTCACACCATAGGCAAAATGGGTGGCAGCCTATTCTTCATGTTTTCCCTGTGCACTCTCTGGGTAGTTCTGGCCATCATGATGTTTTCAATGTCAGTAATGCACCGTTTTATGGTAGGGCTTGGATGCATGGGTAAAAACATCCCACAAGGTGCTATAAAGCGCCAACTTTAAGAAGACCAACAGCATATTAATTCCATCTGGGAAGAATGCTGGGTGGGTTTATGTAGCAGGGGACTACATGCCTGGTCTGAAGTTCAATGGTCTGACTTTTACTATCTTGCACCAATGCACATTTGCACACAGTCACACACAGATGCAGGCAGCCACGCCAACGTGCACACATGCACACCCTCATCACGTGATGGAAAAAGACAGAGAGTTGAATAATTGTGCACTTCCCTCAATATCAATCTTTACCAGCTTTTTGCAACTTTCCAGGTGAGATTTAAAACAGCAAGATACATTCCTGGAGATGGTTGCCCGATTCTGAGCAATGTGTTGGGTTTAGTTTATCAGATTTCTACGCTACCTTTCTCCAACTATAAATGATCATAAATGATTTTAGAGTATCTACAACTGCCATTTAAAATATGAGTCTACTTAATTTTACAAGTGGCAGTGTTCTGCTTTGTTGTTATTGGCCAAACTCCACTGACTCCCTGTTAAAAGTCAGATCAAATTCAAGGTACTTTGTATGACTCACTGTGCCTTTTTCTGCACTCAGCCTTCCTTTTTTCAATCCAAATTGACACTATCTCCCTAGATGCATTTTGCGGTAAGCCTCTGCAAATTTGCTGCAAGTCCCCTGCTTCTGTAAAGTTCGAGCTGGTGGACGATCCTTCTTGGTGCTAGCCCTCTACCCCGTGGAACTACCTCCCTACATTCCTGAGAGAGATCCTGGATCTTCTTGGTTTCCATAGGGCACTGAAGACATTTCTGTTTTGAGATTGGCTGTTTTCTCCTGCTCGCCTCTACTATTCTGGTGGTCAGCACCCAGAGGCTTTTTTGGCCATGACTCCCTATCCTTTATACATTGTTTTACATTATATTACATTGTTCAGGCAGTGTACGCATCCTGATCGTCTGTGATGAGCTCACAATATTGTTAGTGATTTTCAGCAATTCAAGATTTTGCCTTGTAAAGGGCTAATAATTTTGACGATGTTGTTGGTATGGTATCTGTCAAACATTAATCCTGTCAAGCAGAACTAAACTGAAAATACATACATGTTCAACCGTCTTCCATGGAGAGGCAAGAAGAAAAGTCTCAGACAGACCCAAAATCAAAAAGACATTAGGATAAAACAGACAATTCTTTTTTAGATAATCGATAGATAAAAGGCATATTAAATCTGTTCAGACCCCTAATGTATATTAGGTCTTTTTCGATGTGAATAAAGTGGATATACATTAAAGTGCTGCATTTATTGTAGCCCATAGTACATTTTGGGTCTAACTACTCTGAAAAAGGTGCATATAATCTAAAATTGCTATTAAAGTCCTACAGTAGACCAGCCAAAAGGTCTGCAGCCCACACGCACAGTTGGAAAGCCCGGTCGGCGAGCTCGAGTGAAGGGGATCACGCGAAAGAGGCCGGTATTCACAGTGTGCATGTGGAGAATGATTGCAAGCTGTACATATAAAACATTCAAACAGGTATTGCATTGTTAAACCGCAAATTCAAAAAATGGGGTGCTGTACATCAACTACACTAGCCTAAAGACCAATTATATTATACAGATTATAGTGTGAAATGGTCAGGCCTAGCAATATTTGTTACATATCATTGGTAGTTTCGACGGGGAATAGCTTCAAACTGGACTCCAGTTGATGCATGTCTTCTTCAGGACCGAGCACTCCCTTGTGTGTTAAGCGCCATGTAATATGAATGGATTCAAGTGCAACGCATCATAAAAGTAAGCAAAGGACAGACAGAGAATTAGATCAGCATTAGTCATGCCTATGAGAAAAAGAAAAAAGAAAGCAAAATGATGCATTAAATTGGGTCTGAATGAGACTACACTAACAAGATTACCCCATTTACAAAAGTACAGAAGAACATAAGTATAAAGCGGGAGAATCCTGAATACCATATTCTCGACCAGTGGGGCTCGAACTAACGTCCTGTGATTACTTCCAGAAACGTATCAGCCAAAGTCCACGCAGATCCCAATTGATGAGACAGTGGAAACAAAATGCAAGGACATGTGTTTAGACTGGGAAGAATTCCCTAATATCTAACAGTGAAGGGAAGTAAAGTGACTGTGTGTGCTCTTACGGCTAAGTCGCCTGGTCCATTCTAACCAAGGGGTAAGTAGTTGAAAACTCACCTACGTAGGATACTCAAGTTTGGTCACTTGTAGTGAACCCAGAAAAGGATGGCTTCAATCAATGTGACATCTTGGTATACAAAACTCCATAGTCCAATGGACCCTCAATGGATGTCATGGTACCACGCTGCGGTCGCAGTCCTATATGTCCGGGGACAGGCAGAAAAAAGAGAAATATATTTCTAAGATCGTCCAAGAAACGGCCTTCCTAAGTAGGATGTCATCCAACAAAATTAGCAAGTATCCACTAATTCCAAAATTGAAAAACAAACGCCTCGATATGTTGCCACAGATGAAAATTTGCTTGAATGTGGATCAAAGCTGGTTTGCTGAGGTGCGGTAGAACCGCATTCTAGCAACACCAGCGCGTAAGATAAAGTAAAGGTAAATATTGCGCCTTTAACATTCTTAAAGGTGGACTAATGCCCTACTGCAGCGCGGAGGAAAAATGCAGAAACTGCAGTCACCAGAAACTTACTTACAGTATTCGGTGGCGTTTGGAGAGCCAAGGTCTCTGCTATAGTTTCAATGAGTCGCTCAATGCTCCGCCCCATCGGGTCACAAGCATACGTCTCCTTGGTCTAGTTTTATGGAGCGGCATGACGTGTAGTGTGTACGTTATTAGAAAAGCTAGACTGTGCAATTTAGTTTTGTTCTCAAATACAACAGTGAAGAACGCTATAGGGCGGCGTAGGTCGACAGCCTGAATAAAAAGTTGAATATTTTATTCATTTCACTGTTTGATGTAATCTAAGACCGCAATGTACAACATATTAAGATATACATTAATGTGCCTATGTGTTGATGAAAAAAAGCAGCCTATAGATTGGACTTAGATTAAGAGCAACATAATCAATACCATAAGTGCTAGTGCAGTAATGCAACATCCTCTATAGATGAGTTATTGATAAACTGCTAGTGCATCATTACCCCTAGTTCCATGGAGAGACAGCTACCAAATTTAAAGCTACTGGGTCTCAGCACCATGTTCATATCTAGTGTTGAAAAGGTGTCTAATCATCAATGCCACCCCCATTGATTAGATAGTCCACTAATAGTAGCTACTTAAGTGATTCATAAGTTAACCTTCCACATTACATTAGGATGATTTACTGCAAGAACACAAATAGTTCTGGGTCAATATTGAGCCCATTGGGTCTCAAAGTATCAAATTTGCAAATCAGGGATGCCTCAAGTTGTCTTAGTTTAAGTTCTCTGTTTCCCAGTCTCTTGTGTTTTGGGACATGATCAAGACCCACAAATGACATTTTCGTTCACATTTCCTTCATGTTTCTCCCAAAAATCTCCTGTCAATGGATTGGTAACATCCCTGTTTTTAATGGCTCTATAGTGCTGCAGGATATGTAGCTTCAAAGCTCCTATAGTTGAGCCAATATAATGGAGACAAGTGCATGTGATGGGATACACCATAAATTTAGTGATGCATGTCATTTTGTGTTTATACTTCCATCCCATTCCATTGGGAGCTATAAAAGGTGTTTTAGATACAAAGTCACACATTTTGCAATTAGCACATTTGTGAAAACCTGCCACATTGGATTTCAGAAATTGGCTAGAGGACTTAGTTTCAGTGATGACCATACTAGGAGAAAGTATGCTTTTAAGAGTAGGGGCCTTGCGATATGTGACATTAGGGGTCTTTCCCAGTACTTGCCTCAAATCAGGATCTGTTAAGAGGACATTCCAATGCTTGCTCATGATGCGTTTGATGTTTCCAGCTTGATGGTTATATCCTGTGATAAATCTCATCTTATCTTCCTTTTGGGTTTTGCATGTTATAATTAGTTCTGATCTATTGATAGTTTCAGCTTTATCAAAACAATCTGCTACCACCATTTTGTTGTAACCTCGTTCAACAAATCTACGGCCTATATGCTTGGCTTCTATTTGATAATCTGATTCTTTGCTGCAAGCTCTTTTGGCTCTAAGGAACTTTGGCCATGCTGCGTGGAATTGGAGCTGGTTTGTTTCCTAGTTTGTTTCCTAAATAGCTTGGATGTCAGTGTGTTGTTGGATATAGTAAACCGGACATCTTTTTAGAATCCAGGTCTATCAGGGACTTCTTACCTGGGACTACTTTTGAGGCTATTTAAACCACACCCGACCAGCAACACACGCTTTGCGTTATTCTGCATCCAGCAGCGTAACACTCACCGTGCCTGCAGCCTGCATCCCGCCTCGATTCCGGAGCTCCTAAAACAAAGAGGAAAGAAAGGGAAGAGGTTAGAAAACAAACTTATTTCTATTCCACACCTGATTCTGGATCCATCTTGTCTCCGGACCTGTAAAGAACATGTTTTCTGCACGCGCCGCACCTCCAGCTGCAGCGCCGCGCCATACTCACCAGTCTTCACAGCATCCTTCGGGTCGGCGCTGCCTCCATCATTTCTTCGCCGAACTTCGGCACCTAGGAGACAAAAGAAAACCACAAGGTGAGCCGAGGGAACCAACAAATATAATTCTTACCACCATAGACTTACCCGATTTACCACCGGAGGCATCCTTTTGTGACTCTCCATATTTTCATGTGCCGCATCTGTAAAGAGAGACAAAACAACACGTTTTCATCGTGCAACATTTACTGGACAGCGCCGGGTAATACAGACTCTTACCTGAGCGCCACCAGCTGCCACAAGAGCATCTTTTCATGAGCCAGCTGCAAGACAAGAAAGGAAGGGGGAACAAGAGTGAACATCGGACATATTGAACTCTATGAACTTAATACTTACTGGTCCTCACCAGGAACCTCAGAGTCAATACTCTGCGGAACTCTCCCGAGCCTTCAAACCAGGGAAGTAACTGGAATCGACACGCCCCTGCAAATCCATGCAGGATGGAGAGCTCATCTTTCAAGAATATAAGGTGAGATTGCTGTGAGGGCATTTCAGAGGTGATTAGTTAGGGAGGACTGTGGGGGTGCCATCACTTGAATCCACAACTGGCTAAATCCATCTCCCCACTTGCAGGATAATATTTCTACGGGTTAAGCAGACAAGATTAGGAGGGCAGATCCAGTCAGTCATCGCTGCACTACGCATCACATGGGTGGAGACCGCAGCTGTCCGGGTCCGACCGATGCCCCTGTGGGAGCCAGGTGAGCGTAACAGAACGTGAAGCCAATCTACAAATCCCCACCTGGGCGTTATGGAAACCTCAGAAACTGACCAACTAGCCCTATTGTTAGGGGAATTTAGGGCAGAAGTGCACTCCTCGCGCCAAGAGACTAATGCCCTCAGGAGAGAACTGATTGTGTCAAAGGAGCGCACTGATGATCTTGATAGACAATTACTGCAAAACCAAGCTGGGCAAACACCATTACCTGGACTCGGGGGGAATCCAACTCCTGTTTCATCGAGCAATCCTGTGCAAGTGGTTCTACCAGGGAGCATTCCTTTAGCTCCACCCGAACGTTTTGCTGGGGACCCAAAAAAGTTCACCGTGTATATGAACCAATGCCGCTTCCACTTTTTATGCAGACCTCGACTTTTCCGAACGACCAAACCAAAGTAGCCTTTGTACTATCATATCTTAGTGGCAGCACAGTGGATTGGTCAATTCCATTAGTTAACCAGGGTGACCCTCTTCTTTGGGATTTTCAAGGTTTTCAATTGAGCATGGAAAGACTATTTTCCAGACATTCACAGGGACAGGCCCTGGACAACGAACTTTTATAATTACGACAAGGTAACCAGGATCTACTAACCTATATCGCCACTTTGAATAGGTTAGTGGTGGAAACCGGATGGCCAGAGGTAAAACGAATTACATTATTTCATCGTGGACTGTAACGCTCACCTGATTCCCACGGAGGCGCAGGTCGTGGCAGGAAGGTGTCTGTGACTCGAAAGGTGATGTGCAGGACTCGATGGGCTTCTGGGGTTGAACCTCTTCGCACTGTGTGATGGACTCGTAGGGTGAGGTTTCTGCAGATGAAAGAATATAGGGGTTAATGGTCTGGGTTGTTTACTGTCTCTCTTCCTCTCTCTCCCAAGCTTCTCCGTAGGGCCCCCAGGTCAACGTGCTCACCTTAGATAGGTGAATGCTGGACTCTCCATCTGCGTCTGATGCAGGGCGCTGTTGCCAGTTCCTTCACTGGTGAAACATAGGCCTCTTGGACTCAGAGGACCTTTACCGTTGTTAATCGCACGAGCGGTGAGTTTCCAGACACCTTTTTAGTCTTTATAGTCTTTAGAGTCTTTAGGTGCAAGGCACGTTAACATTGAACAGGACTTTGTATGATGCTTTTCTCCCCTTTTGCTTACAGGACTCGTGAGGAAGATGAAATAAAGCGCCTGGAAATGCGTGAGTATATGCAAGCACTCTAGCTGTTCTTTCCCTTGCAGCGTAGTTCGTGCTGAAGAGGCACCGGAGTATTTGCAGGCGTTCTATTGTGAAGAGCGCGAGGGGCGTACGTAAATACCTGTCTAATGTCTCTTCTTTTGTCTTTCAGAAGCTTGTTTGCAGCGCCGGAGTCCGCGGAAGGCCCGTAAGTAAATACAATGCTTTTATCTCCGCAGGCGGCGATGCAGCGTGAAGAATTCCAGAGTTCACGGAGTGCCGGTAAGTAATGACAATGCTTTTGTCTTCACAGGCGAAAGTACAGCGTGCCGAAATGACCGCAGCCGATGGATCAGGTGAGTAAGCACTGCGAGTTAAGACTTCCTTGCTAACCTGCTGTTTCTTGTCTCTGCAGATGCTGCTGTCGACTGGATACTGGAATGGTGAGTATGATTCTTGCAGATTGAAGAAGAAAGGCTGGAACAGACTCAGTGAGCGTTCTGCTGCAGATGCTGAAAAACGCGAAGCAAGTTTCATCCATCGGGTGTGGTTTAAATAGCCTCGGAGTGATGATGCGTCTTCCTCCACGGCCCCGCCTAGGTAAGAAAAGAGTTCCAGTTCCAGAAGCTTTCCCCATGCTGAATCCAGGGAATGGAGCTGCCCCACCCAGGTAAGAAAGTAGTTCCTGTTTACAGAGGACTTCTAAGTGGCTGGTAAGTAAGCAGCATGGTCTGCTGCAGGTAAGTCCACCCAAACATCTGCACACATATTATGAGCCCAGCGCTTCCAGTGCCGGGACCGATGATTCTGATGAGCCTGGTGCCACCGGCGCCAGGACAAGGTCCAAAAGGTCCCTGTGGGGACCGGCTGGTGCCTAGGATTAGGGTTAGGGGCCTGCTTCCAAGGACGTTGGGCTGGTCCTGGCTCCTTGGAAGCAGTGATCATGACAGTACCCCCCTCAAGGCCCCTCCTAAGCGTGTCTTCTCTGGGGGTTTTGGCTTGTCGGGGTGATTCAGATGGAATCTCTTGACCAGACGAGGTGCGTGGACATATTCTGAGGGTTCCCAAGACCTTTCCTGGGGACCGTATCCTTTCCAATCAACCAGATAGTATAATTTAGATTTGGAGATTATGGAGTCTAGGATGTTCTTTACTTCGAATTTGAGTTCTCCGTCTACCAAAACAGGTTCTGGGAGTTCAGTCAATCGAGTTTCTGGTTGTACTGGTTTTAATAAGGAGACATGGAATACTGGATGTATTTTCATATGTGTAGGTAATTCCAATTTGACCGCCACCGGATTAATTATGGTAGAGATGGTGTAGGGTCCAAGGTATCTCGGGTTGAAGGTGCGGGATCCTTTTAGAGGCAGGTGCTTAGTGGATAACCAGACCTGGTCTCCTACTGCGTAGTGAGGGGCCTCTTTACGGTGTCGATCTGCTCCCTTTTTGACTTGAGCTTTAGCTCTCTGCAGATGGGCAGTGGCTTCCTTAAAAGCACGGGTAATCTCAGAGTGTAAATGATCCACAGCTGGTGTTTCGAATTCTTGGGGAGGATCCAAATTAGAGGTTCTAGGATGATGTCCGTATAATAGGAAGAAGGGAGTCTTCCCGGTTCCAGAATGAGTCGAATTGTTGTAAGCGTATTAAGCGATCCATAGAATATCCTTCCAAGGGTTTTCAGTTTGTTGGAGCATGCAACGTAGATATTGCTCTAGAGTCTGATTTGTCCTCTCGGTTTGTCCATCAGTTTGGGGATGGTGACTGGTTGAAAGTCTTACATCAATTTGGGCTAAACGACAGCAACTTCGCCAAAAGTGGGAGATGAATTGACTTCCCCTATCGGAGATTAAAACCGAGGGAAAACCGTGTAACCGAATGATGTTTTCTAAGAATTCTCGGGCCAATACCGAAGCCGAAGGTAGGCCCTTCAGGGGAATGAAATGAGCCATCTTGGAGAATAGATCCACGACTACTAAAATGGTATTATACCCTGAGCATGGAGGTAAGTCCGTGATGAAATCCATGGACAGGGTATGCCATGGACAGGGAGGAATATCCAGAGGGTGTAAAAGGCCGGCTGGTTTCTCCTTCTGACTTTTATTCTGGGCACACACACCGCAGGAGATTACAAAGTCTCTAATATCCTTCTTCCATGATGGCCACCAGAAATGTCTCTTGATCTTTTCCATGGTTTTGGTAATGCCAGGGTGACCCTCCATCAGAGAGTCGTGATAACCGGAGATTACTTGTTTTTGTATTTTCTCACATGGCAAGTACAATCGTCCTTGGAAATACGGCAGGTCTTGATCCACTGAGAATTCTTTTCCCTTTAATTGCCAGTCCTGCAAATCGGCCGGAGTTAGGAGTGACTTGACTGCAGTCTTGATGTCTTCAAAGGATTGAGTGTGGACTAACCCCAAAATCCTTTGTTATGGGATTATGGGTATTGGTTCTAGATTGGTCAAATATTCATCTACTCCCATCCGAGAGAGGGCATCTGCTTTTCCGTTTTAACTGCCGGGTCGATAGGTAATTATAAAGTCAAACTCAGCCAAAAACAGAGCCCAGCGAAGCGGTCTGGAAGACTGAGCTTTGGCCGTCTTTAGATATTGTAGATTGCGGTGATCAGTCATTACGGTGACTTTGTGTCTGGCTCCCAAAAGATAGTGTCGCCAGGCTTTAAAGGCCGATCTGATAGCTAAAAGTTCCTTGTCTGTAATGGAATAGTTGATCTCGGGAGCCGAGAATTTGCGGGACCAAAAGGCTACAGGGTGTAATTGGTATGTGACCGGATCTCTTTGTGACAAAACTGCCCCCATAGCAAGACTAGAAGCATCTGTTTCCACAATGTAGGGGAGTTCTGGACGAGGATGATTCAGAACAGGTGCAGAAATGAATTTAGCTTTTAAGTCCTGAAAAGCTTGTTCTGCTTCAGTAGACCATTCAAAACGTTTGTTCTTTTTTAACAGAGCGGTGATGGGCTGGACTATCCGGGAAAACTCAGGAATGAATCTGCGGTAAAAGTTAGCGAATCCCAACATGCTTTGAACTCCTTTTACCGAGGTTGGTGATGGCCACTTGATGATTGCATCGACCTTCTTCGAATCCATATGAACCCCATTAGGTGATAATATGAATCCCAGGAACTCAACTTCAGTTACGTTGAAAACGCATTTTTCAAGCTTGGCAAAAAGGTTATGTTGACGCAGTCTCCCGAGAACCTTTTTAACGTGTCTCTGATGTTCCTCTTCAGATGATGAATAGACAAGGATGTCATCAATATAGACAACAACACACACATCTATGAGTTCTCTAAGGACATCGTTCATAAAATACTGGAAAGCGGCAGGAGCGTTAAAAAGTCCAAAGGGCATCACTTGATATTCAAATAGCCCATACTTGGTGCGGAAGGCCGTCTTCCATTCATCGCCTTCTTTTATTCGTACCAAGTGGTAGGCTCCTCTGAGGTCCAATTTTGTATATATACATGCTTCTTTGACTTGGTCCAGGAGTTCAGGGATCAAAGGTAACGGGTATCTGTTTTTAACGGTGATTTGATTCAGGGCGCGGTAATCTATACAAGTCCTAAGGTCTCCTTCCTTTTTCGGAACGAAGAACAAAGCCGAGGAAGCTGGTGACTTAGAAGGACGGATAAACCCGTTAGCTAGGTATTGGTCCAGATATTGTCTGAGGTGAAGATTCTCTGGCTCGGTGAGGGCATAAATCCTACTGCAAGGAGGAGTTGTTCCGGGTATTAAGTCTATTTGACAGTCGTAAGACCTATGAGGAGGCAGGGTGTTAGCTTGATCCTTCCGAAAGACATCTTGGAATTCCTGGTAGTCGGGAGGTAATGTAGGAACCTCAGAAGAAATTGCCGCCACTGAAACTTCAGGCCGAGGATAACAAGTGGTAAAACATTCTGGAAACTGAACCGTCTTTGCTCGCCAGTCGATCTGAGGATTGTGTTTCTCTAACCAAGGGATTCCCAGAATGATCTGGAACTGAGGGGCCTTGATCACATCGAACACAATTTTCTCCCGGTGTCCATCTTGGCTCACTAGCGTCACTTCTTGGGTGGCGTGCGTTACTGGTCCGGAGGCTATCTCCGTGCCATCCACTGTAGTAATGACGTCCTTTACTGCCTTAGGGACAAGGGGTAGATTCATCCTTGATGCCATTTCACGGTCCACATAATTGCCGATTGCTCCGCTGTCGATGTAAGCTTCAATTGCATGCAAACGATCCGGACGTGCTGGACTAATGAGGACCATGGGCACCACGAAATGCGAGGTCACGGGACAGATCTTTACGCTCGGCAAGAGGACCTCTACACTTGCCGGGCTAGGTTGTTTCCCTGCTTAGGACTTGTGGCACTGGTGTCTGCGGCTCCTACAGCCTTCTTAGCTGGTTTCACTGGACAGTCTCGAAGAAAGTGCCCTGAGTTCCCGCAATAGAGGCATAATTGCAGCTGTCTTCCTCTTTCCCGCTCGTTTTGGCTTAAAGGACCTTTCATCCCCCCTATTTGCATGGGTTCAACCGTGTCAGCTCCCTTAGCAGAAGTTTGTGGTTTAGAAAACACTCGGGTATCAAATTTGGAACGATCAGCCTTCCTGTTCTGTAATCTGTGGTCCAATTGGACGACTAAGTCAATATAGTCTGAGCATTCTTGTGGAGGGTTCACAACTTGAGCTAACACATCCTTGAGCTCTCCACGCAGGCCTCTGTAGAAAAGCGTTATTCTCTTGTCCTCGGGCCATTGAGTTTCCACTATGAGTCTGTTGAATGAGGCCATATAGGTCAAGAGGTCTTGATTACCCTGTCGTAATGAAAGAAGTTCATGGTCCAAGGCCTGTCCTTGTGCATGTCTTGCAAACAGTTTCTCCATACTGGACTGGAAGGCCTGGAAATCATGCAGAACCGGATCATCCTGGGTGACTAAAGGAATCGACCAATCTGCGGCGCTGCCACTGAGATAAGAAAGCACAAAAGCCACTTTGGTCTGATCTGTTGGGAATGCAGCTGGTCGACATAAGAAATGTAAGCGGCACTGGTTGATGAACACTGCATATTTCTTTGGGTCACCAGAAAAACGTTCGGGCGGAGCCAAGGGCACATTACCAGGTAGATTGATTTGCACCGGATTTACAGATGGTGCAGAAGGATAGCTTCCTCCTGGAGCGGGCAGAGGTGTCTGTCCGGCCTGCGTTTGTAGCAATTGCCTAGCGAGGTCCTCTGTTCGCTCCTTGGAAAGTATTAGTTCTCTTCTTAGAGAGCTTGTTTCCTGACGAGGTGCATGTACTTCTGCTCTTAAGTCTCCGAGCAACTGGGCTAAGTGATCAGTGTCTGAGGTTTCCATTGCGCCTGGGTAGGAGTTTTGCGGTGGGCTTCGCGTTCTGTAACGCTCACCTGATTCCCACGGAGGCGCAGGTCGTGGCAGGAAGGTGTCTGTGACTCGAAAGGTGATGTGCAGGACTCGATGGGCTTCTGGGGTTGAACCTCTTCGCACTGTGTGACTGACTCGTAGGGTGAGGTTTCTGCAGATGAAAGAATATAGGGGTTAATGGTCTGGGTTGTTTACTGTCTCTCTTCCTCTCTCTCCCAAGCTTCTCCGTAGGGCCCCCAGGTCAACGTGCTCACCTTAGATAGGTGAATGCTGGACTCTCCATCTGCGTCTGATGCAGGGCACTGTTGCCAGTTCCTTCACTGGTGAAACATAGGCCTCTTGGACTCAGAGGACCTTTACCGTCGTTAATCGCACGAGCGGTGAGTTTCCAGACACCTTTTTAGTCTTTATAGTCTTTAGAGTCTTTAGGTGCAAGGCACGTTAACATTGAACAGGACTTTGTATGATGCTTTTCTCCCCTTTTGCTTACAGGACTCGTGAGGAAGATGAAATAAAGCGCCTGGAAATGCGTGAGTATATGCAAGCACTCTAGCTGTTCTTTCCCTTGCAGCGTAGTTCGTGCTGAAGAGGCACCGGAGTATTTGCAGGCGTTCTATTGTGAAGAGCGCGAGGGGCGTACGTAAATACCTGTCTAATGTCTCTTCTTTTGTCTTTCAGAAGCTTGTTTGCAGCGCCGGAGTCCGCGGAAGGCCCGTAAGTAAATACAATGCTTTTATCTCCGCAGGCGGCGATGCAGCGTGAAGAATTCCAGAGTTCACGGAGTGCCGGTAAGTAATGACAATGCTTTTGTCTTCACAGGCGAAAGTACAGCGTGCCGAAATGACCGCAGCCGATGGATCAGGTGAGTAAGCACTGCGAGTTAAGACTTCCTTGCTAACCTGCTGTTTCTTGTCTCTGCAGATGCTGCTGTCGACTGGATACTGGAATGGTGAGTATGATTCTTGCAGATTGAAGAAGAAAGGCTGGAACAGACTCAGTGAGCGTTCTGCTGCAGATGCTGAAAAACGCGAAGCAAGTTTCATCCATCGGGTGTGGTTTAAATAGCCTCGGAGTGATGATGCGTCTTCCTCCACGGCCCCGCCTAGGTAAGAAAAGAGTTCCAGTTCCAGAAGCTTTCCCCATGCTGAATCCAGGGAATGGAGCTGCCCCACCCAGGTAAGAAAGTAGTTCCTGTTTACAGAGGACTTCTAAGTGGCTGGTAAGTAAGCAGCATGGTCTGCTGCAGGTAAGTCCACCCAAACATCTGCACACATATTATGAGCCCAGCGCTTCCAGTGCCGGGACCGATGATTCTGATGAGCCTGGTGCCACCGGCGCCAGGACAAGGTCCAAAAGGTCCCCGTGGGGACCGGCTGGTGCCTAGGATTAGGGTTAGGGGCCTGCTTCCAAGGACGTTGGGCTGGTCCTGGCTCCTTGGAAGCAGTGATCATGACAGGACTTCGGGGTGAACTCAAAGACATTTTGGCCTAAGTTGTGAACCCACCTCAGGATTGTGCAGAATATATAGACTTAGTGGTCCAGTTAGACCACCGACTTCAGAATAGAAAGGCTGATCGAGCTAAATTCGAGAATCGGGTATTGGTTAAACCCAATGTTACCCTCAAAGGAACAGATGTATCAGAACCGATGCAGATCGGGGGGGTCAAGGGACCCTTAACTCAAAAGGAAAGAGAAAGAAGACGGCAGATGCAATTGTGTCTGTACTGTGGGGCCTCAGGACATTTTCTACGGGATTGCCCTATAAAAACATCTAAAAAAGTAGTCGGAGTTGCTGTTAAAAATCGAACAGAGCCTGATTCGGGAAATGACCACGCCCGACAAGCGTAGAGGTCCGCTTGCCGAGCTTGAAGAAGGATACTCAGAGCTCGCACTTCATCATACCAATGGTCCTTATAGATCCAAGGCAGCCATCACGTATGCACGCAGTGAGGGCATACATTGATAGCGGGGCCATAGGAAACTATGTGGACCACGAGTTGGCTTCTAGGATGAATCTATCTCTCTGCAAAAAGACCACTTCAGATGTCATCACCACAGTCGATGGAACTGAAATTGCCTCTGGGCCTGTAACTCATTCCACTGCAGAGATGACACTATTGGGTCACGATGGGCATCGAGAGACTATTGTGTTTGATTTAATCAAAGCCCCGCAGTTCCAAATCATACTGGGGATACCTTGGATGGAAACACATAATCCTTGTATTGATTGGCGAGAGAAGAGAATAACCTTCCCGGATTGTGCACATACTTGTTACCCAAAAAAACCCTTGAACCAAGGCCTGGCCACAGTCGCTACTCCAGTCGTGCAGTTACCTCAGGAATATCAAGAATTCCAGGATGTTTTCCAAAAGGAACAGGCAAACACCCTACCACTTCACAGATCATACGATTGTCAAATCAATCTCATACCCGGTGCACAACCTCCATGTATTAGGATCTACGCCCTTACGGAACCCAAAAACTTTCACCTACGACAATACTTGGACCAATATCTTGCTAATGGCTTCATTCGTCCATCCAAGTCCCCTGCATCTTCAGCTTTGTTCTTCGTGCCTAAAAAGGAAGGTGACCTCAGAACGTGCATAGACTACCTCGCATTAAATCAGATCACGGTTAAGAACCGATACCCATTGCCTCTGATCCCCGAATTACTAGACCAAGTAAAGGACGCTTGCATCTACACTAAATTAGATCTCCGAGGGGCATATCATCTAGTACGTGTAAAGAAAGGCGACGAATGGAAGACTGCTTTTCGCACTAAGTACGGGTTATTCGAATACCAGGTGATGCCCTTCGGCTTGTGCAATGCACCAGCAGCCTTCCAGTAATTTATGAACGATGTCCTTCGTGAACTCATTGACATCTGTGTTGTTGTATACATAGACGATATTCTAGTGTACTCCTCTTCAGAATCAGACCATGTGAAGCACGTCCGTGCAGTCCTTGAAAAACTACGCCAGCACAAGTTATATGCAAAATTGGAAAAATGCGTTTTTCATGCTACGGAAGTTGAATTCCTTGGATTTATCCTGACTCCAAAAGGAGTCCGAATGGACTCTCGAAAGGTGGACGCAATCCTCAAGTGGCCATTACCCAGTTCAGTAAAGGGTACAAAGCATGCTCGGATTTGCTAATTTCTACCGCAGATTCATTCCGGATTTCTCACATGTTGTACACCCTATCACAGCACTTTTGCGAAAAAACAAACGCTTCTTGTGGACCGAAGAAGCTGAAAAGGCCTTCCAAGAGCTGAAAGCGAAAGTCACGTCTGCACCTGTCTTAAAGCATCCACGCCCTGAACTTCCATACATAGTTGAAACTGATGCATCCAGTTTAGCCATGGGAGCTGTCCTGTCCCAGAAGGATCCTGAAACCGGTCAACTTCACCCAGTAGCATTTTGGTCCAGAAAGTTCTCGGCACCCAAGTTAAACTATGCGGTTACCGATAAAGAATTATTAGCCATCAAATCCGCCTTCAAGGCTTGGTGGCATTATCTTCTCGGTGCCAGGCATACCATTACGGTAATCACCGATCACCGTAACTTGCAGTATTTAAAAACAGCCAAGGCCCAATCGTCGCGTCAACTTCGATGGGCATTGTTCTTTGCCGAGTTCAATTTCGTGATCACTTATCGACCAGGTTGAAAAAATGGCAAGGCAGATGCCTTATCCCGAATAGGGATGGGAGAAGCATATGCGAACCCGGAACCGGTGCCTATAATTTCAGAACAAAGAATTCTTGGCATAACCACTCTATAGACACTAGAGGATATTCAAGTAAAGATCCAACAACTCTTCGATCCAACAGCCCTGCAGGACTGGGTGAAGAAAGGCCCAGACTACTCAGTCATCAATGACCTACCTTACTATCAAGGGCGACTATTTCTACCACATAAGGAACTACAAGAACTAGTCATCTCCAATTATCATGACACCCTGATGGAAGGACACCCAGGTATCGCAAAAACTGAGGCTAAAATTAAGAGACAATTCTGGTGGCCCATCTGGCGAAAAGACGTAAAGTCATTTGTAATGTCTTGTGGCATTTGTGCCCAAAACAAAAGTCAGAAGAAAAAACCAGCTGGCCTCTTACAACCTTTGGATATTCAACCTACACCATGGCACAGCTTATCGTTAGACTTTATTACAGATATGCCTACATGTAATGGATTTAACACCATTCTAGTTATTGTGGATCTTTTTTCCAAGATGGCCCACTTTATTCCTCTAAAGGGATAACCTTCTGCTTCAATTCTGGCCAAGGAGTTCCTTGAAAACATTGTTCGAATACAAGGATTTCCTTCCGTATTGGTCTCTGACCGAGGTAGTCAATTAATTTCACATTTTTGGAAGAAATGTTGTCAACTGGTGCAAATCGACATGAGGTTATCAACAGTCACCATCCCCAGACCGATGGTCAGACAGAGAGGACCAACCAGACCCTTGAACAGTACCTACGTTGCATGCTACACCAGACCGAAAGTATTTGGAAAGATATTTTATGGATTTCCGAGTATGCATACAATAACTCTGTACATTCAGGAACCGGACAAAGCCCCTTTTATACCATTTATGGACATCACCCTCGAACCTCAGAACTAGATTTGCCTCAGCATTTAGAAATGCCTGCAATTAGTAATTTGCATTCTACTATTACACACGCCTTTAAAGAGGCAACAGAACATTTGAAACAAGCAAAAGTAAAATATAAGAAAAATTCTGATCAACATAGAACTGAAACTCCACAATACTAGATTGGGGATCAAGTTTTGCTGGCTACAAAACACATACCTCTGAAGGGAACTCGGATGTTTAACCCTAGATATTTGGGACCTTACACTATTAAGGCCATTATCAACCTGGTAGCCGTCAAATTGGAATTACCCTCTAATATGCGCATTCATTCTGCCTTTCATGTTTCACTTTTAAAACCAGTTCAATGAGGAACAACATTAACAAAACCACCCGAACCCATCTTGATAGATGGAGAACCTGAATTTGAGGTAAAAAATATCCTGGACTCCAAGATGGTTAACTCAAAACTTTTTTATTTAATAGATTGGAAGGGCTACGGACCACAAGAAAGGTCATGGGAACCTAGTGACCACGTCCATGCACCTCGGTTGGTGAAAAGATTCCATCGGAACTTCCCAGACAAACCAGGGCCCAGGGGAAGAACAACTTTAGGAGGGGCCTTGGGGGGGAGTGCTGTCATGATGCCTACCCCCAGGCATCCGGACCAAGCCCATCAGCCACGGGAGCAGGCATCTAGACATTTAGTAAAACCTCAGCAGCCCCGGATAGGGCTATCTGGGTTCAGTCCTGGCGCCTTAGGCGCCAGGCTCATAGTAGGAATCAGTCCTGGCGCCTAAGGCGCCAGGCTCATAGTCATTACTTGCCTCAGGCAGACCATGCTGCAAATGACTCCAATCCAACATGAAACCTGAAAGGGACTATTTTTCTACAGGGACTATTTTTTACTCGGGTGTGGTTCTAGGGACTTCTTGCCTGGGACTACTTTTGAGGCTATTTTAACCACACCCGACCAGCAACACACGCTTTGCGTTATTCTGCATCCAGCAGCGTAACACTCAACGTGCCTGCAGCCTGCATCCAGTCTTCTGCCACGCCCGCCTCGAATCCGGAGCTCCTAAAACAAAGAGGAAAGAAAGGGACAAGGTTAGAAAACAAACGTATTTCTATTCCACACCTGATTCTGGATCCATCTTGTCTCCGGACCTGTAAAGAACATCTTTTCTGCACGTGCCGCACCTCCAGCTGCAGCGCCGTGCCATAGTCACCAGTCTTCACAGCATCCTTCGGGTCGGCGCTGCCTCCATCATTTCTTCGCCGAACTTCGGCACCTAGGAGACAAAAGAAAACCAAACGGTGAGCCGAGGGACCAACAAATCTAATTCTTACCACCATAGACTTACCTGATTTACCACCGGAGGCATCCTTTTCTGAATCTCCAAATTTTCACGTGCCGCATCTGTAAAGAGAGACAAAACAACACGTTTTCCTCGTGCAACATTTACCGGACAGCGCCGGGTAATACAGACTCTTACCTGAGCACCACCAGCTGCCACAAGAGCATCTTTTCACGAGCCAGCTGCAAGATAAGAAAGGAAGGGGGGAACAAGAGTGAACATCGGACATATTGAACTCTATGAACTTAATACTTACTGGTCCTCACCAGGAACCTCAGAGTCAATACTCTCCGGAACTCTCCCGAGCCTTCAAACCAGTGAAGTAACTGGAATCGACGCGCCCCTGCAAATCCACGCAGGATGGAGAGCTCATTTTTCAAGAATATAAGGTGAGATTGCTGTGAGGGCATTTCGGAGGTGAGTTGTTGGGGAGGACTGTGGGGGTGCCATCACTTAAATCCACAAGTGGCTAAATCCATCTCTCCACTTGCAGAAGAATATTTCTACGGGTTAAGCAGACAAGATTAGGAGGGCAGATCCAGTCAGTCATCGCTGCACTACGCATCACATGGGTGGAGACCGCAGCTGTCCGGGTCCGACCGATGCCCCTGTGGGAGCCAGGTGAGCGTAACATAAAAGCAGTAAAGGACAAGGATACGGAGGCCCTGTCCCTCTGATGCATTTGCAGCATCACAGTCACCCCCCCAGACTAAGGTTAGGTTGCCTTATCTCCCACGAGTAGACACCCTCATCCAGATGGTCAACATACCTTCTGGAAAGGCCATCTGCATTAGCGTGACTCTTCCCTGGCCTATGCTCTATGTTGAAGTCTAGCCCCCGCAGGCTAATGTACCACATGAGCAGCTTTGGGTTTGCACCCTTCATCTGCATAAGCCACTTCAGGGGCTTATGATCTGTTTGGACCTTGAATGTAGACCCGGTAAGGTAGGTTCTAAAACGCCTAAGGCTCCAAACTATGCTAAAACCATTCCTTTTCAACCGTAGCCCACCTAAGTTCTCTACCCTTAAATTGTCTACTGATGAATATGATCGGATGTTCTCGTCCTTTGTCATCTAACTGGGACAAGACAGCTCCAATTCTGGTTTCACAGGCGTCAGTTTGTAAGAATAAGGACTTGCTGTAATCAGGCGCACACAGCACGGGTGCCCTGCACAGACTTTCTTTCAAGCCATCAAAGGCCCTCTGACAGTCTTCAGTCCAATTAACCTTCCTAGGTTGTTTGGGTGAAGTCAGAGCTGTCAGTGGTGCAGCTATGGTTTCATAATCTGCCATGAAATTGCGATAATACCCAGTGAGGCCCAAAAAGGCTCTCACCTGGGTTTGAGTAGTGGGAGTCTCCCAGTCATGTACATCCTGTACTTTACTGGGGAAAGGTTGGATTTGACCCCCCTCCTACCTCATGACCAAGATATGTGACTTTCCCCTGAGCTATCTGGCACTTGGTGGCCTTGACAGTGAGGTTAGCCCTTTTTAAGGCCTGCAATACCTTATCCAGATGTGTCAAATGCTCTTCCCAGGTGGAACTGTAGACGGCAAAGTCGTCTAAGTAGGCCACACAAAAGGCCTCCAGCCCACTGAGTGCATGATTGACCAATCTCTGGAAGGTGGCAGGGGCATTCTTCAACCCAAAAGGCATGACCCTAAACTGGTAGAGTCCCTCTGGTGTTGAGAACGCCGTCTTTTCCTTTGCATGGTCCGTCAGAGCTATTTGCCAATAGCCTGAGGTAAGGTCAAAGATGCTCACAAATTTGGCAGCACCTATGGTGTCCACAAGCTCATCAGCCGTGGGCAATGGGTGCGCGTCAGTTTTGGTGACGGCATTGACTCCTCGGTAGTCCACACAGAACCTCCAATCCTTGGTACCTGCCTGGGAACTTGCCTTGGGGACAACACCCAGATCCAACATCTTGGCGACCTCAGCCTGGATGTGGTTCTTAACTGTGTCCAACATACGGTAGCACCTGCTTTTGACAAGCACACTGTCACCAGTGTCAATTTTGTGCCTACACCACGGTGTAAGGCCTGTTGTCAGTGAAAACAGAGATGCATACTGCCGGAGCAAAGCCCTGCAGGCCGTCTGCTGCTCTGTTGTCAGATCGGGAGAGAGATGCACTCCCTCCACTGAGCCATCCTGAGGGTTGCTATGCAGCAAATCAGGAAGGGGCTCACTCTCATCTTCTTCTTGCTCTGAAGCTAGGAAGAGACATGAGACTTCTGCTCGCCTGTGCCTGTCAACATGGAATACCTGAGGGGCTACCCCAGAGACTCCCATGTCAACCAGATAATTGACCTTGCCCATCTTGGAGATTATCCTGAAGGGCCCAGTCCATTTATCTGCCAAAGCTCGAGTCTTGCTAGGCTCCATCACGAGGACCTCCTGTCCCGGAGTCCAATTCACTTGCGATGCTTTAAGGTCATGCCAGTAGTTATTCAATTCCTGGCTGGCCTTGAGATTCATTGTTGCCTGACCCATCATCTGTGTCATCCTCCGTCTCTGGCCTAACACATAATCCCCCACTTGCTTGGCGGGACCTGGAGGGGTGGCCTCCCAACCTTCCCTGATCAAGGCAAGGGGCCCCCTCACAGGATGTCCAAAGAGTAACTCAAAGGGGCTGAAACCAACCCCCTCTTGAGGAACCTCTATGTAAGCAAACAGCAGGCATGGCAGGAGGAGATCCCATTTCCTCCTTAGGGGCTCTTTCAAAGCAACTAGCATGCCCTTGAGAGTTTTATTGAATCTCTCAACCAGACCGTTGGTCTGGGTGGTAAAAGGTGGATAACTTGTAGGTTACCCCGTACTCTTTCCACATGGTTTCATGTAACTAGACATGAAGTTGGACCCTCTGTCAGAAACAACCTCCTTGGGGAATCCAACACGGGTGAAAATGCCCAGGAGAGCCCTTGGCAGTAACAGACTGAAGGGGTATAGCCTCAGGGTACCTGGTGGCATGATCGACCAAGACCAGGATGAACCGATGTCTACCTGAAGTGGGAGGGTCAAGGGGACAGACAATGTTGATGCCCACCCTCTCAAACGGTGTGCCAACCACTGGCAATGGCTGCAGTGGGGCAATGACACTGCCTCCAGTCTTGCCAGACAACTGACAAGTTGGGCTGGTCCTGCAGTGGGACTCCACTTCTACTCCCATCCGTGGCCAGTAGAAATGGGCAGAGAGCCTCTGCTTAGTCTTCTTGGTCCCAAGATGACCGTTTAAGGGCACCTCATGTGCCAACTGCAGCAGGAAGGGCCTGTAAACCTGGGGTACCACCAACCTCTTGAGGGCACCAGGTTCAGGCTTAGTGGGCTCACTAACAAGGAGCTCACCCTCCCAATAAATTCGGAATGTCCTAGGCACTTGTCCTTGTGCCTGGGACAGGACCTGTCTCCTCAGACCCTCGAGAGAGTGGCACTCTCTCTAACCCTTAGAGAAGTCTGCCGGGGAGGGTCCCCCTTCAGCTAACACGCATTGAAGGTTGAGGTGGTCCTCCAGGTTGAGTACCTCTCCCACAGGAAAGTCTTCTGGCTCTTCTCCCACAGAATTTGAGACAGGGTTTACCACTTGATCCAGCCCATCCGAGGCATGGACACCAATGGGTGCTGTCGGAACAGCAGGAAGAGTAGGAGTCCCCTCCACAGAGCTGGCCTTCTTATTCTTCCGTTTCCTTTGTGCCTTGGGTTTCCCCGTTGGCGAGGGTACTGGGCTCGCAGCTGGACCCTGTGTGACCTGCGATCTGGTGACCGCCACAGCAGCCATGGGTAGACCATCCGCGATCATCCCCAACTTGACCAAATCGTTACCTAACAATATGTTTGCAGGCACGTTGTCCTAAACCAGGACCGGAAGCTTCGCTGTCTTGTCTCCTATCGTAATGTTGACTAAGGCTATCAGGTGATAATTTGGGAGGCCCACTTGCTAATCTTGTGGTTCTCACAGGAGCAACTACATAGTCCTCTGGCTTAAGCAGGGTCCTGTCCATCACTGCCATGTTTGCCCCAGTGTCTCTCAAACCAGTAGAAGGCTGGCCATTCAAGAGGACACTTCTCAAAAACCTATGAGTGTTCTGTGGGATAGTTGCTAGTACTTCTGCGTACTGGTCCCAGGCCCCAAGGGACACTAAGGAAATCTCTACCGGAGCACAGAAGGTGATCCCAGTAGAGGAGGTGAGGACAGTGGCCTCCACCTCAAGTACGGATTAGGGGTAGGTCAGGCTGACAGCCGGGACTCCAAGTGCCTTACCCTTACACTTGGGGTCACCCCTTCGGTGATTCAGAACCCCACAATCCCAACAAGTGCCGGGTTTGCGGGGTACGGTACTGGAACCACTGGGACCCTGCTTTGCAGCAGGCGGACAGCTACTCTTACTCCCACCCACAAAAGACTTATGCCCACTAGGTTTTTGGGTTTTAGGAGAGGAAGGTTTTGGTTTACCCGACTGTGATTGCTTCTGGGACTCCTCAGCTTTCTGAGAGGTCCCCTTTTCTTTGTCCTTGTCCTTCCCACTAGAGTCCTTAGGGGACACCCGATTGGAGACCCACTTGTCAGCCAACCTAGCCAGCTTAAAGGGGTCCAACATGCTCTGGTCAGCAACATACTGACACAGCTCTGGTGAACAGGCTTCCGAAGAATGCTCAAAAAACAAAAGGTGACATAATTCAACAAACGTCATCAATCCACCTGATCATGTTCATGTGCGCAGCACTCACCCAGTCAATCCAAGACACATTCTCTCGTTTCTTAAAATCCCTGAACCTCTTAAGGTACTGGGTAGGTGTCTTGCCAAACTTGGCAATTAAAGCAGACTTCATGCACTCATACTGACCCCTTTCTTCCACACTCAGTTTCAGAATACAGTCATATCCAGTTTGAGGCACTCTGCTTAACAAACACTTAGCCCAATCTCTTTTATGAACATCATGAATTTCACAAGCCATCTCAAACACTTCAATCCATTGGAGGATATCAGAACCCTCCGCATATACACCAACCAAATCTTTCATAAACTTGGTTGCTGGGGACCTGACACTCTCAACTGGTTTCGCTGACATTCAGTGCCCTTGTCTTTGAGTTCAAGATCCCTATTCTTGAGTTCCACTTGCTGTGCCAGCTCCTCTTTCTTAAGCTCAGCATCTATTTCCAACTTGCGACATTCAAAGGCCAATTTCACCCTTAATAACTCAAGTTTCAATTAACTGCTGGGTTCGGAAGAGAGGCAGCAGGAATGGTGGCATTCCCAGAAACAGATTCACCGACCAACCCTGAGGCAGAGTCCTCATTGGTTGCATCCCCCCATTCAAGAGTTTCACAATCAGTCTGGTAGTCCACCAGGGCAGCTAGCAGCTCCGCCCTAGTCTTATCCACAAAGTCTAACTCCCTGGCTTCACAAGCACTCTGGAGAGCCTCTAAGCTCATCCGAGTCAATTTACCATTTGCAATGGATACTATTGCTTGTAATGCAGTTATCTTGTACACCACTAAACCTTAATTTAACAAAGTGCAGATATCCTTGTAAGTGGCACAGTTATACACTGATTCTTAAAACCATAATGTTAGGGAGAATTCTCATTCTATGGCTAATTTCCCTTACCTATAGAGTCCCCCAGCAGCTTTTCTGAATTTGAAGGGTTTGTATTTTACTCCTGCTAAGAGTGAGAATCTTTTTCCCACTATTAGATATTTTTGAAATGTGTGTTCTAGGCTATTTTTGTGTTTAATGTCTATGGGGTTTTTCTCACCTCCATAGGAACCATCTTTATTCACATGTGTTACACAGCACCTTCTGTGCAGTGACACAGGGGTGTCGTAGCGACCCCCAAACATAGACTCCATACCCTGGGACTGACTACTGTCTCCCAGGCCATGTAAAGTCCCCATTGACTTTACTAGTCAATTCTTATGAACTAAACCAGTACAAACCATCTTACTCTGGAAGTACCGGGAAGGGTTAATAGTTTTTCCCTTATGTTCATTTTTGAGAGGGTACCGTACAGTCCCTCTCTCTAAAGTTTCTGGCTGGTGGCAGTGGTTACTACCGTAAATATTTTACCGCAAATATTTCCCTATGGGATTTTCCCATTGTTCGAGGCTACCACATTTTCTGACAGCCTGTAACATACCGGTAGTTTATTTTTATATTAACTTTACTCCGGTAGGTTTTATTTGCCAGAACTTTAATATAAATTATTTCTCGTGTCCTTCTCTAAACTCCTAACCCAGGTCGGGGATCCTTTGTTTGTCCGTTTGGCGGGCTTCTGCAAGGAAGCCCTCCTTTCGGCGCCACTGAGTCTGGGGTGGGTCCATTGTGTGGGAGGGGGAGTGGGACCCCATGACAGGGTTGCCTCAGCAACCCCTGTTGCTCTCTATCCTGATAGGCTGGAGGGTCTCCCGCCAAGGATGACCACTCCACTGTGTGAGTGACAGCTAGGCTGTATGAATGGGGATCTTTTTGCATAAAAGCAGGGTCCTGAGGACCGGAAGAGCAAGACGTTGCCACTGGAACTAAAAAGCTCAAGAGGAGAGAAGCCAAAGACATCTGCAATGACTGAACCACCGGTGAAGCCCTGCTGCAGCGTCTCACCACTTTTCTCGACACGACGAGAGAAGATCTTCATCTTCCCTTGAGCTGGTGGGGCCAACCAGTTTGCCAATCGCCTTCCTGGCCTTGGTCGAATTGTCAGTACCCTGTACTCGGAGGCCGGATAGCCAGGCACCAGTCCACCCGGACCGCAATTTAAAGGAGCATACCTTTTAATTGTCGGGCAGCACCACGGCTGGTTTCATCCCTGGGTAGTGCAGTAACTCGAACCTTCCTCCACGACGAGAGCCTCTCTTCCTCTGCTGGATCCCTTGAACTGCAGGAACTACCAGGAACGACCGCCAACGCAGGAGCCACTTCTTCATTTTGAAGCTAAATTGTTCCGCCAGGCTGCCCTTTCTTCGCGGTAGAGCTAAAGGTTTTTTAAATCCTTTACCTACCTGTTGGGTTGGCTGCCCCTCTCTCTTAACATTGTCTTTCACCTTCTGCATCCACCTTTTCAAAATCGTTAACCAAAGACTTGACTGCAGCTACAAGAACATTTTGCTCCTGGGCCGTTGCCCTGTACCACTGACTCTGGCACAGGCCTACTGAATCTGGCTAAATTTGTTAGAACTGCCTTCTCTAGATTGCTTCTCAACTAGAACTGTGTTGATGCACCTTCTTCTTATAACCACACTTTCCTCCCCACTTCTAAACCTTGTGAAATACCATTTTGCTCAGTTTTCATTTAAGTATTTTCTATACTGATGCACTGTCTTGCTTAATCTGGTTCACAAACTTATGGGAAGTGTTGCTAGGGTGTGTAAGAAGATATTTCTGTATAACGTGTGCTTCCCTCCCTTGTGAGAACTTGCTAGAGTATCCCTTGGGTGTGGTTTCCACTGTGCCGTTTTGCTCAGTTTTCACTCTGGTTCACTTGGCCTACAATTTAACTAGGGAGTGTGTGTATTTTTCTTTGAGTTATTTTAACTTGCTTGATGACTGTGATAAATGTGTTTTACTAGAAGTGTATAAAATAAAGATATATCTACTTTTTAATACAAAGCTTTTGGTCAGTGTTTCATTGTGCCATAGTACTGTAGGCCGATTGTGCAAAACCTGAATGCTGCTCATTTCCCTCTTTAGATAAGTCTGACTGCTCAGCCACAGCTACCAACTAAGTCTTTGTGGTACAGACTGATACCAAAGGGGATTTATTGCTCTCACCTGTAGTCCTAATCTTCTGTAGTGCTCCCTAAGGGAACTACACAGGATTCTGCCTAACTCTGGTGTACAGCAGAGAGGATAAAAGTATTGGATTTACATTTTAGAGTTCTGCTGGTACCTTGTTCAAATAACCATCAGGCTAACTATCCCAAAAAGTTTATTTTAAACAAAGTCTAAAATATGGAAAGTTACAGCCAGGAGACCATCCTTACTAATACTGCTGATTATTTAAGGGATCTGTGTAGACAGAAAGGTCTTCCTGTCAAAGGCAAGAAATTAGAAAAGATTGATAGACTGTTAGAGAAACAAAGTCTGGATAGTGGTGCTGTACTGCCCACTACCCCAGCAAATGTAGCAAACAGTGAAGAGGATAATGCAGAAAATGTTATTGGTGAAACAGATGAGGAAGCAGAGGATAACAATGTTACCCCGTCTGGTCCTCTACCTGCTCAAAGGCCTCAACCTGTGGCTAATGGACCTTTACCAGGTCCAACATTAAGCACTGAATGTATCTCTCTAGAAAAAAATGAGACTTGAACTAGAATTCAAAAGAATTAGTGCCCAAACTGAACTGAGACATCAAGAACTAAGCCTCAAAGAAATGGAGCTCAATCATGAGCTTGAGATGACAAAATTGTCTTTGGAAAATGCTTCTCTCCCCGAATCCTCCAGATCCTCCAGTCCAAAAAGAACCTGGATGCCTAAAGAGATTGTGGGTATGTATGAACCTAAGTTGGATGTATTAGATTAGCTAGCTATGTTTGAATACAATCATGGGCTCCAGGATATCACAGGGAATCAGTTGATCCCCTGGTTATTCTCTAGGCTCCTCCCTGTTGCATCTGATGTGGTAATGGAGTTGGGGGAGGTGAATAGGATGGATTATGAATGTGTGAAGCTAGCTTTGATAGCTAGATTTGGGAAGACTCCTTCCAGGTATCTTAAGAGGTTTAGGACCCTCAAAAATCATGATAGTACCCCTTGGGCTACTTGGCTGAATGAGTGTTTGAAGAACTTCGAGGGAAGGGTTATACAGTTAACACTTATGAAGGAATGAGAAATCTTGTAATGATGGAGTATATCTATGATGCCTGCTCTCCTGAGCTCAGACAGCACTTGGTTTAGGACCCTCAAAAATCATGATAGTACCCCTTGGGCTACTTGGCTGAATGAGTGTTTGAAGAACTTCGAGGGAAGGGTTATACAGTTAACACTTATGAAGGAATGAGAAATCTTGTAATGATGGAGTATATCTATGATGCCTGCTCTCCTGAGCTCAGACAGCACTTGGCTGATTCAAAAGAACTAGATTCTAAGACGCTAGCTAAGGCTGCTGACTTGTGGGTTGCCAACAGGGCCACTTACAAGGATTCAGGGGATTTATTGCTCTCACCTGTAGTCCTAATCTTCTGTAGTGCTCCCTAAGGGAACTGTACAGGATTCTGTCTAACACATAAGCATCCCACCGCTACCACCAGTGTGAAGGACCGCAGGGGGGGTCTGTACCTTCGCTCTCTATATGGTAGAGGAGAGGCTAAGGTAGCAATGGACAAGCAATCAAGGCCTAGCTTCTCAGGAGGTGATACGGGCTGGTTCTTAAGTACAGTGTAGTCCCCAAGCACCCACAAAGGAATATCCGCACACTGTATCAGTTAAAACACAGTTTTTATATAATTAATATTCAACGTTATGCACAATATCACGATAACTCACTTTGTACTCGGTTATCTATAATGGCAAATATACAGTTCTACGTGGTACCATAATTACTATTAGATCACTTTAAAGTGCATCAACTGTGCGGTTAAATGTCACACAAAACAGTTTGTAAAGGAAACCAACAATAGATATAAGAGGAAAGCAGTTGGTTAGAACAATTGGCAGAATACTGGCCCGTTACCTAGACACAGTTCTGTGTGGAGATGCCCCCACCTGGGCAACCTGTTGAATAAAGATAAATCACAAGCCCAGTCCATATATTGATCACATGAGACTTTCCAATCGTTCTGCAACCCCAAACTACCTGGTGTTGTAGCGTTTCTCGTCGGGGAATCAACGGCCCTTCGTGAGTGCACTCCCTTTAAGGCAGGAGTCACGGGTCGTCGAACGTCTGACGGAGAACAGGGTGAACTACGGCGGTGAAGTGGCAGCTTCTTTCCTGGGGGTGCTCGTCGACGGGGAAGCGTTAATGTCCTGTAAGGAAGCGGTGTGCCGGGCACCTCGATATCAATAGCTCTGGACCGCAAAGAATTTGAAGAACTGTGGCCCAGCAAGGGTGTCGAGTCATCGGTGTCTCTGTGGTCTTTGGGTGGCGGGAAACGCACTGGCGGATGCTCCTTGGCACGTTGACGGCCTGTCCTTCTCCAGTGGGATAAGACGGGCGATGATGCAGACGAGAACGTCCTTGGATCAGGAGTTCTTAGGCAAATGGGAGAACGGCGGATCTGGTCTGCGACGGTGGTCGTAGACGGTGGCTCAGGAAGGGGACACCTTACCAGGTCCTCTCTGGGTCAGTCCTTGGAGATACAGTAGCTTTCAGATTGATGAAGGAGAGCAACAGCAATTTTTCTCTTCCAGCAGGGCTTCAAGGTCAAGCATCAGTTTCACTCCAGTATTCTTCGTAGTTTGGGCTTCAGCTCTGAACACTTCTGAACACGATTCCTAGCAGTGAGAGGTCCCCAGATATACTGTTGATCTCCCATTCATTCCGCTGGGTCACACTCGAGCATCCAATCACTATGAAGGGCATTCAGCAGTCTGTTAGCCAATCAGGCACACAGTGCATTCAGGCCATTCACTTCTCTCCAGACACTCACAACAAGTTATGTGCATTCGGACAAGTACCACGCCATTCAACACTACACACTGCATTCATGCCAATTTTGGGCCGGACTGTCTCAGTCATTGTGTCAAACACCAGAAACCAGACATCCACAACAAGAAGTGCATATTCGTCATACACTCCATTCACCCAGGTCCTACCCACAGGTGTACCCACAACATACGGTTGTTGGGAAGGCTCCAGCTAGTCTGGTCGGCACTTCCCACACTACCATATATGGAACTTCCACCCAACAGCCAGTCAGGGGGAAGGGACATAGTCAGGGCTTCCTGGGACTTCGGGAAGATCAAGGTTAAAGGCAATAGAAGGCAAGAGGCCACAGGGGCCATCTTGTCCCCATCAGGAATCTACCGATTCCAATGACAGGGACTGGGCATCCCAAAATGGAGGACGCTCAGGGCACCAGTCAATTCAGCACGGAGCTGCCACCAGCCCATACCCTGCTCTGTGGGCCACACAAAGGTGCCCAAAAAGATATACTAGGGGCACAGGGCTGTAGCCCCAGCCATGGGTGCCCTAAGGGTATCCCACGGGTCCGTTCACCAAAACCAAAGGAGAGCTTTGTCTCACCGCCAGTTGTTCCACATGAACTCCTGCACGAAAAACACGACAGAACACACAATAAAATCAGTAAAGAACAAGGATACGGAGAACCTGTCCCTCCGATGCATTTCCAGCATCACAGTAACATTATCATTTCTTGATTCGTTTTGGTGGGGGGATAGAAGGTAAACTTTAAAAACATTATTTTATTTGGTTCTCGATTCACCAAGTGTCATCATATCTCACCTCTTTTCTCAATCTCAATACTCAAACCAGATAAAATATAAACAATATATGATACTTGTGCACATATGATAGGAGAAGAGTGACTAATACAAGGAGAATATGTTATATTATGTATCTAATTGGGATGTGCTGAGAAAATATTTTTAGTTTCTATACTGAATTTGGGATCCAATAATGTATTGAGACGAATAAGAGGGCTGCATGGGTATGAGATCTAGATTTGTGGTGAGTGGTTAAAGTGGAAAACAGAAAGCATAGATTTCACATGTTATGAGTATAGTTTTGACTTCATGTTAATAGTGTTCAATTAGTAAAGTTATTAAAAATCAATTTTATAGATAATGTTCATGAATCTAGATCTCACATTAGCACAACCCTCTTCCTCGTTGCAGTACATTTGTAGATCTCGATGTGAGTTTTATTTCAAAAACAAAAAAAGTTTGTATTTATAGGTCCTTAAAAGGACATTTGACTTAAAATGTGTAGGGTATATTTTTTCAGACATGAAGTAGGCATGATTGAAAGTTGTGTAGTTCACAGAACCCCAGTATCACCACATCACTCTTTCTTGTTTCAGTACCACACTAGCACCAATCGGTTATATGTGATTTTACCGACCTCAATTAAAGAATGGGACATTTCATCGCTGCCATAATTCTGAAAAACACAACCTTTTCTTTTTTTTGGGGGGGAGGGGGTCGGTCCTCTCCAAACCCCCTTGTTATTCACCTTTATAACACCACCCCAACGGTTACCAGTCATTTGGTCGAAAAAAAGGTCGTCAGGACAAATGGTCGACACCATTTGGTCGAAAGACAAATGGTAGAATTTTGTTTTTTGTATTTTCACTTTGTTTTTTTTTGGGGGGGTCCCCCCCAACCCCCTTTTTTTCTAAAAACGAAAACCTAAAAAATATATATATAAATTAAAAAAAAATTCGACCATTTGGCTTTCGACTAAATTCCGTTGACCATTTGTCTTTCGACCAAATGTCTTTCGACCAAATGACTGGACAGCCACCCCAACCCCATCCCGACTCATTTTAACCCCTTACACGACCCTATATATATTTAATTAATATTTCTGGTGTTTTTTGATGTTATGTACCACAGTGAAATATACAACCCTGTTATGTTTTCAGTAAAATGACTGTGTACCCCACCAACCCACTCTTCCTCGTCACAGTCCCCCACTAACCACACCTTGCTATTACTTGTCATAGTACCCATCTACTCCACTTCACTCTTCTTCACCAGAGGCCCCAACTAAACAACTTTAGTATTTCTCATCACAGTCTCCCAGTAACCTCACCTCGTCACAGCAAACAATTAATAATCCCATCGTATACAGTGGACACAAAAAAATGTGAAGTACTTGATAAACCTGATGTTGCGTAGCTCAAGAACAGATATTATTTATTTTACTTATTTATTTATTTCATTTATTGATATCACCCAGACCCAGAGGTATCACAGTGCTAGTACATGTTGTGGTCAAAATCAGGCATGACAAGGTAAGCAGAACAAGCAAATAGGAGGCAACAAGGAGCCTTATACATATTTGTCTAAGAGCAAAGTTTTCAGCTTTTTTCTATAAGTTAAATATGAAGTTTCCTCCTGGATACAAGGTTGTAGGGCATTCCAGAAAATGGGTGTTGTGACAGTAAAGCTAGCTCCACCAGCTCTTTTTATAGAGAATCTTTGTGTGGCTAAAGCAATGGTGGTAGATGAGTGCAGGCAACATGGTTCTGCTTCTTTGGAGATGCGTTGGTTGAGGAAGGTGGGTGCAGCGTTTTGGAGGCATCAGTGTGTAAGCAATCAGATTTTTAACTCAATGCAGGCTTTGATGGGCAGCCAGTGGGCTTCATGCCTCGTTTGAGAGATGTGATCCATTTGTTTCATTCCACGTGCCACTCAAAAGGGCATTGTTTTGGATCAATTGAAGTTTGGAGAGGTTTTTGGTAGAGGTGCCAGAGAAGATGGCACTGAAATAATCCAATGTACTGCCAATTATGGCCCTGGGTTGCATCAGGCAGTTATCAGAGGACACATATTTTCTGCTGAGGTCAATGAGTTTGGTGGAATTTGCTGCTGAGGAGCAAGGCCCTTAACATGTTTTTGCATGGATAGTTCTGCATCTAGGTAAACACCCAGTGTTTTCACACGGCTTTAAACAATTTTGGTTTTGCCATTGATGCAGAAGGACGTGAAGGCAAGGTCCAGAAGTTTGTGCCAATATGAAGAGCCTACAATGAGGAGCTCGGTTTTGTGTTTAGGCAAAGATGATGGTCCACAATCTAAGCTTGGATGATGCTATAGACCCGATTGATATTAGCAGAGTCTAGGGTGTGGTTCTCAGTGAGATTTGGGTGTCATCTGCAAAGTTTGTGAAGGGAATTTCAAGACTGTCAAGGTGGATGAAAAGGTTTTTAGTGTACATGTTGTAGAGCGTGGGGGATACACACAAGCCCTGAAGGATGCTGTATGTTACATGGATGGGGTTGGTGGCTTCAGAGCCAGCGAAAACCCTGGAGGAGCACTCACTGAGAAAGTATCTGACCCAACTGGCGGTTTCCCTGGAGAAGTGGAATTTAGAGGTAAGTTGCTGACTAAGGATTTTGTGGTCATTAAGATCAAATTCCAACGAGAGGTCAAGAAAGAGAAGGATGGCAAGTTCTCCGGCATCATGTTTGATGTCAAGTTGGATCTTGAGGTCAAGGAGGGCAGCATCTGTACTATGTCTGGTTCTAAAGCCAGATTGGCATGAGCCAAGAAGGCATTTGACCACCAAGTGGGTTTTCTAGAAGGTATGGTACTGTGGTGATTGGGCGGTCATTGGTTGGGAAGTTGGGGGTGGAGGAAAGTTTTTCTTTGAGTAAGGGAGGGACCCAGATTCTTAGATGGCTTTTGGGGCATAAAAGGAGGCAAAGGAGGTGTTCATGAATTTTGAGATGATAGGTGCAAGGGGGTCATAACACATTTTGATGATGTGAGAAGGACATATGTCCCTTTTGCAATTGGAAGGTTTGAGGTGCTAGATGATGGTTTGGATGTCGGATGGTGTGAAAGGGGTGAAGTGGTAGGGGGGTGTGGTGGTCATGGTGGGGTCTTCTTGGAAGGGTGGAGATGCATCTTAGGTAGAGAGCAAAGATTTCTTGAGAATAGTTTTGTATCTAAGGTTGTGGGCCTCATTACACGGACGGCGGTGGACCAAGGTGCTATCAGCATCTTGGTCCATGCCGGTAAAATACTGGCACCGCCTTGGAGGAAAGGGGAATTACCGCCCTACTCCAAGGTTGGTGGGGCAGTAATTCCCCCTTCCCCCATTGCCCTTCCCCATTCCCATTTGTGCCCCATAGGACATAATGGGAATGGGGAAGGTGCTAATTGCGGTACCGTAATTAGCTCCCTGGTCCCTTTGCGGGTTGGTTTTTAACGCCTGCAAAAAGCAGGCGTTAAAGTCTCCAACCCACAAAGGGACCTCGTAGTAAGGCGGTAAGGGTTAACGGTCACCGGTACCATTAACGGTGACCATTAACCCTTACCGCCGTCCGTGTAATGAGGCCCTGTGAGTTTTGTTGGCTCGGGCTGATTGTACGAGAGTGCACCAAGCTTTGTCTTTTGGGAAGCTGGTGGTGGGAGGTGCTGGGGATTGAAGTGTCTTGAAGATTTTGAAAAGCCGCTGGTATTGGAGCTGGCTTCACTAATTCTGGTGTTATAGATGCTGGATTTGGTAGCAATGATGGTCGCTTTACAGATCTTGGCTGTGGAGAAGAGGTCTCCTTTGTGTGGTATGAAGTGGTTCTTCCTACAAAGGTGTTCCTGGATCTACTTAAGTCTGTGGAGGGTGAGTAGTTCTTCTGTAAACTATTTATGATTGGTGAACTTTTTCTGCAGAGTGGTTTTAGAGGTGCATGGTGGTAAACTGTGTGCAGGAGTGTTGGATTGTAGGCGGTGAGGATGGTTTCAGGGTCGTTAGTGCCTGGCAGAGATGTGAGGAAAGCGCAGATGGCGGGTTCAAGTATCTCCGTGGTGAGTTTGCATCTGTGTCTTGAAGTAATGGTGAGGTGGTTGGTGGCTTTGTATGCTGTTGTGGGCTCCAGCATTCAGCAGAATAGGATCAGGGAGTGGTCTGTGCAGGATAGGGGGTTGATGGCAGGGTCGGACTGGGACATGAAATAGGCCTGGACACCCAAAAAAAGGGTCGACCCCTTGCCTCAAAAAAGTTGCCCACCCCTCGCCTCACTACCCTTGACCTCTGATGACATCACCAAAAGTGATGTTATTTGACCCCCCTCCCCCCAAAGTGACATCCTGGGAAGCAATGAAACACAACCTTTCACCCCTTATTAAAACAGGAAGTGGAATCAAATAGGATTGTTCCTAAGTACACTACAAAAAATATGATTATGATTTCACTAATGTGATATGCATTTCATACAAGAATGCATCTCCATATGTATTATTAATATCTGTGTGTATAGATCCATATTGTCAAATTACTGTGAATGCAAGCAGACGTCCAAAGCCAAATGATAATATGTTATTGTATAGCACTTACGCTTAAGCACGTTTTTATAGAACAGATATGCATACAATATCACCCAACCTGTGTTGGTACTCATTTTTTTACCTCAGAAGGATTAAAGGCTGAGATGGCCTTGCTGGGATTCAAACCTGCAACCTGCAGATCACACACACATTGCAGCAGCGAGCGCTCAACCCACTGAGCTATCATATCTGCTATAGTAAAATGAGCAATTATTCTGTAGTTGATACCATTAAACTGGGAACTGAGATTTAACAGCAGACCAGTTAAGTTCATCTGCAGGTCTGGTGCAAAGTTGGCCGCATGTCATGCCTGCGTGCATCTACTTTCAGGCTTCAGAGGTTGGCAAAGTAGGGAAAGCAGCGCACTCACAGGACATCTCATACTCTGAGCATGTGTTACCTCATACATGCAAACAAACATCCTGAGAAGCATGCCAGGGAGATGGGAAAGATAGACACATTACAACAAAGCATTCATTGTGGCACAATGAAGTCAATGGCCACTTGATGTGCTATGGTCAAATATTTCTACACTGTACAGAAGCTTTTAGGCACAATGATTTTGACTGAGGACACCGAGATGAAATGCCTTGTGTTGATCGTAAAAGATACAACGGCAGAAAAAAAAATGCTATTACAGTAACTTGCGAAAAGCAAAATACATAGTCGGAAATTGATGCTTATTCTACTCTAAAATTGGTTGTTTATCACTAATACAACAGCACAGCTGGGGGTGGCTGGACAATACGTACCCAAAGTCTTCTTACCTCAGCTCTCAGGGCCAGGTTCCTAGATTCTCTCTGTCTCCGCTGCCAGGCTGTGGTGCCTCTGGGTGTCTGTGGGAGGCCGGGCTGGCCAGCTGCTGGGCTGGCTGCCTGTGTGCCATGGGCTCCTGGGATGGCCTCAGCCTGGCTGCTGCTGCTGCACTGCTGGCGGCTGCTTCTGTGGTCCTCCTGTGCAGCCTCCTACAACTCGTGGTCCTCCCTCCTCGTGTCTGTGTGCGGGCTGCGGCCCTCTGTGTGCAACCCATGGCCAAACTCATGCCCCAGCACCAGGGTCAGAGGCCCAAATCTCCTCAGTCATTCACATGGTGGGATAAGGAGGTACACTTCGTACTTGCCCAAAAAGAATTCACTGTTTGGGATAGTCTCTTTCAGCGTGTACTTCTGTGAAAAATAGCATGTGATTTAGAAAAATACGTCAATTTTGAAAATTATATTAAATACTATTGTTTCAAAAGTCAGTGTGGTAAATTATTTGGACAAAAAGGGAGGCAGTAACTATTGGAGTGGTGTTCCAGGGCCGGTTGAAGAAATGGAGTTGGAGAAACCACTGTCGCTGATAAGTGGCCGAAAGAACTTTGGTAAAACACAGGACGAAGTAACAACAGTGCAACATGAGGCGTCAGGGTAGGATGTGAACCGATAGAAAAGTTGAGAAAGGAGGCACGTGCAGAGAAAAAGTTTCACAATGTTACACAGACACATATCTCCATGTACCTGAAAACACCCAGATCTGATATTCCCAAAGGTGATGCCACCACCCGGAGTGGTGAACAAGCCTTGGTGTTTAAAGTGCAAAGAAGACTTTAGCGATGAATAGCATTGGGGAGGGAATCCAGACAGGAAAAGTGAGATTTGAAGGGCTGTGTGTGTGAAACGGCAGCGTGATTGTGTACAGGATGACACATAGATAAAGCTGCCAGTACATGTTTGTTCTCGAGGAGAGAAGGGTTCGCAGGAAGTGGAGGAAAAACGTACAGCGGGGGATGTATTTTAGTATGTACTATTGGGTTAAGACATTGTGTGCATTGTAGTATTGTTATGCTTTAGAGGCGTAGTATGCAGTTGAAGTAAGGAGGGGCAAGTTAATATAATTATATATGTTTATTTATTTATACTTTATAATTATATTTTACGTTAAGATATGAATAAACAAGGGACAACGACGTGTGCGTCTCCACAGCTCCGCTCCTCTTCCAACTGTCCTTTTCCTCCGTTCCATCTCCCCCTTCCATTCCTCTGCACGAGCATACTCTCGTGCAGATGCACGCTATACGCAAGGAGGATACTACACATCTCCCTTCTTTATATGGAAGAACTCTTTGGCATAGTTTCATCATCCCACATAGTCACAGAGATATCTTGGTGGTCTGGATTCTCTTCCCGACCTGGATCTAATCCTGTAACTCCTTTCTTGATACTCATCTGAATCTGTTGCCAAGGAAGAAACCCTCTTTGATTTTCTGCTCAACACTTCACCCTCACCTCGCAGATTCCTATCCACAATGTCAACATTTGTACTCACTCTACTTCTCTCACTATCCATTTTTCCCAAAACACCAAACTGACTTCCCCAACTTTGACCACTTATATCCATTACCCTTTCATTGTTCCATACTCTACCATCCTGGGTTCTAATAGCATGGGAATAAACCTCTACCACTCTCACGGGCTTGGACCATTTGCAACCATCTCTTCTCAAATTCACAGGTAGTTTTATCCTCACCCAACCACCCACCTGAAATTCAGGTAATTTCCCAAAGCGTTTTTTATCATGTATTTTTTTGTTGTCAATTTGTCTATGTCTAATATTTTCCTTTGCTATTTCTATTTTATTCTCACTACTCACAAGGTCATTCATCCAGCCTGGAGACATGTTTGTATTGGCTTTCCTGCCCCTATTGAGTTCAAATGGTGTGACTCCAGTGGAGCTGTGAGGAGTGAATCTGTGGGCTAACAGAGTCTCTTTGACTGCTATCTTCCATTCCTTCCCATTGGCCCATGCCAGTTTTATAGCATCTTTTATCACTCTATTAAACCTCTCCACAATGCCATTGGTTTGTGGGTGGTAAATGGCGCACAACTTATGGCAAATGGCTTTACTTTTCAAATACGTCTCCATTTCCTCAGATTTAAATTGTGAGCCATTATCTGTGAGGACTGTTTTGGGATATCCCTCTCTCTCACACACCTCTTCCATGAATCTTATAACATCACTGTGGTAACTTTAGGTAAGAATTCAATTTCAACCCATCTGGTTAACATGTCAATTATAACTAGACAATGCGTAGCACACCCATCACTCCAAACGGGACCAATCACATCCATAGCTAATTCACTCCACGGACTCTCAGGGACCTCTCTCAAAACCATTGGATATTCTGCACCCTTGCACACTTTATCGCTCTTAGAGCAAAGGATACATTTTCTAACTCGGTCTTCGATCAGTCTATCACAACCGGGCCACCAATACGTGCTTCTGATTCTTCTTTTAGTCTTTACAATTCCCTGATGTCCTTCGTGAGCCATCGTTATAATCTTTTCTCTTAAGTTGATAGGGGGTATCAATTTGTCTCCTTTCATGAGGCAATCACTTTGCAGATATAATTCTTCACGTACGTCCCAAAAAGCCTTTACTTCTGGAGAAAGCACTTCATTCTTCTTCCATCTCCCTTCTTTCACCATCTTCACAACTTCTAATAGCGTAATATCCTTCATCATGCCATCCTTCCAATCCTCCTTGGATACAGCTTGGCTCGATATTTCACACACGGCTTCATGATCTCCAAAATCCTCTTCAACTTCATTAAGATTGGTCAAACGGGACAAACAATCCGCCGTAATGTTCTTTGAACCTGGAATGTGAATAACTTTGAAACTGAACTCTTGAAGCCTTGTGACCCATCTCCTAATCCTGCTGGATACTCTGTCTAGACCTTTGGTACTGAGTATTTCCTCTAAAGGTTTATGATCTGTGTGTATGGTGAATTGTACCCCCCAAACAAAGGACCGGAACTTCTCAATGGCCCACTTGATTGCCAAAGCCTCTTTCTCAATTGTAGCGTAATTCTTTTCTGGTCCTTTGAGTAACCTAGATGCAAAGGCAATTACTAATTCTTGTCCATTATAATATTGCGATAGGGATGCACCTAAACCCACGTCGCTTGCATCAGTGGTAATTACAGTCTTCCTGCCTCTAACAAAACTTTGCAGTGCCGGGGCTAGGGCTAACGCCTTTTTTATTAATTGGAATTCTTTCTCACACTTCTTGTTCCAGCTGAATTTCTTATTCATTTTCATTAGACTCCTCATTTCGAAAGTGTGGTCTGAGAAATTCTCTATAAACTTGGCGTAATATTCTGCCATTCCGAGAAAAGTCCTTAGTTGATCTTTGTTGTCCGGAGTATTCATGGATCGAATGGATTCTGCCAGGTCTCTCTTGGGTCTAATACCATCACCGGTTATTACATGTCCTAAATATTCAATCTCTTTTCTATTGATTTTCGATTTGGCTTCACTCAAAACCATTCCAGCTTGGTGTAGTTTGTGCAACACTCTGTTCAACCTCATATCATGTTTATCTTGATCATCTGCAAAAACCAATACATCGTCTTGAAAAAAAACCACACCTTCCATATCACCAAGTATATTCTGCATTATTCTTTGAAAAACTGAAGCTGCTGATATTAACCCAAATGGCATCCTGCGGAATTGATAGAGCCCTTCTGGCGTGATAAAAGCCGTCAAAGATTTGGATTCATCATGTAGTTTGATTTGGTGGTATGCCGCTGTGAGATCTAGTGTAGAAAAGAACTTTGCAGGGCCCAAAGTAGATATAAGTTCCTGTATATTGGGTAATGGGTGTCTGTCAGGAATCACACATTTATTCAACTCTCTCATGTCGACACATATTCTTATTTTTCCTGTGGTTTTCCTAACAATGACCAATGGTGAAACCCATTCCGCTGCATCAATTTTCTCAATTACTCCTTGCATTTCTAATTTGGTTAGTTCTTCTTTGACTTCCTTCTTGAGAGCCAACGGAACATTTCTGAGCTTTTGGGCTACTGGTCTTGATTCCCTTTTTAGCATTATCCGATGCGAGAAACCTTTTAAACATCCTATTACATCATCTCTAAATATTTCATTCTTTATCTTCTGAATGTCGCCCATGTATGATCCATCGATTTGGTAAACCATTTCATCAGCATTAGGGTCTAACCGGACCTTGAGCGATTTCTGGTGTGTCCAACTGAGAAGTGCAGACTCTCCGCTTTTAGATACGTAAATGCGACCACTTGCTTTTCTCCCTTTGAAGTCTAAATTTGCAACGAACCACCCAAGCAATTCTATTCTGACTCCACCGTATGCCTTGGGTTTTACATCAACTTCATGTAAATATTCTGGGCCACATTTCCTCCACATCTCTTCTGGTATCAGCGTATACTTCGCTCCTGAGTCCACCATCATATTGACTGGAAATCCATTCACAAGAATTTCAGCTCTGGGGCTCTCTATGTGCCTGTCTTCATCAGTGACCATGAAAACACATTCTTCTCCATCGTCATCATCTCCAATCCAATTAGAGGATTGTTCTTGTTCGCCATTTGGGTTGGTCCTACAGCACCTTGCTATGTGACCTTTTCCACCACATCTTCTGCAAATCATCTTAAGGGCAGGGCATTCCTTATTGTCAGCCCAGTGGCTTGGGCTACCACATCGGTAACATCCTCTTTGTCTGGTCCTTCCTCTACCATCCAGGGGAAGTATGCTCCTGTTTTGACGTTCAGGACCTGACGTAGACGTCCTCATCACATCAGGTCTATTCCTTCTCCTAGACTCGAACCCGCCAGGTCTTCTTGTATTGGCTTGGTTGTACACATCTCTACCCTCGAAGGATCTTCGCTGTAAATTGCTGGCGTTGGGTATTGTTCCATCTCTTTGTGATCTCACTTTCTTTTTATTGTTGCCTCTAATTATTCCAATTTCTTCCTCTTGATCTGATTGTACAAGACTGATCGATGATTTGACTGACAAGTCTTTCATTCTATTCTCTAAGGTAGAAACACACGTTTCTGTGTGCTCGACTTCCTTGGCCAATCTAAGTACAACATCGAGTGTGGGATCATCTTCAGACCAAAGCCTCTCTCTGACCTTACTGCTTCGACACTCAAGCATGAATTGGTCTCTGATCCTTTCATCGAGTTGTTGGTTGAAATTGCAATTCCGGGCCATTTTCCTCAAAGCAGTGACATATTGTTCTACAGATTCTTCTTTCTCTTGAACTCGCTTTCCGAATTTGTATCTTTCCAGAATGGTGCTCATTTTCTTGTCGTAATGTTTATTGAGTTTGGCAATGGCGATTTCATACATGTTTTTGTCCCTTGTTTCATCTTCTGTGAGGTCAGGCAAGTCCTCAAATTTCTCTTGGCCCGCTGGTCCTAAACAATGTAATAGTAGAGACTTCTTTCTTTCTATACTGTAGTTCACTCCACAAACTACATGTGCATAATGTTCAAAGGCTTTAAGCCATCGCTTCCAGGGAAGTATAGGTTCACCAATTTCCGGTAGGAACATGTGTGGTGGTTGTACTCCTTGCATGGCCATTTTTTATTGTAAGTGATCGGTTCAAGGATGCAGCTTAAAATCTGTATTTTGTACAAATCCGAGTCCTTTATGTTCTTCCTTCTTACTGTGAAGAGGAAGAGTGTGAGGAGCGATGAGGATCGCTGAAGTATGTAATGAAGATTATGGCGTAGGTAACTGAGAGTCGGTATTTTTTTTATTTTTCTTGAATTTCCACTGTGAGGAGGAAGATGACGGAGAGTAATGAGGATTACCTATTACTCGACGCGGAGTAATGCGTAATGGATTTAGGCAGGCAAAGGGTGCACACGACAGTGGACGGTGAAGATGTGAACAGTGTCGTGGTTGGGCCCGCCTCCTCTGAGGGCACGCAAATTTATTGGGCGGTGAAAGTATGAACACTTCCTTCTTGCAGTGAATGGCCAGGATCAACAGCTGGGGCCCGCCCCCTTCCGAGAGCACGCAGTGCGGTGTGCGCCGGGCGGGGCTCAAAAGCAGTGAATAAATTAACTCGACCGGCAGTCTCTCACCAAGGATCTTTGCGCGGCCGGGATGGGAACCGCGTTCCTACCTGCGGTGCGGCCGGAGATCCTTCTCAACGGCCACAATTGCGTCTTCTTTTTTCTTTTATCCTCGTCGCCACTGAAGTAAGGAGGGGCAAGTTAATATAATTATATATGTTTATTTATTTATACTTTATAATTATATTTTACGTTAAGATATGAATAAACAAGGGACAACGACGTGTGCGTCTCCACAGCTCCGCTCCTCTTCCAACTGTCCTTCTCCTCCGTTCCATATCCCCCTTCCATTCCTCTGCACGAGCATACTCTCGTGCAGATGCACGCTATACGCAAGGAGGATACTACAGCAGTAGAAGGGTGCTGCTGGGCAGGGGAGGGCTGGAAAGATGCTGTGCAAAGGAGCGTCAGCACCCTGATGGATGGTGGTATGATGTTGAGATTGTATGTGGCAAGGAGATGGCATGCAATGCTTTGCTGGTGTGACGTGAGTCGTGGCGGCACAGAGTCTGTGTCGGCGGCTGCTGGAGCTGCAGCCGCATTTTCATTGGCCCAATGACCCGCCTGTTGTTCTGGTGGCCCCCAGGTACAACAACAAGTTACTTTCAACTTCGCAAAGTGCAACACATTTTTTGCTTCCTGCAAAGTTGAAAGCAGCTGGGCCCATCCCAGTCCTGCAGGCAGCCTCCCAAATCAAATCCAAATCAGTCAGCAAAGCAAGGTAACATGGGTTACCTTGCTTTGATGAATTATGCTGATACAGGTGCTTTTTTTTGTTTTAGTTTTTTCAAACCGGCCCAGGCGTGGGCAGAAACCTGCCCCCAGGTACATACACATGATTTCGGCCAGCCATGGGCCAATCCGACCCTGGTTGATGGTAGTGACCATGATGGGTGAGTTTAAGTTCAGGATTCAGACAAGGGTTCTGCCTTTAGTGTGTGTGGGGGTGGGGATGACTTGAACGAGGTTCATCTCTTGTAATGTGGAACTGAGGGCACTGGCCTTGGTGTTGGTTATATAATTAAACCAACAATTATAACCACAAAGTAATATGGGTTTGGCTTTAGGTTTGATAAGCAGTGTGAGGGAAAGAGGGAGGTCAGTATCCAGGGAGTTGAGGTGATTGGGCTGGCAGTAGACGAGTAGGAAGTTAATGGTGGTTTGGGAGCTTGGTTCTATTTTGGTAGGCAGGAGTTCATAACCTTGGAAAGTTGGTAGGGGAGTCTTTCTAATAGGTAGAGATGATCTGGTGATAACTGCTACTCCACTGCCTGGTTTGGCAGGTATGTCTGATCCGAGAATGGAGTATGCCGGGGGATGGCAGTTGACAGCACAGGGCCAGCTGCATCATGCAGCCATGTTTCAGTGATGGCTAGTAGGTCAAGTTTTTTCCCCAACATAAGGTTGCGTCTATCCATGACATGGTACATAGGGAGCGTGCATAGATGAGGGCACAAGTAAGGTTTTTGGGTTGAAGTATGGGTGGGGAGGAAGGATAGGTGTAAGTAGGGAAGCTTAGTTGGGTGGTGACAGCATAGGAAAGCAGTGTGCAGCTGGTGTTGAGGGCAAGGATGTGCAGGTGTGTAGTCATTCATTTCTGCAAGTGCCAGTGCATGGTTTGTGGTCCAAGGCAGAAGTGCAGGTGCAAAGAAGTAGTAGTCTAGGTAGGCCTGTCCAGGGTGTAGATGTTTTGCCGGTATTAGTGTGTCTGGTTTTGTATCTGGTCTTGTGTGAGGTAGGAAGTTCAGAACTGAAGAGCATTGAGTGTGGGGTGGGCCTGGGCAGTAGAGGCCTAGCTGGGAGAGAGCAATTGAATACCTGGTAAAGGAGAGGAGGGACGTTAGCGCCGTTGTAGTGCCAGATGAGAATAGGGTTCTGGGTGAGGCAGCTGGTAAGGGATTATAGGGGGGGATTGCCGTTGGCATGGGTGTATTGCAGAAAAGTTGTGCGTCTAGGCAATCCAGACTTAGTTGCCATGGGTGGTGGGGTGGCAGACAGTTTGCTGGCTGCTGGAGTGTAGCGAGTTGACAGTGGTAGCCAGTGGTCCTGCCCTAGATGGCAAGGAGTGGCGTGGGGAGCACTGCAGGCAACCAATGCCAATTGACTATAGGGTGGTAGAAAGGACATGTCGAGGCATGGGGTTGAAGCGTGTACAGTGCAGTTTTATAGGTCTGAGCTTTTTGTCAGGAAGCATACAGTTTAAATAATGGGTAAAAAGCATACAGTTCAACATATTGTCATGAGGCAGGCTATTAGACTCATTACTGGGGTGCAAACAAGACAGATTTAGATCAGGATGCATACAGTTAGGATTCTAGGCTGAAGATAAGCATTGCAGCATAGTCTCATGCGGCATACAGGAACACTTTTCAGCAGAGTGCAAGCAAATAGGCATACAGTTATAATTCTGGATGGAGGGAAGACATTTCAACATGTTGTCATGGAGCAAACAGGGATACTTTTCACTGGGTTGCAAGCAATTAGGAGTTAGATCAGGATGCTGATTCTTACCTACAATACAAACGCATGTGGGAACAGCGCATTGTTGCAGGATATGGTTTGAAGGAGTATTATTCAGCTAGAGGGTTAAGTCCATACCGTCCATGTCCCAACAGGCCCTGACAGGAAGGGACCTTATGTGTGGGCCTTGTGGATGGCTCATCACCAACTTTACCTGCTGGCTTATTTCCTGGCTGTAGAAAAGTCAGCCATTTGCCAATGAGGGGCTACGGCCATTGATACTGCTGTGTCGCAGGGTAGATTGTCTTGTAGGAGAGCCCCTGGCTCTCGATGGAAGGGTGAGGAATTCTCCTTTTTCTCCCTTTCCTCCAGAGGATCAATGTTACCCGAGCCCTGGTTCTCTCTACGCTTGACTATTGCAATAGCTTTCTCCTGAATCTAACTTCTTCCACTCTGCGACCTCTCCAGCTAATCCAGAATAGGGCAGTGAGAATTATCCTTGGCCTTAAACCCAGGGACCGCATCTCTACTGCCCTAAAATGTCTTCACTGGCTCCATGTTGTGGCTTGGATTACATTAAAATCCCTCTGCATCATCCACAAGGCTGCCTGGGCCCGGGGACCCCGCTATCTTCAACTTTATCTCACCAAATATTTCCCCTCCAGACCTTTACGTTCCTCTGGCACTAACTCTTTGTGTGTAAAGCGCTTTGCTAAACAGAGGGCATGAGGTCTGTCGCTTTCCTCAGCTGGCTCCCTACTTTGGAACAGCCTCCCTCTACGCCTTGAGCAGAACTTCCTTAAATTCTGGAAGCTCCTCAACACCTTTCTCTTTACCTCCTCCTTCCCATCTCCTCTGCTCTGCTAATCTCACAGTTGCTATGATTGGTATCCGGGGCCCTTATGCATCCTCATGGCCCTGATCTTCCACACCCAATCGCCCCAGCATCTGTCTACTCTCAGCACTTACCTTGGCACTCCCTCCACCTGGAGGCATGGACTTACACCCAAAATGACTCCTGTCCGTGTAGGACTAACCTCACAAGGCACTTCATCTGTTGCTCACTCACGAGCACGACACTCCAGCACCTTCCCCCTCTGCCTTTTTCCTTGCTGCACTTGCACGTTCTGAATTACTCACAAAGCATAGTAGGTTGGTCCTTCTCGTTCCCCCTCCTCTGTTTGTATTCAATATGTATCACTACCTTGTTTACCTCCCTTGCTCCGTGGGTGCTTTGAAACAGTATGTACTTGCTGTGTAAGCGCCTAACAAGTGGCCAATAAATAAAATGAATAACTGTACTTCCTAGCATTCATTTCTCTTTCTCATTTTAATTTCTTTAAACAGATTCAATAAATCTGGACCAAACTCTGATAGTACAACTGAATAATTATCTACATCGACTTCAAGTAGTTCGGCACAGATCAGTCAAAATGTTAGCATAGCTGCCAGTTTGCCCTCATCTTCAGAACAATGAAAGGTTACAGCACAGCCATCACATAGTCCTCAGCTGCTGCTCCCCGCACTGGGAACCATCGCTCGTATCGGAAGATAGCCATCTCCTTTACCACTCACACAGTACCTCAATACATCATGTTCCAGCGATAAACCGCTATCCTTGGCAGCCCTCCTGCAGCACTTGCTCGCCCTCCCTCCATTATCCTCTTGTAAAGGAGGGCCCACTCTATTGCACTAATAAAACACAATACTCAATTTTGGAGTTTATTCAAAGCATCAAACTTGGCTGGTACAGCAAACAATGAGGTCTCAGGGTTACAGTAGATGTGAGTGGTTTAAAACAACAGACAGGCCATCTGTGTCATCATAACACAATCTTAATTAGAAAACGTATGGTGTATATAGGTGATAGTTCTATGATTGGATTAGACATATCTGATGGCTCCTCCTGAGTCCAACCTAATTCAGGTACAACTTTCAATAACATCACCACATTGATAACTAATTGGTGAGCATTGTTCATTTTAGGCGGTGTGACACAAAGGGTTTTTATTGTTTGGCAATTTCATCACCAACCTTGGACATCCTGACAGGCGTCAAGATACGAGAAAGAGACATGAGGTGGGAGAGAGAAGTCAATGTGCTGCTGTAATTACAATTACGTTGCTACGGCCTCCATGTTAAGAAAAATGGTTGTACGGTGTGCACATTCGCCTCCATGTTGCCGACTTCTATATTGGCGTCAGTTTGTTTCACATTCATCTTGTACATCTGTCATACGTTGGTTTCCCTGCCTGTGTATGCTAAATAGTTATCTACCTATAGTAATCCGCCCTTTAAGTGTAGTGCGTCCCTCTCTTGGTACGCAGGAACCTATTTATTTATTTATCGAATATTTATAAGGCGGACTATACAGCAAAAGGTGTTTCCAGGCGCCACAAGACAGGAAAGTGGGTGGCACGGGAGAAACAACATTAACGGTCCTCCATTCGGATCATGCAAGTGCAGCAATAAAAAGTGTAGGGGAGGTTGTAGGAGGGGGTGGGGAAGGGGTTGTAAGTGATGGCCATGGGAGGGGGTATACATGCAGGAGGGAAGGGAGGAAAGAAGAAAGGGCCCAGTGGCTAGGCAAGTACTGGGGGATTCCAGGGGTGGATGGGAGTGCCAGGGCATGACAGGGGAGTAACACTGTCTAAGTGCAAGAATGGGGGGTGAACCAGGCTCAGGAGGGATGCCCAACCCACAAGGCTGGTCAGAGAAGGGGTCCCGGAAGGGCAGTATTGGTTAGGAGGGGTAATGGAATAGACAGGTCAAGGAACCTGGTGCTCTGCATGACTCATGAGGGACCAGGCCACCAATCGCAGTGGCAGATGGGGCATTATCAAGGGAGGGTGAGAGGGAAGGAGGTAGTGAAGGTAAGGATCTTGATAAGCTTCTAGAACTTAAAGAGGTCCAGCTCAAGTCTGAGAGAATTTGATCCTTGCAGCCACCGGGAGCCAGTAGAGAGAATTAAGGGCTGGAGAGATGTGGGCCTATTCTGGATTAGTTAATGGTTGGTGAATAGAGGAAAGATGTAGTTTAAGGAAGAGGCTGTTGCAGTAATCCAGCCTAGAGAGAACCATAGCTTTGGAGCCATTGAGTTTCTGGGGGAAGGTAAGGAAGGAGAGAATGCCTCTGAGGACGTGAAGTTGAAAGTGGGCCTTCTTGGCAAGGTCTGTGATGTGAGGGGAGAAGGAGCGAGAGGAGTTAAAGTGCACAAAGATTTTTAGCCTCACAAGTTTGTGAGGGGAGGGGACCCAAGGAGGGCAGCCAGAGAGTGAGAAGGAAGCAGGGAGGACGGGTCCCAGTGAGAAGAATCTCGGTCTTACTGGCATTAAGCGAGAGATCATTAGCCATGCACCAGGCCTGACTAGCAGTCAGACAAGCAGGAATGAGAGAGGAAGAGGAGGAGGTAGTGGAGGGAAGCTTGAAGGAGAGCTGTGTGTCATCAGCATAACACTGGAAATGAGGAGAAAAGGAGGAGATCAAGTGGACCAAAAGGGTAAACTAGATGTTGAAGAGCCAAGGCGATAGGATAGGATAGGATAGGATAGGGTAGAGCCCTGATGGATGCTGCAGATAGAAAGTGAGTTGGAGGAGAGGAAAGGGCCCAGTTGCACTTGGGAAGGTTAATTAGATAGGAAGGTCAACCAATCCAATGCCAGATAGAAACACTTGTGTACAGGCGCATTATAAATGACTTATCATATCATTTCAGATCCGTGATGCCAAGGGTATCATGGAGCCGCTTTATGCAGGTGGAATGATTGACTGTGTCAAAGGCAGAGGACAAATCAAGAAGGGTAAGAACAGAAGGAAAATTGGAGTCAAGGTTTGAGAGCAGGTCTTCACTGGTGTTCAGGCGAGCAGTTTCCATGCATCTGGATGACCTGAAGCCGGACTGGTGGTCATGGAGACAGCCAACAGATTCAGTGTGGTGGGTCAGTTGGGAGATGCCCTACTTCTACAATAGCTTGACCAGGAAGGGGCAGTGTAGATTTGGCGGTAGTTAGCCAGGCAGGAGGTGTTGGTAGACAGCTTTTTTAGGAGAGGGTGCACAAGGGAGTGCTTGAGGGATAGTGGGAAGGAGCCAGTGGCAATGGAGTGGGTGCAGAAATCAGCTAAGGCAGGAGTGAGAGAGGATATGTTGTCCTTGATAGTTCTTGAGGAGCAGGGTAGCACCTGTTTGGAGGAGACATTCATAGAGCGGACAGCTTCAGAGACCTCATCTCATGCTATGGGCAAGAAGGAGGAGGGAAAGAAGGGGCTGTGGGAGGCCTGAGAGCAGGCAGGTGAGTAGGGAGGACGGTAGAGGAGAGTGAGGACAGTATGTCCTGGGTTTTGTTGTAAAATACAGAAGGCCTGGGATGGTGACCAATTCAGCCTTATTGTTACCGAAGTTTGCCCTGCCTGAGCTTTGACGTTGAATGAGTGAAGTGCTTTGGTCTGGGCATTTGCATTTGTCAGCAATGGTTTTCCTATTTAGGCTCCACAATTCCTCTTCAGTTGAAAATATTCAATGTGTTTGAATGTCTATGTGACGTTAAGTAAGCAGGTGAATGGATACTATAGGAAGTCTTGTGAGAATCCTCTAAGGGACATCGTCACTTTGGAAGATATATCAAAAGATCCGGGGCTTCAGGATAGCTCTTTCTGGAGACTTTCAATGTCTTTCTTCTGATTTCCAACTAGTGTCTGTAGTTTGTCACATGTTTGTGCTCCTGGTGGCATTCCACCTCCATCATTGATTCAGTAGTTTGAGGTTCTTCCGCAGAAGAACTTATCAAGCAAATACCTGAATTCTCAGGTAGTCTTAAAGGGTGTATCTGTTTAAGAATGATTAATGATTCTTACTACCATTATGTTAATGGGCATACATCCATCGGCTGGGAACTTTTATTTCATGTGAGTATCCTTTTTTAAGCTTTCATTTTCTTTGGGTCTCAGTCTGCATGCACGCCCCAGATCCAGTACATTTTGGGGAAGGGGTGGACTCGTGCCCATTGCCTGTTGTGGTTTCTTTTTCTGCTTTACCACACCCTGCTTCCCAGGCAGCTGTTCCAGAGATTGTGCTCCCTATCTTCTCAATTGCCTACTTTCCTCAATTTCATTTTAAAATTAATGCATTGTCTGCTGAATTGTACCTCTATTCTACACACCACCATGAACTTCAAAGATGTGATGCGAGATTCCTTCTCTTGGGCAGTCCACTTCCACACTTTCAAGACTTCCCTGCAACCACCCCAAACCATAAAACCTGGCATCCAATTCTATGGTGAGATCCTGGTACAGTGCAAAGATGATTTTGCCATACCAATTATGCATGTGATTCATCTGCATTTGGAGACCCACCCTGGCATGAGGGCATAAAAATTGGACTGCTTTCAAAATCCCAAGCACGCATTCCTCAGCTCATGTCATGACAGAGGGGGGAACAAGTACAACTAGCCAGTGCACACAACCAGTTCAGACAAAAAGAAGTAAACCCATGTGGCCCATGTAGAGCAAGAAATGTTGGCCAGAAGAAAGGCCAAAAATAATGTCTGTGGATTGTGCAACAAACAGGGTGCCACTGCGGGCGGCAAAACAAGATCGGAGGCTCCAACACCACTTAACAGAGTGCAAAAGCCAATGTCCACCACCAGCTGCATCTCACCAAACACCACAGGAGGAACCAATTGAAAACACACACACACGTGGAGAGAGACCGCATCACTGTTACCATAAATGTGATATAAAATTTAAAAAAGTTCAGAAACTATGATATGCTATGATATGATATGGCATTTGTAACACGCCTATACACAAGTGTTTCAAGGCGCGACGAGGCAAGGGAGGGGGAACAAGGGGAGACAGACAACAATCTTACTAGGCCAGGTGACATTCAGATCGTGCAAATGCAAGGGAAGGGGGAGGGGGAAAGTGCGGCGGGTTATCGAGGGGGGTGAGTGCGTACATGGGATAATAGAATAAATAACAGTAGATAAAGTACGGCCAACAGGTGGCAAGGGTAAGTGCAGACAATTTTTTAAAAAAATGTTCATATTCTTTATTTAACTCGATGGTTTTTTAAAGTTTTTTTTATTTCATTGTCTATCGTGTCCATTTATCCTATGCTGTTTCCTCCTTATCTATATTTGCTAGAATGAAGTCCAAAATGTTCACTGTAGCCGTTATCCAGGTGGTTCGCCCCCCCAATTAATCTTGACCACCAGACGTCTTCATCAAAGTTGTGGGCTGTGTCTAAGAATGGGTTCAAGTATGGTTTTCTGATGGGCTCGACTCCCACACATGATAGAAGGAGGTGTCTCACTGATTCAATTGTGTCAGGGTCTTTACAGAATCTGCATTTATTTGAGGGCGTCAAGCCGCGTATCTTCATGATTTCGTTTGTATGTAACAAGTTTAGGCAAGCTCTTAAGAAGGTATTCCTCATCTTCCGGTTAGGGTATTTTTCAACAAACGGTTGTAGAACATGGAGTTTGTAATGCATAGGTGGCAGATGAGCCGTCAACTTGTGTGATGTAGCTTTGTCACAGGTGGTTACCCAGTCCAGTTCATTTAACTTTTTATGGATTTTCATTGGATTCTCCATTAACCCTTTTTTGGAGCACATAATCTGTTTTAATTTTAGTTCTTGTTTCTCATACCACTGATTTAGGGCAGGACATCGGCCACCCTTGACCTCGTTGTTTACCGCTTCAAGTAGCTTTACGCGATTGTCTAACAGCATTTTTCTAAACAGCATCATTGCGTTTCTCTCCACTATTGCTAGTAGTGAGAGTTGGCTCATCTCTCGTCTAATAAGGACGATTGGTGCTGAACTGGGTAGGTTCAACACTTCTCTCTAATAATGACTTTCCAACTTAAGCCACATTGTTTTTGGTATCCCTAGCATGGCTTCAGCCCCATAAACTAGTGAAGGAACAACTTTGGCTTTGTAGAAGTCCACAATGGGAGTTAGAGAAAACCAACCAAACTTCCGGTCTATCGCTTTAGCCTGCGAGGTTAGGCTCTTTACTTTGATCAACTGCTGTTTTTGTATAGAATCTTCATGTTTAGAATTGTCGATCATTATGCCCAGATATTTGAACTCTGCGACCTTCTCAATACATTCATCTCCAAGGTTCCAGGCATAGTTATCGCTTTTTTCTCTCCCCTTTCCAAAGAACAAGATTTTAGTTTTGGCCTTGTTGATTTCCAGGCAGTTTTCAGAGATGTAATTTGCAAAGTTGTTAAGCTGACGCTGTAGCCCTACTGCTGTTTGATCGACTATGATTATGTCATCTGCATACAAACTTCTAGAGATTTTTGTGTTTCCCAGATGTGGCGGAAAAGCTCTAACCAAGTGCTCCGTGTTCTAGTGCAGACAATGGGTGTCAAGTGCTGAACACACACTTAACACAAAGCTGGCAGAAGCAAAGAGGAGGAAGTTTATCTGACGCACCATGCTTTTATAGATATAAGAACAGACTAGGATTGCCTTGATCTACACTATGTATATTCCTGAAGTTCTTTTCTCTTGTTTCTTTAATGTTAACCCTTTCATTTTTTTCTGCTGGCAGTTTGCAATAAAGAAGGATCTGTAAAATCACAGCCTCCATGTGTTGACTTCAGATTTGAATTTGATCTATCTGCCATGTGAAACATGAGGCTAGACTATTGCATGTATTTTGTGATTTGACCACAGTTTGAGCTTTAGATGCTGGGATGCACAGTTGATTGAACACGTTGAACAGCTCTTGAGCAATGTTTGCACTAGACTATGCCATTAAAGAAAAATACGACATGCTTGAAGAAGAGAGAAATGTGTTGTCCTTTCCTTCAAAATGTCCCTTCTGTATGCATGGAATTTATTTAAGAAAAAGGTACACCATAGGTATGAATTATACTCTTTCCTCTGAAGTCTCTGTAATTGCCAGAGTTTTCCAGTCCGTCAAGATGTCAACTGGATACCATATTTATTTATTTTGCATGATTTGTTTGTGACTTTTAATCCTTGAAGGAACTAATTAATCTGCTGCTCTTGTGATATTGGTGTAAAAGGCATCTGGCAAGACCAGCGGATCAGCCACATTGCTTTAACCAGAGGCAAATTCAACAGCATAACTCTGCAACCAGGACTCTAGTCATTGTAAAGAAGTGGAAACACGGAACATTTATTTAACAAGGATTTTCAATACACTGATGTTTACATTTTGAAATCTTTCAGGGGTGGTGCCAACAGGGACGTCATTTAGGTGTTTCCAGGTGTCGCAACTGCGATCCCTGTGTTCTCCCTTGCTACCCCTAGACATGTATATATATTTTTTTAAAGTGTCTTAAAAAAAAAACTAAAAAATGAATGCAAGCTCTTGGGATGTGGCCAGCGCCAGGTGCCTCTTTGCTTCTGGAGTGGCTGGCCTACTTGTTCAGGCCTCTTAAAAAAAAAGAAAAAAAAAAGAACAGGGTTTCCACAAGTCTAACACTTTCAGCAGTCAACCTTAATAGGAAAGAATAGGAATACCAAGTAATGTGCCTTTCTGGAATTCTATACACTAATTGATGGGCTCATTAAAGGTTTATTTCAGGCACACTTCGGCGGTGAGTCACTGATTTAGTCTGTTCTTAAACACCTCAACTCAGCCTTTCATTCTTCTGAGGTCGATAAATGAGTACCAACACAGGTTGGGTGATATTGTATGTATATTTTTTCTATAAAAAGCACTTACGCATAAGTGCTATATAATAACACATCATTATCATTTGGCCATGGACGTCTGCTTTCATTCACGGTCATTTGGTAATATAGAACTACACACACTGATCTTAACGATACATATATCGATCCATTCTTGTATGAAATGTATATCACATTATAGTGATATCATTACCATATTTTTCGTAGTGTACTTAGGAACAATGGTATGTGTTGCCATTTCCTATTTTGTCTAGGGGTGAAAAGTCGTGTTCCATCGCTTCCCGTGATATCACTTCATGGCGGGGTCAAATGACATCACTTCCTGTAATGTCATCAGGGGTCAAGGGTCATGTGGTGTCACTTCCACTACCCCAAGCATTTTGGTGAAAGACGTCCCTGGGTGCCAAGTAGATTTATTGGCTAATTGACATGGGTATCGACTTCTTCGAGGGGCTCCAAGCTTATCATCTGTTAGCCTCAAAATGTCCCACCGCACCAGCTCTTGGAAATTTGACTGCATCACCCATACCTTGCAGAAATTACAATGACTTCCCATCCCAGCTAGGTTCTGGTTAAAAATTGTGGGTCTCGCCTACAAGGCAATCACCATTGGTATGCCTGCTTACCTAATGGCCAAACTAAAATCATCTAATGGCACAGAGTCCTCTTGCAGTAAGACTCTCACTGGCTTGGGATGTAGACTCCTTTGCAAAACGAAAACTAGGAATCTATGCTTCTCATGCTATGTTTTGGACCTCTGGATCTCCATCTCGGTGGCAATATCGACTGCTCCAAGTCTCCTTCATTTTAGTAAAGCTGGGATGACCTCTCTTCCAACAACGTCTTGCTGTAACCTATTCCGGCTATCTAGTGCCACCGTGAGGAGCCTGGGGCATCCTCACTTCTTTCCACCCAGGGTCCTCCTCTTGGGTGGTCAGAGAGGGGCTGTCACTTTTGGATGCCGGCCCTGGGGTGGATGCGCGGCGGGGATCACCTGGCTGAAGGGGGCTTGGGGAGAGGGAACTGCAAGGGTGAACAAGCAGAAACAGACAGGGCAGAGGGCAACGGGATTGGCCAGTCTGGCAATCACAAGTAAAGCAGACAAGAGCACCTAAAAATCATTTTAAGCTACAGGCAAACAATCAATGTAGGATGAAACCCACCTAAATTCTAATTTAAAAAGCATTGAGAAATATATATTAAAAAAAAACAGGGTGAAATGCTGTTTGAAATGAATGCATGTGGGCAGAGCTGGTTAACTGACTCGATGAACAAAACCGGTCATGATACCAAATTTTAAAAACTCACGAGGGTCTACTGTATACTGAGAAAAATAGGATTGGTTGAGTGACCCTGGTTCTTAGTGTTTTAGGGGTTTAGCCATTTCATTCAGGTGATTCAGGACAGAACCCTGGTTCCCAATCCATAGAGGGTACACCAGGTTATCACTCAGCCTGGAGTCCACCAAGGCTGTGTGTAATGACAGTGCCTGAACACCATATGCTTTAAAGGAATTTTACGTGATACCTTCCTTAAAGTGCATCTGTGTGTGTTGAGGACACGACATGCAGGGGTAGGTGCTTTAGACTTTGCCGATAAGAAGAGACACCTAGTGGGCAAATGATTGGCAACATTTGGGAAGGCTGTGCCGGGTATGCCTCGCAGATATATTGGGGACAAAATGGTGATGAAATGTGTTGAGAGGGTGGCCAATGTAGCCAATAAATAAGAGAAATATGTACAAAGATATGCTATTAAGTACAGTAATTGCATCTAAAAGCTTTATGGCACACTTCCCAAAATAATGTTTGTAGTGGGCCTGATTTAATCATCTAATGGGAGACATAGATACATCTCTGAGACATTCTGGTGGGTTATTTTTTTTTTATTTGCATTTTTAAAGCACTCACACAGACCACGGGCATCAAAGCGCTGTTACAGGAATTGTTTGTTTGAGTAATTGTTTTTATTTTTGTTCTTTTAGTTGCGTTTTTATAATGAGCTTAAATACACAGAGGTTTCTAAGCATGGCCCGGGGATCGAACCTGCATTGCTTCATGTTGTCTTGCTTCCAAGGCGAACACGTTGCCGAACAAGTTGCCGCTGAGCTATCCTCCCGGGACATGGGTTTCGGTGAAGCTACCTGACTACCCATGCCCCTGGAGATCATGCCAAGACAACGAAACATTTTCAAGCCCTGAATTTCAAGTGAAGAATTGGGATTCAGAGCAGAGATTCACAGAAAGCAGAGTTCCCATAAATGTTTGAAAGGCTGACATAATGGAGGAAGGTGAACATTGTGCATATTAAAAAGAAGCGGCGAGGAATAAGACTGGGGTTTGGTTTTAGAAATAGGAAATAAAAGTGCACATGCATTTGAAATTATTTTCTATGGAAGACAGCACAATGGCGTGATATTGCTTTGTCAACTTTTACTGTTACCCGCTTATCACAGGCTTCGTTGTGAGATGAGATGACTAAGCCTTCCATCATCCGGGGATTGATCAAATAAATGAGCAACTTGGAGTTGGGCAAAAGCGACAGGAGGCCATTCGGTTTTTTGGAGGCCAATTATTTCACCTTGTTTTGCTGCCACTAAACTTTGATAAAATAACAGAGCCAGTTAAAGCAATGTTTGCCTAGATCCTTCTCTAACATACATAACACAGGGTTCAAATGAGGTCATCTGCTCTTGGCAGTGGTGGGAAACGCACTCCAGTTGTCAAATATAAGCTTGCCTAAAACACGTTCGAAAACATGTGAGCTGCTCTGAAACATGTCTCCAAAATTCAGAAGCTGGGTACTGTATACAATGCACGTATATAGGACCTGGGTTTTACTATTATGTCTAATTGCTAAATTTGTGTGTTTTGTGCCAGAATTCCTTTTCTGAAATATGTTTTTTTTTTTTAAATCTTTTAAATCCAGTTTGTGGTTCCAGATTTTCTGTTAAAAGCACAACTGTACTCCTATCACCATGCTAGATTAAAGGACGCTCCCCTATGCATGGATCAGACGGTAATACCCGTGTTCTCGATCGGGCTAACTTAAGAGTGCGCAGTGAGCAAAGCCTGTGAGTAGATCACATGCGCGCGCGGTCTTTACACACATTAGGTTGCATACATTGTTCGAAACACATTCTGTGTTCACCTGAAGCTTTTCCCAGAAAGTTCGAACCAATCACGCGGATTGTGCAATATAAATGTACATTTCAATATGATATATTCATGCTGCCACTCAGGATGGACTCCAGCTCTTCTGCTATATTTTGTATCCATGCCTCCCTGGCCCTGATAAGTTTATACGTCTGTGCCACTACCATGGGTATACAGATTTCTCATTCTCAACGTTCACAGAGATTGGGTTATAGTTTCTTTAAAACAACGTGTCTCCTTAGCATGTTTCCTGCAGCATCCAGTTTAGATAAAATGTGATCTTAGAGTTTGTATTTGGCATTAAATGAGAGTTCCTGCCTTGAAGCCAAACCACACAACTACAGCTGTTCAGTATGTGCTGTGACCTCTCCTTGAGGACACCAGACGGCAGCTGGGAAATTGTAAATTTCTTCATTATTAACTGTCTCGCTTTCCACTGATTCATAAGTCTGCCTTTGTGTGGTCAAAAAACAATACAGGCCTTAGCTCACATGTGGGAATTAAGCCGAGGCTTTACATAGTGAGGAGAGAGTCCTGATCTATAGAAAACTGCACTCTGATACGGACAACACATGGTAAAGGGCAGGCTATTATAAAGACACAATTACAAACTTGATTTTTTGGGATAATGAAGCAATGCTCAAAACACTATGCATTTCAGAAAAAAAAAAAAAACATTCCATGCAGCACTTCACACAACACAATCTTTAACTGGTGAAATGCTAATTCTAATTAACAGCAGTGATATAGCCAATTTCACAAGTGCAGGCTGAATAATAAGTAAGTCTAATACATGGCAACATTATCCATTCGGGATAGACTAGTCCACTCCTGTTTTCAACTTTGCATTCTGTGAGTTGTAGTCCTGGATTTCCCCATTATAAACCCAGGACTACAAGTTCCAGAATGGAAAGTTGCAATCAGGACTGGACTATTGCCTTCCCGATGGAATGACACATGTTGGCTTGTATGAACTGTGTAGAGAGCTACAGTCTTGGATCTATGTAATCAGTCCAACATACTTGTTTACTGAAATTAACAATAATAACATTGATGTTTTCAAACAACCCTTCCTTCTTGTTCCAATGGAATGCCCACCCAAACTCCTGGTGAACTCTGACTTTCCACCATCTCTCATTGACACATTTTAGTATTTTGCGTTTTTTTTTTATTCAGGGTTAAAAAAAATATTTTTTTCTGCATGTCTTCACATAACGTCATTGGGGCAGGTTCTAAAAACCTTTTTTGGTGCATGTGAGGAGATGCAAGCCACAGGAATCATCAACCTACACCTAACGGGAACTGACTGCTCTAACTCAACCCGCACTCAAGACCTCGGACCGCTATAGGTCTCTTGTCACCTTACAGAATCGTAACTTAAAACCATTTGAGTACAGATCCCTAGTCCTTACGAAAGAGGGTATGCCCAGACGTGGCTCCCTTGCTCGCTGTGCCATAGAGAACCAAGCTGCACCTCACTGAGGAGGCACAACAAGGCTGAAACATGTCTGGGATTGCTTGTGGTTCCATGCAGAGGGCAACTGGCCTAGCAGTTTAGGCTGGGCTGCTACCATTGGTGGCAGTACCTGACTGATTTGCATATGGCTAGACCCCTTTTGCAACGGTGCTGGGCGGGCTAAAAAATGGTGGTGTGTAAGGTTGCCCAGGGCAATGCTGGTGATTCAGATTCATTCAAAACCTTCCACCCATCCTTTCTGGGCACCGTTTTCCCACCTCCTGCCATAACAATGAACTCATTCATCTCCACATAGTGCTTTGCTTGTGTACATTTCTGGTTATGATATGACATGACAATTTAAGCTGGTTATATCTAACCTGCGGTTGCCTTCATCATTGGCTTACTCGATGATCAGCGTTTTTCCAGTTCACCGTTCAGCTAAAGAAAGTCCATAGGGAAACAAGCACTGGGAAAGCTAAATAAATGTGGGTCCGCTAAAGAAAAATTATAAGGGGAATCGGTAGTGATGTAATAGGGGTGTGGCCATCTATATTCAGTTCATGAGTATTGTTCACCCAGAATTTAATTGGCTTTATTTTATATTTTATGTATTTATCATTAGTTTTGTATGTCGTGTCTGGTAGATCAGATAAAAGAAATAATGTCGAAGATTACTTTCAAAAAGTCCAACTTTGATGGAAAAAGAACGTTTTGTGTGTTAAAATCAGGAGAAAAAGAAATTGGGAAATATTTTGCAAACGTAGAAAAAGAAATGAGATGATAAATGGAGATTTCATCACCTATTAGCAGTTTAAGCTAAGTATTGGGTGGAAAATCCTCATATCCTGGGGTTTGCTCTAGTGATCAAAAACCATAACATTAGAATTTTATAAGAATAATAAGTGTTTTACTAATTACATTGTAAGTAGGTTGCTTAAGGCTTTGATTTTTCAAGATTTTAAGATCTGCCATCTTAAATATAAGAGGGTTGTGCAGTATTGTATGAATTGGGAAAGTGAAGCATTTTTGGAAAGGTTATCAGCAGATATGTAATGCATGCAGGAAGTGATTATTCTTTTCAGAGAGGATTATACACAATGGAGCTCTCAATGGACAAAAGGTACATCGTTTTTGGTCAGGACACTATATTAATCGAATAAGACGTGGAGTGTCTATCCTATTTAAAAACAGTCCGATTTCAGTGTTGTCAGTGTCTAAGGTAGACAATTACAGAGCTTTAAAATTGAAGCTTTCTTATAAAAGAATTGTCGATCAATGAATACATGTCTTTGCTTCTTCAGATAAAACAAAAAATGTGTCATTGTTTTTAAATATAAGAGAACATTTAATGACTACATCAAATCTCCTTCTGGTTGGTGATTTTAATACTGCTTTGGGGAAATGGGCGATACATCTATGAATTCAATTATAGATACAACACCAAGAGTATTGAGTTCTAATCTATCTGTAGTATCTTTGACTGATTGTTTTAAAAACGTCAAAAGATTATTGATTATACATTAAATAATGCACATTTTGATTATGAGTCAGCGTTTTTATCATAATACAAAATGGTGACTGCCCAACTGACAGTAGAAGAAGAAAGGTGTCAAGGGAAGGATGAATGGAACATGAGCATTCTATTGTTGGACGATGAAATAATATGTACTGATGTTGTGCGAGATTATCATGGTTTTCAAACTCTACAAAGCTTCTTTGATATTCAAGAACATTTTTCTTTAGATTGGGAAAGGAGAAGACAAGATTTGAATATTGTGTATGGAAAATTACAAAGGGAATTTCAGTGTTTTAAGATAATTTGTGTCAGAGGTATTAATGAATGCAAAGACTACACAAGATACACTTTAAAGTATTTTTCAGAAAATATGCAAATCCATTTCTTTTTTAAATGTATGTTTATGGTTTGTAAAATGAAACTTTTTGCATATTCATTCCTACTTACATCAACATCACCTTTTACAAATTACATATCGCATAAACACTACAACATTTCCTACTAAAAGAGAAAAACAACAAGGATAGAGAAAAAGAAACAATGGAGCACCCAACACACTCTGTTTCCTACCCATGTGGACAGATTATTCACCCTCCTTTAAAATATATTTCACAAATTTCGTCACTACTAAAATCAAACTTATTTTTTCTCCAATTAAAAATCTGTCCTACTAGTCCACTGCTGTTAGTGAGTGTGTCTGCCCCAAATGCCCCTCCAAATTGCATGTTCTAATTTTGGTCAGGGCTTTACAGCTGGTTACAAAATGAAACAAGGACACTTTAGTCTTATCTTATCCACAGTATCTGCAGGGTGAATCAGCCTATGCAATCTGCTTCCTAGCCAGTTGCACTTCTCTTGTAGATAGAATATTTAAGCAATAGCGCATAAACAAGTCCCTATAATGGGCTGACAGAAACATTTTCAGGTAGGCAGGGACTTGGTTTGAACCTCTTATTTCCCATCCCCATGTTAGTGTCAATCTATTTTTGCTCCTCACCTCCAAAGTAGAAATCCAATCCAGTTATTATTGTTTTTTTTAACCTTTACTGGATTAGTAATGAGGAGGTCCATTGAGATATCACACAATTTCAAATAATGTTCACATGTATCCTTCCAAATCCTCAATCCCTTATCTGGGTACTTTATCTCACTGTGACTAAGAATGTCATAAGGGAGTGGGCTATCCAAGGCAATGCATTTTCTAAATAAAGATAAGGTTCTCCATGTATATATTGATTCCATGGACTGTAGCCCTAACTCAAATCTAATGGAGGTTATCGGTAGTGAGTTTGGAAGTCTAAGAACCTTCCTCCAAAAGAACTCCTCCATCATTCCCCATACGTTCCAGGTTAAATTCAACATGGATTCCACCCCTTAAGTTAAAATCCGTACCACCTTCTGTTTGTAGAAGGTACGAAGCAGAATGGCTGAGAAAACCCTGTATCTCCCGTGAAGCACTGCCCCCTGGGCTGCTAGTCGTCCCATCTTCACATGCAGCAGAGCAAGATGTGTGCTCTCATCCAGATTTTTATTGACCATGGTACCTAAATAGGTTATAAATTCCACCATCTCCAGTGTTAACTCATCCACCCGCCATGAATTCATTCCTTTGTGTTTCCTGCGTGCCGATGACATGATCAGGACTTTAGATGTGTTCACGTTCACTCACAGGCCATTCTCCTTCAAGTATAACATAAAGGCACTTAGCCTGTGCTGAAGACTAACTGGGGTCTGGTTGATAAATTCCAAGTCATCAGTGTACAGGATCCACAGCATGTCAGTGGCGTTCATTTTAGGTGGAAAGGCCCGAATAGTCATATGAGTGTCCCTTAGATCAGATATATCAAGATTGAATAATATCAGGGCCAGGGAACAGCCCTGCTTCAGCCCCCAAAAGGTGGGAATTCTTCCCGAGAGAGCCCCACTAGATGTCAATCTAACCTGGACTAATGCATTCATATATAAGGCTTGTATTGCCACAATCAGGGCTAGGGGGGGGCAGTTCTAATCTGCCAATTTAGACCATAATCACTCCCTGCTGGCCCCATCAAGAGTCTGCTCTAGGTCCATGAAAAAAGGTGTTTACTGCAGATTCCGTGGATCTCAGCTTCAGGAGGATCAGCAGGAAGAGATTCAGTGAGGTACCCACTCTCTTAACAAAGCCTGTTTGATGGGGATCAAGACGCCCCAAGCCCATGCATTAAAATCTCTTAATAAGATTGATGCAAAGAGCGATTGTTTTTCGGGTCACCTCAATCTCCCCATATGATTTATTTGTCAAACCTTTAGCACTTTGAAATTAATGCTAGTGATCATATATATTTAGACATTGTAATTAATTGATTAACTCTTACGGCTTCTGTATTTGCTGAGCAAAATAATGTTGATGAAGTTTTCGTAGATGTAGTGATGAAAATAAGTCTGAGGAATCACTGTTTTTAACTGTTGCACCTCATTGAATGCTAAATATTGCTGTTGTAGTTTTAATTGATAGTAGACATTTTATAATTGTATGTTAAGTACATACATTTTTTTAATTAACATATTGTGAATGTGTACGCTTTTAGGGAATAGTGCTCAAAATAAAGCTTATTTGGTTTATTTATTATTGCAACTACGGAGAAAAAAAAGAGACATCTCCTCATGGAATAAAGATACATGGAAACTACAAGTCCCAGAGTTCTAAGCAAAAACGGGACTGGTTGGTCTTCTCACACATGCCATGGGAAACTCGAGAGCTCTGCCTTTAATTAAACAATACAAGTTTCTTGTTTTGACCCTCCACAATAGCCATCAGCCATTTTAATGTATCAAAATAGTGAATTTAAGTTAGATCCGCATTTCGATAATCCTAGGCCCCCCATTAAAACACATACGTTGAGAACTATGCACAGTGGCCAGTTTAAATCAGGTGCACAGTGTAATGACCCACTCATGCACATCAGAATCACATACAGTATATGATATGGTTAGGCCATTGCACCATTCTACAGTGCAACACATGTGTCACATTGTACCATGTGTTAGGAAATGATAAAATGCCCTTTAAATGAATTGCATCCCCAGTAAACTCAGTGTTTTATCAGCAAAAATGATACTTGAAAGGTTCTGCTTGAGCCTGCTATCTTTGCCCTGTTTGAAACCTGCTCACCAGGATACGCCCTCGGGAACTGTGGGTTTCAGTTTTGTGGCTTTGCTTGCTATATAGTCTGAAGTTCATGTAAAGCCCACCTATGTCCTTGCTAGCCAATCCTGTCTTGTGGGAATCATTATCTTAATCACAAGTTTTAATCTTTGACCCTGACAGGAACTTTGTTTCCGATGGACTTTGCATTGACAAGGCAAATGGCAATCATGATCTGCAAACTCCCCCAAATTCTATCTCACCCACGGTAGAGCTTGCATTGCCCATCAGTAAAAACTGAAACCTCCCAGGAGCTTTGTGTCTCATAGACTTTCCATTGATTTTGTAAAACATGATAGTCCACTTGTAAGTCATGAAGATGTCAGAGGCTTATTTAAAGTGTCCTCCCACAATAAGCATAGCCAATAAGCCATGAAGATGTCAGAGGCTTATTTAAAGTGTCCTCCCACAATAAGCATAGCCAATAAGCCATGAAGATGTCAGAGGCTTATTTAAAGTGTCCTCCCACAATAAGCATAGCCAATAAGCCATGAAGATGTCAGAGGCTTATTTAAAGTGTCCTCCCACAATAAGCATAGCCAATAAGCCATGAAGATGTCAGAGGCTTATTTAAAGTGTCCTCCCACAATAAGCATAGCCAATAAGCCATGAAGATGTCAGAGGCTTATTTAAATTGTCCTCCCACAATAAGCATAGCCAATAAGCCATGAAGATGTCAGAGGCTTATTTAAAGTGTCCTCCCACAATAAGCATAGCCAATAAGCCATGAAGATGTCAGAGGCTTATTTATAGTGTCCTCCCACAATAAGCATAGCCAATAAGCTGTCTCCTTCATAGTAATAACATTTTGGAATAAGGCTATGTTTTCCCTCATACAGTTGACTTTACAAAAGGGCAGAGTCTCAAAAATTAAATTAACATGCAACTGTATATTGGTATATACAATCTAGTTTCACACTCATATTCTGAAAATAACAGCTGTGGGTGCAATGCATTATTGACACAAATGCAACAGATTATTAAATGAATTAAAATAATCCAGTGGTTTCCCAAAAAGAAACCTTGTATCTCATTGGTTACAAACAGGCCCACGTTTTCTTTTGATTTGGTGAATATTTTGTTTGGATAACAATATGCAGTTGAGCATGCCGAGTGCTTTGGTGGACAGATTGTCAGAGAAATATAAAAAATAACATATTGTTTAATGAGAAGTGTATGGCAAGGTATCATTTCCTTGTGAAATATGACCCCTGTTTTTCAAAGCAGAGAGCAGGCCTGTAACCATGTGGATTCATTGCATGGCAAACATATTGTGTCTCAAACCCAACAGCAAAGAATTCAAATATGTTTTTGTGCCTGGGTGTTTCAACAAATATGTGTTCTATTCTATAGTGAAAAGATTACATACATTCATGCTCAAAGAGTTTGCCTTAGCATATACGGCTCGCCACACAGGATTATGCATAAGAAATAGGTCAGTAACACATTTTTGCAATTGAGACTTGCTGAAATACGAAATTAGGTCATGCTGCCTTTGTGGAAGTGTGTGGCTGGCTCATGTTGTGTGAACAAAATGGACATCTATTACATTTAAACATCATGTGTCCCTCAGTACGGTACAAACTAAGATGGATGCCTAAACCGACATGTTTCTGTCTGTTCAACTTATTTGTAATAGGGAGTGCTTAACAAATGCTCATATTAAAATCCCACTGCCATAGAGAGAACTGCAATATTTGGCTAGAGTCCTACTTTCTGCCCTGTTGGAAGATGTATCCCTGTGAATTGTTGTGATTGTGGAATAGTTGTAGTAGGACTCAAGAAGACAACACTACTAGCTCACATGCTAGTGCATTTATAACTATTACAGGCAGTCACCACCGCTACAATCACTAGAGCTATGGTGCAGCAGTTCTCTTGTGACTGTATGCACTTTGTGTGATATGGTGGCTGTGGTTACTGGACTGTGAGAGTGTTTCAATGAAGGTCTACTGGGTTTATGCCAGCCCTGTGCATGATGTCGCTTCATTAAACTCAGCAGACATGTGATACCCAACTGGGTCCCAACCATTTACAGGCACACAATCATAATGTACACAGTGCAGATGGGGAGAAGCTGCTTTCTTTTTCCAGATGTATTAAGAATTTCCAAACTTTGTATATTCATATGCAGATGTGTAGAACTTATAGAACCTACCAAGTTTTAATTTTAAGTAAAACTGGAAGTAGGGATGTAAAGATAGACAGGAAAGTTAATTAAGAACAACGAGAACAAGCTAGACGACCTAAAGCATAGATGGAAAGAATTTAGGAAGGTGGGTAATGAGGTTGAAAAGGTATCTGAACTAGAGGGGAGTGAGAGGGAGGATGACTTTGCACGGACTATGCACGGTAAAAATACACTATGAACAGTTCCATGAATCAGGGTTTGTGTCGGCAGTGCAAGGTCACTTTTCAGCAGTGCAAAGTCACTTTGAACCATGCAAAAAATTCCAAGAATCAGGCCCTTCGTCTAGGGCATCACATGTTTTGTTTAAAATATGTTTTCTTTAGCAAAATAGTCTATCCATGGAGTATACCTTTTTGCATTCAGTGTAGGTTTTTTGTAGACACATGACTTTTTGTTTTAATTTATTTATTTATGTTTACATTTGCATAGCGCACTAAACCCTTAGGCATCAAGGTGCTGTTACATACATGTTACTCTCATTGTATGAGGTTATGGTTGCATACATGTTACTGTCAGTGCATAAAGGTTACATTCATGTTGGTCTCATTGCTTAAGGTTTACAGTTACACTCGATAGTTGGATAGAGACACTCCATAGTGAAAAGAAGGGATGTTCTGGGTGGATTTGCACACCAGACGCTTATTTTTTAAACTTTAATCAAGACAGATTCAACAAAACAGCAAATCGCGGCACATACATTGGCACATTTTCACTGAGAAATACCCATCTCTGTGTTCTAGTACAGGTATTTGACTTGTGTGACTTGCTAGATGTTTTGGACTACGACTCCCATGCCCCCAACATTGACTGTGCTGACTGGGGCTGATGGGAGTTGTGGTCTATCACATCTGGAAATCCAAAGGTTACAGACCCCTTCTTTAGTACCTTTGTACAGATCCCTGGTATTTTCTAAACACAGACGCACATTAAATGGTACTTTTTCACCTAGAACAAGACTCTTACTGCTCAGGATTCATAGAGATGAGGGACTGACGATAGCTGTAGGGAGACCCCCTATGTCTGTTTCAGGTAAACATGACTTACCTGCACATGGCTGGGGGAGGGGTATACATGTGTGAGCATTACTAGAAAATGGTTGCTCCCTGCCATTCCCGCTTTTATCAGCATGAGTTCCTAACGCAGCCCAAAGATCGCATCCATGCATCGGTGGGCAACCTAAACCCAGAATTTTACTGAATATGTGAAATCATGCAAGGGTGTAGATTGCATTCTGAGCGAATGTAGTGGTCGAAGTGAGCGGGAGCGGTCGGGAGCGGTGCTCCTCTACTTTTTTAAATTACATTTTACAGCTCCTATACTTTTATTTTAAAAAGAAACTGTTCCGGTATGGTTTTGTTTTAAAATAAAAGTGTAGGAAGATGTTGAAACCTTCACTTCCAGTACATTGCACTGAACGTTCCTTTAAACAGCAGGTGCAAGTGTTTGTGGGGGGGTGTATTGTGTGTGGGCAGGGTTGTGGCAATGGGGTTTGTGGGGTGCAGGGGCAGGCCAGCAGGGAACATAGCTCCACTACTTCTTTTCATACACTTCGACCACTGTGCAATGTTGACATTTGCATTAGCGTGCAGCTAAATCATTAATGGATCCGACTCAGGGTGAGCAAGCAAGGGCCTGTACGGTACTCTACCTTTCTGTGCCTGCCATTACCTTTGCACTACTCCCTCACTTGTTTCCTCTGGCTGCAGTGCGACTCACCTTGTCTTTATTGATTACGCTCATTTAAAGTATATATGTTGCAGGAAATTTCTAACACTCAGTACCTGGGCTTCACTGATGTCTAACACAGTTAGGAAGGGTAAAAAAAAACAAACAGTTTTGAATTGATGCCCAGCGCATACATCAACTACAAACAAAAATAAAGACTGCAACATAGAAGTAAACATGTTTGCCTACAAAAACGGGCTTGCTGGAGCGCCGTTCCGTGTTACCCCGTGTCTCAGCTCAGCGGCACACATAGAGACAGAATGCCAGGCACAGTGTTTCTATCTATGCGTGAAGCTGAGCCGCGTTATGCATTGTCTTCACAGACTGCACATGAAAGTCGTTCATTTCTCAAAAGCCCAAACTCAAACAATGAAACCATCCAAAGCTGTATATGTGTTGTATGCTTTGCACACATTCTACTGTCAGGGTGACTATTCTGACATAGGAAATGAGCACCATAGCAAGTGTGCATTGCATGCTCAGTAGGAATGAATGTTTGCATTACTAGCACAGACATGTTTAATAAACTGGTGGTCATTCTTATGTTCCCAAAATGTACTTTGTTATGCAAAGCGGCCATCATCCAATATTCAGGGCACGCACATCATTCAAAACTTAGCTCCACTGCCTCGTCCCGCAACTAGGCGGTAGAGATCGTTCGTGGATTTAGTAGATAGCCATATACATTTGGTTGTATTCAATTGCAGCTTCTGCTTTATGAGGATGCTAGACTACAATGGTTGATTTTTCTTAATTTCTTTTGTTTTTCAGATACAAAATGGATTGGGACGAGGGAGTCAATTCCTGCTGATAATGTATTATGGGGTTAAGTGTGTTATGGTCATGTTGTGTCATGGAAACCATAAATGGTGCAATAGCAGAAGTGGCAATCAGTGACCATTTTCTACATCAGCACGAATACTTATCATATATGTTGTAATAGACGACCAAATGCAATATTTGTAACAACAGTATGATTTCCTGTACTATTCATAATGTGTCAACAATCGCTATCATATGTACCATGTAACTAAGTTATTGCAAGTAACAGCGCCTCAATGCCCCTGGGCTGCTTGCGCGCTATATAAATATAAATAAATAAATAAATAAATAAATAAATAAATAAATAAATAAATAAATGGGACATTTCTCACACTTTGGCCAGGTATATTTACGTCTATTGTCATAAGAGGCGGAAAAGGGAAGCCCTTGGCAATCTGTCCAGAAGAATGGCTGAGGAGAGTTAGCAGAGAAATCAGATAATGATACAAAGATACCACCCAGAGGGTGGCCCAATTGAGGGCTAAATCACTTGACCATCTAAGAGAAACCCAGGCAATCCAATGAGAATGGGAGTAGTTTCGTTTTAGGAGAGTCAAAGTGTTCTAACCAGACATTGAGATCACCTGCAATACAGATTGCTTGCAGAGATGGTATTGCTGGTCTGTTAGAAAAACTACACAGTCTGTATCCTGCGAGGGTGGTCTATATAATAATATGATATCTGAATATGTGATTTGACTTTTAATATAAGGAAGGTTAACATGTGTGGGTTGGGTTGTTTATATGGTAAGCCTGTTCTTAAATATTATGGCAACACGATTACCAGTATTATTTTAAATTCATCGGGGGAAAGTAATTTAGCATATGGGCAGTGTCATTGTGTATGCCACATGTCCCTGCCACATAGTAAGTATGTATTGGTTCAAACCTAAAATAAGATTTCTGATAAAAAGATTGCACTTAACCACCAATCAAGCGTTGATTGAGAAGCATTAAAGATTAACACTTTGTCAACCAGATGTTGATGGTGTGACTGGAGGATAAAGAGCTATCAAAGACTTATTTGAAATTATAACTTTCAAATGTGGAGTTAAAATATTTTTAAGTGACAGTTTTCATAAATCAAGAAATGATGCACTATAGTGACTTCTAGAACTCTTTATTATCCATGTCTAAAAGCACATTCAAAACATGAGGCCTCATCACGAGTGGGTGGTATCCCGGTGGTAAAACCACCGGGATACCACCCAATGCAAATAGCGTTACTGCAACTTGGTCCGGCACTATCAGTACCAGATCCCTAGTTGTGGTACAACAGTAAGGCCCCATTTATATTGGGTCCATTGGATCCAATTGGGCATTATAGCACAATTACCGCAGCACTAATAGTGCCACAGTAACTGTGCCCAAAATGGCCAGAAAGTTGGCAGATTTACCCCCAGCTCAGTACTGGAGGTGAATCCTCAACTGTAAAAGCAAGGAAATATCGAGGCTGAGTACCACAAAAGGAAATACACCAAACACGGGCTATAAAGATTCACAGATCTTTTAATCTACTGTACAGTTACAAAGAAACAGAAATACAGATAGCTATGTGGCTCTCAATACATCACAATGAGTACCAGCCTGTCAGAGTGAGGAGAGAGAGTGCTGGACATCTAGACATTCAGCTTTTTATATATTTCAGTAATATTGTCCAGCCCCTCTACAGGTTGATAATCTGTGGTCTAGAGTTTGTGCCGAGTTCACATATAGCTCATACAATAATATGCACATGGATTACCTACGTTTGCATTTCCAACAAGTTACAGTGGCAACGTGTATTCCTGTATTTAGCAGTAAGCCTTAGCACATATCCCTTCACAATGTAGTTCTGCCTGTGTCCACGCTCGACATTTACACAGTATTGTCCTCGATGTGTATTTGTAGATGAGTCTTGTTAGTGCAGACAATCCTTAGACCACAAGTCATGCTTGGGGCAAGGTCTCATCACCCAGTCTAAGCATTCAGCCCTCGGACAGTCTAACCATTAACAAGATTCAAAGGTTGGGAAGGCTCGGTTACAAGTTGGAAACACAGTCCACCATTTTAGAACAGAGAATTACATATGAACAGAAATCAAAATGGTGGATGATCCTAAAATGGCGGCGAAGTCGATCTAAAATCGGAACTTTGCAATGCGGTTTTCTTTGCAGAGCCACTAGGCTTAGCCCAATATATATCAGAAGGAGGCACAATATGATTTTCTGTTTAACACAACTTTCCACCCAAGTCATAGTTAGGACGGAGAAGTTGTGCAGCGGTAATAGCATTACTGCCACATTTTTACTGCACCGCCCAACTTGTGATAAAGCCCATGAATGGGTAGAGACTGGCTACGGCTTAGACCTGTTCCTCCTGTCCTTAGTACTATCCAGGTCCCCCCTGTAACCACTGAATTGGAATGCTCACACCCCTATGTATACTGAACATTTAACTGTTACCTGTCTGGTACAAGGTTCACTGTAACCAGAACCACAGTTTGCTGTCCTTTCATGTCCCTATGTACACTGGAAGTTTAACTGTTACCTGTCTGGTATTGGGTTCTCTGTAATCATGAACCACAGACAGGCTGTCCTCTCATGTTTTGTATTCTTTCTGTTTACTGCAACTAAGTAAGCCTTTCTTGTAACAGCGCCATGATGCCCAAGGGCTGCTTTGTGCGCTTTGTAAATGCACACAAATAAATAAATAACAATAGGTGGGATTCTGGCAAAGGGGATAAACGCACACTTGATTGCTGCATGTTGAGGAAAATTTTTCCAATAAATATCTTGGATTTGTGATGTGAAATAACCATTCAACCTGTCATTGACTCCATCTGCAGCCTTTTAGTGCAATCTGGCAGAGTCCATTTTAAAAAGGGATATGAATCCCTAAACCCTTTTTAAAACAATTGTGATGTTGACATTTAAAATAATAAGAGGTCATGCAAGGCAACAGAAGGGGGTAAAAATGGGACTGGCAACCCCAAACCTAGCATACAGAGGAATTTTAATTGTAATTAAAAGAAAAGAGTGTTTGGCTGAGTGTGGCCACGACTGCAAGCTGCTGCTTTTCCTTTGCCTGGAGACCGATTTCAGAGTCTATTCTCTCTGTTTGTTTGGAGGAGGAGCCAGATTTAACAAAACACTCGCCACTAGCAGAGCTTGGCGAAGTGTTTGGCCGAGTGTTGTCACGACTGCAAGCTGCTGCATTTCCTTTGCCTGGAGACCGATTTCAGAGTCTATTCTCTGTGTTTGTTTGGAGGAGGAACCAGATTTAACAAAACACTCGCCACTAGCAGAGCATGGCGGAGTGTTTAGCCGAGTGTGGCCACGACTGCAAGCTGCTGCTTTTCCTTTGCCTGCAGACTGATTTCAGAGTCTATTCTCTCTGTTTGTTTGGAGGTGGAGCCAGATTTAACAAAAAACTCGCCACTAGCTGAGCGTGGCGGAGTGTTTGGCAGAGTGTTCGGCTCGAGTGAAGCTCGTCTGAGTTTCCCACAGATCTATGCGCATGTCACGGACATCATGTCGGGACCCTCCCCGAAAGAAGTAACCTCGGAGGTTTCTTCTATAGCCAGTGACATGGGAGACATTAGGAGACAAGGTGAGCGATGTATGCAACTGAAATTCAAAACTGCCTGTGTGCCCGCTAAATAATTTACATATCGTCACTGCGGCTCAAACCACCTCACCGCACATGACCGCGCAGCCGACAGTGCTTCCTCAACCTTGCTTGTCTTCCAACTGTACAAACAAACCATTCATACATTCAATAATTGAACTGGGCTTGTGCCCCGGTAACAATGTAGTTGACACGGGGAACAAGAACCCCATGCAAAATAAATCCGCCGCCCCTACAGCAGCACGAATTTCAAGCGACTCAGCTTATGTGCATTTAAACAAGTCGCCTGAAAACGCAGACGGCGAAGGTGAAATTAGGCAACATCCGTCATAAACAAATACACTTTCAACGGTGCCTCTAGACTTTCCGGCTATTGTACTCCAGGCCAATGACTTATGCAAGGCACCTGAAAGCATGTCAGTACCTAATCAAAACCCAGTGACGACAAAAAACAAAATGCTGCTGGCCATTGCCGAGCAAACCAGGGACAAACAGAATGCTTCAAAAACTGAAACAAACTCTATTTTCCCTCACTCAGCCAAGGACTGGCGAGTGTGCTCATTTTCAACGTTGGAGAGAGTGGCTAATCCCAGCACATCTACACCAGCTCCACCTGTTGCTTCTGGTAATAATCATCGATCATTTGATTTTGACATAATGCCACAGCAATTGGAGGTTCAAGGTCAAAGATGCCTTAATGATTCAATGCTAGGAGGTGGAAAGACAAAACAACGCTTTCTCTTTCCTAGGAAACAGCTGTCCATGCCCTACCATCTCCCTTAAAAATTCATATGGCATACATGAAGCCGTGAGCAGGGGCGTCCGCAGCACCTGGAAAAGCAACCACAAAGCAATAAACGCTTCCACACCAATTGTTTGCATGCCTCACCATCTGGTGATTCAAAAGTTTCGGACCAACAACTTCTAGACTCTGCTTCAAAATTGGAAGCCCTAGAACGCCGTTTCAAAGACAAGCCTGTGGGAGCTACAGGCACAACGCATCTACAGAGCTCAAGCATTTTTGACTTCAATTCAAAACCACGAAAGGCATCTCCTCACGCAACTATAATCTTACAAGAGATCTCTTTGGAAAAACCTAACATCTCTCTAAGAGATGCCTCGAGTCAGGTCTTGATCAAGCCACCAGAACCCAAAAAGAGTTTCCAAGACAATGGCACACAAACCTTCTGTGCACCGGAAAAATATATACAGGACAACCCTCCTCCAAAGGCTACTTCAGAAAAAAACTTCACCATAATATGAACCATGTCTGCTGTTATGGCTCCATTTATGAAGTTGTACGAACAAATGGCAGACCAACTAAAAGACCAGACGATGGTAATAGCCATGATGACCTCAAAAATCATATTCGTTGAAGCTTTCATCACAGCTATTCAAAAGGACCTTGACATGAGCCAAGAGAAAGTGGCAACTCTTCGCCATTCTATTCTTGATCCGTTCATCAAAGACAAAGAAAATCAACGTCTATCTAGACGCTTTGAATCAATTGATGTCGAATCCAGTGTTCACAAAACTAGTCATCAGCCAACGGATCCATTTGAAATTCCAGACAAAATCCCAGCAGGGATTATGCCGCCCCAGAAATTCACTGCCCCCGTGCCTAGTGCTATGGTACCTTCTCCAGTAACTGATGGCACGCCCGATAATGATGGGTTGCACGGCAAGGGAGTCATAATGGGAACAGCCCCAGTAGCTGGCAGAGGTCTTGCGCACAACTCATGTGACAATTTGCCACAACAAATATGTCCTATCTTTGTCAAGGGAGCAAAGGTGTCTGATCCAAAACTGATAATCAAAACATCTAAAAGCAAAGCAAATGTCAAAATCAAAGCTCGCGACGCAAAGAAAGTGCTTGTTAATCAACAATCAAAAGCACAATTACCGATCAATAGATTGCCAGTGTGTAACCCAATAGATTCGCGAAAACAAAGTAAACAAAAGAGGGAGTCTCATGAGTCCTTTGTTAAATTGACGCAGCCAAATTTAAAGACAATGATATCATCAAAAATAACTCATGTCGGATCCTCACACAACAAGCACGACAACTGCACTAAATAAAATCGCCAAGAAAAACATACACAACCAATAAACATGGAAAAGAGTTGTGAAACAGAGGAAATTAGTGACAACCTACAATCAATCAAGGACACAAACGGCAAACAACCAAGTTCACAAGAAACACCTCGTCAAACCATAGATATGGAAAACATTAGTGTGCTGGAAGAAACTATCAACACAACTGATGCCTCATCATCTGACATGATGAATTTGTCAACCTATTCTGTGGACAATTGTACCTTGTCGAGTGCAGATCTTGAAGACGAAGAGGAAGGCAATGTGAGCGACTCCTCAGTCCAAACAAATATGGATGATGGTTCATCGAATCCTAACATCAACCATGATCAGATAAGAGCTCTACAAGGGCCACTCCGCTTGCATATACAACAGCCCATGTCAAACCCTACACCTATCGAGGCACGTGAAAAACGTGAGGAGGTAAACATATCAACTGAAAAGACTTTGATACCGAATAAACCGGCCTCCAACATACAAAAAGACAAAGTCTTGAACAAGGGGCTAAGAAACCCTGCCGCCAAAGAAGGAGTTTCGATCCCGCCCCCACCAAACACAACAATACGCATAACGATTATGAGGCGGAACCAAGCAAAGACATCTATCAGATTTCAACATTAAAATTACCATCTCGCTCAATAAACCAAGCGGCACATAAATTACAAAGTCTTGGATTAAATCCCATTTCCTTTGAAGATGGGCTTCTACTCGAAAGGATGAACACAGAAGAAGATGGGCTGATCATGAATCGAGCTAATGTCATTAGATTACTACATCATATTCCATCCCTTCCTCCATTAACATCTAATGACATAGCAAGAGTCAAATTCCCAGAAGAAAATACACTGGAGCGAGTGCTCATTTATCCGATGACTCCTTTGATCACACAATCCTTAAAACAGGAAATATCTCAACTAAGATCATGAGGTTTTGACCTAACTCAGTCAAAAATAGCAATTGGTCCATCGAAAAAAATATTTTCGTCTTCGGAGTTGAACCCAAAACCTGAACAAAAAGCCGAATTATGGCGTACCAACAAATAGCCTGCTAGAAATCATGCAAGAAGGGATAGCACAAGCGACACACATGATCGGCATAATTACAGCAATTACTGGCAGGAAAATTCATCTCATTACTCGGACCGTTATAAGTCAGATGGAGCCAACACACACCAGTGCAGAAACTCCTATAGACGCAGAAAATCAGTATCACCACATCCGAGGAATGGCCAAAGCCAAGAAAGATCTTCTAACAAACATGAATCAAGACTCCCAGTGGTTGGCACAGAAGAGAATTGGAAATGGCTCATGGGGCTAGTGGCTAATAAAATCAAGATGCCATAGGACGGGCTCCTACCAGCACTGATACCCCTCACAATAGCATCATGGAATACAAGGGGTTTCAGTCACTTGTTCCAGGTAGGATCCAACCGAATCGAAACTCATGATATTTTTTGCTTCCAAGAGACCTGGATGCGCACTCCACCTATAGTCGAAGGCTACTCAAGTCATCTTAATCCAGCAATTAAAGGGGACACTGGCAGACCAACGTCAGGTTTACTTATCCTCATCAGCAACCAGCTTGACTTTGTAGTAACCACAGAAATCACGCCAACCTCTTTAATTCAAATCATAGTAGGATCCATTAAAACTGCCAATCAACAAACAAGGAAGACGCTCATAGTCGTAAATGTATATTGGAATCCAGCTTCCGTTGCAAGTATGAATTTTCCAGACCAAATTGAAAAATGGCTAGTGCACTGTAAACAAAAATGGGTGGATCCATGGTTCATCATTTGTGGTGATTTAAACTCGAAATGTTGGGATGAATCTAGGGGCCTCATAACACTCAATAGCTTTTCATTAACATCGGCAGAAAAGAGAGGCTATCAGTCGAACATCGTTATGAATGCGAACAAACTGAACTTACTGAATGGTAACACCACTGGAGACATCCCAGCTAACATCACCAGAAAACAAGGAAACGGTGGTCGCATTATTGATTATATTTACATCTCATCGGAACTGATTGCTGCAGAAAACAAAATGGTAGTCATACGGTGGTCAGTCATAATATCGAATGCAATAATGTCGAAAGTGAAAATGTCAAAAATATTTGATCGGAAAAAAAAAATTTCGAAAATCATTAATGTCGAATTTTTTCTGTATTTTTTCGAATATTTTCTGTATTTTTCAAAGCATTATTTAAGGTAAGTAACATAAATAGAATCTTAATAATACAATGTATGCAATGTTTATTTAAAACATATGTGCTTTTATTTTATTATTATATTGTTTAATAACTTATTAATTTTATGAATTAACACTTATTTTATTCAACTGCAAACATATTGATAAATATATATATATATAACATGAAGTTCAACTTGTAATTTACTTATTGTCCATTAGATGGTGCTAGACCATTAGAAACATGCATTTAACTGTACATTTAAAGTTTGTTAATGTACGTTAGGTCTGCCTACGTATACGTAAGTGCCATTTTTAAAGCTCATTCTCTAAACGGTTCTCCAGCGTTCGCGTCTCCGTTACTCCGGTTGTGGATTTCATGGATTTTTTGTGGTTTTTTTTTCAGAGCAATCGTGTTTTTTTTTCCATTGGATGAACTGGTTTTTATGGATTTTTAATCCCTTTTCTTCCGGAGCATCGAGGATCGTGGATTTTTTTCATGTGGGTCTCTTTTGGATTTGAACTTTTTTTTCCTTGCTGGATTTGGATTTTTCTTGTTTTTTTTTGGCACATTTACATGAATTGCCGTTAAAGACTTGGATTTATGGAGTTTCTCATCCCGGATTGTGCATTTTTTCTTCCCTGCTGGATTTGGATTTTTCTTGATTTTTTTCTTGGCATATTTACATGGATTGCTATTGCAGATTTGGTTTTATGCAGCTGACGTTTGGTGTTTTTGGATTTACTTCGCCTATGCCACACTGGATTGCAGATGTCCATGAATCGTAAGTTTGCTTAATATTTTAAGTTAAATGCAACCGAATTCAAGAAGTTTTCTTTATTCTGTGTGTTAAAATCTTGTATTAGTTGTACCAGTTTACTTTCGTAATCCCTGTATTTTTTTTCTTTTTGGTCCTTGGTTAGCCAATGAAAATGTTTGTGATATCCTAAATTCTTGGTGTTGTTCTTCCATTTGCAAGTCCTTCAAAAAATGCCATAAAGTAGGGTTGTGGATGTTCAAATTTTTACTTAATCTGCTATGCCATCCCTCTAATGTGTTATTTGTGCGTGGTGTACTTTCTATTGTAGCTTGATAACAATTCCACAATGGTACCGGGTATTTTGGCCTGCGTCTTGTTCCATTTCGAGTTAATTGTCCTATCCATGTGTTCTCAAAATAGTCTAATAAATCAGTATTTTCTTCCTCATGATTGTTTGTTCAATTCCAGTGTGGCATGAAAGTTCGCAGTAGTAGAGAATATCAAAATTTTTTCATTGTTCAATTCCAGTGTGGCATGGTGAAAACTCTCTCCTTTGGCGGTTATTTTGAAAACATCCGGGATTGTCATATCACTAAATAACATTGGTGCTGGTGGCAGATTCTCTTTCTGATGTTTAGTGCGGTTTATTGTACGCTGCATCAATTTTTCAGCTGGTAATTGAGCCGTTATATGTGTGGGTAATTTGTCACAAACACCTGCAAGTACTGATCCACTAGCTTCACCGTTACTTTCCACGGCTTTTCTTTTTAGTTTGGTTAATGTTTTTCTGATAATAATATTGGTCTGATTTGGCAGATGGTTGTGTTCATTTTTACTTTTTATATCTGCGCCCTCTGTAATCGCTCGTGCGCTGCATTTAGTTTTCGCATACTCTGTGCATTTCCTGTAAATGCGTTCTTTTTTTTTGCTTTCCTTATAGAAAACGTATCCAACCGTTATTGGTTTCTTGGTACCTAAACAAGGTTCTTTACTCGTGGTTGTCACCTATGAGTTTAACCCTTTCTTACCCTCTTGTGTTGGGTATGAGGGGTGAGAGGGTGGTCGGGGGGTGGCGGGTGGCCGTGGGGTGTCAGGTGAAGGGGGGTTGTGGAGGACCCCACCCTAGTAAATGATGCTCTTGTTGTTTCTGTATATCGTGCTATTGATATTGTTAATCAACCTTTTTTTCCGACATTTATTTTTCGAAAAATTTACTCTTTTAATTATATGTATATCTTTTCGATATTCTGATTTTCGACATTTTTGTAATTCGACATTTTATTTCTCGACATTATCACTAGAAACCTAGTCATACATATGGACAATAGTGATCACAACTTACTATCAGCTAGATTACTACCAATCCATAATAATACAACTTTCACAAATATGAAGTTGGTAGAAGTCAACATGGGAAAAAATCGAATTAAAATTCCGTCTAACCATCTTCCCTCATTGACTGAAAATTCAATCACTCTTGTAAACCATCTGATTTCAACTGGAGAGAAAGAACCTCTGAACTACCTTAGTTTGTTCAGAATATACGAGAAAAAAACAAAATCTTCCCACTTGAATTCTATCGTACACAAGCACACCTGCCACCATCAAGTCATCCTCCAAAAAAAATCTTTGAGGAAAAGCCCAACCAATCTAAAACAAGATAACTCTGCACTAGCCATAACTAAAAGAAAACAATTACGACAGCAAAATCGAAATTGGTTGCAGTGCTATAAAAAGACACTAGACTGTAACGACGCGAAGAAAATGCTATATATCATCAGATCATCTAATACCGCAGATATGTGGAGACAGATAAACCAACTACAGATGGATCAAAATTCTTTGACGACAACACCAATCCTTCCTGCAGCCTGGATCTCTCATTTCAAGGCAACTTTCTACCAAGAACATGATGAAATGTCACTGTCACAAAAGACAGAGAAATGGCATTTAATAGACACTTCAGTGGATACCATCGAGAATGTCATCATGAAGCTATCTAAATCAAATGCATATGGTCCAGATGGGATAAGCAACGCTGCCCTTAAAGAAAATCCTTCATGGAAAGAATCGATAATTATACCCATTCACAAAAAGGGCAACCGACAAATTTCAACTAACTATCGCCCCATAGCATTGCTAGATTCCATGGCAAAGTATTTGGTACACTTGTACTTCGAGGATTGCGAAACTGGGCAACATCATCTGGCCATTTTGATCCATGGCAATCAGGATTCGTTCGAGGCATTGGGACAGCCCTCAACATATTTATTCTAAACCTGTTGAAAAGCCGCACAGAGAGAAGAAAAGACTCAAAAATATACATAGCTTTTATCGATCTTACTCAAGCGTTTGACAGCATCTCGCGGCCAAAGCTATGGTCTAAACTGGAACAATGGGGTTGTCCTGCTTCTATTATAGACCCCATTAATGAATTTCACCATCACACCACCTTAAGAGTTCGGCTGAATAAAACAGGCCTACTAACTGAGCCAATTCCAACCAATAAAGGCGTCAAACAAGACTGCCCGATGGCCTCTGAAATATTTAACATTTTTATCTCTGATATAAATTCTGCAGCTCATAACACAAGATGTTTTCCACCTTCAATAGCAAATATCCAAGTAATTTGCCTAGTCTATGCTGATGACGTGGTCCTTATAGACCAGACCCCAATTAGTCTTCAAAGACAGCTAAATGCTTTACAACTCTACATCGAAACCAATGGACTCACAATCAATCTGCATAAATCTGCCATACTACCTTTCGGGGTTCAAAAGAGCCAGCTACGAACAAAAACGATGCATTGGTCACTACTGGGAACAGAAATCCCCATAGTAGAATCCTTTTTATATCTAGGAGTCTGTGTCAACACAAGTAAGATCGACGCTGCACGACTCGAAACACTAAAAAAGAAAGTATTGAATCTGACAGGTTTAGGAAAAATCATTTTGAAACGCTATTGTGGCTTTAGCTTAATTCCATTAATCAAATTTTATAAAGCTAAGGTGATTCCGATTCTTACCTATGGTGCCGAAACCTCCTTCAACTTCAAAGCCAAAAACTGGGCAGTTCTAGAAGGCCTCTTTTGGAAAAACACACTTCGCCTTCGTAAAAGCATGCCAATACAGGGAATCCGCAGAGAGCTGGGTCTATCCTCCATGCTAGCCATTGTAGAGTGGAAGATACTCTCATTCTACAGAAAATCCATGGAATAAAACCCCAAAGGAGGTTTCAAATGCCTTAAAAAAGCCCTTATGGAAGAACATGATCTACTCTTAACCGCATGGCAAACAGAATGTCGAAGTCTTCTTGACATTACAGGAGAGCAAGCGGATACCTTGATCAACAACCCGGATAAAGTAAAAAAAAAGCTATACTCCTGTGATTGGTTCAGGACTGAAAAAGAATGGCTAACATGTAAAACCTATGGGAAACCATGGGAGGACAGTAAAATTCCCTACCCAGTTATCTGAAATTGTTCCCCCATTGGTATTTCAGAGACCAGTTTTTTAGATTTTGGCTCAACTTGATCAAAACAAGAGAAACTACTTGGCCACGAAATCCCGCTGTTCCCTTGGATTGTAGACTATGCCAGAATCCGGAGTCAACAGAAAATCTGTATCATTTGATGATGGTTTTTCCAACTCTATCGCAACAAAGGGACATCTTCATGATTCCCATCATCACAAAGTATGGACACAAATCAAAGGAGCTATGGTGGAAAATGTTACAATCTGGGGAAAAAACATCAGTATCCTTAGCCGTGGTCAAATTTTCTATTGCCATTCAGAAGCAGCTATCAACACTTGAAGAATTGTGACCTTGATTTTAAGAGTCAACTGGAACTTAGGTCAATAGACTTCTTAAATGTCTAATTTGATAAAAGGTTGTTAATTGTATAACCATATATCTTAAATAAATAAAAAACTAAATAAAAAAAAGATGAAAATTATTATTTGAAATAGGAAATCAGAAGCACTAAATAGAATAGTTTTTAGTGTGAGCAGGGTGCTGCATGCCACGGGTACAAGTCATGGCCTTACTAGTTCTGCGGGTGTGATCTTGAGTAGCACAGATACAGCACTTCCTGGTCATTTGATAAAACCATGTGACCTGGAGACATCCAAACCATGGCCAGCCTGTTAGAGCAAGCTTCCCAATTTTACATGACCTTCTGTGTGACTTTCAAATTGTTCAAATAATGCTGCGGTTTTTACAAACTTGTTCTACCGGGTGAAATGTAATTTTTGTTGTTGTTTGTATAATGTATTTTTGGTAAACATGATACCTTGCAATTAAAAAATAGAACATCACAATTTTTTAAAATGTTACAATATCACAATTTTACCTTATTTTACCAATCATATCTTTAATATAGCTTGTCCTAATGCTTTCACGTTTTTCAATTGATCAAAAATATGTTGCACCAAATTTACCAAAGCTAAAAGGAGAGACATTTGTGTGCCTTTCATTAGCCTCTACCAAACATGGCTCCCGACAACACTAGAAGTGCAACTGACATGACGTCCAAAAAAGGCTATTTAGTGTTTAGTCAATGCATTACACTCAATAACCAAATGATGAAGTTTTTCAGTACCACATTCATAGCAGAGTCTGGAAGTTCTCAGTTCATAGGTTATATGCAGTTGTACACCTAAAATCTCAAGTGCTGGAAAACAATTCAGACAAAACTTAAGACACCATCTGCGGGCTGAAGATGATGGAAACCTGATGGAAACTCCGGCAGCTACAATCTTAGTTGGTCAGTAGGATGGTACATCAGACTATGTTACTTATATCTTCACAACCTTTGTAGATCATCCATATTCCAGATTCTGTCCCAATTCTTGGTGATATTTTTCAAAGCAGTCAACAAAATCTTCTCGTGCATGTGCATAAGAGAGATACATTTTTAACATCTCTTTCTGAAGCTTCTAATAAAAGTATTGGTTTCTGAGGTCATCATTTGTTTTAGGTGGACTAATATTCCAGATTCATCACTTTCACAGATTTTTCATTACAAAGAGATGGACTTGTATACATATATTGACCACCAGGATTGTAGTCCTATTTATAACCTTATCACACTTATGGGAACAAACTTAGGAATGTGTAGGGCGTCCTTCAATGAATGTCCCTCCAATAAATCAAAACAAGATCTCTTGTGAAAATAAATCAATTTTATAACATATAACACAGTTGACGTTACTTTTAGTCTGTAAAATGCTAAAAAAAAGGTTTGAGAGAGTAGGCACACAAACTCCTATAAATAGTCCTGATTAGAGAAGTGAACAATCTTGTCTTACCCAACAACCTCTCTCTTTGCAGTTCTTGTGATTTAAAATAGTTGTGATAGTAAAAAGAAAGCCTAAATAACAGACCTCATTTATTTCCTGAATTCCTATATTGTTAACACACCATTTGAACTTTTTTCAACCCTCTGATTTGAAATCACCATTATCTTGGATTTCTGAGGGAGCAATGTTAGGTTGTTCATTTCAATATATCCTACTATTCCATTTAAAGCTCTCTGAAGGCCCGCAGGCGTAAAGTCAATCAACAACAGGCTGTCTGCATATGCCATATTGTTCACTTTAACAGAAGCTATTCTCAGGGCATACATGTTCCATTTCATACTAGTTGACCGCAAATCTGACATATATAGATTTAAAAAAGTTGGGGGCCAACCCACATCCCTTGTTGACTGGAATTTCTCGTTACAATAACCCTTCAGCATACAGTCTTATCTTAACAGTGTTTTTTCTGTAAAATAACAGAATTAGTCATAATAGACCCTGTTTCATACCCAAGTTCTTCAACTTATCCCAGAGAGATTTTTCGATTAACATTATCAAAGGCCTGAGATAAATCTAGGGTTGCCACATATAACATTCTTCCTGTGGCTTTACCCACCTGTTCCAGACAGTTAGCAGTGTGAATCCACTGAGTATGGTATTTGTCCCTTTATTACAACCCATTTGAAGTGAATTTAGTATTTTGTTTGTATTCATCCATTTCATCACCTCTCGTAAGACAATATTAGATACAATCTTTGACTGCACATCTGTCAGAGAGATTGGCATATAGCTGTATCATCTCTAGGCCCTCTTTTGTAGATAGGTATAACAATTGCAGTATTCCAAGTAGACAGAAGTTGATTATTTTAAATTATGTTAGTGAAAAGTCTAACAAGTATTCCTGACCGCATAACAGGGTTCTTTTTCAGAAGTATGTTAGTCAATCCATCGGGTCCACAGGTCCTAGAGTTGTTCAACTTTTCAATTATAGATTCTATCAGTTCATTATCTAAATCGTATTCCCATATAAAGTCTTCTTTCAATCCATTTTCATTGCAGCCCCTATCTTCCTTCTCCTCTTGTCAAAACGTACTGCTAATGAACTGAACCCAAACATTTTACGAAATCGTAGAGGATTGTTTGCTAATCTGTGCTTTGTATTTCAGGTTACGTTTACCCCAAATAGCTCTTGATTTATGTTTGTCTATGTATGCCAATAATTCTTTGTTGGACTTCCTATAACAGGCAAGTTTATGATTTCTTAGCCAGGAATTAAAGTTATTCTTCCCAGTGTGATTTGCTGCTACCATTGATTTCAATTTGCGGCCTGTTTTCTTATTCATTTTAACTTTACTTCAACATTTACGTTTCTCAGCAGCAATCTTTATGTCAAAAACAGAGACTCAACTATCCACAGATCTATGCTTTCGCCAGTATGTACAAGTTTGTGTACTCTCTTTCAGCTTAGATGATGTATTTGGGAAGTTCTCAATTCCACAATTCCAGTCTTTCTCAAATGCATAAAGTCAAACCCACCAAGCACTTAATTTCTTGTTAACATGTTCATAATTACTAGAACATTGTGACACTCTATTTCCTTTTGTCATTACAATTAAGTCAACCCATTTGGATTTCTCATTAGTAACTGCTGGATTTTCTAGCATAATTATTGAAGATAGTATAGAGTGGTCACTTCTTTTTGTCTTGATGACTACGAAAGACTTTACCAAGTTTATATCCATATTGGCAATATAAATATAATGTAAGACACAGCCCCACCCTAAACCACACCACGTAGGTGAAGGTCCCGTTGCTTCTTTGAACAATGTATTTAATTGCCTGAAGCCCCACCTTGCTAAGAATATTGCCCAAATCCTTCCATTGTTTCTCTTTCGAGTCTGATCATTCATACATCCTCCACCCAGAATTTTGATCAAATCAGCAAAGAATAATTCATCCAGAATCAAGACTGGGCATTCACTATTAAGGTCACCTACCAGAATCATGATACCTCTTTCCCAAACACTTTCACACTCTGTCAGAACATTGTCAGTGTAATTAAGGAGAGATTCAAGCTCTATTTTTCAGGATTAAAGTACACATTGATGACCAACCCCACTAAATTCATGTTTCCATAATTATCGGTTATTTCAATTGATAGAAAGTACTTGGAAGATGGACTATATTTTCAATACTCTACCCTTAACTATTTTTACAGCTGTCAGGGTTCATCCCTGCAGTCGGCCCGTCTGACCATTAGTGGCACTATTTTGAAAAACACTAAAACCATCTAGAATCGGATATCCGGAGAGCCACGTTTCCTGCAGACACAAAGGGGCCAATTCATGGAATAAATGTGCACCGAAATTTGTGGCGAAAGCTGGCGCAAGCGTGAAAAACTAGCGCATGGAAGGCCATGCGCGTGTTTTTCTCGGTATGTGTGCCAAATTTGCGCGTGGCACATACGGGCGCACACGTGACTGCGACATCCCGAACACTGTGCGCGACGCGCACAGCGAAAGCGCACAACTTGTAGCGCACACACCAAAAAGGGGGCGGAACACAGGGCGGAACACACAAAATGGGGAACAACGCATGAAAATGAGGGCGTAACTGGGGAAGTACTTCTGGGAAATACACAGAACACCCACACGCTCGCGAACTACACGTATTCATGGAATCGAATAGGGGAAACCCACGCACGCCAAAAGGCACACACAGACCTAAACACGTCTGCCACATGAAGGCAGGCGAAAGCGTCCCCACACAGTATAAAAGTGCTCGCAAACAACAAACACGTATATACAGCTACGATGAATGTCCCATTTCTCGCAGCACTGAGGAGGAGAACAGTCAGGCCCCGCATTTTCTTGCCCAGGACCAGTCTTTTTGGGATGCCTGATGACCAGGTCTATGGCAGGTATAGGTTTCCACCTCATATCATCCTAGACCTGGTCCAGGAGTGGCAGGATGACCTCACATCACCCACCGTGTGCTCCCAAGCACTGAGCCCCTTGGAAAGGGGGCTCAATGTACTGCATTTCTTGGCCACTGGGTCATTTCAGCGCACCACTGCCATAGTGGGGCGGGGGTCTCACAGCCCACGCAGTCATGCTGCCTACACCAGGTGTTGGCTAGCATGACTGCGCGACCCTCAGTCCGCAGGCACATATACATACCCAGAACACCCTCAGAAAGGCAGGCCATGGTCCAAGACTTTTATAGGGTGGCACACTTCCCCAAAGTGCTTGGTGCCCTAGATTGCACCCATGTGGCCCTACGTCCACCTAGGGCAACAGAGAATATCCACCGCAACCGCAAGCACTGGCATACCATCAACGTGCAGGTTAAATGCGATGCACAGGGGATCATCACCTCTGTCTATGCTAACTATCCTCGGTCCACCCATGACAGTTTCATATACAGAATGTCCGCCCTGACCCGGTGCCTGGAAGCTGTGAAGCATGGCGACACATGGCTCATTGATGAGTACAAATGCCTCTGTACATGCATGTCACACACAGACAAATACACAAACCAAACTAATGACAACCATGATCACCTCCCGAGCGGACAGTGCCTACCCTCTGAGCACCCACATGATGATGCCAATACGGAACCCCACCACCTTACCCCAGGTAAGATACAATGCAGCCCATATTGCAACCTTGGCCACAGTGGAGCGCACATTTAGAGTGCTCAAGTCATGCTTCTGCTCCCTTGACCGCTCTGGCAGGCAGCTACTCTATGCACCCCCAGTAGTGTGCAGGATCATTGTGGCAGCATGTGTCCTGCACAATGTTGCAACACGGCGGGGCTTACCGGTGGACATGGTGGTGCCCCCACATCCCCAACCACATGCACAGGTGCTGCGCATGGGAGGGGAAGGGCACATGGAGGCTGCACAACTGAGGCGCCCCTCACCTTTTGTGGCCTCCCAACCATGGCACAGATGTACTAGTACCAATGAGAGGTGCATACAACAATTGTCCTAGGCATCTTGGGTGAGGGTGCAAGGTATGTGATGTAAAAAGCACCCCTGTGCTCCTGCAAGTCTGCCTGTGGCCCCTTAGGAAAAATGACGGGTCACGCAACACTCAGGCATCCCAAAAAAGCAAGAAAAAGAGATACGCGACCCCTGTAGCCCATTTGCGTGTGTAAAAAGACACACACAGTACGCTGTGGCAGCCAGGAACACAAAAAATGCATACATGATCAACATGCGGGCTAGCATGAGCAAAAAAAGGGGTATGCGACAAACAGGGACACACGCAGTGGGAAAAATAGCGTGCGCGACTCACCGTCTGCCTTGCATGTAGAAGAAGAACGCGTAGGCAACACCCCCACCAAAAGAAGAAGTACGCACTGTAGCCCCTGTGAAGTAGTGTGAACTCTTACGTCTGGAAAACACACGCACTGCTCTCCACGAAAAGCACGTACATAGCGATGGAAACCCACGTGGGACCTTTAACCCGTGCCGAGTGAAACGCCCGCACACACGTTATGTCACCTACGCACTTACGCGCTATGGGCATTCCCTCAGAATTCACGCAAACGTGCTGTTTTTCACGTGCCAAATCACTCCATATCAAGTTGGCCACGCGACAACACACGGAAGACCACACTCCTCCCCAGAATGCCGAATTACTGCCCCCCATAGCCCCGAGCAGCCTCCTACAAGCCATCTGCTGCTGCCTGCCTGCCTGCTGCCAACAGTGCCCTGCCATTTGGTGTCTGCACATCAGCCATCTTCAGGGGTCCAGTTGCTGTGACCACCCCTGCTGGAACAGAAGACTCCTGACTGGTGTTCCATCGCTCCACAGCCCAGCCCCAGGACCAAGTTGCCCACCCACACCTGCCTCGGGGGTTGCCATGTCTGACCCAACACCACCCGGCACCAGTGGCAACCCCCCAGCACGCACAGAGGCAGAAGGCTGCCAGCTTCAGTGATAAGGAAGTTGGAATCCTGGTGGAGCAAGTCCTGGGGCATTATGATGTCCTCTTCACACCATCGCGCGCTGACAAGGAAGGCTGGAAGAGGATCTGGAAGGACATAGTGGGTGCCATCAACACGGAGGGTGACATCAGACACGTCCAGAAGCGCTGGGAGGACTAAAAGTCCAGGACCCTCAAGAAGGCCTGGCGCCTCTTGGATGCAGTGGATGCAGTGGGGCACCGGGTCCACCTTACCACCCAGCAGATGAGGGTCCTGGAGGGCCCAGTGTTTCATCACCAGATCCTCAGGATGTAGGCCCGTCTGGAGTTGAGCAGTAAGTGCCCATGCATTCCCGTTTTAAACAGTACATGTTGCAGTGTGCTGGTAGTTAGCTACATGGCTGTATGTGTGACATGGGTCATGTATGGATGTGTGTGTGCAGGGACATGATGGTGCTGCATGTGAGTCCAGTCAGGTGTGACCCACATGGATGGTGTATGTGTTACAATGCATCATGCGGAGCAGCACGTGGAATGCACACATGTATGCATGCCTGTGTCTGTAATTAGACATGTTTGGGGTGTGAGAGATGGGTGCTTCTCTCACGGACATGCATGGTGTAACTGTCAGTGTGTCTGAGTAGTGTGTGAGTGACTGGTCAACGCCATGGAGCCACAAGTCCGTGACAATGTGTTGATTCACTGATACAGCCTAGTCATCCTTGTATCCACTGTGTCTGGGGGTATACGGGCCAGATGCATGACCCTCCGGTGATGTGTGTATGTGATCAGCATGTCCCATGATGCATGTGAGTTTCAGCCCACCATTGGATGTTTCTACAGTGCCTTGGACATGGATGCAAATGTTTGTTGTATGTGCCATGCCTGTTCCTGCATGTGTTTTGCCTGCACTGACCCATGTGTTGTGGAGGGACATGATGGAAGTGACGTTTGACAGTTCCACTCATGTGCTATTGCTTTCTGTCTAGGGGACTATTGTACAGTACCCTGATGCTTGTGTTCAATGTCTCCCTTTACACAGCGGTGAGTGAAGAAGAGGGCAGAGACGGCGCTGTGGAGGAAAGCGGCAGGGATGCATCCAACGGCCGGCGACGCAAGGCCCAGTCATGCTCCCAGGAAATTCCATCCTCTGGGAGCGAGGCAACTGGTGCCGCGTCCGCCACTGTGGCTGCAGCGGAAGGGGTGAGTAGGCCCCACAGGGGCTTGCAATAGCAGAAGACGGTGCGGACCCATCTAGGTTGGTCGTATGTGCGGAGGAGGAGAAGGCCGCTCCAGAGCCGCACATGGGGCCTGGTGGGGTGGTACCACTGGTGCAAGTGGTGCAGTCCAGGGGCAGGAGGTAGCACAGGTCGCCGCAGAGGGGCCTGGCATGTCACTGTCCCTGACACTGTGACTGCATCACCATGCTCCAGCAGGGATGCCCCATCCCAGGCCCGTCCGCAGGTAGGGGGGCGGTCCACATCATCTGGCACTCCTCTACCTGCGGACATGGGGACCCGTGACAGGATTGAGTCCGTCCTGATTGGTGTTGTGTTCCTGGGGGGACCACGCACGTCATCACGAAGAGCTGTGTGGCAACGTGGCCCAATTGGGAGGGATCATGGTCGGGGGTTTCCTCCATGTGTCGGCCAGTCTTGTGGCCCTCTCCTCCTCTGTGCACACTATATGCCAGTCATTCTCTGTGCCGTCTTCCACCCCAGATGCCACCAGGGCCCCCTGTGGACCTGCCCCACCCAAAGCAGCCAGCCTGGTGGAGATCCCATCCCTGCCACAGTCGGGAGTCGGAGGTCCAGCAGGGGTGGCCACCCCACCAACTGGACCCCAGCAGATGGAGGATGTGCCGGCATCATCGAGCAGGGCACGTGCACTGCAGCGCCGGGGGATTCCATCAGCCCGAAGGCCGTCGTGGTGGCAGAGGCAGTTGCATCGGAGGCTGCAGCAGGCTCAGCGTGGGAGGCATCATGGCTCGGTGCCATCAACTCCACGGGGGCACACATCGGCCAAGGGGCAGGAGGACCCCGGACTGGGAGTGTCTTCCGTGTGGCAGCAGTTGGGCCAGCAAATAGATGCGGAGAGGCAGCGGGCGGAGAAGGCATGGCTCAGGATGGTCATGGCGGAGAACTCCATGCACCAGGCTTTGTGGTGGGCAGAGGGCCTCGAGGAAACATGCAGGGAGTTGAGGGATTCCATGGCTGCATCCCTGCGAGAGCTGGAGGCCAGGGACAGCCCGCCTCCGGAACATCAACGTGGAGTTCGATGATGCCCTGGGCCAGAACATCGCTAAATAAGCTGTGGGACTGGCCCGTCACCTTTGTAAATAGTTATGTAGGTGTCCTTTCTTTTTAATTTTTCTTTGGGGCGCATGGACTATGCCCCGCCTTTTTGTATATAGTTATTTATTAGGTAGGTTTTTGGTTAGGTTTCCTTCGGATTGTTGGGCTCATGGACCCTTGATTTTTCATTTGCATATAGTTATGGACCTGGTTTTACTTATTTTTTTTTACCCATGGAGGAATGCTTTGCTTTTTTTTTTTACTTTGGATTTTGTTTTATGGACGGATGCTTTAGAGTCATTTTACTCTGGATTTTCTTGATTTCAGCCTTCATTTTCTTTGCTTAGTTTTGGAAATCCAGACTTGTATTTATTATTTGTTTTCTTGTGTGATTTCATTTCATTCATTCATTCATTTTTGTCATGTGTCGGCATTGTGTTGGACTGACGGACATGTATTCATGGGCATACTGGTTATTTGGTATCTATCATGACATGGGGAATTCAACGTGGAGTGGATGGAATGCTTGGTTGGGTGTTTGGACTGGGGTGGCGTGGGGTGGGATTTGGGTGGCCATAAGGGCCATGCGTCTGGATTGTGATGACGTGTTGGGTGGGGGACATGAATCGGGGCTTGCTGGCAGGTGTCCATCACTGGGGGTGGGGTGGGGGACATGAGTCGGGTCCTGCTGGCAGGTGCCCGTCACTGAGGGTGGGGTGGGGGACATGAGCCGGGGCCTGCTGGCAGGTACCTGTCACTGGGGGTGGGGTGAAAGACATGAGTCGGGGCCTGCTGGCAGGTGCCCGTCACTGGGGGTCAGGTGGGGGTCATGAGTCGGATCCTGCTGGCAGGTGCCCATCACTGGGGGTGGGGTGGGGGGACATGTGTCGGGGTTCCCAAGTGCATGGTGCCATGTGGCCTGCCTGCGGGGCATGGTCAGGGGTGATGGGCTGCCTGCGGGGGATGGTCAGGGGAGATGGGCTGCCTGCGGGGCATGGTCTGGGGTGACGGGTTGCCTGCGGGGCATGGTCAGGGGTGATGGGCTGCCTGCGGGGCATGGTTTGAGGTGCTGGGCTGCCTGCGGGGCATGGTCAGGGTGGATGGGCTGCCTGCAGGGCATGGGGAGGGGTGTAGGGTGGACCCCTGTGGAACGGTCTGGCTGCAGCGGGTGCATCAGGCTTCTTACCACACTGCTGTGTGAATCTGGGGATATGCGAGTGACAATTACATGTGATTTTGCTGGCTCGAGCGGGGTACGCATATTCCAGGGGTGCGCAGGGAGTTTTACACGCGCGCGAGTAGGGTATGTGTATTCCAGGAGTGCGCAGGGAGATTTACATGTACGCGAGCAGGGTACGCGTATTCCAGGGGTGCACAGGGAGTTTTACACGTGATTTCGTTGGCGCGAGCGGGGTGCGCATATTCCGGAGTTGCGCGGGGGGTTTTACATGCGATTTTGCTGGTGCGAGTGGGGTACCCGTATTCCAGGGGTGCGTGGGGAGTTTTACATGCGATTTCACTGGCGCGCGTGGGTACGCGTATTCCAGGGGTGCACGGGGAGTTTTCACATTTGCGATCGGGGTACGCGTATTCCAGGGGTGCGCGGGGAGTTTTACACGTGCGCAAGCGTGGTATGCGCATTCCGGAGGTGCACGGGGAGTTTTACACGTGGTTTTGCTGGCATCAGCGGGGTACGCATATTCCAGAAGTGCGCAGGGAGTTTTACATGCAATTTCGCTGGTGCGAGCGGGGTACGCGTATTCCAGTGGTGCGCGGGGAGTTTTACATGCGCACGAGCGGGTACGCATATTCCAGGGCTGCGCGGGGAGTTTTACATGCGCCCAAGAGGGGTACTCATATTTCCGGAGGTGCGCACAGAGTTTTACACATGATGTCGGTGGCACAAACGGGTTACGCATATTACAAGCGGTGGCCAGGGAGTTTTACACGCGATTTCGCTGGCACGAGCGGGGTATGTGTATTCTGAGGGTTGTGTAGGGAGTTTTACACACAATTTCGCTGGCGCGTGAGGGCTGAGTGGCGCGTTTTCGTGGTTGGGGGGCCGTATGCTGGTCCACTGGCCTTTGCGCCATGTAGGGGATTTGTGCAATGTTTTTGGCACATGGGGTGGGGTTGGGGGTGTAACTGGTGCTGCTGCAGGGTCGATGCACCACTCTGTGCCACAGCTGGTTATGGATGTGAGTATCCATAAATACGCTGTGCGTGAAAATGGGTTTTGGTGCTCGCGGCTGCGCTTGATTCCATGAATTACCCCCAAAATATCTTATTTGGAAAATTAATTTCTCATACTTTCATCTAAAAAATTATGAAACCCCCTGGTATTCCAAGAGATGATCTTCAGATTGCAGTGTGGTATACTACAAGGGGATAGTGCTGAGAAGAAAGGTAAGCCATGACCAACCTGCAGACTCCAAGTTGATGAAAACCGGCCTCGCTCCTCCTTCACCCTCCAAACATTTAATACTCAAGTTGTTTTCCAGTTTATCTAATTTCTTTCCAACTGTGTCATACATAACTTTCACTTTATCATAGCCGTCAAACCCACGTTTACTAAACTCCTCCCAAAAGCTCAGATAACATATTTGACCACCTGGGAATGGAAAAGAACCTCAGATTTACCTTGCGATTTAATAGGTGAATGAACTTAAAATCCTTAGATGCTATTATTGACAGTTGAGGAATAGGTGACAATAGCAAGAAGATCTTAGATCCGTTCAAAGGTAGATTCTTCTCATTTGGAAGAATAGATTCAAACACAATTGTGGACAAACAAAATATCTTCTTTTTCCCTAAATTTTAGTTTTAGTGTTTGTCAGATTTAGGCTCCGATGAGCTTGCATTCGATTTCAAGGATATGTTTGACACATCGTTTTCCATTCTCTCTTTTAGTGTCCCCAAACAGTCATTCAGCAACAATATTTTTCCAGTCTCATCTTTGGTCGTTTCCTCTGCCCTTTCATCTTTCTCTACCCTCTCTCCACCCCCTGATGATGCTTCAACCCCTTCTTCGATCACCCTGTTGTCCTCTTCTTCAGTTACCATTGTCCAAAACCACTGTTTAATCCCATGTTTCTCTTATTAGTATTTTTTGACGGTTTCAAGCTCTTCCTCCATTTTGTTTTTGCAGTGTCTTTAGCTGCCATTTCACTTTCTTGTACACAATTTAAGCCTTCATTATGACCCCTTGTTTTATCCATAAAGGACTCACTGCTATTAATGACTATTACTTACGGCAGCAGATGAGGTCTTTAGGATTTGTATCATACATTTCCTCAATCCTCTATTGCTCGATTTAGATGGACCTTTCATATTCTTAGATTTGTTTCCTTTAGTCAAGTTATTACTGAATTCCACTGGTCCTTGTGGCTTACAGTTGCATGCCTTTACAGTTTGACCTTTCACAGGGATTATAGCTGTGGTATCAGTATTCAAACATCCTAAACACACATCTGATTGTGTGATTTCTTCCGTCCTTAAGCATTTTGTCAACAGTAATGCTTTTATTTCATTCAGAATGCCAGTGTTTGGTCTAACTTCAAAAACCACTGTGTCATAGAGCCTTATGAAAGACTAAAGGACAAGATTCAGCGCAAACAGAGGACTCCTTCCAGCTTCAAGTATGTCATTATTGCTCGTGTCCTTTTCTAGACGGGGAGAGCTGAATATGTCATCACCAAACGGAGTATTTCATTTTGACATATCAATGTCCTGTGTGTCATCATTGGTGGACAATTTTTTTTTTGCTCTGACTACTGCTAGAATCTGGTTCTTGAATGTCTGAGGAGTCAAATAATGAGGGTGACATACTGAGTCTTGAGGAAGACTTACTATCTCCTCCTCAAGACTAATGCAGACATCAATAAGAGATCGACTAGCTCGTCTCTCCGCATCAGACAACACAGGGCCAGAAATATCACAAACAGCTGCTTCCTCATTTGTTAATTTCTCTATTAGTGAGTTTGAAATTGATTGCGCTGTTGTTAACACTTGGGCATACATTTCATTTTGCACCCTGGGATAAAAATCTGTCATTTTATATCCTTCTGATGGTACAGCTCGAATGTTCAATACAACTTCTTTGTCAAGAGGAGTCTTGGCACCACTTCTAACATTATATGTTTTTCCCCCTCATATTTGTTATTCAACTCCCGAGAGACTTTACTTTCTACAGGTACTTTGTCAACAGATGAAAGCTTTTTAGTTGTCTTACAGCTTGTCTGCTTTCACTCACGACCCGTCCAATTGGCTCGAAGGGCTCAACTCCACAGTCACCAAGGAGATGGTAACAATAAACAAAATGGTGGAGCCAAACTATTCCGCAAAGTCTCACCCTTGTGGTCTCATCAGAATATGTATGAGTCTTTGTTTTAGTCTATTGTAAAGCACTTCTGCTCTACCAACAGCTTCACTGTTGTGGATAAGCACAGCCTCTTCATTACTTTTTATCATTACTTTTTAAGTGCAACCCCAATGTACTCACCAATCCATGCGTAAGAGGGGATGCTTAAACAGCGCTGCGCCTGATCCCCACTCCCGCGTCCCAAACACCTAACACTCTGCTCGCTATGCTGCACTCAGCCAAGGAGTGTGTTTTTGAGCAGTGTGCCCCTCCTCTTCCTCGCAATGACTTCAGCAGACAGTACGAGTTCCAGGAAAGAAAAACATAATTTAGCTCCAACTCTACTCACTCTGCTACGCGCTGCCAAGGAGTGTGTTTTTGAGTAGTGTGCTACTCCTTTTGCTCGCAAGCAGTAAACAGTGAGAAAAAACTTCAGCGGAAAGTACGAGTTCCAGGAAAGAAAAACGTAATTAAGCTCCAACTCTACTCACTCTGCTACGCGCTGCCAAGGAGTGTGTTTTTGAGTAGTGTGCTACTCCTTTTGCTCGCAAGCAGTAAACAGTGAGAAAAAACTTCAGCGGAAAGTACGAGTTCCAGGAAAGAAAAACGTAATTTAGCTCCAACTCTACTCACTCTGCTACGTGCTGCCGAGGAGTGTGTTTTTGAGTAGTGTGCTACTCCTTTTGCTCGCAAGCAGTAAACAGTGAGAAAAAACTTCAGCGGAAAGTACGAGTTCCAGGAAAGAAAAACGTAATTCAGCTCCAGCTCTGCCCACTCCGTAATGTAATGTAATTGGATTCATAAAGCGCTTACGATATGACTCGAAGGCATCCAGGTTCTAATGCATACAGCTACGGAGACCCAAAGGAGAGCAAACAAGCAGAGAAGATGTAAAAAAAAGATACATTTTTAGAGCTTTGCGAAAGCAGGGGTTCAAAGGTCATATTTTGAAAATGTTTCCTGCAAGGCTGGGTATGACGTGAATGGAGAGGGAACACATAAGGAATTTCGCCTTGTTGTCAATCTATGTTTGTCAAGTGTGTGTTGTATGGTTTTGTTATCTTTGTTGGATTGTTGTAGTAAAATAGCGGATACGTCATAGTGGATAATATTATATAGTGTGAAATTGTTCATTTTGTATTTTCTTTTTAAATGATAGTGTTTAAAAAAAAAAGCCTGCCAGTATATTAGTGGGTTAACCAGTAGAGCTCGAAGAACGACTCTATCTCAACCCAAGTTCTACTTGCACAGCCATACCATCTGAGTAACTACGTTGACCCAGACACAAGGGACCCAACTCACAAAGTAGTGTGAGGGAACAGTTTGACTCAACTTTGCCCCGCCCGTGCCTGTCTTTAAAGTTCTCACCTTAAAAGTCCTTGATTCGGGAGAGGAATGTGTAATTTAAAGAAGGGATTGGCTGCTATAGCACATCACTCACTGCCAAATGATATGTGAGTTATCAAGTGTTGGGTGTATTCCCAACATGAACACCCAATGGCAACTGAACCCACGTGGGTGGAGAGTAAGTAACATACCTCCCCATGTAGGTTCAGTAAGAACATCTACAATTAAAAGCCTTACATGGCTGCTCTCTGCCAATGCAGTTTTTCTAACACGTACACCTGCTATTCATAGGTGTGAATGTGGAAAGCAATGAGAAACACGTTGCTATGCATTCGAATTTCCATTTGAGGGGCTGCATTGTATGCGGGGGTGCATGATGAACGTGACTGTATTGGCCAGTGCAGGGGAACAACCAGCAAAAGATCGAAGCACATCTCTTTTGATCAACTTGATGAGTGTGCAGTCACTTGCAGACACACATTCACTGCCATGAGTCTGACACAAGGCTGCCCCACGAAAGGCGTCATTTCGGCGCACCCCTACTCTTTTCACGCTGGGTCCGCCTTCGGCAGCTGCTTATAATTGCCTCATTGTAGCATAAGAGGAGGCACACAAATGGAAAAAGCTTTTTAGTCAGTGGGGTTCACGCGTTTGAGAAGAGATGGCATTAAAGTGATCAAAAACACATGCAAGTGAAATCCAGTCTTTTAATTCCAGTAAGCACGTTGAATGTGTCGCTTCATTCCCCTCCCCTCTTCCCGCCGATTGAACAGGTCTAATGGCAATTGAACCCAGAGAGAAACGGGATTGGCACTAGGAACAGTAGTTTATTAGCCCTTCCTGGCAGACAGGCTCACACTTGTGGAATGAAAACAATCATCCTTTATTACATTTTAGCAAAGTGAATAAAACAATTTATGATTGCACTCACAAAGGGTTTATTATTCTGTGCTTGTTTGATAAAAGCAGCCCTTCAAGTAATTGAGTCACGGTGGTTTGCTTGACTGCACATGGCCAGCAGCACCCAGGGGACTGCTTCTCTCTACATTGTGGCCTCAGCTACGTGCCTTTCAGCTCCACCTAGCTGCCGATTTCCTCGTCTAGCAATTTATAAATCATTGGCCACGGTGATGATGTCATTTGCCCGTATTCCCTGTCTGCACACATGGAGACGCTGCTTTCTGTAGACGGCCAGCAGTTCCCGGAGAGGTCGCCTGGTCATTGGGTCTGCACGGTCAACTTGACGACAGCAGTGGCAGCAAAAAGTCCTGTTTCCGGAGTGCCCAGACGTGCCTCGCATGGGACCACCACCACGAAGTGATGTCTAACGCATCCTTACAATGAAAAGACGCATCCGGAAAACCTTTCCTCTGATTACAAGTCACCAAGAATTACACTTTTTACTTCATACAAAGTGTGCATAGAAAGCTTTTATGCTATGCTAGTGGAATTTTAAAATCACAAAAAATCCAAATTGTGATACTATGTCTAAACTGCATGCTGAGATGGCAAAATGTATTAGCTTTCGATTACTATTTGCGAAAGAGTTGTATGGGACTTCAAAAGTTAATGCATAATACTGTTTCAACATAATATGTCTCCAGTTAACCCAATGGAAGTTATCATGTTTCTTAATATTGACAACTGCCCAGAATGAGTACAATTTCTTATGCTTGCGTTTGGTGCCACGGATCGCACTGCAATTAACCAATCAAACGCCTGCTAGTGCTGCAGTCTGTTGCGGAGTCATCCAGTCAATTTTCAGTCAGTTACTTCGGCAGAGTCCGTCGAGCACGAGCTGTGTAAGAGGGGTGCCTTAGTAAGAGAAGTCCCTCTGTGCTGCTGGGATGCTCTGGTCAGATGCTGGTCCAGTGAGATGCGCCCGCAATCCATGCAATGGGCTTCCCTTCTATCATCTGAGACTTCACAAGGTCCTGGTACTATTCCATGACTGGTGCATTCAACTCCTGAGTTCTCAGAGAGCTGGTAACTTTGGCTGCAGGTTATAATTTGTGAGTTTTTCTGAAAGCAGAAATGATAGCCAAAGCCTTTCGATTGGCATGAAATGTAAAGTACTTGAGAGTAATACATGTACATATTGGTTTTTGTTTGGCTAAACCGGCCACCTGACTAGCGCCAGCACATCTCAGCACTGTGACTGAGGTGGGCCCATTTGATCTCCACTAGATGCTAGGGAAGGGCTTCTCAGATGCCTATCTATCATTTCACGAGTTGGTGTCTCCTTGTCATTCAGTGGGGGGTCATTCATGGCAATCGAGGGCTTTCAAGCCCGTAGCTGTCCAGGCAGCCATCGTTTTCTGTAACTTCTGCACTGGAGCACATATCTGGTGTTCCTGTGATAAGTCGGGGACCAGATTTAGACACTGAATTGGGCCTCATCAACAGGAAGACTACCCCATCGATCGTGTGACCCCAAAATCCTGAGTCCCAGTTTTCAATGGTCTCCACCATTGCGACTTTAAATGCATACATTAAACAGTACATTTTACGCCAGTGTTAATTATTTATTATTTATTCTATCAACAAATCCTCTGCTTTTACTTGTTTATTATCTATGTTTTGGTTTATGCTCAGATTTTTAATGGCTGTCATTTTACATTCAATAGTCACATTGTCTGGTAGGTGTGGGACACCAGTGAATGTGTTCAGTATTTTGTAACAATATTTCGGTTACTTGTTAAATATGTATTGTTTGCTGTTTTACAGTGCAAACCCTCACTCGTGTGTTTATTACTTCTTGTGTTGACGAGATACAGTCACATCTGCCTGTCTGTGTTCGTCATTAGAGGACCGCACGCCCCAGAGTACTCACACACCATTCATGGAATCATCCTGACCTTGTGCGGACATGCAGAGAAGCCCCTCACACTGTACAAACATTCAATCCCCACTTTACGAAGACCACCAACTCCAGGGTGTTCAAAACGGTCATTCAGCCGAGGCTGCCCTTCCCTCACTCTCCTTCCCTCCCATTCCTTCCCTTGCACCCCTTCATCAGCCTTTTAGAGCGCAAAGCACAGACAGCAGAGGGCAAGGCCACAGAAGCCGTTCATGTGAACCACACGTGTGCCACTGCCTATGCTCACTGCTAAGCAGGCGGCACTGCAGCTCCATGTCATGCTGGTGTGGCGCACACATTACTACAACTAATAGCTGAGATACTGGATCTGACTTTGCAGCAAAGCGTGCACGAGGTGTTCACCTATATTCCAAATGCCAGTGAAACGTATAGTAATATGAATTCAGTTAGTACACTGTTGATTCAACAAAAGACACATGGAAACAGGGAAAGCCACACCGGAGAGTTACTGTGAAGTACATGCCTGCTTGTAGCTCATGCTGACAGCGGGACGAGTAGGGGAAAGCAAGGCGGCCATCATCATTTGGTGGGGCAGTGCTCCAGTGAGCACTACCAGCTTCTTCATCCGTGCCTCAGAGCTGCGCCTGCCTCCCAGTTCGCTGCCTTCCTCTCGCACCTGGTCACACCAGCCACAAAGCTCAGTGCAGAGAGCTAATGTCACTTCACGTTTCTGAACAACAGCGGACATTAAGGTGACTTTGCGCTACAGCCCTGAATGCCTCCCCCTGGGGAGTGTGGGTCTGCACCGTGAAAGTGAAGCCCTTCTGTAGCACGAGGCGTAGACAGGAGAGGGCAGGAGTGGGCAAGGCCCACCCACAATCTGTAAATGCCCACTCAGCAGCGCTGTGTGTGCATTTACAGATGTTGTACCACAATTCAGTTTTTTTTTTGTTTGGTACCAATTTACAAAGTTACCATGCGCCTGATTATTATTCCAATTCGAGGGGTGTCGCAGGTTGTGTGGAGCAAGAAAAGGGGACACTAGTGACCCCGACCCCTTGGAGCAATAGTTGAAAGGACTTCTCCACACTTCAAAAAAGTGCCACACTGGGTATTTGTGAAGGGTAGGTTGGTTTATTATATTGAATTGAAAGATGTTAATGACACTGTTGTGGGCCTAACAACATTAGCTCCAGGCAACACTTGTTAGACAATTATGGCTATGACTCTGGCTGTATGTAGCACGATAAATATGTCATAGAATGAATCAGTAGATAGAGAATGACAGGAATCTCTAACACAACCTATTTTATTCTTTTATCCAATACAAATATATATATATATATATATATAAATGTGTACATCATTTATCAATCTGATATATACAATACATCCCAATATCATAAAATCAGATACAATTACAAATACCAATACAAATTCATACTCACACTCACAATTTTCTCTGTCACTCATTGATACTTTCTTGTTCAACCAACCATACAAATGGCTCTCTGCTTTGTTATCTAACTACACCTTTTTTGTCACACCATATCACATACATATAATTTTACAAAGTGTTTGGACCCTATTCTTGGTGCAATTGTCACTAGCTGTTCAATGTAATTATGAGCAGTTCTTTATGTCGACACATGTTTCGGTTTTAGATTAGAGCTCTAACACTGTAGCCCTTCTGTTCTTCCGACCTTCTTCAGGACATAGAGCAAAGATCACATTGAATCTTGCTTTGTATGGACCAGGGTGAGCCACACCATCTACACAAAAACATATAATAAAATCAATATAACCTATCAATGTACTCTGTCATCCTCATTTCTTCAATAACCCGGTGTGAATGGCAGCCCTCCATCTAGTCATATGCACCTTAACTCACCTCCATGTATGCACTTTGGAGTTGCAGAAAGGTGAGGCGGAATAAATCCTTCCCTGTGACCCAACTGTGATGTCTTCAATCTGGTCTTGTAGAATTTGAACTAATGGAAACCCATTTAATTATGCATTCAAATGCTCTTAACATTTCTACCTCGTCTATTCTCTCATTAGACATGTATCATAGAAAAGTTACCTTCAGTTATGTATCGGGTAGCTGTGCGCATGCCCTTTCACAATTTCACTGAATAAGGATTTCTTCCCAGTTTTTCACCAACAGTAATATGCTCTTTCCTGTTCCTGCCTACAAGTAGAACAATATATGTATTTTTGTATCTGTATTACTAGCTCAAAACATCAGAGATCCTCATAGAAACATATCTTACATTCTGCATCATCAGTAGGTCTGTAGGAGCACATTCTAAGATGGCAGATGCCCCATACACTATATCACCATATTGGAACTGGGTATACATAAATCCAGAGATACGACCAGTTTTTTAATAAACATTTTCAGCTGAGCGCTACATGAATATTCAGTGGAAATAGAAATGGGACTGCCCGTGATCCGTGCTCATGTGGATGTAAGCTGAATCATTTACCCATACAGGGCCAGACATCCTGGTATTACATTTCTAATCTAAACAGATGCCCCATATATTGTTCCTTAATGTTGAATCTGGGGATCTATGAATCCAAAAATAAAAGCAAACTTATTTAAACTAACTCCGCACAAATGTAATAGCCCTTACGTGATCACTCCAAAAAAACGAACATACAGGCCTAATAGAAGAACTAGAGTCACCCAAAGAGGTCTCTACATCCCGCATCATGGTATTGTCCATACCCACATCATCTATACCACTGAATATCTATATTGCACAACATTGTGTCCATAGTCCGATATTCACAGCAGCATATGTCCAGACTCCCGGGGGTGTATTTGAATTATTACCCCAAAATAGACTTTGTGTTTACAGAGAATCTGCATAGTATGCAAACTCTCCTTATTTCTATTGGGACAACACTCCCCGCCGGTTCTCACATATCACACAGAATAGAAATTGCAATCCTCATTTCCTCTGTTGTCTTGCACACTGATTTTTATTTATTTATTTATTTATTTGCATTTGTATAGTGCACTTGCAGCCCGGGGGCATTGAGGCGCTGTCACAAGGATTTTGTAGGATATTTGATTAAAAGGAACATGCGACAAGAGGTCTCTTGGTTACAGAAACAGGCTGTGTGCCGTGCAGATGTTAACAGCGTTAATACAAATGAATGTCTCAGCAGAGTTACACACAGAAAAGTAATACATACTGATGTTTACATGTTGATGGTGGAGATTTTCAGTCAAACGAAGGATTTGGTTTTGATAGCTTTACGGAAAGCTTGGTGGGACTCGATCGTTCGCAGGTGGGTGGGTAATGCGTTCCAGTGTGTGGCGGCAAGTGTAGGAAAGCTGGAACCCACGGCGCAAACTTTGCAAGTTTTAGGCGTGACGATCATGTTGGAATAGCCCTTCCTAAGAGGTCTTGTGACGGTGTGCTTGGTGATCTTTTGAGCCAGGTACGGGGGTGCCAGTTCATGGAGGCATTTGTGGGTGAGGGCAAGAGTTTTGAAGATAATTCTCTCTTTGACAGGGAGCCAGTGGGCCTCCCTTCTTACTTGGGAGATATGGTCTTTTTTGGAGGTTCCTGTGGCCGCCCTGAGGACGTTATTTTGAACAATGTTTATATGTGCTATGTTTCCAGCTGTCCAGGGGTGTTGCTAGGTCTGGAAAAGAACCAGGGCTATGCTAATTCTGGGACTGTCGGAACTGGGGGCTAGCTAGCCTTTTTGGTTGCAACCCCTGAGCTTCTATCCGGGGCTACAACCAAAAGACCCAGGGCTATAGCCCCCTCAGCCACCTCCTAGCAACACCTCTGCAGCTGTCAATTGGCGAGAGCTTCTTGTGAAGGCTGGTGGACATGGGGAGATAGGATGAGTGGGCCCCTTTTTCGTGTGCATGGTGAATTGAATATAGTGCTGATCGGACCATGGGATGGGGGTGTTGGCAGAGATCTTGATAGAGCAGTTGTGGTGGCTGATCCAATCGAGTGTCCGCCCTTTGGCGTGGGTAGGTTCTGAGATAGTTTGCGAGAAGCCCAGGGTGGATAGGGCTTTCTGGAGGTCTTTGGGATCATTGAGACCCAGGTTTAAATCGCCCAGGAGTATGACTTGGGATGTTTTTTTGATGTCTGTGTCTCGGTGGTGTAGCTGCCCCCAGTGTTATTATGGTGCCACCTCATATTACTGTGAATCTGGTATGGTCATTTCTTGGCCACCAATGTATTCCATTCCACTGAATATTGTATGTAGCACCAGGCACTTCAAGCAAACACATGTAAGGCATTCCGCTGACTTGCTCCTCAGCATCTAAACTCCCTTGCAAGAATACTGTATCTGGAACTGCCATAAACTGCAACCAATAATTCCAGCCACCTATTCTCTTAAAACATAACCTGGCCACCTGACCTGACTGTTATCCCCCTCGTGATACCCTCTTTCTGCCGGGAGTAATCTTGGGAAGAAAACAGACAAAATCCAACATGTTATCTTTTTTTTTTATTCTAGACAAAATTAGCAATTTCCTTGAGAATCAATATCTGGAGTGGCGGATGAAATGAAAAGACATGCAAGGAAATGAAAAAGGTCACTTTAACATTATCAAACTTTACTAGAACACATTACATTACTGCATTTAGTGTATGTATTGTATGAATAATAAGCAAGGGGAAGCCGAGCTTGAAGATTCTATCTTTGGCTCATGAGATGTTTTAAACTACAGCTCCCATCAGTCTCCCCATTACATTTCCTGATTGGTAGTAGTAGTTGAAAACAATTGGCGAGTGCACAGAATAAGGACATCGCATATCCGAATGCATAGGGTCCTGCACAGATGTGACATGAAAAGGTTATATCAGTTTCCAGAAGTAGACACAATTAAACATGAAGACACATCCCGTTACTATGGTACGGTATCCAAGCATCCGAGTACTGAATTGGAGCAGTGGCAGAGGCAGCTTTTGGTGCCAGGGATGGGCCGGATAGCTCCTGCAGGGTCACCAAGATTCAAAACGATTCATGCGTGAGACCTTATGGGTGGGATGGGGATTGGTTTTAATGAAAGGTCCCAAATGTTTCCTCAAATTAGTACAAGTGACTGAGTATAGTTAAGGGACCCCTAATTACATGGGATTTGGGTGGCCGGGCGGACGGGGGGCTATGAGTTACCCGAGAACTATTGTCAAATATTTTGTACTGAAATAAAGAATTTTGCAAGACAGTTTTTAAGAAAAATTGCATGCCAAGTTATAATTATTTGTCTACGGAAACAACACAAACATCCAGTAAATTTCATGATTCTTGGCCAGTCATGCATGCTGAATATTGTGAGTAGTGGAGTCTAAATCTTAAAATTAGTGTGAGCTAACGAGAGTCAGAGCGACCACAGAATATTTAAGTGGGGAACATAATGTGCTGAAATAATTCATTTTGCAGCATAAGTTTTAACAAAATAGGCAAACCGCCACACAATGTACAGTTGATTCACGAGAACAAATAGAACTACTTTCCATTACTTTCCTTAGGCTGCAGCCACAACCTATCTATGCCAGTAATGGCCACCTTAAATCACATGCACATGTTTACTTCGATGTTGCGGGCTTCTCCACAAGGGTTGTCAAACATTTTTTAAGTAGAGAATTGCTTCAAAATTAGCACATTTGTTAAAGAAAAGTGCCGTGTTTATGAATGTTAGGAATGACATTCATAAGTAACATTCATTTTCAAAGTGCAACATGTGGAAACATGGTTTTCTCCACACATGCAGTGCGACACTGGTACGGGTTCACCCACAACTTTTTCAAAATATCAATTGGTTGCTCTCGATTCCATCTACAGCTTTTTTATTTGTATGCTTTTGTATTTCTGCTTCTGATTCTATTAACACTTGACTTGCTTCTCTTTTCTAGCTCCCTTTGGAATCTCGTCCTTTTCATTTTCTTTGCATTGTTTTGAAGTGTATGCATGGTCTTGCCCCTCCCCTCACAGAAAAGTCATGAAGATGTATAACATTTGCCACTATGAGCCTCGACAAACGATGCTACCTGATGTGTGAGATCTAGCAGCTTGTAACCGAATGCCCTGGAGGTTCCAGACAGTACTTAACATTAGTGGCCCCATCCACGACACAATGCTCCATGAGTGCATTTTCCAGTTATCCTTCTCGATCCTTTAGTGCCTTTGACACTGTCAATCACACAGTTTTTCTCTCTACTCTCACTGCTTTAGGTATTTCTGGTTCTGTTCTCAAATTGTTTCACTCTTATCTATCTAACCATTTCTACTCTGTCACCTGGACTGGTAAGTCCTCTGCTCACCTACCTGTATGTTATGGTGTCCCACAAGGGTCTGTTCTGGGGCCTCTTATATTCTCCCTTTATACTCGTCCCCTCTCTCCTCTCATTGCTTCTTATAACCTCTCATTCCATCTCTATGTGGATGATACCCAAATCTTTTTTCATTTTCTTCCTTTTTTGAGTCTTGACACTCTACTGTTTCTAGCTATCTCTCCACTGTCCAAGCCTGGATGTCTTCCAACTGTTTCCACCTTAGCCCAGTTAAGACTGAGGTCCTGTTGTTTCCTCCTACCTCTATTCCCCCCTCATTGTCTTTCATATCCTCCTTCCTTGCTCCCTTTCTCCTCATTTGCACCTAACCTGGGTATCACCTATGGCACCTCTCTTCCTTTCCCTCCATATTTCCTGCATAGCTCATTCCTCTCACTATGCCTTATTTGACATCCGTTGTTCATGTCTCTATGTTTCCTTTCACGCAACCACCGCTCTGATTGTCTCTCGTATTCATTATTTTGTGCTCTTCTACTTACCATTCCTGCCTCCCCCCTTGACCTCCCTTCTGTTATGTCTTGAACTCACCTATGTGTCTTGTTGTTCCCCTTCCTCCTCGCTCTTCAGTGACCTCTTCTCCTCTCTCCATGGTAATGGTGGATGACCGGTTGGTCACTGTGCAGATATGGGACACAGCAGGACAGGAGTGGTACCAGTCTTTTGGAGTTGCCTTCTATAGAGGAGCAGACAGTTGCTTTCTGGTGTTTGATGTGACAGCCCCAACACATTTAAACTTCTTGGTTCAGATCCTTTGCCCTATTCACCCCCAAGCACTGGGATGCCCTCCCTCTCTCCATCGGCTCCTCTTCTTCCCTACATATTTTTCAACCTAATCTTAAATCTCACCTATTATCTGCTATTTCTAAAAACTGACCTTCACCCCCATTAATTCTGCTCATTACCTAGAATGACCTGTTTCATCTGATTGTACTGTTATTTTTCTTATTGGTCGTGATCGGCGCGTCGGCAAAAGTGTGGTATAAATCAAATAAAATATAAATACCAAATAGAAAAAGAAATGCAGCAGGCAGTCAAGTCATGTGGACGGCGGTTCCAAAGGATGTGTTTTAACCTGACTGCTAAGAGATACGACTTGAGAACAATGTGTCACTCATAGGAGTAATTGGCTACTGATGGACAGGATTGTACACAAAACAAGAGAACAACAGTATTTCCACAATAACTGTCTAGACTATGCAGCATACAAAGAAATGTTCTACACCAGAGTCATATTAATTGTAATGCAAACAAAATAATAAATTAGCAAAATTAGGTGTATACTAGTTTCCCAGCACCTGACCCCTGAATAACTTCTCCCAATGCTGGTAACATAGATGGGAACAAAACATGTTGGGTTTAGTGTACAATGTTGGCAAAATTTATCAGGACCACAACGTGGGTTTTGTCAAATAGGGAACAAAAGCATAATTGTAATTGGCAAATGTTGCACCAAATATGTGTTTTTTGTGTGGGCTATACAGTTGTGTAGAACAAAAATCATGTTTAGAGTGTGAATGGGGACAAATGAATTGAATGGATGAACACATTTTTGCACATTATAAGAGTTTTATGTAATTTTTTATGCAACTGTATAATGTAACCATTAGTTGGGTTAACAGTGTCACACTATAATTATAATTGTTCTTTTTATAATACGCTTAATACCGGAAACCAATAGCACTTTATAATGAATTGTTATGTGGTTTTTGTAAGATTTGCAATAGAGCTTTAGACAGGAGGTAGGATAGTGCAATAGTAATTGGCCCATTATGACAGCAGCACATTAATGTATGCAAATATTGTGCATTGTATAGTAAATACCATTTGGTTCGGCGAAATATGCCCGAAGCACTTTAATTTGTGTAAATAGTGTGAATTTCATAGAAAATGTTGTTAGGCGGATCAATAATGAATTAATAAATACCTGTTATATTTGTCAAACCATGCAGCAGAGTGTACTGAATGGATCTTGTTGTTATTATGTTATGTTTATTAGGGGTAGCACATGCATTTGCCTTCTTTCTCCTATAGTCTATATTCTAGGTAATTAGGAAGATACATTTAGTCTGATGCATTAATAGTGGTTTCTGAACGGTACATCCTGGGTGCATGGATTTACAGGACCACCCCATATTCTAGGTGATTAAGAAGATGCATTTAATAGGTTACATTACTAGTGGACTTCTGAATGGTACATCCTGGGAGCATGGATTTACAGGACCACCCCATATTCTAGGTGATTAAGAAGATGCATTTAATAGGTTACACTACTAGTGGACTTCTGAATGGTACATCCTGGGAGCATGGATTTACAGGACCACCCCATATTCTAGGTGATTAAGAAGATGCATTTAATAGGTTACATTACTAGTGGACTTCTGAATGGTACATCCTGGGAGCATGGATTTACAGGACCACCCCATATTCTAGGTGATTAAGAAGATGCATTTCATAGGTTACATTACTAGTGGACTTCTGAATGGTACATCCTGGGGGCATGGATTTACAGGACCACCCCAGCTTGATGTAGTACTGCTCAATCCACTCATTTAACATAGACCGCCTACTCTTCAGGGGCTTTCCATCACACGTAATGGTAATAAAACCAGGGTATTCAGCACTCATGAGAATGGTGTTGCAGTTCTCAGGCAGCTAAACCCACCTTCATGCTCTACTGTGGGGAGTGTAAGGGTTCAGACTGGGAAGTCTTTTTAAATTTGTTTGCAGGGGGTTGAAAAAGAGACCCCATTTGTTTTCACAAATATTCTATTTAGCAGAAACAAACATGAAACTATGCCACCTAGAAAATGGGCAGCAATATAAGAAAGGAAAAAGAAAGACTTAAGTGAAAAGATGCACCTCGTCTGCCCCCATGGTTAGGTTTTGCCCAAAACTGACAGAAGCCAAAGAAGGGTGAAGAAACAAATGAGGTAAGAATAACAGCTGTTATTATAGAGACATCATGGATGAACCACATGGTTCAAGCACCGGTGGCACAAGAGGAAATACCCTCACCAAACCGCAGTGAAAGTGCAACCGCTGCTCCAAGCTCTAGATGGCCAGACAGAAAGTGCATCCGCTGACAGCCCCTCCTGCACCACAAAAGTGAAATGTATGGTGCTGAGACTGCACACCCCCAATCCCTACTGAGACCTCTAGAAGGAGTGGGTACTGATGAAACTGGTATCCGGTACCTCCCCCACAGACCCCTGGGGACATGATGCATTTGTGTAAAGTGTTTCAAAACATTAGAGAGGAGAGTGAAAAATTGTAATACATTAATATAATCCTTCATGAGCTGATATCTATCAGTTCATGAAAGTGATCTTGCCTGCCGTAGTGCAGTAGCATTTCACTAAAGAGAATAGCTGACCCACCGAGGATGTGGGGGAGGGTGCAGAGCTGGCTCAGAGTAGAGATGCTTTGGTACAGAAGATTCCTGGAGTGTGTCAATATAAGACTGACCGGGGCAGTTGTTTTCATGCATCATTCAGGAATGAATAAGCTTGATGAGGCAGCTCAGGCAGTAATAACAGCTGCATGTTTGCAGAGGCTGCTGCCTAATGTGCAGCAGCAACTTGAGTTGGTGTTCATTGGCTTGCCGAATAAGGCCCCTTGGGTGTACCTTTCAGTTTCATGTCAGAAGCAAAAGAAGAAGGCTAATGAGGTTAAACTAAAGTACACAATTTACAACAAAAACAAATGAAAAGCTGGGGAGGTTAGTGTGTTTGAGTATGGGAGGTGGGGGACAATGCCATGAAGAGGCACTGGCCTTGGTGGGGAACACGTATTTGCCCTGGAGGTGATGCTCCTGGCCAACAAAGACATTTAAGTGGAATTGTGACTAGAAAGAAAGCTTGAAACTATCACAAACAGGAGGGGCACTGGGAATATGAGTGCACAAATTCTCCTCCGCTTCAAGCCATAGGGGGAGGAACCCTAGCTTCTTCCGCTCCTCCTTTTCCAAATGTGACAGAGTGATTTCAAAGACACTACAGAATAATGATTAGGTTGCCAATGGGCATCTGACATTATTACACAGAAATGAGTGTCTGTAGATCAGTAAGGGTGTTACATGAATTGCAAGATCAATAGTAAAGATGTGCAATGATATGATGTGATATGATAACTCATTTATAATGCGCCTGCATACAAGTGTTTAGAGGCACTACAAGACAAGGGAGGGAACACAGAGGGAGAACAAGACAAACACTCTTAGTAGGCCTTGTGTCATTCATATCAGACAAGTGCGAGAACAAGAAGTGCAAGGGGGAAGGGAGGGAGAAGTGCAAGGGAGAGGGCAGGGGAAACAGGGAGGTAATGCTCTAAGTGAAGCCAGGGCAGCGTGGCTCTGGGTAGTGCAAGGAGAACAAGGGACTGTAGGGTTACAGTTACAATCCCTAAGTGTGTGCAGAGGCCCAGAGGCAGTGCAAGGTTGATGGATCAAGAAAAAGCCTGGTACCCTGTGAGACTCTGAGGGTAGCCAAGCAACCAATCAGTACAGCAGACAGGTAGGTCAGGTAGGTCAGCAGGGGAGAGAGGGAGAGAAAGCAGAGGAGAAGAGGAACGTTTTGACCTGCTTTCGGAGGTTCAGGTGGTCCGGCTCAAGTTTGAGAGGGGCAGGGAGGTCATTAGAGAGGGAGGCAACTGCAGAGGAGAGAGATCTACTCCCACTCTCTGCCTGGTGAAGCATCTAACCCTTAGAGAGTAGTGCGGGCCCCGGCCCCACAAAGCCCTGTGGACAATGCAAAGGGTCTTGTACTTGATCCTTGCAGCCACCTGCAGCAAGTGGAGAGAAGTTAGGGCTGGAGAGATATGGTCCCTGGGCTTGAGGCCAAGGATAAGTCTTGCAGTCATGTTCTGGATTAGTTGTAGAGGGCGGAGAGTAGGGAAAGGCAGATTGAGAAAGAGGCTCTTGCAGTAGTTCAGCCTAGAGAGAACCAGGACTCTGGAGACAGTGAGCGTCTGGGGGAAAGTGATAAAGGGAAGTGTCCCTTTGAGGAGGTGCAGCTGGCAGTGGGGCTTCTTTGCGATGTCTGAGATGTGAGGAGAGAAAGAGAAAGTGGAAGGTGCAAGAAGAGCGCCCAAGGCGGGTGGCCAGAGTGAGAGAGTGAAAGCAGGGGCAGGGGTCTCAATGTGAAGGATCTACGTCTTACTAGCATTATGGCAGCAATTGTGGGAGGCGCACCAATCCTGAGTCGTGGATAAACAGTCAGGAATGAACGAGAGAGCAGAGGAGGCTGAGGGGAGCCTGATGGAAAGTTGAGTGTCGTCCGCATATCAATGAAAGTTAGAGGAGAAGGTAGAGATCAAGTGGGCCAAAGGGGCCAAGTAGAGGTTGAAAAACCAGGGTGAGAGGATAGAGTCTTGGGGAACGCCACAGGTAGAGAGAGGTGGCAGAGAGAAAGGGACCAAATTGAGCCTGGGAGGGGTGGTCCAAGAGGAAAGAGGTTGGGCACTCCAGGGCCTGATCCATGATGCCCAGGTCCTCCGAGAGTCGATTAATCCCGATGGCATGGTTGACTGTGTCAAAATCAGAGGAATGATCCAGGAGGATGAGGACAGAAGGAATGCTGGAATCAAGGTTAGAGAGCAGATCATCATGTCTATTCAGGATAGCAGTTTCCGTGTCTCTGGCAGCTCTGAAGCCAGACTGATGGTCATGGAGACAATAGACATGGGAGAAAATCACTCCATAATAAAAGCATTAGACTTTAGAGGAGTTCCTTTATCCTCTGAAATGGTGCTGGCAGCCAGCATTACTAATAGCCCACTGATTCATTCTCTGCTCTCTGACCAAACCGATTGCAGTTCACATTGTCCCCAGTTAGGAGTAGTACACTTTTCTGTTCATCCTCTTATCCCCCATTGAATCTATTAGGGAGATATCTACTATGCAATTTGAGATGTACTATTTACTATGCTGCGACATGAACCAGAAAAGTATGTAAGCCATGAATTATTCAAGGAAGGTCATGATTAAGATTATCTATTACGTCAGGTGCTCCAAGATTTATGTGGCCTCATTACGAGATGGGTGGTAGCCATGGTGCTATTAGCACCATGGCTGCCTCCCATAATGTGCCCGTGTCCAGTCTCGTTCAATGGGGACTTACTGGTGTAGTCCGACCCTGGCGGGACCGGTAAGTCCCCGTTGAACATGCCATTCCCCATTCCCATTGAGCCCTCATAGGGCTCGTGAATGGCAAGCCCGTTATTAGCGCCACGGTCCCTTAGCGGGACCCGTAAGGGACATGTGGTTAGACCACACGTTCCTTACGGTTCCCTCCAAGGGACCTCGGAATCGGCCGGTAAGGGATTACCGGCACCGGTCTCCTTACCGGTGCCCAGTATCCCTTACCGCCCAACTCGTAATGACCCCCAAGGTTGTAACATATCACTGATATGGGTTTAATATGCAATTGTGAACCAGTACAAAACCAAATAAAGCACAACTTTACCTAAGAAACCACTGTATCCAATGAAACCAGAGGCAGACATAGGAATTTCTATAGTTACAAACTCATTTCTAGATCAGGGAATACTGATACCCCAAACTAACCTCTGTATACCCCAATTATACCCGTTAGTTAACCAGGAGAGAATGAGTATAGGTTTGCTCAGGACCTGTGAGCAGTAAACTCAGTAGTTTCACCATCATTTCCCAATTTTTTCAAACTCCTGCAACCATATTGTCATGTATACCCCTAACGGCCACATGGATATCAGTGGTCATTCAGTGTTCAGCTTTCTTCCCATACAGCCCAACAGCAATATTTATTTGTGATTTATCACCTAGGTCTTCAGATGTTGTGGACCTGCCCCTCTGGCCCCCCACAGGAGTACACAGATAGCCCAACTCTTTTTAGCCAAGCTTTAAAGGAAGAACTGGTTGACATTACATTGCAGGGTCGACATTACTTCACTATGTTGATTACTTATTGGCCATGTCTATCACATATGAAACAATCAAGCAGGACACACTGATGTTACTAAACCTTTGCAAAGAACTGCCACAATGTTTCTAAACAAATATTGCAATGCCATGAATAAAGAAGTAATTTATTTGGGTCATGACATATCGGCAGGTCAGCAAAGATAAAAAGAAATTGAGAAGCCATAGTGAAATTGCCCAAACCATTAACAATCAGCCAAATTACACCCTTTTCAGGTGCCACTGGACATTTCCTTTAGTGGATAAACAGTTATGCCAATATGGTGAAGCCACTACCAGAAATGACTCACCTGAATATACTTGAACCTCTCCAATGGACAGGGGAAGCCAGAACGGCAGTGTCATAAAATAAACACGCCCTAACTAGTTCCCTAGCCCTTGAACTAGTGTACTATAAAAAGACATGCATTCTGTTTCCATGAAAAAAGGAAGGGCTATGGAAAATGGGTGTTGACTGAAAGGTGTTTGGATCAGCACCATAAAAACACATACTATATTACAGCATTAGACCGAAAAGTGACTGGGTTACCTCACTGCCTTTGGTCAGTTGCAACAGCTGAGCTCCTGGACAATGTTCAGAGTATATAGTTCAGTCGCACAAGCTGTTATTGAAAACAAGAAGACAACACTTGTCTACATACGGGCTAAATAAATATGAATTCATATTGTTAAATTATGCAACCATTCTTACATGTTGCCCTCTATTAAATCCTGTGTCTCTATAGCCAGATCTCACAGATGGCAGAGGAACATGTTTGCATTGTAACAAGTGTCCTCACCAGACCAAACAGATTTACAGCAAACCCCATTAACAACCTTGATAAAGAGGTCTTTGTGGTTGGAATCTGTGTGAGAAATGAAAAGGGGTACACAAAGCAGTCTACACAGTTTGCACAACCCAAGATGTGTTCGAAATCAAACAACTACAAGGGATAAACAAAACACATGTAGCTGACCTGGTTGCATTTACTCAAGCAAGCACAATAGCAGCAGGCAAGCTAATCAAGATGCACCCCGATTATAGCTATGCCTTTGCGATAGTTCACCTTTATAGTTGCTTGTTTAAGGATATACCAGGAACCCTTATTAAAAATGCATAATTTATTTCTTTGTTTTATTTTGTATAATACAGCCAATCAAGACTTGCTATACAGCATCATTCAATGCATTATATCATGCTAATCAGAATACAATATTTTACATCCATTAGCAAAGCCTTCCTAACTAGATCAATAACAATAATGTATATAAGTCCCTCAACATTTCATGTATTAAATCCATAATTTAGTTAAGTGATTAACTAGATTTAAGTTATCTCCCTGCATGAAACAATTCCATAAACCTTCCTTCCCCCTACAGGTCAAACCGGTGTTAATATATGCAAGCCAACCATTCCTGCATAGTTGGTTAAGACTTTCACAGTATACCATTGTTTCAAAATCCGAGCCCCAACACACACCACACTCTGTCCTGTCTCAAGATCCTCATTCTTGGACCAATAACTTCTAAAGTTTCTGCGCAATGACATTTCATTTTCATATGTCTGCGCCTTGTAAAATTATTTGTGAAGGCAATCACATATTGTGCTTCATGATGGATTAAACAATGATGCTACATATATAAGTAGCTGTTTACCTCTGTTGCCAGATCTTCTAGGTTTTGTTCTATATGAAGCTCATTAAAGTGTGTTTTAACTTTAAATTTATAGATGTTCCACGTGTTGACTAAGCTTTCCATGTCCCAATGTGGTATTTATTTTTTAGCGGTGCAATAAATGGTCTGTATAGCACTACCTCTCATGTGAGAGGAAAGTCAATTTGCTTCAGCCGTAACAATCGTTAAAAGTGAGCTATCTTCTGGGTATCCAGTCATTGCATCGACAACCAAAGCATCGACAGCCATTCCATCTTAAAAAGAAATCTAAAAAAAAGCATCAAATACATTTATTTAGATGGTAAAGTGTTTAGTTTAATAAAAATGGGGTTTAAAGGTTAAAAAGAGGGATTGGGGGGACCCGCCATTAAAACAATTACAAAAAATGCATTCAATGCTTTTTTTTAGATGCTTTATTTTAGATGGTATGGCATTAGATGCTTTGGCTGTCGATGGAATGACTATAAACCATCTTCTGCATGCTCAATTGTCCAATGATAATATAATTTATGAATATTCAGCGAGATACCTATTTTCCTCAAGTTATACTTTGCAAATAAATATTTAACTGGTAGTTGGTTTGGCAAATTACAGAGAGTATCTTGAGGCACTTACTTTCCAATTGGTCAAGCTTACACCCATAGGACTGAGCCCATACAACTGCTCCATAGGTCATTACAGGGACAATAAAGGTCTTGTATACTCTCCATATAGCTTTTAATGAATACCCCCCATTTTTTGCTGTAAAGTTCTTTAGAGTTCCAAGTTGCTGATAAACCTTACGGGTAACCTTATTAAACTGAGGAAGCCATCTCAGTGTGTTGTCTGAGATGACACTTAATTACTGAAACTGGGTCACTTCCTTCCCCTTATTTCCACTCAAGGTCCACCTAAAGTTCTTTTCCTTGCAATGTTTAGGCTTGAGAAATGACATGGTCTTAGTCTTGCTGTTTTTTTTTATTAGTCCATTGTTGTCACAATATCTAGAGAAATGAGTTAGCTGTTCCTGCAATTCTCTAGGAGTGCAGTCCAGCAAGACAGGTGATCCACGTAGGCAAGTCATTGAATATGTTTATTCCCCAATTTAAGTGGATAAACTCTAGTTGCCGATTAGGTCCATGTTATTCTGTGTTCTACCCTAACCTTTACTTCTGTTTTAGCTTTTAGAGACCTAATCATATATAACAAGCCTGATGGGATGTTCCACTGGGTTAATTTCTTCCAAAGTACAGTTGATTACAACGGCTCCAGGCAGATTGAATTATGGTCAGTATGGTTGGTATGTTATCAATCATGTTCGACTTTTTCCAAAAGCTGGTCTGGTTTAACATGACAATAGAATTTGCAGTAATCCAATTATTCAGGCCAGCCAGAAGTACTCTCGCAACGTTTTTGCTGGAGCATCCAGCATGGGCAGAATACGATAGTTTGTAGGAATATTCTGTCTCTTCTTTCTAAAAACAGGGACAATGATGCTAGTGTCCAAGTCTTGGGAAGGCACCTCGATATGCTAATAGCGAAGATTAATCTGTACAGTACCATTGCCCACCAGTAGGCATTATTTTTCATTACAATATTGTATAGGACATCGGAAGCACTAGACTGTTTGATACGCCTAACTATAACTCCTAGATCTTAAATCTGGGATTTTAAAAGCCATCTATTTATATATTTTAGCTGACCCTCCAAATGAGGAGGGGCTTTGCCCATACTGCTAGAGATAAAGGATGTCCAAGCGCGGAAAAAAACTCCTTTTATAAGGGCCACCCTTAGTTTAATATCATTCATAATGGCTGATGCTGATGCCAGTTTCTGTGACAGACAAGCACTGTTGTGCCTGTTGTATCTGGTGGCCTGGTGGCACAGAACATGGTGCTTTTCATTTTGGTGTCTTCTTTCATCCTTAGGGTAGGGTCAGGTTTGTTGATTGATTGATTCATTGATAGGTTATTTATAATGCGCCTATATGCAAGTGTTTAATTTACCCAAAAGCCAGGGGTAGTGGAAGTGACTTCACATGACCCTTGCCCTGTGATGAAATCACAGGAAGTGATGTCATTTGACCCCACGCCCCACGTGATATCATGCTAAGTGATGGCATACAACCTTCTGATGAGTCTAACACCTCTGTATCCAGGTGCTCTCATTTCAACCAGATATAAGAACCCAAGCACAGAGGGGGGCACGATTTGTCCACGATCACACATTTGAGGAATGTCATTTTCCAGATTCAACATGGAGTATATATGTAAAACATACATAATGCAGTATTTGTAACAGAGTAACCAAAATCTCTAATGCATACTACAGCTAGTGTATGAAACATCTATAGATCAATGGACACAGAAGTACTCATTATCTGTAGCATTCATGTGTTAAACAAGCCAAAAAAGCACTGACCTTTGGAGGAGTGTGCTGTCTGTTTACCCAGCAGCAAATTTCTGCATGAGCAAGGCCTGCAACTTAAATCATTGACCAGGATTAAGTATCACCAACATTCCCTGGTTATAAATATATTGATGAGTCAGCTACCACTAAAATAGAAGAAACCTATTGTGAGGGTGTAAGCTGAGGCCATCTGTCATTTATCTTTAAGTTATGTGACAAACAACAACATGTCTCCCCAACCCAGAGCCGAACATAACACATTAATGCCCTAGGCTTTGAAACATGACTCTTTATATCAATCTTTTATAATGGGGTGAGGTGTGGGGAGGAGGGGGGCTGCACTTCCCTCAAGAGTGGGGCTCAATGGATCTATGATTTCCAGAGCTCTATGTACAAGGTGCGTTATTCAATGACCCCCCAGGACCGGCCCATGAATGAAGCTTCCACAAAGCCCTTTGCAAGAAGGAGTTTGAGTGGGGAGGGGTGGGCCACTCCACGGCTCTCTCACTTCTGAGATTCTGGGCCTCATTACGACCCTCACGCTCCCGTAATGAAGGGAGCCGGTACGGGACCGGCCCCTTTCATTACGGTAGCGCCTATTAAGAGTTTCCCTTTGCAGTACCTGGATCAGATGTCTGGTAAAACCAGACGTCTTTTCCGGGTCCCGCGAGGGGAAGAGGAAGGTAACAACGGGACACTTGTAATGTGCCCTTTGTTACAACCCTCCCCATTCCCATTGAGCCCTATAGCCCTATAGGGGCTCAATGGGAATGGCAATGGTTCCTGCAAGGAGGACTTATCGGGTCCTCTTATGTCGGAATGACCCGGTAAGTCCCCATTGCAGGAACCCGGTAATGGAGCCCCATTTGGAGGCAGCCATGGAGCTAGTAGCTCCATGGCTGCCTCCAAACTCGTAATGAGGCCCTCTGTGTCCAATGTTTATTTTCCTAAACAGTATTGCACCAGAGCAGGGTCCTGTTCAATTTTGCGGCCCCTCTCAACCATTCACATCACACTTAAATGCGTTCAAGGTGAGCTGAGACCAATCAGTGGCGTAGCACAAACTTTAGGGGCCCTCCTGTGAGCCATGTTGAGCACCACCCTCCCCCAAGCTCCTTAACAAACCACAGGGCACGTCACATCCCGTGGCTGCAACGACCACCACTTGTGCGCAATGTCCATGATGATTATGCCGCTGCGGGGCCTGCACTACTCCAAGTGAAAGAAGTAAATATGTTTTTTAACAAAGCTTACATGTTTCACCTCGCATAGAAAGAAGGGGCTGGTGTCTGGTACCAAAATATACCAGTCGCCAGTGGTGGTTTGCGAGTTGTTTTATTGGAGGGTGTAAATATTTGCCACAAGTATGTGATTGCAAGCAAGCATAGCAAGGGGGCCCGAACTAATGAAAATGCATCAAAGGGGTCAAAGGGGATTCTTCTCTCTCCCATGAGCAAATATTTTGAATAATGGGTTCAAATGGTGCATTACACTGTGAACATTTGGGTAGGAGGCCAGGCAGTTTGCAATCAGTTTTGTAGGGTGTATGGTAACTCATGGAAAGAAACTACAATAGATGCAAGTTACCAAAAGTGCACAAGCGCATTTCCCAATGCATTGTCATGCCGGTCCTTTCAATATATGAGCATATAAAAAACATTTTCATGCTGGCTATGCCCATTCATTTCCAAACTGGCTTCACCAACGTATGATAGTATTCCCATATAAAAACATACACATGCTCACTTTGAGATGTTTTATATAGTAGCATTACTATTACAGGCACTAGGCACAAAGCTGTCTCTGCCAATATATACCAGTTCTCTGATGTAAGAAAATACTCCTGTTGGTCTGTACATTAAAAATGACATGTCACAATAAGAAAACATGTCCAAACTGGTTCTAATGTAAGCTAGTCTAAAACCATAAGAACACTTATCATCCTTGTTTCATCATAGATGCTCGCTTAATAAAAAGTCATGCTACAGTACAAAATATACAGGCCGCTACACCAAAACGTCAGTCTGGCAAGGTGATACTGCTTATCATGCTTGCTTTATCAAAGATGCAGAGTAATATATGTCATGCCACAGTAAGCAATGGCAGACTGGCTGTACCAAAATGCCACACATGAACTTGGCTTTGCCAGAAAATACCAGTAAAACATGCAAAGTCAATAAAGATGTGCCAAAAACGCTCTAGTGATCCCCAGTCTCCCAGAGCCTTACACACACACACACATACACACAAACACAGGCATCCACTTTAACCTACCCATACATCTCCTCTCACAACCATTCGCACTGCATTCACCACACAGGCATGCACCCACCCAGAACATTCACACACACAATCACATTCATACCAATACAGCCACCAGTCACTCACCCATATACCTTCTCTCACAAACACTTTCACTGGCACCCACCCACCAGGAACATTTACACATACACACACTCACATTCCTACTCAATTACCCACCATTCACTCACCCATAAACCTCTCACGTCCAGTGGCACTGCATTTTCCACACAGGAATGCACCCATCCACCCAGGACATTCAAACACACACTATCACATTCATACTCATTTATCCACCACACACTGACCCATACGCCTTCTCTCATGTCCACTCACTGTATTCTCCACACAGACATGTACCCATGCAGAACATTGAAACACACTATCATATTCATACTCATTCACCCACCAGTTACTCACTTGTACACGTTCTCTCATATCCACTCTGACTGCATTCTCTACACAGGCAAACACAAACCCACCCAGAACATTCAAACGCACACTACCACATTCAAACTCATTCACTCACCAGTCGCTCACTCATACACCTTCTCTTACATCCACCCTCACTGCAGTATCTATATAGGCACACACAGGGGTGTTGCTAGGTCTGGAAAAGACCCGGGGCTATGCTGATGGTGGAACTGTCGGGACTCGGGGCTAGCTAGCCTTTTGGCTGTAGCTCCTGAGATTCTATCCGGGGCTACAACCAAAAGACCAGGGGCTATAGCCCCCTTAGCCACCCCCTAGCAACGCCTATGGGCACACATCCACCCACCCAGAACATTCAAACACACACACTATCTAATTTCATCTCATTCACACACCACTCACTGACCCATAGTACATACATACATCTGACACGCACTTCACACATGCAAAACAGACACCACATTTAATTTTTAAAAGCCTTCTTACCTACTTTTCCAGCTTCGGTCCGTCACTCCTGGCAAACCTCGGCTCCTCTGTGCTGCTCACAAACAGGAACCAAGAGGCTGGGAGAGTTTTCTGGTTTCTGTATATGAGCTTCGAGGAAGCTGGAGGAGAAGGGGTTAGAGCTGAACATGGCATGTGAACCATGCCACATGTCACGCTCTGTTCCAACACCTACTGAGCGCTTCTTTCTTGCGCTGCAAGCCGTCGACCAGCCTTCTCCCCTGATGGGTGAGGGATGCGCTGCGGCACCCACATACCTGGTGTGGCAGAGTTACCATACTGCAGAGGGTGCAGGGCCCCCCACTACTCCAGAAGCTTCAGTATTTGTTTTTACATGGGTAGCAGCTGCGACCCCTGGTGACCCCCAAATGATGTCTTTGGGTGGGGTACAGCCCTGAGGAAGGATAGGCAGCTATGTTGTTTCCATGGAATTTGGCAGCGCTAAACCTTGCGTTTCTCTAGTTCTGCAGAAATGTCTTAAATTTGCCTGAAGGAATTTGTCTGGCTGAATGTCTCCGCCCTCCCTTCTTTTTCCTTACAGCTGTGTGCAAGTAATCTCAGCTGCCAGTTGTTCGAACACTCTGCTGAATGTGGCTACAGCAGCTGATCCTCAGGCTTTGTATTAGGCTCAAATGCCTTTATCTCAGAGACCCTTTTGTCTAAGTCCTCTATGGCTCCTAACCACAGGTTACTGGACCCAATTGGGTCTTGGAATTTGTACAACACAGAAGTTGGAAACAACCCTCTTAAAAAAGAGCTGGTATTAATGATTTCTGATATTCAGGCTTCTCTGAGAACTTGTCGAGCCCAAGATGAGATTTCAAATGGCCAGTTTACACCAAACATTCTGAAAGCCCTTTATCTATCAAGGCCCTACCTCTGAACGCCCACTAGGCAGTGAACAACTGTTTATCCATGAGATAATGGTGGATTTTAAATTGTATGTGCTTTGTATCACAGATACTATGTTCTCGGATCATTTATTATCTGCACTCAATGACCTGAAACTACTGGGCTTTTTAACCCTTAAGACAAATCACCCATCAGGACACGGGGTTGGGGCCACCATTATTTACAGGGATTTGTCTACTATGACATCGAAATGTACCCCTGCTGTGGGAGTTCCAGAAGTCTTACATGGAAAATGCACCTACAATTCTATTTCCTCTCTAGAGATGCTGATTGTCTATCCTCTGCCAGCAACCAGCACAAAGTGTCAGACAGAGTTTAGTGATTTGGCTACACAACTTCTCCTTTTTTTCTTGCGCCTCTTGATTTTGGGTGACTTCAGCTTCTGGGAGGACGATGCCCAAAATATTTCATTGATGGCTTTCAAGGAGGCTTTATGTGCCTATGTCTGAACTAATGTGTATCCATACTCACAAAGCAGGCCACACCTTGGACTGCATTTTAGACAATAATGTTTCAGCAAGATTAATTGGCCTTTCAGCAACGGAGTGGTTCCAGTGTGCTTAAAGATAGCAGCAGTGACTCTGCTACTTCGAACACCTGCATTGGATCCATCCCAACTATACAACTATTGCCCAATATCACTTCTCCCATGCCCTAGTAAGTTGATGCAGGTGATTGCTGCGTCTCAACTTCAGTCATTTGTGGTCTCCCGTGGCTTATTAGATCAGGCTTATTAGATGGGCTGCAGTTCTGAATTGACAGTTGTGGCAGCGATTGACGATCTTTGCGGTCTGACTTATGCCGCCTTTGATACAGTCGACCATCCAATCCTGCAAGCCCAGTTTTTTGCAGCTGGTATTAGAGATAAAACCTTGGCTTGACTGTCTTTTCTTAGCAACATGGCTCAAGCGGTTGTTCTGACCCTTTTGTATCAGCTGCCAAGCCTATCCCCTGTCTTGTTCCTCAGGGGTCAACCTTAAGCCCCCTTTCATTAAGTTATATCTATGCCGACGATACCAAACTGATCTTCCAGGTTGAGAGCCATTGGGTGACCCTTTGGGTGATATCAAGGCTTGTCTGTAACAGATTGTTGGGTGGATGACTGCCAATCGATTGAAATTTAACACTCAAAACACAGACATGCTGTTACACCCTTACTTGCCACCAGACCAGCCATCTCATGACCCTGAAGGTGAGGCGTTAAAGAGCCTGCTTTAGCCCTGCTCTGGCCGGAGGAGCAGGGAGAGTGCCCAATCCCTATCTCAGAGGCTGGGAATCTCTGTGCATGGTCTGATTCCTCCCTTTCTCTAGAGTGCCACGTGGCCTCAGTGGCCAACTCCTGTTTTGTGCATCCTAGCTCTTTTAAGAGACTTCTGGATTGCTTTTCATTTCTCCATAAGATTCAATTGCTTAATGCATTCATCTCTAGTATACTTGAGTTTTATAATGCAATCTACCTGGGTTTACCCAAACAGACTCTCCACAGACCTCAGATTATCCAGAACACCTCTGCAAGTCTTCTTTTTCATTAGAGCCGCAGAGACCATATCTCATGTATGCTGCAATTATTGCATTGGCTTCCTGTTAATCAATGGGTGAAGTTTAAGACACTTTGTGTTATGCACACTGTCTTATATAATACTGCACCTCCTTTCTTCAGGGCTAGGTTTCTTTGGCACGTCCCTGCAAGAGCATTGCGGTCATCCACTGCGGGACATTTTGTGGCACCCACATTTAAATATAAAAGATTAGGATGTTGTTTGTTCACTGTCCAGGCAGCCAAACTGTGGAATGGCCTTCCTCTGTCCCTTTGCCTGATCAGCAACCACGTGAAGTTCAGACAAGGTGTGACCACTTCCTGTTCGCCCAGTCATTTCCTTCTAGGGGACAATGTGGGTGTAGCTCTGCCATGTGGAGCCTTCTATAGCACCATGATGCCTTTATAAGGTGAGTGTCTGCACTCTATAAGTCTCATTACCATACCATACCAGGAGGAATTGTTCAGGTAAATGTTCCTTGGGAAGTGGGTATTCAAGACAAAGTGTAAGAGGGGGATTGACTAGGTAAAAGCTGGGTGGGCCCTTATGCAACACTATTGATGACAGGTACTGATGCTTGCTGCAGAGATATACCCGCCTGAACACATGTGTTGCACTGCCATGCAGCAGCTCTTCTGGAAAATGCTGCAGATGTTGACGCCGTCACTGATATGCATATTGAAGCAATTGGGGTGCAACCACACATGCCATGAAATTGAACAATCGAACAGGTCCGGAAAAGTGGACATTTTGAAATGCAACAGTTGATACAAAGTATTTTGTCTTGCTGATTTTAAACTTTCTAATGACTTCTCACTTTTCCAATTGCGCGACAGGTGCAGTGATCAGATTGGCCAAGCACAAGGACATGCTGGGTGGCAGAAGACAGATTCGGAGGCATAGGAAGGACGAGTTCGGGATGGTTTGACTCAGTGGCATCTGCATGGTGAATGTATAGGGACAATTAAACAGCAAACAAACTGGGTGAGTTAGGGAAGATATTAGATTTAGTGGTTAGTTCCCAGTTTATAGAGAGAGAACCAAGTCTAGGGGAATTGGTGATAATGGAGGACCTGACAAGTACCATACAGAACATGTTTAATTAATCTTGTTTTCAACATCACAGCTGTAGGAAAGATGAAGGAGCGGGTCACTCCCTGAAAAGAAGTGCAAGAATAGCCGACTAATATTCTGAAGTCAAGCCTAGAAGGAGTGCGAACATGGCATATGGGCCCCAACATATAAGATGACTATCATAATTTGGGAAGGCTGTGTCTGCGACTGGGTTGTTCACTGAGGTTTCTGGGCAGTACATGTCCCAGGAGAGGAAACATGTCATGTATGGAACATGTCCAACTAAAACCAGAGTTATCTATTGGTGGGGACTTCAATAAGAATATATGGCCTAAATCACCCAGACAATTTCATTATATGGAGAAAGTAGACTGACCACATGATGTCAATTGTGGCAAGAGTTTTGATGGCAAATGGTACCAGTATGTTCCTTCTCAATGGCTCTTGAATCATAATGCCCATTGCTACTGTAATTGCTATAGTCAGGTTCTCTTTTTCTGGTGCTGCCTTAGAAAATGCCACGAAAGAGCCATCTGCATTTGCAAGGAACATATTGTACCACTCATAGTTCGTAGTATTGATACTTCTTCTCTTTGGAAGAATGCACAAATGAACTGACAAAGATGGAAGAGATTTCGAGCATAGGCTCAAGGTTCCCATTTGTTTGCATTCTAATGCAATTACAATGTTCACAGCAATACTGAGCACACTGGCATTGCATTACCAACACTGGGTAGCTAGCTGTAGGGGTGTGATGAGACCCTGGAGGAGCTATTAAAGGTGACACAAGGGTGGACTACACATAAATGATACCATTGGGTTGACACGGGGATGTACCAAAGTAAAATGGAGATTGTGGTTCAAAGCACACAATGGGAGAATGTGGAAGCTTGTTGCGTTTCTCTTTAGCTACAGAAATGTATATTGGCCTCCGATGGTGCTGAACAGCAGCCGCCCTTGGAGCAATTATGTAGGAGCCACAGCCGTGCTAGGGGAGATGGTGCAGAATGAATGCCAAGAGGTTGGCATTTGCTGGAGTGCCCTTTCGGCTGTGTGAGTGTGAGGTAAGTCACCATCCGAAGCACAGGTATGCCTACCTACACACCCTACATTATATCATGGGGCAGGTTTTGCTGCCTTAGAACCAGTCCACAGTTTTAGTAAGGTTACGTGCGATGGAAACCTCCCGATGAAGAGGTGGCCTATGGGACCTGGGTGGGTTGAGCGGTATTACATGAAGCTTGGATGGTACTGTAATGCCATGACCATGATGTACTGTGAGGAAGTCCGTACTTAAGGTAACAGACTAAATGCAACTTACTGATGTTTCTCTGTGTGGTTCATTGTGTAAACTGTATTAAAAAAACAAGCTTTCGGAGCTTGCGGCCAATCGCTTGGGGATTAAGACAGGGATGCTACTCTGGATTCCTAACCCATTTCTACACAACTGTATGGAAATAAACCTTATCTCTACCTTTGCTGCCTTTCCCGTGTTGGATTGGTGTGTGATGAGCTGCAAGTTCCTGCAACCATAAAATTCTCTCTGATCTCAATCTCACGTCCTCGCAATCCCTCATCCTCCCTACACCCAGTCACGCTTTTGCTGTTTTTCACTTCTGACTCCTGAGCACTGGAGCCGGCTCCCACTACCCTATAATATTTCTATCTTCTTTCTCTACTTTTCGTTTATTTTTTTTTTTTTTATTTTTTTTTTTATAATTTCAGCTCGATAAACCTGTGTGTAAACAGACAGGTCTCCGTGCTTTTATTACATTTCATCTGTTGGAGTAGAAAAGGCACTATACCAGTCAGTCACTCTTCCTAGTAGTTAAGACTAAACTTAAGGTAATCCTTTAGTTTTCATGTAGTTTCAAGGAATCTAGAAAGTTCACTACCCCATATGTCAGTTTGACGTTATGTCCAGATGCTGCATATTGCCACCAATGGTGGTTGTTTGAGGTCACGGGGGTAAAACCACTTAAATGTTGTGTCCTCCGTTCAACCAACGCCGTACACCCCGACAGTAGATGTTCTGTAGTTTCGATCTCAAGCTTGCAGAATCGACAGAGGTTGTCGGTCATTTCTCTCATGTGACGACATGCTTGCATTGCTTTAGTCGGAAGGGCGTTCAACCGAAGTCTCAAGAACTGAGCACGATGATGTCTAGATGGACATTTGGTCAAGTATCGACTAGGAACATTTAATTTGTGAACTACTAGATCAGATTTCAGCGTAGTTGGCATTAACGCACGTTGATCATAATTCTCGATCCAACTCCATTGCTCAAATTTCTTTTTGGCCCATTGAGGACGTAGCATCAGATCTTCTTGCGAGATGCTTGCTCGAGTCAATAGTTTGGCCAACAATTGTCTCCATTCTTGTAGAAGTCCAGATGGTGATTGGTCAGGGTTTACTTCGAAAAGATTGTACGCAGGGGCCCTTGGGGTCAGGTTCATTTTACGCAAGGTCATTAGTGACTTCCACATGACATGTGTGTACAAGGGGATTAGTGACAGCTCGTAGTTTAGTTGGATCATTGAAATGTAAGATGGAAGTTTCAACACACGACGCCAAAATAGACCCTCTAGCTTCTGCCAAATCTTCGCGTCAAGGTTCCACCCAGCCTCAGAACCAAAAGTGATTACTGGAACCACTTTTTGGAGGTAGAACATTAGAATTGGTTTTAGGCTAAATTTACCAAATGAGTTATAGATTTTGCTTGCTTGAATACTCAGTTGGGTCATCTTGTTAAGAAGATCCGATTTCCAATGCTGTTCGTTTATTGAAGAATTAAACATAATTCCTAAATATTTTATGGAGTTTGTGGTGTTCAAGGGGATCCCATTTATGTACCACTTGAATTGCTTTTGCTTTTTTGAGCCAGCCGCTCCGATGGTCATTATTTTGGTTTTTCCAGAGTTCAGATGTAGATCGTTCAAATCCAAGTACTCTTGTAACTTGTTTAAGAGTCTTTGCAACCCGATCTCAGTTGAATCTATCAAAACAACATCGTCTGCATACACAACGCATTGAATTTGTGTGTCATTAATTTTCGGAGCGAAGGAACGTGCTGACGATAAGTGTTTGGGGAGATCGGAAATAAACAGTTTGAAAAGTTCCGCTGCTAATGGACACCCCTGTTTTACACCTTTGTTGGTGCATACAGGTTTTGACAATTCGCCCTGGGTGTTCAGCCGCACTCTAATTGAGGTATCAGAATGTAACGCAATTATTGGAGCGGTCAGCTCTTGGGGACAGTTCCAGGCAAACAACTTCTTCCATAGCAGGTCACGATTTACATTGTCAAACGCTCCTCGTAAGTCAATAAAGGCAATATGGATTTTTTTCTTTGCTTTTAAGGTTTCTAGTTTTAGGATGTTTAAGATCATGAGGTTTACCTCGACTCCGACTCCTTTTGTAAATCCTGTTTGACGAATGTCGATGATTTGGTTTCTCGTAGCCCAGTTTGACAATTTTAGACGTAGGAAAGAAGCAAAAATTTTACCAATCGTGTCCAAAAGAGCTATTGGACGATAGTTGTCTGGGTCCGCCCTACTGCCTTTTTTGTGTATCGGCACTACAATAGCGTTTTGCCAAGATTTCGGAATCACCATTTTATTGGACAATTGCAGAAAGAGCGTCTCGATGAAGACTGCCCATTCAGGAGCGTTTCTTTTTAGCATCACGTTTGAAATCATGTCAGGACCCGTTGCATTAGAATTTTTTAGTCCATGTATAGCTTCTTCTATGTCAGTTGACGTGATTTGTAGGTCCCAGTTTGGCACAGAACCACGTGGAATTGATATTGGTTCCATTGTTGATTTACAGGACATGTTTGAAAAATGTGCTTCCCACGTTGCAGCGTCGATTTCATGTGTTATTAAAGAATGGCATTGCTGGTTTCCTGAATTTAGTATTTTCCAAGTCTCATAGGTGTTTAGTGTAATTAGATGTTTCATGAGTGATTCCGCTCTGTCTTGATCAATTATTGTTTTCTGAGATCGAAGCCAATTACGATATGTTTGCCTTCTCAAACGGATTGCCACTTTTAGGGGCTTTCCACCACAGGTCGGGAGAGGGGACCTTTTCAAAGCTCTAATATCTCTGTGCATCTGTTTCTTTGCATCTGTAATGAGAATGGTGGTGTAATGTTTGTGAGAATTATTTGCAGCTTTGTGACTAGTTTTAGATGATCGAAAATTTGATAGCAATGGCACATAATCGACCGTCAAAGACTTGCTTGAGTTTTCTAGTTGTTTAGTCAAAGAATTGACTTGGGAGCCATTTATTCGTATTCGGTTTCCTCCTGTATTTACTGTCAAAGGAATTGAGTAGTTATTTGTTTGTTTTGACCATTCACACCTACATGAGAATCGGAGAAGATCGTGGTCGCTGTATTTCATTTCACAAATTTCTAGGGAAGGATCATTTTCAAACAAGTTTTGGGAAACCCAATAGTAGTCGATGATTGATCGTGATTTGTTGTTGGCCCAGGTATGACGGGGCGGTTGATCACCTTTCACCCTTCCATTTACCATTTGGCAGCCACGAATATTCAAGGCACTTCTCCACATATGACTTCTCACTGGTTCATCGTCGTTGGATATAGGTGTAAATGTCTTTGAAGGTTGTTCTAGCTTGAACCAAGAGCAGTTCAGGTCTCCACTGAATATGATGGAGAGATTTGTATATGTTAGTTGAGCATTGTCGATTTGAGTAATGACAGAGTTTACAAATTTCTTGCTACTAATTTGTGTCGGATTCCAGTATCCGTTTAAAATGAGAAGATGTTTCCTCGTCTGAATATTAATATCTGCGGTCTGTAGAATGACGCCTTGGACGAAGGGGTTCGGGCAGAAGGACTCAGTTATGGACCACCATGGAGTAATTTTTATCAACATTAGTAGGCCAGAGTATGGTCTGCCTGTGGGATTCTTTATGGCCGGATTCAAAAGCGTTACATATCCATCACATGAGGGTACTTCACTCAACCAAGTCTCCTGTAGACTGATGACGAAGGGCGTGTCTGTTTCTGCCCAAGCATTATTAAAAAGATGATTAAAACCTCTTGTGTTCCAAGATAGGAAGACGCACTGGATTTCGTTTGGGATCTGTGTTTGCTAGTATCTCGAGTCAGCGAAGTTTGGTGTGTTGTCCAAGCGTTTGAAGTGGGAAAAGGACTTGTTGTTTCTGTCGCGAGTGTTGCTACCCATTTGCATGGATGAACGTTTCATGGTGCGTCTTTCGTCTTGTTTTAACAAAGAATTGCAAGAGTTGGATTTGGGTCCTCTGCTTAAGTTGACATCATTGAATTCAAGGGAGATGTCAAAACCAAATACTAGCAGTTCGTCCGCGGCTTTCATAATAGTGTTTCTTACTGAAGATGAAATAATGTGTAATAGTACTTGGTCGCAACATTTTTCTGTGGGATACTCAACGATTTTGATGTCATCAGAGACAATAGTACGAAGTGATGGAATACATTTGAAAAGTTTCATTACATTATGACGATTCAGATTTAGATCATCGTCGTCAACGTGAAGGTTTTGCAGTCGTATTTTACAAGCTGATTGATTAAGTTGCTCACTTGGATCCATGTAGTCACGAGTAGGATGACGAATAAAGTTCTTTTTCTGAAACGATGTTTGTTTCGGGTTTAACTTTGAAGTAAGGAGAAGACTGTTTTCTTCGTGTCTCCTTGAACTTTTCTTTGTGAGTTGCGTGGAAGGTAATGCGCGGTTTCCCTTTGACGCATCTTCTTCGTACGATCGTTGTCGATTGTCACTGACCAGCACACGATCATCAGTTTGTTTTCCCGTTGAGTTTTCTTCCAATTCGTCTGAGTAAGTTGAAAGGTCACAAAGGTCAGTGATGGACTCATTCAGCTTGCTCATTTCGGCGTCAGCTCGAAAACGTTTTTTTGAAGGAGGTTGAGGACCACGTTTTGTAGACGACACGATGTGAGGTCTTTCAGTGAGTGGGTGATTGTCTTCTTTGGTTATCACCGTGTCGCTGGACAAACCTAGATCGTTTTTTTGAGTTATATTTCTGATGTATTTCCTTTTCGTTGTATTCGTTGGGGAAGGTCGTGGTTTTGTTGCATTCTGAGGGCGTTTGCTTGGTGGCGCAACTTCCAAATTTTTGTCGTTTCTTAAAGAAGATTTGGAATTTGATGCCGGCCTCAGTGAGATAGATTTAGCAGCTCCATCAAAAATTCCAAATGAGGTCAATTTTAAAGGTAGATTTGAGATCACATTTGTGGGTCCTTGGATGTCAGTTGTGGCCTCGTCGGATACTGCGGGTGGCAAGTCCTTTGAATTTGAACAAATTTTATTGCACGAATTTTGCTCTACGTCTTGTTTTGCTGGTGAATCTGCATTATGGGAAGAGTCCTGTATTGGTTCTCCACTTGGATTTTTGCAGTGAGTATCAAGTTGCACGTTATTTTTTTTGACAGTTTCCGATTTAAGATGACAACAGCTTGGTAACGAGCTTAAATTGGTTGAGAAATCATAATGACGCATCCACTTTACAGCGTCTAATAGACCTTCAGTTAAGGTGTCGTTTTGACAGTGGTGTCTGGCGGCAAGGTCGCTTAACCTTTCTTGCCATCTGATCGTGTTATCAGCCTCTCGTAAAAGTTGGTTTTGAAGGAAAGTTGTTGTTTCTTCAAACTTGTCCATCTTTTCCTTTAGGCTGACAATTAAGGAGGATTGATCTTTTATAGTTTCATGTAAGGATTCATACATCTTTGAGAAGGGGAGCAAGGCAGTGCTAGAAGCAGCTAAAACGTTATTATAAATCTGTATTGCCGCAGCAGAAGAGAGACTTGGTTTCGCTTGAGTATCCTTGGATTCATCTCTACTTTGCTGTGAGCAATTTAGTGAGGCCCAGTGTGCTTCACGATTTCGCGTGGTATTCTTTTCCCCTGTTTCACCAATCTCATCTTCCGATTGCTCATGTTCAGTATTTGATTTGTTTGCCACTTTTGATTTAGAGGTTCTATGCCGAGATGAAACTGCTGTAGTATTTTGACCTTTCTGCGCCGTACTCACTTGGTGCGGCACTTTTCCCGTGTCCATTGAATCCGAGGTGTGTTTCGCAGTTTTAAACAATAAAGGAGAAACATTTGAGTTGTTTGTAATGTCCTTCATTAGAGTACTTCTACGGGGCGACTCCAGCCCTGTATGCTCTATTAAGGAAGACTGCTTCATTCCCGCCAGTTTGTGGGACATATGTTGTAATGTTAAGGCATGCATTTCTGGGACGATTTGGCGGGAATATGTTGGTCGATTTGTTCTAGTGGACATTGGGTGCTGCGTTATTGTAGGCACGCACTCATGAGACATAAGATCCATGATCTTCGAGTGTCTTGCCGCAGGGCCGGTGTTAGCTACGCATTCTGACGATATCAATGAGGGCCCTGTTTGTGCGTCAGCTAACAATTGATGAATGTTGCCTTGGCAAACATTTGAAGCAGCTTGACATTCATGTTGGGAATCATGGTTGGAAGTGTTTTGCTCTTCAGTTTGGGATGCCTCCAATATCTCTGCATCCGTAACTTCAAGCGGCGAGTAAAAGATATCAGCAGATTCTGGTTGAAATGGTAAACAGGGGCTCACACCCACAGCCTGACTCGTCGCAGGGAGCGGCTCGGCAGCAGTGACTGATAGACCTTCCATATTCGTGTGTTTAAGTTGCTGCTCTTCACTTGCAATAAACAGAGTTGGAGTTGGGGTTGAATCACAAGATCGCGTACTATCAGACGCAATCGTTTTTAGAGTGTTATCGGCTAACGGAGGAACAACAATGGCTGGCTGGCAGTCTGTAAAACTTGTTGATGTCATGTGTTTATCTGATTCACCTGTTGAATTGTCATTATTAGTAACGATGGTGTATAGCTCATTGGACTCGCCGAGAACTTGAGATGGTAAAAGCGACAGCGTTTCGTTGACAGTCGCTTCGCTACACACAGGCAGTACATCCGAATCCAACTCAGGCACTAGCTCAGTTGGCATATTGAGCTCGAGAGTCAAGTCGGTGGCGCACTTATTTTTGCAGAGCACAGCGCTTACCTTGAGTAGCGGTGGTGTTGTGGGTTTATCTGGTTTAAGGGCGACCCATGGATTTTGCATTCTCCGTTGATGCAAGGTTTTCCGCCTTGTTGCGGGACCGTCGTGGGTGGATTCCGCTGTTGTTGCAGTCATGTCAAGTCAGGTCCGCTCAACTAACGCGGACTGACGCAGACTGACTCACTCCCGACTCCGCGCGCGCTCCGCGCTCTCCTTCCTGTTTTGAAGGCAGGGACGTTAAAGTGGCAGTGCACACAGTCTCGAGAAAAAAAAAAAAAAAAAAAAAAAAAAAAAAAAGGAAAGCTGAATCAAGGAAGAACGTTGCTGCAGCTCCTCTCGCACAGAAAAAAGGTAGGGACTGACGCAGACTGACTCACTCCCGACTTTTCGTTTATGTCTCAAGCAATTCTTTCTTCTGTGCCATGGTATTTTACCTTCATTGGAATCATTGCATGATCTGCTGTTGTACTCTTAATTAGGAACAGCGCTTTAGCGAAGGCACAATATAAATTCAACAGATTTTTAAAAAAATGCAAATATGGTGAAAAGGCACCTTTTTTCTCTGGCTACTGCATCCACTAAGACGATTTCACCATATAATAACACTCCCAGGCCGTAAATTAAGAGAAGTGTCACATTTAGCCTCATTACAAGTTTGGCGGTCTGGAAACAACGGTGCTGGTAAGCTTACTGGCACCGCTGTTTCCATACCGCCAAACTACAAGTCTGCTGGCGGGTGCCGTTCAGCCCGCCGGGTCTGTCCCTGGCAGGCGGAACGGCACCCGCCAACAGAATTTAACTGAAGCACCGGCACCATTATTTACGGTGCTGGTGCTTCCGTGGGCCCCATTCCCGTGGAGTCCTATGGAACGCCACGGGAATGGGGTTCAACTTTTTACCAGCACCTAACTTACCGGAGCGTGGGGACTGTAATGCCCTGGTGATTCCGGCAAGTCAGGTGCAAGTAAATCATTATGGGTCTGGCGACTAACTGCCATTTTTTCCAGCACGGTTGCCGCCGGACTCGTAATGAGGCCCATGGTTGCAGCATCAGATTTTGAGCCCTTTCGAAAAATGTGCTGTGGGAAAATGCTTCACTTTCTAAACAGGTAAGGGTGGGCTGAGCACAGGCAGCGCCAGTTTTGGGGACTCCCCTGCGTTTGCTGGTAGCAAGGTATTGTTGAACGTATTTACTGTATTTCTGGAATCGCATTATGTATTTGGGGGTTATGGTTGGAATTCAAGTGTTGTTTGTCTTTGCATAGTTTTTCTATGATTGTTAGTGTAAAGTTATGTTCATCTTATGTAGCCATCAAAATGTACTGCAAGATTGTACTTAAGTAAGATGAGCCAAAGCTGGGGGACGAAGATGCGTTTAACTGTGCGATGCCCTGTCAGTAATGGCTGCTCAGAATTCCTCACCATTGGGTTCTGTATCTACAAAGCATATATGGGAGGGGAAGTTACGTCACCCTTTGATGGCAAACAGGATCTGAAGGCATCCTTCCATTTCTTTAATAGACTTTTGTTGCTGAATACATATTCAATACATCATGAAAGACTTACAAAATAAATGAAATTCAAAATGCATTGCAACCTTTCTATATACATTACCGATGTTCTTTCTACTTTTTGCTGCCATTCATTCCACATACGGTTTGGAAAATTGCATTAAGAAACGGTAAAGGAAAACAGATGTCCTTAAAAGAAACTGAGAACCATAACCATATCTGCGATTTGCAAATGATTGATTATAGGTCTAATTGCCTAACAAAGAATGCCTTGGCTGTAGGATCGTGTGCAGGCAATAGGCTCTTCTTACAAAAAAAGTACAGGCCCCGAAATTCAGTAAGAGAAGCTCTGTGAACTCTGTTGACAGAAAAACGCGAATCTTTCTCGTATGACCTATTTCCTTTTTTTTGTCTAAAAGTGATTCGATGGCTTGAAGGCTCGCTGTTGATGACACATCATTGAAGTCCTTTGACATGCCAGTGTCTGTGGTTCACTGGAGAATGCACCCCTAACCTGATTAACTGGAAATGAATAAACTGGCCATCCTTCTTACAATACAAAGTACTTTAAGATTCGGGTTCTGGTTACATATACATTTTTGGCTGTTACAAAATGTTCAGATGAGGGTAATTTGCTGGAATGTTCCAACTCTGCACAATATTGCTGTGCAGCCTTGTTTAGACACTCATATTTCGCAAAAGCATATTACATTTGTGGAAGCAGTTGTACCCTAGAGTTGTTTTGAGGTTGTTAATGACGTTCATCAGTTTTTATTCTCCTATAAGCCTGTGATGTTGTTCGTATGGCCTGATGTGACAGTTGGAGCCAGTTCTGGCGTTTCCCTCTGCATGCTGGGCCTTGAATGCCCCCTGCTCGAGTGTTAACAATGAAAATCCAGGTCCCAGATATGATAATGCCGCATAACTTGCCTTTCTAAACTGGAGCTCTGAAACATAGCCTAGCAGCACTGCTCCCATCCAAGTCCCCATTCTAAGCAACCTGAAGGCTGCTTCTGCCGTCCTACCATCTTCCCCACACCCTCCCCTCCCTATCCCTCGGGTGTCCAGTCCCCTTGCACCCCCACTTACCTGGTTTTTTTTGGCAGCGGCTGCGCAAACGCCGCAGCTGCCGCGCCAGCCTCGGGGGCCAACAAGGAAATGGAAGAGGAGCTCCTTATGGAGCACAGCCTTCCAGATCCATGGCGGCCATTTTAAGTCATTATTTTGTTTCAATGAATGGGAAGCCGCAAGCATACTGTTCATTGGAGAAAAAAAATGCTCTTAGCACCCAGGGTTTCCAGATTTAAAACCTTATAGCAATAGCTAAAACCTAACATCAGCAACACCTGATCCGGCCTGCCGGATCAGGTGTTATTGCTTAAATAAAAGTTACTTTGGAACAGTAATAAGCTCAAATGAATGGAAAGTTGGGTGATTGCCTGGCCATATGATAGAAGTGTCTGGAATATGTCTTATCTTCCGGTACAAGAACCAAAACTGCTAGTTTTGCAAATCCTTATCGTAACATTGTAAATAAGATGGGAAAGATGAAGCAAGTGTGTGTGTGTGTGCGCAATTGTAGCACGTGCTTGCAATCATTCCTATTACTATGGTACATAGTACCAAAGGAGTACAGTTCCATTGGAGAACGTTATTTTCGCCAGAAGGAAGCATATGCCACATTTTGTAAAATTAAGTGCCTCTTTTACATGGAACTATCGTTAAAAAGGGTGCCTAATTCCTGGGGCTGTTTGACTACTCTTCTCAGCACCCATCCGCATGCCTGATCAAATGGGTTGCTTCTCTATCAGAGCCTGGCCAGGCATGCTGAGCCTTTGTCGGCCAAATGCACACATGCATCATAATCGTGCTCCACAACCTCCAAAACTCTGGACTTCGGTCCTCCGAGGTCATTGCCACCAACAACGCAATGAAACTATAAAAATTGTAATACTGGCACTATACAAATGGTACAATACAATACTACACAAAGTAACTCAGTACTCATATCCTTCGGCCACACCCATTACCCCTCACCTCACTGTAGCGGTATAAATCCTCTTTTTTGTTGTTGTAATAATTTCACTTTTCTAATTCTCTCTTTTAATTTATGGTTTTTCCCATAACCGCGGTTATATTTCCAATGTACTACAAATAACCCCTGCTATCCGTAAACACCTGCAAATAATTGCTGCTAGTTTTGTGTGATGCACTTTCATTCCCGATCCCGTTTTCTACTGTAACCGTGGTTATCCCAAGTATAGCCCTTGTTATGCAAAAACATTCAAGCTCTGAACTTGGTCCACCGCACCCCCCCCAACTCCCCACTTTCGCATGGTGTCCTATTTCCCCCTTCCCCACCTCTAGCCTGATGTCATTTCCCCCTTTTTGCTCCTCCAAATGTCATTTTGTACACTTTTTGTTTTTGGCTAACCCGGGTTATACTGTTAAAACCCTAGTATTCTCTCGCATTCAACAACACAAATGGCAGTTTTTCCATTTCTGAAAAGCCTCCCTGATGCATTGTGGGACACATATATAGCTATAATGTTGGTAGAAGGGGGAACCCCATTCTCCATTAAATATTTTAACTGGACGGAATAACCCCAGACCCCTCCCATAAATCGAGTCAATGGTTTGTGCCCGAGTTGTTTCATACCTGGTCCAATCCCATCCAGCGGCTTTTGCTGTGGACTGCGCATGCATTTTTACTTTTTCTATATGGCGGAATGAATGGAAATGGGGTGAAAAAAGTATTTTGTTTGCTTTCTTAACCTTTTCATTTTCTAACTAATCTTTCCCAGAATGTCCAGTCTGAAAGGGCCCATGACAAACCGTTTGTTTGCAAAATATCAGCCAGAAGCATCATGCAAGTCAAAGGAATTGAATTTTTGGGGTTTCCTATGGAATGTGATACTCAACATGACTATAGTATGGCGACTGCTGCACTATAATATATATATATGTTTATATATAAATATAAATATATATTCAAGGAAAAACCTTTAGTTGTAGGGACGTTAAGGTGAGCAATAAATCGTAACAAAAGCCTTGAAATTCAAAGAAATTGTTTTAGTTGCAGAGACATTAAGATGAGAACTTAATGCAATAAAATCCCTGAAATTCAGTGAAAGCCACCTTAACTTCACGCCCCCTGTTGCGCTGCCTATGACCACAGTGATGAAAAACTCATATTATTAGTTACATCTCATTTATTTTTCAAACATTGCACTTTATGTTTTTTGTATCTACAACCTACGGTTTACTTGTTTCATATGTAAACAGTCAGGACATTCTACACTCCCTTGCTGGCCAGTACATTTGGTCCTATCAATTAATCCTATAACGCTTTTTGTGTTCACTCTAGTACACAGTTTGTCCAGTCATTATAGCACAACTCCTGTAGTATTCTCGCCCTTCTGTGGGTTATATATAGATAATGTGCCATACCAAATGTTTAAATGCATATTGATATATTTGAGTGCCGTGATTGTTCAGAAGATAGCTCAAATTGTTAGGTACTGGTTACAGAGATTTGTGTTCATATGCCAAATCACAGTACTAAATTCCAGCAAGGCTGACTCAGCCTTTCCTATGTATGAAGTTGATAAACCTGCATGTTAATATACCTTGGTGATAGTAACACTTAACGTGTTCTACATAGTAATCTAATTGCACCAGTTAGCGCGAGCTATAGAAAGTGACATAGCATCCATCTGGTGCAGGTCTAGGGTATTGTTCCTCCAACCACTTCCCAATGAGGAACATAAAGTGTTAGTAGGGCGAGGTGATTAGATTGTCAAACCCGAGCCACTGGAAACAAAGTGTTGAGGCTCTCATCCTGGCTTTTCCAGCGGAAGATATATTGATCCTGCACAAATCATATTATGCCACCAAAATTTGCAAATTGCATAGTGTTCCTTTGACTTACCTCAGCGTTGGTTATACCTGTTGCCTTAGGCACTATGAATCATCTACACCCACTTGCTGTTGCAAAACACCATGCTTTGCGCTTCCTCCTTCCTCCTGCATTAGGATCCTAGCTGCATGGGGACTCTTGACTAGCTGTGTGCACTCTGCATCTCAATCTTCAGCATTTACTTAGCAAATGTCTCAATTGCCCACCATATGTTTAGAGATTTCCAAACTGTATCAATAACTGCCTACGGTACTTAGCCAGCTTTTAGAATGATACTCTACTACACTTTGAGTACTCTCTGATGTGTACAGTGCCCAGTGCCATAAGCCATAGCACCTCTGAAAATGTACTCATGGCACATCTTGAAAGGCCCCACTGCTTAGTTTTACGTGCTTCCCAGCACCCTCATGGTCGCCTACGGCCTCCTGCCACTGCCTCCACGGCCCCCAGGGCCAACACAAGTTGCCGGGAATCCATCCACATAGCCCACCCTGACCTTTGCGCCTAATGGACTTGCCTACCTCTACGGACACAACCCCTACACTAAAAATGGCCAAGCACCACCCCAACAGGCCTCCCTGCTCAGACTCTATTCCTCCCACCCCGTTCCAGCCAGCTCTAAGCACATTTGAATGCCATACCACCACTCCACAGCCACACCACCTACTAACGCTACCTTCAGGCCCAAATCCACTGCCAAATCACATCACACATACCACCCGTGCACGTACGAAACACTAGATTAGGAGCCCGTACATCCACAGCGCACACCAAGAATCACAAACACACAGTGCGTACACCCTTCCCACCAACATATGCAAACATTCCTACCACAAAGACCCAGTATCCTTTCACCACACATCCCACCAACACTGCCAAACCTAAACCCAGTATAAAGTAGCCCACCCAAATCCAACTTGCTCTCATTAATGCTAGATCACTGCAAGCCCATGCCACAGAAATCCACGACTTAATCTCCGACCTGGAGGTAGACGCTCTAGCCATCACGGAAACATGGCTACATGAAGCATCTGGACCAGCCACATGCCAATCCCTACACCCAGGTACATCATCTTCCGCCAAGATAGACTGACACACAAAGGTGGAGGGGTGGCCCTAATATTCAAAGAAACACTTAAGGCTACACAAATTAAATCCACAACTTCTGAGAACTTTGACACCCTATTGGTAAAGATCTCCTTCTCACCCAACAACACTATGACATTGCACCTCATCTATCGGCCTCCAGGCCCACTTCCAACCTTCTACAACTCATAGGTAACAACCTCAAACCAAACACTAAAGCCATACTCCTAGGAGATTTTAATTTCGTATTCAAGGACACAAAAGACAAAGGCCCTCATTACGACCCTGGCGGAGTGGGTTTCCGCCAGCGTTATTCGCGGCGGACCCGTCCGCCCTACTACGAGTTCCCGTAGCGCCATGGAGCCTTTCTCCGCCTGGTTTTACCGGGCGGAGAAATCCATGGCGCTAAGGGACCTCGTTGTTAATTACGCCACCGTACTTTACGGTGGCGTAATTAACGCCTTCCCCACTCCCATTATACCCTATGGGGCAAGAATGGGAATGGGGAAGGGCAAAATGGGGATTGGGGATTTACCGCTCCGCCAAGGTCGGCATGGGGTGGTAAATCCGCCAACCCCCATGGCGCTATCGGCGGCTTTCCGCCGTGCTCCGCGGTGCATTTAGCACCGCGAATTCCGCCAGGGTCGTAATGAGGGCCAAACACAGTAAAGCCGTTGCTAAAGCTCTCCAGGACCTACAATTCATCCAGAAAGTCGACTCTGCCACTCACACTAAAGGTTGCTTACTAGACTGGTTAGTCGACCACAACTGCAGGGTAGACACCCCACAACCATGGACCGACCACCATCTCATCCATTTCTACATCCCAACAAATGCAGCACCCATGCAAAACCTTTCCATGCCAGCTGCCCTAGCCAGATCTAAAAAATTACTCACTAAAGAGAGAATTCTCCCACTCCTAGAAGTCTCAGCATTAGCATCATCCATCTCAAATAACCCCAAAGAACTGGTCGATCTTTACAGCACTACTATTAAAGACGTGATCGACACATTGCCCCATTTGAGAACAGAAAAGCTAAAAAGGTTTTTCACACCAACTCATGGTTCAACCAAGTCTTACACGCCCTAAAAGTACTCAAAAGACACGCTCTTAACAAATGGCAATCCTGCCCCTCTGCTCCCACACTGGACTCCTACCGAGCTATTGCTAAACAATATAAAAATGGCATAGCTAAAGCCAAAGCTGCTGGCTACAAAACTAGAATCGACAATGCCCAATCCCACTCCAAAGAACTATTTGCCATCTTCAATGAGCTTGTCATACCCCCCACGTCCAAACATCAAATGGTTAAGGACAAGAAATCGTGTAATGACATTCAGAAGGCTATGCTGGACAAAATTGACCATCTCCAAAAAAAAAATCAAAGCTAATTTTGACAACTTACCCAAGACCTCTGACACAACCGTGACTGCTCCCAATCATAAGCCACCTATCCAGCATGACAGCAACCCACCACCGCTATTCACTTTTAGAAAGGTAACTATTCCTGAGGTCCTACTCATTATGAAGCAAATAAAACCCTCACTATGCAAAGGGGACATTTGACCAGCAAACATAATCAAAGACTGCGCTGAGTCTCTAGCACCGTTCATCACAACTTTTATTAACACCTCATTTGCCGCTGGCTCAGTACCCTCCTCTCTTAAGGAAGCATGGGCTCGGCCACTGCTAAAAAAGCCTACCCTAGACCCAAACTCTCCAAACAACTACAGGCTAATTACAACAGTGCCTTTCCTGCTGAAAATCTTGGATAAGGTTGCTTATCTACAGATACAAGCCTACCTAGAATTACACAACATCCTAGGAAAGAAACAGTCCGGTTTTCGTCCGCGGCATGGCACTGAGTCTGCCTTGCTTGACTTAAAAAAACAACTCCTAAGAAATATGGAACCATAAAATCCTAAATACACAGCTCACCAACACAGCGCACTTCTCTACTGAGGCCACTACATGGATCACATCCTTCTTGGAGGGCAGAGATATGAGGGTCTTCTCAGACCAAGCATCAGCCACCCCCTCCCCTATTAGCTGTGGAGTACCAAAAGGTTGCTGCACCTCCCCCACGCTCTACAACCTATTCACACTAGCTCTCTTTAACGACCTGGAAGAATTCGGCATAACTTTCACCAGTTATGCTGATGATACACAAATTCTTCTCCCATTATCTGGTGATTACGAGCAAGACCTAAAAACCTTACAGAACACATATGCTATCATCCAGGCCTGGACGGCAGCCAATGGCCTCTGTCTCAATGGAGACAAGACAGAGATCTTACTGGTGGGACCTAAAGAAACCCTCAGTAAACTAGACAGCAAATATGGCAATTTAAAAATTGAGAGTACTGTAATCACAGTTTCTTCTGCTGTAAAAACTCTGGGAGTATACCTAGATTCTACCTTGCCCATGGATAGACATGTAAGCTATATCTCCTCCTCAGCAGCACAGCCTCTAAAATAATCAGTGCGGTAAAACCTCACCTGTCCACTGAAAACTGCCTCAACATCGCTAGGGCCACCATAGGTGGTAAAACTGGACTATTGTAATGTCCTCCTACTTGGCACCTCCGCCAAAAACATTAACAGACTACAAATTACACAGAACAACGCACTGAGAGCAGCCATCAGTATTTCCAGGAGGGAGCACATATCCCTAGCACGACAAAATGCCCACTGGCTCCCTGTCAAAGAGCGCATCCTGTTCAAGACCTTCACTATAACCCATAGATGCATATCCCAATCTGCTCCCAGCTATCTAACTGAACGAATACAAGTGCAGACACTTAGACCCAAAAGGGATTTGTACACAAACCAACTCTCAGTCCCTAACTTCAACAGAGCTAAAGCCGGCGGCTCGGGTTTCGAAGTTTTAGCACCAAAATCCTGGAACTCACTACCACCTAAATTGAGATCTGAAGCATCACTCATGGCCTTCAGAAAGGCACTGAAAATCATCTTATTCAAGTAAATCTGTACCTAGAATTCTACCTGAAACGCGAATAATGTCTGTAACCATCCCTTTACCTGTGCCAACAAATTGTTCCTATGCTCACTGTTCCCATGTGACCTTAGAACATGAGCACTGCCTGTAACCGAGCTCCTACTGTGTCTCCTGATATTATACCTATGCCAAGTAAGTTTCATGTAACAGCACCACTATGCCCGAGGGCAGTTGTGCGCTTTAAAAATGTAAATAAATAAATAAACAAATAAATACATAAATGCCACTGTATTGTGCTGTGCTGTCTCCTGTGAAAAGATTTTCCTTCTCACTTACGGGTGGCGTTGTTTCGCCTAGTGCTTGATCATTCTTTTCATGTAAGTCATTTGAGTGCAAGGGGCTCTGGACAGAAGCAAGCCTACCAAATGTCACAGACCTCTGGCTAACATAGTTTCTAGTCTGCTCATTTGGCAAAAGACTGTCTGCTTTATTATACAATTTGAAAGGTACTTGTGCATATACTAAATAAAGGTCTTCAGTTCTGTCTTTCTGGTGCATCTAAAGCTTTAAAATACATTTGAAAATCCCAGATGAAGCCGTTAAAACTCACATCAAATAATATTGTGGTGCTAATATACTTGCCTTGGAGATAGTGAAAATGAAGCCAGAATCATTGTACTTTTGCCTAAAATACTTCATATTGTGTTATTATGTGTATTGCATACTTTCCAATTCAGTTCTTAAAACAATAAGGCATAATTTTAGTTCATGAAAGTGAAACACAAATAATTGCACCTTGCTATATGATAAAAACTGGGAAACAATGTGGTCAAGTACAGAAATTGCAGATTCTGCTCAAATCTCAGCTTCACCTCTTAACCAACATGTGTGATCCTGGGCAACTCATTTAATCTTGTTTTGCCTAACTTGTCTACTTTTCCAGTCTGTAAACTGTTGAAAATTCTCAGGGACTGATTCTGTTCAAGGGGCAGTGAGCGTGGTACACACCATGCCTCATTGTGCCTTTTCGTGAAGCCCAGGTACTGTCCTCATTAAATGCTGCTAAACCTGTTGGAGCAGTTACAATACATGACAAAGAGGAATCTGTTTCATTTTGTATCATAGCACTTATTGCATGAATTAAAAAAAGATTGAACGGTTCCGGCTTGTCCACTAACATACACTAATACAGGTTTGTATTGCACACAAGAGCATTTACGCTTGTCATGAAGTAAACCATGTAAGAACCTATATTTAATTGTATAATAAACGTCTTTTTGCTCTATATTAAGTTTACTAACAATTTCATCACAATTCACATCTGCAACTTTACTTTGTTGCATTCAAAATTCTACTTCCTCCATAGCAAGCTCAACATCAATTTAAATAATTGGCTCACCAAGGAAATTGTGACTTCCTGCTGCATAATCTTGACTGCACTCAGGAGTCTCTTTTGCCCTTTCAGCTGCCAAATGTTCTTCTTGACATAGTTCTTTCTCTAGTAACACCAAGTACTGTTCACATTTGGGATATGTAATTAAGCTTTTTTTGTAAAAAATAAGTTTCAAAACTTCCAAGCAAATCACTTTCTGCACGCCATGTGAAGAACAACTGAAAAATATAAAAATTAAATAATTATTTTTTCTCTGCAGTTTGGCAAGACAGTTTCATTTGGTTAATGAGACTTGCCTTCTCATGTCTCACTAGAAAACCACTGCATCCATGTACTTACTTTAAACTGTCCTATGTCACTGTTTACAGAGGCAAACTCGTTAGGCGATCTGCAGCTTTGTAGCTACCACACCCTCTATGTGAAAGCCTCAGAAAACCAAAGCTTAGAAGTTTCTGACTGAGAGGCTCATCACAAGTTGGGCTGTAACCCTTAAATCTGGCAGAAACAGTATAAGCACCGCCAAAACCGCTTCGCAGGATCAAGACTGAAAATCCTGGTGGCGCTATTACAGCCAACGGTAATACAGCCGGCTGTAACACGCCTGTAACAGTGCTTGCAAATAACCACGCTATTACAGAGCCATCACAAGTACAGCGTTGGCGCCCTTTGCACTGGAAAACCGGCAGTAATTCCACCAGAAATACCCCTGGCCAAATCCTGGAGGTGAAAGAACACATGAGACAGCATTAAGGGCCCAGGTGAAAACAATGCACACAAGAGGCCTACAAAAGACAACCCATGCACAAACACCCTCCCCAACACCATTGCAGCATTAGGAGCAGGGAGGACACAGCAACAATGGCCCAGGTGAAAACAATGCACACTAGAGGCCTACAAAAGACCCACCCATGCACAAAACGCCCTCCCCAACACCATTGCACCATTAGGAGCAGGGAGGAGACAGCAACAAGGGTCCAGGTGAAAGTAATGCACACAAGAGGCCTACAAAAGACCCACCCATGCATAAAATACCCTCAGACCATTCTGATCCGGTAGCCTTGATGTAGATATGTACTTGCTGTGCCTGGAGCTACAGAGGCCTGCCAACCAGCACAGGGCCCTGGGAGCACAGGGGGTGGTGGGGATGAGGAGAAGGAGGAGGAGACCAGCACCAGCAAGGCGGCCAGCCATCCCCAGGGTCAGGCCAACACCTTGGGCCCTGACTGATGGGCAGTTTGTCACTGAGTACCGGCTGGACAGGGCAACCATCACCCAGTTGCTGGACACAATCCAGGCTGACATAGGCAGCCATATAGCCATCAGCACTGCTCTACCCCCACTTGTTAAGGTTGTGTCCGTATTACAGTACCTCAGGACTGGCAGGTCCCAACACACAGTTTCCATGATGCATGGTATAGCCCAGTCCACCTTCAGTGCTGTGCTGGGACTGGTGCTGGATGCACTGCTGCTCAATACCAATGAGCACATTGCTTTGCCAGCCACACAGGCACAGGTCAACCAGCTCAAGGCACAGTTCTATGCCATTGCCCAAGTCCCAAATGTCATTGCTGCCCTAGACTGCACATATGTTGCACTAGTATCACCGCAGGAACATGAGGCAGTCTACAGGAACCATAAGAGTTACCATTCTTTCAACGTGCAGATGACATGTAGCCCCAATGTAACTTTCAGCCACTGCTGCGCCTGCCACCCAGGATCCACCCACGGCTCCATGGTACTGTGCAACACTACCCTCCCAGCCTACATAGAGAGGCACCGAGGCCAAAACACGTGGATGTTGGTTGAGTACATTTCCTGAATGAAATTCATGCCAATGTCCACCTGAAAGTGGGGGGGGGGAGAAACACAGGAATCCCTGCATGCCACCAGGACACACAGCCAGCACTAGCACTGAACCATTTCCATGCATGTGCATCTCATGGCAACACTTGCCCACGTTCCAGAAAGCATAACACTGAATGCCACACACCTGTGAAAGCACAGTCACATATGGAAACACCACTCCCACAATGCATCTTGTGTGCGTCGCAGTGCTGCTCCTCACCGTGACATCCAAGAGATATCCCACCCTGGCCAACACATAGTAATGGCAATTGAGTCCTAATGTAGGTACATCCACAAGACCACTGTACGCATGTATTTGGAGTCACGACCATGACCATCCCTGAGATAGTGACCTCTGAATGGCCATTCATATGCCTACCCATATATACGTAATTGTGGCAAGTAGGGAATGCAACACCAGCCACAGCCATTGGCACAACACATCACCTAACAACATATCACGTGAACAGGCAGATATAAGGGTAGCCACATCCAGAAGTAATGGATGGAACACTGTGCCGATCAGACACAGGGTTGACGCATGCAGTAAGTACACCATAAATGAAATGCTGTCCTTTGCACAGCACACACCATAATGAAACTAGCCATCTCAAATTGACTGTACCTGTTCTGCATGAGTGTGACACACATAACCATTGACATATCAATTGATAAACTGCTGCATGTATACATCAGCCCATGCATGTCCCAGAAGGTGATTGAGGTATGACAACATCGCATTGAGGTAGGATGTACCTTTTGCACACATTCATTACTTTGGTGCTTATGTCAATGATGACTGAGCCTTCTAAATCCACTGACCCTACGTAGGACTACTGTACACATTTTCTTCCCTGCAGGTGTTTCTGGATACCTGCAGTACACCTCTGTGCATAATGCACAGACTCCAGCTGAGCTGGCATATAATATTGCACATGGGCATACATGCACTTGTGTGAAAATGTCATTTCGATTGCTGAAGGCTCGTTTTCGGTGCCTAGACCGTACGGGAGGGGCATTGATGTATGCACCAGAGAAAGTTGGTAAAATCAAACTCACCTGTGCCATGCTGCATAACATCTGCTGTCCCAGGCATGTGCCACTGTCCCTTCGATGCTGATGGCCAACCACCTGGGGATGGGAGTGACAATGAGCCTGTGCACATAGCCTGGGCATTTGAACACAGGGATCGGGTGAGGGAGGGGAGGTTGGCCAGACATGCATTGATGGACAATTTTGTTTGATGTGGTAAATGGGGACAAATATCACTTGTAAAATAAACAGCACTTTAGCACAATCATGACTTTCCACGCTTTGTATGCATAATGAATGTGATTTATTGTTTGTGTAACAATCCCCGCTCCCTCCTTAGAACACCCGAGCACACACCCTCCCTCCCCCTTAGAACACCCTAGCAACCCCCTTAGAACAGCCCAACACCCCCGCACCTCCTTAGAACACCCCAGCACACACACACCCTCCCCATTAGAACACCCTAGCACACACACTCCCCTCCCCACTCCAACACCACAAAACAGTGCATGTGTGTTTATGTGCATGGGCCTCAGCCCAACAGTGCAATGTCAGCCTATGATGGACGATGACGCTTTCCACGTCCCGCTCCCTCTGGTCAGTGGCATTGGGAATGCTGCAAGGAATGTCGCCTGGGTGAACCCTGCAGGGATCCCTCTGTGGGTGTCATGGAGGTCGAGGGTAATGAACCCGCCAACTGCAGCTGCTGGTGGAGGAGATTGTTTGACTCCCGTATCTGCTCTGCAGGGGCAGATTGAATCTCGCAGAGCTCACATACTCTCTGGCAAATCCAGTGAGGGCTGCAGTACACCCCTCCACCACTCTGCGTGTGCAGGCATAGTTCTGCGCTATGGTCTTTACTGCACCGCCACATCCCCCGGTTAGCACTGCAAATTGCCTTTATGTGGCGGATATGCTCACCCACCATGGCCTCAATTTTCCTCTGGTGCTCTTTGATAACGTTGAGCCATCCAATCACGACAGCTCCAGTGACCATGGGTCTGTCTGGTGTTATGTCCTTTGGCATGCCAGGTGTATGTAGGGTGGTAGGGGTGCTGTTGGTGGACATAACAGCCTGGCTGGTGGGGCTGTGGTGGGGTCAGGGGATACACATGAAACAACACATGCCGATTTATATCATGAGGCATCAGGCAGATCCAAAAAACCCGCAAGATGGGCACCTGGCATAGGGCACTGTGGTTTATGGGTCCATGGGGGTAAAGGGTAGGTTACCCATATACTTGTCAAAACCTTGCAGTACCCCAGTAAATGCCAACTTTTATGGTAGTCATTTGTCTCATGTCTTCAGTTCCTGTTGTGCTAAGATAGATTAGCTAGTGAAGTTGCATCTTGTGCCACTGACCTTCACCCCGTGGAGAAGAGCCCAGCTGACTGCCCGCTGAACCTCCAAGCTACCATCCAATCCCATGGGACCAGCCTTTAAGCTCCTATAATGTATCCATGTATTTCACCAATTCTGTTGTACTATTAAGCACCTGTAGGAAAATGTCAATAGTGACGTTTCCAGAACTTATAATGTACTGTTCATGTGATGTTTGGCAGAGCACTCTCAGGGCTGCAGAGTTCTTTGCATGCACAACTTTATCTTATATAAAACTTTGTTCAACTTGCAATCCATCTCCTGGTCTCATTCCCTAGCGGGATGCATCCTTCATTTGGCTTATTTGGTATCGTGTTGGGACCAGGTCACTTTCAAATGGTGACCAGTCTGACGTGATTGTTCTTTGATGCCCCTGTACTGCGGTGTGATCCGCAAGATCCGGGTCTTCTCCAGGAGGGCCATCGCCACCTACGGCTGACCAGAATCTACAAAAAGCATACGCTCCTGAGCAGGTTTTGTGGGTCCCGGCTTTGCGACTACCCAACTGCTTGCATTAAAGGGGAGGGGCCACCCCAGGTCTGGCCAGAAGAAGGAAGTCGGGGGAAGAACAGTACGAGCACCCCTACTTTAACACAAATATTGACCTGTACATTTATTAGAAATAAACCTCCTCAGCAAGCTGAACATGACAATAGCGTTTACAGATATGGGTATAGTGTGCTCCACACCAGGCATGTGTACTCTCAGGGCTATGCTATTGATACAAACATTGGCAAACAAAATGGGGACATTTGTTTATTTATGGCATACAGGTGCTGGCTAGAGTAGTGCTAGAAATACCACTTAAGGACTGGAGAGTGCGCTTCGATTTTGTTTTCCATCCAGTGGCTACCCCTGATATACTACCTGGTACAGTGCTCTCTCTCGATTTGCAGGAAGTACAGGTGTCGGTAAAACGTATAGTGGCAAATGGCCTGAACATACACAGGTGTGAATGGCGGACAGTGTTGTTTGTAGATCTAAACATAAGATTGTGAGAGTTGACAGATTAGGAGTTGTTCACTGATAATGACACTGATAGAGAAATAATAATGGAAATATGCATGCCTTGTGATATAATGGTGTATAGAATAGATAAGTAACAACATCCCTCGTGGCCATTGTTGGTGCACCACCGTCATTTTGTAATACAGATTTGCAGCAGGTACCCCCAAATTCATGAACTACCAATCCACATGATGTTGAATTATTAAAAAAAAGTTACACCCATAAAAATAAAATTGAAAAATTGAGCTGTGTGGTGCCAAGAGAGACAGTACCCCATATCCAGGGAGGCGGAGGAAGGAATAAAAGAGATGATACATGCATTGCTGCAACAGGGCACCACTCTGCCCTCCACTTCCCCATGCAATAAAGGGATTTCTCTGATTGAAAACGCAAAAAGGGGGTCGTGGGAGAGGGTGCAGGACCTTCACCCACTTAACAATATTGTCCAAAAAGAATTCCCTCTTGTCCCAAATCCAGCATCCATTTTGAGCAGCATTCCGAAAAGGCAACACACTTTACTGTGGTCGATTTGAAAAATGCCTTACCATGTGCCTGACTCATCGTATTTGACAGCATTCACCATAGGGGGAAAAAGGTATGAGAACTGCAGGTTGGCCCAGGGGTACTGTGAAAGCCCCAGCTTTTTTAACAGAATATTGCATGAAGACCTCTGCAATATTGCAGTGCAAAGCACAATAATCCAGTACGTGGATGACTTACTAATATGTAATGAGGGAGAAGAAACGCTAGCACACAAGGGTTATACGGTGGACAAAAATAAGCTCCAATACTGTCTTACCGAAGTATTTTATCTGAGACAACTAATATCCAAGGATGGTAAAAGAATAATACCAGACAGTGTTACCACAGTGCGTGCTGCAGCAAGACCCCACACAGTGAAAGACATGCAGACGTTCCTTAGCATTTGCAACTATTGCCGAGCATGGATTTTAGATTATGCTGCATTATGCTGCATACACCAGGCCCTTACTGCAGGGACTAAAAGAGGCCCAAAAGGAAACCAGAGCAATAACTTGGACCCCTGAAATGCACACTGCTTTCAACACGTTAAAAGAAATGATTTGCAATGTGCCTGTCCTTGCAACATCTGATTACGAGGGGGAATTTTTCCTATTCTCACACTGTCCCTCGAGGCCCGCAGGCTGTGTGAGCGCTTTAAAAATGCAAAATAAATAAAATAAAAAATACTGTAATGTAACATTAATGACAGCAGCACTGACACAGAAAACATCTTAGGGACACAAACCATTAGCTTATTACAGCGGTACCTTGGACTCAGTGATGCAGGGTCAGTTTGTGTGTGAACAAGCCCTTCAGGGCCTCCGCTTCGCAATTGAGAAAAGTTCCACAGTCGTGATGGGATGCTCTGTCATGTTGTTTGTGGAACACTCCCTGTTCGCCATCCTTGAACGATCAAAATCCACACTCACCACACAAAGAGCAACAGTAAATGAAATAATAATTTCAAACCCAAACATCCACATAGTACGTTGCAAGACAGTAAACCACGCTACGTTCCTCACAGAGCAATGCACAGTGGAGGACATACAAAATCACGATTGTTCCACTTATGAGGGTGAAGGAGACGACATTCCCAAAGCAAGTGAGAATGCGTTAGATGAGGGCAAAGTATATTTTGTAGATGGGTCTGCATCTATTTGTCCAGAAACAGGAGAGAAAAATGTGGGTGCAGCAGTGGTGAAAATGGAGGAAGGAAGGTATGAGATTCTGATCCAAAAAAGACTACCCATGCACTATCCAGCACAAGCTGCAGAGCTGGTTGCACTGATTGATGCTTTGCATGCAGCAAACGGATGAGCAGTAACCATATATTCAGATTCAGCATACGTCACTACTATGGTATATTCTGGATTGTCCCGCTGGTGAAGAAGGGGGTTCAGGAGGACAGATGAGTCACCAGTACAGCATGCAGTATTGTTAAACAAACTGATTGAGACTCTTGCAGAACCTTCTGTAGTGGCATTGGTAAAATGCCAAGATAACACAAATAACAGTGACGAAATATCACTGGGAAATACAGAGGCGGAAGCCACAGCAAAGAAGGCGGCATACTTTACAAAAATATTGCATACAGAATGCATTCAGAAAAGCAGACAAGAGGAAGAGAAGGAAGAAGGGTATAATGTTTTGCCTATAGCACAAATAATAGAACTACAAAAGAAAGCTCCACCCACAGAAAAGGACCTATGGTTAAAAATGGGTCGTATGCAATCACCAACAGATCTCCTGTGTAGAGAGGATACAACAGGGAAAGTAGTAACGCCCGTAGAGCTGTTACACATAGCATTCCAACAATTGCATTTCCCCACCCACACCACCAAACAGCATATAGCTGCAGACATCCAGGAGGACTGGTTTGTTCCAAACCTCCACGAACATCTCCTTAAAGTGACCGTTGAATGCATCTTGTTCCAAAACATACAATTCAGGAATTACACTCCGAACGTTATGAGTAACAAAACCCAGCCCCATCGACCCTTTCCATGAGCTCCACATTGATTACGCAGACATGGTGGAGAGATGCAATTGGGCGAGGTACTTGATAGTGGTGGTGTGCCCCTTTTCATGATGGTTGGAAGCAGGACTACGTGCGCACACAGATGCGAGGTGTTCCCGCGTTGGGGAATATGCCATGTCATCTGCTCCGACAACGGAACACATTTTGTTAATGAGCTATTCAAAGAAGTGACTACAATACTGGGAATAAAGCAGAAAATGTGTTCGATTTACCATCCGCATACAAACGGATTTCTAAAAAAAATGGCCTCCTCAAGAGCAGACTATCCAAGTTATGTCACAGCGTTAAAAAGAACTGGGTCTATTGCTTGCCATTGGCCCTTTTTCAACTACGTACATAGCCTAGCAAAGACCACCATTTATCCCCCCACAAGATAGTGACAGGGAGATACATGCAAACACCCCTTTCACCAGTATGTAGAGTGTTCGATGCCCACAAAACTGCAACAATATTAGGTGAGGAATTTAAAGAATATCTCACCCAACTCACACGAGCAGTAAGAAGTGTTGCCAAACAGATTGCACAGCCCTTCACAAAAGATGATGAAACTGAAACATCAACAGCTGCATTTGACAGCCCAACAAAGCCACTAATGCCAGGGGAATTAGTTTATGTGCGCAGCTTTGTAAGAAGGTGGAATTCTCCAAGATTTCATGGCCCTTATGAAGTAATATATTGCACATCTTCAGCAGTTAAGGTGAAGGGCCTGAAATATCTGATCCATCTATCAGATGTCAGGAAAGCACATGACAGTGTAGCTCCAGATTCAGGAGGATAAGGTGAACGTGAAGTAGCAATTCCATAAAAATGACATACTGAATAAAGAAGTAGTACTACTAAGGTACTGATATGACAAGCATGGGGGTTGTGAGAAGCATACAATACAGGGGGGACCCACCTGTATACATATACATATGTCATTAAAGAGAAAGAAAATATATAAATGAAAATATGCGATATGTCAACGCAAACTCTCTCTCTCTCTCTCTCTCTCTCTCTCTCTCTATCACTCTCTCTCTCTATCTCGCTCTATCGCTAAGTAAAATATTTTTAACAAATGTATAAATGTTTTACAACTAAAAATGTACTTAACCCATTGTATCCCACTCTGAAGGAACAACAATGGCTGAGACAAGGCTTCTGAATACAGCCAGAAGAGAGTTAGATAGCAGTAGGGGCAATGTTAGTGCCACTAGGGCATACTCTTATGAACGTGGGCTTTATTTCGTGGCCATTGTTTTTTCTGTTTTATTACTATGTGTAGGCCTATATTGGAGCCTGTCTTTTATCATTGGGAATATAAAAGAAGGGGGTAAGGGGTAAACCTGATACAAGAAGGGACTAAGCTAATAAGGGATGGTGTGAAGTTGATATGGGACCATAATACCTCTGTAAATGTAACCACATTGCATAAAAAACATACAATGAAAGCACCACATCCTTGGTTATCCATAATGAATACTAGTGAAAATGTAATATACGTATATGATGATTATCTGCCAACCTCACCAGCGTTTTCCATACAGCATACTGACTCGCAAACAACCTCTGTGCCTTCTTTCTTTTCAAACTTGTTTGAGTACAGGAAATGAAACACTAGTTTAATTTGGTTTCTCAATGTACCATATGGCTTTGTTTAATTTAAATTTAACAAAATGGAACACCAAACCGACCAATGGTTCATTACCATTTCAGACTTACATCACTTCTCTATCGAGACTTGAGCCTATTCGTCCTCATGCCCATGGCGTGTGCCTCGAACCACAGGGACCATAGCCAGTTTCCAGTGAACACATATTTTATCCTTTTTCTCCACTAGGGTAAGAATTTTCCTTTCCGGTTATTGGAATGCAATCTTAAAATATAAAAAAATATAAAAAAATATGTAACATTTATTCACATCCAGCCCAAAAAGATTCTGAAAACAATCACCTAAAAGTTTTTTTTAATGTATCTGCCTCCACACAGGGTCCAGCTCCTTTTTTTTGCCCTGATGAAGGCTACTATCAGAATGTTTTGCCCAGCAGGTGGCAGTCTCACCGAAACGTGATTTGGATGTTGTCTCAAATACCTTTTGAAGTTCATTTGGACTCCTTTTGGACATCTAACCATCCAGTCCTTGGATGTTATACTTGAACATTGCCGTAGTCCAGTTCAATTGAACTTTTTCTGACACTAGCACGTCAGCAGACCTGCATTTGAAATACAATAATTTGTCTAACCAAATAAGTGGTTATATGAGTGGCACCCTGAGTATTATTATATGTGCCACAAATCTTTACTTTTTTCGATTCAAAACAATTTCATGTTTTATACTTTGGATTGATTAATGGTTACTTCTTTCTTTACTTTTTTGACTTAAAAACAATTTTATGTTTTGCACATTGGATTAATTCATGTTTACTTTTTTCTTTCTGTTTTGCTGATTGAAATTGACAATTGGATTATTAACTTTCTCTCTCTAAAAAAATACAAATTCTATTTTTATTTCATGTTTAAAAACTGTTTTTCTTGGCTGATTTTAAATTTGATGTTTTCTGCTGATTTCAAGCATAATTAAAAAATGGTCAACTAAATTACTTTTTGGATTGTTTTCAGTATCTATACAGGCTTGAATTTATTATGATGTACATTTTGGATACATCTCTAAAATCAATTTAAACTAATTTTTAAACAAAATGTCCAGCTCAGTGGATACCAATGGTTGGTTATTCTCACTTTATGTCCCAATCCACTGGTGCTTTAAAGCACTCTCCCTAATTTCTTTTGTATGAACCTCTGATCCTACCTCATATGTCAAATTCATGTACATTCTGTCCCCGGTTACCTCCTCAAATACTCCCCCAAATGTACAGTATGGGCAAGTTAATGATCACTAGTATGAAATGTTCAACACAGTTAATTTTCCCATATATTACCAAAGTGCTAGATATGCATATAATGTCCTAGGGGGGAATAGGAGAAGGAAAAGGGGAATACAACAACACAAATGTGACGAATACCATGGGCTGGGACTAGACACAGTAGAAGACCCCCGTCACCCTGAGCAGTCTAACAAGTGGTACTCAGATATGAGTGCCACAGAGAGACAAGCTACAAATGAAAGCTGTTATCTGTATTCACTGATCCCCCATGCATCATGAACACCTAAGGTTTTAGTACCACAAGAAACTCCAATAGTGGAAGCCCAGTGTCTCAGTCATCTTGCACTGTGTAGAATTCAAAGTACCTTCCAGGCACACACAGTGAAACTACAATTTCTATCTCCCGATGAAAAATTGTGCAAGAAGAAGCCAGTAAGGTGCGACATGCTTCAAAGAGCCGTACCTTATGATAAAAGGAACCATGTTCACGGAAAGCAAATGGCATGATGCAACAGTGATGTGTGAGGCTGAAGCACTACATGGGCAGATTGATGAAAGACTGAAATGGATGGAAGATACGTGTGCTAAAACGTGGTCAGAACATGTCACAAAGCTTACTTTGGTCACAGCTCTTGAAAAGCCGATCAAAATACAGCATGAAGAAACGTTGGAACTTTGCATTCACAGAGAAGGAAAGGTATCCCTGGGATTGAACAGACATTGCAACAGAACACTTGTCATCCCTGATATGCAAAAAGGAACTGCTGCCTTGATGGACAATTATTGCGTGTGTGGCAACCAGGAATACTTGCACCTCCCGCAATCATGGAGGGACGATTGTGCTCTGGCATCACTGCACTCTGCCCTGATGGTGATTCCTGAGAGCCATGTCCAGGGGGAGAGGGTGCCTGCCAGACTGTCATTGGCTCCCCAGTCAACAGGCAAATAACCCCCCGCATCTATAAAGCACTCTCAGAAAATACTCTGAAGGACAAAGTATTGCGCAAAAAGAGAGCATCCAATTACCTCTCTAAAGACTCTTCCAGCCTTCTGGTGAAAATTCCGGACCAGTACAAGTTGTTTAACTCAGCAGAGAAATGTTTTCGTCACATATACCAAGCATCCAAACTCGAGCAAATGCCAAATGGTTGCAGATCGTGAGGTGAGAGCTGATTCAATTGGCCAAAGACACTGAAGAAGGGTTCAACGTCATCACTGAAGTGGGAGAATGGAAGAAAAGGCTCCCACCAATCCCCTCTTTCCCCTGGCCTAGAGGATCGCGGCCCAGGCACCCGCCATGAGAGGAGTTTGCCCATCTACCAGACGACCAAATACCCTGGTACAAGAACATACGGATGTTCCCTCCTGCGTGCCCACCCGCGTGCCCGCCAGCCTGCCATACCCTTGCCGACGCCTGCGGCATGGAGGGACTCGACTGAATCATCCAGCACTAACTCAACACATCGTTAGAGATGCCATGACGACCTAGCCAACGGTCAGAATACCCGTGCAACATACACACTGGACACTCCCACACCAATCCACATGAAGAACATACTCAGTGCTACGACATAGGTAACGGACACACCCACAGACGCGCATCTTTATTATTTTTCACATAGGCTTCTCAAAATGCAGAAACGCCAGACGCACAATGAACGCATCTAAAAAAGTTTGCTCACGCTTCTCCTAAAACCATGCGCAATAATGAAAAGTATAATGAAGACACGATAATAATAATAATAATAATAATAATTAGGCTTTTATATAGCGCTACAAACCCTCAGGTATCCGAGCGCTGCTTATTATTACCCACGGTGTGTGGTGCTCATTTATCGACCTCGGAAGGATGAAAGGCTGAGTTTGGCCCCGCCGGGATTCGAACCTGCATTAACAGGCTCTGCACGGGTGTCAAAGCGAGCGCTCTACTCGCTGTGCCACTTGACCGGCTTAACTTGACGATACTGGAGATAAAGCAATATGATACCATAACCTAAAGCGCCTGTGTATCAGATGGCTCCACTTATACACCAGGCCCAGGTAGGCCTCAAGCAAGAGTTCCCTTGAACATCGAATGAGCCAGAGTTCAGTTGCTGATCCCGCAGAATGAGCCCGGCGGAAGCAGACAGTCAAGGGCACAATGTTGCTAATTCGCATGCCACAAGCCGACGCCAAGGTCACACCTGCAATCAAGCCAGGCACACAGTGAAAAAAACAATATTAATTGTGCAGAATTCTGCCTCAACCACGGTCCCACCTCACGTGATCAAGCCAAACCTGACAGGGTGCCAGGCCCGGGAGGAAGGAGACGCCTGGATTCCCCGCTTCAAGACTCAGGCAGATACTATTAAGCGTCTCAAAGGACATCTGCAGCGGTGGTAGTAGCCGGCCTTCCAGCACATGAATAAATCTCACATTGTCTGTACATACCCATAGTGAAACATTGTTGCAAATGACAGGTGCACCGCGAGCTGGGAACAGCGATGGTCCCAGACTGGGGGGCTCGTGTGTGGACCAATCAGAACATGGGGCTCTTATCACTGACGCCACTAACATTGACCAATCCTCAGGGGTCTCCATGTAACAATTTTCATGTATCAATTTGAAGGGACAACCCAAGTATACCACCTGACTAACCCTCAACCACTAACAATGCTCTCTATACGTATGCTATACTAACCCTACCACTCGAGGAGCCAATCCAGAGTGGCGATAGGTTTCTTGCTAACTTTCCCAGGTGACGCAAGTAGCGCGTCATACTAAGGTAAAAAGGGCCTGCGAGCCCATGATGAAGAGTGTGTGTCAGGACGGACGCGTACGATCCTTGACCCATCCCTGCCGTTTGTTCAATAAACAGCAGAATCACCTTGCTTCTTGCGTGTGCCTCATACCCATTTTTGGGATACACGGGAGGATTTGGGGCCTCCCTGCCGGGAGGTCCGCGGACGGCTCAGCCGACCCCGGGAGAATTTCCCCCCGACATCACAGTGGAACGTAGGGCCCTGTGGTTAATGACAATGCAAAACCACTACGTCTTGGACCTCCTCACAGCAATGGAAGGCAGTGTTTGCCGAAAAATTGGGAGCGCATATTGCACATTCATACCTTCGTCAGATGCTGACAATGGAACTCTATCACATGTAATTGCAGAAGTCCACAACCGCAGAGTAAGAATGAAGAAGGAGGGTGGTGTCCAGCCCAGTGACTGGTTTGACACAGTATTTGACTGAAGTGAAGTTACTGGTCCCTATCATCATCTTCCTGTTGCTCATCTTCTGTGTGTGCCAGGTAGGGGCTCGATGGTGTGCTAAATAGTCAATGTGCAAATACTGGCACACTTCTCCTTTTAAGTCAGAGGAAATGGTGCTATACTCATAGGCACACATGAAAGGTGCAATACGACTTATTTATTCCTGAGCTAACTAGTGGCACATCTGAATTAACGGATTTGTAGTGGGTGTGCAGACAATATGCTTATCTCCACCTTCCCCCAACCTGGACAACCTGGACAAGTGTCTGCTCATTCACCACCTTACATTCGTCCGTTCTCATAGTGCCTGACTCGCATTTGTCATGAGTGTGCCACTCCCAGTTGCAACTGAACCCTCTCCCCATCAGCATGCTCACTGCTCACTAGGAGCTCAATGGCAAAAGAGGTTGAATGATTGGTCCCAAGACTCCTCTGATAAACTCAAAGCAATCCCAGAACAATTCTGTCTGTTTACAAAGATCAACATCATTTTCACCTCACTCTTTGTGCCCAGTATCCAAACTGCAGCCAGTGCAAAATGGTTGCAGATTAATAGGTGGGAGATGCTCCAGATAGCAAAACAGACAGTCCAGGGTCTCAATTTATAAAACAGAATTGCTGACTATTTGTCCCATGACCCTCCAGAACCGGTATGTTCTGGATTTACTTATGGAAATGGAAAGGGGCGTGTCCAAGAAGATAGGATCTTCATGCTGTACATACAAACACCCAAATGATGCAGACAATGGATCTTTAACCCATGCCATAGGGGCCTTTCACAATTTGCCGATTGACATGGAAAGGAAAGCTGTAGTGAGTGCTGAAGATTGGTTCAATTTGAGGTTTTCATGGGCCCCGTTGTGGTTGGGAATAGTGGCAAAAATGCATAACAACATTTATATTTCATTTGTAGCTCATTATTGATCCAGTGAATACATATTAATTGCACAGGATTACTTACAGTAACAATGCAGTCTTGAGGCGGGCTGCAGCACAGGTAGGAGGACATTTGAAAAGAAATACTAATTGCATACGGGGGACCTACGATGTTAGCGCTTACCTCATATTGGGTCCCCAGCCTAGAATTTTACATATTTGGAAAGGCGTATGTTAAAGTGAAGTGTAAAAGTAGGCAAAATAGTCTTTATTCTTCACTTTGATGTGCTGTTTTGCAAAAAAATGTAAACAGCATTTACTAATTCATCACTATGAAATCCACATGCTCATTAGCAAATTCAAAGAAAAATCATAGGAATACATTGGTTTTATGTCTTCATTAAAATCTAATACAGGGGTAAAACCTGGTTCTCTTCCAAGAAGGAGGACGAAAGCAAGGATGAGATGGAATCTCCTACACCTCAGAAGGGCATGGAAATGTGTTGTACACCACACGGAAGCATACAACATTTCATTTTGCTATAGAACTCTTTTACACTTTCATTGTGCACTGAGTAGAGAGGGAAATGGAAATGGAAAAGCATTACGCCTTGCTTTTCACTTTTATTTTTCAATCTGCTCAGTTCAAAATGCTCCCCTTGAATTGTGAGTCATGGAGCATCACACACAGAAGTGTTCCCATCTCTGCTGAACTCCCATCACTCCAAACATATATTATTCATGCTTATGAATAGCCTTCTAGACTTTCCCACCACCTCATCATTTCAAAGTATAGGATTGATTTGGTCAAGGTGTCAAATTACCTTTTGACGCAAAAGCATTTTGTGATATATGACTGTTACACCATGCACAATATCCTCAATAGTGTACAACACCCGGAGTCCGGGTTATATTATGACATTTAGATGAGCCTAATAAGACCAGCAGAATGAAGGCACTAGTATTACACTCTGTTTTAAACACACAGCTCTTCCTTCATTGTTAATATCACAGTATAAAATCACAGTTTCAATGAATTCCCTGTTAAACATCACATAGTCAGACATACAATTATAATGACCTTTGGTTGAGTCACAATGCTTCCATTGTTGTGTTACGGTCTCAGTAATATAGACAAACTCATATCGTATTGTCCAAAGAAAATATATTATATTCACTATTACTTCTTGTTCTAATCACAAAGAACCTGGCAATCACAATTTTAGTACCCCAAAAACCTAACATCGCCCTTGGGTCAACATGTGTTTCGACCTTCCTTTTATGTGGCACTTTGTTTGTGGAGTGGCTGGCTTTCCTGCTCAGGCGTCTTTAAAAAAACACGTAATTCCAAAAGTGTAACACTTTGAACAGTGACCCTAAAAGAGAAAGAATAGGAATAACAAATAATGTGTCTTTCTGGAATTCTATACAATAATTGCTAGACTCATTAAAGGTTTGTTTCAGGCACACTTTAAGGGCTGAGCCACTGATTTAGTCTGTTCTTAAACACCTCAACTCAGCCTTTCATCTTTTGAGGTCGCTAAATGAGTACCAACACAGGTTGGGTGATATTGTATGTATATTTGTTCTACATAAAGCGCTTATGCGAAAGTGCTATATAATAACACATCATTATCATTAGGCCTTGGACCTCTGCTTGCATTCACTGTAATCTGGTAATATGGGCCTATACACAATGATATTAATGATACATATGGTGATCTATTCTTGTATGAAATGTGTATCACATTACAGTGATATAGTAACTATATTTTTCGTAGTGTACTTAGGAACAATGCTATGTGATGCCACTTCCTCTTTTGTCAAGGGGTGAATGATTGTGTTATATTTCTGCCTGTGATGTCACTTTGGGGTGAGATCAAATGACATCACTTCCTGTGATGTCATCATAGGTCAAGGGTTGGGTGATGTAACTTCTGCTACCCCTGGCATTTTGGTGAAATGACATCCCTGGTGCCAAAGCCCTCAGGCATTCAGGCGCTAAACAGAGGAAAAAAACACACAGACACACAAAGCATTAAAACAGAGGCTCAAAAAATTAGAACTCTATCGCAAACAAATGATCTAGTCTTCAAAAGTTTCCTGAAGGTAAAGTAGGTACTCTCCTTCCTCAATAACTCTGGCAGCTAACTCTTACTGGGTTTAGTTCTTCTAAAAACACCATCCTGGCTACCCTCCCAGTTCTTCTAAGTGGAATGCATTGGCTATCCTCAAAGTTCTTCTAAGTGCAATGCATTGGTAACTTTCTAATTTCTCCTAAATACAACACATTGGCTACCTGCACCATTCTTTTAGGTGCAACATATTGGCTACCCTCACAGTTCTAATAAGTGCAATACTATATATGCTAACCTACACAGTTCTTCTAAGTGCAGAACACTGACTACCTTCACAGTTCTCCTAAGTGTAACATATTGGCTACCCTCACAGTTCTTCTAAGTGCAATACATAGGCTAACCTACACAATTCTTCTAAGGGTGTCCAGTCATTTGGTCGAAAATAAAAGATCGAATGACCATTTGGTCGAATACCAATTGGTCGAAAAAATAGTCGCATTTTTTTATTTATTTATTTATATATTTTTTCCGTTTTGGTTGGTAAAAAAAAACAATAAAGAAAAAGGGGGGTTGGGGGAACCCCCCCCCCCCACCATAAAAAATAATAATAAAAAAAAAAAATTCGACCATTTTTTCTACCATTTGGCATTCAACCAAATGGCATTCGATCATTTGGTTTTCGACCAAATGACTGGTAACCCTTCTAAGTGCAATACATTGACTACTTTCACCATTCCTTTAGGTCAATATGTGTGCTACCTTCACAGTTCTTCTAAGTGCAGTACATTGGGATAATAAAGGCAAACTGAAGAGCACAGTGCAAATCAACACAATGCTAAGAGAAGGTGGTAGTAATGTAGAAGTGTTAAGGTCTACCAGAGCACAGTAATGACTGAGTTCACCGCCCATACCACCTTACCTGGCTGTAGATGCAGGATGTCATGTCAGGTGTCCGCGGATGAATATGCAAACAGGGATATGAGCTGCCCTAGGGAGCCACCCTTTGCATTGAGCCCTTTGCCGGTGGCCAGGGTAAGGCTGCCTGGTGGGTCTTTAATGAGAACACGTCTGGTCATGTGCACGGAGCACTGACCTATCCGAGCGCAGTATGGGCAGGCATGGTGGCAGGGAGGAAGTACAGAGCATGAGGTAGATGGGAAAGGGGTCATGTGGGGTCATGGAGCACAGAGAGAAAGGAAGACCAAGGCAGGGATGCCATGAAAGAAAGGCTTACCACTGTCAGATGCTGCTTCTATGGATACAGAGAGAAAATGGCCTGCCTGAAAGCGAGCTATCATTAAAGAAGCCCTCTTTGAATGAAAACCACTTCTGGTCATGTGAACAGAGCACTGGCCTATCTGAGGGCAGTGTGGGCAGACAGGGAGGCGGGGAGGAAAGATGGAGCATGGGGGAGCTGGGAAGGGGGTTGGGGAGCACAGAGAGGAGGTCCCAGGCACAGATGTCATGAAAATAAGGCTTACCCCTCTGAGAGGCTGAATCCTTGGATACAGTGAGCAAATGGGCTGTCTGAAAGTGCAATATCATTAAAGAAGCCCTCATTGAATGCAAAACACTTCTGGACATAGGCAAGAAACACTGACCTATCTACGTGCAGTGTGGACGGGCAGAGAGGCAGGTAGGAAGGGGGTAGCATTCCGGATCCTTGAAGGGGGTCGGGGAGTGCAGAGAGAAAGTCCCAGCCATGGAGCGCATGAATTAAAAGCCTTAACACTCGCAGATGCTGCTTCTCTGTTTACGGAGAGCAAATGTGCTGCCTCAGAGCACGGGTTGATTAAAGAAGCTGTCAGGGGTATTGACCCACGTTTGAGTCATTAAGCTGCAACAGTTGGTGCTGTGGGCTCAGAAAATCCAAGATGGCCGAAAAAGCCCACGTTGCGCCAGAATCCAGGAAAGCGGCGCAGTTTTGGCGCACACCAAAATGTTCCCCTGACCTGCTACCCACCAGTGCGAGCGTGATTGGCTAGGAGTGCCATGGGTGAAATGTGTGCCAAAGGAAAAACAGCAGTGCCGGTTAGCTCAGAAAGCGCTTTGAAATCCCCTTTGTTTCTCTGAAATGCAAGCTAAAAATGCCTATTTTAAACATTGCAAGATATTCAAAAATCTCAATGAACACCAGCAGACATTTGGCAGAAGGTAGACTTGTGTGCATACAAAATCTGGAAAGAGAAAGAGCCCAAAATAATGTTCATAATGAAACTGGCTGAGCTGTGGATGTCAGCAGCCGAAGTGAAATTGGACTTAAAGCCACTAAAATCGAAATCTTTAAAATAAATGAGTGACCTACTGTTGAGTGTCACATAGTTTGCAACTGTTAAATGTCATAGTTTTGAACTTAGAATCAGCATTCTAGCTGCATGTGTAAAAATTGTAAATTTGATTTGGATGAAGAAAAACTGGGAACAAAAGTAACATTTAGCTGAAGCCTGGATTAAAGAGATTGAATTCTGCCTGGCAACTACCCCCGACAGGATTTGAAACTTGCTCAGCCACTCTTCCCAGGCCTGGCCTGCATTCTCCTCGCCAAAGGGAGATGACACCTCTCTGATTGGATTAGGGGAGGAGCAGCTGGGGACTGCAGGAAATTGAACAATGAGCCTTCCTTGGCTCAGGCAAATGTTAAATTAGGGGGGGTCGTAAATGGCTTCCTCTTGAGAGAAATTGGGAGAGGCAGTGCCTCTGTGAGTAACTTGAGTTGGAGTAAGTGGACAAACCTATTCATCATACTTTTTCCGTAATCGCGCTCGACGCACTCGGAAAAAGTGCCGCTATTTGCGATTTGGCTAAAATTTCTTCACTTGTCAAAATAGCAGCTTCTTCCTTTCCTTTGCTGAAATTCATTTGCAACCTGACAATCATTCATAGAGCATTGCTAAAGTGATCCTTAACTTATTTAAAGTAGCTATCACCCACCCTGAATCTCTTATAAGGAATTCAAATCATTTTTAGCATATTTTTCCCTTCTTTGCATACCACATTTAAAGTACTTTGCCTGTGTTTAAAATCATCCCTGTGATCTAAGCTTGCTAGTGGGGAACTGAATTCGTATTGTACTGTGATTGTATTCCTGAAGACTGTGTGTGTTACTTCCATCTCCTTACATTGCATAGGGGGCGAGTGAATTGTCAGAGAAAAAGTAATCATATTATCTTTTGCTGAAATCATATAAAGTTTATTTCTGTACTGCCTTTTATTCATCTTTGCATCTCCTTGAAACCATAACGCATTCCCAGCTACCTTGTTCTTTCCATACCAACTCCTAAGTAATAAAATATGTGTTCTAGTGTAAGATTATCCATTGTTGATCAACATCATATTCTTAAGTGTGATATCAAATATTAATTTATTATAAAAGTGTGATATATATATTGTTTAATTATTCAATAAATCTTTTAAATTGCAAAACAAACCTACTTCTTGGCTCAATGAGGTCAGGGGGATTCTAAGAGAGTGGCGTTATACAAGGGTTCATTAACCAGATTATAACTTGTCATAAAAATATATAAATAAGGGCTTCCCTTGGGCGTCCCAGACGAGGCACTGACTTAGTGGGATTGCTGACTTGAAGTCACTTGACAAAGCCCTCTTTGAAAGCAAAACCCTCTGGCCATGTGCTGCACGGAGCACCGGCCCATCCGAGCACAGTATGGGTGGGCAGGGAGGTGGGGAGGAAGGATGGAGCATGAGGGAGCTGAGAAGGCATTCGGTGAGTGCAGAGCGAAAGTCCCAGGCATGGATGCCATGAAAGAAAGGCTTACCACTCTCAGATGCTGCTTCTTTGGATACAGAGAGAGCACATGGGCTTAGAATTAAGCTGGAAGACTGCTGCTTTAGTCCTGCCCCTATTTCTCAGTTATATCACACAGTCCACAAAATAATTAATTAAAACCTAAATAACCTAGGAAGAGTTGTTAGGCAGGTTAATTACCATTTTCAATAGCAGAGATAACTCTTGCCCTAACCATGGTATTGCCACATGCACAATAACAAAACTCCATCCAAAACTATTGTAGCATGCTCCAATTAAGTGAATGGTTTATCAAGAACATCAAATTAATTGCATATGGTAACAATGGCAAAGTCTAAACCTTTAGCCACATATATTACACCACTTGGCCTAGCAAATGGGTTTCCATCCAAGTAAGATACTTAGAAGTGTACAGTATCAGTTGGCAAGTGCTAGTGTCTCCAAGCCCTACATGATCCACATGTCCGATTCAGCCCCTCTCTGCCAGGAACCATATTAAATGTTGGTAATGTTTTCGATCACCCTTTATACCTGTGATCATACTGTTGTCTCATCTCTCATTCAGCTGTTTCAGATGAAATCTCTCTCTTCAAGGCTCTTTGACCAACACATACCATTCCCCCTCTATATTTCTGGGTATTTCAAACAACCAATGCGTTATTCTTTCCATCTACTATAGACCCTTCAACATATTCAACCATTCCTTTTTGTCTAAAATGAAACATACATTTCGGCCATTATGAAAGAAATGCACAGACTCAAAATACTTGTTTCAATTGATTTTATTGCCCAGCTCAAGTCAGATAACTTGACACTGCATGAACAGGATCTTATAAGGCTGTATATTTAAGCAAGAGGGACACCTGAGAAATGGAACTTGACTCAGAATTTCATAAAAGGGTTATCAACAGGTCCTTCTCAAGTCTGTATAATGTGGTGGTGGCAGGAGGAGGTGGGTGATGGGGTCATCAACTCCTGAGATACCATTGGTCCAAACGCTAGTGAAGCTATCCATTGACAGAATATTGAGGAGATATTTGATAAATGTAGTCTTCCTCACAGAGTTTTCAGTGCCCAGATAGAAATCTGGGCTGGGTACTACTTGGAGGAATAGGTATTTCCCCCATGTATAGGTGGTTTCTCACCCTCACAATCACATTTTGCATGGCCCAGACTTCGAGCAGCCTCTTGAACCGTAGCCACATTTAAGCCTCAAACAATGGATCTCTCAAGGAATGGTGGTGCAAGCCACATTTCCCCAAGATATTCTTCATATTCTCTAAACATTTCCAGCACAAATTTCCGGAGTGCTAATGACATCCCACGTGACATTCTTATGCAGAGCTAAGACATGTCCACTGCATATTTTCAGCCAAAAACAAACAACTTTAGATTGGGCAGCATATCTAATTGGGCACAACCCCATCTCCAAATATAGGGGGATGGAAGGCATACAGCATGCTAGCTGCACAATCTTCAATTGAAAACTGCTGTCAATTCTCTTGAAATAGCTGGTAGAGTCAAAGCCCCAGATTTCTGTGTCTTAGAGGATCTACGTGGTCCGACCGCGGCTGATTCTGCCGCGGCCTAAATGTTTGCATGTGAAATGTATGAATCACAAAATGTTCGTACATTTCCCATGCAAACACACGTTCATAACCCTTACAAATCCACACCCCCACCCACACCCACACCCACGACACACCCATGACACACCCCCACACACCCCCACCCACACCCCCAACATACCCACACCCCACTTACCTGTCATTGCGTTGCTCTGTGTCCCTGCAGCGCCAGTTCCCTTTCACTTCTCTAATCCGGAAACAGCACTGGAGGGTCCTTTTCTTTTCTTTTTTTATTTCAGGAGCTGCAGAGGTTTCCCCCGCAACCCCTGCTCAGTATACTGTAAAGTACAGTGAGCAGGGTGTTGTGGGGGACACCCCCGCAGCCCCCATTTTTTTTTTCAGGTCTGCTGCAGGGGTGTCCCCCACAACACCCCACTCACTATACCACACAGTATAGTGAGCAGCGTGTTGTGGGGGACACCCCTGCAGTCCCCAGAGTCTTTTTTTTTCAATACTTACCTACAATGCTAACACCAAAGGTTTGAACTTTTGGTGTTCAAACCTTTGGTGATGGCATTTTTCGGTCTTTTTGTACGTTCGGACCTTTTGTTTTCGGTCCGATCGTACCATACCGTCTTAGAGTGCAGAAGAATGGCCTTGACAATTACATAAATTGCTACGGATGGAAGAATTGCTCTCGCTTGAAATGCCTGGCAAAGAAAAAGAGTACCACCTGAACAGTGTTTCAGGGCAAGATCGATTTCTTGAATCTGCGGTTGCCATACACTGCTTTATTGGAATCGAATACCCAGTACGCAACTTCTTGGATAATACTACCGTCAAGAGCAAACCATATTTCTGATGATTTAGAGATATGGCATACCAAAAGAACAGCTTTAGATACACTTGCCCCAGGCATCTCTCTTTACAGAAACCCAGGGGGACTGACAACTGTTTTCTAGAAACCTGTGGCAGTTTTAGAGATGATGGCTACATCATCTGTGTATAACAGTGCTACTATCCTGTCCCCACCAACCCTTCCATGGTTGTAGCCTCTGTTTCTCGATTACAAGTCCGATATGCCTGATTGCCTCTGTATAGTATAGTAAAAAGAGCAAAGGAGCTAACAAACTTGTCATCCCCCTAGTTTCAACTGGAAAAGCAGTAGCCCTCTCTTCTCCCTGCGACATCTTACTATAGCCATGTTTATGTCATACAAGGATTTAACTGTGGTTATGATTTCACTAGGCGTTTTACATAAGGGAAACCCTTTTGTTGGGTACAATGAGTTAGAATTACTCTTTTTTACATAAATATGTCCAACTATATTTTATTCCATTTCTTTTTAATTACACGTTTTAACTATTTTCAATAAATGAAAAGAACAAAGTATGTAAAACTCAGTAATCCAAATCAATGTCAATGTTTATTGGTGCATAATCTTATTTTGATTTACCATCAATTTCAATTGTCTGGTATCTAGTTATCCCCTAACAATTTCTCTTGCACACAAAAAGGGCTGCTACCTCAATCAATTCAAGAAATAAACACCATCATCCTAAATCTTTTGAGAAAAGGACAAACATAGGATCAATACAAACTGTCCTACAACATATATGAGTAAACAACACAAATGATCAATCCCTTATCTGTCCCCAGGTGTGTGTAGTTGTTCCAAACAACCAAGTGCCTCTATTCAAAAATACCTCTTCATATACATTCTTTAAAACAGGGTCTACATCACAGAAAATATGGTTTAGATTTCTCCTATGACGGGACAAGGCGTGCCAGGGTGATCAGACCCCCCCCCTAAATCCTAGCCTGATGTACCGGCAGAGTAACTGATTAGCCGCTTTCTTCAGGACCTCATTTTATTACCACCTGACACTGGAAAACAACACAAAAGGAAAGGTGTATGAGTCACTCCTGTCCCTTACTACAAACTATGTACAGTTCCAAACAGCCTCTCCATCAAAGTATAGCTAACTACTTACATATTGCTTGTCATCTCCTTATTCTCGTTTGGGCATGTGTTGTTTGACCTTCTTGGTCAGGTGGTCTAATTTCTTACCAAACACTGTGTGGGGATTCGGAAAACATCTGTCAGTCAATGTACTGTCAGCTTGCATTATGTTGATGACAAAGTGGAGTAATCAACACACGTGGAGATAGTGCTGCATGAAGTATATATATCTATTCACTGAAAACACTTTCTTAAAGGTATGTTATGTTTAAGTTGCACTAATAAAAACCTATGGAATTCAATGAAAAAAAAACGTTGTTAAAGGGACATTATAGTTACAAGTAAAACTGAAATACCCCAGAAATTCACCAGTTATGGTAAACTAACCAACCATAACTCATGCCACCACCGTACACTGCTAAAACGAACACCCAGGACATGAAAGATAACATCACAAATGTACTTGATGACATCCCTGATGACATCACTTATACACTTGTTTTTATTTACTAACATGATTTGGCTAGATTTTTGTTTTTACTGACAATGAGAATTCCTAAAATGTAAAAGGTGCTATATATATACACATTAACCTTTTTATATGTTCTTAAAGTACTTTCCTTAGAGTTTAATCTGAGCTCACAGTGCACATGCATGGGGCAATAAGCAAGCCTCAAACACAAAATTAATTTGTGTACATGATGATTAACTCTAATGTTATTGTCATTTTTTGGTGCTGTTGTTTCTTTCTTCCTTACTTTAGTTTCCCTGTATGTGTCTCTAATTTGTATGCAATGTGCATTTTTACATGTATTTTTTCTATTAAAAATAGTGTGTAGTAATTTTTAAATTGTTCTCTATTGTTTCCATGTTTAACATTACTCAAAAATCTCATAAGTGAGTATTTATCATTTTACTATCAGAAATTACAGGTTTAAAAATATTGTACTTCTATGATGCATGCTGCAACTATTGCCTATGTTTCACTATTAACAACAACACTAGAATATCATGTTTTGTTTACATGAGTACATGCCCAGGCCCCTGCTCACCCTGCCACCCTCACTGCACTGCCTCCGGGCCAACCCTTGCACTCGGGTCTGTATCTGTACCATACAGCTCCCCCCTTTTTCTTCCTGCACTTATCAGACCTACTCAGTCTGCTGCCTTAAACCCAGCACTTGCCACTTGCTGGCTGCACTGCTATTTTCTGTTGCCTTTTTTATGTATTAATTTATTATTATTTATTATTTATCTCTTCTCCTTGCTCCGCACTCTCCTTTTTCTCCCCCTTCCATGCACTTTTCCCCCTTCCCCTTTCCCATGCACTTGTGCGTTCTCAATGTCACTGGGCCTAGTAAGATTGTTGTGTTTTTTTTTACTCTCCCCTGTTCTCCGTCTCTTGCCTTGTCGCGCTCTGAAACACTTGTGAAACACGATAAGTGCGACAGAAATGAAATATAAATTCCATACATTCTTTAATACATTAAGTAGTTCATGATAGTTCTCCCAATCTACCCTAACATCTTATTGCCAACATTATAAACTCACCCATTGCACCAACTGTTTATTAAAATGAATTGCATATGGGTTGTCATCAGTGATGTCATCAATGACATTAGTGATGTCATATTTCATGTACTGGCTGATAGTTATAGCAGTGCACGGTGGTGGCACGTGTTGCGGTTGCTTAGCTTAAGTTAACTAGCGAGTTTCTTGGGTTTTTCAGTTTTACTTGTAAACATAAAATCCCTTTTTCATAGGTTTTTATTAGTTCAATTTAACAATAATCTCCCTTTAACAAAGTTATTTCAGAGAATTTCATGGGTTTTTACCAGTGCACACCAATTTCCTACAACTTGCTAATATCATACTTACCCCAATATAGCAACATTTTTACTACTTTGCCATTCCCGGGAGGATAGCACAGCGGCAGCGTGCGCATCTTGGAAGCAAGACGACACAAAGCAACAACAGGTTCGATCCCCGGGTCCGCGCTTAAAAAAAAAAAACAAAAAAAAAAAAACACCTCTGAGTGTTTAAGCGCGTTATAAATACGTGACAAAGAAAAAAAAAACACAACTACGAAAAACTAACAATTCCTGTAACAGTGCCTCGATGCCTGCGGGCTGTGTGAGCGCTTTATAAATGAAAATAAATAAATAAATAAAAATTCCCCACCTTCTAGCATCATTTTTAACACTTCTATACATTTTTTGCAACTTTTTTCACTGTTTTTGCGTCCGTCAACGTCTGCAAATGTCTCCCGTCATCACAGACTTTCGGGAAAGTGTCACGTGACCACGTGCGCATGTTTGGCATGATGACATGTTTTTGAACGCGTCAGCACTTCGCGAACGGGTCTGCGCTTCGCGACCAGTTCGGAAATACATATTCTGCTCATCTAGGTACTTTCAAGCTCAAAATGTACCATTGCACAGCTCCCACACCTGTTCTTACTCATTATCCATTACCAATCTAGAACAGAGCACATATCGAAGAATATTAGCAAAACTGCTATTTATCTTAAAGATATGGTACAAAGGGGGTCTGGCCTGATGCCTGTAGTACTGGGGTCTACTTATTGAATACAGTAGGCCTAGATTTATTCTATCATGTCACATACATGCAAAGACATTCTAGATATGGTAGTACTCATGAAATTGAGAAATGCAGACAAAAATAGATGTGGGGAATACAGCTTTTGTTTTATTCTGCTGTTAATGCATTTCATAGTCATGCATTTTTTATGATTTTTTTGTTTGTAAAAGGTCCAGTACATTAAGGGTAGTTAGTTCTTAGTATTCACAAGTCCTTAATGTAACTGAGTTAGAAACTGAGTTGACTTTATACAAAGCTAAAACAAAGTAGTGCTTGGAGAGCAATGTGTAACCACCACCTATAGTGACAAGTGATAGTACAGGTACAAAATACAAGATACAACCAAACTGAAAACAATAAATGGTATAACAATTGGTTGTATGTAGCCAGGCTAGAGGGTGACTTAACACGTGGTCGACGTCTGGATCTGAATCAAGAGGTTAGGAGGACCAAGTAGAAAATGGGGTGCTGGTCCTTAGACGTTTCGGCAAGATGCCTTCAACTTGGGCCTGGAGTAGGTCTCCCTAGAAGAGAGTTGGGGGACTCTATTAGGGCCTGAAGTAGTGATTAAAAGCTGAACAACATGACATAAGAACATCCATAATTGTGGTACACCAGAGGTAATGTTGGGATAAAAACAAGGGAAGCACGGGACGACCTGGGGGGTGGCAATGCTGGATGGGACTTTGAATTGCTGTTTCACAGGTGTGGAGCAGGGTATCTATTGGTCCTTGCTTGTAGGGTGCAGTAGCAGGCTGCTGTAAGCTATGAAGATAAGAATACACAAACTAGTGATGTAACCTAATGCACCTAATGGTACCAGTATGAAGCATACGTTAACTGGATGATCAGGCAGTTGAGGAAGTAAAAGATTGGTGCTCACCTTACTCAGTGTGCTCTTGGTAGGGAGTCACTGGAGGTGGATGCTGGCTGTGAGGTTAACATCTGCTAAAGGTGTGGGGGGCAAATGATGTGGTGGGAGCTTGGCTCCCAAAGTAGTTCCCCAATGGCCGCTTTCCTATAGGATGAAGAAAAAGGGCACGTTCGAAAATAATCAATTGGCAGATGGAGCTGAAGTGGCCTGATGGAGGGGGCTGGGTCCGGGGTTACCTGGAAATGAAGTCCGGAACAGGTAAGAAATAATCCTGTGGAGTCGCGAATTCAAGTTGCGGCTGGGTCACCATGCTTAAAAAGACGAAGAAGCCGAGCTGTGTGCGGCGGGGCAAAGCGCGCATGCGCCTGGAGATTGGTGTTGAAGGGGGAGCGCAACTGCGCATGTGTGAGCAAGAGAAGGATCGAAGCTTCTGAATGCGCGTAGCGAATAGTGTTAGTAGTGCTGCACTTCTGCGCATGTATCGGAACGTGATGTGTCCGTGATAGTGTTCTGATGGCATTGTTGTAGCCATGGAAACACTTGGGTACGTGACACAACCGAGTCCTAGCCGGAATCAGAGGTGTAGTGTCTCTGTTGAAAACATTGTCCTATATGATGTGAGTACTCTGTGCAAATGTCCCGAAGGTACGGGAGCCAGGGGCTGTACTCTCCCTAATAAATTGCCAGGACTTGTGGAAAGATGGTCCTCCCAGTTGGATTGGGGTAGACTGGTGGAAGGTTGAATTCCTAGACGTGGAGGCTGCAAGTTAAAAGTGTGGCCTGTAGAGTGGTAGGGGGCGGCTCGGAGGGGAGGGCAATATGGGGGGCGCCCAAAATGGGGGTCCCTAGAAAGTCCAAGGAGATATATGCAAAAACAGGTCCATTGAGTGGTCAGTCATGGACTGACTGGGCAGCAGAAAGATAGAAAGATGGGAATAAGGGTAGCATGATTATCTACGGTACCCGGTAGGTTCTACCTCGTTGAACCCAATGATAGTGCTTTTCAGTTTGAAGATCCACCAGGCCTCTTTGTGGTTAAGTGAATTGATGGCATTGCTGGTGTTGGGGACTGAGTCTGCTATCCACCAAAAAATGTCATCAGGTCCATGGTGATTTTCTGTATAGTGTTGGACCATGGGAGCTGTTAAGGATTTACATCTAATCCGAGATCGATGTTCTCCTATTCTTTTGTGGATTTGACGGGTGGTTTGTTCTACATAACAGAGGCCACATGGGCATTCAATTATGTATATCACGTTTGCTGTTTTTCAATTTGTGAACTTTCTGAGTTGCCAGTCTTTTTCCTCGACCTTGAATGAATTCATTTTCTTGGTGAACCGGCACACTGTTCATGTGCCGCAAGGGTGGTGGCCCTTTATTTATTGCATATTCCAAATCGTTGACCTTTGCGTCTTGTTCTCTATTTTTGCCTGTGTTAACATATCCTTGAGGTTTTTGGATCTTTTGAGTGCCATTCTGGGTACTTTTTCATTTGGCAGGCTCAATTGCACTAAAGGCAATTTTTTTCAGTATACCTTTGAGTTTAGTTGTGTCAGGGCCAAAGGTAGACACAAACATGAGAGTGTCATCATGGTTAGAGCTCACCATTTTGGGTGTTAGCAGGCTTTCTCATTGCATGTATTTGGCTCTTTTCGTAGTTTTCTTGTTGAGTTTTTTGGGGTATCCTCTATCCACCAGTTTACTTTGTAGAACCTTAGCATGTTTGTTATATTGGTCCAATTCTGTGCAGTTTCGTCTTAACCTCAAAAATTGGCCATATGCAAGATATGGAAGATTGTCCCGTAGACTCCTCGGGTGATGGCTGTTGTAGTGGAGCAAGGTGTTTCTATCTGTCTCCTTAGTGAAGAGGTTGCACATCAGGGTCCCGTTCTTGACTGAGATGGAAAGGTCCAAGAAATTAATAGTAGTGCTGCTGCTTTGCATGGTAAATTTTATTTCTTGTGTCTTGGTGTTGAGCCAGTTAAAGAAATCTGTTAGAATATTTTTGTCCCCTTTCCATGTTAGAATGACATCATCGATATATCTATACCATGAGATCATTTTGTCTTGAAAAGGGTTTGAGGTGTTGAGGACGTAGAGGCGTTCAAATTCAGCCATAAATATTTCTGCCAGACTTGGAGCAAATGCTGCTCCCATGGCTGTTCCACTTGTTTGAAGATAGAAGTTGTTGTCAAATGTGAAGAAATTGTTAAATAGAGCAAGTTCTAGGAGTTCCACTATAAAGTTAGCGGGTACTCTTCTTTAAAGATGGCATCAGCTATTGACATCCCTCCTCCCCAAGAGCCATAACCACCATCGACACCACCTGGAGGACATACACAAAAAAAGCGCAGTACTTCAAAAGACCATGAAGGGGACCAAGAAGATGAGGTAGAGGAAGTGCCTACCTCTAGCACCCAGAGAGAATCATGGGCGTGGGAGTTCTTTACCACTGTTGGGAATGCACCAAAGCCTAAAGCCACCAAAGTGAAATGCACTACGGGACCACTTCCATGAGCCACCACACCAAATCCAACCTCCACAATGCACTTAGAAAGGTTGTTCCTTTCTTAGAAAAAAGTAGGCTGTCTTCCTCCACCTCATCTTCCTCAACCAATACTTTAACCACACAGTCTACTTCTGTGGGACACAAGATTCCACCAGCTACCTTACAAGCGATAAAAGAGGGTGTTGATCCATATCTTTCGAAGACAACAGTACTCTGCTTATACTGCAACACACCACTCTCCAGGGCGGAGCAATTTCTAAGTGCTTTTGAAGCTGTAATCAAGGAACATGAGAAACACTGGCCTTACCTTAGATGTAACACATGTGCAACATCTTCCCCTGTCCATCTGCCTTCCATATTTGTGATTGGTGCCTCTTCCCTTATTTCCCTCCCCACCTTACTTTCTGACCTCTCCTGCAAAATAAAAATAAAAAAACATCAGAAAAAAGGTTCCTTTAGGAACCCCCTTTCACAGTTGAAAAAAAGAACTAAAAAAATAATCTTATATACTCCATCTACTTTACATTTATCATTAAAGTACTTATAACCAATAAGATTCTCCAACATTCCATTAGCATTTTGTGTTATATTAATGACAACAATGGACAATTGCATACTAGAGAAAAATATAAAAGGACAGAACAATTGTCTGTCCCAAATACTTTACTCTAGCATACAAAAAGGACCATAATCGATGAACCTTCATAACTATCCGGAGTCTCCACAGTCCCCTTTCCAGGCCATGGATCATTAAAAGAACTGGATGACACATGGACATCATCGCGCAGAGCAGCCCTTCTACCCATTTTAATTTTATATTTGTAACACTCCCTCAATGCCTGCTTTCAAACAGTCAAACATCCATCCACCAATCACTGCCAAACACTGTACATATAACCATTTCACCATATTAGGCTTCCACACACCAACTGCCACTTAACAATCTTCTACACATCTTTTGCATCTGCATTTCCCTTGCTTATACAAAACAATTGTACATAGTGCTCCTATAAATGCACATATGCATTGTGCAGTGAGAGAAGTGCATAAATAGAAGGGGCAGTACGGATGGGCAAGTGCTCATGAGAACCAAGGAGTGAAATGCCAAGAAATGCCAAGGTGGGACGCCACTGGCTAACTGCTGGAGCAGAGGAGTCCCAAGAGTGGGATACATCTTAACTGCAACATCCCTTTAACAACGTTTTTTTCTGTCAATTTAATAGTTTTTTATAAGTGAAAATATTTTGTGGTGTTACATCACTGTATATAAGTTATTAATAACTCCTCTTTTCATTTATATGAAATAACTTTAAACCTCATTTAGGAAACATATTTTTTGCAACATATACTTATGTCTGTCATTATCAGCAGCGCATGCTGGGGATGCAAATCATTATTCAATTGGCTATGGCACAAGACTCCACCATGACCCCAGCCATACCAAACCACCCCTATCATTCACTGCATGTATCCTGCATCCTAGCTCATTGTCCACTATACCCTAATAATGTAACCAATGGCAAGTGCTCATGGCTTGCAGCCAGGGCCAATCTCCAAATCCATGGGGCATGGGCTTCAGCGATGCTGCATTCCCCAATAAGCAAATCAGAGTACACATTTGCATGTTCCTAGGGCCAGACCCACTACCCAGACACCAAATGTATATCAGTAGTTTTTGTACTTACATCCTTACACTAAAACACAAGGCATATTTCCAAAAACAGGCTTTTAGGTCCTTGCGAATGCTCATCGCGCAGGTTTGTTGTATTCGATTCCACCAATTCAGGCTGTAACCGCCAGCAGAATATTTTCTTCCATTCAAACCTTCCATTTCAGCCATGCTGCATGCCCCAATAAGCAAATTGCAGTGCACATTTTTCCTTGCTGGCGACCAGGCCCATTGCCCAGACACCAATGTTATATCACTATGTTGGGTACTTACATTTTCACACTTTCAACAAAAAAAACAGAGGACATATCTGCAAAACTATGCTTGGATTTTGGAGAATACATTGTTGTAGCCAGACCAGGTCTCTAGCCACTTTGGAAAGACTTTCCCTAACACCTTTGCTGATGTGTCTGTTACGGAGATTGAACGAAAATGAGCTAGCTCTCTTTTTCTAAAATATAGAAACAATTTTCAAAGATTTCGAGCTGTACGGTACATAGTTAAGAGACACAATGATGTTAAGGAAGCTTGTGCAAAAAGGAACCCATATGACTTCACCCTTAAAGAGCTCAAGAGGCAGAATATCATGCCCAGGTGCTTTCCCCAACTTGTGAGATCGTAGTGCTCATTGAACATACCCTCAGGTGAAAATAGTGTAACACCGGGAGTACCACCAGCTTCCTTTTTATATATGTATGTAAACAGTACAGGCCACTGGAATGTTTAAGCTCACGGGTTATGGAATTGCCATTTCTATTCCTGGGCACCCCTCTCGGTTTGTACCTTGGGCAATAGTTCTCCAGAAAAGACTGTTTGTCTTTGTAGTTGCTGCATAAACGAGATGATATCTCTTCATTTCCTTCTTCTTTTTTTTCAACACTACATTTTATTAAGCATTTTCACAATGTATACATCAACAAGGCTGAAGTCCATTGCAGTGTTCACTTCTCAGGGATAAAGTCTCTTAATTGTTATGTTTTGTAGCGGGTCCCGCCGTGTATGTGCGTGTGGGTTCCATGCGCTGTTTCCAGGGCTTAAGCAATTCCAGTGTGTCCGTTATAGTTCTCATATACTGGGAGTGCCCATAAGGCCTGTTGCTTGAGGTCCACTTTTCCTATAGTGCTATTTGAGCCAACCACCTTGATTTTGCTATGTCCACTTGGTAATTTCGCTTACAACTCTCAAGGCCAGAGATCAATTCAGTTTTTTGCTTTTCTGCAGCAGTTGTGAAAATAGGGGTTTCTGTTCCTGGTCTTCTTGCACGGTTTCGGGACGAATGAAAGAATTGTATCCCATAGTGAGACCAGTAGATTCAAAAATTGTGCTTTTGCTGCATCTGCAGTTTATAGTTAAAAGAAACATTGAGGAGAAAAGGAAATAGTTTTTGTTACATATTTGGCAGGCAATCCTCTAGATGTATAATAATAATAATAATAATAATAATAATAATAATAATAATAATAATAATAATAATAATAATAATATTATAATAATAAGATATACTAATTTGCATTTATATAGCACTACAAACCCTCAGGCATCTGAGCACTGCTTAATATTGCCCAGTGTGTGTGATGCTCATTTATTACACCATGTTACTCTGTGGCTGTTGTTGGGCCGTCTACTGTCAGTGCCCCTTGGGCTAACATTGAAATCGTGAAAAACAGAGGGACTAACAACACCACCACTGGGTCATTGTCACTCTCCAAGCATGTGAGGACTTTTAGATCAGATGCCAGGGTAATTCGCCCGTCTATCAAAATATAAACAAGATATCGATGTACGTTTCATATTTCCTCTATATATCAATACGTGTCACCTCCTCTTCTTGGTGTTCATGATCATCGTTCTCTCTCTCTCCCCCCCACTCTCTAACTCACTCTCCCTCTGCCTCCCTCCCTTTACCCATTCCCTCTCTGCTCTGATGTTCAACCAGTTCCGCTCCCTCGACTCCCATCACCTCTATCGCCTAACTCTCCCATTATCCTCAGGATCAGGCCCACTTTTATACTACTGGAATTGGGATTGGGCTCATTAGTGGGGACTGTGCAGGAGCTGTGTTGACATCGAGAGTGAGCAGTCGATTGAAAGGTAGCATCTCGAATTCAACGTCTTCCTGTGCGTTTGTGTTACTAGGCTGGTGGTTATCCGTGCATCTAAGAGAAATAAAGGCAGTCCACCATCCTAAAGTAAGGCAGGCCTGACTCCATGTCAGTCTCACTCTGGGATGGAGCTGCAGGGCACGCCCCTGCTGGGTTCCTGTAGATGTGTGCTTCCTAGCTCCATTGTGTGGACCACGAGCATCTGTGTTCATCCTGGGATTCCTTGCAGGATGTCCTATGTATCATGAACACCCATTGCCTGCTGGTATTCGGTATCAGTTATGAATAATATGCTGTTTGTGGTGTCCTGTGAATAAGTTTCCAGGAGCCTTAGTCCCAACGCTCTACATGCTTGTTTGTTCCTTGCGTTTTCATGCTGGACCTTAGCGTTCTCCAAGAGGGTTCCCTGATGTACAGCGTAAGGGTCTGAGGCCTTGGGAGACCAGTCATATACCACTGAGCAGGCTCGGTTCCCAGCTCCCCAAAGAGCCATCCCATAGCCTTGCCTAAGTCCCAGTCCACACTTGTGTGAATGTTCCCAGTCACTCCGGCTGCTTGTGAGCTTGTGCACTCACTGATGCTTTCAGTTTTCATGCCACTGATCTACGCGGCCATCTCTGTAAACGTCTGATGATCCTCTTGTCAACTGCTCATCTGTGCTCATGAATCAATGAATATCCCAATTCAAAAGCCAACAACCACACAGGCCACTGCTTTTGCCAGTGCCCTCAGCTACCACTAGTTCTAATGCACTTACTGCCAGCGCCCAAGTGTGCCTTTAGAATTAGTGGTCCAGACAATGGCGACCAACTGTGTGTCTGAGAACATACCAATTAAAATGATGCACCACAGTGCAGCCAATGGAATGTCTGGGGCAACACATTTCTCCATGAGAGCTCCTGTACAGGAAACTAAGCAGATGAAGATGACAGAGACCAAGAGCATGCCCCTGAGAAAAACTCTCAGCTTAAAGAAAAGTGTTACAAAAGGGGGCCCATAAGAATTACTCTGCCTCAACACAGACACCTTACCAATTATTTAACCCCAAAATAAGACTATCAAAATTAGCGTGCCAATAAACACGCCCACCAAAATGATTGCACGCTAAAATGCTCTGCCATTCTGACAGGATAACAGATTTAGGGGCACCAGGTGAAAATAACTCAATTGGTGGTGAGAATAAAGGAAGCCTGCAAATTGAACGGGGAGAAGGGCAGAGCGATGCAGAGGCAACCCCCCAGCTCTGCCCTCAGCAGGATAGAGAATCTTTCACCCAAGATGGTCTGATCCGCCATCCAATTAGTGTTGAGACATGTGTATTCAGGATCATAGAGATCACTACATACAATACCATAGTTGACATGTAAGAGTCATGGACTGCCTTGGCTCTCAGGCAGAATAAGCATTCTTTAAAAGCTCTTCCAGTCAAACAATATACTGCTGTGTTAGCCTCCCTGTAGTACAGAAGCACTGTTTTCTCCCAAATGCACTTTAAAGTGTAAGCAGCAGCTACCTCAGTGGATAGGCCAGGACAGAACATGTGAAAGCACCCATAAAAACATGGGAACAAACACCCGAACAACCAATGTGTCCCTCCGACTGCCTTTTGATACTGTGCAGCCCCCCATTGCACGCTTTCTAAGTTCCCACCATAGAAAGCCCATACATATACTCGTGATGGCATTTACAGGCACACGTGGTGCCACCATCATTATTCATGAGGTTTAACTTCTGAGACTACACATATGTCGGAGAGCCACGTCAGGCATCAACGCTATGTCCTTGGTTTGTTGCCATTTTTCGTCTTGAGTGGCTGCCATCTTTTGTTGCCTCACCTTGCTGTAGGACCTCTAAAGCACATCTCCACCTCAACCTGACACAGAGTTTTGTGCATCTAATATCTGCTTCCTTTTTTCCCTGGAACACTTCCTCACTGAAACCAGATTGAACATTAGTGACCTCGGACCCTCCTTTAATCGGCCAAGTTGTTGTGCACGGAAGTGGTGTAATCGGGCTTTGAGACACAGCTTGTGCGCCCGGAGCTTTTTTACTTGTTTTGATCTGCTGAGCATCATATTGCATTTGTTGTGACACCAGTCAGCCACCTACCTGACCCCGTGCCTAATTCACAGAAGTGTTTTATAATGGCAAAAGACCATTGGAAAACGCTCTGTGAATAATGCCTGCTGTCTTGGAAACCTAATAAGGCATGCTGTTCTTGTAGCTTGTTTACATATTTTCATCGCAGAGAGGAGGTTAGTTCTGCCCATTGATTCCCTGGTTGAACCTCCTTCTTGTTGATGCTTTGGTTGTGTATCTCATCGCATCCATCCCCCATGTTCTTTGCCTCCACCAGTCTATCACCCAACTGATGCACCATCATTGTATTCCAGCTTTCTTCAAGATCTTAGCCCCTTTCTGCCTTCTTATCTCTGTTCTATCGGTTTGCTCACTGCCCACAGAATCTTCTGTGTTTTGTGTGTTTCCGTCTAGCGTGGGCTCCGCTCCTAATATTAGTTGTACGGGTATCATGATAAAGAGACTGCCTTGCCCACCAGCTTCCGGAAAGTGGTCAGGATTAGCCCCTCCACTGTTTGCTTCTTTCTTTTTAGGGTGCAGCATTTCCAAGCTCTGCCAGATCTGCTTGACGGCCCTTCAGTTATCATCAGTCTGTCATTTATGTTGATTCTGCTGCAAATGGTGCTGAGCTTCTCACTACCCAAGTGTTTGTGGAAGGCTTGTTCAGCAACTTCCTTCTACTGATGGTCATCTAATTCACCTGACGTGCTGCGTTTTTAGACATTGTTTATGCTTTTGAAATGAATTGTATGCAAAAGATTCGGTCAAATAAATTAGGAGACCAAACAAAGAATACTTTATTGATCAATACCCATAAATGAATCTATTCAGGTAAAAAGAGTATTGAAAAGTTTGAACGCACCTTTCTCTTGACCCCCCAATCACTGTTGACTGCAGGAGGCTAAGGCCTCATTACACGGAAGGCGGTGAGCCATGGCGCTATTAGCGCCATGGCTCATGCCGGTAAAATACCGGCACCGCCTTGGCGGAAAGGGGATTTACCGCCCCATTCCAAGGTTGGTGGGGCGGTAAATCCCCCTTCCGCCATTGCCCTTCCCCATTCCCATTTCTGCCCCATAGGGCTCTATGGGAATGGGGAAGGCGCTAATTACGGCACCGCAATTTTGCGGTGCCGTAATTAGCTCCGAGGTCCCTTAGCGGGTTGGTTTTTAACGCCTGCAAAAAGCAGGCGTTAAAGCACCAACCCGCTAAGGGACCTCGTAGTACGGCGGTAAGGGTTAACGGTCACCGTTGCCATTAACGGTGACCGTTAACCCTTACCGCCGTCCGTGTAATGAGGCCCTAAGACTTGGGGCACAGACATGCCCTTCACTGGGCAACACAGGCTAGCACGTCCAGCATATATATGAAATCTTATGAAATTGCCATGCTTTGGACATGATGACATCATTATAACCGCACAACAGTGCCCTCTAGCTTCATAGGCAGCGACTGCAGCCTAGTCATGTAAACTCTGGATCTGTGGATGGTCCGGTCTTGCCACACGCACTTTAAGTAAGAGCAATTGCCCTCTCTGCAGCACTTATGCACAGAGCTCAGGATGAAAAACTCCTCCCAAGCCCAATCGCCACTACCAATTTGCACTACGTCTGGAACTCATTTACAGAGCTTACCTTTATGGTTATCATTATTCAGTTAACGAGTGAGAGCCACAGGCAGGCAGCATTACTTACCTTAAATCAAGGATGCCCTCTCTCAGACACAGATAAGAGTACAACAGTTGAAATATGTAGAGTCCACTATATAAAATAATGTATACGGAAATGTGCGTTGTATTTTGAAATGCAGGATTTTATGTGATCCCTTAAAGACAGATAAAAAAATGCGAGCATGCACACATCATGCTATTAATGCACATTTGTTTTACTTGAAATCAACGCTGTTCCTTTGTAATTGATATGGTGGCAATATACTACATAACGAATGCTTTCCCTCCTTATGCCTTACTCCTAACCTAACAATGGGACCATTGTCTAGCGGCTGCCAGATCAGTATCCCAGACAGAGAAGATCAAAGAACATTCTGAAAAGGGCATCGCACCGTGTGATATTGATTAAGGCAAGATGTAAGAGTAACATATATTTCCAGTTAAAAATGAACAGAGAACTTCATTTATCAAGCAGTTATTATTGCCTTGTATCCTGAGGCATCAGACATGTGCCAATTGCTACTCTCCACAGCAGTCCTTTTCTGGTTGGCGCATAAATTGATGTTTGTTCCATGTTATGCTGTTGTTTCTTGACCCCACACTACAATGTTTTGGCATTAAAATGCCTTGTTTCTTAATGAATCTGCAGTACGCATAGAAGAGGTTTGGTGTACCTGGAACCTGTTTCTGATAAGTTGTTCCATTGTTTTGATTGGTTGGTCATTTTTAATGTGAGTGTTCTCGTTTTCAGTTCATTTTAAAGGACATCCCATTAATACATCTGGAATGTGTTTTTGTATGTTCAGAATGCCCCCATTAGCTGCTTGCTTTGCAGAACTGCATGTACATCTATAATGGACACATTCACATAGCCATGGCGTTGGAGGTAGGAGGTGATCCAGGAAAAAAAACTGTTTATCAAAATCCAAGGTCCTGAAGAGTGAAGAGGAAACAGGAATTGTCAACAGTGTAGAAGCAGCATAGATCTCTAAAAGGATCAGAATAGAAGAGAGTTTGGAGTGTGGAGCTTCAGAGAGAAAGTTGGAGACATGCATTAGTGCAGGCTTAGTGGAGTGTTTACTACGGAAACCAGATTGAAGTGGATCTCAAAGGCCATTATAGGCAAGGGTACTTAGTGATCCAGTTGAAGACCACCCATTCATGTACTTTTGAATAATGGTAAAGGTCGCAGATTAGAAGATAGTTTACTAGGCTGTTTGGGTCAGCAGAGGGTTTCTTCAGTAGAAAGGAGGCAGGGAACAGTCCGGCATAGAGAGAGGTGAAAGTGCTCAAAGAGAGAAGGGTAGGTGATTGAGACTAAATCTTGACCATTTGTAGAGCAAACCGGTCAATATGAGTGAAAGAAGGTTTGGTGCTGTGAAAGATATGTGCTCATTCAATAGGAGAGGTAGGGGAGATGTTGTGGAGTGTAGAAGCGATCGAGGGGAGAGGTGTAAACAGAAGGCGGCTGGGGAGTTAGAGGGAGCATGGATGTGAGAGTGTCATATATTTTAGAGATTTTAGAGGAAAAGCAGTGAGCAAAGACATTAACAGAAAGGGAGGAGTTGATGGATATTGGCTTGGGAGGTGTGAGCAAAACTTCTAGGGAAGATGGAAGTTTCTGGGAGAAACTGTAAATGGACAAGGTTCAGTTTGTTAAGTAGGAATATTTGGAAATTGAGGGTCTGAATCTCAGAGGTGATCCATGGGCGGGGACAGGGAGGGGAAGGCGTGAATGTGTGAGTAGGATAGTGTTGGTTAAAGTGCATAGTGAAAGTCAGAAACAGCACAGTCAATAGAAGAGCCCTCAATAGGGGAGAGAGAGGGATAGGGGTCCTCATGTAATCAAGGTATGACTGTCCTCATAGTCATTGAAGATGGATAGGAGGAGTAGAGGGTTGGGGAACCAAGATGATGAATTGAACAATTGAGTGATCATACGGAGAGGGGTGAATGAGTGGTTTGAGCAAGAGAGTGAATTAAAGAGAAAGAGAAGTTCATGAGGCTTCCCACTACAGTTGGTAGGCTTGTTGGGAGGAATAAGAGGGAATAGACAGATAAGAGGGAGTTAAGTTCAAGGCAGGTGGCTGCAGAATGCCTGAGAATGTTAACAGGCCACCAGCATGTCAGCATGACAATAGAGTTGTCAGTAGGAGTGATTTGAGGAGACGTTTCAGATCAGGGTAGAAGGGGTTGAGAGGAGCAGGGGATCAATTGAAAGACAGAAGAGTGAGAGGAGAAGGAGAGTGGAATTGAATAGTGGTATATTCAAAAGACCAAGTGGTAATGTCAGAAGGGGGTAGGAGGGCAGTTTTTCAGGCAGCTGGGGAGCAGGTGCAAGTGGATCTAGGTCACCTGGCCTAAGCCCCGCCCACCTGGTACCTTACTGGCTGCTGCTCTTCTTCACCACTTAGCAAGCCTCGGCCACCTGGTGCCTTCCTGTTTGCCGCTCTTTTTCACCACTTAGCAAGCCCCGCCCACCTGGTGCCTTCCTGCTTGCCGCTTTTTTCCCTACTTAAGGAGCCCTCCATCCTCTTTTCCTTTGTAGCTGGAGAGCAGGTGCAAGAGGATCTAGGTCACAAAGCCTAAACCCCGCCCACCTGGTGCCTTCCTGGTTGCCACTCTTTTTCACCACTTAGCAAGCCGTGCCCACCTGGTGCCTTCCTGCTTGCCGCTCTTTTCCCTACTTAAGGAGCCCTCAAGCCTCTTTCCCTTTGCAGCTGGAGACAGGTGCAAGTGGATCTAGGTGACTTGGCCTAAGCCCCGCCCACCTGGTGCCTTCCTGGTTGCCACTCATTTTCACCACTTAGCAAGCCCCGCCCACCTGGTGACTTCCTGCTTGCAGCTCTTTTTCACCACTTATCTAGCCCCGCCTACCTGGTGCCTTCCTGCTTGCAACTCTTTTTCACCACTTAGCAAGCCCCACCCACCTGATGCCTTCATGCTTGCCACTCTTTTCCCTACTTAAGGAGCCCTCCAGCCTCTTTTCCTTTGCAGCTAGGGAGCAGGTGCAAGTGGATCTAGGTCACCTGGCCTAAGCAACACCTACCTTCTTAGCACTGCCTCTTCCTTCCTGCTCTTAACTCTTAGATCAAGGGCTTTTCTCGGGCCAGGCATCCGATGCGAAGGGCAAACAAACAAAAGGGCAATTCCTGTTTGGACCTGTTTGGACCAGGAGGACCCAGGGGCCGACCCCCTGCTCAGACAGCAGGTTAGCATGCATCAACATGTGTTTACACCCTCTGTCCCCGCAGGCCATCCCCACCCCTTCTGGTCCCCACCGTGATGTTCCCTTGTGCCTCCCCTTCTCAAACACAGATATTGCCTGTTTTGCCTGATTCTTCTACGCGGCTCCTCCCACTAGTCCCCTCCAGCCTACTTCTGCAGGAGTCTGTCCTGATACATTCTGGTTTCACCATCACCGTCTTGTGGCCAATGCTGGATTTGACTTTTATGGACTTCATTGATTTACGGTGCGTCACCCTTTCTCAACTCTCATGCTGGACTTCCTTTGCATCCTGTCCTCATGGGGGCCTTGAATCATGCTGTTTCCATATAAGTCTTGTATCCTGGCTTGCAACATGATGTGTTATTACTGACTTCTGCAATTACATTCGCTCTCCCCTCTTGCTTCCCCACTCTTTTTGACTGCTTACTCTCTGTTCTCCCCTCCTCTCCCTTCTAACTCCTCCCCTCCACCCTTCACTTTCTTCTATGCACTCTATCAGAATTGTCCTTGAACCAAGTATGATAGCAACCTCGTCTGTCTCCTCCAAACTCCCTCACTGTCACCCCCATCCAGCACTATCTGAAATGTTGTCAGGCCTAGTACGATAGTAGTTTGTTTGTTCCTCCCCTCCCTTTCTGCACCCCTCTCCCTCACCTTTTGTTTTTCTCCGGCTCTACCAGAAATGTCATCAGGCCTAGTACGGTAGTCGCCTGTCTGTTTCCATTTCCTTCCCACTCTCCCCCTCCCTTCCTTATCTATGTCTTAGCTCATGCACTATCTGAAATGTCGTTAGGCCGAGTATGATAGTTAATTTCACATCCTTACTGTTCATGGCCTATAAGAATGTCATTGTTTTTTCCTTGTTCCCTTCCCTTGCCTTGAAGTGCTTTGAAAGGCATTGTGTGCAGGTGCTATATAAATAAACTATCATATCATATCATATCATTTAGGAGGAACCCAACACAGCACTCTTTCCAACAGGTAACAGGTTGGGAAGAGGGGGAAAGGTTATCAGAGTCAGCATAAAGAGCTGCTAGTTTAGCAGAGCTAAGAGGGGAGATCCAGCTTTCTGTGATAGCAAGAAGTGAAAGTTGAGGCTGAAAAGAGTCAAAGTGGTCAGTGATATCAGGAGGCTTGCTTCAGAAGGATTGTGCTTTCCAGAGACTAAGTGAAAGAGTGATAGAAGGTCAGGGAGAGGAGCACATGATGTCCAGTAGGGGAGGAGTATAGATAAGGTTGGAGATCTCGGAAAAATGGGACCATTGTGTTTGAGGGGTACAGATGCAAGGAGGAGGTTGATGGGGAGTGTTGAGGTGAGGCATATGTTAGACCATTGAGGCTAAAGGCTGTGAGAGAAGGGAAGGATGGAGAAGAGTGGGCACAAAGAGGAATGGAGCAAACTCATGGCGCAAGATGGCTGGAATAGGCATTTGAAGACATTGACGAAAGGGTGCAGGCCAAGAGTGAGAAAGTGCAGGTGAGTGAACCGAAATGGAAGGGGGAATGGTTGGCTAAAAAGAAGAAGGTATAAGTTCTGAGTTGATCTAGGATGGTGCTATAAATAATGGAAAGACAGTGAACAGACCCAACACAGTAATGGTCAATTGCTCTTTGAGGTAACTGAAGATTTGCACTGTATGGATAGTTAATGGGTGGATCCCTATGTGTGGAACCAGTACTCAGGCAAAGGAAGTACTGAGTACTGAGCTTGGTGAAGCCCTGGCTTAAGCAGGGGTTTTGGCCTTAGGCCATTTCTGATCCTCACAGGCCAAAACATGCAGTCTCACGTTGCTGCTTTTGGCCCTCATCTGCACACTGGGCTAGATGTCCACACCCGACTCAATAAGGGATGCAGTGCATCACATTGCCCTCTGACAGCCATTCACAGAGCTCCACAGGGCTTCCAGACTTCGAGGCAGGATGCAGGTGTTATGCTCCATATGGGTGTATTGCTGTTCTTACTCACTGTGCCAATGCAAACCTCTATATTGTGGAAATGAACTTGACATTGTGAGATGCTGACGGACCATACAACACTACTTTACAGCTTTTGAAATGTGCAGCTTTGCACTGCTTTGGTGCTCTAGATCTTGCACTTGTCTGTGTCGCCCTGTGTTTATTGTTCACGATAGCCACTGTTTAAGGAATAATATTTGTGTCACGCTAGAGCAGCACACTGTGCTGCTGGGAACTCTAATGATGGCAACATATTCTTCACTGTAGCCAGGCAACACAATTCACTGCATCCGTTTTTATTGTCTTTATTCCCACGCAATACCATAAACATACATGCCAACATTCCATTGCAACTGGGAGGGATATTTCTTCAAAGAAATCGGGAGACAACAATTTCCCCATAGGAATGCATTGGGGAAAGAATTATTTTAGGTGGGAGAACGTAAAAAATAGCAGTATTTTTCACAGAAAAATCGGGAGTCTCCCGCCTAATTCGGGAGGGTTGGCATGTATGCATAAACACCATCTCTTTGCAAGCTGTCAGGCCTGCCCGTGCGGCTTTCCTCATGCTGACCCTGGGCTTGCATGCTCATGCAAAATCCACCTCTATTTTAGGGTCTGAGCCATACAGTAGTATTGCTGGCATCATGAAAGTCAGGCATTTCGAAACACAAACAAAAGATGTAACAGGTGTGTGTGGTTTTCTGTATGATGTGTAGGTGCTGCAGAGGAAAGGGAACTTGGGCAGAAATTTGGTCGCCCTACTCCTCCTCCAACAGGTTAGGCGCCATCTAGGTCTGTTCTTACTGGAAGCTTGCTTCCCCTCTGGCACTCAATGCTTGTCGTAAATGAGTTCACCAGCATGCTCCAAGCAGGCCCCAAGTGGGACCCACCAGCAGGACACTATCTCAAAGGGCTCAATTTTCAGGTTGCTCAGAGGTCCGTACCAATCATCACCAGTGTAATGAGATAAGAACAAGTGGCTGCAGATGAATATAGTATTTATTATTTATAAGTGCAGTGTAACTCTATGATGTTACACCGTAATGAGCATAGCGGCCCAGTTCCTGAGGCATGGAACACTCTTTGTCTGCCCTCCGTCGAAGCAGATTGGCCGTGGCATAAAGACACCAGTTTGCCCCATGGGAGCAGGCAGGCAACACATGCCCCTTTAAAGGCCCACTTTCAAGGCCTCACAATGCATTCCCTGTCTGGCCCCGGCCATGCAACATCAAACAGGCACTGATGTGCCCACCAGAGCCCAGCAGCTATGCTGTGGCTGATGTATGTGAGGTAAGCCTTGTTGAGCATTGCACATTATTATTGAATAGCCCCTCTAAAATGGCGCCCAATTCCAAACTTGTGGCCTTCCTGAGGCCTGGAACACTCTTTGTCCGCCCTCCATGGAAGCAGATTGGCCACAATTGTATGTTGACCTTTTGTTTTTCTTGTTCAGATACCTACTTGTTAACTTTTGTAAAAAAAAAAAATATATGGAAAGGAAAAGATATCTTGTATTCAATGACCCTGCAACATTTATTGTTTTTTGAAAATATATTGCTTTCCTAGGGACAACTTAGTTTTCACCTTGGGCTCAGCAGTGCAATGGACTCATTGAATTCTTAAACATGCACTTGAGCCTCAAACTGCATTGATAGTGACTTAACTAACAAGCATTGTTCTTCTGTTAATTATGTTTTTCATTCCTACATTTAGAACACTATTGCAAACTGCACATAATTACCTGCACTAAGTTGATTTCTATTATGCCATTTGTTGCAAAAATTTGATTGCACTTTTTTCACAATTGTATGTTGACCTTTTGTTTTTCTTGTTCAGATACCCACTTGTTATCTTTTGTAAAACAAAATAAATATATGTTCAAGAAGCACCCAGCACACTGACACAGTGATTGGTAATTGCGCATAGCGGTTGATTCACTCATAGGATTTCCAAATTAAGGAAACCTAATCTTTTTCTTTAAATGTCACTAGCGGACAGCTCTAAAACTCTAGCATTTGTCCACATAAAATCTGTGTGGTTTTCAATCATTATTAATAAGGGTACACTCTCTTGTTTAGATGGCCGCGGCATGAAGACATCAGTTTGCCCATGGGAGCCAGCAAGCGACACCGTCCCCTTCAAAGGTCCGCTTTTAAGGCCTCACAATGCATTCCCTGTCTGGTCCTGCAACATTAAAGAGGCACTGAGGTGCCCCCAGAGCCCAGCAGCGATGCCCTGGGTGAGATATGCGAGATAAACCCTGTGGGGCATTGCAAATTATTTTTGAATAGCCCCTCTAAAATGGCTGCCCAATTCCACACTTGTGGCCTTCCTGAGGCCTGGAACACACTTTGCCCGCCCTGCATGGAAGCAGATTGGCTGCGGCATGAAGACATCAGTTTGCTCCATGGGAGGCGGCAGGTGACACATGCTTCTTCAAAGGCCCACTTTCAAGGCCTCACAATGCATTCCTTGTCTGGCCCTGGCCCTGCAACATCAAAGAGGCACTGAGGTGCTCACCAGAGGCCAGCAGCGATGCCCTGGCTGCTGTACGTGAGGTAAGCCCTGTTGGGCATTGCAAATTAATTTTGAATAGCCCCTCTAAAATAGCGTCCAATTCCCCACTTGTGGCCTTCCTGAGGCCTGGAACACACTTTGCCCACCCTCCGTGGAAGCAGATTGGCCGCAACATGAAGATATCAGTTTGCCCCATGGGAGATGGCAGGTGACACATGCCCCTTCAAAGGCCTGCTTTCAAGGCCTCGCAATGCATTCCCTGTCTGGCCCTGGCCCTGTAGCATCAAACGGCACTGCGGTGCCCACCAGAGGCCAGCAGCGATGCCCTGGCGGCTGTAAGTGAGGTAAGCCCTGTTGGGCATTGCAAATTATTATTGAATAGCTCCTCTAAAATAGCGGCCAATTCCACACTGTGGCCTTCCTGAGGCCTGGAACACACTTTGCCCACCCTCCGTGGAAGCAGATTGGCTGCGGCATGAAGACATCAGTTTGCCCCATGTGATGCGGCAGGCGACACATTCCTCTTCAAAGGCCCGCTTTCATGGCCTCACAATGCATACCCTTTCTGGCTGTGACCCTGCAACATAATAGAGGCACTGAGGTGCTCACCAGAGCCCAGCAGCGATGCCCTGGCTGCTGTACGCGAGGTACACCCTGTTTGGCATTAAATTATTACTGAATATTCCCTCTAAAATGGCAGCCCAATTCCACACTTGTGGCCTTCCTGAGCCCTGGGATGCCCTGGCTGAGGTGTGCGAGGCAAGCCCTGTTGGGCATTGCAAATTATTATTGAATATCCCCCTCTAAAATGACAGCCAAATTCGACACTTGTGGCCTTCCTGAGGCCTGGAACACACTGCCCACCCTCCGTGGAAGCAGATTGGCCGCAACACGAAGACATTGGTTTGCCCCATGGTAGCCAGCTTGTGATGCCAGCTGCCTTCAAAGGCCTGCTTTCAAGGCCTTATGATGCATTCCCTAACTGGCCTTGTCCGGCCATAGCCAGCCCACCGGCTCAGTGATGTTGTTACTTGGTATGCCAAGACCGTATATTACCGTCACTACCTGTCCTTCAGCTGCCCTCAGATTCTAATGAGGTCATCCTTGAACTCTCCATGCTGCCTACGGATGCAACAGACCTCGTCCCACTGCAGGCACGGACACATCAGTCGACCAAGGTAAGAGGTGCCTCTACCCGTCTCTAAGCACATGTGGTACCTAGTCACCTCCTTTTCCCCATCTGCTATTGTCCGCCAACATCCTCACTCCAGCGTTATACTTGGAACTAAATCCAGCCATGCTTTCAGCCTGGCTGCAACCAGTTGACTCTCTTCAGCCACCACCCCATTCCTACCCTTACCAACAGGCTTCCACCTTACGTCTGCCTGCCCAGCAATTAGTCTAGCTTCCAAGCCTCCTGTCGACCTCCACCACACGTCCCTGCCGCTGCATACATCTTCCCTGAAAGCATGCATTGACAATTAGAATGACTCCATCTAAGACTGGTGCCTTAGTGCATTGCATTACGTTACGGCTGGCCCGCAAAATGACCCTCCATATGAGCCCCTGAGCCTTCTGCAGCACTGATGCCCACATCTGTGAATGGCCTAGAAGCGCTTTATATTGTTGATGATTTGTCAAATGTATCACTGTGTGCCCATCCTCAGGTACCCCTGCTGCCTCCTGCAATCACAAGGCACACTTTAATGAATGGTGCATGTATAGATCCTACCACAAATTGTTCAACTACACTGAGTACTCAACCTGGTTTTTCTCACAATACACCCTTGCCGCCGCAGCTACCATTTCTACCTGCCTTCCTGAAGCTCACTACAGCTTAGTGTACTGCAGCCAAACCTCAAAAGGCTCTTCAACTGGTTTCTTGTAATGTTAGCCACTTCCTACACCCTACCTGCACGTACCAACTGCACCACAGTGCATTGCACAATTGCCTCAACGCTTAATGATTTACATGAAAATGGACAGATTGCACCTATACCACATATATCAGATCCCACTAGGCCTGTGAGTGGTACCTCAGCCTCTCCTTCACCACATCCTAGAATGCACAGAATACTCAGTCATCCTACACACTCAACCCAGCTGCCAGTCAACCTGCCCAATTCTTTACCACTGACACGTAGGAATGAACGCCTAAGACTGCATACTCATACCCTCACCTACATACCTAATGGACTGACACACGCAGGACAGTCAGCCTTAAAAGAGCCACACACCTCCATTGCCTACAACAATACAAATAACAAATAAAAGTGAAAGGTAGCCAGGCACTTTTGCCCCACACCAGGCAAGTAAACAGCAACACTCACCCAAAGGCACTACCCATGCCACTACCTGATGTTGCACCAACACCCCTATTAGCAATCACTTAAAAATGAACACTGATCAATGTCAGATCCTCAATGGTACATGCCACAGAGATCCAAGACCTCATCTCAGTGCTTGAACTTGACCTATTAGCAATCACAGAATCATGGATGCACCTGGCGTCTGGCCCACCCCTCTCACTAGCCTTACCCAATAACTACACAATCTTTAGAAAAAATAGACAAGACTCCAGAGGCGGTGGAGTGGCCATCATAGACAAAAATGTTCTAGTTAATAGAGAAATCAACAATATACCCTTGACATCAGGGGAACTGCTTTCAGTTAAATTGACACTCTCTCACACCACCTTGCTGGTGATCCACCTAATCTTTAGAGCCCCACAACCACTACTATCATTTGAAGATGATATCTTGCACATCATCTCCACTAACACCAAATCTACGTCTAAGACCATCCTGCTAGGAGATCTAAACCTCAGCATGAATGATGAAAAAGACTCTAACGCCCAGTCACTAGTAAATGCTCTGGCGGCCTTAGGCTTCACCCTAGGTATCCTGGACCCTCACACTCTAAGGGCAGAACTCTCGACTGGCTAGCAGACTCAATTTGTGATTTCTCAGTCAACTCTAATGCACCCTGCCCCTGGTCACACCACAATACTGTAACTTTCACTGTTCCCATACCTAAAACAAAGTCAGCAGCAGCAGATAACACGAACCGAAGCTCCAAAGAATTACTGCGGCCAGCATTTTACCTCTGCTGAACCACATTTGCGCCACCCTGTCCTCAACAGACGATCCAGCCAAACTGGTGGACATCTATAATACAACAATGGCCAAAGCCATTGATACAGTAGCCCCTCTCACACTGCACAAAGCCAAACCCTTATCACACTGCAACTCCTGCTACACTCACAACCTCAAAAGCCAACGCTTAAAAAAAATGGAGACAGGGACAACTTGGAGAAACATACCATCAGATACAAAGAAATAAATGTTTGTTACGCTGGCTAAAGCTTACAAGAAAGAGCTCCTCTCAGCAAAAAAAAACAATTCAAAGAAAGAATCCATATGGCTAGCTCCAGCTCTCATGAACTATTCGTCATTCATCAGGAACTAGAAACACTGACACTACCCCACCACCCCGGATGCCCACAAGACAGTAAATGGTGCATTATTGTACAAAATGCATTATTAGACAAATTTACTCTTCCCCAGAAAAAGATTGCAACAAACGAAAATTGTCTTGACCATAACCCCTACAGAGAGGGTCTCCCAGGCCCCTCCAACCCACTTCACCTTTAACTTTAAACCCCTGCAGGAAGCAGAAACCATACAAATCATTAACAGCTTCAAACCTTTGAGATGACAAGGCAATATCTATCCTGCAACAGTGGTCAAAGACTGTGCTGAAGCACTCTCGCCTTTCATAACAGCTTTTTTAAATACCTCCTTCACCTCGAATACAGTCCCAACAAATCTAAAAGATGCCTAGCTCCTCCAGCTTCTAAAAATAACAACCCTTGATCCAGATATAGCCACTAACTATTGCCCCATCACCACCGTCCCCTTTCTACCAAAAATACTGGACAGGGCAGCTTACACAGGTATTTTTGAAAGCAAACAACCTCCTAGCCCTATGACAGTCGGGCTTCAGACCAGGCCACAGCATAGAAACCTCCCTCTGAGACCCAATAAAACAGATGGACAAAGTCAAATATGCTGTCAAGGCATCTCTCCTATTATTGGTAGACTTGTCAGCAGCCTTTGACCTTGTGGACCATCAAATCCTTTGAAGACATCTGACCACATCATCCCATTTCTCAGACCAGGCTACCATCTCATTTGCATCCTTCTTATCTAATATATGCTCTAGAGTCTTTCTCAGACATAGCTGCAGCCCCTCCAACACCTACCAATCTCCTGTGGCATCCTGCAGGGTTCGTGTATCTCTCCGACTCTTTACAATACATTCACCAAGCCCCTGTTTGACATGCTAGATGACCTGGGCATATCCTACACAAACTACACAGATGAGACGCAAATACTCTTTCCCCTCACCGGTAACTACTCTCTTGATTCCAATGCACTGCACTCTATCTACCAAACAATCCAAGTCTGGATGGCTGCCAACTGTGCCTCAAGGATGAAATTACGAAAAAAGGGAAATACAACTAACCGGCTCACAAACCACCCTGAGCAAACCTGGCCCCAATACAAGTAATTCATCATCGATGGCTTCACCATACCAGTTTCAAGCTCTGTTTAAACCTTGGGTGTCTATTTTGATTCCACCGTGTCCTTAACCAGGCAGGTCAACACCATTGCATCCACGTTGGCTAACACCACAAACTGATCAATGCCTGGAGACCCTTCTTCTTATCAGACAATTGCCTCATGATCACCTGGGCCGTCGTAGGATCTAGGCTTGAATAAGGTAATGCCATGTTTGCATGCATATCTAACCGGAACCTCCATAAACTACAAGTCATCCAGAATAATGCTTTCAGGGCAGACCTGAACATTCCAAAATGCCCCATCAGGCAAAGGATTATTTTAAAATCCCTGGCCATGGCACATAAGTGCCTTGCCAACACTGCACCCAAGCACTTATCACAAAGGTTCCAAAAGTTTAATTCCATTAGACCTACCCGATCCATACACAAGAAGAAACTTGTCACCCCTAGATTCAGAAGGAAAAGATCTGGGGGTGTGAGCTTTCCAGTCACTGCCACAAAGAATTGAAATGCCCTCCCAACCCACCTCAGAGTGGAACAGTCGTACTGGGTATACTACAAGAATCTAAAAACACCACTGTTTGCACGGGAATTCTCGTTTCCTAGCCTTACAACTTACCATTTGTGCATGATAACCTGCATTCAAATGTTGTTCTGCTTATTGTATGCACTGTCTGAAATACCTGCACATTACCTTCACCTATGTAACTAGCGGCCTGATGCCTGAGGGTTTATGTAACTAGCGGCCTGATGCCTGAGGGTTTATGTAACTAGCGGCCTGATGCCTGAGGGTTTGGCATGCTGTGATACATGTGTGAATAAAATAAATGAATAATCAAATGAAACATATCTACGGAATGTACATTTATTATTGCAATCGGTTCTTTGTTTACAGAAATATATCCCTAATCCAATATCCCCACTGCAACAATCCCACGCAATTATCTGGACAAGATACAGGCTGTTTCATGATAATGTTTAATTATAATATTTAAAATAATAAATCAAGGAAATTCTGATAATATTCTAACTTCCAATGCTAAGGATGTCACATGTAAAATGTTATAAATACCTTTGACTACAATAAAAAAGAATACACAGTCTGCCTCATTTTGTCTTCTTAGCATTTTCATTTAACATAAAACATCCACTCTACTGTTCCTCTTCGCACACATTTCCATGAACAGAGCAAAAAATATGAAAGTTTATTATAGACAAGGGGTTCAGATCATTTACTCTATGCAGGCACACAACTTGACATTGACGGCTTCACAAAATGTAACATGAAACAACCTACAGCAGAGCAGAGGATTATGTCTACATTAAAGCCTGCTCCCTCTTAAATTAAAAGGTGAAGCAGGTACTCGGCAGGCTGATCTCTGCTTAGACACTGGCGATCCAACTGTGGTTTTTACTATTGCTAATGTAAACCATCATTTTCATGTGGTTTTTCATATATAGAGCGCAGGTTTCATGTTTTCTGTAGGATTTGAGCCGCTCTCGCTTCCCGTAGCGACAAGTCCAGGAGAAGTTCCCAGGGAACCTGGTATGCTCCACCAACAGGGCGAGCGTGTAGTAGGCTGAGGACGTTTTGAAATGATTCCTGTCAGGAGGCCCCTGTGATGCATCGGCTTGTGGGCAGGTCGGAAGGATATATATTGTATGCCATGAGGCGCAAAGAGAGAGAGAGAGAGCTCCAGGAACTGGAGAGAACACCTTTCCAGCTGTCTTTGTCCCGGCTGGCCTGTCTTTCTCTGCCCAATCCTGGGTTGAGAATTCGGACCCGGCTGGAGGCGATGGATCAAGGTCGGGAGGAGGCACCATTCCGCTGGTGCTTCTCTGCTAGATCAGGGCCCGATGCCATTCCCAAATGACTGCAGGTGTGGCTCTGCCATAGAAGTAGGAGGTGGAAAGTGAGAGAAAGGAGTGAACAAATATTGAACTGTGTAAAAGTAAACGCACTCGTCAGAAGAGCGAACAAATCTTGAACTGTGTAAAAGTAAACACACTCGCCAGCAAAGCACAAGCAGGCAGAGCCATGTAATCATTGTACTTTCCTGTCAGAGTGAGGGGGAACGGAAGAGAGAACAGATAGTGAACTGTGCAAAAGTAAATGCACTCGCCAGCAATGCACAAGCAGGCAGTGCCGTGTATTCATTTTTCTTTCCTGTCAGAGTGTGGGGGAACGAAAGAGCGAACAAATATTGAACTGTATAAAAGTAACTGCACTCGCAAGCAACACACAAGCGGGCAACGCACAAGGGTTGCTGGGGCCTGTGTACTGTTTCCTGCCCAAGTGAAGGGAGCAGTCACGTGGCCCTTTGTTTTTTCCCCCTGCGTACGCTGCAGGAGCAGGCAGGTTACCGTGAGTGTGGGGGGTTTTGGCATGGGAGGAATGCTCAGGGGCAACATGCTCACCTTGGAAGCAAGATGACACGGAGCAACACAGGTTTGATCCCTGCATCCGCACTTAGAAACCTCTGGGTATTAAGCACTTTATAAGTAACCAATCACATCATATCACTACGAGGTGTAGTGGTTTTGGTCTCCCCCTTGGGGGGTAATGTTTCTGTATTCTGTTCACGCTCACGGAGGAAAAGAGGGGAGAGCTAGGTTATGTAAACTTTTAAGCGAGTAGAGGTTAAGGCCAGTTTAAAGGTTAACAATCAATTATTTATTTACCAGAGTGTATTGGAGCTCTCTCAGATGGCACAATGTAATCTAGTCCATCATTGTTGTTACAAATGTGAATTAACTGATTTACTGTGTTTCAAATGTTAAAAATCAATTAATTATTTACCAGAGTGTATTTGAGCTCTCTCTAAGTGACCCAAGGTACGCTATTCCATAATTTATGTTAGAAATGTGAATTAACTGATTTAACAGTGTTACAAAGGTCAACAATCAATTATTTATTTACCAGAGATGTATTTGAGCTCTCTCCGGTGACCCAATGTACGCTATTCCATCATTAATGTTACCAATGTGAGTTAACTGATCTAACAGTGTTTCAAGGTTAATGATTTATTATTTATTTAACAGAAGGGAATTGACCTACTATTTGGTGAACTAATGTACGTTGATCAACCATTTATGTAACAGTACTGCTTTACCCTGAATGTTATGACCTGTGTAACGTAACAATGTGCTATTTGAACCACATTTTTCCTGTATAAAACAAGGTATCAAGCTGGTGAACTGAAGATAAGTCTGTGACTGTTTTATTTACACTAGGTTCGCCCTAGCCACTCTGAGCAGCCAGGTCTAACATATCTCATAGGAGAGGGCCCACGCTGAGCAGAGCCCCAATCCCCTCTGGGGGCAGGCCATGGACATCATAATATAGCCCACTCATTGCCCCCTGGGGGATCATTTCACACATGTGTGCAGTAAGGTGTGAATAACCCATTCTTAGGACTCGTACAGGTTGCAGCACACGCCACTTTTCAGATATCTATGTGAGTACCACCTTACACTAAGTATCTACATAGAGCGTGGTTGAGGAGGTGTAAAATGAATAGTGCTCTGGCTCTTAATGCTGATGATGTGTATTGATGCTGCAATGGGTTTGCATTCTGTGAGTTGAGATTGCACTGCATTTCAACTTTTATATATCATGAACTTTTGAGACAGGTTTTATTAGGTTCTAGACATTTGTTATGTCAAGTCATCATTAAAGTCCTAGATGATGACTTAGGTTCTAAATGGTCTTAGTTGCTGTACATAAGTATATTGGATAGCATTGTCTCTATATATAGAACCACTCGTTGAAGGACCATTTTGTCACAGATTCTGTCTATTGTCTCATATCCTTTTTCAATTTGTGCAATAAAGTGTCCCTCAGAACATTGGCTTTCAAAAGATAAGACTCACACTCATATTTCAAATCATTCAATATTTTCAACCTGTCAAATAAAGTATTTTCAATCCTTTCAACAGCCCCAGTCGTCTGCACTGATAGTTAGACCACCAAGATTGAAGACCAAATTCCAGGCAGATGACACTAATAGGTACCGGCCCGGGCAAGCTATGCAGTCTACCCGCAGGACCCCCATTCTTGGTGGGTATTGTTGGTCTATGCTCCATGGGTCTGAAATGTAAAAATTTAAAAGTGTGGGGGCGAGGACAAACCCCTGTCTCAGACAATTTAATCGATCTCGACAGGTCGTGAGTCACACCTGCACGTTCGTTTCACTATGGAGCAGGATCAACATATTCAGGAGGCCTGGATCCATGTTCGAAGAGGCCAGCTTTCACCACAATTTTATGCTCACTACTCTGTCAAATGCTGAAGACAGGTGCAAACCTACTATTTGGAGAGAGCTGGCCTTATCCTCCTGCATGGTGGACAAACACAGGTTCAGGAGCAAGCCGCTTGCCACTGTCCCCAGCCCCTTGCGAAATCCCGTCTGATAGACACTCAACTTATTAGTGCTCTCTGCCCCTTTAGTCAGACCGTTCAATAACGGGCAAGAGAGTATCTTTGAGGATGTGTCTATCAGGGTGATGGGGAGATTATTCCGCGGGTAACAGCAGTCACACTTCTTACAATAGTTTCAATAAATAAGCCCTTGGTTGGATTCGTTTAGGTCCTTATAGCTGCCTGTCCCCAGTGGTGTATCATACCCAGAAGGGCGGTATGCTATGGTGAAAAAAGCACAATCATGGAAGTCTTCTTGGGTTAGTACAAACACAGTTTAGAAAAACATTTTAAAAAACGCATGTTGAAAATGATACCACATGTGTATACTATAAGGACAAATGGAGGTTCTTGATCTGTATTATTTCCTATGTCATATAGTCTGGTAAATAAAAAAGTGCTATTTGGACTTCCTGTCTACGATCAGGAGTACCGTTAGCAAATGGCCCAGCATATACTCAGATTTTTTGTGTGAACCCATATTTGTGCTAGCACAGAGTTTAAATCCGTTCTAGCAACATCTATGGTATCAACAAAGATTACAAAATGTCCCTTTTTGCAGTTGGTAATCAAAGGGTAATTCCTAAGCCTTATGTCCAGTTTCTTGGTAATTCCTAGGACAAGGAAAAGGCCTACCGGTTTCAGTGGTAAAATCCAATTGCACCACTTTCATCAGGGCCAGAAAGGTAGGGAGCAGTACATTATTTTACAGGCTGCTCCAATGTAAATTGCACACAGGCTGCTATAGAAGATTGAAGGACCCCACCTGCAGAGAGAGGAGAGGAAGGGAGAGGGTTTGGGCGGAAAGACACAAGAAAAAACATAGAAATAGAGATATATGTCTGAAGTTCGGCGCAGCAAGAAGTCACAGGACAGAATGGTGCCTTACCATTAGAATGGTCCTTCCCGCGTTTGTACAATCAGGTGAATGAGAGCTGCATCACCTAGATTTGCATTAGTAGAGTGGACGCTGTGAATAGGGAGTTCCAGGAGGACCTGGGAGGTTCAAGACAAAGGTTTATGAATCCATCAGGTGGCCAAAACAGGTTATTAAATAGTTACACATAAGACAGTGCTTTGGTGAGAGTTAGCATGGCATTGGGCATTGCTAGTGCGGTGTCCATGTCCGAAACAAACCCCACGAATTAATAGGAGGCACACAGTAAGGCAGCCAACTGGTGGCATATTGGTTTTACATTTAATTCAAGAGGGCAGGGGTCGCAACTAAGATTTGAACAAAGATTATAAACAGAGAAAAGTGCATGACCAACACTGTTTCCAATACTTGTTCTGATTGTTTCACTGGCTGTGTTAACTCCGAGTCATTTAGCACTCTCCAAATTGCCCTGATATCCTTCTTTACTATGAATTTCATCATCAATTGGTTGGATTTGATGCACATTGACCTCATTATCAAATGACTGATAACTTGCACAACCTACTACAGCCATTATCAGTGACAGTCCTAGTCACAATATTCCAACTGGAAATGGTTTTGGAGTATTGAATTGGGTCACAATTGTATGTTTTTTCCTCGAGCCGCCATATAGACCAACACTCCCCAATATATGAATTCACACTTTTTTGATCAGGGCTGAACTGACTAATTTGATTTCCAGAGTTGTTTACTACCATATCTTTGCAATTACACTGGGTCTTAATATTATTCCATCATTGAAAGCAGAGACTGATTATCAATTGCAAAGGATAAGTGACCTTTGTCTTCCTCATTACAAAGTCACCGACTGTGAAGGGAGTTGTATCTGAAACAAAGTCCAAAGTTTTAGCGGACAACATAGCATGCCAAGGAGGTAGCAGTAAGATTTCCTCAATAAACATTTCGTTTACATTCAGCGTGTTTCAAGTAAGTTTCCTCACCGTCGTCCATTTGAATCTTTTTTACCTTTCATAGCTCCTTTTTTGGAGTCAAAGCAAGCATTCATTTCCAGGTCACAGAAGGGCTCCTGCAGACGCGGGCAAGTAAAATTTAAATCACATGCAATTATGATTGCACAAGAAGGGTGGCTGCTGGTTATTTGCATAATACATCTTCCAATGCCACTATCATATTTGTTATATCCTTCAAAAGAGGATTCAAATATACAGTCACAATCAGTAGATTCTTTTCCACAGACCCTGACTCTATTTTCAAATGTATTGCTAAGTAACAATCAGACACCTCAAGTCGCTCCACTTTCCGATCTGGGAAACATTTTATTTCATTTAGTAGCCCCCCCATAGGGGCGTCCCCTCCAACCTTTCTTTGAATTGTGTGTTTCAATTGCGTAGCCATCAATTGCAGGGGCTCTAACCAACAAGGTTTCTTGACATTTGTTCATTTGGGCAGCACATTTGTAACATTTGGGGAGCACATGTGTGCTGCCCAAGTGTACAAATGTCGAAATGCATCTGCTTTTCTGCGCACATGTGCACATATAATTGCCTTCTCATTGTCATCACCACCACAACTCACCAAACATCACCCCAATGTGACATATGACAATATGAATGGGATAATACCAGTATGTCCTTGTCCGCTTTTTAGTGTGTCTAATAAATGATCACTACCATTGCAACAAAATGGTTTCCACAATGATCACACCACACTTCACCCATCACAGCCTTGATAAAGACTACAGTCGAAACGCGCGTCAGCTTTTGTTTCACCTTCACCTAGCATACAGTGCTTGACATCTGCTCCATGTTTGTTACCACATTAAAACTTTACTGATGATAACCAATCAGGAGTCGCTTTTCCATGAGTGCTACAAATGCTGACAACTCAGAGAATGGAAGATTACAACCATAGGTCAACAACCAACATCCAGCGCCACTAGCAAACAAGGTCTGTCACACCTTTCAGTAACTAATCCCATGGGAACATTGGGGGTCTGGTTCACTGACAAACTATGTGCCAGGCCGCAGGCTATACCACAACCACCAACTAAATCCTTCAGTTTGCATAGGGGACCGTTTTTTTCCTCCAACTCCAACCTTCTGAACATATATATTTTGCTCTGCACTTAGCTAGGTTTCATCTGTGTGTGGCTTCATAATTATCAGTAGGAAGCATCTGTTGTTTATGAAAAAGATATGCTGTTGAACAATGCACAAATGCGTTTTCTATTCTTCAGTGCCAAGGCCTAATGTATTCCAAAGGTCATGGGTTCATGGACCACTTCAAGTTCATGGACCACTTCAAGGCATTCACTTCTTTGAAAATGGCAGACCAAAACACCATTAAACACGTCAAAAAACAGATCCATTCTTTCTCTTGGTTTTCCAATATAGTACTTGTATTTCATATTATTTCTGGAAGTTTGGGTTCAAAGGTCAAGGGTTCATGGACCACTTCAAGGCATTCACTTCTTTGAAAATGCATCTAATGGCAGACCAAAACACCATTAAGCACGTCAAAAAACCGAGCCATTCTTTCTCTTGGTTTTCCAATATAGTACTTGTATTTCATATTTTTTCTGAAAGTTTGAAAACATGTACACATGTCTGCATATCTTTTTGCATTGATCTAGGTGGTACGTTATGGGATTTGGTTGAATTAACTTCACAGGTTAAAGTTTACAGAATGATAGGTATATTCAATGCAATTTAAACCGTGTTTACTTATAATACAAATCAGACATACTGTGGGTCTATCAGCAGATATTACAATTAGGTTGTGATTGATAATGCACATATGTGTACATTTTATTTAATCAATAATTCTATATACTTTACAGAAAACCTTGGAATTTCATTTTGATCATAAATAACCTATTAGATACAAATGTATATGTAAAATACATTATAACCAATAATACTTGTATTATAATCCTAAATATATTCAGCCAAAAATAATTCATCAAGTTCATATTACATAATTAGTTTATCACATTTACCCACATTTAGTACACTAAGAGCTTTCAAACTGCATGTTAAAGGGACATTTGATTACCACTCAGCCACTGCTCAATACAGTGTACAAACTGATTAAAATACAATATTCTTTTTTTATGTATTGCTACGATTTAGTTCATCAATCTTTGAATAATGTTTTATTTTATTATTTTCTTTTTTAAATCAATGTATTCTACAATAAGTAATTAATGCAAATTCAAACAATTCATAATTCAAGTGATACGAAAAAAAACAATTAAAAGAATATAAAAAAATAAACAGTCTTGTTACTATTTTTCATTGCATGAAAGTTTGTCTCGTGGACTTTTTACACATCTATGCTTTGTGGGATGTTTTAACCCACTCTGCTCTGCCCTTCGGCATCACGAATACCGCACAAGCTGCACACATACCCGGTGCTCACACGCTCCTTTGATTCCCTCTACTCTCTCTACTGATTTGAACTTTGGTTCCCAAGGGCGTTCAACCTACCAGTGCCTTCAGACCATACCAATGTTATATAAGGCGCTATATAAATGCAAAATACCATAACATAACATAACATAACATAACACTGTGTGCTGGTTGCAAAAGATGGCTGCCAAATCTACCATGCATGTTTTCAGTGGTGGAATGGAGACTGCACTTCTGAAACATGTCATTGGGCTGCCCAACATATAAAAATGGAGCACAGATGAAAAGCAGTGCTTGCTGGAGGAAATCCGAAATCTTGCAGTTAAATCTTTTCTTGGTTGCTGAAAATACGAAATGCTGGTCCTAAGCACCCACAAACATCCAATCTTCTTGCGGGGTGTCACAAAAGCCTTGTGGAATTGCAATATACTGGAAAGCTGAACTGGTCACAAAAACATCCACAGCCAGTTTGCCTGCCTGTGAAAGCTGTCAAAATCTGGGCACAGTACCAGCGGTCGCCTGTGACTGTTTCAAAAACCTGCATTTAAACTGTAAATTTGTACCATTAAGATCTAATGTCTAAAATCTAAGTGACCTGTTATCAAGAGCAAGCTAGGTTGCAGCTATTTACACTTCATGGTTTATAGCCTGTAATCAGTGTTCTAGATGTTTGTTTTAAAATTGCAAGCTTATTTTCAACAAAGAAAAATGTAACAAAGTGACTTTTAAAGTAAGCCTGATTCAAGCCAACACTACAAAACAACTTCCCCCACTGGGCAAGGCACCTCCCTTCTGCTCTCTGGGCCAGGAATTCACATTCAGGTGTTGATTAAGAGGGGAGGGGCACTGGGGATGCTCTGGGAAGAGCACAATGGCCTTCCTCCAAGGCATAGAGATGCTAATCAGGAAGGATTGTAAAGGTCATCTGCCAGAAGGAAGTGGGCAGAGATTGCTGCTGAAGCTCCAAGAAGGAAAAGGAGGCGGGGACAGACAATTTTGTTGATTCACAATGGAAAAAAAGCAGTTTTCTAATAAGACTGATAATTTACTGTGGACAATTGCAAAAAAAATATATAAACCCCGGACTTCTGAACCTACCAGTGCCTTCAGACCATACCAATGGTATATAAGGCGCTATATAAATGCAAAATACCATAACATAACATAACACTGTGTGCTGGTTGCAAAAGATGGCTGCCAAATCTACCATGCATGTTGTCAGTGGTGGAATGGAGACCGCACTTCTGAAACATGTCATTGGGCTGCCCAACATGTAAAAATGGAGCACAGATGAAAAGCATTGCTTGCTGAAAGAAATCGGAAATCTTGCAGTTAAATCTTTTCTTGGTTGCTGAAAATACGAAATTCTGGTCCTAAACACCCGCAAACATCCAATCTTCTTGCGGGGTGTCACATTTTATTGAAGTCAAGAAAGCCTTGTGGAATTGCAATATGCAGGAAAGCTGAATTGGTCACAAAATCATCCACAGCCAGTTTGCCTGCCTGTGAAAGCTGTCAAAATCTGGGCGCAGTACCAACGGCCGCCTGTGACTGTTTCAAAAACCTGCATTTAAACTGTAAATTTGTACCATTAAGATCTAATGTCTAAAATCTAAGTGACCTGTTATCAAGAGCAAACTAGGTTGCAACTATTTAAACTTCATGGTTTAGAGCCTGGAATCAGTGTTCTAGATGTTTGTTTTAAAATTGCAACAAATAAAAATGTAACAAAGTGACTTATAAATTAAGCCTAATTCAAGCCAAAACTACAAAACAACTTCCCCCACTGGGCAAGGCATCTCCCTTCAGCTCTCTGGGCCAGGAACTCACATTCGGGGGTTGATTAAGAGGGGAGGGGCACTGGGGCTTGTGGGATGTATTTACCCATGCATCCGAGCCCTACCTCAAAACTGTGCAGTACTGACATGGAAAACATCATGATGGCCAGAGCTTCCCAGAAAATGCACAGGGAAATGCATGAAGAATAGGCTGCCACTCATTTTTGCCGATGTTATGGGCACAGAAGGACACTGCCTAAAACCACCATTGGACTACCCACACAGTAGTCTGAAACCATTGGGAATGGAAATGCTGATTGCCAAAAGCCACCTAGAATTGTGGGGAATTCATTTCTTAAATCCCAAAAATGGGTGCAGTACCAGTACTCACCACTATCCAAAAGCTGGCGTTTTAAAACCACCAGATTTTGTAGAAAACTGAATAAATGAACCCAAAACATGCCAAAGAAAGACTTACTGAGAGGTGGATCCAATGTAAAGTTATATTCTGAAGTGACTTGAAGGTTTAAAACAAGACTGGCTGAGCTGTGGATTTCAGCAGTTTAAGTAAATGTGGACTGAAAGACACTAAAAAAATCTAAATGTTTAAATTGACTGAGTGACCTACTTTTGAGTGTCACATAGGTTGCAATTGTTTAAATGTCATAGTTTTAAACTTAGAATCAGCATCCTAGCTGCATATGTAAAAAAATGTCTTGACTTAAACTGGGGAACAGAAATGACATGTAGCTAAAAACTGGCTTAAAGAGATTCCAATTTTTCCTGGCAACTACCCCCCATCAGGAGTGAAACTTGAGTCACAGCTGTGTTCCCAGGCCTATCTGCCTTTTGCTGGCCACACTAAGGATATGCCATCTCTCTGATAATTGAATTAAGGGGAGCCCCCACAAAATACAGGAGCTCTGAACAAAGCCCTGTCCTGACCCAGGCAGATGGTTTATTGCAGATGTCGTAAATGTAGCTTCCTCCTGGAAGGGCAAAGGAGGGGCACTGCCTGTGAGAGCAAGCTGGCTTGGCAGAACTGGAAAAACCAGAAATTCAACCTTGTGCTGGGGGAAAACCACACCCCTTTGGGGCCAGAACATAACTCTAAAAAGATGAATAACTCATAGTACGGACTTGTGAAAATTATTTAAATGACACCATAATTCTTGTGATTTTTCTGCCCACATTTTAAGAGGTTTTTAGAACCGGTGGCATGTTCAGGGGGGTTTTAGCGGAAAAGAGGATATTACTCAAAATGTGTGCATGTGAAAAATCTGACACTTCATCAACTAATGTCCATACTCCTTGCGCACATGTGTGTAAATTTGGGGTAATGTCCGGTACTGCAAACCAGTTAAAAAGTGCAAAATATTGCCATTTCTGAATGCAAGCTCCCAGGAAGAGCAGAGTTTGAACAGGGGATACCTCCTGTGATATGTGATGGGTGCATATAATTTCAAACCACTGTGTAGCTATGAAATATGTATTTGGTTCAAATCTAGATTTGTGTGTAAGTTGACAGGAGGAGTGGACTTTCTGCAGGCTGTAAAATGACATCATTCTGACACAACTTAGCTCCCCCAATCAGGGGAGAAATGAAAGCTTGGCCAATGATAAGTGGAGAGGGGCTGGCTAGTGATGCTGCTCACACACACCCATTTTCAAAACACATAAAAGCAGAGAGACAGGACAGATAGGGCCCTTCAAATCCATTTGCAGCTGGAAGCTCTGCCGGGAAAATCCATACTTTACCTCCATCAACCTTCAGAGAGCAGACATAGAGACTTCAAATCTATCAAATCTCCAGAATCCAGAGAGAGAGCAGACCCAGACCGCTGTTAGCAGAACCAGAGAGAGCTGACCCAGATCACTGTGAAGTGCAGAGACCAGAGTCCAGTCTAAAACCTGACCAGATCCGTGGCGAGGCCCATTTCACTCAAGAATATAGTGTGAGTACCTAGAAAACTGTGCAGAACCAATCTCTTAGTTAAAATAATATACTTCAATTCTATTTTAATCTAAGTAGAACTGCCTCCTAACTGTCACCTGTCATTTGTAAAGCTGTCACCTGTCATTTTCTAGTTGCTAGCTGTCACTTGTCTTTGTGAACTTTAAAATTTCAATCTGAAAAACGACCTTTATTTAATCGCTCATATCTCCGTGACCGTTTGTGCTAGAGACTTGCAGTAACTTTCATCTGGAAGCTGAGATCCTAGGCTTTCCTAGGACCCCAAAACGATAAAAAGATAGCTGCTTTTGCTTTCCTCTGAAAAAAATTGTTTGCCTCATAAAAACTATCCCTGCATCACTGCTAGAGTGAGCCTGGACTAATATTAACTTGATTTCACTCACCCTAAACCTCCTAGAGGGAATTAAAAGCATTTTAGTATATTTTTCACTTAATTGCCAGCACATATAAAAGCATTTTGGGCTTGTGTTTAAAACTCAGATCTGTAACCTAAGCTTGCTGGGGTGAACTGAATCACATTTGATTGCATTTCTGAGAACTGTGTGCTTCCTTCCCTTTCCTTGCATTGCATAAAAGGGGGGGTGAATTGTACAAGAAAGTGATTACATTGTGTTTGCTGAAATCCTATCGTTATTTTCTGTACTGCATTTCATTCCACATTGCATCCATTTGAAACCATAAAGTATTGTTGCTATCTTATCCATCCTATAACCACTCATCATTGATTATAAAGAAGTGTGCTAGTGCCAGATTCTCCGTTGTTAATCTTTATCATATCAGATTAAGTGTGCTATTCATTATTAATTTATTCTACAGTGTGATATATATATCTATATTGTTTAAATTCTCAAATAAACCTTTTAACTTGCAAAACAGAACTACTTCTTGGCTCAGTGGGGTCAGGGGGATTCCAATAGAGGGGTGTTATACAGGGGTAGTCATCCAGAACGCATGAACTGGACATAAAGATATATCAATAAGGGTTTCCATTCAGTATCCCAGACTAGGCATTGACTTAGCTGTAGTGTTGAATTGAATCCTCTTACAAATTGGGGGCTCGGGCCGGACGTTTGGGTTAGATCTATAACTTGTGCAGATTAATACAGTGTGCCAGCTGACCAGATACACATATCCGGTCGGATCACCACGCTGTGTTACGCTGTAAAGCACTCCTCAAAGCAACGCTCTAAGGAAAAGGTCTGTTTTGCAAAAATAAAATACAAACTTCTGTAAGTCAGGACAGAGACCAAACTCTAGAATGACGACCTTAGTAGACATGAAAATAGCCAGAGAGCACCTCTTACATAAGCTATTTGTGAGAGGTGAATGGACCGAACAGGGCCAGGAGGCGTGGTTGCAGGCAATCACACAACAGGTCACTGAAACAGGGTCAGATATATATAGAGATCAGGGTCCCTTACATGTGGGCCCTGAGTGAACTATATATGTCCTCTAAGGCCAAGGATGAGCACAACAAGATTGCCAGGGTAGCGGCATATTTATATTTACATATGGGAGCCATGCAGGACAGATGTACTGAAGGCCAAGATTTGGCGAGTAGGCAACTGCTGGCATTACAGAAGGCCCAATCTGATCTGGACTCTTCTGAGCAGAGGCTGCAGAGGAGCCAGGAGTCAGAAAATGAGAGTAGACAGCACATCATTAAAATAAAGAAGGATATGGACATCCTGCAACAGGAAAAGGCTGACCATGATACTAGATTTCTGGCCCTGCAAAAGGAGCACCAAGACAGTTTGGACTTCTTACTGCAGAGCCAGAAAAAGCTGGAGCAACAATTAGACTTTAACAGGGCATGCACGGAGCAGGTAGCCACCCTGCAAAGTCATCTAGATAGAGTGAAGGTAGAGAGCAACAAGCTGATTTTGAAAGACCTGGATACCCAGGCAGAGTTTGATGAAGAACGCCAGAAAGCTGGTGCCTTTCAAAGGCAGAGGGACGACCTGGCGGCACAAATGCAGGCTCTTAGTCAGGAAAGAGACGCCTTAGGCCAGGAAGTCTGCCATTTAAAAAGAAAAATGGAAGAAAATCACCTGGCCCACCAGGGACTGGGTGACCTCCAAAAAGAAAACCAGAACTTGGTAGAGCACACCAGAAGGGTGGAAGAGGCTCTGGCAAGAAAGGAGCAGGCCAGTAGGGATGGGACTCAGGAGGTAAACCTCCTGCAGCAAAGACTGGCCCAGTTCTCCAGGACCAACCAGGAAGCACAGAGGGAAAATGAGGCCCTCTGTCAACACAATGATAGGCTCCAACAACAGGTAGCGATGCAGGAGAGACTGATAGAGTCTAGTAAGGCCTTAACTGAGGAACTGAAGGCACAAATGCAGGCTCTTGCATTGCAACAGGGAGCAGGGGCGGATAGAGATGAGGTTCGCTGGGAAAGGGAAGCTCCGGAGCATAACCTCAGGAGCCCTAGTACCAGAGGCCCTCATACCTCTCAGTCCCTGGACTCTGCCACCCCCATGTTCCCTGGCGCACATGAGCACCGGGCCACAGGGATGGCAGACTACTATCCAGACAAAAGTATGGGGCTCATAGGCCAGTACCACCCAGGTATGGAGGGGCAGGCATCCGGGTATGGGCACCCCAGCACAGTGCAATTTAATGGGGAACCCCAGGAGAGTAGGCTCATTAAGGGCATCCTGAAAACCTCTGCCCAGTTAGGTCAGTGGGGGGGTACCCATCAAATCCTGGCAGCAAGGAGGAATCTGAAGACTCCTCTGAACTGCGCAGGACACAGGAGACCAGGTCCCCACATTCGGCCAGCCATTCCCAGGCTCGCAGAATCCGGGAAAACCTGGAAGAGCAGACAGGAACCTCTGGGAGCAGTGCCTCTGAGTCAGAGGATGAATGGACAAGGGTTACCCGAACCAAAAAGGCCAATAGGGCAAAAAGGGCCTTGCTTAAGGACCCCTTAAAGCAGATTAAGGCGATCAGGAGCGTCATCACGCCTTACCATAAGAACGCTAAGTATTCTGTTTGGGAGCACTTAGAGTTGTTTGAGCAAATTATGGAGACTTTTCATTTGAAGGACAGCCAAAGCTGTATCCAATATGTAAAGTGGACCTTCTCCCCGGAATACTCCAGTTTCTTTGCGGGGCTGGAGGACCAAAATCATTTAAGATGGTCCACCTATAAGGCGGCCATCTTGAAACATTTTTCTACTCATAGAAATCCTCAAGAGGCTCGCAAGGCAGTCTACAATTTGCAGTGTGGGGAGGATCAGGCCCCACAAGAGTTTGTGCAAGAACTGAAACGTGCCTTTGCGCAGACCACCAGAAGGGTGCGCACAGACAGCAGAGAATTTGTTAATACTTTTTTCCATGCCTTGCCCAAATATATAATGACCCAGCTCGTGAGGGATTTCATGACTGGGTCATTGAACAGGCTACCCGGATCTATGAGGTGCAGAAACCGGTAGATAGCAAAAGTAATGCCCAGAAAAACCCCAAAGCCAACAGCACCCCTGCTGCTGCCAAGGTGGCAGAGGTAAAGGTCACCCCCGTTTTGGATTTGGAGATGGGGGGGCCTAAAAACCTACCTGCACCTAATAATGCTAGGCCCAGAAGGTCCTCGGGCCAGTCACAGACAGGGAGCCAGGGAGGCAGCCCCACAAATGGGGTCCCTCGCTCTCCTGATTATGTAAGTCCCCGTTACAAGGGAAATCGACCCATCCTGGGTTATGTGTGGACTCCTCCAGCCCAAGGGGGGGGATCCAGCCAAGCACCTAACCCAGGGAACTTCCCTCCCAACTTCCCACAGAAGGGCAGAAATTCTCCAAATCCTGGGCAGAACTTTTTCCCCAGGTATCCACCCAATTTCCAACCCCAAAATCATCCATCCTTCTTTCCCCAATTCCCTGAGCCCAGACAACCTAATCCGGGAGAGGGGAGGCCAAGGGTGGAGGGGTACCCAAATCTTCCCAATCTGGGGTATTACCAGAGACGGGACAGCTACCCTTCCCGGGATCAGCCCAGGGGAGAAAACAGGGCCCCGTATCAGCCTGAGCGGGTTTCCCAGTTAGAGCGCCAGGTTCAAAACATGGCGCGGGATCTGGGTCACATACTGAGGGCTCAGCAGAACCCTCAGATGGGCGTGCCGGCGCAGAACGCACCCAACTCTGGACCTGGTGCTCCAGAACAATGACGGGGGCAGCACCCCGATAACTCACCGGTTCCCAGGGAGGAGGCACAAAGGGAAGGGGGGTGTAAAGCCTTGGAGGAAGCTTCCTTCCTTACTTGTAAACAGCCCCTGGAAACCCAGGAACCGGAAACAAAATCTCTTGCCCCTGAAAGTCTGCCTCCTAAGGAGCAGAGGGGGGGTAGGAGAAACAAAAGACCCAAACAGACTCAGTTTGAGGAGGAGGTACAGATCTTCCAATTTGAGGGAGAGGGATCCTCTGAGGATCCTGGGAAAAGGATCTTCTCCTTCAGAGAGGGGGGAACTCCTCCCAAAGAAAAATGGGTCCCTAGGGATGCAAATCCAGACTGGGGAGATGTGGAGACTGAGCTACCGCCGCCCACCATCTCATCCCAGAACCAACAGCAAGAAAATCCCCTGGTTAATACCCATCCTGGTGACTGCATCCAAAAAGGGGGGAGCGGCCCGGAACCGGAGCCAGGGGAACCCACAATGGCTCTGATCTCCAGTTGCCAAATTTTTCTTTCAGATTCCCAAGGCTCTCCACAGAATTCTGCCCAAATCTCTTCTCCAGCGATGTCCAAAACCAGAAAGTTAGCCCACCAGTTGTCCAAAAATGTGCATTATCTGTGCCCCCTTGAGGAGAAGGAGGGAAGATACTATGCCCCGGTACAAGTACAGGGGCAGGGTACAATTTCAGCGCTGGTGGACACGGGATCTCAAGCTACCCTTCTGTCCAGAAGGGCCTTTGATGAACTGAATGCAGGAAGGGGAGAGAATTACCAAATTCCTCTCACCTCACTTCCTGGACAACTCCAGAACTTTGACGGGAAGGAAATTCCCGTCAAGGGGACGGCAGACTTGGACATTAAAATTGGGCGACACAAGTTGAAACACCCAGTCATAGTTGTGACTCCAGAGGGCACCCCTTGGTTACTAGGGAATGACCTCCTGAGAAGGTTGTCACCCCTAATAGATTGCGTAAACAAGGTCCTCTGGACCCAGACTAGCCGACCAATAAAATTAAAACAGAGTGTCAACCATGTTAGTTTAAACGGCACCTGCCACATGGTTGAACAAAAATCTGACCAAGTAGAATTTCACTTCCAGAATAACCAAATTCCAGACGTGACAGTAATAGCAGTAGGACAACAGACTGGTGATGGGGGGTCCTCTCTATTTCTGAAAATCAACCTTCCTTCCAGTTTAAGGTGGTATTCCACACTGGAAGGAAACACCCTGAAATTCTTTACTAATCCACAATCAGAAACTCCCACTCCTATAGTCCAGAAAGATGTGAAATCAGCTCAGAGCCTGGCTGATATTCAGCAAATTGGAGAGCAGTTGTTCATCCCTGTTCAGTTAAATGATGGGAAGGACTCTGTTCTCGCTCGAGTGTGCGTGAACAATGGTAAGAGCTTCATCAGCGAAGCCATGTTCCGCCAACTCCCAAAAGATCCAGCCATTCCCACATTCAAACTGATAGACAAATGGGAAATGGACCTGGAAGCACCTAATTCCAAACATCTCCTGCCGAGCAGGTGTATGCTCAAAATCTCCATTGGCAACAAGAGCATAGTCCACAATTGTTGGGTCGTGCGAGACGTCCCTGCCGCCTTTTACTTAGGCAGTGACATTCTCAATCGCTTTGCCATTAGTTTGGACCTAATAAACTTCAAAGCTTGGTCCCGATTAGCGGATAATCCCATGGGCTTTGATGATCCAGAAAAAGCATTTAGGTCAGCTCAATTGCTACCTTATGCAGTTGAAATTCAGGTTAAAGAGAAAGTCACCATCCTAGAAAGGACCCGACAATTCTCCCTGGAAGTGAAAGTTAAAAGAGGACAATATTTGCAAAACCCTGATGCTTACATACATCTAAACGCTTCTCTCCAACAGCAAGGGTTGGTGGTAAACCCAACTCCATTAGTCAACATAGAACATGACACCATTCTAATAGAGGTGGATAACAGCGACTTAAAGAGTATTACTCTAGCCGCAGGCACCATTATTGGAATGGCGGTTGATGACCGACATTTTTCCATCGACTTAGTGAATGAACTGTTAGGACCAATCCCCAAGGACTGTTTTGACAGTGACAGTGAGGACAAAACAACACCAGACAGGATTTTTACCCGGCATGGGGGAAACTTCCTGGTGTACACTTCCTGCCCCTATGGTAAGGAAGATGTGACTTGTGACTTCAGGAGGGATGAGGTGATTTTCCAGGTCCATGAGGGCTGCCTTTCCCACCTGAAGCCTCCAGTCCAAATCAGCACTCTGACCAGGGACTTCTCCACCCAGCTGGAGGAGGCCGCTGAATTAGCCAAACCAGAAGTCTTTCCAGGCTTCAGGCAGATGGTGGAAGAGAGAGTCAACTTAGCTGATGCCTGTGTGACTCTGGAACAAAAGCAAAAGTTGAAACAAGTTTTCTTGGATTTCCAAGATCTCTTTGCGGTAGACTCATATGACTGTGGGCGCACCGACATCCACACAACCACAATCCCCACGGACCCTGGCATGACTCCTGTGTTTGTGAAGCAATATCGCTTGCCTCTCGCATCAATGGAGTCCCTTACTGAAATAATTAAGAACCTTGAGTCCAGGGGAATAATCCGTCCAGTCCACTGCACCTTCAATAACCCGGTGCTGGGAATATTGAAGCCGAACGGCCAGTGGAGACTCTGTGCTGACCTTAGGGAGCTCAACAAACGGGTCCATACTTCCCGATGGCCTCTGCCCTACATTGACCAAGGGCTGGCCCAGATCCAGGGGTCACAGGTATTCACTTCAATAGACCTGACCAATGGATACTGGACTGTGCCTGTCAGTAGGGAGGACCAATACAAACTGGCTTTTACCTTTGGGGGCCAGCAGTACACATGGACCCGGACTCCCTTCGGATACCTCAACTCCGGCAATGAATTCAACATTTTCCTACATAAGGCCATGCCCGACCTGGGTGCGAGGGGCAACCTGGCTTATGTAGATGATGTCCTCATCAAAAGTTAATCTGTGGAGGAACACATAGCGGAGATCCGTTATGTTCTGACACAGTTGAGGGCCGCCGGAGCAAAACTTTCCTTTCAGAAAGCACAGTGGTGCAGAACCCGTGTTAATTTCTTGGGGCATGAGATTACTCCTCAGGGTCTCTGTCCCCAGGAAAAGAAAGTGGAAGCACTTCAGAAACTGAAAGACCCCACAACTCTGCGGGAACTAAGGAGCCTCCTTGGACTGACTAATTACAGCAGAAAGTTCATTGAGGGCTACGCAGAGATCACCAGACCCCTGATTCATCTCCTGAAGGGGGGGGTCAAGTGGGAATGGGGTCCAGAACAAGCCGAGGCAGTAAGACAACTCAAGAGAAGCCTCTCACAAGCGCCTTGCCTAGCTTACCCTGTCAGAAACAAGGAGTTCTTCCTGGAGACGGGGTTCTCTAATACGTGCATGACGGCAGTATTATACCAAAAGCATGACAAGGTCAATAAAGTAATCTCCTATGCGAGCAAAACTTTATCCTCTGTGGAGGAAAAATTCAACGATTGTGAGAAGGCACTCCTGGCGACGGTGTGGGCATTGACGAATTACCGCCCGTTTATCCAGGGGGAACACATCATAGTGGAGACTCCACACCAGCCTCTGCAATATCTCCAAAGTGACAGAATCCGGGCCGGAAATGTGAGTAATTCCCGAATTACTTCCTGGATTCTGTCAATGCAAGGCTTTCCTGTGGAGGTCAGATATGGCCAAAACAAGAAGAGTCCCCTCGCGCAAGGTCTGGCTGACTTGCATGATTGTGCCAGAGAAAACTGTCTCGAGGACGAAAGTCTAAAAATAAAGGACAACACGTAGGCATACCTTAATTCCCCACACAAAGTCTTTGAAGAAGACAAGTGTGAGGGAATGCCCACCTTGTATGTGGATGGATGCTCTTACCATGTTGACAATGACGGGGAGAAAGAACTGGTGGCCGGTGTTGGGAATGCATGGGTGAATGAGTTCCCAGAACCCTCCGCTGGATACAAAATTGGTCCCCGAAGTAGTCAGGTGGCAGAATTGATGGCTGTGCATCAGGCCATCCTCACTGCTGTCCAGCATCAACTCCACGAACCGGTCATAATCACAGATTCGGATTATGTACAGAACGGGTTCGTGGAGCACCTGGTTAATTGGAAAACCAGAGGCATGTTATGTGCTAACAACAAACCCTTGAAACATGGGAAGTTGATCCAAAACATTGATGATCTGGTCACCTCGAATGAGATGACCATCTATTGGAAAAAGATCAAGGGTCATTCCAAAATAGAGGGACCAGACAAAACTGGAAATTACTTAGCTGATCAGCTGGCCAAAACCGGGGCCATCCAAGGGGATCTAATTGAGATTGAGTCCCTGTTGGGGGAAATCCAGGTCACTGCTATCACTAGGTCCCAGACAAATGCTCACAACGACCTTTCAATTGCACAATGGAGTAAGGAGACCCCTGATGCTGATTTGATTACCGCTCAGAAGGGGGATCCAATTATTGGTAAGTTTTACCAGCACCTTGAGGACCCTGAGAACTTTCCCCTGACGGATACCGATTACATTGGGAAAGAGGACCTAAGGGTGTTGATGAAATGTCCAAAAATGTTCCGGATCCAAGACGGTTTGTTGGTAAGGAAATCCAAAGCTGGCCATGATCAGTGGGTGGTTCCTACCTCATTCCGAAGCCTGATGTTAAGTCACGCCCATGATGCGGCCACCGCCGGTCATAGGGGGTTTCACACAAAACTGGAAATCTTAAGAGAGGTTGCATACTGGCCACACATGGGGCAGGACTTCGACCAATACTTGAAGGGGTGTCTTGTGTGTGCACAATTTCAGCCATCATCCCTCACGCACCGCGCGCCTCTCCAAAAGCGGGGGATGACACTGCCATGGTCAGATTTACAAATCGACTTTGTAGGCCCTGTGATTCGCTCTGCTAGGGGGAATAAGTACATGTTGACTGTGACATGCTTGTTTACCAAGTGGGTGGAATGTCTCCCAGCCCCAAATTGCAAGGCAGAAACGGCAGCTGCCTTGATGATTAACCACATCTTTTCCCGTTTTGGTCTACCTCAAAGGATTGAGTCAGACAGAGGTAGCCACTTCACCAGTGAAGTAATGACAAAGATGTGGGAGATACTGGGGGTCAAGAGAAAGCTACACATTGCTTACAGGCCAGCTTCTTCTGGGGCAGTAGAGAGATATAACCGGACAATTGTGAGCATCTTAAAAAAGTTTGTGGCAGATTCTGGGCCAAGTTGGGATATCCGATTACCTCTGGTCCTAATGGCCATCAGATCTACCCCTTCATCTGCAACCAAAATGTCACCATTTGAGTTGATGACTGGGCGCAAGATGGTGCTTCCGCAGCATTTGCTCTACAGGACCCAAGAGCAGACACTGATAAATGCCTCCACTACTCATGAGTATGTGGAGAATTTAAGGAAACACCTCCAACATGCTTTTGCTTATGCTCAGCGGAATCTAGAAAGATCGGCTGATAGCATGAAGACCCACTATGACCTGAAGACTTCGAGGAAGGAATATCAGGTAGGGGACCGGGTCTATCTATACAACTTCCAAAGAAACCAGGCAAAACAGCGGAAATGTTTGCCTACGTGGAAGGGACCCTTTGAGATTATAGACAAGATCTCCCCTGTGGCCTACAAAATCCACATCCCCAAAGGCGGTTTGGCAGAGGGGGAAGACAAGTGGGTCCACATAAACCAGTTGAAATGTTGCCATCCCAGGCACACTCTGCAACAACTGGAGGAATCCACTGGAATCCTAGCGGGTACTGTCTCAGACTAATTCAGTTCCAACCATAAAACATACCACATCTAGTCTCTAAAATATTGTGATTTGCATGAAACTGTCTCTTAGTTATACTGTTTTTTTTTCAAAATAAGAATGTAATGTTTCGTTATGATGAAATGCATATGCTGCCCCACTATCTCAACAGTGGTGGAAAAACGTCTATGAATAGGTATTGCCGCTCTTCCTTTGTCGTCCTAGGAGAAAGAAAACCGGGAGACGGGCCAAGGAGGACGATCCGGAGACCGGGAGCAGAGACGCAACGGGCCCGGGGTACCGCCCAATATTCCCATCAGGACCGGCGAGGAGAACCGATCGATCCGACCGGATGGAGAAAAAGATGCTGAACTGTGCCATCTATTGGAAGAAGATGAGGAAACATCCCAGGTCTTGCGAGTCCCATCAGTGAAACCGAATGGCCATCGCAAGAGGGGGGCTTGTGGGATGTATTTACCCATGCATCCGAGCCCTACCTCAAAACTGTGCAGTACTGACATGGAAAACATCATGATGGCCAGAGCTTCCCAGAAAATGCACAGGGAAATGCACGAAGAATAGGCTGCCACTCATTTTTGCCGATGTTATGGGCACAGAAGGACACTGCCTAAAACCACCATTGGACTACCCACACAGTAGTCTGAAACCATTGGGAATGTAAATGCTGATTGCCAAAAGCCACCTAGAATTGTGGGGAATTCATTTCTTAAATCCCAAAAATGGGTGCAGTACCAGTACTCACCACTATCCAAAAGCCGGCGTTTTAAAACCACCAGATTTTGTAGAAAACTGAATAAATGAACCCAAAACATGCCAAAGAAAGACTTACTGAGAGGTGGATCCAATGTAAAGTTATAATCTGAAGTGACTTGAAGGTTTATAACAAGACTGGCTGAGCTGTGGATTTCAGCAGTTTATGTAAATGTGGACTGAAAGACACTAAAAAAATCTAAATGTTTAAATTGACTGAGTGACCTACTTTTGAGTGTCACATAGGTTGCAATTGTTTAAATGTCATAGTTTTAAACTTAGAATCAGCATCCTAGCTGCATATGTAAAAAAATGTCTTGACTTAAACTGGGAAACAGAAATGACATGTAGCTAAAAACTGGCTTAAAGAGATTCCAATTTTGCCTGGCAACTACCCCCCATCAGGAGTGAAACTTGAGTCACAGCTGTGTTCCCAGGCCTATCTGCCTTTTGCTGGCCACACTAAGGATATGCCATCTCTCTGATAATTGAATTAAGGGGAGCCCCCACAGAATACAGGAGCTCTGAACAAAGCCCTGTCCTGACCCAGGCAGATGGTTTATTGCAGATGTCGTAAATGTAGCTTCCTCCTGGAAGGACAAAGGAGGGGCACTGCCTGTGAGAGCAAGCTGGCTTGGCAGAACTGGAAAAACCAGAAATTCAACCTTGTGCTGGGGGAAAACCACACCCCTTTGGAGCCAGAACATAACTCTAAAAAGATGAATAACTCATAGTACGGACTTGTGAAAATTATTTAAATGACACCATAATTCTTGTGATTTTTCTGCCCACATTTTAAGAGGTTTTTAGAACCGGTGGCATGTTCAGGGGGGTTTTAGCGGAAAAGAGGATATTACTCAAAATGTGTGCATGTGAAAAATCTGACACTTCATCAACTAATGTCCATACTCCTTGCGCACATGTGTGTAAATTTGGGATAATGTCCGGTATTGCAAACCAGTTAAAAAGTGCAAAATATTGCCATTTCTGAATGCAAGCTCCCAGGAAGAGCAGAGTTTGAACAGGGGATACCTCCTGTGATATGTGATGGGTGCATATAATTTCAAACCACTGTGTAGCTATGAAATATGTATTTGGTTCAAATCTAGATTTGTGTGTAAGTTGACAGGAGGAGTGGACTTTCTGCAGGCTGTAAAATGACATCACTCTGACACAACTTAGCTCCCCCAATCAGGGGAGAAATGAAAGCTTGGCCAATGATAAGTGGAGAGGGGCTGGCTAGTGATGCTGCTCACACACACCCATTTTCAAAACACATAAAAGCAGAGAGACAGGACAGATAGGGACCTTCAAATCCATTTGCAGCTGGAAGCTCTGCCGGGAAAATCCATACTTTACCTCCATCAACCTTCAGAGAGCAGACATAGAGACTTCAAATCTATCAAATCTCCAGAATCCAGAGAGAGAGCAGACCCAGACCGCTGTTAGCAGAACCAGAGAGAGCTGACCCAGATCACTGTGAAGTGCAGAGACCAGAGTCCAGTCTAAAACCTGACCAGATCCGTGGCGAGGCCCATTTCACTCAAGAATATAGTGTGAGTACCTAGAAAACTGTGCAGAACCAATCTCTTAGTTAAAATAATATAATTCAATTCTATTTTAATCTAAGTAGAACTGCCTCCTAACTGTCACCTGTCATTTGTAAAGCTGCCACCTGTCATTTTCTAGTTGCTAGCTGTCACTTGTCTTTGTGAACTTTAAAATTTCAATCTGAAAAACGACCTTTATTTAATCGCTCATATCTCCGTGACCGTTTGTGCTAGAGACTTGCAGTAACTTTCATCTGGAAGCTGAGATCCTAGGCTTTCCTAGGACCCCAATATGATATTGAAAGCCCTTGTAGTTCTTCTGTAATAGCGCCAGACGCATTCGCGAATTTTGCCGCGATTTGAAAATTTCTCCACTTGCAAAAAGATAGCTGCTTTTGCTTTCCTCTGAAAAAAATCGTTTGCCTCATAAAAACTATCCCTGCATCACTGCTAGAGTGATCCTGGACTAATATTAACTTGATTTCACTCACCCTAAACCTCCTAGAGGGAATTAAAAGCATTTTAGTATATTTTTCACTTAATTGCCAGCACATATAAAAGCATTTTGGGCTTGTGTTTAAAACTCCGATCTGTAACCTAAGCTTGCTGGGGTGAACTGAATCACATTTGATTGCATTTCTGAGAACTGTGTGCTTCCTTCCCTTTCCTTGCATTGCATAAAAGGGGGGGTGAATTGTACAAGAAAGTGATTACATTGTGTTTGCTGAAATCCTATCAAGTTATTTTCTGTACTGCATTTCATTCCACATTGCATCCATTTGAAACCATAAAGTATTGTTGCTATCTTATCCATCCTATAACCACTCATCATTGATTATAAAGAAGTGTGCTAGTGCCAGATTCTCTGTTGTTAATCTTTATCATATCAGATTAAGTGTGCTATTCAATTATTAATTTATTCTACAGTGTGATATATATATCTATATTGTTTAAATTCTCAAATAAACCTTTTAACTTGCAAAACAGAACTACTTCTTGGCTCAGTGGGGTCAGGGGGATTCCAATAGAGGGGTGTTATACAGGGGTAGTCATCCAGAACGCATGAACTGGACATAAAGATATATCAATAAGGGTTTCCATTCAGTATCCCAGACTAGGCATTGATTTAGCTGTAGTGTTGAATTGAATCCTCTTATAGGCTGCTCAGGGAAGAGCACAATGGCCTTCCTCCCAGGCATGGAGATGCTAATCAGGAAGGATTGCAAAGGGCATCTGCCAGAAGGAAGTGGGCAGAGATTGCTGCTGAAGCTCCAAGAAGGAAAGGGAGGCGGGGCAGACAATTTTGTTGATTCACAAAGGACAAAAAGCAGATTTCTAATTAGACTGATAATTTACTGTGTACAATTGTAAAAAATATATATAAACCCCGGACTTCTGAACCTAAATTTTTGCTGCACATTTTAAGAGGAGCCAGAACTCTGTGCGATGTTCTGGGACATAACTGTAGAAATTGTGGATTTATAGCAATTGTATTTATGTCAGAAGCATGAAACTCAACACACTTATGCCCATATACAATGCACACATGTGTACAAATGTGTAAAATTGGACACACTAGGTATGGTGCCCGGATAAAAAGTGCGAAATTCTGTCAAATCCAGACCCAAGATCCTACAGAGACAGGGATCAGAAGAGCATTTGCTCCACAAAATATGTGATATAGATATGCTATTGTCATCAAGTTTGTAAACTTGTAAATATGTATTATAGGAAAAGTAGATTTCATGTTAAAAAACCAAGGGGAAGATTCCATGTACTCATAAAACAACATCATCATGGTGACACCCTGTTTTCATCTCCTATCAAGGGAGAGGAAAGATTCTAGCCTATAGCCAACCTAGGGGGCATGCTTAGGATAATCCAGCATACCCACTCCTTTATCAAATGCATAAATAGAGACAGCTGAGGACTTAGAAAGACACGCACATTCACCCACCAACTGACTGCTGGCAGAGCACTTTGCAAGAGAACTATCCATATTCCAGACTCCAGAATCCAGAAACTTGGCAAGCAGAAAGGCCCATTTCCATAGCTGAACTACTCTCACCTTGTCCTTAAAATTCCAGAAACCAGAATTTACCCCAGACCTCTAAGGGGAACCAAAGAATAGCCTGGCTGTGCTGTACTGCTTTCCTGCTAAGAATTATTGCCAGAATCCAAAGACCCAACACAGTAGAGCCATGCTGTGACCAGATAGCAGTGAAAAAGAGCCATTGCAGATCCAGTCCAGTCCTACCGTGCGGTGACCAGAGCGCCTTGCTGATTGCAGACCAGAGCACCTTGCTGTCCAGTCCAGTGTGCCCAGAATAATTCCTGTCCAGAAATCTTGACTGACCTGAATCCCTGACGGTTCTGTTCAAACCTATATAGTGAGTATCCTTAGTATAGGACTGTCACCAGTCTATGTACTGTCCATAGTCATCCCTATCCAAACCCATCCTCTATGATATCCAGAACTGCACTGCTAGAATACTTTTGAACTGCCTGAACTCTCCATCTCATCCCTATATTATCTTCTGTACTAGTAGTGTTAAACCATTCTTTGAGCTGATATGTATATATAGGCGAGCGTCTCGGCATGCAAAAACCACCCACAGAGGTCCTGGGCTGGTGACTGTGCTGTCGTGTAGTTTGTTTCTTCATAGTACTATCTCTAGTGTAAAGATATCCTGTTTGTCTTTTTAAAAGCACATCTTTGTTTTACAATTTGCCTCTATCTGAAAAAAACGACCTCCACGAGAACGTCCATAACTTCTTCAATTTTCATGCTAGAAACAGAATTTAAGTGTCTGCTTGTAGCTAACGTCCGAAACTTTCCACAGAACCCATGCATCTCACATCCTTATAGTTCTTCCGCGATCGCGATTACTCCACGCGGAAAAGTTTGCCGCAAATTTTTCATTTTTGGCAAATCTGTAACGTGTAAAATAGCTTTTCATTGCACCCGACCTCAAATTTAAGTTTTTCCATTGCTTATTACTCTCAAATCATTGCTAGTGTTTGTTTACAACCATATACAGTGGCTCCCATTAGTCTTTCAACATTTTCAGTGATTTAGCCCATTAGTGTTTTACCTATTGCATTCAAAGCCAACTTTAAAACCATTTTGACAGTTTGCCAATTAGTTCTGTTTCTCTCTTGTGTTTGCTGGGGGAAATTGGGATTGATATATTTGCTTGAATTCTGCATTCCTGAAACCTGTTCTCTCTCTTTATATTTCTTCATATTGCATATTTGGGAGATTGAGGGGTGTGCAGGGGAAAATAGTAACCGCACTGCTATTGATTTGAACAAACCCACAAAAGTATTATTTCTGTGCTGCATTGTTTTTGCTCATTACTACTCCTTATCATTATAGAGACTGTTTGGTGTGACATCACCCCCATTGGTGATTACTGTATACCCATTAAAATAGGTTGATTATATTGTGAGATACCTAAATAAATATTTTAACTTTGCAAACCAGCCTGATTCCTGGTTCAGTGTGAGCGGGGGGGGGGGTTAAAAGAGAGGGGCGTGATATAAGGGGTACATCATTCAGAATAAAAGAACTTATAGACACAAATAAATAAGTTAAAAAAAAAGTGTAGATAGTATTGATGATCATTATCATGATGACTTTTCGAGCTGCCCAAGATTGAGGGCTAATATGAATTTTGCAGTTGCAACTTGAATCACATGTAACTGTGATTGAAAAATGTTCTGCCACAAAGTTTCTGGAGTCAAAAGCCTGTAGTCTTTAAAGAACAGGTTTAGATATCTGCTTTGTTGTTCAGTTAGACTCGGGGATTCAGTCAGAAGATGCTGTACATTTTCTTTTTGTTGTGAATCACAATGAAATCGGCATATGTTGTCAGTTTTGTCGATCAGACGTTGCCTAGCTAGAATGTCCCTGGTGTTGTATATATTTAAATTCAGGTGGAAGCATAAAAAAATGTTCCTGTGTGCTGGGCTGTGGAATTTTAGCAGATAAGCTTCAGTTTGTCACAATTTATTTTGCAGAAAATGGATTGTCATTGAATGACGTGTATGTCTCACATTCTTCAATGGTGTGTATCCAATATTGCTGATGTAATTTCGGTTTTGCTCTTGTAGGGTTGGCTAGTAATAATTCCTCTGAAATATCAGCTTTCGTCAGGAGTAAAGTATTTTGTTTCCTCCTTTCGATTGCAAATTGATTGTTGGAAGTAGTCATGTATTTTGTAAGTGTGCTCAGAAGGGAGTTAGAATTCTCCTGTTGCAAGTATTTTCTGTGTAATAAACAGACGTTCCAACTATACATGACAAATAATGAAGGTAGACCCAGTTCATATCTAATTAGAGCCATAGGCTGGGGACTCGGTAAAGCTAAAACGAGCTTCCAATAAAGGCCCTCTAGTTTTGTCCAATAAGCTTAATCTGTAAATGGTTTGGTTTCTGAACCATATAATAAAATTGGGGCCACCTTCTGGATGTAGAATGTTATCAATGGTGAATATGAGAATTTTCCGTATTTTGCATTGATTATTTGAACGTTGACTGACCAAGTAAGGCTTGTCCAAGTGATGGTTGTTTACATTGACTCCCAAGTAGTTATACTCATCGACAATTCCAATGATTATTCTGTTCAGCAGCCATTTGGAGTGTTCTTCTTCATTGATCTTTCTGATTTGGAGTATAAGATTTTACTTTTGTGTACATTGATTATCAAGTGATTCAAGTTGGCATAGGTCCCTAAGGCACTGAGTAAATTGTGTAGACCTTTTGGTGTTTTTGAAAGAAGAACAAGGTCATCTGCTTATAAAAGCCAAGCTATTGATGATGTTCCAAGGCGTGGGGGATCAGCGATCACTGGTTGTAAAACATTTCTCATGTCTCCTATGAAGACATTGAACAGTATTGATGCCAACACACAGCCTTGCTTCAGGCCCCGGCAAGTAGAAATTAGATCGGTTAGATGTCCTTCTTGTGTTAGTCTTATTTGTATTGATCTATCAGAATGTAGTTTGGTATATTAGATTCAAATAGTCTCCATAATAATAATTGAATAGGCCAAAATGACTGAATATGATTTACTGACCTTACAAAAAGACCTAAAACACATACCACCAAAATTTCAAACTACCAAAAGTTTGAACGTTTGGTGGTATGTGTTTCGGTGGGGTCAGTAAATGAAAAAAAAGAAACACAAAGCCTGCGGGGCTGCTGGGTTGTCTCCCACAACACCCCGGTCACTATACTATAGAGTATAGTAGGCAGGGGTTGCGGGGGACACCCCTACAGCTCACCCGAGCAAAACAAACAAGAAAAGAAAAGGACCTGCAGCGCCAGTTCCTGATCACAGAAGTGAAAGGGAACAGGCGTTGCGGGGACACAGCGCGTCTGAATGAAAGGTAAGTAGGGGGTGGTGACGGGTGTGTGTTTGAATCTGTGTGATTTTCAATGGATGTCCGCATGGGAAATGTACAAACATTTTTGTGTTGCGTAGATTTCCCATGCAGGCATTTCTGTGGCGGACCATTCCGCAAAGGTAAATTCACACAGATCCATAATAATGTACATTTCAACTTTCTCTTTCAAATCACAGGAAATATGTGGATAAATAAGCAAACACTATTTTTCTTTTAATAAAGCTTACAAACACCCCCTCTCCCACCGCATCTCCTTTTTGCAATAGCCCACAGGGGAAATGATAGAGACCAACAGACTTCCCTAGCATTTTGATTTGTTTAGAATCCTTTTTTAGTGGGGATTTGAAGTTGTTCTTTGTGCTCAGGAAGAATTGTGGACTTAGAGTTCACCAAAATATAGGTTTAAAAATGAAAGCTCATGCATTGTCATTCTACTTGTCTTGATGTTTTCCTTGATGTTCCATTACATATTCTGAAATTTTACATTTTTCCTTTTTTATTTGCTCCCTTCAATGAATGCTGTTTTTCTTTCCGGATAGGAAAGAAGTTCATCATATGCTGTTAAGGAGGGGTAGAAATGCTTGGTTTAGCATAGGGTGTAGATACAGAAGATATATTTGTGTCTTACTCTCCATTTTACTGATTTATTGATGTATTTTTAAGTAATATAATTTTACTAATGCAATCCAAGCAGTCATACTTTCAGGTAAATCATTTTTATAGATTACAGTTCACAGTTCCTTCTGGTCCTGCTCAAAACTCGGACGTTAGCTTGACTATGTGTTCAGATGTTGTCTCAATTTGTATGAGAGTTTTTTGTAGGTAACCAGAGATATCTTCTCTATAATTTCAAAGAGTCCTTTAAAAGAAATCAGACATGCCCCCTACTTAGATTGGTTCCTTTAAAAGTTATTAAGGTGGACTCAGTCACCTACTTCATATTCACTTTTCAAGTTCTTGATATTGTTGTTCATAGAGTACCAAAAAGGTCCAATAGCCATTTGTCAAATCGAGAACATAGAATAGGTTAGAACCTTAATCTGTGTGAGTGTCTGGTCTATGCAGGGGAGAGGCTACCTTGACATCTGTACCCTCTTGTTCAGTTATCTTAGGTCTGCATTTTGCATTGGGTTTTACTATCCCTAATACTGGGCTATTGAAGGTACTATGAATATGATGAATGATCACATGGGATTCCACGTTTTTGATAATCTCTGGTTGTAATTCCCTGGATTAAACCTGTACTGTTGCAGAAATCCTTGTGACATTTCAGGATCCGTAGATATGGTTGTGTAAAGTAGAGATGTGTGTCTACAGCCACCTGATTCAACAGAGAAACTGTTCTGCTCTTAATTGTTGTCTTTATTCAACTGTCTCATAAAAATCAGCCAGAATGATTTGTTCTTCCATCTGACAGAAACCTTATTTCTGGAGATGGGTTATGAAGTATCCTCAAATTGGATTGAGAGATCTCTATTTAGCATATCTATCCGGGTGGATGATTTCCTAATATCAAGGTAGTTACTGATCACTCTGAAAAGTATTTCATATCAAACATATCACAGTTAATATGTTCCAACCCATAAGAGCACTTGGAATATAGCATGACATTCTCCCCATCTTGAGTGTGGAGAGCCTCTGGTCTGATACCATCATAATTGTTATAAGAACATTCAGATGCTTATCCAATGAAAGGATTTGTTAGATCCATTGAAAAATGTTTGGAAAAGACCCTTAATCCAAAATAACACTTCACAGATCATTATTGCCCTCACTGAAATCTACTAATGGATTTGGATCCAGAGAAAGTCCTTTGTTGGTGAAGAGTATTATCAAAATGAACAAAATATTCTTTGTAAACAAAGTTTATCCTTTTTTGATATTTATCAACAAAGTATAATGTCTGTTATTTCCAGGACTAAAACTTTTGTTTTGTACTTCCATTTCAGCAAATTAAGGCAGCAATTGAGGTTTTATGTGATACTGTATGATAATTTGTTATTTAGCAAACTCCCATTAATTGCTAATAGATGCAGTATGTTATTGCCAATATAAGCATCTAAATAGCATCCCTTGCAACCCAGAAGTTGCATTTGCTTGTTTTGGTTCCAATTGTGATCTGTAACCTATAACTGCTAGTAATCCAGTGTTTTTTATATATGTTATTAAGAGCAGAATTTTCTAAGCAGTGTTTAACTGATGAAACTTCTTTCTTGAGTCAAAGAGACTTTTGAGTGAACCATTCAGTTTCAAAAAAACACTTCACCATCTGCAAAATAAATTGAAAATCTAGCAGCATTTATGGGTCTGATATTAATACAAGTTTCTGTTTTTATCTTATCGAAAGGTTCTCTAAAGATTGAATCACAGGATGCATGTGACTGCAGTCTGTGATTCAAGAATGTGGGATTGAAGAATGTCCTGCAAGCCCTACTCTCTGCTACCTATGCGTTAATTGTCTGCTTTGCATTCCCTGATCAAGAAGGTAAGTTAGTTATGGTGCATCCTGCTTCGACATGGTCCTGACTCATTTACAATTTGGCTGATTTGATTCCTGTGCCGAAGCTAGCTGTCCCATTGCATGCCTTTCCTCTCATTCGTACTGCTTTCCTATCCTGGTTTCTTGGCACTCCCACACTGAGCGAGCACGTGGCCAATGCTATTGCTTTACAAGTAATGTATCCCGCTACTTCTCTCATGGATCGAGTGGCATCATCCTCAAGCCATCCGGCTTCCAGCATGACTCTGTGTTTGGTCTCCACTGCATGAATGTTCCGTCGTAGACAGCATTAGAGCACTGGTTTGCAGCTACTCTTTCCATTAGATCGTTCAGCCTCTCTATCTCCCCTTGCTTCTATGTTTTTGTCTGCGCCCTCACACCTATGGGTTTATGGTGCGCCATACAAATGCTGTAAAGTAAAGTAAAGTCTGGAAACGTTTTGCTTATGGTTACTTAACTCTTTACTAATCATATGTCTCCTTAATGCATACTGCAAAATCAGTAACTTACATGGAACCATGCAATGTTTCATGAGCGCCCCTGATTTGACTCTGTAGCATACTGCTAAACCAGTAACTTACATGGAAACACGCTGAGTTGCCTTTCTTGTATACTGCTTATAGTATGAGATGCCAGTAATACACCTTATCTTGATCTCATACCATAATGCAAGGCCTGTGTCATGCCTGAGGCGTGCCTTGTATTGTCTCGCTGCCCTGCCACTCGCATTTGCCTGCTTACCTGAGGCGCTGCTATGCCAGTGTCTGCAGCTACCCAATGTCTCTCACCTACCTGACTGTCCATGTACATATGTATATCTGATGTAGCCCCGTGTACCATGATGTACGGCTTTGCCAGAATATGCACCTACCTGATTTCTCACCTACCTGACTATCTCTGTATGTATGTATGCCCGGTGTAGCCCCCTGTACCATGAGGCATGGCTTTGCCAGATTATGCACCTACTTGATTTGTGTCACCTACCTGACTATCTCTGTATGTCTGTATGCCCGGTGTAGCCCCCTGTACCATGAGGCATGTCTTTGCCAGATTATGCACCTACTTGATTTGTGTCACCTACCTGATTGTCCATGTATATATGTATATCTGTTGCAGCGCCAGTTGCATGAGGCGGGGCTTCGCCAGTGTATGCCTTTCACTAACTGCCTGTATGCTGTAACCCATATGCATGGTATTGCACTTTGAAGTTCACACTTACTGTAACTAGAACCCCCATGCCTTAGGTTTTGGCACACTGCTATCAATACAACAATACAACAAATAAATACATAAATAAATAAACAACAGGGCTACAAAATAAATAGAATCATGGGTGGGACTGGAACATATGTTACCACCCTGGGAAGACAGATATGCATTCAAGTTGATGTCTCTTGGTTCTGGTCAGCAAATCAGGGAAGACAAGGGTTCATCAACTAACAATCAGAAAAATCAAAAATCAAAATATTGATGTCTTCTTTTCTCTGTATACTGCAATATTCTCAATGCACAGCAATATCTTCTGTTCAGTTCATTATCCAATTACTATCTGATTACCGATACCTGACTCATGGTGGAGAATGTTGATAGAGGGAAGCAGGATGTGTTATGTGATTGCTGTTGTAACATTTTTAGCTGATTTGTTTTAAAAGGATAAGCTAGGCAAACATTCAAAAGTAAAAAAAAGCATACATTTAAATTCATACATTTAAATTTAATTTTTAATTTTAAAAAGGTAAAGGAGTCGAAGTTGTAATCTGTTTTGCTAAAAAAACGTTTCCAATTAATAGCAAAGATAAATATAATTATCCAATTTTTAGGATGTGTGGAATCTACTACTAAGCGTCTAGGGACATCGAAACAGCCAATGTAGGTTAATGTGGGGATTTTGAAATTAATGCAAAATGTGTATTTATGTCTAGTGGTCTTATGCACTAATACTAACTAATAGAACATTTTCTCCAACTCTATCACTTTAGTAGGTATAGTGTTGGAGGTGCCTTTGGAACCCTGCATATTAGGAGGTCCATACCACTGGGGCGTTCGGTCTCTTAGAGGAGAGTTATAATAAAAAACGTCTCAATAGTATTTTTTCTTTTGCACATGAAATGGGTAAATGGAAAATTGTCCATAGTTTTGATTTTGTACATCCCTGTGGTGCTAATTGCATACTAGCATCCATATTCATAACAGCATAATAATGAACTCTCTTATGGGCAGTGGTATACACATGCTACTTTCAGCATGTCACCCGTTACTTTTCTCTGATGAAGGAAACTTTCCTGTAAGGTAACTATGCTGCCTAAAGTTCCTGGTATGTCAAGATAATGTATGGGACAAGTTACAATTGCCTGAACGTGCTGCTGGGTACCTTGGATCATATTCTCTACATATAGAAAATGGGGTGAAATGGTAAAGTGTAAAAGCTGGAGAAATCGCCTTTTCCCTTGATTTTATGGTTTGTTTTGCAAGAAAACTGTAATTGACATCTACCATCAATTCATGCAGACAACATTCTCAATGGATTTGTCAGTAATAGGAACTCTACTTGTAGCTCCAGTGAAGCCTTGAGCATTCATGGCATTTCCTGATAACGAAAACATTCCCTCTCGTATACACGAGCATGTTGCTCCAGTGTCTACTAAAAAAGATTTGCCTCCTATGGTAACATCGACCCTTGGTTCCTTTTGAGGATTTGGTGTCACCGATAGTAATGAACACATCAAGTTACCCTGTGAGCTGTCGTATTGTGGGTGGATGCTTATTCCTGTGTCCATGAAAGGACTACACCCTACTCTAGGAGGCAATAACTGCCTCATGTTTGCACTCTGTTGTATCTACATGGGTGTGTGTGTGCTGTGATTGCCCTTGTGGTGGATTCAGTGGTGCTTGCTGTGGTTGTAAAGCCTGCTGCGTTTGTTGCACTTGTGCTTGATACACTGTCTGATCTTGGGAAAACCCGTCCCTACCTTGTGGGCTGTATGCTGGAGTATAAGCTGTCCCCCCTCTTGAGAATTGCCCATTCTGTACATACCCTTGTCTCCTGCATGTTCGCGCAATATGCCCTGTCATACCACATGTCCTATTTATAGGGGGGGGGGTCTCCTCAATTGCCCTCCCTGCACATTTTGGTTATCATTCTGCAGATTCTGAAACCTGCCTTGGTTATTTTGAAAACCACCCTGATTATTCTGAAAACGACCTCTTCCTCTAAAGCCTGTTCCTCTGCCTCTCGTCACAAACCCATTTCCTCCTTGATCCAACTGGTGTTTACACCTGCTACCTACTGTGTTCTCAGCCCCTCTCCGCTTGTCAGTACTGTTCCTTCTATAGAGTACGTTTATAATTTCTTCTGGACTAACTTAGCTTTCTCAAGTTTCCTAGCATCATCTGTTTTCTTATTTTCTCTTGCAGCAATCGACAATGATGCACAATAGTCAACTGTATCTCTGCCCATGGCTTTGTTTCCATTCTCACTAGCTTCTTAAGCTGTCTCTATACCTGTTCTGGCAACCCCTGACACAAAATGTGGTAAAATACTGGCACAGATTTCCCCCAAGGGTCCCTCATTTCCAAGGTCCACCATAAAACTTTTGAATATAAGAAAGTGGATCTTCATTTTCTTGCATTTTACGTGCCATAATTGCACTCATGTCTGACGTATCAGGATACTGTACTCTAAGCGCTTTCCCGACAGCCGCCCTACAGTTATAAAATGGTGCTCTATCATGAGCTGTGTTCTGTGCTGTGACACTCGAATAACCTGCTCTCGTCCAAATGCTATCAGCTCTTTCCCAAAGAATGGCTGCTACAACACCTTTAATGCCCCCATTAGCTAACGTGTTTCCTCCTGTCCTCCTGTAATCTTTTCTAGCTCATAAATCCATTTCCCTGCACCCGCTGTTATAATGGGGAGTTTGCACCTTAAATTATCCTTATTGATTTGGGGCCCAGGAATATACTGCAGTCTGGCCCCTCCTTTCTCTAGTAGGGGGAATGGTTTAAACCCAAATCCGCAATCCTCTCCCATTATCTGCCTACTCGTAGTGGGAACAATAGTTCCCGATTACCTTCTATCTGGCAATGACCTCAACCTGCTCACATATGGTGGCGATTCTCCTCACTCGCTGTGGGATCGTACTTTAGGTCAGTCCGGGTATGCCATAGGTTCTGGTGTCCTATATTTAAGTTGGTCTAAATTGGACCATCTTACTTCCTTATCTGTCCACAGACATCCCTCAGGACCCCATGCACTTTCTCCCTCTTCCTCACAGTAGATTTCTCTTTCTTCGTCTGACATGTCTAGTCACCAACTAGTGTGGCTGTCATCTTTCTCATCTCTGTTTAACGATAGCATGTCCTAAAACAAGGCTCTATGCTCGAGACTAAACGGGATTCCTTCCTTTCCTCGTGACTGGGCACCTGTGAGTCAATCTTCCTTTCCCTTACTTCTCGACTCATTTATTGTCCTCATTTCCTTATAAGCTTAATCGGTTCTATCTCTGAAACTTCCTATCTCAAAATTCTTTTCTAGGTTTACCCTAGATGGTCCTGAAATTACTCCTTGCAATGGGAGAAACTCCTCTATGTCGCCCCATGATATTACTGGACTCAGTTCCATCAGCTCTTTCTCTATGCGATCAATATCGCGTGCCCTCTGTCTCCTTTTTCGTTTTATTTCTTTGTCCAATTCCCTTCATTTTCTCACTTCTCATCTAACTCTATCCTCTTCCTGTCTTTTCTCTTCACTTCTTTTGTTTGCTCCATGCACTTCTTCTTTTCTAGCCTGCCTTGTTATTTGATTGCTCTCTGCCTATTGTCATACTTTCTCTGTTCTTCAGCGCTTTCTTCCTTTCTGAGTTGCTCCTCCTGATACGTTTGCTCTCGCCTTTGTCTACTCTTCCTTTTATGCTCATCTTTTTTCAATCATTTCTCTTGTTCCCCGTCTTTTCTATCTTGTTTCGTCTTGATCTTGCCCTTGCCTCACTTCCCCAATACCATTTTCGTCGAGTTTGAGCAATATCTGTCTGCCTATCAATTCATTGAGTATGAGCGTAACCTCATCAGTCCTATCCCTTTCGCCTTTCCATCTCTTAATCTCTCGTTCTATATTTAAAGATATGCTTGGCCTTTCACTCGTCTCCTCTTTATCTTGCAGGACCTTAGAGGTCTCCTCCTTTCCTTTAGCCCTTTCTCTTTCTGGACTCATATCACTGCTATAAGCAGGCGGTGCAGATATCGGATTACTATATCCTTTCGCCGCTTCTAGTTCCCTCAATGGGTACAACCCATCATCTTTCGTACAATCGCCATTTACCTCAGGCGTGGTAGAGGAGCAGAAAGCTTGACGCCCTCCTCCCTGCACTAGTTGAGATCCAATCTTCAGGGGGTGGATCTTCTCGTTCCTCCTGGCGCATTTTCCAAAGCTCTGAGCTAGCTAACCTTTTCTGCAATTTCTTCCCTGTGCACACAGTGTGCAAGTATGTGGTTGTGTGCTGCAAAACCGGTTTTGACAGCAATCCCCCTTGTGGGCATGGCATGAACATTTTGTCTGTGGTATCCTTAACCTATTCCACACTATACTGTTTAAGTGTAGGTGCGTGTTTTGGCAGTTGCTTGCACAGATGCATTAATGGAGTAACATCCCCCGTTGTGACAATTCTCAATTGACTGTCAATAATAACCATTACTTTACACAAAATACATTTCAGAAAAACAATCAATATGATCGTACACCTATGATCGCCGCTCAAAGCCTCTGATTCACAATTTTACTCCAATCTATTTCAATCGGCGCCCATAATAACTAAAGCAGATCAATTATAACATTTTGATCTCTACAGAACACAGCCTGTCCTTGTCGCTCCTCGACATTTCACTTCTCTTTATACATAAAATAAACAAACAGACAAAATAGTCAACTTTCCAACATATACTTCCTCAGTGCTATCACTTGCCCCTAATTTAGGAGTGTGAATCATCTCCTCTTATAAATCTATCTATATGCAGCCTAGTTTTACCCACTTGGGTTTTGAGACAACTCCTTCTAGACACTTCTCAAGTATTGGACACTGGGCTTTTACTCAGACGCGCTTCAGCTCTGACGTTCCTCATCACATATACATATTTATTTACTCAATCAACCCCCCGTTACTCTTCCCTATCATCACAATGCCTCCCCACCCAATTAGCCCAACATCTATCATCACTCCTGTGGTCTGCCATTCAATTAATACCTTTGAACTCGACCTTGCAGAGGATCACTGCACCTGAGAATAAAAGGGAGTGAAGCATTGTCTTATCTTCTGGTCTCAGTGCAGCTCGACCCAAAGTCTATTCTCATCTGATCATGTGACTGGAGACCACCTTTTCAAGCTCTTCACTGTATTTTAATACCATTAAATGAAGAAATCTTGGCACCTTCAATGGTTTTCATTAGACCTCAAACAGGAGCTGAGCTTGCTTCTCACGTTTTTGTATCTTCTTGAGTACATGGCAAGGCTCTTGGCGGCCCAGACTCTTGACTCTGGGCCAGGCAAGCATTTCTCAAATCTTCCTTCACCGTCAGCTATTATTCAGCTGTGCCACAATTCCAATTCTTCCATTCACGGGGTCCAGGTTTGCAAAAGTGCGTTTGTGAAACATCCAGATTCTATATATTCCTATGCATATACATTGGCGCATCGCCACAATCTATTTATTTCGTAACAAGCCTTATGATTACTTTGTCTACTTGCGTTACTGCGTCTGTACAATTGTAAAATGACTTTGAATTTTATTTGATGCCTCTTCCCACAGGCAATCCACATTTCAGGGGCGAAATGTTACATACTTCATTACTTTGCCATCAGGTTCTGTAGGGTCTATATCCTTATTTAATTAATATCTCTTCTGTGTGCGTCACCTCTACTTCATGTAACGTCACCAGTTCTTTCTTTCATCCATATTCAGCGTTCTTCTAGAACTTCCTTATGCAGATCATCATTTCTTCGTGGATACATATATAACGCTTTCTCAATGGATACATTGTTTCAAGGACTTTTCACGTTATTGGCACTCTTACTGGTATTGCACATGTCGCAATCTCTGGCTGACAACATTTAGGCAAAATAGGGGAGGAACTCCTGGCTCCTCCTCTACATTTAATGCCAGGAGCCAGGCACAGCCTACTTGTTTCTACGCTAGGTGAAATATTTAAGGTTTGATTAAAACCCATACTTATATCTTTCACATAGTGCAGTGTGCGGCTTTCCCCTTCAGGCGCACAATCATCCTGCATGATCATGCTGTGCAATGTGCATGTGTGGTGTTCCAGGCTGGCCCGGACTGTGGACCCTCTCATGCTTAAGGGGACACGTCTCACATGGCTTGCAAGAGGGCCACCTATTTTGTATTACACCACTGCTCTTTCTACCACCTTGACCAAGCCAGCCACTTTCTCAGGCACATATCTATTACTTGTAGTACTACTGCAAAGACACCACTTAAATACAATGTCATCAGCTTAAAGCATCATTTTTAAACACAAACTGTAAGCGAGCAATGACAGCCAACCCTTTTCAAATTTTCCAGTACTCACTTGGTAGGTGTTTATTTATTTATTTATTTGAATTTGTATAGCAGACTACAGCCCAAAGGCATCGAGGCGCTGTTACATGTCTTGTTTACAGCAAGAAAGAATACTTGGTTCATGGTAGATGCTCAGGGGTTACATAGAGTATAAACTTAGTTGTCATTACAATTACATCTCATCAGATGAGGAGCACAGAGGAGCACGGTCAAGAACAATACATTACAGATTTCAGATCCAGCCTTGGAAAGACCAAAGAAGGGATGCTATGTTTATACAAATAACCTCATTTTAATCGCTTTGCGAAAGGCAGAGTGTGAGTCAATCCCCCTAATGTGATGTGGAAGGGTGTTCCAATGGGGTTGCAGCCATGGTGGGGAAGTTTGTACCTCCCGCTCGAACTCTCAAGAGTCTTGGGAATGACAATTCTATTTCTGTAGGCCGCTCTGATGGATCTAGTTGAAAGAGGTTTGACAATTCTTTGTGCCAGGTAGAGAGGAGCAAGATTATGGATGCATTTATGAGTAAGGGCAAGAGTTTTAAAGATGATCCTTTATTTGACAGGAAGCCAGTGGACCTGTTTCCTGGTCTCAGAGATGTGCTCCCTTTTAGAGATACCTGTTGCAGTCCTAAGAGCAATGTTCTGTACTATTTGGAGCTTAGAAATATTTTTTCCAGAGATCCCTGCAAAGAGGGCATTTCAATAGTCCAATCGGGAACCTATTATTGCTCTTGCAATGTTGACACAGTTCTGTTTTGATAGGAAGGGTCTAGCTGCATGGAGCAATTTGGAATGGTATGCAGAGGTACGAGCAATAGCATTGACCTGTCTGTCCATAGTAAGGTTGGAGTCTAGAGGTACATCCAAGGTTTTAACAACCTGGGAAACCTTGATTGATGTGTTATCAATCAGGAAGGACCTGTATTGTTTATCCAGTCTTCGGTAGTGGCAGGGGATCCAATAAGTAGAAGTTCTGTTTTCCCAGTGTTGAGGCAAAGCCAATTTTCTGCCATCCAAGTTTGGATAGTTGAGTGAATGGAATTAAGGGTGTTCATGCCGTATTTGTAATCACCAGTAAGGGGGATAAGCCCCTGTGTATCATCCGCATAATTAGTGTATGAGATGCCCAGGGTGTCCAGAATGCTGAACCATGGCCTTGTGAATAGGTTATATAAGGTAGGCGAAATGCAGTATACTTGTGGAACGCCACATTTAATGTTGCTTGGGTGTGCACATGCTGAGTCAGAGAAGACTTTCATAACCCTTTCCTGAAGAAACAAGGTGATCCAAGCACAAGCCTTGGGGGAGAAGTGTGCAGCAGAGGAGAGATGGTGGCAGAGTGTGTTATGATCCACCAGGTCAATGCTGCAGATAAATCAAGGAGTAACAGGAGCACCGGTTTGGCTGCATCATCAAAGTCATCCATTTGATTTTTTAAGTCTATGAGTGCAGTTTCGGTGCCGTGTCCTGGGTGGACACCAGACTGCCGAAGGCCAAGAAGATGGTTGGCTTCAAGGCAATTTTCGATTTGCAGATAGGCTGCCTTAACCATGATTTTTAATAGAAATGAAACTGTAGTGATAGCTCTATAGTTCCCTGGGACCTTGGGGTCAAGTAAGGGTTTCTTAAGGAGAGGGCATACCCAAGCTTCTTTAAGGCCTGTTGGGACATGACCAGACTAGAAAGATGCATTAATGAAGGCTGTGATGAAAGGGGCCACGGTAGGGGCACAGTCTTTAATGAGCTGCTCCAGACAGGCATCTCCTTTGTAGTAGGAGGGTTTAATAGATTTTAGGAGTGCCAGGATTTCAGGTTCACTCATTTCCTTGAAGTCGAATGATGGGGGTCCCTCAGATCCAGGTTCAACACACCTGTTGCTATGTAGGTTAGCAATTTGGTGGCTGAGAGCCTGTTGATGTGCGAGAACTTTTCTTTGTAAAGTTTACATAGGGACCTGGTAGGAACAGGATGGGTATGGATGGGTTGTACAGGGTACAGGGAGTTGGCTGGGGCTACAAACAAACACATGAGTTGGATCTGATGGACTAATAATTTAGCAGTCTTGGGTAAGAGATGATGATCAGTCATTGGGCCTCATTAGGAGGCAGACAGCCACGTAATGAACTGTGCCAGTACGGGACCCTTTACGGTGTTCATTACAGGCTGCCCTATTACGAGGACTGCTGCGGGACCCACTAAGGAGCGCCTGGTCAGACCAGGCATCCTTAGCGGGTCCCGCTAGCAGTCCAGGATGCTAACAACGGACCTGTCATTAACGGGCCCATTGTTAGCATCCTCCCCATTCCCATTGAGCCCTATGGTGCTCAATGGGAATGGGGAATGTTTTTTTCCGGAGCCCAGAAAAGGGCAATAACCGGGTCCGCCAAGGTTGGCATGATCCAGTTATTGCCTTTTTCTGGGCCCCGGCAAAAAAATAATTACCGGCGGCAGCCGTGCCCTTTCTAATGAAACCCATTATTTTTATAGTGTAGTTCGGTAAAGTAACACTATGGGTTAGCCAAAAGATTCTAATAACCAAACTGTTATCTTATATCTTCCCTTTTTTGCAGAACCCTGTTGATTGAAGGGGTGATTTTCTCAGTCACTAAATTGGTAGCTTTAATCCAGGAATCACTGTTAAACCAATGACGATCTCATATATTTCTAGTAAGCACACTCCTACTCGAAAGACGGAACATCATTATGACCATGTTGGCCTGGTAACATCGGGCAGACCTGGCAGGTGGAAATTCACCCACCCGCAGAGTTACACGGAAGCACCAGCACCGTTATTAACGGTGCCAGTGCCTCTGTGTTCCCCATTCCCATTGAGTCCCATTACATTTACTGGCGCCTGACCTCTCGAAACCCTGGGGCTCTAATGCCCTGATGTTTCTGGCAAGCCAGGCGCTGGTAAATTCACAAGTCCGGTGGCAACCTGCCGGTTTTACCGGCACGGTTACTGCCGGACTTGTAATGAGCCCCAAGTAGTTTTATGCTTTGCAGTACAGCTCTGTCCATTCAGTCAGGACGGATGGGCGCGCCCCCCAGCCAGTAGGAAAATAACCCTTAAATATCCAGGGTGGTAAAATTGTTTTTTCTTTGCAAATCAGGTGCCGAGAAGCTGGTTAACTACTAATAGTGCACAGAGATCCTTATTGCCCTGGCTTTGGCCAATAAGAATGTTCAGAGTGCAGTCAGAAACTACAGCTATCGATTGCTTTCCGAGCATTTTGTCTCAAAAGTAAACAGGGATGCAACAATGCATCAGGCAAGATGTTTTTCAAAAATATGCTTCCACTCTGGGAGTATGTTTCTTTTGCTGCAAAATCATATTTCAAACAGCAAAGACAAAGCTAAAACATGGGGAAATGTGTTGACATTTTATAGAGAAATCGTTTACTTTTTTGCATGCCATCGAATGCATGTTCATGCTAAATTCACTTCAGTATAACAAAGTTTGCAATTAAAATTCAGAATTTTTGAGGACAAACTTACTTAAATACAACAAAATAAAAATACAATTTACTAACTCAATTTGTTTATTTGCTTTGCTCACTTTTTAAATGAATAGTGCAGTCAAAAATGTCATTGTCCCGAGCGTTCGGGCATGTGGTTTTAGCAAACTGTGATCGATCGTGAAAACATTTCCTATACACCTTACCTTAGTATTCCTCACATTTACGCATGCAAAATCAACAAGTCACACGCGGCCATCTTGTTCTAATCTTATCTGTTGATCTACTGCCCTAAGTTCAAGTGCCCCTGCAGTACTAAATCATATCACCCGCCGCTGAAGCTGACATCACTAGACGTGTACGATCCATTTTACAACGTAAATGCACATCTCGTGTCAACGTTCTCGGTGCGCCAGCTAATTATGTGTCTCCATGGAAATTGCAGGACGCATCTTTCCTCAATAAGTATAAACACACTGCTTCTCATCAGTCAACATCAGAGTTGCTTTTCCAATTGTTTCACTGGGCCTCATAACGACCCTGGTGGTACGGCATGGACGGTGCCGGTATGGCATCGGCACCTTCCATACCGTACCACCTTATTCCGAGTTTCCCTCGCAGGTCCCTGACAGCCTGTCAGGTCTGACCTGGCGGGCTGTGCGGCACCCGCGAGCAGAACTCGTGACTGCACTGGCATCGTTATCAACGGTACCGGTGCAACCATGCTCCTGACCCTCTTTGTGCCCTATGGGGCAGAATGGGGATCGGGAGCCCGGCATTACCGCCTCCCGCGAATGGGCAATTACTGGCCCCAGTTATTGCCCAATCGCGGGAGGCTGTGCCGGTAGTGAGCATGGCGGTAGCCGTGCTCGTAATGAGGCCCACTGTCTTTTTTTTGGATAGCCTGTGACTCGTTTCTGCTCTGTTCAGCTATCTTCGTTGCACGGAGCCCCTTTGAACAGATACTTATACTAGCATTACTATTGATTTCAATCGTTATAATGGCAACAATACAGCCCTACCAGCACGAGCTGGAGTATTCCGAGGCAGAATTAGTTCATAGAGAAAGATGCAGAAACTATGGGGCATCGGACGACAGTTGGGAAGACGAATCACTGGATCTTGAGACTGAGCATAGTCGCATGGAAGACGTTTCCACCTGGTGTACCTGCAATCGGTGCAAGGTCATGCCAACCGAGCAGGAATACTGCTTCTGCAATGGCCTACATATCAGAAGAAGACACACCACCGCTATGCGTTACCGAGCTGCAAGACTTCAAGGCAGCCTACCTCACAAGGTACGTGTTGAGGATTATGATGGTGCTTATACACGAACTTCGTGCAACAGTTCGCCCTCGCAATCAAGGTCACGAGTAAGTGTATTCTAGGTATGATGTCTTTTTGACCACTGAGGCCACTAACATTTCATGTTTCTCTCCTATATTGTTGTAACTTTGATCTATCACTGCCTAATTAATGTAGTCTGGCAATTCAATATATTTCTTGCGCTTTTGTGAAATCAGTGTTCATCTTATGTGTCTTTAACGTTCAACTAAGAAACAATATTTCTCTGTGACCCAAACGTTATGGATTGCATGTGTGTTCACTTTTGTAATGGGTGCACTCTTCAAAGCCCATGTTCATTGATCCATGAAGTAACTTTTGTAAGGGCAACTATGCCATAGGATACAGGGTGCATTTTCAAGTAAGGTTTGTACATTTATCAGGTTCATTTAAATACAGTATGTAGGTTTCTCTTCCACAGGTGCAACAGGCTGGTGGCCTGCGGTTCAATTACATGGTGGCTTTATGGGAGGCTTGGATTCTGCGTTCGACGAGTAATACCCGCCTGTTGGAGCCATTCATGCCAAATTCTCCAGTGACAGCGCACAGTACAGGGGATTTTCACACACTGTGCTGCAAACCATAGTATACAATTTGTAGTATATTTGTGCCATCAACATTAGCAATAAAATAAAATACAAATGTTCGTTTATGAATAGTTGTTTACATTTTTCAGTGCATCAAGGACCCACTCACGTGTCTATGATATGATATGATATGGCATTCATAACGCACCTATACACAAGAGTTTCAAGGCGCGATGAGGCAAGAGAAAGGGAACAGAGGGAAGACAGAGACAACGATTTTACGAGGCCAGGTGACATTGAAATTGTGCAAGTGCAGGGGAGGAGGGTGGAGGGAAAAGTGCAGGGGGAAGAGGGAGGGGGCAGTGCAGTACATAGGAGAAAAATAAAATTAATAAGACAATACATAAGATAAAGAATAAATAAGAGACAATAAATAAATGTTCGGCCAGATGGTGGCAAGTCTATGAGTGACATGAAAGAATGGTTGGTGCCCCTTTACGCTCACCTACTCCACAACAATCCATCCCCCCTCCATTATAACCCACTACAGAACTGGGTGGGTGGGAATGGCCAAGGTGCCAAACACCATGTACACCACAAAGGTATCTTCCGCACAGGGGCCATTGTTCACATGGCCTCTGCAGACACAGTGTCTCCAGGCTCCCCTCTAGCAGACCACGCCCCTGCAATTCACATAAGTGTGTCTCTCCCTTCAGCAGTGTTTTGGGCATTTTCTGCACGCCTCATGCCCATCCATCCCCCTCCAGTATCAATGGCAGTTCGCACCTGTGGCCTTGCGTTCCAAAGGGGGCTGGCAGAGTGGGAACGACCAAGATGACAAACACCATGTACATGTCAAAGGTATCTTCCGCACAGGGGGCATTATTCACATGGCCTCCCCAGAACAAGTGTCTCCAGGCTCCCCTCTAGCAGACCATGCCCGAAACATGTCACAGATTCATATACACATCCACTTTTCTAATTCTTTATAAGCCCCCTGATATTTAGCCGGAGAACATCTCTGAGCACTGGAAGTCAACTCTTGATCATGCTACCTGTTCTCCTGCTACTATCTCCCCTGCTAGGTGAATCTAATTGTTTGTTAGTCAAGGTAAGGGCAGGTCACCTATTAACTTCTCTATATTAATGTATTGCTGATCTCAAATTTTCTATCTATTTCGACCGAATGTACCCAGTAGTGTAATGTAATGTTCATTCATCTCAATGGCTTTACCACTGTCCAATGTTTGAAGTGTGTTGATCTCGATATATAGCACATTTCATCAGTGTCCATTGTGATAGAATCACATCTTTCTCTGAACATGTCTATAAGCATGTTTCCTTTTGATGCATGAAAGTACATTCAACAGACGAGTAACACGTTACGATTTGTGTTATATCAATCAATTCTGTATGAAAGTTTTCCCAGTGCATACTCGACTACGCTACACAGGTTTTGCTTCTTTAACCAAAACAAACATTGCATAGAAAGCTGTGATATAAGTCCATCAATCTCATGCATACAGTACAGTTTTTCGGTAATTATTTATACTTTATTTATACAGATCTTATAGATTTTTCAAGAATGCCTGCTTGTATGGTTTTGGGTTACCCTTCTAGGAGCCATGTCAAAGGTCAGGGCACGGTCCTGCATACACTCCCGAAGGAAATTGATTTAATAAGAAGATAGGTTCTATATTGTGGTTTTGCGGTGGACGAGATTGAAAGAAGAGCACAGAATGTCCTGAAGGACCTGGGGGTCAATCGATTCTGCATCTGCAGCCTGCACTCTACAAACGATATGTACGACCAATCGAAGTTCACAAAAAAGCGTTGACGCAGAATTGTTCATAAATTGCTACAAACATGCAATTCCAACTCTGCACTCGCTCCCTCAGGGACGGATGATGAATAGCTGTAGGCTGTGGAGTACTGAAAAAGGTAACTTCATGAACGGATTGGTGCTTTCTGTGTAAATGTGTCTTACTAAAGTTTGCATATTTACCAGATTGCATTTCATTTGACTATACCACATTTTACTATACATCTGCCCCTAGTTTATGGATCCTCAAATGATGTAATTATGGCCATAGAAAACAATGCTATACTGCCCTTCAAAAGAAGCATAATGTTTTCGTAATCAATTGGTTGCTTGACATGTCCATTTATTTAGGAAAGCATACTGACGGAAGCACAGACCCTCGCAAGTGACAAATCCACCAACACGTGCAGTATACCAATGGTGAGCCCTACAGACTTGCAGAAGTTCATATTCTCAACAGTTGAATCTTCCCACATATCTAATGAAAATCAAATGTTCTCTTGTACCACTTTATGACAATGCACTGAAAAGGAAGGCGCAAAATTCTGCATCCATTTATTTTCTGGAGTCAACAACAACTTCAAGTGCATACCAGCTAATTTTATTTCATTTTTCATTCATGAGAATGTATTATGCTCGAATTTCAAATAATATGAAATCATTTATGTATCCTGTTGGTTGTTTACACTAGGTGTCATTTATGGGTTTCTCTTTATATGTACCATTGTCTGCATCCCATTGTCTCAGTTCATTTTGTTGTTTTCATCCGTACTAAAACAAGTACTGTGTTGCAGGGGGATTCTGGTACTTAGTTTAAAAATTGGTGACAAGGCAGGCACTCTATGGCCAGTCAAGTTTTCCTGCATTAGCTTCTCCTCCAAACGCACGTTTTCATGACTCCATCAATCTTCAGGGAGGTTGTGTTTCTTTGCTTTTTCAGGCGTGTCTTCATTTCCTTTTCAAGTGTGGCAAGTTAATTGACTCTAAGGATTCTGGTACTTGTATTTTTCGCACTCAATTTTTTTTGCAGGTGGCTGGAAACAACGCCCTCCATAGCACAAATCTTTCCCTTGATGGAGGGAGGGGAAAACCATGGTTGTGGCTCTCCATTGTAAGGCATGATGGCCCTGCTGCTGCTGCCTTTTGAGCCCGGGACTCCTGGAACAATGTTTAAAAATTGGTGACAAGGCAGGCGCTCTGTTGCCAGTCAAGTTTTCTGCATTAGCTTCTCCTCCAAACGCACATTTCATGACTCCATCAATCTTCAGGGAGGCTATGTTTCTTTGCTTTTTCAGGTGTGCCTTCATTTCCTTTTCAGGTGTGGCAAGTTAATTGACTCTAAGGATTCTGGTACTTGTATTTTTCGCACTCAATTCTTCTTGCAGGTGGCTGGAAACAACTCCCTCCATAGCACAAATCCTCTCCTTGATGGGGGGAGGGGGAAAGCCATGGTTGTGGCTCTCCATTGTAAGGCATGATGGCCCTGCTGCTGCTGCCTTTTGAGCCTGGGACTCCTGGAACTATGTTTAAAAATTGGTGACAAGGCAGGAGCTCTGTTTTAGGCGAACCCGGACCCGGTACCGGAATGGGGGTAGCCATGCCGCAAACAGTGACATGGCTACCTCCAATGTTGTAATGACCCCCAATGTAATTTTAGTCGAAGTACCAGCATCCTTTGTTTAAGAATTGGTGATAAGGCAGGCACTCTGTTGCCAGTCAAGTTTTCCTGCATTAGCTTCTCCTCCAAATGCACGTTTTCATGACTCCATCAATCTTCAGGGAGGTTGTGTTTCTTTGCTTTTTCAGGCGTGTCTTTATTTCCTTTTCAGGTGTGGCAAGTTAATTGACTCTAAGGATTCTGGTACTTTTTTTTCTTGCAGGTGGCTGGAAACAACTCCCTCCATAGCACAAATCTTCCCCTTGATGAGGGTAGGGGGAAAGCCACCTGCAAGAAAAATAAAGTGCGAAAAATACAAGTACCAGAATCCTTAGAGTCAATTAACTTGCCACACCTGAAAACGAAATGAAGACACGCCGTTAATGACAGGCCTGTTGTTAGCATGCTGGACCACTCGCGGGACCCGCTAAGGATGCCTGGTTTAACCAGGCTTCCTTAGCGGGTCTCACGAGGAGACCTCGGAATGAAGCGGTAGGAGGTTAAGGGGACCGGCAGCTCTACCAGCCCTGTTAACCCCCTACCGCTAGGGTTGTAATGACCCCCATTGTCTTTTGCAGCTGGTCCAGAGTATGAGGTGCGTGTACTTACAGTTCCCTTGAATGAAAGAAAGTTAATCCTACATAGGATACTATTAAACAGTGATATTCATATAAACGTGCAGTGTTTCAAACTTGTATGATTTCATTTCTAATGTTACACTTCCTCCCTAATGCAGAATACATTGCAAAATGTTTGAGGGCAACATTACAATCAGTATGATTTACACTGTGATCTCTGATCATGTACACTTGCCATCTGTCAGGTGAAATCTGAAATGTATATTTTGACTAAATGATGTACACTGTTTGCGAGGGTATGTGTGTAAGCAGTGTGTCCGATGAAAGATTTTAATTTCCAATAAAATTGAGTTTTGTTTTTTTTATAATGAATATTCTATTCAAGGAATGTACACAAGGTGTGGAATTAGAAGTGGAGGCACACGGATCAGAGGTGGTGGATCAGCTTGCTGGTGCAGTGGTTACAGAGAAGACCAACATTTCACAGAAAATCAAGAAAACAAGGGTAACTAACAAACAATGTTGTTTTCTGTAAGTGTTTTGAGCTGGTGTTTTCATCCTAAAATGTTTTTTTATTTAAAGTGCTATCTGCTGTATGTGTGCTATACATTGAACATGTTTTTACAACACATCTCCTAGAGGCCGAGAAGGAAAAGAAGTTATAAAGACACAGCCAACAAATTAAACCAAAGATGTCGCTTGCCAAACAGATTTCACCATGGAGCAACTACTACTTGAGGCGCAGCGTGGTCCAGTCAATAAGAAGACTAGTGATGCTTGTGCCAATGGCCTGAAACTGAATGGAATGTGACCGGCGAAGCCATTAAAGTGTTCTTGGACCATTGCTACAATGTGAGAACTCGACAAGATGAAAATTAATATAATGAAGATGCATTTGAATTCCTAGCAGACCACTTGACACAATCTACACCCGCAAAAAAAGATCCACTCAAGAAACATTCTATGTTGACAGTTTCTCCAATTCATGTACAAATAACACAAGCTGAACTAACAGAGACTGAAGCTTCAATGCAATTGACAGAGGAACTTGCCAAGTTCTCAACTACAGTTTGCCTAGTTTGGGCAATTTTCCACCGCATTTGAATCACAAGCCACATTCATGCAGGACGATTGGCTAATAAAGGAGCCAAAATACATTGTATTCGACAGCTGCTTGGTAGAGATTATACTGATGCTGAAATGTGTCCATACATTGAAGGGAAAAATATGCGGGGAGCCATTGGTGAATGTGTCTTGTGTATTACAAGGCACTAAACTGTAAATCCAAGCCAGCTGTGTCTACCTCCATGATAAATTTGTATGGTCCGTTCAACCGATGCTGGGCCAAGTACCAGCTGGAAATCTACTATGTTCAGAAGCTTTACTTTTCAGCGGCTCAACTTTCTGTAAGATCTCCAGTTTCTGTCAATTTGTGGAAGTTCAGTTCCTTGCTAAAACCCAGTACTACAAATATCAAAGGGAATTCTTATTCCCTGCTATCAGTCAAGCCTGGAAACTTGAACAGATGTCAATTGAAAGCAACTTCTCTTGCAAACATTTCTGGCTAGCTGGCGACGGACAGTGTGATAGCCCTGGATTTTCAGAAAAGTACTGTACAAACCACTTTCAAGACATGGAAGGTTAAAAAAAAGGTGAGTTTGGAGATTGTGCAGGTGTCTGAATGTACATCTTCTGTGGCCATGGAGAAGCATGGTTTCATCAAATCCCTCGAACATCTTCAATTGGGAGGAATGCAAATAGACCTCATAGCCACTAACAGATATGTTTCAATAGCCAAGGCCATTCGAGAGCAGTTTCCAAACATTCATCATCAATTCGATGTATGGCACGTTGCCAAATCAGTCAGTAAAAAAATTACAGCTGCTGGAAAAAAAGGGTTCAGAGCATATTTTAGAGTGGTCTCAGTCTTTCAGCAACTATCTTTGGTGGAGCTCCAAAATTTGTGATGGGTATGTGGAAATTCTACTTGAAAAATGGTGCTCATTGATGCACCACTGTTCCAACATTCACTCATAGACAGAAAACCAAAATGTTCACAAATGTGCACATGGAGCTTTATCAGAGGGGCAGGAATGCAAGAAGAAGTGGTTAGTGCCATGTTCACCTCCACACAAAGCTCTTGAGAAGATCGTGTATGATACAAATCTTTCAAGAGACCTAAAGGGACTCACAATATTCTTTCAGACTGGAGATTTTGAGGTGTTTCGCAATATGTGCCTAAAGTACATGCCCAAAATGTTGCATTTCAGCATAGACGGTATGCAGGCCTGAACTGTACTAGCTGATTTAGCGCACAACGAGAATTTAGGGAGAGAACAATCAAGAACGGCTGGAAACCTTGGGATTCTTTGTTACACCTTGGCCTTTGCAAAATGAAGCAAAACCTTGGTAGCCAAGCCAATATACCAGGAAATGCAATTCGATTTTGTGAAAGAACTCACTTTCACTGTGTTGGCCATGCATTCTCATGGAATTGATACTGATTTTGTTCCTAGGACACATACAATGCCACAAAACATTGCAAACGAGCCCTGTCCACCTAAAGCTGAACTAATTGAACAGTTGACTTTCCGGTATAAATGATTTGCAGCGGTGTTCTTAATATGCTCAATTTAAAATTTGGGATATGTTCCCCAATGTTTGTACATTGTACATCAACATTCAAATACTATTAAACTCGAATTAGAATATTATAATAAGTATTGAGAATTATTTAAGTATTTATTTATGCTGATTTAATCCGATTATGATTCATTAATGTATAACTTTTGCCTTCCCTTCATTTATGTTACTGGTCCTTGATCGATAAGACACATGTCTGTGGTTGCTATTGGTGATATATTTCAAAATAGAATTGCCCTAGCACATTGTTGCCACACTGCCCATTTGGGTTTCTGAATTATCCATCAGGCAAAGGTACACTGAGGCTTGGTATCTGTAAATTCCTCTGCTAGACCCAAACCACACCCACACATGCAGTTCATGGCACTGGCATTGATGGCCTATGGTGGCTAGGATTTTCATAGCAATGATCAATCGCCTGACCTGCGTCAACCCCATAACTAACTAACTAACATAACATAACATTACTGGGTTTTTTGATGAGCCCCTCCCTGTGCCTTTCCCATTTATTCCCCCTGCCGCCTTCACCACCCTTCCTCTTCTCTCCACAACCTAACTACTGTATGGTGCTCTGTCTCTCCTATCATTTCTAAAGGCTTCTCTGTCGAATATTCTGCTCTCCTCACTAAATCAGGTAGCAAGAAGTTTAAAAAGGATATCCTGTTCTCCAGTCCTTACCTCCCTATTGTTGATACCTACACCAGTGCTTCCTCCAGGCAAACCCCAACTGACACCCTTTTTGTCGTTCCCTCGCCAGAACTATGGAATCTAAATATGGTATCTGTGCTCTCTCCTTTCTCTTCTTCTCCGTGGCTCTTGGCACACGTGGGTCAGCTGGGCTCCTCTACGCAGTGTTAAGGTCCTGGCAATGGAGCAATGCATCTATCTAACTAAACTAAATGACAGAAACTGATAATGCATAAATAATGGCAGACATACAATCTTACATGAATTGGGGTACTTCGGTGACATGAGCTAATATATTGGCATTCTAACCTCTACCCTTTGGAATATATTTGATACCACAAACTCTGTACCCAGGTGCACACCCTAAAGATTTGATCTGGCATCTGCCCTGCTTGGGTCCTCAGGATATAAGTAGACACATGTTGCTTTTTAGGAAAATATATTATTACATAGGATTAGGGCTGTGATGTTGGTCCTTGACTGATCGGGGCACGGGAGGGTCAGATGGATATCAGCATGAAAGGAACTGCGGGGTCTCAGCTGGTGGGCTCTGGCCTGGCGGGGTGGAGGCTGTGAGTGCACGGGAAGTTCAGTGGAGATGAATGGGCACTTGGGCTTATCAATTGTCAGTGTCTCACATTCTCCACAGAGAACATTCCTCCATGAGAACAAGACACGCACAGAGGTGGCAATGGGGAGGTGATGGTGTGTGGGGGCTGAGCGAGGCGCTGGGGAGGTGAGAGATGCATTTGTACAGAAAGCTGGATTTTTGGGCCTAGGAGAAAGATGTAATTTGGGCTATTTCAAAATGGTTTCCTAATGCTGGCTAGAAACTATATAGTATCTTTTTTTTTGCGATGGGGTGTGGTGTAATGGAATGGTACAGGGGTTGGCTCTGCCTCCCCCCTTGGTTATTACATAGGTTATATATCGTGTGTGATGAAAGAAGGGGAGGAGGGGGCAAGGATCATCTACTTCCCAACAGGGGTAAGATTGCTGTCTCTGTCTTCCCTCTGTTCACCCTGCATTGCCTCATCACACCTTGAAGCACTTGTGCATATGCACGTTATAAATGCAATATCATAACATCATATGATATCATTACCTTCAGTGTAACTGTTGTCCAAAAATAACAAAATCACTAGTGCTATTGATGGTTAAAAAAGTATTCATGATTGTACAGCATCTGTGGATTCCAGCAATCAATTAGTTTATTTTTCTTGCATATATCAAATGCCACGTTGGTCGGCCGGGCTCATCGCTCTCATGGAGTGAAGATCACTTTGTATGATGTTGCTTGTGGAGAGTTCTCACCAACGCGTCTTGTATGAATTTTTGATTGTGTGGCTTTCCTTCACAGAAATGAAAGCTACCAGGCATACATGCTCTATACAAGGTTGAATTGTTAAACAACCTTGGACGAAAGGTAGGAATCGGCATGGGTTGAAGGACAGAAGGTGTTGAATACCGGCAGAAATGATTCCATTCACTATTTTGAAACTGGACATTGTAAGATTTATTTTCATTCTATGCAAACCGTTGTTCTGAGTGGACACTCTGTGTTACGCCAAGAGGATGAAACTACCAAATATAATGTAAATTGAACGTTTCAACATTTTTTTGCGATTTGAAACAGCATTTAGGCTGTATACATATGGAACAATATTTACTAATAATGTATATGTGTTTACAGTTTAAAGCCGAATGAGTAAAGGTTTCATTTTCTGACGTATTGCTTGCTTACATTGTTATGAGTTGTTAGTTGGAGCATATTGTGTCGTTATTCATCGATGATCCCTCTAACACAACGAGTATGCAGGCTAGTGATATCTAAACCACTTTGTCCCATGGCATATCAGGGTGTCCTATGAACGTTGCATTATTGTATGTGCCGGGTGCAGAACATTTTCCAAGCTTCCGTTACATTTTTAAACAAGGTAGCATGTGCCCCTCTCTAGAAATAATATGGCATGATAACCTGTTATGTGTTTTTTTCACACTTTAAGTTTCTGCAGCCATCGCCTTTTGCTCAATGTACCTTTTACAGATGGGAATTATCCATTTGAATATCAGTCTTTGTCCCGCCCTCATGGGCAGTTCGAGCACCAAAATGCTATGGCAATTCCCTTCTGAACAAAAGTACCTCTCTGAGCACAGTGAGCATGGAGTCCACGTCTGGGTTTCCCCAGGGAACCTAGGGTCATCAATCCCAATTTACTTGCAATTATTCTGATTTAATGCTGTCTATGTGTTGTTCAATTTTTACGTCTGCTTCCACATCGCATTGGGAGCTATACATACTCCACAGCGCTAACCTCTCAAGCACATCGTAGACTCAAACTTTCCCCAATGTTTTCTGTGTGTTTCCATTGTTTGTGGTTTATGTTCGTTATTAGGTTTTTACAGGGTAAATGGATACATTTCAATGAAGAACAGCTACTAAAATATATCTTTATTATGTTTTCTACAAAGCTACATTTTGCCGTTCTGTGAATGCCATTGTTTCCAGATACAGACAGATGGTTTCTTCAGCCAGCAGTGGCACATATGCCTAAACAGATGCTTTTCCATTATGCTTATGTGGGACAATCGCCCAGGACCAATATGCCTTTTGGTGGTACAAGCGACAAGGAGCAACCTGTCATTGTTTACGGTCTAGCAAGAAGCTAATGCCGATTCAAAGTGCAGCGTATTGATGTTTCCTTTAAAAATAGTGTTTCTATTCCGATTTGGGATGCACTGTGCTGTAAGAGGATATGTGTGTTGATATTCCGGGTTCTGCATCAACTGATGTTAAGACGTAGGTGATGATTGGGCTTGTTTGGCTACGCTCCCCACTAATGTCATGAAAATAGGTGGAGAATATTGCTAGGAATAGTGATGTCAGCTTCAGGGGCGGGCAATATGATTTAGTACTGCAGGGGCACTTGAATTTAGGGCGATTGGTCCGCAGATAAGATTAGCACAAGATGGCCACGCCCGACTTGTTGATTTCGCATGTGTAAAAGGGAGGAAAACTATGGTAAGGTGAATAGGAAATGTGTTTGCGATCAATCACAGTTTGCTTAAAACCACATGCCCGAACGCTCGGGACAAGGACATTTTTGAGCGCACTATTCCTTTAAAGCAACATTTTTACTTCACCCTTTGCAAGCAAGTGCCTTTAAAACAATGTTGCAATTTGTTTTTAAAACGTACAGCTGTTAGGGACCATTGTTGCTGCAATCAAGAAGAGATTAATCATGGTACATTGCAGCAATAGCCAGTATGCTTAATGTCTACCATCACATGTTATATTTGCTACATTTAAATCATTTAAATAACGTAAAAAAAATACAGTACATGTTGTTTGGATATCAAGCTGTAGCACTGCCTCTAAAGTTAAGGTTAGAGAGATTAGTAAACTTCATAAAAAATAATGCAGTTTGTTATAGGACCACCATCTCTTGCTTGCAAAGAAATGCCCATATCAACAGGCCGTGAAGCCACCAGAAGCCACAATGCGACCGGACTTGAAACAAAGAAAGGTGAGAGGGGGAAAAAACAGGAAACATGTGTTCTCATGCTATGCACCCTGTATCTGGAACAGGTTACCAATGCAGATAAGACTATCCCCTTCCATCCTATACTAAAGGAAGAACCTGCTCTTCAAAGACGATCATGCCAATAGCTGATAGCGCCACTCTATCTTAATTATTGCACTCGGGAGTTCACTCCCTCCCCTCCTGCCCTAACTATCCCAGCTCCTCTATCACCCCTTCAGCCCTACTTGTAAACCCTTAGCTATGTGCTCTGTTTACAGCGCTCTGTTGCTTCTCATCGAAGCGTGCACTTTTTAAATCTCATACATGCATACATACCACGCTGATACCATGGGAAAAGACAGAGCATCAGTAGAGCTTTGCAATTTCTTGCTAGAAGTTCCATGACATTGGTGTGACCATACAGGAAATATTTGTCCAGCTCTATATAAAGGATCTGACAAAAAGGGGCACATTGCAGACAAATCTGCTTGCCTACATGCTAGAGAAATCCTTGGAGTATGTGTGCATGTTCTCTGAACTCTGAAATTAAGGAAAGTGAGTAGGGGACTTGCAGCCCTTTTACAATCTCAAATGTGCCACAAGATGTTGACTGCCAAAATATTTACAGGGACAAGTTCTCTAATTTTCATGAGGGTATTTCCCATGAATTCTGAAGGAGTTCTTTCCACCCATAGCAAATACCACTCTGAAAGGAACAGGAACAGTGAAAATTGTAGACCACCATGGAAAGGCCTTTGTAAGGGGTCAAAATGACCCATGGACTCTGGGGTACGTTCATCAAGGGCTTGCAGTAATAATCATGTCCATGTGGTAACCACTGGTTCCTGACCATGGCAAGCTAGTTGTGCCCTGTACGGAGACAAACAAATACGGCCCCTACAAAGTAGTGGAGCTGTCTGGGTCAATGGGCCTCATTACGACCCGGGCGGTAAGGTAAGGGATTACCGTTACCGGTAAGGGCACTGGTGCCGGTAATCCCTTACCGCCCAATTCCGAGGTCCCTTTGCGGGTCCTCCCTTAACGGCTGGTTTTACCAGCCGTTAAGCACGGGACCCGCAAAGGGACCTTGGAGGTAATAATGGTACCGCAATTTACGGTACCGTTATTACCGCCTTCCTCATTTCCATTGAGCCCTATGGGGGCAAAAATGGGGAAGGGCCAATGGTGAATGGGGAATTACCACCCCGCCAACCTTGGAATGGGGCGGTAATTCCGCCATTCAACATGGCGGAATCGGTAAGGTACCGGCGTCAACCAGTGCGCTAATAGCTCCATGGTTAACATCTGGGTCGTAATGGGGCCCAATGTCTAGAACTGGGCATAAGCACAAACTGACAAAGGTGTGACCATTACCAACACTATAACGCTGACGTGGCTGTTCGTGCCTGCGGGCTGACATTCAAGCAGACAGTACCTGTACTCCTGTGCTGGTAGCTTCTTCTCAGACATGTTATATAATTGTTCTGTACGGGCCTTAATCTGATTGTTTATCTGCATTGATTACTACACAATAATCATACCTTTCTAAAACAAAAACTCATGTAATGTCATCTTTATTACGAGATCCTCCCCCAGTGCACTCAGAGAGGAGAGTTACCTCGTTTCAAACTGATCTTCCCACACAAATTAGAAAATCTGTTTTTCCACATGTGCATGTCTCGTTAAATAGCCTGCAACTGGTAGTTCTGTCCACCATCAGCAAGCAGAGATTGTGGACCATCCAATGGCTGTTCAAAGAAGGGATGCCATCAGGACAGCAGAATCCGATGGACCTTCCAACTCCAGCCAAAGTAATCCGTCATGGGGGAGCGGCTGGGGGTTTGGTACCTCTATAAATAAAGCCTGCCCTGATCTAAGCAGTGATTCTTAAGTATCCCCTCTGAGGCAGCAGGTTGTGGTTACTTATACCACATCTTTTACTTTAGTCTGGGACATCATATGGGGCCACCAGGGGTCATAGCTGCGATCCCTGTAGTCTCCCTAGCTATACCTGTATTTAAATAAAACATTTGATTTCTTTTTTTTTTAAACAGAAGCACCTGGGCACTGGAGTAGTGGGACCCCTGCTGCCCATATGGTGCGGAGGCCACGCCACACCAGGTCTGGGGGGTCCCTGACCCACTCCTCACCCATCAGGGTGAAGACTGGGCCCAGGGCTTGCAGCACAAAAAGAAGCACCCAGTAGGGTTTGGAGCGGACCGTGACATGTGGCACGTATCAGGACTAAGAAGCTCTTTCAGCTTCCTGGTTCCTCTTTGTGAGCAGCACCGAGGAGCAGAGGGCAGCATGGATTGACAGGCCAAAGCTGGAAACACATGTAAGAAGGCTTTTTTAAATGCAATGTGTATTTTTGCATGTGTGAAGTGCGTGTCAGATGTATGTATGTGTTATGGGCCAGTGAGTGGTGTGGGAAAGAGAAGAAATGTGATAGTGTGTGTGTTTGAATGGCCTGGGTGGGTGTGTACCTGTGTGGAGAATACAGTGAAAGTGGATGTAAGAGAAGGTGTATGAGTGAGTGACTGGTGGGTGAATGAGGTTGAATGTGATAGCGTATGTTTGAATGTTCTGCATGGGTGGGTGGGCGTGTGCCTGTGTAGAGAATGCAGTGAGAGTAGATGTAAAAGAAGGTGGGTGAATGACTATGAATGTGATAGTGTGTTTCAATGTTTCGGGTGGGTACATTGCTGTGTGGAGAATGCAGTGTTTGTGGATGTGAGAGATGGTGTATGGGACAGTGAGTGGTCGGTGAATGAGTAGGAAGGTGATAGTGTGTGTTTGAATGTTCTGGGTGGGTTGGTGCGTTCCTTTGTGGAGAATGCACTGCAAGTAGATGTGTAGACACAGCTAGCATGAACATATTTTTATACTGTCATATATTGAAGGTACCGACATGACAATACATTGGGAAATGTCTTGAGCACTTTTAAATACTTGCATCTATTGTACTTTTTTCATGAGTTAACCTACACACTGCAACACCGATTACAAACTGTTTGACCATTAATCCACATTTTCACATAAAGTGCACTGTGCAATGCACCATTTTAACACATTATTCAAAAAATGTTCTCATGGAAGAGGGAAGAAAACTGCCCGACCTGCCCAAACCCATTTTCATTAGTTCGGGCCCCCTCGCTCTGCTCAGTCGCAATCGCATAGTTGTGGCACATATTTGCACCATCCAATAAAACAATTCACCAGCCACCACTGATGGCTTATATATTTGGGGACCAGGCACCGCCCCCTTCTTTTAATGCCAGATGAAACATTTAAGCTTTGTTTAGAAAACATATTTACTTCTTTCACTTAGAGTAGCACATGCCCCTGCAGCGGCATAATCATCATGGACATTGCGTACACTTGGTGGTTTGGGCTGGCTGGGGGTGTGGCGTGCCCTGTGCTTTGTTAAGGAGCTTGGACAGGGGTGGCCCTCAGCATGGCTTGTAGGGGTGTTGGGAAGCATGGGCGGAAGTCCCAGGCCCCCAGGCAATTTAGGATTAGCCGATTGCAGATGGAGATGCTGAAGGGAGCCAGGAGAGTGGAGGGGGAGGGGGCACACTCAGAGAAGCTGTATTGCAGTGGAAATGTAGTGAATTCTAACATTAGTATCACATGTATATAGAAGTTAGACACCATATTGAAATTGAGGTCTAATGCCAAATCCATGCCAGTGCACTTGCATCCCTTCCCGAAGATAGGAGGGTGTGTGGGTGGGTTTTGCTTTCAGCCCTGGTAGCTCTGCAGAAGCTTAATTTCCCGAACATACACATATTTCTTTTATTGTGCTTTATCTTACTGCGTGTAACCTAGAAGGAATGTGTCCTGCAAGCCCAAGAGAGGCCCGAAAGGATTTTTGAAGAGCAATCCCATGAGAAGGGGTGTGAGGGGTTAAGGCCTTAACTAGTCCAGATCTCTAAGTTATAGTGGCCTGAGAACCCCAAGACACAAATATTTAAATGTTTTGACAAGCCCACAACCCCGGCAAAAAAAACTCTAAAGTGATCAATTGATCAGGAAGATCAGAGAACAGGGGCAGGCTGCCCCCACCCGTGAGTCTTGTGATTTGTTCTGCAAGGTGCCAGGGGAGAAGGTCACAAATGGATGCCACGGGTGGGAAGGCGTGGAGGGGCTGGCGTGCATGGTAAAGCAGCAGGACTTTGCAAGTAGCCTCCTCACTCATGTCCTTGATAACAGGTGTTCTGTAAGACTATTAACTAATGCATTGTAACTAATTGCCAATTACTGTTTTCATTCTGGATAACAAGAGAAGAAGATCCCCACATGGACGAAGATGAACAGAAGATGTTGAGACCAATTGTTTGGCATCCGGTATGGAGCAGGCTATATGTGCATAGGGTCAAACTAACCAGCTACCTTGATTTGTAGCCCATATGATGTACTTCACTTATGACTCTGTGTCTCTTTAAAAATGGTTGCTCATGTTGTTTGGGTCCAAGCACTCCGTGGTCGCAGGGTTCTTTGCTGGCACGTACTTCTATTTCTATGAGAATAAACCTTGTTCTCCTTGCAAGAGGTGTGGTGGACCTTTTTCCCTAGTGGGTTGTATTTTTGCTGGTGAGAGTGTTGAGGGGTTACTCTACAAATTTGGTGACCCTGATGTGATCCCAGATTTTCAGCACAGATAAAGGTTCCCAGGCCACACATTTGGAGGGGCTGTGCCCATCTGCTGAGGCCAGTCCCATGAGTGCAATCCGTAGTGGTATACAGGAGCCATTTTGACAGAATTCCTGTTAGTTGTTTGGAGTGAGGCGCGGCTCCTAGGACGGTGCAGGCATTAATGGGACCCCAAGACGAAGGAGTTCTGGAGAGAATACAGATGTAAGTACACCTCTTGCTGGTGATAACAATGGGGCTGACATTGAGAGAGAAGTTGGTGGAACAGGAAAAAAAAATGTGTGGGTTTGTGCCTATTGAAAATGAGGGGTTGAGAGTGCATGGTGTCATGGTGCGGGATTGAGTTGGGCAGTGTATAATATTCAAATCTCCACCCCCTCTCCCTGTGAGGTTGCTGTCAAGGCCCATGCGGAGCGGGAGCTGGTATATGGTGTGCAAGTGGGTGCCTATGACAGGGTGTGACTCATTCAGTGTTCCGGACAATAATAGCATCCATAGTACTCAAATCTCTACTCCCCCTACTTATGAGGTTGCTTTCAAGGCCCATGCGGAGGGGAGCAGGGAGATGGTGTACAAGTAGGTCAATTCATGGTAGTCCCTTCGACAGTGGCTAATCATACTGTTTTGAAATCCATGAACACTCTTAGACGTCACGACAAGACTAAGAGAACATTGGGGAAACTTCTTAATCAAGCCCGCTCTTTACGCGACAAAGTAGCTCTAGCTGCATCTCTGTCATGCACTTTGAAATTTATGTTGATAAACACAAGATTGCTTCTAAAACATGCGACTGGTGTCGCTACAGACATTGAACTTTGACATTTGCGCCCTGACTGAGACCTGGAGCTATGAGGCCACAAGCCCATCCTTGGCATTGGCCATACCAGAAGGATATTGTATGGAGATTTCAATCTCTGGTTGGGTTGTGACACGGATGCCACAGCAGGTTCCATTGAGACTGCAAGAGACTCATTAGGTTTTTTACAATGTATCAGAGAGCCCACACACATAAAGGGACACACCCTGGACTGGGTCACTTCCCATAATCTTAACCTAGCGGCCATTGAAGTTACGCCTTGCCCTTGGTCTGATCATTTTTGCATTTGCTTCCAGACCTGCATCAACCATTTCAAAAAGAGATTGGATGATACAAAGGTATTCATACCAGTTAGAAACTATAAGAAATTGACTGAGAGAACCTTAGACCAGGAGTCTTGACCCTAAATGCAGAGATTCTTAATTCAGGAAGGTTAGATGATATCACTGACACTCTTGTTCAATCTCTGAGAGTCATTACGGAGGACCTGGCACCCCTAAAGGAAAAACGCTGCCAGGTGAAATACAGAAGTAATAATCCCTGGTTTAATGCAAACCTCACTGAGTTTAAAGCTAAAAAAATTAAATACTTCTATGCATGGCGAAAGTACCGAGATTCATCCAGCCTGGATGCATATAAAAAAGCAGCAACCAACTATGAAATGGCGTTCCTCTGAGCAAAAAAGGAATCACTGAATCATAGAATTCTGAATGCAACATCAGACAGCAAAGAGCTTTTTTAAAATAATAAATAAACAGGAACAGCCTAAGGGCTCCAATAAAGACCCTATATTAAAACACGGGATATGGTGTACACATATTCAGACAGCTATGTATAGCAAACTGGAAAAGATCAAAGAGAATATAGAAGGGAAAGCATTATCCTTTAATAAAAAAGATCTTTTACCAAATTTCTCTACTATCCCAGCAAAGGCCAAGGAGCATCAGTCTTTTAACTTCTCACACGTTTCTGAAACTGAATTATCCAAGATCATCGCACAGCTTAAAACTTCTAGTTGTAAGGGGGATCCCTGCTCTGCCATGATCATCAAGGAGTGCTCACCCATACTTATTTCAGCTCTTATGAAATGTGTTAATAACTCTTTTGCTTAGAACTGTGTCCCAAAAGAAAAAAAAAAAAATAACAATCTCTGCCCTTTGTCCCACACTGACTACAGACCCATCACCAACACCCCATTACTTTTGAAAATATTGAATAGGGTTGCTTACAATCAGATATCCCACCACTTAAATAGCTCACAGATTCTGCATTAATATCAATCTGGATTTCGGCAGAATCATGGGACAGAGACAGCTCTTTTAGCACCAAAATCCAGGCTGCTTCAATCCTTGGATGACGGTCAAACATCCCTGCTCGCTGCAGCCTTTGACTCGGTGGTGCATTCCATCCTGACCACCAGGTCAAGGGATATTGCCCACTTCTCAGATCAGGCCACTCAATGGATCACCTTGTTCCTGAGCGGTAGACAGGTGAGAGTTGCTAGTGAGGTAGCAGAGGCTGAACCAGTGCCTCTGCTGTATGGGCTTCCTCAGGGAGTTTGTGTATCATCATGTCTCTATAACATCTTTATGGTGCTATTTTTCCATATGTTAGAACCTGAGGGGATCCCATTTGCCAACTACGCAGACTACACACATCGGCACATGTTATTGATGAAAAAAACCTCAATAAAGCTTATCATGTGATCCATACTTGGATGGTCATGAATGGCCTGGCGCAGAACAGCGAGAAAACAGAGCTCATGATTTTTGGCACTGATATTAAACTTGCAAAATTAGGTCCGATGTTCAACAATTTTAACATCGACATTTGTAACATTGAGGTGAAGAATAAAGTGAAGACACTAGGTATAATTTTGGACAAAAATCTGAATATGAAAGCTCAAGTGAACAGCTTAGTTTGTACCTTTTCTTACTATATCAAGTTACAACGACATCTTCACCCATTGATATCAGAAATAAATACAGAAACCTTAGCCAGAGCCATCATTGGATCCAAAATTGACTATTGTTGCAGCCTCCCTGTTGGCATTATGCAAGTGGATTTTCCACCGCCTCCAGGTCATTCAGAATGGTGCAGTGAGGGTTGTGAAAGGCTTTAGTCATGAGAATCATATGTCTGAAGCAAGACGGAGCCTGCATTGGCTTCCCGTTCAAGCAAGAGTACATTTTAGGATGATACTCATCACACATAAATGTATTACGGGTCATATGGCAACTTATCTAGCAGAAGTCATTACAAAAAAACATAGCTCCAGATCTCTAAGATCCAATCATAGCAGCCTTTTAAAAACCACCCGCTGAAAAACTAATAAAGTTCGCAATGGAGCTTTTAACATAGCAGCTCCATTAGCTTGGAATGTCCTGACCCCCGACCTCAGGATTATTAAGTCCAAAGACTTGTTTATGAAGAAACTGAAACACTTCTATTCTGGTAGTCTGCTCAAAGCCTCAACACCATGCAGCATGATCTCTGACTCCCCTCTTCTATATGTCCCATCTTGCTCTGTTCTACGTTTTGAGCCCTTAAGCCTTTGGGTACCTGGAGCGTGGTAGAAATTATTAACTATAAACACAAACATAAACAGTGTGTAAAGACCATGTGGCGGTTTTATATTATTCATTATGATAAGTATATAAAAAGAAGAAATAGAGAAGTGGGATCCTTTCTGAGACAGGGAAGAAGATGGTGACATATTTTGAAATGAAATAAGAGTATACAGAAGTAGGGGCTCTGTATAATTAGAGGGCTTGGGGAATAAGACGAAGTAGTGATTGTTATTTTAATTTTTTGCTTTAGCTTGTTGTTTTAGTGTATTAAACTTTAATTGTGTAGCAAGCGGGGGCCAATGGAGGGCAAGTAGAAGAAGTAGGTGTTAGGTGTGAGGAGTGAGATGGTGCATGCGTGGGAGAGCAGGGGGTGTGAGCAGGGAACAACAGAGGAGAGGGAGCAACAGACTGGAAGGGACACTTAAGACGAATTGTATTTTGTATATGGTCTGACATTTTTGTTTACAAATTTGTTAACATTGGATTAGCTACTCCATTAGAGTATATGTGCAGCGCATTGTCATTGTATAAGGATATAATTGACAAATATCACAAGTAGTGGGTGGCAGAGACACAAGGGGGAGTGTTCCGACCATGGCCAGAGCAGGGTACAAACAATAGAGGGATACTGGAACACATGTACACATTCCTGGCTGCCAAATATAAAGGTAAAAAGCTCCAAAGTTGGAAAGAGGTTCTAGAATTATGGACGATTTTGGAGGACATAGAGGACAATGATGAGTGCAAATCCCAGTGTGACAACAGCCTAACCCCGGGTATAGTTAAGGTCGCAGTACCCGAAGAAAAACAGTCACCTCTGCCCCCAGTAGGGTGTTACCCAAACCTTCCCACCACAGGATTTACTAATCTCAAGTATGTGTCTTCACCTGCCACAGCACCACCCCATCTATCCTACCACCCGCATACCAAACAAATACAGATTCTGCAGAAAGAAAGAATGCTACTGTCACACCACTACTAAATAAACACAATTTGCATTCAGCTGTTTTAAAGAACTATCGGCCGGTTGCTGGCCTATCATGGACAGCTAAGGTGTTGGAGAAAGTGGTTACATCCCAACTCCAAACCTTTGTGGAGAAGGAGGCGTTGTTGGACCGGTACCAATCAGGATTCCATCCAAAGCATGGGACTTAGACAGCCCTGTTGTCTGTGTATAGCAAGTTATTGGAGGTCGCGGATGGGGATGGGCTAACACTCTTATTGATGCTGGTACTATCCGCGGCCTTTGATATAGTTGACCATGGTGTCATGCTGAATCACATACGAGGCACTGTCAAAGTTACTGAATAGGCCACCAAATGGTTTGAGTCATTTCTGGCAAATAGACATCAGTGGATGAGATTTGGGGGCTATACGTCAGAGCCTATTATATTGAACTGCAGAGTTCCTCAAGGATCTTCTTTGTCTCCATTGTCATTTAACTTGTATGTACGACCGGTCTTGAATATTGTGAAGAGTCACGGGCTAAATTACCATTCGTATGCAGATGCCACACAAATTTACATAAAGATCGATATGGATGATGCTTTTACTAAGGTTAATCAATGCCTAGAAGACATTAAAAAATGGATGGCAAATAATCAGCTGCAGTTCAATGCAGGTAAAACAGAGCTCATTCATTTTGGACCTAGGCAGCTGGCTGTGTGTGGCAGGAGAATTTAGGGAGTGAGGCACAGGTGGGGGCTAAGGTTCAGGCAGTTTATTACTCCCTACAGATGCAGCGCAGCATGTTACTACTCATCCCTGTCGAGGATCATGCATCTGTAGTGGGGGCTAGGACAAATACCCATTAGGATTACTGTAATAGTCTGGTGACTGGCATTCTGGACAAACAATTGCACAGGCTGCAGTAGGGCCAAAATGTCACAGTCAGACTGATAGGCCGGCTTGGGAGATGGGATCATGTCTCCCCTCTGTGCAGAACTGTGCACTGGTTGGTGGTGGAGGGCTGGATTTAATTTGAAGTGGCGTGCCTGATCTTCAAGTGTCTAAAGGGGGTGGCTCCGAGTACCTCAGCATCAAAATTTGTTGTTACAACCCTCCAACGTTGCTTCGGTCAGGGGAGAAGCTATTGCTGAGCATTCCTTGCACATTGTGTGTTTCCAGAGGGGAAAGGAGATTTGAGGTTTTTGGACCTAGACTCTGGAACAAGCTACCTTTGGAGATTAGGGGCTGCCAGACACTGTTCAGTTCCAGAAGGCGCTCAAAATCTTCATGTTTAAATAGCACTAGGTTGGCTTAGTAGGGGGTTCTTTTACATCTGTTGGTCACACCTATGTTATAGCGATCTGTTGTCATCTCCGCCTTTATACAGTTAAGTCCGGCCAGAGCGCAGTATACATTTTCAAAATCATAATCAGGTTTCAATACATATCCTGACTAGGATGCCGTGCAGAGAGCTCTTGCATGCCGAGTCCTGTCTGTGCCTTCCCACCCCGATGGGGAACCCTTGTTGGGCGCTGAGATAGGAAATTAACAATTCATCTTATTCGTTGACACAGCTGTCACTACATCATGCGTTAGTGAAGGAAACTTCCCGTTATCAGGTGTAACTCTAGACATGCAAAGTTTCTCTGGGGCTGTGGCAACCGTTCAATTTTGAGAAGATTTAGCCATCAAAATAGGAGGCAAAGTGGTGAGTGCACCTCTATTATATTCGGCAAACCTCCCCAGTAAATTTGTGAGGTCGCGACTTTCTGAACAAATTAAATTTGACTATCTCCTATACAGATAGAGGAATAATATGTGCTACCCCAGGAATGTATGCTATGAAAGCAATGCTGAAAATACATGCCAGAGGAGTGGAGGTGGTGGTTCGCAGCATTCCAGTTGATCCTAACATGTTTGTGTATGGGATTACAGTTTTACTTTGTATTTGTATTTGTATTTTATTTATTCATAAAGCGCACCAGGCCCAGAGGCATCCGGGCACATTGCTTGCTTAGGGTACATCATGGTAAGAGCAGACAAAGCATTACAAAGATTTACATAGAATTTACAAAGAATTACAAAGAATTACATAGAGGATTACGTACGTACATGTTTCATGTTACAGGATAGCTGGTTGCATATTTACAAATGGGTGAAGCTGAGAGCTGTCGCAAGAGTGGCGGTGGCTAGTGGGCAGAGAGGGGAAAGTCTTGGGCAGATAACCAGGTTTTGGCCATGTTTTTGAAGGTATGGAAAGATGGTTCAGCTCTTAGTGGGTAGGGGAGCGAGTTCTAGAGTTTGGCCGCCATTACTGGGAAGCTGGTTCCTCCAGATCGTTGAAGGTTGAAGCGAGGTATTGATAGGCAGTTAATCTGGGCACTTAAGAGGGGTCTGATGGAGGTGTGGATGGCGAATCTTTTGGCCATGTAGCTAGGAGCTTGGTGTGTGAGAGCAAGTGTTTTCAGGGATATTCTTTGCACTACTGAGAGCCAGAAAATACTTTGTCTGGTGTCCAAGATATGTTGGTCTCTGGGAATATTTTGTGAGGCTCTGATGGCGTTATTTTGGATGATTTGTAACTTATTGATATTGCAGAGGTTAGTGCCGAGATAGAGGGCATTGCAGGAATCCATTTTTGACATCACCAGGGTCCTGGCTGGTGTAGTACAGTTGGCTGGAGATAGAAAAGGGCGACTGGCTGTTATGAGCTTACAAATGTAAGCAGCAGCGGAGGAGACTGCTTTAGTTTGTCTAGTCAAGCATAGGGTGGAGTCAATATATATGCCCAGTGTTTTAGTGTCCTTGGAGATCTTAATGGTGTTGCCATCAATAGTGAGGGATTTAAACAGGGGGTCTAGTTTGCTAAGTCTTTGGCGAGAGGCCATGATGAGGAGCTTTGTCTTTTCGTCATTCAGACAGAGTCCATGTTGTGCCATCCAGGCTTGGATGACTTGGTAGATGGAGTTAACAGCAAGAGAGTCAGTGGTATAGTCTCCTGTGATAGGGATGAGTATCTGGGTGTCGTCAGCATGATTCGTATATGTGACACCCAGATAGTACAAAATATCGAATAGTGGCTTTGTAAACACGTTGTACAAAGTAGGGGAGACGCATAAACCTTGTGGTACTCCACAGGTGAGGGTTTAGCTGCGGCAGCGGGGGAGAAGACCCTCATGGATCTGTTTTCCAGAAATTAACTGATCCAAACCGTTGCTTTGTCCAAAAAGTGGGCAGCTAGTTTGAGGTGTTGACAGAGTATTTGGTGGTTTACAAGATCAAAAGCTGCAGAAATATCAAGTAAGAGTAGGAGGGCAAGTTTGCCCTTATCTTTTAGGTCTTCGATCTGGGTTTTAAGATCAATGAGGGCAGTTTCGGTACCGTGCTGCGGGAGGAACCCGGATTGCCACAGTCCCAGGAGTTTGTTGGATTCCAGGTAATCTTGGATCTGCAGGTAAGCCGCTCGATCAAGGATTTTTAGCAGAAAAGGCACTGTAGTGATGGGCCTGTAGTCGGTTGGTATATTAGCATCCAGTGATGGTTTTTTCAGGAGCGGGATAACCCAGGCATCCTTTAGATTGTCAGGGACAACCCCAGATCTGAATGAGGAGTTTATGAGAGTAGTAATGAAGGGAGCTAGGTCATGAGAGGCCTCCTTAATAATAGGAGTTGGGCATGATTATCCCTGGCAGTTGGTGGGTTTGAGGCTGTTAATATTTTCAACTTCTGTGATGGATAGAGGTGAGAAGCTGAAAGGTTTCAATGCGTCAAGGCTAGGGTTGTTATTGACAGTATGGGATATTCGGTAGTGGGTTAATCTGGAGACTAGTTTTTTTGTCATTCATTTTGTTTTGGAGAGAAGCTATTTTCCCCAGGAGTGCATTTTGAATATTAGCACACCAGGTGCTGTCTTTGGTGCATGTTTCAGGTGAGGTGACAGGGGTTTTCAGCTCTTTTAGTATTCTGAACAACTCTTTGGTATTAGATTTAGCTTGTTCAATGCATTTGTTGTAGCTGTCTTTTTTCGCCTGAAGTATGGCTTCTTTGTAATTTAAGGTGGCAAGAATAATGCTGGCTTTATTTGTTTCGGTGGGATTACTTTTCCAGCGCGCTTCAAGATTACATTTTTCTTTGCATAGTGTTCTTAGCTGGGTTGTGAACCAAAAGTTGAGGTGAGCTCGAGGTTTGGGCTTTCTAAGTTTGGAAGGGGCAATGTGGTCTAGAGCTTTCAGCATGGTTTGGTTGAATGTGTCAACCAGGACGTGGGGTCAGTGCATGAAGTGCCTGTTCGTTGAGAGTAGGGAGGATGAGAGGGAGAAGTTTTTCACAGGTTATGTTGCGCTTGATTCTGGTGGAGAACGAAGTTGCAACATCAGTGGTGATATTGATGGTTCTGGCAAGCATGTTAAAGGTGATTAGGTGGTGATCTGTCCAAACGCAAGGTTGGTTGGATTCGACATTAATTTTGCAGTTTTGGTCGGCTAACCAGTCAAGGATTCTACCCTTGGCATGTGTAGGCTCACTGATATGTTGTGTGAAGCCTGAATTGGTAAGCAGATTATTGATAGCAAAGGCAGTGGTATAATCGGAGTCTGAGAGACCCAAGTTAAAGTGACCTAATGCAATTTGCGATTTGGTTTCAGTGTTGTCTGTAAGTATGTAGGATAGATCTTCAGCGAAGGTGGATAGTGGGCCTGGGGGCCTGTATATTAGATGGAACGTAATAGTCTGGTTTGGGATGAGACCTAATTTAGCTGTCAGCACTTCTGCTGAAGAGATTTGATGCATAGTGGAAATGCGGAAGTTTAGAGAATTTTTATGGATGATGGCAATGCCACCTCCTTTGGATTGGCTGGTGTTACGGTCGTGTCTAATGATATTATATCTACTGGGATGGCTAGTGAGAGTAGCGGTCCTGAGGCAGCATGGAGCCAAGTTTCAGTGATGGCGATGAAATCGAGTTTGTGTGTTATGATAACGACAGCCATATCTAGAGCATGAGCAGTGTGGGATCTGGCGTTGATTAAAGCCCCTTTGATAGATTGTTTGGGTGCAGGAGTGGAGATCATGTCGAGATTTTTGACTAAGGTTGATGTGGATGGAGTAGTGTTGGTAGTGGTGGTGGGTGGTATGTGGTTATTGTGTCGGCTAGGGGTTTGGAGGTGGTGAGAGGCGTGAGTGAGTCTGGTGCCAAGTCTAGAATTCCTTATTGGGATCGTGCATGGTTGGTTCAGAGCTGGTCTAGTGGCAAAGTTTTGTAGCCAAAGGGAAGGGTTGCTGAGGTAAGGGTTTGTGGAGAGAGAAGGGGTGGCCATAAATGTGGTAGTGTGATGTGGTGGGTTGGTCCCAGGAATCGTATTGAGTTTATGGGCGAGTGCTGCGAGGAGTAGTGTGAGGTAAAGAGTGGATGCTGCAGCTGATAAGAGTGGCTTGAAGAGAGGTTGTTGAGCAGAGTGATTGGCCGCTGAGTGTGGGTTTTGCCGGTGCATAATGACAGTGCATTTGTATGAGTCTGCAGGAGCTTAGGGCTAAGGTGGAGGGTGCTGGACAGAGGTGGCACTATTGTCAGGGCATTATAATGTAGCTTCAGCTAGGTGACAACCAAATGCAGTTTCAGCCAGGTGACAACCAAATACAGTTTCAGTTAGAGGCAACCAAATGCAGTTTCAGTTAGGGACAACCAAATGAGGTTTCAGTTAGGAACAACCAGATGCAGTTACAGTTAGGAGCAATCAAAATGCAGTTTCAGCCAGGTGACGACCAAATGCAGTTTCAGTTAGGAGCAAGCAAAATGCAGTTTCAGCCAGGTGACAACCAAATGCACTTTCAGTTAGGGGCAATCAAAATGCAGTTTCAGCCAGCTGACAACCAAATGCAGTTTCAGTTAGAGGCAAACAAAATGCAGTTTCAGCCAGGTGACAACCAAATGCAGTTTCAGTTAGAGGTAACCAAATGCAGTTTCAGTTAGGGACAACGAAATGCAGTTTCAGTTAGAGACAACCAAATGCAGTTTCAGTTAGAGGCAACCAAATGCAGCGTCAGTTAGGGACAACCAAATGCAGTTTCAGTTAGGGACAACCACATGCAGTTTCAGTTAGAGGCAACCAAATGCAGTTTCAGTTAGAGGCAAACAAAATGCAGTTTCAGTTGGGGCAATCAAAATGCAGTTTCAGTTAGGGACAACCAAATGCAGTTTCATTTAGAGGCAACCAAATGCAGTTACAGTTAGGGGCAATCAAAATGCAATTTCAGTACGGTGGCATGTGACATGAGAAAGTGGTAAGAGAAGGCAAGTATCTAGTAAGATTTTCGGTGGTGAGAGAGCACAATAGATTAATGCAGTCTACTCTAATCTGCGAGTAGGATGGAAAGGTGTGGGATACTTTTAAAGCAAAACATACAATGAACTGATACGGTATGCTTCATGTGGCACAATTAGCACAGAGTGCTAATGCAGGGTACTTGTAAAGACACAGAAAGGTTGAAGATGTGAGATGGTGTAGTGACTGAAGAGTTACGTAATGGACTGAATCAAGTGTCTATGTCGGCACGTGGGAAGGATCACTTGCACGTAGGCTAGTACATTTTGTGCAAAACATTACAGGGTAAGTTAATACAGAATGCAGTCTAGTAGAACAGCAGTGTGGGCTTGGATATACAGTGGTACCAATGTGGCGCACAATGGGCTCCTGCGTCCATTAATGTGAATCAACATAGGTTCTGGAATGGCATGCTCTGGCTAAGGATAAAAGTAGTTCAGAAATGCCAGCCTATCGATGTGCCAATGTGGTACATGGGGGTTGAACAAATGGCAGTTCACAGTAGTGCTGAGGCACCCGGCAATCATTAATACGGTTGGGTGGTTCAAAAAGAGGGAAGTAGCAGAATGAAAACGAGACGGCAGGCAGTAATTGAAGCAGTCTGGCACTACGCACGTGAATGGCTGCAAATAGTGTCTGGCGGCAGGCAGTGAATAGTACAAGTTAGCAGATTAGAAATGTATATAATTCAGGAGTGGTGCAGAGGCAGGAAACAATGGTTAATACAGTTAGGTCATTTCTAACTTGATGCAGTGCATTAAATTGGGAAAGCGTGATGGCGTATACCATCTGATTTTATCTTCAGACCTGCAAGGGTTGGTGGTGTCAGCAAAAATAATTGTTGTAGTTAGCATGGATTCAGATGGGTGTGAGTGGCACAATGTATTTTGCATTGATTCAACAGTACCCCTAAAGAAAGTGACAGATACAGAACTGTTTGAGGATCTGTTTGATGATGGAGAGATAGTACTGGCATTTTGCAACTCCTGCAAGGTAATGGTGCAATACCACAAAGTACAATGTTCTCTGATAGCCCTTGTAACAATACCCTATTTCACTGAAAAAGATATATACCAGGTTCCTGAGAGGTTATGGGCAACCAGTGCCCACGATGTAGGGCTTTTACAGGGAGTGGCACTCGTTCGAATCACACTCAGACCAGGTGCAGTGGTACCCCATGTGAACAATATCCATTATCCAAAGAAGCAGAGGAGGGAATAGGAGACACCATCTATGCACTCCTCAATCAAGGGAGTATTGTGCCCTCTAACTCCCCATGCAACACAGCTGTATACCCAATAAAAAAGGCAAAGGGGGCAAATTGGAGAATGATCCACGATCTCTGTCCCTTGAATGACATTGCACATGCAAAGTTTCCCTTAGTTCCTAATCCTGCAACCACTGTGTGCAGCATCCCTAAGCAAGCAACACATTTCACTGTTATAGATTTGAAGAACGCCTTCTTCTCTTTACCCTGCACCCAAACTCTCAATACTTCACTGCTTTAACACATGGTGGAATGTGGTACGAGCACACAAGATTACCACAGCAGAATTGTGAATCCCCTAGTGTCTTTAACAGAATACTACACACAGATTTGGGAAATATTCAAGTACCCAGTACTATCATTCAATATGTGGATGATCTACCAGTATGCAGTGAAAATGAACACCAGTGCTGAAGGGACTCTTTCACACTGATGCAGTTGTTAGCGTATAAAAGTGTACAAGGTAGACAAAACCAAGTTACAATACTGCCTCCAGGAAGTTCTCTATTTCGATCAATTGATATTTGTTCATGGTAAAAAAATAATTCCAGAACGTGCTGCATCTGTGCGTAGTGCTCCGCATCCAAAAAACTGTCAAAGAAATGCAGAGGTTCCTCGGGCTGTGCAATTATTGCAGGGCATGGATCCTAGATTATGCTGCGTATACCAGACCGCTTTTGCAAGGCGTTAAAAAAGCACAAAAGACAGACAATAAGATGCATGTATATAAGACATGCTTGCAAGCTTTAAGAAACTGAAAGAGGTCATTTCCACTTCCCAAGTGTTGGCGACCCTCGACTATACTCAACGGTTTTACTTGTTTTCTCATTCCAATGGCCAGATGATGACAGCAGGGCTCACTCATTAAAACACTATGGGCCACAAGCCATTGGCCTATTACAGCAGTGTGCTAGACTCAGTAATGCAGGGACAGTTCCCTTGTGAGCTGCTCCATTAGCAATTGAGAAAAGCACCACAATTACCATTTTATGCAGAGCATGCAGTATTTGCTATTTTAGAGCAATCTAAATCAGCTTTAACCGCACAGCAGTCATCCGCAGATGAGATTATTCTATCCAGCCAAAACATTCACATAGTGAGTTGCAAGACAGTAAACCCTGCTACTTTCCAGATGGAACTGTGTGCTGAGGAAGACCTCATGAGGCATAACTGTGTGACATTTGATGGGGAGGAGGAGGACATATGAAAGACAAATGAAAGCCCACGCGAAGGAGGGGAAATCTTTTTTGTTGACCCGTCAGCATCTGTTGACCAGGGGACAGGCCTGAGTCATACTGGTGCGGCAGTTGTGCGCCTAGTGGACAGAGAGAATGAGGTGGTGGTGCAAAAAAAAAGCTGCCCATGCACTACTCAGCTCATGCAGCAGAGCTCACAATGCTTATTGAAACACTACTGGCATCCCAGAGGTGCCCATTTATTTTGATTCAGCATATGTCACCACAACGGTGCACCTCAGGCTTGCCAGGTGGAAAAGGCGAGGGTTAAGAAGGGTAGATGAGTCACCAGTTCAACATACAGCACTAATATAAACCGATCGATGCTTTTTCCCAGCCCTCCTTGATGAAAGTGGTTAAATGCACCACCCATGACAATGATAACGATGCAGTTTCACTATGCCATGTAGCCGCAGATGCAGCAGCCAAACAGGCCGCATATCTTCCAGTACCTGTCAATTCTGAGTACCCAGCAGCACGGAGGCAAGAGCAGTTGCCGGCACCATACACTTCACTTACAAGAGCACAAATTATTGAATTACAAGGTCTAGCCCAGTGGGATGAATAGGATTTGTGGCTGAAAAGAGGGGGTACACAATCCCCTACAGATTTATTATGGCGACAAGAGAGTAGGGGTAGAGTCATTATGCCCCACAAACTATTGCTGTTCGCCTTAGCCCAATTGCATCACCCGTCCCATTTCTCAAAACAACATATTGCTGCAGGCACACAAGAGGCCTGGTTTGCTCCCAATCTCCAGGAAGTGCTTACTAAATTAGTAATAAACTGCATCACATGCCAAATGTACAATGCTGGTAACACCCTGATACAAGGTTTATTAACTCACCCTACTGGGCCATTTCGGGAACTCTGTATTGATTACGCTGACATGGGAGAGTGGTGCAATGCGTATAGGTACTTAATTATTGTTGTATGGCCCTTTTCCTGGTGGATCGAGGCAGGTCCTGTGCACATCCAGATGCTAAATGCGCTGCCACATTTTTAGAGCAGAAGGTGTTTCCTTGTTGGGGTGTTTGCGATGTACTGCGGTCAGACAATGGCACCCATTTCTTTAATCAACTTTTTTAAGGAAGTGACCGCATTACTAGGCTTCAAGCATCAGATGTGCACAATGTATCACCCCCAGACCAACAGTATTGTTGAGAGGGTCAATGGTTTTCTGAAAGCAAAACTTTCTAAGTTATGTCTCACCCTACAGAGAAACTGGGTGCACTGCTTCTTCCTCGCTTTATTCAGTTTATGCACGTAGCCCTGTAAGGATAATCACTTATCACCACATTAGGTAATAACAGACAGGAAATTGCATACACCTTTACCTCCTGTATTGGGGAGGAATTTAAGGACTTCCTAACTGTTTTGATTAGATCAGTTACATTTATCTCAACAGATAGCACCACAGCAGTCTGAAGATCCATCCAGCACTGCATCTACTTCCACAACTTCACAGCCTCTTCAACTGTCACATGGTGACCGTGTGTTTGTGAGGAACTTTGTGTGCAGGTGGAGTGAACCAAGATATAACTGACCTTTTTCCGTTGTCTATGCCACTCCATTTGTGGTGAAGGTCCAGGAGCTGTGATATTGGGTACACCTCTCTGATGTTCGGTAGGCTCCCGCTACTGGTGGCCCCACTAACGAACACAACAGTAATACATGAATAGTGTCTATTAAAAGTGAACTCATATTTGTAAAGAAATTATACATACAATTTCACAAATTGATAATTTTCATTGCATAAGGTTTTGTTTATTGTTTTAGTATCTCTTTTTCATTTCTGGTAAACTGTCCTTTCCTTTCCCTTTTTCTATGCATATAATATTCCTTTTTCTTCTCTTCTCATGATGTCAGTGTGATTGCTTATTGATGCTCCTGTTTCTAAAATTCGATGTGAAGCTAAGGAACTGTCTAACAGTACCACGTTTTGGTCCGTGTACATGAATGTTATACATTTCACACTAAAAATGTTTTGTATTTTTCTGTTTGGTTTAGCATTATATTTAGTAGGTAATTTTATATGCAAAATAATATAGGTAAGTAGTCATGTGCGCTAGTACTTGAAATAATACACAATAAACACTGTGTTAATGTCCAGAAGTATTCTGTTTATTTTCTTTTTAATCACCTCAAATCGTGTTTCCCCGCTTATTGTTGTCAGCGGTTCATCAGGAGGTATGGTTTGCGCTAGACCTTTATGGCATGTATTAATTTCATACATTCATTTTCAAATGCAGAACAAACTTGGTCTGGAAGCCTGTATTGGTATCATACAGTTCTTTAGAGGGTCAAATTCACATGATTTCCTGATTGGTTTTCTAATCAAAGGCAATCTTCATATAATTACTTGTATCAAAATATTTTAGCTATAATGGTAATTGATGGTGGTTGGTTTGAGTCTTGTCGATCAAAGACAGAACAAAACAAAGTTGTGGGCCATTTCTATGTGTAATGAAAGTAAATGAGTCTAGATTGGGAAAATGACTTATGATGCTCAATGGTACAAGAATCTTGTATTGAATTTGAATTCAAAATGTTGATGTCTTTTTGGTTAGTCACAAATCACCTTCCTAGAATTAGGTAAACATGTTCATTGTAGGTAACTATTATATTGTGGTACTTATGGGTTAACTTAGAACATCAAGCGGCAAGTTGAATTTTCCTTTTAGGTCTTAAATACATGCTTACCTGGTCAGTGGATACAATGTTTAGAAGCACTGTATTGCTCGCGGTCCGATAGCTGTGAGTTTGAGCCAAAATGGCCCCCTTCAGTAGTGCACGATGATGCCATCACGTGCGTAAACGTGATGACGCAATGAACGCATGTCAGGTGGCCATCTTGGATCGGTTAGCGTGCTGACTTAGAGAAAATAATGTATCTATGGGATCTCAGTTGGTAAATGCGCCAGATTACCTCATAGGTGGAATACATGTTAAAGACATTTGTTTGTGTGTGATTGGGCCATTTGTTAGGTCTGTCTTGAGAGTGAGCTAGGCCTAATTGAGTGGCCAAAATTTAGAGAGATACACAAAGTACTTGAACAATAACCAAGAAGTTTGAACAAGATGACAATTTAGAAAAAGAACCTTTGTGGAATAAAGAAATGGGTGGGGTAAACCTCTTGTAAACTTATTGAACTGGCATGACATGATAACAATATCGCAGACTAGTCTTTTATACATTCATCCAAGTGGGCTAAACTTCTTGTGTACTTGTCGAAATAGCATTACATGAAAGCAATCTTACAAGATAGTCTTAATGTTGAACTGACATAACATAATGACAATGTTGCAAAGTAGTCCTTGAATGCTTTAGTGCAATATTGGACAACTGTGTGTGCTTTAAAGAAGAGAACAGAGTACAAATCCGGATAAGAGCAATAGAGAAGGTCTTGGAATTTGCTGTGAACCAAAGGAAATGGAATAGCTCCTGATCGGAATTTAGGCCTGAATGGCAACAGTCCATGTTGCAAATCCATTTAGCTTCTTGTTTTCTAAGGAGTTGTTCAATGTTTCCCCCTCGAGGGGGTAGACATAGCTTTTCAATGCCAAAAAACCTCTGATTTTTCAATTGTTCTTGGTCATGAGCTTGCTGAAAGTGCATCACAATGGGTGACCTTGGATCATTATTTTGAATTGCTCTGATGTGTTCACTGATTCTTGTTTTGAGTTGGCAAATTGTGCTCCCTATATAAAGGTGATGGCATGGACATTCAATTCCATAAATTACATACCTACTGTTGCAGTTTATTAGTTGTTGAATTTTTGCTGATGTGCCATTAGGTTTGAGAATGGTTGTTTTAGCATTTTTTGAATACTTGCACATTGTGCACTAACCACATTTGTAGTTCCCACGTAGCGGTGGTTGCAACCACATTGTTTCTGGTGTTTGAATTGTAGATTTCTCTATGTGAAAATGAGATTGACTTAGCTTGTCTTTTAGATTTTTGGCTTTATGAAAGATTATGAGAGGGTAATCATCCAATATTTTTTGTAAATCTGGATCTGCCTTTAGGATGTTCCAATTGTTTTCAATAATCCTTTAAATGATTTTGTTGTTTGTACTATACGTGGTAATGAATTGAGTTTAGGTCATTTTATATGGTTGGAACATATAAAAGGGGGGGGTGCCAGGGGAGGTGTACCAGCAATAGATGTATATATCAAAATGAGGACAATGACACAATACTGGGAATTCATACTAATGCACCAACACATGGGAATGTGATGACATAGAAAGTGACATAAATGTATTATCAAATGCAACTATATTAAAGCATTTTAAGAGACAAACTAAGAAGGCATATAACAAATATAGAGATCTAGGTTTTGACATGATAGAGGATGTGCACCATCCAGAAATGAGTAGCAGTTGGTATGCGGACATGAGGTCAGTGGGGAAACAGAGAGTACATGGGAGTTGTTACATTTGTTCCTTAATACCATACACGCTGGGAGCACCCAAGGTACTAATACGGCAAGAAGTAACATTTTTGGATGCTCAATGCCTTGTCAGTCTAGCACTATATAGATTTTGAAGCATGTTCCAAAAGCACAGCATACACCTGGTGATGATAGATCATATGAGCAGCAGTGTGCCTGTGATGCCAGAAGCCCACAGTGCTTGCAACACCCATACATGCAGCTAGAAGAATTGCAAATGTTAGCAATGCTGCACCTAATTAGAATTGTGAACATTAGCCTGTGTCGCATCTGGATAAGATTGTGATTGTTAGCAATGCCACACTTAGTTAGAACTGTGAACATTAGCCTGCACCAGACCCAGACAGGATTGTGAATGTTAGCAATGCCACACTTAGTTAGAATTGGGAACATAAGCATGTGTCGCGTCTAGATAAGATTGTGATTGTTAGCAATGCTGCACTTAGAACTGTGAACATTAGCCTGTGCCAGACTAAGACAGGATTGTGAATGTTAGCAATGCCACACTTAGTTGGAATTGAGAACATTAGCATGCACCAGACCCAGACAGGATTGTGAATTTTAGCAATGCTCCACCTAATTAGAATTGAGAACATTAGCCTGCGCCAGACTCAGACAGGATTGTGAATGTTAGCAATGCCACACTTAGTTAGAATTGGGAACATTAGCATGCGTTGCATCTAGATAAGATTGTGATTGTTTGCAATGCCACACCTAGTTTGAACTGTGAACATTAGCCTGCACCAGACCCAGACAGGATTGTGAATGTTAGCAATGCCACACTTAGTTAGAATTGCGAACATTAGCATGCACCAGACCCAGACAGGATTGTGAATTTTAGCAATGCTCCACCTAATTAGAATTGAGAACATTAGCCTGCGCCAGACTCAGACAGGATTGTGAATGTTAGCAATGCCACACCTAATTAGTATTGTGAACATTAGCCTGTGTCGCATCTAGATAAGATTGTGATTGTTAGCAATGCCACACATCCTTAGAATTGTGAACATTAGCCTGCATCACTCATGACAGGATTGTGAATGTCGGCAAGTGCCACACTTGGATAGAAGAACAAATATCATCAGTAACTTCAACGTAGAAATTGCTCCTGCTGCATTGATTCATAAATCCACGCATACACTCCCATCACATAGCATTATGCTTACTCTCTACTCTATACCATCACACAATTAGAATGCAGCTATACCCCTGATCAATTCGGCCTAGCTGTTCACATACGAACATTACCCCATGAAATGCTTCATCACTCTAATAAAATGTAGCTATCCCATGACATCTGGCCTAGCTGCTCACATAAGCATCCTACAGGCCTAACACAGCCAGAACCCAGCCTGGGTGCCCACCCACCAGACTGCACACATTCAACTGTTACCTTCACCACCACACCTAAATGCTAGGATGCAGCTACCATCTGGCAATTACATCAGCTGCACACATAACTGGTGCACCCACGCACCCTAAGACACTTTCTCTACTGACCTGGACTGCAGTCCCCAAGGGCATTCAAGCTACTAGCGTTTTGAGATCATACCAATGATATATAGAGTGCTATATAAATGCCAAATAACATAACATAACATAACATAGAAGGAGTGAAGTTTGTGGGCAACCGCTGGGAAGAGACAGTAATGAGCTGTATGGCAGGAGGACTTATAGGACACATGAAAGAAGTGATCCAGAGGGTGAACAAAGTATGTCAAGAGTACTGGGGGAAGCACGTGGCAAAGCTCAAATGGATCGAAACAAATGAGAAGCCAGTGAAAGTGCAGAAACAAGAATAATATCAACCGTGCTTCTATAATGCAGGACATGTCTCTTTGGGTACCAATGAGAAGTGCAATGTGACGATAAGCATTCCAGATCTCAAGAAAGGAACAGCAGCAGTGATGGATACCTAGTGGGTCTGCGGACAGCAGGCAATTTTGCACCTCGCACCATCATGGAGGGGCATGGCTCACTGACCACACTACACTCGGAGCTCCTTATGATTCTTGAAGCACACCTAATCATGAGACCAGGGACCATTTGTACCTCTAAATCCTTCGCCGCATTGTCACTCTCAACTCTCAACTCTCGCTCATCTGTCAAACACTCCTCTGACATCTGTCGTCTCCTGGAAGAACTCGACCTTGATGTTCTCCGTCTTACTGAGACATGGCTCACGGCCAGATACATCACAAGTTTTGACACCCTCCTACCTGATGGCTACAAGATCCTCTCTGCGCCCAGTTCCAACCATTCTTTTCAGTGGTGGTGAGCCTTGATATTCCTGGAGTGGATCCATGCCTCTATCATTCAGGACTATTCCTTTGAATGCCTGGTCTGCAGGCTCTCTCTCCTGGCTGCTCTCTCACTGTGGCTACCATCTACTGGCTATCTGGTCAGGTTACCTCCTTCCTCTCTGAGTGGGTGGTCCTTTTCTCCGCCCTCCTGGTTGTGACCATTCTACTCCTCCTCCTCTGAGACCTCAACATCCACCTGGATGCTTCCTGTCCCTCCTCTGTCCTCTTTCGCAACCGCTTCGATTCTCTTTCTCTCTCTATTCTTGCCTCTGGCCTGACTCACTCGGTAGGGCAGACCCTGGATGTTCTGATCTCTTCAGACCTCCCTGTCTCTAACTTGCTCATCACTCCTCTCTCCTGGAGTGACCATTTCTCCTCTCTTCTCAGCTCTCTCTCTCTACCCCTCAGGCTGAGCCAACCTCTGCACTGCCAACTACATTATCGTTCCTCCGACCCATGAAGCGTGTGTCAGCTGAGGCTTTCACTGCCACTTTCTCTCCCCCTCCTGCACCTCTGGCTGACACACATCCTGACACAGCCCTTTCCAACCTCCATTCTTTTTCTCTGACACTCATTATGTACTTGCCCCTGTTATGAGGATTTGTGTGAAGCCCAAAGCCAAGTGCAACTCTTGGTATGACTCAGACCTCATCACCCTTAAACGCAAGTGTAGGGTGGCTGAGAGGAAATTGCATCTTGTGCAACCTCTGACAAACTTGTCAGCTGCCTGCTCCAAAGACAGTACCGATTCTCTGTCCACATTAAGAGAGCTCACATCCAGGCCTGCATCTCTGCGGCTTCTAACAACTCGGCCCAACTCTTCAAAATCTGCAAGGAGCTGGCCAATCCTGCTGCTGTCTCCACCTCTCCTCTCCCCTTCCAGGCACTCTGCCTGGCCCCACACTTTATCGCGAAAACCCAGGACACCCTGCCCGTCCTCTGTTCCTCTCCTCCTTCCTTCTCTATATGTTCCTCTACATCTGTCCTTCCTGCAGCCACCTCTCCTCCGCCAGTCTCTTCATTTTCTTTTGCACCCCTGATGAGGTTTCTAGACAAGTCTGATCTATGAAAGTCTCGCCAAAAAAGATTCTTCCCTGTTCATCCATAACCATCAAGGACCACATTGACACCTTTGCTCCAGCCTTGGCCGACTTCTGTAACAACTGATTCACCACTGGAACCTTCCCCTCCCCCCTAAGCACTCTTTTGTGCACCCTTTTCTTAAGAAACCCTCAGCTGACCCCTCCTGTCCGGCTAACTATCACCCAATCTCCATTACTCATTTTCTGGGGAAACTCTTGGAAAAGCTGGCCATCTCCATGCTTAACCTTCACACTTGATCTGTTGGTTGTCTCCATGACCATCAGTCTGGCTTCAGAAATGCCAGAAGCACGGAAACTGTTCTGCTTTTAATACTGTCAACCATGCCATCCTGCTCAACCTTCTTCACGATAACCTGGGTATCACTGATCAGGCCCTGGTCTCGCTGATATCCTTTCTCTCTGACCAACCCTCCCAGGTCCAACTTGGGTTCTTCCTCTCTTCTGTCTCTCTCTCTACCTGTGATGTCCCGAGGGGTCTAATCTTTCTCCCTGGTTGTTCAACCAATACCAGGCCCCACTCGCCCACCGCATTGCTGCTCTCTGCTCCAACTTAAAGTGCTATGCGGATGACAGTCAGCTTGCTGTCAGGCTCCCCTCAGCTGCTTCTTCTCCCTCCTCATCCCGGATTGTCTTTCCGCAATTCAGGAGTGGTGTGCCGTCAATTACCTCTGCTTTAATGCCAGTAACACAAAGATCCTCCTCATTGGCTCACCTGCACCTTCCTTTCCTGTCACTCTGGCTGGCCACTGTGGGCCCTCTTCCTGCTCCCACCTGCAAGGCTAAGAACCTCAGGGTCATCTTCGACTCCACACTCTCCATCTCTCCTCACATCTCTGACGTCTATAAGAAGTCAAACTACCAGCTGCACCTCTCAGAGGTATTCTTCCTTTCTCACTCACTGTCTCTCGAGCTCTGGTTCTCTCTAGGCTGGACTACTGCGAAAGCCTCTTTCTAAATCTACCTGCCTCTACTCTCCGTCCTCCACAACTCATACAGAACAGGCCTGCAAGGCTTGTCCTTGGCCTCAAGCCCAGGGATCATATCTCTCCAGCTCTGAAATCTCTCCATTGACTCCCAGTGGTGGCAAGGATCAAGTTCAAGGCCCTCTGCATTGTCCACAAGGCCTTCTGGGGCCTGGGTCCACAATACCTCCAACTCTCTCTACGGAAATATCTTCCTACTCAAGCTCTTCTCTCCTCTACCTCCAACACCTTGAGGGTCAGTCGCTTCTCCAAGCAATGAGTTCAGGGCAGATCTCTTTCTTCTGATGGTGGCTCCCCTTGGAACAGCCTCCCGGCCTCTCTGAAACATGAGCAGAACCATTTCTCGTTCCGGAAGCACCTCAATACCTTCCTCTTTGCTTCTGCCGTCTTTCTTCCTCTCGCCTGCTACTTATACTGGTCACCTAGCTACCATTTTAATTTGGGCCCTGGTCTCTGCCCATCCATCTGCACCCCTGCACTGCCTCCTGGAAACCCCTGCACTTGTGGCCCATATCTTTAACCCTACAGTCCCCTATCCTGCACTTATTAGACACCTGCTGTCTGCACATCTAACACTCGCACTTGCCACCTGCTGGCTGCACTACTTGTGTTGTTTTCTTGTCCTGCACTTGCCCATCCTCCCACCCCCTCCACAGGCACCCCTCCCCTTCCCTTATACCCTGCACTTGCATGATCTCAATGTCACTAGGCCTAGTAAGATCATTATTTGTTGTCCTCCCTCTGTTTCCCCTCCCTTGCCTTGTCATGCCTTGAAACAGTTGTGTATAGGCGCGTTATAAATGTCATATCATATCCTATCCTTACCAGAGTCAACTGCCACCCCATCACCGTTACAGTCGCATGCCTTCTGGATCTTGCCAGATAAAAAAGAAAACATACTTTTCAAGAGGAAGAAAAGGTCTAACTATTTATAAAAAAAACTCAGCTCAATTGCTTCACGAAATACCTGATCAATACAGACTGTATAATAAAGAAGAGCCATTTATCACTTCTCGGTTAGTGCTAGGGATAAAAGTAGAGGTCAATGACAAATGGCTGCAAATCATTAGATGGGAGCTGATAAAATTGGCAAATGACAATGAACAAAGCTTTAATGCAATAAAGGCTTAACTCAGAGACACCCGGTTGATGACGTTGCAGAACTGGTATGTGCTTGATTTGCTTACAGCTATGGATGGAGGTGTGTGTAAAAAAGTAGGAGAATCCTGCTGTACTTACATGCCCCCAAACAATGCTGCTAATGGTCTCTTACAAAAATAACAGAGGCTGTGTACACACTTGGAGAACATATACAGACTGAAGCAGGAATACATAAGAGTGACTAGTTTGATGATTTCTTCTTCTGGGCACCATTGTGGATGGGAGCAGTCGTGCAGATATTAGTGATAATGGTGGTGTTCATGTTGGAGATCTTCTGCAGGTGCTAGTTGGGATTTCAATGCTGTGCTAAAGCAATTCCTAATAGTGCGATGATGAGGGTTTCAATTTGTGTAAGCAGCACACCCCACGGTACAAAAGATGGGTAGGTACAAACAGCTGACCCAAATATGCCCCGTATGGTGAGAATAGATCTCCCGGAACAGTTACCACGCCCTACCAGATCACAAATGTTATGTGGAGCACTGGGTTGACCTAGAATGAGACATGGGTTGCATATATCTTACTTGCACCCCGGAGCAGTATGCTCAAATGGGATGAAGCTTGTGTTCAGTATGTTGAGTGTGAGTCCTAAGGAAGGAACATGGTGGTATGTGGAGGCTGAGAGGATGGCAAGATCGTTTGTTAATATGGGACGTAGTGAATTCTAACATTAGTATTGCATGTATAATGAAACTTCATTTTTTAGAAGTTAGACACCATCTTGAAATTGAGGCCTACTGCCACATCTATGTCAGTGCACTTGCATCTCGTCCCGAAGATAGGCAGGTGAGTTTTCAGGTTTTGCTCTCAGCCCTGGTAGCTCTGCAGAAGGTCAATTTCCCGAACACACTGACAGAGTTCGTTTATTGTGCTTTTGCTTAGTGCATGTAACCTAGATGGAAAGTGCCCTGCAAGGCCAAGAGGTGTCAGAAAAGGATCTTTGAAGAGCAATCCCATGAGAAGGGGCATGAGGGCTTTAGGCCTTTGCTAGTCTAGATCTCTGGTCCGAGACCCCTGAGCCCAAGACATAAACATTTGAATGTCCTGACAAGTCAACAACCCTGGCCATAAAAATGTTAAGTGATCAATTGATCAGGAAGCTCAGAGATCAGGGGTAGGCTGCCCCATCCACGGGTCATGTTATTTGTGCTGTGAGGTGCCAGGGAGAAGGTTAAAGATGTATGCCATGGGTGGGAAAGGCGTGGAGGTGCTGGTGTGTCTGGAAAAAGAGCGGGGCTTCATATAGTTTTAAGAAGATGGTCACAACCTTCAAAGTAGCCTCCTCGCTCATGTCCTTGATACCAGGTGCACTGTAGGGCAATGAACTAACGCGTTGTAACTAATTGCCAATCACGGTTTTCATACTAGATGATGCAAGAAGAAGATCCACACATGGACGAAGATGGACAGAAGATGTTGGAAACAATCACCTGCCATCCTGTTTGGAGCAGGCTGTATGTGTTTAGGGTTGAGCTAACCAGCTACCTGGATTTGTAACCTATGTGATGTACATCACTTATGACGCTGTTTCTCTTCAAAAATGATTGCTCATGTTGTTTTGGTCAGAGCGCTCTCCTGACAACAGAGTTCTTTGCTGGTGCGTACTTATATGTTTATGAGAATAAACCTTGTTCTCCTTGCAAGAGGTGTGCTGGGCCTTTTTCCCTAGTGAGTTGTATTTTTTCTGGTGTGTTGAGGGGTTACACTACAGGGGGGCTCCCATATTTTGTGCACTGGCACTGATTGGGCTCTGCTCACCTTGAACACATTCACTTTTGATGTGAATGGTTGAGAGGGGCTGCAAACTTAGTCAGGACCCTTCTCTGGTGCAGCACTGTTTAAGAAAATAAGTGCTGGGCACAGAGTCTCAGAAGTGAGAGAGTCATGGAGTGACTCACCCCTCCCAGCTCAAACTCCTTCTTGGAAAGGGCTTTGTGGAAACTTCATTCATGGGCCGGTTCTGGGTGGTTCATTGAATAACGCACCTCCACATAGAGCTCTGAAAATGTTAAACACATTGAGCCCCACTCTTGATGGAAGTGCAAACCCCCCACAACTCAACCCATTAAAAAAGATTGATGAAGAGTCATTTATCGAAGCCTAGGACATTAAGGTGTTATGATCGGCTATGGGTTGTGGGGGACAACATGTGGTTGCATGTCATATAACTTAAAGATAAATGCACACAGAGACAGATGGCCTCACGCACAATAAGTTTCTTCTCTTGTAGTGGTAGCTCACTCATAGATACATTTATAACCTGGGAATCTAGTTGATACTAAATGCTGGTCAATGATTTAACTTTCAGGCCTTGCTCATGCAGCATTCTGCTCCTGGGTAAACAGACAGCTCATGCCTCCCCAGGTCAGTGCTTTTTTGGCTTGTTTAACACATCAATGCCACAGATAACGAGTACTTCTGTGTGCATTGATCTATAGATGTTTCATACAGTAGCTGAGGCCTGTATTAGAGATTTCGGGTACCATGTTACAAGTACTGCATTATGTATGTTTTACATATTGGCCCCATGTCAAATCTGGAAAATGTAATTCCCCAAATGTGTGATCGTGGACAAATCACACCACCCTCTGTACCTCAGTTCTTTCATCTGGCTGAAATGAGAGTGCCTGTAAACACAGGTCATGTGCCATCGCTTCCCCTGAGGTCACTTATGGTGGGTCAAGGGACATCACTTCCTGTGATGTCATCAGAATCAAGGGTCATGTGATGTCACTTCTGCTACCCCAGGCATTTTGGTGAAATGATGTCCCTGACTTGACGGGGACCTCAAGTCCCTCACAAAAGCACAGACAGTTCTGGAGTGTGTTGAAAAAGAAGGCTACTAATTTTCCAGTATGTGTCAGGTGTTAGAGTGGGCAGAAACATGCTTCAGTATGTGTTATCAAACCAGGCACACAAAATGTGGATCAAACCTTTCACAATGGTTCAGATCAATGTTTACCAAGGAGTTTTCCCAAGGGTAGCTCCTTCAAAATGAATGACAGGGCACTGACTGGCCCCCCGTCCCCATTATGAAGGAGCTAAGCCGTAGCCCAGTGAACATCTGGGAGCTCCCTCAGATACATCATGTAGCTGAGGGAGTGCTCCTGGTTTGGCCTGTGTTGTGGCTTAACAAGCTTTCCCCTTTGGTGCAGTGACCCAGCTACCCATGGGAAATGAGCTATGCACGGCTGGGGCATTTTGCTTCCTCAGCCTTGTATGGTCTTCTGACCACGCTGGATTGTGGTAATTAATGCTGTTGATTGCATGAGTGTATGTAAGTCAATTTTTTTTTCTTTTTTTTATCAGAGTGAATGTTTGAATGCATGCATCATTTATGAAGCAAGCATGGGAAGTGGTATTATGAGGTTCAACTGACATTTTGGGGCAGCCAGTCTAACCATTTCTTATTGTGACATGACATGTTTCACTGGGCATCTATAATAAAGTAACCAAGATAAGTGTTATTACATGTCTAGACTTGCTTATATTGCTGCTGCCAATTTGGACATGTTTTTTTTTTTTGTGGCACAGCATTTTTAATGGCAAAGCCAACAGGAGTGTATTCTTATGTGGGAATACTGCCATATATTAGCAGAGCCAGGCACAACATGTTTTCTTATAGTATCATTATTAGCATTACGTGCAAAGCAAACATGAGTATTTTCTTATATGTGACGACTAACATATATTGGTGCAACCAGAATGGAAATGTATGGGTACAGCCAGCGTGAACATATTTTTTTCATATATTGTGGGAAAAAGGAAATATGTCAGGGGGTATATCTTCGACCCACTTCGGCCCAAGAAAAAGGAACTTACCAAGAAACCTGGATAAGAGGCCGAAGATATACCCCCTGACATCATACAGAAGGGGGTGTTTTCCGTTGTTACTCCAATCAACACCACACTGAGAACAAAAAGAATTCTGAACTCTGTGTTAGTGTTAGGGGTTTGAAATCGGAGAATGCTCGGTCATCAGTTGTTGGCATCCTGCACCAGGTGCATGAAGGCCAGCATCACTTTTTAGACTTTTTAGTCTTGCTTGAAATAGGAGACGAATAACATTGATAAGACTCCACTTGCCAAGCAATACACAGATACTGTGTATAGTAGGTTATTTGTTTTTTTAAAGCTAGAATGCACTCACCGCAATAGCCTAGTGTTAGGGCAGTTTCCCTTCCTCTCTCCCCTGTGCCTTGGTTAGGTGACGCACCAGCGCACCTAAGGGGTAGGAAGACACAAGGGTTACTTCTAATTGTAGGAGGGCCAGAGAGGTAGGACTCGAACATTTTTGTCATTATAGAAAAATGACCTGGATTGCATGACCTGCGTTTTGAAATGTGTGAAAATACTGAATAGGGTACGTCACAGGTGCAGTACAATACATGTGTGTTTGATCGTTAGATTACACACAAGGTTGATTTGTGCGCATGTGTAACTTCCTCTTAGGACCATGGGAGGAATTGGGCTGGAACGAGAAAAGCTGTCATCATAGCTCTGTTCCATGTAGACTTCAGAATCAAAACCGGACGATTTCCCGAAGCTCTCTGCCTCTGACTGCTTGAGACTTCATATTCAACTTCACAGCATGGATCTGAAAATCGTCCTTTGTTCAAGGGCCCAAACTCAAACAATGAAACAGTCCAAAGCTGCATTTATGTCTCGTGCACTGCACACACTTTATTGTCATAGCAACTATTCTGACAGACGAAATAAGCATCATATCAAGCGTGAATTGCATGCTTAGAAGGAAGGCACATTCATTTGCATTACGATCACAGGCATGTTTGATCAATTGGTGGTCATTCTGATGTTCCCAAATTTCACTTTGTTTTTATGCAAAGCAGCCAGCATCCTATATTCAGGGGACCCACATTATGACACTTAGCTCCGACCAGCAGTCCCATCCACACCACTCACAATCGCCCCCAGCCTCTGCGCAGAAGGGCTGGATGAGGGCTGGCGGCTGGGGGGGGGACAAGGGTGAGTCCCCCAGTAAATGTTGTCCATTTCCCTCAGTGGTTAGGGGCCCCGCTGTCCTTACGCAGCGTTTCAAGTCCCTGACTGGCGACCTCCCAGAGACGCCACAGGTCCCAGGCTGTTATTCAGAGTGAGATAAAAGCGTCTGCTTTTGCCACTGGCAGCCTTTCGAAACCTTGTAAAATATCAAGCAGACAGTTTAGTCCTCACAAAAAAAAGCAGCCCAAGTCAAACGGCTGTCATGTCCTGCCTGCAGGGGACACGCCCATCGCGGGGAAGCCCCCCTGAAGGGATGGTGGATAGCCCGAGCTCCGCCTGTTAGCAGCAGGCCTTGACTTTTGGAGACTGTCATTGCCAACTGTTCGCTCTCCTGCCCTGCGGGGTCTGCTCTCTCGCCTGCTTGTGGCCTCATGTAAAAGGCATCTACTGCCTATTAAATCACAGCACAGAAGCCCTCGATTCATTGAGGCTGCTTCAAAGACTTCAGCTGACGTTTCCACTCGGCAGAGATGGGTTTTATGAAGTGTGGCGAACGTCTGCTTTGAACAGATGATAGGCAGCCATGGCTTCCCTTATCGCTGAGTGCGCGCGAGTGCACATGCAAGTTCACATATCTCGGACACTCGTTGGTCTAGCAACAGTTCAGGCACAATTTTCCCTCTAGGCTACTGTGGGAAAATACATGTTGAAAAGTGACGGCTGAAGTTTACTCCCCGTGGAAAATCACTTTAGAGATCGTTGTAACTCCTTTATTTGACGCCAGACGTCCCCGTGTCAGTAAAAATAACGTTCAAAGTCCTATTTGATTGGTATTTTTTCAATGTATTGGAGACTGGCTGCACTATCCGCTGAGTCGCGGTAAGCCTGAGCAGGCATAAGTAATGTCCGTGTGAATATGGGGAGCTTTCTAGCACAGGGCTGCAAAGGGAATTGGATCGAGCTGCTGCCAGGCGGAACAAAATGTCCGTTACCCACTGGTATTCGTCATTACCCCGAACACTACTTTACCTCCCTGCACTGGGGCGGCGCTAGGATTTAGGTGCGCTGGGCGGAAACATCTTGTGCCCCCCTCCCTTATTTACATAAATAGTGACATCAGTGATATTCCAGAAAATGATATCATAGAATGAGTCTTCCATAAGCAAAGGTATCGTGGGAAGATAGGGGACACACGGCTGCGTCGCAGTGTATATTCTATCTATGTGGACATTTTAGGAGTGACGCTTTTTGAATGAGCAGACAGTGCGAGCTGAACACGATGTATAGAGCTTTGATTTCAGCAGATAAGGCATAGTGAGATACATGGATTTTCCCAGGAGCACACACTTTGGTTAAGTGGGGAAGCTGGGATTTGAGACCAGTCTGCAATTTAGGAATTTGAACACATCCCTTCCCATCTGTAATTGGTAGAAATATTGTTTATAAAAGGTATTTTTGAAACTTTTGTCTGAGAACAACATTTGATTGTGGAAGTCACTGCAAACATATGCTGATTGTGTTTTGCTAACTGAAGTTAACTGCTGTTTTTGCAGCGATTGTTTTTATTTTTATTGTGTATATATTTTGCCATCTTGTCCAAACTTGCAATATGCTTATATTTCAGAAGCTACAGATAAGGATGGCTTTGGCTCTCAAAAGAAATAGACTCTAAGCAGGTTCCAAGGTTGTTATGTCATGGTAGGGATTGGCCCTGCCCCAGACAGCACAATTTGCGTCAACTGCAGGATTTCTGTAAAGCGCGATAGGGCCTATTTTCCTGCACGGTCTTGAAGTAAGACATTTTACAGCTCTTCGAATGTTAACAAAATTAACAGGGCTCAAGTTATAAAAAAAAAGGGGCGGGGAATGAATGATACATGCATAGGCACTGAGTACAAGGGGACAGGGCACATAGTTGCACCTGTTTTCTTGCTATGCTAATCTATATCATTGTGGCAGGGTTTCTGTCTCCTCTTCTGCTGAGTTCAGGCTTGCTGATGTGTTGGCATGCATCTTGCCAAATAAGCAATTGCTACTCATCTCAAAATGGGAGGGAAGCCTCATCAAATTGCCCCCTGAACCTTGATTGGAGGGCTGGGCAGGCCAAATCTGCATTGCAGGTGCAGGAGTAGCATGGCGAACCCGCGGATCCTATAATAGAATGCTTCAAAGGCAACTCAGCAGGTCATGTATGTATTTATTTTATTTGTTTATTTATAGAGCGCCAAAACCCTTAGGTATCGGGGCGCTACATATACACATAGGAAAAAGGAGACAGGACGCCGTAAGGTTTTAATTCAAGGTGCAAAGGCGTATCTGGCCAATGAGGCATCTGGTGTGGAATAAGTCAAAAAGATGTGTTTTGAGGTGTTTCCTCAAAACCTGTTGTCTGGTTTCCTGTCTCAGTATTGTCAGCAGGGAGTTCCAAGCTTGTGCAGAGAGTGTATAGAAAGCTTGGCCCAAATCTCTAAAATGTGTTATACTTGGTACCAGCAGCCTGATATCTCTACTTGATCTAAGTTGTCTAGAGGGAACGTATGGTTTCATTTTACCCTCTAGGTATACTGGTGCTTTTCCATACATGCCTTTATGCGTCAAGGTGAGTGCCTTAAAACGTATTCTGTCCACCACTGACAGCCAGTGCAGTTTTTCCCTGGCCCCCGTAATGTGTTCTCTTTTGGGGATGTCATATACGCCATGTACAGCTGCATTTTGCACTGTTTGCAATTTTCTGATGCCTCTAGTATTTGTCCCAAGCAGGAGGGCATTGCAGTAATCCAGGTGGGGCATGATAATTGCCCTGGCCAGTGTTGCTAATTTCTTTTGTGTCAGGAGAGGTTTAGCTTGTTTTAGTACCTTGAGATGATATTGTGTGCTACACATGAGCCTCTGATCTCACCAAGGTGTTCATATAAACACCAAGTGTTTTTACTTTGTCTTTAACTTTGATGTCGTTGTTTTCAATGTTAATATGTGCATATTCCAACTTGAGCTTGGCTCTAGCTTGTGTTGAATCAAAAAACATCAGCTCTGTTTTAGTTTTCAAGCACATGGAGTTTTGGGCCATCCAGTTATTGATCAGGCTGTAGCTAAAATTGAGCTGTAATAAGTCTTGCTTATGGTTTCCACTCAGCTCCATCAGGAGCTGAGTATCGTCTGTGTAGTTGGCAAAGAGCAGGTTTGAAGCTGTCAAGAGATCGCAAAGGGGCTTGATGTATATGTTTAACAGTATTGGCGACAGGCAGGCTCCCTGCAGGAACCCATCATGTACCATTTCGGACCCAGAAGTTGCTTTGCCCAGCACAACTTGGAGCTCCTATTCCCAAGGAAGGAATCCATCCAGTTCGTTGTTTCTTTAGAACAATGACCCAAAGTGCCTAGACCGTCCAAAAGATGAATGTGTTCCATCAAATCGTATACTTGGCAGATAGGTCTAAGAGGATTAATATACCTGATACACTTTTCTCTATGTTGTGCAGCATATGTGCTTGTATATCGAACAAAACGGTTTCCGTGCCATGAAATGCGTGGAAGCCTAAATGACTTTTGTGTAGAATATTGGGCATTTCCAAATGAGTTTGAGGCTGGGTTGAAGCAATTTTTTCAATCACCTTCAACAGGAAAAGTGTGTTTGTAATCGGGCATAAATTACTTGGGTTGTTTTGATCTGCACCAAGTTCTTTTGGGAGAGGAGTGACCCCAACTTGTTTAAGGCTATCAGGCACACTTCCATGGGCCTCATTATGAGTTGGGCAGTATCCCACTGGTGTTACTGGTGGGATACCGGCCAGGCTAATAGCATTACCACCACTCGGTCCGGCGCTATTAGCGCCAGATCAACGGTTGGGCGGTAATGGGTATTTCCCATTCCCCATTGTTACGGAGAATTCTCAAAATTTGCTAATTATACTTACCTTTTGAGACCCCCAGAAATTTTGCTGGATTTCTAGGATTAGATTTTTCTACCTGGGAAGAGTGATACTCTTTTTCCCACTCTTCCATGTATTTTGATGTGTGTTTTACTTTTCTGTTCTTTGGTTATGGAGTTTTAAAACAACTCGAGTGGCATCATCTTTTTCTGTGTGTCACACAGCACCTTCAGTGCAGTGACACAGGGATGTCTTTCAGACTTCCCAAGGTTTAAACACCTTCTCTGGGACCGACTACTGTCTCCCAGAGCATGTAAAGTTAAATTGGCTTTACTTGCCTTTTTAAATTTACTGACCCAGCACACACTATCTTCCTATAGAGTGCTGGAGGGGTTGCCTAGCTTCCCCTAAGTCAAAACACTCATTTAACAGTCAAATGTTACATGTTCCTACTTTAAATGGCCATGGCAGTGGTTTAGATGATCTACCATGATTTTTACGGACTGCTAACAACGGTAGAAAAAATCGGGTCAACCATGTTTTTCGATATGGTGCCCCAGACCTGTCTGTTAAAACAGACTCTGGTCATTTTTTTTCACCATTTCTTTTCTGAAAAGTCCTTCTTGTTTTTGTCTCTGCGTGTGAAACCAGGTTTGGTCCCTTTGTTTGTTGGCCTTTGGCAGGCTTCAGTGCTGAAGCACTCCTCTGGCGCCTGAGTGTCTGGGGTGGACAGGATGTGAGGGAGGTGCCCGAAACTCCCCGTGCTTAGTCTCCTAGGAGACCTGAATGCACTCTGGAGTGATTGGCTGGTTGGGTGTCCTGCCATGACAGACCCCTGCTTTGTGAGTGACAGCCAGGCTGGAATGAATGGTGGAAAACTGTTTGAAAGCAGGTCTCTGGGACTTGGAAAGCAGAGTCGACCACTGGAACGAAAGAACCAATGACGAGTTGAAGGAAGTTGACTGCTGCAACTCCTAGACAACCGGTGAAGCCCTGCTGCAGGTCCGAATTGCCTGAAACTCCATCGACAGAGAAGCCCTTCAAGGTTAACTTCTTCCCTTGAGTTTGGTGGTAACAACCAACTCGCAAGCCACCTGGACACCGTCCCCATCTGGTCGAATTTTCATCAGAGTGCTGTTGAAAACCGGATAGCCAAAGGGAAGGAAACCAGCTTGAGGACTTTAAGGCACTCACACCTTAAACCGACATCTTGCTAAAGCTTTTGGCCTCATCCCTGGGCAGTGCAGGAACCTCCCGACATCCTCCTTCTTGTCCCCATGACTGAAGCTCAGGAATAGCGAGTTAGTGAGATCTGCTCGAACTGCCAGGAACAACTGCCTCAGCTACAGCTCTTCTTCATTAACAAGGTACTGTGCAAACGCGTTCCGGAAATCTTTTCGGCCATCGAGAAAGTGCGTGAAACTTTCCTCAACTATGAAGGCTTGTCCTTCCCTAAACATTCATCAAACTTTTCGCCTAGCCAAATTCTTCTAAACTCTGTGGCAAAGACTTAACCGTTATCTACCAGAACTGTGCTATCCTATACAAAGTATCTGAACCATTGACTTTGGCCCAGTTCTATTGAGAAGAATTGCTGGTTGTAGTTAACTGAAACCCTTTGCCCTGAATATGAATTTATTTGGGCTGTCTATTCTTATAACCTTGTCTTTTTACCCCTTTATTAAGTATCTGAAGGGCCATTTTGCTCCAACTTCGGGGGAGCTAAACTTGTGCATTTACTTACCAGTTGCATTTTTGTGGTTTATTAGTGTGTGATATTGAGCTGCTTATGCAAGTGTAATGTTTTCTAACTGACTGAGTAAATAAATGCATATTCTTTTATGAAGAAACCTTGAGTAAGTGTTTGTTTGAATCACTGTATTAGTTGGTCCTTTGTGTAACTTGTTCTACTGCTCACTTAAACTCTTGAGATAAGTCTGGCTGCTCATCCATCGCTACCACTTTACTGTGTAGTACAGGGCTTGTAACAAAGGTGAAATTGTGCTTACACTTGTAGTCTTAATTGCCTGTAGTTTTCCCAAAGGGTACTGCAGGTGATTCTGCCTAACACCCATTGGGGCATTTGTGGCGTAATTAGCGTGCGCTAATAGTTTGTGCTAATTGCACCCAAAAATGTGTGTTAAATTGGCGCATTTACCCCCAGCTTATAGATAGGGGTAAATGCTGTCAGATTTGTGATTGGGTGGACCCTTAAATGCTGCGGTAATAGCGCTAATGCTGCATTTAAGGGTTACCGCCCACCTCGTGCTGAGGACCCATGTCTAAACAAAGAATTCACAAATAAGCACTAAAAAGGGAGTTAAAAATGTTAGGGTTTTGCAAACCATTTTTCAATGGTAGAATCTCCCTGAGAAATTAAGTAGGGCACATTGATTTCAATTTTTTTAGCATTTCTTCTTCTGATATTTGTGGAAAAAGCAAAATTACTGGTTTGTTGGTGTTTGCTCTGTGTATGTGAAGGGCCTGTCCGTGTTGAGTTATTTCAGTGAATCCAAATTCTTCATGCGGCCAAATCAATTTTATTTGCAAAGGCCAGCTGTACTCTACTGCAGTCCATGTTAGTAGGTGCAAACTGCTGGGGTTTTAAATTCAGCTTCGTGAGACTCCAATATATTTCACGTAGTTTCTTTGTGTTATTTTTTACAGACTAAATTTCATTGTTATAAAAAAGAAAATTGGCTTCATAAATGTGCTGTTTATATAAGTATATTGTATTTGTTTCCATGCCTTTTTATTTTTATCTGACAGGTTTTTTTCCCAGATCCATTCTAAGCTTCTCTTCTCTATTTTTGTCTGAGTCAATGCAGGGGTATACCAAGTCTGTTTCCAGATTTTCTCTCAAATTATGTTTGCTTTTAATGGATGAACTCTATCCAAAAGACATGTAATTTTGGAGTTGTAGATGTTTACTAGTTTCTCTTTTAGGTCTGAATCGTGAGTGGTCTCCATAATATGGTTGAGACATGTTTCTAGCTCTCTTACAGCAATTATTTTCAGATTTCTGCTGATTGTCTTTTTAGGCAGGGAGGCCATTTAAGAGGTTTCCTGTGCCAGTGTACATCACATTCTACAAAGAAGTGGTCAGACCATGTGCATGCCCTCATATTTGTGATTTTCAGTGTGATGTTTCTTGCCAAATCCAGTCTAGGATGTTCCCTCCTACATGAATAGGTTCTCTGTTAATAATCTTGAAGTTACTGCTGTTAGGCAGTTTTTCCAAGTTGATGGCTCCCTTAGCTCTGTGGTTGCCCAGCCAATGATTCATATCTCTGAGTAAAATAGTGGGGCTATTGGGTTTTTTTAGGGGAGTGAGTATGTGTATCAAATCTTCATTGACATTTGGCATAGCTCTTGGGCGACAGTAAATTAGGAGAAGGTTAATGCAGGAATTGTCATTTGGGATTAGTTTAATATGCATGATCTCACAGTTGGCACATTCAGTATGGGATTCATTTACCCGTCAGTCAGATTTTAGCAGAGGTGCTATGCCTCCTCCCGTTCCTTGCTCACGATTTTTGGGGAAAGAATTGAAACCTGGCGGGGTAGCCATGCTAACATTTTGGCCACATGAATTTTTTAGCCATGTTTCTGTGATACACATTATATCCAATTCTTTCTCTAGAATTTAATCGTGTATATTTATGGCATAAGTTACTAGTGAGCGGGTATTCAGCAATGTCATTTTGATGATATGTGGTTCCTTGATTATCTTACTCGGTGGGAGCTGTTTATTGTTATGCGTGTCCTTTTTCATTTTGCCATCTATGTGTGATTTTGGGGAGATGTAGGCTACAGCCACCCAGGTCTGTTCACCTTTGTCAAGCTGGGAACAGGGTTGTATCCAAAGTGCTCCTCCAGCTTTGGCACCCATTTGTGCTGGGTGAGAGATTTGAATGTCACGTATTATCTCTGCTCGTTCCTGTATTCCTTGTACCATAAGAGGTCACCTGGAAAGAGACCTGCCAATCTGATCTGCTGTTTCCATCGCTAGGGGATTATGTGGAGGGGCCTCGAGCATCTGGCATTTCTTCTGGGAACCGGACGGGTACAGCGGCGGGGGAGACTGCTTATTTACCCTTTTCATATAAGGCTGGGTGGTCCCTTTTGGGTATGAACCCTTCCATGTATCCGGTGATTGCATTGTTTAATCGTTTTTCCTGACATATCAGGGCAATGTCTTGGCTCATTTGGGCTTTGTGTCTTTTGACTAATCTTTTGTGGTGCAGATTAATTTTCAAATAAGATATATGTCAACATGCACTTGATTCCAGTACAGCTTGGATCTATTTAAATTCTGTAGATGTTTGAAGCAAAAGAAATTCTTTGCCGATATATATGAAAAAAAATAACAGATATGACATAATACGAGCAATATCATAATTATCAGTAACCCATACTGAAGACACCATCACGCTACTCAACCTACAGGAGAACCAAGATGGATAAACCATCCAGAGATTCACAGACAAACAAGATATTATCATGAAGCAACCACCCTTAAACCCAGTTCGAATTTTAACCCAAACTTACCAAATGATAATTTGATAGATCTCTTTCATGAAGCTGTTTCGAAAGACGTACGGCAGAATTACATATCAGGCAAACATATGAACATTAATTATATCCTCTCTATCAAAGAGAAGACAGCCTTAACTCAACCTAAAAACAATAAAGAAGTTATCACTAACATTGGTGACAAAGGAGTAAAATATTCATCATGAATTCAACTGACTATGTATGAGAAGCAGAACACCATCTTAACAATGTCAAGTGCTATTTAAAACTGCCCAACTACCCACTTCCCAAATTGACCCAGAAGTGGCACACAATGAGTAAGAGCTGGTACGAAGAAGAACTCCTAGCAGAGGACGAATACCAATATATGGATATATAATTTCTGATACTAGCAACAATATAGTTTGCACCGAAAATACACAAGAAATTCCACAATTTCCCACCTTGTAGACCAATCACAAATGGCATTGGTTCCTTAAAAGAATGGATATCACAATATATTGAACTTCACCTACAGCCCTTAGCCTCAAGTTTGGTATGTTCACCAAAGATACCAAAAATGTAATACAATAGTTAGAATCCCTCTCTTGGGAACACAATTACAGACTGGTCACACTGGATGTCACATCCCTTTATAGTAGTATCCTACATGTAATGGGAATCCAAACCATAGAACACTTCCTCAAATCACGATCAATTTCGTACCATTCACAAAACAAGATGATCATAAAGATGCTGGACTTCACATTGAACAATAATATATTTTGTTTCAATTACCACATTTCTCAAAAGCGACAAGAAACAACAATGGGAGCTAAATTTGCCCCGTCCTATGCCAATCTCGTTATGGGTCACTATGAAACCGAGTATGCATGGCAAAATCCAGCTTTCACTGACCATTTGAAAAAGTTGACCTGAAAAGCGGATCAACTTTTTTAAACTATTGGACAATTGAATCCAACTACTAGCACTATTTGAGGTAAGATAATCCCTCCACTATTAGAAACCCCTGGCAATCTGCTGGGATGTATTTAACTGCACCCCACACTCCATAAAGGATATTGAGTAGACAGATATACTTCTATGTTTACAGGGTCCATTTAAACCAGTAAGAAACGCTAAACAAAAGCCACACCACATCGAAAATCCACTGTTATCCTTACAAGGAACCTACACATGGGTGAGTTATCTCAAATTTTGTTAAGCTATACTATGCGATGCTAAGAATGCTCAGAAGTTCTATCTTGATTAACCAAGAATCTTAACCTGGCATTACTATTATTGACACCAGGCAATTTCTCTTTTCCCTTTAGAATTCCCCTCTTAGCCAAACAAACATAAAACAGTAAATACACTTGATGGTCCACTGCAGAAACATTGGGGAAACATGTGTAGAGGTCTGAGATTAGGTTTGAGATCAATAGAAAAGCAACCCCTTTGCAGTTTGAGACCAATTGAGAAACAATCTCATCAGGAACCATCCAGTTGGAAGGCATCTCAAATGAGAACATTTGCAAATCAATCTAATGGAATTAAAAAACTTCACTGAACAAAAGTGTACATTTTAGACCCAAAGAATTGAAAACCATTGACAACAGACTCGATAACTCTGAGAAATATCAAGAGTCATCCAAAGATATCACAAAGATGGTGCACTGGAATGAAGTGCATGTAGACATATGTCTTGTATGAACGCTAAGCTGCACTGGAATCAAGTGCATATAAGACATATACCTTGTTTGAATATCAAGAAAGACTCGATTAAACTATCTATAACCACCCAAAAAGATTGTAAGTGCTTAATTTATCATAAATACTAGCTTGCACAAACTGGATGACCCACATTAGCAGTATAATTCATGTTATATTGGGCAGCCACAATATAGGGACACCCACATTGCTAAAAACTGCTAAATGCTAAACAAATATCTCTTTAGACTCACCGTCTGGTTGACCTTTGACTGCACCCCCTTTTTCATATAATCTTTTGTGGTGTAATATATGTTTTGCAAGCAGTAGCGTCAATTCAGGGGGCTAGCACTTATTTCCCGGTAAGGGGGTATAAGAAGTAAGGCCCGGGATTACCTGCTAGGCGTGGGCATGCGGTGCATGCAGCACCTATCAGAGAGCACCGAGCTAGACTCTGCTGCGCCAGCACTGGTGAGCCTGGTCACTGAATAAGAAAGGCACTGGGGGTGCTGGGGGTATTAGTCTTCCCAACCCAACATAGTTAGTCAGCAATTGACTTGATTTCGAATATAGGTAAGATTTTACTGATTTAAAAGAAAGTTTGCAACACTAGCATGCAGCATACAAAGAGGAGAATATCAAAGATGTCTCCCCTACAATTTTCAAAGTGAAGTAATGTTAAATACAATTTACAGACACGCTTCCAAAAATGAAATACATGCACACTGTGTGAGCCATGCAATACAGGCAAGTGAATATCATGGGCACACTTCTCACATCAATCAAATGCAGTCTATGTCACTGTTGCTGAGATGTTATATGTTCATACCTTCCTATACATCATATGTTTTTTTCCTATTCCTGCAGCAAAATGTGCTACAAAATGTGTTGTTTTGAGCTTGGAGTGTGTACAGCCCTTTGCATCTCCCAGTGTGGGAATCTCTGTCCCCATAGCGAAAAACAAAAGCTGCCACCCCTTTATATATATGCACAGTAAATGAACACATCTAAAGTGAAATAAACAAGTTTAGTTCAATTGGCCTTTCCCCTTAGAAGAAAGTCCCCAAGACAAATGAGCATTTGCTTTTCAACAAGATGAATCAATCTGGTAAAATGTATCAGAGGGAGGAACATTTCTAATAACTATGTTGGCAAAGTGTAAAAGGTGGGCATCTTTTAAACCAAGCAATGTATAAGGAAATGATTTATGGAAAACAAAATCCAAATGTGAGATGTTTGCTTTAATGTGGTTTTGTGGGTAAGAGTCAGCGCTGAAAACATGATAACCTGGGGTGAAATCCTAGCTGTCAAACACTTGATCCAGCAAACTGCTGTCCTCAAAAAATACCCAACAGGACTTGTGTCCGCTCTCTGAAAAAAGTGGGCAGGCTCTGTCCACCCATATATATCCTCGACTTATTCCCTGAAAATCAGCACATGGCTAGGACCATGGAAACACCCCCCTCCACCAGTCTACTGGACTGTCACCTCAGCCCCATGTCTGTCTATCAACAATATTCTGTTTTATAAAGATAACTTGAAAAGTACACAAACCATAGTAAGGTAATCACACAAGCAAACATCCTTAGGGAACCATGCTAGGCAAGAAGTGTACAATTGTGGCATTATTACCCCCACTTTGAATGGCAGATTACGCATACAAGAATGCAATTCAGCATAAGGAAACAAATGGCCTGTGTATTTTGAACATGTACTTTCATGACGTAAGGACTCATAACAAAAGGTAATGTGTGGAAAGGTTACCTGTATGTGTTTCAATGTTTGACAAAGGCATGCTTTATAAATAATGTGAAGAAAATGTTACTTTCTAGGTGAAATAAACCCTATTTGATGTGTTAAATATGAACATTTGCAAATAAGGCAGATAGTTTAAAACTGCTTTGTGTGATATATTGAACTGTCTTAGAAGAGGGTATAGATCCAGGTAGCTTACTGATGCTTAGTGTGTGCTTTAAAAATAAAAATAAAATGCCCTCTTGCAGTTCTTAACAACGTCTTGTCCAAAACAATGTTCTCTTAAATGGACCATCACCTGTAAATTGATCCCATTTTAATTGCTTCACTTGAAGAAAGAAAGCATCTGTGAGGGTGGTGTTTGTTGAGAGAGTCTCAGCAGGAAATTAGAGAGGTGAAACTTTGCCGTGCTAGGACAAACGAAAAAAGAAGCCTCGTACATGGAGGCAGTACAGCCTCTCTTGAAAACAAGATAACTTAATATGCTTGAGGCGGGCAACTGGTGCCAGCTGGGCCCCTACAACTGCGGGGCCCGGGGCAGCTGCACAGACTGTCCATGCCTCGGGCTGGCCCTGTATGGACTCCTTAACACGTGAGGTGATCTTCCAGGAACGTCAATTTCATAGATGCTAACTTTTCACAGTGGGCTCGAGGGTCACTTTTGCTTTGAGGACACAAAATGCGCATAGTTCCACTTCACTAAAAGGACAAAATGCCCTGTGAACCCACACAATTGGGAACAATTGCATTTGAATTACAAACAAGCACAGTTCACTTTTACTTACCTTTTTACAATAGTATTTCATACCATAGACAAGTGGATTTGTCCCAATTGAAGTGAAGCTCATTAGGTGCCTGTGATTTGTGATTAATTTGAAAGACACGCTCTTAATCCTATTTACATCACTCAATTGAAGTGCGTACGGCATTTTAGGCAGAGTCAGCCTTGATGGCATTCAAACCTATGCCAGGCTTTTGCTGCACAGAATTGCTGGTATGTGGAACTTTACTGACTGAGCTAGTGAAACCAGTTCCATCCTACATGAAAAGAGCAATTTCTGAAATCTACAAAAGTACAAAGAGATAAGTGCTTGCCACAGTTTTGATTGAAGTGCCCCACACGCTAAAACTCTAGCAGCCAGTGATTGTAATGATGGCCCCCAGTGTACAAGCAGGCTTCATTTTGAAATGGTGAATGGGACTGCCCACCCAGCATACAAATAAAGTGTTTTATTTCAGGTAAACCGTGTTTTTTTTCACTGAGCACTAAGTCACGTTTTGACATCCAAATGTGAGGGCCATTATGCCAGGGGACGTAGAAGCAGTGCTGGGGGTGGATAGCAGCTCATAACCCTGGCTACCACTAATTGCCGCCTAGGTGGTCCCTTCTCCAGGGATGGGCAGAATTAACATATACACTTAGCCTGTTAAGTGAACAAGTTAAGATCCTTCCACAGAAAGGTACAAATAAGCACATACAACTGCCATGATCTGATGAACATCGCCAGTGGGAAATCAAGGCATTACCCCTTCCTCCAGTTTCCTCGCCCCAGTCCTTAACATATGACAAACACCCCACATGGTGGCTACACTGAAAAACATAGGTGGCAGGTACTGTGCCACCTTTTGTTATCCTAAGCCAATGTATAGCCAAGAGGATCAAGTAAGAACAACCGTAGATCCAAAATCCAACGTCTATTTCCCCATAACATCTGAATATCTGCAATGGGTAAGAGAGGTAGAAACAGGTGCCAACGTGGCAGCTGTACACGTTTCTGGCAAGAATAATCCCCTAAACTCTATTCTAAGACATGAGACGCCAGCCTCTGTGTACACACACACACACACGCACACACACACCACACACACACACACACACACACACACACACACACACACACACACACACTGTTTTAAACATACCTTTTCTTTTCAATGACCCTAAAAGCCAAAATGGTTACTTACTGCACCTCTCACGTTGGAAAACATGAGATCTACTTAAAGTGGCCTATAGATCTTAATAAGCTCAAGGCTTGGACACCCAGATAAGAGTGTTTGTGATACATTCATATGCGCGAGTCATCGTTTCATAACGATCTGCATAATCTGAACAACATTTGCACATGCAACATTCTGCTGTAACACTTAGGGCTGCTGAGGAGCTTCGGTGGGAAGACTTGCACCTGCATATTTTGCTGTGCCTGTTGCCCTGGGTTCAAATAGACTAAAACATTAGGGGGTGCAGTAAGGGGTGCTGTTTCAAATGGAGAGGGAGAGGCTACCTTCACAGACTTTCTGTTGGCATTAAAATCTTAGATTGGGCTTCTGTTACTATTCTCACCAAGAAATGTTTTTCAATAATTAGCTAAAAATGGTGAAAGTTAAAGCACATTGGGCCAGTGACATAGGTTTTAAAATACTAAACGTACATTTTCATTGATATTTGCCAGCATGGTAATGTTGTGGTTATAATGTGATGTGTGGTTGACTTCGTCATGGTGCATGGCCATCTGCATTTTACCTTAACACCATGTAAGTCTGATGAGCTAATTTTCTTGAATATGTAAATTCCCTGGAGGGGACCAATACGTTTGCACATAAACATGTCCACTCTGGGCAATTTTCCTCATTTCCAATGCAGAGTACAATGGAGAAGTCTGCAAAGGTGGTGGAAGCCTCCTTGTGCTTCTCTAGTTGCACTCCACAGTGCCTATAGAGTTAACGCTGCCTGCCATGTACCCATGGAAGGTGGAGTTTTGAATGATCTATATTGTTAGGGAATAATTGTGAACATTCTCGCCAAAGTTATTCAAATATATAATATATCTCTGTCACACAGTATATAACTCCCAAAATAAAAATGGCGTGGAAACTGTTATTTCACAAGTATGTGAAACAGCACTTCATCCGACATTGCAATCACAACGTGAACAAAACGGCAATGTGTTTTGACTCAGGAGAGTACATGTTAAATTACTCACAAGGTGAGAACAAAAGCATGCTTGTTTTCAATGCACCGTTCCCTTCTTCTGCTTGTTAAAACCAGCTCCCCACCCCCAGGTCACCTTGATAAGAAGTGATTTGTCATATTTTTCAGAGCTTCTGCATTAGAAGAAAACCTTTAACTCCATTTGAATTTAGAACAGCCTGTTCACTGACCCCCGAACCAGAAGGTCAATGATACACTGTTTTTTTGTCAAAATGGACACCTTTCCATTCAGCTGTGCAAGGCTAATTATATCCTTGAACTGAAATATATATAAAAATACAAAAATACTTTCTTGGTAAGAAAAATACATAAAAGTACAATCCGTTTTGTACATTTAAAATGTCAATTGGTTGCAAGCAATGAGTCAATTTTGACTTTGCCTAGTTAGCTTAACGTTTGACCAAATACAGCCTCTGAAGGGAATTCACTGTTGCTACTATTAAAGAGTTATGGCCATTGTGTAGCCATCTCACACATTAATCTGAATGTAGCCATTCAGAATCATGTACAAAACTTAAGAAGTATTCCAATCTCAAACTCTGTAACAGGGGACATTTGACCATAATGTGTTTCAACAATTATATTCCTGAAGTATTTTTACAAAACCCGCAGAAGTAAAACTCAGTAAACAAGGGGTGCCTGATGTAAGTGAGGATCATGATTAATCTGAATCTTATAAAAATCCTTCCTGTATCTTGCATCAGAAAACATCTCCAGATATCAAGAGAGAAAGACACATTCTTTATTTTCTAAGGCAATGGTACTGTATAGTTTATAATTTTTCCTGAATTGCTGGTCTTACACTAGTACCAGTCATACAGTTTCTTCTTAACTGCCATATCATTTGAGGCCAGATCGTCTTCAGTCAGATTTAATTTTCCTAACAAATCTTCACACTTTTGTTTAAAAGCTCCCACAATTCCTGGTTTCACACCTTACAGTTGCATTAAGAGGTCACTGTATAGGGTGCTTTTAATGGAGATAATTCTCCATGGATAATGTGTATGCATTGAGATAAGGCCTGGTTAATACAACAAGATAATCATAGGGACAGTTAGGTGATATTAGCGTGTTACGCCAGATGTTTCCTTTTAGTTTCTCACATTTTATAAAGTCTGCTCGAATACAGATCATCTCTAGACCTTGCATAATAACCGGCAGTATTTTCGCCCAATAGACACGAATAAGTGGGATTATTGTAAGTCTACTGTGTTTGTTGCTTATGCACTTCATTTGTGCACTAAGGTGTTCTGCTTGATTTTTAAAATCTTGTTTCCAAATGGATTTTGCACTGTCTGGATGTTAGATAAAAGCCTAGATATAATTGTATCCTTGTAATAAAACGTACCATTCACACAGTAACCAAATGCTTTCCCAGTACTGGCCGAGGTCAGCTTTCCCTTGACTTCAATGCTATTCATCAATGGCTCTTTTCTGACTCAACAGTAATCACACAGATGCTATACTCCCCTGCCCCCCCCAACACTCAATTGGTGTCTCCAAAGCTCTTACCTACAGGCTGGGGTTTGGAAAACCATCTCGCCCCAGGATAAGCCCCAGATTGTCTTTTTAATATTGACCCCTAGACAATCCACAAAATATCAAAAAAATTGACCACTGAACTGTCACAGCAACGGACATCAGAGAGTTCCAAACTCAGCCTCTCAAAAGCCAAAAAATCTTACCAAAAAGCCACCTTCATTTCTGACACCATATTTCAAACTTTTATCCTTGCTACGTCCACACATGTATTATTATTTACCTCACTCCAACCCCTCCTGGTCTACATCATCTCATACCACAGCCACTCCCTGTTGCCTCCCCACTCCACCCTCCCCCAAAAGTCCCCTGAGCCCCTTTCCCACACCCTCCCTCCATCCCCACTTACTTGCAGGACCGGACCTGTGTGCTCTGGTCCCGGCACTCCTCCCGTCTCTCAGCCACTGCCAGAGACATGGAAAAGGGCCCTTTTCCATATGGCGGTGGCCATCTTTTAAAAAATATATATATATTTTTTTCTTTTTCTAGGGAGATCATCTATGCAAGCAGCACAAATCTCCCGAGGAAAAATAACGAAAGCCATTCACACCCCGGATGAACCCGGGGTGCAAATGGCTTTTTTGCCGCTCAGGAGGGTGGACATGGCCGGTAATGGGCCACATACCTCAGCACGGGCTGTTGGGCCATTACCAGCTATGTCTGTAACACTGAGCAGACATGAATGCCATAATCTCTGGCCAACAATTGTCTGGTGAGACTACATATCTGCCTGTAAAAGTACACATCTATGGGACTCTGGGAAAGCCAGTGCAACAATTTAGATGACAGGCGCAGGGGCCATTAACCAAGTACCACAAGGTGACACATTATTGTCCATTAGCACCCGACAATGCAAATTCACAGGATACACTTGTTGTGGATTTGCTTGTTTCTGAGCCATACCACAGTGTAATCCTGTGGATGCACGTACGTGCTTCGCGTGCCTGGTACACTGTTGTATTGAAGCTTACCTTGCTACACCGCCATTTCCCCTTCTACCGATACCGTGTCTCAGACTCCAGAACAATGCGCACGGCTGTGAGAGCACCCTTCCCATTGTGGAATAAACACTTTCACCAAACGTTTCACTCGCTGAATCCAGCTTCAGCTTCCCGGAAAATGTCAGCGACTGACAAAAACATTAACTTTTCCATTGATGGCAACCTTTCCATCGAGGAGTGGCTAAATCTTGAAACCATGGAAAGTGAAGAAGGACCAACACGTTCAACACAATTTTCCAATTACATGCACACTGAGGCCTCAAGTACCATTTCAAAGCACCATTTTACAGTACCAAATGAAGAGCTTGATGCGCTAGAAATGAATAGATGTGAGCAAAACACACACTGTGCAACCAAATGGGCAATTGACACATTAAAAGATTGTCTTACACAAAAAGGATATTCCACTTCTTTTGAAATGGAACCACTGCAAACTCTAGCCTCTTAACTACGTGCATTTTATGCCGAGGTCCGTACAGTCCACGGCACAGAATACCAACCACAAAGTCTCATATCTCTGCGATCCGGTATAAATCGTCACCTATACAATACACCCTTCAGCCGGAAACTTAACATAATGCAATCTGTGGAATTCGCTGCTGCCAACAACGTGTTCATCACCATAATTAAAAGACTGTGACCAAATGGAAAATATCAAGCTCAACACAAATCACCAATTACATCCATTGACCTTTCCAGGCTATGTTCATGTGAGATTTTCAATATAGACTTTCCTCAAACATTGCAATACAAAGTATGGATTGACATACAACTACATTAAGCAAGAAGAGGACGTGAAGGTCTTTGTTTGCTGCCACCTTTCCGAATTGAAACAGATGAAAATGTCAAACAATATGCAAACCTCACATACAACAAACTAACCAAAAACCGCCACAGACTGTTTGATCAACAACAAAGTAACCTTCTTGGACGGATGTACGCTACCGCCACCGATCCATATTGCTCAGTGAAATCCCTCCTCCTCTACATCTCAAAATTACCATTGGATGCCACATGTTTTTTTGTAATGCTTGACGCTTCTTGCACAACCAATGTAAAGATGAACAAATTTGGTACACCAATTGCCCACTTGATAAAAACATTCTTGGTGCTTTCATGCAACGCAGTATCGAACGTGCACATCCCAGTAAAATATACACCAACCACTGCAATTGCGCCACCACAATCCAACTTCTCTCTAATGCTGGACTGAACTCTAGAATGTCTCATCAATTTCCATTGACTGGCAACCACAAGTCATTCATTTGGCTGATGTGAGGCTACTCGAGGGATTGACCCTTACTTAATGGGATACTGGGATTTAACCCTTAAAACACTCCTGACTGTAATAGAAGAGATGTCGTGCCATGACTGAAATAATGAGCAGAAGTGGAGACATTGAAGATAAAGACATAGGATAAGGCATTGAGAACGACCTCAGAGGTCGAAACACGTGTCGGCTATACCATTGTTGTTCTGCACGACAAGAATATAAAGAAAACAACATTTTGATTACAATGTGTGGACTTTGTTACTAAACAGAATACTATGGATGTGGACTATTAGTTCCAAGCGTGGTGATAGCTTTGCAACATACAAAAAACCATTGTCATTATAGGATTAGTCTTTTTTGGAGGATTCTCAGGTTGTGAGACTCCCGCAGCTGGATGCTTTACATTTGCTAATTATAATAATTTAGGCCGGGTGAATAGTTGCTCCGTAGTAATGAAGCAGTACGCGTGTTCTAGTGTTCCCAGAACAAATGCATACTGCTGCAATGCCTTTTCAAACGCCAAAAGAAATGCCGCTTGAAAAGGTTACACCACCACATTAGTATCGCAGGGCTGCAAACCTCAGAATACCCCAGAATACTAATGGCAATAACCGCCTGCCGGCAGGCTATTTTCACCGAAAGGTAATGGCCCGCCGGCTCTGCGGTTATTGCCATATTAAATCATTAATTCTGTTTCATTGTAAAGGAGTTTTGTTTTCAAAAACAGTGTGAACTTAATCAATAACTTCAATTTGTGTCACCGTGAGATTACATTATTTGCCTAGAATTACACAATTTGGTGACGCATTGAAGGCAGGGTTTTAACCAACTCTGCAATTTAGGCCATTTAGGCATTTGAAAATATACTTTCCGAGCTATACTTGCGAAAATATTAAATTCTGAATGTGAAGGACTGAAGTAATACTGTCTAACAGTGTTTATTTACGAGATACACAACTGTAATAGAAAGCAACCTGACAGTGTGCACATCTTTAAAGAAGCCAAGCCAAATACATATTATTATGTCTTTATTTCCACATCCTGAAGAGCAAACTACATGGCCCTGGATGCAAAATAAGCAAGTGAAAAATGCTCCTGTTTGAAACCACTGTATTTTAAGCATTTCAACACACAATACAAGAAATTGTGTATGCACTTCACTGGGGTATAGAAATAGTTTTTAATAAGATTCCAGCTTGCTGTTGGCAATGTTGTTAAAAACATTTGACTTTCCACAAATAAGTAACGCCTTCTCTTTGTATGTCAAGCTTGTAGACATCATGGACATTAATGCATTTGTAAAAGGAGCTTCATAGTGTTATTCACTTTCACTGACTTGGGAACAGACGCAGGGTTGGCAAGTAGCTGGAGCTGTGTGAAGGCTTTTAGTTAGACATGTCCGATCACAGTTTCAATTGCCTATGAATTCAAGAATTAGAAAGGCGTTTCTGATATACAATAAATATTTTTAAAATTGTGGCTATGAAACTGGTATTAAGTTGCCAGGATGCTGGTTATCATCTCCATTCTGTCCTGCTGATTATAGCTGTACAGGTGGGTGAGCATCTCCTTCAGCAATTGCCCATAATGATCTGGGTGGCCTTTGGCTGCAATCATTTATTAAACTGATGGCTATTATCAGTGTATTGCTAGAAACAAGGGCCCGTGTGAACATTGTGCTGCCCAGCTCAAGGCAGCTCGGAAGGTGATCAAGTCCCTTCTAGCATCAGCCCAGAAATTCATGGGAGGGGCTGGCAACAAACATTAAACTACTGCCCGTTAGCAGCATATTGTTAGAAAGAAAGACACGTGTGAACATTTAGCTGCCCAGGACATGGACTGGATGAGCATGTGGGATAGCTGCAAGGTCCTCCTGATGAGGCAACAATTGAGGAAAGTCCAGACTGCTCCAAAATGGCCCTGTACTCGTTAGCTCTATGTGGGGACATGCTGCGGCTGCTCTGATAGGTACACTTCTGCATTTCAACTTGTCCAATGTTTGTTGTCCTTAATCTATGTATGTCCACTTATGTATTGTCCCTGTTCACTGTTCCATTTACTCCCTTCCATAACCTGGTCAAAATGTCCCTCAAACTCACCTCATTGTAAGAAGCACACTCCTTCCCATTAAAATTATAACTTTGTTATCCTGTGTAAGATATTTTGTGATAAAAAGAGGATTGTTCTTCCTGTATATAGATACATAAATAAATAAATAAATAAATAAATAAATACATAAATAAATACTATCCTAGTGGAACAAGCCTGGATTGACTCGCAAAGGGAATGTTGCTGTTGTTCATAAACCGACACAGTCATCTGTACAGGGTTGTAGCATATGTTTGTTTAACTCTGTGACAGGCTATACAATCTACAAACTTAAATTCAGCTGCCTTAAAGAAAGTCATTATTTCCAGATAAACCCAGCAGCCAACACCTAACATATGTGACAACTGATCACGGGAGACATAGGCAAAAGGAGCATCTCATGAAAACAGAAATTCAAAACAAACTTCACAGCAATAGGTGGGACAATTCCAAAACTACAGATAAATATGTCTCAATTAACTCCACAAACAGGCTGATATAATAGTGACAAGGAATCCAACTTTGTAAGAAAACAATTTCAAAAACACCATTGATAAAGTTTCAAATTGTGGGCATCAATAATCCATCAACACAAGACAGCGAACCCAAGCACGCAAACTGGAGCACAAAAGAAGAAAAACGCAACATAAATGAAAAGTGGATTTTTCTGGCACAGTACATCCCTAGGTTTTTTAAAGCACACATGGCCCTCAAATGTACTTTATGTATTTAAGCTGATAAGATTCCCATGCAAAACTACTCCTGAAGGAAATTTAAACTCCTCATGGGCAGACATGAAGCTAGCACCAGCTTGGAAGGGAGGGACACCTCAGCAAGTATTGGAAGAATGGAATCAACCAGCCGAGAGTCTGAGCCTAGTGATTCTAGCGGAGAAATGTGTTACCTCTATAGGATTACCAAGAGAATATGATAATTTCCCTTCAGCTTTTGACCAGCACCTAAGGGATCATAGAGACCAGTGAATAGGAGAGCAACTGGCTATATCATAAGGGCCATGGCACCTATTGCCCAAGCTATATTTTGAGGGAAATGGTCTCTGACTAGATAGTCTCAACTCTCATAGTGAGATCCATAACAGAAAGCAAGGATGATTCTCCACAAAGCCAATGAAGGACAGAGTTCTCACAAGAATCTGGAGCGCAAAATCTCTCGAAGTTTGAGTGAAAATATCCCAGGTGCAGAATCGAAGAGAGAGTCCATTGAATTACAAACATTGGGAAGGATCTCGATGAGATTTACAGAGACACAATCCCCACATAAGACACTTGAGGAGGCTTCACAACCTTCAAGTGTGGGCCTCAAGATGTCTCTGAGTGGAAGAGAAAATTATGAATTAGCCAAAGTCATAACATTCTCCAGGGAAAGTATAAGAGAAACTGGAGGCATTGATAGAGTAGACTCTTTTTTTACGTCCAAAACTGTCATCAGTCCCTGATTTCTTCATGTTCAAAACAGTAATTGGATAACAACACAGTATCCTCTCCTCAAGAAATACAGACCAGGCCCTGGCTGTAACTAGAAACTCTTTGGCCTTCCTGTTGTCCCTCAAGGACTAAGTTCCTGGCATGGCATGCACAGTGAAAGCCTCTTGGATACAGGCAGCAATACATCAACGAGAGTTCCCTATCAGGAATGGGGCTGAACCAATACAAAAAGTGTCCCTGGAAGCCTTATAACCCCTCGCCTTCATTATCCTTCGGCTGAGAAATATAGGCCCTATCACTTGGGATTGTAATGATGTAATTGCAGTCAGTCAGTGCATATTCATGCACCATGATGCAGGTTTGCTGGCCCATGCTTCAGGATATCGGGACCAACGCGGTAAAAGTGACCTTGGCAAAGCCAACTATGACTGAATGCAATAGGTGAGGGCAGAAATGTGTCTGCTGTTACAACTAAACTGATTTCCTGCTCAGTTAGTGTGACATATAATCACTGTCTTCCATGTATTTCATACAAGATTGGGTCTGTTGTGCATATACAAAAGACACACCAGCATCTGAAAATGGAACTTGCGATATTTCATATACAAATATAGATGTTACTTCAAATGTGTGCACGGAAAAACTGTGTAGCACATGTTTGTCTAACACCAAGCCTAGAGGGCTGTGAGCATGACAGATTTGTCAGGATATTACTCATTCATTTTCATGACATAAATTTCCATACAACGATTCTAAAAGTATGCAAATGTATTGCATAATTATTGAGGTATCTCTTGAAAATCCTACAGGTTGGAAGCCATTCGAGGTCTGGAGTAGGACACTCCTGGTGTAGCCGCTTCTCATGTTATCACTCTTTAAAAAGCCATTTTCCTCTAGGGAGATAGACTAATATCTTAGAGCGGCTTAATGGCACCTCTCTCCCTATCACAGCTAAAAGGCAGAGTGGGGCAACATATGTTATTAATCATGTAATTACTACATTTGTATGACAGCAATAGGGTTTTATTTTAATTCAGAAATCATAAGTTTAAATCTCTTTAATAGCTCCATTGCTCCCTCATACTTGGTGGAAGTATCCCAAAACCCTAAACATTGGCTGCTTTGTAAATCAAAATATAAATAACAGTTTACCAAAGCAGACTATTTTAGTAGAAAGAGAAAACACATTTTAATAAATACCATTCATACTGAAATTGAGATGCTAGTCTTGCCTAGCTCTCATAGAATCACTAGAAAATGCAGAATTAGCTCAGAAAGCCTCCTCCATTCTAAACTGATAGCATGTGCGTTCAGTCCAAACCAGAAAACCCCCTTGTGATTCTGAAGTGAGAAACTGATGTATCGCTCACATCTGTAGCGGTTTGTTTCTAAAGTGTGAGCACATCCCATAATTCCTTGAGGCTTACCTAGCAGGGATTGTATCGGGTATGATATGATATGATATGATATGGCATTTATAACGCTGCAATACACAAGAGTTTCAAGGCGCCACGCGGCAAACGAGGAGGAACAGAGGGAAGACATAGACAACGATTCTACTAGGCTGAGTGTCATTCGGATCGCGCAAGTGCAGGGGAAGGGGGAAGAGGAAAAGTGTGAGTGGGAGGTGGGAAGGGGACAGTGCAGTACATGGGGTAATAGAATAAATTACAATGAGAGAAGTAGGGCAGCTGGTGGGATGGCAAGTGCAAGGGTAAGTGCAGACAACAGGAGGTGCCAAGTGCTGGAGGGGGACTGTAGGGATACAGAAAACAGTCCCCAAGTGCGGGGGTTCCCAGGGAGGCAGTGCAGGTGTATAACTGGTGGGGGAAGGGACTTGGGCCCGACATCAGAGGGTGGCCAGGTAACCAGTACAGTTTCAGCCGGAAATTCAGCAGGGGAGAGGAGGAGAGAAAGCAGAATCAAAGAGGAAGGTTTTGAGGTGCTTCTGGAACGAGAGGTGGTTCTCCTCAAGGCAGGGAGGCAGGGAGGCTGTTCCCGAGGGAGGCCCCAGCCGAGGAAAGAGATCTACCACCAACTCGTTGCTCGGAGAAGCGACTGACCCTGAGGGAGTTGGAGCCGGATGAGTGAAAAGTTCAAGAAGGAAGATATTCAGGAAGAGAGAGTTGAAGGTATTGAGGCCCCAGGCCCCAGAGGGCCTTGTGGACAATGAAGTGGGTTTTGAACTTAATACTCACAGCCACTGGGAGCCAGTGCAGAGATTTCAGTCCTGGAGAGACACGATCCCTGGGTTTCAGGTCAAGGACAAATCTTGCAGTCCTGTTCTGGATGAGTTGCAGAGGGCAGAGAGTAGAAGCAGGCAGATTTGAATGGAGGCTGTTGCAGTAGTCCAGCCTAGAGAGAACCAGAGCTTTTGAGACAGTGATATTCTGGGGGAAGGAGAGGAAAGGAAGAATACCTCTATGAGGTGCAGCTGGTAGTGAGACTTCCTAGAGACATCAGAGATGTGAGGAGAGAAGGAGAGTTTAGAGTCGAAGATGACCCAGAGGTTTTTCGCCTTGCAGGTGGGAGCAGGAAAAGGGCCATGAGAGTCCGACCAGATAGTGACAGTAAAGGAGGGAGCGGGTGTGCCGATGAGGAGAATCTGTTTTACTGGCAGTCTTACGTAAAGGTAATTGAATGATATCTATTGCATACTAGATGATGGGAGCATGTGCTTGCTTGTGTGGCTGAATCTACCAGTGGCATTCAATACTATTGACTACCGGGTGTTCCTTGAAATCCTTCTACATTGGACGGCCATTTGGAGTTGGGTCTTTGGGAGGTTAATTTTCTTCCAAGCCAATCATTTGCAATTGGTCAAGTTGGGACAGGCTAGCTCAGTCCCACCCCCTTTCCTGTTTGTGGTGTCTTCAATGAACAATATCCATGCAGCCATTAGGGAATCTGGTCGCTGGCTGATGCATCCCCCAATGTGCTGTTGGCACCCAGTTGTGCCTGAAGATTTCATTTGAGGGAAATATACATGGGACTGCCATAAGGAGATCCAAGACAGAATTTCTTCTGTTTTCCTATTCTAGTTTACGGGCTTCCATTCTCTCTAGGATTGTTGATGCTAATGGTCCTGGGATTCCTTGGGAATTCGCCTCTTCAACTAAATATTTGGGTATTTCGGGTAAGTAGGGTAGTTATTTCCTGGAAGCTCTATCTTAGTTGTTGTTCCTCAGGCCACCCTCTTTCCTGTGCAGACTATACTGAAGGATGCAGCCAGGTGAGTGGCTTTCAAAAGCCTTGAAACATTTAGATTGTCTCCCCTTGGATGCTAAGTACTGTGTAAGATGCCATGTCAAACCCCTAAGGCTGCCCCTTCTCATACTCAGTTATTTGGCCAATATACAGGCTACTTCTGGGCCTTCATATCATGGAATTTCTTCTGGAAGTCCCCAAATTTTGTTGTTCCTGCCATGTGTGCACGGGCAAGATTGTTTTATTTGCATATACTAAATCCTTAACCCTAATGTCCTAAAAGTACCAATATTTTCAGCAAGAAGTTGTAAATACCTTAAAGTAGATGATAAAAACATGTAATTCAGTTGTAAATCATCTAAAGAAGCACAGTATAAAAAAATGGAAGTCCTCCTGCATAAACCTATATGCACATCAGAGGAAGATTCAACAGTCGGACAAGGGCTCCCTTGCTCTGCCACTCCCACATAAAATACACACAGCCAGGGATGCATATGGCTTCCTGCAAGGACTTATCTTTTTAACATATATCTCCATCCATTTACAAAGGGAAGTATTTGCGATGGGGATAGGTAACTGGCAATGACCATTGCTGTGGAACTTTGTTTCTTAGAATGATACAAGATTCTAATAGAGGTTTAAATCTGATTTTTGGGTGATTCGAAATTATGGGGGTGCAAAGCAAGTTGTGTGAAACAACAACCTTGTCAAGCATTGCATTTCACTTTGTGTCTGTGAAAGATGTTTTGGTAGTATCACATTAATTTGTTTGCTGGAACTGCTGGAACTTATACAAGCATCCATTTACTGTTGGGAAAGTGAAGCTGCAATCATAGGGGGGCAGTTTCCAAGTTTTGTGGAGTAGAAAAACTGGTGCTAAATGTTTTTTACTGCCACTTTTTACACCTGGAGGATTTTCTGCAATTTGATCTGCGAATTCGGAGAGCAGAGAAGACATAACACGTTTGCATGCTTCCATGCTCATCCAGGTCCCCCTGCCAAATCTGCTTCATTTTTCATGTGAGTAACTGCGTACATTGTCCATATTGTAAATGTGTGATACTAAGGAAATCCTGTCATGTCACAATACCTTACTGCACTCTCTAAGGAAAGGGTGTCCTCAGGGGCAAACCATTGCAAACGCAAATGGTGGTATGTCACTCCCTTATGGGCAACAAGGGCAATGAAGTACAGCATATGCAAGTGCATGCATTTCAGCTCACATCTGGTGTGCTACCAAGTCTAAAATGTCCTCCACAACCAATCTGTAAAGGTGCCTACCCTACAAGAGATGCATATTTAAAAGGGTGTGTGATGGAGCAACGTATGGTTATAATAACTTACCCAAATGAGCGAAGGAAAATAAAATTTATTTATTTATTTATTTACATTTATAAAGCGCTCACACAGCCCGCAGGCATCGAGGCGCTGTTACAGGAATTGTTAGCTTTTCTTAGTTGTGTAATTGTGTTTTTTCTTTGTCTTAGTTACGTATTTATAACGCGCTTAAACACTCAGAGGTTTCTAAGCGCGGACCCGGGGATCGAACCTGTTGTTGCTTTGTGTCGTCTTGCTTCCAAGACGCGCACGCTGCCGCTGTGCTATCCTCCCGGATTTGCACTCCAAATACGTATTTGTCCAATCCACATGCCAGTATCACACTGTTCCCATGCATGGCTGCTTTGCGTTGCTGTGGTTGTGGCCTAGGTCTAGCCTCTTGGATGCACTTAACCAATGTATTTATTCAGAGTGCTCTATTCTCAAAAAATGGTTCTGTGTCACAGATAGGGATCAACAAACTTCTTGCCCTGTGAGCATATATTTTTTCTATACAAAAAGAAAGTCTGCTAGTCTATTGGGTGTCATCTAAACACTCTTCCCACCAATTGGCATTCAATATCACAACATTTTCTTAGTTAAAAATTAATACATTTCATAAAACAATCATAAAAATAATCATAGTACATCATACATATACAATATGTTAAAACAACACAAGCAGGAACACCACGGGTGAGTAATGTTATCACAGTTCTTTGAGGATCACAACGATGTGTGTATATATCACACCTTGATTCCTAAGCTTCACTACTTTCAGCCTATTTCATTTTAGTGTGTTTCAAAAATACCCGACTTGTACAAGTTTCTGTCCTTGATATACAAACATGTAGGACATTCTTCAGGGGGAAATAACGTCAGCCGACATTAAACATCTTCTTTCATTGGGGAGAGAACCCTGTTGATCAAAACATGGACACCCTATTAGTATTCAAATCACAAAGTATCAATCTATTAATATAAAAGTACAACCCTCATCCCTAAAAGGGTATTATGGGTATGTTAATTATTACATACCTCTCTTTCCCGTAATTAAATAAGGGGCCTGTTCTGGTACTTCTTGCAGATTCCCAATTTCTTCAGAAATTCTTGCAAATCCACTTTCCTTCTCTACACTCGTGTACAATTGAGAAAACCAGTGTTACAGTTCTTCCAAAAAAAAATCCTATTTCTGAAATAGTTCAGGGTCAGGGGCATGCTTACCTATCTGGGCAATATTCAGCATCCAAAATTCCTATGGATTTTCTCTAAACCTGATAGTGGTAGAAGGCCGCCACCCTGTGTAACAGAATAAAAGCACTCCTGTTACAAATAATTCAAAAAATTCAAAAAGGTCAGACAACAAAAGCGCAGAAAGCCGCTAATAGGTCAAAGTCACACTCACTTGTATGTTGCTTAAAATGCAAACGTACACCCCAATCATGTATGGGGGAATCTTAGGAACAACGTCAATGTAGCCGCTCCAATCCCTTCTCTGTGTTAAGCTCTGTATGGGTAGAAAAGGTGAACAACACCTTTCGTCAGAAATCCCAGAGATTAAAGAGTCAAAACTCTAAAATACCCCATAGGTCCCTGTCCACTCACCTCCACAAATTGTGACACCTATATGGAAACGGATCCCAACTGCAGTACCCCTAGGCTCTGCAGTTGTGCTCCTCGCTCGCGAGTGTGTGAAACGCACTTGCGCGATGTTGCAATGTCATCACACCCCAACGGCAACGTCATGACGTCACAACGTCGCATTCGCCCGGGCCAAACAAACACAGGCCTGGGAATTGTAGTCCCAGAGGTGCCCGCGCTGTAGAGCAAAACTAACTGAGAAACGATTAAGGTCTCCCCCCAACCCTGTGTACCACATCTCAGGTGACAAAGGATAAGCACATGGCTCACGTGAATTGCTCACAATGATAAGGTACGCCCTTAAAAAATAAAGAATAAAGGACGTCGCCCAGGAGGAGGGACACACCCCCCTGTGTAAATGAAGACATCATCATTCTGCATTTGTCACGTTACCAGGTCATTTTATGGGTACTAAAATAACAGTGAATTATAGCAGCCCCTCAGGTATCAGTATATGACACAAAGACCCCATCACAATTATTGAAAAAGCTGAAGCCCACATGACTCCTAGTTCCCATCACAATTATTAAAAGGCTGAAACCCATATAACTCCTACTACAACTCTATTTCAGAGGTAGTATACCAGAATTGCACGAATTCATATAATCCAAGGATAGAGCACATCATAGTTATTACAAAAAAACACACATAAATACTGGTCATCCCTGTACAAGATGTACTAAGTCACGGTTACACAAATACATGCAATCCATAGTTATATCACATCAGTATTTCAGGGTCCCACGTCAGATGGTCACAGAAACCAAAAAAACAGAGAGGCATACTGTCCCAGAAAAACAAAGCACATGAAAAAGTTACTTCTAGACTACCCACATGTAGTGAAAAGATAGAATTCATACTGGCCCAAGGCACAAAACACATGAAAAAGTCACTTCAAGGTTACCCACATGTAGTGAAGAGATGGAATTCATACTATCACAAAGCATATTATAGTTTCTCCTTAATTACCCAAAAACTGTGAAGAGATGACTCTAGCTGGAAAAAGGTGACCCTAATTGGGAAAAAAGGCACTATTTTGCTTCTCGATTTACACAGTTAAGCATTATGCCATTCAATTCCCTCATTCAAGCCATTAATGTGACTTTTGGATAAAAAAAATAATTTCTGCTCCAGGTGCAACAATTTCTTATTAATTGCTGCCTGAGACTTACCTTTGTTTTGTTTCAAGATGCACCACTCAAAATCATTATGTGAATGTTTCATTTCCAAAAAATGCTTCACCATAGGAGCTTGTTCTACCTCTTTCCTAATACAGCTTCTATGCTCGATCATTCTAATTCTGCATTCTCTATTGGTTTTTCCAATGTACATATGTTTACATGGACATGTAATCAAATAAATGACATTGTTCGTATTACAATTAGTATGTTCGTGAATGTTCCACATCCTCTCAAGGCCCAAGTCTACATTCAGACTTTTTCTTGTTTGGGTACACATAGAACAATTGCCACAAGGAAAATGCCCTACTACTGGAGGTAGTCCCCATAAGTTAGTTTGTTGGGGGGGGGGCTGACACATCATTTCTCATTATCAAATTGCGTACAGTAGTTCTTTTCTTGAATGCTACAATGGGACTCCCTATTTCTTTGGTCATAATCTTATTCCAATTTCTTCTAATAATGCCCTTCACCTTATAGGACAGGTTGCTATATGTGTTCACAAAAACCAGAGGCATCTCTTTAGATTTTCTTTCTCTCTGAATTTGTTGATCAAGGAGGGATTCTCGATTGTTATTAAAAGCCCTCTTGGCTGCTTTTTTTTACCAAAGGGAAGGGGTAGCCTCGATGTACCAATTTGGAAATGAGATCATTTGCTCCATTTTCATATGATTCATTTGTACTGCTGTTTTTCTTCAACCGTAAGAATTGACCGAACGGGAGATAATTCTTCACATGTTGTGCATGGTGACTCTTAAAATGCAGCAAAGCATTCTTGTCGGTGGCTTTAGTATAAGGTCGAATGAGAAGGGACCCATTCTGATGGTAAATACATATATCTAAATAATTCACCTCCTTGTTACTCATGTTGCTGGTGAATTTGAGATATCTGTTTTGTTGGTTCAACCATTGTAAAAAGTTGCTTGCTTCCTCCTCATCACCATTCCAAATGACGAATACATCGTCTATATAACGCAGCCAACAGAGGATGTTGTTCTGAAAGAGATTGCATTCGTTATAGACTAAAGTTTCTTCGAACATATTTACATCCAAATTAGCAACATTTGGTGCCATAGCTGAGCCCATTGCTGTACCTTCAATTTGTTTATAAAATTGCCCCATGAATTGAAAGAAATTCTCTGTCATAGCCATTTCCGTACACCACTTAATGAAAGAGTTAGAGACCGGATCCTCATCTTCTCTTTTCAATAAAGTTTCCTCTACTACTTCCAAAGTTGCCAATTGGAGTAAATTGGTGTATAAAGCTTGAATATCCAAGCAGATTAGTAAATTGAACCTGGGATCGAACGTATTGCCTTCTATCCTGTTGATGGCATCCGTGGTTTCTTTGATGTAGCTTCTCATAGTAGGAATAAATGGCCTCAAATAGACATCTACAAATTTAGAGAGAGGTTGAAGGAGGGAACTCACACCTGACACAATAGGTCTGCCTGGCGGGTTCTCTAAGCTTTTATGAATTTTTGGTAAAGTGTACAAAATGGGCACCCGGCCGTTCCCTCTAGTAAGGTATTCACCCTCTTGTTTACTGGACATTTTTTCGTGTACAGCTTTCTGTACTTTATCTCTAATGATGTTTAAAAGGTCATTGCTAGGATCTTTGTCTATTTTTTTTAGTGATTCTCATCTGATAATAGTCTTTCACATTCTTTAACATAATCACTTCTGTTCAGTATTACAATGGCGCCTCCTTTATCCGCTTGGCGGATGATTATCTTCTGATTGGCACCCACATTTTTCAGGATCTTCTGCTCTGTTATGCTAAGATTGGAATGATGAGGGATAACTTTGGTTTCAGTCTGCAGCTGATTCTGCATCTTTAGAAACTTCTAAATCTCACCCTCAGGCAGCTCTAGGTACAGTACATCACAGTAATCAAGGCATTATCTATGATGATCCATGTATTACATGTAAACAATGTAAACCCTTTACATAGTCATTTTAGCTGAACATAGCTGCTGAATCCTTCTGCATTGTGGGGCAAAGTGAACATATGTCATCAATTTTCACTGGTTATCTATTAGAACCAACATTTGATTTAAGGGTCTTTGCATTGTAGAGGAAAGTGAAAGAAGATAGAAACGGGCTGGACCAGGCTGTAAAATGTAACTCTGAACAGAAAGCATGGCACTAAAACAACCCAGATAATTCGATAATAACACCATTCCCTGCAAATACTTGGGAGGGGGAGCAAAATGTGTGAAAGCTCAAGATTAGTGCCTGTTTTACACTTAGATAGAATTGTGAATATTAGCATGTCCACACTTAGCTAGAATTGTGAATATTAGCATGTCCACACTTAGACAGATTGGTAAATATTAGCATGTCCACACTTAGACAGATTGGTAAATATTAGCATGTCCACACTAAGATAGAATTGTGAATATTAGCATGTCCACACTTAGATAGAATTGTGAACATTAGCCTGCGTCGGATCTAGATGGAATTGTGAATATTGGCATGTCCACGCTTAGACAGATTGGTAAATATTAGCATGTCCACACTAAGATAGAATTGTGAATATTAGCATGTCCGCACTTAGATAGAATTGTGAACATTAGCCTGCGTCACATCTAGAGGTTTTGATTGAAGGATAGCATGCCCACACCCAGATGAAACTTGAAGGTTAGCATGTGCCACACTTAGAACTGTGAACACCAGCCTGTGCCGCTCCTAGATAAGAATTTGAATGTTAGCATGCCCACACCTAGATAGAACTCTGAACATAGGCCTGCACCGCTTCTAGATAAGACTGTGAAGGCCAACAAGTGCCACACTCAGAGAAAACTGTGAATGTTAGCATGCTAAAAGTCAGGTAACCCACTAACCAATATAACCTCAAACTCTGCATACTTATCTCACTCAAAAACTCACACAGCCATCTCTCGCACCACAAGCCGCACGCACTTCACAACACTGCAACAACACATAAGCCGGAGCAATAGCACACGCGGACTGACACCGATCCAATACCTGCACCAAAGCTCAGTATCTGGTGTATACCTAGCTGAAGCTGGCAACAGAACACCACGCCTCTCACTATCCTACTCCCTCTATATCTTACTAACCCATCCCACCTTATTGTTTACAGATCCGCCAGAGCGCCTGGGGACCAATTCCGTTGGTGACGGTGCGCGGTACAAATACCTGTAACATTTGGTGTCACAAATGCTATCAAGCAAAGAAGATCAACCTGCGTGTATGCCAGAAATATATTTTACAATTTCACTGCCTAGCAAATTTCCCTATTATTTTCATAAGCCGACATGCCTTGTGTTTTCAAATAAAGAACTACATTGTGCAAGACTTGGCTATACATTTGCAGTTTACTTTATTCAAAGATTGTGAAACAATGTATAAAAAAATGCAATTATAAAAAGAAAGAACAATAATGTATATTTATCAAAGGTCCATAATTTCATGTTTGACTGTTGGAAGTTGTACAGGTAATACATTACTATTTAAACTGTAATGCACTTCTTATTTTGGCTTGGCCAATGCTTGTATATGCTGGTTCTTCAGTGAGTTTGATTCAATTGACCTTCTATTCAACCTACATGAAACACATTCCTGATGGTGGATGGTGGTATTCCCTCGACCAGCTGGAGAAAAACAACATATTTCTCTTCATCAAAGGCACACGTCTCATTCTAAGTTGGGCGGTGTGCTGATACTGGCACTTTACCGGAATGCCCGACTATGGATTTGCCCGTGGGGCAACTTGGCTTACCTCCAGCTAAAATCTGGAGGTAACTCAGGCGCTCTAACAGCAATAAAAGCCCTCATTACCACCACCGGAAATGCTGGTGGCAGTAATGACGACAAATCCCCTCATGGAGTCCTAAATGACTCCATGAATGCAGATTTACACCGTCCCACCGGCACTCTTAATCCAGCTGCAATGCTGTCAGACTGAGTGTCAGTAAAGGTAAGTACCTGATGCCGGTATCCTGGCATCTCTACCGCCAGGATACAAGCATACTCGGAATGAGGCTGATTGGGCCAAATTCTCAAAAAGTAGCGGAAATTTAAGGAGAACAGAGAATGCACTAATTTCATTTGCACTGCTTTTAGAAATGCACAGGCCACCTTATTTAAAAAGGTAACCTTCACATTGTCAGACTGGACAATAGCACAAAAATGTCCTGTACAGTACACTTGCATACATTATTGTTGAGAGCATATGACAGGCTCAAGCACATTTCACAGGGATGGGCCTTTGAAGGGCCTGTCTCTGAGAAATGTTTGGAAAAAAAAGCATTTTAAAACCTGTTTGGGAGGAATGGAAATGCAAGTGTGACAGCTGCAGTTTAAACCGCAGGTGTCACACTTAAAGAACAAATTCATGACAGGGTCAAAATTATCTTGCTATGATTTGCGCCTGTCCGGCACCTGTTCAAAAAAGACGTACACGGTGACCCTTTTTTCTGTGCATTTAAATCACAGCCCGTTTGGTAGGGATGCACGTTTAAATGTGCATAAACCGCTGATTCATGCAAATGTGCAAGAGTGGGAAAAATGACATATGAATGACCACATCTAAAATGCACTCATCAAGAAGCCCTTTGTGTGAAATGAGCTGCTCCCTTTATTGGTGCAAGTGCACACCTCATCACTTGTGCCAAAAAAGGTTTCAGGATCTGGCCTATTCAGTTCGGTGCAAGCCCAAAACCTCTGCAATATTGCAATATTGTTCAGTGCAATAACAGCTTCCCCCATTCACATGGGCTCATTTTAACAGCATTACTCTTATTAATAATTGTTTCATAATAATCGTACATACTCATGCCACATGTCCCAGAACTCCAGAGGATCATGGGAAACGTGAAACCCATTTATCAGTAAAGGGCTTTTTTTCTTTTAGGAGCTATGGAACCAAATATGATTCTGAGTCCAAGGGGTCCAGATCCTTCCTGTTCCATTTGAAAAATTATGATCAACCTAATAAATTAAGGAGAATATTCTCTGGGAGTGTCAACCCATTAAGTTAGCCAATGGGAAGATCCCACCAATCAGAAATTGTGATGTCAATTTGACATAGGTTGGGGAAATGAGAGAGTATTTCATTTAAAACCCACATCAAGTGGGAAGGAGCTCAGCGATTTTGAAGTATGTACAAGCGGAAACCTCTGTCCAACTTGATGAGTGCTGAGCTTGGATAATATCTGGACACAAGAGAGATCAGGGCCCTTATACAAGAGGCATACCTGACCTTCAGAGGGGGACACATTGGAGAGAAGAGGGGACTGGCTGACCCAGGAGATTACCCAAAGCTGTGAGGGTCAAAGATGGCTCTGTGCCTTAAAAGAATTAATGAAAATTATTAATTATTAACAGTGAATATAAGAAGCCAAATGTAATTTGATATAAGTCCTCTATAATAATCCATCTGCTAAATCCCTGGAATAGGTGGAACATGAAGGGGGAGCCATTAAGAGGGAATACCTTAGCAATTGAGTTTGATTTGCACCTTATTTTCTCACTATATTCAAAATGATCTGATCTGATTTAGTGTACAACAAATAGTATTTTACGGTGCACAGTGTGCAGTGTCTGATAAATCATAACCAATTGATTGCAAATAGAATGTTGTAGCATGTTAGTGTGAAATGTACACTGCTTACTGAGCAAATTCAAAGCCAAAGGAAGGGTCAGTTAAACTGGAAAGCAATAGCATTTCTTTACAGGATGTAAAGTCCCTTGCAACCATTGTCAGGCAAATAGAACCCCAGGTGATTTCATATATATAATCAATAACTGAGGTGCCTGCATCATAGCCCAACAGAAAATGTATAAATCAACACCTGTGAATGCCTAGTCATTTAAAAAGAGATATTGGGAGGAAAGGGACCATAGCTGAACCAAGTCCATTCCATAGAGAATGATGCCTTTTCAAATCAATAGTAAATATTCAAGAGTGACAATAAGTGAGAGGTCGCTGAATTACATACACCCAAATCATCCAAGGGAATTGCGTTGATTGTTGTGGTACTTTAGAAAATCATAATTTTGGGTTAAAACATTGTGTAAATAAATCCATATTCTGTGTGTTTTAAATTGAAAGCATATGTTCCCTAAATACAACCCAGGCAAATTTGATGCAACCCGCCACAGCTTGTATTTTATTTACATGTGTATACTAGCAACCAATCACACCACACTGAACATGGGAATACATTGCTAATTGGAAACATTGGCAGATGCCATTTCTATGCAGTATTTCTCTGATACCAATACGTATTTTTGATATTGTAGGAAATAAAGTGTTCAGAAGAATATTTCATTTATTAAAAGAAAGTTGTTTTTTATGCATAAGTTGTGTGAAGTATTTAAACTCATGGGCTGTGATTCAGTGATGTAAGGATTGAATTAGACTGTACTGCTTAGTAGGTATATTGTCCTATTAGAATTAGATATTCACAGATATAATTATTTGATAAATGAAATGACTGTGTGTGTATTGGACCATGGTGAGAATTCCATAGATAGGTTTATTTGGGTTGTAGGTGAAAGGGTCGACTGCAATTGATTTTAATGCAATAGTTCTGAGTCAAAAGGACTGAAAAAAAGGTCAAATGTTTTTTTTTTTTTTTTGGGTGTGGTCCTTCAGCAAACCCCCGTTTATGGTGTAAAAACACTTTTTTTCCCTATACGGAAGCCAAAAAATAAAAATACATTTAAAAAAAGGCATTCAACCTTTTTTTTTCGGTCCTTTTGGCTCAACACTTTTGTAATTCGAATCAATGTATTCGACCCTTTGACTGGACACCGCTAATTTGTGTTTGTACACAAGCTGCCTATGTAACATAACACAGTGACTTACCCTGCATAAAGTTAGGGGACCACCTTTGAATTGACTCTTCATATTATTAAAATGATATATTAATTCCTAATACAGCCAGTTTCATGTACCAGAATGGTGATGTGGAATTGTATGCAAGAGGGCAGTAAATTAGCGAGTAACAATAATATTCACAAGAAATCTGACAGCCTGATCCACCAACCCCATACAATGAGACACTCTTCCTACATAAATATAAAGTGGGGGTGGTTTCACTCTAGCAGAGACACCCATAAATCGTTGCTATTTTTTTTAAGGAGCATATGGCACCATCTAAGATTTTGGAGGTTAGAGAAATCCTGACTACCTCAATATCATTGGACCTCATGCCTCTGGAGTAGATGCTCCAAAGCCTCTTTGAAAGGCCAAAATGCTGCAAAGTTCATGTTTACACTTTACAAATGAGCATAACATAACATGTATATATATTAATTTGACATAGTAGCTTATCAGAATAAAAGAGTGATAAATCAAAATGGTCCTCCTCTTAATACTTAACAGAGCATCAATAAGTGTGAACGTCTATTGTCAGACAATCATAATAGTGTTATCAATTAAGTACTTCACAACTCAGCCAGAGCTATGATGGAGACTTCCATAAGGGATCATGTCACTTTTATTGTAAAGTGACTGTGTTGGCTGATGGTTAAACCAGGACTTTTTCTACAATACTGGCACATAACCGTTTGGTTGGAAAGGATGTCCTCTCGCTAACACATAGGATCCAATCCTGCAGGACACTGAAATGCAGAATTCTTGAAGTTTTTAACGATCCTCAAAATAAAATAGGCATTGGTAAAAATATGTATGTGTTTTATTGTATGGGAGCTGGGATGGGGTGGAGATGAATAGCAAGGAGCGCCTGCGCCGGGGACAGGTCCAACATGCCTAGAGCAAGACGCAGAACTTTGTTGGAAGAGGGTAGAAGCAGTAGGGATGGAGCTGTGTGAAATGGATAATGTGAGTGGTGAAAAGAATGCATTGATTTGACGAGAAAAACAAGCCATCATTTACACTCACCTCCAGCAAGCATCCTTAGCCTTTTGACCTTGGGAATTACCATATTCCCATAAGCATCATTGTTTAGTCATCACTGAGATGCAGATTCAATATCTAGCAAAACAGTATAACCACACAATCACATTATTGTCTGTATTTCATACTCCAATGTAGAGGCTCATCTTGTGCAGAAACGTAAAGAGACATCCACAAGCCAGAGTGTGAGTCTATCTCAAAGGATCAAAAGCAGACTCTGGTACATGTACATAAAGAGATGATGTAATCCTCTGAGGAGAATCTCCACTATGCAGACTCAACATCTGTTGCAGATGTGCTACAGGCACCAGCATCTGCTTGCTGTCTTCTTCCAGGGTGCAAGCACAGCTTCTGGTGCACATGTGGACAGGCCCGCACATGCCTTTGTGGCAATCCACCTTTAGCATTAAACCTTTGTTTCATATGTGTAATCAGATCCCCAGAAGCCAAAAGGCAATGGGCTCAGCAGCTTCCAGGGTGCATGCTCAGGGTTTGTTGTACAGGAGTGTTTATACACCCAGAATCTGTGATACATGTATGTAACTAAACATCTGTGAGCCTCTTCGTGCATCTCGCTTCATGATACAGCATCCGCCCAACTGGTGCATTTGTGTGAAAGTGACGTCTTTGTTTACTGCCACCTCCTTTAAAGCCGGAGCCACCAGAAGGAGGGCTAGTGCCTCCTTTGCATCAGCGATCAGATGCTAAGATGTGTCTGTGTGCAACCATATTCAGCGGCATGGCATCCGGTGCACATGTGCACATGCCTATGACCACATTTCCATGTGCCCTGTTGTGCATCCTGGTCCAGATTTAGATTGTCTCTGGTGTATGTGTGTGACCATATTAGTGCTCAGTCTCTGTGTATAACTAATTCCATGCTGTACACACAACCTCTTTCATGAATGTATCACCAAATCTCCACAAGCCTCTGCGTTTCGCTAATTACAGTGTGCACAATCGGCCAATAGCGCATGCATCTCAGTAGATGTCAGGGCTCAAGTCGAGGGTACACGCGGGTGGACGGGGTCCACCCACTTTTTTCAAAGGGTGGACTCAGTCCCCCCCAGCTAAAATGAGAAACATTCAATGTCCTCTTTGAATTTGTGAAATAAAGCCGACCGCAGTCGTCGGGTTTTCAGGCTGGACACTTACCCACTACCCTATATAACCTGATGAAAAATAACAAACAACTAAAGATGAAATGTCCCATGTCAGTACTGCAAGTTCCAGGGAAAACATTTGTATTGGTTCTTGGAGTTTAAAACATGCACACCTTTCAACGTTTCCAAAAACACTATTAGAAGAAAATATTCTCTCTTGGTTTTGTGTGTGTGTTGATCTTATGAAAGGCAAATGCCACTCGTCTATGCAAAGCCAATTTGATGAAATGCGCATATCTCATCTTCATATGCCAATTTCTGGTGATGTCACATCCCATTGCGTTTATTGATGAGTCCCCCCACTTTAATCTTTAGGACTTGACCCCTGGCAGAAGTGCATGCTTTTCAGTGCTTCTACTTCTTGTTTGCTGACTCACCATCTGTGAAATCTGTGTTGCTTTCACAAGCTTCTCTGGAGTCCTTTTTAGTTCACAAGTTCAGCCTCACGTCCATGTATGCAGTCATCAGAAGCCTTTCGGCCACAACTAAGTTCCTTTTAAAGTCTATGGCAAATGTTTTTGACCAGACTCATTAGACTCTGTTTGTGCAAGCATCTATTACGTGAAGATTCAGCATCCCATTCGGTTATGGTCAGACTCCTGCAAGTCTCTCTGCACACTTATGTTCAAGGTGCAGACTCAGTCTTTCGTACTTCATTGTGCTTGCCTCAGTGCTTAATTTGTGGGGATGTTTGCCACGACCCAGCCCTGGCACTTATTTTTGGGCACCGGCACTGATTGTCTCAGATTCACTTTAATTAAGTGGTGATAGTCAGTGCATCCATCAACCACAACGAGCAGGTGCGAGATGTAGTGTAAACCCAAATATGTTGACACTGGGGTCCATCGGTGGTGGCAGCAGTGGTGGTTCACTGCCCAATCCCAGTGTCACAAGAGTGCTAGAAAATATGTGTGCCCTGGCACTTATTTTTTTTTACAAATTATGTATCGGTTTGCCTGAGCTTCTGAGTCTCTGTGTGCGCCCTCCTTGAAAAAAACAGTTTCATCATCTGCTGCATAATGTCTCTTTGACCAATCAACATCTGAAGCACCAGTGGTCCAGCGATGGATATCGGTTTCTAACCATCAATCAACCCCACACCTCTAGTACACCAGAAGGGATCCGAACAGATTGGAAACACAAGCAAATTATAAACCTCCTTGACCAATTTTGGTAATGTTGATGGAATGACAGGCTTATCTCTGCAAGGTCATGGATTGTTCGTTAGTTGCAACATAGTGAAAATACAATGATTACCCAATGATAAAAAGGATTGTCCAGACAGCTCTAGTACACTACAAAATACAACCCACCATGTACAGGAATGCAGAGGACAGACAGTTTCGAGAAGGAAAAGGGATTCACTTTTGATACTGACAGGAGGGTAGCCAGTAAAGTAATTAATCGCAATAGTTCAAGGACACTTGGTTTCAGCACAAAGGGAGCAATGAGTCATAAAATGTCACTAGGGGCCTTCAGAGAAGGACCAGGGGAAGGGAACTACAAAGTACCATGTGCTTGTTGAAGTTCTTGGTGCTCGATAGTGTAGAGTTAGTTTCAGGGTGCTTTGCAGCTCCTGCAACAGAGTTCAATACAGGAGACAGCTGCGGGTATCAGGCGGAAGGCAGTTCGGCAGGCGATGCTGGATGGATGACTGCAGGCTGACCTGCAGAGTGGCTTGTGATCAGGAATTGTTGTCTCAGTACTGGTTGGCGGATCTGAAGCACTGGTTGAGGCGTCTCTCACAGCGTTAGTGACTGTGACGTAACAACAGTCAGCGGTGCAGTCGGTTGCAGCTCGAGGTTCTCAACTGGCTCGAAAAAGTCCTTTAAGGTGGACACTGGTTGATGCTTGTCGATGCACTCCTCCTAGCTTTTTCACTGGGATTGTGTCATCCTTTAAGGAGGATGGCCCAAAGCTGAGGAGAGCATTGCAGGCAATGTCCTTGTCCTTGGTTTGGTTCAGAGGCTCTCTGGCACTTCCCACCTAGGAAGCTTGCATGCAAAGCCTAGCAGGGAATGGGTACCGGTTCTGTTGGAGGGTCCCCTGGATTCAGTAGCTCTCTCTGTTCCCTGGGAGATGTTTTGGGGAGGGATCTTGCTTCCCTCTTTGGAAATCATGGCTTTCCCCATCTGGGCCTGGGCCTGGGCCTGTTAGAAGTATACTCTATTAGTATGTTAATTATGTTAATTGCTGCCATCTGCAGAGGGTAAACAAATGGACAGAGCAGATCCATGGAGCTTTTGATAGTTAATTAGGCTCACCATGGCAGGAGGAAGGTTTTGCCCTTCCCCCTCCTGAGATGCATTGTGTACTCCACCTGTCAGATCCCAACTAAATATGACAAGGAGGACTATGCCTGTAGGCTGTGTCCACCAAGAGTACACAGGTCTATGTCTATGCCGTACAGTGAACATAGGAAAATGTGTGCAAATTAGCCCCAACACTTTCCAGATGTTGATCTACCATCATTCAATTTCATTTAAACATTTTTAAAAAAGCCCAGGTGAGCACACATGCACTGTGCGGATGGTCAAATTCATCACAGTCTCTGAACTTCTAATTCCTGCACATACCACTGTGTGCGGGCAATTTTAGCATGCAGACTAAGTGTATGGCAAATGTTTGTCACTAAATACCACACAAATTATGTAGAATTAGCTGCCGGTGCAGATGTGCCACAAGACTGCCTCAGGTCTCTCTATGGGTTCAGTTCAAAAGAGCAGAGTCTGTTTTTGGTGCTCGTTATAACATTGAGCCCCTCTGTGCAACACACACATCCAGCATGCACTTCACAGCATCAAACATTTTTGATTCTGTGTATTTTCAAAGATTTACTTCTGCACATCTGTACATTTTACAATGTTTAGACTTGCACTTTTCTGATAATCCTGAAGGCATAACGAGTACCTACTAGGTAGGCATCATGGAGAAATGACCTGGGGCCCAAGTATAGTGGGTTCTTGGTGTCAAAGAGAGATTCGTCTGAGTCAAGGGGAGAAAGGGGAAAGATAGCAGGGATGGAGGGACCAGTTAGAGGAGGGATAGGAAGGCAGAGAGACAAGGAAGGGTGACGAAGGAACGAATGGGAATGGCCCAAAAAGGGGGAGGGTTATTGAACCATGCGTTGAGGTCAAAGCTAGCAGTGAGAGGGTAAGGTGGGTTAGAATGAGGACCAAGTGGTGAAGTGAGGGTTAAGGAGTCAGGGAGCACGCAAGGTTGGCCAAAAAGGCATGTAATAGGACTGCAGGAATAGGCCAGTGAGAAGGAGACCTTCTTGGGGACTGGGAGGGGTCTAGAAGGATTCATAGAATGGGGACCACATGGGACAGGGTGAGTCACAGAGATCTTAAGTGGAGTACATTGATCTTGAGCGCGGAGTCAACAACACAGGATGAATGCAGGCAAGGGCAGTAAGCAATACCAGCATTCATTACAAAAATAATCAGAACAATGCAGGTGATCAGGAAAGCACTTCCAGGTGTCATGAACTAAACAAAATCACACCTCTACAACACAAACAACTGCATATACTTACCTACACCACAACAATGAAACAAACCACACATAGCCTCTCCTAACAGCACATGACGCCTACCACCTGTAAGAAACACTTAGAAACACTTGTGTATAGATATGTTCTAAATGCCACATCATATCATATCACCGATACTCATCGAACGGTGTCAACTGAACTGAAGCTGCCAACAGCACATCACAGCTCTCTTGTTCTTTTCTCCCGCTCATTCCTACTAACTTACCCATCCCTAAATGCTTTACAGATCCGCCAGAGTGCCAAGAAATCAGGCAGGTAGCAACAGCGAGCGATATTAGAACCTTTAACATAATGTAACATAAAGATGTCAAGATAAGTAGACATTATATCAGGCTTATGGAACCTCCATCAATCCCTGTCTGTTTCTAAGCAGGGCCCTGGCTCTGAGAATCGAGCACATGGCCTGAAGAGTTTAAAACAAGTTGAGGAATGCAGAAGAGAACAAGGGATTGAAGAAGGACTATACAGAGGTCCACTCAATAAAACATGCTGCTAACAACAGGAAATAGCAGAGCTTCGCTCGAACTACGCCAGAACAATGAGGAAAGTAACAATTTACAAGATAAGCACATTTATTCGAATTGCAAATACAATTACCTAAACCATATTTACATTATTAATTCCATAAACGTGTGCAGAAATGTCGTTATCAGAAGTCCACTTAGAAAATGCCTTTCATATTTAGTTTGAATCATGTTAAGGTTGCGGGGGCTACCAGAGAACATCTTAGGGGAGACCCATGTCAGAATCAATGACCTCGGATAGGGCAAAGGGGTACAAGGAATACATAAAAACAGCCCTGCATCAATCAAGTTCAGCATTGCAGTCAGTGGTTGCCATTGCATGCATGCTGCCGTGACCCCAGGCACTCTCTGCTCTGAGGAGGCACAGTGACCTTTAACATTATTTCTTCACTCGCTTCTATTCGTTCTGTTACTTTTAGAGATATATCATACAGTACGGTTTGTTATACCCCAGCTTGGAGATTTGTTAATACAGAGGTCCATCATAAAAGAGGTTTTAATGTAGTTTGTTAAATACATCAGACCTAGTTGTACGGACAGAAAACATTGGTGCCACTAGCTAAACTTCTAGCAATCTGTTTAAGAAACCATTTTCTCGTGTGCCCACATAATTGACATTTCCTCTGTGTTCTTTTAGTTGGCTTTTATACTGCACACACCAACACTGTAGTGCTCCTAAAGTGCCAAACCCGAGTCTGTTTGGGCAAACTGTGACCAAAGCCAGGGTGGTAACATTACATGCTGTGATTTTGCTCCTGCCTTCAAGCTTGTGTTTGGTGTATGTTTTTATGTTTCGTTGCACCCTTAAACCCACGGGTCCATGGCCTGCGCAATATATATTTATAAAGTAAAGAAAAGTCCCAAATATCTACACCAAATGTAATTGCTTCAACTGTTTTAGCTCTACAAACAGTTGACATGGCTACCTTTACTTTTTGCAAATCGAATGATGCCAGCGCTCAGTTGTTCCACACGACTGGCTGAATTACTTATTTGATTAGCCCAAGACAACGAGCATGAAAAAGCGATGCCCAAGTATTCATACATTTCCACCCTTACTATCTTCCACTTTCACACCAAATCAAACTTTCCTTGATCTCTTGGCCATCACCTTGGCCTTAATGAGAATGGATTGCCTATAAAAAGAATTGTAAGGCATCAACTCCAGACACAATCACTTATTAGTGCCCTTTTAAAGTGTTCTTGATCCACTACTGCTTCATACGTACAATTATATCATATTAGACTTGCAATCCATGTGCTCTGAATGCATATTTACAAATATGTTCTAACATGGAAAAGTCCCATTGAAAACATTTTTGTAAATCAGGCTCTGAGAATTGTCATGACCTTCTTACAAAATACAAAAACATGACATCACTGTGGCATCCAAAAAAGAGGAACACCCTGAAGATGACATCGAGAAAAGACTTTCTTGAAAATGTTCCAATTCCAATTCTTTTAGGAAAATCTAATTTTTAAAATATAATGGACAACACCACATTAAGGAAGCAAAAGCAAAGGCTGGCAGTACTTCAAAAGTACTCCAATGGTTTACTGTGAGACTCAGGAGTGATATAACAATATCATGTTTACATCTCCGAACAGATAAATACATTAATCTAGGTGGATAGTGGAATTCATAATCTGTGCGCCAAACAGAATATGGCATGGAAAGGCTCTTCCTGAGAGATTTTGGAAAAGATCGGTCTTCATGCATAGATGTTTCTCACTTGCCACCCAAGTAATTGTTCACTGATGGCTTGAATAGAACTATTTTGGATATTCTGTTTTTTAGGTGCTGTGAGAGAGTCTGTGCACTCCTTGTGTGTGTTGTTTTTCTCTCCGCCTTGTATTTGTTCAAAGTTGTTTTCGGGATCATGAATTAATCCCTTCCTCAGGGACCTCCTTTGGGGGTTGGTTAACAGGGGTAGCAGCTGCGACCCCTGGCTTCCCCTATGCTAACCCTAGAACTGTCTTTGAGACCTCTGGGCCAGTAGACAAAGAGGCAGCTAAATGTGCAACAGCTTTCTTCACCTGGAAACTAAATCTAGTTAGTTGGGGAAGGGATGCAGGAACAACCATGAAGCCGGCATCACTGACAGGTTGGCAGTGAAGAATACCTGAATGGTTTGGTTCAGAGGCGGTGCTGTCTGTGCAGCCCATAGCCAGTACTGTAGCACAGGAAGGGTATGGGTGCTAGATCTAGCTAGCTGGGAAGGGGCAAGAACAGACTGCAGTACTCAGGGACAGCACAGCATGAACGCAAATCTCATCAGTGTTTCTCGTTATCTGCTTTGCACATCCAGTGAGCAACTGGACCTGCGATGATAGGGGTGCGCCCTAGTGGTATCTGCCACCAATCCTGCATGGGCACTGTGTGACCTGACCCAGATCTGCCAGAACATCATCACATGTAAACTGTAGATGGACACAAGGTGAAATAATTAATTTAAATTTACATGAAGTTGCCCTCCCACTTTGAAGTAAACCATATGTTGGTACCTCAAGCAAAAAGATAAATATATTATTGGAAGGATAGCCCAGGGGCAATGCACTTTCTTTGGGAACAAGAGGATGCAGTGTAACCTGGATTCAATTCCTGTTCTAGTGCGTAGAATCTGCAAGAGGCTTCCACTAAGCAGCATATAAAGGACCAAATAAAACAAATAAAATGTGTCTTTTCTATGGGTGATGTCATGGAGCTGATGCTGCTGTTTACATTTAAAAAGAAAAAGAAAACCTGTGACCCGCAAGACATCTTGCACCTGTATCTCCCATTGAAAAGAAATGTAGGTTAGTTACCAAATAATCAGAAATGTGATGGCTGCAAGGTTTGAAATCATTCATTATCACTGGCATGGCTCTGGGATTGAGGTGCATGCTTGAGTCTCAATATTATGGATACTGGCAATGGAGACTTAAGATGTTGCACTAGTGTCTAATTGTGTTAGGCGGAAACCTGTGCAGTTCCCTTAGGGAACACTGCAAAAGATTTAAGACTACAGGTATTGGCAGTAAACCCACTGGGTAGCAGTCTGTACCACCCAGATGTACCTGGTAGCTGTGGCTGAGCAGTCAAACTTCCCTCAACTAGATTGCACACCAATAAGTTTGTGAGAAAGGGAGGGAAAAAGACAGAATATGGAAAGGTACACCACTCTAAGATTCAGGAAAACTATAAGCAAGGCAGAAGAGCAAAAGTCACTGGTGAGCCAAAGTCCAAAGGCTGGGCCCACTCTTAGAGAGAGCAGAGCACAAATGCTCCCAAGATCACACAGTTACACTAGGCTTAGAAAGTCTTGCAGAGGGTTCAAAAAGAGTTTAGAGAGGCTTAGGAAAGTTTAGCCAGGGTGTCCCAGGCTAACCCAGGTTCGAAAGCCGGGGGCTAAATCTACCCCGTACAGTCGGTAGCAAGGGAAGCCAGGCGGGACACGGTACCTTAAGTGTGAAGGATCCTCCAGCGGTGGCAGTTGTTCCTGGTAGTGGGTGCAAGTTGCGTCGTCGTCCAGGGGAAGAGAAGATCTCGACTTGGAGGAAAGATGAAGGTCGTTGCACTACCAGGGAAGAAACCAGCCGCAGAGTTTTCCGGTTAAAGGTGGTACCTTTGTTTCGCGGTCATGGTAAAACGTGGCATCCCGGTTGCCGGGGTGCTTGGCATGGGCAAGGCAGCCACGAGGTACGTCGGGAAAGCGAAAAAACGGTGAAACTGGTTATCCCCACCAGTCAAAGGAAGAAGACTCTCCGGCGGGAGATCTCCTCTGTCGTTGGGAAAAGTGGTGAGGCAGTCCAGCAGGGTTCCACCGGTAGTGGTGTCATGGCAGGTCAGCTCAGCTTCTCCCTCATCGGATTCTTAGGTCCTGTGGTGACTTCTGAAGTTCCAATCCCCAAAGCCCTGCTTTTATGCAGCAAACCCCCATTCACTCAGCCTAGCTGTCACTCAAACGTGCTAAGTGGTGAGCCAGCCGGCTCACCACTTGGGCCAATCAGGATGGAGTGCAACTTGAGTTGCCTAGGCAACTCAGTCCAGGGTGCCTACATTTCCCTCCACCCCTCCTAAGTACCCCAGGCAGAGTGGCACCACTTTGGAGGGCTTCTGTGGAGAAGCCCGCCAAAAAGCGGAACAAAGGGCTCGACTTGGGTTGGAGTCACAGAAGAGAACACAAACGCCATTTTAGAATAAAGTTTTGGCAAAAAACACCAACCGGAGAATTAATATTAATTAAATAAACCAGCGGTATGTTCGAGGCTACCATAAATAATTAAATAAAGATAGTAGCCTAAAACAATGGGAAATCCCATAGGAAAATATTTGCGGTTGAATATAAAAAGTAGTATCCACTGCCACCAGCCAAAACTCGATCAGGGGCGGCAGAGACGTGCCCCCTCGACTAACAGACCCTGGGGCAATTGAATTGCCCCAGCCAGTACGTCCACAATATGATGGTTTGTACTGGTTCTGTTCAGAATTTAGGACTAGTAAAGTCAATGGTGACTTTACATGCCCTGGGAGACAGTAGTCAGTCCCAGGGTATGGAGTCTATACTGGGCGGTCACTATGACACCCCTGTGTTACTGCACGGAGGGTGCTGTGTAACACACATCACAAAAACACATGAAGCCCTATGGAGTAAAAGACCCCATAGCCCATTAAACACATCTAGATTCAAAGAAACACACTCAAATCATGCCCAAGAGTGAGGGTAAAAGAATCTCACTCTTGGCAGGAGAAAAAAATAAACCCCAAAAATCCAGCAAAGCTGCTGGGGGACTCACTAGGTTAGGAAATTCAACCTAAACAGAGAATTCTCCCTAACAAACAGATGTTGGCAGAGAGTGTTTGAGATGTAATCTGTTGTAAGAGAGTTGAAATGCATTGAATACAGATATAAGATGTTTGAGGATGGTAATTGACACTGTTGGGGTGCTGAAGGAGGGTACTGGAGACTTAAGTTTCTAGTTTGTTTGATGTTGATAGCATTGGAGAATGCTGGAGACATACGTTGCTGGAGGGTGGCACTGTTTGAACATGGAGGTGCTGGAGCAAGGTATTGGAAGTGTAAGGTGTTAGAGGGTAGGATTGGGTGCCACATATTTAAAGCTGTTGACGGAAGGCCCTTAGCGACTCACAGTGAATGGTGGGGTGTCCGTGGTGAAAATAGGTGGCGGATATTCAGGCTCTGGGGGATTGACAGGCATGGGTTGCTGTGCAATGGTTCAAAGTGCACTGTTGACAAGGAAATCCCTGCGCGTATTGTCCAGGTGTAAACGCATGAAGTGTTACAGCCTCAGATTGTCTTCTGGTGGGACTTGTGTTTGTCAGTTGCTGTTTTCTGCTTGTGACCAGACACTTGGCAGGAACTGAATGTCTACGCTTTGGAGTTTAGGCCTCTTCGAGAAACTCTGTTTACAGTTTAGCCCGAGTGATGTACAATAGTCCAGGTTGCTGTATTCGATGTCTGCTTACATTCACAGTAATTTTGTAACATGTGCGTATACATACTGATATTAACGCTACATATGGTGATCCTTTCGTGTACGAAATATATATCATATAACAGTGATTTCGTAACCATGTTTCTTAGTATACTGAGGAACAATGCTATGTCATGCCACTTCCTGTTTTGTCAAGGAGTGAAAGGTTTTTGCGCTATCACTTCCAGTGATGTCACTTGGGGGTCGGGTCAAGTGCAATCACTTCCTGTGATGTCATCAGATGCCAAGGGTCATGTGATGTCCCTGGGCACAAACAGTGGAACTTTCAACTCCAATCAGAAGCAAGGCCCCAATTAGAAACAATGCCGTTTTTATAGAATGTATTACTGACAACAGAATGCATGTGAGGTACTTAAGTTGTCGCTCTCTTTTTTTATGACAGTCACAGAGCAGGCAGGGTATAGGGTCCAATGCACATGGATATTACATTGAAGATATGACATGTGACTCTAAGAGCAAATACAAATGCAGATAGCAACTCACATTCTAGCACAGTCATTTAACAGTTTACATATTAATCACCGGCCGGGACACAATCATCAGTGTTATCACTTCCCGCTGGGTCATCAGGGACGATATCCGCCAAGTATTGCCTGAGCGGGCCCCAGATGTCCTTATGCTGACGCACAGTCGGTAGAGTCATTACATAGCTCTCCTCTCGGTCATTAATACCAGTCAGTGCTGCAGCCATTCAGCGCTACTAGGGTAGTGCCTCATCTTCCAGTATTAAGTCTATTAGAGGAAAAGGCCTTTCATTCCGTTGCTTTAATAGGGATATTTTTTCAACGAGATTGGTCTCATCATGCCATGCATGCCCAATTTCCTTTAAAGAAAATATATGAAACAAGATTGCTGGTGTTATTAAGGCTAAATGTCTTTGACATGGCAACCAGGATACAGTGTGAGGGGACACTGACAGGGAGTCAGTGGACAGGACAAGGCAGTGCACAGGCCTGATAGGATCCAATAGAATGAGTAGGAAAAGGGGGAGAGGGGCAGGCGGTTAGGAGAGAAATGCGAGGGATGCTGAGAGAAAAAAAAATGGTTTATGTGAGAAAAAACATTATTGGTGTCAACAAAGTTTTTTTTCTCAAACTATTCCGTCTTCCGAATATATTCAAGGACCAGTATACGATACAAAGCATAAACATTACAATCCTAGAATACGTGAGGAAAGTGCTGGACAGCGTCAGGCAAAAAAGCATTGGTTCCCCAGTAATGTTCTTTACCGATGTTATGCGTTGATACCAAAATAGAAATGGCAACTCATGAGAATGATGCAGAGGCTGTAATGGACTGTGGCTTATACTGGCAGGTACAGCCTGTGCTCCTTGACTCTTGATTGGCTGGCACCACTCCTCCAGGTGCTAATGGGATAGATCCTATCCAGGTGCAAACCTGTGCTGTAGTCTCTTCCATATTAAATTGCAAATGTCTGTGGTGTCACGTGACCCTGCGCGTGCAGGGACGTGACGCCGGAAAAGAATAAAGGAATCACCGGAACTGGCGGATCCGCGCCAGTCCGGGTTTAAGCATGCAAGCCGTGAGTCGCGTGTTTCATTGCGCGCAGCTGCTCCCGCGCCGCGCCCTGAACAAGCCTGCCCCCGCGCATGGGCAGAGGCCCCAGCAACACACGGGGGCCCAGACATCCAACATCACACTGGCGACGAAGTGAGCCACGGACCCGACGCGGAGCCGCACACCGACGCCCACAAAAAAAAAAGTGCAGCCGAGAATAACGCTGCACTTGAGGTGGTTGAAGCCCCACCTTCTGATCAAGACAGGGGCTCCCACACACAGCTGCAACAGAATCATCTATCACTCCTGGTGGAATCCAACGGCCTTGAACAGGTACTGCGCAGCGGCATACAAGCTGACCGCGACAACCCCTATGACATCGTGGTGCCACACTCCACACCGCCACCCTAGGCCCACGCTCCAACGCTAGGAAGAACACCCCCATAACTAACATGTTGAGTCCAAGCACCAGCCCTGGGAGGGCCGGCACGAGTCCTTCTTCCAGGAGGAGCATCTCATATGAACATCCCGACCCGACACAGACTTCATTTATGCCACCATTTGACCCATTCACCTCAGGCGCCGCCATCAGATGGGAAATCTGGCTCCAACAATTCGAGATGCACCTCGAGGCCAGAGACATCACAGTGCCAAAGAAAATGCGCACTTTCCTCTTACTGAACATTGGAGCAGCGGCCCTGTGCCTCTTTAATGCAACACGCAACCACGGCAACGCAGACAACTATGACGCAGCGAGATCTGCACTCAGAAATATGTTGAAGCCCGACCTCAACCCGGACTACGAACGCTTCCACTTTTGCATGGCGAGGCAGCGAGAGAAAGAGACGGTTGACAAATTTCACGCCCGCCTTTGTGAAATGGCTGTAGGCTGTGAGTTCCCGGACGAAGAATTCGCCCTCCGTCTCCAAATCATTAACGGAATATCCTCTGAAAAACTGAGACGGGCTATACTTTCAGAACGTAACATACGCCTCTCACGAATCCTTGAAATGGCGCGTCACTGTGAGCAAACGGAAGACCAGGTAGCAGTCATGGAAGCAGCGATCCAGAAACTACCAGTAGACTGCCCCGGACTCACGGAAGATGTAGCAGCTATTTCCAGACACCAGAACACTCGCACGAGGCAAAATTGGAAGCCCCACCCACCACAAGGGCGGGACAAAAGCTGCAAATGGTGCGGAGGCCCATGGCACAAAGGCGACTCCTGCCCCGCATGGGGATCCACGTGCAGGAAATGCAATCGCCTTAACCATTTTGCCGCGGTCTGTTTGAACCCACCAGACAAAGACCCTGCCCCACGCCAGACACAAGAACGCCGGAAAAAGTTTGCGCCCAGAGAAACCTCACACCTCCAGACACGAAAAGGAAAAGCCAGAGCTGTCGATGAGTCCCAAAGGTCCCCAGTCTCGAGCGACAGCGACGACAGCTACATCAGCACGTCCCCCGAGAGAGGAGACGAAAGTAGACGGAAAAAAGGAAGCAGACGGATACACCGAATACATCTTATATCTGCAGTTGAACCACATCGGTCACGACAGAGGAAGAGGCCACTGTGCACCGTTCTCTCCAATGGAGAACCACTGAAGGTGGTCATCGACACTGGCGCAACAGTGAACGTCATGCCGGTGGCAGCATTCAACAGCCTGCACCCAAAGCCCGATCTCCAACAAAAAAGAGTCAGACTATATGCCTACGGTTGCAAGAAACCCCTCCCCGTGCGAGGGTCATTCAAATCAAACTTTGCCCACGAAAACACCAACTGCCGTGCGCGCATATACGTAGTGGACGCCGGCTGCGAGACGCTACTGAGCTGCAGGACAGCAGAGAAGCTGAAGCTAATACACTTCGCATTCAGCCTCCAACAAGATGAACTCAGCAGCCTACTGAAACGACACAGTAAACTATCCCAGGGCATCGGGTGCCTCAAGGGGAGAACCATCAAACTTCACATAGACCCCACCATTGAACCGAAAGCAGTTCGACAAAGACGGATTCCGTTCCACCTACGAAGCGTGGTAGAAAAAGAACTGGCCAAGCTTGTAGAAGAAGGGATCATTGAGAAAACATCTGGACCAACCCCGTGGGTCTCCCCCATGGTCGTGGCACAAAAACCCAAACAGCCGAATGCAGTAAGAATATGCATAGATATGAGGCTTCCCAATGTCGCGATCGGGTGAGAACGCCATGTAACCCCCACGATCGACAAACTCGTCGTAGACCTCACCGGAGCAACCGTCTTCAGCAAACTCGACCTCAGATCGGGCTATGACCAGCTACGCCTATCCAAAGAATCGAGGTACATCACTACCTTCTCATCTCACCTCGGCCTGATGAGATACAAACGGCTGAATTTTGGAATATCCTCTGCGGCAGAAGTATTCCAACATGAAATCCGCAAAGTCATCGCAGGTTTAGAAGGGACCACCAACATCAGTGGTGATGACATCCTTGTATACGCCCCAAATAAAGATGAACACCACCAACGCCTAGCGGCAGTCCTGAAAAGGCTCGAAGATGCAGGCCTGACACTCAACGCAGAGAAGTGTGAATTCAACAGGAGTGAACTGTGTTTCTTTGGCTACATATTCAGCGCGGAAGGCGTATCCCCTGACCCGTCAAAAGTGCGAGACATCAAGGACTCCAAAGCACCACAATCAGCCTCCGAAGTGAGGAGCTTCATGGGGATGGCCACCTACTGCGCACGCTTTATCCCGGACCTCGCAAGCGTTGCAAGTCCACTCAGAGAGTTAACAAAGAAAGACCAGAAGTGGGAGTGGACCGCAGCTCACCAACAAGCGTTCCAACAAATCAAGGACACTCTATCTACCTCCACCACCATGGCCTTCTTCGACATAGGAAAGCAGACCGAACTTCTCGTGGATGCCAGCCCTTGTGGTCTAGGAGCAGTATTAACCCAAACAGACAATGAAGGCAGAGTGTTCCCCATCGCATTTGCCAGCAGAGCCCTCACAAAACCCGAACAAAACTATGCACCCATAGAAAAGGAAGCTCTAGCCATTCTGTGGGGATGCCAACATTTCAAGGTTTACCTGCTAGGGAAGCAAGCTAAAGTATTCACAGATCACAAACCACTAATCCCGATCTTCCGAGGCTCAGCCCCCCACCCACCTGCACGCATAGAAAAATGGATGCTGCAGTTACAACCGTACAGCATTGAGGTGGAGTATCGCCCAGGATCGGACAACCCAGCAGATTACCTGTCCCGTCACCCAAGGCCAGCTACCGACAGTGAACAGCACCACGCGAAGGAGACTGATGAGCATGTCTGTCAGGTAGTGGCCTGCGCAAGACCGAGAGCCCTGACTCTACAAGAAGTTGTGCGTGAGACGGAAGAAGATACCGTCCTACAACACACGGCGGCAGCCATCCAGTCTGGCAATTGGAAGAACTATCTCATGTCAATTGCCCACCGCACAACACCAGCCCAGACCAAACTCAGAGCACTGTTTGGGATCAGGCATGAACTCTCAATAGCTCCAGAAGGATTTCTGCTGAAAGGGCACCGCATCATATTGCCAGAGTCCCTAGAGGAAAGGGCTCTCAGATTAGCCCACAGCGGACACCAAGGAATCGTAAAGTCAACAGCCTACCTCAAGTCCAGGATGTGGATGCCAAACATGCAGCAAAGAGTAGTAGAACTAGTGGAGTCCTGCGCGGCCTGCCAAGCATCCAGGAGGCCCGAACACCCTGAACCAATCAGCAGTACCCCAAGGAGCTGCACACGCTGGGACACGGTCAGCATGGACCACTGCACCATTGCTGGAGAAGGATACCTGCTCGTGGTCATCGACGAGTTTAGCAGATATCCGGAAGTCGAACACGTAACCTCGACCACGCCGCAACCACCATCCTCGCGGGGAGAAGATATTCGCCACCCACGGAATCCCGAGGAAAGTAAAGAGCGACAATGGGCCCTCTTTCACCAGTCAGGAACTACGTGACTACTTTAAGGAAGTGAACGTCAAGCACCAGCGGATCACCCCGAGATGGCCCCAAGCAAATGGAGACGCAGAAAGATTCATGGGATCACTTAACAAGGTCATCAGAATTGCCAAAGAACAAAGGCACCCGTGGCTGACGGCCGTATACCGGTTTCTGAGGACGCACAGACAGACCCCGCACTCGACCACCGGGATCAGCCCCGCCGCCCTCATGTTCTGGGTACCTATACAAGCGGAACTCCCTGTACACCCCCACTGGACAGCCCCAGAACCTGACATCCTAGCGATAGACGCCAGACGGCTAAGGAGAAACGAACAGGAGAACATCGCCAGGCGGGCCAGCCACCGAGAACTAACCCCAGGAGACAGTGTCATTGTCAAGAACAGAGCACCGCCCAAGAAGATGTCCCTAAACTTTGAAGTACGACCATGGACAGTATGTGCAACCAACCACAGCATGGTCACCGCCACCCGAGGAGGAGAAACCGTGACACGCAATGTGTCACACTTCAGGAAAGTACCTCCGGAAATGTGGGAAGAACCATCAACACCCCCAAGGGAAGACGAAAGAGGGACACCGCAAACTCCTCGAGGACCGGCACCTACGGAGAGTCCAGCCACAACAGGAGATGTAGACAGATCACACTCGCCCAATGGGGAAACCGAAGCGGAGATCATGGAAAGGGACAGGCCTAGAGAAAGAAACACCCGCTACCGTCTGAGAGAAAAGCCCAAACCGTCATGCCGTCTCCAGGGATATATAGTAGACGGAATCTACAGGCAAACGCCCTCGCCAAAATGAACCCCAAGAAGGACATGATTGAAAGCAGAAGCAGTGAAGTCGCACGTTACTCTGCAAGTCAGAACAGTTTGCAAGACCCCTTGTTAATTACCATGTTGTTAAATGTAATGCATAAATATCTCCAAGTTGGGGAGGAATGTGGTGTCACGTGACCCTGCGCGCGCGCAGTGACGTGACGCCGGAAAAGAATAAAGAAATCACCGGAATCGGCGGATCTGCGCCAGTCCGGGTTTAAGCATGCAAGCCGTGAGTCGCGTGTTTCATTGCGCGCAGCTGCCTCCGTGCCGCGCCCTGAACAAGCCTTCCCCCGCGCATCGGCAGAGGCTCCAGCAACACACGGGGGCCCAGACATCCAACATCACAATGTCTGCCAGACACACACACAATGCACTGTCATGATACACCAAAATGTCTTTGCAATGGTGCCTCGCGTAAGATGCTCCAGGACACCAGTGTTCCCGAAGCCAGGCAAAGCGTTAACGCCTGGAGTCTGTCACTGTGCAGAACATGATAAATGCCCCCGCAGAGGGCAGGCACGTGTCCCTCCCTCTTTTGCTTTTGTGTTACTGATCAGAGAGCGGGCAGGCACAAGACAATGTTAGCTTTTAAACTGGACAAATACAGAATGTGGTGTACATCTGTACCCGATGTGCATCTCGTCATTTATTTTGGAAAACAAAAACAGGTGTCAGCATTGGCTGCGAATCTGTTGTCAAGCCGGCAGCGTGCACCCTTGGTCGAACGCTTCTTTCTACAGGTGGTTGCCTTGGGCAGAGGGCCTCAGTGGCCAGGCTTTTGATCATCACACTGTAGTCCCTGGGGGGTTTTAATGTGATCATGTGTAAAGGCAGAGGGTGCTCCCTCTGGAAGGCCTCCAAATCAAATGCCTGAAGGGCTGCCTTGGCTAAGAAGAAACATTGATGTATCCAGCAAAGCGTTGTGCGATAAGTGCAGGGGACAGAAGCAGCTGCGGCTCATTAGGGGGGCAGGCTGCTCACAGAGCGATGCAAGGTCATACTAACTCGCACTCTCTTCCCGCAATGTTTGAGAAGTCTTAAATGAAACCATATTCCGAATGTTGTTTCTTGTGTCGCTCCGTTTACTGTACTTGGGGAGGGTGGGAGGCAGAAGGGGTCTGTGTGCTCAAAGGTCTCAGTTTTTCTCTGAGTAACACATGCTTTAACTCTCCCCTTATGTTTGATTCTTTTCAATGCGCTTCGCGGAGAACCTTTAATGCTCCCTTTCCCCCCTATAACGATAAGGAATATGATTAATGTATGTGCATTTATTAAAGCACTGTGCACTGTGCAAAGGGCTTATTGAAACCTGGAGCAGATCCACTGGGTGCTTTACAAACATTTACAAACCTACACCAGTTATGATACTTTGGAATGCATTACGTAAAACCCTTGTGTCTAAACCATACAGGACCTGAGAAACTGAGCAAAGAGAAATATGTTATTTTTTTTTTTTCCGTGAGCGGTTTTTGAAGTGGATCCTTGAGTGGGCGAGATGTAAAGAAAGACAGTGCCTAAACGGGAAGTGTTGAGTGAAAACACCAAACATAGCAACGGAATATGCACAACCAGACATAGAAACCGAGAGAACATATATGTTCACAACATATCAAGTATGTGTGAGCTTCTTGGTCTGAGCGGGAGAACATAGCATATGACCCACATTATGTAATGTACACACTGAGACCACTGTGCCCAGACCCAGGGTAAAAGGCTGCTGTGCCTGGCAAACCATAAAGGTATGTCCCAGGGGTGGGTCTTTATACTGTACTGCACTGCATGGGTCTAATGGGTGATGCCCTACACAGGCCGGATCTCAATCGAGTGGAGAACCTTTGAAATCAAGGTTAAAGTAAGTGTGCTAGACAGAGGTTTGACTAGAGGTTATGTTGAGGAGAACTCTGGCAGCATCTCCTTTTATGCATCATTGTTCCTGCCATTCCTATCCACTCTTTTCCCTAACCATCTTTCCAGATAACCTTCCTATGACAAATCAACTTCCTGGGCACCAGTGGTCCAGGGATGACTATCGGATTCTAAACCATCAATCAACCCCACACCTCGAGCACACTAGAAGGGATCCAAATAGATTGGAATACAAGTGAATTATAAGGCCTCCTTGTCCAATGGTGGTAAAGTGGACAGAACGGCAGGCTTTTCTCCGCAAGTTTGTGGATCGTTGGTTAGTTGCAACACAGTGAAAATACAAGTATGATAAAAGGGACTGTCCAGTAAAGTTTGTATACAAATATCTACTTTATAATTAATGCAACAGACAGTTCTAGCACACTACAAATACGATCCACCCTGTAAAGGAACACTGAGAACAGACAATTTCATGAAGGAAAGGGGTGCACTCTGGCTACTGACAGAAGGGTAGTTGGTAAAGTAATCCGTTTTACAGTTCAAGGTTATTTGGTTCCACCACCAAGGGGGAAAATTGTTGTAACTGTCTCTAGGGGCCTTCTGAGAAGGACCAAGGCGGCAGAACCACCATGTACCTGGTTCTGAAGATGTTCTTGGTGCTCGACAGCATTGAGGCAGTTTCAGGGCACTTTGCAGCCCTTGAGACAGAGTTAGTGGCGGAAGACAGTTGCGGTCACCAGGCGGTAGGCAGTTCGGCAAGCAAGGTTTGACGGACTCTGTAGGCTGTCCTGTGTGGTGGCTCAGGGCCAAGAATCATTGTCTCTGTGCTCATTGATGGATCTGGAATGCTGGTCAAGGTGGCTCAGATGGCTCTTGCAACTGCGGTGTGACAACAGTCAGCGGTGCAGCCAGATGTGTTTCGAGGACTTGACTGTCTCGAAAATGTCCTTAAAAGATGGATGCTGTATGTTGCTTCTGTGGCACTCCTCCTTGCTTCTTCACAGGGCTCGTGTCCTTTCAAGGTGGATGGCCCAAAGCTCAGGAGAGTGATTGCAGGCAACGGCCTTGTCCTTTGTCTAGAGACTCTCCGGCACTTCCCACCTAGGAAGCTTGCTGGCAGAACCTAGCAGGGCACGCTGTGTGCTGGCTGGGAACCGGTTCTGGAGCTGCTGGACGGGTCCTCTGAGTCTGGTATCTCCCTCTGTTCCCTGGGAGATATTTAGGGGAAGGATCTTGCTGCCCTCTTGGAACTCCTGGCCTTCCTTCACTGCAGAAGATGTAAGGTAGACTGTACCGTCAGCTGGGCTCCAAATTAGTCTTTTTTCTTACTCCTTTTGAAGTCTTCAGGTGATGTGTCTAGGTGAGGGGCTCATCCCTCTTTTAAAGCCAAATGGGCCCCAGTGATTGGTGCAAGCTAAGCCTACCTTAATGAACATACCCTGGGTCTTCACAAACAATCTTCTGCTATGCATGAGGTCAGGCCAGGGTGCTTGGCATCCGGACAGACAAGGGGTGACAACATATACCTAAGTTCCACCCATCTTTCTGTCTGTTGTAGATCAAAGTGTCTCCCTGATTAACTGAGCCCTATGTGAGCCTTGACGTATGTGCTGGGAGCAGACTTCCTGTCTCTCCCAAATCATATCTTTCATTCCTCTGAAAGGGGTCTGCTCTGCAGGGACACCTGCGGTAACTGCTGGACTCAGACAGGCCATTCACTGCTTTCATACAGAGAGATGGGAACTAGCTTCAAGTTGACACATTGCATACAAAAGGGGTGTTTATCCTGCTTGCATGTTGTCTTTTCTGGCAACCAAGCCTCTCCTCTAGGCTTGGTTCAATGTTCTTGTTAGTATGCACTGCCACCAGCCGGAGTAGCCAAAAGGAATGCAGATCCATGGATCCTTTGATATTTAAATTAGGCTGCTCATGGCTGGAGGAAATTGTGCCTTCCCCTTCTAGAGATGCTTTGATGTACCCAGGGCTTTCACATTCCAGCTGAATATGCCAGGGGAAGACGCGTTTAGGCGTGTCTTCCCAGTGTACATGTGACTATGTGTTTTGTGGGGGAAGCACAGGGACTATGTGCAAAACGGCCTCACACAGTCCTCTGAGGTTGATCTCCCATCATTCATTCTCATGATTAAAAAACCAAATAGCCCAGGCAAGCACACTCACCCCTTGCGAATGGTTGAATTCCTCACACTACCACTCCAGAACCTCCGCCTGGTGCTCATCCTCCCTACAAATCTAACACACCAGACACACCATGGTTACACCTATTCATCATTTTCTGCCGAAATGCGTGCTCCTTCTGCCTTCATTCCACCCACCAATCAGATATGCCCTAAATTATTAGATTCAGAAATAGAACATGGTGCACTTTAGGCAAACTCAGGAACCCGGATGAGTCCCGGCAAAGGAATCTGCTCTGGGAACTCACCTGCTCTGGGAACTCACCCCGCACTAATGAACCAACAAGTTGTGAAATGATTGCAATGAACACAATCCAATAAGAAGCCTAGTTTTCTAGACAAGTGTCAAATACTGATCATTTCCACATTTGGACTGACGAAATCTGACCATTAATTATACCTGATTGAAGACTAGATTCGTCTCAGGACAAATCAATTCCTAAAGAATCACCAGCCCCTACCAGGTACATTCTGCCAAAAAGTCATAGCGTCCTTAAATGTGGGTGGGCTTGGGTACTGCATCATATTGGGTCAGATTACTTTACTGAAACCCCTGGTTTTCTCCGAACACAAGTCTACTTGCAAGAAAGATAACGCATGTTATACTTGACACAACAAAGAGCATCCAACTCAATATGTGTTCGCTAAAACTATATGTTGCTATATGTTGCTATACACATGTTGCTATATGTTGCAATACACAAATATACCCAAGGCACCCTTTAGCTTTTTGTGATTGGTCCTACATTCCACTACAGGCAACTCACCCTTTCATTTCCAACTTTCAGAAAGTGCACTAACCAACAATATCTCCACACACTAGTGGACATTTCACTGGCAGTTCAAGAGGACACACCTAGGAGCGACATTCACCCTTAATGTGGCCAGTTTATATGAGGGAGATCGTAAAGCACTGATAAGTCCCGATCTCGACAATAATTACTCTTTAAAAAGATTACAAAAAGGACGTCCTCATGACCAGGACTGGTAGAACTATAAGTCCTAGAGAATTGAAATGTAGTCTAGCAGCTGGAGGCATAACATGAACATCACGCTTGATTTCTGCAGATGAACTACTCAGATGCATTTGACAAACACAGGACAGAAACGTCCTTCTTCCCTGCCAGAGCCATCACTCTTAAAACCTCAAAGGAAGTTACCGCTTTGACAGTTCATCAGGATAAGAAGAAAGTTAAGATGGAACGAATACTTTGACCAGCTAGTGATGGCCATAACAAATGAACGTCCTGAGCAAAGTTACACTAAATAAATATCATTAAGGCTGGTAAGAGAGCATTGACCAGACCTTACACCTACTTCCTTAACAGGAATATAACAATAGGAACATGACATTTTATTTATTTATTTTTTGTTTGCTTGTTAGGCACTTATACAATACAAATATGCTGGTTCAAAGCACCCACAGGGCAGGGATGGAGGGAGGGAGAGAGGGTTAAGAGCAGAGGGGAAAAGAGGGAGGGGGGCGTACCTACTATGCCTTGTAGTATTATTATTATTATTTTTTTTTTTTATTATTTCATTTAGTTTGTACAAAACGTTTTGAAAAGAGATTTCCCATGCCCCTCCCACAGTGTGTCGGAGAAGTGCCATGGGGGTCTCAAGCCGCGAGGAGAAGCTAGTCTGTGGAGCTACTAGAAACCAGCTAGCAACCACTTCTAGACTCTCAAATCTCATTCATGCGGCAATATCTCTGTGTGCTGCTGTTTTATTTTTCCCCTATTTCGCCTCGCAGCTTCTCCGACATACCATCGTCATGGGCCTCGCTAGTTTTCATCTTTCGTATCCACCTTTAGTAGTGTTTCCAGATTTTGTAGAAAATTTGATAACCCAAAGATTTCTTTTTCCCTGGGGTTGTGGAATTTGCGCCACAAGTCCTCTCCACATAAAGTATCATACTGTAGTACCAGGCGGCCTAAATGGACAGATCTAAGGTCTTTCAGGCTTTCACAGTACAATGTAAGGTGTTTGAGAGTCTCATTTTGTTTCTCGCAAAAGCGACATTTGAGCATGGCTGTTACTTTTCGTGCTCTTGTCGCTTGGCTTACTCTTGTGTTGAATAGGTTTAAGCGAAATTTCATGTAGGTCATTCTATGTCGAGCATTAGGTGTCTTTATCAGGCATTGCAGCATCTGTTTGCGGTCTTTAGCTTCAATGGGTGCATCATCAAAGAGCTTGTGGCGATTTTGCGCATCCACTGTTAGACACCAGTCTTCTTCCCATAGTTTTTTCTTAACGAGGGTTGGATTATTTTGCAGTGTAAATTGGTCCGTGCCAAGTTGCTTTAGCTGATTATTGCAACCAGTTGCCCATCTACACAGCACGGTTTCAGGGTTGCCTTTAAGTGCTTCCTGTAAGATCTTAAACTGGGGAGTACAGTCTTCTGTGATTATTTTCCGGTAGATGGATAGCATGTTCCATAGCACTCGTGCCTGCAAGGAGATGAGGTTTAATTCATATCTGACGCACGCACTCGAGATTCCTTTCTGTATGTGCAGGACTCGTCTCCAGTATTGGTTTTCCAACTGTAACCACAAAGTTGCAGAGGCGCCTAGGGCGCTTTCCGCGCCATAGATGAGCGTGGGAGTGGCTTTTTGGTTATAATGAGCTAACACTGGTAGCAAGGAAAATTTGCAGAATTTTTTATTTATGATGACCCCTTGGCATGGTAGTTGTCTGCATTTTTGTATGATGTTCTCCGTCCAGGGGGCATCATTTATGTTGCTATTGAACCAGACTCCTAGATACTTGGCCTTTTTCAGGTTGTCATTACACAGCCTCCAATTCGGAGCACTTTTTAGGTTCAGTTTTTTGTTTCTTGTGAAGTCTTGAAGGATGATTATTTCCGACTTTGCAGAATTGATTTTCAATTTGTTTTCTTTTACGTAGGCCTCGAGTGCAACGAGCTTCCTGGATAGTCCAATTGGGGTTTGATCCAGTATTACAATGTCGTCTGCATATAACATCCAGTTTACAGTCATCCCATTGATTTTTGGGGGGAATGATGTGACAGCTTCAAGGTGTTCTCCAATATCGGACAGAAATAGTCCGAACAATATGGCTGCCAACGGGCAGCCTTGTTTCACACCTTGATTTGTTTTTATAGGTTTACTCAGTGTTCCACCAGAGTCCAACCTTACTTTGATTTCTGTGTTAGAATGCAGATCTTTTATGGGGTGGAGCAGTTTCTCCGGGCAATGCCATTTTTTCATCTTAGTCCATAGCAACTCTCGATCGATGGTGTCGAAGGCGCTGGACAGATCAATAAATGCAACATAGATCTTCCGGTTTTGACGAATGGCTTCCATCTTCAGGAAGTTTAAGATAGTCAGGTTCAGCCCGCAGCCGACTCCTTTTACAAATCCTGTTTGGCGGGGATCGTATCTTTTGGAGTCGTTAATCCATTTGAGTAGTTGGATTTGAAGCTGCGCCGCAAACATTTTCCCAATTACGTCGAGCAGGGCTATCGGCCTGTAGTTCTTAGGGTCTGTTCGATCGCCCTTTTTAAAGATCGGTACCACAATGGCACTCCTCCAGGATGAGGGAATCATTCGCGACTGTATTATTGATCTGAATAAGGAGTAACAAAATTCTGCCCATAAGTCAGGAAATTGTTTCAAATGTTGGTTGGTTAGGCCATCTGGGCCTGGTGCTCCTGAGGTGCTCAGTCGGGCGATGTTCTTGTGTATATCTTCTTTCTTTATTACAATTGACCATTCTTGCTCTTGACGTGGGGCTGTTATGGTCTTTGTTGAATTGTTGTTAAAGGCCTCTGCATAGTGGCTTACCCATATGTCTTCTGGGATCATGGATTTTATGATGGCACCCTGAGGGGTTGAGATGTTATTCAGGTAGCTCCAGAAGTCGCTAGTGTTCCTATTTGCAAGTGCTTTCATCATGTGTTCGGCGTCTCTTTGCACCATTATATGTTTGTGGCTGATAAGCCAGTTCTTGTAAGTCTGTTTCAATTGTTTAGCCTTATCGTGATTGCTGGAGACTCCATTGTTTTTAAGCAGCCCTTAAGGATTTTTGCAGGTTTTTTTTCTTTAGGTTCAGCTCTGCATCCCAAACGTGTGCCTGTTTGAAATTTGCTTTTGCCTTGCCAGATCTTTTTTCTCTATAGGTCTCTAATAGAGTTGTGTATTCAGTTTGTTCTTTCACTGGTTTTTCTCCCAGTGCTTTGCACAATGAGCTCACTTTGTTCGCATTGAGTCTCAGCCGATTACGACCCGGTCCAACTCCGAGGGGAAGTTTTGGCAAGACGTTTCCACGGCCACGGTTATGTGGCTTCAAGTATAGTTTTAGAATGCAATGGTCGCTGGACTCCATTTCGATGATGGTTAGGTGAGATATTTCACACCTCAACAAGTCATCGGCAAACATATAGTCAATTGTCGATCTTGAGTGGTTTCTTCGCCAAGTGGGTTGAGCGGGCATATCTCCTGTTGTTTGCCCGTTCAGCATGTGGAGATTCCACGCCTTCATTTCCGACAGCCAGCGCTTGGCGGCTAGTAGGGCATTTGTTTCATTCTTGTCGTGGGCAATGTGATTTTTGTTGATCATACAGTTTATGTTAAGATCTCCACATATAATAATATGCGTGTATTTGTCGTTTCTTTTGCTGTTACAGATGAGTTCCGAGATGGTTTCTAGGAATCGATCAAGATCTATGGCTAGGTGTTGCCAATATATGTTTACCAACATGAGTGAGTTTACTTTCTTCATCGGGCTCGCAGGCAGTTGAATTTTGCATACCTGTATGTACGCAGACACGTTGGTTGCAGATAGTATGCAAACTTTGCTTTCAATTTTGCCAAAGATTGCCATTCCGGACATGGGGCGTCCTTTGATTCCTTTAATGGCTGGGTTGAAGGCGATCTCAAAACCATCTGCAATCGGAGGTTGCATTAGCCATGTCTCCTGAAGACACAGTAGATCTATGTCTTTCAGGTCGTTTGGAAGTTCTTCAAACAAATGCGTATGCCCGCGTGTATTCCATGATGCTATGCATAGGTTGCCATTCACATTTGACTTTTGGCATTAGCTGTTTTTTGAGTTGTTTATGGTTTTGGCGACCCAAGACCAATCGAGATCTTCATATCGTGAATTGGGGTTCCTCCCGCTTGTAGAGTTCGGGTGCTTCATCATTGTTATGAGTGATTCGTCCAGTATCTTTGGGGTGGCATCATCAGGTAGTCTCCTTAAGGTGACGGATTTACTCTCAGTGCTGCGTTCTTCCACTCGTGGAGCAGGGTTACTGCTTGATGTAGTTTTGCCTGCTGATCGCAGTTGTGTGTCCGGCAGATGTTCCAGCTCCTTGGGGGTCCGAATCTCGTTTATGTCGTTTATGTCGAACCCCATTGAATTCATTATAGCACCGGTGTTCAGAAGTAAGTCACGAATAATTTTGGATGCTATGTGTAGAATCACACAGTCGTTGTTTTTTTCGTCTGCAAATTCCACAATTTGAATGTCGTCAGAGGTAACAGTACGCAATTGAGGGATGTGATGTAGTAGTCTCATCACGTTTTTCCTGTTTAACAGGAGACCATCTTGTTCTCTCTCTATTCTTTCCAATCGCAGCATATATTTTCCCGTTTTCTTGTTGCTTTGCAGTTGATTGCCATGAGCTTTCCCACCAGCATCGTTGAATCTTTCACTGGACCGAGTGTCTACAGTCACAGATGAGCCCATGTCGTCAACGCTCTTTTTTGGTGATGATCGATCTTTCCACAATCGTTGGATAGGGAGATTGTTATTTTTCTGGGTTTCAATTCCCGATTTACTCCTAGTTAATAGACAGAGTTTAGATATGTCGGCATCTATTGAGGCCAGTTTGGCCTCCAAGGCTGTAAGGTTTTGCTCATATTTTAGGAAGTCCATGTTGTGAGAGGTGCGGGGCGTGACAAGCGGTTCACATTTCTTTAGCGCTATAGTTGAGGCTCTTCTTGCTTCTAGCGTGATGAAAACTAAGTCTCTGTTTTCTGGGCGAGTTGTGTTACTTCCGTCATGATTCAGCATGTCCATCGTGACACTTCTGGGTTGGTTTATTGATTTCTTCACAGCTATACAGCAGGATTTTAAAGCTGATTTGCTTGTGAGGTAATCAGGCTGGTGGTGATTTGTGACTGACGATGCCTCTTTACTCGGTATTGAGCTGAGGTCGATGTTTATGGCAACACCTGATGGTGCAAAGTCTTTGTTCCGTTCCGCCTCTGGTGCAACGTTCACATCAGCTGGGTCATCCTCGCAGGCCTCGTACGTTGAGAGGTCAAGGAGATCCTCTGAGAAGCTTTGAGTTTCAGTGGGTGGGGATCCAATTAGGTCCTTTGTAGTTCCCGAGCCTTCAGTTTGTTGGACTTTGGTTACTTTCTGGCTGTTCAATTTATCGGATATAGAGGGAGTCTTCATGTTGCCAACAATGGACTTTACCGGAGCGTCCACTTTTAGCTTGGCAGATGTTGTTGTACAGAAGCCTTTTATGTTCCTTAGGAAGGAGCGCACACCTGATCTTGTATGGGTTTTTCTTATCTTCATATTTTTCTGTTTTTTGCCCGTTGAGTGCTCCCTCACTTTGGTAGTTACGTTGGAGTCTAGTGGTTTGGAGAAGATGGAAAACGTTTCTTTTGGGATGGCAGCCGCGTTGTTCATTGGATCACTTCCAGAGCCGCTCTCGTCTTTCTCTTTTGATGGATTCACTGAATTTTGATTTTGGGCAGCCATACTGGGGGCCTCTTGAGAGGCAGGTGTAACAGAACTGGCGCCAGAACATATAGAGGGCTCAGGTGTCGGGCGGTAAACAGGCCTGTGATGCTCGTCGTGCAGTTGAGATGGGTTCGTTTCCAGGTCACCTTCTGAATTTCGGGAAGCATAGTCTGAGGGGACAAACCTCTCGTTCAGCTGCGCTTCGTCACTTGTACTTTTCGCTTTATCTTTCAGGGAGATGACGACGTTTAGTCGTTTTAGTTTTTGTTTGCACTTCATGGGTGCGTTTTTCTCGCCACCCTCTTCACTCCTTATCTCTTTTAAATTGTTCTGTCCGACATTCCCTATGTCTGGAGATGTGTAGCAGGTGTATTGGTTGGATGCACTTACAGCCTGTAACACCTCCTCAGTCGCTACACAGGGGTCTTGATTATCTTTCGGAGCAAGCCACTTACAGGAAGTGTATGGCTTGTGTAGTTTTAATAGTCCAATGGCTTCACGAGCTACTTCTGCGAATAGTCGTTTGTCCGTCGCACTGTTCTTGGTGTGTTCCGTTATTATCCTTACATTTGCTTCAGATCTTGAGTGCTCGTCTAACTTCACTTGTTTCATTAGGTTTAATTCTTGTTCCACATTTATCATTTTCGAGTTTAACATTGCCAGGAGCGTGGATTGGTCCTTGATGTTCCCGTTCAGTTGTTCGTATAATTTCACATATGGCAGCATCGATATGGTATGTGCGGCCATTATCAGGGTGTTTAGGTCTCTTGTAATTTCCCTCGACAGGCACTCTGCCAGATACTGTGTTGGAGCACTTGCCTTTTCTTGAGTGCTTGCCTTTGATTTATCGGCTTTGTGTTTCCTCCTCTGTAGTTTGCTTTTCCTTGAGCGCAAACCCACTGGGGAGGATCCAACTAGGGCTAAGGAAGGGCTGCCATCATGTGTAGCTATGATCTGGGGGGCTGAATCACTCACATCCACATGTCTTTTTTGTGAGGGGGACAGCTGGTCACTGTCGTCGTCATTCAGGGAGTCAGTTCTTTTCCTTTTCATCAGTGGGTTCGGCCACAGGATGCTCTTTTGATTTTTCCCTCGTGTTGTGGTGGGAAGGGAGGAGACGTTCACCCTCGCAGGATTAGATGCGCAGCTCTCCGGTTCATTTAGTGTTGGAGACTCGTACTTTTTGAACAATGGAAGATCAGCGGTTTTCTCGGCGCTCTGTTGGTTTCCCAATCTTATGTTAATTTCGACAAGGTCTTTTAGGACCTTGTCCACAATGGAGATCGAGCTCCGCCGGTTAGGGCTTGTCCCAGAGTTAGAGGCTAGGTCCAGAACGCTAGCCGAGTTGGGCCAGTCCGTTCTGCCAGTGCCAAGTTCTACTTGCGAGGTCCTTAATGAGTTGATACTATCAGGGCCGGTTCCATTACTGTCGTGCGCGGTGGGGTCATTTTCGTTAGGGGTCGCCGTCGAACTGAGCGAGGCGGGGGGCCAAACTTGTGCTCCGGCGGTGTATTCGTCTAGGATCTCACACCTCTCCACTATGTTGTTGCCCCCTACTGGACCCCTCTTATTGTTTGTCGCTGCTTGACCTGCCAGGGCTTGTAGGGTCTTGACGCGTGGGGGCTCGGCTGCGCCCTCACCCTCTCGTCTGTGGACTGTGGGTGTTTGTTGCACGTTATTGTGCAGTCGACTGCCAGCTTCGACATCAGTCTCACTTTCTGAAAAGACGTCTGGTAATGTATCTGGTAATGTATACCTGTAGTGATCGCCCTCCGAGATCAGGCCATTAGCCGAGTGTCTTTGCAGTAGTGAAGGTGCATTCATTACATTCATTACTGTTTTAGGGGAGTTTGTTGTACGGCAATCAAAGAAGGATTCGGAGCTTATGGATGATAAGGAAGGAGTAGAGGCGCTTACCCTTTTGTGGTGTTTGCCGTTGCTTGCCAAGGGGGGGACCCGTGGCTCAATGGATCCCCCTCCACCGGCAAGGAGACGCCGCTGTTGTCTTGTTAACGGATGGGCCACATCGCCACCTCCTTGAAGGATCACGGCTTCTTCCAGGATCAGCCCAGATGGGCCGGGGTCCAGCGTGGTCATAGGATTTTACGGTGAGGGAATGCTCCCCTGCACCCCTGGCAACACTGACAACACTCTGCTTCACTCCGCGTCGCTCCGCGACCGGAGCAGTGTATTTAAGGCTGAGGAAAGGACTTCCTCACAAAACGAAGCAAATGGGTCCAAAAGCAGCGTCTTCCACACTGACAACACTCTGCTTCACTCTGCGTCGCTCCGCGACCGGAGCAGTGTATTTAAGGCTGAGGAAAGGACTTCCTCACAAAACGAAGCAAATGGGTCCAAAAGCAGCGTCTTCCACACTGACAACACTCTGCTTCACTCCGCGTCGCTCCGCGACCGGAGCAGTGTATTTAAGGCTGAGGAAAGGACTTCCTCACAAAACGAAGCAAATGGGTCCAAAAGCAGCGTCTTCCACACTGACAACACTCTGCTTCACTCCGCGTCGCTCCGCGACCGGAGCAGTGTATTTAAGGCTGAGGAAAGGACTTCCTCACAAAACGAAGCAAATGGGTCCAAAAGCAGCGTCTTCCAAACTGACAAAACTCTGCTTCACTCCGCCTTGTAGTATTAAGAACGTGCAAGTGCAGAACATAGTTTTTGGTTCTATTTTGTCATCAGTTTGCAAGAAGATAGTCCAAATGATCAAACATTGTACCACACCCCTGTACAGCTGTACCCGCGTCGCGTCATTGGTGTACACTTTATGTAATGTTTGCAATCATTTTTTTATGTTGTGCCGCATGCAAACAGTATGCCTCAGAGCACAGTGGCCGATATGGGGGCGGAGGGTAATGGGAAGGCATGATTATGCAAGGAGAAACAGCCAGGCCCATATCCGCCAGGCTTGATAGGATCAGGGGCGGCAAATGTCTGTTTGTAACGGCCGATACCTCATGTAGGTATTTCTCATAGCACAGCCCTAACTCCAAGGAACAGTGTAGTGCTTCTAAACGGAACACTTACTATAACAGGAGCCTTTTAAGATGTAGTGATGCCCATAGAACATTATGGCATGTGGGGACCAGTTGGGCCCTATTGCACCATTCATTAAATAGGACCATTCCTATTCAATGTATTGCCATTCTGTGTCTGGTTAATTCATGTTTCATACACTTGCCATGTCCACAGATGGTGTTCTGTAACTTGTGAGCAGCACTTGTGTGGGCATGGCATCACATGTGCTTGGAAAGCAAAGGACGCCATATGTGGTGATAATATTATCAAGGCATCTGCCACTATGGGCGAATGTCAAAGGGTGTCAATGCCCACATGCTCGTGTGGCACCAAGAATATAAGGCTATGTTCATTGAGGGAGGGTGTGTATTCTGTTTGAGATTTAGAAGCACAGAATTGCATTGCAGTTGCTCTGTTGGGGTGTATGGCCAGAATGTCACATGGGCATGGCCAGTACTGGACTTTGCAGCTACTGGGGGACTTAGCATGTTTGGCAGTGCAGACAAGAAAATCATTGTGCAAATGTGCACATGATATGATTCGTATATGGTTCGTATACCCCACATTAACCAAAGAGATAGTGATGAGCTCATTAGGTTTAGTTGTATGGATGGAGTGAAGTCTACTGTCAAGTCTGGAACTCAATCCACCGCCCGTTTGAGAGCTGACGCATGCAACGTTCTGTATCACTCAGTATTGCACATGTATCACAAGTAACAATATTAATTCAGCAAGCCTTGCAATCTAATCGCATCACATGGGTGTGAGGGTTGGAAACCACCATCAATGCTTCCTACAGATAATGCATACATGCCATATTATCCAGGGACGTCATTTCACCAAAATGCCACGGGTAGCGGAAGTGACATCACATGGCCCTTAACCTCTGATGACATAACAGGAAGTGATGTCATTTGACCCGACCCTGAAGTGACATGATGGGAAGTGATGAGACACGACTGTTTAACCTTTGACAAAACAGGAAGTGGCATCACATAGCATGTTTCTAAGTACACTATGAAAAAATATGAGTATAATATCACTGTAACGTGATATACATTTCAAACAAGAATAGATCATCAAATGTATCGGCAGAAAGAAACATGCTATAAATGCAACTTGCGAAAATCCAAATACATAGTACGAAATGGGTGCTCATTCTACTCTAAATGCGTTTTGGAGGATTTTGTCTCCATTGTGAATTTAAGGTGTTTAAGAACCGACTAAATAGGTGACTCACCCCCTGAATAATCCCTGTGCCCTAAATAAACCTTTAATGAGTCTAGCAATTACTGTATAGAATTCCAGAAAGACACATTATTTGTTATTCCTATTTGTTTTTATTTAGAGTCACTGCTGAAAGTGCTACACTCGTGGAACCCCGTTATGTTTTTTTTAAGAAGGCTGAACAACAAAGCCAGCAACTCTACAAACAAAGAGCCACATTGCATTAGCCACAGCCACAGGAGCTTCAAATTTGGTAAAAAAACAAAACTATCTTTGCTTAAAAAAAAATTAGGGGTAGCAAGGGAGGACACAGGGGCCGCAAGTGCGACCCCTGGTGTCCCCTAAATGACGTCCCTGATATTATCCATTCCATTCAGGGGAGAATTGAACAGCCCTGGCCTTAACATTGCATTCTGGGAGTTGATGTGTATCACTAAAGGTGTGGCACTTTCTGGCGGTGCGGCTTGATGTAAGGAGGCATACCCTAACATATAGTGGCGTAGTATAGCAAAGAACTCTCTAGTGCCTTAGGCAAAAGTACAGAGAGGGAACATCCAATGGCATGATTACAAGGGTACACAGCAGGGCTAAATCATGATGGAAACACAAACACAGCAGGGTGCAATAGGTGATAAAAAGGAGCTTGCCACTGATATAGAGTCCAGCCGGCAGAGCCACAAGAACAAACTAGTAGCAAGATCCCAATGGAACACACATAGATTTAAAATCTCATATGCAACACAACTCAGTGGAGTAATTCATTAGGTAAAACATAGTGATAATAAAAAAGAACACGACCACACTGGGGCCACATATCCTAGTGTTTGTGATGCTTAATCAATAGGAGCAGTCCACACTTGGGAGCATAATGGGTGTGGTACAATGTTAGGCAAGCTTGGTGGTAACATCTCAATGACAAACAAAAGAAATAAATAATGGTGCAGCAGCCAAGGTTCAATCATAATGGCATGATACAGGGGCCCATACATGTCACCAATGCATCATCACTCTTACAAAGTAACGGGGAGCAGAATACATATGGGGGTAAGGGTTGGGGGAATAGGGGTGCAAGGTGGATATTTCATTTACGAGGGTTTATCAAGTCACAATTCAATAGAGGAGCTAGAGATTGGTTTGAACATGTTATCAAGAGATAGAAAATGTGCGGCACGAATATCGGAGAGATAAAGACAAAACACGTTTTTTATTGACCATTGACATTTTACTTTGCGCCTTTACATTGCCCCAAAAAGCTTCAAAAACAAATACAATCCCTTGGTCCTGATAACATATATAATATAATATGATAAGTCATTTATAACGCTCATGTACACAATTGTTTCTAGGTGCGACAAGACAAGACAAGGGAGAGAAGACAGACGGAGGACAAGACTAACGATCTTACTAGGCCTTGTGTCATTCAGATCATGCAAGTGTGAGAAAGAGAAGTGCAAGGGGAAAGGGAGGGGGGAATGCCAGGGACAGTGGAGGGGAAAACAGGGCAGCAATGCTCCGAGTAAGTGCAGCCAGTGATCTGGGTAGTTGACTGTGTTTCTCATACAATGCCTTGAGTGGCTTCTTTCCTTTGTTTTCTTTATCTTGCCTTTAAGCTTAACAATACAAATTACAATGAAAAGACTGCTCCCTTTTGTATTCCCACTTCTTTCTGATACCTTAAATAAAATCACATTTGTCTGTGAATCAATAAACCCTTCCTTTTTTTGTCTGTGAACACAGTGTGAATGTGTTTGTTCCAGTCATTCACCTGACTTTGTTGTTTGAGCTTAGTGTTAGTCTTTTCATAGAAAATGATGAAAATGATGAAGCAAGGCTTTATATTTGGAGGAACAGGTCCAGAAGAAGGAGTGGTTGACTTTGGAAGTGTGAGCTTGCAGGATCATTGTGTGATGCTATGCTTGTGGGGTTAGGTGCCAATTCAGATTTTCCAGATTGGCGTGCAGGAAAGTCACAATTCTATTGAAGACATGGATGCAAAGTGGATGCAAAGTATTATGCTTGCTCTCTTTATTTACCACTCAAGCTGCAAAACCAACAAGTTTAAACATTAACCAAGCCGTTCGTTCTTCAAAGTACAGTCTTTAAACATCCAAACTCGAATACTCTGACTCCTATCACGTGATCTCACCATCCAATCCGGGCCTGTCTCCTCATGTAAATGTCTGTGACCCGCCATTTTTTCCCTCTTTCTGCCACTTCCTCTAGCTCTGTAACTGAAGCTTGTCAAGTTCAAACAAGATACACTGATGGTGCCTAACATGGCACAACTTCTTCAACTGGATTATTCTCTGAGCTGGATCCTGCTCATCTCCTCAAGAGCCTGTTGGCTTATTCTCTGTACCTATAAGAATAAAACATGTTGTAGACACTGGCATCTGTCACGAAGATGGGCAATCGCATACACTTATGTTACCCCCCCAATGTTTGGCCTTGTTGCTTGCGCCCCTCGCATGCATCACTTGGCATGCACCTACTGCCCTGTCTAGCAGCTCAGTGATTCCATGGCTGGGATAATACGTTGCCTCTGATTCTTTAATAGAATTATGACTTTGCTGCACACTAGTCTGGAAAATCTGAGTTCTACGTCAAGACACAAAGGCTCGTATTATGCTTGTTCAAAGCTTAACACCAACGAGGCAACGTGCTCCACGGGCTTAAAATAAACGGTTTTAGAGGTTGATTAACTCAACCAATCAGCAACTTTCATTATGTCTTGAAGCCGCGCTCCACTCACGAAAGCTTTAGAGGCCATGGCACCCCATGCTGAGTGTCCCCCAAATCTTTCTATGTTGATTCCTGCCTGCAGCATTATCCACTTGACCCAGCGGGCCAAGGTGGCCACCAACACTGCTTTAAACAACTTGTCCAGGTCGATAAACAAGCTGCTGTCCCCGGCAGGCCTGAGTGAGTTAGTTCTTGCTTCATACCTCTTAAGGCTTCTGGCTGGGCACAACATAGTCTGTTATGTGAATGACACAGAGGTGACAGTAGTAAAGGTCCTCAGCAGGGGTTGGGCGGAGCAGTAAAAATGCAGTGGTAACGCTGTTAATGCTGCAGTAATTTTGCAGAAAATGCTCCTTTGAGTCCCATGGACTAAAATAAATGTGGATTTACTGCAGTACTGCAACCTAGTGGAGAATAAATGTTTGGAACAGGTGTACAATTTAAGGCAGATTTCAGAGAGGGAGGAGGCCATTGCTGGTAGAAGGCTTACAACATGAGGAATAAACAGGAATGGACTTAGAGTAATTGGGTAGCAAGAATGGCAGGTAGAGGCAGTGAGTGACTGGGGTCTCAGGATGTTAGATTTACGGTAGGTTTTACTCATGCAGCCCTTTATGATGTATTTCTTGATTTGAAATGGGTGAACAAAACAAGTGAAATTTGTTGTGGGTTTAGGGAGGGGGAATCCTGAGACAGAGAGGCAGACATACATGTCACTTGACTTTGTTGAACACCCCTAGAAGTCTGGAAAAACAACAGTCATTGCTGATGGCAGGAGGAGAAATGACCCATTCTATGTGCAGTGACTGTGCCATGAAAATCATGAATCAGGATCTTGGAGCGGGAGGAACAGGGAATCCCTGAGGGAAACGTGTGTAGGACTCATCGTCACATGATTCTTTTTGCCCGGTAATTGCAGAGATTAAGGGAGGTGGGGTATTCACCACAGTCAGTGCCTATCTCTTGAATTAAGTGGATGAGTTGTGCTATGAGGTGACACCTGGGAGGAGCAGCAAGAAATCCTGGAGGCCAGCTTGTGTCAAAGTCATGCTTGTGTGATATTTATGGGTGGAAATTTCATAGCAGATATTTTGAGAAATGGATGAGCCACCACAGTCTCTTAAAGTGAGTGGACAAGACATGTACCATTGGTTGAAGTTGATACCTGAAATTGAGGGTTGGGAATCCCTGATGGCGAGAGTAACGCTTCCATGTTTTTTGTGAGAGGGATCAATATAAATCAGGGACATGGGTGATGCACTAGTCAATGTCTGTATCTTAAATTGGGTGAAAGAGTCATTTGCCCTTGTCTGGAACAAGGGTGGAGAAGCAGGAGGAGCAGATAACCCTTGAAGGAAGCTTGTGCAAGAGTTATGCTTATGACATTTTGAAGGGAGGGAGTAGCAACAATTCAGGGTGGCTAGTGATACACTAGCAAGTGTCCATCTCTTGAAGTGAGTTACTCAGACAAATGCCATCTGGAGACATCTAGATGAGCACTGGGAGCCTGTTTGAGAGTAACAAAAATGTTCTGGGTGGGAAACACATACATTTGGGACATACATCATACATTAATCAGTGTCCTTCTCTTGAAGTGAGTGGACAAGACAGATGAAACTTGGGAGGAGGAGCAGGATATACAGCCAATCCATGAAAGAAACTTGTGTGAGAGCCACAGTTTTGTATTTTCTGTGGGAGGAAGCAGCCGTGATTTGCCGTGATGGATGATACACCCGTTAGTGTTAGTCTCTTGAAATGAGAAAACAAGATGTGTGTCATCGGCTGACACCTCAGAGGAAGATCCAGAGGAGTACATAATCATGAAGACAGCGTCTGTGAGAGTCATTTAAAAATAATAAATCGTTTTATTGAATAACAAGTAACAGCAATAGCATGTAATAGGCAATACACCTCAAAAATAAAGTGCACTGACAAACCTAGAGTGTGAAAAATGGGTTGACAGTCCAGTAGTGCAGAGTGCCGATTTGGTGCAAGTAAACAGCAACCAGTAAAACAGCCCCAGTAACATTATCGCTGCAAGGTATTCAAGAAAAAGTCATGGCGGGGAGCTTGGATCAGAGTCAGGAGAGTCCTGGTGCGAGCCTCTCTTCAGTAGATTGTTCTGATATGGACCCCACAAATCCTTGGGCCTCAAAGAGTGACGTATCATGTTCCTCTAGGGCTCCTCCATGCCATTACAGATGCTATATCTTGCAACCAGTCATGTGTCTGCGGTGGAGGCCCATGCCTCCAAGCCCTAGCAAATCCTTACTTGGCCAGGAGAAGCAACAGCTCCACCAGTTTCTTAGCATATGGAAAAATATCATTTATATATCCCAACAGGGCAATCAGTGGCGAGGCAGCTACCTGCACACCAGCCATTTCACTGATAATCTGAAACGCTTTACCCCAGAAAACAAAATCAGTCCCACAGAACCAGGCTATGTGGAGAAAATCAGCCTGGCCAGTTCCACAATGCTCACATGCTGATGATGACTCAGGATAATATCTATGTTGCTGTATGGGAGTATAGTATATCTGATGCAAACATGTAAAATGAATCAGCTTTTAGTGACTGTTGAAGGAGACAAATGTAGTTTGCACACAAAAACACTTCCATACCTCGTGTGTGGGAGACTGCTGCAAAAATCTCTCTCAAAGCCTGCGGGCAACCCCAAAACCAACACCAGCCCTGCCAGTGATTTTAGTGTATAGCCAAGTAGTCGGGTGCCCTTCGCCCCCTGTCTTAATGGCATTGTGCAGTACTCAGAAGGTTTGTGGCTGAACCAGGAACGTGTCAAAGATCCCTTTGAGTGTGTCACCTAGTCTAAAATATAGGAACACCTCTAACTGGGTTGAACCACCCAGTGTCTTAAATTGGTCCAAAGTAAACAATAAATGGGTTATCTAGAAACAGGTATGAAAACGTGGCCATTCCCAAACTCTGCATGCAACATGTGTACAACTTGTCGCTATTGAGAGCAAACCTAGGGATGTGAGCGATAGGAATCAGTGGTGAATACATATGTCCCGCATCTAGTTTGTTCCCAATATGAGGCCAAGCAGTGCATGTTGGCACCAATACATTAGTTTCCCCGGCCCTCCTTGCATTTCCCTTAAGGATCACAGATCTAAGTAGCACTGGGCAGCTATGGGACTTTCAATATGCACATGGGATTGACCCGGAAACAGTGATTACCAGTGTGATAGAAGCGTAGCCTGAACTGCCAGGTAGCAGCCCTCAAAATCTGGTAAAGCAAGGCCTCCCCTAGTAAGGGGAGTAGAACATTTGCCCCCACCAACCCTAACCTTCTGGTTTGACCATATGAAGCCTGTGAGGATGTATTTCAGCATTTAAAAAAAAAAGGCTGGGGTAGGTAGGATAAGGGATATATGTATAAATAGGTAAAGAAACCTGGGAAGTATCTCCATTTCTAGAAGTGACATCCTCCAAAACAATGATAGCAGGAGATTTATTCTATTTGAGGACTGTGTCCTTAACCCTGCCGGTTGCTAGCCCATAATTTTGCTAGAACAGTATCTTGAGGTCTCTTCCTACTTCTACCCATAGATATGTGCTATGGTACGCATGCAATAGAAATTCCAGGTGATCTTTTAGTTAGGTGGTGCCTTCAGTGAGAGGAAATAGAGTTGATTTGAATGCATTGACTCTGAGGCCAGAGTAGGTACTAAACTCTTGAATATCTTGCATCACTGGCTCCAGGTTGAGTTGGAGCTGTTTATGGAATAAAGTAATGTCATCCGCATGTAGGGAAATGACCAGTACATGTGAATACAGCTGTATCCCACGATGCATATGCCTCTCTCTAATGAGGGCCGTCAAGGGTCCTATGGCAAGAGCAAATAATAACTGGGAGAGTGGGCATCCCGGTTTCATGCCCCTACCTAATGAGAATCTGTCAGACAATACCCCATTGATGCTACACCTCGCCATCGGCTTAGTGTACCAAAGGGAAATCAAGGATGTAATGAAAAGCCCCATTCCCATCCCACACAAAACCGCAAGCATAAATGGCCACTTTACGGGATCAAAGGCCTTCTCAGCATCCAGAAGCGCTGCAACCGCCGGCAGCCCTGGGTTCAGGACATGAATAAGGCCAAAGATACTCCTTCACCCATATGAAGTGGCCCTCACTGGGATATAGATGGATTGATGGGCCAGCACACACTGGGACATAAAAGGAGCACGACTATTAGCTAAGGTTCTCACTACGATTGTATAACCCATGTTTATTTTGTTAGAGAGATTTGGTCTATATGCAGAGCAGCCAGCTGGATCTTTGGACAGCTTTAAGACTAAGGTAATTATAGCTTCCCTCAGAGTCTCAGGGAGAATCCCACCCTCCACTGAGTGATTGTATACCTCAAGTAGATGTGGGATTAAAATAGGGCCAAACACTTTTGAAAAGTCAGCAGCAAGGCCGCCTGGGCCCAGGGATTTATCTCCTGACAAATATTGAATCGTCTTAAGAATATCCTGGCTAGATATGAGAGCATTCAGAACCTTCCTCTCTTCAGTAGAGAACCAATATAGCCCCATTTTATCCAGAAAGGTATCAATTTGACATTCCTTTTTGGTCAGAACTGATGTGTACAATGCAGAGTAAAATTGAACTAAAATGCCCAGAATTTCAAAGACAGAGTGGTGCAGGTACCCCATATATTCCATTATATGATGGATGAAGATTTTAGGTCTCTTAGCCGAATATAACCAAGCTAGAGTCTACACAGTCTCTGCCTTTATCCACACAGTTCCACCAAGAACTGAGTGCCTAAATATTTACATTCCCTCTGGGCAGTCTCCCTAAAATGTAGCAGAGCGGTATTTATGGTTGCCAATGTAGGGTCATTCATCAGATTATATTCCGTTTCCAGATCCTGCAGTTTATCCCCACATTTATTCAGATCAGCCCTGATGACCTTTAGGACCCCCGCCTCCTTAGAGATACAAACCCTCCAGATATAACACTTAAATGCATCCCACGATGGTGAAGTGGAGGAACCCGAGCAAGTGTCAGTCTAAACAAGGGCACCATTTCTTTGCGCACCAAGGACCGTAAAACCAAATCAGGTAGGACCTGCATATTAAACCTCCATATTCCTCCATATGCCTCCAAGGCCATGAAGTTCACAAAACTGCACAACCATCCTTGCTGCTTTAGACGTGGTTCGAAGGGTATTCATATTTCAATCCCACTCCTTGTCTAGTACCAAGTTTAAGTCCTCACCCCAGAGAATCATAGTGTCTTTAAATCTTAAGAGCTGCTGAGCTATCCAGTCAAAATATTCCTGAGAATCCACATTGACCCATAGAGCAGGTAATCAAGATAACTGGGTCCCCAGGATCGAATCCTGTCACCACCAATGATCCACCATCAGGTTGCCTGATGGATTTAACTATCCTGATCCCCAACGAGCGGGGTATGAGGGTAAAGACTCTTCTGGCATATGCAGAGAAGGAAAAGAAATAGTGATTACAGCGCAATCTCCTAGTAAATTTAGCCTGTGTATTAACAAGGAAGTGCATCTCCTGTAGGAAAGCAATATTGACATGGTGCCTTCCTAAATAGCGCAGAATTTTCCTTGCCTCGGAGTAGCAATTTACCCCCAAACTTTTTTATGAGAGGAGCTTAATCTCACCCCAGGGACTAAGCCATTCTAAGGTCCGACAAATATATTGCCAAGCACAGGACTGAACCACCAGCTCGAGAAGAACTCCCCTCCAACTCCTTCCACAATCCATGCACATCATGCTGTCAATTGGTATCATGCTGTCACAATAAACATATCAATCAGTAACCCTAAACATATAACATGTCGAACCATCCCCAAATCCCACCCTCACCTCTACTGGCAACCCAAAAACATTTGCAATCGTGTTCCACCCTGTGTACCCTCACCTCTGCATGTGTATTTCAGTAAGGGGGCGTCCAGCCAGCCAAGTACACTTGTGTACTTGTTACAACTTAACCAGCAGAATAAAAAGCCAACATTTAATCAGCAATAATCCTGCCTAGCCCCCTAATCATAGCTTGAGAGACCTAAAACAGGATAATCTCTGCCAGGGAGCTACACTATGACACCCCTGCATGAGGCAAGCTGGAAGAACAGGCTAGAACAGGAGGAAACAATTCCACAAATTCTTTGGCATCATCTGTGAGGCGAATAAGAATGTTGTCCGTTTATGTTCCACGCAAAGTCTGGCTGTGAAGTGCAGAGAATACTTCCTAGCCCTCGACCTCATAGCCTGCTTGATTCTCAGTGAAGGACCTCCTGGATACCTGAAACTTGGCCAAAAAGTGCCGAAAGATATGAACAGTATCACTTCTATAATGCAACCGCCTTTTCTCCTGGGCCAGCTTCAGGACAGTATCTCACTCCAGGTAGTTTAGGAGGCATGCAATTATCGGCATACAGGAAGTCCCAGGCTCTCTTCACCAAAAAAGAAGCAGAGAATGGAGATGGGTCCAGAAAAAAACTTTAGGATATGCTCAATGAACAGCTCTGTAGCTCTCTGCCACCCCTGTTATCTGTAGATTATTTCTGCGGGACATGTTTACCAGATCTTCATGTTTGTCTGTAAGATCTTCTTTATGGATCCAACTTCTGAGGACATAAAGGCCATCTCATCCTCCATCGTGGACACCCTGTCCTCTGCAACGTCCTGCTGTGCTGCATGTTTAGCCAAGAGCGTCTTCAAGTGGTCCACCTTTCATGTGAGGGAGTGAGCTTAGTGTCCAGGGTATAGATGCCTTCTTTCAGCTGTACAAACATCTCCTTAATGTCCCCCAGATCCTGCTGGGCCCCCCAGAAATATCATCCTGCTGCTCCGACCCACACCCTGACACCTCTTGGGGTCTAGATTTCCTGCCAGAAGAAAAGGAAAAGTCGGACTGGCTCCTGTCCTTTTTCCCCATGTTTCCCCATCCTGAGGCCTGTAGAGAGACACAATCCCGTCAGAGGCCCAAGTCTCCACTTTGGTATCCTCACCACCTCTGGTCCGGCTCCGCAGCCTTCAACCAATCCACCTAACCACCTCACCTCCAGAGGTGCCACAGAAGTCCAGGTGCAGTTAAATCCTCAAAAGGATCACAGCCAAGGGGGGAGAAAAGGGGGAGTGTCAGGCCTGAAAACTGAGACGGCGTGCAATCCCTACATGTGAGCCCAAGATGACCAGGCTGGATGTGGTGCCCAAGGAGCCACCACAGGTTGCTGCTTGCCATGGCCGAGCCACTATCACCACCCACAGTTTCACAACCCTCCATTGACTCCGGAGCCAATTGGCTGTAAGGCGTCTGTGCCATGCCGTGCCTCCTTCAGGCTGCATCAGCGGTGGTCATAGCACCAGCAGTCCTCCAGCTGCACCTCTGCAGTCGAGGCACCAGGGCACCCCAATACAGCCCCCCTGCTACACTGGCCCTAGTCCTCTACTCCTGGGCACTTCAGGAGACTGTCTCACCGGCTGCAGTTGTTCTGCTGCGCTGGTACAGTATTCCAAACAGAATAAGTGCAGGTGCTAGCATGAGCTCAGATGTGAGCAGCCATCTGGGTTGAGCTTGCGAGCCTCACCTGTGTGAAAGTCATGTTTGTATGATTTTTGTGTGAAGAATGAGACGAAATCTGGGGAGGCAGGTTTTACAGCAGTCATTGACTTAACAGCAAATTGGGAAATGAGGAAGAGGTCGGGATTTGTGGTGCTCATAGTCTTTGCACTTCTGCAGCTGTATTTGCGGTGTGAACTGGTGATGACAGAATTGCATATGGTAACATGAGTTTATCATCCAACCCACATTCCAGGGAGGAGCTTTCACTTTCAGTTCCTCCACGTTCTCAGGGGCAGAAGATGGAGGTATGAAGATATTACCTACTGATGGTCCATGGCGACCAACACACAGTGTAGTTGAACGGTGAAATAAGACTGAAAATTCCATGTCGCTATCTCATCTGCCCCAATCCATCAATAAGCCAGACAGTAAGGATGAAGACAAGGAAATGCATGATGACCAAGACAAAGATTGTGATCCATCAGAATACAGACAAGAAGGCACATTGCTGCTGGAAAGCAATGATACTGACGAGGAGGATAATGGCATGCCCCCATTTGCGTACAATCTCTTCGAGAAACCACATTCCTGTTGCAGATCAGAAAGCACAGCACATCACTTAGAACCCCCCCCCCCCCCAGTACAAGCCCGGATTAGCCCCGTGTATGTATGGTTGTAGTCCAAAACAAATGTCAAAGGGGCTAGCGGGCAGACTTCAAACCAAATGTGGCCACATGCACAATTTGCCAGAAAACAATTTGGCGAGGCAAGGCAGGACCCTACTTGGGTACCACATCCATGCCATCTCATATACTGAAGACCATCTGCAGACACGGATTTGAAGTGCATACCACCACCAGACCACAACATTACCTCTATAATCACAGCATCTCTGTAGTTGCTTGGTACATGAACCACTACCGCCCTGTAACCCAGAGAGGTTTTTCATTGATGTCCCATTGTATCAGACCAGTATTCTGAGAACATTTGAGCATGGACAAAAATATCACAAGTTATATGACCGACATTTCCTGATCAATACTTACCTGGTGATAATGCTTGCAATATAGCACATGCCCTACTCCTTTGTGGAAAATACAAAATTCCTGCATCTTATCAAAAATATCGATCACCACTGGGAAGTTCACTGTCGACATTTTTTGCAAGATGGTACCAGAATTGTATGATGCGTTTATGGCTGCTGGTACAGCCGTCCATAGGCCACAAATTCCACTCACCGTGGACTTATGGACCTGTGGACCCGTAGTACAATGCACAGCACATTGGGTTGCTTTATCTTCCTCTGCCAGCCAATAGAATCCAGAGGTAATTCAAGAGGGCCGAGGGTGCAGGCAGTTTGACTTCTGACAACATTGTGCACACAAGGGTTTCAGGGCAGAAGACACAGGGGAATTGACATCTGGAAGAAGGTGGGCTTTGTTCCAGCAAACAACAGATCTGGCGTCCTTACTTTCTTATGACTTGGCAAAACAAAGCATGTGCCCTTCTTTGCACATATACTTTACCATGTCACCAGAGGCCTTATAAGCAATTGTCAACTTTTGAAAGCAACGGTCACTATGGCCCAGAAGTCGGTTCACATTTCATCCATGCTTCCGCTTTCAAAATGCACTATGACTGCAAGTGCTCCACAAGTTGCCACTGCACACCCTGAACACCTCAGTGGCCACCTGCTGGAAGTCTACACATGTTGGACAGACTACTTGACCAGTGCAATGCCATCACCAATTGCTGCAACGTTCCCATCAGAGACCTAGATGCGGCATGTTTTATATTGTGTCAGCTGCAGCTGTTGTCCAATATTTGATCTGTGCTGTTATCTTTCATGCAGACCACTAAGCATGTTGGGAATCATAATATATTACTCAGATATGTTCTTACTCTTGTTTACCTACTTGAGCTTAATCTGTCCAACATGGTGAGGGTCCAAGCTTTGGCAGTTGATGTGGATGCAGCACATGTGGTGGGAAACCTGTTTTGAACCTTCTGTGGCGATCAATGGGTACTTGTATTTAATGGTAGCATTAAGTACTTGCTGGCTTCCTATAATGACCCATGCTGCAAGGTCAAAATTACCACTTTTAATATGCATGTGTGGGGGAGGAGGCCTTTCATCATACATCACAAGGAGACGCTATGCAGATGTGCAAGGACGCCCCTTTGCAACACTATCAACTTAAAATAGTTAAATAATGCAAATGCAGCCAGCACAACAATCAATAACTTATCCAGATTTTGTCAACTCCACTGGGAATGTCAAGTTCGAGATTCTCGACATCAATGACACCTGTTAAAAGTTGTGTGAGGAATACGAGTGCAGTATATGAAGAAGAGATTTGCTGGGGACCCCTTTTCAGTGACTCAGGCATCTTGAATACACGGGTTATCAACAGGAACTGACAATGGACCATTAGCTCCTCAGATACTTGATGGGAAGTGATGATGAATCAGTGTAGGATATACCAGTGAGGTTGACTAACTCTGCTAACAAGCAGCACTGTTCAAAGGTGTTTGGAGTCTCTGTCATTGCACAGCCAGCCCTTAACGTTTTCAGACTCTCCAACGTCTGCTGCCACCCACTAAAGTTCACGGGCTCAGTGACAGAACACTGTCTCCAGGAATGTCTGTGGGGCCTCCCACCGAGGGCGTCCACTAATTATAGTTCAAAGACTGTTCGGAGGGTGAAGTCATACCTTAACATTCTCAGGCTGTCCCACAAAGCACTGTCGGCTCTTAAATGTCACAGGGATCAACCACCTGCTCTCCCACATAGGGCGACCTCACACTAAATTCCTAATGCTCTACCATAGACCACTGCCACTCTTACATTTAAAGAGTCTGGCCCTCATTCCGAGCTAGGAGGAAAGTACCGGTAAATTCCAGCATGGCGGAAAGTACGACACCGCCCTGGCGTCAGACCACTATTTTCGGCCCATTCCGACCTCACGGACACGCGCTTTCCACCATGCCGGAAAAGTACCGAGCGGCATGCCGCTAAACGACCCGCAAAACCCCGTACCGGCATGCCACGACACGTAAATAACAACACCATCTTGGAGGCAGCAGCGTCTGTAATTAACGGTGACCATAATGTACGGATGCCGTAAATTAAGGTCCCCCTGGAAAAAAACGGAAATTTCGTCATCGCACAGGAACGGGAAGGAGCGCGGCGGCCATCTTTAAAAACACAATCCATTGCAATCCTCATCAGCCAGCACCCTTGGGAGCAAACTGAAGTGGGGAAAAGGGTCACACTACAAGGAAGAATGCCAAAAGCCCCAAAGAAGACTGCAGACCGGCTCCGCAGGAAGAAATTCAGCCCTGAAGAACTGCAGGCCATGGTGGATTACCTGGCAGAGCATGCTGACGTTGTGTTCAGCTCTGACATGCAGAGAGAATCCATAATCTGGAAAAAAAACATCTGGGCTCAAATCGGCCAGAGGGTGAGCGCTGTAGGCACCACCCCCGCACCCCCAGGGACTGTCGCAAGCGGTGGGATGACTTGCGGGTGCGGGGCCTCCTCTCCGCAAACCGGACTCAGGCTATAAAGACCAGAAGGGGCCCAAGTTCCCCTGTCAGACTTGAGCCTTGGGAGGAGACATGTGCTGCATTGATTGGTACCGAATCAATTGAGGGCATCGGCGAGATGGAGTGTGGGGCAACGTCGTCTGCCGAAGGAGGTGAGTGTCCAAAGTCTACACTGCCAATGGCCATTGCATGATTAAAACTCCCCCAAAGGCCATTAAAGGCACCTTCTCATGTTGCATTCCCCCCCATCCAACTAATGCAGAGCCAACTGCCACGCAATCAAGGGCCAAGTGCAAGTACATAACACACATCAACCATAGTGCATTAACTTGCACATCCCATCATGCACACTGTGCAGCCGGTTTGGCAGTGTGCCAGCCAGACTGCACATTACCAGGCCATTATGAGTCACTCCGAAACCTGCATGCATGTCATACTCATGCACATGTACCACTGCTGTTGCTACACCCAAAAGGCCACAAAGCCCAATTGACAGAAATGTGAATGCAGCCATGTTTGCAATTAGAACATCATACAATCATTCATTTTGGCCCTCTCTTCTACCCCCATAGGCACTGATCATGACAGCGGTGAGCCACAGTCAAGCCGCCCAACCACCTCCATGGGCAGTGGCAGGGTCCGGCGCATTCCTGCACCGAAGAGAACGCATACCCCGGCTCCGGAAAGGCCAGTGGAGGCCGCACCACCCCAATCCCTCCCAGCATCAGCACCTGCCACAATGCCCACCCCAACCTCGGCACAATCCAGCATTTCTGGGGAGGCTGTAGCTACAGGCCCCATGGAGAATGTGGACAGCCCTCCATCCATCTGTGGGGCGTCCGAGGATGAGTGCTATCCGACAGTCCACACCCCGGAGCCCTGCAATGTCCCGCTGGCCTCCTACAGTGACTCTGGAGATCCACAAACACCTGCCCGTAGTCCTCCTACCGACACGCAGGGGTACGAAGATCGTGGGCCAAGTCGACCAGTACAGTCCTCGCCAGAGCATGCAGGGCCAAGTCGATTGAGCAATGGATTCCCACCATTTAGCACACGCCGTGCAAATAATCTCGCTGATCTAATCAATGAGTTCATGGAGGACAACCGCCAGGCCATGGTAGAATGGAAAAATGAACTCAGGGACATGCGCCAGACACTCACTGACAGCACCAACAGGCTGTGTGAGACAGTCACTGACAGCACAAACCGTTTGTGTCACGTCCTAGGGCGCATAGCCAATGCCCTTGAGGCTGCCCAATCAAATCCGCAGCATCAGTAGGAGCAAACACCCTCAGCCAGTGGGGCAACACCAGCAAGCCCACCAAGACGCACTCTGCGTTCCATGCGGCGCAGGGACATGCCTCCCCCGGGCCCCGGGAGTATGAATTAATGGTCAATGCTGCCACATGTGGCCTGAACGTGCTACATGGGACTAATGTTGTGGAGTTGGGGGGGAGGAGGATGGGGGGTGAGGGTTTGTTGTGGAGTTGGGGGGGAGGGGGGTGGGGGAAGAGAGTTTGTTGTGGAGGTGGGGGGAGGAGGGTTGGGGGTGAGGATTTGTTGTGGAGTTGGGGGGAGGGGGGTGGGGGGTGAGGGTTTGTTGTGGAGTTGGGGGGGAGGGGGGTGGCTGGAGGGCATGGTCACAATCATCCATTTTTTTCAATACACTATTGGTGTTGCAAAGTTTAACCGTTGTGGACATTCATCATTGACCATGTGTATTATGAGGTCTGACAGTGCATGGTCTACAAGTATACACACACCCAGTGCCCTGTGTGCCCATGTAATGCCACCCTCTGCTGACTTGTGTTCTGCTGGTTATTATGTCCAATCATTGTTTTGCACACGAGATGTCCTTCAAGTGCACCGCCTCCACTTCCTCCTCCTCCTTCACTCCATCTTCATGTGCTGCTAGCAGTCCCATGTCAGGGGACAGAGACGCAATCCAAGGGATGCACATATTGGTCAGCTTTACACATGACATGGGGATCTTGGACACCACATAGCAGTAGATGGGTCCCCCACCAGTCCAGCTGCGCCAACTCATATGTGCCTTACGCAAGCCAGGTGACTGCTTCATCTCCACGCATGCACGGGTATGGCCAGTGTTTTAGTGTTCCCTGGGACTGTTCTGTGGGTTACTGACAGGGGTCATGTACCATGGTGTCAAGGGACAGCCACCAACACCTGCATGTCTAGCCAATTAAGGTAAGTGTTTGAACTGTCATGGTAGAGAACTGAACTTGGCTGACATGGCAGCGTGTAACTGATGGCCATACACACATGTCCATGGATGCCTTTCGCAACATTCATGGCCACATTATGTGTCCAGTTCAATGTAATGCTGTAGGGGGGTGCGTCTACAAGATGGTCCATGTACAATGGCACGGACATCTCGTGGTACATGCTTCGTTGATGCATGCAGCAGTCCTGATGTTATGTCCATGTAGTGCTGTGTACTGTGTGAATCCGTAGTTGGGTGTGTTGGATGTAGTCAGTGGCTCGTAATCTTCATACTGCTCTGATCCATACTATGGTGAATTCCAACACTCCTATGGGTGTGCCAAAACGGTGACGTGGTGTGGTATCCCTGCTGCCCTCAGTTCAATCCACTCCCATGGATGAGTCTCCGTTGTGGTGGCATGCTGGGGCCAGCCACATTGTGCATATGCAGAGTGTCTTCCTATATGCCCTTACGGTTGTGGTGGCCACCAATGAGTGGTGCATGTGTTGTGGGATTTAGCCTTGTCAGATGTCCGAAATGTTGTGGTTTGTGTGTGCCTTACTCCATCGATGTGGAAATCTGTACTCATGTGCCGTTGCACTGGTTCTGTGGCAGGGTGGTTGGTGGGGTGCACATCATGCACTGGCTTCATCATTTCGACCCAGTTTGTTCATGCAGGCACCCACCTTATGGCATCAATGCACTGGCATGACACAGTCAGACGACTCACCAGGCAGCCAGGCACGTCATCCTGCATGTTGCCCCATGCAGCTCGGTAGCGTGGTGATCAGCTGGCCCATTGAGTCATGAGTTGTTCCTTGATGTCGGGCCCACCCATGTGTGATGTTCTTGGTTGCGTTGCATTCCATCTGCACGTAGGGGGAGTGGTATGGCTTGCAGTTGTTATCCGCCACCTGCATGCCATGCTGGTCCACCCAGGACACGTGGGTGCTGTCAGGGGCACCCGTGTCATTTGGCATGCCTGCCAATGCATGGGGGCTGACTTTAGTGTTGTATATCTCCTGGGTAGTCCATGTTTGGGATTTGTAGGCCCTTGTGTGCTTGGGGTGGTGAACCAGCACTTGTTTATGTGTCCGTGTAATGGACGGTGTGACATGCCATGCATGCGCCCCACTGTGTGCTGGTAGGTGCCTGTGGCATGGGTGTGGGGCACAGGCAACACCTTCAGTTGTGCCAGGATAGCAGTGTGTATTTGTATGCTGCTCGCTTATCTCGTTATTTCTCAGGCCAAATATGGTGGTGATGGTGTCACAGTCAAGCTGGTAGGGGGTGTGTATCTGCTCAGGGGTTTCCTTGAGGGACCGAATCTGCTGCGTGGGAATGGGGGCTGCTGGGGTGGTGACGGAGGCTGCACTGGTGCTGCATGCTGGGCCTGTCTCCCCCTCCTTCTCCCCCTGTGTCTCCCCAATGGGGGGGCCTGGTGTTGTTGGTGTAGTTATTTTGGTTGTGCCCTTGCTGGCACTATTGGTCTCATCTTGGTGTGGGACGGGGTGTGGTGTGTGGGTGTGTTCCTTTTCTGCTGTGGCAGACTCCATTGCCTCCACCTGTGCTGATTGTGTGCACCTGTGGCTCTGGGAACCACTGCTCAGGGTTCTTTACTCCTTCTCTGAGATGCCTGTATGTACTCCATGCCGGTAAGGTACTTTATGGGCTTGAGGAGGCCGTAATTTATGTGTGCTCCTTACTTGTGATCAGCTCCGGTTTATGCCATGCCGCTAATTTCAGCATGGTGGGGCGCACGCATGACCCAAGACCGATAATTACGGCATCGTAGTTTACGGTGCCGTAATTAGCGGTCTGAGAGATCAGAATAGCCTGTAGCGGTAAACGATGCCGGTAAATCATTACCGGCATGGTTTTTACCTTACCTCCAACCTCGGAATGACCCCATCTGCCTTTGCAGGCATTCTCCCCCCCCACCCATGACTGACTCATTTCTTTCCCTCTGACAGCAATCGCCAGAAGGGAGTGACAGTTGCATGTGCCTTTTCCATGCTAACCACAATTAATGAGTATCCCAGAGCCCCTGCTTTAAGGTACCATGCATGATCACCCCATACCTGCAATCTTGCCCAAATAAGACACTGATAGAGTTGTACCACCCCAACTCCTTGTTGGTGGCAAACCGGCAACGGGGCCTGTACACAATCTGTGATTACCATTGTCACTGGCATTGATTGCACGGGCTTGGCAGGTGCAGGGTTTTATGCAGATTGGCACAGTACACCCTAATGACATCATTCAGCATCCGATTCTTGGGAAGAGCTAGGGGCCCCATCTACATTATCGCTGGAAGGGCTAGTGGTGGCGGCATCCAGGTTTACTGGAATGTTCAGCAACAGCAGAGGACTCATTTAACCCGCACATTTGTTCATGTCATCGGCACATGTGTTTCCTCACGGATATTGTCCCCAGGGCATGGTCATTGCCCTTGGCTCTCTGCCATATCTTATTTTTTCCCACATCTGCCTACCCTGCAGAAGTCCTTACCCTCTCCTCCTTGTCGCTCTTCCTCACAGGCAGCTCACAAATCCCTCACACCCAGGAAATTATTGGCTGTGTGGAGGACATAGACGTTCCTTTTTCCATTGGACTCCTCCTGCACCTCATTTACCATCTCTGCAATGGCAGGTGCATGGAAAGGCTCCTCCACCACCTCCTTGTCCCTCCCCTTTACTTCCTCCTGCTCAGATAGGTCCACCACCTATTGGGCCACCACCACAGGCTGGCCTCCCCCCTGAGACTCTGCTTCATGAATCTCCTTATCCTATACATTCTTGCCCTGCTGGGTGGAATCCACTTCGTCCATAGCAACGCCCCCCACCCAATGTGGTGCCCGCCCACCTAACTCCTCCTCCAGACATCCTGCTGCAGCTACCTTCTCCTCCCACATAGGGAACATGACAATGGGCCCCATGACAAGTTTGCTGTTCTGGAAACAAGGGTGCCGGGAAGCTCACTGGGACCCTTGTTTCCGGACAGGCAAACTACGTGTCTGGCTGCCGTGGCTGCTGTGCCCAACAGGTCTGACCCTGACGGGTGCATCACAGTTAACAACGGTGCCCGTGTTTCCGAATCCCCACTCTATGGGTATGAGGACTTAGATTTTATCAGCGCCTGACTTCCCGGGCTGCCGAAATTGTAATCTCCTGGTGGCACCAGGAAGTCACGTGCCGGTAAAATTTTACAAGTCCACCGGACTCGTAATGAGGCCCAATGCCTTTTCTATGCCCTCCTGCACCTCTCCATGGGGGTGTCCACAAAAGTGCTTGAATCTGTAGGAAGCTCAACCGGAAGCCCTTCCCCCTTTGTCTGTTTTTGAGACCTCCTCCAATAGCCCTACTTCCGATCCCAGCCCATCCAACATGCCTCATTAGTCGTCTCCGCTGAAATGCATGAGCCAGGCCTTTGAACTGGCACCAAAGAAGACCATGAGGTTCTCCACTTACCTTATACACGATGGGGAATCCTCCTCATCCTTTGAGGAGAAATGCTGCACCACCTCCTCCTCATCACCATCTGCCTTCCCTTCTTGGTGTTGCATGTATACCATTTCAGCAAAGAGAACTGGGGAGAACAAATCATCCACGAGAATCCAAAACACCAAAAATAACCTGAGAACCAAAGTCACCCTGAGAACATGTATACAGAACAATACACAACACGACACAACAGAAACTGGGGAGATGGAACGATGATAAAAAAAGGGTGTGGGAAAAGGGAAAAGGGAAAACAACTTATTTGGGGGGTTGCATTTTTATGGGGATAGAATCAGGGGCAGACAATGTTATTTTCATATTGTTAATTTTTATTATGGGAAATAAAAAAAACAAAAGGACGTCCTATTTCATTTTGTTATATGATATATTTATAACGCGCTTAATACCCAGAGGTTTCTAAGCGCGGACACGGGGATCAACCCTGTAGTGCTGCGTGTCGTCTTGCTTACAAGGCGAGCACGTTGCCCCTGAGCTAGCCTCCCAAGATCATGAGAAAACTAACAAAATGCTAAACAAACAATGAGACAAAGTGGTCCAAAAATGGACAACAAAAACACTCCTGATAATAACAAACACTACTAAACCTGTTCAGAGCTCTGCTCTAAACTCTTAAAAAACATTCCAAACGTCTTCTCCATCATCCCTTACACCATAGAAAAACCCACCAATGACCCAGAAGGGAATTCAGACTAGTATAGGGCCTCAAACTTCTTGTACGAGATTATGGTGCTCTGATTGGATGAACAAATTCCCTTTTCAAGGTTCTAGGGATCCAATTGACAGAACACACCCGACGAATAAGCCCATGATATGACCTGAGAACCAGGGTTTCCTATTGTACCCTGAATTATATTATTGGGAGCAGCAGGGAAACCCACCACAAGTTCGACTTGGGCTTCAACTGAACCAAAAACTTGTCAGAAAATCATGGAACAGAACGATTCTTACCAAAATGATTTCAGGGGCCCACAGTCATTTTTTTAAGTTCCTCCCCAGCTTACTCAGTAGAATAGGAGTTGAGCCAAGGCTGGCGATAGACGGTCTTGCTGGCCCACCCTCCATCACCCGATCAAACCAGAGTGATTGCCAAGGCCTGTATTTTTCAGCTCACCATGTTCATCAAAGGTACTTTCCAGTTGTGATTCAATTTTAAAAAAAGTCCCTGTCTTTTCATATCAGCAATTCAAACAGAAAAAAAGCCTTTGCATGAACGATTCTGCTTTAATGATAATTGCTGGTGCAGTGCTTGAAATGGAGGAATCATGTTGGAGTAAGGATACCAAGAGCTACATGAATCAAATTGAGACTGTAAATGTAATCCCCGTGCATCCCCTCTCACAGTTATAGTGGTTTGTCAATAAAACAGTTTTCCTTTTAAAAAATAGTTTATACCCTTTTTAGTTATATAAAATATTGCCAATGTTTATCTTTTCTGTATGAACTAATGGCTGAAAGCCCAAAATATGCTTTGATAAAAATCTAAATGGAGATTGACAAGTTATGCAACAAGAAAAGGACCATGCCTTGCAAAAGGCGCTTCTTCTTTGAGAGATCAGCTTTGCGATGTGAGTTGTCTGCCATAAAATGAAATGACGTCAGAAGGTGAAGGAGAAAGTGCTCGCAAAGAGAAAGAAAATATGGATGCCTCCAGCCAGGACCAAGGTCTTCTTTGCCACCCGGGTAAGCTGTACTGTACGCGTGTTCCTTTCCTGTCTGTACGCGTGTTCCTTTCCTGTCTGTACGCGCTTTCCTTTCTGTCTGTTCCCTTGTTGCAAACCATGCTATTCTCCATGTCTGTATTGTCACGAGAATGGATTGATAACTTATGAGTGTGCGGTACTGTCTGTTGTGATATTCACATTAAAGCCCACTGCAGCCCATCCCATTATGGGTTTCTCATTCTTATCCTGTTGGCATTAAAGGGTTTGATCCTGTTTGGGGGTATTTATTGTATTTATTTATTTATTTATTTTATATATACTGGGAAGAACAATGCTCCCTAGCTGTTGCCAACGAAACAGAGCAGGCATTTTTTAATGTCTTTTATTGCAACTAGCACCTTGAAAGATTGCTTAGAGGTGCTAATGGCAATAATCACGTTACCGGCCGGTGAAGCCCACCGAATGCGTGATTATTGCCATAGGAGTGAAGAAGGCCTCATAGTGATGATATTTTTAAATTCAAAACCCTTACTCCAGCCGTGAGAGGAGATGGCAACAGCCAAACCATTGAAATCCTGCAATGACACTCCAAGTTGCATCTCCTGCCATCCTCTGATCTTAAAGAGTTGTTTGGACTATTACTGGATTTAAATAAATCCCCAAAGCTCTCATCCTTTTCCACACCAATGGTACCTGTTCACCACTTCATCTGGCTCATGCTTGAACAGTCTTAACTATTCTCTGTCACCCAGCACACTCACATCCGTTGACATGGTACTGCTCCCATTGATATTGTAGACCATACATCCGGCAATCGCTGTTACTCCTGCCCATTGCTGGTGCTTAAAAGGCAACCATTCATCTTGAACTGCAGTCTAGCGCCATCTTGAACACATCTCACCCTATGTTTTTCTTGCTAGCCCGATAGCAAGCCTGACTGCCTCCACTTCTGTATTTGTTGGCATGGTGGAGGTCCGTGTGATCAGCCCACAGAGACCAGGCCCTGCAGTCATCAGTTTGGAACAACATTTTAGGCACTGTTGCGTGGAGTCTGAGTTACTCTTTAAAACAATGCAAGTTAAAGAAATTGTCGATTTTACATTCGGCTGTTTCCAGAACAAAGCCTCATAGGAATACTTTGCATAATAAGACAGAGCGTGCAATCCATCTGCCCAACACGTGCCACCCATATTGATGTGTTTATTTTGACAAACCTCTTTCAGTTCTGTAGATTATTTTTCCTGGCACTGGTATAATATGTATGCAGAAAATAATACATTCTGTGCATCGGCCATCACTTCATGTACCCGTTTAAACAAAAGTAAGCTGAAAAGCGAACATAAGAAAAAAAAAGCAAAACCACGTCTATTACAGTAGACGCAGCTGCATTCATCACACACGCACTCACACATTAAACGCTGCAGCAACCTGATACAGTTAATACTAATACAAATAATACTAATAATTGTAATAACAATAATAATAGGTTTTCATCTCCAAAATGATCTAACATAAATATAGTACTGGAAAATTGCAACATTGTATTGCAAAAATGTTCTTAAAAGTGTCCTGGGAAACGTGTAGCTATTGTATTTATAAAAGTATTTAGGTCAAAGCACAGATCAAAGAGCTAAAGCTCCCTGCTGAGAAATGTAGGCTTTGCAAATGTATAACCAGTTTTGCCACTTAGACCCTAACTTATTTATTTATGTATTGGTTTATTGCTGGTTTGTGCAGTTCCAACGGCAAAGCCAATAGTTTGGGCATGTAAGGCTTTTCTTTGCATTTTTCATTTATAGTCACCAGATGCAAGGGGCAGTGCACAGTTTCAAAGGAGGATGCGTTAAGGGGTGCAGGTGTGCAAGAGAATGAGAAGGAAGGAGATTAGAGCAAGGGAGGAAAGGATTGAGAGAGGGTGCCGTAGATGATGAGCAAGACGAAATATGAGGGTGAAAGGTTGAGAGTGAAACGGTAAGAAATAAAGCGAGAGTGTGATATGGAGGAAGAAAGGGGGTATAGAGTGTTTCGGTTGTAGGTGTCGAGTGAGTTTGGTGAGTGAGGGTAGAGAGAGGTATGTGGGGGTAGAGAGATTGGTGGTAGGGTGGGGGTGAAGTTTGGGGGATGTTGGGTGAGGTGGGGTAGACAGAGTGGCAGTAGGGCAGGTGGATGGAGTAGAGAGAATGGAGGTAGAGTGGGTGGTTGGGGTTAGAGAGAGTGGCGGTTGGGTGGGTGTAGAGTGGGGGTAGTGAGAGTGGGGGTTGTGTAGCAAGAGTGGGGGCAGGGTAGGGTGTGTCAGATAGAGAGAGTGTGGGGTGGGTGGTTGGGGTCAGAGAGAGTAGTAGTAGGGAGGGGGTCTGGGATAGAGAGAGTGGGGTAGGGTTGGTGCGTGGGGTAGAGAGAGTGGCTGGGGGTAAAGTGGTTGTAGGGTGGGTGGAGATATGATATGATATTTTATTTACAGTGTGCCCGTACATAAGTGTTTCAAAGTGTGGCAAGGCAAGGAGGGGGAAACAAGAGGGGACAAGACAACGATCTTAGTAGGCCCAGTGACATTGAGTTCGCGCAAGTGCAGAGGAGAGTAAGGGAAGGTTGGGGGGAGAAATGCAGGACATAGGATCATAACATAAGAAACAAGAAGTGGGGAAACAGTTGGCAGTCCAAGTTAAGTGCAGTACATCATGTTATGGATAGTGCAGGTAGGAGGATAGTAGGGTTACATATATAGCCCCAAGTGCAGGGTTGCTGGGAGGCAGTGCAGGTGTGCAGCTCGGAGGATAGGGACCTTGGCCTGTGATTCAGAGGTTGGCCAGGTAACCAGTGCAGTATCAAATAGGCAATCAGCAGGGAACAGTAAGAGAGAGGTCAGGAGCAAAGAGGAAGGTCTTGAGCTTCTTCCGGAACTGGAGGCGGTTCTATGCACGTTTCAGAGAGGCAGGGAGGCTGTTCCAGAGGGAGGTTCCCGGACAAGAGAGAGATCTGCCTCCAGCTCATTTCTTGGAAAAATGCCTGACCCTCAAGGAGTTAGAGGTGGAGGAGTGAAGGGCTCGAGTGGGAAGATACTTCAGAAGAGAAAGATTGAGATATGTTGGTCCCAGGCCCCAGAAGGCCATGCGGACAATGCAAAGGGTCTTGAATTTGATCCTTACAGCCACTGGGAGCCAATGGAGAGATTTCAATGCTGGCGAGGTACGATCCCTGGGCTTGAGGACCATAATGTGAGTGGGGTTTGGTAGATGGAGCGGGGTTCAGATAGGTGGGGGTAGAGGGAGTGGGATTAGGCTGGGTGGGTGTGGTTAGAGAGAGTGGGAGTAGGGTGGGCGGGGTAGAGAGAGTGGGGTTCAGGTGGGTGAGGTTAGAGAGAGTGGGGGTGGGCTGATTGGTTGATGGAAGTTGGTTGGGGACAAAAAATATGACAAACAAAGCAACCTTTGAGGAATTCGACCATCCGCATGGTCGGCATGCACTCGACTTGGCTTTTTGCCATTTTTAATTAAATGGAATGATGGTAGACCAACCTCAGGAAAATGTATGGGGAAAATCCAAAATCCTATTCTCACACCACAATAAGCATAGACCTGTGTACTCTGTTGTGGACACAGCCTACAGGTGCAGTCCACCCCTGTCATATTTAGTTGGAATGTGCCAGCCAGGTGTGCACAATGTCATCTACAGGAAGTGGGAAGACCAACCTTCCCCCTGCCATGGTCAGTTTCATTTACTGACAAAGGCTTCATGGAACAACCCTGATCTTTTGATAGGCACTACAGCTGGTGGCAGCAATTAACATACCCGTATAGAGAGTCCTTCAAACAGGCCCACATGGGGCCTGGCTGCAAAGGTTAACAAAAGAGACAGCGAAACCAACAGCTTTTCATATGGAACTGTGTCAACCTGAAGCCAGCTCCCACCTCAGTTTGAATGACAGTGAACTGTCATGTCTGGACCTGTTGTTTATAGTAGGCCACCCCACTAGGGGGATCCCATTCATAAGGTATGAGAATGTGGTCTGCAGAAGCCTGAGGGAGGCCTGCCACTTTAACCAGGGACCACACATGGAGATCCATCATCCAGAGAGACTCTTTGATCACAGCAGACAGGCAGATGGGTGGGCCAAGGGAGTGAGCCCAGCGCTATTTGTGTTGAGAGGAGGTTTCTGCCATCTTGGTTCTGAGACACCCCCTGGTTCCTGTTTTATCCCTTTGCCTTTTCCAGTTGCAAAAACACTCTGGTTATGACGGCATGCACATAGAAAATTGTTGGAAGGGACCCCATGAGTGGTTCACTAAGGCAGGCTTAGCCTACACCAATCACTGTGGCCCACTTGGCTTTAGAAGCGGGCTGAGCCCCTCTTTCGGCAGATCATCTGAAGACTTCAAAATAAGTAAGAAAGAAAAACTCATCCATGCACCCTGGCTGAATGTACAGTCTACCTTACAGCTTCCACCAGTGAAGGAAGGCCAGGACATCTAAAGAGGGCAACAACATCCATCCCCTTAACTTCTCTCAGGAAACAGGGGGGGGGGACTCAGAGGACCCTCCAGCCGCAACAGTACTGGTATCCAGCCAGCAAACAGCGTGCCTTGCTAGGCTCTGCAGAAAGCTCCCTGGACAGGAAGTGCCAGAAAGTCTCTGAACCCGAAATCAAGTACAAGGCAGCTGGCTGCAACACTCCCCCGAGCTTTAGGCCGTCCGGCTGAAAGAATGACACAATCCCATTGAAGAAGCTGGGTGAAGTGGCACAATGAGCATCTACCGATGTCTGCCTTAAAGGATATTTTCGAGCCAGTCGAGTTCCTCGATCTGCATCCTACGGGAACGCTGACCTTTGTTAAGCTGCCGTCGCTTAAAGATATCTGTGATGTCTCAACTAGTGCTTCAGAACTCAATTCCTGAGCCAGAGCAACTGTGTAGGCCACCCTGCAGCCATTCGTACAGCCTCACTTGCCGAACCGTCTTGCACCTGATACCCGCACCTGACTCCCATCTCGAACTCTGTCACAGAAGCCTGCAAAGCACCCTGAAGCGGATTCGATCCTGTTGATCACCAAGAACACCTACAGCACAAGGTACATTGTGATACTATCCCCATGTCCTTCCCAGATGGCCCACATGAGACATATTAAGACCCTTTGTTCCCTTTGTGCAGAACACAACAAACCTTAAACTGTTGCGGTTATTAATCATACCGACTACCCTCCTGTAAGTATCCAGAGTGCTTCCATTTTTCTTCTTTGAAACTGTCTGGTTGTATTTCGTAGTGTTGATAGACTATATGTTGCCATATAAATAAAGTAGATATTTTTGATACAACCTTGACTGGACAGACCCATTTATCATTGGATAATCATTGTGGATTTGATTTGTTGCAACTAACCAACAATACACAACCTTTCAGAGATAAGCCTGCCGTTCCATTCACGTTACCAAAATTGTAGAATGAGGTTTATAATTTGCTTGTTATTCCAATCTGTTCATATCCATTATGGCGTATTAGAGGTGTGGGGCTGATTGATGGTTTAGAAACCAATGTTCAACCCGGAACCACTACTACCCCAGAAGTTGATTCGTCACACAGCCTCAGGTGGACTACTCAAAAGTAGCCCAAAATACCCCAAACAGAACCCACCCAGCTCATGTAATGGGGGTGGGGACAGTGAGTGGGGATAGACAGTGTGGGATTGGGGTGGGTGGTGGTAGAGAGTGTGGGGGTTAAGGAGAGAGTGGGCATTGGGTGGGTAGGTGTTTATAGAAAGGCAGCCTCAGGAGTACAAAAAACAGATCTGTTGTCAAAAGTAGCCCGCAAATAGCCCACTCGTACATGAGGAAAAGCCCAAAATATCCCAATGTGAAATTACTATGCAGCTGGGAAATGGAAAGACAGGCACCGGACTTGCTTCTTACAAAACTGCTGATTGGAGTAAAGATTGTTAGGGAACTCCTCATTGGGTAGTACAGCAGAGGAGTTTGGAAAAAGATTTAAGTGATTTGGGAGTTTCATGCCATAGCAATGCCCATTGCTATGCCAACAAGATATTCATAGTTCAGACCCCTAACCCCTCTCCCTCTCTTATGTAACAATGGTTTTGGAAATGCCCAAAATATTGTCAACCAACACGAGTTACTTGACAGTGCCCCAAGAATGAGGGTGATGGTAGAGGAGGCTTGGCATAACAAGATTTGCTGACTTGACCAGTGGGAAAATGACGTTGATGAGGGTGATAGCAGATAGGAGAGTAGGTGGGATAATAGCGAGTCAATGGAGCAATAGGAGAGGTTGGGCAGCATGCATGGTCTCAGGAAACATCCCCCAACCTCATCACCTAACACCACACACATAGAACAGATGTATTCCCACACAAACCAGACTACTGCAATGAACCGAAATAAAAACAACATCTAGCATATTAGGTAATGTTAACAATAAAACAAGTAATTTACCTAAGAATTGGCATAGTTTCTTGAAAGAAAAAAAATGAAACACATATAACCCCAACAGGCAAACACCAAACAAATGATCGCTGCCAATGTCAAATAAGCTACAATGAAGACTCACCAAAATCTTACGATCGTTCTGACAATTCCCTATATATCATGACAGTCGTTTGCAGCCATTCCCAGTGTTTTGGCAACGAACACTATTTGCAATGGTACCTTTATTAATTCAATTTCAATTTAGCTTCATTTTGGAAAAGATTAAAACATTCCATGGAAGCAAAGAAAGAAAACAAGTAAAAACGATGTTCCCTGAAAATAAATTTAACACATGTCTGGACAGGCCAAGAGTCCATTTAAAATGGGTAAATCCTTACCACAAATAATATTAACTGCGCAGATTATCATCCTTCGAAATCCTCTATATGGAAACACAATCACACACACACACTACGTGTAGGCAGTCAGTTGAAATCTAACTAAACAATCACTGTCCCAATTCATAAGCCAACTGCTCAGATTTGAAAAGTGCTTCAGTTCTAAACGTGCTGAGAGCATAGCCTCTGGCCATGTCAGACAGTAAGAAGAGATAGAAGACAGAAGGCCTACCTTGCACAAAGCCACAGGTCTGGAAGATGGGAGCCAGATGCCTCTGACTGGACATTTTAAAAGAGGGTAAAACAACACAATGAGCTTCATATTTTCAGTGGATTCCATAACGCATTGGACAACTAAATTCAGCCTCTGGCTTCCAAGTCCAAGCAAACCTAACCGGGGTGATTAGTGGAACACCCTCAGTCTAAAGTATGGTAAACTCGACCAACCGCTGAATTGATGATTATGTCACAATATAGGCCCTTTGACCACAGAAAGATGAACAAATAGGCGTGCGTCTGTTTTTCAACTGATATTGGGCATTAAAAGTAATCCGTTCAGATGTGATGAACTACATTTCAATGTTTAGAGGTTAGAGGTTGCTTTTGATGCACATCAACCATCGGATTCATCCGGCTGAATCATTTTCAATTAGACCATTCAAAATATTATGCTTTAAAGCAACGTGACAGGTTCGCCATAGAGTGATCCACAATAATAACAGACAGAGCGTAATTACACCTAGTAAACATTTAATTCCCAACTCAAGGTGGATACTTCACACAGAGGCATGTGCTGAACACAGAGCAATCAGTGGATACATTATTTATTTTTAAATAGAAGAGGAGGACATTTTGCAGATCCTCAAAAAGCTGCTCCTTATGTTGTAATGACAACCGTTTTTATGGTATACATTGTCAGAATAATCATTTAAAGGCCTTTTTGTAGTGTGGGAAAACCTTAATAGTCACTGATTAATGTGTATCATCCTCTCTACTTATGTCAATATATAGGTTGGTTGGGAAAGGTGGTTGGCAAATCACTAAACTAAGTAGTCATATAGGCTACACATGGACAATATGCTTTGTGACAAAGTCCCCTGACTGAAAATTCAAAAAGATGACCAAGAAGGTCAGGTACCTCCAATGGACCCAGGCGCAATAGGGGGAGAATCCCCGGTCACCCCCACTTAACCTACTCCCTAGTGCATAGAGACCCACTTCCTTAAGACTTGTCAGCCACCTAGTCAGTACCAGCAGCCCACGGATCCAACTATCACGCATTCACCTATTTTCATGTCGGCACACACAAGTGGCACTGTCTCGTTAAGATGTTGAGACTCTAAACAGTCTCAGATAAACATTGAACCACCAGCACAAGAAATGACTGCCACACTCTGGAGCCTGCACAGACAGCACGGACCCTTTGTGAATGTATGCAAGTAATTGCTCATGGGAAAGATGACTTTGTGAAAATGTCTTGCATGGCCCATGAAGTGAGTCTGTATCGGACCACCAATTACTTCAAGGGTGCATGAGACACTTGCTATCTGAGTAGATCAGACAAAGAGATCCTGGAAGAGGTACCCTACCATATTATCATTTATGAATACCTGCCACAGAAATGCAGCAAACCACAGCATCCATGGCGCCCTGCAGAGCACAGAAAAGACACATATATTAAATCCAAGATGGCAGACCAGCCAGTTAAAGATTTGCTTCACCTTACAAGTCGATTATGGAGCCCAGGTGTATCAATTGAGCCAAGACAATCTCGGTCCTACACCAATTTACCATCAGAGGTGCAGATCTTCCCAGGGAGTCCGGCCAATGGGGAGAGGTTACAAAGCTGTATAAGCCAAGACTCACAGTCAAAGAGTGTGTTTGTTTGGAGATGGTTGTGGAAGGTAGTTGATGTGAGTTGTTGAAGTTGTAAGGAGTGGGAGACAAAAGGCGGTTAGATATTCGAGGGGAACAAAGAGGTTGGAGAAGAATATCGGAAGGGGTGGAAATAAGAATTAAGGAGGTGGGTGTTAAACATCAGGAGGAAGGTCGGATTGAAAAGGAGATTGGTGGCGATCAGGTGGAGGGAGAAGGAGACAAGCAAGAGTTTGGTGGAGATCAGAAAGTTGTGGAAGGAGTAGATATGGAGACAGTGGCTGAACAGCAGGAGGAGGTGGAAGGAGAAGAGCAGGAGGAGGTGGAAGGAGAAGAGCAGGAGGGGGAACAACAGCCTATTTGAGGTGGCAAAAAAAGATAACGAAAAGTTCTCCAAACATCAGGAGGAGCTGGCAAGGCAAGGAAAGGAGGAGATTTGTGACCCTCAGTGTGAGATGGTAAGAGAACAGGAGGAAATTGGAGAAGAACAACACAAGCCCTTTGATAGACATCATAGGAACGTTTAGGGAGAGCAGTTCGGTCAAAGGCATAGGAGAAGACCCAATCTGGTTTGGTGGGTGGAGGAATGAGCATGTAATGGAGATTCAAGGAAGGTGAGTATCAGATAAGGATCAGTAAGGTGGTCAGAAGAGTAAAATGGGGACCCTAGAAGATGGAGGTCATGAGACCCAACTTAAGCAACCTATAGTGGCAGGGGGATGTGACCCTTTGTCCACTTGAGTCATGCTGACAATGACAGAGAAGAAAGGTTTGGGAAACAAATACGCCTAATATCAAGAAGCGGTATCCAAGTGACTGAAGGAAAAAGGTTGTGGGCTCCCCATAAGCCTGCTACTGAGGGATTTGAAGGATACCAAGGGACAGCTCGAAGAAAACCCTCAAGCATGATACTCATCCAACATTTTTAGACAATGTGGGACTTTGTAGTAGTAGGTGAAGGAGATTTGCTGTATTTAAACCTGTTTCAAACCATGCCAGTGCCTTGATCTTTTGTTCTGACCCTTTGCTCTTTGGGTCTGTTTGCATTCACAAAGATTGGCATGACCAATGATGTGTGTTTACCATGTCATTTAGCAATATTGACACAGAAACCCCTCTCTGCTATAAACCTTATGGAGGACATGCAGTTTTTCTAATGCAGTGTGGGTTAGGGCCATCGTAACAGCATCAACTGTAAACAATAATAGAAGACGTTTGTGTGTGTCAAGTTATGGGACATCAGGTGTTAAACCTTTCCAGAGCCCTTCCTAAGGAATTTGTATAAAGAGTGACAACTACGGCTGGTTGAACAACCACCAAACCATGCTTGTGGCTCAAACCAAATATGTGCATATATATTCAAATATGGTGCCACCCCCATCCCATAGATTGGGGTTGATGGGGTTCTGTTTGGCATGTGGTTCAGAGTCACTGATACAGCCAGCAAGATTATGCATGCTATACGAGGTTTATGAGCCTTATATAAGGACCAATTCATTGTCAATGTTACTTTGTTCTTTTAGTTAGATTGTAGGAGCAGAGATTTTGAGGAAGAAGATGAGGATGATTCCTTTTGGGAAGATGGTATTGATTGCCAGGTGGGGTTTCTGGACTAGAATGGTGAACCTCTTGTACATGTGAACCCAGATGCCAAATGTGGCAGATGCCAGATTCCCACTATCTGAGAGGGTGGGGGGGGGAGATTGGAGAAAATGAGGAGAGGAGGGAGGACTTATGGGTTGTTGCCATAGCCACAGGGATAGGAGGTGGAGGAGGAAGAGGCAAGGTGTAAGTGATTTCAACCCGGCACTCCACCTAAGTCAATGCCTAGCGTGTGATGCACAGCTGGAACCTTTATTTATTTATTTATTTATTTATTTATTTATTTATGTCTATAAGTTTTTTTATTTCTGAATGATGTACCCTTATATCACACCCCTCTCTTTGAACCCCCCCCCCCGGTCACACTGAACCATGAAGCAGGCTGTTTTTCAAAGTTAAAAAGAATTATTTTAGGTATTTTCACAATATATATATATATCACACTATTTAATGGTTTATATAATGATCACCAATGGGGGGATGTCACAATAAATCTCTTTAATCACACAGAGTATTGGTAGGAAAAATAATGCAGCATAGAAATAATACTTTTGTGTGGGTTCAATCAAAAGGCAAGTGATCACTCTTTCCCCCTGCACACTACTCAATCCCCCCAATATGCAGTATAAAGAGAAGGAAGGAGAGAAAACAGGTTTCAGGAATACACACTCAACAATTACAGTATTAATCACAATTTTCCCCCAGCAAACACAGGGAAAAACAGGAATGACTGCAACTTGTCAAAATGGTTTTGAATGTGGCTTTAAATGAATGGTGAAAACACTGAAAATGGATTTAATTCACTAAAATGATTTTAATACTAGTTGGAGCTGCTTTGTATAGTTTCAGATAAACGCTAGCAATGATTATTGAATAATTAGCAGATTGAAAACTTAATCCTGTGGTCGGATGCAATGTACAGCTGTTTCACACGTGATAGGTTTGAGCCAAACGAAAAATTTGCGGCAAACTTTTCTGCGTGCATTAAGCGCGATTGCGGAAAAATTACAAGGAGATGTTAGCTTCAAGTGGACACTAACATTTCGTTTCTAGAATGCACGGTGAGGAAGTTATGAAGGTTTAATGTAGAGGTCGGTTTTTTCAGAAAGAGTCAAAATTTGTAAAACAAGGTTGCGTTTTTTTAAAATTACAAACAAGTTTCTTATACTAGGGGAACTATAAAGCCACAAACTACACGACAGCACAGCCACCAGTACAGCGACGATTCTGTCTGGTTTTTTGCCCGCTGAGACGCTTGTCGTTCTTCAGCAAATATATTAGCGCAAAGATTGTTTTAACACTACTATTACCAAAGGACTATAGGGATGAGAGAAAGATTCAGGTAAGACCAAAGATTTTCTACAATGCAGTTCTGGATATAAGAGACTGGGTTTGGATAGGGATGACTTTTGAATGATACATAAGCTAGAAACAATCCTATGCTATGGATACTCACAACCACTGTTTGAAATGGATCAGTCAGAGATCTGGTCAGGGATACTTTCTGGACTGGAATTCTGCTAGCACACCGAACTGGACTCAAGGCCCTCTGGTTCTGCACTCAGCATGGCACTCTGGACAATGCACGGCGAAATTGGACTGGATCTGACTGGTTGGTTCTGTTTCGCTGCTATCTGGTCACAGCTCAGCTCTACTGGGTCGGATCTCTGAATTCTGGCAAGAATTCTTATCAAGAAAGCAGCACAGCTCAGCCAGGCTGTTCTTTTTTTTGTTCCCCTTGGAGGTCTAGGGTAAAATCTGGTTTCAGGATTTTAAAAGGCCAAGCTGAGAAGGGTTCAGCTTTGGAAATGGGCCTTTCTGCTTTCAAAGTTCTGGAGTCTGGAATATGGATTTCTCTTGCAAAGTGCTTCACCAGCAATCAGATGGTGGGTGAATGTGTGTCTCTAGGTCCTAAGCTGTCTCTATTTATGTATTTTCTAAAGGGGTGGGTATGCTGACTTCTACTAGGCACACCCCTGGGGATTCTATTGGTTATTGTCTTTCCTCTCCCCTGATTTGAGAAGAAAACCTGGTGTCATGATGACATTATATTTTGTAATCCAGGGAGTACCTCCCCTTTGTTTCTGCACAGTAAATCTATTTTTCATACAAGGCATATTTACAATTTTACCAACTTTCTAGCAATAACATATTTATAGCACAGATTTAGAGGAGCAAGTATTCATCCGAGTCCCATCTTAGTGAGAGCTTTGGTTCAGATTTAACAGTTTTTCGCACTTTTGGTCTGGTACCCAATGTCAGATTTGTCCACTTTTTTACAAATATGTGCACATGACATCTGGGCATAATCATGTGACGTTTCATGTTTCTGGCATCAACATAATTGCAACAAAACCAGAAATTCAGTAATCTTGTCCCTGAAAATAGCACAGAGTTCTGAGTAGTTTCAAAACTTGACCAGAATTTTCATATTAACAATACTATCATTTTACAAGTTTTTACAATTTTGCACAGTCCTCGGTCAGTCCTTTTCAAAATATACTTTCTTGTGCTTTAAGAATACACATAACTGTCTGTCCCCGCTCCAAAGTTTTGAGTGGGTCAAGAGCAAGCCCTGCCTCTTCCCTCTGTTAGGAGTTTCTGTTGACACTTGAATTGTCATGATGCCTACCTCCAAGGAGCCAGGTCCGACCCAGCAACCCCAGAGGCAGGCATCATTTCCCCCAGGGAAGTGCCAGCGGGCCGAAGCTGGGGCCCTTTGGACACAGTCCTGGCGCCTTAGGCGCCAGGCTCATGTTGGACCCCTGTCCTGGCGCCTTAGGCGCCAGGCTCATAAAGCTAGACATGTGTTCAAGTGTTTTAAGGTGCACTTACCTGATGCAGACCATGCTGCTACATCCAGGCCCTCTTGAGGCCTGAATGGAACTACTTTACCTGTGGAACTACTTTCCCCTGGGTGTGGTTGGGGAAGGGTACATACCTGATCGGTGGAAGGATACATACCTGGAACTTCTTCCAAAGCTATTTAAACCACGCCCGATCAGCAACTCACGCTTTGCATTGTTCTGCTCCTCGCAGCTGGACGCTCACCGTGTCAGCTCCTGCTTCTGGACTTCAGTCACGCCTGTCAGCATCCTGGGTCACCTGCTAAGAGAGAATTGGAGAGAAAGAAGACCTTACCTGCTAAAGCTGCATCACAGAGACTTCACACCGATGATCCTGAAAGGGAAGACATCATTTTAAAAGCATTTCGCTTCGATTGCTGCAGCGCTGCATTTCACTCACCTTTCCTGGGCACCTCCATCTTCAGCAGCGATCATCCGGATCCGCAGCCACTTCCCAGAGCCTAGAGAGAAAAAGACAAGAACACAAGGTGAGAGAAGGAAGGGAATAGGAAAAGCTCAGTTTCCTTCTAAGACTTACCTGTTGGGTCATTCCCATTTCATTTTGGGTCCTGCCGCTTCCTGGCATTCCGGACCCCGGCCCCTCTGGGGAAAAAAGACAAAGACATTGAATGAGGGAATGCAAAGACATTACCCGAACGCTCATCCAGAACTTACCTGTCATTTACTGGAACTGCACGTTTCACTTCGGGTCGGCGCCATATCTCCGGCATTCCGAACCCCGACCCCTAAGGGGAAAAAGACATAAGCGTTAGCACTTGCTGCAATAAGACAATGAACATTATTATTAAGCTTGAACTTTTGAACTTGCTACAGAACTCTTACAGCGCCTTACCTGAATAGTCAAGCTTATTTGAACTCCCATCAAACCTCAATCCAGTGAAGTAACTGGGTTTCAACGCGCCCCTGCATCAGAAGCAGGATGGAGAACTCATCCTTCCAGACCCTAAGGTGAGACTTCACGGGGAATCGAGGAAGGGTATCGTGGAGGGTTTGAAGGGAGTGGGAGGCTTGAGCATTATTCCGTCAGTAGGTAATACTCCCTTTTCACACACAGGGAAATATTCCTGCGAGCCAGTGAGTCCATCTTCAGAGTCCTGCGCTTCACCATAGAAGAAGCATCAGCACTCGAAGCCAGACCTGCGCCTCCGTGGGAATCAGGTGAGCGTGACATGAATTTGCATACCCTTTCAATCCAGGAAGCCTTTTATCTCACTTTCAGGAGTATGAGCTGGTGCCCCTCCCCTTTCAATCAACACCTGAATGTGAGTTCCTGTGGCAGAGAGCAGGGGGAAGGTGCCTTTTGTTTGGGGCACGCTGTGGAATTTGCTTTGAAGTTCTGCGACTGGCATCAGGGGTTGACCTTAAAAATCCACTTTGTTTACATTTTTCTTTGATGAAAATAAACTTACATTTTCAAAACATGCAAACATATCTCCAATTCCAGTCTTTTTAAACATAGAAATTAAATAGTGGCAACCTATATTGCTTTTGATAGCAATTCACTTCCTTTCAACCATTTGATTTTATTGTACAAGTGTAAGCTTCTAGTGTAATTAAATGACAGCTTTCATACAGGCGGCCAGCGGTACTGCGCCCATAGCTGACAGATTTTCCAGGCAAGCACCTTTTTTAATGTGGATATTCTTGTGATGAAATCTGCTTCTCCTGACATTGTGTGCTCATGTGGATTCTTTAAATAAGTAACAGGTAACACCCAGCAAGGATGCTGGATCTTTTCTGATGTTTATGAACCATTTTTTTGTAATTTCAGCAACCAAGGAAAAACGGATTTCAGGGCACTTCTGGGTTTCCTTGCAATGAAGCACTGCCTTTCATGTAGTTTCCATTTTCCCTCTTGGGCAGCCCAATGAAAGGTTTTAGCAGTGTGGTCTCCTGTTCCACAACAGACTCAGGCAAAGTAGATAGGCAGCCAACTTTCTGGTTTCACAGCGCAATTCTCAAAGGTTTAGCGCGCATAGAGCTTTTGCGGCCATTTTGTTGGTTCCGGTGCCACCGGCACACAGTGATGTCGCAGGACAGAGCTACTGGGTCAATGCATCCCACAAGCCCCCCCTCGCGATTTGTCTTTGACCGTCCGTCAAGGGAAGTCGCGAGATTGGGATGATCAGTTCCTTTTCTTTCTGGTCCAAAAGTGAAAATTCCTCAGCTTCACCCATCAGTGGTGGATCGACCGGTTCTCCTTGCCAATTCCTGATGAGAGTATGGAGAGATACCTCATGCCCCTTGGATCTTTGCTTCCGGTCCCTGGGTGGTCCTCCTTGGTTTTAGTTAGCATGGTTTCCAAAACTAGGATGACAAAGCAAAAGCATATTTGTAGACATTTCCCCACAAGTATTTATGTGGTGGGGCGGACACATACATTTGGCATATCAGGACAATTTATTTCTAGTGGCAATTTATTAATTATACAGATGGAATCATTTTTTCTAGTTGGAATTCTAGGGAGCTGCAGTGACCCCCTCTGAAGTCTCCAAAGAATCCTCTAGTTGCCTAGGATGGCAACAATTCAGTTGGTTGATATGGACCCACTTATCTCCCCCTCTGTCAAACTGCCTTTGGGGATATGGATTTTGTAGGCGACTGGTGAGATTTTGTCTACAATTTCAAAAGGACCCCTTCAGCAAGGAAAAATGTGCGCTGTATGGGCTGGTTCCTTTGGAAAGTGTATAAATATACCCGGTCTCCTACATGGTATTCTTTTCTAGTCGTCTTTAAGACATAGTGGGTCTTCATGCTGTCTGCAGATCTCTCTAGATTTCGCTGAGTATAGGAAAAAGCATGTTGAAGGTGTTTTCTCAGATTTTCAACATACTCATGAGTTGTGGAGGCATTGATCAATGTCTGCTCTTGGGTCCTTTAGAGCAGATGCTGGGAAAGCACCATCCTTCGTCCAGTCATCAGCTCAAACAGTGACATTTTAGTTGCAGATGAAGGGGTAGATCTGATGGCCACCGGGACAAGGGATAATCGAATATCCCAACTTGGCCCAGAATCTGCCACATACATTTTTAATATGCTCACAATTGTCTTGTTGTATCTCTTCACTGCACCACTAGAGGCTGCCGGTAGGCAATGTGTAATTTCCTTTTGACCCCAAGTATCTCCCACATCTTTGTCATTACTTCGCTAGTGAAGTGGCTACCTCGGTCTGACTCGATCCTTTGCGGTAGTCCAAAATGCAAGAAGCTGTGGTTGATCACAAGGATAGCTGCTGTTTCTGCCTTGCAATTTTGGCCGGGAGACATTCCACCCATTTAGTAAACAAGCATGTCACGGTCAACATGTACTTGTTCCCCCTAGAGGAGCGAATCACGGGCCCGATAAAATCAACTTGCAAATCTGACCATGGCAGTGTCATCCCCCTCTTTTGGAGAGGCGCACGGTGTGTGAGGGATGTTGGCTGAAATTGTGCACACACAAGACACCCCTTAAAGTATTGGCCGAGGTCCTGCCCCATGTGTGGCCAGTATGCAACCTCTCTTAAGATTTCAGTTGTTGTATGAAACCCCTTATGACCGGCTGTGACCGCATCATGGGCATGACTTAACATCAGTCTTCGGAATGAGGTAGGGACCACCCATTGATCATGGCCAGCTAGGGATCTCCTTACCAACAGTCTTGGATTCAGAACATTTTAGGACATTTCATCACCACTCTGAGGTCCTCTTTCCCAATGTAATCGGTAACCATCAGGGGAAAGTTCTCAGGGTCCTCAATGAGTTGATAACATTTACCAATTATTGGATCCCCTTTTTGATCCGTAATCAAATCAGCATCTGCGGTCTTGTTACCCCATTGTGCAGTTGAGAGTTAATTGTGAGCATTTGTCTGGGACCAAGTGATAGCAGTGACCTGGATTTCCCCCAACAGGGACTCGATCTCAAGTAGATCCCCTTGGATGGCTCCAGTTTTGGCCAGCTGATCAGCCAGGTCATTTCCAGGTTTCTCTGATCTCTACTTTAGAGTGACTCTTGATCTTTTTCCAGTAGTTTGTCATCCCATTTGAGGTGACCAGATCATCAATATTTTGAATTAATTGTCCATGTTTCAATGCTTTATTATTAGCACATAGCATGCCTCTGGATTTCTAGTTAACTAGGTGCTCCACGTTGATATTGGACAGCAGTGAGGCTGGCTTGATGCACAACCATCAACTCTGCCACTTCACTACTTCGGGGACCGATTTTGTACCCAGTGGAAGGCTCTGGGGCGTCATTCACCCAGGCATTCCCTACGCCGGCCACAAGTTCTTTTTCCCCGTTGTTGTCAACATGGTAGGAGCATCCATCCACAATGGCAGTGGGCATTCCCTCACACTTGTCCTCTTCAAAGACTTTGTGTGGGGAATTAAGGTATGCCTCCATGTTGTCCTTGATTTTGAGACTTTCGTCCTCGAGACAGTTTTATCTGGCACAATCATGCAAGTCAGCCAGACCTTGCGCGAGGGGACTCTTCTTGTTTTGGCCATATCTGACCTCCACAGGAAAGCCTTGCATTGACAGAATCCAGGAAGTAATTCGGGAATTGCTCACATTTCGGGGCCGGATTCTGTCACTTTGGAGATATTGCAGAGCCTGGTGTGGAGTTTCTACTATGATGTGTTCCCCCTGGATAAACGGGCGGTAATTCTTCAATGCCCACACCGTTGCCAGGAGTGCCTTCTCACAATCGTTGAATTTTTCCTCCACAGAGGATAAAGTTTTACTCGCATAGGAGATTACTTTATTGACCTTGTCATGCTTTGGGTATAATACTGCAGTGTAGCATGTATTTGAAAACCCTGTCTTGAAGAAGAACTCCTTGTTTTTGACAGGGTAAGCCAGGCAAGGCGCTTATGAGAAGCTTTGTTTGAGTTGTCTTACTGCCTTGGCTTGTTCTGGACCCCGCTCCCACTTGACACCCCCCCCTTCAACAGATGGATCAGGGGTCTTGTGATCTCTGCGTAGTCCTCAATTAACTTTCTACTTTAATTAGTCAGTTCAAGGAGGCTCCTTAGTTCCCGCAGAGTTGTGGGATTTTTTAATTTCTGGAGTGCTTCCACTTTCTTTTCCTGGGGACAGAGACCCTGAGGCGTAATCTCATGCCCCAAGAAATTTACACGGGTTCTGCACCACTGTGCCTTTTGAAAGGAAAGTTTTGCTCTGGCTGTGCTGAACTGTGTCATAACATAACGGATCTCCGCTATGTGTTCCTCCACAGTTGAGCTTTTGTCTAGAACATCATCTACATAAGCCAGGTTACCCCTTTCACCCAGATCGGGCATGGCCTTATGTAGAAAAATGTTAAATTCATTGCCGGAGTTGATGTATCAGAAGGGAGTCCAGGTCTATGTGTACTGCTGCCCCCCGAAGGTGATTGCCAGTTTGTATTGGTCCTCCCTACAAACAGGTACAGTCCAGTACTCATTGGTCTGGTCTATTGCAGTGAATACCTGTGACCCCTGAATCTGGGCCAGCCCTTGGTCAATGTAAGGAAGAGGCCATCGGGAGGTATGGACCCATTTGTTGAGCTCCCTAAGGTCGGCTTAGAGTCTCCACTGGCCGTTTGGCTTCAAAATCCCCAGCACCAGATTATTGAAGGTGCTGTGGACTGGACAGAATATCGCACGGAACTCAAGATTCTTAATTATTTGTAGTGAGGGACTCCATAGATGCGAGAGGCAAGCAATATTGCTTCACAAACACTGGAGTCATGCCAGGGTCCGTGGGAATTGTTGTTGTGGGGATGTCGGTGCGACCACAGTCATATGAGTCCACCGCAAAGAGATCCTGGAAATCCAAGAAAACTTGTTTCAATTTTTGCTTCTGCTTCAGAGTCTCACAGGCATCATTTAGGTTGACTCTCTCTTCAACCATCTGCCTGAAGCCTGGAAAGACCTCCGGTTTTGCTATCTCAGCGGCCTCCTCAGCTGGGTGGAGAAGTCCCTGGTCAAAGTGCTGATTTGGACTGGTGGCTTCAGGTGGGGAAGGCAGTCCTTGTGGACTTGAAAAATCACCTCATCCCTCCTGAAGTCACAGGTCACATCTTCCTTACCATAAGGGCAGGAAGTGTACACCAGGAAATTCCCCCCATGCGGGTAAATATCCTTTCTGGTATTGTGTTGTCATCACTATCACTGTCAAAACAGTCCTTGGGGATTGGTCCTAACAGTTCATTGCCTAAACCTATGGAAAAATGTCGGTCATCGACCACCATTCCAATAATGGTGCCTGCGGCTAGAGTGATACTCTTTAAGTCGCTGTTATCCACCTCTATTGGAATGGTGTCATGTTCTATATTGAATAGTGGTGTTGGGTTTAACCCCAACCCTTGCTGTTGGAGAGAAGCATTTAGATGAATATAGGCATCCGGGTTTTTCAATTTCTGTCCTCTTTTAACTTTCACTTCCAGTGAGAATTGTCGGGTCCTTTCTGGGATGGTGACTTCCTCTCCAATCTAAATTTCAACTGCATAAGGCAGCAGTTGAGCTAACCTAAATGCTTTCTCTGGGTCATCAAAGCCCATGGGATTATCCGCTAAACGGGACAAAGCTTTGAAGTTTATTAGGTCCAAACTAATGGCAACGCGATTGAGAATGTCACTGCCTAAGTAAAAGGCGCCAGTGACGTCTGGCATGACCCAACAATTATGGACTATGCTCTTGTTGCCTATGGAGATTTTGAGCATACACCTGTTTGTCAGGAGATGTTTGGAATTGGCTGTTTCCAGATCCATTTCCCATTTGTCTATCAGTTTAAATGTGGGAAAGGATGGATCTTTTGGGAGTTTTCAGAATATGGCCTCGCTGATGAATCTCTTACCGTTGTTCACACACACTCAGGCGAGAACAGAGTCCTTTCCTTCATTTAACTGAAAAGGGATGAACAACTGCTCTCCAATTTGCTGAATATCAGCCAGGCTTTGAGCTGATTTATTATCTTTCTGGACTATAGGAGTGGGAATTTCTGATTGTGAATTTGTAACGAATTTCAGAGTGTTTCCTTCCAGTGTGGAATGCCACCTTAGACTGGAAGGAAGGTTGATTTTCAGGAATAGAGAGGACCCCCCATCACCAGTTTGTTGTCCTACTGCTATTACTGTCACCTCTGGGATTTGGTTGTTCTGGAAGTGAAATTCTACTTGGTCAGATTTTTGTTCAACCATGTGGCATGTGCCGTTTAAACTAACATGGTTGACACTCAGTGTTCATTTTATTGGTTGGCTAGTCTGGGTCCAGAGGACCTTGTTTACACAATCTATTAGGGGTGAAAACCTTCGCAGGAGGTCATTCCCTAGTAAACAAGGGGTTCCCTCTGGAGTTACAACTATAACCGGGTGCTTCGCCTTGTGTCGGCCAATTTTAATGTCCAAATCCGCAGTCCCCTCAATGGGAATTTCCTTCCCTTAGAAGTTCTGAAGATGTCCAGGAAGAGGGGTGAGAAGAATTTGGTATTTTTCCCCCTTCCCGAATTCAGTTGGTCAAATGCCCTTTTTGACCGAAGGGTAGCTTGGGATCCAGTTCCACCCGCGCCAAAATTGTACACTGCCCCTGTATGTGGACTGGGGCATAGAATATTCCCTCCTTCTACTCAAAGGGGCACAGATAATGTACATTTTTGGACAACTGGTGGGTTAGTTTCTTGGTTTTGGATACGGATAGAGAGGTGATTTGGGAAGAATCCTGTGTGGAGCCTTGGGAATCTGAAAAGAAAAGGTGGCAACTAGATATGGGAGAAGTTTTGGGTTCCCCTGGTTCTGGTTCTGGGCCGCCCCCCCTTTTGGAGGCAGTCGCCAGGCTCTGTTTGAACCAGGGGATTTTCATGCTGTTGGTTCTGGGGTTGGATGATGGGCGGCGCTAGCTCAGTCCCCTAATCTAACCAGTCTGGATTTTGATCTTTTGGGACCCATTTTTCTTTGGGAGGAGTTCCCCCATCTCTGAAGGAGAAGATCCTTTCCTCAGAATCCTCTGAGGACCCCTCACCTTCAAATTTACAGATTTGTACCTCCTCCTCAAAATGGGTCTTTTTGGGTTCTTTATTTCTCCTACCCCCCCTCTGCTCCTTGGGAGGCAGACTCTCTGGTGCAGGATATTTTGGTTGCGTTTCCTGGGTTTCCAGGGGCTTTTTACAAGTGGGGAAGGAAGCTTCCTCCAAGGCTTTACACCCCCCTTTCCCTTGTGCCTCCTCCCTGGGAACCGGTGGGTTGTCGGGATCCTTCCCCCGTCATTGCTCTGGAGCACCAGGTCTGGAGTTTGAGGCATTCTGTGCCAGCATGCTCATCTGAGGGTTCTGTTGAGCCCTCATCATGCGATCCAGATCCTGTGCCATGTTTTGGACCTGGCGCTCTAATTGTGAGACCCGCTCAGGCTGATACAGGGTTCTGTTGTCTCCCCTGGGCTGATCCCGGGAAGGGTAGCTATCCCTTCTCTGAAAATACCCCGGGTTTGGATAATTTGGGTACCCCTCCACCCTTGGCCTCCCCTCTCCTGGATTGGGTTGTCTGGGCTCAGGAAGTTGGGAAAAGAAGGATGGATGGTTCTGGGGTTGAAAGTTTTGCGTGTACCTGGGGAAGAAGTTCTGTCCAGGATTTGGGGAATTACTGCCCTCCTGGGGGAAGTGATGAGGGAAGTTCCCTGGGTTAGCTGCTGTTTCGTTGGATCCCCCCTTGGACTGGAGGAGTCCACACATAACCCATGATGGGTCTGTTCCCCTTGTAGCGGGGGCTGATGTAGTCAGGAGAGTTAGGGGTCCCATTTGTGGGGTTGCCTCCCTGGTTCCCTGACAGTGATTTGCCTGAGGGCCTTCTGGGTTTGGAAGTGCTCTGATTCTGTGCAGGCAGGTTTTTAGGCCCCCCATCTCTAAATCTAAAATGGGGGCAACCTTCACCTCTGCCACCTTAGCAGCAGCAGGGGTGTTGGTTAGTTAGGGGCTTTTTGGAGTATTTTTGTTTTCGATGGGTTTTTGCACCTCGCAAATTTGTGTGGCCTGTTCAATGACCCAGTCTAGTGATCTTTTCTTGTGAAAGTCTCTCACTAGCTGGGTCATGATGTACTTGGGGAGAGCGTGGAAGGAAGTATTCACAAACTCTTTGCTGTCAAAGCGCACCCTTCTGGTGGTCTGTGCAAAGGCACACTTTAATTGATGAACAAATTCTTGTGGGGCCTGATCTTCCCCACATTGCAAGTTGTAGGCTGCCTTGCGAGCCTCCTGAGGATTTCTGTGCACAGAAAAATGTTTCAAGATGGTCGCCCTATAGGTGGACCATCTAGAATGATTTTGGTCCTCCAGCCCTGCAAAGAAGCTGGAGTACTCTGGAGAGAAGGTCCATTTCACATATTGAATACTGCTTTTGCTGCCCTTCAAATGGAAAGTGTCCATCATCTGTTCAAAGAGCTCTAGGTGCTCCCAAACGGAATACTTTGCGTTCTTATGATAGGGCGTGATGACGCTCCTTATTGCTTTGATTTGTTTTAGGGGATCCTTGAGCAAGGCCCTTTTTACCTTATTGGCTTTTTTGGTTCGGGTGACCCTGGTCCACTCCTCCTCTGACTCAGAGGCACTGCTCCCAGAGGTACCGGTCTGGACTTCTAGGCTCTCCCGGATCATGCGAGCCTGGGAATGGCTGGCAGAATGTGGGGACCTAGTCTCCTGTGTCCAGGAGCGCTCAGAGGAGTCTTCTGATTCCTCCTTGCTCCCAGGATTTGGATGTACTAGCTGGGCAGAGGTTTTCAGGATGCCCTTAGTTGGCCTACTCTCATGGAGCTCCCCACTAAATTTGACAGTACTTGGGAACCCATACCCAGATGCATGCCCATCCATTCCTGGGAGGTGCTGGTATATGAGCCCCATATTCCTCATTGGATTGAAGTCTGCCGTCCCCATGGCCCTTGGCTCATGTGCACCAGTGGACAGGGGGATGGCTGAGTCCAGGGATTGGAAGATATGAAGGCCTCTGGTACTAGGGTTCCTGAGGTTATTCTCAGGTGTTTCCCTTTCCCAGCGAACCTCATCTCTCTCAGCCTCTGCTCCCTGTTGCCATGCAAGAACCTGGGCTTTCTGTTCCTCTATCAAGGCCTTGCTAGTTTTTATCTGGTTTTGGGATTGTTAGAAAGCTGAGGATGCTAGCTACAAGTGAACACTTACATTTCGTTTCTAGCATGCACAGTGAGGACGTTATGAAGGTTTTTCTGTAGAGGTCTTTTGTTTCAGAAAGAGTCACAATTTGTAAAACAAGGTTGCACTTTTTTTTAAAATTACAAACAAGTTTCTTATATTAGAGGAACTATGAAGCCACAAACTACACGACAGCACAGCCACCAGTACAGCGATGCCTCTGTCTGGTTTTTGCCCGCCGAGACGCTTGTCTTTCTTCAGCAAATATATTAGCGTAAAGATGGTTTTAACACTACTATTACCAAAGGACTATAGGGATGAGAGAAAGATTCAGGTAAGACCAAAGATTTTCTACAATGCAGTTCTGGATATAAGAGAGTGGGTTTGGATAGGGATGACTTATGAATGATACATGTTCTAGAAACAATCCTATGCTATGCATACTCACTACCACTGTTTGGAATGGACCCGTCAGAGATCTGGTCAGGGATACTTTCTGGACTGGAATTCTGCTCACACACCGGACTGGACTCAAGGTGCTCTGGTTCTGCACTCAGCATGGCACTCTGGACACTGCACAGCGAAATTGGACTGGATCTGATGGGTTGGTTCTGGTTCACTGCTATCTGGTCACAGCTCAGCTCTACTGGGTTGGATCTCTGAATTCTGGCAAGAATTCTTAGCAGGAAAGCAGCACAGCTCAGCCAGGCTGTTCTTTTTTTTTTTGTTCCCCTTGGAGGTCTGGGGTAAAATCTGGTTTCAGGATTTTAAAAGGCCAAGCTGAGAAGGGTTCAGCTTTGGAAATGGGCCTTTCTGCTTTCAAAGTTCTGGAGTCTGGGAATATGGATTTCTCTTGCAAAGTGCTTTGCCAGCAAACAGATGGTGGGTGAATGTGTGTCTCTAGGTCCTAACCTGTCTCTATTTATGTATTTTCTAAAGGGGTGGGTATGCTGGTTTCTACTAGGCACCCCCCTAGGGATTCTATTGGTTAGGGTCTATCCTCTCCCCTGATTTGAGAAGAAAACCTGGGGTCATGATGACACTCTATTTTGTAATCCAGGGAGTAACTCCCCTTTGTTTCTGCACAGTAAATCTATTTTTCATACAAGGCATATTTACAATTTTAACAAAAAAACAATAGAATGAGGAAAGCACACCCTATCTTCTGTGTGATTTACTGTAGAAAATTTTCGTGTTTTTTGGCTCTTATACTAAACAGTTTTTTCTGGGTGCCGGGGAGAAAAGATATGACTCTGGTATCTAAAAGTCAAGAAGGAATAAACGAAAAATGTAGTTCCCATTGGTAATAGGAACTCCCGTCCCCTGCACACCATTCAAATATGGAAAAATAGTTTTCCAAACAAATCTCAATATTGTTTCGTGATTTTTAAATAGTTATTCTGTCATGCAATCTCAAAGACGGTTTTTTTATCCACATTCAACCTCAACGTGTTTCTAAATTACGATTTACAATTCAATCCACAGTTTTTACACTTTTCAAATAATTTGATATTTAATAAATTTATCAATTTACACTCAAAATATATCTAGCATAAATTTGTTATTTACTTTTGAGTTCACTTTACTCAAATAACTTTAGTTATGCAAGCAACAAAACAAAAATTAGTTGTTTTCACCAATGCCACAAAATTAAAAAAGTAGCTCAACGCGTTTCGAGAGATTTAACTCTCTTCTTCAGGAGCACTAACACTATTTTTCTTCAGACTCTAATCTCTCATTTTCTGATTCTTCATGATAATGTCCAAACAATGATATAATGATTTTTAGAAAGCGAACTTCATCCCACTTTAGTAAATGAACACTCCTTCGTCAGTTTCCGTTGCAACTATTCCATTGTGAAATGATGGAAACGTCATCCTTCTAAGTTTCCCAATTCGTTTTTGATTATCTGTAAATGATAGGATATGTTTATGTGTTACTTAATGTCCTTAGTATTGTCAAATGCTGTGTAGTTATACTTCAAACTGTGTAATATCCAATCATACCTGTGTGTTCCAATCGGAACAGATGACACCTCTTCCCAGATTTCAAATGCCAGTTATGTTTCTTAACTCAATTCCGACTTGGTATTCTGCTGAATGTTCAATCAACTTCACGGTGCTTATACCTCTCTCTTCGTGTATAACCGTTTCCTCCCTGTGTTATAACCATAATTTACGTCAATACATTATCTAGCTTACCCGTATTTACATGTGTTCCTTCCGTTGTTGTTTTAGGAGTTCTGTCCTTTTCTTCAGTTTACATTTCTCTTTGGCTTGAGATAAAATCATTTCTGAAAACAAGAAGAAGCAGTGCGGGGACGGTGGAACAGTCAGTTCAGGTAAAATTAAAACGATTCGGTATCGAAATTTAGACTTATTAAGTGCCAAATGGATAAGATGTTTAAACAATACTAACAGTGAACATCCTCAACAGATAGAGACACTCACGGAGACACAGCGAAAGGAGAGAATAGGAGTGTCGAGTAAAGGAACGTTCACGGCGGCATTTTGCTACTGGTTCAGGTAAACAGAGGAAGTCCCTTAAATTAATTACTTTTTGCAACACATGTAAATACGGGTAAGCTAGATAATGTATTGACGTAAATTATGGTTATAACACAGGGAGGAAACGGTTATACACGAAGAGAGAGGTATAAGCACCGTGAAGTTGATTGAACATTCAGCAGAATACCAAGTCGGAATTGAGTTAAGAAACATAACTGGCATTTGAAATCTGGGAAGAGGTGTCATCTGTTCCGATTGGAACACACAGGTATGATTGGATATTACACAGTTTGAAGTATAACTACACAGCATTTGACAATACTAAGGACATTAAGTAACACATAAACATATCCTATCATTTACAGATAATCAAAAACGAATTGGGAAACTTAGAAGGATGACGTTTCCATCATTTCACAATGGAATAGTTGCAACGGAAACTGACGAAGGAGTGTTCATTTACTAAAGAGGGATGAAGTTCGCTTTCTAAAAATCATTATATCATTGTTTGGACATTATCATGAAGAATCAGAAAATGAGAGATTAGAGTCTGAAGAAAAATAGTGTTAGTGCTCCTGAAGAAGAGAGTTAAATCTCTCGAAACGCGTTGAGCTACTTTTTTAATTTTGTGGCATTGGTGAAAACAACTAATTTTTGTTTTGTTGCTTGCATAACTAAAGTTATTTGAGTAAAGTGAACTCAAAAGTAAATAACAAATTTATGCTAGATATGTTTTGAGTATAAATTGATACATTTATTAAATATCAAATTATTTGAAAAGTGTAAAAACTGTGGATTAAATTGTAAATCGTAATTTAGAAACACGTTGAGGTTGAATGTGGATAAAAAAACCGTCTTTGAGATTGCATGACAGAATAACTATTTAAAAATCACGAAACAATATTGAGATTTGTTTGGAAAACTATTTTTCCATATTTGAATGGTGTGCAGGGGACGGGAGTTCCTATTACCAATGGGAACTACATTTTTCGTTTATATTTACAATTTTACCAACTTGCTAGTAATAACATATTTACATCACAGATTTAGTGGAGCAAGTATTCATCTGAGTCCCATCTCGGTGAGAGCTTTGGTTCAGATTTGACAGTTTTTCGCACTTTTGGTCTGGTACCCAATGTCAGATTTGTCCACTTTTTTACAAATATGTGCACATGACATCTGGGCATAATCATGTGACGTTTCATGTTTCTGGCATCAACATAATTGCAACAAAGCCAGAAATTCAGTAGTCTTGTCCCTGAAAATAGCACAGAGTTCTGAGTAGTTTCAAAACGTGACCAGAATTTTCATATTAACAATACTATCATTTTACAAGTTTTTACAATTTTGCACAGTCCTCGGTCAGTCCTTTTCAAAATATACTTTCTTGTGCTTTAAGAATACACATAACTGTCTGTCCCCGCCTCCAAAGTTTTGGGTGGGTCAAGAGCAAGCCCTGCCTCTTCCCTCTGGCAGGAGATTCCTTTGACACTTGAATTTGCATACCCTTTCAATCCTGAAGCCTTTTGTCTCACTATCAGGAGCAGGAGCCAGTGCCCCTCCCCTTTCAATCAACACCTGAATGTGAGTTCCTGGGGCAGAGAGCAGGAGGAAGGTGCCTTTTGTTTGGGGCACGCTGTGGAATTTGCTTTGAAGTTCTGTGACTGGCATCAGGGGTTGACTTTAAAAATCCACTTTGTTTACATTTTTCTTTGATGAAAATAAACTTACATTTTCAAAACATGCAAACATATCTCCAATTCCAGTCTTTTTAAACATAGAAATTAAACTGTGGCAACCTATATTGCTCTTGATAGCAATTCACTTCATTTCAACCATTTGATTTTACTGTACAAGTTTAAGCTTCTAGTGTAAAAAAATATGACAGCTTTCATACAGGCGGCCAGCGGTACTGCACCCATATCTGACAGATTTGACATTGTGTTCTTATGTGGATTCTTTAAATAAGTGACAAGTAACACCCAGCAAGGATGTTGGATCTTTTCTGATGTTTGGTAGCCATTATTTTGTAATTTCAGCAACCAAGGAAAAACAGATTTAAGGGCACTTCTGGATTTCCTTGCAATGAAGCACTGCCTTTCATGTAGTTTCCATTTTCCCTCTGTGGGCAGCCCAATGACAGGTTTTAGCAGTGTGGTCTCTGTAAAGGACCGGTAGGGGGTGGTCTGTACTTCTGCTCTCTATATGGTAGAGGGGAGGCACAGAGGACCCCAGCCTAGATTCTCTATTCGGTAGCTATGGTCGAGCAATCAAGGCCTAGCTTCTCAGGAGGTGATGCAGGCTGGTTCTTAAGTACAGTGTAGTCCCCAAGCCCCCACAAAGGAATGTCCGCACACTGTATTGGTTAGAACACAGTCTTTATATAATCAATATTCAAGGTTATGTACACTTATCATAATAACTCACTTTGTACTTACGAAAATCAACAATGGCAAATATATACAATTCTAAAGTGGTACCACCCTTTGTATTAGATCTTATTAAAGTGCATCAACAATACTGTAACAATGTCACACAGATCAATAGAGTGAAACCAGCAATAGAGAGAGGAGGGAAAATAAGATGGTTGAGCAATAGGCAGAATACTGGCCCCTACCACTAGACACAGTTCTGTGTGGAGATCCCCCCACCTGGACAGCCTGTAATATAAAGATATAGCACAAGCCCAGTCCATATATTGTTCTGCAAGTCTTATTCCCTCCTATAATGTTTTTACCCCCCCAATGTACCTGGTGGAGTCGAGTTCTTCGAAGAGGCGTCGACAGATCCTTCTTGAGCAACCCCCTTTCAAGCGGGAGTCACGGATCGTCGAGAGGCGTCGAGAAGCGTCGAGGAACTCGGCGTTCGGCATCGGGGAATCGACGGCCCTTCTTGAGTGCCTGCCCTTTAAAGCGGGAGACACAGGTCGTCGAACGTCCGACGGAGAACACGGGTGAACGGCGTCGATGAGGCGGCAGCTTCGTCCGAGCGGTGCTCGTCGGCGTCTGAGCATCGGCGTCCTGCAAGGAAGAGGCGTGCGGGGCACCTCGACGACAATTGTTCTGGACCGCAAAGATTCGTGAAGACGGGGGCCCAGCAAGGGCGTCGAGTCGTTCGAGTCTTTGTAGTCTTCGGGTGGCGGGAAACCCACCGGCAGGTTTCTCCTCGGCGCGTTGGTCATCCTCGGCTTTCTCCGGCAGGATAAAGCGGTCGACGATGCGGACGAGGGAGTCCTTTGAATCGAATGTTCTTAGGCAAAGGAGCGGGCGGCTCCGGCCGTCGGCGGCATGGCGTCAAGTGGTTCCCACGGCTGGGCAACACAACTTCGACGGGCCTCCAGCGGTTACACAAACCTGCGAACCCTGGTCGACGGCAATGGACTTCGACGGCGGCGATGTCCGGGTGCTTCACTTCGATCTCCTCGGCGGTCCCGTCTCGGGTCGGCAGCCTTTCGAGGGTCTGACTTCCAGGGCGCTTCGGCGAAGATGGAGCGGTGCTCGATGGTCCCTCGGAGCACGGGAAGAGGGCGCCTTACCAGGTCCTCTCTCGGGTCAGTCTTCGACGATTTCGGCAGCCTTCGGATCGGTCAAAGCAAATGCAACAGCAAGTCTTCTTCTTCCAGCTGGACGTCGAGGATCAGCAGTTCCAGTTACTCTTAGAGTGGAGACTCAGCTCCAGAACGCTTCTGAACAATTAACAGTGGTGAGAGGTCCCCAGATATACTATTCTGTCTCTCATCCACACTGCTGGCACACACTCAGCAGCCAATCATGCAGAAGGGCATTCATGCAGTCAGTCAGCTAATCAGGCACACAGTGCATTCAGGCCACACTCCTCCCTTTCAGACACTCACAACAAGGAATGTGGATTGGGACAAGTACCCAGCCATTCAACACTACACACTGCATTCAGGCCAGTTTCGGGCAGGGCTGTCTCAGTCTTTGTCTCTCATGCCAGAAACCAGACAACCACAACAAGGAGTGTATATTGGTCACACACTCCATTCACCCAGGTCCCACCCACAGGAGGTACCCACAACATACAGTCACTGGGAAGGCTCCAGTCAGTCTAGCTGGGCCTTCACAACAACACCATATATGGAACTTCCACCCAACAGCCAGTCAGGGGGAAGGGACAGAGTCAGGGCTTCCCAGGACTTTGGGAACACAAGGTAACAGGCAATAGAAAGCAAGAGGCCACAGGGGCCATCTTGTTTCCTATCAGGAATCAACTGATCCCAATGGCAGGGCCTGCGTATCCCAAAATGGAGGACACCCAGAGCACCTGTCAAATTCAGCATGGAGCTGCCACCACCCCATACCCTGCTCTGTTGGCCACCCACAGGTGCCCAAAAACATACACTAGGGGCACAGGGTTGTACCCCTACCCATGGGTGCCATAAGGGTATCCCATGGGTCTGTTCACCAAACCAAAAGAGAGAGCTGCACTGCCAGGAGTCCCACATGGACTCCTGGGCAGAAAACACGACAGAACACACGATAAAAAGCAGTAAAGGACAAGGATTCAGAGGCCCTGTCCCTCGGATGCATTTCCAGCATCACAGTCGCCCCCCCCAGACTGAGGTGGAGGGTGTCTAATCTCCCACGGGATAGACACCCTCATCCAGACGGTCAACATACCTTCTGGAAAGGCCATCCGCATTATCATGACTCTTCCCTGGTCTGTGCTCTATGGTGAAGTCTAGCCCTTGCAGGCTAATGGACCACCTGAGCAATTTCGGATTCTCACCCTTCATTTGCATAAGCCACTTCAGGGGCTTATGATCTGTTTGGACCTTGAAGGTAGACCCCGTAAGGTAGGGCCTAAAACGCCTAAGGCTCCAAACTATGCTAAAACACTCCTTTTCAACAGTAGCCCACCTAAGTTCTCTACCCTTGAGTTGTCTACTGATGAATATGATAGGATGTTCTCTCCCTTTGTCATCTAACTGGGACAAGACAGCTCCAATTCCGGTGTTGCAGGCATCCGTCTGGACGATAAAGGGTCGGCTGTAGTCAGGCGCACACAACACAGGTGCCCTACACAGACTTTCTTTCAAGCCATCAAAGGCCCTCTGAAAGTCTTCGGTCCAATTAACCTTCCTAGGCTGTTTGGGTGAAGTTAGAGCTGTCAGGGGTGCAGCTATGGTTCCATAGTCTGCCATGAAATTGTGATAGTACCCAGTGAGGCCCAAAAAGGCTCTCACGTGGGTTTGAGTAGTGGGAGTCTCCCAGTTCTGTACATCCTGTACGTTACTGGAGAGAGGTTGGATTTGACCCCCTCCTACCTCATGACCAAGATAGGTAACTTTCCCCTGAGCTATCTGGCACTTGGTGGCCTTGATAGTGAGGTTAGCCCTTTTCAAGGCCTGCAACACCTTATCCAGATGTGTCAAATGCTCTTCCCAGGTGGAACTGTAGACGGCAATGTCATCTAAGTAAGCCACACAAAAGGCTTCCAGCCCACTGAGCGCATGGTTGACCAATCTCTGGAAGGTGGCAGGGGCATTCTTCAACCCAAAAGCCATGACCCTAAACTGGTAGAGTCCCTCAGGTGTTGAGAAGGCCGTCTTTTCCTTGGCATGGTCCGTCAGGGCTATTTGCCAATAGCCTGAGGTAAGGTCAAAGGTGCTCACGAATTTGGCAGAACCTATGGTGTCCACGAGCTCATCAGCCCTGGGCAATGGGTGCGCGTCAGTTTTGGTGACGGCATTGACTCCTCGGTAGTCCACACAGAACCTCCAATCCTTGGTACCCGCCTGGGAACTTGCCTTGGGGACAAGGACCACTGAACTGGACCAGGGACTGGTTGAGGGTTCAATAACACCCAGATCCAACATCTTGGCAACCTCAGCCTGGATGTGGTTCTTGACGGTATCTGACATACGGTAGCACCTGCTTTTGACAGGTACACTGTCACCAGTGTCAATTTCATGCCTACACCACAGTGTAAGGCCTGGCGTCAGTGAAAACAGAGAGGCATACTGTTGGAGCAAAGCCCTGCAGGCCCTCTGTTGCTCTGTTGTCAAATCCGGAGAGAGATGTACTCCCTCTACTGAGCCATCCTGAGGGTTGCTATGCAGCAAATCAGGAAGGGGCTCACTCTCATCCTCTTCTTGCCCTGAAGCTAGCAAGAGACATGAGACTTCTGCTCGACGGTGGAAAGGCTTGAGCCGGTTTACATGGAATACCTGAGGGGCTACCCCAGAGGCTCCCATGTCAACCAGATAATTGACTTCGCCCATCTTGGAGATGATCCTGAAGGGTCCAGTCCACTTGTCTGCCAAAGCTCTAGGCTTGGTAGGCTCCATCACAAGGATTTCCTGTCCCGGAGTCCAATCCACTTGCGAGGCTTTAAGGTCATGCCAGTACTTATTCAATTCCTGGCTGGCCTTGAGATTTGCGGTTGCCTGACCCATCATCTGTGTCATCCTCCGTCTGAGGCCTAACACATAGTCCCCCACTTGCTTGGCGGGACCTGGAGGGGTGGCTTCCAAGCCTTCTCTGATCAAGGCGAGGGGCCCCCTCACGGGATGTCCAAAGAGTAACTCAAAGGGGCTGAAACCAACACCCTCTTGAGGTACCTCTCTGTAAGCAAACAGCAGGCATGGCAGGAGGAGATCCCATTTCCCCCTTAGGGGTTCTTCCAAAGCCCCTAGCATGCCCTTGAGAGTTTTATTAAACCTCTCAACCAGACCATTGGTCTGGGGGTGGTAAGAGGTGGAGAACTTGTAGGTTACCCCGCACTCTTTCCACATGGTTTTCATGTAACTAGACATGAAGTTGGATCCTCGGTCAGAGACAACCTCCTTGGGGAATCCAACATGGGTGAAAATGCCCAGGAGAGCCCTGGCAACCACCTTGGCAGTAACAGTCCGAAGGGGTATTGGTACAGGGTACCTGGTGCATGATCTACCAAGACCAGGATGAACCGATGCCCACCTGAAGTGGGAGGGTCAAGGGGACCGACGATGTCGATGCCCACCCTCTCAAATGGTGTGCCAACCACTGGCAATGGCTGCAGTGGGGCAATGACACTGCCTCCAGTCTTGCCAGACAGCTGACAAGTTGGGCAGGTCCTGCAGAGGGACTCCACCTCTACTCCCATCCGTGGCCAGTAGAAATGGGCAGAGAGCCTCTGCTTAGTCTTCTTGGTCCCAAGATGACCAGCCAAGGGCACCTCATGCGCCAACTGCAGTAGGAAGGGCCTGTAAACCTGGGGTACCACCAACGTCTTGAGGGCACCAGGTTCAGGCTTAGTGGGCTCACTAACAAGGAGCTCACCCTCCCAATAAATCCGGAATGTCCTAGGCACTTCTCCTTGTGCCTGGGACAGGGCCTGTTTCCTCAGTCCCTCGAGAGAGTGGCACTCTCTCTGTCCCTTACAGAAGTCTGCCCGGGAGGGTCCCCCTTCAGCTAACAAGCATTGAAGGTCGGGATGATCCTCCGGGTTGAGAACCTCTCCCACAGGAGAGTCTTCTGTCTCTTCTCCCACAGGAGTTGAGTTTGGGTTTTCCACTGGACCCAGCCCGTCCGGAGCATGGATCCCAATGGGTGCTGTCGGAACAGCAGGAAGAGAAGGTGTTCCCTCCACAGAGGTGGCCTTCTTGGTCTTCCTTCTTCTTGCCTTAGGCCTCGCCTTTGGCTCGGGTACCTGACTCACAGCCGGACCCGGTGTCACCTGTGACCTAGTGACTGCAGCAGCAGTCATGGGAAGACCATCCGAGATCAACCCCAACTCTACTAGATCATTTCCTAACAGATTGTTAGCAGGGACATTGTCCTGAACCAGGACAGGAAGCTTTGCTGTCTTGTCTCCAATCATGAGTGTGACTAAGGCTACAGGCGATAATTTGGGAGGCCCACCAGCTAACCTGGTGGTTCTCAGAGGAGCACCTACATAGTCCTCTGGCTTGAGCAGGGCCCTGTCCACCACTGTCATGCTTGCCCCAGTGTTTCTCAAACCAGTAGAAGGCTGGCCATTCAAGAGGACACTTCTCAAAAACCTAAGGTGTTCTGTGGGATAGTCGCCAGTACTTCTGCATACTGGTCCCAGGCCCCAAGGGACACTAAGGAAATCTCTACCGGAGCACCAAATGTGATCCCGGTAGAGGAGGGGAGGACAGTGGCCTCCACCTCAGACACGGGTTAAGGGTAGGTGAGGCTGACAGCCTGTACTCCAAGTGCCTTACATTTACACTTGGAGTCACCCCTTCTGTGACCCAGAGCCCCACAGTCTCAACAAGTGCCAGGAGTGCGGGGTACGGTACTGGAACCACTGGGAGCCTGCTTTGCAGCAGGTGGACCACTACTCTTATTCCCACCACAGATGACTTATCCCCACTAGATTTTTGGGTCTTGGGAGAGGAAGGTTTAGGTTTACCCGACTGTGACTGCTTGTGGGACTCCTCAGCTTTCTGAGAGGCCCCCTTTTCTTTGTCCTTGTCCTTCCCACTGGAGTCCTTAGGGGACACCCGGTGGGAGACCCACTTGTCAGCCAACCTAGCCAGCTTAAAGGGGTCCAAAATGCTCTGGTCAGCCACATACTGACGCAGCTCTGGTGAACAGGCTTCAGAAAAATGCTCAAAAAACAAGAGGTGGGACAATTCAACAAAAGTCTTAACCTTGTATCCATCAATCCACCCCATCATGTTCATGTGCGCAGCACTCACCCAGTCAACCCAAGACACATTCTCTCTTTTCTTAAAATCCCTGAACCTTTTAAGGTATTGGGTAGGTGCTTGCCAAACTTGGCAATCAAAGCAGACTTCATACACTCATACTGACCCCTTTCTTCCACACTCAGCTTCAGAATACAGTCATATCCAGTTTGAGGCACTCTGCTTAACAAACACTTAGCCCAATCTCTTTTATCAACATCATGAATCGCACAAGCTATTTCAAACGCTTCAATCCATTGGAGGATATCTGAACCCTCCACAAATACACCAACCAAATCTTTCATAAACTTGGTGGCTGGGGACCTGACACTCTCACTGGTTTTAGCTGAAGCCTCGACTCTAGCTTTCTCTAGCTGGATTCTCTGACATTCAGTGTCCTGGCTCTTGAGTTCAAGGTCCTTATTTCTGAGTTCAAGATCCCTATTCTTGAGCTCCACTTTTTGAGCCAACTCCTCTTTCTTAAGTTCAGCATCTATTTCCAACTTGCGGTATTCAAAGGCCAATTTCATCCTTAATAACTCAAGCTCCAAGCAATTGCTGGGGTTTGGAACAGAGGCAGCAGGAATGGCGGCATTCCCAGAAACAGATTCAGCAGAAACCCCAGGGGCAGAGTCCTCATTGGTTGCATTCCCCCCCTCATCAAGAGTTTCACCATCAGTCTGGTAGTCCACCAGGGCAGCTATCAGCTCAGCCCTAGACTTATCCACAAAGTCTAACTCCCTGGCTTCACAAGCACTCCGGAGAGCCTCCAAGCTCATCCGAGTCAATTTGCCATTTGCAATAGACTCCATTGTTTGTAATGCAGTTATCTTGTACACAACTAAACCTTAATTTAATAAAGTGCAGATATCTTTTGTAAGTGGCACGGTTATACACTGATTCTTAAAACCATAAGCATCCCACCGCTTGCCACCAGCTGTAAAGGACCGGTAGGGGGTGGTCTGTACTTCTGCTCTCTATATGGTAGAGGGGAGGCACAGAGGACCCCAGCCTAGATTCTCTATTCGGTAGCTATGGTCGAGCAATCAAGGCCTAGCTTCTCAGGAGGTGATGCAGGCTGGTTCTTAAGTACAGTGTAGTCCCCAAGCCCCCACAAAGGAATGTCCGCACACTGTATTGGTTAGAACACAGTCTTTATATAATCAATATTCAAGGTTATGTACACTTATCATAATAACTCACTTTGTACTTAGGAAAATCAACAATGGCAAATATATACAATTCTAAAGTGGTACCACCCTTTGTATTAGATCTTATTAAAGTGCATCAACAATACTGTAACAATGTCACACAGATCAATAGAGTGAAACCAGCAATAGAGAGAGGAGGGAAAATAAGATGGTTGAGCAATAGGCAGAATACTGGACCCTACCACTAGACACAGTTCTGTGTGGAGATCCCCCCACCTGGGCAACCTGTACAATAAAGATATAGCACAAGCCCAGTCCATATATTGTTCTGCAAGTCTTATTCCCTCCTATAATGTTTTTACCCCCCCAATGTACCTGGTGGAGTCGAGTTCTTCGAAGAGGCGTCGACAGATCCTTCTTGAGCGACCCCCTTTCAAGCGGGAGTCACGGATCGTCGAGAGGGGTCGAGAAGCGTCGAGGAACTCGGCGTTCGGCGTCGGGGAATCGACAGCCCTTCTTGAATGCCTGCCCTTTAAAGCAGGAGACACAGGTCGTCGAACGTCCGACGGAGAACACGGGTGAACGGCGTCGATGAGGCGGCAGCTTCGTCCGAGCGGTGCTTGTCGGCGTCGGAGCGTCGGCGTCCTGCAAGGAAGAGGCGTGCGGGGCACCTCGACAACAATTGTTCTGGACCGCAAAGATTCATGAAGACGGGGGCCCAGCAAGGGCCTCGAGTCGTTCGAGTCTTTGTAGTCTTCGGGTGGCGGGAAACCCACCGGCAGGTTTCTCCTCGGCGCGTTGGTCGTCCTCGACTTTCTCCGGCAGGATAAAGCTGTCGACGATGCGGACGAGGGAGTCCTTCGATTCGAATGTTCTTAGGCAAAGGAGCGGGCGGCTCCGGCCGTCGGCGGCACGGCGTCAAGTGGTTCCCACGGCTGGGCAACACAACTTCGATGGGCCTCCAGCGGTTACACAAACCTGCGAACCCTGGTCGACGGCAATGGACTTCGACGGCGGCGATGTCCGGGTGCTTCACTTCGATCTCCTCGACGGTCCCGTCTCGGGTCGGCAGCCTTTCGAGGGTCTGACTTCCAGGGCGCTTCGGCGAAGATGGAGCGGTGCTCGATGGTCCCTCGGAGCATGGGAAGAGGGCGCCTTACCAGGTCCTCTCTCGGGTCAGTCTTCGATGATTTCGGCAGCCTTCGGATCGGTCGAAGCAAATGCAACAGCAAGTCTTCTTCTTCCAGCTGGACGTCGAGGATCAGCAGTTCCAGTTACTCTTAGAGTGGAGACTCAGCTCCAGAACGCTTCTGAACAATTAACAGTGGTGAGATGTCCCCAGATATACTATTCTGTCTCTCATCCACACTGCTGGCACACACTCAGCAGCCAATCATACAGAAGGGCATTCATGCAGTCAGTCAGCTAATCAGGCACACAGTGCATTCAGGCCACACTCCTCCCTTTCAGACACTCACAACAGGGAATGTGGATTGGGACAAGTACCCAGCCATTCAACACTACACACTGCATTCAGGCCAGTTTCGGGCAGGGCTGTCTCAGTCTTTGTCTCTCATGACAGAAACCAGACAACCACAACAAGGAGTGTATATTGGTCACACACTCCATTCACCCAGGTCCCACCCACAGGAGGTACCCACAACATACAGTCACTGGGAAGGCTCCAGTCAGTCTAGCTGGGCCTTCACAACAACACCATATATGGAACTTCCACCCAACAGCCAGTCAGGGGGAAGGGACAGAGTCAGGGCTTCCCAGGACTTTGGGAACACAAGGTAACATGCAATAGAAAGCAAGAGGCCACAGGGGCCATCTTGTTTCCTATCAGGAATCAACTGATCCCAATGTCAGGGCCTGGGTATCCCAAAATGGAGGACACCCAGAGCACCTGTCAAATTCAGCATGGAGCTGCCACCAGCCCATACCCTGCTCTGTGGGCCACCCACAGGTGCCCATAAACATACACTAGGGGCACAGGGTTGTACCCCTACCCATGGGTGCCATAAGGGTATCCCATGGGTCTGTTCACCAAACCAAAAGAGAGAGCTGCACTGCCAGGAGTCCCACATGGACTCCTGGGCAGAAAACACGACAGAACACACGAGAAAAAGCAGTAAAGGACAAGGATTCAGAGGCCCTGTCCCTCGGATGCATTTCCAGCATCACAGTCTCCTGTTCCACTACTGACACAGGCAAAGTAGATTGGCAGCCAACTTTCTGGTTTCACACCACAATTCTCAAAGGTTTAGCGCGCATAGAGTTTTTTGCGGCCATTTTGTTGGTTCTGGTGCCACCAGCACACAGTGATGTCGCAGGGCAGAGCTAGTGGGTCAATGCATCCCACAAGGGCAAAGTATAACTGAGTATTTGCCACTCCCACAGAAGAGGCAGTGGATGGAGAGGTGAAGGAGGCAGGACTGGTGCAGGTATTCCTAATGCCAGAGGTTCTTCAGATGATGGGTGAAGACTGGCAGGCAATGCTTCACTTGATGCAGGAAAAGGGCATTGCAGTTGAGGCACCACTAGAAATAGCTTAGTCAGCATAGCCAATGGTCAGTTATCACTGGAGTCCAAAACATCATCAGAGCCATAGGTTGCATAATCCTGCCTTAACCAAATGTCAAGTTATAAAGGAGATAGGGAGGATGCAGCATAAATGTTAGGATGTCCAAAACCAGACAGGGATTTGATGCAGGTGGTGGTGCAGAAGGAGCCAAGGCATTATAAAGTGGAGAAGACAATGGGCCTCATTAGGACCCAGGCGGTAAGGGGTTTACGCCGGCATAAACCTTGCCGACCCTTACCGCCTGAGTACGAGTTCCCTTAGCGCCATGGTGATTTTAACGCCTGCTTTCAGCAGGCGTTAAAATCCATGGCGCTAAGGGACCTTGTTGGCAATTACGCCACCGTAATTTACGGTGGCGTAATTAACGCCTTCCCCACTCCCATTATCCCCTATGGGGCAAAAATGGGAATGGGGAAGGGTAAATGGGGATTGGGGACTTACCGCCCCGCCAAGGTCGGAATGGGGCGGTAAGTCCGCCGACCACCATGGCGGAGTTGGCAGCTTAGCGCCATGGACCATGGTGCTAATAGCGCCATGGTCCTCCGCCAAGGTCCTAATGAGGGCCAATGACAGAAGTCTCAGGCGAAACAAAAGGCATCCCAGGCCCAGATGAGAAGGTGGCGAGGGGACAGCAAGACACTGTCATATGCAACTTTTGCAAACCAACTGGGAAGCAGGGTACACAAATGAAGGGTTACTCTTTTCAGACCACACAATGCACACACATATGGGAAAGAAGCATGATTTAACTAGTCCTACTTACAGGCCAACAAACATCCAAGCCCAATTATTTCAATGTACTCTCTAACGTTGTGGATAGCAATGATGGCACACCTGCCTATAGCCACCCCTGACGCCAGCACAAGCAGGCCCCCAACCTATCAGTCTGCTAACTACCTATTCTCTACATGCATACTGCTATTGCATTCATAGGAGTGTCCTGTTCCCATTGCAAGCAGCAACACCAACACTATTACTGTGTCTTGTGTTTGCAAGCCTTGTGCATGTGCCACTATACACGCAAGTCGAGCGGAACCAGATTATGTATCATGCTGCAATGTACTGCCTGTATTTCCAGATGGCCATCAGTTGGGGGAACTGTAGCAAATGGATGTGGCAGGTGACTTTGAGGGTCACATGTTCTGGCACTACCCTACCCTATTGTGTGTGATTGAATGGGCATTGGGCAAGACTTGAAAAGGGAAGATGAAGTGACTGCCTCTGTGCCAGGAGCACAGTCTGCACTTTTTGTGGGAGGCATTCTCCAAGTGTGGGAGAATGTCATAATGAGTCACAGAACCTGCTTAATGCAGAGACAATATGGTACTGAAATAGTTGAGAAAGGAATTAATTGGAGTGAAAAGAGCTACTCCAATTTAGAATGACATGAATGGACCACATGTTGACCATATATTTGTGATCTGGAAACCTAAGTTGGATGGAAACTTCTATAAAATCTTCACATGGTAAAATGTCAATGAATATAGTTCCACCTTTTCTAATTTTGCATTTATGTGGGTGTGCTGCTATTCAGGCAGGAAGAGAGGACCCAAAATATGTATCATGCTGGCATGTACTGTGTGTATTGCCGGATGACTAACAGTTGAGAAAGCCGTACGACATGGCAGTGGAAGGTGACTATGAGGGGCATATATACTGGATCTAACGTAACCTCTTGTAGTTGATTGAATGGACATTGGCAAGACTTGAAACAATGGAGTGACAGTCCCCTGGCCAGAAGGTCATTCCAGAGGTTTTGTGAGTCACCCTCCAAGTGTGTGAGAGGGTCACAATGAGTCACAGTAACTGCTTAATGCACTACCTGCAGAGGTAAAATGGGAGTGAAAAAGTTGAGAAAGGAATACATTGGAGTGAAAGGAGTTAGTCCACATTAGAATGACATTAATGGACCAAATGTTGACCCTTACAGTTGTGATCTGCAAACCTAGGTTTGATGAACACTTCCATAAAATCATCACATGGCACAATTCCACTGAATGTTGTTCCACCTTTTCTTATTTAGCATATTTCAATTTTTCCTTTGCTGTAGACAGATTACTGCCGCCTATCTGTTATGAACAGAAGAAAGGAATGGGCCTCATTACAAGTTTGGCAGTAGCCTTGCCGGTAACACCGGCAGGCTGCCGTCAAACGTGCAAAATTTTCCAGCGGCCGCAAATGGGCAATTACCGGGTCATTACGGCCCTGCCGGACCCGGTAATTGCCCATTCACAGGCGCCGGAATGAAATGCTCCCCATTCCCATTGGAGCCCCATAGGGCTCAATGGGAATGTGGAGGTCGAATGCACCGGCAGCATTCAGAATGGTGCCGGTGCATCCGACATGCTCTGCTCTGCTCGCGGGTGCCGGTACGCCTGCCAGGTCAGACCTGGCGGGCAGGAAGGCACCCATGAGCAGAACTCATAGTTTGCTGGTCTGCTAACAATGGTACCGGCAAGCTTACCGGTACCATTGTTACCGGACCGGCTCTCCGCGATATCACTTCGGGGTGGGGGTCAAATTACATCACTTCCTGTGATGTCATTACGGGTCAAGGGTTGTGTGATGCCACTTCCGCTACCCCAGGCATTTTGGTGAAATGACGTCCCTGCTAGTTAGACAGGATCGTTTTTGAAACAGTATACTTGGCTAGTCCTACAAAAGTACCCCTTTGTTGTCAATGATAAACTGTGGATGCTGGTATTTTTTCGAAAGCAACTGTTTAGATGTTTGCAATTTCAAAAAACACAAGAAAGCAGTTAACGCTGTTCAGCGACCAGGGACATTACCACGGCAAATAAGTGCTGTTGGATCTCATGCCATGTGTTTCTGGTTGCAGTGCTCTAAAACTAGCAGGAAATGGAGTGGAGACAAACGGTGCATCTTTGCAGCTTTCATGTTAAAAGGGGAACTAAAAATAAACCAGAAGTACTACTTTGTGTCCTGTCAGGAAGTAACTCTTTGTCCATTACTGTGGTTGTAAAAAAGCAGGCAAATGGATAACAAATATGACAGTAAGAACACAATCACTAATGGCACTTATAACTAGAAGAACTCAAACACTTATGGCACTCATAACTAGTAAGCCAGTACTATTGCAATTAGAACCTAGAGCTGTGTAAAACAACCAGCGTTATAAATGCCATATCATATCATATCGACTTGTTCTGTGGTGACAGTATGGACTAGTCGTGGCATAGTGACTGGCTGGAGTAGAGCTCCTCTGGATGTAGCTTAGTCATATGAATGGTGTCACATGATGTGGCACTGAACTCTGACCTAGACTCTTCCTGGTACATAGTTTTATTACACAGATTTACAAGTGGAAGGTGCTGTTCTTCTTTGTCCAGTGATATGGAAATAAGTAATGTCCTGCTCTGCTCCTCTAGCCACAAAGGTGCTGACGGATGTCGTGGAGTTGGTGGTGTGGCTGCCACACGGTGACATTGTACACTTCCAGATTTTATAGGAAATCTTTAAAAAAAACATTAAAAACGAGTAGAAGGGGCTTTGTCCTATATCTGTAACCATATATCTCCTATATCTGTAACCATAGCATTATCCACCTCCTTCTCCATCTCTGCATAAGTGGTTTCCAAAATCATGAGCTGCAGGAGCCTCAACTCGATAGGTCACCAACTTGGTCTAGCAATTAAACATGGAGCAGTCTCTTGCATCCATTGTAAATTATCTCCCCCTGCTTACCAAGAAATATAAGCCTACTGAAATACAGCACACTCAGTTACATGCATTGGGCCTCAGTACAACCCAGGCGGTGGACCATGGTGCTATTAGCACCATGATCCATGCCGGAATCCGCCATGGTGAATGGCTGAATTACCGCCCCATTCCAAGGTTGGCGGGGCGGTAAGTCCCCATTCACCATGGCCCCTTCCCCATTCCCATTTTTGGCCCATAGGGCTCAATGGGAATGGGGAAGGCGCTAATTACGGCACCGTAAATTACGGTGCCGTAATTAGCTCCTAGGTCCCTTTGCGGGTTGGTTTTTTAACGCCTGCTAAAAGCAGGCATTAAAGTGCAACCCGCAAAGGGACCTCGCAATCAGGTGTTAAGGGTTTAACGGCACCGACACCTTTTACGGCACCGTTAACCCCTTAACGCCTGGGTTGTAATGAGGCCCATTGACTATAATTGCAATCAAAATCAATTTAAGAAAAAATATAACACCTTTTCTCTCCCCCTGCTAATTAGTATTTGAAATGGCAAACACATTTTGGTACAGTCAATTACAGTTAGCGAATGCTATGTAATACCTTCCCTGCCTCTAAACAATTGTGTTAAGCTATCACTTTAGAAACATAAACTTGTGTTTTATCTGTCACTTGATTGTGGGACATGTAGGAAGTGTGGGTTCTTTGAGATGTTAGAACCAAGGGTAGTGCCAGAGTTTAGGATTGTGCTGGGAGTTCTGTCAGTGTCAGTTGGTAAAGGCTGGGAGAAGGGAGGACACCAAAGGGGCTGTTCAATCCTATACTTGTGTAGCTTGCAATAGATTATGTACATGGACATAACTGAGCAGCACACAACATCTTTGTATTGGCGATGAGTGGAAGAAAGAGCCCCTTTTGGTGTCAAATGGAGCAGTGAGGAATTCCATTGAAGCTGATCGTTATGCAGTGGTGAGGAGTTCGGAAGGCATGGTGTCGCATGAGCAAGCTGATGCCACCACAGCCCCAGCACGGCATGGTAATGCAAGCGTGCATTGGGCAGCAGCAGTAGCGATGCACTAGAAATTCTCCATGTAGCTCCTGGCAGGGAAATGTGCATCGTACTCAGGAGACAGAGGAGTAGCAAAGTCATTGGGCCTGCTCACGCCAGGTGCGTTCGAGACGTTTGTGGAGTGGAATGCTTCTGGAGGCCGTTGGAAAGTCACTCATTCCTGCAGGTACTGTAAGATGATCCAAAGAGAATTTGTACTGTTTGGAGGAAGAAGGAAAGACAGTTTGGTTCTGGTTTAAGGATCCAAGACCCAATCTATTAAAATGCTCCCCTCTTGGAGATATAAGTGAGATTTTAATAAGACGTTCTAGAAATATGATGTTATTTAAAGGTTAATAGAAATAAAAGGTACTGGAAATTACAAGCTCTATAAATACAGAAATGAATAGAAGAGGAGGATGAGCAACATACCACCGCAATTCCGACCTAACACAGGAGAACCAGAAAATAAATGCCAAAATTGGAAGGAAGATTTCCAGGACTACGTGTTAGCCATCCATGGACCATCATTTAGTATGTAGTGGGAAAGGGCATCCCTCATGCTCTCCCTTTGGTTCGAGTGGAGGAGAAAGTAAAACATTTGCCAGAACTATCTGCTGGGGGTGGGGGGGTGGACAAGAAGCAGTGGGCAGTGATGTTCTTAATGTGTATGAGACAATCATGAGGAAATTTGACCTGCACTATTAGAAAAAGGAAAGCCATACCTTGAAACTCTACTACTTTAGCATGAGAGAGCAGGGAGATGACAAGTCAATAGAAGAATTTGTGACAGGGTTGTGGAAACTAGCCAACAATTGCAACTTTTGTGAATCTTACAAGGAACACATACACGATCTGTTTATGACATTAGAGAAGAAATATGGTGAAAATGAGATCCCAGTTTGGATGAAGTTCTGCAAAAAGCTATTAGAATTCAATTTATGATGAAATGTGTGAAGGAACTGGAAAATAAAGATACAGATAAGGGTGTGGACAATAAAGGACATGCTGCCAGAAAAGGTAAAGACAAGAAAACAGAGCCCAGAAGTGATAATGCATTTTTGAGATGAGAACACAGACCACATGAAGAATGAAGAGATGGGTGGTAGAACAGTGCAACATACGGTTTTAAAGGGAGGAAGTAGAGGGATACAAAGGTGTTTCCGATGTGGGAGCACCTTCCTCTTTGTGAATTCTTGGAAGGGCCTGGTGTTTGACTGGATTTCTAAACTCTGGTCTGGTGCAAAGATGTTTAGGAGGTCAACCTAGTTGTAGTGAGCAGGGGAATTTTACGAGCTGTGGCCAAACCAATCAAGGTAGCGTGGAGAGTGATCAAGGAAAAGGCACAGGAAAAAGCGAGTGGTGTCAGGGGTCCACAATGAGTCCACATTGTGAGCAATCAAGGATTACAGTTAATTATAAAAAATACTATACTTATGTATGGGCAAAGACAAACTATGAAACTGACTAAGAACAGGTAATATTATCACACAAATCTAATAGTAAAATTCATACATACAATAACAGTGAGTTAGTGTGAAATAATCAACGTACCTCTCCCGCAATGCCTGAAAGGGAAGGTCTGTAATTAGATATATCACCAACAGTTAACAGAAATTACAACCATAACTTATAAAGTCCAACCCTAACTTGTATGGGTCTTTGTGCCCAAAAGTTCACAAAGTTTTAGGGAGTCTGAACAAGGTAGGAGGAGGGTCCTGTGGATGTGAAGTAGGTTCCACAACACAATTCACTGGTGTGTAAAACCTTTTTCTACTTTTTGGAGGGCTTCAGATAACAAGCATTACCAAAGCTAAAAGTTACAAAACAGTTTAAAAGTTCATCAAACTTTTAAAGGGTGTAGATAGGGGTCCAGGTAAGTATAGCTGTACCTCACCCCCATACTTCGATTTGTCCTCAGACTTGGCAGGTCATTGAAGGGTCACCAGAGGTCAGTTTTCCAGGTGACGGTTCCAGTCACGGCTGCTCAGGAGCTGCGGGTGCAAGAGAAGTTCTGGTCAGGTCGAGGAGCTTGTGCAACCTGTTCCTGTGGTTTAATGTAGTAAACACTGATGCATGCCTCCTCTAGGCACTCAACTGGATGTGGTAATGCTGGGTTCAGAGGCGTTCACTGATTCATGGCAACACCAGTCGTCACAGATATTGTGGTTAAAGATAGCCTTCTATCTCAGGACCCTTGGAAGATGGGATGTCGAGATTTCAGAGCAAGGGTTGTTACCGGACAAGCTGAAGACAATTGAAGTTCCAAGACAAAACGCAGAATGGCAACTCTTCTACAGTGGTAGCCCAAACTGGAGTTGGTCAATCCACTGGGTGGCCCAGGAACGCGTCTGAAGTCTCTAAATTGCAGGGCACCAAGAACATGTCGAGAATGGTTGTTCCCATCACTCCAAAGGCTCGAAGCACTGACAAGGGTCGTCTAAGATCAATAGCCAGATAGGGATCAACTGGGACTGCAGCACAAGTTTGTCACCAGCCTTTCTCAGGATCAGTCCATGGGTCTTCCAAAGTCTTCACAACTATGCAGGATACATAGATCCTCTTCAGATCTCGGGTGAATGGCTGCAGGATACCACTTCTTATCCAAAAACTCACATGAGTACAGAAAAACAGCCTAACCAATGGAAGATCTGCCCCTCACACACACACCAGCACTAGTCCAATCAGGGACCACTGTTGGTGAACTCATGCATACACTCAAGACATACAAAAACCAGTTTGTGGATTGGGACCAGCCAGTCCCAGCTCACTTCCTTGCTTCCAACTCACATACACTGCCCTAGCCCACGGAAAGCACTGCTTTCATGGGCAAATGCATGACCATCAAACAATTTTCCTGCCCTAGCAAGGCAGGAAGAAGGCTAAAAGACACAATGGCCAAAAAAAAAGAGAAAACCCTTGTGGCACGGCGATGTTAGGATACTAATGACAGTTAGTAGCCAAGCACAGTAAATGGGAGAAGATAAGAAAAAGTACACTCAAAATAGTGAAAAAGTAACTGCTGCCACCAGCTTGTCTTTAGGCACATTTAAAAGTAACCATAAGGACCTATTAGTGTACTCTAGGATGATAAAAAAGTATGCACTTTGCACTGCACTGTTAGGTGCTGTGTGCAACATGAACATGTTATCCAAAATAGATAACGTCTAAAAAGAAAAAAGGAAACAGAGTTTCCCAGTTCAGTCCAAAGGACTAGTCAGTTTCCCCATAACAAGTGAGCAAAAGGCCAGTGCAGTCAAGCTGAAAGCTTCACTTCACTGCAAAAAGTCACAACATGGTGTAAAAACGAAAGCAACATGTTTGGGGGTCCATAAAATATGGAGGGAACGTTGTTTAAAAAGAAAATGTTCCTAAAACCCGGTATTTAATGCTCATTGTAGAAAATGGGGAAACATTGACATTTTGAAACATGCTGTGAGAAAATTTCTAAGTCTGGCGTGAGAGAAATCTAATTTCATGAGGAATGCATTGAGGATGCAGTAGGTAGGGTGAGCTTTTCTGTAAGCCAGGTTTGCAGTAGGAAAAGGAAAGGAGGGAAGCCACATGCAGTGGTCAGAGCCAATGGAGTATCTGTACTCTTGTTGAAGGATTCTGGATAAGATTACAGTGTAATTGATTGGAAAAGATGGAAATCATGTTTGGAAGGGAAAGGATCAAAGCCGGTAAAACCAAGTGCGTGTGCCAATGCCTATGGTCGTATGAAAATTGAAACAATGGGGAGTTCATAAGGGAATTCGAGTGTCTGGGGAGGTCAACCAAGGCAAAGGTCTATGTTTCCAAGAGCAGAGGATGGTTACATGGAGGGTATGACTAGATCGAGATTAACATTATAATTGATCCCAGAGTGCCAGGAATGGTACTAGTGATGGAAGAGAGGAAGTCAAGCAGGGTCAAGGTTTGAGGTCAGATTGAGATGTCTCAAGGGATACCAACATCTCATTAGGATAACATCTGGGGCTGAACCTGTGGTGGAGAGGGTGAGGAATATCCCCATCTGCCCTAGAGAGGAGGTTACCAAAAAGTTGTGAAGGTTGGAGTGTTTCAGTGTAATTGAGCAGGTGGAAGCATCTGAATGGGTTAATCCTATATTTGCGGTGAGGAAGACTACAGGGCTGAGGTTGTGTGTGGATCTGAGGAGGTTTAGAAGGAGCGTGATAGTGGACATATTTCCCCTGCCTTACATTGGAATGATGAACAGCCTACTGGGCGGGTTCAACGTGTTTAGCACATTGGACCTTAATTGGACCTACCATCAGCTGAACTTGGGGACTATACCACTGTTATCACGTCATACGGGACATATAGGTTTCAAAGGATGCCTTTTGAGCTTGTGTCAGCAGCGTCATTTTTTCAAAGAGTGATGCATGCTCACTTTAAGGGAGAAAAAGTGGTGTTCTGCTTCCAGGATGACATCTTGGTAATGGGAAGTAACGAGAGAGGGAATGATCAAAGGTTGGAAAGTGTATTTAGCATAATCAGGGAGGCCGGGTTGACGCTGAAGGAGGAGAAGTGCAGAAAAAGGGTGGGACAGATTTCATATCTAGGACATAAATTAAGCTCACAAGGTGTTGCGCTAAAAGAGAGGAGTTGATGACTTCCGTTGCAGGTTTGTAGAGGCTGAAGGACAGGCAAGGGGTCATGTAATTTTTGGGCCGTGTGGAGTATTATGCAAAGTTCATTCACCAGTTTGCTGACAGGTGCAAGGAAATTAGAAACTTGAGCAAGAAAGAGATGGAGTTTTGCTGATGGAGTTAGAGGACATTAAGGATGCCATTGTGAGGGCCTCAGTGTTTGCAAGTTTTGATGTGCAGAGCCCATCCTGGATAATGATGCTAGTGAGACCGGTTTGAGTGCTGTGCTGTTTCAAAATCAACACATTGTTAATAGGGTTGTGGTGTTTGCTTCACATACTTTGAGGGACACAGAGGGCCTCATTACACGGATGGCGATGGACCAAGGTGCTATTAGCACCTTGGTCCATGCTGTTAAAATACCGGCACTGCCTTGGTGGAAAGGGGAATTACCACCCTATTCCAAGGTTGGTGGGGCGGTAATTCCCCCTTCCCCCATTGCCCTTCCCCATTCCCATTTTTTCCCCATAGGGCATAATGGGAATGGGGAAGGTGCTAATTACGGCACCGCAAATTGCGGTACCGTAATTAGCTCCCTGGTCCTTTTGCGGGTTGGTTTTTAACGCCTGCAAAAAGCAGGCGTTAAATTCCCCAACCCGCAAAGGGACCTCGTAGTAAGGCGGTAAGGGTTTACCGGTACCAGTAAAATACCGGTACCGGTAAACCCTTACCGCCTACCGTGTAATGAGGCCCAGAGACTTGCTATTCACAGAAGGAAGCTTTTAATTGTACATGTGTGATTAACAAGTTCAGGGTGTTTGTCTAGGAAAGTATGTTAACATTTCGAACTGATCATAAGCCGCTTGTGGGTGTTTTCATGACCAATGGGTTGTAGGGTATCTCAAGGTGCATTATAAAATGGGTAGCATCCCTACACGGACATGATTGTGGAGTAACAACCTGGTAGGGAGAATGTTTTATTGGATTTCTTGTCCAGAACTAAAAAGGAAGTAAAGGTGGTAGAAGTAACAGTGGAGTGGAAGGAAGAGAATGAGCAAGTGTTCTGAGTCTGTGTTTGGGGCAGGTTCATTAGCAAAGAGTGGAATGAAGCAGCTGAAGAGGATGCGTGTCTGAAAGAGGTAATTGAGAAGGTTGGAGTTGGTTGTTGAGAGCGGCCAGTGGATTAGGGGCTTAAACAGTTTTTTGGGTCTGGCAGTAGCAAGAGAGGATGATTGTTCCTCTGGTGGGTCTGAAGAAGAATGTTTGGAGTTTGCCACGAGGAGCACTTAGGTATGACCAAGTGTAAGAGGAGGCTGAGGGGAGATTATTGTTGGCCCAAGGTTGATGTGGATGTATAGGAGCGGGTGTACACATTTTCAGGAGATCCTACCCCCCTACCTCCCCTGTATTGGAGACATGAGACCATGCCCTGTCTAACACCAGCTATTGTACTAATATTGCAGCAATTATTAGGAAGAAGGTATCCATTAAGACAACCATATCAAAAGTATCCTCGAGTTGATGATGGCCTGTAGGTGGAGATCCCTGAAGGAATATGAGAAAGAGCTAAGAAAATAGACTGATTGCAAGAAAGTGTTCACAAAGTCCTGAAAAACTGAATGAAAACAATGTATGAATCCTAGAGGAGGAATAAAAGTGTAAAAGAAGAAGATTGCACATGAGAACATGCTGTAGAAATCAGAAGTATAATTAATGTACTTACACTGAAATGCAAGATAGATCAAGTCATCGTATAGGCTAGCTACAAGTAGTAAGTAAAATGCAGGCGGAGCCGCCATTGTACAGAAAGAGAGAAAATGGAAGGCTGTGTCGCAGTAGAATAGCAGGTTGTTGGAACTGCGTTGGGAGGCTGTCTGGCCTGAAGTCAAGATCTGAGAAGTCGAGGTCACTATCTACACTGAAGAGGAACATGTGTGCGGAGGATGAATCCTCTCACGTTAAGGTGCAAGAAAGAATACAAAGGATGGCAAGTATTCATTCATTTAAAACATTTAAAAGCTTGCAGAATGAGCAGAATCATGGTCTTTTGTCATGTGAGTTGTCATGTGAGTTGTGGCTGAAAATAGGGCTTGAACTTGGAGTTCCTGACACAATAGTGAGTGCCCTCACTCCCATTCAATTCTTAGGACAAGAATACTCTGGAAGGCCAAGTACAAAGAGAATGGCATGGCAGAAGGCATGGGTTATGAGAGTTGTTGGGATAATTGGAGGTGAAGGAAGTGTACCTCTTACTATGATAACAGGGAATAGAAAAGGTGATCACAGGGGTTATTAATGTGTATTTTGTTATTATTTTGATTAGTTGTTGATCTATGAAGTTCTGAAAAGTGATGAATTGTGAAATCTGGAATTGAAGTTGTTTTGAGTTAAGTGTAGTAAAAAATTGACATCAGTCAGAAGATAGATAGGGCCAGTTAGAAGACAGATAAGTTGTCGAGACAAAAGAGAATTGAGCAGCAATGGACGGTGCTTGTTCATATTTGTTATTTTTGTGACTAAAAGTGGTGAGCAAGAGCTCAGAGATTGGTAGAAGTTTAAATATAATCAAGGTAGCAACTTGGTAAGTATCGACAGTTAATTGTGACTTGTCATTATGGTGGACACTCCTCTTATGCACCTTCGTAAAACATTACCACGACATGCACCAAAGCTCAAACAGTACAGTGCAGAATGGGTAAAGGGTAAAGCTGATAAAATGTTTATGGGGTATCATTGTCAAAGGCAGTACTACAACACATGACCACATATGTGCACACTGCACACACAGGAAAGAAATTAGAGAAAAGACTGGCAGTTTTATTAGTCTGAAAATAAATCAAGAGGAGAAAGAGGACCCACAACCAGAGGAGTGGATGCTTAATCATCATAAAGGGGTGGCTTCGAGACCTCGGCTCCTCTTACTCTGCCTGAAAAAAAGAATGTAGATGCAGAGGAAACAGGATGTTTTCATTTAAAATAATTAAAAGCAGCGGTGGAGTACTGTAACCCGGTATATGCGCCACCCACTTATAGTAGTGATGACAGCCCAGAATAGAGTAAAAAGAAGTAAGACGCATGTTGTTTCATAAGAGATAAAGTGAAACAAGCAAGAGATTGAACATATCAACAGATATAGACAAGGAAATTAAGAAATGGAAAGGAGAGAAGGATAGGGCTGATGATGTAACGCTTGGATGGGAGGACAGATATTACTCAAGTTAGATGGGAAAAGCATCGAGGAGGTTAGGCAAAAGGAGGACAAAGACAAGCAAGAAAAGAAGGATAAAGAACAAGAGCCGCTTGGCTTAGGGAGGATGAGCAATTAAGGAAAAGCAGGGAATGATGGGAAACGCTATATAGAGAAGAACAAGAGAAAGATGAAAATCTGGTAGAGGAACAAAGGAAGCATGAAAGCCAAACAAAAGAAAAGGAAGAAAGTGATAGGAGAGAAAGAATGAGAGAGGAAGAAGAGGCACAATGAGTGAGGAAACAAGATTACAGAGAAGAAGAAGGAAGAAGAGAAGAAATAAGGGAAGCACGAAAGCAAGAGGAAGAGAGGGTAAAAAGAGACACAAGAGAGCAAACGGAAGTGGAAGAGGAATAAAAGAGAATAGAAGGCAGCGAGATCTTGATACCAGTGGCATTCTTAAAGAAAAAATAAGACTGAGCGACAAAATACAGGAGCAATGGGAAACAATAAGAGAGGTTTTCCCAATAAGAGAAGTGACTCAAGAAATACCTAAAGTAGCACAAGAAGATGAAAGATATGATGCAGAAAGTATTGGAGAGATAATCAATAAGATATATCAGCAAATAATACAGAACAGCGATTTTGGACTCAGGGGAGCAACAGACAATCCCTGATACCAAAAACAAAGGATGGGGAGAAAAAAATGTTTGTTGATGAACGTAGGGCATTGTCTATGAGTGATTAGATTTAGATAGGGAACAGGAGGATGATAGTCACACCAGTTGGGGTGTTGGTAGCAATGTCGGATGAAGAAATGCAGTCAGGTCATAAAACAGAAGGGGAAGGTACATGCACCCCTTTGGGACGTCAAAATCTGGACAATGATGTAAGATGGTCAGATCTGGAACTCCCTAAGACACCAGATCCAATACCATATCCCAAAGTTCCCAAAGACGATTGTGTAGTGTGAGAGGGGAACCCCCACCCTATGTGAGTAGGTTAAGGGCGTTAGCAGAATGAAGATGATCAGGGGTGACTACACCTGGATTGAATAAACAAATAATGGAGTCCAGTTATAGGATGGGGTACACACAGTTTCCATTGTGGAAAAGGGAGGGGCAATACCGCAATATATTCCATGGCCCAAGATGGATAAGGATAACTTAAAATGCAAGTTACCTAGTTTGACTTTGGGGGCTCGAAAATGGATATACGTATCAGAGAAAATCAAAGGGGGAAATTCGCTGGCCATAGGGGACATAAAAGGTTTACGGGCAGCAATTCTTGGAGAGAGAGCTGACGACCTTTGGAAATTAGCAGGATATGCAAGTGTGACAGTACAAAACATGACACATGATGGAGCGCCATCCCTGCTGATGCTACTCGACCTTTCGGCCGCCTTCAACCTGGTGGACCATTCCATCATGTCCACCAGGTTGAGGGATGTAGCTAACTTCTCCCCCCTAGCGGTCGAATGGATCTCTTCTTTTCTTAGCAACCGAGAAAGTAGGGTATTCTTTAATGAAGCTGAATCAGCCCCCATCAAAATTGCCATGGGTGTACCACAGGGCATTGTACATCGCCATGCTTATACAACATATTTACCGCTCCCTTATTTGCCATGTTGACCCATGAGGGGATGATATTCACAAATTATGCTGATGACACACAATGTGTCATCCCTCTAACTGGCAACTATGACGTAGACACTCTTGTGATTAATAAAATCCATTCCCTAGTGGAGTCTTGGATGATCTCTAATAAGCTAGCACTTAATAGAGAAAAAAATGAATTACTGGTCAACGGCTCCCCTCATACTCTACAGAAACTAGGCCCCAATTACGAGAACATTGCATTAGGAGCTATAAAAATTGCCCAACTGGAAAAAGTCAAAACTTTGGGAGTAGTGTTCGATCAGCACCTCACCATGAAACCACATGTAAGCAGTCTGATATCATCATGTGCCTACTACATAAAACTACTTGCCCATTTTAGACCATTCATATCGCAAAAGAATGCATAAAAAATTGTACAAGCAACCCTAGGCGCAAAAATTGATTATTATTCTCTGATAGGCATTGATAAAGCCACATGCAATCATCTGCAAGCAGTCCAAAATGGTACGGTAAGAGTGGTAAAGAGGCTTGACCGGAGAGATCACGTCACTGATGCAAGGCAGACCCTGCATTGGTTACCTATTCAATCACAAATCCTCTTTCGTATCCTCTCCATCAAGCAGAAATGTCTTCAGGGAAAAATGCTGCTTATCTGCGAGAACTTCTAACCAATAAAACCCACATTAGACCACTTAGATCCAGTCAGCAGAACTATCTCGCTATTCCAAAATGTAGGACGGTGAAGGTTACCAATGCTGCCTTCTATGCTAATGCCCCGAAGGCCTGGAATGACCTTCCTTTAGAAATACGCTGCATTGATTCCCTCAACATATTCAAAAGGAAGATCTCTCTTTCTTTGCATGTCATTCATGCCTAACTGTTACTTGTGTCCTCTGTTTTTGTTGCGCCCTTAAGCCCACGGATCAATGGCTGTGCAGTATAAATTTAATAAAGTAAAGGAAAGTAAAGTAATAATTTAAGGGCAGATGTTTGGAGGGCTCTTAGGATACAGTATCCTGATACGTCAGATATGGTGCAATTATCATAGGTAAAATGAAATTAGATAAAGAACATATCACTTATATTAAGGATATTCAAGAGAGATGGCAGCTTGAGACGTTATGAGCCTTGGGAAAAACAGTGCATTATTCTATCACATTATGTGTCAGGGATTGCCAAATACAGTACAGAGACAAATGAAAAAACAAGTAGGAATGGAATCGAAGCCGTGGACTGAGATACAGCTCACTATTGTGCATCATTGCTGATTGTTACAAGAGAAGAATAGAAAGAAAGATGAGAACAGAACAATTCAGGATGCCAGGTTAGTTCAGAAGAAATTGGCAAAATGTGCTATAGGAGGGAAAGTATTGACAAGTGGAGATAGAGGAGGAATAATAGAAACAACGTATGCATCGCAGGTGAATAATGTACACCCAGTGGATCAACTTGGGCATGGGTTTTGTGGTTACGAGGTAGAGATGGAGGATTCAGATGAAGAGGTGGTTAATTTTAAAATGCCCATAGTGGAAATCAGAACAGTCAGGGAGGATATAATGGTGGGTTTGCCAGAGGCTACCCCCATCGTGTTTGAATTGTAGGATAGTAGGACATATTGCACATGCATGTAGAAACCAAGGAAACATGCAACAAAATGGACACAACTCAAGAGGGGGGACAGGTCATCCACCGCCAAACAGCACACAAACGCAAGAGGGCTGCATCCAGGATCAGACATCCTATCAGATACAGGTGCCACAAGCACAGCAAGCACAACAGCAGGGGTCAGTGTATATGAACCCACTGCAAGGGCAGTCACAACAAGCACCTATGCAAACACAACAGAATGTGAACACAGGGCAACCACAAGCCCCTTGGATAGGGGGTGTTACAGTGGTAGGAAGGAATCCTTTTACAGGGACAGTGATGAATGTGTACCCTCAATAGGACAGCTCACAGGGTGACTTGATGTGTTCAGTATTATTAGTAACACCAGACGCCCCAAGAAGAACCAAGGGTCGAGGTGATGATAAGAGGCACATCTTTTTCTTTTCTTGTAGACACAGGGGTGACTCGCTCTTGTATTAGAGATTGGAAATATCCAATATCAGATATTGCCATTAATGCTCAAGGGTTCTCTGGAGCTACAAATGTAGTTCCTTTTACTGATAAATTACCTGATTCTATAGAGGAATGTTACATGTCTGTCCCCTTATTATATTCGTGACAAATGCCATTTAACATTCAGGGTAGAGATTTGATGACAAAACTTAATATGACGATTTCATTCATGGATCAAGGAATAGTGTGCTCTACTCCAGGAATACACGATTCAAAGGTAGGAGATTTTACACTAGTATTTACAGGAGAAGTGGATCTACGAGGGGTCCCAGTAGATCTGGAAGTCTTCATGTATAGAGTGAGCATTTTATTAACATGGCTACCTGGATAAGTAGGGACAATTGTGAGGATACCTGATGACATTATATTTAGACTACATGTATCTATGTGAGTTTAGGGCCCTTTAGGAACGTGCATGCAATTGATGGGTTCACAGAATAACTCAGTCCAAATAACCAAACCAACTCAGGAAGATGGCAAAGTACTTTTTTATTATGAATTATTTAAAACAGGGAGTTACAAGAAACATCAATGGACACTCGATTTCTCACAATGATATTTTCATAAAACCAAGATTATATACTCAAAACACGTCAGAGGTGATGTCATACTATGTGGCAAATAATGAAAAACCTACTGGGGATCAGGATATGCTTAAGGGCAACATCGAAGTACACATTATATAGGAACTAGGATTGTGAGGGACTGCCCACTGTCGGGTGGACAATATATGCCTACCTCTAAAACTATGCCATCTTCAAAAACATTAATTACACAGTTTTTCATTGATAAGAGGAGTAACACCTGATCCAAATGGCCAGTTTCAGCATATACATATTGACTACGTTGATATGCTGCAGACATGTAATGGATATAGGTATCTATTATTGGTGTTGTGTCCCTTTTCTTGATGGATGGAAGCTGGCCCTTGTACACAACCTGATGACTCAGTGTGGTGAATATCCATAGATGCCAGTGGTGAGCCATCTATCTAGGATGATTGGACGAGAAGAGGCTAACCCTATTGCTCCAAAAAGAATAATGGAAAAGCAACATAGGGGCTCTTTGTGCATCTTGTTATAGTGTATCCACTGCAGGGTGGGCTCTGTCTTCTTGTTGTCAAGACTCTGTATAGCTTCATTCATCTGAGCGAGGTCTCAAGTGCAGAATGCACTGGAATCCAGTCATACGCCGTTCTGCACCCAAGACCTCGCTCAGATGAATAAAGATATAGGGAGTCTTGCCAACAGGAAGGCAGAGGCCACCCTGCAGTTGGATTGGGCTATATGCTACATAATAACCAGTCAATTTAACCTGTACTGTGATTGTGTGAAAACGTTTGGGATTTTGTACAGGGTGTGATACCCATCCCTAGTACCCCTGTGCATTTCTTATTCTATATGATTTAAGCCAATTTTTCAGCAAACGTTTTTTTTTTAAAGTTGTTACTAGTGAATATAATTTTTGTTTTGTTTGCATTGACTACTAAGTCATTGATGTCAGTGTATTGGACAATGGAATTAAGTAGCCATTGCAGACCTAATTGCGTACATTCTTTCGAAATCACATCGTCTGCTGAGGCTAACCAATTCATTTTTATGGCATTAGGTTTAGGGTCTGCAAATAAAGAGATGGCTAAAAAGGCCCCCATATCATGCACATACAAGTTGAAGAGGCATGGGACAAGCATGCACTGTTGCTGAAGACCCATGAAAATTGGAAATTCTTGTGTCAAAGCTCCTTGCTTTTCAACCTGATTTGCAAGTGTGTCTGAATGTAGATATAAAAGCATGCCTAACAGTGGGCTAGTGATATTCTACTTGTTGTATTTTTTCCAAGGCAGCGACCTACAAACTATGTCAATTGCCCAGGAAAAATCAACACAGGCTACGTAAATGGGGGGTTGTCTATACACCATGCCTTTTACTGAGTGTGTCTATAATAAATCCATTAAATATGGTGTTCACTCCTTTCCTAAATCCAATGTAGAATTTGCTCAATTGCTCACAGCTTTAGTTGACGCAAGGATGCAAATATCTTTCTATCAGCATCTAATAGAAGTGTGGGAGGGTAATTTGCTGGGTTGGGCCAGTCACCTTTTCTATAAATCAGGATTACTGTTCACAATTTCCAGGACTCAGTGGTGGATTCCACTGCCTGGATGCCCCAGATTCAGACCAATAATAGAGCTTTGAATAGTATGTTCCCCAGGTTTCTTGCGAGACAGGATAATATTGGAGCTTTGCCTGATTGTTATTTGATCAGTTAATTACGCTCCAGAAATTACAGATGTTTTTACTTGTGATGGTTTCTAACATCCGCTGTCCATCCTCTGTAGAAGTAAATGGTGGTAGTTTTTATCCCAATTTTTTAAATGTTGGCATGCCAAACGTAATTGTTATGTCATGTTATGATGTTTTATACTATGCACCACTTGCCATTTTCATGGTCTCCAGGAGCCCACGTGTCTCTGTAAGAAAAGCAGGTGGGCTGGTTAGTGAGGGTAGAGGGGTAAGATAGAGGTTGTGCTCTTCTGTGGATGCTTGCAGACCCAGGAGTACCCATAATTCACATTTTCGAAGTTGTACAGTGTGATCACATCTATGTGTTCTCGGTTTATTATTAATTTGTAGATTTTTTTTCAGGGAATGTGCTTATAAAGAAAACATGTGAAAGAATCATCTGTGCAGGAAATTGCATCTAACGTGTATCCAGCACTTTGGTTGGGACCATTTACTATTTGTAGTAGAGGGTTTTCCAGGAGGGTGCTGAAGGAGTTTACTGTGGTCTCATCTTCTCTTTCAAACCAAATGCTGAAGTCCCCCAGAACAACTATGTTGTCATAGTATTTGGAGAGGATGGCAATGGTATCTGTGAGATGTGTGGTAAAGTTGAGGTTATAGGAGGGTGGTCTAAATATCAGGAGGGACACTATGTTGGATTGGTCATGGAGTTTGATGTTGATAAGGAGTGATTTGCCATCTTCAATGTTGGTTGAAGGGAGTCGTTTAGAGCAGATGTGGTTTTTCTGTGCTACAACGATTCCTGTTAGAAGGCATAGGCTTTAAGTTGTCGGGTATGGCTTCATGAGAAATTACTTTGTAGTTGTCTGATAGCCATGTTTCTGTGAGGAAGAGTGCATCTGTGCCACCTTTGCTTAAGAGGTCAGAACTATTGTTTTGTGCTTTGCCATAGATTGTACATTGAGTAGGTTGCATTATAGAGTTTGTGTTGTCTTCTTGTTCATTGTTAGATTTTTTTTGTGCATCTCAGTTGGGGCAGTGGCTGTCAGGTTTTCAGTTCTCTCTTGGGTAAGCCTGCTCTTTACTGGTTGTGCAGTTGGAGACATTTTCACTTCGTTGAGGAGTTCCTATAAGTTGGACAATGGGTTTCTTTGTTCTGATTCATGGGATTGGGCTGCTTGGTTGTCCTTGTGGTTCTTCTTCCAATATATCATTATGTACGAGGTGTGGATGGTTAGGAATTTTTGTGGGAGTTTTTCCAAACAAGTTCTTAACGTTGCTGGGTTCTGTGTGTTTTGGTGTGGGCTTTGTTTGTCTGGTGAGGTCACTCTAGGATTTAATGGGTCCTTAGTTGTGGGTTTTTTGTTTTCCATTGTAGTGGGGTTGTAGGTGGAGAAGTAATGGGAGATGTATTCTGTATTTGTTCTTGTCTTTGTAAGTATATTTAGTTTGCTTAGTGGTGGTTCGTGGGGATTTTAAGCTGTTGCAAATTTTGGTAGGTAATTCCCATCCAACTGGGGTGTTGTTTCATCCCTCTTTCTTCTGTTTTCCATTCTTGTTTCCTTGCCCTTCTTATAACGTGGCGTGTGTATGGTCATGGTGTGTCAGGGTTGTTTTGGCTTGGTTTTGTACGGCGGGTTTGGTTGTGCAACTAGGTTGTTTTGGTGGTGGGCTCCCTGCTTAGGCAGCTCTCTGATTTTGGTAGTTCCTGTTGGTTTTGATCAGGGCAGGTGAGTCGTGGTGTTGGATGTTATTTTGCTAGGTCAATTGATGCAAGTTTTCATGCAGTGGTTATAGGTATGTGGTGGTTTGCGTTTTCCCATGTATTTTGGATAAGTCCTTTGTTCCTCTGGCAAGGCCCTCCTGCAACGTCTTCTTTCTTGGTCTCAGGGGTAGATTGATCTACTGCAACACAAAGTAGCATCTGCCTTGCTGTGGTTGTACGATTGTGGTGGCTTGCTTTTTTCTCTGCGGTTTGGATTCGTGTTTGTCACATGTTCCAGGGGCATTTGCCTCAGTGTGGTTGTAGGATTGTGTGGTGGCTTACTTTTTCTCCAGGTCTTGGATTTAGGTTTGCCAGATTTCTCCAAGGGCTAACTTCTTTATGTGGTCTGTTTTGAGGAAGATTCTCCTTACTCCAGGGCATTTCTTTGAGGTTTGTGGTGACAGGTTTCTAAGATAGACAGGGTTTCAGGGAGCTATCAGGGGTGGTATCCTCAATGTGGAACTTGTCTTGTGGTTGTATTATTTATTTGGATTTGATTGATTGGGGTACTGAGACAGGCAGTGTTTCGGGGCTCCCAGCGGCAGAAGTCACATGGGTTTTGAAGCGCCTGGTATAGCCTGGTATAATGGTCAAACAAGTCCTCCATGAAACCGCCGTCAAGGATCTACAGGTCCTGTTTGCATACCAACTGCAGACATTCTGCAGCACTCCTCCAAAATTGGTCTTGTGGGAGAATCCCACCTTCCCTTGTTTGATTCAAAGTCCCTTTCTCTGCTCAGTCACTCTTGCTTATTCGCCACACATATTTCCACCCCTCCAGTTTAAAAAATCACTATCAACCACTGCGCAGCAGTATGCACTCTACCCATGAATACTTTTACGTTGGCAAGTAGTCTGGCTGATGACAGCACACAGCACTCTTCACTGTATATGCCCTTAGGGTAAACAGTGCTTCTACCGTGACACATTTATTCCAGTAAGTATACTGGTTGATGATAGCATGCAGCAGTATTAACTGTGAACGTCATTATGGCAAACAGGGCTTCTACCGTGACCCATTCATTCCAGAAAGTGGCCAAGGAGTCCTATTGATGACTTACAGAACACAACACTCACCTTTAGTGGGAATTGCTATATCCTCCCGGGAGGATAGCTCAGCGGCAACATGCACACCTTGAAAGCAAGACGTCACAAAGCAACATAGGTTCGATCCCCGGGTCTGCACTTAGAAACCTCTGGGTATTAAACGTCTTATAAATAACCACTGCTACCGTCTGCCCAGTCTATCCCCTTAGACCATGGAGCATTAAGAGGTGCAACATCTTTTCACCTTGGTTCTTGGTGATTGACCAGGCGGAGAGCTCACTGCTTAACAATCTTTGACCTGGGACAAGCCTGCACTTTACAAGTTTTAATCATCCTTCCTAAGCTGATGAATTGAGCAACATGGAATATGGTAGATTCCTTATTGGCTAATATCCCATTGTGCTTTTTATACTGTAAGATGCCTCTTCTTGCTGATCAGTGTTGTCTCTAAGAGCATTCAGATGTCAGAGTGTGTGTATTGCGTGCAGTTGGGTGCTGCTTTTAGAGTTGATAATCTTGGCATTTTGGCACTAGGCTGTGTCTTGAATACGGTTGCAAAGTGAACACCAGAAACATGCGGCGCTTAACTGTTCCTTTTGGCTGTCTGATGTTTTACCAGCTCATGGCCTTTATGTGGTTTATTTGTGTGTTTCGAATGCATTGCTCACAATGTTGGATGATTTGCCTTTCTATTTTGTGTCATTTACTTTCGTTTATTCGTGTATACATGTGGTGTGCAGCTGATTGGCCAGTTGACATTGACTGGCTCATGCTTTACTGTTGTGAACAGGAGGACCAGGTGCCTGAACTTTCCTCATATGTATGGTTTTACCAGAGGCAAAACTACTAGAGGGATAGGTGGAGAGTGGTCTGTCCACCTGGGGGTTCATTCAGATCCTGGTGTGTTTCGCTGCCTCCTTCATTAACAAGTGCCCCATGAGAAGTCCTTAACCCCCCATGGCACAACACCTACCTCCACCACTGTGTTTGCCTTTGTGGCTTCTGATGCCCCATTTGAGTTTTGGTGCCTTCCTGAGAACACATTTCTTAGGAACATATTGATTCAAACACTGGAGTTTTGTTCGACAATGCCATTCTAATTGAAAATCAGCTCTTGCCTGCTGTCGCGTCCATCTATCTCGTAAAAGACATGATCGTTAGTTTCAGAATTTTAGAGATTTTTATTAAGTAATTGCATACTCACCTCCTCATTTCTCAATACATATTTACAGTTTTTATGAGATTCTGGTAAATGATACCACATATTTTTTTATTGTGTATCACTTTTTTTCTTTAAAGCTCTTTAATAGCTTCAATTGTAGGTGTAAACAACACAATTGGTTAATGGTGAATGTTTTTTCTTTTACACAAGCCTCTCTGTATATTTTGTCGTCAGTCAACAATTTCCACTGAATCTTCCAACACCCTGCATTAATTAGGGGCCGCTCTACATTTCTGCTCTGTTGTCTTCACTTACCTCGCCCTGGCATAGCTGATGAACTACAAAGAGTCTTTTGAGATCCATCAGCCAACATCTGACCTTAAAATCACCATCGGCCCCTCCTACTGTTTCCTGCTTCCATCCTCAGCAATGGAAAATTCCTCTAAGCAGATGTAGTGCTTCCTTTCTTATCCCATCCTTCATTTCGAATCATATCACATTAAGAGGGGGTGTGCCTGTGTGGTCCTGAAAGCTAATATGCTGTAAAATGTGTCTGTCAATTCATTTGATCCAATAAAATGTATCATAACCTACAACAGATGCAGACATGGATTCAGAGTGGGTCTGTTATTACAAACAATGTCAGCATACTAAGAGCCACGGAAGGAGAGTTAGTGCTCGAGGATGCCGGGCAGGTGTTGAGTCACTGAGTGACGTGCATAAAACAGAGCCATGAAAAGGTGCTTGACATCTCTTCATGTGTGGGCCCTGAGGTGTGTCCCTGTGTTAACATCTTTACTGCTGGCTGGCCCTCTCTCAGACCTTCTAAGGGGCCTCCCATGTTGCATTTATGCTTACGCTGTGCTGGTGCTGGCCACGAGGCTCTTCCCGCTCAAAGAATGGCATGACGTCGATCCAGTTTATTAAGTGTCTTTCTAGCATTTCCAGGCCCAGTCGCTCCGCACATGTCACACGCGTCACAGAATACCATGTTACTGAGTCCGGCTTGCTTTACAAGGCCCTGCATTCTGCAAACTGCAGCCTAGACTGAGCCATTATGTATTTTATTTAACTGCAGGGCACTGGGTGACAGTGAGAAGCAAAGATTATATCCCACCTTATTGACAGAGTACTTCTCACATAATATCCATATCTCAATGGCTCATGAAAACATACTTTATTATAAATATAATCAGACATTTCCTCACCTTTGGTTAAAATGACTATGCACTGCCTTATAACAAATATCCCATGACTGGTTTAGTGGACAATTTCACTGCTCAAACGTGAGTCAACATTACACGTCCTTTACCAATCTCGATCTGCATTGTCCTAGTCGAGGAATGCATTGCCTTCTACTAGCAGAACTTTACAATCATTGTACTTTTAAAGATTCGAATGCATCCCCAGGCTCCGAAAGTCATGCATCTTTCTAAATGCAGGAAAACAACGCACAAAGACAGCCTTGGCTGGAGAAGAACCCAGAACATGAGAACATGATCACTGGCTGCCCAAGGCATCCCCATTATTGGACACAGGTGACGTATCACTTCTTAAATTCGATGCCGACTGCTTCCACAAAAGAGAGCATATCTCCGAGCTACTGAAAGCAAGAATTGGGTTCAGCACCATTGCATAACGAGCATTAACAAAGCCAACGTGTGTGTACATAGGATAGACTGTCACAAGGGTCTGAAATATCCTCTTCCTCGAAAGAGGACTCCGTCTCCCCTCCCTCCCCTTCCTCCTCACCTTTATTCTTCCACTTAGGATCCGGTTTCTTTCACCCTTTCCTCCCGGGTTTCTCCTTTTTTTTGTGGAGGTAAGGGCTGTGGTCAATCCTCTGTGGCCACCAAAATGGGGAAAAAGCCAGTGGCACAAAAAAAAAAACAAAGAAGGCGTCCGAGGTATGAAGAATTGCAGCCACTGGTATCAAAGATGAAGAGGGTTCCGGGAGTCGATGGTAATAAATCAGTACACACGGAGTAGGCACAAGAGAAATAGTAGGCAGGCAGGATCCGGTAAACGGGCAGGTAATTAAGGCACAAAATCGAAAGGCAAAGGCAGTCCGTAGGCAGGCGAGGAGATCCGGTACACGATATGGAAGAAATGAGGACAGAGCTTCGAAGGAAAGCTGCACGAAGCAAGCAAGAGCAAGGACAGGCAGAAACAGGGCGAGAAAAAGGAAGTAGGAGGAACGGTAGAGAGAGAGAGGGGCTGGGGCGAAAACGAGAAGGAGAGGGAGAGTACCAGAAATACAGTAGCAGAGGAAAACGGGAAAGCAGGCGTAAAACTCTGGAAAACTTCCATAACGTGCCTTTCATGTTCTTCTTGGGTGCGGTAAAAAACCAAGATGTCATCAAGATAGACAATAGTCGTGCGACACAGCAAGTCTGAGAAGAGGTGATCCATAAAACGTTGCAATATAGAGGGGGCGTTGACTAACCCAAAAGGCATCACTTGATATTTGTAAAGCCCAAAAGGAGTACGAAAAGCAGTTTTCCATTCATCACCAGTCTGGACTCGGAGCAGATGGTAGGCATTCCGCAAGTCTAGTTTTGTAAATATCGTAGACCCCTGGGCGGCTTGTATTATTTCTGTTATGATTGGCTTGGAATATCGATCTTTGATGGTCACTTTGTTCAAGCCCCTGTAATCTATACAGGGTCATAATTCCTGGGACCCTTTTTTGGGGATGAAGAATATTGATGCTCCAGCCGGAGATTTCGAGGGTCGATCAATTTGTTGGCGAGATTGCTATCCAAGTACTCTCTGAGATATCGCTTCTCCTCCACTGACAGAGGAAACATACGACAAAAGGGTACCAGGGCTCCAGGAGTGAGTTCGATACTGCAGTCTTCTGGCCTGTGAGGTGGTAACTCTAAAGGAATCTTCTCTGTGAACACCTCTGTGTAGTCCCTTAGATGGTTTGGTAAGCAATGGATAGTTCTGGACTCAGAACTGCTCACTGTCTTTACAGTCTCAAACTTGGGTTCTGGTAGACATTTGGCCTTACAGAAAGATGATTGGAAGCTTAGGAGGTTCTATACTAAGGATGAGGGGAAAGTGTGCAGCACGAATGATGTCGAAGATGATTCTTTCGAGTGTTGTTGTATAGACATGGTGAGTTCCTCTGTGGTATGGGTAATAAGGCCGGAACTTAAGGGCTCACCGTCCACGCCCTCTACCTTCTGGTCTTCTTTCTTGGCGATACGGGTTAAACCCTTCTGTTCTGCCCACTGAGTATCAATGAAATTTCCGGCAGCTCTGTATCTCGGAACCTCCAAGTTGTAGAGTCACTAAAGTGACCATGAGACGAGAGTCTTCTGTCCTCTCAGAGGATGTTACTGAGAGGGTAGCATAAGGACTTGCAAGAACCCCTCGGAAGTTAGTCCTAACACTTACCGAGGGCGATTGTTTCCCGAACATCTGGGAGGGACATCTGGACAATCTCTTAGCAAATGGGTAGAGGCTCCACAGTACATACATAGGCTCCCTTCTCTACGCCTCTTACGCTCCTCAGGGGTAAGAAGGGCACGAGTGGTACCTATTTGCATAGGCTCTTTTCTGGGCTGTCTTGAGGTAGATGAAGAAGCAGGAGGAAGAGTTTTGAGGGGAGGAGACCCATAGTTCCTGGTTTTCTTTCTTTCAGCGCAACGTTCCATCAAACAGAAGTCGATGTGGAGGGTGGCGGTAACAAGATCTGCAAAGGTAGGAGGTTGGGCTATACGGGCCAGCTCATCTTTTAGATCTTCTATTAGACCTCTTCGAAAGATGGCATATTGAGCTTGCTCCTGCCATCCTGCCTCGGCTTCTACTTGTTTAAAGGAGGTAATGTAAGACAATGGGCCTCATTACATGGAAGGCGGTAACCATGGCGCTATTAGCGCCATGGTTGCTGCCGGTAATTTACCGATCCCACCATGGTGAATGGCGGAATTACCGCCCCATTCCAAGGTTGGCTGGGCGGTAATTCCCCATTCACCATTGGCCCTTTCCCATTCCTATTTGAGCCCCATAGGGCTCAATGGGAATGGGGAAGGCGGCAATTACGGTACCGCAAATTGTGGTACCATAATTGCCTCCAAGGTCCCTTTGCAGGTCCCGTCCTTAACGGCTGGTAAAACCAGCCGTTAAGGTAGGGACCAGCAAAGGGACCTCGTAATAGGGCGGTAAGGGATTACCGGCACCGGTGCCCTTAACGGTACTGGTAATCCCTTACCGCCATCCGTGAAATGAGGCCCAATAGGTCTGAGTTACCTTGTCTGATGTCCAAAAGGTCTTCAGAAGCCAGAAAAGTGCTTTTGGTTCGCAAGAACGTCTGTTGAATAAGAGTCTTAAAGGAACTGTAATCCTGGAGTACGGGTCTGTTTGGTTCACTAGCGGGGTGACCCATGCCAGGGCGTTGCCAGTCATGTGGGTGATCATGAAACCCACTTTGACATGATCAGAAGAGAAAGTCTGAGCTCGAAATAAAAAATGTAGGTTACATGCGTTCAGAAATTCTTTAACCCTTTTGGGCGAGCCATCGAATTTGCCCAAAACCAAAGGAAACGGGGGCAAATCCGTTGAAGGTCGTTCTCTCTCGGTCATCCGTTGCTGTAGGGTAGCATTGGCACTCTTTAGGTACTGAACTTCCAGGTTTAGATTCTGGACAGCAGCCACTAATTCTTGTATTTGCTGTGGAGTTGCCATGTTGGATTCAGGGCGTTGCAAACTGTCACAAGGGTCTGAAATATCCTCTTCCTTGAAAGAGGACTCCGTCTCCCCTACCTCCCCTTCCTCCTCACCTTTATTCTTCCACTTAGGATCCGGTTTCTTTCTCCCTTTACTCCTGGGTTTCTCCTTTTTTTTTGTGGAGATAAGGGCCTCCACGGAAGGACGCCACAGCGCAACCGTATAGGTGGGCTGTGGTCAATCCTCCGTGGCCACCAAAATGGGGAAAAAGCCAGTGGCACAAAAATACCCAAAGAAGGCTTCTGAGGTCTGAAGAAGGGCAACCACCGGTATCAAAGATGAAGAGGTTTCCGGGAGTCGATGGAAATAAATCAGTACACACGGAGTAGGCACTAGAGAAATAGTAGGCAGGCAGACAGGATTCGGTACACGGGCAGGTAGTTAAGGCACAAAATCAAAAGGCAAAGGCAGTCCGTAGACAGGCGAGGGGATCTCGTACACGATATGGAAGAAATGAGGACAGAGCTTCGAAGGAAAGCTTCACAAAGCAACCAAGAGCAAGGACAGGCAGAAACAGGGCGAGAAAAAGGAAGCGGGAGGAACGGGAGAGAGAGAGGGGCTAGGGCGAAAACGAGAAGGAGAGGGAGAGTACCAGAAATACAGTAGCAGAGGAAAACGGGAAAGCAGGCGTAAAACGCAAGAAGAATACTACTGAGCAATGGCAACACAGGAGGAAGACCTAGTTACGTTGCAACACGTCCGTTCGCCGGAAGTAGATGCAGATATACTACCGGTGACGGGCGTGAGGCAAAAAAAAGAACTAGACCTGCACCCGCCGTAGGGGGAGACGTAATGGAACAGTTAATGGCTGACCCCTTTCCAGCAGTTCCAAACACGCCATCTCCCCTAGGGCATGTCATAGACATTTGCCAGGCACTGTCATAATAGCACTACATGGCTTTAGGAGAACAACAGCTGGAACATGATATGATTGCCTGAGCATGTGCTAGCCATGATTAGCACATACCTAATACCTTAGATGCAAGCCAAAGCTGTTGTTCAGTCAATGCTTGTTTTTTTTTTTTATTAAGACTTCAGTGCAAGGAACCTAAGTCAAGTGGCTTAAATCATACCTGGTTAAGATATTTTTATTACAGCAGTAGTACAATTATGGATGCAATTAAGTCCTTAACTCTCACTAGATGACTTAGAAATCACAGCTTGACAGAGCTAGCTGAAAGAGATCCTAGGAGGATATATTTTGGGCAGGTAGCTCCTCTTATGTGATCTCCCATCTAGCTATAAACCAATGCAAGTGTTTCAGTGTCACTTTAGCAGCACCTAATGGCCAAAGCTAAAATGTAAAACTTATAAGTGACTGGTTACAGTTAGACCTCACCATCTGACAGAACGCAGTGCATTACTGAAGAATACCAATTTATGAGGCACAGTACCGAAGAACTGGTTTGAACTGATCAGAGCTCTGGCACTTTACTGGCTGGCTTGCTGAAGCATGCACTATATAAGTGTATGAAGAAAGAAATAGGGAAGTGCCAGATCAGTCAGAACCAACCAGTTAAGGTCTGCCAGAATCTTAGTCAGATAGTATCTCACTGGTCCAGAAAGAACTATGACATCTTACAGTGAAAGATTCAATTTCCTTTATTTTTTCAATTCTTTATTTTAATTGCATTGTTGATAAGAATACAAGAATCACATATGCCAGAGAAACAACCATGCTGCGAGGGATTACAAAACACGTAATATTTGTCGATGATGTAAGCTTTATTTGGCATGTGTGCCATCAAAGCATATTACATTACATACAAAATGTAAGCACCCACTAAGGAATGATTTTTGCAAATTGCATCCCTAGGAGGGCTGAAAGCGGGAGTGATTTTGTTTATGAGGATACCTATATCTCAAAAACCAAAGATGTTACAGATGTGAGAATTTGTATTTACATTTTTCTTCAAAAATAGAGAAATAGGTGTTTTTCAATTTTTCAAAAATCCAGTTAAGGGATTTGGAAAAGGGAGGTGATTTTCCTTTATTTCTATATCTCACAAACCGAAGATGTTAGAACAGTTGAGTCATAATATATAATTACAATGTCATGTTATAATATTACAATGTAACATTTTTAATGTGCTGGCGGATGCCCTGCCCACAACTTAGCTGATTGGTGCCCATATACGGGAAACATAGAGAATTTATGAAAACTCACAAAGTTAATGTCAGCGAGTGTGCAACCCAAATGACACACACATGAGGGCACATGTCATTGCAAGTGGTTGTGTTTTTTGCTATTTGTTATAATTCAATGATTCATATTTTGGAGCGAATTTGTCTGTTCCTAAATACGGTTGATTTCTTCATTTCAAATACTTTTTTCTGTGTCACTGGTTTAAATTATCTTTCTATCTTTAAGACGTTTATTTATATAAGTATAAATAGAATAATATGGTCACCAAAAATAATATATTGACCTGCTTCATTTCTTTTACTCGTTCTCCATAAAAAAAAAAATGCAAATTGAAAATTTTTATGTAAATGGTGTGACACACAGTCGTAAAAAATTATGGATGATGGATTGTGCCTATTTTGGGGCTATCTTACATTATGTATGGCACTGAAAATCCAGGTAGAGAGGTATGCAAAACAATAGTTGATCATATCGTTCAAAACTGGGATGAATTCTCGATAATGTCCCACAAGAGTGATAATAACAACTATTCTAGTGCCGCTGCTTCAGGTTTCCCATTCCCATGGAGTCCTACAGGACTCCATGGGAATGGGAAACAACAGTTCGCCACCGCCTATGATATCCAGGTAGCACTGGGATGTCACGCGGCAGTAGCAGTGTTACGGGGTTGGAGGCAACCCGCCAGTAGCACCGGCAGGTCACCACCAACCTTATAATGAGGGCCATGGTCCTCTAGTTCCTCCCCTGTTTTTAAGTTTATGACAAAAACTTGGTACGCAGAGTCCATGGATGACCGAGACATGTCCATGATTTTGACAAGGGTTTTCCATTAATTCACAGACAGCTGTCGGGGATAGCTGTCGGAGGTGGCTACTTGTAAGAAATGATGAGACGCTGAGAGAGAGGGAAGCAGTGCAGCTTGATGGCACTAGGTCTTAGGTCCATTCTTCTAGTGAACCCTTTGCAGTGGCCAACAGGCAGAGCACTACTGTGGTCACGGAGGACCGAAACAGTGACCGGAGACGGTGACCATGAACAGGTGGTTGCAACGTGGGAACGGCAAGGTATGCAGTGCTGGAGAGCGGCAATTGGTGAGCAGAGATGCAGAGATGCATAAATCACATCTGTTCCCCCCCAGATGAGTGTGTAGTGTGTGCTTTCCTCGCCCTGCAGAATTGCATTTTAGGAACCCCCCAGGGAAAACGGGGACTGATTTTGGGGCAAGGCCCGAGCTGAGCCTTTGTGGCTCTTGGCCAATGTTGGATGGGGTGAAGTGCTCTGTGTAGGTGGTTGGACTTCGGCTGCAGTGCCCGCATACATTTTGACTAAGAGCAGGAAGAGTTCTGCAATACGGAGGGTCTGCCCTGTTTCTGCACAGCACAAGAGAGTTGTTGGAGCACGAGCGGGGCTCTTGACCAGTGACTATGGAGTACATCCCATTGAGCTGGTCTTGGGCTATGGCTTTATTACCATTACAAATATATTTGGTGGTTGGAATTTCAGAAGCGGCTGCTAGTGTGAGGTGTGCAGCACAACTTGACGTTGCAACTGATTTTGCTCCTTGGTGCCTTCCCCTAAAAATAGAAGGAGGACAATTCTAGGCTCTGGATTTTTGTGGTGGTCGCCGCTTTGGAGTGGGGGTCCTTGATGACGCCAGGTGTAGTGCAGAGAAATGGCAGAAAGCAGAGGTAGCTTGTGTGCCAGTGGGCACCAGTAGGTACTCCTCAGTTTTAGATCTCTGCCCAACTGCCTATCGTGTGGGTGTGGTGAGTGCAATCAGCACCCTGCATAGAGGCACAGTGGGTGTCGAGTGCAGAACCTGGCCTTGCCAATCTTTGGTTTCTTTTTTGCAGGCATTTCGAATCAAGGCAGCTGTCTAAGGAATATTCCTGATAGCCAAATGCGGAGCAGTGAGTGACAATATAAATGACAATCACTGAATATAAACTATGCCAGCATCATCTAAAACCTATAATTTGAGAAGCATAAATAAAGCAGTAAAGACTCGAGCCCCTAACACAAGTAGAAACTTCAAAATGCGTGTGCGCCGTAATCTGCATGCAAAACGACCCACACAAAGTATTGTGGTCGCGGTTGAAGAGAGCAGAGCTCAAAAGGATCTGTGAATGGAGAAATGTAAAATAACTACTTTTCTTAAACAAACCATTCCTCCAACTAGAGTACATTTTGTTACTGAAGCCCCATCTTTGGCACCAACTGAGGAAAAACAAGCACCCATAAAAGAATTAATACCGACATCAGCTCCAGTAGACAATAATTCACTGCTGAATATGTGTCTAAATCCACAGAGAGAATATTTAGGTGCCTCTGTTCAAGTAAACACACCATGTGATATCAGAGATGAATGGGAGATGTTATTAGGATCGCACCCACTAATGGAATGAATCTATCAACAGCGCCTCAATGCCCCTGGGCTGCCAGTATGCTTTATACATGCAAATACATATATACATAAATAAATAACATCTCTGTACTTAGAACACATTGCAAAAAGCATATATGCTTCCTCCCCCGCATATGATGTTTCCCTTAGCTCCTTAATGTCATCGAAGGAGGACAGTAAGAAAGGGGTGCAGGGCATCATATCACTGAGTAACTGGGAGGTAGCAGAGAAGATAGTGGTAGTGGCATAGTGGGAACAGTAGTTGTGTTAGTAGCAGGAGGAACAACAGTGAGTGGGAAAATAGGAGTTAGTATGAGAGGAGCAATAGGAGGCAGAGAAGTAGAGTGAGAGGAAGGATGGAGAAGAAGGAACAGGGGTAGAGGAATAGTTGGAGATATAAGTGGTAGAAGCCAGGAAAGGAAGTAAGAACAAAGGGTGGAGGTGGAAAGGCAGAGTGTAGGATTGGAGGGACAGTGACGTGGTGGGAGGAGAACAGTTAGAAGGTTCAGTATAGTAAAAGGTCAGGAGTGAGAGGCTATGAAAGGTGGGAGCGTGACTCTGGTTGAAAGAAGGCTCCATTCCCTATTCCTTCAGACACTAACCAATGATAGGAGAGTGAAAGTGAGAGGTTTCCTAGGGAGACTGATAGCATCTTAGGGAAAACACCAATAGCCATAGTTAGAAGAACAGATAGGTGTTACCGATTGGTATAGACTACCAGCCTGGTAGGGATGTCTGGGGCTGGGAGGTGGGAACCAGGCACAGGAAGTTGAGAGGGGAAAGGGCTGGCCCTAGCGCCAAAGTTCCAGGCCCGTTAGTCTCTGAACAACCTGAAGAGGAAAAGAAACCAGTCATTCTGATAATGAAGTTTAATAAACACCCTTGTAACTTGAATTTAGGAGTCAGTGTGGTTCTTTATGCGGGCCACCCCATCACAATATCTAAAGAGACTAACGCAAATGCTGAATTTCAACCAATACTTTTGAATGATATGACCAACGCTGGGTTAGTTAACATTGAAACATCTAACCAATTTGAGTTATTGGCAGAGAAAGCCTCAAACAATGTCCCGGTTATTGGCAATCAGCCAGGAACATTGGACATTTGTGTCAAAGATATATATGTGAAAGTACCAACAGTAAAAGATATAAGCAGTATGACCCCGATTGATGTGGAGAATGATGCATCAGTAGACGAAACACAGTTGATTGATTACCAATTTGGTGAAAAAAAAGAACAAGGGTTGGAATATTTGAATGAAAACATTAAGAGGATGGAGACTGATAATCGTTTCATCAGCAAGAAGATTAGAAAATGTTAGCAGTTTGTAACAGACTTTGGCCCCTTTTCAAACTGCAAACTTTACACAGCATACCTCACTTGCACTTGATTATGTCTAAGGACCTTGATCTTGTAGAAATACCGATGACTTTAACAGAAGCCAACTGTGCGTTGGTTCAGTTTGCCTCAACCATTATGTTAGAATTGGTGATGGCAAATAGGGCAGAGTTTTTTAAACTACGCTTTGATTTTACCTGAGCACAGGAAAAGCAAACCACTAATACCACACTGAAGAATAAGGGGATTGAGGAAAAAAGGAAAGCCAGACAGTAAAAGAATAAGAAGCTCTCAAAGGTAATTTAGAAAGTGAATCAACTTGTTTGACCAAGAAAAGATTGTGTGGATGTGCTATCAATTGTTGTTTGAAACTCCAGGGGTTTTAATTAATTTGTAACAAACCCTCAATGTTGTAATATAAAGACTGATGCACATATTTTTGTTTTGCAAGGAACTTGGCTTATCAGGGAATTCAGCCTAGATGGTTTCTCCACTATACATAGGCTGGCACGATGAAATCTGACTGGTAGTCCCATGGGGGGTGCTTATAGGTACTAACAATTCACTGTGCATGATAGAGTTTAAGCCAGGGCATGTACATTTCTTTGCTTTGGCCGGAATGATAGCAATTCAAATTGGAGGACGAACGCAACAAATTCTTATAATTCATATTTATGACACCCCCCCTCCCCCCGCCCTGGGTGGACTAGAAACTGTTAATGTTATCGCCCAAATGGAATATCTAATTAACGAATGGTGGCTGTTCAGCCCTCAAGGGTCATTTGTCGGTATGGGCAATCTTAACTTTCTAAGGTACCCAACAAAACCTCCAAATAAGGTAAACCATGACTGTTATAATGTAAGGAAAAACCGTCATAATGTCACTGCAAAAGAATTTGGGCCTGAAGAGATAATGGGAAATGCCGGAATGAATCAATGGGAGGTTTTGATCTCTAGCCTTGATCTCAGACAATTGGATATTGAAGCGAAGCCTGGGAAATCTAGCCCACATACATGATCTAATGGTACATCCAAATCTTGGATTGATTATGTACTAATTCAGAGTGATCTATTTAGCAATATTGGGAAATTTGAGCTTGATAGCAATACTCCTAGTGATCATGTAGCCATCAAAATTGCTCTCCATTCCACCGTTAATAGGTTGAACGACCAAATACAACTAATATAGCAGAGTAATCTGAATGGAAAAAAAAAGTTGGCAAAGTAAATGAGGTGGTTTTGAATGTATTCTTAGACGCAGAAAGCATAGACAAGCTTAATCCTGAAGATTATTACAAAAAAATGGATGTCAAATTGGAACCTATGACTGAAAATGCAATTAGAATCACACATGGCACAGAAGCACCGGGCACGTTATTTGATGTGATTATTGCTCTCATGAAAAGACAGTTGAGGTCCAAAATAAGTAATATAAAACAATTGGGCAAACCTATTATAGAAACCGATAGAAACTCAAATTGCAATTGCTAAATTGAGAACTGCCTACAGAAATTGGATCAGGCAGCATAAAACCTCTAAGGCCACTCAGTGGCAAATTATATGTAATGCCATGCACAATTCGGACGCACAGAAGTTTTGGTCTATCTATAAATGACATACTTCAGATTTCATTGGAAAAAATTAAATTAATCCAATATCTGTAGATAGTTGGACAAAATATGTTTTGAATATGTGCACGCGAGATTGTCTAAGCAAGGAAAGAGAATCTAATGTGGTGACAACTAGAGGGGTGTTTACCATTTTAGCTGTCAATATCAAAGTAGTAAATATAAAATTAAGATCCTCGAGAGCCCATGGCCTGGAAAGAAATTGCAAATATTGTTTTCAAATGGAACTTATATGGATGGGCAGTAATAAAAGAAACATTGGGGCTCATTACGAGTCCGGCGGGAGCCGTGCCGTTAAAGCTGCCATGCTGTCGCCGTACCCATAGTGAATTACCGGCACTGGACTTGCCAGAATTACCAGGGCATTATAGCCCCGGTGGTCTGGTAAATCTGGCGCCAGCAATTCTGTAAATCCCCATTCCTGTGGGACCCCATAGTACTGCACGGGAATGGGGACTGCAGAAACACCGGCACCATGTCATAATGGTGCCTGTGTTTCCGTGCATCTCTGCGTGTGGGTGCTGTTCCACCCAGCAGGTGAAACCTTGCTGGCGGGAAGGCACCCGCCCGCAGAAATCGTAGTTTGTCGGTCCCGAAAACGGTGCCAGTACGGTTCTACCGGCACCATTAATTCCAGAACGGCAAACATCTAATGAGGACCATTGTTTAAACAAATAATTAAAACAGGAGGAATCCCCCCAAATTGGAGGAAGTCCATATTGGGTCAGATGCATAAAAAGGACCCATGAGAATTACCCTTAAATTATTGTCTACTTGCTATGATTGATTTCCTGGCCAAAAGATTTTGTCACGTCTTGTAGAGAAGAATTGACAATTGGTTAGAAACAGACAACATAATTTAAAAAAACAAATGGGGTTCCATAAAGATGTAATACATTGACCAATTTGTGATGTTTGAGCTATTTAATCCAGTCTGCCTATAATTATATGAAGAAAGCTTTATATAAAATACACCAATCTAATAGAACAGTCAGGTCTTGATTACTTTCTGAAATTGCAGGAAGCTGTCCATTTCACAAATTGTCAGTGGTAGGGAGTCCCATAATCTTGGGCTATCACAAACAGCCAGTCTCCTCTCTGCAAACAGTTAGAATTAGGGATGACCAACAAGATCTTATCCTTTGAATGTGAAGCTTGTGGTAGACTATGGGCCTCATTACGAGGTTGGCGGTAAGGCAAAAAAAAATGATGCCGGTATGGTAATACCGGCATCATTTACCGCTCCGTTGTATTCCGACCCGCAAACCCGGTATTAGCGGCACCCTAAATAACGGTGCCCCTAATAGCGGCATAGGTGCGTACACGCGCCCCTTCAGGGAGCAAATACTGGCATGCCGGTAATAGGGAGAAATCCCAACCCACGCAGACATGCAAATACCGGCATCGCGAAGCCGGTAATCATGGGCTGCACAATTCCGGCCATACAGGCATTGCGGACCACCCGCAAACAGCAATCAGGATACAAGGCAATGGAGGCTGGGCCAGTATAAAATGAGCACACCCACAAACCACACCCCTTCCAACACCAAAATGCTACCACTAGCTGTTGCAATCATGGCGCTGGAGGACATGCCCATACTGCTACAACTACAGCAACAACAGCAACAACAACAACTACAGCAGCAACAACAGGCAGCACAGAGGAGACGCAGGAGGAGAAGGAGGGTGAGACAGGCCTAGCAATTACCACCAGGGCAGGCATCAGTGCCTTGTAGGCAACCACCAATCCCTCGCACCAGACCCAGCCCTTTCAACTTAACACCTGAGCAGATCCACACCCTGTACCGGTTGGACCGTGACACCATCACCACCATAGAGGACATGATACAAAACAACATTGCCAGCTTCATTGAAATAGGAACTGCCATCCCCCCGCTACTAAAGGTTGTGTCTGTGCTACACTTCCTGGCCACAGGCACCTACCAACACACAGTGGGCCAGCTGCATGGCATTTCACAGCCACTATTTTCACGCATGTTGAACCAAGTGCTGGATGCCCTCCTGTAGCACGCAAGCTGCCACAAATCCCTACCACGGACTGCCCAAGAGATAGCAGACACCAAAGTAGGCTTCCATGCACTGGCAGGCATGCCCAATTGTGTTGGTGCACTCCACTGCACCCATGTGGAATTGGTAGTCCCCCATGCCATAGAGGCGGTGTACCGCAATCGCAAGCAATACCACTCCATCAATGTGCAAATGGTATGTGACTCACATATCGCTGTGCCCAATTTCCTGGATCAACACATGATGCCATGGTACTGCGCAACTCCACGCTACTCCATCACATGGAGCGACATGCTGGACCACGTGCCTGGCTGCTTGGTGAGTTGCACAACCGTCCCATGGCAGTGCTTTGGGGCACTGATGTGTGGGGATGCATAAGGGGGGGAATATTGCACCTTGGTGGGAAAGGGGGGGAATACTGCACCTGTCTGGGAAAGGGGGGGATACTGCACCTGGGTGGCAATAGCCGGTGATTGGGGAATGCATGCAGAGCTAAACACTCCTGACCTGAACAATTCAAATGTAACATGACGCATCACTGGGCCACATATCACAAATAATGCATATCGATATCAACAAGTAAGAGGCACAACCAGGCCACCATGGTGATGGCAAGCAATGCATGAATGAACAGGATGGCAAATGTGGCAATGTGGTCAGTGTGACTATGCATAGTGGAGAATGAACAGCATGCATTGGGGCGCTAAACATTGTTGCAATAGCACTGCACATCTGCCTCAGCATGCATGATTACACCCTGCATCATCTATTGAATGCCATCCAGACTACCACATGACAGTATAGATTGCATCTAGGTAACATCTTTGCATGCATACAGAGACATGTTCATGCCCACACCAAATAGCTTCCACCATGACTGTTCTCCCTGAAGGTGGCAGTTCAGAGTGACACACGCCTATTTGTGTCTGCTTGCAGGTGATGGAGGATATCCCTTGAGGCCGTGGTTACTCATCCCTGTGTGGAACCCACAGAACAGCCATGAGGAGGAGTACAATTGTGTGTACACCCGTATCCGTGTTGTTATTGAGCAGACCTTTGGCCTGTTGAAGGCGCGGTTCCGCTGCCTCAGCAGGTCTGGTGGGGCACTCCTATACAGGCCTGAGAAGGTGGCAAAGATCACCATGGCCTGTGTCATGCTGCACAACATGTGCGTCCGGAGGAATGTACCACTGCCACCTGACATTGAAAGCATGGGCCGGGTGAGGATGAAGGGGATGGAGACTTAGGCGAAGGAGCCCCCCTGCCAGTACGTGATGCACGGGATGGCCATGCTGTACGCCAAGCAGTAATCCATGAATACTTCTGAAACGCAGGGACCATGAAAGTCATGGGCCAGTGACACACTGGCTGCATGTGGACATGCTCACTTGTTTTGTTTGAAGTTCGCCACTGTACACCATCACACATTAAATGTACATTCAAAAAATGAAGTATGTCCAGCCATTGATTTTCTTGCACACAACGGGTGTATTTTTCAGACACGTAATAATGTAAACATTCCCCTCACAACCCCCAGTGAACTCCCTCACCCACCCTACAAACCCCAAAAATACCCCAGTGAACTCCCTCACCCACCCTACAAACCCCAAAAATACCCCAGTGAACTCCCTCACCCACGCTACAAACCCCAAATGTCCCCAAATGTACACCAAAGATTGTTCCCTTGACCAACGTCCATTTGTCCAATGGTATTGTCTGGCCACTCTACTTCTTCGCCTTTTGGGATCCGGGGGGTGGCATATCCAAGCGCCATGCACTCCTCCGGGTCATCCACATGGGGCTTGAGGGGGCTGAGGTTGAAGGGGTCGTAGCAGTGGACGTGTCAGTGGCCGGTCCCATGCCTGCTCCAAGGTGTGGGCGCTGCATTTGAGGCAGGTTGGACATCAGGGCTTGCGTAACTGCCCGCAGACACTCCCTCATGGCAGTTGTGGATGTCTCAACGGCAGCAGTGTTAGCAGCGATGGCTGTAGCAATGGCCCTCATGGAGTCCTTTCCATTGGCAATATGTTGCCGCAGTAGGTCTAGTATCGACTCCTGTCGTGCCTCCACACTCGACAGGCAAGCCTCAAAGGAGTGGTTGGTAGCGGGAGTGCTAGTGGCCGGGGTGGTGGTACCCGGGGTGGTGGTAGACAGGGTGGTGGTAGCCAGGGTGGTGGATGGCGCTTGCGTGAGGCCCACATCCAGGGAACTGTTCTCCTCGAAGGGGCATATGTCGGACTCTCTGAGGTCGGAGTCGTGGAGACAGGAATCGTCGCTGCTGTCGGCCTCTGTATGGGGGGAGGGTGGTAATGGGGCTTGGGGTGGGTGTGATGGACACGACTGTGTCACCCTTGGTATCCACATCAGCATCCGCAACGTCCACGGTGGTTGGCGGTGCGGGAACGGAAACACCTCCCACTGTTGTGGGTGGCTGCTTCTGGACTCCATGTGTGTGGCCCACACTGGCTGCAGGTGTTTCCTGCTGGGTTTCTGCCCGGTCTGGCATACTGCCTGTTGGTCTGGGCAGTTTCTCCGGCTGGGGGTGGCGTTGGCCCTCGTCCCTTATCGTGATGTAGATGCATTTGCTCCCCTGTCCTGCCTGCCATCTGCCTCATCGGTGCCTGGGGGATAATAGAGATTCAGGTCATCAGTGATGGTGTCATATGGCAGCGATATTCTATAGCGCTGTGATATGTCCATACATTCATGCATCCAATTATTCCAGGAGTGTGGCATTTGGTGTTCTGAGGGGGCATGTGGGCAATCAATGCATGGCTGGTGGCATGGCATTGATATGGTGTCTGAGTGGTGAGTTACATGGGCACAGTCGAGTCATGTTGCCCGTGTGTTGGGATTGGGATTGGCACTCAGCATGCATTTGTGTGTGGCAGGGTGTGGCACGCATTCTTGACTGGATATGTTGATGTGGGCGTCGGACATGCATTGCCTTGCCTAGTCTCACTTCCACGTCACTTGTGCCACATCATGGTTTAACCCACAGGGATGTGCTGGGTCACTCACCTTCTTCTGGGGATGATGCGGCACCCATCTCCATCTCTCAGAATCCCTCTATAGAATCGGGATCTATGAATGAACTGGCTGTCTCTTCCCATGGCATCAGCTTTGCGGGGTGAGTGTGGCCCCCCACCTGTCGCCATGGCGGCCCTCTTGTTGACTGCCAGGATGTTCCTCACCCTGAGGCGGAGGTTGTCCCACCGCTTCGTCAGTCGCGCACAGTCCGTGGGGTGGTTCCCACAGCCGACACCCTCTGGGCAAACTCCTGCCAGATTTGCTTCTTTTTCATCTGGGCAGCATGCTTCATGTCGTTAGACCTGATGATGTCTGCATGCTGGGCCAGGGTGTCTGCCAGCATATTAAGCTCAGCGTCAGAGAAACGCTGTTTCCGCTTCTAGAGGGTCATCTTCCTGGTTGCCTTGGACATCCTGAGTATTTTCTGGCACAGCACAACACAAATGGACTGGTGGTTGGGGAGGATGGCAATGGATTGTGTTTTTAAAGATGGCCGCCGGCCCATTTCCCATTCCTGCGCGATGACGTAATTTCTGGGTCCGTTTTTTGCGAACACGGTATTACCATGGTGGTATTACCGTGCCGGTATTTAGGGGTTGGTATGAGGCGGTACCGCTATGGGCGGGTCCCGCAATGCTGGTATAGGGGGGTTGGAGGGCCTTTAGTGGCATGGCGGTATTGCCATTACTGGCATGGGGGAACGCGCGTGCTCGCGCACTCGTAATCACCCGCTATTAGCGGGTTCATACGAGCACGGACCTGCTCATTCCGGCATGCCGGTAATGAACCCGCTTTTACCGGGCTACTCGTAATGAGGCCCTATATCTGTTAAGTTTGGTCTGCAAATACATAGAGGCCCGATAGTGGACACATTAAGTGAGACAGAGGATTTTGAAATCGATCCGTCTGTCCACCGAAAGCCAATGAAGCGAGTGATGCAAGGCAGAAGTAGGATCATGCTGAAACAGGCGGAAAATAAAACCAACATGTGAATTTTGAATTGTTTTAACTGTTTGAGCTAGTAAGGCGGGCTACCCACATACAGGGCATTACAATAGTCAACTTTAAAATGCATGAAGGACCCTACTACACTCAGCAGATACTCAGTATCAATGAATGGAGCTGCTCTGCATTAAAGCCGAAAAAAGGCACATTTTGATACTTCGTTTATTTGTCCCTTCAGGCAAAGGTGACACTGTCAGAAGAATCTGAGGTTGTTTAATTTACAGGAGTATTCCAGAGCAATATCCAACAACATCAGAGAAGATTGGTAATTTGTCAGGAGAGTAGAATTTGGACTTGGGTCCGAGTTTAATGGCTTCCCTTTTATTGGGGTTCAGCTGCAAAGCATTGCCCGGCATCCAAGCTTTCACTTCATGCGGACAATCCACCATCAATTTTCACGTCACTGTCAGTGAGATTCAGGTATGTCTGGGTGTCATCAGCAAACACACGAACATCACATTTTTATTTTTCCAAAATATCGTATAGTGGCCTCATATATATGTTACACAGCAACAGAGATACAGTCATCATACTATGGTGTTGTCTCATCTCAAACAAGGGATAAGTGGAGGGGTGGCTTTACAGGCCCTTTGGTTAATATAGCACCTCCTTCCATATGATTTCTTGTACCTGGAGCTCTATCATGGCCAATGAAGAAATCAGCGATGAGTAACAGCAATCGATTCAAATATTCAGTAGTGGCAGAAGGTGTGGACAATGTTACATATTGTGTAAACATGAAGCAGACTGTTTTATTTACTGTGGTTACTGTTAACAAGAAAAGAAATGTAGTAAACACATTGTTTTATGCAATGCAGCAAACATATTACAAACAACTGTCAAATTATGTCCCAGTGCAAACGTTTACAGATAACACAGATCGTGTCCATTTTAACACGTGCAATTGTTAGATAATCTGGGCCTGGTCGTCCGAAAGATGGTAAATTAGCATGTTGATTTGATCTAGGTGTGACATACTAGCTGCAGGTTTAAGTCCATGCAGGCAAGACTTTACCTACCCTAGTTCTGAGACAGTACTTCCTAACAGCATTGCACCTTACACAACAATCACTATGAACCAAGTTGTATCACACTGTGCCCTTAATTTAGTTTAACATGGCAGTTGGAAATAATGTAAGGCCAATATTTTCGTATATGGTAACTGGGGTGTTTAAGATGGATCCAAAAAGTGAATTGTTGATGAGCATGTTGTGATTGAAAAGATAATTTGAGGTGACAGCAGTGTCCTGCTTTGTCAAGCTTCTCTATTGATTTTTTTTATTTTTTCTCACCGACTTTTGAATCTATTTAAATATCTCCCTGATTTCTAGAGCCAAGCTATCGGATAATTTATTTCGAAGTTGCATCCCAGCATCCACAGCTGTTTTGGAGATTTTAGAAGCCAACCACAAGTTAGCTAAGGTGTATCTCAATCTTTTTGCCAGGCCATTTAAAGGGCAATTATACACCAACTTGATTCATTTTCATCTAATTCAGGAATGCCACTGAGAAAGGAAGGGTATATAGAAAAAAAGATAATACATAATGTTTTACTTTCATGCAAAATACCAACTGAGGCTGTAGGAGCAATTCAGCCTGCACTGTTCAGGCAAGTAGCACACAGCACCTGGGAACCATGTCAGACTATGAATGGAGCAAGGAAGAGCAAACGCAGAGCGAGCTAGTGCTCAGCTTCAAACAGGTGCTGAGGAACTCGTTGGTAGAGGCAGTGGCAGAAAGAGGGAGGCCTATTCAAGAAAGACTAGCCATTCTAGAATCTATACTGGTCGGAGAATGTAAAAGCACCAGAACAAGTAAGGAAAGCATTTGCACAAAGGCAGATGATAAAGAAACCCTTAAGGGCAGTAACATGACACGCAAGAGGAAAGCCTCTTCGACTCTCCTGGGTCCCAATCATGGGGTAGAGCAACAGGCCCGAGAGTTAGCTTATGCCTTTGGCAAGCTGAAAGAGGCTTTTCCCCAAAGGGCAGCAGTGCCATGCCGCATGACCCTCCCCCCCCCTGGGACAAGAATATGGGTGACACTGATGCAGGCTCAGAGGACAAGTCGCAACAGGCTACGACATCCTCACATGAAGAGAACAGCAAGCCAAAGACGAGCCCGATAAGAGAAGCAACTGACTCAGAGATGTCAGACATGTTTAATCCAGAGGACATTAGGAACCCCAGATCCTTGGACTGGCAGCCACCATCTATAGTGGCAAAATATATGTCTCAAAGAATACTGAAAGCGTTGGATAAGAAGACTAGCCTGTGCATGAGAGCAAAATACCCGCACCCTGACCTAGCAGGCAAGGTGGCGGAGGCACCTGAATTGGACCCCAAAATGTTTCCATTTGTCACAAAAACTTTAAAAGACCTTAGGAAGGACATGGATAGGTCTTGTAAGAGCTGCCAGGAGAAGGCTCTAGATCTCACCGGGCCGTTGGCAACAATTATGGATCTGGAAGAATGAGCCAGGGACATAGATAAGGAAGTAGACGCTTATACCCTAGCCAATATGGCTAATTGGGCGCAACAAGCAGTTTGTCTATTGGGCAAAGCTAATTGGCAATCTCCTCGCAGAGGAGGAGGAGAGGACTCCATTTGAAGATAGATGAAAAATATAGCAACCTCGTTACATACGAAGAAGGAGAAGCTGCACAAGGGATACTTTTCAGAGAAGCTTTTGGGAAAGAAATGGGGAGATTCGTAGGAATGTACACTTCCATGGAGAAGGCAAGAGCCTCCATAAAGAAGATCTTCCCGAGCCGAGTTTTTGCCAGGACTGGATACTACAGAGGTTGTGCAGCCGGTCGCTTTGTGTTTTCCCGAAGACGTCAGGGCGCAAAAAGCCCACTACTGCGATCAAGACAGCAGAATTTCTTCTTACCAACCAGATGGAGATTTCCCAGTGGTTGCAGAGGAAGAGGAGCGGGGAGACCACAAGGTGCAAACACAGGTGAGAGCCAATGTCTACCCTTCGGTAGGAGGGAGGACGTGATTCTGGCATAACTGGTACACGATATCCAGTGATGCTTGGGTGTTACAAACAGCACAAAGGATACAGCTGGAGTTTATGCAACACCCAATTCAAGAAGGGAGCCCAAGCCCCATTCATATGTTGCAGGCAGAGCAGAGACTCCTTCACAACGAGCTGATGCAGCTCAAAAGAAAGGAGGCCATCGAGCTCAGTCCGCTAGCCCCCTTATTCCAGAGCAATATGTTCTGGGTTCAGTCATAGACCTCAAATTATTAAACAGCTGAATAGTTTACAGGCACTTCGAGATGGTAGGTATCCATCAGCTTGTTTGTTTGTTTGTTTGTTTGTTTGTTTGTTTATTCATTTATAATGCACACCAGACCCAAGGGTATCAGGGCGCAGCAGTTACAGGATTATGCAAGGCTTAGGTACAAATGTTACAGGGTGTATGCACTGGTAGTAGAGATACAGAACATGGATAAATCAATGAATACAAAGAGGAGAATATATACAATACTGTGAAACATTCTCTGGAAAGATGACTGGATTATGAGAATAGACCAGAATGATGCCTATTTCACGGTTTCCGTAATGGTAGAGCTTTGACTCGATCTAGAATTCTGCTGGGAAGGACAACTCTGGCAATTCAAGATGATGCCATTCCGTCTCACCTCAGCACCATGGGCGTTTTGCCAAGCTCATGAGGCCAGTAGCAGCTGACAAGGAGGGCGGAGCGACCTCTGATGGGCCCATGGGATCAGAGCTCACCCGCAAGTACTTTTAAGACGAGATAGCTGCACCTTGAGGAGGATGGGGTGCAGGATTCTCTTACTCCAACACAAATCAATAAGGACAACTCAGTAGTTTGGCAAAGGGAAGTCCGTTTTAATGATAAGTACAAAAAATGGGGAAACAAATGGAAATCAACAGTGATGCGATCACCTGTCTCGCTTCAACTTCCAAATTCTTCATTCAGACAGCAATAGTTATAGCACATTCTCGTCATCACTGATGTGTTACACTCCAACATTGTCATGCAATTCTATTTGTTGGGAAAGGTAACTTAAGTATAGGTGCTATATCTGTATTTCGTAACAGAATGTGAGGATTGGATAACTCTTATTGGGTAGGCGTCTACGCCCATCCATCTACATCACTCGTGATAGGCGTCACTACAAATACGAAGTCTTATTGGTTCTACTAGCTATAGGACCCTAGATTATTTGGTCCATTGTGATTGGGTAGGTTGCACCCCTAGGCATAAATCTCCACTTTAATTAGCAGCATGCAGAATGGACACCCAGATGCGGTGTGCCCCAAGATTCACCCTGCCTCCCTTCCATCAATCAAACCTTTAGGGCCATGTGTCAATTAGTTGGCTGAGGATAGCCTTGAAACTGTAGCGTCTTATCTTATCAGGAAAAGTTATGGCATCCTCGGGTTCTGGGTGACATCAGACGTTGGTACCTCTTCGCGCTTTGCTGGTCACATGTTTGTTCACCGTGAATCTGCTTTATTTTCCTTCTTTTCATGTATTTGATTCTTTCTTAGCCTCGCCACCTGCCTGGGGCCTCCTTATCTCGATCTTCACTGGCTGGCTGCTATGCTCTGAAGTTTCGATTCTTCGAAGTTGCTGCTCTCCTCCCTTCTTGGAGTTGACCTTGAATTCCCAGGCATGAGCTGCTTTGTGCTTGGTTTCGATTCCGCTCTTTCCTTCTGGCTTTAGCTGGAATATGAATCTCGGCCTGGTTGGCCCCTTGCAGCCTGGGCTTAATTCTGCTTTTACAAAATGGAGTTGCACTTGTATAATGTGCTTCATTGAGGTAGATATATAATTGGCGTTTGCCGCTCTATTCGTCTACTAAGCAATGCAAGCAGTACCGTTCCTCAGCTTCTTGCGTTCTTAGCCTATTTACAGGCATTTGTTAGTTGCATATTTTCATCTCACTTCATGGTTACGTTTCTTTATATATCAACATCGTTTCTTCTTACGAGTCCATTACATCATTATTCTTTACATTTCGTTGTTGTGTGTCATCTTTCAATTGTCTTTATGTTCATCTGTACGTCTGTCCGGGCTCTTATGTCGTCACCATTTGCCTTCCATTAAGGCTCTTTGGGTCTCTTCTGGGACAGTCTGTAAGTAGTCTTCATTTTGTGTCAACTGCTGGTATGGTTGTCTCAGCGGGTACCGTGCTGTCCATGGTTGTCTGGTTATAGGCACTTCAACAGGTATTGCTCTTCTGATGGGCACTGGGCAGAGGCCTAGTGCTGCTCTCTGTTGGTTTATTTGTTCCTCATACATCACGTATCTTGGCGAGTACGTTCTTGGTACCTCAAAATGGGGGGCTGGGGTGCCGTCCATGTCTGGGACCTTCTCTACACTCCCTCCTCTGGTCAGTTCATCGACCACTTCTGCTTCTTCCGTTGGATTCATCTTACTTGGTTCTTCTACATCTTGTTCATCGTCTTCTGGGTTTGTACATGATGGTGTGAACGTGTGTATCTCTGGAGTCCATATTTTTATCACTCCTTTCAGACTTCCTGCTGTTTTTACGTGTTCGTCTTTGTTCCAGGCCATTAACTGGCATTGTCCATTTGGGCTGCAATAGATTCAATAGATCCATTTTCCTTCATACTTTCTTCGTTTTCTGGGATACATAAACTTTGTTCCTTCTGACGCAAATTCGCTGGCCTTCACAAATTCTTTTATTTCTTCATCAGTCAGGTCTCAGGGCATCCATTCTGGTTCGACATCGATCATGATCTTCATCCATATGGCTTTCTTTACAGTTTTCTGGCATTGAGTGATGATTATCTTGATAACACAAAATCCAAGTAGTATCATTAATAGCAGGGCTCCCAGAAACTTGAATATGTCCACCATCCATTGTGGGACCCATGAGAATAATGCTCCAAACCAGCTGTCATCATCAACTTCGTCTGTTTTATTGATCATCTGGTTCTGTAGGTTTGTCAGCATACTCATGGCTTCTGTTAGGGTTCCATTTTCTTCATCATGCGAAGGTATAAATGTGCAACATGATTCTCTGATTTTTGCGCAAACACCTCCATCCATTGAGGTGATCATGTCAAGTACATATCTGTTCTGGAGGGTCATCAATCGGATTACTCGTAGTTCTTCTTTAATCGCATTGAATCCTTTTATGGTAGTGTTGATGGTCTGCAATAACTCCCATCTGGTTATCTGCAACCACTTGGTATTTACTCCAACTTGGATTCTTGGCATTAAGATTGTTGTGAACACTGATGAGGTGAGGCTGAAAAGCCTGTGTTCATACGGGATTGCATGAAATGCTTCCTCTGATTTGGCAGAAAAGTAATTCTCTCTCTTCATTCGGGATACCAGTTCCACAGACCTCCTCTTCCTCAGGTTAGTATCTGCTTTCGGGAAACTGTCAATATTCAGGTAACTTTTTGGGATAACTAGGGCCGGAACGTGGACGTTCACTAGTGTGCATATGCCGCCCCAGTTTTTCGGCAGTCATATGTATGCCTTGGATCCACACACCCAGTAATGATCCATAATTACTGCGGTTCTGCAAGTCACTCCAGGAGCTTCAAAGATTCGTCCGCAGTTTTGATTCTCTCCCATCATCCTTGTGCTATTGTTCCTGAAGCACAATTTTGGGCTTTCCAGTGGCACTATCTGCAAGGGTCCTCCTGTGTCTTCGACCCAGGTCAGTAACTTTACCAATTTTGGCCATAGAGGTTTGCACAGTCTTTGTGAGTTTTCTATCGCTTCTTTGCAGGCTCCAAGGACCATCCAAGCTCGGCAGATCACCACTCCTTCTTCCCATCCATTTGGGGAAACCACTGTCCCCCAAATCTGCATTTGGCCTCTGTTTTTCCAAATGTTAGCCTTTTCTGGAGTCTTTCCTTGGACGTTAAGCCTCAGGTTTATTTCCCATCTTGTTCCTGATCCTTTAACTTCAGGCTTCTCATACCTGATCATGTAATTCTTAGTATGAGCTCTATTTCTTGTCTTGATGTCCTGGATGTAGTTGTCTTCATCCAGGTAATCTGTTTCAGTTGCCCATAACAATGAGCCGTCCCTCCCGATAAACTGTGTTCTGGTGTTGCACATTGCCAGGTGTGACATACAGTGTGCTGTTGGAACATCAATTTCTACAGCCACAAAGATCTTGGATTTTCCTATGCTGTACGGTAGAAGTGCACAGACGAAGCATTCTTCTTCTGATTTCTTCTTCCGACTTCTTTCATGTGTTGGTACCAAATGTTGTTTCCTAGATGTGCTGTGCTGTCCAGATAATCGATTAGTTCATTGTTTTCTACATGAGGGCTTCTCATTATTCTTAGCGTCTTTCTGTAGTTAGCTATAACTACATCTCTAAATGCGTCTGTGTGACTTTTCCTTGCTGCATGACTCTCGGGCATTCTGGTCGGTGAAGCAGTTTTAATTATCTGCATCGATGTGCTAGGAGGCGGTTTTGCGTTTCTCTTCCTTTCCTCTTGTATTCTTTCGTAGAGTGCCCTTTCCCACCATCCGCCTGACATCAGCCCAACGTAAGGCTGCATCGTGGTCCTGGTGCTTGTTATTTGTGTTGGAACTGGTGTGCTTGTCACTATAGTCTCTGCGGTTCTGTTTTTCAGTTCCTCATATATTTTCCTTGCTCTAGCTATAAACGGGAATAAATGATCTATCAACAATTGTGTCTTTGCAGTGAATTCTCCCGTAGCCGCTCATGTCCTCTTGAGGGCCTTTGCTATATCTTCTTTAGTTGGTCTTTCATTTGATTCTTTTCGGTCACCTTTACTATTTTCTGGGACTGGTTGTTCGGCAGGCAGTCTTGTATTTTCTATTGTCTTCGTTTGAGGTTCTGTAGCCATTGACACTTGCCCTGGTTCGTGTGCACTCAGTGTGTGGGTGCGTGTAGTGGTCAGTGCTATGTTTTCATTCATTCCGCGCTGACCCTGTTTCCAGATTTTCTCTACATTCGTTACCTCAAGTGTGTATGAATCACTACTAATTACATTCAATTTTACTTTACGATCAGATTTTCTTGGAACCGGGATAACTACATAGGGTCTCGGTACTTTCGTGGGGCTCATGTGTACATTATCTGGTGGGTGCACTGAAATTGGGATGCTTCGTGCACCAATAAAGAATGCAGTTCTGATTGTTAATGACAGAAAAACAATGATAATCACTATGCATATACACATAATCGTGTGGTATGAAAGTTGGCAGCATTTCCTTCCAGGGAAGCGGGGGCGCCCCTCTGGTTGTGGGAGGACCAGGTTACTGTTCTGGGCCCCCATTTCAATCATAGCTACTGTTAACGTTCTATTCTTTTCACTTACTCGATTATTGTCTCTCAGAAAGTTTGTAGCATAAAGTGTCTTGTGCTTCGTAAGTGTCCTCCCTCTTGCAGATGACAATTGTCTCTGGTTACGGGATACAGTTCCCTTGCTAGACTTTGGAAAAAGAATAGACTAACCCCTTTGGTGAGTCACATTCATTGAGCATATTCAAAATAAGTCAATTCCCAGTCCACCCCCCGAATTTGCTTCAGTCCTGAAGACATGTTGGATCCTGTTCAATGTAAAAATGGAAAAAATAGCAATCAATCAAAATCAAAGTTGTTCTCGTCTCAGCTCCCTCGACCTGTCCCTTGGCGGAAAGATGAAGAGCTTTGTGTCTGTCTCCTGGATCTGTCTCTCGGTGGAAAGATGAAGAGCTTTGTCTCTGTTTCCTGGCACTGTTCCTCGGCGGAAAGATGAAGAGCTTTATTGGCTTCCTCGATCTGTCCCTCGGCGGAAGGTCTCACTGGAATCTCCTCAGATACCTCCTTTGAAAGTTGGACAGTTCCACTGGGAGCATGATTCCATGGAGGAGCGTTCCCATATGCGCGACATTAGCTGGATCTCTGATGAAGGTGATGACGTCAACCTCGGCAGGTCTCCCCACCATTTCTGGAAAGTCAGTGACTAGGCGAAAACAAGATGTTATGCGCCATCCGGCTGTCCTCGGGTGACAGGGACATTTGTCCTGCTCTGCTGGGTTTTGGATCACAGGCCTTTCTTTTGACGTGAACAGTCTCTGCATTTTCCTGCTGCGTGGATTGCTACTACGTAGTTCAGCTTGACCCACAGCTGGTTCAAGTGTTCAGTGTTTCTTGGATCTCTAATGTATGTAAGCGTGTCAGTGGTTCTCCCGACGAGTGTTGGGCACTCCTCAATGATACGAAAGAAAAGCGTATAAGTGAGTTCATCTATAATCGCCTGCGGTGGAAGCATTTGTGTCCTTATCACTGTATTCGGTTAACACAGCGAAGGCTTCCGCGAGGACAGTCAGCAGTTGCTGGATTACTTTCTTGTTGGCAGGATCTTGAATAAAGTCTGTGACACTGGTGACTCTCCCTACAAGTGACGGATATGTCTCTAGTACTAATTGGAAACAGGACAGTACATCGCTTGTGATATTTCTGTTGGGGGATACCATAAGTTCTGCGGAACAAAGTCTTAGTGTTGGTTGCTTCAGGATACTGTGTTAAGCTCTTAAAAGAAAAGTCCTTGCTCACAGTCTATCAGAGTCTTGTTTTCCAACAATACTTAAGTGTGGCTTGGTTCAAAAGTTTGTATTATCACTGTGTTGTGGCTTAGATGCGCAATTCTCTTCTTCACCCTGCAACTATGATGCACTTAGTGTCCGTTTTACGTCCTTATTCCCCTTTTGTTTGGCGGAAATGTCCAGTTTTTAAGCCACACCTTACAAAGGAGTTCTTTTTTTCTTGGCTTTTGCTGCTCATGTGTCCTTCTTCCACGTCATGGATCTTGTCTGCACGTGCTGAGGTACTTCCCCGTTGTCTGTAATATCTTCGCAGTGGGGTGCCGCTTGAGGGCTTTCTCTGATATAGGGCTTAATGTCATTTAGAAAAATCCATACTCTCCTGTCCTGCAATTTGACATTTGACGGAGTGCAATCCTCCATTAAAGGACCATTGAATCTTGGCTCGTCCCACATTTTCCTTGTGTGGTTTTTTACCAACACGGCATCTCCAAGGGAAGATGAGTGGCGTACATAGACCTTGAACTGCGTCTGTTTCAGCATCTCCTGCTGTGTTTTGTGCTGCACTGCACCCTTTTCGTCGTCGCTATAGTTGGTTTGAAATGACAGTAAGGCTTGATGTCATGCAGTTCAGGTATTCCTGCAGCTCGGTTCCCAAGACCTCTCGGGTTGACTGGGCATCACATCTAGCTCTGTCTCGGCGGGTAAGGGGGGTATTGATTCTCCTTCCTGTGACTATCTCGTGCGGCATAACATGATGATTGGAGCCTGGTTGGTTCTGAAGAGCATACAATGCTAGTGGAAGGCAGTGCAACCATCCCCTCTTTAGAGTAAGCTTCAACTTGGATATCCTTTCCTTTAACAAGCCATTGAGCCTCTCACAAATACCATTACCTTCTGGATGATAAGCCGCCGAGAACTTGTGCTTTATACCAAATAGCAAGCTGATCTGCTCAAAGACTGCGTTAACAAAATTAGACCTGTTGTATGACCTCATCACCTCACACACCCCCCATCTAGGGAACACTTCCCTCACCAGGATTTGGCAGCACAGGTTGAGTCTGGGTGTGTACAGGGACCTGCTTCTATCCATCTAGAGAATGAACACACCACTGCAATTAAGTACCTGTACCCATTACACACTTGAATCATATCGACATAATCGATATGTAAGTGCTGAAGGGGCCCATTTGGCCGGGGGTGATTCCTCTAACTACTTTTAATGTTTGCCCAGCTGTGAATTACTGGCAGATTATGCAGTTCACCATAAAGAATGCAACATGCTCAGCTAAATTCGGTATGAACCAGTCTTCTGCGAGCGTTGCAGCTAGATTTTCTTTTGTCATGTGAAATGGGTAATGCAATTGTTCCAATGCTATTTTTAGTAGGGCTACAGGCATTACTGGTTTACCAGTGCTCTCTTGCCACCACAACCCGTCGGAGGGGTTTAAAGAACACCCTCAACACTTCCATAGGTTCTTTTCATCCTGAGGTGCCTCCCCTTGGAGCTCCATCAGTTGAGTCTGCCCCATATTGCTATAGGCCTCTGGTGTGGCATCATGCATTCATGGGTGCGTGCCACTTCTACTTCCATGATCGTCTCACTTTTAGACACCATGCACTTGGCTTCCATGTCTCCTGCATGGTTTCCGCGTGGCACGAAATCTGTCCCTTTGGTGTGGGTGGCACATTTCACGACCACTATGCCCACTGGGAGCTGTAGTGCCTTAATCAGCAAGTCCAATAAGGCTGCGTGCTGCACTGGCGTGCCGTCCGCTCGGAGGTAGCCCCTCCTTTTCCAGCATGCTAGACCTGCGTGCACTGTAGACGTCACATAGGCGGAGTCACTGTACACCGTTACCTCCTGGTCTGCATGATTCTCAGTGGCGAGTATCAACGCCAGTAGTTCTGCAGCCTGTGCTGAATAATGAGATGGTATTCGTGCACTGACGAGTACTTGAAATTCACTGTTTGCTATGTGTTTCATTACGGCAACGCATGAACACATCTTTGTCCATCTTCTTGGTCGATTCTCGAAGAACCGTCAATGAAAACGATCTCATCTCCCGCCAGGGCATTTTCTTTCACCCTGGGGATTTCATCATAGAATTCTTCATAGTTTGTACAGTCATGTATCGGCTCTCCTTCAGTGACTGGTTGAGCTATGAACATAGCTGGGTTTACTGTTTTACATCAAACTATTTTGATTGATGGATTAGATATGATTACTTCATAGGTAGAAGCTCTCTAAGATGTCAATGTGCCTTTTGGCTTCTCTAAGATGGCAAATAATGAGTGCTCGACATATAACGTGATGGAGCATCCCATTACTATGGTTTTTGCCTTCTCTATGGCGAACGTTGCGGCAGCTGCGCTTTGTTCGCATGGGAACTGGCCTCTCATTACTGGGTCCTGATTCCCACTGTAATACGCCAGGGGCTTGTATCCCAACGAGGTTCTTTGGGCGAGCACTGCTGTCATAACACTGCCATTCGTGTGCGAGAACAGGTAGAATTCTGCTGCATAATTTGGCATCGCGAGAACTGGAGCCATAGAAATCGCTCTCTTGAGTTCTGTAAACCCTTTTCCATTGCCTCAGTCCATTCAATTTTTTCCTTTGTCACATGGGCCTTCTTTTGAGCCTGGAGCAGGGGCTTGGTGTAAGTGCTGTAATCGAAAATCCATGATCTAACATAGTTGCACAGGCCTAGGAAGCTCTGCATTTGCTTTATCGTGAGTGGCTTAGCCATGTTCATGATAGCTTCAGCCCATTCTGGGATCACCTTTTTCCCTTAATGCGAGATGAGCTGGCCTATATACAGCACTTCCTGTTGACAGTATTGTAGCTTTTCCTTGTCAACCGTATATCCTTTCTCAGCCAGTATAGTCAGTAGTTGGTCAGAATCGCGCCTGCATTGCTCTTCAGTGGTGCTGCAGATCAGAATGTCATCCACATACTGCAAAACAACACTGTCTACTGCAATATTGCTTAGGTCCATTTGCAGGACTCTGTTGAAGATGGACGGGGACTCACAATACCCCTGTGGCAACCTCTTGCTTTTCAGACGCATTTGTCTGAATGTAAACGACGTCAGATCTTGTGAGTCACTGTGCAACGGGATTGAGAAAAAAGCATTTTTCAAGTCAATCACTGTGAAATATTTTGCCTCGATTGGTATGTTACATGGGATCCTAGATGGATTAGGGACTAGAGGGAACTCGGCTTCAACAATATCGTTTAATGCTCTTAAATCTTGGATTAAACGCCAAGATCCTCCCTTTGATTTCTTGACAGGATAGATCACCATGTTACAGGGTGACTCTGACGTCACTAGGATTCCCTGATCCATCATGGTGGAAATTGTCTTTGCAATCCCTTCATCCGCTTCTCTGGACATGGGATATTGTCGCGCTCTTGGTAAAATTGCTCCTGGTTTCAGTTTAATTTTCACTTTTCCCACCCCCTTCAGGAGGCCTACGTCATAGGGTCCTGTAGTCCATTCTGAAACAGGCACTTGGGCCATGTCGTCTTCAAAGTATTCCGGACGTACCAGTGCCAACATCATTCTCTGTGGCACTTCTCGTTTGATCATTTTGACCCAGAATATGAGACTTACTTCCACCCTCGTCTTTTATAAGTGAGGGTGTTCTTCGAACAGATCGTCATCGGTGACATCAGTCACTCGATACCCTTCTTCAATGGCGATAATCGCGCACCATTGCCTGCCTTCGTCATCGTACCCTTCGACCAATGCTACTTTCCCTAGTACTGCTGCGGTTAGTATTGTTAAGGGAAATACTTGTCCCTCTTCTTCATGCATAGGTATTCTTGGTCTGAATAGGAACTCATTAGGGGATCTCAGAGGTTTATCTGCGAGGCCTGGCAATCCCGCCATAAGCAAACACATTCCATATGCGAAGACTTCTGGTTCTAATGGTATAGCTCTCATGGCTATGCGTCCAGAGTATGCTCTGATCATTTCACACACGTTTGAATAATGCATCCATGGAGAGGAGCATACTATGCCCTCCTCTGTAAACGAGATGCTCATTTCAATTTTGTCATTAAGTCTTGACCCAAAATGTTTACTGGGGTCTGACGCGAATACAATAAGGGTACATTCATTTCGCACTCTCCTACGGAGACTGGGAGTGAGTCTGTAAAGGGAACTCGACTGTGAGCTCCTGTAAAACTCTGAGTATCTATAGCCTCGCCAGACAAGTAAAATGTGCCTTCTCGTATGCACAAGCGTGTTGCACCCGTGTCAACTGAGAAGGAAAATTCTTTACCCCCTATGGTGAAATTTACCCTTGGTGTCCTGTTAGGGTCTGGTGTCACTGATAGGATAGAGCACATCAGGGTTCCCAGTGAGCTGCCCTAGTTCATATATAAGTTCGGTCCACTGTATGCTTGTGGATTTTTTCCATTCCCAGGGTTGCCTCCCCTTCTGGAGTTTGTGCCCTGAGACATTTGCGGTGGTGCCTGTTGGGATTCCCCTTGTGGCAGGTTCCCCATGTTCGGAGGTTGAACCCCTTGCTGTGCACCTTGCTGCAAGCCCGGTGCTTGCTACTGAACTGTGTGATTCTGTGCACCGCCCTGTTATGGGATTGCAGTCGGATTCACCATGCCTGCTCCCATTCCTTGTCCATTTTGCCACCTGCCTTGGCTTCTGCACGAGCGTGCCACATGCCTTGTCATTCCACACAGCCAACACACTGGCAGTGGTCAGGATATTTGTCCATTTGACATATCTGGATTGCCCATCTGCACGTTTTGAAGCATCCTTGATTACTCTGGAAACCTCCCAGATTACTTAGAAACCCTCCCTGATTACTCTGCCATCCTCTTCCTCTAAATCCCCTTCCCCTCGTGTAAAATCCCACGCTACCCTGGTTGTTCTGCGGTGGGTTAGTCACCTGTTGTACGTTTGGTTCAGCTGGGCTTGTCAGCATGGCTCCTTAGAGAGCATACTTTGATAGTTTTGTTTGCAGCAGCTTCGCTTACTCACCCGTACGAGTTGCCTCCTTTTTTCGATTCTTTTCTTGCAACAATCTACAGTAATGTGCAATAGTCAACTGTATTTCAGCCCAAGGTTTAGCCTCTACTCCTACCAATTTCTTGAGCTGTTTCTGCACCGGTTCTGGCAACCCTTGGCACAATATATGGTAGAATACAGGTATAGATTTCATCCAAGATTCATGCGTTTCGAGCACCCACACGTCTTGGAAATTCTGGATATAAATCAACGGATCTTCTGACACCTTAATTTTTCAAGTCATTATAGCTCCCATATTGGAAATGTCTGGGTACAGCACTCGTAGCGCTTTCCACACTGCTGCTCTACAATTATTAAATGGTGCTCTGTCATGAGTAATGTTAATGGTTAATTATGGTTACACCAGGGTACCCTGCCCGCTTCCACACATCATCTGCTCTTGCACCAAGTATGGTGATTGCCCTTAATGTCCCCTATGGCTAACGTGACACCCCCAGTAATTTTTTCTAACTCGTGTATCCACTTCCCGGCTCCCGATGTAAGCATTGAAAGCTTGTTTTTCAGGTTCTCTCGATCCATGTGTGGCAATGGAATATATTGTGGTCTTACTCCCCCTTTTCTAGCAGTGGGAATTGGTATGCGCAGTCTTCCTTCTCTTTCCCCATGGCTCTCCTGTTTATCGCCGGGGTAACATTACTGCATTGCTGTCTACCTGGCAATGTCCTCAATCTGTCCCTTGGCAGCTGCTTTTCGTGCCTTCTCCCTTCTTCATTTGTCTCGTCCACTGTCTCCTCTCTAGAGTCAGACACTGATTGTTCCCAATTCACGTGACTCCTTGCGTCTTCATCATTCTTACTGATTTCTAGCCTCTCAAGGGACAGCTTCCTGCTCCGACACTTCGGGTGACATCCTCAGTGTCATACAGCTGAGTGCTTTCCAAGCGCTCGTCTTCCCTTCTCCCGTGGGAATTTTTTTCCAGCCTCATTTCATCATATATTTTATCGATCGTTTCCCCGATGCTTCTGGTGTCGTAGTCATCTTCAATATTCGTCCCACTCTTGCCTGGTACTGAGTCGTATGCAGGAAAGAATTCTTCAATGTCTCCCCATTCTACAACAGGATCAGGTTTTTTAACTTCCGGCTCCAAATATTTGAGATCGCGTGCCCTCTGTCTACGCTTACGATAGATATCATCATCAAATTCCTTACGCTTCCTTGTTTCTTCTCTGAGCTTATCTTCGTCCCTTCTTCTTTTATTTCTACATTCATTTGTCCTTCTAACTTCCTCATCTTCTCGTCTCTTTTCTCTTTTTTCACGTACTCTTTGCTCTTCTTCCAACCTTTGCAGGTTCTGTCTGTACTGATCATAGGCTGCGCGCTGTTTGCGACTGAGCAGTTTTCCTTTCTCTTCGTGATATAGCGGTTCTCGCCTCAGCCTATGTTTCTTTTTTATTCTCTCGTCCCTTATTCCCTTATCCTTTTCTTTCTCCCTTCTTTGTGTCTCATCAGACTTCTCTCGGTCTCACATCATCTCTTCCTTTTCCATCGAGTTTCAACAATATCTGTCCTCCCATCCATTCGTCTTTTGCGAATGCTATCTCATCAGTTCTGTCTTCACTTCCTTTCCATTTCTTTCCCTCTCTCTCTCTTTATCGAGAGGTGCACTAATCTGTGCCTGATCCTTCCTTTCATCATCGCGTCTCTCTTTATCCCTCGGGACTGTGGAAGTTACATTCATTTCCTTATCCTTCCCTTTATTGTCATCACTACTGTACGTAGGTGACTCATATGCAGGGTTGCTATACCCCTTGGCTGCCTTTGGCTCTCTTAATGGGTAGAGTCCCTCTGACTTACTTCCCTCGATTTGTGGCTCAGGCGGGTTCCGGTGGCGCGGTAGGCATCTTACCCCCTTCCGTGCATACGTTTAATATCCAGTCTGCGGGTGGCTCTTCCTCCTTCGGCTGTTCAAACATCTTCCAAAGTTCTAGAACAGCAATACTTTTTCTAATTTCTTGCCTATATATTTGGCATGCAAGTAAGTCGTCATATGTTGTAAGACGGCTTTCGATAAGGACCCGTTCTGTGGCCACGGCATAAACATCTTGTGGGCGGTACCCTTAACCCACTCGGTACTGTATTTCTTAAGCTTTGGCGCATGTTTAGGCAACTGCTTACATAAGTGAGCAAGTGGGGTAATCTTCTCCATGCTTGAACTCTGTTTCTAACAATACTTTCATGCAATTTCACCACTCCCAACAATATGAGCGAGCACCAAATACCGCAAGCTCCAATCCAATCTTTCCCGCCAAAATTTGATATCACCAATTTACTCAAGAACATCAATTCAGGTGCGATTCCCTCTCAACTATAAAATCACATAAAACCCAGAACTTTGTTTCAACCAATCAATGATACAAAATTCTTTACATCTAATATACAACAGAACACGTACAACAGACACTTGACAGACTAGACAGACACCAGCTGGACACAAATATTTCTGCCTTCTAATCAATACCCGATACGGGGTGTAAAGGAAGTCCCTTAACAACGTCTTTAAACGTGGTTGTATCTTATTTTTTCCCTATAATGTGGGACTATGAGTTCACATTTCTTTTGACCGCTATGTTAAAGCGCAGGAACAAGGCGAATTCTCTCACTTTTATCTCAGGTGTCCTCACTGGTATCCTATGTTTTCTCTCGGGTGTCTATCCCAGTACCCTCTGTTTTCTCTCGTGTGTCTATCCCGGTAACCTCTGTTTTCTCTCGGGTGTCTATCCCGGTAACCTCTGTTTTCACTCGGGTGTGTATCCCGGTAACCTCTGTTTTCTCAATTATACTTGAGTCATTATCCCCTTATATATATACAGTCTTCTCTACTTCTAACTTTTTTGTTTTCTCCGTCACCCTCTGTTACCTTTTCCCTTACTTGTTCTAATGCCTATAAGACATTTGCCAAAGTATTGAATTTTTCGGTTCACTTACCGCTCGCATGGTTCCTCTCTGTATCCTCGGGATCACCACCGCTCCTTTACCGTCTCCTTCAGTCTTTTTGTCCGATTGGCTGCCCGTAGGAATGAGAAGGGTTATGCTTTGTAAGGCAGGTTCCTTCAGTCCCACTGCAGTTTTTGATGGACTTACACTATCATTGTCCACGGGAAGCTTTTCAGTCTACTCAGCCAAATGTCGAAGGACAGGTGATATTGCGGAAGACCTAGAGTTACTTCGTATCGACGGTCAATAGGTGTCTTATCAGTAATCAATGTTCAATAGATGATGGTCAAAACCATCCTCTGCTACCAAGTGTACAGGAGGGCGGAGAGACCTCTGGCGGGCCCATGGGATCAGAGCTCACCCTCAAGTATTTTAAGTTGAGATAGCTGCACCTTGACGAGGATGGGGTGCAGGATTCTCTTAATCCAACACAAATCAATAAGGACAACTCAGTGGTTTGGCAAAGGGAAGTCCGTTTTAATGACAGGTACAAAAAATGGGAAACAAATGGAAATCAACAGTGATGCGATCGCCTGTCTCCCTTCAACTTCCAAATTCTTCATTCAGACAGCAATAGTTATAGTACATTCTCGTCATCACTGACGTGTTACACTCCAAAATTGTCATGCAATTCTATTGGTTGGGAAAGGTAACTTAAGTATAGGTGCTATATCTGTATATAGTAACAGAGTGTGAGGATTGGATAACTCTTATCAGGTAGGCATCTACGCCCATCCGTCTACATCACTCATGATAGACGTCACTACAAGTACGACGTCTTATTGGTTCTACTAGCTATAGGACCCTAGATTATTTGGTCCATTGTGATTGGGTAGGTTACACCCCTAGACATAAATCTCCACTTTAATTAGCAGCATGCAGAATGGACACCCAGATGCGGTGTGCCCCAAAGTTCACCCTACCTCCCTTCCATCAATCAGTACTTTAGGGCTATGTGTCAATTAGTTGGCTGAGGATGGCCTCAAAACTGTAGCTTCTTATCAGGAAAATTTATGGCATCCTCGGGTTCTAGGTGACATCAGACGTTGGTACCTCTTTGCTCTTGGCTGGTCACGTGTTTGTTCACTGTGAATCTGCTTTATTTTCCTTCTTTTTGTGTATTTGATTCTTTCTTAGCCTCCTGGGGCCTCCTTATCTCGACCTTCACTGGCTGGCTGCTATGCTCTGAAGTTTTGATTCTTCGAAGTTGCTGCTCTCCTCCCTTCTTTCAGTTGACCTCGAATTCTCAGGCATGAGCTGCTTTGTGCTCGGTTTTGATTCCGCTCTTTCCTTCTGGCTTTAGCTGGAATATGAATCTCGGCCTGGTTGGCCCCTAGCAGCCTGGGCTTAATTCTACTTTTACAAAATGGAGTCGCACTTGTATAATGTGCTTCATTGAGGTAGATATATAATTGGTGCTTGACGCTCTATTCTTGTACGAAGCATTGCAAGCAGTACAGTTTCCTCAGCATTCCAAGCCTATTTACAGGCATTTGTTAGTTGCATATGTTCATCTCACTTCATGGTTACATTTCTTTATATATCAACATCGTTTCTTCTTACGAGTCCATTACATCATTATTCTTTACATTTCTTCCTTGTGTGTCATCTTTCTATTGTCGTTTATGTTCATCTGTACGTCTGTCCGGGTATCATGATGCCTACCCCCGGGAACCCGGACCACGTCCAGCAACCCCGGAAGCAGGCATCAAGTTATCCTAAGCAAGCCCAACAACCCCTGCTAGGGGCTATTTGGGTCCAGTCCTGGCGCCTATGGTGCCAGGCTCATATGGAGAGTCAGTCCTGGTGCCATAGGCACCAGGCTCATAGATTAAAACTTACCTGATGCAGACCATGCTGAAAACTTACCTGATACAGACCATGCTGCAAGAGCTCCAAGCCAAAAGAGGCTTGGAAGGGACTACTTTACTTAGGGACTATTTTTTACTCGGGCGGGGCTGGGGAGGAATACTTACCTGGGACTACTTTGGGGGCTATTTAAACCACGCCCGAAGAGCAACACACGCTTCGCGTTATTATGCATCCAGCAGCGTAACGCTCACCGTGCTTGCAAGTCTGCATCCATCCTTCTGCCACGCCCGCCTCAAGAGCAACAGGTTACATATTGACTTTATTTTATCGAACTACAAATCCTTACCAGAATACTACCGGTTGCCATGAGGAACTCTTCATTAGGGTCAAGCTGCAACCTGCAAGGAATCGGACAAGAGTGAAAGTCAGGCATTTGAACTCTTACAAACTTTATACTTACGGCGTCTTGCCAGGATCTCGGAGTCAATATTGTTCTGGAACTCACCAATTCCTTTGAGCCAGTGAAGCAACTGGTTATCAATGCGCCCCTGTGCTCAATACAGGATGGAGAGCTCATCTTTTCAAACCATCAGGTGAGACTATAAGAGGGGACATCAAAGGCGATCTGTGGTGAGAACAGCGGGGGTGGGGGGATTTACGCTCAACTCCACGGGTGGTTAATTCCCTTTCTCCATTTGCAGAAGAATATTCCTTCGGGCCAAGAAAACGAAGCTAGGTGGGCCAGCCCAGTCCGTCATCTCGGCCCTACGCGTCACATTGCTGGAGACCGCAGCTGTCCAGTTCCGATCGACGCCTCTGTGGGAGCCAGGTGAGCGTAACACAGGGCTCTTACATCATCACCAATTACCTTCCATTAAGGCTCTTTGGGACTCTTCGGGGACAGTCTGTAAGTAGTCTTCATTTCGTGTCAACTGCTGGTACGGTTGTCTCAGTGGGTACCGTGCTGCCCATGGTTGTCTGATTATACGCACTTCAACAGGTATTGCTCTTCTGATGGGCACTGGGCAGGGGCCTAGTGCTGCTCTCTGTTGGTTTATTTGTTCCTCATACGTCACATATCTTGGCAAGTACGTTCCTGGTACCTCAAAATGGGGGGCTGGGGTGCAGGCCATGTCTGGGACCTCCTCTACACAGTGGCTATAAGGGAGAAAGGTATTTGCATAATTATATAGTAGACAAATCCTGCTGCTGGCAAGTGACAGGGAGACACTACGGTATCATACGGAATGGGTGATGTATCTACTGTCATATATAGGTTTTCTAATCAATGAAGAAAAGTAAGACATGGCACCGGAGAAGGGTCTAGATTTCTAAGCTTCGTGCTGGACACCTTAGAGATCCCAGCGCAGAAAATCTGCGACAATAAGAAGGAGATAAGGTTTTGCCTTGACAAGCAAAGACATCTCGCTACGAGCTCTAGCGAGACCACTAGGCCTGTTAGCGGCCTCCATTCAGATTTTTTTTTCTTTAAGGCCTTCTATTTCAAACCAGTGATGTTGGTGGCAGAAGCAGTAGTACAGAGCTTTGAACAAGCATAATTATCGCCTCCGGCCTTGACATAGAATGAAGATTAACCCAGCTTACTGAGCAGGGAGTCTTGATTCTAATAAAGACATGGAGGCAAGCATTACTATCCAACCCGGTGCATGCACTGCACATGGATAACTATGTGAATTTTGTATTACCGTTTTGGTCAACTATGTTAAATTTAGGGCAGCGCATTCTCCACCCCTGACAGTGTTCTTTCTGACGTGACAGGGGAAAACCAGAAGAATATTTGACCGGATGGTGAGGCAGAGCAGAGCTGTGCAGGCGTTGATGCGAACAAGCAGGATTAATTTGTTGGAGAGCATTGTTGTCCGAGGACATAGCAGAGAAAAGGTGGTTGGCTTGGTTTGTGTGACTTGTGGGTTGCAGTTGCAGTATTTATGGATCAGTTCAGAGCATCCAAAGAAGAGGTGTAGCAAAGACACTTTAAGTGGCTAGAGGCCAAAGACAGTAAACGTGATGGACTACAGAAAAGATTGTGGAAAAAGGGAAATGTAGTTCATTGGAAAAAAAAGAGAAAATGTTTATGCAATTTTCACTTTATTTCTTGAAACTGCTGAGTAGTAGATTAAAAGAAGTTGAAACATAATGCTCACCTCCATATCTTTAATAGAATCAAGACACCCTGTGCATTAAGCAGGGTAATCTTCATTATCGAATATTGGCACCAGTTGTGCAGCATGTCTAATGTGCAATGGAGCTAGTATGTTTTTCAGCTATGTTATTTCGGGAACACCAGGCATACCAGTTGCATATCAGGCATACTAGTTGCATATCAGTTGCACCTACAGGTCAGTCAGAGGGAATTCAGTTGCACGTGGCTGTCGTTGAGGCAGAGAGTGTGGATGATTTAGCAGTCTGTTTTCTCTGTTTGCACCCGTAAAGACAAATTGACCAATGAAAATGTGTCTTCCCTGGGCTCACCATCAAAAGAGAAAAGGGACTACGTCTTGGAACATGTTTCTTATAGCTCACGCTGAGGTGATTTCCCGACGGACAAAGATAAGAAAACTATCCATACCCAGTGGTCAAAGTGGGTGGGAGCGGTCGGGAGCGGTGCTCCTCTACTTCTTTTAATTAAGTTTTACAGTTCCTATACTTTTATTTTAAAAAGAAACCATTCTGGAATGGTTTCACTTTAAAATAAAAGTTTAGGAAGAAGTTGAAACTTTCACTTTCAGTGCACTGCATTGAGCGTTCCCCTAAACAGCAGGTGCATCTGTTTGGGGGTTTGTATTGTGAGTGGGCGGGTGCATGGCGATGGAGTTTGTGAGGAGCGTGCAGGCCAGTAGGGAACATAGTTCCACTACTTTCTTTCGTACACTTCGACCACTGTCCATACCCCACTAAATTCAAGGGTGCGAATAGCTGAACCGCCCCTGCGGGAGGGGCGGACATGGACTTTAAGGGCCCGCAGCCCGAGCTGAGGCCCAAGATTTGTTCAGGCCTAGCAAAGCTCGGGGTGTGAAAGCTATATTTTGCCGATTTTTGAAAATTATTAACATGTACGTGCTTCACTTATTGTGCGCTTTTCTGAAATATAAAAGTAGCGTATATGATTCGGGCCTTGGCATTGCTATAGGGTTAGTGATCCTCCTATGATGAAGCCCCCAGCCCTCATCTCCACACTATCACCTATTTGGCTGAACAGCTTAGCTGCCAGGCCAGCTAAATGTCTTCCTCCTGCCGAGCCTGCTGGTTTTTAGAAACCGCCTGTTGCCATTCAGGATGTTGCTAGTAAATCTCGCTGCAACCAGTGACAAGATACAACCTTATGCGATGTAATCACACAGATATTTGGATCAAGGTAGCTTCACATTTTGCCAAGCAAGCATTTTAACTGTTATTTTTTCCACGTTTAACTTGTGGCTGATTTAATATGAAAGCAATATCATTTAAGGAAGCAGTCTGAAAAATGTCCATGAGGGCTGCAATGTGAGATACATGTAAATAAAATATAAGGCCAAAGCTAATTAATTGTTTATTATGATTACGTTTTAAAAAAGATAACTGTAGCAGGCATTAACAATAGATTTTAGGTTGTTTTAATATCTTAATTCTGTAAATTTTAGGAAAAACGCTTTTTTAATTAAACACGGCACCTTTCTGCAGGGAACTCTCAAACAGGCCACCTACTTCCGTGGTGTCTTATATTGACGCCACAAGGAGCATGCACTGTGCGAAGCTCTGTGTAGCCATGTAAGCCGATGGGAGCACAGGCATACGACAATATTGCCCCCATACCTGCAGCTCTAGCACCGGCCAGCCTGCCGGTGAGTGGGCGGGGTAGAGACTTCTGTCAATGCATAGGATCTGGGAATCCAAGTCCTTAAATGCCAAGAAAGAAACATGATTGGACGAGCATCCTTTTCCTGCATCTCTTAGTGTGTCATGTTGATGGTCTCGTAGTGATTTCCTAATACGAGGATTCATGTTTTTGATTTGGGCTCTATAGTGTTTTGCTAGTTGTTGCTATCTTATGCACTGATGGCATTGCGGAAATTGTAATGTACTAAAATGTGTATCTTTTACATTGTGCTGATGATATGGACTATTTCTATTTATGTTCTGGATGTAAGCTAAGATAAACTGAGATATATTGGCACTGATTTTAGTGGTCACTGAAGGACTGACACTGGCACTTATGGTCAGTGTGGGGTTCTGTTGTTTCCATTTCAGGTAGAGTTAGATATATTTAACCCCCTCCTTAGAAGCCACAATCTTGCAGCTGGGAACCCCTTAAAAACCACATACCTACAGGCCTTTTTAAACCTGTGTTTGAACTTGACTGACTTCTATTACTCTTTGTTTCCATTTCAAGGAGGGTTAGGTTTTACCTCCCTTCCTGTTGAAGCCATCATGTTGCCACCATCGTGCAGCTTGGAAGCTGCGTTCTGTGATCCTGACGCTCCTTCAATGAGAGTGAAAAGAAAGCTGCTTTCATTATTCTGCATTTATGTCTTTTGCCTGCTGAACTACTTCTGGGTTACTTTGGGAATGAATGCACCTTCTTCTGAGCATCCCGACAAAGGAGAGACAGAGGTAAGGGTAGGAATGAATTGCTTTCACTATTTCATTCTTTGTCCCCTGATAGTCACAGCACATAACAACAAACATCCAAATCAAACTCTAACACAACACTCCACTGAAACAATTATTTACATAAACTCGTTTTTGCCTCTGCCACTCTACACTTGCATACACAAATTAAAGGAAAAAGCAAGTTAGCACGCACACCCCTAACATGCTCTTATTCACAGAGACATGGTTGAATTCACACCACATACCTTTCATCCCTGACATGCGCCCCATCACAGAGATCCCCCCACGAAAAAGGTGGTGGCATTGCCATCGTTTACAAAGTCTCACTCGCACTTGGCAACCACACTCATTCCATACACATCCTATGAAGCCCTCTCTCTCAGCTTCTCACAAAATCAACCCACACCACACACCCCACACCCATCCACCTCATTTACAGCCCCAAAGCACCATCCCAACTTTACAGCAATTCGTCTAACTTCACTTCTAATAAAACAAGCTGCTCGTGTACCAATATCTACCTTGATGGTTGTTAAGACAGAATTCCTATTTTGTGGTATTGTTTGCCTACTGTAAGAGGATTCAATTCAACACTACAGCTAAGTCAACGCCTAGTCTATAATACTGAATGAAAACCCTTATTGATATATCTTTATGTCCAGTTCATGCGTTCTGGGTGACTACCCCTATATAACACCCCTCTCTTGGAATCCCCCTGACCCCACTGAGCCAAGAAGTAGTTCTGTTTTGCAAGTTAAAAGGTTTATTTGATAATTTAAACAAGAGATGTATATATCACACCTTATAATAAATTAACAATTGAATAGCACACTTAATCTGATATGATAAAGATTAACAACGGAGAATCTGGCACTAACACGTTTCTCTATAATCAATAAGGAGTTGACATGAAATGGATAAGGTAGCACACAGGTGAATAGGAACAAAAGAAGAAGGTGGTACAAAATGCTTTATAGAGTTCAAATGGATGCAAGGTTGAATGAATGAAATGCAGTATAGAAATACTCAATATGATTTCAACAAAACAATGTAATCACTTTTCTCTGGCAATCCCCTCCCCCCCTTGATGCAATGCAAGGAAATGGAAGGAAGCACACAGTTCTCAGAAATGCAATCAACTGTAATTCAGTTCACCCCAGCAAGCTTACACTACAGAAAACAGATAGGAGTTTTGAAAACACAGGCAAAATGCTTTATATGTGCTGGCAATGAATTGAAAAATATGCTAAAATGCTTTTAATTCCCTTTCCGAGGTTCAGGGTGAGTGATATCTACTCTCTATGAATTCAGGATCACCTTAACAATGCTTTAGTAGTAACTAGCAGGTAAACGAAGTTTTTGGCAAGGAAAAGCAAAACTGCTGTCTTTTTACACGTGAAGAAATTTGCAAATCGCGGCAAAATTCGCGGATGCGCCGAGCGCTATTACAGAGGAACCACAAGGACTATCTCTATCGTTTTGGGGTCCTAGGAAAGCCTAGGATCTCAGCTTCCAAATGAAAGTTACTGCAAGTCTCTAAGACAAACAGTCGCGGAGATATGAGCGATTTTGTGAAGGTCGTTTTTCAGATTTGAAATTTTAAAAGCTCAAAATGACAAGTGACAGATTTTGCAGCTAGAATGACAGGTGACAGATTTGGAGCTATCAGGCAGTTCTACTTAGGTTAAATAGATTGAATTAGATGAATTTAAACGAAGAGATTGGTTCTACACAGTTCTGCTGGGTACTCACACTATATTCTTGAATTAAATGGGCCTCATCACGGATCTGGTCAGGGTTTTAGACTCGGCTCTGGTCTCTCTCTGGGCACAGCGTCTGGTCTCTGGAACTGCTCGCTCTCTGGTCTGGTCTCTTAGTTCTGGATAGATTGAAGTCTCTAGTTTGGCTTTCTGGAGGTTGATGAATTTGAAGTCTGGATCTCTGGATGTTGTATGGTCCGGCAGAGCGCGTTGCAGCAAATGGAATTGAAGGTCCCTATCTGTCCTGTCTGTCTGCTTTTATGTGTTTTGAGAGTGGGTGGGTATGTTGGTCATAACTAAACTTGCCCCTCTCACTTGTCATTGGTCAAATTTCCATTCCTCACTTGATTGGCGAAGCTAAGTTGTGTCAGAGTGATGTCATTTTATGGCTTGCAGATAGGACACTCCTCTGTCAGATTGCACACATTCTATATTTGATAACAAAAGACATATTTCACAGTTACACAGTTGCTTGAAATTACATATACATGGTGTGGCTGAATTTAGCCATGTCTCTGTCCAAATCTGTTGTTTCTAAGAGCTTGCATTCAGAAATGGCACATAATTGACTTTTTAACTGATTTTTCAATTTCTGACATTGACCCAACTTTACATACATGTGCGCAGGGAGTATGGACATTAACTGATGAAGTTTCAGATTTTTAACATGCATACATTTAGAGTAATATCCACTTTTCCGCTGACACCCCCCTGAACATACCACCGGTTCTAAAAACCTCTTAAACTGTGGGCAGAAAAATCACAAGAATTATGGTATCATTTATAAAATTTTCACATGTCCGCTCTATGAATGATCCATCTTTTTAAAGTTATGTTCTGGCTCCAAAGGGGTGTGGTTTCCTCTCAGCACAAGGTAGAAATACTGGTTTATCCAGTTCTGCCAAGCCAGCTTCTGTCTCCAGTTTCTCCCCCTCCCAGTTTCTGCCAAGAGTAAGCCACTTTTACGACCCCTGCAATATAAGATTTGCTTGGGTCCTGAAAGGCTCATTGTTCAAGAGGAAGCCATTTATGATCCTCTCAATAAACCCTCTGCCTGGGTGAAGGGAGTTGCATTGTTCACTCTCCTGCAGAGCACAGGTAATTCAATTATCAGATAGATGGTATATTCTTAGTGTGGCCAGCAAAAAGGCAGATAGTCCTGGGAACACAGCTGTGACTCAGGTTTCACTCCTGATGGGGGTAGTTGTCAAGCAAAATCAAGTTCCTTAAGCCAGACTTTCAGCTGTCATGTTTTTTGTTGCTTTTTAAATTAACTTGCAATTTTACACATGCAGCTAGAATGCTGATTCTAAGTGCAAAACTATGACATTTCAACAGTTACAAAGGCATGTGACACCAAACATAGGTCACTCATTTAATCTAAACATTTTCGATTTTAGTGTCTTTAAATCCAGTGCAACTTAAACTGCTGACTCCATAGCTCAGCCAGTTTTGTTATAAGCATTGTTCTGGGCTCTTCATTTCCCAGATTTTGTAGGCACACAAAACTCCATTCTGCCAAATGTCTGCTGGTGTTCAGTGAATATTTTGCACATATTGTAATGTTTGAAAATAGGCATTTTGAACCTGCCTTCAGAGAAACACAGGGTGGTTTTAAAACGCCGGCTTTTGGATAGTGGTGAGTACTGGTACTGCACCCATTTTTGGGATTTAACAAATGAATTCCCCACAATTCTAAGTTGCATTTGGCAATCAGCATTGCCATTCCCAATGGTTTCAGACTACTGTGCGGGTAGTCCAATGGTGGTTTTAAAGCGCTTTGAAGCTAACTGGCGCTACTGTTTTTCCTTTGGCAACCCATTTCCCTCATGGCAACCCGGCCTTTCATTCTCGCCCTGGTGGGTGGCAAGTGAGGCAACAATTTTGGTGGGCGAACAAACTGCGCAGCTTTCCTGGATTTCGGCGCACATGTGGGTTTTCCGCCATCTTGAATTTTCTAAGCCCACAGCACCAAATGTTGCAGCATGATTACTTGCACGTGGGTCAAGACACCCAACACTACTTGTTTGGCCACCACAACGGTTTTGCTTTTCCCCCTTTTTTTCTGTATCATTGGTTTCTTTTTGCTGGTCAGAGGGACGTCCCCCTGCCTTTAAACTTAGATCTAAAGGTGCCTCACCTGATGTAGGTGGTTTAAATGTGGTAGATACGGGGGACACAGGCTTGTCACCTGAGAAATGTAATGCTTTTTTGAGGACATCCTTAGTTGCATTCACCAATAGCAAAATGCAGAAAATATTTAACTGACTTCCAAAGTTCTTCCTGGTAAACATTGTGTAGGTATGTATATTACAAATCTAAATATATCCAGGTTTGTGTGCTGTATGCTGCCAGATCATCAGATTCAATTGGAATATATAGGGAGTTGGTTTACGTGCACCAGTCCAAGATGGCCAGCGGTATTGCAGGGGCAAAGCTAAGCCTTGCAACAGTAGATGGACTCACCGCCATTTAATGTTCTCCGGTGACTCATTCCTGGTTTTAGACCACATCTTCCTACATTGCGGTGGAAAGTATGACACCACCTGCTGCAAGCTGTTCATCAGCCCAGCCATGGTTCATTGAGATGCCTGCTCCTCGTCCCATCCGGATCCTGTCACCACCATAGCCCAGGCCCAGTTCCCAGGTAGACAGGGTCACTGTGCCAGCTGCGATCGTAGAGCAGCAATGACACCCAACATCAGCTCTGGAGAATCCCTACAGAATCTCTGCCACTCCGGAGCTCCACCAGCCGCCCACACATCACAGACAGGTAAGCGCATCCACCATGTGGTGGAAATGGTGGCTAAGGAGTTGCGAAAGTTCAAAGATATGTGGCCATCTTGTGGGCTGCCAGCCACACCCCACACCTCATAATTCATATTACTATGACAATCTTCAAGTATTTCACCAATGGTAGGATTTGATAGGTTCATTGAAATTTTTTCGGAATCAACCTCCATTCCAATAGAGGTGTTTTGAGACAAAATGACATTCTGGTGATAATTTTTGTCAAACAATATTCAAATTGTATCTTCTTTTAAATCTTCTTATAGAATCTGATGTAGAGAAAGTCCTTGTTGCTGAAGAATTATATTTAAATTGATAAAAACATCTACATTAAAAAATGTTTGACCTTTTCGGATCTTTATGGTAAAACCGGGTTCATTACAGGCGTGCCGGAATGAGCGGGTCTGTACTTGTATGAACCCGCTAGCAGCGGGTGATTACGAGTGCGTGAGAACGCGCGTTACCCCATGACGGTAGTGGCAAAACCGCCATGCCGGTAACAGGCCACCAACCCTCCTATACCGGCATTGTGGGTACCGCCCATTCCGTAACCGTGTCATAACAACCTCTAAACACCGGCAAGGTAATACCTGCACGGTTATACCGTGGTCGCAAAAAAGGACCCGGAAATTACGTCATCGCGCAGGAACGGGAAATGAGTCGGCGGCCATCTTTAAAAACACAATCCATTGCCATCCTCCATAACCACCACTACTACGTTCCACAACTGAAGCAGGATGTCGAAGGCCACCAGTAAATCCTCCCAAAGGAAGAGGAAGCAGCATTTTTCTGATGCTGAACTCACTATGCTTGCTAACACCCTCGAACAGCATGCAGACACAATCAAGGAGCACAGACCTCAAGCATGCGGCCCAAACCAAAAAAAAAACAGGTCTGGCAGTAGGTCGTCAGAGGGTATCGGCAGTGGGGAGCACCCCAAGGAGTGTACGTGACTGCCGGAAGCGCTGTGACGACCTCCGCCTCCGGGTCACGAAGATCCTGGCGGAGAACAGGAGGGCCGCAATGGCAACAGGCAGTGGCCCACACTCCCCTGTGAAGCTCACCGCATGGGAGGAGACCGCAAGTGCATTCATTGACCCAGAATCCATAGAGGGAATAGGAGACCAGGAGGTCGGCGCTGCAACTACCACAGAGGAAGGTGAGTGAACCATCACATCCACATATACTAAAACATGATGTGGCACAAGTGATGTGGAAGTTAGACTAGGCAAGATAATGCATGTTCCAAGGCTACATCAACACATCCATAGAATAATGAGTGCCACACCCTGCACCACACGCATGCTGAGTGAAAATCCCAATCCCAACAGAGGTGCAACATGACCCAACCATGCCCATGGGACCCACCACACAGACACCAAACCAATGCTATGCCACCAGCCATGCATTGATTGCCAACATGTCCCCTCAGTACACCAAATGCCACACACCAGAAATGAAATGATGCCTGAATGTATGAACATATCACACCGCAATACATCATAGCTGCTGTTTGACAACATCACTGATGACCTGCATCTCTTCTATCTCCCAGGCACTGATGAGGAAGGTGGAAAACAGGACAGGGGTGCGAGTACATCCAGTGCACGCAAAGGGACCAGGGCCACTGCCACCCCCCCGTCCAAGAAAATGCCTGCAGCAACACCCAGTGTGCCACGCAAGGCATCAACCATACAGGGGGCACCTGCAGCGACAGAACAGCAGCAGGCACCCACAACAGTGGGAGCCATTCCGCCAGCCACCATGGACGTTGTGTCCACAGAGGTGGATGATGAGGCTGGAATCATGTATGGAACACCCACCCCAAGCCCCATTGCCAGCCCCCACCCACCTGCTGAGTCTGAGAGCCTGGACGATCCGTGTCTCCATGACTCTGACCTTGGAGAATCAGACATTGAGATCTTCCAGGAGGACAGTGCCCAGGACGAGGACCCCACGCAGGTGCCTTCCACCACCCTGCCAGCCACCACCCTGCCAGCCACCAGTACACCTGCGGCCGACACCTCCTTCGAGGCTCGCCTGGCAAGGGTAGAGGCCCGTCAGATTCAATGCTGCAAATCATGCGTCAACAGATCGACGCTGGGAATGAGGCCATGAGGGCCATAGCCACGGCCATTGCAGCCAATACAGCTGCTGTGGAGGCATCTACGTGTGCATTCAGGGAGTGCATGGGGTCACTGACACAGGCCCTTCTTGCAAACATCCCGCAAATGCAGCGGCCACACCTTGGCCCAGCCATGGGACTGACAATAGACACCTCCACTACAACAACCCCTTCCACCTCAGTGCAATTGAGCCCTGTGCGGTTAACGCAGTGGAGCGCACGGCGCTCGGCCATGGCACCCCCAGCCCCAAAAGTCTCAAAGAAATAACAGTATGGGCAATGACAATGTGAAGAACTACATTGGTGAAGGGAACACTGTTTGTTGCACACATGGGGACATTTGGGATCTGTGGGGTGGGTGAGGGAGTTTGTTGGGGTATTTTCTGGGGTTTGTGGGGTGGGTGAGGGAGTTTGTTGGGGTATTTTCTGGGGTTTGCGGGGTGGGTGAGGGAGTTTGTTGGGGTATTTTCTGGGGTTTGTTGGGGGTGTCTCGGAGGGGGGAGTGGGCACATTTTTGCAGTTTTAAAAAATACTCAAGTTGTGAGAAGAAAAATCCATGGCTGGACATTGTTATTTTTCGTGTGCATCCATTTAATGAGTTACGGTGTTCAGTGCCCAACTCCCAACATTCCCTGTGTGCATGTTCACATTGGCCCAGTGTCTGACTGACACAAGTCTTTCATAGTCCCTGTGTTTCAGAAGTATACTTGATTTCGTGCTTGCCGTACAGCATGGCCATCCCGTGCATCACGTACTGGCAGTGGGGCTACTTCACTTACGTCTCCGTCCTCATCATCCTCACCCGGCCCATGCATGTCAATGTCAGGTGACAATGGTACATTTCTCTGGACGCACATGTTGTGCAGCATGACACAGGCCATGGTGATCTTTGCCACCTTCTCAGGCCTATATAGGAGTGCCCCACCAGACCTGCTGAGGCAGCGGAACCGCCCCTTTGACAGGCCAAAGGTCTGCTCAATGACAACACGGGTACGGGTGTGCACACGATTGTACTCCTCCTCATGGCCATTCTGCGGGTTAGGCACAGGGGTGTGTAGCCACGGTCTCAAGGGATATCCTCCATCACCTGCAAGCAGATTCAAATAGGTGTGTGTCACTCTGAACTCCCGTAATTCAGGGAGCACAGTCATGCCGCCAGCTATTTGGTGTGGCCATGCACATGGCCCTGTAAGCATGAACAAATGTTATCTAGGTGCAATCTGTACTGTCATGAGGTGTGGTAGTCTGGTTGGCATTCAATAGATGATGCAGGGTGTAATCATGCATGCTGAGGCAGATATGCTGTGGTAGTGCAACAATGTTTTGACTCCAATTCATGCTGTTCATTATTTACTATGCATGGTCACACTGCCCACATAGTCACACTTGCCGTCCTGTTCATTCATGCATTGCTTGCCATCACCATGGTGGCCTGGTTGTGCCTCTTACTTGTTCTCATTGATATGCATTATTTGTGATATGTGGCCCAGTGAAGTGTCATGTACCGTTTGACTGGTTCAGGTCAGGAGTGTTTGGCTCTGCATGCATTCTCCAATCACTGGCTATTCCCACCCAGGTGCAGTATTGCCCCCCCCTCATGCATCCACACACATCAGTACCCCAAAGCACTGCCATTGGACGGTTGTGCAACTCACCAAGCAGCCAGGCACGTGGTCCGGCATGTCGCTCCATTTGATGGGGTACCGTGGATTTACCCAGTAACATGGCATCATGTGTTGATCCAGGCAATGGGTGATGATCTTCCTGGAGTCATATACCATTTGCACAATGATGGAGTGGTATTGTTTGTGATTGCGGTATACGGCCTCTATGGCATGGGGGACTATCAATTCCACTTGGGTGCAGTCGATGGCACCGACACAATTGGGCATGCCTGCCAGTGCATGGGAGCCTACTTTGGTTTTGGCTATCTCCTGGGCAGTCCGTGGTAGGGATATGTGGGTGCTTGCGTGTTTCAGGACGGCATCCAGCACTTGGTTCAGCATGCGTGAAAATAGTGGTTGTGAAATGCCATGCACCTGGCCCACTGTGTGTTGGTAGGTGCCTGTGGCCAGGAAGTGTGGCACAGACACCACCTTTAGTAGTGGGGGGATGGCAGTGCATATTTGTATGTGGCTGGCAATGTCGTTCTGTATCATGTGCACTATGGTGGTGATGGTGTCACGGTCCAACCGGTACAGGGTGTGGATCTGCTCAGGGGTAGGGTTGAATGGGCTGGGTCTGGTGCGAGGGATTGGTGGCTACCTACGAGGCACTGGTGGCTGCGCTGGTGGTAATTGCTGGGCCTGTCTGACCCTCCATCTCCTCCTGCGTCTCCTCTGTGCTGCCTGTTGTTGCTTCTGTAGTTGTTGTTGTTGCTGCTGTAGTTGTTTTTGCTGTAGTTGTAGCAGTATAGGCATGTCCTCCAGAGCCATGATTGCAACTGCTAGTGTTAGTATTTTGGTGTAGGAAGGGGTGTGGTGTGTAGGTGTGCTCCTTTTGTACTTGGCCACTCTATATTGCCTACACCTGTGGGGGGGGTTGTGGTGTGTGGGTGTGCTCAGTTTATACTGGCACAGCCTCCATTGACTCCATCTGTGGGGATTGTGTGCACCTGTGGCAGCTGCCTTGTATCCTTCTTGCTGTTTGCGGGAGGTCTGAGATGCCTGTATGGCCAGCATCGTGCAGGCCGTGATTACCGGCTTCGCGATGCCGGTATTTGCATGTATACGTGGATTGGAATTACCCCCTATTACCGGCATGCCAGTATTTGCTCCCTGAAGGGGCACGTGTACGCGCCTATGCCGCTATTAGAGGCACCGTTGTTTAGTGTGCCGCTAATACCGGGTTTGCGGGTCGGAATGCAACGGAACGGTAAACGATGCCAGTATTACCACACCGGCATCGTTTTTGCCTTACCGGCATACCTCGTAATGAGGCCCAATGTCTATTGTCAAATATGCCCAGGATGGATAACTTCCTTTTCTTGGAAATGCTTTCTCAAAATCATTACTATCCATTCTATTTCTCCTGATTACAGAACAGACTAAAGATCTATATTAATTTCTAATCAATGTAGTATATCATCACAATTTTAAAAATCAAAAATAACACCTATCATTCCCCAGCAATTAAGAGTCATTGGTTTGATGCCAAAGGTGATTTCAACATATGCCTGGTAGTAATCAGGTGTTTTGAATTCATAGTACCAAGACCAGGTTCCAATGTCTCCAGCAGAATAACTGTGTAAATCTTCTCTTATTTTTGTAATTGTCCTAGAAGTATTATTTTATTGATAGAACTCCTTTCATAAGAACCACAGACATTTGAGATAATTCCCTAATTACCATCATTAATTTGAAGGGTGAACAGTATGAGTGTTCCTTTGCGTTGTATACTAGCTATACTGTTTATGTTATCTGCTGAAAAATTCACTGGTCGACCTAGACCCTTTGTTGGAGGTCCATTGTGGATAAAGCTTCATTGTATTTCCATCCAGAGTGGAGAAGCACTCATTATTTTGTGTGAAACTTATAAGATTCAGTGAAAGTGTACTCCGCTTCATCTTAGTCCTTCACAGATATACAGTGGCAGCTGAAGAATATCTTGAAGGGGTGTAACTATTAGGAACAATATGCCAAATCGACAAAGCATAGCAAGAGAGCTCCAATCAGATATTGAGGGTTGAGGGGGTTCTCTCCCTGAGAACCTTTTTTGAACCATCAGTTAAATGGTGCATTATTGAGCACATTTTATGTGAAAAATTGGGAAAAAATCGAGAAAGCTTATTTGTTTTTGTAGGGTAGCTCACAAACAAATGCAATAGATGCAAATCACCAACAGTGTACAGGTGCATTTCCCAATGCATTTGTATAAAACATGTTCATACTGGCTGTGCCTCTACATGTACATGCAGGCTGAAACAATATAGGCTAGAATTCGGATACAAGAACATACTATGTTTGCTTTCCACACAATGCCAGTAATGATACTATACAGAAACATGTCCACCCTATCTTTGCTAATATATGGCAGTATCCCCACATAAGAACATACTCATATTGCCTTTGCCATAAAGATTCCATGCCATATTAAGAAAACATGTCCAAACTGGCTGCACCACTGTAGGCCAGCCTAAACACGTCCTAACAGTTATCATATTTGCTTTACCATTGATGCCAAGTATAAGAAATATGCCACAGTCAGTAATTATAGCCAGTCTAGCTGCGCCATCATATGCCAGTTTAGCGACATAATAACACATATCACCTTGGGAGGACAGCTCAGGGGCAACATGCTCACCTTGGAAGCAAGACAATGGTCCTCATCACAAGTTTGGCGATAGCCTCGCCGGTAAAACCAGCAGGCTGCTGCCAAATTTGCAAATCTTTCCGGCCCCTGCCAATGGGGAAATACAGGGCCATTACAACCCTGGTGGACCCTGTATTTCCCCATTACCAGGGGCCGGAAACTTTTACTCCCCATTCCCATTGAGCCATATGGCTCAATGGGAATGGGGAGGTCGGATGCACCGGCACCATTCGGAAAGTAGCCAATGTGTCCGACATGCTCTGCTTGCGGGTGCCGTTCCACTTGCCAGGTCTGACCTGGCGGGTGGAATGGCACCCTCAAGCAGAACTTGTAGTTTGCTGGTCCGGTAACTACAGTATTGGCAAGCTTACCGGTGCCATAGTTACCGGACCGGCAAACTTGTAATGAGGCCCAATGTGAAGCAACACAGGTTTGATCCCGGGTCCATGCTTAGAAACCTCGGGGTATTAAGCACGTTATAAATAACCCATTAAAATGTGTTTTTACTTTTTTTAAATAATTTGTATCATGATTGCTTTATATATAGCTGCCCAGCAAAAAATGGCATGTCACCAAAAGAAATTATAGCTAAACTGGCTGCACCACAATGTCAGTCTAGCCATGTAGTAAGGCATATCATGCCAGGAAAAATGCCATCCACAATAACAAATAGAGTGGCGCCCCCAAAATGCCAGTCTAGTCATGTAATAATGCTTAAACTGCTCGCAATTATCATGGATGCACATTAAAAATGGCATGCACTAGTATTGGCACCCTTCACACCTCCTCCCCACCAGCATCAGCACTCTGGTCCGGCACAAGGATCACTTGCACAATCATATAAAGAAATCACTCGCTCATTCACATGCATACCAATACAACACACACACACACACACACACACACACACACACACACACACCACACACACACACCCATACAATAATGTTTAGCTCTGGTCTGGACTCTGCTCCTGGCCGTCTGCACCATCTGAACATGACCTGTGGCTCAGTCGCAGCACGAACAGGAAACAGAAAGCAAATGGCGCTTCCTGCACATGTCAGCAGGACCACCCCAACACACATTTAGAGGTGCCTTTTCTCAGCCTGCATCCCCAAAGAGCCATGCAAGTCATGGGAAGGAAAATGCACCCAGCCTTGCATGTTTCATTGCAAATGTGGACTGGGACACAGAAGCTGTCAAAGGGAAATTATGTTTTCCTTTGACAATTTAAGCCTGCCCAGGAGCACTCCCTCACCTATAGCATGCAGCTGAGAGAGCACACTGTATTTACACTGCGCTTGCAGCTCCTCCATAATGGGCAACGGTATTGGCAGCTCAGCGCCCCATAACCAATTATCGATAAGCCACCCCTGCCTTTTATTGACTCAAAGAGATTGTGTTGCCTTATTTTTTCACTGATCACTGACTTGTTGAATATGTGTTGACTTTTGAGTAGTGTGTTCATGCCAACAAGTTTGTTATTCTCAAACATCAGATGGAAAAAAAAAAGATGTTGAAATGTTCACGGTCATATGTCCCTTCTCTTTGTTTGTGCAAGTTATGTACAACTTCTATAAGCATGTGTCTAATAGACTATGATTTTGCCAGTGATATATTCCTTCTTTCTTTCTTCACTCGTTCCTCATTGTTTATTTCCATTACTCAAAAACCAGTGGCACTCATTTGTCATGCAGAAAATATCTAAACAGTGCATTCACCTGGGCCAAAAACAAACTTTGCTTCATGGGATTGCGTCCCATCTAGCTGGTCACTTATTTTCTATCTCTTGAAATGGTATAACATTCTATACCACCCCTTTATAAGCAGAGGTCCCACACAGGGTCGTTGGTAGGGTCTTTGCGGAGTCCCCTCATATTCATTCTCTACATCTCTTCCCTTGCAAAGCTCATCTCTAACCCGTTGGTTCTTGACTCATCTCTTTACCAATGGTAAACAAACATGTGTCTCCTTCTCCTCATTTGCCCAAGAGCTATCTACTGTATCATAGTCTCTGCATCTCTTCCCTTGGAAAGCTCATCTCTACCTTGTTGATTCTTGACTCATCTCTTTACCAATCGTAAACAAACATGTGTTTCCTTCTCCTCATTTGCCCAAGAGCTATCTACTGTATCATAGTCTCTGCATCTCGTCCCTTGGAAAGCTCATCTCTACCTTGTTGGTTCTTGACTCATCTCTTTACCAATGGTAAACAAACGTGTTTCTTCTCCTCATTCGCCCAAGAGCTATCTACTGTATCAGAGACATATGGCCATCATATGACTGAATGGCACTGAGGTACACTCCCTCCCAGCTAATAACATGTTGTTCCTCCTCCCCTCTCCTCTATCATTCCCCCTGACACTCACACACCATTCAAAATGGATTGAAACCAGGGCATTCAATTTAATAAAGGACATCAAATACAACGGTTCGCCACCACTAGTGTTTCAGCTGCCAGTTTCAAACTCCTTCATCTCCACAATCTTTGCATCCTTTCCCCTTTCACTTCAGTAAAATTCTCATCTCCGCCAATGCCCTCGGTAAAATGAATTATTGGTACAGTCTCCCCTGGGGAACTCCTGCTTCAGATGACATAGTACTTACTTCAGTCTCCATCAATCCTCAAGCATATATGCACGCAGATTCCACATGGCGGCTGCCCTGGAACAATTACTCCCTCTTTAAATGACTTCTCCTAGTCGGCAAATCCACCCATTGACTATCTACCCATAGTTTCCTAACTCCACCTCTTGGTTGACAGCCACTCATACCCTGAGATCGCAAGCTATCCTCAACCTCTCTGTTGCATTTTCTTCCTAACCTAACTCTTGCCTTTTCAAATTCATCCTACTTGCTTTATACACCTGGAACTCTATGTCCCGTGACATTAAACCCTTCCCACTGAGGCTGCAAGGCAACCCTGCATAAGCACCTGAAATAGCACATCTGTCTACTCCCATCACTCTCCACATGATCCCCTATCCTGCTCCATCACCTGCACATAGATGATAAATACTGCAGAATGATAATAGTGTAGCCTAGGTCAACACTCTCAAATGTCCCTTGTGTAAAATGTTTGTATATTGGTGTTATCTCCTCTTGCTCTCCCATCTGCACCCTTCCACACATGATTACTGTGCCTAACACTTCACCTGATTTAAGATAGTAAGGCGCACAGTCCTGGAATTGCCCAGTAACCCACATATAGGGGTCGATTCATGGAAATAATGTGCGCCGATAATTCCTGCGCAGAGGTGCCAAAACATGCGAATCGCAGTGCAAGTGCGAAAATCGCAGTGCAAGTGCGAAAATCGCAGGGAAACCAGCGCACATCGATTCATGGAAGTCTGTGCGCGAGAAAAACATTGGATGTGTGTTAAAAATGTGCGCTGCGCACGCCGGCGCACAGGTCATCCAACAGCGTGCGCCACGGCCACTGCGAAATCGCACATAGCGCGGCGCACATCACAAAAGTAGGCGGAACACGGGGCGTAACACTCGGAATGGGGAACAACGCGTGAAAATATGGGCGTCACGGGGGAAGTACAGGAGGCAAGTGCGCGGAACGCCCACACGCTCGCCTACAACCCGTATTCATGGAATCAAATAGGGCAAACCAGCGCATGGTCAAAGACGCGCACAGGGCAAAACAAGTACGTCACAAGAAAGCAGGCGGTAGCGCCCCTGCGACTGAAAAAAATGTGTGCCAAAATGTGCGCTAACAAAAAGCACCCATATACAGACATGATGAATGGGCCATACAGTGGCCCTCTAGGACAAATGAGGTGCAAAGGGGTACCGACAAACACGGACACCCGCTGTGTGAAAAATAGCGTGTGCTCCTGGGTGCGTGAGAAGTTCCACACGCGATTGGCCTGGGTACGTGTACTTTGGGGTGCGCAGGAAGTTCCACACGCGATTAGCCTGGGTACGTGTACTACGGGGTGCGCGGGAAGTTCCACACGTGATTGGCCTGGGTAGGTGTACTTCGGGGTGTGCGGGAAGTTCCACACGCGATTAGGCTTGGTACGTGTACTACGGAGTGCGCGGGAAGTTACACACGCGATTGGCCTGGGTACGTGTATTCCGGGGTGCGCGGGAAAATTCATACGCAAATTCAGCAGGGTACGTGTATTTCGGTGGTGCCGGGGAATGCCACACGTGATTTGGCCATGTGGGTCCTCCCAGGTGTTCCCTCTACACCCTCCACGGCCCCTGCAGGCAGCCCACACCACAGGGGACTACCCTGCACCCCGGCTCATTTCCCACAGGCAACCCATCCACCATGGCCATGCCCACCAGCCAACCCACATGTCACCTTGCACTACTGATCACCAACACATTTCTCCCAGCACCCCCACCCCCCAGCATCCAGGGGCAGCCTCCACCAGGCCCCCACTCATGTCTACCACCACCCCCACCCCCCAGCAGTGCAGGGGCAGTCTCCACCAGGCCCCCACTCATGTCTCCCATCACCCCCACCCCCCAGCAGTGCAGGGGCAGCCTCCACCAGGCCCCCACTCATGTCCAACTCATGTCTCCCACCACCCCCACCCCCCAGCCACCAGGGGCACCCTCAACCAGGCCCACACTCATGTCCCCCTGCACCCCCACCCCCAGCAGTGCAGGGGCAGCCTACACCAGGCCCCCACTCATGTCCCCCTGCACCCCCAACCCCCAGCAGTGCAGGGGCAGCCTCCACCAGGCCCCCACTCATGTCTCCCACCACCCCCACCCCCCAGCAGTGCAGGGGCAGCCTCCACCAGGCCCCCACTCATGTCTCCCACCACCCCACCCCTCAGCAGTGCAGGGGCAGCCTCCACCAGGCCCCCACTTATGTCCAACTCATGTCTCCCTGCACCCCCACCCCCAGCCACCAGTGCCCGCCTCCACCAGGCCCCCACACATGTCCCCCTGCACCCCCACCCCCCAGCAGTGCAGGGGCAGCTTACACCAGGCCCCCACTCATGTCCCCCTGCAACCCCACCCCCCAGCAGTGCAGGGGCAGCCTACACCAGGCCCCCACTCATGTCCCCCTGCTCCCCCACCCCCCAGCAGTGCAGGGGCAGCCTCCACCAGGCCCTCACACATGTCCCCCTGCACCCCCACCCCCCAGCAGGGCGGGGGCAGCCTACACCAGGCACCCACTCATGTTCCCCTGCACCCCCACCCCCCAGCAGTGCAGGGGCAGCCTACACCAGGCCCCCACTCATGTCCCCCTGCACCCCCACCCCCCAGCAGTGCAGGGGCAGCCTCCACCAGGCCCACACTTATGTCTCCCACCACCCCCACCCCCCGGCCACCAGGGGCAGCCTCCACCAGGCCCACACTCATGTCTCCCATCACCCCCATCCCCCAGCAGTGCAGGGGCAGCCTCCACCAGGCCCCCACCCATGTCCAACTCATGTCTCCCTGCACCCCCACCCCCCAGCAGTGCAGGGGCAGCCTCCACCAGGCCCCCACTCATGTCTCCCATCACCCCCACCCCCCAGCAGTGCAGGGGCAGCCTACACCAGGCCCCCACCCATGTCCAACTCATGTCTCCCTGCACCCCCACCCCCCAGCAGTACAGGGGCAGCCTACACCAGGCCCCCACCCATGTCCAACTCATGTCTCCCACCACCCCCACCCCCCAGCCACCAGGGGCACCCTCAACCAGGCCCCCACTCATGTCCCCCTGCACCCCCACCCCCCAGCAGTGCAGGGGCAGCCTCCACCAGGCCCCCACTCATGTCTCCCACCACCCCCACCACCCAGCAGTGCAGGGGCAGCCTCCACCAGGCCCCCACTCATGTCTCCCACCACCCCCAACCCCCAGCAGTGCAGGGGCAGCCTCCACCAGGCCCCCACTCATGTCCAACTCATGTCTCACTGCACCCCCACCGCCCAGCCACCAGGGGCAGCCTCCACCAGGCCCCCACACATGTCCCCCTGCACCCCCACCCCCCAGCAGGGCGGGGGCAGCCTACACCAGGCACCCACTCATGTCCCCCTGCACCCCCACCCCACAGCAGTGCAGGAGCAGCCTACACCAGGCCCCCACTCATGTCCCCCTGCACCCCCACCCCCCAGCAGTGCAGGGGCAGCCTCAACCAGGACCACACTTATGTCTCCCACCACCTCCACCCCACAGCCACCAGGGGCAGCCTCCATCAGGCCCCCACTCATGTCTCCCATAACCCCACCCCCCAGCTGTGCAGGGGCAGCCTCCACCAGGACCCCACCCATGTCCAACTCATGTCTCCCTGCACCCCCACCCCCCAGCAGTGCAGGGGCAGCCTCCACCAGGCCCCCGCCCATGTCCAACTCATGTCTCCCTGCAGCCCCACCCCCAGCAGTGAAGGAGCAGCCTCCACCAGGCCCCCACTCATGTCCAACTCATATCTCCCACCACCCCCACCCCCAGCCACCACGGGCAGCCTCCACCAGGCCCCCACTCATGCCTCCCACCACCCCCACCCCCCAGCAGTGCAGGGGCAGCCTCCACCAGGCCCCCACTCATGTCCCACTCATGTCTCCCATCACCCCCACCCCACAGCCACCAGGGGCACCCTCCAACAGGCCCCCACTCATGTCTCCCACCACCCCCACCCCCAGCAGTGCAGGGGCAGCCTCCACCAGGCCCACACTTATGTCTCCCACAACCCCCACCCCCCAACAGTGCAGGGGCAGCCTCCACCAGGTCCCCACTCATGTCCAACTCATGTCTCCCTGCACCCCCACCCCCGGCCACCAGGGGCAGCCTCCACCAGGCCCCCACACATGTCCCCCTGCACCCCCACCCCCCAGCAGTGCAGGGGCAGCCTACACCAGGCCCCCACTCATGTCCCCCTGCACCCCCCCAGCAGTGCAGGGGCATCCTCCACAAGGCCCCCACTCATGTCCAACTCATGTCTCCCACCACCCCCACCACCCAGCCACCAGGGGCAGCCTCCACCAGGCCCCCACTCATGTCTCCCACCACCCCCGGCCCCCAGCAGTGCAGGGGCAGCCTCCACCAGGCCCCCACTCATGTCCCACTCATGTCTCCCATCAACCCCACCCCACAGCCACCAGGGGCACCCTCCACCAGGCCCCCACTCATGTCTCCCACCACCCCCACCCCCCAGCAGTGCAGGGGCAGCCTTCACCAGGCTCACACTTATGTCTCCCACCACACCCACCCCCCAGCCACCAGGGGCAGCCTCCACCAGGCCCCCACTCATGTCCCCCTTCACCCCCACCCCCAAGCAGTGCAGGGCAGCCTACACCAGCCCCCCACTCATGTCCCCCTGCACCCCCACTCCCCAGCAGTGCAGGGGCAGCCTCCACCAGGCCCCCACTCATGTCTCCCACCACCCCCACCCCCCAGCAGTGCAGGGGCAGCCTCCACCAGGCCCCCACTCATGTCTCCCACCACCCCACCCCCCAGCAGTGCAGGGGCAGCCTCCACCAGGCCCCCACTCATGTCCAACTCATGTCTCCTTGCACCCCCACCCACCAGCCACTAGGGGCAGCCTCCACCAGGCCCCCACTCATGTCCATCTGCACCCCCAACCCCCAGCAGTGCAGGGGCAGCCTTCACCAGGCCCCCACCCATGTCCAACTCATGTCTCCCACCACCCCCACCCCCAGCCACCAGGGGCACCCTCAACCAGGCCCACACTCATGTCTCCCACCACCCCCACCCCCCAGCTACCAGGGACAGCCTCCACCAGGCCCCCACTCATGTCTCCCATCACCCCCACCCCCCAGCAGTGCAGGGGCAGCCTCAACCAGGCCCCCACTCATGTCTCCCACCACCCCCAACCCCCAGCAGTGTGGGGGCAGCCTCCACCAGGCCCCCACACATGTCTCCCACCACCCCCACCCCCCAGCAGTGCAGGGGCAGCCTCCACCAGGCCCCCACTCATGTCCAACTCATGTCTCCCTGCACCCCCACCCCCCAGCCACCAGGGGCAGCCTCCACCAGGCCCCCACACATGTCCCCCTGCACCCCCACCCCCCAGCAGTACAGGGGCAGCCTACACCAGGCCCCCACTCATGTCCCCCTGCACCCCCACCCCCCTGCAGTACAGGGGCAGCCTCCACCAGGCCCACACTTATGTCTCCCACCATCACCACCCCCCAGCCACCAGGGGCAGCCTCCACCAGGCCCCTACTCATGTCTCCCACCACCCCACCCCCCAGCAGTGCAGGGGCAGCCTACACCAGGCCCCCACCCATGTCCAACTCATGTCTCCCTGAACCCCCACCCCCCAGCAGTGCAGGGGCAGCCTCCACCAGGCCCCCACTCATGTCCAACTCATGTCTCCCACCACCCCCACCCTCCAGCCACCAGGGGCACCCTCAACCAGGCCCACTCATGTCCCCCTGCACCCCCACCCCCCAGCAGTGCAGGGGCAGCCTACAACAGGCCCCCACTCATGTCCCCCTGCACCCCCACCCCCCAGCAGTGCAGGGGCAGCCTACACCAGGCCCCCACTCATGTCCACCTGCACCCCCACCCCCCAGCAGTGCAGGGGCAGCCTACACCAGGCCCCCACCCATGTCCAACTCATGTCTCCCACCACCCCCACCCCCCAGCCACCAGGGGCACCCTCAACCAGGCCCACACTCATGTCCCCCTGCACCCCCACCCCCCAGCAGTGCAGGGGCAGCCTACACCAGGCCCCCACTCATATCCCCCTGCACCCCCACCCCCAGCTGTGCAGGGGCAGCCTCCACCAGGCCCCCACTCATGTCTCCAACCACCCCACCCCCCAGCAGTGCAGGGGCAGCCTCCACCAGGCCCCCACTCATGTCTCCCACCACCCCCACCCCCTAGCAGTGCAGGGGCAGCCTCCACCAGGCCCCCACTCATGCCCAACTCATGTCTCACTGCACCCCCACCCCCCAGCCACCAGCGGCAGCCTCCAGCAGGCCCCCACTCATGTCCCCCTGCACCCCCAACCCCCAGCAGTGCAGGGGCAGCCTCCACCAGGCCCCCACTCATGTCCCCCTGCACCCCCGACCCCCAGCAGTGCAGGGGCATCCTACACCAGGCCCCCACTCATGTCCCCCTGCACCCCCACCCCCCAGCATTGCGATTTGCCTGGGTACGTGTACTTCGGGGTGCGCGGGAAGTTCCACACGCGATTGGCCTGGGTACGTGACCTCGGGGTGCGCAGGAAGTTCCACATGTGATTAGCCTGGCTACGTGTGTTTCGGGGTGCGCGGGAAGTTCCACACGCGATTGGGCTGGGTACATGTACTTCGGGGTGCGAGGGAAGTTCCACACGTGATTGGCCTGGGTCCGTGTACTTCGGATTGCGAGGGAAGTTCCACACGTGATTGGCCTGGGTCCGTGTACTTCGGAGTGCGAGGGAAGTTCCACACGCGATTAGCCTGGCTATGTGTGTTTCGGGGTGCGCTTGAACTTCCACACGCGACTGGGCCTGTGAGAGTGGGGTACGTGTATTTCAAGGGTGTGCGGGAATATTTATTCACGACTGGGCCTGGGAGAGCGTGCTACGTGTATTTCTGGGGTGGGCGGGAAGATTCACACGTTCGCCTACGACGCGCCGAAAAATAAATGGTCCAATCCTGAAACACGTACGCCAGCATGAAGCAGGCGTACGTCGACCCACGCAGCATAAAAGTGCGCGCAAACAACAAACAAGCTCAGACGCCAGGATGAAAATACTGTTCCTAGTAGCAGTGGCCGTGGGTTACCAAAGGAGGAGGAGGAGGATAGTGAGGGCCCGAATTTTCACTCCCAGAACCAGCCTTTTTGGGATGTCTGATGAGCAGGTGTATGGGAGGTACAGGTTTCCACCACACATAATACTGGACCTGGTCAGTGAGTGGGAGGATGACCTCACATCACCCACCCTGTGCTCCCAAGCACTCAGCCCCCTGGAGAAGGTCCTCAATGTACTGCACTTCTTGGCCACGGGATCATTTCAGCGGACAAGTGCCATAGTGGGTGGGGTTTCACAGGCCACGCAGTCACGCTGCCTACACCAGGTCTTGAACATCATCACTGCACGCCCATCAGTCCGTAGGCACATACACCTGCCCAGGACACCAGCAGAAAGGCAGGCTGCCACCCTCGATTTCTACGGTGTGGCACAATTCCCAAAAGTGCTAGGTGCCATTGACTGCACCCATGTGGCACTACATCCGCCCACGGCATCTGAGCACATCTATAGGAACCGCAAGCACTGGCATTCCATCAACGTGCAGGTAGTATGTAATGCCAAGGGAATCATCACCTCAGTATATGCCAACTATCCAGGGTCCACCCACGACAGCTTCATTTACCGAATGTCTACCCTAAGCCGGGACCTAGAAGCTGGGCGGCATGGCGATACATGGCTGCTTGGTGAGTATGAATGCCACTGCACATGCATGCATGTCAGATGCAGAGTTATGTCACTACCCCAAAAATGATACACATCACCTCCTCACCAGGGAACAGTGCCTACCCTCTGAGCACCCACATGATGACGCCAATTCGGAACCCCATCACGCCTCCAGAGGTAAGATACAACACAGCCCATATTGCAACCTGGGGCATAGTGGAGCGCACATTCGGAGTGCTCAAGTCACGCTTTCGCTCCCTTGACCGTTCTGGCAGGCAGCTGTTATATGCGCCCCCAGTACAGTGCAGGATCATAGTGGCAGCATGTGTCCTGCACAATGTTGCAACACGCCGGGGCCTGGCTGTGGACATGGTGGTGCCCCCACATCCCCAACTACATGCACGCCCGCTGCGCATGGGAGGGGAGAGGGCACGGGGTGAGGCAGCCCGTACGCAGCTGGTGGCTAATTACTTCACATAGAAATCACACCCCAGTGGAGTGCACACAGCCCTGGCACATACCATCTGATAAGCAATGATGACTCGACCTGACAATTAAGACGAACAAAGGGACAGTCAACTGTCAGAACCATAGCAGCCTGAGATTGTTCATGTGGAAGTGTCACAATGTGTGCATCCCTACCTACACAAACACCACCAATGCAGTGTCATCAAAAGACACACTTCCATGCTGCAGAAATGAATACCCGCTCGCAAAATACTACATGAGAACAGTGCCATGTCACCCAACCCCTCCCCGGCACGGACACACAAGACACCATGGCATGTCATGCAATGTGAGAGGAAACAAATTAATCCCCACAGCATACCCCAAGTGTCACCAGCTACAGTGTCCCGAATGGAAACATGGCCACACATGAAATGCTCACAGTAATGCAGGACCTACAACACACATTACCAAATACTTGAGGGAAGTCTGACTGCTCAGCCACAGCTACCAAGTGAATCTGTGTGGTACAGACTGCCACCAAGTGGGTTTACTGCCAAACACCTGTAGTCCTAAATCTTTTGCAGTGGTCCCAGAGGGAACTGCACAGGTTTCCACCTAACATGGGGTGGATGGAGCCGCAGCTGCCCCTGCAGCCTCCCCAGCCTGCCTACGCAGGGCAGCAGAAGACCTAGCTGGCCCTGATCCACGTGGCCTGATGACACCAACGTTCACCGGCGCACGTGGCCTAGACCTGCTGACCTGGAAGTCAGCCATGGAGTCACCCTGTGCCAGGTCTGGTTCCACAGTGGGCTGGTCCAACAAGGGCTGAGCATGGATGGTGTCAGCCACGTTAACCTCAACCAGGTGGGGGGGCATGGGTGTTCCTGACTGCTCCTCCACACATGGGGGGATAGGGGCACCCTGCAAGTCATGGTCACGTCCCCTACCGGATCCACCACGGCCACCACTTGGGGCTCGGCCACCTTTGCCACCCTTACGCTTGTTCGCCTCCCAGCCATGGGACTGATGTTATTGTGCGTATGGGAGTCGATGTGAACTATTGTCCTGGGCAATTGGGGGTCAAAGGGGTTGGGTACCAGATGGTAATCATACCCTAGTGCTCTAGCAAGGCTGTATGTCACCCCTGCGGAAAGATGACGGGTCACGCAACGCACAGGCACCCCAAAAAAGGGAAGTAAGGTGCACGCAACCCCTCCTAGACCACGTGCGTGGAAAAATAAACCTACACTACGCTGTGGCACCCAGAAACATAAGAATGAATGTATGCGTGTCACACGCAGCCTAGAATGACCTCTGAAGGGGTACGCGACACACGGGGCAAGCACAGATGTTAAATACGTGTCGACTCACCGTCTGCCAGGAACAAAAGCATGAAAAATATGCGCGTGTGCGCGTTGGCAACATCCCCGCCAAAAGAACAATTGTACGCTGTCTGAGGAGACAGGACAACAGTAGAAGGGAACGCTGTTTGAGGAAACAGGCCCAGGAAAAAGAGGAAAAGAGAAAAAGCTGTCAGAGGTAACAGGGAGTACGAACTGGAAACGCCGTGAAGTAAATCGCGTGTGAACCGACAAGAAGTACAGATTTCACCCACTCGCTCTCCACGAAAAGCACGTACAAGGAAATGGCATTCTACACGTACCTTTTATACACACGTCACAGACGCACATACGCGATGAGGCCATTTCCACCAATTAGGCGCTTTGACACTCGGACGTGTATCTCTTTTTTTTTACACGCGCCATTCTCTACGGCCATGCACGTGACGTCACATCTGCGCATGGGGGCCTTTGGGCCAATGAAATCGCGTATGCGTGCAGACGCGCTTACGCGCTAAGGGCCTTTCCTCGAATTACACGCAGACGTGCAGGACTTTTCACGTGCCAAATCACTCTGTATAAAGCTGGCCACGCGTAAGCACACGGAAGGCCACGCTCCTGCCCAGAAAGCCGATTTACTGCCCCCCAGAGCCCCGAGCACGCTCCCACCTGCCATCTGCTGCTGCCTGACTGCCTGCTGCCCACGTGCCCTGCCATTTGCTGCCTGCACATCAGCCAGGGGTGCTGTTGCTGTGACCACCCCTGCTGGAACCGAAGACTCCCGACTGGGATTCCATCGCTCCACAGCCCAGCCCCAGGACCCAGTTGCCCACCCACTCCTGCCTCTGGGGTTGTCATGTCGGGCACTGCAACATCTGGCACCACTGACAACCCCTGGCCAGAGAGGCAGAGGGGCACCAGCTTCAGTGCCAGGGAAGTTGGTGTCCTGGTGGAGCAAGTCCTGGGGCAGTATGATGCCCTCTACGGAAGTGTGCGCGCCGACAAGGAAGGACGGACTCGGATCTGGACCGACATCGTGACTGCCATCAACGTGGAGGGGGTGGCAGTCCGCGACTTCCAACATGTCAAGAAGCGCTGGGAGGACTTCAGGTCCAGGACCCTGAACAAGGCCCGGCGCCTCTTGAAGGCGGCGGATGCTAAGGGGCGCCGGGGCCACTTGTCGGAAGATCAGATGAGGGTCCTGGAACGCATATCCCCAGCGCTCCACGTCCAGTTCCTTGAGAGGCAGACCCGTCTGGAGTCGAGCGGTAAGTGTACATGCATCATGATTGTAAGCTGGCCGTGTGGTGAAGTACCAGTAGTGTGCCTGTTTGTATGGGGCCCAGTATGTGTGGGGGTGTACAGGACCGTGAGGCTAACACATGCGAGCGCTGTTATGTGTGAGACATGGATGGTGCTTGTGTGTGTAGGCTTGCATGCCAAATGCAGTTGTGTGGGCATACATGTTTGTATGAATGTGTATGTAAGTAGGCATGCTCGTGATGTCACGCATGTATGTTGTTTTCAGCTGCATGTATCAGTACTGTGTACATGTGCATGTGTGTGTATTTGACAAGGGTGCAACAGTGATGCAACATGGATGCATGTGACAGCCGGATGTGGAAGCCTGATTGGCAGATGTGACATGGATGCCTATCGGGACACTCCGACAATTGGCTGAGGTGTACACATGCATGCAAGTGTGGTGGTGTGCGTGCATGTGTAGTGCACTCCCTGTGTTACATGTGATGTCTGGCTCACCTTTGTCTGCTCATGCTGTTGTATGTGTATGGATGGTGCTGGCAGTTGCGATGTGGCTGTGGTATGACTCATGTGTGCATGTAGAAATGACATGTGTGTTGCCAACTGTGATGCCATGTCTGAGGTTTGCCAATGCCACTCATGTGCAACTGTCATGTGTGTATGTGTCCATTGTACAGTGCCCTGATGCCTGTGTTTTATTTCTCCTTGTCTGCAGCGTCAACTGATGAAGAGGGCGGAGAAGGTGCTGTGGAGCACAGCGGCGGGGATCGCACTGCCAGCCGGAGACGCAAGGCCCGGCTCCCCTCCCAGGTTGTGATCTCGTCGGGGAGTGAGGAGTCCGGTGCCGTGTCCCAGGCCGCAGCTGCCGGGGGGAGGTCCAAGAGGCGGAGGTCGGAGTTGGACTCCTCGGCAGCAGAAGGGGCAGCTGGGAACCCACAGGGCCCAACGGGGGACGATGGCACGGAGTCATCCAGGTTGGTGGGGGGTTTGGTGGAGGAGGAGGCTGTGCAAGCAACAGAGACGGGGTCTGGAGGTGGGGATTCCACTGGTGCTACTGGTGCAGTGCAGGACCAGGCACAGGAGGCAACACAGGTCGCAGCGGAGGTGCCTGTGTGCAATCCTGTCCCTGATCCTGTCACTGCATCATCTTGCACGAGCAGGGATGCCTACATCCAGACCCGTTTTCAGACAGGGGATGAGCTCACGACAACTGGCCTTCCTCTGCCTGCGGACGTGGCTATCCGGGTCCGGGTAGAGCCTGTCCTGACTGATGTGGCATTGCGTCAACGGGCCATGCGAGGTGACCTGCAGTCTTTTCATGAGGAGACTGCACGTCATCTCGAATGGCTCATTGACCGCGTCGGCCTACTGGGACAGGTCACCCAGGCCGGATTCCTCCGTATGATGGGGCTTGCTCAGACCCCCTCCTCAACTGAACCCCCTATGCGCCAGTCGTCCTCTGTGCCATCTTCCCACCCATCAGTCACCTGGGTGCCCTGTGGAGCAGCCTCTGACGGTGCGGCCAGGCTGGTGGAGGAGGCATCCCTGCCACAGTCGGGAGTCGGACGTCCAGCAGGGGTGGCCACATCAATGACTGCACCCCAGCCAGCGGAGGATGTGCAGGCAGCAGGAGGCAGTGCACGGGCAGAGGCGCAGAAGCAGCAGCAACGTGGTGGGAGCCATGATGGCTTGGGGCCTTCGACATCCGAGGGGCAGGCATCGGCCGGAGGGCCCAGGACGGGAAGTGTCTTCCGTGTGGCAGCGGTTGGGCCACGCCATAGATGCGGAGCGGCAGCGGGCGGAAGAGGCACGGCTCACGATGGTCAGGGCGGAGAACTCCATGCGGAGGGCCCTGAGGCGTGCCGAGTGCCTCATGGCAATCCGCAGGGAGTTTGGGGGGAACATGTGGACGGCCATGCGGACTCTCGGGGCCATGGAGGAGGAGCGCCTCTGGGACATTGAGCAGGAGTTCGATGATGCCCTGGCCCGGAACATCCCGAAGTGAGCCGTTGGACTAGCCCGCTGCCCTTGTAAATAGTTCTGTAGTTATTGTTAGGTTTCCTTTGGCTTTGCATTTTTTTTGGACCTTTTGGACAATGGGCCAGATTTTTGTATATATTTTCTTTTTTTAGGTAGTGTTATTAGATAGGTTTCATTTCTTCTGTTGGGATCATGGACCCTGGATTGTTTACCTGTATATAGTTTACTTTTGGATTCTCATTTTTTTTAATGATTTCCCCATGGAGCAAGGGTTTTCGATTTTAATTTTCCATTGTATTTACTTTAGTGGACTGTGACTTTGGACACCTTTCGTTTGCATTATGATTTTTGGTTTTGCATTATTTCACATACCTGCTTGTTTTTTTTTAAATAATTTCCATTATTTATTTTTTTTTGGTTCAATTTATGTTGCGTTTAATGCATATTTTTCTTCAAACTTCAATGTGTAGTATCATCTCATTGGTTTCATGCATATCATGATATGTGTTTTGACATTAACTGACACACATTGGGTGTATGTGAGGTTCATTTCCAAACTTGCTTTTGTGGTTATACCATGTTTTTGCCATTTGTAAGTGGGTGGATGCAATACTCAGGTGGGTGTTTGGCATTTGGAGGCTGACCATAAGGGCCAGGGATCTAGATTGTCTTGACATGTTGGCTGGGGGACATGGGTGGGGGCCTGGTGGAGGCTGCCCCTGCACTGCTGGGGGGTGGGGGTGATGGGAGACATGAGTGGGGGCCTGGTGGAGGCTGCCCCTGCACTGCTGGGGGGTGGGGGTGCAGGGGGACATGAGTGGGTGCCTGGTGGAGGCTGCCCCTGCACTGCTGGGGGTGATAGGGGACATGTGTGGGGGCCTGGTGGAGGCTTCCCCTGCACTGCTGGGGGGTGGGGGTGGTGGTAGACATGAGTGGGGGCCTGGTGGAGGCTGCCCCTGGTGGCTGGAGGGTGGGAGTGGTGGGAGACATAAGTGTGGGCCTGGTGGAGGCTGCCCCTGCACTGCTGGGGGGTGGGGGTGCAGGGGGACATGAGTGGGGGCCTGGTGTAGGCTGCCCCTGCACTGCTGGGGGGTGGGGGTGCAGGGGGACATGAGTGGGGGCCTGGTGGAGGCTGCCCCTGGTGGCTGGGCGGTGGGGTCGTGGTAGACATGAGTGGGGGCCTGGTGGAGGCTGCCCCTGCACTGCTGGGGGCTGGGGGTGCAGGGGGACATGAGTGGGGGCCTGGTGTAGGCTGCCCCTGCACTGCTGGGGGGTGGGGGTGGTGGTAGACATGAGTGGGGGCCTGGTGGAGGCTGCCCCTGGTCGCTGGGGGGTGGGGTGCAGGGAGACATGAGTTGGACATGGGTGGGGGCCTGGTGGAGGCTGCCCCTGCACTGCTGGGGGGTGGGGGTGGTGGGAGACATGAGTGGGGGCCTGGTGGAGGCTGCCCCTGGTGGCTGGGGGGTGGGGGTGCAGGGGGACATGAGTGGGGGCCTGGTGTAGGCTGCCCCTGCACTGCTGGCGGGTGGGGGTGCAGGGAGACATGAGTGGGGGCCTGGTGGAGGCTGCCCCTGGTTGCTGGGGGGTGGGCGTGGTGGTAGACATGAGTGGGGGCCTGGTGGAGGCTGCCCCTGCACTGCTGGGGGTTGGGGGTGATAGGGGACATGAGTGGGGGCCTGGTGGAGGCTGCTCCTGCACTGCTGGGGGTTGGGGTGCAGGGGGACATGAGTGGGGGCCTGGTGTAGGCTGCCCCTGCACTGCTAGCGGGTGGGGGTGCAGGGAGACATGAGTGGGGGCCTGGTGGAGGCTGCCCCTGGTTGCTGGGGGGTGGTGGTAGACATGAGTGGGGGCCTGGTGGAGGCTGCCCCTGCACTGCTGGGGGGTGGGGGTGCAGGGGGACATGAGTGGGGGCCTGGTGTAGGCTGCCCCTGCACTGCTGGGGGGTGGGGATGGTGGTAGACATGAGTGGGGGCCTGGTGGAGGCTGCCCCTGGTGGTTGGGGGGTGGGGGTGCAGGGAGACATGAGTTGGACATGGGTGGGGGCCTGGTGGAGGCTGACCCTGCACTGCTGGGGGGTGGGGGTGATGGGAGACATGAGTGGGGGCCTGATGGAGGCTGCCCCTGGTGGCTGGGGGGTGGGGTGCAGGGAGACATGAGTTGGACATGGGTGGGGGCCTGGTGGAGGCTGCTCCTGCACTGCTGGGGGGTGGGGGTGATAGGGGACATGAGTGGGGGCCTGGTGGAGGCTGCCCCTGCACTGCTGGGGGTTGGGGTGGTGATAGACATGAGTGGGGGCCTGGTGGAGCCTGCCCCTGCACTGGTGGGGGGTGGGGGTGATGGGAGACATGAGTGGGGGCCTGGTGGAGGCTGCCCCTGGTGGCTGGGGGCTGGGGGTGGATGGGAGACATAAGTGTGGGCCTGGTGGAGGCTGCCCCTGCACTGCTGGGGGAGTGGGGGTGCAGGGGGACATGCGTTGGGGCCTGGTGTAGGCTGCCCCTGCACTGCTGGGGGTAGGGGGTACAGGGGGACATGAGTGGGAGCCTGGTGGAGGCTGCCCCTGGTGGCTGGGGGGTGGTGGTAGACATGAGTGGGTGGAGGCTGCCCCTGGTGGCTGGGGGGTGGGGGTGGTGGTAGACATGAGTGGGGGCCTGGTGGAGGCTGCCCCTGATGGCTGAGGGGTGGGGGTGCAGGGAGACATGAGTTGGACATGGGTGGGGGTCTGGTGGTTGGGGGTGATAGGGGACATGAGTGGGGGCCTGGTGGAGGCTGCCCCTGCACTGCTGGGTGGTGGGGGTGGTGGTAGACATGAATGGGGGCCTGGTGGAGGCTGCCCCTGGTGGCTGGGGGGTGGGGGTGCAGGGAGACATGAGTTGGACATGAGTGGGGGCCTGGTGGAGGCTGCCCCTGCACTGCTGGGGGGTGGTGGTAGACATGAGTGGGGGCCTGGTGGAGGCTGCCCCTGGTGGCTGGGGGATGGGAGTGGTGGTAGATATGAGTGGGGGCCTGGTGTAGGCTGCCCCTGCACTGCTGGGGAGTGGGGGTGGTGGTAGACATGAGTGGGGGCCTGGTGGAGGCTGCCCCTGCACTGCTGGGGGGTGGGGGTGGTGGGAGACATGAGTGGGGGCCTGGTGGAGGCTGCCCCTGCACTGCTGGGGGGTGGGGGTGCAAGGGGACATGAGTGGGGGCCTGGTGTAGGCTGCCCCTGCACTGCTGGGGATGGGGATTCAGGGGGACATGAGTGGGGGCCTGGTGGAGACTGCCCCTGGTGGCTGGGGGATGGGAGTGGTGGTAGACATGAGTGGGGGCCTGGTGTAGGCTGCCCCGGCACTGCCGGGGGGTGGGGGAGGTGGTAGACATGAGTGGGGGCCTGGTGGAGGCTGCCCCTGGTGGCTGGGGGGTGGGGGTGCAGGGAGACATGAGTTGGACATGAGTGGGGGCCTGGTGGAGGCTGCCCCTGCACTGCTGGGGGGTGGTGGTGGTGGTAGACATGAGTGGGGGCCTGGTGGAGGCTGCCCCTGGTGGCTGGGGGTGGGGGTGGTGGTAGACATGAGTGGGGGCCTGGTGGAGGCTGCCCCTGGTGGCTGGGGGTTGGGGGTGCAGGGAGACATGAGTTGGACATTGGTGGGGGCCTGGTGGAGGCTGACCCTGCACTGCTGGGGGGTGGGGGTGCAGGGGGACATGAGTGGGGGCCTGGTGGAGGCTGCCCCCGCACTGCTGGGGAGTGGGGGTGATAGGGGACATGAGTGGGGGCCTGGTGGAGGCTGCCCCTGCACTGCTGGGGAGTGGGAGTGGTGGTAGACATGAGTGGGGGCCTGGTGGAGGCTGCCCCTACACTGCTGGGGGGTGGGGGTGGTGGGAGACATGAGTGGGGGCCTGGTGGAGGCTGCCCCTGCACTGCTGGGGGGTGGGGGTGATGGGAGACATGAGTGGGGGCCTGGTGGAGGCTGCCCCTGGTGGCTGGGGGGTGGGGGTGGTGGGAGACATATGTGTGGGCCTGGTGGAGGCTGCCCCTGCACTGCTGGGGGGTGGGGGTGCAGGGGGACATGAGTGGGGGCCTGGTGTAGGCTGCCCCTGCACTGCTGGGGGGTGGGGGTGCAGGAGGACATGAGTGGGGGCCTGGTGGAGGCTGCCCCTGGTGGCTGGGGGGTGGGGGTGGTGGTAGACATGAGTGGGGGCCTGGTGGAGGCTGCCCCTGCACTGCTGGGGGGTGGGGGTGCAGGGGGACATGAGTGGGGTCCTGGTGGAGGCTGCCCCTGCACTGCTGGGGGTTGGGGTGATAGGGGACATGAGTGGGGGCCTGGTGTAGGTTGCCCCTGCACTGCTGGGGAGTGGGGGCGGTGGTAGACATGAGTGGGGGCCTGGTGGAGGCTGCCCCTGCACTGCTGGGGGGTGGGGGTGCAGGGAGACATGAGTTGGACATGGGTGGGGGCCTGGTGGAGGCTGTCCCTGCACTGCTGGGGGATGGGGGTGGTGGCAGACATGAGTGGGGCCTGGTGGAGGCTGCCCCTGCACTGCTGGGGGTTGGGGGTGATAGGGGACATGAGTGGAGGCCTGATGGAGGCTGCCCCTGCACTGCTGGGGGTGGGGGTGGTGGTAGACATGAGTGGGGGCCTGGTGGAGGCTGCCCCTGCACTGCTGGGGGGTGGAGGTGGTGGGAGACATGAGTGAGGGCCTGGTGGAGGCTGCCCCTGCACTGCTGGGGGGTGGGGGTGATGGGAGACATGAGTGGGGGCCTGGTGGAGGCTGCCCCTGGTGGCTGGGTGGTGGGGGTAGTGCTAGACATGAGTGGGGGCCTGGTGGAGGCTGCCCCTGGTGGCTGGGGGGTGGGTGTGCAGGTAGACATGAGTTGGACATGGGTGGGGGCCTGGTGGAGGCTGCCCCTGCACTGCTGGGGGGTGGGGGTGGTGGTAGACATGAGTGGGGCCTGGTGGAGACTGCCGCTGGTGGCTGGGGGGTGGGGGTGGTGGTAGACATGAGTGGGGGCCTGGTGGAGTCTGCCCCTGGTGGCTGGGGCGTGGGGGTGCAGGGAGACATAAGTTGGACATGGGTGGGGGCCTGGTGGAGGCTGCCCCTGCACTGCTGGGGGGTGGGGGTGCAGGGGGACATGAGTGGGGGCCTGGTGGAGGCTGCCCCTGCACTGCTGGGGGGTGGGAGTGATAGGGGACATGAGTGGGGGCCTGGCGGAGGCTGCCCCTGCACTGCTGGGGAGTGGGGGTGGTGTTAGACATGAGTGGGGGCCTGGTGGAGGCTGCCCCTGCACTGCTGGGGGGTGGGGGTGGTGGGAGACATGAGTGGGGGCCTGGTGGAGGCTGCCCCTGCACTGCTGGGGGTTGGGGGTGATGGGAGACATGAGTGGGGGCCTGGTGGAGGCTGCCCCTGGTGGCTGGGGGGTGGGGGTGGGGGGAGACATAAGTGTGGGCCTGGTGGAGGCTGCCCCTGCACTGCTGGGGGGTGGGGGTGCAGGGGGACATGAGTGGGGGCCTGGTGTAGGCTGCCCCTGCACTGCTGGGGGGTGGGGTGCAGGAGGACATGAGTGGGGGCCTGGTGGAGGCGGCCCCTGGTGGCTGGGGGTGGGGGTGGTGGTAGACATGAGTGGGGGCCTGGTGGAGGCTGCCCCTGCACTGCTGGGGGGTGGGGGTGCAGGGGGACATGAGTGGGGTCCTGGTGGAGGCTGCCCCTGCACTGCTGGGGGTTGGGGGTGATAGGGGACATGAGTGGGGGCCTGGTGTAGGCTGCCCCTGCACTGCTGGAGGGTGGGGGTGGTGGTAGACAATAGTGGGGGCCTGGTGGAGGCTGCCCCTGGTGGCTGAGGGGTGGGGGTGCAGGGAGACATGAGTTGGACATGGGTGGGGCCTGGTGGAGGCTGCCCCTGCACTGCTGGGGGGTGGGGGTGCAGGGGGACATGAGTGGGGTCCAGGTGGAGGCTGCCCCTGCACTGCTGGGGGTTGGGGGCGATAGGGGACATGAGTGGGGGCCTGGTCTAAGCTGCCCCTGCACTGCTGGGGGGTGGGGGTGGTGGTAGACATGAGTGGGGGCCTGGTGGAGGCTGCCCCTGCACTGCTGGGGGGTGGAGGTGGTGGGAGACATGAGTGAGGGCCTGGTGGAGGCTGCCCCTGAACTGCTGGGGCGTAGGGGTGATGGGAGACATGAGTGGGGGCCTGGTGGAGGCTGCCCCTGGTGGCTAGGGGGTGGGGGTGGTGGGAGACATGAGTGGGGGCCTGGTGGAGGCTGCCCCTGGTGGCTGGGGGGTGGGGATGCAGGGAGACATGAGTTGGACATGGGTGGGGGCCTGGTGTAGGCTGCCCCTGCACTGCTGGGGGGTGGGGGTGGTGGTAGACATGAGTGGGGGCCTGCTGGAGGCTCCCCCTGGTGGCTGGGTGGTGGGGGCGCAGGGAGACATGAGTTGGACATGGGTGGGGGCCTGGTGGAGGCTGCCCCTGCACTGCTGGGGGGTGGGGGTGCAGGGGGACATGAGTGGGGTCCTGGTGGAGGCTGCCCCTGCACTGCTGGGGGTTGGGGGCGATAGGGGACATGAGTGGGGGCCTGGTGGAGGCTGCCCCTGCACTGCTGGGGGGTGGGGGTGGTGGTAGACATGAGTGGGGGCCTGGTGGAGGCTGCCCCTGCACTGCTGGGGGGTGGAGGTGGTGGGAGACATGAGTGAGGGCCTGGTGGAGGCTGCCCCTGCACTGCTGGGGCGTAGGGGTGATGGGAGACATGAGTGGGGGCCTGGTGGAGGCTGCCCCTGGTGGCTGGGGGGTGGGGGTGCAGGGAGACATGAGTTGGACATGGGTGGGGGCCTGGTGGAGGCTGCCTCTGCACTGCTGGGGGGTGGGGGTGATGGGAGACATGAGTGGGGGCCTGGTGGAGGCTGCCCCTGCACTGCTGGGGGGTGGGGGTGCAGGGGGACATGAGTGGGGGCCTGGTGTAGGCTGCCCCTGCACTGCTGGGGGGAGGAGGTGCAGGGGGACATGAGTGGGGGCCTGGTGTAGGCTGCCCCTGCACTGCTGGGGGGAGGAGGTGCAGGAGGACATGAGTGGGGGCCTGGTGGAGGCTGCCCCTGGTGGCTGGGGGGTGGGGGTGGTGGTAGACATGAGTGGGGGCCTGATGGAGGCTGCCCCTGCACTGCTGGGGGGTGGGGGTGCAGGGGGACATGAGTGGGGTCCTGGTGGAGGCTGCCCCTGCACTGCTGGGGGTTGGGGGTGATAGGGGACATGAGTGGGGGCCTGGTGGAGGCTGCCCCTGCACTGCTAGGGGGTGGGGGTGGTGGTAGACATGAGTGGGGGCCTGCTGGAGGGTGGAGGTGGTGGGAGACATGAGTGAGGGCCTGGTGGAGGCTGCCCCTGCACTGCTGGGGCGTGGGGGTGATGGGAGACATGAGTGGGGGCCTGGTGGAGGCTGCCCCTGCTGGCTGGGGGGTGGGGTGGTGGGAGACATGAGTGGGGGCCTGGTGGAGGCTGCCCCTGCACTGCTGGGGGGTGGGAGTGATAGGGGACATGAGTGGGGGCCTTGTGGAGGCTGCCCCTGCACTGCTGGGGGTTGGGGTGGTGGTAGACATGAGTGGGGGCCTGGTGGAGGCTGCCCCTGCACTGCTGGGGGGTGGGGGGGTGGGAGACATGAGTGGGGGCCTGGTGGAGCCTGCCTCTGCACTGCTGGGGGGTGGGGGTGATGGGAGACATGAGTGGGGGCCTGGTGGAGGCTGCCCCTGGTGGCTGGGGGGTGGGGGTGGTGGGAGACATAAGTGTGGGCCTGGTGGAGGCTGCCCCTGCACTGCTGGGGGAGTGGGGGTGCAGGGGGACATGAGTGGGGGCCTGGTGTAGGCTGCCCCTGCACTGCTGGGGGGTGGGGGTACACGGGGACATGAGTGGGAGCCTGGTGGAGGCTGCCCCTGGTGGCTGGGGGGTGGTGGTAGACATGAGTGGGGGCCTGGTGGAGGCTGCCCCTGCACTGCTGGGGGGTGGGGGTGCAGAGGGACATGAGTGGGGGCCTGGTGTAGGCTGCCCCTGCACTGCTGGGTGGTGGGGGTGGTGGTAGACATGAATGGGGGCCTGGTGGAGGCTGCCCCTGGTGGCTGGGGGTGGGGGTGCAGGGAGACATGAGTTGGACATGAGTGGGGGCATGGTGGAGGCAGCCCCTGGACTGTTGGGGGGTGGGGGTGGTGGTAGACATGAGTGGGGGCCTGGTGGAGGCTGCCCCTGGTGGCTGGGGGTGGGGGTGGTGGTAGACATGAGTGGGGGCCTGGTGGAGGCTGCCCCTGGTGGCTGGGGGGTGGGGGTGCAGGGAGACATGAGTTGGACATGGGTGGGGGCCTGGTGGAAGCTGCCGCTGCACTGCTGGGGGGTGGGGGTGCAGGGGGACATAAGTGGGGGCCTTGGTGGAGGCTGCCCCTGCACTGCTGGGGATTGGGGGTGATAGGGGACATGAGTGGGGGCCTGGTGGAGGCTGCCCCTGCACTGCTGGGGGGTGGGGGTGGTGGTAGACATGAGTGGGGGCCTGGTGGAGGCTACTCCTGCACTGCTGGGGGGTGGGGGTGGTGGGAGACATGAGTGGGGGCCTGGTGGAGGCTGCCCCTGCACTGCTGGGGGGAGGAGGTGCAGGGGGACATGAGTGGGGGCCTGGTGGAGGCTGCCCCTGGTGGCTGGGGGGTGGGGGTGGTGGTAGACATGAGTGGGGGCCTGGTGGAGGCTGCCCCTGCACTGCTGGGGGGTGGGGGTGCAGGGGGACATGAGTGAGGTCCTGGTGGAGGCTGCCCCTGCACTGCTGGGGGTTGGGGGTGATAGGGGACATGAGTGGGGGCCTGGTGTAGGCTGCCCCTGTACTGCTGGGGGTGGGGGTGGTGGTAGACATGAGTGGGGGCCTGGTGGAGGCTGTCCCTGGTGGCTTGGGGGTGGGGGTGCAGGGAGACATGAGTTGGACATGGGTGGGGGCCTGGTGGAGGCTGCCCCTGCACTGCTGGGGGGTGGGGGTGCAGGGGGACATGAGTGGGGGCCTGGTGGAGGCTGCCCCTGGTGGCTGGGGGGTGGGGGTGGTGGGAGACATAAAAATGGGCCTGGTGGAGGCTGCCCCTGCACTGCTGGGGGGTGGGGGTGCAGGGGGACATGAGTGGGGGCCTAGTGTAGGCTGCCCCTGCACTGCTGGGGATGGGGGTGCAGGGGGACATGAGTGGGTGCCTGGTGGAAACTGCCCCTGGTGGCTGGGGGATGGGGGTGGTGGTAGACATGAGTGGGGGCCTGGTGGAGGCTGCCCCTGCACTGCTGGGGGGTGGGGGTGCAGGGGGACATGAGTGGGGGCCTCGTATAGGCTGCCCCTGCACTGCTGGGGGTTGGGGGGGGTGGTAGACATGAGTGGGGGCCTGGTGGAAGCTGCCCCTGGTGGCTGGGGGGTGGGGGTGCAGGGAGACATGAGTTGGACATGAGTGGGGGCCTGGTGGAGGCTGCCCCTGCACTGCTGGGGGGTGGGGGTGGTGGTAGACATGAGTGGGGGCCTGGTGGAGGCTGCCCCTGGTGGCTGGGGGTGGGGGTGGTGGTAGACATGAGTGGGGGCCTGGTGGAGGCTGCCCCTGGTGGCTGGGGGGTGGGGGTGCAGGGAGACATGAGTTGGACATGGGTGGGGGCCTGGTGGAAGCTGCCGCTGCACTGCTGGGGGGTGGGGGTGCAGGGGGACATAAGTGGGGGCCTTGGTGGAGGCTGCCCCTGCACTGCTGGGGATTGGGGGTGATAGGGGATATGAGTGGGGGCCTGGTGGAGGCTGCCCCTGCACTGCTGGGGGGGTGGGGGTGGTGGTAGACATGAGTGGGGGCCTGGTGGAGGCTGCTCCTGCACTGCTGGGGGGTGGGGGTGGTGGGAGACATGAGTGGGGGCCTGGTGGAGGCTGCCCCTGCACTGCTGGGGGGAGGAGGTGCAGGGGGACATGAGTGGGGGCCTGGTGTAGGCTGCCCCTGCACTGCTGGGGGGAGGAGGTGCAGGAGGACATGAGTGGGGGCCTGGTGGAGGCTGCCCCTGGTGGCTGGGGGGTGGGGGTGGTGGTAGACATGAGTGGGGGCCTGGTGGAGGCTGCCCCTGCACTGCTGGGGGGTGGGGGTGCAGGGGGACATGAGTGAGGTCCTGGTGGAGGCTGCCCCTGCACTGCTGGGGGTTGGGGGTGATAGGGGACATGAGTGGGGGCCTGGTGTAGGCTGCCCCTGTACTGCTGGGGGTGGGGGTGGTGGTAGACATGAGTGGGGGCCTGGTGGAGGCTGTCCCTGGTGGCTTGGGGGTGGGGGTGCAGGGAGACATGAGTTGGACATGGGTGGGGGCCTGGTGGAGGCTGCCCCTGCACTGCTGGGGGGTGGGGGTGCAGGGGGACATGAGTGGGGGCCTGGTGGAGGCTGCCCCTGGTGGCTGGGGGGTGGGGGTGGTGGGAGACATAAGAATGGGCCTGGTGGAGGCTGCCCCTGCACTGCTGGGGGGTGGGGGTGCAGGGGGACATGAGTGGGGGCCTAGTGTAGGCTGCCCCTGCACTGCTGGGGATGGGGGTGCAGGGGGACATGAGTGGGTGCCTGGTGGAAACTGCCCCTGGTGGCTGGGGGATGGGGTGGTGGTAGACATGAGTGGGGGCATGGTGGAGGCTGCCCCTGCACTGCTGGGGGGTGGGGGTGCAGGGGGACATGAGTGGGGGCCTCGTATAGGCTGCCCCTGCACTGCTGGGGGTTGGGGGGGGTGGTAGACATGAGTGGGGGCCTGGTGGAAGCTGCCCCTGGTGGCTGGGGGGTGGGGGTGCAGGGAGACATGAGTTGGACATGAGTGGGGGCCTGGTGGAGGCTGCCCCTGCACTGCTGGGGGGTGGGGGTGGTGGTAGACATGAGTGGGGGCCTGGTGGAGGCTGCCCCTGGTGGCTGGGGGTGGGGGTGGTGGTAGACATGAGTGGGGGCCTGGTGGAGGCTGCCCCTGGTGGCTGGGGGGTGGGGGTGCAGGGAGACATGAGTTGGACATGGGTGGGGGCCTGGTGGAGGCTGCCGCTGCACTGCTGGGGGGTGGGGGTGCAGGGGGACATAAGTGGGGGCCTTGGTGGAGGCTGCCCCTGCACTGCTGGGGATTGGGGCTGATAGGGGACATGAGTGGGGGCCTGGTGGAGGCTGCCCCTGCACTGCTGGGTGGGTGGGGGTGGTTGTAGACATGAGTGGGGGCCTGGTGGAGGCTGCTCCTGCACTGCTGGGGGGTGGGGGTGGTGGGAGACATGATTGGGGGCCTGGTGGAGGCTGCCCCTGCACTGCTGGGGGGTAGGGGTGATGGGAGACATGAGTGGGGGCCTGGTGGAGGCTGCCCCTGGTGGCTGGGGGGTGGGGGTGGTGGGAGACATAAGAATGGGCCTGGTGGAGGCTGCCCCTGCACTGCTGGGGGGTGGGGGTGCAGGGGGACATGAGTGGGGGCCTAGTCTAGGCTGCCCCTGCACTGCTGGGGATGGGGGTGCAGGGGGACATGAGTGGGGGCCTGGTGGAGACTGCCCCTGGTGGCTGGGGGATGGGGGTGGTGGTAGACATGAATGGGGGCCTGGTGGAGGCTGCCCCTGGTGGCTGGGGGTGGGGGTGAAGGGAGACTTGAGTTGGACATGAGTGGGGGCCTGGTGGAGGCAGCCCCTGGACTGTTGGGGGGTGGGGGTGGTGGTAGACATGAGTGGGGGCCTGGTGGAGGCTGCCCCTGGTGGCTGGGGGTGGGGGTGGTGGTAGACATGAGTGGGGGCCTGGTGGAGGCTGCCCCTGGTGGCTGGGGGTGGGGGTGGTGGTAGACATGAGTGGGGGCCTCGTGTAGGCTGCCCCTGCACTGCTGGGGGGTGGGGGGGGGTGGTAGACATGAGTGGGGGCCTGGTGGAAGCTGCCCTGGTGGCTGGGGGGTGGGGGTGCAGGGAGACATGAGTTGGACATGAGTGGGGGCCTGGTGGAGGCTGCCCCTGCACTGCTGGGGGGTGGGGGTGGTGGTAGACATGAGTGGGGGTCCTGGTGGAGGCTGCCCCTGGTGGCTGGGGGTGGGGGTGGTGGTAGACATGAGTGGGGGCCTGGTGGAGGCTGCCCCTGGTGGCTGGGGGGTGGGGGTGCAGGGAGACATGAGTTGGAAATGGGTGGGGGCCTGGTGGAGGCTGCCGCTGCACTGCTGGGGGGTGAGGGTGCAGGGGGACATAAGTGGGGGCCTTGGTGGAGGCTGCCCCAGCACTGCTGGGGATTGGGGGTGATAGGGGACATGAGTGGGGGCCTGGTGGAGGCTGCCCCTGCACTGCTGGGTGGGTGGGGGTGGTGGTAGACATGAGTGGGGTCCTGGTGGAGGCTGCTCCTGCACTGCTGGGGGGTGGGGGTGGTGGGAGACATGAGTGGGGGCCTGGTGGAGGCTGCCCCTGCACTGCTGGGGGGTAGGGGTGATGGGAGACATGAGTGGGGGCCTGGTGGAGGCTGCCCCTGGTGGCTGGGGGGTGGGGGTGGTGGGAGACATAAGAATGGGCCTGGTGGAGGCTGCCCCTGCACTGCTGGGGGGTGGGGGTGCAGGGGGACATGAGTGGGGGCCTAGTGTAGGCTGCCCCTGCACTGCTGGGGATGGGGGTGCAGGGGGACATGAGTGGGGGCCTGGTGGAGACTGCCCCTGGTGGCTGGGGGGTGGGGGTGCAGGGGGACATGAGTGGGGGCCTGGTGGAGGCTGCCCCTGCACTGCTGGGGGGTGGGGGTGCTGGGGGACATGAGTGGGGGCCTCGTGTAGGCTGCCCCTGCACTGCTGGGGGGGTGAGGTGGTGGTAGACATGAGTGGGGGCCTGGTGGAGGCTGCTCCTGCATTGCTGGGGGGTGGGGGTGGTGGTAGACATGAGTGGGGGCCTGGTGGAGGCTGCCCCTGGTGGCTGGGGGGTGGGGGTGCAGGGAGACATGAGTTGGACATGAGTGGGGGCCTGGTGGAGGCTGCCCCTGCACTGCTGGGGGGTGGGGGCGGTGGTAGACATGAGTGGGGGCCTGGTGGAGGCTGCCCCTGGTGGCTGGGGGGTGGCGGTGGTGGTAGACATGAGTGGGGGCCTGGTGGAGGCTGCCCCTGGTGGCTGGGGGTGGGGGTGCAGGGAGACATGAGTTGGACATGGGTGGGGGCCTGGTGGAGGCTGCCCCTGCACTGCTGGGGGGTGGGGGTGCAGGGGGACATGAGTGGGGCCTGGTGGAGGCTGCCCCTGCTCTGCTGGGGGTGGGGGTGATAGGGGACATGAGTGGGGGCCTGGTGGAGGCTGCCCCTGCACTGCTGGGGAGTGGGGGCGGTGGTAGACATGAGTGGGGGCCTGGTGGAGGCTGCCCCTGCACTGCTGGGGGGTGGGGGTGGTGGGAGACATGAGTGGGGGCCTGGTGGAGGCTGCCCCTGCACTGCTGGGGGGTGGGGGTGATGGGAGACATGAGTGGGGGCCTTGTGGAGGCTGCCCCTGGTGGCTGGGGGGTGGGGGTGGTGGGAGACATAAGTGTGGGGGTGGGGGTGCAGGGGGACATGAGTGGGGTCCTGGTGGAGGCTGCCCCTGCACTGCTGGGGGTTGGGGGTGATAGGGGACATGAGTGGGGGCTGGTGTAGGCTGCCCCTGCACTGCTGGGGGGTGAGGGTGGTGGTATACATGAGTGGGGGCCTGGTGGAGGCTGCCCCTGGTGGCTGGGGGTGGGGGTGCAGGGAGACATGAGTTGGACATGGGTGGGGGCCTGGTGGAGGCTGCCCCTGCACTGCTGGGGGTGGGGGTGCAGGGGGACATGAGTGGGGTCCTGGTGGAGGCTGCCCCTGCACTGCTGGGGGTTGGGGGTGATAGGGGACATGAGTGGGGGCCTGGTGGAGGCTGCCCCTGCACTGCTGGGGGGTGGGGGTGGTGGTAGGCATGAGTGGGGGCCTGGTGGAGGCTGCCCCTGCACTGCTGGGGGGTGGAGGTGGTGGGAGACATGAGTGAGGGCCTGGTGGAGGCTGCCCCTGCACTGCTGGGGCGTGGGGGTGATGGGAGACATGAGTGGGGGCCTGGTGGAGGCTGCCCCTGGTGGCTGGGGTGTGGGGGTGGTGGGAGACATGAGTGGGGGCCTGGTGGAGGCTGCCCCTGGTGGCTGGGGGTTGGGGGTGCAGGGAGACATGAGTTGGACATGAGTCGGGGCCTGGTGTAGGCTGCCCCTGCACTGCTGGGGGGTGGGGGTGATGGGAGACATGAGTGGGGGCCTGGTGGAGGCCGCCCCTGGTGGCTGGGGGGTGGGGGTTATAGGGGACATGAGTGGGGGCCTGGTGGAGGCTGCCCCTGCACTGCTGGGGGGTGGGGGTGGTGGAAGACATGAGTGGTGGCCTGGTGGAGGCTGCCCCTGCACTGCTGCAGGGTGGGGGTGGTGGTAGACATGAGTGGGGGCCTGGTGGAGGCTGCCCCTGCACTGTAGGGGGGTGGGGGTGATGGGAGACAAGAGTGGGGGCCTGGTGGAGGCTGCCCCTGCACTGCTGGGGGGTGGGGGTGATGGGAGACATGAGTGGGGGCCTGGTGGAGGCTGCCCCTGCACTGCTGGGGGTCGGGGTGGTGGGAGACATGAGTGGGGGCCTGGTGGAGGCTGCCCCTGCACTGCTGGGGAGTGGGGGTGGTGGGAGACATGAGTGGGGGCCTGGTGGAGGCTGCCCCTGGTGGCTTGGGGTGCAGGGGGACATGCGTTGGTGGACAGTAGTGCAAGGTGACATGTGGGTTGGCTGGGGGGCATGGCCATGGTGGATGGGGTGCCTGCAGGACATGTGCAGGTTAGGCCCCTGTGGTGTGGGCCACATGCAGGGGCCTTGGAGGGTGTAGAGGGAACACCTGGGAGGACCCACACGTGCAATTCACGTGTGGTGCTCCCCGCGCACCCCTGTAATACACATACCCTGATGGAATCGCGTGTGATACTTCCTGCGCACCCCTGAAATACACGTACCCTACTGCTTTTGCGTGTGATACTTCCCGCGCACCCCTGTAATACACGTACCCTGATTGAATCGCGTGTGATACTTCCCACGCACCCCTGAAATACACGTACCCTGCTGATTTTGCATGTGATACTTCCTGCGCAACCCTGGAATACACGTACCCTGCTGCTTTTGCGTGTGATACTTCCTGCGCACCCCTGGAATACATGTACCCTGATGGAATCGCGTGTGATACTTCCCGCGCACCCCTGAGATACACGTACCCTGCTGCTTTTGCGTGTGATACTTCCCGCGCACCCCTGAAATACACGTACCCTGCTGCTTTTGCGTATGATACTTCCCACGCACCCTTGGAATACACGAACCCTGCTATTTTTGTGTGTGTTACTTCCCACGCACCCCTGATGCACACGTACACAGGACAATCGCGTGTGGAACTTCCCGCGAACCACTGAAATACACGTTCCCCGCTTGGCGTTTGCTGTTTGCCAGCCCTGTGAACTGGTCCAGGGTGAGCGCAGCCCTTTGCGATGATTTGGGGATTTTGAAGGCTTTTCCTTGCGCGAGGGCGTTCTTGGGGGCGTAACTGGCGCTGCCGCAGGGTCGCTGCACCACTCTGCGCCACGGCTGGTTTCGGAGGCTAAAATCTATGAATACGCTGTGCGATGAAAAGAATTTTTTCGCACGCGGCTGGCGGAGTGTATCGCACGGGGACACTGTGCGCCAGCCGCGTGCGCCATTTTTGTGCGAATTTCTATGAATTACCCTGATATTCTTTTGTACAACGTTCGTTGTCAAATCTCTTCTTTGCATCCTAACAAAAACCAAGATACAATTGCAAGAGAATTTTTAAATTCTCCTGAAAATAAATTCTTGGTAGCTGATGCCGATATGCCTGCTCTCAAATGATTATAATCCTTCCTTTTTGACTGCTTTTACACGAGTAAGCTTGAACCTCTCCATCCTCTAGTTCTGAATTAAATGTTGTTATCATGCAGGATTCTGCTTTCCCTTCACTAATTTCTAATAGTTGTATCCGGTTCTGGCGGTTATCATTAAAGATGCCATTCACCTATGTCAGTTGTATGCTGATTTGATAAAGATCCATATGTTCTTCTTCTAGTAGCTATCTGCCTCATTGCAATAAATGACTCGATGAAAAAACTATTTTCTGAGATAATGGTTTCAAATATTACATTAAACTTCTTTCCAAAGATGCATAGCCTTTGTCTCATTTCTTTTAGCTTCTCAACATCTATTACCTACCTAACTGTTTTGAAAGTGTATAATCTTGGTGGAGTCTTTGCTGACTGCCTCTCTCTCCCTACCCAATATTGCCTTTGGTCCCATTCTGAAACTGCATTCCTAAAAATGTATAGTTTGCATATTGACTTTCTCATGAAAGTTGTATGGCATTACAAATGTCCAATCTAATGTGTCTTTATAAACTACAAGTCATCGAAAATCATGCAACTCACAGTCAATCAGCCAGCCCAGAATTAACAGCACCAACCCAGCCAACCCCAAATCTCCACACTAGCTTGCCGTGAGAGAAAGGTCCCTCCCTATTCAGATAGGTCTGTGTATTTCATAAATGAATTCCTGGAGAAACGAATGACACCAGCAGGTTCTGACCTGAAAGCTTACATCTGCTGCTCTGAACCTCATCGCATCCCCTCCATTCTGCGTATCTTTTTTGTGTGGAAGATGCTTTAATACTTGCGGTTATGCTTTGCTACTGTCTTCTGATAATCATCAGAACCTCATCCAATCACTGGACCCTCGGAGTACTCCTAAAGATGTACTTGTACTACAAGTCGTTATACAGGCCTCTCTGCCTCTCGTCAAGCTCCTTGATGCCGCTACTTCCACTGCGATGGCCCTGAACACAAACCTTAACAAAAAACTATGCATATTGAATAGATATACAAACAAATAAATTCAGAATTAAATAAGAAGATGGTAAATCAATTAGACACTCTGAGCAAGATTGACAATCTCATCTGTCTCAATATACATTAACATGAAGACAATTGAAATGTACATTGTACTAAATCATGAAACAGGTCACACCTAACCAACTATGATGAACTTCATTAGAATAGATGACAATATTATTGGGGAGGCACTGGAGCAACATCGCTTCTGGGCATTTCTATGGCTTTTGGCGCAGCGTTGCATGAGATTCTGACAGGAATTCTAAGAGAAATTGATCTGGGCCATGGCTCTAGTTTATCTTCACTCCTAGCACGTGGTATCGTGTCTATTCCCACATTCAATTCTAGTCCTTGGCCTATGGAATATGGAGTACCTTGTGGTTTGGCTCTTTCTCCAATTCTTTTTAATGCTCACCGTAGTCTTCTTAGCCTTATCAAGCATTTCTGTGACACAGCATAATTGTACCAGTGATACCTAGTTGATTTTTGTGTTAACACCAGATGGCCCTACGAATATAATGCAGCTCTCTTTTTGCCTGTTGATAGTTGACGGATGGATGCAGATGAACAGCATTAAAATATATTATGGTGAGTGGTAAGTCTGCTGGCCACTGGCCATTTGACCGCCCTCTCCCACTACTCACTTCGGAACCTGTCCACGACCTGTTTGCCATGTTAAGCCTAGGGGTGCTTATGGATGCTAACCTCACCAAGGATTCCCAGATTGAGGTCGCAGTTATAAAAAGGTTTCTTAACGAATCGAACTTTACAGATAGAGCACTGTCACAAAACCAAGGATAGGATGTCTGCCTTGGATAACGTAGAGTTTAACTGAACCAAATAGAGAGAATGAAATATAATAGCTGCACACATTTTATTGAGAATGCAGTGACAAAAACGTGAATTGTTATCACTCCATTGGTTGCCTCCTGCCTCCTCCTGAGATTAGGATTATATCAAAATAACTACAAGGCACACAGAGTATGGTATGTCATGGCACCTAGGTTCCTGCAATGGAGATTCCAGTATACGCCCCACATGATGTCTACTGTGAGATATGAGCCTTTCACCCAATTCTCTGTCACTAAATGAGAATTAAGTGCCTGGGGTGCATGTAGTTTCTTAATTTTAGCAACAACACGATGGGCCTCATTATAAGCATGGTGGTGTGGTAATAAACGACAGTAATTCAGTGGAACCAAGGATACCACTGTATTGACATCACATTACAGCACCGCCGTACTATAACTTGGATGGTGAGGTGGAGGAGAAACCTCCAGCTGAATGCTGGAGGTAATTCCGCCCCACACTGCTAAACAATTACAAATCAGCAGAATTACCTGTGGTGGTAATACTGCCGATATCACCATGGAATCCTATGGATTCTAAAATCACAATGAATGATTTCACTGTTTGTTGTTTCACAGTGAAACAATGATTCATTTAGTCCTGTTCTAAATCAACACTATTCCCATTACCCAATGCCACTGCGGTCCCTCTGGCTCTTCTTAGGTTCACCTGGTCAATTGGTGTTCACATACCTCGGAGTAGTGGTTGCTCGCCACTGGACCCCATTATATGATCGTAACTACGGGGATTACCTCTCCTCCCTCACCCAAAAAACTACAGATTGGACCAGGTTACTGATTACAGTAGCCGGGAGGGTGGCTGTTCTCAAAATGATAGTCCTACCACAACTCTTATATAAATTCCAAAACGTCCCACTTTGGGCTGGTAGTGAATTCTTCAAGTCACTGACCCGGACTGTTAATGCCTTCTTATGGCACTCGGGTGCTGTCCACCTGAAATTAGACACGTTAGCTGTCCCTTTGTGCAAGGTGGTTTTGGCGCTCCTAACTTTGAGCTATACTGGATTGCAGCCCAAGCCCAATTTGCTGCCTTTTGGTTTGAACCCAGCGGACCCCCCCCACCTCAAACTCGAGCGGATTGCTGCCAGTGAACTGAATGTTCACTCTCTGGTTCCCCCTTCTGTAAGACTGAAACTAGACCCCACTGATCCCACTGAGGTCACAAGGATGGCATGGCTTAGACTGTGGAAGCAAGTAGACACCCCACATCCATTTCATGGCAATTTCCCCTTGTGGAACTGTCTCCGTGAGTCTCCCCGAGCAGATGCTGCAATGGTTTGCCACTTGTCCATGAGGGGCTTCGACACTGTACGGGATGTATTTAACATGGCAACCTTTACAGAATGGTTACACCTGCCGGAATCCCTGAGGGAGCACCCTCCCCAGTGGCTGCAAAATGCTGGTTTGCGGCAGGGTGTCAAGGCCAGGTGGCCGGATTTCCCTGTGATTCCCCCTGATATCTCATTACTATACAAAAACATGATAGGCATCACCACGAAGAGAAAGGTCGCTAGACTGTATAGACTTCTCCAAGGGAGGATAGGCCACCCATGGGACAAATTCCAGGCAGCGTGGAGTAGGGACTTGAATATTGAAATAACTGATCAAAGATGGGAATCCATGTGCGCCCGTACCAAAGAAGTCTCCCTTAACTCTAGATTCAAGTTGAACCAATTTAAAGTCCTCCACATATACCACTACACCCCAGCTAGGCTACGTCACATGTCGAGTGACCGGCCCTCTGGGGGCCCCAGGCGCAAAACAGACAATGCTGACTATATACATATGCTCTGGTCCTGTCCAAATCTTTTATCATTCTGGGATGAGGTATGTGAGGCAGTGTTTTATGTTTCTCATTAAAATAACAAAAAAATATTGTTTCGTTTTTGGTCAAGATTTTGTATCTAGTCAAGTGTAATCATTAAAGTAATGATCTTCTGAAAACATTTATGACACAATTATATGCAAACAAGAGGTAAAACATACATATACAGAGAAAACTAGGACACTGTCTGAAATTAGGAAGTAGTATATCCAGTCAAGAGTGACCCTTTTGTTTGAAATTATTTTGTGCCAGATTTGTTAAGATACCATCTGGAATTAAGTAGTAACATACCCAGTCTATGGTATCTCTTGTGTGCAATAGTCTTGTACAAAAATGGTCCGTTTTTCGAGGTTAGAGAAAATGAGGTGAACATCGGTAATTGGTATACCGTATCACCCTTACTTCATACCCTGTGGGGTCATTATTTGTTGATTCAAATACTTGACTGCAGCATTATACCATCCCCGCTGACTTGCCTCTTTCACAAATTCCTCTGCACTGGCCGTGACCTCAGGAAACTAGCCAGTCTCTGCATGCTTCTCGCGACCCGCTGTGCACTGTTGCTTTGGATGTGCCCTAGTGCTCCCACTTGCAACCAATGGCTTCAGGCTGTCACTTGGGCTTCGGACATGGAGGAGTGTTGGTCTGTCATGCAACCACCATCGAGTAAACCTAGAAACATCTGGGCCCCCTTCCGATCCTATTTATTCTCCTTAACTGATGAAGAGGGGAGTGACAGGGACGGTCTATAACCCCTTGACCCGTGTTCTTGTTAAAGGATCTGGGTATATCCCAGGCATCCACCTTACTTTACATAATGTCTGTTAACCCTTCTATCAAGACCCTGCGAGGTTACCTTGCCTAATTATGTACCTTCTATGTCAGATGCTGATGCCTCACATATTGCTTGTTGTTCTCTGTTGTATTGTCAAGCTAAGTTAAATAAAGTTTTTAAAAAATAAATAAATACAAAATAAAAGGCTTTACATGAATGAATGCAACAGATGGAAAAGATTGTATTTTCTTTCAGATGCAACATGTAAATATGGGCCCAGGAAAGACATTACTGTAAGTTTCTATTGAGAACACACAAGTGACATCCCACCTCCATTCCAGATCTGCTTGGCTCTTTATCTGGAATTCAGATCTCTTTGATGCTATAGCAGAAATATTTTATGGGGAGGTTGCTAGGTGACTAGATCAACAACCGAACCAGCCCTGCATGGGGTGAACTCTGAACAACCCTTAAAAATACAAGATTTTAAATTTGAATGGTGGTCTGCTCAGAGATACTGATCACAGGCTTGTTGCCGGTGGAATTTTCTGTGAGAATGGTGATGAGACATCTGCTCTGCTCTTTCAGATGAGCAGAATCATTGCCTGATCTTTGACCTTACAAGAATGCTAATGGACTTTATGGCAGGAACACTAACCTGGTGGCCAGACCACTAATTGAAGCAGGAAGAGATGTAATGTGAAAATTGAAATATGCATGGGATTAGTTTGCCATAGAGTTCTATTGTAAAAGTGCATTTTATTCATGTTCTCAAGAGTCATCAGTCGCACCGTAATGTTTCAATTATCACCAAAAAGCTGCTGAACAGGTCCACATATTACTGTAATTCTGATTAAAATGCCATTTTAGGAATTTCATTTACAATCTAAACATGTTTTCTAGCTTCCCCAAAATTGTTCTGAACCCAAAGGTTGGGCAGACGGTGGCTTATTAAATTAGATATCTTTGTAGAAAATGTCACATTCCTAACTATTATAATTTTTGCATAAAGAGTGAAAAACTACAGATTGTGCGTGCAATATTCTGTTGATACAGGAATAATTTACATGAATACGGCAGTAGTAGAGGAGTCTAGGAGTTATTATGTGTATGTGTAAAATGAGCAAAGTTGTCACATGTGCAAAAGGCTGAGGGGGGTTAAACCTTGGCAGAGCAGAGGACCATAAAGGTCCAGTGAAAATTAAAGGCTTATAAGTTAACACCTGCTGATCTCAATATTTCCGGAACGTGACTTCAGGGATAAAAAGTGGTTGCACAAGCCAGAGGAAAAAACATGCCTGATAACCACCTGGGTGAATCCTGACATTACTGTCTAATATTACCTGGGTTGGAAAGGATTTAAGATTGCTGTAGGATGATTTTACCTTGGACACAGAAACTGAGAAAGCCTAAACGCTGACTGAGGCCTATTATTAAGTGGAGCCAAATGAGGGATGGATGCTTGTGGCTATCTTTGACTAAAGTATTTGATCAGATCCCTGTATTGTCCATGTAAGAGGTGCCCTGCTGACTTTCCTGGGCAGCAAAACAGAGATTTCCAATGTAAGTAGATTGTCAAATGAAACTCAGTGTGTGGGGATCTGTCTGCCTTAATATGTTCCCTTAATAGTGGGTGGTGGGAAAACTGTAGACCCTTAGCCTATTTTACTGAACATTAATTTAATTAATTCCCATATAGATTGATGCAGGGGGCGCTTGGGGAGTTTGACACCTCTGCCCTCTTTTTTTGCAGGAAGTTAAATTATAGTGATTTAACGTAATTGGGAACATCTATTTTTCCTGTCAACCCCAGACTTCTCTAAAGAAAAGGGGTGTCCTTGTCTAAAACCGAAATGCCTAACTGTTAGCACATCCCAGGTTTGCCTTTAAACAGAGGGGTGCTGAATATAACTAAATCCTGTTTTTTGTTGAAGAGTAGAATAGTGCTGGGTTAAATGAAACCAAATGTAATTATCCATTGAAAAATTAACACTCTTTCATGAGAAAGAGTGAGTGACCCTGATAGCAGAAAGGTTTTGTATTGCTTTTGGGTGAAGAAGAAAGACAGGTTCCATCAATAAGAAGTATTCTCAAATGTCTGTGTGATTTCAGCACTGCTAGCATTTTTAATTATACAGGGAAACTCAATGTACAAAGCACTGCATGTGTGAATTTTCATTTTAACACAGAAAATGTTGCAGTGTAATATTCCAAGTTATTATTTAATTTTGACATCAAAGGGGTTCTAGGACAAGAGTTTTGACTAGATCATTTGCCCTGAGTCCCATGGACCTGAGACAAAAGGGAAAAGTGTATTTTGTATTGAAGTTTTGTTTCGTGCCACAGAGAAGGTTGCGTGTGTAACTATTTAGTGCAAGTATTTATTGAACATATAATTTAAATAAGTATGTATTCTGCTGTACCCTAGCCTGGTTCTTGGCTCATTGTTGGCACATGGGGAGTGATCTACGTGGCTCTATATGAGTCATAGACAGGGCAAGCTGAACAACAATAATCAATGTACTCTGGGACATCTTAATTGGGGGGAACTCCACATGTTAAGGGTTGTCTGCATATACATCGTTACAGGGGTCAAATGTTGCAATTATATAACTCATTTAAGGTTACTGGTTAATATTTTCAGATCAGGAGTATCAGCCCGCGAACCAAGAAACCTGATTGGCTGCGCCCCCTAGCCTGGTTGCTAATAATAGTTTGGCCATAATGACAAGTTACCCAGACAGTACCAGGTGGTACCGGCCCAGGGCCTGAGTTAATACGCCCAAGTGAACCAAAGGCCTTTGGTGAGGTCCCCGGCATGTTACCATCCGGTACTGTCCTGGTAACTCATCATTATGGATATTAGCACTCTGTGTTTACGTGCCAGGACTGCTAATAGCTATTTATTTCTTTTTTTTAACTGGGTGGACAAGCCAGAGACCTGTTCTTTTAAGGAAATAGCAATCTAAAATGGCCACCATGGAAATGGAAGTAATCCTCCAATCGGAGCCTTTCTTCCATTTCCATGGCAGCCTTTGGACTTAGGAGGAGCTGCGGGTGATGCTGCAGTGCCACCTTAAGGTAAGTGGGAGGAGGGCATTTGGGCAGAGGGAAGAGAGAAAATGGTGGGGTGGGCACTAGCAGCTTCAAGACTGCTCGGAAGTAAGGCTTATACCGTGAGGTTCAGCCTGCGTTAGAGCAAACTGATTGGCTGAGGCGCCTTCCCGGGGTGCTAATATAGCATTAACCACCTGTTCCAAGGGCTGGAATGGGTGGTAATGGCCTGAGGCATGAGTTAAGTCCCCGAGCTAAGCAACATTACCACCCGTTCCAGCCCTTGGAACAGGTGGTTAATGCTATATTAGCACCCGTCCCATAGACTGGGATGGGCGAATTTAAAGTATTTTCTTTTCGGGAACAGGTCGCCTCGTGGCATCCCATTCTTGGAAAGAAAAGCCTTCACAAAGATGGCTGCCATGGATTGGTGAGGCGGGGCTCTATATGGACCCCCTTTTCCATTTCCATGGTGGCTGAAAAAGATGACCAGAGAAGAAGCAGCAGCTGCAGCGACGTCACTGGCCGCTACAGCAATGAGGTAAGTAGGGAGTGGGGATGGAAATAAAGGGACCACCGGTGGGGGGAAGATGGCTGGCAGGGGAACCAGCCATCAGGTGGCTTGGAATGCAGGTTAGATTGGTAAATTCAGCCTGCGTTTCAAGCCTCTTGATTAGCATGCTCCCCCGACCCCCAGAGGGTGCTAATAATAAACCATTTTCATATACCTGGTGACCATTGGAGGCTTTTGTATGGCAAGATATCCTATGCCTATGTGTAGGGAGCTGCTTTGAAAGACTGTGAGGCTGCTATTGTGCATGAGCGCAATCTCCCAGGGCATGACAGAATTGGAGTGGACCGGGAGAAGAAAGGAGGGCTTTTAATGAGGGCCCCGGCATGTTACCACCTGTGGCAGCCCTTAGAACAAGTGGTTAACACTATTTTAGCACACATCCCATAGGCTGGGACAGATCTAATGTAAAGTATTTTCTTTTCGTGAATGGGTCGCCTCGCGGTGTCCCTTTCTCAGAAAGAAAATCCTTTACCAACCTTCCTCCCAGAGCGTGCCAGACTTGGAGCAGACTGGGAGATGAAAGGACACTTCCCGGTGCTCCTCCGGCACACAGGCTTGCGGCCTGTGCAACCAACATTTAATTACACTATGAAACCCCAGTTTTATAAACCCCAACACAGCTGTGAAGGAACAGCTGTAAAAGACTGAGTGACTCTTCTAACTCTTCCCTATGTGTTAAGATCCTGAAACTTGTAATTTGCAATTAAAGCCTTTCACTTATAACTTGGTATCCAATCATCTGTACACCACTACATAATTGGCCACGAGGACCATGGAAGACAGCCTATGCAGCCACGATACAGGGAGCCACGCCACCTCCAGCGTTTCTCCAGGCCCCAGATAGGCCTGGGATACCTTGGTGGCAGTTGGAACCATTGTTTGCAGCGTACCTGGAAGCCATGGGGGCATGGACTACATAGGGGCAGGGAGAAAGAAGGCAATGTTACTCAATGCCATGGGCGTTGAAGGGCAAAGGATCTTTGCAAGCCTCAAACTGTAGTTACTGGAAGAGGACGATGATGATGTGTTCGAGGAGGTGGTTCAACGTATCGTGAGGGTTTCAGGTTTTCAAACAAGGAGAATGTGGTGCTACACAGACTAAACTTTTACACAAGGAAGCAGGAAAATGGGGAGCCGGTAGACATCTACATCACCCAGATAAGGGAGCTGGCAGCGCAGCGTAGGTTTGGCAAAAATGTGGAGAATGGCATCTGTGATATGTTGGTTGTGTACACGAACTGCAGAAAGGTACAAGACAAATTTATGTTGGAGAAGGAGTTAAACTTGGACAAAGCAATTCAGATAGCTTGCGCAGAAGAGGAAACCTCATGCAAGCAGAGAGAATGGTGGGACCGGCGCGGACCACCAAAGTGTCAGCCTTGCAATAGAGAGGGCAGCTGGAAAGGCCCAAAACGGATGCTGCTGATGATAAAGTGGTGAAAAGAAGAGATCCCCTGAAATGCTACAGGTGTACCAGCGCAAGACACCTGGCCAACGACAAGGACTGTCCTGCGAGGAGCAAAGAGTGTTCTAACTGCCACATCACAATAGCTCGCAGATGGAGAACATAAAAAGCCTCGATGATCAAAGGGGAAGGACTCGCAAGTGGCGAGGAGGACGACGATGACAGGCCAACGGTCATCATGGTGAGCAGTTCCTGGGCAAGAAGGGACAAACCGCATTGCGTGATGAAGCTGGATGGCAATAAAACCCGCGTGATGGCTGATTCGGGCTCTGATTTGACAATCCTGCCCATCCATAGGTACAAGTGCATGGTGGGACACCAGGCTGTGGAAGCCAGAAGAACAAGGCACAAACCAGTCGTCTTCGAGGAGCATCAGTGAATCTTCTGCGCTACATCAATGCTAAAATAGAGTTTATAGACAGACAGTCAAGGACTAAAGTATACTTCTTGGATAAAGGTCCAGCGGTGTTGGGTTGGGATGACCAGCATAAGCTTAACATTCGACTGGACCCCTGCACCGACTGATCAAGTACTGTTGGTGAATGCAGGAGGAGTGTTAGGGTTGAGAGAAAAATTTGCTGCCCTGTTTTCTGAAGAACCCAGACCGATCAAAAACTATATCCGCAGGATTCGGCTTAAGGCCAATTCAATACTGATTGAACACAAGGTGAGGCCGGTACCGGCCACAGCAGGGGCTGCATTCCAGGCCCAACTGGAAAAAAAGGTCAGGGAAGGCACCATCGAGACAGTTGAGTCATCCGAGTGTTGAACCTAGTTGTACTCATCAAAAGGCAGCATACAAATGACATTTGGGTATGCATCGATCTACACAGCCTAAATATGGAAGTGATAACAGACAGCTACCCCTTGATGAAGGAAGCAAAGATATTTTCCAAATTAGACATGTGTGATGGATATCACCACATTAAGTCTGCAAAAAGAATCCCGACCACTCACAACCTTCATCACACCCATTTGAACTTACCAGTACACTTGCATGCCATTTGGGCTGTCATCAGCCAATTCGTTGTTCCAAAGAATGATGGACTCCCTGTTGAGGAATGTGGGAAACATGTTGTACTTCCAGGATGATATCCTCATCTGTGCAGATAACGCCAAGACACATGACAAAGTGCTGTGGACAGAATTGGAGAAGCTTCAAGAAGCGGGAGTCAGGTTGTGATGTGAAAAGTTTGTATTGGTAGCTCATAAAGTAGAATACCTAGGGTACATGATCTCAAAGGAGGGGGTGAGTCCCAAGAAGGATCTCTTGCAGGCCAGAGTCAAGGCCCTAACCCTGGGGTCAAATGAAGAGTTGTGATCCTTCTTAGGACTCACAGAGTACTATGCAAAGTTTGTACCAAAGTTCTCAGAGACAACTGTCTCATTAAGAGAATTGCTGAGGAAAGGAGCAGAGTATAAGTGGGGTCGAGAGCAGGTGACTGCATTCGAAGAAGTCATATCAAAGATAATCAACACCCCATGTCTGAAGCTGTTCAATCCCATGTGGGAAACATACATCACCACAGATGCAAGTGCCTATGTGTTCGGGCCACGCTCACCCAGAAGGAAGGGCACGCTTAACAAATAGTTGCATTTGCATCCAAAGCACTCTTGGCTGCAGAGAAGAACTACTACAGTCAAAAAAGAAATACTTCCATGTGCTTAGGCTGTAGAGTACTTCCAGACATATGTTTGGGGCACAAAGTTCAGGTTGGTTAGCGACCACATACCCCTAGTCCATATGCGAAGACCAGGGAGCACACAGACCACGACACTGAGACTGGCGCGGATAGCTGCCAAACTGCAAGAATATACCTATGAAATACTACACATAGAAGGGTGGAAGAATGCACAAGCATGTGAAGGTTCCTGGAACGGGGTACTCCGCCAACCACATTTCTCCAGGATGAATGTGTAGTAGCGTCTGTCAGTGACTTACGAAACCAAGTGTTTCTGGAAATGAGCGAGTCTGACTGGAAAGAAGAGCTAGACAAAGATTAACCTTGCAAAAAGTGGACGATTGGGCTTGGGATGGGTGGCCAAAGGAAAGAACCCTACCAGAGGGACTGCAAACTTGTTCGAAAGTCAATGAAGACATGCTTGGAACTGAAGGGTTGGTGATGAGAGTGGATCGAGTGATACCGCCAGTGTGAATGTGGAAAGTGATCCTATTGTGCAGGGCACACGCGGGTCATCTGGGTGGTAACATGACCAGGCGAAGAGTGTGAGAGACATGCTGGTGGCCGTGTATGGACCAGGATATCAGGGTCATGATAGAAAGGTGCCATGAGTGTGAGAGCCTTGATTTTATCGGTCCACTGGACACCATGTCACCCGACCACAAGTATGGAGTGGTCATTGTACATTACCTGTCTAAATGGGTAGAGGCAGAATTTGAACCAAACATCTGCACAGCTACCTTGATGGAGGTGTTGAACAGAGTTTTTCAGAGGGAAGGCTTGCCCAGAGATTTAGTCACGGACAATAGGGTACAACTTGTTTCATGAGAAATGGAAAAATTCCTATGCAAACACAACATAAGGCAGATCAGAGCTAGCCTGTTTCACCCACAATAGATTAATTAAGGGAGCACTACAGCTACTAGTGCCATAGGCATGGATACCTACAAGACTGTAAAGGAGGCCATAGCCTCTCACCGCCTGACTCCAAATGGTATCGCCAGTGTGTCTCCCTTTCAAATGCTGAAGGGTATGAGGGTCGACTCCACATTAGTACCTCCATGGTTATCCAAAGTGAGGCCGGATGACACTGTAGACATGAAGGAAGTGATTTGGAGGATCCAGAGAAACAAGGATCTAATCAAAGTATGAAGGGACATTCGCAGAGCAGTTCAAAGAACTGAGGTAAACGAAGGAAACATGGTGAAAATGAAATTACCTCACATGGATCAAGTACAGACAGCCAGTGGAAGTCGCACATAAGGGAACCAACCACATGTACAACAAAATCAGAAAAAGGTGGAATTTGTAAAGAGTTGCAATGCTCAAAAGACATTTCACAGAGAGGATCAGCGGATGAGGCAACCGCAGAAGAGCATGAGCCATACGAAGAACTAGCAACAAGATAAACAGAAGACAGGGTGGAAGAGAGTCAAGAAAGAAGCAGCGAGCGAGGTGTAGCACAAGGAGTAAATGAACAAAATGAGGAGAGAGCCTTCTCACCACAGATCTGGGAGGGAGCAAGAGAACCCAGGACCCCACCACAGAGAGTGTCATCCAGTGGGAGTCGCCCCCAGTGAGAGAAGCGAAGACCGACCAGATACAGAGACTTCGTGATGGAGTAGGCCCAATCTGCTCGATGAAAGGAGGTATGTGGGGAGCAGCCTCACGAGACAGCGAGGCTGCTATTAGCATGCACACAATCTGTCGGTGTGCGCCAGACTTGGAGTGAACTGGGAGATGAAAGGACGCTTCCCGGCACTGCTCCTGCACACAGGTTTGCGGCCTGTGCAACCAACATTTAATTAGACTATGAAACTCCAGCTTTATAAACCCCTACTCAGCTGTGCAAGAACAGCTGTGAAAGACTGAGTGTAACTCTTCCCATTTGTTAAAATCCTGAAACTTGCAATTAAAGCCTTTCACTCATAACTTGGTATCCAGTCATCTGTACTCCACTACACTATGCTCGCCATGGCTAGTGGATAGTGGAGCATTCTGAATTACGTGGACAACTCTGGCAACTATTTGTGCAGATCAGTAGTGCTAATGCTTTGGCAAATGGGCGCGTTTTGATGTCTAAATGATTTGTAACGTGGGAAATTGCATTTCATTTTCAACCACATGGCTGGAAGACAACTTAGAATTATTGTTCTCAGTAGTGCACTTGATGCTCTTCATATTTGATGGCAAATGGCTCGACATCTAGACGGTATGCACAGCAGTAGTGCTATAATGGCTGAGCTTATGCAGCACTACGGTACCTCAAAAGATCCATGCCATTGACGTATGGGGGAGAGCACCGCTGCCCCCACAGCTGATTGCCATTACAGGAGACCACGTGCTTGGAACTGTTGCCTGCCAGGACAAACGGCCATCTCCCGGCTGACGCACAGCTGCACTCATTTACTTCTGCGCGTGGGGTGGCTCTATATGGGAACCATCTGACAGATAATTCCATCCGTTTTCCCTTTCTCACACAGTCAAGGTTGTTTCGCAATCAGAGCAAATAAATGACAGGACGCAGTAGATTTTTTTCTGGTTCTCATTTTGTCCCACAGGAAAAGGCTTAGTTGAAGCTGCGCTATGAAAGTAGTCATACGCAAGGCTTTCCTGTTTTCTAATTAGTGAGAGGGTGTTTTCAATGTGTTTCTTAGCAAGTACAGTATGCCGAATAAAGTCCAGGAGCAGAGCATGCGCATTTCCTTTTCTCTTTTATGATAAGGCTATGGTATTGCCAATGGTACCTTCACCATTTGAAGGAATTTTATATGAGACTGAAAATGCAAATCCGCCCCTCCCTCCCCATTTCTTTGTTTTCATCACAAAAAGTAACCTACTGCCTTTCCGACATCATAAAGGGAATGTTTGAACGATTCAAAGTTCTGACAATTGTTTGTTTTTATGTTGTGAACTATGCTTTTCACATATGTATTTGAAAATCTAATACAATATATGGGCATTTTTTCCCATGGGAATTGATGCATGATTTGGCCGGATGCATAGCCCTGTGTGTTGCTGGCTCATTAAGTTGTATGTTAAGTTCATGTATTTTATACAGAGTATTTGTAGAGTGCAAAACTCATTACGTGTGATACCAGCTGACCAGTACCCAACCAACTCAGTTGCGTGCTAGCCAGTACACCTCTGTACGCCTTCAATTGACAGAGCAGTGACCAAGGGTTGCTTGACAGTTTACAGTACTTCAGTGCATGTGGGGCGCCAAGGAGAATCGTGAAGTCCATGAACCCATGAAGGTCAGAAGTTTTTATTGAGTCAATCAGGCTCCCTATCAACCATACGCCCTAGTAATTACCTTACTGTGGGACTGACCAGCAGGACATGGTCTTAAAGTTGTGAGCATATGGATAATGGGGGCATGTGTTGAAGTATTTGTGATCCCACAAGATGACAGAATGCATTTCATAAGAGGTAGGCACTCTGCCCCTTGCAGAGGAAATTGCATGCATCAAGAGAGAACTGTCTCAGTGCACAACTGACTGAGCTACTTCGGTAATACAGAAGATGCATACGATTCCTTGTAAAACACCTCTATGTAAATGTGACTGCAAGTTGAAATTTCCACCAGCATTGAAATCACTGAACAATTCATGAAATATCCATGAGGAGCCATGACTTTTTTGGGATTTAAAAAAAAAGTAACCTTCCTCTGGTCATGAGATCTGCCTCAGTCTACAAGAGATTCAAAAGAACATGTAAAATGTGATTATTAACTCAGGCTTTTAGACATTGAAATTGCCCATGCCTATATGCAATTGTTTATGTTGTGTTTATCTTACGTTCTTATTTTTTAGCAGTTTTTCTGTGGTATAATTTATGAGTGACAACATTGGAATTGACTGTAAAACACTAAATTGTACGAACCACTGCTGTTAGCATTATGCTGAACAAACATTCCTGCACGATTGTCGAAACCCCCGAGATCAGGTGACTCAACATGACTGAACTTTGGATAAACGTTTTAAAAGGTTTGTCCGAAGTTTGACCATCTGGTGTAAAGTAGGATGCATGGCTGGAGTACCTCTCCATGCGAGGCAGCCTTCATTGAGGCGGGAGTTCATTCCTAGGGGTAGGATTAGAATATTTAGGGAAGGGTTAATAAACTGGAGTGTGTGCATTTACAATGGTTCAGCAGGATGGACGGTAATAAGAGGTAGGAAGTGACTGGGGACACAGAGAGTTATATGTAATGTTGGTTTTGCATACACAGTGCAGTGTAACGCATTCAGTGATTTGAAGTTGGCAAACAACACAAATATAATCGCCAGAAATTCAGGGAGGCAGGTGGCACACCAGTCAGTGTCTGTCTCTTGAAACAAGTGAATGAGAAATGTGCCATTGAGTGGTGCAGGAGGAGCCTGGAATCCCTGCTGGCATCCTGTGACACATCACAGGGAGCAGGAGAGATTCGGTGAGGTGGGTGACACATCAGTCAGTGTCCATCTATTGAAGCAAATGGAAGAGATATGTGCCATTGGGCGACACCTAGGAGGTGGAGTGGTCGGAGCCAGGAATCCCTTAGGGCAGCTTGTGAGAAAGATATGCTCCCCTGATTTTGCTTAGAGGGAGCAGCAGAGGTTCGGGAGGAATGGTTAGCACAGAAGTCAGTGTCTATCTCTTGATGTGAGTAGGTGACTTACAGGCCATTGGGTAACACCTGTTTGGTGGATCCCACGTAGCAGGGATTCCCTAAAGGCAGCATATGGGAGAGACCCTTTCATCTCTATTTAATTGATGGGAACAGCAGTGATTCAGGGAGGCTGGTGATGCACCAATCTATGTCTATCTCATGAAGTGACTGGATGAGGCACATGCAAATGGGTGATTCCTGGAAGAATTGGGCGGAGCAGGGGATCCCTGAGGGCAGGTTTTTGGAGAGACATGATCCCCTGATTTTGCTGGGAGGCAGCAGCAGAGATTCAAGAAGACGGGTGAGACATCAGTCAGTGTCTCTCTCTTGGTGCGATTGGGCAAGATACATGCCATTGGGCAAAACCTTGGAGGAGGAGTTGGAGGACCAGGATATACCTGAGGATAGCTGTTTGAGAGCTATGTTCCCCTGAATTTTCTGGAAGGGAGCAGTTGAGATGCAAGGTGCTGGGTGATTCACTAATCATTTCCTGTCTCTTGAAGTAAGTGGGTTGGGCACATGCCATTTTATGACACCTGCGAGGTGGAGTGAGAGGAGAAAGGAATCCATGGGAGCAGCTGTTGACGAGATATGCTCACTGAATTTTCTGGGAGGGAGCAGCAGAGATTCAGAGATGAAGGTGACACACCAGGTCTGTGTCTGTGTCTTAAAGTGAATGGACAAGAGAGGTTCAATTCTATGACAAGACAAGAGGCTTCATATTATGCATTACAATCTTTACTTCTGAAACCACAGCAGCAAAGAAAAAACGTTTACAAACAAAAAAGTTTCAATAACAGAACTAAATAGAGTTCATTGTCAATGTAGGGGAACTCCCCAATCCATCATGGAGGACAGGTCATGCCCTGCAGGAGACCAATAAGCAGGGACCCTCCTCTATATAAGTCCTTTACTCCAACCCCAACTCCTCTTTCTTTGCTGCTGACACCACAGCTAAGTCACTCCTAATTTAGTTGTGCCATGTTAATCAGTAGTAGGCCTTGATAGTATATTGGCCTTAAATGGTGTAAATGTATTTTGTAAAGTAGATATTATGGTACCTTTCATGTTGTAAGAGAAGCTTTTCTGCTTTGGTATCTCTGCATCCGGGATGCCGCGTGCGGCCGTTTCTTTTTTTATTAATGGGTTGTTTATTGCGTTAGAATGTTAGCGATCGAGGAGCTTGGGAATCTCTGGGTATTAAGTGCATTTTGTATAACTATTGATATCTTTTTTTAAAAGAATTTAGGTCGCGCGTGGCCCTCTTTCATTTTACAAGCTCTTTGATTGAGCTTATCTACTGTGACGCGCGCCAGTCTGACAGAAGCTTCTGCTTCAGACCCGACGCACAAGGGCCTCTATGATTCACCTCCTCCTCCATGTTTTTTCTTTCAGTGTGGGCGTTATTATGTTATTATGTTTATTTATATATAGTTATGGTTAAGTTGCTGTTTCCATAGGAAGAGCACTTTTTGGGCGGCTTATAACTCCACTCCACTTGGACGAATCCTCACCAACGTTTGCAAAAAAAGTATATGGCCTTCTCTGATTTTGGTGATGTTTGGTCCAGGGGGGCAAAGTTATAGGGGGGTTCCCAACACGTCTTTCTTTGCCACAGACTGAATGGGGGAAAACTTTGGGCACGGCTACAGGCCAAACTACTGGATAGATTTGCACCAAATCTGCGGCACTGGGAGGGGCTTAGTCACGAAATAGTGCTTTTGTAAATTTTGTGACAATTCATCCAGTAATTCCCTTGAAAATGATCAAAAAGTATGTCTCTAAAAATTAGTGATATCTATGTCCGTTCCGCGGTCACACTTCCCTGTTTGCTCCGTGGAGAAGATTGCTATTGGCTATTTCGTGGCATGCTGCCCGCGACCATGTTGCGCTTTCACTGATTGGTTGTGGCACAGCGTGAAGTGCGTCGTATTCTTTCGATACGTCTGCCATGTTTACTTCTTTTTCAGTTGAACGCGCACATCGCCACTAACATACCTAAACGAAGAAGACGCCAATGCACTTGTTACACTTATGGAACATTGTTTCGAAAGGTGAGTGTTAATGAGACGTGGTAGTACAAAGTCAGACATTGAAGTAATCTAGTTAGCACTGTCATACAGTACAGTGGGACTTGCTACTCATTGTACGAAATGAACTTACTGCGTCCATTTTACAAGACATAAACAACATTACTGCGGTGAGGCTGCCGTCTTACTGTTTGAAATCTGAGCCAGCCACCTGCATTATTTCATACACACAGCCCTTCTGCACGTGTACGAGAGTAGCGGTTCTCATGAATGATATGTTGTTGCAAAATTAGAATGTATTTGCTTTCAGAGTGAAGGCCACTTCATTTTCTCTTTTCAATACGAGCTCATTACGGCCGCATATTTGTTGACACCCATTACGGTCCCTTGTTTTTTAACCTTGAGGTACAGGGAAAGAGTAGAAAGAATGTAGGGAGTAACAGTTTGAAAAACATATCGTTTGATAAGGTTATGCTTCAAAAACGTTTACACCGAACATGAAAAATGAGTTCCCGATCAGCCACTCTTCCCTATACAGCACTGTCTGACTGCAGCGAACGCAATGGAGGCGGTCCACATCATGTAAGTGTATTTTTGCTGCCTATGTACCAAATTGACGTTATTTTTTCACTTTGGAAAAAAATAACATGTTTATCCTAATGAATTCCAAGTTTTATTTGCCGTTGCAATTTTTTTCTCCATTATGGACATTGCACATTGTCACCGTTTGTAGGGTGCCACTACATTTCCCCAAATTAAAATAATATTTAATAAAAACAGTATGTGTTACAATTTTGTTTTGTGCAGAGGTTGCGTAGTGATGCACATTTTATTTCCCCTTACCACGCTCAGCTACTTTCAAACAAAAATGTTATTATTAATAACACTGTTCCACCTTTCTGTGCCGTTCAATTTTTTTTTCCCATTATGGACATTGCACATTTTGGCGTCCATAGGGTCACACTTCATTTCCTCCTATTCAATTAAATTTTAACTTAAATTGTTCTGTATTACAACTTTGGGTTATCCAAAGGTTGCATATTCATACATGTCTTATTTCCCCTTTCCCCCTCAGATATTTCCTTCCCTATTGTGATTGTCACGGATTACAGCTGCCGAGTGACCACTTTTTTAACCGTCAAATGCAACTGTTCATTACCGGTTGTCTGAGCATCATAATTCACTGGGATGATCGTGTCGGCCCTCTGTGTCCTTACGCTGCTGTCACCATAAGAAGTAAAATTGCATCCTTTCTGGTGGTGTAGATCACAGCAGTTGACGGCGTCTTGCACATCAATGTGGGAGGAAAACAACTACTGTGACGGCAACGCTTACTTTCTGTGTGTGAAAACAACAATGTGACCTTTAACATTTTCATTGTCGACCAAAGAGACAAACTTCTATGGAAATGTGCATAGGCCCATCATTTCGACCAGTTCATTGTGAAACAAAACTACTTTGCTAATTGCATAGGGCGATGATTTCGCTCAGTTTATTGTGAAATAAAACTAATGTACTAATTCTTAAATGTTAGTGTTTCCTTTACAAATTTACTCTATGTTTTCACAATGTGGCATGCTACATTGCAGGTCGTAATGTGTTCTTTTGTAGGTGCTACATCATGCCATGTACGTCCATATGGACGCATTTGTTTAAGCTGCCAAGTTATGTTATGGAGAAAGGTACTGCATACCACTTGCATTGGCTACGGGAGGTTCAGGCACATCTCATATGCTTCAGTGCCGTAATGCCAATTTCTGTCACCCACATGCCCTATGCAGAGAAATGTTTATAAAACAAAACATGGTTACACCCTCCCAATACACATATCTTCACACCTTTCGACCTGTGCCACTTACAAAATTATGTGTCGAAAGGTGAGTGATAATGGTGTTGCTTCCAGTATTTCTGACGTCATTGCGCTTCCCATCACAGAGTTTGTTTGGGATTTTATGTCATCGTAAGTACACTACTAATTTGCGTTTTATACTCAAATTTTTACAGAAATAATTACTACATGTACAACACATGTATGTAAAGGTCATTGACAATGACCGTAAAGCTTCGTGTTGTGCATGTGATAGTGTTTTCATATTTAACAAGTGTCGTCATGTACATAACAAATCAACAGTACAATTCCGTCTCTGAGGGGTAGCCTCTATGTATGGTTAGTAGCAACAATGTCGGGGATGTGGCTACTAGTCTTTACTGGAAGGGACAAAACATTGCATTGAGGTCATTGAGGTCGCCTTGCCCACTAGGGACTGCCTTTCTGGTAAAGGTCTTGCTCATAACCACACATTTCTCAAGGAACACAAATGCTGTGGTGCCATTACAGTCACACAGTTTCATTTTTACTTTCTGCAGCCTACAATGGAAAGCGAGGAAGGCTTTCTATCCAACACCCCTCTTCCCTTTCTATGGTGGCTACCTTAAAAAAGGATTTGTTTTATTCAGCCCGGAACGCCTGAGGCTTTCCGGTTGAAGACAAAAAATCCTCTTTCTTGGTACCACGGATTACTGCTGTAAAATCTCGATTGCTGATGGCATTCATCCCCCACTCTTTGGGGAGGAATGGGGGTTAATGATCCAGATATGTTGGTATGCACTCTTGCTTATATTGTGTAGCACACTTGCATTGTGGAGTTCTACGCCGGAAATTTTGCAGTTACAAGTTCCTACAAGAATACACACTGTACTTTCGCACTATCAACTAGTTACAAATGTCATTGTGAAGTTTGAATGACTTTTCGAACCCGCCCCCATGCTGTGCGCCAGCATATGATAATGTGGAATTCTAAGGAAGTTGGGCAGTTACTTCAAATGTTCCTTTACAGTAGTATGCTTATGTGTTACTATTAGAACCCTGCTAAATGTAGTAGAACATTTTTGTTAAAGTACTGTTATGATGCTTTTACACTACTAAAAACCTATGGCATTCAGTTAAAAAAACTTTGTTACAGGGACGTTATGGTTACATTGTCCTCCCAAAAACCTGTAAAATTCACTACAAAAAAATCTTTGTTGAAGCGACGTTATGGTTAAGTTGCCCTACAAAAAACCTGTGCACTTCACTAAAAAAAAAATGTTCGCCCTCCCCATTATGGTTCAAATTGAAACCGAAAAATCCCTGAAATTCGCCAGTAATGGCAGACTGAGCCCCCTTGTTTCAGGGGTTTTTCGGTTTCAATTTGAACCATAATGGGGAGGGCAAACATTATATATATATATATATATATATATATATATATATATATATATATATATATATATATATATATATATATATTACACGGCCACGGTAGTGGCCATGTAGTTATGGTTAAGTTGCTGTTTCCATAGGAAGAGCACTTTTTGGGTGGCTTATAACTTCGCTCTCCATGGACGGATCCTCACCAAACTTTGCAAAAAAAGTATTTGGGTCACTCTGAATTGTTCTGCAAAGTTTTGGTGAGGATTCGTCCAGGGGGGCAAAGTTATAGGGGGGGTCCCAAAAATTTTGCTCGCGCCTACAGCCCAAACCGCTGGACGGATTTCCACCAAATTTGGACCAGGAGCAGCGGCTTGGTCCCGAAAGCGTGCTTTGGCAAATTTGGTGAAAATCCGTCCAGTAGTTATTTTTTAAAATGACCAAAAAGTAGGTAAAAAAAATTAGTGATTTCTGTGTTCGGTTCGCGGACACACTTCCCTGTTCGCTCCGCGGACAGTGTCCTGATTGGCCAATCGTCTTGCGTGATGTTCGCGGACATGCAACGTGTTTGCTGATTGGACGCCGTGGAGCGTGAACCGCGTCAGATTTTTCGGCAGCGCCCGCCATCTTGGATTCGCAGACGTCCGCGGACAGCGCAGTGAAACTTTGATCAAAATGTGTATTTTGTAGAGTATGTTGGTGTGTAGGAGTGGTTGGGGAGGGTGGGAGTGTATGAGATAGGATGAAAGTTGTGTTTTTTATGTGCTAGACGTTCTTTTTGTGTTCGATTTGTTTGCGGACATCACGGGTTTTCTGAAATGTTCTAAATAAACTGACTAGGGGGTGTTCTAAGGACTCAATATGTGTCCGTTTTGTTCGCAAGCAAAGTGAAACTGTTCTAAGAACACTCGCGGTGTCCGGGGAGTGTTCGTAGGGGGTGTCCTGAGGACGCTGTCCATATTGTTCTCTGTCAAGTTGAATGTGTTCTAAGAACACCCGCGGTGTCCTGAAATGTTCGCAAATAAACAAAATGGGGGTGTTCTGAAGACGTTTTTGAGAACACTCCCGGTGTCCTGAAATGTTCGTAGGGGGTGTCCTGAGGACGCTGTCCATATTTTTCTCTGTCAAGTTGAATGTGTTCTAAGAACACCCGCGGTGTCCTGAAATGTTCGCCAATAAACAAAATGGGGGTGTTCTGAAGACGTTTTTGAGAACACTCCCGGTGTCCTGAAATGTTCGTAGGGGGTGTCCTGAGGAGGCTGTCCGTATTGTTCTCTGTCAAGTAGAATGTGTTCTAAGAACACCCGCGGTGTCCTGAAATGTTCGCAAATAAACAAAATGGGGGTGTTCTGAAGACGCTTCTAAGAACACTCGCGGTGTCCGGGGAGTGTTCGTAGGGGGTGTCCTGAGCACACTGTCTGTATTGTTCTCTGTCATGTTGAATGTGTCCTAAGAACACTCGCGGTGTCCTGAAATGTTCCCAAATAAACAAAATGGGGGTGTTCTAAAGAAGCTTCTAAGAACACTCGCGGTCTCCGGGTAGTGTTCGTAGGGGGTGTCCTGAGGACGCTGTCCGTATTGTTCTCTGTCAAGTTGAATGTGCCTTAAGAACACTCGCGGTGTCCTGAAATGTTTGCAAATAAACAAGATGGTGGTGTTCTGAAGACGCTTTTAAGAACACTCGCGGTGTCCGGGGAGTGTTCGTAGGGGGTGTCCTGAGGACGCTGTCCGTATTGTTCTCTGTCAAGTTGAATGTGTCCTAAGCACACTCGCGGTGTCCTGAAATTTTCGCAAATAAACAAGATGGTGGTGTTCTGAAGAAGCTTCTAAGAAGACTCCCGGTGTCCTGGAATCTTCGTAGGGGGTGTCCTGAGGACGCTGTCCGTATTGTCCTCTGTCAAGTTGAATGTGTCCTAAGAACACTCGCGGTGTCCTGAAATGTTCGCAAATATACAAGATGGTGGTCTTCTGAAGACGCTTCTAAGAACACTCGCGGTTCCCGGGGAGTGTTCGTAGGGGATGTCCTGAGGACGCTGTCCGTATTGTTCTCTGTCAAGTTGAATGTGTTCTAAGAACACCCGCGGTGTCCTGAAATGTTCGCAAATAAACAAAATGGGGGTGTTCTGAAGACGTTTTTGAGAACACTCCCGGTGTCCTAGAATGTTCGTAGGGGGTGTCCTTAGGACGATGTCCGTATTGTTCGTTGTTAAGTTGAAAGTGTTCTAAGAACTATCGCGTTGTTCTGAAATGTTCGTAGGGGGTGTCCTGAAAACGGTGTCCGTATTGTTCGCTGGCAAGTTCAAAGTGTTCTAAGAACACTCACATTGTTCGCGGACATTAAAAGTTTCCCATAGATCATAGTTGAAATGTTTCACTCTATGGATGTGATATGCTGCGGTGGTTGTTGCCAGGGCATAGAGTCTTGGGTGCATGGCCATATGGCCATGCACCCAAGAATCTATGCCTTGGCAACAACCACCGCAGCATATCACATTCATATTTGCTTATAACCTTGGGTGAAAAACAAATGTATAAGGAACAAAGGTATTAGATACTATTGATGTGATATGCTGCTATGGTTGTCCTTATTATTGTATACTTACTGTTTGGTCTATTAATGGGAGTCCATGTTTTTCTTCTTCATTTCTGTGATAAAAGAAAATAGCATGTTAGTATTAGTATTTTGTAACGACTTATTACATTGTATAAGCAATATACTTTTATTTTTTTTCGACCCTCATATTTAGTAGAGTACAAATCAGAGTACTGTGCAATTTGCTCAGTTTCTGTATTTGTTGCTAAAATCATTGGGTCTGTGGGAGAAAAATGAGAAAAAAAAATCCATGTTGGATTAAAAAAAAACCTTTTTCTGTTATGCTACAGTTTATTTTTTTTGTTTGTTTTCAGTGTTCACTTGTTGTTTCTGGCTAATGCTTTATACTTTGCTTTGTTGTATTTTTTTGGAGCAGTAACAGATTCTTCATTTGTTTTGATATTATAAAATTTTAGAGCAGTTAGATACCAATTGGCATATTCTAACTGTATATTTTTTAATATATTTTAGTGGTTTTGATTTATCTATTTGGATATTGTTAAATTTTGGGACAGTTAGATACCAACTGGCGTATTCTAACTGTGTATTTTTTGGCCTAATTTAGTGGTATTCATTTATCTGATTAGTTGTTGTAGAATCTTTGAGCTGTTAGATAGCTTTTGGAGTATGCTAACAGTTTATATTATTTTAACACAAATTTATAATTTTGGGACAGTTAGATACCAATTGGCGTATTCTAACTGTGTATTTTTTGGTCTAATTTAGTGGTATTCATTTATCTGATTAGTTGTTGTAGAATCTTTGAGCAGTTAGATAGCTTTTGGAGTATTCTAACAGTTTATATTATTTTAACACAAATTTATAATTTTGGGACAGTTAGATACCAATTGGCGTATTCTAACTGTGTATTTTTTGGTCTAATTTAGTGGTATTCATTTATCTGATTAGTTGTTGTAGAATCTTTGAGCAGTTAGATAGCTTTTGGAGTATTCTAACAGTTTATATTTTTTTAACACAAATTTACTTAAAGGTTTAAATAAAGTTTATTTATCAAATTGTGGTTTTAAGAACATCAAATAAGCGTTTGTAAGATTTGCTGGTAATCTCTGCTTTAGAGTAATGGTACTATCATTACATTCAAACCATCCACATTTCTTTTTTATATATGCAGTGTAGTGCCCTGAATTGGTTGTGGCTCCTGCGTGGTAGATTATACCTATTGTTGTGAAGGTTTTCTTACCAAGTGATATTTGACCATGTGTGAATCCAGTCAGCTTGCAGTTGTTTTTGGTACCATCTGCATTGTAACGTAGAAGCATTAGTATTACGTATTTACTATGTGTTTGTATTATTAACGTGGAGCGATTATCTGAATTGCAGGTAGAGCATAATCTACCATGGGTTGCATTTTGTACAAGTTGCTGAAATGGAATGGATTCACAATTTGGTATTGATATATATATATATGAAGCGTTCATTGGGGATTTCATCTTGTGTCACATTGTTGCAGAGAGTGCATGTATGTTTCCACATGTATGAAATCTGAAAGATTTCATTTATAGGTATGTTTTTGTTTTCCAGTCCTTGTAGTAAGTACATTAGAAATTCTTGTGGATCTTCCTGTGAGTTTATAGTGAATTTCACCATTCCAGCACAGTAGTCCAATTGTCGTCTTATTCCAAAAACACTATATGTGTTGTCAGGATTGTTTGCTGCATTTCTGTGAAGTACTAACATTTGCAAACACAATGGGTCTGTACTGTGTAAGTAAATGTTGTCAACAATTGGTGGTAATTGAAATAAAATATTCATTGCTACATTTGCATAGCAACTTACACCAACTATATTTGAGAATTTAAATGGTCCAGGTAGTTCTGTATCTAACTGCTTTTTTGGAGTTTTTCTTCCTTCTTTAAAGAAGTACCTGGTTTACTTTCTCTAATTGATTCTTTTTTGTTTGTGGTACTTGATGAAGTATTAGTTTCTTTTACTCTCTTTGGAGGATTTGCAGTGACGTCCTGTTGCATTTCTGTTTGATTTAGTTTTCTTTTACAACGTTTTAGTTTTTGTGGAACAGAATATGTGTTTAGATGGGGAGTGTATAGTGAGCGAAGTCTATTATATTCTAAAATGCAAGGAATATCAGCGTTTACTTTACTTGCATCAAAGTTGATTAGAAATGGACCGTCAAGTGTACGTAAGCGTGATAGTGCTATGTAGCTCATGCCTTCTTTAAAGACTGTGTTACCAATATCTATCATTGCTTTGTCTAGGGTAAGACCTTGTGATTTATGAATCGTGACTGCGTATGCAAGAGTTAGAGAAAATTGTTCTCTGCGTACATACATATCTTTGAAGAGAAGGAATCTAGCTGTTGAGCGTCCTATCCGTTTTACTTCTGAAAGTTTGTCAAAGAGTATATTGACAAACTGAATTTTGTTGTCACGTGGGTATGTTTGAAAGCCACCAACTGTACCCAGTGCTCCATTAATTAGTCCTTGGTCCACGTCAAGGTTACGTTTAAGCATTACTCTGCAATTTAAGGATAATTTTAACATCTTTTCTAAGCCTGCTGTGTTTGAGATTGATTTTTCTAAATTATTTAGTCTTGTTGTGGCTTGGTCACACATGGGTAGTGTCATACCATGTACATCTAGTTTGTCTGTGGCGCTAATTTCCATTATTGGTTGCATTTCTTTACTTAACATTATTTCATTGAATTTGAGACAGCTTGCAAGAGTTGGCATTAAGGCCATACAATTGACATTTTTGTGGGCTAATTGTTCCATGACATCTGTAGCACATGCATTATCGCCATAAAGTGCATTAATGTGCTGGGTTTTCAATGTTGCTTCTGCTTCTTTAGAAAGTATACCAACTCTCAAACTTTTTAAAATGTTGGCATAAGTTAGATCAGCAGATTGGCGCATGTTTTCTGTTAATTCTCTGTATTGGAAATGTTGCCAAAGGTTGACATTTCCAATGCTGCCAACAGTTTTACGGCAGAGTTTGTGCCCTAATGTTTTAAAAATAGGTTCACCTTTTACTGGTGTTAATTGAAGCAGATCTCCAAAACAATAATGTGTTTTCCTGCAAAGAGCTCTTCATAGTCTGTTTTGAGTACTTCTTGTAATCTGAGGTGAATCAAAGCTAACATCAGGTTGGAGACCATGCTCACTTCATCTATTAGTAGCATTTTCATTTGTTTCAATACTCTGCGTAATTCCATTGCAGCTTCTGCAGAAAGTTTGTAATAGTCTAATTTGTTCTGGTGTTCTACTTGTAATAGTAGTAATCGGTGTAATGTAACATGTTGTAGGCAGCTAATCCTGTGGGGGCAGTGACAACAGCTGACAGTTTTTTGTTTGACAATTGTTGAAGGAACTTACTAATGATTTTGATTAGGAATGTTTTGCCAGAACCAGCTTCACCACTGACGTACAGTAGTATAGGTTTATAATTATGGCAGGAACATTCTTTATTTTCATGTTTTGCACCATGTGCCATTTGTTTTGTTACTTCTTGAAAAATGCTACTTTGCTCATTGTTTAGTTTTGATTGTAGTATAGTTAAGTCTTCCTTATCTTCATACTGACACATGGTGTTTTCTACTTCTATCATAGCTAATTCTGCCTCATTTGTTATTAGTGGTTCTCCCAGTGGTTCTTGGCTTCCTGTTGCAGAAGGTTGACTACTGTCAGGAGTATCCTTATCTAGTTGGGCTTGGAGTTCTTCTTCATGTTGCTGTTCATTGTGCAACATTGTTTTGTACTGTGTAAAGTTTACATCAGTTATAGTGCTTTCATTTGCTTTGAAAGCATCCTCATATGAGTCATAGTTATCTAGTAATTGTTCTTCTTTTCTCCGTGGTTTGAAGAGTTGTAGCAGGGACATGTAATATACTTCTTTATGTTGAGGAGTCTTCAATGACAATTTGATATGATTAATTAAATTTGGTTTAGTGAGTTTAACTAAGCTGCCTTCACAGTCTGTCACTCTATATTTACCTTTTTTTTCATCAGGTTTCATATTATTTTTGTATGTGTAGTTTTGGGCTATTTGGTATAGACACATGTTTTCCAAAGTATTACTTCTGTTTGGGTAGTATGTGTCCAATAAATTGTTTTTTAAAATGTCTTGGCTGTTGGGATCATGTTTGGCTATTGTTTCTATATCTTCATATGATTTTAGAACTCTTTTTCTAGATTTAGCTGGACCAAGACTTAGCCATACTATATTTTCAGATTTACCATACAATGAAGTACCAGTTAAACGATCAGCTGCTTCATAAGATGCACATTCTCTATGGGTGAGCATTTTTATGCCCAAGCTGTATAATTTCTGAGATACTGTTTTATCTGATGACAGGTCATTCCAGAGGTCTTGGAGCTCTGTCTTTTCTGCTTTAGTTAAGTATGCTGTGACATATAGTGCAACTGCAGTAGAATTGTCTGCAATGTACTGCACATCTATGTTTGCATTCCATAAGTGGGCAATGATTGCATTATAATCATTGATATATTTTTCTTCTTCTTTTCTTTTTATGTAATATGTATTTTTAGGTGACTTACCTTTAACACTATGTCTAACTGAAGACATGAGGTGGTTTACTTGACCTGTATTTGTAACTGGTCTATGGAAACCAAATCGGCATTTGGTGTAGTATTTGCCTTTGTTTTTGTATTTGCGACGACAATATTTTCCACATTTGTGTCTTTGACATTGTAAAATGTGTGCACGAAGATCACTATTTGTGGCTTCTGATGGAATTTCACAAGTGACATATTTTTCAATAAACTGTAAAACAGTGGCATCACTGTCTTGACCAAATTTAGGAGCATCTTTAATCCGTAAAAGCATGTGGATATGTGGTGCTCCTCTGGCTTGGTATTCTTTTCTCCAAAAGAAGTGTTGCACTTCTCCAAGGGGAGGAACAGTTTTATTACAAATAAAATGTAGCATAGCAATGAAGCGATGGTGGAAATATCTTGAAACATTAACAGGATCCAAAGAACAAAGTTTTCCAGGTGTTAGAATATCTATGTTTGTTTTGTTTTTATTTGATATGCGTAGGAAATCATGTAAATCTTCCCATGCATATTCTGCTCAACTTAATGTAACAAACCAAGTGGGTGGGCCAAGGTTTCTGATCATACAACGTAGATCTCCATGACATCGAAACCAGTACTCTTTAGTACCATGCATATTTGCTAATAGATTTGTAATATTTGATTGTAAAACCTCATCCTTTTGTTGCACTTTCTCTAATAATTGTGTAGCTGTCATATTTTGAAAGTGTGATCCTGATTTTAATATGTGTGCAACTCCGTAACATAAAGTTGCTAGTTCACTTTCAAAGAGTAGGTGGAATATGTCTTCCACATTTTGTCTAAATCTGGGATCTTCAGAATACATCCGTAATGAGCGGTATTCTGAAGCTGATATTTGAATATGTCTATCATCATACCTTCCTCCTTTGCCATTAGGATAGAGTAGAGGAAAAGCACGTGCTTCTATACTTTTTTCCCATATACTGATTGGCGATCCTTTTGTTTGACGCATTTGGTAAGTTTCCAGTACATCTTGTACCGTGTCATTACAGTGCAAAGGATGAATTGTATAATGTATTACATTATTTGATATTGTAGCAGGATCTAGTAGCTCAAATTGACCAGCTTCTTGTGTTTCTTGAATTATTTCAGTTGTATCTTTCAAGTTTTCTTCAATATTAATTTCTTTGTAATATTCATTATTCTCTTTAAGATATTGGAAGGCTTGTCTAACTTTATATAAATCTACCTGCCAAAAATATTGCCATATTTTTTTGTCTTTTGTAGGTACTCCATTTACTAATATAATTAAAGATTGCTGCATTGGACGTTGCACTCCTAGAGTATGCACATTTTCTTTTAGATTTAATGGTAAATAAACTACTTTTCCACGAATGCCTTTTACCAATTCAGAGGGAGGTAATTTTGCTGTTTTTGGTTGAAGGCGTATTATTGCTTGAAATGGGTGTACTGTTTGAATTATGATGCTCTCATATAAATTAAGTTGTTGTAGAGGTTTTGGTACTGGGTATAATTCCAAATTATTTTTGATAGAACGTGAAGGAGTTTGGTTATTGTCAAGTTTTGTAGTGCAATAACTGCAAAGTATTAAGGGCTCAGTTATTTCATATTTGTTTTCTGCTACAAGGTAGAGAGCTAATTCAAACCATTTAGAATCTTCATTGTCTTCTATTTTGTATGATAGGTCCACAGTTTTAGTGTTACTTTTATAAAAATTCTACGGCAACATACACATACATGGTTTGGTACTTCAGCTGATGTACTTTTAAATTTTAGTATTTCTTTTTTGTATGTGTTTAGCAAAAGGTTGCCATGTGTAGAATTGTTGCTTAATTGGTTTAAAGCTATTTCATTCTGTAAATGGCTTTCACTTCCAAAATACTTTTTCTGGATATAGTGAATTTCTTCAAGTAGGTCTTTTGCTGTACCATGTAGAAGGATGTTATTTAACTTTGCTAGTGCTAAAGCAGGACTTTTAGCATAGTACAGTTTATAGACTAGATTTCTTATAGTTGAATGATGTGTTGATGTCCTTTTGATATCATGGAAAGTGGTTTTACAAGTAGGTCCTGTAATGCAGGCCAATGAATGTCCTTGTAGTCCTGTGTACTTGCGCGCTGGACAGGTATCTATATTTTGCAGTAATTTAATTTTGATTTTGTCTTTGCTTTTTACATATTTATTGAGGAATTGGCGTAAAGATTTGAAATATTGTTTGGGAATGTTACACATTGACGTGCATGGCCATTTGTACACTAGACGTTCTGATTGAGTTGAATGGAGGGGTAATTCTAAGTTTTCAGGGCATATTTTTGTAAGAAGTACTTCTTGTTCCATTATGGTATTATTCACTTTTTCATAACCTCGACCACTGCTATGTATGGCAATTGTATTCGTTTGCTTTTGTTTGTACGCTTCTTCATTAAAATATGGTTCTGTGCTTGTAGTGTGATTCCATTCACCTCCGCAGATACTTAAGAAGTTCTTTCTGTTGATATTTCGCTTATTGAGAAGTCTTTTTTGTAATTTAGTTATTAGTTTTGTTAGTGGTTTCATTTTGTTTAACAGTAAAATAAATAAATCTCTTTTGAGAAGAATTGCACTGTCCATCAATGCTTCTAAGATTAATTTCCTACGATAGGTTTTAAGCTTTGAACCTGATTTCTCTCCTGTTTTTATAAGATTTTGAAGGACTGTGTGACAGTATATTTTGGCTAAAATACTTTTCTTGGTATGCTTACTTTGCACTATATTAAAATTTGAAGAAGTAGTTTTATCTGTACTGATAGCTGATTTTCCGTTAATTGTTTTTTGGTTTGTTTTACATTTTGATAGAGGAAGCGAAGTTGTTGTACTTGAAACTTCTTGTGTTTCACTAAATGATTGTATTAGCTGTTTTGTTTCAACTTTTCTTACAAATTCTGCTAGAGATGGATGCTTATGTTGGACACCTTTATTTTCATTTGCTCTACTTTTGCGTTGCTTTCTACGGACTTCACTTTTGGTAGGCATTCTTTAGGGTCTGTTGAAGAAAATAAAGAAGATATGGGTTGGGGTGTTCTGGAATGTATGTGTGCTGTGTGCATGAGTGTTTGAGTAAGATGATAAAGATGTATGTAATGGTGTGTGATTGTGCATTGGGAACTAAAACTAGTAGGGATAGGTATTCTTGAATTTATGTGTTACTAAACTGGGGTTCAGATGCCAAAAAAAATGTAAGCTAGCGGTGTGGAAAAGTACAAATAGTAAATCTAATGTATACAATTAAAACAGTTGTTTGTTCTATAATATGAAAGTTGTAGTGGTTCAGTTGGCTAATTTGTGTGTCCAAAAATAGAAATTTGTGGGCCATTCTGGCTGTAAATCGCTATTTAAGACATGGACATTTTTGGACAAAATGGTACAAAATCTCTATTTTTAGAAACTGAAATAGCTTGTATTAATGTTATAGTATATTTGATTAATAATACAAATATTATGGTGATATTTTACTTACTTTTTTTTTTAATTAACAGGTAACTTCTTAGTTTTTCTTTCTTCTTCGAATTCGGCTGCTTCTTTTCAGGAAACTGGTCTTCACTGCAATTGTAAAAGATTCAAATTAGTAACTTTGTTTGTATATAGCACTGTTTTTAATTTAGATATTGATTTTTTTAATTGAAATCCTCAGTGGCTTCTGTAAAACCATTAAACTAATTTATTTACATAAGATACATTGCATCAGTTCAGTACAGATGATATGTATTGAATGACTAACTGTAGCAAAAAAAAAATATCTTTACTATGTCTTGTGAAATTTATAATATATTAGTGAATACCACTATTTCTGTAAGTAAACTGTTCTAGGTAATAGCGCCTCAATGTCATGTCTAATTTAAAGTAATTAAGTAAATAAATAAATAAAAACAAACAATATGAAATTGTATAAGTATTTTTATAAAGGTTTAAACATAGATTGTGTTTGCATGCAATTTTGTTTGAATATATGTAGTCTATATATTTCATTTAAAAAATGTTAGTTTAACATGATTTGAGTGTGTGTGTATAAAGAAAGTAAAAAGTATAAAGGTTTATAAGTGATAGTTGATTTTAGGAAATTGAAAAAAGTACAGTAAATTCATTTTACAGATTTTACAAGGTAAAAGTCTGTTTGAAAATGTGTTCATCTACTATCCAGAAAATATGCATACCTGAAGTTTGTGTTCATGCATATGGATATGCATGGAGCTGCAAGTAGAAATCTTGAAGACTTGTACAGTATTTCTGGTAGATGCTCCTTGCCAATGATATGACACTTGTACTCAGAGAGATTCAGAGTACATTTGCAGTGCTGATCTATGATGATGCAGTATCAGAAATGCCTGACGCGGTGGGTGTATCAGCAGGGTTGCCCGCGATGTGGTCCACCCCACTCAAATCCTGAGAGTCTTTTAATTCCCCTTCCTCCTCACCTGATGAAGACGAGAAGTCCAACTTCCTTCCACGAGGTTGATGAGTAAATGTTCTCCTCTCCTTGTGTAGATAGGGTCTGCCTCGGGAGGAAGCCACCGCGACCCCTTGGGAATGAATTCGCAGGGACTCCCCCCCGCGACAGACAAGTACGGCAAGGGGAAAAGCCTAACGGCACAAAAACCCCTTTGGAGTGTAGGTATCCGATGGTGCGGAACGAAGGAAAATCCAAAGCCAGCTGAAATGCGGGATACTGGCAAACTGATGGTAGGGAAGCACTAAAGGTAAGGGGGGGGGGTGACCAGAGAGAGAAACGGCAAAAACAAGTAAGACAAGAGAAAAGAGGTGGAGAGCAACCGTGCCCGCGAAACAAGAAGGAGCACCGGTAAGAGAGAGAGGGCAACAGGAGGAAATATAGGATAGGAGCGGAACTCCGCTAAGCGAGAGAACTGTGGAGCGCAAGCAACGAAGAGGAAATCAGAAGTTGCAACGCGCCGAACTGCCGAGCGCGAACAGAGAAGTACACACAGCGGCGGCCATGTTGGAAAAGACTAGAATGTAAACAGCGCTAGTGAGCACAACGTGGCGGCACAGTCGGACGACCGCCATGTTTCCACCTCTTCCATAACCGCCAGAACCCAGCGGTTGTGACAGTATGCCCCCTTCGAAGTCGGGTTCCCCCCGGCTTGTCGGGATGTAATCTGTGAAACCGACGCAACAACATGTATATGGATCCGAGGTTCCCATGTATCTTCCGAGGAAGGATACCCCTTCCAATGAATAAGATATTCAAGGCGACCTCTGTGATAACGTGAATCCCGGATATGGGAGACCTTGTATTCTTCAGAGGTGGGAGCAGGCAAAGTAGGGAGACTGGGGGTATTCTGTTTCCTGTTCCCTGATTTGAAAGGACGTAATTGAGAGGCATGAAAGGTCGGATGTATGCGACTAAGATTGTTAGGCAGTTTGAGGCGATAAGCCACCGGATTGATCCTGGATAGAACCTCGAAGGGGCCAATAAATCGGGGGGATAGTTTAGATGGGCGTACCCAGCGGGGTAGAAACTTAGTGGACAGCATGACTTTAGATCCTCTTTTCCACTCCGGGACAGGTCTCCGGTGTTTATCCGCTTGTAGTTTGTTACGGGTATTAGCCTTTAAAAGACTTTGGTTGGCGGTGTTATGGGCTTCCTTTAACCTAGACAAAGAGTTTTCCAAGGATGGTATGGGAGTCTCAGTCCAGAAGGTAGGTACTATGAATGTAGGATGGTACCCATACGTACAAAAGAAAGGGCTGATTTCCAGTGCGCTGTGTACTGAATTGTTATAAGAAAATTCAGCTGTTGGTAAGAGGGACACCCAGTTGTCCTGTTGTTGGTTGATGAAACACCTCAAATACTGCTCAAGAGTACCGTTTAGCCTTTCTGTCTGCCCGTTGGTCTGTGGGTGAAACCCAGAAGACAGAGCCCTTTCGATACCCAGCAGTCTGCACAAGGCTGTCCAGAACTTAGAGGTGTATTGGCTCCCACGGTCAGACACGATCTTGTTGGGGAGACCGTGTAATCTGAAGATATCTTTCATAAAGACTTCCGCCATAAGGGAGGCCGAAGGTATTTTGGACAGGGGGGAAAAATGAGCCAACTTTGAGAAGGAATCCACAGTTACCATAATGCAGGTACAGCCCTGGGAATTTGGTAGGTCTACGATGAAGTCTGTAGATATGTGTTTCCAGGGGCCTGGAGGAATCGGGTCTTGTTGAAGCAGGCCAAGGGGACTTTGTGTGGAATGCTTGTTTTGCATACAGGTAAGACAGGTCTGGATGTAAGCCTGAGTGTCGGCTCATATACTGGGCCAGTAAAATGATCTCTGCAGTAATTCCAGGGTCCCTCGTAGTCCTCTATGCCCGGCTACCCTTGAGTCGTGGCACCACTGGAGGGCTTGTATTCTGAGGTCTGGTGAAGGAAGGATAAGCCTTCCTCGAGAGAAGTACAGACCGTCCCTCAGTTCCACCGGAGTCCCCCCCACTTGCATGAGTGTTTCTTCAGGGGAAAGAGAACTTTCTCTCACTTTTTCCAGGAAAGACGATACGGCGGAAATGATCCTGATATGGGGAAACATGAGTACTTTCTCGTATCCCAGAGAGGCCTCATCTCTGCGAGATAACGCGTCCGCAACCTGGTTTTGAGTTCCGGGTATGTATGTTATGAGAAAATGGAATTGGGCAAAGAAATGTGCCCATCGGGCTTGTCTGGTGTTATAGCACTCTTGTTGGCGTAGGATCTGTAGATTCTTGTGATCAGTCCGTATCAGGAACGGGTGTAGGCTTCCTTGGAGAAGGTGTCTCCATTCAAGACAAGCCAATTTCATGGCTAGCAGTTCTTTTTCTATTATGGAGTAGTTCTGTTGACTAGGGTTGAGTAATAGGCGATGGGATGTTCTCGACCTTGATTTGTTTGCAGAAGAACGGCGCCAACCGCACCCGCAGAGGCGTCAGTCTCTAGAATAAAGGGGAGCAGTTGGTCCGGCTGTCTCAGTATAGGTGCTGAGCAAAACCTCTTTTTCAGGCAGAGGAAACTCTCTTCGGCTTCCCTGGACCATTGGAATGGCCCGGAGGCTTTCTTCAGTAAGGAGGTAATGGGCAGGGTTAGTCGGGAGAATTCGGGAATGAACTTCCGGTAAAAGTTGGCCAGACCCAAGAATCTTTGGATCTCTTTGACCGATGAAGGGGAGGGCCAGTCTAGTATGGCTTCGACCTTCTTTGGATCCATGGCGATTCCCTCGCTGGACAGGATGAAGCCCAAATAGGAGACAGAGGACTTAGCGAAAGCACACTTTTCCGGCTTGACTAGTAAATGATGATGTTGCAGCCTGCGCAATACTTCCTTCACATGACGGGTATGTTCTTCGGGTTGACGGGAGTAAATCAGAATATCGTCTAAATAGACAACGGTATTTTGACCCAAGAGATCAGAAAATATACGGTCCATAAACCTTTGAAAGACTGAGGGAGCGTTGACCAAGCCGAACGGCATAACTTGATATTCGAACAGTCCATAGGGAGTGCGGAAAGCCGTCTTCCACTCGTCACCAGTTCTTATGCGGAGCAGAGGATAGGCATTCCGTAGGTCGAGTTTTGAAAATATTACCGAACCTTGGACGGCCTCCAGGATCTCAGTGATGATGGGCATAGGGTATCGGTCCTTGATGGTAAGTTGGTTGAGCCCTCGATAATCGATACAAGGTCTTAGGTCTTTGGAGTCCCTCTTTGGAATGAAGAATAAAGATGCTCCTGCTGGCGATCTGGACGGTCGAATAAGCCCATTGGCTAGGTTGTCGTCTAAGTAACGTCTAAGGACTACTTTTTCCGACAATGAAAGGGGATACATCCTACAAAACGGAACCAGAGCCTGAGGGACTAAGTCTATCCTACAGTCCTCCGGTCTGTGAGGAGGAAGTTCCATCGGTTGTTGGTCTTGGAACACTGTGGCGTACTCCTGGAAACTGTTTGGGATACAGTGGATCGTGCTCCTCTCAGGGGCACACCCCATCATGACACTTTCGAACAAGGGTCCTGGAAGACACTTCTCCAGACAGAAGGTCGAATGAAAACTCAGGAGATTTGCCGACCAATCGATGGTAGGGTTGTGTCGTCGGAGCCATCCGATCCCCAAAATGACTGGGAAGTGAGCTGCTCGGATTATGTCGAAGTTCAGTACTTCAGTGTGTTGTTGTATGGATACTCGTACTTCCTCAGTGGTATGGGTAATGAGGCCGGAGCACAGAGGGGTACCATCTACACCCTCTACCTTCTGGTCTACCTTCTTGGCTATCCTATGAAGGCCTATCTTGTCGGCCCATAGGGTGTCCAGAAAGTTACCGGCTGCACCACAGTCCAGCAGGGCCAGGGTCTCAATCTCCTTTCCTCTGAACTGTAGCTGAACGTATAACACCATAAGACGTTGGTCTTCCGAGGGTTGAGCAGAAGTAACGGAAAGTGTTACATAGGAACTGAGAAATGTCCCTCGGTAGTCCGTCCTACCAACTACCGAGGGCGTTCGTTTCCCGAACGTCTGGGAGGTACATCTGGGCAGTCTCTCAAGAGATGAGTGGAGGAGCCACAGTATAGACACAGGTTGCCTTCTCTTCTCCTTTTCTTTTCTTCAGCAGTCAAGGGCGATCTGGTTGTTCCTATCTGCATAGGTTCTTCCCGGGTGGATGTACGAGCGGCAGGTGAGGAGGTCGATGGGTGAGTCTCTGGGTAGGAACTGACATTACGGTTCTTCCTCTTTTCATTTCTCCTTGCAGACAAGCGAAAGTCTATTCGTACCACTGCTTTTATGAGATCGGAGAAAGAATCAGGGCGAGGGGTTCTAGCGAGCTCGTCCTTTAGCTCTTCGCGCAATCCTCTCCTGAAGATGGTATATTGAGCCTCTTCTTGCCAGCCGGCTTCAGCAGCTAGTCTTTTGAAGGAGGATATGTAAGTGAGTAAATCAGAACCACCCTGACGTACATCCAACAGGTCTTCACTGGCCTGGTGAGCGCTTTCAGTGCGAAGAAATGTCTGCTTGAGAAGCTCTTTGAACGCTACAAAGTCCTGTAATACTGGGTCGGACCGGGACACCAGAGGGGTAGCCCAAGCTAGGGCATTTCCAGTCATGTGAGTGATCATAAACCCCACTTTGGCATGATCAGAGGAAAAGGTGTTCTGTCTGAATGTAAAATGAATATTACAAGCCTCCAAGAATTCTTTGACTTTCTTCTCGGATCCGTCAAATTTTCCTGACACTAGAGGCAAAGGCGGTAAATCAGTGCCTTGCTGTTCTCTGGCGGTGACTCTCTGTTGGAGAGCGGTATTTGCTGTTTGAAGTGCTTGAACTTCCAGGTTTAAGTTTTGTACCGCCGCAACCAATTCTTGAAGTTGCTGGGGAGTTGCCATGTCTGTATCTAGGCGTTGCAAGCTATCAGAAATGCCTGACGCGGTGGGTGTATCAGCAGGGTTGCCCGCGATGTGGTCCACCCCACTCAAATCCTGAGAGTCTTTTAATTCCCCTTCCTCCTCACCTGATGAAGACGAGAAGTCCAACTTCCTTCCACGAGGTCGATGAGTAAATGTTCTCCTCTCCTTGTGTAGATAGGGTCTGCCTCTGGAGGAAGCCACCGCGACCCCTTGGGAATGAATTCGCGGGGACTCCCCCCCGCGACAGACAAGTACGGCAAGGGGAAAAGCCTAACGGCACAAAAACCCCTTTGGAGTGTAGGTATCCGATGGTGCGGAACGAAGGAAAATCCAAAGCCAGCTGAAATGCGGGATACTGGCAAACTGATGGTAGGGAAGCACTAAAGGTAAGGGGGGGGCGACCAGAGAGAGAAACGGCAAAAACAAGTAAGACAAGAGAAAAGAGGTGGAGAGCAACCGTGCCCGCGAAACAAGAAGGAGCACCGGTAAGAGAGAGAGGGCAACAGGAGGAAATATAGGATAGGAGCGGAACTCCGCTAAGCGAGAGAACTGTGGAGCGCAAGCAACGAAGAGGAAATCAGAAGTTGCAACGCGCCGAACTGCCGAGCGCGAACAGAGAAGTACACACAGCGGCGGCCATGTTGGAAAAGACTAGAATGTAAACAGCGCTAGTGAGCACAACGTGGCGACACAGTCGGACGACCGCCATGTTTCCACCTCTTCCATAACTGCCAGAACCCAGCGGTTGTGACATGCAGTTAGATGTAGAGGTCTTGAATATGATTGGTGCATGGTCATGTGATTTTTGAGGTACATCCAATGAGGGAATGGCAGAGAGAGTGTAGTGGAAATGGTAGAAGGGCTGTTCATGTTACGATATGTCCGCGGACATGGCGGTAGTTCGCGGACATCGGGAGTTACATCCGGGGATTTTTGGGTTCAGAAGTCATGCAAATGAGAATAAGCACTGAAAGGGATTGGTCAGGAAAGTTTGGTGGGTGTGTTGTGCCAGGAGAGATTTTCTCAGATACTCTTTTTGCTGAGAGAACAAAAGATAGCTATGGCTGTGTGTTTCAGAAAACAGATTGTTTGGATTTTAGGAGATTCGTGGATACATTGGTTGAAGGTGCATGCAGAAAGCTGTGGAGTAGCTGTAGATCTTGGATTCCCACATGTGGAAGTACACTGGCATGGAGTACGTGGAATGAAGTGGTTGGACTTGCTACCTCTCTGTGCTACTTTGGAGACAGAGCAACATCCAGACATAATTGTAATTCATTGTGGAGGGAACAGTTTAGGACATGTGACTGGAATTGTTTTGCAATTTGCTATGAAAGAAGGACTTAGGAAGGTTATGGACATGTTTCCTAATTCTCAAGTGATATTTTCACGGATTGCGCAGAGACAAATGTGGCTTCGTTCTTCTTCATTTGGTCCACAAATGGAAAAAGCAAGGCGCAATGTTAATAAGGCTGTTTGTGGCTTTCTAAGAGATTTTGGCATGTCTTCTTTTCACAATGAAAATATTATGTTTTGTAGTACATACATTTTTCCCAGAGATGGAGTTCATCTTACTTATGCTGGCAATCAGATTTTTCTGAGAAATGTACAAAATGCATTGCGACCTTTTTTGGAATTACAACAACGATTTTGAAGTAGATGTTAAGTATTTACAATTTTTGACTTACAAACACCACCCAAAGGCTCTTTTCAGAGCCACCACTTCTTTCCAGAGAAAATTACAATGTTTGTGATGGAGTAGCAACCCAATTTTTTTAATGTTCGCGAACTGTCCGCGGACTTCTAAAAAATACCAAGAGCCCTGCTTCATTTATTTTTACTTCTATTTTTTAACTGGGAAAGGCGGCTCTGAAAAGAGCCTTATTTTCTTTTGATTTTTGTAATTTTGTATTTTTTTTGGTTTTTCAGACACGACACACTAGGAGAGGAGGGTAAAGGAGGGTAAAGGGGGGACACCAACCACAGGGATAAGAAAGGGCGAGCTGAGAGAGGAAGATTTAGAGTGGGTTTTATTTGGGTAGTGAGCAGGTCTTCTCGTGCTCTGAGACGATAGTCTCAAAAGCACTCCGAAGTCGCTCCCCCTGCAGAGTACTGTGTCACAGTACATACATACAACTGTGACCCTCGAAAGGTAGGGGTCATCAGCATTCTGTATGGCCTGTGAGGCAGCTTGAGGAAGACGCTGTCCCACAGAGGTGGTCCTTGTGGTGACAGGATCAGAAACAGAGGATGAAGTAGAGGAAATCAACCTGCTACGTTCTTCGCAAGGTACAACCCTGCGAATAGCCCCAGAGTGAAATGACCTCAGGTGTTGCTTCATAGTAGTGGTCCCAAAGCTGTACTTACCGTGCTTCCCATGACTGAGTATCATTTTGCACTCATTGCAGGTAACACGGTTCGCACAAGCCTTAGGACCATTCCCATGACTGGTAAATAACCGCTACACCCAAGACTCACGCCTAGTGCGGGTAGTAGGGATTTCCTCTACCTCATTCTCATCATCCTCTTCTTCCTCCTCCGCATCCTCACTCCTGTTCCCCTCTTCAGGCCCTTGGGGAGGTGGTGGTGGTGGAGGGGGTGGGGGTGGTGCTGAAGCAGGTGCAGCACCAAGTGGCAGTTCAGCAGCCAAGGATGCCATCTCGATGATGGTGTAGTCTGCAGGTGGCAGCAAAAATCACTGTGTTCTGAAGAATAGCCAGAAACACAATGGGAATAAGCTCTTGGGCGTGGTCTTTTATAGGGGTGCTTGTGCGCGGTCCGCGGACATGCGCACTGTCCGCGGACAGATCGAACACAAAAAAAGGATCGGAAATTTTCAAAAGGTATATAGAACATCAAGATTGCTATGTGGGACTTGTGCCATGGTGAGATTTTATAGAAAAATATTATGGATTAACTGAAAATGTACTTTTAAATTGTTCGGGGACACGAACAGCGTCCGCATTTCAGGACACACAATGAGCGTGGGCGCGGTCATATGATCCGTTTGCGAACTAGTCCGCGAAGGAAGAGCCTGTCCGCAGGACACCAAGTGCACGGAGATTGGTTAGCGCATGCGCATCGATGTCCTACGGACACTGTTCGGGTTCTGAAGTAATTAAAAGTGCGTCACACGTGAAACGAACATTTCAGGACACCGCGTGTGTTCTTAGAACAGTTTAAACTTGGTAGCGAACAGTAAGGATAGAAATAGTGTTCTTCAGGACACTTGTAATTTAGTTTATGTACGAACATTTCAGGACACCAATTGTGTTCTTAGAACAGTTTCAATTGGGTAGCGAACACTGCGAACAGGTATAGTGTTCTTCAGGACAGCTCCATTTTCGTTTACGTACGAACATTTCAGGACACCAATAGCGTTCTTAGAACAGTTTGAACTTGCTAGCGAACAGTACCGGACAGGTATAGTGTTCTTTAGGACACTTTAATTATTGTTTGTTTACGAACATTTCAGGACACCGCGTGTGTTCTTAGTACAGTTTCATGTTGCTAGCGAACACTACGAACAGTTGTAATGTTGTTCAGGACACATCATTTTCGTTTATTTACGAACATTTCAGGACACCAATTGTGTTCTTAGGACAGTTTTAAGTTGATAGCGAACATTACGGAGAGATATAGTGTTCTTTAGAAAACTTTAATTTTTGTTTCTTTACGAACATTTCAGGACACCATGTGTGTTCTTAGAACAGTTTCAACTTGCTAGCGAACAGTACGAACAGGTGTGGTGTTCTTCAGGACACCTCCACTTTCATTTATGTACGAACATTTCAGAACACTCGCACTGTCCGCAGACACTTTTATTGTTTTTTTTTTAAAAAAACGGAAACTATTCACAATACAATATAAAAATTTAACTTTATTTAACATATATTAATAATTTATGACAGAGAAGGTGAGGCAGACACAGAAACAAAAACAGGAGAATTTGGGGTTTCAACATGATTGGTATTAGGTGAAGAAGGGATGGAAATCTCATCAAAACGTTTTGGATTATGGAGAGGGTTTGGGGATAATTCACTGGGATATGGTGAGGAGGGACAAGTAAATGTGGGGCAATGGTACAAGGTTTTTGGTTTGAAATGATTTTCTACAAAAGTTTTTAAATTATTAAAATTAGCCAACAATACATCCATTTTTTCTTCTATATTGTGAAGACTGTTATCCGTAACAGGGTTTTCTGAAGTTTTTTCTATTCTGGTATGCTCTGTACAAAAAAATAATATATATGTTAAATGTATATAAAAAAATAATAAATAAATGGTTTATATTATAAAGTGTTTACCATTAGTTTCACTATCTTGTGACATTTCTTCATGTGGGAAATTGTCCTCTAGCCATTCCAGAGTACTAGACATTTCTGTGAGAAAAAAAAAAAGATAATATATTTTTTAATCTAATACAGAAAGTTTATAAATATATGAGTAAAATGAAGTACACTTTACTATTTCTGGTAAAATAAGTCCTATGTATTCAGTGGGTCTGGTCTTGTTCTCAGTTCTGTTGTGTCTGTGAGGTAATTATGTTTGAAGCCAATTTATCTTCTTGTGGTATATTCCATTTCAGAACATATTGTATTTAAATGAATGGTTAGTGTGTTACATATATGGGTTACATTTCTTATGTATTACTATATATAATGTGTTTGTGTGCTGCTTTTTGAATTTGTTAAATGTTCCTATATTATGATATAACAATCAAACATACCCCACCACCCCCCCCACAGTTTTTAGGTAGTGGTACTGTTCTCCGAACATGTCCGGGAACATTAAATAAGTTTGCGGACATCAAGTTCATAAGAAGAGATCTAGTCAGTTCCATATGACATGTATATAAAGTCAAAGTCATTATTGTTAAATTGTGCTACTAAAAAACTATGAAATTCAGTGAAAAAACTTTGTTAAAGGGACGTTATGGTTAAGTTGCGCTACTAAAAACCTATGAAATTCAGTGAAAAAAACTTTGTTAAAGGGACGTTATGGTTAAGTTGCGCTACTAAAAACCTATGAAATTCAGTGAAAAAACTTTGTTAAAGGGACGTTATGGTTCCAAGTAAAACCGAAAAACCCTTGAAATTCGCCAGTTATGGTAAACTAAGCAACCATAACTCGCGCCACCACCGTGCACTGCTAAGACTAACACCCAGGACATCAAAGATGACATCACAAATATCATTGATGACATCACTGATGACATCACATGTCTGGCTCACTATTTTTTCTTTTGCTGACATATCTAGGCCACATGCTTTTCTTCAGTAACAGTCAGAAACTAAGAATTGTATTTTATTTGTAGACATATCCTTCTAGTAGGTTCTTACAGTAATTCCCTTAGAGTACAGTCACATCATATGAAACATATACATATGGGAAAACACAAGCTTGAAAGACAGCAATCCTTTTTGTGCATAAAGATAATCACTAGACTTATGAGCACTTTCTGATAGTTCTGTTGTTTTTTTTTATGGCTGTACTTTCCCTGTATATGGTCATATTTGTATACATTGTACTCACACTTGTTTCCTTAGGGTCCAATCACATCAAGTGATACATACACATAGGGTAAATAGCAGCTTTGAAACAGAGCAATCATTTATTTGCATGAAACTAATCAGTTAAGTTATGAATTGTTTCTGCTACTACTTGTGCTTTTTTGCTAACTTCACTTTCCCTGTATATACCCATATTGGTATTTGTTCTTGTGTCTTTGTGTTTTGTCTATAGTAATGCAATTATGTAATACATGGGTTTTATTAGCTACTTATTACATATTTCACAGTACACAAAAATCTAGTAAGAAAACAATTATCATTTCATTATTCAACATATTAACATTACGAATATCATACCTTCATCTTGTACGCTGCACACAATGTTATGTTTCTGTATGAGTAGCTTAGTATACTAGATAGAACCCCATAATAGGATGCTATTTATATCAATGCATCGTTCAATGCACTTATTAGGGTATATTTCTTGCAATGATTCTTGACACTTTTTTCGCAACATAATAAGAATCCCTTCTACACATATTTCATGAGAAGTACATACACATGTGATGTCATCAGTGATGTCATCAATGACATTTGTGATGTCATCTTTGATGTCCTGGGTGTTAGTCTTAGCAGTGCACGGTGGTGGCACGAGTTATAGTTGCTTAGCTTACCATAACTGGCGAATTTCAAAGGTTTTTCGGTTTTACTTGGAACCATAACGTCCCTTTAACAAAGTTTTTTCACTGAATTTCATAGGTTTTTAGTAGCGCAACTTAACCATAACGTCCCTTTAACAAAGTTTTTTTCACTGAATATATATATATATATATATATATATATATATATATCTGTTGTGACTTTAGCCCGACGCCTCAATTGTTTTGAAATGTATGAAAAAGTTCGGCTTCAGCCCAGAAGCCATTTAGCTCAATAGTAAGGCTGCAGATTAACCATGCAGGAGGACTTGGGTTAGATTCCCGCCATGTCCAGTGTACACATATGGGTATAGATATATTACATGGCCTGCAGTAGCGGCCATGTAGTTATGGTTAAGTTGCTAAACCCATAGAAAGAACACTTTTTGGGTGGCTTATAACTTTGCTCTCCCTGGACGAAGCCTCACCAAACTTTGCAAAACAAGTATATGACACACTCTGAATTTCTTTGCAAAGTTTGTTGAGGTTTGGTCAAGGGGGGGTCCCAACATTTCTTTTTTTCCCATAGACATAATAGAAAAACATTTCTGTCATGCCTACAGCCGAAACTGCTTGACGGATTTTCACCAAATTTGCGGCAGGAGCGGTGGCTTGGTCCCAAAAGCGTGCTTTTGTTAATTTGGTGTAAATCCGTCCAGTAGTTTCTTTTAAACGACCAAAATGTAAGGCAAACAAATCAGTGATATCTATGTCCACTCCACGGACACACTTCCCTGTTCGCTCCGTGGACAGGATACCGATTGGCTAATCGCTTGCGTCATGTCCGTGGACACACGACGTGTTCTCGGATTGGCTGGGATGAGGCATGAGGTGCGTCATATTTTTTTGATGCGCTCGCCATACTGGATCCGCAGACAGCGTAGCATGGAAGTGAGCATACATCCACTTTTGGGGAGTCTGTTGCTGTGTATGAGTGCTTGGAGAGGGTCGGGGAGTAAGAGATGGGTCAACTGCTGTATTTGTTTAGTTGGGAGAAGGCCATGATGTGTTTGCGGTATCCACGGTCACCACAACATACTAAACACTGGGCGCACTACTGGCTATTTTAGTTTAGTATGATGTTGGTTTTGGGTCATTAGAAGAGCATTGGGTGAAGAGGGTATGTATTGAAGAGTTTGTATGTTGGTTGTAATTATTCTTTAGTATGTTAATTGAAGTGGATAGTTTTTGAGGTGGATGTATTATGTTTTCGGGTTGTGGTCAGTTGGTAGGTGTTTGTTTCTATGGGTGTGTTATGCTGCAGTGGTTGTGAGCAGGGCCTAGTGTCCTGGGTGCATGGCTGAAGTGCCATAGGCCATGTACCCAAGACTCTAGGCCCTGGCCACAACCACTGCAGCATAACACACCCATGTTTCCAAAGATTTTGACTGTGGTATGTGGGCTGCTTAGGGGATATGTTTTAAAAAATGTGTGTACTGAGTAGTGCAATAGTGTTTATATGATAGTGAGATGATGTGTGTTAGTTTGTTTGTTGGATTGTGTTCAGATTGTTGGTATTGAAGACTCTAGGCATTTTGGGTTGTATTTACTGGTGAGGTGCATGGCTGTGTTATGTTGAGGTGTTTGTGAGTTTAATTATTATATACCTACTGTCTCCTTTGTTGAGACTGTAAGAAGAGTTTTGGCCAGGCCATGCAGTCAAGATGGTAGTGTTTGGCAACAAGCACTGCAGCATAAGATACCAATGGAAGCAAACATTTTGGATTGTGGTTCATGGTCAACTGTTTGCTTGAATGGGTGTGTTATGCTGTGGTGGTTGTGAGTCCAATTATTACATACTTACTGTTTGACATTTTGTGGTTGTATGCAGTTCTTTCATGACATGGGTAGTTGGAGCATACATTTCTTTTCAATCACCGTGATAAAAGAACAAATTACATGTTAGTGTAGGTAGTTTATAATGAGTATTGCATTGCATAGTATACATTTATGTATTTTGTCGACCCTCAAAGTTAGTACTTTAGAAGTACTATAGTTCAAACCAGTGTACTGTGCAATTTGCTCAGTTCCTGTGTTTGTTGATGAAATCATTGGGTCTGTGGCAAAAATATCCATGCTGGATTAAAAAATAATAATTCTACATTGTGGTACAATACATTTGCTTCATTGAGTTCAGTAGGAGGAATTGAATATGTGTATAGTTTTTGATTTGGAAGTGGTGGTAGTATTGTTGCAATTAGATAGCGGTTGGTGTATTCTATTTGTATATTTGTTTTTCCATTTTAGTGGTATTTGTCTATCTGTTGGCTTGTTGCAGATTTTTGGGGCAGTTAGATATCTTTTGGCGTATTCTAACTGGTCATAGTTTTGAAGTTCAAGTTTTGTTTATGTGCATACACAGATTAGTTATTACATTTTGTTTTTAAGAATATTAAGTAAGTGTTTGCAAGATTTGCTGGTAATCTCTGTTTTAGACTAATGTTGGTATCATTATATTTCACCCATCCACAATTCTTTTTTTATATATGCAGTGTAGGGACCTGCATTGGTTGTGGCTCCTGCGTGGTAGATTATACCTATTGTTGTGAAGGTTTTCTTACCAAGTGATACTTGACCATGTGTGAATACAGTTAGCTTGCTGTTGTTTTTGGTACCATCTGCATTATAACTTAAAAGCATTACCATTAGGTATTTACTATGTGTCTGTATTTGTAAGGTGGAACGATTATCGGAATTGCAGGTAGTACATACTGTGCCATAGTTTGCATTTTGTACTAGTTACTGAAATGGAATGTATTCACAGTTAGGTATGGATACATACACGAAGCGTTCCTTAGAAACTTCTTTTTGTACTACATGCCTGCAAAGAGTGCATGTGTGTTTCCACATGTATGAAATCTGGAAGATTTCATTTATAGGTATGTTTTTGTTTTCTACTACTTGTAGTATGTACATTAGAAATTCTTGTGGATCTTCTTGTGAGTTTATAGTGAATTTGACCATTCCAGCAAAGTAGCCCAATTCCTGCCTTATTTTAGAAACATTGTAAGTGTTGGCAGGAGTGTTGGTTGCATTTCTATGAAGGATTAACATTTGCAAACAAAATTGGTCTTTACCGTGCAAGTAAATGTTGTCAATAATTGCTGGCAATTGGAATAGAATATTTATTGCTACATTTGCGTAGCAATTTACACCAGTTGCATTTGAAAATTTGAATGGACCTGACAGTTCTGTGTCCAAGTCATTTGTTCGGAGTGTGCGTTGCTTCTTTGAAGAGGTAGTTGAGTTATTTTGAACAGTAGAATCTTCTTTGGTTGTGGTCCTTGATGAAGTATTAGCTTATTTTACTTTACTTGGAGGAATTGCTGTGAGATCTTGCATAGTTTGAGTCTGAAGTAGTTTTCTTTTACAACGTTTTGCTTTTTGCGGAACAGGATAGATTTTCAGATGGGGGGTGTAGAGTGAACGCAGTCTATTGTATTCTAGAATGCAAGAAATATCAGCATTTACTTTACTTGCATCAAAGTTGATTAGCAATAGTCTGTGAAGTGTACGTAAGTGTGATAGTGCTACATAGCTCATGCCTTCTTTAAAGACTGTAGTACCAATATCTGTCAATGCTTTATCTAGGGTAAGACCTTGTGATTTGTGAATGGTGACTGCGTATATAAATAGTTAGAGATAATTGTTCTCTGCGTACATACATGTCTTTAAAAAGAAGGAAGCGGGCTGTTGAGCGTCCTATCCTTTCAACTTTGGATAGTTTGTCAAAGAGAATATTGACAAATTGAATGTTGTTGTCACGTGGGTATGTTTGAAAGCCAACCAATGTACCAAGTGCTCCATTAACTAGTCTTTGGTCCATGTCAAGGTTACGTTTAAGCATTACTCTACAGTTTAAAGATAATCTTATATTTTCTCCAAACCAGCTATGTTAGAGATAGAGTTTTCCAAGGTGTTTATCCTTGTTGTGGCTTGTTGACACATAGGTAGTGTCATACCATGTACGTCCAATTTGTCTGCGGAGGCAATATGAACTATTTTTTTGTATTTCTTTTTTTAACATTGTTTCATTACATTTTTAACCTCTTGCAAGAGTTGGCATCAAGGACATACAATTGACATTTGTGTGTGCTCATTGTTCCATGACATCAGTAGCACATGAGTTATGGCCATAGAGTGCATGGATGTGCTTGGTTTTTGTGTTTTTTGAGATAGTACACCAACTCTAATACTTTTTAAAATGTTGACTTATGCGAGGTCTGCAGACTGATGCATATTTTCAGTTAATTCTCTGTATTGGAAATGTTGCCAAAGGTTGATTTTTCCTATGCTGCCAAGAGTTTTACGGCACAGTTTGTGGCCTAAGGTTTTAAAAAATAGGTTTACCTTTCACTGGTGTTAATTGAAGAAGATCTCCGAAAACAATAATGTGTTTTCCTCCAAATAGTTCTTCGTAGTCTGTTTTGAGGATCTCTTGTAATCTGAGGTGAATCAACGGCAACATTAGGTAGGAGACCATGCTTGTAAGATCAAGCAAGGAATATCAAGCCTTAGTACCACCAAAAATTGGATCCGCCAGTCACGAAGTAGAAGATTTATTCTGTACAGATTCAAATATCAAAGCAGATAGCTTTCTGGCTCCCAGCACCTTGCAGTGCCTACCAGAAACACTGTTAGGGAAGTGAGTCCTGGTCATCACAAAACATGCAGTATTTATACACAGTCCTGGTCATAGCTCAGCCCATCTCCAAACTAACCGATTACAAATTTGGGTTTGTGCCCAGTTCACATAACAAATATACAATATTGGTTTGTACTTTTAACATGTTGTCCCATCCTTGAAGATTCAATGGTGTTGTTGGTTCTCCAGCTTAGGTTGATCCTAGATTCAAGAAAAAAATTCAATAGCTTATTGCTAAGGTATACAGTTCTAGTTTGTCTAACATCCCGTTCTTATGTTTGAATATGGCTGAGGCTATTGATGCAGAAAACACTTTAAATTGAAGTTCACTTTGGCTCCAAGGTTCCTTAAACATACTGACAAACTTTGTTGTCATCAGCTGTGTGGATCTTTAGCTTTTTAGAGTAAATTATGTTTCAAGAAAAGTACACAGGATTCCTTCAAAAACACACAGCAGTAGTTTACATGCATTGTATATCACTGTTTGAGGGAGGACGAGTTTTGTAAACATAGATAACACTGTGAATGAGAGTTCATTCTGACTACAAGGTCTGTTTGCACAGGACAAATAGTCTGCTCTGCCAGCCCTAGTGTTGACATAGGCTCAAAGGTTGTTTCTGTTCTGGCAGCTGAACACATAGTTAGTCATTACTGAAAAGAGAGCAGAATATTAGAATCAAGGTGGAGTACATTTTCCAAGATGGCGTTTTGAAGTCATTTCTAATTCGGAACTTTGCAACGTGGTTTTCCTCGTGGAGCGACTAGGCTTAGGCCAATATAAATATGAAGGAGGCACTATACATTTTCCGTTTCACAAACCCTCCTTTTGGCCTAAGCCAAGAGCTTTACTAAAATAGTCACTCTACTCGTCACCCCCATGTCTCAATGTCCGTACATCCTGAATCACATTCCTCAGATATATCAATTGCCATCAGATCTATGGCAGTAATATCCTTCATCACAAATACATTAGTCCTCTACTCAGGCGTGTGCATTTTCGGTCCTAATGTTCCCATTGTTTGTACACAACATCCTCCTAACATTGAACATATGGCTGGAAGACATTGTGTACAGCAAAAACAGAACAACAGAATACCAAGAATTATCATTAAAACTGAGAGAAACTTCCATCCCCAGGACCGTAAGAAGCCCCAAAACCAAGTACTAAGATCCCAATTTCCCTCGGGAACATGTACTTCTGAACTCAGGACATGCAGGTTTTGTATTGCCTTAAAGATGGTTGGGGAGGAATCTGGAGCGAAAACACAGCAAGGAGATCCCACTAATTTGCATACTCCACCACGCTCAGCCAAGATGATGTCTAATGCCTTCCGGTTTTGTAGTGCCACTAATCTGATTGCCTTTTGCTCTAGAGTCATGTTATAGAGTATGTCAGTTGTCCGGTTGATGGTTTTCTCCAGTACTCTTACTAGTCTCCTGATATCCCCGGAATTCATGATCTGCCCCCAAAAAGGTACAAATGATTTTGCGACGTCACCCAGAACTTGTGACATAGTATCGCCATTCTCGTCCCGCCTAGGACGAGCCCTAGAGATTTCAGCGGTACTGGCTACATATGCCCCTGGTAGCAAGATTCCCAAATAACAAGTTCCCTGCCAATCCCTTGAAAGCCATGGATAAGCTTCATTACCGTAAATGAAGTAAACAGGTTTGCCTACATACAGAGTCTGTCCTCACTGGTCAAGTTTGCAATACTAGTGCAACCCTTGAAGTCACCCATTCACTGAGTACCATTCCTTTGTATGCAGAGAGAAACTGGGTTGGGGCTATGGTTAACAGTATAAGAAGGTGGCGTGGCATCCCTATTGCCTATAGGAGCCATCTTAAAACAAAATCAAAGTTTGAAAAGGTCGGGACAGTCTATCAGAAGGCCTAATAGAAGCGACATTAAATTTGCTCCTATTTGTGAAGAATGAACGTCCCAAAGGTGTTAGGACTCACTTTCAAATTCATTTGAATTTGTCCCATCAAAGTTCCCTGAGATACTATCATTCCATCGGCCAAAGAATAGTGGCCGTAGAGAAGCATAACATGCAGTAGTTAAAGGCAAAGGATTAGTATACCAGCCCAACCCTTTTTTCCCATGTTACGGTAAATGGGAGCAAACCCACCAGTTTGTCATATTCAAAATGGCATGAGTTGCATTCATTATTAGCAGTAATGTATTGTTATGATAGCTCTGTCTATGTTGAGAGTCTCTAGGAGATAGAGTGTGCAGGTGCACGAAAGGTGTAGATACAGTAGGAACATTCTCAGTAGGCAGGAACGTTTCAAGTGGACGTACTTCTTCCATATACCAAAATCCTAAGGCAGCTAATACTATGAAACTGGTTAACACAATTACAAGAAGACAACACGTCTTGAAAGACCATGTATTTGATCGTCCATTGTCATTGTTGGCCACACACGTGATTGTCTGTACCGCACGAGTAAGGTCGATAACAGGCATTGTTTCTGGAAGCTCTTCACTGATAAGTTCCTGCGAAAATCTCCATAGTCCGTTTGCTGGTGATCTCCTCATCACGCGTTTTCTTTCCCAATCCCCAGCCACCTACTTTCCTTCAGTGCAGAAAGTGGAAAAGGACAAGCTCTGTATTTATTTTCCTGTAGGCACAGTCGTATCCATGCAGTGTGACTAGTGCCGCGGATGCAGATTGTACCTTGTGACTACGGTACCATGTGATCTGCGAACAGTGTGTCATTGCTTCCTGATGGAAGTGATGAATTTGCAACAGAACCAGTCAAAGGTGCAAAAGGATCTGCAGAAGAGTGTGGAGATGAAGCAGCAGTTTCTCCAGGCCAAGCAGGCTCACGGAGTGTCTCCGAAGCACTCTCAGTGCTGCTCAATGCTGAATGATCGCTGGGAACAGAGCAAGTACATTTCTCCTTATCTTCTTCGTCATGTGGAAATGGGAAAGGTATCCTCTTGACATGCAAAGCGTGGATCCAGTGACGCTTCCCCACTACTCGGCTACTCGTACAGCAGTCTGTGTGGCCAATAGGACCTGATGGGGCCCTCTCCATCGCAGAGCGAGACAGGATGCTCTCAGTCACAAGGTCGGATGCTGTGACTTGGCCCCTCGTATTTGGCTGCGAGGGCTTCTTGCACCTGTTGATGAATCAAATACAAATTTTGAGTTAACCGATCAGAGTATTCAGAAAGAAGTACGTGCTCTATACCCCTCAGCGCACTAGGTTTAGGAAGAAAAATGTTAGCTTGCCTCCCCATCACCATCTCGTACGGGGAGAGGCCAGTTCTAGTCTGTGGGGTTGTGCGCATGGAGAGTAACACAATCGGTAAGGCATCCGGCCATTTCAAATTTCTGCCGGCACACGTGTTCGCGAGTTTGTTCTTCAAGATTCCATTGTGTTGTTCTACCAATCCAGCACTCTGAGCATGTCTGGCCGAATGGAACCATTTATCGATCTGTAATCCTGCACATATTTGTAGAATTACAGCAGTGATAAAATGTGGACCATTGTCAGACCAGATGACCCTCGGCAAACCAAACCTAGGAAAATATTCCTTAAGCATGGTTTTTGCCGTTGTCATTGCTGTGGCATCTTTTACAGGGAAGGCTTCAACCCATTTACTAAAAGCACAAATAACAACCAGGACGTATTTCAGATTATTAAAACGCTCCATTTCAATAAAGTCAAAGTGATTCACCTCAAAAGGGACAGAAGTTGGAAAAAAAATACCCCTTGGTGTTGATGTACCCTTCCCCACATTGTGCTGTAGGCAGACCATAGAACTCTGGAAGAAACGCTCAGCAGTTTTTGGGATGTTAACATTTACCCAGACAGATTCGAACATTTTGCAGATCTTCTGAGTGCATATGTGAGTGGGACAATGGGCCATTGAAATCATAATAGTGACGTACGCGTCTGGCAACATCCATTTTCCCTCTGAGTTATCCACCCACCACCCATCTTCATCCAACCTCGCCAAGCCCCCAGCCCATTGCTTGGTTTCCTCTAGAGTGGCATCTGCTTGGATATTCTTTATGGAATCAATTCCTTCATCTATAGTACAGACATTTGTAGCTTGCCTTGTAGTATATATATCTGAGTAGAGGTCAGTAGCAGTCTGTTTGGCTATTTGGTCAGCAAAAACGTTCCCTTTTCCTACATCATCTATGATTTTCTGATGTGCCGCGTACTTCATAATTGCAAGTTGAGTGGGAAGTGCAAGTGCTGAGAGTAGCTGTACTATCAAGGTGCCATATTGGATCTTCGCACCATGTGAGGTCAAGAAACCTTGTTCTGCCCAAAGTCTACCGAAGTTGTGAACTACCCCAAAAGCATACTGACTATCAGTATATATGTTTACTCTAAGCGTTTCGGAAAGTTCACAAGCTTGAGTCAATGCAATAATTTCTGCAGTCTGCATAGAGTTATGCGAAATTCTTTTGGTTTCCACAATCGTGGTTAGTGTAGTGATGGCATAAGCAGCAGTAGATGTAGCATCCGGAAGTTTCAAACAGAAGCCATCGCAAAACAGCTCCCCTTGTGGATCATTCAAAAGTGTATCTTACAAATCAATCCTGCCTTTAGTTTCTTGCTCTGTGGTATAAAGGCAGTCATGTGACATTGCGTCACTGCAAGCAATATCTTGCGGAAGAGGTAATAATTCAGCTGGATTCAGTACACAACATCTCTTAATCTTGATATGCGGTGCAAACAAGATCAATTCATAACTCGTTAATCGTGCGGAAGTGAGATGTTGTGTTTGCGTTCTATTAAATAGAACGTCTACAGAGTGAGGTACCAACAAGGTTAAAGCATGGCCTAGGACCATACCCTTGCTCTGTTTTAGAGACGCAGCAGCAACAGCTCTCAGACATCTCGGCAAAGCGCATGCAACAGGATCAAGGGTGGAGGAAAAGTAACCGCACGGCCTATTCTTCCCCCATGTTCCTGCGTTAACACAGCCAAAGCACATCCATCACGTTCATGCACATACAACTCAAAGGCCTTTTCGTAATTTGTTGTGCCCAAAACTGATGCTGAACACAGTGCGGTCTTGAGCAAATCAAAAGCTTTCTGGTGTTCCAAGTACCACGGCAATGGTGAAGAAATGCCCTTCTTTGTCAACGCCGACATTGGTTTGATCACTAGTGAAAAGTTCGGGATCCACTGCCTACAGTAAGAAGCCGTTCCTGTCAAGGCTCTGACTTCCTTCTGTGTATTTGGGACAGACATGCTAGAAATTATTTTAATCCATTCAGGTGTCAATCTTCTTCCCTCCTTTGACAGGAGATAGCCTAAATAGGCAACCTCCTGTCGACAATATTGAAACCTTTTCAGTGAAGCTTTATTTACATGCTTTGCTAGATGAATAAGCAATAACACAGTGCCCTCCTTGCAAGCACTTTCTGAATCTGCAGCTAAAATAATGTCATTGACATATTGAAGCAATGTACAAGTAGCAGGCAACTCAAGTGTTTCAAGCCGCTCTTTCAAAGCCCTACTGTAAATGCTCAGGCTTTCCGTGTACCCTTGTGGCGCACGGGTGAATGTAAACGAGCGTCCCCCTACGGTGAACGCGAACAAGTATCTGCCATCTTTGTGTATAGGAATGCTAAAGAAGGCTTGCTCACCATCAACCGAAATCTTATACTGGGGAATACGTGGCAACTTTACTCCTGGTTTCAAAATGATTTTAACAGGCTCAATCTGTAAAACACTGTCATCATTGTCATCAATCGCCCATAAACACTCTGGAACGTCAATAAATTCCCGTGGCAAAGGTCTAGTCAGAAACTGTGAGGCAGAAAATTGCTGTGGTGAAATCGTCAAACGCACTCCATCCGAAGAACAATGAATTACTGCATTTAATTCCTTCAACAGATTCAACCCCAACAAATTCTCACCACAGTTTGATGTCAAAAGAAACGCACAGTGATCTGTGAATGGACCCAGTGAAATCGGCACCGGCAGAGAAACCGGACTGACCAGTGGCGTACCAGAAAACCCTACAGAAACGTTAGTCTGCCCTGACAGTGGGATGTCTGGAACCCGTGAATGGTCAATAGAACACTTGTGTGCTCCTGTATCTATGAAAAATAGATGCTTCCTATTCCCCACCATCATTTCAATGTAGGGACCTTTCTGATTAACAGGAATAGGCATTGGTTCCAGACCATGCTTCAGGCAATCCTAGCAAAGCAATTTATCATCGAAGGGAAGGTCTTCGGAGAGATAAGCAGTAGAAGGATGATCAAAAATATTTCTATTATCCATACTCGATGGCTGATTGTCTTGCGAAAAGACAGAGAATTCTGAGAAAACTGGCTTATACCAGGACCTCCTGCCCCAGGGCGTCCTCTGGCTCGTCTACCCATGGTACCATATGTGTTATTCGACCTCTGCTGAAGGATCGGGCATTGTGCTCACCAATGACCCTCTTGTCTGCAATAAGCACATTGATTCGTGTGTACAGGACCCAACGGCACATTACCTTGTGGAACATATTGTCCCCTAAACTGTGTACTACCCCCTCTAGGACCTCTAACAATCTGTTGCAACAACACCTTAGTTTTCAAGTCTCCCTTTTTCTTTTCAATCCTTTCCTTCTCATTATTGACTCGGTTTTCATAATACTGAGCCATATGCAACACTTCAGACTGAGACTTAGCTTGCCAAGCGCTCTCAGAAGTCATAATTTGCGACTGGATGTCAGGTAACAATCCACACACAAATCTGTCCACAAATAATCGTTTTCCAGACTCTGTGCTTAAATCTTGTCCACTAAAATCTGAAAATACTTGTTCAAACCGATTAAAGAATTCGGTAGCACCCTCAGATTTTCCTTGGATGCAAGCAGTACGTTTGTCCCAAACAATCCTTCTCTCATGAATTAAGGCTTTCAGTTTTGTCACTATTCTATCAGGCAAGGTCAGTATCACCTGTGGTGGTCTCTCACCAGCTTTCCTTTCTCTATCTTGCCTAGCCGAATTATCCCATGTGTCCCCTAACCCTGGTACATCGTCTACTGTCCTAATCTGTTTCCACAAATCTGCAGGTAGGAGTACAGGAAATAGCAAGTATATATCACCCAAACTGAATACTGACGACTGCAAGACAGATTCCATTTCTTTATAAAACTCTGTTGGATTCTTCCTAATATCTGGGATAGATTGTCTAATGGTATTTACCTCCTGTCTTGAGAACGGGACGTGAACAAACTGAGATACATAATGTGCATCAATGTCATGGGCAGCTACACCCGTTGCGGCATTAGCCGGAACCTCAACTTTAGGGACAAATGTCATAGGAACCTCTCTCATAGGCAACTGAGAAGTTGGCAACTCCGAACGCTTACTGAGCAACAGAGCTAAATCGAGCGCTAAAGCAGCTGAAGGAGTGTCAGACGAAAAAGCTCTCATAGATATTCAATAATTCTGCGGGACAACAAATCTTTCCTTTTATGCATTCGTCCTGCAGGTATTCTACCATAACCTGTATCACTTTCCTCTGCATTTCTGGCGTATACTGACTATACGTGTCATATACTTCTACGGGAGATATCGGCATATCTTAAATCCATCTAATCGCATCTTTTGTGCAAATTCGTGTTTCCTCACTCATCGACTTACAAAGAGGAAGGAACTGTTTCTGTACAAAAATAGCATTCAAACTATCACCATCAATTTCTTCATTCCGTTTCTTCATTCCGTAACTTTTCCAACTCCTTTCTATACTCAAAAACCCTCTCGACGTGCTCATATACTTTCTCCGCAGTATCTCTTCAATATGCTAAAATTCTGATCCCTCAACCCCTGTGGGAGATCTACATCATCCAGTCTGTTCCACATTACAGATAAATGAATTCCCAGCCCTTCAATAAAAACAGTTTTCTCAGGAAAACTTTCTAGATTAGAGAGTGTAGCGAAAACATCAGATTGTTCACCTTTCTCCATGCATTGTCTAGCCCACGCATTCAAGTCTCTCTTTCTCTCTTTAGAAACTGTATTACGAGTTACAATTTTTTGATTCAACAACCACTCCCTTATCAACTACAAGCGGAGCAGAACCGCTTGGAAAAGAAAGTGTAGACAAATCCTGTACAATAGGCAATGAAGGTGCTATTACTGGTACAAAAGACATATCTACCGGGACCACAACAGTAGGCAAAGGTGGAGGAACAGCAATAGGAAATGGAGCAGTGACTGGCGGCGTAGGAGCAATAGGAGGAACAATAGGAGGAGCACGAATTACTACAGGAGGAGGAGCAACAGCAGGAAGAGGTAAGACAACAGGAATGGGTACATAAGGAGGTGGTGCAGTGGCACCAGGCCTACGTTGGTTTAAAAGCTTATCAATCAATTCATCTGATGCATGAAAGTCTTTATTTGTGATATTTTTGCGAATGCCAAGTTGAAATGCCCTATCCATGTTTCTAACTGACTCTGACTGTTTCTGCTGGTCATATAATAATGCCTTTTTGGCGTTTGACATATGTCGGCGCACATGTTTCTCTCTACTTTTAAGCTGCTGCATAGCTTCTTTTTTCCAATTTTGTAATACATCAAATGCTGCAGGTCTAGCTTTTTTCTTTAACAATATAGATTTTAAATATTCTATGTGAGAAATCTCAAAGCTACCATTGATTGGCCACTGAAGTTCGGAAGCATGTCTAGTTTGTCTGTGCCAAATATCGTTAAACACTATACTACCAATGCCGTATTTACAGTACATAGTACATGCCGGTGACCCCTCCGGTGGTGCCGGACAGCCCAATTCCAAAGATTGTCTGTCTCTGCGGAATAATGTCCTGAAGCAGGCAGAACATTTCTCAGGCATATCAGATTTCTGGTGTTACCTGGCAGTAATTGTACTCGCGAGGACAATGCGCCAAATCAAATATCAGGATACTTAGGAATCGGGGCACGACTCACCTGATCAAAGGACAAAGCGAGGTCCAATCGGATTACAAAGGATCGACGTGGCTGGCGATTCCGTCAAAAATACCCGCCTCGATATGGGGACCCTTGTCAAGATGCCGTCTCGGACCGCAAGCTCAGCGTCCAGGGATCGGATCGTGCAGTACTGTTGAGGTGTCACGTCTCATCCAAGAAGGGGCCCCCTTTCTTACCATCTGATCCCGGTCCGATAGCCCCTTCAACTCTTCAACGAGATGACATGAATCTTGAGGGTACCTATTCGGGCGCCATCTTGTAAAATCAAGCAAGGAATATAGAGGCTTAGTACCACCAAAAATTGGATCCGCCAGTCACAAAGTAAAAGATTTATTCTGTACAGATTCAAATATCAAAGCAGATAGCTATCTGGCTCCCTGCACCTCGCAGTGTGTACCAGAAACACTGTGAGGGGAGTGAGTCCTGGTCATCACAAAACATGCAGTATTTATACACAGTCCTCGTCATAGCTCAGCCCATCTCCAAACTAATAGGTTACACATTTGGGTTTGTGCCCAGTTCACATAACAAATATACAATATTGGTTTGAACTTTTAACATGTTGTCCCATCCTTGAAGATTCAATGGTGTTGTTGTTTCTCCATCCTAGGTTGATCTTAGTTTCAAGAAACAAATTCAATAGCTTATTGCTAAGGTACACAGTTCTAGTTTGTCTAACATTCTTTCTTATGTTTGAATATGGCTGAGGTTATTGATGCAGAAAACACTTTAAATTGAAGTTCACTTTGACTCCAAGGTTCCTTTAACATACTGACAAACTTTGTTGTCATCAGCTGTGTGGATCTTTAGCTTTTTAGAGTAAATTATGTACACAGGATTGCTTCAAAAACACACAGCAGTATTTTACATGCATTGTATATTACTTTTTGAGGGAGGATGAGTTTTGTAGACATAGATAACACTTTGAATGAGAGTTCATTCTGACTACCCGGTCTGTTTGCACAGGACAAATAGTCTGCTCTGCCAGCCCTAGTGTTGACATAGGCTCAAAGGTTGTTTCTGTTCTGGAAGCTGAAAACATAGTTAGTTATCACTGAAGAGAAAGCAGAATATTAGAATCAAGATGGAGGACATTTTCCAAGATGGCGTTTTGAAGTCAATTCTAATTCGGAACTTTGCAACGCGGTTTTCCTCATTAGCGACTAGGCTTAGGCCAATATAAATATGAAGGAGGCACTATACATTTTCTTTTTCACATGCTCACCTCATCTATTAGCAGCATTTTCATTTGTTTGAAAACTCTGCGTAGTTCCATTGCAGCCCCTGTAGAAAGTTTGTGATACTCTAATTTGTTTTGGTGTTCTACTGGAAGGAGTAGCAATTGGTGTAAAGTGACTGTGCCTATGTTGTAGGCAGCTAAACCTGTGGGGGCAGTTACAAAAGCTGACAGTTTGTTGTTTGTCAATTGTTGGAGGAACTTGCTGATGGTTTTGATTAAGAATGTTTTGCCTGAACCAGCCTGACCACTCACGTATAGCTGTATAGGTTTGTAGTCTTGGCAGGTACAGTTTTTATTTTCATGTTGCACACCATGTTCAATTTGTTTTGTTACTTCTTGGAAAATGCAACGCTGTTCATTCTTTAGTTGTGATTTCAGTACAGTAAAGTCTTCTGTAGATTGGTCATACTGACACATGGTGTTTTCTACTTCTGTCATGGCTAATTCTGCCTCATTTGCTATTAGTGGCAAGTGATTGGTCAATAGGGTTTACTGGGTGTGATGTGTGAGCAGAGACTTTGTCAGAAAGTTTGTTTCCTGAGAGGAGAGCAGATAGCTATGGCTGTGTGTTTCAGAAAGCAGATTGTCTGGATTTTCGGAGATTTGTGGATACATTGGTTGGAGGTGCATGCAGATCACTGTGGAGTGGCTGTACATCTTGGATTCCCTCATGTGGAATGATGGTGCTTATGCACTAACTTCGAGCAACAGTTTGCCGTCGCAATGCAAATAACGAGTAAGTGTACTCTAGTTGTGATGTCACTGAGGCCACTACCATTTCATGGTTGACTCCTATATTGTCATAACTTTGATCTATCAATGCCATACAAATGTAGTCTTGCAATTTTATATATCACTCGCAATTTGGGGAAATGATAGTGGTCTCCTTATGAATTTCATGTACAGCCATGAAGCAATATTTGTTTGTGTACCAAATGTAATGGAATGCATAGTCGTTCAGTATTGTACAGTGTCTAAGTAACATGTGTACTGGCAACAATGCCATTGGATACTAGATTTGTCATTGTTAACTAAGGTTTAAAACATTTATCTTGCTCATTTAAAAACAATTTGTATCTTTCTCTTTCACAGGTGGTACAGGCTGATGACCTATTGTTCGTTTACATGGTGGCTTCATGGTAGGCTTGGACACTGCGTTCGACGAGTAATACCTGCCTGTGTCGGTGGTGCCATTACAGAAAGATTCCCCAGTGACAGCAGTCAGTACAAGGGATTTTCCCTCACTGTGCTCCAACCAGAACTTTATAATGTGTAGTACATTTGTGCCATCAAAATCAGCAACAAAATAAAGCACAACAGAACTTTCATCAATGGTTGTTTCAATGTTTCAGTCAATCAAATGTGTCTCCATTCCGCAGTGTTCCGTCCCTTGCCGCATTCTGTGATTGTGTTTCTGACTCTGTCATTTTGTCAATCTGTCAAAATAAGAATGTATTAATTTAAATCTTCCTCTGAGAGCAATGTCCTGTGTGTGTAAGGGCCAAATCATGACTTGTAGTTGTTCATCCATCTCAACAAATGTTCGCCGCTGCTGGAAAATTACTGCTTGTTCAACCTTGTGCCCCTCCAAAGCTATTCTTTTCATGTACCAGAAGTGTGACCCTTCCTTGCTGAGCACCCCAGAGTTCCTCCTAATAAAACAAGACCCCAGTCACAGTGTATTCTGTCCTAAACTAACATGTGTAACTCCACCCCTTTCTAGCTGTGATGTGCCAGAACTGTCAGCTATCAATTGCGACCCCTGCCGGTTGCCTCAGGGGCAAGACCCCCACCCTCCTCACCTCGCTAATGACCCAAAGTGGGATAATACCAAAACACGTGTGCAACTTATAGGCCTCTAATATATAACTGCGGTCATGAGTTAAAGGGGACCTCAGCCTGGCCGGAGGGAGTTGCAGCAGGGTTTGCTCGGACATTCTCGTGCAAGCACATTTTGTCAGGGCTGGAGACTTGCTTCTTGCAAAAAATGTTTACATGATGTGCCGTGTGTCCAGTAGATGGGCTGAGCTGATAGGTGGTGTGGGCTGCTTATGGAAATCGCTGGAAGAGTGTGAAGTTCTCCAGAGGAACAAAGTAAATCACTAGAAATATTGCACGCAATTGGTGGTAGGCAGCAAACAATTCATATGTTTTTCTAAAATATTTGTAATGCCACTATAGTCAGAAGGGCTATTGGCTCCCATTCTGAGTGAAGGTCAGCGGCTTTGATTTTTTGCTTGCGAGCTGAGCAAACTCACGCATTGTGCACAGTATAAGGTTCAATTGTTTTTCGACCTTGAAACAAAAGGGAGGATTCCGAAAGGAATAAATGAATGGAGGGGTGTAATACACTCAAATATGATAAGGTTCAGCATTCCAAAACTGGACAAAGGAACATGTAATTTATTTTATGAAAATTCTTTGACCTGAACAGAGTTTCTGCGTTACGCCGAGTGAATGGAAATGCCGAATATGATGTAAGTTTTACGTTCAATGATTTTATAGACCAACGACTCAAGTTATCATTTGCCAACCGTTATTGCTGGCTTTCATTGTACTTGGTTGTTCTTTGTGGCATATTGCAATGATATGCAAATGCAACCTGTGTGTGTACTTCTCTTTGTCCCAGGCACATGGGCAGTCGAGTATCGAGATGCATGTAGTCCACCACTGGGTTCGCGCAGGTTCCTCAAACGCCTAATTCAACACTAATATTTAATTAAAATTCTGTCTATGTGTTCTTCTTGCACTTAGCTTGCTCCCTGACTGTAGCGTCAGCCTCTTCATTCCATTTCGAGCTGAACATACTCCATAGTACTAATCACTGAAGCAAATTGTAGACTACTTTCCACGTTGTTTTTTCTGTGATCCCATTGTTTCACGTCTGCGTTCATCATTAGTTTTAACACAGGGCCAAATTCATCGGTAAAATGATAAAATGTAATATAGATCGGCTACTGAGACACATTTCTGTTATGTTTTTCAAACAGCTACATCTTGCCTTTCTGCGATTGTCATCGATTCCAGATATCACTGACAGGTTTTTTAACCGGCAGCTGCAGATACACGTGAATGGATGTATCACAATGATGCTTTTTTGGGATGATCGTCATGGGCCAATATGCCCTTACGCGGTACCAGCGATAAGGAGCAACCTGACATCGTTACGGTGGCCTAGAGGCAATCTGATGGCAAAGCCTTGCGATTGACGGTGCGTCCAATGCGCTTCTTATACCGAAAAGGAACACCGCGCGACACACGATAAACATTTGTGGATCGAGAACAAAGACAAAAATTACCCATTTGCTTGAATATGGCAATCGCCGGATGTTCTCGGAGCCAGAATTGGGACGCGCTCTGCTGTGAGATGATGTGTGTTGATATTCTGGGTTCTGTGTCCACTAACGTTAACACGTAGGTGATGACTGGGTGCGTTTGGCTATGCTGCCCAGTAACATCCTGGAGACAGGCAGGGACTATCACTAGGTTTGCTGATGTCGGCCTCAGGGGTGGGGCATATGAATTAGTGTCACTAGGGCAGTCCACCTTGGGCAATGCGGCAACGGATAAGATTATCACAAGATGGACGTGCCCTGCTGCCTGATTTTGCATGTGTAAAAAAGAGGAAAACTACGGTAAGGTGCATAGGAAATGTAAATACGATCGATCAACGTATACTTCAAAACACATGCCCGAACCCTTAGGACAATAATATTTCTGAGCGCACTATTCCTTTAATAGATACATTTTTTGCTCCATTCGCTGCAGATGATTTTCTAAGGTCTCTGTTTCTGTATTATTTTTAATGTATGTATGGTCTGTTGAAAAAAACAAAATGTGTTAAGTACACATAAAGTAATGGTTATTAATTGGTTTGTATAGAGAAGTGTAGTGTCTACCATTAATATCACTGTTTTCACTCATTTCAACCCCAAGACATTTTTTTTACAGTCAGACATTTCTGTGAAAAAAAAATATTACTTTTAGTGTACCTAATACAGTAAGTTTATAAATATATACAATAAATGTAGTGTACTCACTAGTTTCTTGCTAGGTTTTGCTGTTACTTCTGCGCAGGTGTGCTGTTGATTTTTGCTGTGCAGTTTCTGTTAGGTAATTCTGTTGGAGGCATATTTTTATTTTGTTTTGGTATGTTCCATTATGTTGCATATGCTATGTAATTGGACTGGCTGACCAAATTACAAAATGCCTGACCAACCTATTTTTACTTATAGCTTAGTCCCTGCTCAGTTTTGAATCTAGACTGTTTGATATTTTATGATAAACATGTACTACTTGACATATTCTCTACTGTGCAAGACATTCTGACCCCACAAAACAGATCGCCTTTAAAGCACTTTTCTGAAAGGCACTGCATTTCTGATTTTCGCAGTATTAGAGTCATTGATAAACCCATTAAGTTGTATGCATTTGGTTTGTGGGGGGTGGGATCAATCTCCAATACATTCCGTTTGAAGGGAGGGAGGGCTACCTTCTGTACAGAAGTCCTGTTAAGATAAGGCATGTGGTCCCCTTTGATGCAAATAGTTTAGTGCTGCAAAGAAGACTGGGTGGGGAATGTAGGCCCAGCAGCAGGCATCGGGATAGCTTTGGTGATCAGGACTCAAACATGTGCTGGAGTTCAGATCTTCACTCTATCAGCGTCTTTGTTGGCTTCCGGTGGCGGGAAACCCACCTCCTGACTTTCCTCAGTCGTCGACGACCTCTACTTTCTCTGGCGGTATGAAAGCGGTCGACGATGATGGCAAGGGAGCCCTTTGTCCAATGTTCTTACGCAAAGGTGGAGCGTTGCGGCTCCGGTCGTCGAGCTGCATGTCATCAAGCTGTCCCTGCTTCTGGGTAACACGACTCGACTGGCTTCCAGTGGTTATGTAAATCCCCCAAACCCTGGTCGACAACAGTGGATTTTGATGGCCTTGATGTCCTGGTGCTTCACTTCAAGTTTCTCGGTGGACCCTTTCTCTGGTCGACAGCCTTACGGGACTGTCTTCCAGGGTGCCTCGATGAAAGTCAGCTTCTGTAAGATGTTCCGTCGTAGCTCACGGATTGGTCTCCTCGACAGACTCCATAGGTTTTAGATTTCATCGAAGGAAAGCAGCAGCAATTCTTCTTCTTCTTCTTCTTCTCCTTCTTCTTCTTCTTCTTCTTCTTCTTCTTCTTCTTCTTCTTCTTCTTCTTCTTCTTCTTCTTCTTTTCTTTTTCTTCTTCTTCTTTTTCTTCTTCTTCTTCTTCTTCTTCTTCTTCTTCTTCTTCTTCTTCTTCTTCTTCTTCTTCTTCTTCTTCTTCTTCTTCTTCTTCTTCTTCCAGCTGGGCTTCAAGCATAAGCAGCTTCAAGTTTCAACTTCAGCTTCTGAACAAATTGAGACGTGAGAGGTGCCCAGATATACACATATGTCCGTCATTCACTCTGCTGAGCCAGACTCAGTCATCAAATCACACAGAAGGGCATTCATGCAGGCGGGCAGCCAAACAGGCTCACAGGCAGTCAGGCTATTCACTTCCACCCAGACACTCATAACAAGGAATGTGGATGGGGCAAGCACAAAGCCTTTCAGCACACCACACTGCATTCATGTCAGTTTCAAGCTGGGCTGTCTTATTCATTGTGTCACACACACAGAAAACAGACACACATAACATAGAATGCATATTGGTCACACAGTCTATTCACACAGGTCCCACCCAAGGGTATACCCACAATGTATATACAATGGGAAGGCTCCAGCCAGTCTGGCCTGGACTTCCTCACAATACCATATATGGATCATCCACCCAACAGCCAGTCAGGGAAAGGGACTGAGCCTGGGCTTCCCAGGACTTTGGGAAAACAAGGTAACAGGCAATGGAAACCAATAGGCCACAGGGGCCATCTTGCCTTTTCTATCGGGAATCCACTGATTCTATGGCAGGGTTTGAGTATCTCAAAATGGCGGATACCTAGAGCACCTGTCAAATTCAGCATGGAGCTGCCACCTGCCCATATCCTGCTCTGTGGGCAACACACAGGTGCCCAAAAACATACACTAGTAGTACAGGGTTGTACCCCCACCCATGGGTGTCATAGGGTATCCCAAGGGTCTCTGTTCACCATGACCAAAAAGAGGAAAAGCTGCACTGCCAGGGGTCCCACTGGACTCCTGTGCAGAAAACAACACAAAACACACAACAAGGGAGTATGGGACAGGGACATGAAGGCCCTGCCCCTCCACCACATTTCCAGCATCACAGTATTGATGATGTGAGATGATTTCCACCCTGCCCTCATTACTTAGTCAGAAAGAGAATATGCAGGAGAATACATTTGAATATGTGAGAGAAGTCACTTCCTTTTAAAATGTCGAACATGAGTTCATAGATCAACAAAGGATAGAGTGACATCTCAGGGGCTCAGAGATATAAGCGGTAGAGCGGTAGAGAGAGAAAGAGACAAAGAGAGAGAAAGAGAGACTGAGATAGAGATAGAGAGAGAGAGAGAAACAGATAGCACTTACTGAATTACAAGTTAGTTGTTAGCCTCTTATTGTTTATAAAGTAAAGGCACCTATTAGATCCCACAAACAATTATTTATTATGCTCACATAGTGGTTAATATATGAACCCAATTGATAAAACTACAGCCTTGGTGTACAGTTTCAAACATATGTGCACAATGTGCAAGGGCATCATCAAAGTCCCTTGATGCCCATGGGGATGCACTTTTCAGAATATGCACTCCGGTAGAATGTTGAGAGTTTAAGGTGCACATATACCCTGCTTGGGCTGATTCATTGGACTTCAAGGGCCACATGCATATGTGATAAAGGAGTTCGAGAGCCAGTAGGCTTTAATTATAGGATCTTGTTGCCAAACGAGGCACAATGATCTTAATGGATGTTGCTGGTGATTGAAATATATTTTCAAAACAACTTGGAAACGTGTAAAAGACAATGGGCCTCATGCCGAGTTTGCCGGTGTGGAAATAAGGGTGCCGGTAAACTGGGTGCCGGTAAGCTCACCCGTACCCTTGTTTCCGAACCTGCAAACTAAGGTTTTGCCTGCCGGAGCTGCTGTGCCTGCCAGGTCTGACACTACCGGGCACAGCAGTCAGTGTAGGCAAAGCTGTCACGGAAGCACCGGCACCGTTAACAACAGTGCTGGTGCTTCCGTGTCCCCACTCCCATGGAGTCCTATGGGACTCTTTGGGAATGGGGATTAACAAAATTACCGGCACCTGACTTTCGGGCCGCCGGACTTGTAATAGCCCAGTGGCACCGCAAAGTCAGGCGCCGGTAATTCTTTTACAGGTCCGGTGGCAACCCACCAGTAGCAGCCGCACGGTTACAGCCAGACCTATAATGAGGCACAATGTTGTAAAGGAGCATGGATGTCCATCAAGAATAGTTATACAAAAACCAGTACATGACACCTCTGAATACCTTTAAAGGAATTTGGGATATGTGCTGTGATATTGCACCACATCATTAATTTCGGCTAGCAACACTTCTATGAGAAATAACTAATGGTATAGAATAGCATGTACTAGGTTGACACATTTTGATGGCTTTTGATAAGGTCTTCAGTGATCTAGGTATGTTTATCCAGGGTCTACGATGCCAATCACTTGTTACATTATACTGATTCCTGTAATACTAAGCCAGTTCTGTTTTCTCCATCCCTTATTATATTGTCTGGGCATGGTGTTATAGCCATTTCTGCTTGCACAAACGGTTGTCTGGTTTAATTTTAATTGAAGCCAACACGCTATTCCTTATCTAGATTCATATCACATTCAAGCAATCTCAAGCAGCAATTTCTGCCTACAAAAGTATCCATCTCAAAGGTAATTGGTTAATTGCAACATCAATCAGCTTCTGGTATGGTCCAACTTCTAAACCAAGTGTGCCTTCAGACACTTGATTTCCAAGCAATATGCCTTCCCAGGACAATAGCTTGTCTCATTTATTTTCTTTAGAATAGAAAATGTAAATATGAGTCGTATCATGCCAGTGGTGATATGTTATACATTTCATTTAAATCATTTGATGTACATCTTAACATACAAAAATGGTCCTATTAAAAGTATCTTAATATAGCGAACATGTCTGCCTGCAGAACAGCTATAACTGTTGGCTTTGTCCGTGCTTGTTTTTATTTATGTTTTCATTTTCATAGATTAGGCCAACATCACCTTCCACCTGAACCGAAATAAGAAACAATGGTCAGGCAAAATGTGTAACGGTATACAGATATATGGTGAATACATTTGTTTATTGGCCCACACAATCGATTTGTGACGTTGTTTTTTTGGAGCAATATAAAAGAGAGTTTCACTTTCTGCCTGCTGTTAGCCCAGTGTTGTAAGTCCTTCTGTAATAATCTAAAACATGAATGATTCATGGATGTAGGACTCAAGTGAATATTACATTTCGTGCCTGCTATTGCTATTAGCCATTCTAAGTATCTATCATATTGAGTGAATATGGGGGCATAGTTGACAGCAGGCATGGTGTGATACACTGACTCGTTCGGATTCGCTAGCTATTGGTGCATCCATTTAATTGAAAATCGACTCGTACCCGTGAATCAGAAACCAGTGTGTCGGCCACCGTACTGAAGGTTCACAGTGTGGCTTGCTCCAACAGGTATGCGCTCATTATTTATAGCCAGGCCTGTATGCTGGTCTCCAATGTTATACCTTCAGTAGTTCATTTAATTACACAGCTAAGGAAACCAGGCTGAGCTGCAGTGTCTGCAATCCATTTAACACAGCATGATGTATGGATGCTACATGGAAATGAGTCAATACTTCTGAATACCTCAGCAATTTATATTTGTAACATATGGCACAACAGCGCAATGTTTCAAATTGCATGTATATTATTAATTCAATAACCTAAGCAAAAAATGCACTTCTTCACTTAAACTCAGAGTTTACAATGTTCAGCCAGATGGCCAAGGCAGACCCCAGCAGAATGTTTTTTCAGTCCCTGCCAGGTGTGTAGTTTTTGAAGCAATCAATGCCCCAGAGAGTACTCCAATGCCAGAAGCCGCCATTATGGGAAAGATGGTCAGGCTTTTCCCAATGCATGAAGCCTGATAATTCCTTAAAACAATGATCTGCAACGAAATACGTGCACAAGCCTCTTCAAAATGGACTCTATACTTGATGCAGGGCACACTTCAGCATTCTGGTACTTTGAAGCAAAGCATGATATGATGTATGATATGATATGATATTTATAACGCGCCTATACACAAGTGTTTCAAGGTGCCGGATAGGATGCACAACGATCCTATATACTCTATCTGCATGTACTAAATGACAGTGTAACATGAGATTTCCTTTAAAAAATATGATAATAATGCGTTTTCCCTTTTGGCAATCAACACACTCTCGGTCTTATTGTTATTATCTTGAGCACTCAAGCATACGACTGACTCTTCTATTTAAAATCTCCTGAATTAAAATCTCCTGATTTGCAGTGCCAGGGACAGCGACTAAGAGGGACAACCGAATTAAACAGTCTGCTATCTGGGTGTCAACCCCTGAGGTGCACAGCTTACAGCAGTGGTCTTCAAACTTTTTGGCTTGGGCCCCCCCTGAGCAAAATCTGGGCAGGCCGGGCCCCCCCACAAAGGTATGCACAAATGGCTATGAACTATTACGCGTCGTCATTGCAACCTGCTCCCAGTATAGTCCCTGGGCTCCCCCACCTGCTCCCATCAGTCGCTGGGCTCTCCCCATCCTGCTCCCAACACCATCCCTGTGTTCCTGGCCATCCTGCTCCCACCATAGTCCCTGAGCTCCCCCACCCCATTCTCAACACAGTCTGCGGGCCAGTGGGAGCTGGTGTATTTGTTATGTTGAACGGCAAACATATTTCCCACAAAAATGCCATAGCGACTGAGCGCGCAGTGAGGGAGCCTGACCCAATCAAGGAGGGCTTGGGGAGGGGGGTTTCCCCCTGAATATTTTTTTAAATAATACATTAAAATGTTGCAATTTAGAGCATACTTTAAAAGAAAATGGGTAAAAGGCCAAACAGTTTGCAACTGGAACTGGGGGGGCCAAGGGGGAAAGCATGGTATTTTTGACTCGACATCTATGAAAGATATCCAGTAAAAGAAATACCATCCCTGTCCTCTGGGCTCCAAAGCACCTCAGAAGGAAAGCTGATTTTGGCAGGTGGGTAGGGGGATTGTGCAACAAAGGCATTTCTAAAATGCCTATGTTGTAAAACTCTCCTTCCCTCCTGTACACCCCACTCACCAAAATCAGCTCAACGGAACAAAACACACACACACACACATTCACACAGCAATCACTCTACCATTCATACAAGCACCCATCACCATACACCGGAGGTCTTCAAACTGTGGGGTGCGCCCCCTAGGGGGGCATGGCCGCATTCCAGGGGGGGCGCGAGAGCCCAACATAAAATGTGTAAAACAAAAATAGCACCCAAGGGGGTGTTTTTGGTTAAAATGTAAGCAATTTGTAAGCACACATCCATACACATATTGAAATAAAAAATAAATGAACATAAATGTACCTTCTGCAGGGGCCTGCGTGTAGGTGCTGAAATGCTCCAGGTTGCTCTGTCCGTATGTGCGAGTAAGCGCCAGAGCTCCCCCTCGCACACACAGACATACAGTGCCCCAGCCAGCATTTCTAATGAGCTATGCAAGGCTGGCGAAGCAATTGCATGGCTCAGTGAGAATGTGCGCCTTGGGAACTGAACTGTCAAAGGGAAACATTGTTTCCCTTTAACAGTACAGCCAGCCCAGGAGCACTCCCTCAGCTTGAAAAAGCAGCTGAGGGAGTGCCCAGTGTTTCACTGGGCTGGCTCCTCGGCTCCTGCATAATTGGTGAGGGGGCCACTGGGTGGATGCCCTTTTGCCCATTATGGATGATCCGCCAGGGTCGGACTGGCCAGTGGGCCACTTTTCTGGCTAATGTGGGCCAGTTTGATGAGTTTCTTCACTATGCAGCTAATAGTTTCGACCATTGTTGCTGAATAAATATTTCTTAAATATCACAAATTGCTTACATTTTAACCAAAAACACCCCCTTGGGTGCTATTCAAACAGTCTGTGACTTAAGGAATTAATATCCATTTGCAACTGTGGGCCACTTTTACATTGGTGCCTGAGACAGTTTTATGGTCCAGTCTGACCATCTGGGCTGGCCCTGCCCATTTCCACGATTCTAAAAAAAAAAGAAAAAAACATTTTTTTTTTGTTTTACACATTTTATGTTGGGCTCTCGCGCCCCCCCTGGAATGCAGCCGTGCCCCCCTAGGGGGGTGCGCCCCACAGTTTGAAGACCTCTGGTTTACAGTGTTAACCGGTTGAACCATGCTACAGCTGTTCAACTGCAAGGCTGACCTTTTAAATGCAGACTACCATGTCCCCCTGCCTTGCTTTACATAGGGCTTGGCCACGCTGTAGGGAGGATTGGAAGACCTGGAGAGTCCAAGGTTTCTCAGCTGGTTCCTTCCAATTGAAGGACTTGCCTGTCTCCTTTGACACCCATGTGCCCTGAAACGTCTGGTTCCCCAGGGTAGCCTTTTAAACTGTAGCATTCTGTGTTCGGGGGAGTAGGAGAAACCACGTGCTGATGGTCAACCACCTCTCCAGAGCTTGTCTGCCTGTCTGACTGCATGGGTGAAACGCATGGTAGACTCCAGACTGTTCTTCACGGGAGACCTATGCCTGCGTATGTTTGAAATGTACGGTCTGAGGTGCCGGTGAGCCCATGGGACCACACATATTGATGCTGGCATGTCCCCGTGAGCCCCCCGAGTCTGCAACCAAGTCCATGCCATTGAAGCTCCAGGAGATACAAGTGGAGCTTGCAGATCCTGCCCCCTGGTAGTCAGACTATCAACTTTCCTGTCCGAAACCTGATACCTATGAATGAAAGGTCGTGCAGTGGCATCAGGGGAGACTTTTTCCATTTCAACAGGATTCTGGCCTGAAGGGGGGATAACATTAACTGAAAGTTGAGGGCTTCCTCCCTGTGGGTCAGTGCATGTACTATCAAGTTGTCAGGGTATGGATGACAAAATATTTCCTTCTGGATCTGTGTATCCACCAAGGCCAGAGTCTTCATAAACACCAATGGAGCAAATTCCAGCCTAAAGGGAATTATTGGAATCTGGAAAATCCTCCACTGAACTGAACATTATAGAAAGGGAATGTTGCAAAGGCTACATTGGAATCTGAGGATGTGTGTCTTGCATACCTAATGCGCAAATATAATCTCCAATGTTCACCAGTGCGATAATTTGCTGCAGCTAGTCCTCTTGAACTGAATATTCACAATTAATGTGTTGCAATCCTTTAGATTATAGATGGGACTCCACTGAACCGTATGTTTCTGTACTAAGAAGAGGATTAAAAAGAACCCTTCCATATTGGCTTCCAGAGTGATGTCCTTTGTGAGCAAGTTTTGGAATTACCTGTATTTGGAATAGGTAAAGAATGCCGGACAACAGAGCTACACACTTTTCACGGTGGCTGTGTAGATGGGCCTCTCAAATTCATTTGCAAGACAGACAGCAGCCCACCCATTAAACTATTCCCTACTGATTAAACTAACCCGCACTCCATACCCATATCGTTTGTAGTAGAATGGCCACCCTACCAATGAATGTTCGAGAAGTGTATATTAGGCCTTCCAGCATGTTTTTACTGCCTCCCGCCTTAGATAAAGGGATCATTTATGAAATATGTTTGTCCTACTGCATTACTAGTGTCAAAAAATGACATATGATTATAGTACTTCCCCTTCGCCATTGCTGCCTCTGGAGACTTCTGGTTTCACCTCCTCAGGCAAGGGGCATAACGTATCTGCCTCCATGACCAGTTGGGGTTTTACTAAGCAATCTGTTGCTCAAACCAGCTTGACCAGTGTGACCACTGGCCTTGGTCCAACATCCTTGTCCCAGTGGCCTGCGACAGTAGGAAAGGCTCATAGACAGCAGTTCTGCAATCCATTTCATATCGGACAGTACATGTCCACCGCAAACAGGAAAAAGGGTTTTTGCTTAATCAAAGTTTGATAAAAGGTGCGAAAAATAAAGTGTAAGGGACTGGGATAGGAACTGTTATCATAGGAAGAAGAGAATAGTATAGTCCAAAGGAAATTGTGCACAAAATGGATCATCCTCACACCTCCTCCAGCATGCCCTGTTGTTCACTTCTATATTTACTTATTTATGAGGCTAACCTGAGGAATGCAAACTACCACAGTATGAAAGGCTATCCTGTTATCTTCCCTAACCACAGAGACTTCCCAAGCGTTCATGGCCTCTACCTCCCAAGTGTCTACAAAATAGGACAAGTGACCACCTCCGGAACATCAAGTCCTGGCAGATAGTCAGGAAAGAGATATGGAGGGTACCGCTGTTGTCGATAGAGCAGCCTTTAAGGGGCTGGTCTGAGCAGCTTTCTGCTAATAGTGTGGCCTTCCTGTCTGCTAAAATGGATGCCTGAAACTACCCTTAGACGATTGTATCTTTGATGCCACAGGCTTAGGTTTTGCTCAAAATTGGGTGTTTGTCTGTTAACCAGCATTGACTCTTTTCATCCTCATATCAATATGTTCACTGAAAGATCTCTACACATGAACAGGAGTCTGATCAGACTAGTTCTCTGAGAATCTTCCACATGTCCTAGCTGGCCAGGATTGCAGGTCCTGCTTCAAATGATGTCACTCTGATATTGTCGAATGCCAAATCCGAGATCCACTCCACCTGTGTCTGGATCAGCTGGATCAGAGATGTACAGACTTATCTCTCAGTCAGCACCTGGAGAAAAGCTTAAAAGTCTTTTAAGACTGAATTGGTCATTCAAGCAATAATCAAGGCCGACCAGAGAGCCAAGAATGCATATCAGACATAAAAGGCGACATAAATATCCAACATTCCCATTAAATTAGAGGTTGTGAGAACGTAGGTCAAATTCATCTGGTCAAGTAAAATGCAGCCAGGGGGCAGCATTTCCCAAAATATGCACCCTCAATAAAAATCAAACACTTTCCCCAAATTATCTAGTTTTGGAGTTTATAAACATAACGAAAACCCTCCTACAATATTTTTGCAATGTATTTTAGGGGTCAAGAAAAGAAATTCGAATTCCTGACTACATTTTTCAGGTGCCATATGGACAAGGAACCAAATATCTCTGTCTTCTATTCCATGCTCTAATTAAAAAGCCTGCTACTGTATGTACACAATGTTCCTTATGCGTATACTGACATACATCTAAGGCTTCAATTAAAGTGTGGATTTGAAAGTGCTTAAAGTTGGTATCAAAATGATTTACACCCTCATTAGGGTGCTGGCACATAGGACCTGCTTTGGTATTTGAATTCTTCCATTTATTGGTAAAACTCATTAAATGCAGAATTCCCAATCGGAATTCAACATATAAATTCCTCTCTGATAAAAGTGATAAAACTGTAAACCAGTTAATGGCATTTTCAAAACCTAGACCTCCGTTTTTGTCCTTATTTATTGGGTTGCAAGTGGTATCGGATATGCTCTATGCATTAGATTCACTAACACACAATTCCAATTATATCAGAGTTTTCTATTGTCTCATGGCTCACCCACAGATGGCCCATCTCAATCCTTCCGTCCCTTCTTACATGAGTAAACCACGCCTAAGGCTTAACGCTGTTATCTTTCAAAATATCCAATATTACTTCCTTGCAAACATCAAGCACTTCACAAGTCCACCAAGTCAATCATAATACTAAAGGTTTAATGCTAATGGAACATTCAATACCCATCACCCTAGTTTGTATCTGAGTGGTATGTTTGGTGTACCCTTGGGTAAAGAGAGCAGTTTCTGAAGGGATTTGATCTCACTAATTTTCAAACTATCGATGTTGGAATGGTCCCACAATTCTGACCTATAGTGGGCCAAAGGTAGGGCTTGGGCCTTGTATACTCCCACAGTGGAGTCTACTATTCTACCCTGAACCTGATAGAAGAGCTAAGAGTGCGCCTGAGCCCCTCTTTAAAGTAAGACAGGATTTTAAGATCTAGTTTCTCCAGTTTCCTCTACAGTTAAAACCTACTCCCAGATAATGTCAACCCCATTTAATTTTAACCTAATTGGCTGACGTACTTTCCAATAGCAAGTCATAGATTTGGTTTAGGGTTCATTACTTACTAGATCTTTGGTGGTGCGAAAGACGAGGATGACAATAGAACGTTATTGTCTGTGAAAAGAAATATACTTAACTTTTCACCATTTATGATTGGGACATCCACCAAGGAATTTAGTAATTTGACATTGATATCATTAATGAAATGGGAGAGCAAGAGGGGGGCCATGACACAGCTTTAGCAGAATCCTTTATTTACGGGAAAATGTTTTGTTTTGTCCCACATGTTCCCATCATACAAAAGCCTGGTACCATGTTAATAATGATTTAATTGCAAGAAAGAGTTGAAGTGGGATGCCCTCATTGATCAGAGTTTCCCACAACAGGCGAATATTCAATTAAGGGCATTTTAGCATGACATATTTTTGTATTAGTAATGCAAAACTGCCTTGTTCAATGGTCCCCATCCTTTTTGGAAAGCTGGCCTGTTCATGACTCAAGACACATTTTTTTCTATGGCCCACTGGCTTTGTCTGTTTTCAAGGACGTTTGCGTAAGTCTTTCTGAGGCCAATGTTGCTTGTCCAGATCTCTGTCCTTCACAAACGATTCAGATTATGGAAAATATATCAAAACATGGAGAATGCACAGAGGGTGGTGTGGGGGGAGGTGACAACCTGTGGGTGGAAGAGACTAGCATGAGCCATATGTACCTTGGGGGTTTCTATAGGGTAAAACTGACCATTAGAGTCATGTAGAATACATTGTATGTGCACAACATTCACAATACAAATAAGTGCCGCATTTAATAGTAGGCCTGAATACTTGCAGGCCGTGTTGGAGACACAGAACAACAAGGCATCATCTCTTTTTTGAGTATCACGTTCTAATTGCAGGTGTGGCAAGGGACATGCACGTAAACCCATGTATACATGTATTGAATCAGATCCTTGAACAATTAGGTAGGAATGTGAGAAGTTGAAAGGTAGAGCACAAAGTGCATACTCATGGGAGCCGGGGCAGAGGTCTTGAGCTGCCAAAACAGGAACTGAGATTTAGGGCACTAGCCCCCCCCCCTCCCTGAGAATAAGGGTCATTCCATTTGAACTACCAGATATACAGGAGTAGCTCTCTTAAATCCTTCATAAATTTGATGGATCAGGTGAATACTACGTCTAGCTCCTGGGAGGGGTAATTGATACAGGGGGGAGGAGAGCATAAAAAAGTTTGTGATTTGTACCAGAGAGCGCAAAGGGTGATGTCAATGCAGTGGGGAGGCATGATGGGAGCACCTGCATGTCTGCAATGAGAAAACATTGCTTTGTTTGTAAGGACTCGGCTGACCTCGAAGTTATCTGCTGAGTTCATGTTGACGACCCAGTGTTCACAACGTGTTCAGGAGCGAATATAGGGTGATGTCTTTTAAACCTAACCAATTACCTTGCAGCACTTTAAGGCGAAGATCCCACTACCCATGTGTGGAGAAGATTGAAGAGAAAAAGACACAACCAATCAATGAAGGGCCTGTATGTAACCATTTGCATGTAAATAGGTGGCCGAGGGTGGGGGTTTAGTACTTTATATTGAATGTGGGTTTGTAAGATTAACTTAATTTTTGAGAAGGAGAGAAATCTTTGGCAGTGGAGTTATTATACCCTGTCATCATTTCTTTCTGTATACAAATTAACGCTCTTGGGGCCTCATTACACGGTAGGCGGTAGGGATTTAACGTTACCGGTAATGGAATACCGGTAACGTTAAATCCCCATGCTAATTACGACCCAGCTCACCGCTATTAGCGGCACCGCTAAGTACAGTGCCACTAATAGCGGGCAGTCCGCGTGCGTACGACCCTCCATCCCGTAAATAACGCCATGCCGCTAATAGCACAGCATCACAAGGCGAGCGACATGCCAATAGCGGCATGGTAAAGCCCCCAAAACCCCTTACCGCCATGGCGCTAATACCGCCATCGCGAACCACCCGTTAAGAGAACTGAGCAGTGTTCCCACCTGTCACAGGTGGACACAATCAGCACAGGTGGAGGCAATGGAGACTGTGGCAGCTCAAAAGGAGCACACCACACGCCTTCCCACACCCCTTCCCACACCAAGATGGTTCCAATACTTGCAGCATTACATGGGCTGGAGGACATGATTTCAGCGCAGCAGCAACAACAACAGGCAGCACAGAGGAGACGCAGGAGGAGGGCAAGACAGGCACAGCAAGCACCACCACGGCACCTAATCATACCACAGAGGCACCCACCAATCCCCAGGATCAGAGCCAGTCCATTTAACCTAACCCCAGAGCAGATACAGACCCTGTACCATCTGGACTGGGATACCATCACCAGCATTGTGGATATGATACACAACGACATTGTGAGCCTCATAGACATTCGAACTGCCATCACCCCTCTACTCAAGGTGGTGACTGTGCTCCACTTCCTGGCCACAGGCACCCACCAGCAAACAGTGGGCCAGATGCATGGCATCTCACAACCAGTATTCTCATGCACGCTGAACCAGGTACTTGATGCCCTCCTGAAGCATGCACCTGAACACATATTCATGCCACGGACTGCCCAGGAGATTGCAAACACCAAAGTTGGCTTCTATTCACTGGTAGGCATCCAAAGTTTCATCGGGCCATCGGCTGTACCCATGTGGAATTGGTTGTACCACATCACAATGAAGTAGTCTACCGAAACAGGAAGCAATTCCACTCCATCAATGTCCAAATGGTATGTGACACCAACAAGGTAATCACACATTGTTGTGGCCGTTTCCCCAGATCAACCCATGATTCCATGGTCCTGCGGAACTCAACTATCCCACGCTACATCGAGCGACAAGCCGGACAACGTTCATGGCTATTTGGTGAGTTGCAGGGCTAGCACATGGCAGTGTGATGGGGGGAGCGGAGAGATACATACTCCAACTGGGTGTGATTGGGGGGAGAGATACATACTCGAAATGGGTGTACCTTGTCGTCCGTCGGACGAATGCACATACAGATGTACGCCAATGTCCATCTGGGAAGCCCGCAACCTACTTGAGATGAACGGACATGCAAGTATAAGCTACACAACATAGATGACAAGCCAGGTCTAGAAACCTTAAACATCCATCCACATCCATATTGCACAACATTCCACGCCACAAAATACACAAATGTCATACATGCCGTCAAGATAGTCATACAGAATTAGTCCAGAACAACAACAATAATGCAATGTGCCCTTGAAAGCATGCAAAGGGATCACCCCTGGACATAGCATTGCACCACGCACCTATAGCACCACTGAAGTGATGCCTCTCGGCAGGGAAACTTCAATGTTGGAATGGCATAACACCAGCAGTGTAGTACCAAATCTGCCTGGGCCCACGGACACCTAAGACCTGGCCTCACCCAGGACATGTCAATTACTGTTGGAGGCATTAATGGGGCATGTCTACTTGCAGGGTCGAGCTCACCTTTGCACATTGCAGTCACACAGACCATCTGCATGTATGCTGTTAATTGTGTACTTCAATCACAATGCAAAGTCAATTTGTGTGATATGAACAGGCCGCTCTTGAGGTGAACAGTAACAGGACCCCATTCGTCCCCCCATACAGGTGATGCCGGCTATCCCCTGAAGAGGTGGCTCCTCACCCCTGTACGGAACCCACAGAACAGGCACGAAGAAGAATACAATTGTCCACATACCCGTACCCGCATTGTGATCGAGCAGACTTTTGGCCTTTTGAAGACACGGTTTAGGTGCATTGGTGGCGCTCTGTTGTATGGCCATAAGAAGGTGGCCAAGATCACCATGGCATGTGTCATGCTGCACAATATGTGTATCAGACGGAATGTGCCACTGCCCCCTGATGTTGAAATAGAAGCACCTGATGAGGATGATGATGGTGATGAGGACGGAGGTGAAGGGGATGCAGGTCATGCAAGAGGGGATGGCCAGGAGGGACGTGCTGTGAGACAGCATCTGATCAACCAAATATTCTGAGTAACATGGTTTCGTACTGTCACATGGATATGGGTAGTCATGCACTGGTGTCTGTTTGGAAGCGCACAATGGACCATGGCATCAATAAAGTACACATGCACAATGAAGAAGTCCAAGCCGGTGTTTTGTTCAAACACCAGTGTATTAAGGAACGTAAAGAAGAAAATGTGCATGTCCCCAAACATCCCACCACCCTTCCCCCACCCCCCACAACAGTCCCATAACACCCTTCCCCCCACCCCCACAACAGTCCCAAAACACCTTTCCCCTCAACCCCCACAACAGTCCAATAACACCCTTCCCCCCACCCCCCACAACAGTTCCACATGTGTCTGCCACTATGTTTCCCTCACGCGGAGGCTTCACCATGCACTCCCTATTGGCCATTACCAACACCAGCATTGGGAGGCTGCGTAGACGTGTGCCTGGTGGTGCGTGAGGAGCAGCAGAGGGGGCTTATCTGCCTAGAACTGGCGGATGAGGATGTGGCAGACTGTCCTGGTGGTGGTGGTGGTGGGAATTGGCGGTCCAATGCGTCCGCTATCCGTGTGAGGACCTCCCTGACTCGGATGATCTCCCCACACAGCCTGTCTGTACATGCCTCCATCCCCTCCCTGGAGTGCCTTGCTGTCTCCGTAATCTCTGCCCTGAGACGGGCAGCCTCCTCCACATGCTGCCCAACCAGCACAGTTATTTCTTATTGCTGCTGGCTGATGCTGGCCAGGTCGAGGGTAGTGTTGGGTTCTGGTGGTGTGGCTGCTGTGGCCTGTGATGGTACCAGGTCAACAGATGAAGCCACCGGGGGGCTACTAAAAGCTCCCATGTTCTCATCCCCAGTGACATTGGACCCAGGTGTGTGCTGTGGTGATGGCTCAGGGGCTCCAGGGGGGGTTGGGGTGTGCATCTCCATGTGGAAGTCGGTTGGGTCCTCCACATCTGATAGTGGGGCAGTGGCTGCTGCCTCTCCTGCAGAACTAGCTGGAGCTGAGGGTGGGCCCTGTGTGGCTGGGATCGGTGGTGGTGGGTTAACCTCCGGAGGTGGGGCAGTTGTTGGTGGTGTCGCAACTTGTGTCTTGGAAGTGGCGCTCCACCGATGTTTCGCACTCTGCATCTGGACCCTTCTGCCTTTGCCCCTTGATGTAGTGGGAGTGGCCTCTGTGTCTAAAGCCCTTTGTTTCTTATGCGCAGGGGGTGCCTGTGATGCATTGCACGCATCCTCACTGTCTATATGTGAGCCTGTCGGGGACAAGAATGGGGATGTCATTGGTTACGGTTCGATGTACTTAATGCAGTATACATCAATAATGCAGTTGTGGCCATTTTGACTACATTGTAAAGGATACAGGTGATGTGTCAGTTCAGTGGCTCATCCATGCATGGTTGTGTGTGGCACTTGTCTCTGGTCATGTGTGCATGTGTGTGTGTTTGTGTATGACACTGACATGGCCAGGTTGTGATGCATGTGTGGATGTTTGGCCATCCATGAGGTGATTCTGGGCTCACATTTGGGGGGACCAGTAGATTCACATTGCATGCTTTCATGTGTACACTCACCTCCATCTAAAGTGGTTGCCACGCCATGCTCCATTGTGCTGACTCCCTCTATGCATTCCACTCCAATGAGGTTGGCGCATGTCTCCTCGAATTCTTGAAGTTTTATGGGTGACCCAGATCCACTTGCTGTGGCAATGTTGTGGTTTTCGACAAGGATGCTTCTCACTCGGAGTCTCAGGTCATCCCACCTCTTTCGGCACTCACGCACATTGCGGGTGGTGGTGCCCACAGCACTGACTTTCAATGCAACCTCAGCCCAGATTGCCTTTTTTTTCATGAGTGTCTCCCTCCGCATGTTGCTGGCAAAGACCACGGCGGCATTGTCAGCTAGGGACTGGGTCAGCATTATTAGCTCCTCTTAGGTCAATTTTTCTTTCCGCTGCCCGTCGGTGGTTTTTTCAATGCCTTGAGCATGTTGAGGGTGTCCCTGATGATTTCCAACTGCAAGCTACTCCAAACAGGTCCAGGGGGCAGAGGATGGCAATGGATTGTGTTTTTAAAGATGGCCGCCATGCTCTTTCCTGTTCCTGTGCGATGACACTATTTCCGGTTCCGCAATTTAACGGTCACCGCTAATAGCGGTGACCGCTATTTGCATGCAGCGTGAGGGTGGAGGTGCTATCTGCACTTTCGTCAAAGGCGGTAAGAAACTTTTTGGGGTCTTTAGCGGCATGGCGGTAGGGTCGTTACCGGCATGGCGCTATGCTCGTGTCCGCGTACTCGTAATGGTACGCTATTAGCGCCCTCTTGCGAGGGCGGACACGTTAAGAGTGCCATGCCGGTAATTTGAGATTTTTAGCGCACAACGTGTAATGAGGCCCTTGTTCTTCTTGAAAAAAAAGGGTGCACCTAGCCTTTTTCCCTAGTGGGTTGTTTTTTCTATGTCTGGTTGTTGTGGAGTTACTCAACATTATTGGTGACCCCGACGTGAAACCCAGACTTCCCCGCAAAGACAGAGGATTCCTGGCCGCAGATCTGGAGGGGCCGCGCATGCCTGCAGTGACCACTCCGTTTTGCATGCACCTTCAAGAGGTTTATCAGAGCCGTGTAACGAGAATTACTGTCTTTTCTTTGGAGTGGGGCACTGTCCCTGGATTGTGCAGGCTGTTAACGGGACCTTGTGACAGAGAACTTCAAGTGAGCACGTAGATGTAATTATACTTTCTTTGGAGAAAAACAAGTGGAGCATGGGAAGGGAGTGTGAGTGGGTTAGAGGGCGAAGAGTGGTGTGTATATGTGTGTGGTATGGGTGAAGTGTATTGACAGGTTGAAAAACCACATGGTAATTTATATACGTTAAGTTGATTTTGTTTTTATATAGAGGATTGTGGTGTAAAGGGACCCTTTCCAATGATATTAGGGAAGAAGACAATGCTGTGTAATGAAGAATAAAGACACAGATAGATTCCCAGTATATTGAGGGGGGGGTGAGAATTAGAACTAGTTGTGGTAGAGGCCCCTGTGGCCCTGGGATGTTGTCACTCAATAGACAGTGGGTGCCGGAATGAAAAGTAGACTTTTTGTGATTTTAATTGTTGGTGATTTGTTGTGATTAGTAGAGGTCGTGGGAGATCTATTGTGTTGTGTCATAGGAGGTTTGAGATGAGAGAGTGCACATCAGTGTATGGGCAATGTGAAAGGGAGTGTATATTGAGGGTAGGGGTGTGGGAAAAAAGAAGGGGGAAGGACATTGGCAAAGGGGATTGCTTGTCGGGCTGGGGCGAGGGTGTTGATAACATTGTAAAATAGTGAGAAGGGCGGCTACGATGGAGCCGGCAACCCCGTTGGAATATATGTTAAAGGTCCTTCCTTTGCATCAAGAAAAGATTCTCAAGTATCATAAGGAATGGCTAGCGGAAACAAAAGGAGGAATGTATAAGCCATGACCGGAACAGGGAACTAATAACAGAGACATACTAAGTCATATGTACATATTTTTGGCAGCCAAATATAAGGTGAAGAAAAAGAAAAATAGGAAGGAGGTCTTAGAGTTATGGAAAATGGTGGAGGATTTGGAAGATGTGTCTGCAGAAGAATTTAAGACGTGAGCGAGCTGGTCATCCTTGTGCCCCAATAACAACTAAGACTACCACCTGGGTGCCACTGTGCCCCCCCTAGAAGTCATGCAGTGTCCCCCATTAGGGTGCTATTATACGTGTGCTGCTTCAGGTTATACAAATCCCACATATGTCCCATTACCTACCATAGCTCCTCCGTCCCCCACGCCAGCACAACACCATAATCTCCCTAACCTATAGCATCTGCCGCTGCAAGGAGCAAAATACCATCTGAGAGGACTGATACAAAACTGCAGACAGAGTCAGTAGATGGACTAAAGAAAGTGGAAGGTGAACTGGCCCAATTATAATTGGATAGGAGAGATGGACAGCACATACCTGTGTGAACAGATGAGGGGAGACATTTTGTTTCGAATATATAGGACAGCTATCAAGGATGTACATATAGAGTCGGACAGAGGGGAGAGGAGGAGACAAGGTGAGAGTTTGGATTATGATACAGTACGGTCGGATGACGAGTATGAGTGGGCACTGTAGACGAGTTGGAAGAGGAAGAACAGCCACCTGCCATTTCCCTGCAAGTGGAAAGTTTGTAGGGATCCAGGTTATGAAACAGATATGGGTGTATGGCAGTGGCTAAGAGATCGATGACAGAAAAAAGAAGGTGGTGAGGACGGTGGAGGCACAGTTCACATTATTACACAAGGGACCTGGGAGAGTGCAGTATATACCATGGGCCCGCATGGATAAAAATAATCTTATAAAGGCACTGCCATCTCACTCCAATCACCAATCGATCATGCAGAGAACAATGGGCGATGATGGCCCGCTCAGTATGTATTGCATATAGAGGAAATGTAGAGGGCAGAAACAGGTGACTCTTGGGATCAAGCGATTCCATTATTTTATTTTGTTGCAAAGGAGACTTCTGAAGGAGGTACAGAAAGCCCTCGACAAGATAGTGGGGATTGAGGCAAAAGGTTGGGCGGGAATTTAGTTTATTATTATCCACAACTGTAAGCAGTTGAAAGAAAAGGAGAAGGAAGCAGTGCAGTGAGCACTAGTGTAGGAAGCAAAACTGGTTCAAAAGAAGTCAGCAAAAGTTGCGTAGAGGGTGTCGTAGTGGTAGTGCAGACAGAAGGATCGGCATAGCTCAGGGAAGTTCAGGCTGACGTGCGAGCGCCACCTGTGTGGGGAAGTTAAAAGATCGTGCTTGAGGGTATCAACCCCAGTATCAAGTTGGTTTTCTGTGGATGGAGGGTCAACAAGGAAGAGGGGGGTTTCTGGGATGTTGAGGTAGTTTCAGAGGCATCAGCCGTCGAGGAGGAGGAGCAGATCAGTATTGGACATGTGGGCGAATGGGACATTTTTGGAGAGAGTGTAGGAGTAGGCAAATGTTTGCATATTCCCAACAACAAATGTATCCTTATCCCCAGGGGGGTCTGGTCCCATACCCCAGTCATATGACCAACTAGCCCCTGGAGTTCCTTATGGCACACCAGTGCCTGTTGTCCTGCCTGCTCCCCCACCATTATTTCCACAGTTGCCAGCTCCAGGCTCTGGTAACATACTTCCTTAAGCATTGCCTTCAGGGCAACAACAGGGCCCTCAGATACCGAACAATAACGCTGTGCCGAATGGCACAGTGATGCATTACCAAGGGGCCACTGTGGTCAGAGGAAATCAGAGGAAATCAATGTGTCTTTCCTGGGACAAAAACATATCCAGATTAGGACAACCCACAGTGAGCCTTAGAGTGCCCAGTCCTCTCGGTCATTGTAAACCTAGAAGAGGAACCGTTGGTGGGCCTGGAGGTAGGCAATAAACAATTCATTTTTATGGTGGACACAGGTGCGACCAAATTATGCATTAGTAAGGGAGGATTCCCTTTATCAGATGAGGTCATGGATACGCAGGGCTTCTGTGGGGCATTTGAATCAGTTTGTTTCATGAAAACATTATCCATTAAGGTGGGGACAGGGAGGCAAGGGCCCCTTTGTAGTATTCTCCTGCAGCCCGATCAATCTATTTGAGATGGACATTCGGAGGAAACTCAACATGACCATCTCATTCACCGAGAGGGGTGTGGTGTGTTCAACGTCCAGTATGTGTTTGGTGAGGGTGATGTTGACTTAACATGCATTGTGTATCAAATCTGTAGCCAGTCGAATACCAGTAGCCCCTGATCTGTGTATATATGGTATCACAATACTGCTTAGTGCAGTACCACAGGTGGCTGACAGATACTGATGGGTGCCATTTGCATTCTTATTCAGGCCTGCCCAACCTCAAGAAGTAGTTGCAGGAATAAATATTATGCTTGACATAGAAGGAGTTCTAGTGTCAAAGGACAGGATTGTGTTGAACACAACTGATTCTTATAATGGGGATTTGCGGACAGACCCTCCCATATCAATGAAAAATGTTTCAGATGAGGACCTCTTTGAGAACAAAGAAAACGAGTGGCAGATAATATTGGAAGTGTGTGTCCTGTGCAAGATAATGATACAATATAGTCATGTGGCCTGTTCCATGTTACTGGTTGGGAAGTCTCCCTCTTTTGTTACAGAAGACTTGTCTCAGGTACCTTATTAGCTGTGGACGAATAATCCAGATGACATAATCCTTATATGGAGTGTTGCGCCAATACGTATTATGTTGAAACCTGGCACTTTGTTGCCCAGAGTTAAACAGTATCCCTTATTAAAGGCAGTGTAGGAAGGAATTTATAACACCATTATGGCCTTCTTGCTTCAGGGTATCACAGTACCATATAATCTGCTGTGCAATACAGCTATCTATCCCATGAAGAAATCAGAGGGGGCTAGTTGGAGGATGATTTGTGCCCCCTCAAACATGTGATATTGGCAAAGTTCCCTGCGGTTCCAAACCCTTCTACAATACTGTGTAACATAACTGTTGAGGCAACCCATTTTACTATGGTGAATTTAATGAATTCCCTTTTCTCAGTGCCCCTGACCACAGACTCACAATATCTCACAGTGTTTATGTTTGCCGGGAGCTGATTTCCATATACTAGGCTTCCTCAAAGGTACTGTGAATCCCCAAGTATTTTTAACTCGGTCTTAAATGAGGATTTAGGAAACATTGATGTTCCCAAAACTATTATTCAATATGTGGATGCTCTTTTGGTATGTAGTACTACCGAACAACAGTGTAGGGAGGACTCCACTGCCTTGTTACGAATGCTGGCTAACAACGAATACAAGGTGGACAAAGCAAAGTTGCACTACTGCCTGCAGGTGGTGCTGTATTTGAATTCATTTATTTCTCTAAATGGTAAGTAAGTGACTTCAGAACATGTTGCAGAAGACATGCAAACATTTCTTGGTCTGTGTAATTATTGTAGATCATCAATCTTTGACTATGCGTCATATATTCGAGCCCTACTGCAGGCCCTCAAGGAAGCACAACAAATGGAAAATACTATTGTGTGGAATGATGAGATGGTTAACATTCTTCTGGAGCTCAATAATTGTATCTCCACTGCTGCTGTACTGGTAACTTCTGACTGTACTAAAACGTTTTATCTTTTTTCACATTCCAATAGTCAAATGATGATCACAGTTTTGATGGAGAACAGCACTATGGGCCACAAACCCCTAGCATATTAGAGTGGCATGCTAGACTCTGTCATGCAAGGACAGTTTTTTGTGCGAACACGCATTGACTGCTGCTTCTTATGCCACTGAGTAATCAGCTGCTATTGTCATGGGGTGTTCATTGACACTGTATGTTGAACACACTGTGTTTGCAATACTGCAAAGGTCCAAATCCACATTAGCTATGCAAACAGCTTCTGCATATGAAGTGATTCTCTCCAGCCCATCTATTCATATTGTTCATTTCAAAACAGAGATTGTGGTTGCCCCTTTGAGACTACTCATCACTGATGATCATGAAGTGCATGACTGTGTTACATATGTAGGCCCTTTGGATGACCTTCTCAAAGCACATGACCATGCTTTGATGAAAGAGAGGTGTTCTTTGTTGATGGATCCTCAACTATCAACGAGGGGACATGCCAGCAGCGTACTGGGGCAGCAGTGATGCAACTAGTTGATGGGGAGTATGAGGTTTTTGTGCAGCGAAGGTTATCAGGTCATTTATTACTCAGCATAGGCAACATAACTCATTGCTCTTTTTGAAGCACTTGTGGCAGCGCAAAGGTGCTGAGTTACAAATTATTCTGACTCAGCTTATGTTACTTATACTGTCCTTTCAGTGTTGGTGAGATGGATGAGTCCAGTACAGCATGCGGCTCTGTTGGACTGATTGATTCATGCCCTGTTGCAGCCCACACTTGCTGCAGTCATCAAGTGTGCCACCCACACAAGTGGTGCAGACCTCGTTTCTCTCATGAATGTATCAGCAGACACAGCAGCAAAACTGGATGCGTATTTGCCATTACCAGGTATCCCGGAGCATCCAGCATTTGTTAAAATACAGTTGCAGTTGCAGGTTCCTAATATTGCACTTCCTGCTCCTCTAATAATTAAGACCAGGCACAGCAGAGTGAGAAGTAGTTGTGGCAAAGACTGGGTGTGCACAATCTCTGACTGATTTAGTGTGAATATTTGCTTTGGGTAATATTTATATAAAAAGTCTTTTAAAATGAATTCTTGAGTTTTTGCATTTTTTAATGGTATTAATGTTGCAGATTTTAAGGTTTTTAGATGGAGGATATGTATTTGTATTTATATTTATTTGAGTTGAACATGAGAACAAGACAGTAGGATAAAATGCATATAAAATAGGAAACGCAGACGGATTCTGTATTTACAGTAACTTTGTAACCAGAAGAGAGAAGGTGAGATCTCAAAGAGACCCAGAAAGTAGAATAGAGAGAAATACAATGAAGAGAAAGAGGGAAAGCATTTCAGTGTAGAGGGGCAAGGAGAGAAAATGAACGAAAACGGGACTCAGCACAGGGAGGACGAGGAACAGCAAGAAGAGAATGGGAAGAGGAACGAAGTGAACAAGAAGGAGTATAGAGTGAAACAAGAGAAGAGAGATATACAGTCGCAAGGCCATAGAGAGTTTTAAAAACTAAGCACAAAAAAATACATTTTAGACAATGGTGGAAAGAAAGCCATCCCAGATGGGCCGAGGAAGAAGAAATGGAGTCACAAGGAGATAGGAGAAATAGGACACAAATAGAGACATTGAAAACAGATTTAAAAGGGGCTAGATGGGACAGGGAAAGCCCAAAGAAGGTGGAAGAACAGTAGAAGAGCCGGGAAAGAATTAAGGCAGACACCAGGAGTTGAGTGGCCTTACAGGTAAAGAATATTTTTCTGATTATGTGTGGATTTTTCTTTGGTTTATTCTTATATGTATCTAGTGAAGTTGTATGGTTACGTCATGGAAAGGGTGGTGGGGGTGTGACATAGGAGGATGTGGAAATAATCAGCTACAATACCAAGTGATGATTACATGACCATTGCAGTGAATTTTAAATGAGAGAGAATACAAGACACAATAATATGCAACCTAAATTTGCGAGTTAAAAGAGGTTTCGATGAAGAAAACAAATACAATCCATATAAAGGTATAATATTTGATACAATGTCTGATGTGCACCACCCAGAATTCAGAAATATGTGGTACAGCCATATGAACATTGCAGGGAAACAGAGGAATGATGGGAGGTGTTATGTCTGCTCCCTCATCACCAACGCATCTGCTGCACCCAAAATATTAGTACCCCAGGACATATTTCTCTTGAAAGCCCAGTGTTTGGTGCATTGGTTGCTGTGCTGTGTCTGCAGTCTATTCCAGCCGCACAAGTTACACGTTGTACTAATGGACAAAGATGAAGGGAAATGTATCAAAGGTGACAGACCACCTCAATGTAAGCCACAGTACATGCTGTAATTGGACAGAGTATTGCTTGTGTTGAATAAATGGGAGAAGGCAGTGGTGAGCTGTGTGACAGGGGGTTTGGCATGGTTCGGAGAAGAAGTTATATGGAACATCAATAAGAATTGTTTCACAATATGGACTGCATACATACCAAAATTAACATGGATTGAAGCATGACAAAAGTTCAACCAGCATAACAATCTCCGTTCTGCTTTCCTGCAGGCACAAACACCAAGTGCAACAATAAAATGTTCATTCCAGATCTTGCAAAAGGAACATCGGCTCTGAAGGATATTTACTGGGTATGCACGTGTGCATTAACAACATTGCACTCAGCTATCTTAGTGGTGCCTGAAGCGCACTTGACAGTGGCATTTAACCAATGAGTGTCGCAATCTATTCCAATCTCTATCCAACCCCCTGGGATGAGGAAGAAGAAGCAGTCAGTGAAGCTGAGAAGGAAAAGATCAAATTATCTCTAGGTAGATTCATCCAAGTTGCTTAAAGCAATTCCAGACAAATACCTGCAGTACCCCAAGACAGAGGTATTCTTTGTGTCCCTCCTAACACCTGGAATCCAGACTGCAGTGAATGCCAAGTGGTTGTAGATTGTCCAGGGGGAAGTGATCCAGTTGGTGAATGACACAGAACAAAGCCTAAATACTATCAAGAGTGATCTGAGGGCGATCCAGTTGATGACGCTTCAAAACCGGTATGTAGTAGATCTCCTAACGGTGATGGAAGGATTCATGAGCACGAATATAGTGTTATCCTGCTGCATGTACACACCCCTAATGACGCAGAGAACGGGTCTCTGACGCACATCATATCATCAAGTCATTAATACAAGCCTGAACACACGTGTTTCTAGGCACGACAGGACAAGGGGAGAACAGAGAGAGGACAACACAAACAATCTTACTCAGCCTTCTGTCATTCAAATCGTGCAAGTCCAAGAATGAGAAGTGTTAGGGGAAAAGGGGGCAATGCCTGGCAGAGGGACAGAGTAAACAGGGCAGCAGTGCTCAGAGTGAATGCAGAACAGGCGCAGTGCAGCTCTGGGTAAGTGCAGGAGGCAAGGGACTGTAGGTTTACAGTAATGGCCCCTAAGTGCATGGAGGGCCTGGAGGCAGCACAGGGGTGATTGATCAAGGGGAGCCTGGTACCCAGTGATTCAGAGGGTGGCCAAGAAACCAGTCGGTGCAGCAGGTAAGTAGGTCAGCAGGGGAGGGAGAGAGACAAAGCAGAGGAGAAGAGGAAAGTTTTGAGCTTATTCCGGAATTTCAGGTGGTCCAGCTCAAGTTTGAGAGGGGCAGGCAGGCCATTCCAGAGGGAGGCACCTGAAGAGGAGAGATATTTACCCCCACTCTCTGCCTGGAGAAGCGTCTCACCCTTATAGAGTTGGGGGTAGCTGAGCAAAGGGCCTGAGAAGGAAGGTATTTGGGAAGAGATTTGGATGTAGTGTGGGCCCTGGCCCCAGAAAGCCTTGTGAACAATGTAAAGGGTCTTGAATTTGATCCTTGCAGCGACCTGGAGCCAGTGGAGAGATTTCAGAGCTGGAGAGATATGGTCCCTGGTCTTGAGTCTCACAGTCTTTGTCTGGTTTAGTTGTAGAGGGCAGAGATTAGTGGAAGGCAGATTGATAAAGAGGCTGTTGCAGTGGTCCAGCCTAGAGAGAACCAGGGCTCCTGAGACAGTGAGCTTCAGGGGCCCAGAGTGAGGGAGAGAAAGTGCGAGGAGTGCCAATGAGAAGGATATCCATTTTACTGGCATTAAGGCAGAGATCATTGGAGGTGCACCAATCCTTAATCACGGATAGACAGTCAGGAAAAAGTGAGAGAGGAGAGGAGGTTGAGGGGCGTCTGAAGGAGAGCTGACTGCCATCCGCATAACACTGAAAGTTAGAGGAGAAGGTAGAGATCAGATATTCCAAAGGGGCCAAGTAGAGGTCGAAAAAACAGGGCCTGAGGATTGAGCCCTGGGGGACGCCACAGGTGGAGAGGAAGGACCCAAGTTGGACCTGGGAAGGGTTGTCCAAGAGGAAGGAGGTAAACCACTCCAAGGCCGGATCCATGATGCTGAGGTTCTAACGCTGATTGATCAGGATGGCGTGGTTGACTGTGTCAAAGGCAGAGAAAATATCAAGGAGGATGAGGACAGAAGGAATGCTGGAGTCGAGGTGAGAGAGCAGATCAGATCTTCACAGGTATTCAGGAGAGCAGTTTCCTTGCCTCTGGCAGTTCTGAAGCCAGACTGCTGGTCATGGAGACAACCAATAGATTCAGTGTGCTGAGTAAGCTGGGAGATTGCCAGGAAAGGGGTGATAGAGTTTGGGCGATAGTTTGCTGGATGCGTAGGATCGGCAGAAGGCTTCTTGAAGAGGGGGTGCACAAGGGAGTGCTTGAAGAGAGAGGGGAAAGTCCAGTGGTGAAAGAGTGATTACAGAAATTGGCCATGTCTGCAGCGAGCGTGTCAATATGGTCCTTGATGGTTCTGGAGGAGCAGAGGAGCACCTGTTTGGACAACACTTTCATAGATCGGACTTGTTTTGAAACCTTATTAGGTGTTTTGAGAAAGAAAGAGAAGAAAGGAGGGGGAGTGGGAGATCTGGCAAAAGAGTTGCCGAAAGTGGAAGAGGGAGAGGAAGAGGAGATAGAGGACAGGACATCTACGTTTTAGTGGTGAAGTGAGAGGCCAGAGCTGGACAGAGGGCCTGTGAGGGAACAGGCTAGGTAGAGACTGCAGCAGGATTGGCCAGTTCCTTGCAGATTTTAAAGTTTTTGGTTTTGTTGTTAGAAGCCGCAGAGATGCAGGCTTGAATGAGGGCTATCTTCTTGGACAGGACAGAGAGTCTGTATTGTCTTTGGGGCAGGGGGCAGGCTACTTTGTCAGAGGATACACCAGAAGCCCTCCACTCCCTCTCAGCCACCCTGCACTTGCGTTTCAAGCAAGAATGTCCAGAGGGTTGGCGATAGCAATATGCAGGTTAGAGAGGGCTGTGTCAGAGTGTGAGTCAATCGCAGGAGTAGAAGAAGATAAAGTAGAGGCAAAGGCACACACTTCATGGGCCGAATGACCACAAAGGTAGGTGATAGTGGTGCGGTGGGCTTTGCCTAAGGGATAGAGAGTTTCAGGTGAGAGGAAAGTAGAAAATGGTCCGTCCAAAAGAGAGGAATGGCAAGAGGGTTAGAGAGGGGGATGTCTGAGGAGATGAGAACATCCAAAGTGTGTCGGACCAGATGTCAGAATGGAGAGAGAGAGAGAGTCACAGAGTTTGTGGAAAAGCCCAAAGGAGGCATTAGAAGCATCCATATGGCTGTTGAGGAGAAGTTGAGAGGTAGAGGCAAGGAGTGAAGAGGAGAAGTCATCCCACTCTGAGAGGAGGAGGGTGTTGCACCTGTATGGAAAGTGTGGCAGGTGTGCAGGCCAAAGATTGGTTCGACACATTGTTTTCATGGGCCGCGTCATCCTGGCTTGGGGCAGTGGTGGTGGTATTGGTTCCGATCAAGGTACTCTTACTAGTGTTCTGCCAGAGGATCTGTTGATACTGTGCAAAGACCATCCTGAACAGTGTGATGATGATAGCTACTATTGGGGCAGGTATGGCTGTTCCGCGTAAAGAAGACGAGCAAGCTCAAACAAACAGAGGACCCAAATAAGCCACGAATGGTGAGGGTACAGAGGCCTATAGATCCCCTGTGCACAGTGACTTCACCCCCACCGGACCCAGAAAATGATGTAGAGCACTGGGTTGACTTAGCTGGGGATAGGGATTCTCTCTACCTCAAGTGTACCCAGGAGAAATGTGCCGAAGATGGGGGAAGCTTACGTCATGTATGTAGTGTATGGGTGCTGTGAGACAGGCATGGTGACAAGAGAGACACAGACTCAGAATATAAGATTTCAAAAGCTTTATTCAAAACTGTAGGGTTGGTAGAATACATATTTAATCCTAACTGTAAAGGGATGTTTCCTTGAGATGATGCTTCTAATGGCCATCCATCAATGTCTGGAAGTCCAAATAAAAAGTCTGTCTGTGTGTAAACCTATGCTTGTCTTCACTCTATACAAAAAATGTGTTACTGGGTCTTTTGTCAAAAATAAAAAGTAGTGGTTCAACAGAAAAATATGAAGACCAAGGTTGGTCTTTTCAGTGGCTTTCTTACCAGATGTAGTTTTCAGCTGGTCAAAATGACTTAAATGAAGCAGGACTGATTGCGAGAACAAATATTAGGTCACAATTGCTTTTAGGTAACTTAGGGGGGCCTTCCCCAAACGTGGGCCGCTTTCAACTTTCGACACATTTTCAGTTGGTCAGGAAATGTTTTCTCCTTGTTTACAGCTTTTCTAACATACACTCTTCCCATGGGGTACAAGCAGAGGCGTTTGAAAACGGCAGAGTCTTTTATTTTCATTTGACTTATCCATATTAGGGGGAGTGATCAGTGACTAGCCTGAACGTTCTGCCTAACAAATATTATTTAAGAATGATGATGATGGTCCACCTGATTGCTAAGGCTTCTAGTTCTATCACTGAATAGTTATTTTCCCTGGGGAACAGTGTTCGGCTGGCATACAGAATGGGGTGTTCTAACTCGTCATGCATTTGGGATAATACTGCACCTAAACCAGGAAAGGAAGTGTTGGTTTGTAATATAAAGTCCTAATTTTTTTTGCCACCTTGATAATAGGGCTTTGACATGTTTGCCTGAGGACATGATTACTTAGGCCATCCTCCTTATCCCATTTAAGTTTCTGGGGTTCTTTTTTTAGTTTGTCGGTCAATCGGTCTGTTTTATCGGAAAAGCTTGGTATGAACTTTCAATAGTACCCAATTAACCTCAGGAAAGATCTTAAATGCTTTTTAGTCTTGGGCATAGGGGACTCTATGATAGCTCTAACTTTAACCTCTTGAGGTTGAACACTGTCGTTTCCAATAAAGAACCCTACATATTTTACAGCCGGTTGAGCTAGCTTCCATTTTCTCGGGTTGTCTGTTAACCTGGCTTTTCGTAAGGCTCTTATTGCAATGTATAGATGGTATAAATGGTCTTCCCAAGTTGGGCTGTGGATTACAATGTCATTGATGTATGCCCTCTTGCACGTTCCGGCTTTCCTGTGCATCCTGCACCCTTCTGTTCCATTCATGTTTGTCTTTGGCGGTGGCCACTTTCACTTCTGATTCTTTGTGTGTGCCCTGGTACCTTTAATCTATTTTTTTTTCTCTATGATCTTGTGCATATTTTTCTCACTTTCCTTTTGGGCCACTTGCCCTCTCTTTCTCTGTGCTCACTTGCACCTTTTTTCTTACTTTCCTTTCAGGCTGCTTGCCCCCACTTTACTTTCTCGTGCTCCCTCACACTTTCCTTTTTACTATGTTTCTGTCTGCTTTTAACTTTATATTCGGGCCACTTACCCTTGCTTTCAAAACGATTTGCTTTCTGTCCTTTTTATTTTGGCGCCGCTTGTGTTCACCATGTCGTTCTGTTACTTTCTTCCACTTATTTTCTTTCTTTCTACATCCTACTTTTGCTTTCTGCTTTCTGCTTTGTGCTGCTTTCATCGTTGTTGCTTTTCTATGTTTCCCGCTCCAGCCACCTGCACGCTCTCGAGTTTCTTTCTCTCATGTGAACCTCACCGAGTTGTGTGGCACTGGCGAACAGTCTCTCTGGGATGCTTTGAGTTGAGGTCAGGGTCTCACCACCTGCCCGTCAGATGCACATGGGCCCGGCACATGGCCCAAGGGAATGAGCATTCATAAAGACACTGCCAGCAGGGTCTCAGCTGCCTTGCACCTGCTCGTAGGAGATATGGCTCCTTAGTCACGCTGTAGCCCTCCCTGTGCACCAGGCCAGCATTGCATTACACCTCTCTCCTTCGGATCCTGCTTTCTGCAGCTCCCTGCTTCATGGCTTCTTGGTTCCAAAGTGCTTCTCCAGCTCCCTCCTCCACCTGTGTGAAACCACACCTTTCATAACGAAAAAAAACAGTCAAGTGAAGCCAGGTGTAACTGGTCACTATTAACTGCCTGACCCTATTAGTGGGACAAGTGGAGTTCTTTCTAGGGTAGGTTGCCCTTACTTTCCCCATGTTGTTTTTCCCCATGTTGTTCCTATGGATAATCTCTGCTGATCTTAGTTGCCTCTTCCTAGTCTCAATATTTGTTGGAAATGGGGATGAGGGATTCAGTGTGATTGAAGATACTGAGGGAGAGTAGGTTGGGGTATTTTAGGGACTGGGACAATACCATGCCTCGCTCCTTGGTAACCTCCTCTCAAACCCTCATATTCGTCCACTCAGGTGATCCTCCCGCGCTTGTCCACCCCCATGGTTGCAATCCAAAAGCAATGGCCATTCCCTGGCAATCTGAATGGAAGATCCAGAGGGAGTGGGTGGGAGAATATCATAAGGATTCTCACAATGCCAAAGATGATTATAGAAGAAGGGAATTAGCTGGGTTAGTTAATAACTGATTAACGAAAGGGGGGAATGTTGGGATGCATGTCCATATCACTACCCCTCCAAAATTATTGAGATTGCAGAAAACATATTCAAACATGGAGAATGAGCTGAGGGTGTTGTATGGGCGGAAGCAACTGGTGGGAGACACATATCGCTTTCCAGTTTCTATAGGGGAAAACTAACAATTTGTCTTGCGACATTCACAATAATTAGTGCTGCATTTAATAGTAGGCCTGAATCCTCACAGGCCGTGTTGGAGACACATAACAATGAAGCCTCATATTTTGCTTAAATATCACATTCTAATTGCCAGGCATGGCAAGGAACACGCTGGTACACCCACATACACATGTATTGAGTCAGACCTTTGAACAATTAAGTAGGAATGTGAGAAGTTGAACTGGAAGAGGGCTGCGGCCCAGCACGAAGGCCATACCCATGGGAGCCGGGGCACAGGTCTTGAGCTGCCAAAACAGGAACTGTGATTTAGGGCACTGGCATCCCCAGAATAATGGTCATTCTATTTGAACTACCAGATGTACAGGAATAGCACTCTTAAATCCATCATGAATTGGATGTATCAGTGGAATTCTAGCTCTATCTCCCAGGAGGGTTAACTGATACAGGGGGAATAAAGGAGCATAACAAAGTCCATGATTTGGAACAAGGAGAGCAAAGGGTGATGTCAATACTGTGGGGAGGCATGATGGGAGCGCCTGTGTGTCTAGGATGAGAAAAGAGTTGCTATGTTTGCAAGGACCAGGCTGACATCGAAGTTATCTGCCGTGTTCATTTTTGACGAATAGGTGCACATTACGTGGTTAGGAGCAAAGATAGCACAGTGTCTTTTAAGCTTAACCAATTACCTTGCAGCACTCTGAGGCGATGGGTATGCTACCCATATGTGGACAAGATGAAAGAGAAGACAACACGACCAATCGACGAAGGGCCCATATGTAACCATTATCATGTAAATAGGTGGCAGCAATGAGGGTGGGAGATTAATACCGTACATCAAATGTGTCATGAATGATGATTAGTGGGTTTAATAGATTAACTCTATTTTTGGCGAGGAGAGAACTAAATTACCCTGTCGCTATTACCCTTTTGTAGATAAAATAAAAGCTCTTGTTCTTCTCAAAAAAGGTTCACATAGCATTTTTCCTTGGCGGGTTGATTTTTCTATGCCTGATTGTTTTGGAGTTACCCTACACCATCCAGAAGGGATATTGGGCAGTAGTTGTCTGCGTCATTCTGGTCACCTTTTTAAAAATGGGGACAATTTTTACAATTTTCCAAGAAGTTAGATTTATATTGGATGCAATAGAATTGAACATGTCAGTCAATATTGGTACTCAAATCCTGGGTTCCTGTTTGAATAGATCAATAATGAGTGTATCAGATCTTCGAGCTTTACCAGATTTTTGTGAGCCTAAAGCAAGCTCCACCTCATTGGTTGTGAACACCAAGCTACTTACTTCACTGTAGTCCAGGCAAAAATCTTGGTTAGTTAGAGTATTAGTACCATCAGTTGAACTGTATATACTTTTGAAGTGCTGATACCAGTGTTCTTGGGATGGAGCGATATCAAGTGCATGGAAACATGTGCATTCCCATGGGTAATGATTTTCCTAAAGGTTTGTTGGTTTTGTTTATTCACAACCTGTTTAAGATCATCCCACACCTTCATTATAGCTTCTGTCTTTTTAGTGAATACAATAGTTTGATAATTATAACTTAATCCTTATGGGAATTTCCCTCTCTATTTGTCTTAAGTGCTGTAAGAAGTTCAGTGTTTTGATTTCTACGGTGTCTGTCATACCAGGTCAGAATACTTGTGGAGTTAAGTTTTAGTTTGTAACTAGGTTGTGTAATAATCGGTTTGATACATGCCATGAGATTTTCGTAAAAAGGAAGTAACTTCTACCCTATTGAATGGATCTTTTATTTGATACTCGCACAATAGGGTAAGTATTTTATTGAAAATCTATGGGAAAATTGTCGGAATTCTTTGATGTCCTTTTTAATTTATGGTGATCATTTGTAGAATGTATTGCTGGGGTGGGTAGTTGCTTCCAAATTCAAATGTAATGACGTTCAGTGTTAAAACAAACAGGTCTTGGTCACTTTCGTCCCTTTGGATGACCTAAAGTTCAGAAGATCCAGTTTGCAAGATCAATCAAACAAAAATCAAAAATCAAAATGGCTTGTCAGATTCCCTGATCAATATGTTGGAGAAACAGGTATGTCCCCTAAAATGTGAACATTAGAGGTTTGTAATCTTTTTTATTTCACACGGGGGCCCTTGAATAAGTGCTTTCTCATGGTGAGTCTTATTGAGTAGAATATTTATTTCTGGAATTTCCCAGAGTTTGTCTTCTTCATCACAAATGCCCTTAAGACTCAGAGGCTCAAATTGGACATTGCAATCACCCAATAGGAGTACCAGGATTTATGAACCCCCTTTTGTTCACTTTGTCCAATGTGCAGCAAGTTCTCAAAGGATTGAGTTACAGCATCAGAAGAAACACACTGTTAAATCCTAACATACACATTAAAAATAGTGACTAGAAGACCATCAGGAAGGGTTAATTTAAGAATTTGAATATCCAGACTGTTAGTGACATACTGTTGGATTTTAGCATTTAGATCAGCTTCGACCCATATCAGAAGACCACCACTTGTGAAGCCTGGTTTAATTATAGAATGAGTGGCCTATGTTTCTTGCAAGGCAATTATAGAGTTATCTTCCAGGAATAAGAGAAAATCTGAGTTTGCTAACTTGGAGTAAATACGTGATAAACTCCAGGAAAAGATTTTCAAATGCTTCAAATGACCAAATACATTTCTATTTATTGTCAAATCAAGACTGGGTGCATAGGAATAGGAACCGTGTCAGACTTGAATAGGTTGTTCGACAAACGGGTGAAGATGTGACTCAGATGTTCAATTTTTGATCACTACATTCTGTCTGTGCACCCGGGGATGCAAATAAAGTGAATTAAAAGTCTGGTTACTACGAATATTAATCTTAAATCCCATTGGCGGAGCAGTTATAAACTTGAGGAGATCATTGAATAAGGTTAAAATTGTTATCGTTTTGGGTAGAAATTCTACAGGCTTTGGATAATGTCTCCTCCTATGATTGAAAAACAACCACAGTGTCTCAGCTATTAACTGCACGTATCTATTAATGTGTTAATAATTTCAAAAGTATGATTATTTGACTTAGGTCACTTGTGTTATGAATACAATGTTATTTTCAGAGGTACCACTCTGGCCCCCCTATTAATTTGATCTGGCAGGCGTTGTGCTTTAAGGGGTGTTTAACTACTCTAGATGGTCGTGGGGAAATTAAGTAAATGTTGTTATTTTCCGTTTGAGATTGTGCATGTCAATCAGTGTGCCTGGAAATTACAGACAACCAAGTCTTAAGTGTCGGGTCATTCTGCCCAATATGTGATCTTACACTAGTTACAGCCTTCTGATCATTCGTCTGTTAGTTTCTATGATTATAAAGGTGGATGCTGGAGTGATAGTACTATGCAATGCAACATTTCCCAATGGGTTATCAGAGTTGTTATTTAACTTATCTATGTCTTTGCACAAAGTGAGTAGAAGATTGTGTAGAGAGTGGGTTTTGATTTATGATATGGATAAATGGGGGGAGAGTTTAAATTATTTGAGGCCCTTTATTCTGATTGTGGCATAGGTGAACTGCTCATTCAATGATGGTTATTTATTGTAGTAGCTTCAATGGCTAAATTGCTATTGAGCTTGTCCATATTAGGTCTCAAAAATCTAATCTATTAATGCAAGGAATCAGATGCTTAATAGCAAAACTAGGAGGTTCAGGTGCACATGTTTCTGCTGCCCCACACACACTCAAATTGGACTTTGCAGAACCAGTTGTGATCAGGCAACTTGTAGGATGTACAACAGCTGTTGTTGTATAAAGCTTCCCTCTATCCTGGTCCGTAGAATATTTAACTTCAGTAAGAAAATCATATCCAAGTATAAGAGGTTTTTTTGTCACCCATCAGTGGCTTGTATGGTAGGGAACTCTGTATTTAGCTGTTTGTCAGACCAGAAAATTCATGTGAAATTGTTTGGTCACCAAGTGGACTGTTGGAAGAGCTAGCCGAAGGAGCTCTGGAGTTATCAATGGGCTTCTTATTAATAAAGTGCTGTGACTTATTGTTGGTAAGTGACCAGAAAATGTCATTGTCTTTCAGGTCACTTAAAAGTACCTCAATCGTGTTAAATAAAATATTAGTATCATTAATTGCGGCCATTAAGTTCTCTGGTTTCTGTATCTTTTTGGGCATATGTATAGTTGCTATCCTTTTAGACCTATTGCAAACCCCTATATGAAAGACAGATATGATTCCTTAATTTTACCTTTTCTAAGAAGGTTTAAAATCAGCAATACAACAATCCTTCAATTAAATCATCTGCATAATGTTATATCAACTATCAAAGATCAGAAATGTGGGGAAATACTGTCAGAGATGATCAGTAAAGTGCATATGCAAATTTCAAAGATTATCAAGACAAACTTCCCATATAGCAGTCCGGGGTATAAAGTGCACTAAATCTAAGTTCCAAGTGCAGGTTTCTAGTTAACACGTAAGTGTCAGCCTAAAATTGCATATGACCACTAGGTATCAATTGTTTATGTTGTACAAAAGGTCAAAGATCAAATGTATAAAGAATACTATAGAAGATTCTATAAAAGTAGTAAATAAAAGTGCAAATGCATGCTTTAAAAGTTAAAATGTATTCCTTTTTCCTCATAACAGCGTAAGCATAAAGTGCAAAATTGCCATCAGGTCCAAGTGCAAAAAAAAATTTTTGCGTGAATTTGCACATAATAAATGTCCAATTATGAGACGATGATTGTTGTTAACAATACATCTATAAATCGAAAGCAGCAATAAAATAGAATAATGTGCTAGTAATAATAAGCTGAGGAAAGCAATGTAGGGCAGAAGGGGGATGCCCGCATGGCTTGGGAGGCGTGCTTTGACTCTGTCTCTGCCCCTCATTGCCTATGAAATCGGGTGAAATGGGTGGACGCAACGGGTGTGGTATGTGGACGGAACGAGTGAAGTATGTGGAAGAAATGGGTGAAGTATGTGGAAGGAACAAGTCAAGTATGTGGACGGAACAGATGTAGAGTGTGGAGCGGGTGTAGAGTGTGGAACGAACGGGTGATGTATGTGGATGATCGGGTGAAGTGGGAGGAAGGAACGGGTGAAGTGGGTGGAAAGAACGGGTGATGTATCTTGAACGAACGGGTGATGTATGTACGAAACGGGTGAAGTGGGAGGAAGAAGCGGATGAAGCGGGTGGAAGGAATGGGTGATGTATCATGAATGAACGGGTGATGTATGTGGACGGAACGGGTGAAGTATGTGGATGGAATGGGTGAAGTATGTGGAAGGAATGGGTGAAGTATGTGGAAGGAACAGGTCAAGTATGTGGACGGAACTGATGTAGAGTGTGGAGCGGGTGTAGAGTATGGAGGGAACGGGTGATGTATGTGGATGAAACGGGTGAAGTGGGAGGAAGGAACGGGTGAATTGGGTGGAACGAGTGATGTATCTTGAACCAACGGGTGATGTATGTGGACGCAACGGGTGAAGTACGTGGACGGAACGAGTGAAGTTTGTGGAAGGAACGGGTGAAATGGGTGGAAGGAATGGGTGAAATGGGTGGAATGAACAGGTGATGTATGTGGAAGGAACGGGTGAAGTATATGGAAGGAAAGGGTCAAGTATGTGGACGGAACGGATGTAGAGTGTGGAGCAGGTGTAGAGTGTGGAGCAAACGGGTGATGTATGTTGATGGAATGGGTGAAGTGGGTGGAAGGAATGAGTCAAGTATGTATGTGGACGGAATGGATGTAGAGTGTGGAGCAGGAGTAGAGTGTGGTGAAAACGGGTGATGTATGTGGATGAATCGGGTGAAGTGGAAGGAAGGAACGGGTGAAGTGGGTGGAAGGAATGGGTGACGTGGGTGGAAGGAACGGGTGATGTATCTTGAAAGAACGGGTGAAATTGGTGGAACAAACGGGTGATGTATATGGACGCAACGGGTGAAGTATGTGGATGGAACGAGTGAAGTATGTGGAAGGAATGGGTGAAATGGGTGGAAGGAATGGGTGAAATGGGTGGACGCAATGGGTGAAGTATGTGGATGGAACGAGTGAAGTATGTGGAAGGAACGGGTGTAATGGGTGGAAGGAACGGGTGAAATGGGTGGAAGGAACGGGTGATGAATGTGGAAGGAACGGGTGAAGTATGTAGAAGGAACGGGTCAAGTATGTGGACGGAACGGCTATCGAGTGTGGAGCGGGAGTAGAGTCTAGAGCGAATGGGTGATGTATTTGGATGAATCGGGTGAAGTGGGAGGAAGAACCGGATGAAGTTGGTGGAAGGAACGGGTCATGTATCATGAATGAACAGGTGATGTATGTATGAATTGGGTGAAGTGGGAGGAAGAAGCGGATGAAGCGGGTGGAAGGAACGGGTGATGTATCATGCACAACGGGTGATGTATGTTGATGGAACGGGTGAAGTATGTGGACAGAACGGGTGAAGTATGCGGAAGGAACGGGTGAAGTATGTGGAAGGAAAAGGTCAAGTATGCGGATGGAACGGATGCAGAGTGTGGAGTGGGTGTAGAGTATGGAGGGAACGGGTGATGTATATGGATGAATCGGGTGAAGTGGGAGGAAGGAATGGGTGAATTGGGTGGAAGGAACGGGTGATGTATCTTAAACGAACGGGTGATGTATGTGGACGCAACGGGTGAAGTATGTGGACAGAACGAGTGAAGTATGTGGAAGGAACAGGTGAAATGGGTGGAAGGAATGGGTGAAATGGGTGGAAGGAACAGGTGATGTATGTGGAAGGAACGGGTGAAGTATAGGGAAGGAACGGGTCAAGTATGTGGACGTAACGGGTGAAGTATGTGGACAGAACGAGTGAAGTATGTGGAAGGAACAGGTGAAATGGGTGGAAGGAATAGGTGAAATGGGTGGAAGGAACAGGTGATGTATGTGGAAGGAACGGGTGAAGTATATGGAAGGAACGGGTCAAGTATGTGGACGTAACGGATGTAGAGTGTGGAGCGGATGTAGAGTGTGGAGCAAACGGGTGATGTATGTGGATGGAATGGGTGAAGTGGGTGGAAGGAATGAGTCAAGTATGTGGACGGAACGGATGTAGAGTGTGGAGCGAGAGTAGAGTGTGGTGCAAACGGGTGATGTATGTGGATGAATTGGTTGAAGTGGGAGGAAGGAACGGGTGAAGTGGGTGGAAGGAAAGGGTGAAGTGGGTGGAAGGAACGGGTGATGTATCTTGAAAGAACAGGTGAAATTGGTGGAACGAACGGGTGATGTATGTGGAAGGAACAGGTGATATATGTGGAAGGAACGGATGTAGAGTGTGGAGCGGGTGTAGCATGTGGAGCAAATGGGTGATGTATGTGGATGGAACGGGTGAAGTGGGTGGAAGGAACGGGTGAAGTTGGTGGAAGAAACGGGTGAAGTGGGTGGTAGGAACGGCTGATGTATGTGGAAGGAACGGGTGATGTATGTGGACAGAACGGAGGAAGTATGTGGAAGGAACGGGTGAATTGGAAGGAAGGAACGGGTGAAATTTGTGGAAGGAACGGGTGATGTATGTGGACAGAACAGGTGAAGTATGTGGACGAAATGGGTCGAGTATGTTGAATGGAACGGGTGAAGTATGTAGATAGAACGTGTGAAGTGGATGGATCAAGTGAAATATGTGGTTAGAACAGACGAAGTATGGGGTTGAATGGGTGAAGTATGTGAGTGGAACAGAAGAACTGGGTGGAGCAGATGAACTGGGCGGAATGGATGATTTGGGTGGAATGGATGAACTGGGTGGAACAGGTGAAGTAGGTGGAATGGGTGAAGTGGGTGGAACGGGTGAAGTGGGTGGAACGGACAAAGTATGTGGATGGAAAGGATGAAGTGAGTGGATGGATCGGGCGAAATGGGTGGATGGAATCGGGGGAAGTGGGCGAATGGAATCAGGTGAAGTATGTTGAATGAATTAGAGAAGTAGGTAGATGGAACAGAGAAAGTGGGTGTATGGAACGGGTGAATTATATGGATGGAACGGCTGAAGCATGTGGATGGAATGGGTGAAGTATGTAGATGAATGGAATAGATGAAGTATGTGGAAGGAACTGGTGAAATATGGAAAGAACGGAGAAAATGGGAGAATGGAACGGGTGAAGTATGTGGATGGAACGGGTGAAATGAGTGGAAGGAACGGATGAAGTATGTGGAAGGAACGGGTGAAGTATGTAGAAGGAACGGATGAAGTATGTGGAAGGAAAGGGTGAAGTATGTGGATGGAACGTTCATGGGAGTTCATGGAACGGCTTGGAGTGCTTGAAACGGACAGAATGCATGGAACGGTTGGAGTGCATGGAACTATTGGAGTGTGCTTGATCTCAAGCACCTAAGGTAAACCACCATATCACATCTCCACGCTTACTCTATTCTTTACACCACCAGTCTACTAGAACACAGCGATACTATGACACCATAGGGTATAGCTGTTATCATACCATCACTTGCCTCATACTCCCCATCATCCTAACGAAACACAGCTAGTCACACACTCTCCAACCTAGGCATTCTCCTTAGGCCTAATGCAGCCAGAATCAGTGTGGATAACAACCGGCCAGAACAAACACATAGGGCCTCATTACACAGATGGCGGTAACCATGGCGCTACTAGCGCCATGGTTGCCGCCGGAGTCCGGCATGGTGAATGGCGGAATTACCGCCACATTCCAAGGTTGGCGGGGGTGGTAATTCCCATTCACCATGGCCAGGGGAGTTGCTAGGTCTGGAAAAGACCCGGGGCTACGCTGATGTCGGAACTGTGGTCTGACCACACGTTAAGGACGGGACCCACTGAGGGACCTCGTAGTAGGGCAGTGAGGGATTACCGGCACCAGTGCCCTTACCGGTGCCGGTAATCCCTTACCGCCATCAGTGTAATGAGGCCCATTCTCTTGATCTCTTGCCCACCACACCTACCGCTAAGAAGCAGCTATCACACGAATGCCACACCAGCTGCACACATATCTGGTGCTGTGCTCACACGCACCTTGTGACTCTCTCTCTTCTCTCTACTGACTTGAACTTCGGTCCCGAGGGCGTTCAACATACCAGCGCCTTGAGATCATACCAATGGTACATAAGGCACCATATAAATGCAAAGTAACATAACATAACATATAACAAAAAGTAATAAAATATTGTAAATGTCATAAAAAGCCGTTACTGGAAGGAGTGGAAGGAGTGGAGAGAACGCCCAAATGGCTTAAGAGGACTGTCCCATATCTGTCATCTCCCCCTCTCTGAACTCCCTTGGTGATTTTAATTAATCCTGGAGAGGTCTGATCAGGTTGGAGCAGGTTGGAGCAAAAGTTTCTTGGATAAGCAATGTGGACCCAATGTAGACACGACAGAGGAGAGATTTGCTATAGTGTTACCTGGTAGTACCTGAACCTGCTGGTACCTATATATAATTTATGTGCCAAACAGAATTGTGGTAGAAGGAGCTCAGTTAAAGAAATGCCAGCAATGAATCTGCTGCAAACCAATAAACAGAAATCCACTTATATTCACCCATCCTTTCTTGCTTGCAGGCTAGAAGACTGCACTCCCCTGCTGGAGATGCTTCTAGTAATCTTCTTTTAGCCAGGCAAAGAGAGCGCAGTTATGCTGTAACACTGATAGTAGCACGGGTGCATCCCTATGTCCCTGAGAGTTTTTCTGGGGATTGAAATTGTACAGCTCCTTTGCTCCAGGGAAGCAGAACTGGGGGGTTCAGAGACCCAGGGGTCCAGAAGAGAAGCCAGATGGAGGGAGGGTAAAAATCAGGAGATTACACATATACCGCAGGTGATGTACCTCCTTATCAGCTTTTAGTAGGGAAAAGCGGGGTCAATCCGCACTGATGCACCTTTTGCTAGGCTCGACCAAGTGTGTTGATGGTTAATGGCAATGGAGGGATTCTTGTAGAGTAACCTGCCACCCTAAGGTAGCCACACGCTTACTTTGAAACCATCCAGAAAAAAGGGCATACAGGGATGAAAATTACCCAGGGAAGAGGAAAGTATTAAAATGTTTCCGCAACTTACTATGATGTTCCATCAGTCTCAATGCTGGAGGAAGATTATTCCAGAGCAGAGGGGTGGCAACTGAAAATGCTCTGCCACCAACTGACTACTTTTTGAACCAGGGCACGACTAGGCAGCCAAGATTTTCAGAGTGAAGATTTCTGGCAGGGAGATAAGGAATGATACTCACTTGAAGAAATAAATCACCCTTTTTATAAAGGGCTGAATGAGTGAAACACAAAGCCTTGACTTTAATCCTACTGTCTAAAGTGATCCAATGAAGCTGAGCCTAAGTAGGTGAAATATGAGTGTATTTTGGTGGGCCAACAACCAAATGAGCAGCAGCATTTTCAAAAGTTTCAGACTAAATATAAAATATTTAGGCTGAGCCAAAAGACAATGTTACAATAGTCGAGAGTGCCTGGTATCACTGAAGTGACAATGGAGTGGCTGCAGATGGAAGAAAAGGTAAGACTTTTTTTTGGAGTATTCAGTTTAAAGAAGCCGGCCTTGCACGTAGCGCTGACCTGCAGCTCTGGTGACAAAGATACTGCAATTTTGATTCCAAGATCGTTCACTTATTCAAGTGGTGTAGGGTAGGACGCTAAGTTGGAAGGCCAGAAGTCAAGGGTCTAAAGATGGTCGTACAATAGGTGGGCCCATGACTAACACCTCTGTTTTTTCACCATTTAATGTAAACCAGTTGGCATTCATCTAGTCTCCTATGAGAGCCAAAGATGCTTTCAGAATAGAAATGGCAGCCATATGAGTGGACTATGCTGGCAAGCAGGTGAACATAAATATTAAAGAGCAAGGGGGACAACTTTGAGCCCTGGGGGACTCTGCAGGTAAGGGGTAAGGTGATTAATAGAGCGACTGGGAGCAGTCCTTCAAAAAAGATGCAAACGATCAGTGAGCTGTGCCTGAAACACCTGCCTCTTCAGGGCGTTGACACAGTACAGAGTTTTCAATAGTGTCAAGCACAGCTGATAGATCTAATAATATCTGGAGGCTGACTCCACCCTGGTCCCTGAACATGGTGAGGTCATCTATTACAGAAACGATGACCGATTCCGTCCCTATCAGGGCACGGAATCCAGATTGAAAATGGTCAAGTATCAAGGCATCTTCAAGAAAATTCCTTAGCTGAGGCATAACTATGACCTTAAGGACTTTCATAAGGAATCTAAAAGGAGATATTGGGCTAAATTTTGCCAGCAGTGCACGATCAAGGGTAGGCTTCTTATGAAAAGTAATAACTAATGCAAGCTTGAGAGTGGTAGGAGCAACCCCTTGCGTTAAGGAATAATGTATAGTCATGACTGGAACTAGTTTGGGACTGATTGCCTTAAGCACATACAAGAAATGGTGTCCAACGGGGAACATGATTTAAGCCGTGTAACGACTTCAGCAAGATGGATATCCACAAGGGAGGAAGAGCAGAACTAAGGTTAAAAGGCGATTTCACAGAACCAGGAGCTGCTATATTGGCTCTAATATTCAGAATTATCTTCATGAAAAAATGTGACAAATAATCACAGAGTGACTGCATAGGCTGAACTCCGGTAGAAATCCTGCCCGAAGATGAAAGCTCTTTTACCACCGTAAACAATGCCTTAGGTTTATTCAGTGCTACTTGAATCCGGTTGGTAAGAAAAGACTGATTTGGTCTCTTTGATAGCAAGGTGGTATTTAAGGCGGCAGATCAGCTTTGTCCGCTGGGTGATAAGCGGAACGGCATGTACGTTCAGCATGTTTATTTGGCAGTGTAAGTGGCCTAGGTGAAGGAGTGTACCAAGGAGCCGACCCTTTATGCTGTTCTGGATGTGTTGTTAATGGCACAGCCATTTCTGCTACATTGGAGAATACGTCCTGAAGCACTGTAAAAGGATCAGTGGTCATGGATGAAGAAGGGAAGGGGTTAAGATGTGCACGAATATGAGAAGATAGCGTGGATAAGTCAACTTGTCTCAAACCACGATGAGAACAGATTTATGAACTTGGTATTTTGGAAGACTGTGAACCACATAAGGTAAAAGGCACCAAAAATGACCTGACCAAAGCAGGGGGAGAACCGAATGAACCTTAACAGAGCCAGAAGCAGCACATATCAAGTCTAAAGTATCGCCCTTTGCATGTGTGCAGCACTTAAAATACCAGACAAAATTGAGGTCTTCTAGGAAGAACACCAAATTGATGGCCTGGGGGTCAGAGGGAACATCTACCCAGACATTGAAATCCCCGAGGATTATCAAATAAGTGTGCATCACTGTAAGTTCTGCAACAAAGTCAGCAAACACTACGAAAAGTGGATCACGTCCAGGAACGTGTATGTGCCCCTTGTATAGAAAGGCTACAACACCACCAGGAATAGAAGAATCAGTAATCCAAGTTTCTGAGACAGCTATCAGGCTCATGTGAGACTAGCAGGTCAAATACGTTGTAGTGATGTTTCAATAAGGAACAAGCATTATAAAAAAGGCAAAATAATGCTAGATCAACACCAGGAGGGGACAATTCAATAGACGGAATGACCCAAGAGGGTGGGCCAGACTGTACCATCCAGGGCCAAAGCACAAAGAAATCGTTTACTATTTGTCACAGGAAAGGGCTTACCAAGAGAGAAAAACAACCCATACCCCGGGTGCAGCAGGGATGGAAACAGACGGTTCGACTTAGGTAAGACCTCTGCGCGTGACTGCTGTGTGATTGGCCAGCCATCAAGGTCATATGGAGCATGGGCATAACAATAGACTAATCAGGGCTCACTACAAATTAAAGAGCAAAAGCAGACTTCGTGGTTCTTTTCATCCATGCATCAAGAAATGGAATCAATCAACAGTTACCGAGTCAAGTCGGTTCAAAATGCACAGGGAAATGTGCTGGTAAGGCGAAGTACCCGGTGGATAACATGGGAAGTAAGAAAAACAAAGCCAAGAATTAAAATGTAACAGTTTTAAAAGCACTTGGATAACAGTTTACAAATATCTAAAATGCGACAGACAAACTAAACGAAGTCATTCAATTTACTAACAAAACAAAAGGAAAGAAAATAAATAAGTTTAATTAAAAAAAATGTAGCAGCAAGAAATTCTACAAAGTGCCATGTGAACAGCCCTTTACTGTGGGTGTGTGCATGGTCAGCGTGAGTGTCTGCAAGCCCCCTCCTCCTGTCCTCAACCAATTTGGGTCACTGCACAGTTAAACTCCCCTGCAGCCAGAAAACTCAGGGATACAAAACGCAACTGTGGGAACAGCTGCACCTCTGCCCTCTCTGATTTCTTTAATGCACTATCTACCTTGTGGTGAACTGAATCAGCAAAAGTAGCCTCCTCAGAGGATATCACAATGCCACCAATCAAGTCCAAAAAACCTGGATCCACCTGAACTGCTTTGTCCAGTACTGGCTTGACTTCCTCCAAGTCAAACATCTTCAAGAGGAACTTTGGGAAGGAGGTCTTATCCACCTCTGTCTAATACGTGGGATAGCATCTCTAATATCATGATGCAGAGAGAGCCAAGTGGGGTGTTTCCTCCTATGATGATCTCTAAACCAGGATGATCGAGGAGGGGACACATCCAGATTTCCTCTAACATATGCAATAATGTCTCAAAATCACCTCTTTTGGCATCAATTTTCCTGGATTCTTCCTATGAACTGGAAGATGAGGATGACGTTGAAGAAGAAGAAGAGGAAGGGGAAGAGGATCCTCTAAGGGACCTTCTCTGGCCCTCACCCCCTTTAGATAGGATGTCCATAATTGTATCCAGCTGCCGCTGGCACATTTCCTGCCTCTTAGCGTGCGCGCGCGCGCACACACACACACACACACCACACACACCACTTAATTCTCCTTTATACAATCTACACACTTCAGGATCCTGGGCCCCACCCTCTCTGCGTGGAACAATGCACCAAAAGCACTCACTTCTCTTACACAGCTGCTGTGCCGACATGGCTCCTTTCCCCAACTTTGCTGCTCATGGAGCTGAAGGGAAAAGCATGTTGCCTGCCAGTGTTATTATAGCACACTGTCGGGCCTACCCACCTCGCCAGAAGGTTTGTCTAAGCAGACAAATAAAACAGGTGGAACGGAGCACGCAGGCAAATTTGAATGACACAGGGCATAGAGGATGTGAAGAGGAGGGGCTTCTCCAAAACAAACAAACAAAATGAATAGTATCAATTGGATACTAAAGTATGGCTGGGTAAGTATGCAGGCATCTTCTCATGAACGTAATGATGGTGACTGCTAGGAAAGATTTCTCTTTATAGTACCTTTGCTTTCTACGGAACCCCAAAGGTTTTGATTTTATTTTTGATTATAACCTGCTCCTTTTGCAGTGCAGCTTCACTACACTGGCTTTTGCTCATTTGACATGGGGAAACTGGCATGTCCTTCAGGCTGTCAGTATTGGGTAACATTGTTTCCATTAGTCTTGTTACTTTGTTATTACTTTTGGTAACTTGTTATCACTTTGGGTAATGTTTGTCATTGTCCAATGGATCTTACGATGCAGTACAATGGGGTACACTTTTTGTTTTGTCCTAGACTAACACTCAGAGGATTTTTGGTTACTCTAGGTGTGCATAAGGGACACGCTGGTGGCAGCAGTTACTTGTTCCTATTTTGTTATGTTATTTACTTTAGCCTTACTATGTGTACCCTGTTTGGCTACCACCTGTGGCTAGTTTCCAAACATGGCTGTGCCACATGGTTTTTCATTTGTCCCTTGGCCATCTTGTCTTTAACCTTTTCCAGGCCTCGGACGCCAGGACAATCCTCATATGGACTTCAAGTGCCTGGGAAAGCAGAGGCTTTTGGTGGGCTCCTGTAGGGGCATGAGTGTTGGCTGCCAGGAAGTGGGTTTGGACTGTCTGGTCCCATTCCACAAACTGGTTTCAGTGTGTTTGAGTGGCATTCATGAGTTGTGCCGCCAGTGGTCCTGATTGGACCACTACTGGGGAGTCTGTGTGCGTCATTGGCTATTGGGAGTTTCAGCTCCCACCTGGCATTGTGGATAAGCAGAGGACCCAGCACCCATTTCAGAGAGATCCTGGCAGAAACCAGAGGAGTGGAGACAACATCCATTCTCCACGTCAGCTCTAAGTCCTACAAAGAAGAGCCTTTCGGAAGTGCCCCTGGACCGTCCAGTGGCTGCCAGCTCAGAGTTTGGGCTACCTTGCTGCAGACGTCACCATTCCGAGTTGAGGCCTGGAACTTGGGTTATCCTAAGCTTGTGCAATAAGACTCACCTCTGCAAAATGTTGTGGTCCTAGCATCAAGGGCACCCGATCTAGAAGGCGAAGTGTGACCACGGCAAGTGAACCCTCTTTCACAACTTTGCATCAGTGGCCATCATTTGAAACTGGATTCCTGCGTCCGATCCAGTGCTGAGAGGGGCCCTGCATTGAGTTCTGCTGCATTCGCCAACCTGAAGACCTTGCACCAGCATTTGTCACCAATCAGAGAAGTGCTCAAACCTGCAGTCCCTGGGCATCAAGGGCTATCATTGATGGTGTTAAAAGCGACCTTGGTCCCTCTTCAGAAGACCTGCCAAGTCCTAAGAAGAATCAGAGACCAGAAGTGGGTTGTAACAATGCTTACCTGAACCCTGAACCCTGAACCCTGAACCCTGAACACCCTGAACTGTACATTGGTCCCCAGAGACCCTACCTTCATTGTGTCCAGCCTCACAAATCTGTATGGAACGTTGGTGAACCTTTGGGTATAGGCTCCATACATCTTAGGGATGGACTTCTGAAGTTATTTTTTTTATCACTGTGGACCTGTAGTGCTTAAACTAATACTTAGAGGGGTTTTATATGTATTTTGCCCATCTCCAGCAATTGTATATATGTGTCTATTATTAGTGTTGTGTGATATTATTACCTGCAGTGGTAAGTGGGAGCGAACGGTTGGGAGCGGTGCTCCTCTACTTTTTAAAAAAAAAAGTTTAACTTTTCCTATACTTTTATTTGAAAAATAACCTGTTCCAAAATGGTTTACTTTTCAAATAAAAGTGTAGGAAGGAGTTTAAACTAGCACTTCACTGCACTTCACTGAACATTCCCTTAAACAGCATGTGTGTTTGTTTGGGGGTTTGGATTGCACGTGGCCGGCATGGCAATGGGGTTTTTGGGGAGCAGGCCAGCAGGGAACGTAGTTCCAGTACTTTCATACACTTTGACCACTGCCTGTAATTGGTCATTTTTTCAGTGTTATATGGCCATAAAGAAGTATTCATATAACTGATTGTCTAAGTGAAATCGCTGATTTTACACTGTGCGAACTCATTGGGGACCCCTTACAAGCTCACCACCTCTTCAGACTTATCCTAGACCACTCGTCCACCTACCTTGTACTGATTTGGCCACAGCTCCCAGAGTTGTCCCTGCCACAGTACTAGCTTGGCCTTCTATACATCTGTCCATCAGGCCAGTGTTTAGAAAATCTGTCCTAACAGTGACGCAGACGAGGGACAGGGGATAATGTATGGTTACACTGCCTGTAAAGCTCATGAACATTATCTTGTAAGATCATATTGAGATGAGCAAGGCTGGAACAAAACTCAATGAACTGCCTGTCAAAGAAGTCAGTAAGTAGTTTTTCCAGCAGTATCCTCCTTGGTTCACAAGAAAACACCCAGTAGTAATTGCCCTTGACAGCAATTTGACCATAAAGGATAATATCATGTAGATGTAGGCACCGGAAACTGTAACCACTATATTAAACAACTGTATTCAGAGCAAACCTTCCTGAAAGAGAAAACAGCGGCTAATAGATTCAAGTCAATTGTTGGATCGATGCCTGACAATTGTAATATGTTTTATTTAAGCCTGTCCAAAATTATACTGGCCAGACTCTAATCATAACACACACCATTGCAATTCTGGAAGAACATAAGATACGTTTTCCTCACATTGGCCCTGACATGCCTAGATTGCTTTGGCACAGGCAGAAAGCAAAGAATACATTTTCCAGTGGAGCTGCATATGGAATGATTCAGGCCAAAGTGCACCAGTGCTGGGCAGTTGTGTGCCAGTGCTGGGAGGTTTTGCAAACAGGCGTGCTACTAGTCTGTTAAAAAAACATATTTTTTGCACTGAATGATTATCACAAAGAAAAGATTTTGAACCAGGTGGCTAATACTAATATTAGTGCAATTTGTTTTGCCCCAGTGCAACATGAGCTCACTCTATTACATTAGTGCTTATTTGGCATTTTTAATTGATAAACTGAATTAAATAGCAATAAATAAACTAAAATACAATGCAGGTTGTAGTTTAGTGTTTTTATATGACAGAACTCAAAAGCATAAATAAGTGACACAGGCCAGATTTCCTAACATAGAAGCATTCACCGAAATGACAAAGTTACGTAAAAAAAGGAGACTAATCAGTCTGTAAGGGAAATAATAGAGACAATGCCCCAGCCAATTCATTTGACCTGTACTTGGTGTTGGAGATTAATGTCTAAATGCAGAGCCAGTTCCTTCAAATGAGGAACATATTTTGTTACAGGGCAAAGTTAAATTTGCCCAAGTGGCATCATTGTAGATATTCTGGATGTTAGGATAGGAATGCATTTGCATCAGTGATGGAGATGAGTTTAAGACATTTTGGAACAGTCATATGGTCCTCATATACATTCATTTATTTCTGAAGTTCGCAACGTTTGGGTCTAGAAATGTTATTGTCACCCGTCAACCCTAACCATCATTGTCAATGGTGAGGGATCATGAGGGTAGTAGTCCAAAATATCTAAAGAGCCGCAGGTTGCAAACCCCTGAATATCTATAACAAGCATATTTGCATCCAAAAGACTACACAGTGTCTGCATTATCTTTCTCCATAGTCAATCAATTAAGCTTTAGTTTACAGAATATACTCCATGCAACTGTCTAAAAATACACATTACAAGAATAAATAAAAATATATATATACACACCATTAAATAGCACATCGCTATAACATATAAATGACCAATAAAATGCTAACGCACAAAAAGGGAAAAAATACGATGATTTACATAAACATTTCGCAACTTTAAATCTGTACAACTCGATTTAGTGGCTAGTGCAGAGAAGGCAGTTGCAATATAGTACTGGTACACACTCTCTAACGTTGCTCTAATCAGCCAATCGCTGAAATGAAAGGGAATGACGTTGATATCCACCATACTTGTATTGCTCATATCAAAAATGTAAATGGAGTCTCTGACTGTAGCTACACTTCTGCAAAACAACAGAACTAAATATTAGGAAGCAGGAAAGATTTTCTAATGCGACAGGACAGAATTTATAACAATTTGCTTTTATATCACATGTCTCCACTTAGCAGTACATTTGGTCAAAAGGTTAAACAAAAACTCAATTTTCAAAATGAATTGAATACAGAGATATTTCTCGAAGTATCTTCCTAAAGCTAAACAACTTTCACTGCCAGATACCGTTTAATCAGGTCACTCGTTACAATACTCTTCACAATGCTTGAAATTAATTTTTCATTATCATGAATTTCTATATTCAGAAATTACACATTTCTGGTAAGGTAATAATGTCAGTTAGTCACAACAATAGTACATTATATAGAGTTAAAACAATAAACCACAACATTAATTGGCTCCACATCACGCCTACCACATCAAAATATACAAAATGTAACGTTTTATAAATTGTACAAATCAACAGCATGAATTACAAATAATAATTATTCTAGTTGAATCTAATACTTGTTTCTGATATGCTACACTAAGTCAATAAAATTAATTAGCGACCACTGGTGTAATATTGGCAGAATTTGAGATTTCAATCTTTCATGTTTGGCCACCCTTTATCCTGCTTCAGTGATGCTTTCAGGATCACCCCATATACAGGGATACCATTATCTCATGGATGTGTGCGACCCATGGGAGAGATACCGACCCCATGGAGCCACAAACATCTTCCATAACTGCCCAATATGTATTTAGAGCTGGGATGCTCCATAACTTAATTCAATATTAAAATGCTATCACCAGTGCATCCGGGGTATGCAGGTCTAATGGCCGAACAACCTGAGCCAAGGGGCCCCAAGTGAAGTGAAATCCTTGGTGAGGGCTCAGGGCCATCACCAAACATGTGCACCCCCAAACAAGGGATTGATAGCTATCTGCACCACAGGGTTCTGTTCCCGAAATCCCATCCAAAAGAAAAAGAAATAAAAGGATGTTTGCCACCGTAGTCAAAAGGGGCAAATTCCCTTCTCTATTTCGATTACAGCAGCCCGGTTTGGACTGGACAAAGATCCTGGTGGCCTGAGCCGGGCCAGCAGGTAAGTCAGGGAGGCAGGGGGTATTTGGAGATGACTGGGGCAGGAGGGTAGGGGTGGAGCCCTAGTTGAGGGACTGGCGGCAGAGGCACAGTGGCACTGAGAAAAATATGTCTGCATTTTGGAAAGGGGCTCAGGTGGCTGGTGGAACGCGGATGGACACTAGCAGTGTCCAGCAACCTAATTGTATGAGTGCACATCCCTGTCTGTGGACAATGGTTTAAACCTAGCCTCCACCCCTAAGCCGCTATGACCAATTACAGTCCCAGTGCCATATTAGCTGTATTGGAGGTGCACCAATAGTGTCTTTAGTATTGTATTCTCTGAACTCTCTGGCATATTGAGGGGTTAAATGCTCCACATTTCAGCCCCATATATGGCATAGGATTGCAGAGAGAACTCAGGAGAGTATCTGCAGTAGCATGGCCAATAAATCTTTTTTTTAAATCAGATATTTACCCCCTCCCTCCCACCTGTTTTGGAAATACTAAAATACTCTTCTATAACTGTGCACGCTAATTTAAATTTTTGGAGATTCATACTCCAAGATAATCTCTCGAATTTGCTATTGGAAAGAAGAATTGAAAAATGTGTTTGCTTTTTCTGAACAATACACCTCATGCATTAGGTTTCCTTAACAGTTATCGGCATTCCCTGTTCCTGAATCTGGGGCTTAAACCAGTGGAGTAACTTTGCTGAAAATGTTGGGGGGGACAGGGGTGGGGTGGAGGGAGGGCAGATGGTGGCTCTTAGGGATCCATTCGGACAAATTGTTCGAAAAAAGTTGATCGAATGGTAGATTTGTCTGAAATCGGTCACCACCATTAGTTCAAAGCCAAAGATACAGAACATGAAGATCTGGGGTTGCAGGGGTGTACCCCGCTCCCCATGTTCGGCATCTTTGGCTTTAGCAGTTGCGGGGGCATCCCCCGCTTCCTCAGCATTGGTGGCAGGGGACCCAACAAAAAAAAAGGAAGAAAAAGGGACCCTGCAGCATCAGATCCGACCCGCGTTAGATGGATGGATCTGATGCTGCAGGGTACAGGAGAGGCGTGGCGAATGGAGAAAAGGTAAGTAGGGGGGTTATGGGTATACTGATGGTTTGGGGAGACACAGGTTTGGTTTTCCATACCTCAGTAAAAACGTATTTGCAGCGAAAATGACTACGGTCAATTCCGCTGTGATTTTACACCTTGGTCAAACAACCGAAAACCCTAAGGGAGAACACTAGACTACTACAGCACAAGAGTCCATTGCTGATGCTCTGTTATAACTTTCATAATACCGGTGGCGTATTTTTTTAATTCAATTGGGGCCCCACACATCTTCAGCTGGCCTGCCATGCACCCAGTGACACAACATAACATTCACCAACTTAATTCCAATAGAACATACAAACAATGCATTATTTATCATTCATTCAGACACAAAAGCCAACACACATATGCTTGCATACACTCTCACACACAAATGCAGCCAGCACCTCTATTGACATACACTGTGTGCACACAACATTTATATGTACATATACAATAACACATGGAAACAGTGGTACAACGTCCATTGAGCAAACCCAACTTTATCACCCCCGACACTGAAATTTTGGGCAAAGTTGACTTGACCTAGCTGAACTATAAAGCCGTGGCCGAAAAGGAACAGATTCACTGGAATGTCAGCAATTCCCTTGATTTTTCCTTTCATTCAAAGGCAGGAGCCTTTGGTTGATGCAGTGCAGTGGGTGACCGAGTATACTTGGTATACATGTTTACATATATCTCCAAACTTGGGTTCTGCACAGCACCTTATATGTGTACGTGCTGATAGATTTTTTCTACAAGATTCTGACTAATTAAAATTAAGGTATGTTTTCCTGTGTTCAAATGGCTGCAAGCAGTGGAGTACCGAGCGGGAGAGCCAGGGGGGGGGGGTCAAGCTGCCCCCTGTGGCTCTTTTAAGAGCCAGACCAGGACATTTGTCATTGGGACACCTCTCCCATTCGGCACCTGAAAGAGGGTGCCCAATGGCAAAGGTGTCCCGCTGGCAGGACAATGTGTGCTGAGCAATTCCTGCTCAGCACGCTCATTGTCCTGGCAACAGGACACCTTACCCATTCTGAATGGTAGAGGTGTCCCACTGCCAGGACAATGTCCCAAGGAGCTCCGGGTAGCAAAGGGTCCTCACGTTGCTCTGTATCAACAGAGCATTACAATGTTAGCCATTAGGTACTGATGGGAGGGAGGGGGGTACCAGTAGCAGGGACTTTTGTCCCTTTAGAAATGTGAATGGGAGGGAGTGATCAGAAGTGAGAAGGGTGCATAATGTGGCATGCTTTATGAAATAATGACTATGGCTTTAAAACCCAAGGGGGATTTGTTAGGATCACAGTAATATACATGATGGTATTGTGACTTTGCATGCAGAATGGGGAGAATAAAACTAAAGCCATACTCCCTTTGCTCAACATATTTCTATGACAATGTATATAGTGTATGGTTAGTTTACTATGAAAGGCTAGTTTATTATTTAAAGTGGTTTGCTATAAATAATTATGTAAGCACATGATCTGTAAAGCAAAACCTTAATAAATATCTATATCAACTAAACCTGGAAAGATGTGGATGGTCGCTTAAATTGTCCACATCACAGTTTCACCATTTAACCAAGTGTGTGATCCTAAGCAAATCATTTAATCACATAGTGCCTTATCTGCAGCTCTGCAAGTGACTGTGATTCACTTCAAAGCTTATGTTAATGTAGCATGGTGTTATAATGGAAAAGCCTAATGACAATAGAGTTGCTCCACAGATAACAATAGTGCAATTTAGGCATTTTGCACCACAAAGTTATTTGTCACTTGGCTTATTTATGGCAACTTATTCTAAAGTCACTTCCATGGTGCCTCCAAGTATCAAAGACTGATGATGCACCTTGCAATGTTCTTTTCTGTGAAGTCACTTCTGTTGGTGCAATCAATGTAATAATTAGGAATTTTGCATGTTTTTTGCCTCAGAGGGCTTGGACAGAACTCTAAGAGATGAGTTTCCTGCATCTGGAATGACCCTGCAGTTTATTTTTTTGTTTTGTTTTGTGTTAAAATGCCATCTTCCACTAATTATACCCAAAAAGTAGATTGTGGCAGGGGTGGGCAGTTTGGGGGCGCCAATGGAATTCCACACGCTGCATTTCATTGCTCAACGCTTGATACTCCCCTGCTTAGTTTGGTAAGGGATGCAGTTTTTGGTGGCCTATAACCTGAACCATGAAACCCATTTACACATTTGCACCAAATCGTCCTGAAAAAGTGTCTGCAAAACTCAAAATACTTTTTGCCAGTTTGGTGAAGGAAATCTTTGTCGTCAGGGGGAAAAGTTATACAGGGCTCCTAAAAGTGTGCTTTTAACACACAATCCCATACGGTTCCTTCTGCGCACCTAGAGCAAAAACTGCTTAACAAAAGTTCACCATGTATGGAAGGCGTACAACACTCCCCTTCATTTCACAGAATTTGCTGAGTATGACACTTTTGGGTCTCTGGTTTTCTCAGCTTGACTCTTTCCACTCTACTTGGGGAGGGAGCACCTTCCGCCAACTTCATTTTGAAGTTAGGATGGTGGTGCTTTAGTAGCATCTGAAAAGTGGCAAAACTAATTTTAGTGGTGTTGCAGTGCTGTGGCTTGCCACAGAGAATGCACCATTTGTTATTGTTAGTGTGTCTTCATACCTGGGGCCTTAATGTGTACTGTGAGCTCTGGTTACATTGTCCAAATGTGACTCGCGCCCTCACTAGAGTCAGCCAGCAGCCCAGCCCCCCAACAAACATACACAAACACAATTAAAACATTATTTTTTTTTAAGTACCTCTGCTCTGCTTTCAAATGCCACCTGGGCCACGTCTCATGTTACACCGACCTGACCTCTTTGCACTCACGCACCTCCAGAAAGAAACCAGCAAGCTGAATGAGCTTCTTAGTTCCTGTCTGTGTGTCGCACAAACACAAAGCCGGAAAGCGATTCTCTGTGCCGTGGCCCCTGGAAGTGCTGCTGCTAGCGTGGCAGCACAGGCGCCAGGCCCTCCAACACCCAGTTAAGCACCCTGGCTGCTGACTTTGAGTCAGGCCAGCCAGGGTGAGGGACTGAGCCACACAGGGCATCCCAGCCCTGGATGTGTTGCAGCGCGGCTGCCAGGCATCTCAGCATTATGTAATGAGACTGCGCAAGCCTTGCTGGGCACCCCAGCCTGGCTCACGCTGTCCAATTACATAATTAATGATTGCGCCCCCCCCCGCCCTCCCTCCTAAAGATGGGGGGGACAAAACGGAATGCCACAGAAGTTGGGGGCGACAAAACCCCTTGTGCCCCCCTATAATTACGCCCATGGCTTAAACAGATCCAGTTGGTTCTGAAACCAGAGGGAGACTAATATTTGCCAGTCAGACAGGAGCCAGTGCGTTTCAATTGTGTACATTCAATGCTAGAGAATATATGCATAGTGAAAACAAACAAGAAGCGAATACACACTCCAACCTTGCAACTTGGTCAACTGGACAGCTTTGTATAGTCTCACCCTAAGGTCCACATCTGTCTCTTGCATTGTTCGCCTTATTACACTCTAACTGAAGAACAGCTGGTACTACCAATGTAACATTTCTTTCCTTGAAAGACCCTGGGGTACTGTAACTACATTTTTATCTTTAAAGGAGTTTCCTGAAACCAGCCTGCATATTCATCATAATGTTGTTTTCGATGAGCCACACCTCCAGAAGTCCTATTACAACTTTACGATATGGTTTTGGGTGACCATTTTCCGGATCCAAATGGAGTCTCTTCTTAAAATTGGGATTAAATCGGGACCATGTCAACTTTCCAGGAAGCTGTGGTCTACATTAATGTTGATAAAAAAAACCTGGTTAGAAAAGGAAATCAAATTGAATGTCTACTTTTATATAAATCGCCTGGAATTAGATTGGGAAATTATTACTGTTCACGATTCTTCATGAAACATCAGATACTCCAATCATTGAGTTTGTCTAAAGGTTTAACATCAATGTCGATATTTGATATTGGCACTGTCTTGCTGTTGAAGAAGCCCTCACAGTGGGCAAACCACTTAGACTCTGAGATATAGCATATCTGAGTAATGTGTGCTTCCATACCCCGGTAGCCACCAATTGCCAAAATCTATGTGCATCCTTTTCAGTATGTTCTTTTCTGAATCTATCTTCTGTCTTGGGGAGATTCTTATTCTGAATGTTTTCCTGCACATCTATTGCTCACCAGTATATTTGACTGGCATCTTTCTGCCATTTCTAGCCACCTTCTATTAATCTCTTGCCATCCTACAGCCTCTTCTCACATAGTGTGTACCCAATAAAGACATGGTTTGATGCATAATATTGGTAAACAAAGGACATATATCTTGATTTAGGAAACCATCTTAAAAGGGCACCAAATCATCATACACATTTAGAAACATTGTGAGGATTAGATTTTTTCCAGAATGGTGGTTCTGCCTATACTTTCTTTTGGGAGAACACTTTCAGCTAATCTTTCTGGACTCCATCCTTCTAACAAACCAGTACTATGATAAGAACAAGATAGTCATTGTAATTTCCTTGGCATTGTATCACCTTTAAAGCATTCCTTAGCCACAACTCATTTTTACTGCCATCTGAACTCTGGGTGAAGCTAGCAATTCTACTCCTGACCTTCCATGACAACAGAAGCCTGAATCTAAAGAACAAAGTGCTTACTTTTTAGCCTTTTTATAATATGTGCAGGTATCTGTACTGGCATAACCAGGCACACCCCCTACCTCATCTTCCGTTTTCTGTAATAACTGAAGCAAAGAACAGGGTTCTAGTAGGAAATTAAAATCCCCTGCCACCATTATATGCTCAGCCTTGCTGCCCTGCAGTGGGTCATCACTTTTGCGGGCGGTTGAAAAAGTTCATCTGCAACCCATACGAGCAGCCCCCACATGGCCTTCCTTGCACATGCATCTCTAGAAGCAGCCACAGACACTGTCACAAGGCCCTGCACACATACTGTGTCTACTTCTCGAATATTCTGGATGCAACCTATGCTTTGGACATTCAGGGATGTGCACCCCCCATAATCTTCCAATTTCTTATTGAGCCCGGCTACATTCCAAGACATGAGACCCGATTCATGGAATCAAAGGGAATTTGCACTGCTGAAAAGTGACTTGGCACTGCTGACACAAACCCTGATTCATGGAACTGTGCAAAGTCTATTTGTGCCGTCCAAAGTCAGGGCAAAGTCATTTTTAAATGCAGAAATTACTATGCGCTGACTTTGCCCGGATTTTGAACTGCAAAAATAAAATGTGCAGAGTTCCATGAATCAGGGTTTTGTATCGGCAGTGCAATATCATTTTTCAGCAGTGCAAATTCACTTTGAACCGGGCAAATATGCCATGAGTCGGGCCCTATATAGAGTTCATCCTTTTTGGCAGTTACATTGAATGGTGCACAACCCTTGCCCAAATTGCCAGATACGGGGCTCCCTTCTCAGTCTAAAACAATGTAATCATTTTTTGGCCTAGTCAAGAGAACTAAGGGAATGAGTGACAACAGTGGCATCGACTGAATGCTTCTGCTAAATGATGTTGTGTAATTCTTTAGAGAAATCCATTGCTGACCGCATTGTTTTATGGCTACTGAATGGTTTTGAAATCAAATTATTGAAAAAGGAATACTTGCATTTTACTTGCCAAGGGCATAATACTCACAAGACATGTAGAACTGGAAATAGAGTGAACCACAGAAACTCATGGGCATAGAAAACTATATACCCTATGCATAATTCACTGTCTGTTTTTCACACCCTCTACCTTTCTCCATTTCTCCATTTCTCTTACTCTGACCTTTCTCTCTATTCGTCTCTCTTTGTCTCTCACCTTTTCTCTCTCATTTCATCTGAGTCATGCTTCTAGGAGGGCTCAATAGGACTTGGCAGTTCATGTGAATGGAAATATGTGAGTTATTGAGGGCATGTTTTGTGGTTGGGCAGCAACTGCAATGCAGGCGTTGATCGACAGGAGAAAATGTGCATCAGTTGAAAGCTTATGAGGCATGGTGTGAGGGTGAGCGGGCACTGCATGTGGATGATTGGCAAGTGTCCGTTAGTGGAAAGGTGCACATTTTCTAGATGTTTATGGGGTTCTTCTTCCCAGCTTTCAGGGCAGCTGTGATGATGATCTACTGAAGGTTTGAGGTCCCTGTCAAAGTGTACCACAAGGTTATGAGACAAAGGAGAAAGTGTAAGGAGATCAGAGGCAAAAGCAATGGGAGATGGTAGAAAGGAGCCAGGCAGTAGATGCAAGTATTTAGGGGAGTTAAGTTTGAGCCATCTAGTAAAATATGGAGGAGACACAGCAAGATATGTGAGAGGATAGCTTGAGGGTAAAGGACAGAAAAGAGAAACTAACAATATGAGTTATGTATCATCAGCAAATCGATTATAGTAGATAATAGTAGAAGCCAATGGTGGACATGCAACAAGTGGCTGTAGGGTGGGGTGGAAGTGTCAGGGTTCCATGAGATGAGAAGTTAAGTGCTAAGTATTGAATGTCAGAGGGTGAGAAGGAGGGTGGTGTAGTGAACTGTATCAAGGCAGTAGATAGGTGGAGGAGCATGAGTATGGAGGTAATGGTAGTGAGCAGATGCGAGGAAGTTGGAGACATGTATCTGCAGTTTCTATGTAGTGTCTTCTTTGAAAACCAGATTGTCTCCAGGTGACGGTTTGGAGATTCTTCAGTTGTGGTGCAGAAGACAGAGAGATTGTACTCGGTGCGATTGTTTGGTTCAGTAGAACGATTTTTAAAAACAGAAAGTGCAATTGCCTCTTTGTAGCAGGTAGGAAACATCCAAGTAGCATGCCAGATGTTGAAAGGTCTTTGATAATCTGGGGAAATGTGGCCAAAAGAATCGCAGGAGGGGTTCATTTAATCAAAGTCATGGTAAAGTTGTCACAGAAATGGGAAATATTGAGAGAAAAAGGGTGATAAAGGAATAAGGAAAGTTATAAAATAAGCATTTTCACAGCCCAGTATTAACCTACATTTCAGGTACTCTGTTTTTGTTCAATATTATCACATACAGATGAAAAAAAGAATGAACTGATCTCTTTTGTGTACATTAAATGCATACAATATTGACCAGGAATATCAAAGGTTATTTAAAAACATCGGATTTCAGTACTTTCATGCATGAGGACATGTTCTTGTTGTCTTATGACTGAAGTCCCCCTTCAGTCATAAGACAACATTCCAGAGGTTAGGTTGCTTATTTCTAATTTGCACTTTTTTGTAGGTTGAATGGTGCAGTGTTGTTGCTTTCATTGGTTTGTGGAAACAGAAAAATAATATGAGGCCGGGAAGCCCAAAAAGAAACACACTAACACAGGTTACAAAGAACATACAAGTGCTTTATTTAAAAGCTACAACAGTTACCAAAGTCAATTGACAAACGGATAGCTATTCGGCTCTCAGAGTAACGTAACGAACTTCAATGAAGGTTCGATGCATTAGTGAGAGAGACTGTACATTGGAATACTTGGGCTTTTTATACTCTTTATCCAGCCCTTGGCCAACCCCCTCGCGGGTTAACCATTCTAGGAGTCGGGCCTATGGGTTCCTTGCCAGGTCAATCCTATAATATATGCATTTTGATTAGTTTCGCTGATATAGTTGTACATTTACACATAGGTCAACAATAGGACAAGGTCTCAGTTCGCGACCCCGGCAAGTGGCCTGCAGGCATATTAATTATTCGTGTGTACGGAGGTCACTACGGCCAGAATCTTACTCAGAATGTCATTCGGCCTCCATTTTGATGTTCAGGGTGACTTCCACATTACAAGAGAACCTAAAATGGCGGTTTAATCCAAGATGGCGACTTACATTACTTTCTCTAAGGTCAAGACCTTGCGTGGAGTTTGTTCGCATATGATGTTTTTAGACAACTTGGCGTAGGCCAATACACATACAATTGTTGCGATAGGAAGCATATATTGTTTCAATTCCGACAAACCCTCCTTTTGGCCTATGCCAAGTGCTAATATCATTTCTAATACTTCTGTAAATAACTCCATGCATTGTCGTCCATACATCCTGAATCATTATCTGTAATGTCTATAGCCGTTAGGTCGTTCATCAGAACCTCTTGTAACACACACTCTTTAGATGCTGTGTCCGGGGCATACATTTTGTGCCCTACTGTGCTCACCGCTTGAGCACAACATCCCCCTAGCATTGCACATATACTAGGTAAACATTGGAAACAGCAACAAAGGAATAGCAGGATTCCCAAAATAACCAGGATAACAGAAAGCACCTTCCAACCCCAGGATCATAGAGAATCCCAGAACCAGGTGCTAATATTCCAATCTCCCATAGGAACATGCACATCAGAACTAAGGATGTGCAAGTTCTGTATTGCTTTGAAAATTGTTGGTGAGGAATCTGGTACGAAAACACAGCAAGCGGACCCCACTAATTTGCATACTCCACCACGTTCTGCCAGGATGACATCTAATGCCATCCGATTTTGGAGCGCTACCAATCTTATTGCCTTTTGTTCTAGTGTCATATTGTAGAGTATATCCGTGGTCCGGTTGATGGTTCTCTCCAGTACTCTTGCTAGCCCCCTAATGTTTTCAGAGTTTGCTATCTGTCCCCAAAATGGCACAACTGATTTCGCTATATCTCCCAATACTTGCCCAGGGGTATCTCCGTTCTCGTCCCGCCGTGGGCGGCCCTTAGAAACCTCCAATGTACTAGCTACAAATACCCCAGGTAACAGGATTCCTAAATAACAGGTTCCCTGCCAATCCTTGGGCAACCAGGGAAATGCTGAACTAACACAAACTAAATAAACAGGCCCCCCTACATACAGAGGCCTGTTCTCCCCAGTCAAATTTACAATGTTCACACAACCTTCAAAATCTCCCATTGGCCGAGTGCCATTTCTTTGTACACAGAAGGGGACTGAATCGGGACTATGATTAATAGAGTAGGAAGGGGGCACAGCGTCCTTATTGCCTATCGGAGCCATTTTAAAGGAAATTAGAGTTTGGAAAGGAAGAGATAGTTTATCAGATGGCCTAATAGAAGCAACATTAGGTCTACTTCTATTTGCAAAAAGCGAGCATCCCAGGGGAGTCAATTCACGTTTCTCAAAATCATTTAAATTAGTTCCATCAAAGTTCCCTGAGATGCTATCATTCCAACGGCCGAAGAATAGTGCTCTAAGAGAAGCATAGCAAGCAGTCGTTAAAGGTAAAGGGTGAATATACCATCCTAGCCCCTTGTTCCCATGTTGCGGTAAATGGGTGCAAATCCAGCAATTACTCTTATTAAAAATGGTATGCGTTGCATTCATTACTATCATTAAAGTGTTATTATGATACTTTCGTCTATGCTGGAAGTCTCTAGGTGACAAGGTGTGAAGGTGTACAGAGGGAGTCAAAGCAGTAGGTACAATCTCAATTGGCAGTAGAGGTTTTAGAGGGTAAATTTCTTCGAAGTACCAAAGTCCCACAGCAGTAATTACACAAATTCCAATTTTTATTAAGACAACACAGCAATACGTTTTCGGGGCCCAGGCACATTGTTCGTTGTCCGAATTGGTCACCCCCTTATTTACAAGTTCAATGCGGGGAGCAGCGGTGGAGGTGGCAGGCATCGTAATTTCTCAATCGACGACCCCAATGTTCGTTGCTGGCGACACTACGGTCGCGCGACTTCTTAGTCCTTCCCAACCCTAGCCAGCAGAATCCCTTTTTTTTTTCCTTTTTGTTCGAAAGGAACTTTCTTTTACAAGAGAAAACTTTCAATTACTTCTTCTTTCCAAATGCACAAAAAAAAGACCTGTGCCGTAGTTCTATTTTCTTCGTCGAAGGTCGTACCTGGTGTTACCCAGAACTGTTTGATCCGGAAACAAGGTAACATCACTTCCTGAGGGAAGCGACGTATCTGAGGCGACGGAAGTTGCAGAACTTGAAACAATGTTTTCCGGAAGTGACTTTTTCAAAGAGTGCGGAGACGAAATGGACTGTTCCCCAAGCTACACGGGCTCAGAGAAATTCTCCGACGCACTCACAGCGCTGTTTGCTACTCCAGGATCAGAGATTGTAGCATCAGCGAGGGGTTCTGCTTCTTCTGTAACGTGTGGCGTCGGGTGAGGAAGTTTCTTGACATGCGTCGCGTGGATCCAATGCTTCTTTCCAGCCACCCGCACTGCTGTTTGGGTGACCAACAGTACCTGGTAGGGTCCCCTCCAGCGAGGAGCGAGACAGGAAGACCTTTCGTAGGCCTTCACTAGGACCCAACTTCCAGGCTGAATATCGTGTCCTGGGCCCGTAAACCGTACAGGTAAAGCTGATTGGACCTGATGATAAATGAGATACAGATTTTTAGTCAACTGGTTACAGTAGTCTACAAGCAATACATCCTCGACCTCCCTTAAGGTTTTGGGCTTCGGAAGGCCCCAAATGTTAGCAGGTCTCCCCATCACTACCTCAAATGGGGAGAGCCCAGTCTTAGTTTGAGGTGTGGTACGCATGGCTAACAATACAATGGGTAAGGCATCTGGCCATTTCAGTTTGGTGTCGGCACATGTTTTTGCAAGCTTATTCTTTAGGATGCCGTTATGTCTCTCTATCAACCCAGCACTATGAGGATGTCTAGCCGAGTGAAATCGTTTTTCAATGTGTAACGTTGTGCATATCTGCAAAATTACTGCTGCAACAAAATGGGGACCATTGTCCGACCAAATTACCCTTGGAAGCCCAAATCGTGGAAAGAATTCTTTTACCATAGTCTTTGCAGTGGTCATGGCAGTAGCATCTTTAACGGGGAAAGCCTCGACCCATTTACTAAAAGCACAAATAATCACAAGAACATATTTTAGATTGTTACACCGTTCCATCTCAATAAAATCAAAGTGGATGACCTCGAAGGGAACAGAAGGGGGCCCAAAGCTTCCCCTTGGAGTTACTGTCCCCTTCCCCACATTGTGCTGTAAGCAAATCATACAATTCTGAACATGGCGCTGTGCAATCTTCGAAATTTTATCATTCACCCATACTTGTTCTAACATTTTCGTGATCTGCTGGGCACACACATGCGTAGGACCGTGTGCCATCGTAACTATTGCCAGTACATATGAATCAGGGAGCAACCATTTTCCTTCAGATGAATCCACCCAACACCCATCATCATCCAGTTTCCCCATTCCTTCGGCCCACTTTTTAGACTCTTCTAATGTGGCATCAGTTTGGATATCTCGCACAGACCCGATACCCTCATCCATTACATAGGCATCTTTTGTTTCCCTTAGAGCATACATGTCTGCGCTAAGGTCTGTAGCCGTTTGCCTGGCTATCTGGTCAGCAAAAGCGTTCCCTTTTCCCACATCATCTATGACCTTACGATGTGCTGCACATTTCATGATCGCTAACTGCCTAGGGAGTGAAAGTGCCGAGAGCAATTGCACTATCAGGGGACCATGCTGGATCTTGGTCCCAAGTGAGGTTAGGAACCCTCTTTCCGACCAGAGCCTCCCGAAGTTGTGAGCCACCCCAAAGGCGTACTGGCTATCAGTATATATGTTTACTATACGCCCTTCAGAGAGTTCACAAGCTCGGGTCAACGCTATAATCTCTGCGGCCTGCGTGGAGTTATGCGGAATTCTCTTAGTTTCAACAACCGTACTCAACGTAGTATCTGCGTAAGCAGCTGTAGATGTACCATCTGTAAGTTTGAAGCAGGAGCCATCACAAAACAGCTCCCCTTCTGCATTGTCCAAAGGAGTATCTATAAGGTCTATCCTGCCCTTCGTTTCCTGTTCAGTGGTATACAGGCAGTCATGTAATTCTTCGTCACTGCAAACAGTATTTTGCGGGAAAGGTAGGAGTTCAGCCGGATTAAGAACACAACACCTCTTAATTTGAATGTGAGGGGCAAACAGAATTAATTCATACCTTGTCAGCCGTGCAGAGGTGAGGTGTTGCGTTTGAGTCTTATTCAATAGGACATCTACAGAGTGAGGTACCATCAAGATTAAATCATGGCCTAGGACCATTCCCTCACTCTGTTTTACAGACGCGGCAGCAGCAGCGACAGCTCGCAAACATCTTGGCAAAGCGCATGCGACAGGATCAAGGGCGGAGGAGTAGTAGCCGCACGGCCTATTCTTCCCTCCGTGTTCCTGTGTTAACACAGCCAAAGCACATCAATCACATTCATGCACAAACAACACAAAGGCCTTGTCATAATTTGGAGTACCCAGAACCGGTGCAGAGCATAACACGGTTTTGAGAAGCTCAAATGATCGTTGATGTTCCGATTTCCATGGCAGCGGCAGAGAAATGCCCTTCTTCGTCAAAGCCAACATCGGTTTTATCACTAGTGAAAAGTTCGCGATCCACAACCTACAGTAAGAAGCCATACCTATTAAGGCTCTGACTTCCTTCTGTGTATTTGGAACAGACATGCCAGAAATGTGTTTTATTCTTTCAGGTGTCAATCTTCTCCACTCCTTTGACAGGAGGTAGCCTAAATAGGCGACCTCTTGACAACAATATTGACATTTCTTGAGCAAAGCTTTATGACCGTTTTCGGCCAGATGAATAAGTAACAATACAGTGCCCTCTTTACAAGCACTTTCAGAATCTTCAGCCAAAAGCAAATCATCGACATACTGAAGTAGTGTACAAGTAGGTGGCAATTCAAGGGTGTCAAGCTGCTCTTTCAAAGCTCTACTATAAATGCTTGGACTTTCAGTATACCCTTGAGGTGCCCGAGTAAATGTAAATGAACGTCCTCCCAAGGTGAACGCGTACAAATATCTACTCTCCTTGTGTATAGGAATGCTAAAGAAAGCATTCTTTAAATCCACAACCCTAAAGTGCGTAGCTGTAGCAGGGATCATTGTTAGTATTGTTGTTACATCAGGCACAATTGGAAATTGTGGGGCGACAACTTTGTTAATAGCACGAAGATCAATTATAAAACGGTATGGGATTGCATTGTCGCCTTTCTTGTATACAGGCAAAATCGGGCTGTTACATAAACTACCTGCAATCTCTTCAATCACCCCTCGATGCACAAAATCAGAGACAATGCACTTCAAAGCACGCTCGCCCTCAACTGATATTTTATATTGCGGAATGCGTGGTAGTTTAACTCCATGCTTCAAAACTATTCTAACGGGCTCAATCTGTAGTACCCCGACATCATTGTTGTCAACCGCCCATAAACATTCCGGAACAACACTAAACTCAGGAGGCAATGGTCGAGTCAGAAACTGAGAGCTGGGAAGTTGCTGTGGTGAAACCGTCAGTCGTACTCCATCAGAGGAACAATGAATTGCTGCATTCAGTGTCTTCAACAAATTTAACCCCAGCAAATTCTCTCCACAGTTCGAAGTCAGAAGGAAGGGATAATGGTCCGTAAAGGGACCCAAAGAAACAGACACCGGCGAAGAAACCGGACAAACAATTGGTATACCAGAAAACCCTACAGAAACATTTGTTTGCCCTGACAGTGGAATGTTTGGAACCCGGGAATGATCAATGGAGCACTTCTGTGCTCCAGTGTCTATCAAAAACTGATGTTTCCTATTCCCCACTAACAATTCAACGTAGGGACCTTTCTGATTAACAGGAATAGGTGAAGGTTCCAAACCCTGCTTCGGGCAGTCCTAACGAAACAAAATGTTATCGGAAGGAAGCTCTTCAGAAAGGGAGGCAGCAGAAGGCTGATCAAATATGTTTCTTGTGTCCACACTCGGAATCTGATTTTCCCGTGAAAAAGGTTGCTGAGGATCTTGCGAAAACTGACCTCTATCAGGGCCCCCCGCTCCGGGGTGACCTCTAGGTCGTCTACCCATACTCCCAAATGCATTGTTTGACCTTTGGCGAAGGACGGGGCACTGTGCTCGCCAATGACCTTCCTGGCGGCAATAGGCACATTGATTAACATTCACAGAACCCAAAGGAGCGTTTCATTTTGGGGCATACTGACCTCTGGTTTGTGACGTACCTCCGCTGGGATTTCTAACAATTTGTTGTAACAATACTTTAGTCTTCAAATCTCCTTTCCTCTTCTCTATTTTCTCTTTTTCATTATTCACACAGTTCTCATAATACTGAGCCATGTGCAAAACTTCAGATTGGGATTTCGCCTGCCAAGCGCTCTCAGAGAACATAATCTGTGACTGGATGTCGGGCAACAACCCACGTACAAATTTGTCCACAAACAACCTTTTCCCAGACTCTGTGCCCAAGTCCTGTCCACTGAAATATCAGAGAATACCTGTTTGAATCTATTAAAGAACTTGGTGGCACCTTCAGTTTTTCCTTGAACACAGGCCGTAAGCTTGTCCCAAATAATTCTTTTCTCAGGAATTATGGTTTTCAATTTTGCGACAATTCTATCAGGCAAAGTAAGTATTACCTGAGGTGGTTTCTCACCAGCTGGTCTTTCCCCATCAAACCTAGTCATGTTAGCCCACGTATCTCCTAATCCTGGCACATCGTCTATTGTTTGAACCTGCTTCCATAAATCTACGGGCAGGAGTACAGGGAATAGCAAGTCAATGTCACTTAAGGTGAACACAGAGGACTGCAAAACGGACTCTATCTCTTTGTAGAATCCTGTCGGGTTTTTCCTAATATCGGGAATTGATTGTCTAATAGTGTTCACTTCCTGTCGCGAAAACGGGACGTGAACAAATTGCGATACATAGTGTGCAGGGATGTCCACAGCGGGTGCACCAGTCCTGGCGTTAGCGGGAATCTCAACCTTAGGGACAAATGTCGGAGGAACCTCTCTCATAGGCAGCTGAGATGTAGCTAACTCTGACTGCTTACTAAGCAACAGAGCCAGGTCGAGCGCTAAGGCTGCTGAAGAAGTGTCGGGCGAAAAAGCCCTTTTACAAATACCCTATAACTCTATAGGAAAACTAACCTTCTTCCTTACACATTCTTCCTGCAGGTACTGTACCATTACCTGAAATACCTTCCTCTGCATTTCTACTGTATACTGCCTATACGTGTCATATACTTCATCTGGCGGTATCGATGAATCCGAGATCCATCGAATCGCATCTTTGGTACAAATTCGTACTTCCTCGGGTGCCGATCTACGACACGGAAGGAACCGCTTCTGCACATACATACTGTCGTCTTTATCATCCTCATCTCGTGATTTCTCAAAGTCCCTCCTATACTCAAACAATCTCTCAACATGACCATATACTTTCTCCTCTGTGTCCCTCGAAAGTGCAAAAGCATTTAGATCCCTCACCCCTTGTGGGAGATCCGAATTTTGTAATCTATCCCACATCACACATAAATGAGTCCCCAAACCTTCGATAAAAACATTTTTCTCGGGAAAATTGTCCATATTTGATAATGTGGAAAAAACGTTAACTTGATCACCTTTCTCCATACAGTGCTTAGCCCATGCAAATAATTCCCATTTCTTGTCTGCAGAAACAGTATTACGAGTGACAATCTTTGGCCCCGCACCCTGATCAACTTCAGTTAATACAGAACCACTCGGGAGCGGAGGTGTGGGCAAATTCAATGAGGGTGCAACTATTAGTGCAAGCGGAAGGGGTGGCGGGATAGGTGGAGGAACAACAACCAGAGGAGTAGGAACGATAGGTTGCACAGGGGGAACAGGAATAACAGCAGGAATGGGCAGAGCACCCGGGAGAGGTTCACACGGAGGTGGCGCAGAGGCACCAGGCCTGCGTTCGTTTAATCATTTTTCAATAAATTCTTCAGAAACATGGAAATCTTTAGAGGGATACATTTTCTGGATACCTAGTGAGAAAGCCCTATCCATATTTCTAACTGACTCCGAATGTTTTTCTTTATCATATAACAACGCCTTTTCGGCATTAGTTTTATGACGGCGTGCATGTTTACCCCTACTTTTAAGCTGCTGCAACGCTTCTTTTTTCCAATTCTGCAAAACATCAAATGATGCAGGTCTGGCCTTCTTTTTTAGCAAGACCAATTCTAGGTATTCAATACGGGGGATCTCGAAACTACCATTGATTGGCCACTGAAGTTCGGAGGCATGTCTGGTTTGTCTGTGCCAAATATCATTAAATACTATACTTCCAATGCCATGCTTAAAGTACATAGTACATGCCGGCGACCCCTCCTGTGGTGCCGGGCGGCTAAATTCCAAAGATTGTCGATCGCTGCGGAACAGAGCCCTAAAGCAGCTAGACAATTTCCCAGGCATTTCACAAAAAATTGGTGTTACCTGGTCAATAATTGTGTCTGCAGATACAATACGCCAAATTCAAATTGTCAGGGTTAAATTAAGAGCTGGGTCACGACTGCACCTGACCAAACCTAAGGAGGACCGTACGGTTTACCAAAGAACTTACCTAACAAATTTTACCTTGTGTTTGGTGGTTTCGACAAATCTGCCCGCCTCAAAAAATGGACCCTCGTCAAGATGCTGTGTCAGACCACACGACTATCGTCCAAGGATCGGATCGTGCAGTGCTGCCGAAGTATCGCGTCTCGTTCGGTCGGGCCCACAGTATCACACCGTCTGATCCCGGTTCGATAGTCTGCGTCAACCTTCAATGATCGGGCACCAACTGTGGAAACAGAAAAATAATATGAGGCCGGGAAGCCCAAAAAGAAACACACCAACACAGGTTACAAAGAACATACAAGTGCTTTATTTAAAAGCTACAACAGTTACCAAAGTCAATTGACAAACGGATAGCTATTCGGCTCTCAGAGTAACGTAACGAACTTCAACGAAGGTTCGATGCATTAGTGAGAGAGACCGTACATTGGAATACTTGGGCTTTTTATACTCTTTATCCAGCCCTTGGCCAACCCCCTCGCGGGTTAACCATTCTAGGAGTCGGGCCTATGGGTTCCTTGCCAGGTCAATCCTATAATATATGCATTTTGATTAGTTTCGCTGATATAGTTGTACATTTACACATAGGTCAACAATAGGACAAGGTCTCAGTTCGCAACCCCGGCAAGTGGCCTGCAGGCATATTATTTATTCGTGTGTACGGAGGTCACTACGGCCAGAATCTTACTCAGAATGTCATTCGGCCTCCATTTTGATGTTCTGGGTGACTTCTACATTACAAGAGAACCTAAAATGGCGGTTTAATCCAAGATGGCGACTTACATTACTTTCTCTAAGGTCAAGACCTTGCCGTGGAGTTTGTTCGCATATGATGTTTTTAGACAACTTGGCGTAGGCCAATACACATACAATTGTTGCGATAGGAGGCATAATATTGTTTCAATTCCGAAAGGTTCGATAGAAGACATTCCTGATTCAATGAAGTCTCATATGTCACATGTCTGAGAATGTTTTGACCTGTGTGGCAAAGGTTAAATTAGTGTTGATTATATTTTTGTGGCTTTAGTGTTATGAACGGTTGAGTAAAGACAACTTACAACCATTCAAATGGTTGTTTATTTGACAGGTGTGTTCCAATGACCATTATGTCAGGTTTGCTGCCAATTAAGTAAGGTTTATTTTTAGTATCAACTCAAGGATTGACTTTTGAGTTGATATCCATATTGAAAATGCATTGAGTGTCAACCACATAGAAATTGAAAGATGAGGTCAACAGGAGAAGAAAGAGGATAGGGCAGATCCCTGTAGACCCCATCTCCCCGGGGAAGGATTACGGCTGCAACATGGAGTGGCCTAGAGGTGGTCTGGTTGCCACGCAGGAGCTCATAAGGTTCAAGGCTTTCCATTCTAAAGCAAATTGGGAGTACATTTGCTCATATTTGTAGTTTGTGTCTGCAATGTTGTAAGTGACAGGTCAAGTGGGATTAGTAATGAAGCAGACATTATTTCAAACGCCCTTAGTCAATTCCAAATAGCCAGAAGAATAGATTCAGTATATCTGAATGATGTCCGTGAAGCAAGCGACATCGCTTGCTGTTTTTGTGCAACAGCTGGGATACTATTCTATTCAGAAGTGTAGCTAAGTTGGTTATGTTCAAGACAGAGGGAAAGGTTGCTGGTTTTCATTGTTTCTTAAATAGGAGGGTGACAATGGCTCATTAGTTGTGCAGGGATTTTTCCAGTGTCACGGTGTGCTTTGCAGTGCCAAGTGTGATATTTATGTTTCAAGGCGGAGTTAAGGCTTGTGCACAGGATGCTTTTTTATCTCTTTAGCAAGTTTGATGAGTTCTGTTTCCGAGATGTGGTTGAATGAGGTGAGCCTGGCAGTGGTGCTGCTAGGGTTTCAGTGAAATCTGTCACTTTAATCGTGTCTTCCAAGGAGGCACTGTTATTTGATGCATTTTGGGAAGGTACAATGTTGCTGTTAAATACATCTGGTTTGGACAGTTCAGAGCAAATTGTAAGTAGTGAAGATGTTTATTTAGGGCATAAGCTCTGCGATGAGTGCAGAGCTCCTTTTTTCTTCTCTGTGTGACTATCTTGTGTGTGGACTCTTCTAACAATGTTCAAGCTAGTTCATCCCAATAAAGACTGGATTTGCATTATATGCATTCTAGATATCTGCTGTTTCTTTGCAATAGGGATAGGCCTAATTTGGATGACATGTTGTGACGTTTTTATTTGTTTTACGTTTTTTGGAAATCTTCAGAGCATGGAAGTCTATGCTCTTCTCCAATTCTGAGTACAGTATGATCAGGATCTCATTTGGCGAGATGAACAGCTTTCTTTTTAAAGAAGTTCGGACAAGGTACATCAATGATATTGGATAAGGTACACCAATGATATCTTGTTATAAAGTAGCCAGGAAAGACAGAAAAATAAATGCAAATAAGTACATACGCATGCATATGTTTAGGGCATGCTTGGACACATCAGCCTATTATCTACGTTGCCCAGCTGGCGTATTATTGTTATTGCCAATTTAGCATTGCCCTTTATTTAAGAGTGGCTATGTGATCCAGAACAGCCTCTATTTGTCAGGGTGAATTGAGTACATGATGGTTTCCAGTGCTGCATATTGTCTGCCTCTGCCTGAAAAAAACTTGTGAGGATGTGGGGCTCTGTGTGTGTCAAACCAACTAGCAGATCTGACATTCAATAGACAAATGCATTGCATTACATTAGGTTAAACCAAATATTGTTAAATCCAAAGGGACATCGGTTTTGAAGAAGATGATGACCTTACAAGTACTTTGAACCACATTTTTTCTAGATCCAAACTAAAAATGTTGCATGAGATGTCCAGTCTCGTATCTAGATCTTGTATCTTCTTATGCATTTTGGGAAATACATAGACTAATGCCTGTGCAATAGAAAGAAGACAGGAGGAATCAGCTACTCGATCAAGACCCTGCAGATATATTCTGTGCATACATGCGATGGAAATTGAAAGAAGCTAGATCATTGGGCTAACATTCTGAACAAGAAACATCTTTCCTTATAGAGGTAATATATAAACAGCATTGTTCTATGTACTCTACTAGATACGTACACATGTAAACACTGGCCCCAGATCACATATCGTCTCAGGGATTAACTCTGTCCTAGAGCCACATCTAGGTATGCAGATTCATATCTCAAACAACAGATTCCACACATTCTTCAAATACAGCCAGCACATGACACATGTTGCAGAAGTCATCACCTGATTATATGTCTTGAGACAGAAACTCTCAGCACTGGTATTCCAGAGGTGGCAGCCATAAACATCATACACCAATATGTAGGGGAAAACAACCTTGGTGAAAATATCAGTACATTTATAGTGTGGTCCACTGAAATGACTGTAACAAAATACTTCTGCAAAATTATCATCAAACCGACGATACTGCCAGAGAAGCCAGTGATGACCACAATGTGACCAACCTGCATGTTGACCAATTTGAAGACGGAAATATGTAGTCAGTAGAGAATAAAACTCCACCACATTGAGATCTGGTGGAAATTTACTGTTGGGGCCCGAAACATATGACATATGCAGCTTTAGTCTTCATAGAATGGCTCAATGATAGAGATATCCATTTGAAATGTTCACATATGTGTTACATGCACATTACTTTTCTAGGCATAACAAGTTATGCAACAGCGGGCAATCTGAGAGTGATACATTTTAGCAAGTCTACAGACATCAGGTGATCTCAGAATGAGACCTTTTAGCAAGTTTACAGACAGCAGGTAATCTGAGTCTGACAGCTTTTATCAAGTCTACACACACTCATTCCCTGCTGAACTATTCTGGTTTCTTCCTAAGTATCTGTGGGATCTTTTGCTCTATGTGCACAGGCCTGCAAACTTTGGCTTTCCAGATGTTTTGGACTACAGCTCCTATGATCCCTCACCATTGGCTATGCTGGCTATGGTCAATGGGAGTTGTAGCCTAAAACATATAGAGGGCCAAAGGTTTTTTCGGGTTCAGTAGAAACAATGCAGGCAGTAAAATCTTCTTGAAGATGAAGCTGCAAAGGGAACAAACATTTTGAGATATAACGGGTTTCCAGACAAACAGGGTAAGACAGCATAAAAGGGGGCAACTGTGATGCCCTTTTGCACAAAAAGAATGATATGTGTGAATATATTTTATGATTTGTGTTTCCAAGTAAAGAATATTATCCCCAAGCTTGGCATGTGTAGAACAAGGCCCTACTAGGTTTAACTGCCCCCCTTTGCATACAACAAGAGCTCTTTTTTTAATGTCATGATTTTGGCTAATTTGTCTAGCCTTTTGTATATAAGAATACAAACATCAAGACATTTTTGGTTAAAACTGACATTATAGAAAGTGTCACAAAACACCAAAACCTACCAGAAACATGCAGTGTCCATGTTTGACTAGCCATTATACTTAACGCACATGTCTGTGTATCAATTCACATCACCCATGACAGAAGTCGGTCTGGGCGTAGGACGTAAACAGCAAGAAAGCACATGAACACATTGTAACACTTAAGCAGTGGTTTAGGGAATCACATGTCACTGTGAAAAAATGTTTTGGGGAATACTGTATGCATGATTAAGACCTCGGGCCTCAGACTGGCGCTCCCGTAATGAAGGGGGCCGGTACGGGGCAGGGCCCCTTCATTCCGGGAGCGCTGATTACGAGCTTCCCATCGCAGGACCTGGATCGCACGACTGGTAAAACCAGGCGTGCTTTCCGGGTACCGTGAGTTGAAGAGGGAGGCAATAACCAGCCAGATGTAATCTGCCCGTTATAACGTCCCTATCCATTCCCATTGAGCCCTATGGGGGCTCAAATGGTAATGGGGATGGGTTCCTGCAAGGCGGAATTACCGGGTCCTCCTATGTCGGAGTAACCCGGTAAGTCCCCATTGCAGGAACCTGGTAATGGAGCCCGGAACGGAGGCAGCCATGGAGCTAATAGCTCCATGGCTACCTCCATTCTCGTAATAAGGCCCCTGATCTATAGAACATTATAGTTGCATTAGTCACACGGGGGGGTTGGGGGGGGTCTTCACTCAAGAAAATTATTGGGAGAACGATGCATGGTGGACAACTCCCTTGAATGCAAAATAATGAGAGACTCAAAGACATACAAACACACTTGCAGCAACGTATGAATTTCAATATAAAGATAAACTACGTAGCACTTAATGAAGAAATTGCACGTGAAAGACTGGTGGATCACTTTTGTTTAGTCCCTTCACTCACATTACAAATCAGCATGTTCTAGCCCCATATATCTGTATCCACCTACCCCATGATAACTCCAAGAGAACTCTAATGTTGAACATAACCTTTAAATTCAGAGTAATATCAATATTATGTTTGTACCTTGGGTGGAGAAACACATTCATTCATGGCTGCCGTAGTTGTTTGCTTACTGGGCACTGACATTAACCATGACCGCTGCACGGATGCTTCTTCATTGTGTCCCACTGTACAACCACATTTCTCCTCACCAAATCGCAGCTGCTGATTGCTGCTGTACTGGCATTTTGCTACCATGCGACAGAGGTAGGACTGTTTGCGTCCCACACCATCTCCAATTTTCATTTTCGGTTTACTCCTATAGAGTGCCTGAACAAGCTGTGTCTCTAATTCTATCAATATCTCGTTTCAGGCTAGATCCACACACATGATAGATTGCTGTAGTTTTCCTTGCAGACATATTGCAATTTTCTGACTTATTTCTGTGCATTGAGAACCTGTATGTGAAGTTAGACAGGTGCAATACATCACCTCCTGCTTGGATGGGACTCCTAACTTAAACGGTGAGTGTTTCGGGCAGATTTATGTGGAGTACAACAAGGCATTAATCAGAACCAACTTTGCAATGAAAGCCCGTCCTCTTCATAAGTTTCCATGGTGTTACTCAAGATGTGTAGTATACAGAGGTGTGTCAACATCAGGGGAGGACTGTAAGCGTTTGCTCTGAGGGCTAGTATATTGTTCTAACCCATGGGGCAGTGCAATGGCCCAAGCACACAATGCAGCAGCCCAAACTTCCAGAACAAGGAAACTCAATACCAACCTCTCCCCCTCCCACACATTGTCCAGTATATAGTAGACATTATTGAAATGAATACCCGTATATGCAACCTATCTTTCAGTTATGTTTGTGGTTTTTCAAAGACCCGGACCCAAGGAAACCTTTCCCATATCGAAAAAAGTAAAATGATTTCACCAGGATAAGATAACTGTTGAAATGGGAAAAATTGGATTTCAGCTCAGGTTTTCTCATTTCCCAGTTTGCAATTTGACACCAGGTTACACCTCATCCCATCCCGTACAAACCCATCTTTACTTTTATACCAATTTAAAGAGGTGGCAAAGCTACAGAATTAATTGGTAATGCTGAGCCATTGCTGAACTAGGTGGTCTGGCTATGCTCTTGGAGGCAACCATGATCTGACACTGCTTCCTGACTCCCCAAATCAAAGCCCACACCTGGACCATGTGTACCCACCCTGCCACAACATCAGACCCTCACCAGCCCACACCTGGACCATGTGTACCCACCCTGCCACAACATCAGACCCTCACCAGTATGCATTATAGAAATGGTTAAAGTTATAATTACTTATGGAGTAACACTACAGATTATAAACCCATATACATGCACTTCCTCTATGGATAATTACAGAAAATAAGGCACAGTGATGAAAAGTGATTTGCTCAGGATCACATAACGTATGAAGTGTTAAAGGTGGGGATGTGAGAGCCCTGTCTTCCTGGTCCCACAGATTTCAATTTAAAGAGCAGCAGTGACTTCATCTTCTCAATTATATCTTCATTATTACAACCAACAAAACACTTTATGCGAAGTTGTTATTCAAAGGCTAAATTAGTATACTGTAGAATACATCTGACATACAAAGCACCAATGTATCTACAAGAGTGAGAATTATTAATCATCTGTACCCTGAGGCAAAAGCATCTGAGAGTGCACAGCATTATTTACAGACTAATATAATTATAATACAAACTCACTATAAGTATAGGCTTAGTCTGTACATTTTGGTGTACTTTCAAAATATCAAGTCACATATTAAAGCAACCTGAAAAATATAAGAGAAGTTTTAAACGAAACATATGTTCATAGAGCAAGTACGCATCAATGTCGGGTTTAGTGACATAAAGGTCAGGCACATATCTTAGCAACAGCCAATCAACCTGCTGTCCTACTTTTCAAGATGTGTTCCTCTTTCTAGTCTACCCTATTTTCCTTACCCATCACTGTGATGCTGGAAATGCATTGAAGGGACAGGGCATCCATATCCTTGTCCTTTATTGCATTATCATGTATGTTCTGTCTTGTTTTCCACACACAAGTTCATGTGGGACTCCTGCCGGTGCGGCTTTTCCTCGTTTTGGTTTGGTGAACAGACCCTTGGGATACCCTTATGGCTCCCATGGGTGGGAGTACAACCTTGTACTCCTAGGGTTTGTTTTTGGTTCACTGTGTGTGGCCCACAGAGAGGGGTATGGGCTGGTGCCAGCTCCATGCTGAATTTGACAGGTGCTTTGAGTATCCTCCATTTTGGGGATACCCAGGCCCTGCCATTAGAATCCATTGATTCCTGATAGGAAACAAGATGGCCCCTGTGGACTCTTGCTTTCTATTGCCTTTTACCTTACTTTTCCCAAAGTCCCAGGAAGCCCTGACTCTGTCCCTTCCGCCTGACTGGCTGTTGGGTGGACATTCCATATATGGTGTTGTGGGGAATTCCAGGCCAGACTGGCTGGAGCCTTCTCAATCACTGTATGTTCAAGGAACTGATCCAAGAGGGGACCTGGCTCGGAGAACTCTTCCCGAGCTACGAGGCACCATCGTGCACCGGATGATCTTGCCAAAGATCCCTGGGCATCAGACCCTTGAAAGGCTGCCGACTGGAGACAGGGATCTCTGCGGAATCAGAAAAAAAGCGCCTGGACATTGATGTCCATCACCGTCGCCAACCGCCATCGCCGACCGGAGCCACAGTGCTCCTTTGCCTAAGAACATTGAAACAAGGACTCCCTTGCTCATCCTCCTTGACCGCTTTCATCCTGCCGGAGAAAGCGAAGGCCGTCGACGACTGAGGAGAATCCACAGGTGGGTTCCTGCCACCCGAAGACCACAGAGATACTGACGACTCAACGCCCTTGCTGGGACAAAGTTCTTCATTGACTCCTTGCAGCAACTAACACTTGTCATCGAGGTGCACCGCATGCCTCAGCTGGCAGGACGTTTCCAACGATCGCCAACGAGCACCGCAAGAACCGGAGCTGCTGCTGTACCGACAGTGTTCACTCTTTTTCCTTGTGGGATCTCAACAATCCGTGGCTCCTGCCTTAAAGGGAGCCGCTCAAGAAGGATCCGTCGATGACCCGACGTTGAACTCTGCTATTCCACGTACATCGGGGTGTAGAACTGTTATAGAAGGAAATAAGACTTAATTGACAATATATGGACTGGCCTTGTCAGTATCTTTATTTACAGGTTGCCCAGGTGGGGGTATCCTCATACAGAATTTTGCCTGATGGTAGGGTCCCAGTTTTGTGCCTATTATTTTAACCAACCTGCTTTCCTCCTATGTCTATTGTTGGTTCACATTATTAACTGATTTGAATGACATTTGAACTGAGTACAATTGATGGATTTTTAAAGAATCAAAGTATAATTGTGGTACCACATAGCAACTTTATATATTTGCCATTGTAGATTAACCTGAGCACAAAGTGTGTTATTGTGATTGTGTATATAACATTGAACCTTATTTATATAAAGACTGTGTTGTCACTAACATAGTGTTTGGACATTCTTTTGTGGGTGCTTGGGGACTACACTGTACTTAAGAACCAGCCCACAACACCTCCTGAGAACTTAAGCCTTGATTGCTCGTCCACGATTACCAAAAAGAGAATCTTGGTTGGGGTCCTTTGTGCCTCTCCTCTACATTATAATGAGCAGGAGTACAGACGCCCCCCTCCAGTCTTTACAATCACCCACTAGTATTCTTCCCTTGTGGCACATTCTCGGCACCCCTTGGCAACCTGTTATAATTAACTTTCAGAACTCTGTTTGCTTCATCCTGTAGCCCCTAACTCAATCCCCTCCCCTTACCTTGCTTGCACCCCCTTTTGCTTGCCCACATTACTCTCCCCCTTTAATTTCACATCACACCAAGCCCATACCCTGCCTGACTACCTTTCATTGCCCTGGCTCACATATAGACAGTAGACCACCTTGATTTGCCAGTCAGCTTTTGCCAGACACGACAAAAACTGAGGTCAGAATCTAACTGGTAATTCCACTTATGAGGTTTGAACTTGCATATTTCAAATCATGGAAGCAGGGGGAACTTAAAGGGAAATCCACCTGGGAGCTGGTAACGGAGAAGGAGTAAGAGCAACGTATTATATTTATATGTGGTTTCAAGGAAGGTGTAGTGTATTGTATGTGTGTGTGTGTGTGTATGTGTATGTGTGTGTGTGTGGTATGAATATCTGCCTGCAACCTAGACTGTTTGCCTCTCATTCAGGAGGCCCAAGTGTGGGTTTCCACCATGTCACATTTACAATATTGTGGAAATCAAGAGGAATGCCATGCCCCATCTACACAGAAGCCGGGCAGGCCTTGCAGCACTCTGTTCCTTTCAGGCAGGCTGGATTTGGAAGGATCTTGTTGTTTTCAATTTTGTTTATTTACATATTGCAGCTGTGGCCCAGGATGCAACAGCCCAGCCAGCCCTAGGGGCAAAAACATCCTTCCACTCTTCCCAGTCCGACCCTGATCAACATCCTGTAAGTCAGTGTTGACCCAAAACATGATTGCTCAAAGGGATTACATGCCTGCCCCTTAATTTCAGCCTGGTACTTTAAACTGATCCATAGGTGAAGCAATGCTTTGGAGACTGTGTTTGCATGATCCGTTGAGTTCAAGATAAATCACACAACCATTTAGAGTGTACTTTTCTTAACAATGTGTCCCTGAAAGAGATATTTCTTTTCTGAGCCTCATGTCGGTCACTTCCCAGAGTACAAAACCTAACACACCAGGACATTCCCTCATGAATATGGTTCACTACTGTGTATGGATTGAGAGATTTCAGGACGCCTTATCTTGAAAAATTATAGAGCTAATTCTTTTCAAACTATATATTCTTGTTTATTTGATATATGTTTGTCCATAAAAAAGCACTATATTTGTTTCACTTAATGTGTTGGATGTTTAAATACGGATAGTTATTATTAAGACAAGACCGCAGATTTGTTTTGATGATTGTGTGTATAATTTAAAAAGACAAACTTTGATCTAAACTAAGAGTGAGTCGTATGTTATGACATGGGGATAAATGTAAAAGTAAGTTTCTTCATTGGAAAGGTTCTATTACTTCACTGGTTACTCCTTGTCCCTAAAATGGGACCCTCTGATGTTCGCACTGTGGGCAGCAACGATTCTCCAAAAACAGATGATGTGGGAAGATATGAAGTAGTGGGGAGGAAAGGACGGCCCATGTACCAACAGGCCAACCTTAACATATCTACGCTATCCCCCTCTGCCTCAAGGACTGAACGCTCCACTACCATCAGCCCACATTGTTGTCCCCTGCACCACCAGTTCCTCCTCAACTGTGCTGTTTAATCTGTATAAGGAGTTTCTGAGATAGCTGGTTGCTGGGTGGTGTGTCTGTCGGTATCAGGTAAAATAATTGCGGCAAAAATGCTGTGGTTTGACCCGGTAAAGGTGTACCCCATTATACCATCCGGCACCTCTGCATCTAGCATGGACACCGGGTTCCTGCTTACTATCCCCTTGTACAACAAGCAAGACCAAATGGCAACCTTAAAAACCTTTTCGAGGCTTACCATGATGCACCACCTACATGATGCAGGCACTGTGATCTGGCCTTCCAGAGAAATAATATGGCTCATCCTGTAGGGATCCACATCCGAATAGTCACCTGGCTATTGCTCTATACGTTTTGGATTCTGATATCTTGAAAGGATGTTAGGAGCCATGGCAGAGGTGGGAATCCAAAATGTAATGTAGGGAAGAAATTAATGTAGTAAGCATGGCACAAAACAAAGACATACAATCCCAATCAGTGGCGTTGTGAATTCAATGACGGCAATTGACTTCTATCTTAACTCATGCCTGTGTATGCGTTTCAAATGTCTGTCACTGTTTTACATCTTGGGGGTGGGAATGTGGGAATGGAAAGGTGTTTGGGGCGCTAAAGAGGTGAGGGTGCAGTGTGGGTAATAATGAATTCCCCCTGTAACAAATCTAGCATCCAGGTCGAGATTTCGTTAAGTGACATTGGTAACCTAATTACATTGCTACTCCATGGGACAATTCAATTACGAATTGACTGAGGGAAGGAGGCATATCAGTGTGTGATACATGGGCGGCATGGGGGGTTCATCTGTACATTGAAAATGTGATTTTGCCTATGTCTCCTAGATACCGTCTGCATTGCCTGATGGAGGCAATGGAATAAGGGAGTAGACCAATGTCCCCAGTAAATGTGGGAAACCATTGGTGCAGAGAAAGCTGGCTATCATGCTGTGGATGTGAGCCTGTGCGGTGCGAGAGGTAGTGAGGTGCATCAGGAAAGAAGGAATCCAAGAGGGGGGCGTGTATCACAGAGAATGTTGGCAGCAACAGCCCATGCAGCAGTCCGGTATATGTTGGAATGTCCCTGTTGCATATTAGAAGTGCAGGACTGCCACAACCTTGTGTAATGGCGGTATGGCAGCCAATATGGGGGTGTTGCCTTTATGTCTGCCTCTGTGAGCTGAAGGAAATATGAGACGTTCCTCTATCTAGTTTGTACAATGTTAGGGTTTTCATTTTGTCTCATCCAGCCTCTCCTCTGTGCAAGTTGTCCACAATTATCCTCAATGTAGTCTGCAACAGCTTCCCCAAAGACCACCATAAGGGCCTCCAGATACCTGTTATTAAAAGGTGCACCATGCATGTTACTCCATTGTGTGCTTCCTAGCCTACACATGTTCATGTGATTGCTTCCACCTGGTCCTTGTTATGTCTCACCTGCCAGACATTGGCTCAATAAATATCATTTTGCATTTTCTATGTCTATATTGTGTTTCAGATCTAGTCCGGATGTCTTAATGAACATTATGCAGGGGGAAAGGCATCATCTCCAGTTGTGAATGGTGAACTTGACATTTCTTGTGGTTATGGGTGCATCCATTTTCCATGCTATATTTGCAGCCCCAGAAATGTAGGGCCTGATTTTGTCCTTTCTAACGGTTGCCCAGGTGCACATGTTTCCACAACCCATTGGTTCCAGTACGTTTCGCTGGGCATTTTTGATGGTTTTTAGTCTATGTTCTACTATATGACAAGGGGGATTTTTTTTCGCTTCCCCCTTGAAATTCAAGTTATAAAAAAGGCAGTTTGTAAAAAAAAAGGCAGTCTACCAAATGTTGCCTGTTTTGATTGTTCCTTCTAAACTGATGATGAGAACGAGGGAATCAAACCCCTCATGCAATGCATGGAAAAGTAGACAACAGTGCCGAGATGGTGGTTACTGATCAGTGCAATAGATGGTCCTCCTTTCATATAGGGATTATAGGGATCAGGGACAGCCTCTGGGGCTGGGTACCCGTTTGGGCTTGTGCCCGAGGCCTCTCCTCTTTTTTCTGGCTCTCCAGTAGCGACTGCCCCTTATTCCTGCCTCTATAGATTCTGAGTTCCCTCATTCTCTTTCTCCCTCTCTATCCATAGGTTCCTATCTTACGTTTCTGTCTCTCTTTCAATTCCATCTCTGCTTCTACATTCCAGACTCCCTCCAGTCAGCCAGTATTGTTCCATATTAATGAAATTATTCTTTTAACTCTAAATATACAATTCTCTGGAGGTACTTTCGAGCAGGGCACTGGACACTCTCACTATTGTGTGGGATTAGGGGGAAAAGTATGTCATGATGGTCTAACTCTAATTTTTGGGTTAATCGTGAGCAGCATTATCTTAAAATGGGGTTGTTGGGAGAGATTTCTGGTTTGTTTTTAATCTGTTAAGGTGTTACTTTGACTAAAGGATTGTTGCTAGGCATGTACTTACAAAAATGTAATATATGGAAAATCTACTTAATAGTTCTTAATGAAATGTGAGATGGTTTATGGAACTGACCGTCTCTCTGTAAAATAAAACATCTCATAGCCAGCGTAGTTCCTCTAAGTATTTCCATTGAATATGAATTTGAAGGGGCATGCTTCCAACCAAGAGATCCCTGCATGCTATTGGAACTAGGAATAACAAAATGTTGCAATGTTTTGGGGAGACAGTTATCCTCTTGTTTAACAAAGCTGTGGATGGCACCCCCGATGGGGACTGCAGTAGTCTGTGTCAGGGCAATTTATGAGGAATCAGAGCAATGAATTCAAAGTCTTAGCCAAATCAGTCATGTTGGACACGTGGAAGTGGGGTATCTACACTGTCAAATTCGACAACTAAAGCAGACTTGGTTCACAGCCTGTACAAGTATGGGGAACCCTAGCCCTGTACTACAGTGAACGAATATACAGTGAAAGATCTGTAGGATGGATTTCCTGATATGCAGGTCCAGCTAAAAAAAAGTAGGAGTGGGATTAGTGAATTCCATATATTTTTCTTTTCAATTGAAATTTCTACAAAGAGGTGGGGAAGGACATGTTGCCTCTGGTAGTTCTCCATGTTCCTTTGAAAGAACAACACAACTGTCAATCAGATATGCTTTAAACTAGGCAGTTGTTTATCGGATATAATTTCCATGAGTGTGACCCCATATTGGATACCTCGGGAGGGAACGTGGACAACCCACAATCACCCCAAAGATCACATAGCCTAATGAAGGAACGCCATTGAGCTGCAGTTCTCTGCTTCATCAAGAGATAATCTTCCTGAATTTAGTGCACATATTTTCTTTTCTTACCCATCATCATTTTCCTCAATGACCTAAAATATGATAAAGTCAACAATAAAGGGATTCATTCACTAAGCCTCTGATTGTCCTCATTGCAATATGCTCAATAATGGGGCACCCACGCCACTAGCGTGTGAAAATATATTGTCCATCTGGGTAGACAGAATGTATTTCTCGCCTGGGAAGTAAATTCAAGTAGACCAGATTACACAGAGAAATTGCTTTCCAACCATAGAAGCATTAAACAGGCCACATCTTTAATCTATGGCAGGCAGTCGAGTGGCACCCCTATTGACAATGAGGGCACAGGTGGGTGAGGGAAGGAAGGATCTCAATTGAGCCGTAATACAAACCACATGCACACATCTACAGTTTCAGCAACGGAAATTGAATTCACTTGTAGTAAAAGACATATGCAGTAGGAAAAGATGTAGCGACATATTTAGTGTAAGGGTTTATAAAGGAGATTGATAAAGTATGATATGATATTTTATTTCTCATACAAAAGTGTTTCAGAGCACGACCAAGCAAAGGGAGGGGAACAAGGGAGAACAAAAACAACAATCTTATTAGGCCCAGTGACATTGAGAACCTGCAAGTGTATGGAAAATGGAAAAGAGGGAAAGTGCATGGAAGTGGGAGAAGTGGAAAGTGTGGGGAGAACTGGAAAGTGTGGAACGGAGGAGAGAAAATAATAAATCATAAGTAAAACAATTAAATAAATAAATAAATAAATACATAAATAAAGGCGATAAACGGTGGTAGTGTAGCCAGCAAGTGGAAAGAACTGGATTAGTCAGATAAGGTATATCTGATAAATGCAGAAGTAAAGTGGGAGGGGCACTGTATGGGTACAGATACAGACCTCAGTGCAAGGGGGATCCGGAGACAGTGCAGGAGGGTGGCAGGGTGAGCAGGTAACTGGGCCTGAATGACAGAGAATGGCCAGGTGCACGGTGCCGAGAGAGAAAACAACTCATCAGGGGAGAAGCGAGGCAAAGGCAGAAGTGAAGAGGAAGGTCAGGAGGTGCTTCCGGAACTGGAGAAGGTTCTCCTCAAGTTTCAAGGTTGCCGGGAGGGTGTTCCAAAGGGAGGCCCCAGCCGGGGACATAGATCTACCCCCTGCTAATTTCTTTGAAAAATGACTGACCCTGAGGTAGTTAGAAGTAGAGGACCGAAGGGCTCTGGAGCGGAGGTATTTACGGAGGGATAGTGGAAGGTATTTTGGACCCAGGCCCCAGAAAGCCTTGTGGACAATGCAGAGGGTTTTAAATGTAATCCTTGAATCTACTAGGAGCCAGTGAAGGGAATTCAGAGCTGGAGAGATACGATCCCAGGGCTTGAGGCCAAGGACAAATCTTGCAGTCCTTTTATGGATTAGTTGTAAAGGGCGGAGAGCGGAGGCAGGTAGATTTAGAAAGAGGCTCTTACAGAAGTTCAACCTAGAGAGAACCAGAGCTTGGGAGACAGTGAGCTTCTGGGGGAAGGAGAGGAAAGGCACAGTACCTCTAACAAGGTGCAATAAAAGGTTTGATTTTTTTGAGATGTCAAAGATGTGTGCGGAGAAGGAAAGTATGGCGCTGAGGATGACCCTGAGGTTCTTAGCCTTGCAGGCAGGGTTAGGAGGAGGGTCAAGGGAGGCTGGCCAGAGAGTGAGGGGAAAGGAAGGTGAAGGTTTACCAATGAGGAGGATCTTGGTCTTGTTGGCATTTAGACAAAGATCATTGGGCGCACACCAATTTTGAATGGCGATTAGGCAATCCGAGATGAGGGAAGGAGAGGAAGTGGCTGAAGGAAGTCTGAGCATGAGTTGGGTGTCATCAGCATAGCACTGGAAGTTTGAGCAGAAAATGGAAATGCAGTAGGCAAGAGTTGCCAGGTATTGATTGAAAAGCCAGAGTGAGAGGTTAAACCCCTGAGAAACACCACAGGTAGAGAGGGAGATGGAAGATAGGAAGGATCCAAGTTGTACCTGGGATGGTCGTTCAGAAAGGAAAGAAGTAAGCCAGGCCAGAGCCTGACCAGTGATACCCAGGTTGTCACGCAGACAATTGAGCAAGGTGGTATCGTTGACCGTGTAGAAAGCAGATGAGAGATAAAATAGGATGAGGACGGATGGAATGTTGGAGTCAAGGTTGGAGAGCAGGTCTTTGCGGATGTTTAGGAGAGTAGTTTCTATGCTTCTGGCAGGTCTAAAACCAGATTGGTGGCCATGGAGAGAGCCAACAGAGTCAGATTGAAGGTTAAGCTGACAGATGGCCAGCTTTTCAAGGAGCTTACCCAAAATGGGAGTAATGGAAATAGGGCGATAGTTGGCCGGACAAGAGGCATCAGCTGTGGGTTTCTTTAGGAGAGGATGCAGAAGGGAGTTTGTCAGAGGGGAGGGGAAAGATCCAGCGACAAAGGAGAGGTTGCAGAAATCGGTAAGGGCCAGAGTAAGTGTATTGATGTGGTCCTTAATGGATTTAGAGGAGCAGGGATGGACCTGTTTTGATGAGGCCTTCATAGACCGGACTTGTCTAGCGACCTCATCAATGGAGAAAAGAGGAAATGAGGAGAAAGGGGGGGGTAGCAGAGGGAGGGTCAACATTCCGAGAAGGGGAGGGGGAAGCAGAGGAGAGAGTGGACAAGATGTCCTGGGTTTTAGAAATAATGTGAGAGTCAAGGGCATTTCAGAGAGTCTGGGAGGCGAGAGGAGGGGTGGAGACTGCAGCAGGGTTGGCCAGCTCATTGCAGATTTTAAAGAGTTCGGCCGAGTTGTTAGATGCCGCAGAGAAGCAGGCTTGAATGTGGACTCTCTTTTTGGTACGGAGAGCCAGTCGGTATTGCCTTTGGAGCAGGCGGCAGGCCAGTTTGTCATTCTGGACATTCTGGCTGTGTTATTGCTCTTCCCAGATTACTAATACTGACTCCACATGTCTGCCTAGTAGTGCAGGCTTCAATGTAGAGTCGCTGGATTGCTGATAGCTCCAATGTTTGCTATGTTTCGGTAGGACATATCAGCTGTATAACTAATTGTTGTAGTCAACAGGGGGCTACACAAATCAATCATTTGTCACATTTACATTTATTTCCTACACTTTTAAATGCCAGGACCTATGATTACAACCCAAACGGAAAGCACGCCGGGATAATCCTTGCAAAGTTATTAAAAAAACACATCTCCAGCAATGTTGCCACTCCATGGAAACAGAAACACACTGAAGAGGGCATGCCATTTGTAATTGTCTGATATACCTTTCAAACTCGATGTCAATATTGCAGTAGGCTGAGTCAAAGCAAGCAGTGCAATTGGACAGCACAGCGTTTATATAAATTGGATTGCGTTTTTTTTAGGCGTCTGCCCAAAATCCGCCTTAGCCGTCAAATGTACAGTGCTAATTTACTTGAAACGAGATAGCTATTTAGACGCGATGCCAATTTTCTGTCAGTTCTTATTGTGGTTTTTATGCTGAGGTTGCAATGAAATATACGAAATGCAGTATTTAAAATGGTTCGCTTGAGGCCTTCAATTATAGCTGGCTGTAAAATGAAGTTTATGAGGCGCACATTCATTGGATATGACGACGTTTGAATGTCAGATATTCCATCTCCAACTTTTTAACCTCTTTCCTCGTTGTTTCAAATGCTAGGACAATTGTACGTCCAATGTTTCTTGTCACTGACTTCCACACTTTGACTTAGTGACAGGGAGTCAATCAACAAAAGGCTTGAATAAAGGAACATTCAAATAAGGAAACATCAAATCTTTGTGTAGGTGCACTTGCTAGGCCTGCATGCATGGTAGGCAAAGGTGTGTGGTCCGCCACCTGACTGTGTGTTCCGCCACCTGACTGCAAAACCCCAGAGGAAAGCCCTCAACTTCCAGACATTTACATGCATGGTAGGCAAAGGTGTGTGTTCCGCCACCTGACTGCAAAACCCCAGAGGAAAGCCCTCAACTTCCAGACATTTACAGGCATGGTAGGCAAAGGTGTGTGTTCCGCCACTGGACTAAAAAAACCCACAGGAAAGCCCTCAACTTCCAGACATTTACATGCATGGTAGGCAAAGGTGTGTGTTCCGCCACCTGACTGCAAAACCCCAGAGGAAAGCCCTCATCTTCCAGACATTTACATGCTTGGTAGGCAAAGGTGTGTGTTCCGCCACCGGACTAAAAAAACCCACAGGAAAGCCCTCAACTTCCAGACATTTACATGCATGGTAGGCAAAGGTGTGTGGTCCGCCACCTGACTGCAAAACCCCAGAGGAAAGCCCTCAACTTCCAGACATTTACATGCATGGTAGGCAAAGGTGTGTGTTCCGCCACCTGACTGCAAAACCCCAGAGGAAAGCCCTCAACTTCCAGACATTTACAGGCATGGTAGGCAAAGGTGTGTGTTCCGCCACTGGACTAAAAAAACCCACAGGAAAGCCCTCAACTTCCAGACATTTACATGCATGGTAGGCAAAGGTGTGTGTTCCGCCACCTGACTGCAAAACCCCAGAGGAAAGCCCTCATCTTCCAGACATTTACATGCTTGGTAGGCAAAGGTGTGTGTTCCGCCACCGGACTAAAAAAACCCACAGGAAAGCCCTCAACTTCCAGACATTTACATGCATGGTAGGCAAAGGTGTGTGTTCCGCCACCTGACTGCAAAACCCCAGAGGAAAGCCCTCATCTTCCAGACATTTACATGCTTGGTAGGCAAAGGTGTGTGTTCCGCCACCGGACTAAAAAAACCCACAGGAAAGCCCTCAACTTCCAGACATTTACATGCATGGTAGGCAAAGGTGTGTGTTCCACCACCGGACTAAAAAAACCTACAGGAAAGCCCTCAACTTCCAGACATTTACATGCATGGTAGGCAAAGGTGTGTGTTCCGCCACCTGATTGCAAAACCCCAGAGGAAAGCCCTCAACTTCCAGACATTTACAGGCATGGTAGGCAAAGGTGTGTGTTCCGCCACTGGACTAAAAAAACCCACAGGAAAGCCCTCAACTTCCAGACATTTACATGCATGGTAGGCAAAGGTGTGTGTTCCGCCACCTGACTGCAAAACCCCAGAGGAAAGCCCTCATCTTCCAGACATTTACATGCATGGTAGGCAAAGGTGTGTGTTCCGCCACCGGACTAAAAAAACCCACAGGAAAGCCCTCAACTTCCAGACATTTACATGCATGGTAGGCAAAGGTGTGTGTTCCGCCACCTGACTGCAAAACCCCAGAGGAAAGCCCTCATCTTCCAGACATTTACATGCTTGGTAGGCAAAGGTGTGTGTTCCGCCACCGGACTAAAAAAACCCACAGGAAAGCCCTCAACTTCCAGACATTTACATGCATGGTAGGCAAAGGTGTGTGTTCCACCACCGGACTAAAAAAACCTACAGGAAAGCCCTCAACTTCCAGACATTTACATGCATGGTAGGCAAAGGTGTGTGTTCCGCCACCTGATTGCAAAACCCCAGAGGAAAGCCCTCAACTTCCAGACATTTACAGGCATGGTAGGCAAAGGTGTGTGTTCCGCCACTGGACTAAAAAAACCCACAGGAAAGCCCTCAACTTCCAGACATTTACATGCATGGTAGGCAAATGTGTGTGTTCCGCCACCTGACTGCAAAACCCCAGAGGAAAGCCCTCATCTTCCAGACATTTACATGCATGGTAGGCAAAGGTGTGTGTTCCGCCACCGGACTAAAAAAACCCACAGGAAAGCCCTCAACTTCCAGACATTTACATGCATGGTAGGCAAAGGTGTGTGTTCCACCACCGGACTAAAAAAACCTACAAGAAAGCCCTCAACTTCCAGACATTTACATGCATGGTAGGCAAAGGTGTGTGTTCCGCCACCTGATTGCAAAACCCCTGAGGAAAGCCCTCATCTTCCAGACATTTACATGCATGGTAGGCAAAGGTGTGTGTTCCGCCACCGGACTAAAAAAACCCACAGGAAAGCCCTCAACTTACAGACATTTACATGCATGGTAGGCAAAGGTGTGTGTTCCGGCACCTGACTGCAAAACCCCAGAGGAAAGCCCTCAACTTTCAGACATTTACATGCATGGTAGGCAAAGGTGTGTGTTCCGCCACCTGACTGCAAACCCCCAGAGGAAAGCCCTCAACTGACAGACATATACATGCATGGTAGGCAAAGGTGTGTGTTCCGCCACCTGACTGCAAAACCCCACAGGAAAGCCCTCAACTTCCAGACATATACATGCAGGGTAGGCAAAGGTGAGTGTTCCGCCACCTGACTGCAAACCACCAGAGGAAAGCCCTCAACTGACAGACATATACATGCATGGTAGGCAAAGGTGTGTGTCCCACCACCTGACTGCAAAACCCCACAGGAAAGCCCTCAACTTCCAGACATTTACATGCATGGTAGGCCAAGGTGTGTGTTCTGCCACCTGACTGCAAAACCCCACAGGAAAGGCCTCAACTTCCAGACATTTACATGCATGGTAGGCAAAGGTGTGTGTTCTGCCACCTGACTGCAAAACCCCACAGGAAAGCCCTCAACTTCCAGACATTTACAAGCATGGTAGGCAAAGGTGTGTGTTCAACAGCCTGACTGCAAAACCCGAGAGGAAAGCCCTCAACTTCCAGACATTTACATGGATGGTAGGCAAAGGTGTGTGTTCTGCCACCTGACTGCAAAACCCCACAGGAAAGCCCTCAACTTCCAGACATTTACATGCATGGTAGGCAAAGGTGTGTGTTCGGCCACCTGACTGCAAAACCCCACAGGAAAGCTCTCAACTTCCAGACATTTAAATGCATGGTAGACAAAGGTGTGTGTTCCGACACCTGATTGCAAAACCCCACAGGAAAGCCCTCAACTTCCAGACATATACATGTATGGTAGGCAAAGGTGTGTGTTCCGCCACCTGACTGCAAAACCCCAGAGGAAAGCCCTCAACTGCCAGACATTTACATGCATGGTAGGCAAAGGTGTGTGTTCCGCCACCTGATTGGAAAACCCCAGAGGAAAGGCCTCAACTTCCAGACATTTAAATGCATGGTAGGCAAAGGTGTGTGTTCCGCCACCTGACTGCAAAACACCAGAGGAAAGCCCTCAACTTCCAGACATTTACATGCATGTTAGGCAAAGGTGTGTGTTCCGCCACTGGACTAAAAAACCCACAGGAAAGCCCTCAACTTCCAGACATTTACATGCATGGTAGGCAAAGGTGTGTGTTGCGCCACCTGACTGCAAAACCCCAGAGGAAAGCCCTCAACTTCCAGACATTTACATGCATGGTAGGCAAAGGTGTGTGTTCCGCCACCTGACTACAAAACCCCACAGGAAAGCCCTCAACTTCCAGACATTTACATGTATGGTAGGCAAAGGTGTGTGTTCCACCACCTGACTGCAAACCCCCAGAGGAAAGCCCTCAACTGACAGACATATACATGCATGGCAGGCAGAGGTGTGTGTTCCGCCACCTGACTGCAAAACCCCAGAGGAAAGCCTTCAACTTCCAGACATATACATGCATGGTAGGCAAAGGTGTGTGTTCCGCCACCTGACTGCAAAACCCCACAGGAAAGCCCTCAACTTCTAGACATTTACATGCATGGTAGGCAAAGGTGTGTGTTCCGCCACCTGACTGCAAACCACCAGAGGAAAGCCCTCAACTGACAGACATATACATGTATGGTAGGCAAAGGTGTGTGTTCCGCCACTTGACTGCAAAACCCCACAGGAAAGCCCTCAACTTCCAGACATATACATGCATGGTAGGCAAAGGTGAGTGTTCCGCCACCTGACTGCAAACCACCAGAGGAAAGCCCTCAACTGACAGACATATACATGCATGGTAGGCAAAGGTGTGTGTCCCGCCACCTGACTGCAAAACCCCACAGGAAAGCCCTCAACTTCCAGACATTTACATGCATGGTAGGCCAAGGTGTGTGTTCTGCCACCTGACTGCCAAACCCCACAGGAAAGGCCTCAACTTCCAGACATTTACATGCATGGTAGGCAAAGGTGTGTGTTCTGCCACCTGACTGCAAAACCCCACAGGAAAGCCCTCAACTTCCAGACATTTACAAGCATGGTAGGCAAAGGTGTGTGTTCAACCACCTGACTGCAAAACCCGAGAGGAAAGCCCTCAACTTCCAGACATTTACATGCATGGTAGGCAAAGGTGTGTGTTCTGCCACCTGACTGCAAAACCCCACAGGAAAGCCCTCAACTTCCAGACATTTACATGCATGGTAGGCAAAGGTGTGTGTTCGGCCACCTGACTGCAAAACCCCACAGGAAAGCTCTCAACTTCCAGACATTTAAATGCATGGTAGACAAAGGTGTGTGTTCCGACACCTGATTGCAAAACCCCACAGGAAAGCCCTCAACTTCCAGACATATACATGTATGGTAGGCAAAGGTGTGTGTTCCGCCACCTGACTGCAAAACCCCAGAGGAAAGCCCTCAACTGCCAGACATTTACATGCATGGTAGGCAAAGGTGTGTGTTCCGCCACCTGATTGGAAAACCCCAGAGGAAAGGCCTCAACTTCCAGACATTTAAATGCATGGTAGGCAAAGGTGTGTGTTCCGCCACCTGACTGCAAAACACCAGAGGAAAGCCCTCAACTTCCAGACATTTACATGCATGGTAGGCAAAGGTGTGTGTTCCGCCACTGGACTAAAAAACCCACAGGAAAGCCCTCAACTTCCAGACATTTACATGCATGGTAGGCAAAGGTGTGTGTTGCGCCACCTGACTGCAAAACCCCAGAGGAAAGCCCTCAACTTCCAGACATTTACATGCATGGTAGGCAAAGGTGTGTGTTCCGCCACCTGACTGCAAAACCCCACAGGAAAGCCCTCAACTTCCAGACATTTACATGTATGGTAGGCAAAGGTGTGTGTTCCACCACCTGACTGCAAACCCCCAGAGGAAAGCCCTCAACTGACAGACATATACATGCATGGCAGGCAAAGGTGTGTGTTCCGCCACCTGACTGCAAAACCCCAGAGGAAAGCCTTCAACTTCCAGACATATACATGCATGGTAGGCAAAGGTGTGTGTTCCGCCACCTGACTGCAAAACCCCACAGGAAAGCCCTGAACTTCTAGACATTTACATGCATGGTAGGCAAAGGTGTGTGTTCCGCCACCTGACTGCAAACCACCAGAGGAAAGCCCTCAACTGACAGACATATACATGTATGGTAGGCAAAGGTGTGTGTTACGCCACTTGACTGCAAAACCCAGGAGGAAAGCCCTCAACTTCCAGACATTTACATGCATGGTAGGCAAAGGTGAATGTTCCACCACCTGACTGCAAACCACCAGAGGAAAGCCCTCAACTGACAGACATATACATGCATGGTAGGCAAAGGTGTGTGTTCCGCCACTTGACTGCAAAACCCCAGAAGAAAGCCCTTACCTCCAGACATTTACATGCATGGTAGACAAAGGTGTGTGTTCCGACACCTGATTGCAAAACCCCACAGGAAAGCCCTCAACTGACAGACATATACATGTATGGTAGGCAAAGGTGTGTGTTCCGCCACCAGACTGCAAAACCCCACAGGAAAGGCCTCAACTTCCAGACATTTACATGCATGGTAGGCAAAGGTGTGTGTTCTGCCACCTGACTGCAACACCCCACAGGAAAGCCCTCAACTGCCAGACATTTACATGCATGGTAGGCGAAGGTGTGTGTTCTGCCACCTGACTGCAAACCCCCAGAGGAAAGCCCTCGACTGCCAGATATGTACATGTATGGTAGGCACAGGTGTGTGTTCCGACACCGGACTAAAAAAACCCACAGGAAAGCCCTCAACTTCCAGACATTTACATGCATGGTAGGCAAAGGTGTGTGTTCTGCCACCTGATTGCAAAACCCCACAGGAAGCCCTCAACTGACAGACATATACATGTATGGTAGGCAAAGGTGTGTGTTCCGCCACCTGACTACAAAACCCCACAGGAAAGCCCTCAACTTCCAGACATTTACATGTATGGTAGGCAAAGGTGTGTGTTCCACCACCTGACTGCAAACCCCCAGAGGAAAGCCCTCAACTGACAGACTTATACATGCATGGCAGGCAAAGGTGTCGGTTCCGCCACCTGACTGCAAAACCCCAGAGGAAAGCCTTCAACTTCCAGACATTTACATGCATGGTAGGCAAAGGTGTGTGTTCCACCACCTGACTGCAAACCCCAGAGGAAAGCCCTCAACTGATAGACATATACATGCATGGTAGGCAAAGGTGTGTGTTCCGCCACCTGACTGCAAAACCCCACAGGAAAGCCCTCAACTTCTAGACATTTACATGCATGGTAGGCAAAGGTGTGTGTTCCGCCACCTGACTGCAAACCACCAGAGGAAAGCCCTCAACTGACAGACATATACATGTATGGTAGGCAAAGCTGTGTGTTCCGCCACTTGACTGCAAAACCCAGGAGGAAAGCCCTCAACTTCCAGACATTTACATGCATGGTAGGCAAAGGTGTGTGTTCTGCCACCTGACTGCAAAACCCCACAGGAAAGCCCTCAACTTCCAGACATTTACATGCATGGTAGGCAAAGGTGTGTGTTCGGCCACCTGACTGCAAAACCCCACAGGAAAGCTCTCAACTTCCAGACATTTAAATGCATGGTAGACAAAGGTGTGTGTTCCGACACCTGATTGCAAAACCCCACAGGAAAGCCCTCAACTTCCAGACATATACATGTATGGTAGGCAAAGGTGTGTGTTCCGCCACCTGACTGCAAAACCCCAGAGGAAAGCCCTCAACTGCCAGACATTTACATGCATGGTAGGCAAAGGTGTGTGTTCCGCCACCTGATTGGAAAACCCCAGAGGAAAGGCCTCAACTTCCAGACATTTAAATGCATGGTAGGCAAAGGTGTGTGTTCCGCCACCTGACTGCAAAACACCAGAGGAAAGCCCTCAACTTCCAGACATTTACATGCATGTTAGGCAAAGGTGTGTGTTCCGCCACTGGACTAAAAAACCCACAGGAAAGCCCTCAACTTCCAGACATTTACATGCATGGTAGGCAAAGGTGTGTGTTGCGCCACCTGACTGCAAAACCCCAGAGGAAAGCCCTCAACTTCCAGACATTTACATGCATGGTAGGCAAAGGTGTGTGTTCCGCCACCTGACTACAAAACCCCACAGGAAAGCCCTCAACTTCCAGACATTTACATGTATGGTAGGCAAAGGTGTGTGTTCCACCACCTGACTGCAAACCCCCAGAGGAAAGCCCTCAACTGACAGACATATACATGCATGGCAGGCAGAGGTGTGTGTTCCGCCACCTGACTGCAAAACCCCAGAGGAAAGCCTTCAACTTCCAGACATATACATGCATGGTAGGCAAAGGTGTGTGTTCCGCCACCTGACTGCAAAACCCCACAGGAAAGCCCTCAACTTCTAGACATTTACATGCATGGTAGGCAAAGGTGTGTGTTCCGCCACCTGACTGCAAACCACCAGAGGAAAGCCCTCAACTGACAGACATATACATGTATGGTAGGCAAAGGTGTGTGTTCCGCCACTTGACTGCAAAACCCCACAGGAAAGCCCTCAACTTCCAGACATATACATGCATGGTAGGCAAAGGTGAGTGTTCCGCCACCTGACTGCAAACCACCAGAGGAAAGCCCTCAACTGACAGACATATACATGCATGGTAGGCAAAGGTGTGTGTCCCGCCACCTGACTGCAAAACCCCACAGGAAAGCCCTCAACTTCCAGACATTTACATGCATGGTAGGCCAAGGTGTGTGTTCTGCCACCTGACTGCCAAACCCCACAGGAAAGGCCTCAACTTCCAGACATTTACATGCATGGTAGGCAAAGGTGTGTGTTCTGCCACCTGACTGCAAAACCCCACAGGAAAGCCCTCAACTTCCAGACATTTACAAGCATGGTAGGCAAAGGTGTGTGTTCAACCACCTGACTGCAAAACCCGAGAGGAAAGCCCTCAACTTCCAGACATTTACATGCATGGTAGGCAAAGGTGTGTGTTCTGCCACCTGACTGCAAAACCCCACAGGAAAGCCCTCAACTTCCAGACATTTACATGCATGGTAGGCAAAGGTGTGTGTTCGGCCACCTGACTGCAAAACCCCACAGGAAAGCTCTCAACTTCCAGACATTTAAATGCATGGTAGACAAAGGTGTGTGTTCCGACACCTGATTGCAAAACCCCACAGGAAAGCCCTCAACTTCCAGACATATACATGTATGGTAGGCAAAGGTGTGTGTTCCGCCACCTGACTGCAAAACCCCAGAGGAAAGCCCTCAACTGCCAGACATTTACATGCATGGTAGGCAAAGGTGTGTGTTCCGCCACCTGATTGGAAAACCCCAGAGGAAAGGCCTCAACTTCCAGACATTTAAATGCATGGTAGGCAAAGGTGTGTGTTCCGCCACCTGACTGCAAAACACCAGAGGAAAGCCCTCAACTTCCAGACATTTACATGCATGGTAGGCAAAGGTGTGTGTTCCGCCACTGGACTAAAAAACCCACAGGAAAGCCCTCAACTTCCAGACATTTACATGCATGGTAGGCAAAGGTGTGTGTTGCGCCACCTGACTGCAAAACCCCAGAGGAAAGCCCTCAACTTCCAGACATTTACATGCATGGTAGGCAAAGGTGTGTGTTCCGCCACCTGACTGCAAAACCCCACAGGAAAGCCCTCAACTTCCAGACATTTACATGTATGGTAGGCAAAGGTGTGTGTTCCACCACCTGACTGCAAACCCCCAGAGGAAAGCCCTCAACTGACAGACATATACATGCATGGCAGGCAAAGGTGTGTGTTCCGCCACCTGACTGCAAAACCCCAGAGGAAAGCCTTCAACTTCCAGACATATACATGCATGGTAGGCAAAGGTGTGTGTTCCGCCACCTGACTGCAAAACCCCACAGGAAAGCCCTGAACTTCTAGACATTTACATGCATGGTAGGCAAAGGTGTGTGTTCCGCCACCTGACTGCAAACCACCAGAGGAAAGCCCTCAACTGACAGACATATACATGTATGGTAGGCAAAGGTGTGTGTTACGCCACTTGACTGCAAAACCCAGGAGGAAAGCCCTCAACTTCCAGACATTTACATGCATGGTAGGCAAAGGTGAATGTTCCACCACCTGACTGCAAACCACCAGAGGAAAGCCCTCAACTGACAGACATATACATGCATGGTAGGCAAAGGTGTGTGTTCCGCCACTTGACTGCAAAACCCCAGAAGAAAGCCCTTACCTCCAGACATTTACATGCATGGTAGACAAAGGTGTGTGTTCCGACACCTGATTGCAAAACCCCACAGGAAAGCCCTCAACTGACAGACATATACATGTATGGTAGGCAAAGGTGTGTGTTCCGCCACCAGACTGCAAAACCCCACAGGAAAGGCCTCAACTTCCAGACATTTACATGCATGGTAGGCAAAGGTGTGTGTTCTGCCACCTGACTGCAACACCCCACAGGAAAGCCCTCAACTGCCAGACATTTACATGCATGGTAGGCGAAGGTGTGTGTTCTGCCACCTGACTGCAAACCCCCAGAGGAAAGCCCTCGACTGCCAGATATGTACATGTATGGTAGGCACAGGTGTGTGTTCCGACACCGGACTAAAAAAACCCACAGGAAAGCCCTCAACTTCCAGACATTTACATGCATGGTAGGCAAAGGTGTGTGTTCTGCCACCTGATTGCAAAACCCCACAGGAAGCCCTCAACTGACAGACATATACATGTATGGTAGGCAAAGGTGTGTGTTCCGCCACCTGACTACAAAACCCCACAGGAAAGCCCTCAACTTCCAGACATTTACATGTATGGTAGGCAAAGGTGTGTGTTCCACCACCTGACTGCAAACCCCCAGAGGAAAGCCCTCAACTGACAGACTTATACATGCATGGCAGGCAAAGGTGTCGGTTCCGCCACCTGACTGCAAAACCCCAGAGGAAAGCCTTCAACTTCCAGACATTTACATGCATGGTAGGCAAAGGTGTGTGTTCCACCACCTGACTGCAAACCCCAGAGGAAAGCCCTCAACTGATAGACATATACATGCATGGTAGGCAAAGGTGTGTGTTCCGCCACCTGACTGCAAAACCCCACAGGAAAGCCCTCAACTTCTAGACATTTACATGCATGGTAGGCAAAGGTGTGTGTTCCGCCACCTGACTGCAAACCACCAGAGGAAAGCCCTCAACTGACAGACATATACATGTATGGTAGGCAAAGCTGTGTGTTCCGCCACTTGACTGCAAAACCCAGGAGGAAAGCCCTCAACTTCCAGACATTTACATGCATGGTAGGCCAAGGCGTGTGTTCCGCCACCTGACTGCAAAACCCCACAGGAAAGCCCTCAACTTCCAGACATTTACATGCATGGTAGGCAAAGGTGAATGTTCCACCACCTGACTGCAAACCACCAGAGGAAAGCCCTCAACTGACAGACGTATACATGCATGGTAGGCAAAGGTGTGTGTTCCGCCACTTGACTGCAAAACCCCAGAGGAAAGCCCTCAACTGACAGACATATACATGTATGGTAGGCAAAGGTGTGTGTTCCGCCACCTGACTGCAAAACCCCACAGGAAAGGCTTCAACTTCCAGACATTTACATGCATGGTAGGCAAAGGTGTGTGTTCTGCCACCTGACTGCAACACCCCACAGGAAAGCCCCCAACTGCCAGACATGTACATGCATGGTAGTCGAAGGTGTGTGTTCCGCCACCTGACTGCAAACCCCCAGAGGAAAGCCCTCGACTGCCAGATATGTACATGTATGGTAGGCACAGGTGTGTGTTCCGGCACCGGACTAAAAAAACCCACAGGAAAGCCCTCAACTTCCAGACATTTACATGCATGGTAGGCAAAGGTGTGTGTTCTGCCACCTGATTACAAAACCCCACAGGAAAGCCCTCAACTGACAGACATATACATGTATGGTAGGCAAAGGTGTGTGTTCCGCCACCTGACTACAAAACCCCAGAGGAAAGCCCTCAACTGCCAGACATTTACATGCATGGTAGGCAAACATGTGTTCCGCCACCTGACTGCAAAATCCCACAGGAAATCCCTCAACTTCCATGCATTTACATGCATGGTAGGCAAAGGTGTGTGTTCCGGCACCGGACTAAAAAAACCCACAGGAAAGTCCTCAACTTCCAGACATTTACATGCATGGTAGGCAAAGGTGTGTGTTCCGCCACCTGACTGCAAAACCCCAGAGTAAAGCCATCAACTTCCAGACATTTACATGCATGGTAGGCAAAGGTGTGTGTTCCGCCACCTGACTGCAAAACCCCACAGGAAAGCCCTCAACTTCCAGACATTTACATGCATGGTAGGCAAAGGTGTGTGTTCCACCACCTTACTGCAAACCCCCAGAGGAAATCCCTCAACTGACAGACATATACATGCATGGTAGGCAAAGGTGTGTGTTCCGCCACTTGACTGCAAAACCCCAGAGGAAAGCCCTCACCTCCAGACATTTACATGCATGGTAGACAAAGGTGTGTGTTCCGACACCTGATTGCAAAACCCCACAGGAAAGCCCTCAACTGACAGACATATACATGTATGGTAGGCAAAGGTGTGTGTTCCGCCACCTGACTGCAAAACCCCACAGGAAAGGCTTCAACTTCCAGACATTTACATGCATGGTAGGCAAAGGTGTGTGTTCTGCCACCTGACTGCAACACCCCACAGGAAAGCCCCCAACTGCCAGACATGTACATGCATGGTAGTCGAAGGTGTGTGTTCCGCCACCTGACTGCAAACCCCCAGAGGAAAGCCCTCGACTGCCAGATATGTACATGTATGGTAGGCACAGGTGTGTGTTCCGGCACCGGACTAAAAAAACCCACAGGAAAGCCCTCAACTTCCAGACATTTACATGCATGGTAGGCAAAGGTGTGTGTTCTGCCACCTGATTACAAAACCCCACAGGAAAGCCCTCAACTGACAGACATATACATGTATGGTAGGCAAAGGTGTGTGTTCCGCCACCTGACTACAAAACCCCAGAGGAAAGCCCTCAACTGCCAGACATTTACATGCATGGTAGGCAAACATGGGTTCCGCCACCTGACTGCAAAATCCCACAGGAAATCCCTCAACTTCCATGCATTTACATGCATGGTAGGCAAAGGTGTGTGTTCCGGCACCGGACTAAAAAAACCCACAGGAAAGTCCTCAACTTCCAGACATTTACATGCATGGTAGGCAAAGGTGTGTGTTCCGCCACCTGACTGCAAAACCCCAGAGGAAAGCCATCAACTTCCAGACATTTACATGCATGGTAGGCAAAGGTGTGTGTTCCGCCACCTGACTGCAAAACCCCACAGGAAAGCCCTCAACTTCCAGAAATTTACATGCATGGTAGGCAAAGGTGTGTGTTCCACCACCTTACTGCAAACCCCCAGAGGAAATCCCTCAACTGACAGACATATACATGCATGGTAGGCAAAGGTGTGTGTTCCGCCACCTGACTGCAAAACCCCAGAGGAAAGCCCTCAACTTCCAGACATTTACATGCATGGTAGGCAAAGGTGTGTGTTCCGCCACCTGACTGCAAACCCCAGAGGAAAGCCCTCAACTGACAGACATATACATGCATGGTAGGCAAAGGTGTGTGTTCCGCCACCTGACTGCAAAACCACAGAGGAAAGCCATCAACTTCCAGACATTTACATGCATGGTAGGCAAAGGTGTGTGTTCCGGCACCTGACTGCAAAACCCCACAGGAAAGCCCTCAACTTCCAGACATTTACATGCATGGTAGGCAAAGGTGTGTGTTCCACCACCTGACTGCAAACCACCAGAGGAAAGCCCTCAACTGACAGACATATACATGTATGGTAGGCAAAGGTGTGTGTTCCGCCACTTGACTGCAAAACCCCAGAGGAAAGCCCTCAACTTCCAGACATTTACATGCATGTTAGGCCAAGGTGTGTGTTCTGCCACCTGACTGCAAAACCCCACAGGAAAGCCCTCAACTTCTAGACATTTACATGCATGGTAGGCAAAGGTGTGTGTTCAACCACCTAACTGCAGAACCCCAGAGGAAAGCCCTCAACTTCCAGGCATTTACATGCATGGTAGGCAAAGGTGTGCGTTCCCCCACCTGACTGCAAAACCCCACAGGAAAGCCCTCAACTTCCAGATATTTAAATGCATGGTAGGCAAAGGTGTGCGTTCCGCCACCTGATTGCAAAACCCCACAGGAAAGCCCTCAACTGACAGACATATACATGTATGGCAGGCAAAGGTGTGTGTTCCGCCACCTGACTGCAAAACCCCAGAGGAAAGCCCTCAACTGCCAGACATTTACATGCATGGTAGGCAAAGGTGTGTGTTCCGCCACCTGACTGCAAAACCCCAGAGGAAAGCCCTCAACTGCCAGACATTTACATGCATGGTAGGCAAAGGTGTGTTCCGCCACCTGACTGCAAAATCCCACAGGAAATCCCTCAACTTCCAGGCATTTACATGCATGGTAGGCAAAAGTGTGTGTTCCACCACCTGACTGCAAACCCCTAGAGGAAAGCTCTCAACCGACAGACATATACATGCATGGTAGGCAAAGGTGTGTGTTCCACCACCTGACTGCAAAACCCCAGAGGAAAGCCCTCAACTTCCAGACATTTACATGCATGGTAGGCAAAGGTGTGCGTTCCGCCACCTGACTGCAAAACCCCACAGGAAAGCCCTCAACTTCCAGATATTTAAATGCATGGTAGGCAAAGGTGTGTGTTCCGCCACCTGACTGCAAAACCCCAGAGGAAAGCCCTCAACTGCCAGACTTTTACATGCATGGTAGGCACAGGTGTGTGTTCCGCCACCTGACTGCAAAACCCCAGAGGAAAGCCCTCAACTGCCAGACATTTACATGCATGGTAGACAAAGGTTTGTTCCGTCACCTGACTGCAAAATCCCACAGGAAATCCCTCAACTTCCAGGCATTTACATGCATGGTAGGCAAAGGTGTGTGTTCCACCACCTGACTGCAAACCCCCATAGGAAAGCTCTCAACTTCCAGACATTTACATGCATGGTGGGAAAAGGTGTGCGTTCCGCCACCTGACTGCAAAACCCCACAGGAAAGCCCTCAACTTCCAGATATTTAAATGCATGGTAGGCAAAGGTGTGTGTTCCGCCACCTGATTGCAAAACCCCACAGGAAAGCCCTCAACTGACAGACATATACATGTATGGCAGGCAAAGGTGTGTGTTCCGCCACCTGACTGCAAAACCCCAGAGGAAAGCCCTCAACTGCCAGACATTTACATGCATGGTAGGCAAAGGTGTGTGTTCCGCCACCTGACTGCAAAACCCCAGAGGAAAGCCCTCAACTGCCAGACATTTACATGCATGGTAGGCAAAGGTGTGTTCCGCCACCTGACTGCAAAACCCCAGAGGAAAGCCCTCAACTGCCAGACATTTACATGCATGGTAGGCAAAGGTGTGTTCCGCCACCTGACTGCAAATCCCACAGGAAATCCCTCAACTTCCAGGAATTTACATGCATGGTAGGCAAAGGTGTGTGTTCCACCACCTGACTGCAAACCCCCAGAGGAAAGCTCTCAACCGACAGACATATACATGCATGGTAGGCAAAGGTGTGTGTTCCACCACCTGACTGCAAAACCCCAGAGGAAAGCCCTCAACTTCCAGACATTTACATGCATGGTAGGCAAAGGTGTGCGTTCCGCCACCTGACTGCAAAACCCCACAGGAAAGCCCTCAACTTCCAGATATTTAAATGCATGGTAGGCAAAGGTGTGTGTTCCGCCACCTGACTGCAAAACCCCAGAGGAAAGCCCTCAACTGCCAGACTTTTACATGCATGGTAGGCACAGGTGTGTGTTCCGCCACCTGACTGCAAAACCCCAGAGGAAAGCCCTCAACTGCCAGACATTTACATGCATGGTAGACAAAGGTTTGTTCCGTCACCTGACTGCAAAATCCCACAGGAAATCCCTCAACTTCCAGGCATTTACATGCATGGTAGGCAAAGGTGTGTGTTCCACCACCTGACTGCAAACCCCCATAGGAAAGCTCTCAACTTCCAGACATTTACATGCATGGTGGGAAAAGGTGTGCGTTCCGCCACCTGACTGCAAAACCCCACAGGAAAGCCCTCAACTTCCAGATATTTAAATGCATGGTAGGCAAAGGTGTGTGTTCCGCCACCTGATTGCAAAACCCCACAGGAAAGCCCTCAACTGACAGACATATACATGTATGGCAGGCAAAGGTGTGTGTTCCGCCACCTGACTGCAAAACCCCAGAGGAAAGCCCTCAACTGCCAGACATTTACATGCATGGTAGGCAAAGGTGTGTGTTCCGCCACCTGACTGCAAAACCCCAGAGGAAAGCCCTCAACTGCCAGACATTTACATGCATGGTAGGCAAAGGTGTGTTCCGCCACCTGACTGCAAAACCCCAGAGGAAAGCCCTCAACTGCCAGACATTTACATGCATGGTAGGCAAAGGTGTGTTCCGCCACCTGACTGCAAATCCCACAGGAAATCCCTCAACTTCCAGGAATTTACATGCATGGTAGGCAAAGGTGTGTGTTCCACCACCTGACTGCAAACCCCCAGAGGAAAGCTCTCAACTGACAGACATATACATGCATGGTAGGCAAAGGTGTGTGTTCCACCACCTGACTGCAAAACCCCAGAGGAAAGCCCTCACCTTCCAGACATTTACATGCATGGTAGGCAAAGGTGTGTGTTCTTCCACCTGACTGCAAAACCCCACAGGAAAGCCCTCAAGTTCCAGACATTTACAGGCATGGTAGGCAAAGGTGTGTGTTCTGCCACCTGACTGAAAAACCCCACAGGAAAGCCCTCAACTTCCAGACATTTACATGCATGGTAGGCAAAGGTGTGTGTTCCGCCACCTGACTGCAAAACCCAACAGGAAAGCCCTCAATTGACACACATATACATGTATGGTAGGCAAAGGTGTGTGTTCTGCCACCTGACTGCAAAACCCCAGAGGAAAGCCCTCAACTGCCAGATATGTACATGTATGGTAGGCAAAGGTGTGTGTTCCGCCACCTGACTGCAAAATCCCACAGGAAATCCCTCAACTGCGAGGCATTTACATGCATGGTAGGCAAAGGTGTGTGTTCTGCCACCTGACTGAAAACCCCCAGAGGAAAGCCCTCAACTGCCAGACATTTACATGCATGGTAGGAAAAGGTGTGTGTTTTGCCACCTGACTGCAAACCCCCAGAGGAAAGCCCTCAACTGCCAGATATGTACATGCATGGTAGGCAAAGGTGTGTGTTCCATCACCTGACTGCAAACCTCCAGAGGAAAGCCCTCAACTGACAGACATTTACATGCATGGTAGGCAAAGGTGTGTGTTCTGCCACCTGTTTGCAAAACCCCACAGGAAAGCCCTCAACTGACAGACATATACATGTATGGTAGGCAAAGGTGTGTGTTCCGCCACCTGACTGCAAAACCCCAGAGGAAAGCCCTCAACTGCCAGACATTTACATGCATGGTAGGCAAACATGTGTTCCGCCACCTGACTGCAAAATCCCACAGGAAATCCCTCAACCTCCAGGCATTTACATGCATGGTAGGCAAAGGTGTGTGTTTCGGCACCGGACTAAAAAAACCCACAGGAAAGTCCTCAACTTCCAGACATTTACATGCATGGTAGGCAAAGGTGTGTGTTCCGCCACCTGACTGCAAAACCCCAGAGGAAATCCATCAACTTCCAGACATTTACATGCATGGTAGGCAAAGTTGTGTGTTCTGCCACCTGACTGCAAAACCCCACAGGAAAGCCCTCAACTTCCAGACATTTACATGCATGGTAGGCAAAGGTGTGTGTTCCACCACCTTACTGCAAACCCCCAGAGGAAATCCCTCAACTGACAGACATATACATGCATGGTAGGCAAAGGTGTGTGTTCTGCCACCTGACTGCAAAACCACAGAGGAAAGCCCTCAACTTCCAGACATTTACATGCATGGTAGGCAAAGGTGTGTGTTCCGGCACCTGACTGCAAAACCCCACAGGAAAGCCCTCAACTTCCAGACATTTACATGCATGGTAGGCAAAGGTGTGTGTTCCACCACCTGACTGCAAACCACCAGAGGAAAGCCCTCAACTGACAGACATATACATGTATGGTAGGCAAAGGTGTGTGTTCCGCCACTTGACTGCAAAACTCCAGAGGAAAGCCCTCAACTTCCAGACATTTACATGCATGTTAGGCCAAGGTGTGTGTTCCGCCACCTGACTGCAAAACCCCACAGGAAAGCCCTCAACTTCCAGACATTTACATGCATGGTAGGCAAAGGTGTGTGTTCAACCACCTGACTGCAGAACCCCAGAGGAAAGCCCTCAACTTCCAGGCATTTACATGCATGGTAGGCAAAGGTGTGCGTTCCGCCACCTGACTGCAAAACCCCACAGGAAAGCCCTCAACTTCCAGATATTTAAATGCATGGTAGGCAAAGGTGTGCGTTCCGCCACCTGATTGCAAAACCCCACAGGAAAGCCCTCAACTGACAGACATATACATGTATGGCAGGCAAAGGTGTGTGTTCCGCCACCTGACTGCAAAACCCCAGAGGAAAGCCCTCAACTGCCAGACATTTACATGCATGGTAGGCAAAGGTGTGTGTTCCGCCACCTGACTGCAAAACCCCAGAGGAAAGCCCTCAACTGCCAGACATTTACATGCATGGTAGGCAAAGGTGTGTTCCGCCACCTGACTGCAAAATCCCACAGGAAATCCCTCAACTTCCAGGCATTTACATGCATGGTAGGAAAAAGTGTGTGTTCCACCACCTGACTGCAAACCCCCAGAGGAAAGCTATCAACCGACAGACATATACATGCATGGTAGGCAAAGGTGTGTGTTCCACCACCAGACTGCAAAACCCCAGAGGAAAGCCCTCAACTTCCAGACATTTACATGCATGGTAGGCAAAGGTGTACGTTCCGCCACCTGACTGCAAGACCCCAGAGGAAAGCCCTCAACTTCCAGATATTTAAATGCATGGTAGGCAAAGGTGTGTGTTCCGCCACCTGATTGCAAAACCCCACAGGAAAGCCCTCAACTGACAGACATGTACATGTATGGCAGACAAAGGTGTGTGTTCCGCCACCTGACTGCAAAACCCCAGAGGAAAGCCCTCAACTGCCAGACTTTTACATGCATGGTAGGCAAAGGTGTGTGTTCCGCCACCTGACTGCAAAACCCCAGAGGAAAGCCCTCAACTGCCAGACATTTACATGCATGGTAGGCAAAGGTGTGTTCCGCCACCTGACTGCAAAATCCCACAGGAAATCCCTCAACTTCCAGGCATTTACATGCATGGTAGGCAAAGGTGTGTGTTCCACTACCTGACTGCAAACCCCTAGAGGAAAGCTCTCAACTTCCAGACATTTACATGATGGTAGGAAAAGGTGTGCGTTCCGCCACCTGACTGCAAAACCCCACAGAAAAGCCCTCAACTTCCAGATATTTAAATGCATGGTAGGCAAAGGTGTGTGTTCCGCCACCTGATTGAAAAACCCCACAGGAAAGCCCTCAACTGACAGACATATACATGTATGGCAGGCAAAGGTGTGTGTTCCGCCACCTGACTGCAAAACCCCCAGAGGAAAGCCCTCAACTGCCAGACATTTACATGCATGGTAGGCAAAGGTGTGTGTTCCGCCACCTGACTGCAAAACCCCAGAGGAAAGCCCTCAACTGCCAGACATTTACATGCATGGTAGGCAAAGGTGTGTTCCGCCACCTGACTGCAAAACCCCAGAGGAAAGCCCTCACCTTCCAGTATTTACATGCATGGTAGGCAAAGGTGTGTGTTCTTCCACCTGACTGCAAAACCCCACAGGAAAGCCCTCAAGTTCCAGACATTTACAGGCATGGTAGGCAAAGGTGTGTGTTCTGCCACCTCACTGCAAAATCCCACAGGAAATCCCTCAACTTCCAGGCATTTACATGCATGGTAGGCAAAGGTGTGTGTTCCACCACCTGACTGCAAACCCCCAGAGGAAAGCTCTCAACTGACAGACATATACATGCATGGTAGGCAAAGGTGTGTGTTCCACCACCTGTCTGCAAAACCCCAGAGGAAAGCCCTCACCTTCCAGACATTTACATGCATGGTAGGCAAAGGTGTGTGTTCTTCCACCTGACTGCAAAACCCCACAGGAAAGCCCTCAAGTTCCAGACATTTACAGGCATGGTAGGCAAAGGTGTGTGTTCTGCCACCTCACTGCAAAACCCCACAGGAAAGCCCTCAACTTCCAGACATTTACATGCATGGTAGGCAAAGGTGTGTGTTCCGCCACCTGACTGCAAAACCCAACAGGAAAGCCCTCAATTGACACACATATACATGTATGGTAGGCAAAGGTGTGTGTTCCGCCACCTGACTGCAAAACCCCAGATGAAAGCCCTCAACTGACAGACATATACATGTATGGCAGGCAAAGGTGTGTGTTCCGCCACCTGACTGCAAAACCCCAGAGGAAAGCCCTCAACTGCCAGACATTTACATGCATGGTAGGCAAAGGTGTGTGTTCCGCCGCCTGACTGCAAAACCCCAGAGGAAAGCCCTCAACTGCCAGACATTTACATGCATGGTAGGCAAAGGTGTGTTCCGCCACCTGACTGCAAAATCCCACAGGAAATCCCTCAACTTCCAGGCATTTACATGCATGGTAGGCAAAGGTGTGTGTTCCACCACCTGACTGCAAACCCCCAGAGGAAAGCTCTCAACTGACAGACATATACATGCATGGTAGGCAAAGGTGTGTGTTCCACCACCTGACTGCAAAACCCCAGAGGAAAGCCCTCACCTTCCAGACATTTACATGCATGGTAAGCAAAGGTGTGTGTTCTTCCACCTGATTGCAAAACCCCACAGGAAAGCCCTCAAGTTCCAGACATTTACAGGCATGGTAGGCAAAGGTGTGTGTTCTGCCACCTGACTGCAAAACCCCACAGGAAAGCCCTCAACTTCCAGACATTTACATGCATGGTAGGCAAAGGTGTGTGTTCCGCCACCTGACTGCAAAACCCAACAGGAAAGCCCTCAATTGACACACATATACATGTATGGTAGGCAAAGGTGTGTGTTCCGCCACCTGACTGCAAAACCCCAGAGGAAAGCCCTCAACTGCCAGATATGTACATGTATGGTAGGCAAAGGTGTGTGTTCCGCCACCTGACTGCAAAATCCCACAGGAAATCCCTCAACTGCGAGGCATTTACATGCATGGTAGGCAAAGGTGTGTGTTCTGCCACCTGACTGAAAACCCCCAGAGGAAAGCCCTCAACTGCCAGACATTTACATGCATGGTAGGAAAAGGTGTGTGTTTTGCCACCTGACTGCAAACCCCCAGAGGAAAGCCCTCAACTGTCAGATATGTACATGCATGGTAGGCAAAGGTGTGTGTTCCATCACCTGACTGCAAACCTCCAGAGGAAAGCCCTCAACTGACAGACATATATATGTATGGTAGGCAAAGGTGTGTGTTCTGCCACCTGACTGCAAAACCCCAGAGGAAAGCCTTCAATTGCCAGACATTTACATGTATGGTAGGCAAAGGTGTGTGGTCTGCCACCTGACTTCAAAACCCCAGAGAAAAGCCCTCAACTGCCAGACATTTACATGCATGGTACGCAAAGGTGTGTGTTCCGCCACCTGACTGCAAAACCCCACAGGAAAGCCCTCAACTGACAGACATATACATGTATGGTAGGCAAAGGTGTGTGTTCGGCCACCTGACTGCAAATCACCAGAGGAAAGCCCTCAACTGCCAGACATTTATATGCATGGTAGACAAAGGTGTGTGTTCCGCCACCTGACTGCAAACCCCCAGAGGAAAGCCTTCAACTGCCAGATATGTACATCTATGGTAGGCAAAGGTGTGTGTTCCGCCACCTGACTGCAAAACCCCAGAGGAAAGCTCTCAACTGCCAGACATTTACATGCATGGTAGGCAAAGGTGTGTTCTGCCACCTGACTGCAAAATCCCACAGGAAATCCCTCAACTGCCAGGCATTTACATGCATGGTAGGCAAAGGTGTGTGTTCTGCCACCTGACTGCAAACCCCCAGAGGAAAGCCCTCAACTGCCAGATATTTACATGCATGGTAGGCAAATGTGTGTGTTCTGCCACCTGACTGCAAACCCCCAGACGAAAGCCCTCAACTGCCAGATATTTACATGCATGGTAGGCAAAGGTGTGTGTTCCACCACCTGACTGCAAACCTCCAGAGGAAAGCCCTCAACTGACATACATATACATGTATGGTAGGCAAAGGTGTGTGTTCTGCCAACTGACTGCAAAACCCCAGAGGAAAGTCCTGAATTGCCAGACATTTACATGTATGGTAGGCAAAGATGTGTGTTCCGCCACCTGACTTCAAAACCCCAGAGGAAAGCCCTCAACTGTCAGACATTTACATGCATGGTAGGCAAAGGTGTGTGTTCCGCCACCTGACTGCAAAACCCCAGAGGAAAGCCCTCAACTGCCAGACATTTACATGCATGGTAGGCAAAGGTGTGTGTTCTGCCACCTGTCTGCAAAATCCCACAGGAAATCCCTCAACTGCCAAACATTTACATGCATGGTATGCAACGGTGTGTATTCCCCACCTGACTCCAAAACCCCAAAGGAAAGCCCTCAACTGCCAGGCATTTAAATGCATTGTATGCAAAGGTGTGTGTTCCACCACCTGACTGCAAAACCCTAGAGGAAAGCCCTCATCTGTCCCACCTAACAAGAGAGGAAGGCACTGTACTGTCAGATGTGTACAGCATCCGACTTAACTCGGTTGCTCCCTCCTGTGCACAGGGCAGCAAAGGACACAATGGCATGTAGTGGTGCTGTGTTTAAAGATATCCAAAAGTAAAAACACAATTATAATTTTTCACATAGTGCAAAACATTAGCCATGCACTTTGAAAGTGTATTTAAAGCTGAGATTGTGTATTGGAATAGATGAAAGGAAATACTAATGTACATATCTCTAAAATACTTCAAATGTAAGAAATAGTGACAAAGAAGGTAAAACAGAAGACCCAATTCTGCAAGTGCTGTGTGCAGATCTACTATAGACAATAAGCACACAACAGATGCCCAACAATCACAAACAGTGCCGGCTGTGTATAGGGGTGAGGGCAGGGAATCGGGGCAAATGTTTTTCAGCAACTGATCTTAAGGAGATACTTAATCAGTACTTCCACTGGAGTGTAATTTGCTTCTGCAATTCCAACATTGCCATGCATTAAATGTCAAAGCAGGTTTTACTAAATATGGACAAATTGCAATAATCTGACAAAATAGGGTCTTTGCTACATCAATGGCATTTTCGTTGTATGGGAAGGCCAAGCCGAATAACTAGAAGTGATCTGATGGGAAGTTGAGTAGCAGGAGACCATGGTTAAGATTTACTGCAAACAGCAGTGATAAAGGAGGATAGAAAGAGGATGACTTCATGAGTGAAGCATATTGGTGGAAAGATTGATAGAGGCAGATTTAATGCAAATATCCATACAACATGCAAACAGAAGAACTAGGACAATGGTATTGACAGGAACACCAGATGATTGATTAGGCCAACTTTTTGTGTCCGGCTTTTGCAACTATACATGTAGATAGTATGCTGTAATGTGACTAATACATACTGTAACTAAAGTACTACACAAGACACTGGAGGTGAAGGTTTTTCTCACAACTGGCACTTTATACCTTGAGAGTTCTTGCTGATTAAATCACCAATAATACTCTGTGTTGTGATTCTAAACGGAACACGACCACCAATAAATATTGGTCAATATGATGTAAACCAGTGCATTTGATTGCTTAATAAGGTTGTAAATAATGTGCATGTTACATTTACTACTTAGTGTACTCCTCATGACACAAACATAATTTGGTTTTGCCAATTTGACAGTAAAACACTGAATTATTTAGGGTAGGACATCCCCCTTGTATCTATATACTATATTAGCCCATAGTCCTTCTCCCTTTCAGGGCTGTCCCTTCTGTTTCCAGGAACACCAGAAGTTCAACAATAGTGATCACTCCGCAGGTGCTTTGAGAAGTGGCCGGCTGAGTAAGATGACTGATCACATGATTAGGAAATATTGGCCAAGAACTAATTGCAGGGCAATAGACATTTGAGGGAGTCACTAGTGAGAGCAGATGTGAGCAGAGATGCAGCTGCTGACATGAAGCCCACAGCAATGTGGATGGGTACCCCTCCATATCTGTATTACAGTCCATGACACACCATTGAAGGAAAGAAAGTTTGTCATCTACAAACAGAAGAGCATTACCCACAGTACTTTGGATGGTTCCTAGAAGAAGCTGAGCCTTCCAGGAAGAAGACCTTAGCAATAAACCCACGTGGTGAGTGAGTTTATTTGTTTGAATGCATGAAGACAGAAATATGTGTTCGCTAGATGTCCAGGATTACTAAAAACTGTGCTCGGAATCATTTTGCACAGTGTGGTGTGTGCACAACTCTCTAGATATTTCACTACAGGGACACAAGGGACTCAGGCTCACAACTGTTGGCAGAAGCAGCTCATAGACCCCCAGCTTGAAGGAATATCACCAACATTTAGTGACACCCAGATCACCATTGACAGCGTTTTGAGTATGCTACCTGGTTAGGTGGCTGTCACAATCAGGCATGCCAAGAAGCATAGTGTTACCTCGGAGCACCAGCTAGCGAGTCGGGGAGCATGATCCGTCCACCTATGGATATGGCGAAACACTGGGTGGGGCAGAGCAGCAGGTAACGGTCAATAAAATTATGGTTTCTCTAAAGGAAGAGTTAAGATAAGAAGAGCAATTTTTCTGGAATGGCCTTGGCTCTAGAATTAAAGGCACAGAAGGAAGCAGGGCAGAATAAGGGCACCAGGGACAGAGAGAGAAATATATGTCTGCATCAAGCAGGCCTAATGGATGGGTGTGCTGCATTAATTTGGAAGGCTATTCTAGCATGAGGATAGGTCAGTGAGCAATGCGTGCTCATATTTTATTCAGTCAGTTGATCTATTTGAACCAGAGTCAGACTGGGGCATACAATTGTCTCGGGCACCAAAGAAAAGGTGGCCCACAGTTGCAAATAGCAATTCTTTCCTTTTGTGACAGACTGTAAGGGGGTGTTTGATAAAATGGGATGCAAATTGTGCATTTTAAAGAACATTTATTCAGTGACACTTGTCAAAACTACTAGCCGTGTGGTGAAGTAACTTTTCAAACTGACCCACATGGGCCATAAAAGTGGCCCTCTTTGACCAACACTAACAGTTTGTGTTTTTGGTTCGGGCATTGCTACATTGCCCTGTAGACAAGTTCGAGCCTGACTTGAACTAATGGGGATCAATGTCGAGGGGGGAGAAGTATGAAAGGCATTTTTCTCCCGACCCAGCTGTAAGACACCTGTGGAGGGTGTCATGCCCCTCTCATTTTCCCCTCAAAATCTCTTCATTATTATTTTTTTTTTGGGGGGAGGTTGTCAGAGCCATTGAGTTAAGGTCTAGGGTTCATGACACAAAGTCAGTGGTCATTGCAAATGTGTTATTAAGGACAGTGTACTGTAATCAGACGGCTCATCACATAGACCAGATTTTTTGTTTGTGCAAATCAGAAATCTTTGGGAAATAGGATAGGCAGGGACAGTTCTCTTACCAGTGTCCAAATCACAGCACAGCTTTAAAGCAGGAGGGCCCGTGGTTGAGCATGCAAATACGGTGGTGACGCTGCTCGAAGTTGCTTTAGTTGAGACATGCCCACTTAGTATTGTTCGGCTAGTCATGGAAAAGGCTTTTCATAGCAGTTTTTATGGGTATGATTAAACCTTTTAGGATTTGGAATGTGAATATTGAATAGGATTCAGGCCCTATAGGCTGAGCAGTAGGCATGCATTTGGATGGATGGCCAGATGTCACAGCCCATTGCAATGGATTGGGATGTTCCCTATGACCATTGTTACTCCCACTTTTCATGGAGCCATCTGACTGAATGAGTCATAGGAATATAAGTCTCAACCGTTTGTGGCCGTGGGCCCATGGGCTGCCAAGGTATTGCAATATGCTGATGGGTGGAACTCTCTCAACGTAGAAAAACTCAGTGCACGAACACATGAGGCCTTTTAACTGGGTATAGGCTCAAGCTAAAGGGAAGACCAATAGAATGGACTCTGCAATGGTCTCAATGCCATGCCCATTTGAGAAGACTCATGCAAGTGTGTCAGTATGGCTAATATCTGGTGGTTGAATTATGAGCCCTGAATGGTGCAGTGCAGGGCACAATTGAAATCATGGAACTCATTGGCAGTATGTTTGCTGGGCAGATGTAACATAATTCAATTGATTATACTGTCAAAACATCTTTATTTGTTTGGGACGTTCTCACTATGAGTCCCATACAAAGGACCATTATATTTGTTTTTTTTAAAGCTAGCATCTATCCTTATTAGTTTTATTTTCATTGTTCTGAAACCTCTTTGGGCTTTTGCTAATTTAAACTCTTATAACAGAAGGAAGTGTCTATCATGATGTATTGATGGCCTCTATGACCCCCAAAAATAATTTCGATTGAGTCTAGGAATCTGGGGTAATATCATTTGGAGTAGTTTAGGGTAGGCACTAGGGGTTTGGCAACCCCACCTTTTTTGAGTAGGTGATGCTAATGATAATACTGTTTTTACTAGATATTTGGAGGGGGGGGCTTTTTAATGTCCTTTTGACTTCCCTGGAGTATGGCACTAATACCTATAACCAAACTTACCAACAGTCTTTTGTGAGGTAGCTTGTAAAACGTGGCGGGATGCAGTAATGGACAAGGGAGCGCACCTGTATAGTTATGACACTTTAGATATTCTGAAATGCTTTTAGAATTTGGATCCCTTTCGTTTTTTTATCCTCTTAATCCAAGGATACCTTTTAATAGAGTCTTACTTGAATACATTAAGTAAGCTCCGTGTGTTGATAGTTCTTTTAGACATGGGACAGGTGCTCAGGATTGCGAGCTCAGTAAATTGAGAGCAGATATTATCCCTCAATTGGTCATAATAAATGCCAGAGCAACTTTTGAGCAATACATACATCTCCGCAATATATGCTGAGGATATTGACTCCAGCAAAACACATAGCACCGTAATTTGTGGAAATCAGTTCACAATCTTGGGGTGGTATCTAACCTCCGTCAATGTTATTGCATGGAATCCACAATATACTCTGCTCAGGGTAAAGAACAGAGATTCATGAATATATGGGCATAGCTAACGGACAGCTCAGGGGCCCATGATCATTTCTGTGCAAGTTCACTGTACATAGTGACTATATTGAAGTAGTAGTACTGTGACATATGTCAGGTCTGCTACAGCCTTCATATAAGTAATGACGAGTTTTGTAAATACTCTATTTTGGGTGGATGTGGATGGTCAAAGCTTTTTTCTGTTGCACTTGTACTTCATGGAATTGCCGCTGGAGCAGATACATAGTAAAGTCAGAGGCAGGTAAAGTTGTATATGTTAGATGGTTGTGAATGGTAAAGTAAGTCGTGGAGAGTTAGGCACTACACTTAATGTAGCAATGCAAACAACTGTGTGGCATTAGCCTGGCAATGATTACATGGATTACTTCATGCTCTGCGTGTTCATATTGTGTTGCTGATCATCTGTTCTGTCTTACCTTTGTTTATTTATTGGTGGATCTATAGCTTTGATTAATAGTTTTGTATTAAATATATGGACACTTATTAGTTGTATTCTTATTTGAACCTGAATCCAAAGGGGCAATGGCGTTCTTTGGGGTGCCAAATAGTATAATCAAGAATCCCACAGACAGTTAAGAAATCAGAACTGTTACTCTACGGTATTGATAGCTACACCTTCAGAATGATGAATTAAAATATACTTAATTGTCATATTGTTTATTTTATTGTTCATGTATAACTTGCTTAATACCAGTGAGTGGTTTCTAAGCGCAGGATCGGAATTTGAATCTGTGATGTGCTCTGTTGTCTTGCTTCCAAGACATTTGCACTGCCCCTGAGCTCTCCTTCCACTGCATCACAATGTGTGTATAATATATAAAGATGACTTTCAATTGTATATGAGATGCACGCTGTGATCCCTTCTTTTTATCTACTCCTGAAGGTAAATAAATGTTTCACCAATCCACAAGGGAGACCTGTTGTTAGTTCCATAGTCTTTAGTTTGTTATACTATTTTTTATCACCTTTTGTTACAAATTGTCCCTTGAATGAGAATGATATGAGTGTTGTTTGAGCAGACTGCATGATATACCCTGTGAGGAAAAGGTCCTCTAAGTTACCAAGAATGTGACTACTCTATATACAGCAATGTCCCATATATAAAGGATTAAAGTATCACATTATTTCTAGTGAAATAAGATGTATAGCTGTAAAGACAATGCATTTATGTTATTAGAAATTGTTGACTTTGCCCCCAATATGCCAATTTGTTGAAGAGTTATTGGGAAGATTGATATATTTTGAACAATCCAGCACCCCACTGAACTACAACATAGTTATGTGGCTGTGCTACATTAATGATTTACTTATTATTTTAAAGGGACCCATCGTGGATCTGTTAGATATTTCAAATTGCATGAATTCTAACAACTTGAATCTCTGTTTCACTATGACGTGTAATCAATTCCAGTTTGAATTTTTTGACCTCTTAATATAGGTGGAAGATGGTGTCATTCAAACTATTATGCATCGTAACCCCATGGCAGGTAGCTCAGTCTTACATGTGTCTGTCTCACATCCATCTAGTAATGTTACACATATCCCTTACTCTGATTTCTAGAGGGCAAAGAGAAATTGTTCTGGACAACAGGATTTTGACAACCCATGTAGAGATATGAGATACCGGTTTGAACAGCGGTTGGATAAGCCCCATCTAATTGAACACGCATATAAATAAGTTCCTAATGTTTCTAGACATGATGTGTGGTAAAAGAAAGAAAGATGATTGACAACCAACAATATTAGATTCATCATGACCTATGGTGTACAATCCTCTAAACTCCTCGCCATATTATGGAAACATTGATATGTATTGAGTAAACTAGCAATCTTCATTCTGGCTTTGGAGAAAAACCTTCAATCTGTTATCAGCGGGAAAATAATCTGGGTGACAGTTCAACCAGAAGTCGCTAGGCAACACCAACAAAAACCTGTGATTTGGTTAACGAAACGGGGCTGATTTGCCTGTGCTTCCTGCAGTGTTTGCAAATAAGTCGAAAACATATCCAGCTTTACAATAGAATAAGTCGTTTGGAAACATTACTTTAAAAGGTCAAATCAACTGCAATACTGAACAGGCAATATATGGCTTGATTTGCCCTTGCCAGAAATTTTACATAGCTAGCACAATTAATAAAATTAAGGTTTGTGCCATAGAACAGCGGACATCAATTAAGAATAGCGGTGACGTTTTTCCGACAGCAATGCATTTTGCTCACCATCAGGTGTGCTTAAACAGCATCCCCACAAAGGCACTAGGAAACAGACTCTTCGACGTTTGGAAGCAAGACTCATCATTAGATTTAAATTCAAGATGGGGTTTAAATACAAGCGAAGTCTATCTATGAATGTTGTGGTAATATATAGCCAACAAAGTCATAATGATATTTGTTTGTACAAACAAAATGTCCCATTTATGAGTAATGACATTTCTTAAAGTAAACTTACATTTGTTGAATTTTGTTTGTTATCGTTTGTTATTATTACAACTACATAGATGTCCCAGATTTCATGGGATGTGTAGGGATGCAGATTGGCTGTTTTCCTTTGGTAGTGTTTTTTGTTACCATGACAAGGCTATGGTGAGTATGGTCACTTTGTAAGATGTATTATCATCATTTTATTGACTAAAGAAGAAATGCGAGCGTGAAAACTGTTGAAAATCTCCTGAAAGAATAAACGAGAAATGCAGTAAACTTCGGCCAACGCGAGTGACTTTGCAGGATTTGGAATCTGGGATCAAACCCATAAATCAACTTTCATATGGAACTACCTAGTAAATCGTATTGGACCTGATTTGATAAAGGCTTAGGAGCCGAAACACGTGTCATCAGGCTATAGGGCACAACTGTTACTATTTGCGTTTAGGCCACTTATGACCAAATAATACATTTCAATACAACCCTTTATCAACGGGCTCGGAGTCCTGGAATTTCTTATTTCGGTTGTTGTATACAAAAGACGTTTCAGGCTTATTGCCCTCGAATTTCAGTGAACTGCGACAGACATGGACTATTTTCTACAAATCCTAATGTGAACATTCTATTAACGTGCGTGAAGTACATAAGGATATAAAGAAGTTGCCAATCAGATCAACTTCATAAACCCGATAGCCTGTTGAAAAGCTTTTCTGATCGACAAGATGAGTCATACCCAGCCTACCAGTTAACCTGCGTATCTTGCCCTTTTACGCATGTAAATATGGCAAATACGGACCATTTAATTTTGTACTGCGTACCGTGTACGCTTTGATTTATTCATTAAAAAAACATACTTTCCACCACTAGATGCCAATGTATCATTTATTTTGTCAGCATCATAGCCTTCTTATGCATGATGGTGAATTTCCAACTGAAAGACCAAATCTGTGACAGCTATGGAAGCAACACAATAAAGCACGCACCCTTTTAAAATGTGTTCATACCCATACTGTATGTGTTGGATAAGTTTTACTCTCTTGCAGAGGAGAAAACTAATTTTTACTCTCTTGAAATTGCATTTACGCTCTATTTTGAAAAATCTTGCGTAAAATACTCCCACCTCAAAATCTTATCTGGAGCACTGGTCATACCAGAAAAATGATAATGTGCAAGAGCGGGCCGTCATTTTAACCACTGCACTGAGAAGATTGAATTTAGAATTTGCACACCTGAATCAGATCTGCATGCATGTTGATTGTGTAGGCATGAAAGCATGCTTGTAGTAGAACATTGGGGCTGACTTCAGCTGGAATTCAGAGTGCACCCCTGACCTCTACATTCGAAGAAACATGTTTAGTGGAGTTGCAAGATCATGACGGGATCCATGCCTAATTGAAGAGTGCCACCCTGTTGGCGATGGTGGATAGCTGGGTCCTCGCTAGCCCTATTAAACTACAGCAACCAGAATTCCTTTCACTAACATCCTGGTACTTACTTAAGAAGGATTTTACCTTGCACATCCAAACCAGATCAAACCAGATCTGCCTCCATAATGTGGTCTGATGAATAGAAACATGCCTGGAGGAGAACATCACTGGACTGAGGGGCTGAGTGCAGCAGAAATCCTGATTGTGGCAATCACACCTATTATTTTAACAAACATGTTAAAGAAGTTGCCAGTTCCATAGGGGCTGAATCCATGTGATCGATGCATGACTCAAGAGTGACACACTGTTGGTAATCCCCAAAATAGGGTCTATTGCGCCTCTCAGAAGATCCCTACATTGGCTTCCTGTCAAGCAGATGATCACATTTAAGATACTCTGCTTGATTTTAAGGCAATATACATTTCCGAAGACTGACGCGTTATGAGCCAAAATGCACTTTCCGATCTTACATGAAACATGTATTGAAGATTCTGCCCTCTAAATATGTATATTGGGGTGATACACGCTTTGCAGTGTATGTTCCCAGATTGTGGAATTCACTGCCATCAGAAAGGCCTTGAAAACCTATTGGTTTTGCTAATCGGGCTTGCCTGCTATAGGTTAAACCAGTGCTTGCTATTTTTTACTATATGGTACTTCTTTAGATGCAAACGACTACATCTGCGCTTGGATGCAATTCATTCTGTTTTATTTGCGTTACAAATGCACATCAAAACTAAAATAAAAAATAAAGGTATACGTAAGTCTTCAGGGGCATCAACACGGAAGGTTATTCTTCCATTGTTAGACTAAAGAGTCACATTCATGGACTTTATTATCTGTTTAAAATATTCCAGTCTACACACTTACACATTCTGATCCCTTTTAAGTGGGTTTAGTAGCTGCGAAATATCCTCTACACCAAATCTTGCTTATTGCCAAACGGACAACTCTGACATGTTGTTGTACATTTTAATGGAATTGATTTACAGCAAAAGAGTGTATAACACAATGTTATGATCGCTCAATTGTGAATATATATGTGCCATTTTATACAATTGTTCCCTGAATAACTCATTGATTTTTCAGCTTCCATTATTTTAGTGCTAGGTATACAGTAAGTAGGGTCAATTAAAATCCATTAATGTTGACAATCACTATTGTCTATTGATCACTGGGCTCTGCTTTAAGAAACCTAATACATATTTGGATGTGGTGTTGATGCCCCTTCCACAATGAACTTCATTGCAAACACACTGTCTACATTGATTGATACTCCCTAATTCCCTTCATTGTGTTTTTTAAATACATGCTACATCAACTTGTGGTTTTAAACCATGTCACCTTTATCCTTTTGAACAGATCACTTAATCCATGTACATTTATAATAGACATTTCATATATTTAGCCACCATAAATACCAATGATGTAAAGAAAAATGAAATAATATAATTAACTTGTCAATATGTCACTACAAATGATGTTCGTTGATTTCATACGTACAATTATAAAAAGTACATAACAAAGTAAAAGCTGCTGTAAAAGAAAGTAAACTACAATGATCCAGAAAATAAAACAGTACAATATCCTCTAAAAGGAATACTTCAATAGCAATATAAATTACACTAGCTGTTCCTGGTGTAACATACACCATTCTAGCATATCTTAAAGGTCAATAACGGTAGGTAATTCATAGGGGCACTTCTGTCCCCCTTCTTAAATATTGGAATTACCATTGATCAGGTAGGTCTCTGCGATTTATTAATGGTCATTGAAAAGGCTAAACATATGGGAACTGTCTTTTTTTTTTTGAATTTGAAAGGCATATTTGTATCAGATGGGATGAGATGTATGCACGGTTTAAGAACAGTATCTAAGCTTAATACATTGATTACACAGGCCTCTAGGACGTGTCTTTGTAGATGCGTAATTGCCACCCTTGTTCCATTGCAGAGTCCCCGTGATGGCATAAAATTGCGTACTTGCATAATTACAGCACCTACTTTCAGTTTTAGTTCAAGAGGATGCATTCGTCCTACCGCATTTCATTCTTTAGAGATTGAAACTTTGATCCGGTAATTATCTGTGCATTGACACTGGAACCTCTATGCCCTCTGTGAAGAGAAGTTGGGGTGGGAATGTTTGCGACAGTGGAAGGTGAAGGGGACCACTTGGAACCGTGCTCATTCTGTTTGTTAAAATGATAACTGTTGTTTAAGTGGAAGGGCACTTTGCCATTTGGACAGCAGAGGGCAACCTAACCCTGATAAATGCATCAGCGGAGTATGGAAACATACCAAAGCATTTTATACTGGTGGGCGGTGATAGCTGCCCTATAGGTAGGTGAGTCAGACTCCCATAGGAACACCTCTAAGTTCTATTATTTATACATTTTGAGTAACATATTTGACAAACATGTACAAAGTGATTAGGAACTCATCCCCCACCCCCCACAGACTACAGTGTTGTAAAGATACATTAAAAAATAAGAAAGCGCACAGCCCAATATGCTAGAAGGGATTTGAACCAGGTCCAAAACAAGTTGGGCACGAAGCATTGACTCGTTATACATGCATGGTTTGGGGTTATTCCGTGCATTAGTTATTTAAATATTTGACAGTGAAGGAGGAGCCCCCTTCTCAAAAATTGATAGTTATATCTCTCATGGTGCAGAATCATGGTTTTCAGAAATGAAAAAGCTGCCATCTTGTTTTTCTCTCTGTGCAAGATATATTCAAGGTTATAGCCGAGCATATGGGAAAATGAAACATGGAAAAAATGTTTTGTGCAGCTGGAAAACATGCAAATGCCATCATGCTAGAGGTGGGGGGTTGACTATAGAGAACCAAGTGAATTTTGGGAGTCGGATGGGGTCTAGGCACTGAGTCTCCCAAACAAAGCTTTCTGTAGCCTCGTCTATAGCCACAAACAGCTGACATCTCAAAGCAAACTGCTTCACAGGAACAAAGTGTGTTGTGGGGGGAAAGAGAGAGGGCAGGAGGCCATCTGGGGAGTGGGGGAGCTGGCACAGATGAGGCTAGCCGAATATTTTTACAGCGATAGGGATTTCAGGGGTGAAAAATCAGTGGCCAGTGCCAGTGACATGATTGACATTCAGGTCACCCATCCACACATTAACCATGACAGGCACTGCTTAACTTGAAAGAGAGGAAGGGACCAGACTCTCAGGCCATGTTGGCCGATAAATGAGCCAAACCTGCAAGACTACTTAGAGAAACGGGCCGGCCCTTTGCTCTCTTGGAAGCTAAGCAGGGTACACTATGGTATGTGAACCTGACAAGTTAGCTTTACAAAGCAAAGTATTGTTGAAAGCCAGCATCTGCATTATTTTTGTTTAAACCATGCTACTGTCAGTACTTGAAAGTATTGCACTCAGACTATGTTTGCCCTTTGCTGAATTGCATTTTGGTATTAGTAGTCTTCCAGTCAAGATGTGGGGAACAATGCCATAATTGTACAGATTTTCTCTAACAAAGTTCTATAAGGATTTATATATTTGAATGGCACTATGGTATGTGTACTTTTCCAGTTATCTTTATAAAGCAGAGCATTGTTGAAAGCCAAACATGGGGATGAGGAGAGCCAATGTTGAGAGGGCACGTAAGTCATAAGTTTTACCAGGGTCGCGAGAGGGGACAAGCATGCTAACATTGGGCCCTTCATTAACGGGCCCGTTGTTAGCATGCTCCTCATTCCCATTGAGCCCTATGGGGGCTCAAATGGGAATAGGGATGGTCCGGGTCCGGGTTCCCTGAATGGGGAAATACCGGGCCCTCCAAATTCGGAATGGCCCAGTATTTCCACATTCAGGGACGACAGATCTGGACCCAAGTTTGGAGGCGGCCAAGCCCTCATTAAGTGCATGGCTACCGCCAAACTCGTAATGAGGCCCAGTGAGTGCTTAGCTTCAAAGTGAGTAAGGGGCCAGCCCCCTCAGGCATGTTGCTCTAAGTGGTCTTGTAACGTTTCCTCACTTGTTAGGCACCATGGCCTTAGGACTGGCCTTTTCCTCACTTTGAAACTAAGCAGTGTCGGTCCTTGTTACTGCATGGATGGGGGATCCGGGTCACCAGTGATTTTTCACCCTCGATGTCAGTGTAGCTGTAAAAATATATATTTTTTAATTATGTATAACAGATTGCAGGCTTTGAGAACTCTCAATGTTTTTAGTTAATGCCCCGTGTAATTACATTATTTGCCGAGGATCACACACTTTGGTTAATCAGCATGCTACAAGCCGCTTGTTTTATGGCTGGTCTCTTGGTGACAGTTCTGATACATCGCACAACTCCAACCAACACATTTAAACAGCATGTAAAAGGGAAGAAAATGACCAGCTATGAAAATAACATATACCCAGGTACATTTGACCCCATAGTGAAAATCAAAAGCTGGCACCCACGAATACATACACAGTAAGTAAACATATATCTTAAAGTGAAATATACAAATGTAGTTCCATAGACCTTCTCCTTAGACGAAAGTGGGCAAGACAAAATAACATTGGACTTTAAACAAAAAAACTAATGAGCATCAGAAAAACATCCTGGGAGAGGGAATCTTCCAATAAATATGCTGGCAAAGTATAAAAGGTGCTCACCTTTTAAACCCAGCAATCTGTAGTGAAATATTCCAATGAAAACAAAATCCCAATATGAAGCAAGTGCGTCACTAACAAGACGTCCAGAGCGGGTCCTGCGAGGGGACCTCGTAATAGGGCGTTACAGGGTTAATGGCTCAGGCCCCTTTACCGGCACCATTAACCCCTTACCGCCCTCCTCATAATGAGGCCCACTGAGCGTATAATCATGGGTGCCAGCTTTTGATTTTCGCTATGGGTGTAGAAAGTATGTGGGCATATGTTATTCTTACAGCCGGTCATTTTTTTCCCATTTCTGTGCTGTTTAAATATGGTATTATTTATTTATTTATTGTCACAACTATTTTGCCACATATCCCTTTTAGGCGCGCCCAGTTAGACGCAGCCAGTTGGGTTCAGGGACCTCTTGGCGCAAGGATGTTTTGGCGTGTGGCCTCAGTCCAGTATGAACCTGCAGGCATTTTGCATTTTGTAGCTCTCTGGACAAGGATGTTTAGATGCGAGAGGTCGCAATTGGAATGAACCTGCAGGCACTGTGCATTTTGTAATATGGACTAAACGTGAACAACATTTATTTACTGCAACATTGTAAAACAGGATGGGACATGTGTTACAGCATTGTTGCAGAATTGAACACATATTAAACATAAAACACATTTATTTACTGCAACATTGTAAAACAGAATGAAACATGTATTACACCATCTCTGGGCAACATTATAAAACTGAAAACAGATGTATGCTAAACCCTTCTTTCGAGAACCCTGGCCTGCAGGAGTTTGAGCTGCAGCACTTAATCATTATCCCACAATGACATTATTGTTTAAATTCTCCCAAGTTTCATACTTAGCCTTTTACAATTGGACAAATAAAAGTATGAAATGTTAGCACCTTAAAGCACTAAGCCATTGTTGTGTAGTGGTTGAATGCTCGTCCTTGAACTCTGGCAGACCAGAGATCAAAACCTTTTTTTAAAAATGTATTTAAAACAGTGTATGTTGGTAAACACTCTGTATTCTGGACTATGTAGCCTAACAGGCATGCCTTTGATCCATGTGGCCTTCTTCATGGAAATGTTCCCCCAATTACTGCATGATTTTAAGAAGGTCTTTTGAGCTGCACTACTAATGGGTTAATAATAGTTGTGCATCTTCAATTGCACATGAGCCAGCCCAAACAAGACTTTTCTTGTAGCTCAAGGGAGTGGCTTGCCACAGTGCCATTATTCCCTTAATATATTGCACTACTTTTAGACTTGGTGTGGGCAAGAAGAAATCACTCCTCTCCAGCCCCTTATTCTCACTTTACACAGCTGAAAAAAACATATTTAACTTTTTTTGCCCCTCCTCTTATTCTACACTACATACCACCTCATCCAATAACTTACATATCCCGTACTGCCATTCAACCCCAACAAATAGAGGTGCAAGGGATATCATGAATATAGCCATGTTACATGTCTTGTATATATTGTTATGTGCCACATGTGCCTTGTTATTTGTAAGACGATCATTCAGATTTGAATTTTACTTTGCATTTTGGGACTTGTAGTACAGGACAATTCATGGACAAAGCAAAACTACAAGCCACAACAATGTTAACAGAACATACAGGAATGCAAACGAGTACACCAGCAGCACCTTTTGCACAGCAACATATGGCCACTGAAACTGAAGTAAACACTGGACATATAAAAGTACACTGCCTGGATGCCAAAATAGATGAATTGCTCATCCAATTTGCAGCCTTGAAATTTTTTGTAGAAGAACATATTATGGGGAAAATAAGATATCACTGCCCGACTTGCACATGCCCGCCTTCCCCATTTCCCAGCCCCCCATCCCTTCAAATTGCGTGTCATGAGAGACGCTTCGATGAGACCGCAATCCCATCTTCCCCTCATCAGCAGCTTGTTGAAAATGCAAAATCTGCAGTATATGTATCTGTTTCTGCTCCCCCTTCCCTTTCCAAATAGTGGCTATGAATGTCTGCTAATAAACATTGATGTGTTAATGTGTACTGATTGTATATGTGCCTTTTCCTTTGTTTTAAGAAGGCCATTCTAAGTGTGAAGGGCACAGCACTAGTGGGGATGATTGTAAGTGAGGAAAATGGAGGAGTCGTACGACTGCCGCAACTGGCTGCCCTATGTGCAATCACAATGAAAGCATCCATAGGATGCCAGTACGGACTGCAAGTATTTGCAGGACCGTACGTTTCTCGGTCGCAAAACTGTGCACATGCAGATCTCATCCTGTGATGCCAGGTAAGACGTCCCTGGTCATGATATGCAAAGAAATGTGTGATGTAGTTGTAGTAGGTGGAAGCGCGCACCCATGTCCTGCGAGTACCTCTGCACGAAAACATTCCACCTACTGTATCGTGCTCACACCAAGCTTATGTAGAAATGTTCAATGCATGTGTGCCATTCATTTAAGTAGTCCCGGGATGGCAAGAGTATCTGTAGGAGAGCTTTGCACATGGCCACAAAGTATTACAGGCAATATACGTCCCAGAGACAGGCGTCCAATGGAGAACAATGGCGACATCACCATGGTAATGGAACAGCACTGTGCGTGGTGCCTTGTTTGGCAGACAAAAGGCGGACCCGTGCACATCAGAAGAGGCCAATTTTCTGCGATGTATGAGTGTTACAATGAGAGTGTACCCTTCCAGATATCCTACACTCTTCCTTCTGCATGTAATTATTGTAGGGAAAGACTTGGGACCACTTTGCGGTGGCACTTGCTCCACAACAGTCCTATAAAAGGGCACACCACACAAGTGCGCTGCAATCCCTGTTTGGCTTACCAGAGAAGAGCAGCGGTGCACATTGGTTCATGCAGAAATTGCTTTCTCATCAATTGTGTGCCTGCAAAATACCTCCCCAAGTAATGTCCACCAGAGCTTCTGCCACTACCTCTGACTCAGGAGCACTCACACGCTCACCACCAACTCCTCCTTCTGAAGGTCCTGAGCAAGGGAACAGGTGTGATAATGTCGAGGGACATCAAAAAGGAAACGAGAATGAAGTATAAGGAATACCCATTGCCTGCAGCCAGCGTGAGTAGTGGGTGTGGAAACTATTTCGGACCATTGGAGATGTGCCAAAACTTTGTGCAAACCAGGTACAATGCACTTAGTGCAACATACTCTGTCATGGAAAACCTGGCTTGTACAGCTACGGCACCACCTCCATGCGGTGGCACCTGAAGGCGAACCACCAGGCTGCTGTTCATAGGGTTGTCCCCTTCAAAGCAGGCAGTAGGTTATTTTCCTCTACAGCATCCTCCGCATCTACTCCTGACACCACTAGGGACACTCCATCGGGGCACCACATCCCGCAAGCAGCCTTGGAGGACATACGCACTGCAACAGACCCATACCTTTCAAAGGTCACTGTATTGTGCATATACTGCGATGCGGTACTGTGTAAGGGGAACATTTTTGAAGTGCTTTTGAGGCTTCGGTCCAGGAGCATGACAAAGAGTGCCCCCTACCCAAGCGAGGGCCACCCCACATCTCCTACTCTCCACGTATAATGTCTTACCCCTGTGATGTGTACTCTTTGCCAAATCTCCCTTCCATTGCTGGCTTTTGTGGTGTGTCTTATAACAACAGGAAAAATGCTACAGCACCAGAAGAGGGTGAGGGGGACAAAAAGGCTCTTTTCAGAGCCACCTTGCACTGTTGAGAAATAGAAGTTGAAAGAAAGCATGCAGGCGGTGGCGCAGCCTATGGGTGCCGCGTACAGAGATAGCTACAATGGGCGGCAGGACTCCGGCAAAAGCATTGTACACATTTGCAAAATTAAGTGGTGGCTCTGAAAAGAGCCTTTTTGTGCAGTTTGTGTTTGCAACATTGGAAGAGGTGAACAACCACAGGGAAAATGCTTGCAGGACTTACAGGAAGCGCTGCACTGCATTTTGGATATTACGCTGAAACAGCTCATTGCCAGCATCAGTCAGATGAACTCCACCTGAACAAAAAATGCTGGTACTAGGAAACATAATGTGTTCATTGTGGAAGGAGAACATGCCAACGTTGCGCAAAAAAGCGCAAACAGCCTTGTTCACATTGCGCCATGCTTTCTCCATTTGTGGGCCACACGAAGAAGAACACAGCTACATCTGTCTCTGGGCAATGCGAGAAAAAATGATCTGTCCTTTAGGAAACATGTCCATGAGTTGCCGGATGTCTCCTTCATTGCAAACTGCAGTGAAATGCCGCTAACATGCCCTAAACTGTTCCCTCTACAATGAACAATAATAATGTCTGGATGATCGAGCGTCACCAGACTGACACAAAGAGGATCCACATGGAGCCACTTCATCCCACGGATTCTGTGCCAGTGCACATCAACATTATCGAAACCAAGGTGTGCTGCCAGTGCACAGTGTTCTGTGTAAACTTGTACCCAATGTATCCAGGAGTCGCCTAAAAACCATATAGTCTGCCGACTGAACGGCACACCCATCCCCGTAGCCATCTCCACTCCTATTGGCAAGCAGACATTCTGGCACAATCTGTTGCTACACACCACACCCAGGAAATCATATTGATCAATACCAAATCCTGCACAGTCCCATTTCCATTGCAGCCACCCTGAAAAGACCCAGATGTAGCACATATGCACCTCCAAATTCGCAAACATATTCTCCTGTGTGCGGGGCTGCAAAAACACATTTTAAGCATCATAAAAAATGGGCGTCTTGGTGGAAGTTGTGAAAAGTGTTTTTTTTTCTAATTTTGCTAAAGTGACGTGTAAAGAAACACCTTTTTGTGTGCTCCTTGTTAGGGATTGCTCTCTGCTTTTCCTCCTTACATTACTACATGGGTGTCTGCAGCATACATTGTACAGAGTGCAACAGATGACTAATTTCAATAGGTTTGAAAATATCAATGCCACTGACAAACGTCACACTAGAAGCACTAAGGTTCTCATGGGCACAGAAGAACATCCGAGCATGGAACAGAAAAGCATACATACAGCAGAACTGATAATCCGTAGTCCCATTTCCATGACAAGCACATTAAGAAGACAGCATGTAGCATGTGCACTTTTCCCAATAACTGCGAGGGCCACACCACAGGAAAGCAGGGCCAGTCCTTCTTCCCTTTCCAGTACTCTTTTACCAGCACTCCTTGAGTGGATACTGTTAAACGATTACATACGCATCCACCAATTGCAATTAAGAATTGTACATGGAACGCTATCACATCTATTGAACAGTCCATACCAACCGTTAAACATGCAGAGATCAAATCTCCTGTCCTGTAAATCGAAAGCATCTGCACGGGAAAGTACTGTAAAACAATCTACAAGTTCTACACCCACATACATCGGCATTGCTACCCATCACCACACCTAGTAGGTATTACTATTTTTTGTACAGTACAGTGGCAATTGAGTTATAAGTTTGTAGCAACAGGGCACCTAGCAGTGAATCTCCATAACATACTCGAAATTCGTACTGTTATTTCTCACATCTCCTACCATTAAATGTCTCCTACAGTGGCAGGTGGTGGCAAAGTTTCCATTTGCCCATAACAACCATTGGTATATGGAAACCGTTACTCTGTTCTTTTGTTCCGTCAATATTACAATGATTTCCCCGATTAATACACCTCCTATCAAATTTGTAAAAATTGCACACAAAATGATCAGGCAGCCTTTCCCACCAAACTAAGCCAAGCGCATATATTGCAAGCATAATGGCAGTTTCCTGCCGCAAGTCCTAGATAACAACAGTATTTAAGCAATAAAAAAATGTATGTGAAATTTACAACAGTAACATTCATAAATATGCATAAGGAAATTAAAGCCCAAAAGCAGTGGCTGCACTCATATAGCAAGCATACATATGCAGAGAAGTACATGCAAATGCACACATTCTGCTTTGCACTCTGTACATCTTTCTACACCTTTGTGTCATCCTTCCACAATGCGAAATACTGCCTTTTGAAAGTAAATAAGCCTACACTAAAACACACATGTGTTTCATAACAAGTCATACAATACACTCCCAAATAACCCACATATCCCCTTAACAAACATGCTTGTGCTCCCAATTGCCCATTCATATCGTAAGCCTTCCATTTATACACACACATTTCCTCTTCCTGCCAAGACATCCCCTATAGTTTTGAAGAATGTATTGCACACATGTAAGCACTATGCCATTAGCCTACATATGTTGTTGCCATCTACTTATACAGGTGCAGTACCAACCTCTCTGTGGAAAGCCACTGGAGTGTGCACTTCAAAATACAGCCTGCAATAAACCTACTCTCAGCAAGCAACACAGTAAGTACACTACCATCATACGGTTGTATGTCTTACTAGAAGAGTACACTATGTTTGTATTGTAGCATACAGATATGTGGCCATCCACCAGTATGTACTTCATTGTATCTGATGACACCTCTACAAGTGCTCAGTGTTGGTTATGTCACAACCATTAGACTAATCCCCATATAGTAAGATACTGTCCCCAACCGAAAGTTAGACACCACTGCACAGTGACACACTTCCAGTTAAATGTCTACCCTCCTATTGACCCACTCATGTAAATTGCACACATATACACTTCACATTTTGCACACCCACACTTCCCTTTCTCCACCAACAGCTACTACACAATGCCTACTAAACTACAACTCTGCAGAAAGCAATGCAGAAAGAGAGCCACAGAATCTAAACAAACAGAAAATAGCCATCCACTGCAAGTTAAAGGTGAACAGAAAGTTGAAGGTGAAGAGGTAATTCAGTCATTAAGCAAAAGGGATGCATCTACCAGTAAATAAAGTGTAGATGATCTGTCAAAATGTGAGAATGAAAAGAAAACCACTAAGTACAATGTAACACACACTATTGCTAAGAGAGCACGTACAAATGGTAATGTAACCACAATCAAGCATTCTAAGAAAGTAATTTTACAAAAAGAAATCCACCACAGAGACCTTCAGAACCTTATGAAAAGAGGGCAGAAATCACACTCAACCCTCAAAACCTACCACAGAAAAGTCATCCTAGAAGCTCTTGTATACAGTGCAATGAGCGTGAAATGGAAATTGTTTATAGAAATTTTGAAAAGAATGAAACCACTAACAAGATTAATTGGTAAATTGCAAGCACTAGTTCGAAACAAACAAAGTGTCAGCGTAGATACCTTTGGCCACATCTTTACAGGTGAGTGAAGTCACACCACCAACACAGAGCCATACTTCAATGAAGAATCATACAAACAAGAAGAAACAAACCAAATTTCCTTACATCGGAGTGAACAGGGGTATTAAAAGATACACAATACCATAATGGAAGAGGAACCACTGTTTTTAGAAATATCCCCATCACTCTTGATTGTCACTGTCCATTCCACCAAATATGTCACTCTCAATTTCACCAAAGCAACACGTTTCACCTACAAATGGTCTTGCACATCAATGTGTAACATTTGCCAATGCTTAATTAAATTTTTTGTGCAATTCCTCAATCAGTATGTCAAAGGCAACAACAAAATAAAAATAAAAATACTAAAAATTATGGACTCCTGTCTAATGCGCAACTAGACTGGAATATGAGGACATTCCTTAGCCTGTATTTCTGGACCTGCTTGCAAAACCACCCTGCACCGTATCAAAATGTTAGCAACCCACCATTCAACAGTCAGAAATCTAGTTTACAAACTGTACAATGCAAAAAGTCCAGCTTTAGCACTCCAACATTTAAATTATATTCTCCTACACGGTACAGCCAAACAAGTGCTCAATGAAATAGAGCACATCCAAAGGAAATATTGTGGAAATGAAGAGCACTTACAAACTCCAGCATGTTCAGACAACAGTACTGACAACAGTACGGTGATCAACTTTTTGTATCACACATACAGAAAAGAAATACAAAAGTTCATAGGCAGATCTGCTGAAATGCCAAACCAAGTATGTGTGTGTTGTCGTAGAACTTTTCATAGAAAGTGCACCAAAACTATAGATATAATGCAGAAAATAGAAGGCAATGAGGAATCCCAATGTTTTCAATTAGATGAAAACAAATGAAAACCTGAGATAAACAACCAAAATAATTCAGGAGTGCTCAATAACTGCCCAATTTGAATGTCTAGATCCTAGTTCAGCCTCCAATATTTTAGACCACTATATAATTCACCCACTACACTCCAAAGACACCATAGAAGATGCACTAGAAACATATCAAATGTGGCAAGCCAAAGGAGGGCCAATCAATATATGGGAAAAAAGTGTGGAAGCACAAGTCTTTCCTCTACTGTTCCCGACTGGAAAACGTGGAAGATATGATGAAAGAGGCACACAAATAACAGCATCAGAATACCGCTGTTTACGAATGTATTCTGAAGATCCTAGATTTGACAGAACATGGATTTCATATTCCGCCTTCTCTTTGAAAGTGAACTGGCAACGCTATGTTATGGAGTTTCCCACACATTAAAAGCAGGTTCCCATTTTCAAAACATGTCTGCTACACAGCTACTTCAAAAGGTGCAAGAGAAGTATAAAGTTTTACAGTCAAGTTTTATAAACCTCTCGGCAAACATGCGTGGTACGAAAGAGTACTGGTTCCGATGGCACACAGATCTACTGTATATGCTATGTAACCTTGAGCCACCCACATGGTTTGTCACTTTAAGTTGTGCAGAGTATACGTGGGAAGACTTGCACACTTTTCTATGAATAGCAGACAAAAACAAAACAGGTGTAGACATGAAAACACCAGGAGAGCTTTGCTCTCTCGATCCAGTAAATGTTTCACGCTACCTTCATCATCGCTTCTTTGCAATGCTGCACTTCATTTGCAATAAAGCACTTCCTCCCCTCGGAGAAATGGAACACTTCTTTTGGAAAAAGAATATCAAGCCAGAGGAGTACCACACATCCACATGCTTTTGTGGATTAAAAATGCTCCTAAATTTGGTGAGGAGAGTGATGAAACTGTTTTGCAGTTCATTCACAAATATGCCACTTGCGAAATCCCTTTGGAAAGTACACATAGTGACCTAGGAGCACACATTTTGCAATTCCAAAGACACAAGTGTGCAAGTATTGTCTACACAAAGATAAGAACAGAGGCAAATGCTACACCAAATGCTGCTTTGGTTTCCCTAGACCAGTTTCAACAACAGGCCAAGTAAACAGCTTCATGTCTTCGTTTCGACACAGTGTGAAAGGAAAATCTCCTAAGAACACATACTGCATAAAAATGAGCGAAGCATCAAAGTACATCAATGATTACAATTAAATTATTGCCCTCCTATGGAATGCCAATGTTGATGTAAAGTACATTGCAGACAATTCCAATGCAGTTGCACGATATGTCACCGCCTGCTTAACCAAAGCAGAGAAAACAGAGCTCAAAGAACTCTGGGATGACATATCCTCTGACAAAACACTGGCACAGAAATTGTACAGCTTTGGCATTAAAATGCTCTCCCATAGAGAATGTGGCAGCGACGAAGCCGCTGACCATTTAACCAGCACCGCCTTATATGGAAAATCTGACAGCATAGTGTGGCTAAGAGGGATAAGACTCTGGTTATGTTTCAGATGAAAACTTTACTCAGTCCAACGGCCACAGGTGCATCCAGAAAAAGAGTACTTAAATCGTACGAAGACATACTCACAATAGCCAAAAGCGATCCCAACAGCTAAGAACAAGTTATTGGATATACATATATCACTCGAACAGGAGTATTACTTTAAAAGCCTTGTGTCTGTACCAGATAGCCCAAAGCTTTGCATACAAAAATAACATTAAACCAAATGAGGAAATACAGAGTGGAAAGTTGTGTAGGCAGCCTGGTGAAACTTACCAAACCAGCCTAATTAATCATATTAAGTTGCCATTTAAAACTCCTCAACACAAAGAACTGTACTACACGGCTCTACTGCAACTTTTCAAATCATGGAGAAAAGAAGATTTATCAACCTACACCTCCTATGAAGATGCTTTCAATGCCAGTGAAAGTACAATTACAGATGAAAACTTTACACAGTACAAAACCATATTGGAAAATGAACGCCAACAAGAAGAAGAACTTCAAGCACAACTAAATGGAGACACTTCTGGGAGCAGTGAACCTTCTCAAACAGGCAGCCAAGAACCACTTGGACAGCCACTCATAGCAAATGAGGCAGAATTAGCCATGACTTCAATATGAGCACTGTGCAGAAGCGTTGGCAGTACTGAAATCCCAACTAAACAATGAACAGCGTGCCATTTGTGTCGAAGTAAGTGAAACCATTGAACATGGTATAGAGCACAAAAGTAAAACTTCACCTGTGACAACTACAAACCTGTACTGCTGTATGTAAGTGCAATGATACTTCCATCAGTCCATCTTCCAACAGTCCAAAGCAGAGATAAATTGCAAATCCTGCAAATGCCTACTTAATATTTTTGAAGCCAAAATGTACTTATTGATGTACAAACTTACTATACCTTACTCCCCAGCAGTAGCCAGTACCTTCGTAAGTGGACAAAACAAAAATGTTTTCCTTCCACACTGTCAACCTAAAGCAACTTGGCATACTGGAATCATTGACGAAATGCACTAAAGTGTTTGTTGGACATTTCTATCCCTAATAAACCCAATGAATACACTCACACAACCAATCACAGTAGCAGTAGTAGTATTTTCCACAGGATACATGGAGAGGAAAATACTAAGTATGAGGGTTGAAAACTATCCTCAGTGACCTCTGAAACCACCACACATGCAAATGAGTCACCAGCTCTCCAAGAATAGTCATACAACTCCAAGACATATGGACCTATCATCACGTAACTACATAATGGTACACTACCACTTCAAAATGTACACAGATGTCCAAGTAGCAACAGGAATGCACAACCTTCTAAACGTACCCTTTACGAATGGGACACTGTAAACAGTTAGAATATGCCACCTGGTATCTAACTGCAACCAGAATACAACACTGTTATTTGCAGCATTCAAACAACCCAACTCAACCTTCAACAACTACTCTGCTACAAACATATTGTAATACACTTCCAAAGTATGAGCAGTTACAGTACGCCAACAGGTATGTAACTACTGTCAGAATTCTGCACTAGCACAGTACAATGCCATGATACTCGCAAACCACCAGCAGCAACCAAAAGCATAAAGAAACAGTGGTACAAAAAGGAAGCAGGTAAACATTTACAAAAAAACACCTGGTATACAACGCCACCCATCCTTCCAACATGTATAAGCCAGAAATCGTAAACCCCTACATTTCCTCCTACTTCAAGAGTACACCTTAAAAAGTGCTGTAACCACTCCAAACCTGACTATCATTCATTGTGCACCATAGTAGCAAAGACATTTGGAAGTTTTTTTTTAAATCCAACAAGGCTTTATTTCCCATACCGACCCAATGATTATGCAAAGAAACAAAGGAACTGTGCTCATTGCACAGTACACAAGTTCAAAGCATAGTACTTAGGAAGTACTAGTTATGAGGGTCCACAAAGTAAAAAATGTATGTATGCTATGTAGTGGACTGCAAACTAACGAAATACCTGCTCGAACATTTTATGTTCTCTTTTCCCACAGATAATGCAGATAATGCAGCAACCAGGACCACGACATTTCACACATGATACACAAAACACAGTACAGGCCCTCCTCAAACCAAACAGTAAGTCTGCAATCATTGCTATCATACTTCTCTACAATGTCCACAGTGCAATGTGTGCACTTATTTCTGCTATGCAAATAGGAATGCCACAATTTGCAATGCACACATATATTACAATACGCAGCGTGTGCCTACGCCCTACACGCTTCACTACACCCTGTACAGTGTAGGGCCTCCAGCCATGCACTCAACATTCTACACCCTACCCACAATTGCCGCTGCACTGTACAACTATGCATACAAACATCTATCTACTTACCACTAACCCCACACATAAAACAGCCACCTACTACTTAGCCACTAAAGTTGACATTGGCTGCCATTTCTTCCACACAATACATAACCCGTTTCCTACGTATACTGTTCACCTAAGCCTATAATAAGTGGACACACTGAATGCACAACACTACAGTAACCTACCCGACAATTTGCACAATCACAACAATACAACTTGATGAATGCATCCATACATCTTACGTAACTGTCGTAACTGCTGCAACATTTGGCTCCTTGCTTTCCACTGGCACCGTGTAGGCCATTAGGTAATTTTCATTGTTATGTACACCATTTAAAAAAAAAGGTATCCAACACATATTTCAGTGCAGCGCATGGGTCATAGCTCGGCAGCCATATTGCAACCACTGCGTTACTGCTTAAGTTTTCAAACTTCTGTTTCCCTTTCTTATTGTATAAAGGAAACACCATTTGAACACCATAATCCCCTTACACTGTTTGACGACCGTACACACTAACTTCTTTTCTTTGCTGAACAGCATTCCCAAACAGGTTCATGTTGCACGACACCAAACTGTGTACGATGGGCCACCCACCCACATATTCTGAGGCAGCGAACACACAGTCTGCCATCTTCCACCATTGCCTCATAACACACTGCACATATAACTGGTCCTTAGGCACTGTAAAAGCACATTTAATGTATGTTGCCATATGTGTATTCACAGCACCATATGTACGGCACCATCATCTCTACTTGTACGTCATACTACCTTCACCGTAATGACACTGCCAACATTTTAAAATGCATGCTACAATCGAAATACGTTGCCGGCTGATTCATTTTTTTTCCCAGCATCATCGCCGGAAAGCAAAACCTAACATATCTCCCCTTGAAAAGGACACACGCTCATTGTAAAACAGCCTTCAGGAGGAAGCATGTTTAGCTCCAAGGTCAGACATTGTATGGAAGTATAGCAAAAAAGGATACATAACTTACACTGCAGTTGCTCTGCTCATGTGCCCCAAAGGTAGTCTGCAACGATCCCATATGCCGTACACTGCCATTTCTCGGCCACCCAATAGAAGCATGGAATTTGCCAAAGTTACTTAAGTACAACTTTACATCACATGTGTATTACGAATAAAAAATATTAAGCTGCTCTTCTGTGTGCATATTTATAAATGTACTCTACCGCACACTTTCTTTCTGTACATTGTACGGAGCTTTGTGACGGCAGTAAGGAGGCGCTGTTACAGTTCCATGTGTCCACCATTCCCTGTAAATTGCAACTGAATTGTACTTCCTTTTGCTGGCATTCTTCCCACCGCTTGCTAATGCAGAAATAAAGAGCAGGACGAAAAGGCAACGCAAGTCGTGCACATAAACAGCACACCTTCAGCTCACTCGTGCAGTGCTTCATTCCCGGTTTTGCCCTTTTTATGCCCTTTCACACAATTACCAGGTCTACACACCCTCAGTGTACTGAACGTTATAACGGCCACAGGTGCACGCAGCGGTCAACCGGCACACAAACATCAACAGCTCACATTTCAATGAGGCACGTCTTAGCAAATCAGCTCCTCCAGCAAGCCGAGGTGACCCCCATGAGAGTTCTTTTTTTATTACTTTCTTTACAGACAGACACACACAATAGATGCAAATGCAATGGTATATTCCTCTTTCTCAACCCTTTGTGACAAGACAGCACCCAAAACATGGTTACTGGCATCACTGGTGATTATGGTACTCATACTGGGATCAATGTTCTTCAAAGTGGGTACCTTTGTGAGAGCACACTTGATTTCCTGGAACTCAATTTCACACTGTTCAGACCATTGAAATCTTACTAAATCCCTCATGTGATTGGATTTGCTCGCCAGACTTCGCACACATTTGGAATAATATTATGCTGTGCCTAAAAAAGATACTATTTTCTCCATGTCAGAGGAACTTGGAAAATACACAATGTTGTCCATTAGCTCAGCTTGAGGTTCAGTACCTCGTTTAGATATAGTGTGCCCCAATTACTGGAGAGATGTTTTACTAAATTTACATTTATCCTTACTCAAGGTCAATCCTGCTTCCATAAAAATATTTAGAACTTCCTTCAACCTCTTATAATGTTCCTTATGGTTTTTAACAGATACCAATCCATCGTCCTGGAAGCACAAAATACCCAAATTAACAAGGGGGATCGTAAGAGTCCCTCTGCCAGGCATTAGTCCTGGTTACGAGAGACTTACCCAGAGTCTTTAGCTCATTTTCTTTCACAGAGAAGAAATATCCTAAACATATCCGTCTTTGTCCTGCCCTGGGGCAGTCCAGCACCGAAATGCTAGGCAATTCTCCTCTGAACAAGAGTACCAACAGCAACCCCAGACATGTGTTTCGGTCTGATTGGACCTCATCAGTAGGGTGGAGCTGTGCCTCTCTAAGAATAGTGAGCAAGGGGGCATGTCTGGATTCCCCTAGTTACTTAGGGTGAGCCCAAAGTTACTTAAATATGCAACTTAACAAGGGGGGTCCTGGGATTCCATCTGCCTACTGATGAGGTCCAACCAGACCGAAACGCGTGTCTGGCGTTGCTGCTGGTACTCTTGTTCAGAGGAGAATTGACTTCTCTGTGAAAGATAGTGAGCTAAAGACTCTGGGTAAGGCTCTTGTAACCAGGACTTATGTCTGGCAGAGAGTCTCCCAGGACCCCCCTAGTTATTTGTGAAATACCCCCATCTCATAAAATAATTGGTACATAATGCGTTGGAAAACAGAAGAAGCTAGAATTGATCAAAATGGCATGAGTTTGATTGAAATAAACCTTCCTACGTAATGAATGCTGTTTAAGAGGGAACTCTTTCTCCACGTTTTAATGCAACATTTTATATTTAGTAGTGGTCTTTGTTTATTTAAGTGTGACAGGACAGTTTCAGCAAAGTTGCTTGTGCTTGCTAAGATGTGTTCCTTTTGATCAATATCAAAATTTGATCAGGAAACATTGATGTTTACTTGCACAAAATATTATTTGTGGTTGTCTGTGAATAACTTAATAAACCAACTGTGCGGTTTGAAATGCACTGTGATGTTAATTACTGGTATTTATAGAGGCCGCCGTAAAGTTTATCGTGCTTTGACTGCCATTGCTTGATTTGTTATTGTGGTCGTCTTGGCATCCCAAAATGGAGTCACATATTCCAATGGTGCTAGGTCCTTTCCTCTAGTGTGTCGAAGAAACACAAACATTGTGAACATTTCGTCTTTTCTTGGAGCTTGCGGTTACTGGATAGCATGGGGGCACACACGCTTTGACAAGGTATCAAATTACAGCAAACGCTTCCTGTATTGCTATGAGAAGAGTTGCAAAGTGACCAGGCGCACGCATGAACTGACGTTGGTGGGGACCCAAAGATTAAAAGTTCACGCTTGGCCCTTGCATCACCTGTTGAACTGGCAAAAGTTACTTGTCCCTGCAATGACAATATGTGCTCTGACCTTTGATCAGGTACTGGGCAGCCCGTTCCGCTCAGCTGATAACCAGGATAATATTCCTTCTCCTTCAATTTGGTTGGTGTCACAGTTACTCGGTGGGGCTACTGCGACACAAAGTCCTCGTCACCAGTGAAAAGATCTCTATTATGCATGCAGATTGTGGAGATCACTTATTAGTACAATATTGAGATCTACTGTATGCCCACCAGCCTTGTCCACAGCTTCTTACAACTGACAGGAACCCTCTTGCATTGCCATTCCATGCTTACACATTCTCCATTCTACACAGGACTATACAGCAATGCAAGAATGCTACAGTTCCACAGAGAAAGGGCAAGTCTCTGGGACTTTTATGCCCAGCTGCTGCCTCTGAGAGAGCCATTGCGATGCACTGCCGGTGGTAGTAAGTGTCCTGGCTAAGGGCTTGGCCTCCTGCAAACTTCAAAGGCAGAAAATCATGTTTTGTCACATACTGTTTTTGTTACTAGCAATGCACCTCTAATGGGCAGCGCTTTAATGAATAGCTGCTACAGTTACAGTGGAGAGACTGTATAGGACCTTGTGGATCCCGTAAAGAAGCGACAGGAGGAAACAAAACCCCTGGAACTATTGAGGGTGTGCAGACCAAATCTTCGGCTGGTGGTGGAGCCTTGCTGTGGAGACTGGCTCTAGGACATCACAGACCCTATGAACAAGAGCGAGGCACCAAACAGCCCACAGACTTTTGCAAACCAAGCAAAGGTGTACAGAGTCGGTCTGTGGCAGTTCTGGATGGCTGCTAAGCTGGTAACTGCTTTTTACCTGGTGGTCCTTTGATTGTAATTGACACTTCATCTGGTGAGATGTATCAATTTGGATCCTTTGAGTTTCAACTGCATTACTGGTTGCCTGGGACACTAATCTTTGGTAACATAACTATAATGATGACTTAAAATAATGTGCAAATGTTCTGCACACTAATCATGACAATCAAAAGAGGCATGCCTTTCGCAAACACTAACTTCAATACAATGGATTTATCTGGATGTGTTTAAAGTGTTGAATTCAGCAAGACCAAAAAGACAATTTACGGAGATCACATTTTGTCCAATGATAGTGTGTAATAATCACACATTTCTGGATGTTCATATTGTTTCCTCATACTTGCACTCAAGCTTGTTTGAAGTATACAGTCTTGTAAATGGCATGTACTAAAATCTAAATATATTGTTATGTTTACAGAAATAATTTAGAGATTGGTTTCCTCACATTTTTTAGCTACATGACTGTTATGAAGTAATGTAATCTAATGTAATTTGTCATTCGTATAGTGCTGTTATCCCATTGGGATGGCCTCAAAGTGCTGTGGGTCAATGCCCTCGGGGGACCGAAGTACAAGGTATGGGAAAATGTGTTCTGTCGGGGGACCAAGGTCCAAGGTATGGGAACATGTGTCAGAGAATTTTAGAATGCAGAGTGCATTCTGGCCAACAACAAAGTTGGGTGGGGCTGGCCAAGCCCCAGATAGATATCAATGTCGAGCAGGCATGTGGATGGGTTCTGAAAGGTAGTTGGGAATGTGTGTGAGTGCAGGAGACTCGCTATGTGTCCAGCTAGAACACATTTTCCCCGTTGTGCTTAGCTGTATTCTAATGGCAGAGGTGTTGTGTGTTGTGTTTTAGAGTGGTGTATGGTAGTGGATGTGTCTGGGGGGTGGCCATGCCTCAGTATGGAGTGTGATGTGATTGTAAGTGGGAAAGGTGGGTAGAAGTTTGTTTGCATTACGAGTTTGTGTGAGGTGTAGGATTCTCATTAGGTGCAGTAACTTTGCATGTAGATTATTTGCTTTACTTCTGTTAATTGAATGGCTTCCTCCCATGGGGCTGGGCACACATATATGTAGATCTTTGTGTAACCCTGTATGTGGTTGAATTCTTGGTGCACCACCCCTGACTTTAATCCTTATGTGGTGACAAAATCAGTACCATTTAGGACTTGATTCACAGAGCGTTTTCCTATGGGATTGCACCTTTGTATCGGTGAATCAGGCCCTTTAACATGTTTTTTCAATGCAGTGATGCTGACCGCACTCACTGCTGTAACTCAATATAGTTAATCCTTGCACTGGACAGCCTTAAGATTTCCTGAGTGCCATCAGGGGCCTGGCTGCCTGCAATAACCTCATGAAGGCATCTGTGTTGGAATGGACACGGGGTCTCTGAATGCAATGCCTTATGACCTTTGTTGGTACATGTAGATGCCAGAAGACCAATTTTAGCATGTGTTGTAGTTTGGCCAGGGGGGCGGTTAAGAAAATGTGTTTCCTCAAAAGAATGTGTGTATGTGGGGGGACATATATTGTTGAGCCAAACTGAAGGAGTTGCCTTAGAAACTAGCAGCATGAAAGGAGTACAAGTAAGTTGTTGAGCTCAACTCAACCCTATTATTCCCCCTCCCCTGCTCCCATTAAAACCTTTCCCTGCTTCCCATCCCAAGTCCTCTGCTACCCGACAACCGGACTTGTAAACTCCTGTGTGTGACCTCTTTGCACAACTCTCCATTGATTCCCACCTAGATATGTACTTCATAAATCACATTTACAGAATACATGATGTGATGTGGGCACTAGCAGCAAGAAAGTGGGAAGTAGCTCTGGGCAGATATTGCTGACACAGTCCACATGATTGGCCTTGGGCACAGCTAACGAGAATAGGGCCAGAGCGGGGTGGAATATATTCTTGAAATAAGTTGCAAATGATCTTTGATCACTTGCAGCATTAGGATGTGCTTTATGGTGACGGTGTGTGGCGTCTGTTGTTTCCCCAGTGGCGGCACTCTCAGCCTAACGTTGTACCCATGCCTGTCCCTGTTTTTTTTAAATGCCCACTTTACTTGTTGAACCTTCATTTTACCACTCTTATTTCTGAAAACAAGGAGTGGGTAAAAACAGTTACATTACCCTTATGCTTGAAAATGCAGATTGACACCAATTTATCTTTAAGATTCCTTTTTCTTTGTAATATATAGATTGGTTTTAGGAATAGGCCCACAGACTTCCTTTCCTTTTTATTCAAAATTGTTATTTGTTATTAGTCTGATATAGGTATGTGGTTTTGCTCTTCTAGATGAGATCAGAATTGCCCAGGTTTTGGAGCCTCCCTAATAATCTCCTTTTGGCTAAACACATATAGCTATGTTTTGGCTAAGAATGTCTTTGTATTGTATTGGTTTTGTCTAAAAACAAATTGTTTTCACCTGGTGACTGGCAGAAAAATGTGAGGAACTTAATTTTGACTCCGCTGAGGCCAGTACTCTTTACTAGAAGAGATTTAATTATTTGCCCAGGATCACAAACTTAGGTTAAACAGAGAAGCTGGAATTCTAACCCACTGTACAGTTTTGGTAGTTGAACACCTACTTTGTATGCTGCACGTGGTAAACATGTATAAATGTTGCATTTCAAGTTCCACACTAATACTGCCAACAGAACAGAGCTCTAACATTTCCCACGGCCATTTGGGATAAAGCCATTCAGTCCTATTTTTGCCTGCAATGCTGGGACTTGCAGATTTCAGAAATTTCAAGTGGGAAAAACTTCAAATCCCAGAATCCAAAGGTAAAAACACAGGACTGGATGGTCTTCTCACGCATGCCATGGTAACTTGAGCGCTCTGACCATTTTATTTTCTAAACCCACATCTCATACTAAAGCAACCTTGCAATATGTACATTCTTAGAGAATCATCCTCAGCCAGACTATTATTGGGTTAGCTTTATTTTTCACTTGATGAATGGAAAACTAGAAGTCCCAGGATACAAAATAATGCAGGTCTGAAATGTATTTTATTCCTATTTTATTAACATTCAGAATTGCAATAAAAGTGGTGTAGCAACGTAACTTGGATACATAATGGCAATCACAAACCTCTTGCTTGCTATGATGCAATACAGAACAATCCCTTTTTTGCATGCCAGTGTAGCTGACATCATGGCTATCTATTCAAATGGAGCATTCTCTTCTGCATGTGTTTAGGCCTTTGGCATCGATGGGGCATCTATTGGCTAGGTAACGATCTGTGAGATGTCTTGTCAGATGCAAATGTCCCATCAGCGTCAAAGGAGGGAGCACTGGGAGAAGACAAAGGAGTAATTGCAAGTCATAAAGGGCTGCCAGCAGCCCAGTGCAGGACGCTCTGTGGAGCTGCAATGTGTAATGGGTTTAGCTGCAATGTAAACAAGCCCAATTACACGCTTACATATGGCTAAACAAGGGGACAAAACCGCCACAAGTGACCTCCAAATATTATAAGCGACTTTGGGCAAAAACAAGCCCATAATCGCTTATAATAAGAGGACTTGGCAACACTGCGTAGCCTCACCAACATTTTCATCAGAGACACCCATAGAGATGCTAATTCACCTACCCATTTACAGGTGGGGGTTCCTTGGAGGGAGAAGGCAGCAAACATTTCAGGAAGCAATTTCCACCCTCCAGGTCTGTCCACCACCAAACACTCAAAAACAGGGAGGGTGACAAAAAACAGCACCCTTTTTCTTGCAAATCAAGGAAGCACATCTCTTCAATTGAAAATGAAAGAAGCATTGACAAAGCCAACAGTTTTGGCTTGTGTATAGGTACTAGGCATTTGCCAGACACTACTAGATGCCCAGGTACTCGCACCGTTTTGCACCTACTGCCATCAATGGCCAGTTAATACCATTACGGCTGTACCTAGCAAGTGCCGTCCCCATGTCGAGACAAAAGCCCAAACTGTTGGTATTACCAAAGTTGGTTTCATCTTCTTGTTACTGGACTGGTGATGCTGCAGAACGTGCATGACTGTAAGGTGTGTAATGTGTCCAATTTAAGTTAGCTCATTGAGGCTTAGCCAAGGGTCAGCAACACAGAAGGACACAGAGAACTCAGCAAGAATAATTGATTCATCATAAAACACACAGGAATATGAGGAAGTGAGTGTATAAAATTTAAAGCATGTAGACTCACATGTGCTGTCTTGGGCCGAGCAGAGTGAAGAGGAGTAAACAACTAACAGGGTACACAATGCTAGATGCGACTAAGGCTGTGTGGCAGAATATTGGTACTCAAGTAGAAAGTAGTGTTAATTTGTGTGATTGAATGATGGATGGGCTTGAAGTGTTTTGAAGTGTTCCGTTTAACAATGGAGGCTTGTTTGGGTACAGCAATGGCTATTGTCCCAAAGCTATCCTCTGGGGTTAATTCTGGGGCTGCTGAGGCTTTGATTGTCTGCAAGGACAGTGACTAGATGCGGGAGAGTAGAAATGTGAGTGCAGGAAGGTGAGATAGAAAGTGGGAAGGAAAAGTATGAGGAGGTTGGGAGGGCTCAAAATCCACACGCCAAACTTACCTGGCCACTGTGAACATGAAACTAATCTGTTAGCATCGCCTTGACAGAAACATTGCAGAGTGAATGCCCTTTGTGTGTCAGAATGGTCACGTATGCTGGAAAGCGGTAAGAAGCAGGGCAGATTTCATGTCCAAAGTAGAGAATATTAGATTGAACCATAATGTAATTCCTCTAAACCGCCGGACACAAAAGGTCCCATATCCGCAGGTAAGAGGGATAGTGAAGTGACCAGCGGATACACTTGGAAATGCGTCACAAACACTTTTAAAAACAAAGACTACATTACAATAAATCCTATCAAAACAGTAGAATATTTGCTTGGAAACGGAATTGTGGACTGATGACTTCTTCAGCGGCAGGAGCAGTGGAATGGTGGCAGTAGATGCACATTGTCATTTTTCACAACCTCTTTAACAAGGTAGCAATGCTACGTCCATGACGTTGGTTTACAATGGTTAAGTCCCCTAAATATGATCAATACAATTAGGAAGACTGATTTGATGTGCTCAAGCATTTGCCATGTTAGACTGCAAACTGAAACTGAACTGGCCACCTGGCTACCCTCTGTTCTTGGGCCCAGGTTCCCTCCCAGCCATGTGCACACCTGCACTGCCCCCCTGGCAACCCTTGCACTCTGGGCTATTTCTGTAACCCTTGAGCCCCTACAAGCACTCGACACCTGCTGTCTGCACTTAGCTTTGCACCTGCACCAGCTGGCCGCACTTCTTATTTAATGTTCTCATTTATTGTTCTTATTTATTTATTATTAACTTATTATTGTTTATCCTATGTACTGCACTCCCCCTCTCCCTTCCCCCTCGCACTTTTCCACTCCCCCCCTCCCCTGGACTTGCACAATCTCAATGTCACCTGGCCTAGTAGGAGCGCTGTCTCTGTCATCCCTCTGTTCCCCTCCCTTGCCTTGTCGCAGCGCCTTGCAACACTTGTGTACAGGCCTGTTATAAATGTCATATCATATCATTGAGTGCATTACACTTCAATAAATACGGGACCATTTGTATGGAAGTTTGTATGGCTTGTACATTTTCTCTGATTCATTTTGCGTGCCTGGTGTATTTCCTCTTGTTTTCTTCCGGCAGCACTATTAAAAGCCTTTAGTGGCATTACTGGCAGTGCAACTCACGCATGTAACCATACACACACACACATCATGCCATCTTGCCCTCCCTAGCAGTCTCTGCTTCATCTAGTGCCACCGAAAGTACTACTAACGCAAAAACAGAAAGGTCTGCATAACCTGAAAGCCACAGCTTGACCGTAATCAGGGTTATTAAGCCTACCATATTAGGTACATGAATAGCAGGTGTGTTGAGTTGTGACTTGGAAGCACTTTTCTTTCAAATAACAGCTGCATAGTTGACGCAGGTTTAACACACATAGGTCTCCAGAATGGTGGAATGAACACTGGAATGCTATTGGATGTTTGCAGTTTCAGAAGAGTTAAATGAGGTCAGTAGCGCCTGCTCATACGTAACCATGACAAGGCCTCTTCTGATCCGTGTGCCATGTCAACGTTGAATTCTTAGGGGCTAGTGGTGGATGGATGCACCTCGCAGGATTCAAAAGCTACACAAGTAAGAAGCTCAAGTGTGTGTTCCAATGGGTGTCTCTATGCATTCCAAAGGGCAAGCTAGGAATTGAGTTTGCAGAAATAAATCCAAACTCCTCGACTACTCCACTAGAAATAGTCTTGTTTTTATTGAATTCCCCCACTGAGCCATTTAAGGAGCGAAAAAAAGAGTTTGCTCTTCCAGATCCATACATATAATAATACACTGTTCACACGCTTTGTCGGAAAAAACACGTAATTCAAGTAAACCGCAATGTGACAACGCCGTACGTTTTAATTCATGATGGCGCTCTACTTTTTTTAATAGTGGGAGCAGCTAATCTTGGCCGAAATTTTAATATTCATGAAATCATACAAAGATGCCCCAAATGTTCGACATCCTGCTGTTTGAATACAGTTTCCAAGGACGGAATTGCTGAGAGATTCTGGTGCGGCTCTGGGGCTGGCAACAAAGTAACTGGAAACAAAGAGAAACTAGTGGGGCATGAAAGGCGGGATACCTGTGCATAATGTGCTGGTAGATACAGTTGCTGTGGCCTTCGAGCTGCTATTTGTCATCATGAAGCTCTGTGATAGCTCGGGACTGCAGCGAATTACAGGGGTCTGGCTCCCCATGACAGACGGCAGGAACTGTTGTTCGGTAATCTTCGGTGCCATGCCCACTTGGTAGCTCCAAGGATGGGCTACTGAGAAAGCCTGGACCCGACGATTGCTGAACAGAAGGTCCTCACTCTGCGATGGGGGAACTGGTGGATATTATACAACACTGGCACAGTCATTGTCAGCAATGGCATGTGGGGAATTGAAGCAAAGGCTTCAAAGCTGGAGGAGCTGGGCTGACTCCCAAAGGGGAATTTGACATATCAATGTGTGGACGGGATGGGGACGAGGGTGCATCATCGTTTATTGTACCTGTAGACATACCTAGATGGAAGTGGCAGCTGCATAGAGATTGCCGCTCTTTACCTCTTTCATAGCAATACAAAAACTTCACAATAACATTAGTAAACATGAAATTACTGACAGACTTGTTTGAAACAAGTGGGCAATGAATGAGAGCCAGGAAAAACATATAAAGCCTACTCATAATACTCCAAGGAAGCCTCCAAGTGAGGACCATTAGCCTACCACAGAGAAGATCAGTTTACTCACTAGAGCCCTGCTCGGCACATACTCGCTTGGAAAATAGAAACAAAATGCCTTCTATCTAGAAACAAACACACACTGCACATCTAATCACATCACTAACTGCACAGCCAATCAGGTGCTCCTTCCATCAAAAACACTTAACCAAAACCCGCAAGTCACTAGATGTACATGTTCAGAACTATTTTCAACCAAAATATACTATTACACCACCTTGTTTATTTTTATGAAAAAATACTGTGAAATGTGTGATACTTGAAAGCTGCAGTAAATATATTTGAAGGCATCAATCAAGTCAAATACATTTTTAATAACAATAAAACATGGTGGCTGTCATTTTGGAAATAAAAATGGCTGACAAATTCAACACACAGTAGAAAATCAGCCAACACATGCAAAAAGAGGAGTGATTGGAGGGAAAATCATTGGGAATGGGAGGCAAATCCTATAGATTTCACTTTAGCGAAACAGTATGAAGTTTGCCATTATGAATGACACCAATATAAATGTGCTGTTCGTATATGTTATTATGCTAAATATGCTAATATGATGTTGAGATATATACCATCTGTTATGTTATATATCTGTAACAAGCTTGAAATCAAAATTCTTTAACTGTTTGAAGAGAGCACCAGCACATAGCAACTGTACAATTCTTGGACTTAGTGCTGAATAGGGTTCAGTTAGATGCTATTGAATTGGTTTTAATGTGATTGTTTTGAATGGATTTTACTCACTATATGGAATTAACGGACTTTTCGTCTTGTGTTGTATTAATACTACAGGTTTGCAATAAACCAATAATACATTACTTTTAAATAAATAAAAGAGAGGCCTTTTGGCCCAAGTTGGATAAATATGTCTTACAGCTGCAATGATGGCATTCACTGTTGAGACCACTGTTGTGAGAGGAATTGAGACCAAGAAGATGGGTGATTAGATCTGGCTCCTTAATTGACTACACTTTGGGAGAACCAGAACCCCAAACCTCTGCAAAAAAATAGAAGACTGTGCATAGTTCATCCCCTCCACCCCCCGGAAAACCCTCCCCCATCCTGTCATGGTGGATACTCCCCTACGGAGTGTGCTGACTTTGCTCCCCTAGCCTCTTGCACATCCTCCATCACCATGCACACCTGACACGCCCACACATTGGCCAGATTAGTGCCCTGCATTAGTAGAAACAGCCCCTCCCACCCATCGTCCAGTCTTTAAACCTTCATACAAATCTTATCTTTGAACTCTGTTTTAGAGTATTTCATGTTTGGCTTATAGAGGTGTGCGTCAGAAAATGGGAATGCTGGCATCATAATTTAAACACATGGTTAGAGTGTTGTGCTAGTTGAGACCCAAATTAACTTACTTTCAATCACTTACTCAAATGAACATACTTTCAAGTAGTATTTCTTGCCTTTTGGTCAATAATAAAACAATATATTAAGCCACAAAGCAGTAAAATAAACAAACTTGCAAACAACACGAAGATAAAGGACCTTTTGAAACATATTTTACTGAAGCAAGCCATGGCTTCAGGCGAAGACTGCAACTACGTATTTCAGCTAAACACTATCAATAACCTGCATATGTATTCCATGCTGCCAAAATATGTTTTGAGAAATGAACTCAATGACCTGCTAAAAGTAAACGATAAGCAATGATTTTTCAGGATTGTCAAAGCCTCCCTGAAGGAAAACAAACAGGGCTGGAATGGCGCCTGGGACTAGGTGCTCCTCGCAGTTCCCCTCCGTCGGCCTCGCCGTGCTTTATGGGGCATTGTATGGAACCCATGCGGATTTTATGAACAGGACCTTCCCAGTGACGACTCGCGTTGAGTGTTTCTTCTCTTCAGAATCCGTGGCATTGCACGCTTGTGGTCCTGGTGAGGTATGTATGACAGGCGGCCCCACCCCTTTCCCATCCAGCAGTGACCTCTGCCTTCCAGAAACACAAAGGTCTGTGGTTGGCAATGGGCTCAGTAGACTGTGCGGGATCTCCCAGACTCCTGCCATAATGCTTCATCCATACATGAAGTGGGCGCTGTGCGAGGACAAGTGATACGTGGCATGAGTGAAAGGTGCTGGCGTCACCCCTGAACCCCAGGCCTAACAGCTCCCAGTGCAAATGACCGTATGCTTTTCGCTTCTAGTTTGGTACTGCCATTGTTATGGTGCCAGCTGTAGCAGGGTGTTGGGCTGGGTGCTGCATCTTTGACTGGCTGTCTGTCTGGCCCACGATCTGGTCATCTTGCAATGTGCATCGATGCATATGTTTGATAATACAGCACTGCCCAGCCCTGTGAAGTCCACATCTTTAGATGTATTCTGTTTTTCCTACATCAACCAGTACTTATAAATAACTCAATTCTGCAATAGAAACACCTAGCACCTGCCACCAGAATTGACATGTTAATGTACTGCAGAAACAGTGAAACGTGTTATGCTGTACCGTTTTATTGTCCTTTCTGGCATGCATGAAGCGAATGCATGATGCAGAAGATGAAGAGCTGCTCCACTCTAAGTGGCTCTAATACTTCAAAGGATTCCGGAAAGGTTTTTGTTTCTGAAAATTACATTATTATTTGCTGCATTATTTGCGAATCTGTTATCCATCAAACTCATGCTACTGGTCTTTTTAATGTATGTTGGTGTATGATTTCCCTTTCAATGTAGTCAGCATGATTTATGTTATTTTTTGTTCATTAGTACCCGGCGAGAGTCAAGCAGAATGCAACACGCATTCTGATTGGCTCTCGCCGGGTCTTTACCCGGCCGAGAATCCTTTGATTCTCGGCCAGGATTCCAGCCGCCTTGTCCTCGGCGGAGGGCGTGGCTCGGGTAAGGCTTTTTTTTTAAACTCCCTTTCCTCCATCTCCCCCCTACTCCCACTTACCTGCTTGTTCCTGCTTCCCCGGCGAGGGACGAAGGAAGCCTCCAGCCGTGTGGAGACTCGGAGCAGGGCCATCCCCGCTCCGCACCTCCACACGGCTGGAGGCTTCCCTCGTCCCTCACCGGGGACGTAGATACGTTTATTTATTTTTGGTTTTTTTTCTTCCCTCCCAACCCCACTTACCTTCTGCTTCTTTTTTTTTCTTTCGGGAGCGGACACGCTGGGAACAGTTGTGTTCGCAGCGCGTCTGCTCCCGATGGCCGCCATCGAAAGGGAAGACGGACTCCATTTTCCCTTTACATGGCGGCCATTTTCTAGGTTGTTTCTTTTTTTTTTTTATTCTGTCCCGGAACACTGCAGCGTTTCGCGACAGAAAAGAATGCTTTTAGTGCCCCGGTCACGCACATAATGCGGGCCGGTGTACTAATAGCAATATAATCTGAGCGGAGGGGGCATTACCGACTCAGGTAATGCCCCGGGGCCTTCGTTATGGGCCCCCGGGGCATTACCTGAGTCGGTAATGCCCCCGATGCTCGGGTTATATTGCTTAAATATGTGTAATTCGAAAGACTTCATGCCGTAAGCCAATCATAGCCAAGAATTAGACAGTCCACCAGACGTATACAAAAGCTGCATGAACAATATTAGTACATCACTTTCGAAAGGGGATTTTACTATTTTGTAAAGAGAACCCATCACTATTGTTATCACAATAACGTTTATGTCATGTGTGTGCATCAACATGTGTTCGGTTTTCTAAGTACAGAACTATGCTTCATAATCAAGGATTGGTGTAAGACAATGCCTAGAAGCTAGTTAGTTCATGGATGTGATTATGAATCTGCACACTCAAGTCACTCACTCACTCCCTCACTCACTCCCTATCACACACCAGACCCTAAAAGCCATTTGGACACAGTGATGTTTTCAAGGCCACAGACCAAGACTCTCTCTACACAGATACCTTTGGGTCTCCGTGTCGTGGCACACTCTATTGCTCGCAGAGGCGTAGCCAGGATTGTCTAGCAAATGGGGCCTGAAGCTAATGTAGTTGGGCCCACTGCACTGACAAAAATATCTGTAAATGCCCACACAGCGCTGCTGAGTTGGCATTTACAGATTTTGGGTGAGCCTTGCCCCTCAGGCCGTACCCTGCCTACTCCTCTGCTGCTCTGTAATCATTGAGATAGATGCTATTGGGTCATACAAGGCATCCTTGGAACCCCTAACCTGGTATCTGGGTTTGAAAGAGGCATCATGGGGACCCAGGAGGCAGACACAGGAACCTCGAGTCAGAGCCATCTTAATCCACCAAGCAATCCTATTCAGATCTTTCTGACTGCCTCCAACTCCAGGTCACTTCCTCACCTCGAAGCCTGTATTATGATTGCAGGATCCAAGGAAACTCTCTGGGCCAGATTGTCAGAAAAGTGGGCATCACAATGAAATGTTCAATGGGACAAAGATGTACCTGCACCTTTCAATACAGTTTTCAATGCGATCAACAAACCCACAAAAATGAGACCAAATAATGCACTCGGCACACTGATTCGCAAGCAGTAATGCAGAAGAAGCACAAATAATGGCATTAAAAGGCAGCATCTAGTGAGATTCCCCTATTTATATAGCATCAATCAAATGCTTTCAACAGTAGAGCAAAATAAGTGATGCAGACCCAACAATGTGCGTGTTGCATCATTTGCGGATAGAATGTGCACTACTCACCACAGAAAAACTGCTGCAAAGCATGAAGAACCCTGTAGACACCAGCAGGATATCTGAATGGCCATCCACCTCTTCAGTGGCGAATGATGAATTTTTGGACTAGAAGGCTGTAGATGTATGTGTCTAACATGCGGGAGCAGGAACCATACAAGAAGAATTAGAGGGGGGAGGTTTGCTTTAAAATATTTGCTTAAAATTGTATATTTTACAGATCTTTCTGTGAACAATTCGGTGAAGAGCCGCACAGTTTGCCATCAATTTTGGATGGTAGCACATGAAAAAACACAGTCAACGTAAGTCACCAGCATGGCACAGGACAATTTTGTAATGCATTTTCATTATGGCTTATGCCAATATATAAAACATGTTCATGCTGGCTGCACCCATACATTCCCATGCATTCCGTATCAATATATGCTAGTATTACCATATAAGGAATCCAAGCTACTAAAAAATACCATGTCACAGAAATAAAAGCACCTCCAAACTGGATCTACAAAGATAGGCCAGTGCATAAAGTAATAATTCTTATGTTTGTTTTTACACATGAAACGCAAATAATATACGGCTAGAGTGGAGCATCACTGTAATCCAGTCTAGCCACATAATAACACTCACAATTTTTGCTTTACTCTTGATGTCATGTAAAAAATAACAAATGCCATGCCACAGTAAGAAAGTAAATGCACACTTACACCATTGGCCAAGTAGAAACAAAATGATACATATCATATTCGCTTTACACTTGATGCCAAGTAGAAATTGTTATGCCACTTTAAGAAAGTACATGTAGTTTGAAAATGCTCATGTAGGTCAGTGTAGCCATGTATTAACACTTATGTTTGATTTCATTTGATGCCAGTAAAAAATGAAATGCCACATTAAGAATGTATATGCAGGCTGACACTAGTAGTGCCAGTCTGCATATACTTTGTTAGTGTGGCACAGCATTTGTTGCTTGGCATTGTTAAACCATATTCGAATAGTACAGCCTTATTATGAATATTGGCCTAAGCCCTTTCACGTTACACCGAAAACTGCATCTGAAATGTTCCGCTTTTTGATCAATGTCGCCGCCATTTTAAGAATCGTCCGCCATTTTGATTTCAACTCTTGTTTCTGTGTTCTAAGATGGTGGACCATGTTTTCAACTTGCAGCCAAGCCGAATGACCTTTGAGTTCTGTTAATTTTTAGGCTGACCGAGAGCAGACTGTTTGACCAATGTAAAGAAACCTTGTGACTCGGATGAACTGTCATCCAAGTGTTGTCTGCGCTCACAAGCCTCATTCTCATATAAACAATGAGACAATGGAAAACAAACTCAGATTGTGTGTTCTGGCTGAACTGCATTGTAGTGATTCTTGGAACAAGGCTCACCATGGATCAGAGAACCAACAGAATCATTGTAACTTCATGGACATGTAAACTTGTTTAATCCCTTGTAAAATATTCTAATATTTGCCATATGAACTGGGCACGAACTCTAGCCAGTAACTTATTATCTTGAAGAGAGGCTGGACAATGTTTCAAAAATAGTATACATATGTCTGTGTTTAGATGTCCAGCACTCTCACCCCTCACTGTGTCTGCTGGTACACACTGTCAGGTGTTGGGAGCCAGATATCTATCTGTTTTGCTTTGATACTGTACAGTGATAAAAGAAACTTGTATCTTTTCAACCCGTGATTGGCGAATTTCATTTGTGGTAATAAGCCTTAATATTTCTTTGCTCTTTCACATGGCGCCCGAATAGGGACCCTCAAGATTGTTGTCACCTTGCTGAAGAGAAGAGGTGGCTATCAGACCGGAATCAGAGAGTGAAAAAAAGGGGGCCCCTTTGTATGAGATGCAACACCTCGACAGTACTGCACCTTCCGATCCCTGAACGGTGAGCACACGGTTCGAGAGGGCATCTTGACGAGGGTCCCCATATCGAGGTGGGCTGTTTTGCAGAAATCGCCAACCACAAGGGTCCTTTGTAATCCGATCGGACCTCCTTAGTCCTTTTGTAATTAGGTGAGTCGTGACCCGATTCCTAAGTATCCTGATATTTGGTTGCAGATTTGTACTTGCAAGTTCAAACAACGCCAGGTAACACCAGTGATCTGATATGCCTGGGAAATTGTCTGCCTGTTTCAGGGGTTTATTCCGCAGAGACAGACAATCTTTGGAATTTGTCTGACCGGCGCCACAGGAGGGGTCGCCGGCATGTACTATGTACTGTAAGTACGGCATTGGTAGTATAGTATTCAACGATATTTGACACAGACAAACTAGACATGCTTCTGAATTTCAGTGGCCAGTTCATGGTAGTTTTGAGATTGCTCGTATAGAGTGTTTGGAGTCTATATTGTTAAAGAAAAAGGCTAAGCCTGCAGCATTTGATGTAATTCAGAATTGGAAAAAGGATGCAATGCAGCAACTGAAGAGTAAAAAGAAACATGAACGTTGTCACATCAATAACTCAGAGAAAGCATTATTGGATGATCAACAGAAACAGTCGGAGTGTGTTAGAAATATGGATAGGGCTTTCCAACTTGGTGTACAGAAAATATATCCGTCTAAGGATTTCCATGCCTCAGACAAACAAATTGATAAGCTTTTAAATGAGCGTAGGACTGTAGCTACTGCACCTCCTCCCTATGTGCCTCTTCCAGCTGTTTTACCTCTTCCTGCTGTTATTCCTGTTCCTCCTTTTGTAGCTCTGCCTCCAGTTGTTGCTCCTCTTCCTGTTGTTGCTCCTCCTTCTGCATCTCTGTCCTTACCGCCAGTTGTTGTTGTTCCCTTAACTCTGTCTTTACCGTTAGCGGTAGTGTCTCCACTACCTGTTGTACAAGATTTGTCTGAACTCTCTTTTCCAAGTGGCTCTGCTCTAATTGTAGCAATTAAGGGGCAAGTGCAGATTCAACATTAGTGACTCGAAGTACAGTTTCAAAAGCTACAAAAAGAGAATTGTATGCATGGACTAAGAAATGTATAGAAAAAGGTGAAAAATCAGCTGTCTTAAATGCAATCTGACCAAGAAAGTAATCCCAAACAGAATATTTTTATAGAGGGGATAGGAATGCATTTGGCTGAAATTTGGAATGATGTGACGGACATGGATGTCCCACAAGGGTTGAGGGATTTGAATGTCTTAGCCTATTCAAGGGACACTGCAGAGAAAGTACATGAGCATGTTGAGTGGGTTTTTGAGTTTAAGAGGGAGTTAGATTGCTTGCAGAATGATTAAATATATGGTGGTAGATTGGACACTCTGTATTTGCAGAAATGTTTTCTTCCTTCGTGTAAATCAATGAGTGAAGAGACGCGGATTTGCACAAGGGATGCGCTTAGTTGTATTGCAGATGTTTCGATATCTCCCATGGAAGTATATGATACGTTTAGTCAGTATACTCCAGAAATGCAAAATAAAGTGTTACAGGTAATGGTAGAGAACCTGCAGGATGAGTGTATGAAGAAAAAGATTTGTTGCCCCGCAGATTTGATGATTATTTATAAGAGAGTATTTTCAGTTGACACTGCTTTCACTACTTTGTCGCTCGATTTAGCTCCATTGCTTAACAAGCATTCCAAGTTGCCTACTTCTCAATTGCCAATGAGGGAGATTCCTCCGACATTTGTTTCTAAAGTGGAAATTCCAGCTGAATGCCGCAGCAGGCACACCAGCTACCACTATTGAAGCTCATTATGTTTCACAATTTGTTCATGTCCCATTCTCTAGACAGGAAGTGAATACTATTAGACAGTCGATTCCAGATATTAGGAAACATCCAACAGGGTTTTATAAAGAAATAGAATCTGTCTTGCATACATCTCTTTTCACTCTGGATGATATAGATTTGTTGTTCCGCATGATCCTACCTGCTGATTTATGGAAACAGATTAGAACTGTAGATGATCAGGCAGGGTTGGGTGACACATGGGTTAACTTGGTACGGATAGTCAGAGAAATGAAAGCTCATGAGAGACTGCCACAGGTGATACTACACTGCCAGACAGAATAGTAACTAAATTAAAGACTCTAGTTCCAGAAAGAAGGATAGTTTGGGACAAGGTTACTGCTTGCACCCAGGGGAAATCTGAAGGTCCTACCACATTTTTTAATCAGTTTGAACAAGTATTTTCATATTTTAGAGGTCAGGATTTAAGTACTGAGTCAGGGAAAAGGTTGTTCGTGGACACATTTGTACGTGGATTGTTGCACGATATTCAATCACAGATTATGACTTCCGAAAGCGCCTGGCAAGCTAAACCACAATCCGAAGTATTGCATATGGCTCAGTATTAGGAAAATAGAGTCAATAATGAAAAAGAAAGGATAGAAAAGAAGAAGGGAGACTTGAAAACGAAAATATTGTTGCAACAAATAGTAAGAGGAACCAGAGGGGGGAATACACAGTTTATAGATCAGTTTGCTCCACAGAGTAATGTGCAGATGGATCCTGTACATATGAACCAATGTGCTTATTGCAGACAAGAAGGTTGTTGGCAAGCACAATGCCAATCCTTCAGCAGAGATCGAATAACACATAAGGTACCATGGGTAGACGATCCAGAGGCCGCCCTGGGGTAGGGGGTCCTGGTAGAAGTCAGTTCTCTCAGAATCCACAGTTATTCTCGCAAGATAGTCAGCAACATAGTGTTGATAATAGGAATATTTTTGATAATCCTTCGACTGCCTATCTTTCTGAGGATCTCGTATTCGATTATATATTGTTCCGTTTGGACAGCCCAAAGCAGAGTATGGAACCGGTGCCTATTCCCGTCGATCAGAAAAGGCCCTATGTAGAAATGAAGGTGGGGAATAGCAAGCATCTATTTTTGATAGATACAGGAGCACAGAAGTGTTCCATAAATCATTCACAGATTCCAGATATTCAACTGTCAGGGCAGAATAACATTTATGTAGGGTTTTCTGGCACGCCATGTATTCCACAATATAAGATTTCAGTTGACGGTGAGCAAGCTTTAAAAAGTATAGTCTCTGATTTTGTACATCGAGGAGTGATTGAGGAAATTGAGGATGTTTGTGCAACAGCCCAATTTTACCAGTGTATAAGAAAGGGGATAATGCAATTCCTTTCCATTTCATTATTGATTTACGTGTTATCAATAAGATTGTTGCTCCACAATTTCCAATTGTGCCTGATGTGACTACAATATTAACGATGATTCCAGCTTCTGCTACTCATTTCAGTGTTGTGGATCTTAAGAATGCCTTCTTTAGCATTCCTGTACATGTTGACAGTAGATACTTGTTCGTGTTCACCCTAGGGCGATGCTCGTTTACAGTCACTCGTGTGCTACAATGGTACACTGAGAGTCAGAGTATTTACAGTAGAGCTTTGAAGGAGCAGCTTGCTACATTTGAGCTGCCTCCCACTTGTACATTGTTGCAGTATGTTGATGATCCTCTTTTAGCTGCAGGCACAGAAGTTGCTTGCAAGGAGGGCAATGTGTTGCTGCTTATTCTCCTAGCAGAGCATGGGCATAAGGCTTCTTTGAAGAAGTTTCAATATTGTCGTCAGGAGGTCGCCTATTTAGGCTATCTCCTGTCAAAGGAGGGACTAAGACTGACACCGGAACGGATAAAAAGCGTCTCTAGCATGTCGGTCCCAAATACACAGAAAGGGGTCAGAGCCTTGATAGGCATGGCTTCATACTGTAGACATGTAGACAGTGATCCCTAACTTCTCATTAATGATAAAAGCAATGTTGGTATTGACAAAGAAAGGCATGTCTTTGCCATTACCGTGGAACTTGGATTGCCAGAAAGCTTTTGATCTGCTCAAGGCTGTGTTGTGTTCAGCACCGGTTTTGGGCACACCAAATTATGACAAGGCCTTTGTGTTATATGTGCATGAGTTTGATGAATGTTCTTTGGCTGTGTTAAAGCAGGAACATGGGTGGAAGAATAGACCATACGGTTATTTTTCCTCCACACTTGACCCTGTTACATGCAATTTGCCGAGATGTCTGAGAGCTGTTGCTGCTGCCGCTGCATCTGTTAAACAAAGTGAGGGTATGGTTTTAGGTCACTCTTTAACCGGGATGGTACCCCACTCTGTAGACATTCTATTGAACAGAACGCAAAAGCAACATTTTATCTCAGCACGATTAACAAGATACGAGCTGACTCTATCCACACCGCATATCCAAATTAAGAGATGTTGTGTATTGAATCTTGCCGAACTATTGCCTCGTCCTCAAGACATTGCTTGCAGTGACAAGATGTCACATGACTGCCTCTATACCGCAGAGCAAGAACCCAATGGCAGAATCAATTTAAATGACCACCATTGAAAAATCCACAAGGGGAGCTTTTTTTCGATGGATCTGGCTTCAAACTTTTGGATGGTACATCCACTGCTGTTTATGCCATCACTACATTAAGCACTATTGTGGAAACCAAGGGAATTTCGCATAACTCCGCGCAGGCCGCAGAGATTATCGCATTGACTCGACTTTGTGAACTTTCTGAAGGGCTTAGTGTAAATATATTTACAGATAGCCAGTATGCCTTTGGGGTGATTGACAACTTCGATAGATTATGGGCAGAGAGAGGATTTTTGACCTCACATGGAACTAAGATTCAACATGGCGGTTTGATAGTTCAGCTACTCTCAGCACTTGCGCTTCCTACTCAACTAGCAATAATGAAGTGCGCCACACACCAGAAAGTAACAGATGATGTGGGGAGAGGAAACGCTTTTGCTGACAGGTTAGCCAAACAGACTGCCACCAATTTGTATTCTGAAATGTATGTAACAAAGGAAGCCATCAGTATTTGTATAATAGATGAAGGAATTAATTCTATGAAAAAACATTCAAGCTGATGCCACTCCAGAAGTGCTTAAGCAATGGACTGAGGGTTTAGCAAGCTTAGATGATGAAGGTTGTTGGATAGACAATGTCAAAAAAAAGATGGATGCTACCCAATGCTTATGTCACTGCTATGGTTACAATGGCTCATGGTCCCACTCATATATGTGCTAGAACAATTTGTAAACTGCTAGAACCTGTCTGGGTAAATGTAAACATCTCAAAGACTGACGAGCAGTTGGTCCAAAATTGCATGGTATGCTTAAAGCATATTGTCGGGAAAGGTGCATCGACCTCGAGGGGTAGTTTTGGTCCTCCCTCTGTGCCCTTTGAGGTAATACATTTCGACTTCATCAAAATGGAGCACTGCCAAAATTACAAACACGTTCTGGTAGTCATCTGTGCCTTTAGCAAATGGGTCGAAGCATTCCCTGTAAAAGACGCCACAGCAATAACAACGGCCAAAACCATGCTTAAGGAATATTTTCCTAGGTTTGGGTTGCTGAGGATTCATTTGGTCAGACAATGGTCCACATTTTATCGCTGCTGTTATCCTGCAAATATGCGCGGGATTACAGATTGATAAACGGTTCCAATCGGCCAGACACGCTCAGAGTGCTGGATCTGTAGAACGTCACAATGATATATTGAAGAACAAATTGGCTAAGGTTTGCGCTAGTAGTAATTTGAGATGGCCAGATGCTGTGCCAATTGCTCTATTGTCTATGCAGACGACCCCACAAACAAAAACTGGGCTCTCCCCCTATGAGATAGTGATGGGGAGGCCAGCCAATATTTGGAACATGCCCAAGCCCAAGCAAATGAAAGACGTGGAGCATTTGCTCCTTTCTGAATATTTTGACCAGTTACCTCAAAACTTGTATTTGATTAATCAACAGGTGCGAGAAGCCCTCCCAGTAAAATACGAGGGGCCAGGTCACCGACTTCGACCCAGCGACTGGGTGCTCACCAAGGTTTTTGAAAGAACATCCTGTCTCGCACTGCGTTGGAGAGGACTGTTCCAAGTCCTGTTGGCCACACAGACCACTGAACGAGTAGACAGAAAGAAACATTGGATACTCGCGACGCATGTTAAGAAGATACCTTTGCCTCTGCCACACGACGAAGGAGAAGAGAAAGAAATTGTTCACTTTGTTCCTTATCACACGCCCATTCTGACTGACACCAAAGGTGTCCCAGAAACCGTTCATGAGCCTGTGGGGCCTGGAGAGATTGCTGCTTTGCATTCTTCTTCAGATCTTTCTGCATCATTGAGCAATCTTGCTTCTGTTTCACCACTTCCATCAGGTAGCAACAACACTTTGTTCGCAGATCACCCCGTACCTGGAGTCTTGAGGTACGATCTGAGTCCGTGGAACTAGACTTACAGCATAGCATCGGCTGTGCCCACAAGAAACCACCGTTGAGCTGGTCCCTTGCCACGCTCTCACTGAAACAGAAATAAGTGACAGGAACCAGCAAAGTTACCTTCAACCACGTGGTCAGGGGCCACCGATGGATGAAGTAAAAGAGCCTGCCGGCGAGGCTTCGGAACGGGCTCTGATAGACAATGCACTTTTCTAACTCTACTCATACAGAGCAAGCTATTGGTCTTGTGGCTGACAAATAATCTGATTATCAAAGATCATGGTCCTTGAGGACTCGTTGTTTTCTAGTCACAATGTTAATCAGTCTGACAGTTGTATTTTCGCTTGGGTTTTGGTATTTAGAAAGAATGCGTCCATTTGAGACGTTGTTACCTACTGAAATTGTTCCCACTATGTCTTCATCTTTTGTGCATCTGCACACTCTACCTCCTAGGGATTCCCAACACAGACAGAGTTATCACAATAACACTCTCCAATTAATCATGAATGCCTCCCATGTGATTCTAAGCAAAACAAATTGCTGGGTGTGTTCACATTTGCCACAGCATTGGGAAAAAGGGTTGGGCTGGTATATTCATCCTCTTCCTTTGACTACTCCATGCTACGCCCCACTGAGGGCACTATTCTTTGGTCGTTGGAATGACAGTTTTTCTGGGAACTTCAATGGGACTAATCAGAACGAATTCGAAAAATGAGTCCTGACACCTTTGGGATATTTCCTTTTTATGAATAGGAGCAAGCTCAATCTTGCTTCTATTAGGCCTTCCAATAGACTTTCTAGACCTTTCCAATTACTAATTTCTTTCAAGATGGCTCCCGTAGGCAACCAGGATGCCATGCCTCCTTCCTACACTATCAATCATAGCCCCAACTCTGTTTCCTTCTGTATACAAAGCAATGGTTCTCAGCCAATGGGTACATTCAAGGGTTGTACCAACATTGCAAACCTAACTACTGAGGACAGACCTTTGTATGTAGGTGATCCCGTTTATTTTTTCTGTGGAAATGAAGCTTATCCTTGGTTACCCAGAGATTGGCAGGGTACTTGTTAATTGGGTATCTTGTTACCAGGTGTATATGTGGCTAGCACCTCTGAGGTCTCTAGAGCTCGTCCAAGGCGGGACGAGAATGGTGATACTCCTTTGCAGGTTATGGGTGATGTAGCAAAATCCTTTGTAGCATTTTAGGGACAGATAATGAACTCTGAGGATATTAGGAGACTAGCAAGAGTATTGGAGAAAACCATCAACAGAACCACCAATATACTATACAACATGACGCTGGAACAAAAAGCAATCAGATTAGTGGCGCTTCAGAATAGGATGGTGTTAGACGTTATCCTAGCTGAACGTGGTGGGTTATGTAAATTGGTGGGATCTGCTTGCTGTGTTTTCGCACTTGACTCCTCCCCTACCATATTCAAGGCAATACAAAATCTGCATACTTTGACCACGGAAGTACATGTCCCTAAGGGAAACTGGGATCTTAGTGCTTGGTTTTGGGACTTTCTACATTCATGGGGCTGGAAGCTCTTAGTGATAGTTCTCAGTGTTCTAGTGTTCTGCTGTTGTTGTGTACAATGTCTTCCTGCCTTATGTTCTATGTTAGGAGGATGTTGTGCACAAACTATAGGTACATTAGGACCAAAGTTACATGTGCCCAAGAAAACTGCTAACTCTTTTGTAATGAAAGATATCACTATCAAGGAACTCATGGCAATTGATATTTCTGAAGAATGTGATTCAGGATGTACGGACATTGAAGTGTGGGGTTTTGAGTAAAGTGAATGTTTGAGTAATGCTGTTGGCTTAGGCCAAATGGAGGGTTTGTTAAACCGTATTAACATATTACCGCCTTTTTATGAATATTAGCCTAAACCCTTTCGCGTTACACAGAAAACTTCATCTGGAATGTTCCGCTTTTTGATCAATGTCACCGCCATTTTAAGAATCGTCCGCCATTTTGATTTCAACTCTTATTTCTGTGTTCTAAAATGGTGGACCGTGTTTTCAACTTGCAGCCAAGCCGAATGGCCTTTGAGTTATGTTAATGTTTAGGCTGACCGAGAGAAGACTGTTTGACCAATGTAAAGAAACCTTGTGACTCGAATGAACTGTCATCCAAGTGTTGCCTGCGCTCACAAGCCTCATCCTCATATAAACCATGAGACAATGGAAAACAAACTCAGATCGTGTGTTCTGGCTGAACTGCAATGTAGCGATTCTTGGAACAAGTCTTACCGTGGATCAGAGAACCAACAGCATCATTGTAACTTCATGGACATGTAAACTTGTTTAATCCCTTGTACAATATTGGAATATTTGTCATATGAACTGGGCACAGACTCTAGCCAGTACATTATTAGCTTAGAGAGAGGCTGGACAATGTTTCAAAAATAGTATACATATGTCTGTGTTCATATGTCCAGCACTCTCACCCCTCACTGTGTCTGCTGGTACACACTGTGAGGTGTTGGGAGCCAAATAGCTATCTTTTTTGCCTTGGTACTGTACAGTAATAAAAGATACTTGTATCTTTTCAACCCATGATTGGCGTATTTCATTTGTGGTACTAAGCCTCGATATTTCTTTGGTCTTTCAGGTATCAAGGGTAAATAAAACATGAAACATGTTATTAGATAGCTAGACTGACCTGCATTCAATGTAGGCTGGTCTAGGCAGGTAATAACACTTATTGTGTTGGCATTACTCTTGAGTAATAAATGACATGCCACAATAAGAAAGTACATGCAGACTGGCACCACTAATGTAGGAAAGTCTAGCAAGGTAATAACACTTATTTTCGCTTTACTCTTGATGCACATTTACTCTGCACCAAGGTGAAAGCAAGAGGAAAACAAACATTAGACGTGTAGTTACCGGTCTACATTCAGTGTAGGCCAGTCTAACTGGGTAATAACACTTGACATGTTTGCTTTACCCATAACACCCAATTACTGTGCATCCAGGTTTAAGTAAACATGATAGGTGTTATTACCTGGCTAGACGGGCCTACCTGGAATGTCCAGTGACAACACTCGTCATTTGTTTTATGCTTAAAGCACATTAACTCTGAATCAAGGTAACACAAACATGATAAGTGTTATTACCCGGCTAGACTACCAGAATAAAGCAAGAATTGACAAAAGCAATAGGTCTGATTGAGTTTAAATTCACTTGCAGTCATATTAAATGCCCAAAACAGTTCTCATATGCCCCAGGCCAAAAGCACATCCACATGGTGCATACAATGCAAGGTGAAGTCTTATACTGTGAGGTATGACTGTCATATGACAGGTACAACATCAGTTGCCCAGGTGTAGTCAAATTGGTCAAATTGCAGTCAGCCTATGACCAGGTGTTGTCTTGTAAGCTGTGAAAACAAATGAAAATAACGAGGCTGAATACCCCAAAAGGAAATACACCAAACGCGGGTTACAAAGAAAGATGCAGAGATCTTTATTCTATAACTGAACAGTTTCAAAGGACAAAGCAACAGATTGCTATCAGGCCCACAGTACAAAACAGCGAACTCCAGCCCTGTTCGTTGTGTGCTCAATGAGTGGGACTGTACATTAGAATAGTCACACCTTTTATAGAGTCCAAAATATGATGTCCAGCCCACCTACAAGTTAATACATCACAGATCTAGGGTTTGTGCCGAGTTTGCATCTTAATTTATGCATCTATACATGTAGGGGTTATCCTTAATACATTCGTCAACGAGTTACAATAGCAACAGTGTGTCTTTGGATTTCTTGTTGAGCCTTCACAGATCTCTTTATACAATGCAGTTAAACAAGTGTTCACATTTCGGTATTTGACTATATTATGTTTAACATGTGCTCATGGATTAGCTTCGTGGCACAGGTAATCCTCTATACACAGGTCAACGAAGGACAAGGTCTCAGTACATGACCCTAACATTTGGCCTGCAGGCAGTTTACATATTAACTTGTACACAGAGGTCAAGTCGGCCATGTTACATTCAGAATGACACTCTCCACCATTTTAGGACACAGGGTGACTTTAGAGAGAGAATCTAAAATGGCGGATGAACCTAAAATGGCGGCTTACACAGATCTAACGTCAGGACCTTGCAACGCGTATTTCTTCGCAGAGCGACTTGGCATAAGCCAATATATATATGCACGATCTAGAGGGTATAATACATTTTCCCGTTTCGACAAACCCTCCTTTTGGCCTATGCCAAGCGCTAAACTACTTCTAATCACTTTACGAATAATTCCACGTCTCAATGTCCACACACCCTGAATCACCATCGGAGATATCAATTGCCATTAGATCGGTTACCAGAATTTCTTTCAGAACATATTCATTGGAGTTTATGTCTGGGGCGTATACCTTGCGTCCTAACGTACCCATCGCCTGTGCGCAACATCCCCCTAGCATCGAACATATACCAGGAAGACACTGTATACAGCAACAAAGGAACAACAGAATTCCCAAAATGATCAGCAAGACTGAAAGTACCTTCCAACCCCAAGATCGCAGAAAGTCCCAGAACCAAGGGCTAAGATCCCAGTTTCCCTCGGGAACATGCACTTCTGAATTTAGGACATGCAGATTCTGTATTGCCTTGAAGATATTTGTCGAGGAATCTGGCACGAAAACACAGCAAGTGGACCCCACTCATTTACATACACCTCCACGTTCAGCTAGGATGACATCTAATGTCATCCGGTTCTGAAGTGCTACTGACCTTATTGCTTTCTGTTCTAGAGTCATATTATAGAGTATGTCAGTAGTCCGGTTGATGGTTCTCTCCAGTACTCTCGCTAGTCTCCTGATATGCTCTGAGTTCATTATTTGTCCCCAAAATGGCACAAAAGATTTTGCTACGTCTCCCAGAACTTGCGCTGGAGTGTCACAATTCTTGTCCCGCCGTGGACGAGCCTTTGAAACCTCTACAGTACTGGCTATGAATACCCCGGGTAACAGGATCCCTAAATAACAAGTTCCCTGCCAATCCCTAGTAACCATGTAAATGCTATATTACCGCAAACAAAGTAGACAGGTTCAGCTACATACAAAGGTCTGTCTTCCCCAGTCAAATTCGCAACGTTGGCACAATCTTTAAAATCACCCATTGACTGAGTACCATTCCTCTGTATGCAGAAAGAAACTGAATCGGGGCTATGGTGTAAGAAGGAGGCGTGGCATCCTTATTGCCTATAGGAGCCATTTTAAAGGAAATCAAAGATTGGAAAGGACAAGACAATCTATCAGAAGGCCTAATAGAAGCAACGTTGAGCTTACTTCTATTTGCAAAAAGCGAGCATCCCAAGGGAGTCAAAACACGTTTTTCAAACTGATTCAAATTAGTCCCATTGAAGTTCCCTGAGATGTTATAGTTCCAGTGACCAAAGAATAGTGCTCTAAGAGAAGCATAACATGCAGTTGTCAAAGGTAAGGGATGAATATACCAACCTAGCCCCTTATCCCCATGTTGCGGTAAATGCGAGCAAACCCAACAGTTGGACCTATTAAAGATGGCATGTGTAACATTCATGATAAGTAATAGCGTATTGTTGTGATACCTCTGTCTATGCTGGGAATCTCTAGGAGATAGAGTGTGCAGATGCACAAAAGGAGTAGAAACAGTAGGTACATTTTCAGTCGGTAACTAATTCTCGAGCGGATGTACTTCCTCTAGATACCAGAAGCCTAAAACAATGACTATTATAAAACCAATTAACATTATCAACAAACAGCAATACGTTTTTGGGGCCCATGTTGTAGACTGTCTTTTTTTGGCAGCTGGTCACATGTTCACTTATCAGTCTTGTACGAGCGGTAGCAGTGGCAGGCATTGTAGTCTTCAAACGAAAACACCAATGTTTTTAGCTGGCGACCTCCAGGCCGAGCGTCTTCTTAGTCCTTCCACAAACCCTAGCCAACAGCCCTGTGCAGACAATAGATCAGGACGAAAAGGCAAGCCCTTGATGATTTTCCTTGATCGCACAGCCGAACCGTGCAGTAGGTCTATTTCCTAGGTCGCAGATCGTACCTCGTGCCTCCTGGTACTGAGTGATCTGAGAACAAAGTGTCATCACTTCCTGTTTGAAGTGACGTATCAAGAACAAGAGAGGATGCAAGACCCAGAACAACAGTTTCCGGAAAAAAGACTGTTGGAGAGTTTGGAGACAAAATGGCTGTTTCCCCAGGCCCCACGGGCTCAGGGAGAATCTCCAACGCACTCTCGATGCTGTTTACTGCTTCGGGATCGTTGATTGCAGTACTGATGAGGGGTTCTGTTTCTTCTGTATCATATGGCACTGGGTGTGGAATCTTCTTGGTGTGGGTCGCATGGATCCAATTCTTCCTGCCTGACACTCGCACCGCCTTTTGCGTGACCAGCAGGACTTGGTAGGGGCCCCGCCACCGAGGTGCAAGGCAAGACGATCGCTCGAATGCTTTTATGAGGACCCAGTCATCGGGCCGTATGATGTGACCGGGGCTCTCGTATCGTACAGGTAAAGCCTCTCACACCTGGTGATGAATCAAATACAAGTTTTTAGTCAACTGGCTACAGTAATCTGAAAGAAGTACATTTTCTACATTTCGCAGTGAACGATTTTTTGGAAGGTTGCAGATATTAGCAGGCCTCCCCATAACCACCTCAAAGGGAGAGAGCCCAGTCTTAGTTTGAGGGGTTGTACGCATCGATAACAACATGATCAGTAAGGCGTCCGGCCATTTTAGTTTGGTGCCGGCACACGTCTTAGCGAGCTTGTTTTTAATGATGCCGTTGTGTCTTTCTACTAGTCCGGCACTCTGAGCGTGTCTGGCCGAGTGGAACCGTTTATCGATCTGTAATCCCGCGCATATCTGTAGAATTACAGCAGCGATAAAATGTGGACCATTGTCCGACCAGATGACTCTTGGTAGCCCGAACCTAGGGAAATAATCTTTTAACATAGTCTTTGCAGTAGTCATGGCTGTAGCGTGTTTTACAGGAAAAGCCTCAACCCATTTGCTAAAAGCAGAAATGACAACTAACACGTATTTCAAGTTATTACATTGTTCCATTTCAATAAAATCAAAGTGTATAACCTGGAAGGGGACAGAAGGTGGACCAAAACGTCCCCTAGGAATTGCCGTTCCCTTTCCCACATTATGCTGTAAACAGATCATGCAGTTTTGGACAAAACGTTCAGCTACCTTAGAGATTGTATCATTTACCCATACATTTTCCAACATTGGTGTAATCTTGCGGGCACATATATGAGTAAGGCCATGAGCCATAACAACCATCATCATAATATATGCGTCAAGAAGTAGCCATTTTCCTTCAACTTTGTCCACCCAACAGCCATCACCATCAAGTTTCCCCAAGCCCTCAGCACACTTTTTAGACTCTTGCAATGTGGCATTGGCTTGGATATCCCTCACAGAATCGATACTCTCATCCATAGTACAGGCATTTGTGGCTTCCCTTGAAGTATATATGTTTAAAGAGAGATCAGTGGCAGTCTGTTTAGCTATCTGGTCAGCAAAAACATTCCCTTTTCCTATATCATCTACAATCTTTTGATGGGCTGCACATTTTACAATAGCTAACTGAGTAGGGAGTGCAAGCGCTGAGAGTAGCCATACTATCAGGGAGCCATGCTGGATCTTTGTACCATGTGAATTTAAGAACCCTCTTTCTGACCAAAGTCCCCCAAAGTTTTGAACCACCCCAAAGGCATACTGACTGTGAGTGTATATATTCACGGTAAGCCCTTTGGAAAGTTTGCAAGCTCGGGTCAATGCTATAATCACTGCAGCTAGAGTTAATCGTGATTCTCTTGGTTTCCACGACGGTGCTCAGCGTAGTGATTGCATAAGCAGCTGTGGGTGTACCATCCAGAAGTTTGAAGCAGGAGCCATCGCAAAACAGCTCCCATTGCAGATTGTTCAAAGGAGTATCTTTTAGATCAATTCTACCCTTTGTCTCTTGTTCGGTAGTGTAAAGACAGTCATGTGACTCTTCGTCACTGCAAGCAGTACCTTGCGGGAATGGTAAGAGTTCAGCCAGATTAAGAACACAACACCTCTTAACTTGTATGTGTGGTGCAAACAAAATCAATTCATATCTTGTCAACCGTGCGAAAGTGAGATGTTGCGTTTGAGTTCTGTTCAGTAGAACATCTACAAAGTGAGGCACCATCAGGGTTAAAGCATGGCCTAGGACGATTCCCTCACTCTGTTTTACAGACGCAGCAGCAGTAGCGACAGCTTGCAAACATCTTGGCAAAGCGCATGCTACAGGATCAAGGGCGGAAGGAAAGTAACCGCATGGCCTATTCTTCCGTCCATGTTCCTGCGTTAACACAGCCAAAGCACATCCATCACATTCATGCACAAACAACAGAAAGGCCTTTTCATAATTTGGTGTGCCCAAAACTGGTGCCAAGCACAATGCAGTCTTGAGCAAATCAAATGCACGCTGGTGCTCCATGTTCCACGGCAATGGCGAAGAGATGCCCTTCTTCGTCAGAGCCAACAACGGCTTAGTCATTAACGAGAAATTGGGGATCCACTGCCTACAGTAAGAAGCATTCCTATGAAGGCTCTAACTTCTTTCTGCGTATTTGGGACAGACATGCTAGAAATGAGTTTTATCCATTCAGGCGTCAATCTTCCTCCCTCCTTTGACAGGAGATAGCCTAGATAGGCGACCTCCTGGCAACAATATTGAAATTTCTTAAGCAAAGCTTTATGTCCATGTTTAGCCAGGTGAATAAGCAACAACACAGTGCCCTCCTTACAAGCGCTTTCTGAGTCGGCAGCTAAAAGCAAGTCATCACCATATTGAAGCAGTGTACAAGTAGAGGGCAACTCAAGGGTATCGAGTTGTTCTTTCAGAGCCCTACTATAGATGCTAGGACTTTCCGTGTAACCCTGGGGTGCACAGGTAAATGTGAAGGAGCGTCCTCCTAAGGTGAATGCGAACAAATATCTACTGTCCTTGTGTATAGGAATACTAAAGAAAGCATTCTTCAGATCCACAACACTAAAATGAGTAGCTGAGGCCGGAATCATAGTCTGCATCGTCGTTACATCAGGCACAATTGGAAATTGTGGAGCGACGATCTTATAAATGGCATCTAAATCAATTATGAAGCGAAAAGGAATCGCATTATCGCCTTTTTTATACAGGGGCAAAATCGGACTATAGCACAAACTACCTGCAATTTCCTCAGTCACCCCTCGATGTACAAAATCGGAGATGATGCATTTCAAAGATTGCTCCCCATCAGCTGAAATCTTATACTGCGGAATGCGCGGCATCTTCACTCCATGTTTCAACACAATCTTAACAGGCTCAATTTGCAAAACACCGACATCATTGTCATCAACTGCCCATAAACACTCCAGAACATCACTAAATTCTGATGGCAAAGGTCTAGTCAAGAATTGAGAGACAGAAAGTTGCTGTGGCGAAATCGTCAAACGCACTCCATCAGAGGAACAATGAATTACCGCATTTAATTCCTACAACAGATTCAATCCCAGCAAATTCTCTCCACAATTCAAAGTCAAAAGGAATGTACAATGGTTCGTAAACAGACCCAAAGAAATAGGTACCGGTGAAGAAACTGGACAGATAACTGGTGTGCCAGAAAACCCTACAGAAACATTGGTTTGCACTGACAGTGGAATGTTTGGAACCCGAGAATGATCGATGGAACACTTTTGTGCCCCTGTATCTATCAAGAATAGATGTTTCCTATTTCCCACTAACATTTCAACGTAGGGACCTTTCTGATTAACGGGAATAGGCGTATGTTCCAAACCCTGCTTCGGGCAATTCTAGTGAAACAGAATATCGTCGAAAGGAAGTTCTTCAGAGAGGTAAGCGGCAGAAGGATGGTCAAATATGTTTCTGGTATCCACACTTGGTGCCTGATTATCCTGTGAAAAAACTTGCTGTGAATCTTGTGAAAACTGACCTCTACTAGGGCCCGCTACACCCGGGCAACTTCTCGGTTGTCTACCCATGTTTCCAAACATGTTATTTGACCTCTGTCGGAGGATCGGGCATTGTGCACGCCAATGACCCTCTTGCCTACAATAGGCACACTGAATAATGTTTACAGGACCCAAGGGCACATTTCCTTGTGGAACATACTGACCTCTATTTTGTGAATTACCCCCTCTATGGCCTCTAACAATTTGCTGTAATAATACTTTGGTCTTCAAATCGCCTGTTCTCATTTCTACTCTTTCTTTTTCATTATTGATACGATTCTCATAGTACTGAGCCATGTGCAGTACTTCTGATTAAGACTTCGCTTGCCAAGCGCTCTCAGAAGACATAATTTGCGAATGGATGTCTGGCAACAATCCACGCACAAATTTATCTACAAATAATCTTTTCCCAGACTCTGTGCTTAAATCTTGTCCACTGAAATCCGAGAATACCTGTTCGAATTGATTAAAGAACTCGGTAGCACCCTCAGACTTCCCTTGGACACAGGCGGTAAGCTTGTCCCAAATAATTCTCTTTTCGGGAATCATAGTTTTCAATTTTGCAACTATTCTGTCAGGCAAAGTTAGTATCACCTGAGGCGGTCTTTCGCCAGCTGGCCTTTCTCCATCGAGTCTAAATTATGTTAACCCATGTATCTCCTAACCATGATAAGTCATGTATAGTGCTAACCTGTTTCCACAAATCTACGGGCAGGAGTACGGGAAATAACAAATCAATATCACTTAAAGTGAATATTGAGGATTGCAAAACAGACTCTATTTCTTTAAAGAACCCTGTCAGATTTTTCCTAATGTCGGTAATAGGTTGTCTAATGGTGTTCACTTCCTGTCTTGAGAGGGACGTGAACGAACTGAGACACATAATGTGCAGGTATTTCCTCAGCAGCTGTACCCGCTACAGCATCAGCGGGGATCTCAACTTTTGGGACAAGTGTCGGAGGAACCTCTCTCATAGGCAACTGAAAAGTAGGCAACTCTGAACGATTACTAAGCAATAGAGCCAAATCGAGCGCTAAAGCAGCCGAAGAAGTGTCAAGTGAAAAAGCTCTCTTGTAAATACTTGATAACTCTGTGGGACAACTAATCTTTCTTTTTACACACTCATCCTGTAGGTATTCTACCATTACCTGTATCACTTTCCTCTGCATTTCTGGCGTGTACTGACTATACCTGTCATATACTTCAACTGGAGTTATCAACGAGTCTGAGATCCATCTAATCGCGTCCTTCATGCAAATTCGCATTTCCTCAGATATCAATTTGCGACAAGGAAAGAACCGTTTCTGCACATACATACTATCTTCATCTTCATCCTCATTCTGTAACCTTTCCAACTCCTTTTTATACTCAAATACCCTCTCAACATGCTATTGTACTTTCTTCACAGTGTCTCTAAAGAACGCTACGGTGTTCAGATCCCTCAACCCTTGTGGGAGATCTGTATTGTTTAACCTGTCCCACATTACACACAAATGGATCCCTAATCCCTCAATAAAAACATTTTTCTCAGGAAAATTGTCCATATTAGAAAGTGTGGCAGAACCAATGCAATCAATTCACGTTTCTTCTCTGGGGATACAGTATTGTGAGTGACAATCCTCGATCCCGCTACCTGATCTACTACAAGTGGTGCAGAGCCACTTGGAAGAGGGAGAGTAGGCATGTTCAACGGAGGTGTTATCACTGGTACAACAAAAAAGAGCGGAGGAGCAGGTGGAGGAGCAGGCAGAGGAGCAGCACAAAAGGAGGACCAACGACTGGAGGAAGAGGAACGACAAGAGGAATGATAGGAGCAAGAGGAGGAATAACAGCAGGAAGAGGCAAAGCAGCAGGAAGAGGAACATACGGAGGTGGCGCAGTGGCACCAAACCTTCGTTCATTTAGCAATTTATCGATAAGTTTGTCAGAAACATGAAAGTCTTTAGAAGGATAGATTTTCTGAATACCAAGTAAGAAAGCCCTATCCATATTTCTAGCTGACTCAGACTGTTTATCCTGGTCATATAACAACACTTTTTCGGCGTTCGTCTTATGATGGCGCGCATGTTTTTCTCTACTCTTAAGCTGCTGTAAAGCTTCTTTTTCCAATTCTGCAATTCATCGAATGTTGCAGGTCTAGTCTTTTTTCTTTAATGATATAGATTCTAAGTAGTCTATGCAAGGGATCTCAAAACTACCATTGATTGGCCACTGAAGTTCGGAAGCATGTTTAGTTTGTCTGTGTCAAATATCATTAAACATTATACTACCAATGCCATGCTTACAGTACATAGTACAAGCCGGCGACCCCTTCTGTGGCGCCGGACGGCTAAATTCCAAAGATTGTCTGTCACTGTGGAATAATGCCCTAAAGCAGGCAGACAATTTCCCAGGCATATCAGAATACTGGTGTTACCTGGCCAATAATTGTACTTGCAAGTGCAATGCTCCAAAACAAATTATCAGGATACTTAAGAATCGGGTCACGACTCACCTGAAGGAGGTCCTATCGGATTTCAAAATTTTTCTGACAAATTTTACCTTGTGTTTGGTGATTTCAGCAAATCTGCCCGCCTCGATATGTGGACCCTCGTCAAGATGCCGACTTGGACTGCGTGCTCACCGTCCAGGGATCAGGCCATGCAGCGCTGTTGAGGTGTCACGTCTCATTCAGAAAGGGGCCCCTTTTTTCTTTACACTGTCTGATCCCGGTCCAATAGCAGTGTCAACCTTCAACGAGCTGGCATCAATCTTGAGGGTCCCTATTTGGGACGCCATCTGTGAAAACAAATGAAAATATCGAGGCTGAGTACCCCAAAAGGAAATACACCAAACACGGGTTACAAAGAAAGATGCAGAGATCTTTATTCTATAACTGAACAGTTTCAAAGGACAAAGCAACAGATATCTATCAGGCCCTCAGTACAACACAGCGAACTCCAGCCCTGTTCGGTGTGCTCAGTGAGTGGGACTGTACATTAGAATAGTCACACCTTTTATACAGTCCAAAACATGATGTCCAGCCCACCTACAAGTTAATACATCACGGATCTAGGGTTTGTGCCGAGTTTGCATCTTAATTTATGCATCTATACATTTAGGGGTTATCCTTAATACATTTGTCAATGAGTTACAATAGCAACAGTGTGTCTTTTGATTTCTTGTTGAGCCTTCGCACATCTCTTTATACAATGCAGTTAAACAAGTGTTCACATTTCAGTATTTGACTATATTATGATTAACATATGCTCATGGATTAGCTTCGTGGCACAGGTAATTCTCCATACACAGGTCAACGAAGGATAAGGTTTCAGTACATGACCCTAACATTTGGCCTGCAGGCAGTTTACATATTAACTTGTACACAGAGGTCAACACAGCCATGTTACATTCGGAATGACACTGTCCACCATTTTAGGACACAGGGTGACTTTAGAGAGAGAATCTAAAATGGCGGATGACCCTAAAATGGCAGCTTACACAGATCTAAGGTCAGGACCTTGCAACACGGATTTCTTCTCAGAGCGACTTGGCCTAGGCCAATATATATATATATATACACGATCTAGAGGGTATAATACGTTTTCCCTTTCAACAGTGCCATGTAAATCAATTACATATCCAGAGATTACATTTATACAGCCTGTGAGTTAGGCACAGTCTGACATTGCTGAATTGTGCAAAATGTTTTCATCATAGCCATAGGTCCCCAAAACACATGTTATCATGTTTGTTCCTACCCAGATTACATAGTAATCACAGGACTACATTTTTCAGAATGCATTATGCACATTCAGTGAAGAAGCTCAAAGATGTTCACTCTGCCCTATCAATGCACAGCAGTGGTTGCAAAGGGTTTCAGTGTACGAATGCCCTTTGCATCAAACAGTTCTGATATAGTGAAAGGATGACATACCCCAGAATGCAATATCCCCCACTAATTACCAATGCCACCACAGGCATTCACTTTTCCTCATTAGGTATAGGTTTCCTGACCAGAGTTTATGTCCCATACCACATTTTCCTCACAGTGTTCAAATTCCCCCACATGGCCACATATGCCAGAATGCATCAGCTTCTTCATTACAGAAGGCCAGGTAGTGTAAGGTAGTGCCAGAAGTCACACTGCCCCAGTACTGTGGCTCTCAGACAATGACATGCCCCAGAATACATTCTACTTCTCATAATGCAGATAATCACTTGAACTACACATCCCATAATTCTCTCTAGCTCCCTCAATACACATTCAAAAGATATGTGTCTGATAAACCAGATGTCTACCCTACTACCCTATTGATGTCTCAACAGGACTACATTCCTCTACAAACACTATTATTCACTTAATTCAGAATCCCTCCCTTACCCAACACGCATACGACTACCTGTCCAATAATGTACATTGTTCCCTTAAGCATGTATGGGCCCACAAGTCTAAGATTCCATGGACGCTCTGAGACTCACCCAGTGCTGATGCCTCCTGAGGGCTACTTTGCATTAGTAAGTGTGGATAATCCGTAATGCTAGCGGCACACAAAAAAACACAGTTTCAACTTCTTACTCAGTGCACAGGTTCCTGCTTGATTACATATACTACAATGCACTCTTCTTTAGTCAGGGAAGACGCCCTACCAGAACTACATACAGCAGAAAACCCATATCCTCGGTACACTGGTGTTCCCAATCCAACAAGTCTGAATTTACCTCCCTAATAAAGGTTTTAGCCAAATCACCCTATTTTTGCCTTCCAAATGTACCTGAGGATTTCCCCAAATCTCACCAACATAACTGGGAATTCGCCCTAATATAATAAAGTTATACGTACCTCACCAACATTTCCTGTCGTTCTCTCTAAAGTTCCTAGCAAATGTTCTGGGTTGTGGGTACCAGAACCGACAGCCCTGCGCTCTGATAGATTCTGAAGTGAACTATCTAGCAGGGAGGGTGTGTGAGCAGAGAGTGCAGATATGTTTGCACTGACTGCAAGTGCCTGAAGGATTTGAGTGTGAGCAGATGTGAGATGGCTGTATGTCGAAAATGTTGGGCCAGCAATATTTGTCATTAGTATACGGCGAAGGTCAATTAGCTTCTTTCAAGCAAGCTCATTGGCCCTCGCACAGGCCTTGCCTCGCCAAGAAGGCTCTGAAGCCTCTGCTTCTCCGCCGCAGCATCCCAGAGTGGTGGCCATGGAAAGGGAGAAGGGACTACATGTAGTCCCTTCTCCCTGATCCCTGGCAGTCATTTTATTTTTGCTTTTATTCTCGAGTCGAGAAACGGTCGCAGTGCTGTTTCTCAACTAGAGAACAATTGCTATTGGTACCCTGGTATAACATATGGGGGTACTAATGGCAATATGACACTGGGGTGGGGGGCTCCATTAAAGCCCTCGGTTAGCTCAGGCTTCTAAATATGGTCCTAGGGCATTACCCGACCAGCTCACTGAAGAGGCCCTACAAGGCTGAAACACGTGTCTGGGATTGCTGTTGGTATTCTTGTTCAAAGGAGGTTTCCTTGGCATTACTGATCTGGACTGCCTTTGTGGGCAGGACAAAGAATGATATGCAAATGGACATTCCTCATTTGTGAAAGGTACAGTGATCAAAAAGCGATGGCTGTGGTCTCTCAAACTGGGAAAAAAACACAGAACAGGTTATCATGCCATGTTTTTTCTAGAGAGGGGCACCTACTACCTTTTTGTACCAGTTAATCAGTGGCCCCACGATTCAGTGTCTATGTTCATTGGCGAGGCTCCCATATCTCCCAGTACACGATGGACACTCCAATACGCATAACACCCACGATGTTAGCAACACTTTCCCCATATTACCAGAAAAAAACATGTAACAGATCCAAATGTCAACACATAATTTCCCTCGTGATATAAGAGCATAGCTAGCAAAATATGTTGCATATATTAGCTCCAGTGCCAAACCATAATATTCTCATATCATGAAATTACTGTTCAGGCTGCATTATGCCCTTCAAGGTTGATTACACATTTTCAAAATGTCAGATTAAACAAGCTCTACCACTTTCAAGAATGCTGCCTGAGAGGCATATTTGGCTAGTTTATACAATAACATCTTAAGGCCAAATGTTTAGATTTTGCAAAGTCATACCAATCAACATATTTCCCCAGTGCCCACATTTTGTAGCAATGCATGTTTTGCTTACTGTGAAAAAATCCTGGAACAAAACACATGATTTACCTGCTGTGTGGATCGTTTAAATAAAGCACATTTGCCCAATGTCTCAATGTTCCAGTAAAACAGTAAGATACATATTTCATAATGCGTGACACAATTTCACTAATGCACATATTTTCCTCAGTTTCCAGAATGCCACATTAGTACCTGACGAGGGGGGGTGGCTGCCTCCCATGCAAAGAGGTAAAGACCCTTTTCTGAGTCTCCTTGGAGCAGGAGGCCACCATCGTCCCTCGATGGGAATCAGGTACGTGGCTCCCCTTTTCCACATATTTAGTCCCCACCACCCGCTTCCAACTTACCTTGTGCTTCTTTGTCCCACGCCGACACGGCACATTTCTGACATCCCCAAATGGCCTCCATGGAAAGGGAGAAGGAACTACCTGTAGTTCCCTTCTCTCCGAATATGGCAGCCATCTTTTTTTGTTTTTTTGTGTCCAGTTAATAAACAGTTATCTAGCTGTTTCTCAACTTGAGAAAAGTACTCTTTTACTACCCTTGTACAACATGCAGGGGAACTAATAGCAATATAACCCTCAGAGGGCAAACCAAAAGAGGTGATGGCTGGAGGGTTTAGAATAAATCCTAAACTCTGGCATTGCTCTGGGCAACCCTCCAGACCATCGATCTTTGCCTGCCAAGCCATTACAAAAGGGGAAACAAACATATGCAAATCAGGCTAGGTCCCACCCCAACCTCTAGGTCCCATCCTTTCTGCACGAGAAATCATGCATCCCCAGACATGTTTTGGCCTCATTGGGTATCATCAGTGAAGAAGAGCTTGGGTCTTTAGTCCCAGTAGGCACAGGACCCATATCTGGGCATACCCGTCCCACTTGGGGTGACAATACCAAAACAAAAGATGTGATGACTAGAAGGTTTAGAATACATACTGACCTCTGGCATTGCTCTGGGCAAGATTCCAGAACTTCATTCTTTGTCTTCCGAGCCATTACAAAAGGGGAAAGATCATCTACAAATCAGGCTTGGTCCTGCCCTGAAAGGGGCAGTCCAGCCTTAACTGCTTGATTACATTCCTTATGCATGAGGCAACGAGCATCCCCAGAAATGTTTAGGCCTCATTGGGCATAAACAGTGAGGAGTATCTTGGGTCTCTCGGCCCTGCAGACACATGACCCACGTCTGGGCATACCTATCCCACTTAGGGTGACAATAGCAAAACAAAAGAGGTGATGGCTGGAAGGTTTAGAATAAATCTTAACCTCTGGCATTGTTCTCGGCAACCCTTGAGACCACTGTTCTTCGCCTGCCATGCCATTTCAAAAGGGGATAGACCATATGCAAATCAGGTTAGGTCAAACCCCCAAAAAAAGCCAGTTAAGCTGAACTGCTTGGTCACAACCCTTCTGCACAAGACCACAAGAATCCACATACATGTTTCAACCTCATTGGGCACCATCAGTAAGGTGTAGCTTGGCTCTCTAGGCCCAGCAGGCACAGGACTGACTTCTGGGCATACCCGTCCCACTTGAGATGACAATAGCTAAACAGAAGATGTGATGGTTGGAAGCGTTAATGAATATTAACCTCTGGCATTGCTCTGGACAACTGTCCAGACCATCGCTCTCTGCCTTCTTAGCTATTGCAAAAGGGGAAAGACCACATGCAAATCAGGCTTGATCCCGCCCCGAAAGGGGCAGGACAACCTGAACTGCTTTGTCCCATCCCTTCTGCATGAGACCACAAGCATCCCCATTAATGTTTAGACCTCATTGGGCATTATCAGTGAGGAGTAACTTGGGTCTCTCGGCCCAGCAGGTACAGGACCCATGTCTGGGAATACCCATCCCACTCAGAGTGACAATAGCAAAACAAAAGAAGTAATGGCAGGACTGTTTAGAATAAATCTTAACCTCTGGCATTGTTCTGGTCAACCCTTCAGACCAATGTTCTTCGCCTGCCAAGGCATTTCAAAAGAGGAAAGACCATATGCAAATCAGGTTAGGTCCAACACCCAAAAGGGCAGTCCATCTGAACTGCTTGGTCACATCCCTTCTGCACAAAACCACAGGCATCTCCAGGCATGTTTCGGCCTCATTGGGCATCATCAGTGTGGTGTAGCTTGGGTCTCTAGGCCCAGCATGCAGGGGACACATGTCTCTGCATACCCGTCCCACTCAGGGTGACAATAGCAAAACAAAAGAGGTGATGGCTGGAATGTTTAGAACAAATCCGAACCCCTGGGATTGCTTTGGGCAACCCTCCAGACCATCGTTCTTTGCCTGCAAACCATTTACAAAAGAGGAGTGACCATATGCAAATCAGGCTTGGTCCCACCCCATAAGGGGCCCTCCAGCCTAAAGTGATTGGTCACATCCCTTCTGCATGACACCACGAGTGGGACCAACCCTGATTTGCATAAAGTGTTCCCCCTTTTCAAATGGCTTGGCCGGGAAAGAACAGGCTTCTGACTGCTGCCCCTTGGCATTACCTGACTGATAATGCCCCTCTACTTGGGTTATATCGCTTAACTGGAATGCCCTCTCACTGGCACTAAGAGCAGAAACGTCCTATTAGCTGTTCTGTAAAGCCCTTAAAACCATGGCTATTCGCCTAAGCTGACACCTGTCAAGCAGAACCGGGCTAAGGGTAAACTAAGCCTGCCAGAATGGAGGCCAGCGTCATTGTGCTCTGTAATTCTCTGACATAAATCTGCTTGCTCTGATGTTTGTATGTAACTGGTTCCGCAAAAGCGCCCTGATGCCTGTGGGCTGAGGTACTTTACACATGAACAAATAAATAAATAAATTCCATCTGATTGATAGCTCCACCCCTACATTGTTTCTATGTGCCTAATTCTTTAGTGACATTGGTAAGAGTGAATCTCCAGTGTGGCAGGGTTGTCATCCAATGTTCTGCACTGCCTGAGTGATGTGTGTGAATTCACCCTCTTCAAAGGCCTGGCTTCAGGTGTGTGTGTGTGTGTGTGTGTGTGTGTGTGTGTGTGTGTGTGTGTGTGTGTGTGTGTGTGTGTGTGTGTGTGTGTGTGTGTGTGTGTGTGTGTGTGTGTGTGTGTGTGTGTGTGTGTGTGTGTGTGTGTGTGTGTGTGTGTGTGTGTGTGTGTGTGTGTGTGTGTGTGTGTGTGTGTGTGTGTGTGTGTGTGTGTGTGTGTGTGTGTGTGTGTGTGTGTGTGTGTGTGTGTGTGTGTGTGTGTGTGTGTGTGTGTGTGTGTGTGTGTGTGTGTGTGTGTGTGTGTGTGTGTCGCAAGATGCACCCTGTGTTTGAACCTGATAGAGACAATGCAGCAGGTGTATCTGTGGATATTTCACAATGTGTTAAGACTTACTTTTATGACACTTTTATGGCAAAGCGTGCAACGTATCCCCCCCATGGATGGTGCAGTTTGGGCATGCCTGAATTCGGTGTACAGTGGAGTTTGAGTAGGCCCTTAGGGAGCACTTTAAGGTCTATTTGAACAGGTCATTGTGAACATCTTAACTAGACAACCTGTTATGGGGAACGGTCCATCTTGAACCAGCCCCATGGGCTATAGTAGCCAGAGCCCCATCACAAAGCAGCACTCGGTCTCGTGCGATCTTGGTGTAGCAGAAGACAAAGGAAGGCATATGTGTCAGAAGGAATGAGCTGTGGTGCAGTTTTAGTCCTTCGCCTCTCTTCCTTGTCCTCAGCCAATAGAGTGGCATGAAGTGCTGTTGGTCACTTCTCTGTGCTACTTAAGAAATTAAACAAGTAGCCCATATCCCTATGCACAAACCTGCCCCTGTTGCCTTCAGGAAATAGTCAATACATTCTGCAGTTAAATAAATAGTGCCAATACACTACCTGCACTTTCTTAAAAACAAGAAATACTCAAATAGTGTCCCCCCACCACCCAGAAGACTTCAACCAACAAAAAATGATTCTCCCTCATTGTAATAAAGCAACATCCATGAAGCGAGAAGACAAGGCAAGACTTTACTTCCTTTACTGGGCACATTGATTACCAAACAATAAGTGCCTGCTTGGTATTCAGGCAGTGAAGCATCCCCGCTGGAGCAGAAGAAATGCATCTCATAGATATTCTGCCTATTAGCAGCAGCATGAGTAATGAGCTTTCCGATGTGTGTGCATGGCCTATAAGGAGGAAACACCTTTATGCTGTGCTTTTTAAAAAACATGTTTATGAGAATTATCTGGGGGCATTAGTCTCCAGGTGTAGCATGATATTAGATGTGTTTGATTTGTAAAGCGCAAAGCTGGGCAGAGAAAACTGCACCTGGGGACAGATTTTATCATCAAATAAACAGTATTAAAAAGGTAAAGATTATTTAAAAAGGTAGGTCTGCAGAGCTTTACGGAAAAGAGGTAAGGAGACAATTGACCGCAAGCTGATAGGGAGGGAATCCCAAAGGCGAAGGGCCTAACAGAGAAGCGCCTGTCTCCTCTGTTCATGTTTAATACCGGGATCCAGGGACAAACAGCAAGTATTGATGTGCAAAACAAAGAGCATGTATTGGCTGATAGGCTTGAACCCTGTCAGATAAATGTTGCGGTTGATGTCCATGGACGCATGTGAAGATCACACACAGTAATTTAAATTCAATCCTCTGCTTGAAGGGTAACCAGTGAAGGGATCTCCGAAAATGAGCTATCAGGGATGAATGTCATACCTGATTTAAGCCTCACTGCAGCATTTTGCACAGACTTTAGGTGCGAGATTTGGCGTTGTAGGAAGCCAGCTCAGATGCATTTGAAAAGTCCAATTTAGAATTGACTCATGCACCAACCACAGTTGAGTGTTCCGTAGCAGGGATATGGGGAACAAAAGATCGTAATAATAGGAGTCTACAAACATAGACTTCATTGTCTTTCCAGCCTGGTATTCACAACCCAGTTTGGAATGCCAAAAACATCCAAGATTCTTTACTCTGTGTGCAAAAACTGTTGGAAGATCAACCAAGGAGGGAGGAGATGGTAACCGTGATGGGTCAAACAAAATACTACTACAAAATCCAAAATACATTCATTTCATGTTCTGGCTGTGCTCTGTTTCAATGCTCCTGAAATAAGGTATCAAATATTGTACGATTATTAAAAACGTACAGGGTTTTATTGCGTGGGTTTGCTTTGCATAATTTCATTGATTTGCTGATTGTTTATGCTATTGTTGCCTCCTTTCCAGTTACTTTTTTGTTTTCAACTTAAATTTTGAACCTATTGGTTTTGACAAAGTATCATTTGTTATGTGTTCTTTAGTTCCTCTTCTGAATGATGTAGTAATGCTTTGTCGCACATTACTAACGCACACCACACATTGTTGTAGATTTAAGGGGAGTTAACTATCAACCCTCTCAAGCTAATTCACGTAAAGCAGTGAGTTCCTTTACCGTTTTCCTTTATATTTCTTTAAAAAGGTGGATTAAGTAGCTAATAACGCCCCTTGCTATCAACACACACACTAGATAACACGTCATCCATTCAGAGTTAACATTGGGTGCAACTTCCCAGCACTGCTAGCTTGTTTCAAATTGCCCTTTAACTAAACACATGACTTAACCTTTATCTACAAATCAAAGATCTCATTAAGAGGTCAGGCAGTGTGCAATTAAGCATGGCCAGGATGATTTGCGCAAAAACCTCAAATCCCTGGTATGTTCAGGGTTTCAGCTAGCTTTAACTTTACGGGTTTCTTCAGAGGTTCTCGATAGAAGGTGCTACTGGGCAGGGCAGTGGAACATCAGGCAGTTGGGATGTGAAGCAGAGAAAGCAGGTCATATGTATCAGGGAAGGGAATTATCACTAGGGGTGTAAAGGTTAAAGTAGAATAACTCGAACATATAGGGCCTGGATATAGTTAGGGAATTAGGCTGGAATTCTTTGTGGGTGTTGGGAGGACATACGTTGTGGTTGGATGGGGGAGTGAATTGTGCGTGGAGGGGCAGTACAAAACAGGTGCAATTTGTAGGTGAAGATTAAGGCAAGCCCAGAAAATGACATGTGCATTTAGTAGGAGTTTTTGCATATTGTATAAATATACCTGTGATTGAATAGTTTAACAATCCAAGCAAGTTATAATCCTGGAATTTATGTGCATTCAAGTGTATTGGTGTTGACAGGCCTTATTTGCAAACACAAGTAACACACACACATTGTTATTACATATTTTTTCTATTGCATTTAGCCTGTGCTCACTGCAAATGACAACTGGAAGTGCTGGCAAAGCCAGTAAAGCTTTGTTACATTTAACATGCATTTGCCTTTTCAGACTGCACGGAGCAGAAGATCTATTCAAGGTTTCATGTATTCGTGTATCGCTCATTTATGCATCACACAGTCAAAATAGTGCTCCATCTGTAATGCTAGAAAGGGTGTTTGCCGAGTATACATTATCAGACATTTTCATTAATTTCTGAAAATAATTTATTTTTATTTATGTATTTGCATTTGTAAAGCGCCTACGCCCAAGGGTATCAAGGTGCTGTTGCAAACCATTTACACGGTACATATAGTTGGGGGAAATAACAAACTCCAATTAAAAAAACAGGTAAATCTGGAGCAAGTATGAGTCTCTTCACTCCCAATGTCTGAGGTCAGCCATGGCAAATATTACTTGAAAAAACAAGTTTTAAGGTGATTGCAAAAACATAAAATAGCTATTTGTCAAACGTAATGTGTTAATTTGATGAGCTTCTGTCTGACAGAACTGAAGAATACTGTGTACCATCTCTACAGAACCTTTCCTTGAAATTGGAATATGGTTACTCACACCTTTTGGCAGCTATTGGCAATATATTTCCAAGCACTTGCATCATTGGCAGGGATTGACTTCAAATATCCAGGTACACAAACTGCTGTCAGGTGTGTGTTTGTCTGTGTGTGTGTATGTGTTTGTGTGTATGTGTGTGCATGCACTGTTGGTGTGTGCAGTTTGTGTGGGCAGAGTTTGTATGTGAGCAGCGTGCAAAGATGTGGGCGGGGGCTGATTGTGTGATAGCATTATATGTGTTGGGGCACATGTATGGAGGCAGAATGTGTGTGTGGGTGCAGTGTCTGTGTGTTGGGTGCTGTGTGTTTGTGTGGAAAGTGCATCTGTGGGGGCATCAGTGGGAGGACAGTGTGCCTGGTGTGGGGACAGTGTATCTGGGATGTGTAGGCAGCAGTGTGTTTGTGTGGAGTGGTCAGTGTGTGGGTGAGGAGCATTTGAGTGAGAGTGCAGTGTGTGTACACAGGAGGCAGTGTGTGTGTTTAAGTGGGGAGTGTGTTTAGGGGCTGTGTGGGAGTGAAGAGGCAATATTAGTGTTTGCAGGCAGGGGGTTAATGTGGAGGGTGTTTGGGGGCAGTATGTGCAGATGGGAAGTATGTGTAGCCAGTGTGTGTGTGTGGGTGTGTGGGTGTATCCAGTGTGGCTGGGTGTGGGCTAGTGTTGGTGTTTGCATGTGTGAGGAGAAGTAAATGTTTGGGGGGAAAGTGTGCACAGGGAAATGTGTGTGGTACAGTGTGTGGTGGCATAGTGTGATAGCTGTGTGTTTAGGGGATCTTTGTGAGGGCAGGGGTAGTCTATGTGGGCAGAGAGTGGGCATGCACAGTGTCGAGGGACAGTCTGTATGTTGAACATGTGTGGCTAGTGTGTGTGTGCATGAGGGAGTGTGCATGTGTAGTGGCAGTGTGTGTTTGTATGGGGGGACAGTGATTGGGTTGGGCTGTGTATGGGGCACTGTATTGGGCAGTGTATATGAGGCAGGGTGTGTGTTTGTGGTAGTGCATTGTGGGAGGCAGTTTGTGTGGTCAGTATGCGTAGGTCAGTTTGTGGGGGAGAGCAGTGTTTGGGGCAGTGTGTGTTTCATGGTTAGTATTTGCGTTATTGGCCAGTGGGTACATGTGTATTTTCTCAGGGTGTGTGTATGTTTGTGGGTGTGTGCAGGCATTGTGTGTGCAAGAAATGTCTGTGTGGTTGGCAGTGTGGGGGTCAGTGTGTATGTGGGTGTGTGGTGTGTTTTTGTGGTGAGACAGGGTGTGGTGGGGCAATGCATTTGTGGGAAGTGTGTGTGGGGGTGTGGCAGTGTGTATGTGGGGCAAGTGGCACTGTGTGTTGGGCACATATTGTGTGGGTATGTGGGAGGTGTTTGTTGTGGGAAGGGTGTTTATTGTGTTTCTGTCTGTAGGGTGTTTGTGTGTGTGGGTTTATGTGCGTGTTGAGAGAAGTGTGTGAGGGTCAATGTGCAGAAATGTGTGTAAGGGGTATATCTATGTATTGCAGTGAATGTGTGTGTAGGGTAGTTTATATTACGTGTATGTGTGTGTGGACACTGTATTTGGGGCAGTGTGGGGTAGTCAGCAAGTGTGGGCAATAGTGTGAGTGTGGTTAGTGTGTGTTGGGGATTGTGTTTGGAAGCTGTATGTGTGGGCAATGCACATGTGTGTTTAAATCAGATGACTGGGCAGCAGAGTATGTGTGTGTTGGGGCAGTGTTCACATTGAAGGCAGTGTGTGTACATGGGCAATGCATTTGGGAGGCAGTAGTAATTTGTGTCAGTAGCATGTATCTGTGTGTGACCAGCATGTGTGTGGAAGGTGTGTGTGAGGAGTGTATGGGGACAGTGTGTGTGTGTTGGGGCTGTGTATATGTGCAAAGTGACGATGTGTATGGGAGCAGGTCGTGTATGCAGTGTATGTGGGAAGGGAAGCTGCATGTGGGGAATTGCTTGTGGTGTGTGAGCAATGTGTTGCTGCAGTCAATATGGGTGAGGGAGCAGAGCATATATGTGTGCCTGTGTGGGATTGAACAGTGTGTATAGGTATGTGGTAGACATCAAATCAAGGCACAACTTCCTATATTGCCTTGATCTTCTTCATAATCCTAAAATGTGTTTTAAAAAAAAAGCTCTATCAGTTGAAAAAAGCCCAACCCAACCGAGATCCAGAAAGCACATACTCTAAAGAACACCATATGAATGAACAGGAGAATTAGCCTGCCAGTGCCGGCCTACAAGGATGAGTGGCGATGTGCAGAGACCTCACAGAAGGAAGTCCATTTTTGATTCCTGTGAGGTGATGCTGCAGTTTCCCCTTAAAGTCAATCAGCTGCCCATCACAGGCTTGCTGGTGAGCCTGTGAGACAATCATCTAATTGTCAAGCTGGCAAAAGAGTCTGTAGTGGGCATAATTTAGGCAAAAAGGGGCAAATATGAGGAGGGAAGTCACATAGGCCTTAACATGGCCAAGATCTTTGACAGAATAGACAAATAACAAAAGAACATATTCCGCTTGTTGGTGAAGTTCAACTGATCAAGGACAGCTGAGAAAATGCTGCAGTGGCATAGCACTGTACTAGTCGTAGGTGTTTCTAAAACAGATGGCATTTGAAATGTGAACTTTATTACAAAAGCCCATGCAATAGTATGGGCTGCAGACCTTACTAATGGTAGCACTAAGGGCAGCTGACCGAATCTAGATTTCAAATGAATGAAACTAACTGGTCAGGATTGGCAAGCAAATAAATTAAGGTGTTTCAGAAGGGCCTGGCGTGTGGGCTTATAAACTGCATAACTAGCTACACAGGATAGCAGTGGGACACTGACCACAGAGGCCGCCAGAGAGCACGCTCCTGAAGACGCCAGAAGGGGCAGGGCTTGAGGAGAAGGCTGATTTAGAGCTTGACTGCCTGGGTGAGAAAAAGCAGCCAGCGGTTTTAATGCATAGGCCATGCCAGCAGACCTGCCTATGGGCCTAGAATTTAAACTCTGCATGAGAAAAATCAAACGTCTTTCAAAAGCCTATATAATGAGACAGATAATCTGTTCATGGGCCAAAAATGTGGCAACTTGTCAATATTTCCACATTCTTAGTGTTTGAGTGTTTTAATAATTTGGTGGTCTGTTGTATGTTAGGTAGTCATTCAACCATTCCAGTGCCGGTAACATGACAACTAGTTTCGGCACAACACAACACCAGACAGTGACGCCCCTCATAATTCTTTACGCAGGATAAGTGGATCCTTCAAAGCAGGTAGGAGGAATCCTTGCTGGAGGATTTTAAATTCTTTGCCTGTAATGTTTAACCATTGGTTCAAGATTCATTTTAAGTGGTTCATAGCTGACTGCCGTTAGAAGCCAAAGAGAGAAATCCATGAATGGTTAGAAGAGGTGATTGCTGAAAATGTCTAACCTCTCATTTCCTTGAAAACAGATGACACTGAAGAACGTGACACACATTCTGCGCTTTCCACTTATTCACGACTGTGATTACACACATCTACAATGCCACAGATATTGAGGGAGACCAAGATATAGACCAATAAGTTGCTGCTTGGAAGAACCTGTTAAGACGGCCCAGGGAAGTCCCAAATTACCCAGCAGACTCAGAGTCAATCCAACCCAGACGTAAAAACAGAGGAGACAAAGTGCAAGGCAAAATCCAGCTTAACTACCATTCAAATAAAGGAGGGACAGCATACAAACATTACAATCACATGGCTCTCAGAGGATGCATAGGAAACAAATGGTTAAATACTACAGACTCATCATCACTGACATCATAACATAATCTTAGTTAAAAAAAACCTACGGAGAACTGGGTTACGTTAGTGGCGGTGACTTAGACCCTATAAGGGTTAAAACAATTGGAGGGCTCCACCTAGGACAGCCTCTAAATTGATAAAGGTACAAATGCATCATCTCTACAATAGGCGATTGGTTGGAATCTTACTTTATAGGTGTCATAACACTGGGGTTTCTAACTGGTTGGCTTCTTGCTAACCAACCATGAGCACTTGACAGACCAACAAGACATGAGCCACACTGATAGTAGGGAGAGAGAGGCCCATGGACTGTTCATTGCTTATTAAAAAAGTAATCATCCTTTATCCCTAGGCCATGAGCCAGTGTGATCTCTTTGCACATGGCCTTGTGCAGGTCTTGTGTCTGTGTGTACGTGTAGGGAGTATCGCAGGTGAGCTATCTGTTTTTGCTTCTAACGAATAGACAGTGCTTTCCAATTGTGGGTCACATGTGATGAGACTGTGCATGAAATCGAATGACCTCATATTAATGTTTTATCTAATAGTACCATGTGTGCTGTTTTTTTTGTTGCCTCTAAGGGCACTCTTGAGTTATCCTTCATGGAGCTTTTTGGCTTACTGTGTGCTTGCATCTGGCTAACAAAGACTGGGTTTGCTCTTAATTATTCTGGGAATATACTACTTCTTATTTATTTTATTTATGTATTGGACATTAATATGGTGTCTATACTGCAAACAGAGTTTCCAGGCATCGAATCGGAATTGTTATCCCGTGCTTTCGCTTTGCTGTTCCTCTCTTCCCTTATTCATGGTAACATTGGCTTGGATTGCTTTCTACTGTCTGAGCTCTGCACAGATATGTATTTCTGTGGATTCAGCATTTTAGTTCTCTCAAAATCTTAAGGCCTTTCATTTAATTAGAAGCATGCTGTGGCTTCCATTTTTCACTCTTGTTACTATGTTAGCAAGCTATATTCAGCTGTTATTCATGTTGCATATAACTTGTACATTGATTCTGTTAGTGTTCTTCATGTCTTGTGGATGCTATTTTAATATTCTTCATATATAAATGCATATTTTTACCTAATATCTGAGTGTCTTCATGTGGAGTGCATGTGTGCTTTGTGTCTAATGCATACACTCGTTACTGTTGCAGCTTCAGTATCTGCTTGTGTCACCTTCAGTTTAAATGGTCTCTATGTCTTGCTGTGCCTGCCTGGCATAAGGGTGGTACGGTGCCTCAGTGAATAACGCTTCTCATCTGTGTGGGATTGGGGTGGGGGAGGGGCAGAAGCTATGGATGATGTATTCATTTAACTCCTGTAAGGAAGGCATGGTATCAAACAGTGAAGACAGACACCAGTGATCACAGTTCAAGGGTGTTTATTGAACTTCAAGGCGGTTGGGAAAACACCTATCTAAACCTAAATCTAAGGATGGAGCAAGCTACAACCATTAAAATAAAGCTAAAGCAGTCTACTAGTGTCTTCATCAAAATAAAAGCGCCTATACTAGCGATTACCAATACCTACTTCTAAACAGTCTGGGAAATTAGGTAGATAAGAAAAAGTGTTCCATGAAACAATATGCCAGGATGACTGGATAGTTGGCTCTCCTTCCCCATGTTTTCACCACGGGACAAGGCGGAAAAATTGGGCTTGGAACACACTTCAGTTCGGCTAAGCACAAGGACATGGTTTCAGTTATTATATCAGCTCTCTGCAAACAAAAGCCTCTTGCTCAATCAAGGAAGGCTTTTCCCTCGGAAGACAAAAGTTCAACAAAGATTGTTCGAAGTTCCTTTCTTCTGGAGTTTACTAAGCATCACCATTTTTTTTACTTCCATTTTGGGCCCCCCTCGACTGGGCTCAGACTCCCTTTTCACTTTACAATTTACCATAGGCCTAGGCCTCTCTCCATCTGATTTGGGCATCTGTATGGTTTTGTTCTCAATTCACAACACTTTCACCTTTCACTTTGAGTCCCGCTCCATCGGGCTCAGACTCCTATTTCACTTTTACAGTTCACTACAAACCGTAGACTTTCGATTGTGCAAAGGATTTGACTTAAACCCTTGCAGGACCACTTTGATTCTGTTCCTCATAAATCCTTTCACTTTGAGTTCCCCTCCATCAGAATTAGACTCTTATTTCATTCACAGTTCATAAATTCTGTTAGTGAGATACATTCAGGCAGAGACCTTTTGATTGGGCACACACATGTGGTGCCGGACCACTCTGCTACTTAGTACCGTGTGTTCACTTCTCAAAGTTTAGAAAACAATTATCAGCATTTCCTGTTCAATCGCGTCTTTCATCAAATGTATTTTCCATTCGACTACACAGGATACTTTGTTGCCGCCCCTAATCTTCCTTCATATGCAGCCCAGTTTCACACAGTTGCCTTCAACTAACCGGCTGTATACAAGGTTCAGCTTGCAGCTTTGATCATGGAGTTAAGGGCAGTACCACAGCGGCTACACTTCTCCCCCGACTCGACTAGTCAGGCAGGAGGCCCCCTGGTATCTTGGACAGGCATTACAGGATTCTCTGGCCTCACTTCTCAGCCTCACAGATGCTGCTTCCGGGTTTTGAACAGCCCAGTCATTACTTGTCAATTGGATCAAGGACTTCTCCAGCCTTGGGTTCGTTCCGCCTCTTTCTGTCTGGCTTCCTCAATTGAGCTGTAGTCTGGAATAGGCTACTCCTTCGTGTGCTCTGTCTCGTTCCTTTCCTTGTTCAAAGTGTGTTCCTGTGCTCTGCCTTTTATCCAGGTGGGGAAGGTAAAGGGGTTTCAGGTGTGAGTTTTTCCAGGCAATTGCCTGACTCTGCCTGACCATGCACCAGGAGATGTTCGAGTCTGTCTTTCCCCAGTTTGTAAAGGGAATATATATGTATTCTTGCAGGGAAGGGGAAGGGTTACAAAACTCATGCTTGATTAGGAAAGAGGGAGTAAAGTTTTTAAAGGGAGGAGGAATCTGCGTCTCACCATTATGTGTCCCACCCCCACTTCCCAAGGATGACCCATCCAGGTGATCCTCTGGCACTGGTCCATCCCCGGGGTCCAATAGTGATGGCTGTGCCCTGCCCCCCCTGTATGACAGATCCCTGAGGACTGGTATGTGAGGCACCTTCTGGTTTCTCACACTCCCAACAAGCCCATTCAATGGTCAAGTGGAAGCACTTTACACAGCCTGATAAACTTCCCATGTGCCAGACGGCAGTCTTTTCCCAAAATGAAAAAGAAAAGCATGTACTAGTCGTATACAACTTTGCAGTCTGTCATATCTATAGCACCAGCTTCTCAGCTAAGAGCACCCACAGAGCCTTTTCTGTGGAGTACTCCAAACAGTGCCCAGGAAGGCAGTGAGTTAAGGGCCTATGACAGCCGTGTAATCCCTTTAATCTATGGAATATATCTCAGTTTTCAAGGTTTGTTTCATTTCATTTCAAAATGTTGGGACTTGAAAGAGACTGCTTTTAATCAGAATATTCTGTTGATTTAAAACAATCAATCACAATTAGAGGTGGTTCCCTACTGGTAATTTCTGGTGAAGTCAGCCACAATATTCCATAAAAATACAGGCAGCTTGTCAACAGAAAAGAAATGCAACCTGCCTGCAAATATCCCACTAATATTTTAAATTAACAGTGCACACAAGCAAACAATGCATATAAAACCGTTAAAATTACCATTCTGGACATCTTTTTCAATATGAAAATTCAAATTATCACTGCATGTGGACGTCAAATTTCAAAGAAATTAGAAAATGTTTTATTAACTTGTAAAGTATAATTCACTTAATGTTCTCTTAGATCACTAACAAGTATTGCATCAGAGAGAAACATTGGACCCACATATAACTTTCTTTTTCTAGGGCTGATTCAGAACTAAATGTTAGGCATTATTGGTTTGAACATAGAAAACGTGGTTGTTGACCCTCCTGATTGGAGGTATTTCGATAGAGCAGGGTATCTGACCCATGTTCATTCTCATTAGAAGGCCTCCCACACTCTTTTGAAATAGATACAAAAATGCACACCAAATTACATTTGGCTATTTTGTTTACCGACTTGGTTTTAGGATAAAAGCTTTCATTTTGTAAATAACAATATCTAAATTAATTTAAACGACCTCACACATATGAGAGCATACATTTGAAATAAAAAGGCATCAACAATTAATTTTAATTGTCATTAGGGATCCACCTAACACAGATTCTATTATTCTTTGCACAATGTTATTATGAGAAATTACATTGCTTATTTAAATTGATATTTCTTTCTACATAATGAAGTAGACACAATAATCTCCTTCCGATTTCACTGAAAGGGGTATAACACATTATTCAAGATTTCTCTTTTTTATGTAAATCATTGTTTTCACGGGTCAAAAATTCTATAATTTCCTGTAAATATGTGAATCACTTTGTAAACCATTTCACAAATCCAGATGCACGTTTCTTCTCTGGGATTCATTCATATTTGACCACCAGCAATGAATAATATGCCCCGTGCAATCATAACTTCGAGAGCATTCTATTTTAAGTATTCATCAACAAGGTTTCCCTTAAAGGTCCATTCCCAATCTAGCGGCATAGTTTGTAAAGGATTGCTATCAGGGGTTTATCAAAGTCTTCGGACATACACCTAAATGTCCAGAGGTTGGTGTACTCACTTTTGGATTTACTTTTTAAAATCCAAGGCAGGTAGGAACTTCAACAGGTCCCACTCTATCCACTGCTTCAATGTTCCTCTCATGCAATCTCGTTCTGTCTTGGGAAAGGCTTCTGCATGTGGCTCCTTCTGGAAAAGGTCTTCTTAAGGGGGATTTCCATAGGCTACACCCAGGTGGAACACCAATGAGCACTTTTTCTCTCAGCCAATCTCCCTCTCTTTGGAGTTTTCCTCAAAACTCTCTCAACTTCCTATGTATTTTCTCTTAAATACGTGACTAGATCCTATATTCCAGTATCATTTAAAGCAGGAATGTATGATTAGATGGGGCTTATGATAGGTTTCCTTCAGATACTGACGCTGCCAACAATCATACCATTTATTTTGATTGGCCCAAGGTATTTTACCATATGATTTCTTATATGCACCTGTACCATTATTGATGCCTATATTTCCAGAATCATGAGAAAGATCTGAATTTATGGACATCCCTCATGTTCCAGTAGCCAGCAATCGGAGAGAGATATTGATCCCATTTAATTTGCCATATGACAAGGAGAGGTATGTCTGTCCTTCTCACCAAAAGTATGATCAAATTGGAATTAATGTATATGGACCTGCACCATTCTTGAAGCCTATATATTCAGAAACACAAGACAATTCTGAATTTTGGACATCCTTCATGTTGCAGTTACTGGTAATCTGAAAGAGATATACATATATATAAATGTAAAAATAATTCCCACATCTTAATATAGCCTGTTTCTATGCAGAATATGTGGGGAGCTTTGCTGAATCAAAATCAGTGATTAGTTTCTAAATTCAACAAAGGGCTCAAAGGTTACTGCCAATAATGATTTCATTATTTGTTGTCTTTTAAATGAACCCATTTACTTTGTTTTTAAGTTGTTAATCATTAACCAATAAATGTGCTGAGCCAACCTTCTGAGACCTCTAGGACTTGAAGCAGAGACATAATAAATAATCCTGTATTGCTCTGCCTCTGGTCAAGAAGTTCTGGGTTTATGTGGTGCTCGGATATGGTCCTGTGAGGCAGCCTTACCAAAGGAACAGGGCTATGATAATTGACGCTGCATCCTTCATAAAATGTAAATCCCCATTAAAACAGTTTTTTTAGACATTTACTGGCTTTAATTTATGCATTTTTAAGCCAATGTTATATGCTCTGGATTCAGACAGATATGTGTGTTCAGCTCAGAAAATTGATTTGTTACTGATCAATGGTGAGTCTGCTTTACTTAAAATCTGACCTGTGGATGTTCTGCCTTGATCGCTGAGCTCTGAATAAACACGTGCCAGATGTACAAGTTTCCAGCTGCATTAATCAGTAGTTTAAAGTGGTATGCATACAGAAACCAATGGAAATTGTGTCATTTTAATTCAATAAGAACTTAATAATATATGCCGTAACAACAAAGGTAACTTTGTCAGCGTAATATATATTGTACATCAACTTGTAATCTTCTCTCAGAATGTTAGATAGACTTTATGGATCCTTTTTGTAACATGGCTATACATCTAAACACTATTTGCTTGGGATAGATACAATTATAGGGAATAAAAACCACGCACAAGCACATTATTTAGCAAATTTAATTTTTGTTTTACTATACAAACCTGACAATGTGCAGTTATTTTGTGCCGGTAGGGAACAATGCTCATCCTGACCCCTACCATATGTGCAAAAAAGATGTCTGATTGCAGAAGCCAGGTTGCAACATGGACACATTTTCACTGTGGGCCCACATGACTAGGCATCATTGGCTAGCTTGGAAAAAAGGAAATGGGGACTGGGTGCCTCCCACCCCTCACCTGGAGGTAATGGGTACATTTCACACCTCTACACCAGAGAATATTGCTTATTCACAGATGTTCATGAGCCCTTTTGCAACACCACTTTTCCTTGTACATAACATGGCATGCAGACAATGCATTTCCCCCTCAATGCAACAGCCCACCATTTCTGAGGCTTTTCAGCATTTCACAAAACACCACACAAGGACACAACAAGCTATGTCTCATCAATGACAGCCTTGTTATAATGTTGGCAATATCTTTACTACATTATTCCTTTGAATAGACAGATCCTTGGACTCATTGATTGCCACTTAGGAATTCCAAGATGGGACTACTTCAGGTGATCTTCAGTACCATGCCTATACAGCCACGTTGTGTGAACAGTGGGAATGGCACTGGATCACAGTGAGGACAAGAAAGTTCACCTAACAATAAACATGTGAACTAGTTCTCAAGGCACAGATTTAAGGGCCATTGCCAAACCAGGATTCACCTTCTCCCTTACACCTTTTCTTCAGAGCCCAGGGCATCAGCCACCAAATATTATGCACCGCGGACCAATGTATGGAAGTGTCTTTCAGCAGTTCCCACAAGGGAGTTTATTTATGTGAGAAAGTAAAGGAGATTGTGGCACCTCTGTTCACTTCTCATACTTTGTCTGTGGGATTTGTGGAAGCTGACAATAGTTTTAGCTGCCCTGAAGACAGGCAACACTGTGCAAATGGCCTGTTTTGCTAATTTTCAACATCTACTGGTGACCCACTCCATAAGACAATACCTGTCCCTATATAAAATCATAGGTGTGGCCCAGAAGATGTCTACCTACTTTTGCCACTCCTACAGTACCCAGAATAAGTTAGGAAAGGTGAAAGCACGCCACCAGTTCCATCACAACCAGCTACAAATGGCAATACTGAAGTCAACCCTCCACATGCTGGGGGATCTGCAAGAATAGTGCAAGGCAGTGACCAACCACTGAAATAGCAAGACCTGGCAGCTGGAGGGTGATAGACTTAACACCTACAAAGAAGCAAATGTTGGACAACGTGTGTTCTTTGTTGCAACCAGCTGAAGAGAGTTTTAGCTTTTTAGCCTGTATTATACATCCCTCAGCCACTGGTGTATCTTTTGAAATGAAAACTATCTGATAAAATACATGTACATGAAATGTCTAGCATTGCTGAAGAAGGCAACTATCTATGAATCGGCTCTCAACCTTCTGACAGGAGTTATGCATGTTTGGGATGAATGGAAATATGGAGTACCTCATGGCTTCTTTTCCTGACTCACGGTGACAACATTGAAATAGCATGAGTGTGAAAATGAGGAAAATTAAGGTGTTGCAATGTACAATAGGATGTGCTAGCCATGTGTAAAGAGGCACTAAATGGACTTTTGAAATCCGGAGTGGAACAAGAAGGGAGAGCCAAAGGCCAGAGTTCCCAGTGTGGGACTCTAACACAGCAAATCAGTTTATTGAACAGTGAGCATTCATTCTTCCTATGTCTGAAACTAGTTCAAAGAGCAGCAAGGTGAGCTTCGGAGAGAGGAAAATCATAATGGGGAATCCTACTCTATTTTGTTTGGTGAAATGCATCAGCGTCCCACGATAATTCAGTCAGCGAACTGCACATCAGATAGTTGATCCCTATGTCTGCAATTAGGCTTTGGCCAGTGGTCTGTGTCACCATCTATATCTGTTCAATTAGCTGTGGCACACCTAAACTGGCCCAGGCAATGCTGCAGTGTGATCTGGCTTTAGCATTGCCGGTTCTATTGTGTCAGACCACAGTAGATGCCTCAATGACACATGTGAGAGAGCTTAATTTCATAAAGATTAACAGGAATTCTAGCACTAAAGTCTATGGAAGGAGAAAACACGTGGCCCAAATCTTGGACAACTACACAATAGACTCCTCAGATAATGAAGATTTGTTGGAGCCAGCTGCAGACATGTTGATGCAGTGGTGTGGTAAAAGGTGGCATGGACTTTGACTCTGAAAGTAGTGGTTGAGTGCTTCCAAAATGTACGTCTTTGTTTTTCCTTCATTCTCACTGTAGTTGCCTCTTCTAACTAGAAGAACCAATCTCTTTCCTTGTACAATACAATCTGGAGAATATGCCTCAATATAGTTGGCTCTACCAACCAGAAGAGCCATTCATGAGTCTTACTACTGCACTCAAAATCTGGCGATTCTAATTCAATATATTGATCACTGCCAACCGTCAGAGCCCCTCATTCAGTTCCAATACTATGCTCACAATCCAGAAGTTCTGCATCAATTTATTTGGCTCTACCAACCACTGCAGCCACTCTCTGAGTCCTAATACCACATTCATAATCTATCTGTTCTGCCTCAATAGTTTTGGGTTCTTCCTGCAAACAGAGATACTAATGACCTTTTCTCCACTCTTACAGTGAATCATGCACCCTTTTACAACCTTCTTGCACAGTCATATAGAAGAGTTCATGGTGCTGAAGGACCATGTTCCTCCCCATGGCATATTCCACTACCTTGGAATAATGCTACCCTGGCAGACAGAGATCCCACAGTGTATACAGTACATGGCTGCATTTATAATTTCTCACATATCCTGCCCAAATGGCACCATAGCCTGAAGTGTGCCACCACAAAAAGGAGGCTGCACTGCTAGTGGTGGAAAAGTGGCCCTGCTAATGTGCGGTGCCACTGGAGCAACTGGGCCAACTGGAGGTTGAGGAGATGGTTGGATTAGCCCAGAGCCTGAGGGCATTGGGCACACTTGCTAGAGCATGACAGATGATGAGCTGGAGTGTCATCCAGCACTTGCTTGAGGTCACTGTCACCTCTGCAGGAGGGTGCTGCTCATGGTGTGTGCGCATATTGAACAGTTCTTTCGCATCAAAGCGGTTGCCATGGCACCCATACTTACGTTATCCCGATGAACTACCTCTGGCCCAGGTTTCCTATTACATGCCCCACCTCCACCCTAGCGGTCACCTCCATTGATCAGCTAACTCCAAGCCCTCAACATATGACCAAATGGACAGTGATATCATGGGTGGGTTTGTCTTCTTGAGAAAAGCCTGAATCTGCCTTGCTCCTGAGCATGTACAGATAATGCTTGAATTGCCCCAGGCTCCTACTTCTGAGCCATCTTCTGGGTTAATTCAAGGAGTATAGGTCGGTTCACAGGCGAAAGCCTACCGACGCCATTCACTTAATTTTTAGATAGAATTCCAGCCAGCAGCTATCAAAAGGGAATAGGAATATATAGCAACAGTCAGCTCCAGCAATTGTACTGTAGTAAAATTAGCGATCAGTTCAAAGTCTTCTGCCCACAGTCGCCGATCGATCGCTAGGCTGCTGGTTGGTTGGTAGGCTGAGCTGACTGAAAGTGCTAACATTGAAACTGTAAAGTTGTATTTGGGGCAAAACCAAATGCAATAGTCAGCACAAATATTGGAACCCAGAGGCGCTGGTGCAATACAGACCACTAGTATGAGAAAAGATAAAAGCATGTATCTCAGAACCTCTTCACCAGGTATGTTGGAATCAGTCTAACAATCAGTTCAAAGGCTTTCGCCGGCAGACGCCGATCGCTAGATTAGGTCTTAATGTGCCTGCTATCAGGAGAGCTGTTCACAGCACGAACATGACAAGCCTGGACAGGCAGTTCATTCCAAAAGGCGGTTGTTAAAATCGATTGCTTGTTATTAGGCAATTGAAATCTACAATTGCAGAATGTCAATTTATGAAGTGTTCAAAGTTGTAATGCCGAATTCACCCTGTATTAAAACAGTCATGCAGCACACATATTTTAAAAGGGAAAGATCCGCAGTCACCTTTGCAGATTTAAGAACAGTGGCTCTGTTTCCACACCACAAACACAAAACTCTTAGTTCCCCACTTTGCGCGTAATCTTTTCCAATTACTTTACATAGATGAACTTATTGTACCATGTTTCACACATACATGCTTCATCAAGGCCAACGCTGAATAGCTTTCAATGGATTCCTCAGACGAATACTGGCCACCATTGTACATGCACGCACCTTAAATGCAGCGGCAGACACACCTCTCTGCAATCAATGTAGCACTGCTACCATTCCATTCCTCAGCCCATGCACAATGTGAGGGTAACAATGCATGGCTGTGCTGTGCATCCAATATCCCTACTGGCCACAGAACTTTCTCTTGGGCACATAGATGTGTTCCATTGACTCACAAATACCTTAAAGTAGATTACCTTGCTTATGCCCATCAAAACTATTAGGAAAAACTGTGAAGACTTGTTTTAAAATGATTGCTTAATACTGTACGTCCTGGTTATTTCTGTGACCAGAAAGATGTACTTGGAAATGCTTGGCTTCATCACATGGCTATCCCAGTCCATCAGTAGGCACGGTCACACGTTCTCTGGGTTTGAATAAATGAATAGTAGGGACACACATGCAGTCAACAGTTATTTCTGAAGCCATATTACACACACGTTTTATTGCTGCAAACATGAGTTTGCAAAGAATTTGCACCCGGGCCAAAATGGAGCGATTGCAAATATGTATTGATTCAGTGTTTTTTTGCAAATGGGAAGTGTTTGGTCCAGTGAAAATACAGTGCACAATACTGCTTCACTGGCGCAAGGATTCTGTAATAAGGGCACGGGAGTCCGACTTCCTTACCCAACTCTTCTACTCATTGGTATGTATGGAGCCATTCTAACTGACCTGAGTCTAGGTAGGGCAACCTTCATATTCAATAGCAATTAGGATTATTCACAACTTGTAGCCCCTATTAAAGCTCTTTACAGGCTGTGTGGATTTAGCATAATGACCAACACATGTGACTCTGATGTGCACATTTGTTTTTTTATATTTTTTGAGCCTTTGTTAGGCACTTATAGTACAAAATAGTGTTTCCTAGTGTCAAATCAGTGAGAGACTCATGTGTGTGCTTCTCATGTTTGAGCCCATAGTACTTCCTTGTGCTCCAGAATACCAAAACATCCAATGGTTTGTTGTATTTCCATAGGGGCAATGGTCGTAAGTCGTTTATATTGTTACCTGCATGTGTTTAGCTTCCCATTTTATTTTTGGGAGAATCGGACACTGAAAACATGAACGATAAACAACGATTTCCTTTTACATAACCTTCTGAACTTACCAAGGAGTGTTATTTGAAAACCCACAGCTGTACTTGTCATTTTATGTGACAATAGCTTATACTTGTGTAGGTTGTCGTGGGAAACACTGTCATGTGTATTGTTCACTCTACTGTGTCACACTTCGTATCGAGCAGCGCCCGTGGCTTCGAAGGATGTGTGAACGGCCACCTCTTCATTTCCAAGGAATGAAGCCGAGTCAATGAAAATAGCTGACGTGATGACGTAGCCGCGATGCTATTGCAGTGGAGTACCGGCAATGGTGCGTCACTCCAGTGTGGAGATGGCAGCGCGGCACTCCTTAGAAGAGTATGCCTTTTCCATTGATAACTGGGAATTTGTGGGGGCGTTTGACAGGGCTCAGCCCTGGCACTTGTTGTCTCAGACTCACTTTAATTATGAAATGGTGATAGTTAATGCATCCATCAACCACAATGAGCAGGTGTGGGCTTTAGTGTAACCCCAAATATGTCAACAATTAGGAGAGCAACTATGGGTGGTGGCAGGAGTGATGGGTAACTGCCCACTCGCAGTGTCACAGCAGTGCTAGTAAATATGTGGGCCTTGGCACTTATTTTCTTACAAAGTGAGCACTGGTCCACCAATGTAACAAAACAGTATCTTGAAGTTGATCTCAGAGTGCTCTTCTATTTGACACTATCAATGCTCTCAGAACAAGTATATCTGACCACCTAACCATCTTTGTCTGCTGCCATGGGACTGTAACTTTTCTTTGAATCATGCTGCGTGTTCTTGGGGTAAGGCATCTTAATATGCATTATTTAAGTAAAGCTGTTTTTTATCAAATAAGCACGGCTAGATGCACGATGAACATTAATGACGTGCACTTATTCTAGAGTAGAGCACTCCGTGCAGTGTTCTATGACGACAGTGCACTCGATTGTTTACATCGAGATTGTGATGTTTTCTGCTACATTTCTCCATCTTGTATTTCATCTCTCTCTCTACTCTATTGGTGTTGTGAGGTAGCCCTAGTTTTCTCGTGAGTCTAAATGGGCTGCTGAAAAAAAGTTAAGTCTGGGCTAGACATAAGTCTGTGTTTCCTACTCTTTCATTATCGTCATGTCCCTTTTTCTGATCACAGTACTTACTCTATAAAGGCAATCCTTCTTCCAACAGACCCCTTATACTAATTTCTTTTTCTTTGTTTAGCTCTGCCACGTCATAGCGCTGGGTTTAAAGCACCTGACCTATCCCATAATCCTCTAATTAAGTTTTCTATCCTTCTGACAATGAATTCTAAAGAGGACAATGGGCCAGTCTCTTTGTTTCCCCAAATTCTACCCCACTGCTGGGCTTTGTGTTTCTCAGAATGATGTTCTTTATTCCCCCGTAGTCCTTGATGGGCTTGGACTTCGGAGGGGGAAGGCAATCCCAGGCCTGTTAACTATGGAGCCTCCCTGAAATTCGGCTTGGCTTTGTGCCAGGGGCGCCCAGGCTCGTGAGTGGCTGCAGGTGGCTCTCCCTGGGCCTGCAAGAGGGCGAGGTTTAGGGATTGAGCAACATGAGACGTCAACAGGGCATGTGGTCACTCGGGCCCATGTTTTGGCCATGATTAAAGGAAGGAGCACTCCTTCTACCTGCGGGAAGCAAGGGCATCACTATATATACAATTGCCCAACTCATTGTGCATCAATCCCTTCCCCCTGTCATAGCTCCAGTCATGACAGTGCAGCTCTGAGGATGTCATCTTCTATGTAGAAATGCTGTGAGTATGCCCACAGTGGCGGAACCTGGTCCAACAACAAGGCAATGATTTCCGCCTGTGGGGATCCACAATGCATCTGACATTCCTACCTCCTTACTGGGCTATTGTTTACCCACAACACATATGGACACCTTCTATGAGCATACTCAAAATGCATTTAAAAAGAACTTGTTTACATATGCTCATTGAATGTGTTAGCTGCAGACTTCCCTAGGCAGAAGAACACCCTATCCCTATATGGGGTTTATTTGTTTGTTTGTTTGTTTATTCATTTGTAATGCGCACCAGACATCAGGGGGCATCAGGGGGCATCAGGGCGCAGCAATAAGGTATATGCAAAGCTTGGGTTACATGTTACTATCCCTAGGTGGGAGGTGGTGCACCACTTATCTAAAAGGACAGAAAGGAGTGCTACCCCTGTTTCTACAATGTTATGAGTTTCGATACAGCCATGAGTGATTAAAAAGATTGAACCAAATCCACTATGCCTCCAGGTACAGTGCCTGGAGGGCTATTTCTTAATCTTTATAGGGTACCCGTACCCTTGATTTTCATTCACCACTGCCAGGGGTGTGTGCAAGAGGTGTGGACCTGATGGTTTTGTAAGGTTCAACACAAAGGACAACCAACACACGACACAACAAGATACCCTAAGTTGTGCAGAACAAATATTGGTGAAAACTAAAAACCTGTTGATGCTTTTAGGTCGAGAGAGACCATGTGTGTGGGGTACTCTATATCGCATAGATTGTTGTATGGTGATGTATCACCAGAGAAAAGGAGGAGATGCTGTCTCTTGGTTAAAACATGTAAGTATTTCTTCTGTTGTTGTATCCCGTATGGCCTTCAGGGATATCACATATTGTGATTGTTGACCGGTTTCAATGAGCAAATTATTGTCATCATCTTCTATTGTTACACCTGCAATTCTTGAACTTACCCTAGTGGCCACACTAAATCACAGGTCACCCCGCAGCAGTCTATTGAGGGCTGTGGTAACCTTGGCTCCTGTGCGTGGCTACACCACCAGACTCTTACCCCATCCTAGTTTTAAGAATGGATCTCCTAGTTTTCCTTCAGGGCTGATGGCAAGTCATTTGTCAAATTGCAAAGATGTCTGCTCAAAATGATACTTGTGGTTTTGTATTGTCTTTTCCTTTTAAAGAGGTTACAGACAAAAGCAAACTAGTTATCTTATCAGAAAGAAAAGTATAAACACGTGGTTTAGCGCTAGGTATCTTGTCATCCCCAACTAACCTACATAACTGTCCCTTTTTCCAATCAAAAAGTCAATGCTAGATAACTGTCTTATGCTCTCATTAATATGAATTGAGGAGTCAAAGTTATAGGTAGAGACGTGTTATGCAACTTCTTTCTACATTTCTGCTGTTTTGGGATGATTTGAGAATTGTGGGTAAGAAGAAAGTTGGCCAAATAACACAATTCTTCTATGCCTGGTTTAAAATGTTCTCTAGTTTTTAGCAATGTATAGCGTTCAGCAATCCTTTTTGGTATTGGTTCTATTATGTGAACGCCAAAAAGATGTGTCTTAATTTTTTATGATTGTTAAGCAAAAGGATCTATCTAGTCGTTAAACCATTTCCAAACAATGAATCTGCCTTTTCCTCGAGGTCCACCACTTTATCCTGTTCTGGGCGCATGACCACCATACACTCTGTGGGCACTTACCTGGCTTACCAGCATTCTATTCCTGGCTGCCTACTAAAACTATGCATTCCAAAGTACAGTCCATCACTAGTGTTCATGCTGAACGACATCATGTGACCAACAAGTTCTGCTTAAACATGGCCACTCAAATGCACTTCTGGTTTTCTACCTCCTCAGGCGAGGTGAATACGCCCTTTCCCCTGATGAATTCCGGTGTAGAAGAAAAGCTCTTTGACCGGGCCAGCTTGTGCTGGTGTGATACAATGGCTTATTCTCAACCCCCTTGCCCCACTGCTCCCAGGCAGGCCAGAAGTTTGTAATCAATTGTTAAGGCACACATGCACAGTACAGTTCATCACAGATAAGCATTGCCTGAAGTCAATAGGGGGCAAAGGGGCACCCTAACCAAAGTCTGCTAGCAGTTAAAAGAAAGCTAAACTCTTCGATAATGAAACGGTATGTGGTCATGGTGGTTTATTGTTTAAAAAAAGTTATTTTAATGACCTGCAAAGGAACACCCTCAGCCCCACTCCCTTATTTCGGTGCTTTTCCCATCAGTGTTGTACTTATTTGTAATTGAGTTGAGATATGCATTCTACTAAAGCAATCCCTATTAGTCGATATCGCCTCTCACTTATTTAGTGAAAGCATACACAAAAATAAACTGGTAAATCAATACCCACTCAGAAAAGCCAAGTGGCGGTGGAAGAAATGTCACTGCTTCAGTTCGACAAGTTTTAGGAAGCACAGTTTGCTATGTGACAAGCATGAGTATGCTTGTCCTTTTTGCATAGACTTGCATAATAGCCTGGCAGTCAAGGGAGTGATACCTCTGCAAATATCTCATTGATAGGGTGAACATGAAAATTACACACGCAGACTTTTTTGCACAACCATTTATTTAACTATGTTTAAAGAATTGTCCACATTTCTGTTGTTTTCTGAAATCCTTCAAAAGCAAATCACTTAATCCTTGATATTTGCACAGGGCCTCTTTGTTCACGTAAGAGTTATTTTGGCCTTAGCATCTCCAGTTTTCTATCAACCTATTTGGATATGTCAGACATTAAAGGTTGTTTTTCATCTCATGTTGCACCGGATACATACATTTAAAAAGTCGTGTTTCCTAATAACGCTATTTGCTTCCAACTGTGAATGTAGCTGTAATCTCCCAATCCAGATGTGTGGTCCTGAGTTTGGTGGTACTACACTTTACCTACTGTGCCAATGTATGTATGACCTGTACAGTGGGCAGAATGTTATCCTTACTATACATGTGTCATAAAGTAAGAGACATGTTGGGTTCTAAGTCCGGCAACAATTGACTCCGATAACTTCAAGTGAACTGTAAATTCTTATTTGGTTTAGGCTTATTAAATACAGTTCTTAAGGTCAGATAAGTCATGGGGAAAATAGGACACGCACCGGCATCCTCTCTCAGGGCTTACATCTTTACAACTGACAACCCTGGAACACTCACTCATGGGTAAACATTCTCTGCGCTGCCTTCCATCTCAACATTCCACTCACTTGCACCAGATGCAGGCAGGCAGAGCTCATCACAACACATCTTCCCCCTATAGGGGCAACCAATCACATTATACACCAAGATGTAACCAGTGGGAAATATCAGAGAAGGGAAAGCTCAAAGAACATACATAATAAAATAATTAACTGAGCTTCCAAAACCACTACTACCAAGCCAGCGCTCTGAGCAAAAGCTCTCCCCTCACTGGACCATAAACTAGCTAACACATAGCTACACCCCCACCAAATCAAAACAACTGTTCCATAGCTGACCTACCATGAAACTTGACACCAGGGAACCAGCCCACAATCCAACAAACATCCAAAACAAACCAAACTACACTCACAACCATCTTCCTCCATCCACCATCGACAAAATGTGCAAAGAAAACACCATTTAGGGTTCCTAACCCCACATGCAGCCTAAATCTATAATAGCAGTACCCATGTTCTGCACCACTAATGCCAGCTACCATCATTTGACACCACAGTGTCGGGAATCTCATCCCTCTTTCCATTTGCACACACGCATTCTCTCACAGAATCACATCACACACTTAATTTGAGCATAAAATATTTGGTAGTATGCAACATCAATTGAGTCCAATATATTTAGCTACAACGTCATTAACAACAACAGTGCAAATTAGGATGTTCTCACAAAACTCCACTACATTTCCTTATCAACAGAGGCCTACTACAGCATCCCACAGCATCCACTTATACTTATACCACTCACCACAAAACCCCCAAAAAAGGGCCACAACATATGCACATACCAACACAGTGCACACAAGTACTCATCATACATGTTGAACCAATTCAATTTTAAATCCTATCAGGCCTCACATCACAGCTACATTTCAATAAGTGCCATATTACTATACATTTAAAAATGAGTTCCGTAATGAGAAAAACATTATTTCATCTCTTCCGCTGCAAAAAAATGTATAGTCTCCTTTACTCATTGCTCCTCCTTCATGCCGGCAGCAGCATTAAACAAAAGTACCTGGTGCAGGGAACCCAGCCCCCTCTGCCAGCATCTGACACTCCTGTCCATGCAATTTGAACGAATACAGCTCCCTTCACAGATGCTAACGTCATTGCACTGCTCACATGGCCGCAACACATGTCACAGTCCCTCGCAAGCCACAGTGCAGCGTTACGCTGCCTCTTCCCCTTTTTGTTTTTTTAAAATAAATGTATTTATCCATTTATATTTTCCAGCCTCCGAAGAAAATATCCATAAAGCAGCATTATGCCAACACACATAACTTCCGGCCTTCTTTTCTCTTCAAGTAAGCAGCTCCTGTAACAGTACACTGCTCCACAAACATCACAGAGGAAGGAACCCATTCAAAAACAGATGTTATCCTGATTTCTCCCATTCCAAACCGTTCTTGGCTCACACAAGGCCAAATGCGCATCCACTGCAGTTGCCTAGCAACCTTTGTCTCCCATTTGTCACAATTGAAAAGAGAAGAGCAGGTTACTTTTTGTTGCCACACACATTCCTTTCACATCCAAAGGACTTGTGGGAAGGCTCTGAGAGCATATTATCTCACATACTGTATTTAGGATATCTTTGGAGATAGACCTATTCAAAGTCCCACCTTGGAGAGTGATGTTGATCCCATAGATAGACCTGGCTGAATCTGTCAAGCATGACATGCGGACACGTGGTAGCCATACAGCCCACCAGCTGGCCATCAACATCACAAAATATCCATTCCGTCACCACGAAAAAACCTGCATCTGTGAGAGCCCATCACAGTGTGCATGCAATGCCCCCCATTCATCCTCATGCATGTTTCTCAGCCAATGCTAATTTATTGGAAAATCAGGTTTGACTTCTGCGTCTTGGGCGAAGGAGGCCACTTTACAGTCAGTGCAGCGTGTCCCACTCCCAAATGTCCAGCCCCATGCTTTCCAGCCCTCCTTCTATGACTCCCTGTATCTGCATCGCACCTTCTACAAACATTCATGCCTGGAAACTTTTGCAAGGTCACGTGACAGGTGGGTCCAGGAGTCAACGCCATCGTGACCACGCTGGTAACAAATGTCTTGTTCTAGTAATGGCTAACCTTGCAGGGAGAAATGCACCATCAGTGACCATAGATGGACTCTCCCACATCCAGCAGGGACCGACTACCAACCCACTCCCGAATCCAGAAGCCATGAATAGATAAGGCGTGCTTAATTCCGTGTTGGGTGTGCTGGCCGTCCTGGTCAGACAACAATGCAGACATGGAGGCACATCCTAGATGGCAACATCTACAACTGCTTTATCCATTTAGTGGTGTTTTCATGATGAGTGCAGTGCTGGTACTGTGCAAAGTAGAAAAGTGTGCCTTTTAGAAAGAGGCAAAGGACAGCTCACCTTACCCCCACTCTCCTAGAAAAACACATTGCTGCACACAGTAAAATTGTGTTCCCTGATGCCAGGGTTTCTATCTATCTATCTATCTATCTATCTGTGTTCTTGTATTGCGCCACTAACCCTAAGGCCTCAGGGCGCACACAGGAAAAAATAAACAGACAACAAAGAACATAGAATGTGAAGGGACAACAAAGATGGTGAAAACAAGCCAGACTCTACCGGAAGACAAGGAGTCATGGAGTGTTATAGAACAGACACAATGAGAGTAGTGTCAGTTGTAAAGTGAGAGGAGGCCTTACCCAAGGGCTAGATCAAACAAGAAAGTTTTCAGTTGTTTTTTGAAAACAACCACTGAGCTGATATTAGCCAGATGTTTTGACATGGAATTCCATAGGGTGGGAGCCCAGGAATAAAAACTGGCTCCTCCAAACCCCTTCAGCACAGACATGGGTTGGAACAAGGAGATATTGCCATTAGATCGTAATAAACGATCAACAGGTTTCTTTTTTAACCTGGTCTTGAGGTATGATGGGGCCTTACCATGCACGCATTTTTGCACGATGGACAGCCCCTTATGAAGCAGTCGATGTTGAACAGGCAGCCAATGCAGGCTGCGTCTTGCTTCCGAAACATGCCTGTTGCGCCCAAGTCCAAGCACGGCTCGTACTGCACTATTCTGGATCACCTGTAATGTTCTAAGATTTGCCTGGGATGTACCAATCATGAGGCTGTTACAGTAATCCAGTTTGCAGTTCACGACTGCGGCCGCTATCAGTGCAAGATTTTCTTTTGACAGATAAGGACGAATCTGCCATAAAAGTTGGATGTAAAAGTGACAAGAAGACTTGAGGTCGTTGGTCTGCCGGGTGAAAGACAATTGAGGGTCAAAGTATACCCCAAGAGTTTTTTACATTTTTTGATACATGAATAACGTGCTGACCAATCAAGAAATTATCATATTTCACATCTAGTTTCTTTAGTCACTGTTGAGTGCCCACAATGAGCAACTCGGTTTTAGCGTTATTAAGGGCCAACGAGTTCAGAGTCACCCAATTCTGAATTTCCCTAAAGATGTGATTAATACACTCAAGATCTTTTTGATACTCGCCTGTAAGTTTGATGACTATCTGTGTGTCGTCGGCATAATTGGCAAAATATATGCCCATAGCCGACAGAAGAGCACAGAGAAGACGTGAGTATATATTAAAAAAAGGGGCGATAAGCATGACCCCTGAGGGACACCACATAGTAGAATAGAAGCAATGGAGAAGGCATTGGGCCTCATTCCGAGTATGGCGGTAAGGGACAGCGGCCACCGGTAACGAGACCGGTGGCGGTGATCCCTTACAGCCATACTCCAAGTTCCCTTTGCGCCCTCGCCCTTAACGCCTGCTTTGAGCAGGTGTTAAAGTTGAGGGCGCAAAGGGGCCTCCAAGCCAATAACGGTGACCGTAATGAACGGTCACCGTTATTTGCATCTTCCCCATTCCCATTGAGCCCTATGGGGGCTCATTTGGGAATGGGGAAGAGCCTTGGTGAATGGGGAATTACCGCCCCGCCAACCTTGGAATGGGGCGGTAATTCTGCCATCCACCAAGGCGCTGCCGGTCCGGGTACGGCGTCAACCAAGGCGTTAATAGCGCCATTGGTTAGCGCCGTACTCGGAATGAGGCCCATTGTCTTTAGTTACTCACATAGTTCGTGGGTCTAGAAAGGATTTAAACCAAGTCGTTGCTTCTTTGGAACATTTACCAACTGATATTAACCTGTCCGCCAAGAGTTGATGATCAACAAGATCAAACACGGCGGACAGGTCCAGAAGCAGCAGCAAGGCTGTGCTGCCCTCATCGATAATGCCAGAAATGTGGGATTTTAAGTCCAGCAATGCCGTCTCGGTCCCATGATTGGGCCGGAATCCAGACTGTTGTGTTGCTAAGATATCATGTTCCTCAACAAACATCTGGTATTGATTATAAGCAATTTTATCCAGAATCTTCAAGATAAAGGGAACATTTGTAATCGGCCGATAATTACCAACCTCTGCTGGATCTAGATTTTCCTTTTTAAGTAGGGGTGTAACCCACGCTTCCTTTATATTTTCTGGTACGAATGATTCTTGAAAGGACCGGTTGATAAAGGTGGTCACCCAAGGGGCAAGAGTAGAGATGTATTCTTTAAACAACGTGGCATGAAATACATCTCCTTTACATGAGGTAGGTTTGAGCAGAGAAACTATCTCAATAACAGTTTGTACAGAGACTGGACTGAAGGAAAACACAGGTTGATCCTTGAGAGGTTCTGTAGTATCTGCTAACATAGTTATATGATTAGGAATAAGTTTGACTTGGGCATTGATATTATTTTGATGAGTAAGGGTTTTATTAGTAAAGCTATTATGGATATCTTGACACCAAAGACTATTGACAAGGGGTACAGTGGTGGTAGAACAGCCCTTTAATTCCTGAAGGATGGAAAAAAGCTCCTTTGAGCTTGACTTAGCTTTGAAAATCTGAGAATTCAAGTGTGATTCTTTAGTAAGAAGGATAAGAGCTTTATATTGTCTGACGGCAAGATTGTATAAAGTAAGGCTTGTCTCAGTCGGATGCTTTCGCCATAATCGTTCTAGCTGACGTTTATTTGCACAGGCTTCAGTTATCTCAGCTGAGAATGGGACATATGAAGAGTTATTTCCCTTTTTTATAGAAGGTTTAAGTGGGGCAAGAGCATCAAATGCTGCATCAACTGCAGATCTAATATTATATACGAAAACTTCGAGAGACATTGGTTCTTCAAGTGATGGCAGCAAAGGAAGAACTGTATCACGGAAAGTATCTTCCGTGATTTTACGAATATTCCTGGTCATAATAGGTGTCTGTGATCGTTTATCAATGCTAACAGGATTGTGGTGATCTATCTCAAAATGTATTGAGTGATGATCTGACCAGATGCACTTATCTACTATGATGTTAGTGATAGGGGCATTCTTAGATAAAACCCAATCTAGTGTATTGCCACTAATATGGTTGGGGACCTTAATATGTTGAGCAAAAAGAAGAGATGATAAAGACTCGGCAAAGGAGGTGGAAGGTCCATCCGATGAGTCGTTAGCCCATAAATTAAGGTCTCCTATAATAATGGTAGGAGAGTGTGATTTACATGAATTACCAATAAAGGCCAATATTTGTTCTTCGAAGAGAGGTGTATTAATGGGAGGTCTATAGAGTTATAAAATGTTGAACGAGGAAGTTGAATCAAGACCGAGTTTAAAGAAAAGCACCTCGCACTGATCCAGTGCAGGTTTGCCTGATTCATGCAGTTTGAGAGTAGATCTAAATATAAGTGCCACTCCTCCACCCCGTTTTTCCTGTCTATTGGAATAAAAGAACAGATAACCAGGTGGAGTAGCCATTTGAAGGGAATGGATAGCCGCCTCATGTACCCACGTTTCTGTTAAAGCACAGATATCCACCTGGGTTTGTATTATGAGATCAGCCACTCCATGGCAGTGCTTAACCAGTGAGCGTGTGTTTAATAACAAGTACTTTACTGTTTTGACCTTTGATGTTATTTTAGTTAAGGTGGTAGAAACAACATGTGAGGTAGATCCTGTTAACGAGACCTGTTTGGTTAAAGCAGGAGTAGAATTTCCAGATGTAAGGGGCGCGATTTTAGGTATTGTTACAGATGCTGTAATTGCATTCTCGGGTACTATCGGGTGCAGCCTCATCCTCCGGACCCTCGAGATTGATGCTACAATATCGCATCGAGAGGTCATATTTAGACTAGAGAATTAGATCTAAAGTAAAATACAGACAAAAGCAAAGAGGATGGCAGGTACAGGTTCTCACAGCCATGAACCGCCACAAACCGTCCCAGACGTGCCGGCGCTGACGCGCCTGACGTGTCAAGAAGAACGGTGAGAAACTACAAGTCCAATGGAAGTTGTAGTCCTAGCACGCTGCGGTAAGCAGACAGTGCATAGTGGAGTTCCAAGACTCTAAAAACCACTAAAATGCTACGGTTTTACTGTTTTCAAAAAGCGGCGGTTTGAGAGAAAGAAACAGAAAGAAGGACAGAAATGTGAAGAGATGAAGAGAGAGATAGAGACAGATAAAGAGAGCGAGAGAGAGAAAGAGAGAGAAAGATCCCATGAAAAAGTAAGAAAAAGAATGGCATAAACAGAGTGGGGACACAGATATAGAGAGAATGACAGAGAGAGAGAGTGAGAGATGGAGAGCTGGGCAGAGCGGGAGAGATACTGAAACAAAGTGGGGAAAGTGAAACAAAGAGAGAGAGAGAGAGAGAGAGAGAGAGAGAGAGAACGTGAAAGTGTGCCATCTGAGAGTGTGTGCATGGTTGTGTGAATGAGTGAGAGAAAATGATGTAGTGACAGACAAAGACAGAACACACCAGTTGCTCCAAACACCCAGATGCACCCACATTCCACAACCAGCTCGGAATCCATACACACCAGTTTTTAAGGAATTTAAATGACCTGGTGTACTTTTGTTGCAGGTCCAGCAGTTACCACCTCTTGTTTTCCCTTTTCTAATGTGTCTCTGCATTCTGCTGTGTGCAAGTATCTATCTTCAGGATGTCCACAGTAAACCTGAACTGCCAAGGAATGTGCAACTGCTGGGTAGACTTTGTAGAAAGGGAGAACATGAGAGTCAAAGCAAGAGACCAAGGCCCCATTACAAGTTTGGTGGTGTGGGAAAAAGGTGGTGGTTGTTCTGTTACTGCCATTTTTCAAGCACCGTGAAACTACACATTTCGTGGTGGGGTGGCCGGAATTACCTGCAGCTGCGAACAGTAATACCAGCAATTCCCACCATGGAGTACTGTGGATTCCATGTAATGGGGAATTACATGCACTTACCGGCACTTGTAATATGCCGGTAATTCCAGCATTGCAAGTGCCGGTAACGGTATTACCATTTGGTGGTATCCCACCGACCAGTGGAATACCACCAAACTAATAATGAGGCCTTTGTTAAGTAGTTTAAGATATTTGAAAAAGGAGAAAAATGCATTGACAAAGATAAAGAAATAGAGTGTGCCGGGCGGATAGCTCAAGATTCTGGTCTCTAGCTTGAAAGAAGCATGCACCTTTGTAGTTTGAATCACATGGCAGGGCCGACTAACCGATTTGAGATCAATAGATTCAGTACCATTAAAAAAAGGGGTAATATTCACATATGTTAATATGCTAGAGGAATCTAGCATATAGGACCACAAAAACATTTATTATTTAAGGCAGAGGCTTCCAGTTAAGCCCTGCCCCTTTAACGTACCCACAGCCCTGATCCATCTATAATCCACACCCCTCCCACAACCAAAATCAGGCCACACCTGCACCCTGCAGCATATCCAGGATGCAGTCTCATTTCAGACTCGGCCTCATCACGAGTTGGGCAGTATCCCCGGCGGTATTACCACCACGGCTATTAGCATTACCATCAAACCCCCGGCGCTATTAGCGCCACATCACGGGTTTGGCAGAACGGTAAGTCCCCATTCCCCATTACGCTCATTCCGGAATTCCCGATTCCCCATTGGGCCCAATGGGGGATTTTCAGTGATTCTACCGCCAGCGGTATTAGCGTGCAGTAATATTGCCGGAAATCAGCAAAATCGCTAGAGCTGGAGATAAATACTGCCAAAACAGTGATTTGGCGGACCCTTAAATGTGCCGGTAATAGTTTTACCACTGCATTTAAGGGTTAACGCCAAACTCGTGATGAACCAGTCTGTCTGCACCCACAATCATGCATCGCTCTAGTCACATTTACAACTAGGTCACTCCTGTACCTCAGCACTCAGATCCTTGCCACCGCCTGCAAGCAGGCTGCAAGCACATTTCACACCCGGTGGCAGCCAATCTCAGGAGGCAGCAATGTCCTGTGCCCGGGCAGTCTCATTAACCTGGCTGCACACACTGCCAGGCCTCACCTAAACTGCTTGATGCACACTGGCACCCACACCCCAAACAGATTTGCATCTGGCACACCTCTCAGCCGCATTGAAATCACGCTGCTCATTATAAAGATCGTAAAATTGAATATCAATGTGTATGTTTTCTTTGTCTTTTTTTAAATCAGACCAAAGGTTCCAAACGTATACCTAATTGTGTACTTACCCAGCTCCTTTGGGAAGGTACAGTTTTAAAAGGTCGATTTTGGCATAAATGATTTGTTTTACTTTTCATTCTTGGTGGCTTCTCTCTGTAACACCAGAAGCCATCCGTTTGAAGTTTAATATTTAACAAAATCACAAATTGGTAACCTACTCTTTAAGGGCTGGGATACATTCTTTATGGAACCCTAATGTTATGCAAGGTCCAAGGTTGGGGTCTGTGTAAGCATCTGCTTCTTTTGAAGTTGTACCTAATGTCGACCGGACACATCAATCATATTCTCAAGACCATGAAAAACCCTGAACCTGCAATTAATTTTAACTGGTTATTCATATTTTGAAAACATTTTTTGAAAACATTTGTACTGTCTCAAGTAAACAGAGCTGTGCTGTTAACCCTTTTTAATTGCTTGATCGTAGGGATGGATAATGTAGCTCGGCATTTCTTGTTTTAAAAGATCCGACTCCCATATAAATATACAGTTTCAAGGGAACCAAAGTTCATAGCATAGGTTTCTATTAAAGAGCACCACCCGAGATATATGTTATCCCATCTAGCATAAATGCATTATTTACATCCTTTATACTCAATATACTAGACCTCTCGTGTGATTTGCAATAACTTGCTTAGGCCTCATTACACGGATGGCGGTGGACCAAGGTGCTATTAGTACCTTGGTCCATGCCGGTAAAATACCGGCACCGCCTTGCTGAAGAGGGGAATTACCGCCCTATTCCAAGGTTGGTGGGGTGGTAATTCCCCCTTCCCCCATTGCCCTTCCCCATTCCCATTTTTGCCCATAGGGCATAATGGGAATGGGGAAAGTGCTAATTACGGCACAGCACATTGCGGTACTGTAATTAGCTCCCTGGTCCCTCTGCGGGTTGGTTTTTAACACCTGCAAAAAGCAGGCGTTAAATTCTCCAACCTGCAAAGGGACCTCGTAGTAAGGCGGTAAGGTTTTACCGGTACCGGTAAAATACCGGTACCGGTAAACCCTTACCGCCATCGTGTAATGAGGCCCTAAGTCTCATTTCCTTGTACAATACTAAAACAAACGTGTACATGCTCAATTGTTCATGCCACCATGAACACAAAAGCTCCTATGAATTATTATTGGTATTATTATTATTATTATTATTATTATTATTATTATTATTATTATTATTATTATTTTTCTTTCAGTGAAGCCTGCAACAGAACATGTTTCCTCTGCTGATTTGTTCTGTTAGGTTTAAGATTAACTACATGGTATTTCAGTGTAAAGCCTTTCTGGATTAACATTATTCAGTAGGTAGACTAATCACTTCAAGCACACACTCTCAGTGCAGAACCCTTTTGAAATGACCACACCCAGACAATTTCCAATTTTTTGCTTGGAAGTGCCTGCAATTTGTAAAATCAAAAAAAATATAGGAAGCATCTCCCCCACTCAGAAATTATTTAAATTGTGGGATGTGTTTACCCATGCATCCGAGCCCTACCACAAAAACTGTGCCTTACTGGCATTGAAAACATCATGATGGACAGAACTTCCCAGAAAATGCACAGGGAAATCCATGAAGAATAGGCTGCCACCCATTTTTGCCTATGTTGTGGGCACAGAAGGGCACTGCCTAAAACCACCATTGAGCTACACACAGTAGCCTGAAACCATTGCAAAAAGGGGCAATGCTGATTGCCAAAAGCAACCCACAACTATTGGGAATTCATTTCTTCAATAGGCACAACATTATTTTACTGCAGAACCACACCAGTGCCATGTGCTGAACCAGGATAATATACTTCCATGTAAAATCTCTTGTTTGAAATGCATTAATTCAAGACTGATCCAAAAAAAAAAATGCATGCAGTACCCGCTTTGGACTCAAGGCGGCGCTAGCGGTTTAAACTCTGACAGGAGAACTGCTACTTCAGAAGCAAATCAGCCTTCTGTGACAATTGGGACTTCAATAGACTGTGGGTTAATTAGAAATCTAACCACCTGCTGTTCCCAGAGACAATCTGATTTGATTAACAGGCCAAAAGGCTAGGAAACCTTCTCACCTCAGAAAGCCCAGGATATCACATGGTTATGCTAACCAAATGCAAAGTGGCCCCCTGGTCTGTTGACCTCAGCTTGCTGGAGCCCACACAAAAGACCTTTTCCCTTGAATAGGATATGGTGATTTTGACTGTTTCCTGTCAACAAAGATCTGCCAGCCAGGAGAGACATGTGATCAATGTCATCCCCAGACTTTGGGGGCGGACTCAAACACTGCAGTACTTTGAATTGAAAGCAAATATATATTTTACAGAAACACTGATAATTCTTGGTAACCAGATGACAGAAATGTGAAATTTGGGGATCCTTAAAATGAAAACTTTGCCCACAATTCAAGCCCAAACTCCAATTTGCGTGATGTTCTGGGGCAAAACCCCGCTATTTATTGATACTACAGACTCTGTGTTGAAGCTAGAGACATGGGAATTTACTGGAGTATGGATGGACAGGCCGTGTATATGTGTATAATTTTTAATGAAAAATCAATGTTGCATAACCCACTAAAATCGAAAATAAGTTGCCATTTCTTTACCCAAGCTCCTAGAAACGCCAGAGTCGGAACAGTGACTACCTCATGTCATATATGATGTGTGTAGGTGATGTAAAAACAACGTTGTATTTGGGAAAATATGTATTTGGTTCAAATATAGATTTATGTGCAATCTGACAAGGGGAGGGCCCCTGGCCATAAAATCTACCTCATCACTCTGACTCACAACTCAGTTCCCCCAATCAAGGGAGAAAGGAAAGCTTGGCCAATGATAAATTGAGAGAGGAGCGGCTTAGTGATGATGCGCACACACTCACTTTCTAAACACATAAAAGCAGACAGTGCAGGACAAGGGGGGATCCCTTTTTCACTTTCCGCGGGACGCTCTGCTGGGAGACTTCAGACTTCAATCCATCAATCTTCAGAGACCAAGACTTTACTTCAGAATTTGTAAAGAACAGGCCTAACCCACAAGCTGAGTTCTCTTCAGCAGGCCTCAAAATCATTTGCAGACTATTCACAGCCGGGCAGAGCTGTTGATTCTGGCCTGAAACCCTGCGCCAGAAAGATCCAGAAGCAGTGCTGTACCCAGAGAAAGCAGAGACACCCAGAAAGCAGACCAGAGATCCAGAGAACCACATGCCGCTGTATCCGGGGAGCTGACCCAGACGCTGTGAGCAGAACCGGTGCCTGACAGACCCAGCAGAGCGGAGCTCACCCAGGCGCTGCGCGCAGAGGCCGTCCATGGCAAGGGAACCACAGCCAATCCTGACCCGATCCGTGGCGAGGTCCAGTCCTTTCAAAGCTAGGAGTGAGTACTTAGATGAGATTGTGACAGAAATAAGCCCTTAGTTAAAATAATTTAATCCAACTATTTTAATCTGATTAGAACTGTCTCCTAGAAATCGTGTCACCTGTCCTTTTCAAAGCTGTCACCTGTCAATTTGAGTTACTTTAAATCTGAAAAACGACCTTTACAAAATCGTTCATATCTCTGGAACCATTTGGTTTAACTTTCCTCTGAAAGCTTAGAATCTCAGCTTTCCAACGAACCTAGAACCGACTTGCTACTCCTTATACTTTTGCCGTAATCACGATTTACGCACTCGCGAATTTTGCCGCGATTTGCGATTTGGCCTGATTTCTTTACCTGTAAAAAGATAGCAGCTTTTTGCTTTCCTTTGCTAAAAATTGTTTTCCTCTTAATAACCATCCCTGAATCATTGCTAAAGTGAGCCTGAGCTCATCCCAAGTATCTCTCACTCACCCTGAACCTCCTAAAGGGCATTAAAAGCATTAAAAGCATATTTCTCACTTCACTGCCACCACATTCAAAGCACTTGGGCCTGTGTTTTAAAACTCATACCTGTTTCCTCTAAACTTGCTGGGGGGGAACTGAATTTCGTATTGTATTTGATTGCATTCCTGAGAACTGTGTGCTCCTCTTTCCATCTCCTTCCATTTCTTACATTGCATAGGGGAGGGGGGTGAATTGCCAGAGAAAAAGTGATCATCTTATCTTTTGCTAAAATCATATTAGTTAGTTTCTGTACTGCATTTTCATTCAACATTGCATCCATTTGAAACCATAAAAGTATTTTCGCTGCCTTATCCATCCTACACCAACTCCTCATTGATTATAAAGAAGTGTGCTAGTGTCAGATTACCCATTGTTGATTAACATTATATTCATAAGGGCGATATCGATTATTAATTTATTATAAATGTGTGGTATCTATATTTTGTTTTATTTCTCAAATAAACCTTTTAAACTTTCAAAACAGAACTACTTCTGGGCTCAGTGGGGTCAGGGGGATTCTAAGAGAGGGGTGTTATATAGGGGTAGTCATCCAGAACTCATGAACTGGACATAAAGATATATCAATAAGGGTTTCCATTCATTATCCCAGACTAGGCATTGACTTAGCTGTAGTGTTGAAATGAATCCTCTTACAAAGTGGGGGCTCGACCCGGGATATTCTGTGTTAGATTTACCATTTGTGCAGATTAATACCGTGTGCCAGCTGACCAGATACACATATCCGGTCGGATCACCACGCTGTGTTACGCTGTAAAGCACTCCTCAAAGGAACGCTCTAAGGAAACGGTCTGTTTTTGAAAAATAAAATACAAACTTCTGTAAGTCAGGAAGGAACTCAAATTCCAGAATGACGACACTGGTAGATATCAAAATAGCCGGAGAGCACTTCTTACATAAGCTATTTGTGAGAGGTGAGTGGACTCATCAGGACCAAACGGTCTGGTTGCAGGCAATCGCGCAACAGGTCACTGAAACAGGGTCAGATAAATGGGGAGATCAGGGTCCCCTACATGTGGCCCTGAGTGAACTATATATGGCCCCTAAAGTCAAAGATGAACATAATAAGATTGCCAGGATAGCAGCATATTTGTATCTACATATGGGAGCCATGCAGGTCAAATGTGCTGAAGGCCAAGATCTGGCAAATAGGCAACAGCTGGCGTTAGAAAAGGCCCAATCTGACCTGATCTCTTTTGAGCAGAGGCTGCAGAGGAGCCAGGAGTCAGAAAATGATAGCAGGCAGTATATCATTAAAATAAAAGAGGACATGGATAGACTGCAACAGGAAAAGGCTGACCAGGATACCAGATTTCTGGCCTTGCAGAAGGAGTACCAAGAAGGTTTGGACTCCCTTCTGCAGAGCCAGAAAAAGCTGGAGCAACAACTGGACTTCAACAGGGCATGCACAGAGCAGGTAGCCACCCTGCAAATTCGATTAGACAGAGAGAAAGAGGAAAGCAATAAATTGATTCTGAAAGACCTGGATACCCAGGCAGAGTTTGATCAGGAGCGCCAGAAAGCTGGTTCCTTCCAAATGCAAAGGGACGACCTGGCGGCACAGATGCAGGCTCTTAGTCAGGAAAGGGATACCTTAGGCCAGGAAGTCTGCCACTTAAAAAGGAAAATGGAAGAAAATCACCTGGCCCTCCAGGGACTGGGTGACCTCCAAAAAGAACACCAGAACGTGTTAGAGCACACCAGGAGGGTGGAGGATGCTCTGGCAAGAAAGGCGCAGGCCAATAGGGACACAGCTCAGGAGGTAACCCTCCTTCAGCAGAGACTGGCCCAGTACTCCAGGACCAATCAGTAGGCACAGAGAGAAAATGAGGCTCTCTGTCAGCACAATGATAGGCTCCAGCAACAGGTAGCCATGCAGGAGAGACTGATAGAGTCTAGTAAGGCCTTAACTGAGGAACTGAAATCGCAGGCTCTTGCATTGCAACAGGAAGCAGGCGCGGATAGAGATGAGGTTCGCTGGGAAAGAGAAACTCCTGAGCATAACCTCAGGAGCCCTAGTACCAGAGGCCTTCATCTCTCCCAGTCCCTGGACTCTGCCACCCCCATACCCCCTCGCGCACATGATCCCAGGGCCACAGGGATGGCAGATTACTATCCAGCTAGAAGTATGGGGCTCATAGGCCAGTACCTCCCAGCAATGGATGGGCGGGTATCCGGGTATGTGCACCCAAGCACAGTGCAATTTAGTGGGGAACCCCAGGAGAGTAGGCCCATTAAGGGCATCCTGAAAACCTCTGCCCAGTTAGGTCAGTGAGGGGGATACCCAGCAAATCCTGGTAGCAAGGAGGGATCTCAAGACTCCTCTGAGTGTCACAGGACACAGGAGACCAGGTCCCCACATTCTGCCAGCCATTCCCAGGCTCGCAGAATCCGGGAAAACCTGGAAGATCAGACGGGCACCTCTGGGAGCAGCGCTTCTGAGTCGGAGGATGAATGGACCAGGGTGTCACGCTCACCTGATTCCCATGGAGGCGCAGGTCTGGCTTCGAGTGCTGATGCTTCTTCAATGGTGAAGCGCAGGAAGGGCCCCTCTACTCTGGCTTTTCTGGCTCGCAGGAATATTCCCCTGTGCGTGAAAAGGGAGTATTACCTACTGACGGAATAATGCTCAAGCCTCCCACTCCCTTCCAACCCTCCACGATACCCTTCCACGATTTACCGTGAAGTCTCACCTTAGGGTCTGGAAGGATGAGTTCTCCATCCTGCTTCAGATGCAGGGGCGCGTTGAAACCCAGTTACTTCACTGGATTGAGGTTTGATGGGAGTTCAAAATAAGCTTGACTATTCAGGTGAGGCGCTGTAAGAGTTCTGTTGCAAGTTCAAAAGTTCAAGCTTAATAATAATGTTCATTGTCTTATTGCAGCAAGCGCTAATGCTTATGTCTTTTTCCCCTTAGGGGCCGGGGTTCGGAATGCCGGAGTTATGGCGCCGACCCGAAGTGAAACGTGCAGTTCCAGTAAATGACAGGTAAGTTCTGGATGAGCGTTCAGGTAAAGTCTTTGCATTCGCTCATTCAATGTCTTTGTCTTTTTTCCCCATAGGGGCCGGGGTCCGGAATGCCAGGAAGCGGCAGGACCCGAAATGAAATGGGAATGACCCAACAGTTAAGTCTTAGAAGGAAACTGAGCTTTTCCTATTTCCCTTCCTTCTCTCACCTTGTTTTCTTGTCTTTTCTCTCTAGGCTCTGGGAAGTGGGTGCGGATCCGGATGATCGCTGCTGAAGATGGAGGCGCCCAGGAAAGGTGAGTGAAATGCAGCGCTGCAGCGATCGAAGCGAAATGCTTTTAAAATGATGTCTTCCCTTTCAGGATCGTCGGTGTGATGTCTCCGTGATGCAGCTTTAGCAGGTAAGGTCTTCTTTCTCCTCCAGTTCTCTCTTATCTCCCTTTGCAGGCGACCCAGGATGCTGACAGGTGTGGCTGAAGTCCAGATGCAGGAGCTGACATGGTGAGCGTCCAGCTGCGAGGAGCAGAACAACGCGAAGCGTGAGTTGCTGATCGGGCGTAGTTTAAATAGCTTTGGAAGAAGTTCCAGGTATGTATCCTTCCACCGATCAGGTATGTATCCTTCCCCGACCACACCCAGGTGGAAAGTAGTCCCACAGGTAATGTAGTTCCATTCAGGCCTCAAGAGGGCCTGGATGTAGCAGCATGGTCTGCATCAGGTAAGTGCACATTAAAACACTTAAACATATGTCTAGCTTTATGAGCCTGGCGCCTAAGGCGCCAGGACAGGGGTCCAACATGAGCCTGGCGCCTAAGGCGCCAGGACTGTGTCCAAAGGGCCCCAGCTTGGGCCCGCTGGCACTTCCCTGGGGGGAATGATGCCTGCCTCTGGGGTTGCTGGGTCGGACCTGGCTCCTTGGAGGTAGGCATCATGACACAGGGTTATCCGAACCAAAAAGGCCAATAAGGCAAAAAGGGCCTTGCTTAAGGACCCATTGAAACAAATAAAGGCAATAAGGAGTGTCATCACGCCTTATCATGAGAACGCCAAGTATTCTGTTTGGGAACACTTGGAGCTCTATGAGCAAATGATGGAGACTTTCCATTTGAAGGACAGCCAAAGCTGTATTCAATATGTAAAGTGGACCTTCTCACCAGAATACTCCAGTTTCTTTGCGGGGCTGGAGGATCAAAACCATTCAAGGTGGTCCCCATACAAGGCGTCCATCTTGAAACATTTTTCTATGCACAGAAATCCTCAAGAGGCTCGCAAGGCAGCCTACAATTTGCAATGTGGGGAGGATCAGGCCCCACAAGAGTTTGTGCAAGAATTAAAGCGTGCTTTTGCGCAGACCACCAGAAGGGTGCGCACGGATAGCAGAGAATTTATCAATACGTTTTTCCATGCCTTACCCAAATACATAATGACCCAGCTCGTGAGAGATTTTCATGAGAAAAGATCTTTAGACTGTGTCATTGAACAGGCTACCCGGACCTATGAGGTGCAGAAGCCTATCGAAAATAAAAATAACGCACCGATAAACCCCAAAACCAACCGCACCCCTGCTGCTGCCAAGGTGGCAGAGGTAAAGGTTGCCCCCGTTTTAGATTTGGAGATGGGGGGCCTAAAAACCTGCCTGCACCAAATAATTTACAGCCCAGAAGGCCCTCGGGCCAGTCACAGACAGGGAGTCGAGGAGGTAGTCCCACAAATGGGGTCCCCCGCTCCCCTGACTATGAAAGTCCCTGCTACAAGGGAAACCGACCAATCCTGGGTTATGTGTGGACTCCTCCAGCCCAAGGGGGGGGATCCAGCCAAGCACCTGACCCGGGGAACTTCCCTCCTAACTTCCCCCAGGAGGGCAGAAATTCACCAAATCCTGGGCAGAACTTTTTCCCCAGGAATCCGCCCAATTTCCAGCCCCAAAATCATCCATCCTTCTTTCCCCAATTCCCTGAGCGGGAACCTAATCCGGGAGAGGGGAGGCCAAGGGTGGAGGGGTACCAAAATCTTCCCAACCAGGGGTACTACCAGATAAGGGATAGCTACCCTTCCCGGGATCAGCCCAGGGGAGAAAATAGAGCCCCGTATCAGCCTGAGCGGGTTTCACAACTTGAGCGCCAGGTCCAAAATATGGCACAGGATCTGGGTCACATACTGAGGGCTCAACAGAACCCTCAGATGAGCATGCCACCGCAGAATGCCCCAAACTCTGGACCTGGTGCTCCAGAACAATGACGGGGGCAGCACCCCGATAACCCACCGGTTCCCAGGGAAGAGGCACAAGGGGAAGGGGTGTGTAAAGCCTTGGAGGAAGCTTCCTTCCCAACTTGTAAACAGTCCCTGGAAAACCAGGAACCGGAAACAAAATCTCCTACCCCTGAAAGTCTGCCACCCAAGGGGCAGAGAGGAGGTAGGAGAAACAAAGTACCCAAACAGACCCAGTTTGTGGAGGAGGTACATATCTTCCAATATGAGGGAGAGGGATCCTCAGAGGATCCTGGGGAAAGGATCTTCTCCTATAGAGATGGGGGAACTCCTCCCAATGAAATATGGGTCCCAAGGGACGCCAATTCAGACTGGGGAGATGTGGAGACTGAGCTACCGCCGCCCATCATCTCCTCCCAGAACCCACAATACCGAAATCCCCTGGTTCAAACCCATCCTGGTGACTGCCTCCAAAAAGGGGGGGGTGGCCCAGAACAGGAACAAGGGGAACCCACAATGGCTCTGATCTCCAGTTGCCAACTTTTTCTTTCAGATTCCCAAGACTCTCCACAGAATTCTGCCCAAATCTCTTCTCTCGCCATGTCCAAAACCAGAAAGTTAGCCCACCAGTTGTCCAAAAATGTGCATTATCTGTGCCCCCTTGAGGAGAAGGAGGGAAGATACTATGCCCCGGTACAAGTACAGGGGCAGGGTACAATTTTGGCACTGGTGGACACTGGATCCCAAGCTACCCTTCTGTCCAAAAGGGCCTTTGAGGAACTAAATGCAGGAAGGGGGGAGAATTACCGAATTCCTCTCACCTCTCTTCCTGGACAACTGCAGAACTTTGACAGGAAGGAAATTCCCGTTGAGGGGACCGCAGACTTGGACATTAAAATTGGGCGAAACAAGGTGAAACACCCGGTCATAGTAGTGACTCCAGAGGGCGCCCCTTGTTTACTAGGGAATGATCTCCTGAGAAGGTTGTCACCCCTAATAGATTGTGTAAACAAGGTCCTCTGGACCCAGACTAGCTGACCATTCAAATTAAAACAGAGTGTCAACCATGTTAGTTTAAACAGCACCTGCCACATGGTTGAACAAAAATCTGACCAAGTAGAATTTCACTTCCAGAACAACCAAATTCCAGATGTGACAGTAATAGCAGTAGGACAACAGACTGGTGATGGGGGGTCCTCTCTATTTCTGAAAATCAACCTTCCTTCCAGTTTAAGGTCGTATTCCACACTGGAAGGAAACACCCTGAAATTCTTTACTAATCCACAATCAGAAACTCTCACTCCTATAGTCCAGAAAGATGTGAAGTCAGCTCAGAGCCTGGCTGATATTCAGCAAATTGGAGAGCAGTTGTTCATCCCTGTTCAGTTAAATGATGGGAGGGACTCTGTTCTCGCTCGAGTGTGTGTGAACAACGGTAAGAGCTTCACTAGAGAAGCCATGTTCCGCCAACTCCCAAAAGATCCAGCCATTCCCACATTCAAACTGATAGACAAATGGGAAATGGACCTGGAAGCACCTAATTCCAAACATCTCCTGCCAAGCAGGTGTATGCTCAAAATCTCCATTGGCAACAAGAGCATAGTCCATAATTGTTCGGTCGTGCGAGACGTCACTGGCGCCTTTTACGTAGGCAGTGACATTCTCAATCGCTTTGCCATTAGTTTGGACCTAATAAACTTCAAAGCTTGGTCCCGATTAGCGGATAATCCCACGGGCTTTGATGATCCAGAAAAAGCATTTAGGTCAGCTCAATTGCTACCTTATGCAGTTGAAATTCAGATTAAAGAGGAAGTCACCATCCCAGAAAGGACCCAACGATTCTCCCTGGAAGTGAAAGTTAAAAGAGGACAAAAATTGAAAAACCCTGATGCTTATATACATCTAAATGCTTCTCTCCAACAGCAAGGGTTAGGGGTAAACCCAACACCATTAGTCAACATAGAACATGACACCATTCTAATAGAGGTGGATAACAGCGACTTAAAGAGTATTACTCTAGCCGCAGGCACCATTATTGGAATGGCGGTTGATGACCAACATTTTTCCATTGATCTAGGAAATGAACTGTTAGGACAATCCCCAAGGACTGTTTTGACAGTGACAGTGATGACAACACAACACCAGACAGGATTTTCACCCGGCATGGGGGGAACTTCCTGGTGTACACTTCTTGCCCTTATGGTAAGGAAGATGTGACTTGTGACTTCAGGAGGGATGAGGTGTTTTTCCAGGTCCATGAGGGCTGCCTTTCCCACCTGAAGCCTCCAGTCCAAATCAGCACTCTGACCAGGGACTTCTCCACCCAGCTGGAGGAGGCCGCTGAGATAGCCAAACCAGAAGTCTTTCCAGGCTTCAGGCAGATGGTGGAAGAGAGAGTCAACCTAGCTGATGCCTGTGTGGAACAGAAGCAAAAGTTGAAACAAGTTTTCTTGGATTTCCAAGATCTCATTGCGGTAGACTCATATGACTGTGGTCGCACCGACATCCACACCACAACAATTCCCACGGACCCTGGAATGGCAATATCGCTTGCCTCTCACATCCATGGAGTCCCTTACTGAAATAATTAAGAACCTTGAGTCCCGGGGAATAATCCGTCCAGTCCACAGCACTTTCAATAATCCGGTGCTGGGAATATTGAAGCCAAACGGCCAGTGGAGACTCTGCACCGACCTTAGGGAGCTTAACAAACGGGTCCATACTTCCCGATGGCCTCTGCCCTACATTGACCAAGGGCTGGCCCAGATTCAGGGGTCCCAGGTATTCACAGCAATAGACCTGACCAATGGATACTGGACCGTGCCTGTCAGTAGGGAGGACCAATACAAACTGGCTTTTACCTTTGGGGGCCAGCAGTAGACATGGACCCGGACTCCCTTCGGATACCTCAACTCCGGCAATGAATTCAACATTTTCCTACATAAGGTCATGCCCGACCTGGGTGCGAGGGGTAACCTGGCTTATGTAGATGATGTCCTCATCAAAAGTTCATCTGTGGAGGAACACATAGCAGAGATCCGTTATGTTCTGACACAGTAGAGGGCCGCCGGAGCAAAACTTTCCTTTCAGAAAGCACAGTGGTGTAGAACCCGTGTTAATTTCTTGGGGCATGAGATTACTCCTCAGGGTCTCTGTCCCCAAGAAAAGAAAGTGGAAGCACTGCAGAATTTGAAAGACCCCACAACTCTGCGGGAACTAAGGAGCCTCCTTGGGCTGACTAATTACAGCAGAAAGTTCATTGAAGGCTACTCAGAGATCACTAGACCCCTGATTCATCTCTTGAAGGGGGGGGTCAAGTGGGAATGGGGTCCAGAACAATCTGAGGCAGTAAGGCGACTCAAAAGAAGCCTCTCACAAGCGCCTTGCCTAGCTTACCCTGTCAGAAACAAGGAGTTCTTCCTAGTGACAGGGTTCTCTAATACGTGCTTGACAGCAGTATTATACCAAAAGCATGACAAGGTCAATAAAGTAATCTCCTTTGCGAGCAAAACTTTATCCTCTGTGGAGGAAAAATTCAACGATTGTGAGAAGGCACTCCTGGCAACGGTGGGGGCATTAAAGAATTACCGCCCGTTTATCCAGGGGGAACACATCATAGTGGAGACTCCACACCAGCCTCTGCAATATCTCCAAAGTGACAGAATCTGGGCCGGAAATGTGAGTAATTCCCGAATTACTTCCTGGATTCTGTCAATGCAAGGCTTTCCTGTGGAGGTTTGAAATGGCCAAAACAAGAAGAGTCCCCTCGCGCAAGGTCTGGCTGACTTGCATGATTGTGCCGGAGAAAACTGTCTCGAGGACGAAAGTCTAAAAATCAAGGACAACATGGAGGCATACCTTAATTCCCCACACAAAGTCTTTGAAGAAGACAAGTGTGAGGGAATGCCCACTGTCTATGTGGATGGATGCTCGTACCATGTTGACAACAACGGGGAGAAAGAACTGGTGCCCGGCGTAGGGAATGCCTGGGTGACGGAGTTTCCAGAACCCTCCGCTGGATACAAAATTGGTCCCCGAAGTAGTCAGGTGGCAGAATTGATGGCTGTGCATCAGGCCATCCTCACTGCTGTCCAGCATCAACTCCACGAACTGGTCATAATCACAGATTCGGATTATGTACGGAACGGGTTCGTGGAGCACCTGGTCAACTGGAAAACCAGAGGCATGTTATGCGCTAATAACAAACCCCTGAAACATGGGAAGTTAATCCAAAATATTGATGATCTGGTCACATCGAATGGGATGACCATCTACTGGGAAAAGATCAAGGGTCATTCCAAAGTAGAGGGACCAGACAAAACTGGAAAATACTTAGCTGATCAGCTGGCCAAAACCGGGGCCATCCAAGGGGATCTAATCGAAATAGAGTCCCTGTTGGGGGAAATCCAGGTCACCGCTATCACTTGGTCCCAGACAAATGCTCACAATGATCTTTCAATTGCACAATGGAGTAAGGAGACCCCTGATGCTGATTTAATTACAGCTCAGAAGGGGGATCCAATAATTGGTAAGTTTTACCAACACATTGAGGACCCTGAGAACTTTCCCTTGACGGATACCGATTACATTGAGAAAGAGGACCTTAGAGTGTTGATAAAATGTCCAAAGATGTTCCGGATCCAAGACGGGTTGTTGGTAAGGAAATCCCAAGCTGGCCATGATCAGTGGGTGGTTCCTACCTCATTCTGAACCCTGATGTTAAGTCACGCCATGATGCGGCCACCGCCGTTCATAGGGGGTTTCATACAACACTTGAAAGCTTAAGAGAGGTTGCATACTGGCCACACATGGACCAGGACCTCAACCAATACTTGAAGGGGTGTCTTGTGTGTGCACAATTTCAGCCATCATCCCTCACACACCGTGCACCTCTCCAAAAGAGGGGGATGACACTGCCATGGTCAGATTTGCAAATCGACTTTGTAGGCCCTGTGATTCGCTCGTCTAGAGGAAACAAGTACATGTTGACCGTTACATGCTTGTTTACCAAGTGGGTGGAATGTCTCCCAGCCCCAAACTGCAAGGCAGAAACAGCAGCTGCCCTGATGATTAACCACATCTTTTCCCGTTTTGGTCTACCTCAAAGGATTGAGTCAGACAGAGGTAGCCACTTCACTAGTGAAGTAATGACAAAGATGTGGGAGATACTGGGGGTCAAAAGAAAGCTAGATATTGCTTACCAGCCAGGTTCTTCTGGGGCAGTAGAGAGATACAACCGAACCATTGTGAGCATCTTAAAAAAGTTTGTGGCAGATTCTGGGCCAAGTTGGGATATCCGATTACCTCTGCTCCTAATGGCCAACAGATCTACCCCTTAATCTGCAACCAAAATGTCACCATTTGAGTTGATGACTGGACGCAAGATGGTGCTTCCCCAGCATTTGCTCTACAGGACTCAAGAGCAGACACTGATAAATGCCTCCACAGCTCATGAATATGTGGAGAATTTAAGGAAACACCTTCAACATGCTTTTGCCTATGCTCAGCGGAATCTAAAAAGTTCAGCCGAGAGCATGAAGACCCACTATGATTTAAAAACTACCCGAAAGGAATATAAGGTTGGTGATCGGGTCTATCTATACAATTTCCAAAGAAACCAGGCCAAACAGAGAAAATTTTTGCCTACATGGAAGGGACCGTTTGAAATTATAGACAAGATCTCCCCTGTTGCCTATAAGATCTGCATCCCCAAAGGCAGTCTGGCGGAAGGGGAAGACAAGTGGGTACATATAAATCAGCTAAAGTGTTGCCATCCCAGGCACACTCTGCAACAACTGGAGGAATCCATTGGAATCCCAGAGGGGGCCGCTCCAGAGTAATTTAGTTCCAACCCTAAAATATTCCACATATAGCATATAAAATTCTGTGATCCTTGTATATATATATGTTCTTGTCTCCTAATTTAAAAAAGAAAATGTTTATGTTCATATCTTCTGATTCATAAAATGTATATGTCGCCCCACTATATCAATAGTGGGGGCGAAATGTCTATGAATAGGTATTGCCGCTTTCCTTTGTCGTCCTAGGAGAAAGAAACCCTGGAGACTGGCCAAGGAGGATGATCCGGGGACCGGGAGCAGAGACCCGAAGGGCCCGGGGTACCGCCCAATCCTCCCATCAGGACCAGCAAGGAGAACTGATTGATCTAACCGGATGGGGGAAAAGATGCTGACTGTGCCATCTACAGGAAGAAGATGAGGAAAACATCCCAGATCTTGCGAGTTCCATCTGTGAAGGATCAGAATGGCCATCGCAAGAAGGGGGGTCTTGTGGGATGTTTTTACCCATGCATCTGAGCCCTACCACAAAAACTGTGCCTTACTGGCATTGAAAACATCATGATGGCCAGAACTTCCCAGAAAATGCACAGGGAAATGCATGAAGAATAGGCTGCCACCCATTTTTGCCTATGTTGTGGGCACAGAAGGGCACTGCCTAAAACCACCATTGGGCTACACACAGTAGCCTGAAACCATTTCAAAAGGGGCAGTGCTGATTGCCAAAAGCAACCCACAACTATTGGGAATTCATTTCTTCAATAGGCACAAAATTATTTTACTGCAGAACCACACCAGTGCCATGTGCTGAACCTGGATAATATACTTCCATGTAAAATCTCTTGTTTGAAATGCATTAATTCAAGACTGATCCAAAAAAAAAAATGCATGCAGTACCCGCTTTGGACTCAAGGCGGCGCTAGCGGTTTAAACTCTGACAGGAGAACTGCTACTTCAGAAGCTAATCAGCCTTCTGTGACAATTGGGACTTCAAAAGACTGTGGGTTAATTAGAAATCTAACCACCTGCTGTTCCCAGAGACAATCTGATTTGATTAACAGGCCACAAGGCTGGGAAACCTTCTCATCTCAGAAAGCCCAGGATATCACATGGTCATGCTAACCAAATGCAAAGTGGCCCCCTGGTCTGTTGACCTCAGCTTGCTGGGGCCCACACAAAAGACCTTTTCCCTTGAATAGGATATGGTGATTTTTACTGTTTCCTGTCAACAAAGATCTGCCAGCCAGGAGAGACATGTGATCACTGTCATCCCCAAACTTTGGGGGCGGACTCAAACACTGCAGTACTTTGAATTGAAAGCAAATATATATTTCACAGAAACACTGATAATTCTTGGTAACCAGATGACAGAAATGTGAAATTTGGGGATCCTTAAAATGAAAACTTTGCCCACAATTCAAGCCCAAACTCCAATTTGTGAGATGTTCTGGGGCAAAACCCCGCTATTTATTGATACTACAGACTCTGTGTTGAAGCTAGAGACATGGGAATTTACTGGAGTATGTATGGACAGGCCGTGTATATGTGTATAATTTTTAATGAAAAACCAATGTTGCATAACCCACTAAAATCGAAAATAAGTTGCCATTTCTTTACCCAAGCTCCTAGAAACGCCAGAGTCGGAACAGTGCCTACCTCATGTGATATATGATGTGTGTAGGTGATGTAAAAACAACTGTGTATTTGGGAAAATATGTATTTGGATCAAATATAGATTTGTGTGCAATCTGACAAGGGGAGGGCCCTCTGGCCATAAAATCTACCTCATCACTCTGGCTCACAACTCAGTTCCCCCAATCAAGGGAGAAAGGAAAGCTTGGCCAAAGATAAATTGAGAGAGGGGCTGGCTTAGTGATGCTGCGCACACACCCACTTTCTAAACACATAAAAGCAGACAGTGCAGGACAAGGGGGATCCCTTTTTCACTTTCTGCGGGACGCTCTGCCGGGAGACTTCAGACTTCAATCCATCAATCTTCAGAGACCAAGACTTTACTTCAGCATTTGTAAAGAACAGGCCTAACCCACAAGCTGAGTTCTCTTCAGCAGGCCTCAAAATCATTTGCAGACTATTCACAGCTGGGCTGAGCTCTTGATTCTGGCCTGAAACCCTGTGCCAGAAAGATCCAGAAGCAGTGCTGTACCCAGAGAAAGCAGAGACACCCAGAAAGCAGACCAGAGATCCAGAGAACCACAGGCCGCTGTATCCGGGGAGCTGACCCAGACTCTGTGAGCAGAACCGGTGCCTGACAGACCCAGCACAGTGGAGCTGACCCAGGCGCTGCGCGCAGAGACCGTCCGTGGCGAGGGAACCGCAGCCAATCCTGACCCGATCCGTGGCAAGGCCCAGTCCTATCAAAGCTAGGAGTGAGTACTTAGATCACATTGTGACAGAAATAAGCTCTTAGTTAAAATAATGTAATCCAACTATTTTAATCTGATTAGAACTGTCTCCTAGAAATCATGTCACCTGTCCTTTTCAAAGCTGTCACCTGTCAATTTGAGTTACTTTAAATCCAAAAAACGACCTTTACAAAATCGTTCATATCTCTGGAACCGTTTGTCCTATGAACTTGGTCTAACTTTCCTCTGAAAGCTTAGAATCTCAGCTTTCCAACGAACCTAGAACCGACTTATACTTTTGCCGTAATCACGATTCACGCACTCGCGAATTTTGCCACGATTTGCGATTTGGCCTGATTTCTGTACCTGTAAAAAGATAGCAGCTTTTTGCTTTCCTTTGCTAATAATTTGTTTGCCTCTTAATAACCATCCCTGAATCATTGCTAAAGTGAGCCTGAGCTCATCCCAAGTATCTCTCACTCAACCTGAACCTCCTAAAGGGAATTAAAAGCATTTTCAGCATATTTCTCACTTCACTGCCACCACATTCGAAGTACTTGGGCCTGTGTTTTAAAACTCATACCTGTTTCCTCTAAGCTTGCTGGGGGGGAACTGAATTTCGTATTGTATTTGATTGCATTCCTGAGAACTGTGTGCTCCTCTTTCCATCTCCTTCCATTTCTTACATTGCATAGGGGAGGGGGGTGAATTGCCAGAGAAAAAGTGATTATCTTATCTTTTGCTAAAATCATATTAGTTAGTTTCGGTACTGCATTTTCATTCAACATTGCATCCATTTGAAACCATAAAAGTATTTTCGCTGCCTTATCCATCCTACACCAACTCCTCATTGATTATAAAAAGTGTGCTAGTGTCAGATTACCCATTGTTGATTAACATTATATTTATAAGGGCGATATCGATTATTAATTTATTATAAAAGCGTGGTATCTATATTTTTTTTTTTCTTAAATAAACCTTTTGGTTCTGAGGCTGGGTGGAACCTTGACGCGAAGATTTGGCAGAAGCTAGAGGGCTTATTTTGGCGTCGTGTGCTGAAACTTCCATCTTACATTTCAATGATCCAACTAAATTACGAGCTGTCACTAATCCCCTTGTACACACATGTCATGTGGAAGTCACTAATGACCTTGCGTAAAAAGCGTGGTATCTATATTTTTTTTTTTTCTTAAATAAACCTTTTGGTTCTGAGGCTGGGTGGAACCTTGACGCGAAGATTTGGCAGAAGCTAGAGGGCTTATTTTGGCGTCGTGTGCTGAAACTTCCATCTTACATTTCAATGATCCAACTAAATTACGAGCTGTCACTAATCCCCTTGTACACACATGTCATGTGGAAGTCACTAATGACCTTGCGTAAAATGAACCTGACCCCAAGGGCCCCTGCGTACAATCTTTTCGAAGTAAGCCCTGATCAATCACAATCTGGACTTCTACAAGAATGGAGACAATTGTTGGCCAAACTACTGACTCGAGCAAGCATCTCGCAAGAAGATCTGATTCTACGTCCTCAATGGGCCAAAAAGAAATTTGAGCAATGGAGTTGGATCGAGAATTATGATCAACGTGCGTTAATGCCAACCACGCTGAAATCTGATCTAGTAGTTCATAAATTAAATGTTCCTAGTCGATACTTGACCAAATGTCCATCTAGACATCATCGTGCTCAGTTCTTGCGACTTCGGTTGAACGCCCTTCCGACTAAAGCAATGCAAGCATGTCGTCACATGAGAGAAATGACCGACAACCTCTGTCGATTCTGCAAGCTTGAGATCGAAACTACAGAACATCTACTGTCGGGGTGTACGGCGTTGGTTGAACGGAGGACACAACATTTAAGTGGTTTTACCCCCGAGACCTCAAACAACCACCATTGGTGGCAATATGCAGCATCTGGACATAATGTCAAACTGACATATGGGGTAGTGAACTTTCTAGATTCCTTGAAACTACATGAAAACTAAAGGATTACCTTAAGTTTAGTCTTAACTACTAGGAAGAGTGACTGACTGGTATAGTGCCTCTCCTACTCCAACAGATGAAATGTAATAAAAGCACGGAGACCTGTCTGTTTACACACAGGTTTATCGAGCTGAAATTATGAAAAAAAAAAAAAATAAATAAAAAAAAATAAACCTTTTAAACTTGCAAAACAGAACTACTTCTGGGCTCAGTGAGGTCAGGGGGATTCTAAGAGAGGGGTGTTATATAGGGGTAGTCATCCAGAACTCATGAACTGGACATAAAGATATATCAATAAGGGTTTCCATTCAGTATCCCAGACTAGGCATTGACTTAGCTGTAGTGTTGAATTGAATCCTCTTACAAAATATTGAATAACACACAATTACTATGGGTACACTGCTTTTTGGGTTTCCGTCTCCTGCTGAGGAGACTGTTCAGTATAGCTCTTTATGCTCTCTTTTCATCGTAGAATTCACTCAATCTCTACACTGGGATCTGAATTGTTACCCAAGCAGATTACATTCAACATCAGAGTGGATGTTAAGGTTTCTCAGTGTTTGATAAGGGCTATGCTCCTCATCCTGGCACTCAAAAAAGTCTTAGTGTCACAGTATGGATAAAGTACATGCTTTCATATAGAACGTGATAGCTGGCTATTAACAAAGAGCACCCCAAAGAGATACATGTTTTGTATTCACAGACTGCTGTTGATGTCCATGCGCTTGTGATCATTACTTCAGAGCCATGAAAGTGAAGAGGAGGAGACAAAGGAGGAAAGACAAGACGGTGATTTGGGACTTTGGGAGTAAGCAGGAAAATCCCAGTGCTGCTGAGTTGCAGAAGCATTGCTGGAATCCCGAACTTGAAAAGCATGATCTAAAATCGAAGGAATGAGTTAGGAAAAGCATTAGTGGTAGCCTGTAGCAGGACCTCAGGTGAATGACACAGACCGTGTACCTTCGGTTGCCTTCCTATAAAACAGAAGCAGAGGGAAGAGCAGAACGAGCCCGAGACCCAAACAAGAGGTCCTGATCACCGATGATGAGAAGCATCGACCATGAGACCTTGGCACAGAGTGTCGCTCAGAGGGAGAACAGCAGTGAGCTGAGTGAAATTAGAGAGGACAACCCAGACAGACATTAATTATGATAATGCTGAGTACTCCCAGGCCATGTCAGAAGAGACATTGTGCAGAAAACAAATGCTTTGCTTGTTAGAACCTTGGCTTTATTTTATATTTGAGCATTTATACCACAAGGAGCTATTCAGCCAAATGAGAAACTCGTTGAGGTATGTAACTAGAGCGATACATGTTGGGCCTGATGGATCATGGATTCCCACAGAAAGACTCAAAATATTGTAATTCTGGCACACCAAGCTAAGTCTGAACAAAGTGAAGAGATAATGAATGAGTGAATGATTGACGTCAAAGTACCTGAAGAACTACAGCAGTGTCTAAATATCAATGTCAATGAAAGCGTTTGCCCTAGAGCGTATGAGGTCCTCATTTTTGGAAATGCTGCTGAACCTCATTACTCTGAATTATATGAAGGGTACAGTTAACCGAGTCTGAGAGCATTTGCTTATTAGTATAATACAGTCAATAAGACTTTTTATACAAAGAGTCATTAGACGTTTGTATAGAGAAGTTTGTATAGTGCCAGTTGTCTGAACCATGGAAACATTGAACATCTTTATCATGTAACTTATGGAGTATTCAAACTGTGCCATTCATTCAAAAAACATAGGGGACTAAGTCAAAGAATCACTGAATTCCTTTTTCAGAAATGTGTTCACACACACAGTTGGATAATGTGAGTCATTTGAGTTTTTTATAGATGAAAAAGCCATGAAGTTTACTGCAGGTTCAACCTAAGACATTCAAAACTCTGCCTGCCCTAAATAGTTGTCCAACTACTAAACACTTTGACATCAATTGTAACTAACTCAAGGCACATTGATACATTTGTCCCCAAGACTCCATAGTGAATACACGGCGGAGTCATCCAGTCTCAGAATCTATTGAATAACAAACATATAGAAACGTAGGCTGATGTAAAAATAATTCTATGTTTGCTGAAGGAAGGGAAGGGCACATGGGATTCCAAAGTGATCCCTGGTAAAGAACATAGACAAGACTACGGAAAGAACATATTATTGTGAACCAACACTGCCTTCAACCATAGACTGCATAAGGAAATGAGAGACGATAAGGCATAGTTAAGAAAGTGCTTATTGTCTTATTGGGAAAGTCAGAGGGGGTCAAGGTGGACTTTTGGATCCCTTAAGCAAATCCTCCAAATATCCAAGCAACACCATAGCCTCTCGTTTTATATATATTTAATGTGTACCTTGCATCAAGTCCTTCAATGTGGGACCGAATAAGACGCAGGCTTTATAAGTACATGAGAGGAGATGGTAAAGTAAGAGTGACATGAACTGCTAGGGCAGCTGTTGGCTCCGGTTTATTTGCAGCGCTTGTGCTGGAACCTTAATGTGCCTCATCCAAAATGGCAGTGCCCTTGGGACACTCAGTCTTCCCCAACCAGTGTGCCACGATTCTGTGTCCGTAATGGGTGAGAACGAGCATTTCTGTAGCACTTTACCAAGATCAGTGGTAGAGGAAACACATCACAATACAGAGGTTTGTTTAATTGCTTCATTGATGTTTTTGACCATTCCTTCTGTCCTTGATCCTGTTTCTCCTTTCCCCCTTAAACTATACTCATGCCCATCCTGTCTATTGTTCTATTCATAGCACTTCTGGCTTGTACTGGAAACACTTTGGAGGGGTATCCAATGATAAAGTCGCCTGGGAGAAAGTCACTGGGGGTGACATTTCCCCAAATTTGCACTCCCACGAAAACCAAGCCCTTTCTTCAAATATTGTAGGACTGGAGTAAGAAAAGTAATTTAAAGCCTTCCTAGAATATGTAGGGGAAGGCCTTTAGGGGTGCAGGGAATAGAATCGCCTACCTACATTTTCACATAGAACCATTGGAGGTTCATTGCTTCGTCTCCTTGCTGCAAGCTCTTCCAGCAACTTGCCCTCACTTATCAAGATCATTTTGGCAGACACAGGGTATGGCAAATCCTGCTAAAGGCAGCCGCTGCTCCAGCAGTACTAGAATGCATTCCATAAAGAAAGTATGTGCTGTGTGTTCAGAGGGTTGGTATGGAAGTGCAAAGATGTTGTGTCTTCTCCGTTCCGTTGTCAGAACTGCAAACAATTGACAAGGGCAGAGAAAGGTCTCATTTCCATGCCTTGCCCAGATGGCCACCCTTCATGCACGCCATGCTGGAAATTAAAGCACCGTCCTTCTTGTGTGGCACCAGCCGACAGAGCTCATGTGGAGAGGCTTGCTCTGATGTCTTCGAATCCCCCTAATGTGCCCCCTTCTCTTAAGGAAGGGTCACAGCCATGGACGCCTCACCCTAACCGTGGATCTGCTGGTGAAACATGGTGTCTTGAGGGGAATATAGGGCATAGGCTCCTAATGAAATGTTATTCCAGCCACCTGCCAAACATTCCACTGCCTCGCCTTGCCTGCCCTGAAAGTCAGACCTAGATGTTAGCCATGCTCAGGAGTTTGTGGTTTGAGTAGTGGATTCTAGAGAATTTTAGCATATTGTGCACTGAGGAAGAGACAAGTCATGACAATGAAGGAGAGTGGGATAGGAAATTTGCTAATAGTCAGGTGCATATGTTGCTGGTGCTGAGTTGCTGCCTTTGACCTACACAGGTTTTTGAACTTATATGGTTTTGTTTTTATGCTGTTAGATGAAATGGTCGGCATTGTGGATCCCTCAATGGGGGAGAGCAATCTATTGGTCACGGATGTTATTTGAGGTAGTAAGAGAAGAGAAACATGTCTTGTTGGAGGACTATAATGATGGCAAGAGGGGTGACATGAATTGGGACGCTGGAAACATGTTTAGGCTGATGGATATAAGTGAGGTTCCATATGATTGCATAGAGTGATGGAGGAAAGGAGACTAAAATGGGACATGGGATTGGCCAGTGTCATGGTTTCTAAATAAATGACAAACAGGGCACAGGGCTGGAACAGGAAGAGCCATAGGAAGATAGCTGGGTCTTGCCAGGAGTAATCATGGTGTATGATATCTAGATCAGATTGGGGGATGTGCCAAGCGATGCGTTGTGAAGAACAGGATGGATCTTTACCACTGCCAAGCTCCGCAGGACATTTGTGGACAGACATAGGTTGCATGATTTCATGATAATCCAATCATTTAGCTCCAGTAGCTCTTCAGTATCAAACTGGCATTTAATTTTTAAGTTGGCAACATGGTATAATTTATGAAGGTGGGTTTGTTGGTTTTCTTGGAGAATTCGAATACCACTGATCATATATTTTCTATTGGCTCCTCTGACTGAATACCTATATAAAAGTGTGTAATTTATGTCAAGAACGCGAATCATACAGTCATCTCTCGTTCTCCTTTTTTGACCCTATTCAAGTCCGCAGACAGAAGAATGCACAAATTTGTTTTTGCTTTTTCAATTAGTATCATCAATTTCTCCCGCTTCTTTCTGATGAAGTCTTCTCCATGACTCAAGTTAGTTTTCCTTGTGGACCCTTATATTCTTACCAAGAGTTTCTCCGAAATGTGTTCCTTTCTGTTTCAAATTGCTATTGATCCACATTGATCTTTCGTCACCATTTTTCTTGGACAAATGCCAAGGGGGATCCTTCCAGGAGAGATAGATTGCGTAATTTTGTAGGATAGCATTCATGGAAATTCAACATGGACAAATAAATCACAAACTCTCTTATATATAAGTATTCAGGAGCCATATCTGGAAAGAAGGGTCAAACATCCACAACTGATAACAGACCATGAACGATGACTGTTACGAAGTACATTTTTCCAACCAGTACATACACACTGGGGGTCAAAATTTTACACTGTCTTTATGACCATTTATTTAGGGCACAGCCATGGTTAGGGTTATACCTTTTTTTAAATATTTGCAAGGAACTTGGGGTTTGTCACCCTGAGTTACCTGGGGGCAACCAGACGTGGACTCCCTGCTCACTGTGCTCAGAGAGGCACAGCTTCACCTCACTGATGAAGCGCAACAAGGCTGAAACACGTGTATGGGGTTGCTTTTGGTACTCTTGTTCAGAGAGGAATTGCCATAGCATTTTGGTGCTGGACTGCCCATGTGGGCGGGACACAGACTGATATGCAAATTAGATTTCCATCTGTGAAAAGTACAGTGAGCAAAAAGCGTGAGCTGCAAACGCTCAACTCAGAAGAGGTTATCATGTGCCATGTTCTTTCAAGGGAAGAGCGTCTGCTATCTTTTTTGAAGTATTTGCAAGGAACTTGGGGTTTGTCACCCTGAGTTACCTGGGGGCAACCAGACGTGGACACCCTGCTCACTGTGCTCAGAGAGGCACAGCATCACCTCACTGATGAGGCCCAACAAGGCTGAAACACGTGTATGGGGTTGCTGTTGGCACTCTTGTTCAGAGAGGCATTGCCATAGCATTTCGGTGCTGGACTGCCCATGTGGGCGGGACAAAGACTGATATGCAAATGGATATTTCCCATCTGTCAAAGGTACAGTGAGCAAAAAGCGTGTGCTACAAACTCCCATCTCAGAACAGGTTATCATGCCATTTTCTTTCTGGAGAGGAGCGCCTGCTACCTTTTTTGAAATGATTAGGGTTATGCTCTGCCTAGGAAATTTACTCAGGTACTTTACACCAGATCCTTTACACAATATTCATCCAAACCCACCTCTTCAATGCCCCAATTCCATAGAGCACATACTCTCCCTAAAGTGGTCACGCTTTGGTTAAGTTAATTGATACCTTATAGAAAGCCTGCATCATACAAGCACCATGTGGTATGGTGTGATATGACATATCACATTGTCTTTGGATTAGTTCCATTCACCTGGAATGAGCAACTGTGAAATGGTCACATATACAATCATTGCTTTAGTTGTTTCAAGATTGACTTAGAAAGGGTATGAAACTCGATTATGTGACAGATGACAAGATATGTTTAAACATATTCCCAAAGCAATTGTTTGCACATCACAGACATGATTAACTAGTATCTCTGATCAAAACAGCATGATTGTCTGTTACACTGTGAAATAAAGCAGCATGCCATTTTTCCAGTAATGTTGAAAGCGTTTGCAGGAAAGTTAAGTCTCAAAGTTGGAAAACGATGCAGTATGCAGTATTGGCTAACTCAGAAAGTACATGGTTTTCAGCCCCTTTCTATTCTAAAATATGAGGAACAACTAGGAATAGGACTAGCTCTGCCCACTGGGAGGACCAGCCTCGATAAATATTAAGGCTCGAGTGTTGTTTTCCCTGGAGCTGATGCCATCTTTTACCTATTGTCCACACAGGCACTCATCCTCAACCAATTAAAATCAGATTCGTCTGTCCACTTGATTAATTAGCCCACTGTGCCCGTGCTTTTGATATGGGTAGTTCTAGACCCACATCATAATTTACTTTCCCTGGAAAACTGTTGAAAGGTGAGACTTAAAGAGCAAATGTAGGCATGTGTTGGGGAACAAATCATCTTTAAATGATCATATCACTTAAACGTTCGTGGTTTTGATATCGGATAATAACAGGAGAATGGCGAAAGGCACCTGTGTCGGAGCACTGATACTGTTGTACATTTGCACTTGTCGTCCTTGCCCTCCTCCCTGGGAGATTAAACAGGCTAGTTATTCAAGTTCTTACTCTTGACTGCTAGTCTTTTTTGTCAGGGAGAAGGCATGTTGTATTGCTGCCTCCATTTGAGTCATATCCAACAGAAGTATTATGTGGAGCACATACATAGATGACACTGTCTTCTCGTATACTCAATCTGTATTTGGAACCATTGGTTTATCTTCATGGAAAGGATTCGTATTCCTATGCCTAGAAGACTCAGATGCTTCTCCATTTCGGTATATCAGTAGTTAAATTCAGAAACTTCTTGATTGAGCTCAGCTCCTGGATGAGCTGGGGACAGACTTCATCCAACCTTCTCAAAACAAAGATGTTATCTTTTGGTACAAAGATAGATGTGAACAGGAATTTAGTCTGAAGGACTGGGTATTTGCCTGACAACCATGGCAGAGGTCCAGAAGCTTGGAGTCCTAAATGGCTGCCAGTTTTTTTTTTTTTTTTATTAGACTATTTTCATGATTGGCTTGCGCAGTGACACGAGAAATGGTGTACAAGTATTGTATTGATCCATGATAGGTACGCAACACAAAGAGCTCTGTGTGGGTATTTTTTCGATCTGTACTAGTTTTGTGCAGCAGTACGAGAAACTTCAGGTGTTTTTTTTTTCGATGCGTGGTAGGTTTTTGCAGTCTCACCAGAAACTTTGTGTGCTTTTCCACGATCTGTGCTATCTTTTTGCAGCCGCCCGAGAAACTTCGCACAGATTTTTTGTTTGATTCATGGTAGGTTCACAGAACGGCAGGAGATACTTTGCACAGGTTTTTTTAACCGTGCTAGAACCACCCAGCAGCACAAGAAAGTTTGCATGTTTTTTTGTTCATTTTGTTTTAGGATCTCACAGCGGCACGAGAAACTTTGTTTATTTGAATTTTTATAAGGCGTCACTCACCCATAGTCTCAGGGCGCACATAAAACCATGGACGAACAACAAAAATAAAAAAAACAGAAGGGGAGAAGCAGGAGGTCAGTTACAAGGCAAGGTTGAAAAGGTGGGCTTTGATCCTTTTGTTGAAGTCAGTCAAGGACTTAATCTTTCTTAGATCGGGGGGAAGGGCATTCCAAGATAAGGGGGCTTGAACATTGAACGTGGTGCCACCGAACCCTTTAAGCTTGGATTTCGGCTATTGGCGGCTTGCCTGTTCGCAAGACCTGAGTGAGCGGCACGGGTGGTAGACCTTTGTGCTCTCAATGAGATAGGAGGGGTGGCCAGGAGAATAAGTCATGGGTGGCTCAGCATTAAGGCCTTGTGAGTAACATGATGTTTCACCAGGAGCCAATGGAGCTCCCTCCTGGTTTTGGTAATGTGAACTCATCTGGCAAGACCCTTGGTGGCACGCACTGCCCATTTTGGATAACTTGCGATTCTGTAAAATTTGCCAAAGGGGTGCCCATGAACAGGCTATTACAGTAGTCCAGGAGCGAGTTTGCCAATGCTGATGCCAGTAGACAGATGTTTTTAGGTGACAAGAAAGGACGAATATGGCCAAGGAGTTTATTGATATAGCCACAGGACACCCGAAGAAGGGCAACCTGAGGTTTCATAGTGAGTTCAGCATCGGACATGACTCTGAAGGTCTTCACACTTTTTGCCACTGGGTTTAGAGAGCCAGCAATATTGAAACTGTGATAGTCTGCAGGAAGCTTTTTCAGCCGAGGCCCTGTAGCAACAATCAGAAGCTCTGTTTTATCATTATTCAAGGCCAGGGAATTGGCTGCCATCAAGGCTTGGATAGCGCCATAGATTGAATTAATGGTTGCAGCATCCTATTCGTGAATGCCTTAGAGCTTCAGGACAACCTGGGTGTCATCAGCATAGTTAGCATTTTGAACACCCAGGTTGTCGAGGAGCATCAGAAAAGGCAGGATGTAGATGTTGAAAAAAGTCGGTGAGATACAGGATCCCTGTGGTGCCCCACAGGAGATGCCATCTGGAGTGGATCCTGCATCATCAACTGAAACTCTTGCATAGCAGGGCCCAGAAAAGATGCAACCCACTGAACAGCGGCCTCGGTATAGCCTGCCACATCCCGCAGCCTAGTGACTAAGAGAGAATGACCCATGAGGTCAAAGGCTGCTGAGAGGTCCAACAACATTAAGATGGCGGGGTGACCATTATCCACAACGACGGATCGAGAAGGGCAGTCTCTGTGCCATGTCTAGCTCTGAAACAAGACTATTGGGAACTAAGCATGTAATTTCTCTCAGTGTAGTTTTGAAGTTGAAGAAAAGTCACTCGATCCAGAATTTTAAGCAGAAAAGGGACGTTTGTAATGGGACGGTAATTCCTTGTCTGGAAGGGATCAAGGTTGCTCTTTGTTAGAAGTGGGGTGATCCATGCTTCTTTAATAGAGTGGGGCACTGGGGCACGTGACCTTCAGCAAAAGAGCGGTTCACCAACTTGCCACCCATGGAACTAAACTTCCTGCAGCTTGTTTTGGGTCACGAGACACACGCCAAACGTCACACTGCTCTTTTCGATATGCAAGGGTTGCCGAATGGCAGATTTTGTCAAAACAGATCAAAATCTTTCACATTTCGCTTTCTCTGTGGGCAGAACGTAATTTCACAATTTTCCCCAGCCCTACTCTACTTGAGCAGATAACACTCAAGAGAGATCAAAGCTGGTTTATCTCTCCAAAAGACAACTTTGTTTACTGAACACAAGAACTGTAGGGCTTCCTTCCAACAATGTGCGGTAGAAGATACAACCCAACTACTTGTAACTAAAAATTGACAGCTCCCAGAAGTAGAGTATAAACTCATGATGCCAAAATTAGAGAACACTCTTGGGCCTCATTACATGGTAGGCGGTAAGGGATTACCAGCACCGGTAAGGGCACTGGTGCCGGTAATCCTTTACCGCCCTACTATGAGGTCCTTTAGCGGGTCCTCTCCATAACGCCTGGTTTTAACAGGCGTTATGGAAGGGACCCGCTAAGGGACTTCAGAGCTAATAACAGTACCGCAAATTGCGGTACCGTTATTAGTTCCTTCCCCATTCCCATTGAATGGGAATGGGGAATGGTTTTCAGAATGGGGATTTACCTGGTCCTCCAGAGTCGGAATGACCCGGTAAATCCCTATTCCGGGAACACGGACCCAGAATGCAGTAATAGCGCCATGGCTACCCCCTACCGTCCAACAATGCATGTATACATATTTACCTGCTGTATAAATCTGTTGGCGGTTATCGTGATACAAACTATGTTTACAGCAGGAGAACAGAAGTCTCCCCCAAGAAGCAAGTCGAGGCAGAATTTGGGCTGGAAACGGAACTTCGCACTGTCTCCTGTCCCACAGAAAGTTATTGCATGTTTGGTTTTTCATTGCATTGGTTTATTTTGCCAAAGAGTGCTGTTAAAAACACACAAAAATGGTGCATGAAAGCAAGGAATGCGTTCATAAAAAGAGATTCCCATGACTCTCCTGGGTCTCTTTGTATATGCAGACGCTGTTATTGTTTTGAAAAAAATGCCCTTTTAAAGAAACATTAGTGTTATTTTTGCTGGCGAGCACAGTGTAAGAACTGTCTGGAGTTAAACATTTGGCCAACAGTCATTTCCGTAATTTGAAGCAGATCGAATGTCTTTCTTCATTCTTGTCAATTTTTCAAAACATTTCCAGTTGAATAATGAGTGGGAATGGACAAAAGTGATGCTGGAAGGACCATTTAAGCGGTGCTTAGAGCAAGGACAGCACAGCCCTCGAGCTTTGCTGGACTAGGATACTGTCCTTAGAAGGAGAATGAAGACTTGATTGAAAATGCCAAGGCTGGCATGATCCCATTGGCTCCTCCTGCAGGAGCACAGAATATAGAGTGGTGGGACACCAGAGGTGACATTCCCAAGTGGCCGACTGTGGGAACAGTGATTAGCAACTCACCTGCAACTGTTGCAACTGAATAGGTAGTACACAGCTCAGACTAGTCCTGCTTGAATCACCTGAATAATTGTGGATGATTCGGAGTTCGACAAATCACCAATATATGCAGCGATTCAGCCTAAAACGTACCGGCACCAGGGCTAAACGTTGGAGAATAGGATCACCTGCCACAGAGCTCTAAAACCTAGTGCACAGCCCTGTGGCATATTGTACATAGAGGGGATTGGGGACTGTTTTCTAAAAACAAATGTAGTTTAAACAGGATGGCCAAGGGGAAACAAGCCCCACTCCTCTGTGCAAAGCCTGCCCATGCTGCAAATATGTAGGGGTTGGGGCGAAACAGAAAATACATGCATAGAATGCATGAATACACATATTACACATCCATTTTATACCAGACCACGTTTGTGTTTATGGAGAAGAGGGGGCACAGAGCAGAATTTCTGTTTCTCCTCCTCCAACCTCTCGGCCATACAAATACACAAAGCATTTATGCCGGCATTACATTTTTTCATTTTGGAAATGTTATGGATTGTTATGGAACCATCTGCTTTTTACATCAGCAGAAAAATGACGGATTCCGCAGAAATCCATTGTACACGCTGCCTACCATATGTGAATGGTAAGCAGGGTTCACTCATTTTGCACTGCAACGTGCAAATGGGAGGCATACAGCCAATTCTGCCTGCTTTTACACTTTCCTTTTACACTTAGTAGTGCAAAGGACACACATTGCATGTGGAACCAGTTTGCACCTAACTGTAAATGTAGGCTGCCTCCTCCTTGAAAATTCCAGGGACTGCCAGCATGATCCCCCTCCTGTTTCATTTCTTCCTGTGGTGGGCCTTGCTAAGTACCCTCTAGGTTTATCATAAGAGGATAATGATTTACATAATACTAAACTGCACATCTCTGATATTGTACCTATGCAGCCCATTCTAGGCACGGCCTCATTTACACCCTCAGGATTCTTTATTAGATCTTCTTCGCACACCGGTCACAATCCGACCACATCCTTGTCACATCATTTTTCAACTGTTCGAGTACTTAATTAGGACCATTAGCTAGCTGCTGCCCAATATCCTCATATAAGGTGTGGTAGCCAAGGTTGGTCCCCTTCCCAAGGGTCACCTCAGCTTCAGCTTGCAAGAATAAGGAGACTTATACACCAGACTGATGGATAAACCAAGATCTTGTATTAGATAGACTGTAAGCAGCATACAGAGCAATTATACGTGGATAAGCAGAAAAATACAGAACGACAAGTGGCGGAAGTCGGCACTTGGAGCTCTGACGGGACAGCCCTTAGAGCACAGGTTATATAGCATATCATAAGCAAATCACTAATATATTATAGTATTTTCACATTGGGGGCTGGTAATTGGCATGACATTTGCAGACATTTGGCAATAACTGTCAGCATCTGACTTCTGACCTTGTGACGTAGCCATGCGGGTACATTGGGCCTCATTAAACGGATGGCGGTAAGGGTTAACGGTCACCGTTAATGGTAACGGTGACCGTTAACCCTTACCGCCGTACTACGAGGTCCCTTTGGGGGTTGGGGAATTTAACGCCTGATTTTTGCAGGCGTTAAAACCCAACCCGCAAAGGGACCTTGGTGCTAATTACGGCACCGCAAATTTGCAGTACCGTAATTAGGACCTTCCCCATTCCCATTATGCCCTATGGGGCAAAAATGGGAATGGGGAAGGGCAATGGTGGAAGGGGGAATTACCGCCCCACCAACCTTGGAGTAGGGCGGTAATTCCCCTTTCCGCCAAGGCGGTGCCGGTAATTTACCGGCATGGACCAAGGTGCTAATATCACCTTGGTCCACCGCCTACCGTGTAATGAGGCCCATTGTGTTGTAAGGTGGATAAGCAGGATGTGCAGAAGCACTACTGTTATCTACCATATATCGTGCTGATGCTACACTGACAGAGAGCAAACAGAAGAGAAGGTCTTACATGTCCCTTTGCCTTGTTACAGGGTCTAATCTGCTCCAGGTGGGGTGTGGGCATGTGAGCGCAGAGGGAAGGAGACCTCAGAGAAGCCCCATACAAAGGGAAAATGGAGGATCTTAGGCATAAATGTATGAGAGAGCATAATGAGGATACCATAGCATAACAATGCATAGCAAAACAATCTTGCCACATCAACCCGCCGTTGGTCGTCCCCGAATCAGGGAGTAGAGAACAGGCAGTCTCTTCATGACTTTGTTTGTAACCCTTAAATGCAGCAGTAATGCTATTACCGCTTAATTTAAGGGTCTGCCAAATCACAGGGTTGGCAGCATTTACCCCTAGCTCTAAGCTGGGGGTAAATGTGACAGGAATTTGCATATTTTTGGTGCAATTACCGTGTGGTAATACCACCAGCGGTAATCGCACCAAGAATTCCCCATTGGGTCCAATGGGAAATGTGGAGATCCCCAATGGGCCCAATGGTGAATGGGGAATTACCGTACCCACCAAACCTGTGATCTGGCACTAATTGCGCCGGGTGGTTTGGCGGTAATGCTATTAGCTCGGGCGTATGCCCAGCAGCAATAATTCCAGAATACCACACAACTCATGGTGAGGCCCAGGGAGCAGGATTGGGGCATAGCATCAATGAAAGATACCAATGTACATGGGTGATAGAGAGATAGGGTGGATAGGCACAGGGATTGTCACAGAAAGGATGTTGCTTTAGAGATATAGATTGTCGCCCTCTAGGGTCCCAATTCAAAGGTTCATACAATTCGGCATCAGACATTTGTCCCAACACAACTACCATTTCCTGTCCATTAGAAGCGTCTTGGAGGCGTCCTCTTTCATTAGAGGTTTCTCTATTTCCAGTGGCAGCCATCTGGGGCGGCGGGCAAGTGAGACATTGGTTTAGCACACCATGACAGAAGGCAGTGAATAGGAAACACTATCATTGCAAAGGTGCCAATTATAACAACAATGATTAAAATACTATATAGAATGGATGACCCCAGTGAACCAAAAGTGTTTTGAATCCAAGTCAATTGTGAGACGGCATAACCTTTGTTTATGTTGTGTAAGGTGGTACCAAACCCTTGGAGGTGCTTTATGATGTCCTTAACCTGGGAGGAGTTATCCAGTACCCATTTGCAGCATTCTTGTCCTATAATTTTACAGATTCCCCCTGAGCAGCTAGTAATAAATAACCGAGCACCATTCTATTTCGGAGGACCATAGTTCTGAGTGCCTCTTGTTTGCTTTTAATTATTTGTATTCCTTTTGTGGTGCGGTTTGCTATCTGTTCATAGAGGAGTGATAGGGAATTAAGATCGACCCTGTTGACTGCAATGCCAATGTTCGGGACGAGGAATCCTAGGAAACCTTTGAAACATGTCCAGGTGTTGTTTTTGGAACGTCGGGTGTGTAGTAAGCTTTTGGAAAGACACACATGGCAGATCGCTGGGCGAACTAACTCAATGGTGCACTGACCAGCCAGTTAGCTGGTAGCCATTGGTAGGTGCTAGCCCCACAAAGGAAATATAGACCTCTGTGAGTGTACAGTACTATGGCGGTGCTACTACTATGAAATTGTCCTATCCTACTGGCAGCTGAGTGTTTATAGGTGGTGGTGGTAGCATTTCGGATAAGGACATAGGTGGCTGGTGTGGTACCCATCGAAGGCAAAGTGCCTATCGCGGTGAAAGGGATAAGAGGGTGTGGAACAAATGCAGTCAGTTTTTTGGGAGGTAAAGTATTGGCGTAACTGAGGTAGATGAATCCCCGGGGGAAGCGACGGGTCACATTGGGACAAGAAGAGTCAATGATCCAGAAGTCACAAAACTATTCAGCAAGATTGAACAGGACAGGGATGAAGGGGATCCTCCCACTGGCGTACATAGGAGTGTGGAAGCATACAGAGCAATCAGAGGCATTCATTAGGTCAGTGTAGGCCCAAAATAAGTTGAAGAAGGTGTTGATGTATGGGTGTAGGATGGTGGATGTAGGGCGAGGCAGAGCCAATACCATGGTAAGGAACAGCAACATGTTGGAAAAATTTCAGATTCAACAATGCAATAGCAGCGTTATTACTAGCTTTAGAAGTCCAACCCTACAGAGATTGGGGCCTTGAGCCCAAAAGTTCCAAAGAGCTTCAGTCAATACAGGACATGGTAGAGAGGAGAGAGGATGATGCAAAGCCCAGCTGAGGCACTGGGCACATTCAGCTGGACCCCAAACTGCTTGGGATGGAGGACTCGTGCACCTATACTCCAGGTGTGAAGAGTTATTGCAGTTGCTTGGTGAATACAACTTTTGAGAGAGATGAGCCACCCGTCGGAGACAGGTGTAGAAGTGGTGTGCTTCTGGTAGGTGTGGTTCACCTGCTGAGGTCAGGTGAGATGGTGGATGTGCTCTGCAAATTGTACCTCAGTACAGGTAGCAGAGCCTCGTCATCGTGGAGTGCTGGATGTGGAGTCACCAGGGTTTTAGCTGCTGGGACCCAGGTGGCCAGCTGAAGAGGGGTGCCTTTATCCTATACCCCTGCAGATTGCAGCTTTGCTGTGTCTTTGGTGCTGGCAGACAGCAGGGCGTCTTTGTCCTGGACCCCTTTCCGTTCTTTGTCATCGAATGGAGGTGCTGTATTCACACACTGGCTGCTGTGGACCCAGGGGTCAAGGCCTCTACAGCGTACTGAAGTGTGGTTTGTCAGCAGGATCTGGAAATAACCCTTCCAGCAAGGATGCAGGGATGATTTTCGCTGATGCGCTTTCAGGACCACCCAGTCTCTTGGCAGGAGGATGTGGCACAGCGTTTCAGGCGGTCGAGGCAGAGCTTCTAGTAATTTGCTGGAAGTGAGTACTGACAATGAGCATTAGCAGTTGTTTAAGGTCTCCAATGATGGGGTCATAACAGGCAATCACTGTGTTCAAAGCAGTGGGGTTGTCAGGCCAGGTGGGGAATTGTTGTGCTATATGGTACAAGTCAGTGGAGCTCCAGGGAGTGTGAATTCTCATAGGTTCAGCCTCGGTATTGGCGTGAGGGTAGAGATGCATACGCATAAGGGCAGTGGCAGCAGCGTAGGATGGTGAGGCATCCATAGTGTGTAGTGAGGGTGGCTCAGACATGGATGAATGTGACAATAAAAATCTTTCCTAGAAAGTTGTACTGCCCTGGAGTTAAAGGCAGAAGAGATGGACAGTGCCTGTAAGTCATCAATGTATTTTTGGCAGATTGAGTCAGACATGCACCTGTAGGATTGGGGGTAGGCAGGGGAGTGGATGTAGATTGAGGTGGGAACTGACTTGGTTTGGAGCGAGTCCAGGGTGGTGTGTAGGTAAAGGCTGTTGGTGGGGGAAGTATAGGTGGGACAGGGGGAGGAGATGTTAAGTCACCTTGAGGAGTGGACAGAGTAGTCATGGTGGGAGAGGGAGATCGGACAGCCAGGGATGCAGGCAGAGGTGTTAAAGGCAGGGGAAGATGGTAGGGGTTGGTGGCTGGGCGGGCATGGCAACTCGCTGTGGCATAGAGGTTCCCTCTGATGCGGAATCGGTGGTGTGCGGGCAATCAGGAGAGGCAAGAAAGTCTGCAATTCATCTAAAAGGTAAACAGGTGACACTGTTGGTGCTTTTGAAGGTTAGTGTTTAGTGGTGTCAGAAGAAACACTTGGGTAGAGCCATGTTTTATGAGTGTGTTTACTGGTTGGCCATCAGGCCTTGGAGGGATGCTTGTATTGTTCTAATTCCTTTTCTAGCTTAGCATGAGAGTTCCAAAGTGATCTAGACTGATGCTCCCACAATCTGTCTATAGATTCCTTGTACCAGGTGAAATAGGCTGACCAATGACCATCACACACCTTAGACTTCATTTCTTCCAAAGCCCCATGCAAGACAACAAGATGATCTGCGTGAAATGAGCCACTGCAACTCCTTTTGAACTCGAGCATAACATTTCCAATCTTTCAAATATTTACAGGTGAACGAGCCATATGTTGAAAACATGAAAAAGTCATAGGTCCCTACTGCAGGTGTAAGTGTTGTTTTGGGTAGCACATCAGAACCCATAGCTAAGTCTGGGATTTAAAAGAGCTGGGAGACACAAAGGGAGGTGGACCTGCGGGTTTATGCAGGTCAAGAGGGATGGTGTAATCAACTTAACAATAATTGGTATTTACCATTGGTGACAGCGGAAAGACAAACAAGTGAGGTGGCACAGAATGTGAGAGAGGCACGAGCAAGGTTTGATATAGGTTGCTGAATATAAAGATAAAGTAATACCCAAGATGTACTAGAGAAACTGCATCAGGGTGAGCCCAGCAATAACATTCGGCACTTAAATCCCGAATGACCAGCGCCATCAGCATCGCCTCTTTATCTGAAACAAAAACATATATATAGACAGCCAGCTCGGAGTGTTGTGGTAGATAAAGTAATGGCGGGGGGCCAATCATGAAAATGTAGTCACAACTTTTTCTTTTTTTGTCAATCAAGCCGCCCCAAGCATGGTAGTAAAGCATGTAGATGGGTCTGTGCACTAATTTCTCTGCAGTATGGAAAGTGTGCATTTTAAATAGTAGCACAAAATATGGACAAATCCCAAAATAAATCAAAAGATAAAACACAAAGTCAATTCATCAACCAAAACTGACACTGACAAGTAACCCCAAAGGAGTATGGAAATCCCCATAACAAGGCAGACCTGCAGGCAGAAATGTAAAGATGTCTGGTATAAGCCAAGGATATTGGTGCTAATGGCATACAACTGGGACCTTCTGTGGTGAGTGGCAACCCACGGAGTGGAGAACAGCAACAATTACACAGCAGCAGAGGACAAACACAAGGCAACACAATCAGCTGCGACCATAGAAACGGAAGCCCCAGGAATGCATAACAATCTTACAGCGAGAAAGAACATATAATAGACAAGAAGGGGCAAATGCACTGTACCCTGCAGCCAACCCTGTGAGCCATGCGACAACACACCTGGCAACAACACACCTGGACCCACAATCTGTACACCCACCGAGGTCATAAATTGTGGTTATGTGGTGGCACACATTTAACCACGGGTGCAGTGACTCTGAAACTCACTCAGTCTGGAGACAGTAGCAAGTCTCAATAGGTTGCAAACACCAGAAATAGACTGTGATGCCACACAGGGTCCGTAAGGTCTGAATCACAAGAAAAACGCACCGAACATCAAAACATCACATCATCTTTAAACAGAGTGAGCAGCGAAATGAACAGCAACATAAACGGTTAAACCTAACATGACAAACCAAAAATAGAAATCAAAACATCACCAACAAAAGTGCAAAGAAAAAACTCACTGCACCAGATGCACAAACAGTTTTTACAGGACAAAAATTACAGTAATGGCATGTACGCGGTTTGCAAGAAAGGCCCTTTTAAAATGTGCAGATCTTCCTTCAGGGAAAAGAGGGAGTTAGTGAACTACGATACCCATATTAAAACTACCAAATAGAACTACAGCAGGACTACAATTTGTAGTTCAGTTCTTGCCTTTATCTTTCTTTGTTTTATGTTTGGAAAAAACATTGGCTCTCTATCTATGGGCTGTGGCAGGCACCCTGCTAGTGCTTCAATGTCTGCAGAGTGTTGCTGTAGTAAACTACTGTAGCCTATCTAACTATTTGTTTTCAACTTGTATGCCACGATCGCTGTACACAGACTTGCAACCCTAATGGTCCTTCAGCGATGGCAAAATAACTACGCACATGAAAGCATGTAAAACTCATTTTAAAACGTGGGCACTCAAATTGAGCATATATCCCTACATTGCAGCCATGAAACACCTCCTATGCAAAAAGCACTAAACGTTTGTCAGACACGGTCAATGTAATTACTCTGACAGACAGAGAAAAGCAACCAATAAATGTATACCAGCAGCGCAGCTATCTGTTTAGATACTTATGAATGCAAAATATACCAGGGGGTTGTAGCTAGAGAGGCAGCGAATACATGACATGGCAACTTAACATTTAGTCAAAATATAATGCAATGCAGAGTAAAGCAAATTGACAGAAATTTAGCGCAAGGAATGTTGTATTTACTGATCAGCCAGAGGGGAATAGGTTCACAGTTGTGAGCTGCGCTGGAGATAATCTGTGGCCCACCTTTTGAACCACACTGCAGATTTGGCAACTTCACAGTCAACAGGTGTGCCACGCTTATAGAAGCGACCTCTGGTATGGTGAGGACATTGTGTATTTCGGCCTTGCAGTCATGGTTGAGGCAGACCACAGAAAACTCCTCCGCTTTTAAGCCAGAGACACGGGCACCATGCTGCGGTAGCCAAGATTGGCCTCTTCCCCAGTGTCACCTCAGCCCCAGAGACTTAGACACCAGACTGATGGATAAACTAAGCTTTCTGTATTAGATAGACTGTAAGCAGCCATTCAAAGACTCTGGGGTAAGCTTGGCAACTTCTTCCATAGTTTCCCCTCTATTCTTGTCCAGTGTATTGTTTATCCATACCATATGTAAGTGAAGGTATTACCTAACCTACATAAATTGTTACTAAGGAAACTATTGAAAAAGTTCAGTATGTGTAAAAAAGCATTTTCACTTGGCAAGCCACTTGGTCAAGCTTGTCTTCTAGTTCTGATTCCAGTAAAGCTATCATGGGATACGACCTCAATTTAAAGTTAATTCATTTTATTGGAAAAATGTGTCCTCTAGTATTGTGATATTTCTTATACTTGGAATCAATGGTTATCAATCCAGTAACCCTGGATGCATGGTTACACCTGACCATTCCAGCATAGCCTGGCGAGTCCAGCAAGTCTTTCCAAGACAGGAACCTGGGACTGCAGCCTGCACATAGGCATGGAGGCAAGCCCTTTATTATTTGTGCATGCTACCAATAATGATGCAACGCTGTGTCTTGAAGTCTGTTGCTCACCGATTGACCAGAGCTGCACATTCTTGGAGCGGCATTTAGGCCTTTGCATAACTATTCATACAGCATGTATACATCTAATATGCATATTGTGCATGTGAAAATATGTACTCATATAATACATAAAAGATTCGAAACAATATATCTGTTTACAAAATACTCATATTAGCTGTAGGCACGTCCTTTCCTAATAAACTTAGATGAGACAATACGAAGGAAATGCCCTGGGGCACGAATGAAAGTAGCACAGTGCTTGAGGCTTGGTATGAGTGGAGGCGTTGTGAGAAAGGAGTGGGATGCGCAGACACAAAGAACAAAACAAAAACAAAAAAATAAACAACAATTTTCTGTCAATGGTTCAGTGGAAGAGCATGCAGGTTTGTTCATTAGAGGGTGGCATTTGAAACAGAGACGTCGATTCACCAGGGTTAGTGGAAATGATATTGCACACCCGATGACATCACAGGAAGTGATGTCACATGACCTTTGGCCCAGATGGTATCAATTCCTCTTTAACTTTGGTGAAATCAGTGGAAGTGACATCACCAGAAGTGGTTTGCTGGTAAAAAGAAAAAAAAGTACAGAAGCGTACAATTTTAAACATACCAAATAGGTACTAAAGAATATTTTAGATACCAACCACATGTTAACCAAGGTACTGACTTAATATGCATTAAATGTAGTCATGATAGGACAGGGTTAGACCCAATAGAATGAGCATAGGCTGAGGTACTGCCATACATATACCACATCAGCATTGCGTAGCCAGTTACTTCCATAGTATGCCAATTATAGAAGCATGTCAGGTATTGTCATTATATGATAAGTAGAGCCCCTACATTGCCAGTTGATGTGATAATATAGAATCCAAATATCCAACAGATGTACATCACCAACAGTGCACAGGAGCATTAATGTTTTAATTAATGATAAGTTTTTTATATAGCACTTTCACCAACGTGCTTTAAATAGCACATATTTACATACACTTACCACCCCAACCGAAGTTGGTACTCATTTATCAACCTCAGAAGAATGAAAGGCTGAGTTTGCTTTTCTGGGTTTCGAACCAACGACCTGCCAGTCACACATAGGTTGCAGCAGTGAGCACCTAACCTGCTGAGCTTTCTTACTACTTTGCTATTAAAAATGTAATGCCACAATAAGAAAACATGTCAAAACTTCCTGAAAAATGTAGTCCAAACATGTAATACATGTATCATGTTTGCTGTAGCCTTCATGATGCACAATACTACAGTAAGAAATGGCTAGACCGGTTGCACCAAAATGCTAGTCCAAACAGGTAATAAAACTTAACATGCTTACTTTACTAAGAAATTACTAGACGGCTGCACCAAAATACCAATCTAGCCACTAATAGCACATATCATGCTGAGTTGTCATGGATGGCCACTACATTCTAGCGTACCCTCTCCTTCCTCACCATCCCCACATGTCCCCTCTCCCTCCAACTCGTCTCCTCCAACCCGTAAAATCAGCTCTTCAGCCCCGCATTACCTCCATGACCCTCGTTCTCGTCCCAGTACTTACGTATGAGGCATGTTGCTTCATAGGCAAGTACTGGGAAAGGGAAGAGTGGGACTAGCAATAATTAAGTTTACCAGTAAGTATTCCAGGCATTGAACACAAGCACACATATTCACACACAATTCACTTGCTCATTTACATGTGCACTCATTCACCATTTACACATACACACACCCAGCCACCCATACATCAGGCACTGACTCATTCATACACATTACATGATATATATATACACACACACACACACACACACACACACACACACACACACACACACACACACACACACACACACACTTGCATGCACATACTCACATTTACAAAATTACATTTTCTTACCTTTTGCCAAATCCTTTGCTCACATACCTCCTCTGCAGGCAGACCTCTAGCTTCAATGCTCCACACACTAAAGGACCTAGCTCTGGTTCCTGTCATGTGCAGAGTAGAGGAGCCAGAGGCCTCCATCTCCCGTTGGGGTGCGGGGGGCTGATATCAACAATAGATCATTTCTTTTTGAAGTCACTCTGACTTCAAAATGAAATTATTTGAATCAGAGTGACTTCAAAACGAAAATAAATAATTTTGAAGTCTGAGGGACCCCATCTCCCCAGGACAAGTGTTGGAGGGGCAGAGGGTGCTGCTGAATGTAAAGAGGGCTCTCCTCCGAGTCCTCTTTACTTTCAGGTTCTTTCTGCCTTTGTAACCCTTAACCAGGGGTTGTAGATGCAATGCCAGAGGTCGCAGGGGAGTTTCCAAGGGTTGCATTTGCAACCCCTGGTGACCCACAAATGATGTCCATGATTTGAAGCTGCCAGTAGAAAGTGCTGCACAGCTGTCATATAATGACACACAACTGCTGTCAACAAATGACTGCAATCCATGAGTGTAAAGAGTGAAATGATTAACAAAGCAGACATGCAAGTATGTATTTGTTCAGAAATGTCAACCTCCCTTCACCATATTGTATGACATTAGTTTGGGGTCACATGAAGGAGCACTTAATCACTTAATTACCACTTAAAACAAAAACTAAACATGGAACTTTGGATATCAAGGAAGATAGCTATAACAAAGGGAAGGTTGCTGCTGTGAATGAGTATTGAAGGCCAACATAAGCCAACATTGCAGGAAGAGTGTCAACATGTCATAATATTGGTATGCAGTAATAAAATTGCGGCAAAAATGTTGCCTGTGCAAAGAATTGCGGCAAAAATGCTGTGGTTTGACCTGGTAAAGGTGTACCCTGTTATACCATTTAAGGGAATCAGGTGTTGCGGGGGAATCACCCACTCCCCTTAAATGGTAAAATGGGTCTGGGGATTCCAGAGTGTCCAACGCATCATTTACGTGGATTGCAGTGGCAAAACCACAGCCTTTTTGCCGCTAATTTTTGTGTAAAGGTCACTTTTTGACACGATTTTAACACATGGAACCAAAATATCTGTATGTAAGTGTGAGGAATTGCCATCTTGCAAGGGTGAAAAGCCCTAGCTTGTTTGATTTTTATTAATACATAAAATTATGTGGGTAATTCCATCTCTAAAAGGGTGATCAGCCAACCAGATTCCCCTTATTTGTCAACTCCATGCCAAAAGTCTAGATCACCATCTGATCTTGCTGCACTTTCATCGTTGCACACTTCTTTTGACTCTGCCTTACCTGCGGCAAACAAATCATACTTTTGAAATGTTACTGTTTCTCTTTCTCACCACCCTCGACATCTTTTCCAACTTCTAAACCATATCCTGTCTAGTAAATCTTCTGACCCATCCCTCCTTTCATCTTTCTTTCTCCGACTTTGCTAGTTGTTTGACATCTAAAGTTGTTAATCTTCGACTGCTTTTGTTTCTTCTCCCACTCCACTTCCTTCCTCTTCTTCCAGTTTACCACCATACTCTTTATCCTCATCTTCTGCTCTTACTGATTCTGATACTTCTGCCATTTTTAAATGATAACATCCCCTTCTAACCCTCTTCCCTCTTTTCTTATTCCACATGTCTATCCCCATATTCTTGCTTATTTTATTTCACTCATCAATTCTTCTCTCTCTAACTCATGTTTCCCTGCTACTTTTAAGCATGCTCTTATTCCCCCCCCAAAAAAATGCTCTTGATCCTTCGACTACTGAAAATTGTTGCCTGATTTAACTTCTTCCGTTTCTCTCTAAAATTATTGAGTGGGATGCATATACCCAGGTTGCGAGTTTCCTAAATCTTAATTCTCTTCTACCACCTCTTCAATCTGGATTATATCCTTCTCATTCTACTGAGACTGCTCTTTTTCATATCTCTTACTCTCTCCCACCTACTCATCATTCTAAGCACTCCTCTATACGTATTCTTCTTGATCTATCAATACTGTTCATCACACTCTTCTTATTTCCTCCCTTTCTTCTTTGGTTATTACTGGGTCTGACCTTAATGGTTTGACTTCTATCTTTCTCAGCGGTATTCTGTAACTTGGCTGGCCACCTCTTCCTCACTTCCTCTTCTCTACAGTGTCCCTCAAGGTTCTGAACGTGGTCCTCTCATTCTCTCTCTCTCTACACTTCCCCACTCTCTGCACTTATTTCTGCATTTAATCTTTCCTTTCATCTGTACTGAAATGATATACACATTTTTCTCTCTTTTTCTTCCTTTGACTCTGTTATGCACTTCACTGTATCAACTTGCCTTTATGCTGTCCAAAACTGGATGTCTTCTCCTTTTCTACTGCTCAATCCTTCTGAGATTATGTTTTTTCCAGCTTCAACTATTCCGTCTACTCTTCTTGCTCCGTTTCTCTATTTTCCTCCTTCCTCTCTTCCCTTTTCCCCTTCTGCATGTAATTTTGGTATGATTTTTCATACCTCACTTTTCTTTAAACTGCATATCTCTTCTATTGCTCTCTCCCGTCGTTTTGCCCTTTTTAACATCCGTCACTCGTATCTCTCATTTCATGCTATTAAATGTCTTCTTATCTACCTGGTCTTTTCTCGTATCGACTACTGCTGTTTTCTTCTTGGCCTTCCTGCCTCACATCTTCTTCTTCTCTGATGTGTTTATAATTCTTCGGTTCGTCTTCTCTTCTCTTTATATTTTTGCTCTTCCATCACATCTCGTTTACTATCTATTTCACTGTTTCCCTTTGAGTCATGTCTTCTATACCATGTCCCTTCTATTGTTTTTAAATGTACTCAAGGATTTGCTCCTCCTTATCTTTCTTCGCTCGTCTCATTCTATTCTCCATCTCAGACTGTCCGATCACAGAATCTGCTTCTTCACATTGTCCCCAATCACACCTATGCTTCTTCCCGTTTCCGATCTTTTGCCATCTTCTTAGCCCCTAAACACTGGAATTCTCTGCCTCACTCTATCCGCTCTTCTTCATCTCTTCGTGTTTTGCAATCTAACCTGAAAGCTCATCTTCTCTCCCTTCTTTCTACTTAGTTACTTTCTGTTTCTCTCCCCCTCCTTCTATTTTGTGTTGTTGTATGCATTATCATGTACACTGTACAATTGTTCTAATATTTTTTAATAGTGCTTTTGACAAACAGCACTTTATAAATTCAATAAATGAAATTAAATGAAATGAAATGAAAAGCAGAGTGTACTTGTGCCCTGCTGCTTCAGTAGCCTCAATCTGCAGCGCTTGCTCTAACCATGTCATATAGCAGGTTCAAAGGCCACAGATGCCCACTCGACATCCACAGTAACAGCAACGTCTATGCAGCTCAGGGGTAGCATTCAAGATATTCCCTTATCTACCAAAACTACAATAATCATATGTAACCCATGATGGTAAACTCTAATACAAAGGTATGCCTGAGTTTAGGCATAATGCATGCCACTACTTATGATCATGGCCGCTACATCCCAATTGATATGGCACATTTGTCAGTTCATGTGAATCGGCTCTGCTGTGAAAGATAATGTGTATTCTGGCCCACTTGGTTGACACTGACAAATGGCAGGACAGGAAACAAGAGGGCTGGGACACTTCTTTGATCTCTTTGTGAGGACAGGTAACACCCTCTGCCAGAGACAGCTGCAAAGCAGGCAGCTGTCCTGGGCCCAGGTATCAACAGAGCACACCCATTCTAAAGGAGTAGTCCCAAACTATAGTGCTGCATCTCTAAAGGCCTTTGTTCTTATTGAGGAGCAAACAGGATGAGATTAGTGTAGGCAGGAGTGCTCTGGTCAATTGAAGGAGACTTCCACCATTTTGTTTCTATCTGTCTCTCTTTCCCATACAAGGGACAAGGTCCACTCCATTCAAGAGCAGGGATTGGACCACTAAGGCAGGCTAATGTTAGTTCAATCACCTGGCGACTTTTGCCTTTAAAAGAAGGGGGCTCCCACCCTTTTTGCTGACCCTCTCAAGACATAAAGATTCACTCTGTAGCACTTGAGAAGAACTCGCTGTACTTCCTTTGGTAAAATTGAACATTCCAAAGCCATCAACTGGAGGTGAAGAAGGAACTGTCCCAAGCAGAAGAGACATCTGCCTCCTATCCACTCAGAGGGTACTTGGAAGTGACCTTTGCTGTGGACCAAGACCTGCCACTCTGCCCCAGAATCTCCTAAAGCTGGGAAAGCAGATCCTGAATGGAGGATCTCTCTTCTATTAGAACCCTCTGAGTAGACCTAACAGCAGCCAGAGGTCCAGACCAGCCGGAGCTCAATGTTCTGCTGCACTGCACCATCCTGATATTCACAGGAGGTGGAATCCAGGCCTGATTTCCTTGGATTCTACCGTCCTTCTTAGCGATAATGACAAGACACCTAGGATGGACATTTAAAGTGCCCAAGGGTAAATTTTTTCCTTTGAACCATGAAAAACATTGTACAGTTTTAAACATTTCTTGCACCTGCCAAGTCGGTGTACCTATCGCTTTCCTGGCAGTCCCCGTCCTTAAGGGCTTTTTCACCAAGGGTTACTGCTCTGGTGGGTAGCTTGCTGTTTCCTCTGCTCATGAAGAACTTGTGTTTGAACCCCCTATGCATTGTTGTTGCATTGTTCTCCTCAGGGATGGGTTCTTTGAGCCTGTGTATTAATAGATGACAATTTTCCAGGTGTTTTAGTCTTTTGTTGGGTTGTTATTTCTTCGGGGTGGGTTCTTGGTGCCTTACTAGGATTTTTCCCTGCTCATGATCCACTTGCACTTTGACCTCCTTAAGCGCTCTTATTGGATTGCTTATGAACAGGGTGGGTTCTAGAGCCTTACTAGGATTTTACCCTGCTCATGATCCACTTGTGTTATGAGACCCCCAGGCGCTTTTGTTTGCTTATTTTCCAGCGGGGTTGGTTTCTTAGAGAACTTAATAGGTTTTTGCCCTGCTCCCGATCCACTTGTGTTAAGAGACCCCATGAAGCGCTTTTATTGGATTGCATATGACGGGGGTGGGTTCTAGAGGCTTACTAGGATTTTACCCTGCTCCTGATCCACTTGGTTATGAATACATCCTAAAGCGCTTTTATTGGACTATTTTTTCACCGGGGGGTGGGTTCATTAGAGCCTTACTAGGAACTTACCCTGCTCATGATCCACTAGCATTTTGACCCCCTTGAGCACTCTTATTGGATTGCTTATGAATGGGGTGGGTTCTAGAGCCTTACTAGGATTTTACCCTGCTCTTGATCCACTTGGTTATGATACCCCCTAAAGCGCTTTTATTGGACTATTTATTAACCAGGGGTGGGTTCTTTAGAGCCTTACTAGGAACTTACCCAGCTCATGATCCACTTGCGTTTTGACCCCCTTGAGCCCTCTTGTTGGATTGTTTATGAGCGGGGGTGGGTTCTAGAGCCTAACTAGGATTTTACCCTGCTCCTGATCTACTTGTGTTATGAGACCCCCCCTATGCGCTTTTGTTTGCTCATTTTCCAGTGGGGGTGGTTCTTAGAGCCTTACTAGGTTTTTTCCCTGCTCCGGATCCACTTGTGTTATGAGACCCCCTAAGCGATATGAATGTACAATTTTTCTGCTGGGAGTGGCGTCTGCTCTCCTCCACCAATCCAAACTATTGCGTGAACTTCGAACCAGCTTGATGCTGCATCGTGCCCCAGATGAGCCCGTCACCTACTAGGTTTGAATAAATACCTCGATGCTGGGACCAAATACGAACCGCTGATGAGTCACACGCCGACTCCGACTAGTGGTTACAACCATGGCTCGACCTGGGTGCCCTTGAATGTCTGCCCCACACATCAACACCCTCAAGATCACCACTTAGATAAACATTGTCCGCTGACTAGAACCACTGGAGTGGCATGCATCAACCTCTCCCATAAGCTAAAGCCTGACCCGGTCTGGTCCATATGTGAAGATATCCTGGGACCACCAAGGTTTGCATTGCTGCGAACCCCCATTTGACTGCACAGAGTGACCGCATTCACCCCTGCTCAATGTCTCACTTGCTGTTAGGGCCCATATGATTCAACATGCGTTACTCTGCTTGATCGACTTGCATGAATGTTCGACACCGGGTTTGACAGCATAAACCCACACAAGAACCAAAACCAGGTACTGTTGACCAGGACATGCCCCTTAAGTCCTCTGAAACCCTAGAGACTGGTTATGTCACCTCAGCACCTTCTTTCATCTAAGACATATCCTTAACCTTTTGTGGTTGTTGTTTGCCCATCACACCTGCATTCTCAGAGGGCTACTCTTCTGTTGCTTCCTCTTTATCTTTTACAAGGGGAGTGTACAGTGTTTCTATTTTGTTCTATTGCAAATGGTGTATTTAATTAAAGTATATACATTTTTATAGAACCTTGATTGGACATTCCATTCATGTTGAACTTCATGACTGTGTTGTTTGGGTCACTACTGGATAAGATTCACACTCCTCTTAAAAGCATAGCCTTACCACAGGCCTGGTTACCACAATAGGTGAAGGAGGAATATCTGTTAACTGTCCCTGTTTTACCAGAAACTGGTAGAAGGAGCTTGTGTGCACAGCATATCTGGGAACAGAAACTATTTCAGATGTGACAGGAATGATCACAGGCTAGGACATGACCATCCAGTAACATATTCGTATAAGGTAGCTGTCCACCCACTCTCAGAGAGAAGGGGTAATAATGCTTAAGTACAGTACAGTAAGGCAGGAGAGCCCACTGTATGGGAGGTATAATGGAGTATTCTTTTGAGTGAAAATAGGAGGGGCAGAGGAAAGGACCGTTGATGGAATCCAATGGTAGGGGGATGACCGTCTTGAATTAGTAATCGCAAGTAGCACGTGCAGAACTCCAACTGCCACTGAAAATGTTTCTGGGTCTGTGCCATAGCAAGGATTGACTGGGACTCAAAGAAATTAAAGGTAGCAGTACACTAGAAACACATGCTCTGCCACATGTCTAAATGGTGTGCCATGATTAAGTGATCATAAATTGTGTATTCAGACTTACTTATCATGCCCTGAGGAAGGCCACCACTACCTGTCAAACCTTTAAATGTCCAGTGAGCAGAAGAAAACATGGAGGAAATGCAAGTGAACTTGCATCTGCTTCTTCTCCAAAGAACCTGGGTAATTGACTGGAGCGCTCCCCCCTTTTGGATGGTGAAATGCATATCTTCAGATAGACTTTGCCCAGGCAGTCCTCTGTCTTGGGGAAACTAAATCTCCTCCATTTTGAAATGAGAGAAGGGGGAAAGAAAAGGTATGTAATGCCTTCGCCATAAGGAACGAGTGAATGCTGAGAAAGTTGAAAGTGTGAAGACGGACCTCCACAGTCACACCCTTTCAGTGCATGACTCAAATCTCATTTTCTAACAACATATCCCCTCCTCTTCAAAGGATATATGACGATGAGGCATCCACTGACATGGAGCAAATTTAAAATTGATGTGGAGGCATCTCATCCGAGGCACCAATGGGCCACAATGATGCTCTTCCAGGGAGTGTGCAAACAATCTCAAGCTCCCCATCGCCCACTAGTTAAGAAGAACTGCGCTAACTACAACTTTATCTCACCAAATACTGTCCCTCCAGGTCTTTACATTCCTCCAGCTTGAACTCTCTGTATCAAGTGCTTCTCTAAGCAGCAAGTTAGAGGCTGATCTCTTTCTTCAGCTGGCTCCCTCCTCTGGAACAGCCCACCAACCTTCCTCTCCATCTTGAGCCGGATCTCCTCAAATTCCAGAAGTCCCTCAAGACTTTCCTCTTCACCTCCTCCTTCCCCCTCCTGTGCCAAACCCCTCAGTCGCTCAGATTGGTGGCCTTTATCCCTATGTGCCCTTCTGGGTCCTGGCCTTCAGTCCCCGCCCCCACACTCCCAGCTCTTGCCTTTGGCACCCACTGGCCTGTGTTCCATCACAGGACTGCACTTATTGTATCGGCAGAAGACCACTCTTTACTGTGTGACCTCTGTAAAGCACTTACCGTTCCTGGCAACTTACTCCCTGGCACTTCCCTCTCTGGGAAATATCCTAGCACTTACACCCCCCACCCATTCCCCTGTCCCTTCTTTCTCTCTCTGCACGTGCATGATCCGAATGCTCACAAGGCCTAGTAGGTCCACCTGTATCCTGTTCATTATTGTATTCTATTGTCTTTGTACCATGTCCCCTCACCTGCTCTGTGGGCACTTTGAAACACAATTTCTTCCTGTAGAATTGTCTTACAAATGCACAATAAATAAAAATTAAAAGAAGAAGAGAAAAGTTGACTGTGTATTGGTTTTAGAAATGCCTGGCCCCTTCCCCTTTATGGGAGGGTCCCAGAGCCACAGAATCCATGGTGAATCACATGGCATTGTCAAAGTAATGAACAGAGGCTGGCTGACAAAGCCACAGTATCAGTGTGTATTGACCACTTGTTCAGATGTGCATGGATTTGCATCTGATCTATGTATTGTAGAAGTAATGGGATATATGAATACTGTACTATTTATTAGGGTGCATTAATTTCCTAAACATGGCATATAAATAATTTCTCGAGCCATGGGTTCATCTTGTTAGTGTGCATCATTATTTCAAAAATGGGCTGAATATCATACAGCTGCATGAAGAAAGAGAAAAGGTTTGACGAATTGGATCAGTCAATTTCTTTAGTACTCATCAACACATTCTCTAATGAATTTTCGTTGCTAGTATACTGTTACAGAATTATACTAGTTTAGCGTTATTTCAAACAGCTTTTCTCTTCTCTTGCATGAAACAGTTAACATTGTCCTCATTGGCCTAAGCAATTATTGTCTTTCGATCCTTCTCTGGCATATATCCCTTTTACAATCCATCACTGCCTCTTTACCCCTGCTTGCTTGTGTTTTGAATGTATGCTTCACCGAGATGAGGATATGTCTTTCAACACACTATGTTTCACCAGATGTGTTCCCATTCATTTGTTTTTTTCTACACGCCTACAGTTCTGTACTTTCTGTTTGAAGTGGTTGGTATTCCCTGATGTATCTCCAAGGAGCAGCAGAGTGGTTTAACTGAAGCAGTTTTAGTTTTGGCTATTAGTGCAAACTATAAGCTGAAACTTTTGCATTAGATTACAGCTAGAGAGAAATGGCATTTGAGGAGGAACACAAAGCTTGTAGGTGCTGTTTGATTATGTACCCACCATTGACTGCCCATGGCCATGATAATCCCCACTTTCTGCCCCTCCACGCCCAACACACAACCTCCTGCGATCTCTTTGAGCCTGGGATCTCTTTGAGACAGCTGTATTAAGCCTCACCATCAAACGCTTCACTCAAAGGGCCTCATCACGAGTTGGTCGGTAACGCTGGTGCTAATAGCGCTGCCGCTATCTGCCCTACCGCCAAACCCACCGGCGCTATTAGCGCCGGGTCACGGGTTTGGCGGATTTGGAAATCCCCATTCCCCATTGAGCCCATTCAGGAATGCCCCATTCCCCACTGGGCTCAATGGGTAAATTTTGCGCTCATACCGCCGGCGGATTTCCCACCGGCAGTATGAGTGCGAATTTTTGGCAGATTTCCCCCCAGCTCAGAGCTGGGGAGAAATCCGCCATGGCCTTGATCTGGCGGACCCTTAAATGCGGCAGTAATAGTGCTACTGCCGCATTTAAGGGTTACCGCCAGAATCGTGATGAGGCCCAAAGTGCCTATCAGTTTTTGTTCGAAGCAGAGTTCTGAGAATTAATGACTTGATTGTAACTGTAAATGGGCTACAGGTGTAATAAAAATATCTTCATCAGGTGTGCCTTCAGCCATTCGATTTATTAGCACTATGTGTATCCATTACAGAGGTAGCTTTAAAAACAAACATTGGCAAAGTCAACAGTTTTGGTTTGTGTTTATGTATTAGGCATTTGCCAGCAACTACTATTATAAAACCAGATGCCCACACCATTTCATTTTATAGCTGCTATGATTGTAAGCTAGTTAAAACTACTACGGCAGTGCCTTGCAAATGCCTTTCCCATGCCTACACAAAAGTCAGAACGGTTGTTTACAGTAGCAGGAGAACTACAAACATGAACTACTGCACATAAAAATGAAAGGTGTGTGAGGTCAAGTTCAGACGAGGTTCCATGACCCAGGATGTGGTCGACAGGTGCTTGGAGGTGGCCACATGGCATAGAGATAATACAAGACACGGTAGTATTTTAGTGAATATTCCATACTGTGCAAACGTAAACTAGAAAATAAGGCCATGCCTTGCTTATGAACCTTTTGCTTGGGAGTCACATAGGATTTGCAGCACTAGTTTATGCTACAATGTTTATGCCATTCTACATGGACAGCAGGTGGTGCGTCCCCCTTCATATAAAAGTCAGAATTTAATAGCAGGTCAATTACTCCCTGAATGGAATAGAAACAACCCTACACTATATATAATAGTCGCATCAAGGTTTACTCTCACTTCACTTTTGCATTTCTTCATTTGATGAGTTATTCATATTATGTGTAATTACCTCTTGTATACGTTAAACTAGCGTTCATACAAGCTATGGCCGAACTTTATATAAACGGAGTTCATGCAGGCTATTGCCCACACTTTAAATAAATGGAGTCCATGCTAGCTATGGCCCACTCTTCACATACATGGAGTTCATGCAGGCTATTACCCACCCTTTACATAATGGAGTCCATGCTAGCTATGGCCCATGCTTTACATAAATGGAATACACACAAGCTATTGCCCATTGCTTACAAAAACGAAGTTCGTACACCCTGTTGCCCACCCTTTACATAAATGGAGTCCATGCTAGCTATTTCTCACTCTTTGCATAAACAGAGTCCATGCAATATTGACCACTCTTTACATAAACAGAGTCCATGCAAGCTATTGACCACCTATTACAGAAATTGAGTTAATGCAGGCTTTTGTCCACCCTTTACATGCAAGGAGGTCATGCAGGCTATTACCCACCCTTTACATAATGGAGTCCATGCTAGCTATGGCCCATGCTTTACATAAATGGAGCTCATGCAAGCAATTGCCAAACCTTTACGTACATGGATTCCATGCTAGCTATGGCCCAAACTTTACATGCTTGTAGTTCATGCAAGCTATTACCCACTCTTTGCATATGACGTCAGGGACGTCATTTCACCAAAATGCCAGGGGTAGCGGAAGTGACCTCACACGTCCCTTGACCCCCTAATGACATCACAGGAAGTGATGTAATTTGACCCCACCCCGAAGTGATATCGCGGGAAGCGATGGAACACGACCTTTCAGCATTGTACACTATGAAAAATATGGTTACGATATCACTATAATGTGATGTACACATTTCATACAAGAATGGATCGCCATATGTATCATTAAGATCAGTGTGTATAGGCCCATATTACCATATTACTGTGAATGCAAGCAGACGTCCATGACCAAATGATAATGATGTGTTATTATAGCACTTACGCTTAAGCGCTTTATATAGAAAAAATATACACCCAATATCACCCAACCTGTGTTGGTACTCATTTATCAACCTCAGAAGGATGAAAGGCTGAGTTGAGGCGTTTAGGAACAGACTAAATCAGTGACTCACCCCCTTAAGTGTGCCTGAAATAAACAGGGAGTACAACGGACATCGCAGATGTCTCAAAGTATGTCTCTCAATGTGTTACATGAAAAAACACAGTTATATAGTAAAAACTCATCATTGACGCCATACTACGTGGCAAAATAAGAAAACCTACTTGGGATTGTGGTTGGTCCATGGGGAATACTAGGTATACTTTCTATGGGGGATAGGATTGTGATTGGATCTCTAAAGTCAGGTGGACCACTATGCCCACCGCTAGGTCAAGTGAACTTCAGTGTCACAAAATACACAACGTTTCATTGGCTTTCAAACTATAGGCCTATTTGCTACGTGGCCCTCTACAATTGGTTGGCACGCTTGTACCCTCATGGAATATTCCACTCGCTAGCAGCACACAAGCTGGTATCCCAGGTGTTTGTGGGTGGACTTGGCCATGCCTCCCTATCCAATTAGTCCATCATCCATCATCACTCCTGCTGTCCGCCATTCAAATTGTCTTTGAACTCAGCCTTGCAAAGTATCACGGAACTTGAGAATAGATGGGAGTGTTAGCACAGCCTTATCTTCAGTCTTTATGTAGCTTGCTCAAAGGCCAATTTCATCTAGACCATGTGACAGGCCAACATGTTTTTTGCTCCTTCTTCATCTTTAATACTATTAAATTAATAAAACTTGACATTCATAGTGCCTTTCCATTGCAACTCAACAGGAGCTTGCCTCGCTTCTCACGTTCATTTTATCTTCTCGAATAGATAACCAGTTTCTTGGCTGCCCCAACCCTTGACACTAGGCCAGACAACCTTTCTCGATTCTTCCTTCATCGTCAGCTGTCTTTCTCTACTGCGCCACACTTTCAGCCTTTTCGCAACTGAGGTCCTAGTTTTCTAAAATGCAGTGTGGAACCTCCAGATTCTATACATATATATATAATAGCGGCATCGTCTGAAGTCTGTTCACTCCCTATAGTCACCCTTCATGATTACTTAGTCTACTTGCGTTTCAGCATATGTACAATTATAATTGCATTTTCTTCAGTGCTTTTCGCATGTACAATCTTCATTCCGCACATGAAATGTTGATCAATACTTCATTTCGCCATCAGATTCTATAAAGTCCTTCCTTGGCATCTCCTTTTGGTTTGTCATCTCTGCTTCACTCTTTCATTCATCTTCTCACTTCTTCAGGGACTTCCCTTAAGAGACTGCTATCTCTCTTTGGATACATCATGTATGGTTTTCTCAATGGATACCTTGTTTCGAGGATTCTTCGTGGGATAGGTACCATTACTGGTGTCGTGCATGTCGCAATTTCCGGCTTGCAACATAAAGGCAAAATAGGGGCGGGACTTCCAGTAGAGGCACATGGCACCTCCTCTACACTCCTTTGGTTGCCAGGGCTTTCCTGGGCATCTTTACCAGAGATAGATTTCCTAAAGAGGTGATCTCTTACAGAGTAAAGTTGGCTTGTTTCAACTAAAACAATAAAAAAAAGAGTAACCAACATCATGTCTAGTTTCATGCAAGCTCTGTGGAAGGAATGTGGTGTAACCTATACGTTCTCCACCTCCTACCATCCTTAGACCAATGGTCTGGTTGAGAGATTTAACGAGACTCTCAAGGGCATGTTGGGTGCTTTGTAAGAGCCCCTAAGGAGGAAATGGGATATCCGCCTTCTATGTCTGCTGTTTGCTTACAGAGCGGTGCCTGAAGAGGGTATTTGTTTCAGCCCATGTGAGCTCCTCTTTAGACATCCAGCGAAGGGGCCCCTTGCCTTAGTACAAGAAAGTTTTGAAGCCACCCCTCCAGGTCCTGCCAAGCAATTTGGGACTATGTGTTAGGCCTCAGCAGGAGGATGGCACAGATTAAGCAAACCTTAAGGCAACCCAAGAATTGAACAAGTTCTGACATGACCTTAAGACCTCCTAAGTGGATTGGATTCCTGGTCAGGAGATCCTTGTGATGGAGCTTGCCAAGCTTCGAGCTTTGGCAGATAAGTGGAATGTACCCTTCAGGATAATCTCCAAGATGGGTGAAGTCAACTATCTGGTTAACATGGGTGTTCCTGGTGTATCTCTCAAGTCTTCCATATCAACCAGCTTAAGCCTTTCCACAGGAGAAAAGTCTCATGCCTCTTGCTAGCTTCAGAGCAATAAGAGGATGCTAGTGAACCCCTTCCTGATTTGCTGCATAGCAACCATCAGGATGGCGGCTCAGTTGAGGGAATGCAACTCTCTCCAGATCTCAAACCAGAGCAACAGAGGACCTTCAGGGCTTTGCTCCAACAATATTCCCCTCTGTTCACACTGACACCAGTCCTCATCCCATGGTGTAGGCATGATATTGACACTGGTGACAGTGTACCTGTAAAAAGTAGATGCTACAGGATGTCAGGCACTGTTAAGAACCACATCCAAGCAGAGGTAGCCAAGATACTGGACTTGGGTGTTATTGAACACTCAACCAGCCTAGTGGTCCTTGTCCCCAAGGCAAGTTCCCAGGCAGGTACCAATGATTGGGGGTTCTGTGTGGACTGCAGAGGAGTCAATGCAGTCACCATGACTGATGTACATCCTTTTCCCAGGGCGGATGAGCTTGTGAATAAGATAACTGCTGGCAAGTTTGTGAGCACCTTTGACCTCACATCAGGAAAATAGCAAATAGCTCTGACTGACCAGGACAGGGAGAAAATGGCTATCTCAACACCAGAAGGTCTGTACTAGTTTAGGGTTATGCCTTTTTGGTTGAAGAATGCCCCTGTCGCCTTCCGAAAGTTAGTCAATCATGCTCTCAGTGGGTTGGAAGCTTTCCGTGTGGCTTACCTGGATGACATTACTGTCTAGACTTCCACCTGGGAAGAACACTTGACATACTTGGATAGGGTGCTGCAGGCCCTGAAAAGGGCCAACCTCACTATCAAGGCAACCAAGAGCCAGATAGCACAGGGGATGGTTGCCTACCTTGGTCATGAAGTAGGAAAGGGTCAAATGCAACCTCTCCCTAGTAAAGTACGAAGCTGTACAGGATTGGGATAGTCCATCTACTCAAACCCATGTGACAGCTTTTTTGGGTCTCACTGGGTACTACCGAAACTTCATGGCAGACTATAGCACCATAGCTGCACCTCTGACAGCTCTGTCATCACCTAAAATGCCTAAGAAGGTTCCTTGGAGTGAAGAGTGGAGGACTTCCTGTTCATCCTCTGACAAACTGGCCTGTCGCCTGCTATAAAGGCAATACTGACTCTCTGTCCTCACCAAGAAGAGAGTCCACATTCAAGCTTGTGTCTCTGCGGCATCTAACAACTCGGCCAAACTCTTTAAAATCTGCAAGGAGCTGGCCAACCTGCTGCAGTCTCTACCCCTCCTGTTGCCTCCAAGGCTCTTTGCAATGCCCTTGCCTCTCACTTCATTTAAAAAACCGTGGACATCCTGTCCTCCCTCTCCACCCACACTCCTCCTTTCCTCTCTCCATCTGTGCTTGCTGACCTCCTTTAGCGACCCTCCCACCATCCTTCTCGTCCTTTCCTCTTTTCACCCCTGATGAGGTCGCCAGACAAGTCTGATCTATGAAAGCCTTGTCAAAACAGGTTCATCCCTGTTCCTCTAAAACCATCAAGGACCACATAGACACCCTTGCTACAGCACTTCCTGACTTTTGCAACCACTCCTTTGCCTTGGGATCCTTCCCCTCCCCTCTGAAGCATTCCTTTGTGCATCCTCTTCTCAAGAAACCCACAGCTGATCCTTCTTGTCCAGCTAGCTATCACCCAATTTCCATGACTCCCTTTCTTGGCAAACTCCTGGAAAAGTTGGCCGTCTCTCAGTTTAACCTTCATTCCAATTCTGTTGGCTATCTCCATAACCACCAGTCTGGCTTCAGAGCTGCCATAAGCACGGAAACTGCTCTCCTGAACATCCGTGAAGATCTGCTCTCCAACCTTGACTCTAACATTCCCTCTGTCCTCATCCTCCTCGATCTCTCTTCTGCCTTCGACATGGTCAACCAGACCATCCTGTTCAACCATCTCTGTGAAAACCTGGGTATCACTGATCAGGCTCTGGCCTGGCTGAACTCTTTCCTCTCAGATCGACCGTTCCAGGTCCAACTTGGGTCCTTCCTTTCATCTATCTTCCTCTCTACCTGTGGTGTTCCCCAGGGGTCTAACCTCTCGCCCTGGCTTTTCAACCAATACCTGGCAACTCTCGCCCACTGCATTGCCACTTTCTGCTCAAATTTCCAGTGCTACGCTGACAACACTCAACTCATTTTCAGGCTGCCCTCTGTCACCTCCTCTCCCTCTCTCATCTCTGATTGCCTAACTGCCATTCAAGATTGGTGTTCCGCCAATGATCTTTGTCTGAATGCCAGCAAGATGGAGATCCTCCTTATCGGCGCACCTTCACCATCCTTTCCCCTCACTCTCTGGCTGGCCTCCCTTGGCCCTCCTCCTACCCCCACCTGCGAGGCTAAGAACCTCAGGGTCATCTTTGACCCTACCCTTTCCTCTTCCGCCCACATCTCTGAGGTCTCTAAAAAGTCAAATTTCCGACCGCACCTCCTCAGAGGTACTCTGCCTTTCCTCTCCTTCCCCCAGAAGCTCATGGTATCCCAAGCTCTGGTTCTCTCTAGCTTGGACTATTGTAACAGCCTCTTTCTAAATCTACCTGCCTCACCTCTCCGCCCTCTGCAACTAATCCAGAACAGGACTGCGAGACTTGTCCTTGGCCTCAAGCCCTGGGATCTTATCTCTCTAGCTCTGAAATCTCTCCACTGGCTCCCAGTGGATGTAAGGATTAAATTCAAAACCCTCTGCATTGTCCACAGGATTTCTGGGGCCTGCGTCCAAAATACCTTCAGCTATCCCTCCGCAAATACCTCCCCTCTCGAGCTCTTCGCTCCTCTACCTCCAACTCCCTCAGGGTCAGTCGTTTTTCAAAGAAACAAGCTGGGGGTAGATCTCTGTCTTTGGCTGGGGCCTCCCTCTGGAACAGCCTCCCTGCCGCTCTCAAAACTTGAGGAGAACCATCTCCAGTTCCGGAAGCACCTCAAGACCTTCCTCTTTTCTTCTGCCTTTGCTCCCCCTTTCCACTGCTGATCTGTTCTCATTTGGCACTGTGCACCTGGCCACCCTCTGTCCATCGGGCCCAGGTACCTGCTCACCCTGCCACCCTCCCGCACTGCCTCCGGGCCACCCCTTGCACTGGGGTCTGTATCTGTACCCATACAGCCCCCCCTTTTTCTTCCTGCACTTGTCAGTCCTACCCTGTCTGCTGCCTTAAACCTAGCACTTGCAAATTGCTGGCTGCATTACCACTGTTTGTTGCCTTTATTATTTATTTATTGTTATTTATCTGTTTCTTCTCTGCTTCGCACTTTCCATTTCTCCCTCCTTCCATGCACTTTTCCCCTCCCCCTCTCCCATGCACTTGCGCGTTCTCAATGTCACTGGGCCTAGTAAGATCGCTGTTTTGTTCTCCCCTGTTCCCCTCCCTTGCCTTGTCGTGCTCTGAAACACTTGTGTACGAGCGCGATAGAAATAAAATATCAATCAATTAAAAAGACTGTCAAAGGGCCTTTCATGGCTTGAAGGAAAGTCTGTGCAGGGCCCCTGTCTTGTGCACCTTCACCAAGTCTGGACACTCAGGTCGTCTTCATTAGTTTCTGGTGGTGGGAAACCCACTGACAAACCTTCCTCTGCATTCACCGACTCTGGACTCTCTCCGGAGGGATTAAGTGGTCAGTGATGATGGTGGGTATGTCCCTTGAAATGCTCTTAGCCAGTTTTGAACTTTCGCAGCTCTGGGTGCCCAGCAGCACTATACCAGGGTGCCCTCTCGTCTGGGCGGTTGGGCGGTGGACAGCAACAGCTTCCTGCAGTCACGCAACTCACCTCTGGACTCCGGGTGCACCAATTAACTTCTCTGATTCAATATGTCTGTACACTCCTCTTCAGGACTTTGAATACCCCTTCTCTGGATGGCAGGCAGACAGGACTGGCTTCAGGGATACTTTGATAAAGAGCAGCAGGTTTCACTATGGTCCCTCGTAGCTCGGAGAGAGGTCTCCTTCTCAGGTCCTCTCTGGATCAGTCCTTGGGAGTCATTACAGCTTTTGGATTACAGAAGAAATTGCAGCAGCAGACTTCTCCTCCAGCTGGGCTTCGAGGAGCAGCTTCTTCTTGCTTCAGCTTTGACTTCAGCTTCTTAACAAATTGGTAAGTGAGAGGTCCCCAGATATACACAAATGTTCCTCATTTACTCTGGCTGAGCCAGACTCAGTCTGGCAATCACACAGAAGGGCATTCATGCAGGCAGGGAGCCAATAAGGCTCCCAGGCATTCAGGCCATTCGCTCCACCCAGACACCCATAACAAAGAATGTGGATTGCGGTAAGCACCTAGCCATTCAGCACACTACACTTAATTCATGTCAGTTTCAGTCAGTGTTGTCTCGTTCACTGTGTCACACACACAGAAACCTTATACCCACAACAGAGAATGTGAGTTCACTTCAGACTGTGTTCATACATATCCCACCCCTAAAATGTACCCACAACACACAGCCCCAGAAAAGGCTCCAATCGGTCGGACAGGAGGCAGCCACAGAGACATGTATGCTATTTCCATCTAAAGGGCATTCAGGGGGAAAGGGAACAACAGAGACATATATGGTGTTCCCACCCAACAGCCACTCAGGAGGAAGGGACAGAGTCTGGGCTTCCCAGGACTTTAGGAAACAAGGTAAACGGCAATAGAAGCCAGGAGGCCACAGTCACCATCTTCCCTTTGTGTAGGAATCCATTGATTCATATGGCAGGGCCTGGGTATCCCAAAAATGGAGGACACTCAGAGCCACTGTCAAGTGAGCATGTATCTGCCACCAGCCTATACACTGCTCTGTGGGCAACACACAAGTGCCCAAAAACCCACATAAGGGGTACAGTGGAGTACCCCCACCCATGGGTGTTGTTCAACAAAACATAAACATGAAGAGCTGCACTGCCACACACAGAGAAGTGGTAGGACAAGGCCAAGGGGTCTGTTCCCTTCATAAGGCACTTCCAGCATCACACAAGCTATGGCCAATCATTTACATATATGGGGTCCATGCAAGCTAATGACCACCCTTCACATTCTTTCTGTGTATTTTGACCTCCAAGAAGACCCCAAAGCAAGCTGTCTCAGCAACCGGTTCCTGAACTTACTTGTTGCCTTGCAACAGTCTCCCTGGCACTTCACCCCTCTGTGGACCCTCTAGCATTTAACCTCCACCCCTGCCCCTTCTCTCTGCACTTTCACGATCCAAATGTTTACAAGGCCTAGTAGGACCGCTGTTTCTGTATTTTGTATATTCCATTGTCTTATGTTTCCCTTGTTCCCTTCCCTTTGCCCTGTGGGCGCTTTGAAACACAATTCCATGATGTATTAAGCACCTTACAAATGCCCAATAAATAAATTATAAATAAGGGAGACCCAGAACCAATCCCACTTAAATGAATTGCCTGGATTGAGAACAATCTGTGTCACACATTTGTGGATGTGCGTACTTTACCGAAAAGAAACGACTCAAAATTGTGTCTGATTTCAAAAAGTAAGAAACACCCTAATTTAAGGCCAGACTCAGGTACATTCCTGCACTCCCTACAAAGAGAGGGGCACTTTCTGGAAAGTGACAGGCCATTGGAAGTCGGGGACCACAGCGATCAAAGGCATTTCACCCAGAGCTGTCGTATCTGTAAACGCAACGTAGATGAATGATGGGTTCTAAAATCATAGTGAGGACTTTGTTCAAAGGTGTAGGACCAGCCCAGGGTGTGAATTATATGCCAATGTTTCAATGGGGGTTGGCAGAGAGGATCTGGGAACGTTGGCTGCACGCTTAAGCACAGGAAACATATTTACTGTGCTTGCGACTCAAGGCACCAGGGTTGCATTTTCTGTGTAAGCCAGTGGCGTCAATTGGTCTTTTTAGGAGCGCATTACAGCGAGAACTGGAAGCTGTTTGATTGCAATCACACATTGCGGGTCCTTCTTCGGCATGGATTTAGTTAGTAAATAAAGGCAGGAGACACAGACGAAGCCAGTTAAGCGGGTGTTGTGCTCAATATATCATCTTTGGCAATCTGTTACGCAGTTACTTAACTCTTTACTCATTGGAAGCCAGCTTCACGTTGACTGAACATTGTTGTTTGTTTTTTTGTTTTGTTGGGGGTGTCCGCACTCCCCAGTCCTTTCTCACAACCCCTCCACTGTACAGATATAAAGGCACGAATAAAGGCAACACCAAGAGCTGGAATCCCGTGCCCACGCTTCTGGTTTTGCTAGATTAAAAGCGGGTGTCTGTCATGTATACCTAACTAGAACTTAGAGTGACCTATCCTCTTGTTGGAGTAAAAGAAGCATGTGATTGGAGCGTTGTCAATGCAAAAGCAATGATGGGACTATCTGAGTGTCATTGGTTTGCCTTCAGCCTGCACAATAAACCGGCTGCCTTTCAGCCCTCTTTGTTACACCGATACATTGATGTATTTGCTATGATTTTTTATTTTTTTATGTAAAAATGTTTTACAGTTTACAAGAAACTTTGATTTGCTAAGTATAGGCAATTGAACACGGTGCATAGCATTTAAGACTTGACAGTTATTGGAGGTTATCACTCGACCTTGTACCTTGTGCTACTGATTTATTTTCATTGTCATCTCCTTCGCCCACTTGGTTGGACCAATCTTCCCTGATAATTACAAAACTGGAAATTTTACAGCGTGAAAATAACCATTTGAAACTACTTTTAAAAACACCCCACATCCAAATAACCAAGGATACCTTGGCCACTACATACTATGAACAGTATAGACAATGCACTTCACAGTCCTGGGTTGGGTTCTCCTATACTGATCGTTTGAATGTCTGACTCACTCTGTCGGATCGTTAAGCAGGGCTATGCAGCCCGCCCACATCGTTGTGTGGGCAGACCGCCGTTGCGGTCTCAGTTCCCGGGTAGGGAAGTGACGTTTGGCTAGGGAGGGGGCGGGACAGGAAAGGGCAGTTCTTGTTGGGATTAGAAATAAAGAGTCGCACGAATCCCCGGCTCCCGGTGCCTTATTACGCGGTTCGGGGACCCGCGTAAAAACCCCACAACTGGCGACGAGGGGTACGCGTACCCACTCGTACCTCACGAACCCGCAGGAGAGCGGGTGAGGCGCATCGGCGCAATGCCATAGAAGTACCGTGGAGGTCCGCAGTCGAGCGGCGTGGCGCGTCGGCGCACCTCCCATTGCCAGCTGAGAGGCCGCAGTCACGGGCGGCCGCAGCATTAGGAGCCGCGAGGGAGCGGGTGCGGAGGCGCCTGCAAAAGCACACGCGGGCCCGGAGGCAAGTCGCCAGGGTCCCGCCCCCCCTCCCCCACTTCAACACGCGATCGGCGGGAGGCCCAGAGGTGGGCCTCAAGAAAAAAAAAAAAAAAAAAAAAAATTTTTAAACACAATACCAACAAGGCCAGCACACGCACCAGCCACGCCAGAGCCGGCAAAGAGGCTGCTCATCGCCACAAGGCACCGCCGGCACGCACCAGCCCGTGAGGATCACAAGGGCAAGCTACAGCCAGAAAAGAGGCGGCACATTGCCACACGGCGCTACCGTCACAGCGACCATGTCAGGCCCAGCAAGCCCCGTAGCCTCCTCGTCAGATGGTTCGGGAGAAGCGAACAATGGCAATCAACAGGCACCGACTTCAGGTACGGCTGCCCATAACCTACCACTACCGGGCCCATTTGATGTGAGAGACACTTCTAACCTAGGACCCAGATGGGTCATATGGCTCAGGGATTTCAAATTCTACACGGGGGCAATAGGGCTGATAGACAACGCAATGCTGAAAAACACCCTCTTCATGACAGTAGGCCCCGCTGTCAGGGACATCGCAGGCGAACTGATGAACGTAGACACCGTCACCTATGCGGAACTACATGGAAAATTATCAGAATACTTCACGCCCCATACAAACATTGACTACGAGCGCCACGTCTTTCACACCACGCGACAGGAGAAAGGGGAATCCCTCGACAATTTCGTGATGCGCCTACGCATCAAGCTAAAGTACTGTGAGTTCCATAAGTACTCTAATGATGAGGCGTTAAGGTCTCAAGTTATAGCAGGCTGCATCTCACAGCCATTCAGGAAACAGCTTCTCCAGAAACAAAGGTCCCTGGAGGAAATCCTTGCACTTGCCAGGATGGAAGCAGCAGTGGATTCGCAACTCGACAGTCTAGGCAAGGTCACCATCCAACACCCGCCACCGACCGCTGAGTCCATCAATAAACTATACACGGCCCCCTCACAGAGTGGGAAAGGAACGGACGCCACGTGCTACAGATGCGGTTTCGAGTATCCGCACGCGGGAGACTGCCCTGCACTTGGACAAAAGTGCGCTGCATGTGGCGGAATGGACCACTACAGAGCCGTATGCAAAAATCCACCGGGGCAGGGACCCAGCAAAACGAGACACCTAGAGAGAAGGAGAAGCTCGCGACACAGCCCACCAGCAGGCAGAGGTGAGGAAGACCAGCCGGGACCCAGGAGAGAAGAAAAACCACGAAGGAGCGCATACACCAGAGACGACAGAAGGCTACCGGATGGAGCGAGGCGATCGCAAAGAAGACGGTTCGTCCGGTACATCGAGATGAGATCCCCATCAGGCAGTGAATCCCAATCATCAGAGGATGATCAACGGAAAAAAGGGTATGTGTGGGCTCTCAACAATGCCACAGCCACCCAGCACAGCCCAACGCTCCAGCTTCAAGTAAACAACACACCGTTAGAATTCCTCATAGACACGGGGGCAACTGTTAATATAATAAGTGAACAGGCGTACAACTCGCTCCCCAGCCCCCCAAAAATCCGAAAGGCGACAGTGGACATATACCCCTACGGCGTCACGACCCCGCTGCCATGCAAAGGAATCATATCAGCATGGTGCGTGCACAAATCGCACGCCGCAAAAATCACGCTACACATCTTGAAGACGGAAGCCAATAGCGGGTGCATTCTCAGTTTCAAGACTGCCGTTGAGATGGGTTTGGTGCATATCCTATATCAGTCAATGGCCCATAAATACTTTGCCAGACCGGATGCCATCGAGCAAACATTCCCCAACCTATTCAAAGGCCTAGGAAAACTAAAGCACCGCAAGGTACAGTTGCACATAAACCCGAAGATACCGCCCGTAGCCCAACACTACAGGGGCATTCCGATAAATATACAACACCAGGTCGAGGAGGAGCTGGACAAACTGATTAAACTCAACGTTATTGAACCTGTCTCAGGACCCACTCCATGGGTGTCCCCCATCGTCCCCGTCCCCAAGAAATCACCGGACGGATCCATACGCCTGTGTGTCGACATGAGGAGGGCCAATGTGGCCATCGAAAGGGAAAGACACCAGGCGCCCAGAATCACGGACATGATACACCTGCTCCACGGGGCCCAGGTCTTCTCGAAACTGGACCTCACCAAAGGCTATCATCAGATAGAGATCGAGCCCGAATCCAGGTACATCACGACATTCGTTACACACCTGGGTTTATTTCAATATAAGAGACTTAGCTTCGGGATATCCTCTGCCGCCGAAATATTCCAGGAGGAAATACACAGAGTCATCAGGCATGTGCCCAACTGCCTAAACTACTCCGACGACGTCCTCGTATTTGGAAAGACACAGGAAGAGCACGACACTGCTCTCCACAGAGTGTGCGCTGCACTGCAAGAGGCAGGACTAACGCTCAACAAAACCAAATGCGAGTTCGGGAAAGGCTCCCTACGATTTTTCGGCCACATATTCTCCGACAAAGGGATGCGACCAGACCCGGAGAAAGTGGCGGCACTCAACTCAGCTACACCCCCAACGAACACGACGGAACTTCGATCTTTCTTAGGACTGGCCAGCTACTGCTCCAGATACCTAAAGGACTACGCAACCATCAGTAACCCGCTGCGCCTCCTAACGCGCAAGGATCAACCATACACCTGGTCCACGGACTGTCAAAAGGCATTCGAGGCGATCCGTGATGCCATCTCCAAAGCAGAGGACATGGCGTACTACGACGCCAAAAGACACACCAAAGTGATAGTGGACGCCAGCCCCGTGGGTCTGGGCGCCATACTAACGCAAGTTGACCCGCTGGAACCGACAAACATATTCGTGGTCGCATACGCCAGCAGGAGCTTAACCCCGACAGAACAAGCCTACTCCCAAGCGGAAAAGGAGAGCCTAGCGGTGGTATGGGCATGCGAGTATTTTCATCTGTTCGTATATGGCAAGGAGTTCACCATCATTACCGACCACCAGGCACTGATCACAATATATGGAGACCCCAAATCACGGATGCCGCCCAGAATAGCCAGATGGGGCCTAAGACTGCAGGATTACAAATTCGTTATCAAGCACAGGCCGGGAAAAGAAGACAATCCCGCGGACTATCTATCACGTCACCCGACCGGCCCGGCCACACCACACCCATCCATCGCTGACGAATATCTCAATTACGTAGTGCATCACCTACAACCACTACCAGTCAGTTGGGCAGACATCATTGCACACTCGGAACAAGATCCGGCTCTACGCATCGTGCGACACTGCATACAAGCAGACAGAAGGGTGCACATGCGTCAACAGGCGCAGCACGAGTCGGAAGAGGTCCGAGCAGACGTCAAACTAATAGACCATGTCCGGGACGAACTTTCCATCGTCGACGATCAAATAATACTCAAAGGGTGCAAAGTACTCCTCCCGAAATCGCTACGCACCAGAACGATCCAAGTAGCACACGAAAGCCACCGGGGAGTGGTGGCCACCAAGAGACTACTGAGGGGAAAAGTGTGGTTCCCCAAACTGGACTCGATGGTTGAGGAAATCATAGGTCAATGCACAACGTGCGCACAGGTAGCACCGCCCCCGCACCCAAACCCACTCCACATGTCGCCACTACCGAAAAAGGTATGGGAAGAACTGGCGGTGGACTTCTTTGGACCCCTAAGAAATGGCACATATGTGTTAGTGCTAATAGATGAACACTCACGATTCCCGGACGCACAGATCGTGGATAGCACAGCAGCAACTAGCCTCATCCCGGCACTAGATTGCATGCTGTCCACATATGGAATACCCAGGATCATCAAATCTGATAACGGAGCGCCATTCATGAGCACAGACTTCGAAAACTTCGCGAAGTATATGGGCTTCCACCATAGGAAGATAACCCCGCGATGGCCTCAGGCCAATGGAATGGTTGAGAGGTTCATGGCCAACATCAAGAGAACTCTGCAAATAGCGACCATCCTCCACAAACCTTTTGAACAAGCACTGTATCAGTTTCTCAGGGTCTATCGCCACACTCCCCACAGCACAACGGGCGTCTGCCCCGCTGACCTGATGTTCCGCAGGCCAGTACAGACACGACTGCCAGAGGATGCACGCGCAGCCGAAGCCACGCCCCTGGAAACAGAGGCCAGAAACAAGGATGACACCGCCAAAGCCAAAATGAAGGACACGGCGGATCACAAAAGAAAAGCACAGGAGTCGAATGTGGAACTGGGAGACCAAGTGTGGCTACGGCAACCGAAACAGCGCAAGGAGGACACCACGTTTGCACCGGAACCGCTGACGGTCACGCAAAAGAAAGGTACAATGATCACGGCCCAGAGGACCGACCAGTCCTCCGTTACAAGAAACATATCGTATTTCAAACCCAAGAGGTGCTACACGGATAATACCTTGCATCAAGAAGCTGACAGCGAAGATGACATCGCCCTTGACAGGTATTACGTGGAGGAGAGTGAGTCCTCAGAAGGTGAGGACAGGTCACCACCCCAGGGTCAGGATGAGCACACACCGGGCAGCAGAGGTCGCCCTCAGAGAAGTCGCTTCAAGCCCCAGAGACTCATAGAAGAAATGGAGTAAGGTACAAAGAGACATGTGGTTGTTTAAAAAGGGGGGAGATGTCGGATCGTTAAGCAGGGCTATGCAGCCCGCCCACATCGTTGTGTGGGCAGACCGCCGTTGCGGTCTCAGTTCCCGGGTAGGGAAGTGACGTTGGGCTAGGGAGGGGGCGGGACAGGAAAGGGCAGTTCTTGTTGGGATTAGAAATAAAGAGTCGCACGAATCCCCGGCTCCCGGTGCCTTATTACGCGGTTCGGGGACCCGCGTAAAAACCCCACACACTCTTCAACTAAAATACCTAAAGAGGCAGAGAACGCTTTCAGAACAGTCCTGGCGCAGGCATTATCCAACAGCTTTCAAGGCCATATTTTTGTCAGTTTGCTAAAACATATAACGAACAAATTATGCAAACAAAACAAATACTTTCCGAAACAGTTGCTGACTTCTGCCTCTCCTCAGAATGCCCTCTGCTGCGTCATCAAAGCGCCGAAAAATCTGTTCGTCATGAGAAACGAGATCACCTCTTATGATTAGTTATTTATAACGCGCTTAATACCAAGAGGTTTCTAAGTGCAGACCCGGAGATCAAACCTGTGTTGCTCCGTGTCGTTTTGCTACCAAGTCGAGCACGTTGCCGCTGAGCTATCCTCCCGAGACAGCAATTTACCATCAGAATGCAACATTTTCCGCAGATAAGATGGCATAAATATATTGAGCTATTGCGACACAGTCTAGCACACTAACACCCTTCAGTTTGCTTCCTAGATAATGACTGAAGCAAAATGATGGGGCTCTGTGTCCTCAACATTCTGCACCCCTGAGGTACCAACTGGCTCACTTGCCAATCACATAAAGTCCCCTAGCTGAATATCCACTCCCTGCACACATGGCTGTAACCTCAAAGATTGCCAGCAAGCTAGCCAGTTTTTCACCACTTGCTCAGAAAATGAAAAACCTCTTGAACTGTTCTTTTGCCTCGGGAAGTGCCCCTAGGGATTTCAAGCTAGCCCATGTAACCCAGCTTCTTAAAAATGCCCTCCCCCAAATACAGCTACCCTTCCTGGGTAAGGTGTTAGAGAAAGTGGTAACTTAACAACTCCAGATCTATGATTAAGCCCACGCGTGAGTATGTACCTTACATGGAACTGAGCCTGCTGTGTTCCCTATTCTTCGTTAAATAAGATGGAGGATAAGGCTGGAAGTATCAGAGCCCTCGTCCTCTCCACATTTCAACAGCTTTCAACACGATTAACCATTCAGTTATATTCGAGTGCAGCTCTCACTTAGGCATGCACCACTCTGTGGGTTTAGTGTTTGTTACAAAATAAACAACACATCATATTTAATTTAGAATGTTCCACAATATCAATAAATTGTGGCGTGCCTAAGCCTTCAGCACTATCTCCCCATCATGTACAATGTCTTGTAATGTATATTTTACCCCTCTAATTAAACTGATTTAGACCTTCAATGTGAAGGTTTTGAACTATACAGATGATGCACAACTTATTTCAACTTAAAGCAGCTAGCCTCACAACGGAGACTAATTATGTAGGGTATCTTCCGATGATCAAACACTGCATGGGAGAAAATAATCTCAAAATTAGTCTTTTGATATGATATGACATTTTATTTGTATCGCGCTGATACACACGTGTTTCAGAGCGCAACTAGGCAAGGGAGGGGAACAAGGGAGGACAAAACAACGATCTTACTATGCCAATTGACCTTGAGAACACACAAGTGCAGGGGAGAAGGAAGGGGGAAAGTGCAAGGGAGAGGTGGAAAGTGCCGAATATGGGATTAAAAAAAACAACTGGTAGTGCAGCCAGCAGGGTGGCAAGTGTGACTTTTAAAGCGCAGACAAGGAGGAGCCTGATACATGCAGGTAAGGGGACTGTAGGGTTACAGATACAGATCCAAGTGCAAGGGTGGACAGGAGGCAGTGCGGGTGTGTGGGTGGGTGGGCAGGGACCTAGGCCCGAAATCAGAGAGTAGCCGAAGCAGACAGATCAGCAGGGGAGAGGAAGAGGGTAGGAAGAAGCAAAGAGGAAGGTCTTGAAGTGCTTCCGGAACCGGAGATGGTTCTCCTCAAAGTTTCTGAGTGGCAGGGAGGCTGTTCCAGAGGGAGGCCCCAGACGAGGAAAGAGATCTACCCTCAACTCATTGCTTGGAGAATCGACTGACCCTGAGGGAGGTGGAGGAGCGAAGAGCTCGAGTAGGAAGGTATTTACGGAGGGAGAGTTGAAGGTATTTTGGACCCAGGCCTCAGAAACCCTTGTGGACAATGCAGAGGGTCTTGGGTCTTCAATTTAACCCTTGCAGCCAATGGGAGGCAATGAAGAGATTTCAGGGCTGGAGAGATACGATCCCAGGGCTTGAGGCCAAGGACAATTCTTGCAGTCCTGTTCTGTATGAGTTGGAGAGGGCAGAGACTAGAACCAGGTTTACCAGCATTAAGGCGGAGATCATTGGCGGCACACCATTCCTGGATGGCAGACAATCAGAGATGAGGGAGGGAGAAGAGGTGGTGGAGGGAAGCCTGAAAACGAGCTGTGTATCCTCCGCATAGCACTGAAAGTTGGAGCAGAGAGCGGCAATGCAGTGGGCCAGGGGTACTAGGTATTGGTTGAACATACAGGGAGAGAGGTTAGACCCCTGGGGAACACCACAAGTAGAGAGTGAGATGGAGGAAAGGAGGGACCCAAGTTGGACCTGGGAGGGTCGATCAGAGAGGAAAGGGGTCAGCCAGGCCAGGGCCTGATCAGCGATACCCAGGTTATCACAGAGACGGTTGAGCAGGATGGCATGGTTGACCGTGTCAAAGGCAGAAGAGAGATCTAGTAGGATGAGAACAGAAGAGATGTTGGAGTTAAGGTTGGAAAGAAGGTCTTCATGGATGTTCAGGTGAGCATTTTCTGTGCTTCTAGCAGCTGTGAGGCCAGACTGATGGTCATAGAGACAACCAACAGAGATGGTGTGAAGATTAAGCTGGAAGATGGTCAGCTTTTCCAAGCGTTTGCCCAGAAAAGGAGTGATAGAAATCGGGCAATAGTTAGCCGGGCGAGAGTGGTCCTCTGTGGGTTTTTTGTGAAGAGGGTGCACAAGAGAGAGCTTCAGAGGGGAGGGGAAGACTCCAGAGGTGAAGGAATAGTTACAGAAGTCATCCAGAGTTGGAGCAAGGGTGTCAGTGTGGTCCCTGATGGTTTTGGACAAACAGGGAAGAACCTGTTTAGAGCAGACTTTCATAGATCAGACTTGTCTGGAAATGTCGTCAGGGGAGAACGGAGGGAAAGATTAGAAGGGGGGAGGAGAGGCGGCTGCAGGGGGGCCAGAGGAAACAGAAAGAGAAGGGGGGAGGAGGGGAGGACGAGAGGGTGGACAGGAAGCCCCGGATTTTTTAGATTAAATGAGAGGGCAGAGCCACGCTAAGGGCCTGGGACTCGACAGGAGAGGTAGAGACTGAAGCAGGGTTGGCCAGCTCCATGGAGATTTTAAAGAGTTTGGCCAAGTAGTTAGATGCCCCAGAGATGCAGGCTTGGATATGGGCTCTCTTGTTAGTGCAAACAAGGAGCCGGTTTTGCCTTTGGAGCAGGTGGCAGGCCAGATTGTCAGAGGATGCACAGGAAGCCCGCCATTTCCTCTCAACCACCCTACACTTGCGTTTAAGGGTGACTAGGTCAGGGCAAAGGCAGTGATCCTCGGAGGCCGATACAAATTAAAAATTAAAATGCACATTTCAAATATGCATTAGGAATCTGATCCTTTGCGCTGAGATGCGTGCAGCAGAAATGAACCCCAGTAAAAAGCTTACTGCGTGTGAGGGGACAAAGGAGGTCCCAGCCAGCAAGATGAAAGGGTGAAGAGGGAGCTCCGCAGCAGGTCTTCAGTCGGGGTGCTGCAGAAGTCAGTCTTTTAAAGAAGTCTTTTAGAGACAGGGATTTTGACTGTGGAAACCCCTATGGAATCATTGTGATGAACATATGGCCTAAGCAGCAGCTGATTGAGGGGCCAATAACTAGTAAAGGTGGCAACAACAAAAAAACTAGACATTTATATTTGACAGAAAACTGAAGGTGGCCTGACATGGGGCGACTGTGATGAAGGAAGCTGTTATAATGTGCACGGGCACCTGTAATGTGCACGGGCACCGGTGGAATGTTGATGCATCTTCAACAGTCAACATTCCACAGTGGCGGTTGAGCAGGGACGCTGGAGGAAGTAGGCTGCGCCTGTGGGGTTCAGACAATAAAGAGCATATTTATACCTCTTACCTTTGTCTGGTGAGATCTTGTCATTGGCGACGAGGATTTGTCTGGAACCCGGTCCCACGTGTGCGCTGGCCGGCTGTCCCTGTGCTGCTGGCCCACCTCCGGCGTGATCAATGCTGTTACGCGGACGACGATATGTTGGGAGCAGCTGCGGGCCCCGTGGGGCGCTGGAGGATCGGGCCGCTTGCCGCTTGCCTTGTACCCCGCTCATTTTCGTTGGGCAGCGGCGGTTGCAGGTGGGCCTCGCCTGCGGGTGAGCGGTTCTTCTCCGGCGGTCGACTGCCCAGGTGTCCTGTCGGGGCATTGGAGGAGGAGCAGCCGCTACCCGACACAGAGGCGTGTCCAGTCGGGGCATTGGAGGAGGAGCAGCCGCTACGCGACACGGAGGCATGCGTGCCTGCCGTGTGTCCTTTGTGGGTTGCTGAGCGCTGCCAGCCCCGCCCCTGCCGGCAGCGTCTGTGTATCCAGCTGCTTACCACTCATCTCCCGAGGGGAGGAGGAGGGGCTAAGGTGGCGCTGCGTAGCGCGGCTCACGAGTCAGCTGACCGCTGCTCGTTTCTTCTGCTGGAAGCAGGAGGAAAGAAGAGGAGGATAGCGGTTGGACTGCCCTAAGTCCCACGGGCATTTCAGAGGATCGAAGTGCGACAAGGAACAACCTACCTTGGCCGTGCCACCTGAAGGGGCTACTAACAGTGAGGTTGGGGTACACAACTGCTGAAGAGCCCGGGTAGGTGGGGACCGGTGCTTGCTGGCTGGGCTGTGATTGTTGGAGGGTTCACTCTCGGATCAGTTTGGATTGTTTCCAACAAGGAGTGCGTCTTCCGGCCCATTTTGACTCACCCGGTGCCAATTACTGTTGGCTGTACTGCATTTAACGTGTGGGTGCACGTGATCAAGGTGACAGTGTGGGGACACCTACTCACCAGTTGGGAGCAAGAATCCTAGAGGCTCGCATAGTGGTGGGCAAGTTCCTGTTGGGGGCCTAGAGACCAAGGCATCCAGTTTAGACATGTTGCACATGGCTGCCAGGCCTCTGCCTGCCTTTTTGCCAAACCCTGGGGAGCCTGCTGCCCCTTGGGAGCAGTGGGTGGATGCCTTCAAGGTGTACTTGAGGGCCGCTGGTGGTGCAAAGTTCAACGATGATGAAAAGAAGGCTGCATTACTCAATTGTATTGGTACTGAGGGGTTGAGGGTTTTCCGTCACCTGCCTGAAGAGAATTTAATGGTTCAAGGGGGTGGTGAGGGAGAAATGGTTATAAGTACTTACGAGACTGCTTTAAAGAAATTGCAAATGCGCTTTGGTAAAAGGGTTAATGTGGTTTTAGAGCGGTATAAGTTCTTCTCTAGGGCGTAAGGTTCCACGGAAAGCATAGATACTTATGTTACGCCATTACATGCACTCATGGCTACATGTGGGTTTCCAGGTAATGGGGATGAACATATAAGGGATCAAATTATGATGAAGACATCCAATCAGAAAATCAGAGAAAGGTTGTGGATTGAGAGTGATCCATCACTAGATAAGGTGTTGGAGATTGCCAGAGCAATTGAAGCTTCTAAGGCGAGCGTACAAATTGTTACCGAAAGGGATATGTCTAGGGAGATGGTTCATGCTGTAATACCAAGGAACAAGAAAGGTTTGGATAAAGCTGTTGGGCAAGGGACTAAGGGATTTAAGAGCAACGATGGGTGCAAAAATTGTGGCTGGTCCAGTCATACTGCTGATTCTAAGTCCTGTCCTGCTTGCAATGTTGAATGCAGGAAATGTAACCGTTTGGGCCACTTTGCACGCATGTGTAAGGGGCAGATGGTGGCTAGTGTGGCTCCAGATGATTCCACCATGTTGCTAGAAGGTGCATCAGGAGGCGGATCTAGTCAAGGTATCATACTGCAGGGAAGTGGGCGGAAGGGTCCATGGGTGTCGGTATTGGTGGATCAGCACCCTGTGGATATGCTGGTGGATTCGGGGTCACCTTATACACTGGTGGCTCCGAAGTATATCAGGAAGTATTGGGTAAACAGGTTTCAACTTTGTTGGCTCCGGACATCAAACCATGTGCATACGGGCAAAGTCCCATTGATCTACTAGGGTACAATTGGTCCAATTTTTCTTTCAAGGGGAGGCACACTTTGGGTAAACTGTATGTGGCCTCAAAGGGCACGAGTGTGTTGGGTTGGGATGAGCAGGTTGCTCTAAAAATACAGATTCATCCTGGTGAGAAAGTGCCGGTTCTCAGTGTCGAGGAGGGAGCGGGGCAGAATGACATGATGGTTACCCCAACAGTGCTCATGAGTGAGTTTCCTGAGGTATTTTCAGACACCCTCGGTAAGCTCAGAGGCTTTACACATCGCATTGTCTTGAAGAAGGGAGCAGTTCCCAAGGTACATAAGGTCAGGGGAGTGCCAGTAGCAGCGAGGGAGGCATTGAAAGCGGAATTGACTAAGTTGCAGACAGCGGGGATAATTGAGCCTATGGAGTCCTCAGAGTGGTTGTTTCCAGTGGTTTTAGTTAAGAAGGGTGACGGGAGCATCAGAATGTGTGTAGATCTCCAAGAGCTGAATTCTAACATATGGGTGGATCGGCATCCTTTGCTGAATATCAACGAGTTGTTGTTGACATTAGGAGATGCCAGATATTTTTCCACCTTTGATCTGTCAACGGCGTATCATCAAATTGACCTGCACATTGAATCCAGACCCTGACTTCATTTGTGACTCCTTTTGGGGCATACAGATTTGGACGCATGCCCTTTGGCCTTGCTTCGGCTTCTGCTGTGTTCCAGCGGTTGATGCAGCAGATGTTTGGAGGGGTGTTGGGAGTCAGTTATTTTCAAGACGATATCTTGGTTTGGGGCAGTAGCAGGGAGGAACATGATGTCAGGGTTAGGAGAGTCATGCAGATTCTTAAAGAGAGAGGTCTGACTGTAAAGTTAACGAAGTGTCAGGTGGGTGTGGAGGAGGTTACATATTTAGGGCATACACTGAGTTCGCAAGATGTGAGTCCCAAGGGGGTGTTGGTACAGGTGTTGAGAGACACACCAGCTCCGGTCAATAAGGATCAGCTGAGGGCTTTCCTGGGCCTTGCAGAGTACTATGTTAAATTTGTATGTAATTATGCTGAAAAAACGGTGGCCATGAGAGCCCTCATGAAGAAGTCGGTCAGATTTGTGTGGTCTGAGGAGTGTGGGGCAGAATTTGAGTTGGTCAAGAGGGATGTGGAGAATGCTCCTTGCCTGAAGTCATTTGACCCAAAAAACAAAACTGTTCTGACTGTGGATGCGAGTGAGGTGGGTCTGGGTGCAGTGCTGGAACAATGGATAAATGGTGAATGGATGCCGGTGGCTTTTGCCTTGAGGACATTTAGAGATGTGGAAACCAGGTACACCGTAATTGAGAGAGAGACCTTGGACGTATTATGGGCTTCAAAACATTTCAGGACATTTCTGTGGGGCACACCGTATATTGTCAGGACGGACCATAAACCGTTGGTGCAAGTGTTTTCTACCAAAGGTGTCATGGCAGTATCCCCGAGGATTGCGAAGTGGTCAGTGCAGCTACAGAATTACAATTTCTCTTTGCAATATTTTCCTGGGAAGTTTAATGTTGTGGCGGACTGCTTGTCCCGTTTGCCTGTCATGGAGGCGGACAGTCAGACAGGGTTGGTGAAAGAGGAGGAATTGCAGGGGTGTCAGGTTGCTTTTGTGGCTTCTGCTGTGGAGAAGTCGTTGTGGGATGTGGAGTCTGAGGCCGATCTTGAGTTGAAATGGATTAGGGAAGGTCTAGTTAAAGGTTGGCATATTGTCAAGGATAGGCCTGAGGGGAAAGGTTATGCCCAAGTTCTGCATGAATTGGCTCAGGGTCCCTGAGGTGTGTCTAGGGGTGGTAGGTTAATTCCCCCCGTGAGTCTGAGGGGTAGAATGGTGGAATTGGCACATGTTGGTCATTCGGGTCGATCTTTGACCAAGAGGAGACTTAGGGAGGAGTACTGGTGGCCGTCCATGGACAAGGAAGTTCAACAAGTGGTGAAAGACTGTCAGGCATGTGCAGTCAGTGATAAGAGCAAGGTACTGCATCCACAACCTGTACATCCTGTAGAGGTTCCTGAGCAAGTATGGACCAAATTGGCTTTGGACATCATGGGTCCGTTTGAATACTTACAGCCTGAGTCTAGATATCTGTTGGTGTTGGTGGACTATACGTCCAGGTTGATTGAAGTAGCAGCCTGTTCCAGCATCACCACTGATTCTGTTATTGCCTTCTTGAGGAAAGTGTTTGATTGTGAGGGATTACCTACCAGTTTAGTTACAGATAATGGTGTGCAGTTCACATCCAGAGCTATGAGAGAATTCTTGGAACAGCATGCCATTTCCCATTATTGGACGGCTTTGTATAATCCCTCTGCAAATGGATTAGTTGAGAGGGCTAATGGAACGATTAAGTCGGCTATACAATTGGCTTTGGCCAACGGTTTGGATTGGCAGAAAGTTGTGACACAGTACTTGGCTGCATATCGGAGAACCCCTGCTGTGGTTACGGGGAGATCTCCATTGGAGCTTATGAGGGGTAGGAAAGCAGGTACAATGTTGAGAACTCTGGCTATGGGTGGTGGTGGGCCATGTAATATGGATCTGCAGGCTATACATCGCAGTATCCTAGCGCGCCAGGAGGCCATGGTGTTTTCACAAAAGTTAAGAAAGGAATTGAGCGTTAAGCCTGGGGATGATGTGTTCATAAAAAATCCCAGGATGGTTCACAAAGGCTACAGCACGTTTTTGCCCTCAAGGAGAGTTGTTAAGGTTGGGAAAGGCCATGTACAATTGGAGGATGGCTCTGTCTGGAGTAAGAGACGGGTGGTGGTGGATCGCTGCAAGCGTGCTGATGGGTCAAATGCTGAGTTTTATCCGGAGTCCCAGGAAACAGTGCTGGATTATGATCCTGTGGGTTCACAAGCGGTCAGGTTCGAACAGGAAGAGGTAGTTCCAGTTCCAGGCTCTTCGGGCTCAGATGTGAATGTGGAGTGTCAGAATGCTTCCAATCAGCCACCAGATGTGGGGCAATGAGGGGGCCGTCTTGCCAGGCGGTGTGGTCCCCCCATAAGGTTTAGAGACTACATTTGTTAAATGTGCAATTTTACATTTTACATGGTTGGTTGCGGTCATGTTGGTAATCATCCTGCATCTTTGAAACAAATTTTGTATGTATGAAGCTCACATATAAGCTACCGTTTATGTTTCCATTGTTCAATTCGTGTTTTGCATTTAATTCTGTTACATGTTGTTAACATTTGTTATGTAAGGGAAGAGGATATGTTATAATGTGCACGGGCACCTGTAATGTGCACGGGCACCAGTGGAATGTTTATGCATCTTCAACAGTCAACATTCCACAGTGGCGGTTGAGCAGGGACACTGGAGGAAGGAGGCTGTGCCTGTGGGGTTCAGACATAAAGAGCATATTTATACCTCTTACCTGTGTCTGGTGAGATCTTGTCAGAAGCCTTTTTAAAAAAAATAACTTCTAGCAAATGAAGAGTATTGTTTTTCCTTTCATTCTCTTGGAGAATCCAGATGGTGAGGACACTGGTTGCCACTCACCTTGACTAAGCCAATATTGTTTTTCACAGTCCCTGTTATTTTTGTTACTGATTGACAAGGGCCCAAAATGCTGTAGCCAGAGTAATGTTGTAGCTAGAGCACTGTGATTATATCTGCTGTGCCACGGGGCATTTCAGAATTTTGGCCCAACCTTCCTGGCTTCTAAAGTAAAAAAGTACTCCCTGAATGCACACTATTTCCGACAGCCATCATGCTTAGCTACGTCATATCCATGATTAATTTACAGAATGTTTCAAAGTCCTGTTTTTTTTTTTACATTGACTGACTATATCAGTCATCAGCCTACATTAATGCCCTGATGCCCAAGGGCTTTTGGCGCTTACCAAGCAGATAGACATAGACATAGACATACGTGACATTCTTTGATGCATAACTCTGAAAAACAATGGACATGAGTGTATCTGATCTATAAATAAAAGTGCAAAACACTTAATTTGAAGCAAAGATCTGGAAAAGTAATAAGAAAATGTACTGGATAGAGCAGACAAAAGCAGGGGAATACATGAAACTAATGAACTACGCCATATGCAAAAGCATTCACATTCAATTGAAAGGCATAGGCAATGGAAAGATAAACTGTGAAACCGAGTCAAGCAAAAGTGCCAATGGATGAACACATTTGGCATGCAGTTTGTTGAGAAATCGTACAAAAATGGCGACCTGAGAATTGCGATGGCCGAAAATGCGACTTTTCTTTTTTTTTAACCCCCCTTACACCACATAATATGGGATATTATAGTGATATGGGGGTTCGCGGGGGGGTCTCCCCCGCATATCTATGTGGTGCAAAGAGTGTTTAATTTAAAAAAAAGTCCACATTTTCGGCCGTCGCAAATATGTGTGGTCTCAGTGATCACATAGATCCGTTTGTTGATGTAAATGCCATCTAAAGATACAACCAGCACCACCCATGTAATCCTTATCAACAAATACATGTCACTGTTTGCCAAACTGTGGGTTGCACACATTAACCTCACCAACAGCGTGTATTTTACACCCTAGAAGCATTGCAGAGGTTGGGGGTACCAGTCTTCCCCCTAGTCCCTGCCCTGTTACCACCATCATATTGGGATGACAGACAAAGAGCCATGATGGGGAACCAATGCCTGAATCCCTGCTATAATCCTGTACCACGTTGAGTATATGAGAGACAACATGCACTCAGGCACCCCTTTGGAGTGTACCCGCAAGCTGACATAGTGGAGGAAAGTTACCAAGAAGGATGTACTTTGCCGAGCTGTCAAAATGCAGCTATGAACAAAATGGATGTAAGTCAAAACAAAGTCTGTCAACGCCAAAATAACATCATAAAGAAGATATAAGAACATATGCTAAAACGATATGAAAATACTTAAGAATGGTGATGTAGCTGTAGCACTAAGAGAAACATGTACTCCATGATGCAGTACTCATGAGCACAGAAAAGAATGAAGTGACTCACTGGTCAATAATTGTAAATACGCTATAACGCAAGGTAGAAAGAATACTTAGAAGTTTGCTTATGAGAGGCATATTTACAATGTTTAGGATGACCATTAGAAGAAGATGGCCAGCGGCTTTTGTCAATCAACCCAGCTACCTCAAAATACGAGACCAGGATCTTAAAGTGAAAAGATGATGAAGTTGTTTTCCCTTTCAAAATAGAGGATGCTATTTCGAGAGATGGAGGAAAAGTACAAAGGGAGTCTACGAGCAGATCATGCGCAAGGACTTATTTCCCAAAGATTAGGAGGGACAAGAACATTTACGGCTGCCAAATATTGGACAATTAAAGGGGATTAAAGTTTACATGCGATGGAATGAGCAAGTCTCTAAAGTCCAAGAGGAGTAACTGCACCCTAGCATAATTGAATAAAATGGTGTTAAATGCACTGCTGAAATTGACATATTTATGGTCTTGTAACACGTGATAAAGTACTCGCAAACAAGGGCTATTCATTAGGTCTGAAGCTGAGATGATGGTGTTCCTACACTCCCTCGAATGTCCCAAGACAGCAAAGACTGGCAAGGTCAGCCATCAAACAAAAGACATCGCATGAGGCCTACCGATGAGAAAGCGAAGACATTTTGGGGAAAACAAGTGGGGAGCTGATGTATCTCCAAGAACCTCGGTTTCATTTCTTTGTACGTGCTGCTAGCAAGCTGCACGTTCAAGGTTGGATTTGGGTTGCCAACCAATTAGAAAAGCCTGCAATGCACTTTTTCATATAATGTTGTAAAGTATTATTCTGCTGCCATATTCTCTGCTTTGACGAGTATATTACACCACGTGTATAGAAGTAGCTCAGGGTGTGTCTCACAGACAAGAGACCACCAATGAGGGATTAACATGTGTATTTTCTATATGTAGATATGTTCCCCTAATCCAATACCACCCCTCAATAGGTTTCACAGACTGTCATGTAGGATGATGTCATAGATGACGCATCTAGCATTATATAAACTGAGTACAATCAAAAAGACAGTGGGCCTCATTACGACCCTGGCGCCAAGGGGTTTGCGCCAGCGTTAGCTGCGCCGACCCCTTACCGCCAACTACGAGTTCCCATAGCGCCATGGTCATTTTTCCGCCCGCTTTTTGCGGGCGTAAAAATCCATGGCGCTATGGGACCTCGGTGTTAATTACGCCACCGTAGTGTACGGTGGCGTAATTAACACCTTCCCCACTCCCATTGAGCCCTATGGGGCAAAAATGGGAATGGGGAAGGGTAAATGGGGATTGGGGACTTACTGCCCCGCCGACCTCGGAATGGGGCGGTAAGTCCGCCATCCGCCATGGCGTAAAGGGACTTTGCGCCATGGCGGAAAAGTCCGCCGATGGCGGAAATAATCCGCCAGGGTCGTAATGAGGGCCAGTGTGATCCTAGATGAATCGATTTGATGAGTGTTTATTCACCCTGCTCTACTTCTTTGAGATTAAAGCAGCATTTTACCATCTCCTTTGAGTCTGTTCGGTTATTTGGTCTGAGATACGTTATTGGTAATTCCATCTAGCACACAGATCCTTCAAGGTGCTAGAATGCAACATGGTCATTCCAGGATAAAGGTGGACATGCTTCTGTCATCTCTGCACAAACATGCTGGTCAGGTAGCATAGAGAGCTGAGAGATTGTTCTGATATATGTACGCAGCCTGCTGATGCAGGTCAAATTCCGGGCTGGCCAACTCAGCCTTTCATCCTTCCGAGGTCAGTAAATTGAGTACCATGCAGGGGCATAATAATATCAGCTGTATTTCAGTGCTTAGATACCTGTGCATTTGTAGTGCTTTATAAAACTAGATATTATAGTCACATATATTTCAACCAGGCAATTTTTTGATTGAAAGTAATTGCATTTACACAAACCACCTGTCAGATGTACTAGAGGATAGGTACCTATCATGGATGTTGATGTCAATCATAAATGTGGTACTGACTTCACTTATATTCCGAATTAATCGCCAATGGATATGTGAATCTAAGTAGCAACAAAGCCGTCCTCATGACTTTCAATGTCAACAACCTCTTTACAAATGTTAAAACATCATGAAAGGATCATCTGATGCCTGTTGCACCTTCCATCAGCAGGTAAATCAAAAACAGAAATTTAACATTTGCATCCACAGTTATGCCTAAATGTAGTAAATCATCAGCACTCATACTGTGGCAGCTTGAAAGCATAGATCACATCTGTTTGCCCATCGTAGAGGCAGCTTTTGGTGCTGGGGGACAGGTGACCCTGATTGGGCAACAACATACCAAATGATTCAAGGTCAGGGGTGGTTGGTGCGTTCATATATTCCCTACGTTAGCATAAGCAGCCAAGCATGCTGAGGAGGTCAGAGAAAGCGTATGTAACATTCAGAAGGGTCTTCACCCAAAACAATTTCGAAATTGTAAGTTGAAATGCTTTATTTTAGAGCACAGTTTGTCAGAAACATGTGGACAAAGCCTTACAATTAGTTCTCTAGGATTACACATGACAAATTCCAAAAGATGTCAGGTCCCCAACAGTGTACTCGAGCAACCTAACACATTTTTACAAATGCTTGTATCCATAATATATGCTATCATTGGTATTGTAAATAATTTTCACGATGCTGGATGCATAATATATGGTAATGTTTTACAGTAAATCACTCTGATGAATCAATGTCTTGAGTTTAGGTCAGCAGCATTGTCATTGTAAATCACTATGGGCCTCATTACGACCCTGGCGCTCCCGTAATGAAGGGTGCCGGTACGGGACCGGCACCCTTCATTACGGGAGCACCTATTACGACGTTCCCTTTGCGGGACCCGGAACAGATGTCTGGTAAAACCAGACGTCCTTTCCGGGTCCCGCAAGGGGAAGAGGGAGCTAATAACGGGCCATTTGTAATGTGCCCGTTATTATCTCCCTCCCCATTCCCATTGAGCCCTATGGGGGCTCAAATGGGAATGGGGATTGGTTCCTTCAAGGAAGAATTACCGGGTCCTCCAATGTTGTAATGACCCAGTAATTCCCCATTGAAGGAACCCAGTAATGGAGCCCGGTATGGAGGCAGCCATGGTGCTAATAGCACCATGGCTGCATCCATACTCGTAATGAGTCCCTATATGTTAGCAAGGCTACTATAAATCACTTTGATGAGCTCTCTGCAATATATGTCAGCATTGCCATTGTAAATCATCACTTTCATGATGGTGCATCCACAGTTTATGAAGGCAATTACACTGTTGATCACCTTGAAGATGTTGTGATCACATATATGGAAGTATTTCCACTTCAAATCACGTCCATGCTGCTGCACCAACAATATATTCAAACACTGCTCCTCTAAATCATTTTCATGATGTACCCAAACTATATGTCAGCATTGATACTGTAAATCACTCTGATGATGTTGTTCCCTGAATAGTGGCTGTCATGGGTGCCTCGAAACACTATTTGTTGTGAAGGTGCTTTATAAATACCCAATAAAATAAAATGAAAATTGCTGATGTAAATCACACTCATGATGCTGTGCGCACTATATAGGGCAACATTGTCACAATAAAAACTTGCATGAATCTGGCCCACATTATATGACAAGATTGCCACAGCAAATCTCTTTTTTGAAGCAGTGCCCACAATGTATGCCAACATTCTCACAGTAAGTCACTTTGATGATGTTGCACCCACAATATATTGCAGCATTCACACTGTAAATCTCTATCATGATGCCATACCCAGAATAGGATAACATAGTCTTTCTAAGTCACTTTCCTGATGTTGCACACACAACATATGATATTATTGCCATTGTAAATCACTTTCATGATCCTGCACCCACAATAGAAGGTGGCATTCTTATTGCTACTGTAAATCACTTTGATTATGTTCCACCCTCACAATATGCTAGAAATGCCACTGTATGTGACTTGTGTGATAATGGTGCAACCCCTACATCACCAATCACATTCACCCATCACACTGGCACAACAAGATTGCACACAAACGCACGTGCACACACACACATGCACACACTCAGTCAGTCATACTCACACACAAACTCACAGAAACATCCACATGGACACTGGCATGCATAAACTCAAATGCATGCATGCACTTATTCAATTTGTGTTAACCCTCACAGTCACGCACAGACCCACACACACAAACACTTCATAACATTGGAAACATGCATGCATGCATGCATACAATCACTTTTGTTTTAAATTTCCTGACAATGTTATGGATCTGCTGCATCAGTCTGTTCTCTGGTATAGGCAGGAATGTAGGCTTAAACCTCACTGACTGAGGCAACTGAAGAAAGGCATTAGACTAGGTGCCTGTTCAGGAATTATGATTTTGGTTGCCTAGCTACCTTAAGGCAATACTGACTGACACCTGCCTTTTATGTGACACCCACTAACTCATGCACTTGATTTTTCTTTTTTTTAACAAGTAAGGGCTCGATATAGAAATCAAGCACAGCCAATCGCAGGGGATTACACTGGGACATGGAGGAAGGGCCCCCAGGGGGGCATCCACCCTGTGTCTTCCCCTGGCTCCATTAGGGCATTCTAGCCAGACAATGGCAACCAGAGCATGGCTACTATCAAATAATTGTAGAACATGTTGGATTAGGTAATAGCACCCATAAATTAGCAGGGGATGCATTAAAACAATAAATAATACATAATAAAAAATAAAATAAAAAATAAAATGCAGTATGTTCAGTAGTGTCCACAGTAAATCATTTCGTTTTTGTCCCATCAGCAGTTCAGTAATGACATTACACTGTACTGCTTCTCATGAAAAAAAAAACATTAAAATACATCCACAGTACTTCATGTACCTGAGCAACTTAGCTGTTAGATGTAGTGTTGACTGTATACATTCTCTGTGCAAATAATGAGGGGATACATTATAAAAATGACTTATGAATGAATAGTAGTGTTCACCATATATGACAATAGCATTGTTGGCAAGTCTCAGAACATGGTACTCTGTTGATTGAAGGGTCACTAAATTGATGTGGTGTAGGCCCAGTTGCTGTGGCATGCACTGCCTTCAGGAATGGTCTCTAATCTATTCCTAGTGATCAATGCATTTCCAACAATACTACACAGAATCATGGGTACCTGAACTTCTCTTTGCTTGAAAGGATATCTATGTGACACTCCACAGGGACGTTATTTCAATGCAATATCATCAAGTGCCCTTGATAGCCTCAAATGGGCCATAATTGTTAGGCATCAGCACTCCGTACCCTCAAGTTCTCCTAATGGGCCATAACATCTAGGCCTCAGGATTAAGCACTCTGTCACGTGTGAACAGCTTAGAGGAGGACAGAGGGGAGAACAACTTACACTCATCAGCAATTTCGAAGAAGCTAGTGTTGTGGTGGTATAGATGGAATGATTGATAAATTAAAGCCATTTAACAAAATCGCCTTATGCTCTCTAAGATTTCTAACAATTATTCTCTGCCACTAGTATTTTTTCATGTTTGTCATAAAAAAGATCGTACATTCACTTACAGTCATTGACTTTAGTCTCTTCCTGCAACTAGAGAATTCTACGACATGTTCTTTGCAACTAGAATGTTCTCTCATTACAAATGGTGCAGTGGGATTCCAAGATGGCCACCGGTGAGTGAAGACGTGTTGTCCTCTGCTCCGTTCCGGGCCAAGAAAAGCAGGCTGTGCATCCCTTCCACGGAGGAAGGCCGGGCAAAGAAAAAGTACCTAAGAAAGGAAGGATTGCGGTGGAGACCCACTGTGGCAGCGGCAAACGTCCCTCCCCCGTCCCTCCCCACCAGAGGAGTAGCAGGTCTGCCCAACTGTAGAGAAGTGGGAGTGCAAGGAGCGAGGAGCCGGAAGAGCAGGACGAGTGCCATGGAGGCATGAAAGTAGGAGGTGTTGTGGCGAGATGAGAGGCCCCCCGGGGTGTGTGGGTGACCAGAATTGGAGACTCCACAGGGGAGTCAGAGAGGAGAGTGTGAGTGCTCCCTGTGACAGTTCAGTGGCGGCGTGACAGGCAGAGGAGGAGGAGATCTTTCATTTGAGACCCGACGTCAGAGAAGCTATGAAATTCAGCAGTGCTTTTGAAATCTCCTTTTGGATGATTTCTTTGGAATGTCAATGGGCCTCTCGTGGCTTCTTGTAGCAGTAGCTTGGTTTTCGCACTCCATGTTAATTTGTTTTTGATCCTCTCTGACTGACCCATGGCAGTAACTGTATCCTGTCAACTTCTTTTGCACGCTCAGAGAGGGGGTGTAAAAGCCACAAAGTGCTAATGAAAGGATGACCCTGCCATTGTAGCTTTCTGGTATTGTACATTGTGTGCTGGGGGAGAAAGGGCTGCTTAGAATCCTCTGTCTAGGAGGTTCTGTAGGAGAGGCCTCCAAAGCTGCAGCAAAAACTGAAGGAAAAAGGGGGCAAGGAACCCAAAAGTGTGCATATAGTTGGTTTGTGGCAGCCGCCTTGCATCCCTCCTCGAGGGCTGTTAACAGTATAGAGGTCCAGGCACTGGATAGGAAAACACGGAACCAGAAGGGGCGTGGAGCTGGCAGCAGGTCCTGCCTTTGCAGGAAAGTTATCCCTCGGAGAGTGAAGTTAAAACGAGGGTTGGGATTTTGGAGGAGACATATGTGCAAGAATGCAGCCGACTCCCCAAGTGTGCCAGTCCCTATAGAAAGGCAACAGGAGTGTGTAGGATATGTAATAAATGGCATAGAGGGCCTCATCACCAGTCTGGCGGTAACCCTTAAATGCGGCAGTAGCGCTATTACGGCCGCATTTAAGGGTCCGCCAGATCATGGCTTTGGCGGATTTCCCCCCTGCTCTGAGCTGGGGGGAAATCAGCAGCAAAATTGCTGACGATTACCGCTGGCACTAATAGCGCTGGCGTTACTGCCCAACTCGTGATGAGGCCCTCAGCTCCGTTGTGGAAAGTGAGCATAGAGGGACTGGAGTACATATTCCGGAGGCTGCACATAAATACAGGAACCTGGGAAGCAGAGAAAAGTCCCACTAAGAGCACGCCACTACCACCTGACACGGGCTGAAGAAGCAGACCCATTGGCGGGGAGATCACACCCAGATGCCAGGATTGAAAGGGAAGGGCCCCCAGACCAGAAGGAGGCCATCCCCCTGGGGTTCAGGAAGGCCAATTGGAGCTTTGTTGGAGGCAGTGAGGTGAGGGCACAGTAGGGGTCGAGAAATAGGACACTGAAGAGGAGAAAGGGGGCTCCCAAGAGTGTGCAGAGATGGCTCTCAGTAAGGAAGACCTTAAGAAATGCCTCAACAATATGGAGGGGAGAATAACTAATACGTTCCAGGAGCAGTTTACATCGCTGCAGGATGAATTGAGAACCTCCATGGTCTAAGTCAAAGAGGGAGTGAAGACATTGGGAGAGAGGGTGGATGTGACTGAACAGGGTCTGGCAGAGATGTCGGAGGAGGTACGTTAGAACAGTGAACTTTTGGATCAATTGGCTAGGGTCTCCCACAACTTAGAATTGCAGGCAGAAGAAATGGAGAATCGTTCATGCCCGTCTAATATTCGTGTGAAGGGTCTGAGTGAATCAATACTGAACATAGATCTGAAAAGCATTATTCAATAAGGCTTCGGGAACTTATTGATGGGCACACAATCAGAAGATGTTGGCATTGGCCGGGTGCATAAAGTGGGGACCAGGAGAAGGGAGCCAGGTGCAAGACTGAGAGATGTACTGGTTGCCTCACTTCGAATGGCAGAAAAGAGAATATTTTGCGGACAGCAAGAACCAAACTGAATGTGACAGTGAATGTGGTACATATACAGCTGTTCCAGGACCTGGCTATGGTAACATTGAAAAAGAGGAGAGATATGGGGCAGGTGACGCAGGCTCTTATTGCAAAAAAATTCCATATAAATGCACATTTTCGTTTGGACTGCTTTTTATCGTGGAGGGTGAACAGCATCGCGTCACAACATATGCAGAGGGACTATCACTGTTGCACTTGGAAGAAGAGGAATCCCATGGAGAGAGACAGTCGAGGTCTTCATCCACGTGTGGGCAGAGGCAGTGGGATTGTTCCAAGGTTCAGGGGAAGATGGGTGGTAGGGGGGCAAGATTGAAAGGTCTGTTGGTGAGAGGGCAGAAGGGAGGGGCAGAGAGGGGGGTGGGGGAGTCTCCTAGATGGAAGGAGGTTAAGTCAGGTGAAGGAGGAGGGAGGTGTGAGTAATGAGGGGGTTGAGACAGATTATATAGCCTGAGCGGAGGGCTGGTGAGTACTGTTTTGGAATTAGTGGGAAGTGTTAGGATACTTCCCAATGGCGGTTACCTCACGTATTTTCTTAGCCCAAAGCTTTGGGGATGTTCCCCGAGGGTATCGTGAGATATTCGGCCTGGTTCTGAGATGGAACTTGAGGGTGGGTGGGTGGGTAGGGTAAGCGGGCAATGGCAGGTGAGTGGTGAAACAAGCTGGGGGTTAGGGACAAATTAAGGTGGTGATAGATGTTTTATGATGTTATAGATGTTGCACTATTGTGCATCCGCTCCCCCTGCTGCCTCTTTAACTTCCAGGCTGTCCAGGCGAGTTGTATTGCCCTCTGGCCGCACTCGACCCGGCCATTTTATGAGCCCCCAGGCCCCTTGCCGCTCATTGCATTCTCCCCTTCCCCCGTACTCCCCTTCCACCCTACTCCTCCGAAGCCCTCCCTCCCTCCCGCCCGCCCGCCCGCCCGCCTGATCGCCCGCCCGCCCCGATTGGTGCCTTAACTCGGAGCATTGCGCTATTGTGCACCCGCTCCCCCTGCTGCCTCTTTAACTTCCAGGCTCTGCAGGTGAGTTGTATTGCCCCCTGGCCGCACTGGACCCGGCCATTTTATGAGCACCCAGGCCCCTTGCTGCTCATTGCATTCTCCCCTTCCCCCTTACTCCCCTTCCGCCCCACTCCTCCGAAGCCCTTAACCCCCCTCCCTCCCTCCCACCCGCCCCCCCCCCGATTGGTGCCTTAACTCGGAGCGTTGCACTATTGTGCACCCGCTCCCCCTGCTGCCTCTTTAACTTCCAGGCTGTGCAGGTGAGTTGTATTGCCCCCTGGCCGCACTCGACCCAGCCATTTTATGAGACCCCAGGCCCCTTGCTGCTCATTGCATTCTCCCCTTCCCCCTTACTCCCCTTCCACCCCACTCCTCCGAAGCCCTCCCCCCTAGCCTCCCTCCCGCCCGCCCGCCCCGATTGGGGCCTTAACTCTGAGCGTTGCACTATTGTGCACCCACTCCCCCGGCTGCCTCTTTAACTTCCAGGCTGTGCAGGTGAGTTGTATTGCCCCCTGGCCGCACTCGACCCGGCCATTTTATAAGCCCCCAGGCCTCTTGCTGCTCATTGCATTCTCCCCTTCCCCCTTACTCCCCTTCCCCCATACTCTCCTTCCACCCCACTCCTCCGAAGCCCTTCCCCCCTCCCTCCCGACCGCCCGCCCGCCCCAATTGCTGCCTTAACTCGGAGCGTTGCACTATTGTGAACCCGCTCCCCCTGCTGCCTCTTTAACTTCCAGGCTGTGCAGGTGAGTTGTGTTGCCCCCTGGCTGCACTCGACCCGGCCCTTTTATGAGCCCCAGGCCCCTTGCTGCTCATTGCTTTCTCCCCTTCCCCCTTACTCCCCTTCCACCCCACTCCTCCGAAGACCCCCGAAACCCACCAGCCCACCCGCCCACCCCGATTGGTGCCTTAACTCAGAGCGTTGCACTATTGTGCACCTGCTCCCCCTGCTGCCTCTTTAACTTCCAGGCTGCGCAGGTGAGTTGTATTGCCCCCTGGCCGCACTCGACCCGGCCATTTTATGAGCCCCCAGGCCTCTTGCTGATCATTTCATTTTCCCCTTCCCCCTTACTCCCCTTCCACCACACTCCTCCGAAGCCCTTCCCCCTATCTCCCTCTCTCCCCCCTCCCTCCTTCCTGCCACCCTCCCACCCGCCCGATTGGTGCCTTAATTCGGAGCGTTGCACTATTGTGCATCGCTCCCCCTGCTGCCTCTTTAACTTCCAGGCTGTGCAGGTGAGTTGTATTGCCCCCTGGCCGCACTCGACCCGGCTTTTTTTATGAGCCCCCAGGCCCCTTGCTGCTCATTGCATTCTCCCCTTCCCCCTTACTCTCCTTCCACCCCACTCCTCCGAAGCCCTTAACCCCCCGCCCGCCCCGATTGGTGCCTTAACTCGGAGCATTGCACTATTGTGCACCCGCTCCCCCTGCTGCCTCTTTAACTTCCAGGCTGTGCAGGTGAGTTGTATTGCCCCCTGGCCGCAATCGACCCAGCCATTTTATGAGACCCCAGGCCCCTTGCTGCTCATTGCATTCTCCCCTTCCCCCTTACTCCCCTTCCACCCCACTGCTCCGAAGCCCTCCCCCCTAGCCTCCCTCCCGCCCGCCCGCCCCGATTGGGGCCTTAACTCGGAGCGTTGCACTATTGTGCACCCGATCCCCCGGCTGCCTCTTTAACTTCCAGGCTGTGCAGGTGAGTTGTATTGCCCCCTGGCCGCACTCGACCCGGCCATTTTATAAGCCCCCAGGCCCCTTGCTGCTCATTGCATTCTCCCCTTCCCCCTTACTCCCCTTCCCCCATACTCCCCTTCCACCCCACTCCTCCGAAGCCCTCCCCCCCTCCCTCACGACCGCCCGCCCACCCCGATTGCTGCCTTAACTCGGAGCGTTGCACTATTGTGCACCCGCTCCCCCTGCTGCCTCTTTAACTTCCAGGCTGTGCAGGTGAGTGGTGTTGCCCCCTGGCTGTACTCGACCTGTCCATTTTATGAGCCCCAGGCCCCTTGCTGCTCATTGCTTTCTCCCCTTCCCCCTTACTCCCCTTCCACCCCACTCCTCCGAAGACCTCCCCCCTCCCTCCCGCCCCGATTGGTGCCTTAACTCAGAGCGTTGCACTATTGTGCACCTGCTCCCCCTGCTGCCTCTTTAACTTCCAGGCTGCGCAGGTGAGTTGTATTGCCCCCTGGCCGCACTCGACCCAGCCATTTTATGAGCCCCCACGCCTCTTGCTGATCATTTCATTTTCCCCTTCCCCCTTACTCCCCTTCCACCACACTCCTCCGAAGCCCTTCCCCCTACCTCCCTCTCACCCCCCTCCCTCCCTCCTGCCACCCTCCCACCCGCCCCGATTGGTGCCTTAATTCGGAGCGTTGCACTATTGTGCATCGCTCCCCCTGCTGCCTCTTTAACTTCCAGGCTGTGCAGGTGAGTTGTATTGCCCCCTGGCCGCACTCGACCCGGCCATTTTATGAGCCCCCAGGCCCCTTGCTGCTCATTGCATTCTCCCCTTCCCCCTTACTCCCCTTCCACCCCACTCCTCCGAAGCCCTCCCTCCCTCCCCCTTCCTCCCTCTCCACCCCACTCGTCCGAAGCCCTCCCTCCGTCCCCCTTCCTCCCTCTCGCCCGCCAGCCAGCCCTGATTGGCTAGATCACTGGCCATAAACTACCCTCCCAGGGCAGCCCTCTGCCCGTTGCAGTCCCTGCGGCTAAGGGCCCCTGCCAACAGAGGCGGCTCCAGAAAGTATCTGCAGGTGTCAGCAGGGGAAGCCAAGGAAGTCATCAGACACCTACTAAACTGTGAGTGTGGCTTGGGTAGGGAGTAGAGCAATTACTCTACTCCTGAAATCCCCTGCCACTCTATCTTACCTCCCAATAACATAGACTGCCATAAAATTAGCATGTCCACACTTAGATAGAATTGTGAATATTAGCATGTCCACACTTAGGGCCTCATTACGACTTGGGGGGTAATGGTAACGCTATTAGCGCGGGCGGTATTAGCCCTACCGCCGAACTCCCCGGCGCTAATAGCGCCGGATCACGAGTTCAGTGGTAATGTAAGTCCCCATTCCCCACTGAGCCTATTCGGGAATGCCCCATTCCCCATTGGGCTCAATGGGGAATCTTCGTGCTAATACCGCCGGCGGATTTCCCCCCAGCTCAAAGCTGGGGCGAAATCCGCCGAAGCCCTGATTCGGTGGACCCTTAAATCCGGCGGTAAAAGCGCTACCGCTGGATTTAAGGGTTACCGCCGAAGTCGTGATGAGGCCCTTAGAATTTTTAATGTTAGCATGTCCACACTTAGATAGAATTGTGAATGTTAGCATGTCCACACTTAGAATTGTGAATGTTAGCCTGCGCCATATCTAGATAGGACTTTGAATGTTAGCATGTCCACACTTAGACAGATTTGTGAATATTAACAGGTCCACACTTAGATAGAATTGTGAATATTAGCCTGCGCCGCATCTAGATAGGACTTTGAATGTTAGCATGTCCACACTTAGACAGATTTGTGAATATTAACAGGTCCACACTTAGATAGAATTGTGAATATTAGCCTGTGCCGCATCTAGATAGGACTTTGATTATTAGCATGTCCACACTTAGATAGAATTGTGAATATTAGCATGTCCACACTTAGATAGAATTGTGAATATTAACAGGTCCACACTTAAATAGAATTGTGAATATTAACAGGTCCACACTTAGACAGAATGTGAATATTAGCATGTCCGCACTTAGATAGAATTGTGAGTATTAGCATGTCCACACTGAGATAGAATTGTGAATATTAACAGGTCCACACTTAGATAGAATTGTGAATATTAGCCTGCGTCGCATCTAGATAGCATTTTGATTGAAGGATAGCATGCCCGCGCCTATAAGAAACTTGAAAGTTAGCATGTGCCACATTTAGAATTGTGAACACCAGCCAGCGTAGCATCCAGAAAAATTGTGAATGTTAGCATGCCCACACCTAGACAGATTTCAAAAAACTAGCCTGCGCCGCATCTAGATAAGATTGGGAATGTTAGCATGCCCCCACCTAGACAGAATTCTAAACATTAGCCTGCGCCGCATCCAGATAGGATTGTGAAGGCCGACAAGTGACACACTTAGAAAAAACAGTGAATGTTAGCATGCTAAAGGTCAGGCAACCCACTAACCAATATAAGCTCAAACTCTGCATACTTTTCGCACTGAAAAAACTCACACAACCATCTCTCGCACAACAAGCCGCACACACTTCACAACACTGCAACAACACATAAGCCGGAGCAACAGCACACTTGGACTGACACCGATCCAATACCCGCACCAAAGCTCAGCACCCGGTGTATACCGAGTTGAAGCTGCCAACAGAACACCACTCCTTTCACTATCCTACTCCCTCTTCACCTTACTAACCCTTCCCACCTAATCCTTTACAGATCCACCAGAGCGCCTGGGGACCAATTCCGTTGGTGACGGTGCACGGTACAAATACCTTTAAGATTTAACATTTAACATTTAAGATTCAAAGTCTTGTCATATAATGTGAGGGACCTAAATTCCGCTGTGAAGCGTAAAAAGGTGTAAGCCCTAGTGAGAAGGGAAAGGGCAGATGTTATTATGTTCCAGAAAACACAAATAAAGAAAGCTGACAAATCAGCTATGAGATGGTGTCAATGTTCCTGGACTTATCAATCAAACATAATAGAGAAAACTTCAGGGGTCCTGATAGGGCTTAAAGATATGTTGAGGGCCAAGGTAGTACGGATCCAAGCAGATGGGGAGGGGAGATATCTTTTCGTAATAGTGCAGCTGGAACTTAGACAGGTCAACATGGCGACAGTGTATGCACCCAAAACAGGGCAAGATAGTTACTTGCGGGAGTTGGCAACAAAATTGGAGGGCTTTGAAGTTGTAGAGATTTTACTTGTGCGAGACTTTAATTTGGTATGGGACCATCTCAATGATAGGAGTGTGGGAGCGGGGAGGGGATCAGCACCTGCATCATGGGCATTGAAGGAAAGCTACACTATTTTGACATTACGAGACGCCTGGCAGACTAGGAGGGGAGACAAGAGGTGTTATACTTGTTTTTCGCATATCTATCAATCCCTGTCAAGAATAGATTCTGTGTGGGTAACTGCCAGGTTGATTGGAGAGGTGAGGGAAGTTGAACTGGGGTCGTTATTGTTGCCTGATCATGCCCCACTGTGACGATTATGTATAAAGGGCCGCAAAGTGGGATGTGGGCTTGGACATTTCCAGGGGAATTGTTTAAATGTGAGGTGATGGCAAAGGGGATTGGGACAAAATAGAATGGTATAGGAGGGGATCTGGGATGCCTTTAATTCTGTAATGCGAGGGGAGCTCATTGCGCTACAAGTTCAGCGGGAGACACAACAGGTGGCAATCGAAAAGGATTTGGAGGCCCAATTGAGGGACACTCAGCATACTATACCTAAGTGTAGAACAAAGGAACTGCATAAAAGGCTAAAGGAAATTCATAGCCAATTGGAATTGATGCTAACCCGCCCGTAGGGCAGAGAGATCATTGTTAGTGACTAAGCAGAGGTATTATAGGAGGGCCAAAAAAGGGGATAAGCTCCTTGCACAGCAGCTGAAGGCATGAGAGGTGGCTAGGATGGTCCTTCAAATTGCCCAGCGCTATGGGTCCATTTTTACAGAGTCAGAGGCCATAACAGAGGTTTTGCTAAATTTTACGAAACATCATACGCCTCTGAACTCCCGATTCCTCGGGCAATAGAGCAATATTTTTCAGACGTATCGATGTTAAGGATATCACCCAGTGACAGGGAAGGACCGGAAGGGGAGATAAGGGAGGAGGAGGTGGAGGCAATTACTAGGGCACTACCCATGAATAAAGCACCGGGGCCGGATGGATTCCTGGCAGCATTTTATAAAAAATATATTGGGAAACTGACCCTAAGGTTGGTGGAGCTATTTAAATCGATTGTGACAAAAGGGGGGTATCAAAGACTATGACAAAGACGAAAGTGGTTGTGTTCAGGAAGCCAGGCAAGGTCTTGACTAAAGTGTACACTGGTGTGTTGGCGGTGAGATTGGCGCCTCTCCTTCGGAACCTAATCAAAACACAGACCAATCGAGATTAAGGGGAGACAGACCTGGGATAATACAAAGAGAATTATTCATCGAAAATAAAAGTTTAATACAAAACAGATCCCATCGGTGTTGGTGTCACTAAAGGCTGAAAAGGTGTTTTACCAGGTGGAATGGCTGTTCTTGTTTACTACTATGGAGCGTATGGGTATGGGGGCTAAGTTTATACAAATGGTAAAAGCAAACAATATGTGCTTGCCGATTAATAAACAACTGTCCCGTAGTATAAAAATAGGACGGGGTACAAGGCAGGACTGCTTCTTGTTGATGTTACTTTATTATTATATTTAGAGCCTCTCTTGGTCTATCTCCGAGAGAGGTGGGTGATACGGGGTATCCCTTTTGGAGGGGAGGAGCACAAGAAAGCCATCTTTGCAGGTGATATGCTGATAACATTGACGCACCCCTGAGACTTCAATAGCAGCACTTTGGCGGAATTGACAGAAATAGAATTAGTGGCGGGTCTACAAGTGAATATGGGGAAGTCAGAGCTGTTGGTTCTGGGACGTTCGCAAATACACACGGAAGCTCTGCCTCAATATTCTCCATTTGTGGCGAGTGGGGGTATTAGATATCTAGGGTTTAATATAGCTAACGTGATGTTGCAGATATATCATAACAACTGTCAGAGACGGCTTCAACAGGTGAAGGAAGACCTGGGGAAATGGACCCCACTCCGTATTTCATGGTTGGGTAGGGTGGCCACCATAAAGATGGTAACAATCCCGAGGGTACTCTACTATTTTCAGGCTTTCCCAAAACTTGTCCCGTGCTTGTTTTTTGCGACACTGAATACATTGCCATGAGATTTCTATGGCAAAATGAAACCATGAAGGTAGCATTGCGCACCCTAATGGCTCCCAGAGACAGAGGGGGGGTGGGACTTCCAAACTTTATAAAATATAATGAGGCCACACAGCTGAGAGTACTGTGGGAATGGTTTACAGGCGACTTTTTGAAACCCTGGGTAAGGATGGATCAGGCGGTGGCGAGGTGCCCCTTGGAAGGGTTTCTCTTGCTACATAGATGAGATAGTCCCCAGAATACATGGATAAGTCAGATCTTAGCAGTGGTGTTTGATATATGGGATCGGCTTCTTGAAAAGGCATACTTATCTACGTGTCCATTGTAAGAGGATTCAATTCAACACTACAGCTAAGTCAATGCCTAGTCTGGGATACTGAATGGAAACCCTTATTGATATATCTTTATGTCCAGTTCATGAGTTCTGGATGACTACCCCTATATAACACCCCTCTCTTAGAATCCCCCTGACCCCACTGAGCCAAGAAGTAGTTTTGTTTTGCAAGTTTAAAAGGTTTATTTGAGAAATAAAACAAAATATAGATACCACGCTTTTATAATAAATTAATAATCGATATCGCCCTTATAAATATAATGTTAATCAACAATGGGTAATCTGACACTAGCACACTTCTTTATAATCAATGAGGAGTTAGTATAGGATGGATAAAGTAGCAAAAATACTTTTATGATTTCAAGGGAAAAGCAATGAGGAATAAAATGCAGTACAGAAATACTTGATATGATTTTAGCAAAAGATAAGATAATCACTTTTGCTCTGGCAATTCACCCCCCTCCCCTATGCAATGTAAGAAATGGAAGGAGATGGAAGTAACACACACAGTTCTCAGGAATGCAATCAAATACGATACGAAATTCAATTCCCACCCCAGCAAGCTTAGAGAAAACCGGTATGAGTTTTAAAACACAGGCCCAAGTGCTTTGAATGTGGTGGCAATGAAGTGAGAAATATGCTGAAAATGCTTTTAATTCCCTTTAGGAGATTCAGGGTGAGTGAGAGATACTTGGGATGAGCTCAGGCTCACTTTAGCAGTGATTCAGGGATGGTTATTAAGAGAGGAAAGCAAAAAGCTGCTATCTTTTTACAGGTAAAGAAATCAGGCCAAATCGCAAATCGCGGCAAAATTCGCGAGTGCGTGAATCGTGATTACGGCAAAAGTATAAGGAGTAGCAAGTCGGTTCTAGACTTTCAGAGGAAAGTTAAACCAGGTTCCTAGCCCAAACGGTTCCAGAGATACGGACGATTAAATAAAGGTAGTTTTTCGGATTTAAAGTAAACTCAAAATGACAGGTGACAGCTTGCAGCTTCAGAATTGACAGGTGACAGTTGTGCAGCTTTACAAATGACAGATGACACGATTTCTAGGAGGCTGTTCTACTTAGGTTAAAATAGTTTGGATTAGATTATTTTAACTAAGAGATTGGTTCTGCACAGTTCTGCTAGGTACTCACAATATAAATTTGAAATAGGCCTCGCCACGGATCTGGTCAGGTTTTGGACTGGACTCCGGTTCTGGTCTCGGCACTTCACAGTGATCTGGGTCAGCTCTCTGGTTCTGCTCACAGCGGTCTGGTCTCTGGCAATTGTTCTTGGCAAAAGAATTCAAACAGCTCGCCCGGCTGTGGAATATTTTGCAAATGATTTTAAGGTTCTTGAGGCCTGCTGAGAAGAGTTCTCAGTTTGTGGGTTTAGGCCCTTGCTTTAAGTTCTGAAGTAAAGTTCTGGTCTTTGGAGATTGATGGATTTGAAGTCTGGATCTCTGGATGTGAAGTCGTCGGTCAGCATGCTCCGCAGCAAATGGAATTGAATCTCTCTACCTGTCCCAGCAGTCTCTTTTTATGTGTTTTGAAAATGGGTGTGTGCCTGGGCCTAGCTAAGCCTGCCCCTCTCTACTTGTCATTGGCCCAATTCTCCCCTCTCCCATGATTGGGGGAAGGACATGTGAGTCAGAGTGATGCTGTAGGTTTTATGGTCAGAGGAACCTCCCCTTGTCAGATTGCACACAAATCTATTTCTGACCCAAATACATATTTATCTATGCACCATTTTTCTAATATTATAGGTCCAGTTAACATATTTTCTGTAGCACCAAACCATCCGATCCCTGTCTTTGTACGATGTCGTGTCCACTGATGACAGAATTCTCCCCTTTTCATCCAGATAACGACCTCTAAACCTTTCCAGATTTTACACAAATGTGCACCAGGGATATGGGTTACAGATGATAAAGTGTCAGATTTTTAACATGCATACATTTGGAGTGAGACCCTATTTTCCGCTAGCAACCCCCTAGAATACACCACAGGGTCCTAACGCATCTCAAAATGTTCACAGAAAAATCACAAAAATAATGATATTACTTATATAATTCTGACAAGTCCGCACTTTGAGTTATCTATCTTTTTAAAATTATGCCCTTGTCAAAAAAGGGGTGTGGCTTCCCACATCACAGGGTGGAATAACTGGTTTATCCACTTCCCCCAAGCTCAGCTGCTAGCAGAGGCACTGCCCCTCCCAGTTTCCCCTAAGAGGAAGCCACCTTACGGCCCCCCAATATAACATTTGCCTGAGTCCAGGACAGGCCTTTGTTCAACTCCCTGTAGTCCCCAGATGCTCCACCCCTAATCTAATCAACAGGGCCATGTGACCTCAGGATGCAGCCAGGCCTGGCAGCCAGGCCTGGGAACACAGCTGTTGATCCAGTATCAACTCCTGTCAGGGGTAGTTGTCAGGCAGAATTCAGTTTCATTAAGCCAGGTTTCAGCTAAATGTCACTTTTTGTTCCCAGTTTAAATCACTTTCAATTTTTACATATACATTAAATAATTACTTCCTTCAAGTCATTTCAGAATATAGTTTTACATTGTATCCACCTCTTAGCAAGTCTTTCCTTGGTCTGGTTTTGTTTCATTTGTTCAGTTTTACACAAAAGTCTGGTGGTTTTAAAACGCCGGCTTTCTGATAGTGGTGAGTACTGGTAATGCAACCATTTTTGGGATTAAGAAAATGAATTCCCCACAAGAAGGTTGTATCTTTGGAGTGGTCTCGTGCCACTGCGCAGTTCTCCTATTCTGGCGTGAATGTTGGCGGCGATAGCTCATCCCCACATCCACCCAGTCTATTGATTTAGTTTGTTCTGGGATAGGATAATGGGCGGCGACAGCTCATCCCCACATCTACCCAGTCTATTGATTCAACATGGGTCAAAACCCATGACAAATCCCCCCGCCCGACTGCACTTTGATTCAAGTCGAGGGAAGTCGGGTGCAAAGGAGGTTTTGAGCCCTTGCGCTGATATGTCCCCATTATCTTCTTCCAATCCTGTAGGTGGCACAGTTCAGCATCTTTTCCTCCCTCCAGTCGATCAATCAGTTCTCCTTGCTGGTCCTGATGGGAGGATTGGGCGGTACCCTGGGCCCCTTGGGTCTCTGCTCCCGGTCTCCGGATCGTCCTCCTTGGCCAGTCTCCAGGTTTTCTTTCTCCTAGGACGACAAAGGAAAAGCGGCAATACCTATTCGTAGACATTTTTCCATCACTACTTATGGTGTGGCAGACATATACATTTTATACTTTAACATACCTAACATTTTACTTATGAGATACAAGTTATCATTCAAAGACAGTGGCTTACAAGAGTATAATATTTTAGAGACTATATGTGGGATATTTTAGGGTTGGAACTGAATTAATCTGGAGCGGTCCGCTTTGGACTCCTCCAGTTGCTGCAAAGTGTGCCTGGGATGGCAACACTTTAGCTGGTTAATATGGACCCACTTGTCTTCCCCTTCCGCCAAACCGCCTTTGGGGATGCAGATCTTGTAGGCCACAGGGGAGATTTTGTCTACAATTTCAAACGGTCCCTTCCATGTAGGCAAGAATTTTCGCTGTTTGGCCTGGTTCCTTTGGAAATTGTATAGATAGACCCGATCACCCACCTTATATTCCTTTCGGGTAGTTTTTAAATCATAGTGGGTCTTCATGCTCTCGGCTGATCTTTCTAGATTCCGCTGAGCATAGGCAAAAGCATACTGAAGGTGTTTCCTTAAATTCTCCACATACTCATGAGTTGTGGAGGCATTTATCAACGTTTGCTCTTGGGTTCTGTAGAGCAAATGCTGGGGAAGCACCATCTTGCGTCCAGTCATCAACTCAAATGGTGACATTTTGGTTGCAGATAAAGGGGTAGATCTGATGGCCATTAAGACCAGAGGTAATCGGATATCCCAATTTGGCCCAGAATCTGCCACAAACTTTTTTAAGATGCTCACAATGGTTTGGTTATACCTCTCCACTGCTCCAGAAGAAGCTGGCCGGTAAGCAATAGGTAGCTTTCTTTTGACCCCCAGTATCTCCCACATCTTTGTCATTACTTCACTGGTGAAGTGGCTACCTCTGTCTGACTCAATCCTTTGAGGTAGACCAAAACGGGAAAAGATGTGGTTAATCATCAGGGCAGCTGCTGTTTCTGCCTTGCAGTTTGGGGCTGGGAGACATTCCACCCACTTGGTAAACAAGCATGTAACGGTCAACATGTACTTGTTTCCTCTAGACGAGCGAATCACAGGGCCTACAAAGTCGATTTGCAAATCTGACCATGGCAGTGTCATCCCCCTCTTTTGGAGAGGCGCACGGTGTGTGAGGGATGATGGCTGAAATTGTGCACACACAAGACACCCCTTCAAGTATTGGTCGAGGTCCTGCCCCATGTGTGGCCAGTATGCAACCTCTCTTAAGATTTCCAGTGTTGTGTGAAACCCCCTGTGACCGGCGGTGGCCGCATCATGGGCGTGACTTAACATCAGGCTTCGGAATGAGGTAGGAACCACCCACTGATCGTGGCCAGCTTTGGATTTCCTTACCAGCAAACCGTCTTGGATTCAGAACATTTTTGGACATTTCATCAACACTCTTAGGTCCTCTTTCCCAATGTAATCGGTATCCGTCAGGGGAAAGTTCTCAGGGTCCTCAAGGTATTGGTAAAACTTACCAATAATTGGATCGCCCTTCTGAGCTGTAATTAAATCAGCATCAGGGGTCTCCTTACTCCATTGTGCAGTTGAAAGATCATTGTGAGCATTTGTCTGGGACCTAGTGATAGCGGTGACCTGGATTTCCCCCAACAGGGACTCTATTTCGATTAGATCCCCTTGGATGGCCCCGGTTTTGGCCAGCTGATCAGCTAAGTCATTTCCAGTTTTGTCTGGTCCCTCTACTTTGGAATGACCCTTGATCTTCTTCCAGTAGATGGTCATCCCATTCGAGGTGACCAGATCATTAATGTTTTGGATTAACTTCCCATGTTTCAGGGGTTTGTTATTAGCGCATAACATGCCTCTGGTTTTCCAGTTCACCTGGTGCTCCACGAACCCGTTCCGTACATAATCCCCAAGGACTGTTTTGACAGTGACAGTGAGGACAATACAACACCAGACAGGATTTTCACCCGGCATGGGGGGAACTTCATGGTGTACACTTCTTGCCCTTATGGTAAGGAAGATGTGACTTGTGACTTCAGGAGGGATGAGGTGATTTTCCAGGTCCATGAGGGCTGCCTTTCCCACCTGAAGCTTCTCCACCAGGGACTTCTCCACCCAGCTGGAGGAGGCCGCTGAGATTGCCAAACCGGAAGTCTTTCCAGGCTTCAGGCAGATGGTGGAAGAGAGAGTCAACCTAGCTGATGCCTGGTCGAATCTGTGATTATGACCAGTTTGTGGAGTTGATGCTGGACAGCAGTGAGGATGGCCTGATGCACAGCCATCAATTCTGCCACCTGACTACTTCGGGGACCAATTTTGTATCCAGCGGAGGGTTCTGGGAACTCCTTCACCCATGCATTCCCTACGCCAGCCACCAGTTCTTTCTCCCCGTCGTTGTCAACATGGTAAGAGCATCCATCCACATAGACAGTGGGCATTCCCTCACACTTGTCTTCTTCAAAGACTTTGCGTAGGGAATTAAGGTATGCCTCCATGTTGTCCTTGATTTTTAGACTTTCGTCCTCGAGACAGTTCTCTCTGGCACAATCATGCAAGTCAGCCAGACCTTGTGCGAGGGGACTCTTCTTGTTTTGGCCATATCTGACCTCCACAGGAAAGCCTTGCATTGACAGAATCCAGGAAGTAATTCGCGAATTACTCACATTTCCGGCCCGGATTCTGTCACTTTGGAGATATTGCATAGGCTGGTGTGGAGTCTCCACTATGATGTGTTCCCCCTGGATAAACGGGTGGTAATTCTTCAATGCCCACACCGTTGCCAGGAATGCCTTCTCACAATCGTTGAATTTTTCCTCCACAGAGGATAAAGTTTTGCTCGCATAGGAGATTACTTTATTGACCTTGTCATGCTTTTGGTATAATACTGCCGTCAAGCACGTATTAGAGAACCCCGTCTCCAGGAAGAACTCCTTGTTTCTGACAGGGCAAGCTAGGCAAGGCGCTTGTGAGAGGCTTCTTTTGAGTTGTCTTACCGCCTCAGATTGTTCTGGACCCCATTCCCACTTGACCCCCGCTTCAAGAGATGAATCAGGGGTCTAGTGATCTCTGTGTAGCCTTCAATGAACTTTCTGCTGTAATTAGTCAGTCCAAGGAGGCTCCTTAGTTCCCGCAGAGTTGTGGGGTCTTTCAGTTTCTGGAGTGCTTCCACTTTCTTTTCTTGGGGACAGAGACCCTGAGGAGTAATCTCATGCCCCAAGAAATTAACACGGGTTCTACACCACTGTGCTTTCTGAAAGGAAAGTTTTGCTCCGGCGGCCCTCAACTGTGTCAGAACATAACGGATCTCCGCTATGTGTTCCTCCACAGATGAACTTTTGATGAGGACATCATCTACATAAGCCAGGTTACCCCTCGCACCCAGGTCGGGCATGGCCTTATGTAGGAAAATGTTGAATTCATTGCCGGAGTTGAGGTATCCGAAGGGAGTCCGGGTCCATGTGTACTGCTGGCCCCCAAAGGTAAAAACCAGCTTGTATTGGTCCTCCCTACTGACAGGCACAGTCCAGTATCCATTGGTCAGGTCTATTGCAGTGAATACCTGTGACCCCTGGATCTGGGCCAGCCCTTGGTCAATGTAGGGCAGAGGCCATCGGGAAGTATGGACCCGTTTGTTGAGCTCCCTGAGGTCGGCGCAGAGTCTCCACTGGCCGTTTGGCTTCAATATTCCCAGCACCGGATTATTGAAGGTGCTGTGTATTGGACGAATTATTCCCCGGGACTCAAGGTTCTTAATTATTTCAGTAAGGGACTCCATGGATGCAAGAGGCAAACGATATTGCTTCACAAACACTGGAGTCATTCCAGGGTCCGTGGGAATTGTTGTGGTGTGGATGTCGGTGCGACCACAGTCATATGAGTCTACTGCAAAGAGATCTTGGAAATTCAAGAAAACTTGTTTCAACTTTTGCTTTTGTTCCAGAGTCACACAGGTATCAGCTAGGTTGACTCTCTCTTCCACATCTGCCTGAAGCCTGGAAAGACTTCTGGTTTGGCTATCTCAGCGGCCTCCTCCAGCTGGGTGTGAAGTCCCTGGTCAGAGTGCTGATTTGGACTGGAGGCCTCAGGTGGGAAAGGCAACCCTCATGGACCTGGAAAATCACTCATCCCTCCTGAAGTCACAAGTCACATCTTCCTTACCATAAGGGCAGGAAGTGTACACCAGGAAGTTCCCCCCATGCCGGGTAAGAATCCTGTCTGGTGTTGTATTGTCATCACTGTCACTGTCAAAACAGTCCTTGGGGATTGGTCCTAACAGTTCATTTCCTAAATCAATGGAAAAATGTCGGTCATCAACCGCCATTCCAATAATGGTGCCTGCGGCTAGAGTAATACTCTTTAAGTCGCTGTTATCCACCTCTATTGGAATGGTGTCATGTTCTATGTTGACTAATGGTGTTGAGTTTACCCCCAACCCTTGCTGTTGGAGAGAAGCATTTAGATGTATATAAGCATCAGGGTTTTGCAATTTTTGTCCTCTTTTAACTTTCACTTCCAGGGAGAATTGTCGGGTCCTTTCTGGGATGGTGACTTCCTCTTTGATCTGAATTTCAACTGCATAAGGTAGCAATTGAGCTGACCTAAATGCTTTTTCTGGATCATCAAAGCCCATGGGATTATCCGCTAATTGGGACCAAGCTTTGAAGTTTATTAGGTCCAAACTAATGGCAAAGCGATTGAGAATGTCACTGCCTAAGTAAAAGGCGGCAGTGACGTCTCGCACGACCCAACAATTATGGACTATGCTCTTGTTGCCAATGGAGATTTTGAGCATACACCTGCTTGGCAGGAGATGTTTGGAATTAGGTGCTTCCAGGTCCATTTCCCATTTGTCTATCAGTTTGAATGTGGGAATGGCTGGAGCTTTTGGGAGTTGGCGGAACATGGCTTCGCTGATGAAGCTCTTACTATTTTTCCTGTTAAAAAAGATGCTACATCCAATTACAATCACTGAACATAATCAACTCTTGGCCAAATAATTGAAGACATTTTCTCTGCAAAAAATGCATATGTGGCACACTCAATACTATCAATTGAAAGAAATTGCCTGCCTTCAAACAATTCTGGAATGTTCTCCTCCTTACTCTGATACGAAATATCACATGGTTTGATTTTATCAAAGGTGGTCACTGCTCCACTACTGTGCTCCACTACTAGTAATAGTTAGACATGACAAAAATACGGAACACCCAGTACAATCATTAAATATACGCTCCTGCCTTCAAACTACTCTAAGACCTTTTTTCCACAACATGTATGGTGTCTCATTATACAAAGATGACCCTCTCAGTTACATTTACTGAATATTCTGAATATAACATAACCCCCGCACCAATTAATCGTAAGACTGTTTTCTGCACAACTCGTATTATCTCTAGACATTCACAAAATGATTGCATACTAATTTAAAGGTACTGAACACAATCTTCTCTTGCCCTAAATGATTCAAATACATTTTCTTTGTAGGCAATATGTTCTCACATTAGTGATAAAACAATATACAGCCACTGAATTCAATCTACCCCTGCTTACAAAGAATTCTACACCTTTCACCCCATAGAGTTCTAAGATATTTTTCTCCTTATTCTGACATCAAAAAACACACATGGATTTATGTTATGCAAGGTGGTCAAACGCATATTCTCATCCTTTATTATGGGCCTCATCATGAGTTTGGCATTAACCCTCCAGTGCTACCGGCGTGTTGCCACTGACTTCGTAACACTCCTTCCACCACCTGATATCCCGGTGCCACCTGGATATTACAAGTGGCAGCGGACCGGGATGACCATTGCATTCCATGGGAATGGAAACACTGAAGCACCGGCACTGTTGCTAACGGTGTCGGTGCTTCAGTGAAGACAATGCTGGCAGGGGCCAGAGTACCTGGCAGGTCAGACCTGCCGGGCAATCCATGGTCTCTCCCGGCATTGTCGGAGTGTGACGGTTTGGAAAGGGTGCCAGTGGGTTGCTACCAGTATGCTTGTTTCCGGACCGCCAAACTCGTAATGAGGCCTATTGTCTATTAAAGATGATACACTCAGTACAACCATTGTATTTACTCTTCTGCCTCAAACAATTCTAAAACTTGTTTTTGCAAAATGTATGTTATCTCACCACAAAAACAGAATATAATATACCTCTGCTTTGAAAGAATTCAAAGATTTTATCCTTTGCAACTACTATGTTCTCTTGTTCATCACAACGAGATGGTGCAATTAGTACATAATCTATCCCACTGTAGGGAAACCACACATGGACATGAGAAAAAAGGAATCAAACATTAACCTCACTATTAAATACCTATATTGTTACTAACATGAACTATATCGGTAAAAAGTCATCTTTATTAGATTTAGTTAGTTAAGCATATACAAATAGACTCCTCAGCATATATCTAAATATGTTTACATATCTCTTTACAATAGACCAATTAAATCGAAATGTAAGCTGCTACAGCACATATGAACCAACTGACATAATATTAATATATGAGGTTGTTAATTAATACGTGTAGTATACTATTGAGAAAGACACTTTTATGCTGAAATTAGCCCCTGCTGTATATATTTTCTTGTATTACCATGAAAGTTGCTCTGTTATGCATCTGTAATGTTGCACACCTCTGTAAAGTGCTGAGTTATGTATCTGTATTGGTGTATACCTCTGTAAACGCTCTGTTGCTTCCCAAAGCTATATCCGCACTCAATAAATACAATAATAATAATAATAATAATAATAATAATAATAATAATAATAATAATAATAATAACAATTTTAAAAAAATACAGTAAATAAACGACCACAACAATGACAAAACAAACATGCAAATGTTTATAAAACTTGGTTTTAATTCATTTTTTGTCAACTAAATTTAACAACTGACAAATCTCCAATAATTCATGAAATTATAACTCCAACCCTTAGGCATTAAGAAAGTATGGTAGCCCACAAACCAAGAGATGAAAACAATCCAGGAGGAAAAATAATCACTGCACCTCTTTGCAAAGAAAAACAAGGTTTATTACATGCAAATAGGGTATCAGACAGTCCTGTAGAACCGAGCTGACACAGAGCTCATCTTATATCAAAGATTACAGCTTACATAGCAGATTTTCTGTAAATTAACAATACTATGCATAACAATGAGTATAGCATAATCCGACCACCCACATTGGCTACCACCCGTAGAAATGCTAATCCCCCTTATTGTCCCCTCACCGATTGGCCTCATTTACGCTACCCCCATTCCCCTAGACATATGGTCCCCTACATTGTCACTGTTGAACCCAGGTATGATTGGTGTGTTCTTATCAATAGGTTTGTAAATTTGGGACCATCACGTTATATGCACCCTCCTGTTCCAGACGCGATCAATGTAACTTGGCGAGGCCAACGTAGTTTTGATAAGACAATAAGTTTCCTCATTAACCCAGATGGCATGTCGCACACAAGCTGCACCCTTGACCTTGTACTATATTTATTGGCATCACCTTTGCACCTCCTGTCCCAAATCACAAGATGTTCCAGACACAGCTGACTCCTTATTTCCTCTCAACCCCAGAAATGACGGGACCAGGGAACCACTCTTGAGTCTGAATTTCAAGTATTTGTTCGCTTAAGTTGTGTGTGTAGGTGTACATTATATGGGGTGTCCACCCCAGGGAGGGCAGTAGTCTTCTAAATCTTTGCCTGGTTCAATGGCATCATAGAACCTCATGCACTTTTTTCATGAATTTTTCCTTCAAAGGGCACATCCATTCCTGCTTGCTTTCCACCAAGTTTAGACCCCACAGCTGGAAACAATTAGTGCTTATCTGCGCACCATGGGTGCCTCTGACCTTGGCTTCTCTCCTGGGAAATGGAAAAAGGGGATTTGTTTTTGGAGCTGAACTACCAAAGCCGCAGCTCCACATCAAGGCCTGCGTTCTCTTCTGTTCATTGTGTGCTAGGCCTTAATATCAATTTGGCAACACTTCTGCCAAGTGAACACACTGACCTCGCTTCTACCACATTGCCTTGCTGACTCCTTCTTCCACTTAGTTCAATCCCTCCCACACATCACGCTACCCTACGTCACAACAGTTGCATCACCTTAACAGTGGGCCTGTAACGCTGCCCTATCTATGACCTCTGCAACTGAAACATTAATACATTTGTTGCTCTTTCTGTGTTGCTGTATGTGTGTATCTAATATGTGACAAACCTAACTAAAACAACATGTGCACTGTCTGTGGCACAAACGTCCCTCTGCTCCTCCGATGTTGCAGTCTAATAGGTTTTCCTCAACCTGAACCTTTTTGCCTGGCTGTGACACTGTATGTACATCACAACTATTACTATATTGTTAATGCATCTTATAATATAGTCATGCCTAAGAATTCAATAAAACATTTAATTAATTATTGGAGGTTTTGTTAGTTGTTGAATCTGTAGGCATTACTATATTGTAAGAGGCCACTCACAGTATGGTAATGTTTAAGGATTAAAGTACTACTTTCATGAATTATTGTAGGTTTTGCCAAACACTGTGTGAACCTCCTACCAGACCCAGAAACACCAAAATGTGGTGAAATCCAACCCCATTAATTATTTAATTAGACAAAACATCACATGGATGCCCAACTCATCTGGGCCGCTACTGTATGGCCAAGTACTACCTGGCTGTCTATGGCTGTGACCTTGGGCTGGCCTGTGCCTGCCATGCAAGATCACACTCTGCCTGCTGCTTCCTACCATCCTGTGCTGCCTGCCTTGTGCCAGCCCATCCTATCTTCTTAAACTGACTTTCGATCTATGGCTGATCAGCCCATGCCTTCCGCCAGCTTGGCTACAGAACTGGTCACCGGACTGCTGCAGCACTCAGCACTTCCTCCTCCTTTTACCACGCCTCTATTCAGGCTCCACGCCTCCTACCTGAGTCTTTAAGATCTCTGCTTCTGGGCGAAGCCCCGGCAAAGTATATGGCCAAGTACTACCTGGCTGTCTGTGTCTGTGGTCGTGGGCTGGCCTGTGCCTGTTGTGCATGCTTGCACTCCTCCTGCTGCTTCCTGCTGTCCTGTGCTGCCTGTTTTTTGCCGACCCATCCTACCATCTTCAGCTGACTTACCATCTATGGCTGCCCGCCCCCTGCCTTCTGTCAGATGGGCTATGGGGCCGGGCAGCTGACTGCTGCAGAGCTCGTTGCTTCCTCTACCTGTGGCCACATCCCTTTTCAGGCTCCACCCTTCCCATCTGTGCTTTTAAGATCTCCTCTTCTGGGTGAAGCCCTGACAAAGTACAACCAAGTGCTACCTGGTTGTCTGCAGCTGTGGCCTTGGGCTGGCCTGTGTCTGCCATGCGTATTTACACTTCTGCCATCAGGTGCTGCCTGCCTTGTGCCGACTCATCCTACCATATTTAACTGACTTTCCATCTACGCCTGCCCAGCTCCAGCCTTCTGTCAGCTGGGGTACGAGACCGGGCAACAGACTGCTATAGCACTGAGGGCTACTTCCACGTGTGGCCACCCCACTTTTCAGGCTCTGCCCTTCCCACCTGTGCCTTGGACATATCCGCTTCTGGACGAAGAACGGACAAGTACTACCTCGATGCCTACGGTTGCCAGAGGATGGAATCAACCGTCTTCTCCTCTTTCTACACCTTTTTCAACTACTTATGATGTATGTGTCATTTTCCTTCATTGTGTTGCTCCCATTCTCTTTTTTCCACTCTGGCCTCTGTGCTTCCCACTTTTTCCCATCCGTCGGGCCAACCTGGTGCCCACCCCACCTGCATGTGTGGGTCATCGTCAATTTAAGAACTTTGAGGTGCCTGTTTATTCTCCACTGTGGTGGTATTCCTTAGTTTTTGTTTCATTCCTTTTCTTTTTTCTTCTTTGTGCCCCCATGTCATTTTCTATCCCTTCTTACTACTCTGCTCGTTATCCTTCATATTTTGTTACTTATGCCTCCTCTTGTAATCCTGACAATCTCATCTATTTCCCCTCACCTCTGTCCTCTCCCCCTTTTAATCTTGGTCTCTGGAATGCACACATTCCATTTGTAATAAGGCTCACTCCCTTCTTGATACCTTTCTTCATCTTAGTCTTATGGAAACATGGCACACCCCATCTAATCTTGTCAAACCTGCCGTTTTGCTCTTTTCTGCTATCTCTTTCATGCACACCCACTGTTCTTAAGGTTGTGGTGATAATGTTGGCATTCTCTATCATACTTCCTATACTCTTTCTCCGCTCCCTTCCTCTTTTTCCTTCCTTTCAATATCAGTTTTTTCTTGATTAACTAAACATACACCTATTGCTTTTCTACTAATTTACAACCCTCCTGGCCATCAAATTCCATTTGTATTGACCTTGACATCCTCGTATCTTCTTTTCTTCCACTACAAAATCCTCTTTTGCTCCTGGGAGACTTTAACCTCCATCTGGCCACTATCCACTCTAAGTTCCACTTCTTGCTGTTCTTGATTGCTATTTTCTTTCCCCTCTTCCTCCACCCATTTTCATATCTCTGGTTCTTCCTTGGATGTCATCTTCTGTTCCTCTCTATTTCTTACTCCCGTTTTGGTACTTCCTTTTTGTCTTCTGACCATTCTCTCCTTACTTTCTCACTTATTCCCTCTTGTTCTCCCTCTCTTCTTCCCTCTCCCTCTATTTTTGCTCAATGTGATCTTTGGTCCTATGATATTTCCTTATTTATTTCTTCACTTACCTTCTCCCTTCCCTTGACATCTTACCTTCATGTTCTATTGATTATTTTGCTTCCATTCTCTCATCCTCTATTTCTACAACTATTGATTCTCTCTATCCTTCATCTCCTTTTCATCCTTCACATAGGCCCCCTCAACTTTGGCTTACCACTACTCATCAATATTCTCTGTGTCCTTTGCTCCGGGCCGAACGTTGATGGCAAAAGTCCCAATCACCTTTTGATCTTCTTAATCTTTCTTCTCTTCACTCTGTCTTCAACACTGATCTTTTTTGTGCAAAACAATGTTTCTACATGGATCTATTGGCTCATATTTTCCCTTTTTTCCCCCTCTTCTCTTTCAAATATCAAATCACATTCGTTCTCCTGCTCACCCTGATCCCACGTGTCCTTCATTTCTCTCTGCCTCTGACTTTGCCTCCTTTTTCACATCCTAAGTTACTCTTCTCTGTTCTTCTATTGTGTCTTCTCCCCCTACTCTCTCCCCTTCCCTGTCCATGACCTCCCTTCTACCTGAATGTCCTCATTCTGTCCTATATCTTCTAATGATATTGCTTCTTTTCTTTAAAAAGCTCATCACACTGCTGATCCCTTCTGACTCGCTAGCTTTGTCCCTCATTCCCTCAGTCCATCCTTTACTTTCTCCTTACTTGGCCTCTCTCTCTTTAATCTTTCTTTTACATTTTCTGTTTTCTGTTCTCTTTTAAATGTGCTTCTCCCCTTTAGATTTTTAAAAGATCTCTCTTTTCCTTCTATTGCCCCATCTCGCTCTTAGTTTTTCTTCCAAAACTGGAGGAGCGTATTGTTTATTCCCAAGTCTCTTCTCAAATCACCTCTGCCTCTCTTCTTCCACTCTACCAATCTCGGTCCCGCCCTTCCCACTCTACTGAAACTGCTCTCTTCTCTGTTTGTGATTGACTTTTCACCATTCATCACTCTAGACATGCCTCCCTTCTGATCTTACTCAACTAGTCAGCTGATTTTGATACTGTTGATCACACTCTTCTTCTCTGTTCCCTTTCTCATCTTGATTTCCGTGGTACTGCCCTAAACTGATTTCAACCTTATCTCACTGACCGCACTTTTTCAGTGCCATGGGCTTGCTCAACCTCCCTTGCTGTGCCTTTCACTTCGGTGTCTCTCCAGTCTCTGTCATCAACCCCTTTGTTTTTTCATTATACACCATTCCTCTTGCCTCTTTTATTTCTACTTTTGGTCTTTCTCATTACTTCTATGCTGATGAAACTCAGATCTTCCTTTTTCTTCATTCTCCCCTTACATTAATGAGACTCTTTCTTCCTGCCTTCTTGATATTCAGTCTTGGATGACAAATCATTATCTCTATGTCAATCACACCAAGACTGAATTTCTTCTCTTTCCCGCCTCTACTATTCGTCCACCTTTGTCGCCTCCCTCCATCTCTAACCCTCTCGGGGTCATCTTTGACTCCACCCTTTCCTTCTCCGCCCACATCTCTGAGGTCTCTAAAAAGTCAAATTTCCGACTGCACCTCCTCAGAGGTACTCTGCCTTTCCTCTCCTTCCCCCAGAAGCTCATGGTATCCCAAGCTCTGGTTCTCTCTAGCTTGGACTATTGTAACAGCCTCTTTCCAAATCTACCTGCCTCTACTCTCTGCCCTCTGCAACTAATCCAGAACAGGACTGCAAGACTTGTCCTTGGCTTCAAGCCCTGGGATCGTATCTCTCCAGCTCTGAAATCTCTCCACTGGCTCCTAGTGGATGCAAGGATTAAATTCAAAACCCTCTGCATTGTCCACAAGGCTTTCTGGGGCCTAGGTCCAAAATACCTTCAGCTATCCCTCCGCAAATACCTCCCCTCTCGAGCTCTTCGCTCCTCTACCTCTAACTCCCTCAGGGTCAGTCGTTTTTCAAAGAAACGAGCTGGGGGTAGATCACTGTCTTTGGCTGGCACCTCCCTCTGGAACAGCCTCCCTGCCACTCTAAAACATGAGGAGAACCATCTTCGGTTCCGGAAGCACCTCAAGACCTTCCTCTTTTCTTCTGCCTTCACTCCCCCTCTCCCCTGCTGATCTGTTCTTTCTTGGCACTGTGCACCTGGCCACCCTCTGTCCTTCGGGCCCAGGTACCTGCTCACCCTGCTACCCTCCTGCACTGCCTCGGGGCCACCCCTTGCACTGGGGTCTGTATCTGTACCTATACAGCCCCCCCTTTTACTTCCTGCACTTATCAGACCTACCCTGTCTGCTGCCTTACACCTAGCACTTGCAAATTGCTGGCTGCATTACCACTGTTTGTTGCCTTTATTATTTATTTATTGTTATTTATCTGTTTCTCCTCTGCTTCGCACTTTCCACTTCTCCCTCCTTCCATGCACTTTTCCCCTCTCCCTCTCCCATGCACTTGCGCGTTCTCAATGTCACTGGGCCTAGTAAGATCGCTGTTTTGTTCCCCCCTGTTCCCCTCCCTTGCCTTGTCGCACTCTGAAACACTTGTGTATCAGCGTGATAGAAATAAAATATCAATCAATCAATCTCCCCATTTCCTCCTCTGTAAGGAACCTAGCCGTTATTCTTGATTCTTCCTTATCTTTAACCTCTCACATCTCTGCTGTTGCCCACACCTCCTGCTATCATCTCAATGAAGTCTATGATGATGACACTCAGCTCTTCCTTTTTCTTCATTCTCCCCTTACATTCATGAGACTCTGTCTTCCTGCCTTCTTGATATTCAGTCTTGGATAACAACTTATTATCTCCATGTAAATCACTCCAAGACTGAAGTTCTTTTTTTTCCCGCTCTCCTATTCCTCCACCTCTGTCACCTCCCTCCATCTCCAACCTCCTTCTTTTCTCCCCATTTCCTCCTCTGCAAGGAACATAGGGGTTATTCTTGATTCTTCCTTATCTGTAACCTCTCACATCTCTGCAGTTTCCCACTCCTCCTGCTTTCATCTCAATAGAATCCATAATTACTGCAACTAGAATTCTTGTCTCCTCCTTGATCTTATCTTGATTATTCTACTCTTACCTCCTTGACCTTCTGTTGCTTATTCTACTATTCTTCTCACCTTCTTGGGTGTCCTGCTACCCATGCTCCCCTACGTTCTATCTTAAAATCATCTATTCCCCTCCTCTTCTCTCTATCTCCTCGTGACTCCATCTCCTCTGCTCTTTTATCTCTTCAATGGATTTCTTTCGAAGCATGGTTGCTTTTCAATTTTATCTGCCTGGTTTTTAAATGTCTTCATGGTCTTGCCCCTCCCTATATTGCATCTCTCATGTCTTTCCATGTCCCCTCACGTTCCATTTGTTCCCAATTAATTTTCCTACTTAATGTTCCCTGCACTCCCTGTATTAATTCCTGCTTTCTATCTTTTTCTCTTCTTGCCCATACAAATTGGAATGCTCTTCCTATTCCCCTTTCATTCCCTGTCCTCTCTTCCCCTCTTTCGGTCTTGGCTCAAAGCCCATCTCCCCACTTCTTGGATCTACTTGTTTACATTTTTTTTAAATTCCATTTGTTGAATCAGTTTAATTTGTACCGGCTATTTGTTTTATGTACAGCACTTTGGCATATAGCACTCTATAAATAACATTTCAATTCAATTTCAATTAATATATAGTCATATGGGATGTGTAATGGTGCGAAAGGAGGAGATCAACACACAGGTGACATAGTTGAGGTTAAAGACTTTTATTTAGGTTTTAAATAAAAGAGGAAACACCCTAAATGTCCCTAATACTAAGAAGGATTTCCCTGCCTCAACTAAATACCAAGTATTTGATCAGGATGTCCATAAAAAATAAATAGTTCACTGTTGTGTGTCAAAATGTCTTGCCATCCTGTACATTCTTTAACTAACTTAGAAAAATATACAAGGACTTTCTTAATCCAGAAGAAAAACAGGTTATTGCTCGTGTTCTTATAATCTTTCCCTCTTCTGGTTTTCCCAACCCCCTTCTTTCATGAATGGATATCTCCCCCTGTCCCTTTTCTCAGTTTCTCTAGTCCTATTCACCCTGACTTAATAGAGTTTTCGGATGGGGAGGGAGGAGTTGTTCTAGAAAGTTACATCGTGATTCAAAAGGAGGTGAATTTTGGGTAGTGGTCATTGGGTCTTTTCGTCCATCCTCATTCTTATGAAAAGCGCTTAATAGTTTGGAGGCTTCAGCAAAGGTTAGGGCAGTTTCAATGCCGGTGTTCATAGTGGGCTTATTTATCTGTAATACTGCCCTTTGTAGGGGAGGTGGCGTGCAATGAATCAGTTGCTCGAGAGCAAACGCCTCTTTAGCTTCAGGTAAGGTTTCTTTCCTAGCCAGTGGGATAGTGTGTTTTGTATCAGAGCACCAAGCTCTAGAGGTGTTTTGTTGGGGTTCAGTTTGATTGTTCTAAACGTTTGCCTTGTAAAAATTCTCCATCTGTGCCACCCAGTGAAATAAGCCTTGTTTGATGTCATCAAAGGGATTGAGACCCATGGGGTTTAGAGTCTGGTATGAAGCCTGTAGTTTACCCCGTAATAGAGGAACAAGATAGCATGTTTTAATTTCTTTGCTCCACTGGAATTGCAGGGCGAGTCTTTTGAAGTTTAAAAAATAATTCCTACGGTCTTCTCCCTCCCCATAGGGTTGAAGAATAACATGAGGGTGGATTGGTCTGTGCTGGCTAGCTGCTAATTGAACTAGACTCTCTTGAAAACTAGTGTTGGCCTGCATTTGATTTGATGTGCGACTAGCCTTTTGAGTAGAATCTCCATGGTGTTCATGTTGATGGATGTAATGGGGTAATTGGAGACCTCAGGAACCTTCTTATCTTTCTCAGTTGTCAAGGATAACAGGAATGGTGAGCCCAAACTTTCCTCTGAGGGGATCTCTTCTTTTAATCATTTTTAGGATACTTCTAGATCTCTTAAGCTATCGATCTTCCCTAAAATTAGGTCATTGTTAGGCAAGGAGGTTAGACTAGTTCCTAGGGGGTTTATATGAGCAGGTCACTTGAGGCTAGGTTTTATAGGGAGTCTATTGTGATTAACTCCCTATTCAGTTTCACCACCAAATTCAACCTTGAGTTTGGACTGATGGAAAAGTCACACAGTCATAACTGCGTTTGTACAGTAGCCTTTGTTGACAAATGGAGAATTTATGTTTTTCCAAAATCAATGCTTTTGTAGCAGAGATGTGATCCCCCGGAGCAACTTGTAATCATATAACCTCTCATTGTAACTCTTTTATTATAATTATTATAAACTAGCCTTTGTGGAACCCTGAAAATGATTAAAGAGTTTTGGGGACGGGTATTTCGTGTACTCTGATCCTTATCAGGTGGAAAAAAATCCTACTCTGACACCATATGCAAGGGTGCGGAAGAAGGAGCTCGACACACAGGTGACATTGTTGAAGTTGAAGACTTTTATTCAGGTTAAAATAAAAAAGGAAACTGTAACGCTCACCTGATTCCCGTAGAGGCGCCGGTCTTGACTGGGCGTATACCGTATCTTCAAAGGTGATGTGTAACACACGGCTGGCTCTTTGGGCTGGACCTCTGTGCACTGTATGTCTGACTCGAAGGGTAAGATGTCTGCAGATAGAAAATATGGGATTAAGGAACTGGGTTATTGAATGTCTCTCTCTTCTTCCCTTTCTCTTCTCCTGTAGAACCCCAAAGGTTAACGCTCTCACCTTAGGTAAGTGAACGCCGTGCTCTCCATCTGCCTCGGGGCAGGGTGCTGTAACCAGTTTCTTCAATGGATAAGGGGAACAGGCCTCTTGACTTCAGAGGACTGCTGTCCGTCGTTTACTGCATGAACTGTAAGTTTCGAGTAAGTCTAATGTCTTTAAAGTCTTTAGTAATGATGTTTCTTGTTTTGCAGGGTTCCGGCGATGGCGGATGAAGGGCTGAAGTGAGTTGAAGATGGAGTCCGTGTGATGAATAGAAGCGCCTGGAAGCACGTAAGTAAGCGCTTGTTGCCTGCTTCACGATGCGCTCTAACTGTCTTTTTATTTTGCAGGTACAAGTTCGGAGCGGCTGCAGGGTGCCGGAATACCCACTGGGTTAGATGTGGAAAGGAGTAATGGCACGTGAGTATTAAAGTTCCCCAATGTCTTTAAACGCACCTTGTTTTGTCTTTGAGATGCGGGATGCAGCGCCGAAGGCCTCCGGAGCGTGCGAAGAGTTGGTAAGCTTTTGTCTTTCAGATGCCGGAATGCAGTGTGAAGACCTCCGGAGCGCACGAAGAGTAGGTAAGCCTTTGTCTTTCAGATGCCGGAATGCAGCGCCAGGCGTTGGTGACAGCCGATGGACCAGGTAAGTGAAGAGCTGTCACTGAAGACCGTAATGCTAACCTGTTCTTTCTTGTCTTTATAGGTGTTGCTGAAGACTGGATTCAGGATGGTAAGCCTTTTTCCTTAGGCCCAGGATCAGATGCAGAAGCCACGATGAGCGTTCTGCTGCAGAGGATGCAGAATAACGCAAAGCAAGATTCATCCATCGGGTGTGGTTTAAATAGCCTCCTGTAGTGCTTAGGTGTCTCCTTCCACAGCCACGCCTAGGTAAGAAAAGAGTTCCTGCTTTCCAGAAGAGTTCCAGTGTTCTGAATCTAGGGAGTGGCTCCTGCCCCACCCAACAGGAAAAGTAGTTCCAAACAGAAGAGGATCAGAGGCTCAACTGGCAGGCAAGTAAGCAGCATGGTCTGCTGCAGGTAAGTCCACCCAAGCATTATGAGCCCGGCGCTTCCAGCGCTGGGACTGGGCATATTTATGAGCCTGGTGCCACTGGCGCCAGGACTGGGTCCAAAAGGTCCCAATTGGGACTGGTTGGCACTCGGAACCTGGGTTATGGATCTGCTTCCAAGGGAGTTGGGAAAACCCTGACCTTTTGGAAGCAGAGATCATGACAGTACCCCCCCTCAAGGCCCCTCCCAAACCGGGCTTCTCCGGGGGTTTTGGCTTGTCAGGAAATGTTCGGTGAAATCTTTTGATTAGGCGAGGAGCGTGGACATATTCAGCAGTTTCCCAGGATCTCTCTTGGGGGCCGTAGCCTTTCCAGTCAATTAGGTAAAATAGTTTAGATTTGGAGATCTTGGAGTCCAGAATGCTTTTGACTTCAAACTCGAGTTCTCCATCAACTAGGATAGGTTTTGGAGATTTAGTTAGTCGGGTTTGAGGTTGCACGGGTTTTAATAGAGAGACGTGGAAGACCGGATGTATCTTCATGTGCGGGGGCAAGTCCAACTTGACCGCTACTGGGTTTACTATGGTAGTGATGGAATAGGGACCAAGGTATCTTGGGTTGAATGTGCGTGGCCCTTTTAGAGGTAGATATTTGGTGGATAACCAGACTTGATCCCCTAGTTGATATTGAGGGGCTTCCTTCCGATGTTGATCTGCTCCTTTCTTGTATTGTTCTTTAGCCCTTTGAAGGTGAGAAACAGCTTCCTTAAAGGCTTGGGTGATTGTAGAATGCAGGTAGTCTACTGCTGGTGTTTCAAGATCTTGGAGGGGATCCAACTCCGAGGTTCGAGGGTGACTGCCTTACAAAAGAAAAAACGGGGGTTTCCCAGTTCCCGAATGGACAGAGTTATTGTAGGCATATTCGGCTATCCAAAGGATGTCTTTCCAAGTTTTTTCAGTTTGTTGCAGCATGCAGCGTAAATACTGTTCCAGAGTTTGATTGGTCCTCTCGGTTTGTCCGTCGGTCTGAGGGTGGTGACTGGTCGATAGTCTCACATCAATTTGAGCCGACCGACAGCAACTTCGCCAAAAATGAGAAATAAATTGACTACCTCGATCCAAAATTAGAACCGAAGGAAAACCGTGCAGTCGGACGATGTTTTCGAGAAATTCTCGGGCCAGAGTTGCTGCTGTTGGCAAGCCTTTGAGCGGAATGAAATGCGCCATCTTGGAGAATAAGTCCACGATTACTAGAATCGTATTGTATCCGGAGCATGGAGGTAGATCGGTGATGAAGTCCATAGAAAGCGTATGCCAAGGGCGAGGTGGGATGTCAATAGGGCGTAAGAGGCCTGCTGGTCTTTCCTTTTGACTCTTGTTTTGGGCGCATACTCCACAGGACATTATAAAGTCTCTGATATCTTTTTTCTAAGACGGCCACCAGAAGTAGCGCTTGATCTTTTCTGAGGTCTTGGCCATACCGGGATGTCCTTCCATTAATGAATCGTGATAACAAGAGATTACTTTTTTCTGTAAATCTGTGCTGGGTAGGTATAATCGTTCTTGGAAATACAATAAGTTGTCCTTTACTGCAAAGTCCTTTCCCTGCAGATGCCAATTCTGTATGTCTGCTGGAGTTACAAGTTGCCTGGCTTTATCCTTAACTTCCTCTATGGATTCTGTGGCGATTACACCCAGAATTCTTTGTTCGGGAATGATTGGTACAGGTTTAGGGTTGATCAAGTGTTCTTCCTCTCCCATCCGAGAAAGGGCATCAGCTTTACCGTTCTTTGTACCAGGTCGATAGGTAATTATGAAGTCAAACTCGGCAAAGAATAATGCCCAACGGAGTTGTCTAGAGGATTGGGCTTTTGCGGTTTTCAAATATTGCAGGTTTCGGTGATCCGTAATCACAGTAACGGTGTGTCGGGCCCCCAGCAGATAATGCCGCCAAGCCTTAAAGGCAGACTTGATAGCCAGAAGTTCCTTGTCAGTAATCGTGTAATTGATTTCAGGAGGCGAGAATTTGCGGGACCAAAATGCCACGGGATGCAACTGATTGGTTACCGGGTCCTTTTGTGATAGAACTGCCCCCATGGCAAGGCTTGAAGCATCACTTTCCACGATGTAGGGGAGTTCGGGGCGAGGGTGTTTTAAGATTGGTGCAGAGATAAATTTAGTCTTCAAATCCTGGAAAGCTTGTTCCGCCTCGGTAGACCATTCAAAACGTTTGTTTTTCTTTAACAAGGCAGTGATGGGCTGGACTATTCGTGAGAATTCGGGGATAAACCTGCGGTAAAAGTTAGCGAAGCCTAACATGCTTTGCACACCTTTTACGGAGGATGGTGATGGCCATTTGAGAACTGCATCGACCTTCTTTGAATCCATACGCACTCCGCCAGGTGATAATATGAATCCCAAGAATTCAACTTCAGTCACGTTGAAAACACATTTTTCCAACTTAGCGAAAAGTTTGTGTTGACGCAATCTTTCGAGGACCATTTTCACGTGTTTCCGATGTTCAGATTCCGATGAAGAATAAACGAGGATGTCGTCAATGTAAACAACAACACACACATCTATGAGCTCTCTGAGGACATCGTTCATAAAATATTGAAAGGCGGCCGGGGCATTGCAAAGTCCGAAGGGCATGACCTGATATTCAAATAGCCCATACTTGGTGCGGAAGGCCGTCTTCCATTCATCGCCCTCTTTTACTCGTACCAAGTGGTAAGCTCCTCTAAGATCCAGCTTTGTATATATGCATGCTTTTCTGACTTGGTCCAGGAGTTCAGGGATCAAAGGTAACGGATATCTATTCTTAACGGTGATCTGGTTCAGGGAGCGATAATCTATACAAGTTCTAAGGTCTCCTTCCTTTTTTGGAACGAAGAACAAAGCTGAAGAAGCAGGGGACTTGGAAGGACGAATAAACCCATTTGCCAGGTATTGATCCAGGTATTGTCGAAGGTGAAGGTTCTCAGGCTCGGTGAGGGCATAAATTCTACTACAAGGAGGAGTAGATCCAGGTATCAGGTCTATCTGGCAGTCATAAGACCTATGAGGAGGTAGAGAGTTAGCCTGATCCTTCCGGAAAACATCTTGGTATTCTAGGTATTCGGGAGGTAACTGGGGAGTCTCTGAAGAAATTGCTGCCAGTGCAACACCAGGTGGAGGGTGACAAGTAGAGACACATTCTGGAAACTGGACCGTTCTTGCTCGCCAATCGATCAGAGGATTGTGTTTCTCTAACCAAGGTATTCCTAGAATAATCTGAAACTGAGGGGCCTTGATCACATCGAACACGATCTTCTCATTGTGTCCATCTTGACTTACTAGCGTCACCTCTTGAGTGGTATGCGTTACTGGCCCGGAGGCTATCTCCGTACCATCCACCGTAGTAATGACGTCCTTTACAGCCTTGGGACAAAGAGTTATATTCATCCTCAAAACCATTTCATGATCCACATAATTGCCGATGGCACCGCTGTCGACGTAAGCTTCAATTGCATGTAATCGATCCGGATTATCAGGGCTAATGAGGACCATAGGTATCACGAAATGCGAGGTCACGGAACTGGTTTTCACGCTCGGCAAGAGGACCTCTATTCTTGTCGGGCGAGGTCGTTTCCCTGCTCAGAGTTTGTAACTTTGGTAGCTGCAGCTCCTACTGCCTTCTTGGCAGGTTTCACCGGACAGTCTCGAAGAAAGTGCCCTGAGTTTCCGCAATAGAGGCATAATTGCAACTGTTTTCTCCTTTCCCGCTCCTTTTGTGTTAGAGGACCTTTCAGACTCCCTATTTGCACGGGTTCCCCAGATTCTACTCCTTTGGAAGGAGTTGGCGGTTTGGAAAATACTCGAGCATCAAACTTGGAACGATCGGCCTTCCTGTTCTGCAGTCTGTGATCTATTTGAACGACTAAGTCTATATAATCCGAACAATCTTGTGGGGGATTCACTACTTGGGCTAACACATCTTTGAGCTCTCCACGTAGACCTCTATAAAACAGCGTAATCCTTTTGTCCTCAGGCCATTGAGTTTCCACTATCAGTCTGTTGAAAGACGCAATATAAGCCAAAAGGTCTTGATTACCTTGTTGCAACGAAAGAAGCTCATTGTCCAAGGCCTGCCCCTGTGAATGTCTTGCGAACAGTTTTTCCATACTGAGCTGAAAAGCTAGAAAATCATGGAGGACCGGATCATCTTGATTTACTAGAGTGATCGACCAGTCTGCCGCATTGCCACTAAGGTACGAAAGCACGAAAGCTACTTTAGCTTGATCAGTTGGAAAGGCTGCTGGCCGGCATAAGAAATGCAACCGGCACTGATTGATAAATACTGCAAACCTCTTTGGGTCACCAGAAAATCGTTCGGGCAGAGCCAGAGGTACATTCCCAGGTAGGTTGATCTGCACTGGATTCATAGAGGATGTAGAAGGAAGATTTCCCCCAGATGCGGGTAACGGGGTCTGTCCGGCTTGTGACTGTAGCAATTGTCTAGCGAGATCATCTGTTCGCTCCTTGGAAATAATCAGTTCCCTTCTTAGAGCGTTCGTTTCCTGACGGGCTGCATGCACTTCTGCCCTTAGTTCCCCAAGTAACTGGGCTAGCTGGTCGGTATCCGAGGTTTCCATAGCGCCTGGACGGGAGTTTTGTGGTAGGCTTTGCGTTCTGTAACGCTCACCTGATTCCCGTAGAGGCGCCGGTCTTGACTGGGCGTATACCGTATCTTCAAAGGTGATGTGTAACACACGGCTGGCTCTTTGGGCTGGACCTCTGTGCACTGTATGTCTGACTCGAAGGGTAAGATGTCTGCAGATAGAAAATATGGGATTAAGGAACTGGGTTATTGAATGTCTCTCTCTTCTTCCCTTTCTCTTCTCCTGTAGAACCCCAAAGGTTAACGCTCTCACCTTAGGTAAGTGAACGCCGTGCTCTGCATCTGCCTCGGGGCAGGGTGCTGTAACCAGTTTCTTCACTGGATAATGGGAACAGGCCTCTTGACTTCAGAGGACTGCTGTCCGTCGTTTACTGCACGAACGGTAAGTTTCGAGTAAGTCTAATGTCTTTAAAGTCTTTAGTAATGATGTTTCTTGTTTTGCAGGGTTCCGGCGATGGCGGATGACGGGCTGAAGTGAGTTGAAGATGGAGCCCGTGTGATGAATAGAAGCGCCTGGAAGCACGTAAGTAAGCGCTTGTTGCCTGCTTCACGATGCGCTCTAACTGTCTTTTTATTTTGCAGGTACAAGTTCGGAGCGGCTGCAGGGTGCCGGAATACCCACTGGGTTAGATGTGGAAAGGAGTAATGGCACGTGAGTATTAAAGTTCCCCAATGTCTTTAAACGCACCTTGTTTTGTCTTTCAGATGCGGGATGCAGCGCCGAAGGCCTCCGGAGCGTGCGAAGAGTTGGTAAACTTTTGTCTTTCAGATGCCGGAATGCAGTGTGAAGACCTCCGGAGCGCACGAAGAGTAGGTAAGCCTTTGTCTTTCAGATGCCGGAATGCAGCGCGAGGCGTTGGTGACAGCCGATGGACCAGGTAAGTGAAGAGCTGTCACTGAAGACCGTAATGCTAACCTGTTCTTTCTTGTCTTTATAGGTGTTGCTGAAGACTGGATTCAGGATGGTAAGCCTTTTTCCTTAGGCCCAGGATCAGATGCAGAAGACACGATGAGCGTTCTGCTGCAGAGGATGCAGAATAACGCAAAGCAAGATTCATCCATCGGGTGTGGTTTAAATAGCCTCCTGTAGTGCTTAGGTGTCTCCTTCCACAGCCACGCCTAGGTAAGAAAAGAGTTCCTGCTTTCCAGAAGAGTTCCAGTGTTCTGAATCTAGGGAGTGGCTCCTGCCCCACCCAACAGGAAAAGTAGTTCCAAACAGAAGAGGATCAGAGGCTCAACTGGCAGGCAAGTAAGCAGCATGGTCTGCTGCAGGTAGGTCCACCCAAGCATTATGAGCCCGGCGCTTCCAGCGCTGGGACTGGGCATATTTATGAGCCTGGTGCCACTGGCGCCAGGACTGGGTCCAAAAGGTCCCAATTGGGACTGGTTGGCACTCGGAACCTGGGTTATGGATCTGCTTCCAAGGGAGTTGGGAAAACCCTGACCTTTTGGAAGCAGAGATCATGACAGAAACCCTCTAACTGTCCCTAATACTAAGAGGGGTGTTCCTGCCTCACCCAAATACTAAGGATTCGGTCAGGATGTCCATAAAAAACAAATAGATCTCTGTCATGTGTCAAAACCTATTTCTGTCCCTTACATTCTTTAACTTACTAAGGAAAAGAAACAAGGATCTTTTAAATCCAGACGAGCTATTTCCTTCTTCTGGACGAAGCAATTTGTTCAATGTCGCAATAGGACGTGTTTTCTAGATTATATAAACAAAAATGTCTAACAGTTCTATTGGAGGATTTCTCCATCAACAGCAGGCACAATTAAGAAATTCTCTTCAAAGTACTTATTCTATTCACAATACCAGGGGGTGGCTCTCTCCCCTCTGGCTCTTCACAGTTCCCAATGCCAAGGGATATGGTCCTTCCCTTGACCTCATTAGGTTTCACAATTCACAATGCCAAGGGGTATAACTCTTCCCTAGGTTTTCTTAGGTTTTCACAATACACATTGCCAAGGGATATTGTTTCTTCTTTTGACCTCCTCAGGCGTTCACAACTCACAATGCCAAGATGTATGGTTTCTTCTCGTGGTCTTCTGAGGCTTCCACAATTCACAATGCCGAGTGGTATGTTTTCTTCCCTTAGCCATTGTAGGCTTTCACAATTCACAAAGCCAATGGGTAGGTTTTTTTCCCTCGACCTCCTTAGGTTTTCCAGTTCTCTGCTATTTGCAAGGTATATCTGGTTCACTATCCTGCCAGGTGTTAGGGCTTCTGTATTTAGTATAGCAGACCTGGTTCATTATCCTGTCAGGCACTGCTATTGTTTGCACACTGGTTGTAATAACCTGACTGTATTTGAGTTTCACAGACCCTTGTTCCATCTGTAATTTCTTCTTAACACTCTTTCTTGCACTTAGGGTCCCAGACCCCTACTTCACATATAGTTTTTCCTTTAAAGTCTCTCACATAGACTTTCTTCCCAGTCTTAAACTCCAGGGTCCTTTTACCCTTCTTAAGAAGATCCCAGATATGTCCTCTGTTTCCATCAGCTACCCCCGTCAAAACCCTATTTTCAGGAAGTCTCTGTTTGGGCCCCGGACAGCCCCAGGAGTCGATCTCTTCTGCCCTGTGTGCTCCGTGCCATCCGACCCAGCCACAGCATCTCCATAGCTGCTGCTTGCTGTTACTCTGCTTTGCCGGCATAAGTTGTGGGATCTTTTCTCTCGGGTAGACCTCTGTGGTCTGCTTCCAGCAGGGAGAAGGGTCCTTCTTCCTCTGGCCCTTTCTGGAGGCTCCTGCCTCTCCCCTCACATCCTGGTTCATCCGGTCTCCCTGCTCTGCTCTGCCGACCTGCTTGTGTCTCCTCGAGGGAGGGCTGAACAGACTTTTCAGTCTGTCTTTCCTTTTTATGTATCATCAGAATCATACTGATTGTACGTATTGACTAGGCAGTTTGAGTTGGTTCCGCAGAGCGCTCTCCATTACTCTGTGCCTCTTCTTCATCCCAGTACTAATGTTCCTCCTCTCAACTGGGTTGTTTAGAATTGTTTTCATCTCAGTACTATTGCAAGATGCATACAGGGAGTCTCTACTCTTCCTCATCTTGCTATTTTGGAAGGTGTTTGAATGCTCTACCTTGCATAGGGACCTGGGACAGTGTCGGATCATGTTACTCTGTATAGGGTAGGGAGATGAGGGAGGGTATGGGATGTTCAGAGTATACCACCTTCTTTCTTGATAGTCACCCCCAGTTCCACAGAGGGGTTTCCCTCACGTGAAATCCACCCGCTGAGTCTCACCTCCATGGCCTCATTGGAAGGGATCCCCCTAGCTAAGACCCAGGTATGGCCCTGAAACTGCCCTTCTGGACCTAAAATTCCAAATGGAATAGGCCAAAGACAAAGGTAATCTGGCCATCCTCCTACTAATGGACCTCTCAGCAGAGTTTGATATCGTTGACCACCAGATCCTTACCAAACATCTGGCCACAGCTGCATCATTCTCTCTGAATGCTGCAAGCTGGATCCAATCCTTTCTCTCCAACAGAACAACAAGGGTCTTTGCACACACAACGTCTGCTGATCCAGTACCTATCTATTGTGGAGTCCCTCAGTGCTCTTGTGTTTCCCCCTCTCTCTACAAAATATTCACTAAACTCCTCTTTGATCGCCTTGATAGCTTGGGTGTCACCTACACAAATTATGCAGATGACACCCAAGTCCTCATTACGCTCATTGGTTGTTACGACAAAGACTCCAAATTGTTGGATGAATTATAACTTGAAATTCAGGCATGGATGGCCGCCCAAAGCCTTTGTCTAAATTAAGGTAAGACGGAGCTACTGATCACTGGTTCACAAGCTTGTCTAAACAAATTAGACACATGATACAAGACATTCATCATCGATGGGAACATCATTAAAGTTGCTAGTGAGGTCAAAACACTTATGGCCTGATTCATGGAAGGTTTTCCTATGGGATTGCACCATTATAAAACACTTCCATGAATCAGGCCCTAGGTGTCTGCTTAGACTCCACTCGCTCTCTCTCAAAAGATAAGTCAATACTGTTGCCTCAGCTACAGCATACACCAACAAATTGATTAATGCTTGCAACCCTTACCTCTCAACTAACAGCTGTCTCATGCTCGGCAGGGCATTGATTTTATCTAAGTTGGACTACTGCAATACCTTATTCTTAGGCTCCACCAAAAGCAATTTGCATAAATTACAAGTTCTCCAAAATAATGCTCTACGATCTGCCATAAATATTTCACAATCCAACTGCATCTCTCCTATCAGATGGGATACACACTGGCACCCAGTGCCCAACAGAATCTCTCTGCGCACACTAGTTATTACACACAAATGCCTTTCAAACACAGCCTCTAAGTACCTGGCCGATAAATTCTCTGGGAACCAACCTACCAGACCTGCAAGATCCTGTTACTCACACTGCCTCAACATCCCAAAGTACCAACTGAAAATGTCAGGAGGATCCAGCTTCCTTGTGCTAGCACGAAGCATTGGAACGCCCTCCCTACAGCCATCAGGGCTCCACCATCTTTATGGACCTTCTGAACTAAAGTGAAAGCTTGGATCTTTGCCCAGCAACATTAAACCCAGCTCTTACCTCACCTACTACTTACAATTGCTGCTTACTCTTCTGCTGTTGTGTTGATCTTACCACTGATATTTATAAGGATAGAGTTAAGCCTGTGCTCTGGGGTCCTTAATCTTACTTGAGTTCATGTCCCAGCATACTATGGTTCCAATTCCTATATAGGTTGTTTGCCTAATATGTACCTTGGGTTTACAGACAATTGTCAATTGCTGTATCCTCTCTGTTGTCATTCCTGATGTCGGCATCTTGACTAACTTGTAAAACGTGTCAACGAACCATCAGTTAATTTGTTTCAATATGTTTGTATTTGTAATAACTACCTATACTTAAGCGCCCAGATATCTCAGGGTTAGGTGCGCTCTACAGATAATAAACTAAACTAAACTAATCAGGGACAACATCTTGGGATTCATATCAGTTCCTATCCACGAGGAAAGGCAGTAATGAAGCTGTATTTAGTACTGGGAAATATGTAATTGTTATGTTAGCTGAATTGAATAGTATGATGCTATATTGAATAAGTCCAGAAGTAGGCAATCACAGTCTTTTAGTTTTGAGAAACAATGTTACAACCATGTGAGGTACTGCTATAATGAGGGGTGATCCTTGCACTGTATTTCCAGTTCTCTGAACTTCAAGGGCAGCTGCAGCTACAGATCGCAAGCAAGGTGGTATCCCTGCTGCTATTGGATCTAGTATTGTACTATAATTTTATTGTGGGCAATGTTTTTCCCCATTTTTCTGTGTTAACACTGTTCGTGCATGAACTTTCGGTCCTGACAATAAAGAATATTTTCACCTCAGAATTAATTTTCAATAAATGTAAGAAGTTTGGTATACTCAAAACTGTGGCAAGTGATCATAACATCCTGTCTGCCACCTGCAATGCCTTCCTTCACTTTCCTCGAGATACATGGCCCATCGCTGTCAAGGTTAAAGAGGATGGAAAAATTATCTGTTGGAACCAGAAAAACGAAGTTGATGGCTAGGAAAATGGCCAATTATACTTTGAGTTTAGGTGTCAGGCCATTTGTCTTGCAGATTTTCCTAAATTCGTTAGGTTACCTTTTGAGGATAGCGTGAAACAGGGCAGACCGGTATCAGAGTGACCACACTGTTTTAGTTAGGCTACTCAGAAGATTAAAATATTTATGATGCTGTCCGTAAAACAAGTTAAACAAAGTAGGTTAATCCCTGATATAAAAGCAATTATTTTGCATAAGATACATCAAAGAAATACCCTGAGTGCAATTTGTAAAGAAATGTTTCAATTAGATGAGGAATTGATGTTAAGAGCGATTTTGACAAAATCAGACATTAACTTCTGGAAGTTGGTTAAAGCTTCTAGTACCATCCAATCAACCACACAGGAGCATCCCATTGTGGAATCTTTTTGGAGAGATTATTATTCTAAATTATACTTTGCACAGAGCCAAGGGAGCTTTGCGATAGACAAGAACGTATAGTGGATTTCTCTTTTGATGAAGATGATATTAATACATTAATTGCTCAATGTAGCCAATAAAGGTTGCCCGGACCAAACAGGCTTTGTAATTGTGTTTTTAAACATAACCCCGCCACTTGAGCAAACATTTTAACTTAATTTGTTCACAGAGTATTTAGTTTGCCTTTTACTCCATCTACATGCCAATATTTAAAAAGGGCTTACGGTTGGACCCTATGAACTACTGATCTACTGCATTATTGGATACAGATTTGAAGATTTTTGCATCTGTAGTTCTTAAAGAACTTAACTCTTGGGCCACGAGCAATAACATTCTTAGTAGATTCCAGTCTGGATTCAGGTGAGGTCCGGCACCTCGTTAAACATGTACCTGATTGACAAATCACAATGGTGTTGCTGGGAGAGGTCGACAGGTTCTATATTTTTGGCTAGTATTGAGGTGTCACTCGCATTCAATACAGTCAACAGGAATCTCTTCTGGGAAAAGATAAATAATTGGGGGTTAAAAAAACATCTTCTGAATTTCCTGATAGACCTGCCAACAGATACTTGCCTGCAAGTACGATTAAATCTGCAGGGTACATTTTCTGTGCCTAGAGCCACAGGAAGGGGTTTACGTCAAAGTTGCATTGTTGCCCCTTGTTTATCTGATCTATACATGGCAGACATGGTTAAAGAGTTGGAGCAAGCCGCTATCATTTCTCATAAGATTAATGAGTGTAAGATTTACTGCATGACATACACTGATGACATTATTCTTTTAGATTGCACCCCCATCAGATTGCAATGACTTTTGATGGCCTTCTGTAACTACACTAGAAATGACCATGTAATTAATAACACAAAATCCAAAATCATGCAGTTTTGCAAAAACGTGATTAGTAAAAAGTATCATTTTAGTTGGTGGCTGAATGACATGAAATTAGATTGAACCAACTAGCAAAAGTATCTGGGTTGAACTGCCATGGAACCCCTTCCCGCCTAGCACTTTTGTCATCTTTAAGAAAAAAAGTTATTTACTACAGAGCCCAAATGCAATTCCAAGCACATCGATATAGGACATTTTCCATCGATCCTTTGATCCTTTGATCAAGTTCTATGAAGAAAAGGTGATCCCCGCATTATTATACAGACAGAAAATCATCACCTTCTCAATAAATATGACCTATCTAAATTTTAATGATTGCTTTGAAGGAAAATAGTAGAGTTACCCCCTTTGAGTGCCCTCAGTCATTATACGGTTTGAGGTAGGGTTGAAGCCTTTGAACTTTCATCGACTATAGAGGAAGTTAACTCTTTGTAAGAACATACTGTTTCCACCTGAAAATTCCCTTTTGAATTACTTAGTATAAATCCTCAGGGTGAGGTACCTGATTTTGTGAGGAAATTTGGTGTTCTGCTTTTTAAGAAAGATCTTACTCTTGAGCACTTAATATTGGACATCGAATGCAAAAACGTTCCTCGATTTCTCAAGATTGTTGTGACACTTGTATTGCGATATCTGGTTTAAACATTATGAATATTTACACAACGAAAGTCAGAGAGTAGGAGAAAGGAGCATCTACTTAACCCAATCACCTTCCACTTTGATTAGAAGGATAATGATGAGATTTTGTTTTAGCTTGTTGAACTCTAGGCTCCAGCACTATATTACAGCTACACTGCTTTAGGACAGTGCACTTTGTAGGGTCTGTGTGAGTGAAATTGAGATGCTGAAACATTTAATTATAGAGTGCAAGGCATTGCGGTCTGATCAACTTTTATGTTTCACCCAATTGGTAAATGATCCATCTGCTATGTTTATTGTGCATTCTGGGCACAGCTCTTTCAGGGAGTTCCTTGAAAATGATTTATGCTCTTATGTGGTTTTAAAAAAAAGATACATTTAGTTGAATAAGAGATTGCGATTAAGGGGATGTTAAAGCTTTGACACACAATAATTATTGTATGTGATAATGATGATATTTTTAGATTTTAATTTTGCATGACTGATGATTATATTTTAAATAGGAATTGTGGCTTCTACAGTGAAAACACTGGGTATGATGGTCAATTCTGCGGTCGACTCCCATGCCCAGACCAGTTACCTGCATAAGAACACAGCGTATTACCTGAGATTAATGAAAGCTATCAAGCCGTTCCTTAATGAAGGTAATATGGCCACGATAGCTAGAGCCATTATTCTATCACGGCTTGATTATGGTAACGCTTTGCTGTTGGGGGCCTCTTCCAAGGACTTAGCTAGCTGCCAAGTGATCCAGAATAACGCGGTCAGGCTTGTCAAGAACTTAAAGAAGAAAGATCACACCACAGCAGATAGAATATCACTGCACTGGCTCAGGGTAGAAGAGCGTATCAAGTTCAAGGCCCTCTGCTTGGTGCACAAGTGTTTCTATGGCTCTGCGCCGGTCTATTTGAAAAAGAGCCTAGTGCCCTATATACCGAGGAGAAGTCTACGCTCGGAGGGAAAATGTCTGCTGTCAGTCCCCAATTTCAAGCTGAAATCTGGTTTGGGCAGATCATTCTTGGTGATGGCCCCCAAATTATGGAACAGTTTGCCCGAAGGGTTGAGGTCAGAGATAAACCACCTTACCTTCAGGAAGCACCTGAAGACATACCTCTTCAGATGAAGAGCCTGGGGAAAGTATTATTTCGGGATCTCGGACAGGCCCAGTGTCTGTTATTTTATGTCTGTCTGGTGTTGTTGTTGTATTGTAAGTGCAAGCGCCCTGATGCCTACGGGCTACCGGCGCTATACAAACTAAAATACATACATACATACATATATGTATTGATTTGGGTAAGGATTGTATGAAACCATGAGCATAAATGAAACAAAAATAATAAAAATAGATATAGAATAATCAGCTTTTGTTATCAGGCTGTGTGGTGTAATCAAAGGCCCCAAACCAAAGGAACTGAAGGGTCCACTGGAAAATAATGATCTGCCAGCCTGCATAAAAGAACCTTCACCCTGAAAATGGGCCTATTTAGACAGAATATGTTGGTGTCTTTCTGCAGTTGATCTGAGTGCAGACAGGAAAAACACATCAAATTGTTGCCGGAGAAATAAATGCAGCATTTTTCACTGAAATTGTCCCTCATCAAAAGATGGTGCACTGTGACGATTCAGACCCACTTTTCCGCAGAAAAACAAACAGCAGATAATTAAAAGTGTATTTAATAATGACTGAAAGAAACAGCCATGCACTTTCAGTTAAACACACTGTATGTGCAAGAATAAAGGCTGATGTTAGAAAATGTAATATGTGAGTCTCTTTCAGCCAAAGACAAACGGTGGGTCTCTGGGCAGAATTCCAAAATGGCTTCCCCCCTGCAGGCTTGGTTTGCACATCCTTACAATTTACAACTGCAATGAAATGTGGCCTTCCTGAAGGTTGTTGAAAACCAAGTTTCACTAGACCTGCTGCCTCTGAAGGTAGTTCTGTGCAGGCCAAATGTTCTAGCTGGTGCATGACTGGAGTGTGGAGCTGATGTGTGAAAACAGGGGCTCCAATTAAGGCTGAACTATGAAAAAAATACAAGGTAATAGAAGCTTTTCAGATCGAAATGGTGGTCCCCTTCAGACAAGAGGACAGGATGCCAGATGTCTGCAGGGCATTGTGACATCACAGTGCCGGCCTACCTCATTATCTGCAGTGGGGGATCTCTGTGTTGGCCTGTGCATCACAAGTATTTACGACCTGCAGTCTACACTTCAAACAACAAAGAGGCTAATAAAAACACAGTCCAGGAAGTTCTGGTCACATGCTGCCCAGGGATGGCAAATGGCCTGTAGGAAGGGAAGCTCATATTTGCAGATAGGAAGATTCCTCCTTTGTTTAAATGGACTGTCACAAATGTTGCATGTTATCAGAAACCGCAAACTGCACTGCATACATGTATGTTTCATTTTTTAGATAATTTCAAGGTGATTTGTTGAAATAAAATGTGTCCTCCTGTGACTTAGGGAAATGTAATGTCAAGCTAAAAGGTGTTCCTAGCTGCTCTGAACATGTTCCGAATTTCAGAGTTTGTAAACTGATGGAAGTAAAATTAGATATGTGGAGAGTAAATTGCATGTGCATAATTATTATGCTTTTTGTAAAAATGACAGAAAAATTGCCAAACACCCATGCGAAATGGTGCAGATCCGGATGTCATTTTATATATCGAACATATATATGACAAAACAACCGTAAATCTATTGTTTGTGTTTACATCCCTCAATGTGATCAAGCAGTTTGCTAACCGCAAAACGCGTCATTGCTTGCAGTTCTCTCTCTCCACTGCATGAAATAAAGAAAATTACCGTGTTGTGGATCCCGTGATGACTTACTTTTGCTGCCAGGTTATTACGACCTAACAGCTTCTCTTTGGAGTGCAGTCCGCTCCTTGTACTCCCATATGTAGGTTTTTTCATATATACATACATATATATATATATATATATATATATATATATATATATATATATATATATATATATATTCAATGAAAAAACGTTGTTAAAGGGACGTTATGGTTAAGTTGCGCTACTAAAAACCTGTGAAATTCAGTGAAAAAACTTTGTTAAAGGGATGTTAGGGTTAAGTTGCGCTACTAAAAACCTATGAAATTCAGTGAAAAAACTTTGTCAAAGGGACGTTATGGTTCCAAGTAAAACCGAAAAACCCTTGAAATTCGCCAGTTATGGTAAGCTAAGCAACCATAACTCGCGCCACCACCGTGCACTGCTAAGACTAACACCCAGGACATCAAAGATGACATCACAAATGTCATTGATGACATCACTGATGACATCACATGTGTATGTACTTTTCATGAAATATGTGTACAAGGGATTCTTATTATAATATTGCGAAACAAGTGTCAAGGATCATTGCAATAAATATCATACACTAATTAGTGCATTGAACGATGCATTGATATAAATAGCATTCTACTATGGGGTACTATCTAGTATACTAAGCTACTCATACAGAAACATAACATTGTGTGCAGCGTACAAGATGAAGGTATAATATTCGTAATGTTAATATGTTGAATAATGAAATGATAATTGTTTTCTTAATAGATTTTTGTGTACTGTGAAATATGTAATACGTAGCTAATAAAACACATGTATTACATTATTGCATTACTATAGACAAAACACAAAGACACAAGAACACATACCAACATGGGTATATACAGGGAAAGTGAAGTTAGCAAAAAAAGCACAAATAGTAGCAGAAACAATTCATAACTTAACTGATTATTTTCATGCAAATAAATGATTGCTCTGTTTCAAAGCTGCTATTTACCCTATGTATATGTATCACTTGATGTGATTGGACCCACAGGGAAAGTACAGCCATAAAAAAAAAACAACAGAACTATCAGAAAGTGCTCATAAGTCTATTGATTATCTTTATGCACAAAAAGGATTGCTGTCTTTCAAGCTTGTGTCTTCCCGTATGTATATGTTTCATATGATGTGACTGGACTCTAAGGGAATTACTGTAAGGGCCTACTTGAAGAATACGTCTACAAATAAAATACATTTTTTAGTTTCTGACTGTTACTGAAGAAAACCATGTGGCCTAGATATGTCAGCAAAAGACAAAAGAGTGAGCCAGACATGTGATGTCATCAGTGATGTCATCAATGACATTTGTGATGTCATCTTTGATGTCCTGGGTGTTAGTATTAGCAGTGCACGGTGGTGGCGCGAGTTATGGTTGCTTAGCTTACCATAACTGGCGAATTTCAAGGGTTTTTCGGTTTTACTTGGAACCATAACGTCCCTTTGACAACATTTTTTCACTGAATTTCATAGGTTTTTAGTAGCGCAACTTAACTATAACGTCCCTTTAACAAAGTTTTTTCACTGAATTTCATAGGTTTTTAGTAGCGCAACTTAACCATAGCGTCCCTTTAACAAAGTTTTTTCATTGAATTTCATAGGTTTTTATTAGTGCAACTTAACCATAACGTTCCTGTAACATTTTTTTTTTACTAAATTTTAAAGGTTTTTATTAGTGCAACGTCACCATAACATCCTTTTCAATAGATGAAGACCACTAACATCTTATGTCCTCAAAGTGGGAACGCCAGGTGGTAAAAAAAAAAAAAAACATTTTCCTTCCTACACCGGGACGCCTGTGGAAGGAAAATCTTTTACCAAGATTGCCACCATGGAAAGGGAAGGTGGGGTGTATAAAGAACACAACAGGGCATGAGCGGGGGGTGGGGGGGAACAGGGAAGACACATGGGCATGAGCGGGGGTGAGAGGGAACAGGGCACAAACGGGGCATGAGCAGGGGGTGGGAGGGGAAAGGAAGGAAACACGGGGCATGAGCGGTGGTGGGGGGAACACGAGGGAGACACGGGGCATGAGCGGGAGGGGTATGGGGGGTAACACGAGGGAAACACGGGGCCTGAGCGGGGGGTGGGGGGAACACAAGGGAGACACGGGGCATGAGCGGGGGTGGGGGCAACAGGAGACAGACACGGGGCATGAGCGAGGGTGGGGGGCAATAGGAGACAGACAAGGGGCATGAGCGGGGAGTGGGGCCAACAGGAGAGAGACAGGGGGCATGAGTGGGGGGTGGGGAGAACAGGAGACAGACACGGGGCATGAGCGGGGGGGTGGGGAGAACAGGAGACAGACACGGGGCATGATCGGCGGATGGGGGAACAGGAGACAGATACGGGGCATGAGCGGGGGTGGGGAGAACAGGAGACAGACATGGGGCATGAGCGGCAGGGTGGGGGACAACAGGAGACAGACACGGGGCATGAGCGGGGCGGTGGGGGGCAAAAGGAGAGAGACACGGGGCATGAGCGTAGGGTGGGGGCAACAGGAGACAGACACGGGGCATGAGCGGTGGGCAGGGGGAACAGGAGACAGACACGGGGCATGAGCGGGGGGTGGTGGGGTACAGGAGACAGACATGGGGCATGAGCAGGGGGTGGGGGCAACAGGAGAGAGACACGGGGCATGAGCAGGGGGTGGGGGGGTACAGGTGACAGACACGGGGAATGCGCGGGGGTGGGGGCCAACAGGAGAGAGACACAGGACATGAGCGGGTGGGGGAACAGGAGACAGACACGGGGCATGAGCGGGGGTGGGGGGTACAGGAGACAGACACAGGGCATGAGCGGGGGTGGGGGGTACAGGAGACAGACACGGGGCATGAGCGGGGGGTGGGGGGGAACAGGAGACAGACACGGAGCATGAGCGGGGAGAGAACAGGAAACAGACACGTGGCATGAGCGGGGGTGGGGGGAACAACAGAGACAGACACGGGGCATGAGCGGGGGGTGGGGGGCAACAGGAGACAGACACGGGGCATAAGTGGGGGGTGGGGGGCAACAGGAGACCGACATGGGGCATGAGCGGGGGTGGGGGGCAACAGGAGGCAGACACAGGGCATGAGCGGGGGGTGGGGGGCAACAGGAGACAGACACGGGGCATGAGCAGGGGGTAGGGGGGAACAGGAGACAGACACGGAGCATGAGCGGGGGTGGGGGGCAACAGGAGACATACACAGGGCATGAGCAGGGGGTGGGGGCAACAGGAGACAGACACGGGGCATGAGCGGGGGGGAACAGGAGACAGACACAGAGCATGAGAGGGGGGAGAACAGGAAACAGACATGGGGCATGAGCGGGGGGTGGGGGGCAACAGGAGACAGACACAGGGCATGAGCGGGGGTGGGGGGAAAAGGAGACAGACACGGAGCATGAGCGGGGGGAGAACAGGAGACAGACACGGGGCATGAGCGGGGGGTGGGGGGCAACAGGAGACAGACACGGGGCATGAGCGGGGGTGGGGGGCAAAAGGAGAGACATGGGGCATGAGCGGGGGGTGGGGGGCAACAGAAGAGACACGGGGCATGAGCGGGGGGTGAGGGGAACAGGAGACAGACACGGGGCATGAGCAAGGGGTGGGGGGAAAAGGAGACAGACACGGGGCATGAGCGGGGTTTGGGGGGAACAACAGACACGGGGCATGAGCAGGGGGGTGGGGGGTAACAGGAGACAGACAGGGGGCATGAGCGGGGGGTTGAGGGGCAACAAGAGAGAGACACGGGGTATGAGCGGGTGGGGGGAACAGGGGACAGACACGGAGCATGAGCGGGTGGGGGAACAGGAGACAGACACGGGGCATGAGCGGGGGGTGGGGGGCAACAGGAGATAGACACGGGGCATGAGCGGGGGATGGGGAACAGGATACATACACGGGGCATGGGCAGGTGGTGGGGAGAACAGGAGACAGACACGGGGCATGAGCAGGGGGCCTGGGGGGCAACAGGAGACAGACACGGCACATGAGGGGAACAGGAGACAGATATGGGGCATGAGCGGGGGGTGGGGAGAACAGGAGACAGACACGTGGCATGAGCGGGGGATGGGGGAAGGGGAGAGAGACACGGGGCATGAGCAGGGGTGGGGTTAGGGAGAGAGACACACGGGGCATGAGTGGGGGGAGGGGGGAGGGAGAGAGACACACGGGGCATGAGCGGGAGGGAGAGAGACACACGGGGCATGAGCGGGGGGTGGGCGGGAGGGAGAGAGACAGACGGGGAATGAGCGGGGGGTGGGCAGGAGTGAGAGAGACACATGGGGCAGGAGCGGGGGGTGGGCGGGAGGGAGAGAGACACACGGGGCATGAGCGGGGGGTGGGCAGGAGGGGGAGAGACACACGGGGCATGAGCGGGGGTGGGGGCGAGGGAGAGAGACACATGGGGCATGAGCGGGGGGTGCGGGGAAGGGGAGAGAGACACATGGGGCATGAGCGGGGTGGGCGGGAGGGGGAGAGACACACGGGGCATGAACGGGGGTGGGGGGAGGGAGAGAGACACACGGGACATGAGCGGGGGGTGGGCGGCGGGTGGGGAGAGACACACGGACAAGAGCGGGGGGTGGGCGGCGGATGAGGAGAGACACACGGACATGAGCGGGGGGTGGGCGGCGGGTGGGGAGAGACACACAGACATGAGCGGGGGGTGGGCGGCGGGTGGGGAGAGACTCACGGACATGAGAGGGGGGTGGGCGGCGGGTGGGAAGAGACACACGGACATGAGAGGGGGGTGGGTGGCGGGTGGGGAGAGACACACGGACATGAGCGGGGGGTGAGCGGCGGGTGGGGAGAGACACACGGTCATGAGCGGGGGTGGGCGTCGAGTGGGGAGAGACACATGGACATGAGCGGGGGGTGGGAGAGACACACGGGGGTGGGAGAGACACACGGGGCATGAGTGGGGTTGGGCGGGTGGGAGAGACGAGCGGGGCACGAGCGGGGCATGAGTGGGGGGTGGGCGGGAAGGAGAAAGACACACGGACATGAGCCGGGGGTGGGCGGGAGGGAGAAAGACACACGGACATGAGCGGGGGTGGGTGGGAGGGAGAAAGACACACGGACATGAGCGGGGGGTGGGCGGGAGGGAGAAAGACACACGGACATGAGCGGGGAGTTGGCGGGAGGGAGAAAGACACACGGACATGAGCGGGGGTGGGAGGAACAGGAGACAGGCACGGGCATGAGCGGGGGTAGGGGACTTACTGTGCAGGCGGGATACAAAGCCTCTCATGCGAGGAACAAAGATGGCGGGCGTCTGTGAAGCCAGACGCACTGCACGCTTTCACGCATCCAATGAGAGAGCATGTCAGATGTCCGCGGACATCAAGCAAGCTGCTTACCCAATCACCGTCCTGTCCGCGAAGCGAACACAGATATCACTAATTTTTTTCACTTACATTTTTGTCATTTTTTTAAAAACTACTGGACGGATTTACAACAAATAAAGCAAAGCACGCTTTCGAGACCAAGCCGCCGCTCCTGCTGCAAATTTGGTGTAAATCCGTCCAGCGGTTTGGGCTGTAGGCGTGAGCAAAGTTTTTTCCCATTATGTCTATGGGAAAAAAAACTTTGCCCCCCCTGGACGAATCCTCACCAAACTTTGCAAGAAAATTCAGAGTGACCAAAATACTTTTTTTGCAAAGTTTGCTGAGGATTCGTCCAGGGAGAGCGAAGTTATAAGCTGCCCAAAAAGTGGTCTTCCTATGGATATATATATATAGTGGCAGTTAAATTGTGAAGTTTTGCCAGATGACTAATTTTTGTCAAAATATTCACATGGCAACAAAAGGGGATTTCAAATGAGAGTGACCATATTTCTGTTCCAGACTCCTAAACCAATCCATAGAAAGAGGGTGGACTTGGGAGGAGAGAGACAAGTCTCTGCCCAATCCTAGTTGGGAGAACTCTTGCAGGGCACCGCTCAATATTGACATCTTGATGGTGTCATCACTGGTATATAAAGTGGATGCACTATGGGAGAAGGGAAAAAGCTGCTGAAAAATACAATTTGAAAGCCACAAGGAAGCACCAGAAGAGATTGCTGATATTTTATCTGGGTGGAGATGTCTATTACTGGGGTCGCCTAAAAAAGCTGACTGGGTCCTATGGTGAAAAGCTGGGGACCATCCTTGAGAGTGGTGTGACCAGACCCCTGCCCTGTTCTCCAGAGCGTCCCAAAATGCAGCTGGCTTTCCTGAAATGTAAACAAAGGTTTTAATTGTAAGTAGTATTGAGCCCTGTGAGACCAAAAGGTGGGGGAATTTGCTTGCTTTCAATCTTTTCCCTTTATATTGGGCGGGGTGGAGGCAAAACTGTGTAGATCTTTAGCCTAGTTAACTAAAAATATTAATTTCATTAATTCTCTTTGGCATAAAACCACAGGGAGGTTTTTGTTTAAATTCAAAATTAACAAAACTCATTCCTAGTGTGCGCTGAAAACTATAGACTGTAATTTAGTTTGGTAATCCTATGGGTCCAGCTTCCCCAACACAGACCTTTAAGTTTAGAAGGGTCTGAAAATCCAAAATTCTTGAATCATCTCAATGTGTACTATCCTACTTCCCCTAACACAGGCCTTTAAGTGGAGGGGGTCTGATACCCAAAATTCACAAATCTTCCCATTTGTTTTCTGTCAAGCTTCACCAACACATGCCTTTAAGTGGATGGGGGCTGAAAATCCAAAATGTGTAAATCATCCCAATTTTTACTGTCCAACTTCCCATACATAAACTACTCACAGACCTCTGACCATTTATTTCACAAGAGAATGTAGAAACAATTGCTATAGCTATCATAGGCTCAAAAATGGATTACTGTTGCAGCCTACTAATTGGCATCCCTCAGAGTGAAATCCAGCATCCCCAGGTAATTAAAAACATCGCAGTGAGGTAGGTTTATTAAAAACATAAAATGGAGGGATAATGTGTCAGAGGCCATATGTAGTCTCCACTGGCTACCTGTCAAAGCAAGAATCACCTTCCGATTGATGCTGATCACTCACAAATGCACATTGGCCCTGATGCCAGACTATCTGAAGGACTATTGTGGAAAAGAAAAATCGGAGACAACATAGATCCAGCAATACGTCTGAACTAGAAACTTGCAAATGTAAAACAAACAAATTCATCAAGGGAGTCTTCAGCACGGCTGCCCCTTTACCATGGAATAAAAGTCCTCTGGATTTAAGAGAAAGTCAAATAACAAACTCATTCAAGAAAAAATTGAAGTCCCTTCTGTTTTGCTAGAGACAATGGAGGTGCATATAAACTAGTGTAGGGTAGGGTCCTCCAGACTCTCTTGCTTTATTGTTTCATTGTTGCCTTGTCATGTTAAATATTGCGCCCTTAAGCCTACGGGTAATTTTCTTTTGTGGTAGAAATGTGAAAGTAAAGTAAAGTATAACACATGCCTTTAAGTGAAGGAGGGCTGACAATCCAAAATTCTTAAATCATCCAATTTTTACTGTCAAACTTTCCCAACACAGACCTTTCAGTGAGGGGTGTCTGAAAACAAACAGCTAAATCACCATGTGTTTATTTTAAACCAAAAGTGTGGGTGAAATCATGATTGCCATATGCATTTGTACCAATCTATAAGCCAAACTGCTAGCTTTTGCAGCAAAATCGAAATTGCTCAGCAGCACCTATGTAAATTGCTTGTGTTCATGGACCAGTGTTTATTTATGGAAGTGAATTTGAGATAAAGTAAAGTATTGTGATTTGTGTTTTTCCGAACCAACCTGTAGGATTTATTTGTGTAACCAGAAATGTAATTGTGAGCTACAAAGAAGGTGGTGTGTGTCGTTTTAGTATGATCTCCATTATTCATCATTCACATAAATGCCAATATATTTCCTATACTCTGGCCTGGGTTGAGGACTGGTGGGACCTGGCCTGTGCGGGTGGGGTGTGAAAGGGCATGGGCAGTTTAGTGGCGATGGATGGGAAACTTGTGTTAGAGGCTGGCTATAACCTCACGTTCTGCAGAGAGAATAATATGGAGAAGTGATGTGGGACAATTGCAACAATAAATGATTGGACTTCCGTGGGAACAAGCTTTGCGCGGAGCAGGCGAGGGAGGGAGGTGGTGGGGGTTGGGCTCTCTTTTATGTGTGAGGCGCTGGGCATGGGGAGAGCTAGGTTTTGCAGAGGGAGGATTTTCTGGGCCTAGTTAAACGATGCCGCCTGCTTTAATACAAAATGGCATTCATTAGTTGGCTGTGGGTCAGGTGTTACAGGTATATTTTTATGTTAAATCATGCAAACAGGTACCGTGGGGGCCTCTCCCCCCTTAGCTTACATGTGGTTTAGACACAGTGGGAATGGTGAGGGGGGTGGGATTGGACCACCTCGTCCGCAACAAAGGTCAGTGATAAAACATAAGCAAGTATTGCAGGGCTCCGTGATTGGGGGTGCAACGGTACTCCCCAGGTTAAGGGTGGTCTCAATATAACATGACAAGGCAGCCCTAGGGCTGTCAAACTAGCGAAATCTTCTTTCATTTCTGCGAATGTTCTTTGTGTTTTCTCTGTCCACATTGTGTTTGGGTTGTGTTTAGGTGGGTCATTACTTCCAATTGCTTTACTCTCACTGATCTGATTTGAATAATTGAAACCGGTTTGTGCAAATTTAGAATGGTGCCAATTTGTGATTTTGTAAAATTCATACTCCCTGCTGATATATCATGTCCTAAGTAGTGTACTTTCTCTTTCCAAAGCTGCAGTTTTTGCCAAAGGTTTTTGTGACCCTTTCTTGCTAGTGAAGTTTGCAGCATTAATGTGTCTTGTTTGCATGTTTTATTCAAGGGAAATGCAACTAATATGTTTTCTACATCCTTTACCAATGTCAACCTCCCTGTAATTTCAATAATATTTTCTATATCTTCCTTCCGGGCCTGGGAAAAGAGGGTTGATCGTTGTGTGTACCTGTGAAGTAAACAGATTCACATATGTGTCATGAAGTGAGAGCGTATGGCTAGGGAAATATGCACAAGTTCACACAGTGAGCAAATATGTTATCAAACAACATGCACTTAGGAACCAAGATACATGCACGCTGACACTCAAAATGTACAAGTGGAACATGATACAAATATATGGAAAGTGGTGTGAGGTAAGCACTTAGGAGCTTCTTATTATTCCAAGGAAGGTCTGCACGTTCCTCACACACAATTGCTATTGCATGTACTGTCCACTCTAGACCCGCAAACAGGGCAGGCAATGTCATTGTCTGTGAGCTGACACCCTCGATGGTATTATGCAAAGTAACTTAAAGACAATACTCAACAACATTTGGAATGTCAGAAAAGTCCACAAACCCTGCTGATCGAACACAGACCCAGAAAGGCTATAACCGATAAGTAGGGATAGCTTAATACATAAGACCAATGGGCATGGAGGATTAGTGCTTCCAGGAAAGTGTGGAAAATAGGCATTTACTATGCGCTACTAGCACAGACTTGGTGCTTTTTTCTGAAGTAGGCCCATTTAGCGTGGTGCAAAAAGTCCTTTTGCAGTACAAAGACACTTTGCTCCGCTCTGTGAATTAGCCCCAGTGCAAAGAGTATTTTTGCAGTACAAAGACACGTTGCTCCGCTCTGTGAATTAGCCCCAGTGCAAAGAGTATTTTTGCAGTACAAAGACACGTTGCTCCGCTCTGTGAATTAGCCCCAGTGCAAAGAGTATTTTTGCAGTGCAAAGTAATTTTGTTCCATGCTAAACGTTCTGTGAAGTAGGCCCTTAGCCTCTCCCATCTTTACATGTCAGTGATTATATCACATATATTCATAGCAAATTTGAAGTATGAGCATCACTGAAATGTACCAGAGTTTATAAGCAGATATTTTAGATATAAAAGTATAGAAATATGTTTTAAACATTTAACGCAAATCAACGATTTCACCTTATGAGCATACAAACACTCTGCCGTGTGAAAAGAATATAGGCAAGGGTGGTTAGCAGTTGGCTAGGACTTTTCTAATAAGGCAGAGGATGCAGCTGTTTAATTTGGCTGTATAACTGGTGAAAGCGTGTTTGCATTGATACGTTTTAGGAGGGGATGAAAGGGACAGGTGGCTATCTGGAGGCAGAATATTCCAGCTTTGTAAGGTTGACAAAATGGCCTGAGCTAAAATTTCGGATTTCTTGAAAAGAGGGAGGTTTATCCCACAAGAGTCTGGACCAGGACTAGTGACTGAATATCTAGATGTTGATTGTTTGGAGGTTAAATAGTTGCCCTGTAAGTGTTTTAGGGCCTGATTCATAGAAGTGTTTTATAATGGCGTATTCCCATTGAAAAGTGCTCTGTGAATCAGGTTCTTAGTGTTTAGTGCACGTGACTCGATAGATTCTGACAGACCTTTTGATGCCACATATAGGTAGAGATGCTGTCTTCACTATATCTTTGATTGGGGCACCGGGTATGGTGTGGAACTAGAATATTGCCCCTATTAAGTGTGGGCACATACTTTCACTGAACTGAGGGCAGAGGAGTTACAAGGTCTGGAAAAGACCCGGGGCTAAACTGCTGTCGGAACCTTGGGCTAGCTAGTCTTTTGGCTGTAGCTCCTGAGATTCTATCCGGGGCTACAACCAAAAGAACAGGGGCTGTTCCCCTGACTGAGGGACTAAACTCACTAGCAGGTAAGAAGAGAGCTTTGATTCCTTTAGCATTTTTTTTTTTGCTTTTAATTTTTTTTATTTGTGTTTTGGTTTCCAACTACAAAAAGAAAGAAATCTTTCACAATTTTTATGCAATTCATACATTCCAGAAATCCTTTAACATTTGAAATTTTACATTCTGGGAATTGACTTCGATGAGTGAACCTTTAGCTTCAGTGCATTACAAAAAGCGTGAATCTCTGAGTTGGTGAAATAGTGAGGGAAGATGAACCAGAAGAGAACATAATGGCATGATGTGAACTCAATATTGAATTATCATTCATCATTTTTTTTCGTTTGCATTCTTTCTTTCTTCTTTTATTAGTTTCTTTTTTTCCCATCATCCTATCTTCCTTTCCACATCTCTTCCCTACAGCACAGTCAGTGTTAGTGGACGGAAATACCACAGTGCATGGACAGGGCCGGAAACTCAGCATACCAGAAAAGTGGAAAAGTGCTCAAATGGGCGAATGATTGCTTGAATTAGTATTCATTCATTCGATTTAATTACCTTTTTTTTAAATCAAAAACGAAATACAAATACACTGTTAAATGCGTAGAACACAAATACATACCGGTCAAAGGCCAACAAGAAATACATCAATTCAAAATGCTCTGACTCGCTCTTTTCTTCAATGAAATCTAACAATATCTTCAATCTACAATTCACATTATAGAGATACAACTAGTCATTCTATTACTTTTAGTCATCTGTGCATGCCGTCCTAATAGTTTTGGATTAGGAAACCACTAGCTCAAACATATCGCTCTACATACCTATGTGTTCATTATTAATGATTTATATGGCGCCAACTGCGAGCAGAGTTGTTTTATGGACCGGAAATATGTATGCATGGTGGTATTTGCTTCCAGTAAAACTGACTATCCTTTAAGAGAGCAGTAGAACGGAAGGAAAACAAAGAAAAAAAGGAAAATAGTAATAAAGAATACAACCAATTAAAAAAGTATGAATCAACGTCCATATGTGTATGCATGTCACTAATTTAAGATGGCGACCTTCTGCAAGTGCTTTAAAACAGGTTCAATGACATTGCATTGGTTACAGGGACAAATATCAATCCTCTTGTCTTGTTGCCAGCTCTGCCAGGTCCTTCATTGGCTTGTCTTTCACATTCACAACGCTAGAGCAGGTATGTCATTTTAGATGCAAGTTTGACAAAATTTATTCCAGAACGCCTTTAATGTTGTGCTTAATGTATGGGAAATTCGCGAACATAACACACTGTAGCAATTATAGATGTAATCAACAACAGGCAAGTGTTCATATTTCACCTACAAAGCGAGGTGGATCAATGGAGGCATTAGCATGGCAGATAATCATCAAACCCTTCTAAAGAACTTGAAAGCGAACCAGCTCCTTCATACAGGAAGCATAACCAGCAGGATGAAGCCCCAAAGGGCCAATTCCGAAGGCATAGTGTAAGAGTAAATTTGCTAATCCACTTGAGCCAGCACAGGACTGTCACTCAGTGCAGCTCATCGGACTCAGAAGGCCTTTAATCCAGGGCTATCTCTGCCAGAGGTGATTTCCAGCTTCCCCTGACGCTAAACATCCGCTGGCAACTCTCCAAGACACAGGGAGGCCAGCGCGGCACTTCAGGGCGGAAGCGTTCCAGAACAAAGATGCACTGTACACTCGCGCGCGCTTTCTGAGGAAGAGTCATGTGCGCAGAAAAGCAGGCTCGAGACAGGCCATCCATGGGAAGGCTGCCCTCTTCATGAACGGAGATGCATGGTGTGCCTTAGCCGTTTTCTCCGGATAGGGTGCCTAAACTGAATATCGATATCAGAATAAACAATGCCCCAAGCCAGAATTTTGTTACTGGCTTTAAAAAATATTGTTGTGTGCTGGGTCGGCCTTAGGGCAGGACCAGCAGGGTGAGTGTCCGGGGTGCCATTAGCCATCTGAGACGCCAGCTGGGGGGCTGTCTTTCAAGGTCTCCCCCGAGCTGGCGTGGTGGCAGTAGGCGCATCAAGCGCCCTATTGAAGTAAATACCTTGCTGCTATGGTGCGGGAGCAGGGTGGTTTTAATAAGAATAGGGCACTCATGCATTAGCATCAGTGCCCTTTTCCAGTGATTAACTCCCTGCTCCGGCATGGGAGCAGGGAGTTAAACAAAATGTGGCAGGGGGGGGCATGCGGGAAGGAATGCGCACATTTTTGTTTCCTTGCCCGGGGGCGCTGCCACTGCTGATTGTGTTCTCAGGGTGTTCTCAATACGTTGTGAGCTCGACGTACCTTACACTGGCTTTGTGAGTAGAGCACTTGTTCTAGGATCAGAGTCTGTATTCAGGTCGTGTTCTCCTACTACACTTATTGACAGTGCCAATACCGTAGGATATTTCTACGAATGACTATTCCAGGAACCGTTTACTATTATGACTTACGTTGTCCTGTCTATTTATATATTAGAAACGAATATAAAAATACATTTCTGAAAAAAATTCTGTGTGTGTGCACAATGCTGACTAGCACCAATGTTTGGAAGGATGGCTGTCTGAACCGATGACTTGTACAAATATAGAATGTTATCTTCAGGATGCAAGTTAGGAGTCAGCAGTGAAGGGGAAATGATACTCTGCTGCTATTAATGTATGAAAATGCTTTGATCTCGATTTAGGACAAAATCATTTGACAATGCTCCCATTACATTATGTTTTACTTTGCATTTTATATGTGTTTATTAAAGGTTGATTAGCCAACACATGTAGTTAGGGTATTCTTTAATTGGTTTTAGTGATTATTTATTTTCCTGGCTTGAATTTATTTTTTGTATTGGTATGCTTCACTTCTTGCATAATTTTCTTATTTGAAATTGTTTTCCCTTATGGAAAAATGAATGTTCAAACGAAAGCCTGTTTGATTGTTCGTTCTTTACCTAATTCATTCATTCATTCATTCATTCTTTCATTCAAATATTGTTGTGCATATTTACCCATATAACATGCCTACAAACCTGTATTATTCGGGTGGTGCTCATTGGCTCAATTTTTTCCTTTGCATTCTGTGACTCGTAGTCCTTGTAGTCTTGGATGTATAATGATACAATCAAAATAACAGATCCCAGAATTCAAAGAAAAATGAGGAAAGAGCGCACATGTGCCGAAAGACATAGCCCATGTTTGACTAAAAGGAGCCCCTTGCATTCCTTCCAAAGTGAGCACTGCAGGCAGCTGCGACTGTTCCTCTGGACCCTAGAAGTGCTGCATCGGAGGCGGTAATTGCAGTTGCTTCACAACACTGAGGGCCTGAATCGGAGGTACGTGCATGGTTTACAGCCTGCCAATGACGCTAGTTATCATCATTAATTCAGGGCAGACACTTTGAGGGCATTCGCCTTTGAAAGCGCTTCTTCTACTCGTTTTATAAAAGGAGTTAAAATACGGCACGTGTGAGAGCTCTTTCTACATGTGTACAAAGTTTTTCCATTTAAAACCTAGGGTTTTCCTTGGACGGCAACACCACTTTTCTAATTTACTTAAGGCTCTACAAGACTTTAGTAAATAAGAAAAGTGGCATTGGCTACGCTTTGATCTTATTTATTTATGTATGTATTGTGTATTTGTAAGGCGCTTATATAGCAAGTACATTGTGTTTCAAACCACCTACAGGACAACAGGGAGGGAACATGGTAGGGAAATGCAAATATAACAAAGAAAGATAGATGTAGTCCTACTAGGCCTTGTGAGCATTCAGAACGTGCAAGTGCAGAGGAAGAGAGAGGGGAGGTAAGTGCTAGTAGTACCACAGGGGGAAGTGCTGGTGTTGGGGGATAGGAGCTGTTAAGGGACTTGTTAAGAGTGGTCAACTGCCAGTAAAATGGTAAGTGCAGGCCTGTGATAGCACAGGCCAGTGGGTGCCAAGGCAAGTGCTGGGAGCGGGCCGAGGCTAAAGTCAATTGGGTGTGTGAGGCCAGGACCCAGGTGGACACAGAAGTACCCTGGTCACCAATCTCAACAACTTTGAGAATTTGCAGAGGAGGGAGGGAAGGAGTAGGTGAAAAGGAAGGTTGTGCAGAGCTTCCAGAAAGTGACAGGATCTGGCTCAAGACGATTATTCCATACGAGAGAGCCAGCCGAGGAAAGCGATCAGACACCACTCGCTGTTTAGCAAAGCGCTTGACACACAGAGAATTGGTGCCGGAGGATTGTAAAGATCTGGAGGTAAAGTATTTAGTGAGCGTCAGTTGTAGATAGCATGGTCCCCGCCCCCAGATGGCCTTGTGCATGATGCAGAGGGATTTGAATTTGATCCTTGCAGCAACCATGAGCCAGTGGAGAGATTACAGGGATAGAGATATGCGGTCCCTGCGCTTGAGGCCAAGGACAAGTCTTGCAGCCCCATTCTAGATTAGCTGTAGGGGTCGTAGAGAAGAAGAGGGTAGAAGAGGCCATTGCAGTAGTCTAGCCTAGAGAGAACCGGGGCTCTAGAGACATTGAACTTCTGGGGGAAAGTGAGGAAAGGAAGAATTCCTTTGAGAAGGTGGAGCTGAAAGTGGGCCTTCGTGGCAAGGTACTGAATGTGAGGGAGGAAGGAAAGAGAGGAGTCGAGATGACTCCAAGTTTTCTGGCTTCAGATGAAGGAGAGGGGGAGAGCCCATAGAGGGTGGCCAGAGTGAGGGGTCGGTTAGGGGAAAACCTGCTTCTCCAAGAGTTTCCCAAGGAAGGGGGTGATGGAGATGGGGTGGTATTTAGCAGGACAAGAAAGGTCTGCAGAAGGGAGTGCTTGAAGGAGGATGTGAAGGATCCAGTAGCAAAAGAGTGGTTGCAGAAATCAGCAAGTGCAGGTGCAAGTCAGCAAGTGCAGGGGCAAGAGAGCAAGAGAGCGGACAACTCTGGTAACCTCATAGGTATGATAGGAGAGAAGGAGGAGAGAAAGGCAGAGGGGGCATGGGAGGCCATAGAAGGCAGGGGACGGGTGAAGTAGAGAGGGAAAGAGAAGCAAGGATGCTCAGGATGTCCTGAGTTTTAGCAGTGAAGTATGTGGCCAATGCTTTACAGAGGGCCTAGGAGGGAGAGTTAAGCAGTGTTGTTGGATGCACCAGAGACATGATCCTGGATGTGTGCCCTTTTCTTGGAGTGAATGGAGAGTTGGTATTGCCTTTGGAGCAGGTGACAGGCCAGTTTGTCAGAGGGTGAGCCTGAGGTCTGCAACTTCCATTCCGCAGCTCTGCACTTGCGTTTCAGAGCTGCAATATCGGAGTCGTACCAGGTGTTATACTTGGAGGCATGTTTTAGGCAGATCCTCATTACTGGGGCAAGAATGTCAAGAGTGTTAGTGATGGCAAGATGAAGGTTGCAGAGAGCGGAGTCAGTGGTATAGTCTGCAGTGGGGAGAGAGGGGGATGAAGGTAGATCCAAAGACAGTAGATGACATTCGTTTCATCGGATGGATGTTCGTGAACGAAGTTGGCAGCGAAGTGGGAAGTGCGGTCGGAAAGGAGAGACGACCCAGGTGAGAGTAGAGGAGAGAATGGAGACCAGGATTTTGGGAGTTTGTGTTGATGAGTGGGGAGGAAAGAAAAAGATCAGTGTGGATGAAGGCATCAAGAGTGTGTCCAACCGAGTGAGTACGGCAGAGGGGAGAACAGAGAGGGAGAGTGAAGTGCAGAGGTCACGGAAGAGAGTGGATGCCATGATTGAGGAGTCAAAGTGGATGTTGAAGTCACCCAGGAGAAGGAGTTTAGAGGTGGTTGTGAGGAGAGAGGAGGAGAAATCAGCCCATTCAGAGAGGAACAGAGTTGTAGATTCGGGTGGCCTGTAGATAGTGGCAATGATCAGGGAGGAAGTGGAAGAGATAACCCACTTGCAGACCGGGCTCTGGACGAAGAGTAAGGCAGTGTGGGTATGAGGGAATGAGGGAGAGGGAACCCACTCATGGAAAATCAGGGCAACCCCACAGCCAGCACGGTTAGGGTGAGGCTTGGAGATGATCTTATAGCTATCAGGGATAAGGGAGTAAAAAGCAGTGACTGAGGTGGGAACCATCTCGGTAAGAGCGAGGGTATCAAGGTCAAGGTCTCCAAGTAGGAGACCGATGTAAGCAGAGTGTTTGATAGGAGTATGTGGGTTAGCATGGCTAGATGACAAAGGTCACTGCCTTTGAAGGTTTTCCAAGGAGGGGTACAGGGTTGTGGTCGGAGGAGGAGGGGCAGAGAGAGTGGAGGAAGGACTAGCAGGTGTAGGAAGGAAGTTGACGAGGGGTGGCAAGCACCTGTCAAAGTAGAAGAAGTTGGGTTGAGGAACCTGAACCAAGATAGTGCCATTGTGACATTAACAATACACCTGGATGATGAGAAACCCAACAAGAGTACTTTCCATTTAGTGCCACCATTAATGGGTGAAGGTGTTTGAGGAGAGAGAGAAACAATGACGAGTCCATAGATTCGGGGCTGCACTGACATAGGTGTCTGTGATTGGTAGACCAGGGTTAGTGGTCAGGATGTCTTTTTTTTAGCTTTTTTCTTCCAGACTTCGTGAGGGAGTATAGGTGATAATATAGAAGTTAGAAAAGATAGGGGAGATGGTGAGTGCCATGAGGTGGTGGAGGATAGGAGGAAGATAGAGGAGGGTTTGCACAGCACAGTACTAGCACAAGGTCACTAGTTGCCTAGTGGCCAATGGAAGCAAGAAACAGATGCAATGGGATCACTTTAGTGCTGTAAAAAAGAAGGGATGCTGTGATTGTTAAGAAACACACCAAGGTTTGAATTACACCAGAAGCACAGAATGCAATGCAGAAAGGGGTGCAGAGAAGTTAAAAAAACACACCACGTTTTGAATTACACCAGAAGCATAGAATGCAATGCAAAAGTGTGTGCAGAAATGTTAAAAACACACCAAGATTCGAATTACACCAGAAGCACAGGAAGCAAGGAAACGCAGGATCAAGAAAGGGAAGATGACATAGGCACAGTGGCGCACCAGACATTTGACATTTTTCATAGGGGTGGCCTGATGAGGCCACAGGAAATCTAAGGGTGGCACACAAAAATAAACACATAACTAAATTTCAGGAATTCTATTATGCTGATGTACGGTATAGTCCAGTTGAAATCTATGTATACATGACAGTTAAGGAATTGCATATTGACATAGTTCCATTTTTTATTGAACAGTTAATTAATTAATGTATCTGATGTGCAAAGACTACTACCAGTACGGTTAACATATTGAGTTCCGAAATACTTTTTGTGCTCTGTAAGGAATATGTGATGTGTATATGTCTGTTCGGCAATTTATTGTTGTTCAGACAGAATAGTTGTACGGCTTTGACTTGAAAAGATAAATATACAGCACATTGATTGTAAGTAAGGAACAAAACATTTACTGAGAACACGCCTACTCACGTAAAAAAAAAAACACGGAGGCCTAAACCTTTCTCAATACAGCTGTATTTGGTTCATGTTGCTGTGTGTTCTTGTAAACTAAAATATATACTTACAAAAAGGAAACAAAAAGCATAATCATGGACAATATACATTTTAATATAGCCTACTCAACCTATTTACATCCCTGCTTTACTAGGCTAAATTTTTGTGTGTGTCTTCTTGCAAACTAAACATAAACAAAGCAAAAGTGCATAAACATGGACAACAATATACACTTTAATGTAGCCTGCTCAGTACTCAACCTATTTCCATTCCTATTCATTATTAATGTATTATTAATTAATATAACTTTATTCGCTTGTTGCTGTGTTTTTGGCAAATACATCCACAAATTCATCAAGATTTATCACCCTACCCCTTCTTGACTAAACACTTAACAACCCCATATAGCTCAATCGCTCATCACTCATTGTATTTCTCAAAACAGTCTTGATTAACTTTAGCCCAGAAAAACTATGCTCACGTGCTGCAGTGCTCACAGGTAATGCAAGTTCAATTTTGCAAAGTTTAAACATCTCGTGGAATACTTCCTTGTATGGCTCAAGGAAGACTCTGAGCTCTATTAAACTATTTGTTTTTTTTAAAACTACTACTTTGCCTCCTATCAAGAATTTGTTTAACATGAGGGATCTCATATGCTAGATCCTCAGTACTGCAGTTGTATTGCGAGGCATATGGAAACACTACATTTCTCTCACAAAATGTGGGATGGGAGGGATTCAAGGCTTGTATCCCTTGCATAACGGCACAACTTTCTTTAGAAAATCTTCTCTTCACCTCAGAGAGAAGCACATCAACAATTGGAATAAATTGTCCTGCCCGAAATGACTCCTTATCTGTATTGGCATGCCTTTGAAATATAGGCGTGGAAATGTAATACCCTTCAAGCCTAGAGCTTGGTGTGACCTGACACTCTGGAGGTGCAGCAGCAACGTTGCATTGCTCAGCAAGGGTCATAGTATTGTTTCAAATCTCATTAGAGTCAGCGCCCTCTCTATAACGGTTTAATGTGTCAACATGAGTATCAACAAGGGTAACTGCTGCAAACAAAAAGAGTTGTGGGGACTGTAAAATATCTGACAGATGTCTTATCTCACCAAAAACATTAGTGAATGTTAAAAGGAGGCCAACAAACTCTAAATCTATTTGGGCTAATAGGCCTCTTGCCTCCACAACTCTGTCACCATTTCTCTCTTCAGATATTTCTTTAAGTAGACGTATGAGGGCTGGCAGTCTGTCCCTCACTGTCTTGCAAGCATTGTACCAACAGACACAGCGTGTCTCTATCACCCTTTAAAACTCTCTTGGGCCCCCCTGAAACGTGTCCCTCTGTACCTCTAGCCATCTTTGATGCACATATGACCCTGACACAAACACATACAGTTTCTGCAGAAGAGAAAAGAAGCAATAAACTTCAGGGATGCATTTCACACTGTCAACTAATACTAAATTAAAGCAATGTGCAATGTGCACTGCAGTGAACATAAAAAGTAAATGGGGCCTCTAATTTAATGCGTGCCTGCACTCCTGTGTTCATTCCACTCATGAAAGAGGCACCATCATATGCTTGTCCCACTAGGTGGTTTCTGTAGTCAAGACCATAGTTCTGTAGTATTTGCATCATTTTCTGTGAAAGCGCTGCAGCATCTAGTCGCTCTGCTGCTTCAAATGTTGGGAAACTTTCACATATTGAATAATTGTAATAATATCGAATTAGCAAGGTAATTTGTTCCTTCCTGGCAATGTCTTTGGTCTTGTCGACCATAATGCTGAAAGCCCCACTTTGTGCAACTTTATTAATTACTCAGGTGCGGCCAAATTCAGCCAGGCAAATCATTATTTCATTTTGTGTGCTATGCCCAGGGTATGTTGCATTTTTTTGACTTGTCATTTTTCTTTTGACTGTGTGATCATGGTTGGCTAGCAGTTCCACAATAGAGAGTACATTTACTTTATTCTGGCCTTCCGTTTCTTTATGTGCTCTCTGTGCAATGTTTTGCATGTTGGGTTTCTCCAACAGTTTTAATGTACTCTCTATTTTCCCTCACTATTTTATTATATTCTGGATTAAAGGAGGCTGAGAGAGAACATTTACTTGCAATTGACTTTTCATATTCTGCCCCTGCTAACATAGCAATAGTATGTGATTCTGATTTGCCATGGCCTACAAACCCCCATCTTTGTAAATTGCTTGTTCCAATGTTTGAATCCTGCTAAAGGTGTAAACACAGAATCACCTGAGATGGGGAGACTGACGTGCCAGCAGGCATAGCAGTAGCCAGAATCTTTACTTTGAGAATATGCCAGCCATTTATGTGTGAAGTACCATTATTTCATGAAGCCGCGTCTTCTACCCCCTTGGACGGTCCGAGAGAACAACTTCAGATGTGGCTGTTTGGGCCCCTCACCTCTTGACTGGGATGTACCTAGAAAAACGAAACAAGAGTTACTCTTTAGTCAGCCATCTATTTTATTATCCGGGTCACACTGCAACATTGTCATAATTTCACCTGTTGGTCTGAGAACAGCTTGAATAGCGCTAGCTGAGTCCTGCCTCGCCCTCTCTTTGACTGTTGTTGCTGATGCCTGTTCCACACTTTCGGCCTGCATTGGGCCGTGGCAGGTTTTGTGTCAGCCAGTAGTTCAAACCCTCTCCTCTCCCTCTACTTTTGAGCACCCAGTAGACTTACTACTAGGGGTTGCAGTGGTAGGCCCAGCAACCCATTACTCTTGTGTGAAGGACCAACATTAGAAGTAATCAAATGTACAGCAATACACTTTTCTTACTAAAACAGCAAGTTTTTTTTGCAGCGTTGTGCTTCTAGTGCTCATTAAACACAAGAATAGATAGAGGATTTATTTTCACGCAAAGGTAATACACGAGCATTGAAAATAGTAGTCAAACAATAGGCACTAAATCAGAGCCATGCTGCCCTGATCAAACTTCCCCCTACTTTTCCCCTACACTCCCCCCTCTCCCTTCCCCCCTGCACCTCTCTCTGTCGCACTTGCATGATTATAATGTCGCAAGGCCTAGTAGGATCGTTTTTCTTGCCCCCCTCTGCCTTCTCTCCCTTGTCTTGTGGCGCCTACAAACACTTGTATACAGGCCCATTATAAATCTCCTATTGTATTACTGACATTAGGAGCAAAGCAAACATGAGTATGCCAGCAGATATGTATGGGCACAATCAGCATGAAAATTATTTTACACTGGCAGAATACTGGTATAAAGTGGGCAAAAGCTCCATGAAAATGCTTGTGTGCACTGTTGGTGACTTTGCATCTAGTTGAATTTTTCATGTGTTACTGTACAGAACACATTGCGAACTGTGGTACTTTTTACCCAATTTTTCACAAAACGTGTGCTGTAAAACACACCATTTTAACCCATTATTTAAAATATTTCCTTACGGGGCGAACACCCCGAACCAGGCTTGTTAGGTCCGGGCTGCCTGACAATGCTTAGGTGTTCCTGCACATTCAGCCAGGGGGAGAACAAATCCCAATTCCTCTCTGGGCTCCCCTTAGGTTGGGCCCATCTTCATTAGCATTAGGCACCTCTTGTTAAATGACCCTAGCTACGTCACAGGCTCATTATGTCTCTGTGCGCATGCAACAAATCCGAAACAAAGCTTAAAATAATCATGCACAGAATACCGCTCTAACCACATTCAGTCATGCACGCAATCCCAAAACATAACCCACGAGACACCAGCCTCTAAAAATCCTTATGCTGCAAGCAAAACACTCTACACACATACATCAAAAAATAAACTAAATTATATTAACACTTGGTAACTCTAATAGGGATTCCATATAGTGAGTCTTCTTGTATTCATGCACAGCCCATCCAAAGACCATAGCGCAAAGACATGTGATATGCCATATGTGCAACTAGTCATTGTGAATTCACTAAACATAATGCACAAACATACAGATATTACATGTTGCTACTGCACCAAAAGATATCCAAATCATGACAGCTATGCTGAAACAGAAATAACTGTACACATGTAAAATGCATATTGTTACAGAAACACCATTTTCAATTCAACAACAAAATAAAACCTCTACCTCTGGAGTCTGACAAACCAGAGACTTAAACCACTGGCCAGACCATGCCCAATTGTTCCACTACTAAAAGCCTTTTGTGCACAACCTACATGCAGCTGTGCTGAAGATGGAAACCCGGAAAAAACACAGCCTGGAAATGTGAGCCAAAGGAGAAGTGCGTCCAGGCTCAGGCTGTGTTTATTTCCAAGTGCACAGGGTCCACTGACTGTGCATGTGCGATCACTCATCAGTGGCCAATGGGGTGCTACCATCATATGTGTCTCTCTAAGTCCGAGGCCGGGCCTTCTGAAAAAAGCAAAAAATACTATTCTTTTCTCTGTAATCTGGGTTTTTGTCCATGAATAGTTCAGTGCGAAAACAAAAACAAAAACAAGTATTTTTTGTGTTGCTTTTTCACAGGGTGGCCGATGGGGAACCAACATTTTTATAAGGGTGGCAATGGCCCCCCCTTGGCCACCCCTTGGTGGTGCCCTGCATAGGCACACCTTGGTGTAACAGCTGTTTAGGAGTCCTCAAAGTTCCAGAGGCCCAAGTTTGTGGTACAACAGACTGCATGCCTACTGGCTGCTCCATGAGGTGCTGCATAGGTTTAGAATGGAGTGGGGACCTCCGAGACCAGGACAGGCTCAGACAGGGCCTTGGTAGTGGGCCTTGGGAGGTGGGCCAGCACTCGCCTGCTGGCTAACTAATTGACTGCTGAAGAAGGTGGAATAGCCAATCACAGTAACAGGAGTGATGATGAAAGCTGAGGCACTCCAGTGCCTTGAAGGAGTACAAATGTGGCACCCATGTTTGGATAAATGTGGCCACAGTTGCTAAGTGGCACCCAAGGCAAAGGGGATATAATTGAAAATAATTGAAAAGCACTGGCTGGGTAAACAACCTCTTAAAAGTAAAACCAATAAGAGCATTCAAACATTTTCAGACACAGACACAGATAAAAGTTGGGAAAATAAGTCTCAATGAGCTTCATAGGGGTTACAGATGACCCTTAAATTATCCTCATATCATCTGCTACAGTGTGCTGCCAAATGCTTAGCCATCAGTTACACCCTGACTCCTACAGGAGGCAGGAGAGGACAGAGGAGAACAATGCTAGATACTCAGGAGATGGTGTACTTTAAAACACAGAGTATTATGCCCTTCACAATACTTGAAGTCGGCTCAGAAAGATTTGGGTGCCACATGCTGGGCAGAGAAGTTAGAACTTTGCCCATGTGTGGTTGAGTGTAATAGGTCTGTCTTGATGGAGGCACAGCTGCACACACGCCAGCAAGGCCATAACAGAGCATGTTAGTGATAGACTCATGTGCAAGAGGAGTCATTGACCCATCTGCGCTTGCTCTGTGTGCTCACTGGCATCGGCTGCATGAGCATGAGAAAAGCAAGTAAGTTGAATCTATATGCACATGTGTACATATCTGTGTGTGTCTGTGTGTTTTTATATTGGTGTGGTTACTGGGGACAATATGGATTGAGAAAGGGAAATCTATGGTTGAAGGGAATAGAGGGCTTGGAAAAAGTTTTTTGTGGCCAGTGTGAGCAACATGTTGCAACTCTGTGGGGTTATTGTCATGATGCCTACCCCCGGAGCACCAGGCCAGGCCCAGCACCCCCAGGAGCAGGCGTCACGCCCCCGGGTAAAAGCCCAGCGGCCCTTTATAGGGGCTCTTTGGACTCTGTCCTGGCGCCATTGGCGCCAGGCTCATGTTGGACATCAGTCCTGGCGCCATAGACGCCAGGCTCATAAGGGCAAGTGTTTGGTGCACTTACCTGAAGCAGACCATGCTGCACACTCACCTGATGCAGACCATGCTGCATGAAGAACCAAGCCAAATGAGGCTTATGAGGGACTATTTTTCTGAAGGAACTATTTTGTTACTTGGGTGGGGCTGTGGAAGAATACTCACCTGGAACTTCTTCCAAAGCTATTTAAGCCACGCCCAGAGAGCCACACGTGCTTTGCGTTGTTCTGCATCCCAGCAGCTGAACGCTCACCATGTCTGCTCCTGCACCTGGACTCCAGCCACTCCCGCCTCAAACCTGGAACACCTGTAAGGGAATAAGAGAAGAGAAAGGTGAAAACCAAGAACTTATTCAACCTTCTTACCTGCATCCGGAATCTTCACGCCAGCATTACTGAAGGAATACTTCCATTTAAAAGCACCGTGTTGCTCGCTGCAGCGCTGCGCTTCACTCACCTGTTCCCGAGACGCCTCCCGGCTCCATCGCGGCTCTCAGCACCGGTCGCCACATCTCTGCACCTAGGGGAGAGAAGAAGAGACAAAAGGTGAGCAAGGGAACACAAGAGGAAAGCCGAATTTTCAGCCATATTACTTACCGGCTTTTCTTGGTGAACCATTCCACATCTCGGGTCGGCGCCGCATCTTTGGCAGGTACCGCACCCCGGCCCCTATGGAGAAAGGACAAAAGACATTACTGGGGAATTATAAAGACATTTAGAGGGGTCGCCCCCATCACTAACTCACCTGATTTACCACCGGCAATTTAACCCCTCAACGCATCGCCTTTGTTCTGCACCTGAAATAAAGGACAGAAAAAACAACATAAAAGGAGGCTCACATTTGAACTTTTGCATCTTCATACTTACGGCGTATCGCTCAGAAAAGTCAAGTGGATGTGCCAGCGCCATTCTGAAAACCAGTGAAGTAACCGGACGAACGCGCGCCCCTGCACCAGAAGCAGGATGGAGAGTTCATTCTTCCAAACCATAAGGTGAGCTTAAACCGGGGTTTTGGAGGAAGTCAGAGAAGAACGAAGGGGGGAAGGGGGGAGCAAGCACACTATTCAGCAGACAGTTAATCCCCTTTCTCATCTGCAGAAGGATATTCCTACGGGCCAGACAAGCAAGTTTTGGGGGTCCTGTTCAATCGGTGGTCCGAATTCTGCGCATCACGCTTGAAGAGGCCACAGCAACCCAGACCAGACCAGCGCCTCTGTGGGAGCCAGGTGAGCATTACAGTTATGTTATGTTACTTGGCATTTATATAGCGCCTTATGTATCATTGGTATGATCGCAAAGCGCTGGTTGGTTGAACACCCCCGGGAACCGTAGTTCAAGTCAGTAGAGAGAGAGAGAGTCATAAGGTGTGTGGGTGCACCGGATATGTGTGCAGCCATTGTGGCAGTTGCATAATAGCTGCCTCTTAACGGTAGGTGTGGTGGTTGGGAGGTCAGGTATATGTGTTCATTCTTGAGGGTTGACACCCAGACTGATTTCTGGCTGTGTTAGGCCTGAGGAGATGTTTAAACTAGCAGTGTGTGCTCAGCTAGCTGTGTTTAATTAGGATGATGAGGAGTATGTGGCGGGGGTTAGTATGAAAACAGCTATACTTAATGTGACATAGTATCGCTGTGTTCTAGTTGAGTGGTGGTGTATAGGAGAGAGTAAGCGTGGTAGTGTGATATGGTGGTTATCAGTAAGGCGCTTGAGGTCGATCACTCCATCTGTGCCATCTGTTCTATCCATTTTATTTACTCTGTCCGTTCATACCACTTTGTCTGTTCATCCATTTTCTTCTGTTTCATTCATTTAATCTATTAGTCCTTCCATCCATTCCATCCACTCAACCCTTCATCCACATGATCTACTCCATCCATTCCATAGACCCATTTCATCCTTCCCATCAGTTTAATGTGTTCTATCCGTTCCATCCTTCCTATTCATTTGATCCGCTCTGTGTGTTCCACCCACTCCATCAGTTCCATCCACTCAATCCATTCCATCCGCTCTATCCATTCCATCCACTCCATCCGTTCCATCCACTCCAACTGTTCCATCCACTCCATCTGTGCCATCCGCTCTATTCGTTCCATCTGCACTATCCGTTCCATCTGCTCCATTTGTTCCATCTGTTCCATCCACTCATCTGTTCCATCCACTCCATTCGCTCTATTTGTTCCATCCGCCCTATTCGTTCCATCCTCTCTATTCATTCCATATGCTCTATTTGTTCCATCCACTCCAACTGTCCTATCCACTCCATCTGTTCCATTCACTCCAACTGTCCTATCCACTCCATCTGTTCCATCCACTGCAACTGTTCAATCCACTCCATCCTCTCTATTCGGTCCATCTGCTCTATTCATTCCATCCACTCCATCTGTTCCATCCACCCCATCTGTTCCATCCACTCCATCAGTTCCATCCACTCCATCTGTTCCATCTGCTCTATTCGATCCATCTGCTCTATCCTTCCATCCACTCCATCTGTTCCAGCCACTCCATCTGTTCCATCCACTCCATGCGCTCTATTCGTTCCATCTGCTCTATTTGTTCCATCCACTCCAACTGTTCCATCCACAGCATCTGTTCCATCCACTCATCTGTTCCATCCATTCCATCTGTTCCATCCACTTAATCTGTTCCATCCACTCCATCTGTTCCATCCACTCCATCTGTTCCATCCACTCCATGCGCTCTATTCGTTCCATCTGCTCTATTTGTTCCATCCACTCCAACTGTTCCATCCACAGCATCTGTTCCATCCACTCATCTGTTCCATCCATTCCATCTGTTCCATCCACTTAATCTGTTCCATCCACTCCATCTGTTCCATCCACTCTACCTGTTCCAACCACTCTACCTGTTACATCCATTCCATCTGTTCCATTCACTCCATTTGTTTCATCAACTCCATATATTCTGTCTACTGTATCCGTTTCATCCACTGAATCCATTCCATCCACTCAATTAGTTCCATCTGTTCCATTCGTTAAAACTACGCATCATTTCCATCCGTTCCATCTGCTCGTTCGTCTCATCCATTCAATCCACTCATCCATTCTATCCGTTCATCCCTACCATCTACTCCATCTGTTCCTTCCACTCTGTCTGTTCCATCCACTCCATCCATTCCATCCACTCCATCCGTTCCATCCACTCCTTCCGTTCCATCCACTCCATCTGTTCCAACCAGTCCATCTGTTCTATCCACTCTACCTGTTCCATCCACTCCGTCCGTTCAATCCATTCCATCCGATACACTCCATCCGTTCCATCCACTCCATCCGTTCCATCCACTCTGTCCATTCCATCCACTACATCTGTTCCATGCACTCTACGTGTTTCATCCATTCTATCTGTTTTATCTAATGCATCCGTTCCATCCACTGCATCCATTCCATCCATTTCAGCCGTTCCATCCACTTCATCCATTCTATCCACTTCATCTGTTCTATCCATGTCATCCATTTCTTCCGTTCCCCACTCCATCTGTTCCGACATCCATTTGTTACATCTATACCATCCTTTCTTTTCATTCCAACCAGTACGTCCACTCTGTTCCATCTGTTTCGTCTGTTCCATTCGCTCCGTGGGTTCCATCCATTCCGGCCAGTACATCAATACCAGCTAGCACTCCATTCCATCCACTCCAGCCAGTACGTCCACTCCGTTCCATCCGTTTCATCTGCTCCATCCGTTCATTCCGACAAGTAGACTCAATCCAACTAGCTCTCCGTTCCATCCATTCAATTTGTTTCATTCACTCTATCGTGTTCAAGTTTTCATTGCGTGGGGAGGTAGGGGGAGGAGACTGAAGGAGCGCGTTCGTTAGGTCGGGACGGATTTTAGTTTCTTCCAGCATTTGCATAGATTAGGAGGTTCTGGTTCGGGTACAGGGAGAGGGGCGGGTGAGCGAATGTTGAAAGGGACAAAGAAGTGATCGGACCAGATGATAGGGGTGGGGGGGTTTATGGGATCGGAAGATGGCATCAAGGGTGTGTCCTTTATAGTGAGTTGGCCAGTTTATGTGGGTATGTAGGTTAATCGCGTCGAGGCAGTCGACCAGAGAGTAGGTCATAGTGTTGTTGGGGATGTCAAGCCAGATATTGAAGTCCCCTAGAAGAGTGAGGGTGGGATGGTTTAACTGGATGGTGGCTATAGAATCGCAGAGGTTGCTTGAGAATTGTCTGTCATACCCAGGAAGTCTGTAGATGATTAGGAAGCTGTGGGAGAACATTGGGGGGAGGGATAGTTTGACGAGAAGCAATTTTCAGGAAGGGATGGCTGGCTGGCTGTCGATGATTGAGGCAGAGAAGTGTTACTTGAAAGCGATTGCTACTCCTCCTCCTCTACAGGGTCAATTGAGTGGGATGGGGAGTCTGGGGAGAAGGCTTCATTGGCGATAGGGGCAAAGTCGTCGGAGAACCATGTTTCAGTGATAAAGACTAGGTCTAGTTTATCTCAGGTGAGGAGGTCAAAGATGCTGTGTCTGTTTCTTGCTACAGATCGGGTATTAAAAAGGATGCATCTTACTTCGGTACAGGAGGATGATGTGGAGGTTGCAGAGGTGGAGGTTGGGAGGAAGGGGAGAGTGGGTCAGAGGGGTGGTGGGGGATTGGGTGGAGGGGGGTGTAGGAGATTTTGGGCCTCATTATGAGGCTGGCGGAATGGGTTTACCCGCACCGTTAATGGTGCCGGTGCCGGTAAACCCATTCCGCCCTATTACGAGGTTCCCTTGCGGTTCCGCAAAGAACGTCTGGTCAGACCAGACGTTCTTTGAGGGTCCCGCAAGGGGACCAAGAAGCTAACAACGGGCCTGTTATTAACAGGCCCGTTATTAGCTCCATCCCCATTCCCATTGAGCCCTATGGGGGCTCAAATGGGAATCGGGATTGGTTTTGTGAATGAGTAATTACCGGTACCTCCAAGGTTGGAATGACCCGGTAATTCCTCATTCACAGAACCCAGACACGATTTTGGAGGCAGCCATGGCGCTAATAGCACCATGGCTACCCCAAACTCGTAATGAGGCCCTTTGTCTTATTGGGGTAAATTCGGGATTTGGCAGTATTTTCTTACCGTAAAAATATTGACATTAATTTGCCAGTAAACTAATCTTACATTTAGAGTGGGTCTGGTATCACACTATTTTAGTGACAATATCTTGTTAGCTTGTATTGGCGGTAATTTTAGCAGTATCTTACCTTGCAGTACTTTCAGAATTATCTTTTTCCTGTGCTATAGTGGTGAGCATGTTTTTTTTATTAAACTATAACCCCATCACAAAACACACCTTTCTTTAGACTAAGATCACTTCAGAGAACCCAATGAGTGTATTCATGGCGCCACCTATAGTTTGTGGCTGACATTACTAGTTTATGTACATCCAGTAATCTATGTGCCGGATTAGGCACCCCTTCCTTTCAGCATGCAAGGAAGGAATCACTCATCACATTGCACACAACTTTCTACTTTGTGAATTTCTATTACTGACTTTCTCTTGTTTGCTATTTCAATTACAGTGGTAAATTGGTAAATGCACTACTGCACTGATATAATCCTCCACTCTGTACTTCACTTATGTAAATAATTCACAGATGCATGAATGACACAAAAGTATCAGTTTTTTTATCTGCACTTTGTGTTACATTATATTTACAAACCACTAAATCTTACCACATATTTACAGCATCACCTGCAAAATATGAAAGAACAGCAGAAACAAACATGTATTTTGCAAACCTTGAATTTTTGTCCTCACACTTTGAATATAGAAAGATAAAATAAACATACAATGATTTCTAACTTCTCTGCACTGCCAATGGATTCTAGCAACATACACGCACCATTCTTTTTTTTTTCCTCACTTGGCACAAATCTCTTACCAAGGCTATTGATCTGAGATCCCTGCACGACCTCGCTATCTTTTGCAGTCCCAGTGTCAGCTTGAAACTCCTTTTCATGTGTGGGGAGCGCCAACTGATTAGATTCAAAGTCAGCGCTCGACCCTCTGAGAAAGCCCTGTCTGTCTGTCTCCTGAACCCAGCACGAACTACCAACTCTCCTCACTTTTCTTCTTTAGGAAATCTCTGATTCAGCCCTTTTTTGACGTGGCTTGTCTGCCTACAATTTCTACCATTCAGAATAAAAAGAAACGTGCCCTGTGCCAGCCTTCGTTTTCAATACAATGAATACGTGATTGCCAGAGCAACGGTTTCATTTTGCTTCCTGCATATGTCTGCAATCCGCAAGCTGAATAAAACGCTAGTGTGCATTTCCTCATGGAAAAAATGAATTTTAAACAGTGCACCCAAAACATGGATTGTACCTCATTGTGCATAGAAGACTGCATCATCATGTTAGAAATTAGCACTATAGTAATGTTAATAATGTTAATCAGTTATGTATTCCAATGTAGTCTTCACACATGAAGCATCCAATTTAAATTGCGCACCTAATTATTTTAACATGGCAGTATACTGTTTTTTAATTTTTTTTGTTTATGTGTGCTCTGAATGCCTGCAGTTTCAAACTAGGCCTGGCTGTGTTTCTCTACTGTATATTGTATGCTGGCAGAAATGCTATATATTATATGCTGCCAATAAAAACCCCATATATACCGTTACATATTTCCTCCGTTTTCCAACAATTCTGGCTAACTAACCCATAATTGGAGGAAACCCAAATTGTTCTTCTTTCGTTTTCCATCATACGAATCACAATTGAAATAATAGCAACTTAATAAAATGAACATTTAAATATTTCATCATAAACCACTGCTTAATCATAACAAAAATAAAACAGATCCCAAATGAGCCCATAAATCCTCATAGAAATAGTGTACACGTTTCTTTCCAACCGAAGTGTCCACATATGTTTGAATGTCTTTTCAATCATAGTCTTTACATGCGTGTGAAATCAACATTTCATATATGATAACAAAATAATAAAATAAAATAAATAGATAAAATAAATGACTAATATAACTAACTAAAATAAATAATTAAAATAACAAACATGTGAGTCTCCATCACTCTTATTATAGGATAATACTATGCTTCATCAGGAACGCTGCAGAGTTAAATTCAACTCACTCCTGTTCCCTTGATGGCATTCAACATCTTAATGACCGCACTTCTGAGATGTCCTGATCACCAAGTTCTCATTACATTTTTTGATGGAATTCTTTCATCCTGGTGCTCTTGGGTGTTTTTCCATAGAAATCATCTCTTTATGCATCCCAGTCTCTTCGTCTTCACCTCCATACTTTGGTCCAGAAGCTTTATTTGGGCTTCATCCCGTGGATTCCAGGACTTCATCATCTCTCGCGTCCTCCGGTCCTGCGACCTCGGACCCCAACCAATATTTCAGTTAGTCGTTTCTAAATCAAATAGAAAAGAAACAGATTAAGTACATATCGCAATACCAATTTCACCCTTTCTACCACTTTGCCAAAAACAAAATGTGGTCCAAAACATTCTGATTGACTGTTCCGATATCTGCAACTAAACACATGTTAGAGGGAAAACAATAATATACATATGACATTATCATACATCAAAATAATGTATATGTAGAACATTTCAGCATTGTACCATAGTACCATAGTAAGTTAACCTGATTCATCACCCTCTATCAATATATTTTACCGCAACTTTCTCAAATGTGGTATTTTCATCTGCATTTATCTCCACAATAAACATTATATCTATTTTTTTATGGCGTGTGACGCTATGAAAATAGTCACTGTATCTTTCTTTTCCATGTACTCAGGGCGCTTGACCTGTCTCTACCTGCTCAAGGTTCCTGATTTCATGTTTAGGGTGACAGGGCTTAATTTGGTTAACATGAACAAATTGTTCTGTCACCATTTCACCCTCTGTCTTTAATATCTTGTAAACTACCGGGGACACATTTTCCACTATCTGAAATGGCACTTGTTATGCCGCAAGAAATGTAGAGTTTTTATGTTTACTTTTTACAAAATTAAATTTATATACCCTATCACCTACATTATATTATTTCACAGATGTCTTTTTCTCACAATATGACTTTGCACTATCAGCACATCTCTCCAAATTTCGCTGCACAAATGCAAATGCATGTTGTAAATGCTTCCTCAGTTCTTCCACATATTCGTGATCTGTAGATGCACTCACAAGAGTCTGCTCAGGTGTCCTATATAATAAATGTTGTGGCAGTACCATTTTCCTTCCTATTAACACCTCAGGAGGACTGATACCTGTCGCTTTAGCAGGGGTCAATATAATTGCCATCAATACCAGAGGCAATCGTAAATCCCAACTGGAAACTGCCTCCGCTACGAACTTTTTTAATATCTCCACAACAGATGTGTTGCAACGTACAACATTTCCAGAAGAGGCGGGCCGGTGTGCGATATGCAGTTTCCTTTATACCCCTAATATCTGCCACACCCTTCTCATTAAAGTGCTCTGAAATGACTTCCTCTGTCTGACTATTCTTTGTTGTAATCTAAATCCCGAAAATATATGATTTACCAGCAATGTAGCTGCTGTTTGTGCACTACAATCTGGTGCAGGGATACACTCTACCCATTTTGACATCAAACAAACCACTGTCAAAAGAGAACGGTTTCCCCTACTCAACCTCTTTACAGGCCCTACGTAGTCAATTGGTAAATCTGACCATGGAAGAGTTAAACTTCTTTTCATCAGTGGGGCTCTATGCATTGGTGAAGCACGTTTAAATTGTGCACATACCAGGCACCCTCCGGTATATAATTCCACATCTTGGGGCATGTGTGGCCAGTAAGCATAATCTTTCAGTATCTCTAAAGTCTTTTGTGAACCTCTGTATCCTGCAGTTATTGCATTATGTTCATGGTGTAGCATTAGCCTTCTGAATGAAAGAGGTACCACCCACTGCATCTGTCCTGTTATGGATTCCCTGATCATAAGTCTATCCTGTAATCAATCCGTTTTTTGTTCTTTAATAACACCCTCAACTCTTCTTTTCCTGTATAATCATTTTCAGTTAAAGGATTTTGTTCAGGGTCCATCAAATAATTATAATAGATCCCCAACACAGAGTCACCTTTTTGCGCCTTAATCAGATCTTGATCTGGTGTATCATGACTCCATTGCACTACAGGTTGTTCAACTTCTTTTGGAGCTTTACAGCGTGTAACTGCATCTATTTGTATTTCACCAATCAAGTGATCAATGGGCAACATAACAGCCCCAATCTTTGCTAACTGATCTGCTTTATCATTTCCCTCCTTATCCTCTCCTGGTGTTTTTAAATGTCCACAAATTGTCTTCCACTATACAGTTAAATCATTTTCTGACACCAATTTGTCTATAGCCTGTACCATTTTCCAATGCTTGAGGGGCTTTTTATTATATGTGAGCATTCCTCTTGCTTTCCAGCCAGGCAAATATCCTACAAAGCTATTTCATGCATAATCAGAATCAGTCACCAGGACAATTCCACTGAATTTGTTCTCAACTGCAGTAGTGATTGCTTTATAAATGGCTGCTAACTCTGCTACCTGGCTGCTTATAGCCCCATTTTTCATCCCTATATTAGAAATATCCTCACATCTCAAATAGAAATGTCCTATCCCTGACACTAACTGTTTATTTCTGTCATTTTCAATGTGAAAAGCACACCCATCAACATATACAGTTGGTAAATTCTTGCATGTATTTTCATCAAAAGCTTTGTGTGGTGCCTGTTCAAATTCCTTCGAACTAGATTCCACCTCCACTTCATCTGATACACATTCAGCTGCACAGTCATGTATATCTGCCAACCCTTGAGCAATTGGGTTCTTTTTATTCTGGCCATAACTCACTTCTACAGGAAAGCCCTGCAATGCCAATGTCCATGAAGTAATTCTGGACTGTGCTAGATTGCCTGATCTAATCCTTTTACTCTGTAAAAACTGCAATGGTTGATGATTTGTCTCAATGTTGACCTTTTCCCCTTAAACAATGGGGTGAAAATGTTGCAATGCCCACACAGTGGTTAGAAGAGCCTTTTCACATTCACTGAATTTAAGTTCAACCTGAGAAAATGCCTTACTCGCATAAGCAATAGTTGTGTGGTCCAAATATTTTTTTTGAGATTACTCTGCCGACATACAGTACTCAGTGAAACCTATTTCTATAAAGAAATCTCTATTTTTTATGGGATACGCCAAGCATGGTGCCTTTACGAGACATTCCTTCATTTTTGCAACTGCCTCAGATTGCTCCTTTTCCCATTTCCAGGGCGTATTCAGCTTCAATAGTTTAGTCAATGGTTGAGTGATTTCAGCATAATTTTCAATAAATATCCTGTTATATCCCATCATTCATAATAAACTTTTTAAACCTTTCACATTTCTAGGATCTTTCATTTTCTGTATGGCCTCCACCTTTTTCTTTTGTGGATTTAACGGATGTTCTTATTCGATTTCATGTCCTAGAAAATTCACCTTTTTCTTACATCATTGGGCTTTCTGTAAAGATACTTTGGCACCCACCTTTTGCAATTGGTCAAGTACATTTCTAATTTCATCAAAATTACTTTTTAAGTTTTCATTTTTTATCAGGACATCATCTACGTAAACTATGGTTCCTCTTTCCGCTGAATCCGGCATAGTTTTTCTCAAAAATATGCCAAATTCACTTCCACTATTGACATACCCGAATTTGTGTTCTAGACCAAGCGTGTTGCGTTTTATCAAATGAAAATGCAAATAAATTCTGAATGTCCTCTGCCAATGGCACACACCAGTACCCAGATGTGAGATCTAATGTGGTAAATACCTTTGACCCATGCACTTGAGCAAGGCCTTGATCAATGAATGGCAGCGGCCATCTAGACACTGGCACTCTTTTATTTTATTTCCTCAGGTCTGCACACAGACACCTTTGACCATTTGGTTTTAATACACCCAAAATAAGAGTGTTGGAGGTACTATGAATGGGTCTGATAATTCCCCTAGACTCCAAATGTTTTATTATCTCTGCCAATGACTCTAAGCATGCCAGTGGCAATCGATATTGGCGCCTCAATACTGGATTTCTACCACCCCCCTCTGGTAATGTGGCAACATATAAATTAGTCTGGCCGCAATCATGTGCATCTTTGGCAAAAACTTCTTTAAATTCCATAAACATTTTTCTCAATTAATTCTTATCCACTTCGCTATCGCATGCATCTGCTAATAGAATTTGCTCCTCTACCATTTTTGAAAATTCTGGGAAATCCTCCAGTGGAGGAACCTTTGTGCTTTCTTACAACTGTGTGGCTGTATCTCTCTGTAACACTGCCACTTTTAAATATTTTGGCATATCAGCTTCCATTTCAATGTGCTGATTTTCTGTTTCATTTTTATTTAAGTCAAATACTATACAATTCTCCTGGTGACAGCACACTGTCTCATTAGAATCATAAGGGTATACAGATTGAATTTTGAAGATCCCTTTGGACTGAGAATCCAGATACTTTGGGCCTCATTACACGGATGGCGGTAAGGGTTTACCGGTACCGGTATTTTACCGGTACCGGTAAATCCTTACCACCTAACTACGAGGTCCCTTTGCGGGTTGGGGAATTTAACGCCTGCTTTTTGCAGGTGTTAAAAGCCAACCCGCAAAGAGACCAGGGAGCTAATTACGGTACCGCAATTAGCGCCTTCCCCATTCCCATAGAGCCCTACGGGGCAAAAATGGGAATGGGGAAGGGCAATGGTGGAAGGGGGAATTACCGCCCCGCCAACCTTGGAATAGGGCGGTAATTCCCCTTTCCACCAAGGCGGTGCCGGTATTTTACCGGCATGAACCATGGCGCTAATAGCGCCATGGTTCACCGCCATCCGTGTAATGAGGCCCTTTGTCAACACACCCTGTGCATCTACATATCTCTCAGGGATATTTCCAATCACCATGTTATTGAAATCTGCAATATAATGTGATTTTTGTATGGCCATTCCTAACAAGGAAATCTCCTCTAAATGAATATCCTGACATCCTTTATTATCGACCATAATTTTGACGGACCCCTCCCCAATATCTATCAATGGGGTATATTCATAATTCAGGCCTTGCTGTTTCATGGACTCATTCAAACACACACGTGCATCAGAATCCTTCATTTGCTGTCCATTCTTGCACTTTAGTGTTATAGCAACCTGCTTGGTGAATGCACGGAGAGTAACATCCTTCGTCACCTGCAATTCAATTGTATATGGGACCAATTGTGCCAATGATAAGCCGTTCTCCTGTCTTCAAATTCGGCGCAGGCCCACCTAAATCATTTTGTGTTCCACTCACTATCCAACATTGTGGTAGATGGTTTTCTGTCCAATATTAATCTTTAACATGCACCTTCCTGCAGTTCGATTTTCAAAATCTGGATTGTCCAAACCAGAGATGTATTGGTTTTTAATTCTAAATTTCGGGATCTCCACCCTTTCCATTATTCTCTGCAGTAGTTTCTCATTCATAAAACTCCTTTCCTGTGCAAGCGCCAATGTGGCTATTATCATTTTAGAACGGCCATTTATACCAATATGAATCCATGGCTGTTCATCTTCCATATGTATTTCAGCAAGAGTGATGATGTGTTTTTCTGTATCTGCTTTAGATGTGGTGTTCTGTTTGCATTTCTTCTCTTTTAAATAGAATCGCAATGTGTGTTCATCTATTTCAGTTTGCCATTTTTTCCTAGGATCCAAATAAATCTGCATAGATTGTTTTTCTTTTTCACTTTGCATTTTGTCATGACACATCAAAATGACAGTGACACTAGGCACACAGCTTTTCTGTAGGTACACCTCCACTGCATCATTCAATTTGGCAACAGTATGGCATTCATTTACACTCCTGTTTTGTGACTTTATTTTCTTAGGCCTTAATGTTTTTTTGGTTAAAGACCACAGGACCCCATTTACCCCATCTTTTCAGGCAATCTGTTCCCATCAGGAATGGAATCTCACAAATAGATGTGATCATTACTTCCTGTTTTATTCTGTGTTTTCCTATCTTTATGTCAACCTCGGTGACACCCTTGATAGGCACCTCCTCCCCGTTAAAGTTATGTACTGGGCCTTCACTCTGCCTCACTTTGATCTGATTCTGTGGAGATCTCCCTTCATTGATACATTTTACAAATTCTTTGGACATAATTGTGGCCTGTGCACCTGTGTCGATCATTGCAAATGTATCACATTTCTCTTCCACAGTAATGGGAGCATAATATCTGCCTTCAACTTCCTCTAACACACACAAAAAGTGTGAATTCTTAATGATTTTAGGATTTACTTTTCTCAGACCCTTCTCACTTTTGGCTAAGCACATCGTTAAATGAAAGAACATTTTTCCCTCCTTTCTGTCCATTTCCATTTGAGAAACCTTAATCATCTCCCCATATTCAGAGGTCATTTGCAGTGTGGCCACTGTTCGCCCTTCCATCCGGGGATCATCAGAGTTCACACTACAATCCTCCAACTGAATATGCGTATAAACATCACCTGAAAAGTTGTAATTTTTTTAATTTTGGACATTTGTGGGTATTTGGCATGGTACCATCTGTGGGTCAAAGAACTCTTCAGGGGATTGATCTGTACCCTCCTTTTTAGTACTTTTTCTTCCTGCCTGTATTTTATTATCATCTTGATTGTCTAGGGAAGGTATTTTAACATCCATACTTACTCCCTGATCAATTATTTTATCCATGCATGAGTTGTCTTTCTTAAATCTGTCTCTTTGTTCTTTTGGAATTTCATGTTTTTCTTGTTTTCCTTTTTCATTTGTGCAAATTTCCAACATTTGATTTAACTCTAGGTTAAACCAAACCTCTTTTTTAGATGTATTTGCAATTTCTGCCTCATGTTCATTTGCCAGTATTTTTGTTTTTAAAACATTAAGCAGCCCAGAGTCATTTTGCAAAACCAGATCAGGGAAATCTGTCTTTTTATCATTGCAAGTGTAATGAATATTTAGTCATTTGTTATCGGAAGCCACTGGTCACTACTATGGGCCTCATTACGAGTCCGGCAGTAACCAGGTGGTTTTACCGCCTTGGTTATGGCCAGACTCATATTACCATTCCGCCTCCGTGACTCCCGGAAATACCAGGGCATTACGACCCTGGTGTCCCAGGAATTCCGGAGGTGGAATTCGGTAAATCCCCGTTCCCATTGAGTCCAATAGGACTCAATGGGAATGGGGAAGTGGAAACACCGGCACCATCTTGTGATGGTGCTGGTATTTCCATGTCCGCCTGCAGGCGTGCAGTGTTAAACCTGCCAGGTCAGACCTTGCGGGAAGATCACCTCCCACGTGCAGGACTCGGGATCGGGCGGTCCGGAATTAACAGTGGCGGCGGGTTTACGCCACTGTTAATTCCGGACCGCCCGACCTGTAATGGGGCCCTACGGCCTTCTGCCCCCTCCTTTGATGACAGTTTTTGAGCCGTACAGAGCTTTCCTATTTGTTCAGCCAACATTTTTACTTGGGCCTCGAGACGCTAGAATCTTTCCATCTCTCTTGAATCTTCTCTTTGCGGCCTATGCCGATATTGGTTATTTTCCCCTTGATTAAATCTATTCTGGTATCTCTCAGGAGAGTGATTCCTATTGGAGTTGTTTCTGAACTCTTGATTCATGTGGGGCGAGGAGCGGGGTGTACCTATTCTTTGGTTGTAATCCCCTGGTGGTGGCGATTGATTGCATTGACGTGGAGCATAATTCATACTCTGCCTCATGTCCTGTCTCTCATTTTGTGAGTATTGTCCCCTATGCTGATTCCCATTTTCAGTAAATCGATCCACATACCAGGTTTTATCCTGGTTGCCATATATCATGTTGTTGGGGTCAAATCTACTCTGTGTCCCCAATTTCTGGTTGGGACCATTACTTCTTTGATCCTGATTTTGTCTTTGATTATTATTCATACCTGACATATCTGGCTGATATCCTGCCCGGAGCCTGTCTCCTAAATATCTAGGGATAATGTAGCTCTCCCTATTACTAGGATCATGTGACTGAAACATCGGTTCAGAGGGCGGCATCCTCTGTGCAATACTCCTCTGTTTGGGCGTCACATTATTTTTAGCTGACCTGATCTCCATTATTGTTGCCGAGGATTCTTTAGATTTTGATGTGGTATCTTTCATTTTATCACTTTCTCTACCCTGACAGTAGAGCACTTCATGTAGTTTTGTACTTTAGTGCACAATCCATTCAAGGGACTTTTCACTATCAAATTCGCGGACTAACTGTGATATAATGTCTTTCTGCAACCCATAGAAATAGGCAGTTTAAAACTCATTGGAATTGGGATCAAAAGATACATCAAAATGAGAAACAGCTCTTTTTAAGTCTTGAAAAAAATGCTGAGGGAACATATTTGGCCCAGCTGTAATCATGTATGCAACTTTTTTTGCCTCCTGTAATGACTGGAATGGAGAAAAATTACATATAATCTCTTTTTAAAATTCTGCCCATGTCATTTTCTGCTGTTCACTTAATCCTCTGATGATGCTCGCTGTGTGAGTGTCCAGAGTTAAGTGAAAGTATTGTCTATATTGTTCCTTAGGTATATGGAGGGTTTTAAATATATTGTGCACCGCTTCTAAGTTGTCCTCTATACAGCACTCCCCTCCTTTTTGAATGGTTTGATCAGAGCCTTGATTGATTTCATTATCTTGATAGCACTACTTGGCGCTATGTTTGGGTTTGCACTACTTTGTGATTCAACCCTTATCTCAGGCATATGGGATCGGTGGTGGCCCCCAATGGGTGTGTCAAACCCCCCTGCATGAATTTCAGACACCGGCACAGCCACTGGAGCACTATCTTCCTGTGTAGAGATGGAATTAACCTCAATTCCATTGATTGTGGTGCCCTGTCGATTGTCCTGGGACCTGAAAGTGCATATCTGCTATTCCAAATCCTTACACTTTTTAAGGAGTCGATCTGCTTCCTTACGCAAGTAATTGTTTTCATCACCCATCTTATTAATCACATTCTGTATATCGCTCATTTGCAATTGGCATTCATTAAATTCTTTGGGCCTCATTACAACTTTGAATGTAGCCATGGCGCTATTAGTGCCTCCAAAATCGTGTCCGGGTCCGGTCTGGTGGAGAGGGGTCTTACCGGGACATTCCGCCCTAGGCGGACCCGGAAAGTCCCCATTCCAAATGCCATTCCCCATTCCCATTTGAGCCCCCATAGGGCTCAATGCAAAGGGGGAAGGCGCTGATAAAGGGCCCGCTATTAGCTCCAAGGTCCCTTAACGGGTCCTGTAAAGAATGTGTGGTCAGACCACACATCCTTTATGGTTCCCGCTAAAGGACCTCAAAATTGGGCGGTAGGGGATTACCAGCACCGGTCTCCTTAACGGTGCCCGGTATCCCTTACCGCCCACCTCGTAATGAGGCCCTTTGTCTCGCTTGTCTCTTTCTTGAAACATTTTAGCTATCTCCTGTTCAGCATTCTAAAGCTCACCTTCTCACCTTCTTTCTCGAAATATTCTTTTTGTAAAATTTGCATTTCCAAAATAACCTGATCTTTATCTTGTCTAATATGATCTACAAATCCTTTCAAGTGTTTTAATTCTTTCTCACTATCCTCAAACAGTTTCTTCTTCTCCATCTAATTCAACTTTAAGTCTGCTAATCAGCTTGGCATCATTTTCTTGCATTCGCAGGGACCTATTTAATATGAACCATGTTTTGGCACATAGCCGTATCCGACAATCTTTCTCTGCATGTTTATCAGCAGCATTTAATAATCTCAGAAGACACACCTGAATTATGCTACCTTCTTCAAAAATGTTGTCCAATGACTCTTTCTGAACTTCCCCGTAGATACGGCCATGCCACTCTGTGGCGTTATTTGATGACCATGTTCCATCTGCATATAATTTTGCCTCCAGATATTGCACCAACTCCAGGAATGTGGCCTCCATTTGAGAGATTCTGAGATTCACTTCCGGTGTCACACTGCTCTTACAAAATGAGTTCCCTTTAATGCATGTATGGTAGAGACACACCTGCCACGCCCAGTAGATGCTCTACACTCTATTTTCCCGGACAAAGCAGCATATTTTGTAGGAGATTTTGTCTTGTTGGGGTAAATTTGGGATTTGACTGTATTTTCTTACCGTAAAAATATTGGTGGTAATTTGGTGGTAAACTAGTCTTACATTTAGAGTGGGTCTGGTATCACACTATTGTAGTGACCATGGGCCTCATTACGAGGTTGGAGGTAGCCATGGTGCTATTAGCGCCATGGCTGCCTCCAAAACCCTTCCACTCTGCCCTGGTGAATGGAGCAATTACCGGTCCATTCCAAGGTTGGCGGGACCGGTAATTCCCCATTCACCAGGGCCCTTCCCCATTCCCATTTGAGCCCCCATAGGGCTCAATGGGAATCGGGAAGGCGCTAATAACAGTACCTCAAATTGCGGCACCGTTATGAGCTCTAGAGTCCCTTTGCGGGTCCCGTCCTTAACGCCTGGAAAACCAGGCGTTAAGGAAGGGCCCGCAAAGGGAACTCGTAGTAGGGCGGTAAGGAATTACTTGCACCAGTGCCCTTACCGGTGCCGGTAATCCCTTACCACCCACCTCGTAATGAGGCCCCATAACTTGTTAGCTTGTATTCGTGGTAATTAGAGTGGTATCTTATCTTGCAGTATTTTCAGAATCATCTTATTCCTGTTGTATAGTGGTGAGCATGTTTTTTTAGTATACTATAACCCCATCACAAAACAAACCTTTCCTTTCTATTAGAATGTCTTCTAGTCGCCTGTAGAGAGCCCCATACTTAGAACACTTCAGAGAACCCAATGATTGTATTCAGTGCGCCACCTATAGTTTGTGACTAATATTACTGGCTTATGTACATCCAGTAATCTATGTGCCGGATTAGGCACCCCTTCCTTTCAGCATGCAAGGAATGAATCACTCATCACATTGCACACAACTTTCTACTTTGTAAATGTCTATTACTGACTTTCTCTTGTTTGCTATTTCAATTATAGTGTTAAATTGGTAAATGCAGTACTGCACTGATATAAACCTCCCCTCTGTACTTCACTTATGTAAATAATTCACAGATGCATGAATGACATGAAAGTATCAATTTTTTTTTAATCTGCACTTTGTGTTACATTACATTTACAAAGCAAAAAATCTTACCACATATTTACAGCATCACCTGCAAGACATGAAAGAACAGCAGAAACAAACATGTAATTTTCAAACATGAATTTATGTCATCACACTTTTAATATAGAAAGATAAAATAAACATACAATGATTTCTAACTTCTCTGCACTGCCAATGGGGTCTAGCAACATACGCGCACCATTCTTCTTTTTTTTCCTCACTTGGCACAAATCTCTTACCAAGGCCATTGATCTGAGATCCCCGCACGACCTTGTTGTCTTTTGCAGTCCCATTGTCAGCGCAAAACTCCTTTTCATGTGTGGGGAGCGCCAACTGATTAGATTCAAAGTCAGTGCTCGACCCTCTGAGATAGCCCCTTCTGTCTGTCTCCTGAACCCAGCACGAACTGCCAACTCTCCCCACTTTTCTTCTTTAGGAAAACTCTGATTCAGCCCTTTGTTGACGTGTCTTGTCTGCCTACAATTTTTTCCAATCAGAATAAAAAGAATGTGTCCTGTGCCAGCCTTTGTTTTCAATACAATGAAGACTTGATTTCCAGAGCAACTGTATCCTTTTGCTTCCTGCATATTTCTGCTCTCCACAAGCTGAATAAAACGTTAGTCTGCGTTTCCTCATGGAAAAAATTAATTTTAAACAGTGCACCCAAAACATGGATTGTACATCATTGTGCATAGAAGACTGCATTATCATGTTAGAAATGTGCACTTTAGTAATGTTAGTAATGTTAATCAGTTATGTATTCCAATGTAGTCTTCACACATGAAGCATCCAATTTAAATTGCGCACCTAATTATTTTAACATGGCAGTATACTGTTTTTTAATTTTTTTTGTTTATGTGTGCTCTGAATGCCTGCAGTTTCAAACTAGGCCTGGCTGTGTTTCTCTACTGTATATTGTATGCTGGCAGAAATGCTATATATTATATGCTGCCAATACAACCCCATATATACCCTTATAGGGCTGAATGGAGAGAGTGGAAACTGGGGCGCGAGAGAGGGGGGATGGTCAATGGTTGATGGGAAAAGTAGGCGGGCGGTTGTGGTGGTGCGTATCTGTGTGTGTGAGGCTGGTTGTACTTGGGTCAAGGGACTCGAAGGTGGGGTGTAGGGGGTTAGGAGTTTCAGTTGTGTTTGGTGAGAATTCAAGGGAGAGGAGTTTAAGGCAGGGTGAGGAAGGGGAGAGGGTGGTGATGATCGAGATTGGGAGATTGTGGTGGTGGGTCAAGACAGGAGTGGTGAGGAGTAATTAGAGATTGAGGGAGACCAGGTACATTTTCTTTTCAGGGTTTTTGTTGCAGTTGGTGTGTGAGAGAGGTTAGGGGGACGGAGGGTGAAAGAGATGCAGCTATTGTTCTTGCCAGGGCAAGACGTGCAATTTTTGGAGAGGGGAAGGAGTGGGGTTGGAGGAGGATGTTTGGTGAAGTTGATGAGAGGAAGGGGGAGGGGGTGGTGGCAGGGCTGGGTGTGCCTGGGATTCTGGGTGGGCCAATAGTTGGATGGGGAGTGGGTGCGGGCATGATGATAGTGGGTGGGTGGAGGGGATGGGATGAACAGGAGTCTTAGGATGGTCAGCTCACCATTGGGCTCCTCTGGCTTGCTGTTTGGATAGGGGTTGGGGTGGGGACGTGGTGGTGGGCGGGCTGGATTGGGATGGGATGGTTCTTCTGGCTTGAGGGTTGGACAGCAAGTGGACTGAGAATGTGGTGGCAGGTGGGCTGGTTTGGGATGAGTTGGTTCTTCTGTCTTGGGAGTTGGATAGGGAGTGGGCTGAGGATGTGGTGGAGGGCGGGATGGTTTGGGGGAGGGAAGTAGGGTGGGGGGGAAGGGATGCAGGCACGAGTGGGTCTCTTTCAAGCGACCTGGGTGGACCGGGTGGACTCATGGCGTGGCAAAGTTTGAACTATGCTACAGTGGGCAAAGGATCATTTTGTTCACACTTTCCAAGTTCAGCTATACCATAGGATGTTATCAGACACACTTTCTAAGTTTACCTATACCACAGTTAGGGACACTTTCTAAGTTCAACTAAACCACAGGAAGATATTATTCACACTTTCTAAGTTTACCTATACCACAGTTAGGCACACTTTCTAATTCAGCCTTAGCACAGGATGATATTATTCACACTTTCAAAGTTCAACTATACCATAGAGTGAGATTATTCACAGATTCCAAGTTCAACAATACCACAGGATGATAATATTCACACTTTCTAAATTCAACTATACAACAGGGTGAGATTATTCACACTTTCTAAATTCAACAATAAAACAGGATGATATTATTCACACCTTCTAAATTCAACTATACCCTAGGGTGAGATTATTCACAATTTCCAAGTTCAACTATACCACAGGATGATATTATTCACACTTTCTAAGTTCAGTTATACCACAGTTAGGGGCACTTTCTAAGTTCAACTATACCATAGGATGATATTATTCACACCTTCTAAATTCAACTATACCACTGGGCGAGATTATTCACACTTTATAAATTCAACTATACCACAGGATGATATTATTCACACCTTCTAAATTCAGCTATACCATAGAGTGAGATTAGTCACACTTTTTAAGTTCAACTATAGCACAGGATGATATTATTCACACTTTCTAAATTCAGTTATACCACAGTTAGGGACACATTCTAATTCAGCTGTAGCACAGGATGATATTATTCACACCTTTTATGTTCAATTATATCACAGTTAGGGACACTTTCTAAGTTCTACTATACCACAGGGTGAGATTATTCACACTTTCTAAATTCAACAATACCACAGGATGATATTATTCACACCTTCTAAATTCAACTTTACCATAGGGTGAGATTATTCACAGTTTCCAAGTTCAACTATACCACAGGATGATATTATTCACACTTTCTAAGTTCAGTTATACCACAGTTAGGGACACTTTCTAAATTCAACTATACCATAGGATGATATTATTCACACCTCCTAAATTCAACTATACCACTGGGTGAGATTATTCACACTTTATAAGTTCAATTATACCACAGGGTAATATTATTCACACCTTCTAAATTCAACTATACCACAGGGTGAGATTATTCGCACTTTTTTAAGTTCAACTATAGCACAGGATGATATTATTCACACTTTCTAAATTCAGTTATACCACAGTTAGGGACACATTCTAATTCGGCTGTAGCACAGGATGATATTATTCACACCTTTTAAGTTCAATTATACCACATTTAGGGACACTTTCTAAATTCAACTATACCACAGGGTGATATTATTCACACTTTCTAATTTCAACTATACCGCTGGGTGAGATTATTCACACTTTGTAAGTTCGACTATACCACAGGATGATATTAGCACACTTTCTACGTTTATCTATATGACAGTTAGGGACACTTTCTAATTCAGCTGTACCACAGGATGATATTATTCACACCTTCTAAATTCAATTATACTGCAGGAAGATATTATTCACACTTTCTAAGTTCAGCTATACTACAGGATGATATTATTCACACCACCTAACTATGCCACAGGGTGAGGTTATTCACACCTTCTAAATTCAACTATACCACAGGGTGAGATTATTCACAGTTTCCAAGTTCATCTATACCACAGGATGATATTATTCACACTTTGCATAGTTACGCTATTCGGCACACTTTTAAATTCAGCTGAACCCCAGTTACACTATTAGTCACACTTTCTAAATTCAACTTTGGCACAGTGAGGTTATTAGGCACACTTTTTAAATTCAACTAAACCACAGTTATGCTATTAGGCATACTTTCTAAATTCAACTAGACCACAGTTACGCTATTAGGCACACTTTCTAAGTTCAACCTTGGCACAGTGAGGTTATTAGGCACACTTTCTAAATTCAACTAAACCACAGTTACGCTATTAGGCACACTTTCTACATTCAACTAAACCAGTTATGCTATTAGGCACACTTTCTAAATTCAACTAAACCATAGTTACGCTATTAGGCACAATTTCTAAATTCAACTTTCCCACAGTGAGGTTATTAGGCACACTTTTTAAATTCAACTAAACCACAGTTATGCTATTAGGCACACTTTCTAAATTCAACTGGACCACAGTTACCCTATTAGGCACACTTTCTAAATTGAACTTTGGCACAGTGAGGTTATCAGGCACACTTTCTAAATACAACTTTGGCACAGTGAGGTTATTAGGCACACTTTCTAAATTCAACTAGGCCACAGTTACGCTATTAGGCACACTTTTTGAATTTGTGAGATTTGTGCAGACTATCTAGATGTGAGATTCAGCTCAGTAGAACAAATCAGGTGCACTCAATTTTGTTGGGAGTACAGTCTAGATGCAAGAATTTACAACAGTAGGGCTTTTAGGTTTGAGAGGTAGGGTTGTCTGGCGTGAAGTAATTACTTCAGTCCCCACCCTTGCCAAACTTACTTTTTTGTGTGTGCTGGATTCATGTTTCTCCTGTGGTTACCTGTAGATAAATCTGGGGCTGTCCTTTGCCTCAGGGTCCTTAGCCGAAGGAGGCTGCCTGGAAGAGGGCTGCCCTGAGAGGGCCAGTTAAGACCAGTAGGGATAGCCAATAGATTGGGCAGGTATGGGAGGTGGGAGGAAGGGGAAAGGAGCCGTGATGGAGCGGGGGGGAGAGGAGGCTAATGGGCCAAATGGAGCCCAAAGGATGTTTACAGAGGGCCCAGAGGGTCTCACAAGCCGACCACTCACCTGCTCAGCCACTTGGAAATGGCGAGCACAGTGATTCTGGGCAGCGAGGCACACCAGCAACAAGGAGGCAGGAGGAGCCAATCATGGGGGGTGTGAAGGTATGGGAGGAGGGGGGAATGGGAAAGGAGCCGCGATGGAGCAGCGAGGGGGAGGAGGCTAATGGGCCAAATGGAGCCCAAAGGATGTTTTCAGAGGGCCCAGAGGATCTCACAAGTGAAAGCAAGCGCCCCCCATAAGGCAGTAACCTCCACACAATGAGAGGCAATAAAGGACACAACCCAGGAGGGAATGAGACCAGGACCAAGTGCGAGTGATGTGAAAAGGGTTCAATATAATCAATATAGGGGATGCAAAGGACTCTGCAAGCTACGAGAGCGCTCTTTCTGACAATAGCAAAGACAGTCATATTTATTACAAAACTACGTCATAAATCCTGTAAGCTATAGGGGGCACAAAAGTCTCGGGGATTGGGTGGTGTTGACTAAGCTATAGGTGGTGTATCGATGAGCTGCTCCAGGATTGGTAGACATCTGCGTGGTGCCAACGTGGGGAAGATGGGTCAGCTGGGCTCGTCGGGTGGAGCTGCCAGGCCGGACGCGGTCTGTGTCGATGATTGGTGGCTGCACTAACACTTTGCCCTTGTGGCCACACACATACGAACATTCATCACATTATATGGCTCCAGTTGTCCTGCAAATCCTACACTAGGTCACTCTACGATCACATGAGAGAGAGGAGAAGCAACATGCAATGTGAAACTTCACCAATACATCAGTGTACAATTGCTTATGACCTATCGACCGAGTGTCATAAGTCCAGGTGTCTTGTCAGAGGGCATGGGGTGAGCTGCCTTGTCATTTTATTCTGTTAGATGTGGTGAACGATTACTTTACGATATGGTAGTACAAGGGTGAATAACTGTCTCTATGGCCCATTAACTTGAGGTGAACTGCAGTGCTATTGGATTAGTAAAGGCACATCTCTGGCCCCTCAAGGCGGTGGGATTTAGGACCAGGTTGCACATAATTCATTTGGCCAAACTACGGCGACCTCTGACATGGGGGAGGTAAATACTTGAAGCGGGTCCAGCAGGAATGTGGGGGGGGTGAGGCTGTGCTGTTCGAACACCAGCAGCCCTGGCGGGCCTTGACGGGAGGAGGGGGAGAGGGCCTTGTAGCTCTAAGCGATTTTCTGTTCCTGGACTACACAATATACCATAAGGGGAGACAGTTACTACAGTTAGTAGCATTAGGATGATTACATGTTTCTATCGTTTACAAATTTGTTTACTGCTTCATACGCAACAATGGGGGTTGTCCAGTGGCACATGTACTACATAACGTTAGTTGAACACATATTGATAATTCATAGGACATACAAACGAATAACAACGTGAGGTAGCGTCAGGTAGGATTGTATACGCAGGATGCGAGAAGCAATACTTTTGTTCACATTCTTGTTCATAGCAAAAACTGGCTCAATGCCCATGGCAGCAGTTACACTTTTTAAACCATGTTTCACTATATTACACACAAGTATTCTCTGTAACGCTTTTCGCTTTATCCTTTGTACATTAGCAGAAATCATTACTTAGCATAAGGCAGAATCTATCAAGCCCTTTCATTAAACCTTCTAGGCACATGGTATTTTGCAGTGGGCAGGGGTTCAGGGAGGAAGGTTATTGACACCGTATATTTTACATGTTGGGGGTTAGATGCAGGGTCAGGACTTTTTGGATCGGGATGGTTCTTGTTATTTTCCAGACTCGAGTTGCAAGTCAGGTCACTTCTACGACAGTGATGCACTGCGGAAGGTAAATGGTACAGTGTTTGTTCTGATACTTGTTTGGGTCCGTTGCCCGTGAGAACGGGCCTTCAGCGGATCTGCCATTGGGTGGGGGTGCGAGGGGAAGTGCATGGCTCCCTGTGCGCGGTGAACGGTGGCACAGCTACAGCTTTCCATGTAGGCTTATTTTGCTTAGGGTTTGGTCTGTACATCTAAAATGGAGTTTTAGCGTTTTTCAAAATGGTGTCTATGGTATGTTACAGTACGGGTCGTATGACCTTATAGGTTGATCAGCAGCCATCCTGCCTCCCGGGCCAGGTGCATGGGGGGCCACTGACGAGTCATGAGCCTCACGGAGGTGGGTAATGTTGGGGAGGGGTTCCTAAAGACCTGTCTTCCCATAACTTTCCCCCCTTTGTTACTTAAATAACGAATACTGTAACTCGCCCAACCTCTGGCGTTCTTTCTCATTAGCAACTGCTTTGTCCCAAGCCGGCGTACCTTTTATTGGTATCCATGCTCTACATACCCCTCGGAGACTCTCCCCCCTCCTAGCATATTCATCAGGTGTGCAGGTCATATATATACATCCCCCATCTCATTCCAGGTCCACCCATACCTCTGTGTACCATTCCTGGTCTCGGGGCTCCTTTATTGTGGTATGATATAACCTGTCTACTATGTCCCCATCATAGTATAACGGCACCATTCTATACTTGGGCTCAGGGTCCTCACCTGTTTGTACTTGTGCTTCTTGCATGATCTGTGCTGCTCCTCTAGTGCTGCCCATTGTCACCATCAACACCCAACTGGCACACACAAAAAATCAGGAGTAAAAATACCACGATGGGCATCAACATTTTTAGTTGCAGCCCCAGCCATGAAGTAACCCAAGAAAAAATGTTGTCGAACCAAGTGCTGGTTTCTGCTCCACCTTCGTTCCTCATTCGTTCCCCCAGATTGTGCACCACTGCAATAACATGTGATAACGTTCCATTGTCCGCATCTTCAGAAGTTACAAATGTGCAGCACGCGCTCCCGATTTTTCGGCAAACACCTCCATCCATCGCCGTCAACAGGTCTAAGACATACCTGTTCTGCATAGTCATTAACCGGAGGGCCCTTAGCTCCACCTTGATCACGTTGAACCCTTCTTCAGTGTCGTTGGCAGCTGGATCAGCTCCCAGCACGTGATCTGGAGCCATTTTGCGTTGGCTCGCGCCTGGATACTCGGGATAAGGGAGGCAAAACACGTCTCAGCGGAATTAAACAACCATTACTTGTCAGGAATCTGTGCCAACAGGTCTGAGGAGGCTTTGGATATGTAGTTGGATGATCTCCGCCGCCTTGATATCACATCTTGCGCATTGCCGCCCGAGGACAGGGCATACAATGGCGGTTCTCCTGTTGGTTGCATATTTTGTTTATGATGGCCAGCTGGCGCTCCTTTTCCCCCATTGATGTGGCTCTCTGGGATCACCATCAAAGCCGAGTGCAATGTTACCAGAGAGCAGGTGCCCTCCAGGACTGTGGGAGGTGCAGGTACGCCTGTTTTCCGCAGACCCAGTAAGTGTCCATGAGTGCTGTTGTCCCTTTTTTCATGTCTGGGATAATGAGTGTACGATTGCAGTTCTTGTTTACACCCATGATGTTTTTCCCCTCACCATGGAAGCACAGTTCGTATGAAATTTCTTTTTGCAATTTAAATGGTTTTTCTATGGTGGTCACCCAGGTCAGCTTTGTGATCTGTTCCATCCAAACTGCTGTACAGGTTTTCTCGATCCATTGGAGTTTTTCTCCCAGCAGTCCTCGTAGCGCTTCAGCTTTACACGATATTACATCATCTTTCCACTTATTGTCCAAAAACAATGTTCCTTTGATCACGAAAAAAGGTTCTTTTAAACATATCACTCCTTTAGCTCTTGAATAGCAGGTTTTTTTCATTTTGCAGCATTTCAAAAGAGACATCGTGTGCCTGGAAGGTGTTCTTAATTCTGCACAGAGTGAGATGAAGGAGACACTGGGCATCTGCAAGAGGCAGTTCTTTAAGCAGCAAGACCTTAGGTGTGCCTGAGGCGTGGGCAATCAGGGAACGGACATAACAACTCTCGTTGGTTGTCTGTTTTGCAGTAGAGCTCATGCCCGCATACCATTTATTTGACTGATGTGGATGGCTACGGTCTTCTGTGGTGTCTAAACCCAGGCCAGAATATTCATCATATTTCTTCCTCCCCACCTCCCTCCTTCTTCTACTGTTTTTAAGGTACTTTTTCGCTTCTTTTGCTGCTTGTAACCTTGCCCCCCCTTTTCCCGCGCCCCCCTTTTCCCATTCATCATATAAGGTCAAAAATATCTCTGCCATCTCTGCATTTTCTTCTTTCCTGCTCTGCGAGTGGGCTAACTTCTGGTGTGGGCATTGTGGCAGTTGTGTCATATAACCATGATATGACAGAAGGATTATGATCATTTAAACCATAGATATTGTATTCTGAGACATTTGAGGGGGGAGCTGGACTTGTGGTTGGCCTGTGGTTGGTATCATTTGGGGGCTGTACATGAGTAGGGTCTGTATCATACTCGCAAATAAGCTGAAATCCATCCCATATCAAGTAGACCCCCTCCTTAACCATTTTGGTTCCATTCCCCATATTGGTTCCATTCCTCCCTCCCTCATTCATCTCGATAGAGACGGATGCAATGAACCAGTAGATGACAAGACCAAGAATCATGGTAAAAAATAGAAAAGCACACACAAACAATCCACATTCATACGAATATCTTTGTAAATCAAAGACATCATTTACATTTCTGACTGCTCTAATTTTATTTGTTGCGGGCTGCCCGTTTGTTGCCATGGTTATTCCTATATGTTAAAACATAAAAGTGCATTAAGCATACTGAAACAGTTGTATTTATCATTTTTATGATAGAACAAAAGAGGAGAGAGATAGAGATAGAGAGAAGAGAGAGAGAGAGAGAGAGACAGACAGACAGAGAGAGAGAGAGAGAGAGAGAGAAAGAGAGAGAGAGAGAGAGAGAGAGAGAGAGAGAGAGAGAGTTTTCAATATTTACAACTCAATATTATTTACACTTTTGATCTCTCAGAAAATAATTTATTTCAGTACATTTTCTTTTTATTATGCATTATCCTGTACTCATGTAGGACATAGATGTTCTTGGTTGTCTCTTTCTATTGTGGCACTTATGCTGTGCCTTGTACTTCTTCCTCTTGTTCTTCTCTAACACTATCATAGGCTTTTTGTACGTCTGTTAAATGTATCCAATATCTCAGGCCCTTTACTTTTATCACTGTCGGTGTGCAATATAGTACCTCATAACGGCCATGAAATCTTGGAGCATTCCACCTACGCACGAAGCTCCTAACGTATACCATCTCTCCTGGCATTAACTGTCCTTTAGGGTCTTCTATCAATTTTATTGTCTCATTTCCTTCCTCTCGTGTAAATGGTGATGCAAGCTGTCTTGATATTATGCGGGCTGCTCTGTTGAGTTTGTCAGATAGTCATTAAATTCTTTGCCTAATATTGTGGCACTTTTGTGGGCATCTGAATGTCTGCTGAGTGGGGAGTGTGCTGTGTGCATGCGCCTTCCAGTCACTATCTCGTGCGGTTACAGATGGTGGTTCTTGCTGGGCTGATTTCTCAGCTCGAACAAGGCCAAAGGCAGACAATGCACCCAATTTCTTTTAAGGGAAAAGCATAATTATGATAGCCTCCCCTTCAGGAGGCCGTTGAGCTTCTCAACCACGCCATTGCTTTGCGGATGATAAATCGAGCACAGTTTATGTTTAATGCCTAGCAGAGCTGTAACTTCTTTGAAGAGGTCGTTGACAAAATGCGTGCCATTGTCCGAGCGAATCACATCGCAAATTCCCCAGCGTGGGAATTCTTCCCTTACTAAGAACTTTGCAGCACACTTGGCATCTGGATGTGCACAGGGCCCTGCTTCGACCACCTGGAAAATGGACAAACTACCACTATCATGTACCGTGCGCCATTGCATCTTTCTCCCATATCTGCATAATCAATATGCAGCTCTCTGAAGGGACCTTATGGTTTTGGTATTGTTCCCCGCAGTGTCCTCAATGTCATTCCTGAATTGTATATCTGGCATGTTGTACATTCCATTGCTAATTTTGATATCTGCTCCTGTAACCCCGGGACAAACCCATTTTCTTGTATCTCCGTGGCAATATGTTGTTTTGCATTGTTTGTGGGAAAGTGTAATTGTTGGAATGCTAGTACTAAGAGTTTGACTGGCATTACCACTTTTCCTGTGTTATTTTGACGCCATAAAAGATCAGTTGCTGATTGGCTACATCCCCTCTTTTCCCACAACTCTTTCTCTTCTTCACTTGCTCCTTCCTGTAACTCTAATATTTATGACATGGGAATGGTGTTATAGCCATCCGGGAGGTCTTCCTCCACCTGTGTGTGTTCTAGGTACTCACCTGGCAGTTATTTCACTAGATAAGAGGTTTCCTTGGCTGCAGCGTCCACGGCAGGGTTTCCCAAAGAGATAACGTCTGTGTTAGTGGTTTGGGCCTGGCACTTCACTATGGCTACCATGGTGGGGTCTTTCAGTGCTTTAATAAGGTCATTGAGGAGTTCTGCATGTTGTAAGATGACCCATCTGCCCTGTGGAACCCCCTCCATCCCCACCTTGCCAGCCCGCCATGTACAGTAGTAGTCATATATGCTGAGTCCGTGTAGATTGTGACTGCACACCCTTTTGGTGCATGCAATGCTTCAATTAGGGCGATGAGTTCTGCTGCTTGAGCTGAGTAATGGGCAGGTAGGGGCTGCTGTATTATCACTTCGTACTCACCTTCCTCCATCCTCACAACCGCTATTCCTACGTGTTTAACGCCTGTGTCTGGGTTTATTGATTCTGACCCATCTATAAACAATACTTCTCCTTCGGTTAATGCATTTTCGCTCACCACAGTGCTTTCTCCCTCCTCCCCTTTATATGTTGCACAATCGTGTGCCTGCATGACTTCCATTGTGCATAGTTCAGTGATGAATCTTGCGGGCTTCACTGTTTTACATCTTACTATATGTATGTTTGCACTAGACAGAATTATCTCATAGGCAGTGGCTCTTTGTGTTGTGAGTGTGCTTTTGATCTTTCCAAGATAGCAAACAGGGAGTGCTCCACGAACACGGTAACGGAGCACCCCATCATTATTGTCGCACTTTTTTCAATGGTGAACGCTGTGGCTGCGAGAGATTGCTCGCAAGCGAAGTGTCCTTGCATTACTGCGTCCAGTGTGCCACTGTAGTAGGCGAGGGGCTTGTGTCCTAGGGGTGTCTTTTGTGTTAGTACTGCTGTCATGAGAGTCCCTTTACAGTGGGAGAACAGGTAGAACTCCCGCTCGTAATCTGGGTTCGCGAGCACTGGTGCGCTCGAGATCAATTCTTTAAGTTACGTGAACGCGTCACTTAGTTCTGCGGACCATTGTATTTCTGTGTTCTCTCGTTGGGCCTCCTTAAGTGCCTGCAATAATGTTCTTGTATATGCGGCGTAATCTAGTATCCATGCTTGGCAGTAATTACACATGCTGAGAAATTTTTGAATTTCTTTTACTGTTTTTGGTCTTCCCACCGCTGTAATGGCCTCTACTCTGTCTGATAATATTTTCTTGCCATCCTGTTAGATTAGTTGTCCCAAATACAACACTTCTCATTGGCAGTATTGCAGCTTCCCTCTGTCAACCTTGTAACCTTTTGGGCCAACAATGTCAAGAGAGCAATGGAGTCTTTTCTGCATTCTTCCTCATTTTTTGCACAGATCAGTAAATCATCTACATATTGAATAATCGTACTCTCTGCTGTCATATTCCCAAAATCCTCATGTCGGATGCGGTTGAATATACTGGGACTTTCGCAGTACCCCTGGGGTAACCTGCAGTGCTCGTATCTATTTCCCCCCAATGTAAATGTTGTTAAATATCTGCACTCTTCTGCAAGTGGTATTGAGAAAAAGGCATTTTTCAAATCCACTACTGTAAAATGTGACGCATTTTTTGGGATGCTGCACGGGATGGATGCCGGTTTAGGGACTAAAGGGAATTTCTTTTGAATGACGTCATTGAGGGGGCGCAGGTCATGGATCATCCTCCATGCCCCGCCTTTTGCTTTTTTAATCGGGTAAATAAAAGTGTTATATGGCGAGTTTGAGGGCACTATTATTCCTTGAGCCAGTAATGCACTAATCGTCTCTTTTATCCCTTCTTCCGCTCTCCGGGACAGGGGCTACTGTTTTACCTGGGGTAAAATGGCTCCAGGTTTGAGTTGTATTCTGACTGGTGTTTCCCCATGCAGTAGTCCCACATCATGAGGGCTTGTGGTCCACAGGTTAGTGGGCACTGATTTCATGTGATCATCGAACAAGGAAGGAGGGGCTCCTACCACTGCCATTAGCTATACAGACACTTGTCTTTCCTGTATCATGACATCACAAGGTATTGCAATTTCCATTATTATTTCACCATCACTTTCTGAGTCTGAAAAGAGGTCCTCATCTGATAGATCGCGCAATGCAATGTCAGCATTGATGCACAGTACCGTGCACCATTCGCAGCCATGTATGTCCATTGCAATGACAGCTATTCTTTTGGCTGAGATATGAACTGCATGCAGATCTAGTGACATCACTGTCCCGGGCACAATCTCTGGGCGTGCCATTGGTCGGAAGATGAACTCCGCGGGTACTCTCCATTCTAAATTTTTCAATTCTGGGACCACCCGTGCTAATGTTTTTAGCCCTTGAATGAACACATCAGGGTCCACCGGTATGCCGCGCACTTCTGGTGCTGTTGCTCGTTCATGCACCAACAGCATTACACGCATAGGGCAAATCCCTGGAGTTGAACACACTATACCTCGTTCTGTAAAGGAAATAGTCATATTTCACTTACTGAGAAGGTCCCTTCCCAATAGGTTAATTGGTGACTGTTTGTAGTATAATAGGGGTGCCCTTACTGTTTTTCCCCCCACAGTGACATCCAAATCTTCTGTATAAGGAACTTCGACAACATCCCAAGAGAACCCCTGCGTCTCCAATTTATGATTAGATAGCGAAAACCGGCCTTCACCCAAGCATGATTTCTCAGCTCCCGTATCCACCATAAATATGAACTGTTTATTCCCTATCTGCGCCCCTATCAATGGTTCCACTGCTGCATTGTAGGTCGTAGATAGTACAGGACTGGCCTACTGCGTGCGCACGTCTAAGTGTACCAGTTGCCATAGGAGGGAAGTTCTCTTGAGCTGGTGCACCGTGCGTCTCCACTGATGCCCAGAATTTCTTGTGCCAAACAGGGACAATACAAACAAATCACGCCATCGGGGTCACCACTGAAAGCAAGCGTCCCCCATAAGGCAGTAACCCCCCCACTATGAGAGGCAATAAAGGGCACACCCCAGGAGGGAATGAGACCAGGACCAAGTGCGGGTGATATGAAAAGGGTTTTTATATAATCAATATAGGGCATGCAAAGGACTCTGAAAGCTCCGAGAGCGCTCTGTCTGACAATAGCAAAGACGGTCATATTTATTACAAAACTACGTCATAAATCCTGTAAGCTATAGGGGCACAAAAGTCTCGGGGATTGGGTTGCATTGACTAAGCTATAGGTGGTGCATCGATGAGCTGCTCCAGGCTTGGTGGACATCTGCGTGGTGCCAATGTGGGGTGGACGAGTCAGCTGGGCTCCTCGGGGTGGAGCTGCCAGGCCGGACATGGTCTGTGTCGATGATTGGTGGCTGCACTAACACTTTGCCCTTGTGGCCACACACACACGAACATTCATCACATTATATGGCTCCAGTTGTCGTGCAAATCCTACTGTAGGTGAATCTAAGATCACATGAGAGACAGGAGAAGCAACATGCAATGTGAAACTTCACCAATACATCAGTGTACAATTGCTTTTGACCTATCAACCGAGTGTCATAAGTTCAGGTGTCTTGTCAGAAGGCATGGGGTGAGCTGCCTTGCCATTTTATTCTGTTAGATGTGGTGAACGATTACTTTACGATATGTTAGTACAGGGATGAATAACTGTCTCTATGACCCATTAACTTGAGGTGAACTGGAGTACTATTGGATTAGTAGGGGCACATCTATGGCCCCTCAAGGCAGTGGGATTTAGGACCAGGTTGCACATAATTCATTTGGCCAAACTACAGTGACCTCTGACATGGGGGAGGTAAATACTTGAAGTGGGTCCAGCAGGAATGTGGGTGGGGGTGCGGCTGTGCTGTTCGAACACCGGCAAGCCCTAGCGGGCCTTGACGAGAGGAGGGGGAGATGGCCTTGTGGCTCTAAGCGATTCTCACTGTCATGCTGAGAACCTGGTGTCTGCAGAAGCTGCTGAACCCCGGACAATCCACCCAAAATGTGGCACTCTGAGCTGATATATATATAACTGCTCAGTTTACCTCACTTTCAGGGGAAAGGGGGAAGGGACAAAGAAACAAACACCAGGCTGGAAGCTATCAACTCGCTGGTTCTTCACCTGTAGTTAAAACATAAACATGCAATACACCTCATTACTAATGGGTTACTATACTAATCTTAAACTCTATATCCTTTACCAAAATAGTCAAAAAAACCATACCTGGTAGTTCTCTTCAGTATGCCCAGAGAAGTGACAAGCAGACAAGACTTCCTTACTTGTGGACCAGAATCTTATAGATCATTCAGCCTTCTCAGTAGGTCCATGAATGTAATTTTTAACTTTGTAGTTCGTCTGCTCCACCCTAAGGTTCTTGAAGAAGGTCTAAAGTTCTTCGAATAAGTTTAAGGAAGTTCTTTTTAGTTCTTGTATTTGTTTTTATATTTTCTTTGTAGAGTGTCTTTTACTCAGGAACGAATTTTAAACTTGCGATGAAATCTTCACGTGGAAAGCCAGCACACGCGCTAAAATCCAAACCGCGGGTAAAACGCAAACGCGCTGAAAATCCAAGCTGCGGGAATAAACACACGCGCTTTACTCCAAGTCGCGGGAAAGACGCACACGTGCTGAAAATCCAAACCGCGGGAAAAATCACACGCGCTTTTCTCCAAGTCGCGGGAAATTCGCACACGCGCTGACAATCCAAATCGCGGGAAAAAAACACACGCGCTTTTCTCCAAGTCGCGGGAAATACGCACACGCACTGACAATCCAATTCGCGGGTAAAACGCACATGCGCTAAAGTCCAAGACGCGATAAAAAATTACACGCGCTAAAGTCCAACCCACGAATAAATACGCATACGCGCTAAAAAACCAAATCGCGGGAAAAAGCACACGCGCTTTTATTTTATCACGTAGAAAAAACCCTCGCGTATATGAACAGTAAACGCGAGTCCAAAGTTCATGCTCGCACTTCGCTCTCACGTGCAGAGACACACGCGCGGGCTCAAAGTAACAGGAAAAAAAACTCACGCGCTAGTTTGAATTGACACGTAGAGATAAAAAACAAACGTACGCGCTTCAATTTTTTAGATACAGATTTGCGATTTCAATCCCTTAAAATAAATATAACCTTTTTACAAAGTTCAACAAAAATGGAAAGTCACTTATCTTGTGATTGAGACTTGAAAACTTCTTTTCTCAGAAAATTGGAAGTTTCTAACTCCTTTCCTGTGTCTCCACCAAACTCCATACACGACTCCTGTTATACTTTCAGATTTTCCGCTCAACTGCTAGAAACTTGTCACCCTTGACCAAGTTAAGCAGGAGCTGCAAGGCACACGACCTTTCTGCTGGGCAAGGACGATGAAAGGCAGTTTAGAATGTTCATTGTCCTCCCTATAGACAATCCCCAGCCAATTAGAATTTAGACTGAGAACCTCCATCTTGGCTTGGGCCATTTTCCATAGACTGCAATGAAGGTTAAGGGCAAAATTGGCTGTTTAAAAATATAACCCAAAATAACTTCCCAAAACCTTTCTATACTAAATATGTGTCTTCCCTGACCCAATGTAAATGAGTATATGATACTGTATGTAAAGAATATGTCACTCCAACCTGACAGTACCTGACAGTACCCCCCTCCTAACGCCCAGTCCCTGGGCCACTTTTCAATGGAAATTTTTCATGGAATCTTTCAACCAAACGAGGAGCAGGCACATCACTTGCTTTCTCCCAAGTGTGCTCTTCAGGACCAAAACCCTCCCAATCAATGTATTAACTGACCACCGAAATGTACTTTTTGTGAAGACAGCAAAAACTCTGACACCTCGACAACTTAGGTGGTCATTATTTTTTGAGGATTATGACTTTATAGTTAATTTTAAGCCAGGTAATCAAAATAAAAAGGCAGATGCTCTGTCACGGCAGTTTCCAGAAAGTGAGGTTAAGTCGGTCTGTGAGCCTCTTCCATTGATCGCTCCAGAACGTTTTGTTCTTGCTGGGATTGAAAAGGAGAACGAAATCTTCAAGAAAGTACGTGAATCCATTTCTGAGACACAACTTGAAGATTGGGTTTGTTTGGATCCAGCTCGCAAAATTAAAGATGGTTTACCTTATTTAGATGACAGACTCTATTTACCATCAATTGAACTTAGTGAAAAAATGTTGAAAGAATGTCACGAATCAGTCTTGGTAGGACATCGAGGGTATCGGAAGACTCTTGAGTTGATCAGAAGAAATTTTTGGTGGGAAAAAATTCGACAAGATACCCTTAATTTTGTTAAGACCTGTGAAGTTTGTGCTAGATGTAAGAATCTCATCGGAAAGCCTTCTGGGTTATTGGAGCCGTTACCAGTTCCACCCCGGCCTTGGAACTCAGTGTCTTTAGATTTCATCACGGATCTTCCACAAGATAAAGGGTGTACATCGGTATTGGTTGTAGTTGATTTACTCACTAAAGAAGCACATTTCATTCCAATGAAGGGAGATGTTACCGCTGATAGTTTAGCTCACAGTTTCTTGCAAGAAGTGGTAAGATTACATGGAATTCCCAGTCAGGTCATCTCAGATAGAGGGTCTCAATTTATTTCTAAGTTTTGGAGAGCTTTTTGTAAGAGATTTGGAGTTGAGGTATGTTTATCATCAGGTTACCATCCCGAAATCAATGTGCAGGTAGAAAGGATAAATCAGGAGTTGGAAAAATATTTGAGTTGTTATCTGCAGACAGGTGAAGAGTGGGTAGATTTGTTGTGGGTTGCAGAATTAGCATATAACAACTGTAGTAAGGATGCCACCTCTGTGTCTCCATTTTATTTGGGACAAGGTTTTCATCCTCGTTTTCTTAGTATTGAGATTAATAATGATTCAGGAAACCCAGAAGTCGAAAGGAGACTAGAAGTCATGAAAAGAAATTTGGAAAAGGCAAAAGGGGTGTTGGTGGAGAGTAAACAAAAATACAAAGGGTTTGCTGACCGTAAAAGAAAGATTAGTCCTCAATATAGTGAGGAAGATTTGGTGTGGTTATCAACCAAGTTTTTGAGAATTAAAGGAAGAAATAAGTTTTGTCCTCGTTTCGTAGGACCGTTTGTTGTTGAAAAGGTGAATAATCCAGTGGCTGTTCGTCTTAAATTACCCAGTCATATGAAAACTCATCCAACTTTCCATGTTAGTTTATTAAAACCTGTGGTTAAAGGAACTAGATTAACACCTACTCCTTCGGCAGTTGTGATTGAGGAAGATGCTTCTGAAGAATTTCTGGTTAAGAGAATTCTGGACTCTAGAAGAGTGAGAGGAAAGCTGCAGTATCTCATTGATTGGGAGGGTTTTGGTCCTGAAGAGCGCACTTGGGAGAAAGCAAGTGATGTGCATGCTCCTCGTTTGGTTGAAAGATTCCATGAAAAATTTCCATTGAAAAGTGGCCCAGGGACTGGGCGTTAGGAGGGGGGTACTGTCAGGTACTGTCAGGTTGGAGTGACATATTCTTTACATACAGTATCATATACTCATTTACATTGGGTCAGGGGAGACACATATTTAGTATAGAAAGGTTTTGGGAAGTTATTTTGGGTTATATTTTTAAACAGCCAATTTTGCCCTTCACCTTCATTGCAGTCTATGGAAAATGCCCCAAGCCAAGATGGAGGTTCTCAGTCTAAATTCTAATTGGCTGGAGATTGTTTATAGGGAGGACAATGAACATTCTAAACTGCCTTTCATCGTCCTTGCCCAGCTGAGAGGTCGTGTGCCTTGCAGCTCCTGCTTAACTTGGTCAAGGGTGAGAAGTTTCTAGCAGTTGAGCGGAAAATCTGAAAGTATAACAGGAGTCGTGTATGGAGTTTGGTGGAGACACAGGACAGGAGTTAGAAACTTCCAATTTTCTGAGAAAAGAAGTTTTCAAGTCTCAATCACAAGATAAGTGACTTTCCATTTTTGTTGAACTTTGTAAAAAGGTTATATTTATTTTAAGGGATTGAAATCGCAAATCTGTCTCTAAAAAATTGAAGCGAGCACGTTTGTTTTTTATCTCTACGTGTCAATTCAAACTAGCGCGTGAATTTTTTTTCCCGTTACTTTGAGCCCGCGCATGTGTCTCTGCGCGTGAGAGTGAAGCGCGAGCGTGAACTTTGGACTCGCGTTTACTGTTCATATACGCGAGGGTTTTTTCTACGCGATAAAATAAAAGCGCGTGTGCTTTTTCCCGCGATTTGGTTTTTTAGCGCGTATGCGTATTTATTCGTGGGTTGGACTTTAGCGCGTGTAATTTTTTATCGCGTCTTGGACTTTAGCGCATGTGCGTTTTACCCGCGAATTGGATTGTCAGTGCGTGTGCGTATTTCCCGCGACTTGGAGAAAAGCGCGTGTGTTTTTTTCCCGCGATTTGGATTGTCAGCGCGTGTGCGAATTTCCCGCGACTTGGAGAAAAGCGCGTGTGATTTTTTCCGCGGTTTGGATTTTCAGCGCGTTTGCGTTTTACCCGCGGTTTGGATTTTAGCGCGTGTGCTGGCTTTCGACATGAAGATTTCATCGCAAGTTTAAAATTAGTTCCTGAGTAAAAGACACTCTACAAAGAAAATATAAAAACAAATACAAGAACTAAAAAGAACTTCCTAAAACCTATTTGAAGAAGTTTAGACCTTGTTCAAGAATCTTAGGGTGGAGCAGACGAACTACAAAATTAAAAATTACATTCATGGACCTACTGAGAAGGCTGAATGATCTATAAGATTCTGGTCCACAAGTAAGGACGTCTTGTCTGCTTGTCACTTCTCTGGGCATACTGAAGAGAAGTACCAGGTATGGTTTTTTTGACTATTTTGGTAAAGGATATAGAGTTTAAGGTTAGTATAGTAACCCATTAGTAATGAGGTGTATTGCATGTTTATGTTTTAACTACAGGTGAAGAACCAGCGAGTTGATAGCTTCCAGCCTGGTGTTTGTTTCTTTGTCCCTTCCCCCTTTCCCCTGAAAGTGAGGTAAACTGAGCAGTTATATATATATCAGCTCAGAGTGCCACATTTTGGGTGGATTGTCGGGGGTTCAGCAGCTTCTGCAGACACCAGGTTCTCAGCATGACAGTATGAAAGGCCAATCACGAACCGCTTCCACCTTTTTTGGATTCATTTCCAGGCCACAAGGAGTGATCACAAATCCTAAAAATTCTTCCGAATCCGTATGGAACTGACTATTCTCCAATTTAGCGTAAAGATTATTCTCTCTCAATTTCCTTAAGACCTGTCGAACGTGAATTTTATGTTTCTCCAAATTCTGGGAAAAAATCAAAATGTCGTCAATATAGACGATAACAAAAACATCAAGAAATTCCCGAAGAACCTCATCGATGAAAAATTGAAAAGCCGCTGGGGCATTGCAAAGACCGAAAGGCATCACTTGGTACTCGTACAGGCCAAATCTGGTTTTAAATGCCGTCTTCCACTCATCCCCCTCTTGGACCCTTACAAGATGATAAGCTCCACGTAAATCCAACTTAGAAAATATGGTAGCACCTTGGATTTGATTTAACATTTCTGAAATGAGAGGGAGAGGATACCGATTTTTCACTGTCATTCTATTTACCGCCCTGTAATCTATACAAGTTCTGAGAGAACCATCAGCTTTAGGCACAAAGAACAATGGTGAGGCTGCCGGCGATTGAGAGTGCCGAATAAATCCCCTAGCCAAATTTTCCTTTAAATATTCTTTCAAATAATCATTCTCTTTTTCAGTCAAGGCATAAACCCTACTGCTTGGTAAAATAGCTCCAGGCTCCAACTCTATCTTGCAGTCAAAAGGTCTATGAGGAGGCAACTCTCCAGCTTCCTTTTAAAAAATGTCGCCATTCTTCAAATGCTGCTTTGATCGCAAGAAGCTCTCGGTCTGAAATGGTGTTTATTTCTAAGTTTTGGAGAGCTTTTTGTAAGAGATTGGGAGTTGAGGTATGTTTATCATCAGGTTACCATCCCGAAACCAATGGGCAGGTAGAAAGGATAAATCAGGAGTTGGAAAAATATTTGAGGTGTTATCTGCAGACAGGTGAAGAGTGGGTAGATTTGTTGTGGGTTGCAGAATTCGCATATAACAACTGTAGTAAGGATGCCACCTCTATGTCTCCGTTTTATTTGGGACGAGGTTTTCATCCTCGTTTTCTTAGTATTGAGATTAATAATGATTTAGGAAACCCAGAAGTCGAAAGGAGACTAGAAGTCATGAAAAGAAATTTGGAAAAGGCAAAAGGGGTGTTGGTGGAGAGTAAACAAAAATACAAAGGGTTTGCTGACCGTAAAAGAAAGATTAGTCCTCAATATAGTGAGGGAGATTTGGTGTGGTTATCAACCAAGTTTTTGAGAATTAAAGGAAGAAATAAGTTTTGTCCTCGTTTCGTAGGACCGTTTGTTGTTGAAAAGGTGATTAATCCAGTGGCTGTATGTCTTAAATTACCCAGTCATATGAAAACTCATCCAACTTTCCATGTTAGTTTATTGAAACCTGTGGTTAAAGGAACTAGATTAACACCTACTCCTTCGGCAGTTGTGATTGAGGAAGATGCTTCCGAAGAATTTCTGGTTAAGAGAATTCTGGACTCTAGAAGAGTGAGAGGAAAGCTACAGTATCTCATTGATTGGGATGGTTTTGGTCCTGAAGAGCGCACTTGGGAGAAAGCAAGTGATGTGCATGCTCCTCGTTTGGTTGAAAGATTCCATGAAAAATTTCCATTGAAAAGTGGCCCAGGGACTGGACGTTAGGAGGGGGGTACTGTCAGGTACTGTCAGGTTGGAGTGACATATTCTTTACATACAGTATCATATACTCATTTACATTGGGTCAGGGGAGACACATGTTTAGCATAGAAAGGTTTTGGGAAGTTATTTTGGGTTATATTTTTAAACAGCCAATTTTGCCCTTAACCTTCATTGCAGTCTATGGAAAATGCCCCAAGCCAAGATGGAGGTTCTCAGTCTAAATTCTAATTGGCTGGAGATTGTTTATAGGGAGGACAATGAACATTCTAAACTGCCTTTCATCGTCCTTGCCCAGCTGAGAGGTCGTGTGCCTTGCAGCTCCTGCTTAACTTGGTCAAGGGTGACAAGTTTCTAGCAGTTGAGCGGAATATCTGAAAGTATAACAGGAGTCGTGTATGGAGTTTGGTGGAGACACAGGACAGGAGTTAGAAACTTCCAATTTTCTGAGAAAAGAAGTTTTCAAGTCTCAATCACAAGATAAGTGACTTTCCATTTTTGTTGAACTTTGTAAAAAGGTTATATTTATTTTAAGGGATTGAAATCGCAAATCTGTATCTAAAAAATTGAAGCGCGTACGTTTGTTTTTTATCTCTACGTGTCAATTCAAACTAGCGCGTGAGTTTTTTTTCCCGTTACTTTGAGCCCGCGCATGTGTCTCTGCGCGTGAGAGTGAAGCGCGAGCGTGAACTTTGGACTCGCGTTTACTGTTCATATACGCGAGGGCTTTTTCTACGTGATAAAATAAAAGCGTGTGTGCTTTTTCCCGCGATTTGGTTTTTTAGCGCGTATGCGTATTTATTCGTGGGTTGGACTTTAGCGCGTGTAATTTTTTATCGCGTCTTGGACTTTAGCACATGTGCGTTTTACCCGCGAATTGGATTGTCAGTGCGTGTGCGTATTTCCCGCGACTTGGAGAAAAGCGCGTGTGTTTTTTTCCCGCGATTTGGATTGTCAGCGCGTGTGCGAATTTCCCGCGACTTGGAGAAAAGCGCGTGTGATTTTTTCCGCGGTTTGGATTTTCAGCGCGTTTGCGTTTTACCCGCGGTTTGGATTTTAGCGCGTGTGCTGGCTTTCGACATGAAGATTTCATCGCAAGTTTAAAATTCGTTCCTGAGTAAAAGACACTCTACAAAGAAAATATAAAAACAAATGCAAGAACTAAAAAGATTTTCCTTAAACCTATTTGAAGAACTTTAGACCTTGTTCAAGAATCTTAGGGTGGAGCAGACGAACTACAAAGTTAAAAATTACATTCATGGACCTACTGAGAAGGCTGAATGATTTATAAGATTCTGGTCCACAAGTAAGGAAGTCTTGTCTGCTTGTCACTTCTCTGGGCATACTGAAGAGAAGTACCAGGTATGTTTTTTTTTACTATTTTGGTAAAGGATATAGAGTTTAAGGTTAGTATAGTAACCCATTAGTAATGAGGTGTATTGCATGTTTATGTTTTAACTACAGGTGAAGAACCAGCGAGTTGATAGCTTCCAGCCTGGTGTTTGTTTCTTTGTCCCTTCCCCCTTTCCCCTGAAAGTGAGGTAAACTGAGCAGTTATATATATATCAGCTCAGAGTGCCACATTTTGGGTGGATTGTCGGGGGTTCAGCAGCTTCTGCAGACACCAGGTTCTCAGCATGACAGTATGAAAGGCCAATCACGAACCGCTTCCACCTTTTTTGGATTCATTTCCAGGCCACAAGGAGTGATCACAAATCCTAAAAATTCTACCGAATCCGTATGGAACTGACTCTTCTCCAATTTAGCGTAAAGATTATTCTCTCTCAATTTCCTTAAGACCTGTCGAACGTGAATTTTATGTTTCTCCAAATTCTGGGAAAAAATCAAAATGTCGTCAATATAGACGATAACAAAAACATCAAGAAATTCCCGAAGAACCTCATCGATAAAAAATTGAAAAGCCGCTGGGGCATTGCAAAGACCGAAAGGCATCACTTGGTACTCGTACAGGCCAAATCTGGTTTTAAATGCCGTCTTCCACTCATCCCCCTCTTGGACCCTTACAAGATGATAAGCTCCACGTAAATCCAACTTACAAAATATGGTAGCACCTTGGATTTGATTTAACATTTCTGAAATGAGAGGGAGAGGATACCGATTTTTCACTGTCATTCTATTTACCGCCCTGTAATCTATACAAGTTCTGAGAGAACCATCAGCTTTAGGCACAAAGAACAATGGTGAGGCTGCCGGCGATTGAGAGTGCCGAATAAATCCCTTAGCCAAATTTTCCTTTAAATATTCTTTCAAATAATCATTCTCTTTTTCAGTCAAGGCATAAACCCTACTGCTTGGTAAAATAGCTCCAGGCTCCAACTCTATCTTGCAGTCAAAAGGTCTATGAGGAGGCAACTCTCCAGCTTCCTTTTAAAAAATGTCGCCATTCTTCAAATGCTGCTTTGATCGCAAGAAGCTCTCGGTCTGAAATGGTGTTTATTTCTAAGTTTTGGAGAGCTTTTTGTAAGAGATTGGGAGTTGAGGTATGTTAATCATCAGGTTACCATCCCGAAACCAATGGGCAGGTAGAAAGGATAAATCAGGAGTTGGAAAAATATTTGAGGTGTTATCTGCAGACAGGTGAAGAGTGGGTAGATTTGTTGTGGGTTGCAAAATTTGCATATAACAACTGTAGTAAGGATGCCACCTCTATGTCTCCGTTTTATTTGGGACGAGGTTTTCATCCTCGTTTTCTTAGTATTGAGATTAATAATGATTCAGGAAACCCAGAAGTCGAAAGGAGACTAGAAGTCATGAAAAGAAATTTGGAAAAGGCAAAAGGGGTGTTGGTGGAGAGTAAACAAAAATACAAAGGGTTTGCTGACCGTAAAAGAAAGATTAGTCCTCAATATAGTGAGGGAGATTTGGTGTGGTTATCAACCAAGTTTTTGAGAATTAAAGGAAGAAATAAGTTTTGTCCTCGTTTCGTAGGACCGTTTGTTGTTGAAAAGGTGATTAATCCAGTGGCTGTATGTCTTAAATTACCCAGTCATATGAAAACTCATCCAACTTTCCATGTTAGTTTATTAAAACCTGTGGTTAAAGGAACTAGATTAACACCTACTCCTTCGGCAGTTGTGATTGAGGAAGATGCTTCCGAAGAATTTCTGGTTAAGAGAATTCTGGACTCTAGAAGAGTGAGAGGAAAGCTACAGTATCTCATTGATTGGGAGGGTTTTGGTCCTGAAGAGCGCACTTGGGAGAAAGCAAGTGATGTGCATGCTCCTCGTTTGGTTGAAAGATTCCATGAAAAATTTCCATTGAAAAGTGGCCCAGGGACTGGGCGTTAGGAGGGGGGTACTGTCAGGTACTGTCAGGTTGGAGTGACATATTCTTTACATACAGCATCATATACTCATTTACATTGGGTCAGGGGAGACACATGTTTAGTATAGAAAGGTTTTGGGAAGTTATTTTGGGTTATATTTTTAAACAGCCAATTTTGCCCTTAACCTTCATTGCAGTCTATGGAAAATGCCCCAAGCCAAGATGGAGGTTCTCAGTCTAAATTCTAATTGGCGGGAGATTGTTTATAGGGAGGACAATGAACATTCTAAACTGCCTTTCATCGTCCTTGCCCAGGTGAGAGGTCGTGTGCCTTGCAGCTCCTGCTTAACTTGGTCAAGGGTGACAAGTTTCTAGCAGTTGAGCGGAAAATCTGAAAGTATAACAGGAGTCGTGTATGGAGTTTGGTGGAGACACAGGACAGGAGTTAGAAACTTCCAATTTTCTGAGAAAAGAAGTTTTCAAGTCTCAATCACAAGATAAGTGACTTTCCATTTTTGTTGAACTTTGTAAAAAGGTTATATTTATTTTAAGGGATTGAAATCGCAAATCTGTATCTAAAAAATTGAAGCGCGTACGTTTGTTTTTTATCTCTACGTGTCAATTCAAACTAGCGCGTGAGTTTTTTTCCCGTTACTTTGAGCCCGCGCATGTTTCTCTGCGCGTGAGAGTGAAGCGCGAGCGTGAACTTTGGACTCGCGTTTACTGTTCATATACGCAAGGGTTTTTTCTACGTGATAAAATAAAAGCGCGTGTGCTTTTTCCCACGATTTGGTTTTTTAGCGCGTATGCGTATTTATTCGTGGGTTGGACTTTAGCGCGTGTAATTTTTTATCGCGTCTTGGACTTTAGCGCATGTGCGTTTTACCCGCGAATTGGATTGTCAGTGCGTGTGCGTATTTCCCGCGACTTGGAGAAAAGCGCGTGTGTTTTTTTCCCGCGATTTGGATTGTCAGCGCATGTGCGAATTTCCCGCGACTTGGAGAAAAGCGCGTGTGATTTTTTCCGCGGTTTGGATTTTCAGCGCGTTTGCGTTTTACCCGCGGTTTGGATTTTAGCGCGTGTGCTGGCTTTCGACATGAAGATTTCATCGCAAGTTTAAAATTCGTTCCTGAGTAAAAGACACTCTACAAAGAAAATATAAAAACAAATACAAGAACTAAAAAGAACTTCCTTAAACTTATTTGAAGAACTTTAGACCTTGTTTAAGAATCTTAGGGTGGAGCAGACGAACTACAAAGTTAAAAATTACATTCATGGACCTACTGAGAAGGCTGAATGATCTATAAGATTCTGGTCCACAAGTAAGGAAGTATTGTCTGCTTGTCACTTCTCTGGGCATACTGAAAAGAAGTACCAGGTATGGTTTTTTTGACTATTTTGGTAAAGGATATAGAGTTTAAGGTTAGTATAGTAACCCATTAGTAATGAGGTGTATTGCATGTTTATGTTTTAACTACAGGTGAAGAACCAGCGAGTTGATAGCTTCCACCCTGGTGTTTGTTTCTTTGTCCCTTCCCCCTTTCCCCTGAAAGTGAGGTAAACTGAGCAGTTATATATATATCAGCTCAGAGTGCCACATTTTGGGTGGATTGTCGGGGGTTCAGTAGCTTCTGCAGACACCAGGTTCTCAGCATGACAGTATGAAAGGCCTTTCTCTTCAAAAGATTTTCCTGAAAGACAATGTTCCTGACAAAAGGTTGATTCTAAGGATACAATTCTTGCACTCCAGTCAATTCTGGGATTATGAAGTGTAAGCCAGGGCATAGTGGCAAGAAAAGGAGTCTTAGCGTTTTCAAAATGGTGTCTATGGTATGTTACAGTACGGGTCGTGTGACCTTCTGTGTCGATCAGCAGCCATCCTGCCTCCCAGGCCAGGTGCATGGGGGGCCACTGACGAGTCACGAGCCTCACGTAGATGGGGAAGGTTGGGTAGGGGGTCCTAAAGACCTGTCTACCCATACACAAGCGAACCACTCACCTGCTCAGCCACTTGGAAATGGCGAGCACAGTGATTCTGGGCAGCGAGGCACACCAGCAACAAGGAAGCTGAAGGAGCCAATCACAGGGGGTGGGGGGTATGGGAGGCGGGAGGAAGGGGAAAGAAGCCACGATGGAGCGGGGAGGGAGAGGAGGCTAACGGGCCAAATGGAGCCCAAAGGATGTTTACAGAGGGCCCGGAGGGTCTCACAAGCCCACCACTCACCTGCTCAGCCACTTCGAAATGGCGAGCACAGTGATTATGGGCAGCGAGGCACACCAGCAACAAGGAAGCTGGAGGAGCCAATCATGGGGGTTGGGCGGGTATGGGCGGCGGGAGGAAGGGGAAAGAAGCCACGATGGAGCGGGGAGGGAGAGGAGGCTAACGGGCCAAATGGAGCCCAAATGATGTTTACAGAGGGCCTGGAGGGTCTCACAAGCCCACCACTCACCTGCTCAGCCACTTCAAAATGGCGAGCACAGTGATTTTGGGCAGCGAGGCGCACCAGCAACAAGGAAGATGTAGGAGCCAATCACAGGGGTTGGGCGGATATGGGAGGCGGGCGGAAGGGGAAAGGAGCTGCGATGGAGCTGGGAGGGAGAGGAGGCTAACGGGCCAAATGGAGCCCAAAGGATGGTTCTTGTTATTTTCCAGACTCGAGCTGCAAGTCAGGTCACTTCTAGGACAGTGATTTTCTGCGGAAGGTAAATAATACAGTGTTTGTTCTGATACTTGTTCGTGTCTGGTTGCTCGTGAGAATGGGCCTTCAGCGGATCTGCCATGGGGTGGAGGTGCAGGGGAAGTGCATGGCTCCCTGTGCGCCGTGAACGGTGGCACAGCTACAGCTTTTGCATGTAGGCTTATTTCGCTTAGGGTTTGGCCTGTACATCTAAAATGGAGTCTTAGCGTTTTCAAGATGGTGTCTATGGTATGTTACAGTACGGGTCGTGTGACCTTATGTGTCGATCATCAGCCCTCCTGCCTCCCGGGCCAGGTGCATGGGGGGCCACTGATGAGTCACGAGCCTCACGGAGGTGGGGAATGTTGGGGAGGGGGTCCTAAAAAACTGTCCACTCATACACAAGCAAACCACTCACCTGCTCAGCCCCTTGGAAATGCGAGCATGGTGATTTTGGGCAGTGAGGCACACCAGCAACAAGGAAGCTGGAGGAGCCAATCACAGGGGGTGGGCGGGTATGGGAGGCGGGAGAAAGGGGAAAGGAGCCGTGATGGAGCGTGGAGGGACAGGAGGCTAATGGCCCAAACAGAGCCCAAAGGATGTTTACAGAGGGCCTGGAGGGTCTCAAAAGCCCAGCTCTCACCTGCTCAGCCACTTCGAAAAATGGCGAGCACAGTGATTTTGGGCAGCGAGGCGCAGCAGCAACAAGGAAGCTGGAGCAGCCACTCACGGGGGTTGGGTGGATATGGGAGGCGGGAGGAAGGGGAAAGGAGCTGCGATGGAGCGGGCAGGGAGAGGAGGCTAACGGGCCAAATGGAGCCCAAAGGATGTTTAAAGAGGGCCCGGAGGGTCTCACAAGCCCACCACTCACCTGCTGAGCCACTTGGAAATGGCGATCACAGTGATTTTGGGCAACGAGGCACACCAGCAACAAGGAAGCTGGAGGAGCCAATCACAGGGGTGGGCGGGTATGGGAGGCGGGAGGAAGGGGAAAGGAGCTGCGATGGAGCGGGGAGGGAGAGGAGGCTAACGGGCCAAATGGAGCCCAAAGGATGTTTAAAGAGGGCCCAGAGGGTCTCAAAAGCCCACCACTCACCTGCTGAGCCACTTGGAAATGGCGAGCACAGTGATTTTGGGCAGCGAGGCACACCAGCAACAAGGAAGCTGGAGGAGCCAATCACGGGGGGTGGGCGGGTATGGGAGGTGGGAAGAAGGGGCAAGGATCTGCGATGGAGTGGGGAGGGAGAGGAGGCTAACGGGCCAAATGGAGCCCAAAGGATGTTTAAAGAGGGCCCAGAGGGTCTCAAAAGCCCACCACTCACCTGCTGAGCCACTTGGAAATGGCGAGCACAGTGATTTTGGGCAGCGAGGCACACCAGCAACAAGGAAGCTGGAGGAGTCAATCACAGGGGGTGGGTGGGTATGGGAGGCAGGAGCAAGGGGAAAAGAGCCGCGATGGAGCGTGGAGGGACAGGAGGCTAATGGGCCAAACGGAACCCAAAGGATGTTTACAGAGGGCCTGGAGGGTCTCACAAGCCCACCTCGCACTTGCTCAGCCACTTCGAAATGGCGAGCACAGTGATTTTGGGCAGTGAGACGCACCAGCAACAAGGAAGCTGGAGCAGCCAATCACGGGGGTTGGGCGGATATGGGAGGCGGGAGGAAGGAGAAAGGAGCTGCGATGGAGCGGGTAGGGAGAGGAGGCTAACGGGCCAAATGGAGCCCAAAGGATGTTTAAAGAGGTCCCGTAGGGTCTCACAAGCCCACCACTCACCTGCTCAGCCACTTGGAAATGGCAAGCATGCTGATTTTGGGCAGCGAGGCACACCAGAAACAAGGAAGCTGGAGGAGCCAATCAATCTATTGGAGGCAGGAGGAAGGGGAAAGGAGCCACGTTGGAGCAGGGAGGGAGAGGAGGCTAACGGGCCAAACAGAGTCCAAAGGATGTTTACAGAGGGCCCAGAGGGTCTCACAAGCCCACCACTCACCTGCTCAGCCACTTGGAAATGCCGTGCATGGTGATTTTGGGCACTGAGGCACACCAGCAACAAGGAAGCTGAAGGAGCCAATCACGGGGGGTGGGCAGGTATGGGAGGCAGGAGGAAGGGGAAAGGAGCTGCGATGGAGCGGGGAGGGAGAGGAGGCTAACGGGCCAGAGGGCCCAGAGGGTCTCAAAAGCCCACCACTCACCTGCTCAACCACTTGGAAATGGCGAGCACAGGGATTTTGGGCAGCCAGGCACACCAGCAACAAGGAAGCTGGAGGAGCCAATCACAGGGGGTGGGCGGGTTTGGGAGGCGGGAGCAAGGGGAAAGGAGCCACGATGGAGCGCAGAGGGACAGGAGGCTAATGGGCCAAACGGAGCACAAAGGATGTTTACAGAGGGCCTGGAGGGTCTCACAAGCCCACCACTCACCTGCTCAGCCACTTCGAAATGGCAGCACAGTGATTTTGGGCAGCGAGGCGCACCAGCAACAAGGAAGCTGGAGCAGCCAATCACGGGGGTTGGGCAGATATGGGAGGCGGGAGGAAGAGGAAAGGAGCTGCAATGGAGCGGGGAGGGAGAGGAGGCTAACGAGCCAAATGGAGCCCAAAGGATTTTTAAAGAGGGCCCAGAGGGTCTCACAAGCCCACCACTCACCTGCTCAGCCACTTGGAAATGGCAAGCATGGTGATTTTGGGCAGCGAGGCACACCAGAAACAAGGAAGCTGGAGGAGCCAATCAATCTATTGGAGGCAGGAGGAAGGGGAAAGGAGCCATGTTGGAGCAGGGAGGGAGAGGAGGCTAACGGGCCAAACAGAGTCCAAAGGATGTCTACAGAGGGCCCAGAGGATCTCACAAGCCCACCACTCACCTGCTCAGCCACTTGGAAATGGCGAGCACAGTGATTTTGGGCAGCGAGGCACACCAGCAACAAGGAAGCTGGAGGAGCCAATCACGGGGGGTGGGCGGGTATGGGAGGTGGGAAGAAGGGGCAAGGATCTGCGATGGAGTGGGGAGGGAGAGGAGGCTAACGGGCCAAACGGAGCCCAAAGGATGTTTATAGAGGGCCTGCAGGGTCTCACAAGCCCGACACTCACCTGCTCAGCCACTTGGAAATGGCAAGTACAGTGATTTTGCGCAGCGAGGCACACCAGCAACAAGGAAGCTGGAGCAGCCATTCACGGGTGTTTGGGCGGATATGGGAGGCGGGAGCAAGGGGAAAGGAACTGCGATGGAGCGGGGAGGGAGAGGAGGCTAACGGGCCAAATGGAGCCTAAAGGATGTTTACAGAGGGCCCGGAGGGTCTCACAAGCCCACCACTCACCTGCTCAGCCACTTGGTAATGGCAAGCATGGTGATTTTGAGCAGCGTGGCACACCAGAAACAAGGAAGCTGGAGGAGCCAATAAATCTTTTGGAGGCAGGAGGAAGGGGAAAGGAGCCACTTTGCAGCAGGGAAGGAGAGGAGGCTTATGGGCCAAAGGGACTCCAAAGGATGTTTACAGAGGGCCCAGAGGGTCTCACAAGCCCACCACTCACCTGCTTAGCCACTTGCAAATGGCGAACACAGTGATTTTGGGCAGCGAGGCACAAAAGCAACAAGGAAGCTGGAGGAGCCAATCATTTTATGGGAGGCGGGAGCAAGGGGAAAGGAGCCGTGATGGAGCGTGGAGGGACAGGAGGCTAATGGGCCAAACGGAGCCCAAAGGATGTTTACAGAGGGCCTGGAGGGTCTCAAAAGCCCACCTCTCACCTGCTCAGCCACTTCGAAATGGCGAGCACAGTGATTTTGGGCAGCGAGGCGCAGCAGCAACAAGGAAGCTGGAGCAGCCAATCACGGGGGTAGGGCGGATATGGGTGGCGGGAGGAAGGGGAAAGGAGCTGCAATCGAGCGGGCAGGGAGAGGAGGCTAACGGGCCAAATGGAGCCCAAAGGATGTTTAAAGAGGGCCCGGAGGGTCTCACAAGCCCACCACTCACCTGCTGAGCCACTTGGAAATGGCGAGCACAGTGATTTTGGGCAGCGAGGCACACCAGCAACAAGGAAGCTGGAGGAGCCAATCACAGGGGGTGGGCGGGTATGGGAGGCGGGAGGAAGGGGGAAGGAGCTGCGATGGAGCGGGGAGGGAGAGGAGGCTAATGGGGCAAATGGAGCCCAAAGGATGTTTAAAGAGGGCCCAGAGGGTCTCAAAAGCCCACCACTCACCTGCTGAGCCACTTGGAAATGGCGAGCACAGTGATTTTGGGGCAGCAAGGCACACCAGCAACAAGGAAGCTGCTGGAGCCAATCACAGGGGGTGGGTGGGTATGGGAGGCAGGAGCAAGGGGAAAGGAGCCGCGATGGAGCGTGGAGGGACAGGAGGCTAATGGGCCAAAGGGAGCCCAAAGGATGTTTACAGAGGGCCTGGAGGGTCTCACAAGCCCACCTCTCACTTGCTCAGCCACTTCGAAATGGCGAGCACAGTGATTTGGGGCAGCGAGACGCACCAGCAACAAGGAAGCTGGAGCAGCCATTCACGGGGGTTGGGCGGATATGGCAGGCGGGAGGAAGGGGAAAGGAGCTGCGATGGAGCGGGTAGGGAGAGGAGGCTAACGGGGCAAATGGAACCCAAAGGATGTTTAAAGAGGGCCCGTAGGGTCTCACAAGCCCACCACTCACCTGCTCAGCCACTTGGAAATGGCAAGCATGCTGATTTTGGGCAGCGAGGCACACCAGAAACAAGGAAGCTGGAGGAGCCAATCAATCCATTGGAGGCAGGAGGAAGGGGAAAGGAGCCACATTGGAGCAGGGAGGGAGAGGAGGCTAACGGGCCAAACGGAGTCCAAAGGATGTTTACAGAGGGCCCAGAGGGTCTCACAAGCCCACCACTCACCTGCTCAGCCACTTGGAAATGGCGAGCATGGTGATTTTGGGCACTGAGGCACACCAGCAACAAGGAAGCTGAAGGAGCCAATCACGGGGGGGTGGGCGGGTATGGGAGGCAGGAGGAAGGGGAAAGGAGCTGCGATGGAGCGGGGAGGGAGAGGAGGCTAACGGGCCAGAGGGCCTCAAAAGCCCACCACTCACCTGCTCAGCCTCTTGGAAATGGCGAGCACAGGGATTTTGGACAGCGAGGCACACCAGCAACAAGGAAGCTGGAGGAGCCAATCACAGGGGGTGGGCGGGTTTGGGAGGCGGGAGCAAGGGTAAAGGAGCCATGATGGAGCGTGGAGGGACAGGAGGCAAATGGGCCAAACGGAGCACAAAGGATGTTTACAGAGGGCCCAGAGGGTCTCACAAGCCCACCACTCACCTGCTCAGCCACTTGGAAATGGCGAGCATGGTGATTTTGGGCACTGAGGCACACCAGCAACAAGGAAGCTGAAGGAGCCAATCACGGGGGGGTGGGCGGGTATGGGAGGCAGGAGGAAGGGGAAAGGAGCTGCGATGGAGCGGGGAGGGAGAGGAGGCTAACGGGCCAGAGGGCCTCAAAAGCCCACCACTCACCTGCTCAGCCTCTTGGAAATGGCGAGCACAGGGATTTTGGACAGCGAGGCACACCAGCAACAAGGAAGCTGGAGGAGCCAATCACAGGGGGTGGGCGGGTTTGGGAGGCGGGAGCAAGGGTAAAGGAGCCATGATGGAGCGTGGAGGGACAGGAGGCAAATGGGCCAAACGGAGCACAAAGGATGTTTACAGAGGGCCTGGAGGGTCTCACAAGCCCACCACTCACCTGCTCAGCCGCTTCGAAATGGCAGCATAGTGATTTTTGGCAGCGAGGCGCACCAGCAACAAGGAAGCTGAAGGAGCCAATCACGGGGGGGTGGGCGGGTATGGGAGGCAGGAGGAAGGGGAAAGGAGCTGCGATGGAGCGGGGAGGGAGAGGAGGCTAACGGGCCAGAGGGCCCAGAGGGTATCAAAAGCCCACCACTCACCTGCTCAGCCACTTGGAAATGGCGAGCCCAGGGATTTTAGACAGCGAGGCACACCAGCAACAAGGAAGCTGGAGGAGCCAATCACAGGGGGTGGGCGGGTTTGGGAGGCGGGAGCAAGGGGAAAGGAGCCATGATGGAGTGTGGAGGGACAGGAGGCTAATGGGCCAAACGGAGCACAAAGGATGTTTACAGAGGGCCTGGAGGGTCTCACAAGCCCACCACTCACCTGCCCAGCCGCTTCGAAATGGCAGCACAGTGATTTTTGGCTGCGAGGCGCACCAGCAACAAGGAAGCTTGAGCAGCCAATCAAGGGGGTTTGGGTGGATATGGGAGGCGGGAGGAAGGGGAAAGGAGCTGCGATGGAGCGGGGAGGGAGAGGAGGCTAACGGGCCAAATGGAGCCTAAAGGATGTTTATAGAGGGCCCAGAGGGTCTCACAAGCAACCACTCACCTGCTCAGCCACTTCGAAATGGCGAGCACAGTGCTTTTGGGCAGCGAGGCGCACCAGCAACAAGGAAGCTTGAGCAGCCAATGAAGGGGGTTTGGGCGGATATGGGAGGCGGGAGGAAGGGGAAAGGGGCTGCGATGGCGCGGGGAGGGAGAGGAGGCTAACGGGCTAAATGGAGCCTAAAGGATGTTTACAGAGGGCCCGGAGGGTCTCACAAGCCCACCACTCACCTGCTCAGCCACTTGGTAATGGCAAGCATGGTGATTTTGGGCAGCGAGGCACACCAGAAACAAGGAAGCTGGAGGAGCCAATCAATCTATTGGTGGCAGGAGGAAGGGGAAAGGAGCCACGTTGGAGCAGGGAAGAAGAGGAGGCTAATGGGCCAAAGGGAGTCCAAAGGATGTTTACAGAAGGTCTCACAAGCCCACCACTCACCTGCTCAGCCACTTGCAAATGGCGAACACAGTGATTTTGGGCAGCGAGGCACACCAGCAACAAGGAAGCTGGAGGAGCCAATCATGGGGGGTGGGCGGGTATGGGAGGCGGGAGGAAGGGGAAAGGAGCCGCGATGGAGCGGGGAGGGAGAGCAGGCTAACGGGCCAAACGGAGCCCAAAGGATGTTTACAGAGGGCCTGCAGGGTCTCACAAGCCCACCACTCACCTGCTCAGCCACTTGGAAATTGCAAGAGGGAGGAAATCTGGGACAATGAGAGTTACATGGTGTCACTTTTGAAGTATGGCAGACATTTTAATGATACTGGTCAACACATGGGTCTATGCGACAATACATGGGGAACATCTGGATGAATTGTAAGTGACATCTACTGGTGAATTTAGGGGTGAATGTGAGTAGCAAGCAGTACGACTAATGTCAATATGTAAAGATATGGGGCAGCTGGAGAGCAATTTGAGGTGCATAGGTAATTCATGAGGTAGTGAGAAGTGGTATTGGCAGTTCTAGGACAATGAGAGTGACATGAAATGTGTGTGTGTGTGTGTGTGTGCGTGGCATGTCATGGAATAGTTCTAGAGCAATCTGAGGCATTGCAGGGCACAGTGTGAGTGGTATGGTGCACATCTCGGTTATGCAACATGCTCATCTGTGTTATGTGACATGGTATAGGACAATTTAGAAGGCAGTCTGCAGAAGCATACGCTGCACTAGGGCAATGTGTTGTTGGGCAAAGGCAGTTCTGAGTCAACATGAGCCACATGTGGCATTCTGCGCTCATCTGAGTCGCATGGGGAAATACTGGGGCAATGTGATGCGGCATATGGCTATTTAGGAAGACGTTGAAGAGGTCTGGGCAGTACTGGGTGTTCAGCCAAACTCTGTCATTTCTGAGACTTCCATGGTACATTTTAGCGGCACCACCAGCAGGTCGTCTCACTTAGCATTATAGTAATAGCGACATTGTGGAATATTTTAGCAACACCAGGATATTTATTATTTAGCACACTCAATTATTTGAGTACAACAAGGATATATTTTAAAAATAAACTTGCATTTGGTGGGAGCACCCATATTGTCAACTTTGATTATATTTTGGAAATTCAGTTTTGTATTTTATCAACTATCCCATTACAAATGGTATTCATTATATCTCCCAGAGCGGTATTTAAAACAGGTATAGTTCCTACTCATAAATAATGTATTGCTGTTGTAAGTTGGTAGTGTGGTACATGCCATATCATTAAAATGAGAATATAAAAATATTCCATCCACATTGAAAGGAGTGACTTATTTAACGATCCGCAGAGTCGATTCATGTTTCATGCTGTAAACACCTCATCAGGACTTGTCAGAAAGGGTAGACAGTGGCAGCATGGCTCATAATTAGCACTTCGACATCTCCTGCTGCTTGGCCATGACAGCCCAGCGGAGAGGTCTGCAACGTATTATCTGCTACACTCCAGTTATGGGCCGAGGTGGAGCCAAGGATACATAAAAAAGGTAATGAGTGATGCCATCTGTTTATGAAAAAACGGAAAAATCCTAAAAACAGGTTTGACGTAGGTTAGTAGGAAAAAAAGGAAACATTCGATAGCCATGATCTTGCAGTGAGCATTTTTCTAGTGGAATGTTGACCCGGTAGAAATTCAGCATTGAGGTGGAATGTTGGAGAAAGAAAATCACATTTCATAGCAGTGGTCAAATCCCTCTACTAACTCATTGATTGAAATGGCTCAAAACATTCCAATGGAATAATTAAGCTTCATAGAGCCTGCAAGAGGGCCGTACTGGGAGTTATGGGCCTGAGTTAAAGCCTAAGCACAGCAAGGGTCTTGAATGAGGTTTATGACTCCTGACATGTCCTAAACGGGGAGGTCTATAAAGCTATTATGATTCATTTTTTGGGGGTAGGGGTGGGGGTGGCTTGGTGTGGTTGCTGGTTGCTGTTATCGGGCTGGTTTGCCAGGAAGCATGTACCAACATGTTGAGGGATGAGGGTGAGGTGGGGATTAGAAAATTGTGACTGGCAACATCTGCCAGTTGTGGCTTGGCAAAGTAACAAGTGGCAGTTAAGGGGGTGGGGCAGACTAAGGCGGAGATGCTCTGACGTCTGGCAGCTGAGGGTGGGGTCATGTAACCGGAAGTGACACAGGTTTGAGGTAAGGAGTTCTCAGGCCACCTCTGTCAGGTGTGGCCCAAGCGAGGAGGGAAGCAGGGTTGCTAGTGGGGCTCTTAGTGTTGTTCCATTGATGAGAGGGATCACCAGGCTGAGAAGCGGGCACCAGCAGACTCATGTGGCCTACCCCCAATGGCAAATATTAAGAGCTTATAGAATTCAACACTCTGATGGAGGCCTGGTATCATTTATAAGGAATCCATCAACCCCCATTTATGTTACTCTGAGTTTCTGTATTTGGTTAAATCTTTATGTAGCGTTCCAGCTGAGGGCATACTGTGTGCAAGGGTTGCAGTGCAGACAACACATAATCAAACATACACACCAGTAACTTTAATCATCAACTGCTTTATTAGCGTGCTCCGCACGCTTACATTTCAGACCATCAGTTCACAGTAATACACGCATCCCACACATCAGCTAGCATTTACTGGGGCCACTTAGTGTAACTTACTTTGAAATTGAAATCCTCTTTTGCAACGAGTAAGCACTCATACTTAAATTTGATTGTGTGTGCTCTACTAAACGGGAACTACAGTTCCCAGGATCACTTGCAGGCTATTTCCTGAAATGTCAGGCTCTTCAGCGCCGGCGCTTCAGAGGCAAGCCGGTCTGTGCCGTTCCTGCTGATCCCTCTACATTAACCCTTCAGTTCGCTGCTGGTTACTGGATGAGGTTAGATTTTTGTTTGCAGCTTATGATTCCACATTGTTGCTAGGAAGAACGAGTTAGTGGAACTTCATAATTTGTATTTTTCAGTGCTATATTGTTTGCTTAAATGAACTGCTCTTTCTACGGGTAAAACGCTACTTTCACCTTTTGTATTTACCCAGTAATACTTGTGACGTGACTGCCACTTTTTGCTACCTGAGTGAGTTTACTTATTAAACCACATCAGCTAGAATTTACTGGGGCCACTTAGTGTAACTTACTTTGAAATTGAAATCCTCTTTTGCAATGAGTAAGCACTCGTACTGTAATTTGATTGTGTGTGCTCTGCTAAACGTGAACTACAGTTCCCAGGAGCACTTGCAGGCTATTTCCTGAAACGTCAGGTGCGTCAGCGCCGGCGCTTCAGAGGCAAGCCGGTCTGCGCCGGTCCTCGCCGATCCCATCGCCCTCGGCCAGAAATCCTGCCCCTCCAACGCTCTGCCGATCCAAGTTACTAAACTTTGGTAAGAATGGGAATAGAAAAAATCAATGTTCTTTTTTCAAAGCTACAAGAGCTACAAAGGACAGAAGCCATACACGCACGAGGGCTGGAGACTCTTGACAAAGTACTCAGTGTTTCGGCATGTCTAGACCATGACTCTGTCTCTGGCGCCATCCCAATACCATCACGTACGTTGAAAACAGCAGACAAGGCACAAACACAAACTCCTATTAATGAGACCATCAGGACGGAAACCAAACACAAATATATTGAATAAACTCCCACCCACCCAACTACAAAAAAAACTAAAAATATGCCTATTGAACACAAGCTCTCTTAACCAACATGCCTTATGTGTACACGACCTGATTTTGTCAGTCAACATTGACATTATGTGCAGTACAGAAACATGGTTACAGGACCCTACAGGTCCTACATGTACCCTGGCAGTTCCTACGGGTTATATGATCCACTACACCAATAGAGGTAGTGGGAAGGGGGGCAGGGTAGCCATAATAACACAAGACTTGTTGTCCGTCTTTCCTACGACATCGCAATGCTCTGGCTGCGAAACACTACATCTAAAACTTTGTCCGACAGACAACAATTGTATTAATATCTTACTTATTTACAGACCACCCTCACTGGAATCTGAGTTCAATTATGAACTTATGATGAACTTATTCACCTTGCTAATTCACTAATTGGCGAAAATAAATCCCCAATCATCCTTGGAGACTTAAACCGATGGCTTGGAGACCTAAAAAACTCTGCAAAAAATGCAGTTTAATGTAATGAATCACGATCCCACTATGGCCAATGGCCATCAACAGGACTGGGTCATCACTGACAGCTTGGAGACAAACTATTATGTAACCACCCCTTGTATATGGACAGACCATTATAAAGTAATTTTCAACCTACACTTACCCCAACCAGCTAAAAAACCCACAGATGAAGCAAGGAAAGTCCTTTCTAGAAACTTCAAAAAACATTGAAAGCTCAGACTTACAACTCTGTGTAAAGGGCATTCTTGCCGACCTTAATGAAAAGGATTCCTGTGACACCATTATCAAAAAATATGATCAACAAATGCTCATATTTGTAAACGAGAAAGCTCCAAACCGTGAAAAAACAGTTAGGCCCAATCTTAACCATCAGAAAATTGTTCACACCAGAACTAACTACGCTTAAGAAGGAGAAAAAAACACAGCGAAGCAGAATGGCTTAAGAACCCTACTGATGACAACCAGACCTGTTGAAAATTACTAGAAAAATCTTACAAAAACAACATCAATGAGGCCAAAAAGAACTACTTCAACAGTAAAATTGAAGCATCCTCCAATTCAGCTAGCAAACTCTTTGACATTCTTAAATCCATAGATAAGCCTCAGGCTCTGGCCCCTGCCTTTATTCCATCACAATAAGAACGTGAAAACACTCAGATACCCTTCGCTAACAAAATCACAAAAGCTAGAGAATGCATTGCATCAGCTCAAGCTAATAAACTCCAACCTAGCTGCCCTGTAGAACTGAGGCCACTGAGAGAAAGGAGAGGTTTCAATTTCAACCCATCTCTATTGATACTATGATGAAAACTCTGGCGTCTATGAAACCATCCTCTTGCGCCGTAAATAAACTCCCTCCCAAGATCATTCTCGAACATCCGGACATCTTTGCTCCACTATTTACCAAAATTGTAAACACTTCTTTCCATGACCAAACATTACCGAATAACAGTAAAAAAAATCACTATCAGACCTCTAGTAAAAAAACTAATTTAGACCCACGTGACCCGAACAATCTAAGACCCATCACAAACTGTAACTTTACTCTTAAAGTTATGGATAAAATTGCAACTGCACAACTTCAGGAATACGTAGAAAGTCACGAGATTCTACACCCACAACAATCTGGCTTTAGAGCTGTACATAGCACTGAGACAGCAATGCTGGACCTACAAACCAAAATGCTGGAAATTATGGACAAGGGAAAAGCTGGCCTACTAGTCCTTTTGGATCTCAGCACCGCATTTGACCTGTTAGACCACAGAGCTACTACAATAAGCACTTGAGAAAGTCACAAATTGCTCCATGGAAGCAAGAAGCTGGCTATCTTCCTTCCTCGAGAACAGAATATCCCGAGTAAATTGGGAAGACACATTCTCTTCTGAATTCAACATCTTCTGTGGGGTACCACAGGGAGCTAGTCTGTCCCCACTGCTTTTCAACTTGTACATTTGTTTCCTATGTGAGCTACTACAACACCTTCAGGTGTTCTTTACCAACTACGCTGACGACACTCAGCTGGTCCTGGAACTGAGTGGAGAGTACGCGAAGGACAGTACAACATTAAACACACTCTATAAGAATATTGAAGAGTGGATGGATAACAACTGGATGTGCCTAAACAGCAATAAGACCGAGCCAATGGTCTTTGGATCTGCACAGGCACAAGCCAAACTCGCGTCTGACTATCAGGCTTTTCAAATCAAAGAATCCCTTATCATAGTGGGGGGTAAGGTTAAAACACTCGGCATGGATATCGGCCACCAGGGGGCGCACGGATGTGGATCTCCTCCGTGTGAGCTCTGACCCACGGGCCTCAAAGGTGGCTTGAGCCCCCACGTTTGACCCCCCCCACGCAACAATGGCTGCCCAGGCTGTAGGAACCGGACCCCCACACACCGGGCGGAAATCCGGAAGAAATCAGAGCGGTCTGCCCCAAGAAAAGTCTCCCGGCCCATGCCTCCCCATCCAGGCCTTCTGCGCAACACCCTCATCGAGCCCCGCGACCTGCAGAGGCCCGGGACTATCAGCTCCGCCCACCGACCTCTCACGGAGCCAATGAACTGCGCTGCGGTTCCCCCCAACGGCTGCTGCCTCTCTGCTCTGTCCTCGGGCCCCCGCGGAGTAGGGGGACCCTGGGTGTGTGAGGAGGGGCCCGCCCTCTCTGCACTGTGGCCTACGCGGTGGCAGCCCCGGACGCTTCACGGACCGAAGCCTGACGATCATATGGGTGAGTGCCCTCCCCCCACCCAGCGACGCACAGGCCCGTCCCGCGAACATTGTGCCCTCTCCCCTGGAGGCACGCCTGGCCCCGACTCCACACACGACCAGCGCTGCTCCATCCGTGAGGGCGGACCTGCCCCCCCGCCCGCCCCAGTCGAGTGACAACGCGGCACCCAGTGGCCTCCCGTGCACCCCGGTCCTTGCCTTCTCCTTCAACCGGAAGACTCCCGTGAGCCTCCACGACCATAGCCCAGTGACCCACAGACCGAACGTATCACCACGTTGCAGCGGGCACGGACTCCCACCGTAGGGCTGCATTTCAGCACCACAGGTCTACCCCCTGGCATCACAGAGCCCTATGACTCATACGCACCTGTTAAGTACAAGCCTCTGATAGACCGTATAGCGCAACGCCATCCATCTGTTCAAGGGGGTTGACCCCACTACCTCCTGAGGAAGACCTGTCGACCCTCCTGGAGGCACTACACAGTGTCAGAAAGCCTCATCTCGCTGGCCGGGCGGGGCACGTGTCATAGATCCCAATGAAGTGCAACCTGCCCGGCACCTTTGGACACACTACTAGTGCCTCGGACACTATTCATGTCACCTGTATCGAATTCCTCCACCAAGACTCCAACGTCAGGGAAAAGAACTCACCCCCACACCAAAGCCAACACAGAGGGTTGGGCCCCACTCATGGGGCATGTTCCCTCCTCTGTACGCTCTTCCTGAGCCTCTGCTAGGACGTAGGCTTCCCGCCCCAGAGCCCCCTTCTATGCAATCCTAACAGGGCCTACAAGTCGACCCGCAATACCGCTGGAACACCTCAGACACTGCATCAGAGCCGAGGACTGGAGCCAACGTGAACAGAGGGTGACGCAGTTAGAGGGTAGGGCCCCTGGTCTCAGGGCGTGTGCCTCCTGCACCATAACACCCTTGCTCACCAGGACACACTGGACACTGCTCCACAACACACCCCAGGACCGGTCTACTGCATCAGTGCAGAGGGTAGTGCCCCCGCTTTAGGGGCGTGTGCCTCCTTGCACCAATACATCGTATGAGCACCAGAAGTAAGCTAGCCAGATACGCCTACACTCCGCCACATCCTGATCCAGAAATTAACTGCACAATGTCGGTGGAACCCTCGGAGATGGGAGCAACAGCCACCAAGGGAGACATAGCCGCCCTCCTGAGCTAAATCAGAAATATGGGTGCAAATTTGGGTGGCAAAATTGACAAGATGACCCAGAGGGTGGATAACATCGAGGAGAGGCTAGAGGGCGTTGAGAACAACCAAGCCTCAATCGACACACTAGAAGCCCAACTGGACCTCCGAATTCACAAAATAGAGAAAAGAGAGGAAGACATCCGTCTGAAGATAGACGATTTAGAAAATAGGGAAAGGCGAAACAACCTGCGATTCTTCAGAATTCCGGAACGGGAAGGAGAAACAGAAGAGGACCTCAAGCATACCATACATGACATCATCAGAATCCTAACCGCAGATGAGAATATTGACAAACCCGCAATAGAAAGAATACATAGAGCTGGTGGCCCTTCAGGGGGCCCGAGGTCGGTCCTGGACAGATTTCATAGATACCAAGATAGAACAAGGATACTCACGAAAGCCAGGTCAGGTGGCGCCCTCACCCTCGGGGGAGCCCAAATAACCATCTTCCAGGACCTATCTTCGCTCACCCAGGCCCTGCGACGCCTCTGCAGCCCTCTAACTAAATGGCTCAAGGACCAAGGCACAAGATATAGGTGGAGATACCCCTTCTCCCTCATGTTTGAACACGGAAGCAGGAAGATAACACTCCGGTGGGAAGAGGAAATTCGAGACTGTATCGCGGATCTCCTTGGCGCTAGCCCCAAAGAAGGATCACAAGATGAACCAGCACAGGATAGAGCACAATGGGGACCTCAAGGCCCGAAAAGGAAGAAAGTCAAGGGAGCCAGAAAATACAGACGACCTAATGATAAGCCGGACAGTGCCAAATGATGCAGTACACACAAATTTCTCGACCTGGCCAGGTCTACTTAGGAATCATGGTTCGGAGACTCTTCAACATGCTGGAGACTGGCACACTACAGCCACCAGGTCCGGCCCACAACAAACTTCCCATCAGAGTTATAACAGATGACCAGCTGGCGGCCAATGAATCTGGAAACCGCATGTATCATTACATTTGCTATTTCACAATAACAGTTGTTGTTGCTTGTTAAATTGTAACTTAAGTTGATTTTTCAAAGATGTGGGGAGAAGGGGCTCAAAATGTTAATATGATAATACTTGTGATGGCGGTTGCGTGGTTACGACCCTCACGGGCAGTCCGACAGTAGACCGGCTGCATGCACCTGGTTCAACTCAGACCCCATCAAACTGGGACTCAGATCCTCGCAAAGAAAATGATGTGCGAAAAGCTAGAACTGAGGACAACGGGTATTATGTTCAATACCCTGAAAGGGGGGGAGGGGGGTGGGATACACAAAACTTTGATGTCCCATTTGGCTCGGGACAGCTATCAGAACACTTCCACGCGGCGACTCTCGGCGAAGGCCGATGTGACGTGATTAGCGAATCCACAGGATTTACCACTGACCGACGGTCATGACGAATCAGGTGATAGGCATGGCACACTTAAAATTGGCATGCTCAACGTCAAGGGGCTTAATTCCCCCACCAAAAGGTTGCTAGTTTCCCGAGAATTCAAGAGAGTGAATCTAGACGTACTTTTCTTACAAGAAACCCGATACAGCAAAGAAGAAGAAAGTAAGGTATTCTATGCCAAACTAGGCACAGAATACTGGGGCTCCGGCCCTCTGAAGAAAGCTGGAGTTGGTATTCTAGTCAACAAAACAATACGATTTGAGCTTTTGAGGTCCTGGTCAGACGTGAGTGGTAGAGCACTTGTGTTGGTTGGCAGGATACAGGACACCATCATCACACTCGCATCCGTATATGCACCCAACACTGGACAGTCCCGGTTCCTTCAACAAACAATCCCCAAGGTCATGAACGAGGCAGAGGGGGAAGTGATACTAGGAGGCGACCTCAACATGTGGATGGACCCGGATATGGACAGACAAGCAGGCAACCCGTCCACAACCTTCTCAACGGTCCCTGGACGCTCGTGGGTTACAGATATGATGGACGCCTACAATCTCACAGATGCATGGAGACGCATGAATCCGAACCGGACAGGCTTCACCTTCTACTCTAGACCACATGCCACGTACTCCAGAATTGACTATGTATCCGTAACCTCGGCACTCGCCACAGCAACGACCGAAGCGAGCATATCGCCTGTTACATGGTCGGGCCATGACATGGTAACGGTCACTCTCGATCGGATGGCTCTCCCTCGGAGGAGCTCCAAATGCCGATGCAATGAGACGCTCTTCAAGGACCCAATTTATCGGGGAGCAGCTTGAACAGGACATCACCCAATACTTTGAGCAAAACAATATAGGTGAAACCCCCATTAACATAGTCTGGGAAGCGGGCAAAGCCACATGGAGGGGAATTCTTATCAGGGAGGGAGCAGCGAAGAAAAGAGAACGTCTAATCATAGAAAATAGACTTCGAAATTAAACTACCCAACTCGATCTCATGGCCCAATCGGCGGACTCTGACAGACTACACAAGATCAAACAGGCCAACGCCAAGAGGTAAGAACTACGGCAACTAGAAACAAGTAGCATTGTGCACCAACTCCAATGTCTGAAGCAAAAGCACTATGAGCATGGGGACAAAGCTGGTGCCTTACTCGCTGTAAGACTGTGCGGCAAACGCTGTGAGTGATGGGTGCCTACGGTGCACGATACAGACACACCCCATGACCATCGTCCCCCCAATATTCCCGAAACTTTCACCAATTTCTATGAGAGATTATACACCTCGCAGGCCACACCGCACTCAGAGGCGATTACAGACTATTTAACCAAAGTATCCATGCCGACCCTCCCGCTGGAAACTACACAAGCCATGGATGCTCCCATCACGGGGGAAGAAATCGAGGATGCAATCAAAAGACTCCCAGTGGGGAAGGCTCTGGGGAATAATGGATACACGGCAGGGTTTTACAAGACTTTCCAGAATGCCCTGCTCCCGTTCATGGTTGACCTCTTTAACAACATCTCCCACTCCGGTGTGGCACCCGAATCCTTCTCTGAAGTGCTAATAACAGTGATCCCCAAAGAAGGAAAGGACCCCAAGCAATGTGCCGCCTACCGCCCATTATCGCTCCTGAACATCGATGCCAAGATCTACACAAGGGTTCTCACTGCACGTCTAGAGTCACACATGCCCGCAATAATCCACAATGACCAAGTAGGCTTCATCCTGGGCAGGCAAGGTGCAGACTCCACCCGCAAGACCCTCCACATAATACATAAGGCCAGAACATCGCCGAACATGCCAGCCATGTTTTCGATTGATGCTGAGAAGGCGTTTGATAGAGTTGAATGGCATTTCTTGGAGACCACGTTGAAGCAAATAGGACTGGGCCCCACTCTTCGATGAGCGATCAAAGCTGTCTATACAGCCCCAAAAGCCTCTGTAGTAGTGAACGCCCAGTTCTTCCACTGGTTTCCTCTTAGTAGAGGCGATACTTTTCGCACTCTCCTTAGAACCACTCGCCTGAGCCCTCCGAGCAGACACCGCCATCGAAGGAATGCAAGTAAATGGCAGAGAATATAAACTGGCTTTGTATGCAGACGACATCCTGCTCCGTGTATTAAACCCACTGTCATCAATCCCAAGGGTGATACGCCTCATAAAGGAATATGGGACACTCTCTGGTTTCAAAATAAATAAAACCAAATCCATCCTCTTTCCACTCTCCAAACCCTCCCCAGAGTATCAGATCGAGCACGAATGCCTTAGCCTGATCATCGTGGGCCCCACACTGAGATACCTGGGGATCAACCTAACAAGAGATCTAGCACAGCTCTACGAAGCAAACTTCCCACAACTCCTAAATGCTCTCAAAACTGATCTCTCGAAATGGAAGTCGCTCACAATCTCCTGGATGGGGCATCTAAACGCAATAGAGAAGGTGAGCCTCCCGCGTTTCCTATATCCCTTCCAGGTCCTGCCCATCTCGATACCGGATCACTTTTTCAGGCAGGCCAAGAAGGTCATACTGAAATTCTTGTGGGACGGAAAGAAACCCCGGATACCATACGATATCCTGATACTTACGAAGGAACTGTGGGGAGTGGGCCTCCCAGACATAGAGCGATACTACCAGGCAACCAAACTCAGAATCCTGATCCCACACCTGCATGATAGAAAGGACCTCCAATGGGTCCAACTAGATAATGATAATCTGGTCCACGAAACCCTCGCAGAGTGGCTATGGCTCCCCAGATCAAAGCTCACGAAATGCCTGCGCGACCACCCAATACTGGGCACTATGTGGAACATCTGGAAGAAAGGGAAAGTGATGACTGGAATCATGATGTGGCCTTCCCCTCTAAGCCATCTCTGGTCCCCCGGGATCCGAGAAGAACTCCCCGAACATGCCAGGTATCAGGCCTGGTTTGATGCCGGACAAGAGAGAGTTGGCCAACTGTGGAGAAATGGGAAATTCATTTCGATCTCGGATGTAGAAGAAGCCCTCCAAATTCACCCAATTCTGATTTTCTTGTACCTGCGACTGAAAGGGGTCATATCGAGGAGAGAATGGAAGGACACCACACAAAGAGAGCTTACGCCCTTTGAAACTATCTTGGACACGACCAACTCAACTAAAGGTTTAATAGCACGCATGTACAAGACCTTAATCGCTAAAGACCAAACTTCGAGTCTCTGCCTCAAAGAGCGATGGGAAAAAGACTTCAACAGAGAATTCGACCAACAAGCCTGGGACAGAATTTGCCAAACGCCAGCCAAAACGTCAATTGCCACCCAGTACAAATCGCACGCCGTAATATTACTCCACCGGTGGCAGTATGATCCACAAAGACTGTCTAAAATGTTCCCAACCTCCAGTCCGAAATGCTGGCGACAATGCGGCATGCACGCTGATTACTGGTACATGTGGTGGAAGTGCCCCAAGTTATGCATTTATTGGCAAGAGGTCCTGGGATGGATAAAGCATTTGGACGGCATAGAAAGGGAACCATCCCCTCTTCTGATCCAATTTGGCCTTGAAGAAGAAGATGACGAATTAGTCCACGTAAAAGGACTGGTATCCCCCCTGCTACTGGCAGCAAGAGCAGCCCTAGTCATCAAATGCAAGTCCCCACGCCTACCAGACGAAAAGGACTGGCTACAAATTGCCATGAACATATATACAATGGAGAAAATAACTGCGGCCCTCCATGACAAGGCCGCGCGACACGGGGAAGCTTGGAGTGACTTTACGGGACATTACATCACAGGTACGGTCGCAAGCAACTCACCGCGCCAATGAAAATACCACTCACTGTGCCCCACCAGGAACTGAACACCGAATACCATACAGCCTAATAACCATGCCTGTCACAAACTTCGCCTGTAACTCACACCACCACCAACGTTCAACTTCACACCGCCCACTATAGCTCACTACAGCAAACGCCAAGACCTGGACGTTTTACGAGAAAGGACAAAGGGAGGGAGGGGGGACAGGGGGTTCTATTGTTCGTCCATTAAAGGTGAACGTGTATGTTATTGTTAGAATGTTATATAGGTGGATCGCAGTAATCTTGTGAAGTACCTATGTATGCTCAGCTATGCACTCACCTGGCTGTTCACCTATGATGTTAAGAATCAATAAAATTGAATGTGAAAAAAAAAAACACTCGGCATAACTCTGGAAGCATCCCTTAATGCAGATGCTCAAGCCATGTATGTTAGCAAAAATTGTAACTACCACATCAGACTACTTAAAGCAATTAGACCCCTACTTAGTGAAAAAAAATTGTGCTACAATAGCCAGAGCTACCATCTTGTTGCATCTGGATTATGGAAACACACTTCTTGCAGGAGCAAGTAAGCAAAGTATGCACAAATTTCAACTGGTCCAAAACAATGCGATCAGAATAATTAAACAAATAGCAAGAAGTGAACACATCAGTGAAGCCAGACGGGACCTCCATTGGCTCAAAATGGAGGACCGCGTGCAATTTAAGTCCTTATGCCTAACACACAAGTGGCCCTGATTCATGGATTATTTGCGCCAACAAAAAAACGGGATTTGTGCGCCATTCTGCCCGCAAATCCCTGTTTAACAAATGGGGATTTGCGGGCAGAATGGCGCACAAATCCCGTTTTTTTCAGCGGAAATAATCCATGAATCAGGGCTAAGTGTCTTTTCGGCAAAGCACCAGCCTATCTGAAGTCTAAAATCACTTTCTACAACCCTCCCAGGGCTCTAAGATTAGAAGCCAAGGGATTTATAACAATCCTGAAACATAAAAAAGAACTCGGTATGGGTAGAGCTTTCCCCAACCGTGCAGCAGTTAACTGGAACAAACTGCTGAACTGTCTTAGGTTAGAGGCCAATCACTCCACCTTTCGTAAAAAGCTTAAAACTTTGCTTTTCAAGTAAACTACATTACAAGACCCTCTGCCTTGAAAATGTCTCATCTCTACCTGTACTGTGAATTGTCCTGTTTCGTTCTGTGCCACTATTCGTTTGTCTTTGTCTCCATGCATGCGCCCCCATGCCTGCGGGCAGTCGGCGCAATACAAATAAACAAATAAATAATTAAATAAATTAAATCGATGTGTCCCTTGTCAGGTAAAACGGGCAATGTCAATGCTATATAACATTGTCCTACACCATTTCCTCTATCCGTTGTCTCAGTTTTTGAATGGTGCGACAGGATCTATTGTTGGCTTGAGGTGTTAGGTTACTTCCTTCTGACCTTCCTCGGCTGCGCTCACTCTGTTCTTCTTCTAATGACTCATCTTCATCTACCGAGTACCATGACATCTCCCTTGCGTAGTCTTCCTCATCACTCTATGTCTGAATGACTAGTGTGTTGTTACATCTTGCCTTCCTAAAAAATGAACTGTTCCTTGTTACCGTCCATCCTTCACTTTATCTTGCCTTCCTAAAAAATGAACTGTTCCTTGTTACCGTCCATCCTTCACTTTCTGCCGTTACCATAGATCCTTTCACATGGGTGATGGTCAAAGGCCTCAGGTCAAAAGGTGGGGCGTCCTTGTGGGACTGTGTCTGCCATACTAAAACCTGGTCTCCCACATCCAGGTCAGCAACCCGTGCTCGATTCCTTTGATCAGCATATGTCTTAATTCTCTCCTTTGCCTGGTCATGCCTCCTCCTCACTTCACATTCTTCCATGGTCCCTTCTGTTGCTTGACCTTCCTGAGTCAATCTTGCATGCATGCGGCGACCAAACATCAACTTGACCCTGCACGTTCCTGTGGAGTCATGTGGCCTGTTTCAATAATTCTGCAAAAGCTGATACAGTCATTGCTCCATGGGTATGTTGGTGAAGTTTGCAATGTGTATGATACTCTTGAGATTTGCTATAAATCACTCCATGGTGCTGTTTGCCCGGAACCACAGTGGCATGATCTTACAATGTTGGAAAACCATGTAAGCAGCAAAATCAAGAAAGTCCCTGCTGGTGAATGGAGGGCCATTGTCGGACTTGACCATTTTGGGGACTCTGAATGCTGAGAAAATCCAATCGAGTATGGGAATGATGACGGTGGCAGCTGTGGAAGATACTCATTCTGCTTCGGGATACCTTGAGTGTTCATCTTGTACTACTAGTACATATTCCACCCATCTCAATGGGCCAAACAAAATAAAAATGATTGCTACTTCCTCCAACTCCCCTTCCAGGAGTGGGGTCATGTGCAGCGGCTCTGGGAATGCCGGAGGTTGTAAATTGAGACATATGTGGCATGATTCCAGCATTGTCTCAATCATCTTGTCCATGCCACCATTCTTTCCACTGGAACAAGCGTTTGGTAGACAAGATGCCCATGTGATTTTAATGTGCAATGTCAATTGTGCATTGATGGAGGGCTGCTGGCAGCCCAATGTGGTCTCCTTTGAGTATCAGAGACGAGGAAGATATGAATAAACCGTCTTTGCACTTGTCGAGAATTTTCAGTAGATGCCACCAAAACCCTGGTTGTCTCTTATTGAGGCAGTGGCTGAATTTCATCGTCTGTTCTTGATGCACAAAATCACAATGGGCATATACACAAGGGGCACGAGTCTCAGACTACTGTCACGTGACCAAATGTGCAAGCACACCTCATTCACTTTCACTACAAAATGTTTGCACATCATTATGGTGTACCACTTTAAGGGCGAGTGTGACGTAGACGTCACATGGTGTTAACCATTAAATGTGGGTCCCTGCCACGCATTCCGGGACCTGGAATGAGACTCCTGCCCCTTGTGTATATGCCTATTGTAATTCGGCTCTGGTCACGTCATTGAAAAGCAGCTGTTCATGTAATAATGTTGCTGTTACAGACACTCCAGAAACAATGGCACAGCTATGCTATCTTTTTGCTGCAAGTCTTGCTATCCCTGTGCATCGGTTGCTTCACGGCTTTCATCAGACTGCTTCTCCATCCACTAATCTTGTTCTTGCTGACATTATCCGCTTGAGGTGCTGTTTCAGTGCTACAAATCACCAGATGCCTTCATTTATTGGTCATGTATTATGCACCTATACACAGATGTCTCAAGGCGCAACAAGGCAAAGAGGGTGGAGGGAGAGAACGATCTTACTGGGCCTTGTACATTCAGATCGTGCAAGTGCAGGATATTTATAACACGCTAAATCCCGTTATCAGTTTCAAGCGTGTATCCTGAATTTGAACCTGCGTTGCTCACCATGATCTTGCTTCTAAGACTGGCGCGTTGCGCAGTGCTATCCTTCCGTTGCAATGGCTGAAACGCAACCCACCCAAGAAGGGATTTTGCCTGGTTTCCTCTTCTTTACTGGGACCACCTATTCAAAAATGGTTCATTTAGATGTCTTCTTTAGGTATTACTCCTACCTTGTGTCTTCGAATAAATCCCTGGTTTCCTTATCCAGTCCAACCTTATCTTCAAGGTTACCTTGCACATCTCACAAAACCCTGTTTCTCCACTTATCATTGCTAAAAAACGACAGCATATTTATTCCTTCATCAGACTTTCTCACAGCTGTCCAAGTCTTACATGCATCTGGACTTCACAGAGATAATCACTTTATGAGTCTTCCCGCTTCTTCCTTTGATCATATCAAATCTGCTTTTCATTAATCAGCTTGGCTGATCACAGGCCAATAGGTGTATGACTTCATTTCAATAGCTTGGATTTCCCCACACCAGTTATCAATGCCCATGTATTGCAAGATCTGTCCATTACCCATAAGGCAGTGGCTCTGGCAAAATCCCCCCACCTGGTGGATGATGAGCTGTAGGTTTCTCTGGGACTTAGAGGCCGAGTGACAACTTTGCGTTTAGCAAGTTACAAATGCCCCAGTCATGGAACCATGGATGCACCTCCTACCTTGTTTCAATCAACAAGGGATGTGCTTCTGTTACGAGTGGGTTGGGAATTTTAGCCAGACCCTTCTAAACTGGATTGTAAGGCTCCACACAGCAGCAAGAGATGCATGCTGTGGTGCAAGCCACATGAATCAGCTCTCACACACACCCCTGCTTCCACCCTAGCAATCTGAGGGGATTTCATAAAATGCCCACTTATTTGGATATGAGGATGAGTGAAGGATGACCTAGAAACAAAGGTGTGCAGTACCTTCTCCCAGTAGAGTTTGACATCAGCCGACAACCTGTTTATTAGACACAGCTTAATGATATGTTTAGAGATGATGGAACGTTTACATTGTTTGTGTACTTACAAAAACAAGTTTTGCTAAGTTTAAAACACTGCATCTTTAGTTTAGCTTCCTTGACTCCACTAGTGTGGAAAGTCCTTTGTGTGTTAAGAATGTTGCTGTAATCGATAGGCAGCTGTTGGGCCTCGCCTTCCCACCTACTAACAGAACATACATAGACGGGAGCTTCGGTAGGTCATGCCTCCTTCCTTTTATTTTCATACAGCAAGTGTCCCCTTCCTGTCCCAGTCCCACTGCCGCCTCCCGTCTCACGCTCCATTGTCCTTCCCTCCTGAAGGGGCTATATCCTTTCCCCAGCCACAACATCTCCCCCTTGCTTCTCAGGGAGGTTTGCTGTTACATCTGTTTAATGAGGTGTACTGGTTCCAGCATGGCTGCCTGAGGCCGCCCTGGTGATTCCGGGTTTCCGCAGACTCTTCTCTGTCTGGTGGGTCATTTGCTTCCCCTTCTCGGGTCTCTCTTCTTCTTCGACTGAGTCTTCTGCCTGTTCTGGCTCTTCCTGGTATAGCTTTCGGAATAAAGAGGCGTTCCAGGTTATACCACCCGACTCTCCCATTGCTGTGGCCATTGGACCTTTCACCTCAGTGATTAGGAATGGCTCTGGGTTGTAACTTGGGTCAGTCTTCCTTTGTTGCCTTTGTCTTACAAGGACTACTTCACCCACTGGGAGTCGAGGTTCCTTTGCTCTCCTCTTTCGGTCTGCCCACTCCTTTGCCTTTCTTTTATTTTCCCTGTCCTTCTCTCGAATTTCCACATCCTGTTCTGATGTAAAGTCCTCTATTTGTGGAAGGCGGCTTTGTGGTTTGTATTTTATTTATTAGCTCTAGGGACGTCAGCCCTGTGGCTTCATGTGGCATGTTTCTGTAGCTTCTTAACATTTGACATGTGGCTTGGGGGGGTTATGTTTGGTCTGTGGTGGCTTTATGTCAGGATTCGTTTGATGGTGGCCATGAAGAGCTCCACCATGCCATTGGCTTGTGGACATAGTGGAGTGATTTTCTGTGGTGGAACCCCATGTGTGCAGCGAACCTCTGAAAGTTTTGTCCTTGGAATGGCGGACTGTTGTCGGTCTTCACAACGTTGGGAAACCCCAACTCGCTGAAGAGTTCATCATTACCGCTACCACGTGGTGGAACAATGTATATTGCACATGTTGTTTTAGGGGGAATCATGAGTATTCATCTATTATTACTAGGAGGTGTCCTCCCTCTTCCAGCAGGCCATAGAGGTCCATGGTGATTCTTTGCCAGGGTCCATTCAGTAGCAGTACAATTTCGGAGTGGGGATGGGCGCCTGTTTGCCACTGTCTTTAGGCAGGATATGCAGTGGGACAGGATGTCTTCTACAATTGCGTCCATGTATGGGAATCATACTTAATTTCTCAGAATTTTCTTTGGATGTGCGACTCCCCCCTGGCCTTCATGTGCTATGGTCACTCGTGCCTTCCACAAGCCTTTGGGGACTACCAGGCGATTTCCGTGTAGTAATATCCCTTGGTCGGTTGTGGCAAGTACTGTCTGAATTTTTGCCAATCTGTGTAGGTCCTTCTTGTCCACCTCCCCGTCCACGAATCGCTCTGTGTTGTTGTGTTTCCATCGGTTTGTTTTGGTGAGGCGTATCACCCGTTGTATCATGAGGTCCGCTTTGCTTCTGTTGGCAAACATCTCCATTGTGACAGCAGAAGGGAGGTTGTTGAGTGACAGGTATGAGATGGTGTCTTCCTATTCTTGTTCCATGCGGTTTTATGTTGCTCCTTCCGGGTGCCTGGACAAGTAGTGTGCCGGGTCGGCATCACCCCCGGGCTTGTGGATGATACGCTAGTCGTACTCTTGGAGCTGAATGCCCCATTGTTCAATGCGCTGAGGCATTTTGGTCTCTGGGTTACCAAACAGGGAGAACAATTCCAGGTGGTCTGTGATAAGTGTTAACCCTCTGCTGATTATAAAATGGGGGACTTTTTTACATGCCCACACTGAGGCTAGGCTTTCTCTTTTGGCTTGGGAGTACACCTGTTGTGTGGACCACAGAGCTCTGCTGGCGTATGCGACTATTGTGCTCTTGGGGTCCATCTGGAAAAGAACACCTACCAATGCCTAATTGCTGCCGTCAACAGGAAACTAACTAGTCCTCCCCAGCAGAGACTGTGAGAGGTACACATTTAATTAGTGTACGCAACTATCACACAAAACAATCAGAGAATGTATCCTCTGACTTCTGGGCAAGTATGGTGCCCAGGCCTACGGGGCTCGCATCAACGATGAGTTCTGTGGCCCAATCTGGGTTGAAGTAGGCCACTTGCTGATTATTGGCGAGTTCCTCCGTGATGGTTTTGTATGCTTCCTGGTAGCGCACATCCCACTCAAATGAGACGTCTTTCTTGAGGAGTCTTCAGAGGGGGTCTGTGAGGTTGGTGTAGTTGGGTAAGTAGCAAGCACAGCAGCCAGCCATCCCAAGGAACGATCGCAGCTCAGTCACTCCAGTGGGCTCCTTGTGAGAGGCTTGTGTACACGGACCCAGTCTGCCAAACAATGCCTGCTGCCACAGACAGCACAGAATCACGATCCGCACTTTGAAACATTTGGTGGCCATGCTGCATTTGCTCTAACCTTCTACGAGCACCCAGGCACTCAGCAAACTTACACATTTTGATTGATCCAGCTAGCAGGGTGCAGGACAGAGCCCAGACAGGCCAGATTCACCCCAGCCTGAAGACTGCCCCCACACAACACCAAGTCGCACCATACTGCCCTTCAGGATCATCTGCATGGGCCCATCTTCATCCCTCCAGGAATTGCACATAAGAGGGACACAATCCATGGCCCGGAAGAAGGTGCCATGAATCGCAGCCAAAATATCCAGGGACTTAGCCAACATCTAGCTGGTCCACATTGCATATAGTGAACCCATCCCAGTCGTGGACCTATGATTGGTCACATTCCTCCGGCAGCTATACCATAATCGGGTCTTCATTGAGGACGCTTTTATGGGAATCTCTTTCCACTTTGCACCGTAAAGGACACTTCCTTGTTAATTTGCCTCCATGTTGCACGATTTATTAATGTTTTTGCTCGTTTGTACTGTTTTTGTCCTTAACCAAGACAAACATTTTTTACACTGCTCTGTTTCTTAACTACTATGTATATATAAATGAATGGAGTGCTTAGAATCTCTGTATGTTTATTGCATTACATTTTTAGAAGAAATCTCCAGCTAAACAATAGGTATTGACTTGATACAATAACAGAATGCTTGATAAGTGAAACACAAAAAAAGAAATAAAGCTAAATGGCATAGCCAATTGAATAAAGCGACTCTTATCAAAAGTGCTAGAACTTACTTTATTTTTGTCTACACCTGTTGTCTACCAGATCTAAAATTGTAGATGGATGGGTTTAAGAGGTCAATGTATTCTTGCCAACATCCTAAAACTAATAACTGATACAACTTAAAGTATGACCAATGTATTGATGGCAGAACCCCCCTACTTGTTACAGCTCCAGTGGGAGCAGCTAGTCGTTTGATGGCACTTATTTTGTGGGGGTCCGCCGTAATCTCTTGATGTGAGAAAATTTGCCCAAAGAAGCACAGGCCTCATCTGTTGATGGTGCATTTTGGGTAATGGAGGGTGAGTACGGCCTCATGGAAGATGTTGCATACTTTTGTCAGAGCAGGAATGTGTTGGTCCTGAGTAACGCCAAAGATCAAGATGTCGTCACTATAGTTCAATGCGTTTGGTACTGGGATATCAGCCTGAGAATTGTCTCCTGAAATATTACTGCAGTGGAGGAAATACCAAAGTTGAGCCGCTTATAGCGGAAACAGTCCTTTGTGGGTTGCAAAGGTGGTGATAGGTCTGGAGTTGGGGTCAATTACCAGCTGGTGATACGCTTGATTTTAAGTCTAGTTTGGATAAGCAGGAGGGCTGGTTGAGCCTCGGTAGCATGTCCTCAATGTTGGGTCCTTGGTGTTTTTCCCTCTGGATTGCAGTGTTTGGGATGCGCATGTCTATGCAGGGGCGCATGCAGCTGTTGTCCTTTGGCACGACTACTATCAGGGACACCCAGGGCATGGGGACTTCCACCCTCTCGATGAGGTTTATTTTTAGTAGATGTTTCCTGAATTGTGATGAGGGGCAACCTTCTATTACCCTGAGTCTGATTGCCTCATCGTCATTGAAGTTGGCAAAGTGTCAGTAGGTAATTTTCTTTTGAAGTCGGAGGATACATTCTCTGATTGTTTTGTGTGTAGTTGCGTACACTAATTAAATGTGTACCTCTCACAGTCTCTGCTGGGGAGGACTAGTTAGTTTCCTGTTGACGGCAGCAATTAGGCATTGGTAGGTGTTCTTTTCTTGAGGTGGGATTGTCTTCAAGATTCCCTTGATCTCTTTCCCTGCAGAATTAGCAAAGATATCTACTTTGTTGGTTGAGTCTTGGTCCCCTATGGCTCGCATGAAATCTTCAAACTCCTCCATCCATTTTTCCAATCTTTGACCTTGGTCGTGGTGTGATTGTAGTGCAACTGGGTTGGGGCGCTGTAGAAACATTGCTCTAGATATTGGTCCTGTCCTGATGGTGACTTGTGCTGAGCCTCAGACGGCTGCTTGTGCACCTTCTGACATGTTGGCAGATATTATTTCTTTGCTGTCTGTGTGGGTTTGGCTGTGGTTGTTTTGTCAGCACAGTTCTCCTGTGGATGTGCTATCTAGTGCACAGGTGTGCTGTTGCCTCTTTTCCAGTGTGTGCATTGCCCTCCCTGTTTTTTTTTTTTTTACTGGGCCGGATTTGGTGGTTGGTTGCCCTGTTGAGTGCCTTTACAGGGGTCCTTCCTTATGTGGTCTTGTGGGCGCCGTGTGCATCCAGATGTTCACTGTATTGTGTGCTTGAACTGGTTAGGCACGTGATATCCGCCTGGCTTTTGTTGTGCATATGCACGTTGCGTGGGCCTTGTTGATATGTTGCATGGCTTTCCCCCTTTGCCACTTCAGCAGCCCTCCTTACTGCTGTGCTTTCCTGTGATTGGTGCCTCCTCCTCGCACATAGAAGTTCCTGTAGTCAGTGGGCTGGTCTCTCCTTTCTCAGCAGCTGCTTGATGGGTGGGTTGGTCTCTGCTTGCCTCTGCACCCTAGATCGTGTGGCACGCTGGCCCGTAGGCAGGCCTTCTGTGGCTGCTTCCTTTCTGGTCCGGTCATCTCTGCTGGTGTCCTTGTTTCTCTGTGAGGCCCTGCAGCTCCCATTCTGGTCTGCACCTTCTCTGGGCCACAGTGTTGGCAGCGATCAGCTGCCTGTGCCCAGTGTGGTCTGTGGCACGTCATTGCCAGTTGTTGGGCCCCTTCCCGCCCACTTACGGAACATACATACACAGGAGACAAGGTAGTTCATCTGTCCTTTCATTTATTTTGATACAGCAAGTGTCCCCTTCCTGGTCCAGTCCCTACCCTTCCTCCCTCCTCCAGCCTCCGACCCCACGCTCCATTGTCCTTCCCTCTTAAAGGGGCAATGTCCTTTTCCCAGCCACAACAGCAGTGTTTTTTGAAATTTAAAGTCAAATTCAAATTTGAAGGATTTTTATTTCTGTTTCTTTGAGATAAATTACATTTAATTAGTGTGAAATGACCAAATAACCACAATAGAGATAATTGTTAAGGGGCTGTCCATGGAGGCACCAATGCCATTTTGTGATTTGGTCATACATCTCAAGTCACCCAAGACTGATATATGGCTGACAATTGTGCCCCACTTCCCATCATGGGTAACACATATCTAGGTGGCAATAAAACCTAAGCACATCTTGGGTTAGGTGCAGTGTGCAATTTGGGGCATATCAGCCCGTAACAGGAGTAGCACAAGCAGATTAGGGGAGGCTTCAGGAGCAGGCCCATGAGAGAGCCCTGGGAGATGTGGCGAGTTGTGACATTGTCTTGCCCAATCAAGGCTTTTGTGAGAGCCAGTGAGAGCCAGTGAGAGCAAACCATAGCAGAGTGTGAGCTCCCTGCTGAATGTGGCTTATGCTTCCATAGCATTGCAGGTTCAGCAGCAGGCAGTCCAAAATCTAGATAGCTGCAGCTGCCTCTTTTACTAATGTTCTTTACCACAATGGAAGTGCCCCAAACCCAAACAGGTTTCTATGTGCCGTATTTATTTATTTATTTATGCATTTATTTATTTATGTATTTGTGTGTTTATTTATTTAATACATGTGTAAAGTGCACCCCTTCCCGACACTATTAGGGCGTTGTGTAGCTCAATGAGCATCACTTTGCAACATCTTAAAAAAACATGACACAATTACATGGATTCCTCCATTATAACAACTGCTGTGGAGGCGTCTCTATACTTGCAGCTATACCAAGCATGTGCGTGGGCACGTCAACCATATTTTTATGCGGATGATACAGTTCCGAATTGTATCTGTATGAGTTATTTTGTGTGGTTAGGTGTTTTCCTGTCTTATTTGAAGTTTTGAAGGTTGGCTTAGTTTGGTTTTCAATTTGTAGAAAATGTACATGTAGTCGCGGCCTCAAGACAGATTTGTAGCAACGTTGAATAGCTGTGGATACTAGAGATGCTGGGCAGTGTTTTGTATCTGTTTCAGTGTTTCTAATTGGCTTGTGTTAATTTTGTAAATGTGAACTTTGTGATAGGTTGCAGTGAATATGTGTCAGCGATTTTATTAGTTTTCTTACAATATAGTCATCTTTTTGTGCTTTTGATTTTGGAAAGAACACCCACCATTTTACCAACTTTTCTCATTTTGACTGTAGAACTGACACTGTGCAGTTCTTCTTACCTGCGACAAAATATGATAGACATTAATCAGTTGTTTGTCAATTGTCTGCTGAACGTATTATTTGATACTATATTGATAATTCGGCCTTGTTTTTTTGTATCTTACTGTATTTGTTAACAATGATGTGGATATTATGTATATGTAGAAAATGAGTGGGGACAATTGTTAGAAGTTGTTTATTAGGAAATACAATGTATTTCAGTGAGGTGTATGATTTAGAATCACTAAATATACTTCCTGCATTCAAAATAAAAGAATGATCACAGAGCAGTAGAAATGTGACTTTATTTACAATGTTTTTATAATTACTGATGGTGTGTATTAAAGTGCTTTTTGGGGTGATCTGAAAATGTGTGTGCTTTTAAAAAGATTGTTTTTGCTGGTGTGGATCACTGTGTGGTTATCTATAAAAGAAAAAAAAACATTGTCTTCATTGGTTTGCTGTTTTGTGAAACCTAGTGTTTAATTTCATGAAAAATATGTTTGATGGTTTTAAAAAAGAATATAGGATGGTATTATTTGTGCAAACTACTATTATGTAAAAAAGAAATAGTGTGTTTGCCAGCGCAAAGTTCAGCAATGCAATTTCATTACAAAAAAATATATTTGAAGTATGGGTTTGTTGTGCCTAATCTTTTCTTGAGTTGTTTTCTGTTTTTATTTTTGTAAAATAAGAAGATAAAAGAAATTGCCACTGATTTAAAAAATATATATATTTGTAGTGGCAGAAATTGCTTTGGTGTTGTAAAATATGTATTGCGTAACTATCTAGGGTGCCATTTTACACCATGATGCATTTGTCATATTTCAAACACATTACTTTGTATATGTGCAGATTGGGAATAGGTAGGATAGGAGGAGTTTGGGTGGAGGTGGCTTGAAAAGAGGAAGCAACAGACGTGGAAGAGAGTGACACAGATGTGCTTTTCTACAGCAGATACCTGTGTGCAGATTATAGGCCATAGGTTTAATCGACATTGTTGTAATGGAAATGGATGAGGTGCTGAATCAAAATAGAGGTTGCAAATGCTTGGGATGCTTTATTTGAAGTTTCCATTTGCAACATCTTACAATAGAAACACACAGAATTTATTAAATGTCCTTTTCCCTCAATTGCTACTTGATACAGAAATATTGCCAGCTGTCAGTGACAGTTTTCTGGCCACACTGAATTTTTCATGGAGATAAGGCAAATATGTAGCATACCCATGCACATCTTCATAACTAAGTTGTATTGCGTTTTCTTGTCTGTGCTGAGCAGGTTTCCTGTGAGGCTGGAGCAAGTGATTTACAAATTCCCCAATAAATTGACAATGTCGAATGCAAGCTGTTTTAGAAGGAATTGTATTAGTTGTGCAAACTCCTATTATTTAAAAAATAAATGTTTTTTCCGGTGCAAATTGCCCCAATAAATACAGGTGCACTATGTGCTTCAGCAATGCAATTTCTGTCTACAATTAATATTTGAAGTATGGGTTTGATGTATCTACTGTCTTTATGAGTTTGTTTCTGTTTTTAATTTTGTAAAATAAGGGGATTCAAAAGATTACCACTGAAACAAATGTGCATATCTTTGTAGTGGCAGCAGTTGCTTTGGTGTTCCAATATAGCTCTTCTGTAACCATATAGGGTGCAATCACACACCATGATGCAGTTATCATATTTCAAACACATTACTTTGCAGTCATGCATATTGCGTATAATAGGATGGGAGGAGGTTGGGTGGAGATGGCTGCAACAGAGGAAGGAACTGAAGTGGAAGAGAGTGTCACATACATGCTTTTCTATAGCAGATACCTGTGCATAGATCATAGGCCATTGGTTTGTACATTTTGATGGAAAATAGCCTTCCAATAGGGTTCCTCTACATGTTTGTAATGGAATTGGATGAGGTGCTTAATCAAATTAGAGGTTGCAAATGTTTGGGATGGTGTATTGGAAGTTTTTATCATCAACAGTTTAAAATGGGAAACACACTGTATTTCTTTAATGTTCTTGTTACTCTACTGCTACTTGATACAGAAATACTGGAAGCTGCCATTGACAGTTTTCTGGGCACACTTGTTCTTCCATGGAGTTAAGGTGAATATTTAGCATACCCATGTACATCTGTATTACTTCCTTTCATTGCAATCATGCAGATTGGGTATAGGTAGGATAGGAAGAGGTTGGGTGGAGGTGGCTATAACAAAGGAAGTGATAGAAGTGGAAGAGTGACACAGACATGCTTTTCTAGAGTAGATGCCTGTGTGCAGATTGTAGGTCATGGGTTTGTACATGTTTATGTAAATTAGCCTTTGCATAGGGTTCCTCTATGTTGTAGTAATGGGACTAGATGAGGTGCTTAATTAAACTGTAGGTTGCAAAGGTTTAGGATGGTTTATTGGAATCTTCCATCTGCAATAACTTACAATAGGAAACACACTGTACAGTTGTAATGTCCTTCTTACTTCAATACTACTTGTTTGTGTGTTTGTTTGTTTGTTTATTTATTTATATGGCGCACCATACCCAGGGGCAGCAGGGCGCAGGCAGAAAGGATATGCAAGGCTTACAATGTTACGGAAATATACAGAAATATACAATTAAGATAAAATTATAGACATATGCAATTAAGGATTACAGGAATGAGAAATATACAAAACTTTACACATAAAAATATAATATCTATACAAAGGAGTGAAATATACAGATATGTATAGGGCTGTTTGTGGCGAGAGCAAAGGCCTCAAGCAGGAAGTATCAGTATCTATACAGAGGTATAAAATGTACAATTAGGTACGGGGGTTGTTGGAGTTCAAATGACTGATGAGATTCCTTCTAAAGTGCAGGTAGGGTTGATTGATCGGCTCTCAGGTTGTGTGGCAAAGAATTCCAGAATGTGGCGGCTTTCACAGGGAAATAATTCCAGCTGTCAATGAAAGTTTTCTGGGCACACTGATTCTTCCATGGAGATAAGGGGAATATTTAGGATACCCATGCACATCTTTATAACTTTCTTCCATTGCTTTTTCCTCTGTGTGCTGAGCAGGTGTCCTGTAAGGTTTGAGCAAGCGATTTGCAAATTCCCAAAGAAAGTGACAATGTCAAATACAACTTTGACATATCCCTGGTGTTTATTTTATTTAGATGTTGAAATATGTCAGCTGGATATGTAGTAGAAGATTTCCAAGCTAGGGATTTATATAAAAATCAAACAAAACAGAACAGATAACACATGTTTATTTTTCACCAAACTGGTGTTTCTTAAATTGGGGATGGTCAAAGTCTGAAAGAATGACTAAAAATGAATTATTTTTAGAGTTTTCTTTGATGAATGATTTGCCAAATCATTCGCCCTTGGCTGCTGCTGCCTTCGATGTTGGTAGCTTGCTTGATGTAGGATCAATGTATGCTATGATGGCCCTTTTCCGTTCTGTTCATTTTGTACTGTTGGTAGTATGCAGTAGGCATATGGCTTTCAGGGCCCATTTTGTCAGACCCATAAGGTCTATGCTCCTCCCTTTCCTCTTTTACTTTATCAGCCAGGTGAAGTATCTGTAAAAACTGATAGTATGGAGAGGCCTGGTTTGTTATCATTACAGAATCATTACCCATTATTAGAGAATCATTACGCATTTAGGGATTAGTTATCCATCATTGCATCCTATTTAGTTATCCATCAGACATCCTGATTAGTACTGATTACTAGTGACATGAAATAGTAGCATTAGACTATACACATTATTCTGCCACTTTGTATGATTTTTCAATTTGAATATAGAATGAGGCCTGTCATATTTGAATTGCCATTTAGAGACACGTTATACATGTAGAGATATTTTGTTACGGATTATGTATGCATTGTAGAGTGTGCACTTAGAATATGCAATGAGTCCACATTATGTAGCGCTTGGTTTGAGTGAGTGAATGTACTAAGCACTATAGAGAATGAATTTAGATGGCATTATGAAGCCATTCCATTGGGACACACAGAAGCTGTTCGTGCTGCGGAGTGCGAAGATTGTTGTGAGTTAGTGTACAAGGAATAAAACTATGAGAAAGTGCTGATAACCCTAATGATTATCTTCATGCACAGAAAGGATTGCTCTCTTTGAAGCCTGTGTCTTCCGCTATGTATATGTTTCATATGATGTGACTTGACCCTAAGTCTACAAATATAGTACCTTTTCAATTTTTACTTCCTGACTGTTACTGAAGAAAACTATGTGGCTTCGATATGTCAGTAAAGGATAAAAAGGGAAAGCCAGCCATGTGATGTCATCAGTGATGTCATCAATGACATTTGTGATGTCATCTTTGATGTCCTGGGTGTTAGTGTTAGCAGTGCATGGTGGCGCGAGTTATGGTTGCTTATGTTACCATAACTGCCGAATTTCAGGGGTTTTTCGGTTTTACTTTGAACCATAACGTCCCTTTAACAACGTTTTTTCACTGAATTTCATAGGTTTTTAGTAGCGCAACTTAACCATAACGTCCCTTTAACAAAGTTTTTTCACTGAATTTCATAGGTTTTTAGTAGCACAACTTAACCATAATATCCCTGACTTCATATACATGTAACATAGAACATACTAAGCCCCTCGTAGTGATTTTCATGTCCGCGGACTACCGCCATGTCAGTGGACATATCGAAAACTGAGCGTGGTGAATGTAAATTTAAATAGTGTGCCCCATTTCCCCTTTGAAGTTGGCTCTGAAAAGAGCCGTTTTTTTTTGTTTTTTTTACAGATGCTTGACAGACACCTGCTATTTTGTATTTTTTTTCTTACTTTACTCCTAAAATCTTCACATAACCTTCTCCAAAGCAACCCTTACATTCCAAAATAGAAAGGCATTTCCCGTAAAAGATAAAGAAATGCCATCTTCTTTTAAATTAACAGCATTACTGGCATCAATATTCTCATTATTACAAAAGAACATACCAGCTCTCAGCAGGAAGGCACACATGCCTCGGTTGATGACACACCTAATCTTCACATAACCTTCTCCAAAGCAACCCTTACATTCCAAAATAGAAAGGCATTTCACGTAAAAGATAAAGAAATGCCATCTTCTTTTAAATTAACAGCATTACTGGCATCAATATTCTCATTATTACAAAAGAACATACCTTCTCCAAAGCAACCCTTACATTCCAAAATAGAAAGGCATTTCCCGTAAAAGATAAAGAAATGCCATCTTCTTTTAAATTAACTGCATTACTGGCATCAATTTTCTCATTATTACAAAAGAACATACCAGCTCTCAGCATGAAGGCACACATGCCTCGGTTGATGACACACCTAGCAATGTTTTGCTGAGGACAAAAAACTGAACTATTGTCCCATATTGCCCTAGGTAGTAATTCAGAAAAAATTACTTTTGCATTTGGAAGGATCTTCATTACGGCTTGAACCAAGCGTTCCAAATCAGCCAACAAAGTAGGGGCACTGACGTTGCCCAAATGGAAAGCACCATAGTGCAAAACTACCACATGCGGACTGTTCATCGTGGCCATATCCTCACAAACTTGTAGAATTCCCTGTACATTTCAATCAGGCATAGTGCTCCACACCACCTCCACCCCTTTCACATCAAAGTTCTTTGCAACATGCCTGCATTGAGAATACTGTTGTAAACCATACACAAACATATCTCCAAGCATCAACACCCTGACTTTCTCTACTTCTGCCATCTTCACCACACACAGTCTCTTTCAACACAAATCCACAACCTCGACATCTGATTGGCTGATCCGTACAGTCTTCTTTCCATGTTGGATTTCCTGGAAAAACCCAGATGTAGCACGCCCTGTCCACGAACAGCCGCGGTGTCCGCGGACGGCGTCGACTTTACTCTCTGTGCCATTCCCTCATTGCATACAGCTAAGCAATCACACAATACGAATAACGTCCTCAGAACACCCCCATTTTGTGAATTTTCGAACATTTCAGGACAATTATCATTTCATTATTCAACATATTAACATTACAAATATTATACTTTCATCTTGTACTCTACACAATGCTATGTTTCTCCATTAGTAGCTCAGTATACTGGATAGAATCCCAATATACAATGCTATTTATATCAATGCATCGTTCAAAGCACTAATAACAGTATGATATTTATTGCAATATCCTTGACACTTTTTTCGCAACATTATAACAAAAATCCCTAGTACACAAATTCCATGAAAAGTACATGCACATGTGATGTCATCAGTGATTTCATCAATGACATTTGCGATGTCATCTTTGATGTCCTGGGTGTTAGTCTTAGCAGTGCACGGTGGTGGCGCGAGTTATTTTTCATAGCTTACCATAACTTGCAATTTTCAGGGGTCTTTCGGCTGTACTTAGAACCATAACGTCCCTTAAACAAACTTTTTTAATATCACGCAATCAATATACAAACATGCCGTGCAAAAACCAACTTCTACAGATGGCTTTACACAGAATGTTGCAAAGTAAGAAATTATGCTCGTTCACAGTGAAGGTCAGCTGCTTCCATTTTTTTCTCGGGCCCCGGAGAGGCTCACGAAGCGGATTATAAGGTTGTATTGTGATGAAAGACTTCTCTAGAAGGAGTGTTGCTAAAACGTAAGAGAAGATAAAGATGAAATTTCTGAAACGAACCACTTTTATATATTATATCAGTATGCGAAAGATCGTTCGCACACGCGGAGTCGTATTTTGGGACTGCACCACTCGTAGACAATGGAAATTGCAATTGTACTGTAAGTAACCCTTTAGTTTATTTTATACCAAATATAATTACAATAGCGTAGCATTAAAGACCGCTCAAGTTGAACTTGTTCGTTGAAAGTGGCATAATGTTTTCTACCGCGCACTATCACCGCCAAATTGATCCCCTGTCGTTTAGATGGCTCTGAAAAAGGCAGACGACACAGTCTGGGTTAATAGTCTATAGGCGGTCAAGCGCTCTACTCGCTGTGCCACTTCACTGTAGCCTGTCAAGTGGCACAGCGAGTACAACGCTCGCTTTGACATCCGTGCACAGCTTGCTAACGCAAGTTCGAATCCCGGCAAGGCCAAACTCAGCCTTTCATCCTTCCGTAGTCGATAAATGAGCACCACACACCGTGGTTAATAATATGCACCGCTTAGATACCTCACGGTTCTTAGCGCTATTTGAATGGGAAAATGTTATTATTTTATTATTAACATACTCCGTTGCACTATCTTCGATAGCAAATAGTTTCACGCCCTAATAAATACAATGATGATTTTTAATGAAGATCGGCTGGTGAGACTAATTTATGTTTTTTAAAACAGGTATGTGGCCCCATTTTGCCTATGTCACGATTTACAGACTCCAGCGGATGGGGTCTTCAACTGCCAGGTGCAGGTCCAAATGTGCAACTTCATGACCCTCACCATTTTATGGGACAATCGCCAAGGACCAACATGCCCTTACGCAGTACTAGCGGCTACAAACAACATACCAACCAATAGGGTGGTCTAATGGCTCGTTGTTGGAGCAACCTTCCGATTATCAGAGCGACCATTTACTGCTTTTATCATAAACCAACAGCCTATCTACCGCAAAGGAACAACGCGTGGCTCCAAATAAACTTTTCCTGATCGACAGCAGAGACAATAGCAAATCGCTGAATATTCACTAAACATTTCATGTGACATAAATGTACTTTACCAAATGTACAATCCTGCTGTTTACTTTTAAACCACAGTTTCATATTCCGAATTGTGGCGCACTGAGTTGTAAGCTGATCTAACACCCTCTGTACAGCAAAGAAACATTGCGTGCCTCAACATGAACTTTTGCGGATCGACAACAAAGACAAATGCAAATAGCTGAATATTCTCTAAACATTTGATGTCAAATAAATGTACTTTACAAAATTTACAATCTTGCTGTTTGCTTTTAAATCACTTGTTTCATATTATGAATTGTGGCGCGCTGTGTTGTGACATAATATGTGTTGTCTTCTGGGTTCTGTGTAAAGTCACTTAGGACTGCAGAGAACTGGGCCCGTTTGATGACGCACCCTGTAACATCACGGAGAGAGGCGGGGAATATGAATGTTTTGATAATATCAGGCTTAGGGGCGGGAGATATGATTTAGTGTCGCAAAAGCAAGTCAGCCAGGTCAATAGCGCCAGTCATAGGATTATCACATAATGTCGGCGCACACCAGCCAGATTTATCATTTCTTCAGTGGACAAAAAGTCGGTTGACGCCCATAGGAAATTGTACTATTAGCGGACAAAAGGAGTGGTCTTAAAACACTTCCACCTTGACAAGGAACAATACAAACAACGTTCTCAGAACACCCCCATTTTGTGTAATTGCAACCATTTCGGGACACTGCGAGTGTTCTTAGAACACATTCAACTAGACAGATTACAATACGGACAGCGTCCTGAGGACACCCCCAGTTTGTGTATTTACGAACAATTAAGTACACCGCGAGTGTTCATAGCTCATTTTTACCTTCCTTGCGAACAAAAATGACACATACTCCGTCCTCTAAACACCCCACCATTTAGTTTATTTACAAAATGTCAGAACAGCCGTGTTCTCCGCGGACAAATCGAACGCAACAAAAATGTCTAGCACATAAAAAAACAAAACATTGAACCTATCTCATACTCCCCCACCCTCCCCAAACACTCTTACACACCAATACACGGCACTAAATACAATTATTTATCCACGTTTCACTGCGCTGTACGCGGTCGACTACGAATACAAGATGGCGGGCACCACAGAAAATCTGACACGCTCCACGCCCCTCGCCGTCCAATCAGCGAACACATCGCATGTCCGCGGACATGACGCAAGGCCATGGGCCAATCGGGGTGCTGTCCGTGGAGCGAACAGGGAAGTCCGTCCGCGAAGCGAACACAGATATCACTAATTTTTTTGCCTTACATTTTTGTCATTTTTTAAAAAAAACTACTGGACAGATTTACACCATTCAGTCAATGGGAAAAAAAAAGTTTTGGGACCCCCCTATAACTTTCCCCCCCCTGGACGAATCCTCACCAAACTGGCCATATATATACTTTTTTTGCAAAGTTTGGTGAGGATTCGTCCAGGGGGAGCGAAGTTATAAGCCGCCCAAAAAGTGCTCTTCCTATGGAAACAGCAACTTAACCATAACTACACAGCCACTACCGTGGCTGTGTAATATATATATATATATATATATATATATATATATATATATATATATATATATATATATATACATATATATATATATATATATATATATATATATATATATATATAATTCAATGAAAACATTTTGTTAAATGGACGTTATGGTTAAGTTGCACTAATAAAAATCTATGAAATTCGATAAAAAAACTTTGTTAAGGGGACGTTATGATTAAGTTCCACTAATAAAAACCTTTTTAAATTCACTGAAAAAACTTTGTTAAAGGGACATTATGGTTATGTTGGACTAATAAAAACCTATGAAATTCAAAGAAAAAACTTTGTTAAGGGGACGTTATGGTTTCAAGCAAAATCGAAAAACCCCAGAAATTCACCAGTTATGGTAAGCTAAACAACCATAACTCGCGCCACCACCGTGCACTGCTAAGACTAATACCCAGGACATCAAAGATGACATCACACATTTCATTTATGAAATCACTGATGACATCACATGTGAAATACATTTTGATGAAAAGGCCCTACAAGGAGATGTGTTTATATTGTTGGTAACAAGATGTCAGGGGTGATCGGGATACCTATCACAAACTGCTTAATCTATTAAAGAATGTACTCATCTAATATCATTGTATTGGAGAGTTGTCGTTAATACAGAAACCTAATCATATATAAACATAGGCAATGACTGCAGCATGCACCATAGAAGTACACTATAATCTTGTAATTTTGGATAGTACAATAATGAATGCTACCATATCAGAGTTTTTAATAATGTTAAACATGTAATAACTAGCTAACAATTCAAGACTTACAGCACTTGTGCTGGTACAAACAATACATATGAAGAACCACAATGCATACAAGTCGGAGGCACATACAGGGAAACTAAAGTAAAGAAGAAAGAAACTGCACCATCAGAAAATGTTAATGACATTAAAGTTAATCTTCATGTATACAAATTAATTGTGTGTTTGAGGCCTGCTCATTTCCCCATGTATGTGCACCATGAGCGGAGACCAAACCCTAAAGAAAGTACTCAAAGAACATATGACAAGGTTAACATCTAGATATATAGCACCCTTTTCAATTTTATTATTCTGACTGCCAGTGAACAAAACCACCTGGCCTATATATGTCAATAAACAAAAACAAGTGGCCCAGATATGTGATGTCATCAGTGATGTCATCAATGACATTTGTGATGTCATCTTTGATGTCCTGAGTGTTAGTCTTAGCAGTGCACGGTGGTGGTGCGAGTTATGGTTGTTTAGCTTACCATAACTGGCGAATTTCTGGGGGTTTTCGATTTTACTTGAAACCATAACGTCGCTTTTATAAAGTGTTTTCTTTGAATTTCATAGCTTTTTATTAGTCCAACATAACCATAACGTCCCTTTAACAAAGTTTTTTCAGTGAATTTCAAAAGTGTTTTTATCAGTGCAACTTAATCATAACGTCCCTTTAACAAAGTTTTTTCATTGAATTTCATAGGTTGTTATTGGTGCAACTTAACCATAACGTCCCTTTAACAAAGTTTTTTCACTGAATTTCATAGGTTTTTAGTAGCGCAACTTAACAATAATAACTTTGACTTTATGTACATGTAATATGGAACATACTGAACCCCTTCTACTGAACTCTTTTAATGTCCGCGGACATGTTCGGAGAACAGTACCACTACCTGAAAATTCTGGGGTGGTATGTTTGATTGTTATATCATAACATAGGAACATTTAACAAATTCAAAAAGCAGCACACATACACATTATATGTAGTAATACATAAGAAATTTAACCCATATATGTAACACACCAACCATTCATTTAAATACAATATGTTCTAAAATGGAATATACCAAAAGAAGATAAATTGGCTTCCAACATAATTACCTCACAGACACTACAGAACTAAGAGCAAGACCAGACCTAGAGTACTTAGAACATATCTTACCTGAAATAGTAAGTGTATTTCATTTTACTCATATATTTATAAACGTTCTATAGTAGATAAAAAAAATATATTATCTTTTTTTTCTCACAGAAATGTCTAGTACTTTAGAATGGCTAGAGGAGCATTTCCCACATGAGGAAATGTCAGAAGATAGTGAAATTAATAGTAAACACTTTACAATATAAACCATTTAATTATTATTATTTTATATACATTTTACATATATATATTTTTTTGTACAGAGCATACCAAAATCTAAAATACCTCTGAAGAAACTGTTATAGATAACACTCTTGACAGCATAAAAGAAAAAATAGATTTATTGTTGACCAATTTTAATAATTTGAACACTTTTGTTGAAGATCATTTTAAAACAAAAACCTCATACCAATGACCCACATGTACTTGTCCCCCCTCTCCATATCCCAGTCAATTATCTCCAAACCCTCTCCATAACCCAAAACATTTTGATGAGACTTCCATCCCTTCTTCACCTGATACCAATCATGTTGAAACCCCTAATTCTCCTGTTTTTGTTTCCGTTTCTGCCTCACCTTCTCTATCATAAATTATTAATATATGTTAAATAAAGTTAAATTTTAATATTGTGTTGTAATTAGTTTCCGTTTTTTTTTTTAAAACAATGTAGGTGTCCGGGAACAGCGTGGGTGTTCTGAAATGTTCGTAAATAAACAAAAATGAAGGTGTCCTGAAGAACACTATACCTGTCCGTACTGTTCGCTAGCAAGTTGAAACTGTTCTAAGAACACACGCGGTGTCCTGAAATGTTCGCAAAGAAACTAAAATTAAAGTGTCCTGAAGAACACTATACCTGTCCGTAGTGTTCGCTAGCAAGTTGAAACTGTTTTAAGAACACAATTGGTGTCCTAAAATGTTTGTAAATAAACGAAAATGGAGGTGTCCTGAAGAACACTATACCTGCCCGTACTGTTCGCTAGGAAGTTGAAACTGTTCTAAGAACACACGCGGTGTCCTGAAATGTTCGTAAAGAAATGAAAATTAAAGTGTCCTGAAGAACACTATACCTGTCCGTAGTGTTCGCTAGCAAGTTGAAACTGTTTTAAGAACACAATTGGTGTCCTGGAATGTTCATAAATAAATGAAAATGGAGGTGTCCTGAAGAACACTATACCTGTATACCTGTCCGTAGTGTTCGCTAGCAAGTTGAAACTGTTCTAAGAACACAATTGATGTCCTGAAATGTTCATAAATAAATGAAAATGGACGTGTCCTGAAGAACACTATACCTGTGCGTACTGTTCGCTAGCAATTTGAAACTGTTCCAAGAACACAATCGGTGTCTTCAACTGTTCGTAAATGAATGAAAATTGACGTGTACTGAAGAACACTATACCTGTCCGTAGTGTTCGCTAGCAAGTTGAAACTGTTCTAAGAACACAATTGGTGTCTTGAAATGTTCGTAAATAAACGAAAATGGAGGTGTCCTGAAGAACACTATTCCTGTCCGTACTGTTCGCTAGCAACTTCAAACTGTTCTAGAACACATGCGGTGTCCAGAAATGTTCGTTTGACGTGTGACGCACTTTCAATTACTTCAGGACCCGAACAGTGTCCGTAGAACATCAACGCGCATGCGAAAACCAATGTCCGTGCATTTGGTTTTCTGCGGACAGCCGCTTCCTTCGCGAACATGTTCGCAAAGCGATCATGTGACCGCGCCCATGCTGATCGCGTGTTCTGAATGCGGACACTGTTTGTGTCCCCAAACAATTTAAAAGTACATTTTCAAGTAATCCACAATATTTCTCAATAAAAACTCCCCATAGCACAAGTCCTACATACTAATCCTGAGTTTCTACATACTTTTTGAAAGTTTTTGAACCTTTTTTTGTGTTCGATCTGTCTGTGGACAGCGCGCATATCCGCGATCCGCGTACAAGCACCCCTATAATAGACCATGCCCTAGAGCTTATTCTAATTGTGTTTCTGGCTATTCTTCAGAGCACAGCTATTTTTCCTGCAACTTGCAGATTACACCATCATCGAGATGGCATCCTTGGCTGCACTACTGCCACCTGGTGCTGCACCTGCTTCAGCACCACCCCCACCCCCTCCACCACCACAACCTTCCCAAGGGCCTGAAGAGGGGAACAGGAGTGAGGATGCAGAGGAGGAAGAAGAGGATGACGAGAATGAGGTAGAGGAAATCCCTACTACCCGCACTAGGTGTGAGTCTTGGGTGTGGCAGTTGTTTACCATTCATGGGAAGGGTCCTAAGGCTTGTGCGAACCGTGTCACCTGCAATGAGTGCAAAATGGTACTCAGTCGTGGGAGGCATGGTTCGTGCCGCTTTGGGACCACTACCATGAAGCGACACCTAAGGTCATTTCACTCAGGGGCCATTCGCAAGGTTGTACCTTGCGAGGAGCGTAGTAGGTTGATTTCCTCTACTTCATCCTCCGTTTCTGATCCTTTCACCACAAGGACCACCTCTGTGGGACAGTGTCTTCCTCAAGCTGCCTCACAGGCCATACAGAATTCTCATACCCTTACCGAGGGTCACAGTTGTATGTATGTACTGCGACACAGTACTCTGCAGGGGGGAGCGACTTCGCAGTGCTTTTGAGACGATCGTCTCAGAGCATGAGAAGATCTGCTCACTACCCAAATAAAACCCACTCTACAGCTTCCTCTCTCAGCTCGCCCTTTCTTATCCCTGTGGTTGGTGCCCCCATTTACCCTCCTTTCCCCTCCTCTCCTATTGTGTTGTGCATAAAAAACCAAAAAAAATACAAAATAACAAAAATAAAAAAAAAATAAGGCTCTTTTCAGAGCCGCCTTTCACAGTTAAAAAATAGAAGTGAAAATAAATGAAGCAGGGCTCTTTGTATTTTTTAGAAGTCCGCGGACATCTACAATTTTGGGGTTCTACCCTATCATAACCATTGCAATTTTTTCTGGGAGGAAGTGGTGGCTCTGAAAAGAGCCTTATGGAGGTGTTTGTATGTCAAATATTATAAATACTCAACACCTACTTCAAAATGGATGCTGTAATTCTAAAAAAGGTCGCAATGCATTTTGTACATTTCTCAGAAAAATCTGATTGCCAGCATAAGTAAGATGGACTCCATCTCTGCGAAAAATGTATGTACTACGAAACATAATATTTTCATTGTGAAAAGAGGACATGCCAAAATCTCTTAGAAAGGCACAAACAGCCTTATTAACATTGCGCCTTGCTTTTTCCATTTGTGGACCAAATGAAGAAGAACGAAGCCACATTTGCTCTGCGCAATACGTGAAAATATTACTTGAGAATTAGGAAACATGTCCATGACCTTCCCAAGTCCTTCTTTCATAGCAAATTGCAAAGATATTCCAGACACATGTCCTAAACTGTTCCCTCCACAATGAATTACAATTATGTCAGGATGCTGCTCTGTCTCCAAAGTAGCACAGAGAGGTAGCAAGTCCAACCACTTCATTCCACGTACTCCATGCCAGTGTACTTCCACACGTGGAAATCTAAGATCTACAGCTACTCCACAGCTTTCTACATGCACCATCAAAAAATGTATCCACGAATCTCCCAAAATCCAAACAATCTGTTTTCTGAAACACACAGCCATAGCTCTCTGTTGTTCTCTCAGCAAAAAGAGTATCTGAGAAACTCTCTCCTGGCACAACACACCCACTAAACTTTCCTGACCAATCCCTTTCAGTGCTCATTCTCATTTGCATGACTTCTGAACCCAAAAATCCCCGGATGTAACACCCGATGTCCGCGAACTACCGCCATGTCCGCGGACATATCGTAACATGAACAGCCCTTCTACCATTTCCACTTCACTCTCTGTGCCATTCCCTCATTGGATGTACCTAAGAAGTCACATGACCATCCACCAATCACATTCACAACCTCTCCATCTAACTGCATCATCATTGATCAGCACTGCAAATGTACTGTGAATCTCTCTGAGTACAAAGTGTCATATCATTGGCAAGCACCATCTACAAGAAATACTGTACAAGTCTCCAAGATTTCTACTTGCAGCTCCATGCATATCCATATGCATGAACACAAACTACAAGTATGCATATTTTCTGTACAGCACATGAACACATTTTCAAACTGACTTTTAGCTTATGTAATCTGTGAAATGAATCTACTGTCTTTTTTCAATCTCCTAAAATCAAATGTCACTTATAAATCTTTATACTATTTACTTTCTTTATACACACACACACTCAAATCATGTTAAACTAACATTTTTTAAATGAAATATATAGACTACATATATTCAAACAAAATTGCATGCATGCACACTCTATGTTCAAATCTCAAAAAATAATACTTATACAATTACATTATTTTTTTTATTTCTTTATTTATCTAATTACTTTAATTTAAGCATGACATTGAGGCACTATTACCTGGAAGAGCTTAGTTACAGAAATAGTGGTATTCAGTGGTACATTATGCATTTCACAAGACATAGTAAAGATATTTTGTTTGCTACAGTTAGTCATTGCAATACAATTTGTTCATTAAGTAAATATCTTATGTATTGAACTGGTGCGATGTATTTTATGTAAAATTAAAAACAGTGCTATATACAAACAAAATTACTAATTTGTTTCTTTTACAATTGCAGTGAAGACCATTCTTCTGAAATGAAGCAGCTGAATTTGAAGAGCAAACAAGAACCAAGAAGTAACCTGTTCATTTTAGAAAAAAAGTAAGTAGAATATCACCATAATATTTGTATTATTACTCAAACACACTGTAAAGTTAATTCATGTTATTTCTGTGCCTAAAAACAAAGATTATGCACCATTCTGTCCAAGAATCCCCATATCTTAAACAGCGATTTACAGCCAGAATGGCCCACAAATTCCTATTTATGGACACACAAATTACCCAACTCAACCGCTAGAATTTTGATATTATAGAACAAACAACTGTTTTAATTGCATTTATTAGATTTACTATTTGTACTTCTCCACACCACTAGCTTACTTTTTTCTGTCATCTGAACCCCAGTTTAGTAGCACATTAAGTCAAGAATACCCATCCCTACTATTTGTAGTTCCCAATGCACAATCACACACCATTACATACATCTTTATCATCTTACTCAAACGCTCATGCACACAGCACACATTCATTGCAGAACACCCCAACCCATACATTCTTTATTTTTTTCAAAAGACCCTAAAGAATTCCTACCAAAAGTCAAATCCATAGAAAGCAATGCAGATGTAGAGCAAATGAAAATAAAAATGTCCAATATAAGCATCCATCTCTAGCAGAATTTGTAAAAAAAGTTGAAACAAAACAGCTAATACAGTCATTTAGTGAAACACAAGAAGTTTCAAGTACAGAAACGTTGCCTCCTCTATCAAAATGTAAAACAAACCAAAAAACAATTAACAGAAAATCAGCTATCACTACAGATAAAACTGCTTCTTTAAATTTTTATACAGGGCAAAGTAAGCATACCAAGAAAAGTATTTTAGCCAAAATGTACCGTCACAAAGTCCTTCAAAATCTTATAAAAACAGGAGAGAAATCAGGTTCAATGCTTAAAACCTATCGTAGGAAATTAATCTTAGAAGCGTTGATAGACAGTGCAATTCTTCTCAACAAAATGAAACCACTAACAAAACTAATAACTAAATTACAAAAAAGACTTCTCAATAAACGAAATGTCAACAGAAAGAACTTCTTAAGTATATGCGGAGGTGAATGGAATCACACTACGAGCACAGAACCATACTTTAATGAAGAAGCGTACAAACAAAAGCAAACAAATACAATTGCCATACATAGCAGTGGTCGAGGTTATGAAAAAGTGAATAATACCATAATGGAACAAGAAGTACTCCTTACAAAAATATGCCCTGAAAACTTAGAATTACCCTCCATTCAACTGTACTATGCTAAAAGTCCTGCTTTAGCACTAGCAAATTTAAATAACATTCTTCTATATGGTAAAGCAAAAGACCTACTTGAAGAAATTGACTATATCCAGAAAAAATATTTTGGAAGTGAAAGCCACTTACAGAATGAAATAGCTTTAAACAAATTAGTAACAATTCTTCTACACATGGCAACCTTTTACTAAACACATACAAAAAAGAAATAATACAATTTAAAAGTACATCAGCTGAAGTACCAAACCATGTGTGTGTATGTTGCCGCAGAACTTTTTACAAAAGTAACACAAAAACTGTAGACCTATCATACAAAATAGAAGACAATGGCCCTCATTACGACCCTGGCGGAAATCGAAAATCGATGGCGGAAATGCAATACCGCCATCGAATAGCGCTCGGTGCGATTATGACCCGTCACCGCAAAGTACGATGCCATTAGCGACACCGCAGTGAACGCCAACGCTAACTGCACCAAGTACGCGCGCGCCATGCCAAACCGCAATTACCACCATGGCGCAACGGTACGCGGCGAATTCTGACCCCAGCGGACATGCACCTAACGCCATCAAGCACGGCGGAAAGTACCATTCCGCCATGGTGAGAAGTACGGCATCGCGAACCAACCGTAAACGGCCCTACTGAGTGCCTGTACACCGCTCCCTGGCCACATTGTACAACTCCTCGTAGGTGCAATGAAGCCACACAATGCAACCAGTGAAATGTACAAGTCATCCATGCCTGCCAACGAACAAATGAATCTCAAGAGGGGCCAATGGAAGCTGCAGGGCACAGATGGCACGAATACAGAAGCCACACAAATGGACATGACCTCAGTCTCCCTCCAAGAAACGCACGCAAACACAGGCACCTGTGACCAGCCATATTCTGATAATCACATCATACCACCAATCCAACTGGTTGACCGGCATCTGTTACACAAAAGCCATTCCCCCGCCCCTGAGCATCACATCATCAAAACAGTCACATTGGCAGCCCTCATCCCTGACCTCACTGGGCTTCGTAGGCAAATGCGCCCAGCACAGTACCACGCAACTATACTCCAAAGCTGGAACCCAATGCAGATCTCCTCACAATACATCGCTCCCCAAATAGGCATATGACACATCACCTGCAAAGAAGAACGCTACACGGTTCATATCAGAATAGGAATTTAATGCACAACAAATTCACCAAGCCCATACAGCCATCAGGCCATGAACTCCAAAATACATTTCACCATTGTGGGCTGCATCCGCAATAAATGACCAGCTACTTCTTGTGTGACGCCCTGTACCCTCATGGCACACAGGGGCTACATTCTCGTACGAAAAGGCAACATGGAAGCGCCTCGACCCGCAGGGCCGTCCCAATAGGGAGGCACTAGTCCAGCTGAAAGGCCGAAATTTTGCTCCTAGCCACTAGTACTGCGTAAGGGCATGTGGACCATTGGCGATCGTCCCATAAGATCGTAATGCTGCTCCACTGATTAACACGAAGCAGCAGGTGTCGGGAGTAAAATCCATCTGCAGGAGTGGCATACAGATGGCAGTGGCAAAAGGGGAGGAGATACCTGTCACCCAAACGAAATGAAAAAGAATAGAATGGCCATCAGAACTACATTTGAATTACTCACTTCAATTATCACACCAAATCCACAGCCATATGCATGCTAGCCCACTCCAAAGGATCATCACCAACCAAAAACCACTAGCGAATCATAACTATCTATATCGAGGTGAAAACACTATCACAAACGCCTGCTTCCATACTCACATGACATGTGAAACTTCCATTGAGTCTGTGCGTAATGCAGCCTGCAAAATCCACTGTTCCCCCAGCCCGTAATTCCAGTGTTGTGAAGCAACATGTAATTGGGAACGTCCGGCCTTATCGCCCACTTCGCTATTGCGCATCCCATACTATTCATATCAATCATTGCATCCTCGCCATGGCCCCTGTCCCAAGGACATTGAACAATAGAACGTTATATTCGCAGTCAGACCTGTGGGCATCTCCTCGCCGCTAGCTGAAAACCGAAAGCGCCGTCCTTTGAATTCCTCATTTGCAACATCACGTCGAAAAGGCATCTGTGGCCGCTTGAAATCACAAATTAATCCATCTAGTGCGGCTGTGTGTGAAAATGGCAACTGCCTTCACTCACAAATGGGACGCCCCGCCCGTCGGTGAACCTCGGTGCAGTGTTGCATGAGGGTCCACCGTTACTCGAGTACTACGTTCCACTGACCCTTCACAAGTCTGTTCGCGACTGCAAAGATAGTATGTGAAACAATGGGACCAAAGCAGAATGAACATATCAACCAATGTTACACTGCCATCGGGTACAAATACATGATTGTAATGGCAAGATGCCATTCGTCGAATTGCAGCGTTGTGTGCGGGACGTGCTCGCCCAAAGGGGAGAGCAGCTTGCACAGGTGGAATGAATCACCACAGGTGGAGGCCATACAGCCTGGAAACACATTAATTGCACACCCAACCCCCTCCCACAACCACACCCACTCCGAAATGCTACCGGCAGGACTAGCCATGTTGGCCCTGGGGGACCTGATAGCACTGCAAGTACTCCAACTTCAAGAAGAAGACGAACACCGACTACAACCGGCCGCACGGAGGAGACGCAGGAGGAGGAGGAGGAGGAGGGCAAGGCAGGGCCAGCAAGGGCCGCCAGCACAGCCACTACCACCACGCAAGCAGCCCGCTATCCCACGCCTCCGAGCACATCCGTTCAACCTCACTGATGAGCAGATCCACACCCTCTACCGTTTGGACCGGGACACCATAACCGCCATTGTGGACATGACACAGGCTGACCCTGTCAGCATGATAGATAGCCCAACCGCCATCCCACCCCTACTGAAGGTGGTGTCTGTACTCCACTTCCTGGCCACAGGCACGTACCAGCACACAGTCGGACAGTTGCATGGCATTTCACAGCCACTGTTCTCACGGACACTATTGCAAATGCTCGATGCCCTCCTGCTGCTCGCAGACGACTACATCTCTCTACCACGCTCGGAGCAGGAAATTACGAACGCAAAAGTGGGATTCCATGCACTTGGCGGCATACCGGGTTGCATTGGTGCCATCGACTGCACCCATGTGGAATTGGTTGTCCCACATGCCATGGAGGCACAGTACCGCAACCGAAAACAATTTCATTCCCTGAATGTACAAATGGTGTGTGACTCCAACAGGATCATTACACATTGTTGTGCCCGATTCCCAGGATCAACCCATGATTCTATGGTCTTGAGGAACTCTACTATACCACGCTACATGGAGCGACACGCAGGGAACAGATCCTGGCTACTCGGTGAGTCTCATTTCAAGCATGATAGTGTGGGGTATGTGATGCGGCAATGACCTGGCAGGAAGGGGGGGGGTGCGTACGTAGCAATGGCATTCCTCAAAATACCTTCATTGTCCACATACAGGTGATGCCGGGTATCCACTGAAGAGATGGCTCCTTACACCAGTCCGCAACCCACGGGACCAGCATGAGGAGGACTACAACCATGCCCACTCACGTACCCGTGTAGTCATTGAACAGGCATTCGGCCTACTGAAGACTCGTTTCCGCTGCCTCAGCAGGTCTGGCGGGGCACTCCTGTACCGACATGAGAAGGTTGCTAAAATGGTCATGGCATGTGTCATGCTACACAACATGTGCGTACGTAGAAATGTGCCCATGCCCCCTGACGCAGAACTGCAGGCACCTGAAGATGGTCATGATGAGGGTGGGGATGTGGCAGCACCTCAAGGAGTCTGCGAGGCACAGGAGGGCCGTGACATTCGTCAGCATATCATAGATGCATGCTTCTAGCACTCACGCCTGGTGGCTGATACATGGACACGGGACTTGTGGCACTGTGTGTGTCTGGAACATGCACAATATGGACTGTACGCCTATAATGGCCTCGTACACAAAGATCAATGTCCACGCATCTCATTGTATGATCGTGCATTGTTCATGGCATATGTGATATCATGTTAAACACCCTATGGACCCGCCACCCAAGTAAGCCCAACACACCCCCTCCACCCTCCTACCTCCCCCCCGAACACCAGTGTCCAAAGATGCTCATTGTCAGTGGGCAGTCGCTATTGCAAGCCCCCTCTCCGGGTATCAGGGGCACCCCTGCCTGTGGAGCGCAGGTTCCTCCCAGATCTACGTTGGGGGCTGCCCTGGACGGAACTTGCAACGGATGATGTCTCTGCCTGCTCACGTCCATGCATGTCCGTAAGGGTTTGTGAGAGCTCAGTGAGCACACGGCGCACAGCGGCAAGTTCAGCACATACGTCTTTGGACGTCGCATGCAGTTCCCCCCTCAGGCTCTCGGTGCTTCTCTCCATTTGTACTCTCAGGCTCTCGGTGCTTCTCTCCATTTCTGCCCTAAGTGTCTCAGTTGATGTTTCTATGGCTGCCTTAGTACCCCCACATTCATCAGCATGGTCCTTGAGGAGCGTGGCCAGTTGCTGCTGTTGCACGATCACCCGGTCGAGGCACTGTTGCCTCTGCTGTGCCATGGGCATTTGCGGTGGTGTCACAGAGGGGCTGGTCACCTCATGTTGCCTTGCCCCAGGGCTTGTGGGGGATGGCCAGTCGTCGTCTTGTGGGTGCCTCTGCGTGGTATCCTCATGGTGTACGGGATGAAACAGACAGGGGGATTGAGACAGGTCATGGATGGATCTAACTTCGACATCCCCGTTTTCTGTGTCGGAGCATGCTGCCATTAATGCAGTGTCACCTATGGTGCTGCTGCCACCAGAAGCAGTGCCTACTGTGGCATCCATTGGGGGGACCTGTGGTGGTGCTGTTGTGGGCATGCTGGCTGCTGGGGTGCCTGTTGGAGGTCCCTCCTGTGTGCTGGCACTCGATTTGTGCTGCTGCCGTGTCTTGATGCGTGCAGCTGAGGTGGAGGGTCTTTGGCCGTTGGTCTTGGCCCTCTTTGCAGGTGTGCTGGTAGGGGTGTCCTGGAGCTCGTCGTTTGAATCGGACCCTGTGGTGGAGTAAAGGAGGGCGAGCGTTATTAATGGGTCTGTGGAAATTGGAATGGCAATGTATCACATGCATTGGGGTGGTACCTGAGGGTGATTTGGGTTGGGGCCTTGGAGGTGGTTTCATTTGTGTGTGGAGTGAGGGTGCAGTTGTTTTGCAGCCTGCAGTTAGGGTGTGCCTTCTGCACGTGTAGAGGGTGTTTTTAGGATTTTTAATTATTTATGTATTTAATGTGACTTTTAAAGTGTGCTATCAGGCCTATGCATGTGGCCGTTCTCCTGGACATGTGTTACTGTTGCACTATGTGGACACGTGGTACTTCACATGATTGGACATTGTGGTTTTGGCATTGTTTTATTTGGGGCACCTACCTGATTCTTCGGTTGTCTGCACTCCTTTCTCCATCCCTCCGACTCCCTCTATACTCTCCATTCTAATGGTGGAGGCACAGATTTCTTCCCAGGGGGTCAACTTGATGGGTGATTCCGATCCCCCACCGGTAGCTTTGGCAATGTTGCGGTTGGCAGAAAGTATGCTACGGACGCGGATCCGCAGGTCGTCCCATCGCTTTCTGCATTGCTGTGGGTTGCGGGGTGCGGTCCCCACCGCACTTACCCGCTGTGCCACCAGGGCCCATATGGCCTTCTTGTTCGCAAGTGCCGTCCTGGTCATTTGCGTGGAGAAGACGGCGGCAGCATTCTCCTGGAGGGTCTCTGTGAGCACGGTGAGTTCCTCACGGGAGAAGTGGACCTGCCGCTTGCGGTCGCACGCTTTCTTTGCTACTTTTCCCATTGTTCTTGGTTTCACTAGGGTGGCTGACGGGTTGGGATGTGTCTCAGGGTAGTGTTTTTAATGGTTGTGTGGAAATAGTGTTTTTATAGGTGTACGGCGTGATGTTTCCCGTTCCAGGACCATGTTTTTACTTCCGTTTCCGTATATTTCCGGTCACCGTACTTTCCGGTTGCCGCTCATTGCGGTGACCGCTAAGATGGGTGGCGGAATTGCACCTAGGGCGCCGTACGGCGGCGGTGTGGGCCGTTTTGGGGTCATTTCCGCCATCGCAGACTTTGCACTTCCGCCATGGCGTGGTGCTCGTGCCCGATGGGTCGGAATGAGCCGCTCTTTGCTCCGTCGTACAATGGCGGAAACGCTATTTACGCTATGGCGGTCCGGTCGGTCGATTTCCGCAAGGGTCGTAATGAGGGCCAATGAAGATTCTAAATGGTTTGAATTAGCTCCCTACCTTGGAGCAGAAAAAAAAATACAAAATAACTGACCCCTTAATACTTTAGTTACTGCACTACAAAACTTGACAACAACCAAACTCCTTCACGTGCTATCAAAATAATTTGGAATTATACCCACTACCAAAACCCCTACAACAACTTAATTTATATGAGAGCATCATAATTCAAACAGTGCACCCATTTCAAGCAATAATACGCCTTCAACCAAAAACAGCAAAATTACCTCCCTCTGAATTGGTAAAAGGCATTCGTGGAAATGTAGTTTATTTACCATTAGATCTAAAAGAAAATGTGCATACTCTAGGAGTACAACGTCCAATGGTGCAATCTTTAATTATCTTAGTAAATGGAGTACCTACAAAAGACAAAAAATATGGCAACAGCTGGTAGATTTACATAAAGTTAGACAAGCCTTGCAATATTTTAAAGAGAATAATGAATATTACAAAGAAATTAATATTGAAGAAAACTTGAAGGATACAACAGAAATAATTCAAGAAACACAAGAAAATAGTCAATTTAAGCTCCTAGATCCTGCTACAATATCAAACACTTTAGACCATTATGCAATTCATCCTTTGCACTCTAATGACACCATAGAAGATGCATTGGAAACATACCAAATGCGTCAAACAAAAGGATCACCAATCAGCATATGGAAAAAAGTATAGAAGCACGTGCTTTTCCTCTACTCTTTCCTACTGGCAAAGGAGGAAGGTACGATGATAGACCTATTCAAATATCAGCATCAGAATACTGCTCATTACGGATGTATTTGAAGATCCCAGATTTAGAAAAAATGTGGAATACATATTCCACCTACTCTTTGAAAGTGAACTAGCAACTTTATGTTACAGAGTTGCCCACATATTAAAATCAATATCACACTTTCAAAAAATGATAGCTACACAATTATTACAAAAAGTGCAACAAAAGAATGGGGTTTTACAATCAAATATTACAAATCTATTAGCAAATATGCATGGTAGTAAAGAGTACTGGTTTCGACGTCATGGAGATGTACGTTGTATGATCAGAAACCTTGGCCCACCCACTTGGTTTGTTACTTTAAGTTGTGCAGAATATGCATGGGAAGATTTACATGATTTCCTACGCATATCAAACAAAAACAAAACAAACATAGATACACTAACACCTGGAGAACTTTGTTCTTTGGATCCTGTTAATGTTTCAAGATATTTTCACCATTGCTTCATTGCTATGCTACATTGTATTTGTAATAAAACTGTTCCTCCCCTTGGAGAAGTGCAACACTTTTTTTGGAGAAAAGAATACGAAGCCAGAGGAGCACCACATATCCACATGCTTTTATGGATTAAAGATGCTCCTAAATTTGGTCAAGACAGTGATGCCACTGTTTTACAGTTTATTGAAAAAGATGTCACTTGTGAAATTCCATTGGAAGCGACAAATAGTGATCTTCATGCAGAAATTTTACAATTTCAAAGACTCAAATGTGGAAAATATTGTCCTCGCAAATAGAAAAACAAAGGGAAATACTACACCAAATGCCGATTTGGTTTCCCTAGACCAGTTACAAATACAGGTCAAGTGAACAACCTCATGTCTTCAGTTAGACATAATGTTAAAGGTAAGTCACCTAAAAATACATATTACATGAAAAGAAAAGAAGAAGAAAAATATATCAATGATTATAATGCAATCATTGCCCACTTATGGAATGCAAACATAGATGTCCAAAACATTGCAGACAATTCTACTGCAGTTGCACAATATGTCACAGCATACTTAACCAAAGCAGAAAAGACAGAGCTCCAAGACCTCTGGAATGACCTGTCATCAGATAAAACAGTGTCCCAGAAATTATACAGCTTGGGTATAAAAATGCTCTCCGATAGAGAATGTGGATCATATGAAGCAGCTGATCGTTTAACTGGTACTGCATTGTATGGTAAATCTGAAAATATAGTATGGCTAAGTCTTGGTCTGGCTAAATCTAGAAAAAGAGTTCTAAAATCAAACGAAGATATAGAAACAATAGCCAAACGTGATCCCAACAGCCAAGACATTTTAAAAAACCATTTTTTGGACACATACTACCCACACAGAAGTAATACTTTGGAAACCATGTGTCTATACCACATAGCCCAAAACTACACATACAAAAATAATATAAAACATGATGAAGAAAAAGGTAAATACAGAGTGACAAACTGTGAAAGCAGCTTAGTTAATTCACCAAACCAAATGTAATTAATCATAGCAAATTGTCATTAAAGACTCCTCAACATAAAGAAATATATTACATGTCCCTGCTACAACTCTTTAAACCATGGAGAAAAGAAGAAGAAATAGTAGATAACTATGACTCATATGAAGATGCTTTCAAAGCAAATGAAAGCACTATAACTGATGTAAACTTTGCACAGTACAACACAATGTTGCACAATGAACAGCAACACGAAGAAGAACTCCAGGCCCAACTAGATAAAGAAACTCCTGACAGTAGTCAACCTTCTGTAACAGGAAGCCAAGAACCACTTGGAGAACCACTAATAATAAATGAGGCAGAATTAGCTATGATAGAAGTAGAAAACACCATGTGTCAGTATGAATATAAAGAAGACTTAACTACTGCAATCAAAACTAAACAATGAGCAACGTAGCATTTTTCAAGAAGTAACAAAACAAATTGCACATGGTGTACAACATGAAAATAAAGAATTTTCCTGCCATAATTATAAACCTATACTACTCTACGTCAGTGCTGAAGCTGGTTCTGGCAAAACATTCCTAATCAAAATCATCAGTAAGTTTCTTCAACAATTGATAAACAACAAACTGTCAGCTGTTGTCACTGCCCCCACTGGTTTAGCTGCCTACAACATAGGTGGTGTCACGTTACACTGATTACTACTATTGCCAGTAGAACACCAAAACAAATTAGACTATTACAAACTTTCTGCATAAGCTGCAATGGAACTATGCAGAGTATTGAAACGAATGAAAATGTTACTAATAGATGAAGTGAGCATGGTCTCCAACCTAATGTTGGCTTTGATCCACCTCAGATTATGAGAAGTACTCAAAACCAACTATGAAGAGCTCTTTGCAGGAAAACACATTATTGTTTTCGGAGATCTTCTTCAATTGACACCAGTAAAAGGTGAGCCTATATTTAAAACATTAGGACACAAACTCTGCCTTAAAACTGTTTGCAGCATTGGAAATGTCAACCTTTGGCAACATTTCCAATACAGAGAATTAACAGAAAACATGTGGCAATCTGCAGATCTCACTCTTGCCAACATCTTAAAAAGTATAAGAGTTGGTATACTTTCTAAAGAAGCAGAAGCAATATTGAAAACCCGGTACATTCATGCACTTTATGGCGATAATGCATGTGCTACAGATGTTATGGAACAATTAGCCCACAAAAATGTCAATTGTATGGCCTTAATGCCAACTCTTGCAAGCTGTTTCAAATTCAATGAAATAATGTTAAGTAAAGAAATGCAACCAATAATGGAAATTAGCGCCACAGACAAACTAGATGTACATGGTATGACACTACCCATGTGTGACAAAGCCACAACAAGACTAAATAGTTTAGAAAAATCAATCTCAAACACAGCAGAGTAATGCTTAAACGTAACCTTGACATGGACCAAGGACTAGTTAATGGAGCACTGGGTTCAGTTGTTGGCTTTCAAACATACCCACGTGACAACAAAATTCTGTTTGTCAATATTCTCTTTGACAAACTTTCAGAAGTAAAAAGGATACGACGCTCAACAGTTCTATTCCTTCACTTCAAAGACATGTATGTACGCAGAGAACAATTTTCTGTAACTCTTGCATACGCAGTCACGATTCATAAATCACAAGGTCTTACCCTAGACAAAGCAATGATAGATATTGGCAACACAGTCTTTAAAGAAGGCATGAGCTACGTAGCACTATCACGCTTATGTGCACTTGACGGTCTACTTCTAATCAACTTTGATGCAAGTAAAGTAAACACTGATATTCCTTGCATTTTAGAATACAATAGACTTCGCTCACTATACACCCTCCATCTAAACACATATTCTGTTTCACAAAAAGTAAAACGTTATAAAAGAAAAATAAATCAAACAGAAATGCAACAGGATGTCACTGCAAATCCTCCAAAGAGAGTAAAAGAAACTAATACTTCATCGAGTACCACAAGCAAAAAAGAATCAATTAGCGAAAGTGAACCAGGTAATTCTTCAAAGAAGAAAGACAAACTCCAAAAAAAGCAGTCAGATACCGAACTACCTGGTCCATTTAAACTCTCAAATAAAGTTGGTGTAAATTGCTACTCAAATGTAGCAATGAATATTCTATTTCAATTACCACCAAATGTTGACAACATTTACTTACACAGTACAGACCAATTGTGTTTGCAAATGTTAGTACTTCATAGAAACGCAACAAACAATCCTGACAACACGTAGAGTGTTTATGGAATAAGACAACAATTGGACTACTGTGCTGGAATGGTGAAATTCACTATAAACTCACAGGAAGATCCACAAGAATTTCTAATGTACTTACTACAAGTACTGGAAAACAAAAACATACCTATAAATGAAATCTTCCAGATTTCATACATGTGGAAACATACATGCACTCTATGCAACAATGTGACACAAGAACCAATCCCCAATGAACGATTTGTATATATATATATCAATACCTAATTGTGAATTCATTCCATTTCAGCAACTTGTACAAAATGCAAACCATGGTAGATTATGTTCTACCTGCAATTCAGATAATCGCCCCACATTAGTAATACAAACAAATAGTAAATACGTAATACTAATGCTTCTACGTTACAATGCAGATGGTACCAAAAACAACTGCAAGCTGACTGGATTCACACATGGTCAAATATCACTTGGTAAGAAAACCTACACAACAATAGTTATAATCTACCACGCAGAGCCACAACCAATTCAGGGCACTACACTGCATATATAAAAAAAAAATGTGGATGGTTTGAATGTAATGATAGTACCATTACTCGAAAGCAGAGATTACCAGCAAATCTTACAAACACTTATTTAAAAACCAAAATTTGATAACTAAACTGTACTTAAACCTTAAGTAAACTGGTAGTAAAAAAATATAAACTGTTAGAATATTCCAAAATCTATCCAACTGCCCAAAGATTTGACAACTAATCAGATAAATGAATACCACTAAATTAGAGCAAAAATAGACAGTTAGAATACGCCAATTGGCATCTAACTGTCCCAAAATTTAACAATATCCAAACAGATAAATCAATATCACTAAAATATATCAAAAAATAGACAGTTAGCATACGCCAATTGGCATCTAACTGTCCCAAAATTTTACAATATCCAAACAGATAAATCAATACCACTAAAATATATCAAAAAATAGACCATTAGAATATGCCTACTGGTATCTAACTGCTCCAAAATTTTACAATATCCAAACAAATAAATAATATGTTACTGCTCCAAAAAAATGCAACAAGCCAATGTATAAAGCATTAGCCAGAAACAACAAGTGAACCCTGAAAACAAACAAACAAATAAACTGTAGCATAACAGAAAAAGGTTTTTTTTTTTAATCCAACATGGATTTTATTTTTCTCCCACAGACCCAATGGCTTTAGCAATGAACACAGAAATGGAGCAAATTGCACAGTACTCTGGTTTGTAATCTACTAAATATGAGAGTAAAAAAAAATAATTTGATTATACAATGTAAAAAGTCATTACAAAATACTAATACTAACACGCTATTTTCTTTTATCACAGAAATGAACAAGAAATACATGTACTCCAGTTACTAAACCAAACAGTAAATATATTATACACTCTATGCCCTGGCCACAACCATCGCAGCATATCACACCCATAGTATCTTATAACTTTGTTCCTTATAAATTTATTTTTGACCCAAAGTTATAAGCAACTATACGTGTGATATGCTGTGGTGGTTGTGGCCAGGGCATAGAGTGTTGATTGCATGGCCAAATGGCCATGCACCCAACACTCTATGCCCTGGCCACAACCCCCGCAGCATATCACACCCATAGAGTCAAATATATCAACTATGGTTTATGGAAACTTTTAATGTCCGCAGACATTATGAGTGTTCTTAGAACACTTTCATCTTGCCAGCGAACAATACGGACAGCATGTTCAGGACACCCCCTGCGAACATTTCAGGACAACGTGAGAGTTCTAAGAACACTTTCAACTTGACAACGAACAATATGGACAGCGTCATCAGAACACCCCCATTTTGTTTATTTGCGAGCATTTCAGGACAACGCGAAAGTTCTTAGAACACTTTCAACTTGACAACGAACAATAAGGACAGCGTCCTCAGAACACCCCCATTTTGTTTATTTACGAACATTTCCGGACACCGCGAGTGTTCTTAGAACATATTCAATTTGACAAAGAACAATACGGACAGCGTCCTCAGAACACCCCCATTTTGTTTATTTGCGAACATTTCAGGACACTGCGAGAGTTCTTAGAAAACTTTCAACTTGTCAACGAACAATACAGACAGCATCCTCAGAACACCCCCATTTTCTTTATTTGCGAACATTTTTAGGACACCACTAGAGTTCTTAGAACACATTCAACCTGCCAGAGAACAATACAGACAACGTCTTCAGGACACCCCCTACGAACATTTCAGGACAACGTGAGAGTTCTTAGAACACTTTCAACTTGCCATCGAACAATACGGACAGCGTCCTCAGAACACCCCCATTTTGTATATTTACGAACATTTCAGGACACCGCGAGTGTTCTTAGAACACATTCAACTTGCCATCGAACAATACGGACAGCGTCTTCAGGACACCCCCTAAAAACATTTCAGGACAACGCGAGAGTTCTTAGAACACTTTCAACTTGACAACTAACAATACGGAAAGCGTCCTCAGGACACCCCCATTTTGTTTATTTACGAACATAATACGGTCAGCGTCCTCAGAACACCCCCATTTTGTTTATTTACGAACATTTCAGGACACTGCGAGAGTTCTTAGAACACTTTCAACTTGACAACGAACAATACGGATAGCGACTTCAGGACACCCCCTACGAACATTTCAGGACAACGCAACAGTTCTTAGAACATTTCAACTTGACAACGAACAATACGGACAGCGTCCTCAGAACACCCTCATTTTGTTTATTTACGAACATTTCAGGACACCACGAGAGTTCTTAGAACACTTTCAACTTCACAATGAACAATACGGAGAGCATCCTCAGGACACCCCCATTTTGTTTATTTACGCAGATTTCCAGACACCGCGAGTGTTCTTAGAACAGTTTCAGCTTGCTTGCGAATAAAACGGACACATATTGAGTCCTAAGAACACCCCCCATTCAGTTTATTTAGAACATTTCAGAACACCCATGATTTCCGCAGACAAATTGAACACAACAAGAACGTCTACCACATAAAAAAACACAACTTTCAACCTATCTCATACTCTCCCACCCTCCCCAAACACTCCTACAAACCAACACACTCTACTAAATACAAATTTTGAACCAAGTTTCACTGCGCTGTCTGCGGACGTCCGCAAATCCAAGATGGCGGGTGCTACCGAAAATCTGACGCGCTTCACGCTCCACACCGTCCAATCCGTGAACACGTCGCCTGTCTATGGATACCACGCAAACTGATTGGCCAATCAGAACACTGTCTGCGGAGCGAACAGGGAAGTGTGTCTGCAGACCGAACACAGATATCACTAATTTTTTATGACCTACTTTTTGGTCATTTTTTTAAAAACTACTGGACGGATCATCAATGACATTTGTGATGTCATCTTTGATGTCCTGGGTGTTAGGCTTAGCAGTGCACGGTGGTGGCACGAGTTATGGTTGCTTAGCTTACCATAACTGGAGAATTTCAAGGGTTTTTCCGTTTTACTTGGAACCATAACATCCCTTTAACAAAGTTTTTTCACTGAATTTCATAGGTTTTTAGTAGCGCAACTTAACCATAACGTCCCTTTAACAAAGTTTTTTCACTGAATTTCATAGGTTTTTAGTAGCGCAACTTAACCATAACGTCCCTTTAACACATTTTTTTAATTGAATTTCATAGTTTTTTTATTAGTGCAACATAACCATAGTAGCGCAACTACCATAATGTCCCTTTAACAAAGTTTTTTCACTGAATTTCATTGGTTTCTATTGGTGCAACTTTACCATAGCGTCCCTTTAACAATGTTTTTTCATTGATTTTCATAGGTTTTTATTAGAACAACTTAACCATAACGTCCCTTTAACACATTTTTTTAATTGAATTTCATAGTTTTTTTATTAGTGCAACATAACCATAACGTCCTTTTCAATGGATGAAGACCACTAGCACCCTAGGTTCTCAAAGTGGGAACCCGGGGTGGTAAAAAAAACATTTTTCTTCCCAAACCGGAACGCCTGCGGCGTCCCGGTGTAGGAAGGAAAATCTTTTACCAGGATGGACACCATGGAAACGGAAGGCGGGGTGTATAAAGAGAACACAACAGGGCAGGAGGGAGGTACAGGGCATGAGGGAGGTGGGGGGTAACAGGAGAGAGACACGGGGCATGAGCGCAGGGTGGGGGGGTAACAGAAGGGAGACATGGGGCATGAGCGGGGGGTGGGGGGCAACAGCAGGGAGACACGGGGCATGAGCGAGGAGTAACAGGAGAGAGACACGGGGCATGAGCGGGGGTGGGAGGCAACAGCAGGGAGACACGGGGCATGAGCAGGGGGTGGGGGGAAAACGAGGGAGACACGGGGCATGAGAGGGGGTCGGGGTAACAGGAGAGAGACACGGGCATGAGCGGAGTGTGGGGGGCAACAGGAGGGAGACACGGGCCATGACCGGGGGGGAGGCGCAACAGGAGAGAGACACGGGCATGACTGGGGGGTGGGGGGCAACAGGAGAGAGACACAGGGCATGAGGGGGGTGGGGGTTAACAAGAGAGAGACACAGGGCATGAGCGGGGGTGGGGGGCAACATGAGAGAGGCACAGGGCATGAGCGGGGGTGGGGAGCAACAGCAGGGAGACACGGGGCATGAGCGGGGGGTGGGGGGAACACAAGGGAGACACGGGGCATGAGAGGGGGGTGGGGGGTAACAGGAGAGAGACACGGGCATGAGCGGGGGGTGGGGGGGCAACAGAAGGGAGACAGAGGGCATGACCGGGGGGTGGGGGGCAACAGGAGAGAGACAAGGGGCATGAGAGGGGGCCGGGGGGTAACAGGAGAGAGACACGGGGCATGACAGGGGGTGGGGTAACAGGAGAGAGACACGGGGCATGACAGGGGGTGGGGGTAACAGGAGAGAGACACGGGGCATGAGCGGGGGGTGGGGGCAACAGCAGGGAGACACGGGGCATGAGCGGGGGAAAACGAGGGAGATGCGGGGCATGAGAGGGGGTGGGGGGTAACAGAAGAGCGACACGGGGCATGAGCAGGGGGTGGGGGGCAACAGGAGGGAGGCACGGGGCATGACCGGGGGTGGGGGCAACAGGGAGACACGAGGCATGACCGCGGGGTGGGGGGCAACAGGAGAGAGACACGGGGCATGACTGGGTGGTGGGGGGCAACAGGAGAGAGACACGGGGCATGACCAGGGGGCGGGGGGTAACAGGAGAGAGACACAGGGCATGAGCGGGGGTGGGGGCAACATGAGAGAGACACGGGGCATGAGCGGGGGGTGGGGGTAACAGCAGGGAGACAAGGGGCATGTGCGGGGGGTGGGGGGAACACGAGGGTGACACGGGGCATGAGAGGGGGGTGGGGAGAAACAGCAGGGAGACACGGGGCATGATCTGGCGGTGGGAGCAACAGGAGAGAGACACGGGGCATGAGAGAGGGGTGGGGGGTAACAGGAGAGAGACACGGGGCATGAGAGGGGGGTGGGGGTAACAGGAGAAAGACACGGGGCATGAGCAGGGGGCGGGGGGCAACAACAGGGAGACATGGGGCATGAGTGGGGGGTGGGGGGCAACAGCAGGGAGATACGGGGCATGAGCGGGGGGGTGGGGGGAACACAAGGGATACACGGGGCATGAGAGTGGGGTGGGGGTAACAGGAGAGAGACACGGGGCATGAGTGGTGGGTGAGGGGCAACAGCAGGGAGACATGGGGCATGAGCGGGGTTGCAACAGGAGAAAGACACGGGGCATGAGCGGGGGTGGGGGGTAACAGGAGAGACACAGGGCATAAGCAGGGGGTGGGGGGTACAGGAGAGAGGCACGGGGAATGAGTGGGGAGAGGGGGGCAACAGCAGGGAGACACGGGGCATGACCGGGGGGTGGGGGGCAACAGGAGAGAGACACGGAGCATGAGCAGGGGGCAACAACAGGGAGACACGGGGCATGAGCGGGGGTGGGGGGCAACAGCAGGGAGACACAGGGCATGACCGGGGGAGGGGACAAAAGCAGGGAGATATGGGGCATGAGCGGGGGGTGGGGGGATCAGGGGAGACACGGGGCATGAGCGGGGGGTGGGGGGTAACAGGAGAGAGACACGGGGCATGAGCAGGGGGTGGGGGGCAACAGCAAGGAGACACAGGGCATGACCCGGGGTGGGGGCAACAGGAGAGAGACACAGGGCATGAGAGGGGGTAACAGGAGAGAGACACGGGGCATGAGCGGGGTGGGGGTCAACATCAGGGAGACACGGGCATGACCGGGGGGTGTGGGTATAGGTGAGAGACACAGGGCATGAGAGGGGGGTGGGGGTAACAGGAGAGAGACACGGGGCATGAGAGGGGATTGGGGGCAACAGCAGGGAGACACGGGGCATGAGCCGGGGTGGGGGGAACACGAGGGAGACACGGGGCATGAGATGGGGGTGGGGGGTAACAGGAGAGAGACACGGGCATGAGCGGGGGGTAGGGGGCAACAACAGGGAGACACGGGGAATGACCTGGGGGTGGGGGGCAACAGGAGAGAGACACGGGGCATGAGCGGGGGGAGGGGGGTAACAGGAGTGAGACACGGGGCATGAGTGGGGGGTGGGGGGCAACAGCAGGGAGACACGGGGCATGACCGGGGGTGGAGGGCAACTGGAGAGAGACACGGGGCATGAGAGAGGAGTGGGGGTAACACGAGAGAGACACAGGGCATGAGCGGGGAGTGGGGGACAACAGCAGGGAGACACGGGGCATGAGCGGGGTGGGGGTTAACAGGAGAGAGACACGGGGCATGACCGGGGATGGGGGCAACAGCAGGGAGACACGGGGCATGAGCGGACAGTGGGGAGGAACAAGGGAGAGACATGGGGCATGAGCGGGGGGTGGGGGGCAACAGCAGGGAGACACGGGGCATGACCTTGGGGAGTGGGGGGCAACAGGAGAGAGACACGGGGCATGAGAGGGAGGTGGGGGTAACAGGAGAGAGACACAGGGCATAAGCGGGGGGTGGGGGGCAACAGCAGGGAGACGCAGGGCATGACCGGGGGTGGGGGGTAACATGAGAGAGACACGGGGCATGAGCGGGGGGTGGGGGGCAACAGCAGGGAGACACAGGGCATGACCGGGGGGTGGGGGGGCAACAGGAGAGAGACACGGGCCATGAGAGGGGAGTGGGGGGTAACAGGAGAGAGACACAGGGAATGAGTGGGGGGTGGGGAGGCAACAGCAGGGAGACACAGGGCATGACCGGGAGTGGGGGCAACAGGAGGGAGACACGGGGCATGAGAAGGGTGTGGGGGGTAACAGGAGAGAGACACGGGGCATGAGCGGGAGGTGGGGGGCAACCGGGGATAGACACATGGCATGAGCAGGGGGTGGGGGGCAACAGCAGGGAGACACAGGGCATGACTGGGGGGTGGGGGGCAACAGCAGGGGATCACGGGGCATGACTGGGGCATGCGGGGCAACAGGAGAGAGACACGGGGCATGAGCTGGGGGTGGGGGGGCCACAGCAGGTAGACACAGGGCACGAGCGGGGGGTATGGGGCAACAGCGGGTAGACACAGGGCATGAGCAGGGGGTGGGGGAAACATGAGGGAGACACGGGGCATGAGCGGGGGTTGAGGGGGAACACGAGGGAGACACAGGGCATGAGCGGGGGTGGGGGTAATAGGAGACAGACACGGTGCATGATTGGGGGTGGGGGCAACAGCAGTGAGACACAGGGCATGAGCGGGGGGTGGGGGGTAACAGGAGAGAGACATGGGGCATGAGCAGGGGCTGGGGGCAACAGGAGGGAGACACAGGGCATGAGCAGGGGGTGGGGGGCAACAGCAGGAAGACATGGGGCATGAGCGGAGGTGGGGGGCAACAGCAGGGAGACACGGGGCATGAGCAGGGAGTGGGGGCAACAGCAGGGAGACACGGGGCATGAGCGGGAGGTGGGGGGCAACAGCAGGGAGACACGGGGCATGAGTGGGGGGGTGGGGGGTAACAGGAGAGAGACACGGGGCATGAGTTGGGGGTGGGGGGCAACAGCAGGGAAACACGGTGCATGACCGGGGTTAGGGGGAACGGGAGAGATACACGGGGCATGAGAGGGGGGTGGGGGTTAACAGGAGAGAGACACGGGGCATAAGTGTCACGCTCACCTGATTCCCACGGAGGCGCAGGTCTGGCTTCGAGTGCTGATGCTTCTTCAATGGTGAAGCGCAGGACTCTGATGATGTACAGGAAGGGCCCCTCTACTCTGGCTTTTCTGGCTCGCAGGAATATTCCCCTGTGCATGAAAATGGAGTATTACCTACTGACGGAATAATGCTCAAGCCTCCCACTCCCTTCCAACCCTCCTCGATTCCCTTCCACGATTCCCCCTGAAGTCTCACCTTAGGGTCTGGAAGGATGAGTTCTCCATCCTGCTTCTGATGCAGGGGCGCGTTAAAACCCATTTACTTCACTGGATTGAGGTTTGATGGGAGTTCAAAATAAGCTTGACTATTCAGGTGAGGCGCTGTAAGAGTTCTGTTGCAAGTTCAAAAGTTCAAGCTTAATAATAATGTTCATTGTCTTATTGCAGCAAGCGCTAATGCTTATGTCTTTTTCCCCTTAGGGGCCGGGGTTCGGAATGCCGGAGATATGGCGCCGACCCGAAGTGTAAGTTCTGGATGAGCATTCAGGTAATGTCTTTGCATTCGCTCATTCAATGTCTTTGTCTTTTTTCCCCATTGGGGCCGGGGTCCGGAATGCCAGGAAGCGGCAGGACCCGAAATGAAATGGGAATGACCCAACAGGTAAGTCTTAGAAGGAAACTGAGCTTTTCCTATTTCCCTTCCTTCTCTCACCTTGTTTTCTTGTCTTTTCTCTCTAGGCTCTGGGAAGTGGGTGCGGATCCGGATGATCGCTGCTGAAGAAGGAGGCGCCCAGGAAAGGTGAGTGAAATGCAGCGCTGCAGCGATCGAAGCGAAATGCTTTTAAAATGATGTCTTCCCTTTCAGGATCGTCGGTGTGATGTCCCCGTGATGCAGCTTTAGCAGGTAAGGTCTTCTTTCTCTCCAATTCTCTCTTATCTCCCTTTGCAGGCAACCCAGGATTCTGACAGGCGTGGCTGAAGTCCAGATGCAGGAGCTGACACGGTGAGCGTCCAGCTGCGAGGAGCAGAACAACGCGAACCGTAAGTTGCTGATTGGGCGTGGTTTAAATAGCTTTGGAAGAAGTTCCAGGCATGTATCCTTCCACCGATCAGGTATGTATCCTTCCCCGACCACACCCAGGTGGAAAGTAGTCCCACAGGTAAAGTAGTTCCATTCAGGCCTCAAGAGGGCCTGGATGTAGCAGCATGGTCTGCATCAGGTAAGTGCACATTAAAACACTTGAACACATGTCTAGCTTTATGAGCCTGGCGCCTAAGGCGCCAGGACAGGGTTTCAACATGAGCCTGGCGCCTAAGGCGCCAGGACTGTGTCCAAAGGGCCCCAGCTTGGGCCCGCTGGCACTTCCCTCGGGGGAATGATGCATGCCTCTGGGATTGCTGGGTAGGACCTGGCTCCTTGGAGGTAGGCATCATGACAGTACCCCCCCTCAAGGCCCCTCCCAAGGTTGTTCCCTCCGGGGGTTTTGGCTTGTTCGGAAATCTCCGGTGGAACCTTTGTATTAATCGAGGTGCGTGAACATGGTTACTAGGCTCCCACGATCTCTCCTGAGGTCCATATCCCTTCCAGTCAACAAGATAGAAGAGTTTTGACTTTAACACCTTGGAGTCTAAAATGTCTTTAACTTCGAATTCTAATTCCCCTTCAATTTGAACTCGGTCTGGAGGCTTGGACAGTCGGGTCCCTGGTTGTACTGGCTTCAAAAGTGATGCATGAAAAACTGGATGAATATGCATGTTAGACGGTAAATCCAGTTGAAAGGCCACGGGATTGATTATAGCCTTGATGGGATAAGGTCCTATGAATCTGGGATTGAAGGTTCACGAGCCCTTGAGGGGTAAATGTTTCGTTGCTAGCCATACCTGGTTTCCTACTTGGTAAGCCTCAAGAGTCCATTCAAAGTGTTTGTTTTTCTTTAGGAGAGCTGTGATGGGTTGGACTGTTCGGGAAAATTCCGGAATGAATCTTCGATAGAAATTGGCGAAGCCGAGCATGCTCTGAACTCCCTTCACCGAGCTAGGAGATGGCCCTTTGAGGATGGCGTCCACCTTTTGCGAGTCCATTCGGACTCCTTGAGGTGTCAGGATGAATCCGAGAAACTCAACTTCTGTGGTATGAAAAACGCATTTTTCGAGCTTTGCAAATAGTCTGTGCTGGCGCAATTTCTCAAGAACTGCCCTAACATGTTTTCTGTGATCGGATTCTGAAGAAGAGTACACCAGGATTTCGTCAATATAAACAATGACACAGACATCGATAAGTTCCCGAAGAACATCATTCATAAAGTACTGAAAGGCGGGAGGTGCATTGCACAAACCGAAGGGCATCACCTGATATTCGAAGAGCCCAAATTTGGTGCGGAATGCAGTCTTCCATTCGTCGCCTTCTTTTATACGCACCAGGTGATAAGCTCCTCGGAGATCTAACTTGGTGTACACACAAGCGTCTTTCACCTGGTCGATAAGCTCAGGGATCAGGGGCAGAGGATAACGATTCTTAATCGTTATTTGATTTAGGGCGCGATAGTCTATACATGTTCTAAGGTCGCCCTCTTTTTTCGGCACGAAGAACAGAGCTGAGGAGACAGGAGACTTGGACGGGCGAATAAAACCATTGGCTAGGTACTGAGCTAAATACTGACGCAAATGCAGGTTCTCAGGTTCCGTAAGAGCATAAATCCTACTACAAAGTAGTTGAGCATTGGGTACCAGATCGATTTGGCAATCATAAGACCGATGGGGAGGTAACGTGTTAGCCTGTTCCTTCTGAAAAACGTCTTGGAATTCTTGGTATTCTGACGGTAGCTGTACAGGGGTGGAAGTTGCTGAGGCTAGACCCATAACTGGATTTCTTGGATAACAAGTTGGTTCACAATCAGGAAAACTTATCTTCTTTGCTCGCCAGTCGATTCTGGGATTATGTGTTTCTAACCAAGGAATTCCAAGAATTACTTGAAATTGTGGGGCCTTGATCACATCAAACACGATTGCTTCCCGATGTCCATATGACCCACCAGTGTCATTTCAACAGTGGAATGCGTTACAGGCCCTGAGGCTATTTCGGTTCCATTTACTGTAGTAATGACATCTTGGGTTACTTTCGGGCGGAGAGGGAGCTTAATCATGGAAGCCAATTCACGGTCTATGAAGTTTCCAATAGCTCCACTGTCGATGTATGCTTTTACAGCATGCAACTGCTGAGGCTGTTTTGGGTCCACGAGCACCATTGGCATGACAAAATGCGAGGTCAAAGAGTTTGTTTTCAAGCTCGGCAAGTGGACCCCTACGCTTGTCGGGCTAGGTCGTTTCCCGAATCAGGTGTCAATAAATCATTATCAGTGGCTCCAACCACCTTCTTAGGTGGTTTAACCGGACAATTTCGAAGAAAGTGACCGGAAGTCCCGCAATACAGACAAAGTTGCATTTGCCGCCTTCTCTCTCGTTCCTTCTGCTTTAATGGTCATTTAACACCGCCGATTTGCATAGGTTCGGATACGTCAGTACTCTTGGAGTTAGCGTGGGTTTTGATCGGTACTCGGGTTTCGTACTTGAACCGATCTGCTTTTCTATTTTGAAGTCTGTGATCAAGTTGAACCACCAAGTCTATGTAGTCTGCGCAGACCTGGGGTGGATCTACTATCTGAGCTAGAACATCCTTAAACTCTCCGCGCAGGCCTCGATGAAACAATGTGATCCTTTTGTTTTCTGGTCATCCAGTTTCCACAACCAGTCTATTAAAGGTGGCAACGTAGGACAGGAGATCCTGATTACCTTGTCGTAAGGATAGCAGTTCGTTATCAAGGGCCTGTCCTTGAGAGTGTCGAGCAAACAATCTTTCCATGCTGGCCTGGAAGCCCTGAAAATCCTGGAGAATGGGATCATCCTGATTTACCAATGGAATAGACCAATCGGCAGCACTGCCACTGAGGTAAGATAGTATAAAGGCTACCTTGGTCTGGTCATTAGGGAAGGCCCCGGGTCTGCATAGAAAGTGTAAACGACATTGGTTCATAAAGACGGCATATTTCTTGGGATCCCCCGCAAAACGTTCAGGCTGGGCCAAAGGCATGTGTCCAGGTAGATTGATTTGTACCGGGTTATTCAAACCCATTGATGTGGAAGTGACTCCGGAATTAGGTAAAGGAGTGTGCCCTGCCTGGGCCTGCAATAACCTTTTGGCCAGGTCATCAGTTCTTTCCTTGGATAGGATCAGTTCTCTTTTGAGAGCGTTGGTCTCCTGGCGGGCTGAGTGCACTTCTGCCCGTAATTCCCCCAAAAGCTGGGCCAGCTGATCTGTCTCGGAAGTCTCCATAGCGCCAGGGTGGGAAATTGTGGGTAGGCTTCGCGTTCTGTCACGCTCACCTGATTCCCACGGAGGCGCAGGTCTGGCTTCGAGTGCTGATGCTTCTTCAATGGTGAAGCGCAGGACTCTGATGATGTACAGGAAGGGCCCCTCTACTCTGGCTTTTCTGGCTCGCAGGAATATTCCCCTGTGCGTGAAAAGGGAGTATTACCTACTGACGGAATAATGCTCAAGCCTCCCACTCCCTTCCAACCCTCCTCGATTCCCTTCCACGATTCCCCGTGAAGTCTCACCTTAGGGTCTGGAAGGATGAGTTCTCCATCCTGCTTCTGATGCAGGGGCGCGTTGAAACCCAGTTACTTCACTGGATTGAGGTTTGATGGGAGTTCAAAATAAGCTTGACTATTCAGGTGAGGCGCTGTAAGAGTTCTGTTGCAAGTTCAAAAGTTCAAGCTTAATAATAATGTTCATTGTCTTATTGCAGCAAGCGCTAATGCTTATGTCTTTTTCCCCTTAGGGGCCGGGGTTCGGAATGCGGAGATATGGCGCCGACCCAAAGTGTAAGTTCTGGATGAGCGTTCAGGTAATGCCTTTGTATTCGCTCATTCAATGTCTTTGTCTTTTTTCCCCATTGGGGCCGGGGTCCGGAATGCCAGGAAGCGGCAGGACCCGAAATGAAATGGGAATGACCCAACAGGTAAGTCTTAGAAGGAAACTTAGCTTTTCCTATTTCCCTTCCTTCTCTCACCTTGTTTTCTTGTCTTTTTTTTCTCTAGGCTCTGGGAAGTGGGTGCGGATCCGGATGATCGCTGCTGAAGATGGAGGCGCCCAGGAAAGATGAGTGAAATGCAGCGCTGCAGCGATCGAAGCGAAATGCTTTGAAAATGATGTCTTCCCTTTCAGGATCGTCGGTGTGATGTCCCCGTGATGCAGCTTTAGCAGGTAAGGTCTTCTTTCTCACCAATTCTCTCTTATCTCCCTTTGCAGGCAACCCAGGATGCTGACAGGTGTCTGAAGTCCAGATGCTGGAGCTGACACGGTGAGCGTCCAGCTGCGAGGAGCAGAACAACGCGAAGCGTGAGTTGCTGATCGGGCGTGGTTTAAATAGCTTTGGAAGAAGTTCCAGGCATGTATCCTTCCACCGATCAGGTATGTATACTTCCCCGACCACACCCAGGTGGAAAGTAGTCCCACAGGTAAAGTAGTTCCATTCAGGCCTCAAGAGGGCCTGGATGTAGCAGCATGGTCTGCATCAGGTAAGTGCACATTAAAACACTTGAACACGTCTAGCTTTATGAGCCTGGCGCCTAAGGCGCCAGGACAGGGGTCCAACATGAGCCTGGCGCCTAAGGCGCCAGGACTGTGTCCAAAGGGCCCCAGCTTGGGCCCGCTGGCACTTCCCATGAGGGAATGATGCCTGCCTCTGGGGTTGCTGGGTCGGACCTGGCTCCTTGGAGGTAGGCATCATGACAATAAGAGAGGGTAGGGGGCAACAGCAGGGAGACACAGGGCATGAGCAGGGGTTGGGGGGAACATGAGGAAGACACGGGGCATGAGAGGGGGGTGGGGGGTAACAGGAGAGAGACACGGGGCATGAGCGGGGGGCGGGGGGCATCAGCAGGGATACACGGGGCATGACCAGGGGGTGGGGGGCAACAGGAGAGAGACACGAGTCATGAGCGGGGGTTGGGGGAACAGGAGATAGACACGGGGCATGAGCTGGGGGTGGGGGCAACAGCAGGGAGACACGGGGTATGACCGGGGGTTTCGGGGTAACAGGAGAGGGACACAGGGCATAAGCGGTGGGTGGGGGGCAACAGCAGGGAGATACGGGGCATGACCGGGGGGGCAACAGGAGAGAGACACGGGGCATGAGAGGGGAATGGGGGTAACAGGAGAGAGACACGGGGCATGATTGGGGAGTGGGGGGCATCAGCAGGGAGACACGGGGCATGAGCAGGGGGTGGGGGGTAACAGGAGAGAGACACGTGGGCATGAGTGAGGGCTGGATGGCAACAGCAGGGAGATACGGTGCATGACCGGAGGGTAGGGGGAACAGGAGAGAGACATGGGGCATGAGGGGTGGGTGGGTGGTAAAAGGAGAGAGACACAGGGCATGAGAGGGGGTGGGGGGCAACAGCAGGCAGACACAGGGCATGAGCGGGGGGTGGAGGGAACACGAGGGAGACACGGGGCATGAGAGGGGGGTGGGGGGTAACAGGAGAGAGACACGGGGCATGAGCCGGGGGTGGGGGGTAACAGGAGAGAGACACGGGGCATGAGAGGGGGGTGGGTGGCAACAGCAGGGAGACACGGTGCATGACCGGGGGGTAGGGGGAACAGGAGAAAGACAAGGGGCATGAGAGGGGGGTAGGGGGTAACAGCAGGGAGACACAGGGCATGAGCGGGGGGTGGGGGAACACGAGGGAGACACGGGGCATGAGAGGGGGGTGGGGGGTAACAGGAGAGAGACACGGGGCATGAGCTGGGGGGGGCAACAGCAGGGACACACAGGGAATGCCCGGGGGTGGGGGGCAACAGCAGGGAGAAACGCGGCATGAGCGGGGGGTGGGGGGTAACATGGGAGAGACACAGGGCATGAGCGGGGGGTGGGGGGCAACAGCAGGGAGACACGGGGCATGACCGGGGTGGGGGGCAACAGGAGAGAGACACGGGGCATGAGAGGTGGGTGAGGGGTAACAGGAGAGAGACACAGGGGATGAGAGGAGGTGGGGGGCAACAGGAGAGAGACACGGGGCATGAGAGTGGTTGGGGGGTAACAGGAGAGAGACACGGGGCATAAGCAGGGGGTGGTGGACAACAGCAGGGAGACACGGGGCATGACCGCGGGGTGGGGGGTAACTGGTAGAGACACGGGGCATGAGCAGGGGGTGGGTGCAACAGCAGGGAGACACGGGGCATGACCGGGGGTGGGGGGGAACAGCAGGGAGACACGGGGCATGAGAGGGGGGGAGGGGTGTAACAGCAGGGAGACACGGGGCATGAGCGGGGGGTGGGGGACAACAGCAGGGAGACAAGGGGCATGAGCGGGGGGTGGAGGGGAACACGAGGGAGACACGCGGCATGAGCGGAGGGTGGGGAGTAACAGGAGAGAGGCACGGGGCATGAGCGGGGTGGGGGGTAACAGGAGAGAGACACGGGGCATGAGCGGGGGCTGGGGATCAACAGGAGGGAGACATGGGGCATGAGCGGGGGTGGGGGGCAACAGCACGGAGACACAGGGCATGAACGGGGGTGGGGGGAACACGAGGGAGACATGGGGAATGAGAGGGGGGTGGGGGTAACAGGAGAGAGACACAGGGCATTAGTGGGGGGTGGGGGGCAACAGCAGGGAGACACGGGGCATGAGCGGGGGGTGGGGGGCAACAGCAGGGATTCACGGGGCATGACCGGGGGTGGGGGGCAACAGGAGAGAGACACGGGCATAAGCGGGGGTGGGGGATAACAGGAGAGAGACACGGGGCATGAGCAGGGGGTGGGGGCAACAGCAGGGAGACATGGGGCATGACCTGGGGTGGGGGGCAACAGCAGGGAGACACGGGGCATGACTGGGGGGGGCAATAGGAGAGAGACACGGGCCATGAGAGGGGGTGGGGGTAACAGGAGAGAGACATGGGGCATGAGCGGGGGGGTGGGGGCAACAGCAGGGTGACACAGGGCATGACTGGGGGTGGGAGGCAACAGGAGAGAGACACGGGGCATGAACAGGGGGTGGGGGGCAACAAGAGAGAGACACGGGGCATGAGCGGGGGGGGTGGGGGCAACAGCAGGGAGATTATGGCGCATGACCGGGGTGGGGGCAACAGCAGAGAGACACGGGGCATGACCGGGGGTGGGGGGCAATAGGAGAGAGACACAGGGCATGAGCAGGGGGTGGGGGGCAACAGCAGGGAGAGACGGGGTATGAGCGTTGGGTGGGGGGCAACAGCACGGAGACAAGGGGCATGAGCGGGGGTGGAGGGGAACACGAGGGAGACACGGGGCATGAGCGGAGGGTGGGGAGTAACAGGCGAGACACACGGTGCATTAGTGGGAGGTGGGGGGCAACAGCAGGGAGACACGGGGCATGAGCAGGGGGTGGGGGACAACAGCAGGGAGACAAGGGGCATGAGCGGGGGGTGGAGGGGAACACGAGGGAGACACGGGGCATGAGCGGGGTGTGGGGGTAACAGGAGGGAGACACGGGGCATGAGCGGGGTGTGGGGGGCAACAGCACAGAGACACAGGGCATGAGCGGAGGGTGGGGGGCAACAGCAGGGAGACACGGGGCATGAGCGGGGCGTGGGGGGAACACGAGGGAGACATGGGGCATGAGAAGTGGGTGGGGGGTAACAGGAGAGAGGCACGGGGCATGAGCGGGGGTGGGGGGTAACAGGAGAGAGACACGGGGCATGAGCGGGGGGAGGGGGCAACAGCAGGGAGACACGGGGCATGACTGGGGGGTGGGGGGCAACAGGAGAGAGACACAGGGCATGAGAGGTGGGTGGGGGGTAACAGGAGAGAGGCACGGGGCATGAGCGGGGGTGGGGGGTAACAGGAGAGAGACAAGGGGCATGAGCGGGGGCTGGGGATCAACAGGAGGGAGACATGGGGCATGAGCGGGGGTGGGGGGCAACAGCACGGAGACACAGGGCATGAACGGGGGTGGGGGGAACACGAGGGAGACATGGGGAATGAGAGGGGGGTGGGGGTAACAGGAGAGAGACACAGGGCATGAGTGGGGGGTGGGGGGCAACAGCAGGGAGACTCGGGGCATGAGCGGGGGGGTGGGGGGCAACAGCAGGGAGACACGGGGCATGACCGGGGGTGGGGGGCAACAGGAGAGAGACACGGGCATGAGCTGGGATGGGGGATAACAGGAGAGAGACACGGGGCATGAGCAGGGGGTGGGGGCAACAGCAGGGAGACATGGGGCATGACCGGGGGTGGGGGGCAACAGGAGAGAGACACGGGGCATGAACAGGGGGTGGGGGGTAACAGGAGAGAGACACCGGGCATGAGCAGGGGCTGCGGATCAACAGGAGGGAGACACAGGGCATGAGCGGGGGTGGGGGGCAACAGCACAGAGACACAGGGCATGAGCGGGGGTGGCGGGAACACGAGGGAGACATGAGGCATGAGCGGGGGGCGTGGGTAACAGGAGAGAGACACGGGGCATGAGCGGGGGGGGAACAACAGCAGGGAGACACGAGGCATGAGCGTAGGGTGGGGGGCAACAGCAGGGAGACACGGGGCATGAGCGGGGCGTGGGGGGAACACAAGGGAGACATGGGGCATGAGCGGGGGCATGGGGGGCAACAGCAAGGAGACACGGGGCATGACCGGTGGGTGGGGGGTAACAGGAGAGAGACACGGGGCATGAGCGGGGGTGGGGGGCAACAGCAGGGAGACACGGGGCATGACTGGGGGGTGGGGGGCAACAGGAGAGAGACACGGGGCATGAGAGGTGGGTGGGGGGTAACAGGAGAGAGACACGGGGCATGAGAGGGGTGTGGGGAGTAACAGAACAGAGACACGGGGTATGAGAGGGGGTGGGGGGAAACAGGAGAGAGAAACGGGGTATGAGCAGGGGGTGGGGGGCAACAGCAGGGAGACACGGGGCATGAGCGGAGGGTGGGGCGACAGCAGGGAGACACGGGGCATGAGCGGGGGGTGAAGTCAACAGGAGAGAGACAAAGGGCATGAACAGGGGGTGGAGGGTAACATGAGATAGACACGGGGCATGAGCGGGGAGTGGGGGACAACAGCAGGGAGACATGGAGCATGAGAGGGGGTGGGGGGAACACGAGGGAGACATGGGGCATGAGAGGGGGGTGGGGGTAACTGGAGAGAGACACGGGGCATGAGCGGGGGGTGGGGGAGAACAGCAGGGAGACACGGGGCATGAGCGGGGGGTGGAGGGCAACAGCAGGGAGACACGGGGCATGACCGGGAGGTGGGGGGCAACAGGAGAGAGACACAGGGCATGAGCGGGGGGTGGGCGGTAACAGGAGAGAGACACAGGGCATGAGTGGGGGTTGGGGGGTAACAGCAGGGAGACACGCGGCATGACCGGGGGGTGGGGGTAACAGGAGAGAAACACGGGGAATGAGCGGGGGGTGGGGGGCAACAGCAATGAGACACAGGGCATGACCGGGGGTGGGGGGCATCAGGAGAGAGACACGGGACATGAGAGGGGGGTGGGGGGTAACAGGAGAGAGACACGGGGCATGAAAGTGGGGTGGGGAGTAAATGGACAGAGACACGGGGCATGAGAGAGGGGTGGGGGGCAACAGCAGGGAGACACGGGCATGAGCGGAAGGTGGGGGCAACAGCAGGGAGACACGGGCATGAGAGGGGGTGGGGGGCAACAGCAGGGAGACACGGGGCATGACTGGGGGGTGGGGGGCATCAGGAGAGAGACACGGGGCATGAGAGGGGGTGGGGGGTAACAGGAGAGAGACACGGGGCATGAAAGGGGGGTGGGGAGTAACAGGACAGAGACACGGGGCATGAGAGGGGGGTGGGGGGTAACAGGAGAGAGACTCGGGGCATGAGCGGGGGGTGGGTGTCAACAGCAGGGAGACATGGGGCATGAGCGGAGGGTGGGGGCAACAGCAGGGAAACACGGGGCATGAGAGGGCGTGGGGGGCAACAGCAGGGAGACACTGGGCATGACTCTGGGTGGGGGGCATCAGGAGAGAGACATGGGGCATGAGAGGGGGGTGGGGGTAACAGCAGGGAGACACGGGGCATGAGCGGAGGGTGGGGGCAACAGCAGGGAGACACGGGGCATGAGAGGGGGGTGAGGGGTAACATGAGAGAGACACGGGGCATGAGCGGGGGGTGGGGGGCAACAGGAGAGAGACACGGGGCATGAGCAGGGAGTGGGGGGCAACAACAGGGAGACACGGAGCATGAGCGGGGGGTGGGGGGAACACGAGGGAGACACGGGTATGAGAGGGGGGTGGGGGTAACAGGAGAGAGACACAGGGCATGAGCGGTGGGTGGGGGGCAACAGCAGGGAGACACGGGGCATGACCCGGGGGTGGGGGTGCAACAGGAGAGAGACACGGGGCATGAGCGGGGGTGGGGGGTAACAGGAGAGAGACACTGGGCATGACTGGGGGGTGGGGGGCAACAGGAGAGAGACAAGGGGCATGAGAGGTGGGTGGGGGGTAACAGAAGAGAGACACGGTGCATGAGAGGGGGGTGGGGAGTAACAGGAGAGAGACACGGGGTATGAGAGGAGGGTGGGGGGTAACAGGAGAGAGACACAGGGCATGAGCGGGGGTGGGGGGCAACAGCAGGGATACACGGTGCATGAGCAGAGGGTGGGGGCAACAGCAGGGAGACACGGGGCATGAGAGGGGGGTGGGGGTAACATGAGAGAGACACGGGGCATGAGCGGGGGGTGGGGGGCAACAGGAGAGAGACACGGGGCATGAACAGGGGGTGGGGGGTAACAGGAGAGAGACACGGAGCAGGAGCGGGGAGTGGGGGGCAACAGCAGGGAGACATGGAGCATGAGCGGGGGGTGGGGGGAACACGAGGGAGACACGGGGCATGGGAGAGGGGTGGGGGTAACACGAGAAAGACACGGGGCATGAGCGGGGGGTGGGGGGCAACAGCAGGGAGACACGGGGCATGAGCGGGGGGTGGGGGGCAACAGGAGAGAGACACGGGGCATGAGCGGGGGGGTGGGCGGTAACAGCAGGGAGACACGGTGCATGAGCTGGGGGTGGGGGGCAACAGCAGGGTGACACAGGGCATGACTGGGGGGTGGGGGCAACAGGAGAGAGACACGGGGCATGAAAGGGGGGTGGGGGGTAACCGGAGAGAGACACGGGGCATGAACAGGTGGTGGGGGCAACAAGAGAGAGACACGGGGCATGAACGGGGGGTGGGAGGCAACAGCAGGGAGATTATGGGGCATGACCGGGGGGTGGGGGGCAACACCAGGGAGATTATGGGGCATGACCGGGGGGTGGGGGATAACAGGAGAGAGACACGGGGCATGAGCAGGGGGTGGGGGGAAACAGCATGCAGATACGGGGCATGACTGGGGGTGGGGGGCAACCGTAGAGAGACACGGGGCATGAGAGGGGGTTTGGGGGTAACAGATGAGAGACACGGGGCATGAGAGGGGGTGGGGGGCAACAGCAGGGAGACACGGGGCATGAGCGGGAGGTGGGGGAACATGAGGGAGACACGGGGCTTGAGAGGGGGGTGGGGTGTAACTAGAGAGAGACACGGGGCATGAGCGGGGGGTGGGGGGCAACAGCAGGGAGACACGGGGCATGAGCGGAGGGTGGGGGCAACAGCAGAGAGACACAGGGCATGAGAGGGGGGTGGGGTTAACATGAGAGAGACACGGGGCATGAGCGGGGTGTGGGGGCAACAGGAAAGAGACACGGGGCATGAGAGTGGTGTGGGGGAGTAACAGGAGAGAGACACGGGGCATGACCGGGGGTGGGGGGCAACAGCAGGGAGACACGGGGCATGAGCGGGTGGTCTGGTGTAACAGGAGAGAGAAACGGGGCATGAGCGGGGGTGGGGGGCAACAGCAGGGAGACACGGGGCATGACTGGGGGGTGGGGGGCATCAGGAGAGAGACACGGGGCATGAGAGGGGGTGGAGGGTAACAGGAGAGAGACACGGGGCATGAAAGGGGTGTGGGGAGTACCAGGACAGAGACACGGGGCATGAGATGGGGGTGGGGGTAACAGGAGAGAGACACGGGTCATGAGCGGGGGGTGGGGGGCAACAGCAGGGAGACACGGGGCATGAGAGGGGGTGGGGAGTAACATGAGAGAGACACGGGGCATGAGAGGGGGTGGGGGGCAACAGGAGAGAGACACGGGGCATGAGCAGGGGGTGGGGGGTAACAGGAGAGAAACACGGGGCATGAGCAGGGAGTGGGGGCAACAACAGGGAGACACGGAGAATGAGCGGGGGGTGGGGGGAACACGAGTGAGACACGGGGCATGAGAGTGGGTGGGGGGCAACAGCAGGGAGACACGGGGCATGAGCGGGAGGTGGGGGAACACGAGGGAGACACGGGGCATGAGAGGGGGTGGGGTGTAACAAGAGAGAGACACGGGGCATGAGCAGGGGGTGGGGAGCAACAGCAGGGAGACACGGGGCATGAGCGGAGGGTGGGGGCAACAGCAGAGAGACACGGGGCATGAGAGGGGGGTGGGGGTAACATGAGAGAGACACGGGGCATGAGCGGGGTGTGGGGGCAACAGGAAAGAGACACGGGGCATGAGAGTGGTGTGGGGGGGTAACAGGAGAGAGACACGGGGCATGACCGGGGGTGGGGGGCAACAGCAGGGCGACACGGGGCATGAGCGGGTGGTCTGGTGTAACAGGAGAGAGAAACGGGGCATGAGCGGCGGTGGGGGGCAACAGCAGGGAGACACGGGGCATGACTGGGGGGTGGGGGGCATCAGGAGAGAGACACGGGGCATGAGAGGGGGTGGAGGGTAACAGGAGAGAGACACGGGGCATGAAAGGGGGGTGGGGAGTACCAGGACAGAGACACGGGGCATGAGTTGGGGGTGGGGGGTAACAGGAGAGAGACACGGGTCATGAGCGGGGGGTGGGGGGCAACAGGAGAGAGACAAGGGGCATGAGCAGGGGGTGGGGGGTAACAGGAGAGAGACACGGAGAATGAGCGGGGGGTGGGGGGAACACGAGTGAGACACGGGGCATGAGAGGGGGGTGGGGGTAACAGGAGAGAGACACAGGGCATGAGCGGGGGTGGGGGGCAACAGCAGGGAGACACGGGGCATGAGCGGTGGGTGGGCGGTAACAGCAGGGAGACACGGGGCATGACCAGGGGGTGGGGGGCAACAGGAGAGAGACACGGGGCATGAACGGGGGTGGGGGGAACACGAGGGAGACACGGGGAATGAGAGGGGGGTGTGGGTAACAGGATAGAGACACGGGGCATGAGCGGGGGCTGGGGGGCAACAGCAGGGAGCCACGGGGCATGAGCGGGGGGTGGGGGGCAACAGCAGGGAGACACGGGGCATGACCGGGGGGTGGGGGGCAACAGGAGAGAGACACGGGGCATGAGCAGGGGGTGGGGGGCAACAGCAGGGAGACATGGGGCATGACCGGGGGTGGGGGGCAACAGCAAGGAGACACGGGGCATGACTGGGGGGTGGGGGCCAACAGGAGAGATACACGGGGCATGACCGGGGGGTGGGGGGAAACAGGAGAGAGACACGGGGCATGAGAGGGGGTGGGGGTAACAGGAGAGAGACACGGGGCATGAGCGGTGGGTGGGGGGCAACAGCAGGGTGACACAGGGCATGACCAGGGGGTGGGGGGCAACAGGAGAGAGACACGGGGCATGAGAGGGGGGTGGGGGGTAACCGGAGAGAGACACAGGGCATGAACATGTTGTGGGGGGCAACAAGAGAGAGACACGGGGCATGAGCGGTGGGGTGGGGGGCAACAGCAGGGAGATTATGGGGCATGACCGGGGGGTGGGGGCAACAGCAGGGAGACACGGGGCATGACCGGGGGTGGGGGGCAATAGGAGAGAGACACAGGGCATGAGCAGGGGGTGGGGGGCAACAGCAGGGAGACACAGGGTATGAGCGTTGGGTGGGGGGCAACAGCAGGGAGACAAGGGGCATGAGCGGGGGGTGGAGGGGAACACGAGGGAGACACGGGGCATGAGCGGAGGGTGAAGAGTAACAGGAGAGAGACACGGGGCATTAGCGGGAGGTGGGGGGCCACAGCAGGGAGACACATGGCATGAGCGGGGGGTGGGTGACAACAGCAGGGAGACAAGGGGCATGAGCGGGGGGTGGAGGGGAACACGAGGGAGACACGCGGCCTGAGCGGAGGGTGGGGAGTAACAGGAGATTGACACGGAGCATGAGCCGGGGTGGGGGGTAACAGGAGAGAGACACAGGGCATGAGCGGGGCTGGGGATCAACAGGAGGGAGACACGGGGCATGAGCGGGGGGTCGGGGCAACAACACAGAGACACAGGGCATGAGCGGGGGTGGCTAGAACACGAGGGAGGCACGAGGCATGAGCGGGGGCGTGGGTAACAGGAGAGAGACACGGGGCATGAGCGGGGGGGAACAACAGCAGGGAGACACGAGGCATGAGCGGAGGGTGGGGGAAACAGCAGGGAGACACGGGGCATGAGCGGGGCATGGGGGGAACACGAGGGAGACATGGGGCATGAGCGGGGGCATGGGGGCAACAGCAAGGAGACACGGGGCATGACCGGCGGGTGGGGGAAACAGCAGGGAGACAAGGGGCATGACCGGGGGTGGGGGTAAACAGCAGGAAGACACAGGGCATGAGCGGGGGGTGGGGGCAACACGAGGGAGACACGGGGCATGAGAGGGGGGTGGGGGGTAACAGAAGGGAGACACAGGGCATGACCAGGGGGTGGGGGGCAACAGGAGAGAGACATGGGGCATGAGAGGGGGTGGGGGGTAACAGGAGAGAGACACGGGGCATAAGAGGGTGTTGGGGGTAACAGGAGAGAGACACAGGGCATGAGCGGGGGGTTGGGGGCATCATCAGGGAGACACGGGGCATGACCGGGGGGTGGATGCCAACAGGAACAGAGACACAGGGCATGAGAGGGGGGTGGGGGGTAACAGGAGAGAGACACGGGTATGAGCGGGGGGTGGGGGTAACAGGAGAGAGACACGGGGCATGAGCATGGGGTGGGGGGCAACAGCAGAGAGACACGGGGCATGAGCGGGAGGAGGGGGGAACAAGAGGGAGACACAGGGCATGAGCGGGGGGTGGGGGGATCACGAGAGAGACACGGGGCATGAGCAGGGGGTGGGGGCAACAAAAGGGAGACACGGGGCATGAGCGGGGTGTGGGGGGAACACGATGGAGACATGGGGCATGAGCGGGGGGTATGGGGTAACAGGAGAGAGACACGGGGCATGAGCGGTGGGTGGGGGGCAACAGGAGGGAGACACGGGGCATGAGCAGGGGGTGGGGGGCAACAGCAGGGAGACACAGGGAATGAGCGGGGGTGTGGGAACACTAGGGAGACACGGGGCATGAGAGGGGGGTGGGGGGTAACAGGAGAGAGACACGGGGCATGAGCAGGGGGTGGGGGGAACAAGAGGGAGACACGGGCATGAACTGGGGTGGGGGGATCACGAGAGAGACACGGTGCATGAGCAGGCGGGTGGGGGCCACAAAAGGGAGACACGGGGCATGAGTGGGGGGTTGGGGGAACACGAGGGAGACACGGGGCATGAGCGGGGGGTATGGGGTAACAGGAGAGAGACACGGGGCATAAGCGGTGGGTGGGGGGCAACAGGAGGGAGACACGGGGAATGAGCGGGGGTGGGGGAACACTAGGGAGACAGGGGGCATGAGAGGGGGGTGGGGGGTAACAGGAGAGAGACACGGGGCATGAGCAGGGGGTGGAGGGCAACAGCAGGGAGACAAGGGGCATGACCGGGGGGGCGGAGGGCAACAGGAGAGAGACATGGGGCATGAGCGGGGGGTGGGGGGCAACAGCAGGGAGACACAGGACATGAGCGGGGGTGGGGGGAACACGAGGGAGATACGTGGCATGAGCGGGGGGTGGCGGGAACACGAGGGAGACACGGGGCATGAGGGGCAACAAGAGGGAGACACGGGGCATGAGCGGGGTGTGGGGGAACACGAAAGAGACACGGGGCATGAGCGGGGGGTGGGGGCTACAAGAGGGAGACACGGGTCATGACCGGGGGGTGGAGGGCAACAGCAGGGAGACAAGGGGCATGACGGGGGGTGGAGGGCAACAGGAGAGAGACATGGGGCATGAGCAGGGGGTGGGGGGCAACAGCAGGGAGACACAGGACATGAGCGGGGTGGGGAGAACACAAGGGAGAGACGTGGCATGAGCGGGGGTGGCGGGAACACGAGGGAGACACGGGGCATGAGGGGCAACAAGAGGGAGACACGGGGCATGAGCGGGGGGTGGGGGGAACACGAAAGAGACACGGGGCATGAGCGGGGGTAGGGGCTACAAGAGGGAGACACGGGGCATGGGGGGGGTGGGGTGTAACAGGAGAGAGACACGGGGCAGGTGGTAGGGGCAACAGGAGGGAGACACGGGACATGAGCGGGGTGGGGGGATCAGGAGGGAGACACGGGGCATGAGCGAGGGGTGGGGGGGAACAGGAGGTAGACACAGGGCATGACCGGGGGTGGGGGCAACAGGAGAGAGACACAGGGCATGAGAGGGGGGTGGGGGTGAACAGGGGAGACATGGGGCATGAGCGGGGGGTGGGGGGAACAGGGGAGACACGGGGCATGAGCGGGGGTGTGGGGGGAACACGAGGGAGACACGGGGCATGAGCGGGGGAGGAACAGGGGAGACACAGGGTATGAGCGGGGGTGGACACGGGCATGAGCGGGGGTGGGGGGTACAGGAGGGAGACACGGGGCATGAGCGGGGGGTGGGGGGAAACAAGAGAGACACGGGCATGAGCGGGGGTGGGGGGGTACAGGAGGGAGACACGGGTAATGAGCATGGGGTGGGGGGAAACAAGAGAGAGACACAGGTAATGAGCGGGGATGGGGGGAACACGAGGGAGACACGGGCATGAGCGGGGTGTGGGGGGTAAGGGAGGGAGACACGGGTAATGAGCGGTGGGTTGGGGGATACAGGAGGGAGACATGGGAAATGAGCGGAGGTGGGGGGAACGGGATATCCGCTCCTCGGTCTGCCGCAGGCCACCGTGTACGATAGCGTGTCTCCTGCAAGTCTGCAGCAGCCTGGGATGTTCAAGAAGTGTAATCCATATGAACCTCACACAGCCCCATTGGAGGCCCCGCTGTCCTCTGATCTTATCACATCAGAATTCTTGCTTGTTACATTGTGATAATCACTTGTGAAGTCTGAAGTCACTGCAGAGCTTGCCACAGATGCCAATGTACGAACAATAAACTAAGATGGCGGGTGTCTCTGAAAATAAGACGCACTGCATGCTTTACTACAGCCAATGGGAGAGCATGTCAGATGTCCGCGGACATCAAGCAAGTCGCTTGCCCAATCCCCATCCTGTCCGCGGAGCAAATATCACTAATTTTTTTCACTTACATGTTTGTCTTTTTTTTAAAAACCACTGGACGGATTTACATCAAATAAAAAATAGCACGCTTTTGGGACCAAGCCGCCGCTCCTGCTGGAAATTTGGTGTAAATCTGTCCAGCGGTTTGGGCTGTAGGCGTGAGCAAAGTTTTTTCCCATTATGTCTATGGAAAAAAAAAGTTTTGCGACCCCCCTATAACTTTGCCCCCCCTGGACCAAACCTCACCAAACTTTGCAAAATTCAGAGTGAGCCATATACTTTTTTTGCAAAGTTTGGTGAGGATTCGTCCAGGGGGAGCGAAGTTATAAGCAGCCCAAAAAGTGCTCTTCCTATGGAAACAGCAACTTACCATAACTACATGGCCACTACCATGGTCATGTAATAATATATATATATATATATATATATATATATATATATATATATATATATATATATATATATATATATAAACATTTTTACACATATCATGCTTCACACCATACTACAGCCTCTAAGCAGGGAACCAGGCATCAAACCTGTGCTGCTCAGAATAGTCTTGTTTCCAAGTTGAGCACATTGCCCCTGATGGGGTCCAGACCAGGTGGACCGGAGGAGATCAAAGGTCGCAAGCTGCGTGGTGCACGGCAGACCAGTTGAACATGTCTGCCGTGGCCTGGGCGTAGAAGGGGCATGGGTGAAGATGAAGAACCCCAACACCACCAGTGGCATACACGGATCCACTAGCACCATCGGGGAGCATGTGAAGTCTGCGCCTCCCCCGGGCCAGACGTGGAGGGCGGTGCGGAGCAAGACTTGCTTGGAGCCATAGTCATTGTGCCTGACACAGCCAGTGTCTTCGCTCGGGTCCACCCAGGTGGACAGGACCTCAGCAGAGACCAATCAAGCCCACTTAAGACAGCTCCCACTAGAAAAGTGCTGCCATAATGGAAAATGAATGACTGCACCGTTACAGAGGAAATAGACTTAGGGCTCCATAAGCCCTGAAGTCAAACAGAAACACACCGCCACAGAGGAAAACCAATGGCTTCATAAGACCAGGCATTTCAAAAACTGACACAGAAGAAAATAAGGGGTGCATAAGCCCCTATAATTCTACAATGAAAGCACTGTGGAGGAAACCAGGGCTTTATAAACCCATACAGTGAAAGCCCTGCCATGGAGGAAATTGGCGCAGGCACTCCCTACCATGCAGTACCCCACAGAACAAATGGCTTAACCCAGGGCAGCCTCCTGCGGCAGAGCGGGGATAGATATTAAGTGCAGAAGGACCAGGATAGACAAAAGGGACTAAACTAATAAGGTACTGTACTTTTGGTGGACTTGTTATTTTCAATCTGGCAGACAAGTAGGGAATTGACAAGGGGAGATTGAAGCTGCCTAAAGTATTCAGAAGCATACAATTAAATGTCTATTATGAAATAATTGGGATGGTTGGGAATGAGGGGGTGGAGACCAGAGAACGTGTGAATAGGAACCTTCTCAAAATTCACACAGAGTGCGGTTTGTTTTGTAGGGTACCTACTACTCTTATGAATGTAACAACAAACACTGAATGGGACCATGAAATGAGGCAAGCATTGAATGGATGAATAGGTTTGTATTTTCTTATATAAAAGCCTGTAAGATTTAAAACATCTCCCATCGGTGTATTGTGCCTTATTTAATAATCAATAACTCAGGATTGTGCCCCATCCGCTGTATAAACATAATTTTTAATTGCAGTTTGCTCAGCGCCTCACATTACCAGCTGGTCTGCGAGGGTCGGGTAGTTCAAGTGTGGCCCTTTACTGGCCCGGGGTAAGTTTAAAGTGGGCATTGTCAGGCCAGGGCCATACAACCAGGAGCTTCATATCAGCTAGGTATAATTTGTAGTGACTTAATCAAATAACATTCACATTGCCATAGCTCAAACGAACAAGCATTCAAGCTAGGACGCCAATTACAATCTTCAGGGGAACCTTTGCAGCTGTTTGCAGGATACACTCCAACGCACACCAGGTACCCAACAGAATTATCCTCTCGAGCAGACATAAAGCGACCGCAGGGCGAGTTGCACTCTCATTAATGCTCATCCCTTATTCATATGACAACCTCTATTAACTACTCCTTTAGGGCAGCACACGTTCACTCTTTGTTCCACCCAGTTCTTATTTTCAACCTCACCAGCAAGATGAGGGGAAGAATGACCAATATAGACTACCTCGACAATGGCATTACCCTTCAACAGCATCTCTATTGAGAAGCCGGCCTGCATTTTGTGTCAAGGTTACCACAATTATTGTATACTTAAGCATGCCCTACCTTGTTTTGCTCTGCAAAGTGCTTAAGGGCACATAACCTGTCTTTGGCACAGGGTAATGAGAATATATCAAAAGGGTCGGATTCAAATACCGTTTTCAAAAGCATGATGCATCTATATGTTATTAGCTTTTAAACATGGAAACAAGCTCATTTTAGGAGACGTTTACAAAGGAAATACAATTCTTTATACACACAAATATAAAGTAAATATAGGGGCATACTTGAGGTGATTGTGAATTTTGAATGCAAGGTGTAATACGCATTGGCTGTGTGTATTGGCATTGCAAATTGGCAGTGCTGATCCCTGTTTTGTGAATCTGCTGGGGTCAGCGATCTGACATACTACTGGTTGTACTTTAGTCTTATCTGGTTTCATCCTAAAGGAGAATGGAGTTTCATTTTTGAACTGGCCCAGCTGACCAGAAGGAGGTAGCAAAGATGTTCTGGCTCAGAGAGACATGTTCTACAAGGAATCATTGCTGGACATTGTTCATTCCTAGGGACTGCCAAGAGGGGAACAGCATGTTTCAGGGTTGCCAGACTGTATAAAGGGCTGACTTTCTGTGAAAACAGCAAACCAGTCCATCTTGCCCTCAAGGAAGACATGGTTGCCCTTTCAGTCACAAATGGGACTGTCGCTGGCTGCTGTTTCTGTAGTGAGTGTTGGTGTGAAAGGTTTCTTGGTTGACTTCCTCTCAAACACCACAGTAACTTGGGGATAGTGGATGATGGTTGGTAGAGCATGGCGAGTCAAGAAATTAGGAAAATCCTAGGCCTCAACACCCCCACAAAAGTGTTGGTATTAATCACTTTTCTGAAATGATGCACAGAAGCGAAAATATATTGACGCACAGAGCCATGATTGTGAGAGGGGTCTATAAAAAGGATACTTGAGGGATGTGACACACCCACTGGTGGATACAGTTAGACAAAGGTAAGGACACTGCACCTTCATTTTATTGTATGCCAGGTTGGATATTGCTTAGTCTTAAACTACAAACTGATATGGTTGTGGGCCACAGTTACATAACAGAATTGCATGGACTAAGTTATTTAATGACTGGCAATGATTATATCAGGGGCATTATTTCACTAAAATGGTAGGGGTAGTGGAAGTGATGTCACATGACCCTTGACCTCTGATAACATCACAGGAAGTGATGTCATTTAACCCCACCCCATAGTGACATCACAGGAAGTGATGGAACACAACGTTTCACCCCTTGACAACACAATAAGTGACATCACATAGCATTGTTCCTAAGTACATTACGAAAAATATGTTTACGATATCACTGTAATGTGATATACATTTCATACAAGAATAGATCACATATGTATCATTAATATCAGTGTGTATAGGGCCATATTACCAATTTACTGTGAACGCAAGCAGATGCCCAAGGTCAAATGATAATGATGTGTTATTATATAGCATTTACACGCTTTATATAGAACATATATACATACAATATCACCCAACCTGTGTTGGTACTCATTTATCAACCTTAGAAGGATGAAAGGCTTAGTTGGCCTTGCCGGGATTTGAACCTGCAACCTGCCGATCACAGACACATTGCTGCAGCAAGCGCTCAACCCACTGAGCTATCTTACTGGCTATAGCTATTTTAACAGCTATAGTAAAATGAGCAATTACATGTCTTAATGTTCTAAGTCAGAAAGCAAGTTACACTCTCTGGTGGATACCATTAAACTGGTAACAGATTTAAACACAAACCAGTTCATTTGCAGGTCTGGTGCAAAGTTGCCACATGTCAAGCCTCCATGGATCTACTTTTCAGGCTTCAGAGTTTGGTCTAACACGGCATCCCATACTCTGGGCACTCGTTACCTCATACCTGCAAACAAACATCCTGAACAGCATGCCGTGAAGATAGGAAAGATAGGCACATTACAGAAAGGCATTCATTGTAGCACAATTAAATAGAGGGCCACTTTATGTGCTATGGTCAAATCATTTCTACACTGTACACATGCTTTTAGGCACAAGGATTTGGTCAAGTGACCGAAGACACCGAGATGGAATGTCTTGTGATGATCATACAGAGACAACAGCAGAAAAGAACATGCTATAACTGCAACTTGCAAAAAGCAAAATACAAAGTACAAAATGGATGCTTATTCTACTCTAAATGCTTTTTGGATGTTTTTGTCTGCATTGTGAATTTGAGGTGTTTAAGTACAGACCAAATCAGTGTCTCACCCCCTGAAGTGTGCCTGAAATAAACCTTTAATGAGTCCAGCAATTATTGTATAGTATTCCAGAAAGACAAATTATTTTATTCCTATTCCCTGCTTATTTAGGTTCACGGTTCAAAGTGGTACACTTGTGGAACCCCGTGTTTTTTAATAGGCCTGAACAAGAAAGCCATCCACTCCAGAATCAAAGAGCCACATGGTGCGGGCCCCAGCACAGGAGCTTCCATTAAAGAAATAAAAAAAATGAAAACAATCTTTTTTAGGGGTAGCAAAGGAGACCACAGGGGTAGCAAAAAGACCACAGGGGTCGAAGTTGCGACCCACGGTGACCCCTAAATGACATCCCTCGATTATATGTAACTGACAAAATGACTACTGCTCTGCAGGTATGCAGGGATGAGAGAAGGATACAAGTCCTGCTCAGGGCCACACTGCTACTAAAGCAGCAGTGATCCCAATCATACAGCTGAACCATGCACAGCCCGACAGGTAAATCTCCTTTGCCTCCTACCTTAAAACAGGCAAACGTTGGGCTATAGTCTTCTCGGGGGGTGTCAGCTGGTACAGAATTAAATCAAACAATAATATTGTGCAAGCAAAAAAAAATAATGTGCCATCAAAGTTCTATGAAACCTGGATTTTTAATGAAACAAACAAAAATGCATCCTCTAAAAAAAACCTGCAGGCAGGCCCACCTCTGTAAGGTAAAACACAGAGTAAGACATCTTTAAAACAAAGGGGTACTCTGGTTTAGTAGACAGGAGTGCTGAGGCAAATATTACAGCCGTAGAATGAATAAGTTATTGAATATGCATCAAAAAGGTAGGGAAGGAGGCTTAAATGTAACTAGTGTCATTTAAGTGAAAGCTGGGGGACTTGGCTGCGTCAAATACCTGTAGCTCTTGTTGTTCAGGGTTAAACAGCATTGCACCAGGCTTTATGGCATAAAAATGGGGATTTGGGCACTTTTGGTGCTGAGCAGTTTCTGATCAGGTAGAGGTGGTTCAGGGGACCTACAATGCAGGGCTGTTCAGCAACTTCTAAGGCTGATGGTTGGCAGTCGGTGTCAAGCTTGAATTGTTGGAAATCTTGGTGACCACGGGTGCACAGAGACTTGCATTCAGCAGTGAGCAGGCTCAACTGGCTCAACAAGACATTATAATACTGCGGCAGTGACAATTTGGAGCTCAAAGACGTTTGTAACTAGGCAGGCATTGTCAAGTTGGAGATGCTAGAAAACTCGTTGGGTCTCAGACGTGAATAAAATGGATATTCAACATCATCTTCATGCAAGACTCAGAGATGAGTAAGGCTGTTGTCTGTCAAAACTGAAGATGACTGTACACTTGCATCAGCTTTGATGGAATCAAAGATGTCCAAGCCGGTGTTAAGGTGGCTCAGAAAGGCGGGAGAGCCAGGGGTCACTTCCTCCATTCTTTGGGGACTGATAGACCATGACCAGTGTCTCAGGCACAAGGTGTGTCTTTTCTTTTGCCCTTATCAATCAGGAAGTTCTGTACACTTGTGGAGAGCACTTGTAGGGCTCTGTCACCTCCAGGTTACGGGGTCCTGTGTATCAGTGTCTCAGTTTCAGTTGGCTTTGACCAGTCAGATGGTTTTACTAAATATGCCCTTGGAATGCTTTGTCTCTCTGGCAGGGAACTTTGGAGTAGACTGTACTCCAAATCAGGTTCCAGTGAATCATTATACAAGTATGTTCCAAAGATGAATCAACTCAGAGGAGGGTTCCCCCTTAAATAGGCATTATGCCACAGTTGTTTAGTCCGGACTGAGTCTGCTGTTAACGGTTGAATCCAGGCTTTAAAAAAAAACATGTAATTTGCCTTCTGATGGATTTCACTGAGTGCTTTGACAGCAGGAAGATGGAGGCAGCCAATACATTTGGAAGTCCTAGTAAAACCCAAGAGACCACTCTGAAGTTTTCCTAGGTAACTATACCTCCATCCCCTTTAATTTGCTGCCTTCATCTAGAGGATTCCAGTAATCAGCACCCTGGTAAGAGGTGGCTACTGTAATGCCAGGCTACCTTTGAAGTACCAGTACCCTGCTGAACTACAGGGAGTGTTTCTGTTCTATGCAAGATGTGACTAGCCTTCTCATTGAGATAAAAGTGGAGGGTTACTGGGAGGGGCCCACATGGTTGTTACAGATAACCCAGAATGCTTAAAACACACCGGAATTGTCATGAATTAGACACTGTTCACTAAGTGGACAGTAATATTAAATTACATCAACCCTGTCATAAATGAGACACTTTCAACAAGCTGACAATCCAATTAAATCTAATACTTGTGGCAGTATGATTTTGTAATCTCATGAGCCACCATGTTATATAATCATACATGGTGTATGCTTAGTTTTTATCAACTGCCACAAGACACTGGCCTACACATTATTGTAGAGAAGGTCCTAGAACCCCCACACTCTCAAACTGAATACAGGTAACATGCCAAGCTGATCAATTGTTCCAGTATTGTAAAAAACATAATTATAGTGTTTTTTTTAAGACAAGGGGTGCATGCAGGGTGACATATATTTTTTGGGGTCAAAATGCCCCAAGCAGTGGGGGGTGTCTCAGGTATTACACACCAATCATGAATATCTAAAAATGTAGTCTGGGAAATGGATAGAAAAAGAGTTATGTACAATAGTAGATTGTTTTGCCATTTGGCAGAGTGTCCGAACATCTATACTAGGATAGATTCTAAGATGGATGCTAAAATACAAAATGGTGTCTTGCAAGCATATGTCAGAAGGGCTGACTCGTTTGTGATCAGGAATACTATTTGGCAGCAGTTCACTGCAGACAAACATGTCTGGTTTTGTATATTTAGAATTTCTTGGCAGACAAAGAAGACAATGATTGATAATACATGAGTTAAAGGTCTGGGAAAGCTACCAATTAGACAGAATAGCTGCTTAGTTAGCAACAAATAAGATGAACTCATGAAGTTTCCCACATTATAGACTGCCAAGTGAAGTTGGCAGGTCTCGAGGATCAGATAAGGGCTGCTTCATGGCAGGCGATAAAGGATTTATAATGAGGTCTGGCTGAGTCTCACACAAGCATATCAGATTATGTGTCAGTCAAATCATGCCTGCCAACATGAAATCTTGTGGGTTTTGGGATTGACAGGCAAGCTAGCCAATTGGAGACTGTGAGGATTTATATTCAACCATTATGCGATTAAGCAAAAGACTATAAAAGACAAGCTGATTGTAGAAGTTCACTGTGCCTTCCAGCCTGTCTTCTGCACCTGTAGTGAAGATGACTTGAAACTGCATCGGGGCATCTGTCTCTTCCTTTGTTCTTGTTCCAGTACCTGAGCCCACAAATTTCAAAGCTGAGGTAGAGGGTCCCCCTTTACATTATCGCATTTGGACCCAGGGGTGTATACAGTTAAATAGCTACCTCTGCCTGCTGGAATTTCAGGTTCACACAGCTGTGTTCAGCAATGTACCTGAGACCTTTGAACCTGCCGTTTTGCCACCGTAGGGCAGCTGTTTGGGATTGCAGTGCACTGTCACAGCAAGGTTCATGGTTGCATGTTTTTTGTTGATTTAATTGATTTCAATTTTTACAAACAAAACATGAGGTGTTTTCCTAAAATTAGTTGAACATTCCCCTTTACACACAAAGGAAATAAAGCTGGGTAAATCCTTATCCCTTTAAAACATGAAGATTTTTCTTTACTTCTTTTCCTTTTTTAGTGAGTTGTATTTTGCTTTTTGGCATGTAGCGTTATGAAAATGGGATTGGATTAGCTGTTCTAACTTTCCAAAACAGAATTACCCATATCCTTTTATAATTCAAAAGCGAAAATGCTCAGGTTGCCTATTTTAACCAGATGGCTGTCTGCCACAGTAACTGCTTAAGAAAAGTAATTTTAACATTACTTGTCTTTTAGTTGTCATCCCCTAAAGAGTGTATTTATTTATTTTATTATTATTTTTTTCATTTAAAAAGCACACTAAACCATTTGCCATGAAGGCGCTAGTTGCAGATTATGTGGTTATGATAGGAGATACAGATATATTAAGGAGGTAATTCAGGCAAAGATAGAGTCATTATTATTTCTAAGATTAGCCGTGGTTGCATCCTGTGTGAACAAATTTGTCTTGAGCTGCTTGCGGGTCTTCGTCAGGATTGTATTGAGGTAGTATTGTTGCATGCTCCAGTTTCATACTGTTGACGTGTGCACTTAGGAATTTGATCCACAGGCACATCAAAGCACTACTTGTACATCACTAATCCCTATGCTAGACTGTTCTAATTGTGTTTTTTTGGCAGAAAATCTCAGGGCCATTTTAAACACTTTTGGGGCCCTGGGCATGGACATCTTTGGGGCCCTCCTCCACAAAACCAAAGGAATTAAGTAATCAAGAATATCTGCCCGCCCCCGCCGCAATCACAACCCATAGGTTGATATGCTGCCTCACAGCATTAAAAAATAAGGATGTTCACTCCCTGTAAGTCCCCTTACGCTCTTCATTCTAACCAGAATGATAAACAAGTAACATTTGAAGGCCAACATTAGCAGTTTACCAAGTGGTTACGTCTGTTCTTTACTTTAATGTATTTGTAACGTGCACCTGGGTACCCAGAGGCTTAAGAGTGCAACAAACAAACAAACAATCTGAACAGATATAGAGAGCAAAGCCGACCAGTATAGGAAGAAGTCAGAAAAACGATCAAAATAGCAAGGTCTTACGTTTTTTCTTGAAAAGAGCTGTAGGGCTCAGTGCTCTAATGTCAAGAGGGATGGCATTCCAGGTCCTGAGGGCTACCAAATAAAAGGCACATTTGGAGGTCTGTGTCAGGGTGCATCTAAGGATTTTAAGTTGATTGGTGTTAGTAGATCGCAGGTTCCACACATTGGCTTTATCGATCAGGGCTTCTTTCAAATAAGCATAGATACAGGAGAGAATCCAGGAAGGTATGCACCCTGTAGTATTAATGCAGGACTGTATGTAAAAGGTACATTGAACCCAGACTATACAAAGTACTCACATTAACTGCCTCACCGTACTCAAACGTGCTCAAGCATGGATAGAGGAGAACAATTGGAAGGAAGGAGAAAGCTACACATACCATAGAATGGATAGTGGATGCAGATTAGAAGCTACCAGGAAGGTGTCTGTATCCAGACAGACTGAGATTAGAAGTGGGACATGGTTTTCAAATAGTGTTGCTATTAGAGATCAAAAGAATAAAGTGACTGCGGTGTGCAATATATCAATGTTCATTATTATAGTGGAAGCAACACAATAGCCTGTGAAACCATGAGTGAGGCTGTTTTGAAGATCATACCCTGTGAAGCAAATCTCTCTAAAGGGACTGGCAATTTTGAGAGGCTAGGCAATACAAGATCAAATTAGATGCCCAGCATTAAACACACTGGTTAAGGGGGAATCTGGGATGTGTGCCAACTCTGCAATTTCTGAATTTGAACATTTTATGTTAAAGTTCTTACCATGAACCAAAATATTCTAATTTTATAAAACTGACTTGGAAAGTACACCAATCACCAAACATGAACATTTTTAAAAATAAAATATCATAAAAGGGTGTAACACAGAATGATTCTACCTTCTTTCTCTCCATCATCAAGAGACGTATATAAGTACCAGCATACAAATCAGTGTGATTTAACAGATTTAATCTGGGTTGGTCTTTTGTATTTTAAAGCTTTACATACTTCCAAAACACTGGCTTGTGAAATTGTCATTTATAAACGTGCAGAAAAACCTTTGACCTTTACAAAAATGCAAAGAGTTTGTGTCAAACAAGCAGACTTTAAAATATGCTTGCCCAAGCCCTTCACCATCTGGTCCACTCCCGTCTGTCCACCACACCTTCCACTCAAATGGCCTACATAAGAAGAAATATAAAGTAATGGGCTAAACAATGCCACCAGCATGCAAGGAGGCAAACTTCACAGAAGACAGTGCATAAATATACGAGATATTAGATGATTGACCAGGATCACTGTATTATCTGCTGGCAAAGCCAGGATACAAGCATGAATGCTTTGGTTCAGAATTTGGATACTTATTCATCTTTTGGACTAACAGTTTATACTCATCGTTGGAGGTGATTGCCTAAAGTTTTACAACACCCCAGATGAACAAACCCATTTCTAGACTTTCACCATAAGGATGACATGTTAGTTTTTATAGCAACCTCTATCTGGTGCAGGTGCACTGCTGGTAATAGCACATGTTGTGCTGCAAGACCAAGAACACATGCAGGCAGATTTATAAACTTCAGACATAGGAAAGGCTCAGACAGCCTTACAGAAATGCGCTATTCTAATCTTGCATAAGAACACATATCTCTCCAATGAGTGCTTAACACTCTTAGCTAACTTCTGAACCATTGTGGCACTCAATTTACCAATATGCATTTCAAATGTGTTTATTGCACATGATCAACATAATTCCCACAGGAAGGAAAGAATGCTACAGGAGTTGTGCCGCAAGGAACACACAAACTATATATATCAGAGTGAACACAGAAAGCATTACATGATGAATTGATCAAGGCAGAATGTACTTGCCAAAACAGACAGGCAATAGGTTTAGAACCTCAGCCCCATGCAATACAATAGCCTGATGTGTGCTATTTAAGTCTTGTCAACAAAGAAATATTACAACTTTATATCAGTCAGCCTTGTGGGTCCTCCTCCAAGGTGGGAGCCCTGGGCAAGTGCCCGTTTTGCCCTCCCATAAACACGTCTCTGGACAAGCTACTTGTGTTGAGCATTATTCTAGCATGTCCTGGATCATACAAGTTAGACCCGTGGAAATGTAAATACTTTTCATTTAGAAAATGGTTGTTGTGAAGCTGAATATAATAACAACATCTCGTTTTTATATGCTGTTTTCATACTGGATTCGACCTGCTTCTAAGAGCTGTAACAAGCGCTGTTAATCCTCCCCAATGCACTGATAGTCAGTATATTGCCAATGAATGATGAATGGTTGAATCAACACTGCTGGAATTCAAACTTGCAGTTTGCAGGCTAGTCGCAGGTCAGAGGTGTACACTTAACTAATTTGCCGCCCTCACAGAAAGCAGAATGTTAAAACAGGGGCGGAAAGAGCTCTTCACTCTGGACGTGCATGTCTATGTGTTAAAATCAGCAGGATGGTATGCCATGGGGTGTGGCTTTCAGGCCATCTAGGCTTGTTGTAGCGTGCTGGGTGGGTGATGATATGTGAGTCTGTGTGCCCTTGACACAGTAGGCTAATTAATGAGTGAGGCAACAAGAGCAGGATATGATCTTTGGAAGTTCAGCTTGACAAAAATAAATCTGCCTTATTAGCTTTCTACCTGGCATTGTACCCCTGATTGCGTCCCAATGGGGTGCCGGAACTTGATTGCACAGACTTACTTGAACTTGCACAATCTCAGCATAGGCAATGAATAAGCTTAAATGACAGGGGGTCCATCAGCTGTGTTGCATCCTTGCTTTCATAGTTTTCAACTCGGAAGGAACCGCCATATTGCTTTATATTGCAAACGATATAACGATACCTCTGAGGCACACATGAAACGTTTAATGCTACACGCCATTTTACTATAATGCATTGGTCTTGGAGTACCCTGTGTTGCAAAGAAATTGCAAAACGGCCCATAATCAAATGTGGGAAACTCGCTCTGAATTCTACATACATCGGTCTTGTTTCCTGGAACATTGCATTTACCCAGCATGCGTAGTGCCATATAGAACTTCTCAATGAATGGGCCTCTTGAGCTCAGAATAATACTGAACACGCCGAATCCTACAGTCGAGGGATTTGAAGCGTTCCCATTATGTGAATCTCATTTATTGGCAAAAGACTGAGGAGCCATTTTGTTGAGCAAATAAAAAACGGCACAATGGCTCTTTTACATGCAGCTCCTTGAGTGCTGCTACTTCCTTTCAGGAGGAGGTCTTGCCTGGCCTTGATCCAAGGCAGATTGAAAACTGATTGTCTTTAGATGACCCTTGCTTGACAAGGCAATCTCTTTGGCCACAGCCACAGGTGTGTGCCGCAGTGATCACACCGCAGCTGCAGCTTATTGCCAGCTGCGTCACTGCGCAGCGGCAGTTATTAGACAACTCTAAAAACCGCATTGTCCTCAGAAACTAGGGACTGCGACATTAAATTATACGAGGAGTTTGAAAAATTGCCTCACAATATGACTGACTGCATAATGTTATCACAATTCACTAACACTAAGCCAGAAAAACAGTTGCCAGTTCCTTATATTGCACCGTCCCATCAAACTGTGGAAAACGTGCTATAACATCCTTCGATTGTATGTGTTTTAATCGAATTTAAACTGCTCAAAATTGTTTTATACATTTTCTTCACCACATTTCGACCACAGAATGCGATCATCTACTTTTTTGTGGTAAAAAACTAAAAATCAAGCAGTGGGGTCGCCAAAACGCATAAACCCCATCCTTCCACTACTGCTCCCCAGTACATATATAGTGCTACTTTTAAAAACATGCAACCTTATAAATATGATTTGTTTTTAAAATACCACCTAATTATGACTTTGGATTACTTTCTGTGTATGATTAATATCCCATGTGATCCAAACCCTACATGTTATGGTATTCTAAATATGAGAGTCCCCCACTGGTTGGTCTTGCTGGAGAAGATATCCCTAAATGCCTACATCACCATGCAATGGGATTTAAGACGTTCATTTTCAGCTCTGCTAGTACGGGTTGCTTCCACCCACATTAAACTGTGTCAACATTTATAAGAACGCCTATGAAGCGCCTCATCAAAATATCCCCGATTACAATAAATATCCCCATCTCTATGTCAAGCAACACAGTTATATGCTACACTATACTGCATTGAAATGATATGGGCTGTGGAGGTGAGCACTAACCCGCATTGGTGATTGGAAGGATGTCAGCAGCCCATGCCATGCTATTAAAGCAATGCAATTTTAATCTGTATCTTAAGTTATCTTAAAGGTTCTTATACCATGCACTGTTGCCACCTGCATGGTTTATTGGTTTGCTAGCAGATCTGTAAAGCAAGGGGGGTGGGGCGTTAGTAGCACTGAGCAGGCAAAAAGACCAAGAAAGCTGTGATGTGCTTTTGGCAGCTTCAGTCCAGTTGACAAAGTTTGCTGAGCGTAGGTGTGTTTTTTTTCGGTTGGTAGCTGCCATGTGCTGTTGGGCGAGGCTTTGTGGTTTGCATCGTTGTTGTGGTGTAGTGAAGTGCATGCAGTTTGTTGTGCTGTAGCGGCATGGTTTTGTTTAGTTCAGATTTTGAGCAGTGTATGTTTTTTACTGTGGTTGGCTATTGGCATTACCCTATACTATCCCCTCTGTTTTGGTTGACTCTGACTCATATCCCTAACCCTGTTGTACATTCAGGTGTGCTACAATTAACACTTGTATGTTGTGTATATAACTTTCAACCTGCTATCTTAATTGACTAAGATGAAACTCCACAATAGGACACTATGCCTCCCTGTCCTCACACAAAATGCATCACACAAATAAAGCACCCACTACTTTTACCAACTCTGCCATCCACTCTTTTCACATCATCCTACCACTACTCTAACCCACTTTCAGTCAACAAACCTGGCTTGTTGTACACTAATTTTGGAAAACAAGACAGTAAGTGGATATGGATAACCTAACGCATCAACCTTCAAACACCAATGACCAAGAACATCAAGCCAGATCTTTTTTCAGACAACACCCAAACCATTCAACAATGACCTGCCCAATCCTGGCTGCACACGTTTAGTGGATCAAGAAAACCCAGATAACCCAATAAGGCACACACTATATCACAGCTGAGCCAAAGGAAATGCTCCCATCTGACTCAAGTTACGACCCCGGAACAAAAAACACCACAATACCCAGTTCTCCTACAAGCTCTATCCCTCACACCTGGAATAAACCCCACACTGTTGCACACATTTCTGAAACAACACACCCCTACACCCTCAGGAAGGTCAATACACCAAATTAAAATAGGAGAAGAATAAGAAAGACAAACACATTGCATAACACATCTGTACCCAGGGAGTATCCACTATTCTAATACCCTAAACCTATTTGCCATCACCTCTCTCAATCATCCACACCTCACCATATACTTGCTACACACCCTAGATGACAAGAAAAAATACCCACCAAAGAGCCTACACTGCACATCGTTCTCAAATCAACATATAAGCCCCTACTATACTGCAAATACACCGCTATCTAGGCACAGGAGGTCTTCCATCCAGAAACAATACACTGCAGTGCTCAAGACAAAAAACACCACGAAAGCACACCAGCACATATGCCAGTTACTCCTGGTTCGACACACATCAATAGCTGAACACAACAGCTGTCGTATCTCTCTTTCCACCCTAACCAATTGAAAGGGTGACAGCCCAAAAAAGAGAGAATACAAACAATCCAAAATAACCACTGAACCTCTTTGCAAGGGAAAACAAGGTTTACAACATGCAAAAAGGGTCTCAGACCATCCCGTAGAACTGAACTGACATGGAGCTCATCTTATCTCGAGACATTACATCTGTTATAGTGGAGAAACAGCAAATTAACAATACTACGCATAATAATGAGCACAGCATAATCTGACCACTCTTATTGGCTACCAACATGTTAATCCCCCCTCTAGTCCCTTGACTGATTGGCCACATCTATGCTACCCCCATTCCCGTAGAGACATGTTCCCCTACATCATCTCTGTTGGAGCCAGGTATATGATTGGTGGGTTCTTATCAATAGGTTCGTAAATTTGGGACCATCACGTGATGTGCACCCTCCTGTTCCAGATGCGATCAAAGTAACTTGGTGAGGGCAACTCAGGCTTTTGATTAGACAATAGGCTTTCTCTTTAACCCATATGCCATGGAGCATGCAGGATGCACCCCCGACCCTGTACTAAATGTATCAGAATCATCTCCACTGCTTTTATCCCAAATCACAAGACGTTCCAGACACAGCTGCCTACTTATCTCCTCCCAACTCCAGGTGCCCAGGGATGACATGACCAGGGCACCGCTCTTGAGCCTGAATTTTGTGGATTTGCTTGCTTAAGTTGTGTGTCTAGGTGTAATTCATATGGGGTGTCCGCCCCAGGCTAAGGGCAGTAGCGTTCTAAATGTTTGCCTGGCTCATTGGCACGACAGAGCCTCGTGCCCTATTCTCATGAATGTGTCCATCAAAGCATGCAACCCTCCCTGCTCTTTTACAAATTAACATTCCGTTCCCATTATGTTCAGGTCCTGCAGCTGTATACACACAGGCCCTGATTCATGGAATTGCGTGCAAATCCCTGTTTGACGAATGGGGATGTGCTTGCAGAATGGCAAGCAAACCCCCGTTATACACGCCAATAATTCCTTGAATCAGGGCCTTACTGCTTATCTGCTCATCATGGGTCCCTCTCACCTTAGCTTCTCTCCTGGAGAACGGGAAAGGGGATTTGTTTATTGAGCTGAACTACCAGATCTGCAACACCACACCGAGGCCTGTGTTCTCTTCTGTTCCTCGTGCACTAGGCTGTAACACCAAAACTGGTGACACTTCTGCCAAGTTAATACACAGACTTCACTTCTAACACACTACCTTGCTCACTCCATCTTTACGCTATCCTATATCACTACAAGACATAAAGTAAATACTGGGCATATAGTACTGCCATATTTATGACCTCTGCAACCACAACATTACTACATGTGTTGCTCTTTCTGTGTTGCTTCATGTATCTAATATGTGTCAGACCTAACTAAGACAATGTATGTGCTGTCCGTGGCACAAACTTCACTCTGACACCACAATGTTGCTCTCGAACAGGTTTTCCTCAACCTGAACCTCTTTGCCTGGCTGGGACGCTGTACATGCATCCCTACACAACCCATACCCACTTTGCCTTAAAGAGCCACAAGAGTGACGGGAGACATTGCAAATGGCAGCAGTGCCTAGAAGAAATCAACATAACACAGCAAAACCCCAACCCATAATACACATATGGGCCATGCACACCCACAACAGCAACACCCAGCCCATCTTGCACAGCTGATCTAATTGCAATTCCTACTCTCACTAGCCCACCCTTAACCTCAGCATTTTTCTGGATGGAACTGAAGTGCTAAGTGACCATGCCAAGTGTAAATGCCACATTATATAACAAGACCAAGAAAGATAAGATAACATAACAAACAAGTAACAGAAAGCATGTGATCTAAGACCCAAACCTCCCCTCTGAATTGTAATACTACGTATTGAAGACATACAACAAAAGCACCTAACACCTTGCAGTTATGGTTTGAAACAGACATGCAGGTTGTTTTGTTCATAATTTTAATTTTTTATTTCATTGGTCATTTATATAGCGCCTATACAATTAGCACGTGTTTCAAAGCACTCCAACGGAGGGAGTGTGCCTGACAGTCCTTACAATATTGCAAGAGCTATACATGAAGAAAGGATAGAGGGGAGGGAGGAGGTGTAGGGTAAAACGAACATAGAGCAAATAAGTGTAAGAGGCACTTAGAAGGAGAGGAAGAGGGAGAAAGGGGGGAAGGGAGAGGCTCACTAAGCACAACCAAACGAAAAGTGGCTGCAGGTGTAAAGCACCTAAATTCGTTTTTGAGGCAAGGCACATTAAACACAGAAAAAACATAAGTGGCTGCAGATGAAAAGTCATTGGGGTAACAAAATTAAATTTGGTGAGCTACCTACTCAGTAGTAAGTCTTGCATGTGTACCTTGAGTTCTGGTGGGCCAGACACGAGAGGTCACCGACGCCCCCCAAGTACAGGTGACTTCAACAGGATGTGCTCAACAGGAGGAAGAAAAAATGGGGGGGGCCCTCCACTCCAACCAGGCCCGGACAGAAGCCTTTGGGGTGGGGCCTTGAGGAGAGAGGCTGGCATCGCCTGCCGGCTTCAGGACTTCTGGTCTCCTTTGTGGCTGGCCCCAGCCAATCAGAGGGGCAGGGAGGCCGTTTTCATGCCTCCAGTGTGCCAGCAATAGCACACAATACATCCCGATGGCCATGATGGAAAGCCAACTCCGGGAAGAAGGTAAAGGAGGCCCTCACGGGCTTGGATGGTGGCTGCTTCATCCAAGGAAGAAAAATGGGAAAAGGCAGGGCAAAACAAGAAACAGGCCTTAAAAGGGGGTCCTTGAGAGAGGGTCCGGCATTGCCTGCCGGCTACAGGCCTCCGGTCTTCTTTGTGGCTGGCACCAGCCAATCAGAGGGGCAGGGAGCCGGTCTTCGAGCCTCCAGGGTGCCGGCAAGAGCACCCGATGCATCCCGACGGCCCTGATTTAAAGGCCATGCCGGGAAGAAGGTAAAGGAGCCCCTAAAGGACTTGTATGCTGGCTCCTTCACCCAAAGAAGAAAAAAGGGAAAAAGAATGGGACAAGAATGCAAAGTTCAACAAAAAAGAAAACTGCATATCTAACAAGCAAACAACTTTTTTTTAAGGGCATTAATATTATGTTCAGTTTCTTGTCTTCTCATATTTGAATGCCTGTATCACATCACATTTTTTCCACCAATGAGAATTCTGTTACACCACCTCACCGTTCAATAAACGCCTCTATCTCTCTTCACTACAGAATTATTATCTGTAACTAGCGTCAGGTCCATTGTATAAGTATGCCAAGAATCTGTTCATGATGTCTGTGTGTTTCATGCAAGGTTTTTTTCTTAATGGGCAATATGTTGCCTTTTTGGGTAAGACTTCCTTTCTTACTTCCCAATTCAGAAGACCAACACATGTATACCTCTCCATTTGGTTGCCTACACATAGAAAGAAGTCACTAAAAAATGGAAGCAGAAAGATAAAGTAAGAATACAATTTGAAAAATAAAATCCCAACAGTATGGCGAGTTCATCTTTATTACGAGCCGAATCTGTGACAACAGAATGAACCCCATTAAAACGCAATACAGGCCTCGAAGTGTTTTCGCAGACCTGTTCTGCATCTTCAACTGAACTAACACATTGCTTCACGTTTGTAGACTGAAGACCAATAACACAGACTATCATCCAGCTCGACGTAAAGTGGGGCTTTTAAGAAGTAGTGCACGGTGCTTATGGCAGGCCGCCATGCACGCCGCCTCGCGAGATGGGCGCGAGTTGGAAGCTCAGATCAACGCGGGGTTAGGACGTTAGGCCTGACAGCCTTCCAATATGGCGCGTAGTTCACAGACAGCGCGAGCACCGCGAGAACATCCCGGAGAGCACTAGAGGGCAGCCGCAGCTCGAGCAGTCAGTCGCATGTTCGCATCACAGCTTCCGAAGACTTCCTGAACAATTCGCCAAGTAAACGTTCAGGCTTGCTAAGAAATCCTGCTTAAGTATGAACAGTTCCATTGTTTTCTTGAGTAGTGTCTACATATGAAACTTTCTTAAAATGCCGTGAACAAAGTACTTATGCGTTCGCAAAAAGTCCGTTGCCTTGACCATTTAAAATGTACTTTCCATATGCTACCTACGCTCTTTCGGCAATGCAATTCCTTTTCTCCCTTCTCTTGTTGTCCTAAAATATCACTTTAAATGCAATTGATATAGTTACTGTGCTTGATATTTGTTGAATTCACTAATTTGCAAACGTGCGTTTTTGCTATGCATTGTTTGAGAAGAGTTAGCCTCAATGTCCGGGGGTGGGGGGCGAGGGTACCTTGAAGGACTGACAGAGGCAGCATCTCTGCCCCCCCACCCCACATGCATTCCTTTTTATATACCTGCGCCATGTTGCTATCCATATTGGGTCCAGCTCATCTTTCACACCATCCTCTGTTCTTCCAAGTGTGTAACTGACCACCCCCTGTCTCATTCTCTCAGCTTGCTTCTCGCCTCTCATTCCCTTGTTCTTATTACTTGTGCCTCTCTCTGCACATCACGGTCTCTGCCAGCCTTGCTCAGCCCTGTGTCCTGCTCCTGCGTTGTGTCCTTATAACTGGACCCATTTCCATCACCTCCAGCCGTACTCCTCGCAGGGCCACATCTCCCAGACAGGCTCAGACTGGCCTACAGGGCAGTAGGGCAATGCTGAACCAAAAACTCAAATGCTGGTGTGGGGCAGTTTTTTGGGTCAAAGTGGGACACTTTTTGGCCAATATGGGTCAGTTTATTGATGCGGTTAGTAGTTTTGACCAATGTTGCTGAATATTCATTAAAATGCATCACATTTTATCAAAAGACTCCCATTTCGGTACTATTCAAACAGTCTGCCCCAAAGGAATGAACAGCCATTTGAAACTGTGGGCCACTTTTTCATTGGTGCCCAAGATCATTGTACGGCCAAGTCCGACACTGCTCCCAGATTCCATCGAATATCCATCTCAGAGTTACTTTTCATGTCCATCCCAGCCTATCTCACTCCATTGTCTCAACCAGCCCTACTTTTCTCTCACTCAACCTCCCCTTTAACACTTTCATCTGATGGTTTTGTTGCGAAAGACAACTCTCAGTCTCTGTAACCCCCCCCCCATGTAAAGTTTCTATTTCTTTTCATTTGTTTTCCTTTGTCTCTGCCAAGGTTGGACTCGGAACCAAAAGAGGCACTGGAATTAATATTCAAAGTGGCCCCATATTAGACATCTACCCCAAGCCCGGCCCTTTTCCTAGAGAACAATAGAGGCCAAGAGTGCAGAGGCCTACCGAGAAATCTCAAGAGTTCCCTACAGGCCAGTCCGCCCCTGGTCTCTGCATGCATGCCGTCTTTACGAATATTTAAATTCTCTCCGGGCCTCCCTTTCGCATCTCTCTGCTTCTCTTACTGTGTCAGTGCACATTAGTCCCCCTCTTTGACTTTGCTGCTCATGTCTCCTATTCCTATCACTCTCCTTCATTATTATGTTGACTCCTCAAGCTCTTTCATGCATTCTCTCTACACTACTACCTTGCCCCTCTGTTTCTCTCTGTTTCCCCTTTTTACTTAACTTTAATAGATATGTTTTCTTTACAACCTTCCCCTCTTTTATGGCTTGTTTATTCTTCGCACATCTTTTCGCAGTCTGTCTCTCATGATACCTTTAGCTCTCTCCTTTCTTTGTTTCCATAACCCATTCTCTTTACAACAGTCACTCTTACTTTAATTCCCTTTTCTATTCTGTCCTGTAATGTTTTCTGACTTTTTCTCCAATGATTTGTTTATCTTCTATTGCATACTATTTATTTCATTGTTCTATTCATCCTCACTTTCATACCAGGTTCATCTGCTCTTTCAGATGTTGCTGTTCCTGGTTGCATACATTCATGTTTGCCCCATTTTTTTCTTGCAGTCTCTCATACTTTCCTGAGCTTTGGCCTTTCCTACTTTGCTCGCTCTTTCGTTCTCTGTACTTCTTCATTTCGCATCCTCTCATTCTTTACTTATGAGACTTTTCCATTTCTTTACCTCCTCTCGTTTTTCTCTGCCTCAAACACTATTTCTGTCTCTGCCACTCTCCCTTTCAACAGTAATATATTTCTGTGTCTGTCTCCCTTTGCTGCTCTCCCCTCACAGCACGTGACCAGTCCTCAGTTGCAGCAGTCTAGTATAAGGGATTTCTCCCTGCAGGCCTCCAGTGCCCAGGTGACATAGTAGGGCACCATAAAAGAGATCTATAGGTTCTCAAAGACAAAGGCTTACAATTCCTGGTGGGATTAATACCACCAGCCTTCCATGTTAACATTTAACATGTTGTGATTCAAAAATAGATTCTAGTATTATTTATTCAGATATTACCAATAGCTGCATAATGTCTGTGGAGTCACTCTATGGAGCATGGTAGGATAGAGCGCAGTTATGATGGCTGCCAATGAAGTTGATAACATCTTTAATTCGTCTGTCATTTATTGACACATTTTAATTTCGAAGATTCCATGAGCAAGCTATTTTCAGCCTAAAAATTTCCCTAAAAAAAAAATATTTACATTGTGAACCCTCAGTTCACTTTTAATTGGATGTTCTACAGGTAATACAACATATCAAAATAAAATCTGAGCAATTGATACTGCATGTTACCATGTTAGAAATTACCATTTTTGAAGCAACATAATTATGTATTCACCTTTAGTTTAGGCAGTCACTAATTGGGATCAACATCATACTTTCAGAAATCATATTCACTGGCAGGGACCGCTTATCCCAGTATACTGCGAGAATCATAATCACACAGTTCATTGGTTCCTCCACACTCAGGCAGGTGGCTTGCTACACATTTACACGGTAGACTGCATCTGTTCTCCACACACACACACACACACACACACACACATTGGCACGCCTAAGGGTTTGTGACAAGTCTTAATTTGCAATTTGTGGGAGGGCACAGAATTTCAGTTGGAGGATCTTACAGTCTCTATGTAAAATTGTGCACTCTTCAAAAGAGGGGCCCCGGGGAGAACGCAAAGTGTTTCCCCCCGGGGTGATTTTTGGCGCTGCACAGGCAAGCAAGCTGGCCCACGCATAGAGCGCTATAGGGGACATTTAAGTGGGCGGGGAAGGTTCTGGAGCAGGCGACGGCTAGGACGTGTGTTTGTCCAGGTCACCTGCTCCCGAGCCTTCCCTGTGTATCCGGGCCTAGTGTGTTGGAGGTTAGTGAAGGTGATGTAGGGTTTGTTGTCAGGTGGGGGGGAGGTTAGGTTTAGTGTTAGGAATATAATTGTATTTATTTACATTTTATAATATAGCCGGGGGTACCGTAGATAAGGTACCCCCTTTACCTCAGCCGCCATCGGTCTCCTCCAATATCCGTTGGTCAGGGGGGCAGGGTCTCCATTAATTTGTCCCAGCATGTTGTTTCTGAGCGTTTGCGCAGGAAGGCATGTGCCGGTCCCCGTGGCTTCCTTGGTGGAGCTTTGCCTGTTTGTGGGGAAAGCCGCTCCGGGGCCATCTGGCCCTCAGTGTTGCGCTTTTGGTTCTGTGGGGAGGAGGGAGTTCTTCGCCACGTTCATTGTATCTGCTACGTGGCGCATTTGTGCACAGTAGCAGTTGAAGGACAGAGGTGGCAGTGCGGATCCCTTAAAGGGACCGCACCGCATTATTTGGTTTAAGGAGGGAGAAGCATAGCAGCTTCTTTGCCCGGGCATATCTGTGCGGTTCTTCCCACGTGCCTCCAGAGGGCAGTGTTTTCTGCTGTTATCAGGGCCTCTTTTGAGCAAGGGCAGCCTGGTTTTGGGGGGGGTTATCTATATTTCAAGTTAACATGTTAGGAGTTAGGGAGGGGGTTACCAGGGACAGTTGTATGGAAGGTTGGTAGGTTTATTAAAAAAAAAAGATTTTAATAATGTCAGAATTATAATAATAATTTAATTATCTTTTTACGTAATAGAATTATATTTTAAGGGTGCTGTTGCTTTCCAGGGTATACCAGTTAAGTGGTACCCACCCCCTCCACACACGTATTTTTTCCCCGGGGCATATTTTAGTGCACAGCCATATTAATATTGGTGCGCCATGGTGGGTCAGGGAGATAAGAAGGGATTGGTGGATGCCAAGGCTCTGAGGGAAGCCTTGGAGATCATTATTAGGGCATCCAAGGGGGCCGTGGGTGAGGTCACGGGCGACGGGGTGGACGTTGGAGCAAGGCCTCAGTGGAGAGCAGCGGCAGATGAGGCTCTAGCGGCAGTGATAGCTTGCAGCCCCTCGGCGGGCAGGGGCGAGGAATGGGAGTCTAGGGGTAGGAAGATGCGCAGGGAGATTGATAGGAGAGCGTCCAGGGGGGGGAGTGCATTTGGGAGAGAGGTCAGTAAGCGGTTTGGAGGATAATGCCCCGGTGGTTGAAGGGGACGTCAGGAATGTACAGAAAGGTGTGGGTCGGGTGGGGCAGGAAGGTGAAGGTGGAGGGGCACAGAGAGGGGTGACAGGGCAGAGGAGAAAGGGGGGAAATACATGCAGAAGAGTGCGGGCGGAAGGAGGAGAGAGCAGTCCCCATCAATTAGTGAGGGTAGGGAGGGGTGCGGAACGGCCTCCCGGCTAGGGGGATTTCGGGCAGAGGGCACAGAGCAGCCCCTGCTGTTGCAGAGGAGGAATATGGAGAGGGTTTAGGAACGCCCCCTCCTTGAACTGCACGAGGACAGTCTAGAGGGCACAGCATGACCCCTAGCGAGGAAGACCACAGGGTGGAGGAGAGGACCCCTCGCCCGAGAGAAGAGGACCAGGAAGGGGTTTCTGCGGCCCCACCAAGAAGACGCTGAAGGAGTGGTGGGGCAGACGCCCCGGACTCGCAAGAGGAGGATCTATCCGGCCTGAGCATGTGCTCGCAGCAGCAATGGTATTTCATGGGTGATGATGAAGGGATGGAAGAATATGTGGGGCAGTTGGAGGATGAAGGATATAGGGCAGTGAGGAGGAGGGAGAGGGTGAGAAGGGGCCTTAGGTGGGATTATGAAAGACAGGAGCAAGGGGGTTTGGGGCAAGAGGTTTGGGGAATAACTGGCTGTGTGAGACTGCTGACATGTTTTGTCCCCGCAGCAGGAGCCCATTAAGGAAGGAGACAAGGAGCATCGGAGTGGAGGCCAGGCTGCAGACGGGCAATGGCAGGACAGAAAGAGGAGAGCGGGTAGGGGACTGGTCAACTGCATGGCAGAGGGGGGACATGAGAATGGGAGCGAGAAGGGAAGGGTCAGGATTGCAAGGGGTGAGGAGAGAGATTAGTGTACAGGCTATTGGAGCTGTGGTGGGAGAAAAGGAGAATTGCTCAGTGGAGGTGCAGACAGACAAGGTGATGGAGCCATTGGCGCTCGAGGTACAGGTTTCAAAAGAAAAAGAGGTAGAGGTGAAGGGCAAGGAGAAAAAGCTACCATACATGGGCATCACAAAACCTTTGCGCACATTTGATGACAACAACGAAGGATAAGATACAGGCAGGGGAATTTTTGGATGTGTTTAAGTTGCTTCATAGGGAAGTGAGAGTGAAAGAGGGTTCTAAGGAGGAAGAGAAGAAGCTGACATCCTGCCCAATGGTACCGGTGACAATTGAGAATTGGGTGTCAACATTTATTATCAACGCGAGTGTGTATTGTGAGAAATTTCCAGAGGGATGCGTGGCTGTGCTAAAATACATGCATATTATTAGAAGGGCATTTATGAGTTTTTGGGGCTTTGCGTGGGTGCATTACAATGAGGAATTTAGGGCAAGGATGGCAGAAGACAGCCAGGCGGTTTGGGGTGAAATAGATATGGATCTCTGGCTGCAGTGGATGGCACCGACAAGGCCTGCCCCGACACTGCACACAGCGAGTGGTTTGCCTGTGCCTTTCCGGACCTTTCTTGGTCGGCCCGCACGAGGGGGGTGCAGAGGCAGAGGGCAACCCTCAGCTGCATGCTGGTCCTTTAATAAGGATGGCTGCACAAGGATGGTGTGTAGGTTCTGACATGAATGCAGTAAGTGTGCAGGGAAACACCTAATTACTCAGTGTTTCCAGAAAGGAGACAAGGGGAGGGGGAGAGGATCTGACAGAGAGGTTATGGGGAAAGGCTTTTACTCCAATTAAATTGGAGGTGTTTGAGAAGTGATTGGAATTTTATCCGGACAGGGAGGGGGCAGAGATCTTGGGAGACAGTTTTCGTTACGGTTTCATGCTGGGTTACCAGGGGCTAAGGGTGCGTCGCTGGGCGGAGAATTTCAAGTCCGCCAAGGAAAATGTGGAAGTGGTGAGAGAGAAATAGGGCAAGGAGATAGAGTTCGGGAGGGCTTTAGGGCCATTTGATGATCTGCCAGGGGGTTTAGTGGTATCCCCACTTGGTGTTCTTCCAAAGAAGGTCACGGGGGAATTTAGATTGATACACCACTTGTCATGACCTGAGGGCATGTTTGTCAATGATTTTATTTCTCCGGAAGAGTATGGGGTTGTAGATGCAAGTGTGGATCAGGCGGTGGATTTGGTGAGGAAAGCGGGGTGTGGGGCCTGCATGGCCAAGTGCGACATTAAGGCGGCTTTCAGGTTGTTGCCTGCGCACCCGGGGCATTTTTGGCTGCTGGGAATGCAATTTGAGAACCGCATCCACATTGACAAAGCCCTGCTGATGGGGTGCGCAATTTCTTGTGCCTTGTTTGACCGTTTCAGCTACTTTTTGCAGTGGGTTTTTTCATATAGTTCTGGTTTGGATGGGGTACTGCATTACCTAGATGATTTTCTGTTCATTAATGGGGTGGACAGAGAGAGGGAGTGCGTGAAGATGCTAAAGATGTTTTAGACAATAGTACAGACAGCTCGATCGGGTAGGCCACATCCACTCTGCATGGGGAACTCTGGGTCCCTGTGATCAAGGATCAAGGGGGAGCTCGAAGTTGGAAGGGCAGAGAGGATGCAGAAGAGCGGAGAAGGGATGATATAACTAACTTCCTCTTGAGGTGCATGGATAAGGGGTGGTCTAAGGAAACTATAACAGGAAAGATGGCAGGGATTGTTTTCTATGGGAAATGATTTTGGGGATTTCAGTCAAGCGGTGGAGAAGTAGCGAGCAGGATGTTGGAAGGATGGGCAAGGGAGAGTAAGAGGGAGAAGGACAAGAGGAAACCGGTTTCGGCGGATCTACTAGCTAGGTTGTGTCAGGCTGTTGGAGGGGGGTTTGTTGGTTGGCTTGGGAAGGAGAGTTGTTTGTGACTTGCTTTACATGGCTGTTCTTTGGGGCCTTTAGGGTTTCTGAGCTGGTGGGAGGAAAGAGTGGAGTAAGTGGACTGTGTTAGGAAGATGTTTATTTTACGGAGTTAGGGCTGGACATCAGGATTAAGAGGTCTAAGACGGATCAAAAAGTAGTGGGCTCTTGGGTTGTGCTGGGTTGGGGGAGCACGGATTTGTGTCCTGTGCGGACAGGTTTGGCGTGGAAGGAGCTATGTGGGGGAAGGACGGGTTTGGTTTTTCAGCATGAAGATGGGGCGGCAGTATCAGCAGCGCAAGTTTTGGGGGTGCTACGGAAGGTATTGGTAGTTGTAGGGGAAAAGGCGGAGGAGTTTGTAACTCATTCATTTAGGATGGGTGCGGCATCTGAAGGCAGTAGACTAGGCTTATCGGAGCATAAGGTGAAAAGTTTGGGACAGTGGAGGTCCCGGAAATACGAAGGGTACATCAGGGACCTGGGAAAAGGTGCTGTTTGAAATAGGGTTTGGGGAATACAGGAGGGTCGAATATGGTGGGGTGGTTGTGAGTGGAGAGTGATATTGTAATTTATTTTTCAGATGCTGTTCAGAGGCCGGGGGAGATGCCGCAGATTTGAATTGTTGGCCACTCTATTGTTAAATGGGAGAGGAAGGAGGCGGAGAAAAGTGTTTTTGGCAGGCAATTGGGTTGCAGCTACAAATTGGCATTGGTAAGGTGGTCCGGTTTAGGGGGGCTTCGCTGGGATCAGCTGCTGCCTATGTTGGCGGGGTTGAGGGAGCGCTATGGGTCTCCAAAGGGGGTGATAATTCATGCAGGGGAAAATGACCTGGTAAGAGATACAGGTGTGGCTATTCTTAGAAAAATGAAAAGGGATTTGGTATGGGTCTGGGAGATGTGGCCCAAAGCACACGTAGTTTGGTCTAAGCTGTTGCCGCGGAGAGTTTGGAGGGGAGCAATAAGTGTGGGAGCAATAGAGCATGCTAGAAAGGGAATAAATAGAGAAATGGAAAAGTGTTGTGCCTCGGCGGCAGTGAAGGTTTTAGAGCACAAGGAAATATGAGGTGTTTAAGATTTTCAGGGAGGATGGAGTTCACCTGTCCATTTATGGGAATAGTTATTACTTGGCGGATTTGACCTTGCAGGTGGAAGAGCTAGTAAGGAGTTGGAGGTAGAAAGAAGTGGTAGGGGTGGAGCAGAAAGAACACCTCGGTGGAGGGTTTTTCTGTTGCCGGGGGCTAGGCCCCTTTAGATGAAGGGGGAGTGAAGCACAATGGGGGAATAGCGTGGGAAAGGATGGGGTGGTGCTGTTTGCACAAACGGGCTACCCCAGTGGAACAGGTTTTGAAGATGGAGGGCCATGGCCCCGGGAAGAAAGCGGGATGCCTTGAGAAGATGGTAAGGAGATGGTAGGGACCAAGGCATAGGTAGGGAGGAAGAGGATATAATTAATTATTTATTTGTTGGGGGAAATGAAAGTGTTGAATTATTAAATTGGTTGTTAAAATATTTTTGTTAGTCTGTAAGGCCAAGGAGCCAGGTTAGCGGTTAATTGTGAGCTTGTGCCTGTCACAAAAAAGCGACCTTTTCCACTACAAGCGAGTCTGGGTTTTTTGTGCAGTAAGCCAAACGGGGGGCTCCGGGGGGGAATGCAAAGCGTTTCCTCCAGGGTGATTTTTGGCGCTGCACAGGACAGCGAGCTGGCTCGCGCATAGAACGCTCTAGGGGGTATTTAAGGGGGCGGGGAAGGTTCTGGAGAAGGCGACGGTTAGGACGTGCGTTTGTCCCCTCTCTCCCACCCCCTTTTTTATAGCAGGAGAATTTTTTTTTAAAATTTCAGGTGAGGGGTAGGGTTTTTTTTTCTCGTTTTAATAAGGAGGTTTGGTCGGTTTCCCCCCTCAATAGTTTTTTGGGAAGTTTTGTTGTGTCAGGCTGGGGCATTAGTTGGGAAAGTTGTGATGTATAGTTTTCGTTGCTGATGTGGCGGGTCAGCCTGGCTGCAGGTCATAGGAAGGAGGAGTTTGGTGTAGAGGGGAGTTCTATGGTATTTAGTTTGTTGGTTGCAGAGGCATGGCCCCTTTTGATGAGGGGGGAGTGAAGACCATGGGGGAATAACACGGGAAAGGATGGGGGTGGTGCTGTTTGCACAAACGGGCTACCCCAGGGGAACAAGTTTTGAAGATGGAGGTGCATGGCCCCGGGGAGAAAGCGGGACGCATTGAGAAGATGGTAAGGAGACGGACGGGACAAAGGGATAGGTAGGGAGGAAGTGGATCTAATTAATTCTTTATTTGTTGGGGGAAATGAAAGTTTTGAATTATTAAATTGGTTGTTAAAACATTTTGGTTAGTCTGTAAGGCCAAGGAGCCAGGTAAGCGGTTCATTCTGAGCTTTGGCCTGTCACATTAAAGCGACCTTTTCCACTACAGGCGAGTCTGGGTTTTTTGTGCAATAAGCCAAAATGCATTTTACCCGCGGTTTGGATATTACACATATGCTGAATAGGACACCCACATTCTTGAAATTAGTCAAGGAGGCTGGGGACCACTGTGCAATTTAGTTTAGAAAGGTACTTATTCTGGGGCACCTGTTTTTTTGTTTGTAGCCACTTAAGCACTCATCTCATACTTCTCTGTAGACAGTTCTCTCTCTCTTTCTCTCTCTCCCTCCGTCACGCTTTCTCTCAGCCTCTCTTTCTCGTGGACCAACTCTCTCTCCCTCTCTCTCTTCCTCACTCTTGGTCTCTCTCAACCCCTCGTACTCGTGTGTTAAGCATGAACTCTCCAGGTGTGCATCAGCACCTTTTTTCAAGTGGGGCACTAGCTAAGGGGTGTCACGCACACCTGAAAGAGCAAGTTGTATTGCTTGATACCATTGACCAGGGGTGCAGAGAAACATTGACTAGCCCCCTGGGGCGGGGGTGGAGGGGAGTGGTGAGTCATGGCAAGCCCACTAAAAAAGCCAAACATTAATGGATGAGAATGTTTGTGTCACCTCCTTCTCAGCATTGGGAATAACTCTGAATGGTGAGTCACTCCAAACATTTTATTTTCAGACAATAGTACAGATAGCTCGATCAGGTAGGCCACATCCACTCTGCATGGGGAACTCTGGGTCCCTGTGATCAAGGATCAATCGAGAAGGATTACCTTTGCAGTAGCCTTAAATATCTGGGCCATGTGTAGGAAGTTGAATTATTTCTCAAAATTTGAATATTTCATTGATTTGATCAGCATATCACCAAGTCACCAAGCCCAATCATCTAGGCCAGTTAGACGGGTGTACACTCATCAACTTAATCAGCCAATCTTCCACAGAGTGCAAGGAGGTGCCCATGCTTCCTGCGGTGGCAGCTAGGCAATGGAACACTCTGCCACCCTGCTTGAGAGCCGAACAATCATGCCGGGACTTCAGGAAAGCACTGAAAACCTGGCTATTTAACAAAGAGCCTCCAACTCAACCCTACTGTCATACCTGACTCTTGTTGGCATATAACTGGTTGTAACAGTGCCTCGATGCCCCAGAGCTTTTGTGCGCTTTATTAATGTAAAAATAAATAAATGTACTGAAATGCTGTGATACCACTGATTTGCTACTGACTTGATCTGCAGTGTGCACTATATGAATGGTCACTCACTCACTCCCTCACGTATGTATATTTACTCCACCGCCTACATCCTTTACATAAACTGGTTCTTTTCAGTTATCTTTTAATTGAACTGATTTTCCTCTTTGATATGGCAGCTTTAGATTATGTTGGAACGAACATCCGTAGATGTTAGATGCTCAGGCATTGTGTTATTGTTCACATACAACTGATGTTAAATATTTTCTTTAATTCCACTGGATCGCTGAGTGCGTTGGTAGGAAGAGTTGCCTTGGATCTTTACAGGCATCTGTAGAAAACAAAGAAAAGGGATGTCATTGACCGATTTAAGGGACACAAATTCTGTTCTGAAGCCAGTGTGCTCTTCATGGACATCACCAAGAGTGTGTGCATATGTAGACCTCCTGAAGAATGAGGACAGCTCCGAGATATGGCGAGGAATGTAGAGCAGCCATTGTTTACTGCTTCAATAGATTTTAATGTGTTACTGAACATTGAAGAATATTATATCCTGAGTACCATTGCTTCTGGAATATTTCTGGAACCGAAAAATCATTACTATTGTTGTTTCCTGACTGCCACCCCTGCCACCCAGCCACTCAGCAGAGCCTGAGATTTGCTTGGAGTGCATTCATACGGAACTTGCTGCAGAGCCAGCACTGGTCATTGTTTCTCTCTGATTTATGCCCCAGTGTCTCCAACAAGCCTCAACCCGCTCTCGCACAGTCACAGGCCCATCGTGAATGGCCGTTCTCCCCATCACTTGGTGCTTAGGAACTATCATAATTTTGGCTGAAAATATAACAATATCTTCTCAAGAATGATATTAAAATAAGGAAATCAATCTGGACCTCACTGAGGAGACCCAACAGGGCAGAAATATTGTTGGAGTTGCTTGTTTATGCGTGACAAGGTGATGTGGCCTAGCCGTTTTTTTCTGGACTCCACCTATTGGTGGTAGGACCAACACTTTTTCAGATGGCTGGTCTTTTTTTGCAGGAGAACAGATAGGCTGCAAAATAATTTTTTTCTGGAAAGTTGTCCAGAGCGATATCAGTAATTAGTTCAAAACTTTCAATCCATTTCATTGTGGTTACACTTTAGCTCCATAGCTGAAAGGGGTAATGGCAGGCGTGGGTACATTACGCTGTGGAGAAACAAGCCGCATCTCGCTGATGAGCCCCAGCAAGGTTAACAAATGTCTGCAGTTTCTTGTGTTCCAATGCAGAAGAGACGTGTTTTAGCTGATCATGCTGGACTACTCCCATTGGGGACAGGACGATGGTTAATTACCTGTGGCTCATCGCCATCTCCACTTCTGCAGAAATGCGAAATATGGTGCTATAGAAGCATGGCCAGAGCCATGGTTATGTTGAAAAGACCTACCCAACCAAAAGTCCTAAAAAAGGCTGTGGGGCTGTCCCCTGCAGCTGGCCCATAGTCCCCCCCAAACAAAAGGATGTGGTGGCTGGGGGGGTGTCCCCCACATCCCCCCGCTCACTATACTTTATAGTATAGTGAGCGGTGGTTGCGGGGGGCACCCCCACAGCTGACCCAAAAAAAAGGAAAGGAACCTGCGGCGCCGGTTCCCTATCACAGAAGTGAAAGGGAACAGCCGTTGCAGGGACAGAGCGAGATGGATGCAAGGTAAGTAGGGGCGTGGGGGTGTGTTGGGGGTGGGTAGGGGTGTGGGTGGTGTGTGGATAGCGGTTTGGGTAACTCAGTAATGTTCAGGGGAGAAAAGACCAAAGATTATTTTGAAAAATAATCTTCTGTCTTTTCTCCCTCAAACATTTCCGCTTCGGTAAATCAACCTCAAATCTTAAAACAGGCATCAGTTATATAAAGGTAAAGGGCAATATCCTGCATAAAAATTAAAAATAAATCGGTCCTGCTACCACTATCAAGGAGGCTAATTATTTGGAATTAGAAACGGGTTAAGCTTAATTTTTTAATGCATTCTCACCCATATTTGCTCTTGGTCTAATAGGTCAACTAGAGGATGTTTTCTTTCAATATCCAAATTGTTGAACCATAGAACAGACAGTAGGTAGGCATCAGCTTCAATTACTCATGTATATCATTTGCAGTATTTACTTTACATATTGCATTGCATACTTATGTTTTCAAGCATGTGCACTGTGGAATACCAGTGGGTTCATTAATCAATCTTTGATAGCATGCTTAATACCAGAGACCAGTCTCTAAGCGTAGGTCTGGGATTGAAACCTGTGCTGCTCTGCATTGTCTTGCTTCCAAGGCAAACATGTTGCCCCTGAGCTATGCTCCCGGTTAACACTGCTGCCCTCATCTTGTACCACACCTGAAATTAAAGTAGCATATTTCTTGCACTGTAAGATTGGCTGAAATGAGAGCAGATCTTCAGAGCCACACCAATCATTTCATCTCCAGGCATGGGTGATGAATAGTTCACAATTGAAGGACAACCATGAAGCCAAGGTCAGGCAGGATCTACACAATCCTTGGGCTGCAAGAGCCAGCCACAACAAAGCTCAGTTCGAAATGATGGTGGCTATAACCCTGTTCCACTACCTCAGAATATATCATTCCTAAAATATATGTTCCCACATCATCTATATCAAACATTCAAAATAGGAAAATCGACTAAATATAAAGACAGCAGAAAAGATTCAGTTTACTAAAAACCTGCGTAGGATGGAATGAACAATGATCAAATATGCACATGAATAAAATGGTAGCACAGCGTTTCAACATTTTATCAAATCAATCAAATATGATCCCAGATTTTTGCATTCAAAATTCAATCTTCCACACTGAACCAAGGTTATTTCTAACAGATGACTACAAAGGCAAACTTTCTGGATTGATCGTCTTTCAGCCCTGTTGGACCCCGAACAAGAATTTAAATATGCTCTGTTATATTTCCTTCTGTAAAACAATGAATCAAGACTTTTAATATGATAGGCGAATAAATTAGTGTTTTATAATTGTTTATTTATTGAACTGTTTTTCTAATCTTTCTATGTCGAATTAAGATTATGTTCTAGAACTCCATTAATGGCAGGCACAGAATGGGGAAGCCAAAAAGGAGAGCAGGGCATAAGAACTGCTATTGGACGAGCTGCTCGGAAACACGCCCATGAACTGACGAATGTTGATGTGCCTAACAACTTCAAGTCAGTGTCTGGGATTTCCTACTCCATAAGAAAACAAGTGAATTGGTAAAGTGCAAAATTTAGGTTCAGTTGGTGTCATTGGGTGAAACTGATACTTTTTTCAATTTGCGTAAATGCAAAATTATGATTTGATTTCAGTCATGGGTATGGTGTAGTTGCAAGTAAAAAAGACCAGTAAAAAGTAGTTTCCAAATATTTTTTTGGAATCCCAAGTTCAAAACAAAGACACCTACTGAATACTCATATCACTAGGACAACAGAGCACTATGAACCCAGAATCGTCTGCAAAATGTCCATATTCCCCCACAGTGATGATACAGTATTAGATATTGGAGGAAGGTGCAATGTATAAGCAGCATTACAGGCTGCACATAAAACTGGTGCCGCATTATAGACCTAGAACCCCCTACATCATTCTCTCCATGCACTTCCATTTCAATCATAAACTCCAGACCAAATAGAGCGAGGCCAAGAATCTGGAGCTGTCACAAGTCAACCATTATTACTTGAATGGCACAAAGACTGCTGGTTGTTTTCAGGCCAGTTTCAAAACAGCACTGATGCTATCTTATCATCTTTGCAGGAACTGCTTAACCTTTACTTGGTTTCTGGAACAGCTGCTGCCCGAAACCATTGGCCATTGTCTCCCCCTTTCTTAAGGTACCTTCCTTTCATCTGGACGTACCCTTTAATGTTGCCTATTTGTCTCCTCTCTACTGCTGCTAACATTTTGAGAATTCTTAGAAAGGCTTTGCCATTTCTATAAAACCAACAAGCTTCTCCGCACAAGGAAGCTGGATTTTGGCCGAGTCATGCGATGGAATCTATGCTCCTGGCAGGTATGGATGACATACATTTGGCAAGTGCCATTGCCAGTCCCTCAGCTATTGTACTGCACAACCTTTTCCGCAGTATCCAATACTGTTGACATCCTCATCGGCTGGAACTCATCTGGATCTCTGGTCTTGCCCTATCCTGGATTGCTTCTAGGACTCATAGGATGAGCCTTTCCTTTCTTCTTTCATCCCTCATACACGTATGCTGCTGACACCCAACTCCTCATCCATGTTGATGGACATTTAGGGACATCTATTGCCACAGACAAAGCCAGTCATGGTTGCACCATGAAAACTCCATGTAAAAAGCGTCCCAGTAAAAAGCATTCCTCATTTGCTACTGATCTGCAATGTGGCCTTGAGGCTGATAACCAACACATTGGCACAGTCTCACAGTAATTACACTATTTATGCAACCTCCTCGTTAGCTGTTTATTAGACATTATTTTGAATTCCCTTTGCATCTCTCCCGATTACTTCTATGGGCACAAACTCTCAATTCTTTTATTGAAATTCTCTCAGTATCATGCGATTTGAAACTTGCATTCTGCCAATTCCTCTGACTGCCAGGGCCCTGCCTCATGCCACTTCACCACTGTCATGTTTCACTGAATCACTTTGTTTTGCGCGCCCCTTCATATGGACTATATTGCCCAAACATGTTCCAGACCATCCACTTAAAGTGGATGAAAATGCCAAAAGTCATGCGGTATAAGGACCCTAAAAAAGTACATTCTGTTAATTCAGCATTTCAAAATATGCAAGGTGCAGAGCTACAAGAGTTCAATTATCACCAGTGATATACATGTAGAAAGGGGGCTTTAATGTGTCATAACAGCCCTTAGGCCCAGGTTATAGGCCCGAGCAAAATTTCAAGACTGTCAGAGAATGGGATGACCAAACAAAATCCATATAATTTGGTGGAAAGAGATTAAGAAAACAATTTCCGCTGAAGCTGGTTTTTGAAGATATATTAATGTTTCATTAAATTAAAGCAGGGTGAGTAATTGGCAGGTAAAACACTAAAAGGCCTGCAGTTGGTTATGTTCCTCAGTTTAACCGGATTAGTGTAGTGGTGCATTGCGAAGTGACTTGCGTTGCTGCATTGGGGTCACTCTGTACCCCCTAACAATGGGAGTGCACATGGCAGCCCTCGTGTATAAGCGCATTCTTCAAAAGGCGCCAGCGCTAAGGTCTAGGAACGGTGGTCACGGGGGACAGTATCGTTGTGCGGTATGATGTTCACTAATGCGTTAGCCAGCCCCGCCGCGTGGGCTTTACTGCCGAAAATGGAAAGCACAGTGTGTATCAGTGAATTATAATCGTTTGGAAAAATATCAACAGGAAGGATATCGCGCTGAAGACAAGTAGTATTCTTCCTGCTCTGGGTCAGAGGTTATTTCGCTTCCCGTATTTAGTGTGTGGGGAATCGAGCATCTGTGCACATTCCATGTGAGGCAACACGTTGCCAAAAACCATTATGAATTGTTCTTTCCCAATCCCAGGTGTGTCTATGTAGCTTGTTCGCTTTATCTCACACAAAAACATACTGTGAAGTGCGAGTGCAATGTTTATTATCAAGTTAGCCTCCGATTCCAGCTGTTTGTTCCTTGTGCTTCTTTATTTCTGAGAACGTCACGCGTGCATGCGGATTCTTTCCCTCATGGTGGCGTGCTTGCATGGATTTGAACCACCCTAGTTGCTAGAATTCAGCTCGGAATTATTTCTATGAGGAGGGCTACTACTCCAACAATAGTCTTTCACAAAATGGCCGGTATAAAGACTTCCAGTTAATAATGTCAAAGCTGTGTTCTTGTGTATAGCAATTGCCTCTACATGGGCCTACCATGAAAACTTCAACGGACCCTGAACTAGGCAGCCTGGCCCTGTCTCTTGAACATATTACAAGCCTTAAATCCCTGAATTTGACTGTCATAAGAATGTAGGCTCAAAGTCATGATGCTCTTTTCCATCACAGCCGCTTCTAGAGGGTTGCAGAGGTGGTCGACCCAACTGGACCCCTCCTCCAAAGTGCACCCCCACCACCCACTTTTAACGTTAGTTGAAAAACTTTGTCAGCCAGGGGTAAGCCAGACAACCGACCAAATTATTTTTGTGCGCTTTTGTCAAGAAACTCATGCTCATTGACAATTGCAGGGGAAAAAATGTTTTGCAAGGTTTGAAAATGCACTTAGAACAAGCACTGGCAATGCCAACAGCTTGTCCTTTTGTGCAGGCATGGGATAGACACTTGCCAGGCACAGCCGTAGAGGCATTAACTGGCCATTGATGGTAGCAGGTGCAAAATGATGCGAGTACCTGGGCATCTAATAGCAGTGTCTGGCAAGTGCCTAATACTTATACACAAGCCGGAACTGTTGGCAATGCCAATAATTATTTTTAACTGGACTTCAGGGAAGGACACACATAGTGCTTATAAATCGACATGGCTGAAGGCAGACCTGGCACGATGTTTTTATTATCCCAGTAGCAGGTTTACAACTCCAATTAAGCCATTCATTCTCCAAAGACTGTTTTGAAAAAAAAAACACTGGCAGGCACTTAGAGTAAAATGTTTGATGGTAAGGCTTGCTAAAGTGAGCCCAAAGAGTTCCCATGAGGAGGAGTTTTGGGTAAGATGGGGTGAGGAACTGGGTGGGAATGGCCATAGCGATTAGCATGACTAAGAGCAGTCAATGGGTGGGCACATAACCAAAAAACACCTTTGGGCTATGTGTCACTCTTCATATGTCATTCCTCCCTATCTACCTATATATACTCTATTTCAATAGTTTTGGCTTTTAGGTCTTGCAAGAGACACCTAATGGCGCAAACGAAAAATCAAAGGTCATCCCCTGATTAAGCCGAGCAGCATATTTTGCATTTGTATTTGTTTATTATTTATATCGCGCTCCGAACCCTGAGGTAACTGGGCGATTGAGAACTTAGTTGTTACATACATGGAAAAAAAGCAGAAACAGTTAGGGAGACCAATGGTTACAGTTAGGTCTGGTGACAGGCATATACAGATAAGCGCAGGCGAGTTAGGCGAACATGTGATGGAAATCTAGAGATGGAAGACAGGAGCCTCATCGGTTAGGCTTATTGCCGAGTCAACTATTTATTCCGGATTTGAAAATCGGGAAGGATGGTTCTTGTCTGTAGGCGAAGGGTATGGAGTTCCAACGCTTGGCTGCTTGGACTGGGAAGCTGGCTCCTCCCGCGGTTTTTAGGTTGAACCTAGGTACTGAGAGGCAATGGGAAAGGGCGGATCTGGTGGGACAAAATGGTTGGTACTTACTGAATTCATCTGATAAGTGTTTGGGGGCAATGTTTGCAATGCATTTGTGTGTGATTGCCAGGGTGCGAAGAGTAATTCTATCATGAACCGACAACTAGTTGGCATCCCATCTGATAGTTGAGATGCGGCTGGATCTAGGAAGGTTCACTGCTGCTCTCAATTAGTTATTTTGTAGGACCTGTTGCCTATTTAGATTCAGTTCAGAGGATCCTAGGAATAGTGTGTTGCAATAGTCAATCTTAGACAATGCTAAGGCTCTGGCAAGCGTTAAGCAACTGCTAGCAGACAGAAAGGATTTACAACTGTAGATTAGCTTGTTGGTGTAAGCTGTGGAGGACGTCACAGAACTGACTTGTTTCTTTAGGGAAAATGTTTAGTCGAGGTATACCCCCAAGGTTTTTATTTCCTTGGTGGTTTTGATCGTATTTCCATCAATACTGAAGGATGTGTACCTCTGGTCTAGTTTATCCAGGCATGCCTGAGTGCCCACAATCAGGAGCTCGGTCTTATCGTCGTTAAGACACAGTGGCCATCCAGGCCTGGATTTCTAAGCAGATTTCGTTAATTAGCTTAGAGTCCTCATTGTAACGGCCAGTGAGCAGGATGAGGACCTGGGTGTAATCTGCATAGTTGGTGTAGATGACACCCAAGCTGTCCAACCGATCAAAGAGAAGCTTTGTGAAAATATTATATAGTGTTGGTGACACGCAATAGCCTTGTGGGACTCTACAGTGTATAGGGCTTGGGTCGGCTGAGGCTAAGGGTGAAAAAACTCTCGTGGTTCGATTGGATAAAAAGGATTTGATCCAATTAGAAGCGTTGGTGGAGGAGGCAGCTGCAGTGGTAAGATGTCCAGTTAGGATTTAGCGGTCGACTAGGTCAAAGACCGCAGACAAGTCTAGCAGAAAAAGGATCGCCAGGCTGCCTTTGTCCTTCGCCTTGTCCATCTGGATTTTCAGATCCAGGAGAGCTGTCTCTTTTCCATGTCTTGGACTAAAACTGGATTGTCTAAGGCCTAATAAGTTGTTTTCCTCCTAGTGCTTCTGGATTTGCAGGTATGCAACTCTGTCCAGGGTTTTTAAGAGGAAAGGGGCAGTGATAGTCGGTCTGTAGTTTGTTGGCATGTTCGAGTCTAAGTTGGGTTTCTTTAAAAGAGGCATGGCCCAGGTCTCCTTAAGATTGTTAGGTACTCGATTATTCTCAAAGGCTGAGTTTATCAGTGTGGCAATGAATTGGGCCAGTTCTTTGTCACCTTCCTTAATGATGGAGCTGGGCAGATGTCTCCTTGATAGTGCAATGGTTTCAGACTTTTAATGATGTCTTCCACTTCCTTAGGTGTCACTTGAGAGAATGCAAAAGGTGGACATAGAGGTGGCCGTTGTTCAGGTGCTAATTTACCATAGTGGCAAGTTGGTAGGCTATTCTTTTTAGATTCTTTTTTGTTTTGTAGTAACGTTATTTTGTCAGCTAAGGCTTGTTGGATTTTCGTGCACCAGACTGCATCTTTAATGCAGTCCTCAATAGGGGTTGCTGGTGATTCTAGTTCCTTTAGGATGCGAAAGAGCTCCTTGGTACTAGCTTTGGTGTTATGGATTCTATTCTTATAGGCTTCTTTTTTTGTGGATAGGATGGCCACTTTGTAGGATGCTGCCGCTGTGGTGAACATGGTTTTGTTATGACTGGTGGGTGATTTTTGCCAAGGGGTTTCCGCTGACCCTTTGATATTCCTTAGTATTTTGGGCATGAACCAGTTGTTGAGGTGGGCAATTGGTTTGGCTTTTCTTTGTTTAAGAGGTGCAGAGATCTTTAAGGCTGATTCCAGGGTATTGTATAGGTTGACTAATTTGTTCGAGTCTAGGTTCTTGTAGGTGGACACGTCCAGGATGTTATTGATAAGTGGTTGGAGACTGGAAATTATGATGTTTCGACTGTTTCTGGATAAGGTGGGGGGTACGATGATAGTGTTTGGGGGTTATCCCTTGGATAGAGAATGAAAGTGGTGGTCGGACCAGGCAACTGGTTCATTCTGGAGGATTGTTATGGCACAATTGAGGTCAGACACCCACTCCAGGATTCATCCCTTAGTGTGTGTAGGTTTTGTGACTTTGTGTTTGAAGCCAAGTTGGGATATTAATTTTTCCAAGGCTAGGGCATGTGTTTCGTTAGGGTCCTGCAATCCTAGGTTAACGTCTCCCAGGAGGATGGTTTGTGAGGCAAGTTTGGTGTTAGCAGAGAGGAGGTTAGTGATGTTTTCATTAAAGGAAGAGATTGGGCCTGGAGGGCGAATGATGAGATGCATAAGAATGGTTTGTGTAGTTGAAAGTGCAATTTTAACTGATAACTGATAGGAGTTCCGCAGAAGGAAGACTGGTATGGGAGGTGGCTCTGAGGCCCAGGTGGGGTTTTGTGTTGAAGGCCACTCCTCCTCCTTTGCCTGAGTTTCTGTCAGCCCTGATAACAGTGTATCCCTCTCGGAGGGCTAGTGAGACAGCTCGGCCTGCTGCCTGATGAAGCCAAGTTTCGGTAATGGCCAGGTAGTCTAGGCAGGTAGCCGTGATAAGGTCGGTGATGTTGAGGGCATGGGCCACTAGTGAGCGAGCGTTGATAAGTGCTCCTTTGATGGTGGGTGGCGGAAGTGTGGCTAGAGGTCCTCCTGTGCTCTGCTTTACCAATGATGATGGAGCCAGGGTAAATAATGGGTCGGTAGTGGTGGTAGTAGGGGTGGGTGGGTTAGGAGGCTCAGATAATGCTGCTAAGCAGATGGTTGGGAGGCGATTTTTAGGAATGGGCAGTGTGTGTTGAGTGACCCTCCTTAAAGTGACCTTTTGGTTGGGGAAGTGAGAGCCTAATCTCTTATTTCTTCTGCCGACAGGACATGGGATACGTGGGGTGGGAGGTAAGGCGAAACGCTGTATCCATTCAGTGGGGCTGAGTATGGGACTGGCTACAACCTTAGTGAGGATGCCAACTGTAGGGATGACATTTTTACTAGGTTGGAGAGGTGGCAGGAAGTTAGATGGGGTGATGGTGTGGAATAATGGAAGGATGGAGGCCATTGCCAAGGTTATTCTATGGAAGGTGGCCATGGTGGTGCGGGATTGGAAGCGGGGCTGGAGAGCAAGAAGGGAGAGTTTCTATGTTGTGACTGGGGTGCAGCAGTACTGGGGCTAAATCGCAAGATCGCAAGAGCAAGATTCTGAGTTAGGAGTGGGCTGGGCATCACAAAGCAAGGTGTAGACTAGGTCTTCTGACTAGGTCTTGTGAGACATACGATTTTCATGTGACTAGGTCTTGTGAGACATATGATTTTCGATCTGAGTAGGCTAGGCTATTTACTCAGGAGCATCGGGTTAGTAAATCGGGTTAGGCAAGTGCAAATTGCTCAGGGCAACAATGTGTGAAGGGTTTGGTTGGGCTAATGTAGACCTCGATTTGTCAGTAGTCAAATAAGCAAGCATAAACCAGATGCAACAATTCATATAGTGGAATGCTTGGCATGGTCTAAGTACAATTGAAAGCAGTGGACAGGGCATAGGCTAATCAGGTCTGACACAGTGGCTAAATACTATGAAAACCAGTGATGCATTGTGCAGGCAGGCTAATAAGAAGTGATACGGTGAGCAAAAACCTCAAGAGCAGTAGATGCAATGCAAGTAAAATCCAATTTGACTAAGTACTTTGCGAACCATTACTGTAATGTGGAATTCAAATTAATGCAGTAGGCAGGCAGGCTAATAGGATCTGGTATGTGGAGCAAATACTATGGGGCAATGAATGCGGGATGAATGTGCAAGTAAAAGTGGGGCAAGGCAAACAAGGCAATCTAGCACTGAGACGGTCAAGTAAGCAGCAACACAGGCACAATTGGTATAAACAGTATTGCGGGCTGATTTTGCGAGTACTCAGGCCGTTCTGATGTCGAGAAATGGTAAGTGAGGTGCAAAGAGGACTTTGTTTTAAAGAGATTATCCTTGAGCATGCAGAGCATACAAGTAGTTGTAATCACTTGTAATTAGAACAACCTGGGCTGGTTGATTAAACTAGGGGTGACTACTTGCACTAGGTGTCAAAAATGCTTCAAGCATTTACGAGGAAGGCTATGCTATTTAGTGGGAAAGCTGGTCGTAGGATGGCAAGTTGACTAATGGCAGCATTGACAATATATAGTGTTAATGATGAGTATACATAAAAAGTCAAGAGGAGTTGATGCAAATGCACTAGGCATAGTGAGCAGAGAGATCTGATCAGAATTGTTCGGGATGGCAGCGTTCGGCTGGCAAAGATCTAGTTAGCGGGATCTTAGCAGGGAGACAGTGGAGCAGATTTTCTTACCCTGTAGGGCGGCCAAGGTGCAGGACTTCGGAACAGCATGGGGCATCCTGCGGCCGCGGAACGGCCCTGACAGGCACAGACAGGCCCTTTTCCTCAGCCCTTCGCCAAAAGGCCAGCTTCTGCCTGCCGGTTCTGTTGGGGGCGAGAAGTAGCAGCAGGCACCCAATCAGATGCTGCAGTGCTTTGATTATGAGATGCCTTGTGGAATGCAGTCGTAGACTTGTGCAGCCATTGAACACGTTGAGGCTAATGGTGCCTAGTGTCAAATGTGGCTAAAAAAGCGACTGAATGTCTGAATTGAAGCTGCAAACGCTTCGTTGGCACAGATACAGTGCTTATAAGGAAAACAGCGAGATGGGCGAAATATTAATAAAGATTCAACTGACTGTCGTCAGGGCTCCATATCTCACCGGGATACTTCTTGTGCTGTAGTGAGATTCGGGTGATGGGGAGAGAAGGCTCCTGCCCTCTACTCCCAGCTGCTGCGCTAGATGAGATCCTTCTGGGCACAGACAGGCCCTTTTCCTCGGCCTTCGCAGAAAGGCTGGCTTCCACCTGCCGGTTCTTGTGGGGGCTGGAAGTAGCAGTGGCAGCCAATCTGATGCTGCGGTACTGTGATTCGGAGATGCCTTGTGGAATGCAGTCGTAGACTTGTGCGGCCATTGAACACATTGAGGCTAATGGCGCCTAGTGCCAAACGTGGCTAAAAAAGCTGCAAACGCTTTGTTAGCATAGATACAGTGCTTATAAGGAAAACAGCAAGATGGGCCAAATATTTATGAAGATTCAACTGACTCTCATCAGGGCTCGATATCTCACTGGGATACCTCTTGTGCTGCAGTGGTACGGGTGATGGGGAGAGAAGGCTCCTGCCCTCTACTCCCAGCTGCTGGGCTAGATATGCCACATACCTGCAAAGTGAAACTTCCAACTGAGCATACAAAGCTTGTGGCCTTTTACTGCTAGGCTGAGTGTTGAGAAAAATTACATCAGCACCAAGCCCAGAGTACATTACCAGCTCAGAAGGTGTACGCTTGACTCACTATCATAGACATATTGCTCAAATAAAAAGAAATCTGTTGTCATTCCAATGTCCCCAAAATACTCCTTGATTGTAAGCAAAGCAGCCTACACCCACGTTGGTGCTGTTTGTCCCCCTCTCCTTTCTCATAGGTGATATATTTACAGATACAGAATGCGGGTAATTTACTTACTGACTGAATTGTTTATATATTCAGAGAATCCTTTATTTACATACAACTAGTATTTATTAACTGAACCAAAGACATACATTTACAATATGCAGACTGAACGCAAACAGTACCACCCGAGAGCATGCTGAGTGACCCAAAGTACATATTTTCAGGGTCACATTATTTTTGTCAGCCTGCACCCTCCTTAGGCCATGTCCAGCAATTAAGACAATCCCGCTTGTCAGAGCTCTCCTCAATTTCACATTTCACTCAAAGCTCTGGTCCTGGCAATGCAAGCCCTTTGCATGCATTGAAATTAATACTAGGGCCGAGCTGGGCGTGAGGTGAGAGTGTTGGTTGGCAAGCTCCTTCTGAGCCCTGGCTACCAATTAGAACCAGGTTACATAGCAACACGTGCAATGTGCTTTCAGTTCCTGTGTAGGGAAGCCTGTGGAGCGTGGACCCTGGCTCGAGTAGAAGTACACTGCTCCACTCGCTGGTTGGGAGAGGTATGTTTGCTAAAACAAATATATATATATATATATATATATATATATTCAATACATATTCAATGAAAAAACTTTGTTAAAGGGCAGTTATGTTAAGTTGCACTAATACAAACCAATGAAAGAGACTTTATGGTTACAAATAAAACCGAAAACCCTCAGAAATTCACCAGTTATGGTAAGCTAAACGACCATAACTCACACCATCACTATGCAATGCTAAGACTAACACCCATGACATCAAAGATGACATCACAAATGTCATTGATGACATCACTGATGACATCACATGTCTCGCTTCCTCTTTTTATTGTTCACTGACATATCAAGACCAGGTGGTTTTTATTCACTGACAGTTAAGAACAAAAAATTGAAAAGGTACTATATTTGAAGACCTTACTCTTCTCATATGTTCTTACACTACTTTTCTTAGGGTTCAGTCACATCATATGATAAATATACATAGGGGAAGAAGTAAGCCTGAAATACAGCCATCATTTCTGTACCTGAAGATAATCAGTTATGCTATGAACACTTTCTGTTAACATTGCTGCTTTTTTGCTTACTTTACTTTTCCTGTGTATGCTCATATTTTAATGCGTTGTGGTCTCTTTATGTTTTGTGTGTAGTAGTTCAATTATGTAGTAAGTGAGGCATTGTTACCTACTTATTATATGTTTCACAGTATGCAAAACTCTGAAACAAAAGCACTCATCATTTCACTATCCAACATAGCAACAATTTGAATATTGCATCCTCTATGGTGCATGCTGCAGACAATGCCTATGTTTCTACATGAGTATGTTCATGTACTGGAAAGAACTCTGTAATGCAATGGTGTTTATAGTAATGCATTGCTTGATGAACTATGTATCTCATGATAGTTCTCACAATGACCTCTGATAGTTTTCTGCCAAAAAATTATAATGACAATCCCTTGTGGAGGCTTTTGATGAGAGTAAATACACATGGATGTCATCATCAGTGATGCCATCAATGCCATTTGTGATGTCATCATTGATGCCATGGGTGTTAGTCTTAGCAGTGCGCGGTGGTGGCACGAGTTATGGTTGCTTAGCTTTACATAACTGGCGAACTTCTGGGGGTTTTCGGTTTTACTTGTAACCATACCATCTCTTTAACAAAGTTTTTTCATTGAATTTCATGGGTTTTTATTAGTGCTACTTAACCATAACGTCCTTTTATCAAGGTTTTTTCATTGAATATATATATATACATATATATACATATATATATATATATATATATATATTTCATTGAATTTCGTGGGCTTTTACCAGGATAACATTAGCTCCTATAGATGTACCATACAATATACAGAACCGCCTTGGCCTCTTGGACTGGTTTGAAGAACATTTTCCTCGGGATGAAATGAGTGAAGGCAGTGATACTATTGGTACACAATGCAGTTTATAAAGTAAACCAACTAATGCACATTGTTCCACATGTACCTGACACATTTTTTTAACTTTAAGAGTACAAACAGACAATCACACCAATGCCCTAGAAACAGTAAATCATGTACAACTGCAAAAAGATATGAAACAAGAAAAAGACACTGTACAAAATCATGTAGTCCGCTTAGAAGAAAAAATGGATCAATTATTGCATTATTTTGTTGATTTGAAAGACTTTGTACAAAGACATATCATGGAGAATATTAAATATCACTGCTGCACATGCACCTGTACCTCTTCTCTCTGTCCCAGCCAACCATCCCCACAAATTTCCTGTAACCAAAGACGTTATGATGTGACCTCAATCGCTTCCTACCCTAATACCTAAACTCTAGAAAATCCCAATTCCCCTGTATATGTCTCTATTTCTACTTCCCCCTCTCTTTCGTAATTTGTATATTTTTGTGTATAAATAAAGTTATATGTGTACTGTTGCTGTATTTCTCTGTGTTTTATTTTTTAAAAGCCCCGTTTGGTGTCCGCGGACAGGGAGACTGTCCAGAGTGTCCGTAATTTATCAAAATGGTATGTCCTGCAGACACTTACCCTGTCTGCAGTGTCCGCAATAAAGATGGAGCTGTCCGTAGAACACCAAGCCTGTCTGGAATGTCCACAATTAGGCAAAATGGGAGTGTCCTTCGCTTACCTGTCCGGGCTGTCCATAATCAAAATGGAAGTATCCATAGAACATTAAGTCTGTTCACTTGTCCGCAACATTGTGACACACAGTAAGGTGTTTTATTGTGAAACTTCACCCTTGCACATGTCCCAGACCATGCCCCTGTCGATCTGGATACTTTCTGGGACTTTTTGAGCCCTTTTTGGTGTTTGAAGTGTCCACGGACAGTGTGGCTGTCCACGGAGCGCTCCCCAGCACCCCAATAAAAGGCCACACCCTAGAGCTGCTCCTCATTCTATTTTTGGTTGTCAGCGAGAGCACTGCTCAACATTGCTCGTGTCCTATATTGGATTTGCTGCTGACCTCTGCCTGCAGTGCTGTGTGTGCTGTGCCACATTTGGAGAAGAACCTTCCTCTGCCTGCTGTGCTGTGCTACATTTGAAAAACTATCCCAGATGACAACCATGGCTTCTACTACTGCAGCTCCCTCGGCTTCAGCACCACCACCACCCTCTCCACCACCAACACCTTCCCAAGGACCTGGAGAGGGGAACAGGCATGGAGATGTAGAAAGGGATGAAGAGGAAGACGAGGATGAGGTAGTGGAAGTCCTTACTACTGCCAGCCAGCATGAGTCTTGGGTGTGGAGGCTCTTTGCCACCATTGGAGGGGTTCCCAAGGCACGTGCAGACAAGGTGTGCTGCATTGAGTGTGACTTGGTGCTCAGTCATAGCAAACCAGGTCTGTATAGCTACGGGAACACTTCCATGCGGCGACACCTAAGGTCATTTCACAAGGCGGCAGTTCGGAGGGTCGTCCCCTTCGATCAAAGTAGTAGGTTGAGTTCCACTCCAACATGCTCTGTATCTGCTCCTGCTACAACGAAGAGAAACTCTTGTGGGGCAGTGCATCCTGGAAACAGCCTCACAGGCCATACGCGATGCAGGAGACCCTTACCTTTCGAGGATCACTGTATTGTGTATGTACTGTGATGCAGTACTCTGCAGGTGGAGACACTTCGAAGTGCTTTTGAGGCTACAGTCTGGGAGCATGAGAAAGTCTGCCACCTACCTAAGTAATGCCCACCCAACATCTTCCTCTCTCCACCTGCCCTTCCTTATCCCTGTGGTTGGTGCCCCTTCCCTACCCTCCCTCCCATTCCTTTCCTAGTGTGCCGTGTATAAAAACACCAAATTAAATTCAAAACAACAAACCCCTCCCAAAAAAGGCTCTTTCCAGAGCCACCTTTCACAGTTTAAAAATAGAAGTGCCAATAAAATGGTGCATGCCCCTGTGCAAATTGTAAAGTCTGCAGACTTTTAAAAAAATGTTGGGTGGTGACACCATCAAAAACATTGGACTGTTCTCCGGGAGAAAGTGGTGGCTCTGAAAAGGGCCTTTTTGTGGTGTTTTTTTTATTTTTGGAAGGCTTCAAGTGGCCAACACCAAAATGCTTGCTATACTTGCAAAAAGGGCTGCAATGCATTTTGGATATTTTGCAGAAAAATCTGATTGCCAGCATCAGTAAGATGGACTCCATCTCAGCGAAAAATGTTTGTGCTACGAAACATAATATTTTCATTGTTGAAAAAGGACATACCAACATCTCTCAAAAAGGCACAAACACCCTTGTTGACATTGCGTCTCACTTTCTCCATTTGTGGACCAAATAATGAAGAGCGCAGCCACGTTTGTCTCTGTGCAATACGAGAAAAAAATACTCTGGAGTTTGGAAACATGTCCATGACTTTCCCAACTGCCTCTTTCATTGCAAACTGCAACAAGATTCCAGTAGCGTGTCCTAAACTGTTCCCTCCTCAATGAATAATAAGAATGTCTGGATGACGCTGTGTCACCAAAGTGGCACAAACTGGAATTAAATCCAGCCACTTTATTCCGCGCACTGCATACCAGTGCACATCCACATGATGGAATCCAAGATGAGCAGCCACTCCACAGTGCTCTGCATGCACGTCCAACCAATGCATCCACAAGTCTCCCAAAATCCAGACACTCTGCCTCCTAAAAGGCACAGCCATAGTCATAGCCATCTGCTCTCCTGTCAGCAAACAGATCTTCTGACACAGTCTCTCCTTACACACCACACCCAGAAAACCTTATTAACCAATCCCCGAGCCTACATAGTCCCATTTCCATGCCTGCCAGCCTCAAAAGCACTGGATGTGTCACGCGTGTTCCGCGGACTAGCACATTGTCAGTGGACATGCCGTGCAATTTGTGAGGCTGGGGTCAGAAATTGCAACCAGGATGGCAAATCACCTCTTTGGTGGTGGTTCTGAAAGGAGCCTTTTTTTTTAAAGCTGCTTCTACAGAAACACCTTTTATTTTGTATATTTATTTTAGGTTTCTTTTCTTATTTTCCTCCAAATATCTTTATATGAGCTTCTCAAAAACATTCCTTATATTACTAAACAGCATGGCATTTCACATGATGGATAAAAACATGCCATCTGTTTTAAAATTCCATCCATTTTTGCAAATCACTCAACAAAGTAGAAGCACTGACATTTTCCAAATGCAAAGCACCACAACAAAGCACTACTACAATTGGGCTGTTAAACCTGGAAATATCCTTACAAACTACCAGCACTCCCTGCAAATTAAAACCAGGCACAGTGCACCACAGCACCTCCACTCCTTTTAAACCAAAATTGGTAGCCACATTCCTTGATTTAGCATTCACCTCCAAACCATTTACAAATATATCTCCAACCACAAACACCCTGACTTTCACCACCTCTGCCATCTTCACTACACACAGATTCTCTCCTGACAAAGCAAAGCCTAACACCTGATTGGGTAATCCTCCCAGTCCCAGTTCCATGCCATGCATGCTCAGAAGCCCCGGATGTGGCACGCCCTGTCCGCGGACAACAGCGGTGTCCGCAGACCCCGTAACAAAGGGGCAGCCCTTCTTCCCTTTCCACTTCACTCTGTGCACCACTCCCTCATTGGTACTGTTAAGCAGTCACACAACCATCCACCAATCACATCCAAGAACTCTACATCTAACTCTGTCATCACAGTTTAACACTTTAGATGTACTGTTCATGACTCTGAGTACAAGTCTCCTGTGATTTCAAAGCACCTACAGCAAAAACTACTGTAAAACTCTCCAAGATTTCTGCTTCCAGATTCATCCACATCCACATGCATCAACACAAACTACAGGTATGAATATTTTGTGCACAATACATTTACAACTCTTTTACAAATATATATGAACAGGGCACCTACTACCTACCCCTATAACCTGCAAAGAATGCATACTGTAATTCCTCCATTCTGCTATGTTCAAGTGTCACTTGGAAAACTGTGTGCTGCTCAAGTTTTCATTTACCCCTATCACTCAGTGTAATGTGCAAACTGTTATTCTCTTCATTCATTCTTTCATTTTTATAACCACTGCCCCCTTAACACACCTATTTATACACATTTCAAATGGCACTGTTCTCAATGTAGACATGCATTTGTTAGATTCTGCAGTAATAGTGCATTATGTTAATTGTACATAGGACGCATATACAGTTTCCTTTTTCTGTGTGCATTCTGGGCATTTTACATAAAACCTGCCACTTGAACTTGCATTAGAAATGATTCCAATAGGGGTTTTCTTTTTTTCATGTCCAAACATATCAGAGAGTGTGGTGATGAATTGGAAATATGACATTTGAAACAATTATGCAAGTGGCCATTAAAAGAAAGGGTTTTAAGCACACAGCTTTATAAGAAAGTGCCATTTGATGTTAGGAGATGGGAGAAATTGCAGTATGATTGTGGACATTAAGTGGCAGGAACCCTGTTCAAATGCATGTGATGTATGTACTGGCAATGCAGGGTACCTCCTACTTACCCTGTATAACATACTGTAATTTCTCCCATCTGCTATCATCTTCAAAGCTGTGTGCTTTCCAAGTTTTCATTTCCCATGTCACTCATTGTAATGTGCAAACTGTTATTCTCTTCATTCATTGTGGCATTTTTACAACCACTGCCCCCTTAAAACACCTATTATGAAATTCGTAGAATGCACACACAACAGGAAACCATGTATCTTACCAAAGCATTGTAAGTACATGCATTGCATGCATTTGAACAGGGTTCCTGACACTTACTTTCCACAATCATACTGTCATTTCTCCCATCTCCTAACATCAAATGCACTTACTTACAAAGCTGTGTGCTTACACACTTTTGTTTAATGGCCGCTTGCATAATTTTTTCAAATGTCAAAAGCCATCATCACCATTCTCTCTGATATATTTGGACATGAAAAAAAACCCTATTGGAATCACTTCTAAACCAAGTTCAAGTACCAGGTTCTGTGTAAAATGACCGGAATTCACACAGACAAAGGAATGTACTGCATGTACATCCAATGCACAATTAACAGAACGCACTATTACTGCAAAAACAAAGGCATGTTTAGATTGAGAACAGTGGTATTTGAAATGTGGATACATAAATTTAAAAAAACTGAAAGACTTCTTCTGCTCATTCAGCAATCATGTATGTCGAGAAAAGCTAAGGGATTTTCACACACATACACAATCTCTTTTCCAATCTGTGCATCTTTCTAAGCCTTTTTTCCACCTACCACAACTTCCACTAATCCATTTCCACACTAAATACTGCAACAGCAACACATACACTACCTATCCCTGGCAAGAAATCCTTCTACAAATTTAACACATGTTATTCAACTGCAATTACTGTGCCAAATAAACAAATGTACAAACTTCCTTCTTTTGCAATTGCAGTGAAAACCACAATACTCAAGCCAGTGGCGTATCAAGTACAAAACAGAACCCAAATGAAACCTACTTTTTTCAGCCAACAAAGTAAGTGCAATACTGTCTTAGTGTTCTACCTATTACTTAGATAGTGTAATGTTCCTGTATTGTACAACACCCAATTGTATCAACAAAACAGCATTTGATTCACTATTACTAATTGCACCTCAGCAGGTGCACACTTTGTATTATCATCTAAACACCAGCATATCAACACACATACGAGTACAGCTTTCCCAACCAGAACTAGCAGCCCATTGCACAATCACACACCTCTACATGTATGCCTACTATCATACTCAGACACTCATGCACAGGGAACACATATAGAGTGCACAACCTCCCAACCCACAGTTTCTTTTTTCTCCAACAGACACCAAAGTATGCCTACCAAAAAGAAACTCCATAAAAAGAAATGAAGAAATAGAGCAGATCAAACTAAAAACGTCCAAAATAGGCATCCACCTGTAGCAGAATTTGTACAAAAAGTTAATACAAAACACCTAATACAGTCAATAAGCCAAACTGGAACAGCATGCAGGAAAGAAACTGTGACCCCACTTTCAAAATATAAAAATAAAAAAAAATGTTCTAAGAAGCTTTAAACAACCACTACTGCCAACGGTGCACCTACCAATGTTATATAGCTTCAAGAAAGCATTCCAAAAAATTAATTTTACAAGAAAAATTCCAGAACAGAGTCCTTCAGAACCTTTTTAAAACTGGTGAAAAATCATGTTCAACCCTGCAGAAAACTGATCCAGGAAGATCTCGTAGAAAGTGCTGCTCCTCAAAAGGAAAATCTGTATATTTACTTTAAACAGAATGAAACCACTAACAAAATTAATTAGTAAACTACAACAAGTACTTGAAAGCAAACACAATATTGGAAGAAAAACTGGACAATAACGAAATGCCTTCACAAGCAATCAGTAGAAATATAGATATATACCTACTCCTATAACCACTCCAACAGCTTAATTTATATGAGAGCATTATAATCCAAACTGTACACCCATTTCAAGCACTAATATGCCTTCAACCAAAAACAGCAAGTTGGCACCCTCTGAATTACTAAAAGGCATTTGTGGCAAAGTAGTCTATTTGACATTAGATCTCAAAGAAAATGTAGATACTCTAGGAGTACAACGGTCAATAGATCGATAATTGATTATCCTAGTGAATGGTGTACCTACAAAAGACAAACAAATTCGGCAGCAACTAACAGATTTAAACAAAGTTAGAGAAGCCCTGAAATATCTTAAAGACAACAATGAATACTACAAAGAAATAAATATTGAAAACAACCTAAGAGAAAGCACCAAAATAATTCAGGATTCCTCAGAAACTGGACAATTTGAACTTTTAGATCCTACTGCAGCCTCCAATATTTTAGACCACTATACAGTTCACCCACTGCACTCCAAGGACATCATAGTTGATGCACTGGAAACATATCAAATGCTACAAGCTAAAGGATCTCCAATCAGTATATGGGAAAAAAAAGTGTAGAAGCACAAGCCTTTCCTTTACATTTTCCTACTGGAAAAGGTGGAAGGTACAATGAAAGGTGCACACAGATAAATGCATCAGAATACCATACTTTACCAAAGTATTCTGAGGACCCCAGATTCAGATAAAATGTTGAATATATATTCCACCTCCTGTTTGAAAGTGAACTAGCAACTCTATGTTACGGAGTTGCACACACATTAAAAACAGGTTCCAATTTTCAGCTTCTGAATCAGAATTTGCTGGAGCTTAAGCTTCTAGGCGAACCAAATGTGGTTTGCAGGTAGGAAGGCTTTTTCTTTTTTTCTTATTTTTCGATGCTGAGATCTGATGCTGATAATAGTGGGGACTCTTGAGTGTGACGAGAAGGGTTTGTTCAGCACTAACTTAGAAGTGTGTGTTATGGAGATTACAAGAACGTATTTTCGTTCTAGTTTTCTTTGATATCCTTTATGAATATAAAATTATATTGATTAAGTCAATAAAGAGGTTGCGTGACAACACGTCTAATTATACGGTGGACTAGATAGATGCTGACCTTGAGACTAAAGCCATAGGGATGCTCTAGATACTGATGTGTTGTAATACATTGTTTGTGAGAGGAAACACTAGGAGAGGGGTTATTTAGGTATGCAATTTCAGACAGTTGTTTTAATAATGTTTACAATTGTACGTTTGTTCTATTTTTAGAAGTATCTGTTAAATGTTCATCCAAATCCTGATGAAGACATCCAAATCGGCCAAGTCGAAACTATTTACCATCGGGGGAGCTTTTTCGAAAAAAGAACTATCTGATAAAGCACCAATAGTCGATATTTTTTCTGGAATGAACTTTGATTAACTATTAGGTTTATAATGAAATGTACCAATGAAATGAATAATTCTTTTTTATGGCATTTTATTACATCTATATAACTTTTAGATGTGCAAATTACTTGAATGAATGTGTGCGAATGAATGAGCAGTAAAATGAATTAAATGTTTTCTAAGTATTATGTATTATATAATTCAAAATTCAAAATAAAATGAAAATGATAAATTAAAATTTGCATCCACTCGCCCTCCTTTTAGAGTTTCCTCATCTCCTGGTACCAACTTTTGTATATTATTATATGTTTCTACCTCAAGGTACCAGTGATTGCAGAGGCTCCCACTTTATCTGGGTTTTGTTTCCAATTTTCAAAACATGTTTGCTAAACAACTACTGCAAAATGTTCAAGAGAAAGATTAAGGGCCTGATTCATGGGACATTTTCCTATGGGATTGCACCATTATAAAACACTTCCATGAATCAGGCCCCAGGTTTTACAGTCCAGTATTACAAATCTCTTGGCAAACATGCGTGGAACAAAAGAGTACTGGTTCTGACGTCATGCAGATGTACCGTGTATGCTTCGCAACCTTAACCCACCCACATGGTCTGTCACTTTAAGCGGAAAGACTTGCACAACTTTATACGCATAGCAAACAAAAACAAAGCAGGTATTGACATAAAAACAACAGGAAAACTCTATTCTCTGGATCCAGTAAGCATATCAAGGTACTTCCATCATCACTTTATAGCCATGCTGTACTTTATTTGTAATAAAACAGTTCCTCCCCTCGGAGAAGTGGAACACTTCTTTTGGAGAAAATACTATCAAGCCAGAGGAGCACCACACATCCAAATGCTTTTGGATTAAAAATGTGCCAAAATTTGGTCAAGACAGTGATGCCACTGTTTTGGACTTCATTTACAAATACATCACATGCGAAATCCCTTCAGAAACTTCACAGAGTAACCTGCATGCGCAAACTTTGCAATTTCAAAGACACAAATGTGTCAAGTATTGTTGGCGCAAATATAAAAACAAAGGGAAATATTACACCAAATGCTGCTTTGGTTTCCCTAGACCAGTTTCAGCAACAGGCCAAGTGAACAGCTTCATGTCTTCAGTTAGACACAGTGTGAAATGGAAATCACCTAAGAACACATATTGCATAAAAAGAACCGAAGGATCAAAGTACATCAATGATTACAATGCAATCATTGCCCTCCTATGGAATTCAAATATAGATGTGCAGTACATTGCAGACAATTCCACTGCAGTTGCACGATATGTCATGACCTACTTCACCAAAGCATAGAAAACCGAGCTGAAAAACCTCTTGGATGACATATCATCTGACAAAACACTAGCCCAAAATTGTACACCTTCAGTATAAAAATGCTCTCCAATAGAGAATGTGGATGTTAGGAAGCCGCAGACCATTTAACCTGCACCGCCTTGTATGGGAAATCTGAAGACATAGTCTGGCTAAGCCTTGGTCTTGCTGCATCCAGAAAAAGAGTTCTCACAACATACCAAGGGGTAGAATCAATAGCCAAAAACGATCCCAACAGCCAGGAAATTGTGAAAAACAACTTATTAGACACATAATATCCAAACAGAAGTACTGCTTTGGAAACCATGTGCCTATACCATATAGCCCAAAACTTCTCATACAAAAATAATATTAAGCCAGATGAGAAAAAAGGTAAATACATAGTGAAAGGTTGTGAGGGCAGACTAGTTAAAGTTACCAAAGTCAACCTCATTAATCATACAAAGCTATCTTTAAAAACTCCTCAACATAAGGAACTATACTACATATCCCTACTCCAACTTTTTAAACCATGGAGAAAGGAAGAAGATTTATTAGACACCCATGCCTCCGATGAAGATGCTTTCAATGCATTTGAATGTTACGAACCCTCACAGGATTTTTCGGCAGTATTCCTTGTGGCACCATTGGCGTCATGTCTCAAGCATCCAGATCACTACTCCCAAGATGGCCGCTATACCGCAGGGTGCATGTCCAGAGGTTCTGAAAGTGATAGAACCAGCTCCGCCCATTGACAACGCGAAAGTATATCCGGCATCAGACACAGGACCGCATTGCGTTGCTACTTGTCACAGAAGCTACGCTCCATGAGTATCGCTACTAGGAGCTCCCAGATCTTAACAAACCCGCTACCCTTTGATCACATCCTCTTTGTCTTTCTTCCCATTCTTAGGAGTTCAAACACTTCACGCGAGCCTCCCCACTCGCATTCCCGGAAATACCTTACCCGGTTCACTCTCGAGAACCGCGTCTCCTAGGTAGACATATAACCTTTATCCTTTCCCATTCTGCATCAGCGTATCATAGTACCTCCTTACTAATTTGTTTCCTCCCGTTATTCAGCAAAACTCATGACTCGGGCAGGTTCGAACTACAACAACCAGCCGCCAATTCAACTTGATCGCGGAACTCTTCCCAGAATCTCTCTTTCCATTCTCCATTTAGGAATTCGGTACGACAACCTCCATCACTCTTTTTCTTTCCTTCTCTGTCCTTACTGAACTGGTTTAAGTGTTTGTCTTTTGATTTAGCGTCCCGCTCCCTCCCATCTTTGAAGTCACAACCGGCAGTAGCCCCGACTATGACTAAAGCCTCCACGGTAGGATTTCCATACAGTTATTCCACTTACCTGTTTTCTTGTTTTGATGTTAACTGTCCCTTCTCATTGTAGCTATTTTCTGAACTGGAAAGACTTTGCAACATCCCAAGGATGACGAGACAGCGACTAACCTTCCCCTGAAGACGTCCATCCGAATCACCCCGCGTCCTACTTTCGACAAACACCATCATTGGGGTTTTCTTCCCCTCGAGAGTTTCACTGATGTTTTCACACAGTGCTGACTTACCCTGCACGGTGGAAAGACGCCAGGTAAATCACTCTTATCCACTATCAGCTGTTGAAGACCAGGTAGGATTTTGTATATTTACACTTGTATAAATTAAGTGGAGGTGATAGTGTATTTATCTTGGCTCACTGAGTAAGTAATATAACAGTGAAAGCACTATAAGAGACATGCATTTTACACTGTACAAAAACATGTTGGACAATGAACGCCAACAAGTGGAAGAAATTCAAGAAAAAATAAACAGAGCAGTCAACGTTCTCTAACAGGAAACCAAAAACCACTTGGACAACCACTTATAGCAAATGAGGCAGAATTAGCCATGACAGAAGTAGAAAACACCATGGGCCTCATTACGACCCAGGCGTTAAGGGTTAACGCCGTCGTTAACCCTTAACGCCTGATTCTGATTTTAACGGCTGCTTTTAGCAGCCGTTAAAATCCATGGTGCTAACCTGCCATGATGCTAATTACACCACCGTAATTTACAGTGGCGTAATTAGCGCCTTCCCCACTCCCATTATGCCCTATGGGGCAAAAATGGGAATGGGGAAGGGAAAATGGGAAATGGGGATTTACCGCCCCACTCACCTTGGAATGGGGCGGTAAATCCGCCATCCACCATGGTGTAAACATAGTTTACACCATGGTGGTAAAGTTGGCGCAATTAGCGCCTGGGTCGTAATAACCCCCCATGTGTCAGTATGAGCAATCTACAGAACACTGCACTGAAATCACATTTAAACAATGAGCAGTGTAGCATTTTCCTAGAAGTAACTGAAGCAATTGAACATCGTGTACAGCAAAAAAGTAAAACGTTTACCTGTCAAGACTATAAACCTATACTGCTCTATGTAAGTGGTCAAGCTGGTTCAGGTAAAACATTCTTAATAAAAATAATCAGCAAGTTCCACCAACAGTTAACAAACAACAAGCTTTCAGCTGTTGTTACTGCCCCCACAGGTTTAGCGGCCTACAACATAGGTGGTGTCACTTTACACCAATTGCTACTCCTTCCAGTAGAGCACCAAAACAAATTAAACTACTACAAACTTTCAGCAGAGGCTGCTATGGAGCTATGCAGAGTTTTAAAACAAATGAAAATGCTCCTAATCGATGATGTGAGCATTGTCTCCAACCTAATGGTGGCTTTGATTCACCTCAGATTGCAAGAAGTCCTTAAAACAGACTAAAACCAACTCTTTGCTGCAAAACATGTTATTGTTTTTGGAGATCTTCGTCAATTAACACCAGTGAAAGGAGAACCTATTTTTAAAACTTAGGACACAAACTGTGCCGTAAAACACTAGGCAGCATAGGAAATGTAAATCTCCAATACAAAGAACTAACAGAAAACATGCGTCACTCTGCAGACCTCACCTATGCCAACATTTTGAAAAGTTTTCACATTGGTGTACTATTTAAGGAAGCACAGTCTATCTTGAATACCAGGTGCACCCATTACCTATACGGCCATAACACATGTGTCACTGATGTCATGGAACAATTAGCACACAAAAATGTAAAATACGTGTCCTTAATGACAACTCTTACAAGTTGCGCACAATTCAATGAAACAATGCTGAAAAAAGAAATGCAACCACTATTACCAATTAATTCCATAGACAAACTGGACGTGCATTGTATGACACTACCTATGTGTCAACAAGCCACAGTATGACTAAATACCTTAGAAAACTCTATCTCTAACACAGCTGGTTTAGAGAAAATGTTAACAATGTGTTTAAAATGTAGAGTGATACTGAAGCATAACCTTGATCAGAGCAAGGTTTAGTTAATGGAGCACTAGGTACAGTTGTTGGCTTCCAAGCATACCCACGTGACAACAGTATTCCGTTTGTCAATGTTCATTTTGACAAACTTTCAGAAGTAAAAAGGATAGGATGTTCAATAGCCCTATTCCTTCTTTTCAAACACATGTGTTTGCTCTGTCTCTAGCATACGCAGTCACCATTCATAAATCACAAGATCTAACCCTAGATCAAGCATTGATTGATATTGGTAGCACAATTTTTAAAGAAGGCATGAGTTACGCAGCACCATCACGTCTGCATACACTTGAAGGACTATTTCTAGTCGATTTTGATGCAAGTAAAGTCAACGCTGACATTCCTTGTATCGTAGAGTTCAATAGACTATGTGCACTCTACACATCCATCTGAAAATGTACCCTGCTCCTCAAAAACACAAACTTTGCAAAAGAAAATTCATGCAAGCAGAACTTATACAGAATCTCCCAATAGTACCACCAAATAAATTGAAATCAGCTCATACTCCATCAACTACGAAAACCACAAAAGGATGTACTGAAAAGTCAAATGCATACCCAACTCCTCAAACAAAGGTAACTAACTCTGCAAACAAACCTCATGGACTTCCATCAGACACAGAACTGTCTGGTCCATTCAAATTTTCCAATAGAACTGGTGTAAATTGCTAGGCAAATGTAGCAATCAATGTTCTATTCCAATTGCCACCAATTCCTGAAACCATTTACTTAAATTGCACAGACCAGTTGTGTTTGCAAATGTTACTCCTTCACAGAAATGCAACAAACAATCCTGAGAATACTTACAGTATTTCTGGAACAAGACAGGAATTGGACTACTGTGCAGGAATGGTGAGATTCACTCTAAACACCCAAGATGATCCACATGATTTTCTACTGTACTTACTGCAAGTACTGGAAAGCAACAACATACCTAAAAATGAAATCTATCCCAAATTTCATACAGGTGGAAAAATACATGTACTCTCTGCAACCATGTAGTGCAGAAACAAGTCCCTAACAAGCGCTGTGTGTATGTATCCATACCTAACTGTGAATCCATTCAATTTCAACAGCCGGTACAAAATGCAAACCATGGCATATTATGTACTACTTGCAATTCCGATAATCGTTCCATTTTACAAATACGATCGCATAGCCAATACGTAATAAGAACAAACCGATAAACAGTTAGAATACGCCAAATGGTATCTAACTACAGCCATAGTAATAGCAATTCCAAAATGAAAATCACCGCAACTATTGCTGTAAATAGTGGTCATGTCACTAAACCAAACTAAGCAATGTAACAACAATTAAACATAGAAGTTTTTTTTTTTAATCCTGCATGGATTTTTTTCCCCACCGACCCAATGATTATCCTAAAAAACACAGGAACTGGGCACATTGCACAGTACACTTGTTTAAAGCATAGCACTTGTGAAGTACTAACTGTGAGGGTCAACAAACTATACAAATGTCTGCAATATAATACAATACAACCATACAAAGTACCTACCCTAACATGCTATATTTTCTTTTATAACAGGGAATTAAAGAAAAATGCATCATACATTTCCACAAACCATGCAAACAAAACAGCAGAGACCCTCAACAAAACAAACAGTAAGTATACAATTATTGGTGTCACACTTCTTCATAATCTGCAAATATACATTCTCTACATATATTTCTGCAATCCTTATACCAGCATGAAAATGTTGCCTGCATGGCTGTATTATGCTGCAGTGGTTGTGGTCAGGGCATGGAGGGCCTCTGGCCATGCACCTAAGACTCCAGGCCTGACCACAACCAGCACATCATAATACAGCCATACACACAAACATCTGCCAATTTACCACAACACAAACACATAAAGCATATACTTCAAAACTTATCCACTTCTGTAAACATAGTACTCCAATACATAATGTGGGATAATTTTACCCATGCTAATGCACCCCAATGCACCCCTTTGCCAAGGGGGAAAGAAAGAGCCAAAAATTGATGCGCTAACCCCTGTGCACGCAAAAATCGGAAAAACTGTGCATGGTTCACCATCACAAAAGGCTGCACACCCCTGCCACACACAGTCAAAGTTGGGGTCAAAACAGAACTCACTGCAGGAGAATGCCAGTGGGTGTTACATGTAACATGAAGCAAGGCCAGAGAAGTAGGCTAAAAACTGAAAATGCTTTTTAAAAATGCAACCAATTGCAACCTTCAAAGTGATGTTTTGGCACTCAATTCAGTAATTTTCTAAGTGAACCATTGAAATTAAAAGTGTACTGAAATCACAGATTCTCCAGGTGGCTCAGCGAAACCGGGCCTCACTGACTGACAGCAGCTAAGAAATGTATTTCATGAAAAACCAGTCCAGCAACGGTTTGTTTTCAGTTACACAAGAAAAATGCAGCTAAAAGTGGCAACATCTAACAATTTCAGCTGTGCAGAGAAAACTCCAAGCAAAGGCTGAATATTTTCTTCCAGATTGCAAACAAATTCTAGCACTCAAGGACAGAAATGGGGCTGAATAGATGTGTATGCTGCAAAGGAAACTCTGATGTAAAAGACTCCGTTTAAATGTGCTTTTTCCATGAATTAATTGCAAAATTTGCCTGTTTAAAAGCATGTTTTTGTGAAGGGCTTAATTCCTATAATTGTCAAAATCCCCTATAAACTCTGTGCATTTTATATATTTCAAATGAAAGATTTTAGGTGAATCTTAAAGCAACCCAGTTTGGAGTTAACTGGTTAATTCTGATTGGACAGTGCCCAGCCTGGGAAAGATGACACTTCATGTTGACACTATCCTGCTACCAGGAAGGCTTAAGTGATGCTGGAGGTTCTCGCATATTTAGGACAAAGACCTCAATAGACATTCGTCTTTGGCTGAGCCAAAGAAAATAGCAGACTGAGCATTGATTCCTTCTGGGGAGGGGCAGGAAACTTCCCTCTACACCCCACCCTGATCAAAGGGTTTTGACAGCTGTTGTTTGTTGAAAGGAGAGAAAAAAAAACTGCTCAAATAAATCTGTTGTTTAAAATGCCTATTTGTGATTAAGTTTTGAAAACCTTTAGCTTTACAACATGAAGGAGGAGACATCTAAAAATTGGTAGTTGTAAATCTAATTGTATGCTCTTTCTGTGGAGACGTTAGTGAACACTGTACTACATAAGGAACCAAAGTTACACCAAAAGCCTAACCTAATTGTGGCAAAACTATTGATGCTCCAAATATGATATTGTATACCCATGTTCTAGGGGTAATCACCCAGATATGTATTGAATTAGAAATTGTTAGGCCAAACCGTTATGGTTAAAATGGACACAATTCCACAGAATGACAAAGACCGCTCTCACAGAGATGGGAATTGGATGTAAGGAAACTCACAAAGTATATAACGTATGTGCCAAATTTTATTAGGCGGCATACTTATAAAATGTGCATTTGTGCAAAAGTTAAACTGTAGTTCAAATCAATGTGGGAGTTCCTAAATCACATCATAAAGATGACAGTTATTTTCTTACTTCCAACCAGAACAAGACAAGTGCCTTTCACCACTCACAGCTGTGGGGGTGTGGTTTGAAATTCTGCCCCTAGAATACATTTTGTGATGTCACTTGGCATGATAAATATAGGAACTTCACCACACACAGATACAGACTGATTCCTGACTACCTCCTGATTTCCACCCAGCGCTTTTTCCTGACTTCTTCATCTTGTTCTTGACTTCTTCATCTTGTCTTGATCCAGACTACTTTGCAAAAATAACAAGGCTCAGCATTTGCTGAACTCTTTTTAGCTAAGCCCAAATCCAACTATCATAAACTTCAGAAAAGAATAATTCTGATCCAGTTTGGCTTGCTACCATCATGCTTGCCTATTGAAACTCACCATCACACTAATCTACTGTGTCCAGAGACCAAAAGGCCCAATCCAATCCAGATCCAGTCTGAGGTGCAGTCCAAATTGGCCAGAACCACCCAACTGACCGATCCATCCAGAAGTGCCCTGCTGCCGGTAGACCCGATCCGGGATGACCAGAACCCTGACGGTCCAATCTTAATTTACAGTGGACTGTAAGTATAAACAGGAATCAGAATAACCCATAGTATATTTGCATTGTCCTATCCCAATCTCTGCCTATCCCATCTTTAACTTCAGAACCCTAATATTGTCAGAACCATTCTTGTGCTGATTTTTCTCATTTTTTTCATTAAAACATAACCCATTAGTGATTTGGATTAAATAAAGTAATTCCCATACAGAACAGAAACCAGAGTATCATACGTGAAGAGTTACAATCAGCCGTGCGTAACTGTGGAGATTCACGGTTGGCATTCTCTTTTTCTTAGTCATTAATATAGTTTAAATAAACCAACCTGTAATTTTTAAAACTGAATTTCTGCTTTTCTCTGTTCTATTTTTTTCAAAAACGCCACTCACTAAAACTTCCATAACTTCTTCAACAGCGGAACGGTGTGTTTGACCCGTTTTTATTAAAAATTGCATCGTGAAATTTGGCCGCGAATTTGCATTTTGCAAGGTTTTACATGTGTCTTTTTCCATTCGAAGTGTTTCTTAAATTCCATTCCAATCTAAAGTGTGCACTGTTGTTTATATTGTAGCTTATGTTTGTTAGAACCTGTTCATTATTGCTCCCATAGGAATTTTTATCAATTTAAGCATTTTTGTACAATTTTCCTTGTTTCACAAAGCCATTTTCAACTGTCAGTTTAAAGAGTGTCAATTTCCAAAAGTGCTTTTCTCTCTTGTCTGGGGAGGGCAGACTATATTCAAACACTGTACTCTGTTCTTTTATTCCTGAATACCTGCTACTTTCTTACATCTGTGTAGAATTGCTCAATTGTGAATTGAGAATTTTGCAGGGGGGAAACTTTAACCTAAGGGCTATCTTTCACAAGCCAAAACTGTTCTTTTTCCTGTGTTGTCTATGCTGCATTACAAAAGTGAATTAAATTGCCTTACTTATTTCTGATTTGTTTTGTCATCACATTGGTGATTGCTGCCCCATAAACATATATATTAAAATGTATGTGTGATTTGAATTTAAATAAACACATAAATATTTACCTTTACAAACTAGTCTGATTCCTTGCCCACTGTGATCTGGGGGGTATTTTGAGACGGGTGTGATATAAGTGGTATATCACTCCGAATATTGAACCTACAGACACAATAAATAAGTATTTCATCTGTGCATTACATGCTAGGCGAGACCTGGGTGTATTGCATGATTGAAATCCTTAACACTACAACCACCACAGCACAATACAAACATCCTCCCATACCTTAATAAAGACTGCTTGCAGTCACTAAAGGAACTGTCTGCCCGAGGGTCTGTCCACGGACTGTCCTGGTGTCCGCGGACAATGCGGACACAACATAGGCGTCTTGCACCTAAACAAATATATCTTATGACCCACCTTTCACTCCCCCACCCTTCCTCACAACCAAATGCCCCAAAACATGTTTTCAAGGCGCTTTCGCCGTCGCGCTGTCCGCGGTTATCCATGGACACAAGATGGTGGGCGTTCCCGAAAATGATGACGCTCATCATGCTTCCCTCCAGCCAATCAATGTGCGCATCTGGTGTCCGCGGGCATGACACGCATCGCTGGACCAATCATAGTCCTGTCCGCAGAGCGAACAGGGAAAGGTGTCCGTGGACCGGACACAGATATCACTAATTTTCTGTACTTACTTTTTGGTCGTTTAAAAAGAAACTAGTGGATGGATTTACACCAAATTAACAAAAGTACACTTTTGGGACCAGGACGCCGCTCCTGCCACAAATCTGTTTACAATCCATCCAGCGGTTTGGGCTGTAGGCGTGAGAAAGGTTTTTTCCCCATTATGTCTATGGAAAAAAAAATATATTTTGGGACACCCCTACAACTTTGCCCCCTTCACGAAACCTCACCAAACATGGCAGACAAATTCAGAGTGGGCATATACTTTTTTTTTTACAAAGTTTGGTGTGGATTTGTCCAGTGGGAGCAAAGTTATAAGCCTCCCAAAAAGTGGTCTTCCTATGGGTTTAGCAACTTAACCATAACTACTGTGCCGCTACGGCAGGCCCAGTAGTATATACACATACAAATATATGTATATATATATATATATATATATATATATATATATATATATATATATATATATATATATATATATATATATGTAATATATATATATATACATGTTTCATGTTTGTGTTAGTATGTGTCGGTGTCTGTCTGCGTATGCAGGTCGAGGCAAGGGGAGCCAGTGATTGCAGGTGAGAAAGGATGAATTTGAGTGTAAATGTGGGTATTGGCAGAGGTGTGAATGAATGTGTGTGAATGCAGTGTGGGGGCTTCTCCGTGATTAGAGGAGCCTGTATATGCCATGGGGGCCATGGGAGGGGGAAGATTGTGGCACACTGAACTGGCATGGCATTATGAACAATATTGGCCTACAATCATGAACATGATTTCTTGCATGGGATTTCTCACTGGCATTATGGGTAAAGCCAACAACATTAGTGTTCTAACATGGACATTAGGCATACTTAGGTCCAGCCAGTATGGATATGTTTTTTTACAGATCACAAGATTTATTTCTGGCATTACGGGCAAAGCTAACATGACGAGTGTTCTTACATGGGCATAATGGCCTAGATTGGTCAGTCCGTATGGACATCTTTTCTTACAGTAGTATACCCTTTTCTACTGACTTTCAACATGAGTGTTCATATATGAACATACAGGCATACATTGTTGCAGCCAGTAATGCCATGTTTTCTTCAGCGGAATGCCATTTTTACTGCATTATGGCCAAACAGAATATGGGTATTTTCATATGGGCACACTGGCTTACATTTTTGCAGTCAGTATGGATATTGTTTTGCAATGGTGCACTTTTTTACTCGCATTATGATCAAAGTGAACAGGAGTATGTTATTATGTAATGATGCTAGAATTTGTTGGAACAACCAACATGGACATGTATTCTTATAATATCATTCCTGGATTATGAGCAAAGCAAATATGAGTATTTTCTTAAGTGTGAATGTTGGTACATATTGGTGCAGCCAGCATGGACATGTTGTGTACACTAGCAGAATACTGGCATGTATGGTGGTCTTAGGCTTCATAAACATCTGTTGCAAAATGTTTATGTGCACTGTTGGTCACTTTTCACCTATTGGAGTTTATTCTCACGGTTTAACCAATGAAACCATACTGTAAACGGTGTGGCCTTTAAAAATATATTTACAGAAATTGTTCTGAAAAATGCATCATTTTAAAACATTCTTTGTTGGGGCTCACTCGCTTCTTGGCCACTTGTGAACATTCATGGAAAATGTTTATGCCCTCCAATAAAAAAAAAAATCACCAGCTACTACTGCTCCTGAGGGTACTCTTAGTGGAGCCACAGAAGGCAGATTCCATCTACTGAGGTTTCTCCCTGGATACTTGCAGGGTGAATAGGGTGAAGTACTCCCCTTGGAACACCATCCTACTCTTGCTGTTGAGGGTGATGCCCATTTCTGCTTATTCCTGGCTTCCCAGCCTAATTTTCAGTACTCTCTGGCTTTGGATATCAGTAGTGGTAGACATACTGGCCCTGGTTTTCTATAGATCTCCTGGTTAATGTGGGTCATCTGGCCTAGGATAGCAGGAGGAGCAGCAAGATATATCTGGGGAATGAGAAACAAGATCTCTTAGTTGTGCATGGTGCCCGGTCAAAGGTTCGAATCCAAAAGGATCGAATGCCATAGGGTCGAGTCAATAGTGTTTTTTACCACAAAAAAGGGGGTTTTGGGGGGACCCCCCAAAAAAATCAAATAAATAAATAAAAATCGACCCTTTTGTTTTCGGTCCTTTTGATTCCACCCTTTTGTAAATTCGATCCTTTTCATTCGAACCTTTGACCTATAACCGTTGTGCATTAGGTTCTATCTGGGCTGCTGGTGGTGTCTCTGGGTTAGTGGCTCACCTTGTTGTGCCATCCTCTTAGAGACACTGCTTGCCAGAGATCCTATAAATGTGCAGGTGGAGGTTGCAACATCTTGTTAACAGTGGATGTAAGAGCAACTCCAAAGTGTGTATTCATGGAATCATTACTGGCTTCTTGAGAAAAGCCAACTGAGTGTTCTTAGGTCGGGCTACTCATCTAATGGGTACAATTGCCACAGCATTTTCATGTGATTTTTAATCTTCAAATGGTATAGCATTATTTTCTGGATTTATGAACAAAGCCAAACTTATTGAATGGGCACTGCATGGACATGTTTTCTTAAAATGGGATGACATTATTACTTCCATTATGAGCAAAGCCAATGCGAGTGCTCATTTCAATCCATTGCCTCAATTACAATAGTGCTTTCAATCACATTTTGATTAAGGAGCATAATTCTTACAAATTACTTTTAAGCTGCAGGAAATGACACGTCTGAGGATGACCATGTAGAGGAGGAGCCAAGTACCCCCACCTCAACCGTCCCGTCCCTTTTACCTGTATGCTGGAAACCAGAGTATGTGACATATACAGAACAGTTGAATCGACAAAGAGCAGAGTATGGACTCGGTCCATTACCAGTGAAAGTGCCAGTACCTAAGAGAATCTGGGGGCCAAGGTACACATTGAGAAAAACAGATCTGCATACAAGAAAATATGATGGCCATTTGAATGAAATCCCTGAAGAAGCAGAGCCAATAAGTGGCAAGGATGAATGGTAACATCACTAACCATCACCAGTATATGTTACACAGAGCTGGGATGAAGTACATAGAAGACATGCAGTGTTCAGAGGATGCAGATATTCTATAAGTCATCAAGAAAGTATCAAGGATAAGTGACATCTTGGGATCAAGGTCGATGAAGCTTATGCCACAGAAACAGGTGAAGATATCAAGTTATTTTACACATGTAAAGATGCAAAAGAAACGCAAGCTAGTGTGAAGCTAGCTTTAAGCTTATAGTGAATAGATTGCAGCAATCACCAACGTATATAGGAATAAGAGAACTATGGATGTTTCCACTAACGTATTAGAGCAGGTTGGACAGTAGCAAAAAGGCCTCATTTTTAGTGGGTCACAGTTAAAAAGCAAATTAAATTACAAGTGAATTTTTTTAGACAAGGCTGGAGGAGCCAAAGAAGCCAAGATCTGATCAAAATGGAGTGAACTGACATTGGCTAAAATCGTGTGAAAGAACAAAACTCCTGTTCAGAAAGCATGAACATAACAAGGAAGTCGTCATAGGCCTATTAAAAAATAATATTAAATGCATGAAAAGGCTAGATTCCATGGTCTCTAGTCACATGGAAGCATGAAGTTGGACGAACAAGATGGTCACACCTACTCACGGAGGCAGACTGTGCTTCTCACTCCCTAATTTTCTTAGAGCTAAGAACACTCTCAAGGGCGAGGTTCAAAGGCCTAATTGACAGTAGACCACTGAGGTGATGATAGATTGATATGCTAATTGGTGGGAAGCTAATGTTAAGACAACCTCACCAGCACCCGGATGGTCAGCCTGTTTGCTGCTAGACGTGGGTGGAAAAGTACTGAAGGAGGTTAGAGTGCCAACCAATTGTAGAGGACCTACATATTTTGGGGTCCTATAATTCTGTAAACCAATGTGATGTTGTGTATTTAGTGATGTTCATAGTGGTCCTTTTTAGGGAAGGGCTTAGTTGCCCCACCTGATGTTAGGTAATCAATCACATAGTGTCACTTTTTTAGACTAGTATGGATCATATACTTAGATGTTCACTCAGAGCCAATCACTCATACTTATAGTTTTTTTAAGTTTGCCACATTGGATGACGTTAGTACACATGTGGGTTAGACGTCATTGATGATGAATATTTCTTATAAAAGCTCAGTTTTGTCTTAAATACAATGAGTAAGAGGATAGAGCAATTGTGCTGATGTTCGTTATGCTCCCTGTTTTGGAAAATTGATATTAAAACTGTCTTCCTTTGATCAACTTCCTGAGTCGGTTCTATTATTGATGTATGAGTAAGGTCTGCATCCCCATCCATCTCCAGGGCAATTCCTACTCATGAAAGGGGCTGGACTATCAAGTTAAACCACAATGGGCATGTGTGCTTTCCTCCCATTTTCCAGGATTTCATGCTCATGGTTACTGTGAAGCTAGCAAGTAGTTTTGATATTGTAAGTATTAGTTCGTCACCAGTATTTTTCATTACACTCACCTCCTTAATCTGCCTTCATCCACCCTGCGACCCCTCTAGCTAACCCAGCATAGGGCAGCAAGACTTATCCTTGGCCTCTAGCCCAGGGAACGCATCTATCCTGCTGTACAAAGCCTTCACTGGCTACCGGTCTCAGCACAGATTAAATTCAAATCCCTCTGTATCATCCACAAGGCTTTCTGGGGCCTAGGACCAATCTATCTTTAATGCTTCCTGACCAAATACTGCCCTTCTAGACTCCTCTGTTCCTCTGGCACCAACTCCCTGCATGTTAAGTGCTTTGCTAAACAGAGAGGTGGGGGGTGATCACTTTCCTCGGCTGACTCCCTCCTGTGGAACAGGCTCCCTCTCCTTCTGCGTCTTGAACATTACCTCCTTCAGTTCCGAAAAGACTCAAGACCTTTCTCTTTACCTCTTCTGTCCCCTCCTCTTCCCTTCTAATCTTACAGCAGTGTGACTGGTGTGCAGGGACCTTATGTGTCCTCAGGGCCTTGACACCCCACATCTCTCATCCCAGCCGCTGCCTTTCTGCTGCACTTACTTGGGCTCACCCTACCCACAGGTGTTTGCACTTACGTTCTACTCCTTTTAGCACTTATCCTGAGCACTTCTCCATGAGCATCAAAGCACCCATTCCTCACACCTCACGCCCCTCTTCACTTGCACGTTCTGAACACTCACGAGGCATAGTAAGTTTGTCTCCCCTTCGCTTCACTCTCATTATTTGTTTGTACTATTAATTTAATTATGTATCCTTGCTGTAATTCATTGTCTACCTTCCCCTGTCCCCACCCTGTTTGCCCTGTGGGCCCTTTAAAACAGTTTTGCTAATTGTATAAGTGCCTAACAAGTGACCAATAAAATAAAAAATAAAGGGCCAACAAGCATCTGGCCAGCAGTGGTGCTTAGCTGGAAAAGATCAGATGAGCCAGGCGGAAACGGTAAACCCATACGCCAACGCCACTGAGAGAAGAGGCGCGGGCTCGGGGAGGCCAACACGGGTGAGAGATAAGATTATCCACATTAGATCAGTGGAGCTGAAAGCGGTGACCTGGAGGCATAAAATGGACGAATGATGATAGAGGATGCTGAAGGGACCATGTTGAGTTTCACATTGACCTGACAGCATCCGGGAGTTGGATAAGAGAGTGGAGTCTCTTGGTCACTCGCTCCCGGAGATCGTTACAGATCTCATAGATTGGTGTTATACCTTTTGGAGTGATATTTGGATCAAATTGGGCCTCTGCATCAATGCACCCTCCACTTAGAAATCATGGAAAGAAGGGCAAAATACCTCAATGCCAAGAGAGAGAGCCTATGTGGTAGGATCTGCCATGATCTGGTCCTATAAAGTGTGGCTCCTTAAAATATCTCTAGATGAAGAGGTGCCGGAAGGACCAATGGCATACCCTAGCCTTCTAGGGGAGGTCGCCACATCCAATGTGAGGACAACATCTGATCTTCAACAGGGTGTGAAGGACTTTCAAGCATTTATGGTATCCTTCTAGGAGCAATTTGAAACATTTAAAATTAACTTGATCGGAGCTGTCGCAGAAATTAAGTGGGAGATTGCACAATTGGGGCAAAGGACTGATACACTGGAAAGAGGTCTGCAAGACACTCCTGAGGAGATGTGAGTGAACATCAATCTCTTAGAACATCTGAGAAGAATATCTCACAACTTGGAACTCCAAACAAAGGATTTTGGTCAGAAAAGATCATAGATAAGGTTTTGAAAATCCAAGTGCAGACCCTATTTGCACAGATTCTTGGTACCTGACAGATTGAATCTATTGGTATTGACAGAGTACACAGAATGTGCCTGAAAGGAGAAGTAGAAAGATAGCACCCTTAGGATATACTGGCAGCGCTATCTTCATACCCCCAAAAGGAGAGGATCGTACTAGCTGCAAGGACCAAAGACCCTTTGGGCTGCAATGGATCTCAGATTCAACTCTTTGAAGATCTAGCCTTGAGTACACTGCAGAAGAGGAGCGAGATGGGTCTGTCAGTATAGGAGCAGGTCAGGAAGGACATTACATATAAGTAGACCTTTCCATTTGGCCTGCTGTTCACCTCGGAGGGAAGTCAGTGTCATATAACGACGGCGCAAGAAGGACCAGCCCTGCTGCAGATTGAGGTGGACACTGAGAACAGAGCACAAGGCTCCAGCAAAGGGGTACAAAGGAAGCTGAAACCCTGGAAATGTTCTACATTAGAGGGCAACTCAAGAAGAAGGAAGCTCAGAGGTCCACGCCCGCGACAAGAAAAGGAGAACTAAGATTGTGTCTTGTTTTAACGTTTCTCAGAGGGGCTGCAACATAGAAGTGCAGGGGAATGTGGAAGATAAATTAGGCCACTGGGAATTCTAAGGGACACAATTTAGGAGGAGTTAACAAGTGGAGACTGGCGATCTGCTCTCTCTTGATTCCACATGAGGGTGAGTATGTCCAGGGAATGGAAGGAGGTGCACAGGTCCATATGGAGGGGTTGTAGAGGATGACACTTCTTAAGGGGAGGTATGGGGTGGTTGATGTTCAGGGTGGGGATGTAAGGGCTAGTGGGAGTGAGGGCACAACGGGGGAAAAGGGGAAGAAGCAGAACATATCTGGACTGAGAACAACAAGAACTTTGACGCAGGTTTTGAGGAAAACAGTGGGAGTGGGAACAGGAAGCTTTGTGGAAAATGCTGTCTCCAAGTTCAGGATCTTAACAATAAATGTGAAGGACTTGAACTAAGAGGAACACATTGGAGCTGTTTATTAGAGATCACAAAGCAGATGTAGTTCCTTTGCAGGAAACCCATCTCCTGTGCTGGCATCAGGGCAGACTAAGATTAAATAATTACTCTCACATTGCAGGCTTCAGCCAAGACTAAAACTGAACAGGACCTATTGGCCATTAGAGAGGGAAATGATGTACGCATCTATAAAACTTTGGAGGATAGAACTTGTTGATTTATATTGGCAAGGGGAAGATAGGGAGCATTGTTCACGACAGGGTCAATCTATGCCCCAAACTCAGGCCAGCATTGGAGACTTTGTTAGACACTTGAAAGCGTTCACGGTGGGGGAGATAGTAGTGATGGAAGACTTTAACCTAACGTGGTCCCAGGAATTAGGTAGGAGCTCAAATAGGACCCAAGGTGGCATGCCAGCGTCAATATCTCTGAAGAATAGGTTCTGCAGTTTGTACCTGAGAGACGTTTGGAGGGAGTTGAAAGGAAGGGAGCATGGCTACACCTTCTTCTATAGTGTGCGCAGAAATCATTTGTAGATAGATTATATTTGGGTGTCAACCACGCTATTGGGAAAGGTGCAGAACGTTGCAGTAGGTCAGCTGTAATTGGCTGATCACGCCTCAGTCTCTATGGAATTGCATATCCCTAGAAAGGTATTGTTCTGTTCCACTACACTTATTTAAAGATACAGTCCTTAGGGAAGATATTGAGAATAAAATATCTGGGAACTTCAAGTAAATGATGCCAATTCCACTACAGAGTCAGTGTGGTGGCATGCATTCAATTCTGTGTTAAGAGGGGAGTTGATATCTCTTAAAGCCCAGAGGCAGAAGCAGATGTGAGGACTGGAGACCCAACTACAGAAAGAATTGGAGGATGGGAGATTGAGGGTCCAAACTTCTCCTTCCAGACTCACGTACAAAGCATACAGAGAAACTACCAGGCACTTGAAACTTGTATGTACCCAGGGGGCTGAAAAGACATTGCTTAACACTAGACAACGCTATTCTGTCAGAGCTAACAAAGCTGACAAAATGCTTGCAAGCCTTCCATGGGCTTGGAAAGGGTCTAGGGTAATTAGTTCTATCATGGATGACCAGGTTACAAATGTGACGTACAACAAAGACATCATACATACATTCTTTGAATTCAACAGTAAGCTTTACATTTCAGAGAATTCAAAGGCGGAATAGCAAAGAGATGATCTAGAACACCTAAAACTCCCAACTGTGAACACAGAGATGAGCAGGAAGTTAGATGGAGTGATCTTGGAAGAGGAGGTTCTGCAGGCTTAAATCTGTCCCCTCTACTAAATCGCCTGGGCCAGATGGTTTCTCAGCAGGTTTTTACAAGAACATTTGTCAAATATTGGAGCTGATATTAACCTGTCTTTTTTAACTTTTTTCGTTTCGAGGGGCAAATAACACAATCTATGGAGGAAGCCATAATAATACCAATCCCTAAAGTCAATAAGGATCCAGCTAAGTGTGGCTCTTATTACCCAATAGCTCTGATAAACATTGAAGCCAATATATACACCAAATATCTGGTGAATAGGCTGCACCATCTTCTACCAACTCTGATCAATCTGGATACACCGGGCTTCATTAGAGGGAGGTCAGCAGACCTTTCACAAGGTTAGAAGAGTAGCACATGTGCTGTAAAAAGTGTTTAGGAGTACCTCTGGCATGAAGATCAACATAGGGAAATCAGAGATCCTGAATCTAATGCTACGGGGGATTAAACTAGTTGAGGCTAAGGTTACCTCTCTCTTTCTTTGGAATTCCAAATGGATCAAGGGCCACATCACAAGTTGGGCAGAGTATTAAAATACAGTGTTAAAACCATTACCGCCACATTTACTGCTCCGCCCAATCACGAGTTGGGCAGAAAATGGGAGTTTTACCTCCAGCTTTTTGCTGTATGTAAAAATCACATCACAATTGTCCACCCATTTTCGGGGCTATTAGTGCAGCGCTAATTGCCCCAGCACTAATAGTGCGCCCCAACCCCCATTGGGTCCAATGGAGCCAAAGGGAATGGGGACTTACCACCCACACAGCTCGAAATCTAGCACTAATAGCACCAGACCGAGTTGCGGTAATGCTATAAGGCGCTGTCCAGTGTCCTGGCGCTATTAGCACCGGGATACCACCCAACTCTTAATGTGGCCCCAAGTGTCTGGGGTGACAATCACAACAATGATTGGAGGATTATATTAAGCCGATTTCCGGAGTCTCCTAGCTTCTATAAAAAGTCATTTACAGAAATGGAAGTGGAACCCACTCACTGTATCTTGGTTAAGTCGCATTGCATCGCTTAAAATGGTAATATTGCTCAGACCTATGTACCTGTTCTAAACACTTCCGGTATATATCACAAAGAGCTTTTTTGACAAGCTCCATAGAGTAGCCAAGTCTTCCGTGTGGAAGGCTAAAAGGCCACGACTCTCGCAAAAATTGCTGTCATCTCACAGGGGAATGGGAGGCATTGGTTTCCCAGATGTATGCATATATCACGAAGTAGGATCGATCCAGAAAAAATTGGTAATGGTACAGTAGGGATTTTAGCAAAGTTTGGGCAGCTATGGATAGAGCAATGGTGACACACCCCTTGCATGAAGTTGTAAAACTAAATCATATAACTAAGCTGAGGGATATCTAGGACAGATTAGTCAGGAAATGTCACATTTCCTCATTTCCCTCTCTATTCTCTGTGTTGTTCAATAACCCACAATTTTCCCCAGGGTTAGAGGAGGGGGCCTTCCACAGGTGGCAGGAAGGGGGATGCCTCAAATTGAGAGACGTGTCTCCAGTTTGGAAATTAAATCATTTCCAGAATGCAAGCAATGTTGTTCTCTAAATGAATGGGAATGTCTTCATTATTTTCAATTAAGACATTGGACCTCTATGTAGGTAACAAAAAAGCAGCCACCAGAACACTGGCATCGTTTGAGAAATTTCTGATCATGCATGTAGGGTCAAAAGGGTTGATTTCGGACTTTTATCGAATACTCATTCAGGCAGGTTAAAAAGTCAAATGGCTTTACATGAGTGAAATCTATGGGCAAAGACTTCCCAATGGAAAAGTGGGAACTACTATGGAGAGCCCTTCCTAGGTTGAAAAAGGCAAAACAAATACGGGAGACATGGCATAAACTAACGTTTAGATGGTTCTATACCCCAGATATATTACAGAAAATGTTCCAGAATTTTACATCTGGTTGTTGGAGGAAGTGTCACATTTGGTGGGAGTGTCGCAGAGGTTCTGGAGTGAAATGAGAGAATCGATCATTTCAATTTTTAGCGTGGATTATGGAGGTGCTCTCATGAATGTTTTATTGGTGATCTGGTATTCAATGGAGGGAACTTTCATTTAAAGTAGTGCAAATGGCCGTGTCCTTGCTGCAACGTTACTTATAGCACAATGGTGGAGGGGTGGTGCCTACTTTTCAAGATTGCTTGAGGAAAATTTGGGAGTTCGTATCATTAGAGTGGGTAAGAATTTCTGCTGATTGGCGAGTTCTGAATTTTCTGAAAGAAGAATATATATTCCCGGTCTGTGCGCAAAGACTTAAATTGTTATCTATTAGTTACAAAAGTTTCTCTAAGCCGCAATTTGAACACTAACAGGATTCGCCATGCCAGGGAGGAGGGGGAGTAATGAGGGGGGAGCTGGGAGGAGTTGGGGGGGGGGGGTATATGCGGATATGTGCATCAAGCAGGATAATACCATGTATGTGTGCCTGTTGGTTATTCTGTGCTTTTTGTACTCAGATTTGAAAACGAATAAAAAGAGGTTTTAAAAAATAATCTTTTTCGAAGATTTGTCTGTAGAAGTATGAGGTCACATAGGGTTAATAATTAGGGGACACCAAGGGAGGGAAGCCTGCTGCCAGTCTCCACGACGCCCTGCAACATGCCTTGCTGCCTTCCTCGAGGACATTGGGATGCGTTCAATCTTCGTATTTTCATTTACAGGCTTTTACTCTGGAAGAAGAAAAAAATACATACATTATTCTTGGGGTGCTTTAGGCAGGAGGAAGGCCTTGGGAGTAGTGCGGGTGGTGTGATGGAGGCATAGAGATGCTTCTAGGACGTGCAATGGGCTGGTCTGTAACTTTTAAAGTGATCCAGGGATATAAACAAGAAATAGAACGCTTGGTTCTTTGTCACGATCATGCTCGCGTGACACTTTTGTGGAGGTTCGTCCAGCCTTAATCAGAAAGACCGAGTTCCCATATCCCATGTTGGTGTGAAGGCACACTATAGATCGATCTCACACATGTATTTCTGCCCTTTGAAAATGCCATGATGGGTCTGTGCACAGATTATAAAGTGTGCACGTTCTATTTAGTACATACAGTACCTGGACAGTGGAATGGCACAGCCTGGACCTTTGTAAGGAAACAGGGCTGGCCTTTGCTCTGGGTGTGCCTGGGTCGAGGAAGCAACAATTGGCGGGCAGTTAATTACTTAAACAAGAGCTCCGCTAGCATCCCTAATTTTACTGCCCTCCCTAGGGTCAAGGCAGGGGGGTGCCAAATTTGGGATAGCTGTGCTAAATAGAGTGTCACTGCTAAACCAGCATGGGGCAGCTCCAAGCTGGTGTAGTAGCTTTGCTCTTTTTAAGTGATGAACTCCCTGCTCCCATGCTGGAGTGGGGGGTTTATTTATTTATTTGTATCACGACAAAAATCTGCAGGCAATAGGGCACACAAAAACACAATGGTACGAACACTAACGATAGGAGGGAAAAAAGACTGTAAGGATCCTATTGAAGCCACTTAAGCCGAAAAGCAGGGGTTTTAGGTATTTACACAAAGAGGGCGGGTTCACTTCCTGTCTTAGTTCCACCAGTAAAGATTTCCAGATAGGAGTTGCCATGACTGGAGAGGACGTGCCTAAGCCATTTGCTCGCTTAAATCTGGGGCAGCAAACAAGGGCTTGTTATCTGAGTGTAAGGTCCATAGATGAACAGTCTGGTCTTCAAATAGGTTGTAGTTTTACCATAGAGGCATCTGCAGACCAACATGGCAGTCTTAAATTGAATACGTGCTGTAACTGGGAGCCAGTGCTTAGCCTGCCTACTTGGAGGAGAGGTGTACTCTCTGTGGAATCCTTGCATAAAGTGTATGGCATCATTTTGCAAAACTTGGAGTTTATTGAGGCATCCTTTGTTTGCGCCAGATAAGAGGGCAATGTAGTAGTCTAAGCTTGACAATATGATCCCACATGCTATCATGCAGTTGGCCTCGGAGATTAATTGTTTTATGTTCCTGAGTAATCTCATAATCATTTTGTTTGTCTGATTGACGTGTGCCTCTGCACTCAGAGAGGATTCTACGTAGGTGCCCAAGATTTTAACTTTCCCTAGTGTGAGGATGTTTCTGCCTTTGATTTTAAAGCTAGATTAAATGGCATCCAGGTTAGCCCAGGCCTGAGGAGACCTAAAGATCAACAGCTCTGTTTTCCCACCATTAAGATTCATCCAACTGGTGGTAATCCAGTGTTCTATCAAATTGTACACATGTCGAAGGTTGGCTGTATCAGAATCATACTCTCCAATGATCTCAAGTATTAGCTGATTATCATCAGCGTAATTAGTGAAATACACCCCATTTTCAGCGAGGAGATCGAATAGTGGTCTGGTATAGACGCTGAGCAGTATAGGAGATAGACAAGCCCCCTGAGGTATGCCCCAGAGGATGGTAGCAATGCTCTGAGGTGGCGTCACCCCAGTGTATGGTGGATTGACGTCGGGATAAGAATAAATTAATCCAATTGACTGTTTCTTGTGAGCAGGTTCCTATGTCGGCAAGGGGGTTGAGAAGTTGTTTGTGATCTAAGAGATCAAACACGGCTGATACGTCCAATAAGACTAACAGTCCTGCTTTGTCCTTGTCTATGATCTCAAGCATGTGGGACTGGAAGTCAAGCAGAGCAGTCTCTGTACTATGCCCAGAACATAAACCTGATGGCCTAGAATGTAGTTTGGATGCAGAGTCTAGGTAAGCCTGAAGTTGTAAGGTGGCCCTCTCATCTACAATCTTCAGCAAAAGGTTGGAATTGGTGATGGGCCTTAGGTTCCTAGCGTCTTTTGGGTCCAGACCCGCTTTCTTTATTTATTTATTTTTACTTTATTTTAACATGCATAGTCACATCATTTTATCATATACTTTACATCGTCATTATTACCTTTATACCACATCATACATATTGGGTTCACTTTTCTTTTAATGATTGTAATCCATCCGAGCCTTTTTCTCTTTCACTTTTGTCGGAGAGATATTGCCTGTACCTGCCCCATACATCCCTGGGGCGGTTTTGTGTTGGTAATAGATGAGCATATACTTCCTCGCAGTCATTTGCCCACGTCATGTATCTCTCCAAGTCACTCTTAGTTGGAGGTTCTTTGCTTTTCCACTGCATCAGTATTGCATGCTTCACTAGCAATAAACTAAGATTAAGCAATTTGCGCCATGTGGGGTTCATTTTGCCCACCATTCCTAGCAGTCACACCTCTGGTTTCCATTGAATAGGATGGTCTGACATCTCTTCCAATGCGCTACACACTTCTGCTTAGTACTCAGTCAACTACATACACACCCATAACATGTGCAGTATGTCTGCCGCCTCGCTCCTGCACCTTGGGCACCTCCGGTCAGTCGTAGGATATATGCTCCTAAGTCTGTTCGGGGTGTAATGAGTTCTGTGTAGTATCTTATAGTGTATCAACTGATACCGTGAATTGTAAGAAATATTCCTCATCAATCCACAAAGTTGTGTCCATTGGTTATCCATGAGGATGTAGCCTACATCATGTTCCCATTTTTCACTGGCATCTGAGGTTGGTAGTTTCCTGGTAGATGATATTGTTTTATACAGCGTGGGGCGGATGCCTTTGTTGTATTCGCCGTAAATATGTAGCCCAAGCCCATGTGTGCCTGTTGTCCAGTGGGGAGTGTCTCCCATATGTTTGCCATAGCAGAGCGTAACCAGAGGTATTGTAGCCTCTGTAGAGGGTTGTCCCCTATAGTGTTTTTGATCTCCTTCCAACTGACAAATTGTTTATCTTAGAACAGGTTCCATACGAATGCTGTGCATGCTTCTTGGATTTTGGTAAAGAGTGATCTGCCTGGCCATATTGGGACAGTGTTAAATAGATAGAATAACTTGGGTAGCACGATCATTTTAATCAAAGCAAGTCTGCCCATCAGTGAAATTGGGAGTGATCTCCAACGCTCGAGTTTAACGCAGAGTGCCTCTAGTAGCGTCCCGTATTTTAGAGTGGGAACCCACGTGCTATTTCCACTAATAGATATTTTACTTGGTCAGGGGCCCATTTGAGTCCATGTAAGTTCACGGGTTGTAGGGTCGCCTCTGTAAGAGGGAACATCTCAGGCTTGGTTGGGTTGAGTTTCAGACCGGAGTAGTCCCTGAATTCCTTAACCGCTTGTCATACTCGCCTCAAGTTAGTGTCTGGGTTTCTTAAGGATAGCATAATGTCATCTGCATATAAAGTGATGATCTCAATTCTACCAGCCAGCCGGATCCCGGCTCCGCAGTGTCTGACCCTCAGAAGGTCTGCGAGAGGTTCTATGAGCAGCGCAAAGAGAAGGGGTGATAGCGGGCATCCCTGTAAAGTGGCCCCCGCCAGTTCGAGGATCTTCGAGAGGGACCGATTGACGCATATTCTGGCATAGGGTTGCGTATATAGCATCCAAACCTAGTTTATGAAGTTTGGTCCGATCCCACAGTTATTCAAAACCCTGAACAGCAATGGCCAGTATACAGTGTCAAAGGCCTTCTGAATATCTAGGGCTAGTGCCACTGCCTATTTGGATCGAGGTGAGGATGTTGAAGCATCGCCTTATACTTGCTGCCGTAGATCTGCTCAGCACAAAGCCTACCTGATCCTCATTGACCATGTGCGGCATCACTGGGTTCAACCTCATGGCCAGTATTTTTGCAAATATCTTTGCGTCTGTATTTCTCATTGATAGCGGTCTATAGGATCTGCATTGCTCATTGCGCTTCCATGGTTTGGGCAGCAGGGTTATAATTGCTTCACAGGTTGTTTCTGGAAGCCTGCCTATATCCAGGGCCTCTGTCCAGACCTCGTGTAGTCGGGGTACCAATATCTCTGCAAATTGTTTATAGAATTCAGCCCCCAGTCTGTCAGAGCCAGGAGCCTTCCGGTTCGGCAATGATTTGACTTCCTACATTATCTCAGCCTACATCAGGGGGTACTTCAATGCGGCCTTAATGTCATTGGATAAGAGTGTAATGGGTATTTTTGCCAAGGTTCTATCTATTTCCTCTTCTGTAGCTTCACTCTGGGGTGATTAGAGGCCAGCATAGAAGTCATAAAAGACTTTCTCTATTTCTTTCAGATCTGTAACCACCACACCATCTGCCCATGTTATGCATGGGATGTTTGTGTTTCCCCTTTCTCCTCTGACCATCTTTGCTAAGAGTTTGCCTGGCCGTTCTTGTTCTCCATATCTCCTTGCAGCTGCAGGCCTGTCAAAATAACCTATTTCTCTATCTGCCACTGCCCTGAATTCTTCTAGCTGGGTTTTGATATCTAGCCTAGTCTGTGCTGTTGGGGCGGTGGCATATTGTTCCTACAGTTTGGCTATACTCTCCTCCTGCCTCCCAGTTCTTTCCTGATGTCTTTGAGTACCCCGAATTCCGTTGACATGGCTACTCCTCTGATATATGCTTTAAATGCTTGCCATAGTGGTGCTTGGGTCTCCACTGAGCCTATATTGTTTTCAAAATACTCTGTAATATGCTGGGTCATACTGGTTAGGGATACATGGTCTAATAGGGCAGCCGGCTTAAACCTCCATGGGAGTCTTTGTGGGGAGACTGTGGGAACGGACATAGATATCAATACAGGTGAGTGGTCAGATAGCATTCTAAGTAAAATTGCTGCCTCTGTTACCCAGCCTAACACCCTCGGTGGCACAAGCCAGATATCTATCCTAGAGTGCATGTCATGCACAGATGAATAGAATGTATATGTCCACTGGGGGCCATGTAGTGAGCGCTATACATCTTGCAAGTTTAGGTCCACCATGTGTTTATGTATCATGCAGGCCGTATTGGTAAGTGTTCTGGGGGCTCTGGATGTGCGATCCAGGTTCGTATCAAGACTTGTGTTGATATCCCCACCACTTATTATGTGTGCTGTAAGATATTTTGCGCATTTCTGAAAAACTGCAGCGTAGTAGTCTGGGTCATCTACATTTGGGCCATACATATTGATAAGTAGGACTCCCATTCCAGCTAGCCTCCCATGGACCATTACATAGCGCCCCTCTGGATCGCACTATGTTGCGTGATGTGTGAATTGTATTGTTCTGTGTATCAGTATCATCACCCCCTGGGCTCTGCTGGAGAAGATGTGTAAAAGCGTTGGTTCCCCCACCCTGCCGCAATCTGGTCAGCTTGGTGTCCAGTAAATGTGTCTCTTGGAGAAATACCATTCGTGCTCCCAATCTCTTGATGTATGCCATTATTTTCCTTGCTTTCACTGGCATCACAAGCGCCCTCACTTTCCAGCTTATCAATTTAATCTCAGCAGGGCTCTTTCCAGTCATTCTCAGGTGTATTTCTACTATCATCTGTTATTTTCAAGTGTCCCATATGTTCCATTTGGTCTTGGTCGATGTGTACCTGTGCAGTTTTAACTTTAACTCCCCAAATATTTCTCCCCCCACCCTCATAGTTCCCCAAACTTCTACTATGCATCCCCCACCTCTCACCCCTTTCCCCTTCCTTCTCCATTTAACAAACGTGTGCATACTCATTTGGGGGACGCTTCTGTGGTGGCCGGGGTCAGAGCCTATATCAGTGTTGCACTCGTGGTTTCCAGATTTACTTACGTTTCCAGTACTCACTATAAACAAAGGTGGACAAAATAGAACTGGTTCTCCCCTAGGGAGCAATGAGCCATGTTTGTGTGTATGTTGCCGCGTGTAATTTTCTTTTAGTTACAGCGTCAAATCAGTTGCCATCACCCATCTTGTCCCTGCATTGGAAATGTGCTTGTTTCGTTTCCAGCGCCACCAGGTTTCTGTTTAGCAGGTGTTGGTATGCTTGCCTCCACAAAGGTTGCAGGTTCTTCTGGCAAGGTGAAGAAGTATCTTTTATTGTTGTACTGCAAGCGCAGTCTAGCTGGGTATAACATGGCGTATGGTATCATTCTTTCTCAGAACATCTTCTTGACACCTGTGAATGATTGTCGTTCCTGTTGCACCGCCAGGGTGCAGTCTAGGAACAGCTGGATTACATTGGAGACCAGTCTCAACTCTTGCTTATCTCTTGCAACGCGTAACCCCTATTCCTGTAACTCATTAGCCTAGCTATGATCAGCCTGGGGTAAGCACCTGATTTGGAATGAGGAGCCAGCGATCTGTGTGTTCATTCAATGACAAACAAGGGTGACCAGTCTGGGTCCTCAAGTAGTTCTTTTAACAGTTCTTCAAGCGAGAGTTCCATGGGCCCCTTTAGCGCATCCTCCAGCACCCCCACTATGTACACATTATTGCGCTGGAATCTCGCTTCCAAATCTTCACACTTGAGCTTCACTTTCCCCAGATCCCTAGCCATATCAGTTACTGTGTTTCATAGGTTTTCGAGAGCACCCTCTGTCGTGCATATCCTTGATTCAGCTTCCGTGATGCGGGACTTGGCCTTCTCAAGCTGGTTTCTAATTAACGTCACATTTCAGTTGATTCCATCAAGCCTGTCGTTCAGAGTTGCAAATTCTTGTTGAATGAGTGCAAAAACCACTTGGGAGTCCACAGTGGCAGGTGTGGCAGTTGTAGTGGTTGGTGTGGGATGTAAGATTTGTTCTGCGCCCATGTTACTCATGGTGCTTGCCTTGGTTACTGCCGTTGTAAATTTGTCCATAGCACCTTTCCCTTTCTTGGGTTCCGCCCCTTTGGGCATTGTACACCGTCTTGTTTTCTGTAACCTCTGTGGGTGCTACATCCTATGGTGGCTGAAGGGTCCCACGATTGCTACTTTTAGTGCTTCCCCTGCCTCTCAGCGGCGATGCAGTCGCTCCGTGCTTATGTGCCCTCTTGGGCTGATTTCGACTGTTCGCAAATTGTAGTTAGCCCTAGTCTGTGTCATAGGGTAGTGGGGTCTGTTTTACATTTCCTGTTGTTTGCATTGCGTTCTTGACCTGTCCTATTAATGCAACTAAAGTGCCTCCTTTTAATTTATTGGTTGCAGAGACTTAGAGGGGCTCTCTGCTGCATAGGTCTCTCTAGCTGTGTTGTAATCCAGCGTTGTCCTGCTTTTCACCCGTGCACCTGCCCTATCTGGTGTTAGTGTCATGCCTTTCAGGAGGCAGAGGGTTGTGTGTGCCTAAGGGCTGTTCAACTGTGTTCACAGTGCCTCAATTCAATGCAGTTGGTGTGGGCCTTTGGCCAAACAGTCACCAGCATGGGTTCCTCCAGTGTTTGCCTTAGAGGGTCCGTGGGCCTCCGCCTTGCTTTTTTACACCTTGTTGAGATAGGTATTGCCAGTGTCTCTGGTGCTCCTGTTTTGTGGAGCGATCTGCCTTTTTCATGCCTGGTTGTGTTCTTCCAGGTCCACACGTGCGCTCGATGTGAGGTGCCTCGGCATAACGTAGCACTGCGCTGGGGGCTACATGTGATCAGGGACTGCTTGGATTGCTCTCAATGTATTTACTATCCCTCTTTGCAGCCCTGTGCTACGCATTCATTGCGACAGTATGGGCCAAAGCCTCACCCCCCATAAACAAACGGCTTGCGTGGCCGCTGCTAAGAGTTTGTGGCTGGATGTTGGGTCCTGATGAAGGCAGGGAGCTGTGGGTTCTATTGTCCATTAATCAGGTTAGCCGCCTGATGCGTTATACTGTACGGTAACTCTGCCCTCACTTACGGCTTACCGTGTCTTCGCCTCCCAGAGCAGAGGATCTGATGTCGCCATTGTTAACACCCTCCAATGAGTGTGTTTCCTGCATGCAGTGTCCTCCTGAAGTGTGTCTGGTGGCTCTGTTCAGTGCTCCCCGAGATTCAGCATAGCAGTCCTCCGTACGTGGTAGCGTTCAACGGTTCCAACCGGAGCTCCAGCATTTGCCTCGAGGGAGCCGTGGGGGGGGGGAATCTCACTGTCCTTGTTGCGGCGGGCGATGCCCGGATCCCTTATGCCCTCCAGGGGCAGACACTGCAGGAGGAGCGGCAGCCTGGGTTTCTTCTGGCGCTGGTGTCCACAATGCAGGCAGAGATCACATGTTGGCCCGGGCTCAGGCGGCACGCCTGCCGAGCTTTACACTTCGGTCGATTTATCTTCAGTAATACTGCCCATTCTTCATGATTTTTCGCTCGTGGGCAGCTGGCAACTTCCCACACCTCCTCAGATCTTGTTACTGAAAACCGGGCTATATTCAGCTAGTTTTCACAGCTCCGAACCCTGGTTTGCCTCACAGCTCATGTGCCGAGCAGCATCCAGCAGCGTACGGAACAGCACTCCCCAGATCCACTTTCTTTACTAAGGGGTGACAGTAACTTCCTTGATGATGTAAAGATATGGTTGTGATGGAAAGAAACTTTCACAAATCTGGCAAGAAAAGGTGAACATACTCCTTTGTTATCCAGGATGAACTTTGAAGGAACAATGTCTCCGGGAGAAGGGGTGGAGTGCATTTTGCCTAATGTTTTTTCCATATTTGATATTGTGATAGATTTGAAATTGAAATTTAAGGAGTTTTGCTATGGTGGAAACCTATGATTGATGTTTGGTAGGTTGGGTGCAGGGGCATGTGATCGAGAGGGTTCATTAGCTACCAAGTCTTTGTTGATTTTGTTATTTGCCACGGTCATTTTATAAGCAAAGGCCTGCTGAACCTTAGCATAATCTTGCTTGGGGAAAAGGAAAGCTTTGTGGTGTTATTGTTTGCCCCACTGATTTGCTCATTAAAATAGTTCTTTTTTGTCTCAAATACGGCTAGTCTGTATGAGTGTTCACGTTTTATCCAGGTTTCTTTATGTTTATCAGAGGGCGCTTTCAATAATTTTCTCTCTGCTAGTCTCTTTTCTTTCTTGCAAATTTCGAGATCGGGCCAGATTTCAGAAAGTTTGCACCTGTGCAAGTGCAAAGTCACACGGTATTAGCATTAGGGCAAAGTTTGCCCTATTTTTAAAAACAATAGGACTATTGCACCATGACAAGTGTAGTGTGGCATGGTATAAGCAACAGAGCCAACATTTCCATTGGGCAAAAAAGATACATTTTCACTGCATTATTGCAACAGGGCAAAGTTTACCCTAGGCGTAATACGGATTGGTATTAGCACTAGGGCAACCTTTGCCCTGGTGAAAAAACGCATTGAAAATGTATCTTTATTGCACTATGGCAATGTTTGCCCTGGTGCTTATACCATGCCAAGCTGCACTTGTCATGCTGTAATAGTTTTCTAATCTGTCCCAGTGTTTTCAAAAGTAGGGCAAACTTTGCCCTAGTGCTAATACCGTGCAATTTCTGCACTTGCACCAGTGCAAAGGTTCTGTAATCTGGGTGCAGGTGTTAACCACTTATTGTGCACAGTTTATTCTCTAACTGTTTTCATTCTCAATGGGGATACCTGGTATAACATATGTGTCATGGTGGAGTTGTATGTTGACACCAGCAGTTCTGGGGAGTCAAGGTAAGAAGTAGAGATCATGATTTCATTGAGGCACTCCTGTAATTCAGATGTCTGTAACTTTGTACACTCTTGAGGGCATTAACAGGTTTCCTGGAATGTCTTCAAGTAGGATGTTAAAGTCAATGATGAAAGGGTCTGACCAAATACAAGGACTTGAACTTTTAATGCATATGTCCAGATTTCTGGAGACTACCCAGTCTAGTGTGTTCCCTTTATTAGAGGTGGGGTCACTGCTGTGGACATAGTGGTAAATGCTGTTCTGGGATTGTTCTAGAGAAACCACGTCTTTATCAGTAGCATTGTTATGCCAGTGGTTTAGGTTTCCCAAGAACAGCGTAGCACAGCTGGGTCTATTCAATGATCTCAGGAGTTGTACAATATCCTTCTTAAAGTTTGGCATATTTTTGGGAGGACCATCAGATTAACTTAGAAATCATAATAGTCTCTTTTTTTAGTTGTAGTTTGATTAGGTCTTACAATGCAAAAATCTCCTCACACGGAATCATTGTTGGTATGCGTCATAAATTGTGATGTTACCATTGTTATTTTGCATTAGAACTTCTCAGTTTGTGTTGTCGTATAAAAACAAAAATTAAAAAAGGTAGCTTTGTCACAATTGTGCACAAACCTCACATTTTGAAAAGGTGTGTTGTTTTTAAAATATGCTCTGGGGCCTCTGATTACTGAGGCTAAATGAAGAGACCCGGTTTTCTTTTCCTTTTCTTTTTGTTCTGTTATATCATTTTGTAATATGTATTACTTTTTAAGAGTGGTTTAATATTACATTGGTTTACAACAGATTTCTGGTAGAAGCGCAGTGGATTTATTTCTAGTACACTACTTAGCATAGTTTAAAGGTTTTAGCACATGTGGATAAGGGAGGGATTGCCTGTTTCCTTGTTTTCGATTTTGATGTAGGGGGACAACATTCACGCAACTGCAATGTGTGGGATTACATATCAGGTGAAGAATTTCACAGTGGTTGCAATGACTGGGGGATTCGAGAAGTGGAATTATTTCTTTGCAAGTATATATACTCCTCCCCCATGGATATGCTCCCGGTTTTTACAGTAAATGGTAAATCCCCCAGGGTTGGCCAGTTTGATCATAGGGCCGCTAGATTCCATGAGTCAGGTCTCTGTTAGACATAGACTGCCCGATTCATGGAATTTTTTGCGCATAGAAAGGGGGATTTGCGTGCGAAAACACATGAAAAAGCAGTGATTTACGTGCAAGGCAATTCATGCAACCGAAAGCGTGTGGCTTACCAGACACTTTTGAGAAATCCGCGTGGGTCCAACACGTCACTGCGACACCACGAACGCCTTGCATGAGACTCCCAGCGAAGAGGCGTACCGTCTTGCAGTCACCTAAAAAGGATGGGATCATGTGGAATGGGGAACAACAAGCGTAAATGTGGGTGTTACGTGGGACGTACCGCAGTAAAATACTTGCAACGTCCACACGCAAGCTTACCACATGTATTCATGGAATCAAACAGGGCTCACCACTGCACGAGAAAAGATACGCAAATCCAGAAACAGGTCTGCCAAGCGAAAGCTGGCGTAAGCGTCACCGCGCACAAGTACAATGCATAAATAGACACGCAAAACACAAACGTGAGTATGCAGCTACGATGAATGTCTATTTTTCGCAGCAGTGATCGTGGTAAACCACAGGAGAAGGAGGATAGCCAGGGCATGCATCTTTTTACCCAGGACCAGCCTTTTTGGGATTCCTGATGACCAGGTCTATGGCAGGTATAGGTTCCCACCTCATATCATCCTAGACCTGGCCAGGGAGTGGGAAGATGACCTTACATCACCCACCCTGTGCTCCCAAGCACTGGGCCCCTTGGAAAAGGTGCTCAATGTACTACATTTTTTGGCCAGTGGATCATTTCAGGGGACAACTGCCATAGTTGGGGGCGTATCACAGGCCACTCAGTCATGCTGCCTACACCAGGTGTTGGCAATCATGACTGCACGCCCCTCAGTCCGCAGGCACATATACATGCCCAGAACACCTGCAGAAAGGCAGGTCATGGTCCAGGACATATACGGGTTGGTGCACTTCCCTAAAGTGCTCGGCGTCATTGGTTGCACACATGTGGTCCTACGTCCACCTAGGGCCACTGAGCACATCTATCGCAATCGCTGGCATTCCATCAACGTGCAAGTTGTATGTGATGCCAAGGGAATCATTACCATGTATATCCACCTATAATAGTTTCATATACAGAATGTCACCCCTACACTGGGCCCTGGAAGCTGGGAGGCATGGCAACACTTGGCTCATTGGTGGGTACAAATGGGCAGACTAACACAGACTAAACCACACCACTGACAAACCATCTCACCTCCAAAAGGAACAGTGCCTACCCACTGAGCACCTACATGATAATGCCAATATGGAACCCCAACGTGCCACCCCAGGTAAGATACAACAAAGTACATATTGCAACAAGGGGCATAGTGGAGCATACATTCAGAGTTCTAAAGTCATGCTTTCACTCCCTTGACCACTCAGGTGGAGTGCTACTATATGCACCACCAGTTGTGTGCAGGATCATTGGGGCAGCATGTGTCCTGCACAATGTTGCAACACGGCGTGGCGTACCGGTGGACATGGTGGTGCCCTCACATCCCCAACCACGTGCATGGCCACTGCGGATGGGAGGGGAAGGGCACGTGGTGAGGCTGCCCGTACTCAGCTTGTGGCACAATTTATCACCTAGAATCCAACCCCTGCAGAGTGCACACAGGCCTGCCACATTCCAGGTGACAATCGATGATGACAAAGGGACAATCATCTGTACCAACCTTAGCACCCTGAGCATCTGTCCTTGGAAGTGCTACATTATGTGCATCCCTTTCAACTCAAACCAACTCATTCTGGTGTGCACAAAAGGCACACATGGAAGATGCAATATGCCACCAACCCCATGCAAAAATACACATCCAAATGCCGGCATGTCACCTGAACCCTCCCAAACTCCATGTCACCCGGTTGACCCACCATACCATGCTAAGCATCATAAAAAGTGACACATAAATGGTCAACACATTACAGTAATGTCAGAAAGCGCTCAACCAGAAACAGAACTAGTACTGAAATAACTCACTCTCACACATTAAAACATTCATGTACACAGGAACAACAATTGGCCAATAAAACATACCACTAACACAGGAACCAATCAGAATACCAGAAGTGCCTCAATGTGCCGTAACTACCCCATGGCATCCTTCCATTAATTGTGTGGCCCTGGCAACTACAGAGGGCAGGGAAGCACATACAGCAGGAAGGCCAAAAACAATGTAGCCTGGAAAGCCAATACATGAAGATGGAACATGAAGAAATGATGGATCAGAATTCTGAAAAAAATAAGGGCTGCCAACCATTCACTGGACAAACAATCATGAATCCCACTAGGGGTTTATACACAGGTTGGACTTGTGACTGTCCACAGATGAAACAGAACCCCAATGCCACTGTGTAAAATACTGTCACACACTGCACTCCTTGCAAGCCCATGGAAAGGGAAAGCAGGAGTCGCATATGTGTCTGGACCCTAAGGCACAAACACGGATTTTACTAACACGAGACAAGTCTATATGGGCCCAGCTGGAACCTACAGTGGATGCCCTCAGATGCCACAAAAAGCAGCACACTGTCACATAAATGCACAATAGAAAGAAAAGGAAAAAAAAATATCAAAAATGTCCATGGTTACCCGGGGAGGTGGGGAGGGGGTGTTGGACCGACATGTGTTGATGTTGAGAAAAAAAAAAAAAACCCTCTATAGGCTCGTAGTCTGCACGGCTATCATGGGTCGGGAGAGCAGTTGCTGCTGTAACCACCCTCTGGTGTAGCAATAGAAGGTGTCAGTGGTAAGGGAGGTATGCAACTTATAGCCCTGGCCTGGTCCTCCATGGCAGCGGCCATGCAGGACTGAGATGTTTGCATCAGCAACATGATGGCATGGAAGGCCGCATGCAACACCTCACGGGTTACACGCAGTTCCACAGAGATTGTGTGCGTCAACTGTTGCATCTGCTGTTCTGACCGTCTACTGCGTGCTACCTCAAGTGTAGTCAGTGCAACTCAGAGTAACCTAGCCTCATCCATCGGGGCAGTCCTGCGGGCCAGACCCTCTGCAGCCATGGCTGCGCGCAGAGACCCCATTTCTGCCCATCGGCACCTATTGCTGGCTTGCTTGTGAAACATGTGTGAGCGGCATGTGGACCGCAATGCCTGCTGCTGGAGCTTAATCTGTCATTCTGGGGGTAAAATGGAATTTGCCACCCTATCCTTGCCCTGAGCCAACATCTCATATGAAGCCCCCTGTTGTTGTGCAACCGAATACATGGATTGCTCCCACACATTATCACCTGTTGGCAAAAGGCCACCGCGTTGGCGGGCCTCAAGCCCGCTTGGCTCAATGAAACCTGGCCCTTGATATGCTGGCGCTGTCTGTGGCTGCAGGACTGCATCACTCCCTTGAACTGTTGTCCCAGGAACAGGAGCCAATACTGTGGAGCGCGGCCCTGCACCCGTAACCAACACAGACCGATGTCCCAACACTGACTGGCCCTGTGAGGGGTCTTCCCCCCCTACAGATGTCTGGATAGGCCAGCACCCACAGTTTATGCACTCACCTGCATCCAGAGCCTCATCACCTGCACATGGATAGAACAATGCATGAAGACACTTGTAAATAGCATAGCTCAAACAAAGAGGCATCAAAATGTAGTCATGGAACACATCAACCGGCCATGTCAGTGATGTCACAAACTTTGGCACGTATGCAGTGCCAAAGGAAGGGAAAGGTATCATGAAAGCAAACATGGATGTGTGTCAAATGGTACAACACCACATGTAGTGCATGGTGCATAGCACCTGCATCAAACATAAGCACCAGACTGGCATAGTTGAGTCACCAGCATCACTGAAGCAAATACACAGATGCTACTAGAATGGCCATGCCTGAACTGACAAGCAGCATGTGACGGATGTTGATGACTACTGCCCCAGAGCCAGGTACAATGCTTGTGACATGACATGACAAGGAAATCACAATTACCAAAAACACAAGTGCCACATGGTTCTATGATGCTAGGGTGGTAGAATGGAGTGAAGGCAGGCACACCGTTTCTATGACTCCAGGTCACATTAGCATCACGCAAGTGAACAGGCATGTAGAAGGGGAGACCTGGGGTTGGAATTGTGAGGGGGATGTGCAGTACATGGGAATGGACTCTACGTAGAACATAACTACATAACCAGGAAAGGCAAAGATTCAGGCTGACAGCAGTGTAATGGCAAGTGCATGAATCAGGTGTCAAGTGTTGTCAGTAGGTTGCACGGCTACAGCAAATTCACCCCAATTGCGGGTGGTGCCTGGGAGCCAATGCCATCATCACAGTCCTAGGGAGATACCTGGCCCCAAAACAAAAGGAGCATTCACACAGTCCAGTCCTGTAGGAGTTGCAGAAAGAGGGGAGAGAGTAGAAGCACAGGAACATTGTAATAGTCTGTTGCAGTAGGCCAGTATAGGAATGACCAGTGCCCTGGAGACACTTGTAGGTGGGAGAGTGGCAAGAGAGGCTGGACAGAGAGTGACATGGAAGGAGTGAGCACAAGTGGTGCATGGGTATTGTCCCAGTGTGCAGCACATTGTCTGTATGCAGTCTGCATGACAACCAGCACGTACCAGTCCACCATGTCATGGTTAACCCATGGCAGTCACACAAATGCAGCCATAACAGCAACACAATCACAACACTTCATCTAAGCAACATACACATGTCCCGGACGCACACACATCACCACTCACCGGACATCTGCTCATAATTGGACAGGTCTCCCATGCCATGGATCTGCTCCACATCAGTCAGATCACTCACAATCACTTCATGTTGAGTGAGTTCATCGTCCTGTGGCTGTGTCCCACCTCCAGTCACCAGAGTATATTTGTAGGCGGCACCCAGCTTATCCTTGGCTGGGCGTCAGGAGATACCTCAGGAGCTGTGCGCCTCTCATGGCCCAAGGCATTTATTCGATCCATGATGCGCTACCAGTGGCCCATACGCTGAGCAAGCATATGTCTGTAACCTGGACACACCAGCATGTCACGTTTGTGCTCCAACATGTAGTCCAGGAGGATGCTGAATTCCTCATTACAGAAGCTCTTCTTCCTTGACATGTGGATCTCCTGTGCCGTGCCTCGGTTTTGATCCAGTCCCGCTACTGGAAGCTTGTGCAGACGCGGAGTGGCTGGGACCACTTGAGTCAGTAGGGGCTGGAGCACTGGTGGCCTGGGCCATGGCATCAGTCCCTGATGGTACAAGAGTAGGCTGGCTTGCAGGCATCTGTACCTGAGTGCTAGTGCCAGTAGCTTGCATCGCATGTCTCTTGGCCTTAGGGCCAAGGACATCTGCCCCTGAGTCTCTCTGGGCCTGGCCTGTGACCACTGCAGTCCTGGCCTGGAGTCCCTGAGCCTGGGGGGTGTTAACCTCAGCTGCCCCTGCAGCTTCCACACCCTGGCTGCTGTGGACGTCAGATGACACTGCTGGTCCAGGACCCCGGGTGCTGGTGCCAGTACCTTGCACCGCACGTATCTTGGCCAAGGACATCTGCTCCTGAGTCCCTTTGGGCCTGGCCCGGGACCACTACGGGCCTGGCCCGGGACCACTACAGTCCTGGCCTGGTGACCCTGAGCCTGGGGGGTGGTAGCCACAGCTTCCCCTGCAGCTTTCACACCCTGGCTGCTGTGGAAACCAGATTACACCGGGTGCTGGGGATGTCTGCCACCCTTGCCTCCCTTCCCACTTGTAGCCCTCCCAGACATGGCACTGATGTATTAGCGCAATGGGATGTGCAGCTATCAATTGTCCTGGGCAATTTCAGTGATGGTGCAGGGTACGTGATGTAAAACGTACCACTGTGCTCCAGCTAGGCTCAATGTAACCCCTGTGGAAAAAATAACAGGTCGCTTAACGCACAGGCACCCCAAAAACAAAAATGAATGAGTATGCGACCCCTTGGTAACTCACGTGTGAAGGAAAAAGGTTACGCAGTACGCTGTGGCACCCAGCAACACAAATAATACGTATGCAAGGATCACATAGACCTCGAATATGGGGGTACATGACACGCAGCAGCAACCACAGTATGGAAAATAGCATACGCGACTCACTGTCTGCCTTGTTGAAAAATGAAATTACACACGCGTGTGCATGGAGGCAAGTCCCCCTCCAAAACAAGAAGTACGCACTGTCACAGTAGTGAACAATTCACGTGTGATCCCAAAATACTCAGAAGTCCATGCGTCCTTCCACCACGGAATGCATGTACATTGCTATGTTGACTTACGCACACCTTTAACCCGATTCTGAACGGAAACGCCCAACGTTCATCGCGTGTCACAAAACATACGCGCGTAGGGCCTTTGCTCTGATTCCACGCTGTGTCTGCACATGCAGAGTCTCTCTGTTTCCAGCTGGCCACTCGAGTAACATGCAAAACCCACGCTCCTGCCTCCAACTGCCCTGAGCTTCCTCCTACAATCCATCTGCTGCTGCCTGCCCACTCTGTGTGCCTGCTGCCCATGTGCCCTGCGTTTTGGTGCCTGCTCTGAGGCCATTGTCAGTGCACCTGTCGTCGTGACCACCTCTGCTAATCCAGAAGAATCCTGACATCGCGCCATACCACTGCTCCTCAGCCCAGCCCCAGGACCACCTTGCCCACCCAAACCTGCCTCGGAGGGAAAGTGGCAACCCCCCGGCAGCGAGGCAGAGGGCTGTCAGCTTCTCAGCTCGGGAAGTTGGAATCCTGGTGGAGCAAGTCCTGGGGAATCATGATGCCCTCTTCCATGGACGAACCCAAGTCGGCAATGAAAGACAGGAAGATGCGGGCGGACATCGTGGGTGTCATCAACGCAGAGGAGGTGGCACCCCCCGACTACCATCATGTCTGCAAGCGCTGGGAAAACTTCAAGTCCAGGACCCTCAACAAGGCCCGGCGCCTCCTCAAGGCTGGTGATGACCGATAGGGGTGCCGGGGCCGATTGACCAACGACAAGATGCGAGTTTTGGAGTGCTTCTACCCAGCGAAGTATGCCCAGGTCTTGGAATTGGTGCTCCGTCTGGAGTCAACTGGTAAGGGTCCATGTGTTCTTGTCCACCATTATGCAGTTGAAGTTGACGTGTGGCTGGAGTGTGCACCTTGGCCTTATGTCTGGCATGCCTCCTGTACAGATGTCTGTGTGCATGTCTCTGACACTGCTGCATGTGAGTCCATTCAAACGTGTGCGACATAAATGGTGTCTGTGTTGCAATTCATGATGCACACCGGCATGTAACTATGTGCACGTTTGCATCCCTGTGTCTGGACTGGGGCATGCGAGAGGTGTGAGACATGGGTGCTTAAGTCAACATCATGGACATGCATGGTGTACATGTGCATGCGTCTGAGTAGTGAGCATGTGACTGGCCAACACTCTGTGATGTATGTTACTTGAGTTTTTGATTGTGTGATTGCCTCACGCTGGCAATTTGACCTCCATTGCACTGACGTGATAGCTCCATGGCCTGCTTCATGACTGTCAGGTGCTGTGTGTGAATGAGATGTGTATGACCCATGATGCGTGTGAGCTGGAAGCACAATTCAGAGGTGCTACCAGTGCCTTGTCCAAGGAAGTGAATGTCTGTTGTGAATGACAGACATGCTTGTGCATGTGTGTGAATAGCACTTCTCTGTGTGTAGTGGACGGTGATGATGCTTGTGACCTCTGACAGTGCCACTGATGTACATTATCATTGTGACATACACACATGTTCAGTTCCCTGATGTTTGTGTTCTATGTTTCACTATCCACAGTGACGATGGAAGAAGATGGCGGAGAAGGCGCTGTACAGCATGGCTGCAAGGATGCCTCCACCAGGCGTAGATGCAAGGCCCAGTCATCCTCCCATGTACTGTCATCTTCCGGGAGCGAGGAGACTGGTGTCACTTCCGAGTCAACGGGCGCAGCTGATGAGGGTAGGTCCAAGAGGGTGAAGGTGGTGGAGGACTCCTCAGCAGTGGGGGGACAGATGAGCCCTCACAGCGGCAAGACACTGCGGATGACAGTGAGGAGGCATCCAGGTTGGCGGGTGAGGGAGAGGAGGAGGATGCCACATCTGCCCATCCCATGAGACCCGTCGGGGGTGATGACGTAGGTGTGATTGGTGCAGTCCAGGGTTAGGGGCCAGGGGTAGTGCAGGCCGCCGTGGAGGTGCCTGTGCCTAATCCTGTCCCTGGCACTGCGACTGCACCAGAATGCAACTGCGGGCATGCCCCAGGCCGGACCCATCTGCAGGCAGCAGATGTTTCCACCCAGGCGGAAACACCAATGCCTGCGGATGTCGCCATTCGGTACAGGGTGGAACCAGTGCTAGCCAGTCTCACAAGGTGGTGAGACTCCCTTTGTGATGATGTGCAGGCTTGCATTATGGGGCTTGCATGTCATCACAGGGAGATCTGCCATCTCATTGACTGGCTAGGACATTTCCTGGCATCGCAATGGGTGCGTGGGCTGGCCACTTATGTGACCCCCTCCTCATCTGCCTCCTGTGTGCGCCAGTTGTCCTCCCTGCCATCTTCCGGCACAGATACCACCAGGGCCACCTGTGCACCTGTTCCAACTCCAGCAGCCACTCTGGTGGAGATCACATCCCTGCCAGAGTCGGGTGTCGAAGGAGGATCAGCACAGGTGGTCACCACAGAGATCCAACCGGCGACAGGACATGTGGCTATGGAGGAAGGGTAGGCACCAAGCAGCAGGGCACATGAACGCCAGCCCCGAGGTCTGTCATCATCCCGGAGGCTGTCCTTGAGGTGCAGGCACCGGGCTACTCAGCAGCAGCAGGCTCAGTGTAGGAGATGACAGGACTCAGGGCTTCCAATGGAAGAGAGGCAGGTATTGGCCATCGGGCAGGAGGAAAATGTGGACCTAACTACACAGATGTCTTCCGTGTTGGAGCGTTTTAGCCAGCAGATCAGAGCAGAGCAGCAGCGGGCATGAGAGGCTAGACTCACCATCGCCAAGGCGGATAATACACTGCGTTGGGCTTAGAGGCGGGCAGAGGTCCTCGAGGAGACTTGCAGGGAGTTTAAGAGTAGCATGTTGGAGTCCCTGCAAGCCCTTGAGGGGAGAGCTGAGGCCCACCTAGGGGAAGTGGACGCAATGTTCGATGATTTCCTGGCACAGACTTTGAGGGGACATTGTGAGGTGAAGGACTAGCCCGCTGCCATTGTATATAGTTCATTAGGTGTAGGTTTAATTTTATTTATTTTTTATTTGGAGTTATTGAACTTTGCTCCACTTATTGTACATAGTTTGTTTTTGATTTTATACTTCTGGATTCTTGCACATGATTTGGGACAATGGACCTTGGTTGTTTGTATATAGTTATCTTTTTCACAGTATTTTTATGTTCACCATGAAGGAGTGGTTGTCTTTTCATTTGTGTTTTTATTTGGACCTACATTCATGGGCGTGGACCACATCTTTGATTTCATTTTTCGTTTGTTCACATCCAATGTTTTTGCTTTTTGACACTCTTATGTATTGATTCATTGCATGGTGCTTTGATTTTATTTTTTTATATGAGTATGACTTAAATACTATCTTTAATATATATTTGTTCATGGTAAATCAAAGTCGTGTCTGGTCTCAATGGTTTAGCCCAAGTTTCACTCTTGCCTACTCTGTTCTATGTCCATGATGCTGGCCTATGTTGTTCATGTTTGTGCAAACATGCATGCATGTGTCATTTTTGACTTCCAATGGCATGTGGCATGTTGTGCAGCTTGTGGTGGCATTTCATTTCACATCTGCTGCATTTATGTCTATCGGTCCACAGTGTGTTGGGAGTGTTCCATGAGTCAGGGCCTGCCTGGAGGTTGCCATCACAGGTGTGGGGTGGGACATGAGGTGGGCCTGCCTGCAGGTTTCCGTCACAGGTGTGGGGGGGACATGGGGTGGGGGCTGCCTGCAGGTTGCTGTCACAGGTGTGCGGGGGCATGAGTCAGGGACTGCTTGCAGGTTGCCGTCACATGTTGAGGGGGGATATGAGGCTGGGCCTGCCTGCTGGTTGCTGTTACAGGTGGGGGGGGACATGTGGTGGGACCTGCGTGCAGGTTTCCATCACAGGTGTGGGGGGATCTGAGGTGGGGCCTGCCTGCAGGTTGCTGTCACAGGTGTGGGGGGGGGATAAGGCGGGGCCTGCCTGCAGGTTGCCATCACAGGTGAGGGGGACATGAGGCAGGTCCTGCCTGCAGGTTGCCATCACAGGTGTGGGTGGGACATGAGACGGGGCCTGCCTGCAGGTTTAAATCACAGGTGTGGGGGGGACATGAGGCGGGGCCTACCTGCAGGTTGCTGTGACAGGGCTGGGGGTGTTCCATGAGTCAGGGCCTGCCTGCAGGTTGCTGTCACAGGTGATGGGGGGATCCCATGTGGTGTGGGCTGCCTGCGGGGTATGGTCACAGGTGATGGGGGGCCATGTGGTGAGGGCTGCCTGTGAGGAATGGTCATGGGTGATGGGGGTCCCATGTGGTGTGGGCTGCCTGTGTGGTATTGTCACTGGTGATGGGCATCCCATGTGATGTGGGCTGCCGCGGGGTATGGTCACGGCTGACGGGGTGTTTCATGTGGTGTGGGCTGCCTTGGGGTATGGTCACAGGTGATGTGTGGCTATGTGATGTGGGCTGCCTGAAGGGTATGGTCACGGTTGATGGTGGACCCATGTGGTGTAGACTGCCTCCAGGGTATGGTCATGGATGACAAGGGGTCCCAGGTGGTGTGGGCTGGCTGTGTGGTATGGTCATGGGTGATCTCATGTGGTGTGGGCTGGCTGTGGGGTATGGTCATGGGTGATCCCATGTGGTGTGCGCTGCCTGCGGAGTATGGTCATGGGTGATGGGGGTTCCATGTGGTGTGGGCTGCCTGCGAGCTATAGTCACGGGTGATGGGGGTCCCATGTGGTGTGGGCTGCCTGCGGGGTATGGTCACAGGTGATGGAGGGGTCCCATGTGGTGTGGGCTGGCTGCGGGGCATGGTCATGGGGGATGGGCGGACATGTGGTGTGGGCTGCCGCGATTTGGCTGGTGCAACCGGTGTACGTGATTACGCTGGGGTGCAGAAGGGTCCAGGCGGGCCTTTACATGTGATTTGGCTGGTGTGACCGGGATACGCAATTTCACTGGGGTGAGGAAGGGGTACGTATGGCCCTTTCCACACGAATTGGCTGGTGCATTCGGGGTACACAATTACGCTGGGGTGCGGATGGGGTACGCGTGGCACTTTCCACGTGATTTGGCTGGTACGACTGGGGTATGCGATTACTCTGGGGTGCGGAAGGGTGTATGCGCAGCCCTTTCCACACGATTTGGCTGGGGCGACCGGGGTACGCAATTACGAAGGGGTGCAGATGGGGTACGCATGGCCCTTTCCATACAATTTGCCTGGTGTTACCAGGGTACGCAATTACGAAGGGGTGCAGACGGGGTACGCATGGCCCTTTCCATACAATTTGCCTGGTGCGACCGGGGCACGTGATTACTCGGGGGTGTGCGGAAGGGGTACGTGTGGGCCTTTACATGTGATTTGGCTGGTGCGACCGGCGTACGTGCTGATTTTTCACTTGATTACGATGGGATGGCAGTGTGCTGGCCCACGGATGGCGCAGGGCCTTTTGCTGTATTAGGCAGTTCACTGGCTTTTTCCTACGCACGGGGTGTGTTGGGGCGTTACGGGCGCTGCTTGATATTCATTGCGCCATGGGTACTGATGACTCAGAAAATCCATGAATATGCATGTCGCGCAATTGCGACTGGTTTGCGACTGGGGTGCGCAATTACGCGGGGGTCCAGAAGGGGTCCACGCGGGCCTTTACACACGATTTGGCTGGTGCAACTGGGTTATGTGATTTTGCTGGGGAGCAGACGGGGTACGCGCAGGCCTTGCCATGCAATTCGGCTGGTGCAACCGAGGTATGCGATTACGCTGGGGTGCGGATGGGGTACATGCTGCCCTTTCCACACGATTTGGCTGGTGCGACTGGGGTACGCGATTACGCTGGGGTGCGGACAAGGTACGCGCAGCCCTTTCCACGTGATTTGGCTGGTGCGACTGGGTTACGTGAATAGGCTGGGGTGGGACGGGATATGCGCAGCCCTTTCCATGCGATTTGGCTGGTGCGACCGGGGTACGCGCTGATTTTCCACATGATTACAATGGGATGGCAGTGTGCTGGCCCACGGATGGTGCAGGGCCTTGCGCCGTATTACGCAGTTCACTGGCTTTTTCTTGTGCACTAGGCGTGTTGTGGGTGTTACCAGCGCTGCTTGATGTTCATTGGGCCAGAGGTACTGATGCCTCAGAAAATCCATGAATACGCGTGCGCACAATTGCTGGTTTGTTCCACGGCTGGCGCACTTGCGCTACTTCTGCACTGGATACCTTGAATGTCAAGATCATCGTCAATTATGTAATCATGTACTTCAATAGTATGCTTGTTTAGTGATCTGGTGTTAAGAAGTGCAGCTTTAATGTTCTTGCTGTCAATCAAATTTGGTCAGGAGAATTTTGTATCATGTTTGCTTTTAGGATATGGGATGTATTTATTATTCCCATCTCTTCTACTATTTTGGTAGGTAGTGGCCTAAAGATTGGAGTTTGGCTGTCAAGGCTGTCAGGCAGTTTGACATCAAGATAGTCATCTCTACAGGGAGTAGACAGCAATTTGATGATCTGTTAATCCGGATGGCCTAGTGATATCTATGTTTAAAGTTAGCAAGTTACTGTCATCGGGATCGTGATTATTGACAGGAGGCGGGGACTTCGTTTGGTTGCAGGGTCCGGCGAGACGTGTGATGTTTACAGTGAGGGGAGGTATATAGCCCACATTGTAAATGGTGGTTTCTAGAACAGCTACGCCAGCATTGATATTGGGTACTATTGGTAGATTAACAGGTGGGCAACTACAAGCCGGTTAGCAAGGCCTGAATGACCCTGCTGCCTATAAGCTTGTGTAAGGGGTTCAAGTGTGGAGGGGGAACACTTTCCAATTTGGTCAGGTGGTATTTGTTGATGATAGCCATTCGAGCGGCTTTCTGAACTGCCAACAGAAGGCTGAGTTCCTTTGGGTAGCCATTTTGTAAAAACTGAGGATGCTGTAATCCGGGATAGATGTATAGCAAACTCTAAGAGGCCTAAAAGAACTACGGTACAATTTACTAAATGTCTATGGGCTGTCCGTTCTATCGACAACTCAAGTAACAGGCAGGGTAAAAGAGGGGGAGCTTCTCAAATACGGGCAAGTAAGATCTGGTAAGGTGGGGAGAGCACCTGGCTTTCAGAAATATCATGGAGAATGCACGTGGTAGTGGAATATATCATTGAAACTGCCAGACAATTTATAGGGGTAGGAGGAGAGAAAGGTCACCTAAGAACGAGAAAGTGTGCAAATGCAATAAAGGAGTAAAGGGAGCAAGTACTTACGGAAAGCAGGAAGAGATAATGCTGCGTCGAGCATACAATGCATCCGGCGTGGACGGCCTAAGACCGGCTTGTCACGGAAGCGAGGAATTGCCTGATGTGATGAGAAATACCACAGGAAATATGGGAAATGTAGTTTCAGGAAAACCTAGAACTACAGAACTCAGTGAAAATGATACAAGCTTGTTTCTAGGAGAGTGTTTTTTCTCTCTGCTTAACAATAAACGAAACACAGTGTACTCACAATAATGCAGAAGTAACAAAAACTTTTTACAATACTTTCCAAGATTAAATGCAGCAATTAACGCTGTGAAAGGGTATTACCAAATAATGCATGGGTTTAACCATAGCAGACCTCAATGCTTTAATCACTTAAATAGAATGCAGCTGTCAGACCAGCATGTGGCAGCCTTTCAAAGGCTGCCCCATGTTGGTATAGCAACAGCACCCTTTTGAAATTAAAAGCACCGCACCCCCTTGCTGGAGCGTCACACACTAGCACGAGAGCGGGAAGCATTTCAATTCCAAAGGGCGCCTTCGTCTACGACTCCAGCTCAGGGCATCCCTTGAAAGACTACCCCGAGCTGGCGTGGCAGGGGAGTTAATGGGGGGCTAATGTGGCACCCTGGGTGACCGCCCGGGTCGCCCATGCCTAAAGCCAGCCCTGTAAGTAAATATACCCCAAAGAGCTCACGTTCCACAGGCTGCTGAGATGGCCATCAGCATACTGTATCTTGCACACATGGTTTTGTCATCGTGTAATTCATCATTCAGCAGATTTCTGCCTCTCCGTGGGTCTCGCCCCAGGATCGCTGGAGTTAATGGGTAATGTAATGCAACAACCATTGATGCCAGTGCTGCTTTTTTATATGCATTCCACACAATGACGTCTGGGACATTCGGGGCTGTGAACGCATCACGTGAGAGGGAATGAGCGCTAATAGAGCTCGTGCCATTAACACATGGGTGCAGTACACACAGTGCATGCACATGGGTCCTTAGGTTACACTATCTGCTCTCTCCTCACACAACCGACCCCCATCTAGACTTCTGTGCAAATACAACTGCTGAAGCCATTGCTTCCATGAAAACAGACCCAGTGATGGCAAAGAGTTAATTACAGCTTTCATCACTATAAAGATATCCAGATGTTAAGGGCAATTAGGCTCTCATCCAGCACTCTGGGAGCTGATGACCGAGCAGAAGCAAACAGTCATGCTGTTTGAGAAGGAATCGAACACACCTGCACACTACCCTGGCCATCAAGAATCTTTCAATGAATGCACCCTCCTCTTCGAAAGCATTTATCAAAGACAGCTGGAAAGGACTGATGGGGGAAGAGGGGGGAGGGGCTCATTTCACTGCATGAAGACAGTGTTGTTAAAAGGAGATATATCGTTGAGCAAAAAATACCTTCTAGTCTATCTTGTAATTATTACGGTCAGGAGAGAATCTTCATGTTAGCATTTGCATATGGCATGGATTGATAAGAAAAGCAAAAGAAGCAGATTTGTGTCACCCTTCTAAAAAAAAAAAACATTGGCCCTCTTTACGAGCCTTGGGGTCCGGAAATAAGGGTGCCGGTAGCAATGTAGTTTTCTAGAAGGTTGTTTTCAGGTCAATGTTATGAATTGCTATTGCTTTTTGACTTTTGCATCACACCTTTTCTGCCTCCTTTTATTTATTTATTAATTTATTTATTTATTATTATTTTTATTATTATGATTTTTGTAAATATATATATATATTTTTTAATGAATTTTATTATTAATTTTTTTTCCTCAATATATTTTTCATTATTATTGTATGGATAATTGTCTATTGTATCTCTTTGTTACACTGATTTCTTCTGTTAATATTTAATAAATTGGTGTAGAAATGTGAAAAAAAGTCTCCTGCACTCGCATACTCTCCAAACTACCTCACAGCAACCATCCATATGCCAGCTGATCATGAGTAGTTAACAGGGAGTTGGCCACCCCTGCCTGATTCCACATGCATTCTAATCTGTTCCAATGTATTTCCCATACCTTGTACTTGGGTCACCCAAGGGCATTCACCTAGAGTGCTATGAGACCATACCAATGGGAAAAGGTGCCATACAAATGTTAAATTGCATTAGATTACATTACATGTTGAGGTTTTCTGGAGGAGACCAACACTTTTGTGCACAGTTTATGTGAAGTGTTTCTGAACTACAGTAAAGAAATGCGTCTTTGTTTTTTTTCTAGGGTCTAACCTTTGATCTTTGATGTAAACAAAGAGAAACAGGCATTCCATGCAAAACACTGGATAAAGACAAAAGCATATTTTAAAGACATGCTCTCACAGACAAAAAATCATCTGTTGCACTTCAATGTTTTAATGGGATGGTGTCTCAGATGAGGCTGAGGCTGTAAGGCGCAGCTGAAACATCCGGTGACCATACATGTTATGGCCATCTCCTAGCATGGCCAAAGACAGATAGTCAACTTTGAAGGAATAATGGACACATATTTCCTCAACTAAAACGTTTCCTGTGGTGGGTGGTTTGCCACATGTGAAAATGTGTTATACCAAGGGCACTGAAACATCGAGCCCTTTGGGTCTTCATGACTGTATTGTGCTTTCCCGTCTCTTTGACTTTGACGTGGGACGAACAACGACTTTAATGTTTTCCAAAATGCAAACTTGTTTTCTCATTATGGTTAGGGACTCCGATTTTCAGTGATTACCACTTTTTACCGATATCTAGCCGCTGTTGTTTTTAAAAAGCTCAGGGGACTCTGATAAACCCCGGTATTTCAATAAATGTCATAATAAACTTCATCCCTGCACCAGCAGGATTCGAAACCGTGCTGCTCTGAGTTGGTTTGTTTCAAAGTCCGATGCATTGCGGGTGAGCTATCTTCCAAGCCCTTGCTGGAGATCTCTATTGCTGCTTATGTGGATTCATGACCTAGTGATATTTCTACCAGCAACCAGATGGCACAGTTGAATCTGTTGTCAGCAAGCGGAATGATCAGCACGGAGAGGTGAGCGCCTCTGGCTTCAAAGAAAACATTGTTCACTTTGACACTAACAGCACCTCTCCATTCTCTCCACAATTGAGGAGTCAGAGGATCGGGTATCAGTCCACAAGGAAGGCACCAATGGCCTTCCAGTCATGTGGCCCTTGGGTGCCTTGATGCACACAATGAAAGAATAAAATAATATGTGTGTGTTTACACTGGAAAAAACAATTATTCGCGATTTTTCGCAGGGGGCACGTGAGAAAACACTGAAAACACAGAGTCTGATTTTTTTTTTAAACACTGGAAATACACCCCCGGAAGTAAAATATAAAAAAAATAACCCCCTAAAACAGGAAACCCTAATTATGGTTTACCAAATAAATACGAGCTATAAAACACGTTATAGTGAGAACTCAGTCAGCAACAAAGCATCAAACGGTGCTTCCAGTCATCATTAAACATCACCTTCTCCACCAGCCTCTTTTAGGGAAAGAAAGACCACATGGCACTAGCTGGATCCAGTAGAAATAACCTTCCATCACATTATGACGTAACCTTTGCCGTCGCAAGCATACCATAATGCCCTAATCAATGACAGAGCAATAAATAATGTATCTCAGCATATGATACCATCCAAGAAAAATGTGTAAATAATGTTCTTATTACAGGTTGATGTGACTGATCTAGGGTGGGCCACCGGCAGCCTGAACAAAAAATGACAAGGAAATTGGCTAGGTACACTGCTTGCAAAGATAACAATGTTTTATTTCATAAAGAAAGAAAATAACATGTCAATAGGGCCATTCTCTGCCAACTACCGTGGAGCGCACTGGTTAATTCAAGGTAAAACACTTAATTTTAAGGGCAATTGTTTTCACACATGATGTAAGCAACATACATACAGCCACAATCGGTCTGGATAAATCCTGCCAGAACAAACACATACTATTGACCTCCCAACCACCACACCTACCGCTAAGAAGCATCTATATCACAAAGCCACACCAGCTCCACACATATCCGGTGCTCACAGGCGCCTTTGACTCTCTCTACTCTCTCTACTGACTTGAACTTTGTTTCCCAAGGACGTTCAACCTACCAGCACCTTCAGACCATACCAATGGTGCATAAGGCGCTATATAAATGCAAAATAACATAACATAACATAACATACATTACTAATTCCCTGAGCTCATTGGCCCTCCCCTATATGCATGTCACCTGCTTCATACGGGAATCTAAGTGTTTTGGGCCCCAGGAACGTGATTGGATCCCTATTTAAAAATGCCCTTCTCTTCATAAACAAGTCAAGTGATGCACACCTGGTAATTGTACATGAGCTCAGTGGATACGCTCAAGGTCAAATTAGCCCTTTGAAATGTGAGGCACTTCTTTGGATCTCAGACATGCAGGCATCCCCAACATGCCTCCCCGTCACTGGCCTAGATTTGTTATCCTCACCCTATGCAGCTTGTAGTACAAATCACAAGACACCCTGCTCTGTGTTCCCCCCTAGGCAGCCGCCCCCTCCCTGGACCTTAACCTGGACTTTGCCAGAACCACACTAATCAGTCACTTTGTGAGGGATATAAGAGTTCTAATGGTGGGTATGTGGTAGTTCAGACAGAGTGACCAGTATGATGGGGAACCAGGGCCCTAAATCTGAACAGTGCTGTTTTGACAGTGCATACCTCTGCCCTGGCTCCCAGGATATCATCCTCAGGGGACAGGCTGTTAGGCGGAATCATAATCAGTACCTTTTGGGAACACTACACACAATTAAGACCGCAAGTGTCAGTACAATTTCACCTTTGGTACAAGCCTTTACTACACAGTGGCTGAGCAGCAAGATTTATCTCAAGAGTAGAGTGAGCAGTACAACATTTTACACAACGGATTAGCAAACACAGTGATTCAAACAAACACTGTTTCAAGGTTTCTTGGTAAAGGTATATACATTTATTAATACAGTCATTTGGACAACATTCCACTAGCAAAAGCAGCTCAATGTCACAATCTAATATACTACAATACACAACCAATCAGTTTCTGAACAAGTTCAGCTCCCCTGAAGTGGAAGCGAACTGGCATTTCAGGGGTAAAAAGACAAAGTTATAAGAATCAAAAGCACAGATACTTTCATAGGCAGGGGAAAGGGTTTCAGTTCACTACAACCAGCAATTCAATTCAATAGGTCTGGGCCAAAGTCAGTGGTTCAGAGTCTTGTATAGGATAGCACAGTTCTGGTAGTAAACAGGTAAGTCTTTTCCACGGATTTTAGAAGAATTTGGTCAGACGAAATGTTAGATGTTGGTTTATTGAAGGACAAGCCTTCCAAGTCGGGAAGGTTTCACAAAGTTTCACCGCGGTCGAACTGAGTTCTGCACCGCACTTGTACAGTACCTTGTAAGTGAGAAAATCTGTAGCTGAGGCAGTTGTTCCTGGCAGTTCCTGCAGATCTCGCTGTTCCTGAGCTTCAGTCGTGGGGACAAGAAGGAGGACGTCGGGAGGTTCCGGCACTGCCCAGGGATGATGCCAGAAGCTTGGCAAAATGTCGGTTTAAGGTGTGAGTGCCTTAAAGACCACAAACCGGTTTCCTTCCCCCTGGCAATCTGGTTTACAACAGCACTCAGAAGAAAATTCGACCAGGTTGTGGATAGTGTCTATGCGGCTTACGAGTTGGTTGTTCCCACCAACTCAAGAGAAGAAGTTAACCTTGAAGGGCTTCTCTGTTGATGGAGTTTCAGGCAATTCGGACCTGCAGCAGGGCTTCACCGGTGGACCAGGAGTTGCAGAAGTCGCCTTCCTTCAGCTCATCTTCGGTTCTTTCGTTCCAGTGGTCGACTCTGCTTTCCAAGTCCCAGAGACCTGCTTTTAAACAGTTTTCCCCCATTCATTCCAGCCTGGCTGTCACTCACACAGCAGGGTGGCTGTCCTTGCCGGAAAGCCAGCCGGGCAATCATGCCAGAGTGCATTCAGGTCTCCTAAGAGACTAAGCACAGGGAGGTTCGGGACCTACCTCACATCCTGTCCACCCCAGACACTCAGGCGCCAGAGGAGGGCTTCAGCACTGAAGCCTGCCAGAGACCAACAAACAAAGGGACCAAACCTGGTTTGGCGCGCAGAGACAAACACAAGAAGGACCTTTCCAAAAAGAAATGTCGTAAAAAGATGACCGGGGTCTGTTTTTACAGATAGGTCTTGGGCGCCATATTGGAAAACATGGCTGACCCAATTTTTAGCTACCAGTATTTGCAATCTGGAAAAAATCATGGTAGTTTGTTTAAAACCACTGCCAACAGCCTTTTCAAGTGGGAAAGGGTAAACTGTGACTGTTACATGAGTGTTCAGACTCAGGGGAAGCTAGGCAACCCCTCCAGCACTCTATAGGAAGTTAATGTGTGCTGGGTCTGTAAATTCAAAGAGACTAGTAAAGTCAATTTAACTTTACATGCTGAGGGAGACAGTAGTCAGTCCCAGAGAAGGTATTAAACCTTGGGGAGTCTGAAAGACACCCCTGTGCCACTGCACTGAGGGTACTGTGTGACACACAGAAAAAGATCATGCCTATGGAGTTGTTTTAAAACTCCATATCCAAAGAACACAAAAGTAAAACACAGATCAAAATACACGGAAGAGTGGGAAAAAAGCCTCACACTCTTCCCAGGTAAAAAATCAAATCCTACACATCCAGAAAAGTTGCTGGGGGTCTCAAACGCTAAGAGAAATTAGCACATTCTTGAGAATTCTCCCTAACACAGGCACAGCCCTGCTCGTGCTTGGCTACTCACATTCCTCTCTAGTTGCATAGGCCTGCCATGTGAGACAATGTGTTGGTCATATCTGTTTGATGTGAAGGCCTTTTCGTCTGCAACCTGAACTGGGAGCTGGGATGACAATGTGGATTGATGCCGAAATACTAATGCTATTTTTTTATTTATTTATTTTACATTTATAAAGTGCACAACTGCCCTGAGGCATCGTGGCACTGTTACAGCAAATTCACTTAGTACCAGAGAAACAGGTATAACTCTTAGATACAGATTCAAATACATCTTAGACAGTATTAATGTTCTGTGGTTACAATGGAACAATAAAGTGGATGCAGATTATTTGAATAGTATGGTTTTTAGTGTCTTTCTGAAGGCTATGAGGGTTGTTTCTTGCCTAAGTCTGGGTGGTAGTGAGTTCCACGATTTTGGTGCTAGCACTTCAAAACTGGCCCCACCTGCTTTGGCTCTGTTGTATGTGGGAATTGTGAGTTGATGAGAGTATATATCACGCTTGTGTCTTTGTGATTGAGCTAGATGTATCCGTTCGGCAAGGTATGTAGGTGCTGTTTGGGATAGACATCTGTGCATGATTGTGTGTATCTTGAACAGAATGCGTTCTTTGTTGGGGAGCCAGTGAGCCTCTCGTCTGGCCTGAGAGATATGCTCTCTCCTGGGGATACTGAGAGTAGCTCTGAGAGCGTTATTTTGCATAATCTGTACTCTGTTGATGTTCTTGGCCGAGGTCCCTAACAGGATGACATTGCAGTAGTCCAGTTTAGCGCCTATGGTAGCTCTAGCAATATTGAGACCGTTTTAGGGGGAGAGGTGGGGTTTTACTGCATTGATGATTTTAGTGGTCAGGGCTGCTGATTAAGAGATATAGCTCACTTGTCGATTCATAGATAGGGTGGAGTCCAAGAAGACTCTAAGGGTTTTTACTGAGGTAAAGACTGCGATAACTGTGTTCTCTATGTTGAAGTTGCTGTATTTGCTGTCTAATTTTTGTAGGGACTCTTTGGTGCCTACAAACAGGATCTCTGTTTTGTCCCCATTGAGACAAAGGCCATTGGCCGCCATCCATGCCTGGATGATTGCATATGTCTGTTGTAGGGTTTTGAGGTCTATTGCTAGAGCCTGTCCATCCTAGGCCTCCTCTCAAAATGACAACTGTTCAGTGCTTATTGTTGAAAAGCTAAAATGGCTCACCTATTAGTGCAGATTTTAATATTCTCAAGCCCACAGGCTATACCCCCACCCCACTGCAAACACTCTTCTATGTTACTATGTATCTTTAGTACATCTTCCTCAGCCTGAACCGATTTGGGGGCGCTGAGGACCTGTATATGCATGCCAACATCCCCCCTTCAGTTCATCCTACATCAACTAACTCTGCTGCCAACCTTGCTGCTTGTTGAGCCCTCCATGTTCCCTCCTTTGGTACCCATACTCTACATACATCACTCAGACTTTCCCCAGCCTAGGTATATTGTTCAGGGGTACAGGTAAGGTAAATACACCCTCCATCACCTGATAAGTTCACCCATTATTCATGTAATTTTCTGGATCGTGTGGGGTGTGGTCACAGTCCCTTGGGATCTATTGATGTCTCAATTCTTACAAAACCAGGTTTGGTAGGATCATCTCCTTGAGCCTGCCCATCTTTTGTACCATGAGACACTGCTTGCCCTAATTGAAAATATCATCATTGTGCTATATGGAAGTGTTTTCACGCAGCACCGAAGGATCATCTGGCACATGCAGAATATCACCAACAAGAGTACCACGATAAGGACCAAAATCTTTGTCACTTCTCCCATCCATGATGGCGCCCAAGGGAACATCACATCGAACCAATTGCCTGCTTCAATTCCTCCTTTATTTTCCATGCCAGTCTTCAATCTGTGTAGGGCCCCTATGATGTGCCTATGATGTGTGGGAGGGTCCCATTTTCTTCGTCGTTGGGGGATAGGTACGTGCAGCAATGCAGCCCAAATTTTTTACGCCCCCCCGCCCTCCATAGCTGTTAATGCATCCAACACGTAATGGTCTGGAGGGTCATCATCCTGATAGACTGCATCGCGCTCTTGATCACTTTCAATCCTTGCTCCGTATCATTTGTCAGCTGGATCATTTCCCATTGTACGATCTGGAGCCATTTTGAATTTGCTGCACACTGGACCCCAGGTAACAGGATAGATGCAAAGGAGACTTCCGTCTTTCTGAACAGCCAATACTTGTCTAGTATTTCTTTCAGTGGCTTGGAGGTATATATCATTTGATCTCCACTTTTGGCTTTGCAGTGACCGCTTCTTCCTCCTTGTCTGCAGGGACTGAGGTGGGCCTGGACTGGACTATGTTGCGACAGAAGGCAGTGCTATCATCAGGTGTGCTTCCGGAACTACAAAAATGGTTGTATGCAGTTTTGCCAATGAGAAAACGCCCCTCCATGATGGTGGGAGGTGCAAATACTGAATTTACAGAGTCTTGTTGCAGCTATTGCTGCTCCCCACTGGGATGCTTCCGAGCCCTTGAAAGCACAGTTTATATTCTTCTGGTGCTTGCACTTTGACAGGAGTTTCTCTAGTTTCAGCCCAGGATAGCTTTCCAACATAAGTGTCCCATATTGTGGTGCATTTGTTTTTCACTTCCCATATTACATCTTCGTTAAACCCTGCCACTGCCTCTGCTGAGCAGCTCACTACCGCTTCTTGCCATCTATCTGATGTGCATAGTACACCTTCCAGCTTCAGGAGTGGACGTGGCTTTTACTTGGCATCTTTGGAGTTCTTGACACACTTTGCTTAATCTCTGTCCATCTCCACTAGTTTTACTTTGTACTCCTGGAACAAGCTGCAGAACCAACATAACGTTAGATGGACTAAGCACTGAGCTTCTAGAGATAATGGGCCTCATTACGAGTCTGGAGGTAGCCATGGTGCAATTAGCGCCATGGCTGCTTCCAAACTCGGGTCCAGGTTCTTTCAAAGAGCAATTATCGGGCCATTCCAACCTTGGAGGACCCAGTAATTCTTCACTGAAGGAACCCATCCCCATTCCCATTTGAGCCCCCAATGGGCTCAATGTTAATGGGGAGAGAGCTAATAACGGGCCCGTTATAAGCTCCTGGTCTCTTAGCGGGACCCGTAAAGGATGTCTGGTCTGACCAGACGTTCTGAGCGGGTCCCGCTAGCGAACCTCGTAATAGGGCAGAATGGGTTTACTGGCACCGGCACCATTACCGGCGCAGTTAAACCCATTCCGCCCACCTCGTAATGAGGCCCAATGTCTCTTGGGATGCTAACATTTTGTGCACCCCCAACGGATGGGGGATCAAGGAACAGCCATAGCAGCTTCAATTTGCCCTCTATTTCCTCACTGAACTGATGCACATGTGGCTATACAACACATCATTGAATTCTGGGTGGTGCACACCTCCACTGTATCTAATCCAAGTCCTCTATATTCCTCATATCCCTTTCTTTCACCCACTTCCCTCTTTGCTCTATGTGACCACTTCCATAAAGCTGTTCGGGTCACTTGCATTTTCTGCCCATCAATTAGACCCTCTGTGTAACTGTCAGTTTACATACTTCCTTCACCAAATATGCTCCCTCCAATGCTCACACACACACCCCTATTGCACCCCACCTTTATATGCTCCAACCATATATAACACTGTTACTCATATAAATTGTAATTGCTAGAAAGGAACCTAAAACATAGACAAACCAGTATATACTGTATCTTGCAATAGTGATACAAAGGCTGTACTTGTGTCAAATATTGGAACATTTGTATTGTTTTTAAAGTGATGTACCTATGTACTAGTGCAGTGATAAGAACTTTTAAACAGGTGCTCAACATGTTGTAGCAGTAAAGTCTCTAACAAGGAAGGTCGACGAGGTAGTGGTCTTCTCGAGTGCGCTGAAAAGGTTGGGCAGTGAGGAGCTAGAACCGTGGATGCAAAAATAACATAATGTCCATATATCTGCAATCTCATGTAAGTGTAAAATTTCACAGTATACTAAATAGAGTGGTCCACAAGGAATTGTATATTATGATCATAAAATAACATGTAATGTACATTTCACCATAGCTTGTAATTCTCCAAAACCATTAAATTGTTTTACAATTAATCTGATTGTGATTACCTAATTGGTGGTATTGCGTCTGCGATATGGGGCGTTATATGGGATGACCATTGTACATCCGAAAGGTGCACCCAATACCTCAATTCTTTCACATTACTGCAAATGGAGTGGCGTGTATGAGCGAAAATGGACCATATACCTGGGTTCACTCCACCTGCGAACAAACGTTTGCACGGACACTTGATCTCCAGGGGCCAGCTGCAGAGGTGGTGAGCTTGCAGACTCCAGGGCAGAGTTGGTTTCCCCTTCTGTTTGCCATGGTGCTATCTGCTGAAAAATACGTTTTTTGAGTACACCTGGACAGATACTCTTTGAATAAATCCCCCAGGATGGATTTAGCCCTGTGAGCATCAATAGCACTTCTAACTGGAGACACCAGCCTGTTCATATGACTCCCCATTACTATCTCATGTGGGGACGAATGGTGATCCTTACTGGGTTTGCCTCTGCATGCTGAAAAGAGCCAAGGGCAATATATGGACCCGATTTGGAAGGTAGAAGTGGGGAGGTTCTGGGTAGGTTTATGGGTAGCAAAGTGCAAGAATTTGTCTAGAAGGAGAAAAGAGTACATAGGAAGGCCGAAGTGTATGCTTGAGCTTAGTCAAGTTTGTTGAGCATGAGAGTGAAGATTCGAGATTTTGTAGAGTGGTTAGTAAGAAAAGGATGCCTTCTTTGAATGTTGAGGTGATTGATAGGATCACCAGAGACAGTGGACTGATGAATTATTGCAGGCCTAGGTCACTGTCAGAGTGGACCCCAAAATTCAAAGATTTGGGAGAGGGAGTTAGAGGTTCAGATGGGAAGGCGATAGAGAGGGGAGGGATAGCTGTGACAAATTGACTTCTGCTCAGCAGGAGTACAAGGATGAGTAGAGGCTAAATCACCCACTCAGCCGTCACACTTCTAGAAACCAAGAACCAACACAATCATAAAGGGAAAATAGGCACGGTTTGAGATATACCTCCTTTGCCTTTTTTGCTAAAGTGGGCCGAGGGAAGGCTATACTCTCAGGAGGGGTGAAAATGTGCTTCAATAGCAACCCTAAAAGTGAAGTAAAACAGTACAAAATAAAGGAATGTCCAATCAAGTGCTATAAAAAATATATAATTTAATAAAACACACCATGTACAATAATATCTAACTAGACAACACTGTAAAAGCTCACCCCCTGTTGAAAGCACAAAGACAATGCAAAGATAGAATAGATGCAGCACTCTGGGTAAAGGGAAGGGGGAGGGTTTGGAGGCAATAAAGGACCAAAATGTTCACGGGATATTTTCTTGAGGTTTCAAATGGGATTAAAATGACCTATACAGTCTTATGGGCTCAAAGACAGACCTGGGGGGAAGTTGTCTGAACAGTGGCCCTTGTTTTATACTATTAAGTATGGCAGAACTGGTTTCCACAGTGACTGGATTTGACATTCCCAAGGATTCTGATTCTCCGCGCTCCATCAGGGTCTTGTGCGGATCATCTTCAGTTTCTTTCCCCTCATGAATAATCACATCCAGATATTTACTAAAAACAGCAATGTGTTTTTGACATAATTCTGTCTGATTTTTTTCCTTCTTGCCACATAAGATTTTTATTTCTAGGACTTCTTGATGTTCAACAGACTTTAGATCTTAGGAGTTTTCTTGATGATCGTGTGTTGTTTAAGTTATTTGTTTTTTTGTTTTTTTTATTTCTGCCTTTTTTAATGGGCACTTTAGGGATGGTCTCTTTGTTGGACTCATGATTGGAAGATCTTTGTTCTAGTTGTCAGGGCTTTCTAGGGTACTGGGGAATAGGGCCGACATGATACTTAATCGCTCCCCCTCATTTATGACAAACTTGTTCATTTCCTCTGTAAAGGTCATCTTGCAATCGTTTATAGGGGTCCCTCAGTCCTTATCCAGGGTCAGGGAGATGCCCAACAATGTGTTGGTTTTTCCCTACCAAATCACCCTTTGCAGCCTTGTCCTTACTCTACAGTAGGGTTTTTGGTAAATCTGTGTTGCTCCTAACTTCATTGTGGATATTATCATATAATACACTAGCGATTACAATGCTAAAATATAATGCCCAAATTGGTCAAATGTAGTCAAAAATACATAGTCAAAGTCAGAGAAAGCTTGGTCAAAAGAAGAGGCATGAATAGGGGAACGAGACAGGAGAGAGGTCCTCACATTACCAAGGTAAGGGGCAAGAAAGTCCTGCCTGACTTCCCTCTTAGTCATTGAAGAGGGGAGATGACGACTATGAGTTGGAGGGAACTAGATGTTAAAGTGAACAATAGAGTGATCAAAGGGAGAGGCGTCAATGAGGAGGTAAGAGGAGGAGAGTGAATTAGAGAGTAAGACAATGTGAAGACAGTTCAAACCAGAGTGGGTAGGCTGATTATGGAGGGAGCAGCGGGAGTAATCAGATAGAAGGGGGATATGTTCAAGGCAAGTGGCTGCAGAGGGCTTGGGGAGGTGCCACAGCATGACAAAGAGGATAGTGTAGGAAGTGACTCAAGGAGAAGAGTCAGTTCAGGGAAGAAGTAAATATGGAACTGTTGTCATTGGAGATAAAATAAATGGATAATAGAAAGAGTAGAGTCAGCACAGGGGTGTCTCCTTTGGCAGTGGTTTGAAAACCTAATGGCAAATTAGGACTGTGCATTGATCTTACACACAGTGTATAATCCCAGACAAGTACCTACTTCCTAATAGCACATAATTCTTAAGTACACTAGGAAAAGTCAGAGTTTCCTCAACAATGCATCAAACGTCGGCATACCACCGAGTGGAACTTTGCCCATTTTCTTGTAATTTATTAGTATTTGTAATACCTGAAACATTATTTCAGTGCATGAGAATGCTATTTGAATTAGTTTCAGTGACTTCCATTTTACAAAGAATACTGTATTAATTGTTTCAATAGGAGGAAGGCAAGGCATGCTTTCAAGACAATGTGCTCATTTATGGGAGAGCCCCCAAAACCATAAACCAAGGTTGATGTGAGAATTGGGAATACTCAGCAAAGCAAGAATGACTTTGAGTTAGGACTAATGTAAGTTGGATAGGGAGGACATTCAATACCTAGGACATGTGATATCTGAAAGAGCAATTGAGCCAGGGAATGATTTAATACACACCATACAATGTGAGCCATATTCCAAAAACAAAGAACAACTGCTTTCCTCCTAGTATTGGTGGAGTATTAAGCCAAATTCATACCTAACTTTGCAGGTACCAATTGCAACAGGAGGACCTTTTGTTGGAATAGAGACTTTGAGGCTGAATTTGAAAGAGTAAAGCTAGTATTTAGTAGAGAACCTTCCCCCGTAAACTACAGTTCATATAGGAAATGCATAGTAACTTTGGACTCCAGAAATTAAGGGTCAGAATATGTGTTAGGGCAAAAGAATGAAAAACGAGAATATATCATTGAGTTTGCATCAAACGCATTGAGAGATGTGGAAGGAAACTATTCTACTATCGAAAAATAATGACTTGCTATCAAATTTCTGTGTAGAAGCAAAATTAAACTTCTATCTGGTCACACAATATTAAACAATATATAATCTAAGAAAGGAGAGGATAAAGTGAGCTTCTGCATCAGAAAATGTTTTACTAGCTTACAAAAATACAAATGAAACATAGAATATGTACAATGAGTCAAGACTAGAGCTCCTAACTGTCTTTCTAGTCTCAAATATAAAAAAGAGCTGAACAATGGAACAGACAATGAAGACCAGGTGTTCAACATTGAACAGGTTATATCCATGGATGAATCAGAAACAGCAATACAAAATTACCAATTCTGGAAAAATATAAATGCTGCCTTAGAAAAAACAAACTATATTTCCAAAACTTGAATGTGAAGCCATATGGAGGGTCAAAGATGAACTGCACATAGGTGAAGGGTTTGATATGTTGATATGAGAGAGGATCAAATTGTCCATCCACACAAGTTGTGTACAAGGATAATCGAGTTGCACAAAGGTCACAATGACATGATCAAAACTAAACAGAGAAAAATACACGATTTTTGGAGGCCTGCATGTGATGTGCAAGTAGAGAAGTTAATAAGAGAATGCGTCACATTTGAGAACAGTGACCATTCCCAGCATTCTTTGTGAGAGAGTGGGATTTGACATTCTTGGATTTGATAGATTTTTTTAATCAAATGGTTGTAAGTAGGTTTAGCTCAAAATATGTGTACCAAAATGTAAATGGGTTTCTAGACAACGTTTTTATAAGATAAGGGTATTCTTTTATAATACTTACCAAAAATGGAGACCAATTAGTTTGAAAGGAGAAGAAGATTTACCTCAGAATTAATTGAATAGAGCACTGCATCAGCAAGGTGTAACACCATGAGACCAATGGTGTGGTTGAAAGCTTTAATCGGGTATCTAAGGACAGCATACAGGGTGCACTTGCCACAATTGTTAATTGGAGGCAGGCAATGACTAACAGTTGTAGCTCATAGACTCACTCCAGAAACAACCACAGGGCTCTCAACATTTGAATTTTTATGAAACCTAAGACAAGGGTGTGTCCACCATGGACGAGGAGAGCCAGGAAGACAGAGGCAAACTTAGAGGTTTGTAAAGAGCAAAATTGAGGATAACGTAAGAAACATGATAGAATATGACAAGTGCAAAGCAAGGCGCTCAAGAGATTTCAAAGTAGGTGACAAAGTCTGCATAAAACTTCACAATAACATGAAGGGGCATTCTCAGGCCTACCCACATCCATTCAGAATTGTGAGCATGCCTAATTGAGCAATGAAGAACTCTAATGGGAGAGTGTGCTTTTGCTTCGCCCCCCATTTGCCCTGTCATTCCTTGCTCGTTTGTGCTGTCTCTCTTTCCATGGAATGTTGTACAATGCTCCTGTGTACAGTTGCTGGCTTACCTCCTATCTATTGAATTTTTTTATTCTACCTCATATTGTCATTTACATACAACATCACTGTAAGGAAGTATAGGTAGGCTGCTATTACAGAGTTTGACAGTCTAACCATGTAACATCCCTCATAATGTGTGCTATACACTTGATGATGAGTATTATATGATATGTCATTTATAATGCAACCATACACAAGTGGTTCTAGGCGTGACAAGTCAAAGGAGGGAACACAGGGAGGACAAAACAAACAATCTTACTAGGCCTTGTGTCATTCAGATCATGCAAGTGAGACAATGCAAAGTGCAGGGGGAAGGCAGAAGGGGGAAGTGCCAGGGAGAGGTAAAGGGAAGTGCAGTCAGGTCAGCATTGCTCTGGGTAAGCGAAAGTCGGCAGGGGTATGTAGGGTGACAGTTACAGCCCCTAAGTGCATGGTAGGACCAGAGGCAGTGCAGGGGAGACTGATCAAGGAAGAGCCTGGTACCCAGTGAGACTTATCTAGGCAACCAGTCGTTGCAGCAGACAGGTAGGTCAGCAGTGGAGAGAGAGAGAGAGAGAGAGAAAGCAGAGAAGAAAACGAAGATCTTAAGCTGCTTCCGGAATGTCAGGTGGTCCACCTCAAGTTTGAGAGGGGCAAGGAGGCCATTCCAGAGGGAGGCATCTAACAGAGAGATCTACCCCCACTCTCTTCCTGGAGGAGCATCTGACCCGGTGAGAGCTTGATGTAGCTGAGCAAAGAGCTGGAGAAGGAAGGTATTTTAGAAGAGCTAGTTGGATGTAGTATGGGCCCCAGCCCCAGAAAGCCTTGTGGATGATGCAGAGGGTCTTGAAATGGATCCTTGCAGCCACTGGGAGCCGGTGGATAGAGTTTGGGGCTGGAGAGATACAGTACTTGGGCTTGAGGTCCAGATGGCGTCTTGCAGTACTGTTCTGGATTAGTAGTAGAGGATGGCGATTAGAGGAAGGAGGATTGAGAAATAGGCTGTTGCAGTAGACAAGCCTAGAGAGAACCAGGGCTCTTGAGACAGTGAGCCTCTGGGGGAAGGTAAGGAAAGGAACAATACCTCTGAGGTGGTGCAGCTGCTAGTGGGCGTTCTTGGCAAGGTCTGTGATGTGAGGAGAGGTGGAGAGAGTGAAATCGAATATGACACCAAGGTTTTTTGCCTCACAGGAAGGCAAAGGGAGGTGGCCCAAGTAGGGAGGCCAGAGTGAGACAGGGAAAGCAGGAGCAGGGTTCCCAATGAGAAGGATCATCAGGTGTTGTCAGAGAGAAAGGGGAGAAAGGAGGAGGAGAGGGAGAAGTGGCTAGAGGGGGGCTGGGAGTGGAAGGGCAGTATGTCCTGGGTTTTAGTGGTGAAGTGAGAACCCAGAGGCATACAGAGGGCCTAGGAGGTAACAGGAGCGGTATAGACTGCAGAAGGATTGGCCAGCTTCTTGCAGATTTAAAAGAGTTTGGCCATGTTGTTACAGGCCGCAGAGACGCAGGCTTGGTTGTGGACTCTCTTCTTGGACAGGACACAGAGTCTGTATTGCCTTTGGAGGAGGCAGCAGGGAAGTTTGTCAGATGATGCACCTGAAGCCCTCAACTTCCTCTCAGCCACCCTGCACCTGCGTTTCAGTACAGCGAGATCAGCGTCATACCAAGAGTTGCACTTGGAGGTAGGCTTTAGATGGGTTCTCATGACAGGCACAAGGATGTCCCTCTGGAACTTCTTCCTTACATACTTAGTGAGAGGCATAGGATAGGAGATAGAGTAGCAGTTACAGAATATGGGAGAGACAGAAAATACCATAGAGTGTGCAGAGAGGAAAGTAGTAGGAGGGAGAGAAAGAGAGAAGGAAAGACACTGACCAGCACTGCACAACACAGGAATCACAGAGGGGGCGAGAACAACACAGTAGGGCCCACACAGGAGGAGTGGAAGAGAGATACACAACAGTACAACAGTACAACAGTACCCCAGTGGGGCGGGGACCAAGACAGTGGGAGAGAGCCTAATGGGACACAGTTCACAGTACAACAAAAACAACAATGCAAAAACCACCCAGATTTGACTTTCTTAAAAAGAGGGAAAAATGCCTAGTGACAAACACAGCAGCAGTGCAAAACCACCCAGATTCGACTTCCTAAAAAAAGGGAAAAGGGCCTTGTGATAAACAAAGCAGCAGTGCAAATGTGACTTTCCAGGGGAATGTGAAGGGTGGCTAAACAAGAACAATTAACTGAGGTGCAAGAGGGTGGCGAGGTAAGTGAAATAGGTATAATTTGAGGGGAGGATCACTTAGTGGAGTGCAGTGAATGCTGCCCCCCTAAAAGCACCTACCTGGTTCGTAGCAGCAGGTTGACAGCTGCAGGCTCTTTGCTTCCCCGGCAGAAACCATCGAGAGCTGCTTCTCATGAGCTGCCTTAGTCTTACGGCCCTTCATCGCAGAGGGCTTCAATGGCCCATGGGGATGCCCTGGAGCAACGATTAAGAAGGGCCTAGTGCCCAATCATAACTGCTGAACCCATATGCATGCATTAGTAATGGCGAAACCCAAACCCTCACCCATAATGATAGGCTCACAACTTTTATCAAGTGTTGGCAATAAAAGGCCGTAGGATTTTATTGTACACATATGGGTTATGGCAATAACAATATCACATATCATGATGGTATCATACTTTTGGGCACCGGGTCCTGAGGTTACCCCCTCGGACCTGTGCCAACTTCTTGTGTCCCACGACTTGTTGTGGGCACCGTACAGTGCCTTGTACTTCTTTTTGTTCTTCTCCCCTTTTTGTAGGGTGGGCGGGTTTTGTGGTAAAGAAGCAAGAAGATTTGGAAGACACTGAGTAAACAGTGAACCTCCTATTTGCTTGGGTCCCCGTTCAGGGTCCACAAACAGATTGTGTTTACTCTGAGCATGTTGCTCTCATTTATAGCACCCAGGGAGGCCCTGGGTCTTTGTTGTGTATGTGGTAGGGGCTGCTGTTGTCGCAGCCCCCGGCCGGATAGCCGACTGTCTGACCCCCTGGTAGGGGCAGATCTTTTGAACCTGGGCCCTGCCTGACAGTTGTTTTCCTTATGATGTTTAGCACCTCACTGTTTGGAGGAAGGGTGTGATGACTGTTCGCACCTTACCCTTCCGTGGCTTTTGTGTTGCCGAGACTGCGTGTCTCTATAGTTGGGGGGAGGAGAGGAGCACGCACGGGGAGGTTGGGGCTGACCCTCTCCCAGCTGCCGATGCTAACAGTGTGGAATCAGAAAAATACAATATTAAGGCTTTTACAACAAGCGAGGGAAAATACACCGACACAGGCTTGTAAAGATTCCCAGAATCTTTATTATGCAACTGGACAGTTATAAAACAAAGTACACAAATAGCTATTTGGCCATCAATACAACACAGAGATCACCAGCAGGGTTCAATGTGAGCAGTGAACAGGATTTGCTAGCTGGACATCAGCGTATTTATACAGTTTGTTATAATGATGTCCAGCCTCTTACAAGTTAATTATGTACTGGGCTAGGGTCGCGCCAGGTTCGTTTCCTAATTTACATATCTCGTGCATGCGGTTTACTTTTCAACATATTTACTAACACACACTATTATTCTCTAGTTTAACGTTACACTCTTTACACATTGCTTTAATATAGATCAGACAAATGTTTCACATGTCGTATTTGGATAGTGTTATTGTTCTTGTATACTTGTAGGTTAACATCGCCGATTCAAGTAATCCCCTGATCCCGAGGTCAACGAAGGACAAGGTCTACATGACCCTAACATGTAGCCTGAAGGCAGGTTAGACATTAACTCCCCTACAGAGGTTGGAGAGGTTAAAGCAAGAACAAGAGCACACGAGATGGCCATTTTAGACTACAGGGTGACTTTGCACGAAAACTAAAATGGCGGCTTTAACCTACAATGGAGGCTTGATTTACTTAAGGGCACGACCTTACAATACGAATTTCCTCGCAAAGCGACTGGGCATAGGCCAACATATACAACGAGGACGAAACAATATTATATCAGTTCTAACAACAGCAGTTACCCTGCCTTGCTTTGGGATGCCCATGCAGCATTGCCCATAACTGCTGAACCCATATGCATGCATTAATAATGGCCGAAACCCAAACCCTCACCCATAATGATAGGCTCACAACTTGTATCAAGTGTTGGCAATAAAAGGCCGTAGGATTTTATTGTACAGATATGGGTTATGGCAATAACAATATCACATTATCATGATGGTATCATACTTTTGGGCACCGGGTCCTGAGGTTACCCCCTCGGACCCGTGCTGCCACACGCGGGCTGCTTGCCAGCTGACCGTGTTCCCGCAAGAGTATGCCCTAGAGACAGCCCCTGTGAGCAAGGGTTGTATTGATTTCCCGAAAGAAATGCTCCATGCCCTGGCTAGACATATGGGTGCTGTCGTGGAGAAAAAGGTCTGGGTTGCCTAGTGTAATGGCTGAGTGTTTTATGAAACCCAGTCCTCTTGTCATACAGAATCTCTCTATCGTCCTGTTAAGTTTTCTTCTGGATATGTCTATAGGTTTGTAGCAGTTGGCCCCTTGCCATTTCTTTCTTGGTAAGATGGCTGAGAAGTATATTTCAGTACCCCTCCAGTTGTGCGAAATGCCTGCTAGGGAGGAGCAGATTTCTTCGCATAGGATGCGTCTAGCTGTGTTGACTAGGTCGTTGTCCCCTAGATGGATGATCAGGAATTCTGGGGGGTCCCTGTATGCCACGAGTTCTGCTAGTGTTTCGTGGACGTCAGCCCATCGTAGGCCTCTGTATCCCCACCATGAAGTAATGGTGTTTCTGAAAGGTGGCCCTTCTTTGGTCTCTTCTGCCCACCTGCCTGTCCTGAAAACGAATGAGTGGCCACTATCCATGCTGATCGGAGTGTGGCCCTCGAATCGCCTGTTGTTTCTGTGGTGGTGGGAGGTGGGGAAAAGAAAGAAAATTTTAGGGCGGATGGCTATATCAATTTTGGTCTGATATATCTTTTATAACAGTCTGACTTCCATCCCCCTATGTTTTTTAGTCGTTGCGGTGCTAAACCTCCTTGCCATGCTGCAGTGGCGGCACCTACCCTGAAGGAATGAGTGCTGAACTGTTTGCGATCCCACCCTGCTCTGCTAATTGCTTTTATCAGCACTCCTTTAAATTGGTAGCGGCTTAGGGGCGATGCATCCTTGTGGATTAAAAAACTCCCCCCCACTTTGGTTCGTTGTGCGTAATATCGGTTGGTGATGCAAACTGGGCAGTTTGTTGCCTCATCGATGCAAAAAATATCAATGGTTCTTTTTGCGCCCGTTTTCGACTGTTGCATTTCTATGTTAACACTCTCCTGTCTCACACTGATTTCCATGATGCCCAGGGCATTTGTGGCCCTGGTGCTGGAAGCGATGCGTTCTCCTACCTGGAAAGCCCCGAAATAGGCTAGGAAAAAGGCTGTTTTAAATAACATTATCTCGTATGGGTGCCAACATATGGCTTCCAAATGGCTTGCTATTTGCACCAGTTTGCTGAAATCAAGGGGTCGGCGGGTGTCCACTTGCGGACTCTCTATTCTGCCCCATCCCTTCATTGCATAAGAGATGAGGGCGTTCTGGGTGGGGTCTGAATCGCCCCATATTTTTGTAAAGTATGAAATTGCCACCAGGTGTCTTTTAGCCCAATCCCTTTTGAAACCTTGTTCCCGGGCCCATTTTAAAAAATACTTCTATATCTTTAATCGTTATTAGTTCTACTGGTTTACACCTGTGGCTTTAAATACTGTTTGCAAACACTTACTGTACTGTGTTGCAGTGGTGCTTGCCACCACCCTATCTGCCATCTCCGTTAGGAAGCCTGTGAGGTTGTTGGCACCCGTTGTTGATGTGCCTGATTCTTGTTGGGCATCCCGGCCTGGGCTCTCTGGCGCTGGCGTTGATGCCAATGTGTTGCTGCCACCCCTTTTAGAGGTGCCTGCTTTGTATTGGTCATCCCGGCCTGCACTCTCTGGTGCTGGCGTTGATGCCAATGTGTTGCTGGCACCCGTTTTAGAGGTGCCTGCTTTGTATTGGTCATCCCGGCCTGCACTCTCTGGTGCTGACGTTGATGCTGATGTGTTGTTGGCACCCGTTTTAGAGGTGCCTGGTTTTCGTTGGGCATCCCGGCCTGTGCTCTCTGGCGTTGGCGTTGATGCCGTTATTCTTGGCTTCCCATTATTGCCCAGCATTCTGCTGGTATTGGCGTCATCTGTTCTTGGGCGTGCAGCGCTAGCTCTCGGAATCTTGTCCACTGGAAACGAGATAAGGCATCAGCAATGTTATCTGCCCCTGAAATGTGCTTCACTTTGAGTACAACGTTTACTTGTAGTGTGACTGTTGTAATGGCTCGTAATACTTTTAGTACAAAAGGGCATTTCGTAGACCTTCTGTTTATGGAGCCCACTACAGCCGCGTTGTCGCACCAGATCAAAAGTTCAGTATTCGCTAGTCGCCTGCCCCAGATGTGTAATGTTAACCAGATGGGGAATATTTCTGGTAGGGTGATGTTTCTTGTCCACCCTGCTGCTTGCCATGAATTGGGCCAGTGTCCTGCCACCCATTCGGAGACTAGTATGGCTCCAAACCCCTTGCTCCCAGCTGCGTCGGTGTATAGGACCCTGTTTGACCGGGTATTTAAAGGCGTTCGCCAAAGTAAAGACCTGTTGAAATCTCTGAGGAATTTTCCCCATGTTTCCAGGTCTTGTTTCACCTCTCTGCCTAGCCGGATGTGCAAGTGTGGTTTGGTGAGTAATTTGATTTTGAACTCCAGGCTTCTGGAAAATATCCTTCCTTGAGGTTTTATTTTGGATGCGAAATTGAGGCTGCCTGCTAAGGATTGTATTTCCTTTACAGTCCCCTTTTCTCTCATTAACAGGTTTTGTATTTTAGCCAGGAGTTCTGATATTTTTATTTTGGGGATTCTGCAGAGCCCTTTTGCTGAGCCTATTTCGAAGCCCAGAAAAATTATGTTTGTGTCTGGTTTGGTGGTTTTTTCCCTCGCTAGGGGAACTCCCCACTGTGCGGCCATGTGCTCCAGTTTTGCTAAAGCCCGGCCGCATTCCTCTGAGTTTGGTAGCCCTATGACCATGAAATCGTCTAGGTAATGCACTATTTTTGTCCCTGGTCTCTGCTTTAGGAAAGCCCATTGAAAAAAGGAACTGAAATGCTCAAATAGTGCACAGGATACAGCGCACCCCATGGGGAGGCATCTATCTAAGTAGAATTTGTTGTTAAAAGTGAAACCTAGACACTTCCATCAGGCAGAGCCGGTGACTGCAGGCCCCCAGACAAATGTATTTGAGCCCTCCGTGGGCCGTGTGTTGTTTTTCTGCCCATTCTTGGGCTGCTGCCATTGTTTTTCCCCTCGTGTGTTCTCCCCAGCCCCCCTCTCTCCCCTTCCGTGTTTCTCCTTGGTCCCCACTCTCCCTCCCGCCTCCAATCCTCCCAGCTCCCCCCTGATTGGCTGCCGGCCCGTGTGTTCTCGAGGCTAGGCTGCCTGCAGTCCACCACACTCGCCACTTCCATCAGGCAGAGCCGGTGACTGCAGGCCCCTAGACTAAGGTGTTTGAGCCCTCTGTGGGCCGTGTGTTGTTTTTCTGCCCATTCTTGGGCTGCTGCCATTGTTTTTCCCCTCGTGTGTCCTACCCAGCCCCCCTCTCTCCCCTTCCGTGTTTCTCCTTGGTCCCCTCCCTCCCTCCCGCCTCCAATCCTCACAGCTCCCCCCTGATTGGCTGCCGGCCCGTGTGTTCTCGAGGCTAGGTTGCCTGCAGTCCACCGCGCTCGCCACTTCCATCAGGCAGAGCCGGTGACTGCAGGCCCCCAGACAAAGGTATTTGAGCCCTCCGTGGGCCGTGTGTTGTTTTTCTGCCCATTCTTGGGCTGCTGCCATTGTTTTTCCCCTCATGTGTTCTCCCCAGCCCCCCTCTCTCCCCTTCCGTGTTTCTCCTTGGTCCCCTCCCTCCCTCCCGCCTCCAATCCTCCCAGCTCCCCCCCGATTGGCTGCCGGCCCGTGTGTTCTCGAGGCTAGGCTGCCTGCAGTCCACCGCGCTCGCCACTTCCATCAGGCAGAGCCGGTGACTGCAGGCCCCCAGACAAAGGTATTTGAGCCCTCCGTGGGCCGTGTGTTGTTTTTCTGCCATTCTTGGGCTGCTGCCATTGTTTTTCCCCTCGTGTGTTCTCCCCAGCCCCCCTCTCTCCCCTTCCGTGTTTCTCCTTGGTCCCCTCCCTCCCTCCCGCCTCCAATCCTCCCAGCTCCCCCCTGATTGGCTGCCGGCCCGTGTATCCTCCTCCTCTTATTGGTGCTACCAGGGCAGCCCCAGCCCGGCAGCCCCAGCGGCTAAGGGCCCCCTTAGGCAAAGGGCGGCTCCCTCCTTTGCGGCTCCCGGTGTGTCTGCAGGTGTCCGCAGGGGACGCTAGGGCCATTCCACCGCTTCATCTTGTGAGCTCCACCTGCTCCCTCGGCCCACCCCACCCCTACCTGTTCACTTCCTCGCAGTACGGCTACACTTATTTATTTATTTATTTATTTATTTATTTATTTGAATTTGTAAAGCGCACAAACAGCCCGCAGACATCGAGGCGCTGGAGCAGAGGTTAAGAATGCTTACTTGAGGGTTACAGTGAAGCCGCCCTAGAAGAATACTTGAAAACATTTCGGTAGTTACATGTTACAGTGCATTGCAGGTAGGTTTTGAGAATTCAAACAAAGGTTAGTCTTGATGGCTTTGCAGAATACAGTGTGGGATTCAATGGCTCTGAGGTGCGGAGGGAGCGCATTCCAAAGGGTAGGGGCAACTGAAGGGAAGCTGGAGCCGCCCGCACGCGCTTTGTGAGTCCTAGGGACAGACAGGAGGTTAGAGTATTGTAGTCTCGATGGTTTTTGAGAGACGGGTTTGGTGATCCTGCGGCTTAGGTAAGGAGGAGCAAGGTCATGGAGACATTTGTGAGTCAAGGCCAAGGCTTTGAAGATAGTTCTTTGCTTGACAGGAAGCCAGTGGACTTGTCTTCTGAGTTCAGAGATATGGTCTTTGCGTGTGAGGCCTGTGGCAGCTCTAAGCGTGTTATTGTGAACAGTTTGGAGTTTGGCTATATTCTTGGCAGTGGTACCAATGAATAGGGCATTACAGTAGTCGAGTCTCGAACCAATGATGGCTCTAGCGATGGTGAGACAGTTTTGTTGGGACAGGAATGGTCGGGTCGCATTGATGAGTTTGGAGTAGTAGGCGGATGTGGAGGTTATGGCATTGACCTGTTTGTTCATGGACATGTCAGGATCAAGGTACACTCCAAGGGTTTTGATGGACTGGGAAACAGTGATGGGGATACTGTCTATGACGAAGGAGGAGTACTGTTTGTTCAGTTTATTTAGGGTGGACGGTGAGCCAACCAGCAGGAACTCAGTTTTGTCACTATTAAGGCAGAGCCAGTTTTCTGCCATCCAAGTTTGAATTGTTGAGTAGATTGCGTTTAAGGTATTTTGGTCAGATGCGTAGTCACCTGAAAGGGGGATAAGTACCTGGGTGTCATCCGCATAGTTAGTATACGAGATGCCCATGGAGTCAAGGATTTTGAACAGGGGACTCGTAAAGAGGTTGTAGAGGGTGGGGGCCGTGCAGGAGCCTTGCGGGATGCCACACTTGATGGTGCTGGGGTCGGCAGAAGAGGAGTCTGAGAAGACCTTCATAGATCTGTCTTTTAAGAATGATTCTATCCATTTGCAGGCATTGTCTGAGAAGTTAGCTATTGAGGATAGATGCTGGCAGAGAGTTTTGTGGTTGACTAAGTCAAATGCTGCCGACAAGTCGAGGAGCAAGAGGAGTCAGGCTTTCCTGAGTCTCTGAGGTCATCAATTTGATTCTTCAGGTCAAGGAGAGCTGTTTCAGTTCCATGCCATGGTCTGAACCCTGATTGCCTAAGGCCAAGGAGATGGTTGTCCTCTAGAAATTTCTGTATTTGCAGGTAGGCTGCTTTATCCAGAATTTTCAGTAGGAAGGGGACAGTGGTGATTGGCCTGTAGTTTGTTGGGATGGCCTGATCAAGTGAGGGTTTTTTGAGGAGCGGGCGAACCCAGGCTTCCTTTAGATTTAGTGGGACTTCGCCAGAGTGAAAGGAGGCATTGATGAATGCGGATATGATAGGGGCTAGTGAGGGGGCACAGTCTTTAATTACTTGCGCTGGGCATACATCTCCCTTGCAATTGGTCGGTTTGATGGTTTGGAGGAGAGAGATGACCTCTGAGACACTTATGTCTCTGAAATCATCTGGGGGGAGGGGTTAGGGAGTTTGGTCGGTGGAGTGGATTGACTGCTGGTTATTAGCTTGGAGATCCCCTTTTGGTGGTTTAGTATTTTGGTTTGTAAGGTTTCAAGTTTATTAAGCATTGCAGATTGGATCGCATTGCACCAGGATTCATCCTTCACTATTAGAGAGGGTGAGGAGGGGGGTGTCTCCAGTTTTCTGAATATGGAGAAGATTTCGCGGGCTTCCTGATTTGGAAGAGGAGATTCTGGCATTGAATGACGTTGCCTTAGCTTCAGTAATGGCAGCTTTGTAGAGTTTAGAAGAGGTTTTGAATGCTAGATGGGTGAATTTTGTTGGGTTATTGCGCCAGGTGGTCAGTGCCGCTCGTTTTTTCCCTCGCATCTGTAAGAGGTCCTGGGTGAACCAGGCATTGCAGTGTTTAGTTTTCTTTTCTTTCTTAAGAGTGAGGGGAGCTACCACATTAACGGCCTGAGAGAGGACCCTTCTGAAGTCGTTGGCGAGGATAACTGGGTCATTCACGAAAGGGGGGAGCAGTGCAGGTACATTGAGGTGCTGAGAGAGGTTGTCGTGGGTGAGGAGTTTGGCGCTGCGCGTGAGGGCAGCTGGAAGAGGTGTAGTGGGAGGTTGAGAGTCTCTAGAGGTGTTGATGTTGAAGGAAATGAGATGGTGATCGGTCCATGGCAGAGGCGTGATTAGGGTGGGGCTGATTGGGCAGTTGTGTTGAGCGACCCAATCAAGGGTACGGCCTTTTGAGTGGGTGGGGCTCGAGATGGTCTGTGTGAACCCAAGGGTGGATAGCGTTTTTTTTAAGGCTTTGGCGTGGGTGTCTTTGGGGTCGTTAAGGCCCAGGTTGAAGTCACCAAGGAGCAGGATTTTAGATGATTTCTTGAGGTTGTTTGTGATTGAATGGGTGAGGGCTTCTTGGAATTCATAGGAGATGCCTGGAGGGCGATAAATTAGGTGAAATGCTATGGTGCAGTTATGGGAGAGCTTAAGTTTTAAGAGGAGGTAGTCTGAGCTATCGTCAAGGTTTTTTTGGATTATCCCAACAGAGAGGGAATCTTTGGCAATGACGGCAACCCCTCCACCTCTGTAGATGAGGTATCCTTGCGGGATACCTGTAGATGAGGTATCCTTGCGGGATAGCTAGGGCGAGGGCAGGTCCTGAGACATCGGAAAGCCAGGTTTCACTGAGGAATAGTAGGTCCAGGTTGTTGTGAGTGATGATATCATTGATATCAAGGGAGTGGGCAGTGAGGGATCTGCAGTTGATCAAGGCGCATTTGAGGGGGGCTGCAGGAATGGGGTTGGCAGTGGGCGCAGGCACAGTGCAGGGCATATTAACAGTGGGCACAGGCACATCAGCAGTGCAGGGCATAACAGCAATAGGTACAGGCACAACAGTAGTGCATGGCATATGAGCAGTGGGTGCAGACACAACAGCAGTGCAGTGTATATCAACAATAGGTACAGGTGCAGCACAGGGCATATCAGCAATAGGCGCAGGCACAACAGCAGTGCAGCGCATATCACCAGTAGTAGGTGCAGACCTAGCTGTGGCTACAGACCTGATAGCGGGCTTAGATGCGCTGGTATGGTGTTTAACATAATTGAGTGATCCATGGAGGTTTGTGGCGGTGGTTTGCAGCTCTGTTTTTTCTCTGAACATAAAGGAAGTGGACTTGTCCATGACCGGAAGTGAAGGGATGTTACATTGCTGGTGGGCACGGCGGGAGCACGAGTATGCGTTCATGCGGTGGCCAGGGATGGGTGAGTACAGGCTTTTTATGGACAAGGTGGGGGGGCTAGGGACAAGGTCCGGTGTTGCGGGCGGTAGTCTTGCCCGGAGGCGGCGTAGCCTCGAGGTGAGGCTGGGTTGGACTGAGTGATGAGTGTCCTTTAGCGTACGTGCACAGAGGCAGGAATTTCTGTCAGAAGGGCTGCGGATTTCGGTGAGTACAAATTGGTATACTGTAACAGGGGTCTTACCTCCCTGCGGCATCGTCGAGCAGCGAAGAGCTCTTTGTGTTCTGAATTTGTGGTAAGCTAGGGTTTTTCTCCCTCTGCAGGATTTTCAAACTTAGGTGGCCTCTCCACTGTGTACCTGATACCCCTTACTGTGTTCACTGTGTTCCGAATTTGTGGTAAACTAAGGTTTTTCTCCCTCTGCAGGATTTTCAAACTTAGGTGGCCTCTCCACTGTGTACCTGATACCCCTTACTGTGTTCACCGTGTTCCGAATTTGTGGTAAACTAGGGTTTTTCTCCCTCTGCAGGATTTTCAAACTTAGGTGGCCTCTCCACTGTGTACCTGATACCCTTACTGTGTTCACCGTGTTCGAATTTGTGGTAAACTAGGGTTTTTCTCCCTCTGCAGGATTTTCAAACTTAGGTGGCCTCTCCACTGTGTACCTGATACCCCTTACTGTGTTCACCGTGTTCCGAATTTGTGGTAAACTAGGGTTTTTTCTCCCTCTGCAGGATTTTCAAACTTAGGTGGCCTCTCCACTGTGTACCTGATACGCTTACTATGTTATGAATTTGTGGTAAACTAACGCCTGCCGCCCTCTTCCTGTCCGCTTGCGCTTGTCCTGTCTTCCCCCACCCACTCCCTCCTATTCTATGGTGCTCTCTATCTCACCAATCTTTTCTAACTGCTTCTCCATTGACTATCCTGCTCTCCTCACTACATCTGGTAGGAAAAAGTTTAAAAAGGACATCCTGGTCTCCAACCCAGGCCTCCCTATCGCTTACACCTACACTAGTGCCTCCTCCAAGGAAACTCTCACAGACATCCTCTTTTTTGTGCCTTCTCCTGACCTATGGACCCTTCATATGGTCTCTGTGCTCTCTCCTTTCTCCTCTTCTCCCATTAATGGTGGCACCCGTTGGGATGTCCTCTTGGCTTCCTTCCACTCCTCTAAGGCCATCATTAATGTCTATGCTAATGGGACCGTCTTGGTCCAAGGCCCTCAGGCCCACCTTCACCTCTTCGATAGACGCTTCCCACGCCTCATCAACTTCCTTTCCTCTCCTGCTGTGCCCCCTCCTCTGTCCTCGACTAACTTGCCTCTTCCCTCCCTCCCCACCCCCTCTCGTGCTCCTTCTTCACCTCCGCAGGGCGTACCTCTGATCTGTACCCCTCCCCGGAAGTCCTTCAAAGATGGCAAACTTCTCCACATTGCCACTCTTAACTCTTGCTCTGCCGTCAAACATTCCTCTGATATCTGCCGCCTTCTTGAGGAACTTGACCTTGACGTACTCCGTCTCACTGAGACATGGTTCACAGCCAGCTCTGTCACCAGCTTTGACACACTCCTACCCGACGGTTACAAGATCGTCTCTGTGCCCAGGCCCAACCGTGCGGGGGGAGGTGTGGCCCTTATCTTCCCTGAGTGGATTCCTGCCACTGTTACTCCCATGCAGACCTACTCCTCTTTTGAATGTCTTGTCTGCCGACTCTCTCTCTCTCCTAGCCATTCCCTTACCGTGGCTACTATCTATCGGCCACCTGGTCAAATTTCCTCCTTCCTCTCCGAGTGGGCGAACCTCTCCTCCTCACTCCTGTCCTCAACCACTCAACACCTCTTTCTTGGAGACTTCAACATCCACCTGGATGCCTCCTGTCCCCCCTCTGGACTCTTTTGCAACCTCTGCGACTCTCTGTCACTCTCTATTCTCCCGTCTGGGCCGACTCATTCTGCAGGGCACACTCTTGATGCCCTGATCTCCTCTGACCTTCCCCTCTCTGTCCCTCTCTCCACTCCTCTCTCCTGGAGTGATCACTTTCTCCTCTCCTCCCACCTCATCCTCCCTACCCCACAGGCAAAGCCACCCCCATCACTGCCACCTTCCTTCTCGGTCATCCGACCCATAAGCGCGTGTCAGTTGAGGCTTTCGCTGCCACCTTCTTGCCCCCTCCTCCCCCTTCGGCTGACTCCCACCCTGACACAGCCCTCTCCACTCTCCACTCTGCTATATCTGATACTCTTGATATCCTTGCCCCTGTCATGAGAATCCGCCTGAAGCCCAAAGCCAAATGTAACTCCTGGTATGACTCGGATCTCGTCACCCTTAAACGCAAGTGCAGGGTGGCAGAGAGGAAATGGCGTGCTTCATGTTCATCCTCTGACAAACTGGCCTGTCGCCTGCTCCAAAGGCAATACCGGCTCTCCGTTCTCACCAAGAAGAGAGCCCTTATCCAAGCCCGCATCTCTGCGGCATCTAACAATTCGGCCGAACTCTTTAAAATCTGCAAGGAGCTGGCCAACCCTGCTGCAATCTCTACCTCTCCTGTCCCCTCCCAGGCCCTCTGCACGGCACTGGCCTCTGACTTCATTTCAAAAACTCAGGACACCCTGTCCTCACTCTCCCCCTGTACCCCCCCTCTATTCCCTGCCCTTCCTCTGGCTCTTCTGCAGCCACCCCTCCTCTCTCCTTCTCTTCCTTTCCCCTTTTTTCTGCTGACAAGGTTTCAAGACAAGTCCGATCTATGAAAGTCTCGTCAAAACAGGTCCACCCCTGTTCCTCCAAAACTATCAAGGACCACATTGACTCCTTGGCTCCTGCCCTTGCTGACTTCTGCAATCACTCCTTCGCCTCTGGAGTCTTCCGATCCCCTCTCAAGCACTCCCTTGTGCACCCCCTTCTTAAGAAACCCTCTTCCGACCCTTCCTGCCCAGCTAACTATCGCCCAATCTCTATCACTCCCTTCCTGGGCAAGCTCCTGGAGAAACTGGCCATCTCCCAGCTTAATCTCCATGCTAAATGTGTTGGTAGTCTTCATGACCATCAGTCTGGCTTCAGAGCTGCCAGAAGCACGGAAACTGCTCTCCTGAACATCCGTGAGGACCTGCTCTCGAACCTTGACTCTAACATTCCATGTGTTCTCATTTTGCTTGATCTCTCTTCTGCCTTTGATACTGTCAACCATACCATCCTGCTCAACCGTCTCCGTGATTACCTCGGTATCACTGGTCAGGCTCTGACGTGGCTGACCTCTTTCCACTCAAATCGACCCTCCCAGGTCCAACTGGGGTCTTTCCTCTCTGACATCTTCTTCTCTACCTGTGGTGTCCCCAGGGATCTAACCTCTCTCCCTGGCTGTTCAACCAGTATCTGGCACTTCTCGCCCACCACATCGCCGCTCTCTGCCCCTACTTTCAGTGCTATGCGGATGATACCCAACTCATTTTCAGGCTACCCTCGGCCTCCTCTTCTCCTTCCCTCATCTCTGACTGTCTTTCTGCTATCCAGGAATGGTGTGCCGCCAACGACCTCTGCCTTAATGCCAGTAAGACTGAGATTCTACTCATCGGCACTCCCACTCCCTCCTTCCCTGCTGCTCTCTGGCTGGCCTCTCTGGGCCCTCTTCCTGCTCCTACCTGCAAGGCAAAAAACCTTGGGGTCATCTTCGACTCCACACTCTCCTTCTCTCCTCACATATCCGACGTATCTAAGAAGTCACACTACCAGCTAAACCTCCTCAGAGGTATCCTTCCTTTCCTCTCCTTCCCCCAGAAGCTCACTGTCTCTAGAGCCCTGGTTCTCTCTAAGCTGGACTACTGTAACAGCCTCTATCTTAATCTGCCCGCCTCTACTCTCCGCCCTTTGCAACTCATCCAGAACAGGACTGCAAGACTTGTCCTTGGCCTCAAGCCCAGGGACTGTATCTCTCCAGGACTGAAATCACTACACTGGCTCCCAGTGACTGCGAGGATCAAGTTCAAAACCCTCTGCATTGTCCACAAGGCCGTCTGGGGCCTTGTGCCAAAATACCTTCAACTCTCTCTTCCTAAATATCTTCCTTCTCGAGCTCTTCGCTCATCCGCCTCCAACTCCCCCAGGGTCAGCCGCTTCTCCAAACAACGAGTTGGGGGCAGATCTCTTTCCACTGCAGGGGCCTCCCTCTGGAACAGCCTTCCTGCCTCCCTGAAACTTGAGAACCACCTCCGGTTCCGGAAGCACCTCAAAACCTTCCTCTTTGCCTCCGCTTTCTCTCCCCCTCTCCCCTGCTAATATTACTGAAACTGCACTGAATCTGCAACTGGGCCATTCACCGTTCTCGGCCCAGCCACTCTCCCGTGCACTGCCTCCACGGCAACCCCTGCACTACGGGACTGTGTCTGTATCCATACAGCCCCCCTTCCCAGCACTTGTCTGCACTTACCTCGCGCTTGCCACCAGCTGGCCCTTGTTATTCATCCTGTATGCTGTATGCTAATAACCCTGTACTGCACTTTCCCCTCTCCCTTTCCCCCATGCACTTTTCCCTTCCCCTCTACCCTTGCACTTGCGCGATCTGAATGGCACCTGGCCTAGTAAGATCGTTGTCTGTCTCCCCTTGTTCCCCCCCTGCCTCGTTGCGCCTTGAAACACTTGTGTATAGGCGTGTTACAAATGCCTTATCATATCATATCAAATGCCTTATCATATCATATCACTGCTGTGACTCTGGGTGGACTGGCAAGAGTCTGAAAGCAGATTCGATGTCCAGCTTGGCCATCAAGGCGTTTCTGCCGCACTCTGGTATGAGCCTACCCGCCTCTTGGAAATGCGTGTAAGATACAGCGAATTCTGTGTGTAGGATGCCGTTGTTTAAAGACTGGCCTTTAGGGTAGGAGAGGTGATGGATTAGTCTCATTTTGCCGGGTTCTTTTTTGGGGACCAGGCCTAGTGGAGATATTAAATAGTCCTTTAAAGGCATGACGTCCCAGGGACCTGCTACCCTGCCCATCTGGCTGACTTTAGGTTTATCGGGATGTATTGTGACCCAGTGCCCTTAAATGGGATGAAAAAACCTTTGTTGAAACCCTGCCATAGTAACCTGCTGGTTTCCTTGTCTGGGTAGCTTTCTAGGGCGCCCCTAAAATTGCCCGGATTGATGGGCGTTCGACCTGGTTCTAAAATTGGGATATCATTCATTCTTGGCTGGTAGTCTGGTACAGTTGCTTGCTGCATGGTCGCCGTTGCAGTTTGTGCAGGCGTGTTTGTACCAGCATTCTTTGCCCCATGTACACTGTTTTTTCCCAAAATTTCTGCATGGGATGTTGGATTTGACAGCCTGCTGTTTGTTCTGTCTGTGGGCATTATTTTTAGCCGGGCAAGGCTGGTTCCTCCGAAAGGGCTGCTTCCCTTTTTTTTAGATGGATTTATCATTGTCATGGGATTTGCTTACTTGCAAATTTTTGCTATTTATGGAAGAAGAATGCATGGTATCTTCTTCCTGGGGAGGTTCGGCGTTGAGGGTGTATAAATCATTCTGGACTTCATCCCACTCAATGGCCGGCCTTTCTGACATGCTCCTCCTAAATCTGATGTCGTATGCAAGCCATGTCTTTCCCCTCTGTGTTACTTTTACTTCCCTTATTTTATCAACGTATGCCCAGATTTTCCTACCATCCACGGGGAATTTTTCTTCATATATTGTTGCTAAGATGACAAAGGCATGTAACCAGTTGTCCCAGTTTTGTTCGACCTGGGCGTTTCTGGCAATAGCTTTTTCTTCTATTTTTTGGGGGTCTCTGAAAGCGTCTTTCCCCTTGAGCTGGGCTTCTATTAGGGAAAAGATTTCTATACATTCTTTGGCCCATATGGCTTCTTTGATTATGGTATCAATGTTCCATGACAGGCATCTTTTGTATCTATTTAATATCTCTGTTTGGAAAGATTTCATTTTTTGGTCTAATTGTGCATTACAGATTGTTACAATGTCAGTTGCGTTGCTGCCGGGTGTCCCTGTCATGCCCGCGTTGTCTGTGCCTGGGGTAGACCATGCTTTTAGGGTAACTGCTGAATCTGTTGCTGGAGTTGTGGAGGCTGTTGTATTTATAGCTGTGGGCGCTATTGGCAACTGCTGTACTTGTTGTGGCGGGATTGCTGCAGGTAGTGTTACGGGTGGGTTGACAACCGTTATTGTAGGTTCTATTGCGATGGTAGGGTTTGAGGCCCCAGGTTCCCTTGTGGCCGGTGTCTGTTTCCCCCTTATTTCTACCATTAGTTGCTGTAATTCCGCTACATTTTCACATAGTTTTGACAATTTTTTGGTACCTTTTCTGGCGCCTTTGGATATTTTTCTCCTTTTTAATGGTGCAGAAACCTCATCCTGGCTGGGTGGGCTGGTAATTCCTTCCCTGGGTAAGCCGTACACGTTTTATCTAACCCATGCCCATCCGTAGTGCTCTGCCACTTCAATGGCTGCTAGCAATTGTGGTGATTTGGGCTTCTGCACCGGTGTTGGGGGTGCCCGTGCTTCCCGTTTGGGCCCCATGTTCTTCTATGCCTGCTATGGGAAAAGGAAAAAGGTTTTATCAAGGAGTTAAACTGTTGTTATCGGCGAGTTCTCTGCGCCTGTTCTATTTGTTGCCCGTGCTGGGTAACTGTTGACTGGTGCCTTCTTGACCAGGTTCAGAAAATCGGGCAGCCCCCGGGCTTGATTTACTGAATTTAATTAATTGGTTTTGCTTGTGGTGTCGCCCTGCAATATTACAGAAATTATTTTAAATCTGCAGTGTTTGGGCCCGCCGAGCTTGAAACTGTGTTTGCCAGCTCTGCGTGGCTGTCAAGAAAAGATGAGCTCCAGGCTTGCCGTGCTACCAAGCTGGCTTGTGACTCTGCCCGAGTTTAAAACTGGCTTGTGTTATCTTGCCCCGCCTGCCTTATAACGCGGGGGTTCCGGTCCACTGTACTAAAATGTATCGCTTCTGGACATAAATGTCTATTTTTCCTCCCTCGTAGCCCCGGCGTGGTGGCTCACCTGTAAATTGTTGAATCGGAAGTCGTCCGCGCCGTGCTGTTCGCGTGCCACCCTCTCCTTCGTTCGCACTGGTTTCGGGGATGATTCTGCAGCAGGCATCTTTGTTTGTTTTGTTTTGGACACGCTCGCCACTCGCTTTTCCTTCTATACCAGGAATGTTGAAGTTGACAACGTCCGCGCTGGCCGTTCGGTTGCCGCTTCTTCCTTCGTTAAGGCTGCATTTCAATTGCTTTGAAAAGTACAATGTTCAGGAAGGAAAAAAGACACTGCGATGTACAGCGAACTCCAAGAATTGCTAAAGAAGGAAGAAGATTTGGAAGACACTGAGTAAACAGTGAACCTCCTGTTTGTTTGGGTCCCTGTTCAGGGTCCACAAACGGATTGTGTTTACTCTGAGCATGTTGCTCTCATTTATAGGACCCAGGGAGGCCCTGGGTCATTGTTGTGTATGTGGTGGGGGCTGCTGTTGTCGCAGCCCCCGGCCGGATAGCCGACTGTCTGACTCCCTGGTGGGGGCAGATCTTTTGTACCTGGGCCCTGCCCGATGGTTGTTTTCCTTATGGCGCTTAGCACCTTGCTGTTTGGAGAAAGGGTGCGATGACTGTTCGCACCTTACCCTTCCGTGGCTTTTGTGTTGCCGAGACTGCGTGTCTCTGTAGTTGGGGGGAGGAGAGGAGCAGGCGCAGGGAGGTTGGGGCTGCCCTTCTCCCAGCTGCCGATGGTAACAGCAGTTACCCTGCCTTGATTGTGGGATGCCCATGCAGCATTGCCCAGGGTTCGGGGTGGGCAGAGGTAGGGAGCAGAAGGAGGGCACGGGGGGGGGTACGAATGCTATGCTGCTGGTAGCCTCCTCCCTACAATTAGAGGCCCTGACCCCTTCATACACACAGCACAGGTATCTACACTCAAAGCACATATGCTAACATTCACCCCTGCATTCATAAAACACCTTGCAAGCATACATAAAAACAACCATACACACTCAGAAAGCACCAGCTGCATGCACATATGCATACAAATCCATTACACAACAATATAGATATTTAAATTAAACGTACCTCCTGCTCACACCTTCAGAGGCAAGGTGAGCAGAGGCACAGGGAGTTTGTGGAGGCTCTGCAGGGCCAAATGTGAGTGTGGCACTCCTGCACCCCCCACACATTTGGAGAATCTGGGGCAACGGGGTGGTGGCTCTCTTACTCCACTGTACAGGTAAATGAATCAGGAATCTCTCCCTGCTTCCTGTTTGCATGCTGCGCAGGAGCTGGAGAGTCAGCGTAACAGATTGCTTGAGGCAAAATCTGGATTGGCGCTTTTGTGCCACCTAAGAGCCAAAACCATTGCATTGGAGCACAGCTAGGAATGATGAAATGTGAGGCGAGACACGCAGCTTTGGTTATTTACCCTCTCCATGTCCATGCGGACATTCATACCCACTACCTGCCCCTCCAGCTCAAAACACATCATTCTGTGCTAGTCAACAGTAACATTAAACTTTGGCCTGTCACTGTTATTTCTAAGCAGTATGTTTAGAGTTAATTGCTAAACCACAGCTTTAAATATGCTACTTGCGTGCTAAAAGTGTTAAACAAGTGCAGCTTCCCCCATTTGGTTTACATCTGTTGCTTGCACGGACACCCTATTAAAACAAGCATTGACCAAGCCAACAGTTGTGATGTGTGTATTGGCATCAGCTACGCTTTGTGCCAGGCACTGCTATTATACGCACAGGTAATCACACCATTCTCCATGTGGTGCCATAATATGTTTTGGCAGTGCCATTAGAGCAGTGCCTGGAAAATGCATATCCCATTCCAACATAAAAGCCCAAACCGTTGTCTTTGATAATGCCAGATGCACCAGTAGGTAAATATTATTGGCACCAGAACAGACCTCCGCCCCTATCTTGGTACCCTTTACATCACCCGGCTCTGGAAGTATACGCGCTTTTGTGCAATTACTCGGTTCAGCCATATCTTGATACAAACCTGTGGTATTTGGAAGTTGGTCGATATTGACAATGATAGCAAGGAAGGTTTCGAGCCACGTCTGATGAGGTTTCACTCTTTTCTTGGGTCGTGGATATTGTATAGCAGCTGTCGATCATGTCAGCATTTCTTTCTTTAGCAACCAGTGACATCTGGCCGATCAGCTGCCATACGAAGAAGATGAACGATGGGATTTCCCTTTGAGTGAAAAAGTATCGCGCGCGGTGTGTGTGCCTCATCCTCATATAATTACGGCTTCAAAAAGACGTTCACAGGACTCAGTAAAAACATCCTTCCCATCAACGAATTGCCAATAGAGTAAACCATTTAATACCCTATAGTATTTTTACAATAACACTGAATAAATATGGCTGGAAAGGTACACGGGCGTTACTCGGTGTTTTTTCTTCTGTGAGTGGTTGGTGGGCTGGGCTTCCTGGATTTCTGACACATCCGCTGACAGGACGCTTTAAACATATTCATCCTCACACGGTGAGAAATCGAGTTTACCACAATGAGTTTTACTTTACATTGACATCCTTTCATCCAACTATACCTCGCCGTATGCCGAAAAAGAACTATTACAGCTTAAAAGCGCCATTAGAGGTCTCGTTATCACTAATATTACGCTTCATAGCACTAATAATCGAAGAAGGGAGTATGCAGTCCTAATTGCAACTGTCAATCAATCAAGTCGTTGCCTGCAGATTGTTCCTGAACGTGCTAGAGAGAGCGAGCAGACAAGCAACCCTGAATCCATCCTTTACTCTCGTCCTATGAGAAGTAATAACCCTAACTGCACGCAGTCTCCCTCACTGACGGCGAGCACCCCCGTGTGACGCATTGGACCACGCCGCTATGTGTGATGGCTGGACCTGCGACGCCTGTGCTGCACTCTGCATTACCACAACAGGCCCTCAAGCCCCTGCTTCCACGCGCAGGATGCCGCCCTCGCGCACTGTGCAGTGATTACACTCGGCTGGGCTGCAGCAGTTGTCAGCTTGAAGGCAACGCACGACTATTCCAACATTCTCCTGTTCTTTAACGAGAATTGATTATTTTTAAAAAAAATGTGTTTCTGTTTTATTATCAATTGGCCAAAATTGATTAGCCATTCATAAAACAAACATCACAAATAGCATTCTTATAACTACATGCATTTCAAGATTATAAGTAGCACAATGAAAACTTGATCAAAAACAACTCCTAATTAAAGAAAAGTTCCTAATGGAATTGCCAAACGACCCAATGATTCATATATTAAAATAGAATAACGCGTGCATTATTAACAATATGTTAAATTATTCCGTTAAAATACCACATCCAGATTCTGTAATCGGAGTGACATGGACCGCACCTAAGAATGTCACCAGAGCGATTGCTTGACCAGTCGTTGGTGCATGTTGTTGGCCCTCCCAAAGACCATAGCGATCTGTATTGAGCTGGAAACCATGATGAGCCCTCCTGAATAATCCCAGTGTGTAGGACTGGGCTGCTGCAGTCTTAATAGGAGCTGCACTAAAGTGGGAGTTCTGCCAGGCACTGCTGCTATTCGCCAGGTCTCTATGCTGCATCTCCACTCCTCACTCCCGCCCAATCAGTGTGTATTTATGCATGCTAGAATTACAGAGCTGGAAGCCATTGGCATGCAATGGCGGCACCCCGCACCGGAAGCTGCATCCACGCACCCCAGATAAGCGGCAGCGCCATTGAAATATGACTAGAACAAAATTGCTTCGGCTTCCGTTGTGATAGGGAGGAGGCTGCTTTTAATGCAGTGGTCTGGCAGTAGCTGAGGGTAATGCAACCGCATCATGTATGCATTGGTTCTTAAATGATTGCTCACAACCTATGAAAGATGGCAAATATGTATTGCAAAGAGCTGCCGGGCATCTAACTACATACGTGGCACTTTGGCGCGCATTCACTCATGTAATGATGTCGTTTTATGGGAGTGTCTCTAGAGTGCATAAAGATGCCACCCATCCGAATTTAGACGGGACTGAACGTATTTTTAGATCTATGTCCCGTGGGTTAGTCTCAGTTTAAAGAAAGAACCAGAAGCCAACAGCAGCCAGCGCCAGCCCAACGCGGTCTTTAGGGTTTTAAGGTGTGTGTTAGTCTGCCGTGCGGTCAATTGCATATCGTTTGTGTGGTGTTCTCCTTGGACCTGTAATTTACAACTCCTTTGTCAGATCCCGGAAACACCATTTGCTGTATAGGCGCCTTATAAATAATTGATACATTAAAAATAAGGGCTGCCTAGTAGGCAGCAATGAATGGAAGATGGGTCATGGTGCACACTTGGGCACTGACTTATGCAGGGGTGGCATGAAGTACAAGTGCGTGTGTGCACACATGTCTGAAAAGCATTAATTTACTATTGTTCTCCACTAACCATTTCTACTTTAATTACTAACATTAGTATCTCCCATGTCTTTAAAGTTTAATTGTCATAGTTTAGAAAACTGGGGTGGCACCTGGGGTGGCCAGTCAGATTCCATGGGTAGCTTGTGCCACCCCACCCAGGCCATTCCCCGGACGCACCACTGTCATGGTGGCAAGCTCACCTTCACTGACCTTTTCATGTGCAAAATTCCAACTCTCCAGGGAAAGTGAACATGTTGGGGCTGTTAAGTTTGTTTTCCCATATGCATTTTACAGCAAAGTCCAGACAACAGGTCTCACCAGAAATGTGGTGTATTTGTGAAAGAAAAGGTAAACTGTTTAAATAATTGTACAAATGTCCCTGCTTGTTTGAAAGCATATAATACATACGATGTACAACTATGCACAACAATATGGTGGATGTTAGTTCAACAATGAAAAATGCAAGCACTGTTTATTAATAGCACCACAAACCCACAGCAGACTTCAGCCACATTAAAAGGTCTGTGTCACATGTCAATAGAGCATCCCGGCCTGCCTCCTTTTTTGGATTCTGTGATTTACAGCTCTGCAATGACAGATTAAAATCAAAGTTGTGAATAACAGAATGCAGAGAAACAAGTAGCACAAGATGAGCCACTCACACCTGACCAACATGGCATAAGGGAACATACATGTCTGCTTCACAACCAGCATATCGAGGAAGGAGGATCTGGTGGGAAGGTTTGCCTTTTAGCCAGTTCCAATCTGCATTTGCTTTGCAGTACACACATTTGGGAATAGCTGAACCACAACCCCAGAAGGAAAACGGCAGTTCATTGAAAAGCCAGGGTGGGTGGGAGGTGTCAGCTGGGAGATGTCAGACATGTTATGGGACCATTCTATATACTTAAAGGTTTTAGGTCTATCTAGCTAACCAATTTCAAGTGAGAGTTACACCACATGTTGACCCCAGGCTCATATTAGCCTTCAAGCCTGTTATTTGCAGATCTGCATTAACAATGGCAAAAATTCAACTCATTTTAAAGATCCACCATGATTTTTCCGGCATCGAATTTTACATTTTACGACATAGAAAATCAAGTTTTGGGGAACAAATGTGTATTTGTTGCAGCATTTTTGATTTACATTTTATATTGATCGTTTTTGGTGCTGGAGAACTAGTCTGCAAAAGAGGTAGTGTGTCCGAGACTGCAAAAGAGCCAGATTGTCATTATTTGCACATTTTGTATGTTGTTTCTGCTATCAAGTTAATAGAGTGCCAGATGTCCCTGATTTGACTGAACAGTGTTTGTTTTGCTTTACTTCTATGGTTTATTCTATAAGCCTATTTTATATAAATAACCTCATTGATTATAATCATTTGTAATGATGCAAATATTCCCATTCTATGTTCTCCAATCCCCCAAGCACCAACATGCCCCTCACTCACACCCCTCACACTCACCAATTCTCCATCATAACTTGCACTCCCAAACCACTCACTCTGCCAATCGTGTGCATCTTACTTTCTCTGTCACACCTCCAAGTCACAAATTGCACTCCCCAGTTCCTGCAACACGCTCAATCATGTTCTCAACTCACACATGTTCTCAACTCACACCTTACATGCTCCAGTTCCTCCTGCAGCCTGCAACCCTTCATTCTTTCACACTCCTCCTCAGAACATTTCTCAAAGTCTACCCCGGTCCCTACTCTCAATCTGCAGCTTGCTGCCTCCTTCTTTCCCTCTGCTCCCTCTCTTTCCGACCCACCATTCCCTTTCTTTCTGTCCATCAGTCACCCTCGGCCCACCCCTCCCTCCTTTCTGGACCAACACTCCCTGGGCCTCATTACGAGTTTGGCAGCAGCCATGGAGCTTTTAGCTCCATGGCTGCTGCCAAACCGGGCTCCTTTACCGGGTTCCCTGAATGGGGAATTACCGGGCCATTCCGAGTTCGGAGGGCCCAGTAATTCCTCCCTCAGCGAACGCGGGCCCGGACCTTCCCCATTCCCATTTGAGCCCCCATAGGGCTCAATTGGAATGGGCGAGGGAGCTAACAACGGGCTAACAACGGGCCGATTATGACCAGGCGTCATTACCGGGTCCCGCAAGTGGACCTCATAATTTTGCAGAACCGGTTTAATGGGTCCGCCTTCATTAGCGGAGCCCGTTAAGCCGTTCCGCAAAGGTTATAATGAGGCCCCCTGTCTCTGTGTTATGGCCCAGTGCTCCCCCTTTGGCCCTCTGCTCGCTCTCTTCTTTCTGGTCCACTGCTCGCCCTCTCTGGCCCACCTCTCTGCCCCACCTCTCCCTCTCTTGCCCACTTGCCCACTGCGCCCCATCTGTTTCACAGCTCCCTGTCTGCCCCACTGCACCCCTCATATGTTGACTAGGTTTTATTTTTATTTTTTAAATGCAGGTTGTTTCATTTATTAAAAAAAAAAGGCATTTGTGAAGAACCTTCTGTCTGTGTATGTGTGCTTTTTTCAAAAACATCTGATTGTGTGGGTGTTTTTGCAAAACAGCTGATTTCACAATATTTTAAATTCTTGCAAAATTCATAAAAGCTGGGGCATCTGATTATGTATAAGGAAGCAATATTTCTATAGTATTGCTGTAGTGGATTGTAGTGGAAAATATTTTCTGGATGGATTTTATGACTGGTCCCTGCCTCTAAAAGGTTGGAAGTGATTGGGAATAACTTTCTTAATACTGAATGTAAATTACCAAGGTTTTACATGTTCGTGTTCCTATAAAATTAATTTGGATGGGCAATAATGGAAGTTTCCTAAAAAATGCAACAGGCCATTCTGTAATTGGTGTGTGCTTTATGAAATGGTTCACAAAGCACTCTCCCCTTTATATCCAGGAGATTCTTTTGGAATTGTGGCATGGTGGGTTAATGTGCTTGTTACAGTCACAGTCAGTGGCAGCCATCCCTGCTGCACATGCGCACTGCAGTCCCTCCCAGCCAGCAGTGAAAAGCTGATAAACTTGGCTGAAAAGGATGCCTGGGGACATTAAGAAAGAAATGCCCCCAAGGCATTCTTTTCTACACCCGGCCCCCCTCTCCTGTCCTCAAACAGACCAGGGTGGTGTCAGATTTGCAAACCCACCCCAGTCTGTGCAAGAGATAAGACACGGGACGGGGAGCTACCAATGCTCAGAGGCTGGGGATGCTCAGGGCTACGACACAATGATGTCACTGTGGAGCCCCACCCATATGCTGGAACTTTACAGTGAAGATACGAAACCAAACACAGCCCAGGCTCTATTTGGACTTTCCCAAAGAGGGTCATTGTTGGACCCCCTTTTGAAAACAAAACCAAATAGAGCCTGGACTGTTGCTTGGTTTCAGTTCCAGCATGTAGGTGGGGCTCTCTTAGAGTCTTTGCCAGAGAAGACGAGCAGCCTCGCAGGATCTCATCTGGCGCTGGACCAGGAAGGAGGAGCACTGCAGGGCAGCCATCGTCGGACAGACTTTCATGAGGTAAGTTAATTTTGCTTCCAGAACTGTTTATTACTCTAACAACTAGGTTTTTCTTTTTTTTGGTCAAATCTGACCCAAGTTCGCCATCCAGGATGGAGGACTCAGAAAGCTGATTGTTTCTGCTTTCCGAGTCCACTGTCCTGGCTGGGGTCATGGTGAAGTAAATTAAAATCATTAAACGCCAGCCAGGACGAAGGGAAACAGTAGTTTATTTGGGGATTTTGATTTTAAAGAATATTGTAACAATGGCCCATTGGGCCCTGCCCCTCCCCTTCCGCCCTCCTTCCGCCTTGGTGTGTGTCTCTCTTTTCTTAAAGGGGCTGTGTGCCTTTTTTTTCACTTATAACTACTGGATCAACAGGAGAGAAAGGTCACTGTGCTGTGTAGTTGCTCTCTACACAGCACCGTCCTCAGAGAAGAGAAAGAAGTTCAAGGAAAAAGGAGGAAGAGGAGGAAGGGACTCAGGAACGGTAGTGAGAGAGGGTTGGAGAGAAACAGAAGAGGAAGAAGGGAGATGCTGAAGGTAGAGGCCCACAGGAGAGAAAGGGAGGAGAGGGCAGAGACTCAGATGCAGAAGGGAAAGGGGCTCAGGGGAAAGGGAAGAGGAGGATGGGACTCAGGTGAAGAAGGGAGGGGGGCTCAGGAGGCAAAAGGAAGAGAGGGTAAGACTCGGGTGTGTAAGGGACGGGGGCTCAAGGTGAAAGGGAAGAGGAGGAAGGTATTCAGGTGCAAAAGGGAGAACGGTTCAGGTGGAAAGGGAAGAAGGAATCAGTCTTTGCTACTTGGACTCGCCAAATATAAAAGCTGATGCTCCTTGGAATAGTTTGGAGGTGACATGGAAGTGACTTTAGAATAAGTTGCCAGAAGTGGCAAATAACTTTCTGGTGCAAGAATTGCACTAATAATATATATCAAGCAACGCTATAGTCATCATTAGGCATTTTCTTTTTAGTAGCATGGCATAGCATATGCTAATGTATCATGTATCAATGTTGCAAGCAGTTAACTCTCTCCTTTAAGTCTGAAAGCACCCACTTATGGACAGCTGTCTGTGAGTATGGGCAGTCTCTGGTCCCCTTTCTACCCTTCGACTCACTCCTCTGACATGAAAATACTAACCCAACTACACGATTTCGATTGACTAAAAATGGATGCATATGAATGTATGTGCTAACAATGAAATGCTCACGTTAGTAATTGTCTCTGCCGTTTATCTTCTGTGTCCTGTTCTGTCTGGTAAATCAATGTGAAAAATGTGGAGAATAGAGACAATGTATGCTTAATATATTCTTTTCTTACAGAAAGAATGTTCCCTTCAAAATTGTTTGTGCCTCTAATGATGCTTGGGGGGAAGTGTATGGAAAAATGTATTCACCAAGTCCAATCAGTGCCTTTGTTTTTTTACTAAAACGAAAGAGACTGCTGGTAGGTGTCTGAAGTAAATTTATGGGCTACAGTTTGACCTGGACTTAAAAGTCCTAACGGAATATGCTACACTACATTGGAAGCATTCATTTTGTATTGTAGATGCAATATTGGATTAATATTGATTGGTTTGAGAAACAAGATTGGGGAAATTCAGCTCGACTGACAGTTTGGTGCAGCCAGTTTGGATATATTTTTGCACTGCGGCATGCATTTTGGCAAAGCCAATGGCAGTATGTTGTGAGGGTACTGGCATAAATTGGCAGAACCAGTGTGGACATGTTGTCTTATAGAATCATTATTGCCATTATGTGCAAAGCATACATGAGTATGTTCTTATATGCAAATACTGACATATATTGGTGCAGCCAGTATGGAAATGTATGGGTACAACCAGCGTGAAAATCTTTTTATACTTGCACATATTGTGGGCAAAGGCATCCTGAAAACCCTGTGCATGTTGATGATTTGCATCTATTGGATTTTCTTTCATGAGTTACCCTACAAAACCCAATTGCAAACTGTTTGGCTTTTACTCAATATTTGTAAAAAAAAAGTGTAGTTTAAAATGCAGCATTTTCACACATTATTAAAACACATTTCTCACGGGGAGATTCTCCCCTACCCCCCAAACCTCCCTTGGGTGGTGTGGGCTCCCATGCTACATGGGGTCACTCAACCATATCGCGACACATAGTTACGCCTCCTCCAGTTTAAAACTTCACTAGCCACAACTAGTTGCAGTGATTTATGTGAAACCTGCAGCTAGAGTTCTGCAGAAGGTTCTTAACCCTCTGAACTATTCCTAGGATTCACTGGTTTCAAAGCTTAAAACAATTCTTACAGGAATGTTTTTACAGCTTACATAAATTAAATGATCTGGCAAAATGGTCAAGTGGGTTAATGCACATCTTGTTAAAATCTTAACAGGTTGGCAGTCACAGGATCCGATTTTGCCAGAACCAGATCAGCATTTCATCTTTTCTAGGGCAAAACATGTATGGTATATGATTTACTGAAATATTATTTCAGTCTCACGGAATTATTTATTTTAATAATGCAGATTGCTATTTTAAAAATTAACATAGGTACACTAAATAACTAGCTGCAAGCATTATTTTTTCTCTTCTCTTGGTATTTTACTACAGTTTTAAAATCTATAAAAGGGGCAAATCAAGAGGGTAGGACTTCGGCAAAGTGGGCGGGGCTTCAAGTCCGGTTTTTACTTCAAACAAAGGTGGCAACCCTAACAGTGTAAACTTTATACACAAGTGCTCTGCAAACTTCAGTGACTCCAGCTCTGTGATTCGGGCAGGTTCATGGATAGTCATGTATTTTTCTTATTTATTTATTTGTTTCTTGTTCACTTGTTAGGCGCTTATACAGTAAGTACATACTGTTTCAAAGCACCTAGAGGGCAAAGGGAGGGAACAAGGGAGTGAAACACATTACATATAAAACAAAAGAAAAATTGGAGGGGAAAGGAAAAAAGGACAAACCTACTATGCATTGCGATTATTCATAATGTGAAGTGCAGGATGGAAGAGGGCAGAGGGGGTAGGTACTGGAGTGTCCATGCTCATGGGTGAGCAACAGATGATGCGCATGGTGTGGTGAGTGCTACATGGCTTGGAGCCGCGTTGGGTGTAAGTGTGAGCCTCCAGAGTGGAGGGAGTTCCAAGGTAAGTGCTGAGGGTAGACAGAAGCCAGGGCACTTGGGTGTGGGAGGCCAGGGGCCCGAGAGTGGAGGGCTTGTAAATGGTAGCTATGGTCACGGTGGAGGAGGGAGAGATGACCAACTTGCACACCAGGCTCTTGAAGGAAGAGTAGAGCTGGGTGGGTAGGATGGAAGAGGGAACCCACTGAGGGAAGATTAAGGCAACTCCACTGCCAGTACGGTGAGGTTGAGGCTTGGAAATGATCTTGAAGCCGTCAGGTAGGAAGGAGTCAAAAGCATTGACTGAGCTGGCATTGAACCATGTCTCGTTAAGAGTGAGAATGTCAAGGTCAATGTATTCAAGAAGGAGGCAAATGTCGGCAGACTGTTTATCGGCTGAGTGGGCATTGAGTCACTAGGTAGAGGAGGTCTCTGCCTTTAAAGGTTTTCTAAGGTGGGGTAAAAGGGCGTGGTACACCAGTCAGAGGGGGAGGGACAGAGAGAGTGGTGGGGGTAGAGGCAGGAAAAGGAAGGAATTTAATGAGAGATGGCAGGATCTGGTCCAAGAGAAGGAGATTGGGTTGAGGACCCTGCACCAAGATAGTGCCTGTGTGATAGAGATTAACAAAGAAACATGAGGAAGAGAAGCCGGCCAAGAGGACTACCCACTTGGTGCCACCATTAATGGCAGAGGATGTGGAAAGAGAGAGAGTAGAGATGAGATGGGGGTCCATAGATTTGGAGAAGGGTCAGATATCAGTGAGACCCCTTTGGAAGAAGCAATGTCTTTTTTGTGCTTTTTCCTTCCAACTTTGTGAGAGAGGGGGGATAGGTGATAGTGTAGCAGTTAGAGAAGATAGGTGAGATGGTGAGAGCCATTGGGGCGGTAGACATTAGCAGAGGAATGAAGAAGAGTGGCTGCACAGCACTGTTATGCTAAACTCCAGTTGGCCTAGTAGTCGAAAAAAGGCACAATGCAATCCAACAGGAATTCAATTTTCCAAAATAGTGGAACAATGCAGAGCATAAAAGGTGAAAAGATGTAAAGGCACACATATCTAAATTCGATTTTCAAAAATAGTCGAACAATGCAGAGCATAAAAGGTGCACAGATTTAAGGTACACACACCTACATTCAATTTTCAAAAAATAGTGGAACTATGCAGAGCATAAAAATGCACAGATGTAAAGGCATACACACCTACATTCGATTCTCAAAAAATAGTGGCAAAATGCAGAGCATAAAAGGTGCACAGATGTAAGGTACACACACACCAAGCAAAAGGAGGTAGGTTAGATGAGACATGGAAGGCAGAGTACATAGGCACAAAGAGTGGTTCAGAAAGTTAGATGAGGAGGCAATGGGAGAAATTAGCCATCACTCACTGGTAGAACTGATGGAAGAGTAGAGATCCATGGGTCCAAGTATCTACCAGGCACATGCAGCCTTTGGTTCAGGGTCCAGCTTCAGACTGCCGGTGTTCGCGATTGGCTGTTTGATGGTAGTGACAGCCAATCTAATAGGAGCAGCTTGCAGATGGTGGGTTGTTCCATTTCGAAGATGCTTTTTCAGTGTAAATTTACCAATGGCGCGTTGTCTCTGGGGGGTTGCACACCTCCAGCAAAGCCAGCGCCACATGTACGCAACACTGATGATGCATTTTTCTTACAGACTGATTCTGCCTGGATCCCTTGAAAATCCATATCTCATCAGTACATTTTAGGAGATTGGTAGGGGTTGGAACTTTTTGGACTGAGACTTAGTGAATAAACAGTGAGGTGAGTGGTAGGAAAGGAAGGGGGAAAATGATGCTGGGTGATAGGGTGAGCATGAGAAAGTTGAGTCATGTGAAGCCAAAAACAACATGTATTTGTATAGTACAAGGGTCTTCCAAAATAAGGAAATAAACGCTGTAATTCCCCAAAAAATATTTACAAATCACAATCAAACATCCCTAAACAGTAATGATGTGAGCATCTGAAAAATGGATGCAATGCCATTATCATTCACTGGAGCAGTACACAACTATAATGCATCAATTACTCACAATTGCATGACTCTTTAAACATTCTGTAAATGTACATATACATGTAGACCTAATTGAGCTTTCGCTGGATAGGCCCCTGTCGAAACCTCAATCCATCTGTCCCAAAAGTTTTGTTTGAAGTGGAGGATACATCCAAATGCTTGTTTGAAATGGGCTCTGCTTTTAGTGATCAACTCACAGTAAAACACACTCCTAAATATTCATAACAATGTCAATAAGCAGTTAATTGCAGGCTCAATGTTTCAGTTTCTAAAGAGCAAAACGCTGTAGAACGAATGCCGCTTCACGAGCTAAAACTGAAAGTAGTTGATGTAATTATACACTGTAATCATGCTACTAGGCAATGGTATGCCACCACGGGTACTCTGCAATGGACACTCTGCAATGGAACAATGTTGACAATTATGCACCTACAAAGATATGTCATAGAGGCCTGTGTAATTGATGGATTAAACTTAGTTACTGGTCTTATATCATGCATACCTCTCATTGCATCTGATACAATGTGCCTTTCAAATTCAAAAGAATACAGTTTCCTATATGTTCAGCCTTTCAATTGTAATTGTAATTGTTTATTTGTAAAGGGCTTATACACAAGTGAAGTGCTTCAAAACTCCTCAAGGCGGGAAGGGAACAAGGGGGTATCATCGTCATTCTTAGGCCTTGAAGATTCTGAATGATCCAACAGCAATAACTAGCATACTAGGGTCAGAGCATTTCTACTAGAATAAGTGTGAGATGAAAAATGGGGGGAGAAGTGGGAAGGGGGAGGGAGAGGAGCATACAAGACAAAAGTGTGTTTATCAATGCGCCACTGTGTGCAGGCACAGCAAAGCAGTGGAGGGGATATAGAGGGAGACAGGACAGATAGACATGCTAAGCCTAGTACATTCAAGGTTATGCAAATAAGCAAACAGAAGTGTGTGGGAGGGGGACAAGTGTACCCGGCCCAGCAGAGGCCAGGGTTAAGTGCAGAGTGGGTGCCATTCTCATGAAACACATTCTGAGTACTTTAATGCAGGCAAAGTGCAGAGGCCCAAGGGCCTGGAGGCAAGTGCAGGATTGACGGCGGAGCCTAGGACCTGTGTGCTCTGGAGGTGCACTGCACAACCATTAGCTAACTGAACAGGTTGGGGATGAGAACGAAGGCAGGAAGCAGGAGAGAAGAGAAAGGAGGTTAGCAGGGGAGAGGGAGAGAGAAAGAGGAGGAGAAGAGCAACGTCTTGTGGAGTTTCTGGAAATTATGGAGGTCTGGTTCAAGACGGAGAGAGGCAAGTAGGCTGTTCCAGAGGGACCATTAATGACCATTAATACGTCACAGGGACCTTTGCCTCCTTCCTAGAAGCAATCAGTGGTAGTTTGATATTTAGGAAGGGTGACAGAAATGACCCAATTACCTACTGACCAATATTGACCTTTAAGATGAGATAGAACAGCCTATGTCATGTCTGGAATGGCTAGTAATACTATAGGAGTCTTTTCACTCTTGGGAGTTAATATGATTCTCTAAGGATGACCAGTTAATCTTCATATTTCTGGATCAATGGCCTTACCCGATGTAATAGGCCTTGGAGACAGAGTTAAAGCCTGTGTGCTGCAAAGGCATTTAACATGGTCCATGACACCTGCCAGGAAAAGAAGTCCAGTCTGTACTGCTAGAAAAAGAAGTCCATTCTATAAAACGATTGTAACCAGCTTTTGATATTAAAATTAACATGAGTATGTACTGGCCTTTGAATAGTACATACATCTCCATGGTCTCTGGTAACCTTGGGCTGCATTCTGGACAATCTGCGGGCTATACCAGACTGCACGATATACTAGCTGGTACAGCACATAGATTCTCAAATAACAGGACAGCAAAAACATTTCAAGGGTTTTAACCAATCTTTAAAGACCACACTTGAAGGCCTACTAGACTTTATGTACCCTGACATGAGATAGAGGCAAACGTACATTATAGGGCGTTCAGCAAGATTCTCAGGCCTATAACACGGGGTAGGGACTGTATAAGGGCCCTATGAGGATGTTACAGCCTATGTAGCTCTTTTACATGTAAGAAAATAGGAGCCATAAAGCCTGGAAGCAAGTACCGCCTTTATAGGCCTATATAACTGGCAGATTCGGGTTGTCTACTTTCTGAGGGTAATGCCCATTCCGCTTCAGTATTAACATTAAAATGGGCAGGAAGGGCCGTGGTGGTCAATTTTAAATATGCCTGGGCAGTTGCGGGGAATTAACTGCAGGTCCACAGACAGAGTCTATTGACATTAAAAAATAATTCCCCTGACTGGTCCCAGGGAATTGGCTGATGGTATCTTGGAATGTGGTTTTCTGATCAGTCTGCCTGTAGAGCCCATAGAGTGTCCAATGAAAATGCCAAATGAACATTCCAAAGGTTATAATAGTCCTTATAGCCCCAGTTTACCAAGGCTCAAAAGGAGGATCTAGTGTGTTCTCTCCGAATAGCTTTGCCCAAATCACGAATTCCACCAACTGTAAGAAGAGTGTTCTCTCCAGCGCCTATGATTACAGGGGGCTCCAAGTGTGAATAACACTTCCCAGTCTTCTTTAACAACTGAAAACATAAGAATTACAAAGCTCCACTGACCTTACATATTCCGCTCTAGCGACCTGCCCATTTAATTTCGATAACATGGTAAGAATCCAACCTCTTTAGTTACTATTTTGGAAAATAGATTTCATAATGAAATCACCAGGGGATGCTGATTCCTTTCCAACGTGCATTCTACGATCATGTCTCTCAACATGGGCCAGCGGGTAAAAGTATAATGAATAGGACGTCGGTTCTGGGTTCGTTGGAAAGCCTAGAATCTTAGCTTTTTAATGAAAGTTAAATCTCGGTTCAAGAGATACGGACGATTTAGTGAAGGTAGTTTTTCAGAAATTAAACAATGATTCAAAACGGCACAATGACACTTTTACAGGTTTAAAATCGGAGAAGGGACACACGATTCTATGATGCAGCTCTGGACAGGTTCAAATGTTTTGAATCAGATTAATTTAAGCTAAGAGATTTATTTTGCACAGTTCTAGCTGGGTACTCACTCCTAATTTTGGAAGGAATAGGCCTCTTCACGGATCTGGTCAACAGGTTGGACTGGACTTCTGGGCGGTTTCTGGTACTGGTTCTCTGGTTCTGGATCTCTGGTTCTGGTCTGGTCTGGATCTCTGGTTCTGCTCACAGCGATCTGGTCTGGGTCCGGTCTGCGGTTCTGGATACAGCTCTGCTTTCTGGGTGTTTCTGGCACAGGGTTCTAGGCCAGAATCTGACAGCTCAGCCCGGCTGTTTCAATAATTTGCAAATGATTTTGAGGCCTGCTGAAAAAGGATTCAGCTTGTGGATTCAGGCCTCTCTGCTACAAGTTCTGGAGTCTGGATTCAAAGTTCTGGTCTCTGGAGATTGATGGATTTGAAGTTTGGAGTCTCCCGTCAAAGCGTCCCGCAAGAAAGTGGAAAGTGAATGTTCCTGTCTGGCTTCCAGTGGCTCTTTTTATGTCTTTTGAAAATGAGTGTGGATGCTAACTTTCTGTGCCCAACCCACTCACGATTTGATAGGTCAAGGATTTCTCTTTGACCTGATTTGAGAAGGGAGCAGTGAGTCAGAGTGATGAGGTAGGTTTATGGTCAGAGGATCCTCCCCTTGTCAAATTGCACACAAATCTATTTCTGATCCAAATACATATTTCCCAGGTACACAATTTGTTGAAATTACATACACACATCATATATCACATAAGGTAGTAGCTGTTCCAATTCTGATGTTTCTAAGAGCTTGGATTAAGAAATGACAACATTTTGTGCTTTTTGGTTGGTTTCCCAATATTGGACTTTTACCCAAATTTAAACAAAGGTACCCTGTCTCTCTACACATATTCCAGTAAATTTCCATGTCTCTAGCTTAAACCCAGTGTCTGCAACATGAATAAATTGCGGGGTTCGGTCCCAGAACATCGTACGGAATTGAGTTTAGACTCAAATTGTAGGTACATTTTCATTTTAAGGATCTCCAAATTGTACATTCCTGTCATCTGGTTACAATTAGTTATCAGTGTTTTTATAAAACATATATTTGCCTTCAATTCAATTCACAAAAAGTGTCTTGCCCGCCCCTAGGAACTGGGTGAGTCAGGGATCACATGTCTCTTCTTCCAGGCAGAGCTCTGTTTACAGTCCACAGCCAAATCAGCATATCCCATTCAATTGAAAGAGACTATTGTGTTGGGTCCTGCATGCTGGAGGAGAAACCCCTCCCTCTCAATTAACAGGGCCATGTGATATCCTGCCTCCTGGTGTGGGTCTCTGGGGTGTTAAGAGTTCTCAGGAAAGGCATGTCTTTTGAACTTTTAATTACATAAAACCCCCTTCTGTTTACTGCACAGTTCTGTAAGACAGCTCTCCTGTCAGGATTTATAGAGCGCCAGCGCCGGTCAGTGTCCAATGCCGATACTGCACCTATTTTTGACAGCTGTCTTGAATTAATACATTTCAAAAGGAAAGGATTTTACTTGATAGTATATGATCCTTGCTTGGCATGGCATTGATGTGGATCTGTAGTAGAGTTAAAGTAAAACACTCAACGATAATTGGATTTTTGTTTGGTGGTTTCGGGCCCATGATCTTAGCAATTTTTCACATTAATAAAAACGGGTTTTAAACAGAACCATCTTTTTTTGCACTGGTGGGTGGCAGGTCAGGGGACCATTTTGCTGTGCGCAAAACTGCACAGTTCCCCAGGATTCTGTCGCAAATGTGGGCTTTTCCGCCCTCTTGGATTTCCTAAGCCCACAGCACCAAATGTTGCAGCATAATAGTGAAAACGTGGGTCAGGACACCCAACATATATATATATATATATAAAACAAAGTTGTGTTTGCTTCCGGGTTTATGGATTTGTTTGTGACATTCTTGAGGATGAAACCCCACATGAACGGTGAGGTCTGGTGTCATGAATTTTGCATGGAATATTCTGTATTTCATTGCCGAATTACTGCAACTATATCTGGCCCGATAGGTCATCCTGTTTTTGAGATCATTAATCTTTTTTGTTTTTTGGCTTTGTTTTTGGGCATTACGTTTTGGGGTGTTAAATCATTATCTAGACCCAAACCACCAACTAATAACCCTGCCTTATTGACTGCTCAGTTGGTCCTATAATGGCAGGTAGTCTCCTGGCTGCATCTTTATTATTTCAGAGGTGGTCAATTTGATCACCATTTCCCCATTAAAATCCCCACAAATTAACTATATTTTGGAGGTGCTGATCAGTATCTCCTCTCCCAATTCTGATGGAATTCTGATGGATACAATACTTTCACAAGGCAGTCCATAATTGGGGTGGTACCATCTCCTCTAATAAAGATGTTATGCCAATGAATGTGTCCAAAGTACAAACCCCAGTTGCTCATTTTGAAGACAATAATATAGACATCCAGATAAGAGGAATGACCTTAGTGTGGTCCCTAAGTGCAGGTAGGGGAACATGGAAGTAACCCTTTCATAGACAACTTTAGTTCTCCACTGACTGGTATTCTGGAGAGAGAGGGGAGGTATCTTAAGAAACCCTCTGCCGAGCCCTCCTACCTGGCTAACTATCGCCCAATCTCCACAACTCCCTTCCTGGGCAAGCTCCTGGAGAAACTGACCATCTCCCAGCTCAATCTCCACACTGAATCTTTTGGTTGTCTTCATGACCATCAGTCTGGCTTCAGAGCTGCCGGAAGCATGGAAACTGCTCTCCTAAACATCTGTGAAGACCTGCTCACCAACCTCGACTCTAACACCCCTTGATATGATATGATATGATCGTTTATTTATATAGCGCCTATACACAATGTGTTTCAAAGCGCTTCAAGGCAAGGGAGGGAACAAGGGAAAATACAACTGCATTCTTACAGGCCATGAACAGTAAGGATGTGAAACTAACTATCGTACTCGGCCTGACGACATTTCAGATAGTGCAAAAGCTAAGACATAGATAAGGAAGGGAGGGGGAGAGTGGGAAGGAAATGGAAACAGACAGGCGACTACCGTACTAGGCTTGATGACATTTCTGGTACAGCCGGAGAAAAACAAAAGGTGAGGGAGAGGGGTGCAGAAAGGGAGGGGAGGAACAAAACAAGCGACTATCATACTAGGCCTGACAACATTTCAGATAGTGCTGGAGGGGTGGTGGGGAGGAAAAAAACAGTAATGGGAGGGTGGAGGAAACAGACGAGGTTGCAATCATATTAGGTCCAGGGACTATTCTGTTAGAGTAAGTGCATAGAAGAAAGTCCTTGTGTTCTTATCTTGCTTGATCTCTCTTCTGCCTTTGACACTGTCAACCATGCCATCCTGCTCAACCATCTCCGTAAAAACCTGGGTATCACTGGTCAGGCTCTAACGTGGCTGACTTCTTTCCTCTCCGACCAACCCTCCCAGGTCCAACTTGGGTCCTTCCTTTCCGACATCTTTTTTTCTACCTGTGGTGTCCCCCAGGGATCTAACCTCTCTCCCTTGATGTTCAACCAATACCTGACACTCCTTGCCCACCTCATCGCCACTCTCTGTCCCAACTTTCAGTGCTATGCGGATGATACCCAGCTCATTTTCAGGCAACCCTCAGCCTCCTCCTCCTCCTCTCCTTCCCTCATCTCTGACTGTCTGTCTGCCATCCCGGAATGGTGTGCCGCCAATGACCTCTGCCTTAATGCCAGTAAGACTGAGATTCTACTCATCGGCATACCCACTTCCTCCTTCCCTGCAGCTCTCTGGCCGGCCTCTCTTGGCCCTCCTCACACTCCCACCTGCAAGGCTAAAAACCTCGGGGTCATCTTCGACTCTGCACTCTCCTTCTCTCTTAACATCACTGACATCTCTAAGAAGTCACACTACCAGCTGGACCTCCTTAGAGGTATTCTTCGTTTCCTCTCCTTCTCCCAGAAGCTCACTGTCTCCAGAGACCTGTCCACTCCAAGCTGGACTACTGTAACAGCCTCTATCTAATTCTGCCTGCCTCCACTCTCCGCCCTCTGCAACTTATCCAGAACAGGACTGCAAGACTTGTTCTTGGCTTCAAGCCCAGGGATCGTATCTCAACTGAAATCTCTGCACTGGCTCCCAGTGGCTGCGAGAATTAAGTACAAAACCCTCTGCATTGTACACAAGGCCTTCTGGGGTCTGGGGCCGCAATACCTTCAACTCTCTCTTCCTAAATATCTTCCTTCTCGAGCTCTTCGCTCATCGGCCTCCAACTCCCTCAGGGTCAGTCGCTTCTCCAAGCAAAGAGTTGATGGCAGATCACTCTCTTCGGCGGGGGCCTCTCTCTGGAACAGCCTTCCTGCCTCCCTGAAACTCGAGGAGAACCATCTCCGGTTCCGGAAACACCTCAAAACCTTCCTCTTTGCTTCTGCTTTCTCTCCTCCCCTCCCTTGCTGAATTCCTGACTGAAATTGCACTGGTTACCTGGCCACCCTTTCTGATTTCTGGCCCAGCCCCGTAAACTGCCCACCTGCACTGCCTCCCTGGCAACCCCTGCACCTGGGGACCGTTTTTTCTGTATCCCTTCAGTCCCCCTTCCAGCACTTAAGTCTGCACTTCCTTGCACTTGCCACTAGCTGGCTGTTTTATGTGTCTTATTTATCTAATTATTACACTTTCCAATGTACTGCACTTTCCCCACTTCCTTCCCCCCGCACACTTTTCCTTTCCCCCCTTCCCATGCACTTGCGCAATCTGAATGACACCTGGCCTAGTAGGATCGTTGTCTGTCCTCCCTTTGTCCCCCCCCTTGCCTCATTGTGCCTTGAAACACTTGTGTATAGGCGCGTTATAAATGCCATATCATATCATGGCTGCTTGTTTACTTTGCTGTAGTCTCCATCGGTTTGAAGGACCTTGGGTTGATTAAATCAACCCACAGTGGGGAGACATATGTCACCTCCTCCCACATTATGATAGCTATGGTCTTAATCCAGGGGTTGCCTGCCTTACAATATTAATTTTCCTAAATATGAGAACTACAGTATCACCAACATTCTTCTTCCTTCCTTTTGCCACTAGGAGACCCTCCTTGCCATAATGAGCTCTTCAGGATTAAAATTACTTTTTACTATTTCTCTACATATCAAACCATTTCTGTCTGCAACTGGGGTAGGTCTGCATGGGAGACACCCCCTCGATTTTAACTATTAATGGGGCTGCTTTAGGTGGCAAATTCAGTCTTCCCCCTCCCACTGACTCTCGTAACCTCCCTTAGCACATTCAGATGTTTTATGTTTTCCTAAGGGCAATCAGCAATCATTGCCCAATTTCAATCTGCAGCAAGGCATTTTTGATCCCAACAATCATCTTCTTGTTCAAGGGTCGAACCAACCCACACCTTTCCATTTCTCTTTCCGGTCCACCCATTGCAAGTATTGTCTTTGACCAAGAACACATTAGCAGGTTTCTGATGTCTCAGGTGGGGAATCGTTTTGTAGAGTAAAGATGGGCTACTCAGATTTCTTTGTGAATTCCTGCTTGTAGGTAAAAACCGGACCCTACCACTTCTTGGCTGGTAGTACTGGCCATAGAGGTAGTGGAGGTGAGGTGAGATGGAATTACAGTGGAGGATAACACATCCACTGTAGATTTTAACAAAGTGGCATCCTTCATTCGAAGACTGGTAAGGTTTCTTAATGAAGCTGGCACCCCTTCAATGAATCTGCATGGTTAGACCAAGCGCTCTACATTGAAGATCCCAGAACATGCGACACATGGTTAGCCTCTCCCGTGGCACATAACACTTTCTTCTTATGCTCTGAAACTAATTTGTTATATTTGCCTCTAGTAGATGCCTGACACCCATCTCCAATGCTTTAAGCAATGACATCCATTATCTTTTAAAGATCCTGAGACTTGAGTGAATGGCTGAATCCTCTCTGAGGAATCACAGGCCTTTTGAAATGCATGAGGGTATTCAAAGTCATGATTCATGTAAGCTGCCTCATCATCTGAAGGCACCACAACATTAGAACCTTTAGCATCCCAAATAAGCTCATACGATTATACAACTGAATATCAGGTGTAGGTCAAGCAATTTTACTTTTTTTTATTTTTTTGTCAGGGTTACATTTATTCTAGAGTAGAAATTCCTCATCACTTCTTCAAGCTGGTCATCTTTCTCTACATTACAGGAAGCTGGTCTATTACAGTTGATGGTCCCAGCTGGTTGTTTGAACTATGTATGAACATTTAGAAGGTTTTTCTCTTAGGCACGTCAATGTTCATTGGGCGAGAGGCCATTAGCTCCTCTTCTGGAATAGTGCTCACACGGTGAGCCCAGCACCCATTTCTGAACACAGTGGCTGCTTTGCATGGACCTGAGTGAGGTTGGCCAGTTAGTAGCTACCTCAAGGCAGTGCAAAGGATGATCTAGCACAAGCAGAAGCAGACAGGACTGCTTCTCCAGCTCTGCATGGATGAAGCCTCGTACAATGCCTCCTCTTGCTGGCCTTTAAAGCAGAGACCCTGCGCCCTTAACCTGGCACCTCTGACCAGCAAGAAGTTCCCTCTAGCATGTCAATAGTATTTCCATTCTGGAGGTGCGTTATGCAAATAATCCCATCCTCTTACTATTTAAACACCCTAGCTTTGCAGATTACAAAATGAACTTAGTGTTTCAGTTTGAACTTCATAACTTTATCTTCTTAGCTAAGGTATCCTTTCATCCTCTCGCCCCGCCACTCCAACACTGACTTTCGATCATTCCACTTGCCATGCAGCCTTGGAGAGATGGTGCCTCAGACGCCAGCATAGGTGACAGAAGCTTACTAGTGTGGAACTGCTGCATTTGTTTCATTCTTTCATTACCACTCTTCTGATTTCTCTTTCATTGTCACAACTCTCCAATGCCACACCTCTCATGTTTTGAGAGCCATGCTCAGAGACAGTGAAAGCAATATAGTGGATGTGTCTGCAAACAGTAACACCTACCCTGCCCCCGTACCAAAAGGAAGATGAACAAACATAGGGAAGAGGCCAGTGCATGCCCATTGCAAAAGGTCTACATGATGTATTTGTTTTTGGTGTTTTATAACTTGACACAGGCAAAATAACAAAAGAATGTGATGCAGAGCTCAGAATTGAGAGTGAAAGTAGGTAGGGAGCAGGAGTAACACAGTGGGAAACGGGCTGGTGGGGGCAATATAGAGATTCTATACTGAGAGCTAGACCACCAGTCACTTTTCGGCAGCATTGTAATATTTGAGTTACCTCAGAGAAAAAACAGGGTATAAAGACTATCACCTTGCGACACAGATCGTTCAATCACGCAATGCATGTGAGTTGTGATCATCGCATCTTTGGAATACTGAGAAGTATTACCCTTTCCTTTGTATAAAGAAACAAATATTGGTATTCTTGTGGTGCATTAGGTACCTACAAAAAAAAACTAGTTTCACTCCAAATTAATTGGATTAATAATTCTTTCTTTAATATATATAGCAATTGACAGAAAATTCGGGTTGGTGATGGATAGGATTAGTGGGGAATGAGAGACAAGAAATCCACATATCATTAGTTAAGCACTACTTGTAAACAATTATAAAAACATTTGATATATTATTCCTTTTTAAAAAAATGTTCTGAATTAGAGGCTTCTTATCTCCTCATTGTGAATAGACATATTACTCACTAGCTTATTTAACAATACATCTCAACATCTATTCAACATATTGAGATCTTCTTATATGTTTAATATGGCTAATTTATCTATGGGCCTATTTGAAGATACTGTTGTTTATACAGATCAGGAATTTCAGGAAAAAGTATGCCTATGGTCAAGATACATTGATGTAATTCTTTTAATATGGAAAGAAAGTCATAAAGAACTGGAGGCGTTCATAGCAAGACTTACTGGACTTTCCAAAAAAGGGGGTACTCAACACAATTTATTAATAAAGCACAGAAGAAAGCAAAAGGAAACCCAAGAAGTGAAACTTTAATACAAAAAGTAAAGGCAATAGATACAGAGACATTCCAAATCAATTTTGTAACCACATATTGTCAGAACCATTATAGGACCAAGAACATTCTGAAGAAGCATAAGTACTTACTTCGTCTAGACAAGGACCTTAATAAGTAGTTAGACGTGAGAACTACAGGTATCTTCAAGAGGGCAAGAACTCTTAAGAATAAACGAAGTCCATTTTACCTACCCAGCATTAACACTGAACCAGCATTGACATGGCTACAGCCAGCAAGGAAAGGTTTCTAAAAATGTGTAATGTGTTCCATGAGCAAGTTTGTCCATAAGAATACACAGACATTCACTGACGCAAGAGGAACCAATCTGCAGATTCATGACAATATTAACTATAAATCGAAATGTGTCTTTTATGCCTTGATATGTGTATGTGATAAAATATATATAGGTAGTACAATTCGAGAATTGAAAACTAGAGTTAGGGAACACATCTCCACTATTGGTAGCCAAGATCCTAAACCCCCATTGGCCTAGCACAGGCAATCCACACATCAAATAAATGAAAAACAAGATCTATGATTAGTGTCCTAAGAAAAATGCTACTCGGTTAAAGAGGAGGGGACAGAGTACGTCTCCGGAGACAAATGGAGGCTAAGATGATATGTAAGCTGAAGGCAACTGAGTTTTCCCTAAATACGGACCATGAAATGGGATCCTTCTTATGAACTATGACCATTTGTATTCTAATATGATGAAGGTAGAATAATAGCCAACTGGCATTTAATGTGTAAACCATTCTAGATACATAAATGTTGAGTATTTAGTTGAAATGCTGTATTTTGACATACATAGAATATTCAAGTTTTCAAGAAATTAATAATGACCAATATAAGCAATGGAATGTGGGCACTATTGAGATATTAAAACATATTATGTGTAATATTTAACTATATAGAGGTCTCTACCTATATCTAATTGTAGGATGGGAGTAGATCAACGAAGCAGCAAAAGCAGCAAAAGCATCATGTAGTGCGATCCCATAGCATGGCCGCACAAATGTAATGATGTCATACGTAAAAAACAAGCGACGTAAGCACAACTTTATAAGTATATAAACTTTGAAAAAATGGTGACCGTGCCGTGAATAATACTTGCAGGACGCTTTTGAGGTCTTACTTTACATAGGAAGGTGAGTAATGATGTGGGCACAAGGCAGCATTTATATTTTCAGAAACATGTAGTGATGTTTCAGGGCTCTCCCCGCTTCTAATTATATGTGGTTATATAATTTGGGGTGCTACATATGGAGAGACGTCTCTATCTTGATCAGGTAATGTTGGAGGGGAACTTTGTCTCAATCTGGCTCACAATGTGAGCACACAGTCTAGATATATTTGGGGCAATACCTAAACTCAGAGCACACATTATGGATGAACATAGATGGCGCATATGTTCAGTTATAGTAATTAGTGTAGGATATGAAATTTCAATAGGTGTGTTTTGTATAATTTAAACAAATCTTCTTTCAGAACTAATGGAACTAACCCAGGTATTTGGGAGCTATATTGTACATAAATTGACATAAGTATTGAAGAAAATGAAATGGATGAGCATTGCTAATGTATGATTATTAACGTTGAGTACCTATGGAATACATGAAATATATACGATACTGGTAATGCCACCCATAGATAATAATGTAAACATACACCTCTTGCAGAAGAGAAAGGATGTTATGTAAGAGTGAGCTATCATATTAAACATATATGAAGCTCTGTATGCTTTGAATAGATGTTGAGATGTATTGTTAAAAAACCTAATGAGTAATATGTCTGTTCACAGCGAGGAGATAAGAAGCCTTTAATTTAACATTTTTTGAAAAAGGAATAATATATCAAATGTTTTTACAATTGTTTACAAGTAGTGCTTATCTACTGATATAGGGATTTCTTGTCTCTCATTCCCCGCTAATCCTATCCATCACAAACACAAATTTTCTATTTGTGTTGATGGTGCATTATACACATTTTTGATTTGATTTGAGATGTATTTTGGAAAAAATATTTTTTTGTGTTTGAAAATACCTAGCCCGGTTTTGAGGAAGGCCTGCTGGCCGAAAACACAACCAGAAGGGCATTTGGCTACAACACAAAAAGTACCTTGAAGATTTATATTAAAGAAAGAATAATTAATCCACTCAATTTGGAGTGAAACTAGTTTTCTTTTTAGTTGCCTGTCACACAACAAGAATAACAATACTTAATATATGAGTTAGGCTATTCACATTTTACATTTAAACCTAGATAACAATGCCCAAGTCATTGTAATTAGCAGTCCCTTAATTTGTACTAATGTGTAGTGTGTGAGCGGCATTAGATGATGCATGTTTATGGTGGTCCACCCCAGGAGCAAATGCAACTTCCCCTAGAGTCGTTCGGAAACCACAAGCATCAAATTCTGTGTGTATCCCTTCGTAGACGACAGCACACTTTTTAATTTCTATAATTAAAACTCACAGCTATAATACAATTCCCTCTACTGTTTTCACAGAGTCATTTAATTTCTTTTCCTTTATTTATTTAGAAGTATATGCCCTATAATAACATTGGCAGAAATTAAAACAATGACCATCTTGAAATAATTACAGTGACATACCGTAGTTACTTTCCGTGCTGCACTTTAACTCACAGATGTACAGTATGCCTGTATGGCTTGTATGTTAAGGCCTTGGTTGTGCTGAGTTTAAATGCTCTACTTGTCGAAGGAAACAGCCTTCACAGCAATGTTTTATTTTTCACGTCTTCATTTCTTTTCCCTTTTTTGCCTGTGTCCCACAAGGCTATCATTGTGCTGACTGGAGTCCCACTCTGACATAGAATCATGTGATAATCTTCAGCAGAGTGCTTGGTTTTCCCTCTGTGCTCTTGCAAGGTGTTCAGACTTTACCAGGGTGTAACAGATGTGCAGCCGGAATAAACATTCTTGGATATCACCTATGATCTATGATACACGGCTAGGGGCTGGCCACACTACACATAGACACACTGAAAACTAATTGAATGCGCACATTCAACCAATGCTCAGAGCCAGCAGAATTAACCATAGAGGGAACATACACAGTCCATAAATCCATGGAGAGTACACAAATGCACACCAACACAATATAATGAAAACACCGACAGTCATCCGCTACTCTTGTCAACCTTATGGACACAACTAACCAGTGTGCACGACCACTCCCCCACCCTAACTTAATTGGACCCACACATCAAACACAAACACTAGGACAAATCCGAGGCACTGAGTTCTACCCATGCATTTACAACAAATGGGGCTTCTTGAACCAACTACCACATGTAAGACAACACTCACAGATGCCAGTTCCTCCTGGTTCTGAACCTATCCTATCACCCTATCCTCACCAATGCACCCCACCCTCTTCTCTTGCAGAGCCGCGTGAGCACCTGGAGACTTCCCTTGGGTGTAGGCGGTGCACGGTTTAAATCTATATAACATAACATCCAGCATGTGAACAAAAAGATGTGGGTATTGCATGCCAAACACTGGATCAAGACAGGCAAGCACCTTGAGGCATTCTGCTTAATGTTAAAACAGACATTGCGCTACAACGGTTCAACCGGATGGTGTTCAAGCAGAGCGGGAACTGTCTCATAAACTGCAGCCTTAGCAACCAGTTGACACCCATGTCTGGAGGGGCATCCCCTAACATGGCCTTGGGTAGATAGGCATCTTTGAAGGGATGATAGACATAAGCTTCTTTAAGGAGATCTTTGTGCGTGGGCCTGCATGTGAACATGTGTTATGCGCTGGACACCTGAACACCCAGAATAATAATGGACAAACATCCCTAAAATTTCTCAGCTGCAGGAATCATGGCCTACAGTAGGTCAAAACTCCTCCTTAGAGTCTGGACATTAATCTAGCTGAAGTGGTATTGGCACACCAACAGGATATTTGAAGAGGGTACACAAGCCCATGTATTTATTTATTTATTACATTTGTTATATGCCCAGACCTGGAGGTATCACGGCGTAGTTACAGACAGTGGGAAAATACAAGCTTCATAATTAAAACTGAACATAAATATAAGAAAAGAAGTGAAATTAACATACATTTATGTACATGAGGTTGGAGGGGGACGGATCGGTGTGGGTAAGGGTCTAGATTCAGGTTAGTATTGGTTAAATAACCAAGTATTCAATGATTTTTTTTTAAAGTAAGTAGGATGTTTTGTTCTTGATATTGGTAGGTAGGGCATTCCTATCTCTGGGAGCAAGGACTTTAAAACTGCTACCAAAAACAAAGCTCATCAAATAGTTGGCATCAAAAAGGTTTGGTCTGAGGTATATGTATGAGACATTTGCATCAGTACAATTGTCAAAGGTCCTAGCAGTGAGCATTCAACAGAATGATGCAGCGACGAATATGTCATCTTGTATTTTGGGATGTTTTGACCCACTTTTGCTCTGATATGCTGCATCACTGTGTTATGATGGTTCCAGAAAACAGCAAAATGGCCGCAAAACCCTTGTGCGGGCCAAAACCTCTGAAAATCTCACTTCTCAACGCACAAAAAGATGGCTGCCCAATCTGCCACGCATGTTGTCAGTGGTGGAACAGAGCTCTCACTGCTGAAATGTGTCACTGGGCTCCACAACAAGTGAACATGGAGTGCAGAAGGAAAAAAAGCAGTGCTTTTCTAAATGAAACCCAGAATCTTGTTTTAAATCCCCTTTTCTTTGTGGCTGAAACTGCAGAATGCCAGTACAGAACACCCTCAAAATTCTTGCTGGGTGCTACAATTCACTCAGTTTAAGAAATGATTCTGAACTTACAAAGTCCTGAAAAGCTGAAAGCATAAAGAGATTTCCACAGCAAAAGTGGCCTGTCTGTGGGTCTGTCAAAAACCTCTGGGTGCAGTACCCTGGGCCGCCTGAATGACAGCTGTCAGGAGCCCACCTGATTAAATTTTAAACATGTATAAACTGAAATCAAATGTTTGCAGTATAAAAGGCCTGTTACTGATAGTGACCCATATTGTAATTGTTTTGATCCCATGGCTTAAAATCTTGAATAAGGTCTAGCTGCGATTTGATACAACAAGTTTGTTTTAAGCTAAGGAAAAATTCAACAGAGTTAACAATTAAAATTAAACCTGACTGAAGCTACCAAATTGAAATAACAGGTTTTTCACAGAAGGAAGGTCTTTCCCCCCAAGCAGGAAATCACAAAAAGGCTCTAATTATGGGGTTGGGAAAGAACCTGGTCTCCAGAGGTACGAGGAACAATGACCAGCTACAACTAAGGAAATGCGAGGTTTGAGGACAGTCGTAAATGGCCTCTGCCAAGAGCAAGCAGGGAGGAGACTGCGTCTAGACTGCAGGGAGACAAAAAGAGGCGGACCCTAACAACCTTCTGGGGCTGAACATTAACAAAGAACATCTTTTTTAAAGACTTATAACTTGCCAGTTAAAATTGTGCAAAATAGAAAAGTAACAGATTTGTGAATCTAAATTTTGGCTGCAGGTTTCAAGAGGTGGCAAAATCGCGTGACATGTTCTGGAAAGAAATGGCAAGAAATGTGATTTTATGCAAAATGTATTTCTGCTAGAAGTATGAAACTTAATACACTTATGTCCATGTTAAACACGCACACTTGTAGAAATTTGCTTAAAAATTGGACATTGTGTTCCTGATGAAAAGGGCAAAATTCTGTGAAAAGCGGAGACAAGATCCCACAGCTACTAGGTTTTGAGGAGTAGCTGCTATGGAAAATATGTTATCTGTATATGTGATTGTTATAGAGGTAGCACAGGTGTAAATATGTATTGTGCCAAAGGTAGATATTCTGTTTCAGGGGCTAGGGGTGGATTCTCCACCTCATAAAATCACACCATAAAGGTGACACTCTGTTTCTCTCCTTCTATCAAGGCAGAGAGTAGACTCTGACCCAATCACCTGTCAAAAGGGGCAAGCTTAGGATAAACCGGCCCGCATAACCCCTTTATCATAGCATAAATCGAGACAGCTCACCACATAATAAGACAGACAGATTCACTCACTATCCAGATGCTGGCAGAGCATCCTGCTGCTGAACTCTACTTCTTCCTTACTCCAGACTCCTGAAACTTGGGAAAGCAGAAACTGATTGCATAGCTGAACCATTTTCAGCTAGGCCTCAAATTCCAGAACCAGAACCCACAAACCTAAGGGGAAGCATGATAATACAGCCAGGCTGTGCTGACCTGCTTGCCTGCTGAAATAATTATCATCAGAACCATGAAGGGCAGATCCAATCCAGTCCTGTGCCATGCAATGACCAGAGCGCCTTGCTGATTCCGCCCAGTCCGGTGTGCCCAGCCGTCTGTCTTAAACCAGATCCAATTCCCTGACCAGAATCTTGACGGTTCAAAATGGACAGTTACTTTAAAAACATATCTAGTGAGTATCTATAGAAAGAATTGTGCCACTAGCATATGTACCTTCCACAGTCAATCCCTAGCTTAAACCCATCCTATCTTGTACACAGAACCTGCATTGTTAGGAGTATTTTAGAATTGTCTGAACTCTCTATCCAAGCCAGCCTATCTTCCTCCTGTACTAGTATTGCTAAAACTATCTCTGCGCTAATCTTATCTCATCTGAAGAAGGCGAGTTTCCTCCGCAGGCAGTCATTCTGATCAAGTGACTGTGTTCCTGTCTGGTATTCGTTTTGTTCATAGTCATCCTCTAGTGTAAGAAACCCTGTTGTGATTTTAAAAATGCATTCCTGTTTTCAATTCTTGCACCTATCTCGAAAAAATGACCTCTACTAAAATGCCTATAACCCCTTCTATTTTCGTGCTAGAAACAAAATATCAACTTCTGCTGGTAGCTAACATCCAGAGCATTCCAAATCAATATGGTTCTCCCGTTATTGTGAATATTGTGCATTGAAAAGTTTGCCGCAAATGTTCGTTTTGGGAAATTCTTACATGTGTAAAACAGCTTTTGATTGCTTCCGACTTGAATTTTAAGATTTCAAATTGTTTCTTGGTATTAAATCATCACTTGTGTTTGTGTGCAACTATCCAAAGCGGCTCCCATAAGAATTTATAACAATTTCAGCAATTTTGATTATATTTGGTGTTTTTGCCCAGTCCATTCTAAAGATAACTTTAAAAGCCATTGTGACAGCTTGACAGTCAATTCCGTTTTCTCTTGTGTTTGAAAAGGGGAAAGTGGGATTGTTATTCTGTGTGAAATCTGCCATTCCTGACAACCTGTTCTCTCCTCCTATCTCTTTACATTGCCTATTGGGGGGTTGGGGAATGGGCAGGGGGAATCTTTAACCACAGGGCTTTCTGATCTGAAACCACACACAAGTATTATTTTCTGTGCTGAATTGTTTTCTCACTGTTACTCCTTGTGTATTAAAGAGATCATTCAGTGTTACATGACCCCATTGGTGATTGTTGTGTACCTATTGAGACTTATTGTGCTATCATTTTAAATACATAAATACATCTTTACCTTTCCAAACCAGCCTGATTCCTGGTTCAGTGTGACCGGGGGTTGGGGGGGGTTCCAGGAGAAGGGTGTGATATGAGTGGGGGGGGGTTCCAGGAGAAGGGTGTGATATGAGTGGTATATCGTTCAGAATAAAGAACTTTTAGACAAAAATAAATAAGGATTTCAGTTGTGCACTACATGCTAGGCGTTGACTTGGGTGTATGCCGGATTGAGATCACTTACAGTATCTGAAAATGCCGTTTCCACTTTGGTCATATAACGAGCTATTTTGTGCTAAGTGGGATGGTACAGAGGGCTGGGGAGTTACCTCTTTAAAGAGCTGTTTTGTAAAATGTAATGGTGCTACTGATAGTTGTTGCTTGGACTGCTGCTGTTTCCCCCCTATTAAAAGATGGATGGGGCTGGTGTCAACATATTTGTCCAAGTTCAGCTATTGATCATCTCAAACGAATTTGCGCATCTCAATGCATACAGAGACATATACCTACATCTGTCTTGATCTTCAACTCGTGTGTGTCCATACCTGCAACACTAATTAAATAAAACGTCTGCACGCACAGATGATTAGACATTTCAGTCCCAACTGGTGGCCATTGCAAGGTATTAAGAAAGAATGAGAGTGACACTGTATCTGAAAGTATCATTTCACTCTGGACCCGCAAATACTATTTGGGGGTAGACGGCTGGCCTAGGCGCTTGGATGCGTATTGTGTTACTGAACCGAAGGCTGAAGGGTGTTGCCATTGCCGTGCATTCAAAGGGGGAAGGATTAGTGGGGTAGGAGAGAGACAGGGGTTTAAGGTACCACAAAATTAGTCGGCGTGCAAACACAAATGGATCCCACATAGAACAAGAGGCTCATGATATCAACTGGACAACCTGAAATCTCTGACGCAGTACTACTCTGATCACATCTCACTCGCTGACATATAGAGCATTTGGCATGCTCAAACAGCCAGTGGAGTGGAATGGGGGGCTGGGGGCGGTTGGGCATCCTTGTCCTCCCATGGGTCTTACCCCCTGGCACAGACTGAGAAAGAATACCCACCACACACAGTTTAAATGCTCCTTTTCTGTTGTATTTACATTTTTGGACGCAACGTGAACTCCGTTATAAGTGAGTACGTACATCAATGAATACAGGAGTGTACATAGATCAGTGGGAGCTCTGGGATGACAGCTACGTATGTGTAGGGAAAGGCAGTGCCAGGACAGCTGGCATTACAACTTGAGAGTTCCAATTTTGACAAGGCAAGCAGGGAATGCTGGGCTTCACGTCATGTATGATGTTAAGCAGAGGTGGCTGGGCACTGGGATGATGTCTGAAGCTGTGCTGAGAAGGATAGTCAAATGAATTATTGTGGGGGCACTGGCTTGAAGGGAAGAAAGGCAGAGAATTCTGGGAGACAAGTAATGGATTCTTCCTTAAGAAGTACCAAGTGCTGGGAAGCCAGCTCCCTTAAGTCTCTCTTAAAAGGTGCACATTGTTTCTTAGTAGCTGCAATTGCCACATGAGGAAAAAAGATTATTGGAAGCCATCATGTAGTCTGGCAAAACCTTGGAAACAGACGATATACCTGAACAATAATATCAGGATTTTTCTGTCTTGATTTTACACTTCCAGACCTTTATACTGGGAACATTAAGGATACACTCCTTGACTAGAGCAGCATAACAAAAGGTTGTTTATCTTGGAATTTTTCCCCGAGACCCTGGCAGGACAGACAGACATATCCAGGTCCTACCACCTTGCTGCCAACATTAACTGCATTTCCGGTTATACTTTTTCAGTTTATCACTCCTTTACTTTTCTGCATATCTGTTGCTCTTTGGACACCACCGTTCTGACTTAAATGCATCTTTTTCTGTGATGAAACAATAGATCTAATTTAGGTGTGTGTCACACCGCACCAATTTGTTTTATATGTTTGGAGACTCATATGTTTTTATTGTTGTTTTTTCACTATTAGTTCCTTGTTGATTTATCACTTGCTGAATGCTTTACATATATTAGATTATATATATTAAAAAAACATTTGTTATGTGAAAATTGCCTCACGGTTGTATCTCATATATTGTGTCAAGAGGATTTATTTTCTCAAAATAATTGACTATAGCATTTATTGCTTAAACATTGAGCTACTTAGGGGAGTCCCAGGAATCAAATGACCCCCGTTTCAGCTCCTAACCCCTGGCACAGCAACACTTCTCCCTTTTTTTCATGATTTATCATGTAGTCTGGAGGCAGTGGCAGCTACACAGCTCATGCCAATCTAGTCTTCTTTACAGGGTGGCTTGGTTAATAACATTAAATGATGTGGGGATGGGGGGTGTAGGGATTGGGGCTGAAGCGAATAAAGTTAGCAGAATCACTGATATGGAGCATATCCCCCCTTCCCTCTGTAATGATCATCTTAGTCACGTGTCCTGCCTGATCTTTAGTAAAAGTTTGTTTGTTACATTCTTATCTCTACATTTTAAAACATTCACACATTCAAACATACATGTGTGCACGGTTTGGTTATTGTTTTGCAGTCAGATGTGTTCAGGGGGACTTTGAACTTAACTCCAACTAAAATAATGATATCATAGTGTAGGGCTGCGAGTTAAGGTGAGTAGTGAGTTCCATTGGGAATCAAAAAAAGAAATTGCTAATAACTTTTCAACCGTGCAATGGATTGCCCTGAAATGTCGCAGACAATTTTGCAGCACCTCCCCACGACCGACTGGAAAGAGCTTGGGATATATTTGTTAAAGAATAAACAAATAATAAGAAAACAAAATATAAATAAAAAAGGCACTTTCGGTCTACTGCCCCTAGAACACAAAGATCAATTTTTGCTCCACTGCGCACAGCAAAAACCACTTGATGGATTTAGACCAGGTCCAAAAGCGTTGACTAGTGATCCTTTTATGATTTGGGGTTATTCAGTCCAAGAGTTTAAAAAAAATATTTGATGGATAAGGGTTGCCCCCTTCTACCAAAATTATATCTGTATCCCCATGATGCATTGCGGCACAGAGGATTTGGTTTTTTTCGATGCAAAAGATAACTTTGGTTATGCCCTTGGTTAGAGGAAAAAGAAAAGGCAGATAAAACACAATTTGGATGGCAAATAACATGAAAATGCCAGTAGGCAAGAGGAGGGGGGGCAAGAGGACACTGAAGGCCCGATTCTCATCATGGCGCAGTGAGCGTGCTAAATAGCACGATCCACTGCGCCATTTCTTGATGCCCAGGCACCACTGCTATTCTGTATGGGCCTGGGCGTCATCGCAAAGCACGACAGTGCTTTCGTTGTTATCCGCCTGTTTCCATTGGAAACAGGCGGATGAAGATTCTCGGCAGCACTTTCGTTAAATAACGAGGACATCATTGTTTAACAAAACTGCTGCCGAGATCAAAACAAAAGCACGTGCTGCTTGGAGCCCTGCAAGTTCGGAGTGATGGTTGTGGCAGCCTGCGTTTTTACATCTTTTAAAGCATTTTTCTGCATTTGAACTCCTTTCCATCTTGTGCTGTTTGATTGGGTTGTATATTTTAGAATGCTCCAGTGGTGCCAACAATGTATGTTTTGTATTTACCTTTGATGTATTTGTTATGCAAAGTATTATTTTGGAAACTTGAACATCCTACATCTTTTTGTTCACACATGTTGGCAAGTATGGTAGCATACACACAAATAATATTTCAGACCCACCTGTCACAAACAAACAACTGCTTCTTGTGGCACTCCTCCGAACGGCATTAATTGTGTACCATAGTTGATCGCCAATTTTAAGCGCTTAAGAAATTGAAGGACAGAATAACCATGCAAAGGCAGAGTTAAGGAGAGTGCCGGTTGCTAGGGCGGTTTCCAGCCCTTCCTAGATACCGGCACCAATATTCCTAAAGTGGCGCAATCATTCCGACTTCGGAAGATTGCGCCACCTTCAGAATAGGGTGTAATTACCGAAAATGTCATTAGCCCTTTTTATGACATTTTGGGTAATTACCACCAACTTGAGAATAGGGCCCTGAGTTAATACTGAGAGTTGGAGGTGCGCTTGGGTCAGAGTTTGTAACACAAAGCTTTCCCAGACCCACATGTATTGAAGGAATAACCACAGTTACCCCACTTGACATATGAAACTGAGTGTTGTGGGGTAATAGGAGAGGTGAGGATTCCATGATGAGAGTGGGGGGGCAGGCACAGAGGAGGGGGGGCACTTGCTGAGTGCCAGGAGGACAGTTTTTACCAATAACGACAGTTATAATGGCTACAGATAACCAAGGGTATTTCTGGTTCATTTCTAATATAACCGCAGTTATAGAAAAAAGTGATTTAAAATTTAAAATATATATATATATTTATTTACAGCTACAGTGATGTTGGCTGTGAGAAATCAGTGTTTTAAAGTACAGAGTGGGAATGGCCGTATGGGCATCATATACAGTGTGCATGGCCTTTGGCCTTGGTCATGGCGGGAGGCCATGGCTAGTGGGCCATTAGTTTAAAAAAATATACAATAGGCATGGCCAAAGGCCAGTGGGCTGCAAGTGTTTTAAAATATACAGGTGGCATGGCTGATGGCCGTGCCGGCCATGGGTAGTGGCCCGTTTGACTTTTAAATATGCAGTGGGCACAGCCTATTGTGTTTTGAAATATGCACTGGTGTGACCATTTATTACACGGCACACACCAGCCAGGGAACTCCTTCCCCTGCAATGAATGGGGCGCACAATAAAACGCTTTGGATTTTTAATACACTACAGAATCTTTTTGAGTAGGCCTTCAACCCGTCTCGCACCCAACCTCCTCCCGCACCCCGTGTCACAATGGACTAGGAACCAGGCCGGTGTGTCTTAATAAGATACTTTATTAATGTATTCTTCAATGTAAATGAGGATAATCAAAATACAACAACCACCAAATTTGTGGCAACACCAATACAATATCCTATTTAGAGCGAACAGGTTGAAATAGACTGTTGCACTCACTTTTGTTTTAATGACAAGACAGGAAAATAACAATCAGGTTGAAATAGACTGTTGCAGTCACTTTTGTTTTAATGACAACACAGGAAAATAACAATTCCACACAAAGTGGTAGCACCTACTGTTAAGCACTCCCCCATGCAACACTCACCCCTAGACATCAATTGGACTTCATTCCTTTGAATGGAAGGCAGTGGCAAGGAGTAGGAGTAGAGGGGGGAATCAGTTTTGGGGTGAAGCCCACCACCACAATATGGGAAGCCAGCAAAGAAAATGAAAACCCGTTTTTGGAGCAACATGGAAGAATGTTTTTTTTTTAATTATTTCTCACAACTGCTAGGGGATAGAATAGAAGACAATTCGTACAGCTTACATTTAGGAGACAGGCACATTTTTAGAGAATACTAATCAGCACACCAGGGAAAATAGAAATAAAGTAGGAACATCGTTTTTTTTTTTTTGAGAAAGCAAATGCAAAGGGAAAATACAGTGGCAAATGTGAATTTGTGTACACTGAGGCTTATAATGACAGGTAGGCTCTGGGAAAGGGGTTTGACTCACAAAAATCAGTTTTGGTTCAGGATGACAGATGCAAAGAGGAATGACACTGGCAAATTAAAATTCGTTTAACAGGGCATAATTTAAACACAGGGACTTATTCGCTTTTCAGCTCAGAAGTGGATTCATTCTTTTGGGACAACACTTTAATGACTATAACAATTAACAACAACACTGGGAAAAAGATTGGTGGTTTCAAATGCCACCAATCCCAATCCTTTGAAATTCAATGGTGGAATTACTTGATTTACTTACAAAAATATTAAGGGGGTAATTCATAGAATTTGGTGCACAAGTGGCGCACGCGTCTGGCGCAGAGTGTGCGCGTGCGGCAGTCTGTACCAGCCGCGTGCGCCAAAACCCATATCAGCGCACAGCATATTCATGGATTTCAACATCCAGCACCAGCCGTGGCGCAGAGTGGCACAGCGACCCTGCAGCAGCGCCAGTTACGCCCCCAACCCCGCCCCGTGCACCATGAACAGCACACAAATCCTGTACATGGTGCACAGGCGAGTGGACCAGCATACAGCCCACCAACCACGAAAACACGTGTAAAACTCCCTGCGTACCCCTCAGAATACACGTACCCCTCTTGCGCTAGCAAAATTGTGTGTAAAACTCCCCACGCACCCCTCAGTATACACGTAGCCCTCTCGCGCTAGCGAATTCGTGTGTAAAACTCCCCGCGCACCCCACAGAATACACGTACCCCTCTCACAGTGGCGAAATTGCGTGTAAAACTCCCCGCGCACCCCCAGAATACACGTACCCCTCTGGCGGTAGCGAAATCGCATGTAAAACTCCCCGTGCACCCCTCCGAATACACGTACCCCTCTCGCGTTAGCGAAATCGCGTGTTAAACTCCCTGCACACCCCTCCAAATACACATACCCCTCTCGCGCTAGCGAAATCGCATGTTGAACTCCCTGCGCACCCCTCTGAATACACGTACCCCTCTCGCGCTAGCAAAATCACATGTTAAACTCCCCGCGCACCCCTCAGAATACACGTACCCCTCTCGCGCTAGCGAAATCATGTGTAAAACTCCACCCTGTGATGTGGGCAGCCTGTGGGGCATGCACTGGGGTGATGGGCTGCCTGTGGGGAATGTTGAGGGTGGATGGGCTGCATGCGTGTATTCCGAGGGGTGCGCGTGGAATTTTACATGCAATTTCACTGGCTGAACGGGGTACGTGTATTCGGAGGGGTGCGCAGGGAGTTTTACATGTGATTTCGCTGGCCGAGCGGGTTACGTGTATTTGGAGGGGTGTGCGGGGAGTTTTACACGCGATTTTGCTACCACGAGAATGGTATGTGTATTCTGAGGTGTGTGCGGGGAGTTTTACATGCGAATCCGCTAGCGTGAGAGGGGTACGTGCATTCTGATTGGTGCGCGGGGAGTTTTACACGCGATTTTGCTAGCGCGAGAGGGGTACGTGTATTTGGAAGGGTGCACAGGGCGTTTTACACATGATTTTGCTTGGCGAGCGGGGTATGTGTATTCCTGGGGTGGGCGGGGATTACCACACGTGAATTGGCATGTGGGTCCTCCCAGGTGTGCCCTCTCCCCCCTCCCCTGCAGGAAGCCCACACCACAGGGGACTAACCTGCACCCCTGGCCATGCCCCGTAGGCAGCCCATCCACCCTGGCCATGGCCCGCAGGCAGCCCACACCACAGGGGACTACCCTGCACCCCTGGCCATGCCCCGCAGGCAGCCCATACACCCTGGCCATGGCCTGCAGGCAACCCACGCCACAGGGGACTACTCTGCACCCCCTGGCCATGCCCCACAGGCAGCCCCTACGCCCTGGGCATGCCCCGCATCCAGCACACATGGCACCATGCACTAGTGAGCCCTGACTCATGTCCCCCCGCCTCCCCACCCACCCAGCATTGACGAGCACCTGCCAGCAGGCCCCGACTCATGTCCTCCTGCACCCCCAACCCCCCAGCATTGACGGGCACCTGCAAGCAGGCCCCGATTCATGTCCCCCTGCATCCCCACCCCCCCAGCATTGACGGGCACCTGCCAGCAGGCCCCGACTCATGTCCCCTTGTACCCCCACCCACCCAGCATTGACGGCACCTGCCAGCAGGTCCTGACTCATGTCCCCCCCAACACGTCATCACGATCCACAATCATGGGCCTTATGGCTACCCAAATCACACCCCACACCACCCCTGTACAAACACCCAACAAGTATTCCATCCACCCCACATAGAAATGCCCATTACATGATACAACCCAAATGGCAAGTATGCACATCAACACATGCCCGTCACACACACACAATGGGTACAAGTGAATGAGAAAACCCACATCGTGACATGCATGAAACCAATGACAGAATACCACACCTTGAAGTATGAAAAAGAAATGTATTGAACACAAAAGCAAGGGGATTAAATCAAATCACACAATAATGGAAATAATAAAAAAAGCAGCATTTTCCAAAAAAACAAAATAAAAAATATGAAGGCAGATACAAATAAATCCAAATGAAAATGGGTCCAAAGTGTCCATCCAGCAAACCAAATCCAAAGAAAGAAAATAAGAATAATCCATTGCTCCATGGTGAACAAAAAAAAGAATGATGAGAAATGCAGTCTTCAACTGTATACAAAGATCAAATCCAGGATTCATAAGCCCAACTATTGAAAGGAAACCTACAAAAAACCCTACCTAATAAAGAACTATATACAAAAAGGTGGGGCATAGTCCAAGCGCCCCAAATGAAAGAAAAACATAAATGAAACCTTACACTAATTAACAATATACAATGGCAGCAAGCAAGTCCTACGGCTCACTAGTTAATTTCCCGGGCCAGGGCATCATCAAACTCCTGTTCAACGTCCTGGAGGCGGGCCTGTTCCCCGGCACCGAGGTCTCGCAGGGATAACGCCATGTCCACCTCCAACTCCCTGCGAATTCCCTCTAGGCACTCAGCCCGCCTCAGCGCCCTGCACATGAATTTCTCCGCCCTGACCATAGTGAGCCAGGCCTCCTCCGCCCGCCACTGCTCTGCATCTATCCGCTGGCCCAACTGCTGCCACACGGAAGACACTCCCATTCCAGGGTCCTCCTGCCCTCCGGCCGATGCCTGCCCCTCTGATGTTGATAGACCTGAGCCATGATGCCTCCCACGTTGAGCCTGCCGCTGCCTCTGATGTAACTACCTCTGCCAGCACAACGGCATCCAGGCTGATGGAATCCACTGGCACCGTCGTGCATGTGCCCTGCCAGATGATGCCGGCACATCCTCCATCTGCTGGGGTCCAGTTGCTGGGGTGTCCACCCCTGCTGGACCTCCGACTCCCGACTGTGGCAGAGATGGGATCTCCACAGAGCTGGCTGCGTTGGTCGGGGCAGGTCCACAGGGGGCCCTGGTGGCATCTGGGCCAGAAGACAGCATGGAGAACGACTGCTGCATAGTCTCCACAGAGGAGGAGAGGGCCGCCAGAGTGCCCAACACATGTACGAAATCCCCGACCAAGGCACCTCCCTACTGGACCACGTTGGCACGCAGCTCTTCGTGATGACGTGCGTGCTCCTGCGAGGAAGCACGCAGGTCATCACGAATGTCACACATGCGCATCACAACACCACTCAGGACGGTCTCCATACGGTCAGGGGTCCCCTCATCTGAGGTAGAGGAGTGTCAGATGACGTGGACCTCCCCCCTACCTGCGGACGGGCCTGGGATGGGGCATCCCTGCCCGTGCATGGTGTTGCAGTCACAGTGTCAGGGACAGTGACATGCACAGGCCCCTCCACAGTGACCTGTGCTGCCTCCTGCCCCTGACCCTGGACTGCACCACTTGCACCAGTGGTACTACCCCCACCAGGCCCCATGTGCGGCTCAGTAGTAGCCTCCTCCTCCTCTGTGCAAACCACCAACCTGGATGGCTCCACACCGTCTTCCACTGTTGCAAGCCCCTGTGGGGGCTCATCCACCCCTTCCACTGCAGCCATAGTGGCAGATGTGGCACCAGTCCCCTCACTCCCGGATGATGGTAATTCCTGGGATGGTGACTGGGCCATGCGTCGTCGGCCGGTGGAGGCATCCCTGCCGATTTGCACCACAGCGCCATCTACGCCCTTTTCTTCACTGACCGCTGTGTAGAGGGAGACATAGAAAAAAAGCATTAGGTTACTGTACAATAGTCCCCTAGACAGGAAGCAATAGCACATGAGTGGCACTGTCAAACGTCACTTCCATCATGTACCTCCATAACACATGGGTAAGTGCAGGCAACACACATGCAGAAACAGGCATGGCGCATGCAAAGAACATTTGCATACATGTATAAGGAACTGTTGAAACATACAATGGTGGTTTGAAACTCACATGCGTCATGGGTCATACTGATCACATGCACACACATCACTGTAGTTTCATCCATCTGGCCTCGTACACCCCAGAGACAGTGGAAACAAGGATGACTAGGCTGCATCAGTGAATCAGAACATTGTCACAGACATGTGGCAAGCATCCATGGCATTTACAAGTCACACACATGCTACTCAGACACATAGACATGTACACCATATATGTACTTGACAGCAGCATCCATCTCTCACACCCCATCCATGTCCAACAACAGAGACAGGCATGCCTTCACGTGTGCATTCTGCATGTTGCTCCGCATGTTGCATTGTAACACATGCACCATCCATGTGGTTCACGCATGAAGGGTCTCACATGCAGCACCATGATGTCCCTGCACACACACATCCATACATGGCCAATGTCACACATACAGGCAAGTAGCTGACTACCAGCACACTGCAACATGCCCTGTTTCCCACAGCAATGCATGGCCACTTACTGCTCGACTCCAGACAGGCCTGCATCCTGAGGATCTGGTGGTGAAGCACTGGCCAAATGCGCTCCAGGATCCTCATCTGCAGGTCGGTAAACTGGCCCCGGCACCCCACTGCATCGTCTGCGTCTAAGAGGCGCCGGGCCTTCTTGAGGGTCCTGGACTTGTAGTCGTCTCAGCGCTTCTGGACGTGTTTCATGTCGCGGGGTGCCAACCCCTCCGTGTTGATGGCATCCACTATGTCCGTCCAGATCCTCCTCCGTCCTTCCTTGTCGGCGCGCGATGGTGTGAAGAGGGCATCATTCTGCCCCAGGACTTGCTCCACCAGGATGCCAACTTCTTCTGCCTCTCTGGCTGGGGGTTGCCACTGGTGCCGGAAGGTGTTGTGTCGGACATGGCAACCCCCGAGGCAGGTGTGGGTGGGCAACTGGGTCCTGGGGCTTGGCCGTGGAGTGATGGAACACCAGTCGGGAGTTTTCTGCTCCAGCAGGGGTGGTCACTACAACTGGACCCCTGCAGATGGCAGATGTGCAGGCACCAAATGGCAGGGCACGATGGCAGCAGGCAGGCAGCAGCAGATGGCTCATGGGAGGCTGCTTGGGGATGTGGGGGGCAGGAAAATGGCCTTCTGGGTGATTTGGCACATGAAAAAACTGCACGTCAGCGTGTAATTCGAGGAAAGGCCCTTAGCGCATAAGTGCGTCTGTGATGTTACGTACGCGGGCGTTTCCATCGTGACGGGTGCATAGTCAATCAGCACGTGAAAACAATGCACGTCCCTGTGTTAATGCGTGTAATCCGAGGAAAGGGCCTAAGCGCGTAAGTGACGTGACGCGTGCAGGCCTTTCACTCAGCACGGGTTAAAGGTGAGCGGGGCCAGCAATTCACTGTACGTGCCTTTCGTGGAGACCAACATGTGTGTTGCTACTTTGTGTTGTTTCGCGCGCCATCACTACTTCTATTGGTGGGGGTATTGGCTATGCGTGTTTTTCATTATCACGCTAGTCAGACGGTGAGTCGCGCACGCTATTTTTCCCACTGCGGGCCCCCCTGTGTATCGCGTACCATTTTCGAGGACATAGTAGCCTGCGTGTCCCACACGTACGTGTTTTTCGTGTCCCTGGGTGCCACCGCATTCTGCCGGATGTTAATTCCACACACATGGGCTACCGGGGGTTGCGTGCACGGTTTTACAGCAGTTTTAGTGTGCCTGAGTGTTGCGTGACCCGTCACTTAATCACCAGGGTTACATACAGCCTTGCAGGTGCAGGGGTGCTGTTAACATCTTGTATCCCACCGCCTTCACGCAAATTGCCCAGGACAATTGGCATGTACACCTCCCATTGGCACTACTACATCTGTGCCGGCACTACTCCATCTGTGCAATGGCTGGGAGGCCACGAAAGGTGAGGGGTGCCTCAGCTGGGCGTACTCCCTGTGGCGGGCATGGTCAGGGACGTGGGCGGGGTGACCAGGGAGTAGGGGGACTCCAGGTTGTCCAGGGTGGTTGCAGAGGGGGAAGAGGCAGGGATGCACCAGCTTGGCACAATGTTGTGCCACGTGTTGGTGCAGTCATGCCACCACCCCCTGCGGCTCCGGGAGATGCAGTTCTTGCATCTGCAACTGGCGCCCATGTGACCCGGCAGTCTGTTTCATCGACTGCCACGGGCCCAAGGGTAGTGGTAGCTGCAGGTGCAGCTGTGGACACCACCACCCAGGCTCAGGGTCTGCCAGCGCAGGCTGCGTTGGCACTTAAAGAGTCCATGGAAGATTTCCAAGAGGTCAGGAGGCACACCGTAGGTGCACGCAGGGCTGCCCTGACCGAGGCACGTGTCCCTGGGGCAGTAATGTCATCCGCTGCCCCGACCAGCCAGGTGTTGGCAAGTGCAGGGGCAGATGCAGCCGACACCACCCCGGTTGCGAGTCTACCAACCAGGACAGTCCCAGTCAATGACCCTGGCACAGCAGATGTTGCTGTGCAGGGTCCATTCCAGGGCACCCAGCAGCCACTGACGCAAGTCAGGGCTTCACTCCATGTTCCACCTGCCACTCCGTTGGCTCATTTCACCAGCGCCACTGCACATACTGATCAGGGCGGCATTTTCCAGCCAGAGTCCAGACCAGCATCCAAGAGGAGGAAGGTTGCACCTGCAGTAGAGGCTGGGACCCCAGACACAGCTACGGCCTCCGGCACGTCGAGGAAGAAGCCTTTCTGCAAGCAGGACCTGGACTTCCTCGTGGACTGCATGCAGGAACACAACCGTGACATGCTAGTGGGGTCGAATTGTCAAACTACGGCTGCCCATTGTGATACCCACTGGAAGCAAGTTGCGGATCATGTGAGTGCATTCGGCCATGAGGTGCGCACAGCGCAAGAGTGCAAAAAGCATTGGAATTACCTCAAACGCAGCACTAAGGCGAAGCATGCCTCTAATTACAACATGACTATGGTGACTGGCAGTGGGCCACCACCTGAGGAGGAAGAACTCACTCCGCACGAGTCACTCGTTGTGGAGTTCATACCAACAGGAATGGTCGAAGGAGTGGGAGAGATGCAGAAATTTGATGCCCTGTCCAGTGAGTGTTGTTGCTTGTTCGTCGAGGACATGTGTGTTTAGCTTGTGTGATGTATTGTGCTTGACTGCCACTGCATGTCATGTGTACATGGTTCTCATTTGCAAGTCATGCAATGCTTCACTTATGCTTGCCTGCTGTGCAGGATAGTGGACATGTAGAGCAGATGGGGACTGTCCTCACTACCACACTTGCACCCTACTCACCTGCTAGTCACCCAGCTGCCCCTACAGTCCATGTTCCAGATCAAAGGTCCTTCTGCATGCAGCCTGGGGTGTGTTTCCTCTCAGCACTTTGACTATGTCATTGCATGACTGACATGCATGTGTCCTCTGCATGCATGCAGGTACTCCACGTAGGCATGCTCTCTTGCCCCTCCACCACCCCAGCACCTCAATTTCAACATTGCACAGGTGTGCATCATGTTGGCGTACTGCAATGCCCGTTCAAGACTCCTGTGTACATGCAAACTTCCACCAGCCAACCTGCCAGACACATGCAGTGGGGAACATCCTCTGCACTTCATGCAGTGTGTTTCACTTGGAATGTGCAGATGGCAGATGCTCCGCAGCGACATGAGTTCCCATTCATGCTCCATGTGTATTCCATGCATGCCCCTATGTGTCCTTGACTGGATGATCATTGTAGTACGGGTCCAGGATGACCTACATTTCTTTGCATTTGATCATCCATTCCATGCCCACTCTGGCTCAGTCCTGCATCACAGACATGTTTAGGGTGTCACAGTCTGTGCAGGGCACAGGCTTCCCCCGTTTTCAGGCCCACTGACTCTGTTCAACTGGTGTAGCGGCTTCTGCACACATGGCTGTACTACTGAGGGTTCATCATGTGTCCTGCTTACTGTCCCATCATCATCTGCTGTGTTGTCAGTTGACTCAGATGATGCAATTGATACTAGCCACCACTGTCTGCCAATACATATGTCTCTGGTCACCCTTTCGCTGCCATGCAATGCATCCCAGCATTTTCACTTAGGGGGGGGGGGTTACTTGTAGCCATGCAACACATTGCATGCACATTGCACGTGATGCCTGAACTTGCCCTTGCACTGCCTTCAAGTTAATTGATACACATCATGATGTACTTGTTCATGTAGATAGTGGATAACGTACACATGTTCTGCACTGCATCAACCCACATCAGACCTGTGTTACACCGTTCTACATGCCTACTCCCTGATGCTATGTCAAAGGGACCTGGCATGCATGCCAGGTTCACATTTGTGTGTGACATGTCTGCTTCATGTGTTGGCTGTCTGTGTGATGTCTATGTGTGTGTGTGTGTCATGTGCTTCTGACATGGGTACTAATGTAAATTTTTCTCCACTTTCCAGATGATGAGGCAATGGAGCCAGAGAATGGTGTTGCCAGACACAGGTTTGCTATCACACCAGCAACCTGGCACAAGTGGGGGTCATGGGGTGGTAGACCACGAGAACCCACATGTGTTACAGACCATCTTGTCTGTGGCTGGCAATGAGTCAAGCACGGATGATCACTCTGACGACAATGTCGAGTTGGATGTGCATCGGGTCCATTCGTCAGGGGTGGGTGATTCTGATTTGGACGCTCCTCTGTCCACGACACCTGCACTGAGGGGTCAGACAGTGGTGGGACCTCTGCCTGTGGTGGATCCGGACGCAGGGTCACTCTCCATACCAGTTGCTGATGTACCTGGGGCATCACGTCAATAGGGGAATGTAGTCCTGCAGCCGTGGGCGGTGCCAACCCAACAAGGACATCAGCGCCTTGGGCCCCGCAGGTGTCAAGCCCAGCAACACGGTGGCCGCACACCACTGGTGTATACTGAGTGGGGGCAAGACATGGTTGCCAATTCAGAACACCAGGGGGCAGCAATTGATAACATCGCTGAGAGCATGGAGCGTGTGGCCCAATCCGTACTACCCCCTGCTAGGCAGGCTCGCTCAGGCTGGGCATGGCGGCTTCAGAGAGGGCACACCGGGCTGAAATGGTGTCTTTGCGTCAAGCAATTGCTGCTCACGCAGATGCACACATGGAGGCCCTAAGGGTTGAGTAAGAATCCCTCAGATCCACTCTGGGTGTGCTCTTGATGTCCTAGAGGGAGCGGTCAGAGGAGAGGTTTGCGCAGCTTGAGCATACCATCTCGGCTGAGCGACGTGCTTACCGGACGGTGCATCAGTTGTCCAGACAGGCCACGCAGGAAGAACTCTGTGTTACACGTGTTACCTTGCAAGAGGAAGCACACGTATCACGGGAGGTTCTGCATGCTGACCTACATGTCATCGCCGCACAGAACCAGGCTCACCCGAACAGCAGACTTGCTGCCGACGAGGGGCAAGCTGTGCCTAGGCATTGTCAGGCTCCTGTGCCACGTCTACCTTTTCAGGAAGAGGCTGACTTGGACGACGAGATATCTCCCACAGAGGTCGGGCTGTGCAGGCGTTGTGCCCATGGAGGTTTTTTATTTTCTCAACATTATTGCATGTGGGTGTTGAGGTGCATGTACTTGGCCACATACTCCCCCCTCCTGGGTGCCTCCCCCGCTCCCCGGGTCGTATGTGGCCATTTTTGATTTTTCATTTTAGTTTAGTTAGTTAAAATTGTTTTTGATAGTTTAATTAGGTAATGTAGGTTTTATATAGTTAGTTTAATTAGTTAATATAGTTTAAAATTGCTTGTCTATAGTGCATTCATGTGACAGTGCGGTGCTTTGTGGCTTTTGAAAGCATCCACTGTCTGTTCCAGCTGGGCCCTTCAAGCTTGTCTCGTTTATGTGTTTGCAGCTTGGGGTCCTGACGCACATAGGCCACTCCTGCTTCCCTTATCCATGGGCTTGCAAGGATGGTTCGGTGTTACAGTCATTTACACAAGGGCTTTGGACTGTCATATCTGTGGCTTGTCTTCTGCTGTACTACTTGTGTTAACACCCCTAGTGGGGACTGTCAGGGTTTTATCCACGGCATGTCTGTATTAGATTTGGGTGGGTTCATGATTGGTGTGTCCATTAATTGATATACATTGTGATGTATGTTTCTTTTCTTTGCTGTACATGTGCTTGATGCACTTCATGCTGTAGACAGTGGCCGGCACCCTTTGACTGTCAAAGTCACACTGATGGTGGGAGGAATTCTGATGCAGGTCTCTGACATGGCCCAGTCACAACCAGCATGAAGAGACACACACACAGGGAACTTTCCAGCGTTAATACTATGTTTTGTGCCCTTTCTGCAGGAGAATGAGCCTCCAGACCACCTTTGCCACCAGACATGGGGCATAGTACTACAGACAGCTGGCCACGTTTGGTGGGGCAGACATGCGCATGTGTGCGCAAGCAGTGGCACAGGGCTTGTGCTCAGATGTCCAACCAAAGCAGACGTGTTCCCAGGAGATCCAAGCAAGGTGAGCAGCACAAGGGGGCCACACCGCAGCCAACCTTCCACCAGGCCACTTGCACATGCATGCTAAGTAGCACCACTGATGGGGAGCTTGGACAGATATTGTTGTTGAAGCGCACAGTAGAGCTAAGATGCGTTGGGGGACCAATGGCAAGTTGCTTTGCAAGTTGTCAGGGGCACACGCAGGGGCTGTCGCACATATCGTCCGGTCCCCCTGCTCCAAAGAAGCAGAGTTATTAGCGCACGAGCATTCCTAGCCAGATACTTATACAGTGCACAGGGACACCCAGCAAGGCACAGACTTGTGTGCAGTGCATATCATTGGCATGTGCAAATTGACACGTGCACTACTTATTGAAATCTGCGAATGCCAGAACACAACTTGTACTGAAGTCGCACCTCGCTATACGCGTCTAGCTGCTCACCCAGGGACCATTGTATGATGTGTTATTCTTGACGCATTGGTCTTCCATTTCCCGCACACCCACGTGCGCCTGCCTTACTGCATTGACAGTGTATGAACCATCATGGGGGCAAGCTAACGTATGGGTACAAAGCAGCAGACAAGAGTGTTTGTTTGTGGAGGAGTCACTTACTTTGGGGCATGAATGGTGTTGTGTGTGTGTGTGTTGTACACATTAGTAACTCACACTCACTTTGCAGCATTGAACTGCTCCTGTTACTGGACCTAAGAGTGCACAGGCAGGAGGTCAGCACTCACCCCAGAGATAAGTCTCTCTTTGGCTTGCATTTGACTCATTTGGTACAATGTGCATGATGAACATGTTTTGTCTGATTGAGTATGTGTTATTGTCAATAGTTGTTTTTTGTATTTTGCCTACTTTCCCTTGACAATCCTACTTCCCTCTCCTGCCTCTTTCCGATTATCCTGAATACCAATGCCTGTCCGAACAACATATCCCTGACCCTCCTTCCCCGCCGGGGTCTCAGAGGCCTGTGTCAGTTAGACCTTGCAGGCGCCCAGACCACAGAGGGGGTGGTTGGTTCATGCCACTCCTGCTCCTGGACACCAGAGCTGTGACACTACTCATCAGTTGTTGCATCATCATTGTATATTATGTACCGAACATGGTACCCATCCTGTTGTAGCATTGTTGAACTGTGCTACCTTGGTTTTCTATCATTGTGCTTGGACATGTGCTTGACCATTTTCTGCTACTTCAAGTCATCTACTGGAGACTCTTCCAGTGTTTTTTGGTGCCTACAGGTTTTTTCCCTGGTTTGTGGGTTTGGCTCCTTGGAGTTCTCCGCAATCGGGTATTTTCACCATTCAAGATGGCCTCTGAGGGGGCTGGACCCTATTTACACGCAGGGTGGAACATGGAGACCAAGGGGTAGGATGATCATGTAGCCAGGTAGACTTCAAGGAAGAAGGCTACATACCCCAGGCACAGTTGTTCAGTAGGTCATGGTGATGTGTAAATGAGGGAGGGTTTTTTGTTGTTGAACAGTTGGCTTGGGCTACAGTGTTTTGGGGACTCTGACATTGTAATTGTGGGGTACTATGTACATGATGTGTTCTGTTGGTCAATGCCTGTTTCTGTGTTGTCTTTACTTTTCAGATGTGATGTGTACAGGACACTGAGGGTCACTTGATTTCACATGCATGTATTGAGTACATGTCCTTACTGACACACACAGTTGCACAATGATCCACCACATGTACAACCACCCTTCCATGGCCACAGGTGCACACAGATTGCCTTCTGGGGCCCGGTGTGTCCCCGCAGCGCATGATCTATGACCATTTGGGGATCCTCTACATGCGTCAATTGGTTATTTATTTAATTATTCCTTTTCATGTGATGCTTAAGGTGTATCTGCAACACAAAGGCTGATCACTGTGCTGTGTGCTGAGCAGTGTGTTGCAGGAGACACACACAGCACACGGGTTCTGGAGTAGGCATTTTGTCTTGCCCAATGTGCATGTGAACAGGCGTTCAGTGTTATGTTCATGCTACGACTGGTGGAAAGCATTTGTGTATGACTTGGTATGTGTGGGAGGTTGTTGGTCAGTCATTTCATCTGATTCCATGTCAGGCGTCATTGTCTCGAGCCACTTTCCATTTATCACATGTCACTTGGTATCTTATTGGTCATGTGTTGGGCTTTTGCTATTGCATGCCATGTCATGGTGTGGCAGACAAGGGTGATGTGGGTTGGGAGGGTTTGGGTGACATACCAGGGATTGTCATGGCCTGTTTTGCGGGGGGTGTGATACACACCTTGCATGTGTTCCTTTTGGTCACACAGGATTGGTTAGGTTTAAGTAGCTAGGGATGCACACAATGTAGCACTTCCATGGCAACATTCGCAGGGTGGTAAGGTTGTGACAGTTGACTGTCTCTTTGTCATCATCGATTGTCACCTGGTATGTGCCAGGCCTGGGTGCACTCCGCAGGGGTGGGAGTTTAGGTGAAAAATGTGGCCACAAGCTGGTTCCGGGCTTCCTCGCAACATGCCCTATCCCCTCCCATGGGCAGCGCCAGTGCCTGTGGTTGAGGATGTGGGGGCACCACCATGTCCACCGGTACACCCTGCCGTGTTGCAACATTGTGCAGGACATATGCTGCCACAATGATCCTGCACACTACTGGGGGTGCATACAGTAGCTGCCCGCCAGAGCGGTCAAGGGAGCGGAAGCGTGACTTGAGCACTCCGAATGGGCGCTCCACTATGCCCCTGGTTGCAATATGGGCAGCATTGTATCTTACCTGGGGTCGTGTGTTGGGGTTCCGGATTGGCGTCATCATGTGGTTGCTCAGAGGGTAGGCACTGTCCCCTGTCAGGTGTATTGACCCACGTTTGAGTCATTAAGCTGCAACATGTGGTGCTGTGGGCTTAGAAATTCCAAGATGGCCAAAAAGCCCACATGTGCGCCAGAATCCAGGAGAACCGCGCAGTTTGTGCGCACACCAAAATGGTTGCCTAACATTCCACCCACCAGTACGAGCGTGATGGGCCAGGGGTGCCATGAGTGGAATTTGTGCCAAAGGAAAAACAGCAGTGCCTGTTAGCTTAAAACGCCCTTTGAAATCACCTTGGTTTCTCTGAATGCAAGCTAAAAATGCCTATGTCAAACATTGAAGGATATTCAAAAATCTCACTGAACACCAGCAGACATTTGGCAGAATGAAGTTCTGTGTGCATACAAAATCTGGAAAGAAAAAGAGCCCAAAACAATGTTCATAACAAAACTGGCTGAGCTGTGGAGGTCAGCAGCTTAAGTTAAACTGAACTGAAAACCACTAAAATCGAAATGTTTAAATTAAATGAGGGATCTACTTTTGAGTGTCACATAGTTTGTAACTGTTGAAATGTCATAGTTTGAAACTTAGAATCAGCACTCTAGCTGCATGTGTAAAAATTGTCAGTTTGATTTGAATGTAGAAAACTGGGAACAAAAAGTGACATTTAGCTGAAATCTGGCTTAATGAAATGTGGATTCTGCCTGACAACTACCCCCGACAGGAGTTGAAACTGGATCAACAGCTGTGTTCCCAGGCCTGGCTGCATTCTGCTGCCCCACAAAAAGGAGGTCACATGGCCCTGTTGGTTGAAAGGGGAGTGGCAGCTGGGGACTGCAGGAAACTGAACAATGGGACTTCTTTGGCTCAGGCAAATGTTATATTGGGGGGCTGTAAAGTGGCTTCCTCTTGGGGGAAACTGGGAGGGGCAGTGCCTCTGCTAGCAGCTGAGCTTGGGGGAAGTGGATAAACCAGTTCTTCCACCATGTGATGTGGGAAGCCACACCCTTTTTTTTGACCAGGGCATAAGTTAAAAAGATAGATAACTCATAGTGAGGACTGGTCAAAATTATATAAGTAATATCATTATTCTTGTGATTTTTCTGTGCACGTTTTAAGAGGCGTTAGGACCCTGCGGTGTATTCTGGGGGGTTGCTAGCAGAAAATAGGGTCTTACTCCAAATGTCTGCATGTTAAAAATCTGACACTTTATCATCTGAAACCCATATCCCTGGTGCACATTTGTGTAAAATCTGGAAAGGTTTAGAGGTTGTTATCTGGATGAAAAGGGGAGAATTCTGTCATCAGTGGACACGACATCGTACAAAGACAGGGATCGGATGGTTTGGTGCTACAGAAAATATGTTAACTGGACCTATAATATGAGAAAAATGGTGCATAGATAAATATGTATTTGAATCAGAAATAGATTTGTGTGCAATTTGACAAGGGGAGGTTCCTCTGACCATAAAACCTACAGCATCACTCTGACACTCCATTTCTTTCCCCCAATCATGTGAGAGGGGAGAATTGGGCCAATGACTAGAGAGGGGCAGGCTCAGTTATGCCACGCACACACCCACTTCCAAAACACATAAAAAGAGACTGCTGGGACAGGTAGAGACATTCAATTCCATTTTCTGCGGGACGCTTTGCCGGGAGACTCCAGACTTCACATCCATCAATCTCCAAAGACCAGAACTTTACTTCAGAACTTAAAGCAAAGGCCTAAACCCACAAGCTGAGAACTCTTCTCAGCAGGCCTCAGCATCCTTAAAATCATTTGCAAACTATTCCACAGCCGGGCGAGCTGTTTGAATTCTTTGCCAAGAACAATTGCCAGAGACCAGACCAGAGATCCAGAGAGACCCAGACCGCTGTGAGCAGAACCGGTGCCTGATTGACCCGCCGAGCAGAGAGAACCGAGGTCCAGTCCAGTTGACCAGATCCGTGACGAGGCCCATTCATTTCATAATTAGGAGTGAGTATCAGCCAGAAATGTGCAGAACCCAATCTCTTAGTTAAAATAATCTAATTCAAGCTATTTTAACCTAATTAGAACAGCCTCCTAGAAATCGTGCCATCTGTCATTTTTAAAGCTGCACACTGTCACCTGTCAATTCTGCAGCTGCAAGCTGTCACCTGTCATTTTGAGTTTTACTTTAAATCGGAAAATCTACCTTTATTAAATCATCCGTATCTCTGGAACTATATGTGCTAGGAACAAGATTGAACTTTCTTCGGAAAGCTTAGAATCGACTAACTTCCTACTCCCTATACCCTTTCCGTAATCGCGAGACACGCACTCGCGAAATTTACCGCAATTTGCGATTTGGCCCGATTTCTTCATCTGTGGAAATCAGCAGCTTTTTGCTTCTCTTTTCTAAAATTTGTTTGCAATCTGCTAATCATTCCTAGAGTATTGTTAAAGTGAGCCTGAACTAATATAAAGTAGCCATCACCTACCCTGAAGAGGGAATTAAAAGCAATTTTAGCACCTTTTCACTTCCTTGCAAACCACATTAAAGTAATTTGCATGTGGCTAAAACTCATCCCTGTTTTCCCTAAGCTTGTTGGGAGAACTGGAACTGTGTATTGCATTATAACGTGTGATGTGTTGGGATTCTTGAAGACTGTGTGCTCTCCTTCCATTTCTTGTATTGCACAGGGGGGGAGTGAATTGTCAAAAGAAAAAGTGATCATATTACCTTTTGCTAAAATCATAACAAGTTATTTCTGTACTGCATTTTATTCCACCTTGCGTTTCCTTGAACCATATAAAGCATTCTTTCCCACCATATTCTTCTGATCCTATTCATAAGTTACCTCTTGCTGACTACTGCTCATATTCACAAGTGTAATATCCATTATCAGTTTATTTATAGAAGTGTGATATATATATATATATATATATATATATATATATATATATATATATATATTGTTTAAATTTTCAAATAAACCTTTTAATTTGCAAAACAAACCTACTTCTTGGCTCAGTGGGGTCAGGGGGATTCTAAGAGGGGGTGTTATACAAGGGTTGTCATCCAGAGTACTGAACTGGATATAAAAATACATCAATAAGGGTTTTCCTCAGCATCCCAGACTAAGCATTGACTTAGCTGTAATGTTGATTGAATATCGCTTACAAAAGTGGGGGCTCAGAGCCGGGATATTCTGGGTTAGTTTTACCACTTGTGCAGATTAATACAGTGTGCCAACTGACCAGATACACATATCCGGTTAGATCACCACGCTGTGAAAGCATCCCTCAAAGGAACGCTCTAAGGAAACGGTCTGTTTTGCAAAATAAAATACAAACTTCTGTAAGTCAGGAAGGAACTCAAATTCCAGAATGACGACCTTGGTAGATATGAAAATAGCCAGAGAGCACTTCTTACATACGCTATTTGTGAGAGGTGAGTGGACTCATCAGAACCAAACGGTCTGGTTGCAGGCAATCGCGAAACAGGTCACTGAAACAGGGTTAGATATATGCAGAGATCAGGGTCCATTACATGTGGCCCTGAGTGAATTATATATGGCTTCTAAGGCCAAAGATGAACCCAATAAGATTGCCAGGATAGCGGCATATTTGTCTCTATATATGGGAGCCATGCAGGACAAATGTGCTGAAGGCCAAGATCTGGCAAATAGGCAACAGATGGCGTTAGAAAAGTTTCAATCTGACCTGGTCTCTTCTGAGCAGAGGCTGCAGAGGAGCCAGGAGTCAGAAAATGATAGTAGGCAGTATATCATTAAAATAAAAGAGGACATGGATATACTGCAAAAGGAAAAAACAGACCAGGATACCAGAATTCTGGCTTTGCAGAAGGAGCACCAAGACAGTTTGGACTCCTTCCTGCAGAGCCAGAAAAAGCTGGAGCAACAGATCAATTTCAACAGGGCATGCACAGAGCAGGTAGCCACCCTGCAAATCCAACTAGACAGAGAGAAAGAGGAAAGAAATACATTGATTTTGAAAGACCTGGATACCCAGGCAGAGTTTGATGAAGAACGCCAGAAAGCTGGTGCCTTTCAAAGGCAGAGGGACGACCTGGCGTCACAAATGCAGGCTCTTGGTCAGGAAAGGGATACCTTAGGCCAGGAAGTCTGCCATTTAAAAAGAAAAATTGAAGAAAATCACGTGGCCCTCCAGGGGCTGGGTGACCTCCAAAAAGAGCATCAGGGCTTGCTAGATCACACCAGGAGGGTGGAGGAGGCTCTGGCAAGAAAGGAGCTGGCCAGTAGGGATGGGACTGAGGAGGTAACCCTCCTGCAGCAGAGACTGGCCCAGTACTCCAGGACCAATCAGGAGGCACAGAGAGAGAATGACGGTCTCTGCCAGCACAATGATAGGCTCCAGCAACAGGTAGCGATGCAGGAGAGACGGATAGAGTCTAGTAAGGCCTTAACTGAGGAACTGAAAGCGCAGGCTCTTGCTTTGCAACAGGAAGCAGGGGCGGAGAGAGATGAGGTTCGCTGGGAAAGAGAAACTCCTGAGCATAACCTCAGGAGCCCTAGTACCAGAGGCCTTCATCTCTCCCAGTCCCTGGACTCTGCTACCCCCACGTCCCCTCGTGCACATGAGCCCAGGGCCACGGGGATGGCAGATTACTATACAGCTAGAAGTATGGGGCTCATAGGCCAGTACCTCCCAGGAATGGATGGGCGGGCATCCGGGTATGGGCACCCAAGCACAGTGCAATTTAGTGGGGAACCCCAGGAGAGAAGGCCCAATAAGGGCATCCTGAAAACCTCTGCCCAGTTAGGTCAGTGGGGGGGTACCCATTAATTCCTGGCAGCAAAGAGGGATCTGAAGACTCCTCTGAGCATTACAGGACACAGGAGACCAGGTCCCCACATTCTGCCAGCCATTCCCAGGCTCGCAGAATCCGGGAAAACCTGGAAGATCAGACGTGCACCTCTGGGAGCAGTGCTTCTGAGTCAGAGGATGAATGGACCAGGGTTACCCGAACCAAAAAGGCCAATAAGGCAAAAAGGGCCTTGCTTAAGGACCCATTGAAACAAATAAAGGCAATAAGGAGTGTCATCACGCCTTATCATAAGAACGCCAAGTATTCTGTTTGGGAACACTTGGAGCTCTATGAGCAAATGATGGAGACTTTCCATTTGAAGGACAGCCAAAGCTGTATTCAATATGCAAAGTGGACCTTCTCACCAGAATACTCCACTTTCTTTGCGGGGCTGGAGGATCAAAACCATTCAAGGTGGTCCACATACAGGGCGGCCATCTTGAAACATTTTTCTGTGCACAGAAATCCTCAAGAGGCTCGCAAGGCAGCCTACAATTTGCAATGTGGGGAGGATCAGGCCCCACAAGAGTTTGTGCAAGAATTAAAGCGTGCTTTTGCGCAGACCACCAGAAGGGTGCGCACGGATAGCAGAGAATTTATCAATACGTTTTTCCATGCCTTACCCAAATACATAGGCCCTCATTACGACCCTTGCGGAAATCGACCGACCGGACCGCCATAGCGTAAATAGCGTTTCCGCCATTGCACGACGGAGCAAAGTGCGGCTCATTCCGACCCATCGGGCACGAGCACCACGCCATGGCGGAAGTGCAAAGTCCGCGATGGCGGAAATGTCCCCAAAACGCCCCTCACCGCCGTCGTACGGCGACCTAGGTGCAATACCGCCACCGGACATAGCGGTCACCGCAAAGAGCGGCAATCGGAAAATACGGTGACCGTAAATATACGGAAACGGAAGCAAAAACATGGCCCCGGAACGGGAAACAGCACGCCGTACACCTATAAAATCAGAACATTCACACAACCATTAAAAATACTACCCTGAGAGACATCCCAACCCGACATCCACCCTAGTGAAACCAAAACAATGGGAAAAGTAGCGAAAAAAAGCGTGCGACCGCAAGCGGCAGGTCCACTTCTCACGTGAGGAACTCACGGTGCTCACAGAGACCCTCCAGGAGAATGCTGCCGTCGTCTTCTCGACGCAAATGACCAGGACGGCACTTGCGAACAAGAAGGCCATATGGGCCCTGGTGGCACAGCGGGTAAGTGCGGTGGGGACCGCACCCCGCAACCCACAGCAATGCAGAAAGCGATGGGACGACCTGCGGATCCGCGTCCGTAGCATACTTTCTGCCAACCGAAACATTGCCACAGCTACCGGGGGAGGATCAGAATCACCCATCAAGCTGACCCCCTGGGAAGAAATCTGTGCCTCCACCATTGGAATGGAGACCATAGAGGGAGTCGGAGGGATGGAGAAAGGAGTGCAGACATCCGAAGAATCAGGTAGGTGGCCCAAATAAAACTATGCTAAAACCACAATGTCCAATCATGTGAAGTACCATGTGTCCACATAGTGCAACAGAAACACATGTCCAGGAGAACGTCCACTTACATTGGCCTGATAGTGGACATTAAAAGTCAATTTAAATAAATAAATAATTAAAATTCCTAAAAACACCCTCTACACGTGCAGCAGGCACCCCCTAACTGCAGGCTGCAATACAACTGCACCCTCAATCCACACAAAAATGAAACTACCTCCAAGGCCCTGACCCAAATCACCCTCAGGTACCACCCCAATGCATGTGATACATTGCCATTCCAATTTCCACAGACCCATTAATAACGCTCGCCCTCCTTTACTCCACCACAGGGTCCGATTCAAACGACGAGCTCCAGGACACCCCTACCAGCACACCTGCAAAGAGGGCCAAGACCAACGGCCAAAGACCCTCCACCTCAGCTGCACGCATCAAGACACGGCTGCAGCACAAATCAAGTGGCAGCACACAGGAGGGGACTTCAACAGGCACCCCAGCAGCCAGCATGGCCACACCACCACCACCACAGGCCCCCCCAATGGATGCCACAGAAGGCACTGCTTCTGGTGGCAGCAGCACCATAGGTGACACTGCATTAATGGCAGCATGCTCCGACACAGAAAACGGTGATGTCGATGTACGATCCATCCATGACCTGTCTCAATCCCCCTGTTTGTTTCATCCCGTACAACATGAGGATACCACGCAGGGGCACTCACAAGACGACGACTGGCCATCCCCCACAAGCCCTGTGTCAAGGCAACATGAGGTGATCAGCCCCTCTGTGACACCACCGCAAATGGCCATGGCCCAGCAGAGGCAACAGTCCCTCGACCAGGTGATCGAGCAACAGCAGCAACTGGCCACGCTCCTCAAGGAGCATGCTGATGAATGTGGGGGTACCAAGGCAGCCATAGAAACATGTACAGAGACACTAAGGGCAGAAATGGAGAGAAGCACCGAGAGCCTGAGAGAACAAATGGAGAGAAGCACCGAGAGCCTGAGAGTACAAATGGAGAGAAGCACCGAGAGCCTGAGGGTGGAACTGCATGCGACGTCCAAAGACGTATGTGCTGAACTTGCCGCTGTGCGCCGTGTGCTCACTGAGCTCTCACAAACCCTTAGGGACATGCATGGACGTGAGCAGGCAGAGACATCATCCGTTGCAAGTTCCGTCCAGGGCAGCCCCCAACGTAGATCTGGGAGGAACCTGCGCTCCACAGGCAGGGGTGCCCCTGATACCCGGAGAGGGGGCTTGCAATAGCGTCTGCCCACTGACAATGAGCATCTTTGGACACTGGTGTTCGGGGGGGAGGTAGGAGGGTGGAGGGGGTGTGTTGGGCTCACTTGGGTGGCGGGTCGATAGGGTGTGTAACACAATTTCACATATGCTATAAACATTTCACAATCATCCAATGAGATGTGTGGACATTGATCTTTGTGTACGAGGCCATCATAGGCGTACAGTCCATATTGTGCATGTTCCAGACACACACAGTGCCACAACTCCCGTGTCCATGTATCAACCACCAGGCGTGAGTGCTAGAAGCATGAATCTATGATAATCTGACGAATTTCACGGCCCTCCTGTGCCTCGCGGACTCCTTCAGGTTCTGCCACATCCCCACCCACATCATGACCATATTCTGGTGCTTGCAGTTCTGCGTCAGGGGGCATGGGCACATTTCTACGTATGCACATGTTGTGTAGCATGACACATGCCATGACCATTTTAGCAACCTTCTCATGGCGGTACAGGAGTGCCCCGCCAGACCTGCTGAGGCAGCGGAAACGAGCCTTCAGTAGGCCGAATGCCTGTTCTATGACTACACGGGTACGTGAGTGGGCATGGTTGTAGTCCTCCTCATGCTGGTCCTGTGGGTTCCGGAGTGGTGTAAGGAGCCATCTCTTCAGTGGATACCCGGCATCACCTGTATGTGGACAATAAAGGATGTTTGAGGAATGACATTGCTACGTAAGCACCCCCCCCCCTTCCTGGCAGGTCATTGCCGCATCACATACCCCACATCATCATGCATGAAATGAGACTCACCGAGTAGCCAGGATCTGTTCCCTGCATGTCGCTCCATGTAGCGTGGTATTGTAGAGTTCCGTAAGACCATGGAATCATGGGTTGATCCAGGAAATCGGGCACAACAATGTGTAATGATCCCGTTTTAGTCACACACCATTTGTACATTAAGAGAATGATATTGTTTTCGGTTGCGGTACTGGGCCTCCATGGCATGTGGGACAACCAATTCCACATGGGTGCAGTCGATGGCACCAATGCAACCCGGTATGCCGGCAAGTGCATGGAATCCCACTTTTGTGTTGGTAATTTCCTGCTCCGAGCGTGGTAGAGAGATGTAGTCGCCTGCGTGCTTCAGGAGGGCATCGAGCACTTGCAATAGTGTCCGTGGCTGTGATATGCCATGCAACTGTCCGACTGTGTGCTGGTAGGTGCTGTGGCCAGGAAGTGGAGTACAGACACCACCTTCAGTAGGGGTGGGATGGCGGTTGGGCTATCTATCATGCTGACAAGGTCAGCGTGTGTCATGTCCACAATGGCGGTTATGGTGTCCCGGTCCAAACGGTAGAGGGTGTGGATCTGCTCATCAGTGAGGTTGAACGGATGTGCTCGGAGGCGTGGGATTGCGGGCTGCCAGCATGGTGGTAGTGGCTGTGCTGGTGGGCCTTGCTGGCCCTGCCTTGCCCTCCTCCTCCTCCTGCGTCTGCTCTGTGCGGCCGGTTGTTGTAGTAGTTGGTGTTCGTCTTCTTCTTGAAGTTGGAGTACTTGCAGTGCTATCAGGTCCCCCAGGCCCAACATCGCAAGTCCTGCCGGCAGCATTTTGGAGTGGGTGTGGTTGTGGGAGGGGGTTGGGTGTGCATTTTATGTGTTTCCAAGCTGCATAGCCTCCACCTGTGGTGATTCATTCCACCTGTGCAAGCTGCAATCCCCTTTGGGCGAGCACGTCCCGCACACAACGCTGCAAATCGACGCATGGCATCTTGCTATTACAATCATGTATTTCATCCCGATGGCAGTGAGATATCGCTTCATATGTTGATTTCTGCTATGCTCCCATTGTTTCACATACTATATTCGCTGTCAGGAACAAACTTGTGAAGGGTCAGTGGAATGTAGTACTCGATTAACGGTGGACCCTCATGCAGCTCTGTACCGCGGTTCACCGACGGGCGGGGCGTCCCATTTGTGAGTGTAGCCAGTTGCCATTTTCACACACAGCCGCACTAGATGGATTAATTTGTGATTTCAAGCGGCCACAGATGCCTTTTCGACGTGATGTTGCAAATGAGGGATTCGAAGGACGGCGCTTTCGGTTTTCAGCTAGCGGCGAGGAGATGCCCACAGGTCTGACTGCGAATATAACGTTCTATTGTTCAATGTCCTTGGGACAGGGGCCATGGCGAGGATGCAATGATTGATATGAATAGTTTGGGATGCGCAATAGCGAAGTGGGCGATAAGGCCGGACGTTCCCAATTACATGTTGCTTCACAACACTGGAATTACGGGCTGGGGCACAGTGGATTTTGCAGGCTGCATTACGCACAGACTCAATGGAAGTTTCACATGTCATGTGAGTATGGAAGCAGGCTTTTGTGATAGTGTTTTCACCTCGATATAGATAGTTATGATTCGCTAGTGGTTTTTGGTTGGTGATGATCCTTTGGAGTGGGCTAGCATGCATATGGCTGTGGATTTGGTGTGATCATTGAAGTGAGTAATTCAAATGTAGTTCTGATGGCCATACTATTCTTTTTCATTTCGTTTGGGTGACAGGTATCTCCTCCCCTTTTGCCACTGCCATCTGTATGCCACTCCTGCAGATGGATTTTACTCCCGACACCTGCTGCTTCGTGTTAATCAGTGGAGCAGCATTACGATCTTATGGGACGATCGCCAATGGGCCACATGCCCTTACGCAGTACTAGTGGCTAGGAGCAACATTTCGGCCTTTCAGCTGGACTAGTGCCTCCCTATTGGGACGGCCCTGCGGGTCGAGGCGCTTCCATGTTGCCTTTTCGTACGAGAATGTAGCCCCTGTGTGCCATGAGGGTACAGGGCGTCACACAAGAAGTAGCTGGTCATTTATTGCGGATGCAGCCCACAATGGTGAAATGTATTTTGGAGTTCATGGCCTGATGGCTGTATGGGCTTGGTGAATTTGTTGTGCATTAAATTCCTATTCTGATATGAACCGTGTAGCGTTCTTCTTTGCAGGTGATGTGTCATATTCCTATTTGGGGAGCGATGTATTGTGAGGAGATCTGCATTGGGTTCCAGCTTCGGAGTATAGTTGCGTGGTACTGTGCTGGGCGCGTTTGCCTACGAAGCCCAGTGAGGTCAGGGATGAGGGCTGCCAATGTGACTGTTTTGATGATGTGATGCTCAGGGGCGGGGGAATGGCTTTTGTGTAACAGATGCCGGTCAGCCAGTTGGATTGGTGGTATGATGTGATTATCAGAATATGGCTGGTCACAGGTGCCTGTGTTTGCGTGCGTTTCTTGGAGGGAGACTGAGGTCATGTCCATTTGTGTGGCTTCTGTATTCGTGCCATCTGTGCCCTGCAGCTTCCATTGGCCCCTCTTGAGATTAATTTGTTCGTTGGCAGGCATGGATGACTTGTACATTTCACTGGTTGCATTGTGTGGCTTCATTGCACCTATGGGGAGTTGTACAATGTGCCCAGGGAGCGGTGTACAGGCACTCAGTAGGGCCATTTACGGTTGGTTCGCGATGCCGTACTTCTCACCATGGCGGAATGGTACTTTCCGCCGTGCTTGATGGCGTTAGGTGCATGTCCGCTGGGGTCAGAATTCGCGTACCGTTGCGCCATGGTGGTAATTGCGGTTTGGCATGGCGCGCGCGCGTACTTGGTGCAGTTAGCGTTGGCGTTCACTGCGGTGTCGCTAATGGCATCGTACTTTGCGGTGACGGGTCATAATCGCACCGAGCGCTATTCGATGGCGGTATTGCATTTCCGCCATCGTTTTTCGATTTCCGCCAGGGTCGTAATGAGGGCCATAATGACCCAGCTCGTGAGAGATTTTCATGAGAAAAGATCTTTAGACTGGGTCATTGAACAGGCTACCCAGATCTATGAGGTGCAGAAGCCCATCGAAAATAAAAATAATGCGCCGAAAAACCCCAAAACCACAGCACCCCTGCTGCTGCCAAGGTGGCAGAGGTAAAGGCTGCCCCCGTTTTAGATTTGGAGATGGGGGGCCTAAAAACCTGCCTGCACCAAATAATTCACAGCCTAGAAGGCCCTTAGGCCAGTCACAGACAGGGAGTCGAGGAGGTAGTCCCACAAATGGGGTCCCCCTGCTCCCCTGACTATGTAAATCCCCGCTACAAGGGAAACCGACCAATCCTGGGTTATGTGTGGACTCCTCCAGCCCAGGGGGGGGGATCCAGCCAAGCACCTACCCCAGGGAACTTCCCTCCCAACTTCCCACAGGAGGGCAGAAATTCTCCAAATCCTGGGCAGACCTTTTTCCCCAGGTATCCACCCAATTTCCAGCCCCAAAATCATCCATCCTTCTTTCCCCAATTCCCTGAGCCCAGACAACCTAATCCGGGAGAGGGGAGGCCAAGGGTGGAGGGGAACCAAAATCTTCCCAACCAGGGGTACTACCAGAGAAGGGATAGCTACCCTTCCCGGGATCATCCCAGGGGAGAAAATAGAGCCCCGTATCAGCCTGAGCGGGTTTCACAACTTGAGCGCCAGGTCCAAAATATGGCACGGGATCTGGGTCACATACTGAAGGCTCAACAGAACCCTCAGATGAGCATGCCACTGCAGAATGCCCCAAACGCTGGACCTGGTGCTCCAGAACAATGACGGGGGCAGCACCCCGATAACCCACCGGTTCCCAGGGAGGAGGCACAAGGGGAAGGGGGGTGTAAAGCCTTGGAGGAAGCTTCCTTCCCAACTTGTAAATAGCCCCTGGAAAACCAGGAACCGGAAACAAAATCTCCTGCCCCTGAAAGCCTGCCTCCCAAGGAGCAGAGGGGGGGTAGGAGAAACAAAGGACCCAAACAGACCCACTTTGTGGAGGAGGTAGAGGTCTTCCAATTTGAGGGAGAGGGATCCTCAGAAGATCCTGGGAAAAGGATCTTCTCCTTCAGAGATGGGGGAACTCCTCCCAAGGAAAAATGGGTCCCAAGGGATGTCAATTCAGACTGGGGAGATGTGGAAACTGAGCTACCGCCGCCCATCATCTCATCCCAGAACCGACAATACCAAAATCCCCTGGTTCAAACCCATCCTGGTGACTGCCTCCAAAAAGGGGGGGGCGGCCCAGAACCGGAACCAGGGGAACCCACAATGGCTCTGATCTCCAGTTGCCAACTTTTTCTTTCAGATTACCAAAGCTCTCCACAGAATTCTGCCCAAATCTCTTCGCTAGCAATGTCCAAAACCAGAAAGTTAGCCGACCAGTTGTCCAAAAATGTGCATTATCTGTGCCCCCTTGAGGAGAAGGAGGGAAGATACTATGCCCCGGTACAAGTACATGGGCAGGGTACAATTTTGGCACTGGTGGACACTGGATCCCAAGCTACCCTTCTGTCCAAAAGGGCCTTTGAGGAACTAAATGCAGGAAGGGGGGAGAATTACCGTATTCCTCTCACCTCTCTTCTTGAACAACTGCAGAACTTTGACGGGAAGGAAATTCCTGTCGAGGGGACTGCAGATTTGGACATCAAAATTAGGCGACACAAGGTGAAACACCCGCTCATAGTAGTGACTCCAGAGGGCACCCCTTGATTACTAGGGAATGACCTCCTGAGAAGGTTGTCACCCCTAATAGATTGCGTAAACAAGGTCCTCTGGACCCAGACTAGCCGACCAATAAAATTAAAACAGAGTGTCAACCATGTTAGTTTAAATGGCACCTGCCACATGGTTGAACTAAAATCTGACCAAGTAGAATTTCACTTCCAGAACAACCAAATTCCAGACGTGACAGTAATAGCAGTAGGACAACAGACTGGTGATGGGGGGTCCTCTCTATTTCTGAAAATCAACCTTCCTTCCAGTTTAAGGTGGTATTCCACACTGGAAGGAAACACCCTGAAATTCTTTACTAATCCACAATCAGAAACTCCTACTCCTATAGTCCAGAAAGATTCGAAATCAGCTCAGAGCCTGGCTGATATTCAGCAAATTGGATAGCAGTTGTTCATCCCTGTTCAGTTAAATGATGGGAAGGACTCTGTTCTCGCTCGAGTGTGTGTGAACAACAATAAGAACTTCATCAGCAAAGCCATGTTCCGCCAACTCCCAAAAGATCCAGCCATTCCCACATTCAAACTGCTAGACAAATGGGAAATGGACCTGGAAGCACCTAATTCCAAACATCTCCTGCCAAGCAGGTGTATGCTCAAAATCTCCATTGGCAACAAGAGCATAGTCCATAATTGTTGGGTCGTGCGAGACGTCACTGCCGCCTTTTACTTAGGCAGTGACATTCTCAATCGCTTTGCCATTAGTTTGGACCTAATAAACTTCAAATCTTGGTCCCGATTAGCGGATAATCCCATGGGCTTTGATGATCCAGAGAAAGCATTTAGGTCAGCTCAATTGCTACCTTATGCAGTTGAAATTCAGATCAAAGAGGAAGTCACCATCCCAGAAAGGACCCGACAATTCTCCCTGGAAGTGAAAGTTAAAAGAGGACAAAAATTGAAAAACCCTGATGCTTATATTCATCTAAATGCTTTTCTCCAGCAGCAAGGGTTAGGGGTAAACCCAAGACCATTATTCAACATAGAACACAACACCATTCCAATAGAGGTGGATAACAGCGACTTAAAGAATATTACTCTAGCCGCAGGCACCATTATTGGAATGGCGGTTGATGACCGACATTTCTCCATTGATTTAGGAAATGAACTGTTAGGACCGATCCCCAAGGACTGTTTTGACAGTGACAGTGATGACAACACAACACCAGACAGGATTTTCACCCAGCATTGGGGGAACTTCCTGGTGTACACTTCTTGCCCTTATGGTAAGGAAGATGTGACTTGTGACTTCAGGAGGGATGAGGTGATTTTCCAGGTCCATGAGGGCTGCCTTTCCCACCTGAAGCCTCCAGTCCAAATCAGCACTCTGACCAGGGACTTCCCCACCCAGCTGGAGGAGGCCGCTGAGATAGCCAAATCAGAAGTCTTTCCAGGCTTCAGGCAGATGGTGGAAGAGAGGGTCAACCTAGCTGATGCCTGCGTGACTCTGGAACAGAAGCAAAAGTTGAAACAAGTTTTCTTGGATTTCCAAGATCTCTTTGCGGTAGACTCATATGACTGTGGTCGCACCTACATCCACACCACAACAATTCCCATGGACCCTGGAATGACTCCAGTGTTTGTGAAGCAATATTGTTTGCCTCTCGCATCCATGGAGTCCCTTACTGAAATAATTAAGAACCTTGAGTCCCGGGCAATAATCCGTCCAGTACACTGCACCTTCAATAATCCGGTGTTGGGAATATTGAAGCCAAACGGCCAGTGGAGACTCTGCGCCGACCTTAGGGAGCTCAACAAATGGGTCCATACATCCCAATGGCCTCTGCCCTACATTGACCAAGGGCTGGCCAGATTCAAGGGTCACAAGTATTCACTGCAATAGACCTGACCAATGGATACTGGACCGTGCCTGTCAGTAGGGAGGACCAATACAAACTGGCTTTTACCTTTGGGGGCCAGCAGTACACCTGGACCCGTACTCCCTTTGGATACCTCAACTCCGGCAATGAATTCAACATTTTCTTACATAAGGCCATGCCCGACCTGGGTGCGAGGGGTAACCTGGCTTATGTAGATGATGTCCTCATCAAAAGTTCATCTGTGGAGGAACACATAGCGGAGATCCATTATATTCTGACACAGTTGAGGACCGCTGGAACAAAGCTTTCCTTTCAGAAAGCACAGTGGTGTAGAACCCGTGTTAATTTCTTGGGGCATGAGATTACTCCTCAGGGTCTCTGTCCCCAGGAAAAGAAAGTGGAAGCACTTCAGAAACTGAAGGATCCCACAACTATGCGGGAACTAAGGAGCCTCCTTGGACTGAATAATTACAGCAGAAAGTTCGTTGAGGGCTACGCAGAGATCACTAGACCCCTGATTCATCTCTTGAAGTGGGGGGTCAAGTGGGAATGGGGTCCGGAACAATCCGAGGCAGTAAGACAACTCAAAAGAAGCCTCTCACAAGCGCCTTGCCTAGCTTACCCTGTCAGAAACAAGGAGTTCTTCCTGGAGACAGGGTTCTCTAATACGTGCTTGACGGCAGTATTGTACCAAAAGCATGACAAGGTCAATAAAGTAATCTCCTATGCGAGCAAAACTTTATCCTCTGTGGAGGAAAAATTCAATGATTGTAAGAAGGCACTCCTGGCAACGGTGTGGGCATTGAAGAATTACCGCCCGTTTATCCAGGGGGAACATATCATAGTGGAGACTCCACACCAGCCTCTTCAATACCTCCAAAGTGACAGAATCCGGGCCGGAAATGTGAGTAATTCCCGAATTACTTCCTGGATTCTGTCAATGCAAGGCTTTCCCGTAGAGGTCAGATATGGCCAAAACAAGAAGAGTCCCTTCGCGCAAGGTCTGGCTGACTTGCATGATTGTGCCAGAGAAACCTGTCTCGAGGACGAAAGTCTAAAAATCAAGGACAACAAGGAGGCATACCTTAATTCCCCAGACAAAGTCTTTGAAGAAGACAAGTGTGAGGGAATGCCCACTGTCTATGTGGATGGATGCTCTTACCATGTTGACAACAACGGGGAGAAAGAACTGGTGGCCGGCGTAGGGAATGCATGGGTGAGGGAGTTTCCAGAACCCTCCACTGGATACAAAATTGGTCTCCGAAGTAGTCAGGTGGCAGAATTGATGGCTGTGCATCAGGCCATCCTCACTGCTGTCCAACATCAACTCCACGAACTGGTCATAATTACAGATTCGGATTATGTACGGAACGGGTTTGTGGAGCACCTGGTTAATTAATACTGAGGTATAAGGGCTGAGGAGACGCTGTTTGGCTGTGGCGAGTGACAGTAGTATCCAGCAGAGAAACCAGCAGAGGAGAGAGAGATCCCAGGAGCAGTTAAACAGTGTCCTGAGAGGTGCGTGTGCCTGTGCCTTTTAGACTTTTACCCAGTCATCAGTCACCTGACTGGGTCTCAAGGCATAAAAAGCCGCCTCCCCACCCTTGTGGCGTTAAGCCCTGAGGTATAAGGGCTGAGGAGACGCTGTTTGGCTGTGGCGAGTGACAGTAGTATCCAGCAGAGAAACCAGCAGAGGAGAGAGAGATCCCAGGAGCAGTTAAACAGTGTCCTGAGAGGTGCGTGTGCCTGTGCCTTTTAGACTTTTACCCAGTCATCAGTCACCTGACTGGGTCTCAAGGCATAAAAGGCCGCCTCCCCCGCCCTTGTGGCGTTAAGCCCTGAGGTATAAGGGCTGAGGAGACGCTGTTTGGCTGTGGCGAGTGACAGTAGTATCCAGCAGAGAAACCAGCAGAGGAGAGAGAGATCCCAGGAGCAGTTAAACAGTGTCCTGAGAGGTGCGTGTGCCTGTGCCTTTTAGACTTTTACCCAGTCATCAGTCACCTGACTGGGTCTCAAGGCATAAAAGGCCGCCTCCCCTGCCCTTGTGGCGTTAAGCCCTGAGGTATAAGGGCTGAGGAGACGCTGTTTGGCTGTGGCGAGTGACAGTAGTATCCAGCAGAGAAACCAGCAGAGGAGAGAGAGATCCCAGGAGCAGTTAAACAGTGTCCTGAGAGGTGTGTGTGCCTGTGCCTTTTAGACTTTTACCCAGTCATCAGTCACCTGACTGGGTCTCAAGGCATAAAAGGCCGCCTCCCCCGCCCTTGTGGCATTAAGCCCTGTGGTATAAGGGCTGAGGAGACGCTGTTTGGCTGTGGCGAGTGACAGTAGTATCCAGCAGAGAAACCAGCAGAGGAGAGAGAGATCCCAGGAGCAGTTAAACAGTGTCCTGAGAGGTGCGTGTGCCTGTGCCTTTTAGACTTTTACCCAGTCATCAGTCACCTGACTGGGTCTCAAGGCATAAAAGGCCGCCTCCCCCGCCCTTGTGGCGTTAAGCCCTGAGGTATAAGGGCTGAGGAGACGCTGTTTGGCTGTTTGGCGAGTTAGGCGATGGATCCATCAATTCTGGTTGCCTCAACAACACTAAGGACTCGAGCTCAACTCAAGCGCGTGGTCCCGCTTGAACCTTCAGAGCCCCCGGCGATAAAATGCCGTCAGAAGCAGGTGAGCCAAAAATGTTCATGTAACTCGCCCTTAGACAATTTTGGTCACGTGAGAGAATCTATTTCCCATTCACATGATAATGACAATGTGTTCATTGGACCAGCCGAAGTAAAGTCTTATTCGAAGTCCCCTGGATCCAACTCCCACTTAAACCCTGACGTTACGTTGGATATCTTGCAGGTTACACATCATACACCCAAATTGGCTCAGAAAAGATCTAAGACTCGCCGTATGTCGAGCCACGAACTACTACCGACGTGTGATTCGTTTGAAAAATGCAACCACGCCACGGTGGACTTACCGGTGGGATCGGATCCCTCCCTTGTAGGCTGCAATGAGGCGAGCGAATACCCCCGGGAGTCGCGGAGTCCAATGGTGGAGCTGATGCGAGGCACCCCCTACCTGGATGCGCGCTCGCGGGCGCCGGCGGTTGCTTCCGGCGAGCTCGCCGTGGTTGGGGGGCGGTCCCGTTTGGTGGCTCCGGAGGAAGAACCGGAGGATGTCGGGGGCCGTGACTCCCTAGCGGAGGCTGAGGATTCTGCACAGCGACTTGCTGATCTAGCGGAGGCGAGCCCCAGCAGTCGGGTCGTTGTGGAGCCTGGTAAGTGTTCGAACTGCTTCAATGAAGGAGAAGGACTTTCTGTCGTGGAGGCACATCGTGGTAACGAAGTGTTGGTGATTAATCATGAAGGCATACTGCCCACAAAGTATAATCAACTACAATTGAACACACCAACACTCTCGCTAATACGCCCACCCGCAATCAATCCGACTGATGTTGGATTGACTGATGTTCCAGCTTTGCCTGTTGACTTCCTATCAGGTGACAAACTATGGGTCGGCGACTCGGTGTCTGCCACTACAGACAGGAGAAACTCGCTGGAGGTGGTATCATCAGTGTTAAAGAACCTGATATTAATGAACAAATAGTACTCAAATAAACATTCTGTCACATCCACCCCTAAGTTTGTTGCAATGTCAGAGACTCCCCAGGAAAGGTGTCGTCCGAACATCACGACTTTAAATAGTCGTAGTTGGGAGTATGGCAAGAGTATGAATCACAAAGTCCTTGACCGTGTAACCCCAGATGAGGCAGTCTCGCCTATGCAAAACATAATGGCAGACTCATAAAAAAGACTCCCGATGCATGGTGGATTAAATCCTAATCCCAGACAGAATTCCCAGCATCAAATCACAAACGAGTCAAACAATGAAGGTTCTGTGAATGATTCGACCACAAAAGGCTCCTCATTTATTGAACGCCCGTTTCCGAAAATTAGACGGGAAAGGAATCGACATGGACACGTAAAACATAACATACAAGGAAAAGGCAGGGAGAATCAGCCAGCCCCATGCGTGCATGTACCAGCAAATGAGCTTTGAATTGCCCTGACTTCGGCAATGGCGATTTCCTTAACACCTTTTACAAAGTTATATGAATCACTAAATGAAAATATAAAAGATAATTCGACCCTAATAGCCATGCTGAACTCAAAAGTGATGCACTTGGAGTCATTACAGTCCGCCCAAAAATCTAAATACGAGGAACAAAATCGTACCATATTAGCGGGACTAAAGTCCTTAAATGAAGTCAAACTAAATGGCAATATCGATAAAAAACTCTTTGCTGAAGTTGCAAGGGAAGCCTTGTCTCTCTTTCGAAAACCGGAAAGTGAACAAACCTGGGAAGTGCAAATTCCGGGAAGTGATATAACACAATCAACAAAGTCAAAGGAAGGGTCCCGTGAAAAGGATAAATTCAATTGTGACAAGTTGTCCAAAAAGCCGACTTCTAAAAGGCAAGACTCCGAAAGCCAAGCAGAAGCATCTGGAGAAAAAGAGAAAACAGCCTTGCCCCCTTCGTGTGATGTAGATTGTTTCCTAGTGGAACCGTTGGCTGGGCCCCTAGCCAACTGCACTACATCGACAAGAGATAAGCCGGATGATGCTAATACCCTGGATATGTCCTTTAACACTGCTTTTCTACAATCTAAAAACATTATGAATCCAGCGTTACTGGACGCCCAACAAGCTTCCAGTTCCATGCAGCCCGCGTCTGAGGTGTCACAAGCTAGTGACCCATGTATTCAACCTCCGTCCGTTGTGATGCCGGGCGTGCTCTTTCCAATTTTTGGAAGTCAGGATGCAGAAACGCACTTGAAATCCCATGTGACCGCAAAAAAACCACAAGCTTGTTTGGAGAAAAAACAGAAGAATTTGCCGGCACGAAAAAAAGGGCAACAAAAGGGTGCTCGCAAATTCTTACGTAACCTAAACATGTTCCAACTGGTGGATACGGCTATTACCTCGAGCTTGAAATTAGCCGATACGATTAATGAGAAGGTACCCGTACGCTCAATCGAAACGGTAAAGGAACCTGGTACTATTGAAAGCTTATCATGCCAAGAGGACCACTCAACTCAGATTGAGTTATTGGATCTTTCCACATATGAGGAGACTGATCCAAGAAGTGACTCCGGTCCAAGTGAGCCGCCAGGCATTGAAGTTCCACAGAAAGGAAGTACCACTGGTTTAACGATTGCTCCAAAATGCGACGTTCCGCATCGACAGAATGATACTCAAATATCGCACAAAAATTGCGCTGTCCCTGGGAGCAATAACCCGCTATCGTGTCCATTTGACCTCTCCAAACTGAGGCGATGCGAGATTATTCCTAACATAACTGGAGACGGGGTAAGGGCCAGTGTACCCAGGAGTCCGGTCTTTAAAACACTTCAAGAGAGACGGGAAGGTCAGTGTAGGAATAAACCGCAGAATACGTTCGTGCCCAGCAAAATCAACCGCATTGGCTCGAATGGAGCCAACCAAATGGAAAGAAGCGGTGTCTCCCTCCCTACTTTCGCCACTGAATTCCGATGTCCTCGACTGGAAATGTCCTTCGATCACCTTCCATTGACAAAAAAAAGCGATTCTATGGCTGAACAAAGGCAAGAACAAATGGGTGAGAAAGAATCATCGATTCTAGTCAAACTAACGTTGGAAAGTCTATCTAGAGGAGATAACTTAATTTTGAATAGATCTAACGTATTAAAATTATTACATCATATTCCCCGTCTTCGGTCGCTTCATTCAAAGGACATACAAACGGTAGAATTTCCAGATGAGATCCGTACAGACTTAGTGATCCTTCATTTAATTTCCCACACAATAGCGAATGAAATTTTGGAGGCTGAAGAAGACCTGCTATCGATGGGTTTCGATTCATATAAAGTGGAGGACGTCGCAAGCAGTGCAAAGGAACAGAGACTGAAAGGCCCCCGAGATGCACGGGCCCCTCAGACAGACACACAACGGCCCAGTCCAATAGTACCAAATGCAAAGGTATCTAATTACTCTCAACGGCTGCCGCAGAAGCAAAACGAAAAACTGCAGCCGCAAAGGCAAAATGAAAAACTTCGAAATGTTTGTCACAAGGAAGTCATAAACCTGAACGACGAGCTCCTCGAGGAGAGTGAGCCAAAGAGAATGTCCCCGATGGAGAAAATCAAAATAACAATAGCAAACAGAACTCCAGTTCTGAATACAAATAATCATGTAGAAAATGAGGCCCCGCAGGAATGGTCTTGGTTAGCTTCAGCCCTGCATATTAAAAAGAATAGCTAACGTTCGATCCTGAATCAGGCTCAAGAATGTTCGTTTGCATCTTGGAACACTCGCGGCTTTTTTCATCTGTTTAACACCCCATGGTCTGACGACCTACAGGTGATATGTCTGCAAGAAACTTGGTTGCGCGAATCTCCATTGTTACCTGATTTTGAAGTTGCACTGAATCCAGCCTCGAAGGGTGAAAAAGGACGCCCGGTAGCAGGGTTATTAACCCTGATCAAACGATCGTCCGGTTACCGCCTAATTAAATCAACAAACCACACGCCCTACATCCAAGTATGCGAGTTAAAGAAATCCACTGACAAACCGTCAGATGACACATTAAATATAATTAATATTTATTGGAATCATCAAGCGGCGGGGACTCATTCTTTTATCGATCAAGTTTCCGTAATAATCGGCAACTTGCGGGAATCTTCAAGTGGTTCAGGCACTATGCTCTGCGGTGATTTAAACATCGACTTTTTTACACCGCAGAGCGAAGCTAAAAGATGCCTCGCACAATCTTGGTTGGAAGAACTGAATATAAGAGGGATGGAGATGTTAAACGGACACATACAGGGAGATACGCCACCCAAAGCCATGTGGCAAAATGGAACTCAATGTTCTATCATCGATTACATTTTTGTCTCTGATAAACTTCAGGATCGAATAAAATCTTTGAATGTCTGTAAAATGATGAACAGCGACCACGACATGTTGGTAACAAAATTCGACAACAAACTTGCAACACAAAGACAAACATGGGGATTTAACACCTTAGTCGAACCGAACAGACTACGCTTAAGACTAGAAGAACAGGATGTCGCCAAGATTTATACTCAGTTTAAATCGCACCCAACAGACATCGAGTATGCTCCGATTTTGATGCAATTCAAATCTAAGATCAATGGAATGAAAAATCGCAGTTTCCAAAGAAATCACTCCTTTGACTTAGCAGTGTTACTACGAAAGAGATCAATGCGAGCAGAAATCAGGAAGAACAATAAAGGTCCAGCAGAAGAAAAATCGCTAAAAAACAAGGCAACTAGACAGCGCTACAAAAACTGGATCAAATCCCACCGAGCCATTCTATATCAAAATGACGCTGAGGCAATGTTACGTACGTTATTATCCAAGAACAGCGGGGATTTCTGGCGAGTAATAAACGAATTGGAAGCACCACAGAAGGCGTTAGTTACATGTCAAGTAACGGAAGAAGACTGGATCAAGCATTTTACCACGTTATATGATAAACCTCGCACTCCAGAAAGGCTATCACTATCCACCCTATTAAAGTGGAACCTGACTTTTTCAAAAGCTGAAATCCGGGAAGTCATAATGAATGCAAAAAACTCAAGAGCACCGGGACCAGATGGTCTGACGAATCTTATGATTAAACAGTTTCCTGCCCAATGGACGGATTTGTGCTCCGACTTGTTTATACGAATAAATCTAGAGAAACGAGTGCCGACTTCCTGGAAAACTAGTATCATAGTACCAATATTCAAGAAGGGGAACAGAGCGCTACCAACCAACTATCGCCCTGTGGCACTGCTCGATGTGTTAGGTAAAATATACGCATCGTTATTGCAAAAGAAATTGATTAAATGGGCTCAATCGGCGCAAAAAGTAGATGAGAGACAAGCGGGGTTTGTGAAACAAGTAGGGTGCTCATTGAATTTGCTGATCTTGAATCTGCTAAAGATGGAAGCTCTGAGGACAAACACTAGAGTCTACGTGGCCTTTGCTGATTTCTCAATGGCGTTCGATATGATAGATCGCAATGTGCTGTGGCAGAAATTGGAAGCCTGGGAGTGTCCAGAAGATCTTCTCGCAGCGATCAAAGAACTTCATACTGACACTTCGATCGCCATTCGCCTCGATCAAAAAGGTGCTTTATCGCCCAACATCAACACCTATAAAGGAGTCAAACAAGGTTGCCCATTAGCAGCAGCAATCTTTAGCTTATTTATTTTTGATATAGGTGGGGCAATCCAATCTGTTAGAGCTTTTTCACCTAAACTTAACTCAGCTCCAGTAAGCTGGTTATTGTATGCCGATGACCTTGTTCTTCTGGATCGTACACCGATCGGGCTTCAACGTAAATTGGACGTGGTCCAACAATACGTAGACAAGAACCGTTTAAAAATCAACCCGTCAAAAACAGAAATTCTGGTGTTTGAAAATCTACGATCTAGTCGGAATCAAAAGAGACGAAAATATCGGTGGAGTTTAAATCAGGTCAAGCTAGAGTCATCGACCTCCGTAAAATATCTGGGAATGATCCTTAACTCTAGCATTTGTGATGACCCGTGGGTAACTGATTCCAAGAGGAAATGCGGGCAGCGGGCATGTCAAGCACTAGTAATCCACAAAACATATGGCCGCTTTTCCATACGTCCAGTGAGGAATTTTTACGAACAAAAAGTGGTCCCCATCTTGACTTACGGTGCAGAAAATGCTTTTGGCTGCCCTCCATCTCATTGGGCCTCTTTAGAACATATGTTTTGGTCAAAAGCACTGAGTCTGCCAATAGGCATTTCTACATCGTGTATAAGATACGAACTTGCTCTCGTGTCACTACACGCACGGATCTGTTGGAACCAACTGGTGTTGTTACGAAAATCTAAACCCGAAGTTGGAATTCCCCAATTCAAGATCTTCCATAAAGCAAGCGATGGTGTTACCGACATATGGTCGCAATGGACAAAACGAGGTGAAGACCTGTTGTCTGGGTTTAACATCAATGCACAATCTCTCTGCATTAACACAGCTGGTGCCAAAGTAAAGATCTGGCGCGCAGATTGGATAACAACAAGTAATGAGCGCCTTTCCGCAAGTGTGATGAAAGATGCGCCGGCTGAAGCCAGAAGTTATAATTCGTTGCTTCCCTACATAAGTCTATTCCCAAATCCAAATGCACGAAGACTTTACATGCTATTTAGGCTGAACGCCTTCCTAACGAAGGATCGAATCAAACTGAAAGCAGGAGAAACTGACTTAAATGTAATCTGTCGTATCTGTGGTAAAGATATGGAATCCCTGAAACACCTCGTTTTATTCTGTTCGGCTCTAAAAAACGAAAGATCTATTCATCTGGGAGAATGGGCTTCAAATCACCAAGCTTTGAGTGCCGAAGATTGGTGGCAGAAAATGTGGAACGGAAAGGACTGGAAATTAATCATGCCCCTGACCTCATTTTTGTCAGTAATCGAAGAGTTGCTAAAGAAATTTATGCCAAAAATGTAAATGAATTCGTGTGATTTTTGGATTTGTGATTAGTAAGAAAATTCGATTTGTCATTTAAGCCAGAGAAAAAGACAGAGAAATGGACGAAGGCTACAGGGGCATTTTTAAGTAAAACCGTGATAATTGTAAAAGTGTGAATGCGGAATCGTTGTGAAAACATTTTAAAGGTTTGATTTTCAAACCAATAAAATTAAAAAAAAAAAAAAAAAACCAGAGGCATGTTATGTGCTAATAACAAACCCCTGAAACATGGGAGGTTAATCCAAAACATAGATGATCTGGTCACATCGTATGGGATGACCATCTACTGGAAAAAGATCAAGGGTCATTCCAAAGTAGAGGGCCCAGACAAAACTGGAAATGACTTATCTGATCAGCTGGCCAAAACCGGGGCCATCCAAGGGGATCTAATAGAAAGAGAGTCCCGGTTGGGGGAAATCCAGGTCACTGCGATCACTAGGTCCCAGACCAATGTTCACAATGATCTTTCAACTGCACAATGGAGTAAGGAGACCCCTGATGCTGATTTGATTACAGCTCAGAAGGGGGATCCAATAATTGGTAAGTTTTACCAACACATTGAGGACCCTGAGAACTTTCCCTTGACGGATACCGATTACATTGGGAAAGAGGACCTAAGAGTGTTGATGAAATGTCCAAAAAGGTTCTGAATCCAAGACGGGTTGTTGCTAAGGAAATCCCAAGCTGGCCATGATCAGTGGGTGGTCCCTACCTCATTCCGAAGCCTGATGTTAAGTCACGCCCATGACGTGACCACCGCCAGTCATAGGGCGTTTCACACAACACTGGAAATCTTAAATGAGGTTGCATACTGGCCACACATGGGGCAGGACCTCGACCAATACTTGAAGGGGTGTCTTGTGTGTGCACAATTTCAGCCATCATCCCTCACACACCGTGCGCCTCCCAAAAGAGTGGGATGACACTGCCATGGTCAGATTTGCAAATCAACTTTGTAGGCCCCGTGATTTGCTCGTCTAGAGGAAATAAGTACATGTTGACCGTTACATGCTTGTTTACCAAGTGGGTGGAATGTCTCCCAGCCCCAAACTGCAAGGCGGAAACAGCAGCTGCCCTGATGATTAACCACATCTTTTCCCGTTTTGGTCTACCTCAAAGGATTGAGTCAGACAGGGGTAGCCACTTCACCAGTGAAGTAATGACAAAGATGTGGGAGATACTGGGGGTCAAAAGGAAGTTACATATTGCTTACAGGCCAGCTTCTTCTGGAGCAGTGGAGAGATACAACCGAACCATTGTGAGCATATTAAAAAAGTTTTGGAAGATTATGGGCCAAATTGGGATATCCGATTACCTCTGGTCCTAATGGCCATTAGATCTACCCCTTCATCTGCAACTAAAATGTCACCATTTGAGTTGATGACTGGACACAAGATGCTTCCCCAGCATTTGCTCTACAGAACCCAAGAGCAAACTTTGATAAATGCCTCCACAACTCATGAGTATTAAAGATCAGCCGAGAGCATGAAGACCCACTATGATTTAAAAACTACCCCAAAGGAATATAAGGTGGGTGATCGGGTCTATCTATACAATTTCCAAAGGAACCAGGCCAAACAGCGAAAATTCTTGCCTACATGGAAGGGACCGTTTGAAATTATAGACAAGATCTCCCCTGTTGCCTACAAGATCCGCATCCCCAAAGGCGGTTTGGCGGAAGGGGAAGACAAGTGGGTACATATAAATCCGCTAAAGTGTTGCCATCCCAGGCACACTCTGCAACAACTGGAGGAGTCCTCTGCAATACCAGAAGGGACCGCTCCAGAGTAATTCAATTGCAACCCTAAAATATCCCACATATAGTCTCTAAAATATTATGATTTGGAAAAAAAAATGTCTTATAATTGTATCTTGTTTTTGTTAAAATAAGAACGCAAATGTTTTGACTATAAAATATGTATGCCACCCCACTATATCAATGGTGGGGAAGAAATGTCTACGAATAGGTATTGCTGCTTTCCTTTGTCGTCCTAGGAGAAAGAAAACCTGGAGACTGACCAAGGAGGACGACCAGGGACCGGGAGCAGAGACCCGAGGGGCCCTGGGTACCGCCCAATATTCCCATAAGGACCGGCGAGGAGAACCGATCGATCCAACCGGATGGAGGAAAAGATGCTGAACTGTGCCATTTGCGGAATTGGAAGAAGATGATGCGGACATACCAGTGCGTGGGTCAAAACATTCTTCGCACCCGACTCCCCCTCGACTCAAATTCAAAGTGCAGTCAGGTGGGGGGCTTTGTCAGGTGTATTGACCCACGTTTGAGTCATTAAGCTGCAACATTTGGTGCTGTGGGCTTAGAAAATCCAAGATGGCCAAAAAGCCCACATGTGCGCCAGAATCCAGGAGAACCACGCAGTTTGTGCGCACAACAAAATGGTCACCTAACATTCCACCCACCAGTGCGAGTGTGATGGGCCAGGGGTGCCATGAGTGGAATGTGTGCCAAAGGAAAAACAGCAGTGCCTGTTAGCTTAAAAAACCCTTTGAAATCACCTTGGTTTCTCTGAATGCAAGCTAAAAATACCTATGTCAAACATTGCAGGATATTCAAAAATCTCACTGAACACCAGCAGACATTAAGCAGAATGAAGTTTTGTGTGCATACAAAATCTGGAAAGAAAAAGAGCCCAAAACAATGTTCATAACAAAACTGGCTGAGCTGTGGAGGTCAGCAGCTTAAGTTAAACTGAACTGAAAACCACTAAAATCGAAATGTTTAAATTAAATGAGGGACCTACTTTTGAGTGTCACATAGTTTGTAACTGTTGAAATGTCATAGTTTTGAACTTAGAATCAGCACTCTAGATACATGTGTAAAAATTGTCAGTTTGATTTGAATGTAGAAAACTGGGAACAAAAAGTGACATTTAGCTGAAACCTGGCTTAATGAAACTGGATTCTGCCTGACAACTACCCCCGACAGGAGTTGAAACTGGATCAACAGCTGTGTTCCCAGGCCTGGCTGCATTCTGCTGCCCCACAAAAAGGAGGTCACATGGCCCTGTTGATTGAAAGGGGAGTGGCAGCTGGGGACTGCAGGAAACTGAACAATGGGCCTTCTTTGGCTCAGACAAATGTTATATTGGGGGGCCGTAAAGTGGCTTCCTCTTGGGGGAAACTGGCAAGGGCAGTGCCTCTGCTAGCAGCTGAGCTTGGGGGAAGTGGATAAACCAGTTCTTCCACCATGTGTTGTGGGAAGCCACACCCTTTTTTTGACCTGGGCATAAGTTAAAAAGATAGATAACTCATAGTCAAAATTATATAAGTAATATCATTATTCTTGTGATTTTTCTGTGCATGTTTTAAGAGGCGTTAGGACCATGTGGTGTGTTCTGGGGGGTTGCTAGCGGAAAATAGGGTCTTACTCCAAATGTCTGCATGTTAAAAATCTGACACTTTATCATCTGAAACCCATATCCCTGGTGCACATTTGTGTAAAATCTGGAAAGGTTAGAGGTCGTTATCTGGATGAAAAGGGGAGAATTCTGTCATCAGTGGGCACGACACCGTACAAAGACAGGGATCGGATGGTTTGGTGCTATAGAAAATATGTTAACTGGACCTATAATATGAGAAAAACATAGATAAATATGTATTTGGATCAGAAATAGATTTGTGTGCAATTTGACAAGGGGAGGTTCCTCTGACCATAAAACCTACAGCATCACTCTGACACTCCATTTCTTTCCCCCAATCATGGGAGAGGGGAGAATTGGGCCAAAGACAAGTAGAGAGGGGCAGGCTCAGTTATGCCATGCACACACCCACTTCCAAAACACATAAAAAGAGACTGTTGGGACAGGTAGACACATTCAATTCCATTTTCTGCGGGACGCTCTGCCGGGAGACTCCAGACTTCACATCCATCAATCTCCAAAGACCAGAACTTTACTTCAGAACTTAAAGCAAGGGCCTAAACCCAAACTGAGAACTTTTCTCAGCAGGCCTCAGCATCCTTAAAATCATTTGCAAACTATTCCACAGCCGGGCGAGCTCTTTGAATTCTTTGCCAAGAACAATTGCCAGAGACCAGACCAGAGATCCAGAGAGACCCAGACCACTGTGAGCCGAACCGGTGCCTGATTGACCCACCGAGCAGAGAGAAACGAAGTCCAGTCCAGTCGACCAGATCCGTGACGAGGCCCAGTCATTTCAAAATTAGGAGTGAGTATCCGCCAGAACTGTGCAGAACCCAATCTCTTAGTTAAAATTATCTAATTCAAGCTATTTTAACCTAATTAGAACAGCCTCCTAGAAATCGTGTCAGCTGTCATTTTTAAAGCTGCACAACTGTCACCTGTCAATTCTGCAGCTGCAAGCTGTCACCTGTCATTTTGAGTTTTACTTTAAATCCGAAAATCTACCTTTATTAAATCAGCTGTATCTCCGGAACCGTTTGTGCCAGGAACGAGATTTAACTTTCTTCTGAAAGCTTAGAATCTACTTGTTCCAACGAACCGACTGCCTACTCCCTATACCTTTTCTGTAATCGCCAGACACGCACTCACAAAATTTACCGCGATATGCGATTTGGCCCGATTTCTTCATCTGTGGAAATCAGCAGCTTTTTGCTTCTATTTGCTAAAATTCTTTTGCAATCTGCTAATCATTCATAGAGTATTGTTAAAGTGAGCTTGAACTGATATAAAGTAGCCATCACCTACCCTGAACCTCTAGAGGGAATTAAAAGCAATTTTAGCACCTTTTCACTTCCTTGCAAACCACATTAAAGTAATTTGCCTGTGTTAAAACTCATCCCTGTTTTCCCTAAGCTTGCTGGGAGAACTGGAACTGTGTATTGCATTATAAAGTGTGATGTGTTGGGATTCTTGAACACTGTGTGCTCTCCTTCCATTTCTTGTATTGCATAGGGGGGGAATGAATTGTCAAAAGAAAAAGTGATCATATTACCTTTTGCTAAAATCATAACAAGTTATTTCTGTTCTGCATTTTATTCCACCTTGCGTTTCCTTGAACCATATAAAGCATTCTTTCCCACCTTATTCTTCTGTTCCTATTCATAAGTTACCTCTTGCTGACTACTGCTCATATTCACAAGTGTAATATCCATTATCAGTTTATTTCTAGAAGTGTGATATATATATATATATATTGTTTAAATTTTCAAATAAACCTTTTAATTTGCAAAACAAACCTACTTCTCGGCTCAGTGGGGTCAGGGGGATTCTAAGAGGGGGGTGTTATACAAGGGTTGTCATCCAGAGTACTGAACTGGATATAAAAATACATCAATAAGGGTTTTCCTCAGCATCCCAGACTAGGCATTGACTTAGCTGTAGTGTTGATTGAATATCGCTTACACCCCTGGGGAGGTAATAATGGTTGTGATTATTAGGGTTTGTGTATTTGTCTGTATGTGACACGCATGCATGTGCACAGGCATTTGTACTCACCTAGGAGCCATGTGTCTCCATGCTGCCCAGCTTCCAGGCCCGGCTCAGGGCGGACATTCTGTATATGAAACTGTCATGGGTGGAGCCAGGGTAGTTTGCATAGACAGAGGTGATGATTCCCTTTGCATCGCATACAACCTGCACATTGATGGAATGCCAGAGCTTGCGGTTTCGATAGATGTGCTCACTGGCCCTAGGTGGATGTAGGGCCACATGGGTGCAATCTATGGCACCGAGCACTTTGGAGAAGTGTGCCACCCTGTAATTGCCAACACCTGGTGTAGGCAGCGTGACTGCGTGGCCTGTGAGACCCCCCTCACTATGGCAGTTGTCCGCTGAAATGACCCAGTGGCCAAAAAATGCAGGACAATGAGCACCTTCTCCAAGGTGCTCAATGCTTGGGAGCACAGGGTGGGGGATGTAATGTCATCTTCCCACTCCCTGACCAGGTCGAGGATGTTACGAGGTGGAAACCTATACCTGCCATAGACCTGGTCGTCAGGCATCCCAAAAAGGCTAGTCCGGGGGAAAAAAATACGGGCCCTGGCTATTCTCCTCCTCATGCGGTGTCCCACGATCAGTGCTGCGACAAATGAGGTATTCATCGTAGCTCTAGATACGTGTTTGTTGTTTGCACGCACTTTTATACTGTGCGTGGGGACGCTTCCGCCTGCCTTCGTGTGGCGGACGTGTTGACGCCTGTGCACATCTTTTAGTGTGTGCGGGTTTCCCGTATTCGATTCCATGAATATGTGTTGTTCGCGTGCATGTGGGCGTTCTGTGTATTTCCCTGCAGTACTTCCCCAGTTACGCCTTCTTTTTCACGCGTTGTTCCCCATTCCACATGTTATGCCCCGTGTCCCGCCCCCTGTTTGGTGTGTGCACCGACGTTGTGCACTTTGCCTGTGTTCGGGATGTTGCAATGACGTGTGTGCTTTTTCACGCTTGCACCAGCTTGCGCCAGCTTGCGCAAAGATTTTCGGTGCACATTTGTTCCATGAATCAGCCCCTAACGAATTACACAGTCAAATGAGGGGGTTTTCAATGGGGATATTTACAAAGGCAAACAAGAGATTCTTCTATAGGAAGATTACTAAACAACATTGGCAATTGGGGTTTTCAATGGGGAACTATTGGATGCACTGGTACAAAAATGAAGGGCTTATACAATTTAGGGCTGGCGTTATTGCTACTTAGATAGCAAGCCTTTGTTTAAGTTTCAGGAAAGCCAGCTGCATCTCAGGACACTTTGTAAAGAAAGGGCAAGGGGTCTGGTCACTCCACTCTCAAAGATGGTAAAATTCAGCAGCATTCTCTCCATCCTCCTTTTCCTGTTTCCCTGTTTTGTATGTGTCTGTCTTGAGTCCTAGTACAGTCCCCCTTATATAGCAGAAATGCCATCACTAATTTTACAATCATGGGGAAGTACTTTACCATAATCCCTGCCACTAGCACTGGACAGTTACTCTCACTCTCTCCGCCCCCAGTCAGGATTGGTTTAGGGGTTTTGGAGCAACATCTGTCTTTTCCCATTCATCGCCATCCTTTGTTCTCCTTATAACTTTTTGACAAAAAGTAGTTATGTATCTCAACTTCATAATTGTACCACCAACTGCATACAAAACATATGTTCTGTTTTAGCTGATCATGGGGAATTAAATAAGCTGACTGCCAAATCTGTACGATGTAGCATGGCCATGTGTCACAGTTTTGTCGTTTTCATGAAATGTACAATAGTTATGAATTTGTACTTTATCAAGCATATTCCTAATTTAATTTTCCACCTTTCACCAACTCTCAGATTTGTCAAATGTTCGGATCAGCCAGAAACTTAGTCTAACTGGCCATTACAGTTCCCAGAGTCAAAGATAGATGCATTTTATACCCCCCAAACTGCCTCAAAACTACATTAAAAATGGCATGAAAACAAAATGAATCCTCAGTCTGATTGCTGTGCAAAATGCCTTTCAAATGAATAGTCTTTTTTTTATTAATGATGAGTGTTTCTGTCAGCAAATGGGATGGTTGCTTCATCCCCCACAGCCATCTGTTCCCCTGGGTCATCCTGTGACCAGTGATTTTTATGAGTCTTCTTTGAAGTTAGTGTGGGCTCTTGAAGTGGGTGCAACAAGGATTAACACCTTTTAGTCATGCTTCAGCCACGGTTGGCCTTCTTTTGAAGTCCCTGCTTTCCTGCCAGTAAGTCTGTAGAATAGGGAATTTTGACACATTCTGCAGTATCAAATTTTGTTCCGGGGTTAATAATTGGGAGGTGTGACATCCAGCTGGAGCGGAGCTTTTCATTGTGAAGTTTCTGCAGTAAGTGTCTCTCCAACTGTCACTGGAGTTCTGTGGGGGATCCATACCACACATTACTTTGGTCAACCCACACATCCTGTTCTGCAATTTTTCTGTAAGCAGTGATATCTTTTTTTTCCATTTTGGCTTTTTAAAGCTGTTTTTATTTGCAAACACATGTGCAGGACGTCTTTGCTTTAAATGTTTAAAAATCCTGTTTTCCATGTCAAAGGATTCTTTGATTCTGCCTTCTTTTGTGAATTAAACTGCTGCTTGTCCATGGATAATGACATTTAGGCCCCTTTGCACAGGGTTCTTTAACTTTACAGGAAACAAAAGCAAAACCAGGCTGTTTTTTGCTTGCAGTGTTTAAATGGCTGCTATTCATGTCAAAGGGACCTTTTGTGTTTTAAAATATGCAGTGGGCATGGCTGAAGACCATGACCAGTGAGCTAAAAGTGTTTTAAAATATAAAGTGGGCACGGGGGAAGGCTGTGGCCACTGGCCATGGCCCTAGGCCATGACTAGAGGCCTGTTTGTGTTTTAAAATATACAGTGGGCATGTCCCGTTTGGGTTCATTCGTGCCTACTGACCATAGCCAAAGGCCATGGCTAGTGGCCTCTTTCTGTTTTTAAATATATAGTGGGAATGGCGAAAGTCAATTTATACAAATGTATGACAGTGTGTCAGAGAGTAAGCAGTGACAGTGTATGGAGAGGATGGGTAAGAAGCAGGAGGACAATGCATCAGGACAAAGACGTGTTTTATGGATGGATTGCTGTGTAGTGTAGGGAGTAACAACTTTAATGTCACAGAGGATCAGATATTTCATCAGCGTAAGTTGAGGCAGTATTTAAATGCATGTCCCCTAGCTAGTAAACATGACACAGATTGGCAGACATGAGAATGGTATGCATGTTTAAGCACAAATACAGAAAAAAAGATATGATGGCTGAAAAGTTTTAAATATATCCATACGTCATGCATTGCTCTGGGCATCCGTGCAGACCATTGTTCTTCACCTACCAAGTGTAGGGACAATGTATATAGGGGCAGTAAGTGAGCCATAACATAATATTCAGAAGCGGTAGTAATTAGTGGCAAAAGGATTCATGTGCAGAACACAGGCATCAAATGGCTAGTGGAAATTGCAAATGGAAATACACATCCTTGCGTGTTTAAAATACCAAGAGTTCAGGATAAACAGGTCATCTGTCTGGTTTGCACTGCATACATACTAATCTAAACTAACCCATTAATATACCCTCAACCTATAAATCATATCATTTCTATAACAATGCAGTGCAAAGCAGGCACAGTTGACAGGTCAGAATTGAAATGCTTTTTCTGCAGTTTAAAACATGCAAGCATTCTCTGGCTGTGCAATTTATTTCAGTATGGCACAGATTGCGAAAAAGGAATGTGCTTTGTTGAGAGGCATTATTGTTAAACCAGGGCCAAAAGGAAGGGAAATGTGTCATTTTGTGGTCCAACAGTAATACCACGTGGGATTCAGTGGTATGATTTAGAAAGGGGAAGGCTTCTGTTTGAATGCCAGGAAGAGACTTTAAATGTGGCTGAGAGAGAGTGTGGAGGCAGATATTGTTCAGAGAAGAACGGCAGACATCCTGGCAGATGAGCAGTGGAGAGGGACAGAGATTTCCAGGCAGACGGACAACAGCTGAGCAGAGGGCAGGCGATAGATGTTATTTTGGCATAGAGTTTGCATCCTCCATGTGGGCTGGAGGTCGACTGCATTTGCTGCCAAGCTGACAGAGAGAGAGAATCTTCCATGTGTAAGGTGAGCATGGCAGTAAAAAAACGTGAGGGCATGAATGAATGAATGAATGAATGAATGAATGAATGGGTTTTTCCTTAGTCAGCCAGAAGTTTCAATGTGCATTTGCTCAATGTTACATACAAATATATTTATAAAAGGCACAAGAGTTTTTTATTAGCACGGCTTATCTCAAGTCCCACGATCCAAGGTCGGGGAAAACTGGTTACAGTTCATCATCATTGAATTGTGTTATTTTTTAAACTGCTTTTTCTTTTTTTGTAACTGCTCTTTCACATTTGCACTACTGAACATTGTTATGTAATGATTTCTGCGTACAAGTGGGAAGTTATCTGCCAAGATAAACACACTTTGAAAAAACGATTTTGTGTCTGAAATATTTTAATGACATTTGGGTCACTGAATTTAATCTGCTTACAACGGCAAGAGGGAAATTCATGAAAATGATGCACAGTGGGCTGTAGTTAGACAGAGTGTGAGTGTGCAGTATGTCGGCTGTGCATATTGACAGCCAGACAGATCTGCCACCAAGGCAGTAGCCCAGTCTAGTAAATAAGTTGCTGGGGTGACAGCTAGCACTGTCAATATTTCAAGTGAACTAAGCCTGATCATCTGTATTTAGAGTGGACCCTAAATAGAATACAGGCATTAGAGGGGAGTCTTATCACACCATATAGGGCATTACCATAACACCGCCATGCCACTTTACCACCATACAACAGTACCATGAGATTAGGTATAGCCCTCTGACAAAATCCCTAACACAAGCTATTCCAGAAAGGGGAAAGACCATGTGCAAATCAGGCTTGGTTGGTACCACCCCACATGGGGTAGTCCAGCCCGAAGTGCTTGGCCCTATCTCTTCTGCACGAGACCACAAGCAACCTAAGACATGCTTTGTCCTCATTGGGCGTCATAAGTGAGGTGTAGCTGGCGCCTCAAGGCAAAAATACAGGACAGGCATTGGAAGCTAAGCGGAATGTACACATAGCCAAATGAAACAGACATAGCGCACATTAACAGACACACAGATTGTTCAAGTAATGGACACAGTTGAGAGATGAGTACTTCCTTGTCATTTACTGTAGCCTCTGAAATAAAAGAATATGTTTACCATTGCATAATCACAATCCATTATGGAGGATTTTCAGCAAACTATAATACATCCATATGCAATTGTAACTCCCCCGGGGTAAATCATGTACTCTCGAACGAGTGCATTGTTTGTCAACAGCAATTACATCTTGGAACTGCACATTTTCAAAAAACAGTATTTTTTTGTTACGTATTGCTAATTCCTTTAGATTTCATGGCAGACTGTAATAGCCTGTATACAAACTAGTAATTCGTTGCCTTATAAGAGGCTACTGGGGGTACTTTACTTTCGCTGTCTGTTGTAAATACCACGTGCAACATTATCTCCTAATGAGGTTCGATGAGTTAAATTTGAAAGTCTTCATAAGAGGCCTTTTTTCGCACATTCCATGGCCAGCAATTGTGTATGCATCCACCATCCAATATTCCTCATTTTCATGGTCCATAGGTGGCAAGATCACGTAGTAGACGCATTGCATTCTGTTATGGTACAGCAGAACAGGTGTGTTTTATTTATTTAAAAAAAAAATAAACATTTGAAGCATCTCGCCTAAGATCTAGTGGATGAGACTAACCCTTCAGTCCCACAGGTCGGCAGAAGGCGGGTTCTGTTATCCTGTTCTCTCTACTGCAGGAGGTCCCATGTGAATGGCATTGGGCATTTATGTGTGACATGTGATTCATGAATATGTATTGTTGCCATTTCGAGTAAAGTGCTGCGGTTCAGTATTCTGCCCGCTTTCTTAAGTGCTCTCTGAAAACACCCGAAGGTGTCCTGTAGCGCTGAATATGGAGACTACAATAACGCGCATTTTCAAACACGTTTTTGTTTCACTTCATTAGAAAGAAGCAAAGTCACACTATCAGGCTGTTGCAAAAAAAAAATCAGCGTTGAGAGTTCAAAGCGACAGCATAGAAAAGCCATGTCATATGTATTTGGGAATGCCAGAAAATGCGTTGCTATTGCATTCTAGTAAGGAGTTTTATTCAATATAACGTGATTTCTTTTTTTAAATGTGTAGAAACATTATAGCATTGCATTTGTTTTATTTGTAGTGTAACATGAAAGCTATTTTGATAGAAAACACAATGATCGTAAACAGTGGTGGCTGACCCATTAGAGTGGAGGGGTGGAGTCTCGCCTCCATTTAATCGCCCCTATAGTGAGATAATGTTCATGAGTGACAGGAGGCTTAACACAGCCTCACTCACTGCTATTGTCTCGCCGTCCGATTGGGATGACTGTCTCTACGAACACCAGCACACTAGCAAAGTAGGCCAAGAGAGAGAGAAATCGTGACCTTTTCACCTTATCCTGTCTTTCCCACATGCTGGCAGTGAGGTCAAATTGTTGAGCCCATAGACTTCAGAAGCAGGGAGAGGTGAAGGGAGGCGCCCACTGCTCTCCTAAGCTGTTAAGATAGCTCTGCTAAAGAGGCGAGTGGCCAGGAGCAGCATGTCTACACGTGACTGCCACCGTGTCCTGCAGAGCCGGAGTGATGAGACCGCTGGGTAACCGAGGATTGTGCGCCTGTGTGTGTGTGTGTGTGTCAGAGAGAGCGCGCCCTTGCGTGTGTGTGCCTTGTGTGTATGCCCGCTTAATCCCTCTTTTATCTTAGTTTTCATCTTGATGTGAGTGCCCTCGGGAGCGTGAAAGAGATGTTAGCTCTAGTCTGGAGAGGGGCAAAACACATCACCTGAGACTTGTTTTAAGCAGAAGATGTAGCGCGCTGATGCGTCAGGTCAGTGAAATTTCAATTTGAATATTGGATTATTTTTTTTTTAAATGTGCCTTCTCCTACAAGTATTTATATGAATGGCCGGTAGGAGCCCAGGAAAAACAAATACCCATAAACTGGCATCTCCCCCAATAGAAACTACCACAAGGAACTTTTTAACGTGGAAGTCAGCATGTCCATATATACTTGAGACAAGCCTTATATCTTCTTTGGGAACTAACACCAAGAAAGTGTGGATATCACATCCATATATTGGCGACAGACAGGGGAGTTGCTAGGTCTGGAAAAGACCCGGGACTAAGCTGATGTCCTATCCGGGGCAACAACCAAAAGATCAGGGGCTATAGCCCTCTTAGCCCCCCCCCCTAGCAACGCCCCTGGCGACAGACCTCTTATTTCCATAGAGCAAAGGCAGCATGAAAGTAAAGGCAGCACAGGCATATTTTCCTGTCAGGCCGGGGTGCTGCTAGGTCTGGAAGAGACCTGGGGCTACATTAATGTCAGAACTGTCGAGACTGGGGGCTAGCTAGCCTTTTGGTTGTAGTTCCTGAGATTTTATCCAGGGCTACAACCAGAAGACCAGGGGCCTTAGCCCCCTTAGCCCCCCTAGCAACGCCTCTGCTGTCAGGTCTCGTGAGAGAGCAGGAAAATATGCCGTACAGCTGCAATGCTGGCCTATTTTTAGGCGGAAGACAGCAGGAAAAGGTGTTTAGCAGTGGCAATGCAGGCACATTGCTGAGACAAATTTTGCCATCGCTTTTATTGGACACGGCCAGCTTGAATAGGGAGCGGTGCTTTTAAAACATTTTTATTATGTTGAAAATACTTTAAATCTGCTAATTCAGGGGTCCCACCTGCAAGATGCTTGATCCAAGTCTGCAAAATGTTCAGAAATCCAAAGCCACCTCTTTTGAATGGGAGTTGCATGGGCGCGCATTCAAGCGAGTGCTTCATTGAGTGGTGTCTGGCAGTGCCGGTGTGTAGGTGTGCTGTGTGCGGGTAAGGATTTTTGATTCGCTACTATTTAGCCTACAGAGCATTTCTATATTGATAATTGAAAATTCCTTAAAGCACTCGAACGAACAAAAGCAGTTCTCAGAAGGGAACAGGAAAAAAAAAACAGTGACCTTAACGAACAAAATGCACCATCTGGCCCTAAAAACATCAGTCACAAACTGAGACAACAAATGGCTCCATAACATTGTTTTTCCCACTTGTTCATCTCGAAGTCCCTCTGCAAGTGCACGCGCAGGCCGAAGCACAGGTGGTTAGCGCACTCGCTGGCCCAGAAGAGAGCTTCAGTTTAGGTGACATTGACAACAATTCACTGCTGCATCTCTGCTATACTATTAGGGGAAGTATGGTGACAATGGAGAAATCATGTTCACAGGGACCTACAAATGTCACTTCTATTATGCACTACGACTCTTTACAAACCGAAGCAGCTAACCCTGCAAGGTTATTAGCCTCACCTGATCTGTGCCCATCTGATGTGTAGCCTGTTTAGGCCTGTTTGCGGCATGAGGGCGGCAGGACATGCTGCCAGTTTGTGCTGAACCCTGGTGGGCGGAATTAAGATAAGGTATGCTCCTTCAAGGGGGAGGCAGGTCAGGTAGCTTTTCTCTCAGGACTCTTAATAGGACCCGTGTGTTGGGAATCTGCAAGGGAACTCAGTGGACTCCTGAGATGGAGGTTATGGAGGAGGAGCCAATAGTGATTAAGGCTGCTTTACTGAAGGCATGTTCTGAAGTAGCAGATGCAGTGGAGGTGGGGGAACTGATAGATGAGTTTGGTCTCGATCTGTTATTACTAACAGAAACATGGTTCACTGAGGAATCACAGACCATGGGCCTCATTCCGAGTGGGGCGGTAAGGGATACCGGGCACCGGTAAGGAGACCGGTGCCGGTGATCCCTTACCGCCCTACTACGAGTTCCCTTAGCGGGTCTCTCCTTTAATGCCTGGTCTGACCAGGCATTATGGACGGAACCCATTAAGGGAATTCAGAGTCAATAACGGTACCGCAATTTGAGGTACCGTTATTAGAGTCTTCCGCATTCCCATTGAGCTCAATGGGGGCTCAAATGGGAATGGGGAAAGGCTTTTTCAATGGGAACTTGCTGGTCCTTCAAAGGTCGGACTACACCGGTAAGTCCCCATTGAACCATACCGGTGCCGGACCCGTTATTGGAGGCAGTCATGATGCAAATAGCACCATGACTACCTCCAATCTCGGAATGTGGCCCTATATATCACAAATTAGTCCCTGATAATTATTGTATTCAGACTATCAATCGTGTGGATAAAAGAGGGAGAGGTATTGCAATGGTTGATAAATCCTCCCTTGCCTTCTCGCATATGGAGGAATTGGACTGCCCTTTTAATTCCCAGAAGGGACAATTTACTATATCGCTGTCCCCTTATAGACTACCCTTGCCGGCAGGAACATTTCTGGAGAAGTTAGACATTCACCTGACCTTGGTTGGGAGTAGATATAACAAAATCCTTTGTTTGGGTGATTGGAATATTTGGCTAGACAGTAGTACACATTCAGTCTCAGTTGTATTAGCTGAACTTCTGGAAACTCACAGCCTATCTATCTTGTCTACAGTGACTTCATATTAAAGGTCATTGCTTGGACTTAGTAGCAGCTAGAGGGAAGTCCGTATTGTTTTACGAGACACTCCCGATACTGTGGTCTGACCATTGTGCCCAACTGTTTGGTATATGTAGGAAGGAGACGCAGACAGGAAAGACCAGGGATAACGTACTAGAAGAAGTGCAGGCCAGCCTGGCAAGTATTGATGTCATGCATTCCTGTGAGGAATTCTTCAAGATGGGTACTTGCATATTGGAAGAAATATGCTCCAAAAATGCCCCCCTGAAATTGAAGAAGACCAAGATGTCAAAGTCTTGGTTCGGGCCTTCTTTGTCCCTGCTTCGCAAACAGGTGCAACAATCTAACAAGCTCTGGAGGACTACCATGTAATGCACGCATGCAAACAGATCAAAGATGACACTGAAATCCTATAAGGTAGCCTTATTCAAAGTGAAAGGGGATTGAGCAGGCAGGGAATCAGGCTAGGGCCGTATTTGCAGCAGTGTCCAAATTTGGTAGCCCCGCCTCCATTGCAGTTTCCTTCACTCCCTCACTGGAACAAGCGATTTACTTCAATGCTTTTTTTGAGGAAAAGTTTGTTGCTTTTCAGATGAATATATATAGTGTGAGAGGTCAGGTAGAACCGCTAGATTGTATTAAGGAGGATGTAAAACCGGGGAAGGGGGCGCTGGAGGAAAGGTTTAGTTTCTAACCTGTGACTGAGGAACTGATATTCTCCAATGTAAGCCTACAAATGGACTGGCATTTGCAATGTCTGCCTGTGTCGCCAGATGGTTGGCTATTACTATCACCCCTTTTGTAACCCTGTTTGTTACTAAATCCTTATCCAAGGGTTGGGTTCCAGATATACTAAAAAATGCTACATTGAAACCTTTGTTAAAAAAACCTAATCTGGACCCCCTGTTTTGATCTGGCCAGCAAACGTTTTGGAGAAGGTGGTCTTCACTCAATTTCAGGCATTTGTGGATAATGTCGGGTTGCTGGATGAACTCCAGTCTGGCTTCCATCCCAAACACGGGACAGAGACAGTGCTGCTGGCAGTACATGAGAACCTTCTGGAGACCGCGGACAGTGGGGGATAAAAAGTATTGTTGATGCTGGACTTGTCCGCAGCCTTCGATACGGTTCATCATTAAATTATGCTGCAGCAGCTTGGGGGAGTGGAAAAAGCATCAGAAAATGTGAGGTTTTTCAAAGCCTTCTTGATGGACAGAGTTCAGCTTCTGCAGTTCAGGGGCTTCACCTCTGAGGCGGTCTGCCTTAGCTGTGCTGTGACCTAGGGTTCATCATTATCCTCGCTGATATTTAACATATACATCCACCCAGTTCTTAATATTTTAAGGAGGCATGGTTTGAGTTTCCACTCCTATGCCGATGATACGCAAATTTATATTGAGACAAAGAACATCGAGGACGCGTTTACGTGAATCGATCAGTGTATGGCATATATCAACAAGTGGATGGCAAGCAACCAGCTCCAACTGAATGCAGCAAAGACCAAGATTGTTCTTTTCGGTCCAAAGGGGAAAATTATGGTTGAGAGGCAAGCATCTTCCCCCCACATTCTTGCAGAGAAACTTCAGTTTGCCATTGTTTATAAATCTAGGCTCTCCTGGCAGGGCAATCTGGGCAGTGAAGCCCATGTGGGGGCTAAGGTGAAGGCAGTGTACTATCCCCTGTGGGTTCTTAGGAACGTCCTTCCATTTTGACCCTCAGAAGACAAGGTAGTGGTAGTTGAAAATTGAATTAAGTTTAAAGTTGTGTACTTGATGTACAAGTGCCTGAATGGTCTGGCCCCAGACTATCTTAGTGCCAAGGTTCATTTGTATCATCTGACCAGAGACCTATGCTTTGGAGACAAATAACTGTTGGTTGTTCTACGCTCCAAACTTTTCTCTGGAGGGGATAGGAGATTTGGAGTATTTGGACCTAAGCTCTGGAACCAACTTCCACTGGAAATCAGAACCTGCCAGTCATTGGGTCAGTTTAGAAAGTTGTTAAAGACCCACTTGTTTAAGTAGGCAGTTTAAGGTAGAATCATGTTGCGGTTTAGCTTTATCGTCGCAGCTTGCAGCTTTTGGCCATCTGGGCTTGGCTACAGTTGAGTCTGTCTTGGAGCGCGATATAAACATAAACAAAAACTAATAAGATACTGTTAAAACTGTGTGAGCAGATAAATGAGAATCTAAGTGGGGCACTTGCAGTAGTGGTTATTTCTCCGGTGTCTGGTGTCACTCCTTTTTTGCCTGAAGATCCCCTCAGATGATTACAACAGGAACTGGCAGACTGAATAACGCTACCAAAGCGGTGAAATCATGGCAACTTACAAATACCAATCCGAAACTGGGGGATGGGTCTGTGATCCTGGTTGGAGAACAAAATGAAGAACAAATCCAGGACCTCTTGCCAACATATTTGTCTTGCAGGGAAAAACATCAAGCCCAGAAAGCCTTTCTGAAGCACGGGCACTCTTTGAATCGGAGTGGTGGTGTATTGGTGGACCCAGACAACAATGAGGGAAAGAAATCTAAAAGAGCACGTAAGAAGTGTGCATGTCGTAAAAAGAGAACAGACAAAAAAACAGGCATTCTAATAAGTTGGTTAATAAACAGTGACAAATCCTCTGACAAAATTGATTCTGATGATGAACTTGTTGTGGAATCTGAAAATCTGCAAAGAAAAGATCTTATTGAAAGTAGACAAATTGTCTGTTCTACCCCCGATTGCGTAGGCAAATGTATAAAGTGACACCACAATGTTGGTGCTGTACACAAAGTCCAAATGAATACAAATTTCTGCATGAGCATGCTCAACTTTACAGTCAAAAGGCTTACCCAGAAACGGAGAGATAAAAGGCCGAACTGCTCAATATTTCTAAAAACTATCAACCAAATTCCCCTTCTGCGTGTGCTTTTTATGGAAGATTTTGAGTTCGCTGAGCCACTAAAATGCCTAAATGCGAACCTCAGATGTGTGCACTGTAGGGTTTCTGACTCGGTTGATCTGATCCATAAATATAAGCACCAACTCTATAAACCTGGGTTTGAGTTGGATGTTGATCCGACTATACCTGACCCTGCCCTCCTTAACCACAATGGGAAACTCTCCCCTATTAATCTCCCCAAAAAGCAGAAGACTGTAAAGGGTACCCAGGGCGGGGCCAGTCTAGACAAAGTCCAGAGAGTGTTGCGATTTCTGGCTGCAGCACTTCCTACTGTGACGACTAAAGAACCTTGAAATGTCTATATATGTAATTTGAATACCAGGGGGTTCAACTATCTATTGGGTGGACAGTAAATCTGTGAATTGTCCAGCTGCTAATCATATATTTATGTTGCAGGAAACTTGGATGTTAAATCATTATTATGTTGACGGTTTTGACATTAAGCAGGTGCTTGCTAAAAGAGGGACCGTAGGGCACCCATACGGTGGTCTCATGATAGGGGTGAGACTCCCTCTGAAATTGCTTACAACTATCTCAACAGAATGTAAGGAGTATATATTGGTGGTAGTGGTTGAAAACGTCCTGGGTGGTAGGGAAACACGGCTAATGATAGTCTGTGCCTATGATCCACCTGGGGGCGGGTGACCATACTGAGTAAATCATGCATGCCATGGCTATGGTTTTTGTCGGCTGGATGAGGGATGAAATTGATGGATGCATTATGATAGGTGGAAATTAAATACTTGTTGCATCTGTTCTACTAACATCACCAGTCCTGGTGTATCTAGTAATTCTAAAATGGTAATCTCTAAATTCAATGCCCAAGGCAGTAAGTGGTCAAACATTCTCAACGAATGGGATCTATTCATGCTCAACGGGCGTACTAAGGGTGATACACCTGGACAGGCCACTTGGAGGTTGGGCAACTAAAAAGCACCCTTGGACTATTTATTTGCAAAGGGCCCTTGCTATATTAACAATGGAAGTCGCTTCCAAGGTAATCACTCAAATTCATGCAACTTCTGGTGTATTGCAGGCTAACCATGCCGGTAACCGTGTTAGTTGGTCTGGGAAAAACATACAGTCAGCAAAGATCTATTTACATGCTGTTGGCCGTGAATTATTCACCGACTTGGTGGGCATGACTGTGGATGAGATTGAGGGCTGGTTTTCTCTGTTCACAGCAAAAGTTGCACAACACAAAACTCACTTGTTACAATTGAGTGTGACAAGCGCCATCGCTAAAATAAAAGAACTAGAGACCAGAAATGAATAATGAGGCGAGAGATCCACCAAGTGAAGGGTGGTGGCCTTACACCAAAGGCCTTCCTGCAGATTAAAGTTATTAAAAACAAGTATCGAGCATGGGTCATGCTAAAGATATGGCATGCTTTGGGGGTGGCTAAGGGTAATGTAAACACAAAGATCATTAACCATGTAAGTGAGGTGCAATGGACTTGCCATATACAATCTGCACCAACTGAGGTAAGGAATCTCGAAGTAGGGAACTGGTGTGAGGGTCGACTACTGATTAGTGAAGAGGACATTGTTTGTAAAATAATGAAACTTAAAGCCTCAAAATCACTGGATGGGCTTGCAGCCATAGTCCTAAAAAGTGATCTGAAATTATGGGCAAAAGGAGTAAAAATACTTTATGAGAAAGTCTTGTCTGAAGGCACCATCCCAGTCTCGTGGCAAACCTTGTTTCTTATTCTGGTCTTAAAGAAGGGAAATAGCCACCCCGTGCCACAAATGATCTACTATTATCCATGCTCGATATTCCGCATAAACTGCTTGCATCATTTATTCTTGACCAGCTACAGACTTGGTTTGAATCCAGTAAAATTCGAGACATATTCTAAACTGCGTTCCTCCCGGGAACTTCCACATTACATAACGTACGAGCCATAAATTTGCTGATTGGTTAACACAAGGAACAAAGGTGACCACGGCTTGTACGTTTTGTTTGTGAAATTCAAATCTGCCTTTGACCTAATCTTTAGGGAGAGATTGTGGGCTAAATTTGCAGATCTTGGCTGTCCTCCAGTACTGCTGTTTTTTCAGAGAATTCTCCACACTAATACTAGTTTCCAAGTTAGGTTGGACAGTGAGGGCACTTTGATGCATCTGGTAGCAGGAAACAAACGATAAAGAGGATTAGAAAATAAGCCTCTGAAGAGACTTCTTTTATGTCGAGCTATCTTTTGCTTTATTTGAAAAAAATGACTACTGGAATCAATAATTTTTTCTCCTATGATGTATAATGTAAAGTTTGTAATCAATCTAAATCATTTTAATACATTTCTTTAAAAAAACGTAGGTTTGGCGGCCGTCATTAACAACGTGAAACCTATTTCCTGAATGCTCTGAATTAAGCAAACTTCGATTAAGATACCTTTGGCCCTATTTTAAGGACTAGAGAATGCGGACAACTGAATCCTTTTGGCAGAAATGTTATCATAACAAACATCTGAGGGTTCGAATCGCAATTGTAAAGTTTATATTGGAGCTAAAGTTGGAGTGGACTGCAACGACGAAGGGTAAGGATTCTGAACATTATGTAATAAGCATTATAATAAGGTTTGAGGAGGGACTGTTCTCAAAACAGGCATTATAATGTGTTGTTATATAAGATGTGCTTAAAATTAATCGGTTGTTTAATGTAACGAGTTGGACAAAGTGGTAAAAGACACTAATTTATCGAGAATGAGAAGGAATGTTTTTGTTTCATTTTAGTTCTCTTGATTTTTAACCCCTTGCATTCCTTCCTTTTTTTGTTTTTTATCGTCACTAATAGACACATTTTTGATGTTCTAACATAAAAAAATGTTATACAGCATAACTCAAATATTGATTTGAATTTTATATTTTATGTGATTGGTCTTGTGAAAATTGTATTGAAAGGTTAAGCCTTTAACCATATCAATAAAAAAAAGAAAAAAAAAGAAAGGCACTTTTTCATGCTGGAGCGGCTTGGGAACTTTATATATAGGGTGATCGCACGCTGGGGTTCAAGCTCAAAGCCTCCAGGGTCAGATTCTTCCTGCAGAAGGTACATTTGTTTCTGTGATTTTAGCATCAAACCCCATTTGGGTGATTGGATTGCCTCTTGGTTGACATGAAGAGCTCATTAAACCACCATTATTTTCTTTCAACTCCCCACTTATTCAGCTGTAGAAAGCAAACAAAAACATTCTACAGACACCGCCTTCTTTTCTTAAGGTAAGTCTATTTATAGAGCTGCATGTTTGATTTCCCCCAACCCAGGTCTGGTTGATGATGCAGACGGGCCAGCTGTTTCACACCCATCTCGTCAAAAGGTTTGCACCCCTTGGGATTCTTCGCTTGTACCCCTTTGGCTTCCCGTTTTGTAATTCTAAGGCTGCCTAGTTTGTACCTCTAGGCATTGCAGATTTTGAACTCTAAGACCATCTATTTTGTTCCCCATGGCTGCCTGTTTTGTACCCATAAAGCTGCATGTTTTTACACCAATGTCTACCTATTTTGTACCTTCAGTGCCACTGTTTTGTTCTGCACCCCCAGTGTCGACTGTTTTCTATCCCAACAGCCACACATCTTGTACCCCAAGGGCCACCTATGCTGTAGCCATAGGGACAACTGGGTTTCTTTTTACCCCACGGCCACCTGATATGTACCAGTAGGCCTGCGGACTTATTAGCCCCAGGGCCACCGGTTTTACACTCCTAGGCCACCTGTTTTGTACCCCTACAGCTGACTATTTCTATTTCTGTTCACAAGAGCTGCCTGTTTTCTACCACAAGGCCTACCAAATATGTACCTTAATGTCCACCTATTTTGTACTCCTAGGGCTTGTTGTTTTGTACCCCAAGGCTCCCTGTGTTATACCCGTGAGCTTGCCTTTTATTTACCCCAGAGAAACCTATTTTGTAATCCCAAAGCCTCCTTTTTTGTAACTCCAAGGAACCTGTTTTGTACCCCTTTGCTGCCTGATTTGTACCTCCTCCGCCACCTATGCTGTACCCTAAGGGCTGTCTGTTTGTCTCCTCCAATGCTATCTGTTTATACCCCCCTGTGCTACCTATGTTGTACTCCAAAGGGACACTGTATATCCCAATGTGATGCTGGAAATGCTGTTGGAGAGACAGGGCCTCCACGCCCTTGTCCTGACACTTCTCTGTTGTTGTTTACTCTGTGTTTTTCTGCACAGGAGTCCAGTTTAGATCCCTGGCAGTTCAGGTCTTAATTCTTACCTTTTGGCGAACAGTACCTATGGAATACCCTTAGGGCAACTATTGGTAGGGATGAACCCATGTTCCCCTAGTGTATTGTAGAGGAGGAGTCAAGTACCCCAACAAAAGCTGCACCCTCATGTTGCCTATGTGTTGGGAGCCAGACATTGAGACACATGCAGTACCATTGAGGATGACTGTACTGCAGAGAATTCTGGAAACAAGGGATTTGTTGAGAACACCCTATATGCATTCAGAAAGAAATAATGGCCCAATGGACAAAGTTACTGAAGAAGTGTGACAATGAGTGAAACAGAAGACTGGTGATGTCATGCAAAGCTGAGCTGACACACACAGAAAAGATGAACAAGGCAAAAGAACATAGACGTTCAATAAGATCTGAAGAGGAGGTGTTGAAGATTAGCAACATTTCGGGCTCGAGATGAAGATGCTCCTGTTACAGAATGAATGAAAAAGATGCAAAATCAGTAGACAAAGTGATCTTAAGTCTGGCCATGTAGTGAATTGTTTGCAGCGAAGCGCCAACGTATATACAAAGGAATGTACAGAATCTGGATATTCCACAATGCACTTTAGCAGACCTGAAACCCTATGATTGGAAAGGGTTTTCAGTGTGGCGTAGTTGCAAAATAACTGATGGCTGAGGAGAATTTCAAGAAAGGTTTGGCTGACCCAGCACCATGAAGTTGAGGCCACCATGAGCATGGGTGCCCATCCAGTAGTTACATCAAAGTGAGAAAGAAACAAACTTCTGTTTGAGGTGGAATGGAAAAACACTGAAGGCATCAAAAGTTCATAATTTAATAGTATTAAATGCAGCAAAGAGCTTGAAAATGCAGTCTCCAGTCACACGGCCAGATCAAAAATCGACATTGGGTCGAGCTACACCAAAACCAAGAAGATACTCCCTTTTCTTCTCAGGCACAGAGAGCTATTGCAAGGCCAAGTTCACAGCCTTAATTGACTGGCAGACTGCAAGAGTGGTGATAGACGTTGGGCTAATTGGGAGGGGAAGCATGGCCACGCCAACCCTCACTGCACCTGGAGTGGTAGCCTGCATGCTGCTAGCATGTGGAATATTCCAGAAGGGTGCAAGGGTGCCAAAACAATTGTAAAGGGCCACGTATCAAAGAGCTCTGAATGACATGGAAGATGACTTGCACTTGGGATGAGCTTAGTTGCCCACCTTACTTTAGAGATCCAATCACTTCCCCCATGAGTATGGAACATATAATTAGATGTTCCCTCTAAACCTATCACATCCCCATGTAGGTTTTTGTAGTTTGCCACATAGTGTGACATCACTGATGACAAGTTTTTACCATTAAAGTTGTGTTTTTTATAACGTGCTGAGAGAATGGCGAAGGTCCATTGATTTCCCTTGTAACTCCCTGTTTTAGATAACTGCAAAAAAACCAGCACCAAGTTTTGCCAACTTTCTGAGTCGGTTTGATTATTGATGTTTGAGTAAATTCTGCATCCCCATCTATTTCTAAGTTTTGCTACCTCGTCTTAAAGGGCCCTAGGTCTATGAGTTCACGTGATAGTAGAGGTAGGATGGTTCAAGATCTGTCACCCAGAATGCTTTTAAGGGTCTCGGAAATATCGAATGTCCTCCACCATTTAGCTGGAGGACCGCAAGGCTTCCTGTGGATAGTGGCCGCAATCAAAATCTTGCAAGAAAATCGAAGCAGGTGGGATGGGTCCCTCTTTCACGGAATTCCCCTCTCAGTTTCTAGAGGCAGCTGAGCGGACCGAAGCCTCAGGTGGCCGGTTGAGGAGGAGACAATCCCGAGGGTTAGGAGCTGAAAAGTGAATGGTGAGTAGATTGAGATAAGTGGCACAAATAATTGTGTATTAAGTGGGGAAAGTGAAAATGGGGAGAAAGTAACAGAGGGTTGGTGGGTATTTGAGTTAATGATGAAGAGCATTGAGTAGAAGTATTTAGTTGTGGACGAGGAGTGATCCATAAAATAAGCCCAGAATCCTACGTCCAGGGACGTCTAGAAGGAGTTGTTTGAAAATCCAAGCAGATATATAGGCTACAAACAGATAGATCTGTTAAAGAAAAGAATTCACACTCGATCAGAGTCATTTTAGGGGTCAGAGTAGCCACATAGAGCATTGGCAGAAATATATGTTGGGGCCTGCCCGTTTGTCTGTTTGTATATTGGATGTGTTGTATGTATTAAGTAAATGATGAAATGTCGAAGAGGGACAACTGATAGATTGTGATAAAAAGCTGAGAGTGGATTATTTATGTATTTAGTTGTTAAAGGTATTGACTGAACAGGTAGACTGAAGTAAAGTGAGACATAAAAGTTTGGAGCTGTGACGATTGGTACACACTCATATTGTATTGTTTGAAAAGTATTTTTCTGTGTAAAATAACAGTAAGTATTGACAGTTGATTGTGACTAGTCATGATGGAAGATGTTACTCCGCTCATGCACCTGTTCAAACAGCTGCCAAACCACGCACCAACGCTTAAGCAGTATAGTGCAGAATGGGTCAAGTGCATGGCAGACAAACCGTTCAAGCCATGGCCACAAGGGGGATCGCTGTCAAAATCAGTTTTGCAACATATTACCACATACCTGCATGAGGCGTACATGTGAAAGTAGTTAGAAAAAAGGTTAGCTTGCCTAGAGCTTTGGAAAATGTACCAGGAGGGACGGGTGACTCATCTCCTGAAGACTGGATTCTTAACCAGTGTAAAGAAGTGGGTGTTGAGCCTTCTACTCCCCCTATCGTGCCTGAGGTAAATGGCGATAGCACAAAAGAGAAAGGAGTGTATCCATTAAGGGAGCTTAAAGCAGCGGCAGAATACAGTAATCCGACAGATGAGGTGCCTGCATGTAGTAGTGACGAGAGTCCAGAAAAAACTCCAGAAAGGGATGTGATCTCTAAAGTCTTACGCAACAAAGAGAGAAGTCAACAACCAAGTATGTGACCTTAGATATAGCATGAGAAATAAAGAGATGGAAGGGAGAACATAATAAAGCTGATCAGATAGCGCTCAAACAGAATGAATGTATGGGAGGTCAGCTATTGCTCAGACTTGATGTACTGCAAGGGGGAGATCAAAACGAACAAGATAAAAAAAGACAGGGAACAAGAGAAGCAATTGAAAGAAGACAAGGCTAAAAGAAAGAGTAGACTAAGACGGGAACAAATATATCAGGAAGAACAGCAGAGAAAGTTCGGAAGAGCAAAGAAAACATGACAATAGGCAGAGAGAGCAATCAAAGAACGAGACAGGCTAGAAAAAAAAGAGAAGAAGAGGAAGAACAGAAATTAACAGATAAAAGAATACCAAAAAGCAGAGATGAGGGGGTGCGGAGGGCAAATGAAAGAAGGGAAGTGAAGAGACAGGAAGAGGAAAGGGTTACAGAGGAAGGAAAGAAATGAAGAGAATTTGATGAGGAAATGGAATGAAAGAGATGGCAGTGGACATGCAACATTGATCGCATTGAAAGAGAGCTAATGGAACCAAGTCCAATAGTATTATGGGTGGACATAGAGGAGTTCCTCCCGTCACAAGACCCTATGCCAGGACCCTCTAGAATAAATCTAGAGGAGAATTTTGAGATAGGAAATATTGGCGACAGAATCGAAAAAGCTTATCAAGAGATGAGGGCAAAAGATGAATCAAGAAATAAGGGGAAAGATGATCGATCTGAAAATGCCCACCCACGAGGCAAAGAGGGGGGCGTGTTTAGCCTCAAGCATAGAGCCTTGTCCTTGGACAGGCTGACTCTAAACAGAGATGAGAAGGAGGACTGTCATACAAGTTGGGGACAAGATATGTCAGACAAAGAAAGGGAAACCTTCCATGGGGAGGAGGGTGCTGGTGCGTGTGGTACCGTGGGGTATTTTCAGACGGACAAGGAAGTGATGTGGTCAGATTTGGACGTGCCTAAAGAAAGGACGCCATATCTTAAAAGGCAACCTCTTAAGTGAGAGGATGTCATGACCACTGTGAGGGGGCACAAGTTGTGCCACAAGCAGGATTCCACCAGAACCCCGAGCGCCTTTAAACCACTGCAAAAGGGCTCCTGGAGCCAGTCCTGGCGCCTTTGGCACCAGGCTCATATGTAGGAAGGAAGGGCTGTTCGAACTAAGTCCCATTTATGTACATGGGTCTTTAAATCCAACATGGAAGCACCCATACAGTCTAGTTCTAAGAACCAAGCCATGCGATCTAGTGCTTTGGGTGTGGCAGGCCTGGAACTACTTTCCCTGGTACTACTTTACTTTAGATCTGGAGATGGGGGGCCTGAAAGCCTTCCCGCGCAGAATCCGACCAACCCCAGACCCAGAAGGCCCTCGGGCCAATCCCAAAGAGGGAGTCAGGGAGGTAACCCCACACATGGGACCCCTAACTTCCCTGACTACATCAACCCCCGCTATAAGGGAAATAGACCCATCCTGGGTTATGTGTGGACTCCTCCAGCCCAAGCGGGGGGGGATCCAACCAGACACCTGGAAACCCAGGAAACTTCCCTCCTCACTTTCCCCAGGAGGGCAGTAATCCCCCAAATGCCGGACCAAATGTCTTTCCCCAGTACCCGCCTAACTTCAACCCCCAAAACAACCCTTCTTTCTTTCCCCTCTTTCCTGAGCCCAGACAGCCCAATCCAGGAGAGTGGAGGCCAAGGGTGGAGGGGTAGCCAAACTTTACTAACAAGGGGTATTATGCGAGAAGGGATAGTTACCCTTCCTGGGATCAACCCAGGGTAGACCTGAGGACCCCGTACCAGCCACAACGGGTGTCCCAACTAGAGCACCAGGTCCAGAACATGGCACAGGATCTGGGTCGCATTCTGATGGCTCAACAGAACCCTCAGATGAGCATGGCGGCCCAGAACTCCTCAAATCCAGGGTCTGGTGCTCCAGAACAATGACGGCCGAAGAGCCCCGACAACCCACCGCTTCTCCAAGCAACGAGTTGGGGGTAGATCTCTCTCGGCAGCAGGGGCCTCCCTCTGGAACAGCCTTCCTACCTCCCTGAAACTTGAGGAGAACCATCTCCGGTTCCGGAAGCACCTCAAAACCTTCCTCTTTGCCTCTGCTTTCTCTCCCCATCTCCCCTGCTAAAATCACTGAAACTGCACTGAATCTACAACCGGGCCACTCACCGTTCTCAGTCCTTGGCCCAGCAACTTTTCCCTGCACTGCCTCCCTGGCAAACCCTGCACTGCGGGACTGTCTCTGTATCCCTACAGCCCCTCCTCCCTAGCACTTGTCTGCACTTACCTTGCACTTGCCACCAGCTGGCCCTTATTATTTATCTTGTATTCTACTAACCCTATACTGCACTTTTCCCCTCTCCCTTTCCCCCTGCACTTTTCCCTTGCACTTTGAGATCTGAATGACACTTGCCCTAGTAGGATTGTTGTCTGTCTCCCCTTGTTCCCCCCACCGCCTCGTCGCGCCTTGAAACACTTGTGTATAGGCGCGTTACAAATGCCATATCATATATCATATCATGCTTAAACCTAAGCCTCTTATTGTGGAGCTTAAGAGTACAGTAGTGGCATCAAGTGTCTTCACAGATGATAGCATGGAGGAACACGGTAGTCGTAAGGATGGTTGGATATACAGCATAACAAAGCCCTTGAATTTCAGAGAAAACACTTTAGTTAACGAGCAATTCATTTGAAACAGTTCAATGCAACAAAACATTTGCTAATCAATGATCACTCTGCTCAACCCTATTTCTTCTCCTCTGGAGTTGCCCACCTTTCCTTGCTCCCTCTACACATCCCACCTCGTCTGCTACCACTGGCACCTGTTTGGACCCCTTGGTGCTTCCACTTTCTACAATGCTCTGTTCCTTCCAAGCTAGGTTGGCACTTTATGCATCCCAAATTTACATACATATATTTGGTGAAAAAACGTTTTTTTGGAGAGACATTAAACTCCTACTTTTAAGCAACAACCCCCTGGAAATGTGGCATCTGTAGGACGCTATGCTACCTTAACTCTGACCCCATAGCGCAGCCCACAAGCATAATGATGTCTGTGCATTTAACATCACAAATGACACCACATACATAATGTATGACATCATCAGTGATATCAGTGAAACTAGAGCACAATCATGTCATTATATGACAGATGACATTCTGATGACCTCTAATATGACATCACTTATGATAGCTTCAATGACATCACCTTTAGTCTGGATGACATGTGAGTGAGTGAGAGACATCATTTAGAAAAACAACACTAGCACAACTAAAATAGGTATATGGACTCAAGTATATTGTTTGAGCTCACCTCACATATTAAAAAAGCGTTTCTCTTCAACCATGGTTTTCTAGTAAGCATGAGCCAAACTATATTAAATAATCAAAAGGTGTTCTAATCCTTGAACACTCTGTGTTTAAATGTGCACCTTTTGCTGACAAAGTGCACAAAGTGGTTACTTTACACATTCAAAATATGCTGAAATCTAGATTGTATGGATGTAATCACAAGTTCAAAAGTCCATATTAAAGCCTTTGAGATCATGATGGTAACCCTAGAGTACTAGCTAGTGTAGGTATGCAAGTGCAGGATTCCAGAGCAATATATTAGGACACATGAGAGGGAACTGTATCTCAAGTACCATTTTTTCACAACACTCTAACTGTGAGTACAACGAAGGTCAATGTTGGGTCCAACTTCTCTACGCATTAGAGTTAACAACATCGACTGAAGTTATCGTTACAATATTGCTTCCAGAGAAAGAGGCATTTGTGAAATATGTAATGTCATGTGTGCTGGTATGAGCAGTGCGTGCGGTACAGTATAGCAGTACAAGATCGGCGCGCACGTTATGGTTGCTTACCATAAGTGGCGGAGTTGTGTTTTTTAGATTTTGCACTACAACCATAAGAACCCTTGAATTATAAAGTGTTTTCAATATATAACCACACACACAGACACACATTCGACCATGTTCTTTTTCCTTTTTACACCTGTTGTCATGTGTACTTCAGTTGTATCAATGCCCTTCTTTAGGACATCTTGTATATTGCACACACAATTGATTGACTTTTTAGCAATGCTATTTATATGCATTGTGGGTACCTGCTCCCTACTCAGTTTGGTTGAATGATACCAGGAACGTCCTGTCTCAAACCATGGGTGTGAGATTTAAATGATTCTGGCAAGCAAGCGCACATTTAAGATGTCTGACTACTTACCTAAATCCCTTCCACGTGCTTGACCACAATGTTGAATTGGGCTCCGCTCCCCAGCAGCAATACTCGCCAATATTTACATGAGCGCACAGAAGCCATGAAGTGATCTGGAAAAACAATAAAATCATGAGTGATAAAAGAAATATGTCCCAAATTACCTATAAAACACTGGAAATGTCGTACTAAATGACTAGCAGGTGTTCATATATGGGCTGTGATAACAGACTACTACTATTCATGTCAAGATACTAACAGGGGAACATCTTGTCAGCAGACCTGAGAGTGGTAACATAAACAGATCATAATGAGGTGGCCTTCCATGGTGTTGAGATATTTGCAGCACATGCTGGGCAGAAAGGCAGTAAAGGTGAGGTAGATTAGGGAAATGCTGCGTTTGTTTTTCTCCCTTCCTACGTGCATGAATTATTGTGTTGAGAAATAACGTATATTCATCATTACGTTAGTAAAACGTGTGTGTGTGTGTGAGAGAGAGAGAGAGAAAGATAGAGAGATACAGCCAGCACGAATGAGGAGTGGAGTGGAAGAGAGAGAGAGAGAGGGGGAGAGAGAGAGAGAGAGAGAGAGAGAGAGAGAGAGAGAGAGAGAGAGAGAGAGAGACACTATTGATGCATGGCTCTAGAAGAAGGGGGTGACAGAAATTGGCAGTGAATTTGAGGGGAGGAAGTGACGGATCGAAGGCTTGCAGTGTTAATGAGAGCAGATGGGTAGAAACAGTTTTCTGTGTGATGGTGTGTCTCCAGGTGGTTCGTTGTGAAGAGACTTTGGATGCGTTGGTCAAGAGGGTAGCACCACGTGTTAGTATCCTGCTTGACTCTTCACCGCGAGGTCCATCAGTAGAGGGGTAGATGTGGAGGATGCGTGGTGTATGTTTGCTGGAATGGCAGAACTAGAATGTGGACTCAAATGGCAGATGTGTTTGCAGTTATGCAGAGCAATCTCTGTGCAGCTGTGATCCAGTGGGTACAAGCAGGCATTCAGCTTTACTGTTTGAGTGTGTGGGGGCTGGGGGGAGTGCCTAGTGGCATGTGAAGTGAAAGGTGGGAGGAAGTAATGGTGAGCATCTTATAGGACAAGGTCTACCACAATTATCCTGGTCTACTAATTGTTCTTAGCACAGCCTGAGCCTTTATTCAAGGAGTGGGCTTTGTGTTCGCTGTCTGTTGTAAAGGATTGCATGGAACGAACAACCTGATTCAGTCTGCAGTGAGAATTTCAGCACTTTTTACATTAATTAGGCTTCGTTGACTGCCAAATTTTATGGATTTCCAGAAAGTCATGTTAACATCCGAAGTGTGGAGACATCAGGGTTTGGCTGTTGGGCACTTGACATGGAAGACACAGGGCTTGATTCATGGAATTTGTAGCATGGTTGAAAGTGACTTTGCACTGCTGAAAAGTGACTTTGCATTGCCAACACAAACCCTGTTAAATGGACGATGTATACAAATGCTAGTTGTTGTGTTATAGCTTTCTAGAACTTACGTTTGCACAGAGTCTTTGGTGATTGTGCTGTGAGGATGGAGTTGAAAATGATGGTTAAATACTGCACAGTGAAGAAGGGGAACGCTCCCAGTGAACTGAGTTGTGCTTTAGTAGGTGGTGGTTCAGTTTATAGTTTTGTTTTGAGGTGCTGCCCTTTTTGCCTATGCCGTCATGATAGATATTTAGTTGCAGAGTTGTTGGCATGGGTTCAATGTGTTGTTGCAGGCTGATGGGCTCATGAACTCTTCAATACGTTTAAACATTTATTTCAGGGGATATTGTTCGAGTTGTGTGTATTGTGTACATACATACATATACATACATGTGTTCTTCTTTTTTGGCCTTTACAATCTCTCTCCTGTCGGCACCGATCTGTGCATAGATGTGTCCGCCTCATAGTAGTTTTTCTTTCAGATACATTGAATACTTCAATGTTCTTCTCTTAAGAACATTGTAGTTCATGGTGTGCCATCTGCCATGGCCACCCTGTGAAGAGGGTGTTCTGGGCCCCCGGGGCCAGTGGGGGGACAGAGGTAGTACGCATCCGAGGGCAAAGGGGGTTACACCCCACAACACAAACAAACAGACCCTACAGAAACAACACAGCAGACAGAAAAATACACCGGGGAACACATGGAGGCCCACAAACTGTGTAGAGCGACTAGATTAGGTTAGAACCGAATTATGCTGATATCTTGTGAGATTTCAAAATCCTGCGTGACATCATGGGCCAAGCCTATATAAGGTTCTGCTAACCAGTAACATGTGCTGGTTGTTTCAGGAAGCCCGCTTGGATGGATCAAGGTGCAGCTTCTTCTCAACCAGAGAAGGCGTATGTGCGGATTCTGCACCAATGCTTTCTGGATCCCTCAGCACTGTACTTGACAGGTGAAACAACAATTCCCTGGTTAGTTTTTACAAAACTTGACTTCTCACGCATATCAGTATTTGCAACCAGGTATTAAGGATTGACCTGGATTCCCTTTTTGGGACTATCCTGAACTTTCATGTATCTCCATGCACTGCAAAAATGAGAACATTTTATAAAAGGAAGAGTGCTTATATTTTTAACAAAAGAGCATGTTACTACCTTGTTTTAAGGACACCAAGAAATCTCCAGAACACATTTGGACTATTTCAAGCTTATATGTGGGGTGAACTAAATCTCCCCTGAACTCTTGGACACATCATCTCCAGTGTGAATCAAACTACAGCAAAACCCTAGCTGTAGAGGATAAAAAAGATGAAAGATGTTCAGGCTTTGCTGGTCTGGACTGAACAGGAACACTTATTTTACATAATCAGGCACCATTCATTCTTGGTGGGGACATTAGGGACAAGGAGGAGAACACACAATAGATCCGTAATGATCTTACCTTGGCATTTCAGGGCAATGTGGTAGAAATTGAAGACTTCTAAATTAAGGGCACCAACAGTGCAAAGACACCACCAGCCACAAGACACCAACATCCCTCTCCCATTGTAGCATTTGTAGCCTCATCAGTCAACATGGATTGCTTGAGGGTGGATGGGATTTGGCATCAAGAGAAGAGTCAGTGACATGCCTGGAAGCTGCCAGCCAGGTAGGACATTACATCACCTGGAAACCATCACTTTTTGGGAGCATTTATATGTGCTTCTTCAGGGCATCCTAGGTAGGGTCGAGCAGAGATTTGATTTTGACGAACTTAACCAACTGATGATTCTTTTTGATTGGAGATGTGATGGATGTGATGTTATGTTATGTTATGTTATGTTATTAAGCTTTTATAAAATGTCAATCTCCACCATAGTTGCTTTCAGAACTGGTACCTTGTCTGAGAAAATGGCATATTATGCCACCTAGGGGTAAAGAGAGCACGGTCTGCGATAGACGAAGAAGGAATAAACACAGTGCAAAAAGTGTGGGTAAGGACATCCAGGAATAGAATAATGGTGCAGAGAGCAAACAAACTAGAAATATACAATGAGACTGTGGTAGAGGGCATATGATGGTTTAAGTGATGAATCATGTGTAATGGTGTGCAGTGAATGAAACTGAATGCTAATATTGAAAGACAGCAAATAAGAATATGCGTGGTAACTAAAAAGTCTAGTACTGGCATGTTCCCGTACCAAGATAACTTGGAAGGATTGCTTAAATTAGTGAAAGCATACTTGTGCAATGGCTCCAAGATGTTTTTGGGAGTTCATTTACATGTGGAGGCCAGAAGTGCCAGGTTGTGTTTTTAGGTGCACCCTCCAAATCCCTGGTATGTAAACTGTGAATTCCAAGTAAACTGTTAAAGTGACAGAGATAAAGATAGGCGGAGACGTGTGGAAAAAAGAAAGCAGTCTAGCAGTGGATTCTCAATACTCACCTACCTGAGTCTGATGCTGGTTGGCTGTGCAGGCGTTCTCTACTTTGGCCTGCAGTGTTTCTTACTAAATCCTGTTTGCAGCGTGGAGCATGCGCAGAGAAGTGTAGAAAAGTGAAAGCAGTCTGGCAGACTGTTGACTGGCCTGGAATCAAGGGTCCAAGGTACTGTTTAAAGTAACTTAGCATCTGGAGTCCAGTTGCGTGGAGGTTAGCCAACTTGTTTGCTGCTTAGCTATCTGGTTACGCAATCTGACTCAGCCTTTTTAGTGATGGCGACGATAGGGGCCAGAGGTGTGTCGCACCAGGCATCAACAAACACTATATGCCCCGTGTGTCCGGTCAGCCCAAGAAGGCATGCCTGCAAACCCTCCAATAAACCAAGAGCTGATTTCATGACACAGGGGTTTCCTCCCCAAGAGGACCTAATTGTTCATCCAGTTCTGCTTTCCAATTTGGATATAATGGATGCTATATTGGATGCTGAACTATTAGATGCAAACACTGCTTGATTGTGGGACCACCTTAGCATGGGCTTCACCAGTGAGTGATCCAGTGGAAGGTGGGGCAGGGGAGGGGTCCCTTGTCCAGTCAGTTTCCTCTTAGGCCGTTACGAGACCAACCCAGATGGCTCTGACGACAGCCCATGTCCACTTTGAATATGGGGAACAGGGCAGCACTTTGCCCGACAAGGTGTGGGACTCTGCCTTGGGGGATCTTAAAGCCTCTTCATCACAACAATTGGCTGCAAGACTCTCTAATAATATTGTGGCTATTCAGTCTCAACTGAATCAAAATATTTCAGGATTGTGAACTGCAGTCCTTGTTTGTCGAGAAATTCTGCCAACACTTGTCCTTTGCCCCCCAGGAAGGAGAGTGATCACTTTGTTTACTCCCCTCAACCTATGTTGGCAGTGGAAGACCTTTTGAATCCAGGTAATTATCTGGCTGCCGAATAATATTCGGCTAATCCCACCCCTGTGAATGGTCATTCCCGAAACTCCTCAGACTCTACGAATACAACTGGAAGGCTCTTCCCTCGTGGGCCATTATCTCAGCCTGCCCATACCTCGGCTGCAGCGTCTTTTCAACTTCAGAATAATATCATGTCGGCCTTGACTATATCTTTGGCACCTTTTGTGAAACTGTGCAAGTGGATCTTGGTCACCTGGCCTAAGCCCCGCCCACCTGGTGCCTTCCTGGTTGCTGCTCTTTTTCCCACTTAGCAAGCCCCACCCAACAGGTGCCTTTGTGGTTGCTACTCTTATTCCCTACGTAAGGAGCCCTCCAGTCTCGTTTCCTTTGCAGATGGGGAGCAGGTGGAAGTGGATCTTGGTCACCTGGCCTAAGCCCCACCCACCTGGTGCCGTCCTGGTTGCTGCTCTTTTCTCCACTTAACAAGCCCCAACCACCTGGTTGCTGCTCTTTTTCACTTCTTAAGGAGCCCTCCAGTCTATTTTCCTTTGCAGATGGGGAGCAGGTGCAAGTGGATGTAGGTCACCTGGCCTAAGCACCGCCCACCTTCTTAGCCCTACCTCTTCCTTCCCTTAACTCTTAGATCAAGGGCGTCTCTCTCCCAGGCGTCCGAAGCGAAGGGCAGATGGAGAAAAGGGCAAATCATGTTTGGACCTGTTCAGACCAGCAGGATCCAGGGCCTCAATCCCTGCTCAGACAGCAGGTAAACATGCACCAACATGTGTTTACTGCCTCTGTTCCCACAGGTCATCCCCACCCCTCTGGTCCCCCCATGATGTCCCATTGTGCCCCCCTTCTCGCACACAGGTGTTGCCTGTTTTGCTTGATTATTCTACACTGCTCCCCCCCCCCTTAACCTACTTCTGCAAGACTCTGTCCTGATACATTCTGGTTTCACCACCACTGTCTTGTGGCCAATGCTGGATTTGACTTTTATGGACTTCATTTATTCACGGTGCGTCACCCTTTCTCATGGTGGCCCTGAATCATGCTGTTCCCATCTTCATCTTGTATCCAGGGTTGCAACATTATGTGTTACTAGTGACTTCTGCAATTGTATTTGCTCTCCCCTCCTGCTTCTCCACTGTTTTTGACTGCTTACTCTCTGTTCTCTCCTCCTCTCCCTTTCCCCCTTTTCCCACCTCAACCCCTCCTCCCCTTACTTTCTTCTATGCACTTACTCTATCAGAATTGTCTTTTGACCGAGTATGATAGCAATTTTGTCTGTCTCCTCCTCCGCTCTTTAGTCGCACCCCCCCTCCAGCACTATCTGAACAGTCGTCAGGCCTAGTACGATAGTCGCTTGTTTTGTTATTCACCTCCCTTTCCACACCCCTCTCCCTCACCTTTTATTTTCTCCGGCTCTACAGAAATGTCATCAGGCATAGTACGGTAGTTGCTTGTCTATTTCCATTTCCTTCCCATTCTCCCCCTCCCTTCCTTATCTATGAGCCTCATTACGAGGTTGGAGGAAATGGAAAAACGATGCCGGTAAGGGATTACCGGCAGCCCTTACCGGCACCGCATACCGCTTCTGGGTATTCCCACTCCACAACCCGGTATTAGCGCCACCGCTGATACCGCGCTCCCCCGTACCGGCATGTGCGTGGGCACGCAGCCCTTCAGACCGTAAATACCGTGATGCCACTAACAGGAGGACATCACAAGTCAGGCGGACATGCAAATACCAGCATCATGAAGGCCGTAATAAGGGATACCGGGATGCCGGCAATACCGGCATCGCAAACCACCCACAAACAGCAATGTGCAGTGCTCCCAACTGCCACAGGTGCACACAATCAGCACAGGTGGAGGCAATGGAGTCTGGCCCAGCACAAAAGAAGCACACCCACACACCACACCCCTTTCCACACCAAAATGATTCCACTTGTAGTAGTAATACTGGGGCTGGAGGACATGCTTGCATTGTTACACCAGCAACAACAACAGGCACCACAGAGGAGACGCAGTAGGAGAAGGAGGGTGGGACAGGCCCAGGAAGCCCCACCAGTGCAGCCAGTGGTACCACACAGGCAGCCCCCAATACCTCACATCAGAGCCAGTCCATTCAACCTAACCCCTGAGCAGATCCACACCCTGTACCGTCTGGACCGGGACACCATCACCACCATTGTGGACATGATACACAACAACATTGTCAGCCTGATAGAAATACGCACCACCATCCCCCCTCTACTGAAGGTAATGTCTGTACTCCACTTCCTCGCCACAGCTACCTACCAGCACACAGTGGGGCAGATGCATGGCATATCACAACCCTTATTTTCTTGCATGCTGAACCAAGTGCTGGATGCCCTCCTAAAGCACTCAAGGAACTACATAACCCTACCACGGACTGACCAGGAGATATTTGACACGAAAGTTGGCTTCCATGCACTGGCAGCCATGCCAAATTGTATAGGTGCACTTGACTGCACCCATGTAGAATTGGTGGTCCCACATGTCACAGAGGCAATGTACCACAATCGTAAGCTATATCACTCCATCAATGTACATATGGTATGTCACTCCACCAAGATCATCACACATTGTTGTGCCGATTTCCCAGATTAACTCATGACTCAATGGTCCTGTGGAATTCCACGCTACAACGCTACATGGAGTGACATGCAGAATAACATGCCTGGCTGCTTGGTAAGTCACATGACAGTCACATGGCAGTGTAATGGGGTGTGAGATGCAAACACCACCATGGCGTCATTGTTGTGGAGACAGCACAACGTCCACATCGCAAAACACGGTGCCCCAAAGCATCACTAACTGAACATGACTACCAATCCCCATAGCAATGATACAAGTTGCACACCAATTACAGCATGGCCAACTTACAACCACCCTACATCCCACAACACGTCCACCACCCATCATCAGACCTCACCCTCTGTAACGCAATCCAGCAACATGCTGTGTGTATGCACAAAGTAAATGTCTGCAACAATTCACAACACAGGACAAGCATTCATGAGAGTGCACAAATCAAAACCACCAAGGAAATCCACTGCTTGTCACAGGGCCACCACCACAGTAGCGCAGCATGTCATCATGGGAATAATGAGCGCAGAATGATAAATAATGCATAGACTACTGCCAACGCTGCCAGTAAGAAAATCATATTGATCACTACACATCACATATTTAAAACAAACACAGTGATATGCGTCCACAGTGCATGAGCAACATCAAGGCAGTGTACGGCATTTATCAGCTTGAAGACGCAATGCACACCATAAGACCATGGCACAACACACAATGTGGCAAGGTAAAATGTGTGCATGCAACCAGGGACATGTGCATGTGAACCACAAATATCTGCAGGCATGTGTGATAAGTACAGATGTCCATAATGAATTGACTAACACATACCTTATTTTGCACCCATGCAGGTGATAGTGGCTAGCCCTTGAAGACGTGGCTCGTCACCCCTGAGTGTTCTAGGTAGGTCGGATGACACATCCTCCACAGTGAAACACACCTGGCCTTGGCTCTGTACCTCATCGTCACTCTGAGGTGCCATACGTCAGGTTCACACATGTTTGAGGTGGTGTATGCTGTGTGACATGCCTTTCTGATGTGGACTGTGTGCAGTGTGACACATGCCGTTTCCATGTTTGTGGGGTGTGTCTCAGGTATGCCATTGGCATACTGCATGCATGTGGATGTGTCAGTGCTGAGGACGGCATTTAGGCAGGCATATGTCCATGTGTGTGTAATGGGCCATGCATTGCCTCATGGCACGGTCACATTGGTGGATTATCATCATACTTTGCATTGCAGTGTTTTCTTAGGACACTCAACTCCATCTGTCGATGACGTGGTTCCATGTTCCATCTCGCCCACACCTTTGATCGACTCTATGCCGATTGTACTGTCGCTGGTCTCCTCCCAGCGGCTGAGTTTTATTGGGCTAGAGCCACCACCAGTAGCCAGGCCCTGGTTGGCCGACAAGATGTTGAGCACTCTGTGGCGCAGATTGTCCCATTTGAGATGTCCTTCACTGTGCAGGGGGTGGTCCCAACCGCACTCACTTTCTGGGCTACTAGCTCCCAAATCTCTTTTTTCTTTAGCTGGGCTGCTCTTTTGAGGTCATTTGCAAAGACCACCTCAGCATTTTTAGCCAGAGTGTCTGCAAGCTTTGTCAGTTCATCCTCCGAGAACCGCTCCTTCCGCTGCCGGGATACCCCTTTCTTGACTGCCTTTGGCATGATGCTGGTGGATTAGTAGATTTTCTTGTGTCGGAGTGAGGCTCCAGAATTTCTTTTCAGAATTTGTTTTCGACAAAATGGAATTTCAAAAATGTGTTTTTGCAAATTTGACTGGATACCATTTTTTTGACAATAGAAATATAGCAGTGTCTGGGTAAGGGCCCTAGAGGTGGTGTGTGTGAAGTTTTAAGCAAATAGTCTGGTTTTGATTGCTTTGCGTAAGGCTAGATGAGAAGGTTCAGCTCTGAGGGCACTTGCGAAGGAGTTCCAATGCCTGGAGGCAAAGGAGGAGAAGCTCACACATCCACCTGTGGGAAGTTTAACTCTGGGGAAAAGGCAGTAGATTAGCATATGGTGTTCTTGTGGGTCTGGAGACATGAGGAATGATTACTCTGTGAGAGAGGTAGGGGGTGCTATGTGATGGATGCATTTGTGCGTGAGGGCAAGAGTTTTGAAAATGATGCACTGGCGGACAGGCAGCCAGTGCACTTGCTGTCTGGCTGCTGAGATGTGTTCTCTTTTGAGGATGCCCAAAGCAGCACAAAGGGCATTATGTAGAATAGTTTGGAGTCTGTCCAAAGTGTTAGCTGAGGTTCCCATGAAGAGGATATTACAATAGTCCAGCCATGAGCCTATTAGAGCTTTAGCAATTGTCAGGCAGTTTATGGTGGAGAGGAACGGTCTGGTGGCGCTGAGGAGTTTAGAGTAGTAGGCTGCCGAGGCAGCAATTGCGCTAGCTTGTCTAGACATAATTAGGTTGGCATTTAAGTAGACTCTCAGTGTTCTGACTGATTGGGAGACAGGGATTGTAGTGTTGTTGATAGTGAAGGATAGGAACTGGTCATAAAGTTTGATGCGTGAATCAGTGGGGGCTAACAATAATAGTTCAGTCTTATCCCCGTTCAGGCAAAGCCAGTTTTCAGCCATCCATGTGTGGATGGTGGCGTAGATGGAGTTAAGGGTTTTGGAGTCAGCCTCGTAGTTACCGGACGAAGGAATGAGGACTTCATTATCGTCGGCATAGTTGGTGTACATGATGCTGAGTGAGTCAAGTATGTTGAATAGAGAAATTGGGAAAATGTTATATAGCGTGGGGGACATGCAAGAGCCCTGTGGGACTCCAAATAGGATGGTGTCTGGGGTTGTGGCTGCTTGGTCTGAGAAGACATGCATAGCTCTTCCTTGAAGTAATGATGCAATCCAGGTGATTCCATTGGGAGAGAAGAAGGCTGAAGCAGAGAGATGTTGACAGAGTAGTTTATGGTCCACCAGGTAAAATGCTGCTGAGAGGTCCAGGAGGAGGAGTAGGGCAGGTTTGCCTGTGTCTCTGATATCGTCAGTTTGTTTTTTAATGTCCATTAGGGGTGTCTCGGGTCCGTGCCCACGATGTTATCTGGATTGTCGGACGCCTAGGATATTGTTTGATTCTAGGAATTGCTGGACTTGCAGGTAGGCTGCCTTGTCCAGAATTGTAAGTAGGAAGGGCACAGTGGTTATAGGCCCGCAATTATTGGGATTGGATGGGTCAAGTGAAGCCTTTTTTAGAAAGGGGCAAACCCATGCTTCTTTTAGGCTGGAAGGAACCAATCCTGATGCAAAGGAGATGCTCATCAATACCGGGATGAAGGGTATGAGCAGGTCTGCACACTCCTTGATAATGGAGGCTGGGTTGATATCCCCTTTGCACATGGAGGGTTTAATGTTCTTCATGATCGCGGCAACTTCAGTCTCATTGACCTCTCTGAACGAGAAGAGTGTTGTGTTGTAAACCACCTGGTTGGGGGCTGGTGGCTGGTTGCTGGGCAGGAGTAGAGGGGTGTGGATGATATGATATGATATGGCATTTATAACGTGCCTATACACAAGTGTTTCAAGGCACAAAATGGAGTTGACTAGCCTAGGTTTTGTTCTGAAGGGTGTCAAGATTGTGAAGCATGGCTGTCTGGAAGTCAGTGCACCAGGCTTAATTTTTTTGGATGGCTTGGAGGGTTGGGGGGGTCGGAGTTTCTAGCTCCCTGAAGATAGTAAATATTTCCATACAGTTTGATTTGGTGTTGGTGATTCTTGTATTGAATGAATTGGCCATGGCGAGAATGATCGCTTTTTTTTAATCATTGGACAGTGTTGAATTCGAGTTTGTCTGAGGCAAGTTCGTTGGTTTGCCACTTCAATTAGGCTGTGCGCTTTTTAGCTTTTATGGTTGTGGAGGCTGCAGAGGCAGCAAAGGATGAGGATTTTACTGAAGCTTGTGTGGTTCCTAATATTTAGCCCTTACCCTTGCTGGGTAGGTTTAATTCATGAGGTGTGGCAAGCTGTCAGGTCTTAATTGACAAATCGATTCCAATTTCAATGTCCACATCTCAGTCTTTGGAAGATCACAGCCCAACTGTATGCAAATATCTAATATTGATATAGTAGTTTGTGAGAAAGGGGCAGAAATACCACTTCAGGTGGCTATTGTGAATAATGCAAATAGCGCCCAACAGGCCCCTAAAAAGTCCTTCCTCATATTTGTGAAACAAATAGTCACACAAAAGAATAGGACACATTGAACAACGAACAGGACAATTTAACCTTAAAAAAGAAAACAAAAAACATGCAGGGTTAAAAAGGTGAAATCAAATGATCTTAGGAATTATTACATAATCTAAAACCGCCACCCCCCCAAACGTTTAGTGACTTTGCAGTCCCAAAGATAGAGGTTGCGTTGCTCAGAGCTCTACAATAAAAAGAACCACATTCTAGACGATGTGGAAGGCCCTGAGGTAACCAGATCCCTTTTAGTGGAAAGTAATGGAAAATTGTATGTGTAGCAGAGAATTAACTTGATGATTTGGTGGACTTAGCAACATATTCCTGTGAAGACGTTGAGTCGTAAGTGAGTGTGGTAGTAGAGTCAGAAGACACAGATCCTCCAACTGGGACATGGCCTATTGCACTTTTTACAGTCCCCAATTATCATATTAAGTTATGTGGTGTGGCGCCCTCATATAAAAAAAGGGCACTAGCCGACAAGAAACATCAATGTTCGACTCGTAATTATTATTTTAAGAGCCTAGGCCTCATTATAATGTTGGCGGGCATGGTATGAACAGTGCTAGCAAGCCCCTGACACTGTTCATACCGTGCCGCCGAATTATGAGTTCTGCTCGTGGGTGTCTGACAGCCCGCCAGGTCAGACCTGGCAGGCTGTGTGGCACCCGCAAGCAGAATTTGTGATTGCACCAGCACCATTATCAACGGAGCAGCTGCAACCATCCTCACACCCATTCTGCCCTATGGGGCAGAATGGGGATTGGGAGCCCGGCAATACCACCACCTGTGAATGAGCAATTACTGGCCCATTCAACTTGTAATGGGCCAGTTATTGCCCATTCGTGGGTGCCGGTAGCGAGTTTGGCGGTAGCCGTGCCTGTAAAACAAGCACGGCCACCGCCAAGCTCATAATGAGGCCCCTTGTGTCTATGACCATACTTTTTAATTAGATCACTAAATAGAAGGTCTTGTTGCTTTGACAAGATAGAACAATCCATCACCAGGTGTTGCAAACTTTCAGTCGTATCATCCTCTTTGCAAAGTATGCACACCAAAGGACCCAATTCGTGGGCCCTTTGTTTGGTAGTCTCTTTCGTCTTTAATATATTCAAATGAAATCTAAAATATGGATCCCTGAAAAACCAATGGGGAAGCATTGACGATAGCTTGGCAGCAAATTTGTCTTCCGGCTTTCCTCCTGTGGTTTCCGATACAATCTGTATCTTTGTCTATCATCCTCTGTTCTAAAGCAGTTTTGGGAATATCATTTCTTCTTAATTTTGTCCGGGTTAGCATTCAATATTTCTAGTGATTCCCCCAGGTTCAATAAAAGAGTATGACACTTTCCTTCCCACTGTATCAACCCCGGTTCCCTGTGTTCTCCTAATGCTTTCTTCAAACATATGAATCCCCCCTTCAGTGACTCATCAGTGCATTTTCTATAAAAGCAGAGCATCTTTCACTCCACCACTGCCGCCAGAGAAGTTAGTGCCAGTTCCATTCTAACGGCTTGTATGGGTGTGCTTTGGGGTAATCGCAGTGTCCTTTTCCAGAATATCCCCTCTAGCTAAGGCCAATTCTTCATATCAAAGTTCAAAGAGGTTTCCGCCCCATATATTAAGATAGGAATGACCTTAGATCTATAGAATCTGATCAGAGGGATTAGGGAAAAGCCACAATACCGCATAAGCAGAACTTTCCCCAGGTTTCTAGCTGTTTTACCAGTGCTTCATACCTTGGAGCATCAATCACTCTAGTATTAAAAAAAAACCCAAGATACGTGAGTGACTGAACCAATGGAATCTTCTCACCCATCAAGTTCCAGTTCAACCTTTTGGCACTTACTTGGCCTTTTTGGAGAACCAAGGGCATGATCAATGATTTATTGCATTAATATTGAGTCCATATTTTCCTATATAGGATTGCAGAGCATCTAGTTGTTTTTGAAGAGACACTGGGGTCTGATCTATAAGGACCACATCACCCGCATATATCAGTCTCCCCAATTCAATTTCATGTTGGCCAAAGTTGGAGGGAAGCATCTTGTATCATCAAATGCAGAGTCTATATCAAAGATAAAAAGGTTAAAGAGCTCCAGAACCATTGGATACCCCTGCTTAAGGCCCTTATTTGTGCCTATTGCTCTAGTAGAAGGCCCACTTTATTTAATCGTATTTTAACTGTGGTGTCCTGATGAAAGTCCTTAATAGGTGCAACCCCACCGTGAGAGTTTGGCCCATGACAAAGGTCGTGAAACAGTATGAAATGCTTGCGTTAGGTCAATAAACACAATGTAAATTTTCTGTTCTTTATTCCTCTCAGTACAGCTCTTTAGCAAATTTAAGATGAAAATATGGAGGGTGGCGCCAATCCCTTTTACAAAGCCCGAGGAACTGGCCCAAACCTGTAAAGATTTGAATATTAATATTAAGCATCCAAAGATTTTTCCGGGAGCATCCAATAGGACAATGGAGCGATAATGAGTTGGTTCCAGGTGGCTTCCCTTCTTATGGATGGGGATGGGGATGATAATAGACTCTTTCCGTGAGTATGGGATCTTCTGTAATTTAATGATATAGGAGAATAGAATTGCCAAGAACCTGGCCCATAGATTTATGTCCTCTTCTAGGGCCATATTACTTAACCCATCGGGGCCACATGCTCTAGCGTGCAATGATTTTCGAATAATATCCGCAATAGCTTCAACGGTGGTATCTATCAACCCCACAACTTACTTTAGATGTTCTTAGTATCGGGACATTTCAGCCGGGTCAAAGAATGAGCCAAAATGAGAAATCCACACATCTGGCAGAATTGGATTCATCATCATTGCATTCTGGGCGGTATCCAATTGATTGATTAATCTCCACATCTCTGGTGGTATGCAAAATAATTGAGAGCACCATCAAACATCTGTTGATGTCCATTGTAGCTCCTTGCTTTAGACATATTGAAAATAAAACAGTCAGAGGAGACATTTTGCCAACTTCCTGCGTAGGTCTTGTTATTTGGTGTAAGAGTTATTCAGCATCCCCATCTTGCAGGTCGTGTTACTGATTTAAAAGGGCCCCCCGTGGGTTCAACTTAGTAAAAGGAATAGGTGCTAATAATGTCCAATGAAAGAAATTCCCAAAAAAGTGATTACGATATTACGTATTATAACGATAAAGTACCATTACTCAACAATGACTAAAGCACATCCAATAAGGACAACTATGTATTTATTCATTTCGTTTAATGTTTTTTAATGCACTAACATTGCAGTGCATCTGCTTCAAGGGTACAATTTTACACCCCATGACTGTGAAAAGCACAGTGCTGGATATCAAAAAAGACATGATTGCAATGAAAGTACAGGTACAGCAGGAACAAATGAGGACTTTCATTATGAGACAAACAAACAGTCATTGGAAGGCTGTAGAGTGGAGACAGCTTTTTGGTTTTAGTGTGTGTTGGAATTTTTTGTGGGACATTTCCACCTGGGCCAGATCCAGTGTTTGGAGCCAAATACGGCAGGGGCTCTGCTCATAATGGTTTTAGCATTATTTTGGTGACCATAACAGGTCCAATGTGGTTGATCTCAAATTCCTGAATGGGATTTGTATCTTGATGCTAGGGGATGGGTCGTTTCGAAAGGCTCTTTTGGACAGCGAAGAGAGTTTTACAGATAAGTCTGTGCTCAACTGCCAGTTCAGGGATGTCTTGGCAGAGGAAAGAGGTTTTCAAGTTTCGAGGGGAGAATGTGAGCCTTGCAACACTGTTTTGAGTATGATAAAAACGGATTTATAGAATCTTTATTGAGACCCCATTAGACACATGCTGCGTTAGTGGAGTCTGGAAAGAACAAGTGCTTGGGAACTGCCTCTTTTCTGTGAGAGTTAGGTGCAGGAATATTTCCTCCATGATGTGCACTGGAAATGTATCTTTTGAACTGTCAGATAGATTTGTATGGCATACATTTTTAATGTTTTATTCTTTTTACAGATATATATCCCTGTAAACCCCACCCCCCCACACCCCAACCATGTTAACCCCATCCCAAATTCCAGGACAAACAACATAACGTTTTAAAGTACATATTTGGTTTTATTTAAATTTAAAACTAGCCAAAAGTACCCATTCTCCAAACAGGTTTTGTGGACAGACATGACAGCGCTCTCATCAATTTTTGAAAATCAACGATCCTGTATGTCGCTGTTCAGAATTGCGTATCATTTGCTGTGCTGTGCACTCTGAAGTAAATTGCAGTGAGAATGGGTGTGTGTGGCTGGCTGACATACCTTGGAGCAGACGTTGGTGGGAGGTGAGGGCTGGTGTGCTGTTGCATACTGGGACCGATCGTGCTTGACATACCCTGGAGAAGACATTGGAGTGAGGCGAGGGTTGTTGTGCTGTTGCATACTACGACCTACTGTGCTCTCTCCCAACCTGTTGCCTCATCCTGACATGGTGCAGTTTATTGCAGTGCATTACATTACAAATGTCCCAGAGACTGTGGATTCTAGGGTTGTGGACTGGTCCTTTTATGACCACATTGATGTTTCAATGATTTCAGGCAACCATCTCATGTGTGAAAGTGCTGAAATCCAAGTAAAGGGGTGGAGTGTCCAAATGTTATTTAGCCAGTAATATCTGGAGGGTCCTAACATGCAGCTATGCAAAATATGGTTCAGATTGGTGAAATAGTGTGGATTTGTATAAGGAAAAACTCTTTGCCAACCCACATACAAATGTAGAGTTTTGCTGAAATCCAGGGAAGGGGTTGGTTACCCAAATGTCATCTAGCCAGTAATGTCCGGGGGGGGGGGGTCCTAACAGGTATCTATGCAACATATGGTGCAGATTGGTGAAACAGTTTGGAATTGTATAAGTAAGAATGCTTTGCCAAGCCAGAAACCCACAAACACATTTTGAGTTTTGTTGAAATCCAGGGGAACTGGGTGGGGTGCCCAGATGTCATGTAGCCAGTGTTGTCTGGAGAGTCCTAACAGGTAACTGTGCACAATTTGGTTCAGATTGGTGAAAGGTGTGGACATGAGTAATGAAAAACGCTTTGCCATTCCACAAACAAACCCACAAATGTTCACTTTTTATAAATATAGGTAAAAGATCAAGACACTAAAGGGAGTCCAATACATTTGAAATTATTGGGAAGTCACCTTTAATACTGCACAAAATGCAGGCTGCTATGGAAAAGAAACACAACCTGATTGCTATCATCTAACTAATGTTTATGTTCACAGAACACACATTCATACAGATAGAAGTGAATCTAAATAAATATTCTAGAGAAAAGAGACACATTTTCTCCAAGATAAACATACAGTTCAGGAATACATAATTCACTAGGTTTTGGTATCGGAGAAACAAATGGTTTAACATTGAATTGGTTCACTTTAAAATATGGGGCACTAATACTTTCTAGCTTGGATATGAATACAAGAATGTCTGGTATGGTCAACTTGAGTATACTTATTCCATGACAGTCTTCAGTTGAAGGCAGAAGCTTTTATTTTGGAGAGCACAATGTCTTGATACATAGAAGGGTCGCACAATCACATACAGGCCAACATTTCAGCCTACCTGAGAAGGAGATTTCGTGAGAAAAATCGGGAGATGTCAATTCCCCCATAGGAATGCATTGGGGTTAGAATTCGTTTAGGCGGGAGAATGTGAAAAATAGTATTATTTTTCACTGACAAAATCGGGAGTCTTCCGCCTAAATTGGGAGGGTTGGCATGTATGCAGTCATGAGATTATAAAACTGAAAAAGAACACAAATCAACAATTTCGTTTCAAGTGGCATCAAGAGTCTACTTAAGGCAGAATCCTGTTTTTGTTTTCTGTGCAATGTTATTTGGAAATAATATGTTGGGTACATAAATTGACATTATCTTCTAAAACAATGCAGGGGAGAGACACCCACTTCCTATTCCGCTTTGAGGTGTGGAGTGCACTATTCAGTATGTTTCTTTTATGTAAAGTATGGTTTTCACATGTCACAAAGTGTATCAATCCCTGAAAATCTGTGAGTCACGTTGCTGACCATGCTATAAAACACAGATATATTTTGCTCTGGTGAAAATTTTGCAATTTAATGAATAGTTGGTTATTGTCCGAGATTAACATGCCCTGTGCAGTTATAGATTATAGATCATTTTATTTTAAATATGCAGCTACAATCCTTCAATTACAGGACCTGTCCACATTTAATGACATAGTTGTGAAAGGGGTTCCCCAAAAACACTTTCAACTGCTATATGGGGGTCTATGTAATTCCTAGAGCACTTATTTAAATGCTCTCTAGTTATAATACTCATTTTTGGTGTGTCTTTCAAAGTTTCAATACACATAGTGGCATCCTAGTTAAAGACGACTCCACCAGGGCAGCTCTTCCATTCAGTCTGCAGCCCAGGTCCCAGATTCCTCTAAGACAATCTGCTCCTATCTCGTGAAAGACTTCTGTACTCAGCTCCCTCTGGAAAGGTCCTAATAAGGAGAATTTCCATCAGTTACACTCAGGTGCAACCCAAATCAGCTTTTCTCATCTCAGACAAGCTTTCTTCATGTCTCGCTTTGCCAAAAATGACCAAAATTCCTACATTGTTTAAACAACTCCAGACATTCGGCTTCATTTGATGCGTCTATTTTGGATTAAATAGTGCCAGGGAAAGGTTCTCTTCACTTAATCACACCGACTAGAATCTGTATCTTTGCTTCAATTGGGCCAATGTGTTTTGCTATATTTTACGGAGATGCATTTAACTGTTAGCCGTCCCCTCAGTAATTAGGATCAAATTGGATTGAAATATGTCTTTCTTTCATGCAATTAATGATATGGACCTGTGGCATTAATGAAACCTATATATTCATAATCACTAGAACATTCTGAATTAAGAGACATGCTTCTGACGCTCCATACATAACTATAATATGTGAAGTCATTAATAATACATAGACTTTAATACAACCTTTTAATATTCATTTTTTGGCGGTGTCTTCATTGAATCTAATTATTTTTGTGTTCATTAAATCGGGCAAAAGGTTAAACAATTTGAGCCAAGAGTGTATTTCATTATTCGTCACTTTAACTGCATTTTACTTCCAATGCTAAGTATTACATGTTTTATTTTGTTGTGGGGCCTTGATGAAACACATACTCGGTGAAACAGAGGAATCCTTTTAAAAAGGGGGCTTTTCCTGAAGCAGGCACATAATGGATGAAGCCTTAATGCTCTGATAGGTCAAGATTCAGAGTCTGTGTAGACATCTGTTCATCTGATGTTGCCATTACTGGCTGACCATGCATCCATCAATGGCATTAAAGGAAGGCCACTAAGTAAACTTAAACAAATAGGCCAACTGTCTGGAATGTAATGTATTTCGCTTACTTTTGCTGCATTTTCCATACACGCCTTTTGTTCTGCATACCCACAACTGTCTCTATCCAGCTCTTATATCGGCTTACTTACTAATTAATGGTGAGGTCGGATTTACAGAAAGCTGAGACTTGCATTCCTAGTCTTAAGAGAGTTGCACCCTGGATAAACACACATCTTCAGTTTTACCAGAGTTCAACTAAATTGACCATTCTGAGGTTAAATGCCAAAACCAAAAGATTTTATATAGTTATTACTGCCAATGCTAATTTAATCAAGTGTATGCTTATCAAACAATTCAACTCAAGCTATGTAAAGTGGATTGCAAATTCTATCATCTACTTGAAAAACATGAAAATATACTTTGCATAAGTCTACATGTATGTCACACCACATAGGTGCATTAAACACTCAACCACTTTTGTGTTAGCTATTGTTTTCTTTGAAAGGCAGCCATTAAGTCCCAGCATATATCAATTCAAAGACTTTCAAATGCACATTGTTTAATGAAATGCTCTACATTTATTCACATGTTTATTACAATGCATGAAGGTCAGGTTGTTGTTCACCATGATTCATAGATTGCTGGCTGCCTGATAAGGGTGGCGGTGCCCCATGAGATACGCCATTTAAAAGGGAATGGGGATGGCTGAGGAGGGACAAAGTAGTAGTTGATTTCAGCCTTGGCAGTGTGCAAATAAAGATAGTTGTTAATGGTTGAATCTAGTAGTTTTTAGAGACATGTGAGAATAATTGCCAATTGCTCCAACATGTACCTTCAGTATATTCTGGCAAGCATCCACAGTTCCTGAAGAGGTGCATGAAGGAGTTTATCAGTTTCACCAAGAAGCTTACACACACTTGAACAGCCTAGGTGAGATTAGGGATCCTTGGGTGACATCACATTGCCTTTGGAAATCCCCATTTCATGACTCTGAAATGGTCTAAGAGATGGTTGCTAATTGGTTGAGGGTAGTGACTTCAAGCACAATTGAGGAGTGCTTTTCTTAAATGAGATTGTTATGATTCACTGTGTCCAACACAAATGAGATGTTCAGTATGGCAGATGCAACGTGAGTGTTCTTGCTAGAGCTTAGAGTTTTATTTGGGACACTTCTACAAAAATAACATCAGTTCAGCAGTAATGCTTCACAGGATTACTTGAATTCCATAATGCATGGAAAAACATTTAGCTGCACCAATACTTCCTTGAGAAATTGGCAAGACATACAACTAGTCTCAAATAATAGTGTCTAGGAATCGGCTCATCATTGTCTTTGCTTATCTCAAAAATGCTTATGCGTTTTTGCAGTAGGAGTGATTCAGCTGTTTTTAACATCATGGTACACATTTGCAAGATCATCTATATATGATTTTCTTTTTTATGTCATTTAATTCATTTGTAAATATTTGCAATTTAAAAATGATCAATATACCATTTGAAATGCCCTCTTTGATACACTTAATAACTCTTTATAAATAGTTTACATTAATAAAATAGCCTTCTCTGTACAAAAATAAAAATAACTTCTTTAAACAACTTTATTTCGGTTGATTAAAAATAGAGGTGCATAGTCAAACAGTTAAAAAAATAATCATACCAAAGAAATTGTAAAATCAGTTAATACAAAAAGTTAGAAGGAAGATTACATGTCATTATTACACAGTGCATGTGCTTTTAGCAATTTGAAAAACAGTAAAAAGGTTAGATCAACAACCATAGTATGATGAGGAGAGACAGTGTTCGCAGCTTCAGCTATTTATTTTGATTCAACATTAATGCCAGACTATTTTGCTAAGGATGGCACTCTGCGCAATCAAGCTCTGTGACTGAAATGAGCAGTTGCATAAACAACATGCTAATATGAACATTGGCTCAAAAACCTCACAGCCAAAGTAGACGAATCGCTGACTCTCAAAATTGGTTTCAAATAGATTTTTCTCAGGTGCGAGGTCCTACCACAGAACAACAGAAAATGCATAATGGTCTCTCTACCTACTTTACATAGTGGACACAGACTCATATTAGTAATATGCCAATTTCGAGTAAATGCGGCCACCGGCAGAATGTCCAATCTGAAGCACAAATACAATGCCTTTAGATATGCTGGATTTCATCCAGGTATAGTTTAAAGCTTGGGTGAATCCTCCAATCTAGGTAGTCCAGGCCTATCTTCAGAGATGCGGCATCACCCTAAGAGATTCACTACTTCTTAGTTTGGCGACCACTCTCTTGAGATTCTTTATCAAGAGAGAGTTCACAGCATTAGGATTTACCTACAGATCAATTATATCCAAAACTTGGAGAGAGGATTTGGCATGCACTGCCCATTACATATGTCTGCCACCCTCCATTGCTAAGAGGTGAATTGCTGTGTCCCGGTACATTGCCAGGCCACGTTGCTTCCATAATCTGGCCCAAGCAAAAGTTGGTCTAGCACAAATCTAGGGAGGAACTGGAGTGCAAACCAGCTCTAGAAAAAACAGGGCTGTAGGAGCACTGGTGGGAGCAGTAATACTTTTTCAAAAATGTGTGCTCATACAACCAAAGCTTGGAAGTATTAGCGTAGCCTCACAATTTAGAGCCACACAAAGCAGCTGGCAATGCTTGTTTTGAAACAAATCCAGAGCTGTAGAAACAGTTCCTCTTCCATGCTTCACATAAAACAACATAATTGCTCCACTGACTTTCTCTTAAATGGTTGTTGAAGTGGTAATCTGGGCTGCCCAGCTGCCGGATTCATGGAATCTCAGTCCCAAGTAATCAAAACATTCAACTTGCTCAAGCTCCAAACCCTCTACTTCAACCTTAATTAGTCTACGTATTGATGGTTGAGGTTTGAACACCATAACCTTTGATTAATCATTATTCAAACTCATATGTAACTCACTACATTTCTTTCTTGGGCCTTGAAGCATAGTAGAGATAAGGCCTGCGTCATCTGCGTAAAACAGGGCTTTTTCAGATCTGATCTTAGGACAATCTTGGCACTCCCTCAATAACATATCTATCATTTCCTGTATATAGATATTAAAAAGAAGACGGGCTAGACCACAGCGCTGTCTGACCGCCTTATCAACATCAAAGGGTTGTGTCATTTCTCTCCCATCCCAAAATGTACGCTGGCCTCATTAGCATTGTGTAGCTGGAAATTATGTTTATCAGAACACCAGGGGCAAGCATGTGCCAGAGGGCCTCTCTACACACTGAATCAACGCAGTCTTTAAATCCACAAATGCCACTTGTAAAGACATTTTTTTTAACACTGTATTTTTTTTTAATTTATAAAAGAAAACATAACACACTGATCAGTTGAGCCTCCGTTTTCCCTATAACCAGCCTGCAGAATGTGAATTATACAATGATTGTCCACCCATTCCTGTAAATGTTTTAAAATAATGTTTCCAAATAAATACCCTACAAAGCTCTAGAGCCTCAATAGCCACCTCATCTTTTAACAAATCAATGGGGATCTGATCAGGGCCAGCAGTTATACCACTTTTACAACCACCTCATCAAAGGATGCTGACAAAAATAACAGCATACTTGCAAACCCGCGTTAACATTTCTAATGAACAAACTGTCCTTCATTAATAAATGTGAGACTCAGAGCCTTTAAAGGTGCTTTGGAACTGCCACCTTGGGGGTTATTTTATTAAAGGTGAAAATGGCATCCAGGGACTTCCCAGAATGACTGCTTCTATGCAATGTTCAACTTTGACAAACACAGCGTGCAAAATGTAAAGACTGAAAACAGATGAAAGCACGTATACTCAATTCCCTCAGAATCCATTAGATTAATGCAAATATGAAAAGGCATGCTTGTATGAAACCATGTGCTCTTTGTAATTATTTCCATTTAGTGCCCTATTCGAAAAGAAAGAAAATCTCCTGGAACTTTAGAGCAAGGTGTAAACTAGTTTGCACCTGCCAAGTAATACATATATGTAGAGCACAAAATCGTACAATAAAGAGTAGCTAGGCAAAGATCACAAGCTAGCCATAGGAGAATCCCAGGGGTGGATTGGGAACCAAAACTGTCCCTGGCAAACATTTTCAATGTGGCCCTACATTACACTGTATAAGTGATTTTAGCGAGCAAGGACAACCGATCTAAGAAGCTTTTGGCAAGCTCTCTGCCCAAAGAAACTTTGAAAAATCGGTCGGAATTGTGAATTTCAGGAGGGCTTTTTACTAGGGTAGGAAGTGATCTATTCCGTGAATTGTGGTTCACGAAAGGGGATCTAGTCTGAAGCTGTTAAATGGCTATTTCATTGAGGACACATGAGTTGTATAGCAGGCTAGGAGGGTGGAAATAACGTCACAGGGCATGGAGCCTGATAGACAGGTTTACACCTGGATTTGGGGGATCCGTTGCTAGGCCAAAGGGAAAGAGTTTGAGGAATGATAAATTGTAGATAAGGAAGATGCCAGGTTAATTAATTAATCTTTTATAATGCACTTAATACCAGAGCACAGTCTCTAAGCGCAGGACCGGGATACAGATATGTTTTGCTCTGCGTTGTTTTGCTTCAAAGACAAACCAGTGGGCCTCTGTGCTGTCCTCGTGGCCCAGATGGAGATACATAGATAGTGAGTTTAGAATGGGGTAAACTAAGAGGAAACAAAGATAAGTTCAGGAAAGTTGACTTGAGTGTGTGTGTAGACGAATATGAGTGGCTACATTGTATAGAATCAATTTCAAGTAGGTGCGGGCGGCTTCAAGTTTTAGGAGTCCTGCATGAGAATGATGAGGACTCTGTTGGAAGGTACTGCAGGAGAAGTTAATGCTGGGCTTTACATAAGAAGGATAATGAGTGGCATAGGACAAAAGAGCTTAGTGCCAGTGGACTTGATTGAAGAGCTGTCAGATTGCAGAATGGGCCAATGGATTAGACTTTTCAGTAAGCCAACTACCTTCTCTTGCTCATTCAGGATCAATGCATAAAGATGGAAGAGTCATAGGGCCTCATTACGAGGTAGGAGGTAGTCATGGTGCTATTAGCACCATGGCTACCCCCTTACCGCATACCGGGTCTGGGTTCTCAGAATGGGTACTTACCTTGGAGGACCCGGTAAATCCCCATTCTGAGAACCATTCCCCATTCCCATTTGAGCCCCCATACGGCTCAATGGGAATGGGGAAGTAGCTAATAACGGTACTGCAATTTGCGGTACCGTTATTAGCTCTGAAGACCCTTAGCGGGTCCCGTCCTTAACACCTGGTCAGACCAGGCGTTAAGGAAGGGACCCGCTAAGGGACCTCGGAATAGGGAGGTAAGGGATTACCGGCCCCGGCAGCCTTACCGATGCCGGTAATCCCTTACCTCCTACCTTGTAATGAGGCCCAATAGTGCAGAGCACTAGTGGTGGTGATGACATGAGGGATATACATAACTGCTAGTTGTGGATTGTGAAAGTCAAAGTGGTTGGAGGGGAAGAAGGTTATCTTGCATGGCAGTTGGATATTCCAATGTATGCCAGTAAGAGAAGTGACAAAGTATGAAAAGGAACCATATAAATTGTTGAAAGGGATAGGGCAGGTTGAAACAGAATTGGTGGTTGGATAACATCCTCTGGGAGATGAGTAGAGTGAAGATGGGCTATGTGTTAAGGTTTGGGGAGATGCAGAGAACAGGGGTTCATTTTTTAAAGATGGTGTGGACACAGTAGGGTAGCAGTAGAGAGAGTGTAGCAAGCAGAATTAAGTGCAGGTGTGGATGTGTAATGCCAAAGAGGAGTGGGAGAGCACAGGGCTATGAGAGACCAATATAAAAATAAAATTCAATTAGGCCATTAGCAAACAATAGGACACTCTGTTAGGCCAGTGGTGCTTCGGGTCGCTTAGTGCAGTAATTAGGGGAAGTGAGAGACTGAGGATCCTTTGGTAGATGGAGGTATGCTGAGTGTGTGAGCGGTGCTGTGGGGACAGGGGGATGCCCCAGAACCTCCAAGGTCAGAACAGGGCCTAACATGTAATGCCCGTAACCTTTCACCATTTGATGGCTATGAAAGTTATCCAATGTAGATGTAACCTGTGTAAGACAGGAAAAGGTGAGTCTTTACCTCTGCCAAATTAACAAAGGTGCACTGTCATCTGCATATGCTGTTAAATCAGGAACTTTCTTGCTTCATAAATTATTTTCCTAATTTACCTTTTAATTTGCCTGAATTTCAATTGAGACATGGGACTGTTTATTGAAAGCAATCTGTGCTACTTAGATAAGGGGCAATGACAGGAAAAGATCCAAGTCCAACATGTGCAAAGTAAATTAGCAAAATCCCACAAAAACAAGCTGTATGTTGCACCCTGTCTTCAGACTCCACAATACACGTTATGGCAATGATTTCTATGCCTTGTACTATAAATCTAGTTGGGTAGGGAAGGCTAGGGAAGCCTACTTGATCTGGTATATTGATTGTATCAATGTGTTGCATGAGGATATTCGAAATTCAGACTAAAGGCCAGGATGTAAAACCTGCCTCACTCAAAGGATTACAAAATACTGGGCAACTCAACTTATCTCTTCCCAAGTCTACTTACCTGGTCAAATTGAATATATATGAAAGAGTCAGTGAATATTATGAGCACCACATGCTAAGCAAAAAACAAAATAAACAGGACCCTTCCGCTTTGCATATAATTTCCTGGGTAGTTCAACTTGCTACGCACAACTCTCTGTACATATGAGCAGACTATCGGAATGCAAATATACAGGTACTCAAAATATTGCAAGGTTGGGCCCACTGATATAAAAATGCTTAATACAATGCTATATACTTATGGTTAGGTCATGCCCCATGCATGGTGTTTTAGGGAACACACACCATTTTTGTTTTCACTTGTAGCACTGATCCGTAGCTTAACTAAGAAAGAGGATTATATTTAGTTTAAAGATCTTAGCTTTATTCGGCACTTTAAAAGTGTTGAGACACAAACATAAACAATTGTCATTCAGGCTAAATCAGACTAAATATTTGGGCACATATCAATATGGTAAAAAACAAAACTGTCCTTTTGAGACAGTTCAAGGACAAAAAGGAAATGAAAATGCTGAACTATAGGGCATCAAGAAATGCTTCAATGATTTCACAGACATCTTTGCTGCTGAAGCATTACCTTAATGCAGCTGTTGATTATTAACCCTTTCACTCAAACCTCAGAGGAGACTCTGATAAGAATAGATGTGTCCAATGTCACATGTTAAATATTTCCTAGGGACACATATCAAATGCATGTTGAATTTTCTGGCTCCTCAGATTACCCATTTTCTTTTTTTGACTTTTTTTTAGCATTTGGTTTTACAAAAGAAAACCTTAAGCTTTTATCATATCAAAGTAAAAAAGAAACAGAAAAAATAAAACATGTTAAAAGATAACATTCTAACCATGGAAGCAAGTAGGAGTCATAAAACAGATACCATGAAAATCCTGTACATAAACAAAATTATTTTCAGTCAATTTTCAATAGGCTATCCCTTCTTCTGTATTTTCTTTTAAATATAACTTGTAACTATAAAGTGTAAGGGATACCCAATCCCCTTGTAGGAGTTATAACCACGAATCCTTTAAAGTTCTAGTAGTATATTTTGCAAAAAATGTGGCCAGCCATCTGCTGCGATCTTGTTGAAGGTTAGAACAATACATAGTTAGATGAAGTAAAGTCTCTTTCTGGCTTTCAAAAACCTGCAGTTATAGTCTCTTAGATGTAATGCTTCCCTTGCTTCCAACAGTTCTTTTGTTAACATTAAGTTCATACGAAATCTCATAAAATCGATGTTATGCTTTGGACATGGGAATCGTTTTAGGTAACGTCTCAGGCCCCCTCTAGGGCCATAGGCAGGATCATTTTGACCATGTATTTTGAAGGTTCTTACCTTCCCTACTGTTAAAATCCAATCTAGATCCAAAAGTTTTTTTTGTTTTTTTCAGGTTGGATGATTAGCATTTCTTCTGTCATGCGCAATTCTTCCAAGATGGTCCTGTACGATGTGCTCCAATGCATTAGCACTTTATTAGTTTGCTCTTGAAGGGCCTTCTTCAATACCTTGAAGCCTCCATCCAACCCACCAAGGAGACATTTGGGTAAGAAGGACAGCATTTTGCATTTGACAGAAGCATAACACGATGTTAGTCCCATCTCCTCTCATATTAGTTCAATAGGAGTAGAGTTCGGGAGTGATAACAGCTGCCTCCAATAAGCACCCTCCAATTTGGGCCAGAGGTCCAATGGTCACCCATTATTAGCATGTGTATGCTTGAAAGGTGTGAGCAGAGTGGATTAAAATAGTTGAAGTACTGGCATTGTTGAAGAAGAGCACTTTTTTTTGTTTTCTACCATAGGAAGACTTTTGGACCTTTGTTAAAACATTGGTTCTTTCAGGACGACGTGTCACCGACATTTTATGATGACTCCCCTTAATGGGTAACATTCCTGGTCATATCACTAAAATCTTAAATCTTCCATTAGTCTCCTTACCTAACGTTCATTAAGACATGTTTACCCTGATGAAGAACATTTCTTAGTTTGAAACACCTGCCAGCATTCCCTACTCAAAAAAAAAAAAAAACTATTCTCTATGCCGTTGCTTGGAGAACATTGATAGGACATTAAGTTGTCTCGACCATAGCTTTCAGCTAGTGCATCAGTGCAACCTTCAAATGTACTTGACAAAATATGACTTCTTTCTAGCTATTGTTTGGATACTGTTCCATATCCTTGCAAACACTGTTGTCCACAGGACAACTTCTACTAAGGCAGGTGCAGCAGAGAATTGTCAAGCACATTAACCATCTTTCTTTTCACAAACGACTTTCGGAATACTTCAGATGTTTTTAAACTTTATGAAATAACTAAAATGTTCTCTTTTTTTAAACACTTTTGTGACAAATGGTCATGTGAATGAATGTTACATATTATTCAGTTGGAAAAGGTTTGGGGTTTTGGTTCTTGTGATTTTTATGGGCAAACGATTCCTCTCCATTAAAAAAAAAAACAAAGGGTTGTGGAGCTATAAGTAAGAAAGCAAGTGATTTCAGTCCCCATAACATATTTTGCATCTGAAATGTACATTACAACATAGTTCTCCACTGTCTCAGTCATCATTTTAGCACAAAAAAAGGCATCATCAGACATTTATGCATGCAGTACATCTACACACATTCAACATTCCCCAGAATTGTCACTATACAACATGGCTTTCACAGTCACATTTAGCATTCAACGCCACCCTATCCTTCCCCTTTTACCAAATGCATTGCATGGAGACTTTCATGAGTAAGGCTGTCTGCACATGCAAAGTGCATTACCATCTAAAGAATTGCATTCCTTTGAAAGGAACCCAGATACACCGTGCACCCACCCTGGCCATCACTATTAAAGCCAACCAGTGTGGCTTCAGAGGAAAACAAAAATCTCTCCCTTTGCTGAGCCATATTAGGTGACTGCATATATTGTGAGAAGGTCCATGGAATCACAGGAGTGGTCAATAAGACAGAGGTTGAAGGCCCTCCTATGAGGTGTCTGGCTATTCATAAACACAGATGAGACACCAACACTGCAAGGCATTGTTGGATTGGCCTCCTAGTGTTTGGTCAAGCTCAAAGCTTATCCCAGCAAGTGGTGCTGGAAAGAGAAGAACAATTAAAGGTGGTTAAGAAAATGCAGTTAAATATTCTCAGGTGTAATGAGGAGAAGTGTCACGCTCACCTGGTCTCCACGGGGGCGTAGCACGTAGCCGTACAAATGATGTCTGCACTGGCGTAGCTCCGGTGGTATGATGATGTCCTCTCCCCTGTTATCACCCCAGGAGGCATTTGTCTGCAATGTTGAAACAAGATATTAGCTTTTGAGTGGGGGCTGGATTGGCCCCACCTCCTTCAACCTCCTGATGTCCAACTCCTCTTCACCTTTGCGTTTTGTGAGGTTGGCTCTCCGTCCTGCTTGACTTTCAGCAGGGGCGCAGTAAGCTCAGTCTTTCCCCGGACACAATTACTTCACTGGTCCACAGTGGCTGTTGATGTGTCTGGAATATCTGGATTAAGCAGGTAAGTCTCTATGCCAATGGATGCTTGGTATAGGTGCTCAATGTCTTTATTTCCCAAGGTTTAAACATGTTTTGTCTTTCTTGCAAGTGCAGATTGGTACAGAGGTTTGGATGAAGATTTGACTCTCCTAGGATGCTGGGCAGGTTAACCCCAGGTGAGTATTAGCACGGACCAGTGGCGCCGGATGGCCGAATAATTGTTCGTTTTTGTTTTGTGCATGACTAACCTGCTGTTTTCTGTTCTTTCTATGCAGGCGCGGCGCGGCCCCAGGTTGATGGATGGAAGAACCGCTCTGACGTATTCTGGAGGAATGCAGATGCGCGGATGCCCTCTTCCCTACAAGGACGGCAATCCGAAGATCAGCTGAAGGCGATACCGGTGGATGAGAATTGCAGGTAAGGCCTTTGTCGCTGTAATAACACCTGTTCTTCTCTCTTTCTTCTTTCAGGCACGGATGGATGGAAATCTCAGAATGGGCATGGCTGTAGAAGCTCGAGGACAGAGCAGGCATGGTGAGCATTACGCTGCAGGAGTGCAGAATACCGTAAAGTGTGTTCTGCCTGCAGGGTGTGGCTTAAATAGCCTTGCAAGTAGTTCCAGGCAAATAGTCCCTTTACCAGACCATGCCTTTCAGGTAAAGTAGTCCTTCGGTCACGCCGTGGATATGCAGAAAGGCTCAGCCTCATTAGGCTGAGTAAGTAGTCCATATGGTTCAAACCATCTTATGAGCCTGGTGTCAACAGCGCCAGTACTGAGTCCAGGAGGTTCTGGGACACTCCTTTGGGGCTTGATAAACCCTATTGGGTGTCAATGAATGGGGTGGGCCCATCAGTTCTAAGGGTTTTGGAGCACGCACCATGACAAGAAGGTAGATGACATTACACTATCAAGTGGGATCACTAAAGGTCATTTAAAGAAATGTCTATTCCAAGTGGCCCATAAAGACTTTCAATCTGAATTAAGGTTCAGGTCCATACACGAGTGGACGAAATCCACGTGTGGCAGAGCAGAGGATCACTGAAAAAAGTACATAGGGTTCAATTCACTCTTACAATGGCAGGTGTCAGATGATGTCTGAAGATAATTCCGACAGGTGATGCTGCATCCACATCAGAATTTACCTTGAAATGGGTTTACTGGTAAGAAGTTCTAGTTTTATAAATAATTTTACAGTACAATAAAATGCAAGGAAAGTCGTATGCATGAGCAAAACAATGAGCTTTACCATCAATTGCTCTGTTATGGTTTTTAAGACTCAAAGCCAAGCCTTCTCTGGATATTCTTTTGCATGAACATAATTTAAGACGCAGAGTCATGTTCTCTGGAAAAAAGAAACCGACCTTTAATGGACGTTTGCAAAATGTTTAAGTTAAAAAATTGTTTGCCTATTTTGTGAACCAGAAAAAGCCCAAAGGCATCCGCACAGAAGAGCCAGCGAATCTATGAAACCTTTACATTGCACTGTGTTTAAGATATGACTCTCAATTATGCAAACCTAAGAAATATTCTTAAACTTGCTGAAAGCTAGTGGCTTTTCTTGCACATTCCCTCACTCAACTTTTTTTTCACCAGATTGTGACAAAGCATGTGAGTGTATTGTGTCTTCTCCTTAGTTCACAGGCTTGAAAAATACAAGGACCTGGCTCGGGAGGAGAGCCAAACGACGGGGTAATGAAGGGTGCCTGCATTGATTAAAGTATTGGAAGCCCACCACATAGGAGGCATGGGGGATGACTGGCTGCTGATGCTGGTTAATATTTAGATTTTACTCATGTCATGTTGCTAATTGTATGTACTTCCATTCGAAACTGTCATGCTATCTGTCTGTTGTTGCTGAAAATAAAGTTCCAAAAAGAAAATACAAGGTAGGAGGATTTTACCTTGATCTTAAGCAAGGAGTGACCTTTGTGAATTCCCATGAAGTAGTATTGCTATTATGGTATTTATTTAGTGCAGACCTACCTTTGACCAGCAACGCAGTGCTTTACAGTGATATACAACAACACAGATAAACAACGGAGCGCTTGTCAGAGGTATACAAAAGTACAGATGCATAACAAAGCACTTTTCAGAGGTAACAACAGAACAGATATAAAGTGGGTGTAGAGGAGCAGGTGAACACGTCATCCCTAGCTCCCAACCCCTCACCTCCATCATACTGGAACAGCAGGAGAAGAGCATTATGTGGGACACAAGGTCAAGGTATTATCCAAATACCACATTGAGTGTATGGGAGATGATATGCACTCAGAAAACCGTATCAAATGTACCCTTGCACTGTAACATCTGACGCGGGCAGAGTGACTTCATGAAGGAGTCATATGAAGACGCACTGAAACTCTTTAAAGAACGAAGTGTAACTGAAGTAACAAGAGAAACATGTAATCAGATATGAAGAAATAATTTGCACTGAAGAAATAGTGAATAGAGATGAAGCAACTGTATATATGCAGAAATGCGAGGTAGATGAGGCATATACAAGCCTGCTGCAAAATAAAACATAACGTGGCTAGTGCGTCCATGATGGAAAGATGGACGTCGGACTTGTTTGAAAACCAATTCAGTTACCTCAGAGACAGACCAGGGCTGCAGAGTCAGGGACACTGGAAAAACAGCTTTGTATGAGGAATAAAGAGGAGTCTATTGGCCTGGGATCAAGGTTGCTACTTCAAGGAATAATTGCAAGGCACAAGGGAAGTTAAAAGGATAAGCCATGTATGTAAGACATATTTCTCTTAGATTAAGTAAAGCGAAAACATCTGCAAGAGCAGCCATGATAGAAAGATAGACGTCAGATTTGTGTTGAAACCAATCAAGCTACCACAGAGACAGACCGGGCTGCAGAGTCTAGAGACACTGGAAAAACAGCTTTGTATGAGGAATAAAGAGGAGTCTATTGGCCTGGGATCAAGGTTGCTACTTCAAGGAATAATTGCAAGGCACAAGGGGAGTTAAAAGGATAAGTCATGTACGTAAGACAAATTTCTCTTAGATTAAGTAAAGGGAAACCATCTGCAAGAGCCAAGTATTGAACAATTAAAGATGCAAAAAGCCTATACAAGGCGGAGTGAGCAAGTCTCTAGAGGCCGTAAGGAGTCACCACAACTAGCATCATTGAATCAAATAGCCATCAATAGAAGGTTGAATGGACAAAATCATGATCTTCTCACACATGATTCAGAAGTCGAAAACAAGGGCTATTCATTAAGCTCTAGACAAAGACAATGGGCCTCATTCCGAGTATGGCGGTAAGGGATAGCGGCCACCGGTAACGAGACCGGTGGCGGTAATCCCTTACCGCCATACTCCGAGTTCCCTTTGCGCCCCCGCCCTTAACGCCTGCTTTGAGCAGGTGTTAAAGTCGAGGGCGCAAAGGGGCCTCCAAGCCAATAACGGTGACCGTAATGAACGGTCACCGTTATTTGCATCTTCCCCATTCCCATTGAGCCCTATGGGGGCTCATTTGGGAATGGGGAAGAGCCTTTGTGAATGGGGAATTACCGCCCCGCCAACCTTGGAATGGGGCGGTAATTCCGCCATCCACCAAGGCGCTGCCGGTCCGGGTACGGCGTCAACCAAGGCGTTAATAGCGCCATTGGTTAGCGCCGTACTCGGAATGAGGCCCAATGGTTTATAGACGCTCCCTTAAAAGTCCCTTAATAGAGAACAGGCTGCAAGGTCAACTACAAAGGAGAAGCCTTGGCTTGGGGCCGAACCAATGAGAGATGATGGACTAATTGGAAAAGTGAGGAGTAGTCTGGCGTTACTCTCGGCACCTCTGGTCCATTTTGCTTATGTGCTGCTAACGAGTTGAAAGTCCAAGGTTGGAAAAGTATGCCAGCGAATCAGAAGGTTTATGTAGCAACATGCTATACAATGTTTCAAAGACCAATCTGCTGCCATTATTCTGCTATAAACAGTATTAGATATATTTAGAGGTAGTTTGAGGCTTGCCTAACAGATAACAGGCAGCCAATGGTGTGACTACCACTTATACATACTATAGGTATATATGTTTCCTTAACCAGTCACTCCCTTCAGTAGGTTTTACAGTTTTCCGCATAGGCTGACATCATAGCTGATGTACATTGAAGTATAAATCTTTTCTATAATCAAATATGGGTGTGAGTGTGTGGACTACAGCTTGTTGTTCGACAGATTGCCCTACTTTATTTTATGCTGATAATAAAGTACTACTCTTTGATTCTGTGCAGTTATTTGGGTGTGAGATATTTATGGTAATTCCATCTAGCACAAGAGATGGTTCAAGGTGCTAGAGCACATTTTGGTAGTGGTGCGGATGGTTCTGGTCTGGTCGACCTTGGCCCAGATCTAGAATCTCAGACTCTCGATTGCTTTCACCATTAGCCAGAAGACAATGGAGCTTCTGTGGGGATCGGCGCACAAAACACACCTGTGAGAATAATCAGTTGACAGGTGCCCCTTTGATGAAATTCCTGTCTGTTCTCCACACGTGCCTCGTGGAATGAAGGCAAACTGGTCGATTGGGGAAAAGTCGATGTCGAGGGACTCGAGCTGAGCCACGGATGCAAGTAGATCATCAAAAGTGGGAAAAATAGGGAGAGGGACTGTATTGTAAATATATGTATAGAGGTAACAGGATTTTGGGGATTAGAAAGAATAGAAATAGATACCTCATTTTCCTGTTTCCAAGAGGGGCTGAAGGGTATGCACAAAAAAACTAGGGGTATTAAGAATTCCCGAGGCAAGGCCAAAAAGAAGAGTGTGTTTCAAACTCCAAGATGGGGTTAAAAGTGAGATGAGATACATTTACTAGAGATAGAAAAGGAAGGCATATGCACAAAATTTAAAAAGTGCATGTGTACATGCCAGTATAAAACCTTTATTGTGTCTAGATGAGGAGATGTAAAATGATAGTAATACATTAAGGTGATCATCAGGTTTTTTGATCAAGAGATTGACATCAATCTGAAGGGTAAAAATCAAAGGAGAATAATAAATGAATAAAGATGAGATTCTTAAACTATCAATAATAAAACCAGGAAAAAGAAAAAAAATGATAGAAAGTATAAACAAAGGAACAAAAAGAACATCATCAAATACATTTTTGAAGTGGTTACATAATTGTATTTTGGGTAAAAATAGGTGGTTGATGGTGCCTTCTCAGATGAATCAGTGTGGTATACTTGATAAAATAAATTAAAGAATAAAAGATCTCATAGGCATTGTCAGTGGAGATCGACTTGACATCATGGGGAAAACTACTCTTTTATAATTGTAATTGTTCTTTTATAATGCGGTTAATACCAGAGTTGGTTTCTAAGTGTGGGATCAAGATTCAAACCTGTGTTGTGCTGCTCATTGCCCCTGAGCTATCCCCTCTCATCAACACCGATGCAGGACACTGCCAAGTTATGCACCCAAGATAAGACTCTATTACACAGAGTGGATCAAAGACATGACTAATAAAACACTCATGCCGTGCCCTCAAGAGGGTTCTTTGTCAAAAACAGTATTGCGACATTTGACAACATATCTGCATGCTACATATAAGGGGAAGAAGTTACAGAAAAGGTTGGCCATTTTAGAGTTGTGGAAAATGAATCAGAGTGAGAAAGAAGATCCACCTGAGAAGGAATGGATGCTTAATCAGCCTAATGTATAGGGTGTAACCCCTTGGCTCCTTTTTTCCCCTTCTGAAAACAAGAGAGCAGATATTGAGGAGAAGGGATTTTATCCTTTGAAGGAATTGAAAGCAGCATCAGGGTATGTTATTCCAATATACAAGCCCCCCTCTTATAACAATGAGGATAATGCAAAGAAAGCAAAAGTAGAGAACACAATATATGTCAACACATGATGAAAGTAAACAGCATGATGAGAGGAAGGACAGACATGATAGACAGATGGAGAGAGGGGAAGAGCAAGGAGACAAGGGGAAGTGAAAGACAATGCTCAAGGAGTAGCGATAGTACAGAATGAATGGATGGGAGGACAGATATTAATCTAGTTAGATGATAAGGGCATTGATGGGTTTCGAGAAAGAGAAGAAAGAGAAGAGCGGGAAAAGACAGAAAGATAACATGAGAAGGCATACAATGAAAAGAAGGAAAAAGAGAGGAAGCAAAAGGAATAATGAAGAAGGTCTGAGGCAAGAAAAGAAAGAGAGGACTAGAAGGAAAGAAATGAGAGGAAAAAGAAATACAAAGATTGAAAGTACATAGGTTGAAAACAAGGCAAAAGGAAGAAGAGTTGAGAGAGAAGAAGAGAAGGGAAGAAGAAATTAAAAGAAGTAGGGGACTAAAGGATGAGAAGAAAGATGATCTATTTCATAGAAGCATAGTGCTGATTGAAGCAGGAGAAAACTATGAGGAAGAGAGAGGGCCACAACAGAATAGCAGGGAGCTGCAAGGTACACTGAGAATACAAACATGGGCTGACGAGCATGAAGCAGAAGATATAGGGAAACAAATTGTGGATTTATATAGGCAAAATAGGGATAAGGATGGGTGTAAAACCAAAGAGAATGTTGAAGAATCTTTATCAAGGGAGAAAGCGTCAGGACAGATGACGTCATACCAGACAAGCAAAGAAAACTGTCTTTAAGTAGACTAGATCTTGATGATATGGAAAGGGACGAAAACCATACAAGCTGGAGCATAATGATGTCAGACAAAGGAAGGGATGAAAACAAGAAAGCGCAAAGAGAAGGTGCAGGCAGTTTTTTGAAAGATTCAAGTGTAAAAAAAGGGGTAAAATGGTAAGACATAGAGGACCCTAAAGAAAAACACCTTAACTGACACCATACACTGAGCGACCACAAGCACAATCATGCAGTGCAGGGGATATATCTCTGCCCTATGTAGGCAGATTATGGTCACTTCCAGGACAAAGACAAATGGGCAAGACTATCCCCAAGAAGAAAACAAGAAGTGCAGGTGGGTTTTATTATGGATCAGGGTTTTCACAGTTCCCATTAATAGACACAGGGTGTGGACAGCCACAAATGGAAAATGATAATTTTAAATGTAAATTACCTAGTTTGACTTCAGGAAAATTGATTTATGAATTAGAAAAAATGACAACAGGAATGATGTTAGCAATAGGTGACATAAAATGCCTGCTGACAGCCACTCTAGGAAAGAGAACTGATGACATTTGGAAGCAAGCAGGGTATGTGGGTGTGACTTCACAAAATACAACACAAGATGGAGTGTCATTTCATGATTGCAGAGCAGATGCATGGCAGACACCCAGAGTACAATATCCTGATACATCAGGCATGGGTGCAATCATGACTAGGAAAATGAGGATGAATATCCTGTTGCCTTTGTTCAAGATATTCAAAAGCAATGGCGTCATGAGGCAAGAGAACTGTGGGTTAAAACAATAGCATTATTTTACCACATTTTAATCTAGGGAATGCCTGAACCAGTGCAAAGGCAGATGAAAAAAAACAGGTAGGGGTGGAAACAAAGTCATGGCCAAAAATACAGTTCACTATCATGGATCATTGCTGATTGTTACTGGAGAAGAATAAGAAGAAAGCTGAGAGTAGAAATCTAGAGAAAACAAGGTTAGTTCATAAAAGAAATGGTCAAAACTAGCCAAAGAAGGAGCGATATTGAAGAGTGGTGATGGTGTGGCAACACAAGAGATGCGACCAGCACCGCAAAGCAATGTAGTGTACCCTATGGATCAGAGTGGGTATAATATTTGGCCAAGAGGAAGAGGGAATGGACCTAAGGGAGGAGGACAAGGTGGATTTTAGAACCCTCATAGAGGTGGAGGATTTAATATCAGACACCCGCAACAATGTTGGAATTGTGGAAGGATAAAACACATAGCTAAAACATGCAGACGTAGAGGTATGCAGCAACATTGGAAATCTCCAGAAAGGGGGATGGGCTATCTTCCACAATATAATAAAGAACCACAGTATTATTATTTCCAAGATCACACAGAGAATCAGGTATGTGCACTGCAACCACAACAAACACAGCAAAATCCATTTCAAATGCAATCGCCACAAGTGTAACCAAAGCAAGTGCCTGCGCAAGCACAACAGATACAAACCCAGCAAGCGCAGACACAACAGGTCATGGTACCACAATGGAACATGAATGCAGGAGTCCTGCAAATACCCAGGCAGTGTGACCATGATAGGAGGAAATCCTTTCACAGGTACAGGGATGAATTTATATGCACAATAGGACAGCCCACAGAGTGACCTGATGTGTTCAGTATTATCAGTGATACTGGACCCCAAGAAGAACCCAGAATCAAGGTAATGATAGAGGCAAGACATTTTCGTTCCTGAAAGACACTGGAGAAACTCGTTCCTATGTCCGTGAGGGAAAATATCCAATGTCAGGCATTGCCATGAATACGCAGGGTGTCTCTGGGCCGATGAGCTTAGTTCCTTTTACAGACAAATTACCAATCTCTACAGGAGAACACGACATGTAGAGGCCATTATTATATTCTGGGCAGACACCAGTTAACACATCCCAGCATGACTTGATGACAAAACATAACATGATGATATCTTTTACTGAAAAAGGAATAGTGTACCCCATTCCGGTGTTGCATTACATGAATGTGAAAAAGTTCATATTAGCCTTTACCAGTTAGAAGGCATTGCAAGGAGTCTCTTTAGATCCAGAAGTACATTTGTGTGGTGTTACTGTTTTATTATCATGGTTACCCAAGTTGGTAGCTAAAATATTGAGAATACCTGAAGAGTTTTTGTTTAGATCAGAAATACCTTTGGATGATAAAAAAGCAGCAGTGGTCTGAGAGGAAAGTTTGGTTGTCCATGGAACAGAAAATGAGGGGAGAGGATGGGGATCAGTGATAGCACTCAGTGATAGAAATATGTTGTCTGACTTGACTGACAAGGAACTTTTCAGGGACGAGTATTCATATGATGAATTTGTATTTTTCATAAGTCTCACTTATTGGATTAAAGTGGGGAATAGAGAAATACCACAGAGACTGGCGATGGTAAAAAAGAAACCATAATTTTTTCAGGATGATTTAGACAAAGTGCCAAATATTTTATGGACTACAAGTCCATATGATGTGGGTCTTTTTAAGGAATAGGAACAGTTAAAATCAAGCTTAAACCAGGAGCAATTTTGCCATAAGCAAAGCAATGTATCATGTCCAGAGAAGAAGATGAAGGTATATTTGAGACCATTTCCACTTTAATGAAGCAACGAATATTAGTGCCATCTGAGACGCCATGTAACACAGCTGTGTACCCAGTGAAGAAATCAAATGGGGCGGTCGTGGAGATTTATTCAGGGTATCTGCCTTCTAAACAATATTGTTGAAGCAGATTTTTTGTATCTAGTTCCAAATCCTGCTACAATATTATGTAATGTCCCAGCTAAGACCACATTTTGTAAAGTCATAGATTTAAGAAAATGTGTTTTTCTCAATTCCCCTCCATCAGGATTCGCAAGATTTGACTTAATTTTCATTTAGAAAAATTCACCTGAAACATACTAATTTTCCCCAGGAGTACTGTGAGTCCCCCCAATCTTTAACAGAGTCCTTCAAAGAGATCTGGACAATGTACAGCTTAAGAGTGCAATATTTCAGTATGTGGATGTCATTTAGTGTACAATGAGACACAAAAAGATGCAGAGAAGACTCAGTACAGCTCATTACTATACTAGCAGAGAAAGGGTACAAGGTGGACAAAGAGAAGTTACAATATTGTCAGAAAGAATGGAATACCAGATTATCATGAAGAGTTTAACCTATTTTGTCATTCAAATGGAGAGGTCATGATAGAAGTCCTCACACAGAAAACAGCATTAGGACATGGAAACAAACCATTGGCTTATTATAGTGGGATTTTACATCCAGTAATGAAAGGACATTACCCTTGCGAACAAGCTTTAGCTGCTGCTACATTTGCTATTGAGCAATCTTCAAATACTACAATGGGGTGTTCAGTGACATTATTTGTTGAACATGCATTATCTGCTATTTTAGCGAAACCTGCAAGTACATTGACCACACAAAAGAGCATCAGGGTAAAAGGTAATTATTTCGAACCTTGCGATTAAGATTGATATATGCAGAATAGTGAATTAGCAACATTCATAGCAGAACCGGTAGGAAGGTTGATTATGTACGTGACTTCACAACGTATACTGATTTCCATGATGACATTCCCTGTGTTAGAGAAAATACTCTGGGAGGAGGGAAATTCTCTTAATTGATGGTTCATCGAAAATTGATCAAACAACCGGTGAAAGGCATATTGGATCAGCAGTATTAAAGCTGAACCAGAAGGTGAATTTGATGTAGTAACAAGTGCAAGATTGCCTTAACATTGCTATGCACAGGCTGCATAATTAGTGGCGCTTATCGCCGCATTTAAAAGATATGAGGATAGGAAGTGACTGTGTACTCTGACTCTGCCTATGTGACATCAACTGTGCACGCAGGTTTGTCACGCTAGAAAAGGAGGGGCTCCCTCCATGCAGACAGCACTTCAATGCAATATGCAGGCATATTGTATAAACTCATCAAGGTGTTAACACTACCATTGACTGTCGTAGTCGTGAAATGTGCAGTGCATACTAAAGAACAGGCATGATTTGCTGTTGTAACAAAGCTGCAGATTTAGGGCCAAAAAGGCAGCATATTTCCCAAATATTTCTGATTTTGAAGTAAAAAGTGTAAACAAATGTCATGACGTTGCATGATGGTAAAGGAGGGATATAAAATGTTGTCTATTGTTCAGTTAGTTGAGATACAGAGCTGAGCCTCATAGGTGCAGCAAGTCTTATAAGAGGAAACAGGGCTATTCTTATCCCCCACTGAGGCAATCTGGAGGCAGGATAGTACTGGAAATCCAGCTATGCCTTGAGTATTATTGTGGGTAGCACTGGAGCAGCTTCACTATCCCCCACATACAACTTGAGAGAGTCTTGTTGCTACAATTTCAGAGGATTGGTTTTCACCAAATTTATTAGAACATGCAGCACAGTTTATTGTGAATTGCATTGTGTGCCAGAAAGGTACTGCAAGGCACACTTTGTGAACAGCGAGAGGAGCAATCCATAGACACAATGGCCCATTTCTGCATCTACATATAGATTATGTAGATATGCCGCAGACACGCAATGGCTATAGGTATATGCTGGTCGTGGTATGTCCCTTTTCCAGATAGATTAAGGCAGGTCCATGTACACACCCCGTGATGCCACATGCGCTGCCAAGTTCTTTGTGCATAAGGTGTTACCAAGATGGGATGTGTGTGAGGTCCTGTGGTCTGACAATGAACCACATTTGGTAAATAAACTATTTGAGCAGGTTACTCTTTTATTAGGGATAAAACAAAAGTTATCTTCTGTCTATCACCCACAGGCGTATAGGATTTGTCAACATTTAAACTGATAGCCAGGATTAACAATACTTTATAGAAAGGGTGGCTACATTGCCTGCCTCTCACAATATATGCACTGCAAAATCAGCCTGGCACAGATCCCCACTTAACTCCTCATGAGTTGGTGACTGACTGCTGAATGAAAACACCTCTTGGTCCTCCCAGTAGGTTAGAAACTGATTCCCACAGTGTAGTGAAGACATTAAGTGATGAGATGCATGACCAACTATGACCGCTAGTGTTTCTTTTATCTCTCAACAGATCAAGAACCGGAGGGAGGGGTCAAAGATGATAGAAGAAGAAAGTCAGCCAACTGATCCAGAAAGCCTATTAAAACAACCTTGCTTATATCCAGAGCACCAGGTGCTGGTGCGCAAATATGTCCGCACCTGGAATAAACCCTGTTTTGAGGGACCATTTTAGGTGGAAGAAGTTAATCCCACAACTGTCAAACTACAAGGAAGGTACACCTGGCTGCATCTGTATAACATCAAACCATACACGGGAGAAAATTTGACCCCTCCTGCATCTACTGACAGTGAAGCACGAGAAGAAGTTCCTTGAATGCAGACAAGATCAGCAACCAAGAGCAAATAAAAAGAGCCCGTGGAATAACAAAATACTTTTGAAATTAGAAATTGATATTTCTTAAATCTAATAAGGAATGAATGGACTTGCAGCTATCCTGGAACTTTTTTAGATAGGAAAAAGGAACAATGTGTTGATTTACCAGAGTCAAAAGAAAAGAAGTACACTGTATCATCTCTGTTATCCATTGTAATAACATTGCACACATCCTTTATGCTGTTTTCACCTTTATACTACAGTCTTACCCAGTCTTATATGACGACGTGTGGACATTGTAACATTTTCGGCATTCCTAAAAACAATCTTATTATGTTCAGAATCATAGTGACAATTATTTTACAGTTTTTTTTAGATAAAAGTGTGTTTTATAAAAAATAACAGAATTACATATTGAATTAAAAAACCGATGGTAAGTTTCCAGATTATGAGAGATGCATTGCCATTCATGAGTTTTTCTGGAATATTAATTGTGATGTCATTTTGTATTATAATTTGCCTATTTTGTCTTACTATTATGGCATTTAGACATGCAATAATAAAATACGCAGATACAGTGGGTGACAATATCCCCAATAAAAGCACAAGCAGCATCTTTCCTGATTTTACTAAACACATTATTTGACTCAAAAGAGATGCTGGGGAGGATCATGAAGATATAAATACATATCTTGACAATTTGGCTCATTTAAAGAATAATCTATGGTACCAGCACTAGAAGGAGTTGGGAGAGAGAACATCGGATGATAGCTGCTACGCATGTTCTCTCATTCCCTATGCCATGAACGCAGCCAGAAAATGTATTGCAAATCAGATGCCTGCACATGATGCAAAGCGCCTCAGCCATTGAGCAGCATGCACAACCAGAGGGAAATTCAAAGGAAAATGGCAACCATATGACCCACATGAAGATACTTATGTGAAAATACAAAGGATGGGAAAAGGGATGGGTTTGGACAAGCAAACAACATATTTATCCATCCCAGATTGGAGAACAAATAAAGATTGTTGAAAGAAGGAGGATGGAATGTTCAGACATAGTGGAAATATCAGGAGTACTAGGATGATTGGAGAGACCTCGGCTACTGGTGTATGGACAAGTTGCCATCAGTACAGGATGGGAAGAAGGAATGTTATCTTGCCTGGCACATTTATTTAAAGAAGGAACCAGTAAGCATAGTGCAAGAAGTAAATGACATGTGCCTAGAGTCATGGGCCAAGTACTCTAAACTACTAACATGGTTTGACAATGAAGCAGGAACAGTATCCAGAATAGCACTGAAAGATGCAACCACATGCTTCAAGAATGAAGGCCTGGTTCTGGTTGGGGAAAATGAAGGATGTGAGCAAGTGCTCAAATTACCAGGAATGAATGAACGAACTGCCATGCTGATGGATTGGTATTGGGCTTGTGGATCCAGAGCTTACAAGCAGGTGCCTAAAAATTGGGGCGCAGTGTGCTCCATTGTGCTAATACACATTCCTGCATTAGTGATTCCTCAAAGTGACCACAATATTGATGAATTTCCAAAATGTTATAAACACCAGAGAAATAAGAGGTTGCTTGACCTTCGCCGGCTGAAGAGGGAGAACTATTTCTCATTGAGTCAATAGAAACCTATAACCATATACCAGATGAGTATACTTTATTCAGCAAGACAACAATGACAGTGACATCTATGTTTATGCCAGGACTTTAGACTGCAGTGAATGCCAAATGCTGCAGTTTACCAGATGGGAGCTGCTACAGAAGATTAATGCAACAATGAAAGATTTAATGTAATCAAAGAAAAACGGAGGCTTGTGACCCTCAAGGATAGGTATGTCTTGGACTTAATTACAGCAATGGTAAGAGTCGGCCTTCTTACTGTACTTTCACACCTTGTCATGATGGAGAAAATGGAACCCTGACAGAAGCAATAACTATGCTGACAACCCTGCATGCGAAGATGGAGGATGAAGTTGATGTGACAGCAGGAGATGACTGATGTTCATCTCGGTTTTCATGGATTGCAACCTGGCTGGCAAATGCCTTCAAGCTACTTGGAGCAATACAAGTGTTTATATTGCTACGAGTCTGTCTGATATGGATTATTGTGGGACAATGCCAGAAGACAGCCAAGAAAGCTACTGGGATGAAGATAATGATTGACATAAATACTGACACTGGTGAACAAATGCAAATGAGGACAGCAACCACGAGAATATGAAGAGAAGTCCTGCAGTGCCCACAGGAACACAGTTCTACTATCCTAAGGATCATTAGTAAAATGCAGGATGTTGGATATTCTGTCCACCAACTGGGTATTGCTGCCATATGACCTGGTGTGTGGATGAACATATAAAGAATGCAGGCCATCTGATGGGGGTGGCAAAGATATGGATCCCAAAGAAACCACAGTATTAAGAGAAGATGGAGAAGACTGAGAAGGTAGTCGAGGACCCGACCAGAGGGGGGAATGTAGAGGAGCAGGTAGACACGTCATCCCTTGCTACCGCCCCTTCACTTCCATAATACTGGAACAGCAGGAGAAGAGCCCTATGTGGGACAACAGATATTATCCCAATATCACATCAAGTGTATGAGATATGATATGCACTGGCACTGAAAGGGTGGATGGATGTCAGCACACACAATTGGACATCACAGAACTATAAGTAAAATCTGATGAGGGCATAGTGACGTCATGAAGGAGACATACGAAGATGCACTAAAATGATATAAAAATACTCAAAGGACAAAGTGTAACTGAAGTAACAAGAGTAACATGTAATCAAATACAAAGAAATAATATGCACTAAAGAAATAAGTGAGTAAAGATGAAGTAACTGTATATATGCAGAAACGCAAGGTAGATGAGACATAGAGAAGGTTGCTGCAGAAGAAAACATAATGTGGCTAGGGCGACCATGATTGAAAGATCGACGTTGGACTTGTGTTGAAACCAATCAAGCTACCTCAGAGACAGACCAGGGCTGCAGAGCAAGGAGACACTGGAAAAACAGCTTTTTGTGAGGAATAAAGAGGAGTCTATTGCCCTGGGATGAAGGATGCTGCTTCAAGCAATAATTTCAAGGCACAAGGGGAGTCATAAGTATAAGCCATGTACGTAACACATATTTCTCTTAGATCACGTAAAGGGAAAACATCTGCAAGAGCCAAGTATTGAAGAATTAAATATGCAAACAGCCTATGCAAGGTTGAGTGAGCAAGTCTCTAGAGGCACTAAGTTGTTTGAAATGTTTTATTTAATGTTTTATAGTTTACAAGTAAACTTTTCACATTCCATAAGTACAAATAACTCAGTTCATAACTGTTTTTGTCAAAATCAATAATATCATAAATATACAATGTAAATGTGACATATAAAAAAATATGAAATATAAAAAATATAAAATAGAGGCAATGAGTCACCACACCTAGCACAATTGAATCAAATAGCCATCAATAGAAGGTCTAAATGGACAAATTCATGGTCTCCTCACACGTGATTCAGAAGTCAAAAACAAGGACTATTCATTAAGCTCTAGACGAAGATAATGGTGTACCTACACTCCCTTAAAAGCCCCAGAATAGAGAACAGGCTGCAAGGTCAACTACAAAGGAGAAGCCTTGGCTTGGAACTGGACCGATGATATAGGATGGACTCATTGGAAAAGTGGGAAGTAGTCTGGGGTTACTCTCACCACCTGGGGTCTATTTTGCTTACGAGCTGCTAACGAGTCAAAACACCAAGGTTGGGAAAGCATGGCAACCAATCAAAGGGTCTATGTAGCATGCAATGTTGCAAAGACCAATCTGCTGACATTTTTCTGCTATTAACAGAATTGTACATATTTAGAGGTAGTTTGAGGTGTGCCTAACAGATAGGAGGTAGCCAATGGTGTCACTAAAATGTATACATAATATAGGTATATATGTTTCCTTAACCCTGCAGTGCCCAACATACGGCATGTGGGCCAAATCCAGTCCTCCATACCCCAAAATGCAGCCCGGCAAGAGTGTTTACTTTTGTAAAAAGATGCAGCCCACTTTAAGCAGCTGACCCCATTTAATTGCATAAGTAAACTGTTTGCCTGTGACCATTGCTGGGGCCACCTATTAACCTTATCTTTATGTCCAATATAATGTATGATCCCCACCTTTGCTTAGAACAGAAAGCAGTCTGAGGCACCACTTGGGGGGGCATATATTATAATGGAGATACAGATAAGGTTAATGGCTGCAAATTATCATGAGACGGCGAATCAGCTGTCGGACACTTGCTTACAAAGAAGGATTCATTGCTACTCAGTAGGGAGCTGAAACACTTAAAAAGATGGATTCATTGCTACTCAGCAGGGAGCTGAAACACTGAATGCCCGCTGAATAGAAACAAGTCCTTCTTTGTAAGCAAGTGGCTTAAGTGTTGAAAGGCAATGATGTGACACTTCTGTTTTCCCCAATGGAAGTGACACTTGGATGAGCTCAGCCAATGCAGCTTGAGTAATGCTCTGACCCCTGTCATCAAGGTTATTTAATTTTTGTAACTATTAAAGATGGGACTTACACTCCTTCTGCATTCATGTGGCTGGGTACTTTGGAACCCCCTTTTAGCCTTCCTGGTTGTCCAGCTTGCCCTATCCCTATGATTACTGTTCAGTATGTATCTATATTGTAGTCATGTATTTACATTCAATTGCCTTAATGCACAGCACATTTATGTAAGTCTCACTGTCACCAAACTTCCCCTTGCATCCACCAATGTATTACTGCTAAACTGCCCGGCTCACCCTCTCCAAGACAATCAATGATGCTGTACAAAGGCACACTGCAAAGAAAATGCATTAATTTGCTGTACGTGTGAGTATATGGCACTTATGATAGAACTGTCCGCCCATCGAACCAAAGAAATACAAATCCTCAAGTCCTCATGCAACACAGGCAACAGTGAAACAATGCTTTCCATGATCTGAAGAACATCATTAGTATGATGTTCAGGGTGACTGAAAGGATTGGTCTGTTACCTTCAGCTTCTCTTTATTCAAACCAAATATCCCCACACAGGTCACAGAGGCCACAATATTGGGACAGTTGCTGGGGGCCCCCCTGAGGCTTGTGGCCAATGCTTTTTCTAAGCTGTGCACATGTGCGCTTGCCCAGCTTCCTTCTGGGTGCCGCTCAGAAGATTTTTAGCAGCGCACACAGACAATTTTCATCTATTCAAAAAGAGTTAATAATTCACACGCCACAGCAATTAATTTTTCTCTTAAAATAAGCAACCCGTTTTGATATTCTGCTAGTTTGCAATACACCACTATGCACCTAAAATCCCTAACAGCAAAATACAATGCAAGAGGTTAAAAATGAATATGAAAAACTGGCTCTATGAACAGACAAATCTAACCAAGATATGTCTGCTCACATTAACCCAAACTTTCCCCTCCCCAACCATGACTCCTAAGCCTGACTCTACCACACTTTTACCTTATGACTCTAACTTCTGACCCAGAACACATTAAGAAACTACCAGACAACCTTCAGTCTTCATCTCTTGGCTCTGCAAAAGGTTAGCAGACGTGAACCTACATCCACTTGTTTTCTGCTTGTTGTAACATGAATAATCTAACTACCAGCTCAAATATCAGATACTGGCCCTCATTAGGACCCAGGCGTTAAGGGGTTTACGGCGCCGTAAACGGCGCCGACCCTTAACGCCTGATTCCAAGGTCCCTTTGCGGGATGGTGATTTTAACGCCTGCTTTTTGCAGGCGTTAAAACCCATGCCGCAAAGGGACCTTGGTGCTAATTACGCCACTGTAATTTACGGTGGCGTAATTAGCGCCTTTCCCCATTCCCATTATGCCCTATGGGGCGAAAATGGGAATGGGGAAGGGTAAAATGGGAAATGGGGATTTACCGCCCCACTCACCTTGGAATGGGGTGGTAAATCCGCCAACCACCATGGCGTAAACATAGTTTACGCCATGGTGGTAAGGGTACGACCCAGGCGGTAACTTACCGCCTGGGTCGTAATGAGGGCCACTGACTGTAAGTAAGCAGGCTACTTGGATGTGTACCCAAATCCCATACTTCCTCTTCTTTGTACATATGTCACGCAAGTGCTTTGAAGTGGCCCCCTTGTAAGTTAACACATTATAAAACTCAAATATTAATTTCCCTCTAAAGATTTTGAAAAGACAAATGTGATGCTCAGTGCCTCCTACTTTAGCATTACTAACATTACTCTATAAGTAGGGAGCAACATTGCAATATCATTTACTTAGCCTACTATGACTATGCCTAGGATTACTCGTCCATAGTATCAGGACATTGGATATTGAGACAGGAGAATGCTTTTCACACAATCTGCATCGTTTCCAAGTGTGCAGAGTTCCTTTGGGCATAGACCTTCACACAATATATGTTAACTCGCTCCTATACAAAATAAGTTTCAAAGAGCTCTTTTGTAATCGTACACAATGATATAAGTTTGGAGTATGTTGCAAACAATCTTGTATCCGCTGCAAACTAATTGTGTACATGCAGAGTCATGACATTCTTAAAATGCACATCATATGTTTAGGCATTTAAATGTGCCTTGCTTGCAAAGCATTGTGGGTCTGCAAATATCCCAGTGAGTGTTAACTGCTACAACCCCTCTGATTTTACCATGCTTTATCAACTAGTATTAGAGGCAAGCACAGGGGCCGGGGAAGGGTATGGGTGGAAGCATCACTCCTTGCGGGTGATGAACAAAGCAGCACATTTCAAAGACCAAGGCAGACGTTTCGGCAGTACACTGAAGGATACGTGTTGCGTGTTTGCTAAAGGATAGGAAAATCTAGTACCCAGCTATTTAACAGCACCTTCTTTTTCAATATAGCCATGTCTTCTGTGTGTACAGTCTCTAGCATCTCCCTGCATCTTATTTAACTGATTACAAAAAATTGCAGAAGAGGTATCCATAGTTACAGAAGAAGGCACTCAATCAGTTGTATCTCTGATGAATTGATGCAATTAACTTAAAAGACATATACGTGTGATTTTCCTCAACAGGGCTCCATAATACACCTCATTAAGGCTCTTGCTTAATTGTATCTAGGCTGTGGAGCCGAAGGGGACAAAACGATACACTTTATTATGTGCCCTGTCATTTCACTCCCTATGTCAGGGGTACACACAGGGCTCTAATCAGATTTTGCTCCCTACTTTGAGTCAAATGATTTTTCAGGGAGTACAAAAGTAATTAGCTTTGCCAATAGTGATACTTTCTGCTTATTAAAAGATGTTCTTTCCCTATAAAATTCCTGTTGAGATCGGTCATTAAATTATTAGAGTATTCATTCGAAAAAAATATCAGTGAAGCTTTTTGGGTTGAAGCAATGATATATATGTTCATTGTTTCCCATTTTTGTTAGGCATATTTTCCTTTTTAAGGGAGTGAAAATGCATGGTGCATGTGTCCCTTAGCTCTAAGGCTGGTGTTATCACTACCCACAGGAGAACGTAATGTGGATAGTAAGCAGAGGCACAGGAATTGTGGGTCATCATGTTCTAAGGTGCAGTTATTCTGATACAATTATCATCCTTGCACACATTATTAGAAGCATGCTCTCCTGGGCCTCAAATTACTTCATTAAAGTGGCACTAGAACTCCTTTCAGCATGTTTTTGACAAATTGCTTGTAATTGCCATTAATCCATCAGTAAATGTATTTTGTCTGAGTTTCTTGACAGCCACATCAGTTACGATAAGAGATATTTGTGTTTTGTAATACAAGTGATTGATTTTCCAGTGGTATAAAACATACAGGGCCTCACTTGAGTTGGGGCCGTAGCCCGGTGTAAATCTGCCAGAATACTGCCCAAACAAATTACTGTTACCGCCACTTGGTCCGGAGGAATTTCCGTGGAATTACAACTGGTGGTGGCGGTCTAATTCCCCATTCATATTGAGTCCATATTTAGTCCATTGGACTCAATTTGGCATTTTTGGCAGTATTACCGCAGCGGAAATTCCGACGATTTCAGCGTTGAGTTGGAGCATTTACCTCCAGGTTTTTCCTAGAGGCAAATCTTCCACTGCAGGCCCCAAATAGTAATTTGGCATAGTGGTAAAGGTGGCGGTATTACCGTCAACTTTACCACTTACCACCAAACTTGTAAGGAGGCTGGCATTTTTGTCTGTGTAGAACTATGTTTGCAACATACTGTGACAGATATTGAGTGACAGATATTGTAGTCTTAGACTGGATGATGAGTTTTCTGTATAATCACATATGACATATTTTATTTTAGCCTATGTGTTTGGAAAAAGTGTTGTAAGATTTTTAAAGAATTGCAGTGGTTGGGAAGAGGAAATTACTTTCCAACTCTCTTCTGCAACGTTGCTCACAAAGTGGCTTACCTCATTAGTCAGTTGCGCACATGGAAAAGAATATGCGTATAACAGCTAATCAGTTCCAAACATAGAGAAAAATAATTTGAGGGAACATGCTTGAGGCTCCTTTCATTTGAAAGGCACAGGCACGTCCCTGTCTGTACTGATAAAGGACCTTTACCTTGGTGACAGATGATATTTGTTTAAGTTCCAAAGTCATTTTTGGCACATGGCAGTCGGTGACTAACGATGCATAGTTTTTTGGGAATAAAAGCAACACAAACATCTTGGCATTTGTGGAATATATAGTGCTACATTCCAGGAACTTCCCAGACAGCATTTTGTTGTTCCTTGGACTTAAATAACTGTTTTTTTATGTTACATTAATTTTTGCATTTCATTTGTTGCATGAACCTATGTTGCTGCACTTGTTAGACTGGCACTCATGCCGATGCATGATTAGGTTTATGTGCACTTGTATGGCAATAGTTCCTTTGTTTGAGTCAGTCCAAAATTAGTGACCCATGAGGCCTGGATGTCAGGTGTCTGAAACAAGTTTCACCAATTTATTATACCACTTTAAATTGTGCCATCAGGCACAAAGCTACCAGACACGGTCTGCATAGGAGAGCAGGCCGGATGAAGGGAGGAGCAGTCGTGCGGCGGTCGTCCAAAGCAGACCACTCATGCAGGACAGTGTAACTAGGGAGGGTGTGCATGAACCGTGGCAGACCTGCCATATGTGGAAGAACTCTTGTGGGAGAAAATGGAAGACTGCAAGGGGGTGTGGGTGGCACTGATAGGTAGGGGGATGCAACCTCCTGGAGTGTTGCTTACATGGGGTGGCAGAGCCGCACCCCGGGGCTTCAAGCTAAATACTCGCTGACCCCATTGGCATAGCAATTTGTGTGTGTGAGAGGGAGCAGAGAGAAAAGGTGATAATGTGAAACTGGAGAGAGTGTGGGAGAATGTAAGATACAGAAAATGATGACAAAGTGATAGGTAGAGTTAAGGAGAAGTGTGTGAGAGAGGGAAGATTGAGACAAAGAAAGACAAAGATATACAAGAGAGGGAGCGGGTGGTAGAGATAAGAGAAGGGAGGGAGAGTGAGAAATAGAGGGAGAGGGGCGAGCAAGACAGACAGAAATAGTAACATAGGGAGGGAGAGAGAGAAAGGAGAAGGAGAGCGAAAGAAAGACTGAATAAGGTTGACATAGTAACCGGGAGCGAGAGAAGGGGGAGAAATAGTAACATTGTTAGAGAGGAAGAGGGGAGGGAAAGAAAGACAAACAGAGACATAGTGCAATAGAAATAGTAACCAGGAGAGAGATAGAGAAATAGGAATAGGGGAAGAAATAGAAAGACAGAAATAGTAACATGGGGAGAGAGAGAGAGAAAGATAGAGCAGGGGAGATAGAGAAAGAAAAACAGAAAGAGAGATATATAGTAACAGGGAGAGATGGAAATATGGGAGTGATAGAAAGACAGAAAGAGAGAGGGCAATAGAATTAGTAACAGAAAGGGAGAGAGACAGAAATAGAGGAAGGGGATAGATAGACAGAAAAAGAGAAAGACAGAAATAGTAACATAGAGCGAAATAGAGGAAGGGGGCAAGAAGGAAAGCCAGAGGGTGAAAGAGAGAGAGACAGGGATAGAGTGACAGGGAGTTGTAAAATGAAATAGCCCCTGGATGCGAGAAATAAAGAGGCCATAGTCAGTTATGAGGACTCACCAAAATACCAGGCCTACACAGAAATGAGGTCTGACATAAGGCCTTCTAAATTCAACTGAAAAGAAAAGAAAATGTGCTAAATTGAAAAGTATGGAGTGATGTGAAATGCCTGTCATGGAAATAACATTTTGATAAATCCAGGGAAAGCTGCAGAGATATCTCAAGAGAACCACAGTGCACAGCATTTTAAATGAAATACCAGAATTGTGTGTTCAAGCAGCTGCATTGAAACAGAGTTCATTTCATGTGTAAATTAAATAAAATGTCACTTCATTTTTCCCTCTAAACTAATAATATGCTCGGCAAAATATTTGACGGACTGTCAAAATGTGAACTTGGTTTCTGCCTACCATAATCTCATCCCCATGGACAATGTTAATGAAAATGAATGAAACTTGCATGGATTATTGTAAATTGTGTGCATTATATGTCATTTAAAATGCATGTATGTGTGAGTTACAGGCTGTGAGCTTGAAAGGCCACAAGCTGCTGGCTATTTCTTCAAATGTACAATTAAACTTCAGGGCCTCCCTTGGTTGCTTTGGAGATTCAGCCCTGGTTGTCTTCAAATATCAGGGCCTTTCTTTAAAAATACAATCTTAAATATTTTTGAGATGGGAATTGCGGTGAAAGACCAGATAAGGCAGGTCTGCTCTGCGACACTGGTGACCTGCAGGTCACAGGCCCCATAAAAACTGCATTAGCTTAGCCATTAGCCCTTGAAAGGATAAGTTAATATAAACACAGATCCCTCTGCTGACATCATGTGCACCAGGAGGATGGGGGCCCAGCAGATGAGGAGTGAAGCTGCCCATAGCTTGTAAATGGGAGAATCACATAGTATCACATAAAATAGACAATGTACTTGGTGCAAAAGTCATTCTAGGATTTTATTAAAAGTGAAAATAAACCCCTTCTAACAATGCTAAAACAATTTTTGTGGGATAAACACAACTAAAGTTATTCATGAAAATGTGATGTGGCCCTGTTTGAGTTCACCAGCTATGCGAAAAGTTAATAAAACATGCCAAATTATGATTAGTATGATACCTGTAGAGTGGCATATTTTTCAATTATATAGTTCCAGAGTAAATGAAGAAAAACTGTATCTCTGTACAGGAATGACATATGGATTTCTAACTAGTCTCATTTGACTCACATTAGAATGTGGTGCTAAACAATGTATTCATACATGTACATTTGTGGAAATTAAAGTTACTTACCATGTGGTGAGATTTTCAGGTTTTAATGCAGACAGAGCCCATCTGTCAAAGTGGGATGATGAAGTTCTCTCCTCCCCTAGTTGTCCCAAAGCACTCCCCTATTCTCTTGTTTTATCAGCACAGAGGTGGGAGTGGGGTAGTGACACTCCAAATCATCTGCCTATAACTAAGCCAGCTTGCCTCAGAGCTGGAGTTCTCCCACTAATTCCATGAGGTGACCTGCTGCTGAAATCTGGCGTGAACATCCCAGCAGAAAGAGGCCTAATCTTGCATTGGAGCCAGGAGACTTAGAAGCTTATTGGGGCCCCTTGGAGGAAGGAGTGGAGACCTTTGGCTGACCCACTTTGGCTGTCCCAGCTGTGTGCCCTGACACTCCCTGATGCCCAGTCCAGCCCTCTCATTTAAGTAGAAATACCCCAAGCCATAGATTGTTTATGCCCTATATTTTACAAGCATTCTTTTTATTACTGTCCCATTGAAAAATCTCCTGTTTGTCTGTGTAGATCCTTAGCATATTTATCAAAGTAAATCAATTAATTCCCCCATCGAATTCACGGGATCTGTATTGATGACATTCAAAATCAACAATATTTTCCCAGTGTGTTGTGAGTCGGCATAGTCATACAGATTTGCCAAAATAATTAATCCCAAAAAGCCCTACTTCCACATGTGTTCCCAATGCAAGGTAAAAATGAAATTGTCCCTGTGTTCCCATTGTGATCTGCAAAACGAAATTGCTTCCACGATCTTCCCATTGTGCAAGGTAGAAACAAATTTGTCCCTGCGTTTCCTTTGTGCTCTGAAAAATGAATTTCCATTTGCGCGTTCTTGCTCTCATCCTAACCCAAAACCCACGTTTTCCGTTGTGTGCTGACTAATATTCCCCAACGCCTTCCCTGTCCTCTTGGTGTAACACAAACAAATTTCCCATTCCTTTCTATGCTTTACCAGGTAATTTAAAACCGATTTTCCTATTTTCTTCTGGCCATAATCCTAAAGCCCTCCGTGTTATTGTCAGGTGCAGCAAAACACATTTTCCCCTTACCTTTCGTGCTGTCATATTGTTTCTGTGAACCATACCCCAAATCCGATTTTCCCATTGTGTTCCCACCTCTTCGCCTGCCTTCCATTCAAAAGAGTGAAGCCTAGTGGATGTTTGCAGTGTGGGGGTTCCTGGGACAAAAGTATAACCCTGTTTGAATTAATTTTCATTGTGCTCTTTGAACTGTTCTTTGCTTGTATTGGGGGGTGATGTAAAATGTAGCTATTGTAACTGCATATTCTAATGTCATCTCTGTGTTGGTTTGTCTTTGTGTTGCCTCAGCATTGGTAGCTGATGTAATCTGTTTGTTCTAATTTGACTACATTAATCAATTAATACATATTCTTAATACACACCGGTCTGATACCTAGTCCATTGTGGTACCGGGTATTTGTTGAGGATGGGCGCAAGACGGGTTGGAGGCCTTACCATAAGTGAACTCTTCAAATAAAGCAAAAGTGTTTTCTTGTGTGCCACAATCATTGTGGGGGAAGGAGTTCCCTGACTTGTGTGTGACCGTATAATAAACTCTGACTGAGTCCTGTTTTTCCTCTTCACAGTAATTGCACTGCCTGGAGGTCATTTTCTATCTCTGATAGTTCTTCCTGCTGCTGTGAAATTAATTCTCTGTGCCCGATGACCTGCCTTGTGTCCTCCCTCGTCCTCTGGGTCTGCCTCTGCGATTGCCCCGCTCTAAAAACGGGCATTGACCTGAATTTTGGGGTGGTTCAAAATTGTCTTGTGCTTCAAATTGTACATTTGATGGTCCTGCTTGTTCTGGACCCCGAACTAAGAAAAAGTAAAACCGGACATGCAATTCCACACAGCCTACGCATTCAAGCACCAGGATGCAGGTAAGAAATACGACTGTTTAGTTATATTTATACACAGCAGTTAGCACCGCAGTGTACACACTGTCTAATAAAAAACACTTAGGGGAAAGAGCAAAACTGAATGATTCCCATATAACATAGCACTTGTGCAATTTATATACAAAGGGCTCAGACTATTTGGGTGCATTACTATATCACCATACTTCAGAACTCAGTCCTACAAGGCTGAAACATACCTGAGGTCGCCTACCCACTACAAGGCCATCTCATTCAAGCTCTGCAGCTCCTGTTTCACCATGCCCCCACAAGAGCACCCATATTGTCAGATGCTTATTTCTAGGGGTTCATTTTTTATTTAATTTATTAGTACACTGTGTAGGTGTACATAAGCCAGATTAAAGTTACAGATACTGATGCGGGCCAAAGTTTTTGTTTTGCTGCACTTAAGAAAATCAGGCCCTGAAGAAGACCTAGTCCTTGTCGAAAATAGCGAATGTTTAGATTTCGACTTGTTCCCACTAATGCTAGTGAATTTTGCTATAGATTTAACTAGCAGGCATGTTGCACATAATAGAGGCACTGAGCACTATATTAGATCATGGACAATTAGGAAAATGAATCTTTAGACTAGCCATAAATTCAATAGACTATACAGCAGTATTAGAGACAGGGGGCCCATGTGTACACAAGAATCAACAAAGAGTGTTCACAAGGGCTCCATAGCAAGTAAATGTTAAATAGTCCCATCCTATTCCCTTGCACTTTAGGATTTTGTAACTCTTTGTATCACCACTTTTTGTACCAGTTCTATAATATATGTTGTGATACAAGGTATGAGTATGTATGAAGAATATGTATTAATGGTATGTTAATTGTTCTATTCCCACACATGTACTGTTTGAAAAACAGGAATTGTGCAATAAATCAATTATTTCAACATGAACAGTACTGCAGTTCATCATTAGACAACACATATTGCACATAAGTGGACTAGCCACAAGGTATTCCTTGGTGGGCAAGTGTGCCCTCATTGGAGGCTTATAAAAGAGGACAATAACAGCATTCATTTAGAAGGTTTGCCATAAACAGTGTGTTTTTTTTGTTAGATATCCCTGCCAGGGTATGGCAATACAGTGACTCCCTGAGTACGAGCTATACAATAACACAATGCAACACATGTCTGGTATGCTTCTATGCAGAGGACCTATGGGCATCCCAAAAGACCAAGAAATATGGTAGCTATCTTGGGTCTCCCCAGCACATGAACATGCCATCAAATAGTTACAGCTTTTGCAGTTGTTCAATGAATTTTACATGTATAGGCATGACTTTGTTTCAGCTGCATAAATCATATGCCTAAATCAAACAACTTTCAAGCTGAATCGCTGGTCATCACATTCCTATTATTATATACTATGTTTGCTTGTTTTATTATTTATATTGCGCACCAGACCCGGAGGTATTCGGGTGCGAAAGCATAAAGAGGGTTGTTAAGCTTGGGTTACATGGTTACATATAGACATAGTACAGCTAAGTTTACAATGTTGTGTGCAAAAACAATAGGCGTAGCAGGAGTAGGTATGAGACACATAGGAATAGCACAGGTAATGGAGTCTCGTATATACAAGATATCCTGAGAAGGATGTAGGTCAGTTTGCATGTCAGGTAGGGTCAGGCATCATGTTTCTCTATCCAGTGAATGAGGCTGGATCTAAATTGTGGGTAGGGTAGGGTACATCTTCTCTTAAAACAGGAGGAAGGGAGTTCCAGTATTGAGCTGCTTTAACAGAGAAACTGCTCCCACCACATTTAGTATGCCTAAATGTAGGTAATAGTAGCAGGTTGGAGTTAGCTTTTCTTAGGGGGCGGGAGGCTATTTGTCTGATGAATCTGTCCGTGATGTATTGTGGGGCCGCATGGTTAAGGCATTTGTGTGTCAGGGATGCAGTTTTAAGGAGGATTTTATCTTTTGTAGAGAGCCAGTTGATGGATCTTCTAAGATCAGATATGTGGGCATTTGTGGGTAGACTTAGAGCTGCTCTCAGGGCATTATTTTGGAGAGGTTGGATTTTGGAAGTGATAAATGTGTTGCTGCCCAAGTATAATGTGTTGCAATAACCCAGTTTGGATAAGATTGGGGCTCTCGCTAAGGTGATGCAGTTGTTTGGTGAAAGGAATGGCTTGGCTCCTCTAATAAGTTTGCAAGTATAGGATGTGGCAGATGCCAGAGCATTTACTTGTTTACCAAAGGTGAGCGTGGAGTCTAAGTAGAAGCCAAGAGTTTTGACTACTTTGGCGACGGTGATGGTGTTATTGTCAATTATGAGAGAGGCGTAATTGGGACCCAATTTTTTTATGTTGGAAAGAGTACCTAGAATGAGGAGTTCAGTTTTGTCATCATTCAGGCATAGACCTTGGGAGGCCATCCATGCCTGGATGATGAGGTACACTCTGTTCACAAAGACCAAATCCTTATCATAATCGCCCGTCAACGGGATGAGGATCTGTGTATCATCCGCGTAGTTAGTGTAGGTGATACCTAGACCATCTAGATCATCGAAAAGGGGCTTTATATATTGTACAGATATTGTACAGAGTGGGCAAGACGCAGGAGCCTTGGGGTAGACCGCATAATATGAGCGCGGGGTCTGCGGCTGCTAGTGTGGAGAATACTCGCATTGCTCTATTGTCAAGGAAGAATTGGATCCAGGCGACTGCCTCCTGTGAGAAGGAAACCGTGGATAGCAGGTGGTTGCATAGTATTGAGTGGTCCACCAGGTCAAATGCTGATGAGAGGTCAAGGAGAAGTAGGAGTGCTGGCTTGCCTTTGTCTCTTAGTGTGTCTATTTGTGCCTTGAGGTCTAAGAGTGCAGTCTCAGTACCATGCTGAGGCCTGAAGCCAGACTGGCAAACGCCTAGAAGGTGGTTTTGTTCTAGGTGGTGCTGAATTTGTAAGTATGCTACTTTATCCAGGATTTTTAATAGGAATGGCACTGTAGTTATGGGGCGGTAATTAGTTGGGTTGGAAGGGTCGAGTGTTTGTTTTTTGAGGAGGGGGAGGACCCATGAGTGTTTCAGGTTGTTAGGTTTTGTACCTGATGTGAATGAGGCGTTAATGAGTTTAGTGATGAAGGGAGAGAGTTCACGAGCAGTGTCTTTTATGATTTGGGCTGGACATGGGTCGCCTTGACAGTTGGATGGTTTGAGGGTGAGGATAATTTTCTCAACTTCTTTGGTAGATACTTTCCGGAAGTGGAAGCTATGGGTCAGTGATGTAGGAGGAGTTGGAGTTGATTGCGGTGGTGGTGAGGTATTCGTGGCATTCTTAGAGGTGGTGTCATTGATGTTAATTTTAGACGTAATAATGGTATCTTTTTTATTGTTAATCTTCATCTGAAGCGTTGTTATCTTATTGGCCAAGGCATTTTGTACGCTCGTACACCAGTTCTTATCCTTAAGGCAGGAATCAGGTGCTTGAATGGGGGATTCTATCTCTTTAAGGATAGCAAACAGTTCTTTAGTGTTTGAGTTGGCTTGGGAGATGCAGGAGTTGTGGGATGTTTGTTTGGCTAGGATAATTTCTTTTTTATAGAGAGTGGCTAGTTTATTCAGGTTAGTTTTGTTGGAGTCGGAAGGGTCTTATCTCCAGATCTTTTCGCTTCAACGTTTTTCTTTCCTGATAGCTTTCAGATGGGGCGTGAACCATGAGTTTAAGTGTTGACGGGGTTTGCACTTTCTGATCTTCAGTGGGGCGATGATGTCTAAAGAAGCGAGCATTACTTTTTTGTATATTTCTACCATGGTGGCCCGGTCGGTCTGGTCTGGGATGGAATTTAGTGTGGGAAGGATGAGGGGGATGAGGTTTTCGGGGGTGATATTTCTTTTATTTCTAGTGGGAGTGGCGGGAGCTATGTTGCTAGCATTTGTGGGTGGTGTGGCTTCTAAGTTGAAAGATATCAAATAGTGGTCGGTCCATGGCTGGGGCATTATGGAGGTAATGGTGGTTGGGAAATTGTGTTCGGCGACCTAGTCAAGGGTCCTTCCTTTGATATGCGTAGGTTCTGTGATCTTTTGGGTGAATCCTAGTTCCTCCAGGGAGTTATTGATCTTTGAGGCATTATGGTCTAGTGGGTCACTAAATCCGAGGTTGCAGCCTTCTATGATAAGGCAATGTGAAGAGTTTTTTAGATTATCAGATAGTAAGTTCATGAGGTCTTCCTCGAAGGAACCTATGGGGCCTGGTGGACGATATATCAGATGAATGGTGATGGTTTGGTTGTTGGCGATGGTATGTTTGGCTGTGAGGGATTCGCAGGATTTAGTTTTAAGAGGTGTGGAGAGTCTCAGTGTTAGGTTGTTCTTGGCAATTATAGCGATGCCTCCACCTCTGGAGGTGGTACGGTCCAGTTTTATGAGAGTATAGTTGTCTGGCGTGGCTAGCATAATTGCTGGGCCTGCTGCGGGGTGGAGCCAGGATTCGGTAATGGCCAGGAGGTATAAGTTTTCATTTTGGATTGTGTCTGCTATATCTGAAGCATGGGCTACCAAGGAGCGGGCATTTATTAATGCGCCTTTTATGCCAGTTTGGGTGGGTGGTACGGAAAGCGGCTGATCTTTGTGTTGGCAGTTCGAACAGGAGGTGTGATCTCTGAAGAGTCGATGGTTCAACTGGAGTGGGTGTTGGCTACTGTTGTCTTTGTGATGTAGGATACTGGTTGTGGACAGGATGCCCCTGCGGTGATTAGTGGAGACGTGGGCATTAGTTAGAGGATTGTAGATTCTTGGCAGTCTAGCCCGAAGTCTAAGGTTTCTCTGTTGGACGCTACAAGGTTTAGTAGCCATGCCGGCAAAGTCTAGAGGTACACTTGTGTGTATTAAATGGTTCTGTGACTGGGACATATTAAGGTTTTGTAGGGTGATCAAGTTTAGGATAGTTCTGAGTCGAACAATGTAAGGTGATGGCAGATACATAGTTTGTTCATGGGGGCAGCTCGAGTGCTTGGACAGCTCGAGTGTTCATCTGAGTTGTGGCAATGGGGATCACCTAGAATTGGAGTACACAGTAAGGTTAAAAATGCAGTGTTTAAATGCAGTGTGCAAATAGGCGGCTAGGCACCTAATTTCAAAATACACATGGTGCCAAACAGTGGTTCACCTAGATTCAAAATGCACATTTGAGGCTAAATAGTAGCAATCAGAAGCTAGGCACCTAATTTCAAAATACACATAGTGCCAAACAATGGTTCACCTAGATTCAAAATACACGTTTGAGGCTAACTAATACCAAACAGCGGCTAAGCAGTGCAGCCGGAAGGTGCAGATATGGCAGTGGTTCACCTAGGTTCAAATACACATTTGGGGCTAAATAGTGCCAAACAGAAGCTAAGCACCTAGTTTCTAATACACATAGTGCCAAACAGAGGCTGAGCAGTGCAACAGGTAGGTACAAGTCTTGCAGTTGGCTTCCTTTATATTCAGGGGTCGCAATAGCGACTAAGAACACAGCGTGTGGGTAGCGTAAGATTTGGCATCATTTAACACGTGCAGTAGGTGCAAGTCATTAAGTGGGGGGAGACAATAGTTTTTGCTGGTAATAGTCACAGGCTGGTGATGGGGGGCGTAGAGATAGTTTTTTGGGTTTGCCTTAATGGGTTAGCTGCGTGGGTCGCTACATGCAATAGTCATGTAGCGTTGCTGTACGGCGGGAAATGGAGTGGGCGGATGAGGGCTTAAAGTATGGATGGTGGCCTCGTAGCAAGGTGGAAGTAACATTGAATTTCTGAACTTGGTACCTTAGTGGGGCGACGTCCGTGAATTGTAGTTCAGGCAGGTCGGGATGCAGCGTTCCTGGCAGAAGGCAAGAACTGGCAAGAACAGGCTGGGACAGGTGATGTGCCTTCCTTATCGTGCCTTTGTTTTCGTGCCGGCTTTGCCTTCCGGCGATTCCCAATAGGCTGTTTAAGCCTCGGTGAGGCCAATCAGCTGATGGGGCGGGCTGCTGGCAGGCAGGGGGCCGGATTCAAAGGTAAATGATGGTGGCCGCTATCTTTAAATGGAAAGAACCCTCATGGTTCTTAATGGCAGCGAATCCAGGTGGTAGGTTTTTTCTTCAGATGGTAGCTTTCTCCTCAAAAAGTATGGATGGCGTTGCTTCTGTACTTCGCATTTAGGAGTAGTAGGAATTTCCCTAAAGTGCGCTCGATGTGCGGGTCATGCACATAATAATGTGCGTATTGGAGGGTGCATTGGATGCTGCCTGTGGGGATCTAACCCGATTACACTTTCTTCTACACCGAGGATAATTTAACGGCGTGATAACTAGAACGATATAATGACACATGGGACCTTTTAATTTCTCTTGCGACGGGATTTAAACCCTTTCTCCGATTCTGCTACATTGCTGTCACTGGAGATTGACGCTACCTACCATACAAATTCCATGGATTTATGAACATCGTCTTTCGATTATTGGGATGTACTAATACGTATAGACTATTACTGTAATTTGCTGCGCTATCGTTTTGGCGATACAACCATAACCACATCTTTGCCCCTGCCTCAATCCACTTTAGATTTTGGGCCTTGAGGATGACCAATTGGGTCGAAACACGTGTCAGCTGTTCCAAAACCAATTAAAACAACATTTGCACTTGCTCAATTTGTACTCTGTGAATATATTCATATTAATAATGTGAATCAATTCTATATGTTGGGCATTGTGGTTTTGAACACATCCCCTATACTAATTCTGATTAATAATTGATTATGAGACTGGGAATGGTAGGCTCCGTGAGACTGTGCACATCTTTGACTCCACTTTTCCTTCTCTCCTCATATCACGGACCTTGCCAGGAAGCTGCAAATCTTCAATAAGTATTCTACATTTTCTCACCTTCCTCCAGAAGCTCACTGTCTCCAGAGCCCTGGTTCTCTCCAGGCTGGACTACTACAATAGCCTATTTATCAATCCTCCTAACTCCACTCTTCGCCCCCCCTGCAATTTATCCAGAACAGGACTGCGAAAAATATCTTTGGCCTCAAACCCAGGGACTGCATCTCTCCTGCCTTGAAATCTCTCCACTCGCTGCTGGTGGGGGCAAAGATCAAGTTCAAGACCCTCTGCATCATCCACATGGCTTTATGTAGCTGGAGCCCTCACTATATCAATCTCTCCCTGCCTAAGCACCTTCCTTCTAGAGCCCTATGCTCAGCTACCTCTAACAACTGTGTACAGGCACATTATAAATATCCTATCATATCATTATGCCCATTTCTATCTAAGAACCATTTAAACATTATTAATGCTGCACCATTTACTTCCTGTACAATGGGAACAGCCTTCCTTACACATTTAATGCATACCAACAAAGCTTAATATCTTAGCACACATCAAAACCTACCACTAAGTGAGCCCCCCACATTGTGAAAGTTAGAATGTCACACACATAACCACACATAGATGAACAGGGTGTTTGTTTCAACATAACTAAGTGAAATTCTCATACATGTTATCATATGTTATGCTTTTAGTGCTGAGCCGCATTACATACTTCTTGCAGTAGATATTTATTACTTCATCTTCTCTTGGACAATTTACACCCCAACAAGCACCACACTACCCAGTGAGCAGATGGAGAGAAACTAATGGATTACGGATATAAGAGAGATACAACGAGCGAGAGAGAGGGAGAGACAAGGCGAGAGAGAGAAAGAGGAGCATTAAGAGGACACAAAAAAATATAGATAAACTGATAAAGAGGGTGCATTAGAAACTGTAACTGACTGTGAGACTATAAATGAGAGAATGTCATTCAAAGACTGACAAGGAATGGGACAGAGACTGAGACTGGACAAGACACTAGAATCAGGATGAGAGAACAGGGTGAGAAGCTTGGACTAAGAAGACAGATAGGTTCTAGGGTGATAGATTAGGATTACAATGGGAGACAGGAATGGCATGGATGAGATAGGATAAGGAAGAGGTAGAGGGACTAGAAAAATAAAGAGTGAATAGGAAGAGTGACTACGATGAGTCACTATGATAGGGAAGATGTAAGGGGAATCAGAAAAGGGAAGAATTAATTTGATCGGGTAGCATGAGTATTAAGAGGGGCTACATTGTGAGACTAGGATTAGGAAGAGGGACTATGAAGAGAAAGAGTGACTAGGAGCAGAATGTGGGGGTTAGGCAATGAGTAGGACAATGAAAAGGGATGAACACAGGGGAGAAGGAAGAACAAGGAATGAGAACAAGGAAGAGTGACTAGGAAAAAGGAAGACTATGATGATGCTGAGTAACCAGGGTGAGGTAGTGGGGCCGATAAGGAAGTGCATTTGGGAAAAGGAAAAGAAGTGAGGAAAAGGAGGAACGGTAGGATGAGAAAGAGGGACTAGAATGAAAGACAAATATGAGGAAGCAGGACTCAGATTAATAAAATCAATGTGGAAATGGCAAGAGGCAGAGAGGCGACAAGGAACAAGGAAGATGGACTAGGAGGAGGAAGTGGGACAAGGAAGGAAGAGGAACTAGGACAAAGAAAAGGGACCAATATAAGAAACTAGGAATAAAGATAGGGACTAGGAAGAGTCACAGCGACCAGGAAGATTGACTAAATGTTGGGGAGGGCGAGGAAAACAAAGAAAAGAGGAAGTGGAAAACAGATTACGATGAGGAAGTGAGACTGTGGAGAGGAACAGAGAGTATAATAAGTGACTAAGGATGGGGAAGAGGAGCTAGGAAGAAGATGTAAAGAGGGCCCAGGATGAGGAGAGAAACTAAAATGAAGTGGAACAATGAAGTGGAAGAAGGACTGTGACAGTGAAGAAGAAGATGGACTAGGAATGAGGAGGATAAGCAAGAATGTGGAAGACAACCTAAGAATAGGGACAGGGATCAGTAAGCGGGACGAGTAAGTGGACAATGAAGAGATACTATAAGGGACACATATAAGTAAAAGGAAGAAGGACTAGGATGAGGAAAAGAAAGAGGGATGAGAAAGAGTGACTCATTGAATTACAGGCTCTGCCATTCTCTTTCATTTATCCATGTCAATGCTGAGATATGCTGGCTGAAGAAAGCATGGTGACCGAAAGGTCTCACAAATATCAATTTATAATTGCCTATATATGCTTAGAGCATTCATAGTAGTCTAGATGATTGGCTCTGGCCCCAACACGATTGTAACTGGAGTTACAAAATGGCCGGTTAAAAGCATACGAGAACGGAAGTGACGTCATCAGGTCTATGATGTGGATGATGTCACTTTTGTTTTGTAAACAACAGAACGGCGTGATGTATGTGTTTGTCTGCGTTGAAAAAAATCATCAGAAGTAAAACCCTGTATAGAATGGTATAGATTCTACAACGACATGAGCCAAGTCGAGGTAGTCGGATACTATGCTAGTAAGCAACAAGATGTGAAATATACAAGTTTACATTTGGGAATGTGATTGGATAAATTAATGTGGGAAGCCTCAAATGCGTAAAGTGTGACAAGTCTGTAGATTCGGATTCCCTTATTGGTGTTCACATCCAGGAACTCTAAGTTAAGACTAATGGAGTTGTCGATATATATAGAGGAAATAAAAGATGACTAAAAATAGCCAGAGATAGTAAGTCAATAGGACTTTAAGAGTACTAGGTATACAAGTTTGGGTTCATTTATGGGTGTTCGCATACAGGAACACTTAGTTAGGAGTAATGGAGGTGTCAAACTATTGAATGAAAATAGCCGAGAATGGAAATCAATAGGGCAGCCGCCAGTGTGGAAGGCGATCAAATGAACTTGTTGCAAGTTGTAGATATAAAGTCCTCAAAGTAGAGTTCATATCCAAGGATGCTTAGTAAGGACTAATTGGAGACTCTACATGTCAGAATTCTAAGCAGAATATGAAGTATGGATGGAAAATAAGGAGTAGATATGTCGAGGTCTCATTATTAGCCATGCATATGGATACATGTGGAGGAACTATTATCAATTTGATTGCTTCTGCTTCTCAACAATTTGTGAGTTGATCTGTTTTAATCAATGAAGAGTGTAAGCCAGTGGTTGGTGCCATTAAGAATGCGCAGGATGTGTTGTGTACATAATGTATTACTCAGACAACGTATTTGTTTGACACCAGTAACAACCTCTCCCTATTGGTTGATCTTTTGAAGGTAAACATCCCTTCAAATATATTGGAACATCCTATGCAGGAAGTTTCTTGGCCCCTATCAGAAGATAAGGGGCCTGTTTTGAGCAGTGATCCCGATATGATTGAAAAAAGGGTGTGGGGAGCATCTGACATTGTCCCCAACCTAGCGGGAACACTAGTGAAAAAAATAAAAAAACAAATACAAAATAATTGTAAGAATACCTGGGATAAGAATGCCTTTAAATAAATCCTCCACGAAAAGTATGAGGAAACAGGGGTGGTCAGACTGTCATGACTTTGTGGAGCAGCATGATTCCTCCTTGGATGAGGTGTATTTGATATGCTTGGGGCAAAAGAAGTCCAAGCATGGCCTTGAGCCGGCTTTTGAATATAGCTTGGCAGATGAAGATACCCCATTAGGGGGGAGTAAGATGGATCTTTATACTCCTGCCATCGAGAGACTTGATGAGGCCTTGAAAAATAAGAAGAGACACATACCCACACTGAGTCTAGATACAGTGGAAATATACATGTGAAAGTACTATTAAAGAGGTTTGTGACCCCCCGAACCCCATCCTCAACCACTCTTTTGACTGAATCAATCATCAGAGATATGATCAAGCAGATCATAATGCAGGAAAAAGTTGTTAGATATGTTTGTGATCATCTAGACAAACTCCATCCTATAGCTTTGATTGAGCCATCTCTTTCACAGCAGGTTGGTTTAGTGGACAATCTAAAGGTAGACAGCCCTGCAGTGGTCTTGGCTAGTTCAGGACAGCCCACATTAACTGGGAGGGTAGTTAATTCAAGTAATACCAATGCAAGCAATAGGGAAGAAGGTCAGATTGAAGCTTCTGTCTAGGAAGAGGTTCACAGACATGTCTGGGGTAGGCAGCCATTGAAGGAGTATCTAAATGTCCCCTTGGGCAATGATGGGATTGACCCTTCCTTTAAGGAACCTACATTCCAGGACTACCTGAGAGTAACCTTGAATTATATGTTCGATACTGGGGGACCTAATTTAATGGAAGAATCATACTGGCACTATTCAATTAAATTCCAAAGTTGGGGCTACTCATATCTAAAGATATCAAGCTTGTGGATTTAATAAATGTGAGGCGCTATGACTACGATAGACTGGTAATCCCATCCAGAATTGTCTATGAGATTCTTTTGAATGAAACAGAAACTCTTTTAAAACTGGGTTACGATTTAAGACCTTATCCTTATAAAGTCGTACCTAGTGGAGTTAAGGATGGAGTAGAAAATATCTCTTCTTCAAACAGAGTGGCAGCGATTGACAGGCCTGGAAGGGGATGGAAGAGTATGATGTTGGAATGAGAAAGAAAGTTGGAGGTGGAAAGCCTTCTCTCTAAGAGAATTTATAGCACAGCTAAACTAAATGAAAGTGAAGCTTTAGCGTGAGGTGGGATTTGACATTACGTTCCTGGAATGTGCAGGGTTTTTCTGCATTGTGTACCAAAAAAACCCTGCGTGAACATCTTCGTACCCACACCCTTCTCTGTCTACAAGAAACATGGATTACTGGCCTGCCCTTATTTGAAGGATATGATATTGTTGGGGAACCTGCTTTACATGGTTCAAGAGACCGACCTGCTGTGGGTCTCCTGATTGCAGTCCAACAGGGTATGGGTTTAAGTATAATTGATTATTCGGTTTTATGCAAAAGTGTTCTGGTAGCCTCTATTAAAGTGGAAGGTAATCTTAAGGATATTTTGTTGCTTAAAATCTATTGGGGTTCCCAAGGCAATTTGTCATTAACTCTGTCAAAGATCATCCAATAAATTGAGGAATGGTATCTGACTTGTTCTGGGGGCCAGATGATAGCTCTGGGGGCTTTCAATGCAGATTGTTCATATAATTCTTCGTTCTATGACGGCACAACAATGAAAGATATCCCACTGCAACTTTGTGTGTGGGGTGGAGAAGAAGGTGAGATACCCACAAATGTTGCAAGTTGAAAACTAATTCAACATCATTTGTGGCACATGAATTTGGAGGAAGGGGGCATCCAGTTACTATCCTCAATTGAAAAGAGTGATGAAGGTAATCTGGAAACATGGTTTGGTGCCACATCCTCCTCTTGTATAGATTACATTTTTGTATCCAATACCTTATTCAACATGAAGAGTTCCTTTAAGGTGGTCCACAATGACCTTAGTGATCATGCAATGTTAACTGATGGCTTCCATTGGCATAACTGTCGCCATAATGCTTTGTATTATAACTCCCAGATCAGGATAAATCAACAGTGCAACCGAATAAGGTGGAATGATAAAAAGATCACATCTTTTAATATGCATATTTTGAATGACTTTAAGAATTCATCTCTAGAAACAAAGAATGTAACATATACTGCATTGACTTTCAACCAGTATATTGGTGGGATGTTGCTGAACGAAGGCAACAAAAGGCAACTCGGCACTCCGGGTACAATAAATCACCACACATGTGACCCTCTTATCCAACAGAAGAAAGGTTAGCCAGGAAAGAAATTAGGCTGGTGAAAACCTTGGAGTGGATTGACCCCATGTATATGCAGAACCAGATCAAAGGCATAAAGCAAAGATTGAGAAACTGGACAAAGATGTTCGGGGCTAAACTCCTAGAAGCTGATAGAGAGGTTATGCTTTCTTCTTTAAAAGAAAGTAAATTGCATACCTGTTGGGTTCTGATCATTGATCTAGAGAGAACTCAAAAATGTAATGCAAGCAAATCCAGTTAGAAAATACATTTGGGATTCCCACTTTAGAGAATTATAAAAAGCAGGATCCCATTCTACCCCTTTGGCCTATGAAGGGAATGACAAAACTCGGTCACTCCAGTTTACCCTGGGTAAAGTTACAAAAAGCATTTCTAGTGCTAGCCGATCAAGAGCGGGGGTCCCAACTCCCTAACATATACAATGTTTGAGCAGAATATCGATCTACGGCAGTGGTCTTCAAACTCGTTTGGCTGGGGCCCCCCCATAGCAAAATTTGGGCAGGCTGGGCCCCAGAAAATGCCATATGGACTGTATGTATTGCGTGCCGTCACCTGCTCCCATCACAGTCGCTGAGCTCCCTCATCCCACTCCTACCTAGTCCCTGGGCTCTCCCCACTCCATCACAGACACTGGGCTCCCGCCCATCCTGCTCCCACCACAGTCACTGGGCACCCTCATCCCACTCCTTACCCAGTGCCTGGGCGCTCCCCAACCCATCACACACCCTCGAATCTCCACACCCTGCCCCCACCACTGTCCCATGGATCCTACCCATCCTGCTCCCACCAAAGTCCCTGGGATCCCCCATCCAGTTCCCAACACAGTCCGAGGGCCAGTGGCGGCTGGTGAATTTTTTAAGTGGAGGGTCATAACTATTTCCCCCAAAATTGCCATAGCGACCGAGCGCAGTGAGGGAGCCCGAACCAATCAAGGGAGGTTCGGAGGGAGAGGAGGGGTTATCTCTGTGAATTTTTTTTAAATAATCGGTTAAAATGTTGCATTGTAGAGCATTCTTAAAGAAAATGGGTAAATAGCCAAACAGTTTACAATTGGTGGTGGGGGGCCCAGGGGTCAGGCATGACATTTTTTACTGGACATCTATGATATTTTTTCTGAACCTTCCCCGGGCCATTTCCAAACTGTTTATCAACACTGCCAAATAACACTTTGGCCCAAGTACATTACCCATTCTACTTTCGTTCACATGCTGCTAAACACTATCCTGTGCACCATGCCTCTTTCACATTTCCCCCAGAAATCTGCTCAATGACACATTTATTTTCCCCGAGAATATTGTCCCATGGCAAATCCATATTGCCCCATAAAATGTCCCATGCTACATGTGGCGTCTTCATTGCCCAATGCCATTTCCAACTTACTTGATTCCACTTTCACTTGTGCAATGGCACATTTGATTTACCTCCAGATCATCAACACTTGCCACTTTCACATTGCCTTTAGACAATTGTCCACTGTCAATTTTGCATGCCTCAAAAACCTGCTGCATGCCACTTTGACATTACTTCCAAATGAACACCCTTCCCCACATTGACATTTCCCCCAGATTGTTGCTCCTTTATCATGCCACTTGTGCATTCTCCAGAACACTGCCTCATGACATTTTAACATTGTCACATGCCGCTTTCACATAGCCCCAGTACATTAGCCCATGCCGCTCTTACTTTGTGAGGTAGTGGGGCCGATAAGGAAGTGCATTTGGGAAAAGGAAAAGAAGTGAGGAAAAGGAGGAACGGTAGGATGAGAAGGAGGGACTAGAATGAAAGACAAATATGAGGAAGCAGGACTCAGATTAATAAAATCAATGTGGAAATGGCAAGAGGCAGAGAGGCGACAAGGAACAAGGAAGATGGACTAGGAGGAGGAAGTGGGACAAGGAAGGAAGAGGAACTAGGACAAAGAAAAGGGACCAATATAAGAAACTAGGAATAAAGATAGGGACTAGGAAGAGTCACAGCGACCAGGAAGATTGACTAAATGTTGGGGAGGGCGAGGAAAACAAAGAAAAGAGGAAGTGGAAAACAGATTACGATGAGGAAGTGAGACTGTGGAGAGGAACAGAGAGTATAATAAGTGACTAAGGATGGGGAAGAGGAGCTAGGAAGAAGATGTAAAGAGGGCCCAGGATGAGGAGAGAAACTAAAATGAAGTGGAACAATGAAGTGGAAGAAGGACTGTGACAGTGAAGAAGAAGATGGACTAGGAATGAGGAGGATAAGCAAGAATGTGGAAGACAACCTAAGAATAGGGACAGGGATCAGTAAGCGGGACGAGTAAGTGGACAATGAAGAGATACTATAAGGGACACATATAAGTAAAAGGAAGAAGGACTAGGATGAGGAAAAGAAAGAGGGATGAGAAAGAGTGACTCATTGAATTACAGGCTCTGCCATTCTCTTTCATTTATCCATGTCAATGCTGAGATATGCTGGCTGAAGAAAGCATGGTGACCGAAAGGTCTCACAAATATCAATTTATAATTGCCTATATATGCTTAGAGCATTCATAGTAGTCTAGATGATTGGCTCTGGCCCCAACACGATTGTAACTGGAGTTACAAAATGGCCGGTTAAAAGCATACGAGAACGGAAGTGACGTCATCAGGTCTATGATGTGGATGATGTCACTTTTGTTTTGTAAACAACAGAACGGCGTGATGTATGTGTTTGTCTGCGTTGAAAAAAATCATCAGAAGTAAAACCCTGTGTAGAATGGTATAGATTCTACAACGACATGAGCCAAGTCGAGGTAGTCGGATACTATGCTAGTAAGCAACAAGATGTGAAATATACAAGTTTACATTTGGGAATGTGATTGGATAAATTAATGTGGGAAGCCTCAAATGCGTAAAGTGTGACAAGTCTGTAGATTCGGATTCCCTTATTGGTGTTCACATCCAGGAACTCTAAGTTAAGACTAATGGAGTTGTCGATATATATAGAGGAAATAAAAGATGACTAAAAATAGCCAGAGATAGTAAGTCAATAGGACTTTAAGAGTACTAGGTATACAAGTTTGGGTTCATTTATGGGTGTTCGCATACAGGAACACTTAGTTAGGAGTAATGGAGGTGTCAAACTATTGAATGAAAATAGCCGAGAATGGAAATCAATAGGGCAGCCGCCAGTGTGGAAGGCGATCAAATGAACTTGTTGCAAGTTGTAGATATAAAGTCCTCAAAGTAGAGTTCATATCCAAGGATGCTTAGTAAGGACTAATTGGAGACTCTACATGTCAGAATTCTAAGCAGAATATGAAGTATGGATGGAAAATAAGGAGTAGATATGTCGAGGTCTCATTATTAGCCATGCATATGGATACATGTGGAGGAACTATTATCAATTTGATTGCTTCTGCTTCTCAACAATTTGTGAGTTGATCTGTTTTAATCAATGAAGAGTGTAAGCCAGTGGTTGGTGCCATTAAGAATGCGCAGGATGTGTTGTGTACATAATGTATTACTCAGACAACGTATTTGTTTGACACCAGTAACAACCTCTCCCTATTGGTTGATCTTTTGAAGGTAAACATCCCTTCAAATATATTGGAACATCCTATGCAGGAAGTTTCTTGGCCCCTATCAGAAGATAAGGGGCCTGTTTTGAGCAGTGATCCCGATATGATTGAAAAAAGGGTGTGGGGAGCATCTGACATTGTCCCCAACCTAGCGGGAACACTAGTGAAAAAAATAAAAAAACAAATACAAAATAATTGTAAGAATACCTGGGATAAGAATGCCTTTAAATAAATCCTCCACGAAAAGTATGAGGAAACAGGGGTGGTCAGACTGTCATGACTTTGTGGAGCAGCATGATTCCTCCTTGGATGAGGTGTATTTGATATGCTTGGGGCAAAAGAAGTCCAAGCATGGCCTTGAGCCGGCTTTTGAATATAGCTTGGCAGATGAAGATACCCCATTAGAGGGGAGTAAGATGGATCTTTATACTCCTGCCATCGAGAGACTTGATGAGGCCTTGAAAAATAAGAAGAGACACATACCCACACTGAGTCTAGATACAGTGGAAATATACATGTGAAAGTACTATTAAAGAGGTTTGTGACCCCCCGAACCCCATCCTCAACCACTCTTTTGACTGAATCAATCATCAGAGATATGATCAAGCAGATCATAATGCAGGAAAAAGTTGTTAGATATGTTTGTGATCATCTAGACAAACTCCATCCTATAGCTTTGATTGAGCCATCTCTTTCACAGCAGGTTGGTTTAGTGGACAATCTAAAGGTAGACAGCCCTGCAGTGGTCTTGGCTAGTTCAGGACAGCCCACATTAACTGGGAGGGTAGTTAATTCAAGTAATACCAATGCAAGCAATAGGGAAGAAGGTCAGATTGAAGCTTCTGTCTAGGAAGAGGTTCACAGACATGTCTGGGGTAGGCAGCCATTGAAGGAGTATCTAAATGTCCCCTTGGGCAATGATGGGATTGACCCTTCCTTTAAGGAACCTACATTCCAGGACTACCTGAGAGTAACCTTGAATTATATGTTCGATACTGGGGGACCTAATTTAATGGAAGAATCATACTGGCACTATTCAATTAAATTCCAAAGTTGGGGCTACTCATATCTAAAGATATCAAGCTTGTGGATTTAATAAATGTGAGGCGCTATGACTACGATAGACTGGTAATCCCATCCAGAATTGTCTATGAGATTCTTTTGAATGAAACAGAAACTCTTTTAAAACTGGGTTACGATTTAAGACCTTATCCTTATAAAGTCGTACCTAGTGGAGTTAAGGATGGAGTAGAAAATATCTCTTCTTCAAACAGAGTGGCAGCGATTGACAGGCCTGGAAGGGGATGGAAGAGTATGATGTTGGAATGAGAAAGAAAGTTGGAGGTGGAAAGCCTTCTCTCTAAGAGAATTTATAGCACAGCTAAACTAAATGAAAGTGAAGCTTTAGCGTGAGGTGGGATTTGACATTACGTTCCTGGAATGTGCAGGGTTTTTCTGCATTGTGTACCAAAAAAACCCTGCGTGAACATCTTCGTACCCACACCCTTCTCTGTCTACAAGAAACATGGATTACTGGCCTGCCCTTATTTGAAGGATATGATATTGTTGGGGAACCTGCTTTACATGGTTCAAGAGACCGACCTGCTGTGGGTCTCCTGATTGCAGTCCAACAGGGTATGGGTTTAAGTATAATTGATTATTCGGTTTTATGCAAAAGTGTTCTGGTAGCCTCTATTAAAGTGGAAGGTAATCTTAAGGATATTTTGTTGCTTAAAATCTATTGGGGTTCCCAAGGCAATTTGTCATTAACTCTGTCGAAGATCATCCAATAAATTGAGGAATGGTATCTGACTTGTTCTGGGGGCCAGATGATAGCTCTGGGGGCTTTCAATGCAGATTGTTCATATAATTCTTCGTTCTATGACGGCACAACAATGAAAGATATCCCACTGCAACTTTGTGTGTGGGGTGGAGAAGAAGGTGAGATACCCACAAATGTTGCAAGTTGAAAACTAATTCAACATCATTTGTGGCACATGAATTTGGAGGAAGGGGGCATCCAGTTACTATCCTCAATTGAAAAGAGTGATGAAGGTAATCTGGAAACATGGTTTGGTGCCACATCCTCCTCTTGTATAGATTACATTTTTGTATCCAATACCTTATTCAACATGAAGAGTTCCTTTAAGGTGGTCCACAATGACCTTAGTGATCATGCAATGTTAACTGATGGCTTCCATTGGCATAACTGTCGCCATAATGCTTTGTATTATAACTCCCAGATCAGGATAAATCAACAGTGCAACCGAATAAGGTGGAATGATAAAAAGATCACATCTTTTAATATGCATATTTTGAATGACTTTAAGAATTCATCTCTAGAAACAAAGAATGTAACATATACTGCATTGACTTTCAACCAGTATATTGGTGGGATGCTGCCGAACGAAGGCAACAAAAGGCAACTGGGCACTCCGGGTACAATAAATCACCACACATGTGACCCTCTTATCCAACAGAAGAAAGGTTAGCCAGGAAAGAAATTAGGCTGGTGAAAACCTTGGAGTGGATTGACCCCATGTATATGCAGAACCAGATCAAAGGCATAAAGCAAAGATTGAGAAACTGGACAAAGATGTTCGGGGCTAAACTCCTAGAAGCTGATAGAGAGGTTATGCTTTCTTCTTTAAAAGAAAGTAAATTGCATACCTGTTGGGTTCTGATCATTGATCTAGAGAGAACTCAAAAATGTAATGCAAGCAAATCCAGTTAGAAAATACATTTGGGATTCCCACTTTAGAGAATTATAAAAAGCAGGATCCCATTCTACCCCTTTGGCCTATGAAGGGAATGACAAAACTCGGTCACTCCAGTTTACCCTGGGTAAAGTTACAAAAAGCATTTCTAGTGCTAGCCGATCAAGAGCGGGGGTCCCAACTCCCTAACATATACAATGTTTGAGCAGAATATCGATCTACGGCAGTGGTCTTCAAACTCGTTTGGCTGGGGCCCCCCCATAGCAAAATTTGGGCAGGCTGGGCCCCAGAAAATGCCATATGGACTGTATGTATTGCGTGCCGTCACCTGCTCCCATCACAGTCGCTGAGCTCCCTCATCCCACTCCTACCTAGTCCCTGGGCTCTCCCCACTCCATCACAGACACTGGGCTCCCGCCCATCCTGCTCCCACCACAGTCACTGGGCACCCTCATCCCACTCCTTACCCAGTGCCTGGGCGCTCCCCAACCCATCACACACCCTCGAATCTCCACACCCTGCCCCCACCACTGTCCCATGGATCCCACCCATCCTGCTCCCACCAAAGTCCCTGGGATCCCCCATCCAGTTCCCAACACAGTCCGAGGGCCAGTGGCGGCTGGTGAATTTTTTAAGTGGAGGGTCATAACTATTTCCCCCAAAATTGCCATAGCGACCGAGCGCAGTGAGGGAGCCCGAACCAATCAAGGGAGGTTCGGAGGGAGAGGAGGGGTTATCTCTGTGAATTTTTTTTAAATAATCGGTTAAAATGTTGCATTGTAGAGCATTCTTAAAGAAAATGGGTAAATAGCCAAACAGTTTACAATTGGTGGTGGGGGACCCAGGGGTCAGGCATGACATTTTTTACTGGACATCTATGATATTTTTTCTGAACCTTCCCCGGGCCATTTCCAAACTGTTTATCAACACTGCCAAATAACACTTTGGCCCAAGTACATTACCCATTCTACTTTCGTTCACATGCTGCTAAACACTATCCTGTGCACCATGCCTCTTTCACATTTCCCCCAGAAATCTGCTCAATGACACATTTATTTTCCCCGAGAATATTGTCCCATGGCAAATCCATATTGCCCCATAAAATGTCCCATGCTACATGTGGCGTCTTCATTGCCCAATGCCATTTCCAACTTACTTGATTCCACTTTCACTTGTGCAATGGCACATTTGATTTACCTCCAGATCATCAACACTTGCCACTTTCACATTGCCTTTAGACAATTGTCCACTGTCAATTTTGCATGCCTCAAAAACCTGCTGCATGCCACTTTGACATTACTTCCAAATGAACACCCTTCCCCACATTGACATTTCCCCCAGATTGTTGCTCCTTTATCATGCCACTTGTGCATTCTCCAGAACACTGCCTCATGACATTTTAACATTGTCACATGCCGCTTTCACATAGCCCCAGTACATTAGCCCATGCCGCTCTTACTTTGCTTTAAGGATATTTCCCCCAGCAATTTCACATTGCCTATTTTTTTAGGCCGGTGTCGTATTGCCCCAGGTACATTGTTGCATGTTACTTACAGATTCCCCATCACACGTTTATATGGCCCCAAATGTTCACAATGTAATACAACTAGAAAATTTACCTTATTTCTTTTAGGTTCCTCCCAGCGGATTGAATCTTTTATAGTGCTCATACTGTCTGAAAACATTGCCCCATAAATTGGTACCTCACACCACAGGTACACTGCACACTCACACACATACATGCTTCAGCCTGACCATGAGAGCAGCCCCTGCCAATGTCTTCCAATCTAAAAAAAGCTTTTTTTTTTTACAAATTTCATGCTGGGCTCTCACAGCCTCCCAGGGATGCACCCGCGGCCCCTTGCCGGGGCGCACCCAACAGTTTAAATACAGCTGATCTACAGTCTAGAATTCCTTTTATTCTGTCTAATGGCATCCTACAAACTCAGATAATTCCAAATTCCTTTCTTTAAGAAGGGGGACAGGTTATCTTCAGAAAATTACAGACCAATATCTATAATGGATAATGGATGCAGACTCAAAAATATTTGCTTCCATTATTTTTAGAAACAGAAGACTGGTATAGGAATATGAACATACTGAACACATTCCAGCTGGGCTTTCGGAAAGGAATGGGTACTGATTGTGGAGGCATGATATTGACTAGTCTCCAACAAGATAATGTCAGCACTAAAGTTCCCACTGCAGTTTATGTCGCCTCAATGGATCTGACTAAGTAATTTGATTTAGTGGACCGTAGGAAGTTGTGGCACAAATTAAATATGCTAGGTGTGCCTACTGGTTTGTTGAATATTTTGAATTCGTCTTCATAACGAATCCTCTGTTAGGGTGAGAATGAACCAAGAAGGCCTAATTTCTAGAGGTATTCCTACCTTTAAAGGCTTAAGACTGGGGTGTTTATTTGCTCCAACACTGCTTAACTTGTATGTATCAAATGTTGGATGCCACTTAAATAAAGCTCCCCCAAAAATTGTTAATATCCAGATTTTATGGGCTGCATTCGCAGATGACTTCATAATAATGGACGTTACTCCTATTAGTCTTCAGAGACTATTAAATAGCTTTATGCAATGCATGGAACTAAATAATTTTGCAATTAATCCTAAAGAAATTGTCATATTGAAGCTGTGTACAATACATATGAAATACTCATTCACTTAAATAAGATTAGGATTCAAGCTATTGAACCATATGGTCTACTTGGGTTACCCTATTGTGGCCCATTCTAGCAGAGGATTCTATGGGAACTACTTAAAGAATAAAGCCTTATTACTTGCAACACAGATGGGCAAAGTGAATATAAAATACGGTCAGTGTTTGCTTGTACCTCTATGAAGTTCTATGTTGCTAAGGTTATCCCTAGATTAATATATGGTCTGAAACTCTTTCCAGACTTGATCCTTGGGGAATTTGATCGGTATGAGGCCTTAATATGAAGTAAGGTTTCATTCCATCTACCCCATTGTATCACGTTTTCGGCTCTAAGATATGAGCTGGGCCTTCAGTCACTTACCAGATTGGTGGAGTGGAAGAAGCTGCTGCTCCTGAAGATACTTGGACTGAACCAATAACAAAGCTTTATGGACTCCTTGGTAGTAAGGGTAGGGAGGGACTTGGTAACAATGGCTTCATTCAAGAATTATGTATGAAGTGTCTCTCAATCCTGGGATTGATAGGGACCTCAAAGACCCTCTTACTAACTAACCTCAACTTTGTAAAAAAGAAAAATCAGCTTCATGACTGGTCCAAAACGATAGATGCAATTACCTGCTCTAAAGTATATTGTCATATAATTTCTTTAAAAAAGGAAATTGGTACATTAGAATCGTACCTGATTCAATTCCCAGGGAAACGCGTTATAAATAACTGGATGCGTTTTCATTTTAATGTTCTTCCAACTAATGAAATTTCAAATATAAGACATGTAAATAACACCATGAGCTGGGCTTTGTAAATATTGCCAAAATAGCCAATTTATTCAATCTTTGAGACACTCATTGATTTACTGCCCTGCATTAAGATCTCAGAGATTGCTGGTTTTTGGGAAATATGTTTCGAATCTTCAGTTTGTTTCATTGGAGGCCTATGGTTAAATATGCTCCATGGGAAAAATGTGTCTTTAAAAATGAGTGTTGTAAGGTTTTAAAATTATGTATGTAAAATGTTCAATTAGTGATTTAATGAGAGTGCATTTTGCTCTCATCTTTCTTCTCATTTCACTGTTCTTTTATTTTCTTTATCCTTTCTCTAATGTACTGTAATGTTATTTGTAATTGTAATTATGTATGGAATATACTTAGCCTGTTGTTTAATAACTGAAATGAATTTGTTTTGTTTTATTCTTTTTTTCAAAAATCATTTCTAAAGGTTTTTTCCTATAAAACCATAAACAAATACATAAATAATACATAATGATAAACGCAACACGCTATTTGGTGAAATTGTGAGCGTATGTTTTACCGAAAATAGAAATTGCCCTTTGGTTGAAAAGGGTAAACTAAATACTGATATTTTGGTAGAGAAGAGGCCTTTTTCAAGCTAAACTTCACATCTGGTGGGTATTTTATGATACCGTTTTCGTGTTAACAAAGAGCTTTTTCTTGATTCTGGTGATGTGTGACTCCTGCGGAGGCACTTCATGATTTATGTTCATAACCTGGCATGGAATGTATATCATATACCTTTGCTGCCTAAGGCCTGAGCCACTGGGATTGGTGTAATGAGTGTAACGCAGGAGATATATTGTCCATGTGTGCATTACACGTGTCTTTGTAACACGACATGTACCATAGCATAACGCAGAGCTGCGTATTGAGAGCCCTCCATGGTGAAATAATACGCAGGCCCATTTGTCTACACACTGCCCACGAGCTGTTACGCTTGCATTGGGCATCATCTACCAGGGAAATGATGCTCCAGCTTGACATTCCCATCCGACACACGGTCGGCATCTGTAGCTTGGAATGCCACATGGGGAAACTCGACTTTTCTGACTAAGTAGTGTAAAATGAATGTCACTTGCCAACTGTAGTGCTAGCATGACGCACAGCTCTCTTCTGGCAAAGGCGATGCAGTGGTATGATGCAAAACTCTGCCTTTTGAACACTCCAGAGAGGCATAATATACACATCTGGTTTTGCAACACTCAACAGTGACATGATTTACAATAATTTCTCTGTGGGAAATGCTCGCAAGAATATACACTCATTGATTTGTCATTTTGGAACATTTTACAACACGAACATGCATCGCAGAACTCGACCCAAAAGACATTCTGCTGCAACGAACAATCTGAACAGCAACCACGGAAACCATCACAGAACAGAGCACAGCTACAGGTCATACCCGCAGATCATTCTGTTGACTCAAAAGGTGTACAAACTGTGCTAAGTACAAAATGAAGCGACAACTCAATTCCGGAGCAAGCACTGCAGAGAACAAATCCGAATAGTTGTATGCAGGATCAAAGCAATGAGATGTCACTTTCAATTAGTCTTTGATTGTTTATGTCACAAAGGTAGGTCCTATTTGACTATTTACATCTTCATGTTTCGAAAACAACCACGGACCTTTAAGCAAAGGGCCAAACAACAACAAAAACTAGGAACCTTGGTTAGAAGACACCTATGAATCCAGCCCTTTCAGATGAGTAGCAATATCCTGGAGATGGATGGGGATGCAGATGTTAATCAAACATCAATAATCAGATGACACAAATAGCTTGGCAAAAGTGTGTCTGTTTTAATGCAGGTAAGTAAAACAGGGAGTACAATGAACATCAGCAATCACCCGATACTCAACTCTCAACTCATTTAAGAAAAACATATTTATAGACCAAATGTGTAACTACTGATGTGTAGACCTGCATCATTACCAACCTCATCCTACGTGGCAAACATGGCACCCTTCTAAAACCTATCGGGAAGCAGGATTGTCTCTAAGAGAATAACTTGAGGTAACTAAGCCCTCCCTTCAAAATGGCCACTATGAACGTCACTAAATGTACGATGTCCCATTGGCTACACAACAACGTGGTCCTCTACATTTGGTTGGCTTCTAACCCCTATCAATAACTTTCCACCTACATGAGCAGCATGCAGACTGAACAGCCAGGTGCGGGGGAGCTTGTCTTGGTACCAGCTTCCTACCAATTAAAAAGGACACTCCATCATCACCTCAGTGGTTCAGTGTGAATTAGTGTTTGAAGTTGGCCTTGAGTCTGTACTGCTCTGAGTTTTTTTAAGGAGTATGGGTACTGTCTGGCTGCCGTGCCTAGGTGTGATCTCCTCATGCGTCCAACTTTTTTCCATCACGTGACTGGACACCATGATTTGAGCCTTTCTGTGTAATTGATTTTATTCTCCACTGGTCCTCTGATGTCTTTTATTTTCACTTGACCTTCCTGAACAGGAGCTTCTGTTCTTTCACGTTAATTGTATCTAATGTCAGTCAACATTAGTTCTGATAAGACCTTGGCTCTTTGGCTCATCCAACTCCTTAGCTGAAATATATTCTGTTTAATTCAATTGCTTTTGTAACTGCGACACTGAATAAAAAGCCTTTCCCTTGTTGTTCAAGACTGCTATATACGTAGTGGAACATTCATTCTTTATTCAATCCATATGTATCTATGAGGTATATATATATATGTTGGCACTTGTCTTGATCAATTTACTATAAACATTTGGCTAGCTCCATGATTGCTGTGCTGCTTGCGTTGCATTGCATCTGTACACGTTTAAACTAACTAAGTATCTTCATCATGCTTATGGCATACATCTGTTTATCTTGATCTAAAGATAGAAACCTCTGGGTGTTTAAGCACGTTATAAATATGCAACTAAGACAACAACAAAAAAGAACAATTATGCAACTGAAAAAACAAACAATTCCTGTAACAGCGCCTCAATGCCCGCGGGCTGTGTGAGCGCTTTAAAAATGCAAAATAAAATAAAGATGTCACTTATCCTTAGTACTTCTTCATTCTTCATACATCGTCTGCCTTTCTGGTCTAGTTATCTTCTATTTATGGAATCGATTCAGTTTCGTATGACGTTACCATTCATCCTGATCATTCAGTTTCTTTGTTTCATCAGGAATCACATTCAAATGGCCTATATATTGGCTTGGATGTAGGTATGGTTTCCTTAATGGATACTTCACTTCCCATATTCTCTTAGGTGTAGGTATTCTTATGGGTACTGCACAGAGTATTTGCTCTTCTTCTTGACTTCTGATTGGTGTTGTATATGTCACATACTTTGGTTCCTACTTCTCAGATAATGTAGGCGGGGTATGTGGAGTAGGAGTACTTGGCTCCTCCTCTACACTCCCCCCGCTGGATGATTTATCGACCACTCTCACATCGTCTTCTATTCCTAGACATCCTGGTCTAAAGAAGTGCTTATTAGGGATCCATATTTTTATGACTCCCTTCAAGCATCCAGGTGTTTTCACATGCTCATCCTTGTTCCATGTCATGAGTGTGAAATGTCCACTTGGACTGCAGTATATCCATCTTCCCACATACTTCCTGTGGTCCTTTGGATACAAGAACTTTGTTCCATCGGGTGCATTGATGCTAGATTTTACAAAGTCTCTGATCTCTTCATCAGTCAAGTCTTTAGGCTTCCATCCTGGTTCAACATTGATCATGATCTTCATTCCGATGGCTTTGTTTGCTGTCTTCTTGTACTGCGAGATTATTATCTTAATCACACATAATCCAAGCCTCACTAACAATAGTAAGGCTCCAAGATATTGTAACATATCTGCCATCCACTGTGAAATCCATCAGAAGAGATTTTCAAACCAACTGGCATCAGCAATATCTTCTACTTCTTCAATCATCTGGCCATGAAGTTTTGTTAGAATGTCTATGGCTTCTGTCAATGTTCCATTCTCGACATCATGGGAAGCTATACATGTGCAACATGATTCTCCAATTTTGACACAAACATCCTCATCCATGGCTGTAATCATATCCAGAATGTATCTGTTTTGAAAAGCCATCAGTCTTACAACTCTCAGTTTTTCTCTGATTCCATTGAATCCTTTTATAGTTGTGTTAATTGTCTGCAGCAATTCCCATCTGGTGATTTGTAACCACTTGGTATTTGCTCCAACCTAGATTCTTGGCATAACGATCATTGTGAACACCAATGACGTCTGGCTGAACAACCTGTGTTCATACGGGATGGCATCAAAGGCTTCTATTGATTTAGCAGAGAAGTAGTTCCCTCTCTTTGTTTGATTTATCAGTTCCACAGATCTCCCTTTTCTTAGATGAGCATCTGCTTTTGGAAAACTGTCAATGTTCAGGTGACGTTTAGGAATCACCAATGCAGGAACATGGACATTGACTATTGTGCAAATTCCTCCCCAGTCTTTAGGCAGTCTGATGTAGGCTTTTGATCCACAAGCCCAATAATGATCCATTATTACTGCTGTTCCATGCACCATTCCTGGTGCATCGAATATTCGTCAACAGTTCTGATTTCCTTCCATTTGTCTTGTACCATTGTTCCTGAAGCAAAACTTAGAACTTTCTAATGGTACTATCTGCAATGGTCCTCCTCTGTCTTCAACCCATGTCACCAGTTTAGCAAGTCTTGGCCATAATGGCTGGCATAAAATGTGTGCATTCTCAATAGTTTCTTTGTGGTACCCAATGATCATCCATGCTCTGAAATTACCACTCCCTTTTCCCATCCATCTGGTGATAGTACTGTTCCCCAAATTTGCATTTGTCCTATGTTCTTCCATCTGTGAGCTTCTTCTGCAGATTTTCCTTTGACAACAAGTTTTTGTTCACTTCCCATCTAATGCCAGTTCCTTTCACTCCAGGCTTCTCATATCTGATCACATGATCTCTCGTATGGGCTCTATTTTTTGTCTTTATATCTTGTATGTAGTCATCTTCATCTGGATCTGTCTTTTCAGTTGCCAATTTAAGAGAAGCATCACTTCCCATAAATTGACCTCTTGGTTTGCAAAGTGCTATGTGCGAAAGACAATGAGCTGTCTGGACATCAATTTCAATTGCTATGAAGATCTTTGAATTCCTCATGCAGTATGGCAGGAGTGTACATATGAAGCAGTCTTCATCTGATGTCCTTCTTGCAACTTCTTTCATGTGTTGGTCCCAAATGTTGTTTCCCAAGTGTGCTGTGCTGTCTAGATAATCATTCAGTTCATAATTGTCTTCTTTTAATTCTCAAAGTCTTTCTTTAGTTTTCTATGACCACATCTCTGAATACATCGGTATAACTTCTTCTGGCTGGTTGATTTGCAGGAACATCCATGCGGGCTACCTGCGTAGAAGAAAGTTCTGCAAGTCTTTCTTTATCTCTCTGTCTTTTTTTGCAATGGCTAAGAATGGCCATATAGATTCTGCTATCATCTCTGCATGTGATTGTCTTGTGGGACTTGTGCTTGGGCTTCGTGTCAGTGGACCAGATGTGTCTGCATGCATTATCTGTTTGGGCCCAACCTTTGTCAATTCCTTATTTTGCTTGTTTCGCCAACCCTGTCTCCGGCATTCAAAAGTAGTGTTTGAAACAAGTGTTGTGTGTGATGTATCACTAAAAAAACCATTTCAATCTCAGGTATCTGTCCATTTATCTAGGGACGGGAATTACTATGAATGGCCTGGGTTTCTATGTAGTTGCCACGTTTACCTTTTCCTTCTGTTCAGACACATACATAGGAACCTTTGCATCATGTGCTCCTATATAGAAATCAGTTCTAACTGTCAGTGAAAGCAGTATTAGTATGAATACAATACATGTGTAAACAATACAGTGATAGGTGAGCTTGCAGCACCTGCTCGTAGGGCAATGTGACCGTCTGTCCTCTTGGTGCAACACAAAATTGCTGCTCTGGTTGCCCATTTTGATCATTTGATGCTAAGGAAGGAAAAATATTTCTTTAATGATACTGCATTTTGAAATTGCTCCTGGAACTTGTTATCTTCTGCAGCATTCGTCCTCGATCAAGTAGCTGCTTTCTGGAACCAGTTTCCCCACCAGTCGTGGTGCAAATGTCCCTTTATCTTGAAAAAATATGATTTCTGTGGGCTGCTATGAATTCTGCTTCATTGACCAGTTCCCAATCAATACCTCGAATCTGCCTCAGACCAGATGACATTGTAGCTTCCATGTCAGCATGAACAAAGTTTTAGGTTTTCTAATTTCTTCGATCTGTCAATCGGAGAAAAGTTTCTATACAGCTCTGTGGTTTCTTTCAGAATAGATCGCTACCTGGATTATGATGCCTTCCAGGATCACATTCAAATTTGTAGTATTTTTTAGGTCCCTAAGAAATGACACCACATCCGTGTGTCTTCCAAAGAGATGCAGGTATTCTTCAATTAAACAAAAGAACACCACACTGACCAGTCTATGTGCTGCATCGGGTGATAGGGGCATTTGTGTTTTCCTCACAGAACTCAGGCAACTTCAAAAACTCTTCAGTGATGATTATGAGCAGTCTTCTAAAGATTTTTTTGTTGTCAGTATTGCCAAAAAAATCTAGAATGTGGCAAGTTCTCCCCACCAGTGGCGGATACGTATGCAATACCAACTCAACATACGTAAGTATGTGCCTAGAAAGGTTGTCACTGGGTAACACCATGAGGAACTCCAAACAAGAGCTCTGTATGGAATGAACCAGGATACTGTATTCTTTTCCAATTGCTGTGTCCACAATCAAAGTTTGGCATATCCTTATTCTTTCTCAAGGCTTACATGTGCCTCATTCCAAAGTTAATACCCTTTTTCGCTATTCTTATGAAGGCTTTAAGCATGCCTCAGTCAAAAGTTAATAACCTACTGTGGCTTTCATGAATGCAAATCTCCTTTTACTCTGCAACTAGGAAGCACAGAGTGTTCGAATGTGTCCTTTTACCCTTTTACTTATAGCTGAAAAGACAATAGTTAAGCCACATAGTCTACTAAAAGTTCTTCAAGCTTTCCACTTGTCGGGCTATGTGTCCTTCTTCCTCGTCATGGATCTCGTCTGCACGTGCTGTGGTTCTTCCCCAATGTTTGTAGATTCTTCGCGGTGGGGTGTAAGCAGAGGTGTTTCTCTGGCATGGATCTTTGTGTTGCCCAGGAAGTTCAATGCTCGCCTTCCCAGTGGTAGGCAGTGCAACCACCCTTTTTTCAAAGTAAGCTTCAACTTAGCTATTCTTTCTGTTAACAGGCCATTGAGCTTTTCGCAGAAACTATTTCCTTGCGGATGGTAAGCCAAAGAAAATGCATGTTTTATTCCAAGCAGCAAGGTGATCTGCTCAAAAACTGTGTTAACAAAGTGAGGTCCATTATCTGATCTCATTACTTCACACACCCCCCATCTGGGAAACACTTCCCACACCAAAAACTTGGCTGCACGGGTAGAGTCTGGGTGCGTACATGGACCTGCCTCTATCCATCTGGAGAAAGGACACACTACAACTAAAAGGTTTCTGTATCCATTACAAACTTTTATCATGTCGACATAGTCAATATGCAAGTGCTGAAAAGGGCCATTGGGTCTTGGGATTACCCCCCTCACTATGCATAGTGTATTCCCAGCTGTGAACTGCTGGCAAATAATACAATTTACCATAAATACACCAATCCTCAGCAATGGTTACAGCAAGATTCTCCCTAGTTGTGTGTGCTGGGTAGTGTAGCTGTTCTAGCACTATCTTTAATAAGGCTACATGCATTACTGATTTACCAGTTCTGTCTTGTCACCACAATGCTTCAGAGAGGTTTAAAGAACACCCTCTTCGCTTCCACAAGTTCTTTTCTTCTTGTGGTGCCTCCCCTTGGAGCTCTACTATCTGTTTTTTAGGCATATGATTGTATCTCTCATCCACATTTAATATTACAGTCATTCTTTCATTCACATCAATGGTTTGAACATTCATCATTTCTGTATCTGAATTTTCTATGCGCTTGCCTTCAGCATCTGCTGCTTGATTTCTGCACAAGATAAAATCTGTCCCTTTCTTTGAGCTGCACATTTAACGACTGCTATGGCCACTGGGAGTTGTAGTGCCTTAATGAGCCTATCCAATAAAGATGCGTGCTGTACTGGCATGCCGTCCGCTCGGAGGTAGACCCTCCTTTTCCAGTGCGCTAATCCTGCATTCACCCTTGACGTCACATAGGCAGAGTCACTGTAAACTGTTACTTCCTGGTCTGCGTGATTCTCGACTGCAAGTATCAATGCCTATAATTCTGCAGCATGCGCTGAATAATGTGATGGCAATCAAGTACTCATAAGCCCTCGAAATTCTCCATTTGTCAAATGTTTCACTACCGCAGTGCCTGTATATCTTTGCCTATCATTTTGATCGATTCTTGAAGAACCATCAATGAAGACAATCTCTCCCCCTGCAAGTGCATTCTCCTTTACGCTAGGGAGCTCATCACAGAATTATTCATAGTTTGCGCAATCATGTATAGGCTCTCCTTCTGTGATTGGCTCAGCTATAAACATAGCTGGATTCACTATTTTACATCAGATTATTTTAATCACTGGAGTCGATATGATTACCTCATAGGCAGAAGCCTTTTGAGTAGTCAACGTGCCTTTTGGTTTTTCTAAAATTGTGAATAATGCATGATTAACAAATATCCATCTCCCAAAACTGGAGCAGTGAAAATGGCTTTTTTCTATTTGTCAAACCCTTCTTCCATTGCCTCAGTCCACACAATTTTCTCTTGCGTCGCCTGTGCTTTCTTTAAGGCTTGCAAAAGCGGCCTAGTGTATGAACTCTAGTCAAAGACCCATGCTCTGACATAATTGCATAATCCTAGAAAACTCTGCATTTGTTTTATCGTGTGTGGCTTGGCTGTTTTTAGTATGGCCTCAGCTCTTTCAGGAGTAACTTTCTTTCCTTCATGTGAACTCGATTGGCCTATGTACAACACTTCTTGTGGACAATATTGTAACTTTTCCTTGTCAACCTTTTATCCTTTGTCAGCAAATATAATCATTAGCTGAACAGAATTGCATCTGCACTCTTCCCCTGTGGTGCTTCAAACTAAAATGTCATCTATGTATTGCAGCACAACACTTTCTAAAGAAACATTGCTCAAGTCCATCTGGAGGACTCTATTAAAAATCGATGGGGACGCCCAGTACCCCTGAAGCAGCCTTGTGCTTTTTAATCATACTTGTCTAAAAGTGAACAATGTCAAATCTTGTGAGTCTGTGCAATGGGATTGAGAAAAACACATTTTTCAAGTCAATCACCGTGAAATGTTGTGCATCAACATGTATGTTACATTGAATTATGCACGGGTTAGGGACTAGAGGGAACAATCTTGTTTATTGGGCGAAGGTCTTGTATTAAACGCCACAACCACCCTTTTTCATTTTTCACAGGGTAAATCGAAGTATTACATGGTGACTCTGACGTCACTAAGAAACCTTGGTCCATCATGGCTGAAATCATCTTGAAAATTCCTTCATCTGCCTCTTGAGACATGGGATATTTCTGTGCTCGAGGTAAAATCACTCCTGGTTTCAATTTAACCTTCACTTCCCCAACTCATTTCAGTAAGCCTACGTCATAGGGGCTAGTGGTCCATAATGCACTTTTGCCATATTTTTGTCAAAATATTCAGGACGCTTCTTTGCTAGCATTATTCTCTGTGGGACCTCTCTCTTAATCGCTTTGACCGAATAACTGATGCACATTTCAAATAACACAAAATCATCAGATCTGTCATCACCGAATAAATCTTCATCAGTGACGTCAGTCACTCTGCAGCCTTCCTCAATTGCAATTACTGTGCACCATTGTCTACCTTTATCATCAGTTGCATCAAGCAAGGCCATATTTCCTCGGACTATAGCTGCTTCTAAGGCTAAGGGAAAAATGTGCCCCTCTTCGTCATCCATAGGTATCTGTGGTCTAAACAGAAACTCATCTGGTATTCTCATGGTTCTGCCTACTGGACCTGGCAGCCATGTTAACAAAATGCGTATCCCATAATGGAACACTTTGCGTTCCAATGGTATTGCTCTAGGCGCTATTTGTCCTGCATATGTCCTGATCATTTCGCATAAGTTTAAATAATGCATTCCCGGTGTTGAGCATACTATACCATCATCTGTAAATGAAATGGTCATATTCATTTTTGTCATTAAATCTCGTCCTAATATGTTGAAAGGTGTGTTTGCCTTGAATAAAGCAGTGGTACCTTCATATCAAATTCTCCTATAGAGACTGGTAATTCTTCTGTAAAAGGAACTCAACTTGTAGCTCCTGTAAAGCCCTGAGTATTCATTGCATCACCAGACATTAAAAATGTGCCCTCACATATGCACAAGCGTGTTGCACCTGTGTCCACTAGGAAGGAGTTAGCTTTGCCGCCTATAATTACATCTATCCTTGGCTCCTCATGAGGATTCGGCGTAATAGATAGGACTGAACACATCAGGTCTCCCAGTGAGCTGTACTATTGCGGGTACAGTCTCACTCTATCACTTGTGAATGGATTTCCTCCATCAACAGTGAGACCTCCTATTCTACGTGTCATAGGCTGCTCAGTGTTTGTGTTTTGCTTAAGTTGCACATGGAATTGCTGCGATTGTCCTTGCGGGTGGTTACCTGTTACTTGCTGTGGTTGCAAGCCTTACTGCACTCTCGGCGCTTGCTGCTGCGCTGTTTGATCTTGCGCAACTCCATTTCCGCTCTACTGCGAATACGAATATGCAGGTGGATTTGGCATTCCCTGTCTTGAGAACCTAGCATTCTGCACCATCCCTTGGCTTCTACACATACGAGCTATGTGCCCTGTCATGCCGTACTTCCAACATACAACCAGTTGTCTTCCCATCTGCCCATTTTGAATGTTTTGAATACCATTTTGCATATTTTTAAACCCTCGTTGGTTATTCTGAAAACTTACCTGATTATTCTGCCAATACCCTTGATTACCTTGCCAATCTCTCCCTCGATATCCCCTTCCTCTTGGAGCATATCCATTATTTGTCTGATCCAACTGTCTTTGGTTACTTACTTGCAGCAAAGGTACTGCTTGCTGAGGGTTTGATCCACCCATGTTAGTTAACATTGCCCCATCAATGGCATACATGGATAACCTTTTCTGCACTAACTTTGCTTCTTCACCTTTTTTGTGCATCGTCCTCTTTGCAATTCTTATCTTGCAGGAGTCTGCAATAATGTGTGATGGTCAACTGAATTTCCGACCATGTTTTTGCTTCTATCCCCGCTAATTTCTTGAGCTGCTTCTGCACCTGCTCTCGCAGCCCTTGGCATAATATATGATAAAATACAGGTATAGACTTCCCCCAAGATGCCGACTTTCAAGCGTCCATGTGTCTTGAAAACTTTGAACATAATGCAACCGATCTTCTCCTTCTTTCATTTTTCTTGTCATTATAGCTCCCATATCGGATGTGTCCGGATATAGCACTCAGAGCACTTTCCAAATCGTTGCTCTACAGTTATTAAACGGCGCTCCATCATGCGCAGTGTTGACTCTGTAGTCACACCAGGGTAACCTGCTCACGTCCATACGTCATCAGTTCTTTGACCAAGAATGGCAATTAGAAGACCTTTAATATCCCCTATAGCTAATGTATTCCCTCCCGTAATTTTTTCTAACTCATGTATCCATTTTCCAACGTCAGAAGTAAAATTCGGGAGTTTACATTTTAAGTTTCCCTGTCCATCTGGGACCATGGTATATACTGTGGCCTGGCTCCTCCTTTTTCTAACAATGGGAACTGTGATGCTCCAAACTCATTGGCCCTCATTCCGAGCCATGCCGGTAAGTATCGGTACTTTCCGGCATGACGTAAAGTACGACATTGTGCTGGTTGAAGACCGAAAACTTCGGCCCATTCCGAGCCCTCGGACACGCGCTTTCTGCCATGCCGGAAAAGGCCCGCGCGGCCTGCCGCAAAATCCCCCGAAAAACCCCTACCGGCATGCAGCGACACGTAAAGTACAACACCACCCTGTAAGCATTAGCGTCAGTGCATAACGGTGACCGTAATTTACGGAGACCGTAAATTACGGTCACTGAAAAAAAAAGGAACCGGAAATTACGACATCGCACAGGAACGGGAAGGAGAACGGCGGCCATCTTTAAAAACACAATCCATTGCCATCCGCAGCTGCCAGCAGCCCTGTGAGGAAACTAAAGTTGGGAACCGGACCAGGCACCGCAGGACATGCTGAAAGCACCAAAAAGGGCGGCGGATCGCATCCGCAAGCAGATATTCTGCCCCGATGAACTCCAGGCCATGGTGGACTACCTGGCAGAGCATGCCGATGTAGTCTTCAGCAGCGACATGCGGAGGAAGTTGACCCTCCGCAAGAAGACCATCTGGGCGGAACTGGCACAGAGGGTGAGCGCTGTTGGCAACACCCCCCGCACCCCTAGGGACTGCCGCAAGCGGTGGGATGACCTGCGGGGCCTCCTCTCCAGCAACCGCAGCCAGGCCCTGCAGACGGGAGGTGGCCCAAGTACCGCAGTCCAACTTGAGCCGTGGGGGGAGACCTGTGCGGAGCTCATTGGCACTGAATCCATTGAGGGCGTGGGGACCATGCAGTGCGGGGGAACGACTTCTGGAGAAGGAGGTGAGTGTCGACAATGTACACTGGCAATGTCCATTGCATGATGTAAACTCACCCAGGGGCCATCGAAGGCACCCTCTCGTGTTGCCCCCCCCATCCAACAAATGCTGAGGCAAGTGACGCCTAATGCTGGCCCAAGTGCGAGTACATAACGCACATCAACCATAGTGCATTGACTTGCACAGCCCATCATGCACACTGTCCAGCGTGGTAGGCATAGTACTAGCCAAAATGTACATGACCAGGGCACAACGAGTCACTCCCAAAAATGTGTATATGCCATCACCATGCACATGCACCACTGCCATAGCTACCCCCCAAACAGAACAAACCGTAAATGACCGAAATTTCCATGCAACCATGTATGCAAATAGGACATTGCACATACACTAATGTTGTCCCTCTCTTCTACCCCCACAGGCACAGACCATGACAGCACAGAGCACCAGGGAAGCCGGCCAAGCACCTCCGCGGGTACTGGCACGGTCAGGCCGAAGCCAGCTGCAAAAAAACCACCCCGTAGCCTACGGAAAGGCCACTTGAAGCTGGCAGACCAGCAACCCACACAGCATCTGCGGCAGCAACTGTGGAAACCCCTAGCTTGGCACAGTCGAGCGTCTCAGGGGAGGCTGCTGCCACCGCAACGGATGAGTGGGAGCCCAGCCCGCCACCCATCCAGGGGCCCATGTCGGAGGACAACCAAGACAGTATGCACAGGCCAGAGCCATGCCTCATGGCCCTGGCATCATGCAGTGACTCTGGGGATGCACCATCACCTGTGCACAGACTGGAACTTGACCCGCAGGGGTATGACGCCGTTCCCCCCAGTCCACCCATACCACCCCCTGCAGAGCATGCTGGTGCAAGTGGATCTTCAGATCGGCTCCCTTCACTTGACCAGCACCGAGTGCACCAGTTGACTGATCTAATTGAGAACTACATTGAGGACAATCACCAGGCCAGGGCAGAACTGCATGGAGAACTCAACCAAATGCGGCAGTCCCTCACCGACTGCACCACCAGATTGTGCGACTCTATGACGGACAGCACGACCCGGCTATGCCATGTCCTCAATCGCATAGCAAATGCTCTTGAGGCAGGGCATCAAAATACCGAGCCACAGCAGGAGGACACGGCCGCGACCAGTGAGGCCACGCAATGCAGCCCGGAGAGACGCACTCGGCGTTCCTTGCGCCAACGGGATTTGCCTCCCCCAGACAAGGGGGGCAAGAGACATTAGGCGTTCCTGCCACATGTGGGCCCCACATCCTACATGGGACGACTGCTCTGGAGTTGGGGGGAGGGGGGTGATGGTGTGTTCTGGAGTTGTGGGGAGGCGGGAGGGGGGTGATATTGTGTTCTGGAGTTGGGGGGTGGGAGGAGGGGGCATGGGCAGTTGCTGATGTAAGCACTATTTTTTTATTTATCACAATACACAATTGGTGTTGCAAACTTCAACCGTTGTGGACATTCATCATTGCACATTTGTTCATTGACTACTGCCAGTGCATGGTGTACAAGTATGCACAAGTCCGTTGCCCTTGTGCCCATGTCATGACACCCTCTACTGACTTGTGTCCTGGAGACCTTGTCCACTGTAAGTACAGAGCATTACATGTCCCTCAAGTGCACAGCCTCAATGAACCCTTGTTGGCACTACACCCTCCGCTTTCACCGCATCGTCCTGTGGTTGTAGCAGTACCATGTCAGGGGTGATAGCCGCTCACGTAGGGATGCACTTTTTGTCCATCTGCACATATGGCATGGGCCCATTCGACACCAGATATCAGTGGAGGGGTCAGCCACCAGTCCTGGTTCGCCGGCACATATGTGCATCACGCAAGCCTGGTGACTGCTTCATCTACACGCTTGCACGGGTATGGCCATGGTCTGGTTGCCCCATGGGCCTGTTTAGGGGGTTCATGACAGGGGTCATGTGGCTTGCTGTCATGGGACAGCCAACAACAGCTGCATGTGTCGCCAAATGAGGTGGGTGTGTGGACTGTCATGGTGGAGAACAGTACTTGGCTGTCATGGCAGGGTTTCAATGATGGCCATCTGGACATGTCCATGGATGTATTGGGCACGATCAGGGACACAAATATGTGTCCGATGCAATGTGGGGTGTTGTGTCTACATGATGGTCCGTGAACGATGGTGTGGACATCTTGGGGTACATGTTTCTTTGTTGCATGCTTCTGTCCTGATGTCGGATCATTGTGGTGCTGTGCACTGTGTACATTCTTATTTGGGTGTGATGGCTGTAGTCTGTGGATCATGGTCATCATCCTGCTCTGATCCATTCTATGGTGATTCCCAACACTCCTATGGGGGTGCCATGCCGGTGACGTGATATCGTACCCCTGCTGCCCTCTGTGAATTCCACTCCCAGGGATGGTTCTCCAATGTGGTGCCAGGCTGGGGGATGCCACATTGTGCATGTGCAGTGTGTCCTCCGATATGCGCTTACGGTTGTGGTGTCCGCCAATGAGTGGTGCTGGTGTAGTGTGCTTAGCCCTTGTCAGTTGGTGGAGATGTAGTATGATGTGGGTGCCTTATTCTGGCAAAGTGGGAATCTGTTCATATGTGCCATTGCACTGGTTCTGTGGCAGGTTTGTTGTCGGGGTGAACACTGTTCAATGGCTTCATTGTTTCAACCCAGTTGGTTCATGCAGGCACCCACCCCGTGGCACCAGTGCACATGCATGACACAGTCAGACGACTCAACAGCCAGCCAGACAGGTCCTCCTGCAGGTTGGGCCATGTGGCGCGGTAGCGTGGTGATCAGCTGGCCCTTTGAGTCATGTGTAGTTGTTTGTTGTCGGACCCACCCATGTGTGCGGTTCTTGGTAGCGTTGGATTCCATCTGCACGTTGGGGGAGTGGTATTGTTTGCAGTTGCTGTCCGCAACGTGCATGCCAGGCGGGTCCACATACGACCTGTGGGTGCTGTCATGGGCACCATTGTCATTTGGCATGCCTCCATTTGCATTAGGTCCAGCTTTACTGTTGTGTATCTCATGGGTGGTCCATGTTGGGGATTGGTGGACCCTTGTGTGCTTGGGGAGGTGTAACGGCACTTGTATATGTGGCCGCATAATGGACAGTTATGACATGCCACTGTGTGCTGGTGGGTGCCTTTGGCATGGGTGTGGGGCACAGGCAACACCATCACTTGTGCTGGGTTGGCACTGTACATTTGTATGGTGCTCACTTTTCTTGTGTCTGTGGCGCAATATGGTGGTGACGGTGTCACAGTCTAGGTGGTCAGGGGTGTCTATCTGGTAGGACTTCTCCTAGAGCGGCCGGACATGCTGCATGTGCAATCGGGGCTGCTGGGGTGGTAACGGAGGCTGCACTGATGCTGCATGCAGGGCCTGTCTCCCCCCTCCTTCTACCCCTGTGTCTCCTCAGTGGGGGGGCGTGGTGTTGTTGCAGGCGTTTGTGTAGTTGTGGCCTTGCTTGTTCGATTGGTGTCATCTTGGTGTGGGAGGGGGGTGGTGTGTGGGTGTATTCCTTTTCTGCTGTGGCAGACTCCTGGCCTCCGTCTGTGTTGCATGTGTGCACCTGTGGCTCTGGGTCCCACTGCTCAGGGTTCTTTACTCCTTCTCTGAGATGCCTGTATGTACTCCATGCCGGTAAGGTACTTTACGGCCTTGAGGAGGCCGTAATTTACATGTGCTCCTTACTTGAGATCAGCTCCGGTTTACGCCATGCCGTTAATTTCGGCATGGTGGGGCGCGCGCGCGACCCAAGAACGTAAATTACGGTATTGTAGTTTACGGTGCCGTAATTTATGGTCTGAGGGGTCGGAATGGCATGGAGCGGAAAACCATGCCGGTAAATCATTACCGGCATGGTTTGTACCTTACCTCCATGCTCGGAATGACCCCCATTCTCATCTCTCATCATTTGTCTATCTACTGCTGGCGTAATATTCCCACATAGCTCTCTACCTGGAAATTACCTTAGCCTGCTTACATAGGGCGGGGACTCCCTCCACTGACCATGGGGTTGCCCCTTAAGTCGGTCTGACTGTGTCAGTGCCTCTGATGCCTTAGACATAGGTAATTTTAAATCTGACCATCTTACTTCTTTATCCATAGGCGGATGTTCTTCTAGCTCACATATAAAACTCCTAACCACCCTTGAGTAGGTTTCCCTTTCTTCATCTGATACTTCTTGTGCCCAACTCATGCAACTCCTCCTCGTCATCATCTCTATTTAATGTCAACCTGTCTAAAGACACCTCCTTCTGCCTCGTACTACAGGAGGCTTCCTCCGAGTCATACAATTGAGTACTCTCAAGACGCTTATTTTTTTCCCTTCCTTTGTGCTTCTTTCTGGGCTTGCATTTCGTGATATACTTTATCAATAGTTTCCCGAATGCTTTGTGAGTCAAATTCGTCTTCCAGATTTACTCTAGAAGTGCTTGGAAATGGCTTGGACTCAGGACAGAATTCCTCTATGTCTTCCCATTCAACCCGTGGATCGGGATCTCTTACTTCACTTTCCAAAAACTCAAGATCGCATGCTCTCTGTCTCCTTTTGTGTTCCATCTCATCATTGACTTCTCTGCACATTCTCGCCTCTTCTCTTATTTTATCTTCCTCTTTCTTTTTCATATACCTTTGATCATTTGCCCTTTTCTTTTCCTCATCCCTTTGCCTTTGTATAATTTTCTCTCTTATCCTTTCCTGTTCATCGCCTTCTATCCTTTTCTCTTTTAGTCTTTCTTTTTCCTCGGCTGTTCTTCTTTTATTATCCTGGTTTCTTTGTTCTTCTGCTCTCTCTTGTTTTTTAGCTTGCTCATCTTGGTATAACTGTTCTCGTCTTTGTCTATCTTTTCTTCTCGCTCCTTCGTTTCTCAATCGTTCCTCCCTTTCTTTGTCCTTTCTATCTTGTTAGTCTTGGTCTCACCTTTGTCTTAGATCTTCCAATAAAATCTGACCTCCCAACCACTTGTTCTGTATGAGCGCTATCTCATCAGTTTTCTCCTTATCTCCCTTCAATCTCTTTGTTTCTCTCCTTATGTCTAGAGATGTGCTTGCTTGATCACTTCTCTCCTTATTGCGTCTCTCTACCTGTCCCTGGGGAGGTGCTATCCTTCTCTGTGTCTTTCTCTGGGCCCTCGTCACTACTTTGCGTAGGTGACTCGTATGTCAGATTGCTATATCCCGTTGCAGCTTTAAGTTCTCTTAATGGGTACAACCCTTCGTCTCTCTTAGTCTTGTCTTTTATTTCAGATGTGATGGCCGGAGCAGAAGGCTCTTCACCCCCTTCTTTGCATATATTGAGTATCCAATCTAAAGGAGGCTCCATTCCTTCTCGTGATCATACATTTTCCACAGTTCTGGACTTGCTAGGTGCTTTTCTTACTTTTTTCCTGTATACGCAGCATGCAAATATGTCATCATATGCTGTAGACCTGTTCTCGATAATGACCCGCCCTGGGGCCATGGCGTAAACAATTTGGTTGTGGTCCCTTTAACCCATTCCGCACTATACCATTTACGTTTAAGCGAATGCTTTGATAGCTGTTTGCAAAGATGCACTAATGGCGTAACTTCTTCCATTTCTAACTTTGTGACGGTGTGTGACGGGACCCCTATTTTTACATAGGAAACCCCCCACATCTACACGAAGAGGATCGGAAAGCAGCTCAAAGAGGCGGTAACGAAGGTGGTGATCCCGAGGGTCCGAAGATGGAAACATGCGAACAGTGAGTGAAAAAGACGAAAGAGAGTGGAATAAGAGATGCATGCATAGTAAATAACGGAGAGTAACGGAGGGAGGAGGGATAAAATATAATGCAAGAGTAAGAGCGAAAAATTTTTGTATATGGGGAAAAGATATTATTGACTTGATTGTTGCCAAGTAATATATGAGGAAAATAGTTATGAGTTGTAGCCGCGCTATAAGGATATGCCCTGTTCCTAGATTTCAAAGAATGCTAGCAGAAGCCTTAATTCAGAGCCCCCTTTTATGAGGGACATATAGGAGATGAGATAAGTTTAAAGACTGGGATGGACAGTTTCCAAAGATTGTCTACCGCAGCGGAAAAATCCTGCTAAAGTGGACAATACCCCAGGCATGTTTTAACCTTACCCTCGGCTTATCAAACTTATGCTGGGTGTTTGACTTTGCAAAATCAACTCTCAACCAATATCAGGGTTACTTTGAATCGGAGCACGACTCACTTGATTAGTCAAATCATCTTTTAAGACGCAATTCGTCCGTATACTGACGCAACCAATGACGTTGTGTCTGCGTATCTTGGCTCACTCTGCCTCGTTTTGGGACCCTCGCCTCCTTGTTCTCTGGCTGGACACGTCGATCAGGGATCAGTTGTGTGCAGATCTGCAAAGGAGTCTCTCATCACTTTCACAGGGGCACCCCGAACACCTCTTGATCCCGGCTCGATCGTCCCGTCCCGTCCTCGCCGTTCTCACCGCTTTCCTTATTTTACACGATGGAAAAAGTGGGGAGGGTCCCTATTCGGGCACCATCTTGAAGGGGCCCCTAGGGGACCCTTGCGTATGGAAACAAGGAACAATCACCACACACAAAATGATACGCCAGACACAAGGTTGTATTCCCAAAAGCTAGGGTTTATTGCAAAGCAAATAGTCTCAGTTGGCCAATTGGGTCCCATGCCCCGCGACGTGTGTTTCCAGACCCAGGAGGATGCAAGAGAGCGGGAATCGTACAACAGTTACATATATACAAAGCAAGCATCTTACAATTAGTGGTGACACATTAAATACCGTCCCTAATGTATTTCCTTTCAATTGGGCACAATAATTGACAATTGTGACGAGTATGACACCTTCAGACATTTATTTAGCAACAGTTTGCAATTTCATGAGCCTGCAGACACAATTCTTTGTCATAAGAACACACTGCTTCTGTTCTCTGCAAGCAAGCTGCGTGCTGGGGAGAGACACATTCCAGGCCTCGCTATCTCCTAGTTTCTATTCATGTATTGGGGGTCAACTTGCTCTCCGGGGCTCTACAGGGCTCAGGAAAGGGGGGGGCGCAAAGAAGAGCATAATTCAAGCCATTTAATGTTCACTTCTAGCATTTCTACTGTATTAACAAGACTAGCTGGCACCTGTGTACTGATTAGAATGCCTCGCTGCTTACTTCCAAGGATTTGTGAGGGAGGAGATCAGGCATTTCTGCCTACGTTGCTGCGTTATGTTTCAACAAGTATCTCGCAACCTTGCACTTTACATGAACAATAATGTACTAGTGGAGCAGAATAAGTTTTCAGCAAAGCAGTTTTAACAGAAAGCAAAAGGCAAACGTTAGAAAACAAAATGGTGATTTCAGTCACTTCAAAATGGCTGCATTTCAGTCAAGCTTATGGCTATATATTTCTAATACTAAACACATGAGGCGGTTGGTCTTCGACCAACAAAGTACATTGCCTCATGATTGAGGGGTGCCTACTTTTTCTGGACTGACACAGGGAGTACAACGAACATAAGCAATCACCCGATACTCAACTCTCAACTCATTTAAGAAAACACAACATTTTTATAGACCAAATGTGTCACTACTGACGTGTAGACCTCCATCGTTACCAACGTCATCCTACATGGCAAAGCGGGATTGGCTCTAAGTGAACAAATAAACATAGGTGTTATATCTGTATAGAGCAACAGAGAGAAATAATTGGATATTTAACATCAGGTGGGTTAACTAAGCCATCTCTTCAAAATGGCAACTATGAACGTCACTAAATTTACGATGTCCCATTGGCTACACAACCATAGGACCCCCAACTACGTGGTCCTCTACAATTGGTTGGCTTCTAACTCCTGTCAATAATTTTCCACCTACGTGAGCAGCATGGCAGCATGCAGACTGAACAACCAGGTGAGGGTGAGCTTGTCTTGGTACCATCTTCCCACCAATTAAAAAGGACACTGCATCATCACCTCAATGGTTCAGTGTCAATTAGTGTTTGAAGTTGGCCTTGAGTCTGTACTGTTCTCTGAGATTTTTTAAGGAGTATGGGTACTGTCTGGTTTCCGTGCGTAGGTGTGATCTCCTCATGCGTTCAACTTTCTTCCATCACATGACTGAACACCACGATTTGAGCCTTTCTGTGTATTTGATTTTATTCTCCACTGGTCCGCTGACATCTTTAGTTTTCACTTGACCTTCCTGAACAGCCGCTTCTGTTCTTTCACGTTTATTGTATCTAATGTCTGCCAACTTTAGTTCTGGTAAGACCTTGGCTCTTTGACTCGTCCAACTCCTTAGCTGAAATATATTCTGTTTAATTCAATTGCTTTTGTAATTGCGACATTGAATAAAAAGGCCTTCCTCGTTGTTCAAGACTGCTTTATACGTAGTGGAACATTCATTCTTTATTCAATCCATATGTATTCTATGAGCTATATATGTATATGTTGGCGCTTGCCATGACCTATACGCATTTAGCTAGCTTCATGATTGCTGTGCTGCTTGCGTTGCAGTGCATCTGTACATGTTTAAACTAACTAAGTATCTTCATCATGCTTATGGCATAAATCTCTTTATCTGATCTTAAGATGTCTCATATCCTTAGCACTTCTTCATTCTTCGTAAATTGTCTGCCTTTCTGGACTTGTTATCTTCTATATAAGAAATCGATTCAGTTGTGTATGAATCGTGTCAGTTGTGTCTCACCCCTGTAAGTGTGTCAGCTGTCCGCCATTGCCGAGAACTGGTCCACGCTACTGCCTGGCAAGGCCAAACATATGTCTACGGCATGCACCTGCTACCCCACCATACGTGACCATCCGCCCTCTGTTCCGTGTAGACTCTACTCACGCTTTCTTGGGGTGCTTGCCTCCCTTGTTCTCTGTGCTGGGTACCACAAACCCACCCTCTACTTCTACCCACTCTACTTCCTACTCTCATTTGCCTGCATCTCCCCCTCCTCTGGGGACCTGCACACTCTCTCAAGGCCTTCCTCTCCTAGCACTTACTCCTATCATCTGTTCCTTGACTTTTGATAGTAGCTTGTCTGTCTCCCCTCCTACTCCCTTGTTCTCCATCCCCCCTCCCCTGCTTTTTAAATTTATTTCTGATATATTTTCTCAGTAGCGTGCCCTGTTCTTCACCTCTCCCCCTCATATCCCACCGTGCCCCCCTCCCAACCCTCCTCTTGTATACCTCCTGCACTACATCAATTGTCATCAGACATAGTAATGTTACTGCTTGCTTTGTTTATCCCTCTTTTCCATTACCTCTTGCCTTACCTGTTTTTCTTGCATAGAAATGTTGACAGGCCTATTACGATAGTTATTTTTCACATTCTGTATTGCTTCAAGGACGTTTTACTGAATGTACTGTATTTTCCTATGTTCCCTCCCTCCTTGAAGCGCTTTGAAACACTTTTGTGTATAGGCGCTATATAAATAAACAATCATATATCATATCATATCATATGACATTACCATTCATCCTGGTCATTCAGTTTCTTTGTTTCATCAGAAATCTTGAAAATCAGGGAAGGTAGTTGATACAATAACCCAAGAGACAGACATCCCAGAGCTTCTAGCTGTGGAGAGGGCACTTTACTTTGAGGCAAGTCTTGAAAATCTGTGTTCTCATTAGTGCAAGCAACATAACCACCATGTTTTACATCAACAAACCAGGGGGAGAAACTCAATGGAATTGTCCCAGCTTGCATAAAGACTGTGGAAGTGGTGTCTCCAACCATAGATCTTTGCAATTGCAGAAAGAACACAATTCAAAACATTTGAATCCAGGTACACTATAAGGGGTCCTTAGGCAATGCACTATGAATGAGCTGGTACAGGATATTTGTTTAGGGCCCACAACCTTCTCCCCCCTTCAGCTTTTGAACTTCCAGTTTACTTTTAAAATCAGAACGGGGGGGAAACAGTTCTATGTACACCTGATATAAGAACAGTTTTGTACTACCTAAAGAAAATAAGTCAGTTAATTTCCATGTCAATGGGAAGGGGATTCAGCCTCTAAAGCAACTTTTGCTAGATGGATCATGAAATAAGAAACTTTCCTTCAAGACAAGGGCATTTCAACACATCGTATTGGAGCTACGCTTGCTTTCCTTGTTAATCTTCTATTAGAAGAAATCTGGAGTTCAGTGTACACATTCACACAGCACTACTGCATATATACTCTGGCACAAACAGATTCACAGGTGGGCCAAGCATTGTTAAGCATTGTTAAGACATTTATTTTAAACTGATCCCTCTGTTCGCCCACCTGATTTAGGTACTGCTGGCTTATATATGTATAGCATGTGGATCTAAGCAGATTCTCAAACCCCAGAAAATTAATTTCGAAACTGTACTAGCCTTTCTGTGGCTTGCATCTTTTTGGAAACTCATGCTGTGCCAGTGACTGGTTCAGAGTGTTACATCGACTGTATCACAGCTCATGCTTTAAAGAATGGTCTCCCTGAAGTTACTTTACCTGCCTACATTGCCAAACAGAGAAGCAGGTGGCATTTCCCTGCAAGGAACCAGAGTACTGAGTTTACCCAAAAATATCTGCAGCACCTACTGAAACCATGCAGGTTATCTCTCAAATCACAATCCCTCACTTTTCAAGTTCCTTCTAGTGTACACATATCAATGGTTTTGTGCCTCAGTACCTGGCTAACTAGATCCGTCTGCTCAACTATCTAGTTTCCTCTGCATGCAACCTCATTGTTCCATGCCCCCCCACACCCTTCATATGTGCTTCCACTTGGCCTACTCATTTGCAACTTGCTTCCCATCACAAAGCCAGTCCAACTGTGGATCTCGTCAAGGCTTGGCTTAAACTTCACCAAATTTAAACACTAATAACTCTCCATTACGATGAGTATAGCGATCCTTCAGCACGATCACTAGACATAGAGTAGCTGACCAGGCCTTTCAGACTGGTTATAATGAAGAGTACCTTGCTTCCAAAGAAACAGACCATTAATGAAGGTTGGAAAAGGGACCTTGATTAACTCAATTTCGTAAGAGTAAACTTTCAAGCTTCAGGGAATTGTACCACTCATGCAAATATGATTTGAAAGGCTTAATAACACGCTATACCAGGCAGATCAACTGCATTTGCTCACAGATTACCAAAATACATCCAGGTACTCTTATATTGAGGCTAATGGTGTCTTATTAGTTATTTATGTATGTATGAACATCTATCACCGATATATTCATACTCTGATACAACACATGATTTCATCTTGGAAACTGTTCTTACAGTTCTTCACTATACCTACCAATTATAGGTGGATCCCACGATGCACATGCCTTCAGTCATCCGTGATGAAACAAAGGGTAAACCACCTCCTTTTGCTGTGCTATGAACATTTCTAGGTGCAGAGTTCTGTTCACAGCAGGCTTGTGAGGCAGACTGAGAATAACTACGAATGATGCACTATCACAGTAGACCTCCCTTCTATTATTCTCCTGCATTCGCAACGTAGTATGCAGATTAATTCATACATATCTGGATCATGAGCACAGAATCCACTTGAATGCAAAATTCCCTGTGTTGGTGGAAAGATGGTTATCCCCTTTTCTGAGTAGTGCATTTTCAAGGTCTGGCCATTGAAGGAAGCAATGTTTCGTAAAAGTACTTTTCCTAAACATTTAGTTGAGTAGTCTCGTTCTCACCCAAACTCCATAAAAAGGTGCAACCCTGTCAGCAAATCCTCCTACTCTCTCGCACACTCCTGTACCCCTCAAGCACTGTGCAAATGCACTCCCTCCATATTCTCTGCTGCCTTCTCTGCCTACTGTCGTAAATCTCCCCCCGTCTCACCTGTGATCGGGATCTCCCTTGTTCGGCCGCAGGACTCTTCCTGTGGATGGTTCGGGTCTTGAATAGGCTCGCCCGAGCCTCGTCAGGTTGCAGGATGGGTTCAGAGTTCCAGGAAGTTCGTGGTTCCAGGGTATCCAGGATAGCGATGAACGAGTAAGTAGGGGGGGAAATCCAGGAACAGGATAAAAGGCAAGGAAGGAAGTAAGAGGATCAAAGGAAACCAATGTAGAGAGTAAACACACGTCGGGTCACAACCGAAGATAGCATTGAGACGCGCGGACCCGCAGGGGCGTGACCAATTTATAGTACGTGCCACGACGTGAAAGCTAGTGCATAGCACGGAGCTTGGTACGGCCATGTTGGGAGGAACAAGGAGTACAAGCCCTTCGTGACAATGACCATGAGGTCCAGAAGGGGCAATTTCGCCGGGTCATGACAGCATGCCCCCTCCGAAGACTGGTTCCTCCAGGCTTGCCTGGGTGAATAAGATGGAATCTTCTGAGCAAACGAGGGGTCTTTAAAATAGAAACTGGTTCCCATGTTCTCTCACTAGGGGGGTAGCCTTTCCACTCGACCAGATATTGTAGTCGACCCCTCCTATACCTGGAATCACATATCCTGGACACCTCATATTCCAACTGGTCATCCACAACAACAGGTGTAGGTTTGAAGGGTTTTCGAGTAGAACTAACGTAGGGTTTCAACAGGGAAGTATGGAAGACTGGATGTATCTTCTTCCAGGAATCCGGGAGCTTAAGTCGGAAGGAGACAGGATTGATGATCTCCTTTATAGAAAATGGACCATAATAGCGAGGAGCTAATTTGTTTGGTCATAGATGTCGAGGTAACATTTTCGAGGCTAACCAGACTTGATCGCCAACTGAATAGGAAGGTGATGGTCTTCTCTTAGAATCCGCATATCTTTTGGTTCGAGTCTGGGCCTGTTCTAACTGATCCTTGGCCTCTCTTTGTAAGTCGATCAGCGTCTGAATCCAAGAGTCAAGGGTAGGTACAGGTGTAGATTCTGGAAGAACTGATGGTAAAACAGACGGGTGATAACCTTGACTGCATTAGAAAGGGCTGATCTTGAGAGCTGAATGATCTGAGTTATTGTAGGAGAATTCGGCTAAAGGTATAAGGAGAGACCAATCGTCTTGAACCTTGGTGGCAAAACAACGAAGATATTGTTCCAGGGTTTGATTTACTCATTCCGTTGCCCCATTGGTTTGTGGATGATAGCCTGAAGAAAGGGCACGTTGGATTCCTAGAACACGACACTTCTGTTGAAGTTCTTTTGTCGGAATGACCACTGAATTGTTCTTGAATAAATATCCTTCCTTGATTGTTAGACGCCAGGGATTTTTCTTCGATATGTCCTTCCAGAGTTCAGATAATTGAGTCTGTACTCTGATTTCTTCCAGGAGATTGATCGCTTGAGCTATAAAGATTGTGGGTGGAAACATTTTAGGATAGATCTTATCCTCCAAGGGAACGTAGTCGGGACGCCGAGAAAGGGCATCGGCAATCAAGTTTTGCGATCCAGGAACATGTGAAATTTGAAATTGATATTGAGCAAAGAAGTAGGCCCATCGAGCTTGTCTACTGTTCCTGCTCTCCATGGATTGTAGGACCTGAAGATTTCGATGATCAGTACGGACTTGAACTGGATATTTAGCACCCAGGAGTTGATGTCTCCATTCAGTGAAGGCATGACGAATAGCCAATAACTCCTTCTCCAGATCTGAGTAGTGAGTCTCGCTGGTGGTCACGGTCCGTGAGAGATAAGCAATGGGATGTTCCAACTTATCATCGGATTCCTGTTTTAAAAATGCTCCTATGGCGTAATTGGAGGCATCCGTTTCCACTAGAAAAGGACGATTTATGTCAGGTTGGGCCAGGATGGGGGCCTGAGTGAATTCTTCTTTCAAGCGTTGGAATGCCTTGTCTTGTGGTATAGACCAGTTAAATGGAACGTCTTTCTTCAGGAGATTAACAATGGGTTGAACAATCTCGGAAAAGGTGGGAATGAATTTCCGGTAGAAGGTTGGCAAGCCCCGGGAAGGATTGTATTTGCTTAACATATGTTGGGGCGGGCCAAGCCAGTATGGCCTTCACCTTTGAAGGGTCCATACTAATTCCTTCTGAACTAAGGACAAATTCCAGATAGTGAACTGATGTAACATGAAACAAACATTTTACTGGTTTGGCTAAGAGTTGATTTTCACGGAGACATTGAAGTACTGCTTTTACATGTTCTTCATTTTTCAAGGAGTCCTTGGAGAAGATCAATATGTCATCCAAGTAGACGATAACATTGAGAAATAACATGTCAGAGAACACCCTATCCATAAAACGCTGGAAGACTGCGGGAGCATTAGTCAGACCAAAGGGCATGACTAGGTATTCAAAGTGACCAAAGGGTGTTCTAAAGGCTGTTTTCCATTCGTCTCCTTCCCGGATACGGATCAAATGGTAAGCACCTCGGAGATCCAGTTTCGTGAATATCACTGCACCTCTCACAGCTTCAAGGATATCCGAGATCAGGGGTAGTGGGTATCTGTCTTTCAGGGTGTATTGATTTAGGCCCCGATAGTCCAGGCAAGGTCTAAGCTCTTTGGTATCCTTTTTTGGAACGAAGAACAATGAAGCACCAGCTGGTGATTTTGAAGGTTTTATAGTGCCGTGCTCAAGATTAGTGTCTAGGTATTCCCGGAGGGCTCTCTTTTCGGGTTCTGAAAGGATAAACATCCTGCCAAAGGGAATCGCTGCTGAGGGTTCAGTATCTATGGCACAGTCTTCGGGTCTATGTGGAGGTAAGGCTTGAACAATGGCAGTAGAGAATACATCAGCATAGCCTTGATAGATCTCTGGAACTTGTACAATATTGGAAACCATGAGTGGTGTCTCTGGACACCTTGGTAGACTTATAGGAGCTGTGACTGAGGTATCCAGGTTCAAACAATGGTTCAGAAAGAACTCCGAGCCCAGGAATAAGGATCCGGCCGTCCAGTTAATATATGGATTGTGCCTTTGTAACCAGGGCATGCCCAGAACCAAGGGGTAATGGGCTTATTTTATAATGTCAAACACAATTCTTTCTTGATGATGATTTATGGAAAGATGGATCTCCCTTGTTTGCAGACGTATGGGTTCTGAGGAAAGAGGTCTTCCGTCAATTGCTTCCAGTGGCTGTGAAAAACTTCTTGCTTCATATGGAATGTTATGACTTCTGACCCAATCTTGATCAATGAAGACTCCCATTTCTCCGCAATCCACCAAGGCCAGTATGGGGTAGACCTTGTCCTTGGATGGCGATAAAAAGGCCTGTAATATCACCAATTTCTTTTGTCCAGGAGAGTTCAAGGATGGAATTGATGTGGAGCAAACATCGCTCTCCCGAAACCTTGCTCCATTTAGGATCGGGAGCTGGCGTTTCCCGAGCGTCGGGGAGGAGCCAGAGGACACTCTTTAACTAGATGTTTATCTGAGGCACAATACATGCATAAGCCTGTGTGTATCCTTCTTAACTTTTCCTGCGGGGAAATTGGTCCACGAAAGGCTCCAAGTTGCATGGGTTCAGAATCAGTGCTCGGATTCTTGGCAGATTCTGTCCTTGTAGTATTCTCTGGGGAGTTTCTTTGAATTGAGACTTTATTCTTTTTCTTTTCGGCCTTTCCTTCTCTTTCTTGGATTCTGAAGTCTATTTGCATAGACAAGTCCAGGAAGGCCTGGAATGAACTAGGACGTGCCACCCTGGCTAACTCGTCCTTAATCTCTTCATTTAGACCTCTGCTAAACAAGGTAAAACTGGCTTCCAGGGGCCAGTCCGCCTCTTTGGCTAGCTGTTTGAATCTGGTAACATAGGTCAACATGTCTTGAGATCCTTGTTGGAAGTCAAGTAACTTCTCTTGAGCACCGTGGACCAGCTCTGGTCGTTCGAACATGGTCTTGAGTTCCGCAATGAACCCTTCATAATCATCCAGGAGAGCATCCCCTGAATTGAGTAAAGGAGTGGCCCATGTAAGGGCATTACCGGAAAGATACGATATCATGAAGCCCACCTTAGCCCTAGGAGTTGAGAAATAGTAGGGCTTGAAGGTAAAATGGACCAAACAAGAATCCAAGAATCCATGTAAGGTCTTTGTTGAACCGTCGTATTTATCAACCACTCCTCCAAAAAATACGCTGTCCTTGTTCGCGGAGTCACGTGACAAGACAAGCTGTCTTAGCGCCGCATTCTCGGCTTTTAAATTCTGCATCTCTGTGGAAAGTTCTTGCATTCCGTGCATCAGGTCCTGAATAGCATTCTCCATGGTAGAATCCGTATTGATCGTTTGGCGTCTCAAACTGTCGTAAATCTCCCCCCGTCTCACCTGTGATCGGGATCTCCCTTGTTCAGCCGCAGGACTCTTCCTGTGGATGGTTCGGGTCTTGAATAGGCTCGCCCGAGCCTCGTCAGGTTGCAGGATGCGTTCAGAGTTCCGGGAAGTTCATAGTTCCAGGGTATCCAGGATAGCGATGAACGAGTAAGTAGGGGGGAAATCCAGGAACAGGATAAAAGGCAAGGAAGGAAGTAAGAGGATCAAAGGAAACCAATGTAGAGAGTAGACTCACGTCGGGTCACAACCGAAGATAGCGTTGAGACGCGCGGACCCGCAGGGGCGTGACCAATTTATAGTACGTGCCACGACGTGAAAGCTAGTGCGTAGCCCTGAGCTTGGTACGGCCATGTTGGGAGGAACAAGGAGTACAAGCCCTTCGTGACAATGACCATGAGGTCCAGAAGGGGCAATTTTGCCGGGTCATGACACCTACACCCAACCCTGTCCTATCTATTTTCACCTCCCCTCAAAAACACCCATCCCAGACCAACATCTCTCTCAACCTCCCTCCTTCCGAACTTCCCACCTTGCACTCCCACATCCTCACTCCCCATCACCCCTCTTGACCCCTGCCACTCCCAAATCCGATCGTACACTAGAATTCTCTCAAACTATCCTACATACTCATTAACACCAGATCGCTTGCCAAACACAAACTCTTTGATCTCATAGCAACTGAAAACCTAGACATCCTATCCATCACCAAACCTGGTTCACCAATGACTTCAACCCCATTGCACACAAGGCCTCCCTACCTGGCTACTCCCTGCTCGTACAATATAGGCCCAGAAGAGCGGGGGTCTAGCCATCCTCCAGAAACCATACCTTTCAGTAAATAAATGCTAAACTATTCTTGTAAAAGTTCCACTTCAGCCCTTTCTTCACCCAGTTTTTCTCCTATATAGGCCACCTAGCTACATCCAAAATTCTGCAGACTCTCTCTGCTACTCCCTCTCAACCACATTGATCCAGCACCCCTTGTTCACTTTGCTAGGAGATTTCAACATTTCGATGTTTAGTCCTGCTAACTCCATGACCCTCTCCCTCACTGAAAATCTGGAAGCCCTTGTCATAAAAAACTGATGTCCTTCCCCACCCACATTTCAGAGTATACCCTCAACACACGATTCTGCACATCAGGCCTAGTCTCCCCAATCTCCCTACTCCTACCTCAACCTCTCATCTGGATTGATCACCACACTATACTCTTCTCGCTTTAACACCACTCCCCCACACCACCACTTCCTGCAAACACCTCCTCAATAACCCCTGCCACTGTCCCTCTCTAGAATAAATGTGTAATCAACCCAGACCTGGCCATTTCCCTACCTCTCACAGTCCTTGATCTCGCCCACAAGGAAGGACACCCCTCCATTGACCTTTTGGACCAATGGCTCTCCAAAGCTATGACCCCCCTCACACCAACCTGTCGACCCCCCTAATGACCAAGCCCACCCGAAAGTGGTACATCCCTTGCCTGAAATCACTGAAAACCCTCAAGCATCGCCTAGAGCGAACTTGGAGGACCAGCCCTACTCCACTAAACAAAACGGCCTTCGCAAGACTGAACAGGGCATATCTGTCCGAAATCAAGAAATCTAAAAAACTCACTATGGAAATAAAATCTCCAACTCCAACAACTCAAGGGAACTCCAAAACATCCTGGAGGAATTCAATTCCCCTAGTTCCCTAACCTCCACCTCTGCTAACTCATAAGCTCGCTGCAAAGTACTATCTAACCGCCTTCATAACATTGCACTTGAAAGACATCGTACCATCACTGCAAAACTAGCTCGGACCCCCCTTCACCTCTTGCCCTCTTTCAAACCCAATCTTGTCCTCACCCTCCATACCAACCTTCTCTTCATCCATACCTCTTTCCCAGGCCGATTTCTGCAATCTAGTAGCACTAAGCTCACTCTTGGGCTCACCTGGAGATCCTTACAAATCACACTCAAAGTGGTTGAGTTAGAACAACAGAACCATCACACTTGGACAGTTTGGAATGTACAGCGGGGCATTGTCATGCATGGAATTTTGTCCCACAGCCATTACTTGAGCCAGATGGCCAGGTGGCGATTTCCCGTGCATTACTCTATGTAGGCAGCAAGAACTAGCCCAAATCGCACTGTTAGGACTTGAGGGATGGGCAGGTATTGTGTATGGACAAACCATAGGGAGGGCCGCCCATTGTAAGGGTAACAATTGATTTGCAATGTTATCCACCTAGAAGAACTTGTAAGTATAGCCCATGCTCCTCTAGTAGCAATTTATTAAAGCATGAACTGTCGCTATTGCTAACCGTTTTATTGCAGCTGCAAGAATCGACAGAGGAAGCCACTACCTGATTGGTCGCACATACAACAAATCACCACCAATTTGTCAAAGCATACAATGTCGCTGTCACTAACCATTTATCACAGCTGCAAGAATCAACAGAGGAAGCCACTACCTGATTGGGCGCACATACAACAAATTACCACCGAATCTACTAGGTACGTATAACACACCACTCGGCATGCATACCCGCACGCATCAGAACACAGCAACAAATATGACAAATTTGGTCTCGGTGGTCACATGTTTTTCCACCTTATTATGCTAAACTATGCCTCAACATTTCTGATATCGGTATGCAGTGAAGACCTATGACAAATCTGGGCATGCTGAACAAATAGCGAGTCTCTAGCACTCATGCGCTCTCCTGACTCCTCTCAGCACCCACCCACATGCTTGACCTCATGGACTTCTCTCTACCGGAGCCTGGCCAGCCCTGCTAAGCCTTATTTGGCCAAATGCACACAGGTATTTGAATCTTACTCAGTGACCCCCAACACTCTGGACATCCCCTTGAGACTATGATAATGGTAAAAGGCACTATATAATTGACATCTACAATACAGTACAATACCAAGCATAGTAAAGTGAATTAACAGAATAATATAACAAGTGAAATGGGAAAGCTGGGATTTGAGCTCAGGTTTCATCATGTCCCAGATTGCAAGTTGGCAGTAGGCTACATCTCTTCTCATCCCCTCAGATCTTATCTTTAGTTTTAGACCAATCTCCCATCCCACAAAACAAAACCCATACTTGGAACCCTCTCTATCCAACTGCCACATCATACGACCCTCACTTCACATCCTGCATACCCCAACACCTGAACACAGTGAATACATGGTTAAACTTATCAATATTTATAGAGTAACACTATATACTATAAATCCATATGAGTGAGACTTTCTCAATCCAAAGTTAAGAAAAATAATGAACAGTGACAAAACGTTATTTGCTCAGGCTCATGTAATGTATGAAATGTGAATATTGGAGATTTGAGTCCTGTCTTCCTGGTTCCAAAGTTTCCAATTTAGAAAGCAGTGGAAACGTCATCTTCTCCTAGTCCATGTTCAATATCAGAAACAACAAAATACTTGTTTCTAAGTTGTGATTCAAGGGAAAAACGAGCGCACTGTTCAATAAATCGAGCCTTCAAAGTGCCATGTATCTACAAGAGGCAAGCCTGTTAATTGTCTGTATCCTGAGCCAAATAGATCAGAGAATACACACAATTGTACAGACTATAATTATAATTGTAGTCTCTACAGATGCGTGTACTTTAAACGCACCAAGTCACATGATAAAGCAACCTGACAAATATATGAGTAGTCTTAATTGAAACATAATCATAAAGAAAGTATACATCATTTTGTCAGAAATAAGAAAGTTGTTGAGCAAGTCCGACAATTGACTTCAATGGCATGCAGATCAGGCACAGATCTCAGAAACAGACATTCAGCCTGCTGACGTTTCCAGATGTTTACATTTGTCTCATTTACCGTATTTTACACACCCATCACCCTCTGTTGTCCTTCCCTTGCTCCACATTCTCAATACAACCTGTTCCCCTTTTGGTCAATACTCTAAACCTGAACTCAATATCCTTACCTTGCAGGTACCCCCCTTCCATTGCTCTCATTTCTGAGTCAACAATTCCTTGCCAATCACCCACTTTAGTGGCCCATTACTTGCCCCTCACCAATACCATTGCCCTGGCTCATACTTAGACAGAGAAACACCATGATTTGTCAGTCAGTGTATGCCAGACACAACAAGAAGACATAGGGGTGGGGGGGAGCAGCTTTGCTGGTAATTGCGGGTATGGGGTTTGCCTTTGGTACAATGAAGAGTGAAAGGCACTGAGTGACTTGACTTTTGTGTTGCTCCCAAAGTGCATTTTCTTGGAAGGTTGGCTGCATATTTCAGTTCATAGAAGCAGAGGCAGCTCCAAGGGGATCTGGTGATGGGGAGGTAGCACAAGCAACTATATTTATATGTGTTATGTTGAGATAAGGTAGTGTGTGTGTGTGTTTGTTTCAGATTCTGTGGCCTGGTTGATTTGTATTCGTGGATGTGGACTGTATATCGGTCAGGGGATATATCTTCCTAAATGACTTTGTATCTATATATCCAAATCTTTTGTAGATATACATGAGTGTCTATTGTTGGTCACATGATATAAGTGGGTTCTGGACAAGACAATGTAAAATGATCAAAGGATTAGGGAAAAGAAATGTCAAGTGGTTGAAAAAGTGAGCATCTCTGATTGCCCCTTTCACTTCCTCACCCATGTAATGCATAAACGGGTCTGAATTGACCTGAAGGCATTCCAGAAAGAGCACGTCCGCTCGTGCTGCTTTGAATAGGATGGATTTTCAGAAATACCACAGGAAAGGGTGGCAGCTTTCTCCAGCAGTATTTCATTACAAAGTATGGAGGGGGGGGGGGTTATTCAGAGTTGTTGGGACATGTTAAAAAGAAATCTGCCTTAAGGAAGGTATACTGTCGTATTCATGGAATATCGAAAGTGATTGAGAAAAAAAGACTTACATTTGTGAAGTACACAAAGAAAACGTATTCAGTATACATTTAACATATAATTAAATAGTTAATTGAACTGAGAAATAGAATTTATTTTAGTGAAGGAGTCTTGGGTAGCTCATGAAGTACAGCAGTTCATGACAGGCTTCACACAACAGAGTAATCAAAGTAATACATACAGCCATCATATGCCAGTTGTACCCATATGAAGCCAAATATCATAATCATATGCACGTAGCATAGACATAAAAAAATGCTCTCATATCTACAATTAATTAATTGATGAAAGAATTGTAAAACATTATATTATGTGCAAAAATATAAGAGAAAACACAATTCCAACTAATGTGTGTAATATACATGACTAAACTCCTGGAAAAGCTGGTCATCTCTCAACTGATCCAACACACTGAATCTGTTGGCTGTCTCCACTAACACCAGTCTGGCCTCAGAGCAGCCAAAGGCACGGAAACTGCTTTACTGAACACCCATGAAGGCTTGCTCTCCAGCTCTCCATTTGTTCATATTCTTCTGGATCTCTGCTCTGCATCATGGGCCTGGGACTTGACTGGCTGACCTTATTCCTCTCCGACTGACCTTCCCAGGTTCAATTGGGCCATTTTCTCTCCCCTATCACACTTTCCACCTACAGCATCCCTCAGGGCTCTATCCTCTTGCTGTGGCTCTTCAATATCTACATTGCCCCTCTGGCCCACCTCATCCCCTCCTTCTCTCCCCACCTCCAGTGTTATGCAGACAACAAACAGCTCTCCTTCAGGTTTCCATCTACTGCTTCCTCTTCCTCATCTCTCATCCCTGAGTGTCTGTCTGCTATTCAGGCATAGTGTGCTATCAACAATCTCTGTCTTAATGCCAGTAAGACTGAAATCCTTCTCACTGGGATCCTAGCTCCCTCCTATCATCTGGCTGCCTTCTATGGGTCCCCTCCCCTCACATTCTTGTGAGGCAAAAAACCTTGGAGTCATCTTTGACTCCTCTCACTTGGTCTCCACACAGATCGCGGACCTTGCCAAGAAGGTCCACTACCAGCTGCACCTCCTTAGAGGCATTTTTTCTTTCCTCGCCTTCCCCCAGAAACTCAATATCTCCAGAGCATTATTTCTAGGCTGGACTAGTGCAACAGCCTCTTCTTTTGCTCTATCCTCCCTTTGCCCTCTTCAACTAATCCAGAATAGGACTGCAAGTCTTATCATTGGCCTCAAGTCCAAGGACAACAACTCTCCAGCCCTAGAATCTCCCCACTGTCTCCTGGTTGCTGCAAGGATCAGGTTCAAGACCCTCTGCATCACCCACAAGGCTTCCTGAGGCCTGGGACACTACTACATCCAACTCTATCTCTCTAAATACCTCTCTGCTAGAGCCCTTTGGTCTTCTAGCTCCAATTCTCTGCAGATCAGATGCTTCTCTAAGCAGAGAGTTGGGGGTAGATCCTTCTCCTCCTCAGGAGCCTCCCTCTGGACTGGTCTCACTCCCCCTCTCAGGCTTGAGATGGATCTCCTTAAATTGCAGAAGCTCCTCAAGACCCTCCTTTTCTCTTCTTCCTTCCCTCTTCCCCTCCCTTGCCTCAGTGACTGGCTGCCTGATTCCCTCTGAGTTATACAGGGTACCAGGCCCCCCTGCCCAGCCCACCCACCTCCTCGCACTTAGCATGTGGACCCTCACCCCCTGGATCCCATGCAATCTTTTGCACTTGCCATCCTGTCCTCCCCTTAGCACTTTCGTAGCCCCTTTTGCCCTCTTTCCCCCACTACACCCCTCTTTTCACTTGCTCTGATGAAAAATGATGAGAGAAAACACAATTAGTACTAATGCTTGTAATAATTAATAATAGCAGTACCTTGCATATCAAATGACAGTCTCTTGCTTTATCTCTCTCTCTTTGTCTCTCTTTGTCTGAATCTATGTTTTGCTCTCATGTTTGATCTAACACCCATGACATCACAAATGTCATTCATGACATGACTGATGACATCACATGTCTGGCTCCCTCTTTTTTTGTTCAGTGACATATGTACACCGGGTGCTTGTCTTCACTGGGAGTCTGGAACTAAAAGTGGGACAGGTGCTATATTTGTTGACCTTACCTTTCTCATATGTTCTGACACTACTTTCCTTAGGGTTCATGCACATGATATGATACATATACATAGGAGATAACGTAAGCCTTAAACCCAGCAATAATTTCTGTGCAAGAAGATAATCAGTTAGGGTGTGAACACTTTCTGGTAGTAGTGCTATGTTTTGCTAACTGTACTTTCCATGTATATGCTCATGTTTGTGTGCATTGTCGTACCTTTATGTTTTGTGTACAGTACTACTACCATTATGTAGTAAAGGACTCATTCTTAGCTACTTATTACATGTTGCACAGTACACAAAACCTTGAAACAAAAGCATTCATCATTTCACTATCCAAGATGGGAAGATTTTGAATAGTGCACCTGTGTGATGCATGCTGCGGGCAGAGACTACGTTACTACTTGAGTTGGGTCATGTACTGGAAAGAACTCTGTAATGCAATGGTGTTTATAGGAACTCATTGGTTAATGAACTGTTTATCTCATAATAGTTCTTCCAATGATCTCTGATAGTTGTCTGCCAACATTACAGTGCCAATCCCTTGTGGAGGATTTTCATGAAAACAAAGTACACATGTGATGTCATCAATCATGTCATGAATGACATTTGTGATGTCATCTTTGATGTCATGGGTGGTGGTCCTTGCAGTGCACAGGGGTAACACGAGTTATGGTTGCTTAGCTGACCATACCTTGCATATTTATGGGGGTTTTCTGTTTCACCTGTAACCATAACGTCCCTGTAAACGTTTGTCCATTGAATTGCATAGGTTTTTACTAGTGCAACTTAACCATAATGTCCCTTTAACAATGTTTTTTGTCAGTGAATATAATATATAAATGTACACATGTGAAAATCTGTTTATTGACTAAACAACGCATATAAAACAAGGGTGTGGCAGAGACATGCAACACAGATGTTAAAAATGGCTAAATGCCATTGCTTCACAGACAGACTTTTGAAGACTGCCTGATGTCACTTGTCTCTATAGTAAAAGAAAATATATTTCCAATCACTGGTTTAAACCTTAAAGTGGAGGCATCTGAGGCTGGAAATATCACAGTGATTATCCATATTTTCACAGACTAGCCATTCCAGAAATAGAATTGAATCTAGGGAATTCATTGTTTGAAACGTGTACATATAATAGAAAAGCATTAGCAAGGAATACTAGCCGTCCATTGCATTGCTATACAAGCTGTTTCTATACAGGAGCTGACTATACACACAAAGTATAGTACAGAGTATGTTCAAACTTACCCAATTTAAAAATTCCAGGCATTAGTATTTTGGAATTGCAAAATTATACGGAATACAAATATTTTGTAGACAACAATCTAAAATGAAAACACAAAACAAGCTTTTGTGTATACTACTTATCCAGGTACTGCTAAGAGTAGCATTATAGGCTGCTGAATGCAGCCCAGATATATGAGATAGCCATGACAATCTACATACATAAAAGTAGAGGGACAATCATAACATGATACTTGCTAGAAAAATAAAGATTGGGACACCATATTGTATACATGAAACTATTAACACAATTGCAAGCAGGGTACACCTAGCCAAGACATTATCAATGCTTAAATCCATCATTGGGATTTGTTTACAGCAACAATTAAACGTTTATATTAAAGGCTCCAAAAATAAAAAGTCAGGACCAAAGATGAGATTTAAGACTTCTGAGAAGAGGAAAGCACAGATGAAAAAATTCATATTAAGAGCAGTATTAAATGAATTACAGTGTACCTGAAAAATATTCCTGAGGAAAGACTGAGGGCAGGCAATCACAGAACAAGTGTGATATGGAACTGAAATAGAACACTGACTTTCCAAGTAGCAGAAGGCAAACCTATTTTTTTTAAATTGCATTTACTTTGTTAGAACAGTTTTACAATTCTCACAGTACATTCATACAGTCCCTCTGGAGTAAAAGGAATACAAAAAAAATAAGAAAAAAGCGTGTTCCGCGTATTGCTTCTTTTTCCGTCGAGTTCTGTTTTCCCCCCTTGTTATATCACGTTTTTTAGTTTTTCCACCACTGCTTCCAGGAATGTTAACAATGCAAAGGTAATTTTTTTGTTTGTTGTATAAGTGGATCAATTTTAGATCTTTCAACTTGGGACAGAAAAGTGTGAAATGTTTTAGGGATTCCCTCTGAGCTCCACAAAGGCATCACTTTTCATTTTCTTGTTCATCTCCATACCTCTTTAGTGTGGTCATAGTGTGGAGGACGTTCAACCTGAAACTCAAAAACAAGTCTCTCTACTTGTTGTTAGTAAATGTCTTCAGGTATCCAGGGACGTAATTAAGTTGGCCATAGTTATTTTTGGAGAGCGTGTGGGTGGCAGAAGCTACCCTTTTTTCTTTGGTCAACCTCAAATTGTCCGCTCACAAAATCCTTTTTGCACACATCGGGATTCTACATAGGGTTTCCTCTGAAATTCCCAAATCCAGTAAGGTGGTTCGCAAAGGTTCCTCCATTGAGTTAGAGCCCAGTCCTTCCGCTCAGGATATTTAGTCTTCATTATGTCAAACTGGAAAGGACTGCTTGTCATGATGGTTTTTCTGAAGATCTGTAACACCTTACATGTAACTCTCAGATACAATGATGGAAAGCCTAACTCTTGGTGTTTGACTGCCAGAGGAATGGCCTTTGGAAGGTGCAATATTATTTTCCAAAGGAAGCATTCCAGATAATCCTATATTTACCAGTGTAGTCCGAGACACATCTCGGCCCCACATGTGAGAACCAGAGGCAACCTTTTGGTTGTAGAAAATCACCACTGGTTGAATTGAACATTTCCCAAGTCTGTGGTTGATCATCATTCCTTGAGAGGTTAGATATCTAATTTTCCTCTTTAGACTTTTTCCCCGTTGGTAGTTTTAAGAATTGTCCCGAGATACTTAATCTCATTTGTAGGAATCAGACATTTCCCATTTAGGGTCCAGCTTTCTCTTTTCTTTTTATTTTCCTTTTGAGGCCCCAAATACTTTTATTTCCAATTTGGACAGATTTATCCTCAAACTGTTTTTATGTACATACTTCTGTAGGATGTCCAATTTTCTTTGCAGACCGATTTGTGTCTGGTCCATTATTGCCAGATTGTCTGCATAAAGCATCCATCCCAAGGCTGGTCCATGTATCTTGGGTGAGAAAGTTATTGTAGCCGCCATATCGATCTTCAAGTCTTCAACAAAGAGATTAAATAGTATGGGTGCTAAAGAACATCCTTGCTTCAGGCCTTTTGCAATGTTAATTCTACTGGTTTCCCTGATTATCTAGCTTGATCTGCATGCTAGTTTCTGTATATAGATCTTTAATGGCAGTTAACAAATCCTTTGGGCATCCTTTAGATTATAGCTTTTGCCAACGCAGGTCTCGATCTATATTATTAAATGCCTGTTCTAAATCTATATAGGTTAGATCGATTTTTCCTTTGGTCTTTGTTATTTGTAGTTTTAATAGATAGATTAGTGTCAGATTTAAACTACTTTCTACCTCCTTGACAAAGCCTGCGTGTCTACTATCGTAACTCTTTGTTGCTAGTACCCACTCATTCAGCCATCTCTGGAGTATAGTTGCAAACATCTATTCCATTACATCTAGGAGGGCTATAGGTCTGTAGTTTGTTGGTAGTGTTCAATATCCTTTTTTTAAATATAGGCACTACTATTGCCTCTTTCCAGGATTTTGGAGTCTTTCCTTTTTCAATGATTCTGATAAGACTTGGCAAAGATCAGCCCATGATTTTGGAGCAGCTTTCAGTATGGCATTTGAGAGACCATTTGAGACACCATATGGTCCAGGGGCTCAGAGGATTTCTTCCCTGTCAATTTCGATGTTCCATCTCTGACCACCTGGCTCCTCGTGTTTTTTTTTTAGATTTTTCTCTTCAAAACGCTTCCCACAATATTTAAGCAATACGTCTTCTGATATGGGGTTTAGCTTAGAGGGGCACATTGATTCCCCCTTTCCCTTGTCATTCAGATGCTACCATAAGGTCTTACGGTTATTGTTGTAAAGGGCCTCATTCATCACTTCTGTGTCAGTTTGGAGTATCAATGCTTTGTGTTGTTTAATACAATTCCCGTATTGTTGCCTCCTTTTAAGTAGTTTATCTTTTATATTTGTAGCATTTGAGATCAGGATCTTTCGTAGGTCCTTTATGAGAAGTTTTTTTTTGTGTGCAACTATCTACTTATCATAGGAATGTATTGGTTTATAGGTAGGCCTCACATCTCTATGAATTCTTTCTTTAAAGGCTACCAAAATCCTATCTTCTACAGCATGGGGTCTGGCATGGATTCACATGCTCATGAATATTCCCCGTCGTCAGGCTGGGAATCCTCGGTAAAGAAAAAACCAGTATCAGTTTCGTTTCTGATCTGTCTTTCGTAGTAATAACCAATCGCTGGTCTCTGCGTCATACTGACCACAGCCAATGACTGCCCTCTACCTAAGCACCGCCTCTGGCAGCCATCTTCAGATTTTTACCGCACGTTCATGTGTTGGGATCCTCGTGCTATTGCTCTCGAGCGTTAGTGCTATTTTTTCACGTTTTTTCTCAAAAACTTCGTTTTTTCGGTCAAAAGAGCCTCAAGCTCCACCGACTCTCCATCCGATCAACGGGGACCCGTGTCGGATTCGTCTGCGCCCCTCAAGGGTGAAGATTTCGTCGAGCTACGCTTTTGGAGGACTCCAGAAGTTTCTCAGGCCCGGTCATGGCCCAGGAGAACGGAAGCTCGACGCCCGGAAAGCTGTTCAGGGTCTGCGCTGGATGCCAGCTGCAGAACGTCTTCAAGGAGGACGAACACTCTTTTTGTCTTTACTGCCTACATGAGGACAAGACGCACGTGGAGAAGGACTGTGCGTTTTGCGGCAACATGTCGGAGCGGACCATGAAGGACCGCCATCAACGTCTCGCCAACTGGCTGGAAGGGAAGAGCCCGTCTGGCGAGAAGAAGAGGAAGAAATCCGAGCGGTCTTCTAAGACCTTTGAGGACGCCCCGGCGACGGGGGTCCAACATAAGGCCAAGCACCGCGAGTCCGCTGGCACCGGGAGCGCCGAACGGTCGGGCTCTAGGGGCGCCAGGCTGGGCGCACCCTCCCCGGCACCATCAACCACGAGCCAACGCTCTGGGTCGGGTAAGAGGAAGGCCGAGCACCCGGCGAGGCTCCTGGAGAGGCCCCGGTCGAGCTCGAAGGCGGAGGGGGAGCGAGGCAGTGTCCCCCCCCTGAAGGATAAGGCGGTGAGCGCACCTAAGGTGGTGAAGGCCTTAATCCATCCGGCCAAGCCCTCTATCGAAACTGTCGCGGCGGCCCTGGCTCAGCCTGTGGAGGCTACACCAGTGGTGGCGACCTCGGGGCTCAGAGTCTCCCTGCCACCTCGGAGGGAGTCCTCTTTTGTGCCCATCGATAGGACCCCCGTGAAATCCCCCATGGGGAAGAAAAAGGGGGGGCAGGGCGTCGTCGTAGATTCGGCCTCAACCTCGGAGGAGGAGCTGGTCGAGGTCTTAAGCCACGGCCTTGGCGTGGAAGAAGACCGGCCCGTCGGGATGGATCCCGACGCAGGTGACGACAACATCGTCGAGGGTACCGACGGGGCCCCTGATCGCCCGTCGGATTCCCCTCTGCCAGCGCCGCGAGACAACTCGGTGGCCATTTTGTTGGCTATACAGTCCTTATGCTCAGAGATAAGGACGAGACTACCGTTGCCGACGGAACCTCTCCCGTCGGGGGACCCAGAACTGGGAACTTCTGGTGTTCCCCCTACCAAGAAAAGAAGGATCCACCCTCTGCCTCCTTTTCAGCCGTCGCGCCCCTTCCAGCCCTCCTCCCCGTCCACCCGAGGGGATGATACGGGGACTGACACGGCAGCGACGGGTACGGACGACGAGGTATACGACGAGGATGTACCGTCGTCGCCTCCCACCAGGGCTTCTCCGCCCGACGAGATTGGATCGTTCCACTCCATGATCACCAGGGCATCCGAGCTTTTCCAACTCTGCCCTGAGGAGAAGAAGAAGGAAGGTTTCCTTTATCAGCGGCGCGAGGCCAAGAGGAAGACGGTCCTCGCAGTGCCTCTATTGGACGACATTTGGGATGAGGGCCTCACCCTCCTCAAGAACCCTTCCACGACGCCAGCTAGAAGAGACCGGTACGAGAAAAAGTACCGGGTCCCGGACACGGCCCCCCTGTGCCTCCGGGCGCAGCCTACCCCGGACTCCGCCGTCTCCGCGGCGGCCAGGAAAAAAGCGGGGGGGGGTGCGGCCTCCACATCGACTTCCCCACCGGACGGCGAGGGAAAGAAATTGGACGCTATGGGACGCAGAGTCATCTCGTCTGCAGCGACGACGATTAAAGCGGCCAACGCCTTGGCTATCGTGGCCCGCTACGACAGGGAGCTCTGGTACAAACTGGCTCCCCTGCTGGACTTCTTGCCGGACGACAAGAGGGCAGATGCCCTGGAGATCCTGCAGGAAGGCGAGGTGGCTTTGGACCACGCCATTACCGTTGCGACGGACATCGCCGACACTGGGTTCCGCCAGTTGGGCAACGGCGTTTGCCTTAGGCGGCGTGGATGGCTCAAGGCTACGGACTTCCGTCAAGATGTTCAGACCAGAGTCCTGGACATGCCCTTCGATGGGAACAACCTGTTCGGGAAAACAGTGGACGATTCCCTTCAGGCCATTAAAGCGGACACCGAGACGGCCCGGGCCCTTGGAGTTCTGCAACAACGACGGACGCCCTTTCGGAGCAGCGGAGGCAAGGGCGCCTCCAAAGGTTTTTATTTATTTTACATTTATTTATTTATTTTACATTTATAAAGCGCTCACACAGCCCGCAGGCATCGAGGCGCTGTTACATGAATTGTTTGTTTTTCTTAGTTGCGTAATTGTGTTTTTTTTTTGTCTTAGTTACGTATTTATAACGCGCTTAAACACCCGGAGGTTTCTAAGCGCGGACCCGGGGATCGAACCTGTTGCTGCTTCGTGTCGTCTTGCTTCCAAGACGCGCACGCTGCCGCTGAGCTATCCTCCCGGTTCCGGCGGCGGTTTCTCCACCTACCGTCAAGCGGCCCGCTCGTCGTCTCAGGAGGCCTACAGAGGACGAGGCAAGTCTGGCGGACCCCGCCGTCGTCGCCAAGGAGGTCAAGGCGGCAAAGCCTCGTCGAAGCAGGATTGAACCGGCCGTGGGGTCGGGCCCCCACCGAAGCACCCCGGTGGGAGGCCGGCTGGCGAGCTTCGTCAGCGTGTGGGAGTCCATCTCCACCGACCGTTGGGTGCTGGACGCCTTGTCCCGGGGCCACGCGCTCGTCAGGAAGGGCGCCATCGAACTCGTCCCAAAGAGGCTTCGGGGCTTCGGAGTTTACTCGAGATACTTCCTCGTGAGGAAGAATACGGGGGGATGGCGCCCCATCCTGGACCTGCGACGTCTGAACAAGTTCATCAAGGCGCAAAAGTTCCGGATGGTCACCCTCCAGCACGTCCTGGGTCAGCTGGAGGAAGGAGACTTCCTGTCGTTGTTGGATTTGGAGGATGCCTACTTCCATATTCCCATCCTAAAGGGGCACCGAAAATTCCTCAGGTTTGTGGTCCAAGGGCGTCATTACCAGTTCAAAGCCCTCCCCTTCGGACTACGGTAGGCACCCAGGGTGTTCACCAAGTGCCTTGCACCGGTGGCGGCGCAGCTGGGATCCGCGAAGGGATCCACGTCTACCCCTACCTGGACGACTGGCTCATCCGAGCCAAGACGAGGGAGCTCGCCGTGGTTCACACGGCAAGGACCGTCCAACTTCTCACGGACTTGGGATTCTCCGTGAAGTACGCCAAATCCCACCTTGTACCCGCGCAAGACGCTCTGTTTCTGGGAGCGAGGCTCAACACAGTGTCCCTTCTGGCCTCCCCGTCGGAGGAGAGGACCAGGACCATCCTGGGCAAGGTGCAGCGGATGTTGGTGGCCGACGCGGCCAAGGTGAGGTCCATCAAGTCCCTCCTCGGAATGATGTCTTCCTGCATCTACCTCATTCCCATGTGCAGGCTCCGGATGCGCCCGTTGCAGGAGTTCCTGGACACGCGCTGGATCCAAACGACGGGCAGCTTCGAGGAAAGGATCACACTCGACGAGAGTTTCCGACGAGCGATCCGGTGGTGGGGCACCCGCGCGCATCTGACGGCGGGCATGGACTTCCAGACCCCAGCCCACCAGGAGACAGTGACCACGGATGCCTCCCTGGAAGGGTGGGGAGCGCACACCGAAAATCTGCACGCAAGAGGCCTTTGGCTCCCGACGGAGAAATCCCTACATATCAACGTCCTGGAGCTCCGTGCAGTGTTTTGGGCCCTCAGGTCCTTCCTTCCGTCCCTCAAGGGCAAGGTGGTGAGGATCTTCACCGACAACACCACCACCATGTTTTACATCAGGAAGCAGGGCAGAACCAGGTCCCCAGAACTGTCCAAGGAGGCGCAGGACCTGTGGCATTGGGCCGTCGCCCAAAGGATATTTCTGGTGCCGTTTCATCTGGCAGGGATAAAAAACACCATTGCGGACTCACTCAGCAGGGAGCTGCGCTCGTGCCACGAGTGGGAGCTACGACAGGATCTAGTGGATCGCCTCTTCCGACGGTGGGGCACACCCCAGATCGACCTGTTCGCGACGGCGACGAACTCCAAGTGCCGGAGGTTCGCCAGCAGGTTTCCCCAGGCGAGGAGCATGGGCGATGCTTTCTCGTTCCCCTGGGAGGGCCTGTTCCTCTACGCGTTCCCTCCTTTGCCACTGCTAATCCGGCTCGTCAACCAGCTCAAGAGGTCACGGTGCAGGATGATCCTCGTCGCACCTGCGTGGCCGAGGCAGATATGGTTCCCGGACCTTCTGGACTTGTCAGCTTCCCCGCCAATCAAGCTGCCGGTGGACGCGGATCTACTCTCCAGGGAAGGAGGCGCCATCCTCCACCACGACCCGAAATCGCTGAACTTGCAGGCCTGGCTCCTGCAGCGCTAGAGTTTGGAGGATACGACATACCGGCCGACTGCAGAGAGGTTCTTGCAAAGGCCAGGGCGTCCTCGACTCTTAAATGCTACGGACACAAATGGAAGAGGTTCTCTGTCTGGTGCCACGCACAGAAGATTAACCCTCTACGGATTACGGCTCCCCAAGTACTGCCGTACCTGCTGACGCTGGCCAAAGCTGGACTGGCACACGCGTCCATCAAGATTCATCTTGCTGCGATCTCCCGATACACCAGAACCACGGGGCGGACGTCCTTGTGGTCTCATCGTCTGGTGAAAGAGTTCATGAAGGGACTGTTCAGATCGTTCCCGCCGGTGAAGGCTCCGGCCCCGGCGTGGGAGCTCAACGTGGTGCTGACCAAGCTCATGGGACCTCCATTCGAGCCTCTGCACTCGGCTCCGTTGAAATTTCTGTCGTGGAAAACAGCGTTTCTTGTGGCCATCACCTCCGCACGACGAGTGGGAGAGATCCAGGCCCTTTCCTGCAAGGCCCCGTACTTGACTTTTCACGACACGAGGGTAGTGCTCAGGACGCACCCCCCCTTCATGCCCAAGGTACCGTCGGACTTCCATCTCAACGAACCCTTGGTGTTGCCTGTGTTTTTCCCATCGCCTTCGTCGCCGGGTGAGAGGACTTTGCACTCGCTGGATGTGGCTAGAGCGCTGAAGTTCTACGTAGACCGCACAAAGTGTTTTCGGAAGACGTCACAACTCTTTGTGAACTTTGGACCTGTCAATCAGGGGAAGGCTCTCTCGAAGGCTTCCATTTCCAGATGGCTCTCCGGCTGTATCATGTACTGTCACCGGTTGGCAAACCGACTGCTGCCTGGCCGTCCGAGAGCCCATTCCACCAGAGCGATCGCAGCTACCACAGCGTTCCTATCTGGTGTGCCCCTGCTGGACATATGCAGGGCTGCTACGTGGAGGTCGACGCACACCTTCACGAAATTCTACTGCGTCGACCGGGATTCCAGGGAGGAGTCCAGGGTCGGCCAAGCAGTGCTGCGCAACCTGTTCGCCTGAGGTGAGCCTGGTGAGGAGGTAAGATGCTTAATGTTGAGTTTGATGTAATCCTTAATGTTGAGCCTTTGCCACCTCCCGTGGTTGTGCATGTGTGTACTGCTATGTATTCTTTATTCATGAGCATGTGAATCCATGCCAGACCCCATGCTGGAGAAGGAACAAGTTACTTACCTGTAACTGTTGTTCTCCAGTATGGGTCTGGCATGGATTCACATGCGAACCCTCCCGCCTACCCCTCTGCGGCTCTTCACTTGGTCATACTGCCACTTCACGTGCTTCCAAATCTGAAGATGGCTGCCAGAGGCGGTGCTTAGGTAGAGGGCAGTCATTGGCTGTGGTCAGTATGACGCAGAGACCAGTGATTGGTTATTACTACGAAAGACAGATCAGAAACGAAACTGATACTGGTTTTTTCTTTACCGAGGATTCCCAGCCTGACGACGGGGAATATTCATGAGCATGTGAATCCATGCCAGACCCATGCTGGAGAACAACAGTTACAGGTAAGTAACTTGTTCCATATTCGACATTGTTTATGTCATGCTTTTACCATGCTGCTAGGCCCTTTGTCAATACAGGATATATTTGGGTGACAAACGTAATCTATTTCTTCCTCCTTCTAGCTCTATCCGTATCTTCCAAATGAATGATGGTGCATGGGCCATTCCTATGCATGACATAATAATTAAATCATGGTCACAGTGCTGAACTGGGTGTACAATTAAGTAACTTATTTCTTGGAGCAGGTTTTCTGATACAAAGAAATAGTCCAAGATTGCCTTGTTTGCTCCATTTGGCCAAGTTGCTACCTACGGGATGTCCCCTCGATATTTCTATTAAGCAGGTGTAGTCCTCTCATTTACATTTCCTCCAGCCATTCCAATCCTCTGCATCGCTTGGAGTCATCTGATCTGTCGCTAGCTTCCCGTCTTCCTTGCTGGCAATCTGAGTTAATATCTCCACATATTACCGCTCGGAAGTTCTTATGAGTTAAATACATTTTGTCCATTAAATCTGTCACTAGATCCACAAATGTCTCCCCCTCTTTGACATCCGGTTTCCAGTACAGATAGAATAAAAGCAGAACATTCTGGTCTTTCTTCTCTCCTTTATCCAGGCTAATAAGTAAAATCTGTATGTAGGGGTTCGGGTTGATGGATGAAGTGGACCGGTACGGGTATTGTATGTAACAGCAAGAGGCAGTTGTAAATGTAATTATATTTATTAGATAACACAGATAATAATGTAATCAAGTTACAAGTAAGGAAGGAGGAGGGAGACTGCTTGTAACAATCAGAGCTGGACAGTTATGGTTCAATTGCAGTCCTCTCTTCTAGAACTCTGTTGAGACCTGAGTTCCAAGTGTTCTGATTCTACATACCATGATGTGATCAGGCATGTCCCACATAGATCAGGCAGCTTCCATCAGAAGGTAATATACTACACATCTCCTTCCCTTTATTTTGTTCACAAACTAACTATATTCCCTTTATATTGTTCACAACTATATACACGAGTTGATGAAACAAATGTCCCAGCTGGTTCACGTAAACTCCACATAGACCTCCATTTTCTCTAGCAAACGATAAGATCTGCCCAATCTGGACTCTTATATTGTTCACAAACTATGTACAAAAGCTGATGAAACAAATGTTCCAACTGGTTCACGTAAACTCCACATAGTCCTCCATCCTTTTCGGCAAACGATAAGATCTGCCAGATCTGGACATGCATCCTCCATATCTGGAGAGGGTTGGCAAGGAAAATTGAAATTGCTCAGAATTTCCATTACATTTCTTCTCAACAGCACTACCACATTTACTCTTCACACCGCTACTTAAATTTCTAAAAATTTTAACATTTCTGACTGTATTCTGGTCTACATTTCTCTTTTCTTTCTTGTCAAGATCATTACTTTCACACATCCAAATTCTTTCTACATTCCATATCCTTTTGTCCTCTGTCCTGACAGCATGACGAAAAGCTTCTATAACCCTAATGGGATTGGACCATTTGCATGGTCCAATTCTTAGAGCAGGAGGAAGTAACACCTTGACCCACTTACCAACAGCTGTAGACATATCATACTTGTTGCTACGTACCTTCTTGTGATAATTTATCTTGTTTCTCTTTTGCGTTTCCCTAATTTTGTCTTTTGCATTGACTAGACTCTTTTCTATTTCCTTACTTTCCTTAATGAGCCAAATGGGAGCTAATTTGGTGTTTGCTTTTCTTCCCCTACTATGCTCAAAGGGAGAAAGACCTGTACTGGTGTGTGGAGTAAAACGATGGGCAATTACTTTCTCCCTGACAGCATCCTCCCAATCCAACCCATTAGCCCAAGCCATCCTGATGGTTTCTTTCAAAATTTTATTAAAACGTTCTACTAATCCATTAGTTTGGGGATGGTAAATTGAGCTAGTTCTGTGTTCAATGGCAAATTTTTTACAGAAATCTGCCACTTCTTTAGACTTAAATTGAGTACCGTTATCGGAAAGAATACTCCCCGGATATCCTTCCCTCTCGCATATATTAGATAAAAATTCAACCACAGTCTTACCCGTGATGCTAGAAGCAATTAAAATCTCTACCCACCTGGTGAGAAGATCTATGACTACCAAACAATATTTTTGTACACCTTTACAACATATGGGACCTAATATATCCATGCTTATATCCCTCCAAACACTATTGGGAATATCAGTAATAACCATTGGTTGTCTGGAACCCACGCATTTTTTTTCATCATCACAACAAAGGATACATTCCCTAATATATCGCTCAATCTGCAAATCGCACCCAGGCCACCAATAGTCATTCCTAATCCTTTGTTTGGTCTTTATCACTCCTTGATGACCTTCATGTCCCAGTTCTATAATCTTCAAATGCAGATTTGTCGGAGGAATGACCTTATCTCCTCTCATTACAAAATTACCATGAACATGTAGTTCATCTGCAACAGGCCAAAAAGCACTCAAGTCGGCCTCTTCAAATTTAGATTTCTTCATAAAATCATGGCTCTGAATTAATTCTTTCAATTTCTTGATGTTATTATCATTTGATTCTGCATGATCCCAAACATCCTTAGAAATAGAAGAAGTTTCCACGCAAAAGACAACTTCCATGTCTTCATCTTCATCAACAATCTCAGAAATGTTAGTTAAGCGAGATAAGCAATCAGCGGACACATTCTTTATTCCTGGAACATATATCACAGTGTAGTTGAACTCTTGCAGCATCATGACCCATCTTCTCATCCTGTTAGATACCTTATTTAGACCTTTTGACATGAACACTTGAGTTAATGGCTTGTGATCAGTTCGAAACTCAACTTGGTTTCCCCATATAAAGCTTCTAAACTTGTCAGCTGCCCATTTAATAGCTAAAGCTTCCTTCTCTATAGTGGCATATGAAGTCTCTGCTCCCTTAAGCAATCTTGATGCAAAAGCAATTATTGCTTCCTGACCATCCTTCTCTTGAGACAACACAGCTCGCAAGCCTATGTTGCTGGCATCCGTAGTGATGATAATCTTGTCATTGGTACAAAAATTCTTTAATGCAGGAGCAGAATTTATCGCATTTTTTATAAAATTGAATTCATTTTCACATTCCTCGTTCCATTCAAACAATTTTCTCTTAAGTGCCTCTCGTAATGGAACGGTGTGGATGGCAAAATCCTTGACAAATTTTGAGTAATATTCAGCCATACCAATAAATGTACGAATCTCATCTTTGTTACTCGGGCTCAGCATTCCCACAATGGTGTTGACTAATTGTGGTTTAGGACAAATTCCTTCTCCTGTAATTTTATGTCCCAAATATTCGATTTCCGTGCAATTTATCTTACATTTGTCCTTGCTTAAAGTCATGCCTGCATCACATAATTTTTGACACACATGTAATAATCTCTTGTCATGTATTTCTTGAGTGACAGCATGAATCAATATATCGTCTTGAAAACAAATCACTCCTTTAGTATTCTTGAACATACTATGCATAACTTTCTGGAAGACTGACGCTGCTGACACTAATCCGAACGGCATTCTTTTAAATTGATACAAACCATCAGGAGTTATGAATGCAGTTAATTTCCTTGAACTTCTGTGAAGTTTAATCTGATGGTAAGCAGATGATAGATCTAACGTTGAAAATATTTTAGAGGGTCCAATAGTAGAAACAATTTCTTGTATATTTGGTAAAGGATGGCGATCAGGTATGACACATTTGTTCAACTCACGTAAGTCAACACAAATTCTTAGTTTTCCTGATTTTTTTCTTATCACAACAAGTGGAGAGACCCATTCACTGGCATCAATACTTTCTATGATTCCATCTTCTTCCATTTTCCTTATTTCTTTACTGACTTCTTCTCGTACAGCTAAAGGAATACTTCTTAATCTTTGGGCTATGGGTTTCTGGTCTGGTTTGAGTAATATCTGATGGGTATAACCTTGAAGACATCCTATCTTATCTCGGAAAACCTTTAGCAAACCAGCTTTACGTATAACATCACCACCATTAATCGATTCAGAATTGCTACTACCTATAGACAAAACTGATTCCACGCTGGTGGAATCCACTTTCACTTGTAATTTGCTCTGGTGAGTCCAGCTGAGTAGAGCAGTTTTCCCTTCACCAGTGATGTATAGATTGCCTTTGGCAATTCTGTTCTTAAATTTCAACTTTCCACAATGCCAACCAATGACATTGATCTTCACACCTCCATAAGCTCTTGGATTGATATCCGTCTCATGTAAATACTCATGTTTATTCTTGTTCCAAAACTGTCTTGGCAGGAGTGTATATTTTGCACCAGTATCAATCATCATACATACTTCATTGCCATCAATGGATACCATAGCCCTGGGACTTTCCAACACTTCTTCATCTTCATCATCTGTTATGGTACATACGCAATCCTCCTGAATTTCCTTCTCACTGCGATCACTATCAGAATTATCTCCTATCCAGTTCATGGCATTGTCACGTGATCTACAACATTTAGAGAAATTACCTTTCCCTTTGCACTTGTTGCAAATGATCTTTAATGCTGGATGTGATGCTGGAAATGCATCTGAGGGACAGGGCCTCTGAATCCTTGTCCTTTTTCTGTTTTTACCGTGTGTTCTGTCATGTTTTCTGCCCAGGAGTCCATGAGGGACTCCTGGCAGTGCAGCTCTCTCTTTTGGTTTGGTGAACAGACCCATGGGATACCCTTATGGCACCCATGGGTAGGGGTACAACCCTGTGCCCCTAGTGTATGTTTTTGGGCACCTGTGGGTGGCCCACAGAGCAGGGTATGGGCTGGTGGCAGCTCCATGCTGAATCTGCCAGGTGCTCTGAGTGTCCTCCATTTTGGGACACCCAGGCCCTGCCATTGGAATCAGTTGATTCCGGATGGAAAACAAGATGGCCCCTGTGGCCTCTTGCTTTCTATTGCCTCTTACCTTGTTTTCCCAAAGTCCTGGGAAGCCCTGACTCTGTCCCTTCCCCCTGACTGGCTGTTGGGTGGAAGGTCCATATATGGTGTTGTTGTGAAGGCCCAGCTAGACTGACTGGAGCCTTCCCATTGACTGTATGTTGTGGGTACCTCCTGTGGGTGGGCCCTGGGTGAATGGAGTGGGTGACCAATATACACTCCTTGTTGTGGTTGTCTGGTTTCTGGCATGTGAGACAAAGACTGAGACAGCCCTGCCCGAAACTGGCCTGAATGCAGTGTGTAGTGTTGAATGGCTGGGTACTTGTCCCAATCCACATTCCTTGTTGTGAGTGTCTGAAAGGGAGGAGTGTGGCCTGAATGCACTGTGTGCCTGATTGGCTGACTGACTGCATGAATGCCCTTCTGTGTGATTGGCTGCTGTGTGTGTGCCAGCAGTGTGGATGAGAGACAGAATAGTATATCTGGGGACCTCTCACCACTGAAAATTGTTCAGAAGCGTTCAGAAGCGTTCAGAAGCTGAGTCTCCACTCAAGAGTAACTGGAACTGCTGACCCTCGACGCCCAGCTGGAAGAAGAAGACTTGCTGCTGCATTTGCTTCGACCGATCCGAAGGCTGCCGTGTTCGTCGAGGACTGACCCGAGAGAGGACCTGGCTAGGCGCCCTCTTCCCGTGCTCCGAGGGACCATCGAGCACCGCTGAATCTTCGCCGAAGCTCCCTGGACGCCAGACCATCGAAAGGCTGCCGACCGGAGAAGGGGACTGCCGAGGAGAACGAAGTAAAGCACCCGGACCTCGACGCTGTCGAAGTCCATTGCCGTCGACCAGGGTTCGCAGGTCTGTGTAACCGCTGGAGGCCCGTCGAAGTTGTGTTGCCCACCCGTGGGAACCACTTGACGCCGTGCCGCCGACGACCGGAGCCGTCCGCTCCTTGCCTAAGAACATTTGGATCGAAGGACTCCCTCGCCCGCATCGTCGACCGCTTTTGTCCTGCCGGAGAAAGTCGAGGACGACCAACGCGCCGAGGAGAATCCGCCGGTGGGTTTCCCGCCACCTCACGACCCCAAAGACTCGAGCGACTCGACACCCTTGTTGGGCCACCGTCATTCACAATCTTTGCGGTCCAGAACTAGTGTCGCCGAGGTGCCCCGCACGCCTCTTCCTCACGAGCACCACTCGGATCGAAGCCTGCCGCCTCATCGACGCCGTTCTACCCTGTTTGCTGTCGGACGTTCGACGCCCCGTGTCTCCCGCTTGAAAGGGAAGGCATTCAAGAAGGGCCGTCGATTCCCCGACGCCGAACGCCGAGTTCCTCGACGCTTCTCGACGCCTCTCGACGATCCGTGACTCCTGCTTTAAAGGGGGTCATTCAGGAAAGATCTGTCGACGCCTCCTCGAAGAACTCGACTCCACCAGGTACATTGGGGGGGTAAAAACATTGTAGGAGAGAATAAGACTATTGAACAATATATGGACTGGGCTTGTGTTACAGGTTGCCCAGGTGGGGGGATCTCCACACAGAACTGTGTCCAGTAGCAAGGGCCAGTCTTCTGCCTATTGTTTCAACCATCTGTTATCTCTCCTCTCTCTATTGCTGGTTTCCTTCTTATTGATCTGCGTGCCATTTTTACAGTATTATGAATGCACTTTAATGAGGTCTAATATTAGTGGTACCACTTTAGAATTGTAGATATTTACCATTATTGATTTTCCTGAGCACAAAGTGCGTTGTTGTGATAAGTGTACATAACCCTTGAATATTAATTATATAAAGACTGTGTTTTCAGTAATACAGTGTGTGGACATTCCTTTGTGGGGGTTTGGGGATACACTGTACTTAAGAACCAGCCTGCATCACCTCCTGAGAAGCTAGGCCTTGATTGCTCGTCCATCGCTACCGTAATAGAGAATCTTGGCTGGGGTCCTCTGTGCCTCTCCTCTACCATATAGAGAGCGGAAGTACAGACCCCCCCACCGGTCTTTACACTGGACAATCTGGGTCATCAGCCCAATGATTCACATTGCCACATCTGTAACACTTTCCTTGGCGTTTTTTCCCCACTTTCCTTAATTGATTCTCCAAACTGTTTTTCTTAGAAACTTCGTATGATGAACCTTTTTGACCATATTTGCTTGATCTTTTGTCCGTTCTCAACAAATTGTATTGTTTGGTGGCAGATCTCCTCTTAGTGATATCATTATTGATCATGGAAATTGACTCTTCGTCAGTAGTATCCTGCATTTTACTATTGCTGCTTCCTATTTTTACTTGTTTCATCTTATTCTCCAATTCTTTAACACACTCTTCGGTGTGTTCTACTTCTTTTGCCACACGGAGAACAGTGTCAAGGGAAGGATCACTTTCCGACCACAATATTTCCCTCACTTTGCTGCTGCGACACTCCAACATAAATTGGTCTCTGAGTCTCTCATCCAGTTGCTCATTGAAATTGCATGACTTTGCTAATTTCCTTAATGCAGTGACAAACTTTTCCACACTTTCTCCCTCCTCCTGTGTGCGTTTGCCAAACTTGTAACGTTCCAAAATTATGCTCACCTTCTTTTCAAAGTGTTTGTCAATTTTTTTTACAGCTCGCTGGTATTCAGAGGTCTACACTCTCCTCTTCTGATAATTCTGGAAGTGTTTCATATTTTTCTTGTCCAACGGTACCTAAACAGTGCAAGAGTAATGACTTCCTCTTCTCTGCACTACAATTGGGACCACAAATCACCCCTGCATAATGTTCAAAGGACTTTATCCACCTCTTCCAAGGCAAAGCAGGTTCGTCAGTGCTGGGCATAAAGAAAGCAGGTGGAGGCACACTGCTAAATGCCATGACAATCTGTGTTTATGAGACTCAGATATTGTATGTATAATTCAGTTAAGACCCCTTAAAGTGCAAAACTGCACAGGTCCAATTTCTGCTTGACTACTGTGTATGGGGCACAGCAATGTCCAGGAAGCGTGATGTGCGCAGACTTTCCTACAGAATCCTTACCAGCATGTGTGTATTAATTTTGATAGAGCAAATGTGTTACATACACTTTTTTTTTTAGTAGAGAAATGGATCTTTAATATAAATCAGAAGGTGAGAGTTCACTTGTAAAATGATTAACATAAAATATTTCTTGAACTTGCAATGTAAACAAAACAGTTGATTATGCCTTTGACGATGTGACGTCTAATAGCTCTTTCAACATGCACATGAAACGCCAGCTTGCATTGGAGGAAAAACGGTGTACTGTGCCTTTAAGGTGCCTTCCCTCTTCGACGCATTTAACGCATGCGTGAAATCCGATGGGCAGTGTTTGAAGGAAAAGGCTGGGACGGCTTAGTGATGTGCGTATGAACGCAGGCTTGCGTTGGAGGAACACGGCGTACTGTGCCTTTAAAGATGCCTTCCGTCTTTGACACATTCAACACATGCGTGAATTCCAATGGGCAGTGTACACGGAAGAGGCCGTTGTAAATGTAATTATATTTATTAGATAACACAGATAATAATGTAATCAAGTTACAAGTAAAGAAGGAGGAGGGAGACTGCTTGTAACAATCAGAGCTGGACAGTTATGGTTCAATTGCAGTCCTCTCTTCTAGAACTCTGTTGAGACCTGAGTTCCAAGTGTTCTGATTCTACATACCATGATGTGATCAGGCATGTCCCACATAGATCAGGCAGCTTCCATCAGAAGGTAATATACTACAATGGACTGTAGAAATCTCATTTGGAGGCCGTCATTTATCATCACTAAGAGGTCTGATGATGGTCTATCCTTCAAACCCCTTTTGTCCGGATTTAAGAACACTAGATAGCCATCAAAATTAGGAGCAGCCATCAGCCAGGCTTCTTGAATACAACATATATCTAATTTGGATAGTGCTGGGTCCATTTAGTTAAACAGATGTGCGTGACCTCTGGTGTTCCAGGACCCGAATTCCATGATTCTTAGCCTGTTACGCTCACCTGGCTCCCACAGGGGCGTCGGTCAGACCCGGACAGCTGCAGTCTCCACCCACGTGATGCGCAGTGCAGCAATGACTGACTGGATCTGCCCTCCTAATCTTGTCTGCTTAACCCGTAGAAATATTCTCCTGCAAGTGGAGAGATGGATTTAGCCACTTGTGGATTCAAGTGATGGCACCCCCACAGTCCTCCCCAACTAATCACCTCCAAAATGCCCTCACAGCAATCTCACCTTATATTCTTGAAAGATGAGCTCTCCATCCTGCGTGAATTTGCAGGGGCGAGTTGATTCCAGTTACTTCACTGGTTTGAAGGCTCGGGAGAGTTCCGGAGAGTATTGCCTCTGAGGTTCCTGGTGAGGACCAGTAAGTATTAAGTTCATAGAGTTCAATATGTCTGATGTTCACTCTTGTTCCCCCCTTCCTTTCTTGTCTTGCAGCTGGCTTGTGAAAAGATGCTCTTGTGGCAGCGGGTGGCGCTCAGGTAAGAGTCTGTATTACCTGGTGCTGTCCGGTAAATGTTGCACGTGGAAAACGTGTTGTTTTGTCTCTCTTTACAGATGTGGCACGTGAAAATATGGAGAGTCACAAAAGGATGCCTCCGGTGGTAAATCATGTAAGTCTATGGTGGTAAGAATGATATTTGTTGGTTCCCTCGGCTCACCTTGTGGCTTTCTTTTGTCTCCTAGGTGCTGAAGTTCGGCGAAGAAATGATGGAGGCAGCGCCGACCCGAAGGATGCTGTGAAGACTGGTGAGTATGGCGCGGCGCTGCAGCTGGAGGTGCGGCGCGTGCAGAAATGATGTTCTTTACAGGTCGGGAGACAAGATCGATCCAGAATCAGGTGTGGAATAGAAATAAGTTTGTTTTCTAACCTTGCCCCTTTCTTTCCTCTTTGTTTTAGGAGCTCTGGAATCGAGGTGGGCGTGGCAGAAGACTGGTTGCAGGCTGCAGGCACGGTGAGCGTTACGCTGCTGGATGCAGAATAACGCGAAGCGTGTGTTGCTGGTCGGGTGTGGTTTAAATAGCCTCAAAAGTAGTCCCAAGTAAGAAGTCCCTAGAACCACACCCAAGTAAAAAATAGTCCCTGTAGAAAAATAGTCCCTTTCAGGCTTCATGTTGGATTGGAGTCATTTGCAGCATGGTCTGCCTGAGGTAAGTAATGACTATGAGCCTGGCGCCTAAGGCGCCAGGACTGATTTCTACTATGAGCCTGGCACCTAAGGCGCCGGGACTGAACCCAGATAGCCCCTAGCCGGGGCTGCTGAGGTTTTACTAAATGTCTAGATGCCTGCTCCCGGGGCTGATGGGCTTGGTCCGGATGCCTGGGGTAGGCATCATGACAGCACTCCCCCCCGAGGCCCCTCCTAAAGTTGTTCTTCCCCTGGGCCCTGGTTTGTCTGGGAAGTTCCGATGGAATCTTTTCACCAACCGAGGTGCATGGACGTGGTCACTAGGTTGCCATGACCTTTCTAGTGGTCCGTAGCCCTTCCAATCGATTAAATAAAAAAGTTTTGATTTAAACATCTTAGAGTCCAGGATATTTTTTACCTCGAATTCAGGTTCTCCATCTATCAAGATGGGGTCAGGTGGTTTGGTTAATCTTGTTCCTGGTTGAACTGGTTTTAAAAGTGAAACATGAAAGACAGGATGAATGCGCATATTAGATGGTAATTCCAATTTGACGGCTACCGGGTTGATAATGGCCTTAATAGTGTAAGGTCCCAAATATCTAGGGTTAAAAGTCTGAGTTCCCTTCAGAGGTATGTGTTTTGTAGCCAGCCAAACTTGATCCCCAATCTGGTATTGTGGACTTTCACTTCTATGCTGATCAGCATTTTTCTTATATTTCTCTTTTGCTTGTTTCAAATGTTCTGTTGCCTCTTTAAAGGCTTGTGTAATAGTAGAATGCAAATGACTAACTGCAGGCATTTCTAAATGCTGAGGCGAATCTAGTTCTGAGGTTCGAGGGTGATGTCCATATATGGTATAAAAGGGGCTTAGTCCGGTTCCTGAATATACAGAGTTATTGTATGCATACTCGGAAATCCATAAAATATCTTTCCAATTACTTTCGGTCTGGTGTAGCATGCAACGTAGGTATTGTTCAAGGGTCCGGTTGGTCCTCTCCGTCTGACCATCGGTCTGGGGATGGTGACTGGTTGATAACCTCACGTCGATTTGCGCCAGTTGACAACATTTCTTCCAAAAATGTGAAATGAATTGACTACCTCGGTCAGAGACCAATACGGAAGGAAATCCGTGTATTCAAACAATGTTTTCGATGAACTCCTTGGCCAGAAATGAAGCAGAAGGTAATCCCTTTAGAGGAATAAAGTGGGCCATCTTGGAAAAAATATCCACAATAACTAGAATGGTGTTAAATCCATTACATGGAGGTAGATCTGTAATAAAGTCTAACGATAAGGTGTGGCATGGTGTAGGTGGAATATCCAAAGGTTGTAAGAGGCCAGCTGGTTTTTTCTTCTGACTTTTGTTTTGGGCGCAAATGCCACAAGACATTACAAATGACTTTACGTCTTTTTGCCGGGTGGGCCACCAGAATTGTCTCTTAATTTTAACTTTAGTTTTTGCGATACCTGGGTGTCCTTCCATCAGGGTGTCATGATAATTGGAGATGACTAGTTCTTGTAGTTCCTTGTGTGGTAGAAATAGTCGCCCTTGATAATAAGGTAGGTCATTGATGACTGAGTAGTCCGAGCCTTTCTTCACCCAGTCCTGCAGGGCTGTTGGATCGAAGAGTTGTTGGATTTTTACTTGAATATCCTCTAGTGTCTGTAGAGTGGTTATGATAAGAATTCTTTGTTCTGAAATTATAGGCACCGGTTCCGGGTCCGCATATGCTTCTCCCATCCTTATTCGGGATAAGGCATCTGCCTTGCCATTTTTACAACCTGGTCGATAAGTGATCACGAAATCGAACTCGGCAAAGAACAATGCCCATCGAAGTTGACGCGACGATTGGGCCTTGGCTGTTTTTAAATACTGCAAGTTCCGGTGATCGGTGATTACCGTAATGGTATGCAAGGCACCGAGAAGATAATGCCGCCATGCCTTGAAGGCGGATTTGATGGCTAATAATTCTTTATCGGTAACCGCATAGTTTAACTCGGGTGCCGAAAACTTTCTGGACCAAAATGCTACTGGGTGAAGTTGACCGGTTTCAGGATCCTTCTGGGACAGGACAGCTCCCATGGCTAAATTGGATGCATCAGTTTCAACTATGTATGGAAGTTCGGGGCGTGGATGCTTTAAGACAGGTGCAGACATGAATTTCGCTTTCAGCCCTTGGAAGGCCTTTTCAGCTTCTTCGGTCCACAACAAGTGTTTGTTTTTTCGCAAAAGTGCTGTGATAGGGTGTACAACATGTGAGAAATCCAGAATGAATCTGCGGTAGAAATGAGCAAATCCGAGCATGCTTTGTACTCCTTTAACTGAACTGGGTGATGGCCACTTGAGGATTGCATCCATCTTTCGAGAGTCCATTCGGACTCCGTTTTGGAGTCAGGATAAATCCAAGGAATTCAACTTCTGTAGCATGAAAAACGCATTTTTCCAATTTTGCATATAACTTGTGCTGGCGTAGTTTCTCAAGGACTGCAAAAACGTGCTTCACATGGTCTGATTCTGAAGAGGAGTACACTAGAATATTGTCTATGTATACAACAGCACAGACGTCAATGAGTTCATGAAAGACATTGTTCATAAAATACTGGAAGGCTGCTGGTGCATTGCACAACCCGAAGGGCATCACCTGGTATTCGAATAACCCGTACTTAGTGCGAAAAGCAGTCTTCCATTCATCACCTTTCTTTACACGTACCAGATGATATGTCCCTCGGAGATCTAATTTAGTGTAGATGCAAGCGTCCTTTACTTGGTCTAGTAATTCGGGGATCAGAGGCAATGGGTATCAGTTCTTAACCGTGATCTGATTTAATGCGCGATAGTCTATGCACGTTCTGAGGTCACCTTCCTTTTTAGGCACGAAGAACAAAGCTGAAGATGCAGGGGACTTGGATGGACGAATGAAGCCATTAGCAAGGTATTGGTCCAAGTATTGTCGTAGGTGAAGGTTTTCAGGTTCTGTAAGGGTGTAGATCCTACTACATAGAGGTTGTGCACCGGGTATGAGATCGATTTGACAATCGTATGATCTGTGAGGTGGTAGGGTGTTTACCTGTTCCTTTTGGAAAACATCCTGGAATTCTTGATATTCCTGAGGTAACTGCACGACTGGAGTAGCGACTGTGGCCAGGCCTTGTTTCAAGGGTTTTTTCGGGTAACAAGTATGTGCACAATCGGGGAAGGTTATTCTCTTCTCTCGCCAATCAATACAAGGATTATGTGTTTCCAACCAAGGTATCCCCAGTATTATTTGGAACTGCAGGGCTTTGATTAAATCAAACACAATAGTCTCTCGATGCCCATCCTGACCCAATAATGTCATCTCTGTGGTGGAATGAGTTACAGGCCCAGAGGCAATTTCAGTTCCATCGACTGTGGTGATGACATCCGAAGTGGTCTTTTTGCAGAGAGATAGATGCATCCTAGAAGCCAACTCGTGATCCACATAGTTTCCTATGGCCCCGCTATCAATGTATGCCCTCACTGCGTGCATACGTGATGCTACCTTGGATCTATAAGGACCATTGGTATGATGAAGTGCAAGGTCTGAGTATCCTTCTTCAAGCTAGGCAAGCGGACCTCTACACTTGTCGGGCGTGGTCGTTTCCCGAATCAGGCTCTGATTGATTTTTATCAGCAACTCCGACTACTGTTTTAGATGTTTTTATAGGGCAATCCTGTAGAAAATGTCCTGAGGCCCCAAAGTACAGACACAATTGCATCTGCCGTCTTCTTTCTCTTTCCTTTTTGAGTTAAGGGTCCCTTGACCCCCCCCGATCTCATCGGTTCTGATACATCTGTTCCTTTGAGGGTAACATTGGGTTTAACCAATACCCGATTCTCGAATTTAGCTCGATCAGCCTTTCTATTCTGAAGTCGGTGGTCTAACTGGACCACTAAGTCTATATATTCTGCACAATCCTGAGGTGAGTTCACAACTTGGGCCAAAACGTCTTTGAGTTCACCCCGAAGTCCACGATGAAATAATATAATTCGTTTTACCTCTGGCCATCCGGTTTCCACCACTAACCGATTGAAAGTGGCGATATAGGTTAGTAGATCCTGGTTACCTTGTCGTAATGATAAAAGTTTGTTATCCAGGGCCTGTCCCTGTGAATGTCTGGCAAATAGTCTTTCCATGCTCAATTGAAAACCTTGAAAATCACAAAGAAGAGGGTCATCCTGGTTAACTAATGGAATTGACCAATCCGCTGCGCTGCCACTAAGATATGATAGTACAAAGGCTACTTTGGTTTGGTCGTTCGGAAAAGCTCCAGGTCTGCATAAAAAGTGCAAGCGGCATTGGTTCATAAACACGGCAAACTTTTTTGGGTCCCCAGCAAAACATTTGGGTGGAGCTAAAGGAATGCTCCCTGGTAGAACCACTTGCACAGGATTGCTCGATGAAGCAGGAGTTGGATTCCCCCCGAATCCAGGTAATGGTGTTTGCCTAGCTTGGTTTTGCAGTAATTGTCTAGCAAGATCATCAGTGTGCTCCTTTGACACAATAAATTCTCTCCTGAGGGCATTAGTCTCTTGGCACGCGGAGTGCACTTCTACCCTAAGTTCCCCTAACAATAGGGCTAGTTGGTCGGTTTCTGAGGTTTCCATAACGCCCGGGTGGGGATTTGTAGATAGGCTTCGCGTTCTGTTACACTCACCTGGCTCCCACAGGGGCGTCGGTCGGACCCGGACAGCTGCGGTCTCCACCCAAGTGATGCGTAGTGCAGCGATGACTGACTGGATCTGCCCTCCTAATCTTGTCTGCTTAACCCGTAGAAATATTCTCCTGCAAGTGGAGAGATGGATTTAGCCACTTGTGGATTCAAGTGATGGCACCCCCATAGTCCTCCCCAACTAATCACCTCCGAAATGCCCTCACAGCAATCTCACCTTATATTCTTGAAATATGAGCTCTCCGTCCTGTGTGGATTTGCAGGTGCGCGTCGATTCCAGTTACTTCACTGGTTTGAAGGCTCGGGAGAGTTCCGGAGAGTATTGACTCTGAGGTTCCTGGTGAGGACCAGTAAGTATTAAGTTCATAGAGTTCAATATGTCCGATGTTCACTCTTGTTCCCCCCTTCCTTTCGTGTCTTGCAGCTGGCTCGTGAAAAGATGCTCTTGTGGCAGCGCTCAGGTAAGAGTCTGTATTACCCGGCTCTGTCCGGTAAATGTTGCATGTGAAAAACGTGTTGTTTTGTCTCTCTTTACAGATGCGGCACGTGAAAATATGGAGAGTCACAAAAGGATGCCTCTGGTGGTAAATCAGGTAAGTCTATGGTGGTAAGAATTATATTTGTTGGTTCCCTCGGCTCACCGTGTGTTTTTTTTTTGTCTCCTAGGTGCCGAAGTTCGGCAAAGAAATGATGGAGCTGGAGGTGCGGCGCGTGCAGAAATGATGTTCTTTACAGGTCCGGAGATGAGATGGATCCAGAATCAGGTGTGGAATAGAAATAAGTTTGTTTTCTAACCTTGCCCCTTTCTTTCCTCTTTGTTTTAGGAGCTCCGGAATTGAGGCGGGCGTGGCAGAAGACTGGATGCAGGCTGCAGGCACGATAAGCGTTACGCTGCTGGATGCAGAATAACGCGAAGCGTGTGTTGCTGGTCGGGTGTGTTTTAAATAGCCTCAAAAGTAGTCCCAAGTAAGAAGTCCCTAGAACCACACCCAAGTAAAAAATAGTCCCTGTAGAAAAATAGTCCCTTTCAGGCTTCATATTGGATTGGAGTCATTTGCAGCATGGTCTGCCTGAGGTAAGTAATGACTATGAACTTGGCGCCTAAGGCGCCAGGACTGAACCCAGATAGCCCCTAGCCGGGGCTGCTGGGGTTTTACTAAATGTCTAGATGCCTGCTCCCGGGGCTGATGGGCTTGGTCCGGATGCCTGGGGGTAAGCATCATGACATGGCCCTCCTAGCTTCCAGCTCTAATTGTGATCTTTCAGTGCTAAAGATCCTGCTCACCAACTCCATGAATGCAGGTGTTGTTTCGGAGGGGCAGTAATTTGATCTTTTATCACTGTCCTTTTTTGTTTTTCAGCTACCACCTTTCCTGGTATGGTGATCTTTATTAGAGATGGGCCTGATTTACCATTGCCTTGAGACATGAGAGGCAATATATCCGTTCTATTTTCTGAGTAAAGTCTCTGTCGGCACCCTGGTATTGGCCCATCAATTTTTTTCTCCGGTTTTGCTTGGGTCTTTCTCTTCCACTCTCGGGGACAATCCCTTCATTTTTCATCTATTCTCAGATCAAAGCCCAGGATTCGCAATTAATCATTTGCATCAGCGAGTAACGTAGTCAGGGAGGCTGAGACCATGAGTAATTTTACTCTGCCCTTTACTCTTTCAACTGGGAAGTCAACTACTTTGAAGTCATCTGTTAGACCTATTTAAAATTAAGCCATCTGAAGCTCTTAGTATTCTTTCCAAAGTAACTGTTTTATCTAGGGTCCCACTCAGTGTTGGAATTCCCCCCTTTGCTTGGGATATCTCTTCTTTGCACCACTTGTCCTTTAATCACTTTTTACTGCCACGTCTTCTTTTGGGGGTACAGACAGGCGGTCTAAATTGGACTTTGTGAGTAATTTACTCATTAGTGGTCCCAGCTTCAAAGGACTGTGATATTTGTCCTTGGGGATGCTTAATTTCAATCTTCTTTCTTCCATAGTGAGGAACGGAGATAGCAGACATTTGTCCCATGGGAGGGGGTCCTCCTTTCCGATATCCTTGAACCTACTGAGTACAGAGGAGTCCCTGCAGTCGCCTCCGTTTCCATGGCTTCATCTTCTTCATAAACCGACAGGTCAATGAGATCCACCTTGTCATCGGCCTGCTCCTGTTAATCTGGGCTCGCAGCTAATTTCACATTGTGGGCTGATGTCTGTTTTTGGCGAAGGGCCAGCTTTTTAGCTCCATTTTGGATGTAGTTTCGGTTCTTGGATGTTTCAAGTTTCTCAGGAAGCTTTGAAGCCATTTGGCTTGGAGAAGCTTGATGTCTTCACACATTTTATTTATTTGCAAAACAAGTTTGCCTGTGTTTTTTCAGCACCTTTGGTTTTTGCTGGTTCAAAGACGGAGAAAGGATTTTTATTAAAGTTTTTTGTATGCATGCTTCACTTAACTCTGTAGGTTTTATTTCAACCATCTGGTCAGTAGTTCCTTGAATATTTTCCAGGATCCCAATGTTCTTTCGAACTCTGCAATAATTGAAACCTCAGACTGTATGTTTTCCTGTTCACATGGAACTTGTCCTAGTTCCTATACTTTTCCATTCTGGACAGTTGTGGTTTTCGCCATTAATAATGTTCCAAGTGTGGCTTTAGCCCATGGGGGAGATATTCTGGTGTCAACAGCATCTTTCTCTTTCTCTTCTGCTAGTGCATCTTCTGTAACGTCAGAATCTTCCTTTTTGTTCTTCTTAGTCTTATAGCCAGAGACAATTTACCTTACCCCCTCCAAGAAAATGCATTTTATCGTTTTAGCATCTTGTAAAAGTTGAATCAGTGATTTTAATATGACCTCCTCCAACTCTTTTTCTCTTCCTTTTTTTCCTTTAGAGATACTATGAAGGACTCAACATAAATTAGCTTTGAGTTCATCAGAGCTATCAATGTTGTTTGGTCCCTGAAATTTTCGTTTAAGGTCTTGTATATTTGTAGATAAGGGGCCAAAGTTCTAATCACTGTGGAGAGTATTGAGGCCTGTAGATTGAATGCACAAGGTGGAGGCATGCTTTCATTCACTCTCGATCACTTATTTTCTTTTGACCTTTGCCGTGTTGTCTTTTTGTATGGGCCTATGGACTCCAGCTCCAACTCTGATTCCTCTGAGGATTCTGTTTCAGAGGAGGATTCATCACTTGAAGATTTTGATCTAATTAAGGCCTCAGCAGCTTGGGTTGGACTTATGATGATTTGCTTTCTTTGGCCTGATGGACATTTAGAGGGCCCAATGACTCCAGATTTTGACCCACACTCCGAGATTCTTGGGTTTTTTACTGGGATGGAATCAATCCCGTCAAGCTCTTCTCTGCTTGCTTGATAATTGCACTTTGCTCTTTTAGGACATATTTCTTTGCATATGTGCAAAGTCAGCTAAGGAATGTTTTTTGTGAGGCGGGCAGCCTGTGATGGGTTGTCCCCAACATCAATATGTAGGTCAGTTCTCCTCCTTAGATCCTCCCAACATCCTACTTGAGCGTCCTTAACCAGACTGGCTTTCTCACAGTCCTGCTGGAGGCAAGCTTTACTCAAAGAAAGTCGGGTCCCGGCTTCCATTTCCAGTCCTTTATTCATGATTGGACTTGCTCTTTCCTTTTGAGATGCTTTGAAGTACTGGGCCGAAGTTCCATATGTTGTATGCATGCTTAACCTTCACCATTAGAGAGAGTCTGTCCTTGGCAGATACATTTTCTTCAAAGGCCCTAGTCAGTCCAATTGCTGTCAATTTGTCTCGTCTGGAGTCATCTGGTTAATCCAGATGGTTTAAGATTGGCCCTTCAATATTTAGCGATTTTACAGGGGACCCTTGCTGATACAGGGGCATGTTTTTGGGGGTTAAGTTTCCATCAACTTGGGGGAGCAAGACCCCGGTTTACAGGGGCTTTCAAACATACCACTACTTAAAAGGGCTTCATCTGTGGGTTCTTCCCAGGCTTTCCAAGGCTACCCCATCTCTTCCTGGTATGGGGACTCTACCCTGAAAAGACCTGAATGCTCGAGATTATCCATTCTTTGTGTTCTTATTGTCAGCGGAGTATGTTGGTGGTAAACAGGCCTTTTAAAGTGCCACTTTAATTTCCCCATCTCAGAGGCCATCTTGCATCTTTTTTTAAATAAGGGTGACACATTTTGTTCCCTGTACCCATTTATGCTCTTGAGAGGTAAACCTATAGGTAACATGCTCTTTTCTTTAGCAGGTTTGGTCTTGGTCGGGGCTATGCATCCTTCCTTTGTTTTAATCACTGGCACTTTTGCTGTCTCTTCATCCAACGTGTTATTCTTCATTTGCAATTGGAGAGCCTTTTCTCGCTGGGGGCGCAGGGCGTCAATTCTATCACTGCTTTGTTTAGTGGGTGTTGAGTTGCAGTTTTATGTACTGGGACGCAGGATACTTTATCACTCACTTCTCCAGAGACTCCAAACCCCCTCTGCAATAAGGGTGCTATGGTGCCAGACTTCTTCTGGGAGGCCGCCCGCGATGCGCTCAGTCTGGTTAATATTTCAAACTCTTGACCAACACCCCAAAGATCCATAATACTATTGGCACGTGATGTATAATCTGCAGGGTCTATGAGAGTGGCGGGTCCTTCCCGCCGAGTTCCCAAGACGATTGGTATTTTAAGAACAATGCCAGCCCCCTGAGGGTCTGTACATTACATAAGTTGAACCATATCTGTGGTGGATGACAAAAGTTCAACCATATCTGTGGGGCAGTTTAACAAGTTATGGCTATGTGCTGTGAGGCCAAGAGGGACAGACCTCACACTGTCACTTAGAGCGGTTAGTGCAGGGGCGGCCTCTAAGACCGGAATCTTGGAGTTTAGGCGTACCTGTCGTCAAGTCCGTTGTGGGCATCTATAGTCCACTTCTGGCTCCATGAGGCTCCGACTCCTGGTTCCTCACCCCTCTGCGAACACTCTGTGATGCTCTGCATCAGAGTGAGTGTTTTTAAAGAGGCAGTCAGCGGTCAGCAGTGGAAACAGTAAACAGACTTGCAAGGTTCCTCAGCCAAACGGGGGTCTCCAGCATGGTCACCACACTGTGCAAACACTCAGTGATGCTCTCCATCGGAGTGAGTGTTTTTAAAGAGGCAGTCAGCGGTCACAAGTGGAAACAGTAAACAGCTTCCAAGGGTTCCTCAGCCAAATGTGGGACTCCAGCCGTGTCTACATACTCTGCAAACACTTTGCTTCGGATGAGTGTTTTTAAAGAGGCAGTCAGCGGTCAGCAGTGGAAACAGTAAACAGACTCGCTGGGTTCCTCAGACAAATGGGGGACTCCAGCAGCGTCTACACACTTTGCAAACACTCCACGTCGGAGTGAGTGTTTTTAAAGAGGCAGTCAGCGGTCAGCAGTGGAAACAGTAAACAGACTTGCAAGGTTCCTCAGCCAAATGGGGGTCTCCAGCAGGGTCACCACACTGTACAAACACTCGCTTTGGAATGAGTGTTTTTAAAGAGGCAGTCAGTGGTCAGCAGTAGAAACAGTAAAAAGACTCACAGGGTTCCTCAGCCAAATGGGGGACACCAGCAATGTCTACACATTCTGCAAACACTCCGCTTCGGAATGAGTGTTTTTAAATAGGCAGCCAGTGGTCAGCAGTAGAAACAGTAAACAGACTCACAGTGTTCCTCAGCCAAATGGGGGACTCTAGCAGTGTCTACACACTCTGCAAACACTCTGCGTCAGAGTGAGTGTTTTTAAAGAGGCAGTCAGCGGTCAGCAGTGGAAACAGTAAACAGACTTGCAAGGTTCCTCAGCCAAATGCGGGCCTCCAGCAGGGTCACCACACTGTGCAAACACTCTGTGATGCTCTGTGTTGGAGTGAGTGTTTTTAAAGAGACAGTCAGTGGTCACAAGTGGAAACAGTAAACAGACCCGCAGGGTTCCTCAGCCAAACTAGGGTCTCTGGCAGGGTCTCCAGACTCTGCAAACCCTCTGCAGTGCTCCGCTTCGGAATTAGTGTTTTTAAAGAGTCAGTCAGTGGTCAGCAGTGAAAACAGTAAACAGACTTGCTGGGCTCCTTAGCCAAACGGGGGTCTTCAGCAATGTCTCCAAACTTTGCAAACACTCTGAAAACCTATCATGTGTTCTACAATGTGAAGTGTAATTCCCAAGGCCTGTTAGATCCCTATCAAGATTGCAAATGCTGAGTAAAGGGATTTTAGGTGCTCTTTGATTCAGTGCATTAATTATGTGCCTTTTATGACAGAAGAGAAAAGCAATGTTTGTATTTAATATCAATGACATATGATATGATGATTAATAATGCAATAAAGAAGAACATTTGCTTACAGTCTGACCGAGAGAATTGTCTGATGTCTAACATGAGTCCATGTTAATGTAGAGTTGTACACCAAGCTACTCAAGGCCACTGTTGTTTGTAGTATAAGCATGATGTAAGAAGGTTCGTAGCAACAGGACACATGTTCTTATGTTTCTGAAAGCAGACTGTAAAGAAACAGTAGCTTAGGACCTATTGGAAGCCATAGCAGACTCCATCCCCTCCAGAGAAAAACATGAAAGAAAGACCAGTAACAACACCAGTGGCACCTAATGTGTAACTAAAGATTCATGTGGTTTACCTTTTAACCTAGAGGGAGTCTATTGTACAGGTTTGAAGGGATTATAAGGAAAAAGCATGATTCTGAATGGATTAGATTCTATTGAGAACTATGTGCATACGTGTGGGAGGCGTAGGTCTATAAACAACATTAACAATGTTGAAGGGAAAAAAACAGTTTTACTTTAAACATATTACAACAGGCAGGTATCGGATGCCATTTGAAACTCAACAGGAGGAATGATTGTGTTTGCTTTGTTCATGCTCCGTTTGACTAACTTACAGTTGAATCAGGCTGTGAATTCAAATACACTATGATGCACATGCAGTGCACGTTGTGCAGCAATCCCACTTCGAAGTGTTCTCCCTCACATCCCACAATTTACGCACATCCGTCCTGCTTTCCCCGGCCAGCATTTCAAATGGGGTCTTTTCCCTTAGCCAAAGTACACGCTATGCTTTGACCTGATACATCCTTTGTTCCCCTTGCAATATGGGGTGGGGATCTCTGCATTTCAGCGGAATTTCTAATGAGTGTCTGCTGAGCTAAATGCGCACACGTGCAAGTGCGCATGTAACTTGGCCGCGCGAGCGTAGGGAAACGGTGGTCTGAGGTCGTACTGCGGTCCCGTAACTAGGCGAATCAGTAGTTGCACAGAGGCCACTATATCCAGAAAACCGTAGACGAGGACTGCTGCCATTAATTAGGGGCACTCGTGATGGGATTGCTGGGTTCTTCGCGGGCGTTGTGGCATCTCGTTGACCATGTCCGTTTATCGTGGGTCCGTCCATGCATCAAGTAACGCCCCTAAATCAGAGGGGGAACGGGAAGAGCGTCTTTGGGATAATCCCGTTGGCTTTTATATATAAACCCTATGTGCGCTTCACAGTAACACAAGAAAGCAAAGAGAGTGACATCATGGCTGCGCATGGTTCCCATTAAAGTCATTGGGCAGATTATAAACAGGATTTAAGGAAGCATGCAATGCTGAAGGCAGGATGTACAAAGAGGCCTTTGTTTTGTGTGTGCACCGAGTAAATTGTAACACATGTTTAAAAGGCGGTGATTCAGAATTCTGTTTTTTTTTACTGTCCTAATGGAAAGAGTCTATTATGTATACAGTGACGTCAGACTACAGACTGTGGAGGGGCAGACCTTCAGCTACTGTCTGTAAGGGTTGGCTACTGATGACTTCAAATACACATGGCGGGTAGAACTATATGCGCCGCACACGCATCTGAGAACGCGCAGCAGCAACGTCCTCTGCGGCACATCAAGGGCCAAATTACAGAAAAAAAGTGCAAGCATGCATTGAAAGAGCATATTTTTTGCACTAGGGAGATATTTGCCTTAGTGCTTATACCATGACAAATTGGCCCAATGTGCCCTATTGCTAATACGGTGCAACTTTGCACTTGTACCAGTGCAACATTTCTGTAATCTCGCCGCAGATGTGTGAACGTTTCCGGTATCAGGCAATGACATGGGGGTGATTCGGGGACTGGCTCGCCAGGCAGTGTGGGTGGAACAAACAGCTAAGGTTGACAAACGTGAGCATTGTGAACACTGTTCATCTCACCCCAAGGGCTGGAGGAGCACATTTGGACGAGAGATTGAGATGTGCAAATGTGGCACACACCCTCCCGACTCAGCTGCAGTTGTAATGCTAAATACAATTACACATTCAATGTTGGCAGTGGGAGCATTGCCAAGACTAAGGCTCATCTTTTGGTTGTCCTCATACGGGTGGTCACTGCCTTAAGTGGCACTACAAAATGAGCCGGGCAGTTGGGGGTCACCTGCTGGCTTATTAGGCCACACCCCTCAAAGAGCCTCGGCTCAATGGGCTACGGGCACCCCCGCCAGGCAGCCTTTTGTAGAGATCAGCACCCTCTCAGCACCCTCTCCCCAGTGCGGGAGAGGGTGCTGATCCCTGCATTTATTTTCTATAGGCTTGCCTGGCAGGGGACAGCGCCTCGTCTATTTAGCCTTAATGGTGGCTCTGCCCCTCGCCAGCTGGGGAGGGGCAGCATCACCATTAAGGCTGAAAGGCTGAGGCCTTTTTTCCCAAAGACTGAAACCCCCGCGAATGAGTGGGAGATTCAGGATTTAGACAACAAGGCCTCCGCTTCCAGCGGCCTCACGCTTCTCTCCATAATGGTGACGCCGGCCCACAGGCATCTCTTGCCATTATGGGTGGAAGGCTTTTTTTTCTATCCCACTTCAGCGAGGCTTCAGGCTTTAAAAAAAATCCTTTTCATGTAATGGCCGGGGCTGCCATGGGAGATTATTAACCCCGGCAGGGCCTCACCTCAAAACGAGATTTCGGAGCCTGCCCGGGCCCACTTACAGCCCTGCGGGTGGCGCCTTGTTTGGGCTTCAGTTAGAATCCAGCCCATCCTTGAGTCCTGGAGTGCTTTATTTGCTTTATTATTATGATTATTATTATTATTGGTATTTATTGAGCACAGACCTAGCTTCAAGACGTAACACAGCGCTTTACAGAGGTATACGACAATACAGATGCATAACAGAGCGCTTTACAGAAGTATACAACAGTACAGATATACAGCGGGGGATGGGATACAGCGGGGCACAGAGGGGGGGACAGCTGTACCGGGTGGCGGGGAGGAGAGGGGTGGGTGGCTTCTAGTGAGTCAGGTGGCACGAGGGGTGATGAGGGAAATTACACGGAGAGACCCCGCCACCGCGCTCTATCACTTGCAGGCATTGCTCCACTGATGAAGCGGGTAGAAATGTATCATTCAATAATTTATCAGACGATATGGCCGATGTTAATGCACAGCCAGGCAAAGCGGGATGCCTATGTGTAATCTCTCTTCGAATGGAGTGGATCCTCACAGAGATAAGTGAGTTCAATGGGGCACAAGATCTCTATTGACCTACTTTGGCTTCAACTCGAAGCCTTAAGAAACCTATGAGTTGTGATGCAGTTTATTAATAGTTGTCATAAAATGCCAATATTCTATTCAATCTTTTGGCAGCAGTAGGAGAATTTATACGAACAAGAGTATTTGACCAGGCTACATCTGTGAGGTTTGTCTGGGCTTTTACTTAGCGCTTTTTACAGATAATTCAAACCTTGATGTTCTGGAGTCGTCATGCATGGCACAGCTTGATCCAGAAACACAGGAGTCTAATTGGCCAAACAACCGCAGAATAAGTCTGCCCTGTGCTAAGCAAGGGATATGTACTTGTTGAATTCTCCCACGCCTGATGGTTACAACGTTGTTACATTTCCAAAGTCGGAAGTGGAAGTGAGAAATTATCTTTCGCAAATCTTTAAAGAGCGATCATAACGTTTTTATGAAAGTAATAGTAGTGGATCTCACTAAAATTATATAATTAGTGGTCGGTAGTGACGAGACATGATTCATCCCTAGTTGACAGCCCAATTCATATTACTTTTAAAAACAAAATTATCCCAAGCAGGCATGCGAATGCCACAGGCACTTTGGCATTAAATAATTCAGTGATATAAATTATGCACCTAATTCCAGGTAACAGTTAAAAGGGGGACAAGTTTGGTGTTTGAAGGGTAGTGATGGGAGTTGGAGGGAGAAGGTGATAAGGGAGTACATTGGGAAGAGTGAGTAGCAAGCGAAGAGAAGAGAATGTGTGAGATTCAGAAACATTGGGGTCCCTATTCCAAAGGCAGGAATTAAGCAATAAGTGCCGAGCCGCGGGGGCATTACCGAGTCAGGTAATTTCCCGGGGCCCATAGTTACTTAAAGAAGACCTTGGGGCATTACCTAACTCGGTAATGCCCCTGCAGTGAGGGGCTTATTGCTATTAGTACCCCGGCCCGCAAGACAGGGGTATAATAGCATTGATTATCTGTTTTTCTGTTCCGAAACGCTGCAGTATTTCGGAACAGAAAACAAATGGTCGCCGGGGAAGGGAAAACGGAGTCCGTTTTCCCTTTCCATGGTGGCCATCGGGAGTGGACGGGCTGGGGTCAGAAGAGTTCCCTGCGCGTTCACTCCTGAAAAAGGACCAAAAGAAAGGTAAGTAGGGTTGGGAGGGCAGGGAGCGGATTGTTTGGCTGGGGGGTGGGCAAAGGGAGGGAGGGACAACACACTTAGCTGAATCCCTGTCGAGGGATGATGGCATCCTCCAGCCATGTGGTGGCTCAGGACAGGGATTACTCTGTTTCGGGCCTCCTCATTGGCTGATGGGCTGCCACCCCCTCCCCCCCGCAGGGTACAAAAGAAAACAAAGCCGGAGAGGGATTCCCGGTCGGGTAAAGCCACGGCGAGAGCCAATCAGATTGCATTTTACAATCTAATTGTCCCTCATCGGGTACTAATTGTAGAAAGAGAAGGCTTTATCATATTGTCTTTTCTTTGCTTAACTTTGGGTTCTCTAGTCACATGGTGTTGGTACTAGAGGTGGTGCTGGAGCCACTGTAGAAGAGATATTTCTCAGCCAGATTGTTTTCTTATGTACTTTTCTCCTTCATTTAGTCAGTAATAGACATACTTTGTGAAAGTATTTGAGTGTGAGAGGGATGTGTAGAGTGTTCCTGTGTCCAGCCATCCTGTGGCAGCAGCTTTGAGGAGGAAGATGAATTTCAAAGGAGTGCATGGTAGGCTAGACCATCGAGTTTGAGCAATATGACCCTTTGACTGTTGACACCTAAAGACATAGATGTTATTGTTATTGTTATTGTTATTTTGCATTTATATAGCGCCTTATATACCATTGGTATGGTCTGAAGGCGCTGGTAGGTTGAACGCCCTTGGGAACCGAGGTTCGGGCCAGTGGAGCGATTCGAGAGAGTCAAAGGTGCGTGTGCGCACCAGGTATGTGTGCAGCTGGTGCGGAATTTCTGTGGTAGCTGCTTCCTAGCGATAGGTGTGGTGGTTGAGGAATCAGGGGTATGTGTTCGGTCTGGCAGGAGTTATCCAGTCCGGGTGAGGCAGCGTTAGGCCTGACGAGAACGCCTGGCTGGGGGTGAGAAACCAGCAATGTTTACTTAGAGTGATGGGGAGTGAGCGGCGGATGTTGATATGAGAACAGTTATACCGAATGGTGTCATAGTATCTCTGTGTTCTACTTGAGTGGTGGTGTAAGGAGAGAGTAAGCGTGGGGTGTGAAGTGAAGTATGCTCTTACCACAGTTCCTTGTGTTCCACATCAAAGTCTGCACATCACGCAATTCAGAGGGGTCCGGCCCGTGCGATGAGTTTTGTTTCTCATCTGCTCTTATGCACTTTTCATCGGCTCTGCGAATTCATCCATATAGCATACTCTTTCATCTAGCATAGTCATGCGCTCTGGTCCGTTCATTCATTTGTTTCGTGCGTTCACCCGCTCCCCAGGCTCATCTGTTACGCCCTCATTCGTTTCAGAGGCTCATCTGCCAATCACTCGTCAGTTCTGCATTCATCAGGTCAATTCACTCTTCGTACAATGTACTTATCTGTTTTGAGTACACTCGTTCTCTCGCTCTTATTCTCGTTCGTTCGACGCATACCCGTTCTCTCGCCCTACTCAGCTGCTTACCACACTCGGTCACTTGACATACTCAGCCGCTCGCTACACACCGTCGCTCGCCAGAATCAGCTGATAGCCACACTCAGCCGTTCCCTAACCTAAGCCCTCCGCGGTCCATGTGTGTTTTCAGAGTACTGGTGCAAGGCGATGTTCTTCCTATACAGTTGTTCCACCAGGGATACCATACATAGATTGACAACGAGAGGGGAGATGATGCAACCTTGTGCATGTCGCAATTTACACATGACACATTAAATAAGTAGCTCTCAACATATCGACATCTGATTCGTCCAAACTCTGGATCATCTAAATGAAATCATTGGCTTTACTGGCTTCTCACTGCATTCCCCTTTCTCCGGATATCAGCCGATTCTCTCCAGAGTCCTTTACTCCTTGGGGAAGTTGCCTTCTGAATTATCTATGCCCTTCCTGTCATGGCATCTAGGTTTGAGAACCTCACCTACAATCAAGGGTACTAGGTGTTTCATTCCATATGGGTCCAGACTCCAAAGGCTGAGTACCTTCTGCTTATAGCATTCTCTGAGCCATCTCTCCTCCAGGCTTAAGCAGCTACCCTCTCTGTGTTGCCTGTTCCATGTCTCCATAGCGTCTCTCCCCTCTGCTATGTCTCCTTCCTTTCTCATACATCTCACTTTGGAATTCTCTTAGCCAAAGGTCCTTTGACATGTTCTAATTTGTCTCACAGGCCGATGTCTGTGTTTCTGACCTCAAGTCACATGATATAGGATGGGGCGTTCATAAAAATCTCATGCTGCCATTGTGGATCGTGTTCCCATTCTTTCAGGAGCATTTTGTTTGAAATCGTTCTCAGCTCTTCTGATTCATCAGAGTTGATTTGCTGTTTTTGTATATATGTATGTAAGAATGTATGCATGTAAGTGATTTATAAAGCACAATGCCGGGCGCGGTGGCGCGTGCCTGTTATCCCAGCTCTAGCAACGGGGAGGCTGAGGCTGCTGGATCCCGGGTTCGCGGCTGCTGTGGGTCTATTAGGGCATCCCATTGTGCGGCCATACAGAGCCCTGGCGTGCGGGTACAAAAGAGCCCCGGCATGCGGGTAGAAGCCCTTGTGTGCGGGTAACTGGAGCCCCGACGTGCGGCGTGATTCCGGGGGAGGTCCCCCCACGGTTGACGGCCAGAGAGGAGGATAGCGCCGACATATAGCAGCAGTGACGCAGTCTCCTAAAAAAAATAAAATAAAAAAAAAAAAAAGACAGTCTCAGGAGGATAGCTCAGGGGTCAACATGCTCGCCTTGGAAGCAAGACGACACGGAGCAACACAGGTTAGATCCCCGGGTCCGCGCTTAGAAACCTCTGGGTATTAAGCGCGTTATAAATAACCTACCATCATCATAAAGCACAAAGCTAGCTAGGAAGCAACTGAGCACTGTACTTAGGAGACTAACCAGGGGAGCTACACATATGCATGGCTATCAGAGTAGTTGGGATAGGTAGGGAAATTAGAGGAGGGGAGAAGCTCTAGAGGGGGAGAAGTAGGGCTGTTTGGAGTGATTACAAATTGCCTTTCTGCTTCCTCCATGGCGGGCATGATGCAGATCTGAAGGTGTGTTGTGGTAGGTGGACACAGTTCACCACAATGGAAAAAGTGATGAGTAAACTGCAGATAGTGAAGGATTACGGAGCACAAATTCTGCTTTTGTGTAAAACTGCAATGACCATACTTCCCCAGCATCAAGGTGCAATTATGAATTATGAAGAATAGGGCTACATTTAAACGTCTATAATACAGCATCAGCATCGGCACAAGGTTACCAAAATCGAGATAAATGCCAGAACTAAGCCAAACAAAAGAGGTGATGGCAGGAAGGTTTAGAATGAATCTTAACCCCTGGCATTGCTCTGGGCAAACCTCCATGCCATCGTTCTTCACCTGCCAAGCCATTACAACAGGGGAAAGAATATATGGAAATCAGGTGGCACCCCAAAACTAAGCCCTCAAACAGTGACGCAGAATTGAGTAAAACGCCATTCAAATACCAGTACTTTGAAGGAAGACTTTGAAATGACAAGAATCAGGTGTGTGGGTTGCTTTTTCTTTGAATTTACATATAGAGCCACAATGTCTATAAGGTCAATAAATGGTGACGGCTGGACATACTTTATCAAGCTTTCTCCTCTTTGTAAAATGCATCATTGTTTGCTTGTCTGAATTCTTTGCCTAGGTGATTAATTTGAATACTGATCTCCGAAGCAGCCGTCTAGCAGAATGACACTGTACTACAGAGCAATAGAGTATGACGAATACATATTTGTCATGGTGACAACTGCAAATATCGGGATAGTACAATTCTATTTGCTGTCTGTAAACCTGGGTGTTGCAGATTCAGCCAATAAAACAGCAAATATAGTTTCCAGGTATTTTTACTTTAAAAAACAATATTTACACAGAGCAAACCTTACACAATTAGAAAATGCATGTGAAGAACAAAGGAAAAATAAAAGGAGAGCAAAAAGAATAAATTACATTTAAATGAATTAAAATCACTTCCGATGTGTTATACAATACTTCACCACAAAGGTTAATTTTCTAATACTGTAAAATGTCATTCACATTCAATTCATTGTCTTTAAAAACCCATTATAAGAAACAGAGGGCTGCCAATGCCAGAGGGGCAGGAGCACCTGACAAATTAAAAGCTCGATAATTAATAAACTGGATTGATTTCCCATGTGCAAGCGTCCTTTCTACAGAGCAAAAGTCTGTCCCAATGAAAATGAGGACACATTGCTATCTCGTTTGTATTGTGTTAAATTTGTATTATAATTTTAGGATGCTATAACAAGAATATTCTTACAACATTAAGATGGCATGAAAAGAGGATTTGGACACTAGTTAAGATTGAAAGGAGAAAAGTAAAGGTAAGTGGAAAAAAAAGGTGGTAGAACAGTTATGCCAGAAGTACAAAAGCAACTAGCAATGAGTAGGTATATGACATAAACAGTGAACATCAACTCTTATTAAAATACTTTTCCAAAGAACCCCATAGGTGGCAGCACTGTCCCTAGCACAGTACGCCACATTTTTCATGTTGGCCAAGGAGGTCATGTCGTGGAGCAAACAGTCCACGTCAACCCTTAATTTTCTTTTCACATTCTTTAGGACTCATTTCTTGCACAACGACAAAACTTGAAAATTCACAATTGATATGCATTGTTTCTGATAAGCATTCCTGGGAAAATGTAGAATGGTGTGTTAAAGAGGATGCTCTGTTTATCCCAACAATTATTGCACAAACCACAGAGACACAGTGGGCCTCATTTCGAGGTTGATGGAGTGGGAAAAAAAGTGGTGGTACTTAAGTTACAACCACTTTTTTGTTACTAACCGAAATGCCACAATTCTTTACCGCTGCGCCAAACCCTGAGATTGGTTTTAAAGCAGAGAATATACCTCCATCATCATGCATCATGTTGGAGGGAACTGTTTCACCTTAATGCCAAAAATCTGCAAAATGATCATGGAATAATTACTGCTTGTGGTAATTCCGCCAAAAAACCCATGGAGTCCTATGGACTAACATCACCCTTCCACCATGTGTAAGCCCATGGTAAACCCACAGGATCAAGTGGCGGTAATTTTAAGAGATGTTGGCATTGATTCTGCAGAATTACTACCGAATTACAGCCAAACTCGGAATGAGGCGTAGTGTGCCGAACGTGATGCAAAAACACATTAGCAATTTGAACTGTACATTGTCTGAGTGGCACAACACAAGCAGTTCACCTTGCAACAGCAGAGTTGGGCCTCAGCATGAGGAGCCACTCTAAAGCAGAGGATGGAACATGCCAATCTGGTGTATCTGAGCAGATTGTTTGTGGGGTGCAGTGAGGGGCTGGAAGTGCAGAGGAGAGGCTCTGCAGAAGAAATTGAGGTAGGAATCAATGTGCAGGCAATGCAGTGGATATAGGGGCAGTGGTAGACAGTGGGAGCCACAAATATAAAGGCTTGTATGAGAGCTATTTCCTGTAAGAGGGCAAATATGGTAGAGAATTCCTGGGCGAAGAAGGGGGCGGCGGAGTTTCAGCATCAGGAAATGCAAATGCAGACTTGGGTGAGTTGGAAACATGAGGGAATTTGGCAAAAGACAATTGAGAAACTAACCATTGCTAAGGGGTGCTTATCTGCCCCATGTTATTTGCCAGAATGATGATCAAACCATCAGGACAAATGTCCACTTGAAAACATATTTGACAACGTGTTTGGTTTGAAATCAAATGAAATGCATAATAGAATATTGTAGATTTAGCCAAATATTTCGATCATTGATGGTGAGAGTGGATCAACAATGTGCAGATTGTAGGTTTTCAAGAAATCAGGACCTTTAAGACAACAGTGTCTGAGACATTCATGATTGTTAGCAAGTCTTCTGTTATGTACCTTAAGGGACTACCTCCTGGTGACTTAGCCAGTTTTGTTTTGAACCACTTGGCCTGCTATAATTTACCAAGCGTTATGTTGATTTTACAAGGTTTTCGAATGAAATTAGAATACTCGCCCAACCTGGTAATTGCCAATTTCTGAAGCCCATTTAAGCCCTCAGATCCTCAGTATTTATGGCACCATGTTGGGGACCTGGGACCCTAGATGAGATAATTGATGTTTACCTTGGCATTCTACCTATTGTGATCTTGATATGTATTTCCATGAGAAAAATGGTATTTTGCATGGGGACTGGAACAAGTTTAGATTGGAAAGGGAAACCTGCGTAGATAAATCTTTTTGTAATTGGTTGAATATGATTGACAAAAGTGGTGCCATGTTGATTGAATTGCTCTTTAGCCCCCAAATGTGCATTTTAAATGGAAGGTTCTCATTACAACCTGCTCAGCTTATATGTCCTCCTCAAAATCACTGGTGACCACGATCTAGACTCTACTAACATCAATAATGTCTTCAGCATCATACAGGCCTGGAGAGCCACCCACCATCTCTGCCTAAATGATGAGAAAACAGTGCTCCACATTGTGGGTTCTGCACATCACCTAAAACTCCCCAGCCCTGCCTTCTCCTCCTTTTGCATAGATGGGCACACCATCCTTGTTTCTGTCCATGTAAAAACACTGGGCGTCTACCTGGACGCTGAATTAAATATGCAAAAACATGTTAAAGCTATTGCTTCCTCTGCAGCATACTCAACCAAATTCATAAACCTTTCTAGGAAATTCCTCACCTCCACTAATTGTCTTTAGCCAGAGCCATCATAGGTAGCAAACTTGACTAATGTATTGCCATTTTAGCAGGGATGTCCACTGAAAATATGAACAAACTCCAATTGTTCCAAAACAATGCCCTCAGAGCAGTATGGGTACTTGAAGTGTTACAACCACATCTCTCTCATCAGAAAGGAGGCACATTGGCTTACCATCAAAGCCTGTAAATAATTTAAACTCCTTGCTATTACGTACCACTGCTTACAAAACACTGCCCCACTTACCTCACCAACCGCATTACCAAGAAACATAACACGCGCAATCTCCGCTCCTCCAATACTTCAGCTCTGAACATACCTAGATTTTATAGAGAGCCAGGAATTTCTGTTTCACCACCATCGCCCCCACACTGTAGAACAGCCACCCTCAGCAGATCCAAGATGAGCCTGCTCATGTACTCTTCCCTAAAAAATTAAAAACTACACTTTTTAACAAATATATGTAATTTTTGGTCTGCCTCACCTATTCTGAACTTGACCTACGATCTATGATGTAACGTAATTACTTACTGTCTGGTTCTCAAACTAAGATGTAAAGCAACCACCTCTTCTGTATGACTCAAGTTTGATGATGTCATGTAATTACCATACTTTTTTACATCAAGTCCTAACTATGCACCTTTAGTGCCATGATACCTCTGTGTTTGGGCGCCACCAACAAATACAATAAATAAAATAAATAAATAAATGTTCCACGACGAGTCAGGTTTTGTTTATATATGGAACAATTTGGAAGCGCAAGAAGTGTGGTGAAATTCCAAAGCGTGAGATGCTTGGTTGCAATTTTCAATGTTGTGGAAACCAAATGTAACCCTTATACTGTGAGGGATAATGTTACCATGTATATTATGGGAGCTGTCCAGGAAAGGAGAAATCTGAAATGGAGCCAAGCATGGTTGGACAAGAGATCAGGGCAGATGATATTTGAGGACCTCCAGTTAACACTAAACATATTTTCTGAGCTCTCTCTTCAAATTATGAAGCTTCAAGTTAATGAGTCATTTGTAAAAATTGTGGGGGCTGTTTTCTGTAGAACTAGTGGCTTGCATGTAATCAATAAGAGAGGCTGGTTTGGTACAATTAGTAAGGAAGAAAAACGAGTGCATTTACCAGAGGTCAAAAGGGCTGATACAGATCACACCACTCTCGGCACAGCTAGGAAAAAGTATTAAAGAAGTGTCAACTATGTAGCTATTATATAAGAGGATGCTCTGGAAATCATTTTATGATGCAGCTTTAATTCCTGACCAGAGGACATTCTGGATGATTATCACAAAGTGTTCCTTCAAAGGTTTTTCATTTGATTCTGTCATTTATTTTTTTATTTTATTTAACATTTGTATGGCACCTATACACAGGTGTTTCCGTTTCCAGGTTCCACAAGACAAGAATGAGGTGGGCAACATGGGATATCATATGAAAAACAGCCAGAAGAAAAAGAGACAGTTATATTGGCCATGTGACAATCCTACTATGCAAGTTCTTGAGGATAAGTGCCAGGGGGAGGCATAGGGGAGAAGTGCAAAAGTGTGGGCACCCCACACATGTGCTGTACAGGCCAAGGAGGCAAGTGCAAGGGAGGTCAGGGAGCAGGGAAGGCAAAGTGCAGTGGGCACGCATACCTGGTAGGGATAGTCCAGAAAAGGGAGCACAAGGGCAAGTGCTGGCAAGGGATGCTCGGAGGGGCTGGTAGGGGGGTGGTCTGGTCCCTGTATGACTCAGAAAAGAACCAGGCCTCAGTTGTAGTGGCAGGTTAAGACCTTAACGAGGGAGGGGGGTATGGAAGGCAGAGTAGAAAAGGAAGGTCTTGAGAAGGTCATCAACCATCCACTTGCCGTTGCAAGTTGGTGCAATCATTTCACTCCTCTTTATTACCCTGGATCTGGACTGAAAATAGGTGACTCAAGGTTGGGTAAGGTCTTGCTCTCAGCTCAATCCGTAAATCTGATGAGTGACAAGTGCAGTTTGGCATGGTATGAGCACCAGTGCAAAAATTGCCATAGTGCAAAAAAGATACCAGGACAAAGTTTAACCTAAGGCTAATACAAATTCTGTATTAATCCTACGATAAACATTGCCCAGTTTCAATAATGCAGTGAATTTGTATCTTTTTTGCCAAGGGCAATTTTTGCCCTGGTGCTTATACCATGGCAAACTGCAAATAGTGCAATAGTTTTCTAATCGGTCAGTGTTTTTAAAAATAGGGCAATCTTTGTCCTAGGGCTAATACCATTCATCTTTGCACTTGCACCGGTGTAAAGCCTCTGTAATCTTCCCCCTGTTGTACTTGTATGATTCCTTGTTTAATCCAAATACTAAAATGGGGCACTTGCGATGAACTTTTATGTGCATTTTTCACTATATCATGGTAAGGAACTGTGGCTCAATATTCAATTATTTAGTCATGTAATTTACCAAGAAGAGATCTTGTCACCAGAACACTTTCTAAACGTACTAATGAATTTGTGGAGGTAACTGAAAAGAGATGTAGGTCCTGATTCCAGAGCGTTTTCATTGTTTTTTATTTTTTATTATTAAATGATTTAGTTTTAATACAAACTTTTTCATTATCATCTCCGTTTTGCTTTATACTTGAAAGAACAACACATACATAGATCAATAAATAAAACAAGGAAAAATACAAAAGAAAAAAGAAGAGGAATCCCAGCATAAGCTTCATACAAGTAGAGGGCAGCAGGGGGAGGGGTTGCAACATCAGAACAAAGAAGAGAGAGGCAGGACGGAGAGAGGCCTGTTTGTGGTCCCAAACAGACATGTGTCTCGATTGTACCCTTCAAGTCGCCAAAGTTTCCATGCTTCTCATGCCCTCGGTCAACTGACAGGTGGTCTGCATCTTAGTACCGTTTTACACTACTTCACTGTGTGCCAAGTACTTCTCTCCAGAATTGCACCACTCTGAATGAGTCTCTTGTGATTGTCCAGCATCAGGTTTGCCCAGCGTTCTTTGATGTGTAGCGATACAGCTTCAGGAAGGAGAATAGCAGAATAGGTTCTTCTTTCGCTCGCCAGGGTTGAACATTCCATAATAATGTGGTAGAGCATTTCTGGTTGATCGTTGTTTTCACAAATTGACATATATTGGAAGTAGTCGATATTTCTTTGGTTTGCGTCAGAACCTCTGTTGTTGGTAGCAAATTAAGGCGCATATGGAGGAACACATCTCAAGTCTGTTGACATGGAAATACCTTCAAAAAGGGTGGCAGTTGATTGAGAGCTCTGTTTTCATACATGCAGTTGGTATTGAGATTTCTTGTCCATGGTTTCAATCCATTCATTGCGCGGTATTCGTTGCAACATTTCCAATGTGGATTCCGTTTTGTTCATCATCTGCATGCAGGCTTGTTTCCGTATATTAAGGACTGTATCGTATGAAGAGTTTGGGCTTGATTTTAAGAGGTCAATCGGGGGAAGATTATCATCTGTCAGGGTTTTCCTGAACAGATCCAATGATTTCTGTTACGATTGAGTGTATGGATTGGAGAGCCAGTTCAAAGCGTATGCGTTTGACCGGGTATGACATAGGATGGGGCAGGATTTTTCTTCAAAAGACACCTTCCAGAAGATCCCAGATCTGCCACGGCAGATTGAGTATTGCTTCACTTTCATAGGTAAGTATCCCTACAACCTTCTGCCGGTAGAATGCAATGGGTGGCCTTAGTGAAAACATCGCATATTTTTTATGAATGATCATGCCTTGGCGAGCTAGTGACTCAGTCTTGGCTCTCAAGAGGATCCCCCATTCTTTTTCACAAATATTCGAGTTTAGCAAAGTTTAGTTTGGACATGTTCTAGTTTACTTGCTTTTAAATAGAGAGTAGGTTTCCTCTTCTTTTTCCCTGGGTGACACACAAGGTACATAGATTGTGATTTTGTTGTGTTGATTGTAAGATCATTTGCATCCACATATTTCGCCAAGGCATTGAGTTGCCTCTGTAAGCCCACTTGCGTTTTATCAAGCAGTACATGGTCATCCACATACATTATCTGAGGTACAGATGTCCAATTTAAGATTGGTGGATTTGCAGTTAGTGAGTTTTGTGAGTCTGCGAGATCCGAAGTGTATAGATTGAAGAAGGTGGCTGTGAGCAGGAAGCCCTGTTTAAATCCATTCCATGTTGTTATTTCTTTTGTGACTGCCCCCTTTTGTAACAGCCTAACTCGTACAGTGGTGTTTGAGTACAATGCTTTGATTGCTTCTAGGAGGTCTGTCGACAATTCCAGGAACGTAATCTGCCATCGTTTCTGGCGGTTTACACTGTCAAATGACAATTGCAAGTCTAAAAAAACAGTGAGGGTGTGTGTTTTTGTTTTTAGGGCTTCCAGATTAGCAAGATTTTGGATCATCAGGTTGATGTTGGTGCCCACACCTTTAATGTATCCTGTTTGTCTGGGATCTCCTCTGTTGTTCACAATAGACCATTTTGTCAGTCGCCAAAGCATTTTCCAATGGGGTTTTGCCATTCTAAAATGCTTCTCTGAATGAATGAGTTGCTGACTTGATGAGGTGACATTGATTTTCCTGAATTCCACACAGCATGGTACATTTGGGACATTATACCCTGATTCGTTCTTTCCTTGAGACAAAAAGGATGCCTGGTGAAGTTGAAGGCAACATTTCCACCTCTTCTGGTAACCAGACTTTATTTTAGCAGGTACAAATGTTGTTTGTATTCGATCCCCACAGAAGGTTTGTGCGGTTCTTTTCTATTTCAAAGTAACATTTAACACAGTTTGCAGATACACAGGTCACAGAATAGGAAAAGGGATCTTTGGATCGATTGTCTGTCTGTGCATATTGATGTTGCCCCAGAAACGCGTGTCTTCTTTCGTCTAGCCCTCGTATTCCATGTGCGCCTAGTTAGTAAATATATCTAGGTTTCGTTGGAGAATTATCTTGACATCTCAAGTCAGTCTGACTCCTAGGCTCTCTTTTGGATGCCAATCAGTTCAGATTCCAACAGTCAAATTTACTTTAGAATTAGGGGTCATGTTAGATTTAACCAATTAATGTTGTATCCTGCAAAGGAATACTATTCGTTTAGTAGTGTAAGCAAGTCAGGAATAATTTATTCAGCGATTTATGGAATCAAACAAACAAGAGTAGGACGCCAGTGCAGAGGGCTATCTCATGCACAAAGATTTTATATGTAAACCTGGAGATCCTATGCTCCCCTGATTGCAATGCCTGTTTTCTGAATTGGTAGATACGCATTTCTTAAAACAAAAGGGGTCTTGTGGCATCGTCCATAATACCAGACTGAGATGCCTGCAGGGAAAAGGTATGGTTTCACAGGGCTGCAATTTTATTACGGTGGTTCAGAATGTGCGCCTCAAAGGGGTCGTTACAAGTTTGCCAGTAAGCCGCTGTTAATACCGGTAATACCGGCAGTTAACTGGCAAACTCGACCTCCCTTTTCTACCGCCTGATATCCCGGTATTACCGGAATATTACACGTGGTGGAGTAACAGTAAGTTTGCATTCCCATAGAGCCTTGCAGGACTCCATGGATGGGAACCACTTAATCACCAGGAGCGCTGTTAACTGTTCCAGTGATTCTCTGTTCACTGCCCCTACCGGCAGACTCAGAGTATGCCGGTCCAGAAAATGTAATGGCACACGTTGTTACCGGCACCTTATTGCCAGACCAGCATACTAATAATGACCCCGCAAGTATGTGAAAAATTCAGTGAATAAATGAACTATTGAAAATATCTTCAGCAAACGTTTATCCTGACGTTTGTCCTGAACACGACACAGCACATAATCTGCTCTCCCTGACCTTACGATTCAGCTAGATATCATCCAGGTTGCAGGTGACCTTGCCATCCTCTTTCTACTCAAACTCTTTATGGCCTTTGACCTCGTTGACCACGATATCCTGTGTCACCATCGCACATCCACCTTTAACCACTCGAACGAAGCAAACAACTGAATCAACTCCGTCTTGTGAGAAACCTGAAGGTGCCTCACCTGCTGATCTCCGGGGATCTGTCATCCAGGTGGCCAGGACACAGCCCTCGCTTTTGGGTCCAGTTCCTGGTGGTAGACCAGTGCGGGAGGATCACCTGGATGAGGGGTCTTTGGGAAGTGGGCCACTGGATGGCAAGATGCAGTACCACCTTCCCTGTAACACCTTTTCCCCATCCTACCAAATAGGATACTTAGGAACTCAACCCCCTGCCCCCTTTCTGTCATGAACACTTTCTCACGGACAGCTCACTGTGAGCAAAAACGGACTAACACCAGAGCTGTATACCTGACATGTCCCAAATGCAATGGTCAGGCAAGGTCAGGCAATTACTGATCATTACACACACTAGACTTCCATCACACTTCCCTATATGGATAAAAGGCGGAGCACAAAAGCACACTCTGAGCAAGGCAAAGCACATGAAGAAGCAGCAGCTCCAAGATGGCAGTTTAATATGAGGAGAAAGAAGGCGTGACCAGAGAGGATTGCAAGAAGGGAAGTGCCCTTGACCTTTCTAGACCATTACTTTCATTAACCTTGGAAAGTAAGAAACCTAAGACCTGGAATTAAAGCTGAAGAAACCTGCATTGTGTGTCGGAGGTACGCAGGGCTCTCCCACAGCGATAACCAATGTGGGGAGGAGCATTTACCACTGTGGTACTGTCCTTCACTCTTACAACAAAGCAGTGCAAGTAAAGTCAGCACAGCCGGTGAGTCCAGAGACTGATACCAGGCAAGCCTGTGTTAGAATCAAGGTTTAAAGCGGCAACATTGTAAGGAGAAATCTAAAGAGAACAGTGTGTGAATCGTATGTGGCGAGTGACGTGAATATAGTTGAATAACAGAGGAGTGACTGAACCTTTGAACCCAAGAAAGATACCGTAAACAGAGTGGTCCAGTGCCACGTGGGTGCTAATTCAAAGGTCTCTGTTAGGCATCCAACTGGTTGGCAAATGTGTAAAAGGAATTGAGATATCAAAGTGGTCCTGCAACGGGTCAAGCTAAACCCTGTACACATTCGAAAGTCTTCAATAGTTAATACAAACTGAAATTGGTCCGAGCCTGGCTGAGGGAGACTAATTGTGTAAAATGAAGAATATGAGTCCAGCTGAGGGGCATCCAAGGTGAACCATGAGTCACCCGAAAAATAATTTACTCTGAACATTGTAAAGGGGCATGTGTGCCCGGAATAGGGGGATCCAAAGTAACAAGCATTGTATAAAGGGATCTGAGCCTGGCTAAGTGGGATCCAGGGTGAAGAGTGAATCATTCAAATTGAGTCTGTGTGAGAGGAAAATAACTTTTCATGTGTTTTTGTACACTAGGCCCTCTGAATCAAGAGACTTTAAGATGTAAAGAGACTTGGGCACAAGAGGCTGTGATGCTGGTAATTGAACTGTGTCCTTGTGTCGCAGAATCCACAGAGTGTGCTACGCTCAAGTGAACCACCTTGTCCTGTGCTGAAAATGTGGGTAAGGGAGGCCAACAGCCTGACCATCCTGACATATAATTTTAAAGACATTTCCTTTTCATAACTTTATTCCCTACACTATTTGTATTTAGAGGTAAGGATTGGCAAGAGTTATTTTTTTAGTACAGTCCCTTTTATTTTGACAAGACACCACTCGGACTGTGCCATTATTATATGATGGTCATAGCTTGCTCCCATCTGTAGATTTAGGATTAGATAGGCATTCATCATACCCTTTTTGAAGTTTAATAAACACCCTTGAATGTGGTCACTTGTGTCTGTCTTACTGTTGATACCATGCCTTCCTTACAGTCTTGAGTGAAAACTCCTACAGGATCTTTGCAGGTTCGGAACTCTACCCTATCCCCGTCACTTATCAGGTTCCTCAAGGACCATGCCTCTCTCCCGCTTTGTATAATATATATATATATATATATACTAATTTCACTCTTTGATCACCTGGACAGCCTTTAAATACCCTAAACTAACTTCACTGACAACATGCAAATACTCCTCAAACTCAATAGCAACCACAGTTTACACTCTGCCAAGATCAACTGGATTTAGAGCATCATTCAAGCCTGGATGGCTACCCACCACCTATGTCTAAATGATGACAAGCCAGAGCTCCTCATTATTGGCTCCCCCACCAACTAAAACACCTGGGCCCAGCCTTCGTCTCCTTATCCATTGATGGAAATATCACCCAGGTATCAATCTCGGTAAAAACCCTGGGAGTCCACCTTGACTCGGAACTCACTATGCACAAACATGTAAAAGCTGTTGCCCCCTTCGCAGCTTACTCCACTAAGCTTGTAAACCACTCCAAAAAATACCTGTCCTCGGATTTGCCTTACACTGGCAAGAGCCATTATTGGCAGCAAACTGCAGAACCTCTTCCAAAAACCTAACCAAATTACAACTGATCCAAAACAGCACCTTCTGGGCTGTTTGGGGCCTAAAAGGATCTGATCATATCTGATCATATCTCCGTAGTGAGGCTGCCCATCAAGGCGCACATTGAGTATAGAATCCTCTCAATCACTCACCGCTGCATTCACAGCACCACTCCCACTTACCTCAACAAGCACATCGCCAAAGAAAACAATCCCACAGCCTGTGCTCATCCCGGTCCACCGCTCTTTTGACACCCAGATTCACCAGACAAAGAGCAGGAGGAGCTAGCTTCATCTTCGTTGCACCCTTTCTTTGCAAGGCCCTCCCGACATGTATCCAAGAAGAATCATCTTACCTTATTCAAAAATATTATTTTAAAAAATATGCCTAACTGTTGTCCTACCAATCCTACTGTGTTATTGCACTACTACTTATCTTCAGCTGTAACTAGGGTTCCATCCACTATGTAACCCCAGCAACTGTTTTTCACCAATTGTTTCTGCCTACCAATGTAACCTAGTGCCGTGATACTTGCGGGTTTGGGCGCGATCAACTAAATAAACAAATAAATAAATAAAATATGTAGTATGAGATAGGGTCAATGTGATTGTTGTGTGATCTGTTGTTCTGTTGTAGTGCGGATGCCCAAAATGAAGGCAGAAACGGTTCAGGATTTTAATTCCAACTATTCCAGGGAATATTAATTTTATTGATGCCATTACTGAAACACCAGTGTGAGCCTCTGATGCCTGGTGCAAACCCCTCCTGCCAGCACATCTCTTCACAGAAATACTGCACCCTCTTTGCTTCCTTCACCAGCGATGTTAACCGTTTACAATTCTTTATTCAGTAATGGATGTTAAAAAGCCTAAATATTCTAAAGTTGTTTTAGAAAGGTGCATAATTTGATAGTATTGTTTGTTCCCAACAATTCAAATGTATGTAGGAGCACATCCTAATTCGTTGAGAAGTATACCCTGAACTTTCCCAATTAACATTCCCATCCTCAAAATATGGGCGGAAGCATGTTTTGGGCATTGGAACAGCCACAGGAATGGTCCACTTACTCTTAGGACCGGATAGAGATGGGGTTTGATGGGGTTGGAGACATTGGTTCAGAGAGTCTCCTTTATGGCTCTCTTATTCATTAGCATTCAGAGGGTTCTACATGATTCCTTCTCTATCATCATTACAGCAGTGGTTGTAAAAAAAAGCACAACTTAAACGTTTGGAAACCTACACAAAAACAGCAGTATAGGAATGTATCCAGGATCTGATTACTTTCTCAGAATTATGCAAGGGGCTTGAAGAAAGAAGCATAGCATACCTCCCAAGCGATGTGGTCACCATTTAATGGGATGTTTTCCTTTCCCGTGGTAGTTGTTGTCTGTTCTAATGCAACCGCCTATATTGGTCTGTACCATGTAAGGTACATTATAAAAAGGAAACTTTAGCTCCTTAGCTGGGAAGTGTATTAGTGAATCTTGAACTCTGACTGTGCCAGTCCTTAATCGATTTTTTGGATCCATTCTATGCTAGTATTCCAGTGAACAAGAGTGAAACAAAACTGAGCATATACTTTAGAGTTAAGTAAAATAAAAGGTTGGACATTACAAGCTTTATCATGCATATGACTTCATCTATAACAACATCTGCATGGTGTGAATGTAGGCACTATGCATCTGATTTCACCAAAAGCACCAAACACATTATGGAAATGCACGCACAGTGTCTATGACTTCACCTATAACAGATACATGGTGTGAATGTAGGCAGTATGCATATGATTTACCCTATAGTAACAAATCGATGGTGGGAAAGTAGGCACTATGTATATGACCTCACGTATAACAAGTGATACATCGTGGGACTGTACGGTACTTTGCATTTGATTTCAACTATATCAACAGATACGTTTTGGGGATGTTGGCTACCTGCATATTATTTCAGCTATAACAACAGAAACATGACGGGGATGCTACACAGTGGCAATGTACGCACTAAGAGTACAGCTTCACTTATAACAATTGGTGCATGTACATTATTTCACCCATCACAACAGATATATGGTGGCAATGTAGACTACTTGTTTATGAATCCAGCTATTACAACAGATACATGGCGGGGATGTAGGCATTACGCATATGACCTTGCCTATGATAACAACTACATGGTGGGAATGTAGACAATATGCACATGATTTCACCTATCACAATAGATGGATGGTGGGAACGTAGATACTCTTTATACAATCGCACTATATACATAGATCGTAGGAATGTAGGCTCTATTCATGTGACCTCACCCATAACGCTGTGCAGTGGGGATGTAGCCAATATGCATATGACCTCACCTATAAAAATACAAATACATGGTGGGGATATAGGATATCTGCAAACAATTTCAACTATAACAACAGATACATGCTGGCAATGCAGTTACTATGTATATTACTGGTCCTTCAACAACAGATACATGGTTGGAATGTGGACACTATGCATATGTTCTCGCCTAAAACAACAGATGCATGGTGGGAATAGAGACAATATGCATATGATTGCACCTATCACAATAGATAATTAGTGGGAATGTTGGCACTATTCATATGACCTCATGTAAAGAACACAATATATGCTGGCAATGTAAGTTCTGTAAGGCCACTTGTTTTATACTGTCCACTGCCGACATTTGCAAAGGCTGCTTGCATATGATTGCACCTATAGCAAGAGCTACATCTGAGAATGCAGTCACAATCCATATTATCTCACCAATAACATTGTGGGAATGTAGGTTACTTGCATATGAGTGTGCCTTTAACAGCCGATAGATGGTGGAAATGCAGGCTACCTTCGCATGATTTCCCATCTAACAAAAGATTGATTGTGGGAATGTAAGCTACCTGAATATGATTTTACCTATAACATCAGAACAATGGTGAAAATGTAGAGTAACTGCATATGATTTCACCAGGAGAAGCAAATTAGTGGTGGAAAAGTAGACTATCTTCATATGATTTCACTCTAGAGATCAATGGTGGACACGTATGATATCTGCATATGATTTCACCAGTAGCAGCAGATCGATGATGGAAAAGTAGTCTAGCTTCATATGATTTTACTCTAGAGATCTGTGGTGCACATGTATGCTATCTGCATATGATTTAATGAGTAGCAGCAGATCAATGATGGAAAAGTAGGCTATCTTCATGTGATTTCACTCTAGAGATCAATGGTGGACACGTATGATATCTGCATATGATTTCACCAGTAGCAGCAGATCGATGATGGAAAAGTAGTCTAGCTTCATATGATTTCACTCTAGAGATCGGTGGTGCACATGTATGCTATCTGCATATGATTTAATGAGTAGCAGCAGATCAATGATGGAAAAGTAGGCTATCTTCATGTGATTTCACTCTAGAGATCAATGGTGGACACGTATGATATCTGCATATGATTTCACTTTTAGTAGCAGATCAATGTATGCTATGCACATATGATGTTACCAATGACAAAAGGTAAATAGTGGAAATGTAGGCTACTTGTGCATACTTTTGCTCATGCTTGAACCTATGCAGGTTTTTTGAAGGAGGTTAAATAGAGGTTAAGCTGTTTGACAAATAAGTATGGAATTGAAATTGTATGAGCAAGCCAAACAAAAAGTGCACACAATTCTGTCTATTAGCAGTGGTAGAGCAGAAGTCACAATGATTAAATTGGGAAGACCAAAGGGCCGCTGAATAATATTCAGTAGTGGGAAGGCCTCAGGGCATCGATGATTGAACGGGCACTGAGGAGATGACCCTGTCAAAGACGAACGGAAGCCTTAATTACGTCAACATAATCTAAAAGAAGTTCTAGTGTATTCATGAAATGCACCCCTTGCTGAACTTTGAAAATGTGCATTTTGTCAAATCTTGTAGTATGTGTGCTTCACGAATAAAATGTACGAAAATATTTAAAAAAATAAAAAAACATCATGGCAAGGCTTAGGTACTTTTACCTGACAGTTGATGGGCATTTGCATATCGCTTTGTGAATTCAACCGAACATGAAAATATCTCGTAAAATGCTGTGTGGTGGAAAAGAGTAGCCGAACGCAGGTCAAATATGTTTAATGTTGTTCACTTAATTTGACAATTACTGGCTCTTCCAGGTGGTTTGGACTGAAGTTGAATCCCACTTGTTTCCCCTGCCAGTCATCAAGATGAGCCGAATTCTGTGTGGGCCAAACGGAAGCCCAGGGACTTGGAGGCGTAGAGCCAATGGGATTTGGCTTGATTCTAGCACACATGTGCACTAATTTCTTTAAAGCACTGGAGATGTTGAACTTTCAGAAGAATGACAAGTATATTTTGCAGAATTAAATCTCTTTGCCAAATTGCATTCTCAAAACGCACACTCTCATGAGTCTCAAAATGGCACTGCTTAGAAGTTCTATAATCAAATAGGGTAGCACCCTAGCCCATGAAAATCCATATCAGTGTTAGAATGCAGCTTAAATCACTGGTTCCAGATATAATGAGCTGTCCCAAAGAATAAAAACACATGTTCACGGTCTACACAAATATCGTTTGTTTTTACAACAACCAAAATTTGAGAACAACTAGTGTAAGACACAGGAAAAAACAACAGACAACTGAATTGTAAGGACACTGAGGACACAATAGCAAATATAAATCTAGGGACCCCTCTGGCACTCTGAATATTTTCCTCAACAGACCACACTTGCAAACTCCTTAAGGAAGGATTCCTAGCTGGTATGGCTACACGCACAGAAGAGCAGAGGTATTCACCATCGTCCACCGAAGGAATCAAACTTGAGAGAGCAGTAGCTGGAACAGCCCATATACAGGACACCATTCCTAGGGGAGTGATGATGACATGTGGCCCAGAGGCCCATTTGTACCAGTTGGGTATGGGAGGAGTGATATGCGAGGGTATAGCACATCCACATTCGCATTGTTGTGGTGTATGTACATGGCTGTCCACAAAAAGGGTTTTGGTTTAGGTTATCCAAAGGATGGTGGCCTAAACAGAATGTTGACAGCACACCCTCTTCTAGTCGGGAATTAATTTTGTGGACCACATGGGAGTCGAATTCACCACTAAAAATCATATCCCATTGTTTTAGTTCATCTGTAAATAAAACATGCCCAAAGATCACAGGACAGGACAGGCTGGCTAAGAGCAGAAATATGTCAGTACTGACAACATATGCAATTAATTATTATTATTATTATTATTATTATTATTATTATTATTATTATTATTATTAACTCCCAAATCTACAGGAAGTATTCTGGACTGGTGAATGCTCACAAATTGCACGTTTGAGCCTGCATAGATGACACTCATTGACATGTGACTCGACACTCAAGTCACACTTTGGAGGATTGCTATCTGTGAGGGTGAGAAAGTGAGACCTTTTTATTTTTAGCAATACAATTTTGCCATGGTTCATTTCAAAATGCATAGTGTGCCCAAGTGCCTTTGCTGTAAATATATACTCACCTCCCCAGAAGCTGCTTTGCAGATTCAACAGTGAAGGTACAAAGGTTCCATGTGCATTCCTGAGCACAGCTTCTGGAACCCACTTTTCCAACTGACAGAAGTGGCATTTTAACTTTTTGCACCTCTGGTTCAAAATCTCATTATTGTGTACCCCAGAAGACTGATGGCAGTTGAAAAACTAAATAAAAGCCATGTCTGTTATTTACATGGTGGCTCCTGAGACTATCATACTGCTATAGTCATTTGATTCCATCCATTTCATGTCAGCTTGGTGGACATTGACCCATCCATGACATGGTCTGGTGTGTATTTAACTTTTTGGGCTAGTTATAACCAAGAACAACTATATGGATCCCACCCAGAAAATACTCCCTTTGCTCCCCTCAGGAGGCTTGTCACATCAGTAAACCTCCCGAAGGGTTCAGCTGGGAACTGACTCTCAAAAGCCAGTCCAGTCATTACAATGGCCACGTCTTGCCAGGTTACTGATTGTTGTAGTTATTTTGATGTGTGCAGACATAGGAAGGTGGTGAAGCTAGAGTAGCCAAAGAGAGAGCTTCAGTGCTGTGGGATGTTTTGGCCCACTTTTGCTCTGCTATGCGGCATCACTGTCTTAGGATGGTGCAAGAAATAGCCAAATGGCCGCAAAACCCTTGTGCGCGCCAAAACTTCTGAAAATTGCACTTTGCAACACACAAAAAGATGGTTGCCCAATCTGCCACGCATGTTGTCAGTGGTGGAACAGAGATCTCACTCCTAAAATATGTCACTGGGCTCCACAACAATTGAAAATGGAGTGCAGAAGGAAAAAGCAGTGCTTTGCTAAATGAAACCCCAACATCTTGCTTTAAATCCTTTTTTCTTTGTTGCTGAAACTGCAGAATGCCAGTAAAGAACACCCTCAAACATCCTAAATTCTTGCTGGGTGCTACAATTCACTTAGTTTAAGAAATCATTGGGAACTTGCAAGGTCCTGAAAAGCTGAAAGCATAAAGGGATTTCCACAGCAAAAGTGGCCTGTCTGTGAATGTCACAAATCTCTTTGCAGCAGAGGTCTGCTGTGATGACAGCTGTCAGGAGCCTGCCTGATTACACTTTAACATGTATAAACTGAAATCAAATGTTTGCAATCTAAGAGGCCTGTTACTGATAGTAACCCATCTTGTAATTGTTTTATCGCATGGTTTAAAATCTTGAATGAGAATTCTAGATGCTATTTCAAACCATAAGTTTGTTTTATGCTAAGGGAAAATTCAACAGAAGTAACAATTAAAATCAAGCCTGGCTGAAGCTACCAAACTGGAATAACAGCTTTCCTCACAGAGGGAAGGACTTTCCCCCCAGCAGGAAATCACACTGAAGTGATAATTATAGGGTTTGGAAAGAACCTGGTCTACAGAGGCAAAAGGAAACAATGAACAGCTGCTGCCAAGGAAATGTGAGGTGTGAGGACAGTCGTAAATGGCCCCTGCCAAGAGCAAACAGGGAGGAGACTGCTCCTGGACTGCAGGAAGACAAAAAGAGGCGGACCCAAAAACCATCTGTGGCTGAACATTAACAAAGAACATTTTGTTTAAAGACATATAACTTGCCAGTTAAAATTGTGAAAAATACAAAAGTAACAGATTTAAGAATCTAAATGTTGGCTTCATATTTCAAAAGGCGGAAAAATCTTGTGACATGTTCTGGAAAGAAATGGCAAGAAATGTGATTTTACACAAAATGTATTTCTGCTAGAAGTATGAAACTTTATACAATTATGCCCATGCTAAACGTGCACACTTGTAGAAATGTGCTTATAAATAGGACATTGTGTTGCTGATGAAAAGGGCAAAATTCTGTGAAAAGCAGAGATAATATCCCACAGCTAAGGGGTTTTGAGTAGTAGCTGCTAGATAAAATATGTAATCTGTATATGTGATTATTATAGAGGTTGCACATGTGTAAATATGTCTGGTGCCAAAAGTAGATTTTGTGTTCAAGGGGCTAAAGGTGGATTCTCAGCCTCATAAAATCACACCATAAAGGTGACACTCTGTTTCTATCCTCCTATCAAGGCAGAGAGTAGACTCTGACCCAATCACCTGTCAAAGGGGCGAGCTTAGGCTAAACTAGCCCACACACCCCCTTTATCATAACATAGAGACAGCTCACCACTCAGAAAGAAAGACAGATTCACTCACTATCCTGATACTGGCAGAGTACCCTGCTGCTGAACTCTACATTTTCCTTGCTCCAGACTCCAGAAACTTGGCAAAGCAGAAACCCATTGCATAGCTGAACCATTTTCTGCTAGTCCTCAAATTCCAGAACCAGAACCTCATAAACCTAAGGGGAAGCATCAAAATACAGCCAGGACGTGCTGTACTGCTTACCTGCTGAAAATAAATGTCATCATAACCAAGAAGGGCAGATTCAATCCAGTCCTGTGCCGTGCTGTGACCAGAGTGCCTTGCAGAGCCCGTCCAGTCCTGTGCCGTGCTGTGACCAGAGCGCCTTGCTGATTGCTGCCCAATCCGATGTGCCCAGCCGTCTTTCCTAAATCCAGATCCAATTCCCTGACCAGAAGCTTGACAGACCAGAATCCTGACGGTTCCGTTTAAAAACATATCTATTGAGTATCTATAGAAAGAACTGTGTCACTAGCATATGTACCTTGCTTAGTTAAGCCCTATCTTAAACCCATCCTATCTTGTATTCAGAACCTGTATTGTTAGGAGTACTTTTGAATTGTCCATCCTATCTTCCTACTGTACTAGTATTGTTAAAACTATCTCTGCGCTGATCTTTTCTCATCTGAAGAAGGTAAGTTTCCTCTGCAGGCTGTCATTCTGATCAAGTGGCTGTGTTCCTGTGTGGTATTTGTTTTGTTCATAGTCATCCTCTAGTGTACGAAGCCCATTTGTCATTTTAAAAGTGCACTCCTGTTTTCCATTCTTACGCCTATCTCGAAAAAAATGACCTCTACTAAAACGTCCATAACTCCCTCAGTTTTTTGTGCTAGAAACAAAATGTCAACTTCCGCTTGTATCTAACATCCATAGCTTTAAATCACATCCCTACGGTTCTCATGTTATCGTGATTATCGCACAGTGAAACGTTTGCCGCAAATTTTCGCTTGGGAAATTCTTACACGTGTAAAACAGCTTTTGATTGCTTTCGACTTGAATTTGAAGATTTCAAATAGTTTCTTGGCATTAAATCATCGCTTGCGTTTGTGTGCAACTATCCAAAGCGGCTCCCATAAGAAATTATAACAGTTTCAGCAATTTCGGCCATATTTGGTGCTTTTGCCAAGTCCATTCTAAGATAACTTTAAAAGCCATTCTGACAGCTTGACAGTCAATTCCGTTTTTCTCTTGTGTTTGCTGGACGACAGTGGGATTGCTATTGTGTTTGAATTCTGCCATTCCTGAATACCTGCTTTCTCCTCCTATCTCTTTACATTGCCTATAGGGGGTTGAGGGGTGTGCAGAGGGAACCAACAAGTTTACCTTGAAACCTCTCACGAGAACCACAAGATCCACCAACACCCTATGCCTAATGGTGCCCAGATTCACTATAAAAAGAGCTGGAGGAACTACCTTCACGGTCCTTGCCTCCCAACTGTGGAACACTTTACCACTGAACATCAAATCCATCTCTACCTTTCAATCATTCAGAAAACACGTCATCTCATGGCTGCTGAATAAAAACTAACACTACTCGCCCATACCCCCCCTTTTCCTTCCTCCGCTCGACATTCTTGCCCTGTATTTTAGATGTGATGTATGACTTGTAAAATGTACTTTGAACTTGTTGTAGAACTTGCAAAATGTATAAAATGTATTCTGTAACCGCCTACCTAAGTGCCCTCTTACCCCCGGGTCTGGAGCGCTATATACATAAAATAAACAAACAAACAAACTTGTTGCACCAAAAATCAGTGGATTTACCACATGGAAATTGTGCCAGCAGTAAACCCGTAAAAATCCTCACAAAGACCTATGGACTCCAAAATTGGGAATTAAGACCACTTGTAATCCAGTGGCAACCCACAGGACCCAGTTGTGGTAAGGGGGGGCTTGATGGTTCAAGGCTTTATATGGATAGTTTTTAGGTCGATTTTTTGTTGTATGGAGAGCCATTTGCATGATTTTCTAATGGTAGAGATGTGCTCTCGCCAGGGAATGTTTAATGCCGCTCGTAGAGCGTTCTTTTGGAGTACCTGCAGTTTATTGATTATGGATTGGTAAGCACCTAGATAAAGACTGTTGCAATAGTCCAGTTTGGACTGTATAAGGGCCCTTGCCAGTATGAGGCAACTATTTGGAGGACAAGAAGGGTCTACACTCTCTTATCAGCTTACCCATGTAGGCAGTGGCTGAGGCAGTCATGTTGATTTGTTTAGATAGGTTGGTGTTGGATCAAGGTGGAAACCTAGAGTTTTTATGCTTTTAACAATGGGAATTGTGTTTCCATCGATGATGATGCTAGTGTAATTAGGGCTTAGTTTTAGCAGGTTGTTGGGAGAGCCGACAAGGAGGAGTTCGGTTTTCTCATCGTTCAGGCAGAGGCCGTGTGTGGCCATCCATGCCTGAAGGATGGTGAAGAATTCATTGATCTGGGTAACGTCGGTGTTGTAGTTACCTGATAGGATCAGGAGTATCTGGGTGTCATCTGCATAATTGGTGTAGGTGACACCCAGATGGTCCAGTTTGTCAAAGAGAGGCTTTGTAAATATGTTATACAAAGTGGGTGAAACACAGGAGCCTTGTGGGACACCACATTTGATGGGGATAGGGTCAGCTGCTGCAGCAGGTGAGAAGACCCTCTGTTAGTGAGGAAGGATTGAATCCACGGGACAGCAGAGGAGGAGAAGTGAGCTGCTGATGATAGGTGGTTGCAGATGATTTCGTGGTTAACCAAGTCGAAGGCAGCTGAGAGGTCTAACCGAAGTAGGATTGCAGCCTTGCCTTTATCTTTAAGTTTATCATTCTGGCTTTTGAGGTCGACAAGGGCCGTTTCGGTTCCATGTTGGGGTCTAAAGCCAGATTGACGAATTCACAATAGTTGGTTGGTCTCTTGAAATCTTGAATTTGCAGATAAACAACTCTATCTAGGATTTGTAGCAGGAATGGGACGGTGGTGATGGGTCTGTAGTTAGTGGGTATGGCCGGGTCTAATGTTTGTTTTTTACAAGTGGGAGAAGCAAAGATTGTTTCAGATTGCTAGGGACTGAGTTGGTAGAAAAAGATAGGTTTATAAATTTAGTGATGAAAGGGGATAGATCTCTGGCTGCATCTTTTATAATCTGGGCCGGCCAACTATCTCCTTTACGGTTGGAAGGTTTCAGAGGGGCTATGATTGTTTGTACTTCAGGGATAGTTACCTTCTTGAATGTGAAGCCTGAATTAGTGTCGGTGGTAGGATGAGTGCTGGGGCTGGTGTCAGGGGTATCGACCCACGTTTCGAATATTATGCTGCAATATTTGGTGCTGTGGGCTTAGGAAATCCAAGATGGCGGAAAAGCCCACGTTGCGCCAGGATCCAAGAAAACCGCACAGTTTTTGCGCACACCAAAATGGTCGCCTGACCTGCCACCCACCAGTGCGAGCATGATGGGCCAGAAGCGCCATAAGTGAAACGTGGTGCCAAAGGAAAAACAGCAGTGCCTGTTAGCTCAAAAAGCGCTTTGAAATCACCTTTGTTTCTCTGAAATGCAAGATAAAAATGCCTATTTTAAACATTGCAAGATATTCAAAAATCTCACTGAACACCAGCAGACATTTGGCAGAATGTATTCTTGTGTGCATACAGAATCTGGAAAGAGAAAGAGCCCAAAACAATGTTAATAAAAAAACTGGCTGAGCTGTGGATGTCAGCAGCTGAAGTGAAATTGGACTGAAAGACACTAAAATCTAAATGTTTAAAATAAATGAGTGACCTACTGTTGAGTGTCACATAGTTTGCAACTGATAAATGTCATAGTTTTGAACTAAGAATCAGCGTTCTAGCAGCATGTGTAAAATTTGTAAGTTTGATTTGGATGAAGAAAAACTGGGAACAAAAGTGACATTTGGCTGAAGCCTGGCTTGAAGAGAGTGAATTCTCATGGCAACTACCCCTCACAGGAGTTGAAACTTGCTCAGCCACTCTTCCCAGGCCTGGCTGCATTCTGCTGCCCCCACCAAAAGGAGATGATACCTCCCTGATTGAATCAGGGGAGTAGCACCTAGGACTGGAAGGAAACAGAACAATGAGCCTTCCTGGGCTCAGGCAAATGTTAAATTAGGGGGGGTCGTAAATGGCTTCCTCTTGAGAGAAACAGGGAGGGGCAGTGCCTCTGTGAGCAACTTGAGTTGGAGGAAGTGGACAAACCAGAAATTCCACCATGTGCTTTGGGAAACCACACCCCCATGGGCCAGAGCATAATTTTAAAAAGATGGATAATTCATAGTACAGACTTGTCAAAATTATATAATTAATATAATTATTCTTGTGATTTTTCTGTGCACATTTTAAGAGGTGTTAGAACTCTGTACCATGTTCTGAGGCAAAACCCCATGAATTATGGAGATTGCAGACACGGGGTTCACGCTAGAAAAATGAAAAATTACTGGAATATGTGTAGAAAGGCGGTGTACATCTGTGTCATTTTTGGTAAAAATCCAATATTGGTAAACCAACCAAAAAGCGCAAAATGTTGTCATTTCTTAATCCAAGCTCTTAGAAACATCAGAGTTGGAACAGAAAGTACCTTATGTGATATATGATGTGTATATGTAATGTCAACCACTTGTGTATCTGGGAAATGTGTTTAGTTATGAAAATGATTTTCTAAGGTAAAAGCAAAGGGGAGTGTTCTTTCTGTATGCCATAAAGATGACACCTGATGACTCACTGCTCCCTTCTCAAATCAGGTCAAAGAGAAATCCTTGACCTATCAAATTGTGAGTGGGTTGGGCATAGAAAGTTAGCATCCACACCCATTTTCAAAAGAGATAAACAGAGCCACTGGAAGCCAGACAGGGACATTCATTTTCCAACCTTCAACTGAATTCCTGCACAGCACGCTGACTGAGAACTCCAGAATCCAGAACTCCAGAGATCCAGACTAACTCCAGAACAAAAACTCCAAAGAGCTGAACTCTTCAGCAGGCCTCAAAATCTTTTGCAAACTATACAACCGCCGGGCTGTGCGGTTTGCTGCTTGCTAAGAGTCCTGTTTATCCCGAACCGCAGACCAGACCCAGAAGGCTGTGAGCAGAACCGGTGCCTGATTGACCCGCCGAGCAGAGAGAACCGCAGCTAAACCTATTGACCAGGTCCATGACAAGGCCATTCCTTTCAAATTTATAGTGTGAGTACCGAGCTAGAACTGTGCAGAACCCATCTTTTAGCTTAAAACAATCTGATTCTAAACATTTGAACCTGTCCAGAACTGCATCAAGGAATCGTGTGTTCCCTCTCTGATTTAAACCTGTAAAGTGTCATTTTGCCATTTTGAATCATTCTTTCATTTCTGAAAAACGACCTTCACGAAATCGTCCGTATCTCTTGAACCGTTTGTGCTAGGAGCGAGTTTTAACTTTCATTTTAAACCCAGAACCGACCTTCTATTCATTATACTTTTTCCGTAATCGCGCTCGACGCACTCGGAAAAAGTACCACGATTTGCGATTTGGCTCAAATTTCTTCACTTGTCAAAATAGCAGCTTTTTGCTTAACTTTGCTGAAATTCGTTTGCAACCTGACAATCATTCATAGAGCATCGCTAAAGTGATCCTAAACTAATTTAAAGTGGCTATCACCCACCCTGAATCTCTTATAGGGAATTAAAATCATGTTTAGCATATTTTTCCCTTCTTTGCATACCACCTTTAAAGTACTTTGCCTGTGTTTAAAATCATCCCTGTTTCTCTAAGCTTACTAGGGGGGAACTGAATTCGGATTGTACTGTGATTGTATTCCTGAAGACTGTGTGTGTTACTTCCATCTCCTTACATTGCATAGGGGGGGAGTGAATTGTCAGAGAAAAAGTAATCATATTATCTTTTGCTGAAATCATATCAAGTTTATTTCTGTACTGCCTTTTATTCATCTTTGCATCTCCTTGAAACCATAGAGCATTCCCAGCTACCTTGTTCTTTTCATACCAACTCCTAAGTAATAAAATAAGTGTGCTAGTGTAAGATTATCCATTGTTGATCAACATCATATTCTTAAGTGTGATATCAAATATTAATTTATTATAAAAGTGTGATATATATATTGTTCAATTTTCAATAAATCTTTTAAATTGCAAAACAAACCTACTTCTTGGCTCAGTGAGGTCAGGGGGATTCAAAGAGAGGGGTGTTATATAAGGGTTTATCATCCAGATTATAACTTGTCAAAAAAATATATAAATAAGGGCTTCCTTTGGGCATCCCAGACAAAGGCATTGACTTAGTGGAAGTGTTGAATTGAAGTCATTTAACAGATTTGGGGGCTCGAGCCGGGGATTCTGGATTAAATCTATCACTTGTGCAGATTAATACGGTGTGCTAACTGACAGGATATATAAATTCTGTTGGATCACCATGCCGTGTTACACTGTAAAAACACCCCTCAAAGGAACGCTCTGAGGAAACGGTCTGTTTTGCAAAATAAAATACAAACTTCTGTAAGTCAGGAAGGAAATCAATTTCAAGAATGACGACCTTGGTATATATCAAAATAGCCAGAGAACACCTCTTACATAAGCTATTTGTGAGAGGTGAGTGGGCTCATCAGGACCAGGCGGTCTGGTTGCAGGCAATCGCACCCCAGATCACTGAAACAGGGTCAGATATATGGAGAGATCAGGGTCCCTTACATGTGGCCCTGAGTGAACTATATATGGCCCCTAAGGCCAAGGATGAGCACAACAAGATTGCCAGGGTAGCGGCATATTTATATTTATATATGGGAGCCATACAGGACAAATGTGCTGAAGGCCAAGATCTGGCAAATAGGCAACTGATGGCATTAGAGAAGGCCCAATCTGACCTGGTCTCTTCTAAGCAGAGGCTGTAGAGGAAAATGATAGTAGGCAGTATATTATTAAAATAAAGGGGGATATGAATATCCTGCAACAGGAACAGGCTAGTATTGATGGGACTCAGGAGGTAACCCTCCTGCAGCAAAGACTGGCCCAGTATTCCAGGACCAATCAGGAGGCGCAGAGAAAAAATTAGGCTCTCTGTCAGCACAATGATAGGCTCCAGCAACAGGTTGCCATGCAGGAGAGACTGATAGAGTCTAGTAAGGCCTTAACTGAGGAACTGAAAGCGCAGGCTCTTGCATTGCAACAGGGAGCATGGGCTTATAGAGATGAAGTTCGCTGGGAAAGAGAAACACCTGAGCATAACCTCAGGAGCCCTTGTACCAGAGGCCTTCATCGCTCCCAGTCCTTGGACTCTGCCACCCCCATCTCCCCTGGCGCACATGAGCACAGGGCCACAGGGATGGCAGATTACTATCGAGCCAAAAGTATGGGGCTCATAGGCCAGTACCACCCAGAAATGGATGGGCGGGCATCCGGGTATGGGCACCCAAGCACAGTGCAATTTAGTGGGGAACCCCAGGAGAGTAGGCCCACTAAGGGCATCCTGAAAACCTCTGCCCAGTTAGGTCAGTGGGGGGGTACCCATCAATTCCTGGTAGCAAGGAGGGATCTGAAGACTCCTCTAAGCATCACAGGACACAGGAGACCAGGTCTCCACATTCTGCCAGCCATTCCCAGGCTCGCAGAATCTGGGAAAACGTGGAAGATAAGACAGGCACCTCTGGGAGCAGTGCCTCTGAGTCAGAGGATGAGTGGACCAGGGTTACCCGAACCAAAAAGGCCAATGAGGCAAAAAGGGCCTTGCTTAAGGACCCCTTAAAGCAGATCAAGGCAATAAGGAGTGTCATCACCCCTTATCACAAGAACGCCAAGTATTCTGTTTGGGAACACTTGGGGCTTTATGAGCAAATGATGGAGACTTTCCATTTGAAGGACAGCAGTAGCTGCATCCAGTACGTCAAATGGACATACTCCCCAGAATACTCCCGTTTCTTTGCGGGGCTGGAGGACCAAAATCATTTAAGATGGTCCACCTATAGGGCGGCCATCTTGAAACATTTTTCTGTTCGTATAAATCCTCAAGAGGCTCGCAAGGCAGCCTACAATTTGCAATGTGGGGAGGATCAGGACCCACAAGAATTTGTGCAGTAGTTAAAGCGTGCTTTTGCGCAGACTACCAAAAGGGTGCGCACCGACAGTAAGGAATTTGTTAATACGTTTTTCCATGCCTTACTGAAATACATAATGACCCAACTCGTGAGAGATTTTCACGAGAAAAGATCTTTAGACTGGGTCATTGAGCAAGCCATCCGCATCTATGAGGTGCAGAAACCGGTGGCAAATAAGCATCAGCCCAAAAATCCCAAAACCAACAGCACCCCTGCTGCTGCCAAGGTGGCAGAGGTAAAGGTTGCCCCCGTTTTAGATTTGGAGATGGGGGGGCCTAAAAACCTGCCTGCACCAAATAATTCTAAGCCCAGAAGGCCTTCGGGCCAGTCACAGACAGGGAGTCAAGGAGGTAGTCCCATAAATGGGGTCCCTCACTCCCCTGATTATGTAAGTCCCCGTTACAAGGGAAACTGACCCATCCTGGGTTATGTGTGGACTCTTCCAGCCCAAGGGGGGGATCCAGCCAAGCACCTGACCCCAGGGAACTTCCCTCCTAACTTCCCACAGGAGGGCAGAAATTCCCCAAACACTGGGCAGAACTTTTTTCCCAGGTATCCACCCAATTTCCAACCCCAAAACCATCCATCCTTCTTTCCCCAATTCCCTGAGCCCAGACAACCTAATCCGGGAGAGGGGAGGCCAAGGGTGGAGGGGTACCCAAATCTTCCCAACCAGGGGTACTACCAGAGAAGGGATAGCTACCCTTCCTGGGATCAGCCCAGGAGAGTAAACAGAACCCCGTATCAGCCTGAGCGAGTTTCCCAACTTGAGCGCCAGGTCCAAAATATGGCCCGGGACCTGGGTCACATACTGAGGGCTCAACAGAACCCTCAGATGAGCATGCCACCGCAGTATGCCCCAAACTCTGGGCCTGGTGCTCCAGAACAATGACGAGGGCAGCACCCCGATAACCCACCGGTTCCCAGGGAGGAGGCACAAGGGGAAGGGGGGTGTAAAGCCTTGGAAGAAGCTTCCTTCCCCACTTGTAAACAGCCCCTGGAAACCCAGGAACTGGAAACAAAATCTCCTACTCCTGGAAGTCTGCCACCCAAGGAGCAGAGAGGAGGTAGGGGAAACAAAGGACCCAAACAGACCCATTTTGTGGAGGAGGTACAGGTCTTCCAATTTGAGGGAGAGGGATCCTCAGAGGATCCTGGGAAAAGGATATTCTCCTTCAGAGATGGGGGAACTCCTCCCAAGGAAAAATGGGTCCCAAGGGATTCCAACCCAGACTGGGTAGATGTGGGGATTGAGCTGTTGCCGCCCATCATTCTATCCAAGAACCAACTATACCGAAAGCCCCTGGTTCAAACCCATCCTGGTGACTGCCTCCAAAAAGGGGGGGGCAGCCCAGAACCGGAACCAGGGTAACCCAAAACCGCATTAATAGACTAGGTCGATATGGGGATTGAGCTGTCACCGCCCATCATTCTATCCGAGAACCAACAATACCAAAATCCCATGGGTCAAGCCCATCCTGATGACTGCCTCCAAAAAGGGGGGGCGGCCCAGAACCGGAACCAGGGGAACCCAAAACCATTTCAAGTTGCCAACTTTTTCTTGCAGATTCCCATGACTCTCCACAGAATTCTGCCCAAATCTCTTCTCTCGCAATGTCCAAAACCAGAAAATTAGCCCACCAGTTGTCCAAAAATGTGCATTATCTGTGCCCCCTTGAGGAGAAGGAGGGAAGATACTATGCCCCGGTACAAGTACAGGGGCAGGATATAATTTTGGCACTGGTGGACACTGGATCCCAAGCTACTCTCTGTTCAAAATGGCCTTTGATGAACTAAATGCAGGAAGGGGGAGAATTACCGAATTCCTCTCACCTCTCTTCCTGGACAACTCCAGAACTTTGACCGGAAGGAAATTCCCGTCGAGGGGACTGCAGATTTGGACATTATAATTGGGCGACATAAGGTGAAACACCCGGTCATAGTAGTGACTCCAGAGGGCACCCCTTGTTTACTAGGGAATGACCTCCTGAGAAGGTTGTCACCCCTAATAGATTGTGTAAACAGGGTCCTCTGGACCCAGACTTGCCAACCAATAAAACTAAAACAGAGTGTCAACCATGTTAGTTTTAACAGCACGTGCCACATGGTTGAACAAAAATCTGACCAAGTAGAATTTCACTTCCAGAACAACCAAATTCCAGATGTGACAGTAATAGCAGTAGGACAACAGAATGGGGATGGGGGGTCCTCTCTATTTCTGAAAATCAACCTTCCCTCCAGTTTAAGGTGGTATTCCACACTGGAAGGAAACACTCTGAAATTCTTTACTAATCCACAATCAGACATTCCCACTCCGATAGTCCAGAAAGATGTGAAATCAGCTCAGATCCTGGCTGATATTCAGCAAATTGGAGAGCAGTTGTTCATCCCTGTCCAGTTAAATGATGGGAAGGACTCTGTTCTCGCTCAAGTGTGTGTGAACAACGGTAAGAGCTTCATCAGCAAAGCCATGTTCCGCCAACTCCCAAAAGATCCAGCCATTCCCACATTCAAACTGACAGACAAATGGGAAATGGACCTGGAAGCACCCAATTCCAAACATCTCCTGCCAAGCAGGTGTATGATCAAAATCTCCATTGGCAACAAGAGCATAGTCCATAATTGTTGGGTTGTGCAAGACGTCACTGCCGCCTTTTACTTAGGCAGTGACATTCTCAATCGCTTTGCCATTAGTTTGGACCTAATAAACTTCAAAGCTTGGTCCCGATTAGCGGATAATCCATTGGCCTTTGATGATCCAGAAAAAGCATTTAGGTCAGCTCAATTGCTACCTTATGCAGTTGAAATTCAGGTTAAAGAGGAAGTCACCATCCCAGAAAGGACCCGACAATTCTCCCTGGAAGTGAAAGTTAAAAGAGGACAAAAATTGAAAAACCCTGATGCTTATATGCATCTAAATGCTTCTGTCAAACAGCAAGGGTTGGGGGTAAACCCAACACCATTAGTCAACATAGAACATGACACCATTCCAATACAGGTGGATAACAGCGACTTACAGAGTATTTCTCTAGCCGCAGGCACCATTATTGGAATGGTGGTTGATGACCCACATTTCTCCATTGATTTAGGAAATGAACTGTTAGGACCGATCCCCAAGGACTGTTTTGACAGTGACAGTGATGACAATACAACACCAGACAGGATCTTTACCCGGCATGGGGGGAACTTCCTGGTGTACACTTCTTGCCGTTATGGTAAGGAAGATGTGACTTGTGACTTCAGAGGGGATGAGGGGATTTTCCAGGTCCATAAGGGCTGCCTTTCCCACCTGAAGCCTCCGGTCCAAATCAGCACTCTGACCAGGGACTTCTCCACCCAGCTGGAGGAGGCCGCTGAGATAGCAAAACCAGAAGTCTTTCCAGGCTTCAGGCAGATGGTGGAAGAGAGAGTCAACCTAGCTGATGCCTGCGTGACTCTGGAACAGAAGCAAAAGATGAAACAAGTTTTCTTGGATTTCCAGTATCTCTTTGCGGTAGACTCATATGACTGGTTGCACCGACATCCACACAACAACAATTCCCACGGACCCTGGCATGACTCCAGTGTTTGTGAAGGAATATCGTTTGCCCCTCGCATCCATGGAGCCCCTACTGAAATAATTAAGAACCTTGAGTCCTGGGGAATAATCCGTCCAGTCCACAGCACCTTCAATAATCCAGTGCTGGGAATATTGAAGCCAAACGGCCTGTAGAGACTCTGCGCCGACCTTAGGGAGCTCAACAAACGGGTCCATACTTCCCGATGGCCTTTGCCCTACATTGACCAAGGTCTAGCCCAGATTCAGCTGTCACAGGTATTCACTGCAATAGACCTGACCAATGGATACTGAACCGTGCCTGTCAGTAGGGAGGACCAATACAAACTGGCTTTTACCTTTGGGGGCCAGCAGTACACATGGACCCGAACTCCCTTCGGATACCTCAACTCCGGCAATTAATGCAACATTTTCCTACATAAGGCCATGCCCAACTGGGGTGCGAGGGGTAACCTGGCTTATGTAGATGATGTCCTCATCAAAAGTTCATCTGTGGAGGAACATATACCGGGGATCCGTTATGTTCTGACACAGTTGAGGGCCGCCGGAGCAAAACTTTCCTTTCAGAAAGCACAGTGGTGTAGAACCCGTGTTAATTTCTTGGGGCATGAGATTACTCCTCAGGGTCTCTGTCCCCAAGAAAAGAAAGTGGAAGCACTTCAGAAACTGAAGGATCCCACAACTCTGCGGGAACTAAGGAGCCTCCTTGGACTGACTAATTACAGCAGAAAGTTCATTGAGGGCTACGCAGAGATCACTAGACCCCTGATTCATCTTTTGAAGGGCGGGGTCAAGTGGGAATGGGGTCCAGAACAATCTGAGGCAGTAAGACAACTCAAAAGAAGCCTATCACAAGCACCTTGCCTAGCTTACCCTGTCAGAAACAAGGAGTTCTTCCTGGAGACAGGGTTCTCTAATACGTGCTTGACGGCAGTATTATACCAAAAGCATGACAGGGTCAATAAAGTAATCTCCAATGCGAGCAAAACTTTATCCTCTGTGGAGGAAAAATTCAACGATTGTGAGTAGGCACTCCTGGCAACGGTGTGGGCATTGAAGAATTATCGCCCGTTCATCCAGGGGGAACACATCATAGTGGAGACTCCACACCAGCCTCTGCAATACCTCCAAAGTGACAGAATCCGGGCCGGATATGTGAGTAATTCCCGAATTACTTCCTGGATTCTGTCAATGCAAGGCTTTCCTGTGGAGGTCAGATATGGCCAAAACAAGAAGAGTCCCCTCGCGCAAGGTCTGGCTGACTTGCATGATTGTGCCAGAGAAAACTGTCTCGAGGACGAAAGTCTAAAAATCAAGGACAACATGGAGGCATACCTTAATTCCCCACACAAAGACTTTGAAGGAGACAAGTGTGAAGGAATACCCACTGTCTATGTGGATGGATGCTCTTACAATGTTGACAACAACAGGGAGAAAGAACTGGTGGCCGGCGTAGGGAATGCATGGGTGAATGAGTCCCCAGAACCCTCCGCTGGGTACAAAATTGGTCCCCGAAGTAGTCAGGTGGCAGAATTGATGGCTGTGTATCAAGCCATCCTCACTGCTGTCCAACATCAACTCCACGAACTGGTCATAATCACAGATTCAGATTATGTACGGAACGGGTTCGTGGAGCACCTGGTTAATTGGAAAACCAGAGGCATGTTATGTGCTAATAACAAACCCCTGAAACATGGGAAGTTAATCCAAAATATTGATGATCTGGTCACATCGAATGGGATGACCATCTACTGGAAAAAGATCTAGGGTCGTTCCAAAGTAGATGGACCAGACAAAACTGGAAATGACTTAGCTGATCAGCTGGCCAAAACCGGGGCCATCCAAGGGGATCTAATAGAAATAGAGTCCCTGTTGGGGGAAATCCAGGTCACTACTATCACTAGGTCCCAGACAAATGCTCACAATGATCTTTCAACTGCACAACGGAGTAAGGAGACCCCAGATGCTGATTTGATTACGGCTCAAAAGGGGATCCAATAATTGGTAAGTTTTACCAACACATTGAGGACCTTGAGAACTTTCCCCTGACGGATACCGATTACATTGGGAAAGAGGACCTTAGAGTGTTGATGAAATGTCCAAAAATGTTCTGAATCCAAGACGGTTTGTTGGTAAGGAAATCTCAAGCTGGCCATGATCAGTGGGTGGTTCCTACCTCATTCCGAAGCCTGATGTTAAGTCACGCCCATTATGCAGCCACTGCCGGTCATAGGGGGTTTCATACAACACTTGAGATCTTAAGAGAGGTTGCTTACTGGCCACACATGGGGCAGGACCTCGACCAATACTTAAAGGGATGTCTGGTGTGTGCACAATTTCAGCCATAATCCCTCACACACCGGGCGGATGGGGATGACACTGCCATTCTCAGATTTGCAAATCGACTTCCTAGGCCCTGTGATTCGCTTGTCTAGGGGAAAGAAGTACATGTTGATGGTCACATGCTTGTTTACCAAGTGGGTGGAATGTCTCCCGGCCCAAAACTGCAAGGCAGAAACAGCAGCTGCCCTGATGATTAACCACATCTTTTCCCATTTTGGTCTACCTCAAAGGATTGAGTCAGACATAGGTAGCCATTTAACCAGCGAGGTAATGACAAAGATGTGGGAGATACTGGGGGTCAAAAGGAAGCTACATATTGCTTACCGGCCAGCCTCTTCTGGTGCAGTAGAGTGATACAACAGAACCATTGTGAGCATATTAAAAAAGTTTGTGGCAGTTTCTGGGCCAAGTTGGGATATCCGATTACCTCTGGTCCTAATGGTCATCAGATCTACCCCTTCATCTGCAACCAAAATGTCACCATTTGAGTTGATGACTGGACGCAAGATGGTGCTTCCCCAGAATTTTCTCTACAGGACCCAAGAGCAGACGTTGATCAATGCCTCCACAACTCATGAGTACGTGGAGAATTTGAGGAAACACCTCCAACAGGCTTTTGCCTATGCTCAGCGGAATCTAGAAAGATCAGCTGATAGCATGAAAACCCATTACGACCTGAAGACAACCAGGAAGGAATGTAATGTGGGAGACCGGGTCTATCTATACAATTTCCAAAGGAACCAGGCCAAACAGCGAAAATGTTTGCCTACATGGAAGGGACCGTTTGAAATTATAGACAAGATCTCCCCAGTTGCATACAAGATCTGCCTCCCCAAAGGCAGTTTGGCAGACGGGGAAGACAAGTGGGTCCACATCAATCAGCAAAAGTGTTGCCATTCCAGGCACCCTCTGCAGCAATTGGAGGAGTCCTCTGCAATCCCAGAGGGGGCCGCTCCAGAGTAATTCAGTTCCAACCCTAAAATATCCCGCCTATGGTCTCTAAAATATTATGATTCTTGAAGGAAAATGTCTCCTGATTATATCTTGTTTTTAAAATAAGACTGCAAAATGTATCCTGATCTATAAAATGTATATGTTTGCCACACCATTAATAGTGGTGGAAAAATGTCTAGGAATGTGTATTGCCGCTTTGCTTTATCATCCTAGGAGAGATGAAACCATGGAGACTGACCAAGGAGGACGACCCGGGGTCCCGTCAGGATCGGCGAGGAGATCCGATCGATCCAACTGGATGGAGGAAAATATGCTGAAAAGTGCCATCTACGGAATTGGAAGAATATGATGCAGACATACCAGCGCGTGGATCAAAACATCCTTTGCACCCGACTCCCCCTCCACTCGAAATCAAAGTGCAGTCGGGCGGGGGGGGCTTGTCAGGGGTATTGACCCACGTTTGGACTATTATGCTGCAACATTTGGTGCTGTGGGCTTAGGAAATCCAAGATGGCGGAAAAGCCCACATTGCGCCAAGATCCAGGAAAACCGTGCAGTTTTTGCGCACACCAAAATGGTCGCCTGACCTGCCACCCACCTTGCGAGCGTGATGGGCTAGAAGCGCCATGAGTGAAACGTGGTGCCAAAGGAAAAACAGCAGTGCCTGTTAGCTCAAAAAGTGCTTTGAAATCACCTTTGTTTCTCTGAAATGCAAGCTAAAAATGCCTATTTTAAACATTGCAAGATATTCAAAAATGTCACTGAACACCAGCAGACATTTGGCAGAATGTATTCTTGTGTGCATACAGAATCTGGAAAGAGAAAGAGCCCAAAACAAAGTTTATAACAAAACTGGCTGAGCTGTGGATGTCAGCAGCTGAAGTGAAATTGGACTGAAAGACACTAAAATCTAAATGTTTTAAATAAATGAGTGACCTACTGTTGAGTGTCACATAGTTTGCAACTGTTAAATGTCATAGTTTTGAACTTAGAATCAGCGTTCTAGCTGCATGTTTAAAAATTGTAAGTTTGATTGGGATGAAGAAAAACTGGGAACAAAAGTGACATTTGGCTGAAGCCTGGCTTGAAGAGAGTGAATTCTGCCCGGCAACTAACCCCGACAGGAGTTGAAACTTGCTCAGCCACTCTTCCCAGGCCTGGCTGCATTCTGCTGCCCTCACCAAAAGGAGATGACACCTCCCTGATTGAATCAGGGGAGGAGCACCTAGGACTGGAGGGAAACAGAACAATGAACCTTCCTGGGCTCAGGCAAATGTTAAATTAGGGGGGGTCGTAAATGGCTTCCTCTTGAGAGAAACGGGGAGGGGCAGTGCCTCTGTGAGCAACTTGAGTTGGAGGAAGTGGACAAACCAGAAATTCCACCATGTGCTTTGGGAAACCACACCCCTATGGGCCAGAGCATAATTTTAAAAAGATGGATAATTCATAGTACGGACTTGTCAACATTATATAATTAATATCATTATTCTTGTGATTTTTCTGTGCACATTTTAAGAGGTGTTAGAACTCTGTACCATGTTCTGAGGCAAAACCCCATGAATTATGGAGATTGCAGACACGGGGTTCACGCTAGAAAAATGAAAATTTACTGGAATATGTGTAGAAAGGCGGTGTACATCTGTGTCATTTTTGGTAAAAATCCAATATTGGTAAACCAACCAAAAAGCGCAAAATGTTGTCATTTCTTAATCCAAGCTCTTAGAAACATCAGAGTTGGAACAGAAAGTACCTTATGTGATATATGATGTGTATATGTAATGTCAACCACTTGTGTATCTGGGAAATGTGTTTAGTTATGAAAATGATTTTCTAAGGTAAAAGCAAAGGGGAGTGTTCTTTCTGTATGCCATAAAGATGACACCTGATGACTCACTGTTCCCTTCTCAAATCAGGTCAAAGAGAAATCCTTGACCTATCAAATCATGAGTGAGTTGGGCATAGAAAGTTAGCATCCACAACCATTTTCAAAAGAGATAAAAAGAGCCACTGGAAGCCAGACAGGGACATTCATTTTCCAACCTTCAACTGAATTCCTGCGCAGCACGCTGATGGAGAACTCCAGAACCCAGAACTCCAGAGATCCAGACTAACTCCAGAACAAAAACTCCAAAGAGCTGAACTCTTCAGCAGGCCTCAAAATCTTTTGCAAACTATTCAACCGCCGGGCTGTGCGGTTTGCTGCTTGCTAAGAGTCCTGTGTATCCAGAACCGCAGACCAGACCCACACCGCTGTGAGCAGAACCGGTGCCTGATTGACCCGCCGAGCAGAGAGAACCGCAGCTAAACCTATTGACCAGATCCGTGACGAGGCCATTCCTTTCAAATTTATAGTGTGAGTACTCAGCTAGAACTGTGCAGAACCTATCTTTTAGCTTAAAACAATCTGATGCAAAACATTTGAACCTGTCCAGAACTGCATCATAGGAATTGTGTGTTCCCTCTCCGATTTAAACCTGTAAAGTGTCATTTTGCCATTTTGAATCATTATTTAATTTCTGAAAAACTACCTTCACGAAATCGTCCGTACCTCTTGAACCGTTTGTGCTAGGAGCGAGTTTTAAGTTTCGTTTTAAAGCTAAGATCCTGCGCTTTCCAACGAACCCAGAACCGACCTTCTATTCATTATACTTTTTCCGTAATAGCGCTCGACGCACTCTGAAAAAGTGCCACGATTTGCGATTTGGCTCAAATTTCTTCACTTGTCAAAATAGCAGATTTTTGCTTTCCTTTGCTGAAATTCGTTTGCAACCTGACAATCATTCATAGAGCATTGCTAAAGTGATCCTGAACTAATTTAAAGTGGCTATCACCGACCCTGAATCTCTTATAGGGAATTAAAATCATTTTTAGCATATTTTTCCCTTTTTTTGCATACCACCTTTAAAGTACTTTGCCTGTGTTTAAAATCATCCCTGTTTCTCTAAGCTTGCTAGGGGGGAACTGAATTCGGATTGTACTGTGATTGTATTCCTGAAGACTGTGTGTGTTACTTCCATCTCCTTACATTGCATAGGGGGGGAGTGAATTGTCAGAGAAAAAGTAATCATATTATCTTTTGCTGAAATCATATCAAGTTTATTTCTGTACTGCCTTTTATTCATCTTTGCATCTCCTTGAAACCATAAAGCATTCCCAGGTACCTTGTTCTTTCCATACCAACTCCTAAGTAATAAAATAAGTGCGCTAGTGTAAGATTATCCATTGTTGATCAACATCATATTCTTAAGTGTGATATCAAATATTAATTTATTATAAAAGTGTGATATATATATTGTTCAATTTTCAATAAATAGTTTAAATTGCAAAACAAACCTACTTCTTGTCTCAGTGAGGTCAGGGGATTCAAAGAGAGGGGTGTTATATAAGGGTTTATCATCCAGATTATAACTTGTCATAAAACTATATAAATAAGGGCTTCCTTTGGGCATCCCAGACAAAGGCATTGACTTAGTGGGAGTGTTGAATTGAAGTAATTTAACACTGGTAGACCTGCTGCAAGTGAGTTGTTCTCGTTTGGACTCTATTTTGGTTCGAGCCCTGTGTTTTGTTGGCTAGGGCATTCTGGATGCTAGTGCACCAGGGTTTGTCCTTTGTACAGGTATCTACTGGCGGATTAGGGTTTTCTAATTCCTTTAGAATGTTGAATAATTCTCTGGTGCTGGAGCGTGACTGGGTTATCCTAACGTTGTAGGCTTCTTTCTTAGCACGTATGAACTCATTTTTATATAAGGACATGGTGTTAGTGAGATTCGTTTTATTTTCAGTGGAAGGTGTCGTTTTCCAGAGGGTTTCTAGTTTGGCTTTCTTTTTCCTCAATAGCTTGAGTTCGGGGGTGTACCAAGAGTTCAAGTGTGCTCTGGGTTTACCTTTGTGCATTTTCAGTGGGGCAATAGTGTCAATGGCTTTGGCCATGGAGTCATTATAGGTTTTGATCAGTAAATTCAGGTCAGCCATGGCCGGAAGTGCGTTAAGAGTGGGAAGTACCCAGGGCATTAGGGATTCGACAGTAATGTTGCACATATTCCTGGTAGGACAGGCTGGTACAATGGGGGATTTTTTTTGGTTCTAGGTTATTGATATTAATATCTAGTGACATGAGATAATGATCAGTCCATGCAAGAGGTGGGGCAACCTTACAGGTAATGTTACAATTTAGCACAGCAACCCAGTCGATAATTCTACCTTTCTGATGAGTGGGTTGAGAGCTGAGTTGTATGAAGTCATGCTCTGCTAAGGCGACGGCTAGGGAGGAAGCTGGAAGGTCGTTGGAGTCATTGTACCCAAGGTTAAAGTCTCAGAGGAGGATGGTTTGTGCTGATGGTTTAGAATTCTTAGCTATTAAAGAAGTGATATCTTCTTCAAAGGAACCGGGATGACCTGGGGGCCTATATATAAGGTGAATGGAGATTATACTTTTGGGAGAAGTCTGCAGCTTGATTGTGAGATGTTCACAAGATCTTAGCGGGGAGGAGGTGACTGATCTAAGGTCAAGTGAGGATTTAAAGATGACAGCTACGCCTCCTCCACGAGCATTGGGTTTGTCAGCTCTGAGGATGGAATAGTTGTCAGGGATAGCTAGGGTTAAATATGTCCTGCTGCCTCATGTAGCCAGGTTTCTGTTATGGCTAGGAGGTCAAAGTTGTTGTCAGGATGATATCAGCGATCTCTGTGGGATGGGCCACAAGGGACCTGACATTTAGTAGTGCTCCTTTTAATTGGAATGGATTGGAATTGTTGGAGCTAGTGCTATTTGTATTGGTTTTAGTAGAAGGTTTGGCTAATGGGTTACTATTCATATGGGGGAGTCTAGTGCCTAGTCTAATGTTACGGTCTGTGAGGTTCGGGTTGACGGTGACTATGTTGCCAAGGTGATTAGTTCTAGAAGACTTAAAGATAGGTTTGGGGTGAATGGGATTGGCACCACCAACCTGGCACAGTAGGCTGGGTCTAGGCTGGTGACATGAGGTTTTGTCATTATCAGTAATGAGGTTGGCTAAGGTGTCACCAAGGTGGTCACTGGTAGTATAGCGTTGATAGTAGCTAGGTGGGAAGGGTGGTGTAGTGGGCAGGAACGGTGTGGGGCAGGGAATGGGGAAGTGTCTTGGGCATGTGGGTTTGACTAGGCCATTGTTGAAAACTGTGTAGTTGTTTCCGCTGCAAGGTATACTATCTGGCATGAGACAAAAGGGAAACATGATGACGGTGAGCCAGGAACGCATGGTAGGGATCTGTTGGTGTACAGTAGTGGTGTTTAACTTGAAGGTTGGGTTAGAATCCACACAATAGGCAGATTGGATTTTGGCTAGGGTGTATAAATATAGGCAGATTCAATTTCGCTAGAGTGCATACAAATAGAGTAGTACAGTGCGGCATCAAAAACCATGTGGCCTGGCTGGTATAGTGCAGCAACAAAAGACATAGGGCTAGGCTAGTACAGTGCAGCAACAAAAGACCATAGGGCTAGGCTAGTACAGTACAGCAACAAAAGACCATAGATCTAGGCTAGTACAGTGCAGCAGCAAGAGGCTATAGGGCCAGGCTAGTACAGTACAGCAACTAAAGACCATAGGGCTAGACTAGTACAGTACAGCAACAAAAGACCATAGGGCTAGGCTAGTACAGTGCAACAACAAAAGACCATACGGCCAGGCTAGTGCAGTGCAGCAACAAAAGACCATAGGGCCAGGCTGGTACAGTGCAGTGACAAAAGACCATAGGGCCAGGCTGGTACAGTGCAGTGACAAAAAGACCATAGGGCCAGGCTAGTACAATGCAGCAACAAAAGGCCGTAGGGCCAGGCTATTATAGTGCAGTATCAGAGGCTAGTATAGTACAGTATTGAAGACCATATGGGCAGGGCTTGTACGAAGTGGCGACACACAGAGTGCATTACTTGTGCAGGAATGAAGTATGTTGAAAATGCAGTACGCAGGCATGATCAACAACAATGCAATTGTCATAATGGGCATTAACTTAGTTTTTTTAGTAATGTAAATTTAAACTTAGTGACTTTTTTTGTAATTGGTTAGTTGTATTAGTAGTGGCCGAAAGCAATCATAGTAACAGCAAAACAGTAACATATCCGTGGCAGCAGGGATAAGTCAAGAGCCCAATTGTACAGCAGTACACCCGCACAGCGTGGCACCCAGTGTGGGGGTTCAGTAGGCACAGAGTTGGACACACAGAACCATGCATGAGGAGTCAATCACAAGCAGTAAGGTGTTTGATGTGTAATACAGGCGAAATACAAAATAGAGATGTCAAGAGAGCACGTGTAGTGAGGCGTGCAGCTTGACTCTTAAAGGCAAATGTTGATGGCAAGATGTCATCTCAACGGACATGTAGTGCCGATTACAGAGCGACTAGCAAGGAGGCTGGGGAAATGCGCTAAGATAAAAAGGCAAGCTGAAATGCGACACAGGAGATGTTGGCCAGCGCGTTAATGATGAGGGTGTTGTGTGTGTAGGTGCGAGTGAGGCAGGGACAAACTATAAAGTGTGCAACAAGTACGTTATGGGCGGGAGCTCTAGGAAGGACGTTTGCGAGCAGACTGCGAAGTGGGTTATGTGCAGTAAGTGAACTGAGAACAAATGCTAATTACAGTGATGAAGGTTAATACACAGTAGAGAGGTGCTGCATGAGGCATCATTAGACATTGATGAACGTAGATATGGTACACATAGCAGGTGAACATGCACGTGACCGCGAATAGTTTGTGTTCTCTTAATATGCGCAGTAAAAGTACCTTGTAGTGATGACCTCAGCTACCATGTGTAGGGCAGAGTTTCTGACCGACGGCCGGAAAGGCCTCTGACAGGCTTGGGACAGGAGGTGCCTTAGGGTGTGTGCCTTCGGGGGTGGGCCGGCTTATTGCCTGCCGGCAAGGGATTGGCAGGAAAAAGCACAGGCAACAGCAAGTTGGTGGTGAATTGACAACTTTTCCTCCATAAATCAGTGCATTTACCAAATGGTAATTCCTGTGGCAGTATTTATTTAAGTGCATACATACAGGGAAACAAGTTCTTTTGTTCACAATGGAGTGTACGTACGAAAGGTAATATAGCAGATAAACGGGAGGCAGTGAGCCTCTTATAATGATATGATATGATTTGATATGGCATTTATAACTCACCTGTACACACGTGTTTCTATGCACGAGCGGCAGAGTTTGAGTGGCATGATGACCGGGTTTGAGAAGGGGCATATTGCACAGATAATTCCACTAAAGTGTATAATTTGGTGGTGCAGGAAAAAATGTGGTCTCAAAATAGTGACAGTAACAGAATTACCACCACTTTTTTTCCCTCACTGCCAAACTTGTAATATGGCCAATTGGCCAGTCTTGATTCGACCACCAGGTCAACTCTGTATAACCAATCAACTCACCACATCTCAACAGCAGACTCGGTCTAACAGAAGCATCATCTCATCCTGACACGAAAGCTGACTCGACCAACTGAAAACTAAAGCTTAAGAAATACAATTGTTCGAAGTGTTCCTGTCCGTAAGCCAGTCTGAAAGGGATCCTAGTTACTGGTAAACTCTCTTCTCGAATTTTTGAAAAACAAATGTACTAACTTTGAGGTTTTGTTGCTGAAATCTTTCCCTCAGCACCAAACCCAGAGTGCCTTGTTATTTTATAGCACTCTTTCTCTGTGTTTTCTCTTACAGTGGCAGGCCAGTTGTCTTTTTATTAGTATTTTGGCTTTGTTTTAGCCTAATTTAAAGACCTATTTTTATAGAACCTTGGTTGGACATTCTTTTATGTTGGTACCACAGTACTTGTACTGCTTAGCTTGTTCCTGTACAAGCACATATCCCTCCTGAATGGTCTAGCCTGTCCTCAGGCTACATTACCAAAAGACGCAAAGGAGCTATACCTGTCAAGCTCGGCCTGTTTCACCTTGATGATTAGGATTAGGGCTGGTTTAATAGTAGTAGTGGTATGGTGGGGATGAGCAGTCCGTTCTATGTTCATTAATCCCCATTTTATTTTCTGCTGCTTTTTTTGCCAAAACTGTTTTGCTGCGAAAATTCATTGCATTGTTTTTATTGGGGGGACCCCCCACAGCACCCCCACACCTTTCGTATTTAATCCCTATGCACCACCCCGCCCTGCCCCCCCATATTTTTCGATGTTTTTTTCGGCAAAACATTTTCAGCTAAAAGTGCCACGAAAACAAAAGCGGGCGATGAATGAACGTCGTACCGAGCAATCGGTGGTGCTACTTCTCATCCCTGTACTCCTGCAGAGCAGTAGTCATTGCGTCACGCGCACCAATCTCCCAAGCCGAGCTGCAGGACCACCTAATCCTTCATTTCTCCAGCCAGGGTAACCACAGAGTACCTGAGTCCAGCCACACCTCCCATGCATTGAGACATCCCACACTCACACAAAGGGGAAAACATAGTGAGAATCATTACACCCACCAGCCAAACAACAACAACAGGAACGCCCCCTGTGAATGCCTGCCAAGAGACAGGGTCAGCTCTGCTCCTGCTGCAACAGCCGTCTGGATGCACGTGCACCTTGCCATGTTTTTCCCAGGGTGGTAGGGCCCAAACATCAGGTCTACAGTACGTGCATGCAACATTGGCTGGTGGGATTCCAAGTGGATCACGTGGATCCTCCTTGCCCACTGTTCGAAGGTGCCCGAGGGGCTGCACTGATGTCTGCCGCCTCTCAAGTGCCAGACGTTCAGTGTGCACGCTGTCTGTGCACATGCTTTAGTGACGAAAACATGTACCCGAGCGAAGGGAATGTTCTCATTTGCACATCACATGCCTACATAGAACAGAGAGACTGACCCCATTTGAATACGCCATTCTGCGTTAAAGGCAAGCCCTTTCAATATGAAAGTGCGGGCCCTGCAGGGCGAACACTAGCAGGCGCTATTTGCTCGGGGATCGCTTGTTAGCGAATACACTCTCTTGATGTAATGCTGTCCGATTAAGGCACAACGGGCCTAAAATAACATATCAGGGTTCCATGCTCGGCGTGCAGTCTCACGCAGGCTAGTAACGTCTCTGGGTTAAATATCATTAAATTATGCTTATGATACATACCTATAATGTTACTTAATTGCAGTGTATTTTTAAGCGTGCTTTTTTCAATGCAATCGCAGTAAATACGTGGCGACTCTGGTATCAAAAGGCAATTCTTGCTGTGCAGTAATATGTCGGGAATACACACGAGACAGCTGCAGATGAAGTGCACATCTGCAAAGTCCATTACAGCTTGTGAATCAGGCATTGGACCACATTAATATAATATCAGCCTTGCGTTAAACATGAAACCACTCCGCTGTTTACCGTCCAAATAAAATAGAGCCGGGTGCAGCGGGGAGAGACACGTGAGCAGCATGTCCAGTAAATCGCCTATGATATTTGCGCGGGATTGGCTTTTTGAGGGATGCCCCCCAGAATATGTTACTTGAGCCGCGGGGCTCAGGGGAGCCGGCTTAGCAACTTGTTTTCCTTCACTCCTGGTTGGTGAGAGCCGGGATTAGAATGTGGTCTGGGCCTGGACTCACGCTTCGCATCACATCCCTGATGATGCGTGGATAATGTAGGCCTTCTTGGTGCGTTTAGGTTTTCAAGAAACTTCTTGGCAGAGTGGCATTTCTATATCTTGGTTGAAATTCTAAAGAGTGCCCTTTATTTTTCAAATGTGCCCTAACAAAGCCCCCCGATGAAACTGGCATATAGCAGACAGTGGCATTGCAGGGGCACTGTCAAGTGCTGCTCCCCCTTGTTAAATAAAGTACTGCACCCGAGCAGAGACGTCTTTATGGGTGGGCAAAAGGGCCACGTGCCCCAGGCCCCCACCTTGGAGGGGGACCCCACAAGGCTGCCTTAGTGAAATAAATCTGTCCCTATTGTTCATTTAACTTAACTAGCACATGCCAGGATATTTGATGGTGCAATGATGAGGCTAAACCTATCGCTTGTCTGTTGTTGACAAGTACATTCTGCTCTGATCAAATCAACCTGTGGTACTTGCTGTGGTAAACATAGTTTGTGCGTTCAATATATTGATCGTTTGCAATAGCAACGTTGAAATGCGTATTGATAAATGTGAGTGTTGAAAAGGTTCCGAAGATAACTCAGTGTGTTATGCACTCATTGCAGTGATCTGCGTTCATATGCAAGATTACAATACCGAACTACAGCAAGGCTGACTCCGCTTTTTCTATTTCTGGAGTTGATAAACTTGCATCTATATGTACGATACTATGATCCTAGACAAATCATCATATCACTGACATTACTGTGCTGTCTTCGGTGGAAATGGTTGCCTTGTCACATGTTGGTGGCATTGTTTATCCCATCACCCAAACTTTCTTTTTAAGTAGGTAACTTGAGTTGAACTCCTTCTAGACCTATGAATGCGGACCAGATATCACAGGACTGTGGCAAGCATATTTTAAGTTCTGTTCATTTGGCACAAACAACTATTTGGTTTTTTGTAGAATTAAGAGGTTTTTCTCCAAGATTTTAAATAACAATTTCACTAGCTTGTGTTTTGGGCATATTTAAAGCTTTAACATACAATAGAGACACCCAGATAACATCCTTTAAGATCCCATGAATTAGAATGCTTGTACTTGTTTACTTCACGACGCTACAATCATTCCCATTTTGCAAAATACGCTTCTATAACATTTTGTTTTTAATAATTGTCATGTTGGGTTATGTGATTTGTGTACTTTCCTAAACAATGGGATTATTTTAGTTCATGGTAAGAACTGGAAAAGAAAGCAGTAAAGTGGAGAAATTGCACAGTCAGTGTCAATCCCTGCATCACCTTTTATCCATGTGTGCTTCCTGGGCATTTTATTTAATCTCGTATTGCATAAATTGTCAAATTTGTCAGTCCCTAAACCTTTCCAAATTGTCACCCTTCAGATTGATTTAATTCTCAGGGTGTGATCTTCAAAAACCAAACAAAACTCACTCGTGGTTTTACTGGCTGTAGTATTGCTTCCTCTATAATACTAGTGAGCATTGATTTACTGCACACCACAGCCACTGGTTCCTTTACTCTCTAATGGCAACGCTACTTGAAAATCAGTCCATCTTCCAATCTCAGTCTGTCTGCATACAGACATCATCCTGGTAGCTTCTAATCTTAAGTCACTCTCTATGCTATGGAATGTGTAGCTTTCTCCTTGCTTCCAATTGGTATCGTGCATCCAGGCTTGAGCACTTTTGCATTCTGTAAGGCAGCTAATCAGAGCCGTCTGCCTATTCTGGATTGTGTGCACCTTTTTCATATAATCAGTGTCCTCCATTTAATCTATGGCTGGTGTGCATTCCTCTTGGCTGCTATTGATGAAAAGTGTCCTCTACCTGTACTAGAAGACAGGTACCCTTGTTATGGACTGCCAATGTTGCCCTTGAAATACTACTTGTTTATCATTCTGATTACAGCAAGAATGAAGAGGATACAGGGACTGAAAGGGAGTACCCATGCTTATTTTGATCGTAGCATATCAAGCTATGGGTTCTGACACGATGGTGAGGGGGGGGGTTGGCCCAAAACCAGATATTCTGGATCCCTTAATCCATTTGGTTCGGTGGAAGGGGCCCCAAAGGTGCCTGTGCCCCGGGCCCCAAAAGTACTTAAGATGGCCTTGCACCTGAGCACCCCTGCAGTGCTCAGAAGTGGGAGGCATGTTACCAATGCAGGAACCGGATTTAATGCTTATCTGAGGGGTGCCCAGCCCCCAGACATATGGGGTTGTGAAATCTGTAACAGCGCCCTCTCGTGTGAAGGCTGGCACAGTCACTCGGATTCTCCTGCTCCCCGGGGATTTAACATTCTCTAGATGTGGATGCACGTGTGCTGCCACTCTACGGTACACACAGTAATGGGTTGATTGCTGTGTGCACGTGCTTTGATGAAACAAGCATTGGCAGTGCCAAGAGTCTGGCCATGCAGTGAGGTTATTTGCATTGCGCATTTCTACTCGCCAGGGTGCAAGGAGTGGGTGCAAAGTTTTAAAGAATGATGTGATAAGGGGTCTGAGTGGAAGAGAATGAGACAGAAGGAGAATATGACCCCAGAGAGTAGTGCTTATTCAAGGGGAAGGTGATCATGGCTCACAGCCATTCACAGCCATGCAGACCCATCAGTTATTTCCCTTTTTAGAGTCCAAAAGGATACAAAAGCAGGAGTTCTCACGGAGTTTCTGAGCTGAAACTATTAATTTGATGATAATCCTTTTACCAAACTTTTTACCACTCAGCCAGACTATTAATGAGGCCAATGTGGTGAAAAAAATTACATTCCCCAGTAGAAACGTGCATACTAAACTTCACTGCTTAGGCTTAAAATCTGGTAGAAATCTCCTGATCACTGGCAGTGTGGGGGAAGCGAGGGCGTGATGTGTGTGCGAATTAACAGTGTTTCGTTTCTACCACTCACAACTTAAAGGAAAACGTTTTTAAAAACATGACCATTGTCATTGTTTTGAACTAGTCCAAACTTCTGCTAAGAATATTGCTTGCTGTGCAACATCACAAGCAGTGGTGGTACGGCAAATCCCTGTAGGACTCCATGGGAATCAGGACACTGAAGCACCAGCACCGTTGTTAATGGTGCCGGTGCTTCAGTGAAAAACATGCCGGTAAGTGCCTGAACTCCTGGCAGTTCATGCCTGCCGGTAGTTCAGTGCCCATACGGCATACTTATAGTTTGGTGGTCCGTAAGTGGTGCGGTACGTTGCTACTGGCATCTTTATTTCCGGACTGCCAAACTCGTAATGAGTGCCTTTTCATCCATTTCAAAAGGACACACGAATGAGTGCAGCTGTAAAAGTCTGAGATTCTTTGGTTCAAAAACAGACCTGTGGCAGGTATGTAACTCACTGAGCTATCCCCAGTTTTATGACAAGAGTGAATTACTGAAACCACCTCAGACATGAACATTACCCAAGCACACATAAAGGAAAAATGCACCTGGCTGCGAGGATACCAAAAAAGGCATCATCCCAAAAGGGGGAAAGTTTCCTCTCTCCAGTCAAAAGTTTCAGCACAACGCATGCACAAGCCCAGTTGTCGTGAACATAGAAATGAGGAGCAGGGCGAGGCTTGTTAAAATCCCCAGCATTACTGATTGTAATAAAAAGACGATGTTAGCACAAAAACAAACACGTGTTGTGTGCAGTGAACAGGTCAAACAGGTCAAACAGGTAAACATGAGTGCCCATATATTTTCACACAGTGTTTTAATACTGGACGTCAGTATGGCTGGGAGCGTTCCTAACTTTTGGAGACAACGAAAGTGAGGCACATATTGCAAAACTGATTTGCCCAGGATCACACACTCGTCTGTCAAGGGGAAGAGGCTTATCCGAGATTGAAATCAAGATAGTGTACTTCAACAATTAGCTTTAGACCCGCATGTCAAGAGGATGTTTTGTCGTCTCTATCACAATAGAGCAAAAAGCGTGAGGGTGGGCGGTGCTTACAGTGACTTCCAATGTAATTCAGGATGATGAAATGTACAAACGTAGTACTTAAAGCACTAAGCAATGCCTTCCTTATTTCTTTTAAATTAACATACATCTGTAATCCAGTTCCCTTTCCCGCTTGTATTGCTCTATCTCTCTCTTTAAATCTATTTTCCTGAAACATTTATCAGCCATGCCAGCAGGCAGCCAGTCGCATGTGAAAGTAGGAACTCACAGCGAGTTATATAGAAATCGGACTTCTTGAAGTCCTGATTCTTTTAGTAGAGATTTCGACACTCAGAGTGGCTCGCGACTCACCCACAACAAAGTCCAGAATTCGGGTCACCCTACGGTTACCACCACCAGATGCCCCAAATCACCCAGGCCCGTAAGCCACCCTGACCCCTTCAGAACTCTTACAGCCATCCTAACCTTGAACTTCCTTCCACAAGCCATGCCCGTCTCCTATTTTCCAATCACCCCCTCCACCTCACCTCCTGGATTCCCCCATCGTGCTTGTGTCCAGCAGCATCCAATCACACCTTTCATCTCCTTCGGTCATGTCTGTTCCGGGCTGCACGCTCTCCTCTTAGGGTCTGCCATAGCACAGCAGCCTAAATCACAAGCCCAGCACAGAGGATCCACTTCCGGCTCAAAGTTTGACGCTGCCACGATACAGCCTCAACCAATACGGGGCCTCTGTGCTGACAGAATGCCCTCCAATGGGCACAAGCTTTGGCCAAGGCTAGGCAGGTGTTACTTGAGCTGGGAGCACGGCGCTGAGGCAGTGGCTGCTGCGCAGATGGGAACTGTGCAGATGCTGTTGGAGGCTTTGACAGTAGCAGCTATACTGTTCTTTAGCACAGTAGCACACCACAGTATCTTGGTATCCAATATTTGAACAGCATTTTTTCATCACAGCTTTCTTTCCACAATATGCATGGGTGCAGTCCTTCAAAAACCAAGGCCCAGCTGGTGCTTCGGCAATTTCATCGTCAATCGTCAGTAGGTTGCCATGCCGGTCCGTACACCGCTCCTGAAATACCCCTTTTCCATTCTATTATACAGTACCAATGTTTTGGAAATATTTTTGGTGGATTACAAAACCAAAAAGTGGCAAAACCAATGGAGGCCCATGGGTCATTCGATTCCATCATTTCTTTGGGTCACACCGCTATGCAAATGATGGAACATCACATACAGAAAACACATCCAGGAAGGTAAGGGCACTCATTCTGTACTAAATAAAATGGCTTGGGGGTACTTTCTGTAATAACTATGTGTGTGCCCTTCAGCATAAATGGCACGTTATGGCGTTTACGTTGGCGGCACACTTTGATATAATGGAGCACCCGTGGCCGCTGTAAAAAAGGCACACACTATTTGACAGGGAAGGCTGAATATAACTTGGCAGGAAAAAGACTATTTACAGGGGAATAGCAAGGAGTTTGCATTAATGATGGCGCACCTGTGAATTACGGTCATATTGCTGCTGCATTCCAGATGATTGATTAACAAATACATTGAACAATTAAAGCAACAAAAGCATAGCATTTAAAAAATGTGTGTACCCACAGAACTGTAGTGAATATGTTTGTTTTGCAGTGAAGCCACTACACCAACTTCAAATGACTCCCTGCCCCTTGCTGTAAGTAAATACCTTCGTGTAAATGTGTGTTCCTCATGAGCTGCGTTAAGCACATAGTTTAGAGGGATAATACTTTGGCTCTAACGGTTTGAAACACGTCCCATTGAAATACATTGAACAGAATTGTTCTTTACTTTCCAAAAAGATTCCTTCCTACAAGACAAGATGCTTACATCAGCATTGGATGTCTGGCTTACTCACCAGAGATGAAGGCGATGAAGGTGTGATGGACGGGCAACGCACAAAGTTGAATATCAACTCTTACATCCAGGAGTGACAAGAGGCATTTTTTTCTTTGGAAAGCGTCATATTTACTGCTAAATATCTCACTGAAAATATGGCCGCTGGCATAAGCATACAGCCTGCCCTGCCTGACTGCACCGAAGATCCACTCATCAAGAAGCTGCCCGCCCATTGGCTGCTGCCCGCAGAAAATTACGAGGCTGGCACTAAGGCCCAGATGTAAGTCCCCTATCTCTCCATGTCTACCTCTGGCTGCCGACCCTGCTGCACTACACCCGATCTATGGCGCCGCAGCGATGAGCCTGCTGCATACCCAGCTCCAGCCAAGCAGAGTGATTCACCCAGCACAAGGTAAGAGATGGCCCTGCCCCATGTGCTAATCCGCCCGCCTCTATTCATGGTCTCCGGCTCCTCATAAGGTGCATTTCAGCCATGGGCATCTCCCCTTAGCGCAAGCATCACCACCAGCCTCCTATCCCCCACTCCCTCTTGCAAAGAACGCCACCTCGCTCATTCGCCTACCCCCACCAGATTCCTACTGCCTCTAGCATGGAGCGCTACATCCTATGCAACCCACTCCATTCCTAACTCTGCCTCATCAAAACCGCCAGACCTTAAACCACTTAACCCACAAAGCATCCTCTACCCAGACAATTGTGGCTACAACAATTACCCCGCTGCAGCGAGTCACCAGCCTTCTGCAAAATCCTTCAACGTATCCTCACCCTTCGGCACTATACAACTCTCCAGCAAGCCCTCAGGACCACAAGCCTAATACTAAAACTTTGATTGTAGGGGACTTCAATTTTGGATAGTTTAATCTCTTGGACTAGTCCGCTATGCTATTGAAATCCATGCTACTCAACCTTGGGTTTGACCAGTATATTACGTCATGAAAAAGGTAAAACCCTGGATTGGTTTCTATGTCAAAATATCTGCATTGAAGATGTACATAAAAGTCAATGCCCATGGTCGGATCATCATCTCCCGGATTGGAATATGACTATCTCTCCAGTCCAAAAAATATTCTTAGAGAGAGTCACTGGGTTACTTTTAGAAACACCCGTAAACTTACTCCAGCTGCTATGGCCCCCTAATTTTCACCACCAAACGACCTGCGGAAGAACTATCCGATGTCTATTGTAACACATTGGAATTAGCCGTTGTTAGCTTAGCGCCAGTGAAATCTTGCATGCCTACAAAACCACCTGATAAAAATTGAAATAATGTCCATTCGGCTTTTAAACTCTGGGATAAAAACAAGTCTAATGAGGCTGAACTCCTCTATCTGCAGGTGGTTAAGGGCCATAAATCGTCCATTACCTGTACACAAAAAGGAATTTTTATGACCTTCGCATCTCTGGTGCAGCATCCAGCTCAAAGGAGCTTTTTAGGATCCTCAAAGAGTTGGAAACTCCCTTTTCTCCATCCAGTCAGGCCATGTGGTGTAATAATATCCAGGAGACCCTCATGGATAAATTAGAAAAAACACAGGAAAGTATCTGTCGTAAAAACAAAGACTGCCCAGTGGACGGGAAAATCACTCCAGCACAAGTAGTTCCCAAAACATTTTCAGAGTTTACATTCAAGCCCATATCAGAGCAGTATTTGTCTGAGATTTTGGGCGATTTTGGGCGATCTCAAGCCTACTAACTGTAGGGGAGATATTTGTCCCGCTATTACTGTTAAGGTCTGTAATACCTGGTGCCCCCGATACATTATTATTTGGAGAACTCTGTTGCAAGCAACATAAAACAAGCTTGGATCCCTCCATTTTAAAAAAAGGCTTCTCTTGATCCCAATATAGCGGGCAATTATCTCCCCATTACGAACGTACCCTATGTATTGAAGATCCTCGACAAAGTAGCTCAACTTCAGATCGAAGCCTTTTTGACCACACATGACATTTTAGGGCCCAAACAATCCGGATTTAGAAAAGCCCATAGTACGTAATCAAAAATTACTATGTTTACGCTTCTGGATCTCCCTGCCGCGTTTCATCTTGTGGATCATGACATTTTGGCAGAGAGATTGCGGGTATCGGCGCACTTCTCTGAACCGGCAATGGAGTGGGTGAAATAATTTCTTGCGGAAGGTAGAGTGAGGGTATTTTTTGATGATGTCATGGCTGAGGAGTTCACTGTCTTATGTGGGGTCCCACATGGCTCATGCGTGGCACCCACCCTCTTTAACATCTTTATGATCCTACTATTTGAGCAACTAGATAAACTTGGTGTGGTGTACGCGAACTATGCGGATGATACACAGTGCCTTCTGCCCATGACTGGTGATTACACGCGTGATTCCGTTTCGTTAAATTCCACCTATGAAATTTTCCAATCATGGATGTAAGTAAATAACTTGACCCTAAATAGCTCAAAGACTGAACTCATAATGCTTGGAACTGCAACACAATTGAAGAAACTTAATGCAAACTATTTATACTTTAAAATTGCAGACTGTCATATCAATTCTCAGAACAAGGTCATGACACTTGATGTGATCTTTGACCAACAATTGGCTATGAAAAACCAGGTTAACTGTCTTGTCTCCAGCACATGTTATCATTTGAAGCTCCTAGCTTAGCTACGGCCCTTCCTGTCATCTGCCAATTTTGCCGCAGTGGCCTGTGCCATCATTGGAGCTAGAATTGATTATTGCTCAAGTCTATTACTAGGAATTTCTAAACAAGACATGACCCGGCTGCAGGTGATCCCGAATAATGCAGTGTTTATTGTTGCAGGTCTGCAAAGGCGAGACCTTGTCACAATGGCTAGCAGAGCACTACATTGGCTCCCTATACGTAGCCGCATTACATACGTGTTATGTGCATTACCCAAAATTGCATCTCAAGGCAAGCCCCCAAGTATTTGGCCAGTTGCATTTCACACCTATTGGCGCGTAGAGTGCTGAGATCAAATAATACTGGTTTACTAGAAAGTCCCAGAGCGCATCTGTCCTATGTGGAGCATAGAACCTTTCCACATGCTGCTCCAAGGATATGGAACTCCCTTCCTTCCGATCTGAGGTCATGCACTAGTCTGCAGCTCTTTAAGAGCAGGTTGAAAACCCATCTATTTGAGTAACCTCTGTCCAACAATTCTGACTCTGTGTTTCTGCATGACTGCTTTTTCTCCCTCTCTGCTCCCTTCGGATACTCTTTGTTATGTATTGGTTGGTCATGTTGGAGCTACCATGCCTCTTGGTTCGTTACCTAGCACGTCACAAATGATATGAATAAAAAAAAATAATAATAAACAAGGAACACTGAGGGGCAAAACCTCACAACTCCGAACACGCCGACATGCGATGAATCTCGCCGCACTGCAACTGAACTGTGCAACCCTCACACAACCTCCAACACCCACCACTGGCTACAAAATACCCCCCCACAACATGTTGGCCGAGCCCATACTGCTAAAATGTCATATGCTTTATTTGGTGACTATAGTGTTCTTCCTATGCCACCTAAAATGCCCGGTGCAGTTGCCTACCCCCACTGCAAGGGAAATGTTTCTTATACCCCATTTCTTATCCCTAATGTCTGTACTAAGTTCCACTGTACAATTTCTGATCCCCACTGCAAGGGAAATGTTTCTTGTACCCCATTTGTGATTCCTAATGCCTGTACTAAGTTACACTGTGCAATTGCCGACCCCCACTGCAAGGGAAATGCTTCTTGTACACCATTTGCGACTCTTAATGCTTGTACCAAACTACCTAAGCTGCTTTGCTCTAACACTGATACTGATTGGAATGTAATTACTCCATGTATGACATCTATAGTATCAAATATTTGTTGCAAGCTGCCTTTTACCCCCTACGAAAATGTCATGAAAGATAATGCTTGCATTATGATGGCCACACCATCATCCTGCCCCCTCACACCCATTCAGATCGTGAAGACCAGTACTGCCCCCCTCATCCTTCACTCCAGCACCTTCCTCTTGTTCACACACCCCTCTGAGATGATTCCCAACTACCCTACCACACTTAAGATTCCACCTCCATATGCTCAAATTAACACCTCCATCCCACTAGCCTCACACCTCCTGCCTACCCTAAAATGTATTGGCACTCCTGAACACCAGACAAGTCTAACCAATTAACTCTACTCTCTGCCAGCTCCCCTTAAACCAGCCACCAAGACTCACTCACCCAAATTAACCCCCATAACCAGCCTGCCCTTACTTGCCATTTCTCCATTGCCATTCACTGCTAGTAGTACGACTCCCTGCTTGGGTGCCACACGCCTACACAGACTCACTTCCAGACTGACCAAATCTCTCAACCCGACTCCCACCACCAATGACCCCCCCCCGTAGAACCCTCACAGTCTCACTTGCACAAGCACCACCAGCCTACACTGCCACCAATCCCATACTCCGTTGCCCACAACACCCCCACTTTCCAAATTCACTAAACTAGACCTCACCATCTCTTCCTACCATCTTCCCCCTCATTACACACCCAGCTAAAACCACCCCCAAACCAACCAACACACACGCCAACCCCCCAACACACCACATCATTTTGTCTGCGCCCTGATAAATGAACGCTCAATCTGCGAACATGAGCTTGATGTACATGACCTCATACAGAACCTAAACCTTGACCTGCTCACCATCACGGAAACCTGGCTGAATGATGTGACAGAGATGGCCCTTCAGGAGGTGGGGTTGCCATTATATCCAAAATTGCCATCCCCATTAGATCCTCCCCTCTCGCACCCCTTGCAGGCTACAAACTCTTCTTAGCTAAAATAGAACCTCACCCCCAAACAACCATCAACCGCCTCCTCCTCTAACGACAACCCAATAAACTCCCCAGATCTCAAAATACCTTCGCTCATCGCCCCTTTGTTAAAACCCAATACCAAACTCGAGCTCCTGAGTGACTTCACCCTAGGTTTCAATGATCCCTCTGACCAGAAATCCATCGCCCTCACCACAGCCTTCGATGAGATGAACCTCACCCAAGCGGTCTCTGCTCCGACCCACTCCAAAGGCAGAACTCTTGACTGGATCCAATCGACCAACATTCCCACCCAAGTCACTGACATAAACCCTGTACCTTGGAAAGACCACTCTGTGATTCAATTTTCAATCACACCCAAAACCTCTAATAAAAATGATGAACCTCCACTCATCATTGCCAGTAACACCCGTGAACTAACTAAAGAAATATTGAAACCCACCATTCTCGCCTCTCTAGAGTCGGTGTCAGACAGTACCGGCCCTGAAGCCATTCTCAATGCCTACAATTCAGCTCTCCTCAATGTACTCGACCAGCATGCCCCCCTCAAAACCTCATCTATTAAAAAAACCTTCACCACAATTGGTTCACTGAAGAACTCATCACACTTAGCAAACTGAAACGCGCCAAAGAACACCTCTGGAGGAAGCACCCCATCCCCAGAACAAAGAAGCCTTTTCAGACTCAGCCTCCCCATACAAAAAAGCCAACATCACCACCAAAGTCAGCATCCATAACACTTGCATCGTTGAAGCTAATTCCAACACCAGAGAACTTTTCAAAATACTAAAGGAGCTCGAAACCCCAGCCTCTCCATCCACCAGCTTCCCCAAAGTTAAAGCCTGGTCCTCCCTGGTTCAATCAGCCCTTATGAATAAAATCCCAACCTTCACAACAAAACCATTGCTAAGACTTCCCTGCTACTCCCCACCAAGGACACCCCTCAACCCAGCCCCACACACACCTCCAATAAACCCCTTTTAAATTCTCCCCCGTCTCCCCTTGCCAATGTCTTCGCGCCATCCAACGTCTCAAAGCCTCCAACTGCATAGGTGACATCTGCCCAGCCAACCTCATCAAAATCTGTGCAGAACCCCTTGCTCCTACCATCGCAAAATGGATCAATGCCTCCTTCAACACCCGCACAATCCCAAACTCCATCAAAGAAGCATTGATCACAACACTCCTGAAAAACAAACACTCTGGATCCCTCAATTCCCACCAACTACCACCCCATCACAACCGTATCCTATCTTCTGGAAATCCTTGACCGCACTGCCTACTTCCAACTCCGAACCGATCTAGAAACAAACATCATACTTGGCACCAGACAATCCGTCTTTAGGCCCAGACACAACACTGAATCTGCCCTCCTCGATCTTAAAATCCAGCTTGACCACATCCACGAGACTGGAGACCTTGCCATCCTCCTCCTACTCGACCTCTCGGCTGCCTTTGACATCATTGATCACGACATCCTCTGCCACCACCTCACAAATTTGTTCAACCTCTCTGGCCAAGCAACCGACTGAATAAAGTCCTTCCTAAGCGAACAAACCTCAAGAGTCTTCACAGTGTCCGAATCTGTGGATCCCACATCCGTTTCCTTTGGTGTCCCCCAAGATCCTGCCTCTCACACACACTGTACAACATGTATACCAAGTCACTCTTCGACCAACTGAACAAACTAAATATCCCCTACATCAACTTTGCAGATGACACGCAGGTCCTCCTCAAACTCACTGGCAAGTACGAACTTGACTCTGACAATATCAACCTGGCCTTTAGCATCATCCAGGCCTGGATGGCTAATTACCACCTCTGCCTCAATGATGATAAGACAGAACTATGCATTGTTAGCTCCCCCTAGCGCCTCAAACACCTTGACCCTGCTTTCACCTCTTTCCGCATCTAGGGAAACATTACCCCTGTCTCAGCCCATGTCAAAACACTGGGGGTCTATCTTGACGGCAAGCTAAACATGCATAAACATGTTAAGGCTGTTTCCTCATCCGCTGCCTACTCAACAAAACATATCAATCTATCTAGGACATTCCTCACTAGCAACAACTGCCTTACATGTGCTAGAGTCATCATAGGCTGCAAACTTGACTACTGCAACGCAATCCTTGCATGTACTTCCTCAGAAAACCTTAAAAAACAGCAACTAATCCAAAACAATGCCCTCAGAGCGGGGTGGGGGAAGAAACGATCTGACCACATTTCCAATGTGAGATGCAAAGCCCACTGGCTTCCAGTTCAGGCTCACATTGAGATTAAATTCCTTTTGATCACTCACTGATGCCTACACAACCCTGCCCCATCCTACCTCACCCACTGCATCTCAAAAAAAAAGAACCCATACGTAGCCTATGCTCTTCTGCTTGTACCTTATTATCTACCCCAAGATTCCCTAGAAAAAGAGCAGAAGGAACCAGCTTCAAAGTCATCGCTCCCACCATCTGGAACATGCTACCTCCCAACATCAAAGAAGACCCCTCTTGCATGTCCTTCCACAAAAACATCAAAACATTTCTGTTCAACACATATAATTGATTACACATGCTCTCCCTCTACTCTTATATGTCTGCATGATAACTACCTTGCGAGACCATGTTGGCAGTGTGTGTCTCTAATGTACTGAAAATTCTGTAACCTCTAGCACTGTGATACCTCTGGGTCTTGGGTGCTATCATTAAATGCAATAAATAAATAAATAGAGAGCATTTGCGAGATATCTTTTGGAAGATATCTGCCAGATAAGCCTAAAATTGTGTTTTAGATTTGGAGGTCTCATAAGATTTTCTGAAGCCACGCACAGCCCAAAATTACATATTTTTCCCAGAAATGCCATATCAACCAAGCATTGCGAGGGAGCGGGAACCAATGCAATTGGTTTTGTAGGGCAACTCTTGAAGAAATCCAATAGATGCAAGTCATCAACAGTACACAGGAGCATTTCTTCAACATATTTTCATGATGCCTTTTCCCACAATATGTGCCAGTATAAAACATTTTCACACTGGCTATACACATACTTTTCCATGCTGAATGCACCATTATACCGTAGTATTCCCATATAAGAACATACTCATATTTTCCTGGCGCATAATGCCATTAACAATACTATAACAAATCATGTCCATGTTTGTTCTGCCAATATATGGCAGTATCTACATGGAAGAACATACTCCAGGTGGCTTTCCTATTAAAAAAACATGCCACAGTATGAAAACATGTCCAAACAGGCTGCACCAAAATGCCAGTCTAGCTACGTTATAACACTTATCATGCTTGCTTTATCAATGATGCCCAATACCAAATGTCATGCCACAGTAAGGAATGGCTAAAGTGGTTGCATAAAAATGCCAGTCTTGATTCATAATAACACTTATCAAGCCTGCTTTACTAAAGATGCCCAATACAAAATGGCATACCACAATATGAAATGGCTAAACTGGCTGCATTGAAATGCCTGCCTCGCTACATAATAACATTTACCATGCCTCTTTTATCAAAGATGCCCAATACAAAATATTATGCCACAGTAAGAATGATACCACTGATCATGATTGCTTTATCAAAGATGCCCAATAAAATCTGTCATGCCACAGTAGAAATGGCTAGACCGGCTGCATAGAAATGCTAGTCTATCTTTATAATAACACTTATCATGCTTGCTTTGTCAAAGCTGCCCAATACAAAATGTCATACCACAATAAAAAAAATGGCAAGACTGGCTGCATTAATATAACAGTTTAGCTACATAATAGCACTCATCATGCTTGCTTTATCATCCATCCATGCCCAGTAGAAAATGCCACGCCTGCCTCCTGGTGCGCAAGTGCCTCACACTCAGACATAATCACATTAATTTTGAATTTGATGTTTGAGTGCATGGTGGTGGGACCCCAGGGGCATACATCTGTCAGCTGCTGGGGTATCAGGGTACAGCCATGGAACTTTTGACTGGGCATAGATGCCCAGTAAAAACTGCCATGCCTGCCCCCTGGGGCACCAAGCACCTCACAGGCACACAATCAATTGTGTGCGTGCGAGGTGCTGGGGGCTCCAGGCATGGCATTTCTTACTGGGCATCTATCATAGATGCCCATTAATAAATGGGATGCCTTCCCCCTTGCCTCTACAGCACCTCACATGCACAGACAATCAAGGATGGGTGCATGCAAGGCTCTGGAGGGCTTAGGGGTCAGTCATGACCTTGCATATGAGGTGCTAGGAATTACAAGCGGACTGGACTGGCATTCTTTACTGGGCCCCAGCGCCTCACATGCACATGATGAATATCTTTGTGTATATGCGAGGCTTTGGGGGGCACAGGGGTCAGGCATGATATGTTTTACTGGACATCTATGATAGATGTCCAATAAAAAAATACCATCCCCATCCCCTGGGTCCCAGGGTGCCTCACAGTTACACACAATCAACATGATTATGTGTGCAGGCGAGGCGATGGGGGCGGGGGGCATGCATGGTAGTTCTTACTGGCCTTCTATCTTAGATGTCCAGTAATAAAATATGATCCCCATCCCCTGGGCCCCAGAGAGCCTCACAGATGCACAAACATCAACATGATGCAAACATGCTTTTTTTACTGGACATCTACTATAGATGTATAGTAAGAAAAATACCATCCCTGTCCTCTGGGCCCCACAGCACTTCAGAAAGAGAGCTGATTTTGTCCAGTGGGGAGGGGATTGTGCAACAAAGGCATTATTAAAATGCCTTTGTTATACAACCCTCCTCCCCCACTCGCCAAAATCAGCTCCATGGACCATCAAACACACACACACACACATGCACACATTCACACAGTATTCACACAGCAAGCACTTGCTCACTCGTAACAACTCAAGCATACACATATCCATACACATATTTAAATATTAAATAAATGAACATACAAAGACATTCACACAATATTCATACAGCAAACATGTGATCATTCACACAGCACCCATCATACACTCACTTATAATAACACCAGCATACACACAGTCATACAAATATTTAAATAAGAAAAGAACATACAGACACACACATTCACACAGCAAGCACTCAAACATTCACCCATCATAATGCTCACTCACTCATAACACAAGCATACACATATTTAAATAATAAATAAAAAACATGTTAAATCAACATAAACTTACCTGGCTTCTGCCCCGGTCCTGAAGTTTCCTTCCCAGGGCTCCAGCCCCTGCAAGCATGAACAGGCATCAGGAAGCAAGAGCTTCCTGGTTCCTGCACATGCGCGCAGGGGCCTGAGCGTGGGTGATGCAATGCCCGGCTCCAACCTGCTCTATCTGTATCTACGAGGAAGTGCAGGAGCGCTTCCTCGCAAATACATACATGCAGTTCCCCAGACAGTATTTCTAAGAAGCTATGCAAGGCTGGGGAATCAAAACACCTGCAGCCTTGCATGGCTCATTGAGTATGAGCAGTTGGGGTACTGAACTGTCAAAGCGAAACGTGGTTTACCTTTGACAGCTCAGCCAGCCGAGAGGCGCTCTCTCATCTGGAAAAAGCAGCTGAGGGAGTGATGTGTGTTTCACTGAGCTGACATCTCGTCTCCTCCATAATGGGCGAGGGGGCCAATGGGTTGACACCCCCTCTCCCATTATGGACGAGGCACCCCTGCATCCCAGTGACTTTGGCCCACCAATCACAGTCTGGAATGTTCCAGGGTTCTGATAAATGTCCCAGCTCATTTCTTGATTCTTTATGGTTTGGTTGTACTTGGCTGTTAGGTGGTGGAACATGACTGATCCACACTATGAGAGAGCATCAGAGCTTGTGCTGTTACCACTGAGAGATGTATTGTGTATATTTTTCACATTTCATTCCTTGTGTCATTAATAATCTGTAATGTCCTTGTTTTGTTAAGTTCCTTAAAGTTTGATTCCTTCTTCTCGAAGCCCTTTGTTATTGATTGTTTTGTAATGTATTTCCTCATTCCATCACAACGATACAAATATACGCTTTTTTGGTTTATATTTGTAAAGACCATGCAAAGACCCTATGTGAAGCCCTTTGTGAAGGTGTGTTCTTTGAATCCCTTCCTTCCACCACCACAAAAAGAAGAAAAGAAACCCTTTGTCAAAAAAGTTATTGAACCATTAAACACTCTTGTCAAAATCAGTCCCTTAGTGCCCTCCACAACTATTATGATGAAAACAAGTGCAACTCTTTCGGAGCTTAGCATCTTTAAATGAGGGGAGGGTAAAGGATGTTGGGTACACATGTTTGTAGATTCACACCCTGTTGTTATGTTATTTGATATTTGCATAACACCTACTGTCATTGTTGTGAAATTGAAGCGCAGTGGGGTATAAGGCCCCATGAAAGACTGTAGTATGTACAAATAAAATGAAAATAAAAAGAGCATTATATTGCATGCAAATAGTAATTAGAATTAGGTGACTATTCAATTACTAACAGAAATGACTAGTTTAAACATTCTGAGAACCATGCAGACCATTTTAGGTGCAGATATGACTGCTATGTCAGTGACTATGTGAGAGGATGGCCACATTGTTCATGGGACTCAGCTTTATTCTGCGGGTTGCATTGCAAGAGGGGGAATAGGTATTATAAATATTCTATCAACCCCTGAGACAAGTGTCTATAGTTAAGGGCTTTACATGTAGATCACATGCACACTGAAAATATGCAGTCACATGCAAATTACATGCACAATTGCCAGATATGTGAAATATATCAATCCCCCCTGTATCGCCACAAGCCTAACACTAAACCACAAGCACAATGACAAAACAAAATCAACATGCACACTTGGCAGTCACATCTGTAGCACATTGCAAGATACCTCCAGCCATCTGATGGACCCATGGGCATACTCAGTTGACAAATCAGTTTCATATGAGGATATGTATAAATGACAAAATATCGTTGGGAATGATAAGGTAACAGTATCCTGAAATATCTTTCTGAAACATTTCGTATGTAGACCGTCTCTTACTTACAAATGAAAGTCTATCACATAAATGAGGCTATATGGCTGAAGGGCTTATCAGTGTAAAGGATAGCGTATCATACAGTACCATCAAAGTGTGTCCTGTACAGGACTTGCCGCAGTAATTTTTAAGCAGTCTTTTGAGATTCAGTGCCTGATTCACAGAACGTTTTCCTATGGCATTGCGCCACTATAAACCACTTCCGTGAATCCGCATTAATACTTTCAATGTGCATGTAAATGAGTTCCTGCTCTGTGTTCTGCATGTGTTGCTTCTACTCAGGTTCAGTTAAAAACAAGCACTAACAATGGCTACCTTTCCGGCTTATGTATAGGTTAATAGATAGGCATTTGTGAGGCATTGGCATCATGCGTTTGGGTGCTTGCATCATTTTCCAGCTTTTGGCATGTAATGGCTAATTCAATTATGCCAGTGCTTGTGAAATATCTGCTGCTTAATTTCTAGCTATTTGTATCTTTAATCTACTTGATGTGCATTCAGGGACATGGCTATGTAGGCATTAGGTGATGGGCGGATACAGTGAGAGTATCAGTGCATTACATCATTGGGTGGCGGGGGTTCCTAAAGTGATGTGGGAAGAGGGAGCTAAAGATTCTGAGGATGCAAGATAAGTAAACGATGATTTAGAGGGTCACTGTGAAGGGTCAGAAAGCTGTGGGGAGCACACGGAGGCAGAAATGGAGGGTAAATAGCTGTAGGAAGATGCGAAGAGCTGGATTTGGGCTGAGAGGAAGAGCAATTGCAGGATGGCGATGCAGGGCAGGAGGAGTAGCATGTGAAGGATCATGAGGTGGCATCAGCGGAATATGAGGCAGTCGGACAGAAAAAGGCACATGCAGGGCAGGAAGGGGTCAATAAGGAGGCAGGTGCGGGTCTGGAGGAATCAGGGAAGCTGGTGGTGGAACATCAAACAGAGGCCGGGCATGAGGAGGATGTGGATATGGAACAGAAAGAAGAGTGGCAGGAGGAGTAACGGCAGAGAAGTGGAAGGATGAGGAGGTTGACAATCTGATGCTGGTGACACCCGTCTTATTGTGAGGGCAAGGCAGGCAATAGGATGGGACACATTAAAGGGTACCACCCGTAAACTCTCCATGGCATGAAGAGATATCTAAGACTTATGTTGCCTTAATTAGCCAGGCAAACAAGGAACCCTCATCCATTGGTGCAGAGGAAGCATCTGCCATCATATCTCGAGAGGCAGGCCATTTCCCAACCATGATGTTGATTATGGCAGCATAATAAAAGGACCTAACTACAAGCAGTGGCAACAGCCACAACTATCAGTTATCTCTTCACTCTTTTGAGCGCAGGCCACCTTATGGAGGAAAGGTTGACTGTGAATTTATATGGATGCAGTTGGTGGAAGCAGCCAACATAGTCACCTGTTCTGGCAGGCAGGCACTCACTGCCTGCATTGAAGGGTGGTTGTCAGTTGGTGGGGAGTTGGGGGACGTTTAACTCTCCATGATCACCTGTGTGCTCATCACCATACCGTCCCTCACTAAAGTGAGTGTGTGGACGTCGATAGCAGTTCCGTAATGAAATGGCAGAGAGCATCGTTCAAGAACATTCACATTCATAATGTGCACATTTACATGGACTTCCCCCATTGCCCAAGCTCACTGCATCTCTTTCTACTCTCCTCATTCAACCATGCAATCTAGCATCCTCTTCTATCTCCCTGTCCCCATCAACCATGTGCATACTTTCACCGCTGCTCCTTTTCTTGCTCCACAACTGGAACCCAAGACACCAAAAGACCATCAGTATATATGCATTAAGGCCAGCCCTCACACCATTTCCTAAACTTTTATCCACACCTTCCAAGCACATTCATGCCCTTTCATCCTTTCTCCCAGACCACCATGTGCTTGCACCTTTGTGTACATTCTCTCCGTTTCCTTGATTTTCTGTTCTCTGTCTGCAGTTCATGTCCTACCCTTCAAATATTATCACACAGGAGACACTAAACCAAATGTGGCATGTACATGTATCTCCTGTAATCGGGAGAACGCAAATCATTCCCACATGGCCAGTTCCTATGAATGGGGGAGAGCTCACATTCTCATGTGTGTACTCAGAGTTGGCCCTATTGAAAAGGTTCTCTCACCTCTGCTACTCTGGTTATAAAACAGCAAAAACAGGACATAAAAAGAGAACTGTTGTAGCATACCAGTTAATATCATGCCATCATGATATAACAATCACACTTGCCTACAGTCAGTCACTAGAGCAATCCATTTTCCAACCACAAACCCCATGAAACAACCCAGATCTATTTTCTGGTGTGTCACATTAAACAAACACCATGGGCCTCATTACGAGGTTGGCGTAACCTGCTGGTGTTACCGGCGGGTTGCCGCCAACTCAGTAACACCCTTACCGCTCAGGCAGCATTTTTCTCCAGGTTAAACAGCTGCGCACACCTCCCCAGGTCAGTGCATTTTTGGCTTGTTTAACACAGATGACACGTCCTTCTGTGTCCATTGATCTATAGATGTTTCATACACTAGCTGTATCCTGTGTTACACATTTTCGGTTAACCTGTTAGAAATACTGCGTTACGAATGTTTTACATATAGACCCCACGTCAAATCTGGAAAATGAAATTCCCCAAATGTGTAATCGTGGAGAAATCATGCCTCCCTCTGTGCCTCGGTTCTTATATCTGGCTAAAATTAGAGCACCTGGAAACGTGGGTGGTAGATGCATGTAAACAAACTGAAGGTAATTTGCCAGCACTACCTGTGATGTCACTGGGGCGCCGGGTCAAATGACATCACTTCCTGTGGTATCATCAGGGTTCAAGAGTCGTGTGATGTCACTTCCGCTACCCCTGGCATTTTGGTGAAATGACGTCCCTGATCAAAGCCCTTATTTTGATGTGGCTGAGTGATAGCAGTGATAGAGATCCCATGAGTGTGTGTTTTGGGCAGGTGGGGTTGGGTGGCACTAGCAAAGCAATATTTAATGGGAGGGCAAACAACAGGCTTCCTGTCATCACCTCCCATCTGCCACTGATATGTACTCCTATGCCAATACAGTTCCTCTGTAATAGCCAGAACGAAAAAGAAACGTATGGTCGGTGACCTTGTTAACACCTTGTTAAAAAATAAAAGCCCACCTTTTTGCATACACTGCTACCCCACCACCAATTGCTTCCTCCTATGGAAGTAAAGCTGAGGACTAATTAGGGGATTAATACTATGAAACATTCTGTGACTGATGAAGCGTCTCAGAAAAAAGTGACCACTAACAGGAAAACAGATCCCTGTAAACAGCGCGTCAGAGGAGCACAGCCATTTCCTGCGTTGCTGGCATCTGTAATTCCAGAGAGCTTCTTAACATGTGCACAGAGACAGAGCGTCTGTACACAGAACTGACCGCCGACTGAATGCAGGGAGTCTAATCAGAACTTTGATAAGTATCGTGCACAGCCATTGAGAGGCAGTTTGTAAGAAACTTGTATACCTCCCACATTCAAAAACGGAAGGGCAGCACAGAAGTCAGAGAAAGGCCATAAGGTGTGTGACCTGCCACCTGCAGCGTTTATACGAAGGACAACCGTGTGTGCTGCATTGGAGATCCTGCAGTGAGCGTCTCAGTAACAGCAGGTGCTATCAATCTCAAGTTCTCAGAATTTCATTTTGCAAAAACTTTCAGATTTAATTAACCCATGCCACGTTTTCAGCATGCAGGTTTACAAGGAACACTGCAGTGCCTGTGTCCAAGCGTTGTGCAGGGGAACTTGTAAATGAAATAAATATTTGCCAATTTGTATTGCACACCCAGCGGTGCAAAGCGACAGGAATGAAGGTTTGGAATTGAATTACTGAAACCTTTTTTTCAGACTGTTCTTTTATTCCAGTCAAAATTGAGGTTTTGTACTAAACATCGAACATGTGCTAAAACAATGATGGTGATGGTTAGGCTGACTGACACTAGCGCCAAAATAATCCTTCAAGGCGCAAAGTTTGCCACACAGGTCTGATAATGCACCTCAAATGTCACCTGAATGTCCCCGGCATGCCATGCCCTATGGCCAAAGAATGTCAAGCTGTGTAGGACAGTGGGCTGTGCCGACTCGTCCTCTGTATCCAGTAGCCCACATGAAACTGGACTTGAAAACTCCCTTGGTAATGCTTTCTTTCTCCTCAACATAAAGAGTGATTGCCCGGGCAATGGCCCGGATTCAAACCCTTGATTCATACAGCACGCACATCACTTTCTCAGATGCATTAACACACTGGGCTATCTAACTACCCTTAAGCAAGCTTTGTACATCCCCTACATGAAATCAGGATGCCAAACTAATGTCTACTGTATGAAAATGCTGATTGTTTAGGATGTAGAATAATTGGGGTAGGGAACGTGATCACATGTGTTCAATAATAATTAATAGGGAATGCATTCAGGGAATATACATTGCTGCCATTAGGAGCCTTGTGTTGAAAGTGGGCCGAGCGACTCCAGCAGTCACCTTTCACTACAGTCGCCTTCAGAAATGAAATGTCGTGAATATTTAGAACCAGGCCAGCAGGTGTAATTTAGGACAAAATTGGAAATGATTTAACATTTTTATTTTCATAAACAAAATAAGCCAATGACCAAACTATTTATATATCAAGAGTTACAAGAGATTTCAGCAAATACAATTGTGAACGTTTTTCTCATCCCACAGCAGTAGAGACATGTCTGGTAGGCAAGCCAAGCACAACCGTGTTCTTGACACCTATCTGCAGCCAGGGAATTGTCCTGACCCAGTGTTAGGGAGAAGTCTCAAAATGTGCTAATTCCTCTCTACCTTAGAGACCCCCAGCTCTTTTGCTGAACTTTGGAACACTGTACCTTTTAATTCTATTTTTGTGTTTATTTATTTTGGTTGTGGAGTTTTAAGATAACTCCCTGGGCATATTTCCATGCGTGTTAGACAGCACCCTCAGTGCAGTAACACAGGGATGCATTTTTAGACTTCCCACAGGTTTAAATACCTTCTCTGGGATAAAATACTGTGTCTCAGAGAATATAAAGTGAAATTGACTTTACTAGTCTTTCTAAATTCCTAGACCCAGCACACACCATCTTACAATGGAGTGCTGGAAGGGTTCCCTAGTATCCCCTGTGTCTAGATACTCATGTAGCAGTCAAATGCTACCCTTTCCTATTGAAAAGGCTGGTGGCAGTGGTTTTATAACGAACTACCATGATTTTTCCCGAACGCGAACACTGGTAGCTAAAAATCACAGGAGCCATGTTTTTCAAGATGGCGCCTTAAGGCCCTTTGTTTAAACAGGTCCTGGTCTTCTTTTTTCACCATTTCTTTTTGGAAAGGTCCTTCTAGTGTTTGTCTCTGCGCGCCAAACCAGGTTTTGTCCCTTTGTTTGTATGCCTTTGGCAGGCTTCAGGATTGAAGACCGCCTCTAGCGTCTGAGTGTCTGGGTTGGGCAGGAAGTGCGGGAGGTGCCCGGAACTCCCTGTGCCTAGTTTCCTAGGAGACCCAAATGGACTCTGTCATGATTGGCTGGCAACTGTCCCGCAAGGACAGTCAACCTGCTGGGTGAGTGACAGCTAGGCTGGAATAAATGGGAGTAAGCTGTTTAAAAGGCAAGTCTCTTGGTCTGGAAAGCAGAGTCGACCACTGGAACAAAAGAACGAGAGAAAAGCTGGAAGAGGACGGCTGCTGCAACTCCTGGTCATTGGTTTACCCGGTGAAACCCTGCTGCAGGTCCGATTGGCAAGTTCATCTCGACAGCGAAGCCCCTTCAAGGATGACTTCTTCCTTTGAGTTGGTGGGACCAATCAACTCGTAAGCCACCTGGATAGCATACTCAAGGCTGGTTAGGATTAACCACTAAGAGGGACACCAGCTTGTGCGCTTTAATCTATAGCTACTGGAACTGAAGTGACTCCATCTTTTTTGATTTTTTGACGATCCCGTACAGTGCAGTAGTCCCCCGATGTCCTCCCTCTTGTCCCCGCGACTGAAGGTCAGGAACAGTTGTGGGGAACCAACGTCTTCAGCTGCATTTTGTTCTTCATACTAAGGTGCTGTGCCAACCCGATTGAGAGAACACCACTCTCGCGGTGAAAGTAGGTGAAACTTTCCCAACTTGCAGGCCTAATCAGCATGTGACCTGATGTATGATTCTTTTTCGCCTAAACTATTTCTGAGAACTTTCGCAAAGAGTTTACTGTTTGATACCAGAACTGCTTTTTCCTATCCAGACCACTAGCCCATTGACTTTGGCCTGTCCTATTGACTTGAATTGAACTCTTCTGGTGAACTGAAACTATTTGCACTGTTTAACAAGTATATGTGATCTATTCTACTTATCTTGTTCCATCTGCTCATTTCTAAGTAACTGAACTGCCATTTGACTCCTATTTCAGGGAAGCTCAAACTGTCTAAAAATCTTGAAGTTGTGTACTGAAGTCTATTGGTTTATATTACTAAGTTGCCTCCTTCTAGTGTAATGCTTTCTAAATGATTGTGTAATAAATGACTAAGTGTTTTACCAAGGAACCTTGAGTATAAGTGTTTATTTGAACCACTGTGATTGAAAGTCTTGAATACTTGTACTGCTCACATTCACTCTTGAGATAAGCCTGGCTGCTCAGCTTGCTACCAAAAACTGTGTGGAAAGACTTATACCAAAGATTGGTTTGGCTAACACCTGTAGTCCTAATTGTGTGTAGTGGTCCCAGAGGGTACTGCATGCAAGTCTGCCTAACACCCAGTAGTCTCTGTCCACCACTGTATGTGCCCCCCACAGCCATACTATGACTTACCACAAGTTAAGGCCCTGCATGCACGTGGCACTGCCACTGCCTCCGATGATCTTTTGCTGCTTCAGGCTCAGCTAGCTAGGCCCAGCGATCACGCCCTGACTTACACAAGGCATCGGCTAGCTGAGGGCTCAAAGACTCATTCCACAGACCCCAACAAGTGAGAAGGCGCACAGCTTTGGCACTGGTGTGACCTGACCTCACCCAAACTCAGGCTAACAAAATTTAATTGGCTGAGGAACAACCAATGAAACACATGTTAACCCCATTTAGTTAGTTCTATTACTATGCAGATCCTGTGTCTGCTTACACTGCACTGTTTGTGCAAACATGACTACAGGAAGCGGGCCGCAGCTCTAGCGCCCCGCCAGCCTCCAACATAATAGGTTTACAGTCCTTACACTAACTGTGTGGACCCCTACGAGCTACGTGCATTATAGAATGCAGAAACTGCGTCAACATGGGACTCACCCTCTGCCTATTTATGCAGGTCCCATCCAGGCCCTGTCATGCTCATGTGATCATTATTTATTTATTTGAATAAAATTTGTAGCAGGTGGCACATGTTGTACTACAGTAAAAGTACTTTATATAAATGCCCCCCACACCCTAAATACGCAGCCACCACTGGTACCGGGTGTCCACCTCCACAGATCAAATGCACAAGAGAAACGAACTTTGCATCAACACTAATTGCCCAATACAACACTGACCCGAGTGTCCAATACCCCTAAACCACACACCCATGAAACAACAATTCTACCACTCCTGGATGTCCAACATCCCGCCAACCAAATGGTGTTCAATACATGTGTCCAACACCCAAGGTGGCACGTAGCTAATTTAAGCTCACCACCAGACAGTCGCAATAAGCACTGGCCACCCAGAACCTAACTGGCGGATTGCAAGACCCCCAGCTAAGCGCACACAACAAGACATACACACAAGCAACCTCACTAACATAAGGCCTTGTGTTTTCCTACCAGTCCTGTACACCATGATACATAATATGAGCATGCACAGCTATGGTGCCCAGTTAATCTCAGGCTACCCAGTACACAGTGTTCTTGCACATACTTTAGGTGATGGCCTGTTATAACCCTTTGTTTACCATTTGAAAAAATCTGCACTTTGGATTTTTGTGGTGAGCTACAATGTGGCCTACTATGCTCACCTGATTGTGTATGCAGTGGTGGAGATCGCACTGGTGGGCTGGCTTCCAAAAGCTCATCTTTTGAACTTCCAGATCGTACAGGTTTTGAGTAAAACAATTGTTCAGATGAGTATCGTTGTCTTCCCCTGCCATATCTGTAACTAGGACATTGTCCTCCTCCTCGGTATAAGTGTTTTTCAGAATCATGTGTGGTTGCTTCCTTGCTTCCTGCACTCACAGGGCTCAAAACCTGTATCTGGCTCATCATCTTCATTGTTCTTTGACTCAATGGATTTTCCATTTTTTTTTCCCATTCAACTTTCCATACGCAGCTTCTCTACACTTTGTGCTGTTTCCGCTTTGTGCTGTTTCCACTGACTCACCATTTTGTGTTGTTTCCACTGACTCACCGTGCCCCTCTACAGCACGTGTTGTTTCTCTTGGCTTATCATGCTACTCTCCACTTAGTTACAGTTGAATATAATTTACTCCTGCCCACAAATAATTCTAAGACTTTTTCTCAGCAACAAGTATTTACACAAAACGCTGTCCCACTCTGGTGGAGCAACTGCATACAATCTATTATCACCCACAAAGAACTCTGGGATGATGTTCACTTTACTCAGAGAAAAATACCACTTTCATTGTGTCATGCAATTTGGTCATTGGTATACTCCCCTTCTCTAGTAAAAGTTGGTAGTAGTCACCTTTAGATGGCACACTCAACACAATCAATGAATGCACTTGCTTACCTGCACAAAACTCTAAGGCATTTGTGTGCAAAAAATATTTTGACTCATCACAAAAATATGGCTGGCTGGATATAATCTAGTCCTTCCTGCAAATAATTATAATACTTTTTCACCAACAGGTATTTCGTCCAGAAGAAATGTGTGCAGTCAAACAAAAGCACCTAACATGATCTTCCTCTGTCTCAAAGAAGTATGTCTTTTTGTATGAAACAATGATTTTGTCTCATTACCAATCGATTACCCAATCAGTTAGAACCACAGAATACAATCGACTCCTGCCTCCAAAGAATCCCAAGACATGGGGCCTCATTCCGAGATTGGAGGTAGTCATGGCGCTATTTGTGCCATGACTGCCTCCAATAATGGGTCTGGCACTGGTATGGTTCAATGGGGATTTACCGGTGTACTCCGACCTTTGCGGTAAGTCCCCATTGAAAAAGCCATTGCAGTACCGTTATTGGCTCTGAATTCCCTTAATGGGTCCCGTCCATAATGCCTGGTCAGACCAGGCGTTACAGGAGGGACCCGCTAAGGGAACTCGTAGTAGGGCGGTATCGCTTACTGCCCTACTCGTAATGAGGCCCATGATCTATGCTTCAAGTATTTTGGTTGTCACAAACACGATCACCCACTCAGTTATAGCCACTGACAGGAGCTACTCTTTCCTCCATAGAATTATAAGACGTAATCTTTGCATTATGTATGTTGGCATGTTACTTTTTCTCATGTGTATATATTTGTCATGAGATGCTCTCCTCACCTAGTAGTAATCATTAGAGTATACAAAATAAATGGTGGAATCACTACAGCCAGTGAATGGGTTCTCCTGCCTCAAAAGAATTCTTTTTTGCAAAAACTATTTTGTCTGAACACAGAAATATAGCAAATTCAGTTGCAGCCACTAAACAGAATGTGCTCCTGCCTGAAAGGAATGTATAAGACTTTGTGTACACAGTCTGGGGCAATTTGTAGCAATGCCAAAAACTGGCATGCAAATCCAGAATTCTCCCCACAATTTCCCTAAACCACCATTCTGAGGTGGGTGTACAAAATGGCAGGTAGCAGTCATGCGTTCCACACACAAAACTGAGTGTCTCCCTGTTTTGGAGGACATCGCCAAGGAAACACTTTTGTTAAAGAGCACAACTTTTCTTATGTGTCAAAAGAGTGCCGAAGGCCCAATGCAGTGGTCTGTGTAACAATAGAAGAGTGTTCCTTGGAGGAACAAAGCCTTTCATAAAGGTAACATATTCTGTGCTAAAAAGAATATGGTGGCCTGAAATCGAAGCCTGCAATGTTGCATGTCCGTACTTCAGGGCCTACCATCATCCATAGTGACCACCTGTACTGCAGTGCTAACACTTCAAGGTAATTCTACTCGCAAAGCACACATTTTGCGTTAGAATAAAAGGAGTTACACTATGGCACCTGTGAGGTGTTGATAACAGTTACTGCCAGAGAAATGATTTAGTAAAATAGCTAGTTTTTAGCACATTTAAGAGCTGGAAAACATGACAGAGCCCCTCCAATCTTTCTACCCTTCTCAGAATGATGCTGCTGGAACCTGAAGGGGAGCATGTTGGCTTTCCACTCTAGTTTTTGAGATCGTTCTCAGTGTGGCCCTGACATGTGTCTAGGCGCGTTATAAATGCCATATCATATCATAGCTCAGATGCTTAGCAACATGTGTAGTAAGAAAAGTGTCACTGTTTACCTGAGAGTGCCACCAAGCACCTTAGTGCACAGATGTTTGTATTGACAATAAACAAGGGCCCGTGAACTGACAGCAGAGGGCAGAGTAAGAATGGTATCAGACCAAGCCTGATTTGCATGTGGTCTTTCCCCTTTTGTAATGGCTTAGCAGGCAAAGATAGATGGTCTGGAGGGTTGCCCAGGCAATGCCAAAGGTTAAGATAAATTCTAAACCTTCCAGTCATCACCACTTTTGTTTTGCTGTTGTCACCCCGAGTGGGACGGGTTTGCCCAGATGTAGTTCCCGTGCATGCTGAGCCTAGAGACCCAAGCTACTCCTCACTGATGAGGCCCAATGAGACTGGAACATGTTTGTGGATGATTGTGGTCTCGTGCAGAAGGGAAGTGACCAGGAAGTTCGGGCTGTACTGCCCCTTTTAGGGTGGGACCAAGCCTGATTTTCATATTAGGTTCCCCTTTTGTAATGACTTGGCAGGCGAAGCACAATGGTCTGGAGGGCTGCGCAGAGCAATGTCCAGGGTTAAGATGAATTCTAAACCTTCCAGCCATCACCTCTTTTGTTTTGCATGCCACATTATAGCACACTTTCTCTGTAACTGGAGCTTCCTTATCACTACAGGCCAGGCTGTTCAACCAGCTTCAAGCGTGCTGTACAAACCTCAGCACATGCCACTTTAAAACTGCCCCTTCCTCTGCTCTGTTTAAACTGTAATAGAACAGTAGCATACACATTGCAGTTTTCTTTGGCAATACCCCACATCCAATAGCAGTCGCAACTAACAACCTACAATGTTCTTTCTCCATTTAAGGAAAAACTGCATATGAAAAACGTAACAGGTTTTTTCCGTCACTTTAAGTGCAGCTGGTCGGAAGTGGTTAGAAGCAGCAAACCATGTCAGAGAAAGTTAGCATACAGTTGGAAAAGTGCAACTATGAAAGACACTGCCCTTCAGACTCTGCCATATTGGCACTAGCATGCCACCTCTCACTTCCCATAATCCCAGGGCCCTGGATTGTCACTATTTTTCTGAACATGCTGAAGTGGCGAGGCGTGATAAGCATAGGGTGACAAGATGTCCCGGTTTTCCCGTGACAGTCCGGGGAAATCACCTTCCTTCCCGGGGTCCTGGGAGTTTTTTCCTTTTAGAAACCGCGTCCGGGTTTTTCATGGTTGGGTGGCTACGGTAATTAAAATAGTAATTATTTTTCACAACACTTACAGAATTTTGAAGTTTGGCTCGAACCCCCAACCTTTCAGGTACAAGTCACAACACTTACTGACTGTGCCACAGACTTACTTAGAAACCTTTGTACAGCAAGCCATGTAATATCAATCAGAGATAACGTGTGTTTTGAATTAACAAGATCCATAGACAAAACTGCACAAATGAGATCATATACAGTTCATAGAAAGGAGAAGTGCTGGAAATATGGTTGGGTGGAGGTTGTTGGGGGTGTGTTGGGGGAGGGGCGGTAATTGGTGTGCAGCAATGGGGTAGTCCCTCTTTTATGTTGTTGGCCGTCCCAGTTTTTCGTTTTGGAGATCTGGTCACCCTAGATAAGCATCATCATGCAACATGGGCGCCCTATTGAAATTAAATATGCTCCACTCTAGGAAGCTTGAAACATTTCATTTGGTCCCTACATTTCAGGTGCCCCTCCCTCCCACTTTCCCCGCCCCAGTTCATGACCAGGGGGCGCACTTGAGGGAGAGCGGGTGCCACATTTATTGTGTTGCCGCTCAGGGGGCTACGGCCACTAGGGGCGGCCCTGGCTGAGTATTTTCTCTTGTCATAAAAATGGGCCCACTCAGTTCCAGCCACTGACACTGCCTCTGCCTATCGGACGGACCCATACATCTAGACGCGCATGACCTAGTCATATGTTTTGGCCTAACCCATGGAAAACACGCTGCTTGAACCCCGGATAATCCTGGATTCAGAATGTTACTGAAAGTGTTCATTCAAGCTCAGGGGTCCCAGCGTTTGCTGCAATATTATGCTACCCTTATGGCAGAACAGTGACCAGCCTGCGTTATAAAGGAATTTCGTAATCATATTAAGGAAAACACAACCTGAGACAAGTGCCATTTTCTGATCCTCTATTAGTCAAGATCAAAATAGCATAGCCAAATAACAAGGCCGATTGTGTAAACCCAGAAAGTAAATCCCTTTTTCTTAATTAACTAGTCTAAATCTGGTGTGACATTTTACCTATGTATCTTCTTTATATCTGACTTCCACAAATATTAATTTAATGGCCCTTATTACATATATGGCATACATACATACATACATACATACTAAGCAGTCAGCAGGGGCACAACTGGGCACACCCCTTCCACAAATTAAGTATTACCGGCAGTGCTCTTGCCGGGTGGTACCATACACAGTATGCAGAATGGTCGTTGGTGCCCAAAGAGGAAAGGGAGGGTGACAAAGATAAGGGGCGGGGGGGGGCAAGGCTTGTTCAGGCCCAGTTCTTGGAGCATTCTGTTGCAAAGGGATAAAGGTAAAGAGAGATAATAAAAATAAGAAAAAATCAATACAACAAGTGCAGCATCACAAGCAGAGTAGTGACTGCAAAAGGCGGTGCATCAGAGTGCTCATGGATGAGTACAGCCAAGGTTCAATGCAGAGAGCAGAAGACATGTGATGCAAAGCCCAATCACAGAGATGCACCAAACTGCAGCCCTTGGAGGCACTGCTCATGGGGTAGAGAGGTCGGTTTGAATTGCTGGCTTGTACGTATTTGTATGATCTTCTGTTGATTTTCTTCAGTTTTAAAGCTCAAAGGTAGGCTGTTCTGAAAGCCAGAGGCTCCAGAACTGGCCAGCTCCAAGCTTAGTTTCTTTTTCCTTATGGTAGTGTAAGACAGTCTCTCGCTGGGGTGGATCTCCAGTCATGGGGGAGGGAGGTCTTTTTTAATGTATGATAAATGTAGAACTTGTGAAGGAGGCACTCAACCTTCAAATCTACCCTTTCATTTAGAAGGATTCAATGTAACCTAAACCTAATGCATATTGTGGAAGGGCAAGATGTTTCTAAGCTTGTGGAGGCGGGTGTGACCACATGTCGTTTCTTCTTTTGATTCAACCATAGACATTCTGAAATGTTATTTACTGCTAAAGCATATGTGCACCCTCTGGCAAAATCCTTTCAACTCCAGTAACTTTGCAAACATACCTACATATACCTTCACATGTAAAGGTGATGAGAAGGCTTTTGCTAACTGCGGTATTCACTTACACCCATGTTTTGGTTGGCCAGTTGACACTTTGGAACTGAGTCACAACTTCAAAAGGCTTGGGCATTCATTTAACAAATGAGAGCAGTTTAGGAGTTGCAATATTTATTGAATTGCATTGACCAAACTGGAGAGTTTAATTGAGATTCATACTACCACTTTAACAGTAGGTGACAGCAATTAATCAAAAACAGATCATTTGACCACACTTATTTTGTTTGAGGGTAAATATGTCTATCCCCGTTTTGAGTTATGTATAAAATAGAAGTAGCAGCGGGAACTTATAATTGTTTAATTTAGCTTAGCAGATAGGGGTCTGTATGCAATTTAAAACTATATGATTTGTATGTTTTGCTTGTTGGCATTCTAATCAAATCTGGGCTAAGCTGCGATTAGACCTCTGCTTTCCCTTTGCCCCTTGCTAATTTTCCTGCCCCTACTTTCTGTTATATGTCTTGTCCTGTCCCGTTGTGCGCTCTGGGGCACGCCGGCGTGTGACGCTTTATACAAATTAAAATAAATAAATAAATGATGTAATTTGATAATGCCAGATGGGAAAAAAATATAATGTGGAAGGCACACATGTTATAAGAATACTTTCAAGATAGAGTCAAAAGGTATAAACGTGTGTAGTACAGATGGGCGCATTTGAACATGGGAACAAAAAGGTTCTGAGGTAGTGAAATATGCACAGACAAGCTCTTTACATCTTGCATTGCCTCTGGGTCATTTTTTAATATTGTTCGTGGATGAGGTGAAATGCAGAACCAGAAAAGTGTTGGGAAACAGCAGCTTCTCTGGACGCATCTGGTTTTGATGTGGGTAAAGAGTCTGGAGGCCTCATGGATTCTGAATGTTATTTTGTACATGATGAATAAAGCTGGAATATCCGTAGGTATTCCTTCAGATGACATCCACCATTACTAATTAAGGGCCTGCTACACATGGGTCAATTGGGACTGTTATGTTACTCTTAATTACGCAGGCCCAACCTCTTTTAATGGCTTTGGGATTTGCGGGTGTGCCAGACCTTGTTTAGGTCCCACCCCCAAAAATGGGCATCATGGCTTGCTAGAGCTCCCTCTCAATTTCTTATCCCACTTAAAGCACCGGGTACATAGTTGTAGTCAAAGTGCATTTTGTACCTCACGCAGAACAGGACTTGGGAACCTGGGAACCACTCAGAGTCCTGTGCCATTTCCCACCCAGACAGAGAAATATGAAGAGGACTATGGATGCAGACACTGCTGCGGTCCATCCGATTCCTATACAGCTCTGGAAGGACCTGTGAGTGGGTGAAGCCTTTATTCCCTTCTTAAGGTTGTTTGCTAAAGGTAATTGGCTAAATGAGAAACACTACTCTTACCAAAATGTATGCAGGCACAACTCTTCCAATCCCCAGCTCTGTGTAAGGCATGTGCAGAAGTGTGTGTTTAATGAAGATCATCAGTACACCCAAACGTGTAAACATGTGTTACGTGTGAGCAGAACAAAGTTGCGGTCTCATGATGTACAGAATCTGTTCACCATGCTGTTTCAAGGTTTTGCTAGGCAATGCAATGACTATTTTTATGAGCATTGTTTTGATTGCTTCTGTCGTGTATGGTGTATGTAGATGTAAACCTGATTTGGTGTGACGTGAGTTGTGAGCTTCGTGCATGATATGTAGGATATATTTACCCACTCAACGGCATTGCACCACATCACCAAGCTGCATTGCACAAGCAACAGCACCCTGGCAGCGATGGCTCCTGTGCGCACTAGGACCTCAAAACTGCAAGTTGGCAGCAACAAAAGATGGTTGCACCATCCCCTTGTTGCACCTTCAGACAAGATGCAACAAGGGGACACACTGAAAAAGTATGCCAGTGTGTTCTGAAACATATATGGAATCAAGTGAACAGGCAGCACTGGATTGCTGCAAAAACCAAGAATTCCCCTTCAAAATGAAGCCTTTTTCACCCTGTCAAAATGCTGTGTTATGCTATTTCCATCTGTGCATTCTCAAACCACTGTGATGGAAACGGCCCTGCCAGGCCCAGGATAATTCATTGTGTCTCAGAAAAACTGGGCATAATTCCTGAATGACATGTCCTGTCAAAGTAGATTTGAAAGAAATCAACAAGCAACTTTCTTTTCACTTGCACAGGAACACGTGTTTATTTCTTGTTGAAATGTATGCAGGTGCAGCAGTTCAAAGATACGTTTAACTCTTTGAGCCAGGTCAAGTGCAACTGTATTTATACTTTGGATAAAACTCCTTATGCAAGGAAATGACTACAACTGTAAAGACAGTGTGGGCAATCTGAGGAGCTGCAAACCAAATTAAAGAAAGAAATGCTAGCAGTTTTTAACACATGTGGAAAAATGGGCTGTGCTGACCGAAAAGAAAAAAAATGGCCTATTTAAAACTCAATTGTTAATGAAAGTCTGTTTACTTAGCGATATAAAGGGATCATATTAGTGGTGATAATATACACATGGGCTATCTTCTTTCACAGTTTTGTTTAGGTCAAGACCCAAAGTAAGAAATTAAACACTTTAAAACACATGGGAGGGATTTGCAAACTCTCAGAAAAACCAGTCCTTCCAGTTTCCAGCCATGAAACTTCTCCAAAGGAAGGGAGATACACCATAAATCAAGGACACATAGGTGTGAAGTGCCAGCTTGAAAAACTTTGTATGGGACAGGACACTGAAAGTTCAGATGCTTGTCAGACATTCGTCTGTGCTCCAGGCTGGGACAATAGCAGTCCTGGGACACTCACCTGTCAAGTGTGAAGGGGCAATAAAACCTTCAATTAAGACTGACAAACCCCCTTGCCTGGAAGGAAATGACAGCTGCTTGCAGTTGGAGGAAGACACAAAAAACAGTATCTAGTAACAAAGGGACTACCTGTTGGTTACAAAGACTATGGGCCTCATTATGAGTGCGACGGTAAGGATGCCGGTACCATTAACCACTTACCGCTGCATTCCGAGGTCCCTTAGCGGGTTCCACTAAGGGCGGCTGGTAAAACCAGCCGTCCTTAGTGGGAGCCGCTAAGAGACCAGGGAGCTAACAATGGGCCCGCTATTTGCGGGCCCATTATGAGCTCTCTCCCCATTCCCATTGAGCCCTGTGGGGGCTCAAATGGGAATGGGGAAGGGTTTATTGAATGGGAACTTATCGGCTCCTCCAAGGTTGGAATTAACTGGTAAGTCCCCATTCAGAGGACCCAGACACGACTTTGGAGGCAGACATGGCGCTAATAGCACCATGGCTACCTCCAAACTCATAATGACCCCCCATGTTATAAAGAAACTTTAAAGACTATTCTTTCTGTAGCAAGAATTAGCAAAAATGTATAAGCTTCGCAGTTTTAAATCTAATTTTGTGGGCTATCTTTTAGAACTTGGTAGAACTCATTGCCGCATGGGGAACAGAAGTTACAAAATATGACAGATTCCAAGGAACGTATTAATGTGGCAAACACAATTCGCATTTGTGTATAAAATTGTGGAATTTTAGGCCAAATCTTTAATGTGTAAAACTACCAAAATGTATCAGAAGGGTGAAACAAGGTCACACAGACCTGAGGATGGGCCTGATCTGGGCTGCACATAATATGTAACCTGTGTGTATAATTTGCCAAGAGATTGCAAGTGAAGAAATGTATGTGTTTGGCAAATTCGGATTTTAAGTAAAGTAAATGTGGGAGTGTTTGGACATTGTAAACCTCACCTCATAAACCTGACATCATTCCCTTAGAAATCCAACCACCTGAGAGTGAGGCGGAGACTAGCTCCCCTGCCCAATCCTAGTAGTTTAGGGGCGGGCATAGTTAACCCTGCCCAGCATCTACCTTGATGATGTCATTTTGCATTATAAATGAGGGTCCCTGAAAGGACCCTAAAAAGACCCTCTTCCTGATTTCCTGCGCTGCGTTCCTGTTCCTGTTTCATCTCTCAGACTCCAGACTACAACAACAAGGCCAAGCATTGTTGATCCCATTCCAGGGCCCACTGCATAACCCAGGCATTGCTGATACTGCTCCAGCAAGGCCTACCCTACAATATTAAAACCCACTAATCTCCCAGTATCCAGGAGAAACTGTGGTACTTTTGGCATCCTAATCCAGCTTGGCTTGCCGCTACTCACTGCATGCTGCTGCCATCCTGCTACCCTGAAGACCTGTAGTATCCAGTAACCAGAATTGCCAGTCCAGAAGAACTATCCTTTGGTATCCAGTCTCTGCTCAGCTGATCCTGTCCCTCTGATTTTGTCTGGCTATCCTTTGTTAGACCAGACCCGTGTTGCGACCAGACCGCTGACTGTCCAAAATCCAAACTAAAAAGTGGACTGTGAGTATCAATAGGAACCAGACAAAACCATAGTATACCTTGCACTGCCTTGTCCTTAGTTCCGCTCTCTAAGTCATCCAATCCTTATCTGAATAACTTGTAATATTGTAAAAAAAACATTCTTGAAACCCTGCCTTTTATTTCTTGTGCTAGCGCCAACATCTTTAATCATTTTGTCTCGTGAAATCCTAACCCCTTAGTCCTCTTTTGAGTGACCAGGCTGGTTCCGCCAGGGCGGGCGCAGAGCTGCTAGGGTTGAATTTGCGAGTCAACCCTGGAGTTTACTGTGTCTCAATCTGGTAGTCTAGCTTGAATGCTCTAGTGAGAGTAAAACTGTTCTTTCACGCCTTCATTTTCTCAAAACGCTCCTCCCTAGATCTAGCATAACTCACTCATTTCACTTCCATATTGTACCTATGATCCATAGCTACACCACAACACAAAAATCGCATCGTGATTTACAATATTTCACCCATTTTTATTAAAAACATTTTGGTAAATTCAGGGGGGAATTACAAAAGTTTGCTAAATTTACAACGTGTCATTTTGATTATAAAAGGTTTTAAATCTTCCATTCAATTTCGAATTGTATGCTTTTGCTCAATCCATTGCTTGTGATTGCTAGTATCTTTCCAGTGTTCCTCCTTTAAATAATTGTTTTTGTTTCAAGAACTTTACAAACATTCATTGTTTTATTCATCCATTTCCGAATGTCATTTTTAGCATTGCCAGGGTTTAACATCTGTCTTTCTCTCTTGTTTGGGGAGAGACGGTCTGATTTCAATTATGTTGTCCATTCGTCATTCCTGATTACCTGCTGCTTCTGTTTATCCACTTAGAATGGGTTTGTGGGTTGATGGAACATTGCAAGGGGAAATTCTAACTCAAGTGCTATCTTACCTAAAATCAAAAAGTTCTTTTATTCCCTGGTGTTTTTTAGTTGTGTCAATAGAAGGTTACACCCAGTGCATTGCTTACATTCCTATTGTTCTTATCACCCCATTAGTGATTGATGCCCCATATAAGAAATTGTATGATTTCTTTTGAATTTTAAAATAAATGAACAAATATTACATTTTATCAACCAGCCTGGTTCATGGTCCATTGTGACCCGGGGTATTTGAAAAGGGGGTGTGATATGAGTGGTGTATCACTCAATATTGAATCTAACAATAAAACATAAGCATTTCAAGTGTGCGCTGCATACTGGGCCGAGACTAAGGTGTGCTTCACCTGATTGAAATCCTTAACAGTACACTGTGATTTGCGTGTTCTAATGCCAGTAAGAACAGAGTGCCTGATTATTGCTCCAGTGTGAGGCATGAACACCAGCAGCGCTGCCTCCTGGCAATAGACTAGGGACAGAAGCAATGCAATGCGTACTAATCCAGGCCACCACCAATGAGCACAGGTGAGTGGAAGACAGGTGTCAATGTTTCTCGTCTTGTGATTTTGGAGCAGTGTTCCCCGATGTTACCAGTAGCCATTATTGGCATTCCAACGTAAATGTAAGGTTTCTTATTAGACACCCACACATGGTGCCTCCCTGTTTTTATGTCACATTAAAACGGGTTAAAGGTGATATGAATATCCTACCTTATCCTACCTTTAAGCTGTTTCAAACTAATGACATTAATAGAAACACATAGATTGATAAAGTGTATATAAGTTAAAAAAGATATTTGAAAAGTTGGCTTAGGTCCCGAAATGTCAAATATTTGCAGGATATGATTGCAACCATGAACCCAACCGGGGTGGACTGGAAACCAAAAGAGGCCCTGCAAATAATGTTCAAAGTGGCCCCATATTACACATTTTCAAAAAGTTCCAATGAGAAAATGCAGAAATTAAATAAGTTACCAAACAAAAGAGGCAGAAGGTGCAGAAGCCTACCAGGAGATCTCCAGAGTTCCCTATAGGCCAGTCCACCTCTGGACCCCAACGACTAGAGCGTAACCCCCTACATACGTTACCTTGTTTTTCTATGTCTTCTTTTCGATAGGTGTCAGCATGGCTGTACAGTTCCTTCTGTACGATAGTCTCACATTTACGCCAGAGCAGTGGTCCCTTAGCTCATGGGCTCTGTTATCTTTTTTCCGTGTCTGCTATTTTTCTTGCTGCAGATTTGTGAGCGCTTGTAGATGTGCCACTAGTTTTCCTGCTGGCTGAGGCCTCTAGCAGAAAGTTGTAATAATCCTTTTTGGAACATGCAGTGGTCCTTTAAATTACAGGCCTATTTATTTCTTTGAATTCGTGTTTCAATCGCGGCAGAATAAAAGAAAAGAAAAAAAATGACATAACCTGATGCCTGACATATTGTTGGATAGAGGTAAGTGAAATGTCACTCTGAAGTCTTATTATGCATCTGTCGGTGTTACCTCGGTAGTTCTGCCAAGCTGAATGAGAGTTCTACATGCAATAAAAGTACAATTCTGACCAGTTAGGGGTTATGCTATTTCCCAGTATGTAGTAGTCCCATTGGACTGGCTTTGGGATAGGTGGGATTACCACATGTGGTAATTCCGCCTGGACAGTTACTACATCTTTTAATGGAGGTGTTACCTCCCTATCTAAGCAGGCAGTTATGGTTCCAAAATCCACAATTAGGCAGAGCGGTAAATCAGGAAGTAGTTCAAAATAGCACCTGTTTTATCACTACCACCTAGCTCGTGAATACGCTTCTAGTGTTCTTTTTTTATCTTGTGTTTTTCACCATAGTATTTTTAATGTGTATTTGGAATACATGTTTCTATAATTGAGAATCTCAACATTTTTTTTTTTATTTTTTATTTTTTTATTTATTGTTTATGGTTTTAAAAAAAATCTTTACAAGATGACAGGTACCATTTTTTTTTGTTTTTTTTGTTTTTTACATTCACCTTAAAGTAACATAATAATTGCATTTAAAAACACATATAAAATTCATTTCTATCAAATTCACACATCACAATAAATATAAAACCCACTATAACATCACATATAAAAGAAAACAAGAATAGGAGAAAAATTAAAGAAATACATTTCAAACATTGACTTAATCGTTCATAATTTGAAATGCAAAACTCAATATAACCTATTGCAGTGCTAAACGGAAGGAAACAATACGCGCTAAGGCTTAGTACCACTCAGAACCCGAAATACAATGAAAACTAGGTGGAGGACCCTGGAGAAGTGTCTAGATTATTCAACCAAGCCGACCGCAATGGTCGTCCCCTCTTTAAGCACATTATATTTCATGGACAATGCAGACTCAAGAGGAACCAAAAAAGTAATTAAGGACAATATCAGTCGTTGGCTTGAACCCCACATCAACCTTTGCCACAAGGACTCTTTCCAAGTTACAGAATCATTATACAAGTAAGCTCCAAATGACAGTTTTCGTTGTACTTCAAAAAATGAACAAAATACGGTCAAGTGTTTTAAAGTTTCCAATACATTGCCATGGCAGAAACGACAGCTACCAATCAAACTATCAGAGCTATCATATGACCACAATTTCAACCTTTCGTTGGTAATTAATTGGTTGCATTTGAACCTTAAGTAGGTCTTTCTTGTAATATTGCACAGAAATATTTCCAAGTAACGGGCTCGGTCACCAAATTTCCTAATGAATTTTGCGTATTCATAATACATTTTACTTTTACTAATGGAGTCAACCAAAATACACCAAAAGTATAGTTGAAATTTCTTTTTGCATGCAGGAATTCCCAATATTAAGTCCCCCTTATCAATCAGGGTTTCTGTTAAAAGATTGTCCATGTCATCCTTAAACATAACCATGGACGGGGGGGTGACCTTCTTTCAATAATTTTGCGAGGTCTTCATATAAACTCTTTTTTGGAGGTGTTAAGATTTTAACATAATTATTTATTTGTCGCCAATGCCATTCTACTGACAGGGGTAGGATGCCTATTTCATGGCATATCAGCATGTTAGGAGTGGACAATGCCAGCCTTAGAACCTGTTTCCACATCTTACCCTGTGCACAATCAAGAAACTCTTCTATCCCATAGGTGCAGAGGTCAAGTGCATATAAAAGTATAGGTTCAACTTTTAATAAATAAAACTGTATAGTGGGCAATAAAGAAAATCTACTATACCTATGGTGTACAATCCTCATCTGTGAGGTGAGAGATTTGAATTTATTATTAATCAATTAATAATTGATTCCACATCCCTATAGAGTATACAGCTGAAAGTTGATAACCTAAATAACGAATATCGTTAACTTTTGGTATAATGGTCTCATTAAGACACCAGGTAAATCTAGCAGTTCTTTTCTTTCCATCAGCAATTGCAATGATGTAGGATTTAGACAGGTTCACCTGGAGATTATTTCTGTGGGCATAGGAAAAAAATGCCGAAAGTTTTGCCTGAAGACCAAACGGAGATCTATCCACAAGCAAAAGATCATCGGCAAAGGCAAGCCAATTGATAACCAGACTACCCAGCTTTACTGGAAATATCACCAGGTCCACCCATGCAGATTCCAAATCAGCTAAGTATAAGTTAAAAAGGACAGCTGCTAAGTTGCAGCCCTGTTTCAGGCCAATTTGTGTGGGTATTTTATCTGTCATTGTTCCATCCTTAGACAATCTAATACGATATGTCGTATTCTGATGTAGGAGTGCAATCATTGCAACAAGATATCTCGGGGACCCATAGGTAATCATCTTGTTCCAAAGCACAGCTCGAATAATTGAGTCGAAAGCAGAGGTTAAGTCTAGGGCAGCCATATATATCGGACCTTACCGTTCAGATTTAGTTTGGGCATGAAGGTGTGCTAGAATGAATGCATTAAGCGAACACCTTAACTGCTTATGAAAACCCACCTGGAAACGAGACAGCACATCCAATTGGACAATATTTTCCTGGATGGATTCTAATAGCAAGTAAGAAAAAATCTTTGCTGAAATGTCCATCAGGGCAATAGGCCTGAAGTTATTCGGGTCATCCCAACTCCCTTTCTTATAAATAGGGATGATGTTTGCCGAACACCAGCTAGATGGAATAGAACAGAAAGATAAATACTGTCAAATTTGTTCTCTAAGATCCTGGCCCAAAAGGGCGGGTTCAGCTTAATCAAGCATGGAGGGATACCATCTGGGCCTGGCGCTCGAGAGCACTTGATTTTACCAATCGCCCGAATAATGTCATCATATACCCAGGGTGAGGATTTTAGGATCAAACTCTGATAATTAGGATCTACAATATCGGCAAAACGCCTTGGAAGTTCATATTTTGCTTGAATATAAGTAGACAAGGCTGTAGCAGAGACCGCAGCTTCATTCAAGGTCCCAACCATACCCGTCAAGACTCTCAGTGACGACCATATATTACGAGAGTCATAATTCAAAAGATGGCGAAGCATGGCCTGATTATCTGCAATCATAATTTCATGTTTCATGGCCTTCAACCTATTTCGATATCTTTGAGCAATTTTTAATTTAAGCATCGGGTAAGCAACACCAACTAAATGAGGTGGTCCTAAGTCACGAATGGTTCGACCCTTTTCTTTGCGAAGCTCTGCCACACGTGCATTATAGGTATGCCGATGAGTTGGTGGAGAAGAATGCAATGGGGCTAAAGACATCAAGTTACCAACATGAATCTGCAGTCTAGAAGTGTTAATCCAATCAGCCAAAAGGCTATCCGGACCAGCTCTAGTGTCAGGAAAGTAGATCATAGTATCATCACTTAAAGAGGCCATCATTCTCAAACATAATTTGTTATTCCACCGTACACTGATATGAGGGCGATCGGGAATAACCAAGGTTAAGGCCGGATCACATGCAAAATACTTGATCCCAAAATTTAGAGTGAGAACTAAGGCCATATGGTCACCTAGAAGTGGGTTACATATGATCAACTTATCAACATATGCTAACAGTGGACTAGAAACAAAGAAATAGTCAATCAGCGAGGACGCTGCACCACAATACCAGGTATAATTGAATGAATCAAGGTTGGGAGGTACCATTTGGATATCCCAGGAAAGGAGATGATCGACCCACCGCTTCCCTAGCTTTCTTGAAGGGGTAGCAGAACAAGTGGTACCGTAACTGGAGAATTCAATGCATAACGCATTAAAGTCACCTCCCATGATTACAAAGATTCCTGGATCTTCGGATATGGCATCTTCCAGGACTGCATCCAATGTGTCAAATAACTCGCACAATGTACAGTTAATTTTATTCCAGTATAGGCAAATTACCAACAGTGTGCAACCAGCATCACATATGTGACTTACTTTAACTGCTAATATTGAATAATCAGAAAAAAACAGTTTTGAAGAGAGCCTACTTGATTTATCTATAAGGACCGCAAGACCACCAGAAGGGCGGCCCTGCGAGCCTTTTAAAGCAGGCTGTACATAGGTAAAATAACCTGCCACATCAAAATGTGACAGATACATGGTTTCTTGAATGAGAATAATCACGGGGCGCAACTCTATGTCAAGATGCGAAAACCAAAGCCTGAAGTTCTTTAGGCCACAGGCATTCCAAGACATTAGAGTCAGCCCCCTACCCTTACTCTATTTATTACCCATGTTCTGGGAGATAATAGGTTGAACACCCTGGACATTCAATTTGGAACTAGAGAACGCCGTTGCAAATGTCATAAATTGTCTAAACAATTCATCACTAAGAGGGGCAGGGAGGTAACCTTCAATCCCACCCATTTTTACCATAGGCCTTGCCGGCGGTTTTTCGACAAATATTTTAGCTAGCTCCTCATTCAAGAATATGAATGGGGTTAAGCCTATTAGTTCAAAATCAGTGCGTTGGGCCCAAATCATCTTCATGATAATATGGGAATGATACCCACAGATCATCCTATTATTATCATTGGGGGATAATCTAACCCAATCAATATCATTAGATCTTATGGTTCTCAATGCAGGAATTGCCTGAAAGGCCTTGAGAATGGCTGATCTATTAAGGCTCATCTTCCCATTAGAGACATCATTGCATTCCCAGCCCATGATTGACGGCATCTCGTGCGAAAGAAGGGGACCCTCATCCTCTGTGAATGAGGTGTCATAGGTATTTAGATTTTTTCCTTGAACAACCCCCTCTTTTGAATGATATGAATCGGAAGATTGGTTCAAAGGCTGAGGAACCTGATCACCCACCTGTGATTCAAGTACATTCTTCTTCTCTGGTGCAGCCACTTTCGTGCTACCCTTAGGGAGTAAAGTGGGTGGTCTAACCGCATTCCCGCTCTTAATGGTGTGCAAGGCTTTTTTGATTGATATGGTAGGGTAATAATTCAGCAAGTTCAGCTGTTTCATATTCACATAATCTGGTAAGCCCTCTTGAGGAATGTTTTTTGCAGTAACTGGGGTGACCAGTTTCTTACAGGCATTCTTACCGCCCTCCGAGTCACGGTTCCCGTTGCACTTCGATGCACCATGAGTGGGCTTAGATACCGCCAGGTCCAATAACTCCTTTGATTCAGGGTTAAGTTGCTCAAAATCAATAGCTTCTTCATCGATGGTAATAGGATTATGCAAATTCCCAGAGTCAATGGAGGTTGGATTTGCTTTCAGAAAATCCTTTTTATTTTTTTTTATGGCAGTACATCGATTTTTTTCCTGATGAAATTTCCTTTTTTGGATTCTGGCAGCCATTTTTCTTTGTTTTCTAGTCATAGGGGCGTTCGGAAATATCTGGGGGTCAGTAGAAAGGGGCTGATTAGCCGAAGCAGGACCATTAATTTTAGATTCTTCATCAAGGTCAATTAGATTTGTTAGGTCGGACGGGCTAGAAATCAAGTTGTTGCCATCCGATTTACTAGATCCCATACAATCAGGTATGGGGTCAAGAGCCTCAACAGCTGTCAGCCCCTTGGTCAACAGCTGAATAGCCAAAGCATTCTCTGAGATCGCATGCATCCGCTGATATATCATTGAGTCAAGATTTGATATATCACTATTTTTGGGTACAGCAGTAATGGCAGCAAACAGTGGTTTAACCGCACCGGCCATTCTCGGGTCAGCTAATGTTTGTGTAGCCTGATGAACACCAATTGGTCGAGGCTCTACATACTCTACATTAGGTAGAGTTTGGGTCATTTGATCTAAATTATGAATATCCAATTTCCTTTTTTGGCAAGTTAAAGTAGCAATAGCATCACAGGCAAATAAGAAGCCTTCAATTTTACTGATTTTAGACAAGATATCGACTAGAACGCCTTTTAAAATACCTATTCCATCGTGGGTCTATTCGTGACCCTTATCCAATAGGTTTAATAGTCTAGTCATTACCGGGAAATCAGCAGGCATAGATTCAGCATCAGTGACCTGAAAATCAGAGGGCATACCCATTTCGGCATGTCTAGCCCCCGGGTTGTGAGATGATGAAAACATTGCAATTTCATGGTCAGATAGAGATAACACCCCCGTCTGGACATGGTTTGCTTTATTGTCAGTAGGAGAACTGGATTTAACATTGCCATAATCTTTCCCAGGGAAGAGAGTTTTATGTGGAATAGAGGACCTTACCCTCTCCATTGGCAAATTACCCTCCGTAGAGTGAAAAAGATGAACGTTCTCCATACCATATCTTGATTGGGTAACAGGCGTAGAAGAGCCCATAGAAAACCTCATACGTTTCCCCAAGACAGCCTCAATACCAGGGGCTATCATAGATACATCAGCAAACTTGGTCCCAATCACGGGACATCCCGAAATAGCAGGTAATCTTGCCTCATTGCAGGGTGACTGTGGGATAATAGGAAGATCACTCACCACACCCCCCACACTTTTATTCAAGTCTTCAATTTTAAATGTAGGAATATTCTCCTGGACCTCAAAAGAACCCTGCCTCCCTGCCATAATCAACGGGTGGACAATAGGGACGCTCTCTGACAGAATGGTACAATTAAGGGCTGTAACACAAGGTGAGCGGGGCAACCCTTCACATAGGGATCTCCCAGCCGAGGTCAGCCCCATACTCATACTAACAGATAATGTAGCCCCTCCATTACCGTCAAGTGCAAGCCTAACTGGATTATCGCAAGGTTCCAAAGGAGAATCACAAGATTTCCACACACTACGCAGGCCATTCACCATACCTTAAGGGTTACCCTGGCTATACTATGACGAATTTAGGAACAGTGTATGAGCCTTAGTGTAGAAGCAATATCTAATAAGCAATAAAATGCGGGCTGAATGAATAATACCTTGATATCAGCCCAGCCCGTGTCCCGTCTAACAGTCCAACAGTCTGTGCACTTCCAATGCACTTCCGGGATTCGCACCCGGCCTAAGAGGACTGTTTGGAAACGTCAGGGGGCGTGGCCAGCACCGAACCAATCACTGAGCCTATAGGGAAAAAAAGGAGAAAAAAACTTGGTTCAAATGTCGGAGCTTGGTACACACTCCTCGTCCAACACAACAGCAGCCCAACACAACAGCACCGGCGCAGTGCGCAGCCCAACACAAGTCCCAAACAATCACCTGTGGTGAAAAAAAATGCTAAACACCAGTTTAGCGCAAGAAGCGTTTCCCCGCACGCATGGCTTCCTCTTGCCGACTAGCGCAGGGGAGATGAATAGTCCTGAGTCCACGAGGCAAACAACAGGAAAAGTCCAATGCGGGCAGATGAAGCAAGCGGGCAGTCCAACAGTCTGTGCACTTCCAATGCACTTCCGGGATGCATTTTCAACATTTTGGGCCATCCATGGATATGTTTGTTGAAACGATTGTGAAAGTAAATCATATCTACATTGATATTTGCAAGTCATATTGAACATCAGAGGAGCCAGGCGGGACCCATGTGAAACACGACACATATCGATGTCAGGTATGAAACCATAACTGTCTAGGTGTACTCGCCCCCATTTCTGCTTTGGCATGTCTAGCATCTCGTTTGGTCTCTTAAAAAAGCGTGCTGTGGTCGATGGTGTTTAAAGTAGTTGATACATTAGATGGCATTGGCAATGCTATTCCTCATCTAAGATGCCCCTGGATAGCATGACCAGCAGTGCTCTTTCTTTACCTTTAATTGCCCAAGGTCTACACTGTACAATCTTTCACCATCTTTCCAATCTCTTGCCGTTCCTATTACTCGACAGTGTCTGCATTTGTGAAAATGTTCATACAGCCTTACAGACTGAGGGACAGGTTGTTATCGCAGGATAATGACCTGCCACCAAGTTGTGGCATGAGGCAAAGCCGAGGGCCATAAGTTAGGGAAGGGTCATTATCCCAAGCGATGATGACCTCTCCCGTAGTCTATTATGTATTAGGACATGGTGATAGTACCAATACATTGTTTGGAGTTTTCATAGCAAAGTAAGCAGTGGTGTTTTAAGAGTGAGCAAAGTAACAGACATATTGGGCCTCATCACAAGTCCGGCGGTAACCGTGCCGGTAAAAACGGCAGGTTGATGCCAGACTTGCACATTTTTGCGGCTCCTTGCTTGCCGGAAACGCTGGGGGGTCACACCTTGACGTTCCAGGAAGTCATGCGACCAGTAATTGTAAATCCCCATTACCATTTGAGTCCCATAGCACTCAAAGGGAATGGGGACCATGGAGGCACCGACATCGTTAAAAACGGTGCCGGTACTTCCGTGAAACGTTGTAGGCAGGTGCCCTTCTGCCTGGCAGGTTTGACCCTGGCGGGCGGGACGGCACCCACCCAAAGTTGTACTGTGTTTTTATTTAGTAGGTTTTAAAAAACATGGTTGTCTTCATAGGTTAAGCATTTTAATTGCAACTTAGTTGAACTGGAACAGGTTTAACATGAGCAAACCTTAAGAGCGATGTAAAAGTAAGTGGTTTCTCTATAAGAATGTGAAAGCAGTTTCAATGTTTTCTCGTTCTCTTTCGTGTGTTAAATAGCATGATGCAGCAAACAAAAAAAAAGAGGGGAAGTGACTTGTTGAAACAGAATTGTGCCTGGAAATTGCATTGCTGTTTCCCTGTCTTCTTCTGGAGACAGAATGTTCAGAAGCAGTTAATACAATTAGCTATTGACTGCATTCTTTGCATTCAGATTGGCTGAGAGGAGGCCAACAACAATGTCTATGTTGTAATTAGCAAGCAGAACTTTGATATTGTTTGGTAGAGACTAGATGAACCTAGCCTGCTGTTTTTTTTTGTGTGTTTTTAGTTTATGGGACTTTCGTCTATATGGGAAAGCCATACTTGTTCCTGTGTTATTGAATCTCCCTCTGGCTACAACAGATGCTGCTGCTGGAAAGGCTGGAGGTGATACAAAGGGTGGTGGTGGGGATTCAGTGTGGTTATGTTGATGTATAAAGCACTTTCCCCCAAAGCTATATACATAATTACAAAAAAGAACAGTGAGAAAATGCATCGGTAAGAAAAAGGGCAAACAGTATGGTGTTACAGTCTTAGTGATGGAGAAGGGACCAATAGATGATTCGAAAAGAATATCAGAAAGAGGCAAGAGTAGCGCTGAGCATGACGAGTAAAGATTAGGGCTGCAGAGTTAGGGAGCAAGATGAGAGAATGAGCGAGCATGTGACTGGGCAAAAGTATGATGAAGGACAACTCACAGAAAGAGAAATGATAACAAATAAATAAAAAACAAACATTAATTATACCCGAAGAAGGCAAGAGGGAGAGTACACAGACAGAAAGGAAGAGACATAGGTAGAAAAAGGTTAATGAGCACATTTAAAGACAATGAGAATCAGGGGTGGACTGGGAACCAAAGGAAGCCCGGGAAATAATGTTCAAAGTGGCCCCATATTATGCAGTTTCAGCAAGCCCAAGCCTTTTCCTATGGGAACATTGAAAATAAAATAGGTTCCACACAAAAGAGACACAGGGTGCCGAGGCCTACCAGGAAATCTCCAAAGTTCCCTATATGCCAGCCCACCACTGATAAGAAGATAGAAAAACTGTAGATGGCATGGAAAGAAAGTAAACAGAGAGTATGTAGAGAAAGGGATATAGGGGAGAAAACCAGGAGGGAAATAGCAGGCGACTAGCAGAGTTCGAAATAGTGTGAAGGTGACAGAGGACATACGCGAGAAGACCCAGGTGGAATGTGCTGAAATAATGACGATGAGAAAAGATCAAGGTAATACCAAGAGCCTCAGTGGAAGAATGTGAAAAAAGGAATGCATTTTGCAGCGTTTATAAAACTGATAGGAAGGGGCAACGAAAGGAGATGTGGGCAATGATAGAGAGTGAAGAATCAAAAATAATACCTAGATCACGAACAGAAGAGGCGAGAGGAAGAGAAACAGCTGAACATAAATACAATGGGAGAGGCAATCATGAGCACAAGGGGCTGGGAAGAGGATTTCAATATTAGTTATAGTAAGATAAAGCTCGAGACCAAGCATCGAGAGCTTGATAGCAGAGGGCTAGGATTAGAGGCAGGACGCTGATCAGTGATATGATATGGCATTTATGATATGATATGATATGATAATATGATATGATATGGCATTTATAATGCGCCTATACATAAGTGTTTCAAGGTGCGACAAGGCAAGGGAGGGGGGACAAAGGGAGGACAGAGACAACGATCTTACTAGGCCAAGTGACCTTGAGATCGCACAAGTGAAGTGGAATCAAAGTGATCAGAGAAGAGTAAAGAAACATTTGAGAATTATAAGAGTGTAAGTGGCAATACCACCATAGGGAAAGATTACTGGGAGAGAGGTGGCATAGAAAGGATCCAAGGCTGAAACAGAGGGAAGGTGAGCAATTTACCGTAGTCGCTCATACAGTGATCAATGACACTGAAACATAGAGGAAACATGTAAAGAATGTCCAGGCCATGAGTAGGAGTGGTTAGACGCAAGCTGTATTGTGCCTCATAGGATCCATTGCCTTGTTAACCACCTTCTTTGCCAGATCCGGGAACTGCACAACACTTTCACTCCTTGTGACTCGCATCCCAAACCGAGGATGGTATGGTATGGAGCAGCATTTATTAAGCGGCGCATACACCTTGATAAGGCATCATGGCACTGAACAACCAGACTACCACATGTCCCCAACCAGCCCAAAACTCACCCCTCCTCCCCATATCCAGCTGAACCCAATCAGGTTGGATGTTGATTTCAGTGTCCGGGTCATAGAGAGCGAAGGAGACATTGCCCATCAGCCTAGAAGAATGTGAAGAAAGTTTGGTGTGGATGGAAACAATGCCATACAATGTTGCTGTCACAGTGAATCTACACTGTGGAAAGAGTGTGGTGAACTTTGCTGAGATTTGGTAAAAGTGGTTTGGATTAAATGCCACCACTTGAAGGTAATTAGCTCAAAATGAGAGAGGATGCATTTCACAAATCCTCAACCCATTTGTGCACGTGCAGCCCAAGGGATGTATTAATAATTGTTTAGCTGAATAGAGTGGTTAAGTCCCGCTACAATTATGAGTGTGCGGCCATTCTGAATGGGCACGTGTTTCTTGCATGAGCACATCTAACAATTGTGGGTGTGCACCCCTGCACTGTAGGAGTGCAGCCAAGAATTGTGGATGTGCAGCATTATTATAGGAGTGCAGCCAAAACATTTGCATGTGAGAACTCGTGTGGAGGTTTATCCAAATTGTGTGGGTGTGCAGCACCTTCACAATGAGAAGAGAGCTAAACATGATGTGAGTGTGCAGCACTTTCCACATTAGAGGTAAGCTGAAAACTGTGTTATGCTCCTCTATCACAGTTATAGATTGTGGGCATGTTCGCGTTCCTTGTGTGAATGCAGTAAAACATTGTGGGTGCAGGGGTATATCTTGCCTCAATGGGAGATTCCGGGGAAATGGGTCATGGACGCCTGTTAGCGGTTTAATTCTGTGCATAAGCATGCATAATGAAGCATGCTTGATACTCGTGGTCATCATCAACATTGTTCAGCACCCCAGTCGGCAGCCTTACAGTGTCATTTGGCCTTCAGAGCCATCATAAGAAAATTCTACAAGGCACAGGCAAAGGACAGTAGGCACGACTCACCATGGATTAATTATACACAGACCTCATTTGGGGGCCTGATATTCCAAACAATTCCACTAGTTAAAGTATTTCTGAACACCAGCCTTGTCCCTGACTGTCTGGTAACAGACAAATATGTTGGAGATGTTGATGATGCAGTAACATCTCCAACAAGAAATAATATGGGCACACTTGTCTAAAAGTCAAAATAACCAAAATGAACACATTGGCCTTCATTACAGTTTTGGCTGTATGCCACCGGTAATTCCAGCAGGATACTGGCAAAACTGCCTTACCATTTCTGTCGCCTGATATCCCAGTATTATCAGGATATTACAGGAGGTGGAGATGCCGGTAAATTCTCAGTAGGACTCCATAGATGGAATTGCAGGAATCACCAGCATCAGAAGTACCATTGCTGGTGATTCCTGCATTTCTTTTCCGGTAGGGGCCTGAAATTCCTGCAGGTCAGGCCTGCAAGTAGATCACTGCCCTCACCTGCAAGCTTATGTTTCCCTGTCTGGAAAAAATGCTGGTGCCGTAATTACTGGCATAATTTCTGGACCAGAGAACTTTTCTTGAGCCCCATTATGTTGATCGAAAGTACACACATTGCTGATAGCTGACTTTCGTCTGCAGCCAAATCGTGACTTTTGGTGCAATGTAAATTATGTATAGACTGTTTCCATTCCAGATGGAGAGATTGGGAATATGGGGTGTTTACACGATTGTGGACATAAGGAATGATAACAGTGTACCACCTTTCTACATTTCAACGACAGTTTCAATTGGACTATTCCTAGATGTGGAAATACTCACAATTACATGCATGTCTGGGAAAGGCAATTGGAATGGCCTGGTTTGATAAATGGATTGACAGTTGATATAGTGTGCCCTCCTCCTATGCAAAGTTAGTAGATGCCATTTACCATGACAATACATCAAACACACTACAATGTAGATGGGAAAGGGGACCTATATCATACTTCTACAGAACCCAGGAGGGATAGAATAATGCCAAGCCGCATAGAAGGCAGTGGGCCGCATTACATGTGTGGCGATCCGGAAATAAGGGTACCGGTCGCACCATAGCGGCATGCTTTCCAGACCGCCACACTACAGTTCTACGGGCGGTGGCCGTTACGCCCGGCATGTCAGACCTTAGCAACGGTGCCTAGTGCTTCCATCTCCCCACTCCCATGGAGTCCCATGGGACTCCACCGGAAAGGGGAACAACATGTTCCGGCGCCTGACATCCTGGGCCGCTAGGACTTGTCCCAGTGGCACGGAGATATCAGGCACTGAAAAAGTGTTATGAGTCCGGCAACAACCCACCAGTAGCACCGACGGGTTACTGCCAGACTCGTAATGGGGCGTAATGTTGCATATTTTCAGATACTTCATGGATGACATTGGTTACAACATAGACTTCACAATGCTGGTAGCACTGACTGTTGGTGATATGGGTGTTATGCGGTCAATAACACACATATTACCTGGACCTGACCTAAGTTGACCTCTTTTTGGGCTCTAAAATTAACCAATGTGACAACTTAATGGATGGATTTTGTTCCATAATATAGGTTTCCTGTTGGTTTTGTTTTGTTGGCACTCTTACTGAATGGTAGATGGTGTGTGTGAGAGTAAGTGCACGGTTATACCATTCTTATTGTGCTTAGTGATAATATGAAGTTACATTAATTTAATAGTATTTGGTTGTGCTTAGATTACTATGGTAACTGAACACCTCGGGGCATTTATACAGACAAAACTCTACAATGAGTCTATCTAACATATACGTTTTGAACATTTCTCTTCGAAAAGGTTCAACGATTACTATTATTATTTTCTTAGTTTAGTTTAGTTTAGTTTAGTTTATTATTTGTAAGGCGCGCCTTGCCCTGGAGCATCAGGGCGCACAAGACAAGAATATGCTCAACTTCGTTGCAGGTACATCTACATGGTCATAGTACAGTATGCAATAGAAAAAAAATAAGTACAGGTACACGTGCGTGGTCATAATACAGTATACAATAAGCAAAATATGTACAAGGCAGGAACTAGGTCCAGCAAGCAGGTGATACAGGTGAGGGTATACTTAAGAATATAAAGGTAATACACAGTGAAATAAATACAGTAATATACATTGGTGTAAATACCGACCGAGGTATTGGTACTGGGGGCATGCAGGTGGATCGCCAGTGGGGACAGTCGGGTCCAGTAGGTCAGAGTAATTAGCTGTCATTGGCTCTCAGCCACTTGGTCAAATTCTGCCTGAATTTCAGGAAGGGCTGGGGTTCTCTTATGTCATGTGGTAGTGAGTTCCACAGGTGAGCTGCTTTGACTGCAAAGCTATGTCCTCCAATAGTGGTACGTTTAAAGCGAGGGACATGAAGGCAGTTCGCATTGGCCATTCTTGTAGGTCTAGATGAGGTTCTTAAGTGTAGCCTGTCCATGAGGTAGGGTGGTGCCGTGTTATTAAGACACTTGTGAGTAAGGGAGGCAATTTTGAGTTGGATTTTATCCTGAGTCGATAGCCATTTATATTCTCTTCTTATAGAGGAGATATGCTCTTTTCTGTTTATCTTGAGAGCAGCTCTCAGGGCATTATTCTGGAGGACCTGGATTTTGTGGATGGTCTGTTTGTTAGCCCCAATGTAGAGACCATTACAATAGTCCAGTTTGGACAGTATGAGGGCTTTGGCAAGCGTGATGCAGCTGTCTGTGGAGAGGAATTGTTTGCTGGCTCTAAGGAGTTTGCAAGTATATGCCGTCGTTGAGGCTAGGGAATTGACTTGCTCGACAAAGTTTAAAGTGGCATCAAGGTAGAAACCTAGGGTCTTGACTTCCTTTGCCACCTTGATATTATTACCGTCGATGATGAAGCTTGTATAGTCGGGGTTAAGTTTAGTTATGTGTGTCGGGGTGCCTAGGATTATGAGCTCGGTTTTGTCGTCGTTCAGGTATAAGCCATGAGTGGCCATCCATGCCTGAACGATGCTGTAGATTTTATTCACTAAGGCCAGGTCCACGACGTAATCGCCTGAAAGCGGAAGGAGGATCTGGGTATCGTCTGCATAGTTGGTGTAGGCGATACCCAAATGATCCATTTCGTCGAAGAGTGGCTTTGTGAATATGTTATAGAGGGTTGGTGAAACACAGGATCCCTGGGGAACGCTGCACGTTATAGGGATCGGGTCAGCTGAGGCTGATGGAGAGAAGACTCTCATGGTGCGGTTATTCAAGAAAGATTTGATCCATATTATGGCCTCTTTGGAGAAGTGAGCAGCCGAGTCTAGGTGGCTGCATAAGACTGTATGGTCGACTAAATCGAAAGCTGCTGAAAGGTCTAGCAGGAGGAGTAAGGCTGCTTGGCCATTGTCCCTACATTGATCTATTTGGGCCTTGAGATCGATAAGGGCAGTCTCGGTTCCATGCTGTGGGCGGAATCCAGATTGGTGGGTTCCGAGCAGGTGGTTGGATTCAGGGAAGTTTTGTATTTGCATGTATGCCACTTTGTCTAAAATTTTTAGACGAAAGGGCACGGTCGTGATAGGCCTAAAATTGGTGGGAATGGCCAGGTCGAGGGTTTGCTTCTTTAGGAGTGGCAGCACCCACGACTCTTTCAGGTTATTCTGTACAGTGCCGGTGGTGAAGGATGAGTTGAGGAGTTTGGTTATGAATGGCGATAATTCTCTCACAGCATCTTTAATTAGTTGGGCAGGGCATTGATCGCCTTTACAGTTGGACGGTTTGAGTCCCAGGATAACTTTTTCGACTTCAATGGTAGATACCTTGGAGAAGCAGAATCGTGTTATTTGTTTAGGTTTAGGTAAAGGTGCTGAGGTGACAGCGCCATGTGGTGTGAGAGATGTTTTTTTAAGGGCGATTTTAGTTTGAAGGTTGACTACTTTGTTGGTAAGGGCAAACTGAATGTCTGAGCACCATTTTCTGTCCTTGGTGCAGTTATCTTGGAAACGGCTCTATTCAGAGAATGATAAAACACCCCCACTATCTTAGAACAACCTTTCTGAGAAAAATAAGAAAACATGTCCGGCAAAATGAACAACGCCGAAATGTCTCTATTGGAGCATGATTCAAAATGACGCTTTTCTGGGAAAAAGGTAGATTCTAAATAACACCGTTACCAGTGCAGGGTATGTGACAGGCCAAGAGCATTTACACTTTCTCAGGATCCTTTGGTCTCCACCAAGAATAGAACAGGAGTTCAGATAGCAACATTGTAGCCATCTTCCTATAGAAATAATGCGCCAAAAGATGGCTATCTTGGGAACTCTGTCCGGTTGTTGAAAAGAGTGACTTGCTGTTTGGCAAGTGACCCCAAAAAGGGCACTGCCATTTTTGAAAGTGTGATTGCCACAGGTGCATGTTGAGTATTATCACTAGTGAATGAACACAAACGATCACGGGGAGGCCTCTGAGCCCCTTGACGGTTGCAGACACAGGGCTTTGAGTCCTGCTCCTGCTCACATCTGAAGAAGGATGTGTTCTGACAGCCCCTGAACCATCCTCTTATTTTCATCATCAGGCAATGTTTATTCGGAAGACATTACAGCAACCAAAATACTTGTAATCTTTGCACGCAGTAACTCCACTAGCGACGTTAGCATATTATGGAACCAACTTCACATCACAAACATATTGTTTGCAACTTGTGCCGATTGGAGCGTCATAATGTTTTTTTGTAAACGAAAAATAAGTCAGAGTCCAACAATGAGGCCTTTCTGAGAGTGGCGCAGTCACTAACAGAACTTCCTGGTGGCGATGCTCGTGGATCCAGTGGACCAGGCGGTAGCCAGTCATAATGTCGAATGCAAAAAGTCGAATCCAAAAAAGTCGAAAAAAGTCTAATGTCGGAAAAAATAAATCTAATGTTTTTTTTTATATGTATGTTTTTTTGGCTTTAGCTAGTAAAAATAAATGGGGGGCTGGAGGGGAACCCCCCATTACATTTTTTTTTTAAAAAAAAAACACATTTGAAATCTTTTTTTTTCGACATTTTTGCATTCGACTTTTAGGAATTCGACTTATTCACTATAAACCGGACCAGGCATCTCGGATTGTCATGCTGTCTGCAGCAGGAACTGTGAATATTTGTAGCATTTCCCCAAATTAAGTTTAATTCATTTTTCATGTGCAAATAAAATAGAATCTATTGTCACATAATGCAATGCTTTGTTTGTGGTGTGCTTCTTTTGATCACTCACAGTAGTTGCAATCGGAATACCCAGTGATACGAGCGCTTTCATCAACACCTGAATTTCGATCAAGCATTGAGTTTACCACCTTAGATTTGTTGAGATCAGGTAGACCAGCAACAATAAACGGAGTTAGATTTCACCCAAAGATCTGGCTGGATTTAATCCCAGACTGTACCATACTGGTGGGCTTCCTGGAGGCATAGTCCTTCTTGGTAGTCTCTGCTTTATTTGATGGCATTTATCAGTAAGGTTTCCCACACATGTGTATTGATGTTGATTGAACTATCTGGAAGGAAGAGGACAAATAGAAGTTTACATGATGCCCTGGGGACTAACGCCTAGGAGGAGAAGGTAGTGTTTGAATCAGGTGCAAAGAGATTGAAATGGATGGAGAAAAATCAGACAAGCAATTGGCTGATGGGCAGGCAAAGGTTATGTGAACTTGCCCTACTTGCACAGCTGAATAACTGCAACAGAATACAGTCTGCAAGACAGGTAAAGAGGCAAATAAAGGGCACAGAAAACATGAGAGAGTAAAGGACGTTGGCCTGGGACCCATGGGTTATGAGGAGAAGGGATGGTGTGCCACAGGTGTTTTAGAGTATGAAAAGGATAGAGAACAAAGGGCAGATAGCAGTCGTCGGGCAGATGGTCTAGGGGTCACGTGACATGGCTTTATTTTCATTGACCGAAACCCTGCAGAAAAAGAATAGTCTGGAAGCAGCATAAGGGGGGAGGGGGTGGAAGCGAGTGGGAAAGGTGACAAGTGTCGTAAAAGGATACAGAAGCAAAACTAGCAGTTTTAGGCTTCTGTGTGAGGCAGGTGCAACATGACCTTGCTGCACTTGCATCAGCTGAACAACTCCCTTTTATTTACACCTGTTCTACCGTATGTTGTACAGTGTCTTCTACATCAGAAAGAGCGATGAGGGTCAGGACAGTTTGGTAAATGTCACGTTTAATATGGCTCCTCTCTCTTGCATTAAACAACACGGTTTCTCTGCTGCTCATGGGTCAGAATCCAGATTGTTGCTCACGAGACATAGTTATGTTCCACATATTCTTTGCGTCGTCATGCTGCTTTTCTTCAGGTAATAATGCCTGTCTGTATGCACTGAGCATGCTAAACCAAAGCCATCCTCCGGTTAATCAGCTGTGTGGACATGGTTATATCCCCAGATAAATAACATTATATGTTCTAGAACATTCTTCACTTACTCTACTTCTCCCCAAACAACTAAATAAGGAACTCAATCTGCACAGTTTGAGAGTCTTTAAATTATGCTGTACTTGCAGGCTTCAACATTACTTCCCTGAATGCTGCTAGTTAAGGGTCCCCTTGCATCTAGTAACTGCCCATCATATATTATTTTCTACGCATTTCTACTACATGCATGTGCATAAATCATGTAACAGCATGGCCTTCTCCAGGGATTCATTCTAGAAATCAAACATCCTACCAAGTAGTGAGCTAGGAACCCCGATGCATCTCTGTACCCCAATACCCACACACGTGTGCAGTGGGAGCTCCAGTAAGGTTTCACGTTTGCTAAAACAAAATAACTTAGTTATGGAGGATTTGGCCAATTATATACCTGTATCTTGCGTACCCTTTTTTGAGCAAATAAATTGAGAGAACAGTTTTGGGCCAACGGGATAGGTGGATATCTGATCAAAATGTATTGGAACCCTTTCAGTCTGGGTGTCGCACTTGATGTAACACAGAAACAGCTACTTTGCATATCCTTGACGATGTGTATAGGATTTTGGACAATGGCGGATCTTGCATACTAATTTTGTAGGGCGTTTCTGCAGATTCAATGCAATTGACCAAAAGATTCTGCTGGACACTCTAACATGTTGGATGGGCATTAGTGGGCAAGTTATTGAGTGGTTATGGTCATTTTTAATGCTAGATCACAGTTGGTTGTAATGGATCAGAAATGCTGTGGATCATTTTCTCTCAGACAGAATGTTCTCACTCTTCTAAATCCTTGGGTTTTATGTTGGACCCATGATTAACCCTGGTATCTCACATGAATCCCTTACAGAAATCTGCCAAATACCACTTATTATGACTGAGATCAGTGAAATCTTTTGTTATACGATGTCACTTTCGTACTTTGGTGCAATCATGAGTTATTTCTCGAAATGACTATGGAAATTCCATTTGAACAGGTATTCATTGCTATACATTGGCTCCCTTTAAGGCAGCCTTCTATGCGGCTACACGTTTGGTTGTTGGAGCATGTTAACCTGAGCACATTACACAGGTTTTAAAATCCCTATGTTGGCTTCCTTAAGGTGCCAGGATAATGTTTAAGAGTTGTTGTATTACATATATATTGTGTTCCATTGGCAGTCTCATTCCTACATTGCTATTAAACTAAACATCTCAGGAGGTCCAAGAGGAAGGCAAAGTCGGGACACTCTTCGTTAGGAAGTCGGACAATTAAAGTTGCTTCTCTCCTTCAAAAGATCATTTTCAGGGGTGCCAGTCTCACCAAGGAATCTCCTGCCATTCTCTGTATAAATCCTCATTACGTGGGGTTCAAAAAAGTTCTAAAAGCATGGTTATGGAAATCTGCATTTTAAAGTGTTCTTCTTAAATTGATTTTAATTATTTCTTATAACTACTGTACATTTCTGTATTTTATTGTATATGGTGCTGTTATGATACTTCATCTTATCCATCACAAAATGTAAAGCGCTCTGATGCATTTGTGCCCGGTTCAAGCTATATAACATTTTTAAATAAATAAAGCAATCCTCTACTCTCTCAGTCATGTCTTCCATATTAATGACTACCACAGAAGTACTTTTGTGCAACTGGCAGTGCAGTGGACGCCCCTCCAGAAAAAGCAGTCGGCGGTGCCAATCCTTTTCAGGTCACTATATACCAAGAACATGAAGACAACATTGTGCAGCAGAGGGCAAAAGTCTCCCTTGTCTTTTTGGAGATCTTTAGCTGCACCAAATGTACAGAGTTAACTTTGAGGGTTCATCAAATATGATAAATATACGAGAAAACACAAGGTCACTTGCTAACTGGAACCATGCATTTGCTGCATGCTTTAGAATGGGGGTTTATGGGGAAGGATGGATGCACGACCATTTAAGCAATCGCTTAAAGACCACATGCAACGAAGCTACATAAATCATATTTTGCCAAATAGGCCAATGAAATTAGTGTTGGAAATGTATGCAGATGTTTTCTCGGAATTCTTGTAGAGCAGGCCCCTGGGTAAGGCTCTAAACTCACAAAGCTCGGGTGTAGAGCCAGTGGTCGCACGACTACCCGAGGTCCATATAATGGTTGGCACCAGTTTCTGACCCTCACCTTTTGCCTTTCCTGCCCAATGCTTACTGCTTGATTTAGGGTTCCAAAGAGCTGAAAGAAAGGATGTTGTTAAAATACTCCACATGTTATGCGCTTTACACCTTTGCCGCTGTCTCTGCCCCCAGCCAGTGCTAACAGTCAGGGGTAAATGTCTCTATCACCCAGATGCACACTAGAGATTATTTAAGTCTGCACAAGGACTACACAATAGTCCTTGATCTGCAAATATGGCCTATGTCCGTGGAGGGTTCAAGCGTGTCACCTATCTGGCACAAATGAGGTGTGTTGGTTCATGCAGGTTTCTTACCTCTAAAGTAACCCATGAATACACTCCCTAAAAGGGATCAAGATATCTTGAGAGAGAGGGACACAAAATAAATATTCCCAAATGCGGCCCTATACCTAAAGGAATTCCCATGCTGATATAATGTATGTAATTTATGGGCCACTGCAAGCAACTGTGGGATTTGTGGTGCTCCAGATCTGCAGTGAAAGATGCAATACCGCTTTCTTGTCTGGAGGGGTTATGGTTGGCTTCTTGAAGCTGGTGCTTGGATCTAATGAAGAGAATAGAGTGCAGTTGGCAACTCTTCTCCTTACTGAATTCCTTGAGGAGGGTCCTGTAGGTGGCCAATGCACCTGCTCCGGGAAGACCAAAAGATGCACCTTTTATATTCAAGTAAGGACCGAAAGCAAGCCCAACTACCTATGCTTGCTGAAGTACACATGTGTGTAGCACTGCATAGATGTTTCAACACATTTTTTGAAGTTGGTGCACATGTATAATTGAGATGTTGAACTTGAAATTCCAGGTAGCTGGAGTTTCAAGTTGGTCCCACCATATATTTGCGTCACCCAGTACTGGGGTGTCATTTTACGTGACGTACAGATGAGATGTAAGGTGGGCAAAGCCCGTATTGCAGTCGGATTTAGGTATGGGAGGACCAGTGTTGCTGGAGTTGTTGCTAGGAAAACACTGCACACAATGGCATTCAAATACTCGTGCCTGCATGCTGTACTTCATTGAAGCTGCCCAATGGGGCCAACACATGTATAGAGTTGCTTGTGCTATGCAGAAGTGATGGACTGCCCCTCCCGAATTGGGAGCAAGATGGATACAAAGCAAACCCTCACTTAGATAGATCCTGTCTCTTCTGCAATGATATAACAGGGTGAAGTATTTGGAAGGGAAGTTGCCCAGAACAATTGGCGTTGGTTATGATTAAGTCAAGGATTTTCTGCCCATCAGTCTTCGGTTTATTACAGTCACACTATTAAAGATCGTTTTCAGGCGTGGCATGCCACCCTGTGCAAATCCGTTTGCATTGTGCTTTGTTCTGTAAGGCAGCAGCACTTGCACGGCAAGCCACCGTAGACTCTATCGTTTACTGACGTCCCCAGATGTGTTTAGTTGCACGCCACCGTAGCCCCCCTTGCGCCCCATTTTACTGTGTCCCTATCATGTTTTGCCATAAAGGCAATGAGAGTCGAATGAAGTCTCCCATCTTCTGAATGCGCCTATTAAATGATGCTGCAGGATAAAAAAAAAAGCACAACAACATCATTTTCCCTAGAATTGCGTGGCTGTAGCAGTAATGAGTCCTCACCAGGAGCTCCATTAATGTACGGTAATGGACATTACGTGCTTCAACTTATCCAGAGACTAGCATTCGTTTCTGTTCAATTTGTGCCGCTTGATGGCCCACATGGGAATGCTTGTAATTTGATTTATTAATTGAGGATCCTGGTACCTTGCACATGTTCAATTGTTCATGATAATGCATAGAAGAAAGGGAATACATGGCAAGCAAAGACAATGTTAAATAAAAACATCCAAACGCCATTAAATAGATATTAGCATAATAACCCCAAATTGCTGGTTGGGTTCTTCATTTTTCATGTACCTATTAAGTGAGCAGAGGCACATTTTAGTAACATCGCATTATTTATGGAATTTGTGGCTAAACCAGAACCACCACTAGGCACAGTAATCTCTCTGTAGGGGGGCGTGTAGGACAGGTTCACGCCAATTAATTTTGAATGGGGTTTTTCGTTTGTTGAGGAATTGATGTTAGAATCCCTGTTTTTGCTACTTAAAATCTAATACACGCAATTATTGCTTGACTTCCTTTTAAGGAGTAATGCAACCAGGCTAGTTTTTCAATCCCACGGAGACCACATAAAGGTGTTAAAACCAGTCATAAAAGGCTTAGATCAGGTTTAACACTTTTATTTTCTCTATGGGCGGGGTTGGGTGGGTAAAACATGTTTTGTAGGCAAAGGGCCTGATTTATAAAAGTTTTTTTTTTTACAATGGCGCAATGCCACTGAAAACTGCTCTGTAAATCAGACCCAAAGAGTTGTGGGATGTCTTAACCCACTGATCCAAGCCCTGCAACAGTACTGTGCATTGCTGGCAGCAGAAACATCAGAATGGCCACTGGGAAGCATGCTGCTCACTCAAAACCAGCCAAAAATGCGCAGTAAAAATCTGAAAGATAGGCTGCCATCCACTTTTACCTATGTCAGTGAGCACAGGAGATCACTGCCGAAAACCACCATTGGGCCATCTACAAAGCAGCCTGAAACCACTTGGAAAAAGCAATGCTGATTGCCAAAAGCAACACAGAGCTGTTTGGGAATTCATTTTCTTGATTGTCAAAATGTGCTAAAATCATGGCTCACAAATTACCAAAAAGATCTAACCTTCTTGTTGGGTGTTCTACATTATTCTACTGCAAGAATCCACATCAACACAATGTCAACAAGAATCATATGCTATCAAGCTAAATCCCCTTTTAAAGATACTGATGTAAAGACAGCTGTCAAACATGGGTGCAATACCAGTACTCACCACTACCAGAAGCCAGCGTCTTAAAACCATATTCTTTGAAAAACTGAACAACTGAACTCAAACTATGCCAAAGAAGAGAATTCTATCAAAATGCCAGATAGAGTGCCACACAGTGATTTCATTGTTGAAAAAGCCTTGATTTAAAGATATGTTGCTTATTGTGAGTTTATAAATGTATTTTTTGTTTACAAGGAACTAAGTTGCAATTGACTAGAAGGCAATCTGATTTAGTTAAAACATCAAGAGGCCTTCTGTCCATGAGAACCCTTCACACTTGGACCTTCCCACCAACAGGAGAGGATGTTGCATGGACGTGTTAATCAAAAGGGAGGAGATTCCACTGCTGGCAGGAGGAAAGAGACAATAGAGTCTTTCAACTGAATAGAATATGCTGATTTGGGTGTGCCTGGTCAACAACTGCTCTAGCAGGAAGGCAGCCCATGTGACCATCTGACTGACCCAGCTCTGGGGACGGACCAGACTGGGATGTGGATTGAACATTGCACCAAATATATGTTTAAGCAAAATGGTTCTAAAATATTGTAACAAGCTGACAGAAATATGAAACTTTGGGATTCTTAAAATGACAAATTCACTCACAGTTCAAGACTAAGCTGGATGCTGTGTGATGTTCTAAGATCAAACCCCGTAATTTATGAATATTGTAGCTGCAGTGTTGTTGCTATGAACATAAGAACTTACAGTAATATGCCCAGAGAGGATCTGCATGCATGTGTAAAATTTGGTGCAGAACCAATATTGGAAAACCCACCAAAATTGTGAATAAGTTGTCATTTCTGAACCAAAGCTCCTAGGAAGATCAGAGTTGGACAAGAATGCACCTTAAATAATTTGTGATGTGTGTATGTATTATGAACAACTTGTGTATCTGGGAAATATGTTTTTTGGGAAAAATGTATTTTCCATGTAAAAGCAGAGGGGAGGGATTTCAGCTAAGCCATATACACAGCATCATGATGACACCTCATGACATGCTGATCATTTTCTCCAGTCAGGGGACAGGAGATTCTCTGACCTATCAAATCCTTAGGGGGTTGGGCATAGAAAGTCAGCCTTCACACCCACTTTGAAAACAGATAAATAGAGAGTGCTTAGGACAGATAGGGGACATACCTTTCCACTCCTCAACTGATTCCTGCACAGCACCCTGCCGAAAGGCTCCAGAGACCAGAACTTAGAATCCAAACTCCAGACTCCAGATCTAGAACCAACTCTAGAACCAAACTCCAGAACCTTGAAGCAGAGAGGCCTAACCCACAAGCTGAATCCTTCTCAGCAGGCCTTCAGAATCTTTTGCAACCTGATTCTAACCCTTAAACTTCCACGGGGCCTAACCAAACCATTCAACAGCCGGGCTGAGCTGTTCTATTCTAGCTAAGAACCCTGTGCTAGAACCCAGATCTGGACCCAGAAAGCAGTGCTGTGATCCAAGACCCTTCAGATCCAGTTCAAGAGGCCGCAGACCGCCGTGAAGTGCTGAACGCAGAACCCAGAGGGCCTGAGACCTGTCCGGTGGCGAGAGTGAAGCCAAACCCCTTGACCAGATCTTTGATGAGGCCCATTTCCATTTAATTCCAAAACTAGGAGTGAGTATCTAGTCTAGAACTGGGCAGAAAGTAATCCTATTCCAACCATTTTAACCTGTCCAGAACTGCATTATAGAATCTTGTGTCCATCCTGTTGTTGGTAAATCTCTAAGGCGCATCTGTCATTTCTGAAATCTTGACTTTATTTCTGAAAATCTACCTTCACAAAAACATCTGCATCTTTTGGTTCTAAGCTTTCCAAAAAACTCAAATCGACATTCCAATTCATTATAGTTTTTCCGTAATCGCGATTTATGCACACAGAAAAATTGCCGCAAATTGCAATTTTGCTAAATTTAATTTCACCACTTGTAAAAATAGCTGCTTCTTGCTTTCCACTGCTGAATTTCGTTTCCAATTTGATAATCATTCATGAAACATTGCTAGTGTTGACCTGAGCCAATATAAAGTAACTATTACTCATCCTGAATCTATTTAGTGAATTAAAATCAATTTAGCATATTTTCCTATCCATTGCAATCACATTCAAAAGCATTTTGACCTGTGTTTTAAAATCATTCCTGTGTCTCTCTAAGCTTGCTGGGGAAACTGGAATTGAACTGCATTCTTGATTGAATTCCTAAAACCTGTGTGCCCTCATTTGCATCTCTTCATATTGCATAGGGGGGGAGTGAGTAGTCACAGGGGGGGAGTGAGTAGTCACAAGGGAAAAAGAGATCATATTATCTTTTATTGAAATCACATCAAGTTTATTCCTGTGTTGCATTCTTTCCATCTTGCATTTCCTTGAACCATAAAAGTATTCGCTGCTACCTTATCCTTACTATTCCTACTCCTAAGTGATTAAAGAGATTGTCAATTTTGTAATATTACCCATTGTTGATTACCGTCCATATTCATAAGTTTGCTATTCAGATATGATTTTGTTCATAAAAGTGTGATATATATATTGTTTAATTCTTCAAATAAACCTTTTAATTTGCAAAACAAACCTACTTCTTGGCTCAGTGAGGTCAGGGGGATTCAAAGAGAGAAGCGTTATATAAGGGTTCATCATCCAGATTCAAATAACTTTGACATAGCATTATATAAAAAAGGGCTTCCATTGGGCATCCCATCCTAAGCATTGACTTAGTTGGATTGCTGGATTGAAGTCACTTACAGAGTGGAGACACAGACAGGGTTAACTATCCGCTCTGCAATACAGCTAAGCTTGCAAAGAGGGAATGGTTCTATGCCAGCATGACAATTTCATGCTGGTTCAAAACAAAATGGATTCCTATGGGATGAGAGGGTTCAGTTGGTTGGAGTTTAGAGGCTAACGGGCCCCTGCGCTGACTGGTAAGGTTAGTTGGTTGCTGTAATGTGACCTGCGTCCTGGCACATGGTTTGTCTGGGAACCAAAACTCCAAAGTTCCCTAGTGAAGGGTTACTGGATGGTTTGACAAACCTTGTTAGTTAATGGCGCTGGTGGGTGGTTGATACCCATATGTTGTAGCCGTGAGTTAGTTAATTTTAGGGTATTCTAATAGAGGAGCAAGACTCCTGACTTGTTGTGATCAGTAAAGGTTTTAATGTTGTTACATACATTAAACAAAATACCTAGTAAACATGCTGCTAGGTACAGGTGAAAAGGGAAGCCAAAGCATTTTGACCGTAGTCTTTGTCAAGGCTATGATGAGTGGTGTGGTGCGGTGACAATTGTGAAGGCATTTCAGCGCATTATTAGGAGGTCATTCATGTTAGGCAGTTTACAGACAATGTCATTGTTCACATGGCACGGTTGGTTGGAGGAGTGTGAAGTGTGGTGGCAGTGACAGGGCAATAGGCAGTAAGAAACAAAACATGTACATAATTTAGGCAAGTACAGTTTGACATTTTTTTAAAAACATTTCTTGCATAGCACAAATTTCCATACGGCATGTTGCCGTGATGTCAGGGTGCTAAGGAGAGAAGCGCGGGGTGGGGAAGGAGGGAAAGCAGGGTGGAGAGGGTTAGAATGCGAGGAAGCTGGATAGGCTAAGTCATGTAACGGGTAAGGACTGTTGCTTACCAGGGCAATTAAAGGCGATCCTGTGTAGGATGTGCGCCTAGTAGTGGTCTCCCAATTCTTGTGGGTGGTGGGATGGTTAGCCAATCTGAGGGTAGAACGAGCAGAAGATGAGCATAATTGGTGAGGGCATCCTGGAGGTAATGCATGACACATATGTGCGAGACAAGAGGTGGCCGAGCCGTGGTGATGGTGCGGCTGAAGTCTGTGTCACAGGAGAGCGAAACCGGAAGCTGGTCATGTCGAACCACTAGTGAAGGGTGGTGAGGCCGTGTGTGGACACTGCGCCTGTGTAAGCAGTAATGGGCCTGCAAGTCTGAGTCAACGTAGAGCATGGCCGAAAGATGGTCATATAGAACGACTAGTGAGGGGTGGTGAGGCTATGCGTGGACACTGCGCCTGTGTAGCCAGGTATGAACAGTTTAGCATAGGTCGGAGCCTCATTAAAAATATAGGCTGGCACTGGTGTCATGATAGGGGCCAGCCGGGCGAGCAGTGGCTAGTTAGTAATGGTGAGTGCGTGAGGCGGGCACAGGTTTGGGGATCCTGGTTGCTGTGAGTGTGCGCAGGGGCTGACAGGCAAAGTGCACGCAGGGTCTGACAGGCAAAGCAGGGCCGGAAGAAGGAATTTGCAGGTGTGAAAGGTCAGTGTTTGTGTGTCTGTTGTGAGGGTCCACGGAGGATAGCTCAGCGGCAACGTGATCACCTCGGAATTAAAACGACACGAAGCAACACAGGCTTGATCCCGCTATCACGCTTAGAAACCTCTGGGTACTAAGCGCGTTATAAATACGCCACTAACTAAGACATATTCTTGAAACAGTGCCTCGATGCTTCCGGGCTGTGTGAGTGCTTTAAAAATGCAAATAAATAAAATAAGGGTATGTATGTAGTGTGGAACAGAGCGGGTGGGGGAGAAGATAAGTTTAAGTGTATTTATGTCTGTGTGGGGGGTAAGAAGGAGTGTTTTTGGGCAGGAAAAGGAGGGGGCGGGCGAGTAAGTGTAAGCATGTGTGTGCACATGTGTTTTTGTGTCTATCTATCTGGTGGTGTCATGGTTTATTACATGGCACAAGCCAGCCAGTGAACTCCTTCCCCTACAATGAATGTGGCGCACAATAAAAGGCTTTTTATTTTTATTATAACACAGATTATTTTTCAGTAGGCCTCCAACCTGTCTCGCACCCAACCTCCACCAACACCCTGTGTCACAATGGACTAGGAACCAGGCCGGTGTGTATTAAGATATTGTATTCATTTATTATTCAATGTAAAGGAGGATAATCAAAATACAACAGCCACCAGCATTGTGGCAACACAAATGCAATATCCTATCTAGAGTGACCAGGTTGAAATAGACTGTTACAAACCGAAAAATAACAATTCCCCACAAAGTGATAGCACCTACAGTTAAGCACTCCCCCTGCAAACCCACCCCCAAACATCAATTGGACTTGATTACTTTGAATAGAAGGCAGTGGCAAGGAGTAGGACTATAGAAGAAAAAAAAACTGTTTTGGGGTGAACCCCAACCGGACAGTATGGGAAGCCAGCAAAGAAAGGGAAAATCAACTTTTTGCGCAAAATGGAAGAATGGGTTTTTTATTATTTCTCACAAATGCTGGGGGACAGAATAGAAGAACAATCATACTGCTTACACTAAGGAGACAGGCAGAGTTTTAGAGAATACTAATCAGCACACCAGGGAAAATAGAAATAGAGTAGGAAAATCTATTTTTGGGAGATAGCAAATGCAAAGGGTAAAATACAGTGGCAAATGTAACTGAGGCTTACAATGACAGGTAGGCTCTGGGAAAGGGGTTTAGCTCACAAAAATAAATTGGTTTTAGTTCAGGATTACAGATGCAAGGAGGAATGACACTGGCAGATGAATATTTATTCAGCAGGGCATAATTTAAACACAGGGACACATTTGTTTTTCCGCTCACAAGGGGGTTGATTCTTTTGGGCAACACTTTAAGAACTATAATAATTAACAAAAACCCTGGGAAAAAGATTGTTGGTTTCGAATTTCACCAATCCCGATCCTGTGAAATTCAATGGAGGAATTAATTGATTTACTTACAAAAATACTAAGGATTCATACAGACAAATGAGGGGTTTTTCAATTGGGATATGCTAACATACACAGGCAAACAAGAGATTCTTCTATGGGGAGATGACGGAACTGGCAATTGTGGTTTTCCATGGGGAAATATTGGATCCACTGCTACAGAAATTAAAGTTGTATTCAATTTAGGGCTGGGGTTATTGCTAATTACATAGCAAACCTTTGTTTGAGGTTCGGGAATGCCAGCTGCATCTCAGGACACTCTGAAAGATAGGGCAGGGGTATGGGCACTCCGCTTTCAAAGATGGTAAGTTTCAGCAGCCTACTCTCCATCCTCCTTTTTCTGTCTCCCCGGTTTTTGTCTGTCTTGAGTCCTAGTGCAGTCCCCCTTATACAGCAGAAATGACATTACTGATTTTACAATCTAGGGGAAGTACCCTGCAATAATCCCTGCTGCTAGGATTGGACATTTACCCTCTCTCTCTCCCCCCGCAGTCATGATTGGTTTAGGGATTTTAGAGCAACATCTGTCTTTTCCCATTTATCAACATCCTTTTTTCTCCTTTCAACTTTTTGGCAAAACTAGTTATCTTTCATAACTTCCTAATTGTACTAGCAACTGCCATATGAAACATAAATTCTGTTCTAGCTGATCATGGGGAATTAGATAAGCCGACCACCAAATCCGTACAATGTAGTATGGCCATGTGTCACATTTTAGTTGTTTTTGATAAAATGGACAACAGTTATGAATATGTAAGTTATCAAGCACATTCCTAATTTCATTTTCCATCTTTCCACCCACTCTCACATTTGTAGCATGTTTAGATCAGCCAGAAACCTAGTCTAACTGGCCATTACAGTTCCCAGAGTCACAGGTAAATGCATTTTATACCCCCAAAACGGCCTGGAAATTACATGAAAAATGGCATGAAAATGAAATCAATCCTCAGTCTGATTGCTGCGCAAAAGGCCTAAAATGAAATAGTCTGTTAAATCAATGGTGAGTTTTTCTGTCAGCAAATGGGATGGCTGCTTCTTCCCCCACAGCTATCTTTTACCCTAGGTAAGCCTGTGACCAGAGATTGTTATGAGTCTCTTTGAAGTTAGTGGGTGTTCTTTGAAGTGGGTGTAGCAAGGCTTCAATCCTTTTAGTCATGCTTCAGCCAAGGATGGCCTTCTCTTGAAGTCCCTACTTTCCTGCCATTAAGTCTGCAAAATTGTGAATTTTGACTCCTTCAGCAGCATCACATTTTATTGCAGGGTTATTATATGGGAGATGTAACATCCAGCTGGAGTGGGGCTTTTGACTGGGAAGTTTTTGCCCCCAGCCAGAACAGGTTTTTCCTGAAGTAAGTGTTTCTTCCAATGTCACTGGAGTTTTGTGGGTGAAACATAATATTTATTTGAATCTGTAAAGCGCACTACAGCCCGAGGGCATTGAGGCGCTGTGTCTTAGTTACAGGTAGATGGATTTGCTCATGGTTACAGAGAGCGAGAGCCTAACAGGGTGCAGTGACACATGTACATAGGTGATTGTGTTTTCATTATAATATATTAGCATAGCGGGTTACAGAGCATGGGAAAATGTAGCTTCCAGTGTTCAGGGTTACAGAACCAGTTGGGTTTAGTTTATACAAACTATAGTGTTTTTACGGCTTTCCTGAAGGCTTTGTGCGGGTCAATGCTTCTCAAGTGCGGTGGGATGGAGTTCCAGTTGGTCGCGGCAATTACAGGGAAGGTAAATCCTCATGCGCGAGTTCTGAGGGTTTTAGGGGTGGTGATACGGTTTGTATAAGCTGTTCTTGTGGGCATGCACGTGTGTCCAATTGAGATAGCGAAATGAAATGGCCCTGTAGCAGTCCAGAACAAAAGCCTGTAAATAAGTCAATCATGAGCCTTTCTTTGTGTTATATTTAGTATGGGAAGAGCTGATGTCACCATGTGTAAAATTAGGCATCTTAGTACAGTGCTCATAACAAAGGCTGTAATGCTATTAAGTGCTTCTGCAGTGGCCAATTGCCAAATGATTCATGTGTATTCTAGGAAGACCCTTATGGAGTGGAACTAGGAGTGAAGGTATCGGTCCATCGGTCCAGCAGTCTTCGCGTGAATTACTGCAACACTCCTGATCCCATCATCATTGACGTTCTATATACACAGGCTGATCGTGAGACGTCTCTTCATTAGTCGGTAAAAGAAACCGAACAAGCACTTATCTTAAAGATATGATGAAATGACTAGAACAGGCAGGAATTATCGTGAACAATCGATGCAACGAACGGAGCAAGTGCACGTTATCCTCGATGATCATAAGAAACACGCCACCTGTGTAGCCATGCAGTCATTGTTTGCAAGGTATGATTGTTATAGACTGTGCATTGCCCCTGTTTGCGAGTTTTTCGCCGTGGCAGGCAGATTGCCTTCGAAATATATGGTCTACAACCTTCTGAGCAGTTGACTTTCTAAAAAGAATGAAGTAGAGAATATGGCAATTTGCATTCGCTTAAAAGCTAACACATCCGTATCTGGAAGCTGTACAATGACCCCCGTGCTCCGCCACTGTTGTTTTGCCGTTCGTTCCACCTGGATGGAGGCGATGTGCATTTTCCAAGATTTGTTAATATTGTAAATGTCATCACCAGCTAATATCCGAGGATAGGGAGGTCAATGAGGCCGGCGAGCAGACAGGCTGCATTCTTTCTTCTATATGTAAGAGCAGCGACTGCTTCACGGGCGTGCAGGTCATTTAGGGCATAGAGCATTGTTTGATACCCGTCCAGCAAATATAAATGCAGTATTTGGATTCTCTACTCTGATAAGAGAGTAAGTTACACTTTAAAAATCAAGATACGATCGTGTGTATCCTTACCGGAGAATTGCAAACCACTTTCTTTGCTGATTTTTGCGTTTGATTTGTATTGATTTTCAGCCTAATCCATGCGTAGGCGCATGGCATATGCCAATTCGATAGAAGGCATAGGGCTTGATTTATGGAATGTTAAGCACGATGCAAAGTGACTTTGCACTGTTCTGTAAATCAGGCTGTTTGTTGGCGGGTGCGTTAAAAATTCCTAAATCAGGCCCATACACTGTATACACACATGCAATTCACTGAAACGTTGTGCACGACGTCACACGTGTTTCCATTTGAGGTTCCTATGCACTGGTGTCATTCCGCACTAGTTAGCCAAAGACAAGATGCTCGTCACTAGCAGTGATTGGGACTGCTGAAATCTGGGAAAAATAAACGTTGGGAATGTTTGATTCCCTGACACTTTAGCGTAAATTGAAGTACACTTTTTTCAGTGAATTGCGTTTTGTGTGTGATAGTTTGCCTTTTTTTCTTTTTAACTGGCATGTTACTTTTTCAAAAACATTTATTAGCACTTTGAAAGAGGCAGAGACAAAAGAAAGACATGTTAGCATGCATTCCACTAACAGTTATTTTGACACAGTACACCTAGCAGCATTTAAATTGCTGTGGTTATTGTCATCATTGGAATTTTACAAATTAAATAACTAATTTAATTAGCCTCAATTAGTGTTTTATTTTCATTCTGCAATAACACTATTCAACACATATTCCCACTTGTGGAAGCGATCCACAGGGAGAGTGTGACCTCAATGGCAGGAATTAATACGTGCTCAACCTTATATGGGAGACTACACTCCAAAGACTTGGGGATATTTGCAAATAATAGCCAAAAGCGTGACTGTTGTGGTTGTGAGTAAAATATGAATTCCTTTGTTGTTGGGAATTTCACCAAAGTCCTAAATGCAGACTGTAGTCTTGGAGTTTGAAATTTTGATTAATACAATCTAACCACAGGTGGGACAACTACCAATGCATGAAGTACCACCTATATCTAACGTTGTTTGGGTGATAATGTTCCACAAAATGGTAAAATCTGCAGTGGGACTGTATATAGTCATGAGAACAATGAGAAGGGCTTGCGTGGTCCACCAGGATGTATGTTAGTATTTTGCCCTTCCTCCAATTAAAGTGTGTCTCCTGAAAAAAATATTATGTCCGCCTTCTAATGCTGACATTAACCAACCATGATGATATGATATGGTATGGTATTTAGGGGGGATCAGAGGGAAGACAAAGACAACGTTCTTACTAGGCCAGGTGACATTGAGCAAGTGCAGGGGAGGGGGGAGAGGGAAAAGTGTGTGGGGGAGGGAAAAGTGTGGGGGGGTGGGAGGGGTAGTGCAATACACAGTATCAACAGTAAAATAACTAAAATAAAAGAACAATAGGTAAATACATGCGGCCAGTTAGTGGCAAGTGCAGGGGTAAGTGAAGACATCAAGTGTTAAGAGCTGGTAGGGGACTGTAGGGATACAGAAACAGGCCCTAAGTGCAGGTGTTGCCTGGGAGGCATTGCAGGTGTGCCACTGGCGGGGGAGGGGACCTGGGCCCGAGATCAGAGGGTAGCCAGGTTAGCAGTGCAGTTTCACACAGGAGTTCAGCACGGGAGAGGAGGAGAGAAAGCAGAAGCAAAGAAGAAGGTCTTGAGATGCTTCCGGAACCGGAGAGGGTTCTCCTCAAGTTTCAGAAAGGCTGGAAGGCTGTTCCAGAGGGAGGCCCCAGTCGAAGACAGAGATCTAACACCAACTTGTTGCTTGGAGAACTGACTGACTCTGAGGGAGTTGGAGGCGGATGAGCGAAGAGCTCGGGAGGGAAGATATTTAGGAAGAGAGAGTTGAAGGAATTGAGGCCCCATAAGGCCTTGTGGACTATGCAGAGGGTTTTAAACTTAATCCTCGCAGCCACTGGGAGCCAGTGCAGAGATGTTAGTCCTGGACAGATATGATTCGTGGGCTTTAGGCCAAGGACAAGTCTCGCAGTCCTGTTCTGCATGAGTTGCAGAGGGCAGAGAGTAGAAGCAGGCAGATTTAGAAAGAGGCTGCTGCATTAGAACAGCCTAGAGAGAACCAGAGCTTTGGAGACAGTGTGCTTCTGGGGAAAGGAGAGGAAAGGAATAATACCTCTGAGGAGGTGCAGCTGGTAGTGTGACTTATAAGAGACGTCAGAGATGTGAGGAGAGAAGGAGAGTGTGGAGTTGAAGATGACCCTGAGAATTCTAGCCTAACAGGTGGGAGAGGGAAGAGGGCCAAGAGAGGCCGGCCAGAGAGCGACAGAAAAAGAGGGAGCAGGTGTGCCGACGAGGAGAATCTCAGTGTTACTGGCATTAAGGCAGAGATCATTGGTCGCACACCACTGCTGGATAGCAGACATACAGTCAGAGATGAGAGAGGAGGTGGCGGAAGGGAGCCTGAAAATGAGCTTAGTGTCATCCACATAGCACTGAACATTGGGGCAGAGAGCAGCAATGCAGTGGGCAAAAAGTGCCAGGTATTGGTCGAACAGCCAGGGAGAGAGGATAGGCCCCTGGGGAATGCCACAGGTAGAGATAAAGATAGAGGAGAGTAAGGACCCAAGTTGGACCTGGGAGGGTTGATCAGAGAGGAAAGAGGCCAGACAAGCCAGGGCCTGATCAGTGATACCCAGGTTATCACAGAGACAGTTTAGCAGGATGGCATGGTTGACCATGTCAAAGGCAGAAGAGAGATCAAGTAAGATGAGGACGCATGGGGTATTGGAATCAAGGTTGGTGAGCAGGTCTTTGTGGATGTTCAGGAGAGCAGTTTCCCTGCTGGTCATGGAGAAAAGCAAACAATTCAGTGTGAAGATTAAGCTGGGAGATGGTCAGCTTTTCCAGGAGTTTGCCCAGGAAAGGGGTGATGGAGATTGGGCTGTAGTTAGCTGGGCAGGAGGGGTTGGCTGAGGGTTTCTTAAGAAGAGCGTGCACAAGGGGGTGCTCAGGGGGGAAGGAATGGTTGCAGAAGTCAGCCAAAGCAGGTGCCAGGGTGTCAATGTGGTCTTTGATGATTTTAGAGGAACAGGGGAAAACCTGTTTTGACGAGACTTTCATAGATTACACTAGTCTAAAAATTACTATTCGGCCAAATACCGAATAGTTGGCCCAAGTCGAAGCCAAATAGTGAGCTGGATAGTTGTTTTTTTAAATACAGGGCACCCCTGTGGCCTCACCGTGCTGAAGGGGGGGTCACTTACCTGTGGGTCAAGGAGGTCTGCTGCTGGCATCTGCTGGAACACTCCGTCCGTTGGCATAGGAAGTGAGGGAAGGGAAGAACTGTTCCCTTCCCTCACTTCCTATTCCAACACGTTCTGAGGCTGTTTCCACTGTGTTCAGGCTGCAGAAGCCAATAAGCAAACAGCTTATTTGTCTTCTGCAGCCTGAACACTAAAACTTTCTATAATTGGCTGTCATCTCCTAAACAGGGAGAAGGCAGCTAATCATATAAAGTGGACTTCGCCTTCAAGTCACTACACAGAAACTATTCTGCCGAAGCCGGATAGCTGTATTTCAGCCGAACTTCGGCAGAATAGTGACTCGAAGCCGAAGTCTGGTACACCCCTACTAGAAACATTGACTGGGGAGAACAGGGGAAAGGCAGAGAAGGAGGGAGGAGAGGTGGCCACAGGAAGAGCGGGCAGTAGAGGGAGGAGGAGGAGAGGAAGAGAGAGATGACAGGAGGTCCTGAGTTTTAGAGATGAAATGGGAAGCTCGGGCCATGCTGAGGGCCTGGGAGGGGACAGGAGAGGTAGAGACTGCAGCAGTATTGGCCGGCTCCTTGCAGATTTTAAAGAGTTTGGCTGAGTTGTTGGATGCCACAGAGACACAGGCTTGGATGAGGGTTCTCTTCTTGGGGCGGACAGACAGCCGGTATTGCATTGGGAGAAGGCAGCAGGCAAGTTTATCAGAGAATGTACAGGAAGAACGCCATTACCTTTCAGCCACCCTGCACTTGCATTTAAGGGTGACAAGGTCTGAGTTATACCAGGAGTTGCACTTGGCTTTGGGCTTCAAGTGGATCCTCATGACATGTGCAAGAAAATCGAGGTTATCAGATATAGCAGAGTGGAGCATAGAGAGGGCTATGTCAGGGTGTGAGTAAGCTGAAGTGGAGAGGGTGTGAGAAAGTGGTGGCAAAAGCCTCGACTGACATGCTTCATGGGTCGGATAGCCGAGAAGGTGGGTGTCAGTGCTGGAGTTGGCTTGGCCTGAGGGCTGGTGAGAGTGAGCTGAGAGGAAAGGAGAAAGTGATCACTCCAGGAGAGAGGAGTGGTGAGATGGATATAAAGGGGAAGGTCTATGGAGATCAGAACATCCAGAATGTGTCTTGCAGAGTGAGTCGGGCCAGAGGGGAGGATAGAGAGTGAGAGAGAGTTGCAGAGGTCGTGAAGAGTCCAGAGGAAGGACAGGAAGCATCCAGGTGGATGTTAAACTCTCCAGGAAGGAGTTGAGTGGTCGAGACCAGGAGGGAAGAGGAGAGGTCCGGCCACTCAGAGAGGAAAGAGGCGATCTGACCAGGTGGCCAATAGATGGTAGCCACAGTAAGGGAATGGCTAGGGGAGAGAGAGAGAAAGAGAGAAAGCCTGCAGACAAGGAATTCAAAAGAGGAGTAGACCTGGGTAGGAATGACGGAGGCAGGAATCCACTCAGGGAAGATCAGGGCTACACCCCCTCCGGAACGATTGCACAAGGGCACAGAAGGGATCTTATAGCCATCAGGGAGGAGAGTGTCAAAGCTCATGACAGAGCTAGCGGTGAACCATATCTCGGTGATACAGAGGAGATTGAGGTCAAGATCTTCATGGAGGCGGCAGATGTCAGAGGAGTGTTTGACAGCTGAGCGAGAGTTGAGAGTGGCAATATGGAGAAGGTTGCCATCCTAGCAAGACATCTGGGGAGGGGTACAAATCAGAGGTACACCCTGTGGAAGTGTAGAAGAAGCCTGAGGTGGGGCAGAAGAGAAAGGGGGAGTGGGCAAGGTAGCCAAGGAGGAGACAGCAAGGGGAGGCACGGAAGCCATGGAGAGAAGAGAGGGGACAGCGGGAGAAGAAAGGAAATTGATGAGGTGCGGGAAGCGTCTATCAAAGAGGAGAAGGTTGGCCTGAGGGCCTTGGACAAAAACAGTACCATTCAAGTAAACATTAATGATGACCTTAGAGGAGTGGAAGGAGGCAAGGAGAGCCTCCCATCGGGTGCCACCATAAATGGGAGAAGAAGAGAAAGGAGAAAGCACAGAGCCATATGAAGAGTCCATAGGTCTGGTGAGGGAAAGACAAAGAGGATGTCGGTGAGGGTTTGCCTGGAGGAAGCACTGGTATAGGTCTCAGCGATAGGGAGGCCTGGTTTGGAGACCAGAATATCCCTTTGAAACTTCTTCGTAATAGATTAAGTGAGGAGAGCAGGATAGTCCATAGAGAAGCAGTTACATAGGATAGGAGAGACAGAGAGCACCGAAGAGTAGGTGGGGAGAGGAGAGAAGAGGACAGGGGATTGGAGGGGGGATGGGGAGACCACCAGGGAAGGACACAGGGGGGTGCGCAAGCAGATGAGACAGAGAGAGATGAGACAATAGTAGGCAATTGGACAAAACGACAAGAGCTCAGACAATAGTAGAGCCGTTTGCTAGATGAGCGCTTTGCTGGTGGCAAAACCAAAGACAGCACTACTTTGACAATGCAGCTTAGAGACAGGAAAAAAAAACACACCTAGATCTGAGTCCTGTATAGTTGGAGAAAGCCTAGGTTTCACAATCCAGTTTAAAAGCTGTCACAGTGCTGTTAAATACTTTCACAATGCAGTTTAAATACTTTTACAATGCAATTTCACTACTTTCCAATGCATTTTACACACTGGAGAAAAGCACACCTATGTCTGAGAGTCCTGTATAATGGGAGAAAGGCATAGGCTTCACAATGCAGTTTAAGAACTTTCACAGTGCCTTTAAATACTTTCACAATGCAGTTTAAATACTTGCACAATGCATTTCAAACACCAGAAAAAAACACACTTAAGTCTGAGATTCCTGTATAGTGGGAGAAAGGCCTACGTTTCACAATGCAGTTTTAGAGCTTTCACAATTCAGTTTAAATACTTTCTCAATGCAGTTTAAATACTTTCCCAATGCAATTTGAACACCGGAGAAAAACACACCTGTGTCTGAGAGTTCTGTTTAGTGGGAGAAAGGCCTAGGATTAACAATGCGATATACACATCAGCAGTACTATCCAAGTGTGGCACTCTCGAGATGCGACTCACACCCCTGTCACAGAGTCTCTGAGGGTGCGATGCATGCCAATAATCACAACACTATTCCAGCGTGGCCCAGGATAATATTCACAGTATTATTCTATTAAAGGTAAGTTTGCTATGTGGCAGGGTTTTCAGGGTAGAATGTTTGCTCTATTCCTCACCCATGCCACTCCTACCTTAATGGTCGCCGCTGGTTGACGGCTGGCCACTGGCTTCCCCTGCTGACACCTACAGAAACAATATGTAGCCGCCTCTGTTGGAGCCGCTCTTAACCTTGTGGTCCTTAGCCACAGGGGCTGCACGGGCAGAGAGCAACCCCGGGAAGGTGGGTTAAAACCATCAGTTGGTCCAATCACGACACAGGGGTGGGCTGGGAGGCGGGAGGAGGGAATAAAACAGGGAGACAAGTGGGGCAGTGTGTCTGGGGCAACGAGGGTGAATAAGGGGCTTGGGGCTCAAAAAAGTGCTCCGGAAACACACAAGATAGGCACAGGGGGGTCTACAGTTGGTAAAAGACTCGCCTGCTTTGCATCAGAGTGGAAAATGAAGAAGGGAGCAGTGCAGGCTGATGGCCTCAAACACTGAGGTCAATCGCACCAATCACGACAGGGGGCGGGCTGTGAGGCAGGATGAGGGAGGAAACAGGAAGATAATCATGGCAGGGGGTCCGGGGCGACGTGGGTGAACAAGAGGCTTACATTTGGCCAAATGATCAGGGTTCCTGAGTTAACCATCACTCCTTTGGTTAAATGGAGGACATGATGAAGAGTGAGCATATCTCTGTGCTTGATTATGGACAGTGAGCAAAACTTTCACATTAGAGCTGACCTTTTAAAACAATGTAATTAAGACACTGTTCTGCTTCTGAATAAATATTTTCTTTAGGACATACAAAAAGGTGTGTTAAATAGACAAGCCAGATATATCAAATGTTATTAGCAACCACAAGTTGCTAGCTGTAGTGTGGGGTCTGGACGGAATTAACATTGGTTTGTTTTCTTAACTGGAAAAATTGTGTATTGTTGATTCTTTGACACTTTAGCATCAATTAGAGTACGCGTTTCCAGTCAATTGCATTTTTCTGATTATTTGCATTATTTTCCTTTATAAGCTTAAGAACAGCATGTTACTTGTGTTCATTGAAGTAGCTGTAGCGTGAGTTTTAGGAATATTTCAGAGTAAATCATTAAGAAAGTAATATGATGTAATTCTCAAATAAAGAAGTGCTGACATAAAGGTGTTATAGACACTTGACCCTATGCATTCGAGTCTTGAACCCCCAGATAAATATTCTTGGCTAATCTGTATGGTGTCATCTAAACAAGGTTGGCATTGTCATAATAACACTAGATCTGGTGGGAGTTCAATATCCTCTGAGTGATTCTGAGACAGATATTTGGATACAGCTATAGGGTTGGTTGAGGACTTTTATGTTATGTTTGTCTTTCCAGCAGTAAGTAAGCTGGCATGCTGTTAAGGTGGTGCTCACTCTGCATATATTGAACTCTGAATAGATGTAATCAACCGGGGTGTCTTTTGGAAGTCTCAGCAGAATTCTCAGGCAATTGCACTCCATCTTCACCAGATCCTCTCTTTGTTTTATTGCCCACATTTCAGTGCCATATCTTACAGTGGGAATAACCTTGGATACATACATTTTTAGTATTGCCTTGACTGAGTATCCGCCATGTATATGTTCAAATACATTAATAGAACCAATTTGTTGGGATGCTTTTACTTGTACACTATGAAGTTGTGTTTGCCATCTGAGCTTCTTATCTACGTATATGCCAAGATGTGTGTTTTTAATTCACAACTGCTACTCTTCCTTTATTTCTTGTTCCAGGATAGTTCACTTTGCTTTAAGAGTGACCTGGCCTAAATATCATAATCTTGGTATTAAATGTAAGCCCCTTAATGTTTGCATTTGTACTGAGTAGATCTAATTTCTTTTGTAGGCCCCTGGGAGTACCCTCTATCAGTGCATTGGCATCCACATAGCCCAACCACTGAAGTCTGAAATTACCCAGTTTGGGGGGCATAATATTCAGAGCAGAACATACTGTGCCCAGATCCACCAGATATACATTAAAAAGACTAGGCGCTAGTATGCATCCCTGTTTAAGGCCTGTGTTTGTTGGACTACAGTTCATTGCTGTGCCCATTTGATCTTTTCTTACTTTCACCCTGGCTGAGGTGTAAAGGGTAATAATCATGCTCAGTGGGCCTTTACGGGATGTTCCATCTCATTAATATTTACCATAGATATTCTCGTTTTAGCGTATCAAATGCAGCACTGAAGTCTACAAAAGTTACAAAGACTGTTTATTTGTGGATAAAGCAGGCCTGCTAAAATGTTGTAATGCGTGCCAGAACATTAGCCATTGTTTTTGTCCCCTGACGAAATGTAGTTTGGTTAATGGGGATTCTAGTCTTAAGACTTATCCAAATATTTAATTCTTGCAGCAATACTCGCACAATTATTTGTGATGGAACATCCAGCATTGCAAGTATACTGTAGGTGCCAGGATCTGATTGTAGGCCTTTCTTATATACGGTTATGATGATGCTGTCTTTCCATGTAGAGGGTAGTATGTTTGTCCTACTTGTAGTGCGGAATAGCATATTGAGAGTGTGTGCCCATCGCTCAGGGTTTTTCTTGATTGGTATGTTACAAAGACCATCCGATCCAGGAGCCCTGGAGGAATTGATGGCCTTAATGATGTTGATAACTTCATGCACTTGAAGCGGAAATGTCCATGTCTCTGATCCCAGATGATGATGTGTTGCTGTTGCTGAAGTGTCTCTTATCATTTCTTAATATGTTGTTCCCAGCCTTTTTGTGAGACACCACTGATTAATGAATTACCGGATTTTGATACATTGATAATATTCCAAAGACTCTACAGTCTTTAACATGACAGCACAATGCTAACTTTTGCCATTACTCTCTATCTAATGTATGCAACTGTGCTCTTAGCAATTTGAGTATTCCCCCATTTCTAACTGTCTATCTGAGAGAGTCTGTAGGTCGCGTCTCATCTGCCTTTTCATAGCACTAATTTCCCTGTCATATGGTCGAGGATGGAATTTCTGCTTCAAGGCAGCATTACCATGTAACTAATATACTGTTTTGCATTGTATAAGTAAAACCATTTTATTGAAATACATCTCATACTCCTCAAGAGAGATATTGTCTTCGTCTGCGTTGGGGAAATGCCTGTATCCTCCTGGATTTGAGTCTATAGTGCCCAAGACCATTGAGTTGATTAAATAATTAGCCCTACCTATGGTTTGGGGGTTCCAATTAAGCCTATTCAATCAAGTGTTAATCCCAACATAGCACATTTGTTCATGTCTGAGTATGTTATCTTCCAGACTCCTAGATGTTAGGAGTGGAAAATGGTCACTCTCCTATCTATATAAAACATCCATAACAATTACGTGTTGTCTGAGTAGTGTGTGAACAAATACATACTCTATAGTAGATGCAGTATTTTTATTTACTGTATGTATTTGCTTGGGATATCCCCAAGATAGTTCCAATTAAGCATGATGTAGCAGTGAGAATTTGATGGCATGGCCCAACTGAGTCCCTTGAGGTCAGTGTCTCTTTTGTCACAATCACACTTGACTGGAAGGGAAGAGAGATCGACACTCTCCCCCGAACCACAGAAGCCGAATGAACTCGACCCTCCCACCGTGGTTGGCACAGGTGCCTGATATAAAAAACAGGTCGCCACGTGGCAGCCAATGGGGGAAGAGGGGTTAGGGAGAGGTTGTGGATAGGATGGGGGAATTAGGAACACCGGCAAGAGGGTAAGGAACTCCTAAGTTGGAAGGGACGGGGGAAGCACCAGGAAAGGACCCTACTCTATCTAACATGGAACCAACAGTGATACCACTTGCACTAATGATATAGCACACCTTAATACATTTACCACTCCCTGCTGGTTGACCAGAAAACACATAAGCAAACAATATGATATAGACACACATAAGCGAAAATCCCCATCATGGTTAGACAGTACACATGGCCCTACGGGCAGGAAATGCAACATACAAACATAAATGCTACTTTCCCACTAGTTCACTGCACTAGTGAAAATGAACATAATTTCCATATGTCATATAGCGTTTTTGTCTGTGAATATTCCCTTGCTCAGGCAAATGCAAAGATGCTTTCCCCAGTTACAAAATATGCTGTATTCAGCATGCACTGTAAGGGTTAACTTGACACACACAGAATTTCCCCAGCAGTACATGAACGGAATGGGCTATGCTACTTAACTATGGTCTGGGAGCCCCGCTGGACTTCCCAGACAATAAATGCTCAGCCGTAATTAACTTCTAACACAATTCAATATTTGCCAATAACACAGTGCTTTCTCCAGTACTGATCTTTGGTCTGGGGAGCCCCGCGGGACTTCCCAGACAACGAGCAAAATGCCGTGATTCTTATCAGCAACCTCACGCCCTCCTGCTCTGGCCCATGTCCATGTAGAGTTTCAGAGTTCAGGCATACTTGCTCCTCTCCGCACGCTGCCACCTGCCTCCAGCTGCAAATTCCAAAATAAGCCACACCTGCAGGCTGCTGTTTGCCTGCTAATACGCTGTTCTTGATTAAAGACAGCTGGCAGTGCGTGCACTGTGCAGAACTACAGAACTGTAGTTTTCAAGCACTCAACATCTCCATTGTCTTAATAGGCGAATTTTAGCACTCCACGCCTTTGCCAGCCCTGATTCCTGACATTACCTCCTCTCTCAGGGCTCCTCCCAGGACCCGGTTTATCCGGATTGCGTAAATGAAATTGTTTCACTAACCTGGGAGCATGGACGTCTCTTGCTGGTTCCCAAGAACAATCCTCAGGACCGTAGCCCTCCCATTAAATCAAATACCATAATTGTTTATATCTTCTTCTAGAATCCACAATGTGTTTTACTTCGTATTCCATTTGCCCTTCTTTTACTATGGCTGGAGGTTTTTTTGTAGTGGTCCCTGGAGCTGCGGGTTTAAGAAGAGATACATGGAATAACAGGTGTATAGGTAAAGTCTTAGTTAAACGCAGTTTCATAGCTGTAGATGTCACATGCAACGATTTCATAAGGTCCAATAAATCTAGGCATACATTTATGAGATACCACTATAGATAGATTTCTGGTTGATAACCAAACCCTATCTCTTGCCTTAAAGTGAGGACTCTCCTGTCTGTGTTTGTCAGCATGCTTTTTATAGGTTATCTTAGCCTGTTACAAATGCATGCGCGTTTTCTGTCGGATTTTAAGAAGCAACCGTTTTTGGTCTTGCAACACTGGTATATTCTCCACTTCCAGTAAATGTTCTGGTATTATGTTTTGCTCTTGCCCAAATAAGCATTTTTTGGGAAACATGCCTAAAGAAGGGTGCATCGTATTGTTATAAGTAAATTCCGCCAACCATAATGCCTGCACCCAAGAATCTCGACCATCACCTAAATAGCCCCTCAAGTATTGTTCAAGTGTTTGATTTACCCATTCTGTCTGACCATTGGATTGAGGGTGATAGCTGGTAGAAAGGGCACAGTAGATTCCCAACATGCGACAGAAAGCACACCAAAACCTTGAAGTAAACTGTGGTCCTCTGTCCGAGACAATACTCTTTGGTAATCCATGTAGCCTAACCACATGTTGAAGGAACAACTCTGCTAACTGGCCTGCTCAGGTATCCCTACAAAAGGAAAGAAATAAGCTTATTTTGACAAAATATCCACCACGACCCAGATGGTATCAAACTGCTTATCAGGTGGAAGGTCTGTAATGAAGTCCATTGATATGTGAGCCCATATTTTCTCAGGAGTGGGCAATGGTCGTAATAACCCTCTTTTTTTTTACATGATCTGCTTTATTCCACATGCAATTCTCACATTGTATTAGATATTTGTCCACATCCTGCCTCAAAGTGGGCCACCAAACATATTTTTCCAACATAGTTTGCATTTACCTTTGACCAGCGTGTCCAGCTAATGGAGAATTATAACACCAGAATAGAGCCTTTTCCTGTACTTCATTAGTGTGTAAAAACAATCGATCTTGATGATACGGCAACCCTTGCCGCACCTTCCTTGCAGGATGACTGTCCCGCCACTTATGGATTTGCCGGGGCGGAGGAGCCCTCTTGACCTCCTCAATTAAGTTTTTTGTATTAGCTCCAATGACTTTTTGTGAAGGAATAATTGCTCTTACTTCACTCTCCACACTATCCAAATGTTGCTGCTTGGACAGTGCATCTGCTTTGCCATTATTCTTTCCTGGCCGGAAAGTTACCACAAAATCAAATTTATTGAAATATTGGGTCCAGCGGAGTTGCCTGGGACTAAGTTTATGAGCTGTCTTAAAGTATTGCAGATTCTTGTGGTCAGTTACTACCACCACCTGATACTTAGCCCCCAATAGGTAATGCCTCCATTCCAAGAAAGCTGATCGAATAGCCAGCAACTCCTTATCCGTGATTGAATAATTCTGTTCACACACTGATAGCTTTCTGGAATAAAATGCCAATGGGTGCCAAACTCCCTCCTTATCCTTCTGTGACAAAATGGCCCCTATTGCCCAATTACTAGCATCAGTCTCCACTAAGGGTTGACTAGTGCCTGGTTGTTTCAACACAGTTGCGGTAGTAAATGCAATCTTTAATTCCTGAAAAGCCTTTTCTGCTTCGGCCCCCCAAATGAATGGTACTGCCTTTTTGAGTAGTCTAGTAATAGGCATTACTATTGCCGAGAAGTTACTAATAAAACGCCTATAGAAATTGGCAAATCCTAAGAACGATTGTATGTCCTTGATACATTGTGGAGATTGACAATCTTTCACAGCTTGTACCTTCTTGGCATCCATCCCAAAACCCTCTGGAGTAAGCATAAACCCCAGAAACTCCACTTGCCTAGTGTGAAAAGCACATTTCTCCAATTTTACACAAAGCTGATACTCCTTCAGCCGCTGAAGCACTGTCCTCACATGCTGCACATGCTGTTCTGGCGAGACTGAGTAAATCAAAATGTCATCAATGTACACTATAACAAACACATCAATGAAGTCCCTCAAAACGTCTTGCATAAAGAATTGAAAGGCCGCAGGAGCATTACATAATCCAAACGGCATAACCAGATATTCGATTAGTCCAAACTTTGTCCGGAATGCTGTTTTCCACTCATCCCCCTCCTGTACTCTTATCAAGTGGTATATCCCACTTAAATCCAATTTAGTTTAAATCTTTGCCGCTCGCACCTGATCCAATAACACTGAAATGAGAGGCAATGGAAACCTATTCTTAATGGTTACCTTGTTTAAGGTTTGGTAATCAATACAGGTGCGCAATGTTCCCTGTTTTTTTGGAACAAGAAACAAAGGAGAAGAGACCGGGGACATTTCATTCATCCAGATACTCCCTTAGGTGTTTATTTTCTGTTTCTGTAAGGGCATAGATCCTGCTGCAATGCAACTTCGCCCCAGCTTCCAATTCAATGACACAATCATAGGGTCGATGGGGCGATAATTGTTCTGCCCACCTTTGTCAAAAACCTTTGCAAACTCTTGGTATTGCAGGGGAATTCCTGATTCCACCGCTCCCACCACTTGATCTCTTCTTCCCGGATTCACCAAGCCAGCCATGAGTTCCCCTTCCAATGCCATGTGTTCTTGACATCTTTGATCTTCAAAATCTACTGTCTGTTTCTCCCAATCTATCCTTGGATTGTGTTGCACTTACCAAGGCATTCCCAAAATCAAACCAAACTGTGGTGCGGCTATCAAATCAAAAGTAATGTCTTCTCTGTGACCTGATGCAAATGACATCTGCAAATTTTGTGTTTGTTGTTTTATAGGACCTGACACTAAAGGAGACCCATCGACCGACTGCACCCCTTCCACTCTGTGTTTGTCTTGTAAAGGTAGCCCCAATTGCTTGGCCAATGTAATATCCACAAAATTACCTGTGGCCCCCGAATCCACCATAGCCAATACTGTCTGCTTGGACATTGCCCAACATAACGTCAACAATATATACAAATGAGATGTCTTACTCCCAGCCGTATTTGCCACCAATTTGGGGAACTTTGTTTCCTTCGGGCTTGTCACCTGAGTTCCCCCTAAGTCGACCCAGTTATTTTCCCGCCTCCTTTTTGCTCCGTTCCCCTCCTATATTTCTCTGAGGAGTATTAGGACAAGTGCGTATAAAATGGCCTGCCTGTCCACAATACAAACACAATTTATTGATCTTCCGTTGTTCTTTCTCTGCCTCTGATAGAGGGCCTCGTATACTACCAATTTGCATTGGTTCCACCTCGCTACTCCTTCCTCCCCTACTCCTATCTAATCGCACAAATGGAACAGCCTCCGGTTTCTTCTTGTCTCCCTTTCTCTCATTCATCCGATGATCCAACCTAAGGGCTAGATCTATCATGGCCATGCAGGTACTGGGTTGCGGTTCTACCTGTGCAATTGCATCTTTCAGATCCTCTCTTAACCCTTGATGAAACAGTACCGTCTGTTTCGCCGCGGGCCATTCCGTTTCAATCACTAATCTATTGAACTGTGTCACATAAGTTACCAAATCTCTTGACCCCTGTCTTAACCCCAACAACTCCTTGTCTTGTGCCAGTGAGACTTCCCATCTATCAAACAATCTCCCAAATTCTACTAGGAAATTATCCTAATTGTATAGCAATGGGTCATCTTTCTGTACCAGAGGCATCGCCCATGCTGCTGCATCGCCTGTCAAATATGATATTACAAAGGTGGTTCTGGCTTGGATAGTTTCAAATGCCGCCGGTTTACACAAAAAACGGAGTCTACATTGTGTAAGAAAGGTCATGTATTTTCTCTGGTCCCCTGAAAAACATTCTGGTGCTGCCAAGGGGACACCACTAGGAGGTTGAACAATGACTGTAGGATTTCTACTATTGGAGGTGCCCCCAGAGTTGGATGTACTGGGCCCCCCTAAAGGCATGCTTTGTGCTACCAATCCTTGTGCCTGCGTCTTCACAGTGGTAGCCTCCTGCCGAGCATGCGCTAATTCCAACTGAATATCTTGTAAAGCCTTTAGCACATCGGCCAAAGGTGGAGGTGTCGTGTCTATTTGGCTTGGGTAGTTGTGAGTATCCCAATATGGGGGTGGCTTATTATGTCACAATCACACTTGATTGGAAGGGAAGAGAGATCGACACTCTCCCCCGAACCACGGAAGCCGGATGAACTCGACCCTCCCACCGTGGTAGGCACAGGCGCCTGATATAAAAAACAGGTTGCCATGTGGCAGCCAATGGGGAGAAGAGGGGTTAGGGAGAGGTTGTGTATAGGATGGGGGAATTAGGAACACCGGAAAGAGGGTAAGGAACTCGTAAATTGGATGGGATGGGGGAAGCACCAGGAAAGGACCCTACTCTATCTAACATGTAACCAACACTGATACCACTTGCACTAATGACATAGCACACCTTAATACATGTACCACACCCTGCTGGTTCACCTGAAAACACATAAGCAAGCAATATGATGTAGACACACATAAGGGAAAATCCCCATCATGGTTAGACAGTACACATGGCCCTTCGAGCAGCAAATGCAACATACAAACATAAATGCTACTTTCCCACTAGTTCACTGCACTAGTGAAAATGAACATTATTTCCATATGTCATATAGCGTTTTGCCCGTGAACATTCCCTTGCTCAGGCTGCTAAGAGGCTTTCCCCAGTTACAAAATATGCTGCATTCAGCATGCACTGTAAGGGTTAACTTGACACACACAGAATTTCCCCAGCAGTACATGAACGGAATGTGCTACGCTACTTAATTTCGGTCTGGGAGCCCCTCAGGACTTCCCAGACAATAAATGCTCCGCTGTAATTCACTTCTAACACCATTCAACATTTGCCAAAAACACAGTACTTTCTCCAGTACTTATCTTTGGTCTGGGGAGCCCCGCGGAACTTCCCAGACAACGAGCGAAATGCCGTGATTCTTGTCAGCAACCTCGCGCCCTCCTGCTCCAGCCCACGTCCATGTAGAGTTTCAGAGTTCAGGCATGCTTTCTCCTCTCCGTACGCGGCCGCCTGCCTCTGACTGCAAATTTCCAAAATAAGCCACACCTGCACGCTGCCGTTTTCCTGCTAATAAGCTGTTCTTGATTAAAGATAGCTGGCAATGCGTGCACCATGCAGAACTACAGAACAGCTCTAAGGATGCTGGGAACTGTTGTTTCCAAGCCCTAAACATCTCCATTGCCTTAATAGGCACATTTTAGCACTTCACGCCTTTGCCAGCCCAGATTCCTGACAGCTTTGTGTGCTATTCTTGAGCCTGCGGGATCCTGTGCATTGCCAATAACTATCTGATGGGATTCTGGCATTTAGATCAACCATAATAATTATTGTTTCATGTCACGAATATTTCTTGATGAGCAAATATGCTATATTCACCTGATCTTTGCCAGTAGGAGGATCATATACATTGATGGCCAAGATCATTATATTATTTCCCTGTTTTATTTTAATGGATAGTTAGTATGGTTTTCGAATGAGTTGCTATTTTAGTGATGTGATGAGAGTTTGCAATACTGGTAAGCAAAGCTCAGGTCCTTCCCTTAGTATCCTTTTTCACATATGTTTGTGTAGTGTGTCTACCGTCAATAGTGAGAGAGGTGGTTAACCAAGTTTCTTGCAGCAATAACAACCTAATTCTGGTGATGTTATTTATTAGCCCATCTTTTTCTATATAGATTGTATGTCCGGGTGTGTTCAAGGGTTAGCATTCAAATAAGGTTGCTGTATGGTACGAGGATGATGTTTCAATGGTAAACATTCTCAACTATTGGCAGGTGTTTCAGTGCTAGTCTCATGTGACCTTACAGCCAGTACTCTGCACACTGCATAATCATCAATAGCAACTGTAACATTATCATATCCCCCCAATACTCCTAGTTGTTTGGATATCTTTCTTGTTTGTAAGGCTCTGTGCTCTAGCACCTTGAAGAGTCTCTTGTTCTAGATGGAATTACCAATAAAGGAATATGGAAAAGTACTATGTTATTCTCAACTTAATAAAGTAGGGTCATCTGGCAGACATTGGACTGATGCTTGCACACTCACACACAAACTTGATTACACAGTGGTTTTATACCTCAATATGTGTCATCTATGATGTCATCCTACGTGGCAAATTATAAAACCTATTAGTGGGAGGGATTGGATTAGGGGATAATGTCTACTTATGAAAGGTATATGGATTAGTACGTCATTTGCTCTCTCTTATCTGTAAGACAACCCTCAAGCTACCTCTGCATACTTATAATATTGATTATAGCAAACAAAATTGCAGTTTATTGGTCTATGCAACATTGTATAGCAGGTTACACCATAGACCCACTGATTGGTTGGCATTCTCAGCCAACCTTGTACTTTTGACTCGGCTAGCAGCACACAAGGAAACCAAAACCCTGGTGCTCGAATCATGTCAGATTACTCCCCACTTTCCCAATTAGTCCTTCATGTCTCATCAGTTTGTCCATGAGCCAACGTTTCTCATCTGTAGTTGACCTTGTAGCTTGTTCTCTGTTCTAGGACATTCAGAGGAATGAAAGCACATCACCATTTTCATTCGAGGCTTAATGAATAGCCCTTGTTTTTGACTTCTGCATCACATGTGAAGAGAACACAAATGTGTTCATTTCAGCCTCTTATTTATTGTTATTTGATTCAATTACACTGGGTGTCATTGCCCCTCTTGGACTCTAGAGACTTGCTCAGTCTTCCTTCCATAGACAGTTTACACTTTTAATTGTCCAATATTTGGCTCTTGCAGATGTTTCTTCTTCTTTCATCTAAGACAAATATGTCTCATTTCCATGACTCATCCGTCTGCCTCCCTTTGCGCTTTACAGCTATTCCTTAAACATAACCGCCTTGATCCCATTCCAACATCGACTCTTCTTGTTTTGCACACAATTCTGTTCTTCCAGTGTCTCCTGACTCTCCAACCCTGAGCGGCTTCTGAGGTAGTTGAATTGAATACTTACACAAGCCTGCGTCCATTTTCCAATAATGGCCGTCCTTGGCACGTTATATATTCTTTTATAGGAAGCTTCTATGCATTTTTTCTACCTTGCGTTACTGCGTATTTACACTTAATTGTCAGTAAATTACTTTATCTTCTTCTGTATTCAAGAGAACTTTATTGTCTCATACATGTTTCTCTTACAGTATTCACTCTTCAATATTTTCATATCATTACAGCATGGCTTCTCATATCTTCTTTATGACATAACCATGCCCATGTCAGTTTTCACTCGGTGCTCCATGGTGCATGCTGACATCCTTCCATACGGCTACCTTCCACACTTTCAGTGTGAGGGTACATTCGATACGGTTGTCACATATTGCCCTTCACCTGCTGTTCCAGTATGACGGCGGTGAGGGGGCGGGAGTTAGGGAAAATGCATCCACCTGCTCCTATATAGCTCTTTAACATCTCTGGGCATAGCCCTACCATGATTAATCCATGCCAAGGTTTTCCATTAACTTCCCTCACCTTTGTTATTCTGTGGTACAATTACTATTGTACAACCGTACTCAAGCTTGCCTAGTTCACTATCAAAGGCTTAATGTGTTTGAGACCCACATCAGAATAAAAGTACTCAATAGCTGCTGCAAGCGTGCAATTTTACAGAATATTGACTACATGTATGTCTTTTGATGTAATAGTATGTAATGGTATCACATTGTGTAGTAAAGATAAGTCTGCAGTGTGATTCAGATAATAATCAGAGCTCAAGCAGAACAGCCTTTGTACTTTCAGCGCTCTATTGCAATACCCATGATAGGATCAACTATGTGGGGCATTTATTAGTTCCACTCTATAGTCTCTTGGTGCTGCAGTGTCCATGTTCCCATCATTTATTGTAGTTGTGGGCTTATTTGAAGTTCTTTTCTCTTCCAGAGTGATACTTTCCTTGTAAAGCAGGTGTTCTATGTGATATACAATTATGGAATCCTCTGTGTTGCCAAAATACCCAGATGTAGAAGCAAGTTTGGTATGGACGCTTCATCGACTGCACTTCCAGGCTCTGTGGCATATTTGGAGAAGAGCCTATATGTCGAAGTTGAGGCCAGATATCTCACTTTGTATAGAGGTACTATCAATCGCTATGTGATGTTTTAACTGCTTCTTTTTTGAGGTTTTCTTTGTTCTTTGCATTTTACTATACTTCTTCTATTTGGGCTTGCCAGTTTTTGCAGTAATCACTCGGTACTGGCCTTTGTCATTAGTAATTAAAATGGAACTTGATGAATTCAATTCAATCATAGAGTTGTCATGGGTAATGGCGGATTTTCCTCAAACACCGGCTTAGAGTTACCAAGGTTTTCCACCAGTGATGTGTCAGCTCGATGCAAATACATATTGATATGAGGCTCCCTGGGCCCCTTGACAGTATCTATTGCTATAACCTATTGTTAGAGCTCACCCTTGTAAAATATGTGTACACAATAGTTTGTACTTTATTGAATGTTGCACAGTGGAGGACTGTTTTGCACAATCAATTGATCCAATGCGCTCATTTATGTTATTGTCAGCTTCGAGTGTCAACTGATAAGCTTGACAATGCTTGTCAAGCTTAATAATAAGCTTGATAATAACTGATGATAAGCTTGACAATGCCCAGCTCTGTACTTCATTCCAAGATGGCCAGCACTGAGACTAAAACTTGCATATGCATAATGAGTCCTCAGTTTACAGAGTGCTATAGACGTCACACCCTAAAATTGACAAGACATGTTTGTTGAATGCTGCTTGTGGATTCCAACCACTGTATTACAATCTATCTGATGGTTACATCCACTCACATCACTGATACGCATCGGCAGCTCTGGAAGGTATTTTCATGTTGCCTGCTGACCAGCCAAGAGTTCAGTGTGTGGCTGAGGCCTCGCTGATAGGAGCCACGTTCTGGCATCTAAAAGAAGGCGCCATTTTGCTCTCTAATCCCACTCTGATTATTTCACTGTGCGTGTCCCTCCGTTCCATCCCTCTAGGTCTGCTCGTCAAAAGGTATGAGCCTCACTGTGCTGGTTGGGCGAGATAAAGGTGCACCCTAACCTTCAGACTCAGGTCATCATGATCCATGTCATGATCTGCCAGTCAAGGCTCTGCTTTCACTATCGCAATCAGTTTTTTTGCCAGTTATTTTCTATAAAGAAGTTGAGCGGAGTGAGGTTATTTAGTTCATCCAGTCAACTTGCTGCTCTTCACCAGAGCACCTCCTACCATTGGCAGGCTGCAGCCATGCGAATTGAAAGTGAATTGCTAAAGTGTTATCTGATGAGGGCAAGATTTCTGTTGAATCTCTCAAAGTAACTTGAGCCTAATTCATAGTATTAGCAAACAGGACAAAGAAAGCCAAGCTTTAGGATTTCTCCACTTTCGAGAAGCGTTTGTTCAGCAGTATGTGGCCTATTTTATGACAACCTTCGTGGCTGGAGCTCAATCAGTGCATATTTTTGGCAATTCTGCTTCAACTTGATGCGTTTTCAGTCACATTGTTACCGCATTTTAATACATATATATGACGCAAATAATTTAAATCTAATCCAGCAAAATCCTGCTTTCATGAGTACAATTGAAATTACAATTCACGTTCGTACAACATTTTAATGATACATTAATAATAATTCTACCCTCTGGTGGGAATGCCAATGTTGAAAAGATAAGTGTGAGCAACCAAACAAAAAGCTAGGACAGAAAATGCTTCAGCCAACACTTTTTAAGCACTAGACATTTCTAAGAGTCGAAAGGCATTTGATCAGTCAATGGGGTGAAAATAAATGCGCCAACAGTGAGTGGGAAAGGATAAAAGTGGAACAAGGCAGGTAAACAAGACATACAGACCCAACTAACACACATATGGGGAGAACATTCGGACCGGTCGCGAAAGTGGGTCAAGAGAAGGAAAGCAAGCTGCCCATGTTGGTCATCAAATCTTTTGAGGATGCAGTTATTAATGTGGTGGAGTTATTAATCGAGTTCAAGTTGCAGCTGCATAGTGGCCTGAAGATGCAAGCAAGAATGGCTGCGAATTCTGGGGGCTTTTAACCAGACAGTCATATGGGTTATCCTCAAGCTGATAGTTTAAGGGAAATCTGATAATGGCAGCTCCACTGGGGGAGGTGTCAGAGACAAGAGTTCCCGGGTGCAGAATGAGTGCTGAGGGCGCAATAAGGAGAGTCTGAGTTGACATAGAATCTCACTCACCCAAAAAATAACAGGAGGCCACAGGTGGATGGGGATGAATCGGCATGAACAAGATTCTGTGATGTTCGTAGCAGGAGATGTTATCCTGAAACTACACGTTTTTGGGTGTTAGACATGTCAGTGCTCCACATGCCTAGATGTGCTAACTATCACCATGGATAAAGCTTTGCTTTCAAGTACTCGCCGCATGCCCTCCCCTCACCATGTAGGAATGCTCAGCCTCAGTGGAGGTTATAACACGGCCGCCTGAGAGTGTCTGTGAGGGTGGGGTGGTGACTGGCACACAGAATGAAGATGTGACATCTGTAGTCAAATGGAGCGAGGATAGGAGAAAGTGAGTGGGAAAGAGTTGGCGGTGAGTGGCTGAGCGGGCAGATGGCACTGCGCCCACAAGCTACTGGGGGCAATGGAGCAGAGCACCCTTGATAAAGATGTAATAGATGTTTAGGGAAAGGGGAGTTATCAAGGTTGGTGGGATCCTGGTGTCAGGAGACAAATGGGCAGAGGATCACTCTTTACTGTAAACGGCCTAAGTGTTGTCAGCCTGCTACATAGGAGCTCTGACTGTGCCCCAAGCCCTGTACATGTACTCGATGTGACCCAGTGCCATATGCACAATCAGTAAAGCATGCGCTGTACAACCAATTAGTGCTGACACATAGTGCAGCACGATTCCTGTGCTCTTCAAGATCTCAGCGATTTACCGGTGACGCTTACATGTCATGAACAGCAATGAAAGTCATGTGTTGCTGCAGATGATAATGAATATCCTTACACATCCCACCCACCTCTGCCCACACTCATGATCATATTCTGCGTTTCATATTCTTTGATGTTTTGGGCCTACAATGCCTTGCCCAATTTGCTCATATTTGCAGAATCTGTGCCTTCACTGACATCAGCAGGACCTGCCATTACTTACAATTAAAGTATACTAACTACATGCTCACATGCTTCATGGTGTACTTGTCCTTCTACCCACTGTAATATTTATATACTGAGGGTGGTTTCAGAGAAAAAGTCTGAGTGTAAATGTCTCATTAGCATTCCTTGGAGCAAGGTAAGAGGTACACGTATATGTGAAAGAGTCCTGTGGTGTCATAAGAGAAATACAAGAGTCATCCAGGGTTGCATGTGAACATGAAAAACAATGTCCCCCCCCCAGCATACAAAACAGGACCTAGACAATGCTGCAGTAACAAATAAAATCCCCAGAATATGCCAAGATCCCAGAGCATAAAAATTAGGATCACAAATCGAGTGTTCAGCACCGCCCCATATCTCTTGTTTCTGTTGTTTATCAAGTAACGGCGGTCTGGTCGGACGGGAATGGGGGACCAACGCATAAGGAAATAAAGGGGACAATGGTGTAGAGGTCGCCTACGGGTTGGGGGAAATGTGTTGAAAAGTCTACATCTTGCTGCATGATTTTTAATTCTCACCTCCCAGAAGGAGCTGCTACTTCATTACTATTTTGATAGACCTTTTAGGCCGACTGCCTGCAGAAGGCCTTCATTTATCGTCTCTCTGACTACGTTTCTTCAGGAGTAAACTCTTTGCCATAGGTCTGAAGTTCTTTGAGTCATCGGGACAGAAGTATGTCTATTGATCATTCTATTTTTGGTCAAATAATTTTTTCTACATTTCTTCTGCTCGAATTTCCCACTAAGAAATGTAGAATTTAGTTGGCGCTAGACAATATTGGTAGAGGTGGGTAGGAGCCGTGGGGGTGGTACAGAAAGTCTTCCCACTCTTTCTCTAAAATAAAGGTGGGCAAAATAATTTTGAGAACAAAATGATTTGACAAAACAGAAATGAACAAGAGTACTGAAATCACAGAGACCTAAAGTGGGTTTGGTGAGGATGTGTGTTTGCATTTCAAGTGAGTATGTGAGCAGGGGCTTGAAATAGGTATGACTGGGTTAAAGTTTCTTCCCAAATGGAGGCACAGTAAATAATTTTTTAGGCACCTTATGGATACACTCATTTCCCTGTAAAGAACATACCATTTAAAACACATCAGTATTTTTAGAGTGGAGACAAGCAACCTCTGGTGGGCTTATTATTATATAAAATTGGAGGAATTATACTGCACTAAATAATATAGAGTAGGCCATTCGCACCAACTCGTCCTTAGGCTCCACACAAACTCCTGAGCTTGGAAAGCAAGAGTAAACTTTAGAAAATTGAAGATGACTCCTACCTAAAAGATGGATAAGAGATGCAACACATTTTTAGTGCTAGAACTAATGAAATGCTCTGAGCCAAAGATAAGGATAAAGCATATATGATCTCCGATTCGTCGGAGGTCAAGGAAGACATGTTTCAAAGTCACTGGAGCTGACACTTTTCCTCTTGTCATCAGTTAATCCTTGCATGTTCCAACTTTGCCTTTACTATTTTTGGGGTGATTAACACTTAAGAGCACATCATGACAAAATCAGGAAAACACTGCTCTTGCATCTCACTTAATGCTTGAGAAATATCTGTGACATCACTCACACCCATGCTGATAATAATTTAAACCGGATTTGATGGGGGTGTTGACAGGCATATCAGTGTGCCTTCAATGTGGCAGAGAGCAGAGCTGGGGAGAGAATGCAGGCAGGGCTGAGAACTGGCGAAAGCACGAGGCAAGGGCCAGGCAGGAAGCCATTTGGATATCACACAGGCTCCTTTGGAGACCGTTCTTCTTTTCAAACTATTATGCTGCCTGAAACAAAAGGGGACTCCAACACTTTAAGAAACAAAAGGGGGATGGTGAGGCGCGCACTCCAGTTCCCAGTCAAATTAGACCTGATACAAAAAGTAACTGGGTTAGGGCCAGTATTAACAGGGTTGAATCCCAAAACAGTGGAAAAGTATTAACAGGGTTGGATCCCATCTGCTGTTCAGTTGCTCTGTTTTTGTTCTCTTCCTAGCACTTTCCTGTCACAAACAATCATCAGTGAGGCTGTGCTGGTATGCAGGTGATTCCAATTAGTAGCTCTCATAGTCTTTATGGATTCTGGTAGCTGTAGTTTTCACAGGTTACCAATTAGGTGACCAGGAACCGACACCCCTCCTACCGCACAAGTCTTTCCCTAATTTGGGGGAGGGGAGAAAACCATCAGTGTGGTTCTCTAAACTGGGGCACAGTATCCCCGGTGATGCTGCCTCTGGAGGCCGGGACTCCAACATTGTAAGAAACAAAACGGGGATGGCGAGGCGCACACTCCAGTTCCCAGTCAAATTAGACCTGACACAAAAAGTAACTGGGTTAGATCCCAAAAACAATTTAATAAGTGATGACTCTTACACCCAACAAGAAGGCTGGACAGTGGGCTATATTCCCTGGCTGAGGCCTCAATCTCATATGGCAAGGGAGGAATGCCCTAGATGTAAAGGTGGCAAGGGAGTGTTGTATCGTTGCAGAAACCATGATTATATCAGTATATGCTATGTTATGTAAGAACGATGCTATACTGTGCCAAATCATTACCATAGTGGTGTTAGAGCACTGAGGCTTTTCTACAAATTGGTGGATTGTACACCCGCCCTAGGTATCAAAAGGAGGAAGAGGAAAGGAAATAGGGGTTTAGGGGTGGGTGCAGAGCATAGGGTATTGGAAAAACAAACAGGGAAACACAAACAGGACTTCAATCAGGTAAAAAGACATGAAAGATGTTTGTTAAAGGATGGGTGCATGTTGAAACAGTATGTTGATACAGGAAAGCTGGATAATGAATCTGGAGCGCAGAAACCTTACAAACAAAACAAAATTGAAGGTGTCTGTGGGAGCCAGGAGTATCCACTTGAAGACAGTTTTCAGAAATGTTTGTGCAGAAATCCATACCACATAAACACAGGTATCCTGAACCTTCCTTTTCAACATGGACTTGACTCCATTGACCAAAGCTTATCTTTAGAAGAATTACTCAAACAATACTACTCCAAAATGATTATGTTGATTAATCTGAAAGCACCTCAGTATAGAACATCTAGTAAGGTCCTTAACAGGATCAATGGAACATTACCCACTTATGAGATATCAAAACCAGCATTGGATTACGTGAAAGAAAGTGGAGGATAGACCCCACTCACAGCATCAGCACTGCATTGAAAAGGATACACTCAATTATAAACAAGCCATCACCGAGGCCAGACTGTTGTATTTTGAAAACCAAATCAAAATGTCAGAATCTGCCCCAAAAAACTCTTTTAAATTCTGCATCAACTTAGTACACCTTAGTACAAGGCATGCCCCTGCATCTCCCAAAGGCTGCAACTCATTGACGCTAGTAACCTAAAACAGAATAACAAACATCAAAACCCTCATAGCCAAGAGACTAGGAAATTGCACACAGAATAACATCACTTGTTTTAATGAGACAGCAAATAATGCCACCGAGGACTTTAATTTTGTCCCTGTCACCATAGAACAAATAGTTAATATAAAATCATCAGTTAACCCTAGCGCATTTCTCGGGGTATCCATGTCCGTCCACTGTGATCAAACACAATTCTTCAGTCTTAAGTTGGACAACGGGCCTCGAACCCCACATTGAGAAATGATGTGGGGTCTGAACCATCTGAAAACCCACAAGAACCCCCCTGTCAGATTGAGCCTGGCTGGAAAACTCAAACCTCCCATAGAGCCCATTTTGCTCCCTACTGGCAGTTGACAGTGTGCATGGACTGGTGGTGCTGACGCTGGGAGGACACAGTGAGCAGGGTAAGACATAAGGAGCATGCAGCGGTGGTTTCCAAGTCGAACGTGTGTGTGCTAATTCCCATAGGATAGTTCATAGCAGGGCTTCCCGAGAGGGCACAGTCCTGGTAGCGTCCCTAGGGAGCTCAGCATTCTACAAGGTCGAGGTGTGATATCTAGGAGCCAGACAGTCACTTGAAATAGATTGACATTGGGCAATGGACAGCTGAAACATTGTAGGGCATTAATTGTACCAGTGAGAAACATCTCAAAGGGGCACATTTATGGTGGGCACATAGGAACAAAACTACCCAGGGAAGGAAACTCCAGTGGTTAGAATCAGAGTGGGGTGGTTGGGAGCAACACAGTTTAAGGTACAAAGCAGAGAGGTGAGCAGCTTATCAAGGAGCTAAAACAATTATGCCACATATCCCGGGAGGATAGCTCAGGGGCAACACGCTCACCTTGGAGGCAAGACGACACGGAGCTACACAGGTTCGATCCCTGGGTCCACACTTAGAAACCTCTGGGTATTAAGCGCGCTATAAATAACCTATCATATCATATACCAAAGCTTGATATATTCTTGCAATGCATGACTAGGGCATTAGAAGACACAACACATCATTATTCATAGCAACGCATGGATTGGCCTAACATGAAAAAGTACCTGTGCCTCCTATCACTTACCTACCCAAAGATACCCCATTTGATTGTATCACTTTGACACTATCAACCCGTATTTCTCTTTCACTCTCTCTCTCTCACTCTGTCTTTCTGCCCCACACCCATAAACAATGCATAACGCATTGTTTGCAACAAAGATCTGGGAGCTGGCAGATGAAGGCGAAGAACAATTGCAGCTCAGTGGGCCCTGCTGGCACTTTTGCCTGTCACAGCAATGCCTATCGGGGAAGGAACAAAGGTTGTCAGGCAAATTGCCACAGACCCCTTTCCTACAGTGCACACAGCCACAGGCCAAAATGCACCCTAAAACCTGCAGATCCTTTCACCTAATCTTTAGGCAGCTCAATTATTTCAGGTTAAATATGATGACGAAACACTGTAGGTTTTTTTAAAAAATTTTTTTAGCACGGAGTCAATTAGATGAGTAGCTGGCATGATGAAGGGTGAAATATGAATTCCTCGACGTTCCCCGTGAAGCTGCGTGCACCATCCCTTCACCTAAAAGAAGTGTAATGGCTTTAGGCTGGTGAAAATAAGGCATGCTGACATTGTAAGGAATGTGACAGTTGGCTGGGATATGGGGTGGACAAAGGGTGGCAATCCCACAACACTGCAAGTTTTGTATTTTCTCGGCCCCCTCACTAGGTACTGCTATCTGCCAGTTCCACTTGGAAAGCTACGCCAAGGAGCTTAAGCATGATATAGGCAAAAGGGACTGGGATGGATTGTTCTATTGCCGACTAGAACAAGCATTGGCAGACGGCTCTTCATGAGTCCTACTTGGCAGGGTGCATCATCCCTGTGTCTAGGGTGTATCATGTGTTCTCAGGGAAGTATGAAGTGGGGGCTGTGCTTCAATAGACAGCGAGGGACTGCCCTTGCCCCGTGTTCGAGGATTTACAAAACCTTACAAAACAAGGACATTCTGTATCAGGATCATGACAATATGAAGGCAAACATATATCCAAATACAATATTTGTGCAAATCTACTGCATCAACAATGCATGGACTGTGTGCAATGAGGGATGCACTTCTTCGAATAAATGAGGAAGTCTTTACATACACCAGACACATTAAAACAAGAACTTTCATTGGGCATACAATTGTGTACATGCTGACAGCAGTCTGCAGGTAAAGCTGCCTGCACCATGGAAGCAGACTGCCTCTCAAATGCACGTAGTGGAGGTCACACCAAATGGATCTGTTACACTTTGCGACCAGTTACATCCTTTTCTGAGCAGACCATTACCATTCAATGCTTTGCAACTGCATGACTGATCACAGAGGACCGATGGGTTAATTAAAAAAAAGCCACAATCAATAACGTTGGGATACCCTTGATTTACTCCCAGAGAGGGATGTTCGATTGTGAATGCTAATAAGACAGAAGTGCATTTGAGTTACCGATGATGACGTCTTCGTTAATCTGCCCAACAGAGTCCATGTTCAATGATCACTGTGTAGATATGCAATTGTCCAAAATAATGCTGCACAACCGTCTACTCTTTTCCACTTCGTGGCTATCCAAATGGCTGTCCGTGATGGCTTGGCCCCACTACTACCAGGTGAGTGCAGGAAAAATGAGGCTAGCAGGTGTGCCTTGGTTTATGACTGTGACACAAGAACATAAACATCAGGTGTGGTTATCCCTCCTAACAGTGCTGAACACATAAGACTAGAGCCAGTAAAGAAAGCCAGACATGTGTGCTTGTGCTCTTTGTGTGAAACTTGCCACAGTTTCTGTTTGCTTGCCCTGATTTTTAGCTCTAAGAAAATAATGTCTCAAAGCAATTTTGTTACAAACTAATATTGAAAGTTGATGAAATACTTTACATATTTTCTTATATGCAAACTACCCGAATAGACTTCCTACTAAACCTTCTACTGTTTCTTCTCTTATCCTTCTCTTGGAGCGCTCTGAGGCCTACTGGCATGCAGCACCTTACAAGAAATAAACGAATAAATAAAATATTCCCAAAACTGAATCACAACCTAAAGATCCTCCTTCTATCAAGTTGGCTTTCACGGTCGTAGAGAAGATGAATTATTGGGTATTGTAGACAAGAATCTAGACAAAAATACAACTTCACAAATATAAGTTAAAAGATATAAAAATGTGTCTTTACATTTTTCATTTTGGGTGTAAGCTTGTAGCCATAAACGAAAGCCAAATGCAATCTTGTGTCCTTTTGGAGAGATTTATGTGTGTGTTTAGTGTGATTTCTAATCAGTTTTTCGTGCTGATTGCTTTTAGAGGGCACTGCCTTTTGGTCTCTCTCTTCCCATCTTCATAGTAATTGGCTGAGGCAGTCAAGTGCCCCTTCCATCTGTTTTTGGAGTCCTTTCTTACTACTTACAATGCCTTCATGTTAGTAATCCATAGCCATCCTGTACAGCAAGCATCTGGTAAGGAGTTTACAGCCTGTTTGGTCGCATGTTGGACAGATGTTTGTGTGTGATGGATTGCTTTTAGAGGGCACTGCCTTTATGATGCATTCCTTTGTTTCTGTATTTCCTCACTCCTCCCATCTTCGCAGCATCTGGCTGAGGCAGGCAAATGTCTCTGCCCTCTGTCTTTGGACTACTTACTGCTTTTCCCTGCCTTCATGTTAGCAATCCATAGCCATTCTCTACAGCAAGCACATGGTGATGAGTTTACAGCCTGTTTGGTGTCCTTTTGGAAAGATGTATATGTGTTTTTAGTGTGATTTCCAATCCATGTTTTGCGCTGCATTGCTTCTAGTGGGTACTGTCTTTGTGGTCTAGTCATTTGTTTGTTTCTGTCCTTTTCCTCTCTCCTCCCACCTCTCTCCTCCCACTCTCCATTTCTTAAGCACAGCTCCGAGGGTAGCCCTGCCCGGGCAGCCGGCTAAGGGCACTCCCTAGGGCACCTCCATGCCTGTTAGCCTGTTTGTCCTAGCACCCCAGACTATTTGGTTGCACAGCCGGCGCTGTACTTGTGATTTCATGGCACTGTATTTACCTGATCTATAGTTTCACACCAGCTTTCATGCTTGCTGCACTTTATTTTGCCATTGTGCTGAAGTTAGCTGTTGTTTGCTTATAGCCTCTGAGTTATACTTAGCTGCATTAGGAGTATAGCCACCATGTTGAATTTAGCTTCACTTTGATTTTTGCCACTGTGTTAAATTCAGCTGCCTTCTGAGTATAGCCATGCTGTTAAATCTAGCAGCGTTTTGAATGTTGCCATTGTATTAAATCCAGATGCCTTGAGTATAGCCACAGTATTGAATTTAGCTGCATTTTTTAGCATAGCGATTGTGTTAAATTTAGCTGCGTTTTTTTGTATAGCCACTGTGTTAAATTTAGTTGCATTTCTCAGTATAGCCACTGTGTTACATTTAGCTGCAATTTATGTATTTAATGATTGGGCACTTATTAGACACATGTACAACAAAATGGTGTTTCCAGGCACCACAAGACAAATTGGGGAGGGAACAAGGGGAGTAAATATTAATGGCACACAACATAAAAGCAGTAAATATACAATTGTGGCCCTACTAGGCCTTGTAACATTCAGGCGTGCAAATGCAGTGAAGAGAAGTGCAGGAGATAGGGGTGCGGGGGTTGAGGGAGCAAGGTATGGGCAAATGCTGGTGAGAGCCTGGGAGGGAAGTGCAGAGGTGTGCCAGGGGAGGAGACAGCTGGCTTAGTGCTTGGCAGAGGAATCCCAAAGGTGGGATGCACAACTGCCAGGTAGGGGGCCCACAGGTGCAGTGCTGGGACGAGCTAGTATTGATTGGGCAGGGACCTTGTAACCTGTGGGATTCATAAAGGTCCAGGCTGCCAGTCTCAGCGACAGTAGGGTGATTAGCAAGGAAGGGAAACTGGGAAAGCGGTGGAGAAAAGCAGAGTTTTGGGAAGCATCTAGAACTTAAAAAGGTCCAGCTCAAGTCTGAGAGGGGCAGGGAGGATGTTCCAAAGAGAGGCACCAGTCAAAGAGAGAGAGTTGCCCCGCATTCGCTGCTTGTAGAAACGTTTGACAAGCAGAGAGTTGGAGCTAGAGGAGCTGAGGGCTTTAGCAGGTAAGTATTTAGGTAGAGAAAGTTGGAGATAGTTTGGTCCCAGACGCCAGAAAACCTTGTGGAAGATGCAGTGGGTCTTAATGTAATTCTTGCAGCCACTGGGAGCCAGTGGAGAGATCATAGGGCTGGAGAGATACGGTCCCTGGGCTTGAGGCCAATGATAATTCTTTCAACCCTATTCTGGATTAGCTGAAGGGGGCGAAGGGAGGAAAGGGGGAGATTGAGGAACATGATTTTGCCTAGAGAGGACCAGAGCTCTGGAAACATTGAGCTTCTGGGGAAAGGTGAGGAAAGGTAGAATGCCTCTAAGGAGGTGAACCTGGAAGTGGGCCTTCTTGGCAAGGTCCAAGATGTGAAGGGTAAAGGAGAGAGATGAGTCGAAGATGACCCTGAGGTTTTTGGCTTCAAGGGAAGGTGAAGGTAAACAGCTCAAGGAAGGTGGCAAGAGGGTGGAAGGGAAACAGAGAGCAGGTTTCCCAATAAACACGGTCTCTGTCTTACTGGCATAAAGGTCATTAGCCACACACCATGCCTGGATAGCAGTCAGACAATCTGGGATGAGAGAGGGAAAAGAGGATGTGGTAGAGGGAAGTTTGAAGGAAAGCTGTGTGTCATCAGCATAACACTGAAAATGAGGAGAAAAGGAGGAGATAGGTGAACAAAGGGGCAGGATATAAATTGAACAGCCATGGTGATAGGATAGAGCCCTGAGTGATGCCACAGGTGGAGAGAGAAGAGGGGGAGGAGAAATGCCCAGCTGCAACTGGGAGGGGCGGTTAGTGAGGAAAGAGGTCAGCCAATCTAGGGTTAGGTCTGTGATGCTGAGGGTATCGCAGAGCCATTTTATGAGCTTAGAATGTTTGACAGTTCAAAGGCAGAGGAGAGATCGAGGAGAATGAGCACAGCAGGAGAGTTAGAGTCAAGACTTGCGAGCATGTCTTCATGTGTGTTCAGGAGAGCACTTTCCTTGCCTCTGAATGCCCGGAATCCAGATTAATGGTCATGAGTCAACCAACAAGTTCAGTATGAAGTGTGAATCAGGGGAGGACCAACTTCTCCAGGAATTTACCCAGGAAGGGGGTGTTGGAGATAGTTGGCCGGAAAGGAAGGGTCAGCAGATGTTTTTTTAGGAGAGGGTGCACAGGGCAGTGCTTGAGTGATAGATAGAAAGATCAAGTGGTGAAGGAGTGGTTACAGAAATCAGCAAGAGCCGGGATGAGAGAAGAAATTGTGTACGTAATGGTTCTAGAGGAGCAGGAGAGCACCTGTTTGGATGAGACCTTCATAGTGCAGACAACTTTAGATACCTCATCAGGTGTTATGGGCTGGAGGAAGGAGAGTGTGGCGGTTAGAGGGAGGGGCCCACGGCAGGTAGGACAGCGGGGAAGGAGTAGTGGTGGGGGTGGTGGGGAGTGATGACAGAATGTCCTGAGTTTTAGATGTGAAATGGGAGGCCAAAGCAGTGCAGAGAGCCTGGGATGGAAGGAGGGATGTTGGGATTGCGGTATGATTGGTGAGTTCCTTGCAGATTGGATGTGGGCCCTCTTCTTGGAGTGGATAGAAACATTATATTGCCTTTGGGGCAAGCAACAGACCAGTTTGTCAGAGGATGAACCCAAGGTCTGCCATTCAGCAACCCTGCACTTGCACTTCAGAGGTGCTAAGTCAGAATCATACCAACCGTTTCACTTGGAGGCATGTTTCAGGTGGATCCTTATGACAGGGGAAAGTTTGTTGAGGGAGTTAGAGATAGAGATGTACAGGCTTTGAGTATAGCCACTGTGGTAAATGTTGCTGCATTTTCTTAGTATAGCCACTGTGTTAAATGTAGCTGCATTTTGAATATAGCTACTGTGTTGATTTTAGCTGCCTTTTTTGAGTAAAGCCACTGTTTGGAATTTAGTCTCACTTAGAAATCGCCCCCTTTTACATCTAGCTGCCCTTTGAGTATAGCATTTATGTTAAATTCAACTGCCCTCTGAGTATAGCCACTGTGTTAAATCTACCCGCATTTTGAATTTTCCAACTGTGTTAAATTCAACTGCCTTGAGAATAGCCATTGTGTTGAATTTACCTGCATAGCCGGTCAGATAGCACAGCGAGTAGAGTGCTCGCTTTGACATCCGTGCAGAGCCTGCTGATGCAGGTTTCAATCCCGGCAAGGTGAAACTCAGGCTCTCATCCTTCCGAGGTCGATAAATGAGCACCACACACCGTGGGAAATAAGCAGCGCTCAGATACCTGAGGGTTTGTAGCGCTATATAAATGCACAAACAAACAAACAAACATATTCTAGTACACCCACTGTGTTAAATTCAGCTGCTTTGTGATTTCAGACACGGTGTAGAATTTGCCTTGTGAGTATAGCCACATTACGACCCAGGCGGTAATTACGCCAACTTTACCACCATGGTGTAAACTATGTTTACACCATGGTGGATGGCGGATTTACCGCCCCATTCCAAGGTGAGTGGGGCAGTAAAACCCCATTTCCCATTTTCCCTTCCCCATTCCCATTTTTGCCCCATGGGCATAATGGGAGTGGGGAAGGCGCTAATTACGCCACCGTAAATTACGGTGGCGTAATTAGCATCATGGCGGGTTAGCGGCATTGATTTTAACGGCTGCTAAAAGCAGCCGTTAAAATTGGAATCAGGCGTTAAGGGTTAACGACGGCGTTAACCCCTAACGCCTGAGTTGTAATGAGGCCCACTGTGTTTAATGCACTGCATTTTGAGTATAGCCTCTTTGTATAATGTAGCCTTGCTTATCCATTTAAATATGCCTTTTGAGTGTAGCCACTGTGCTGAATTTAACTGCATTTTGAGTATAGCCAATGTGTTATATTTAGCTACATTTTGAGCATAGCCAATATTTAATATTTAGCTGAATTCTTTAGTATAGCCTCTGTGTTAAATGCAGTTGCTTTTTGTTTAGTATGACCACAGTGCAAAATGTAGCTGAGTATAGTCAATGTGTTATTTTTAGGTGCCTTTTGAGTATAGCTTCTGTGCTGAATTTAGCTGCATTTTGATTGTAGCCCTGTTTTTAAATTCAGCTGCATTTTTGAGTACAGCCACTCAGTTAAATTCAGCTGCATTTTGAGGTTAGCTTCTGAATTAACTGCATTTGGAATATAGCCACTTCGTAGAATGTAGACACCCTTTGAATTTGACCCTTCTAAATTCAGCTGCATCTACGAAAACCAGGAAATCAGGAAGAACACTTGCATCATGTGTCATGGGGATGGCCGCCCAACCGCACACATCTGCTATCATCTGCTACCATACACAACTTTAAAACACATCTTAGTAGGGTAATTCTTGTTCGGACCTGTTAGGAGCGGGAGGATTTAGAGCCCAAATCACTGCTCAGACAACAGGTATGCATGCACTGACATGTTGTTAAGATGGATTTCTGAACTCTGACCTGGAGGGGCAGAGGATCAGAAGGCCAGCCTAGTTTCTTGGAACAGGGTAACCTCTGGACAAGCCAGACCAATCAGGGTAGCGATGGCGGCGGTCAAGACTAAGGGCCTCATCACGACTTGGGCGTTACCACCGGCGGTATTACCGCCGGCGGTATTAGCCCTACCGCCGAACTACCCGGCGCTAATAGCGCCGGATCACGAGTTCGGCAGTAATGTTAATCCCCATTCCCCATTGAGCCCATTCGGGAATGCCCCATTCCCCATTGGGCTCAATGAAGAATTTTCACGCTCTTACCGCTGGCGGATTTACTGCCGGCGGTAATAGCGCAAATTTTCGGCAGATTTCCCCCCAGCTCAGAGCTGGGGCGAAATCCGCTGAAGCCCTGATTTGGCAGACCCTTAAATCCGGCGGTAAAAGCGCGACCTCCGGATTTAAGGGTTACCGCCAAAGGGGTGAGGGTGACTGAAAGCCCGCAATGAGCACACAAAGCAAGGACACTTACAAATTACTCCAGACAGGTGTTATATTAAAAATATAGACACATTTATTGCAAGGCCTTTGTAACATCGACCATAGTAAAGAATCACAATAATACGAAAGTAAACCAACACATCACAATCAATACAATATATATACAAGACCGAGGGGTCTAAGGAGTTAGGAGCACGTAATATGTAGACCACCTAGATGGGGAGGAAAACAGGCAGTGCAAGTAATCATTAGACCCAGTTTGACATCTGAAATACACCTAACTAGGAGGAAGTCCGAGCCCTATGAAGAGAGGAGCCTTATGCTCAAGAGAACCTGCACGCGCTGGTGCCAATGGACAAAAGAGGGTCTCTTCAAGGGTCTCAGGCAGTTCAGGAAGGTGAATGAAGCGATGCAGAACAAGTCCCCACTTCTCAAGCAAGGTCTCCACTAGTGGGCAGAGGCAGGGTGAGAGTGCGGGATAGAGTTGCTATTTCACAACAGCAGTAGAAAAGAAACGGGCTCCTGCGCGAGGGGCCACCGGTTGGGGTATGGACTACACACCGGTCCCCGACGCAGGCAGACCCAGACTTCTCCAGTTCAGTTCACGTTTCTGGCAGGTTCAGCTGCGATGATCAGGACGTCTCGACACCGGGTAGATTCTACGAAGCAGGATGCAGGGTCGAGGGTGTCCCAAATGCAGCGGACATGCACAGGTTGTTACCACAGCAGGGCAACACGGCAACCGCATTTACTCCGGTCCGGGCGTACTCGTCTCACTTCAGACCTGGAAATGCCAAGTGTACGAAATTCGGTGTGAGGGTGCCGTGGACGCAGAGCAAGCAGTAGACCAAGTTTCTAGGGCTTCCCCGAAACGGCGGCGGTGACAGAGCAAAGCGTCCTGCGTAAGCTGGTCAGCCCACAGGTTTGCCCAGGGAAACTTCCGAAGAGGCTTACATGCAGGGTTTGATGAAGGTGCCGGGAATAGTTGATCCCACTATTCCAATGGGTCGAAGCGCCTTCGCAGATCTTCTAGGACGATCAGATGCAGAGGGGTCTCTCAGGACGACAGCAGTTCAGGGTGCCAAACCTTCAGCGGGTCACCAGCGGTTCCTCGACTCAGCTTCTTGTTGCAGGATACTTGGCTCCTTATCCCTTGTTCGGTGTGAACTCAGGAGATCGACATAGTAGTGGTGTTTCCAGCCTCCTCTTATCCAAAGTTCCCTTCACGCCAAAACGGAGAGGACCCAATGGGAGATATGCTCACAACCACTCACACCATACGTGGACCTATCACGGACCACGGTGGCCCCAGGCATTCAGGACACTCCAGACTCTCTGGCACCCAGGATGTGTATTGGGACCAGACATCCCAGCCCACATCCTGGAGGCACACACAAGGCATGCAGAAGCCCGCGAAAGCTTTGGGGTTTCATGGGAAAGTGCATGACCAAATAAGGACTGCCTCGGGTCGGCTCGACCTGGGGGAAGGTGCAGGGGCAAGACGGTCAGCGGATAGGACAAAGAACCTCGTGGCATGGCCATTTTGGAGCCAGGCTACTCATTTTTGCCAAACGCGGTAAGCGCAGATAACATGGCGAAAAAGGGTTCAAAACACAAGAGAAACGAGAGCTGCCACCAGTCCCGTCCGTGACACACTTGCACAGTTCATAATAAGTCCAGCGAGAGTTTCAAGGGCCTTTGGAATGACTAGAGACCCAAGAGCGCGGTAAAGTAAGTTACGGTGCACTCTTGTTTCATGTTGCACAAAAGCTGCAACATGAGGTAGGGACATGTCAGTTTCCCCTTAAGAATTGAGCGAAAGCCCAGGGGAGTGCTGCAGAAGGCTGTGCTTCTCTGGCAAAGTCTAGATCAGGGTGTAAAACAACAGCAAAGGGTTTTGGGGTTGCCACATGGAGGGAAAATTACATACAATGTGAAATCTTTCCTAACACATGTGTTTTCTCTCTCCGACAAAACTAAGATAGGGGTGCAGGGGTGCACAGCCAGTTATTAATTTATCTATAATATATAACAAATTTCCAGATATCAGTCTCTTGAAATTAAATGAATCTCTAGTTGTTGTTTCAGGTGCAGGCGGGCTGAAGTCACAAGGCCACTTGGAATGAGAAATTGTCAAGAAACAGAACCGTGTATTACTACCCAGTAGGCCCAAATGCACTCCTGTTTGGGTATAGGACCCAATGTTGATTTGTGAATGTTTGAATAAGGCTTTAGCCTATAAAGGCTTACATTTGTATTTGTACATTCATTCAAATTCTTGCTGAATATCAAATGTTATTTTATAAGCTTTACTGAACAGTGTATCTCATTCAATAGAACCAGTCCCCAACACAAAATGTTAGAGAATCTCTTCCCTTTAATTCTCTAATTTTAAACACAATTAATATAATAAACAACAGATAGCAGATATCAACATGATTCTTCTTTTTGTAACAAAATATCAAAACATCAAACAAGAAGTGAACATAGGAATACAATTGTATCCCTAACTCCCTCGAGGGAAACCCTTCAAGGTTGTAACAAGTAACCAACGCATTTCGGATCAAAGATCCATCTTCAGGGTAGGGGCTTCTCTGTTCCTATACATGGTGAGCTATGAAAAGTAGCAATTTCCTTAATTCTGATCCTGTGGGAGATTCAAACGAACATTCATTGTAATAATTGTTTAAATAGAGAGAGGCTAAAAGTAAGGTAAGGGGAGGCTAATGGTACTAACCTATCTCAGCAAGCTGGTAAGGTCCAGAAAATGACCTATCAATGGAACAAGAGAGGAAAAAATAGCCAAGGTAAGCGTTTTTAGTAATGTAAAAAACTACTCACTCAGAAGTAGCAAAATGTAATGGGAAGTGACATCCCTGCACTCACCCAGTCTTCTGGTGAAGATCACTGGAGACTGGGATGCGGCCACGCACAGTACGGCAGAAACCCTAAAGTAAATACGTGATACTCATATTTAGGGACATGAGGCAACCTCATAAAGAATCACAAAACATTAAACATTAATCTCGATTCAATCTAATGCATTTAAAATCGGGCGGCGGACAGTAGTCCATAGAACCCTCGATCGTCAAATCTAGAGCCTCACTAGCCACGTATATCTCTCATAAGGGCGGCGCACATGGAGAAAGCGTGTGCACAGCCCAATCGGTCTTCATTCCCAAAGGGGACTGAACAAGGACTCACCGAGTTGTGGAGTTTGTCCTCCCGCGCCGACTGCTAGACTGAAAGCAACGCGGCTACGGGTAGCGTCCTAAGTTGACCTGGTAACCCCGCGCATGCGCACTGGGGCGGCTGGGCGGAAGCCATCTTGGTGTCGGCCTACGGCCGTAACATAGGTTGTCATGGGGATTAAGAATGCGTGGGAACATCAAATCTGTTAACAATCTCAATGAGCTCAACTAGTGGGGATAATGACCTAGTATACTGTGTGTATATTAATAGAAGGAATGGAAAGTGACAGATGCGCGTGTGGGCACAACCGCCGTTCAAGGGAATCCGCGAGGTGCCCCCACGACGCATCAATTATGTGTTCACTCATAAGGGCTTCTGGAGGGTTACGCACAGGCCATATCACAAAGATGTGCAGTGATGGTATATTGGTTGCATGTGTCACTTCATTGTTATACAATCAATTACAGATCACAAGGTACATACATGACAAATTATTTTACCCTGCATTCATTCCACCTGGCTAGTGACCTGGCGTCTTGCCAAGTAATATAACTAGACAAGGCCATATCTTAAGCAACGTGTGACATTAATCAGGCATTGAGCAAGGTGAAGTCGAAATTCGAACCCTCAGATTCTCAAATTCACAAAGCAACAGTTCAAACGGTTATGATAACCATTGGTGCAGTCAGAAGCATAATTTGAATCATGTGGTATATATTCCAAAGTCACACAAAACACATTAGGTCAAAAACTCAGTGTTCATGCCTCGAGGGCTTAATGAGTCCAAAAGTTCGATCCATAGGATCTCCTGCTGTGACAATTTACGTTGTACATCGCCCTCTCTGCTTCCTGCCGTTACCTGCTCTAAAATGACACATTTTAGCTGTGCAACGGTGTACCGTGCTTCTACAAAGTGGACTGCAACCGATGATTTCTGATTTTTTGTCCAAATATTGGACTTGTGCTCAGTCTATCTCGTTTTCGCCTTCCTGGTTGTCATGCCAACATAGTAAAGTCCACATGGGCATTTCAAAGCGTATATTACATTCTGGGTGTCACAGGTACAGGAGTGTTTTAGTAGTACAGGTTTCCCTGAATGGGGATGAGAGATGAAGTTGCCCCTAATGATATTACTTCAATGTTGGCAGTTGTGGCATGGGAGCGTGCCTTTAAATTGAGTTGATGTCACTGGGGATGGAATATCGGCCTTCACTAGGCTCTTATGTAGAGATTTGCTGTTTTTGTATGCAAACCTCCTGGACGTCCGATTATAGCGGCAACAGACAGTCTCCTCGAACCACTTGCTCAATATCTGGACAAAATTCTTAAACCTCTGATCCAAGAAACACCCACTTACGTGAAAGACACGATGTACTTCCTGCAGAAATTAAACAGCGTGCAGTTTGTACAAGAAAGAGATCTACTGTTCACTATTGATGTCACGTCGCTATATTCGAACATAGCCCACAAAGCCGGCTTGGAAGCAATAGAATGGCTCATATTGAGATCAAACAAATGCCAAGGAGACAGACTCTTTGTCCTCACTTTACTGAAGGTCATACTGAGAAACAACTTCTTCAAATTTCAGGACCGATTTTTTGTCCAAATCTCTCACACAAGTATGGGGGCGGCCATGGCCCCCGTGTTATGCAAATGCATTTATGTACTATTTAGAGCATGAACATGTGCTTACCTCACTAAGATGGACGAAACACCTGTCACTATACGTCAGATATATAGATGAGATTTTTGGCATTTGGACAGGCCCACACGACGAACTAGAGAACTTCTTTCGGATGATGAATGAGATGAGTCCCCGAATAAAATTCACTACTGAGACAAGCAGTACGATAATTCACTTCTTGGATGTGGAAGTTTATTGCGCTGGGGCTAAACTTGAAACTAGGATCTATACCAAACAGACGGATAGAAATAGTCTGCTATTAGCAACGAGCTTCCACCCAAAATGAACAGTCGATAGTGTACCACTCAGTCAATTTCTAAGGTACAGAAGAAACATCTCAGAGAGCACTGAATATGAACGCCAGTCGTCCCTATTGGAGACTAAATTTGCAGCAAGGGGTTATGATCCAACCTTGATTACCAACGTAGCAGGAAAAGTCAGAAACAACCCTGCTTGTACCTAAACCACCGAAGTCTGGGGAACAACTAGTGTATGTTACCACATACTCAGCACAAAGTATGAGAATCAAGAGGGCAATAAAAAAACGTTTGCCAATGCTACAGTTGGACCCACAGTTACAACACTGATCTTCCGACGTTTGCATACAGAAACAGCAAATCTCTACGTAAGAGCCTAGTGAAGGCCGAGATTCCATCCCCAGTGACATCAACTCAATTTAAAGGCACGCTCCCGTGCCACAACTGCCAACATTGCAGTAATATCATTAGGGGCAACTTCATCTCGCATTCCCATTCAGGGAAACCTGTACTACTAAAACACTCCTGTACCTGTGATGCCTAGAATGTAATTGTCATGAGCACTACTCCCGAGGAGCCAGGACTGGCCCAGCGCCCCCGGAAGCAGACCCTTCTTCCACATCTCCGGACCCAGCAGACCCCTACAGGGGCCTTTTGGACCGTGTCCTGGCGCCTTTGGCGCCAAGCTCATAAAGGACTTCAGTCCCGGCGCCATAGGCGCCGGGCACATATTAATAAACTATGTAATAATGCTTGGGTGGACTTATCTGAGGCAGACCATGCTGCATACTTACCCAGAACAATCCAGTCTGGCTGAAGTCCCCAGCCATCAGGGCTGGGAGGAACTATTTCCTCTATTCAGGAACTCTTTTCTTACCTGGGTGGGGCAGGTGGAAGAACACACACCAGAAGCACTTCTCTGCTATTTAAACCACGCCCGATGGAATACACGTGCTTCGCATTATTCTGCATCAGCAGCAGGACGCTCACCGAGTCGGCTCCTGCATCCTGGCTCCTGACACGCCCGCCAGCACCCGAAACACCTGCAAACAGACAAGAAAAGAGAAGGCGAGCATTAGAAATTATACTTACCGGAATCCGGCCTCAGCAATCCTACCTCCGACGATCCTGCAAAGGAAAGGTACAAGATTAGCAGCGCTCTCAAATGCTCGCAGCCGCGCTGCCTTGCCTTACCCATCCGTGGCCTCGCCGAACTCCACCGCGGCCACGACGCCGGCAGCATCTCGGCATCTGAAAAAACAGAAAAAGACAGTCATTAGAGGTGCCCGCTCTAAAGCGGCCACATTTCTTCCACTTACCTACGTGCCTCATCACGCGCGACAGCGGCTGTGTCGCCGGCAGCATCTCTGCACCTGTAAGCAGAAAAAGACAATCATTAGAAGTAAGCAGTCGCTTTTCTTTCACTTACCTTCCTCTACCGCGGCTACGACGCCAGCTACATCCCACCACCTGCATAAGAGGAATTCATGGTGAGCACTAACTAAGCACGGAGAACAAATACTCACCAAGAGACTTACCTGCTTTAGGTTTCTGGGCCCCGGCTCCTATGGAGAAAAGACACTCATACTTACGGCTACCGCAGGAGAGACGAAAGGACACAGTGTCCGCAACTATTTCCCATCCAGTGACGTAACTGGATTCTACGCACCCCTGCACCTGAAGCAGGATGGAGAGCTCATCTTTACAATACCTAAGGTGAGAGCTTGCAGAAACCAAGTTGGGGGTCAAGAAGAGTGAGAAACGGGAGATTGGTGGGAACACATATCCACCCCAGCTGGTAATCAATCCCTTTTCTTCCACCTGCAGAAAACTTACTCTACAAGCCAGGCAATCCAAATTCGGAGGCCCCGTCCAGAGCATCTTCCGGGCCCTGCGCCTCACGATAGAAGAAACGGTACCAGTCCAGTTCGGGTCAGCGTCTCTGTGGGAATCAGGTGAGCGTTACAGTAATATACGCTTTGAAATGCCCATGTGGACTTTACTATGTTGGCATGACAACCAGGAAGGCGAAAACGAGATGGACTGAGCACAAGTCCAATATTCGGACAAAAAATCAGAAATCACTGGTTGCACTCCACTTTGTAGAAGCACGGCACACCGTTGCACAGCTAAAATGTGTCATCTTAGAGCAGGAAGCAGAGGGGGCGATGTACAACGTAAATTGTCACAGCGGGAGATCCTATGGATCAAACCTTTGGACTCATTAAGCCCTCGAGGCATGAACACTGAGTTTGACCTAATGTGTTTTGTGTGACTTTGGAATATATACCACATGATTCAAATTATGCTTCTGACTGCACCAATGTTTATCATAACCGTTTGAACTGTTGCTCTGTGAATTTGAGAATCTGAGGATTTGAACTTCGACCTGACCTTGCTCAATGCCTGATTAATGTTACACTGTGCTTAAGATATGGCCTTGTCTAGTTATGTTACATGGCAAGACGCCAGGTCACTAGCCAGGTGGAATCAATGCAGGGTAAAATAATTTGTCATGTATGTACCTTGTGATCTGTAATTGATTGTATACCAATGAAGTGACACATGCAACCAATATACCAGCACTGCATTTCTTTGTGATATGGCCTGTGCGCAACCCTCCAGAAGCCCTTATGAGTTAACACATAATTGATGCATCGTGGGGGCACCTCGCGGATTCCCTTGAACCGCGGTTGTGCCCCCATGCGCATCTGTCACTTTCCATTCCTTCTATTAATATACACACAGTATACTAGGTCATTATCCCCACTAGTTGAGCTCATCGAGATTGTTAACAGATTGGATATTCCCACGCATTCTTAATCCCCATGACAACCTATGTTTCAGCCGTAGGCCCACACCAAGATGGCTTCGGCCCGGCCGCCCCAGTGCGCATGCGCAGGGTTTTCAGGTCAGCTTAGGACGCTACCCGTAGCCGCGCTGCTTTCAGTCTAGCAGTCGGCGTGGGAGGAGAAACTCCACAACTCGGTGAGTCCTTGTTCAGTCCCCTTTGGGAATCAAGACCGATGGGGCTGTGCACGCGCTTTCTCCATGTGTGCCGCCCTTATGAGAGATATACGTTGCTTGTGAGGCTCTAGATTTCACGATCGAGCGTTCTATGCACTACTGTCCGGCGCCCATTTAAATGCATTAGATTGAATGGAGATTAATGTTTAATGTTTTGTGATTCTTCATGAGGTTGCTTCATGTCCCTAAACATGAGTTTCACATATTTAATTTAGGGTTTCTGCCGTACTGTGCATGGCCGCATCCCAGTCTCCAGTGATCTTCACCAGAAGACTGGGTGAGTGCAGGGATGTCACTTCCCATTACATATTGCTACTTCTGAGTGAGTCGTTTTTTACATTACTAAAAACGCTTACCTTGGCTATTTTTTCCTCTCTTGTTCCATTGATAGGTCATTTTCTGGACCTTACCAGCCTGCTGAGATAGGTTAGTACCATTAGCCTCCCCTTACCTTACTTTTAGCCTCTCTCTATTTAAACAATTATTACAATGAATGTTCGTTTGAATCTCCCACAGGATCAGAATTAAGGAAATTGCTACTTTTCATAGCTCACCATGTATAGGAACAGAGAAGCCCCTACCCTGAAGATGGATCTTTGATCCGAAATGCGTTAGTTACTTGTTACAACCTTGAAGGGTTTCCCTGGAGGGAGTTATCCGCTCTAAGAGACAATTGTATTCGTATGTTCACTTCTTGTTTGATGTTTTGATATTTTGTTACAAAAAGAAGAATCATGTTGATATCTGTTATCTGTTGTTTATTATATTAATTTTGTTTTAAATTAGAGAATTAAAGGGAAGAGATTCTCTAACATTTTGTGTTGGGGACTGGTTCTATTGAATGAGATACACTGTTCAGTAAAGCTTATAAAATAACCTTTGATATTCAGCAAGAATTTGAATGAATGTACAAATACAAATGTAAGCCTTTGTAGGCTAAAGCCTTATTCAAATATTCACAAATCAACATTGGGCCCTGTACCCAATCAAGAGTGCATTTGGGCCTACCGGGTAGTAATACAAAGTTCTGTTTCTTGAAATGTTCTCCCTCCGACCCCAGGGGCCATCACTAACATCTCCAGGGAACGTCAAAGTCAGCAACATCTCTGCAACGTCTCCACCCCTCCTCTAGGGCATGGACGCCACAATGCAGCAATCTCACCCACTCGTCTTGACGCCATCTTCATAACCGAGAACTGGCTGACACCCACCTCCACCATCATCCTAGACATCCTTGTCCCTGACAGCCAAAGCATCCAACACAGAGACCATAAGAACAAGACTCACAGAAACCTTGCAGTCATCCACAAGACCTTCTGGCCCTGCACCAAACTTATTGTTGGCAACATCGGCTCCTAAGAAGTCCTTTCCTGCCACTTCCCGCTCTCACCGATGGACACAGTCACCTTCCATCTCATCTACCGAACACCCGAACCCAACACTCTAATGATCACTGCACTGTCTTCCCTCAACTACAGCTCTCCTCTCCGTCTTGACTGGCTCCCCACCTAGCCATGCCTTTCAACATCCTGGACACCTCCCAGTCAAGCACTCCCAGCAAAATCCCATCAGTCAACCCATCAGGTACTTTAAGAACTTCCCAGTGGAAGCCCTCATGGAAGACCTTGCCAACTTCCACCTTACATGGACATGGACCGAAACACTTCCAAGTAAACTGCAACTCTACTGGAAGCACTCAACACTGCCCTTTCAGCCTCCATCGACAAACTCATGCCTCTTAAAAATTGCACCTGCAAACTGAAACGGTCAGCACCCTGGTACACGCAAGAACTCAACCTCAGCAAAAAAGTCATTAGGAAACAAGAGAGAACCTGGCACCGCTCCAGGACCACATCTGACCTGGTGCTCCTCAAGGAATTCAAGGAACTCTGAGCTACCCGCCGACAACTAATCAGCACAGCCATGGAGTCCTACTATCAGAACACCATAGCAGATGTCGACAACAAAAGCAGAGCCCTCTTCAAAGTGGTCAACCCGCTACCCGACCATCTCAAACCACACTCCATCAGAAAATCCATTGCCATTAGCACCTTCTTCATTGACAAAATCGGCATGTTTCGCCAGCACATAGACTCCATCATCCACAGACCCACCTCGCGTCCCTCCTTGCGAAATCTCCACACTCTGGTGTGCTCTAGCACCTTGAAGCATCTCTTGTGCTAGATGGAATTACCTTTAAAGATCTCAGAACAAATAACCATACAGACTCAAGGAATAGGGAACAAAACTACTTTATTCTCAGGGCAAACTGGCAGACATCGGACTGATGCTTGCAAATTCACGCACAAACTTGATTATACAAAGGTTATATAAAACCAATATGCATCATCTATGACATCATCGTACATGGCAAACGTAAATCCTGTTGACAGGAAGGATTGGTTAGGGGAACATATGTACCTATGGTATTCAAGCCAAAGCTTCCCACCTGTAGTTGACCTTATAGTCTTCTCTCTGTTCTGGAACATTTTAGGGAGTGTATGATCATCACTATCTTCATCTGAAGCTGAATGAATAGCCCTTGTTTTTGACTTCTGAATCACATGTGAGGAGACAGCAAATACGTCCCTTTTGACCTCCTATTTACTGCTATTTGATTTGCTTATACTGGGTGTTCTTTCTCCCCTTGGCCTTTAGAGACTTTCTCACTCCATCTTGTATAGACCTCATCCATTGTTAATTGTCAAATACTTGGCTCTGCAAAAGTTTTTTTCTTCTTTCGTCTAAGAGAAGTATGTCTTGCGTACTTATTTGTTCGCCCTCCTTTGTGCCTTGCAATTATTCCTTAAATAGCATCCTTGATCCCAGACCATCACAGAATCCTCTTTATTTTCCACATGAAGCTATTTCTCCAACGTCTCCTGACTATGCATCCCTGGTCTATATCTGAGGTAGCTGGATTGAGTCTTAACACGAGCTGACATCCATCTTCCTATTATGGTCACCTTAGCTATATTATATTTTCCTCCATGGCAAGCTTCTATATGTCTCATCTACCTTGCATTACTGCGTATTTACACTTATTGGTCAGAAAGTTATTTTATCTTGTTCATTTATATGCTTACTTTATCATGTTGTACATGTTTATCTGTCAGTGTTACATTTAAGCTTGGTAGGGTGACAAACCCTTGTTAATTGTGGGCGCTGGCTGGTTTTGATAGTCCAATTTTGAAAGTTTTTTGCTGATTGTGACAGTCTAGTAATAGTCCAAAGTGGTGAAACAAAAAGCTGATGCGCGTTTCAACCGAAGTCTTTATCAAGTCTGTGATTTAGTGAAAGGAGTGGTGTGGTATATGTGAGGGAAGGAATCTGGCACAGTGACATCACAAGAGGTTCACACATGGTGTTTTTTCTTAACATATTCAAATCAGAGCCAACATATTTTAAAACAGTATTGTATGAGAATAGATTATATTCATAGCACATGTAGCCAAAGGTAAAAGAGTGGTGTGATGTGAGTTTGTGGTGGTTTTAGGAGGACATTCAAGGTTACATCATTCATCATTAATGTCATAGTTTACAGACAATTTAAGAATGAAAACAGTGAGTTGTATTTGAGAGACAGGGTACAAAGGGAGGAAGAGAGGAGAGAGTAAAATGAGGTACAAGTTAGAGCCAGTTCATAGGTTGGGATGAGTACTGTGGCAGGAGCGAATACTGAAAATGCCAAGATGGTGATGCTTACCAGAGGTGAAGTGGAAGCAGGCTCATGGTAGAGCTGATGACTGGTCGGCCCAGGTTGGGGTGCCAGGTGGAGGCTTATAAGCCTTGTCTGCAAGGCACCAGGGGAGCTGGATTAGTTCATGGATAGAAGGCCCCGATGGGGTGGCAATTTGCTGGACAGGTGAATGGGCAAGTGGGTGCGAGGATGAGGGCATTACAGAGCACACAGGGCCTTCTGTGGAACATGGCAGCAGGTAGCTCACATGTGAGGTGGCAGTGGCAGGGTGTCGCATAGTGGACCTAGTGGTGGTTTGTTACTCGTGTGAGGGAAACGTTGGCGGCAGGTTGCCAGTATGCCAAGCAAAATGGCGTGGTAAATTGAGACAGTGGGACGCTGGGACGTCGTACTCATGAGTCTGTAATCAACCCATGTTCTAGCAGGGCAAGGTGCGTGCAATTAAAATTCGGAAATTTCTGCCCGTCCTATGCCATGGTGGTGTTAGTGCAGCGTATTGAGTTTCATGGTGAGGGGGACAGGGAGCATGCTGGGGTAGGCCAGGTGTCCTGATGCTGAAGGTGCCTGGGCAGGGGTGGCCTCATACTAAAATGTGGGCAGGGAAGGGAATCGGAATGCTCGGTGGCAGGCAGGGCACTTGAGATGGCCACCCAGTGAGGTTGAGCCGGTGCGTCCGCTGCAGCGGTCAGAAGGCGCCTGAGAATGTCCGCAGCCAGGTGGGAGTGGCAGGGGCACAGAAGCCAGTTGGCGTGAAGGGCAGGAAATAGAGGACGGAGGTGGCCCAATGGGGGGTCCAGGATTGGGAACTGCGGGAGCAAAGCAGAGTTACCTGTGGCTAGGATCGGTGCTGTGTTCTGAATGCGATCAATCCAGAAATGAGTGTGACTGCCTGTTGGGGCCGTGCACTTCCTGGCTAGGTGACTGGTTCCTCTTCAGGTTTTGGCTGTTACTGCAGGGCAATGGTGTAGCGTGATTGGCCAGCCTGGGGAGGCTTGGGGAAGGGGCATGTTGCCGGGGCGGCACGGCACCCGAGGTAGTGGGAGCGGGAGGAGGGAAGGAGCAGGGAGTGGAAGTGTGAGCATGCAAGCTCAGATGTGATAATGGAAATACCTGTGCTGCCTATCTGGGCGCATGAGTAAGTGCCAGTATCTGTGCATTAGGGCAGTCCTAAGAGTACGGGGAAGGAGCAAGGAGTGAACGTGTGAGCATACAAGCTCTGATGTAATAATGGAATTACCTGTACTCCCTATCTGGGCTCCTGAGTGGGTGCCAGTATCTGGGTATTGATGCAATCAACCGAGCACGAATGTGCGGCACAAAGAAGGGGTGGAGTTTTTTTTTAGTTGAGATGCGGGGGTTTGTTTGGATTGCAGCAGAAAGCTGATGAGAAGATGTGCTCATATCTGGTACAAGGGAGCTGGGTGCTTGAGTGGAGAGTGCAATACGGAAGGGAACACAGCCCACAGGGCAGTATCAAACGGAGGGATCTGTGTGGTGTCCAGTGGTACCTGACTTAGTAGTATAGGCGAGGGTCCTGGATAGCCTTGGGGGTGGGAGAATAAAATGGAGTTTGAACTGCTTGCTGGTTGAGTGGCTGTCCTGTTGGATGAGGCCCTATGCTGCAAGGCCTGTAGAGGTAGTGGTTTCCACAACGGGGAGAAGGGAGTGGAAAGGAGGCGCTCGTTAGCTGAGGGGCTGTCCTGGTTGGAAAGGCCCAGGGCTACAGGGCCTGTGGAATTGGTGATTTGGGCAATGGGCAGATGTTACAAGTCGTAGGACAGAGACAGTTGTACTAATCATAAGAAGACATGGAAATCATGATCGCTGTTTAGGCCAATGGTGACGCCTCTGTATTTGCATATCAGTCGAGCTTCTTTCTGGCGCAGGTGGAGTTCTCTGTCACCTCCTCTTGTGTCTGTCGATATTGATTCAAGCCCCACAAAGGTGATGTCGTCTTTGTTGTCCCACTGGTGTTGTTCTTGCCAGTGGTGGGCCAGTGGATATTTTGAGTCTTGGGAGTAAAGTGAGGTTAGATGCTCCCTTATTCTGATTCTAAGCTCTCTCTTAGTACGTCCAATGTATTTGCGATCACACACATATGATTGTATAGATGACATACTTAGATTTACAATTGATATATTGTTTGATGATATGTGTGTCATTGTTACTGAACTTGATTGTATTGGCATTCATAGCGAATTTACACATGGAGCACATTCCACACTTGTGAAAACCTATGGGTTTGTTGCTCATAAGCCAATTCTCATTGGTTTTGGGGATAGGTGCCATGTACGAAGGGCTTAGGATATTCTTAAGAGTTCTGGCCTTCGTGTAGGTCAGGCATGGTTTGTCTGGTAGCCATTTCTTGATGTCCTCATCTATCGTTAAGATATGCCAATGTCTCCTTAGTATTTTCTGTACTTGTTGGCTGTTGCTGCAGTATTGAGTGACATATCGGATTTTGTTGTCATCAGTGGCCAGTCCTTTCGTAGGTTCTTTGGGTGTCAGTAGAGTTGCACGTTCTCTTTTGTTCGCCAATGTTTTTACTGCTTCTACAGCCTGCTCTAGGTAACCCCTTTCAGAGAATCGTCTGGTGAGGGTTGCACATTATTTTCAATAGCCTGGTAGTGAACTGCAATTCCGTTTAGCTCGTAAGAATTCCCCTTTGGGAATATTGTTAATCACTGATCTTTTGTGACAGCTAGACGCAGGTAGTACTGAGTTCACTTCTGTGGGTTTCCTGAAGGTTGAGGTTGTGAGCTCTTTACCAACTGGTATGATCGTGATGTCCAGGAAATCAATCGATGTGGTACTTGAGGTTCCAGTAGTTGTTATCATTGAGATATTCTTTGAAAGCCACTAGTTTTTCTGCGGTTCCAGACCATACCATCAAGACATTGTCTATGTAGCGGAGCCATTTGTGAATGAAAATATTGAAGTCCTTGTTTGCAAAGGCATGGACCTGCTCGTAGTGATGCATCAACAAACTGGCCCCATGGCCATGCCTTTGGTTTGTTTGTAATACTGTTGGTCGAATAGGAAGATGGTGTTGGTTAGAGAAAATTCTAGAAATTCTTTCGTGAGTTCCAGGTGTGAGCAGAATGAAGCAGGAGTTTTGGCAAAGACAAAATCGATTGCTTTCAGAGCCAGTTTGTGGTCGATGGCCGTGTATAGGGCTTTTACGTCAAGTATCACCACGGTGTATTCATTGTTCCATGTGATGTCTCGTAGTACTAGTAGGGTATGCATGTTATCACAAAGGAAAGTTGGTATTTTTGGTACTTCCGGTGCCAGGACGTTATTGATGTATTGATTCAATGTTTCCGTTATCCATCTGATTCCACTCTGGATGGGACGCCCCTCAGGTATCTTGGAGAATTTTTTATGTACCTTGGGTAGGAAATATATGGTGGGCATACTGGGATGTCTAGGTTGTAGGTATTTTAGTTTGTCATCTGACAGAAGTCCACGGTTGTGCCATTTGGTCAACAACTTATTGGCTGCTAGTATGATCTCATTAGTAGGGGTTTTGGGCAAATTGTCATAACACCCCGGGGTCAACAGGTGTGTTAGTGCCATTTGAATGTAGTCTGGTCTATCCATAATGACCACGTTGCCCCGTTTATCAGCTTCTTTGATTATTATTTGATGATTTCCTTGCAGGACCTTGAGAGCCTGTTTTTCTTGGTTTGTGATGTTGTCAGGTGTTCTGGTGCGTTTGTTCCTCATATGATCCTCTAAGCGCTGTGGGTCTCTTGTCACTGCCTGGCTGAAGATCACAATGGCGTTATCCCCTTGTAAATTTGGAGTAAATTTTGATTTTAGCTTTATTTCTGGTATTTTCAGATTGGTTTCTTCAATATCAAGATCTTGCAATGTATGCTGTATGGTCTGGCCTTGGGTACTGGAGGAGTGCTCCAACATGGCCATAAGGTGAGTAGTCTCTAGATGTTCCATATTGATTTCGCTAATTGGGACACGTGCTGTCCTTGGTGGTTTCCAGTTCATTTGCTTGGTGAAGAATTTTTTGTGTTTCAGTTTTCTAGTATATTTGAACAGCTCTATCTGGGCATCCACATAGTTGGTGTGGTTTGCTGGTGCAAAAGAAAGGCCTTTATTCAAGATGTTGATGTCACTGGCGGTGAGGGTGTGACTGGAGAGGTTTGTTACTAGGTGCGTGGTCTCTGTGTTCTCTGTTGTAGCTGCATTTTCGATCTTGTCCTTCTTGTGTGTTTCTTGGTCCCTGCTTGTTTGCCTCTCTTGGTCTAATCTGGCTGGTATATTGCCCCGGGTGGGAAAAAAAAAATGTTTCTTAGGTGGGGCGCGTGTCCCTTTATTGTAGCGTTGTATTTCATCCAGAAAATTGTATCCAATACTACTGCTGGCTTCGTGTTGCCTTGACAGCCTTGGTACTGGTTCTTCTGCGTCAATGTTTGGTTCATCTTCTGCTTGTTCTAATTCGTTTGCAGCATCTGGTTCTGGTTCCCTATCCACATCTGACGTGGCAGGTGAGCTGTGGGGGTGCTTTCCTTAGAGCTTGTGCCTTGTATGTTGTAAAATTTGGCTTGAAAGGTGAACACTCGGCTGTCCTGGTAGTCTCTTCCATCTATGGCAATTTTTCTGCATTTCCTGATTTTAACTTCATCCTAGTGGTTTTTGAGTATCTCATACATGATTCTGTAGTTTTTTTCCTTCATGGCTATTGGTGATTTGCTTGATTCTATTTCTGATTTGAGTTGGTCGATTTCTATGAGAAGTCTTTAGTGGGCCCTGTCGGCGTGTTCAATTAGTAGTTCCATCATGATTTTAGAGCCCATGATAAGGTTCTCTTCCCATTTGGCCACCAAGTCAGCGTCTTATGGGTTTGTAAAGTCAGGAAAGATAATGATCCGGAGACCCCTTGGTATCTTTTCTTGTTCTAAGTAAGTCTGGAGAGTGAATCTCTCCCAGAATTTGTTTATTTCCTTGGTACATAGTCGTTCCAATTTAGTAAATAGTTCCCTTAGATCATCAGGCGCACTTGGCGTGGGAGGGAAGGCATGTACCGTTGATCCTTTTGCTGAGAAAACGTTTTTGGTATCATTTTTCCTTGATTCCAGGCATTCAGCCATGTTGGCTTAGGTGCTGCTGAAGTCCAGTCCCTGAGGTAGAGTTTCAAGGGGGTGAGGAGTTTTAGTGTCGAGGCAGCCGGTCCTCTGCACACCTCCTGTTGGTGTTTGTAGTTTTGCCTGCTGCCTGGCACATGGTTTGTCTGAGGACCAACTCCTGGGTTTAAGCATTTTCATATCATTTCAGTATGTCCTCATATATCTTCTTCATGACATCACTCTTCTCTCATCAGATTTCACTCAGCAGTCATGATGTCCATGTCCAGGTGAGTGCTGACATCCTTCCACTCTTTCAGTACAAGGTTACATTTGGTAGGGTTGCCTGAGTGCATATCGTCTCACATGCACTCTATGCAGTATAGGCACAACACATGCAGTCCACATATAGCTCTTCTCCTGCTATTCCAGTATGACGGTGGTGAGGGGGTGGGAGCAAGGAACCTGCTTCTCTACTCATGGCCAACATTCAAGATACTCTCGACAGAGGACCTGGTAGAAACCCTCAATGCCACATCACATACAGATGACTTCTACCGAGCATCTGTACTCAAGACACTCCCTGCAGAGCTTGCCTTCTCTACCTGGAGATCATCAACAGCTCTGTAACTCAAGGCACCTTCCCATCAACCCTAGAGACAGGGTAAATCCTTCCTGTACTAAAGAAACGCACTCAAAAAACACACTCTGGCTCCCTACAACCTAGGGAACTATTGCCCCATTGCTACCCAGGAACAGGCTAACAAATGGTATAACTTTTTTGAAGAAAAGATTCTGGACATCCAGAAAAACATTACAAATGTGAAAATGGGAGAACATTGGGAGGAGCCTTCAGAAGAGACAAAATATCTAAAGGGAGAAGATGAGAACTTCTATTTTAAAACCATTGAAAATGAAACTGTGTTGACCCAGATACTCCAACTGAAATCTACTAAGGACCTGGCATTTTCAATACCAGCATGTACAGCTATCCGGTTGGCAGCAAATCCTGTGCCATTCCTAACAAAGTTTATAAATAAATCCTTAATGGAGGGTCATGTCCGAAGGGAGCACTGACAAAACCTTTACTGAAAAAGCCAAATCTAGATCCAACAGTTTTTAAAAACTATCGTCCAGTAGCTAACCTATGTTGGCCGACTAAGATCTTAGAAAAACTGGTCTGTGGCCAATTTCAGGACTTTGTGGACAAAAAGAACCTCCTGGATGAATGTCAATCGGGGTTTCGCCCCAATCATGGAACAGAAACCAACCTATTGGCAGTTCAGGATGATCTATTAGAAGCCGCAGATAGGGGAAGATCTACAATATTGTTAATGTTTGACCTATCTGTGGCGTTCGATACAATCGACCATAAGATCATTCTCCAACGTATTGGGATGGTGGGAAGAGCCTCAAAAGCAGTGGTAAAATGGTTCAGCTCCTTCCCTGAAGGATAGGACCCAACGGGTAACACTGGAGGGTTTTGATCAGAATTATTATGGCTAAAATGTGAAGTTCCACAGGGATCAGCACTGTCACCATTGATCTTTAATCTATACATCCGGCCATTATTTGATATTTTACTCTTACGCTGACGACACCCAGATTTATGTGGAAACAGAGAATATAGAGTAGGCCTTTGGAAAAATTGATCAGTGCATGCAGGAAATTAAAAAAAGGATGGCATGCAACCAGCTTCAGCTTAATGCGACCATAACAGAGGTAATTCTATTTAGTGCAGGGAGTAAGCTAAGGGCCGAAAAACAATAGATAACTCCACAGATCCTAGGAGAAGATATCCAGTTCTCAAAGAAAGTAAAGGATCTGGGATGTTCATGGCAGGAAAACCTAGGGAGCGAGGCCCAGGTAGGTGCCAAGGTGAAGGCCGTATACTATTCGCTACGCATGCTCAGGAATGTGCTCCCGTTTGTGGCAGTGGAAGATCGCCCAGTGGTCGTAGGAGCGTTAACTAACTCCCATCTCGACTAATGCAATAGCCTACTGACAGGGATCCCCACTAATGATGATGAGACTTCAAAGGGCACAGAATGCAGTAGTTAGGCTGATAGCCCATTTGGGAAAAAGAGATCATGTGTCAGCCTCAGGCAGATCTCTTCATTGGCTTCATTGGCTGATGGTGGAAGATCGGATAAAGTTCAAGATGGCTTGTCTTATGTAAAAGTGCTATTACGATCATGCACCAAAATAGCTGAGTGCTAGGATCCACCATCTTGAGCCATCCAGAGATCTCAGATCGGGAGATAAAATGTTAATGTTCATACCCCGGACTAAACAGCCTCAAATGGGGATAGGAGGTTTTCGGTCTTTGGCCCAAAAGTATGGAACCATCTACCACTTACCATCCACCCATGCTCATTGCTGGAAAGCTTCAGAAAGGCATTAAAAACCTTCCTATTTACTATTTATGTAAATCTAAGAGATCTATATGCCAGCCGCTGCACCGTGAATACCTTGATCACTTTGATCGATACACATCTTTGTAAACATCTGCACCCAAATGCAGTTCATTCGCGCATTAGAAATATTCAAAATCAAAAAATCAAAATCAAACCATCACCTATCTCCCCTTCCTAGGTAAGATCATCAAGAAAACAGTATCTGCACAACTGCAGCAACACATTGACATCAACAATCTCCTCCAAAACTACCAATTCAGGTTCAGACACAGATGCAGCGCAGTGACTGCAACCATACAGGTGGCCGATGACATCCTTGGCGAACGCCACCTCTGCAACCTGGTTCTACTCAACCTCTCAGACGCTTTTGTCATGAGTATACCGCCAGGTGCTTACAGACACCCTATGCTGGTGCATGGGAAACAGTAACCTTGTCTTATGTTGGTTCAAATCCTACCTCGCCAACCGCCAGCAGTTTGTTTAGATGGATTCCTCTGTGGAGTCATGCAGGGTTCCATCCTCTCCCCAGTGATATCCCCAGTTATCTTCAATCTATACATGGAGCTGCTGGGTACCCTCCTAGCCACACAAAACATCAACATCCACCAATACACAGCTGACACACAACTATTCCTTAAGATCGACTCCATAAGACATCCATAGGCTCAAAACCTGCCTCTGGCTGATCCAGTCTTGGATGTCCAGTGCATACTTGAAGTTCAACCCCTCAAAGACAGAATTCTTACTCCTCACAACAACACTGAACATCCAGTTACGCAGACCTGACTATCAACCATGACCTCTGAGGGCTTCACACCTGAGCTCTCCCCCTGTGTCAAGTCCCTCGGGTTCCACAAACACCTCAACTTCAAAACACACATAGCTAAGAAAACTCAGACTGCTTGGTATCAGCTCTTCTTCTTGTGGAATGTCAATCCCTTCCTCCCTGCAGACAGCTTTAGATCCACTGCTCAAGCACTGGTCCTATCCCACCTGGATGGCGCAATGCACTCCTCAAAGGCCTCCTGTTGTCCTCCCTTGTGCCCATGAGAAGCGACCTACACATGTCTGTATGCCTCATCATTGGATTATGCAGATACAACCACTTCACCCCGGCCCTCATTGAACGTCACTACCTCCCACTGCACACAAAAATCACCTTCACGTTTGGCTGCATCATCTACAAGGCAGTCCCCCTAAAGTCACACAGCTACCTTGTGGAGAAACTCAGCATCTCTGGTGGACAGCGCACTACCAGAAGCCAGAACATGTGCAGACTTGAAATCAGCCACTGCAAAAAGGAAAGGACAAGCAATCAAGCCTTCTATGTCTATGCCCCGAGGCTATGGAACCTCCTCCTCGTCAGCATCAGATTCGCCCCCACGCTCCTACAATTCAGAAAAGAACTCAACCCACCTTCTCCAAGGAGTCTCTCCTCTTCAACACCTAGTCAATCACATCACCCCTCGCGCCAACTCGCTGCACTCCGCCTGCCCCTCTCCTCCCTGCCATCCAGTAAAGATATACACCTCCTCTGTGCCCTTCTGTATCCTACTCCCACTGTATATCTGTTTGTATTTTATTTGTATTTTATTTATTTAAATAGTGTGCCTGTCCCAAAGGCATCTGGGCGCATTTCTTGAAGTTACAGTGACATAGTATAAATCAACGAAAGAGTGGAAAGATTATTCAGATCTGAGTGGATTGGGAAGCAAGTTCCACAGTTTAGTGGCAAGAACAGGGAAACAGACCCCCCCCAGCTTTCTGAAGCTTGGACGTCGGTAGAGAAAGACAGTGCGCTTGGGCTGCTCTATGTGGGCAGCTGGAGGTGTGGGGTGTGAACCGGTTGGCCAGGTATTTTGGAGCCTGGTTGGCCAGACATTTGTGCATGAGTGCGAAAGTTATGAGAGGAATTGTTTGGGAGACCAAAAGCCAGTGAAGACTATGTCTAGTGTCAGAGATATGCTGGTTCCTTGTAATATTTAGAGCTGCCCTAATAGCGTTGTTTTGGGTTACCTGTAACTTGCTTAGGTTCTGTTGGCTGGTACCTAGATAAAGCACATTACAATAGTTGAGTTTTGACATAATGAGGGTTCTAGCAAGGATGGTACAGTTTGCTGTAGTAAGGAAAGGTCGACATGCTGTAATGAGTTTACATGTGTAGGCTGATGCTGAGATTATGGCATTGGTTTGTCTTGTGAGAGATAGGGTCAAAGCGAGATAACTGCCTAAGGTTTTCCTGTCATGATAGTATGGCCATCAATGATGAAAGATTTGAATGCTGGATCTAATCTGTTGAGTCTGTGGTGGGAGCCCAGGAAGAGTAGCTCTGTATTATCATCGCTAAAACAGAGCCTGTGTTGTGCCATCCAAGCTTGGATGACCTGGTAGACATTGTTTAAGGCTTTGGTGTCAACTGTATGGTCACCAGTGATAGGGATGAGTATTTGGGTGTCATCTGTGTAGTTAGTGTAGGTGATACCCAAATATCAAAGAATATCAAAGAGCGGTTTCGTGAACAAGTTATAGAATGTGGGTGAAGCGCAAGATCCTTGCGGGACCCTGCACAAGACTGGCGAAGGTTCAGCGGCAGCCGAGGGAGAGAAGACCCTCATTGATCTATTTGCCAGGAAGGATCTGGTCCATGCCGTGGCTTTGACGCAGAAATGGGCTGAAGATTTGAGATGTTGGCAAAGAATTGGATGGTCAACCAGATCAAATGCTGCTAGTAAGTCTAGCAATAGTAAGAGGGCCAGCTTACCGTTATCTTTAAGGTCCTCGATTAGAGTTTTTAAATCGATAAGGGCAGTTTCTGTTACGTGCCTTGGTCGGGAGCCAGATTTTCTGAGGCTGAGGAGTTTATTGGTTTCAAGGTAATCCTGGATCTGCAGATAGGCTGCTCAGTCCAGAATCTTAAGTAGGAAGGGGATGGTGGTGATGGACCTGTAATTGGTAGGGGTGCTCGGGTTTAAGATGTTTTTTGAATAGGTGGATGACCCAGGCATCCTTAATGTTATCTGGGATGATGCTTGTGTTGAATGAGAGTTTATAAAGGCGGTGACGAAAGGTGCTAATTCAAGGGTAGCCTCCTTAATGATGGGGCCTGGGCATGGGTCACACTGGCAATTGGATGGTATGAGTTTACTAATGATGTTTTCTACCGCTTTAACTGGAAGTGGGGAGAAGCTAAAGGGTTTATGCGTGGATGAGGGACAGTTTTTGCAAAGGGAATGCTGTACTGTGAGTCCCTCAGTAAACTGCTTTTTTCAGTATTGATTTTGGTTTGAAGTGTGGAGATTTTGTCGAGGAGCACTTTTTGTATATTAGAGCACCATGTACTGTCTTTACTACAGGTGTCAGGTGGGGCTGATGGTGTTTCTTGTTCTTTAAGTACCTTAAATAGCTCTTTGGTGTTGGATTCCGCTTGCAGAATACGCATGTTGTACATGTCTTTTTTGGCTTGGAAAATTGCATCTTTGTAATTGAGGAATGCTATGATAAGGCTGTCCTTTTTCGCATCAGAGGGATGGCTTTTCCAGCGGGTCTCAGCATTTCTCTTTTTCTTGCGTAGTACTCTCAGTTGTGGCGTGAACCACGTGTTGAGATGAGCACAAGGTTTGTGTTTCCGCAATTTCTTTGGGGCAATGGTATTCATGGCTTTAAGTATGGCTTTTGAAAGTATCAACTAGGACTGTGGGGTCCGTGGACGTCACTGAGGCATTGTTTAGCATAGGTAAGATAAGAAGGAGCAGTTTCTCCCTTGTTATATCCCCTTTGTTTCTCGTGCTGATTGATGGTGCAATGTTCTGTTTAGAACACTGGTTGTTGGCTTTGATGTTAAAGGTTATCGTATAATGAGCTGACCAGGAGCAGGGTGTGTTAGACACTATGTTGATGCTGCAATTCAGATCGACCAGCCAATCAAGAGTTCTCCCCTTATTGTGAGTAGGTTCCTGAATGCGGTGGGAAAAACCCAGATAAGTTATTGTACTGGCAGTGTCCAAGGCTTTATGGTTGTTTGGATCTTGGAAACCAAGATTGAAATCCCCTAGTAAGATAATGTGTGAATTAGGCTTGGTGTTAGCTGCTAGGAGGGAGGTGATGTCACCTGCAAACATGGATACAGGTCCTGGAGGACTATAGATAAGGTGCGGGGTGATGGTTTGGTTAGGTGATATAGATAATTTGACAGATAGTAACTCTGCCAAAGGAATATGCTAATTAGGGATGAGTCTAAGACCAAGGGAACTTGTGTAGATGAAGGTGATGCCTCCGACTTTGGATTGGTTAGTATTTAGGTCATATCTAAGGATAGAATATCCATCAGGGATAGTGAGGGAGAGTAATGGACCAGCTGCTGTGTGTAACCAAGTCTCCGTAATGGCTAGGAAATCTAGGTCTTGGGTTGCGATGAAGTCTGCGATATCCAGCGCATGAGCAGGGAGGGACCTGACATTGACAAGAGCACCTTCGGTCAAGGTATCTTTGGCAATGGAAGAGTTAATGATGTTGTTCGAGGTAATTTTTGGGAGGGGTGTTATTGATACCTAATAACTTTGGTCTTTGATTGAGATTGGTAGGAGTATTGAGTGCTTTTGCAGTAGTAGTGATAAAGTGTGATTGACGGTCTGCGCGGTCTGCACGAGTGAAGCTGGAGCCTAGTCTGAGGTTTGTGAGATGCAAGGCGCATGGTTGTTTGGGGGTGAGTTTAGCTGTGAAATGTTCCAACCATAATGCAGGTGAGTTCAGATATGGGTTAGGGGGTAATGCAGTGGAAGTGGGCAAGGTGCTGATAGTGTGCTGAAGGCAAGGTGCCAGGAAGGTGGAGGGGGGAGTGTTCTCTAACAGTGGCGGACTAGTGCTAGTGATGCATGCTGCACACATCATAGTGAATCTCGATTCCGCAGTGGTGGTGGGCTGGATTGATAAAACACTGTTAATGTTGGAGAATGACCAGGTCCAAAATAGTGTCGTGTAGAGTAGCAGAAGTGTGAAACATATTAGGTAAGGCATGTACATAGTGAAATATGATCTTGGCAAGTGGGCAAATCGCCTAAGGTCAGGTGTGAAGCACCAAAGCAAACAGCATATAAAGTCAGATTCAAGGAAGTGATAAGGTACACAGGAGTCAGTCTATTAGGAATACAATAGGTCTACAACGCAAACATAGATCAGTTAGGTCACAACATAGTAGTGGCTGGGGACCAGTAACGTTTGGCTCGGATACGTGAAAAGCAGTTAGCAGAACTCAACTAAGTCAGGTGGAGCTCAATATCGAATAGGATCAGATAGGCATATTGATACTATGAGACACATCAGGTACATTCAGCTAGTGGGGTATAGTAGGTCAGATTGGCTCAGAAAGGGTGTACCAATGCAGAGGAGCACAATAGGTACATTCTGCAGGGGCACGCAATAGCCCAGATTAGCTCCAGTAGGGCATAGCGATACAATAGGGCACTTCAAGTAGGTACTGCCAGGGCACATATTAAGTCAACTTGACTCCAGTAGGGCATTCAAATACAGTGCTGCTAAGGCATACAACAGGTCGAGTTGGGTCCGTTACAGATAGGGCATGTAGAAGCAAGATAGCAGAACAAATGGATCAAATTCAGTGAACAGAGGAACACAGTGTGTTAGAGGAAAGTTCACACAGAACAGGGGGATAAGACAGTGAGGGGCAACATGCCAGAGTCAGTGGATTCAGGATTAAGGCATTAAGTAGGTAAGAAATGTCATGGGGAGCGGGAAGATTGCCAATGTCATCAAATTTGTGGGCTTGCAGACTGCATTAGGGCGTAAATAAACACTGGAGCTAGGAGCACAGCGAGGATGATTGAACGCTGTAAGAGGGGCTAGCACAGTGTGCTGGGTACTGTAGGTTTGTGAGCCTGTTGAAGCAGTTGCATAGCGTGAGCTAATCACACAGCGGGACATAGTACGCGGGCAGTTGCTTTAAGGACACGTGCCGGAAAGGTACATGCGCCAGAAGGTGGGGCTGTTAGGAAGGCTGCTCAACTTCAAAATGGGGAATTGTGGCTCCCGGTTTACAGTGATGAACAGAAGAGAAACAGGGCCTTTTCCTCGGCCTTCTCCACAAGGCCGGCTCCGCCTTACGGTTATTCCAATAGGCTGAAATAAAGCCAGTCGCTTAGCAACCAAGGCAAACAGCCTCGGTTTCATGCTGTGTTGCGCCGGCCATTTTGAGATCAGGTGATGGCTCGGCAGCAACGTGGAAAAGGGGAAAATGAATAAAGAAGAGATGTTTGCAAGTCGTATGCATTAAGTAATTACACAGCAGGTCTCACCCTGTGTGTGTAAAGCTGGATATTGGAATCAGGAGCAGGTCCAGCGCCGTAATGAAGATAGGATCCGGCTACAGGCTCCTTGTTCAGATTAAGGACGTTGCTCCTGCACAAGAGGAGGAGGGCTCCTGACCACTCTGATGCTGGTGGTGGCACTGTTCTGTTGTTACCTCTGAAAAGCTCTCTGTTTTGCATTTGTATTGTTGTATACCACTCTAAAGCGCTCCGTTATGTATTTGTATTGTTGTATAACTCTGCAAAGTGCTCTGTTGCTTCTCAAAGCTAGGTCTAGCTGGACACATAACGAGTCTTCTACAGTTGCATTCTCTCCAGACGACACCCATCCACGTGCCAGCTCGACATGGGTAACAGCAAGGACTTGGCCACCCCACCTACCTTCGTATTGGCTAAAACGCACACACACATTCTAAACTCCTCTGACAATTTCCCATAACTTGGACTTCGGTCCCCTGAGGGTTTGTTTGTTTGTTTATTTTATTTTTATAGCGCTCCAGACCCGGGAGTATAAGGGCGCTTAGTACAGGTTACAAGGCACAGTACATGGTAATAAGCAGAGATACTAGAACAAATTGAACAACAGTTATATACAGGAAATATAGGCAGTGGGAGTGATAGCACCCAATAATGACATGAATGAGGCATAAACAGTAAGTACAGTTTATAGCTAGGTCTAACTTCAAGGTTGACTTTTTGTCAGAAGTCACCCAATGGCAAGTTTCCTGAACGAATGGAAGGATTTGGATGATTTGATATTCAGTGGCAGGGTGTTCCAGAGTTGGGAGGCGAGGACAGTAAAGCTCGAGCCTCCGGCTCTTTTAGAGGTAAATCTAGGTACTATGAGACATAAGGTATTGGAAGATCTTGTGGTTCTGATGGAGGATTTCATGGTAAATTTGTTAGTCAGGTAGGGGGGTGCTAGATAGTTGAGAGCTTTGTAAGTGAGGCAGAATGTGTTTAGATCAATTTTATGTTGGATGGTGAGTCATTTGCATTGTGGTTCTAGTGGCAGAGATGTGCTCACGCCTGGGAATGTTTAGCGCTGCCCGCAACGCATTATTTTGAAGGACTTGGAGTTTATTGATTATCGCTTGGTTGGCACCTAAGTAGAGGCTGTTGCAGTAGTCTAGCTTCGATTGTATAAGAGCTCTGGCTACCATGAGGCAACTGTTAGGGGAGAGAAATGGTCTACAGGCTCTGATTAGTTTTCCGGTATAGGCAGTGGCAGAGGCGGTTGCATTAACTTGCTTAGTGAGGTTAATATTGGCATCAAGATAGAAGCCAAGTGTTTTCACGTTTTTGGCAACTGGGATAGTGTTGCCATCAATTATGATGTTAGAGTAATAGGGACTTCGTTTTTGTAAGTTGTTCGTTGAGCCAACAATGAGCAGTTCAGTCTTCTCAACATTAAGGCAGAGGCCGTGTGTGGCCATCCATGCCTGAATGACGGAGAAGATTTCATTGATCCTGGCTACATCAATATTGTAATTGCCCGAGATGGTGAGGAGTATCTGGGTGTCATCCGCGTAGTTTGTATAAGTGACACCCAGATGATCCAGTTTATCAGAGAGGGGCTTTGTAAAGATATTGTAAAGGGTGGGTGAAACACATGATCCTTGTGGGACACCACAGGAAATAGGGATAGGGTCTGCTGCTGCCTCCAGAGAAAAGACCCTCATGGTTCTATTGGCCAGGAAGGACTGTATCCATGTGACAGCAGAGGGGGAAAAGTGGGCGGCAGAGGAGAGGTGGTTACAGAGTATTTTATGGTCGACCAGGTCGAAGGCTGCTGAGAGATCTAAGAGGAGTAGGATGGCATCCTTGCCCTTATCTTTCATTTCGTCAATCTGACTTTTAAGGTCAACAAGGGCAGTTTCTGTTCCATGTTGAGGCTGGAAGCCAGACTGACGCAATCCGAGTAATTGGTTAGACTCTAGGTAATGCTGAATTTGCAAGTAAGCAACTCTGTCAAGGATTTTTAACAAGAAGGGAACAGTTGTGATAGGCCTGTAATTTGTAGGGATGGTAGGGACCAAGGTCTGTTTTTTTAGTAGCGGGAGGACCCATGACTGTTTCAGATTGTTGGGTACCGAATTAGTGGAGAATGACACGTTTATGAGCTTAGAAATGAAGGGGGCGAGGTCTCTTGCTGCATCTTTTATGATCTGTGCAGGTCAGCTGTCCCCTTTGCAGTTTGATGGTTTGAGGGATGTTATAATTTTTTGCACTTCTAGTATGGTTACATTTTTGAAGGTGAAGCCCTGGTTAGTGTTAAGGGAGGTAAGTGGGCTGGGAATAGGGGGGCCAGTGGTGGGGCTACTGTTGGAGAGTTGAAGTCTTTTATTTTCGATTTTTGTTTGTAGGCCAGTGATTTTGTTTGCAAGGGCATCTTGGATACTAGTGCACCAGAGTTGGTCCTTCACGCACGTGTCCATAGGTGGATTGGGGTTTTCTAACTCCTTCAGGATAGTGAATAATTCTTTGGTACTGGAACTAGCATTACTTATTCTTGTATTGTAGGCTTCCTTTTTAGTGTGAATAATTTATTTTTTATAAAGGGAAGATGCATTTATGAGATTGACTTTGTGTTCCTCTGATTGATTCATTTTCCAAAGGGTTTCCATTTTGGACTTTTTACTTCTTCATATTTTGAGTTCAGGTGTATACCAGGAGTTAAGATGTGCTTTGGGTTTACTTTTGCATAGTTTTAGAGGGGCAACAAGGTCAATAGCTTTGGTGATGCCGTTGTTGTAGGTGTCTACTAGTGAGTTGAGGTCTGATGTGTTGGGGATCATGTTTAGGGTGGGTAGAACCAGTGGGATGAGGGTTTGGCGGTGATGTTCCGCTTATTTCTCGTCAGACATGCTGGTGCAGGTGGGTGCTGTATGTGGAGAGGGTTATTGGTACTAATGTCAAATGAGAGTAGGAAGTGGTCGGTCCATATGAGTGGTTGTGGGTCCTTACAGATAATGTTGCAGTTGTGGGCAACGAGCCAGTCTAATATTCTGCCTTTCTGATGTGTAGGTAAGATGTTAAATTGAGTGTAGTTGTGTTCGCCAAGTGCATTGGCAAGGGAAGATGCTGGAATGTCGTCGGGATCATTGTAACCCAAGTTAAAGTCACCTAGAATGATATTCTGTGATAGAGGTTTAGTTTTTTCGGCTATGAGGGAAGTTATATCTTCCTCAAAGGAACCTATGGGACCAGGGGGTCTGTATAATAGTTCCAGGGTGATGGAGTTCTTAGGGGAGGTGTGAATTTTAATGGATAGTGTTCACAGGAATTTAGGGGAAGGGAGGTCACAGATCTAATGTTAAGCGAGGATTTGAAAATAAGAGCTACACCTCCTCCACGGGCATTAGGTCTGTCGGCCCTGAGGATGTAGTAGTTGTCTGGAACTGCGAGAGTTAGAGAGGGGCCTGCTGCGGCATGAAGCCAAGTTTCTGTGGTGGCGAGGAAATCCAGGTCTGCTGAGCGGATGATATCTGCAATTTCCGTAGGGTGGGACACATGGGATCTAACATTGAGTAAGGCTTCTTTAAGTGGCACAGAGTTTGCAATGGTGTTTTATTAGTGATTTTAGTAATGGGATTGTTGGTCATTTTGCTAGGTAGGGTGGGGAGTCTACAACCTAGTCTGTCGTTACGGGTCATGAGGTTGGGGTAGGCTGTAGGGCGATGTTCTAGCAAATTGCGTAAGTTCTGGATGTTGTCTGAGTGGTCATCTGTGGCGAGGTTAGGTGGAGTGTTACCTAAAGTAACGCTAATTTTAGTGCTATGGTCTGTAGGTGCACTGTGGGGGAAAGGAGGTAGGGAGGGTAGGAATGGGGTGGGGCAGGGAATGGGGTGGTGTCTGGGACAGCCAAGCTTGGCAAGTCCATTACTGAGTGGGATAAAGCTATTTCTGCTACAAGGCGTGCAATTGGGCATGATGCATAAAGGGAACATGATGAATACTAGCCAGGCTGGCATAGTTCAGGTAAGGATTCAGATAGTAGCTGGCTAGCAACTATAAGGCACAACACAATCAATGTAGTCTGTTAGCGACCATAAGGCACAACACAATCAATGTGGTCTGTTAGCGACCATAAGGCACAACACAATCAATGTGGTCTGTTAGCGACCATAAGGCACAACACAATCAATGTGGTCTGTTAGCGACCATAAGGCACAACACAATCAATGTGGTCTGTTAGCGACCATAAGGCACAACACAATCAATGTGGTCTGTTAGCGACCATAAGGCACAACACAATGCAGTGGGGCAGCATCTACGTTCAAAATAGGACATAAGCTGGGTGGAGTTAGGCCATGCTTGGGTTCATGTAGGATACTTGAGCTAATAATTCAGTGGGCAGCAACTAAGTTCCGCAACTAAATTCCCACAAGTCACAGAGAGCAAATTCGACTTTTGCAATTACTCGTCATAGGTCGTAGCCAGTTGTGGCTATTGGGATTGTGTTGGGCTGCTGTAAAAGCGTGGTCTAGATGATGCGTACCAATATGTATCTAGGGGACATTAGATTAGTTAAAAGATATGGCGGAGGGATACATATAGGAGGCAATCTAGGTAAGCTCTTAGGAGAGGGGATATACAGCCGTAACAAGCCGTTTGGGCGGGACAGAACTTTGAATAAACAAGCACAACAACTTACATGAGGCATACAATGCGCAATACATTAGCCGTGCATATCATCTTAGCAGGTGGTTGTTACGCGTGTAGATGAAACATACTTTGCGATAACAAGGTCCAGAATGGTGCGCTCCCTCGGGCTCCACGGTGCAAACAGGGGCAAACAGGGTATGGCCTTGCTCTCGCAGCCTTCCTAGAGCAGGGCCGGCTTCCGCCTACCGGTGGAGTTCTGGGTAGAAATAGCGTGGTTGCTAGGCAACACGCGTAAACAAGATGGCAGGCGGCCATTTTAGGATGCATCCTCCTCGCGGATGCGGTAGATCGAGTGCATGCTCCACTGCAAACGAGGTGCAGAGCTGCAGATTTCAGCGTGCTCACCTGGGATGGGTTTCCACTGCCTGGCTGATATGCTAACTCGAAGTCATATTGTTGTAGGTGTAATAACCACTTTCCTATCCTGGCTGGGGGATGTGAGGATGAGCCAGTGAAGATAGGGAGTAGCGGTTTGAGGTCCGTGCAGGCCTTGAATTTTCGGCCGTAGAGATAGATATGAAAATGGCGGCAGCCCCACAACACTGCGATCGCTTCTCTTTCGATATGGGAGTACCGTTGCTCCGTCGGCGTCATGGCGCGGGAGGGGTTTGCGATCAGCATTGACTCTCCTGTGTTGGCCACTTGTATAAGGATGGCTCCTAGGCCCACTGGGCTGGCATCAACATACAGCTCGGTCGACAATGTGGGGTTATAATATGCCATGGTGGTGTCTGCCAAGAGTGATGCCTTGATTTGCTCGAACGCTTCTTGGCAGGCAGGGTCCCACGCCCATTTCGTGCTGGCCTTTGTGAGTTCCCTTAATGGTTCTGATAGCGTTGCTAGGTTGGGGATGAACCTCCCGCAGTAGGTTGCCATTCCTAGGAAGCGGCGTACCTCCGTTGGTGTCATGGAGGGTGAGGCAGCTTGGATGTCAGCTACTTTTTGGGCATCTGCCGAGATGCCTGCCCTGTTGAAGGGATACCCAAAGAAAGAGATCTCCTCCTTTAGGAACTTGCACTTGTCCTTGTGGATTGTTAATCCTGCATCCTCTAGCCTGCTGAGTAGCATGTGGAGCCGTTGTCTCTGTTCTTCCTTGTCCTTTGCATATATGAGGATGTCATCACTGACATTTAATACCCCTGGGATGCCGCGTATCACCTCCTGGATCGTTTGCTGAAATACTTCGGCTGCCAAGGAGATCCCAAAGCTGAGTCGCTTGTATCTGCGTAGGCCAATGTGAGTGGAAAATGTCATGATGTACCTGGACTCACGGTGGAGTTTTAGTTGGTGATATCCGGCATTCAGGTCGACCTTTGAGAATACCTTGGATACAGTGAGGTCCGCTACTATCTCATCGAGGGTCGGGGTGATCTGACGCTCCCGTTTTATCGCCGCATTGGGGAGGCGCATATCAATGCATATTCTCACTTTCCTGGGCTGTTTGGGTTTCTTGGTGACTACCATGGGCGACACCCATGGTGTTGGTCCTGTCACTTCCTCAATGATGCCTGCATCCTCGAGTGCTCGGAGCTCTTTCTCCACCTGGTTTTGTATGTGGAATGGCATTCTACGGTGTCGTACTGCTCGTGGATGGATGGACTTGTCAATGTGCAGCTTGATGGACTTCCCTTTTAGGCATCCAATCACCTTGAGGAGGTTTGGGTACTTCCCGAGGATACTGTCAATGTCTTGTGATTCATTCACCTCGCATATGAAGCTAATGAGGCCGAGGTCCTCTACCGCGTCTCGGCTTAGTAGACACTCGATTCAGGTGTTTACAACATAGATTTTGAACTGCAGCGACTTGTCACCCTTGGTGAGTGTGGTCTGGAATCGACCTACTATGGGCAATGAAGTCTTGCACCCATATGCAAAGAAAAGTGTGTCAGTTGTTTTCAGGAACGGTGGGGGCCATAGTCACTTGAATGCGGTGAGTGGCATGACATTGACGGACGTCCCAGTGTCTATGGGCATTTGCATGTCTTGTCCCTGGATGGATATTTGGCATTTCCGCCTTCTCAGTTTCCTTTTGGGTGTGGTGTCACCGTAGTTCAGTGCCGAGACCAGGTATATTTTCTTTCCTTTCTTCCATTGTTCATTTGCGGCCCCTTGCTGTGGTTGTCTCACATTGTCCCCTTCCTCCTCGGTTGATGAATTTGCCGTCTCGACTCAGTGAACACTGGACTGTTTCTTCTTCTTTCCCTTGGTTGGGATCCTATCTTGGGGCTTCTCGGGTTGTTGTGGCAGCCCCGCAGATCTGCAGATTTTGGCATAGTGGTCTTTTCTGCCGCATGCCCCACACATGGTGCCTTGAGCTGGGCAATTGCGTCTACCATGGTGAGGTCCTCCGCACCACCCGCACTCCGTGGGTCCTGGGGTTCTTGGTTGCCATCTGGGGTATGCGTTGTTGCGGCCGGTTTCTTCTCTCGTGTGTTGGTGGTTCGTGATTTGGGCCACCGTCTCCGTCATGAGTGCCCGTTGGAGTTTCTGCAGGGTTGTGCCCATGTGTGCTGCTCTGGCATGTGCCAACTCCCTCTGGCGTCCAACTTCCAGGATCCTGGTCAGAGATATGCCTTTTTCACTGAGCACCATCCTCCTCAGTTTTTCTGATTGCATGCCATTTATGATCTGTCGTCGGATTTCCTTTTCAATGTTGGTAATTTCACATGAGATTGCAAGTTTCCGTAGCCTCGTGCGATAGGCATCCAGTGTCTCATCCTCCAGCTGGATGGTAGTGCAGAATATGAATGTCTCGTAGTCTGGATTGAGCTGGGGCATGAAGTGGGCCATGAACACGTCCTTGGTTTGTTGGTAGACATCGAGGCCATCTGTTATTGCCAGCGAATTGAAGACCCGTAGTACTTCATCCCCGACGTTTAGTAGGAGGTGCAACCTCATTTTCCTTGATGTGGTCAAGTCCTTGAAATCCATGGCCATCTCGAATTTTTGTAGCCACAGCTGCCACCATGGGCCAACCGATGACGGGTCGGTGTATGGGTTGAAGGGGCCAAGTGTGATTGACGTTTCCCTTTGTGGGCGTGCTTGTGGCGTGGATGGTGATAAATTTGCGTCCAGTCTGGAGGGCATGCTAGGCCTGGGAGTAGAGCTTCCCATCGCCATGGTGCGTTGCCCTGGTGCCTGCCAGTGCGCACGTGCTGTGATGTCCCCTCACCTTGGTGACTGCCGCCCAGCTTAGTTCTCACATTGTATGGTGGAGGTGTGGGCTCGATGCTCTTGCCTGTTTCCCTTTTCATGCAGGTGGTCCCAATGACGTCTGCCAGTAGGTTTTGGGCCTTCAGGATCTTAGCTGTATGACCACTTTATGATCATTTGTGGATGTGTCCGGAATTGTTTCAGGCCAGATGGAGAATGGCAGGAGAAAAGAGAAAAAGAAATTTTTTTTTTCTTTTTTTCAGGTGGGGGATGGGCCCCCCGCCCCCCCACCGTGCTTCTAAATGTTAGATCCTGCTTTCCTTCCGAGGCGTCGGCGGGAAACAGGATGACTGGGCCCCAGGCTATCAGGCCCCGCTGCACAGCTCCAGCGGAACACGTACACACGCGTGTTGCTCTCTTATCGGAACTGCCCTCGCTGAACGGGGCGGGGCTTTTATTAGTAACGCCTTACGTCACTGTGTTGCGGGACGTAAGGCGGATATAACAAATGGTATAGGGGCATGGTCCCGGAGCCCCTACCAGGAAACACAGCCAAGCAGCGCAACTTCATAATATTAATACTAATAACATAACAGACCTAGAGAGGAAACTCTGGTCTTGTTAAAGTGCATGCAACTCTCAATAGATGAAGGAGACATGCGTAATCAACCATTATCAGAGATCATCTAGCAGAAAAAGCACAACAGTAAATACATAACAATGACATTCACACCATCGTTCTTTTCATATGAAGAGGCTAGGGCATGTTGGAAAGTGTACCTATCCTAGCAGGCGCTGACTGGCCTATATGGCAGTAGGGCAATGCCTCAATCAAAAACGCAAAATGCTAGTGTGGGCCACTTTTTTGGGTCAAAGTGGGCCACTTTTTTGGACAATATGGGCAAGTTTTATGAGTTGCTTCACCATGTGGCTAGTAGTTTTGACCGATGTTACTGAATACATAGGGCCTCATTCCGAGTATGGCGGTAAGGGATAGCGGCCACCGCTAACGAGAGCGGTGGCGGTAATCCCTTACCGCCATACTCCGAGTTCCCTTAGCGCCATGGTGCTTTTAACACCTGCTTTTAGCAGGCGTTAAATACCATGGCGCTAAGGGACCTTGATGTTAATTACGCCACCGTAATTTACGGTGGCGTAATTGACGCCTTCCCCACTCCCATTATGCCCTATGGGGCAAGAATGGGAATGGGGAAGGGTAAATGGGGATTGGGGAATTACCGCCCCGCCAACCTTGGAATGGGGCGGTAATTCCGCCAACCACCAAGGCGCTGCCGGTCCGGGTACGGCGTCAACCAAGGCGTTAATAGCGCCATTGGTTAGCGCCGTACTCGGAATGAGGCCCATATTCTTTAAAATACAAAATTTGCATCATATTTTATCAAACATCTCGCCCTTGGGGATTGTTTAAACAGTCTGTCACCAAAGAAATGAATTGCCGTTTGCAACCGTGGCCCACTTTTTCATGGGTGCTCCCGAGAAAATGTTATGATGCAGTGCGACCCTGTATCCCAGCACTGCCACCTGCCTATTACTTCCTTCCAATGGACATAGATTCTCTTAAACAGCACGACCACGCACACGAGAGAAGGGTGAGGACCTCCTGGCATGAGATAGATCACCAAGAAGTGGTTTTTGGATGTAGCTCTTTACACACAGTCTTCTGTTTGCAAGTGCACATACATCACACAACCGTATGAACAGAAACACGTCTGGGCTCATACACGTATGGGAGGTTGAAATGGAGGAAACAGCCTTATCCAACAAACTCTCATCTTGGAGTCTTTATTTACGACAGCGGAGAAGGGCCTTCAGGATTTCATCATCACAGAGTACGGCCATTGCCCCACCCCAGCACACTGAATTATCTCTACAGTCTAGGATTTGTATTTATTTAGTTAACCTTTGTTAAGCGCACAAAGACCACGGGCATCTAGGCACTGTTACAACCAGGTACTTTAACATTGTGGTGATGCAGGACGGAAGGGACAAGGCACATTTCTCAATTCAGTGTCATTTCTTGACACTGAATTGACAGACTGAAGTGTCATTTCTTGACACCGAACCTTAGAAGATTGAAAGCCCCTGTCAGCCTTTCCGAAATTTAAACCTGTGAGCTGATTAGAATGGGTTATGTCTCATCGTGTCAGTGAATGAATGCATATAAAATAATGCCTTGACTTACTAATATGTTATGCTTCCAACAAACGATATATTCACATATGTTTGATAACAAGGCGTGAAGTTATGTCCAGCCATGGGTGTTGCTAGGTCTGGAAAAGATCCGGTGCTAGGCTAATGTCGGGACCTTTGGGACTCGGGGCTAGCTAGCTTTTTGGTTGTAACTCCTGAGCTTCTATCTGGGGCTACATCTAAAAGACCCGGGGCTATAGCTCCCTTACCCCCCCTCCCCTAGCAACGCCTCTGCGTCCAGCGATCACTGGGCGAGCCAAGGGATTCCTTTCTGAGCCGTTTAAAGTAAACGTCTCCATGTCGGTCGAACCTTGGAAGTTGTACTTTTCTGGGAGCTTTGGCTTGCGCAAGGGTCTGACAGCAAGACACACTGGTATCAGCATTATCCGATCAGCAGTGTACTGCACACTGACAGTCTACCTTATGCTTAATGTCGGTGTCACATTGCCCTGCCAATCCCCACCACAAAAAGGTAGAACCACTAAATGTTAGGGGCCCTGCGCTCCACTTCTTCCGACCAGCAACTGAGACCCTGGAGCCACACTACTGTGCCAACAAGAAGTGGATGCCCCAAAGCCAGCAGTGTACAACTGTGGGTCAGGGGACATCACCTGCTCCCTGGGTCCACTGCTCAGCTTGCTGAGAGCCGTTGCTAGGGGGAAGGGCTTAGGGGGGGCAATAGCCCTGGGTGTTCTAGTTGTACCCCCAGATAGAAGCTCAGGGGCTATAACCAAAAGGCTAGCTAGCCCCGAGTCCTGACAGTCCCGACATTAGCGTAGCCCCTGATCTTTTCCAGACCCCGCAACACCCCTTGCTCTCACCACTCCTGCCACCTCCTGACAGTGTGACAGCGACAGTGGCGCTGCAGGATTAACCCCTGGAAACAACTCAAAAGGATGGATGTGGGCTTCAGCAACCACCCCGCTCTCCCCCTACCGCTGACTGCCATTTAGAATGGAGCCTGGAGTGGATGGAGACAATAATAACATGCCTTGAGGTGTGGGGTGAAGCAGGAAAGTGACAAGATTCAGGGGGCCAAAACACACCATAGCAAAGGGCTACATACTGCAGGATTGCAACAGGTGCCATGGCTCACATACCAACGAAGGACAGACATAGGACTCTTCTCATGTTTGCACACAGCACAGTAAACACCCACAAACGCCCAGCTAGTTTTAAGTAGAGCTAGCGCCTTCCTTCAGGTGAAATACTCATACAATATCAGATTGTACTTCTGTCAATCAATGCCACATGGTTGCCATGCCTACCAAATATTCTATGTCTCAACACCTCTTCTGTTCTATTTTCTGTAATCCTTCTTTGCACCACATGTGATGGCAAAACTAGAAAGTCTCACTGCATCTGGCATTTGATATTGCCCAGCGAGTGCGTTACAAATGCTCGCTAATGTAAACATTGCTCATTCTTTAAAAGGAGAAGACACCATGAATACATGTCAAAGTGGACTGACCAAACAAGCCTGCTAGACTGAAAAACATCTACATCATTTGTCATGCAAGTATTTGTGATAGAATGCTAAATCAAAAGTCGGGAAAGGTAAACAGGGCAACTTAAAAGAATAAATCAAGTGAACACCACAAGTAAATGCCAGAGGACGTTTTTATGTTTAATAGATCGTATCTTGAACGCCGGAGTCAGAAGACAGGTATTCTGATGTCCTCAATGTCATATCTGTCATGTTCCCATCTAGATTTGCTGGAGCTATTTAACAGAGAAGAGACACTTGACAGGTGTGAACGATAACCTTCAGACACAGGAGGATAGCGCTGTCTCGGCATTTATCTCAGTCGACCTTTCATTGGACCATGACTGTATCGATCGCACCGCTAGGCTGGGAGGTGTCAGGTAACAATATGGATCGCTGGTGAGATGTAGGACTGAATGGCAAGCACGGTGTGCATTAGCGTCATCTCTGTGACATCTTCTGTCCATCACTTCTTCCCATTGACACCTACTTTGAAACATAGTCCTCATCCCTGTGTATCGCTTCCTTAGGTCGGTTACCACCAGAAGCACAGGCGGATGATAACCAGCATTGTGGAAGCAAAGGTTGGAGAACAGGTACCAGATGGGGAGAAATGAGATAGCTCAGAAGTGTATCTACTACAGCCGATCCAAGAATGGGTGCATGCGAAAAGTCATCATGCCCTGAGTGTGTTGGGCACCCCCACTTCAATGTGCTATTCACCTGGTGCACAATGTCACACATCTCACAAGGGGAACATCGTCTATCTGGGACAAAAGGAATCTAAACGATGTTTGCAGAACATGATCACAGGATTTCAATAGTTCACAGTTAATCAATAGTTACCAATAAACAAAACCACAAAAGCATGTCAAGAAAATGTGTTGGACTGTATTTTATATAAATCTGTGTTGAGGTTTAATGTCAAGGAACAAATTGAATGTAAATGGTTTCTTTTCAATTTGATTTTATACCGTCTTTTGTAATTTGTGTTTTTTTTGGTTGATTGTCAATGATTGCTTTATTGTTTTATTGTAAATTATTTCTGGCACCTGGTAACAGAACAGAGTATCTGCATCTCAGGTTTGCCCACAAAATAATGCAGTGGAACTACAGTCCCTGGAATATGTTATCTGTGCCTTCTGAAGAGATATTTTTGTCTCTTTCTTGCTTCAAACCTACAGAATGCCAGAATCGCTGGTAGACTGCACTGTATAACCACCTCGTCTGAGAATCAATAACAGATGCAGGCGATGATGCCACATCTCATGGATTGCAGTCACCTGCCTCACTGAGGGCACGTGTGTGCAGGAGGAGGATCTGGCTGCAGATGCAAGAGGCCAGCACTCCGCCACACCATGCACAAGTAGGCACATGCAACCATATTCTTTGGCTCCCTGCACCCACATGGGGTGAGAGCTGAAGTCAGCTCTACACGTGTGTGGGTGCTCGAGGCGTGCTGTCAGTGATGGATGATAAAAAAAACAGTCACTCTCAGAGCATTTCTTACTTCCAACCTGTGTTTCAAGGCTGTAAATGCAAAAGAGTGATCGGTGCAGGGCAATCCTGCCAGGGGGATATACCTACTTTAACTCTTTGTTGGTACAATTATGGGTGTCAACTTCTGCTGCGGGGCACTCGTTTCCAGGCTGCTAAAAAACATCAGCTCCTAAGAAATTCTGCTGCACTCTGCAGTTGGGCCGTTGGGTCAAATTCTTTCAGCTGCTTCCTTTTCCAGGACAGGACACCTCTGCTTCATGCAACTTCAGGTGCTCACTAATGCAAAAACTGAGCCGTGAGATCAGAATAAATACATTCCCAGGCTTTGTTCCCATGCGTCTGGCCTCACTAACAACAACAGATTGAATATTGCCATGCTTATCTTGTTATCTTGCATTTTATAGCGCCTACTGGATTCTATGTCAAGTACAGAGATAAGCATTGTGCTTTGACCCTTTAATGCAACTCTTCACACCAGCTTTTATAAAACATTTATTATTATTATTATGTGTTTTTATTTTTATGTTATAAACAACTAAATCAAGCAAAACTTCCAACACAAGGACCTACAAATCCCCAGCAGTCCGTGTGCCCCTTTAATTTTGCGTCCTGTGAAAACAACCAATCCTGGCTCAGCACGCCTCTCATGTCATGTCCTGCCCACAACTCTTCCTCTTTCTTTAGTGCTCTTCTGAGCAGATTAGTCATATTCTAGTATAGTTTGCATACATTGCATTTGTTTGCCTTAATTATTTAACGTTGTGGTAATGAATAATACTGTACTGTGCAGCGTTTCAGCGTGCACTGCATCATAGTTCTGGGTGAGGCTTTGCCGAGACCAAATGGTTATCAGAGTTAGGGACTCCGTATTATTGCCCAAAGAACATAGTGCGCAGACCAGGAACTGGTGCCTGCAGTGAGACATCTGCTTCCCAACAAGCAGAAGGGCAAGCAGGAGGAACGCTGTGCTGGCGGGAACCCACTGTCAGGGTTCACATAGGCTTAAATGTGTTCACCCAGTATTACCCGGGGAGCGCAACAGGTCCGCGAGTCACACAGCTCGTATTTGGTTACCGGTGCACTCCCCAGGGAGGCGCTCCGGCTTGCGAGCTCCGTGCCAACAAGCATGTTATTAGAAAAAAGGACCTTGTTGCAAAAGGTGCATGATCCCGGAAGGGGATCAGAATTCAGCAGTATGATTGCAGACGTTATTGCTGCAATCTGCAGAAAGCGCCCTCAAAGTTAGCTTGCGCGCATGCACAATGCTGTAGGGAATGGTCCAGAGAGAACATTTGAGATGTGAGTGCCACAAGTAAACACTACGGTTCACGGGGAAACAAATAATAGTGCCTGCTCTCTCCTAGCGGCCTGAAAAGTCCAGGCCCTGACTTTGCACCAAGGCACAATCAACTGATACAAAAGTACCCACAGCTAGGGACTGATTGCACACATGGAGCCTGAAAGCTCTTCACTTGAGTACAGTGATGAGGAGCAGGAAGTGGACAGAGACTTGTCCTTAAGTTTAGGGGTTTATAATAGATACCAGAAAAGCAGCCTTAGAGCTACCCCAGCAGAAGATGAGGGTGACCAAGAAGAAGCTAAGAGCAGCGCTTCTGAAGACGCATATTTCTCTTTGGAATCTAGACAGGATAGTGGGTCTTTTTGCATCTTCAATTCAAGCCTTTTTTCCCAGGCATCTTCATTACAGAGCACTTCAGAGGTTCAAGATCAGGCACATGCAGGGAGGTCTCTGATATAACCAACTACTCCCATTAGAAGAAGACAGGAAGATAGAGCTAGAATTGTGGTTGCAGAAGATGGAAGCCTGGAATGGCAGGGCCATTTTCGGAGACATTCCACAGTTAGTAATAGAGTCAGATGCCAGGAGGTCTGGCTGGGGCGCAAGGTGCAGGCATTTGCAGACAGAAGGAAAGTTTTCTGCAGAAAAGTTGAAGATGCACGTTAACTGCTTAGAGCTGCTGGCAGGCTTGTCCGCAGTGAAAGTGTTCACAAGAGAGAGAGTGAACTGCTGCATCCTGTTGAAGATGGACAGCATCTCAGCAGTGAGGTACATTAATTGATTCGGAGGAACCCAGTCGAGAATTTTGCTGGAACTGGCAAATGATTTTTGGTATTATTTCCTAGAGAGCAAATTAGCAATTGCAGCAGAATATCTGCACGGGAAGCAAAATGTAGTCGTGATTGGAACTCCAGATGCCTGGAGGGCACCAGCAATTAGAGGTTGCACAGGCCGATATTAATTCAATTACAGGAGGTCTGGGGGCTGATTAACAGCAATCTTTTTGCCTCCAGTTTGTACGCTTAGGCGCCCGGTATTTCAGCTGGAGACTGGACCCAGGGGCCTTGAGGACAGACACGTTTCTGGGCAGTTGGGCGGGGGTGCCACACTACACCTTTCCCTCATAAATTATGCTGGTGAGGACATTAGCAAAAGTGGGGCAGGGAGCAAGCAGAATTGGTGATTGTGAGTCCGCTGTGGAAATCACAAGCTTGGTTTCTGATTCTGATGGAACTTTCCTCTGATTTCCTGAGAGTGATTCCACTCCAGCCGAATCTACTGTGCAACCCAGGAGGTCAGGAGCACCCACCAGCAACTGATTCACAGCAAGTATGCTATATGCAGAAAATAACTCTTTGATTCAACAAGTTGCTGTGTATTCCAAGTTTTGGAGAGCAAAGGCTTTTTGGATCAAACTTGCAATCGTGCATGGCTGTTGGTGGCCTCAAGGTGTGGTTAAGTGTGTTGAGATGGGTGTTGACTTTCTCCAAGGGATTGGATGTGGGGAACAACGTGATGAGTTTTCATACCAGTACATCCATGGTAAAGATCCTGAAAGAGCAGTATTTATTTTTTTTGATTTTTTGTTTTATTGGTTAAACAAAATTAAACCTTTAACATTCCTTCCTTTAAGAAGTCCAGCCCCCCAAATTAGGTTCAATTCAAGTTCAAATTCTGTAGATAGAGCCCCCCTGGCCAGGTCCACCAGTCAATTCAACCTAATTTTGGATGACTTCCACTTCGGGATCCTCATCCTCCTGATCCAATTTCAAGGATTCAACAAATTTTAGTGCATCCAAAGTTCGGCCCACTTTCTCAGCTGTAATAAGTCTTTCCCAATAGTCTTCTTCAGTCTCCTCCGAGATCTTGCTCGTGTAGTTTCCCATGTACATCTGCCATTTCGATGTCAAGTTTGGGCAGGCTAACATCACATGCCTTATAGATTCCACTTGTTCCTTATTTCTGCAGAATCTGCACTAGGCTATTGATTTATCAATAAGCCTTCTTCGCCATTTTATTTCTCTGGAGTGCCATATGTTAAATCTACAACGCATTAGTAGATCTCGATAGTGTTGTGAAGGAAATTTCATCAAGTACGGTGGGAGCATGTTTAGAGTTTTGCGTTCCCAGATGACATTATGACATAGTTTTCGCGACAATTTCTTCTCCTGGGTTTCCTCCCAATCTTTTTCCCGGTTTGTTCTTTTGGCCTTATCTGGGTTGTTCTTCAGAGTATCTTCAGAGATATCCAGATGATTCAAGGTTACTTCACATCTCGTTTTCCAATCTTGTAGAATTGTATCGTCATTGGATGCCCCTAATCTTGCTAGGATTCTGAATGGCTGGGATGGATTGTCCAGAATACACTTTCTAAATAGAGATAGTGATTTTCACGTCACGATTGAGACAATGGATTGCAGTCTTAATTCCGATCTTATAAGTTCCAATGGTAGCGAATTTGGAAGAAACAGGATCTTTCGCCAAAAATAGGATTCGCATAGGTTCCAGGCTTCCCATCTTAGGGCTAGAAGTGCCTCGGCTCCATATGTAATGACAGCCACAACCTTTTGCTTATAAAAGGTTATTATCGGCATCAGAGAACATTTTCCATATCTACGATGTAGGAGTATGCCTTGGTTGGCTAAAGCTGTACGTTTTTCTCGAATCAGGGTATAGTGTGCCTGTTCGTTGCAGTTTTTGTTGATTCTTATCCCGAGGTATATCGTGGTATCCACTTCCGCCAATTTTTCTTTTTCCAATGACCACGTCTGAATTTTCCCTGCTGTTTTCCTTCCACGACTTGATTTCATAGTCAGGATCATGGATTTTTTTACATTTATTTTCATGTCATTGTCTTTTAAATATTTATTGAAAGCCTCTATCCTTCGCTGGAGCCCTATAGGCGTCTGATCTATGAACACAGAATCATCCGCGTATAACATCCATGGTAACTCGGTTCCATTAACCTTCGGGGGAAAGGCGCGAATCCGATCTTGCGATGTCTTCATGTCAGCCATGTATAGTACAAAGAGAAAAGGGGAAAGTGCGCATCCCTGCTTGATTCCCCGGGCTGTTTTAATCTGCCTAGGTAGCCCTTTGCAGTTGTTTGCACCTGTATCGAGGTATCCGTATACAGGGCCTGAATAGCCTCCAGTGGGTCTGCTGGGCATCCCCAGTTTCTCCATTTAGCCCACAAGCGCTCTCTATTTATTCCATCGAACGTCTGTTCGAGATCAGTAAAGGCCAAGTAGATTGGTGTTTTCCATTTTAGGGCCTTTGCTTTTAGTATGTTGATCAGAAACAAGTTGAGGCAAGTGCCAACACCACTCACAAAAGCAGTTTTTCTCTCATCCAAGATTTCAGTTTGTGCGGCCCATTTCTTTAAGTCCCTTAACAGGATAGATGCAAAAAGCTTGCCGATGGAATATAATAGCGCAATCGGCCTGTAGTTTCTTGGGTTCCCACGGTCTCCTTTTTTAAAAATAGGTACGATGTAATCCTCCGTCCACGTATTTGGAATTTGTCTGACTTTCGGTACTTGTTTGAAGAGAGCATATATTAGGTCAGACCAGCCTTCCTCATTTTCTTTCAGCATCTTGTTAGAAACGCCGTCCGGGCCGGCTGCCCTGGAAGAGCTTAGTTTTTTGATAAGCATTAAGATGTCTTCTCTGTCAAAGTCCAGCGCCCATACAGCGTTCTCCGTTCTTTTCTCTACTACTTTTTCATTAGTTTTACCTTTGAACAGGGCAGTATAATTGTCGAACCAGTTTTTCTCAGAGACTTGGTTAACACCTATAGCTGATTGATTTAGATCTCTGTTGTTAATTAGATCCCATGTACTTCTCGTATTATTTGTTGTTAGTGCCGCCAGCATTTGTTCTGCATCTCTTTGAGTTCTTAGATAACGAGTTGAGCGCAACCAATTCTTATAAGTTTGTCGACATTTCCTCACCAGCTCACATTTCTCTAGGCTATTTGTCTTTTTTATACGCTTGAGGTCTGCTCTATATACCTTTCGTCTGAAGACTATGAGTTCATCAAAGGCATGCTGCTTTTTTATCTGCTTCACTTTGGTTGAATCATACTTCATCACAAAGGCTTTCAGCAGCCATTTATAATCAACCACATCCTCCCCTTTTTCTACGGCTTCCTTGAATTCTTGCGCCACTTTTGGTATAACCTGATCTTTAAGTCTCAAACGATTTCTTCCCCACGATACCTCTGTTTCCATCGCTCTTTCACGCCTTAAAGTTTCTCTTGAATCCCATGCAAGCTCTGTTTCTAATAGACAATGATCGCTATTTGCTTGTTTAATTATTAGAAATGATTTTATTCAGGCAAGCGTATTTCCTCCTACAAAGCAATAATCTAGGCATGCTCCCAATTTTCCACTGTGCCAAGTGTTAGCCCCCATTAAGTCGCCTTTTGTTTGGCTATTTAACATCCTGATATCACCTATGCCCATTTCCTTCGTCCATTGACTTTCTTTTCCTAGTAGGTTTTCTTTTTCTTTGATTTTACCCCCTTTATCTAGGAGCTTGATGTTTAAATCTCCATTCAACAGGATAAGCTGGTCTTTTTCCTCCGTCATGGATATGTCAATGGCATTCATGATGGATTTTAGATATGTCCCTTGATTAGGCATATTTTCCCTCCAGTATGGATTAATAAATAGCATTTTGGCCATCTCCTCGTGGTTCTCTGTTTTGGATGCTATTTTCAATATTTGTACATAGGGGTTTGGGGTTTCATGTTCAAGTACTTGCAAGGGGCTGTCCATTTTTTTTAATACAATGAGTCCTGCAAATGGTCAGCCTTTCGTTCCCTTTTTTGCCAGGTTGAAATACACTTCATAGCCTTCACACACTGGGGGGTCACACAGCCAAGATTCTTGAATGGAAATGAGATCGTATTTGGCCAGAAAAGAACTATCCTTCGAGAATAGATGGTGAAATCCTCTGGTGTTCCATGCGGCACAAAGAATAGATCTATTTCCATCGTCCTTAAACTATTGTTTTTTTTTTAATTGCAACTGTTTGCCATAGATGACCAGTCACTTGTTTTATTTCCTACTTTGTTCTCATTAGCTTTACCCTTCCTTGGGTTTTGTGAATTGTCCACCGTAAACCTCAAAGTTTTCAATTTATCAACATTTTCTTTGTTGATGTAACGGTAATTTTCAGGTTTTTTTTTACCCCTCTTTTTCATTGTCTTTTGAGACCTTTCTCCTCTTGTCTTCCTTTTCTAGTCCATTTTGTCCCACTTTTTTTCAGTAGCTTTTTCTTTTTTGCTGGACGAGAACTCATCCTTAGCTTTTCTTCCATCCTTTGTTGTTATTTTTGTATTATTTTGCTTGATGTCGGCGTCTAATTCTGCCAATCGAAAGCCCTTTTTTTTCAAGATATCAGTAGCCTCCAAGAATTTCTGCTTAATATCATTTGAATTAAGATGCAGTATGACTTGATCCATCCTCTGTTCCCTTGGGAATTCCACTACTTTTATGTCCTCAGTTGATATCATGCGTAGGGCTGAGGTTTGATTGCAAAGCGACATTACATAGCTCCTGTTGAGCAGCACCCTTCTTGGCCCATTGGATGCAGTCTCTAACTTCAGGTAGCATCCTTTAGATGAATCTTTCCTCGGGGGAGGTGTGGGCAATTTTTGCCTTTCCTTAGCTTCTTTGAATTATTTGTCTCTGTTTTTACCATCATGTTTTGGTCGGGTGTTTTCAAGTTGACCTCGTGCATTCCTTTCTTTGATAGCTAGCTCCTTTCTTTTTTGTTCCAGAGTTCTGAAGTTTGAGGGATTGTCATCGGATCATTAGTCTCTTCTTTTTCCAATGGATCGGACCTTCTCCCTGACTCCTTTACGATCTTAGGCAGGACATCTCGTTGGGGTTTCTTGCGGTCAATGGGATTTGAGCCCATCTCTGCAGTCTCCCAATTGTCCATAGTTTTCCATTCTGACGGGCTGATACTTTCACACTCTTCATCATCCTTATTTTTATCCATGAGCTCAATCAGGTCACTTAGATCTACTTGTTGCTCCACCTCTTCATCTTTATCATCAGCTAGAGGAGCAGAGTTTTTTTCTTTCTCTCACTTCATTTACATCCTCATCCACTAAGTCGTTCATTTCTCCCATTACCAGTCCTCTCCTAGGCTTCTTTGCCTGTTGAATATTTTCTCTTCTTGGTGGTGTTCTTAAATTCCTCAGGAATGCTGTAGAACCATTTATTTTCCGTTTTAGAACTTCATTTTTTGTTTTTTTCCCATTTTCACTTGTTTTTTTCCCCACCTATTTTCCCTTTTCTTGGCACTGGTCCTTGGAAGCTCCACCTAAGAAAATAGCGAAGTTAGATTTCTCTGATTTAGCTTCTTCAAGCATAGGTTCTCTTTGCTTGGGGTGGGTCACTTTGCCTTGATTCAATTTCATGGGACCTTTTCCTCGACAGGGATTTTCTCCCAAGTGGACCTCATCTTTGTTCTGTTTGTGCAGGCTTCTCATCTACTTACAGTCCTCCAGGACCGCCTCCATCAATAAAGACTTGTCATTAGCATCTCTTCTTGCTAATTTGGTGAGGTGATTTTGCCAAAGCTGGGTCTGTTCAGCTTCTTTGTCCATTCTTCTATTCAGATTCGGCAAAGACAAGTCCGTTTGTATATTTGCCTCTTTTATTTGTATGTTAGTAGTAGTCACCTCTTGAACTGAATCTTTATCGCCTCGTACAATTTTAGGAAAGGTGCCAGTGTGACATTCAACAAAGTCATGACCACTTGTTGGATATGTTCCGTGTCCTTTTCTCTTCCAAGTTTGCAGGCGTTGTTGATTAAATATGTAATTTGATCTTTCAAAAAGATCTCTGAACACTGATTTTGTTCTTCTGACAGTGATGTGTGAGTCATTTTTGTTATCATTTGACTTTCCGACGGTTGTCTTTGGATTTTTGAGCTTTTCGGTCTGTCTTCAAGACATAGGTTTGCCCTCTCAAGTGGTGATCTTTGAGGCGGTTTTATTAGCCTATAGTCTCTCTGGGATTCTGTTGCAAATGTCCCAGCTCCTTCAGCCTCAACCTCAAAGGAGCTCCCTTTAGTTTGTTCCTTATCCAGTACTGCCATCCTCTCACTTATTAGCGAGAAACTCCTCCTTTTTTTCTTTTTCAATTTTCCCCGTCAGTATAGTAATATAGTAAGATGAGGGAAGAGATTAAGAGTTTAGTAGTATGGAAAGTAAGAGAAGAACAGACTTTACGGATATTAAAGAGGTGAAAGCGACAAGAGCGAGAAGTGAGGGAAATGTGGTAAGTGAAGGAAAGGGAAGAGTCAAAGTAGATTCCTAGATTCCTCGCATGAGCATAAATTGGAAGATTGGCTGGGGGGAAATGAATGGAAGGAGGGGGGGAGTTAGGAGGAAGTGTGTTGGAAGGGAAGAAAGGACTTGTTTTGTCCGTATTGAGAGAGAGAAAATGCAATGACATCCAGGTTTTAATAGCAGTCAGACAGGAGGAGAGTTTAAGATGAAGGTCAGGGGTGAAGGAAGAGAAGGAGGGGAACAGTTGAGGGTCATCGGCATAGAAGTGGTGAGAAATTCCAAAGGAGGAGATGAGAGGACTGAGAAGCGAAGTTCAGAGAGAGAATAAGAAGGGTCCGAGGACGGAACCTTGGGGAACACCATAGTTCAGAGGGAAGGTGGAGGAGGTTTGATCACCCCAAGAGATGGCGAATGAGCGGTTGGAGAGGTAAGAGGAGAGCCAGTTAAGAACTGAATCTTTGAAGCCAAAGCAGGAAAGAGTATTGAGAAGTAAGGGGTGATCAACAGTATCAAAAGCAGCGGAGAGGTCAAGGAGGACAAGGAATGAGGATTGCTTAGCGTAGCGAGCGGTAAGGAGAGAGTTCAGGACATAGGTGAGGGCACATTCAGTGGACTGTTTGGGACGGAAGCCAGATTGAGAGGGGGAAGGAGAGAGAGGTTAGAGATAAAGGTTGAGAGTTGAGAATAGGCAAGGCGTTCGAGTAGCTTAGAGAGGAAAGGTAAAAGCAGTCCCATCACTCATCTACCCTTCCTTGGCGAAGTGAATGAAAAAATCCTCACCATACAGTTGCATGATTTTGTTAGCTAAGCTTGAGTTACTCAGGCTGACTGGCGGCAGCATTATATTTTCGTTGGTATCTGGGGTACTTGGTGGAGTGGCTCTTTCGGAGTCTATCAGGGCTTTCTTTTCTAGCCGTGCCTTAGGGGGGAGCATCCCCTTAGTATAAGGCGTCTCAGATATAGCCTTATGTAGACTCAAAGACGTGATCTCTTGTTCTGTAGAGTCGTTTGATAGCAGGTCCCTTTCACCCATCTGGGTGTTTTTTGAATACTTTTATCCATGGGCACTGTGGGATGTTTTTACCCATGCATCCGAGCCCTACCTCAAAAACTGTGCAGTACTGGCATTGAAAACATCATGATGGCCAGAGATTCCCAGAAAATGCCCAGGGAAGTGCATGAAGAATAGGCTGCCACCCATTTTGCCAATGTTATGGGCACAGAAGGACACTGCCTAAAACCACCATTGGACTACCCACACCGTAGTCTGAAACCATTGGGAATGGCAATGCTGATTGCCAAAAGCAACCTAGAATTGTGGGGAATTCATTTTCTTAAATCCCGAAAATGGGTGCATTACCAGTACTCACCACTATCAGAAAGCCGGCGGTTTAAAACAACACCAGACTTTTTTCTTTTTTGTGTAAAACTGAATAAATGAACCCAAGGCAGGCCAAAGAAAGACTTACTGAGAGGTGGATACAATCTAAAGTTATATTCTGAAGTGACTTGAAGGTTTATAACAGGATTGGCTGAGTTGTGGATTTCAGCAGTTTAAGTAAATTTGGACTGAAAGACACTAAAAATCTAAATGTTTAAAAGAAATGAGTGACCTACTTTTGAGTGTCACATAGGTTGCAATTGTTTAAATGTCATAGTTTTAAACTTAGAATCAGCATTCTAGCTGCATATGTAAAAATGGTTAATTTTATTTGAATGCAGAAAACTGGGTAACTAAAAGTGACATTAGCTGGGGCCTGGCTTAAGGAACTGAATTCTGCCCACCAGCTACCCCCGACAGGAGATGAGACTTGCACAACAGCTGTGTTCCCAGGCTTAGCTGCCTTTTGCTACTCCCACCAAAAGGGATATGACACTTCTCTGATTGAATTACCTGGGCTCTGCAGGAAATTGAACAAAGCCCTGTCCTGACTCAGGCAAATGTTTTATTATGGGGGCCCTAAAAGTGGCTTCCTCCTGGAAGGAAAGGGGAGGAGCACTGCCTGTGAGAGCAAGCTGGCTTGGCAGAACTGGAAAAACCAGAAATTCAACCTTGTGCTGGGGGAAACCACACCCCTTTGGGGCCAGAACATAACTCTAAAAAGATGGATCATTCATAGAGCGGACTTGTGAAAATTTTGTAAATGATACCATAATTCTTGTGATTTTTCTGCCCACATTTTAAGAGGTTTTTAGAACCGGTGGGATGACCTGGGGGCAAGCTAGCAGTTAAGAGGGTATTACTTAAAATGTATGCATGTTAAAAATCTGACACTTCATCAAGTAATGTCCATACTCCTTGCGCACATGTGTATAAATTTGAGTAAGAATCTGATATTGGTAACCTGACCAAAAAGTGAAATATGTTGCCATTTCTGAATGCAAGCTCCCAGGAAGAGCAGATTTGGACAGGGTATACCTCCTGTGATATGTGATGGGTGCATGTAATTTTAAACAAATGTGTACCTGTGCAAATATGTCTTTTGGGTCAAAATATAGATTGTGTGTAATTTGACAGGGGTGAGTTCTCTGTACCATAAACAGACCTCATCATGATGACACTTCATTTCATTCCCCCAATCAAGGGGAAGAGGATGAAGTGGCCAATGACAAGTGGAGAGGGGTAGAGCCTAGTGATGCTGCACACACACCCATTTTCAAAACACATAAAAGCAGACAGTCAGGACAGATAGGGACATTCAATTCCATTTGCTGCGGAGCATGCTGCCGGACCATACCACATCCAGAGATCCAGACTTCAAATCCATCAATCTCCAGAGAAAGCTGTGCAGAAAGATCCAGAAGCAGTGCTGTGCCCAGAGAGAGCAGAGCTGACCCAGACCACTGTTAGCAGAACCAGAGAGCTGACCCAGATCACTGTGAAGTGCCGAGACCAGACCAGAGTCCAGTCTAAAACCTGACCAGATCCGTGGCGAGGCCTAATTCAAAAATATATTGTGAGTACCTAGCAGACTGTGCAGAACCAATCTCTTGGTTAAAATAATATAATTCAATCTATTTTAATCTAAGTAGAACTGCCTCCTAACTGTCACCTGTCATTTGCAAAGCTGTCACCTGTCATTTTCTAGTTGCTAGCTGTCACTTGTCTTTTTGAACTTTAAAATTTCAAATCTGAAAAACAACCTTTACCATATCGCTCATATCTCCGTGACCGTTTGTCTTAGAGACTTGCAGTAACTTTCCTCTGAAAGCTGGGAATCGTGTCTTTTCAACGAACCTAGAACCGCATTCTTTTTCTATACACTTTCGCCGCAATCGCGAAAAACGCACTCGCGAATTTTACCGTGATTTGTACATTTCTCCATGTGTGAAAACAGCAGTTCTTGCTTTCCTTGCTAAAATTTCGTTTGCCTCTTAAGAACCATCCCTGAATCATTGCTAAAGTGAGCCTGGACTAATATTAACTAGATACCACTCACCCTGAACCTCTAGAGGGAATTCAAACCATTTTCAGCATATTTTTCACTTCATTGCCAGCACATATAAAAGCATCTTGGGCCTGTGTTTCAAACTTCTGTAGTCTAAGCTTGCTGGGGTGAACTGAATTACATTTGATTGCATTTCTGAGAACTGTGTGCTTTTCTTCCATTTCCTTGCATTGCATAAAGGGGGGAGGGGATTGCCAGAGAAAAGTGATTACATTGTTTTGTTGAAATCATATTGAGTATTTTCTGTATTGCATTTTCATTCAACATTACATCCATCTGAACTTATATAAAGCATTCTCTACCACCTTATTCTTCTGTTCCTATTCACAAGTGTGCTAGTGCCAGACTATCCATTATTGATTACTGCTCAGATTCAGTGTCATATTCAATTATTAAATTATTATCAAGTGTGATGTATATATCTATTGTTTAAATTATCAAATAAACCTTTTAACTTGCAAAACAGAACTACTGCTTGGCTCAGTGGGGTCAGGGGGATTCCAAGAGAGGGGTGTTATATAGGGGTAGTCATCCAGAACGCATGAACTGGACATAAAGATATGTCAATAAGGGTTTCCATTCAGTATCCCAGACTAGGCATTGACTTAGCTGTAGTGTTGAATTGAATCCTCTTACAAATTGGGGGCTCGGGCCGGACGTTTGGGTTAGATCGATCACTTGTGCAGATTAATACAGCGTGCCAGCTGACCAGATACACATATCCGGTCGGATCACACGCTGTGTTACGCTGTAAAGCACTCCTCAAAGGAACGCTCTAAGGAAAGGGTCTGTTTTGCAAAAATAAAATACAAACTTCTGTAAGTCAGGAAGGAACTCAAATTCCAGAATAACGACCTTGGTAGATATGAAAATAGCCAGAGAGCACTTCTTACATAAGCTATTTGTGAGAGGTGAGTGGACTCATCAGGACCAGACGGTCTGGTTGCAAGCAATCGCACCCCAGATCACGGAAACAGGGTCAGATATATGGGGAGATCAGGGTCCCCTACATGTGGCCCTGAGTGAACTATATTTGGCCCCGAAGGCCAAGGATGAGCACCACAAGATTGCCAGGGTAGCGGCAAATTTATATTTACATATGGGAGCCATGCAGGACAAATGTGCTGAAGGCCAAGGTCTGGCAAGTAGGCAACTGCTGGCATTACAGAAGGCCCAATCTGATCTGGACTCGTCTGAGCAGAGGCTGCAGAGGAGCCAGGAGTCAGAAAATGATAGTAGGCAGTATATCATTAAAATAAAAGAGGACATGGATATACTGCAACAGGAAAAGGCTGACCAGGATACCAGATTTCTGGCCTTGCAGAAGGAGTACCAAGAAGGTTTGGACTCCCTACTGCAGAGCCAGAAAAAGCTGGAGCAACAGTTAGACTTCAAAAGGGCATGTGCTGAGCAGGTAGTCACCCTGCAAAGCCACCTAGATAGGGAGAAGGCAGAGAGCAATAAACTGTTTCTGAAAGACCTGGATACCCAGGCAGAGTTTGACCAGGAGCGCCAGAAAGCTGGTGCCTTCCAAAGGCAAAGGGACGACCTGGCGGCACAGATGCAGGCTCTTAGTCAGGAAAGGGATACCTTAGGCCAGGAAGTCTGCCACTTAAAAAGAAAAATGGAAGAAAATCACCTGGCCCACCAAAAAGAACACCAGAACTTGTTAGAGCACACCAGGAAGGTGGAGGATGCTCTAGCAAGTAAGGAGCAGGCCAATAGGGACACAGCTCAGGAGGTAACCCTCCTGCAGCAAAGACTGGCCCAGTGCTCCAGGACCAATCAGGAGGCACAGAGAGAGAATGAGGCTCTCTGCCAGCACAATGATAGACTCCAACAACAGGTAGCGATGCAGGAGAGACTGATAGAGTCTAGTAAGGTCTTAACTGAGGAAATGAAGGCGCAGGCTCTTGCATTGCAACAGCGAGCAGGGGCGGATAGAGATGAGGTTCGCTGGGAAAGAGAAACTCCTGAGCATAACCCCAGGAGCCCTAGTACCAGAGGCCTTTATTTCTCTCAGTCCCTGGGCTCTGCCACCCCCATGTCCCCTGGCGCACATGAGCACAGGGCCACAGGGATGGCAGATTACTATCCAGCCAGAAGCATGGGGCTCATAGGCCAGTACCACCCAGGAATGGAGGGGCGGGCATCCGGGTATGGGCACCCAAGCACAGTGCAATTTGATGGGGAACCCCAGGTGAGTAGGCCCATTAAGGGCATCCTGAAAACCTCTGCCCAGTTAGGTCAGTGGGGGGGTACCCATCAAATCCTGGCAGCAAGGAGGGATCTGAAGACTCCTCTGAGCGGTACAGGACACAGGAGACCAGGTCCCCACATTCTGCCAGCCATTCCCAGGCTCGCAGAATCCGGAAAAACCTGGAAGAACAGACGGGAACCTCTGGGAGCAGTGCCTCTGAGTCAGAAGATGAATGGACCAGGGTTACCCGGACCAAAAGGGCCAATAAGACAAAAAGGGCCTTGCTTAAGGACCCCTTAAAGCAGATTAAGGCAATCAGGAGCGTCATCACACCTTATCATAAGAACGCCAAGTATTCTGTTTGGGAGCACTTAGAGTTGTTTGAGCAAATGATGGAGACTTTCCATTTGAAGGACAGCCAAAGCTGTATTCAATATGTAAAGTGGACCTTCTCCCCAGAATACTCCAGTTTCTTTGCGGGGCTGGAGGACCAAAATCATTTAAGATGGTCCACCTATAAGGCGGCCATCTTGAAACATTTTTCTACTCATAGACATCCTCAAGAGGCTCGCAAGGCAGCCTACAATTTACAATGTGGGGAGGATCAGGCCCCACAAGAATTTGTGCAGGAGTTAAAGCGTGCTTTTGCACAGACCACAAGAAGGGTGGGCACGGATAGCAGAGAATTTATAAATACGTTTTTCCATGCCTTGCCCAAATACATAATGACCCAGCTCGTGATGGATTTTCACGAGAAAAGATCGTTAGAATGGGTCATTGAACAAGCCACCCGCATCTACGAGATGCAGAAACCGGTGGAAAACAAAAACCAGCCCAAAAACCCCAAAACTAACAGCACCCCTGCTGCTGCCAAGGTGGCAGAGGTAAAGGTCACCCCCGTTTTAGAGTTGGAGATGGGGGGGCCTAAAAAACTACCTGCACCTAATAATGCTAGGCCCAGAAGATCCTCGGGCCAGTCACAGACAGGGAGCCAAGGAGGCAGCCCCACAAATGGGTTCCCTCGCTCTCCAGATTATGTAAGTCCCCGTTACAAGGGAAATCGACCCATCCTGGGTTATGTGTGGACTCCTCCAGCCCAAGGGGTGGGATCCAGCCAAGCACCTAACCCAGGGAACTTCCCTCCTAACTTCCCACCGGAGGGCAGAAATTCTCCAAATCCTGGGCAGAACTTTTTCCCCAGGTATCCACCCAACTTCCAGCCCCAAAATCCTCCACCCTTCTTTCCCCAATTCCCTGAGCCCAGACAAACGAATCCGGGAGAGGGGAGGCCAAGGGTGGAGGGGTATCCAAATCTTCCCAACCAGGGGTACTACCAAAGAAGGGATAGCTACCCTTCCCGGGATCCGCCCAGGGAAGAGAAAGCAGGGCCCTGTATCAGCCTGAGCGGGTTTCCCAGTTAGAGCGCCAGGTTCAAAACATGGCGCGGGATCTGGGTCACATACTGAGGGCTCAGCAGAACCCTCAGATCGGCATGCCGGCGCAGCACGCACCCAACTCTGGACCTGGTGCCCCAGAACAATGACGGGGGCAGCACCCCGATAACTCACCGGTTCCCAGGGAGGAGGCACAAAGGGAAGGGGGTGTAAAGCCTTGGAGGAAGCTTCCTTCCTCACTTGTAAACAGCCCCTGGAAACCCAGAAACCGGAAACAAAATCTCTTGCCCCTGAAAGTCTGCCTCCTAAGGAGCAGAGGGGGGGTAGGAGAAACAAAAGACCCAAACAGACTCAGTTTGAGGAGGAGGTACAGATCTTCCAATTTGAGGGAGAGGGATCCTCAGAGGATCCTGGGAAAAGGATCTTCTCCTTCAGAGAGGGGGGAACTCCTCCCAAAGAAAAATGGGTCCCTAGGGATGCCAATCCAGACTGGGGAGATGTGGAGACTGAGCTACCGCCGCCCACCATCTCATCCCAGAACCAACAGCAAAAAGATCCCCTGGTTCAAACCCATCCTGATGACTGCCTCCCAAAAGGGGGGGGCGGCCCGGAACCGGAGCCAGGGGAACCCACAATGGCTCTGATCTCCAGTTGCCAACTTTTTCTTTCAGATTCCCAAGGCTCTCCACAGAAGGCTGCCCAAATCTCTTCGCTAGCGATGTCCAAAACCAGAAAGTTAGCCCACCAGTTGTCCAAAAATGTGCATTATCTGTGCCCCCTTGAGGAGAAGGAGGGAAGATACTATGCCCCGGTACAAGTACAGGGGCAGGGTACAATTTTAGCACTGGTGGACACAGGATCTCAAGCTACCCTTCTGTCCAGAACGGCCTTTGACGAACTGAATGCAGGAAGGGGAGAGAATTACCAAATTCCTCTCACCTCTCTTCCTGGACAACTGCAGAACTTTGACGGGAAGGAAATTCCCGTTGAGGGGACTGCAGACTTGCACATTAAGATTGGGCGACACAAGGTGAAACACCCGGTCATAGTAGTGACTCCAGAGGGCACCCCTTGTTTACTGGGGAATGACCTCCTGAGGAGGTTGTCACCCTTAATAGATTGCGTAAACAAGGTCCTCTGGACCCAGACTAGCCGACCGATAAAATTAAAACAGAGTGTCAACCATGTTAGTTTAAACGGCACCTGCCACATGGTTGAACAAAAATCTGACCAAGTAGAATTTCACTTCCAGAATAGCCAAATTCCTGACGTGACAGTAATAGCAGTAGGACAACAGACTGGTGATGGAGGGTCCTCTCTATTTCTGAAAATCAACCTTCCTTCCAGTCTAAAGTGGTACACCACGCTGGAAGGAAACACTCTGAGATTCTATACTAATCCACAATCAGAAACTCCCACTCCTATAGTCCAGAAAGATGTGAAATCAGCTCAGAGTCTGGCTGATATTCAGCAAATTGGAGAGCAGTTGTTCATCCCTGTTCAGTTAAATGATGGGAAGGACTCTGTTCTCGCTCGAGTGTGTGTGAACAACGGTAAGAGCTTCATCAGCGAAGCCATGTTCCGCCAACTCCCAAAAGATCCAGCCATTCCCACATTCAAACTGATAGACAAATGGGAAATGGACCTGGAAGCACCTAATTCCAAACATCTCCTGCCAAGCAGGTGTATGCTCAAAATCTCCATTGGCAACAAGAGCATAGTCCACAATTGTTGGGTCGTGCGAGACGTCCCTGCCGCCTTTTACTTAGGCAGTGACATTCTCAATCGCTTTGCCATTAGTTTGGACCTAATAAACTTCAAAGCTTGGTCCCGATTAGCAGATAATCCCATGGGCTTTGATGATCCAGAAAAAGCATTTAGGTCAGCTCAATTGCTACCTTATGCAGTTGAAATTCAGATCAAAGAGGAAGTCACCATCCCAGAAAGGACCCGACAATTCTCCCTGGAAGTGAAAGCTAAAAGTGGACAATATTTGCAAAACCCTGATGCTTACATACATCTAAATGCTTCTCTCCAACAGCAAGGGTTGGGGGTAAACCCAACTCCATTAGTCAACATAGAACATGACACCATTCTAATAGAGGTGGATAACAGCGACTTAAAGAGTATTACTCTAGCCGCAGGCACCATTATTGGAATGGCGGTTGATGACCGACATTTTTCCATAGATTTAGGTAATGAACTGTTAGGGCCAATCCCCAAGGACTGCTTTGACAGTGACAGTGATGACAATACAACACCAGACAGGATTTTTACCCGGCATGGGGGGAACTTCCTGGTGTACACTTCTTGCCCTTATGGTAAGGAAGATGTGACTTGTGACTTCAGGAGGGATGAGGTGATTTTCCAGGTCCATGAGGGCTGCCTTTCCCACCTGAAGCCTCCAGTCCAAATCAGCACTCTGACCAGGGACTTCTCCACCCAGCTGGAGGAGGCCGCTGAAATAGCCAAACCAGAAGTCTTTCCAGGCTTCAGGCAGATGGCGGAAGAGAGAGTCAACCTAGCTGATGCCTGTGTGACTCTGGAACAAAAGCAAAAGTTGAAACAAGTTTTCTTGGATTTCCAAGATCTCTTTGCGGTAGACTCATATGACTGTGGTCGCACTGACATCCACACAACAACAATCCCCACGGACCCTGGCATGACTCCTGTGTTTGTGAAGCAATATCGCTTGCCTCTCGCATCAATGGAGTCCCTTACTGAAATATTTAAGAACCTTGAGTCCCGGGGAATAATCCGTCCAGTCCACAGCACCTTCAATAATCCGGTGCTGGAAATATTGAAGCCAAACGGCCAGTGGAGACTATGCGCCGACCTCAGGGAGCTCAACAAACGGGTCCATACTTCCCGATGGCCTCTGCCCTACATTGACCAAGGGCTGGCCCAGATCCAGGGGTCAAAGGTATTCACTGCAATAGACCTTACCAATGGATACTGGACTGTGCCTGTCAGTAGGGAGGACCAATACAAGCTGGCTTTTACCTTTGGGGGCCAGCAGTACACATGGACCCGGACTCCCTTCGGATACCTTAACTCCGGTAATGAGTTCAATATTTTCCTACATAAGGCCATGCCCGACCTGGGTGCGAGGGGTAACCTGGCTTATGTAGACAATGTCCTCATCAAAAGCTCAACTGTTGAGGAACACATAGCGGAGATCCGTTATGTTCTGATGCAGTTGAGGGCCGCCGGAGAAAAACTTTCCTTTCAGAAGCACAGTGGTGTAGAACCCGTGTTAATTTCTTGGGGCATGAGATTACTCCTCAGGGTCTCTGTCCCCAGGAAAAGAAAGTGGAAGCACTTCAGAAACTGAAAGACCCCACGACTTTGCGGGAACTAAGGAGCCTCCTTGGACTGACTAATTACAGCAGAAAGTTCATTGAGGGCTACGCAGAAATCACCAGACCCCTGATTCATCTCCTGAAGGGGAGGTCAAGTGGGAATGGGGTCCAGAACAAGCCGAGGCAGTAAGACAACTCAAAAGAAGCCTCTCACAAGCGCCCTGCCTAGCTTACCCTGTCAGAAACAAGGAGTTCTTCCTGGAGACAGGGTTCTCTAATACGTGCTTGACAGCAGTATTATAACAAAAGCATGATAAGGTCAATAAAGTAATCTCCTATGCGAGCAAAACCTTATCCTCTGTGGAGGAAAAATTCAACGATTGTGAGAAGGCACTCCTGGCAATGGTGTGGGCATTGAAGAATTACCGCCCGTTTATCCAGGGGGAACACATAATAGTGGAGACTCCACACCAGCATCTGCAATATCTCCAAAGTGATAGAATCCGGGCCGGAAATGTGAGTAATTCCTGAATTACTTCCTGGATTCTGTCAATGCAAGGCTTTCCTGTGGAGGTCAGATATGGCCAAAACAAGAAGAGTCTCCTCGCGCAAGGTCTGGCTGACTTGCATGATTGTGCCAGAGAAAACTGTCTCGAGAACGAAAGTCTAAAAATAAAGGACAACATGGAGGCATACCTTAATTTCCCCCACAAAGTCTTTGAAGAGGACAAGTGTGAGGGAATGCCCACTGTCTATGTGGATGGAAGCTCGTACCATGTTGACAACAACGGGGAGAAAGAACTGGTGGCCGGCGTAGGGAATGCATGGGTGAATGAGTCCCCAGAACCCTCCGCTGGATACAAAATTGGTCCCCGAAGTAGTCAGGTGGCAGAATTGATGGCTGTGCATCAGGCCATACTCACTGCTGTCCAGCATCAACTCCACGAACTGGTCATAATCACAGATTCGGATTATGTACGGAACGGGTTCGTGGAGCACCTGGTCAATTGGAAAACCAGAGGCATGTTATGTGCTAACAACAAACCCTTGAAACATGGGAAGTTGATCCAAAACATTGATGATCTGGTCACCTCGAATGAGATGACCATCTATTGGAAAAAGATCAAGGGTCATTCCAAAGTAGAGTGGGAATGACAAAACTGGAAATGACTTAGCTGATCAGCTGGCCAAAACCGGGGCCATCCAAGGGGATCTAATTGAGATTGAGTCCCTGCTGTGGGAAATCCAGGTCACTGCTATCACTAGGTCCCAGACAAATGCTCACAACGACCTTTCAATTGCACAATGGAGTAAGGAGACCCCTGATGCTGATTTGATTACCGCTCAGAAGGGGGATCCAATAATTGGTAAATTTTACCAGCACATTGAGGACCCTGAGAACTTTCCCCTGACGGATACCGATTACAACGGGAAAGAGGACCTTAGAGTGTTGATGAAATGTCCAAAAATGTTCCGGATCCAAGACGGTTTGCTGGTAAGGAAATCCAAAGCGGGCCACGATCAGTGGGTGGTTCCTATCTCATTCCGAAGCCTGATGTTAAGTCACGCCCATGATGCGGCCACCGCCGGTCATAGGGGGTTTCACACAACATTGGAAATCTTAAGAGAGGTTGCATACTGGCCACACATGGGGCAGGACCTCGACCAATACTTGAAGGGGTGTCTTGTGTGTGCACAATTTCAGCCATCATCCCTCACACACCGTGCGCCTCTCCAAAAGAGGGGGATGACCCTGCCATGGTCAGATTTACAAATCGACTTTGTAGGCCCCGTGATTAGCTCTGCTAGGGGGAATAAGTACATGTTGACTGTGACATGCTTGTTTACCAAGTGGGTGGAATGTCTCCCAGCCCCAAATTGTAAGGCAGAAACTGCAGCTGCCCTGATGATTAACCACATCTTTTCCCGTTTCGGTCTACCTCAAAGGATTGAGTCAGACAGGGGTAGCCACTTCACCAGTGAAGTAATGACAAAGATGTGGGAGATACTGGGGGTAAAAAGGAAGCCACACATTGCTTACAGGCCAGCTTCTTCTGGAGCAGTAGAGAGATATAACGAAACCATTGTGAGCATATTAAAGAAGTTTGTGGCAGATTATGGGCCAAGTTGGGATATCTGATTACCTCTGGTCCTAATGGCCATCAGATCTACCCCTTCATCTGCAACCAAAATGTCACCATTCGAGTTGATGACTGGACGCAAGATGGTGCTTCCTCAGCATTTGCTCTACAGGACCCAAGAGCAGACACTGATAAATGCCTCCACAACTCATGAGTATGTGGAGAATTTAAGGAAACACATTCAACATGCTTTTGCTTATGCTCAGCGGAATCTAGAAAGATCAGCTGAGAGTATGAAGACCCACTATGACCTGAAAACTTCCAGGAAGGAATATCAGGTGGGGGACCGGGTCTATTTATACAATTTTCAAAGGAACCAGGCCAAACAGAGGAAATTTTTGCCTACATGGAAGGGACCCTTTGAGATTATAGCCAAAATCTCCCCTGTGGCCTACAAGATCCGCATCCCCAAAGGCGGTTTGGCAGAGGGGGAAGACAAGTGGGTCCACATTAACCAGTTGAAGTGTTGCCATCCCAGGCACACTCTGCAACAACTGGAGGAATCCTCTGGAATCCTAGAGGGTGCTGTCTCAGATTAATTCAGTTCTAACTTAAAAGATCCTACATATCGCCTATCAAATTCTGAGTTTCTCAATGTGGGTGTTTTCGTTTTTGAATGCAAAAAGAAATGTGCATGTTCATATATTTTGACTATAAATTTATATGCCACCCCACTATATCAATGGTGGGGGAGAAATGTCTATGAATAGGTATTGCCGCTCTTCCTTTGTCGTCCTAGGAGAAAATAAACCGGGAGACGGGCCAAGGAGGACGATCCGGAGACCGGGAGCAGAGACGCGGGGGGCCCAGGGTACCGCCCAATATTCCCATCAGGACCGGCGAGGAGAACCGATCGATCCGACCGGATGGAGGAAAAGATGCTGAACTGTGCCATCTATTGGAAGAAGATGAGGAAACATCCCCGGTCTTGCGAGTTCCATCAGTGAAACCGAATGGCCATCGCAAGAGGGGGGCTTGTGGGATGTTTTTACCCATGCATCCGAGCCCTACCTCAAAAACTGTGCAGTACTGGCATTGAAAACATCATGATGGCCAGAGATTCCCAGAAAATGCCCAGGGAAGTGCATGAAGAATAGGCTGCCACCCATTTTGCCGATGTTATGGGCACAGAAGGACACTGCCTAAAACCACCATTGGACTACCCACACCGTAGTCTGAAACCATTGGGAATGGCAATGCTGATTGCCAAAAGCAACCTAGAATTGTGGGGAATTCATTTTCTTAAATCCCAAAAATGGGTGCATTACCAGTACTCACCACTATCAGAAAGCCGGCGGTTTAAAACAACACCAGACTTTTTTCTTTTTTGTGTAAAACTGAATAAATGAACCCAAGGCAGGCCAAAGAAAGACTTACTGAGAGGTGGATACAATCTAAAGTTATATTCTGAAGTGACTTGAAGGTTTATAACAAGATTGGCTGAGTTGTGGATTTCAGCAGTTTAAGTAAATTTGGACTGAAAGACACTAAAAATCTAAATGTTTAAAAGAAATGAGTGACCTACTTTTGAGTGTCACATAGGTTGCAATTGTTTAAATGTCATAGTTTTAAACTTAGAATCAGCATTCTAGCTGCATATGTAAAAATGGTTAATTTTATTTGAATGCAGAAAACTGGGTAACTAAAAGTGACATTAGCTGGGGCCTTGCTTAAGGAACTGTATTCTGCCCACCAGCTACCCCCGACAGGAGATGAGACTTGCACAACAGCTGTGTTCCCAGGCTTAGCTGCCTTTTGCTACTCCCACCAAAAGGGATATGACACTTCTCTGATTGAATTACCTGAGCTCTGCAGGAAATTGAACAAAGCCCTGTCCTGACTCAGGCAAATATTTTATTATGGGGGCCATAAAAGTGGCTTCCTCCTGGAAGGAAAGGGGAGGAGCACTGCCTGTGAGAGCAAGCTGGCTTGGAAGAACTGGAAAAACCAGAAATTCAACCTTGTGCTGGGGGGAAACCACACCCCTTTGGGGCCAGAACATAACTCCAAAAAGATGGATCATTCATAGAGCGGACTTTTTATAAATGATACCATAATTCTTGTGATTTTTCTGCCCACATTTTAAGAGGTTTTTAGAACCGGTGGGATGATCTGGTGGCAAGCTAGCAGTTAAGAGGGTATTACTTAAAATGTATGCATGTTAAAAATCTGACACTTCATCAAGTAATGTCCATACTCCTTGCGCACATGTGTATAAATTTGAGTAAGAATCTGATATTGGTAACCTGACCAAAAAGTGAAATATGTTGCCATTTCTGAATGCAAGCTCCCAGGAAGAGCAGATTTGGACAGGGTATACCTCCTGTGATATGTGATGGGTGCATGTAATTTTAAACAAATGTGTACCTGTGCAAATATGTCTTTTGGGTCAAAATATAGATTCTGTGTAATTTGACAGGGGTGGGTTCTCTGTACCATAAACAGACCTCATCATGATGACACTTCATTTCATTCCCCCAATCAAGGGGAAGAGGATGAAGTGGCCAATGACAAGTGGAGAGGGGTAGTGCCTAGTGATGCTGCACACACACCCATTTTCAAAACACATAAAAGCAGACAGTCAGGACAGATAGGGACATTCAATTCCATTTGCTGCGGAGCATGCTGCCGGACCATACCACATCCAGAGATCCAGACTTCAAATCCATCAATCTCCAGAGAAAGCTGTGCAGAAAGATCCAGAAGCAGTGCTGTACCCAGAGAGAGCAGAGCTGACCCAGACCACTGTTAGCAGAACCAGAGAGCTGACCCAGATCACTGTGAAGTGCCGAGACCAGACCAGAGTCCAGTCTAAAACCTGACCAGATCCGTGGCGAGGCCTAATTCAAAAATATATTGTGAGTACCTAGCAGACTGTGCAGAACCAATCTCTTAGTCAAAATAATATAATTCAATCTATTTTAATCTAAGTAGAACTGCCTCCTAACTGTCACCTGTCATTTGCAAAGCTGTCACCTGTCATTTTCTAGTTGCTAGCTGTCACTTGTCTTTTTGAACTTTAAAATTTCAAATCTGAAAAACGACCTTTACCATATCGCTCATATCTCCGTGACCGTTTGTCTTAGAGACTTGCAGTAACTTTCCTCTGAAAGCTGGGAATCGTGTCTTTTCAACGAACCTAGAACCGCATTCCTATTCCATACAATTTCGCCGCAATCGCGAAAAACGCACTCGCGAATTTTACCGCGATTTGCAAATTTCTCCACGTGTGAAAACAGCAGTTCTTGCTTTCCTTGCTAAAATTTCGTTTGCCTCTTAAGAACCATCCCTGAATCATTGCTAGAGTGAGCCTGGACTAATATTAACTAGATACCACTCACCCTGAACCTCTAGAGGGAATTCAAACCATTTTCAGCATATTTTTCACTTCATTGCCAGCACATATAAAAGCATCTTGGGCCTGTGTTTCAAACTTCTGTAGTCTAAGCTTGCTGGGGTGAACTGAATTACATTTGATTGCATTTCTGAGAACTGTGTGCTTTCCTTCCATTTCCTTGCATTGCATAAAGGGGGGAGGGGATTGCCAGAGAAAAGTGATTACATTGTTTTGTTGAAATCATATTGAGTATTTTCTGTATTGCATTTTCATTCAACATTACATCCATCTGAACTTATATAAAGCATTCTCTACCACCTTATTCTTCTGTTCCTATTCACAAGTGTGCTAGTGCCAGACTATCCATTATTGATTACTGCTCAGATTCAGTGTCATATTCAATTATTAAATTAGTATCAAGTGTGATATATATATCTATTGTTTAAATTATCAAATAAACCTTTTAACTTGCAAAACAGAACTACTGCTTGGCTCAATGGGGTCAGGGGGATTCCAAGAGAGGGGTGTTATATAGGGGTAGTCATCCAGAACGCATGAACTGGACATAAAGATATGTCAATAAGGTTTTCCATTCAGTATCCCAGACTAGGCATTGACTTAGCTGTAGTGTTGAATTGAATCCTCTTACAGCTGCTGATTTCTATAATCTTCCCTGTATGGCTGGAAGATATTGATTGTTATTGGGGTTTTCTCCATGGATCCTGAGTGTAGACATATTTCTCCCATTTCGCTAGTAGAATCCTGCAGGGCTTTATCCCATTTTCCCATCTCAATTATGTCCCACTGGTCTCCATTTTCCCATACAGTCTCTGGCAGTAGAAATCCCTTTGTGGTTCCATTTATGGTCTGAGTAGGGGAAGTCGTTGCCTCTACCAGACTGACATGGTGACCCATAATGCTCTTGCATATGTCAACTCTAGATGTGATTGTACCACTGACTAATTCATTGATCGGCATGTTTAAGGAGTCGTTTTCATTTCTTGGGGAGATTAAAGGTGGAATCGAGCTGAGCGAGTCATTCCTAACATCTAGTTTGCTTATTGGATCTAACATCTCCATCGTCTTTTCAAGCACCTGATTAGCAGGAATGAATGAGGCTTTCTCGAGTATATCCCCTGCAGGTTGGTTTAGTTTACCCGAGCTTTTGGATTGATCTTTTAGGGGGGCGGTACAGTCCGTTTGGCTAATCTCTTCTGATTCACCAATAATTCGATCGGCCACCTTCTCCTGGTCAAAACCATTCTCATGCAATCTCGCTGTTGCGAGGGGGATAGAAAGTTGACTCTTGGTCACTCCTGTAGTGGGGTCTGTGCAAGCCATGGGTAGAACAGGTGATTTTGGTGCCAATCGCAAAGAATCTTCCTTTACCACATCAGACAATTGAGGTTCGTCGCTAGACGTATCGGCCGTGGTTGCCCCCACAGATGAGCTTTTACGCTTCTTAGTGCAGAAGGGTAAGCGGGATTGTTTGAGCACTGGCATTATTAATGCATGCTCAGGACTTCCATTCACTTCAGGGAGAGATGCAAATCTTTGCCTTACCTGAAGCCGAGTTCTCAAACCAGTTCCTGATACATCCAAGTGAGCAGCGGCAGGCTTCATATTGTAGTGCAGCTCCTCTGTGCAAGGCTTCTTGTCGTAATCCGGCCTCGCGTGGCTGCTGCCTACAGAGAGTAGTGCAGCCTCAGCGGGCAGCCCAGTAGCCAAACAGCACAACAGAAGGTAATCACCCAGACGATGCCCTTTGCGCGCTCGGGCTTAGCGCCGCAAGGGTGTCTGGGTGAACAATAAATGGGACTTCCTGCCTGTGGGTGGAGCAGGGGGCGGGCGAGGGGGCGAGGCAGCGCTACGGCGCAACGAGGATCTTTCCCTTTTCTGCCTTTCTGCCTTTTCTGCCTTTCCGCATTCCACACGCCACTTTCCAACACCCCTTTAAGCGTCCTCCGCAACGTCCTCTGCAACGTCCACACAGAGAGCCCAAGATGTGGATTCAGGCTGCAAGCTACGACGAAAGTGTAGCAGCCACAGCACAACAGCAGGTAATCATCCAGACGATGCCCTTTGCGCGCTCGGGCTTAGCTGAAAGAGCAGTGGGGTGTCTTGGTTAACTTGAGTTGGCATTAACTTGGGAAAGGTTTGTGATGGAGAAGGTTGGGTTTGGTTGTGTGACCTTCTTTGCCCAAAAACTAAAAGTCGTTATCACCATGAGAACTTTTTGATCATCATGCAGGCCACTTATCACCAAGGCCAAAGCAAACTAATGCACATCAAACATCATTGAAGCATACAAGAGCAGAGTGATCATTTAAGCTGTAAAGTCCTGCATCAACCCACTAAAAGACCGTGGAATGCCGCAATCCACTGAAAATATCAACATCATGAACAGATTCATCTCAGACTAGACAGACAAGATAAGGCAATACACTGATATCTCCAGACACCCCAAATACAGGTCCCCATACCAGCCTGCAACATGGTCCGAATTGAGGACAATTCCTCCAGACACTTGATGAAAACTGTCACAGACCTGAAACCCACCATCTACAATCACAACATTCTCCTCTCCATTGCGACGACCATCCCAAGTGAAGTATTCACACCACTGTTCAATATCATCATCACATCAGTCACATAGGGCACATTCTCAGGTTCACTGAAAATGTGAGAGATCCTCCCACTGCTGAAGAAACCCACACATTTGTACTTGTATTTGTGTTTGTATTTTATTATTTATGTAGCGCTTTACACCAAAGCGCTTTACAGCATAACAACCAGAAAACATTAAACACGGAACATAAAAGCAATACAATATACATGATTCAAAACAGAAAAACAGCGTGTGGAACAATTTGCAGTTGGTAAGGAAGAGAAGAGGAGAGGTATGGGAAGGAGGAAAGGGAAGGGGAAGAGGGAGTAGAGGGAGTAGAAGGGAGGCTGGAAGTCAAAGGGGGAGACAGGAAGAGATAAAGGAACAGGAAGATGGAGTGGGTTAGGAGAAAGAAGGGGAGGAAGGGGGGAGAAGTCAGGGAGGGGTGAAGAAGGAGTGTTTTTAAGGAGGAAGGGAAGGAGGAATAAGTGGAAATGGAGTGGATAGAGAAAGGGAGAGAGTTCCAATGTAGGGGGGCAAGGAGTTGGAAGGAGCAGAAACGAGAGGAGGCACAAGGAAGGGGGGACATAGAGTAAAAATTGATCAGCAGAGCGTAGAGAGCGAGAGGGGGTATTGAAAGAGAGAAGAGGTAGGGAGGGGCAAGGTCATGAAGAGAATTAAAAACGAGACAAATGAAGTGGTATTTAAGTTGGGAGTGGAGGGGAAGCCAGCCTAGGCTGGCAAGTGAATTGGAGATGGAATCATAGGGAGAGAAAAGACAGAGGGTACATATGGCAGAGTGGTAAAGGGATTTAAGGGCGGCGAGATGGGAAGAAGGGAGACCGAAAAAGAGAGAAGAACAGTGGAAAAGGCGAGAAAAGATGAGGGAAGAGATTAAGAGTTTAGTAGTATGGAAAGTAAGAGAAGAACAGACTTTACGGATATTAAAGAGGTGAAAGCGACAAGAGCGAGAAGTGAGGGAAATGTGGTAAGTGAAGGAAAGGGAAGAGTCAAAGTAGATTCCTAGATTCCTCGCATGAGCATAAATTGGAAGATTGGCTGGGGGGAAATGAATGGAAGGATGGGGGGAGTTAGGAGGAAGTGTGTTGGAAGGGAAGAAAGGACTTGTTTTGTCCGTATTGAGAGAGAGAAAATGCAATGACATCCAGGTTTTAATAGCAGTCAGACAGGAGGAGAGTTTAAGATGAAGGTCAGGGGTGAAGGAAGAGAAGGAGGGGAACAGTTGAGGGTCATCGGCATAGAAGTGGTGAGAAATTCCAAAGGAGGAGATGAGAGGAGTGAGAAGTGAAGTTCAGAGAGAGAATAAGAAGGGTCCGAGGACAGAACCTTGGGGAACACCATAGTTCAGAGGGAAGGTGGAGGAGGTTTGATCACCCCAAGAGATGGCGAATGAGCGGTTGGAGAGGTAAGAGGAGAGCCAGTTAAGAACTGAATCTTTGAAGCCAAAGCAGGAAAGAGTATTGAGAAGTAAGGGGTGATCAACAGTATCAAAAGCAGCGGAGAGGTCAAGGAAGACAAGGAATGAGGATTGCTTAGCGTAGCGAGCGGTAAGGAGAGAGTTCAGGACATAGGTGAGGGCACATTCAGTGGACTGTTTGGGACGGAAGCCAGATTGAGAGGGGGGAAGGAGAGAGAGGTTAGAGATAAAGGTTGAGAGTTGAGAATAGGCAAGGCGTTCGAGTAGCTTAGAGAGGAAAGGTAAAAGCAGTCCCATCACTCATCTACCCTTCCTTGGCGAAGTGAATGAAAAAATCATCACCATACAGTTGCATGAAAGGATTCAGCACAACCTCCTACAGGAATACTAATCCAGTTTCCCCCTACGATACAGCACAGAGACCATCAATGAAGTTATACTTATCCTGGACAAAGAGGAGCCCTGATTACTTATCCTCCTTAGCCTCTCTGCAACCTTTGATATCATTGACCGTGAAGCCTCCCTTAACATCTTTGCCACAGGTCTGGGCTTTGAAGGAACAGTCCTGCAGTGGTTTAGCTGACAACTCTCCAACAGAGACCAAGCATCCAGATGGACCCCAAAAGATCCCAGCACTGCACACAATGATCTGTCGTATACCCTGCCATCTTCAACCTTTAAATGGGAACCCTTCACCAAACTGGACATCAAGACACACCAATATGAAGATGATGGACATCTTTATATAAAGATATATTGCATCAACAACATTAATTGACTAAAGCTTTTTTCAATATCATCATCACATTGGTCCCTCATCCAAGTCTGGATGTCAAGCACCTACCTGAAGGCCAATCTACCCAAGACTAAGTTAATTCTCTTCAGCAACCCCACCAGGCTTTCCCATGTCCGGAACTGGCTGACTGACATGAAGCTTGATGGATTCACATCTCAACTCTCACCAGGCACAGATTACTTTGACTTTACTATCATCTTATCCCTCTCATTCAAAACACAAACATTGCCAGAAAAAAGAAAGGAGCATAGTACCAGGTTACGTTCCTCTGCCCTGAGTTTCAGAAGAGCTGTCCAAGTGCTGGTCTTTTCCCACCTGAACAGTGGCAACAGCCTAGACAAAGTATCCCAGATGCGACCTTAGCCCCACTGCAAGCCATCCAGCATACTGCAGCACTTCTCAATACAGGACTTAGAAAGCGCAACTACACTGCACACATTCTCAGGGACCTGCACTGGCCTCCCCCTCAAGTGCACATTATGTTCAAAAGCAGTTGCAAAAACACTGCCACACTACTTTGCTGAGAAACTCACCATCCCGGAGGCCACTGCACCATCGGAAGCCAAAACATCACCAGTCAAGGGAATAGGACTTTTCCTGTTATGCACCCTATTTCTGGAATAAGGTACCAATGTAGAGAAGACTGACACATCCATCAGACACTTCAATAATTACCTGAAGACCATACCCTTCAAAGAACATCTTGCCAATCGTTAATTGTCCATCACAACCCTATTTTCCCTCTGTGGTCCCCCCTGCTCCTCCCATCCATCCAGTTCATCTGCTGACCCTGTACCATACTTGTAAACCCTTCCCTGTACCCACTCTGCACACTGGGTACAGTCGGTACCCAACTTTGTTGCTTTGTTGCTTTCCAACTTGGATTACGCTGTCTAAATCCCATATGTACATAGTTGCTATAATGTAAGTAATATTTCCGCCTGTGACCGTCTAATGCATTGGCCCTCATTACGACCCTGGCGGAAAGTGACTGACCGGACCGCCACAGCGTAAATAGCGTTTCCGCCATTGCACGATGGAGCAAAGTGCGGCCCATTCCGACCCATCGGGCACGAGCACCACGGCATGGCGGAAGTGCAAAGTCCGCGATGGCGGAAATGAGCCCAAAACGGCCCACACCGCCGCCGTACGGCGCCCTAGGTGCAATACCGCCACCCATCTTAGCGGACACCGCAGTGAGCGCCAACCCGAAAGTACGGTGACCGTAAATATACGGAAACAGAAGTAAAAACATGGGCCCGGAACGGGAAACATCCCGCCGTACACCTATAAAACCACAAAATCCACACAACCACTAAAAACACTACCCTGAGACACACCCCAACCCGTCATCCACCCTAGCGAAACCAAGAAAAATGGGAAAAGTAGCGAAGAAAGCGTGCGACCGCAAGCGGCAGGTCCACTTCTCCCGTGAGGAACTCACCGTGCTAACAGAGACCCTCCAGGAGAATGCCGCCGCCGTCTTCTCCACGCAAATGACCAGGACGGCACTTGCGAACAAGAAGGCCATATGGGCTCTGGTGGCACAGCGGGTAAGTGCGGTGGGGACCGCACCCCGCAACCCACAGCAATGCAGAAAGCGATGGGACGACCTGCGGATACGCGTCCGTAGCATACTTTCAGCCAACCGCAACATTGCCACAGCCACCGGGGGAGGATCGGAATCACCCATCAAGTTGACCCCCTGGGAAGAAATCTGTGCCTCCACCATTGGAATGGAGAGTATAGAGGGAGTCGGAGGGATGGAGAAAGGAGTGCAGACATCCGAAGAATCAGGTAGGTGGCCCAAATAAAACAATGCTAAATCCACAATGTCCAATCATGTGAAGTACCATGTGTCCACATAGTCCAACAGTAACACATGTCCAGGAGAACGTCCACATAGATTGGCCTGATAGCGCACTTTAAAACTCACAATAAATACATAAATAATTAAAAACCCCAAAAACACCCACTACACGTGCAGCAGGCACACCCTAACTGCAGGCTGCCAAACAACTGCACCCTCACTCCACACACAAATGAAAGCACCTCCAAGGCCCCGACCCAAATCACCCTCAGGTACCACCCCAATGCATGTGATACAATGCCATTCCAATTCCCACAGACCCATTAATAACCCTCGCCCTCCTTTACTCCACCACAGGGTCCGATCCAAACGACGAGCTTCAGGACACCCCTACCAGCACACCTGCAAAGAGGGCCAAGACCAACGGCCAAAGACCCTCCACCTCAGCTGCACGCATCAAGACACGGCAGCAGCACAAATCAGGTGGCAGCACAGAGGAGGGAACATCAACAGGCACCCCAGCAGCCAGCATGCCCACAACAGCAGCACCACAGGTCCCCCCAATGGATGCCACAGAAGGCACTGCCTCTGGTGGCAGCAGCACCATAGGTGACACCCCATTGATGGCAGCATGCTCCGACACAGAAGACGGGGATGTCGAAGTCAGATCCATCCATGACCTGTCCCAATCCCCCTGTCTGTCCCATCCCGTACAACATGAGGATACCACGCAGGGGCACCCACAAGACGACGACTGGCCATCCCCCACAAGCCCTGTGGCAGGGCAACATGAGGCGAACAGCCACTCTGTGACACCACCGCAAATGGCCATGGCCCAGCAGAGGCAACAGTCCCTCGACCAGTTAATCGTGCAACAGCAGCAACTGGCCACGCTCCTCAAGGACCATGCCGATGAATGTGGGGGCACCAAGGCAGACATAGAAACATCAACTGAGACACTTAGGGCAGAAATGGAGAGAAGTACAGAGACACTAAGGGCACAAATGGAGAGTAGCACCGAGTGCCTGAGAGTCCAAATGGAGAGTAGCACCGAGAGCCTGAGAGTCCAAATGGAGAGAAGCACCGAGAGCCTGAGAGTACAAATGGAGAGAAGCACCGAGAGCCTGAGGGGGGAACTGCATGCGACGTCCAAAGACGTATGTGCCGAACTTGCCGCAGTGCGCCGTGTGCTCACTGAGCTCTCACAAACCCTTAGGGACATGCATGGACGTGAGCAGGCAGAGACATCATCCGTTGCAAGTTCCGTCCAGGGCAGCCCCCAACGTAGATCTGGGAGGAACCTGCGCTCCACAGGCAGGGGTGCCCCTGATACCCGCAGAGGGAGCTTGCAATAGCGACTGCCCACTGACAATGAGCATCTTTGGACACTGGTGTTCGGGGGGGAGGCAGGAGGGTGGAGGGGGTGTGTTGGGCTCACTTGGGTGGCGGGTCGATAGGGTGTTCAACATGATATCACATATGCCATAAACAATGCACGATCAACCAATGAGATGTGTGGACAATGATCTTTGTGTACTAGGCCATCATAGGCGTACAGTCCATATTGTGCATGTCCCAGACACACACAGTGCCACGAGTCCCGTGTCCATGTATCAGCCACCAGGCGTGAGTGCTAGAAGCATGCATCAATGAGATGCTGACGAATGTCACGGCCCTCCTGTGCCTCGCAGACTCCTTGAGGTGCTGCCACATCCCCACCCTCATCATGACCATCTTCAGGTGCTTGCAGTTCTGCGTCAGGGGGCATGGGCACATTTCTACGTACGCACATGTTGTGGAGCATGACACATGCCATGACCATCTTTGCAACCTTCTCATGGAGGTACAGGAGTGCCCCGCCAGACCTGCTGAGGCAGCGGAAACGAGTCTTCAGTAGGCCGAATGCCTGTTAAATGACTACACGGGTACGTGAGTGGGCATGGTTGTAGTCCTCCTCATGCTGGTCCCGTGGGTTCCGGACTGGTGTGAGGAGCCATCTCTTCAGTGGATATCCAGCATCACCTGTATGTGGACGATAAACGTATAATGTAGAATGCCATTGCTACGTACGCACCCCCCCCCTTCCTGCCAGGTCATTGCCGAATCACATACCCCACATCATCATGCATGAAATGAGACTCACCGAGTAGCCAGGATCTGTTCCCTGCGTGTCGCTCCATGTAGCGTGGTATTGTAGAGTTCCTCAAGACCATAGAATCATGGGTTGATCCAGGGAATCGGGCACAACAATGTGTAATGATCCTGTTGGAGTCACACACCATTTGTACATTCAGAGAATGAAATTGTTTTCGGTTGCGGTACTGGGCCTCCATGGCATGTGGGACGACCAATTCCACATGGGTGCAGTCGATGGCACCAAGGCAACCCGGTATGCCGGCAAGTGCATGGAATCCCACTTTTGTGTTGGTAATTTCCTGATCCGAGCGTGGTAGAGAGATGTAGTCGTCTGCGTGCTGCAGGAGGGCATCGAGCACTTGCAATAGTGTCCGTGAGAACAGTGGCTGAGAAATGCCATGCAACTGTCCGACTGTGTGCTGGTAGGTGCCTGTGGCCAGGAAGTGGAGTACAGACACCACCTTCAGTAGGGGTGGGATGGCGGTTGGGCTATCTATCATGCTGACAAGGTCAGCCTGTGTCATGTCCACAATGGCGGCTATGGTGTCCCGGTCCAAACGGTAGAGGGTGTGGATCTGCTCATCAGTGAGGTTGAACGGATGTGCTCGGAGGCGTGGGATTGCGGGCTGCCTGCGTGGTGGTAGTGGCTGTGCTGGCGGCCCTTGCTGGCCCTGCCTTGGCCTCCTCCTCCTCCTGCGTCTCCTCCGTGCGGCCGGTTGTAGTTGGTGTTCGTCTTCTTCTTGGAGTTGGAGTACTTGCAGTGCTATCAGGTCCCCCAGGGCCAACATCGCGAGTCCTGCCGGTAGCATTTCGGAGTGGGTGTGGTTGTGGGAGGAGGCTGGGTGTGCAATTTATGTGTTTTCAGGCTGTATGGCCTCCACCTGTGGTGATTCATTCCACCTGTGCAAGCTGCTCTCCCCTTTGGCCGAGCACGTCCCGCACACAACGCTGCAATTCGAGGAATGGCATCTTGCTATTGCAATCATGTATTTGTACCCGATGGCCGTGTAACATTGGTTGATATGTTAATTCGGCTATGGTCCCATTGTTTCACATACAATCTTTGCAGTCGCGAACAGACTTGTGAAGGGTCAGTGGAACGTAGTACTCGAGTAACGGTGGGCCCTCATGCATCACTGTACCGAGTTGCACCGACGGGCGGGGCGTCCCATTTGTGAGTGAAGGCAGTTGCCATTTTCACACACAGCCGCACTAGATGGATTAATTTGTGATTTCAAGCGGCCACAGATGCCTTTTCGACGTGATGTTGCAAATGAGGAATTCGAAGGGCGGCGCTTTCGGTTATCAGCTAGCGGCGAGGAGATGCCCACAGGTCTGACTGCAAATATAACGTTCTATTGTTCAATGTCCTTGAGACAGGGGCCATGGCGAGGATGCAATGATTGATATGAATAGTTTGGGATGCGCAATAGCGACGTGGGCGATGAGGCCGGACGTTCCCAAATACATGTTACTTCACAACACTGGAATTACGGGCTGGGGCACTGTGGATTTTGCAGGCTGCATAACGCACAGACTCAATGGATATTTCTAATGTTATGTGAGTAAATATTCAGGCGTTTTCATACCGGGATGAGGGAATGATGAATGGATGCATGGGCAGATGATTTGATACAGAGTTTGCCATGTACAGGGCTTCTTGGAATCTGTCCGCCTCCCCTGCGCTATGTGATGCAGGGCTGCCATAGTGGGACCATCGTCTATCTGGCCTTGTTGAGCACTCCCTGTCTCGACGCGCCTTCAGACACTTGTGTCCATGCACGTTAACAATCCCATCTGATGGATTCTGTTTTCACAGACGCATGCACAGGTACACTCGTTTGTGATGGTGTTTACACCTCGATATAGATAGTTATGAGTCGCAAGTGGTTTTGGGGTGGTGATGATCCTTTGGAGTGGGCTAGCATGCATATGGCTGTGGATTTAGTGTGATCATTGAAGTGAGTTGTTCGAATGTAGTTCTGATGGCCATTCTGTTCTTTTTCTTTTCTTTTGGTTGACAGGTATCTCCTCCCCTTTTGCCACTGCCATCTGTATGCCACTCCTGCAGATGGCTTTTACTCCCGACACCTGCTGCTTCGTGTTAATCAGTGGAGCAGCATTACGATCTTATGGGACGATCGCCAATGGGCCACATGCCCTTACGCAGTACTAGTGGCTCGGAGCAACATTTCGGCCTTTCAGCTGGACTAGTGCCTCCCCATTGGGACGGCCCTGCGGTTCTGTGCGCTTCCATGTTGCCTTTTCGTACGTGACTGTGGCTCTGTGTACCATGATGGAACAGGGCGTCACACAAGTAGTAGCTGGTCATTTCTTGCGGATGCAGCCCACAATGGTGAAATGTGTTTTGGAGTTCATGGCCTAATGGCTGTATGGGCTTGGTGATTTTGTTGTGCATTAAATTTATTTTCTGATATGGGCCGTGTAGCGTTCTTCTTTGCAAGTGATGTGGCATATTCCTATTTGGGGAGCGATGTATTGTGAGGAGATCTGCATTGGGTTCCAGCTTCGGAGTATAGTTGCGTGGTACTGTGCTGGGCGCGTTTGCCTACGAAGCCCAGTGAGGTCAGGGATGAGGGCTGCCAATATGACTGTTTGAATGATGTCATGCTCAGGGGCGGGGGATTGGGTTTTGTATAACAGATGCCGGTCAGCCAGGTGGACTGGTGGAATGATGTGATTTTCGGAATATTGCTGGTCACAGGTGCCTGTGTTTGCGTGCGTTTCTTGGTGGGGGACTCTGGTCATGTCCATTGGAATGGCTTCTGTATTCGTGCCATCTGTGCCCTGCAGCTCCCATTGGCCCCTCTTGTGATTCTTTTGTTCGTTGGCATGCATGGGTGACTTGTACATTTCACTGGTTGCATTGTGACTTCATTGCACCTACGGGGAGTTGTACTATGTGGGCAGGGAGCGGTGTACAGGCACTCAGTGGGGCCGTTTACGGTTGATTCGCGATGCCGTACTTCTCACCATGGCGGAATGGTACTTTCCGCCGTGCTTGATGGCGTTAGGTACATGTCCGCTAGGGTCGGAATTCGCGTACCCTTGCGCCATGGTGGTATTTACGGTTTGGCATGGCGCGCGCGCGCGTACTTGGTGCAGTTAGCGTTGGCGTTCACTACGGTGTCGCTAATGGCATCGTACTTTGCGGTGACGGGTCATAGTCGCACCGAGCGCTATTCGATGGCGGTATTGCATTTCCGCCATCGTTTTTCGATTTCCGCCAGGGTCGTAATGAGGCCCATTGTATTTGAATGTCTGTGATCTGCACTGACCTACAGTGCTCTGTAGCTCCCCAAAGCTAGGTTTGCATCAAATTAAAGGACAAAATAAATTAATGTAATATAATAACGATTGATACTAAAATGTTGCTCCAATAAGAAAGTGATCTGTGGTTTCTTACATGAATGCTGAAAAGAGTCAAGGGTTGCTTATTTGAGAATATCATGTCATTAATACATTATCCTCATTAGTTTGGGCTATTAGGTGGTGTTTCTGCCATCTATAAGCTGAAACCATTGCATTACAGTACAGATAGGGAGACATGGCATATGAGGAGTCACACATACAGCTTGAAGGTCGTGTTTGGGATTTGCCCAACCCTTCACTGCCCATGGTCACGCTAATCCCTATGGCCATTCCCACCAAGTTCCTGTCCCTCCTCTGCCAAAACTCCTCCTCATCGGATCTCTTTGAGCTTGCTTTAATCAGACCTTACTATCAAACTTTACATTCAAAGTGCCTCGATTGTTTTTTTCAAAGTTTTCTTCTGAGAGTTAAAAACTTAATTGGAGCTTTAAGCCCTCTACGAGTGTAATAGAAATGATTTAACCAGGCCTGCCTTCAGCCATTTCATTTAGAAGCACTATGTGTGTCCTTCACCGACGTCCTATTAAAGACAAGCATTGGCAACGACAACCATTTTTGCTTGCGTATTAGTGTTAGGCATTTGCCAGGCACTACTATTAGTAACCCAGGTGAATGCAACAACTTGCACATCTCGCACTTGTTACCATCAATGGGTAGTTAATAACACTACGGCGGTGCCTGGCACGTGCCTCTCACATGCCTATACAAAATCCCAACTATTGGCATTGCCAATGCTTGTTTTTATTTTGACTTGACAATGCAGTCAAGAACTCCATGCTGATGTATGCTACCCCTGCCTCCTGCCTCCCTGTGAACCCTATGCGAGCTGGTGAAGCTGACTTCCATGGCATCTCCAGGCTGGAGACGACCTTGCTGATCCAATTATTTTTTTTCACGGCCTATTGATCACTGGGTGTTCGATCTCCTCTGTTACTCTCTTCCTTGACGACAAAATGGATGTCTGGCCCATGATTACGTTTGTTATGGTGCAGGCCGTGACCTCCCTATTCACCTTACAATAGTGGGACGCCAGGGAGACGCTGTGCATCAGCTTTACCAAACAGAATACACGCAGATTTATTTTCACCTGTTTAGCGAAAGTGGCTTAAATATTCCCATTGCGTGGACGTCCCCAGAGCTTGCTGCAACAGAAAGTCCCAAGAGAGGCGCATTTACAAAAAGACATGCGCCAAGTTGAGTTTGTGATCACACAGCACAAAGCACGCTAATGAGATAGTTAATCATTTCTGGCTTCTCTCTGTTTTTCCTTCACTCCACTACTGCTCACATTTTGCCAACACGTTATTTTCATGAAATGCTTCAGCCCGTTACTAAGCAATTGAAAAGCCAGACCCTGCCTTACACTCACCCCTTGCGATTAGAATTAATCACAGACATAAATCACAGGGATTTAAGGAACTACGCCAGAGGTATCTGCACGGGTGTGCTGGGTGTGCTGGGCACGGAGGTGTGAGCTGTGATCAGGAGTGCGCTGTGCACCTACCATCCCATGGACGCCCAGACACTGACATGGGTACGCCTAAAATGGCCTATTCTCATCTCGAATATTCAAAACATCGCTAGTGTGATAATTCGGTGACATTTTTAAGAAATGTTTGCCCGTCGTGCCTTGGAACGTTTTCACGGTGTGTCTCTGTCAGGATAGCAGTTTCAGACGGCGAATTGAAACCACAGAGAAATGAAAATGCAGTCTGACTGTGGCAAGCTCCTGCCACTGGTACCAAAGACGGGGCCTGTGATTCTCTGGTCGGATCCGGAGCCAGTTAGGGCACAGGGAGAAAACGTGCTCTCTCTCTCCCAAGGTTGTGCTTTCTGCATTCTCTGGTGCTGATAATGCATAGGACTCAGCATGAAGAAAAACAAACTGTGGGCCTCATTAGCTGTTTGGTGGTATCTCAGTGGTAAATCCGCAGAGATACTACCGAACGGAAATACTGTTACCACCACTTGGTCTGGCGGTATTACCAACGGATTACAAGTGGCAGTGTTAGTCCCCATTTATTTGGAATCTCTGTGGGGCATTTTGGCACAATTATCATGTCAGCAATTCTCCCGGCAGTAATTCTGGTGGAAGGTTGGCAGATTTCCAACTTTCCACCCATTTCATGTGTGGGCGGTGTTGGGTGTCCTGACCCACGTTTAAGCTATCATGCCACAACATTTGGTGCTGTGGGCTTAGAAAATTCAAGATGGCGGAAAACCCACATGTGCGCCGAAATCCAGGAAAGCTGCGCAGTTTGTGCGCACACCGAAATGGTTGCCTCACTTGCCACCCACCAGTGCGAGAATGAAAGGCCGGGTTGCCATGAGGGAAATGGGTTGCCAAAGGAAAAACAGTAGCGCCGGTTAGCTTCAAAGCGCTTTAAAATCACCATTGGACTACCCGCACAGTAGTCTGAAACCATTGGGAATGGCAATGCTGATTGCCAAATGCAACCTAGAATTGTTGGGAATTCATTTTCTTAAATCCCAAAAATGGGTGCTGTACCAGTACTCACCACTATCCAAAAGCCGGCAGTTTAAAACCACCCTGTGTTTCTCTGAAGGCAAGCCAAAGTGCCTATTTCAAACATTGCAATATGTGCAAAATATTCACTGAACACCAGCAGACATTTGGTAGAATGGAGTTTTGTGTGCCTACAAAATCTGGGAAATGAAGAGCCCAGAACAATGCTTATAACAAAACTGGCTGAGCTATGGAGTCAGCAGTTTAAGTTGCACTGGATTAAAGACACTAAAATCGAAAATGTTTAGATTAAATGAGTGACCTATGTTGGTGTCACATGCCTTTGAAATTGTTTAAATGTCATAGTTTAAACTTAGAATCAGCATCATAGCTGCATATGTAAAAAAATGTCTTGACTTAGACTGGGGAACAAAAAGTGACATTTTATCTGAAACCTGGCTTAAGGAACTGAATTCTGCCTGGCAACTACCCCCATCAGGAGTGAAACTTGAGTCACAGCTGTGTTCCCAGGCCATCTGCCTTTTTGCTGGCCACACTAAGGATATGCCATCTATCTGATAATTGAATTACCTGTGCTCTGCAGGAAAGTGAACAAAGCCCTGTCCTGGCTCAGGCAAAGGTTTTATTGGCAGGAGTCGTAAATGGTCGTAAAAAGTGGCTTCCTCCTGAGGAAAGGGGAGGAGCACTGCCTGTGAGAGCAAGCTGGCTTGGCAGAACTGGAAAAACCAGAAATTCAACCTTGTGCTGAGGGTAAACCACACCCCTTTGGAGCCAGAACATAACTTTAAAAAGATGAATAACTCATAGAGCGGACATGTGAAAATGTTATAAATGATACCATAATTCTTGTAATTTTTCTGCCCACAGTTTAAGAGGTTTTTAGAACCGGTGGTATGTTCAGGGGGGTGACAGCGGAAAAGTGGATATAACTCTAAATGTATGCATGTTAAAAATCTGAAACTTTATCAGTTAATGTCCATACTCCCTGCGCACATGTATGTAAAGTTGGGTCAATGTCAGAAATTGAAAAATCAATTAAAAAGTGAAATATGTGCCATTTCTGAATGCAAGCTCCCAGGAAGAGCAGAGTTTGAACAGGGGATACCTCCTGTAATGCATGATGGGTGCATATGATTTTAAAACAATATGTACCTCTGCAAATATGTATTTGTTTCAAATCTAGATTTGTGTGTAAGTTGACAGGAGGAGTGGACTTTCTGCAGGCTGTAAAATGACATCACTCTGACCCAACCTAGCTCCCCCAATCAAATGATAAATGGAAGTTTGACCAATTAGAAGCTGAGAGAGAGGTAGGGTCAGTGATGCTAGAACACACCCACATTCTAAACACATAAAAGCAGACAGACAGGACAGATAGGGACCTTCAATTCCATCTGCAGCGGGACGCTCTGCCGGAAAAATCCATACTTTACCTCCATCAAACCTCCAGAGAGCCAAACTAGAGACTTCAATCTATCCAGAACTAGAGACCCAGACCAGCAGAGAGAGCTGACCCAGATCACTGTGAAGTGCAGAGGCCAGACCAGACCAGACCAGAGTCCAGTTTAAAACCCTGACCAGATCCGTGACGAGGCCCATTTAATTCAAGAATATAGTGTGAGTACATAGTAAAACTGTGTAGAACCAATCTCCTAGTTAAAATAATATAATTCAATCTATTTAACCTAAGTAGAACTGCCTCCTAGCTGTCACCTGTCATTTTAGCTGCAAAATCTGCCACTTGTCATTTTGAACTTTAAAATTTCAAATCTGAAAAACGACCTTCACAAAATCGCTCATATCTCCGCAACCGTTTGTGCTAGAGACTTGGAGTAACTTTCATTTTGAAGCTGAGATCCTAGGCTGTCCTAGGACCCCAAAACGATAGAGATAGTCCTTGTGGTTCCTCTGTAATAGCGCTCGGCGCATTCGCGAATTTTACCGCGATTTGCAAATTTCTTCACGTGTAAAAAGCTGCTGCTGCTTGCCTTCCATTTGCCAGAAATTCGTTTAACCTGCTAACTATCCCTGCATCATTGCTAGTGTGAGCCTGGACTAATATTAACTAGATACCACTCACCCTGAACCTCTGAAAGGGAATTAAAAGCATTTCCAGCATATTTCTCATCCATTGCTAGCACATATCAAAGCATTTGTCTGTGTTTTAAACTTCTGTTGTCTAAGCTTGCTGGGGGATTGAACTGATTACATTGATTGCATTTCTGAGAACTGTGTGCTTTCCTCCCATTCCCTTGCATTGCATAAAGAGGGGGGGAGTGAATAGCCAGAGAAAAGTGATTACATTGTTTTGTTGAAATCATATTGAGTATTTTCTATATGCATTTCATTCATTCAACCTTGCATTTCCTTGAACCCTATAAAGCATTCTCTACCACATTATACTTCTGTACCTATTTACCAGTGTGCTACCTTATCCATTTCATGTCAACTCCTTATTGATTATAGAGAAGTGTGTTAGTGCCAGATTCTCCGTTGTTAATCTTCATCATATCAGATTAAGTGTGCTATTCAATTATTAATTTATTATAAAGCGTGATATAATATATATTGTTTAAATTATCAAATAAACCTTTTAAACTTGCAAAACAGAACTACTTCTTGGCTCAGTGGGGTCAGGGGGATTCCAAGAGAGGGGTGTTATATAGGGGTAGTCATCCAGAACGCATGAACTGGACCTAAAGATATATCAATAAGGGTTTTCATTCAGTATTATAGACTAGGCGTTGACTTAGCTGTAGTGTTGAATTGAATCCTCTTACAAATTGGGGGCTCGAGCCGGACGTTTGGGTTAGAATACCACTTGTGCAGCTTAATACAGTGTGCTAACTGACGGGATACATATATCCAGTCGGATCACCACGCTGCATTACGCTGTGAAGCATTCCTCAAAAGGGACACTCCAAGAAAAGTTCTGTTCTGCAAAAATAAAATACAAACTTCTGTAAGTCAGGACAGAGACCAATCTCTAGAATGACGACCTTGGTAGATATGAAAATAGCCAGGGAGCACCTCTTGCATAAGCTATTTGTGAGAGGTGAATGGACCGAACAGGGCCAGGATGTGTGGTTGCAGGCCATCACACAACAGGTCACTGAAACAGGGTCAGATATATATAGAGATCAGGGTCCATTACATGTGGCCCTGAGTGAACTATATATGGCTCCTAAGGCCAAAGATGAACACAACAAGATTGTTAGGATAGCGGCATACCTGTACCTATATATGGGAGACATGCAGGATAGATGTGCTGAAAGCCAAAATCTGGCAAATAGGCAACAGATGGCGTTAGAGAAGGTCCAATCTGACCTGGTCTCTTCTGAGCAGAGGCTGCAGAGGAGCCAGGAGTCAGAAGATGATAGTAGGCAGCATATCATTAAAATAAAGAAGGATATGGATGTGCTGCAACAGGAAAAGGTAGAACAGGATACCAGATTTCTGGCCTTGCAGAAGGAATACCAAGAAGGTTTGGACTCCCTACTGCAAAACCAGAAAAAGCTGGAGCAACAACTGGACTTCAACAGGGTATGTGCTGAAGGCAGAGAGCAACAAACTAATTCTGAAAGACCTGGATACCCAGGCAGAGTTTGATCAGGAGCGCCAGAATGCTGGTGCCTTCCAAAGGCAGAGGGACGACCTGGCGGCACAAATGCAGGCTCTTAGTCAGGAAAGAGACGCCATAGGCCAGGAAGTCTGCCACTTAAAAAAGGAAATTGAAGAAAATCACCTGGCCCTCCAGGGGCTGGGTGATCTCCAAAAAGAAAACCAGAACTTGGTAGAGCACACCAGAAGGGTGGAAGATGCTCTAGCAAGAAAGGAGCAGGCCAATAGGGACATTGCCCAGGAGGTAAATCTCCTGCAGCAAAGACTGGCCCAGTTCTCCAGGACCAACCAGGAAGCACAGAGGGAGAATGAGGCCCTCTGTCAACACAATGATAGGCTCCAGCAACAGGTAGCGATGCAGGCGAAACTGATAGAGTCGAGTAAGGCCTTAACAGAGGAACTGAAAGCACAAATGCAGGCTCTTGCATTGCAACAGGGAGCAGGGGCGGATAGAGATGAGGTCCGCTGGGAAAGAGAGATTCCTGACCATAACCGCAGGAGCCCTAACACCAGGGGCCTTCATCTCCCCCAGTCCCTGGACTCTACCACCCCCATGTCCCCGGGCGCACATGAGCACAGGGCCGCAGGGATGGCAGATTACTATCCAGCTAAGAGTATGGGGCTCATAGGCCAGTACCACTCAGGAATGGAGGGGTGGGCATCCGGGTATGGGCACCCAAGTACAGTACAGTTCAATGGGGAACCCCAGGAGAGTAGGCCCATTAAGGGCATCCTGAAAACCTCTGCCCAGTTAGGTCAGTGGAGGGGGTACCCATCAAATCCTGGCAGCAAGGAGGAATCTGAAGACTCCTCTGAACTGCGCAGGACACAGGAGACCAGGTCCCCACATTCTGCCAGCCATTCCCAGGCTCGCAGAATCCGGGAAAACCTGGAAGAACAGACGGGAACCTCTGGGAGCAGTGCCTCTGAGTCCGAGGAAGAATGGACAAGGGTTACCCGAACCAAAAAGGCCAATAAGGCAGAAAGGGCCTTGCTTAAGGACCCCTTAAAGCAGATTAAGGCGATCAGGAGCGTCATCACGCCTTACCATAAGAACGCTAAGTATTCTGTTTGGGAGCACTTAGAGTTGTTTGAACAAATGATGGAGACTTTCCATTTGAAGGACAGCCAAAGCTGTATTCAATATGTAAAGTGGACCTTCTCCCCGGAATACTCCAGTTTCTTTGCGGGGCTGGAGGACCAAAATCATTTAAGATGGTCCACCTATAAGGCGGCCATCTTGAAACATTTTTCTGCTCACAGAAATCCTCAAGAGGCTCGCAAGGCAGCCTACAATTTGCAATGTGGGGAGGATCAGGCCCCACAAGAATTTGTGCAGGAGTTAAAGCGTGCTTTTGCACAAACCACCAGAAGGGTGCGCACGGATAGCAGGGAATTTATAAATACGTTTTTCCATGCCTTGCCCAAATATATCATGACCCAGCTCGTGAGGGATTTTCACGAGAAAAGATCTTTAGACTGGGTCATTGAACAGGCTACCCGGATCTATGAGGTGCAGAAACCGATAGATAGCAAAAGTAATGCCCAGAAAAACCCCAAAGCCAACAGCACCCCTGCTGCTGCCAAGGTGGCAGAGGTAAAGGTCACCCCCGTTTTGGATTTGGAGATGGGGGGGCCTAAAAACCTACCTGCACCTAATAATGCTAGGCCCAGAAGGTCCTCGGGTCGGTCACAGACAGGGAGCCAAGGAGGCAGCCCCACAAATGGGGTCCCTCGCTCTCCTGATTATGTAAGTCCCCGTTACAAGGGAAATCGACCCATCCTGGGTTATGTGTGGACTCCTCCAGCCCAAGGGGGGGGATCCAGCCAAGCACCTAACCCAGGGAACTTCCCTCCAAACTTCCCACAGGAGGGCAGAAATTTACCAAACCCTGGGCAGAACTTTTTCCCCAGATATCCACCCGACTTCCAACCCCAAAATCATCCATCCTTCTTTCCCCAATTCCCTGAGCCCAGACCACTGAATCCGGGAGAGGGGAGGCCAAGGGTGGAGGGGTACCCAAATCTTCCCAACCCGGGGTATTACCAGAGGAGGGACAGCTACCCTTCCCGGGATCAGCCGAGGGGAGAAAACAGGGCCCCGTATCAGCCTGAGCGGGTTTCCCAGTTAGAGCGCCAGGTTCAAAACATGGCGCGGGATCTGGGTCACATACTGAGGGCTCAGCAGAACCCTCAGATGGGCGTGCCGGCGCAGAACGCACCCAACTCTGGACCTGGTGCTCCAGAACAATGACGGGGGCAGCACCCCGATAACACACCGGTTCCCAGGGAGGAGGCACAAAGGGAAGGGGGGTGTAAAGCCTTGGAGGAAGCTTCCTTCCTCACTTGTAAACAGCCCCTGGAAACCCAGGAACCGGAACAAAATCTCTTGCCCCTGAAAGTCTGCCTCCTAAGGAGCAGAGGGGGGGTAGGAGAAACAAAAGACCCAAACAGACTCAGTTTGAGGAGGAGGTGCAGATCTTCCAATTTGAGGGAGAGGGATCCTCAGAGGATCCTGGGAAAAGGATCTTCTCCTTCAGAGAGGGGGGAACTCCCCCCAAAGAAAAATGGGTCCCTAGGGATGCAAATCCAGACTGGGGAGATGTGGAGACTGAGCTACCGCCGCCCACCATCTCATCCCAGAACCAACAGCAAGAAAATCCCCGGGTTCAAACCCATACTGGGGACTGCCTCCAAAAAGGGGGGGGCGGCCCAGAACTGGAACCAGGGGAACCCACAATGGCTCTGATCTCCAGTTGCCAAATTTTTCTTTCAGATTCCCAAGACTCTCCACAGAATTCTGCCCAAATCTCTTCGCTAGCAATGTCCAAAACCAGAAAGTTAGCCCACCAGTTGTCCAAAAATGTACATTACCTGTGCCCCCTTGAGGAGAAGGAGGGAAGATATTATGCCCCGGTACAAGTACAGGGGCAGGGTACAATCTCGGCACTGGTGGACACTGGATCTCAAGCTACCCTTCTGTCCAGAAGGGCTTTTGACGAACTGAATGCAGGAAGGGGAGAGAATTACCAAATTCCTCTCACCTCTCTTCCGGGACAACTACAGAACTTTGACGGGAAGGAAATTCCCGTTGAGGGGACTGCAGACTTGGACATTAAAATTGGGCGACACAAGCTGAAACACCCGGTCATAGTTGTGACCCCGGAGGGCACCCCTGGTTTACTAGGGAATGACCTCCTGAGAAGGTTGTCACCCCTAATAGATTGTGTAAACAAGGTCCTCTGGACCCAGACTAGCCGACCAATAAAATTAAAACAGAGTGTCAACCATGTTAGTTTAAACGGCACCTGCCACATGGTTGAACAAAAATCTGACCAAGTAGAATTTCACTTCCAGAATAACCAAATTCCAGACGTGACAGTAATAGCAGTAGGACAACAGACTGGTGATGGGGGGTCCTCTCTATTTCTGAAAATCAACCTTCCTTCCAGTCTAAAGTGGTATTCCACGCTGGAAGGAAACACTCTGAAATTCTATACTAATCCACAATCAGAAACTCCCACTCCTATAGTCCAGAAAGATGTGAAATCAGCTCAGAGCCTGGCTGATATTCAGCAAATTGGAGAGCAGTTGTTCATCCCTGTTCAGTTTAATGATGGGAAGGACTCTGTTCTCGCTCGAGTATGTGTGAACAACGGTAAGAGCTTCATCAGCGAAGCCATGTTTCGCCAACTCCCAAAAGATCCAGCCATTCCCACCTTCAAACTGATAGACAAATGGGAAATGGACCTGGAAGCACCTAATTCCAAACATCTCCTGCCAAGCAGGTGTATGCTCAAAATCTCCATTGGCAACAAGAGCATAGTCCAAAATTGTTGGGTCGTGCGAGACGTCCCTGCCGCCTTTTACTTAGGCAGTGACATTCTCAATCGCTTAGCCATTAGTTTGGACCTAATAAACTTCAAAGCTTGGTCCCGATTAGCGGATAATCCCATGGGCTTTGATGATCGAGAAAAAGCATTTAGGTCAGCTCAATTGCTACCTTATGCAGTTGAAATTCAGACTAAAGAGGAAGTCACCATCCCAGAAAGGACCCGACAATTCTCCCTGGAAGTGAAAGTTAAAAGAGGACAATATTTGCAAAACCCTGATGCTTACATACATTTAAATGCTTCTCTCCAACTGCAAGGGTTAGGGGTAAACCCAACTCCATTAGTCAACATAGAACATGACACCATTCTAATAGAGGTGGACAACAGCGACTTAAAGAGTATTACTCTAGCCGCAGGCACCATTATTGGAATGGCGGTTGATTACCGTCATTTTTCCATCGACTTAGTAAATGAACTGTTAGGACCAATCCCCAAGGACTGTTTTGACAGTGACAGTGAGGACAATACAACACCAGACAGGATTTTTACCCGGCATGGGGGGAACTTCCTGGCGTACACTTCCTGCCCTTATGGTAAGGAAGATGTGACTTGTGACTTCAGGAGGGATGAGGTGATTTTCCAGGTCCATGAGGGCTGCCTTTCCCACCTGAAGCCTCCGGTCCAAATCAGCACCCTGACCAGGGACTTCTCCACCCAGCTGGAGGAGGCCGCGGAGATAGCCAAACCAGAAGTCTTTCCAGGCTTCAGGCAGATGGTGGAAGAGAGAGTCAACCTAGCTGATGCCTGTGTGACTCTGGAACAAAAGCAAAAGTTGAAACAAGTTTTCTTGGATTTCCAAGATCTCTTTGCGGTAGACTCATATGACTGTGGTCGCACTGACATCCACACAACAACAATCCCCACGGACCCTGGCATGACTCCTGTGTTTGTGAAGCAATATCGCTTGCCTCTCGCATCAATGGAGTCCCTTACTGAAATAATTAAGAACCTTGAGTCCCGGGGAATAATCCGTCCAGTCCACAGCACCTTCAATAATCCGGTGCTGGGAATATTGAAGCCAAACGGCCAGTGGAGACTCTGCGCCGACCTCAGGGAGCTCAACAAACGGGTCCATACTTCCCGATGGCCTCTGCCCTACATTGACCAAGGGCTGGCCCAGATTCAGGGGTCACAGGTATTCACTGCAATAGACCTGACAAATGGATACTGGACCGTGCCTGTCAGTAGGGAGGACCAATACAAACTGGCTTTTACCTTTGGGGGCCAGCAATACACATGGACCCGGACTCCCTTCGGATACCTCAACTCCGGCAATGAATTCAACATTTTTCTACACAAGGCCATGCCCGACTTGGGTGCAAGGGGTAACCTGGCTTATGTAGATGATGTCCTCATCAAAAGTTCATCTGTGGAGGAACACATAGCGGAGATCCGTTATGTTCTGACCCAGTTGAGGGCCGCCGGAGCAAAACTTTCCTTTCAGAAAGCACAGTGGTGTAGAACACGTGTTAATTTCTTGGGGCATGAGATTACTCCTCAGGGTCTCTGTCCCCAAGAAAAGAAAGTGGAAGCACTTCAGAAACTGAAAGACCCCACAACTCTGCGGGAACTAAGGAGCCTCCTTGGACTGACTAATTACAGCAGAAAGTTCATTGAGGGCTACGCAGAGATCACCAGACCTCTGATTCATCTCCTAAAGGGGGGGGTCAAGTGGGAATGGGGTCCAGAACAATCCGAGGCAGTAAGACAACTCAAAAGAAGCCTCTCACAAGCGCCTTGCCTAGCTTACCCGGTCAGAAACAAGGAGTTCTTCCTGGAGACAGGGTTCTCTAATACGTGCTTGACGGCAGTATTATATCAAAAGCATGACAAGGTCAATAAAGTAATCTCCTATGCGAGCAAAACTTTATCCTCTGTGGATGAAAAATTCAACGATTGTGAGAAGGCACTCCTGGCAACGGTGTGGGCATTGAAGAATTACCGCCCGTTTATCCAGGGGGAACACATCATAGTGGAGACTCCACACCAGCCTCTGCAATATCTCCAAAGTGACAGAATCCGGGCCGGAAATGTGAGTAATTCCCGAATTACTTCCTGGATTCTGTCAATGCAAGGCTTTCCTGTGGAGGTCAGATATGGCCAAAACAAGAAGAGTCCCCTCGCGCAAGGTCTGGCTGACTTGCATGATTGTGCCAGAGAAAATTGTCTCGAGGACGAAAGTCTAAAAATAAAGGACAACATGGAGGCATACCTTAATTCCCCCCACAAAGTCTTTGAAGAAGACAAGTGTGAGGGAATGCCCACTGTGTATGTGGATGGATGCTCTTACCATGTTGACAACGACGGGGAGAAAGAACTAGTGGCCGGCGTAGGGAATGCATGGGTGAATGAGTCCCCAGAACCCTCCGCTGGATACAAAATCGGTCCCCGAAGTAGTCAGGTGGCAGAATTGATGGCTGTGCATCAGGCCATCCTCGCTGCTGTCCAGCATCAACTCCACGAACTGGTCATAATCACAGATTCGGATTATGTACGGAACGGGTTCGTGGAGCACCTGGTTAATTGGAAAACCAGAGGCATGTTATGTGCTAACAACAAACCCTTGAAACCTGGGAAGTTGATCCAAAACATTGATGATCTGGTCACATCGAATGGGATGACCATCTACTGGAAGAAGATCAAGGGTCATTCCAAAGTAGAGGGACCAGACAAAACTGGAAATGACTTAGCTGATCAGCTGGCCAAAACCGGGGCCATCCAAGGGGGTCTAATTGAGATTGAGTCCCTGTTGGGGGAAATCCAGGTCACTGCTATCACTAGGTCCCAGACAAATGCTCACAACGACCTTTCAATTGCACAATGGAGTAAGGAGACCCCTGATGCTGATTTGATTACTGCTCAGAAGGGGGATCCAATAATTGGTAAATTTTACCAGCACCTTGAGGACCCTGAGAACTTTCCCCTGACGGATACCGATTACATTGGGAAAGAGGACCTAAGAGTGTTGATGAAATGTCCAAAAATGTTCCGAATCCAAGACGGTTTGCTGGTAAGGAAATCCAAAGCTGGCCACGATCAGTGGGTGGTTCCTACCTCATTCCGAAGCCTGATGTTAAGTCACGCCCATGATGCGGCCACTGCCGGTCACAGGGGGTTTCACACAACATTGGAAATCTTAAGAGAGGTTGCATACTGGCCACACATGGGGCAGGACCTCGACCAATACTTGAAGGGGTGTCTTGTGTGTGCACAATTTCAGCCATCATCCCTCACGCACCGGGCACCTTTACAAAAGAGGGGAATGACACTGCCATGGTCAGATTTACAAATCGACTTTGTAGGCCCTGTGATTCGCTCGGCTAGGGGGAATAAGTACATGTTGACTGTGACATGCTTGTTTACCAAGTGGGTGGAATGTCTCCCAGCCCCAAACTGCAAGGCAGAAACTGCAGCTGCCTTGATGATTAACCACATCTTTTCCCGTTTTGGTCTACCTCAAAGGATTGAGTCAGACAGAGGTAGCCACTTCACCAGTGAAGTAATGACAAAGATGTGGGAGATACTGGGGGTCAAAAGGAAGTTGCATATTGCTTATCGGCCAGCTTCTTCTGGGGCAGTAGAGAGATATAACCGAACCATTGTGAGCATATTAAAGAAGTTTGTGGCAGATTCTGGGCCAAGTTGGGATATCCGATTACCTCTGGTCCTAATGGCTATCAGATCTACCCCTTCATCTGCAACCAAAATGTCACCATTTGAGTTGATGACTGGGCGCAAGATGGTGCTTCCTCAGCATTTGCTCTACAGGACCCAAGAGCAGACACTGATAAATGCCTCCACTACTCATGAGTATGTAGAGAATTTAAGGAAACACCTCCAACATGCTTTTGCTTATGCTCAGCGGAATCTAGAAAGATCAGCTGATAGCATGAAGACCCACTATGACCTGAAAACTTCCAGGAAGGAATATCAGGTGGGGGACCGGGTCTATCTATACAACTTCCAAAGGAACCAGGCCAAGCAGCGCAAATTTTTGCCTACATGGAAAGGACCCTTTGAGATCATCGACAAGATCTCACCTGTGGCCTACAAAATCCACATCCCCAAAGGTGGTTCGGCAGCGGGGGAAGACAAGTGTGTCCACATAAACCAGTTGAAATGTTGCCATCCCAGGCACACTCTGCAACAACTGGAGGAATCCTCTGGAATCCTAGCGGGTACTGTCTCAGACTAATTCAGTTCCAACCATAAAACATACCACATCTAGTCTCTAAAATATTGTGATTTGCATGAAACTGTCTCTTAGTTATACTGTTTTTTTATCAAAATAAGAATGTAATGTTTCGTCATGATGAAATGCATATGCTGTCCCACCATCTCAACAGTGGTGGAAAAACGTCTATGAGTAGGTATTGCCGCTCTTCCTTTGTCGTCCTAGGAGAAAGAAGACCTTGAGACTGGCCAAGGAGGATGATCCGGAGACCGGGAACGAAGACGCAATGGGCCCAGTGGACCGCCCAATATTCCCATCAGGACTGGTGAGGAGAACTGATCGATCATTACCGGATGGAGAAGAAGATGCTGAACTGTGCCATCTACAGAAGAGGAAGAAGATTATGCGGACAGACCGGTGCGTGGGTCAAAACCCTTGGGCACGCGACTCCCCATCGACTCAAATTCAAAGTGCAGTCGCGTGGGGGGGCTTGTTGGGTGTCCTGACCCACGTTTAAGCTATCATGCCACAACATTTGGTGCTGTGGGCTTAGAAAATTCAAGATGGCGGAAAACCCACATGTGCGCCGAAATCCAGGAAAGCTGCGCAGTTTGTGGGCACACCGAAATGGTTGCCTCACTTGCCACCCACCAGTGCGAGAATGAAAGGCCGGGTTGCCATGAGGGAAATGGGTTGCCAAAGGAAAAACAGTAGCGCCGGTTAGCTTCAAAGCGCTTTAAAATCACCATTGGACTACCCGCACAGTAGTCTGAAACCATTGGGAATGGCAATGCTGATTGCCAAATGCAACCTAGAATTGTTGGGAATTCATTTTCTTAAATCCCAAAAATGGGTGCTGTACCAGTACTCACCACTATCCAAAAGCCGGCAGTTTAAAACCACCCTGTGTTTCTCTGAAGGCAAGCCAAAGTGCCTATTTCAAACATTGCAATATGTGCAAAATATTCACTGAACACCAGCAGACATTTGGTAGAATGGAGTTTTGTGTGCCTACAAAATCTGGGAAATGAAGAGCCCAGAACAATGCTTATAACAAAACTGGCTGAGCTATGGAGTCAGCAGTTTAAGTTGCACTGGATTAAAGACACTAAAATCGAAAATGTTTAGATTAAATGAGTGACCTATGTTGGTGTCACATGCCTTTGAAATTGTTTAAATGTCATAGTTCAAACTTAGAATCAGCATCATAGCTGCATATGTAAAAAAATGTCTTGACTTAGACTGGGGAACAAAAAGTGACATTTTATCTGAAACCTGGCTTAAGGAACTGAATTCTGCCTGGCAACTACCCCCATCAGGAGTGAAACTTGAGTCACAGCTGTGTTCCCAGGCCATCTGCCTTTTTGCTGGCCACACTAAGGATATGCCATCTATCTGATAATTGAATTACCTGTGCTCTGCAGGAAAGTGAACAAAGCCCTGTCCTGGCTCAGGCAAAGGTTTTATTGGCAGGAGTCGTAAATGGTCGTAAAAAGTGGCTTCCTCCTGAGGAAAGGGGAGGAGCACTGCCTGTGAGAGCAAGCTGGCTTGGCAGAACTGGAAAAACCAGAAATTCAACCTTGTGCTGAGGGTAAACCACACCCCTTTGGAGCCAGAACATAACTTTAAAAAGATGAATAACTCATAGAGCGGACATGTGAAAATTTTATAAATGATACCATAATTCTTGTGATTTTTCTGCCCACAGTTTAAGAGGTTTTTAGAACCGGTGGTATGTTCAGGGGGGTGTCAGCGGAAAAGTGGATATAACTCTAAATGTATGCATGTTAAAAATCTGAAACTTTATCAGTTAATGTCCATACTCCCTGCGCACATGTATGTAAAGTTGGGTCAATGTCAGAAATTGAAAAATCAATTAAAAAGTGAAATATGTGCCATTTCTGAATGCAAGCTCCCAGGAAGAGCAGAGTTTGAACAGGGGATACCTCCTGTAATGCATGATGGGTGCATATGATTTTAAAACAATATGTACCTCTGCAAATATGTATTTGTTTCAAATCTAGATTTGTGTGTAAGTTGACAGGAGGAGTGGACTTTCTGCAGGCTGTAAAATGACATCACTCTGACCCAACCTAGCTCCCCCAATCAAATGATAAATGGAAGTTTGACCAATTAGAAGCTGAGAGAGAGGTAGGGTCAGTGATGCTAGAACACACCCACATTCTAAACACATAAAAGCAGACAGACAGGACAGATAGGGACCTTCAATTCCATCTGCAGCGGGACGCTCTGCCGGAAAAATCCATACTTTACCTCCATCAAACCTCCAGAGAGCCAAACTAGAGACTTCAATCTATCCAGAACTAGAGACCCAGACCAGCAGAGAGAGCTGACCCAGATCACTGTGAAGTGCAGAGGCCAGACCAGACCAGACCAGAGTCCAGTTTAAAACCCTGACCAGATCCGTGACGAGGCCCATTTAATTCAAGAATATAGTGTGAGTACATAGTAAAACTGTGTAGAACCAATCTCCTAGTTAAAATAATATAATTCAATCTATTTAACCTAAGTAGAACTGCCTCCTAGCTGTCACCTGTCATTTTAGCTGCAAAATCTGCCACTTGTCATTTTGAACTTTAAAATTTCAAATCTGAAAAACGACCTTCACAAAATCGCTCATATCTCCGCAAACGTTTGTGCTAGAGACTTGCAGTAACTTTCATTTTGAAGCTGAGATCCTAGGCTGTCGATAGACGATAGAGATAGTCCTTGTGGTTCCTCTCTAATAGCGCTCGGTGCATTCGCGAATTTTACCGCGATTTGCAAATTTCTTCACGTGTAAAAAGCTGCTGCTGCTTGCCTTCCATTTGCCAGAAATTCGTTTAACCTGCTAACTATCCCTGCATCATTGCTAGTGTGAGCCTGGACTAATATTAACTAGATACCACTCACCCTGAACCTCTGAAAGGGAATTAAAAGCATTTCCAGCATATTTCTCATCCATTGCTAGCACATATCAAAGCATTTGTCTGTGTTTTAAACTTCTGTTGTCTAAGCTTGCTGGGGGATTGAACTGATTACATTGATTGCATTTCTGAGAACTGTGTGCTTTCCTCCCATTCCCTTGCATTGCATAAAGAGGGGGGGAGTGAATAGCCAGAGAAAAGTGATTACATTGTTTTGTTGAAATCATATTGAGTATTTTCTATACTGCATTTCATTCATTCAACCTTGCATTTCCTTGAACCCTATAAAGCATTCTCTACCACATTATACTTCTGTACCTATTTACCAGTGTGCTACCTTATCCATTTCATGTCAACTCCTTATTGATTATAGAGAAGTGTGTTAGTGCCAGATTCTCCGTTGTTAATCTTCATCATATCAGATTAAGTGTGCTATTCAATTATTAATTTATTATAAAGCGTGATATAATATATATTGTTTAAATTATCAAATAAACCTTTTAAACTTGCAAAACAGAACTACTTCTTGGCTCAGTGGGGTCAGGGGGATTCCAAGAGAGGGGTGTTAGATAGGGGTAGTCATCCAGAACGCATGAACTGGACCTAAAGATATATCAATAAGGGTTTTCATTCAGTACTATAGACTAGGCGTTGACTTAGCTGTAGTGTTGAATTGAATCCTCTTACAGCGGTGGGGCAATGCAGCTGTATACAGTAATACCACTGCATTTAACCCGCCCGTCCCAACTTGTAATGAGGCCCAGTGTGCCAAGTAGGATGTTGATCGAGTGGCATCCTGGCCTGCCTTCTCCTAATCATCCTCATCTTCTTGGTTGAAGATGGTGGTTTCCTCAGAAACAGATTTGACTGTGGTGGGCAGACTGCAGGCAGTGATGCTGATCTGGCAATCATGCTCTTGCGGAATCCTACAGCTGACCGTTGAAAGCCAGGCTTGCATTTGCTACTGATGTACCTCTGTTCCAGCTCCTCCTCTGGTGGGGGTATGCTGCTCCTGCTGCTGGCTGCATATGTTGGGGAATTACTTCGTGTTACCAACTGGAACCCTAAAGAACAAATGGAAGGGGACATTAGTGTACAGCAGCACAAGGGGTAAATGCAGTGAGGAAAGAGAGGAAAACGAGAAAGAAAAAAGAGGGTAAGAAGCAAAAGGAATGGTATGGAAAAAGAAGGGAGGGTTTTTTTGTGGTGCTGCTGGTGCTCCTCCTTCTGGTTCTGTTGCTGGTCCTGCTGATGCTGCTGTTCTATCTGCTGGTACTGCTCCTCTGCGAAGCAGAATCACAATAACAATGCATATAGGGACCGATTCTTGGAATATTTGCCCGGTTCAAAGTCCGTGCAAAGTGATTTTGTACTGCAAAAATGACTTTGACCGGACTTTGCACTTCAAAACTACACTTTGCACGGTTCCATGAATCAGGGTTTGTGTCGGCAGTGCAAAGTCGCTTCTCAGCAGTGCAAAGTCACTTTGAACCGGACAAATATTCCATGAATCGGGACCTATATGCATTGTTATTGTTATTGTTAACACTAGTAAATGGTTATTGTACACACAGCACCTGTGGCAGCTACACCTCAGTGCATATGTTTTTATAGTCTGTTGAAGCTTTCCATGTCCAATAAATAATATAGCTATCAACAGACTGTGCTTTACAATCAGGTTAAAACATGGTAGTAGAACATTATGAATATCATTATGCACATAATATAAAATAATAATTCTAAAAACGTGTACTGAAAAGAGCATTAGCAAATGCAACGTGTCATCTATTAGCAAACAACTGTTAACCACAACAATACCACACGTGTGTCAGTGTAGTCATTAAAGAGTAAAGGCAACTGTACATTTTAAATGGCCATGATTGCAAACGAGCTGTCATAATCTATGAAGCAGTGGGGTCACAAAAGGGCGCGGATGGAGTCCACAGGTAGAACCTCGCTGGGTGTTCTGTATGACTGAGACTGTTGTCCTTTGTTTTTTACCTTAGGATCCACTGAGACTTGTATATGGTGGAGCAAAAGGTGTATGTCTTGTATTCATGTCAATGGAGAATTGGGTGAAGGTGGGATGGAAGCTGATTGCAAGGGCCTCTGTTGGCTGGGCCTCCAGTGTAGGGATTACAGGAGCTTCATGCAAAGAGAGGGCATACATCTATGGCAGGGTCTCAATTGAGGAGGTTAAAAGGAATTGTGTGCTGGGCCTCTTGGGTATTTATCTGTAGGCAGGGATTTAGGGAGTAGTTTAAAGGACTTGGGGAGGAGGTCTGTAGCAGGGGAGCCTCAGAGGTGGGATTAGAGGTGTTGAATTCAAATCTTAAGGGAAGAGTATACGGGTTGCCAGGGCCTCACAGGGGTTGTATTCAGTGCCCTTGCTGGGGGGTGATGGGAGAAGACGTCACATAGGAGGAAGGTTTGTGTCAGAAAAACAGCCATCAGAGATTCAGAGAGTGCTGTGAAAGGTAAACTCAATTTTTTCATCTATGTACTGGCCTTGAGACTACACTTCGGTCTCTCACTTGTGGGGCTCCCATACCTTGTCAGCATTGCCCACCGCAACCTCACTACGTAGTTGGCTGCCCATGTATATGTAATCTTTTATGGCACGTGATCTCGCCATGGGCCCACACCTAAGCACGGTTGTGGGAGAGTAGAAAGGGAGAAGGGAGAATATAGGAGGAGGGGGAGAAGAAGTAGGTGAGGTTGTGGGATAAGTCAGTGGATGAAAGTGAAGACAAATTCCTGACAGTGAATACCTGTGCTGTCAGGCTCCCTGCAACCCCACTCTGGACAGCTGGATGGTCACATTGTGGCAAGTTCACTAGTCAAATAAGAAGCAGAGGGGAAGAAAGGAGAACAGGGAAGAAGGAGTCCTGTGGGGTGCAACACTCTTGTCTACTCTTTCCCAGGTCACTCGTGCTTCTATACGGATTTCTATATTTGTCTGTTTGATTTAGTACATGATTTCAGTACTTTTCAAAGTCCTCTCTGTAGAATAGTATTTTTAATACTCTAAGCCAGAACAATCATGCATTTTTACCAACCGGAGCTGAAAAGGTGTAGTCACGGGATCTTTGGCAAATCATTCTATGTCACTGTGCCTTAGTTGACAAAATAGGGAGATGGGGGTAAAAGTTAATCATGTGTTCTGCAAAATATACCATAGCAACAATAACAGACGAACCACTGTGGCTCAGCTCTGGCTCAGCTATGGCTCAGCCCCGCCCATGAATTCCCAGGCTTTCCCAGCTCTAGCCCTAATCTCATCATGAGCATGCCAAACATGTAGCTGTATTTGAGCTACAGGAGAACCTGGACTTTTATTCGTTTTCCTTTTCTCCCCATCTGCAGCCCATTAGACAGGGGATTCTACACATCTTATTCAGTTTATTTTCCTTATGAGCACTTCTATTACACTTGTATCTCTGAACTCTTGCTGACACCATCTGATTTTACTGATTCAACTACCATACACATGCTGACAACACCCACATACTACTGTGACCTGGTAGGACACACTATGTATCTGGTCCTCCACTCACCTTCTGCATTCAATCTCTTAACTTCTGGATGTTTCCAAACTGGGTACTATTTAACACATCTTGAAGAGAGCCCAAACCTCCTCAGTGAACCTCTATGATCCTAAAGCTTGGGCCCCGGTTCCAACCCTGCCAAAATTGTTTAAGTCCTGAGATCCATTATCAACCTTTCCCTCTTTATGCCCTTTCTCTCATTGTAAGTAATAACAGTGTCCTGCTTTTGCCAGCATAAAAACCTTTGCTGTGTCCTCCCTTTCTTTTTTCACCTTCCCTGAAAGAGTAGCAGCTAAATACCTTAATCTCCACCCTTCGCTGACTTCCTGTTTATTAATTTTGTGATGAAGGATCAATAGAGCACAATGGAGTCCTTCAATGAGGTTGAACACTTTCCCCCCATAATAGGGTAGTAAATTAACGCTTATCAGGTTTTGGGGAATCAATCTAGGAACAATAAAGAATGTCAAAGGTAAAGGTTTGAGGAGGCGTTAACTCGATGGTGTCTCAAGAACTTATCTTCCATAATATTCTCAATATTGCATACAGTTCTGAGCTATATAGGCTGACAATAGACCCAACAAACTCGATAGGCTTCTTTGCTCCAGCTTACAGACTTAGGAGTATAGTGTCCAGCTCGCTTCTTCATGTACAGTCCCAGGATATAGTGCCCACCTCATTCCTCGTATCACAGTCTCAGCACCTGCATGTTTTACAGAAAGGCAAAACACAAGTTTGCTGGTGGGGGCCATGGATCTCCTGGCAGGCCTGACCTGCTGGTAATTCAGGCTCCTACCAGAAATGACATGCCTAAATCACTGACACCAGTAATACTGGGGCCAGTTATTCAGGCAATCCCATCCTATGAAGTCCTGGGACTCAATGGATTGGGAATTTACTGTCGTCTCCGACACCCGTAATATGAGGCAGCGGAGACAGTAAGGCAGTTTCACCAGTATCCCACCGTTATTACTGGCGGGATACTAGCAAAACTGTAGTGAGGTAATTATTTGCCTCCAGCTCTACGTCACCCCCCTGGAGTGATGTAAATTGTTTTGACACATTGTTCCCAGAAAGTATTTCTTCCTCCTCTGCTTAAAGCTTTTGTTTAGGGTGTGCAATTTAAACCCACTAGCCAGAAGTTGCACGCCTGGGCCAAGGTCTCTATTATTGTAAAACAAGGAGGGTTCTGGGAGTCTCTCTACCGTCACAAACACGGCCCATTAACCTGTTCTTGGGTGGATAGCCCCCGGGAGAGTCTCAACCAAGTCTTTTGCTCACTATCCCTTTCACAAATTTCTATTATTGTCTCTCAATTTCTGAACATGTCGCATCATGTGCAATGTAGCTTTCAATGGGCCTTTTTGGTTTGGTCCTTTGTGACTAGCGTCTGCCAGTGCCTTAGATACAGCTATCAAAAAGTTTGTGTCTTTCTAACCCTTTCTGTTTCTGATCTCTACCAGTGTATGAGCTATATACCTAGCAGTCTCTCTCCTCTGAGGTTAGTCTCTGCTGGTGGTTCTGATACGGCCTTCAGAAGTAAGTCTCTTGGATCGCTTCTATCCTGGCCTGGTGCTCTTCTTGGTTCACTTTCCCTCCTCCCTCTATCTCCAAGATGGTAGCCAGGTCTGTGGCACTGCCTGAAGGCACCTGTCCATTTATACTGTGTCTGATCACTCTGATAATCCAGTCTACTCTAATTGCCTATTCCCTGCTTTCTAGATTCCCTGGCCATGATTGGGTATTCCCCTGCTCCGCTCTCTCACCGAGTAGTATTTGGCTTAACACTTTAAGTGGTTCCCCTTTGGCGTTATTTCTAATGTCCTGCAATGAAAGAAAGGAAGCACACATACGCACAGACACAAACGTACACACAACTGAAGGCTATTGCAAAAACAACTAATAAAGTATTCAGGAAATTAGAAAGATCCTTTGGCAGCACCCCATTTACAGTAACTAAGGTAAAGGGACACCAGCCGCAAAGGGGAAAAAGGTGGTGCAAGGATTCATTCATTTGTTCCGATCATCCAAGAAGGACGTATGGTGATTAGCTACACAAAAGTAGGCAATCTGTAACTAGGAGCAGGCAAAACATATAGAATAATGGATCTCCTACTTTACAAGGATATTTTTTAGTTTCTTGCCCAAATAGAGGACCGAGGCTGATGACTTCCCTTATAATGGCACGGTACTCCAGGAGGACTTACCATAGCAATGTTATGTACCTTACAGTAGCTAGTATTGTATTCTTTATAATATAATATATGGTGCACCACCACCCCCTTTAATACTTGATCTCTTGCTCATTCTAATGCAAGAGATCTTCCAGATGTAGATACATATAATCAATGGAGAATCTGTTTGCAGACAAAGAAAACGCTGTTATGCATCTCATAATGTGTTGCAAAAAATCTTCCAGGTACTTAAATACAGAGACCTCATTAAAAGTACAGCCATAAATGAAGACAATTGTGATAAAATGGCAGTAGCAAAATGAATGACACTCTGCAACCAATTTTGCACACCACCTAGCTGGAAGGTGAACGGAGTGGACTGGGAACCAAAAGAGATAACTTTCAAAGTGGCCCCATGTTACACATTTTCAGCAAACCCAACCCTTTTGCTATGGGAAAATTTGGAAATACCACGCAAAAGTGGCCCGGTATGCAGAGACCTAGTAGGAAATCTCCAGAATTCCCTATAGACCAGTCCACCCCTGAAGGTGAAGGGTGGGTATAGTCCTCAAGGGTATAGCTGGAAGTAAATCCTCTGCTTCAACTTCAAAAAATGAGCAGAATTATCCTTCACTGTAAATCCACACACATCTCCTATGGGGACCTATAGACTCCAACACTGTGGATTGACACTGCCATTACCCCACTCAGAACCCCATTGTAAATTCACAGGAGCGAGTGCTGGGAATGGTCATTGAGACTGGCAGTAACCCTGCAGAAATACTGCCAAATTCAAACGTAGGCAGCGCCACGAAGAATACCCGACTCCCTCCTGAATGTAGCCTTGAAGCAGAGCTGCAGGGCATCTAATCATTGCACAGCTGCCAGCCAGTCTCGTTATATGGTAGAATATGTTAGAATAATACCTCTAAAGGCTTGAATTATGCTTGAATTATGGCCCCCCTTTGCTGAGCCCTCTAGAGCATGTCGGCTCCCAGGACGTGAATAGCACCTGATAGATAGCAAGGTCCGGAATGCAACTCCCCCGTATGTGGTTCGCTTCCAAGAACAGAAGCGCTGTGTTCTATTCAACAACTGAAACATGTCTTTTCACTCACAAATTGCAAATTGTTACTAGAATAGATGTTTGAAGGTGTCATAGTGGTCGGAGATGTCCATCATCACACCAAGTTCAGGGTCCCCTAGGGGCCTCTTTCACTAGTACATGTCCTTTTTGTTGCCAAAGAAAGGTGCACCCTATTACCAAAGGCACCCATGTCTCCTTCCTGCACAATTTTGAAAATCAGGGGTTTCTTTTGTATTTTAATGTGCATCCCCAATTCAAATACGGGATGCGTTCTGCAACGCGCAGAACACATTTTCCTGGAACACGTGCAGGGGACTACTCAGTGTGTGCGTTGGTCATGTGTGACCCTTTCACACAATATTTTCAGTGTGACAGCTGCCTCAGGAGCCACGTCTCTCTCTGGATATACATGCATGTTTGCCATTTTGGCACTGTCGTTCTTCACTGCGCTCCAAGCGCCCATATAGGAGCTGGGAACCGGTCATACATTATTGCGACTGGAGGGCTGGTTAGGGTGGCGTATACATTTGATTTTACGGAATTGTATTTTAGAGTCATTTTATTGCTGCATTTCAAAATGTATTTATTTTAATAGGTGCTGGTCATACATTATTGTCTGAAGCACTCTCCCCGCACTAATTTATGAATGGGGACTGGCCTGCACAAAAGCATGCCAAAAAACAAAGAGCAAGATTGACTACCCGGCTCTTAATCCGGGATATGTGATACAAGACAGTGCTTATGGTGCCGCTATTGATGCTTTTAGCAGACAGACCACGTCACAAGACACGTGCTTACTTCTCAAAAAAGATTGAATCAATTTATTAACATACAAAAAATGCCTATAAAAATGTATCAATACAACAGATCACAATAAAATGTAATAGTGCTTCAGACCGTATGAATCTAAACAGAGGGTGAAAAACATGACTGGCCAGGAGCAAATCAATATGTCACAATAGTCATCACAGCTGATAATGAAAATGATAATGAAAAACATTAATGTTAGACAGTGATTATACAAAACATAACATAGACACGTGTTGCTGTCTATGTTTTGAGGTAACAATACTTCTTTTTTCTCTACGTCCTCACATAAATCACAGAATGTTTTCTGGGGTACACTTACATAGATACATGAAGCATATACCAGTGCTTCATAGAAAGTCGACATATGTTTCGGCCCACATAATCCATACTGCACTATCCCTAGTGCTGTTGATGAGAGATATTAGAGAGGCCTTCTTCAGGACGGATCGATTGCCTCTAATCGGGAGACTAATCCCAACCCAAACGGTCTAGTAATCTTTTTCACACTGTAAAACAAATGCTCTGGGACTTCAGCTTATGAGTGGCCCACTCCTTAGTAGATATCTGGTCTTAACAAGTACCTTCTGGGTACAAGTAATGTTGTGTATTTAAACACGTAGTACCATGTCTCTTCTTATTTTTCTTCCTATAATCCAATTCTTATTTTCCCACAAAATCACCAGAGCGATGTACTGGATTTTCACGACGACTCTGATCGTGTCGGAGAGCGAAACCGTTCCTGATTGATACGTGTCCACTTGTAGTGCTTACCGAAAGAGACTCCCCACAAAATCACTTCTGCTGGCACTCAACCCCGCTGGGGAATGCATATGTGAAAACAATGGCCGGCGCATATCCAAACATCGGCAACTTTAAACACAAAATCGGGCATCAGATGTTCTGAGATATTTTTAAATGCCCAGTTATTTGATAAAAGGGCCCTTGGACTCGAAATAGTGTGACCGCACTAGCAATTCATGTCACTGCAATTAAACTGCTTCCCAAAGCCTTAATCAAAAGGTAATCATTACTATTTTATTAGTTACTATGTTATTATTGGTTTTGCTGATAATTACTTGGAATGTATCAGAAACCCTAATGTTTAGATTTACAATGACGCCTTCTATACCTCTTATTCAGCAAAGACATTATTGGATATACTGGCCATTTTTCACTGTATAATAATAATAATAATAATAATAATAATAATAATAATAATAAATAGATAACACGACTTCTCATTCCCAAAAATGCTCCATGAACTGCCCTTGTAAAGAGAGTTTATTTTTCTATCTAAAGTGGTCGCGGTTTCAGTCGCCTTGCTTGAGGCTTTTAAAAGGCCCGTTTTAATATGTCATTCAACCCCCCCAGTGGAGCCGGGCGCCGGCCTCCTGTTACTGATCGACTACAGAGGGCGAATAGCACACCACAGCAAGGTCACGAAGAAAGTTGGCGATTCAAAACAGCCGCCGCATTTCTGCAAATGTGTTTTCCTCCTGAATGGTGACAGAGATAAATCAGACTTGCCTCTGAAGTGCAACCATACACCTCCTAATACTACATCTGCCTTGATCTCTGCTACCTGGACATCTCCCGCCTGCTACTTAGGAAAGGAGATGTTAAGCAAACGGCCTTTAAAGGACTCTGTAAATGTCCGACTTTGTTAAATAACACAGAGCAATGGCGTGCTATATTATGACATGGCACGTTTGCAAGTGCATTTTCGCCAGACATTCATTAGGCAGGTAATAATGCTTGCAAGTATGCTCCCTGGCTTGCTAATGACATGCAAAAACCAAAACAGGCTTGTTGGACAAAACCGGTGTACTTTCTAGCGCCCAAAACGCATACTGTCACCACTGTGAAGAGAGAGACCTTACCTACTGAGGTGATATGCCCCGAGGTGGCGGGCCCTCCCTGTGGGTAACGTTCGGCCACCCAAGATAAGGGCTGAGAGAAGCAAGGTTCCCTTAAGGAGGGTGGCGTGCCGTTAGCCCTTACCCGTAGGGTGGGCCTAGCCACTTAGGGGCATATTGCCATTAGCAGGCGTGCAGCAGGCTACGTGGGTGCTAATGTTTTTTTTAATTTTTTTTAATGGAAAGTATTTTCTTTCCGTTCACGGGACACCTCGCGGCATCCCTTTCACAGAGAGAAAATACTCTACCAACATGGCCACCATGGATTAGGAACTCGGGCCTCTGTATAAGCCCCTTGTCCATTTACATGGCAGCCAGAGTGGGGACAGGAGCAGCAGCGAAAAGGTAATTGGGTATTGGGAGGAGGGATTTTTTTTAAAAGCGGGGTTGGGTGAGGAGAAGATGGCGGGTGGGGGAGCCAGCCATCAGGCGGGATAGAACACAAGCTTTCACTGGTAGTGTCAGCTCGCGTTCCGAGACACCTGATTGCCTGGCTCCCCTGTCCAAGATGCTACGGTTTAATAGCCTGAGCAGCTAGGTAAATGTCCCTGTAAAGGTACTAAAAATCTCTTGCCTGGGAGTGTGCTTACCCTAGTTGATGGTGATGACTAGGTGGAAGGCTAGAGAGAGAGCAGTCTCTATTTATTCTTGCTTATGACATGAGCACTCTTGCAGTTTGTAGAACGGGATTGTAAGACATTGCACCTGGACAACGTCTGATGTTCAAAGATTTTCACAGAAGGCGAGCAATAGCCACAGGAAGTGCCCTGCAATATGGAAGGCCGGACTCACAGTACCCAGCAGCGATGCTCAGGCATTCTTTACTATGCATGGCCGCCTGCAATATCCAGATAGCATCCTGTAAATAGTTTCTTTTTTCAGTGACATAGTGACATTACCACTCACATGTAAGCCAAAACTAGTGTTCCTGTATCTGTAATCACGAATTAAAGTTGGGCTCTGACATCCTAATGCCAGCATGGAGTAGAACTCCCGCTTCCACTGGAGCACCGCCTAGAGGCCATGACCACCGTATCAAACTCCTTTCTTCTAAAATAGCTGCTGCGACACATACAAGCCATTTATTGATCAGGGGCTGTTAATGATAGTGTGTCCATTTTGAGAAGTGCTGGAGTGTAAAACAGAAGCACACGAAGCTGGCTGCATACATTTAAACATACCAAACCTCCTGAATTAGGAGAAACATGTCTGATTTTTGTAGTGACCATGTTGGTTCTTTGAGATTTTTTTTTTTAAGTTCCCTCTTCTGCAATATTCTTCCCTATCAAAGATGTGAAATGCATTGGTCCTTGCAATGACCGTTCATTAGCAAACTCGAAAACCTATATTTTGTCATATCGTGCATGAGACGGTTGGCCCACGGCCACCAAAATGCGTTTGCGGTTTCAAAGTAGAGGTATCCATATTTCTAGACTGACACTAGGGCATCTCATCACTTGAAGCAAAAACACGGTTTTGAGAATTGGGCCCTACATATTGATCTGTCACACCCATCTGATGATAATGTGCATTTCAGGAGCCTTTTAAAGGGGCTGGTAGACGCAGAAGGTGGCTCAGTGCTTTTTTGCAGCATCATTTCGATAGACTCTTTTTTGGAACATATGCCTTCCGCTACGGAGACATGGACGATCGTTTCCAGGTTATTGATCCTCGGGACTGATATAATATGAAATTTATAACGCGCCTATACACAAGTGTGCCAAGGCGCGACAAGGCAAGGGAGGAGAAACAAAGGGAGGACAAAGACAATAGCCCTAGTCACATTGAGATTGAGTTGGGCAGGAGCCACTGCCGTTCTTTCCTTGCAGCTGCACCCCGGCTTAAATGTCATGGGTCAGGGAGTGCATGGGGTGTGCGACTAAACATGGCCATGTAAAATACCACAGTCTCCAACACCGCCCTTGGGGTGGGCTTACAAATGCTCCATGGTCTAGGTGATGAGTTGCCTGGGAAAGCTACATGCCTCCATGGTTAAGGGGCGCAGGCAGAAACGGTACCTCCCATGCGCCTGCCCAGTGAATCCAGCCTGGAGGCAATAGGTCAGCAGCTGTTGCACAGGAGGATAGAACAAGAAATACACCCACCGTAGCATAGCGTGCAGGATTCACCCTCCTTACGCTGAAGCAACTTTCAACAACACCTTCTCAACTTGAAGGATTGGCTAGCTTTCACGTGCCAAGTCAGTGGTAGACTGGCCTATAGGGAACTCTGGAGATTTCCCAGTGGGCTTCTGCACCCTGGGCCGATTTTGTATTTTATTTTCAAATTTTCTCACAGTAAAAGGCTTGGGCTTGCTGAAAATATGTAATATAGGGCCACTTTGAAAATGATTGCCAGGGCCTCTTTTGATTCCCAGTCCACCCCTGTGCCAAGTTACTTTGTTTTGTGTGATCTTCCCAATAAAGTCATTTTATTTGAATATTGCTTTTGCCTTTTAAATATGAACTGAGTTTGTCTGCAGGTCATATACATCTGATAAAGAATGATTGGGTTTTTCGTTTTTGAGGGTTATAAAGCTATGTGTCCTTGGTTCAGATGAAATATGTTATCGGCTCCAGCACAGCAGTGTCTTAAACTATGTCACGGTAATGAACAGTTAGTAAGTCACATACTTTAGGTGTGTCATTCAGGGGAACGATCGAATTAAAAGACAAACCCGCTGCATGCAATTGTTTCTTTTTGCATTGTATTGCACCCTATTATATCATCCACTACAGACCCCATTATCTGCCTTCGGAAATTATGCATGTGTAAAGGTTTACCACCTGAAGCAATAAAACCTTCTATAAAAAACACAGTCAAACTATGGCTCATCAATTCCTACTGATTGGCACCTCAGATGTTTTTTCACCAACGACCCTGCCACCGTCATGGTTGAACTGAAACCCCTAATTACAAATGTGTCTTGAAACACACGGGTACTTGCTGGGCAAGTGCGATAGCATCGACACACAACCACATGATTGCTACCAGTGGTTTTATGCACAACATTTCAGCACCCATATTATGCTCCTTGTTGAATGCAAACACCCTGCCCATTGCAAAAGTCAGAATTGTTCAAGCCTGACTTGCACTCCCAGAGCAAGCCTCATATTAGCTCCTGGGAGGCCTCAGCCTATTTTAGGCACCGAGAGTCAAAAGCAATCTGTTGAATGTGTGGAAAACATACCCCTGCCGGCATCCAAGGTCCATATTTGCACTCAAATCCTTAATGGAGGCTCAACACTGGACCTCATTTTTAGATTACAAATTGTCCTAAAAAACCTACATCATCCTACAGTATGTGGGTAGGATCATACATCCTACCCACATGATGAACGGTGTTGATTTGTGCACCACCTGCCCCTAACCTTGATGGCACAGTGAGTTCAAATCCAAGTCTGGTGACACAACTGACAGCCAGTTGCTCCAGTGTTATGTTGCTAGAAGAATTACCATACAAATCGTCCCAATTCCGACCGCTTCGAACGCTCGAGATCCTGAAGATCAAAGAACACCTCCTTGGCTCACACCAATTCGCTGAAGAGCACTTACACTTCTTCATATCAAAAGTAAAAAAAAACATGTGAGACCCATTGTCAAACAACCAGGAGGCTTAAACTATGTTCCCCACAGCATTCCCCCATCATGACCTGCCTCATGGTGAACTGCACATCACCTCCAACCTCACACTAATACATGCCCTAAGGAAACATGCTCATAATGCCACCCCCTGATTCTTCACTAGGTCAGTCTTGGCAAGACATTTCTTCACTACAAAATGTCAGCAGACTGCCCCTTAGTAGTTGGGCCTCATTGTCCAGTGTTTGCTTTAATCATTCTTTGATATACTATTGCAGAAATCAATTTAGAAGTGGTTCAAGGTTAAATTACGGTCAATGCATGACTTTGTCTCTTAGCTGCCCTTTGCTTTGACCAGGGATGAAGCATTGCATGTATGGAGATCAGATGAACATCTCGGATCCACACTTACAAACCAAATTCAGGTATGTTATTAAAAAAAACAATTAAATACATAGATGCTATGAAGTAGGATGTGTTTTACTTTGTGAAGATCCCAAACAATACTGCTGTCTGAAAATGTATGAACCACATTTCTGCACATGATTCCGCTAGTTGGACACATGTCTTGATCATGATGGCTGACTCCTACAACTTGTGTGGGCTAAAAGAGGGACATGCATTGTGCATGTAAACATTGTAATGTTTTGGGCACACAATTGGTCGTGTGATATAATCATGTACAACATGAGTTAAACATCACATTGGTATTGCTTCTAATCCTAGCAGTAATGGATACATTTATGGTGTGTCCTGTGGCATTTAAAAAAAAGGGTAATAGCTCTCAGTATGTTTAAAGTACACAATGCATTTCTATATACCCAATATGTATCATTACAGGTCAATCACTTTGTAAATGAAACTCATTCTCTACATCACAACATATTTAGAAATGAAACACAATGCCAATTAGCAAAGCACTAAACACTTGCTGAAGTACTTCTATGTGAGTACTTGCCACATTGTAAAAATTGCAGATAGGACAGGCAATCTTTGCTCTTACATACAGTGTAGTCCTCGCTGTGCAGTGTTTGTGGTTTACAGTATGAAGTGCAAATAATACATGCACATCCAGGCAGGCCCATTATTACCCACTGTAAATTTCTCTTGTCATGTACACCATGCTCATTCTGTTCTGTATTTCTGTGATCCACCCCTTTCTTTTTTATTTTACCTCTGAGATTCAAGGAAAACCCTTTTCCCAAACATATGAAGTAAATGGATGATGAAGAAAAGGGAAATTCCTGTTTGGTCCTGTTAGGACCTGGAAATGACTCCACAGATGCCATATAGGCCTGAAGCATGTGCCTCACACTTAACTCACCCCTTCCCATCCCTACTCTTACCGACAAATTTAAACACCGAGCCTGCACCCTGATGCCCTGCACTTCCAAACCTTAGGAATTCACCCACATCCCACACACCAGCTACATTTCACCTCCAAAGCACACATGCAATCACAGGCTCATCAGTGCTCAATCTGCAGTACAACATTTAGTATACATTGTTGACTTCATCATCACTCACAAGCACTTTTTATCACATAGGCATGGCTCACGCCCACCTCCAAATGCATCCTGCATGACCACGTCCCCACAGTATACAGCATCCAATACAAGGATCACAAAGGAAAGACTGGTGGAAGGCTCACAACTATCCACAAGAACACAGAGACATGCGTCCACAAGAAGTACACCCCACCCACATTCATGGAACTCATCCACCGGTCCTGGCTAATTCACATTTCACCTGATCTACTGACCCCTGCAAACCAACAAGGCATTTAATGATAGAATCACAGATCTCATCACAACAGAATCCATCAACAACACAACATCTTCAACAGAGTTCTCAGCCTGCCCAGTGAATAAGAAATCAAAAGTAAAAGAGACATTGGGCCTCATTACGAGTTTGGAGGTAGCCATGCCCTGAATAAGGGCATGGCTACCCCCAAACTCAGGTCCGGGTCCCGCAAAAGGGGACTTACAGGGCCATTCCGACCTTGGAGGGCCTGGTAATTCCCATTCGCGGGACCCGGACCCAGTACGTCCCCATTCCCATTTGAGCCCCCATAGGGCTCAATGGGAATGGGGAGGATTGTAGCAGCGGTACCGTTTACAACTGTACCGCTGCTACCATCCTAGTCTGCTCATGGGTGCCGCTCTGAATGCCTGATCTCACCAGGCATCCAGAGAGGCACCCGCGAGCAAACTCGGAATGTTGCGGCGATGTAACAGCAGCGCCGGAAGCACTACCGGCGCCGTTGTTGCCTTACCGCAACACTCCTAATGAGGCCCATTCTGCAAACTGCTCAATGCCATGAACATCAAACAGCATTTCCCAGAAGTAAACCACATCAAAGGCAAATCACTTAACGATGTTTTCACCACCTGTCCATCCATCAGGCCATCAGAATGTCTCCCTGTACCTTTGGATTGACCAATTGACCCATCCTGTACTACCACACACCTCTCTGCCACTCCGGCCAATCCAATCCAAACAAGACAACGCTGTTGCTCCTTGAAAAACCTCCCTAACGATACTCTGGAAGGAAACTTCATCAAAGTAGCCTCAACATCTGACCCGTCAGTGAATGCCAATACCCAGAGCAATGTACTCAACCACATCCTAAGTGAGTCAACCAACACACATACAACACTGAAACTTCGACTCTATAAACATAAGCCCTCCTTTCATGGGTACAGAAATTAACTCATCAACAGCAAATGTGCTATTCACAGACAAGAATAGTACAGGAGAAATTCCAACCAACAGGAAGACCTCATCATCTGGGGGGTCCCTCCATATAGCATGAAGACTCTCACCACCACAGTTCACACCAACAACCACTGCAAAGCAATCATCATGGAAGCATTCAACAAGAGCAGTTTGATTTTCCAAGCCATGAAACACGTCACCAACCCCCTGCCAGGCAAATTAGGTGAGAAAAGCCAACACATTGACAGCTCCAAACAGACGACAGACGTTCCATCCAAATGACCCTACAGCATATCAAGTTAAATCAAATTCAGGACACAAGCTCCAGAAGACTGGACCAATACACATGCAGCCTCCAAACCCACAAACTTCAAAGAAATATTTTCCCTCCCTCATTCATTGTGATAGTCCTCACAGGTGAAACAACCACACTAATTCACAGCACCATCATTGCATCCATCAGTAAATTACCTTCCCAGATGCACCGAAAATGTGAAAGATCCATCCCCTGCTGAAGATACTTGGTCTTGATGTGCGGGCCAACTATCACTGCATCTTGCCTCCCTGAGGAAAATGATTGAGAAGACAATCGCCATCAAGTTGTTGAAAAGGATCACTTAGCACACACTGCTACACGATTATCAATCTGGATTCTGACCACAATGCGGCAAAGGGACCACCAACATCCAAGTGATTGACAAGGCTCTCTTCAGCATGAACACATGGGATTTGTCCTGCTTGACCTCTCTGCTGCCTTCAAAACTGTTGACCATGAAGCACATCTCAACATCCTCCAAATGTAGATGGGTGTTTGACAGAAATGTCCCGTAGCTGTTTGCCCCCTACCTCTTCAACAGAGACCAACTTGTCTAAACTGAGCTAAACAAATTCCAATGCTGTAAGGGGAACTCACTGCCACCGGCTTCAAGTTACACCAATATGCAGATTACTAGCTGTTATAGCTTAAAATCAGTTGCATGAACAACATTGATCGACTCAAGCACTGTCTGCACCCCACCCAAGCCCGGAACCCAAATATCTGCTTGATGCTCAATCCAGCAAAGAATGTATTAATTCTCCTGGAATATTCCAACATGTATGCTCAAATCCAGACATGTCTCAGGCACATGAAGCTCAACAGATTCACTTGTCAACTCTCATCCAGTGCAAACTCTCTCAGACTTTACTATTGACTGTGTGGTCTTTTATTTAAAACGCACATTGCAAAAAATATCCAAACCCCATGTACCAGTCTGCCTGTCTCTGCAATATCAAGTGTTTCATCCTCACCTTGAGATTCTGAACAGTTGTCCAAGCCTTGGTCATCTCACACCTGGTTTAGAGTACTAAAGGGTGCCTTGGCACCTCTGAAAGCCATGTTGCAGCATGCCCCATAACAGGGTTTAGAAAATGTAGTCACATCAACCCCATCATCAAAGATCACCACTGTGTACACCTGTAAGCATGCATCATATATAACTCAGCCCGCATCACCTAAACAGCTGCCACAACTTAAATAATACCCTATACTGTCCAGATTTTGACACTCTGGAACTAGCTCCCTTTTTCAATTCGAGGCATATCTGATGATCAGAATGTCAGGAAACATTTAAAGACATGGCTGTTCCCTGGATAATGATTACCTTTATGGTGGACAGCTCTGAGAACTGATATTAGCGCCTTGATGCTCCTCCACAGGTGAGTTGCTGCACTTCATAAGCTGTCCACCTAGCTGGCCAGATACCCTTCGAGGCCACCAAACTACCAGAAGTCACAACATTGCCTGACTGGAAACAAATAATCTCAAAAGGGAACAAACTCTGCCTCTGGATTAAGTTACCAACATGGATGTGGCTGCTTCTCTCCATGCTTTACTTTAAAAAGGACTTGAAAACTCTACTATTCAAAAACATCTGGCCAATCATTGATTGCTCCACTCAACCCTACTCTCCCACTCTGGAACTTCTTCCTCACTGTAGTTCAGCCCCCCTGCTCCCCTTAAACATACCAGCTACCTATACCACCCTCTCACTCTACCTGTAAGTCCTCAGGTGTGTCCCCCATGTATGACTTTGCATTGCTTCCCAGATTAATTCATACTTCCTAAATCGCATACTTTCATACATACATACAAGCATAAAAACAGGTACTAAAAAGTGACACATTCCATGAGAATTTATGAAGCCGGCATCATAGCTCGATTCTGGTTTAAATGTCTTGCGCTTTGGCGGGCAGAGCAGATTTGGCACAGAGAAATGACACTGGTGTTCTTTCTGTCAATTACCCTGCCAACATATTCGCAATCATAGGTTTAGGTAAAACATGTGTGAAAACATGCATAAACCTTTTACACTTGTTTTATGCTTGATTTACTACTCAGGGGACTTCCAAAATAACCCTCAATGGGAAATGAGGGACTGAAAACATGATTTAACGATCACCTACTCAGAGAGCAATCAATGTTTTCAAAGGCCAGAGCAGTAGGGACAGGTTCATCATCAAAAGTAAGGTTGGGCACATGTTCATGAAAGTTAAAGCATGTTTGTTCATTACTATTTAACAGTGGCACCATACTGAGCAGAGTCTATATAATGTATTGCTGGGCGTTAAACACATCCTATTATGGATTACCGCTATATATTTTTTCCTCAAAGCAAATCCCTTATGAAGTACCGAACAAACTGGCACAAACTCACTTTTCCAAGGCGCTCCAATTTTCATGTAGCGAAGCAACCATGCAAAGGATCTCAACCTTGGAATGGAGTGCATCATACTTTAGAAAACCACATCTAAAAGTGTTTGATTCCCCTTGTATTGGGCCAAAGCGATCCGCTGGATCCTTTAGGCCCCCTGCAGTAAGCAGCTTGAGGTAGTGTTTCCTAGGCATTTCTGAACGGTATCTTTCTCAGGCAGGTTGAATCCCCCACTATCATAGGTGATCATATGAACATATCCAGTTGGTGCTTAAAGATTAGTATTTGCCAGCACTGACAGACCAGCTCCCATGGCAGTCGCTAGCAAATCCTACCCCCTCTGTTTCACCAGTTGCACTTCTGTCCCTCTAGTTTCCTGATCTCAGTCCCCCCTGGCACTCTACTTGGGCCTTCCTTCTATATACACCATCCCTGTTCACCCTCAGAAATTGTCCATACTCTTGTCAGCTGCTTCTGCTCTCACTCGCTCTTTCAACTGGTAGCTACCCTTGCCCCCTCTTTTTGCCCTCACCAGTCAACTTACTATTCTCCACTTTCTGTCTTGTTCTCATTCACATCTCACTTTCCTGTTCCTCCAAATTACCCTATTTCCCCGAAGGTTCCATTATCTGCTTTCCTCCTCAATATCTTCTCATCAAATCTGTCAATGCCATAACCCCATGTTTTCTTCCATAACACACTCTCTACTCTTGAAATCGTTCCTCTCTCTCTCTCTCCCTCTTCTCTCTCTATTGCTCTTTTTCTCGATCTGTCTCACAAACACACACAGACACACACACACACACACACAGACACGCATCCTCTCCAAACCCACAGAACCACCTCTATCGCTCACCTCAACAAACTTGTACCTGCAATTCTCACACACTTCACCTCTTTCAACACCTGCTCGCTTGCCATCCTCTTCTGTAAACCTAACCTTCTCCCTCCTGACTCCACTTCTCCACCCATTGGTAGCTCAAATTCTCTCACTGAGATATGATCCCACTATTATCTGTTCATGGTTATTCCCCACTACTATTTATCCAGACTTGGATTTCTTCCTGTGGGTCCCCACTGCTTTTTACTCCTGGATATCTTCTTCCAATATTCTATCCTACTGTGATGTGTCACCACTGCTGTGTATTCCGTTCTGCTATTTCGCTATTGCGCTGGGCCTGGACTCGGTCTGCATAGTTCTTTGCTCCTGGACGTCTTCCCTGTATCCTGATCCACTGTGACTTAAACACAGGTGTTGTGAACTATTAATTGCGAGACAAAACAGCCCTGATATGCACTACTGCCAGTCGTGGCATGAGTTTCCAAGCTCAGAGATTCATAATACCTGCTAGGGGTGCCCACTGACTTCACCCTTCACTACCACACTCATTTACTACTTTCCACCTCATAATATCCATACCCGCTAAGGCACTCAAGTGCACCAACTGAACACCACCTCGAGACACAAAGGAAAAACACATGAGCATTTCATGTTCTCCCACCAACTTGTGGAACACAGTCCCACGCAATGTATATTCGCACTACGGGCATGCAATGCTCTCCTTTGGGCACAGTCACCTAAAGCTCAGAAATACAGCTCAAATAGTACCTGGGAATTTCTGAACTCCCAGCACAAACATAACCACAAAGCAATCTAGCATGTTTCTCATGTCCCCTCACAACAGACCCAGTCCATAGTGCCAAGTGGCCAAGCATATAGCATTTAAGCAGAGCGTAAAAACCCATAACATAGCATAAGAATATCAATGTTACCTCCACTTGAGAGGGGCTGGATTTTGCACCACCTCCTTTTGGAAGTTTTCCTTTTATTGGCATAACTAAACCCATTAGCAAAAGGTCCCTAATCATGGCAGACAGTATAAAGGGGTCTACTAGCTATTGTCTACCCTTTAGTAGACCCCTTACTGGACGTCTTCCCCCTGTTTGGAAAGGGACTAACTTTGTAGGTGGATGGCTTTGTTGAGGCTGAAGAGGAGGCTCCTATACAGAGACTCAGATTCTCTGAGTAGGTGATCGTTACATCATGTTTTCAGTCACTCATTTCCCATTGAGGGTTATTTTGGAAGTCCCCTGGGTAGTAAATCAAGCAAACACCATGTGTAAAAGGTTTACGCATGTTTTCACACATGTTTTACCTAAACCTATGATTGTGAATATGTTGGCAGGGTAATTGGCAGAAAAAACACAAGTTTAATTTCTGCGTGCCACCTCTGCTCTGCCCACAAAAGAGCAAGGCATTTAAACCAGAATCGAGTTTTGATGCTGGCTTATGTGCTTTGCATTCTCATGGAATGTGTCACTTTTTAGCACTTGTTTTTATGCATGTATGTATGTATGAAAGTATGCGATTTAGGAAGTATGAATTAAGCTGGGAAGCAATTCAGCATAATACACAGGAGACACACCTGAGGGCTTACATGTAGAGTGAGGGGGTGGTCTATGTAGCTGGTAGGTGTAAGGGGACCAGGGGTGCTGAACTACCGAGAGGAAGAAGTTCTGGAGTGGGAGAGTAGGGTTGAGTGGGGCAATCAGTGATTGGCCAGATGATTTTGAATAGTACAGTTTTCAGGTCCTTTTTAAAGTAAAGCATGGAGAGAAGCAGCCACATCCATGTTTGTAGATAAATCCTAGCTAATATCTTTCTTTGGTTCCAATTGAAGACTTCTGTCCTTCTGATTTACCTTGTTTTCATTTTCTTTCCCAATCCATGCATCCGTCTACCCGAGGCAAGTTCCATACTGCTGTCACTCCAATGGGGGATAACCGTTTACAACAGTTGAGAGTGTAACAATACAGCAAGATGTTCAGGACATGAAATGTCACTCTTTTAGACTAAACAATACTACACTGTTGTCAACGTTGCTGTTTCTGATATTGTGGTCTTAGTGGTGTGCCTTGTCTTGTTTGGCATTTTATTGATCATACCCCTTCTGTTCGATAATTCACAATGCATAGCATGGGGGTCTTCAAATGGAAGTGAGACTAACCAAACTAAACTAAATAAAGAAATAAAAAAATAAATAACATATTTCAGAAAAAAAATACACTAATTTGGGCATTGTGTTGTTACAAGGAAAAACATCTGGTTCTTTCTAAAATTGTGCAGGGAATGGGTCAGGATATAAATGATTATCTCAAATAAAAAACAATTCACGATAAACAACCAAAATACAGGAATAACTATCTTTATTCCACTCTAATTCCGAGGGAAAGCAGACATTACCTGCTGTAGAACTGGATGGGGAGGAGTTACATGTGACAATAGTAAGCATGTGTCTTCTAATGTTAAACCCAGGGATTATAATATGCTCTACTCATCAGCTCAACAATCACACACTTGTTCAGATCTAATATTAAATCTCTTTGTCACCAGATTAAATTTACATTCACACTTTGAAGCACTCCCCAGTGGAACTATTCATTCAATGAATAGTAGCATTTATTTTATTTATTGTAATTGTGCATACTTATCTCTGTTTTATTATTGCATTGTGCTCCTTTAAATCGATCGTTTCCCAAAAGCAAATCCTTTTTAAACGTTGTCATCAGACCTAATATCTTGCATATCTGTGTGCTTTTATAGTTTTTAGCTTCGCCTTTCATTGTATTGTTGCTTTAATAATTGTTCCTTTAAATGTACGTGTTGCACTGAAAGCGTGCAGTGGAACCTACATTTCCCATAAACACTGGTAGTTCTTGCACCACTTTTATTTGCAAATCAGGTGCTAGATCGCCGGAGCGAGAACTCCAATTACTGCAGCCAGAGCCATCTTCGTTAACAGCAAGCCCAAATTGAGCTCAGGCCCCTGCAGTCTCAACTGTGACACAGCAGCCTGAGGAGCTCCAGCTCGTACTTTTTTGGCAGACAAGCTGCCCATGCTGCAACCCTCACAGCTGTGCAAGCCGGTCTGTTTCCCACTGATACCACCCTGGATCAGCATTTTTCGACCTCCAGTGAGAGGACCATACAGAGACCAGCCCATGCGGCTAGCAGATCTCAAATTTAGCGCCTGTGAAATCTATTAACCCATAGCACAGACGTCAATCTACACAGAAATCCGTCCTGATGAAGGCCGTGTTAAAGATGAGGCACACCTAGCCCACCTAGAAACGGCTGAAACACCTGGTGTAGACGCACTACTCCCCCCAAAACTACAGCACATTAATGCTGTTTACGCAAGAAAAATAATTTTGTGTACCCACCATTGTTCTATGTGTTTTCCACAAATGTTGACTTGAATATGTACACTGCAATATGTGAATTTCTTGGCAAATCCTAATAGGAGTCGGGTTTGTTACACACACACAATTTGGAGATTGTCCCAAAAAATGTTTTTTTGGCACTCTGTGTTGTAAATATATTTTTTGTCTGATTGTTCTGTTTTAGCAAACCATTTTGATGTCTTAATTTCTCTAAATGTTGGATTTATGTCTTTTTGCACACAACTTTAATATAAAAAATGAGATTTATCTCTACAACATACTATTGAAGAGTGATTCCTTCCTTAGCAATGCAGAGTTTGATAATACATGTGGAGGTGTTGTTCTGAGCCTAGCATCCTTGGACCTATTCATTTGTATCTTTTGTTTTTCTGTTGAAGATCCTGGACCATGTGGCCTATACGCAAATCTCTGCCCTCTTAAACAAATATCCAATTCTCAATAAACATCAATCCGGTTTCAGACAAGCTTATGGAACCGAGACAGCACTACTGGAGTTGAAGTCCAGGCTCCTTGTTGGCATGGATAATGGAAAGCCCTCTCTCCTCATGTTGCTAGATTTGTCTGCAGCCTTCAACCTGGTGGATCACTCCATCTTGGTCACCAGGTTGAGGGACGTGGCAAATTATTTGGAGGAAGTGGCTTTACGGATATCATCATTTCTAAGCAATAGAGAATGTCGAGTATATTGTGGAGAGGCACCACCTGTGACTCCGGAATATGGAGTTCCCCAGGGTGCCTGTGTCTTTCCCTCCCTTTTCAATATGTTCACGGTCCCCTTCTTTGCTCTTCTGGAACAGATGGCGTGGCCTTTACAAATTACGTGGATGACACACAATGTGTCATCCCTCTGGCTGGTTCACACATAGATGATCAAATTCTTCTGAATAGAGTATACAATATTATCCAAAACTGATGTTTCAGAATGGTCTTGCTCTTAACAAAGATAAGACTGAATTTATGGTGGTGGCTCCAAATATGGTAGAAAAATTAGGATCCACCTATAATAGTTTTTTCACTGCGGGTACTACAACTGCAACAAAAAAGAAAGTTAAGACGCTAGGTACTATTCTTGACGAGCACTTGAACATGAAGGCGCATGTAAGCAGTTTGGTTCCGTCCTCTATTACAGTAAATTGTTTGGCCATCTTCGCCCTTTTATCTCCCAATCTTATGCTAAAACTATTGCTATGGCCAAAGTTGGATCTAAAATTGATTACTGTTGTAATCTTTTGTATGGCATCACAAGGTCGGACTGTAACCACCTACAGGTGATCCAAAACAATGCGGCCAGAGTAGTAACACGCCTTGCCTGGGTAGTCCACGTCTGTGAGGATAGACAGAGTCTACGCTGGCTCCCAATAGAAGCCACACTAGTGTTTATTGCTTATTGTTGATCACACACAAATGTTGCATGGGAAGGATACAGTTCTACCTAGAGGATCCTCTCACTGAGAAAACTAACACAAGACTTCTCAGATCGAATAATTCTGATCAGTTAGTGTCTCCCAGATGAACACTAATAAAGCCATGAAAGGAGCTTTTGTGAGCGCACCACCAAGGGCTTGGAATGTCCTCTGCCTGACCTCCAAGAACAAATGTCTGATGAGGTCTTTAAGAAAAAAACTAAAAACCCTGTTATTCTCCTAAACATCTTCTTACCTGGACAGTTCTCATTAGGTTTTTGATTTCTACACTGCTTTTTCTGTTTGTTAGTTCCTGTTTGATTTATGTGCGCTCTTAAGCCTACAGGTCCTTGGTTTTGCAGTATAAATTAAATAAAGTAAAGTAAAGTAAATGGTTTTTTGAGAGTCCACCCTCAACACAGACAGTTCCTTCCCTCCCCAGTCCAGGTGTCCCCTAAAACCTGCAAACAAAGAGCACATTTTTGGGCAGCTTTAATGAAAACTGGGACATTTTCAATGTTAAATGGATCTTCAAATGAAGATATACCTCGTGCAGCCACCTGATCAAGAGGCTCAACGAAATCCATAATAGACTATGGGCTACCAATGAGCCAAGAACGAGGCTGGTGTACAGGAAATATATTTGTATTTAGTTGACTAATAGATCATGGAGATCACACTAAAACGACACACGCCACCTTCTTGGTGGCTCACAATTAAACTTGTTACATAAATAAATCACGCAAATTGGTTGGCAAAAACACAAATCTCAATATGTTACTTTCTAAAGAGCTCACTTCAAGAAATAATCAACACTGGACAATTAACAAAATCAATTTACATATACAATCCTGTACAATATTGATTTTCCTGTGCATTTAAAAGGCTAGCAGTTTGGTTTACAGACTTGTACAAATGCATATGGTAATTATTATTTCACCGCAGGTTTTGCTTTAAAACAAACTCAGGGTGATTAGCAATTTGGATTTCAGACTCCCCTCCATTTAAAGACTGGTGTAGGGGAAGTGGGACAGACAGATTAATATGATTCTGAAGAATTGGTGAAGCTGGACAGAAAGATTGGAATGATTTTGAGGATGTGGGATTTCAGACCCCCTTCCACTTAAAGACCTGTGTTGGGGAAGCTGGATAGGAAGATTGGGATGATTTGGAGGAATTTCGGATTTCAAACAGCCTCCACTTAAAGGCTGTGTGGGGGAAACTGGACCAATAGGATTACTCAATTACATTACAAGCCATCATTTTCAGCGTACACTGGGAATGAGCTTTGTTAATTTTCAATTTTAACAAAAATCACCCCATGGTGTTCTGCCAAATGGGGAATTAATTAAATTAATATTTGTTATTTAAATATACTAAGGATCTACATGGTCCCCCCTCCACCACCCACTATCAAGGGAAAGGATTTAAGGCACACAGACTCCCCCACCTTTTGGTTTCAAATGGCTCAAGTTGACTTACATTAAAAATGTCTGTTTAAAGTTCAGGAAAGTCAGCTGCATTTCAGGACCCTCTTGGAGGACAAGGCACAGGTCTGGTCACTCCACTCTGAGGGATGGCCCTCAGCTCTTCACCATAGGGCCCAGTCAGCTTTAGGCCTCCCCAGCTATAAACACCACCACCCAGATGCAAATTCAGCAATCTTTTTTTGTGTTTTCTTGCGCTGTCAGGTGGCACATTTCAGCAGTTTTTCCCTTCTCTCATAGCGTATCCACTTTATATACCATTGATGACACCATCAGGATTTCAAATTTGGGCAGTGCCCTGCAAGAATTCCCACAACAAGGATTGGACATTTACCCTTCTCTCTCCCCCGGTCCAGCTTCTCTCTCAGGGTTGGTTTCATAGTCTAGAGTAGAAATATGACAACTCCCATTTATCTATTTATTTATGTATTTTATATTGTATGTTCTCAGCCAACAAAGGCTTTTTCACATACAAGTCACAACAGCAGATTCCAATGTCATAACATAATATCAAAAACGAAAAACAAGACAATCAAAATCATTTTATATAAACACAGAATACCTACAGACAATTCTGTTCAAATAAATAAAATTAGCACATACAATTTCATCAAGTAAAAAATAAGATTCAAGTCGTTTCTTTGTAAAAGAGATTCCCATATATCATACATATTCTCAATTTTACTGGTGTTATCATATGCTTGTAAGTATTTGGTTCCTAAAAAATTAAGACTCTCACATTGGCAAATGAGATGTATTGCAGATTCTATAGAAGGAGTACCACACAATCTACATAATCTTGAGTGCCCAGAAATGCCCAATTTAGCTCCCATTATCTCCAGTGTGTCACACATATTGAATTTAAAAAGAAGATAACACCTAATAGTGTTGCTATCTGGAAATGCAGCTTGATATTTAGTTTTTCAAAAATAATTCAACCAGCATTCTAGAAATATCCCACTATTGGCTTTGGTTGCAAGATAGATCATGTCACATTCTTTTCCATACTCATGAATTGACATTTTCAACAGTTGTTTTATCTTTACATGAGAATGTGCTAGCCATAAATTGACATTTTGCTTTGCCCATCTAAGGTACACAGTTCACATTGAATTTATTACGTTTAGATCATGTTGGGTTTCCATTTTGTTAAAACTTTTCAACAACTCAACAATACTAGTGTCATTGTTTAGAGTACCCAATTTAACATATAACACTGCAATTTTATATTCTAAAATGTCACTAGCACACATTATGTTGCACTCCATTAAAATGTATTCAGAAGGTAACGATTTCGGCATTCTGAATAAAATCCTTAAAAACTTTGCCTCAAGCTTGTTCATGTCATTTTTGAAATGTTTACCCTTAATTTACACTCCATATAGTAAACATGTGACCACTTTTTCAGAGTACAAAAGTACAATGGTGCTAACAGAAAATCCCCCTTGACGACCAATAAAGTGGCTCAGTGCCATAGTAGTCTTCATACATTTCTTTTCTATTTCATTCCAGTACTGTTTCCAACTTAATTTGTGATCTATTACCACTCCTAGGTACTTGTATCATTCAACAACTTCAATCTGTTGGTTAGATTTACCCAAGAATGTCATATTTTTTGTTTTACCAACTCCCATTTGAAATCCCCATTTCTTTTCATGTCAACATTTGGCAAATATCTAGTTATGTGTTAAAAACTTCATAATGTACTAGTAACTGCTATAATATATACATTATATATATATAAATATATATATATATATATATATATATATATATATATATATATATATATATATATATATTTATTCTGCTTCATCTAATCATGGGGAATTTAATAAAACCACAGCCGAGTCTGCACCATATTGCACAGTGGTGGGGCAATTTTCCACCATTCCTACAAAAAGCATGATAGTTAGGAATATGCAATTTATACTCCAAATGCCCAATTTTACCCTCCACCAGGACACCAACTCTTACATTAGGAAAATGTTCAGAGCAGCCAGAATCACATTTTAGCCTGCCATTACATTTCACTAAGACGCAAGTGGACACATTTTATTTCAACAAATTGTCTTAAAATTATCTAAAACATGAAACATACATGAATGTAGTATGGTGTATGGTTGATGAGAAAATACAATTGTGATAGTCCATTTAAAGTAAGGGGAATCTTCATATGGGCAAATATGAGCTTCCCATTCCCCAGGCCATGTGTGATTCCTGGCCAGCATGTGACCAGAGCTTCCTGGACTGTGTTTTTATAAGCTTCTTTGTTGTTTGAAGTTAGCAGGTTGCCAGTAGTAAATGCTTGTGAGGCCTTGGTAACACACAGATCCCACTCCCCACACTCCAGCCATGCACTGGCTAGGACATTTGGCCCACACAGAACTGCTTTCAGATTCAGCAGTTCTGGGGAATCTTGATTTCCAACACCCTTCAGGTTGGCCACATTGTATTGATGTTGTAAATAGCTGGGATGTACGAACCCTGGCTTGCAGTGGGGGAAGCCATTTGCTAATTCTGCCCAGAGACCGTCCAATTGTTCTTGGCTGAAGGGAACTCACATAATGCATTTTCTAACATCAGCCTTTATTCTTTGACATCCTGTGTGTTTTACTGATCAGGGTTGACTTTGCTTTCGCATTAATGGATTTCTTCTTTCTTTTCACGCAGGATTCTTTTTTTAAGATGACAGATGAACGTACTTGTCTGTTTCTTTCAGTCATTAATAAAAATAAACTATTTTGTCATTTGTTTTTATGCTGAAAAGTGGGTATGAATTGTCGCAGTGCTCCACCATTTGATGGGTGCCAGTTTCAGTGCAAAATGCTTTATTTATTTATCAGCTAGCTACGTGATGTGCTTTTCCAAACTGCACTTGGATCACATTTTTGTTTTAGCTTTCTCAGGATTACAACTGCAGAAAGACACCCACATAGTCTGCCCAAATAGGCCAATTTTCAGCGTGCAGGTTTTTGACTGCTAGCAGGCCGTTTTCCCAGCAGGCCCTTTAGTTAGGTTGTTTTGGGTCCTTTGATTAAACCCCACATCAGCTGGACGAGCAACAGACCAGACCCTTTCAATAGCACTTTTTTGTTTTCTTCTAAATTATCAAAAGTTACAAGCAGAAAAAGAATGAAAGTAAACCACTTCTTGGAAGCCAATGAGGGCAGGTTACATGATGACGAAATCCTCTGAAACTCTCTAAAAGCCTACTATATGGCCACATATATAAAAGGGATATTGCACAAGGAAAACTACACATAATCAGGGACGTGTTAGACGACAACAGAAATCACTCTGCTAAAGCACCAATAAACAAGCATTGGGAAACCCAGCAGTTTTGAAATTGTTATTGTAAATTTTGTTTTGGTCTTGCCACCTTTAGCCATCACATGTGAAAGAACTCAAATCATATTGCAGATTTTCATATCAAATGCCAGGTACTTACATCCAACGGCAGGTATTCAGTCAAATGCCATCTACTCACATCAGATCACAGCTATTGCAATTTAATTGCTGGGGCCGGGGGAGAGGGGTTCAATCAAATTCCAGGTACTTGCATCCTAGAACAGGTATTGTCATTACAAATGGTGTTCACATGACATACCAGGTTTTTAAAGTCAAGCTCTACATAATAAGCAGATATTCTGGTAAAATATCCAAGTTCTCCTATCATGAAAAAGGCATTTTCATCAAATGTCAACTACTGACATAATTTATCAGGTAATGTATTCAAATGGCAGGTACTCACATCACAGGTCAATAATTGCTACCTCATTTGAGATATTCTCATCATTTCCCCATCTACTCGCATCACATGCTAGATAGTGCCATCAAATGCCACATCTCAGCATATAGTATCTCCTCTAATCGCATAGTATGTACTAACAACATGCACCACTGTTACCACCACATGCCCAGGTACCCACATCATGCCAGGCATTCCTATCAACTGCCAGATACTCACATCCTATGAAAGTTATTTCCATAAAATGACAGACTCTCACATCATTTGCCAGGCACTTTTATCCAACACATGTCGGATTTACAGTAGCCCTTTCTTTGGCACTGTAAGCCTTTATGGTATAGATGTTTGTATGGTAAAGACCACCACATCATTCTTGATTGAACATTGCACAAGCCTTCTCTATCCCATAGACTCTACTGGGTGACAAGCTAAGTTAATGCTCTAGCAATATGATCATTGTAGTAGATCTGTATGTCTATTTGGATTGAGATGCCCTGTAGCTCCACATTACACCGACAGTTGCACCCTCAAAGACCCTATGTTATCTTCATCTATGTCGTATTAATTTTAATTTATGAACAGTACAGCAGTGCTTTTCAGAGAGATGGCCATGCTAAAAGCAGGCAAATTGGTGGCATTGTTAAGTCTGGGAGAGACACATTTCTGCCCATAACCCCTCCGTCGCATGTTCCCCAGATGTTCCCCAGATAATGATTACCTTTGTGAGTGACAGCTCTGAGATTAGATCCTTGATGCCTCACTGGCAGGTGAACAGGCTTTGTTCTGCAACAAACTATGTCTCTGGAACAAGTTACCAACATGGATATGGATGCTTCTCTCCATACTTTACTTTAGGAAGAACATGAACATGTCTACTTTTCAAAAACATCTTGTCAGTCACTGATTGATCCACTCACCCCCTACCCTCCCACTCTTTTTCAGGAATTTCTTTTAACCTGTAAAAAAGAGAATGAAACAGTCTGACCGTGCAATCTTCCAAATGCAGCCCTGAGTCACTTGTTATCGCCATCTGGGGCACATGATCTGACAGTGTTGGAAATTAGAGTTACAGTAACTGTTGCTATGAATATTTGAAACCCTTGAATTCGTTTCCAGCACATTACGAATCATTAATTATGAAAGACATGATGATTGTTGATATGACATCGTCCTGCACAACTCAAAACCCAACCGCAAGGCGAACACTGGATCATGGCTAGCAGACCTGCCAGAGTATGTATCCGCGGAAGGAGTGATTGATAAACTACAGAATTAAGAACTCAGCTCCACCCCCCCTTCCTTTCCCTCTTACTACAACCAGTTCCGTGTTCGATTGAACAGCATTACTGGTATTACCTGGACAGCTTGATTTATTTCCTGGAGTCTTCAATTGATTTATTCTTAATATGATCTTGAACCATTTTGTGGTTTCAATAAAGGTGACAATTAAACAAAACAAGATCTGGTGTTGCAGCACTACTTGCAAATGTACAAATGGGCACTTGTGTAATATATATATATATATATATATATATATATATATATATATATATATATATATATTTCTTGAATACAAGAATGTTTTTTTTTTTTACAGAACTCCCCAATGTCCTGTGATCAAACGTCTCAACTGTCCTAGTGTGTAATTGACAAAACAGTGACATAAATAATCAAGATAAAAAGATCCTATGCTGCCTAACGGCACTGAGACCATGAAAATAATGCATTAATTTCCTCCAGAAAACAATTCCCCATATGCACTTCAATATTTTTAATAAGGAAATCTAGCACAGCGACACGTGTTCCGACGAATGGTCGTCCTCAAAGCAACTGGTTCTTTGTAATTCGCTTCCCTGACAGTCGTGTCTGCCGAATGGTCATCCAAGGTGAACTTTATGACAGTTCCCTAAGATCATCACTTCAAATTCATTCTAAAGCCATTGAATGTCAGTGTGGTCCCCCCACTGTATCTTGCAATTCACAATCCAGCAATGCTGTTTCTTATATTCAAATTGTATCAGATAACTTGATTTCCAATTCCTTTGTATAGATTGTAACTTTAACGAGCTACTTCATTAATTTCCTGATCTATTATAAGGTCCCAATACCTAGAGCGTGTAATATTAACGGGGCCTATCCCGCGTGGCTACCACTTTGAGCGCCCCACTTTAAAGTTATTTGACATTAATAATCAGACATAATGAGAGCTGTATTCCAACGTAGAGTGCAGAAGTAGTTTAAGCAGTGGGGTAGGCTGCTGCATGCATGACATTTTGTCTGCAACTCTTACATTTCTCAGACATATCGGGGGTAATTCATAGAATTTAGCGCACAAGTGGCGCACGCGGCTGGCGCACAGTGTGCGCGTGCGAATCCCTGCGCCATCCGCGTGCGCCAAAACCCCTTTCCGCGCACAGCGTATTCATGGATTCCAGCTACCAAAACCAGCCATGGCGCACAGTGACGCAGCGACCTTGCAGCAGCGCCAGTTACGCCCCCAAGAACGCCTCTCGCGCAGGGAAAAGCCATCAAAATCCCCAATCCAGCGCAAAGGGCTGCGCTAACCCTGTACCAGCAAGGCAAGCGGGCTACGTGTATCACTGGGGTGCGCGGGAAGTACCTCACGTCATTTCAGTTGGGTACGTGTATTTCAGGGGTGCGCTTGAAGTTCCACACGCGATTCCATCAGGATACGTGTACATCAGGGGTGCGCGGGAATTTTCACACGTGAATCCAGCAGGGTACGTGTATATCAGGGGTGCGCGGGAAGTTCCACACACGAATGTCCTGGCTACGTGTATTTCGGGGTGCGCGGGAAGTTCCACACGCGATATCAGCAGGGTACGTGTATTCCAGGGGTGCGCTGGAAGTTCCACACGCAAATGTCCTGGCTACGTGTATCTTGGGGTGCGCGGGAAGTTTCACACGCGATATCAGCAGGGTACATGTATATCAGAGGTGCGCGGGAAGTTCCACACGCGAATGTCCTGGCTACGTGTATTTCGGGGTGCGTAGGAAGTTTCACACGCGATATCAGCAGGGTGCGTGTATTCCAGGTGTGCGCGGGAAGTTCCATACGCGAATGTCCTGGCTACGTGCATCTTGGGGTGCGCGGGAAGTTTCACACGCGATATCAGCAGGGTACGTGTATTCCAGGGGTGCGCGGAAAGTATCACATGCGATTCCATCAGGGTACGTCTATTACAGGGGTGCGCGGGGAGCACCACACGTGAATTGCACGTGTTGGTCCTCCCAGGTGTTCCCTCTACACCCTCCATGGCCCCTGCAGGTGGCCCACACCACAGGGGCCTACCCTGCACATGTCCTGCAGGCACCCCATCCACCATGGCCATGCCCCCCAGCCAACCCACATGTCAACTTGCACTACTGCCCACCAACGCATGTCCCCCTGCACCCCCAGCCACCAGGGGCAGCCTCCACCAGGCCCCCACCCATGTCTCCCACCACCCCCACCCCCCAGCAGTGCAGGGGCAGCCTCCACCAGGCCCCCCCTCCTGTCCCCTATCACCCCCATCCCCCAGCCACCAGGGGCAGCCTCCACCAGGCCCCCACCCATGTCTCCCACCACCCCCACCCCCCAGCCACCAGGGGCACCTGCCACCAGGCCCCCACCCATGTCCAACTCATGTTCCCCTGCACCCCCACCCCCCAGCACTGTGGTGCACCCTCCACCAGGCCCCAACTCATGTTCCCCTGCACCCCCACCCCCCAGCAGTGCAGGGGCAGCCTCCACCAGGCCCCCACCCATGTCTCCCACCACCCCCACCCCACAGCCACCAGGGGCAGCCTCCACCAGGCCCCCACCCATGTCTCTCACCACCCCCACCCCCCAGCCACCAGGGGCACCTGCCACCAGGACTCCACCCATGTCCAACTCATGTTCCCCTGCACCCCCAGCCCCCAGCACTGTGGTGCACCCTCCACCAGGCCCCAACTCATGTTCCCCTGCACCCCCACCCCCCAGCAGTGCAGGGGCAGCCTCCACCAGACCCCCACCCATGTCTCCCACCAACCCCACCCAACAGCCACCAGGGGCAGCCTCCACCAGGCCCCCACTCATGTCCAACTCATGTTCCCCTGCACCACCACCCCCCAGCACGGTGGGGCACCTGCCAGCAGGCCCCCACCCATGTCCAACTCATGTTCCCCTGCACCCCCACCCCCCATCACTGTGGGGCACCTGCCAGCAGGCCCCAACCCATGTCCAACTCATGTTCCCCTGCAGCCCCAGCCCCAGCACTGTGGGGCACCTGCCAGCAGGCCCCCACTCATGTCCAACTCATGTTCCCCTGCACCCCCACCCCCCCAGCACTGTGGTGCACCCTCCACCAGGCCCCAACTCATGTTCCCCTGCACCCCCACCCCCCAGCAGTGCAGGGGCAGCCTCCACCAGGCCCCCACCCATGTCTCCCACCACCCCCACCCCACAGCCACCAGGGGCACCTGCCACCAGGCCCCCACCCATGTCCAACTCATGTTCCCCTGCACCCCCACCCCCCAGCACTGTGGTGCACCCTCCACCAGGCCCCAACTCAAGTTCCCCTGCACCCCCACCCCCCAGCAGTGCAGGGGCAGCCTCCACCAGGCCCCCACCCATGTCTCCCACCACCCCCACCCCACAGCCACCAGGGACAGCCTCCACCAGGCCCCCACCCATGTCTCCCACCACCCCCACCCCCCAGCCACCAGGGGCACCTGCCACAGCCCCCACCCATGTCCAACTCATGTTCCCCTGCACCCCCAGCCCCCAGCACTGTGGTGCACCCTCCACCAGGCCCCAACTCATGTTCCCCTGCACCCCCACCCCCCAGCAGTGCAGGGGCAGCCTCCACCAGACCCCCACCCATGTCTCCCACCAACCCCACCCAACAGCCACCACGGGCAGCCTCCACCAGGCCCCCACTCATGTCCAACTCATGTTCCCCTGCACCACCACCCCCCAGCACTGTGGGGCACCTGCCAGCAGGCCTCCACCCATGTCCAACCCATGTTGCCCTGCACCCCCACCCCCCAGCACTGTGGGGCACCTGCCAGCAGGCCCCCACCCATGTCCAACTCATGTTCCCCTGCAGCCCCACCCCCAGCACTGTGGGGCACCTGCCAGCAGGCCCCCACTCATTTCCAACTCATGTTCCCCTGCAGCCCCACCCCCCAGCACTGTGGTGCACCCTCCGCCAGGCCCCAACTCATGTTCCCCTGCACCCCCACCCCCCAGCAGTGCAGGGGCAGCCTCCACCAGGCCCCCACCCATGTCTCCCACCACCCCCACCCCACAGCCACCAGGGGCAGCCTCCACCAGGCCCCCACCCATGTCCAACTCATGTTCCCCTGCACCCCCACCCCCCAGCACTGTGGTGCACCCTCCACCAGGCCCCAACTCAAGTTCCCCTGCACCCCCACCCCCCAGCAGTGCAGGGGCAGCCTCCACCAGGCCCCCACCCATGTCTCCCACCACCCCCACCCCACAGCCACCAGGGACAGCCTCCACCAGGCCCCCACCCATGTCTCCCACCACCCCCACCCCCCAGCCACCAGGGGCACCTGCCACCAGGCCCCCACCCATGTCCAACTCATGTTCCCCTGCACCCCCAGCCCCCAGCACTGTGGTGCACCCTCCACCAGGCCCCAACTCATGTTCCCCTGCACCCCCACCCCCCAGCAGTGCAGGGGCAGCCTCCACCAGACCCCCACCCATGTCTCCCACCAACCCCACCCAACAGCCACCACGGGCAGCCTCCACCAGGCCCCCACTCATGTCCAACTCATGTTCCCCTGCACCACCACCCCCCAGCACTGTGGGGCACCTGCCAGCAGGCCCCCACCCATGTCCAACTCATGTTGCCCTGCACCCCCACCCCCAAGCACTGTGGGGCACATGCCAGCAGGCCCCCACCCATGTCCAACTCATGTTCCCCTGCAGCCCCACCCCCAGCACTGTGGGGCACCTGCCAGCAGGCCCCCACTCATGTCCAACTCATGTTCCCCTGCACCCCCACCCCCCAGCACTGTGGTGCACCCTCCACCAGGCCCCAACTCATGTGCCCCTGCACCCCCACCCCCCAGCAGTGCAGGGGCAGCCTCCACCAGGCCCCCACCCATGTCTCCCACCACCCCCACCCCACAGCCACCAGGGGCAGCCTCCACCAGGCCCCCACCCATGTCCAACTCATGTTCCCCTGGACCCCCACCCCCCAGCACTGTGGGGCACCTGCCAGCAGGCCCCCACCCATGTCCCCTATCACCCCCACCCCCCAGGGGCAGGCTCCACCAGGCCACCACCCATGTCTCCCACCACCCCCACCCCCCATCCACCAGGGGCAGCATCCACCAGGCCCCCACTCATGTCCCCTATCACCCCCACCCCCCAGCCACCAGGGGCACCTGCCAGCAGGCCCCCACCCATGTCCAACTCATGTTCCCCTGCACCCCCACCCCCAGCACTGTGGTGCACCCTCCACCAGGCCCCAACTCATGTTCCCCTGCACCCCCACCCCCCAGCAGTGCAGGGGCAGCCTCCACCAGGCCCCCACCCATGTCTCCCACCACCCCCACCCCCCAGCCACCAGGGGCAGCCTCCACCAGGCCCCCACTCATGTCCCCTATCACCCCCACCCCCCAGCCACCAGGGGCACCTGCCAGCAGGCCCCCACCCATGTCCAACTCATGTTCCCCTGCACCCCCACCCCACAGCAACCAGGGGCAGCCTCCACCAGGCCCCCACTCATGTCCAACTCATGTTCCCCTGCACCCCCACCCCCCAGCACTGTGGGGCACCTGCCAGCAGGCCCCAACTTATGTTCCCCTGCACCCCCACCCCCCAGCAGTGCAGGGGCAGCCTCCACCAGGCCCCCACCCATGTCTCCCACCACCCCCACCCCACAGCCACCAGGGGCAGCCTCCACCAGGCCCCCACTCATGTCCCCCAGCCACCAGGGGCAGCCTCCACCAGGCCCCCACTCATGTCCCCTATCACCCCCACCCCCAGCCACCAGGGGCAGCCTCCACCAGGCCCCCACCCATGTCTACCACCACCCCCACCCCCAGCCACCAGGGGCACCTGCCAGCAGGCCCCAACTCATTTTCCCCTGCACCCCCACCCCCCAGCAGTGCAGGGGCAGCCTCCACCAGGCCCCCATCCATATCTCCCACCACCCCCAGCCCACAGCCACCAGGGGCAGCCTCCACCAGGCCCCCACTCATGTCCAACTCATGTTCCCCTGCACCCCCACCCCCCAGCACTGTGGGGCACCTGCCTGCAGGCCCCCATCCATGTCCAACTCATGTTCTCCTGCAACCCCACCCCCCAGCACTGTGGGGCACCTGCCAGCAGGCCCCCACCCATGTCCAACTCATGTTCCCCTGCACCCCCACCCCCCATCACTGTGGGGCACCTGCCAGCGGGCCCCAACTCATGTTCCCCTGCACCCCCACCCTCCAGCAGTGCAGGGGCAGCCTCCACCAGGCTCCCACCCATGTCTCCCACCACCCCCACCCCACAGCCACCAGGGGCAGCCTCCACCAAGCCCCCACTCATGTCCCCTATCACCCCCATCCCCCAGCCACCAGGGGCAGCCTCCACCAGGCCCCCACTCATGTCCCCTATCACCCCACCCCCCAGCCACCAGGGGCAGCCTCCACCAGGCCCCCACCCATGTCTCCCACCACCCGCACCCCCCAGCCACCAGGGGCACCTGCCAGCAGGCCCCAACTCATGTTCCCCTGCACCCCCACCCCCCAGCAGTGCAGGGGCAGCCTCCACCAGGCCCCCACCCATGTCTCCCACCACCCCCACCCCACAGCCACCAGGGGCAGCCTCCACCAGGCCCCCACTCATGTCCAACTCATGTTCCCCTACACCCCAACCCCCCAGCACTGTGGGGCACCTGCCAGCAGGCCCCCACCCATGTCCAACTCATGTTCCCCTGCACCCCCACCCCCAGCACTGTGGGGCACTTGCCAGCAGACCCCCACCCATGTCCAACTCATGTTCCCCTGCACCCCCACCCCCAGCACTGTGGGGCACCTGCCAGCAGGCCCCCACCCATGTCCAACTCATGTTCCCCTGCACCCCCACCCCCCAGCACTGTGGGGCACCTGCCAGCAGGCCCCAACTCATGTTCCCCAGCCAACATGTCATCACAATCTAGATCCCTGGTCCCTATGGTCAGCCTCCAAATGCAAAACACCCACCCGAGTATTGCATCCACCCACTCAGAAATGGCAATAACATGACAGAACACCAATTGCAAGTTTGGAAACAAACACATGTCCCTCACATACACCCAATGGGTGTCAGTGAATCTCAAAACCCATATCATGATATGCATGAAACCAATGAGATGATACAACACATTGAAGTTTGATCAAAAAATATGTATTAAAGGAAACATAAATTGAATCAAAAATAAAGAAACAGAAATGGGAATGTACAAAAATGAAAAGAAGCATGTCCGTGAAAAAAAGCAAAACCAAAAATCATAATCCAAAGGAATGGTGTCCAAAGTCACAGTCCACAAAAGAAAATCGAATGGAAAATTATAATTGAAAGCCATTGCTCCATGGGTAAATTGTGAAAGAAAAAGAAAATACAACAGTGAACTATGTACAGACGAACAAGCCAGGGTCCATTATCCAAACAAAAGAAATGAAACCTATCTAAGAACACTAACTAATAAAAAAAAAAACTATATACAAAAATGTGGCCCATTGTCCAAAAGGTCCAAAATAAATTCAAAAACAAAGGAAACCTAACACTAACTACATAACTATGTACAAGGGCAGCAGGCTAGTCTGACGGCTCACTTTTGGATGTCCCGGGCCAAGGCATCATCAAACTCCTGCTCAATGTCCTGGAGGCAGTCCTCCTCCATGGCCCCGAGGGTCCGCAGGCCCGTCGACGTGTCCACCTCCAACCCCCTGCGGATCACCCTGACCATTGTGAGCTGTGCCTCTTCCGCTCGCTGCCGCTCCGCATCTATGGCGTGGCCCAACCACTGCCACACGGAAGACACTCTCTGTCCTGGGTCCTCCTGCCCTCCAGCCGATGCCTGCCCCTCCGATGTTGAAGGCCCCGAGCCTTCATGGCTCCCACCACATTCCTGCTGCTGCTGTGCCTTTGCCCGTGCACTGCCTCCTGCTGCCTGCACATCCTCCGCCGGCTGGGGTGCAGTCGTTGATGTGGCCACCCCTGCTGGACGTCCGACTCCCGACTGTGGCAGGGATGCCTCCTCCACCAGCCTGGCCGCACCGTCAAATGCAGCTCCACGGGGCACCCAGGTGACTGATGCGTGGGAAGATGGCACGGAGGATGACTGGCGCATAGGGGGTTCAGTTGAGGAGGGGGTCGTAGCAAGCCCCATCAAACGGAGGAATCCGGCCTGGGTGACCTGTCCCAGTAGGCCGACGCGGTCAACGAGCCATTCGAGATGACGTGCAGTCTCCTCATGAAAAGACTGCAGGTCACCTCGCATGGCCCGTTGACGCAACGCCACACCAGTCAGGACAGGCTCAACCCGGACCCGGATAGCCACGTCCGCAGGCAGAGGAAGGCCAGTTGTCGTTAGCTCATCCCCTGCCTGAAAATGGGTCTGGACGTAGGCATCCCTGCTGGTGCAAGATGATGCAGGGACAGGATCAGGGACAGGATTGCACATAGGCACATCTGCGGTGGCGTGTGCTGCCTCCTGTCCCTGGTCCTGCACTGCACCACTAGCGCCAGTGGAATCCCCACCTCCAGACCCCGTCTCTGTTGCTTGCACGGCCTCCTCCTCCACCAAACCCCCCACCAACCTGGATGACTCCGTGCCATCTTCCCCCGTTGGGCCCTTTGGGGTCCCAGCTGCCCCTTCTGCTGCCGAGGAGTCCAACTCCAACCTCCGCCTCTTGGACCTCCCCCCGTGCAGCTGCGGCCTGGGACGCAGCACCGGACTCCTCACTCCCCGACGAGATCACAACATGGGAGGGGAGCCGGGCCTTGTGTCTCCGGCTGGCGGTGGGATCCCCGCCGCTGTGCTCCACAGCACCTTCTCCGCCCTCTTCATCACTTGACGCTGCAGACAGGGAGAAATAAAACACAGGCATCAGGGCACTGTACAATGGACACATACACACATGACAGTTGTACATGAGTGGCATTGGCAAACCTCAGACATGCCATCACAATTCCCAAACACACATGTCATTTCAACTCGCACACATGAGCCATAGCACAGCCATATCGCAACTGTCAGCACCATCCATACACATACAGCAGCATGAGCAGGCAAAGCTGAGCCAGACATCACATGCAACACAGGAAGTGCACTACACATGTACACACACCACCACACTTGCATGCATGTGTACACCTCTGCCAAGTGTCGCACTGTTCAGATGGGCATCCATGTCACATCTGCCAATCAGGCTTCCACATCCCGCTGTCACATGCATCCATGTTGCATCACTGTTGCACCCTGGTCAAATACACACAAATGCACATGTACACAGTGATGATACATGCAGCTGAAAACAACATACATGCGTGACATCAGGAACATGTCTACTTACATACACATTCATCCAAACATGTGTGTCCACACAACTGCATTTGGCATGCAAGCCTACACACACAAGCACCATCCATGTCTCACACATTACAGCCCTCGCATGTGTTAGCCTCGCGGCCCTGTACACCGCCACCCATACTCGACCCCATACAAACAGATGTGCACCCTGCACACTACTGAAACATCACCACACGCACAGCTCACAATCAGGATGCATGTACACTTACCGCTCGACTCCAGACGGGTCTGCCTCTCAAGGACCTGGACGTGGAGCGCTGGGGCAATGCATTCCAGGACTCTCATCTGATCTTCCGACAAGTGGCCCCGGCGCCCCTTAGCATCCGCTGCCTTCAAGAGGCGCCGGGCCTTGTTCAGGGTCCTGGACCTGAAGTCCTCCCAGTGCTTCTTGACATGTTGTAAGTCGCGGAATGCCACCCCCTCCACGTTGATGGCAGTCACGATGTCAGTCCAGATCCGAGTCCGTCCTTCCTTGTCGGCGCGGGAACTTCCGATGAGGGCATCATACTGCCCCAGGACTTGCTCCACCAGGACACCAACTTCGGTAGCACTGAAGCTGGTGCCCCTCTGCCTCTCTGGCCGGGGGTTGTCTGTGGTGCCAGATGTTGCAGTGCCCGACATGACAACCCCAGAGGCAGGAGTGGGTGGCCAACTGGGTCCTGGGGCTGGGCTGTGGAGCGATGGAATCCCGGTCGGGAGTCTTCGGTTCCAGCAGCGGTGGTCACAGCAACAGCACCCCTGGCTGATGTGCAGGCAGCAAATGGCAGGGCACGTGGGCAGCAGGCAGTCAGGCAGCAGCAGATGGCAGGTGGGAGCGTGCTCGGGGCTCTGGGGGGCAGTAATTCAGCCTTCTGGGCATGGGCGTGGTCTTCCGTGTGCTTACGCGTGGCCAGCTTGATACGGAGTGATTTGGCACGTGAAAATTCTGCACGTCAGCGTGTAATTCGAGGAAAGGCCCTTAGCGCGTAAGCGCATCTGCACGCATACGCAATTTCATTGGACAGAAGGCCCCTCAAGCGCAAGCGCCCCTGTGACGTGACGCGCACAGGCGTGCATGGGCATTTCAGTGCGTGTGAAAAACTGCACGTAAGTGACGTGACGCGCTCGTGTGTTTCCCTCAGCACGGGTTAAAGGTGAGCGGGCCCAGCAGTTCGCTGTACGTGCCTTTCGTGGAGACCGACGTGTGTTGCTGCTTCCTGTTGTTTCGCGCGCCATCACAACTTCACAGCTATCAAGGACGTATCTCTTCTTTTGGTGGGGATATTGGCTACGAGTGTTTTTCTGCATCGCGCTTGTCAGACGGTGAGTCGCACACGCTCTTTTTCCCAATGCGGGTGCCCCTGTGTATCGCACCCATTTTCGATGTCATAGTAGCCTGCATGTCCCACACGTACGCGTTATTCGTGTTACTGGGTGCCACCGCGTACTGCGGGAGGTTGAATCGACGCACGTAGGCTGCAGGGTTGCGTGCACGGTTTTACTGCAGTTTTGAAGTGCCTGAGCGTTGCGTGACCCGTCACTACATCACCGGGGTCACATACAGCCTTGCAGGTGCAGGGGGGCTGTTAACATCTTGCTTCCCACCCCCTTCACCCCATTTGCCCAGGTCAATTGTGGTGTACACCTCCCATTGGCACCACTCCATCCGTGCCGGCACTACTACATCTGTGCCATGGTTGGGAGGCCACCAAAGGTGAGGGGCGCCTCAGCTGGGCGTCCTCCTCGTGGCGGGCGTGGTCAGGGACGTGGCCGTGGTGACCAGGGAGTAGGGGGACTCCAGGGTGTCCAGGGCGGCCACAGAGGCGGAAGAGGCAGGGGTGCGCCACTTGAGCACAATGTTGTGCCTCCACCCCCTGTGGTTCCGGGGGATGCAGCTTCTGCATCTAGCACTGGCACCCGTGTGACCCGGCAGTCCGTTCCATTGACTGCCACGGGCCCAAGGGTAGTGGTAGCTGCAGGTGCAGCTGTGGACACTGCCACCCAGGCTCAGGGTCTGCCAGCGCTGGCTGCGTTGGCACTTGAGGAGCCCTTGGTAGATCTCCAACAGACCAGGAGGGAAACCATAGGGGCAGGCCGGGCTGCTCAGACCAAGACATGTGTCCCTGGGGCAGTCATGTCACCTGCTGCCCCGAACAGCCGGGTGTTGGCAAGTGCAGGGGCAGATGCACCCAACAGCACCCCGGTTGTGAGTCTGCCAACCAGGACAGTTGCGGTCAACGACCCTGCCACAGCTGATGTTGCTGCGCAGGGTCCATTAGTGGGCACCCAGCTGCCACTGACACAAGTCAGGCCTTTGGTCATCCCTCCACCTGCCACTCCCTTGGCTCAGTCCACCGAACCCACTGGCCATACTGGTCAGGGCGGCATTAGCCAGCCTGGGTCTGCGCCACAGTCCAAGAGGAGGAAGGTTGCACCTACAGCACAGGCTGGGACCCCACACACAGCCACGACCTCCTGCACGTCGAGGAAGAAGCCTTTCTGTAAGCAGGAACTGGACTTCCTCGTGGACTACGTGTGGGGCCACAGCCGTGACATGCTAGTGGGTGCCAATAGTCAGACTACGGCTGCCCAACGTGACACCCACTGAAAGCATGTTGCAGAACATGTCAGTTCATTCAGCCATGAGGTGCGCACGGCGCAAGAGTGCAAAAAGCGTTGGAATGACATCAAATGCAGCACTATGGCTAAGCGTGCCTCTAATTACAACTTGACTCTGGTGACTGGCGGTGGGCCTGCACCAGAGGAGGAAGAGCTCACTCCGCATGAGGCACTCGTTGCGGAGTTCATACCACCTGAATTGGTCGAAGGAGTGGGAGAGATGCTGGACTTTGATGCCCAGTCCAGTGAGTGTTGATGCGTGTTTGTTGAGGACGTGTGTGTTTCACTTGTGGGATGTGTTGTGCATGATTGCCGCTACATGTGACGTGTACATGGTTCTGATGTGTAAGTAATGCAATGCTTCCGTCATGCATGTCTCCTCTGCCTGCATGCAGGGACTCCATGTAGGCATGCTCCCTTGCCCCTCCTCCGCCACTCTGCACCACAGTTCCACCTTTGCACTGGTGTTCTTCAATCTTGCCAATGTGTACTTTCTTGTTCATGCGTCCTGTGTAGATGCTAACTTCCAGCGTAGAATCTGCCAAACATATGCCGTGTGGTACAGCCTTAGTACTTGATGCAGGGTCTCTCACTTGTACTGTGCATAGGTCAGATGTCCCGCAGGGACATGAGTGCCCATTCATGCTCCATGTGCATTGCACGCATGCCCCTATGTGTCCTTGACTGGATGATCACTGTAATACAAGTCCTTGGTTACATACATTGCCTGCCATCTCATCAGCCTTCCCATGTCAACTGTGGCTCAGTCCTGCGTTGCACACATGTTTAGGGTCTGACAATCTGTGTGGATCACAGGCCTCAGCCTGTTCAATGGCCAATGACTCTGTCCAACTGTGGTTGTGTCTTCTTCACACATGGGCGGAATCCAGAGTTTTCATCATGTGTCCTGCTTACTGTCCCAGCATCATTTGCAGTGTTGTCACTTGAATCACATTAAGCTGTTGATGCCAGTCAACACTGCCTGTCAATACACAGGTGTATGGTCAGCCTTTTGATACCATGCTAGGCATCCCTGCTTTGGTACTGGGGTGGAGGGCTGCTTGGCTTCTAGATATGGTACACATTGAATGCACAATGCACGTGATGTCTGAATTTGACGTTGCACTGCCTTCACATTTCCTGGCACACACCATGGAGTCCTTGTACATGTAGGTAGTGAGTGGCGTACACATTTTCTGCACTGCATAGACCCACTTCCATGGAAACTGCCACCTTTCAACAGGTCTGATCACAGAAGCAATTCAAAGTTGACCCAGCATGCATGCCAGGTTATATGTTGTGTGTCACATGTCTGCCTGATGCGTTTGCTGTCGGTGTGTGTGTGTGTTGTGTGCTTCTGACATGTGTAGTGACCTTTTTTCTCTCTATTTTTCAGGTGATGACGCAATGGAGGCGGAGGATGGTGTTGTCATGCCAGACACAGGGTTGTTACCACTACATCAACCCGGCACTAGTAGGGGTTGTGGGGTGGTAGGCCACGAAAACCCCCAAGTGCTACAGTCCATCTTGTATCTGGCTGCCTATGAGTCCAGCCTTGATTACGACTCTGACGTCCATGTTGAGTTGGATGAGCACCAAGTCCATGTGTCAGGGGTGAGTGATTCTGATGTGGACATTCCTCTGTCTGCGACACCTGCACTGAGGGATCAGACAGTCTTGGTTCCTCCGCCCATGGTGGATCGGGACACAGGGTCACCCTCCACACCAGTCACTGATATGCCTGGGACATCACGTCGATGGGGGCATGTAGTCGTGCAGCCGCGGGCGGTGCCAACACAGCGAGGACCCCCGGTCCTTGGGTCCCGCAGGGGTCAAGCCCGGCAACGCAGTTGCTGCGCGCAACCGCAGTATACTGAGTGGGAGCAAGACATGACTGCCAATTCAGAACGGCAGGTGGCAGCAATGGAGAACATCGCTGAGAGCATGGAGCGTGTGACCCGATCTGTGCTCCCCCCTGCTAGGCAGGTGCTTCTCCAGCAGCAGGCGGCACGGTCCACGGCCCGCTCGCTCAGGCTGGGCATGGTGGCCTCAGACAGGGCACGCCAGGCTGAAATGTCGACTCTGCGTCAAGCAATTGATGCTCACGCAGAGGTGCACATGGATGCCCTGAGGGAGGAGTATGCTTCCCTCAGATCCACTCTCGGTGTCCTTATGATGTCCCAGAGGCCGCAGGCAGAGGAGAGGTTTGCACAGCTTGAGCGTACCATCTCCGCTGAGCTACAGGCCTGCCGGGAGGTGCAGCGGTTGTCCAGCCAGGTCTTGCAGGAGGAACTCTGTGTTACACGTGCTACCTTGCAAGAGGAAGCACGTGTATCACGTGAGGTTCTGCATGCAGACCTACGTCACATCGCCACACAGAACCAGGCTCACCCGTCCGGCAGACTTGCTGCCAACGAGGGGCAAGCTGCGGCTAGGCGTGGCCAGGCTACTTTCCAGGATGAGCCAGACTCCGACGACCATCTATCTCCCACTTAGGTCGGGCTGTGCAGGCGTTGAGCCCATGGAGGTTTTTTTTTGGCTCAGCATCATCGCATGTGGATGTTGAGCAGCACCCTGTACCTCCCCCCTCCTGGGTGCCTCCCCTCCCCCCCGGGTCGTATGTGGCCATTTTTGATTTTTCTTTTAGTTTAGTTAGTTAAGTTTCTGTTTGATAGTTAGTTTAATTAGGTAATGTAGGTTTTCCATAGTTAGTGTAATTAGTTAATATAGTTTAAAATTGCTTGTCTATTGTGCTTTCATGTGACGGTGCGGTGCTTTGTGGCTTTTGAAGGCATCCACTGGCTGTTCCAGCTGGGCCCTTCAGGCTTGTCTTGTGTATGTGTTTGCTGCTTGGGGTCCTTGACTCACATATGCCACTCCTGCCTCCCTTATCCATGGGCTCGCAAGGATGGTTCACAAACTTTTACACAAGGGCTTTGGACTGTCATATCTGTGGCATGTCTGGTGCTGTGTGACTTGTGTTTACACCCCTAGTGGGGATGATTTTGGTGTTATTGTCCACTGTTCAGCTTTTGCTAGATGGGGTGTTTCATGATTAATGTGTACATTAATTGATATGCATTGTGTAGTATGTTTCTTATCTTTACTGTACACGTGCTTGTTGCAATTCATGCTGTAGATAGTGTTCCACACTTTGGATGTGAAAGACGGACTGATGGTGTGATTTATGATGTGACTCCCTGACATGGTCAAGTAATGAGATGCCTGAAGAGACACACACAGATGACTTTGAAGCATTAATCATGTGTTTCATGCCCTTTCTGCAGGGGGATGAGCCTCCAGAGCACCTTTGCCAGCAGACGACGGAATTCTGGACACGTTTGTTGGTGCCCACATGCAAATGTGTGCACAAGCAGAGGCAGAGGGATTGCAGACCTACATCCCAGAACTGCTGACGTGTTCCAAGGAACTCCAGGCAAGGTGAGCAGCACAGGGGGGCCACAACACAGCAAAGCTTGCACCAGGCGAGTTGCACATGCAGGCTTAGTCACAGCACTGAGGGTGAGCTTGGACAAATATTGGTGTTGAAGCACGAAATGCAGCTCAGATGTGTTGGTGGACTGATGGCTGTTGATTGTAAGGTTGTCTGGGACACCTGCAGGGGCAGTGGCACATACCCTCCTTTACACCAAGGTCCATCGCAGCACTTGTATCAACCATGTAGCCTTCCGAGACATGGAAAGGGGCAGCTCACAGGGACATACAGCAAGGGACATACTCGGGTGCAGTGCATTTCATTTCCATGTACTTTATGATGAATGCACTGCCAACTTTGTTTTGGTCATGGTGGTACGCAACTTGCTCTGAAGTCATGGCTTGCTATATGGGTCTGTCTGCTTATCCAGGGAACATTGCATGTTGTGTGAATTGTGACACATTGGTGTTCCATTTGCCACGCACCCACCGGCGGCTGACTTACTGCATTGACTCTGTATGACCCGTCACAGGGGTAATGTTATATATGGGTACGAAGCATCTACACCAGATTGTCTGTTTGTAGAGTAGTTTGTTGCTATTGGGCATGTTTGGTGGTGTGTTTTTGTGTAATTGGCACGTACAGGTTGTTGACTGTGGCTCTCTTTGCAGCATTGCAGTGCTCCTGTGACCGGACCTGAGAGTGCGCAGGCAGGAGGCCAGCACTCAAAACCAGAGCTAAGTGTCTTGTTGTTTCTCTTTCAAACTGCTCTGCATAGGCTTGCTGGGGGGTGCACTAATGCAAGGATGTATGTGTGATTCAATTTGGTATGTTTTTTTCCCCCTGATCACCCGGAATCCTATGCAATTTTGAACCCTGTACCCTCTACCCGGTGTTCCTGCTTCCCGTACCTATCCAAGCAACGTTCCCTAACCCTCTTTCCCCGCTGGGGTTGCGGATGCCTGTGTAAGCCAGGAACTTGCAGGTGCCAAAACCCTAGAGGGGGTGGTTGGTTTGTACCACTCCTAAGCCTGGACTACAGAAGGCCATGACAATGATGTCCAAGTTTGTTTGGATTGTGTATGTGTTCATGCAGGTAGTACATTTTCGTGCATTCCCTACTTTCATGTGTCATTCCTCCTCCCCTCTCCTGCCACTCATTCCAGTTATCCAGTGTGCCAACACCTGTCCTGACTGCATATCCCTGAACCTCCTTCCCCACCAGGGTCTCAGGGGCCTGTGTGAGTTTGACCTTGCAGGCACCCGGGACACAGTGGGGGTGGTTGTTTCGTGACACTCCCACGCCTGTACACGGGACCTGTGACAGTACACATCCGTTCATGGTGCATCATCCTATGTTATGTACCACACATGGTTCACATCCTGTTGTGACATTATTTTACTGTGCTACCTTGGTTGTTGCATCTTTGTGGTAGTACTTGGCCTTTGTGAGGTACTGCTACGTCAAGTCATCTACTGGAGGGTGTTCTGGTTCGTTTTTATGGCTTGGATTTTGTGATTTTGGAAATGAGTGTGCATTATGAGGGTGCAGGCACCTTTTTACACACAAGGTGGGAGATGGTGACGAAGGGTAAAGGTGATCCTGTGGCCAGGTGGAATTAAGGGTTGAAGGCTTCATGACCCAGGTGCAGTTGTTCAGTGGGTCATGGTCATTTGTGAGGGAGGGGGGGGTTGTTGTTGATAGTTGCCTTGCCCTGCAGTGTGATGGGAACCCTGACATTGTAATGGTGGTATCCTATGTACATGTTGTGTTCTGCTGATCAATGCCTGTTCATGTGTTGTGTTTACCTTTCAGGTGCGAGGGGATAGTTATGGTTTGACATGCTGGGGTGTACACATGGTGAATGTTCACATGTGATGTGTAGAGAACACTGATGGTCACTTGATTGCACATGCATATGTTGAGTGCATGTCCTTGCTGACCCACACACTTGCACTCTGATGCACTACATGTACTCCCACCCTTGCATATCCACGTGTACACTGTTTGCCTTCTGGTGCCCACTGTGTCCCTGCAGCACATGTTCTGTGACCAATTATGGATCCGGTACATTCCTAATTTGCTTTTTGATCTGGTCTGTCGCTTAGATGTGATGCTCAGGGTGTGCATCACACACAATGGCTGTTCACTGTGCTGTGCGCTGAGCAGTGTGTTGCAGGAGTATGACACAGCACACAGAAGCTGCAGTGTTGATTTTGCAATGCACAATGTGCATGTAGACAGGCATTCATTGTTATGTTACGTCTACAACTCTTGTAATGCATTTGGAAATGACTTATTTTGGGGGGGAGGTTGTTGGTCTGTCATTTCATCTGATTCCAGGTCAGGCATCATTGTCTGATGCCACTGTACATTTTGGACATGGCAATGTGTACCTTATTGTTACTGTGTTGGTGTATGGGTATTGCTTGCCATGTCATGTTGTGGTTTGGGAGGGTTTGAGTGACATAACAGTGATGGCCATGGCCTATTTTACAGGTGTGTGTGATGCACACCTTGCATGTCAAGGTCATCTGCTTCTCAGAGCAACTAGTTGGGGGTAGATCTCTCTCCGCGGCAGGGCCCTCCCTCTGGAACAGCCTTTCTGCCTCACTGGAACTTGAGGGGAACCATCTCCGGTTCGGGAAGCACCTCAAGACCTTCCTCTTTGCTTCTGCTTTCTCTCTGCCTCTCCCTTGCAGAATTATTCACTGGAACTGCACTGGATCTGCAACTGGGCCACTCTCACCGACCTCGGTCCCTGGCCCAGCCACTCTCCACTTGCACTGCCTCCCTGGCAACCCCTGCACTGCGGTACTGTCTCTCTATCCCTACAGCCCCCCCCTTCCCAGCACTTGTCTTCACTTACCTTTGCAGTTGCCACCAGCTGGCCTATGTATTTGTTTTTTGGTCTACTTCCCCTGTACTGCACTACCCCCCTCCCCTTCCCCTTGCACTTTCCCTTCCCCCTACCCCTGCACTTGCACAATCTAAATGACACCTGGCCTAGTAGTACCCTTGTCTGTCTTCCCGTGTTCCACCCTCCCTGCCTCATCGCACCTTGAAATACTTGTGTATAGGCCATATCATGTCATGTCATATGTGTGCCTTTTGGTCACACAGGAGAGCTTGTGTTTAGGTAGCTAGGGATGCAGACAATGTGGCACTTCCATGGCAACTATCTCAGGGTGGTAGGGTTGTGACAGTTGACTGTCTCTTTGTCATCATCGATTGTCACCTGGTATGTGCCAGGCCTGTGTGCACTCCGCAGGGGTGGGAGTTTAGGTGAAAAATGGGGCCACAAGCTGGGTCCGGGCTTCCTCGCCACGTGCCCTGTCCCCTCCCATGGGCAGTGCCTGTGCCTGTGGTTGGGGATGTGGGGGCACCACCATGTCCACCGGGACGCCCTGCCATGTTGCAACATTATGCAGGACACATGCTGCCACAATGATCCTGCACACTACTGGTGGTGCATAGAGTAGCTGCCCGCCAGAGCGGTCAAGGGAGCGGAAACGTGACTTGAGCACTCTGAATGTGCGCTCCACTATGGCCCTGGTTACAATATGGGCGGCGTTGTATCTTACCTGGGGTGGTGTGGTGGGGTTCCGGATTGGCGTCATCATGTGGTTGCTCAGAGGGTAGGCACTGTCCCCTGGGGAGGTGTAAATGGTTGTGATTATTGTGGTTTGTTTATTTGTGTGTGTGTGTGACATGCATGCATGTGCAAGGGCATTTGTACTCACCTAGGAGCCAGGTGTCGCCATGCTGCCCAGCTTCCAGGGCCCGGCTCAGGGCAGACATTCTGTATATGAAACTGTCATGGGTGGAGCCAGGGTAGTTTGCATAGACAGAGGTGATGATTCCCTTTGCATCGCATACCACCTGTACATTGATGGAATGCCAGTCCTTGCGGTTTCGTTGTTAGGCGGAAACCTGCGCAGTTCCCTCTGGGACCACTGCAAAAGATTTAGGACTACAGGTGGTTGGCGGTGAACCCACTTGGTTGCAGTCTGTACCACACAGATTCACTTGGTAGCTGTGGCTCAGCAGTCAGACTTCCCTCAAGAAGAGTTGAGCAGCATGTGGAGTATACAAAATCGGGCAATTCTTCCCAGCAAGACAAGCAAACACGCAACGAGGCTTAGTGTAAAGATATTAAGGTATTTATTTATAACGCAACATCTATGAAAAACACTATGGCAAATTCACGGCAAACAAATCAAACACAATTACTCTACGAAGAAGAAACGATCAATCTCCCTAGCAATATTTCGACAAGTCTAGGTTCTACCGGCACCACTTATTTACAGACAGAGGTGTATACCTCAACCTAGATGATACTATAATATTGGTTAGGACGGGAGAGAAAAAGATAGGCAGGTTACGAAATCAACACAGTTCAATACTTCACGGGCAAGATGTACGGTAAGAAGGCAAGAACAACAATAGATCATAAAGTTCAGAGGCCAGGCCCACTCGGAGAGAGGCAAGGCAATATGTCCCAAAAAGTCTCTAGTGGAGATGCATTCAAGTCTTTGTAGCAAATTGTTATCGGCAGATTGAACCAGTTCAGAACAATAAATGAGAAAAGCTTGGAGGCGACCCAATGGAACAGAGAGGATTAAGATACCTCACTCGAACCGATCCAAAGGGAAGCCAGGCGGACACGGTACCTTGTTGTGGAGAGCAGCTCCGGCGGGGGCAGTTGTTCCTGGTGGTGGATGCACGTCGGGTCTTTGCCAAGAGTAGAGAGGTTCTCGTCGTCGAAGAAAAGTGAATTCCGGTGCACCACCAGGGAAGAGACCAGCCGCAGAGTGCTCCGTCACAAGGCACCACCTTTTGGTCGCGGTACAGGGGTAGTGGCTATCCGGTTTCCGGGGTGCGTGGCACGGGCAATTTCACCACTGCGTCCTGAGGCGAATAAAAAGCAAAGGGGACTGGTTGTTCCCACCAGTCAGGGGAAGAGACTCTCCGGCAGGGAGATCTCTGTCGTCGGGAAGTGGTGAGTCGGTTCCGCAGGGCTCCACTGGAGGTGTTGTCGTGCAGGTCGGCTCAGCGTTACCCTCGTCGGATTCTTAGGTCCTGTGGCGACTTCTGAAGATCCAGTCCCAAAAGCCCTGCTTTTATGCAGAAAACCCCCATTCATTCAGCCTATCTGTCAATCAATACATGCTAAGTGGTGAGCGGGAAGGCTCACCACTTGGGCCAATCACTCCAGAGTGCGACCGGAGTTGGCAAGGCAACTCGGTCCAGGGTGCCTAAACCCCCTCCCACACCCACGTGGTAACCCATACAGAATGGCACCACTTTGGAGGGTCTCTGTACAGAGCCCGCCAAAAGTGGAACAAAGGGCTCATCCTTTGGTTTAGGAGTCACAGAGACGAACACAGACGCCATTTTAAAAACCGAGTTCTGGCAGAAAATACCAGCCGATAAACTTATTTACGATAAGTAGACCGGTGGTACGTTAGAGATTAATGAGGAAAAGTATCAATCTCCAACAATGGGACGAATCCCATAGGGTTAGGTTCGGGGTCGAACATAACAAGTAGTTTCCACTGCCACCAGCCAAAACTCGACGAGGGGGGACGGGACAGTGCCCCCTCGAGTAACAGATCCAGGAGTAATCGAATTACCCCTACTAGTACGTCCACAATAAGATGGTTTGTACTAGTTCTGTTAGTAAATTTAGGTCTAGTAAAGCCAATGGTGACTTTACATGCCCGGGGAGACAGTAGTCAGTCCCCGGATATGGAGTCTATGGTGGGGGCCGGCTAGGACGCCCCAGTGCTACAGCACATAGGGTGTGGTGTAACACACATAGAAAAACATATGAGACCCTATGGAGTAAAAGACCCCATAACCCATAGAACACATTGACATTCAAAGGAATTACACAAATACATGTCCAAGAGTGGGAGGAAAAGAGTCTCACTCTTGGCAGGATGGAAAAAAACAAACTCCCGAAATCCAGCAAAGCTGCTGGGGGACTCACTAGGTTAGGAAATTCAGCCTAAACAGAGAATTCTCCCTAACACTCGCCCTCCCAGACTAAGGGACAGGAGGATTTAATCCACTCCTGGATGAATCTCATACCGCTAGTCGATGACATACATCCTAGAGAGACCATCAGCATTTTGGTGGTGACATCCTGACCTGTGCTCAATGGTGAAATCAAACCCTTGCAGGCAGATCGACCATCTCAATAGTTTTGGGTTTTCCCCTTTCATTTGCATTAACCATCTCAAGGGTTGGTGGTCAGTCTGAATGACAAAAGTAGAACCATACAAGTATGCCCTAAACTTCTTCAGAGCCCACACGATAGCAAAGCACTCTCTTTCGATTGTTGCCCACCTTGTTTCAGGATCCTTCAGCTTGCGGCTGATGAAGCGAACGGGGTGCTCCCTACCTTTCCCATCCAGTTGACTGAGTACGGCACCTATTCCTACATTTGAAGCATCTGTCTGCACAATGAAGTGTTGGCGGTAATCAGGAGCTCTGAGTACTGGGGCTTGGCAAAGAGCATTTTTCAGGTTTTCAAAAGTCTGATTGCACTCCACGCTCCATCTAACCTTCTTAGGAAATTTGGGCGAGGAGATGACATTCAGTGGAGAAGCTATGGTCCCATAGTTCTCTATGAAATTCCTGTAATACCCAGTGAGGCCTAGGAAGGCTCTCACCTGGGCTTGAGTAGTCGGTGTTGTCCAATTTTGCACAGCTTCAATTTTACTGAGCAAAGGCCTTATTTCTCCACCGCCTACCTCATGCCCAAGATAGACTACCTTACTCTGTCCAATTTGGCATTTGCTCGCCTTTATGGTCAGATTGGCTCATCCAAGAGCCTGCAAAACATCTCTCAGGTGGGTTACATGTTCTTCCCAGGAATTGCTGAACACTGCGATGTCATCCAAGTATGCCATGCAGAAGTCCTCCATCCCATTCATAACCTGGTTTACCATCCGTTGAAACGTAGCAGGTGCATTCTTCAATCCGAAAGGCATTACCTTAAACTGGTATAAACCAACGGGGGTAGAAAATGCAGTTTTCTCCTTGGCATGGTCTGTCAGGGCTATTTGCCAATAGCCTGACGTCAAGTCAAATGTGCTGAGGAACTTGCCGGCGCCAAGTTTATCCACCAACTCATCTGTTCTTGGCAAAGGGTGGGCATCAGTCTTGGTGACTGCATTAAGAGCTCTATAATCAACACAGAATCTAAGTTCTTTAGATCCCGCCTTTGGCACTAACACAACGGAGCTAGACCATGGACTAGTAGAGGGCTCTATTACCCCGAGATCAAGCATCTTGCTGACCTCACCTTTGATGTGGGTTTGTATGTTTTCTGACATGCGGTATCCTCTGCTTTTGACTGGCAGACAGTCATCAGTGAGTATGTCGTGCTGGCCCCAAAGGGTCAAGCCTGGTGAAAGCGAGAACAGAGAGGCAAACTGATTCAACATAGTTTTGCACTCTTCTTGTTGCTCGGGTGTCAGATTGGAGGAGAGATTTACTCCTTCAATTGTTTCATCTAAAGGTAAGCCTCTGAGGAGATCCGGAAGAGCTTCACTCTCTTCTTCTTTCTCGGATGACGCTAGAAGCAACGCTCCTACATCAGGTCGCGAGACATACGCTTTAAGTCGGTTGGTGTGAAAGACTGTCGGAGCCTCCTTGGGATTGCCCAAGTCCACCAGATAGTTAACCTCTCCGAGTTTACCCACGACTCGGAAGGGTCCCATCCACTTATCTTGTAAGGCCCTCTGCCTTGTTGGGATCATAACGAGAACGAGCTGGTCTTGAGCGAACTCAACCATGTTAGCCTTTTGATCATGCCAGTGCTTCACCAATGCTTGTCCAGCTTTCAAGTTATCGCTTGCTTCCGTCATCATGTGTGACATTCTCCTTCGGAGACCGATCACGTAGTCAGTCACTCTGACTGGCTTGGGGGAAGGAGCACTCTCCAACCCCTCCTTAATCAGGGCCAATGGACCTCTGACAGGATGACCATAGAGTAGTTCGAAGGGCGAGTAACCTACGCCCTCCTGAGGGACTTCTCTATAAGCAAAGAGAAGGCATGGCAGTAGAAGGTCCCACTTACGCTTAAGGGGTTCCTCTAAAGCACCTATCATGCTCTTCATGGTTCGGTTGAACCGTTCTACCAACCCATTGGTTTGTGGGTGGTAAGCTGTTGAGAACTTGTAACTCCAAAGGTTTTCCACATGGCTTTCATGTAGTTGGACATAAAGTTTGACCCCCTGTCAGAGATTACTTCCTTAGGAAACCCGACCCTAGTAAAAATACCAAGGAGGGCCTTAGCCACAGCCGGAGCTGTAACAGTCCTCATAGGAATTGCCTCAGGATACCTAGTAGCATGGTCTACTACAACAAGTATAAACCTGTTGCCTGAGGAGGTTGGAGGATCAAGGGGACCAACAATGTCAATCCCTACTCTCTCAAATGAGACTCCCACAACTGGGAGAGGCACTAAAGGTGCCACATTCTTGGAGGCAACCTTACCAGAGATCTGGCAGGTGTGGCAGCTCCTGCAGTGTTTTTCTACTTCAGCCCCCATCTTCGGCCAATAGAAGTAGAGAGAGAGCCTTTCTTTAGTCTTCTTGAAACTCAAGTGACCAGCCAAAGGAATCTCGTGGGCTAACTGCAAGAACTGTGGTCTGTTCTCTTGGGGTACTACCAGTCGTTTGTAGTCTCCAGGTGCAGACTCGGTCGGTTCACTGTAGAAGAGGCCATCTTCCCAGTGCAACCTGTATTTCCCAGGCTCTTGCCCTTCAGCCTGAGTTTCTGCATGGTGGCGAAGACCTTCCAGAGTTGGACATTCTCTCTGTCCCTTACTGAAGTCTGCCCTGCTGGGTCCACCTTCTGCCAGTAAAGACTGCAGCTCAGGATGGTCAACAGGATCCAGATCTCCAATGAGTTCCTGGCCCTCCATTAGCTCTTCCTCAGAGTCTAATTCTAGCACACAGGGTTGTACCTCCCTCTCAGCCTCGGCTGGAGGTGGAGTTACGGGTGTAACTTTGGACAACCGCAGGGAAGTCCGTGTGGGCTGCACTGGAATGCTGGCTGCTGGTTTCGGGATAGAAGCCTTAGGTTTACCTTTTGCTTCTGATTTCTTGGAGACAGTGGCCGACAATTCCAGTGGAGCAGGAGTGATTCCTTTCTTCATCATCTCCTGGAGAGTACCGCGCATGGTCCTCTCTCTTGCAGGTCTGGTTAGCTCCTGTAACCGTTTACTAGGAGGTCTGGGAGTATGCGATACAACTCCGAGAGTTTCAAATCATTACCCAACAGTACGTGTCCTGGTACCTCACTCTGTATGCTGACAGGTATCTTCACAGTGATGTCGTTACACTGGATGAGAACTGGTAATTGGGGAAGCATCTGCACAGGCCCTCCAGCTAACTTGGTGAGGCGTTTGGGTGCCTTAGCAACATCCTCAGCCTGAAAAAACGATTTATCCACCACAGTTATGCTGGCCCCAGTGTCCCTAATGGCAGGAGTCTCCTGACCATTCACCTGGACACTGTCCTTATAATACTCTTTAGTATTATCGGGGATAGAATTATAGACATCTAAATTTTGTTGTTCCCACAACCCCAGAGATACTAAAGAAACGCTGGCTGAGACTCCAATGGGTTCGTCAGCTAGCAGTAGAAAGTTTCCACTTGCCATTTGGACTTCCTCCTCCGGAGCGAAGGCTAAGGAGACAAGCTGGACCCCTGAAGGTTTACCCTTACATCTGGGATCTCCTTTCACGTGATCAGTCGAGCCACAAACAAAGCATTTACCGAATGCTTTCTGGAATGGTGGGTTGTTCTGACCTCCTTCCGGTTTGGCACCAGAAGGCACACTATTCTGCTGTGGTTTTCCTTGTGGCTTACCCTTCTGGTTTTGTTTGGGGCCCTCTTTGGAATGTGAGTTATTAGAATTCTCTTTTGAGTCTTTTTTAGGCTGTTTTCCCTCATCCTTTTTCTGAGTTGCCCGAGAATCCTTATGAGTACCCCGGTTGGCAACCCATAAGTCAGCAGCCTTAGCTAGCTCCCGGGAATCCAATTCCTTTGAATCAGCCAAGTGCTGTCTGAGCTCAGGAGAACAGGCATCATAAATAGACTCCAACATAAAAAGATTCCTCATACCCTCATAAGTGTTCACTTTGTAACCCTTAATCCATCCCTCTAAGTTCTTCAACCCTTCACTAACCCAGGTAGCCCAATGGGTACCATCATGCTTTTTGAGGGTTCTAATCCTCTTAAGATACTAGGAAGGGGTCTTCCCGAATCTAGCTATTAAAGCTAGTTTTATTAAAGCTAGTTTCACACTTTCGTAATCCGTCTTATCCGCCTCCCCCAACTCCATTACCACATCAGTCGCAACAGGAGGGAGCCTAGAGAACAACCAGGGAAGTAAAGCATTCCCGGTGATGTCCTGGAGCCCATGATTGTATTCAAACAGTTTCAGCCAATCCAACACATCCAATCTCGGTTCATACATACCCACTAATTCCTTTGGCATCCGGGGTCTTTTGGGACTGGTGCTCCTAGAGGAACCAGAGGAGAGAGAAGCATTTTCCATAGACAACTTTTTCATCTCTAACTCGTGATTAAGTTCTATTTCCCTGAGTCTTAACTCAGCTTGCTTCTGCTCAGCGTGGGCATTCATCTGTCTGAACTCGAGCTCTTGGTTTCGTTCAGATTGAGCCAAGAACCGTTTGTATTCTAATTCGAGCTTCATTTTTTCAAGTTCAAAATAAGCAGGGTTACTCGTGGGACCTGGTGTGGGCCCCGTAGGCACAGCTGGTAAGGCGGGTAGAGGAGCAGGGGAGACATTTTTGTTAGCCTTGCCGTCGTCGTCAGCCTCTTCATCGCTATCATCAGAATTATGATTTAGATCAACACCATTACTGTTATCTACATTTGCTGGAGAGCTTGGTTCCTCTGAACCAGTACCCAGACTTTGGTTCGCCAGCAATCTCTCGAGTAGTTCTAACTTCTTGCCTCTTACAGAAAGATTCTCTTGCCTACAGAGAGCTCGCAAACTCTCAGTATTTTCACCTGACAAGGACTCTTGACTGTAAGTTTCCATCGTAGACATGTTTTTTGAAAGTTGCTTTTTGTGCAAAGTTTTGTGGTTAGTTATCCTACAGTGTCGAAAAGCACTCTAAACTGTATACTCGATACAAATCCCACCGCTGCCACCAGTGTTAGGCGGAAACCTGTGCAGTTCCCTCTGGGACCACTGCAAAAGATTTAGGACTACAGGTGGTTGGCGGTGAACCCACTTGGTAGCAGTCTGTACCACACAGATTCACTTGGTAGCTGTGGCTCAGCAGTCAGACTTCCCTCAAGAAGAGTTGAGCAGTATGTGGAGTATACAAAATAGGGCAATTCTTCCCAGCAAGACAAGCAAACATGCAACGAGGCTTAGTGTAAAGATATTAAGGTATTTATTTATAACGCAACATCTATGAAAAACACTATGGCACTTTCACGGCAAACAAATCAAACACAATTACTCTACGAAGAAGAAACGATCAATCTCCCTAGCAATATTTCAACAAGTCTAGGTTCTACCAGCACCACTTATTTACAGACAGAGGTGTATACCTCAACCTAGATGGCACTCTAATATTGGTTAGGACGGGAGAGAAAAAGATAGGCAGGTTACGAAATCAACACAGTTCAATACTTCACGGGCAAGATGTACGGTAAGAAGGCAAGAACCACAATAGATCATAAAGTTCAGAGGCCAGGCCCACTCGGAGAGAGGCAAGGCGATATGTCCCAAAAAGTCTCTAGTGGAGATGCATTCAAGTCTTTGTAGCAAATTGTTATCGGCAGATTGAACCAGTTCAGAACAATAAATGAGAAAAGCTTGGAGACGACCCAATGGAACGGAGAGTATTAAGACACCTCACTCGAACCGATCCAAAGGGAAGCCAGGCGGACACGGTACCTTGTTGTGGAGAGCAGCTCCGGCGGGGGCAGTTGTTCCTGGTGGTGGATGCACGTCGGGTCTTTGCCAAGAGTAGAGAGGTTCTCGTCGTCGAAGAAAAGTGAAGTCCGGTGCACCACCAGGGAAGAGACCAGCCGCGGAGTGCTCCATCACAAGGCACCACCTTTTGGTCGCGGTACAGGGGTAGTGGCTATCCGGTTTCTGGGGTGCGTTGCACGGGCAATTTCACCACTGCGTCCTGAGGCGAATAAAAAGCAAAGGGGACTGGTTGTTCCCACCAGTCAGGGGAAGAGACTCTCCGGCAGGGAGATCTCCTCTGTCGTCGGGAAGTGGTGAGTCGGTTCCGCAGGGCTCCACCGGAGGTGTTATCGTGCAGGTCGGCTCAGCGTTACCCTCGTCAGATTCTTAGGTCCTGTGGAGACTTCTGAAGATCCAGTCCCAAAAGCCCTGCTTTTATGCAGAAAACCCCCATTCATTCAGCCTAGCTGTCAATCAACACATGCTAAGCGGTGAGCGGGAAGGCTCACCACTTGGGCCAATCACTCCAGAGTGTGACCGGAGTTGGCAAGGCAACTCGGTCCAGGGTGCCTAAACCCCCTCCCACACCCCTGTGGTAACCCATACAGAATGGCACCACTTTGGAGGGACTCTGTACAGAGCCCGCCAAAAGTGGAACAAAGGGCTCATCCTTTGGTTTAGGAGTCACAGAGACGAACACAGACGCCATTTTAAAAAACGAGTTCTGGCAGAAAATACCAGCCGATAAACTTATTTACGATAAGTAGACCGGTGGTACGTTAGAGATTAATGAGGAAAAGTATTAATCTCCAACAATGGGACGAATCCCATAGGGTTAGGTTCGGGGTCGAACATAACAAGTAGTTTCCACTGCCACCAGCCAAAACTCGACGAGGGGGGACGGGACAGTGCCCCCTCGAGTAACAGATCCAGTTGTAATCAAATTACCCCTACTAGTACGTCCACAATAAGATGGTTTGTACTAATTCTGTTAGTAAATTTAGGTCTAGCAAAGCCAATGGTGACTTTACATGCCCGGGGAGACAGTAGTCAGTCCCCGGGTATGGAGTCTATGGTGGGGGCCCGCTAGGACGCCCCAGTGCTACGGCACATAGGGTGCGGTGTAACACACATAGAAAAACATATGAGACCCTATGGAGTAAAAGACCCCATAGCCCATAGAACACATTGACATTCAAAGGAATTACACACATACTTGTCCAAGAGTGGGAGGAAAAGAGTCTCACTCTTGGCAGGATGGAAAAAAACAAACTCCCGAAATCCAGCAAAGCTGCTGGGGGACTCACTAGGTTAGGAAATTCAGCCTAAACAGAGAATTCTCCCTAACTTTTGGTAGATGTGCTCAGTGGCCCTAGGTGGACGTAGGGCCACATGGGTGCAATCTATGGCACCGAGCACTTTGGGGAAGTGTGCCACCCTGCCACCCTGAAAAAATCCAGGACAACGGCCTGCCTTTCTGCGGGTGTTCTGGGCATGTATATGTGCCTGCGGACTGAGGGGCGCGCTGTCATGATTGCCAGTATCTGGTGTAGGCAGCGTGACTGCGTGGCCTGTGAGACCCCCCCACTATGGCAGTAGTCCACTGAAATGACCCAGTGGCCAAAGGCCAAAAAATGCAGGACATTGAGCACCTTCTCCAAGGGGCTCAATGCTTGGGAGCAAAGGGTGGGGGATGTAAGGTCATCTTCCAACTCCCTGACCAGGTCTAGGATGATGTGGGGTGGAAACCTATAACTGCCATAGACCTGGTCGTCAGGCATCCCAAAAAGGCTTGTCCGTGGTGCGAAAATACGTGCCCTGGCTATTCTCCTCCTCCTGCGGTGTCCCACGATCAGTGCTGCGAAAAATGGGGCATTCATCGTAGCTGTATATACGTGTTTGTTGTTTGCGCGCACTTTTATACTGTGCGCGGGGACCCTTCCGCCTGCCTTCGTGTGGCGAACGCGTTGACGCCTGTGTGCGTCTTTTGCCATGCGCAGGTTTCCCGTATTCGGATCCATGAATACGGGTTGTTCGCGTGCGTGTGGGCATTCCGTGTAGTTCCCTGCAGTACTTCCCCAGTTACGCCTTCTTTTTCACGCGTTATTCCCCATTCCGCGTGTTACGCCCACTGTTCCGCCCACTTTGGTTGTGTGCGCCGCGCTATGTGCGCTTATGCCTGCGTGCGCCATGGCTGGATTGGGCACACGGACAGCGGGAAACACGCGCAGCGTCTTCCTTGAATCGCACACGTGCACGTGCGCTGCGTTTCTCGCACTTGTTCTACCTTGCGCCTGCTTGCGCATGGATTTTCGGCGCACGTTTGTTCCATGAATTGGCCCCATCATGTTTGAACAAAACCCTTTTTTTTTGTTTAAAAGGTTTTATTGTTACCAAAGACCATACAATGCATAAAACAGAATGATGATAGAATACATCAGCTGATTTGAGCATATATATGGGTTGTCAATGAAGAAAGAATATAACATGATCAGTTAAGATACGTAGGACATTTGCATGGAAACTAAAGAGTATAATAACCCCAAAGCATTTTGATATATGGGGAGGATGGGATATGGACATACACCACGAAGAAGACGTGACATAACAGGCAGACACAAGAGGAATGGGTGGGATCAACAGAAAAGGGAAGAAAGAATACGAAACTATGTGCAAACATTAAACAAAATATATGTCAGCTAATCTGGGGCGTTAATGGTTAAAAATTCTATGAAGGGTTTCCATTTTGATTCATATTTTTGGAGTAAAGGAGGGGTATAATCATTACATTTCCCTAATCTATGTATGTTACATATGCACGGAACTTTTTTAATCATGTAATTTGTTGCTATTTAGTTCTGCGTGTCTCTGCATGCGAGTTCAGTTATCCAGCTATATACACACAAGGGATCTGATTTACAAAAAAAAAACATTTCAATGGGACTATCCCATGTTCAAATATTTTAGTAAATCAGGCCCGTAGTGTACTCCCTATTAAAGCCCAAAATGTGTCAGAATTATTTCACAGTCAAAAACCGAAGTAAAAATGCATCACACGAAAGTGAAATATGTAATTAGTTACAGAGTTGCCCCTTGCAAAGATGGCCCTCCAATAAACAAGTCTGAAGTGCAGCAATATCCCCAGCTGCAATAAACATCTATTTTCCACACAGTGTTCCTTCTTTGCAGTGACCCTCAGAGATTGCAAAAGATACATATCTGGAACGTCCCATGTGCCTCCTAACGTTAATGGTGCCAGATGTGAGCATGTTTTATGGGGGGCTCAGGCTTCACAAAGATCAAAGCGTGACCAGGGCTCAGCTCCTCTTTCTAATCTGCTGCTCTACCTTTGGAAATGAGCATAATAGAGCCTTTGGGAAGTTGCAGGACTCCTACTGCATGCCCTGCTTTCTATTAGTGATCCGGGGTAATGTAAGAATGTTGCCCTGCCTCCCTCCTCCATGTGATACATGCCCAGAGCCATATCATATGGCTATCACTTGTGTGTGCCACACACACACACCCGCACTTGAGAAGAGCAGCACATATTTTGCATGTGTGGTAATTTACATAAGAAAAGTGCATTCCTATGAATCATAGCATATGCAGTTTTGCATATAAACAGCATGTGTGCATTAGGGTGAGCGGAGTGGGAAGTAGCAGTCTCCTTTTGGAGAACATCCTTTGCAATCAAGATCTCACTGCACTAGTCCCCCCATCACGTGCCATGTCACACACAGTTCAGATCTCTGCTCATAAATCTGTTTTAAAAAATGTAACTAGACTCGAGTGCTCAATTCAATGAGGTTCTCAACACCTCTCATGGTGATTAAACACTCTTTGCATTGAAAAATCCAATAGAAATGGGGACTTTTGATTCCATGTCAGTCTATTTATATTGAGATGATATATTGCAAGACAGCGGCCGACCTTGCTGGTAACAAACCACAACCCAAGTTCAGGGCCTGAGCAAAGCGAGCTGTATATCGCCATTAGCACCCATGTTTTTTTTTTAACAACTTTATTTATATTTGCCCACAGGTTATGCACATACATGAGCAATTTACGATTGTACAGACATATTACATATATAATTCAGTTGCTTTCCGTGTCTAGTTGTTCTGATTCATTTAGTTCAGCCAAATATTGCTTGTATCGTGCCCATATGTTTCTGGGTCTGCTTCGTGGGGTGACCGAGTCAACATACAGTTCTTCAGTGTCATTAATCCAGACCATGTCCCTGTTGCAGTCGTCTATTGTGGGGGGTTGTGCATTCTTCCACCTCATTAGTATGACCCTCTTGGCTATGAGTAAACCCAGGTTCAGCAATTTCCGCCACGTCAGATTCATTTTTCCTTCTGCCCCTAACATGCAAGTGCGAGGTGTCCATATCACTGGTTGATCTGCCATTTTGTTAAGTGCTTCGCATACCTCTTCCCAATAGCGTCTCAATTTGGTGCAGGCCCATAGCATATGATATATATTCGCATCTTCGGTTTTACATCTTGGACAGGCACCTTTTGAGGTAGGATATATTTGCTTCAGCTTTAATGGAGTATAGTGTGTTCTGTGCACTATTTTATAATGTATCAGTTTAAACCTTGAGTTGCATGATATCCCTTAAGTCAGTCCGCAAATCTGGGCCCATTCTTGTTCGTCTATCCGTTGGCCCAGATCTTTTTCCCATCTCCCTTTAGCTGTGTGGGCTACAGCTGGGCGTGTTTGTATCACAGTTTTGTATAGTGTAGATGTAGTTACTTTCTGTGTTCCTCCTGTGAATATATAGCCTAAAGGCATGTTTATTTCTGACTCTTCTGGAAATGTCGGGTGGATTTGCTGTGTGAAGGTTGCGACTTTGTGGTATTGCTGTTTATGTGTGTTCGTATTGCCCAGCGTATCTTTAATATCCTCCCATGATTTAAAGTGTTGGTCCGAATACAGCTGCCCCCATTGCGTGATACCTTTGCTGCTCCAATGTCTAGCTATTTCATTTTCATTATTGAGTGGCGTTTGTGAATCTCCCCATATAGGCATACTCGGGTGATATAGTTTGTTGACACCAAATATGTCTGCAATTCTGGACCATGCTGTGATTGTGACTCTAGAAGGGTTGATCGTATTGTAATGCTTTGGGGTGGGTCTAGTCATCTCCTGCAGCGCCTCTACTGCCTCCCTCTCCTGCGGCGACCCAGTTATGTCAGTAGGGTGAAGAAAACATGTGGCCCATTTGGCTGCCTGCTGTGCCTGTGCAGCCAAATAATAGAGTTCCATGTCTGGCGCCATCAGTCCTCCCCTTGGGTATGTATCTGTCAAGACTCTCCAGCTCAATCTGGGGTGTCCGCCCCAGGCAAATGCTATACAGGTGCTATTTATTTTGGCGAACAGAGCACGACCTGGCCACACTGGGATTGTGGTAAAGAGATAGAGAAGTTTCGGTAGTATCACCATTTTAATTAAGGCTATCCGTCCTGCCATTGATATTGGGAGCACGGTCCATTGTTTCATATTTGCACCTAGAGTTTTGCCTAGTGTCGTGTAGTTCAGTGCTCAGGATAGATGGGCCGTTCTGGCTATGTGGGCCCCTAGATATATTATGTGTATCGGACTCCATATGAGTCCGTGAAGGTTCCGGGGTTGTGTTGTGGGTTCTGTGAGCGGAAATATTTCTGACTTGTGGGGGTTGAGGTGCAGTCCTGAGTATTCGCCAAACTTCCTGACCTCTGCTAGGATCTTGCCTAGCGTCCTGTCTGGGTTTTTTAAATATAAAAGTATGTCGTCTGCATATAGCGTAATGATTTGTAGTTTTCCTTCAAGGTATAACCCAAACGAGCTGTATCTTGATCTAAGGATGTCTGCTAGTGGTTCTATCACCAGGGCAAAAAGCAGGGGGGAGAGCGGGCATCCTTGTCTGGTACCTCCCAACAGTTCTAATAAGTCTGTGAGGGTTCCATTCACTCTGATCCTTGCATATGGTCGTGTGTATAGCACCTGAATCCACTTTATGAAGTTTGGGCCAAATCCATAGTTGCGCAGCACTCCAAAGAGGAAGGGCCATGAGACTGTGTCGAATGTTTTCTTCATATCTAGGGATACCGCGACCCCCTGAGTGGTGGCCGGTATAGACGTAATTATCTGGTGGCATCGTCTGATGTTAGTGGCTGTAGATCTACCTGTAATAAAACCTGCCTGGTATTCGTGTATCATATATGGCATGTATGGTGTAAGTCTTGCCGCTAGCACTTTGGCCAGGATCTTGGCATCTGTATTTATTAGTGATAATGGGCGATGTGATTATTGCTTCCCTGGTGGTTTCGGGGAGTTCTCCCATTTTCAGAGCTTCCTCCCAGACAGCATGTAATCTGGGAGTCAGAATTGGGCTAAACTCTTTATAGAATTCAGCTCCCAGCCCATCTGCACCTGGTGCCTTTCCGTTGGGAAGAGCTTTTATTGCCATATTTATTTCGGCCTCAGTGATGGGTGCCTCTAGTTGTTCCCTTGTCGATTCTGCGATGAGTGTTTATCGGTATTTTGGATAGGTATTGTTCTATCTCGCTGTCTGTGACGGTGCCCTGGGGGGAATATATTTCTTTATAGAACTTGTAAAATGTGTCTTTTACCTCATTCTGGTCTGTTGATACTGTACCATCGTCTCTTTGTATACAGGGTATATTTGTGGGGCCCCTTTCTCCCCGCACCGTTCTGGCTAGTAGTCTCCCAGGGTGCTCCCCTTTACCGTATCTATGTGCTGCTATGGGCCTGTCGAAATATCTTATCTCTTGGTCTGCTGCTTCTCGGTACTCCTCTAGTTTGGTCTTAATTTCAGTGCCCAATTGTGGGGTCGGGGCAATGGTATATTGGGTCTGTAGTGTTGATAATTGTGCCTCGAGTCTTTCCAGTCTAGCCCTAATATCTTTAAGGATTTCCCCTTCAATGGATATCGAGTGGCCTCTTACGCAGGCTTTGAATGCTTGCCAAAGTGTAGCCTGGGTTGTGACCGAATTTTCATTGATCTCGAAGTATTCTTGAACATATTGCGCCGTTGAATTTGTATATACTATGTCAATTAGGGCTGCTGGCTTGAATCTCCATGGCGGCCTTGGGCTGGTTTTGTCTGGTATTTGCAGTGTTAGTTGTATCGGGGAGTGATCGGAGTAGGTTCTGGGAAATATGTGGGCTTTCGTTACCCAGGCCATGCTATCATTGTCTATTAGCCATAAGTCAATTCTAGAGTGCATATCGTGGACTGTGGAGTAGTAGGTGTATTCTCTGCTACCCGGGTTCAGTGTTCTCCAGACATCCTTTAATTTTAAATCTGTCATTTGTGTAAGTATTGTCTGTGCTGTTTTGGTTAATGTTCTGGCCTGCGTCGATGTACGATCTAACTGTACATCCAGTATCGTGTTGAAATCTCCCCCACATAGCACCCGGGCTGTAGGGTATTTCGCTAGTTTTTCAAACACTGTGGAGTAGAACCCTGGCTGGTCAGTATTCGGGCCATATATATTTAAGAAAACTATTTCTCTATCATATAGCCTGCCATGTACTAGAACATATCTCCCATCAGGGTCACATTCGGTCCCTTCACAGACAAATGGTAGTGTTTTGTGTATCAATATCGCCGCCCCCCTTGCCCTTGTGGAGTAAGTTGTGAAGTATTGATGAGTGCCCCAATTTGTTTTCAATAGTTCCCCGTGTCGTGGGCCTATGTGTGGCTCCTGTAAGAAAATGATCTTGGCTTTTTGGGCCTCATTACAACCTTGGTGCTAAGTGCACCAACTTTACCACCATGGTGTAAACTCCGTTTACACCATGGTGGATGGCGGATTTACCGGCGTAATTAGCACCATGGCAGGTTAGCGCCATGGATTTTAACGCCTGCTAAAAGCAGGCGTTAAAATCAGAATCAGGCGTTAAGGGTTAACGGTGGCGTTAACCCTTAACGCCTGAGTTGTAATGAGGCCCTTTGTCTGTTGAGGTAGGCCATTATCTTCCTCGTCTTGATCTTGGAGCCCAAACCCCTAACATTCCAACTCAGTACATTAATGGTTTCAGCTTTAGGCCTATCCATTGTCTATGAGGTATATGCTATGTCGTGTGTCTTGGTATGTCTGCGTTTTTTGCTCAATAGATTCAGTGCTTAGAACCTGTGTGCTTTTTTGCTTTACAACCTTTTTTTTTAAACAAAACTTCTGAGAACAACTCCCCAACATTCCCAAGTTAGACCCTCCCCCATCCCTCACAGTTCCCTTAACTTCAACTGTGTCTGTCCCCCTCCATCCCTTCCCTCCCCACAACATTTCGAGCACCTGCTACAGGGGGGGCTGCGGCGTCTCCAGTGCCCGAGCCAACTTAATGATAAGTATTTTGTCCGGTTCACTCCTGTTACTCTCACACATCTCAGAGCTTTTGGGATGATAATTCAGTTGTTGTTTGAGACATGTATGTTTCTTTTCATTTCTAGCATCCCAGACATGGACCTTCCGGAGGGAAGCTTCTGACAATGTTGTTCCTTCGCATTTCGAGATCATGGTAACTGTGTTCAGATTTCAGATTGTCCACATCATCCACACTTTAGGGCTGTCCATTACTAGGGGGAATATGCATTTCAATAAATTTTGCCGCCTCTTCGGGAAACGTGAAAAAATATGGCTTATTCTGATGTTGAATTTTCAGCCTGGCGGGGTAGAGCATTGCGTATTGTACCTGTCTTTCACGCAGCATTTTCTTAATTCCTGTAAAGTGTTTCCTTTCTTGTTGGACCGCCAGGGTGAAGTCTGGAAAGATGTGGATGACATTTGCCTCCCATTTTAGCTCTTGTTTCTCTCTAGCGGTTTTTAGAAACAGATCCCTGTCTCTGTAGTTCATCATGCATGCTATAATGGGCCTGGGATATTCTCCGGGTTTTGGCTTTGGGGCTAATGATCTGTGCGCTCTTTCCACTATGAACGTCGGCGACCATCCCGGATCTCCCAATAATGTGCGCAAAAGGTCCTCTATGGCTTTCTCCATTGGACCCTTTATTGCCCCTTCCGGAACACCAATTATGCGGATATTGTTTCTCCTGGACCTCACCTCCAAATCTTCACACTTGCTTTTCACTGTGCCTAGTTCGATGGGCATTGTGGATACCGTGTTCTTCAAGGACTTCAGTGCCAGATATCCTGGATTCCGCCTCGGTCATACGAGTGGTTGTCTTGTCTAGTTGTGCTTTTATATTGGCGACTGTTGCCGTGATGCCATCCAGCTTGTCTGTGAGGGCCGCGAATCCCTGTTGCATCACCTGAAAAACTGCCTGTGGGTCCATCATGGTGGCCGGGGGGTTTTGACTCTCATGCACGGGTCTTACCTCGTCTCCGTCGGTTTCCGTTTCTTTCTGCATCGTGGTCGTGTATTTATCGATGGTCCCTCTGCTTTTCTTTGGTCCAAAATATTTGGGCATCGTCTCTGGTCTGGGGGCTCTCTCAGACGTGTGTGGTTTATGCCAGTACCCCCCTGTTATAATGTGATTGTGGATTCCTTTCCTGGTACGTGACAATGTTGGGGGCTGATCCGTCTTGCTGCCGGATTAATGGTCTGTGCCTCCGAGCTCTTACCGTCCGTGTTCTAGATATAGGTATCTCGGCGGAGGGAAGGTGAGCTATTCGGCGCCGGGACCGCCCTCCCTCACCATGGAGATTGTGAAGGATCCCCCTTATCCACTGGGGGGGTCACAGCGCTGTCCACAGGGTGAGCAATGGGCAGTGATATGTAGAGGAAGCGGGGTGAGCTTACCTCTTCAGCCGCGGCCCAGCCCAGGCATGGGCCGTCGCTTGCTCATGTTGCCGGCGCGATGAAGGCCTATGGGGTCCGTGGGCGGTCCTCGATGGTCGGAGCGCCCGCAATTCTCGTCCGCCGGATAGCTGGTGAAGCGAGCAGTCCACTTCCGTCATGCCCGCCGGCCCAGGGCGGGGCTCCTCCCCTCTCTCGTCGGCCACCAAGTCTCAGGCCGCTTCGTGGGACCACCAGGCTTTTATCTCCGGAACCGCTGCTTCGATCAAACCCAAATTTCGTGTGGGTGGTCGGGTTGTATTGTTATCCTCTCTTCTCCAAAATCGTGTGAAACCGGGTCAGGCAAGTTGTCTTTTTTTGGCTCGCGGCCCTGAGTTCCGCCAGAGCTCACACGAGAGGCGCCATTCTCTCACATGCGCAACAGCGCCCCCCCGCCATTAGCACCCATGTAGTTCTCTATGCAGTTGCTAATGGTGGGTATTTAAAAAATAAATACCTTACTGCATGACTGTGATGTCATCAACATTGAAAACAGAACTGGATACGCAGCAAGGTAAGTAAATGGGTGCTAAGAGGTGAGGGGGAGGGGAAGGAAGGAGGACCGGGGAAGTGATGGGGACACTGGCCAGCAACACTCAGGCTGCTCTGAATATGCACATGTACCAGACAACACAGCCCGCGTTCCGAGCATCCTGAGTGGCTAAAGGTTCTTGAAGACTGAGGACGTTTTTGGAAAAGAGATGATTGGGTTACTGCCTTCAGAACAGGAAATGTAGGTCAAGACATATAGGGTTGGTGTTCCTGCTGCATTCATAGCCCCTCCGCCACTGGTGGCTCGAAATAAGGTACCTATTATGAACTATGCGGTGCATTACACCCCACTGTTGATGGCTCATGTTAAAGGGCGCAGCAACTAAAAAGGCTTCTTTATAGATATCGCTGTTCTTGGTAGTCTTAGCCTGTAGAACGCTTTCATTTCCCCACCCTTTGTACTGCAGCCTATGCTCCTAACAACAGCTGTCACTGCACTGTTGTTCACAGCCGTACACATTTATTTTCATTATTTATATAAAGCTGACACCATACTGTGAGGTACAGCTTCAGAAAGTTTGTTGTGTGCACTATTCAATTCAACATATCCGAGAATAATCGAGGGGAACGTCACAATAACTTCCCAGGTGTTGCTAATGGAACACAATAAATTGTATCAAAGTGCAAGTCCTTGCCTCTCGCTGTGACGTATCTGAAAGCCTCCTGGGCCAGTCCTCGCAGCCTCTGTGCAACAGAAATGGCCAGGCCCCCATTGGGCCTTTACGCCAGCCCTCCCATTCCACTGTCCCTGTCCATGCACTCTGAGTCATCACTCAAACCCTGTTCACCCATTACAGCTCCCTTGTGCCAATCTCACTGCCTTTGTGCCAGCACTCAGAGCTCCACCCTTCACATCACTCTGTGCCAGTCCATACTGTCACTTGTGCTAAAACACAAAACCCATCATTCAAAGACCCATGTGACCACACACATAGCACCTGTGACAGCCCTCATTAACACCCGTGCAATCCACTCAGTACCCCATGCCAGCATGTACTGCTCTTGATGCCAGCCTCAGACTTTCCCTGTGCCATTGGCCCTAGTGCCAATTCTAACTGGCTCCTTTTTCAGCATCCATGCCTCATGTGCCATCCCACATATGTCCTTCTACCTGTACAATCCTGCACAAATCCCTTTGACATCCTTTATGTACACCTGCAGCAGATCTCACAGCCCCTTGTGCAAGCGTGCAGAGGGGCACCCGGTAACCTTAACAGTCCATGTCCCCACAGCCGGTCCAGGGCCTGATTTGGATGTGCCGGACATAAGATCTGGCACAATTAGCCTGACCGGATGCCAGATGAGGTCCGCCGAATATAAATTACTGTGACCTCTTTAGACAAAGTAGGCAGAGGCTGCAGGGATCTCTGCTCTGCTCTTTCTGCCAGCACAAACATACTTCTGTGGGCTAATGCACATTCAGAATCCCTGACCAAAGTGGGAAAACACAGAACGTCCTGCCATGGTCCACACTCTGCAAAGGGAGTCAGGATGAAAAGGGTGAGGATGTGCAAACAATGCACAAGTATGTTTTCTGTACATTGTTCTTACTTTGCAGCATATAACACTCCCAAAAGTATAAGAGTGTAAGGCCGTCATTACGACTTTGGCCGTAGCCAAAATCGGGTCCGGGAATTACCGAGCCATTCCGAGTTTCGGAGGGCCTGGTAATGCCTCCCTTCAGGAACCCAGGCCCGGACCTTCCCCATTCCCATTTCAGACCCCATAGGGCTGAATGGGAATGGGAGAGGGAGCAAACAACGGGGCAATTATGAGCGGCCCGTTGTTTGCTCCCTCTTCACATCGCGGGACCCGCTCTGTACGTCTGGTAAAACCAGACGTGCAGAGCGGGTCCCGCGAGTGGACCTCGTAATCAGGCGGTACCGGGTTGACGGCGCCCGCACCTTTACCGGCACCGTTAACCCCTTACTGCCTGACTTATAATGAGGCCCGTGTTATTCGTTTTTCTGTTTGCGGCGGTTAATCCTTAATGTCTAGTGATTGCAGTTCCAATAACTAGGGTTCTTAAGGTTCCTTTTCTTTTTCAATCCAGACATATATTGCCAATGGGGTGAACAGAACGCCCTCGTTCCAGAAAGCTGCAGCCTCTAGGTCTCAAAGCTGACGAGGCCTGCTCAGCCTTTCACTTTTCCAGTGCCATTGATCTAGATGAACACAGCAATTGGGATTCAAGACAAAGGGCTAACTTCAGGTTAAGGCCGTGTGCTATACAAATAATGGTACCATGGTTTTAAATAGCCCTCCATGCCACATTCCTTGCACTTCTAAGTGCTATAGTGACAGTTGTTATTATTGCCTTATTGGTAGTCCACTCATCGACCTTGGAAGGATGAAGGGTTAAGTAAGCCCGGATGGGGTTCTTACCTATGCCCTGCAGGCTAAACACAGATGACTGGGGAAAGCGGTCAGCTCTTTGTTTGATGCTTCTTTCTTGAGTGTAGTTGTTGGACACATGGGTGTGTGCAGAATTTATGCTGTTATATGAGCACTGAGAAAGGGCTAATGGGTGCTATTCTGAGGATTCTTTTTTTAATGCTGATGAAAACCTATGTCTAACTCCAGCTTGGTGAATAGTTTCAGTAAAATTACAGCTTTTACAAAATACGATTGTTTTTATATTATGTGTGACCCAGATGTTTATAGGAGCAAACAAGGGGGCGTCCTGCCTGTGATAATCAGTAATTGCAATGTATTTAAATGCAAATTCTGTCAATTATGATAAGGAACATTCATGGACAATGCACATTTTTGCCATATAATGTACTAATGTGCAAGGTACAAACATACACTCAATATTGGAAATGTAGGTCAGCTTTTCAGTTTGCTGAAACTATTTTTAATTTTGTAGACTTTTTGGGAGCAAAAGTCTATCTGTAGTCAGTAATAGACCTTAATCCATTTGACAAGAGGGTGGCATAGCTCATTCCCTCTGTACAAGTATCCAAATTACTTTATAAAACAAAAACTGTGAACAACATAAGCAAAGACATAAATCCACAGATAGCATTACTTCATGCAAGAAGTAAAATTAGTGCAAAGCAATGCAACATTAGAACAACAGTGTGGACCGCATAGACAAAGAAAGGAGTCCACACTAAGCATTACTTCATGAAGATAGGAAAATTAGTGCAAAGCATTGTAAATTAGTGCAAAGCAATATAACGTATCAAAAAGTGTGAACATATCTGAACTAACATGAAGCAAATGATACTGTATGTTAGTGTCCTATGTAAACACTAAAGCTATGTTTAGTTTCAACATCCTAGAAAGAGCATAACTAATATAGCTTATCTAGAAGAAAAGACCTTGGAAAGGTCTACCAGAGCCAGGCTAAAGGGAGACCTTTTAGTGGGTCGACGTCAGGAAGATGAATCATAGTCCAAAGTTCAAAAAGGGGTGGAACATGCGGGCACCTGACGGTGCTGGAGTCCACAGACATTTCAGAATTAAGAATTTTACAGCCTTCTTCTGGAACCAAGGCGTGGTTTCTCCTACAAGAAGTGGAGGGGAGGTGAATTATAAAAGGGAGGATATACTGGAATATCCTGTCAAGTGTGTTAATCAGCCTGAGTGTCATGAGAGTATATACACAAAGTAAAAAAGATTCAAAGACATGTCTAAAAAACACAATTCCGGTCCTTCACTGACCTTAACAATGGTGGCACCAAGTATGGGCGGCTTCTGGCTTAAAAAATAGAGGTTGAGAGGGGTAGTATCCACTATAGATATGATGTCTCAGGTCCTCCTATTAAAATGCTGGAGGTAAGGCACTGGAAAATGAAAGAGAGGTGTGCCAGGATGAGTATGAGTCCTTGGGCATTAAAACACATATTCAGTGGACATATTCAGTAGTACTGCTAATAGGAGGGCCAACGGTGTGCCTAGATACCTTAATGCCTGAATACGGGTGGCGAGCCAGTTTCTGGCTGGCCTCTAAATGATTGTCATGGTCTGCTGGGCTGGGAGTCCATGGGTTGCAGAAAGGCATTGTGTTGCTGAAAAGCAAGCAAAACGGTATGTGCTTTTATTAATGGAGCGCTATGGTGGCTCGTCGTGGATATGACTGCAGCAGGGCTATTGCGGCTGGATTCCCATGCAAAGCTTACCTGTTGAACGTAGCTTTTGGTGGAGATGACTCTCTCCCAGTGCTTGTGAGCGCAAGTGGAGTCGTAGAAAGTGACTGTCTCCCAGCAAAGGTAGACGCGAGTGGAGCTGTGCCTGACAGAAAACTGCACATGTGTAGGAGAGTACAGAGACTATCCCATAAACATGCGCAGTTGAAATTCAGAGAGTTGACAGAGTTGTTGGTGTTAGGCACTTTGTCCACTACCCACTATAGGAGGGTGTCTGGTCTGTAAGAAAATATATAGCCTTTTACATATTCTTTATTGCAAATGCAGTGGCAATTTTTTTGTTGTTGCCAGCAGTAATATGGCACACACATATAGTTATTTTTGTGTTGCCGGTTTAACATGTGAATATGTTGCTGGTGGAATGCAAGGTATAGAATGTATAACACAGCCAAGCCCAGCTTGAAACTTCAGAGAAAAAAGTGTAGCAAATATTTTTTTTTGTGATGCCTTATATATATGTGACTACATTAATCATATAACTGACTAATTTAATTAACATTTACTAAACACTAATTCTAACTCCTTAACATTATAATGTAGTCTCATGTGCAAAATGAGGTGAAAATATATATTTTGGTGGCACTACTGAAATGCATTTTAAACGCACAATGGCATTTTTTTTTCTTCCTTTCTGTGTTAGCTTGTGGAGAGCAGAAAGTATGGGCAGCAGGAAATCAATTGAAACAGTTGCTCAGAGAGCAACAAGCTCATTGTTATAAAGCTGAAGGGTGGTGCTGAAAACATGCTTTTAACATGATTGGAGGAAAGTGTCTGAAGATAGGCCACGTCAAAATGGAAATGATCCAAGTTTTGCTAATGGCAAAAACGGAGGAGGGAAGTTAGTTGAGACTGAGCTGTGACGACAGATGGAGTTCCAGGGGTTCATTGAGCGCTGGCTTGAGAAATTATCTCGCTGTGCTCCCCAGACAAGATTACAGGAGCCGTTCGTGCTGACTGGGCCTGTCTTTGTGAGGCGAGTGAAACAAGGTCGCGTGGGGGACTTCAAAGAAACACTTTTGGTAAGAAGATATGTACAAGTGAGGTCACTGTGTAAGGTCGCATTGATGACTGAGCTGTAGTACAGTGTAGACAGGATAGGAAATCCCTGCATCTTTATTTCGTCATGTTCAGAATGTGGGAAAGTGAATGCATGTTTTAAAAGACTTGTTTGTTCTGTTTCTCTTTCTTTTGTATTCCAGATGATGGTGCAATGTATTCATGGTAAGAACTAGTGATTGTGAATTGTATTTGTATATAATATAATGAGAATATATAAAAACAAATGGTTTAGTGTCATTTTTGCATCTGTGAATTTTTATTTAAATGTACGGGGGAAATTCATTCTCTTTAGTAGTTCATTTGTCAATTTGTCCCTGCAGGTAAAATAACAACCCAGAATAAGCTGATAATATTCAGAGATAAAGCAGGTTTGTGTGCGGGTGAGCCTTCCTTGCATGTTGTTTGGAAGGAATCTGATATAATATATGTGTATATTTTTTAGCAGTTTTTTGGGATAGCCTCTTACTGTCAGTTTGTTGTGCAGTATAGAGGCATGTGTTTTAAATTCCCCAATGTCTGTACAGTTCCTGCAAATTCTCAATAATTGGTCATACAGTAGATTATCCCAGAGGTTTTTAGGGTGATGGCTTTGATAGTGCAGGATAGTGTTGCGGTCCATTTCTTTTTTGAATATGGTACATTCCAATTTGTTGTTTTTAGGTCTGATCGGGAGGTCCAGAAAGTTGATTTCCACGTTGCTGTGGTTCATGGTGAACTTGATTTCTTCTCTGCAGCTATTTATCCAATTGAAGAAGTCAGTAAGGATGTTGTTCTCTCCCTTCCAAATGAAGATAATGTCATCTATATAGTGATGCCACAATATGATGCAGTCAAGGAAGGGGTGGGAGATGTTTAATACGTAATTGTGTTCATATTCTGCCATGAAAATAATGGCAATGCTCGGGGCAAATGCTGCGCCCATAGCGGTGCCAAAGGTTTGCAGATAGAAAATCTCGTCAAATTCAAATAAATTGTGGGTGAGAGCCAGTTCCATTAGTCCTACTATGAAATTAATATCGACTCATTAATAAACGCACACACCATTTTGCTTGCTTTTCAGCAACATGCTGCCTTTCTGCAACCCATGGACTTCCAGCCCAGCAGACCATGACAATCATTTAGAGGCCATCCAGAAACCGTCTCGCTGCCCGTATTTGGGCATTAAGGTATCCAGCCACACTCTTGGCCAACCTATTACCAGTACTACTGAATATGTCAACCTTACATGTGTTTTAATGCCCTAAGGACTCATTCTTATCCTGGCACACCTCTCTTTCATTTTCCAGTGCATTACCTCCAGCATTTTAATAGGAGGACCTGAGACATCTTATCTACAGTGAACACTACCCCACTCAACCTCTATTTTTTAAGCCACAAAGCGCCCATGCTTGGTGACACTATTGTTAAGGTCAGTGAAGGACCGGAATTGTGTTTTCTAGACATGTCTTTGAATCTTTTTTACTCTGTGTATACACTCTCATGACACTCAGGCTACTAAACGCACTTGACAGGATATTCCAGTATATCCTCCCTTTTTTTAACTCACCTCCCCCTCCACTTCTTGTAGGGGAAACCACGCCTTGGTTCCAGAAGAAGGCTGTTAAACTCTTAATGCCGAAACGTCTGTGGACTCCAGCACCATCAGGTGCCTGCATGACCACCCCTTTTTGAACTTTGGACTATGTTTCATCTTCCTGACGTCAACCCACTAAAAGGTCTCCTTTTAGCCTGGCTCTGGTAGACCTTTCCAAGGTCTTTTCTCCTAGATAAGCTATATTATTTATGCTCTTTCTAGGATGTCGAAACTAAACATAGCTTTAGTGTTTACGTAGGACACTAACATACAGTATCATTTGCTTCATGTTAGTTAAGATATGTTCGCACTTTTTAATACATGTTATATTGTTTTGCACTAGTTTACAATGCTTTTGCACTAATTTGCCTATATGCTTACTTTGGACTCCTTTCTTTGTCTATGTGGGCCACGCTGTTGTTCTAATGTTGCATTGCTTTGCACTAATTTGACTTCTTGCATGAAGTAATGCTATCTGTGGACTTTTGAGTTTGGTTATGTTGTTCACAGGTTTTGTTTTATAAAGTAATTTGGATACTTGTACAGAGGGAACAAGCTATGCCACCCTCTTGTCAAATGGAGAAAGGTCTATTACTGACTACAGATAGACTTTTGCTCCCAAAAAGTCTACAAAAATAATAAAAAAAGTTTCAGCAAACTGAAAAGCTGACCTACATTTACAATATTGAGTGTAGTTTTGTACCTTGCGCATTTGTACATTATTTGGCAAAAATGAGTATTGTCCATGAATGTTCCTTATCATAATTGACAAAATTTGCAGTTATTAACATTGCAATTACTAATTATCACAGGCAGGGCGACCCCCCCTTGTTTGCATCTATTGATAGCCAACAGTCCTGACCCTGTATTGGGCCATCCCTCCTGTTACCACAGATGTTTATAGGAGGCTTGTTCCTGGTAAGGTTACATTTAATGATGTATTTTTCACTTAGGAATGCAATCTATCACTAGGGCTTCCACAAACAAAGGATGGGAATATAGCAGCATACTGCTTTCTGTATGGATGGTCAGGCAGGCAGCACATGCCCCCATGACCCAAGGATTCGAGATATGCAAGCCCATTTCTTCTTTCTTTTGCATTCTTGGTCTTGTAGTTCTGGATTTATAAAGGGAAAGTTCACAACTGTAAGTCGCAGAAAACAAAGAAAAGCCAAGACTGGACACACATCTCCTGCATAAAAAAGGGCATTCTTGCATGTGTACATTGAGCAGGAGCATTTGCAGATGCCTAAGATCATCACAAGTTATACAAATATATCAGAGTCATAAGTGTCCCAATGCTAAAAGTAGCACATGTTGCAATACAAACCTTACATGAACTGTTTCGATATATGGACGTCTTACCCTGTTCCGGCCATACAAGAGAGCAATCACGTGCTTCTGGTGCTGGGAAAAGCTTCTGTGTATGGCTTTCTGCGCCTTGTGTGCACGCAGCTTTAGAGCCTGCAGCATCTCCAGCTGAAGAGCAGTATGGCTGCAGTGTGACCTCACACCAGAAGGGGAGCTGTGGGCAGTCTTTCTCTCCTGGAGACCAGATCTGCTCCATATTCAAGCATTCTCTTTCTGTTTCCGAAGCTCTTCCTGTGCATAGAGGGTCCTAGCATAGCCTTTCACTGTGGTGCTAACTGCCACAGTGCCCAAATCTGCTTCAGGTGTTTCAGGGATAGTTTAGAGGCTCCTCCCTCTGTAAATATAAGTGGGGGCTGATACGTCACCTTCCCAGCCTGGATTCAGTTTCTGGAGAGGATTTTAACACAGCTGGGCCACTTGATGCCAAGGCACAAAGATTGTGCATGTGTGGATGGAAAGCAGTTGTCATACATTCCCTCATCAGAATGGAACACCAATGGGCCTGGCACGTCCTCTGACGAAGGATCATGAAGGGGAACAGTCAACCATGCCCAATGCCATTAAGAAGTAACTCATCCAATGATTATTGTTTTAATACGATAGCCCATTATATTTCTGCTTTTCCTTCTATTGCTTTGAAGTAATTTTGGAATTAAGTGTGCAAGCTTAATAAAATAGTAATGTCAGATTCTGTAGATCATTGCGCACAATCACATCCGTCCACAATCAAACTGTGATAAACACTGGAGAAGGTAAGTGTTTTTTTCCGATTAACCTCCTAATCTTTACATGTGATGTTTACTAGATTGGTAGATATGATCTCTAGCTACAAAACTCAATTTATTTTGTGTTTCTGGCAACTTCCCTCACAGAGATCTGATTTTTCAAAGGATTACATTTGTGATTTAAAATTTCACACAGTTACTTTCTTTCAGTTTGTAAATGAAAAGTTGCTGACTTTGGTCACTAGAGAGCAATGTATCTACTTTCCTGGCACCCTCTCCTACTCAATATAAATAAAATGCCAATGCAAGTTTTCTTTTCAGAAAACAGTAACCGCTCCTGTGATATGTGCTAAGGTGTTTCTTTCTTCTTTTTTTTAATGAGAGACCTCAATATGATAACTGTGACAGGCTTATTTGAATTTCTTTTTAACAGGCCCAACCGTCTGCTAGTGATCCTTGGTTGGTCTTCAGAACTGGCTTGGACACAATGGAACTGACCTGTGTGGCCTCTTATGACTGCATTCCTTGGCATATATTTTAGAAAGGGGAATTCGCTCAGGTTCAAGTTACCCCTTAACAACAGAAATATCTTTGAGTAAGTCTTTTTGACATATATTAATCACAGGATATTCAAAGTGAAGTAGAAATGTGATAATACACAGTGGTACTTCATGTGAGGCTGCAATAGCCCCTGCATTTTACATCATTTTGTACTTTAAAACGCATAGAAAAGATAGCCATTACATGCAAATGAGATCATCTCTCATATACACATGTATTCTCCTCATCTCTGTTTTATCGGTCTGAATAAATGCTCTTAAGACTTTTCCTGTGCATTGTTCTCCATGCCCTGTTATATTGATAAGGCAATGTTGGAATAGATGCAGATTGGAACTTTCACATGAGTTCACCTATAAAAGTAAAGGGACACCTATACAAACTACAGACACATTTTCTCCACACGTGGTGTGTTTGTGATAAACAAGTGGCTTTTATTTGAGGTTTTAAAACTCAGAATATTTGTGCTTAGCCCTACTGAATTCTGTTGGATGTAAATGCACTCCAAAGTTCTGGTCCTTCTATTTTTACCTGCGTATGGTTCTTGTTTGGTTCTCAGCCTTGTCTTTAACATTGACAATAAACTATATTGAAAAGGAATTTAGTAATGGTTGCAGTCTGTGAGAATGTTTTAGTATGTTAAAAGGTTCTTAAGGGTGTTCGCATTTTGCCTTTTACAGAGGCATATTTTAATTTTTAGCAGTGAGCAAGAGCCTGACATTTCCAAGAAATTCCTTAATTTGCTAATGGAGCCTCTCATACTTTTTCAGAAAGGCCTTACCCAGTTCACTTTATTTATGCCCATTCTGCTTTATTTTCCTTTACAACACACACATCAAACAGTGAAAAATTGGCTACCTTAGTATGCATAGTTTACAGTGTTGATTATGTGACCGCTAGGGCCTGTACAACATGAAATAATCTTATTTGTATCTATAGCTCTCAGCCTAGCAGTTTGTTACCAATCTGTGCACTTCACCAGCTCTCTGATTTCCTTCGCACATAAGATATTTCTTTTGCTTAGCCTCAGACTTGGGTCTTCTCCTTTCTGCTTAACTTGCCTTCCCAGTCCTGACTTTTCAGTTTTATGTGTTCATGTTGAAATCTGCTCATTTAACTTGTTTTGCAGGTTTTCTGGCCTGAATTTGCAGCATGACTCCAAACCATAAATAAAACATGATAGGCCTCATTACGACTTTGGAGGTAGCCATGGCCTTAATAAGGTCATGGCTGCCTCCAAAACCGTGTCCGGGTTCCCTGAATGGGGAATTACCGGGTCATTCTGAGTTTGGAGGGCCCGGTAATTCCTCCCTCAGGGAACCTGGGCCCGGACCTTCCCCATTCCCATTTGAGCCGCCATAGGGCTCAATGGGAATGGGCGTGGAAGCTAACGACGGGGCGATTACGACCGGCCCGTTGTTAGCTCCCTGGTACCCTCGCGGGACCCGGTAAGGACGTCTGGTAAAACCGGACGTCCACATCGGGTCCCGTGAGGGAACCTCGTAATATTGCGGAATGGGTTTAACGGGTCCACCACCATTAGCGGCACCCGTTAACCCATTCCGCAATACTTATAATGAGGTCCAATGTCTTTGCCGCATGGTATTTGTGGTTGTGCGAGAAAGCCTCTGAATGGGTGCAAATGTGGATTTGTCTCTGATCAATATCTGGGTCCTGATGTTGTTTATCTTTCCAAGTCTGAACAGTGGCTGTGCATCTAGTTTGTCTCTTTTCAGTGTAATGTGTGTAATGTCGCTATCATGTACAGCTTATTAGTTAATACCTACCATGGTGTTGTGAACTACATATTTACCAGTACAAGGAAAACAATAGAAGAACCATTATGCATACCGTGTGTTTGTTTTAGACTGCCCACTACACTACTGCAGCTACTGGTGTTGCTGCAGTATTGCTGCTAGTCATGTTGGGCACCACCTTGGGAATGGTCTTCAATGGCAACACTACAGGACAAAAGATAAGGGGAGATGGTGAGGAATGTTTAACAATTCCCTCATTAGTACTGCAATTGACATCCACTGTAAACACCTTGGGGGAGAGCAGAGTCAAGAAGTTAAATCACTGTTGGGTGTATCCATGATAGAAGGGAAACAAATAAATATGTAAGAGCCGGCTCTCTGAAATACAAGGTATCATATCGGGGTACAGGTAACATTGTGTGTCTCCGAGCACTGAAGAGTCCATGACTGCAGTTTCTCTATGGTCACCCAGTGATACATCCTTAGGGATATAAGGATACTAGCGATGATGAGTGCTGTCCTCAACACAACACCAATCCCCCTTGCCATTAAATCTGTTAGCAGTGGCCTTGGGTGGTCAAATTACACTAAATGGAATAGAAGAGTTTACATAATTGAGATGTTTATCCTTATTCTGCAAAAGTAAAACTATGGTTGGGAAGGTTACATGTATTTCCAATGGGTGTTAATGCAGCACAGTGTGAACTATTTATGTTTTAAATTGCATTATGTGTTAACCTTTTTCGGTTACATGTGGTGTGCAATGTGCCACACATCTCCTCATTTCATTAGCAAAAACTTCTCTGGCGGTCAGTGTATACAATTCCTGCAGTTGCCTTGTGTGATGCATCTACAATCTTTAATCTTCAAATGTAGGAATTTGAATGTTCTTTTGTACAGAACTAACCCTTGTTCAGAGAGCCACCCTATAGCATTTAAGCAATCTTTCCAGGTGTCCTGACTCAGGCATCATAACTTCAAATATCGTCACTGATATTCAAAACAGCAGGCAGTCTAGCCAGTAGTATGCTTAAAAACATTACCCAATGACAAGACTCTGCAACTCAGTGGTTTGTAACAATGGAGCCTCATTTGCAAAACATGAAGATGTGACTGGGGGTAGGGTAACCTGAGGATATCCTACGTTTCGATTGAGTTTTGAGATTACTCTTGCTCCATGGAGTTTAGCAACAATCCAGGACCCCCATCCTTGGGACTTATACCTCTGTTTGCAACATCAGTTCACAGTTTCGAAGTCTGGTTTGACTCTGCCCTGTCCATGGTTACTCACAAATGTTGGCTAGCTGTGTTTTTCTGCAATGCTGTCTAATCAGGTCTTCCAAAGACAGAACTTAAAAATGTGCAACATTTTCAGAATGCTGCTGATGCACTATCATTGCATTTAATCTGTTTAGACCATATTTCCAAACCCCTAAAACGTTACATTGGCTTCCCATGGCAAAACGAATTGAGTTTAAGCTGCTTTGTGTGGCACATAAAACCTTTCACAGCGTGGCTTCTTCTTTACTTGAAAGCCGTCTCTTTCTCTTGCTATTCTCCAAGGAGACTCCTACGATCTGCATCAGCAAAGCTACTAGCAGAGGTTCCTAAATGTGGATATCAACTCAAGGGCGATTGTTCTTTCACCATGATGGTTCCTAAATTCTGGAGCGCTCTTCCACCACGACTGTGACTGATAGATCATTTAGAATGTAGGCGTAATCTGAAGACTCTTTTGTTTCCCATGTAACTTCACAGAAGTGGTAGGGGTTAGATATGTTATAAGAGCATAGCGCCACGATACCTCCTTTAAGCTGATAGGTTGCACTCTACATATTCACCTATCAACCTATCGGTACAGTGATGTGGTGGATGACAGAGCTTCATGTCCACTTCCGTCAGCCATGGCATCTCATACAACACATTGAAAGTGATAAAAAGAAGAGGAAGCACCCTTACGCCGGGACTGTGGCTGTAGCTGCCTAGGATGGCTGAGGAAAATAGCAAAGTCAGCTCTCCCATGAGAAGAATGTCCAAGCAAGGAGTAGAATGCACCCTCACTGAAGTGGCTACCCTCTCTGTGGGTGGAGTTCAGTACGGTATCCGGTCATATTTTCGAATACATATTTGTGAAACACCATTATGTCGAACACATTTTGCTGATTTTTTTTTTAATATATATTTTTTAATTTTGTTTTTTTTTGTTTGGTGAGTAAAAAAAAGTGTTAAAAAAACAGGGTTTTGGGGGGGAACCCCCCCATTTTAAACATAAAATGAAACAAAAAAATAATTTTCGGCAAAATTGCGTCGGCATAATGGCATTCGAAAATATCACTATAAACCGTTCAGTACAGAACATGTCTACTGGTGAACAAGAGCAGGATTTCCTACACACTGTGGATGCATAGAAGCACTGACCCACAGCACCTCACAAGTGCTATGTGCTGAGAGATTGCTGCCTCTTAATCAACATTGGAGGCACTGTTTCTTGAGTAAAGGGCATTCTTCACGAGTCCTTGCATGCAACAGCTGCATTCCGTGTAAGAAATGCTCCTCGACAGTTGTGTTCACAGATAGGCACGTCTATCTGGGAACCCTGAGACCTGGTGCAGCACGCAGTGACGTCGATGCGGCACAGATGAGTGTTTGACTCTCAGGCACTGAATCTGTCTACGTGCAGCATTAGTCTGTGTATTGATTGTGTGTGATGATGCATGTCACAGCGTTTGGTAATACCTTGCGAATCCATGAATGAAAGTGAGCCCAAAGCACAACACTGTGTTTGGGTATTGGGTAATAATAGTCACACATCTCAGGCAGGGTAATTTTGACTCCTTTGAAACATTGCGTGTCTCCTGTAAGGCTTTGCTGCTTCTTTCACTTGCATACATGCATCAACATAGTGTTCGGTCAAGAAATAGGTGACAGGATCTGCAGGATTGGGCACTGCATCCGTTCATGGAGGGGATCTCTACAGATTACCCCATTACGCACCACTTGGCGGTTTACGGATCTGAATTTTTAGACCTGTTAGGCTTGCTAATCTGAGGTGCAGAGGTCGCTCATGATCAATAGACGTAGGTGGTGGTCACAGACATCAGAGAGCAGATATCATCCATTTTCTTCATTGTCTTCAGAGGCCTATAACCGTTCCTCCACATTATTTTTCTTGATTGAGACTCGAATGGACATAGGATTACATGACAACCTGCAATGCACCATATCTGCAAAGTTTTCTGATACTGCAACTGACAGCTTCTTCAAAATGGTGCACACACTTTCAATCAATGCCACATGGAACCATACATGCATCAACATAGTGTTCGGCCAAGAAATAGGTGACAGGATCTGCAGGATTGGGCACTGCATCCGTTCATGGAGGGGATCTCTACAGATTACCCCATTACGCACCACTTGGCGGTTTACGGATCTGAATTTTTAGACCTGTTAGGCTTGCTAATCTGAGGTGCAGAGGTCGCTCATGATCAATAGACGTAGGTGGTGGTCACAGACATCAGAGAGCAGATATCATCCATTTTCTTCATTGTCTTCAGAGGCCTATAACCGTTCCTCCACATTATTTTTCTTGATTGAGACTCTCCATCAGAATGGACATAGGATTACATGACAACCTGCAATGCACCATATCTGCAAAGTTTTCTGATACTGCAACTGACAGCTTCTTCAAAATGGTGCACACACTTTCAATCAATGCCACATGGAACCATACATACTTAAAGATGTGGCCAGTCCTTGAGCTTTGAGAACCCAACCCAGAGTCACCCTGATCAAGTCAGCTTCTGCCTACAGCTAAGGCCATTGAACGATTCAATCTTTACACATCTCACGCAGGCAGACTTGTACACATGTTCACATTCGTCCTTTTCTTGTGTTTCTATTGTCACTAAACACCCGCCTGCAGACTATGAGATATGGACAATATCTTGATGCGCATTTCCTCCAGAGATGTCAGTTAGGATGGGAGATATTTCACACCTCAGCTCACATATACCATTTGCACCCAGGAAAGACAGATTGACCAATCTCAATCTGCCTTTCCCAGGTGCAAATGTGCATTCATCGCCCGTGCTGGAGAAACAAAATGTCAAACCGTGAAGCACCAGAAAGCACCAGAAAGCACTGTTTACTGAAAGGATCGAACGCAAGGAGTGTGGTTCGTTTGTATGCTGCTACTACCGTTTCACCTGGAGGACGTCTTTGGCTGTGACACCACGTTGCCTGGAGCAGAGCGTCATTGACTTTGCCCTCTGCTTGCTCTAAGCGCTCTTCTCTTTCTACTAATACCCTTGGTGCAGCGCACCTGCGCGCCCACCGTGAAGCACCAGAAAGCACTGTTTACTGGAAGGATCGAACGCAAGGAGTGTGGTTCGTTTGTATGCTGCTACTACCGTGGACCAGGAGGACGTCTTTGGCAGTGACACCACATTGCCTGGAGGTGAATAGATCGAGTTTAGTTTATACTTATGGGCGCACGGACTCTATTGTACGGACTCTAATGTACGGACACTGATGATTGTACTTCTTTAACAAGTGCTAGGTAAATTAAGTATTTCACCTCCTTTCTTCTATTTCTTTTGCAGCGAGCGTCATTGGCTCCGCCCTCTGCTTGCTCTAAGCGCTCTTCTCTTTCTACTAATACCCTTGGTGCAGCGCACCAGCGCGCGCACCGTGAAGCACCAGAAAGCACTGTTTACTGTTCACTGTGAGCAGTGCGAGGTGCGTTCTCGTGCTATTATCTGCTACTTCTCACGTCTTGTGGAGTACACATGTTGAAATACGGTAGTGGAACACGATACTTTGTTGACCTTTTAGCGGGTAAGAATTAGCTGTAACCCTGATAGTTTTGTTATACATGTGTGTTACCTTGACAGTCATAACTGATCCCCTATTACTGTTCACTAAGGGTCACATTGCCTAAGCGGGTCAGAAAGTGTACTTGAAGATGGGGAGAAAGAAAACTGGTTTACCAATGAAAGAGACATCAGAGCTGATTTTTTCAATGCTGTCAGCACACGACCTGCGAGTTTGGCGCGGGCTGCTGCTCTTCCTCTCCCGGGTATTAGTGACGAGGAAGAAGCTTTGCTGCAATGTGCGCAGGATTGTTCCCCTAATTGTAAAACAATAGAGGATGTTATCGATCCCTCGCAACCACTCTTTGTAGATGAGGAACTACCTGAGCTTATTGCGGGGAGGGATAGCATCACTGTGGGAGAGGTCATTACGGAGGATCCTAATGAGCTGAAAGAAAGCAGTTTCTGCTATGATAATTTTGCTGACTCACTATTTAGTCCATCAATGGAGTTAGGGCAGGTGTTAGCCCCAGATGCGATATCTAACAATCAGGTTACTGACAGGGGAGTAGGTTCTGACCTTATTGCAACTCTAAGCATATTTAACAGACTACTCTTATCGGAAATGAGAAAACAGACAGAGGTGATGACCAATTTAACTACAGAACTTTTAAAAATGCCCCATTATATAACTGCGTCTTTTGCTGAGGTATTGAATAGAGAAACCCCCAGTATTATGGCCCATGTTCTAAGGCTATTAAGGGACAACACAAAAACTGTCCTGGATAAACCTGCTTTGTCGGAAGAGATAATTATCATTCCATCTACACAAACAGTTGGGGAGGGTATGCTCTCATAAAGTATAACTAATGAGAAACAGGCTGAGGCCACTGACAATGGCAAGGAAAAAAAGGGTTCCTCGCAGACTTTTGACAACAATGTCTACGAGGTAAAAATTTCCAAACGACAAAGTAAGAAATTGGCTAAACAAAACAAGAAAAAAAATAATAACGTGGCTAGAAACAAAATGTAGCAGAAATTTATGAGAAAGTGGATCCACAACAGTTAGTCACCGAAGAGGGTGCACTGTTTTTGAACCCTACTTTGACTCATCCTAATTCAGGGGCTAACGCTCTGTCAACCGCCAATGTGACGGGACAAACATCTGATGTGGAATGTGTTCAAAGGGGTACCTTTATAGAAGGGGAAAATACCTTGAGTGAAGAACTAAAAAGGAAATCTGATGTTATGTATCAAATCTTCAAGGGTCCTCATTCACTTGAATTTAGTAAAGGTAACACAAACTTTAAGGGTGTCTGGGGAACCAATCACCAAGAAGGCTGTACTAATATTAGTATTCCCAAGGTTGCACAACTGTCGCACCCCATAACAACGAACTCTACTGGTCACACTCGAGAATCGAACTATGAAAGGCAATCTAAGGTTCCCTCTGGTCCGAATAAATCTGAAATCACAGTAAATATTGGTTTGGGCAGTGTGAACTGGAGTGGAAACAACGGTGTTGGGAGAACAGACTGTAATATAAATGCTAATTACGATGTGAATGTCAATGTCACCCACGAGACTAATGTTGGGTCTTTGGTACCTCTGAAGAGGAAAAAGAGCATGAACTAAGGCGTATTATCTTGAAGGTTTTGGGTGAGAATTATGCTTCTATGAGTAATTGCACCTTGGGAACCAACCTTCCGACCCTGCCCATAGGTGAGGCGTCTGTTTCAACCCAGAGGTATGTACAGAGTGGGCCGGTAAGAGTTGATCAGGGGACGGGAAGAACTGACAATGTGGTTAAACTCTGTGAACACAAATTTGAAAATGGGGGCTCCTCCTTTGATAACATGGGCATTGTTTTAAAACAACCTGTTTTTCCTGAGATCCCAGGCCTGATATTGACAGTATTATTTCAAGATCAAGCTTACATCACATTAAATAGATCATACATCTTATCTCTATTAGCAACTATACCTGAATTTAGCTTGATCACTTGAGCAGATATCACTTTGCTTGGTTTTATTCATAGGTTTAGATATGATTATGTAAGACTTGTAATTCCTTCTGCTTTGATAAGGTCTGTATTATTGAAGGAATCTGAATTATTTCAAAAACTGGGTTTCAACATCTATGAATTTAAGTCTCAAGAGGCTTTACAACAGACACCCAGGACGCATGAGGCAGGGCAAGTACAATCTAGTCAAACTACCATGTCTTCTGATGAGGAATCGAATCTGAATAAGCAGGAATGGAGGTGGTTGGCCTTGACTCTGAGGGAATCTATTGATTCACTCAGAAAACTTGGTAAACCCCTCTAGCTCCTGTTTGATCTTTAAACTGGTGAGTTGGAACTCACAGGGTTGTGTGAACCTTTTGAATAATGAAAAATGTATGAGTTTTCTGTCGCAACACCATTTAGTTTTTCTTCAGGAAACTTGGTCAAGGGAGCAGCTGTGTTGGGAAGGTTTTACTGTGGGTAACACTTGTGCTCCAGGCTCCAACAGGGGTTGTCCTAAAGGCGGATTACTGATAGCAATCAAACAAACAAATTTGTTCTCCAAAACAGGGGAATGGTGTCTAGAACATCATTTTCTTGTTGCTGCATTTAAATTAGAAATAAACAAAGAGTCTCTTTTTGTTCTTTTTATTAACATTTATTGGAATCCCAGTGAACTGACTGATTTACAATTAGGAAAGGAACTGACGAAACTGGGAGTAATGATTGAATCCTGGCGTGAGACAAACCAGGGAGGTCAAATTGTTTTGGCTGGTGATTTGAATGCTAACTGTCTGTGTGAACAGTTAGTGGCCGATGAAATGATGGCAAACGCAGAGCAGCGTTTGCGGGTAGGTGGCTCTGGTATTTTACGTGGAAGACTGTGGATGCATTTTGCGGAATCCTTGGGGTTAGATCCCAGACATGGGTCCCTTGCTCGCTGCGCCACAGGGAACCAGGCTGCACCTCACTGAGGAGGTCCAACAAGGCCGAAACATGTCTGGGGTTGCTTGGTTTTCTGTGCAAAGGGGACCTGGCCTAGCAGTTCGGGCTGGGCTGCTACCTTCGGTGGCGGCAGCTGCTGACTGATTTGCACATGGCTGGTCCCCTTTTGCAATGGCGCAGACGGGCTAAAAAACGGTGGTGTGGAAGGTTGGCCTAGAGCAATTGCCAGTGGTTTAGATTCATTCGAAACCTTCCACCCATCACTTTTGTGGTCAGTTTGTTTCTCCTTGTGAGAGAGGGTATGCCCAGACGTGGGTCCCTTGCTCGCTGCGCCACAGGGAACCAGGCTGCACCTCACTGAGGAGGTCCAACAAGGCCGAAACATGTCTGGGGTTGCTTGGTTTTCTGTGCAGAGGGGACCTGGCCTAGCAGTTCGGGCTGGGCTGCTACCTTCGGTGGCGGCAGCTGCTGACTGATTTGCACATGGCTGGTCCCCTTTTGCAATGGCGCAGACGGGCTAAAAAACGGTGGTGTGGAAGGTTGGCCCAGAGCAATTGCCAGTGGTTTAGATTCATTCGAAACCTTCCACCCATCACTTTTGTGGTCAGTTTGCTTCTCAGAGGGAGCCACTATACTTGGAAAGCCAGAGGCCTGGAATCTACTCTAGATTATATTTTTGTATCTTCTGGTATTTTTAGGAGTGTTTATGACTTTGAGGTTATCGACTCGAGCACGAGTGATCATTGTTTTCTCACCTGTAAAATGCCCTTTAATATCCTTACTCCAACTAATGAAAAGTATACCCATGGGGTGATGATAAATCAGCAGGGAAACAGAATAAAATGGTGTCACAAAAAAAATGTGAAGTTTACGTCGACAATGATAAATGATTATTTCTCCATGACTGAGTTACACCGTGATGACTCTTATTCTTCCTTAAACTTTTCTAATTACATTAAAGATACCATTGATAATCTGGCCCCTCGGTCCATGATAGGGACTAAAGTGAAGATAAAAAATAGACACCCAATGGATATAGTTGCACGTAAAACTTTATATAGAAGAGAACTCAGAAAATTAAAAAAGGAAGCTTTACTACCAACAGAATACAATACGAGGAAAAACAAAATCAAGCAAAGTTATAAAAATTGGCATATCCAATACAGAGCGTTGCGAATGCAGCACGATGGTGAGCTTATGCGAAAAGCTCTGTGTGGGCATGGCTGCACACATTTTTGGCATCTAATAAATGAAATTGAAAAACCTCAACAGGATATAGGGGTGAATGTGATTAATAAGGATGTATGGCAGAGACACATTTCGAACTTATATTCTGTTAATAAGGTGAAATGTAAATTGATAATAGCTGATAGCCAGTCTTGGTCTTTGAATTTCTCAACTTATGACGTTACAGAAATGATCAAGAAATCTAAAAACTCAGGAGCAATGGGACCGAACAATTTGTCTAATAAACTATTAATAATGGACCCGGAAATCTGGGGAAAAATTCTGTCCAAGCTGTATACCAACATCTTAGAGACCAAGGTTATACCACTTTCATGGAAGGTTTCTATAGTTATTCCGGTTTTCAAGAAGGGTGCACGTATGTGTCCTACTAGCTATAGGCCGATAGTGATTGCCGACCCAGAGTCAACAATATTCGGCTCTTTGGTCTTAAAGGAACTGCAAGAATGGATTACGGAAAAATCCATTCTTGATCTAAAACAAATAGGTTTCAAAAAACATATTGGAACAGACTGTGGAGGTCTAGTGTTGAAAACTTGAATAGCTAGTTCCATGAAGAAGGGGACGAGACCCCTGTTTGTGGCCTCGATGGACCTCAGTTCAGCCTTTGATCTCATTGTTAGGCAACTCCTCTGGCTAAAGCTACAAGAACTTGAGATTCCTGTCCATTTACTCCAAATTATCATTGCTTTGTATACTGACACTAGTCTGAAGGTTCGCTTGACGTCAGAGGGCTTACTCTCCAAGGTCATTAGTATTCCGAACGGCTTAAGACAGGGTTGTATGCTGGCCCCTACGGTCTTTAATTTGTATGTAAGCGGGGCCCAAAATGCACTTGGTGGTAAAGGTTTGGTAAGTCCCAAATTGAATAACGTGTGCATTGACTGGATGCCTTATGCTGACGACTTTCTTCTTCTGGACAAAACCGGAATTGGTCTGCAAAGGCTACTTCGAGCATTTGAAATATTTATAGATGATCTCAAGCTGAAAATAAACCCTGCAAAAACAGTTATTGTTCGGTTTGGCAAAAATAACAAAAAGGAGAATGCTCTCACATGGTCTTGTGAAGGAAAGAGGATTAGGCACAACCCTCATTTAAGTACTTGGGTTTTTCTTTTTCTGGTCAGGATTCCTCCAGCCTGATAAAAAGTCAGTTGAGCCTGAAATCAGACATAGCCATTAGCCAGCTGAGGGCTATTGACAACAAATTTGGAAAATTTACGATGGTTCCACTGAGGGAAGTTTACATTAAAAAGGTCATACCACGTTTAACCTATGGAATTGAACTATTTACTAATGAACTACATACATATTTGACCATTATTGAAGGAAAAATCTGGAGAGCTGTGTTATGGTTTCTGCCTCTAGCTTTAATAAGATACGAACTGGGTCTGCACTCACTTTTTACTTATGCGGTCTGGAAGAGACTATGGGCCTCATTACAACTCAGGCGTTAAGGGTTAACGCCACCGTTAACCCTTAACGCCTGATTCTGATTTTAACGCCTGCTTTTAGCAGGCGTTAAAATCCATGGCACTAACCTGCCATGGTGCTAATTACGCCGCCGTAATTTACGGCAGCGTAATTAGCGCCTTCCCCACTCCCATCATGCCCTATGGGGCAAAAATGAGAATGGGGAAGGGAAAATGGGAATGGGGATTTACCGCCCCACTCACCTTGGAATGGGGCGGTAAATCCGCCATCCACCATGGTGTAAACAGAGTTTACACCATGGTGGTAAAGTTGGTGCACTTAGCACCAAGGTTGTAATGAGGCCCTATGCCTCTGGAAAAAATGTAAAACTAGTAAGGACACAACACATTGTATAAATGTGCTTATTGTGAACCATTGAATCCTTTCATGAATGCACTAAAAGTTGAAAGTGAGACCTGTCTGAAAGAGCTAGGTTTATCTATGATCTCACTATGCAACAAGCCGGGCAAAGCGAAATTCAGTATAATGGGCTTTGATTGGCAAACAACGAAAACCACAATTCTAGATTCAAAATTTTACAAATCTGCATGTTCTACCTGGAAATGGCAAGCTGATATGGAAGGTTATCTGATTAAATACCCAAGCAAGAGGTTGCGTAGTGACTTCATGAGCTTTCGCTTTAATGTCTTGTCTATTAAACAAGTACAATGCATTAGAAATCGTACAATTGAAGGTGATCCGTGGTGCAGGTACTGCAAGACTGATGATGTTGTTGAAACTCTCCAGCACATTTTATTGGTTTGCCCCTGATTAAAGACTCAGAGGATAAAGTACTTCTCAAAATTTGTAGTTTCTATACATGAAGTGCAAAGAGACTTCATATGGTACAGAATGCTGCACGATAATTGCATAAGTTTAAAAATATCTGTGACAACTTTTTTGAGAAATGTTTGTGATCTGAGTTAACCTGGGTAAAAGATTTTATTTGTTTTGATTTACGCAGTTCTGGATCTGAGGAAAATGTTCTCATCTGTGTTTTTCTTTTATTCTGAAAACATAATGTAAGTTTACTACGATACAGAAATTTTGATACAAAAAGGATTAACTTGTATTCAAAGTTTAGTACTTTTATGCATTCTTTTTAAAACTTTTTTCTGTACAATCAATGTTTGATAAATCTTGTGATATTGTATATTGTATTTTGTGATATTGTAAAGTTTTGTAAATAAACCAAAGCAATACATAATAAAAAAAAAAACTGTAAAAAAAAAATGGACACTACCATTAAAATAGAAAAGGCCCATTATTTTGGTCATTTCATTTCTATGATAGGAGATGTGCGAGCACTGAGCTCACCTCCCATCAGACCTACCAAAGCTTGGGCTGGCGACCATTAAACACCATGTCCCCCCCCCCCTCAGCCAGGGCGTGAAAGCCACAATCGTTCTCTGATTTCCCTTAAGCCAGGTTCCAATGCATTTGCAACTAGGCTTCGGTCCACTTTTTGGCTGCTATCGCACACAAAGGAAAAACCTACCACTGGGGAATGCCAAATCACCCTATTGCACTAGTCGATTGGCTAAAGCAAACCATGTGCCGCTTGGAAAATAAGTGACAATACTTCGATACTCGTAGCAAATCATAAGTATTCAACACTTTTTACCAAATTGTGAAACTCCATACTGAGTCACATGTCCCACAAACCTACACTGCAGTGGAGCCAGCTATTCTCAATGTGCCCTAAACTAGAGACGTCCACGCAGCATCAGCCCTTAAGCAGTGGTATCTATCTCTTATGTGGGAGATTTCAAAATAGCTAATTTTCAGAATTGTTTATGTGGGGCAAGCATGGTGGACTCTCAACGGGTGTTTAATCACCTTTATATCATTAAGAAAGTAATGTGGCCTATGGATGAAGGCCCAAGGAAACAATACTATGACCATGTGTGCATGTAGTGCTTCATGCCTGATTGACCTGTCAGCACTGTAATAAAAGCTCTCACTATCACCCTATTTGTTATTCAATGTAACACCCACAGAAGGATGAAGGGTCATGTCATCCCTGCTCTGATTCGAGATTATGAAATACAAGCTTGTTCCATGTCAGGGGTGGCCACTTAACACATACATTTTCCACCTGGACCTTCTAAAAACAAAAGGTCTTCTTGTCGGCCCACTCCTTGTTCGCTACTATTTACAATTAACAGGTGACTATGAATAACTCTGACGTACTCCGTCCTGACCTACTAGGTCTAAGTGGCTTCTTTGCACATCTAATAGCCCTCTCCAGGTTTAAGTCGATGATAAGTCAGGGTACTGGCTCCCTTTACTTTCTGTAGTAAGTTAATCATGCAAAACTAAGTTAAGAAACTGTGTTAGAAGAACCGAGACTCCAACGCGCACATTTCCATAGCAGGGAAGATCACATCTGTTTTCTGTTGTCAGGGATCATCCCCTTAAAACTGGTCCTTTTTTTGACAGTCAGTATTAATACTGTTATCCAACAGTCATGGAAACCAGCAGCCATTTTGCATACGTTTCCCAGACCTTAGTACCACACGAAAAGGTTGAAGGCGTTGCACCAAAACCAATAGTTTTACCCGGTTCCCTAATTAGCAATAACTGTACTGCTCACTTGTGTTTCCACTTTCCTTTATGTGACTGCAGTAAGAGAGGTAGTGAGGAAATGAGAAGATGCATGGGCATCTTGAAGAGATGGATTGCCTCTACCCTGTAAACAAAGCGACACAGGCAGTGAGTCATTTTACTACATTATAAAACTGAATGACTCAAAGTCAAAAGCAGATGCTGGAGCACATGGTAGTTTTCAGGTTAGTATTATTGGTAAATCGCCACGGACAATAATGCCTTCCTTTGTTCTAAGTAAACATTGACACGTGCGTGGCCAAACTCACATACAAGGACATCATACCCAGGCGCCTATGTTTGGTCCTTGGCCCACAAACACCAAGACATCACCATAAGTGCATCTTAAAAGATGGAAGAACCTTATGGAGATTTTGTGTTGACGAGTTGCCTAGCAATATCTTAGAATTTCACTGGAAACAGAAAGAGTCAAGCAAATAGCAAACAGCGCCCATTTCTGATTAAAGCCTTACACTGGATGCTGCTTCAGATCTCCTCGCTTTTATGGATTGGAACATGTAACAAGCATGCTTTACAATGCGAAGTTATATTCACATTATGCCTTAACTGGAACTCTGACGTATTGGGGGCGACCCACAGAGTAGCACCTAAACCTTCTGGGACAGTATTACAAATCCTTTGCACGTGAACGGTCCTACTGGAAGAATCGTATTCAGTGAATTGATTTTTGCACGAGGGCATTGCTTGCCATAGACCTAGTCATTTGCCCTGGTGCAGAATTCAATTTAAAGCATTTTGTTGGGCACTGAAGGAATTTTTGATCTTGCAATGGTTCAAAGATTCTGTGATGACACCGCAGGTGTGCTATTTAGATATTAACAAAAGAAACTAGAGGTCCAGTTTAATTATGTACATTTTCCTGAACTGAGATGAGAGTGGGGTATTGCTTGTGAACATATATTGATTTACCTAACATTCGTTCAACCAGTAAATGAAATAATTGGTAACTACGATGTATTTTCTTGCAAAACCTCAGATCAGAATCTGCACCCGGATCATGTTTTGGAGATACATGTAACAATACATGTAACAACAAAAGCATTGATAACACGCCTTGGCGAGGGCAACAGTTTTGGTTTTCGTGTCGGCATAGGATGCACATTCGCCAGGCACTGGCATAATGGCACAACCTGACCATAATATGGGATGGCAACAGCTGGCAAATTGTGCTAATACCTAGGAACAGTATGGCAGAATCTGGCGGATTAATATTTAATACAACCAGAGCGAAAACTTCATGTTTGCCAATGATTGTTTGCAACAGGGATTCAGTGCAGGGAACAAATACAGTTGTTATTTATTGGGTATTTATAATGCGCCTATACAGCAAATGGAGTTTCAAGGCACCATAAGACCAAAAGAGGGGGGGGGGAGGGGCAGGGACGAAAAATAACAAAAAAGTAGTCCTTCTAAGCCTTGTGTCATTCGGTTCATGCAAGTGCAGTAACAAGAAGTGCAGGTGAGTGGGAGCCCAGTAGGGCAAGTGCAGGTTTGCGGGGAGGGGGCAGGAGAGAACAAAGTTCTGGGGTAGACTTGGCGAGGAGGGCCTGGTGCCCTGTATGATTCAAAAGGAACCAGGCAGCCAGTCAAAATGCAGTAGAGGGAGAATTAGCAGGGGCTGGGGAGAGGGAAGGAAGAAGAGAAAAATAGGGCCTTGAGAAACTTCCGGAACTTCCGGAGATCCGCCTCAAGCCTGAAAGGGGCAGGGAGGCCATTCCAGAGGGAGGCTTCTGTGGAAAAGAGAGATTTACGACCCACTCTCTGCTAGGAAAAGAGTCTGATCTGCAGAGAATTTGAGCTAGAAGACCGAAGGGCTCTAGTAGGGGGTATTTAGGGAGAGAGATGTGGTGGTAGCAGTGTCCCAGGCCCCAGAAAGTCTTGTGGATGATGAGAGTGTTTTGAACTTGATCCTCACAAGAACCGGGAGCCAGTGGAGAGACTTTAGGGCTGGAGAGATGCAGTCCCTGGGCTTGAGGCAAAGGATACGTCATGCAGTCCTATTCTGGATTAGTTGAAGGGGGGAAAAGGGAGGATTTACGCAGATTGAGGAAGAGGCTCTTGTAGTAGTCTAGCCTAGAGAGCAACAGAGCTCTGGAGACGATGGATTTCTGGGGGAAGGTGAATGAAGGGAGGATGTCTCTGAGGAGGTGCAGCTGAAAGTGGCAAAGATTACGATGTGAGGAGAGAAGGAGAGAGAGGAGTCGAAGATGACACCAAGGTTTTTTGCCTCACAGGAGGGTGAGGGGAGGTGGCCATGGGGGAAGGCCAGAGAGCAGGAAGGAAAGAGGGAGCAAGGATCCCAAATCCAAAGGATCTTGGTCTTACTGGCTTTAAGGCAGAGATTGTTAGCAGCACACCATGCCTGAAAAGCAGTCTGACAGTCAGGAATGAGAGAGGAAAAAGAGGCAGTGGAGGGATGCTTCAATGAGAGCTGTGTGTTGTCTGCATAACACTCGAAGTGAGGAGAGAAGGAGGAGATCAAATGGGCTAGAGGGGCAAAGTAGATGTTGAAAGCCACAGCTAGAGGATAGATCCCCTAAGGGACACCGTAGGCAGAGAGTGTGATGTGGGAGAGAAAAGGGCCCAGTTGATCAAATTGGAAAGAGGTCAACCAGTGCATTACCAGGTCATTGATACCATGGGTAGCATGGAGCTGATTTAAAAGGGTGGCATAATTGACCGTATTAATGGCAGAGGAAAGGTCAAGAAGGATGTGTACAGAAGGAGAGTTGGAATCGAGATTTAGACAAGTTTTAAGGAGTGCAGTTTCCATGCCTCTGGATGCTCTGAAAATAGAATGGTGGTCGTGAAGACAACGAACAGATTCAGTGTGGTGGATCAGCTGGGGGATTACCAGCTTCTCCAAGAGTTTGCCCAGCAAGTGGGTAATGGACATAGGGTAGTAGTTAGCTAGGCAGGAGGCGTCAACAGAAGGTTTTTTGAGGAGAAGGTACACAAAGGAGTGCTTGAGGGGTAGCAGGAAGGAGCGAGTGGCAAAGGAGTGATTGCACAAATCAGCCAAGACTGAAGGAAGGGATGCAATGTTGGTCTTGAAGTTCTGGAGGAGAAGGGGAGCACCTATTTGGAGGAGACATTCATAGAGAGGACTTGTCTAGAGATCTCCTCTGGTGGTAAGGGCGAGAAAGAGAAGAGAAGGGGGGAAGGGGGGAAGAGGAGAGGGGGCCAAGGAAGGCCTGAGAGTGGGTGTGGGTGAATGGAGGGGCGAAGAGTAGAGTGAGGACAGGATGTCTGGAGCTTTGGTTATGAAGTGAGAGGCCAGTGCAGTGCAGAAGGTCTGGGATGGCTGAAGAGAGGTAAAGACTGCAGGAGTGGCGAGTTCTTTGCAGATTCTGAACAGTTTAGCCGTGTTTTAGTACACACACACACACACACACAGCTCATAAATCAAGTGGCTGAAGGCATGCTTGGTTACATCAGTTTTATTGCATTAGGAGCTGTCTTAGTTGGTATATAACTTACATTGAGCCATTAATTTTCAAAAGGCTAGTGAGAAGGCACAGCGATAGACTCAAATGGATCTCAAGGGGGATGTGGTTTGGGTGGGGAGGTGCAAGTAGAGGGTGGAAAGTCCATAGGGACAAGTATGGCTGTGGGAGGGTCTATCAGTGGCCAAATGGCCTAATAAAACCCACAAGATGTGTGCCCCGGAGGCCACCAGGGGGCGCAGGCATGATGGCCGCCTGATCGTTCGGCTCCCCTGAAGCCCCGAGAGATTTGTGGAGTAAACTGCAATAAAAGGAACGTTATCCTCCTATAAAGGCTAAATCCAGGTGGGGGAACTCCTGGGGTTCTCCGGAGATACCTTCCCGAGTCTTGGGGGTGCCAGGGTCCCCGAGATATTTGGCTTGGAGCATCCGCACTTCCCCTCTCCCCTCCAGGCCCGTGCCACGCACGAGGTGAAGCTCCGCGGCCGGGCTCCTCCTTTCCGCGGATGAGCGTCTCGCCGGGATCAATCTGAGGAATAGACACCCTGCACCTCTGCAGGCATCACTGAAAACCTGTGGGAGTCCCTCTGAAACCAGGGCCCTCGTCCTTGGGGGCCTCCTCAGACGAGCCCACCTTCGGCTCCCGCTGTGGCGGTTCTGGACGTTAGTACGCTCCGGGCCTTCACGGCTGGACCCCGGCTTGTCGCACACTCATCTCTGTATCTCGACCGGGCCGGTGCTGGAGCGCGCCCGGGCTCCTTCCTCTCCTCACCCCCCAGGCGTTGGGGAACATCTTTGTAACAATTACCATAAGGACTCCCCCCGGCTGCTGTTACGACACAACTCTTAGAGGCCTACACCGAACAGGCCCGGGCCGACGCGGGAGCGTGCCTGGGCCCCTCTGCGACCTTTGAACGCACCCACCGGTCCCACGTCGGAGCAACTGTGAGTAGTGGCCGTCGGGGGGTTGGGGCCCGTCCTAACCACCACACCTCATAGGAGTTGGCGCAGATCGAGGGGACCGTCTCCCCGAGCCCCAGAGGGAGATCTTGAGGAACCACGAAGAACTAGAGCGGGAGACACCCCATGAGTTGGAAAGAAACCCTGGCAAGATACCTAGCCACAATATACGCACCCAACGCCGGCCAAGTCAAGTTTATTCGCAGGGTCTTTGGGGTCATGGACGGGTGGGCCGAGGGAGCCACAATCCTGGGCGGGGACTTCAATCTCATTACAGACCCCCATCTGGTCTGGTGGTCGGCCAAAGGGACGGGACCAAGACCCCCCAAAAAAGATAATCTCGCCTTGAGGGACCTCCTACAAGAATACTACTGGGTTGACGTATGGCGCAAATGCTGGCAAACCCCCGGGGGTACACGCTCTTCTCCCCTCCCCACCAGACTTACACTAGAATTGACTTACTGCTGGTCTCGGACGAGGGAGGGGGAGAGGTTGGAGACCCTACGGTTGAGTCTGTGACCTGGTCAGATCATGAGCTCCTCGTTATGGAATGGCGGTTGCAAGCCACCGTGAAATCACGTAGGTGGCGCTGTAACGATACCCTCATGAGGGACCAGGTGTTTAGGGAATTCCTTAGGAATGAAATGAAGGCCTTCTTCCTATCGAAGGACACAGGGGAGGTCCCAATGGTCTCAGTCTGGGAGGCAGCGAAGGCCACCTTCGGGGGTCTCCTCATTGCAGAGGGCATGAGCAAGAAGTGAGAGAGGGCCCTGATAGAATCCAGACTCCGGGAAGACCTGCGGGCCATGAGGGCATAGCTCACCAAGGGAAACATAGACCGCGAAAACCTCCTGAGTGAAATTAGAGAGAAGAGACAGGCTCTGCATACAATCCTGATTGAAGAGGTAGTTAAAAAATGAGATACACGAAGCAGAGATACTACGAGAGGGGCAACAGGGTTGGGAATCTTCTGGCACACAGGCTGAGGGGAAATAGGGCGGACAGACACATAGAAAAGGTCAAGGACGGGGCGGGTAACACCCAGATAAAAACTGAACATATAGCAGAATCATTCACGGCCTTTTATAGGTCCCTCTATACCAAACAAGAGGGTGAATCACTGGATTAAATTCGAAAATATCTTGATGACCACCCCCTACCCAAGCTCACAGACCTAGAGAGAGAGAGACACTGGACAAGGAGATAACGGAGGAGGAGGTGGAGGAGGCCATCAAAAAGCTTAAAATAGGCAAGACCCCGGGGGAAGACGGGTACACAGCGGATTTCTATAAACAATTCCAGTCCGAACTAACCCAACCACTGACCAAATTATTTAACCATATCAAAACCTTAGAAACCATTCCACCGACATTCTTGCAGGCCATAAACACAGTTATCCCTAAGCCGGGCAGATATCCAGCGGAGTGTGGCTCATATAGGCCCATCTCGCTCCTGAACACAGACGCCAAGATCTTCACCAGGATCCTGGCGACACGTCTCGAACGGTGTCTCCCCCGGCTGATCCACCCCGATCAGGTAGGCTTCGTAGTAAATAGACAAGGAGCGGATAGTGTGCGCAAAACCCTGCACATATTGAGCTCAAATGAAGTGAAATCTGATGGTGCCCTTCTCCTGTCTCTAGACGCGGAGAAGGCGTTTGACAGGGTGAGCTGGGCCTTCATGGAGGGGGTTCTATCGTCCTTGGGGATGGGACCCAGGTGGCGGGGATGGATGACGGCCCTCTACTCCTGCCCTTCCGCTAAAGTGGTGGTCAATGGAAGAGAGTCAGAGTCCTTTCCTTTAGAGAGAGGCAGAAGACAGGGATGCCATTGTCCCCCCTCATATACGCCCTGGTGATGGAACCTTGGGCTATAGCAATCAGGACTAACAATCAGATCCAGGGTGTTAAGATGGGGGGAACTGACTACAAAATAACCCTGTTTGCCGACAATGTCTTCCTGTACCTCTCTAAACCATCCCATTCTGTCCCAGAGGTGTTGAATAGTCTGGAGCGATATGGTTCCCTGGCAGGCTACAGGGTCAATGTAGATAAATCAGTGGCGTTCCCAGCAGGCCAGCTCAACGAGACCGAGAGACAATACATCGATAACCTTCCGTTTTGTAAACGTACAGAGGGACTCTCCCACCTGGGGATCCAAATTCCATCAGACCTAGGGGATCTCTTCAAAGTAAACTACCTGCCCCTATGGAGGTACATCAAACAACACCTGGGATGCTGGTCAAAATCCGGTCTCTCATGGATGGCTCGCCTCAACTCCATCAAAATGGTAATCCTCCCCAAATTCTTGTACCTGCTTCAAATGCTGCAAAACGAGATACGAAACCCATTTCTCCTGGAGATCAAGCGGGCCCTTCTCCGTTATCTATGGGCCGGTAAATCCCATAGAATTGCTTACGACTCTCTCACAAGACCCAAAGATGAGGGTGGGGTGGGTTTCCCCGATCTTGAAACCTATTATAAGGTGTCACAATTGCGTGTCCTTGTTGACCACTTGATGACTGGCCCAAAGAAACAATGGGTAACGTTAGATAACACACTCTTCTTGCCGGTCACATTGGACGAATGGCTATGGATCCCCAAGACATCTATTCCAAGAAGGGTTCTGAAACACCCAGTGTTGGGAGTGCTGTGGTCCATTTGGAAGGAAGGGGGTTACCTGAGATGGCTCACAACGTGGCCCTTACCTTTGAGCTGCATCTGGGCTTCACCACTTTGGGAAGGGATCAACGAACCACTAGCCTTCCAGCAATGGTATGAGGTGGGTCTTTGTAGGGCCGGACAGCTTTGGGTGGATGGGGTGTTTATTTCTCTAGTTGACTTGAAGGACGCCTGGGCCTCCCTAACCTCTCCCCCTTTGGATATTTACAGCTCAAGGGTGCCCTTACCGAGAGCAGATGGGGAGACACACTTAGGCGGGACCTAACCGATTTTGAGAAATTCCTCATAACGCACAAAGGTACCAAGGGGGTGATATCGCAGCTTTATAGCTTCTTGCTGTTCTCTACCCCACGGGACCCCCCATCTTCCCAAGTACAATGGGGGAAGGACCTAGGCACCCCTATAACGGAAAAGAGATGGACCAAGATCTGTAGGCAGGCACACCGCTCCACAACTGCACCACAATACTGCCACCAGTCCCTGAAGTTGATACACAGATGGCACTACCGCCCACAAAGGATAGCCAGAATGAGAAAAGGTTACGACTCCAACTGCTGGAAATGCCATGTTGAAAAGGGAGACTATGTCCGTATGTGGTGGAAGTGCCAGGTGGCACAAACCTATTGGAGTGAGGTCCTGTCATGGATAAGGGGAGTGGACGGATTGGTGAGAACTCTGTCCCCCTGGCTGGTGTTGTTCGGTATTGAGGTTGAGGGGGGCCCCAAGGTCAAACACAACCACATGTTGCAGGTCATGCTAGTCGCGGCTAGATGCTGCTGGGCCCAGAAATGGAAATCACCCCGACCTCCGGGGGAGGGGGAGTGGGTAGCGAAAACACGAGCAATCTACGATATGGAGTATTTGACCCACCTGATCGATGAATCCAAATCTAACATCGAGGCCCTATGGCTGCCATTTTTTGACAAATACGGGAAAACAGCCTGAGGCACGAGTAACCATCTCAGACGGTTCTCTTGATGGGAACAACACTATCAGGGCAACCACTTTGGAGTGGGAGGAGATCAATTGTTACAGGACATGTGACTCTTATATGTTGGACCTTATATTTTGAGCACTGTTTCTCTCTCGGAAGCAACCCTATGCTCGCATTGTATCCTCAGATGATGTGCTGGACCCTGTTGTTGTTATCTACCATTAAAACATGGCGTGGGATAGAGGGGGCGGGTATGGGAGGTGGGGGGGAGGGGAAAGTTGTGTCCTCACCTTGATTTATATGGATGTTTGCATTATTGTTTGAATTATGTCATAACTGTAAAATTCTAATAAAAACAAATTTTCCAAAAAAAAGATGTGTGCCCCATCTCACTTCTCATTTCTCTCCTGCATACACTTCCCATGACAATAGCTTTGGGTTATAGGTAGTGTTTTCAGTGGCATTTAATAGCCAAAGCTAAAGAGGGCATGTTAGCTTTGAAAGGGCTACTTCATGACTTAGGCGTAAGGGTAATTTCATTTGATAGCTAAGAACTACCTTTTGTCAAAGGTTCATTGTGATTAATATGCCTCTATTGGAACACTCCACAGTTGAAGTTGTGTGAAAAGGTGAACAATCTAAAAATACTTGTAAAAAATGCCACTGCCCCTTTTTAGGGGCTCTGTGGTAGTTGTTCTCACAAAAAAAAGAAGCTAATGGATTTCTGAAGATCAGCATAGGTTCAGTTTCAGGTTTGGCAATCACTTAAAAGCTCACTCTGGGGAGAACGATCCCTAACTCTGCAGGAATAATAAATAACACAAACACCAAAACTCATGGAAATGGAGTCCAGCTTAATAACTATAGGCTGCAATAGCACGAAAGAAGAGGTGAAGAATATTTCAATTGAATGTCACTGTTATTGATCTTTTTTAGAAAAATCGACAAAAATACACACACAAATACATAACAAATACAAACATATATCAACACTGCCACAATAATTAGCAATTTATAAAAAAAAGACACATCAGTGCCCCGTAAAACACAAGAACAAAAGTTGAAAGTGAAACCATAGCTGGCAAAGAACATAGTAAAGCAAGACCTCAATTCTGTTTTTTTTATTTTTTTCCAGTAAAAAAACTTTGTTAAACGGACGTTATGGTTCAAAGTAAAAACAAAAAACCGCTGAAATTCGCCAGTTATGGTAAGCTAAACAACCATAGCTCGCGCCACCGTGCACTCCTAACATTAACACCCAGGACATCAAAGATGACATCACAAATGTCATTGATGACATCACTGATGACATCACATGTCTGGCTCCCCCTTTTTTCCTTTACTGACATATCTAGGCCACATGGTTCTGTTCAGTAACAGTCAAGAACTAAAAATTGAAAATATACTATATTTGTAGACTTATCCTTCAATTAAGTTCTTACAATAATTCCCTTAGGTTCAAGTCACATCATATGAAACATATACATAGCGGAAGACACCGGTTTGAAATAAAGTAATCCTTTCTGTGCATGAAGATACTCATTAGGATTATCAGCACTTTCTCATACTGTACTTTCCTGTATATAACCATATTTGTATACATTGTACTCACACTTCTTTCCTTAGAGACCAGTCACTTCATGTGATACACATACATACAGTAAGTAGCAGCTTTGAAAAAGAGCAATCATTTCTCTGCATATACTCATATTTGTATCTGTTGTTGTCTCTTTGTGTTTTTTCTGTAATAATGCAATTATGTATTAAGTGGGTTTTATTAGCTACTTATTACATATTTCACAGTACACAAAACTGTAATAAAAAAACAGATATTCATTTCACTATTCAACATGGCACGATTATGAATATTGCACCTTCATCATGTATGCTGCACACACTGCTTATATTTCTACATGAGTAGCTTAGTATACTGGATTGAACTTCAGAATAGAATGCTATTTATATCAATGCATTGCTTAGTGCACTCATTAGCTCATGATATTTATTCCAATGATCCTTGACACTTTTTGGTCAACATTATAAGAATAATAAGATACCAAAATTGGTGCACTCGTGATATGGTAGACTTTTTATGAAAATAGTAAAGAAAAGTTGTCAATTTGATTTAAGGTGCGGGGGAGGAACTGAGATCCTGGCACAAGACCTCCACAAATAACAAAAAAAGAAGGAGAAGGCTCAAGCTTTGAACCCTCCCGCCCGTGCACACTTTTATGTGTTGGCTAAACCAACTACTATGACCTCAGAACAGTTATTTCTGTTTGTAAATAACAATAATAAACCAAAACAAATTTTATAGGACACATAAGTCTATATATTTTGTTTTCGGTTACAAATAAAATTTAAAGACAAAAGCAATCACAATGTTATTGAAGAAAAGGAACAATTTGAAGAAGTGTTGCCAGTAGTGTGTTTTCATTTGGCGACGCATTTCGAGGATGAACACCTCTTCTTCTTAGGCCTAAACAGACTATGAACAAATGTATAAATTACCAAAAATAGTATATAACACAGTATATTTGTACATTCATACTTGAAGAATTGAGTTTTAAGGTTGAAGAAGCCAATTCAATTGTAGCGCTATTTCCAAAATATAAGCATTAATAATGCTAGTGTATTTACATTCACATTAGTTTATGTTGCATAAAGTTCAAGTGACCACAATAAATCTGAAATAATCAGTAAAGTTGATTCCTAATAAACCAATGCTGGCTCCTAGGTAGGGCCTACTGCCTGTGTGGAGGGAGATCCCAAGTTACCCACTAATCGTCAACCCAAATAATGATTGAAAAAATGGTCTAGATTACCTCATAGTATAGAAGAAATGATGGAAGTGCGATGTCTATCACCCCGAAGGAAGGAGGTGGTAGTGCGTATAACAAAATGTGGAAGGCTGCTTCCAAGTGTGCGTGATGGCGTTCAACCAAATGAACAACCTGGGCTAGCTCAACCTGAAAAAAATATAGAAATATAATGGAAGAGAGATGTCAAGGAATGATGGTGTACAACCTTGTAATGGCATAAAAAAAGATACCCTGTGGTATCCAATTGATACTACTAATTTAATATAGACAGGGAATGACCATCATACCCTCCAATCGGGGGGTCAGCGTGGTTGCTATATAAATGCAGGGCGAGTGTTAGTATAATGCGCAAATCCATCTTGTATAAATAAATTACAATTTTATAATATTGTCTGCAAATTTAAAAGGAACAATTTATTTTGAAGATGCTCGCTAATCCAAAGTGGCCGTAGACGGCTGTCCGAGTAGCACAGGATTTCCACAGTAGCTTCAATGGAAACAATAACGGTCTGAAAAAGGCATATAATAGAAAAAAAATGAAAAAAGTAGAAATAGATAGAAAGTGTATATTAAAAAGAGTGAAGAAAAAATATGTAAGTAAGCGAAAGTAGCTTAAATAGTGGACGTACCTAGACAGTGGAAAATGTTGTTCATGCAAGTTTAGACAGAATTCCTGTTCAAGAGCCGGGAGAACCATGTTATGAATGCGCGGAAAAAATTCATTAATGGACAGGCACAGTCTTCGATCGGTTCCAAAGCATCCAAGCTAAAGTAAGGTAAGTAAAAAGTACTATACATCAGGGTTATAGAATAGTTATTTGGTAGAAAGAGCCCTAACGTTCTGATCTTTGTATTTTAGGTGCGATCGCTCTTACCTATAGCCGTACGATCAGGAAAATGATTCCAACTCCGCGCTGAAGCATCGGTGACCATTACCATGGTAACGCAATTCGCCATTTTAAACAAAGTAACGTGATACACGTGCAATGAGTTATCCAATCAGCTTACGTCGACAATAGAAACCAAAGAAGGGACTGACGATGTCCATCAGGATTTAACATGACCGCCATGTTTAAATGTTTTAAAGGAAGGTAAATAACGTATATTCATTGTCCTGAATTACAAGGAAAGAGTCTATCCCGAGATATTGCACATGGGATGGTGTGTAAACATCAATGGAGAAAGTTTATGAGGCACATAATAATAGAAAGGGAACGGACAAATCAAGTCGAAAATGAATATTTAGTGATAAATGCAAAATGACAAGGATCAATTGCAGCGTTAAGAGACAAAGTGAGCGGATATAGAAAGGACCATACACACGGTCTATATTCGAGTTTAACGGCCAATGGGATCACTTTGTCCATTTTCACACAAGCTATTAGTAATTAAAGTGTTATTAAAGGATAAATCACAAGCTGATTTGAAAGAAAACCAGCAGTTTTTGACCACTCAGAAAAAGGGTACCTACCCATGTCTTAACTGTACACACTGCAACAACATCACCAAGGGGAACCTGCTTTCCCATCCACAAACAGGCAAGAAAATAAAGATTCATGATTACTCCACCTGCATGACCCATGGGTCATTTATACTATCAAGTGCCCTTGTGCTAAACTTTATGTAGGACAAACAATGAGACCAGCCAAGGAACTTTGGTCAGAACATAAATCAAACACATGAAGTAATAGCCAACAATCACAAGTGGCAAGACATTTTAACTCTGAGCACCATACCATTGCTCAGATGAGATTTCAAATTCTTGAAGTTGTAAAAAAAAACAAAGAGGAGGTGATTACCACTCCATGCTCCTTAGGAGAGAACTTTTTTGGATTAACTATTTAGACACTGTACACCCCAAGGGTCTTAATGAAGAACATTCACTTAACTGTGTCCTATAAGGTAAACCCATTATGACTAGAAACAGGTTTATGAATTTGTACATTTCATTTGTTTTAAATCTTTATTGTGATTTTTTATACTGGGTACTCCATAGTACATCATCATGGATGTTTTAGTGAATTGATCATACAAATATTTGTTTCTCTTTGTATGACAAAAATGTATCTTTTGTATTACATACTCTCAAGTACAAAATATTTAACTAGATATACTGTTTGAGATTTCTGGATTATGTTGGATTCACCATATAATGCTACTGGATCAATTGTCCCTGACATTTATTCCAATAGCACTTACAGACAAATTATAAATATGTCCATTTCAAAAAAAACTTTTTTGCCCGTTGCATACACTTTGTGACACACATCAGCTTGTGATTTATCCTTTAATAACACTTTAATGCCTAATAGCTTGTGTGGAAATGGACAAAGGGATCCCATTGGCCGTTGAACTCGAATATAGACCGTGTGTATGGTCCTTTCTATATCCGCTCACTTTGTCTCGTAACGCTGCAATTGATCCTTGTCATTTTGCATTTATCACTAAATATTCATTTTCGACCGGATTTGTCAGTTCCCTTTCTATCATTATGTGCCTCATAAACTTTCTCCATTGATGTTTACACCCCATCCCATGTGCAATATCTCTGGATAGACTCTTTCCTTGTAATTCAGCACAATGAATATACGTTATTTACCTTCTTTTAAAATTTTTAAACATGGCGGTTGTGTTAAATCCTGATGGACATCATCAGTCCCTTCTTTAGTTTCTATTGTCGATTTATGCTGATTGGATAACTCATTGCACGTGTATCACATTACTTTGTTTAAAATGGCGAATTGCGTTACCATGGTAACGGTCACTGATGCTTCAGCGCAGGGTTAGAAGTATTTTTCTGATCGTACGGCTATAGGTAAGAGCGCTCGCACCTGAAATAGAAAGAGCAGACCGTTAGGGACTTTATACCAAATAACTATTCTATAACCCTGATGTATAGTACTTTTTAATTACCTTACTTTAGCTTGGATGCTTTGGAACCGATCGAAGACTGTGCCTGTCCATTAATGAATTTTCACCGCGCATTCATAACATGGTTCTCCCGGCTCTTGACCCGGAATATTGTCTAAACATGCATGAACCAACTTTTTCCACTATCTAGGTACGTCCACTATTTAAGCTACTTTCGCTTACTTACATATTTTTTCTTCACTCTTTTTGATACACTTTCTATTTATTTCTACTTGTTTCTATTTTTTTCTATTATATTACTTTTGCAGACCTTTATTGTTTCAATTGAAGCTACTGTGGAAATCCTGTGCTACTCGGACAGCCGTCTACGGCCACTTTGGATTAGCGAGCATCTTCAAAATAAATTGATCCTTTTGAACTTGCAGACAATATTATAAAATTGTAAGTTATTTATACAAGATGGATTTGCGCATTATACTAACACTCGCTCTGCATTTATATAGCGACCACGCTGACCCCCCCGATTGGAGGGTATGATGGCCATTCTCTGTCTATATTAAATTAGTAGTATCAATAGGATACCACAGGGTATCTTTTTTTATGCCAATACTAGGTTGTACTTTAGAATGGCTTGAGGAGAATTTCCCACATGGTGAAATGTCTGAAGATAGTAAAACTAATGGTAGCCACTTCTCTATATAAGCAAATTAATAAGCATTACTTACACTTAGCATATATATATATATATATATATTTTAAACAGACCATACAAACAATGAAAACAACACACAACAAGATTCTTTAGAACAAACTCTCCAGTGCATGGAAGAAAAAATGAACAAGCTCATGACAAATTTCCACCTTTTGAAAGATTTTGTGGAGGACCATATAAAAGAAAAAATTAGAGACCATCGTGCAACATGTACCTGTCCCCCCCTTTCCATATCCCAGTCAATTATCCCCAAGCCCTCACCACATAGAAAAACTTTTTGATGAGATTTCCATCCCTTCATCTCCTCCTATCAAACCTCTTGAAAACCCCAATTCCCCTGTGTTTGTGTCCATTTCTGCTACCCCTTCTCTATCATAAATTGTACATATAAATAATATAATTAAAAATAAATGTTATGTATGTGTACATTTAGTCCTTTGGGTTTTTTTTTTTTTTAAATGTTTTGGTGTCCGCGGACAACAAGGGTGTCCTGAAATGTTCGTAAGTAAACGAAATGGGGTGTCCTGAGGACACTATACTTGTCCGTATTGTTCGCAGGCGAGTTGAAACTGTTCTAAGAACACAGGCGGTGTCCTGAAATGTTCGTAAATAAACAAAATGGGGGTGTACTGAGGACACTATACCTGTCCGTACTGTTCGTAGGCAGGTTGAAACTGTTCTAAGAACACATCAAGTGTCCCGGGATGTTCGTAAATAAACGAAATGGGGGTGTCCTGAGGACACTATACCTGTCCGTACTGGTCGCAGGCGGGTTGAAACTGGTCTAAGAACAAACGCCTGTCCGTAACTGTACGTTTCACTTGTGTCGCACCTTTAATTAGTTTCAGGACCCGAAGAGTGTCCGTAGAACACCAACGCGCATGCGCAAAACTGTTTCAGTGCATTTGGTGTCCTGTGGACACCTGTTCCCTTCGCGGACATGTTCGCTATGCCATCATGCGACTGCGCCCATGCTGAGCATGTGTTCTGACTGCGGACACTGTTCGTGTCCCTGAAAAATTTAAAACAACCTTTTCATGCAATCCACAATATTTTATAATATTAAATCACCATAGCACAAGTTCCAGACAATAATCCTAACTTTCTACATACTTTTTGGGACTTTGTTAGCCTTTTCTTGGTGTTCGATCTGTCCGCGGACAGGGCGGGTGCCTGCGAAGCGCACACCGGCACCCCTATAAAAGGCCACACCCCAGAGCTCATCCTCATTGTGTTTCTGGCTAACTGAAAGAACAATGTACTTTGGCTGCCAATGTTCCTGATTTTTCAGAAACCTGATGGAAACCATGGCCACTCTGCTTTAACCTGGTGCTACATCTGCCTCAGCACCGCCCCCACCCCCTCCACTCCCACCACCTCCCCAAGGGCCTGAAGAGGGGAACAGGAGTGAGGATGTAGATGAGGATGAAGAGGATGAAGAGGATGAGGTAGTGGAAGTCCCTACTACCAGCACTCGCCATGACTCTTGGGTGTGCCAGTTATTTACCATTCATGCAACGAGTGCAATGGTGCTCAGTCGCGGGAGGCTTGGTTCGTACAGCTTTGGTACGACAACTATGAAGCGAACCTAAGGTCGTTCCACGGTTTGGCCATTCGCAAGGTTGTACCTTGCGAGGAGCCTAGTAGGTTGAGATCCTCTAGTACATCCTCTGTTTCCAATCCTGTCACCACAAGGAACACTCCTGTGGGAGAGCGTATCCCTCCAGCTGCCTCACAGGCCATTCGCAATGCTGATGACCATTACCTTTCGAGGGTCACAGTTGTGTGTATGTACTGTGACACAGTACTCTGCAGGGGGGAGAGACTTTGTAGTGCTTTCGAGACTACGGTCTCAGAGTACGAGAAGACCTGCCCACTACCTATGTAAGGCCGACCCTACATCTTCCTCTCTCCACCTTCCCTTTCTTACCCCGTGGCTGGTGTCCCTCCTTTCCCCTCCTCTCCTAGTGTGTTGTGTGTAAAAAACCAAAACAAATTAAAAACAACAAAAATAAAAAAAGGCTCTTTTCAGAGCTGCCTTTCACAGTTTAAAAATAGAAGTGCCAAATAAATGGAGCAGGGCCCTGTGTATTTTTTAAAATGTTGGGGTGCTGCCCTATCATAACCATTGCACTTTTCTCTGGGAGGAAGTAGTGGCTCTGAAAAGAGCATTTTGGTGGTGTTTGTTTGTGTTTGAAAAATGTGAAATGGTCAACACCTACTGCAAAATGGATGACTGTAATTCCAAAAAAGGTTGCAATGCATTTTGTACATTTCTCAGAAAAATCTGATTGCCAGCATGAGTAAAATGAATTCCATCTCTGCGAAAAATGTATGTGCTACGAAACATAAAACAAAGAGGACATGCCAACATCTCTTAGAAAGACACAAACAGCCTTATTGACATTGTGCCTCGCTTTCTCCATTTGTGGACCAAATGAAGAAGAACGCAGCCACATTTGTCTCTGTGCAATCCGAGAAAAAATTACTTGAGCATTTGGAAACATGTCCATGACCTTCCCAAGTCCTTCTTTCATTGCAAATTGCAAAGAAATTCCAGTCACAAACTATTCCCTCCACAATGAATTATCATTATGTCTGGATGATGCTCTGTCTCCAAAGTAGCACAGAGAGGTACCAAGTCCATCCACTTCATTCCACGCACTCCATGCCAGTGCACTTCCACATGTGGGAATCCAAGATCTACGGCTACTCCACAGCTTTCTGCATGCACCTTCAACCAATGTCTCCATGAATCTCCCAAAATCTAGACGATCTGTTTTCTGCCATAGCTATCTGTTCTTCTCTCAGGAAAAAGACTTTCTGACAAACTCTCTCCTGACACAACTCACCCACTAAACTTTACTTACCAATCCCTTGCTCTGCTCATTCTCATTTGCATACCTTCCCACCCCAAAATCCCTGTATGTAACACACGATGTCCGCGGACTACTGCCATGTCCGCGGACATGTTGTAATATGGACAGCCCTTCTACCATTTCCACTTCACTCTCTGTGCCATTCCCTGATTGGATACAGCTAAACAGTCACACAACCATCCACCAATCAGATCCAAGACCTCTACATCTAACTCCATCATCATAGATCAGCACTTCAAATGTACTGTTAATCACTCTGAGTACAAGTGTCATATCATTGGAAAGCACCTACTAAAATAACTACTGTACAAGTCTCCAAGATTTCTACTTGCAGGTGCATGCATATCCATATGCATGAACACAAACTACAGGTATGCATATTTTCTGTATAGTAATTCTTATAAATGCATGTAAACAGATTAACTGCCTTTTAACCTGTAATCTATAAAATGAACAAACTGTCATTTTTCCCATCTGCTATAATCAACTGTCACTTCCAAACCTATCTGCTATTTAATTTCTTTTTACACAGATTTGCAAAGCATGTTGAACTAACATATTTAAAGTAAAATATAAAGACTGCACATAGTCAAATAAAATTGCATGCACACACTATGTCTAAATTAACATCAGTACTATAAACACACAAAATTACTAATTTCTTTCCTTTACAATTGCAGTGAAGACTACTCTTCTGAAAAGCAGCAGCAGAATCTGAAGTACAAACAACAACTCAGAAGAAACCTGCTGATTCCACACAAAAATGTAAGTTAAATACCACCATACTATTTTTAATGTTACTCAGATACACTGTGGGGTTCATTCATGGTATTTCTACGCCAAAAAACAGAGATTGTGCACCATTCTGCCCACAAAACCCCATTTGTTAAACAGGGATTTGCAGGCAGAATGGCACACAAATCTCAGTTTTTCGGCACACAAATGCAATACCTCAGCCCCTAGAATGTTAGTATTGTAGAACAAAGAACTGCTTTAATTCTATACCATTAGATTTACTATTTGTGCTTCTCCTCACCACTAGCTTACTTTCTACTGTCATCTGAACCCCAGTATAGTAACATACAAATTCAAGAATAGCCATCCCAACTAATTGTAGTTGCCCAATGCACAATCACACACCATCACATACATCTTTACCATCATACTCAGACACTCATGCACACAGCACACATACATTGCAGAACAGCCCAACCCATACCTTCTTTATTTTTTTCAACTGACCCCAAAGAATGCCTACCAAAATGCAAGTCCGTAGAAAGCTACGCAGAAGTAGAGCAAATGAAAATAGAAGTGTCCAAAATAAGCATCCATCTCTCGCAGAATTTGTACAAAAATTTCAAAGAAAACATATAATACAGTCATTTAGCGAAAAAAACAAGCTTCAAGTACAGAAACGTTGCCTCCTCTATCAGAATGTAAAACGAAACAGAAAACAATTAACAAGAATTCAGCTACCACTACTGATAAAACTGCTCCTATAAATCTTGATATAGTGCCAAGTAAGCATACCAAAAAAAGTATTTTTGCAAAAATGTTCCGCCACAGAGTCCTTCAAAATCTAAAAACAGGAGAGAAATCATGCACAACCCTTAAAACCTACCGTAGAAAATTAATCTTAGAAGCTTTGATAGACAGTGCAATCCTTCTCAAAAGAAAGTTATTTATTTTAGTGTTAAACAAAATGAAACCACTGACAAAACTAATGACTAAATTACAAAAAAGACTTCTCAATAAATGAAATGTAATCAAAAATATCTTTTTAAATATCTGTGGAGGTGAATGGAGTCACAACACAAGCACAGAACCTTATTTTAGTGAAGAAGCATACAAACAAAAGCAAACAAATACAATTGCTATACATAGCAGTGGGTGAGGTTAGGAAAAGTTAATAATACCATAATGGAACAAGAAATACTGCTTACAAAAATATCCCCAGAAAACTCAGAATTACCTCTCCATTCGACTGAACCAGAACGTCCAGTATACAAATGGCCATGCACGTCAATGTATAACATTCCCAAAAAATCTTTCAAGTCTTTACGCCAATTCCTCCATCAGTATGTGAAAGCCAAAGACAAAATCAAAATCAAACTACTGCAAAATATGGATATCTGCCCAGTGCGCAAATACACAGGACTACAAGGACATTCATTAGCCTGCATTTCAGGACCTATTTGCAAAACTAACTTCCATCATATCAAAATGATATCAACACATCATTCAACTATAAGAAATCTAGTCTATAAACAGTACTATGCTAAAAGTCCTGCTTTAGCACTAGCCAATTTGAATAACATTCTTCTACATGGTACAGCCAAAGACCTACTCGAAGAAATCGACTATATCCAGAAAAAATATTTTGGAAGTGAAAGCCACTTACAAAATGCAATAGCTTTACAACAGACTAGCAACAATTCTATGCATGGCAACCTTCTACTACACACATACAAAAAAGAAACACTGAAATTTTAAAGTACATCTGCTGCAGTACCAAACCATGTGTGTGTGTGTGTTGCCGCAAAAACTGTAGACCTAACATACAAAATAGAAGACAATGAAGATTCTAAATGGTTTGAATTAGCTCTTTACCTTATTACAGAAAACAAATACGAAATAACTGACCCCTTAATCCTTTGAAGTTACTGTACTTTAAAACTTCACAACAACCAAACTCCTTCACGTGCTATCACAAATCATTTGGAATTATTCCCACAACCAAAACCCCTACAACAAATCAATGTATATGAGAGCATCATAATTCAAACAGTGCACCCCTTTCAAGCAATAATATGCCTTCAACCAAAAACAGCAAAATTACCTCCCTCTGAATTGGTGAAAGGCATTTGTGGCAAAGTATTGTATTTACCATTAGATCTAAAACAAAATGTGCACACTCTGGGAGTGCAACGTACAATAGAGCAATCTTTAATTATCTTAGTAAATGGTGTACCTACACAAGACAAAAACATTTGGCAACAACTGGAAGACTTACATAAAGTTAGACAAACCTTGCAATATCTAAAAGACAATAATGAATACTACAAAGAAATGAATATTGAAGAAAACATGAAGGAAACCACTGAAATAATTCAGGAGTCACCAGAAACTGGTCAATTTGAGCTTCTAGATCCTGCTACAGTATCCAATATTTTAGACCATTATACAATTAATCCATTGCTCTCTAATGACACCGTAGAAGATGCACTAGAAACTTACCAAATGCGACAAATGAAAGGATCACCAATCAGCATATGGGAAAAAGTATATAAGCACATGATTTTCCTCTACTCTTTCCTACTGGCAAAGGAGGAAAGTACCATGGTAGACCTATTCAAACAACATCATCAGAATACCACTCATTACAGATGTATTCTGAAGATCCAGATTAAGACAGATTAGTTACGGAGTTGCACACACATTAAAATCAGGAACCCAGTTTCAAAATATGTCAGCTACGCAATTTTTACAAAAAGTGCAAGAAAAAGATGAGGTTTTACAATCAACTATTACAAATCTATTAGCAAACATGCGTGGTACTAAAGAGTACTGGTTCCAACATCATGGAGATGTATGTTCTATGATAACAAAACTTGGCCCACCCACTTGGTTTGTTACATTAAGTTGTGCAGAATATGCATGGGAAGATTTACATGATTTCCTACACATATCAAACAAAAACAAAACAAACATAGATATACTAACACCTGGAGAACTTTGTTCTCTAGATCCTGTTAATGTTTCAAGATATTTTCACCATCGCTTCATTGCTATGCTACACTTTATTTGTAATAAAACTGTTCCTCCCCTCCGAGAAGTGCAACACTTCTTTTGGAGAAAAGAATACCAAGCCAGAGGAGCACCTCATATCCACATTATTTTATGGATTAAAGATGCTCCTAAATTTGGTCAAGACAATGATGCCGCTGTGTTACAGTTTATTGAAAAATATGTCACTTGTGAAATTCCATCGGAAACACAAATTTTACAATTTCAAAGACAAATATTGTCGTCACAAATACAAAAACAAAGGGAAATACTACACCAAATGTCGCTTTGGTTTCCCTAGACCGGTTACAAAAACAGGTCAAGTGAACAACTTCATGTTTTCAGTTAGACATAGTGTTAAAGGTAAATCACCTAAACATACATATTACATAAAAAGAACAGAAGAAGCAAAATATATCAATGATTACAATGCAATCATTGCCCGCTTTTGGAATGCAAACATAAATGTGCAGTACATTGCAGACAATTCCACTGCATTTGCACGATATGTTACAGCATACTTAACCAAAGCAGAAAAAACAGAGCTTCAAGACCTCTGGAATGACCTGTCATCAGACAAAACACTGTCCCAGAAATTGTACAGCTTGGGCATAGAAATGCTCTCCCATAGAGAATGTGGCTCCTATGAAGCAGCAGATCGTTTAACCGGTACTGCTTTGTATGGAAAATCTGAAAATATAGTATGGCTAAGTCTTGGTCCTGCTAAATCTAGAAGAAGAGTTCTCAAATCATACGACAACATAGAAACAATAGCCAAAATGATCCCAACAGCCAAGACATTTTGAAAAACAATTTGCTGGACACATACTACCCAAACAGAAGTACCACTTTGGAAACCATGTGTCTATACCACATAGCCCAAAACTTCACATGCAAAAATAATATAAAACCTGATGAAAAAAAAAGTTAGATACAGAGTGACAAATTGTGAAGGCAGCTTAGTAAAACTCACCAAACCAAGTTTAATTAATCATATCAAGTTGTCATTAAAGACTCCTCAACATAAAGAACTATATTACATGTCCCTGCTACAACTCTTTAAACCGTGGAGAAAAGAAGAAGAAATACTAGATAACTATGACTCCTATGACGACGCTTTCAAAGCAAATGAAAGCACTATAACCGATGTAAACTTTACACACTACAAAACAATGTTGCACAACGAACAGCAACACAAAGAAGAACTCCAGGCCCAACTAGATAAGGACACTCCTGACAGTAGTCAACCTTCTGTATCAGGAAGCCAAGAACCACTGGGGCAGCCACTAATAGCAAATGAGGCAGAATTAGTTATGACAGAAGTAGAAAACACCATGGCCCTCATTACAACACCGGTGCTAAACCATGGCGCTATTAGCACCATGGTTGGTGCCGGTGTTGTAACAGGTCCGCCATGGTTCAATGGGGAATTACCACCCCATTCCAAGGTTGGCGGGGCAGTAATTCCCCATTGACCCATGGCCCTTCCCCATTCACATTTTCGCCCCATAGGGCTCTATGGGAATGGGGAAGGCGATAAGTAGGGTACCGCAAATTGCGGTACCGTACTTAGCACCAAGGTCCCTTTGCGGGTCCCTACTTTTACGGCTGATGTAGACGTTAAGGTCGGGAGCTGCAAAGGGACCTCGTAGTAAGGCGCTAAATGTTTAACGGCGCTGCAGCCTTTTACGGCCAGGGTCGTAATGAGGCCCCATGTGTAATCAAAACTAAACAATGGGCAGCGTAGCTTTTTTCAAGAAGTAACAAAAGAAATTTCACATGGTGTACAGCATGAAAATAAAGAATGCATCTGCCAAAATTACAAACCTATACTACTGTACGTCAGTGGTGAAGCTGGTACAGGCAAAACATTCTTAATCAAAATCATCAGCAAGTTCCTTCAACAATTGACAAACAACAAACTGTCAGCTGTTGTCACTGCCCCCACAAGTTTAGCTGCCTACAACATAGGCGGTGTCACTTTACACTGATTGCTACTCCTGCCAATAGAACACCAAACCAAATTAGACTATTACAAACTTTCTACAGAAGCTGCAATGGAACTACACAGAGTGTTAAAACAAAGAAAAATGCTACTAATAGATGAAGGGAGCATGGTCTCCAACCTAATGTTGGCTTTGAGTCACCTCAGATTACGAGAAGTACTCAAAACAAACTACGAAGAGCTCTTTGGAGGAAAACACATTGGGGGTCATTACGACCCAGGCGGTAAGTACGCCAACTTTACCACCATGGTGTAAACTATGTTTACACCATGGTGGATGGCGGATTTACCGCCCCATTCCAAGGTGAGTGGGGCGGTAAATCCCCATTTCCCATTTTACCCTTCCCCATTCCCATTTTTGCCCCATAGGGCATAATGGGAGTGGGGAAGGCGCTAATTACGCCACCGTAAATTACGGTGGCGTAATTAGCACCAAGGCGGTTTAGCACCATGGATTTTAACGGCTGCTTAAAGCAGCCGTTAAAATCGGAATCAGGCGTTAAGGGTTAACAACGGCGTTAACCCTTAACGCCTGAGTTGTAATGAGGCCCATTATTGTCTTCGGAGACCTTCTTCAATTGACACCAGTGAAAGGTGAACCTATTTTTAAAACCTTAGGACACAAACTCTGCCGTAAAACTGTTGGCAGCACAGGAAATGTCAACCTTTGGCAACATTTCCAATACAGAGAATTAACAGAAAACATGCAGCAATCTACAGATCTCACTTATGCCAACATCTTAAAAAGTATTAGAGTTGGTATACTATCTCAAGAAGCACAAGCAATATTGAAAACTCAGCACATTCATGCACTTTATGGTGATAATGCTTGTGCTACTGATGTTATGTCAATTGTATGGCCTTAATGCCAACTCTTGCAAGCTGTTTCAAATTCAATGAAACAATGTTAAATAAAGAAATGCAACCAATAATGGAAATTAGCACCACAGACAAACTAGACCTACATGGTATGACACTACCCATGTGTGAGCAAGCCACAACAAGACTAAATAGTTTAGAAAATGTAATCTCCAACACAGCTGGGTTGCAAAAAATATTTAAATTATCCTTAAATTGTAGAGTAATGCTTAAACTTAACCTTGACGTGGATCAAGGACTAGTTAATGGAGCACTGGGTACAGTTGTTGGCTTTCAAACATACCCATGTGACAACAACATTCAGTTTGTCAATATTCTCTTTGACAAACTTTCAGAAGTGAAAAGGATAGAACGCTCAACAGCTCGATTCCTTCTCTTCAAAGACATGTATGTACACAGAGAACAATTTTCTCTAACTCTTGCATACGCAGTCACCATTAATAAGTCACAAGGTCTTACCCTAGACAGAGCATTGATAGATATTGGTAACACAGTCTTTAAAGAAGGCATGAGCTACGTAGCACTATCACGCTTACGTACACTTGACGGTCTATTTCTAATCAACTTTGATGCAAGTAAAGTAAACAGTGATATTCCTTGCATTTTAGAATACAATAGACTATGTTCACTATACACCCCCATCTAAAAACATATCCTGTTCCACAAAAAGTAAAAACGTTGTAAAAGAAAACTAATTCAAACAGAAATGCAACAGGATGTCACTGCATATCCTCCAAAGAGAGTAAAAGAAGCTAATACTTCATCAATTACCACAACCAAAGAAAAACCTATTATTCAAAGTAACTCGGGTACTTCTTCAAAGAAACAACACACATTCCGAAAAAATGACTTGGACACAGACCTATCCGGTCCATTTAAATTTTCAAATATCACTGGTGTGAGTTGCTACGCAAATGTAGCAATGAATAGTCTATTTCAATTGCCACCAATTGTTGACAACATTTACTTACACATTACAGACCAATTGTTTTTGCAAATGTTAGTACTTCATAGAAACGCAACAAATAGTCCTGACAACACGTATAGTGTTCATGGAATAAGACAAGAATTGGACTACTGTGCTGGAATGGTGAAATTCACTATAAACTCACAGGAAGATCCACAAGAATTTCTAATGTCCTTACTACAAGTACTGGAAAATAAAAATATACCTATAGATGAAATCTTTCAGATTTCATACACGTGGAAACATACATGCACTCTCTGCAACAATGTGACACAGGAACAAATCCCTAATGAGCGCTTTGTGTATGTACCCATACCTAATTGTGAATTTGTTCCATTTCAGCAGCTTGTACAAAATGCAATCCATGGTAGATTATGTACTACCTGCAATTCGGATAATCGCTCCACCTTACTAATACAAACACATAGTAAATACGTAATACTAATGCTTCTACATTACAATGCAGATGGTACCAAAAACAACTACAAGCTGACTGGATTCACACATGGTCAAGTATCACTTGGTAAGAACATTTTCACAGCAATAGGTATAATCTACCACACAGGAGCCACAACCAATACAGGTCACTACACTGCATATATATAAAAAAAATGTGGATGGTTCGAATTTAATGATAGTACCATTACTCTAAAGCAGAGATTACCAGCAAATCTTACAAACACTTATTTAATCTTCTTAAAACCAAAATTTAATAACTAATCTGTACTTAAACATTAGCAAAAACTATAAACTGTTAGAATATGTCAACAGCAATCTAACTGCCCCAAGATTCTATAACAACTAAACAGATAAATGAATACCACTAAATTATATTAAAAAAAATAACCAGTTAGAATACGCCAACTGGTATCTAAATGCCCCAAGATTTTGCAATAACCAAACAGATAAATCAATACCACTACATTATAACAAAAAATAGACAGTTAGAATGTGCCAACAGGTATCTAACTGCTCCAAAAAATCTGCAACAAGCCAACAGATAGAACATTAGCCAGAAACGACAAGTGAACACTGAAAACAAACTAACAAATAGACTGTAGAATAACAAACACGTTTTTTTTTTTAATCCGACATGGATTCTAAATAGGAAGGTTAAAAAAAAATAAAAAATGTCTATTATTCAATATTATAAGTCGTTACAAACTACCAATACTAACATGATCTTTTTTTTCATCATAGAAATTGACAAGGAATATATGTACTCCAGTTACCAAACCAAACAGTAATACGTACAACCACTGCAGCATATCACACCCATAGTGGCATATAACTTCGGTGCTTATAAATTTGGTCTTGGCCATGTACCCAAGACTCTAGGCCCTAGCCACAACCACAGCAGCATATCACGCCCATAGTGACCTATAACTTCGGTGCTTATAAATTTGGTCTTGGCCATGCACCCAAGACTCTGGACCCTGCCCACAACCACTACAGCATATCACACCCATAGTGGCTTATAACTTCAGTGCTTATAAATTGGGTATTGACCATGCACCCATGACTATAGACCCAGGCCACAACCACTGCAGCATATCGCACTCATAGTGGCTTATAACTTTGGTGCTTATAAATTAGGTCTTAAGTGCATGGCCTTTGGCCATGCACCCAAGACTCTAGGCCCTGGCCACAACCATTGCAGCATATCACACCCATCGTAACTTATAACTTCAGTGCTTATAAATATGGTCTTGACCATGCACCCAAGACTCTAGGTCCTGGCCACAACCACTACAGCATGTCACTCCCATAGTGGCTTATAACTTTGGTGCTTATAAATTTGTCTTGGGTGCGAAAGTTATAAGCCACTATGGGTGTGATATGCTGCAGTGGTTGTGGCCAGGGCCTACAATCTTGGGTGTATGGCCTACGGCCTACGGCCATGCACCCAAGACTCTAGGCCCTGGCCACAACCACCGCAGCATATCACACCCATAGATCACACCCATAGAATCAAACATTTGAACTATGCCATATGGGCACTTTTTATGTCCGCGAACAATATGAATGTTCTTAGAACAGTTTCAACTTGCCTACGGACAGTACGGACAGGTTTAGTGTCCTTAGGTCATTTCCATTTTGTTTATTAACGAACATTTCAGAACACCGCGTGTGTTCTTAGAACAGTTTCAACTTGCTTACGAACAATACGGACAGACATACTGCCCTCAGGACACCACCCCTATTTTGGTTATTTACGAACATCCCAGGACACTTGATGTGTTCTTAGAACAATTTCAACTTGCCTACGAACAATACAGACAGGCATAGCGTCCTCAGGACACCCCCATTTTGTTTATTTACGAACATCCCAGGACACTTGATGTGTTCTTAGAAGACTATAGGCCCTGCCCACAACCACCACAACATATCACACCCATAGTAGCTTATAACTTCATTGCTTATAAATTTGGTCTTGGGTGCTGAAGTTATAAACTACTATGGGTGTGATATGCTGCGGTGGTTGTGGCCAGGGCATAGAGTCTTGGGTGCATGGCCTATGGCTTACGGCCTACGGCCATGCACCCAATACTCTAGGCCCTGGCCGCAACCACCGCAGCATATCACACCCATAGATCATACCCATAGAATCAAACATTTTAACTATGCCATATGGGCACTTTTTATGTCCGCGAACAATATGAATGTTCTTAGAACAGTTTTAACTTGCCTACGAACAGTATGGACAGGTATAGTGTCATTAGGTCATTCCCATTTGTTTAGCTTTTTGGTCAACATTATAAGAATCCCTTGTACAGAGTTTTCATGAAAAGTAAATGCACATGTGATGTCATCAGTGATGTCATCAATGACATTTGTGATGTCATCTTTGATGTCCTGGGTGTTAGTCTTAGCAGTGCACAGTGGCGCGAGTTATGGTTGCTTAGCTTACCATAACTGGCGAATTTCAAGTTTTTTTTTCGTTTTTACTTTGAACCATAACGTCCCTTTAACAAAGTTTTTTTTACTGAATTTGATAGGTTTTTAGTAGCGCAACTTAATCATAACATCCCTTTAACAAAGCTTTTCTACTGAATATATATATATCATCTCAATGTGAACAAGCGGTCTGTTGCCGCGAAACGCGTCATTGTTTTTGTGTTGCTATCTCTGTCCTGGACATTATATTAATTAAAGCCATTTTTTGTGCCTGTAACACCCTGGCTTCTCTCTCTCTCCCCCTCCTTTTTGAGGAACTAGTGTAGAGTTTGTAGCTTGATGAGCTGTATATAACTTAAGATTACATGGTGCATCACACCTGTCCTAGGGTGGAATCCCTCTTACTGACAGTAGTGATCTGGTGCCTTCCTGAAGGTTCACAGGCAAATAATCCACATAAAAAATGCCATCATTGCCTCGTCTGCAGCGGCCCTTCTTTGCTGTTGATATTTTGTGTTTATGCTTTCTCTTTCCATCGTGTTATTTTCTGTGTTTATTTCCTTTTGCCTTCTCGCTTGTGTCCATGTTTATATATTGTTCTGAGCTCCCTGATGTCACGCGTATGTTAAACTGTCATACATGGACTGGACACAAGGTCCACATTTCCTACATTTCCTCTAAAGCAAGCTCTGGTTTAAACATAAAATGTGACACATTACTTTGTTCTTAATAATTGAACGTTGCATTGCTCACGTCTTTGACAGGTGTGATATTGTCTGTTGTAACTGTGAAAGGCATTCTAGCTAAGATATTTGCCCCGCCACTAAGTAATTTGGGAAAAACAGGCAAGCTGAGGGCGGGACCAGGTTTTGGCTCAATGAAGATATGACCCTCCGGAGGGCCGATGTCTGGCTAAAGATTTCATAAATGTCCGGAGCCAGTGAATGCTACGGCAGAGGTGTGAGGACTGGAGTGCTGAAGTACCCCTGGCCTTGATGTAAAGACTTTGGTGCAGACTTACTCTACCGGCCCTCCAGTGGATATATGATATATGATAGGTTATTTATTATGCACTTAATACCCAGAGGTTTCTAAGGGTGGACCTGGTGATTGAACCTGTGTTGCTCTGTGTCGTCTTGCTTCCAAGGTGAGTCTATCCTCCCGAGCCAAGTACAAAGATGGTGGTCCATGGCGCTACCTGACAGAGGGTGCCGAGTTGTGCCTGAGATTCAATTTGAGGGCAGTGAGCTCTGGACCCAGTGCTACCTCCTGCAGGGGGCGCACTCTCTCAAACCCGCCCCTTCAGGAGCGGACCCAGTGCAGAGCCCTGAGTCACATGGGCCTTGGAGGAGATGCCCAATGTAACGAGGCAGATGTGAGGAGCCATAGGCAGTTACCAGGCATGAAATCGTGTTCTGAATGAGCTGCACCTTCCTTTGCACAAACCATTGCTTTGATGAGTGTGGTGCAGCGTGTAGCAAGTGACCTGCAGGTTGACGCATGCTCATTATTTGCATTATGTCCAACCCTCTCCCTCCATATCTGTATTCTTCTCTTAGAACCCGTGGAGCTGCCGGAATGTCCTGAAGTCTCCATGAGAGGTCAGTGAGGCCCCCTTGCATAGCAGAGCAGCCCAGCAGCGCACCTCCAAGCATCTCAATCCATTTACTAGGTGATACTAAACATACATTTCAGGTTGACCCCTTGCAAGTTACCTGCTCTTCACCAAGCCAAACATCCCTCCCCACCTACCTATGAACCTGTGATGCAGAGCATCCACCTGTTCCATTCATCATGGTCCCCCCAAAATCCAAAGAAGCAGGTGCATCTTCGACCATCTAGGACCTACTTCAACCCTCTGAAGGAGACCTCCAGGGATTTCATACCTCAGCCACTTCAACCAATGGGTTTCAGATGTGAAGTATAATGCTATCCTGCCTCCTACTAACATTAAATCATCATATAGCGCCCTCAATGCAGGAACTGCAAGCTCCTTTCTGCGAATTAACTATAATGTCCGGGTGGTAGAAAAGTGATTAAATGAGCTGGAGACAGCTTTCGTTGACCACTCAGTCCACCATACTTTACCACACACCAGTCAACCATGCTACTCTAGAACACCAATGCCACATAGAGATTACAAATTTTGGAAAACAGCTCAAGACAAAAAAATATTAGACTTTGCTGTATCCCGAAGGAAGTATACAACTCTGATCCGGAAGAATATATGCAAGCTTTGTTACGGTATATCAATAGAAAAATCACACCCCCCTGCACCAAATTCATAGAGGTTTCATGAACATTTAACAGCAAAAAGGGTTGACTCCAGATGGCTCATACGGACGGCTCCATTTTAAATCTAAAGAGCTGATCCTGCAGAAAGTCAGGTCTCAAGACACCATCTCTTTTAGTGGGACCTCCATTAAGCTCTTTCAAGATTTAGGTCCAGGCACCATCATACGCCACTGCCTCATGAAACCACCTATGGATTGTTTACAACCAAGAAAAATATAGGGCACTGAGACGGCCCTAGTTGTGGTCTGCAACGACCTTCTCGAATCTGCCTATAATGGCGAGATTAGCATGCAGGTCATGCTCGACTTGTCTGCAGCATTCGATAAAGTTGACTTCGATTTACTTAAAACCAGACTGTTCTCATTACCAAACATATCTAAAGATGCCATTAAGTGGTTTGCAGTTTGCTACCCAATGGCTTGCAACAGGTCAATCTTGGCTCTTATTTGTCTGACGCACTGCCAGTCACTTATGGAGTACCACAGGGCTCATCACTGTCACCGCTGCTGTTTAATGTTTATATACGTCCTCTGCTTAATATTTTTACTCAACACAATTTACAGTATCACTCATATGCAGATGATACTCAGATTTATGTTTGTTTAAATCAACCAGCAGAGGCAGTGGATCGACAGGTGAAGTGCACCGAAAGAATTCAATGCTGGATGCTAGAAAATAAACTCCAATTGAACCCCTTAAAAACTGAGATTATTATTATTATGTTTTTATTGTTTCAGTTGATTAGCAACTTTTCAATTAAGATTCAAATTTACATTTCCATACATAAATTATGATCACTGTTGTCTGAGGTCTATGTCAGAATAGCATGATAAAAACAAATTCAACATCAAAATAGCCTTGAATTCTATTTTAAGCAAAGAAAGACTAAATAAAAAGGAAGAATTCAAGACTAATATTGTAAACAAACAGTATCATTGTTACAAACTATGATCAGCAATCAAGTAAATGCAAGTGCAACAAATTAATACATGACTAATAGTTTTGTGTTCATCAGCTTCATCTGATATAATCCATTATGCAGAGATCAACAGCTGACTGAAGATCAGCACTATTACGTACAAATCATGGCTACTGTGTCCAAATCTCTTTTCCAAGCTGGTCAATGAATTTGGCTTTAGCTATTTGGACCATCGTTGACTTAGAATGGTACAGTTTGATCCATAAGTCCTGTGATGTCATAGCCATGCAATGGTAAAAATAAGGTCTGAAAAGCAAAACTCACTTGGATAATAAATTATTACACTCAAGTAGTAGGTGTCACAAAGTCTCCTTACACGTTGGTATATGGCAGAAGCGACAGCAGTTCCCTGCTTCTTTAATTGGGTGGTGTTGTGATAGTATTCGTCAGGTTTTAACTAAATTGAGACGGTATCTTAAATAGAACTGTCTATATCGTGGGGCCTGAAATTTCAGCAAGTACTGTTCACTCATTCGAAACTTCTTCTCTATGAATATGAATTCTTTGTAAATCTTGAACTGTGTATGGGAGCGAGGGGTCCTCAGGCCCCCTCGCATCGTACGCTCCTCAGTACAGGGCTTGGACCACGTGCCTCCGGTAGTGGGATTGCCCCTTGCCCTTATGTAAAGTTAACCACGGTTGACTGCTGCATAGATGGGACTACTGAGCAGGACACGGGGCATCCATCTTTTGTGCCCCGTTTCGACTCCATCTTGGGTAAACAGGCCTCACTGTGATAGTACAGCAATGCTCAGCTCCCCTTTCCACCGCAGCAGCCAAGGACAGAGGCACACACACACAAGGCGCGTAGGCAGCTGGCTGGCCCCCACCCTTGCAATCCCCCTGCGAAGGAAAGCTCTGCGCTTCCATTCTCACGCTGAAGCAGGAGAAAGTTGCACCAATCAATATGCTACAGTTTTCTTCCTCTGAGATCACTGTTCGTCTGAGAACCGGCATGTGAAACAGGATGAGCTAAGCACTTTTCTGCTCGATTCGTCCTCATAAACGTGCAAGCCAGCCAACCCTATTAGAACAATTTATTGCCATTCTGACCCTGCTCCCCCTGTAAGGTATTTCATTCAAGTGCTAGACCCTCGCCTGTGCTGCGAAACCTACCCAACACACCCACTACTAACCTTAAGCATTTTTATTACTATATATGTTTTTACTTGTACTAATGAGTTTGAAACCTAGAAGAGATGCGAAACATAGCCTGATTCTTTTACATGCACAATGAAGGTCAAGGCCTTCAATTAAAGCCACAAATGACCTAATTGTACTGACAATGATCACTGTGTGTGACTTATGTAGAAATGTGACAAGTAGCATAAAATGTTTTAAATAATTTGTTATTTAGTATGTAACATATTAGCTTAGGTAGTGACCACAGTGACCGGACCCTGACCTGCATGGAGTGCAAGATGTTTGACGTCCGTCAGCTACTCAGCCAACCAGGAGGAAGAGATGCTACCCACACCTACAGCACCACACCGTCTGGCCAATCGGGTCCATTTAGTATTTTTTGTTAGAGTTACTTTAACTAATATAAATGTTGGCACTAATGTAAATGGAGAGAGCTTTCTGGGTTATTTCCTTGCTGGAGAAATAAACCATCCTCTTGCAGCGGGGTCTCAGTGCCTCTTTCCCCGACAAGGGGTTTTGTCTGCTATTTTATTTTTTCTCTCACACGTAGTAAGACGGGGAAAGGCACCTACATTTTTGGTGACCCCCACAACGTGATTTAGAGAGGTGCCTTGAGACCTGCGCCGCCCGGCAGCGAGATCCAGGGCGCCCCCCAGCAGAACCATCGCCTCGCGGTTGACCAGACTGTGCACACCAAGAAGAAAGGGTCAAGGGTTCCCGGTTGCCGAATACCCGATCAAAAAAGCTGCTCACCAAGCCAGGCCACGGCTTGGTTGGGGGACGGACCTGAGCGAGGTCCGGCCGTGAGCGGCGACCCTCGGAGTACCTGACTGAACACGTGGAGTCCCGGTTGCAAAGACCCCAAATGAAGGTAAGGGGAAATACGAGAAGAAGGGAATTAGCAACAGAGGGAAGGTAGCCAAGAATAGGGTCTGTGTGAGTGACGGTGAGGCTTTTCTGATCTATCCTTTATATGGCCATTAGGTGTTATAAGAAGTGAGTCAAAGAAGAGAAGTGGTATCTTAGCCCATAGGGGGTAGAAGGCGGCGCCGCGTAGCATTTGTCCCGACCAAGTGCAGAATAGAGATAAAGAGAAAAAATAGTAGGGGTCTCGTGTAGGCTCGGAGTAGTTTTTAGAATATTCCTTTTCCGTGGAAGTAAGAAATCTTGAGACATAATAAAGGTGAAAGAGTTGGGGAGTGAATGCGAAATAGTAGATAGTATAGGGAAGAAGAAAAAACAGGGACAGTAACGGGAATAGGGAAAGAACAAACGCGCGCAGGCAGTGCATGTGTATATTGCATGATTATATGTTTGTTGGTCTGCTTTTATGTATATGTCTTGTTGAACACGCTAAAGTATTTTAATACAAGTAATTTGTGATTGATATAAGGTAAAGCAGAAGAAATAAACTGTGAGGGGTGATCAGGTAACACCTCTCAAAAGGCTAATGTGACATATGGTAATTGTAAGCATTGATAAAAAACATATTATTTCCACATATTGTAACTGACATACCTAGTTAGAGGTGGGAAGAGATTCAAAGGTACTAGAATACACAAGAAAGAAAAAGAAACATTGCCATGGGGGGAGTAACACCACTAGCACATATTTGCCAGCACCTTCCACTTTATAGCGACAGGATACAGAAGTATCACGATCAGTGGATCACTGAGATAAAAGGAGACGGGGTTACACCAATTTGGCCAGAAAGAGGATCATTTGCCAAAAGAGTGTTGGACCTAGTATCAACACATTTGCTAGCACGATACAAAGGGAAACAGTTACAGAACTGGAGAGAAGTGTTAGATTTATGGGGAATGTTTGAGGAAGTTTCTCCCACGACAGAGGTAGGTACAAGCCGAATGACAGAAAAGCAGAAAAACCCTGAAGAAGTAGGCGGGACACCAAAAGGGGAATGCTCAACAACTACAACCGAAAACGAAGTAACAAAAATCTATCCCTTAATGACTAGGCCAGCGGTAGGGTTTAGTGAACCCCTGTATATACCTCCCACCGCCACTGCCCAGAGCGGGGAAACAGCCCCCGAACCTCCACCATATGACAAAGGAGGCTTGTACGGCCCCAAGAGCGCACCTCCTATGGACATAGCACGTTTAACAGGTGATTTGAACCGTCAGCTAGCACACGCACAAATTGAAATAACACAGTTAAGAGCTTTATGTGACAAAGGGCAAATGCTGCCAGGGGGAGGGGAGGTACCCCCTCTGTCACTGACAGATCTCACACCTCCGATCAGGGCAGCAAGCAATGCAACCCCAGCAGTCTCGGTATCAGGGCAGTCTATAGTATCGCAAGGGACATAATCGCAGCATAGGCAAGAACAAGAGTGGCAGTCAGGACAGTTCCTGTTCCAATTGAATAACAAGCCAGTGAGAATTATACGCCCAGATACACCGGAGAGTCAACAAAGTGGAGACCAGGGTGAAAGACAAGGAAGTGAACCTAAGGAAAACTGGGAGGATAAAAACGAGCTAGAGTCAGAAATAGAAGAAATATGGGATGATTTACATGATTACAAAGAGGCAGCTGCCGTGGAGGGTTCCCCACTGCCAAACCTCCATTACCCAGACACACTATCGCCACCATTATGGCAAGGTAGATTAAGACAACGAACAGGGAGGATATGAAACATATTGGTAAGTAAAACGAAAAAAGGGCAGACAAGCAGAATGGGAAAGAAACAAAAACTACAAATGCCACTGATACATAAAGGAGCAGGTAGGCCAAACTACATTCCGTGGGCCCAAATGAACAAAACCAACTTGTTAAAACCTCTCCCCCCGCTGACGGGAGGGGCAGGTAAGTGGATACATGTATTTGAGAAGAACACGGCAGGTGTGCCATTAGCTATAGGTGATGTAAAAAGTCTATTAGTTTCAGCAATCGGGGACCAAGCAGACACCATCTGGGAAAGGGCAGGGTTCCCAGGAGTAACGATGAGATGTGACCGACACAATGGATCACCATTTAACAATGTTCGAGCACAAGTATGGGATGCATTGCGGCGTGCATTTCCAGACGTTCCAGATTTACATGCAGTGATGCAGTGTACAATGGAGGAGAACGAGGATCCTGCGCAATTCATTTTGCGAGTGCAAGATTTATGGAGAAGCGAAACTGGTACGGCATGGAATCAATCAACAGCTTTATTCTATTTTATCTTTAAAAAGGGGTTGCCGAAAGAGGTGCAGAAGGCCTTGGTCAAAATAGCTGGGATAGAAAGCCAAAGGGTGGCCTGAAATTCAGAGCATAATTGTACACCACTGGAGGAGGATCAAAGAGAAGGAAAAGGAGGTCACGCAAAAGAGGCTGGCGGACGAAGCAAAATTGGTACAGATGAAATTAGTGAAGGTCGCCGCCATTACTGCCGGTGCAACAGCAGATAGAGGAAACGAAGGAGAGGAAAACGCGGGAGGAAGGCCCGTCGGGATAGCAGCGCAGTGGGTTGGAGAGGACCAAGGACAGTCGAACGGAGAGGAACTACAATGCCAAGGATCGCAGTGGCAGAACAGGCTGGTCCAAGGAAGAGGTGGGTACCGCGGGCAAAGGGGAGGATACAGAGGAATGGGAAACAGAGGGTATGTGGGCAAGGACCAAGGGGAGGACAACAGGGGTCGTGTTGGAATTGTGGAAGATGGGGACATTATTCACGAATTTGTAGAATGCAACCATCAGGGTATTTTCAATAGCAACAACAACAGCCCATGAACAATGAACAAGGGTGGGGCTGCCCACACCCAGGTAGCCCTTGTGGAGCTCCAATGGGGAGAGGGGGACAACAGGATCAATACTGCTATGACCCCCAAGTGCAACAGAGACAGCCAGCACTACAGCCCATGGCGAGACAAAACCCAGTAGGAAACATAAACAATAACCCTTTTGCAGCGGCCGCAAACGGTGCCCCTGCACCATTCCGCGGCGTAATGGTCGTGGGTGATAACGTTTTTTCAATGCCAGGTCAGCAAAGATACCAAGACTAGGACAGCCCACAGGGAGCACTTGCGTGTCCAGTCCTATCCACCACACAGAGTGCAAATGAGGAACAACTAGTGGCGGCAGAGATAGGAAACAAGCAGTTTATCTTTATGGTAGACTCTGGAGCAGAAAAATCATGCCTCACAGAAGGGCGGTTTCAGCTCTCGGGAAGAAATTTGGAGACACAGGGGTTCTCTGGGGCTATTTTAAAAGTTCCTTATACAAAAGATCTTGATGTAATAGTGGGGGGAAAAACAGTGCGTGCACCCCTATTGTATTACGAAGACCCACCAATCAATTTGATGGGACGAGACTTACTCAGTAAGTTAAACATGACCATAGCCTTTACTGAAAGAAGAATAGTGTGCTTGACGCCAGGGATATATGCCCCATAAAGGGCACTCATGATAATAAGCACAATTACAAAGGAAGTTGCAGTAAGAGGGATTCCCATTGACATGGACATGTTCGTCCATGGAATACAGGTATTAGCCCGAGTAGTGCCTGAAATAACACAAAAAGAGTGGAGAATACCATCCGATTTCATATTCCGCCCAATCACACCAACAGATGTAGTGCCAGGCACAATTATGTCTATAGACATTGAGGCAGTTCAAGTTTCCAACAAACACATTGTGGTCATAGGCCTGGACACGCAAGGACGCAAGTGGAGAAGTGTGCTATGCATAGAGCCAAACATAATGCTAAAAGATATAACTGATGAAGAATTGTTTACTGATTACGAAGGTGATGGAGAAATAATAATAGAAATAAGCATACCGTGTGACATTATGATTCAATACAGAGAAATACACAACCCACTCATGGCTAACATAAAGGCCCCACTGACAATATTTGAAGAAGACATGGCCAGGGTAGCACCTGAAATTTAGACTACAGGACCACACCATGTAGAATTGTTGCGTAAGGTAACTCCCATAAAACCTAAACTGTAACCAGGTGCCCTCCCACCCAGAGTGAAACAATACCCAATATCCAAAGAAGCAGAGGAAGGTATTAGAGAAACAGTGAATGCACTCTGAAGCCAAGGTATCTTAGTGCCATCAACTTCCCCATGCAACACAGCGGTTTTTCCGATTAAGAAAGCAAAAGGAGGGGCGTGGACAATGGTCCAGGACCTCCGTCCACTCAATGACGTCATCCAAAAAGAGTTCCCTTTAGTGCCTGACCCGTCATCAATATTGTGCAGTATACCAAAGGAGGCAACTTGCTTCACTGTCATTGATCTGAAAAATGCCTTGTTTTCTGTGCCACTTGCACCAGAGTTGCAGTACCTTACAGCTTTTACATTAGGAAACAGCAGATATGAACATCACAGACTCCCACAGAGGTATTGCAAAAGCCCAAGCATTTTTAACAGAGTACTACGAGAAGACATTGGCAACATAGATGTAGGGAGCACCATTCTACAGTACGTAGATGATTTACTCGTCTGCAGCAAAACAGAAGAAGAGTGTAGAGAAGACTCAATAACACTGCTTAACGTATTGGCCGCCAAAGGATACAAGGTGGACAAAGGAAAGTTACAATACTGCCTTGCTGACGTTGTGTATCTTGGCCAGCAAATATCTAAATATGGAAAAAGAATACTACCAGACAGAGCAGCAGCCATTCGACACATTATCATACCAAAAACAGTGAAGGACATGCAGAAATTTCTTGGCATATGTAACTATTGCCGAGCGTGTATCCTCGATTACGCAGCATACACACGGCCAATGCTACAAGCACTGAATGAAGCACAAAAGAACAGGGCCACAATAAAATGGACACGGGAGACAATTGCTCAATTCTCTCGATTAAAAGACCTTATTTCAGACGCCCCAGTCCTTGCAAATGCAGATTATGAAAGGGAATTTGTCCTGTTTTCACACAGCAATGGAACATTGATGACAGCAGTATTGACACAAAAGACATTGCTAGGCCACAAACCATTAGCGTACTACAGTGGAATATTAGGCCCAGTAATGCAGGGACATTTCGCTTGCGAACAGGCACTCGCTGCAGCAGCCTTCGCCATTGAGAAAAGTGCCACAATCGTAATGGGATGTTCAGTGACGCTATATGCGGAACACTCATTATTTGCTATCCTAGAAAGATCAAAATCTACCCTCACAACACAGAGAGCCTCTGCTTATGAAATAATAATATCCAGTCCACATGTACATGTGGTCAGATGCAAGACAGTGAACCCAGCCACCTTCATTACAGAGCCATGCACAACTGAGGATTTACAGGAACACGATTGTAGCACATATGAGGGAGAGGGCGATGACATTCCCAAAGCAAGCGAAAACGCCCTTACAGAAGGAGAAATTTATTTCATAGACAGGTCAAGATCCATAAACTCAGAGACATGAGAGAAACATGTGGGGATGGCGGTAGTGCGCATGGAAGAAGACACATACAAAGTGATTGTTCAAAAACGCCTCCCCTCACACTACTCTGCACAAGCAGCCGAACTGACTGCACTAATCAGCGCATTACACACAGCCAAAGATTGTGCCGTGACCAGATATTCAGACTCAGCTTATGTCACCACCACAGTTCACTCAGGGCTATCACGTTGGCGAAGGAGAGGGTTCAGAAGAGCAGACGGGTCCCCTGTACAACATGCCACATTGCTAAATAAACTAATAGAAGCTTTAGCAGAACCATCGGTAGTAGTGGTGGTTAAATGCCAAGCCCATACCCATAACACAGACGCCATCTCATTGGGCAACGCGCAGCCGACGCGGCAGCGAAAGAAGCCTCGTACTTCAATAAGACACCAACATCAGAGTACATTGTAAAAACATCCACAGCAGAACAACCAGCAGAAGGATACAATAACATGCCCATAGCACAGTTGATAGAACTCCAGGGAAGGGCCCCACCGGAAGAGAAGGAGTTGTGGGGCAAACGAGGGTGTAAGCAATCAGCCACAGATCTCATTTGGAGACAGGAAATGACAGGTAAGGTAGTGATGCCTGTAGAATTATTAGAAGTAGCATTCCAACAACTGCATTTTCCAGCTCACGTTGCAAAACAACACATTGCCTCAGATATTCAAGAGGATTGGTTTGTTCCTAATCTACACAAATACTTGTCTAAATTTGTGATTGAATGTACTACATGCCAAACTTAAAATTCAGGAATAACATTGCGAACTCTGCGTGGCATTTTGCCACGCCCTACAGGTCCATTTAGAGAACTACATATCGATTACGCCGATATGAGAGAAAGATGTAATGGAGCACGATACTTGATTGTGGTGGTATGCCCTTTTTCCGGTGGGTAGAAGCGGGCCCCTGTCCACATCCTGATGCAAAATGTGCTGCCAAGTTCCTTGTGCGAGAAGTATTCTCACGGTGGGGCATCTGTGACATGATCCGTTCAGACAACGGCACGCACTTTGTGAATTACCTCTTCAAAGAAGTAACCTCCCTTCTGGTGGTGAAACACAAACTATGTTCGATTTATCATCCAATGGCCAATGGAGTTGTGGAGAGGATCAACGGGCTGCTCAAAAGCAATTTATCGAAATTATGCAGCACGTTGAAAAAAATGGGTATATTGTCTGCCCCTAGCACTGTTCCAACTCAGAAACCAACCATGCAAGGATCATCATTTAAGCCCGCATGAAATCGTGACGGGAAGGAGAATGCACACACCGCTCTCCCCTGTTAGGAGGGCGCCTGATGCGCACAGGGCTGCCACAGTGCTGGGAGAAGAGTTTAAGGAATACCTAGCACAGCTAAGGCGCGTGGTACGCAGCATAGCAAAACAAATTCTTTCACCATTTACTGAAGATGTATCAACAGACACTTCCATGCCGACAGCAGACAGCCCGGAGGGGCCTTTAATGCCAGGGGAGAAAATCAAATTCTTGTTAGAAATGTGGAATTCACCAAGATTTCATAGTTCATACACAGTGGTGTACAGCACCCCAACTGCAGTTAAAGTTACAGGGTTAAAGTACTGGGTGCACCTCTTAGACGTGAGAAGGGCACACAGTGTTACACCTCCCCAAAATGAAACCGACTGTGTGGATGCCATCACTGGCACAGGTTGAAATGATGAAAATTGCAACTTAGACAAGGAAAGTATAGGGGAAAAGCAAAGGTTTTACATATTTTGTCTCTCTCTTTCTCTCTCTTTCTTTTCTTTTCATATAAATCGTGTTGTTTTTTCTATTTTTCCTCATTTATTCCATGATGAAATGAAAAGGAATTGTTAAATGCCTAAATGAGTAAAGAAATGAAAAAGAATGAACAATTGCAATTATGTTTCTTTTCATATGACTTAACGAATTTGTCTCGCCCACATAGGTTCAACATGAGCCAATGCGACGAAATGGCTGCGCAAGATGAAATGTTAGATAGAAATAGGGATGCCACTAGGGCCAGGAGATTAAATAACTTGGAATGTGTTATAAAATATGCTGCCATACTATTTGCAATAATGATGTTTTATCTTATTTGGTATAATGTTGTTTTATATGTGGCAAATGAAATGAACAAAGGTGGGGTGGAACTGATATGACAAAACCAGGGTCTAAACTAATATGGACTAAAGCAACGGCTATTTTGAAGGACACTTATAACATTGAATAGTAAAAATATAACGTTGCCCCTTGTACAATTTCACGTAAACAAAACTGCTATACCATTGTTGAATAATACTGGAGCCAAGGAAATAGAGCCTGGATGGAATGTAAATAATGATTACTATTGGTTAACTAATTCCAGAAATACTAGCATGCGTACACACACTGCACCAGAAACCACTACTGAATACACACATGTCACCATGAACAAAATAGATGAAGCATGGTCTAGAATATTCCCGCTGCAATATGCACGAGTTGGTACCCAATTAAAAAACAGAAGGAGGAGAAAAAGGGGGGTGGGAAAAAACAGATACGATATTTATCATAACCTGGAGTTAGATGAAATAGAGGACCCCCGACACCCTGACCAATCAAACAAATGGTATTCAGACATGAGCGCCGCAGCAAAGCAAGCAAGTAATGAAAGTTGTTACGTGTGCTCACTTATTCCTCACGCAACTGGAACTCCAAAAATCTTAATCCCACAGGAAGTACCCTTGTCTGAGGCCCAATGTTTGATTCATCTGATGCTGTGTAGAATAAAAAAGACATTTCAAGCACACACAGTGACTATTGAAAAATTGGAAAAATGAACAAACTTGCACCAGCAGACGACAAGGAGTAATCTGCCTCCAGGAGCCATTTTTCATTATAAAAGGGACAAGATATGCAGATGACAAGTGGCATGATGAAACGATTGAATGCAAAGCTGAGGGGCTTTGAGGGCTGCCAGATGAAACATATGAATGGGCAAAAGAAACGTGCATCCCCATCTGGTCACAACATATCACCAAGCTGACATGGGTCACACCCCTGGAGAGACCCATAAAGATTCAAAAGGAAATACAGCACAAACTTTGCTTCTATGGAGAAGGGAAGGTGAACATGGGAACCGTGCGGCAGTGCAATAAAACTTTAATAATGCCAGTTATGAATAAATTCACTGCTGCATTAATGGACATATACTGGATCTGTGGCAAACAAGCTTACCTGCATCTCCCAGTATCCTGGAGGGGCACTTGTGACCTAGCCACACTTCACTCAGCACTAATGGTGATACCAGAGAGCCACGTCCAGTTTACAGCAAGGCCTACGGCTGACATATCGACAGCAGGCCAATCGGCTGACATATCGGCAGCAGGGCAATCGGCTGAACCATCGACAGCGCCCGATGAGGCAATCACGGAGCCCCCAGCATACGAACTATTGTCAGAAGAAACTTTGAAAACCAAGTTGTCACGCAGCAAAAGATCCAATTATATTTCGTCCAAATCGTCAGAACTCCTTGCTAAAATCCCACAACAGTATAAGCTTTTCTCATCTGCAGAAACATTCTTTGCATCGTTCCTAGCACCAGGCGTTCAAGCAAGGGCAAACGCGAAATGGCTGCAGATAACACGCTGGGAGCTCAACCAGCTGGCCAACGACACTGACGAAGGATTCAACATCATAAAATAGAGCTCCGTGCACTGCACCTGATGACGATGCAAAACAGATATGTCTTAGATCTTATCACAGCGATGGACGGTGGTGTTTGCAGAGAAATTGGGGGGGCGTGTTGCACGTTCGTACCAACTTCCGATGTTGATAACGGGACACTGTCACATGTGATAACAGCAGTGCATAATTTAGGAGAAAGAATGAGAGCAGAAGGTGGAGTAGACAACAACACGTGGTTCGACGATCTGTTCAGCTGGATACCATCATGGGTGAACATCGCAGCAAAGATACTCATTCCCATCATAGTCTTTCTTCTCTTAATATTCTGTGTGTGCCAACTGGGACTAAGATGCTGTGAAAATAATATGCCTAATTCAGCAATGATGATGGTAACAGTGGGCCGACAGACAACGGTGGCTACCGTGATAGATGCCCAAGTACAAACCGGAGAATACACCACACCACAGTATAGGATGACTGCCATCTATAGACAGTAAGGGGATGTGGTCGATAATCTACATTACACTACCATTAGAGAACCAAAAAACTTGCTGTGGTATAACGAGGTTTGGATAGATTTAGATGGGGATGGTGGGATATACTTAATGGTCACCCCAGAAAAATATGCAAGAAGAGGTAACAGCTTAAGAAGTGTGTGTAAAGCATGGATGCCAATAAAGGGTACATCTGCTTGGGATGAGGCTGTGGCTGAAGCTGAGCGCTACCGAAGGGAGAACGGAAAGAACGTGATGAAGTAGTTTGTTACTTTAGATGTAACGAAAGGGGGGAATGTATGGGAGCGAGGGGTCCTCAGGCCCCATCCCATCATACGCTCCTCAGTACAAGGCTTGGACCACATGCCTCCGGTAGTGGGATTGCCCCTTGCCCTTATGTAAAGTTAACCACGGTTGACTGCTGCATAGATGGGACTACTGAGCAGGACAGAGGGCATCCATCTTTTGTGCCCCCTTTCGATTCCATCTTGGGTAAACATGCCTCACTGCGATAGTACAGCAATGCTCAACTCCCCTTTCCACCGCAGCAGCCAAGGACAGAGACACACACACAAGGCGCGCAGGCAGCTGGCTGGCCCCCACCCTTGCACTCCCCCTGCAAAGGCTCCCCCTGCAAAGGAAAGCTCTGCGCTTCCATTCTCACGCTGAAGCTGGAGAAAGTTGCAACAATCAATATGCTACAGTTTTCTTCCTCTGAGATCACTGTTCGTCTGAGAACCGGCATGTGAACCGGGATGAGCTAAGCACTTTTCTGCTTGATTCATCCTCATAAACGTGCAAGCCACCCACCCCCATTAGAACAATTTATTGCCATTCTGACTCTGCACCCCCTGTAAGGTATTTCTTTCAAGTGCCAGACCCTCACCTGTGCTGCAAAACCTACCCAACACACCCACTACTAACCTTAAGCATTTTTGTTACTATATATGTTTTTACTTGTACTAATGAGTTTGAAACCTAAAAGAGATGCAAAACATAGCCTGATTCTTTTACATGCACAATGAAGGTCAAGGCCTTCAATTAAAGCCACGAATGACCTAATTGTACTGACAATGGTCATTGTGTGTGACTTATGTAGAAATGTGACAAGTAGCATAAAATGTTTTAAATAATTTTTTATTTAGTAAGTAACATTTTAGCTTAGGTAGTGACCACAGTGACCGGACCCTGACCTGCATGGAGCACAAGATGTTTGACGTCCGTCAGCTACTCAGCCAACCAGGAGGAAGAGATGCTACCCACACCTACAGCACCACACCGTCTGGCCAATCGGGTCAATTTAGTATTTTTTGTTAGAGTTACTTTAACTAATATAAATGTTGGCACTAATTTAAATGGAGAGAGCTTTCTGGGTTATTTCCTAGCTGGAGAAATAAACCATCCTTTGAACTCTTGCAGCCGGGTCTCAATGTCTCTTTCCACGACAAGGGGTTTTGTCTGCTATTTTATTTTTTCTCTCACACGTAGTAAGACGGGGAAAGGCACCTACAACTGCTTGCATCGATCTATTGTCTGGATCCAATCTATGCACCACAATTTATTCTTAGCATTCGTAGGGTTAGAGGTCAGTGTCTCTGCTGCAATTCCCGCCACATCCATTACATTGGTGGTAAAACATTGCCATTTGTAAGGAAAGGCATGATCAGATGTAACCATATAAGTGGCAAGTTCATCAATCGGAAGATCGGATTCCGGGCCATAATTAGTTTTCTATAGAGACTCAGTCCCTTCCAACAGTACATCGCATACAGTGAAGAGAGGCCCAACTCATACATTGGTTTACTCTGTGGGATACCAGGAATTATTCTCCCAAATTTGCCCTCCAGTCTGGTCCAAAATTGGAGCGTCTTTGGAGGTTTGGTATCTGACTCATACAGGATTATTGCAGTGACTTTTTCTGACCAAAAGGTCATAATAGATGAAAACTTGCCAAATTTGCATTTAAGTATCAATGCTTGCGATGTAGCAGTTTGCAGTTTTGTCTCGAGATCTTGCAGATACGATGAATCTTTGTGTTGATTCATCACGTTAATTCCTAAATATTTGTACTGTTCAATAGAATCAAGTTCATTCCCACTAAGTCACCATTTGTAGTTACGCGTCTGTGCTCATGTAGCATGTGTATTTGCTAAGACCTTGGTTTTGTCGATGTTGATTTCCAAATGATTGTCAGTCGCATAGTTCTCCATCGCTGTTACCAATCTTTGAAGGCCATTTGTTTTTGACATTAAGAGCACATTGTCGGCATAAAAGATCCAAGCCACCAGATGGTTACTAAGTCGTGTAGGATCAGACATTATGGAGGAAAATACCTTGCCCATGGCAGCAATAAAGAAGTTACATATGATGGATGTAAGGCCACATCCTTGCTTTAACCCTTTTTCAGTTTGTATCAGCACTGAGAGTTTGCCGTCTGATGTTAATCTGACATGTATAGATATTTGGGGGTGAAGTCGAATGATCAAATTCAATAGGTTCTCAGGGCAACCTGCAATAAGTAGTTATTGGAACATAAGATGTCTACTGATCAAATCGAATGCCGACTTGAAGTCGTATTATGCCATAAATATTGGTTCTTTAGACTTACTGATCTGTTGTTGTATAGCAGTTACAGTCAGAATATTAATTGATGTGCCTATGCCAGGTTTGAATCCCATCTGATGTGTATCAAAGAGTCTGTTTTGATTGATCCAAGATGTCAGGTCCCTCAGGATTAGCTTGGACAATAGCTCACTCGGGGCATCAAGTAATGCTATCGGTCGATAGCTTCCAGGATGTTGGCGATTCCCTTTCTTAAAAATGGGAACTATTATTGATTTACGCCAACTATCAGGAATATGTTGAGTCGTCATTACCTCCTTGAAGATTGAAAATAATATTTTAGCCGACTGTCCCGGGTTGGCTTTAAAATCTCTATTTGATAGACCGTCAGGGCTAAGGGCCCTTGAAAGACTCAGTTTGGCAATATAGATCTGGATGTCATCAATATGAAATACAAGTGGAGAATGTAATGGTACAGACAATGTTGGTGTGTTGAACGTTCTCATCTTCACTAGAATAGAGGTGTGTGAAGTGTTCAATCCATTTTTGTTCTGCTACAGGATTCATTTGTAATGATGCTTGAGGAGTTGAGGAAGTACTGTTGAGCAAATGCCATATTGCTCCCGAGTTTTTAGATGCAAGGGCTCGGAGCATGATTTCTCTGTCTTGCTGGTATAAGCATGATCTCCTGGAAGCCACCCAATTTTTGTATTTGGAATTTAAGGATTTTATTATACAAAACCTATTGTCATGATTGAAAGGCACATTTCGTATGTCTTTTCGAAGTTGTTTTTTTTCTGCTTTAGATCAAAGCCATACTTGTGCTTGTGTTTATATACAGGTTTGTGAGATAAAGATTTCACTTCCAGAAACAACTGCAAGATGGATGTATAATCCTCATCAAAAGGTGAGCGTGGTTTGGTGCTATCAATGCTTAATTGCAGCATTTTGTGCAGATCTTGTAACCGTGCTCAAACCACAATAGTCGACTGCGACCGCTACTCACGTCTATCTGTCCACTGAGATATTGAGGTTTGGGTGTTGCCTTTTGAACAGGCCACATCCATGTGGCTACAAGTTGGTTATGCTCAGTTTTATTTTGCTTATGGACCAGAAATGTACAGATGTGCGTAAAAACAAATTTCGATCAGTATATATAAATATATAGTCAATAGTAGCTTGTTGAAGTTCACGGTGCCACATCGAGTCGGCAAATCACCCTCTACACCGGCATTTAGCATTACCATTTGTCGGTCCTTCATTAGATTGGACCATGTGTTCGGTCTGGTGATTTGATGACACTTGGGATCAAATAGACTATGCAAGTTTAAATCACCTGCTATGATGGTGGTTGGGATTGTGTGATCAGCGGCAATAAGGTCTAACACTGATTCCATATCATGAAAAAAAACATTGTCTCTAATGGCTGGCTGGTTCCAGTACAGGTTGGCTAGTGCAACACAATATTGACATATTCTTATTTTAACAAGCTGTATGTAGTTATTTGCATGCGCCCACTAGTTAAAAATTATACCCCTGGAGTTTGTCATGGCAACAAGTAATCCAGCCATTGATCTTCCTCTTGATCGTGTCACAGTGGAGACCATAGTTATAGTGTGATCATTCCAAACTGGAGTTGAGGTGAGCCACGTTTCCTGAAGAATTATAATGTCAAAATCGTTGAGGTTATTGGATTGTTTGTTGAAGAGATGCGACTGGCCACAAATATTCCAGGATACAAGTTTCAGAATCAGGTCTATTTGCGATGTTGGGGATCATGTGTTGGAGGGACAAAATGGCTGCAATCGGCAGATGCCTATGTTCAATGAGTGGCCAAACTGTTTTTAGGCAGGTTTGCAAATCTGTCTATGGGAGTAGGATTTTGCAAAACAATTAGAGTGATTTATGTTAGATGATGTTCCAATTCTGGGTAGAGTAGCATTATACTGCTCAAAGGATTCATAGTTGAGTGTAAAGCCCTGATCAAATTACAAAGGCCTAGCTTGCCAGATTAAGTTCAGAATGGCACCCGACCATATCCATAATCTGGCACTGGTTAGATCTGTTTTGTGAAGGAATTCTACTAAGTCTATGTCAGAGGTTGACAAGTCTTCCAGGACTGGTATTTCTGAAATAATATTCATTACAGAAGATCGATTTAGATAATATTTTACTAGTTGATCACACCGAGACTGTATTATCACAGTCAATCCATTCAAACATAAAGGAGTTTTTAGAGTAGCATCTCGATTGATTTGAGTTTGTGATTCCGGTTGTTGCTGATGTTGCCTGACTTGCTCTTTGTCAGGGATTGTTTGCATCAGAAGAGGGGCACTGGAGGGTGTTTTAGAGAGAGACCTCATTACAAGTTTGGCGGTAGCCTTGCCGGTAAAACTGGCAGGCTGCCGCCAAACTTGCAAATTTTTCCGGCGCCCACGAATGGGCAATTACCTGGTCATTATGGCCCTGCTGGACCTTGTAATTGCCCATTCGCCGGTGCCAGAATGAAATGTTCCTCATTCCCATTTGAGCCCCATGGGGCTCAACGGGAATGAGGAGGTTGGATGCACCGGCACCATTCATAATGATGCTGGTGCATCTGACATGCTCTGTTTGTCAGTAAGCTTACCGGTACTGTTGTTACCGGACCAGCAAACTTATAATGAGGCTCAGTGATGTATTAATTTCTCCATATCCATCAGCCTTTGATTCAGTATCTTTGAGGCTTACTCATTTGTTAGATGACTGCATTGATTGGTGACAGTTTTACTTTCTACTAAGGTGCCTTCGTTAGTAGATTTGGTTGTATCTTGTTTTTGGCAATCAAGTGCATCTATTATGTCATCCAGAGGTTCATGTCGTAATGCTGGTATTATGGTGTCTTGCACTGATTCTTTGACAGAGTTATTTTTTTTCATTTTTTTGTATTTGTTGATTATCGCTTCACTAGAATCTGATTTTTGTTTGTTTCGTCTGGTTATGTTCTTCATGAAATGCTTGGTGGCGCTCCTCATAGTTGAAGATGTTATTTTAATGTTTTTAGTTTTTTTCATTTGCAGAGAAGATTTCGTCTTCTTGGAAGGAGCCGGTGTCGGCTTAAAAAATATGCCAAAGTCCCCCCTGGGGTTCAAGCAGATTACATCTTGTGCTTTGGTTGTCTCAAAATCAATGACATTCACTGGCTTGGTGTCGGCAGGTAATGGAGGTTCATTTATAGGAGAATGACTGTCTTTCATCTGTATTGTACCTGTTGTAAATGGAGAAAGTACATTGCTCTGAGTCAACACATTTGAATACATTTTGATCATTGATTTTTGGAGTTGGTGATCATCGTGGGTGGGCTCTGTTTTCGAAAAGAATTGAATAGTTTCTAATTGGTGCACGGTCAGAGTTCGTGTTTTGTCTTCTATCGACGGACTCATATAGTTTAATTATTGTCATTAGTGCTAAGTTCATATACATTAAAGTGAAGAAGTGTAGCATTTAACTGACATCCATTGGTAGCAGGTCCTCGTAGAAGTGAATGCTCTGAGAACGTAATTAAGAGAGGTGATGAGTTAGGAGCTGCCATTGCAAACATGATTGGTGATTGTGACTATGTAAAACGATGGGCTAGTTCTTGCTCAGTCATTCCGATTTTCTCAGCATGGAAAAATGAGTCATGTTGCGTAATCGGGTGGACAATTGGCAAGTCACTTAGGTTTATTACACAGAAGGCGGTAAGGGTTAACGGTCACCGGTAATGCTACCGGTGACCGTTAACCCTTACCGCCTTACTACGAGTTCCCTGTGCGGGACCCGACTTTAACGGCTGGTTTTACCAGCCGTTAAAGTAGGGTGCCGCAAGGGGACCTTGGTGCTAATTACGGTACCGCAATTTGCGGTACTGTAATTAGCACCTTCCCCATTCCCATTATGCCCTATGGGGGCAAAAATGGGAATGGGGAAGGGCCTTGGTGAATGGGGAATTACCACCCCCGCTCACCTAGGAGTAGGGCGGTAATTCCGCCATCCACCAAGGCGGACAGGGTAAAATACAGGCGGCAACCATGACGCTAATAGCACCATGGTTACCGCCTACCGTGTAATGAGGCCCACTGAGTTTAGTTATTAAATGAGTGATGCTGGGTAAATTATGTTGCAACTCGGGTTGTAAGGCTGATTCTGTTATTGGTAATTCAGGATCATTTAAAGCATTCGGGCCTGTGCACACTCGCACAGGCGTATACAAGTTGAGTAAGTCATTAGCATTAGGCAGCCGCGTTTTTGAGGCAGGTAACGCAGTGTCATTTATCTATTTAGCTGGTTCATATGTGGGAGTTGCATAATGTTCACTCGCCGTTTCTGCTGTAGTGTGACACTCGTTAGCAGCAGAGGCTGTTAAACGTGTCATTGTACGGTCACTTACATCAGTGCTAATGGGACTAGTGTTGAAAGACTCCTCGCACTCTGGTGTAAATGTATTGATGTCCGCGTTTGTCATCTCAGTACTTACATCATTTTTAGTGGAACGATTCGAGTAGAAGGAGCATATATCGGCAGATTCCGAGTATGCTCTATTCTTTGATGTAGACGGCCCTCATTCCGAGTTAGGACTACACCATGGAGTAAATAGCTCCACGGTTGGCAACCATGGAGCTATTTACTCCATGGAATACCGGCATGGTGAATGGGGTAATTACCGGTCCATTCCAAGGTTGGATGGACCGGTAATTCCCCATTCACCATAGCCCTTCGCCATCCCCATTTCTGCCCCCATAGGGCTCAATGGGAATGGGGAAGGAGGTAATTACGGCACCGTAAATTACGGTGCCGTAATTTACTCCAAGGTCACTTTGCTGGTCCCGTAATTTACTCCTGCTAAAAGCAGGAGGTAAAGAGGGACCCGCAAAGGGAACTCAGAATACGGAGGTAAGGGATTACCGCCATCGGTGCCCTTACAGGCGCCGGTAATCCCTTACCTCCAACCTCGGAATGACCCCCATTGAGTCCTTTTGAAAGTGCAAGTGTTGCTTGTCCCTGCAAGGTGTACGTTCGAGTCGCTTTATTAGTTTGAGTGTGTCTAGTTTAGAAGGCATGTTGGTTTTCAACGTATAAAGGGCAGCACAAGATGTTCTCCACATACGTGAGAAAGTGTGCTAATATTTATGTTTTTTAATTCAGAGAGCCTTTGTGAACAAGGAGGGTGGAAGAAAATATAATTAGGAAACAATATGAAGAGTGTATGTGAGTGTAGTAATATAACAGCAAGATCGCTCACCCGCCCTGCCCAGCACTGAACTGCCACAGAACAGCCCTTTCACACAGGGCTTCCACACAGGCGCGCGCGCAATGGCGTGAGCAATGATGTTGAAAAAGGATTGTGGGAAGTGTGGGCGGGTTCAAAGGGACTTAGAAACTTTTGCAGTTCATTCACCTAAAACAAACAATTATAAACATAATATAAAAACGTTTGAGTAAAATGGAAAGCAAAGTCCAGTTTGTTTCTCTCCAGGAGAAAGACATACCAAAGTAAGTCCGCAATAGGTCTCACAGGATAACAGCCACAGAACAGCCCTTTCACACAGGGCTTCCACACAGGCGTGATTACTATTTTTGGCCCAAAAAAGAAATTGTCTAATGTCCCAGCTGTGTCTAAACTGTGTTTCCCTCTCCTGCTTTGTTTGGGATGCTGATCAAATACACTGAGTCTGTAAAAGATGTAGGTTGCATATGGCAGTCTATGCTAAACTGCAATCTACAAGAGAATCAAATTATAAAATCCTTATACTTCCAACTTAAGCTTATAAAACCTTTGTTGCCTCTCATTTCTGAAAAAAGATCGCCCCACTGTGGTGCAGGTTTTAACAAGATGGGGAATTCGTTTTTCAAATGTAATATGGAGTATGGTTTGTGGTCTAAATTAAGGTCACCTTTCAACTCTCCATGTGCAAGGTGCAAATGACTAAATTTGGAGAGCAAAGTGCTACTGGGTAATTGTGTGGTCACTATGGTATTGAGCCCCCATTAATTAATTAAATTAACTAATTAATCTTTCATAATGCACCTAATACCAAAGACCAGTCTCTAAGCGTAAAACCAGGATTCAAACCTGTGTTGTTCTGCGTGGTCTTGCTTCCAAGACAAATGCTTTGCCCCTGAGCTATCCTCCCCTCATTAAGTTCATTTATAGATATATGGGTAATAATGTTAATAAGACACCATTTCTAATGTCTGAGGAGGTACATATATCAATCACTGGCTGGATATACCCAGGCACATAATTCTCCTTCCCCCTTTACAAAGGTTTACTGAAGCCTACATTTTACCCATTTTTTTCTATAAATAGCATTACGCTTATCTCATTAAATGTTCAGGGACTAAATTCCCCCATGAAAAAAGAGGTATTCTTAGCAAAGGTCAAGAACTGGAGTTTCATCAACTGATTGGACGGCGCAGAGTGTGATGCGCGTCAGATTTTCGCTAGCACCCGCAATCTTGGATTCGCAGACATCCTTGGACAGCGCAATGAAACTTGGTTGAAAGATTTTATTTAGTAGAGTGTGTTGGTGTGTAAGAGTGTTTGGGGAGGGTGGTAGAATATGAGATGGGTTAAATGTTGTATTTATTTATGTGGTAGACCCTCTTGTTGTGTTCGATTTGTCTGCGGACAACACGGCTGTTGTGAAATGTTCTAAATAAACTAGATGGGGGTGTTCTCAGGATGCAATATGTGTCCGTGTTGTTCGCAAGCAAGCTGAAACTGTTCTAAGAACACGCGCGGTGTCCGGAAATGTCCTTAAATAAACAAGATGGGGGTGTCCTGAGGACGTTGTCCGTATTGTTCGCTGGTAAGTTGAAAGTGTTCTAAGAACACTCACGGTTTCCTGAAATGTTCGTAAATAAATAAAATGGGGGTGTCCTGAGAACGGTAGATAAGCTGAAACTGTTCTAAGAATATACCATGTGTTCTGGGATGTTCGTCAATAAACAAAATGGGGGTGTCCTGAGGACGCTGTCCGTATTGTTCGCTGGCAAGTTGAAAGTGTTCTAAGAACACTTGCGGTGTCCTGAAATGTTCATAAATAAACAAAATGGGGGTGTCCTGAGGAAGCTGTCCGTATTGTTCGCTGGCAAGTTGAAAGTGTTCTAAGACCACTCATCATGTCGGCGGACATTAAAAGTTCCCATAAGGCACAGTTAAAATGTTTGACTATGGGTGTGATATGCTGCGGTGGTTGTGGCCAGGGTATAGAGTCTTGGGAGCATGGTCATATGGCCATGCACCCAAGACTCTATGCCATGGCCACAACCACCGCAGCATATTACACTGATAGTGGCTTATAAGTTTGGGATCCAAGAACAAATTTATAAGGAACAAAGTTAAAAGCCACTATGGGTGTGATATGTTGCAATGGTTGTACTTATTATAATATACTTACTGTTTGGTTTAGAAACCGGTGTACATGTATTTCTTGTTCATTTCTGTGATAAAAGAAAAAAGATCATGTTAGTATTGGTATTTTGTAACGACTTATAACATTGAATAATCAACATTTTTTTTACCCTCATATTTAGTAGATTACAAACCAGTGTACTGTGCAATTTGCTCAGTTTTTGTTTTTCTTGCTAAAATCATTGGGTCTGTGGAAAACAAAAATCCATGTTGGATTAAAAAAAAAAACCTTGTTTTGTTATGCTACAGTCTATTTGTTTGTTTGTTTTCAGTTGTTTGCATATTGTAAGATTTTTGAGCAGTTAGACACCAGTTGGTGTATTGTAACTTTTTAATTTTTGATGTAATTTAGTGGTATTGATTTATCTGTTTGGATATTGTAAAATTTTGGAGCAGTTAGATATCAGTTGGCGTATTATAACTGTCTAATTTTTTATATAATTTAGTGGTATTGATTTATCTGTTTGGATATTGTAAAATTTTGGAGTAGTTAGATACCAATTGGCGTATTCTAACTGTCTATTTTTTTTATATAATTTAGTGTTATTGATTTATCAGTTTTGATATTGTACAATTTTGGGACAGTTAGATACCAGTTGGCGTATTCTAACTGTCTATTTTTTTTATATAATTTAGTGGTATTCATTTATCTGATTAGTTGTTGTAGAATCTTCGGACAGTTAAATACCTGTTGGAATATTCTAACAGTTTATATTTTTTTACTTTTAGTTAAGGTTTAAGTACAGTTTAGTTAATACATTTTGGTTTTAAGAACATTAAACAAGTGTTTGAAGATTTGCTGGTAATCTCTGCTTTAGAGTAATGGTACTATCATTACATTCAAACCACCCACATTTCTTTTTTATATATGCAGTGTAGTGATCTGAATTGGTTGTGGCTCCTGCGTGGTGGATTATACGTATTGTTGTGGAGGTTTTCTTACCAAGTGATCCTTGACCATATATGAATCCAGTCAGCTTGCAGTTGTTTTTGGTACCATCTGCATTGTAACGTAGAAGCATAAGTATTACGTATTTACTATGTGTTTGTATTAGTAAGGTGGAGCGATTATCCGAATTGCAGGTAGTACATAATCTACCATGGTTTGCATTTTGTACAAGTTGCAGAAATGGAATGGATTCACAATTAGGTATTGATATATATATACGAAGCGTTCATTGGGGATTTGGTCTTGTGTCACATTGTTGCAGAGAGTGCATGTATGTTTCCACATGTATGAAATCTGGAAGATTTATTTTATAGGTATGCTTTTGTTTTCCAGTACTTGTAGTAAGTACTTTAGAAATTCTTGTGGATCTTCCTGTGAGTTTATAGTGAATTTCACCATTCCAGCACAGTAGTCCAATTGTTGTCTTATTCCATAAACACTATACGTGTTGTCAGGATTATTTGTTGCGTTTCTATGAAGTACTAACCTTTGCAAACACAATTGGTCTGTACTGTGTAAGTAAATGTTGTCAACAGTTGGTGGTAATTGAAATAGAATATTCATTGCTACATTTACGTAGCAACTTACACCAACTATATTTGAGAGTTTAAATGGACCAGGTAGTTCTGTATCTGAGTGGTTTTTTTTTAGTTTGTCTTCCTTCTTTGATGAAGTACCTGGTTTACTTTCCCTAATTGGTTCTTTTATGCTTGTGGTACTTGATGAAGTTTTAGTTTCTTTTACTCTCTTTGGAGGATTTTCAGTGACATCCTGTTGCATTTCTGTTTGATTAAGTTTTCTTTTACCACGTTTTACTTTTTGTGGAACAGAATATGTGTTTAGATGGGGTGTGTAGAGTGAACAAAGTCTATTGTTTTCTAAAATGCAAGAAATATCAGCGTTTACTTTACTTGCATCAAAGTTGATTAGAAATAGACCGTCAAGTGTACATAAGCGTGATAGTGCTACGTAGCTCATGCCTTCTTTAAAGACTCTGTTACCAATGTCTATCATGGCTTTGTCTAGGGTAAGACCTTGTGATTTATGAATGGTGACTGCATATGCAAGAGTTAGAGAAGGAATCGAGCTGTTGAGCATCCTATCCTTTTTACTTCTGAAAGTTTGTCAAAGAGAATATTGACAAACTGAATTTTGTTGTCACATGGGTATGTTTGAAAGCCACAACTGTACCCAGTGCTCCATTAACTAGTCCTTGGTCCACGTCAAGGTTACGTTTAAGCATTACCCTGCAATTTAAGGATAATTTTAATATCTTTTCCAACCCAGCTGTGTTGGATATTGAATTTTCTAAACTGTTTAGTCTTGTTGTGGCTTGCGCACACATGGTTAGTGTCATACCATGTACATCTAGTTTGTCTGTGGCGCTAATTTCCATTATTGGTTGCATTTCTTTATTTAACATGATTTCATTAAATTTGAAACAGCTTGCAAGAGTTGGCATTAAGGCCATACAATTGACATTTTTGTCGGGCTAATTGTTCCATAACATCTGTAGCACATGCATTATCGCCCTAAAGTGCATGAATGTGCCGGGTTTTCAATATTGCTTGTGCTTCTTTAGATAGTATACCAACTCTTATACTTTTTAAGATATTGGCATAAGTGAGATCTGCAGATTGCCACATGTTTTCTGTTAATTCTCTGTATTGGAAATGTTGCCAAAGGTTGACATTTCCAATGCTGCCAACAGTTTTATGGCAGAGTTTGTGCCCTAATGTTTTAAAAATAGGCTCACCTTTTACTGGTGTCTATTGAAGAAGATCTCCGAAAACAATAATGTGTTTTCCTGCAAAGAGCTCGTTGTAGTTTGTTTTGAGTACTTCTTGTAATCTGAGGTGAATCAAAGCCAACATTAGATTGGACACCATGCTCACTTCATCTATTAGTAGCATTTTCATTTGATTTAATACTCTGCGTAGTTCCATTGCAGCTTCTGTAGAAAGTTTGTAATAGTCTAATTTGTTTTGGTGTTCTACTGGCAGGAGTAGTAATCGGTGTAAAGTGACACCGCCTATGTTGTAGGCAGCTAAACCTGTGGGGGCAGTGACAACAGCTGACAGTTTGTTGTTTGTCAATTGTTGAAGGAACTTACTGATGATTTTGATTAGGAATGTTTTGCCAGAACCAGCTTCACCACTGACATACAGTAGTATAGGTTTGTAATTGTGGCAGGTGCATTCTTTGTTTTCAGGGTTTACACCATGTGAAATTTGTTTTGTTACTTCTTGAAAAATACTATGTTGCTCATTGTTTACTTTTTATTGTAGTATAGTTAAGTCTTCTTTATCTTCATACTGACGCAAGGGGTTTTCTACTTCTGTCATAGCTAATTCTGCCTCATTTGTTATTAGTAGTTCTCCCAGTGGTTCTTGGCTTCCTGTTACAGAAGGTTGACTACGGTCAGGAGTGTTCTTATCTAGTTGGGCCTGGAGTTCTTCTTCGTGTTGCTGTTCATTGTTCATTGTGCAACATTGTTTTGTACTGTGTAAAGTTTACATCAGTTATTGTGCTTTCATTTGCTTTGAAAGCGTCTTCATATAAGTCATAGTTATGTAGTATTTCTTCTTCTTTTCTCCATGGTTTAAAGAGTTGTAGCAGGGACATGTAAATTAGTTCTTTATGTTGAGGAGTCTTTAATGACAATTTGATTTGATTAATTAAATTTGGTTTGGTGAGTTTTACTAAGCTCCCTTCACAGTTTGTCACTCTGTATTTACCTTTCATCGGGTTTTATAGTATTTTTGTATGTGAAGTTTTGGGCTATGTGGTATAGACACATGGTTTCCAAAGTATTACTTCTGTTTGGGTAGTATGTGTCCAATAATTTGTTTTTTAATATGTCCTGGCTTTTGGGATCATGTTTGGCAATTGTTTCTATATCTTCGTATGATTTTAGAACTCTTTTTCTAGATTTAGCAGGACCAAGACTTAGCCATACTATATTTTCAGATTTACCGTGCAATGCAGTACCAGTTAAACTATCTGCTGCTTCATAGGATCTACATTCTCTATGGGAGAGCATTTTTATGCCCAAGCTGTATAATTTCTGAGACACTGTTTTGTCTGATGACAGGTCATTCCAGAGGTCTTGGAGATCTGTTTTTTTCTGCTTTGGTTAAGTATGCTGTAACATATTGTGCAACTGCAGTGGAATTGTCTGCAATGTACTGCACATCTATGTTTGCATTCCATAAGTGGGTAATGATTGCATTGTAATCATTGATATATTTTTCTTCTTCTGTTCTTTTTATGTAATATGTATTTTTAGGTGACTTACCTTTAACACTATGGGCCTCATTACGACCCAGGCGGTAAGTTACCGCCTGGGCCGTGACTTTACCACCATGGCATAAACTAAGTTTACGCCATGGTGGTTGGCGGATTTACCGCCCCATTCCGACCTTGGCGGGGCGGTAAATCCCCATTTTCCCATTTACCCTTCCCCATTCCCATTTTGCCCCATAGGGCATAATGGGAGTGGGGAAGGCGTTAATTACGCCACCGTAAATTACGGTGGCGTAATTAACTCCATGGTCCCTTAGCGCCATGGATTTTAACACCTGCTAAAAGCAGGTGTTAAAACCTCCATGGCGCTAAGGGACCTTGTACTCAGGCGGTAAGGGTCGGCGCTGTTTACGCCGCCGTAAAACCCTTACCGCCTGAGTTGTAATGAGGCCCTATGTCTAACTGAAGACATGAGGTTGTTCACTTGACCTGTGTTTGTAACCAGTCTAGGGAAACCAAAGCGGCATTTGGTGTAGTATTTCCCTTTGTTTTTGTATTTGTGACGACAATATTTGCCACATTTGTGTCTTTGAAATTTCAAAATTCTTGCATGAAGATCACTATTTGTGGCTTCTGATGGAATTTCACAAGTGACATATTTTTCAATAAACTGTAAAACAGTGGCATCACTGTCTTGACCAAATTTAGGAGCATATTTAATCCATAAAAGCATGTGGATATGTGGTGCTCCTCTGGCTTGGTATTCTTTTCTCCAAAAGAAGTGTTGCACTTCTCCAAGGGGAGGAGCAGTTTTATTACAAATAAAGAGTAGCATAGCAATGAAGCGATGGTGAAAATATCTCGAAACATTAACAGGATCTAGAGAACAAAGTTCTCCAGGTGTTAGCATATCTATGTTTGTTTTGTTTTTGTTTGATATGCATAGGAAATCATGTAAATATTCCCATGCATATTCTGCACAACTTAACGTAACAAACCAAGTGGGTGGCCCAAGGTTTCTTATCATACAACGTACATCTTCATGACATCGAAACCAGTACTCTTTAGTACCACGCATATTTGCGAATAGATTTGTAATATTTGATTGTAAAACCTCATATTTTTGTTGCACTTTTTGTAATAATTGTGTAGCTGACATATTTTGAAAGTGGGATCCTGATTTGAATGTGTGTGCAACTCCGTAACATAAAGTTGCTAGTTCACTTTCAAAGAGTAAGTGGAATATGTATTCCACATTTTGTCTAAATCTGGGATCTTTAGAATACATCCGTAGTGAGCGGTATTCTGATGCTGTTATTTGAATAGGTCTATCATCGTACCTTCCTCCTTTGCCAGTAGGAAAAAGTAGAGGAAAAGCATGTGCTTCTATACTTTTTTCCCATATGCTGATTGGTGATCCTTTTGTTTGATGCATTTGGTATGTTTCTAGTGCATCTTCTACGGTGTCATTAGAGTGTAAAGGGTGAATTGTATAATGGTCTAAAGTATTGGATATTGTGGCAGGATCTAGGAGCTCAAATTGACCAGCTTTTTGAGTCTCTTGAATTATTTCAGTGGTATCCTTCAAGTTTTCTTCAATATTAATTTCTTTGTACTATTCATTATTGTCTTTTTAGATATTGCAAGGCTTGTCTAACTTTATGTAAATCTACCAGTTGTTGCCAAATGTTTTTGTCTTTTGTAGGTACACCATTTACTAAGATAATTAAAGATTGCTCCATTGGGCATAATGGGAGTGGGGAAGGTGCTAATTACGCCACCGTAAATTACGGTGTCGTATTTAGCACCATGGTCCCTTAGCGTCATGGATTTTAACGCCTGCAAAAAGCAGGCGTTAAACTCGCCATGGTGCTAAGGGACCTCGGAATCAAGCGTTAAGGGTCGGCGCCGTTTACGGCGCCGTTAACCCCTTAACGCCTGATTCGTAATGAGGCCCATAGTGTTAAAGGTAAATCACCTAAAATTCATATTACATAAAAAGAACAGAAGAAAAAAAAAAATATCAATGATTACAATGAAATCATTGACCACTTATGGAATGCAAACCTAGATGTGCAGTACATTGCAGACCACTGCAGTTGCACAATATGTTACAGCATACTTAACCAAAGCAGAAAAAACAGAGTTCCAAGACCTTTGGAATGACCTGTCATCAGACAAAACACTGTCTCAGAAATTATACAGCTTGGGCATAAAAATGCTCTCCCATAGAGAATGTGGCTCCTATGAAGCAGCACATTGTTTAACTGATACTGCTTTGTATGGAAAATCTGAAAATATAGTATGGCTAAGTCGTGGTCCTGCTAAATCTAGAAAAATAGTTCTAAAATCATTCGAAGATATAGGACCAATAGCCAAACATGATCCCAACAGCCAAGACATTTTAAAAAACAATTTACTAGACACATACTACCCAAACAGAAGTACCACTTTGGAAACCATGTGTCTATAGCACATAGCCCAAAACTTCACATACAAAAATAATATAAATCCTGATGTAAAAAAAGGTAAATACAGAGTGACAAATTGTGATGGCAGCTTAGTAAAACTCACGAAACCAAATTGTCATTAAAGACTCCTCAACATAAAGAACTATATTACATGTCCCTGCTACAACTCTTTAAACCATGGAGAAAAGAAGAAAAAATACTAGATAACTATGACTCCTATGAAGACGCTTTCAAAGCAAATGAAAGCACTATAACTGATGTAAACGTTACACAGTACAAAACAATGCTGCACAATGAAAAGCAACATGAAGAAGAACTCCAGGCCCAACTAGATAAGGACACTCCTGACAGTAGTCAACCTTCTGTAACAGGAAGCCAAGAACCACTGGGAGAGCCACTAATAACAAATGAGGCAGAATTAGCAATGACAGAAGTAGAAAACACCATGGGCCTCATTACGACCCTGGCGGTAAGGGGTTAGCGCCAGCGTTAGCTGCGCCGACCCCTTACCGCCAATTACGAGTTCCCTTTCCGCCATGGCGGTTTTTACACCTGCTTTTAGCGGGTGTAAAAAACCATGGCGGTAAGGGAACTTGGTGTTAATTACGCCACCGTAATTTACGGTGGCGTAATTAACGCCTTCCCCACTCCCATTATGCCCTATGGGGCAAAAATGGGAATGGGGAAGGGTAAATGGGGATTGGGGATTTACCGCCCCGCCAAGGTCGGAATGGGGCGGTAAATCCCCTTACCGCCATGGCGTTAACGTAGTTAGCACCATGGCGGTAAAGTCACGGCCCTGGCGGTAACTTACCGCCAGGGTCGTAATGAGGCCCCATGTGTCAGTATGAAGATAAAGAAGACTTAACTATACTACAATCAAAACTAAACAATGAGCAACGTAGCATTTTTGAAGAAGTAACAAAAGAAATTGCACATGGTGTACAACATGAAAACAGAGAATGCACCTGCCAAAATTACAAAACTATATTACTGTACTTCAGTGGTGAAGCTGGTTCTGGCAAAACATTCTTAATCAAAATCATCAGTAAATTCCTTCAACAATTGACAAACAACAAACTGTCAGCTGTTGTCACTGCCCCCACAGGTTTAGCTGCCTACAACATAGCCGGTGTCACTTTACACCGATCACTACTCCTGCCAGCAGAACACCAAAACAAATTAGACTATTACAAACTTTCTACAGAAGCTGCAATGGAACTACGCAGAGTATTAAAACAAATGAAAATGCTATTAATAGATGAAGTGAGCATGGTCTCCAACCTAATTTTGGCCTTCATGCACCTCAGATTACAAGAGGTACTCAAAACAAACTACGAAGGGCTCTTTGGAGGAAAACAGATTATTGTTTTCAGAGATCTTCTTCAATTGACACAAGTGAAAGGTGAGCCTATTTTTAAAACCTTAGGACACAAACGCTGCCATAAAACTGTTGGCAGAATTGGAAATGTCAACCTTGGCAACATTTCCAATACAGAGAATTAACAGAAAACATGCAGCAATCTGCAGATCTCACTTATGCCAATATCTTAAAAAGTATTAGAGTTGATATATTATCCCAAGAAGCACAAGCAATATTGAAAACCCGGCACATTCCTGCACTCTATGGCGATAATGCATGTGCTACGGATGTTATGGAACAATTAGCCCACAAAAATGTCAATTGTATGGCCTTAACGCCAACTCTTGCAAGCTTTTTCAAATTCAATGAAACAATGTTAAAAAAAGAAATGCAATCTATAATTGAAATTAGCGCCACAGACAAACTAGACATACATGGTATGACACTACCCATGTGTGAACAAGCCACAACGAGACTAAATAGTTTAGAAAATTCAATCTCCAACACAGTTGGATTGGAAAAAATATTAAAATTATCCTTAAATTGCAGAGTAATGCTTAAACTTAACCTTGACGCGGATGAACGACTAGTTAATGGAGCACTTGGTACAGTTGTTGGCTTTCAAACATACACACGTGACAACAGCATTCAGTTTGTCAATATTCTCTTTAACAAACTTTCATAAGTGAATAGGATAGGACGCTCAACAGCTTGATTCCTTCTCTTCAAAGACATGTATGTATGAAGAGAACAATTTTCTCTAACTCTTGCATATGCAGTAGCCATTCATAAATCACAAGGTCTTACCCTAGACAAAGCATTGATAGATATTGGTAACACAGTCTTTAAAGAAAGCATGAGCTACGTAGCACTATCACGCTTACGTACACTTGACGGTCTATTTTTAATCAACTTTGATGCAAGCAAAGTAAACGCTGATATTCCTTGCATTTGAGAATACAATAGACTTAGTTCACTATACACCCCCATCTAAAAACATACCCTATTCCACAAAAAGTAAAATGTTCTAAAAGAAAACTAAATCAAACAGAAATGCAACAGGATGTCACTGCAAATCCTCCAAAGAGATTAAAAGAAACTAATACTTCATCAAGTACCACAATCATAAAAGAACCTATTAGGGAAAGTAAACCAGGTACTTCTTCAAAGAATTAAGACAAACTCCAAATAAAGCACTCAGATACAGAACTACCTGGTCCATTTAAACTTTCAAATGTAATTGGTGTAAGTTGCTACGCAAATGTAGCAATGAATATTCTATTTCAATTACCACCAATAGTTGACAACATTTACTTACACAGTACAGACCAATTGTGTTTGCAAATGTTAGTACTTCATAGAAACACAACAAACAATCCTGACAACACATCTAGTGTTTATGGAATAAGACAACAATTGGACTACTGTGCTGGAATGGTGAAATTCACTACAAACTCACAGGAAGATCCACAAGAATGTCTAATGTACTTCCTACAAGTACTGGAAAACAAAAACATACCTATAAATGAAATCTTCCAGATTTCATACATGTGGAAACATACATGCACTCTGTGCAACAATGTGACACAAGAACAAATCCCCAATGAGCGCTTTGTATATGTATCAATACCTAATTGTGAATCCGTTCCATTTCATCAACTTGTACAAAATGCAAACCATGGTAGATTATGTACTACCTGCAAATCGGATAATCGCACCACCTTACTAATACAAACACATAGTAAATACGTAATACTAATGCTTCTACGTTACAATGCAGATGGTACCAAAAACAACTGCAAGCTGACTGGATTAATACATGGTCAAGTATCACTTGGTAAAAAAACCTTCCCAACAATAGGTATAATCTGCCACACAGGAGCCACAACCAATGTAGGTCAATATAGTGCATCTATAAAAAAAAGTGGATGGTTCGAATGTAATGATAGTACCATTACTCTAAAGCAGAGATGACCTGCAAATCTTACAAACACTTATTTAATGTTCTTAAAACCAACATTTATTAACTAAACTGTACTTAAACATTAACTAAACTTCTATTAAAAAACTAAACTGTTACAATATACCAACAGCTATATAACTGCCCCAAGATTCTACAACAACTAAACAGATAAATGAATACCACTAAATTATATCAAACAATAAACAGTTAGAATACGCCAACTGGTATCTAACTACCCCATGATTTTCAATAACCAAACAGATAAATCAATACCACTACATTATAACAAAAAATAGACAGTTAGAATACGCCAACTGGTATCTAACTACCCCAAAATTTTACAATATCCAAACAGATAAATCAATATCATTTCATTATAACAAAAAATAGACTGTTAGGATATGTCAACAGGATCTAACTGCTCCAAAAATCTGCAGCAAGCCAATATATAGAGCATTAGACAGAAACAACAAGTGAACACTGAAAACAAACAAAAAAATAGACTGTAGCATAACACAAAAAGGTTGTTTTTTTAATCCAACATGATTTTCTTTTTCTCCCACAGACCCAATGAGTTTAGCAACAAACACAGAAACTGAGTAAATTGCACAGTACACTGGTTTGTTACAAAATACCAATACTAACATGATATTTTCTTTTATCACAGAAATAAACAAAAAAATACATGTACTTCAGTTACTAAACCAAACAGTAAGTATATTATATTAAGTATCACCATCACAGCAAATCACACCCATAGCGACTTATAAACTTTGCTATCTATAAATTTGATCTTGCCCATGCACCCAAGACTATAGGCCCTGCCCACAACCACCACAGCATATCACTTCCATAGTGGCTTATAAACTTGTTGCTTATAAATTTGTTCTTGGATCCCAAAGTTATAAGCCACTATGGGTGTGATATGCTGCGGTGGTTGTGGCCAGGGCATAAAGTCTTGGGTGCATGACCATATAGCCATATATGCCCTGGCCACAACCACCGCAGAATATCACTACCATAGAGTCAAACATTTTAACAATGCCATATGGGCACTTTTAATGTCCGCGGACATCATGAGTGTTCTTAGAACAGTTTCAACTTGCCTACGAACAGTACGGACAGACATAGCATCCTCAGGACACCCTCATTTTATTTATTTACGAACATCCCAGGACACATAATGTGTTCTAAGAACACTTTGAATGTGCTTGCGAACATGTGTTCTTAGAACAATTTGAACTTGCTTCCGAACAGAACGGACAGGCATACCATCCTCAGGACACCCCCATTTTATTTATTGACGAACATCCCAGAACACATGATGTGTTCTTAGAACAGATTCAACTTGCCTGCGAACAAAACAAACAGGCTTACCGTCCTCAGAAAACACCCATTTTGTTTATTTTCGAACATTTCAGGACACCGCCAGTGTTCTTAGAACACTTTCAGATTGCTTGCGAACAATACGTACAGGCGTAGTGTCCTCAGAACACCCCCATTTTGTTTATTTAGAACATATCAGAACATCCACGTTGTCTGCGGACAAAGCAAACACAACAGGGGGTCTACCACTTAAATAAATACAACATTTAACCCATCTCTTACTCCCCCATCCTCCCCAAACACTTTTACACACCAAAACACTCTACTAAATAGCATTTTTCCACCAAGTTTCACCACGCTGTCCGCGGACGTCCATCCAAGATCAAATCCAAGATCAAGATCAAATCCAAGATGGTAGGCGTTCCCTAAAATCTGATGCGCTTCATGCTCTTCACCGTCCAATCAGTGAACACGTTGCATGTCTGTGGACATGACGCAAGCCGGTTGTCCAATCAGGACACTGTCCGCGGAGCGAACAGGGAAATGTGTCCACGGACCGAACATAGATATCACTAATTTTTTGTGACCTACTTTTTGGTCATTTTTAAAAAAAACTACTGGATGGATTTTCACCAAATCTGCAGAAGCACGCTTTCGGGACCAAGCTGCTGCTCCTGGTCTAAATTTGCTGAAAATCCATCCAGCGGCTTGGGCTGTAGGCATGAGCAAAGTTTTTTCCCCATTCAGTCTATGGGAAAAAAAAGAACCAAACCTCATCAAACTTTGCAAGAAGATTCAGTGACCCATATACTTTTTTTTTGTAAAGTTTGGTGAGGATTCGTCCAGGGAAAGCGAAGTTATAAGCCACCCAAAAAGGGCTATTCCTATGGAAACAGCAACTTAACCATAACTACACAACCACTACTGTGGCTGCGTAATATATATATATATATATATATATATATATATATATATATATATATATATATATATATATATATATATATATATATATATATATGACATTCCATTAATCATCCCTAAAACGATTGTGCACGACCAACAATCATACATATTTCATTTTATTTTGGGCAAAGAGGTAGCTCAGGATCCCAGTGTGAGCAATGCTATCATCTAAATTAGAAGGAGGCTTGGGAATCTCTGATATGAAGATTTACTTGTTTGCCACTCACCTGCTGCCCACCTTTGAATTAAATATGCTGGCTAGAGCAAGAGCAATATAGACTGCCATGCCCACTGAAAAAATGATGCTGGCTCTCCCCAACGATGTATTCAATGAAACCCAATTTGCTTCCGGTCAAAAGGGTTATCTTGCTAGATTGGGACTGGGCAGCAAATAAAGGGGGTGATTCATGGAATATTTGTGCCGAAAAAACATGATTTGTGAACCATTCTGCCAGCAAATCCCCATTTGTAAAACAGGGATTTGCGGGCTGAATGGCGCATAAATCCCGTTTTTTTCGCCGCAAATAATCCATGAATTACCCCCAAAGTTTCCTACCGCCTCCTTCCCTTCGCCCCTTACCTCGGTCCTGCGTAATCTCAACTTCCCATCCGGTTTATATTCTGCACAATTGGAGTGGAAATAGGATTTTCTTCGTCATGATTACGCAAGATTCACATATTTTCAGATATGAAACTGGGTTAAAGTGTCCTAAAATCAAGCCAGCAGGCGGGAGGGATACAACACATTTTGAGGAGCTTTTTATAGGGGATTCCTCTGCCCCGAATATTTCTGCCCTTTTCACTACTCTGAACATGAGCCAGAACAAACCACCACACAGTTATGTGCCCAAATGGAAGGAGGACATAAGTATCCCAATCAATGATCTATCCTTATATAATATCTCGGAGCGAGCCTCAAAAACGTCAGCATGTGTTGAAGTGAAGGAGAACATATATTAGTTGTTAATGTATTGGTATCTCGTCCCCTCACAGCTAAGCAGCATTTTTCCCAGTACCTTGTCCAGTTGTTGGCGATGTTTGGAACCTCCTAGAATATTGTTCCACATGTGTTGGAGCTGTAGTGTGATTCAGTCATTCTGGAAGAAAGTGCTATACTGCATTAAAGGGATATTGGACATCGAGCTGTCCCTCAACCCATTGACTTTTAGGTAAGGAGACTACAGAAGGGCAATTAAAATGTTCAAATAAAAAATCTAAAGTTATCACTAATCAGGCTGTGGTGGCACACATCGCAATTGCCCAAAACTGGAAATCGTACACCACCGCCTAAATTCAAGAATGGCGGTCATGGGTTTGATTTACTGCAGCCAGGGATACCATCATGGCCTTGGTGGGGAACAAGATATCCAAATATCTTGATAGTTGGAGACCATTTATTCACATTATGCAACAAAATGTCTATTCAGTTATACACCACAAACCTCAATATGTGTCATAATTTACTCTCATCTGACAACTGATGTTAATACTAACTTATTATTAATAATAATTTCTGATTCTTTAATGTGCTCCATTTCACAGTGAGACTTAGAGGGACCACTGCATACTGTTCAATAATTCACTCAGCGATTTAAAGATCCAGGGTATACGGAGCAAAATGATTCTATAGCAATGAAGACCGAAACACGCTCTCAATAGAGAATGTGGGTTTGGCCATAATCAGGCTCACCAGTTTCCTCCCTTTGATAAAGTATCAAATATATAATGAAAAGAGGAACCTGGACATCTAAGAAGTGTACATTTGTTCTTGTCTTATCTACTGTTTATCACCCAAGTATATTTGTATACACTCGGAACATATGCATTACCCTTTACAAGTTCTTTCCTATTCAGTTCAGATGTACCATATTGTTTAAGAAAGGTTATCCACAAAAATGACATTACGAATGGAAAACAAATCCCTGACCCTTTGGGATTTGGCCTCTGGGGAACCACACAGTTCTAGGTTCCAGAGAATGAACTGAATGGGAGTTTTCAAAATATCACTAGGGGATGACGTGTCCATCTGGTTCACTTGGAATGGTCCCTGTATTATTCGTAAGCCAACATCTTGGTCATCTAAAGAGCTCACACAGTTTGTATTTACATTCATTAGCTGTCATGTGCATGTCTGGAATGCACTTGCTCAACTGATTTATTTTGGAAGGGAGTAACAGAGATTCAGTGAGGCAAGTGACTCATAAGTCACTGTGCATCTCTTGAAAGAAGGTGAGGTGAAAAATGCCATTGGGTGACATCTTAGATGAGAAGTAGGGGCAGGGAGGGATCCTTAGAGGCAGCTTGGGAGAGATACATGCTCGCCTGATATTGCTGAGAGGCATCAGCTGAGATTCAGGGAGACAGGTGACACAGTAGTCAGTGTGTGTATTTTCCGAAGAACATATCTACATCCAAATGAGCCAGAGGCAGAGGAGATTTGCTTGCTATGTGCACTGGAGAGGCAAGAATTGCATTTGGACAATTGAAGGTATCATCCAACCCATGTTCTACACCCCCTTCATCTGTCACTCTAGGTTACATACAACAGTACAAGAAAATACATGACATATTTTGCCACAGCAATGCACATGTACCGTGGTGTAAGAGGTTGCACATTCAATTGCCTCCACTATCTCTGGGACAGAAGGTGGGCATGCCGATCCTATTTACTAAATATCAAGGAATAAAGATGCACAGAGTATTTTAGCAACAGGAGGAGTTTGAAAAGCTCACATCTCTATCTCCACCGACCGATCCACTGATAAAATCAGACAGTAACGATGATGGCGAGATGATGATGAAGACAGTGATCCATCAGAGTCAATATAGGATTGATATTTGCTGCCTGAAAGCAGATATACTCAGGAGGCAGGTGAGAATGACACCACAGATGCATAAGCCAACGTGCTACTAGAAGCTGACCCACCACCTGTATACAGATCTTCTAGAAATAGCCTTTGTGTCACAGATCATAAGGCACATCACATCAATATGAGACATCGAGAACAACAGCAGCACCACCACTGCTTTTCTCATCACACCCACATGGGCCCAAAACACGTGTTATCCCACAGTGAAAGTCAAAAGTGTGTCAGTAGTTTACACTAAATATCTATCAACCAGATTTGTCCAGTTGCACACTCTGCTAAAAAGTGAGCTGCCGAGGGAATCTTGAGACCAACTTAGTCCCACATCTGTGCAGTTCCATGTGCTGCAGCACCATGCACAGGCACGGAAAGAAACCACAAGGTATGAGGTGCATTCCTTCCCATAGCATCAGACAATCAACATACCTCCACCCGTCTGCACCATTTCCCCTGAAAATACAGAAGCTGTTTTAGTGCTTGGGAGAGCGGCTCCAAGCTCTAGCCCCTTTACCCAGTGGTGCATAGCAGTGAACCTGCATTGTGTCAAACCAGTGTTGTGGAAGGGTCTGAGAGTGGCCAAAACATATAAAAAGATAGAAAGTGAATACTCATTTCTCACCTGGCTATAATCCTGACCTTCGCGGATGATCTTTGTCTCTTGCAGACCAGTATCACAATTATACAACAAGGTTATGGCTACAGTTAATATGGTAGATTATGAGCCAACAGGTTAACTTCAATCTGGACATGAACAGCAGTGGTCAGAGCATTCAAAACATCAACACTGGGAGCCCTCTCCTTCCTCTGACAGCCCAGAGGTGTATCAGAGTAAATTAAGGAGGAATCCGGATCCTGCAGTTCAGTATCATGAGAAATTCTGCATGCAAGGGTTTCAGGGCAGAAGCCACATGGAATTGGTGCCAAATGGCAGAAGTTAGAGAGAAGGTTTAGGCACAGTGGCTAGCGTCTTGAAGCTTGCATTTTGGCCATTTTCACATCAGGCAGTGCATCAAATGTCCTTACTAGCTTGCAAATTGGCAAGAACATGCACATGCCCTTCTTTGCTCATGTTCTTCACCTTTTGCTACACATTGTATTTGCAATTGTGAGCCTCAGAATGCAATGGTTAGTCTGGCCCATTACATCAGTTTGTACTTCAGCTGGGGCCAAAACACCCAAAATCCACTGTGACAGGTGCAGCTGCATCACATGTTTCTGCTGCACAAAATGAAGGCTTAGTGGCCACCAACTTGAAATCTACTTTGAACATGTTTGAAAGGCTATGTGAGCAATGCCAACTCAGATTACTCAAACACTCTCATAAGAGCTCCTGGTGGGACATGCATATCATTGTGCCGGTGGCAGCTGCTGTATAATGCCTACTTCTTACTATGATCTTTCAAGGAGACCAACAAGTGGGCCTGTCATCACAATGTATCCCTGAGTGAACTTCTCACTATGATGCACCTACTTGAGCTCTTCCTGAATAAAATGGGGTCAGCCCATTCCTTGGCAGAGGATGCTGATATGACACATTTGGTGGGGGATATGCTTTCAACCTTGCGTAGTGATCCACAGATAGTTGGAACTAAAGTACTAAAGTACAACTTTGCACCATCCAGCTTCTTTTATGGACCCACATTCAAAGTAAAAGTGGTCAATGTTGATCTTCATGTCTTAGAGGAGGATGACTCATAGCAAGCATCACCACAGAGATGAGCACTGTGCAAATGTGAAAATCAGCTTTGCTTTAGTGCTTGCAACATCAAAGCGACAAAGAACAAAGGCAGCAGGAAGCACAGCAACTAACCCAAATTGTGTCAATGCACATGGAAGGTCAAGTTTAAGATTGATGGCGTAAGTGATCAGGTCATCACTAACGCCTGCTGAAAAGAGTACTGGGGGCATAAGTTATTGCAGAAGAACCTGTGGGACACCCTTCCCATCAGTAACTCTGCCATATTGAATACTGGAATGTATAGCAGACCATCAGCCTCATAGACACTTGATACCTAGCTACTGGACACTGGTCAACAGCATATGTGCAGGTTTCTTTTAAATCACTGAGCTCCCCCGGACCCTCACACCACCTGTGTGCACTGTGAGTTTTATGTGTGCCCGTGGGCTAATGTCTGTAACCTCAGGAGAACCTTCACAATACCACATGTTTAGCAATGAACATTTCCAAAACTGAACAGTCCCTTCATTCTGGAACGATATACAACAACATCTACCCCTATCCAACACACCAGCTTGGATGATTGTGCTGGTTTGTTAACCAATACATGTCAGACATTGTAAAGGGGATTGGGTGGTTTTGTGGTGCATGCAGCTGGGAAATGTATAGCTGTAGTAGTGACTAGGAATACCTGACTAATTTCTTTCCAACACATGTCTTTGCCTACTGTGCAAGTAGTGTTGTTTAATCCTTGGTAATTACACCACTTGTCAAATGGTCAAATGTTCTCCCACAAGGTGCAGCCACCCATTAAGGTTCTTAGCCTCATCCGCGGGGCAGAGCCACCAATTAAGGTCATCACGTTTTTTACATAGTGTGTGGCCACCACTCTCCTGTCTTTGGCTCTCCCACACGGTTCATCTACCCCTTTTGCTTCTCAGGTTCTCTCATAAGGTGAAGCCACCCTATATTTACTAGGGTTTTCTCAAAGGAGGCAGCCACCCATTAAGGTTATCAGGTTTTACTATAGGGTGCAGCCATTGCACAGCATTCTCTCACCTGGTGCAGCCACCTTTAATGTTGTCAGGTTCTCTCACATTTTTCAGCTACCCAGACAGGTGTTCACATTCTTCCAGAGGGCAGAGACACCCCTTATGGTTCTCATGTTTTCCCACAGGGCACAGCCACTCCTAAGCTTCTTAGGTTTTTCAAAGGGCAAAGCCGCTCACTAAAGTTCTTTTTTATTTCTCCAGGTCGCCAACAGACCACTGCTGCACTCACTGATGGGAGTTACTTTGTGAGGTCAGTCTGTCTCCCAGGAAGGATTATTTCTTCCCCTGCACAGGAGGGAATGGTGATGGTGCCCCATGTGCCTGCTAAGTTTACTTGCCACCATTACATAGTCAAGCTCTCCTAGCTAACAGACTGCTCAAAATAAAGGCAATAGGTGCCTCCATGCCTCATAATGTAGTCTACTGAGTCCTAATCACTGCTGGAGGGGTAAGTGGTGGCAGCTGGATAACTCACTGCCTCCACATTTGCAGATGAGTCATTCGATACGTCCACTTTCTTATGCCAATGGTGAACATGACTGCCCTTGGGGATTGTCCCTATAGACCGGTCCTTTTCCCTTCCTTTCTGCCCCTAATGTCTCTTTTCCACCTCCATCCACTGTGTAGAAGAACTCAGGCTCCTACCTAATGGTGTCTCTGGTTGCAATCTAAACTTGTCCAACACCCACGACCATGTGTGTTGTTTAAGGTGGTAGAGTTCTCTGCTCCCAAAGCCTGGATCACCTCCTTTATCATTTCCACTTCTCCCACTCAGGTAGGTCCATCATCTATTTCAGCATTTCAACAGTTGTATCCTCCTCCAAGCCTCCACCAGATAGAGCCTCTCCTCATTGTGCTCAGCAGCGCTGTCAAAATATTTGTTGGAGACCAATTCTTTCTCATTGGTCCACACAGACAGGAGCTGCCCCATGCTCCCACTCCATGGTACTTCCTATGTGTGTCCCCACCTCCTACAGCATGACCCTCTGCTCCATTATAGGCCTTGCCTCTATGTGGACATGCCCTATGGGCCTTGCCTGTCTTGACTCCATAGGGTCATCCACAAGTTACCCTGCCTCCCTTGCCTCTGTAGGGCCATGCAGTAGAGTCCTTGCTGCTGGGGGTTGACCACAAGAGATCCTGTCAACCATACCACTGTGTGTCACTGTGATGGCCCATCTGGCAGCAGTCACAGTTGAGCCACAGGAGATCACCAAGATGGTGTCTTTCAAAAACACACAGAGACAGACCTTATCAGGATGACATGTTTCCTTTTCCGTGGCATTCATGGAAGAACACGAGCAACAGCTTAAATCAGGAAACAGAACCGACCCGTCCGCATCACAATAATTAAGGTAACATGTGTGGTCCTTGCTCTCCATTGAAACACCACTGCCTCCAGTAGTTTGCTACTCGTCCGCTGCTGGGCGAGTAGCAAACTCCATGCTTCCAACTGTTGCTTCCTTTTCCCACTATCAGTCCTGTTAACTGCTATACCATCTGTCTTTCTGCTCAACATAGAAATTGACCACGCGCTGCTGACATCTTGCATTCCCTGTTTAATGTCCATTGCCTTGATGCAGTCTGTTTTTTGGGAGAATTTGCGAGCCAATATCATGATTCCTGCTGTCCTCTATGGTGAATCACTCAAAAGAGGTTTCGTTGTTCTTCAGGATTATTCTTCTGATACCAGCTACTGTTCTATCTGCCACCGACCTCCAGTTGGCTCACACAAAGGAATATACAAGTAAGGCCATTTCTCTTTTATCAACTCAACAGATGGTGCATTGAGATGAGACCAGTAGATGACCTCCTGATTCCAAGTATCATCAATGGTGCAAGTGTTGGAACTTGCCCATCCAGAAATTTCTGAGTGTCGTGAGAACCACAAATGCCACTTGGCAAAGCTGAGTGAGAATCGTGTATTAGCACAACCAGAGAAACACAAAGTGTGAAAGACCAAATCAGTTCAAAAACCAAACCATGAACCCAATACAACAAGTAAACTAATCCTAATGCCTCCTATACTAATACAATCAAAACTACTTGATAAACTACCAGAATCGCAACTGGGGCGATGAGAAAACAGCAAACATGCAAGAGGAAACTCTGAAAAGACATGTTCTTTCTTTTTGGGGGGATTTGAAGCAGGGACATGTTTTGGGCTTTAATACTTTTTACATTGAAATGCAAAAGGTAAACACACAAAAGGAAAGAGGCATTTTTCATATGGGGGAACTAAGGAAACTCTATGAATACACAGAAAAAGCATTGAAATTGAAAGGGGAAAATGTGATTGTGGTCTCTGGGCCGTTTTTGCAGAAGCCCAACGCATTAAACATAGTGTTAGGTTACATGCCGCTGAGCGCATCTGGTTTCCAGGTTAGCAAGATGGTGACCATCGGAGCCGGCCACTAGGTCCATTGAAGGTCAGTGGTGGGGGTGGAGGGTTCAGGAGGCAGGGCCATGCAGGGAGGGGGTTTATGAGTCGGCAGGCCTGAATCTTACAGGGGACAGGAGTGCGAGGCTAAATACTGACATGGCAGTGGGGGCAGGGAGGGAGGGTACACAGTCACTCTGTGCCAGTTCAAACCATTGCTTGCAGGGTTTAGACTCTGAACCAAACAATCTCCCAAAAAAGCACACTAAAGACCAATAAATTAGAAAAAGGTAAAACAACGATCAATACCATCCACCTACAAACCTCAAAAAAAAATCAACCCCTGAATCTACAAATACCTTGGACACAGCTTTCCAGTGTGATTCTGCATCTTCCCTCACGGTCTAGCAACGTCCAGCAACGCACATGTAGTGTGCTGGGCCACATAGAAGGGCCAAACGTCCTTCAGATTGTCTAGGGATCTGGTTGGCTGAATGAAGTAGAACAAATTCGAAAATCACACCGAGAGGTTTGTGTATTGCTGGACAAACTCGACAAATAAACTTTTTGGAAGATTAAGTCACGTATGTAAGTCATGTTTGATTTTGCTCTCACCTTGAGATATAGGTTCTATGACATTGATTACAATTTGATTTCCTGCTTCTACATTGATGAACTACGACACATCAAGCTTTCATGATACATATCTGTGTTCCTCTTGTTCATGATGGTGATCTTGTTCATGATGGTGCCCTCTGTTTTTCTTTGCGAACTCCCTCCTCCCAAAACTAAAACATCACCGCCTTTCACTGTTGTCACTATGGCCTCATGTGCCGAAGTTGTCCCTCGCTGCTCTGATTGTTCTCTGACACTGCTCTGCTGCCCTGCATCACCAGCTCCGTTGGGGAGTTCCCCATGCAACCTCTAATTTACCCTATGCCACAAAGAACCACATTTGTATTTTATCATTTCCACTATGGCATGCCACATCAGTTCCTTTTGCAAAACCAGCTATTCATCAATGTTTCATGTGTGAATCTATGTTTTTCATCAAGAAAGCATGTTTTCCTCAAAATTGTATTTTGTCAAGAACAAATGTGAGTGATAGAATATGGGGAAATACTCCATCACCTGCCTGCTTACTAGCGGACTGCTTGTGCAGCTAACTAAATTGATCAACTCAAATTCAATAAGTTCCCAATGTATTTACCTCTGGCTCAAAATGTTGCTGTCCCAACCTTTGATAGCTCAGAGAGCGCTAGTTCTTTCTTCTTGGTTGAACTGTTTCTGTGTGTTTGCCTGCAATCAAGAAGGTTGCTTTGCTCATTTTGAGCAATTTAAGCTTCCTATGCTCTGCATTGTGAAAATATGTCTTTGATTTATTTAGAATAACGCCCTAAGCAACTATTCTTTCACATGCTGTATGTGTAGTACACAGTGTGCACTCCTTCAATCCAAATCTGTGTCTTGAGTACCGGTCCACATGTTCATTGTCAGGTGCCACGGTTCAGTGCCATTCCCACCTCTTCCTGAACATCGTGACAGGGGTGTGATACTGAAGTTTGCATCAAGTACTGCTGATCTGGTATTTTTCACTCTTTTCCAGTCTTGTCTGTGAACAACAATGCCAGAAGAAAGGCTATCTGTTCTTGTCACACTGGCAAATAAGTCCAGGGTGCTGCCCAAATAAAAATAGATAGTGTTCTTAACGGGTTTGAATCGATCAACAGAAATTCACATTTGAATCTCTATTAATGTGAATGGTTTTCTATAATTTGTGACCACAAACACGCATGTTCGGTTTTAGTCCTACCTTTAAGATGTTTGGCTTTCAAGTTACACATTGCAAATTGAGTGAGGAAAAACAGTTGACAATAAATTGATTGGTAAACAAGCTATCCTTGTAAATCAGGCCCGTTTTGCATTTGTATGTACTAAGGAGAAACACTGTCTGCAGTGAGGCTAAAGCTTGCACATTGGGTACTTAGCAGGGCTATGGCGGCACGATTGGAGGACATATACTTTGTGTATGATGGCAGCATTTGCTGCAAGGCTACACCTTTAACATACTGTCTTACCAGACATTTTAAGGGGCATTTAAATTTGCACTTAAAATGTGATGGCAGCACCGGCACATGGCCTGTGAGGCTATAGTTTACATATTGTGACTTTCTGCCTGTGTTAGGTCATTTGAGTTTGGACTTGTGGGGCTCTACCTTACATATGATGACTCTACCAACAATATAATACTATTAGTGGGGCTTCCGAAATTGCACTTGGCGTTTTATTGTGACCCTCTGCAAGGGCATACATTAAACATGGTGCATGCCCAGGTATGTGATGTCTTTATTGGTGGATGTGAGTCTGTATTTACATCAGAACATGTCATACAGGGGCAGGTGTGGGCAAGGCTGGCATGACACTGTTGGAACTAGCATTATGTTGACTGTGACTAAGTATTATGTTTACCTGGCGGGCTGGCATATGGCACTGAACATTGCAGTATTTTAAGGCCTATTTAAACATAACCACAATCAGGTTGGCACTTTTATGAGCAACCCTCTGTGAATTAGCTACAGAGGTCACTATAAATTGACAGAACCCTGCAGCATTTGATCATCACTATGGTGTACTTTGAAGTCATGTGGAATTTGGCACTAACACCTTTCCACTATTTCTGTTTTTTGTATTCTGGCACTTCCAAACCCAATGCTGTGCACTGCATCTCCCCCTGGCTCAATATTAAAACTGGTGGCATTTATGAATCATGGCATTCTGCTTATAGTTGATGCCCGGGCATCAGAGGTATTCGAATTTTTAAGGTGTTTCCAACAGAATTGCTTGTTGGAAAAATGCATGCTTTGACCTCCCCAGGCCTACTTTGTACTACTTTGGCTGCGTCAATCTGGGAAAAGCATACCCATAGCTGTTCATGGATGGCCATCTTAATTTTGTCAGTGGCCCCTTCAGTTAGCCCCCTCTATTTGATTCCTGGAGAAGCCAATGAATACATATAGAAATACTTTAATTTAAAAGAATCAGCAAACTATGTCATAACTCAAGGAGTATACTAATCGTTTTTGACATGACTTCATCCTTAAAATCTCCTTCTTCATCATTCACATCATCCAGTTTTGCTTCCAGGGGCAAGCACGATCCAGCATGGCCATGTCCACACGTCACAGCCTGAAACAATTTGAACATCATTTGTTGTTCCTGTTGCCTGCTATCGGGTCATGCTGCTTGTGCACTGGATCCCATTTAAATGCTTCCTTGTGATGGAGTCAATCTCCTGATGCTTTTTCCTACCATTCAGCAATGCACTCATTATCGTCTAAAATGGTAGTAAAACAGTTGAAACCAAAAGAAACAGTAAGTCAGAACAGCATGCAAAGCTAACTTGCTGTTGTGCAATATATTTCACGAGTCACAGCATGAAAAGCTTTAATTTGTTGTTTCTGGGTTCCATTTGACGCATCTCTCCTGCCAGTCAGATCAGTTTCTCCCCATATGCATGAGGGCATGGAGGAGGAGGTAGCTTCACCGGAAACCCTCGAGCCTGTCCTCCATCTGTCATTTAAATAGAACAGTTAAAATATGTTGCTGCACGAACAGGCCGGGTGAGAACTGTACATTTTATAGGTAGTTAAACAAGGAGTTAGGCATCTGACCTTATTACTATATTTATTTATTTATTTATTGTTCATTTGTATAGTGCCTATACACAAAGAAGTGTTTCAAAGTGCTCAAGGAGGGGGGGCAGAGGTAAAAAAGGACATTCAGAGACCTTGACTTTCTGGATGATACAAGCCTGCACAGATCAGGAATAAGTGCAAATAATACATACCAGTGGAGATAACTCTTTCGTGTCTGACAACAATCCTTCGTTTTTCAAAGTGCCTTACACAAATAGGTTAAAGGAGGGTGTGGGGGCAGAGTAAAGCAGTCAGGCTATTATACAATGCTAAGTTGTATATAAGTATATAGTGGCATGATATAAATACAGTGGAGGGGTGGGTGGGTGAGAGGGAAAGGGAGGAGGAGTGTAGGAAAGGTAGACTACTGGGCAATACTCAGGGCTTTAAGTGGGGTAAGAAATCGAGAGGGGGCCCTCATTTGGGGGCGTGGCTTCAGGGAGGGGCGTGGCCTAAAAGCACGCAAATCGTAAGGTCTGCACACAAATATATATACATGTTATATATCTGTGTGCGTACCTTACTATGGTTTGTGTACTTTGCAAGCCATCTTTTCTAAACATAGAAATATGTTACATATGTTACATATTTCTATGTTTAGAAAAGATGGCCTGCAAAGTACACAAACCATAGAAAGGTACGCACAGAGATATATAACATGTATATATATTTGTGTGCGTACCTTACGGTTTGCCTAGTTTTCAGGCCATGTTTTCGGGTTTATAATAGATGGCTTTGAAAGTACACAAGTACAAATTGTCCGTCGGCAAAGCTTTATAAAAGATGGCTTGAATTGTGTACTTTTCAAGCCATCTTTTATAAACCTCAAGGAATCCCCAGGTTCGCCAAGGGTTAAAGATGCCTCGGCGACCTGGGGAAACAAAGGAACAGTAACTGCCTCTGATGAACCCTCGCGCGAGGGGTCACCAGAGGCAGTTACTATGACTGACAGAAATGGCAGGCAGGCACAGCATCGCTGTGGTTGGCTGCCACTTCTGTCAGCTAGCCTGACTTCATGGCAGGCGCATCTCCCGTCGCGGCTGCGGCCGCGACGGGATAATGCATCCCGCCAATGTTGCGTGCGGTGGGACTGGGGCCCGGCCCCGGCAGGCCCAGGCCCACTTAAAGCACTGGCAATACTATGCTCCAAGTAGTTAAGCAGTTTTAAGGTATAATGGAATGGCAGGTAGGGTGGAGGGCAAATGAGGATGGGGTGGGGGGTTGAAAACAGAAGAGGGGGCAATACACCAACAATACAAGGAGAATAGAAGAAGAGGAAAGTGCTAGCAGAGGGGATGGGGTAGATTGGGAAGGGGAGGGGAGGAGAAGAAACAGGGGCAGGAAGCAGAGTCTGTAGATGGCACAGCTACATTCTTATTTTGGCAGGACAAGATGAAGACACAACACATGCAGCAACTAGGCACAGCTAAGTTCGAATCTTGGCAGGACAAGGTGAAAACACATGCAGCAACTGGGAACAGGTAAATTCGAATTTTGGCAGGACAAGGTGAAAACACATGCAGCAACTGGGAACAGCAAGATTCCATGTTTGGCAGGACAGGTGAAAACACATGCAGCAACTGGGCACAGACAAGATTGAATTTTGACGCATGGCAAGGTGAAAACACATGCAGCAACTGGGCTTAGCTAAATTCGAATTTTGGCAGGACAAGGTGAAAACACATGCAGCAAATGGGCACAGCTAAACTAGTGGGAGTTCAGATGAGATGGAGTGAGAGGTGGGACAGTCCCAGGTCTGAAGTAAGAAGGTTGATGAAGTTAGTTAAGGGAATTGACCTTCAGAGAAATGTTATATGCTCCATTATTTCAGTGTGACCGGAACGTGTGTTCCCTTCTGCCTCCCTGTACACGTGTGGGGGGGTGTAGGAGAGGACCCACAGACCTGGCCAGGCAACGGTAAGGGGAACAGACAGGGCCTTAGAAAGTGGGCCTTTGAGGAGTGGGCCGGCTAAAGCCTGCCAGTCCACAATAGGCTGATACGTATTGCAAGAAGCCAATCGGCAGGAAAGATGGCAGATGCTGGTGACCACAGTGAGCCTTTTAATGATAGAAAAAGGCAGCGGCCATCTTTAAAATGCCACAAGGCCACAGAGAAAGGTCTCCTAATGTGGCTCTCTCCTCGGGCAGAGAGCTCGGTGGGCAGCAGGTAGGGGACGTGAAGTGTGGTAAAATGAATAGAGTGAGAGGATAAAAATGAAATGATCCAGGTTTCTTTTTTCTTTTTAAATTTGCAAAATATTTGAATTTCAACAATCACCATTTCTATTTTCATTATTTCTGTCATGGCTTCCTCCTACCACATGTGTGGAGGAAATGCATGGTCAACAGGTGCACCATCCATTACCTTGTCGGGTCTGCAGGCCGGGAGTCAACCACCACGGGCTCCAAAGAAGGAAATGAGAAGGCAGAGAGATGCAGGCAGGAAGTGGGCCTTTGAGGAGTGGGCTGGTTAAAGCTACAATAAGTCTACAATAGGCTGATGAGTATTGCAAATAGCCAATTGGCATGCAAGTTGGCAGATGCTGGTGACCACAGTGAGCCTTTTAATGATAAGGAAAGGCTTGTAAGAGTTCACTTGCTGTGGTGAACCTTCACCATCCTAAAGGTCTTGATGGACCCCTTTTAGGAACGTTGCAAATACTTGTACTAGTATTTGGTGAGGATTGGGGCAGACAACACTTCCGGCAGGATAATATTTCATTTGTGCAGAGTAAGCCTGCAAAACTACTGTATGAACATTTGTTCTGAGAACAGTCAGTTCATTTAGGAAAGAGGCATCTTTTTAATGAAAGATTTAAGACCTTTTCATTTGCAAGGACTCAAGGAAGTAGAGTCATAAATAAATGTTCTGTCTGATGTCCTGAAACTCTTGCATACAATTGTTTAGGGTGAACTGACTCGCCTAAACACCTGGCTGCTTAATACTGCCTGTAACCTTAATGTTTTCGGCTGCCCTCTATTCTTTACTTAATAGGGTCAATCACATGAACAGAATCCATGACTTCACCTCTAACACCACCAGAAGTATAGTTTGCCATCGCCTTGACCCAGACCTCTCATTGGCTTCACCTGCAATTGTTCACAAATGACTCCCCATAATAAATGTTTAACCCACAATGTAACTGTTGTTAATAATTTTGTCACATCCCAGGTGCCAGGTGAGGACACTTGAGAGCCGACCCTCCTGGGCCTCTCTTTCTTGTTTTTTCTGTGCCTGCTTAGGGACCCTGGGCCTTGCCTGCACCCCTCTTCCCTTCTGTGTGTGTTTCCACTTCCCTCCCTCCTCCTGCCTCCCATCCCGCCTCCCAGGCCATGATTGGCCAGTTCCGAGAGCAGCCTGTGAGCCTAGCCTCAGCTGCAGCCCCGGAGAACCTTTTCCATCGAGGTGCTGCCAGGTGTGGACACTTGAGAGCCGACCCTGCTGGGCCTCTTTTTCCTGTTTTTTCTGGGCCTACTTAGGGAACCTGGGCCTTGCCTGCACCCCTCTCCCCTTCCGTGTGTGTTTCCACTTCCCTCCCTCCTCCTGCCTCCCAGCCTACCTCCCAGGCCGTGATTGGCCAATTCCAAGAGCAGCCTGTGAGCCTAGCCGCTGCTGCAGCCCCGGAGCACCTTTTCCATCGAGGTGCTGGCAGGTGAGGACACTTGAGAGCAGACCCTCCTGGGCCACTCTTTCCTGTTTTTTCTGGGCCTGCTTAGGGATCATGGGCCTTGCCTGCACCCCTCTCCACTTCTGTGTGTGTTTTCCACTTCCCTCCCTCCTCCCGCCTCCCAGCCCACCTCCCAGGCCGTGTTTGGCAAATTCCAAGAGTAGCCTGTGAGCCTAGCGGCAGCTGCAGCCCCAGAGCACCTTTTCCATCGAGATGCTGGCAGGTGAGGACACTTGAGAGCAGACCCTCCTGGGCCACTCTTTCCTGTTTTTTATGAGCCTGCTTAGGGACCCTGGGTCTTGCCTGCACCCCTCTCCCCTTCCGTGTGTGGCTACACTTCCTTCCCTCCTCCCGCTTCCCAGCCCGCCTCCCAGGCCGTGATTGGCCATTCATCAAGGTCAAAAGGGACCTCACCAGGGTAGCCCTCTGCCCGGCAGCCCCCTCGACTAAGGGCCACAAAGCCAAGGGCGGCTCATACATCGGCGGCTCCAGAGAGTTTCTGCAGATGTCCGCAGGGGAAGCCAGTGAAGCCAGCAGTTAACAGACACCAACAAAAACTGTAAGTGTGGCATGGGTGGGGAGCAGAGCAATTACTCTACTCCAGAAAGCCCCTGCCACTCTACCTTACCTTCCCATAGTATAGACTGCCATAGACTTAGCCCATGCATACTTAGAATGACTTGAGACCGCCAGCCGGATTTGATCCATGACAGTATTTGAAATGTTGCCTTGCACTGCATCCTAACATACTAGTCAATGTTATCAAGTGGCATACCGGGAGGGAATTGTGGACGCTGGGCTGCGTCGCATCTAGATGGGTTTGTGAGTGTCTGCACCTGCCTCACTTGGATGGAATCAGGAAGGTTAGCATACACTACACTTGATAGAACCCTGATAGAAATGTTAATGTTGCCATGTGCCACACTTGGTTATAATTCTTAGCTCTGGCCTGCGCCGCATCTACATAGGATTGTGAATGTCAGCATGTGCCACACCTAGATGGAACTTGAATGTTAGCATGTGCCTCACTTAGATGGAATTCCTAACTTTCACCCGCATCACATCTAAATAGGATTGTAAATGTCAGCATATGCCACACCTGGATGGAACTTGAATGTGAACCTGGATCAGGACAGTGATGTGAAGTACTTTATGTTATTGTGAGACTTTTAAATCCTCTATGAGCACGTTTAGTCAGAATCTAATAATGCGTATGCATCCTTCCACTTCTATCACCATATTGCCCCCATTTGCACCTCCACACTAATACTCAACAAATCAACAAGGAACTTAGAGCTCTTTTTTACCTTTTGGTATTATGTAATATACAGCCCGCTTATATCATTTATATCGGCCGTTGTTTACATGTGACGTCATGCACGTGAGCCACGTGATTACGTCACAATGTAAACAAAGAGCGCGTCCTCCTAAATATCAGATATACACTGAAAACATTTTTTGTGAGTTTTCTTACTCACACTTAGTTTACCCCAACATGGTCTATAACATTGCGCTCATTTTTTCAAGATGATGCGTCACACGTGCCTGCGCGTGATGACGTCATCAGTATGCACCCCTTAAAAGATACCAAACAGATTAGCACGGGTACTGTCAAGCGTGTTGGTTCCTGTTTTCCTTTGAACTTTATTAGACCATCTTTAGTTTCATCCCCCCTTTTTTTATTTGTGACTTTGTATCCCTTAGAAATCGTGTTGACACCGAGGTGGCTGCGCTTTGGGACCTCGAGATAAGGCACATGCTGGACTCGCACATAGAGAAATATCCTCAGTGCTTCTAAGTAAGTACAAAGTCTTTGGCTTACTCAATTTAGTGGACCCCTCTCGTATTTAGAGTTATAACCTTGGCCTTACTTGCAGGTAGCGGGTTCCTCAAGATTTTAGAAGCAGAAGCCAAGCCTTTACCAGGAGTATGATACAGATGAGTTTGTAAACTGGACTTTTCCACTTTCACAACTTCTTTCAAGCTCCATAATATTTTCGTATGGACAAAAACAATCATAGGTTAGCATCCTTTGTTTCTCTCTTTTTCTTTAATACTATCCACTACACACCATGATTCGTAACCAGAAAGTTTTCTGTTGCTCATTGATTTATAAAAAAGATTGGTTCAAATTTATTGAAACCCATAGGAATAGAAATGTGGATCAAGTCTTCACAACTGAGCTTATGCTAAAATGCTTCTATTCAAAGACAATGTCTACTTTAAGAAAAAATGATGTAATCATGAAATGACAGTCAGTAATGTATTGTGTTTACACTAAGATTGACCCGCCACTAATATGGATGTAAATATATATTTTTTCTTAGAAATTGCTTATTGCCTCTGATGAAGAGTGTGTAATACTCGAAACGCGTTGGGCCCCTTTTGACTACCACATCATGAAAATGAATAAAAAGAAGATGGTTTCTTGTGACCTAAGTTTGTGTTAATGAGCTTTTCTTTAAGTTATTGCATTTCTAAAAAAACATTTGTAACTACTAAATTTATAATTTAAACACAACTAATTGTTAGTCTGGTTTTCCAGTCAGTGAAAGTGTGCAGGGGACGTGAGTTCCCGACTAGGGAACTTATCTTTGTTTTTTGTAGCACTTAATGCAACCTAGGTGTCAAGGCTGCATCCTTCTCCCCTGCACCTTAAATATATTCTTAATACCATTAAGACTTTCCTTTTTTATTAACATACCTAAACATTTAAAAAGGGTGTGCTTTTGGCGTCTGCTGTTCGTTGGAACTTGAATGTTAGCATGTGCCACACTTAGAATTGAGAACATTAGCCTGCGCCGCGTTTAGATAGGACCGTGAATGTTAGCATGCACCACACCTGGATGGAACTTAAATATTAGCATGTGCCACACTTAGAATTGAGAGCATTAGTCTGTGCCGCATTTAGATAGGACTGTGAATGTTAGCATGCGTCATACTTAGATGAAACTTGAATGTTAGTATGCGCCTCACTTAGATGGAATTCCTAACTTTGGCCCGCATCGCATCTAGATAGGATTGTAAATGTCAGCATATGCCACACCTGGATGGAACTTGAATGTTGGCATATGCCACACTTAGAATTGAGAACATTAGCCTGTCCCAAATATAGATAATTACTGTGAAGGTTAGCGAGTGCCACACTTAGACGGAAGTATGTGGATCAAAAGTACTACACTTATACAAAATTGTGAATGTTAACATGATAAATGTCATATAACCCACAAACCAATATAAGCTCAAACTCTCTGCATACTTATCTCACTCAAAAAACTCACACAACCATCTCTCGCACAACAAGTTGCACACACCTCACCACACGGCAACAACACATAAGCCGCACCAACAGCACACGCGGACTGGCACCGATCCAATACTCGCACCAAAGCTCAGCACCCGGTGTCCACCGAGTTGAAGCTGACGACAGTACACCACTCCTCTCACTATCCTATTCCCTCTTCACCTTACTAACCCATCCCACCTTCTCGTTTACAGATCTGCCAGAGGGCCTGAGGACCAATTCCATTGGTGACGGTGCGCTATATAAGTACCTTTAACATAACATAACATAACATCCCCGTTTGACAATAACAACGTCAAAAACTATGTTGGCTGATGCTCTTTCCACCTCTGAAACACCCCTTGGTTCAAAAGTTTGTGCCCTGTCTCATGTTGTGACTAAACTGAATACCTATGTCACATTAACTTTCTCTGTCTGCCTTGGTTACCACCCATCACCAAACATGTGTAGAGATATTGTTTCTTGGTTGGTGAAACTTGGGATGTGCTTTTTTAATTAAAAAAAAAAGAACATCACTCTTCTAGTGATTCAAGCTAGATAAGAATGAGAAACAGGTGAGTAGTTTGGTTGAATACATTTTTAGGAGCGTTGATAATCCATCAATTGATACTGGTGACTCATTTCTGGATATTGCTGTGTAAATTACTGACCAATTAAGACCCACTGAAGTAGTGGATAGTCTACAGAAGTAATGGCCTGCTAACTGATATTGTGGAAAGAAATTACACACATTCTGGCAGTACCCCAGAGAATGGTTTCTGTGGTTAAAATGGTTTCACTGACGAAGCCCAACCAGGCCGAAACAGGTGTCTGGGGTTGCTGTTGGTACTCTTGTTCAGAAGAGAATTGCCTGGCATTTCGGTGCTGGACTTCCCTTTTGGCAGGACAAATGACTGATATGTAGTGGAAATGTCTCTTCTGTGAAAGGGATGGTGAGCCTAAGAATCTGGTTGAGACCAAACCCGGGATATAGGCCAGTAGAGAGACACTCCCAGAACCCCCCTTACTTATGCATATTAGGTAGCTTTGGTTTTTAACCCTACGTTACTAGGGTATTCTTGATGTGGAAGCCTTGCTCAATGTTCCTAGAGAGGCACAGCTCCACTGCACTGACGAGGCCCAACCAGGCTGAAAGACGTGTCCGGGGTTGCTGTCGGTACTCTTGCTCAGAAGAGAATTGCCTGGCATTTCGGTGCTGGACTGCCCATGGGCAGGGCAAAGACTGGTATGTAGTGGACATTTCTCTTCTGTGAAAGGGATGGTGAGCTAAAGAATCTGGTTGAGACTCAAACCCGGAATATAGGCTGGTAGAAAGAAACTCACAGAACCCCCTTACTTATGCATATTAAGTAGCTTTGGGTTTTCACCCTCAGTTACTAGTGTATTCCAGACGTGGATCCCTTGCTCACTGTTCCTAGAGAGGCACAGCTCTGTTATTACATGAAAAGATGCAGGTAATTCTCATTCTAACAGGGGGTTTGCTAATCTGAACCCCTTTTTCAGAAATGTTGCATGTCAAAATTATAGTACATAAATGTGCCTCTGCTGTGATAGTCTATACACACTGTCGGCACCAACCTGAGGTCACATAAACGTTGCTGGCAGCTGGAACATAACTTTTCAAAAGACAGAGGTGGCTTTTTAATGTTCTGCACCTCTGTTTCCAAATCTAATAATTTTATACAATAGTCATCTGGTGACATGTAAATCTTTAAATATATGCCATGCCTGGTTTTGGCATGGTGATTACTGAAAGAACACTTTTATACAGCCACAGCAATTTCTTATCACACTAGTGTTAGCTATGTGAGCAGGGCCCAGCTATAAAAGGACTGATATGTATTGGTGTCTGGTCTGACTGTTTCCACCCACAGCTGTCTTGTTGAACAATGGCCACAATGCTGCCATTTTGATCCCCATGCAGGAAGACCAACACCTTCCTCCAGGGCACAGGAACCTTCCCAGGAGATCCCCTGGGAAGCGGTGCATACAAGGGAGCACTGACATAATGAAAAAAATCTCACACCAGGGTGCTTACCACTGGACCCATTTTGAAGCCAAAAGGCATGGAAAGTTGTGGAGCTAGTGTAGCCAAGAAGGAAATGTGGGCTAAGAGAAGGGTCCCACATCTTGGTTTCTATTATGGTTCTCTACCTTTGCCTGCCCCCTCCTAGTTTTCTACATGCAAGGCACACTTGATGTGATGTCTGAAGGCACAGGATTCTTGTTACACAAGCTTGAATTGGATCCCTTACAGCCGGCTTGCTTTGGATCAATCCCCTGTGACATTTTGCTTTTCTAAGGGGAGAATGTCTTCAGTAATTCATCTTTGGACTCTTACAAGGACACAAAGAATTCACTGAATCTCTGTTGGGAGCAAAGTCTTCCCTAAAGTCCTTTGCCATAGAGTTGAGGACAGAAGGAAAACAAAGCAAAGCAAAGATCTGTTTGTATTTGTATTTGTTTTATTTGTATAGTGCAGCCAGGCCTAAAGGCAACCAGGCGCATATCTTCAACAGTAAATTACAAGAATGACATATAATCAGACGAGTGGTTACAATCATAGCAGAATTACAGTTAATGTTGCAAACAATTTATATACAATTGAGCAGTATCATACAAAAGCAGTAAGTAGTCCCCACGGTCATGCTGAAAGTCAAGCTGTACCCATTGGTTCATGTGTGGTGGCTAGCCAGAGCTTTGCATTGTGTTTGAATAAGTTAAATGATGGTAGATTTCTGATGGTGCGTGGCAAGGTGTTCCAGAGTTTGGCCGTCTGGACTGGGAAGCTCACACCTCTGGCTGTTTGCAGCTTACATCTGGGGATCATGAGACCTTGAGTTTGGGCAGATCTAAGAGACCGCGTTGGAATGTACTGGGTGAAGCGGGAAGCTGGATAAATAGGGGCCTGGTTATTTACGCATTTATAGGTGAAGGCCAATGCTTTCAGGGAAATCCTTTGGGAGACTGAAAGCCAGTGAAGGTTCTTCCTAGTTTCTGAGATGTGGGCTGTTCTGGGGATGTTGAGGGCCACTCTGATGGCACTGTTTTGGGTGATCTGGAGTTTGTTGATGTTCCTTTGATTGGTGCCTTGGTATATAGCATTGCAATAGTCCAATTTGGACATAACCAGTGTCCTGGCCAAGGTGATGCAATTTTGTGTGGTGAGGAATGGTCGGCAGGTTGTGATCAGCTTACAGGTGTAGGCCGAGGAGGCTAGAGTTGCATTGGTTTGTCTGGTAAGGGAGAGTGTGGAAACGAGGTAGATTCCTAAGGTTTTTGTATCTTTAGATACTTGGATGGAGTTGCCGTCAATATTGAAAGAGCTGAATAAAGGGTTCAGTTTGTTTAGTCTCTGTTATGTACCCAAGATGAGGATCTCAGTCTTATCATCATTGAGACACAACTTGTGTTGGACCATCCAAGCTTGGATGACTTGGTAAATGTCATTCAGAGCTTTGGAATCAACAATGTAGTCACCAGTAATGGGAATGTGTATCTGGGTGTCATCCGCATAATTAGTGTAGGTGATGCCCAGATAGTCAAGCACATCGAACAATGATTTGGTAAATACATTGTAAAGTGTGGGGGAGACACAAGACCCCTGAGGGACTCCGCAGGGGACTGAAGCAGGATCTGCAGAGGAGGTAGGTGAAAAGACTCGCATATGCCTATTGTCTAGGAATGACCTAATCCAATTAGTGACATTGTCGAGAAATGGGCAGCAGATTTCAGGTGCTGACAGAGAATTTGGTGATTGACCAGATCGAAGGCTGCGGATAAGTCCAATAAGAGTAGGAGGGCTAGTTTGCCATTGTCTTTTAGATCCTTAATTTGAGTTTTAAGGTCTAAAAGAGCAGTTTATGTCCCGTGTTTTGGTCTAAAACCAGATTGTCTTGTGCCGAGGAGGTTGTTGGTTTCCAAATAGTTCTGTATCTGTAGGTATGCTGCTCTGTCTAATATTTTTAGAAGGAATGGGACAGTAGTGATGGGTCTGCAGTTTGTGGGTATCTCAGGGTCTAAAGTTGTTTTTTTTAGGAGAGGGATAACCCAGGCATCCTTCAAGTTGTTAGGTACCATTCCAGATTGGAACGGTGAGTTGATAAGGGTTGTTATAAAGGGCGCCAGGTCATGTGCTGATTCCTTAATGATAGGTGCCGGGCAGGAGTCACTTTGGCAGTTGGATGGTTTTAAGTTGCAGATAATATGTTCCACCTCAGAGATGGTGAGTGGGGTGAAGCTGAAAGGAGTGTGAGTAAAGGAGGCTTTAGGGGGCGACACTAGTTTGGATAGGGGAGAGGTAAAGAGGGCGATTTGTTTGGCATTGATTTTGGATTGTAAGGTGGTTATTTTGTTGAGAAGAGCGCTTTGGATGTTGTTGCACCACGTGCTGCCTTACTCAGGAGCAAGGGAAGGGGATTCTAATTCTTTGAGAATTGTGAATAGCTCCTTCGTGTTGGATTCCGCTTGGGATATCCGCTGATTGTAGGTCTCTTTTTTGGTGTGCAAGATCGCTTCCTTATAATTAAGGGAGGTGATAACAAGGCGGTCTTTATTGGATTCACCTGGGCGGCTTTTCCAAAGAGCTTCAGCTTTGCGCTTTTCTTTACGCAGGACTCTAAGCTGTGGGGTGAACCAAGAGTTCAGATGGGCTCGTTGTTTGGCTTTTCGAAGTTTAAGGGGAGCTATGGTATCGATATCTCTAAGCAGTGTTTGGTTGAAGGCGTCTACTAGGACAGTAGGGTCTTTGTGCCGAGATTCACAGTTGTTGAGGATGGGATGGATGAGAGGGAGTAGTTTGTCCCTGGTAATGTCTTTTTTTGTTCCTAGTAGGAATAGCAGGGGTTATGGTGGGTTTGGAGTGGGGGTTGGTGGTTGGTAATTGGAAGATAATGATGTGATGGTCTGACCAGGCACAGGCATGGTTAGAACTTATTGAGATGCTGCAATTGAGATCAGCAATCCAGTCAAGCGTTCTGCCCTTGTTGTGGGTGAGTTCAACAATGTGCTGCTGGAAGCCTAGGTAGGCAAGAGTGGTAGCAACCTCGGTCGCCATGTGGTCTTTAATGTTGGTTAGGCCGAGGTTAAAGTCACTTAGTAGTATCACCTGAGAGTTGGGTTTAGTGTTTTCGGTCAGGGTGGAAGTGATGTCGTCTGTGAAGGAGCCAAGTGGTCCTGGAGGTCTGTAAATGAGGTGTATGGTTGCAGTGTTAGTTGGAGAGAGGGTAAGTTTCACCGATAGCGATTCAGCAGAGCTAAATTGAGTGTTAGGGATGGTTCTCATAGTGATGTTGTCTCTATGTATGAATGCGACTCCACCTCCTTTGGATGAGGAGGACTGTCGGTCAATTCTGTTGATGGTGTAACCATTCGGAATGGCGAGGGCGAGGTGTGGGCCGGAGGCTGCATGAAGCCAAGTTTCGGTAATAGCAATGAAGTCAAGGTTATGGACAGTAATTAGGTCAGTAATATCTGGCCCATGGGCCGTGATGGATCTGGCGTTGATGAGGGCACCCTTGAGTTCTTTAATAGAGGTGGGGAGGTGGGGTGTCATCTGTGTGGTGGACTGTGTGGTGTTGGTGCAGCTGTGCTGGGCACATGGGGCAAGGGGCAGTCTAGATCTGAGTCTGAGATTCCTAGACCGGAGAGTGCATGGTTGATTGGGTGTAGGTTTAGTAGCAAAATGTTGAAGCCACAAGGCTGGGTCATTGAGGTATGGGTTGGCTATGATGTTAGTGCTGTGCAACATGATGCTGGGGTGTATGGCGGGGTAGTAGCGGTCGGTCTTGGCAGTGCTAGTAGGGGAGATGCAGTGAGTAACAGTTAGGTACACAAGGGTGACCAAGTAAGAAATGTGATGACAGGCAGGTGGCAGCAGCCACATGACGTAATCTGGTTGTCTAACTATCTGAAGGGTGTGGTGTGACTATACTGGCAGGTTGGCAGTGTAGTTGTATACGGGTTTACAATCAATTAATCAAGAGGTAATAGCTCAAAAAGACTGGCAAGTAAGTACATGTGCAAGGATATTCAGTTGCTCAGTAGCAGTAGGTAGATTCGATTTGGCTAGGATTGTGCAAGTAGGCAGGTTCAAGTATACAGGATGTGCATAACAGCAGGCAAATTCGATTCGGCTAAGGAATGTGCAAATATGCAGGTTCAAATAAACAGGATGTGCATAACAGTAGGCAGATTTGATTTAGCTAGGATTGTGCAAATGTGCAGGTTCAAATAAAACAGGATGTGCATAACAGTAGGCACATTCAATTTGGCTAGGATTGTGCAAGTAGGCAGGTTCAAGTATATAGGATGTGCATAACAGCAGGCAAATTCGATTTGGCTAAGGATTGTGCAAATATTCAGGTTCAAATAAACAGGATGTGCATAACAGTAGGCAGATTCGATTTGGCTAAGGATTGTGCAAATGTGCAGGTTCAAATAAAACAGGATGTGCATAACAGTAGGCACATTCAATTTGGCTAGGATTGTGCAAGTAGGCAGGTTCAAGTATATAGGATGTGCATAACAGCAGGCAAATTCGATTTGGCTAAGGATTGGGCAAATATTCAGGTTCAAATAAACAGGATGTGCATAACAGTAGGCAGATTCGATTTGGCTAAGGATTGTGCAAATAAGCAGGTTCAAATAAACAGGATGTGCATAACAGTAGGCAGATTCGATTTAGCTAGGATTGTGCAAATGTGCAGGTTCAAATAAAACAGGATGTGCATAATAGTAGGCACATTCGATTTAGCTAGGATTGTGCAAAATAGGCAGGTTCAAATAAACAGGATGTGCATAACAGTAGGCAGATTCGATTTAGCTAGGGTTGTGCAAAATAGGCAGGTTCAAATAAACAGGATGTCAATAGGCAATGCAAGACAGTAGGTAAATTCAATTTAGCTAGAATGTGCAAAGTAGGTAGGTTCAATTAGGGATGTGCCAGATACACAATCTCAATAGTGGTATGGAGTATATAGTTGGAGAAGTACCTGTTGCTGAAGCTAGTTGTGTGCTGTGGCTGTATTAGGAGTCTAAGGCTTCGATGTTAAATAGCTTGAGTGGTGGTGACTGAGTTAACAGGCTGTGGAATGCAGAGCATACGGCAGCTTCACACAGGATGGGCAATCAACATTTTGCAAATATTAAGGCTGATGCAGCTGACGTGAACATTGTTAATGCCTGAGTTAGTGCTTGACCTAGGCCCCCACGTGAATCATGAGCGGCCAGGTGCGGTAGCGTTAGGGGATGGTCGGTGCGCTATGATCAGCGATCAAGGTGATCCGTAAAGCGTGTGAATAACGGAGCATGACAGTACCTGTATCAGACACAATATTGTGTAGTCCTCCGGCAGTCAAGGACAGTTTATAGCCAGGATTCTTGGCCTACAGATGAGAGGACTGTGGTGCAGGATGGAGGTAACAGCAGGACAGGTCGACGGGCAGGACCGTCGCGGACAGGCGCAGACAGACCCTTTTGCATGGCTCTTCTGCCATGGTGCTTCTTCCGCACTCTGGCTTCCACCGGGGTGTGGGTTGGAGGCAGAAATAGCGGCGCTCAACCAATCCACGTCTAGGAAAGGTGGTTAGGCCTGGTAATGTGGGGATCTCACTGAAAATGTCCCTATCCATCCCCCTGGAGCATTGGGGTGAACTGCTGTTGGTCAATGTCTCTCTCTGGTAGCTGCACTGGAACCAGGACCCTGTTCACTGGCAGTGAAAGCTCCCCTGCATGTACCAGCCAAGATCCCTGAAGGGGAGTGGAGAACAGATGTACTTACTTTTTTTCTGGCGACCCTGTAATGGGCCTCATTGCAATAAAGAAGTCAAATAACAGTTCTGGGCCATCATTCCAGCATTGAATCACTTGTGAGATACACTCACCCAGACACCACCTGTCTCTCCCAAGCTACTTCATGCCATGTGTCACTGCAGCTTGGACTGCACTGCATGTTTAACCCAGTCGATTAGCTCACCAACCCAGTGCTGAATCACCACCTCAGGAAGCTGCCAAGAGCCTGGTTCAATTCTGTTGAGTCACAAAGGACAAAGAACTGAATGCACTGTGAATAACTCCTGTCCACCTGGTCCACTGGCCCTTAGGAACTTATTGATTCTCTACAAATACATAACCTTGACCTATTGATAATGCTTCCCAAGGCTCTGGCCTGAACACCCCAAAGTGCCCTTTCACACCAAGGTATCCGTTCTCTCTGTTTTTTTACAGTGGCAGGTTGGAAGCGTTTTAGTTAGTTTGTTGCATTGATTGTTTTATGAAAGTTCTTTTATTTGGTATAGAACCTTGATTTGACATTCATTTAGAACCATTGTACTTAAGCTGTTTGGGTTGCTACTGTTATCGTCTCACACCCCGTCCTGAAGATACACCCTTCCCACAGCCTGTGCTACCAAAAAGATAACAATGGTTAACCTGTTGGACTGTGCTTCTTTAAGCTTTATGATTGAGAAATGAGATCAATGATGGTTTAGCAGTAGTGATTTAAACACTACTCATATATGTACTCATGAAGAGTATTCATTTCATCACACCCAGCCGAAGGAATGGTCCTACATTGGGCTTTCTCCAGAAGAAGGCTCCCTGTGGATCATTCCACATGCCATGGACAAGACCACTAGGTCCATCTGAAACAAACCCCAAGAATAAGACAATAAATAGGCTAACCATATTATGTATGTTTTTCTACTTAGAAAAACACCAGTTTGATACTTGGAGCCAGTGATACTAATCCCAATGCTAATCTTGTGCTGCTTGCCTGCCCACCTACCACCCAGGAGCACTGATGGGCATGGGCTCCCGCAAGCAGGCTACTGCTAGATTTGGGATCCTCTAGCAATTACAAGTGAGGCTTATATTATGGGGAGTCCCTAGTGACTATCAGTTATCTATCCCACTCGCCAGTGCTGCCATTGCTTCCTGCCCAATTCTGTAATATCTGGATGTTAAATTCTGGAATGTTTGAATGCGTTGCAATTACGTGTGCCATGCATTGCTGGAAAGACTACAGTATATTGATCACAGTCCGATTTTACTTCTACGGTTGCACCAGCCACATTTATACCATCTGCAATACCACCAGCTATAATATAACCTTACAGACCGAAAAAGGGGCCATTATCATGGGGTAATGACCAGACTCCAGGTTCTATCCTGAGGCAACGCCAATGGGCGAAAGTTAGGGAAGGTTAATTATCTCAAGCAATAATGACATATCCTGAGGTCTGTAAAGGCTGTTAGCACATAGTATTAGTACCAATACATGCACTCATGTTCTGGTGGTGAAGTATGTTTTATGTTACTTTAATAGTGAGCTAAATTAATCGAAAACCTGAGTCAGTGAATGAAATGTGTTTTATGTTATGCTATTAAAATAACAAGGTTGTCTTCAAAGGTTTAGCATTTTAATTGTAAAGTCAGGTGAAATGAAAGCGGTTTCAAATGATCATACATTAGGCGCCATGCAAAAGTAAATGGTTTCTCTATAAAAACAGTGTAAGCATTTCCCCCATGCTTTAGGTTTCTCTTTCATGTGTTAAATAGCATGTTGCATCAAAAAAAGGTCCTCCAAAGCCGAAGTGTCTTGTTGAAATAAATATTGTCGGGAATTGCATTGTTGTTTATAGATCTGCCTTTGAAGACAGAAGGTTAAAAATGCAGTCAATACCAGTAATTATTGACTACGCCCTAAACATGTACCCTACTTAATACTCACCTTCCAAAATTGCAGTCTAAGAACCACAATGTTATTGTGTTTGTAGCGGGTATATAGCCAGGTTGGTAGAACCATGAATGGTATCCATATGTTTCACCACACTCCTTTGCATTCATTTGTAACTTCAAAGTGGATTAATGTCATGATTTGGGATGTAACACTATGCAACGGAATGTGATTTCATCTTCTGCAATGTTATGCAAGTGATGAAATATGCTGGAATGTTCTGCTGAGTCAGACTCTCTGTATGCCTTCATTAAGCACCAGCAATTTGTAGTGTATTGTCCAGGTCCTCCATATTAAGTGCACTGTCGCATCTTGTGAGCACTCTTAACTTCAGTGTGGCACAGCCTTATATGGGTCCATGAAAGCACCTTGCCAGATACTCAATGTCATGATCCTACACTGTCAACCACATGCCAAACCATTCACATCACAGGTAGTGGCAATGGAGAGACAACTATGTGTATCAATATATTATGACTTTCTGAATGCAATGTTATGTTATACAAATGCCTATGTGGTCAAAGCACATGTGTGGCAAATATTATTCCACGTTATGCCATGTTCAGCTATCTTCTCCTTATTTCTGCATTGTAAGACTTGTCAGGCAATTGCAGGTAATTCACCACTAGAGTATGATTTCAAGACATCGAATGTCTTGTCAAAGGTCTTGGCCCGGATCTCCCTTGTGAAAGACCATTGACATCTCACAGACTTTCCAACTGCATCAGGAGCTAGCATCCCATGGTGCCGTGAAACAATGGAGATAGATCTGAACCATGCACTATCAACTGACTTAGCCAGTCACACTCAACATCCCATCCCTACATGCGGATAGGTATCGGTATGGGCTAATACGGCATGATTACCTGTTATTGAAATGAAGAATCTCCTGTTACATGAAACATGACCTTTCCTCCATGGCCCTCATTACGAGTCTGTCAGTAACCCGCCAGTAGCACCGACAGGTTACCGGAAGACTCGTATTACCATTTCTACCACCTGATATCCCAGTAATACTGGGATATTATGGGCGGCGGAAAGCCTGTAAGTTCCCATTCCCATGGAATCCTATAGGACTCCAAGAGAATGGGAACCCCAAAGCACAGGCACGTTAGTAACAGCGCTGGTGCTTCAGTGAAAAATCTTCCAGTAGGGGCCAGAACTAATGGCATATCAGGCCTGCCAGTAGTTCCTAGCCACTACCGGCAGACGTGTAGTTTGTCAGTCCGGAAAGGGTGCCAGTAACCATTATCACCAGCACTTTCTTTCCGGGACCGGCAAACTTGGAATGAGGGACATTAATGTCTCAGCAAATGCCTGTTTGCTTTCTTTTCTTTTTTACGATCGTGGATGCACGAATCGGTAAAGTTACTACATGAGTTACTGTATGACTCTGATGTTCTGCGGTGTTGCAGTAGGCATGCATATCACACTGCTCATGCTTAATATGTACCTACTCTACACCATTCACGTTATCTAGTGTTGTGTGACTGTTGGAGCTCTCAGTATGATTCCCTGAAGGGAAACAATTAAACTAAAATGTGCAATAGTTTGATAGTAAAACCATGGAACATTGTGTACCTCTACTGTGGACCTGCACTCTGCTGATGCCACCATTGCAAACAAGAAAGACACGTGCCCTTTTATTTCAGACTTTGGAGAGATGTACATACACCCCTCCCATGAAATCACATATAATCACCTTTAAATTCAAAACAACAGCTGCAAATTGATCATGATTATTTAAAATCCTTAAACAACACAGACTCTTAACTTCCAAAGCCACAGTGGCTCCCATAATCATTTGTTTGGTGGACATTCTTATCACCTTCAGAACCAAATTCGAAAGCTCACCAGAAAACTTAGCTCATAACTTAGAATATCCATTACCATGGCAAGCTATTGAACATTGAAGAGGATGAAGTAAAATATCTGCATAACACAATAAAAATGAAAAAGGCAGCATCATTGCTCCTATGTATGAGCACAGCCAACAACAACACTAAAGAAGTGTTCTCTATTTACAATGATTTGGAAAATCCTGTCTAAGCAACAGCAATCATGGAACCCTCTCAATTCTGGCAAGAAGTTCCTCCGGCCTTCTCCGTCTCCAAGAACGATGAAATCCACAATTCCATTGTTAAGTGAACAATAAGGGCCTGATTTACTAAAATATTTACAATGGGACTATCGAATATTAAAACATTTGTGTAAATCAGGCCCTAAATCTTTTCACCCCTTCCTCTGATCAGAGACCTGTTACAACCATTTCCTCATTCAGGCCTATCAAAATAGTGGTGAAGCTAAGAACAATACAAGGAATAAAGATGTCTAAAGCTCACCCAAAATGTGTACAGCTCAACTGCGCAAAGAACTGGGTGATCACCTGACCTTCCTACTAATCATGATATGTACCTCCTCTGTTTTCTGGAACACTCCCCAACAGCTTGAATACAGTTTTGATCATGAACTAGATGAAAAAAATCCAAGATGATGATCCCACAGATCTAATAATTGACCATCCCATCTAAGCCCTCCCACTTGAAGCAAAACCAATTGAGAGATTATACACAAACCGGCTGCCGTAACATAGTGAGCAACATCAGCTCCTACATGATAAACACTCTGGTTTATGCCATGTGCACAGCATCAACACTGTGCAACTAGACAAGGGAAAGACATCTTCCTCATACTTGATCCTAAACCCATGATAGCAGTCATTCTGCTGGATCTATTGGCAGTGGTTGGCATAGTAGATCAAGCCGGCACCTTTTTGCGAAGAATACATAAACACTTAGGCATTAAAAGGACAGCATTGGCATGGATTGCCATGCTCCTGAATGGATCTACAACTATGGTGACATATTGGAATTTGATATCCAAATCCATCTTTATCAAAAGAGTTGTGCCTTTGAGATCATCCCTATCCATTTGGATGTCTAATTCATATGACCTTCCACTAGCCCAGATCTTTGAATTCTTTTAGTTGGACTTTAACATGTTCACTGATGATACAGAGATCCGATTCGATCTGGGGGTATGTTGCAAACATGGCAAACAATGAACATGTGCCTGACTGCTAAGTATGCAGAACTGGTGTCAGAGAGCTAACTTTGCTTTAACCAAGGGAAGTCAGAAATCCTCATCTGTGAGCCCAACCTGCTTGCTGAAATCTGATCCAGTGGCATGTATCCAACATCAACACCAAGGGAGAATGTCCAGAGCGTAGGCATTATATAGTGTCATGTTGTGTTTCAAGAGTATATCCACTGTGCTGTAGAACTTGTTTCTTCCTAGTCATCCCTGATTGAGGTGAGAAAATTGGCGACTGATGTATTCCTGTTTACATGAAACCAACAATTTTAACTGGAGCCTGTGGCATAGTCTGCAGAAAACAACATCTGTTTTACCTGTTGGCTCATTGCCTGTTTTTGCAGCACCTTTGCTGGGAGCCCTCAGTACAGCGGATAATATATTACCTTCAGCAATGCACTTTCTTTCTCCCAGCAAATTATCACTTCTGTGTGAAAATGCAAATATCTTCTGAATCTAGTCCAGAGACTGCCTCCAATAATAGAGATGAATTCCAAGTTCAAGAACATCCAGGCTTTGTTAAACCCAAAACAATCCAATTGCAATGGCATATTTTGTTTGCAGCCTGCCAAAGTAATTTATATTTTGTTATTGTTCATGTATAACACACTTATACCAATGAGTGTTTTCCAAGCGTGGGATCAGGATTTAAACCACTGTTTTGCTGCATTGTCTTGCTTCCAAGACAAATGTGTTGCCCCTGAGCTATGCTTCCACCATATTAAATGGTGGATAGGGCAATATGAAACTTTTCCCAGTCCCTTAAGCCTAACACTCACAGATATTCAGAGAAAAGACAGATAATCACAGCCCGTATAAACATTTCTAACCATGTGCCCCTCTCTAAAAGATCCACCTAGAGGCAAGATGGAGTGCACTATAAAGCACCCCACTATGGTCAGACAGTGTGGTTTGCCCAAGGCTTTGGTGAGCAGTGAGACAGAGAGAATAACGAAGGAATGATTAGGAAGGCTTCTTATTCCACATGTTCATTTGGCAAATCTGTGGCCTTCAGACTACCCAGTGTTTACATTCTAATCATCAATCACAAAGCACACACACCTTGCACTATATTAACCCTTTCAGTGAAATTATGAATAGTGTTCCCTCAAAATGCCTTTATTTGCTATCTTGGATTAAGTGAATTCTTGGGGCATTTCCTAAGCATTATGGGTTTACTGTTCTCACTTTATCTCCCATTGTCTCAAGACAGGTAGAAACATCAACCAGCTCTAGGCAACACCTCCAGTCAAGCTGTTTCATTATGTGCAACTGCTCCAAACATCCCTCTCAAGCAATCGTGTTCTGCCTTTCAAAAGGCCTCTGCATTCCGACCAGTCTGGACAAGTCCTTCTTAAGGAGAATGTTCACCACAACCAGGTGGTGCCCCAATCAACTTGTATCCTGTCAAACAGGACCTTCCTTCTCTGTTTCAAAAACCTCTCATCTGATCCTATGTATTTCAATCTAAATACAGAGCAAACTTCACCCATGCAGCTTCATTTGACCTGCAATTTTTTAATTGGACAGACCCAGTGATAGGTTCTCTGCACTTACTCATACCCAACTAGGGTCCTCCTTTTTGCTTTGATTGGCCCGTTCAATGTTCTATGTCAAAAGGGGATGTGTTAGCTATGAGATCACCTTCCCCTGTGGTGTATTCAAAACTTAGACTGACATATTTGTTTCTATTATATCTCATGTTATGTCCCTATAACATGAATCAGAATGATATATTCCGATTATTCATATTTTATGTTTCTGTGCCTGCGTACATTACAGAGTTATTAAATATAAATATGCAAATGAATTTTCACCCTAAATTCAGATACATTTTTATTTTTCAAACCAGACAAATAGTTCTAATGTTATCGACAATAATATATTTGCCACTTGTCATTTTTAAAAGCAATTTTTGCTGTACGTTTTACTGTACAATCCAGTTTAAATTCCATGTATGTGTTTGTCTCTCGACCCATTTTGATCAGTTGAAACAATGTATCAGTTTAATCCATCTCCTGAGTCCAATATACTATGAACCAAAGGGGTAATTAATGGAGCAGATGCAGTCTGCCTGTGCCCTTATTGCTCTGCCATGTTCAGAGGTTAGGGCTTGTTCAAGGCCTTGCTAATAAGAATGCACTTTACTGATCTGATAGACACTAAACTTGGTGACCTTCTGATCAGCTTAAAAAAATAAGGCCATGAAGATACTGGATTTGGAGTTCATGCTGCATTTTATTTATTGTTCCACACAAGAAAATGAACTGGTCATAAATGCTTCAAAAAACAAAATTTTGAAGAATGTACCCAACAAAAAAGTAGGAGCATCTCGTTTCTCTTTGTTCTTAGGGGGACAATTTTTGGAGAACGTTACCCAATATAAATATCTAGGAATGAATGTAAACATGTCCAGAGCAGACATACCATACCTCGAGGAACTGAAAAGAAAAATGAGTACTTCTACTTCACAAGCATCCATTATAAATTATAGATTTTGTACATTTTCTTTGAAACCAATAATCTTATTTTACTGCCAAAAGGTAGTACCGACTGTACTTTATGGTGCTGATTCTAGGGTCTGGAGAAACGAGATGGTCTGGCAAAGATTGGAAGGACAATTTTGGAAAAAGCTTCACAAATTTGTTTGTTGTGGTATGAATTCGGCATTTCATCGCTAAATTGCATGTATATGTGGAGACTATGAAGACTTTATCGAAAATGTATTATGGTACAACAGGATAATTCTTTATTGCAAGTTTTGTCCAGTTATATGAGAACGACTGAGCATAAAGCAATGAGCATGTAGCGCCAACAAGTCAGACATTTTCTGACAAAAACAGAGGTTTCAGAAGAAGTGTTAATGATGAATCCTGAGAGAGCAAAAGAAAAAAATATGATTTGGGACTGGAAAAATACATATGAACAATGTCAAAAGACTAAACATGCTTTGTATCATAAAATCTCCATCAAAAAAGTTAGGACCACTGAAAGCTATCTGATAAAATTTCCTGGTGCAGAAGCAAGAAATGCTTTCTTAAGATTCAGAATGAATTGGTGACATACAAGAAAGAATCTAGCCAAGTGGAATGTCATCAGTAAACCCGAGAGCTTCTGCCGATTCTGTAAAAAAAAACAATAAATGCAGAAACTTTATATCATTTAGTAACAGAATGTCCGATACTATTGCCAATGAGAATTGAATGCTTTAAGAAACATTTTGAAACACATACTCCTCTTACAATCAAACATTTCTGGCATTGAATCTATAAAACTCAGATATCAACTATAAGATTAGCCGTTGTGAATTTTTTGAAAGCACTTAAATTAATGGAAAACTTGATAGTAATGTGATAACATAAATGAAACCTACCTCAGGCAAGTCTTTCAAATAACCCAAATATGACTTTACATCTTTTGGAAAACGTATGAAGTGTAAAGACATAAATTAGGCCAATCACATGCAGTTCTTTTAATTTTTGATTATGATTTAATATGGTTTGGAGGGTTGTTAAAAGAAATTGTGTGTAATATCTATGTATAATTGTTCAATTTTGCATGCAAAGTTGTATTTTATTTCTGCTTCATGTATTCATTTTTAGCATTGCATATGATTTTTTTTATATATTTGTATTGAAAAGTTGATTTTTCAACTATATCAATAAAATATATATATATATATATATATATTGTTCCACACAGGGTTTTTACATGTGTACACACAGCTGCACCATTAATATGAATCAAAGCAAATGGGATGGGTCTGTTCATTTCTGATCTCATGAACACGTGTTCTGCATAAAAATACAAATTGGGTGAACCAAGATTCACAGCTTTAGCTTAACTTAACATAGTAACTTAACGCTACATGAAATATTCTGTCCAATGCAACAAACGTACTAGTTACCTTTACTTTATTCACCCTAACACATATATAATACAATGTTCTATTCATAAGTGTACTACAGCACTCATGTGCTCTGCAAATAACATTCTGACCTTCATTTCCTTGCAGAATACTAAAATATAAGTTCAACAGTGTAACATATTTCATTTTACAGGGCAGCATAAATACTGCAGCTCCTTTTCATTAATCAATTATGTTTTTGAATAAAAACTTGGTCCTGTTTTGTCTAACATTAGTTTAGACAATATTCCAATGCAAATACATTAAAAATGCATTTTGTTTTAATGAAAATCTTTACATTCAATCACATCATTTCTAAAAGAAATGACTTATCAACCTAAAGAACGGAAGTATGTGAAGAAGATCCCATTCCAGATAGTAACTCTTCAGAATATTATTTGCATTATGTCTCGTGGGGAAGCCTTTGTTCCACAGACCAAAATGACACCTACTTGGAAATCCTAATCATGTAAGCATACCACCATTTTGTAAAGTTTGTGGTTCAGGTTGAACAATATCAGTTCCAACTACTCCCTCCCCTTTTGGCCAATATCTGCTCCTAAACTATAGCATATTCTGCATTTATGCCTGTATGTATGTGCGTGAACTATATAGCACAACCCTATTCAGAAAGAGTGTTGTACAATAAAGGAAGTGGAACAGCGAGGCAGGGAGTTGTTCCAGAGAGCTTGTTTGCTGCTCTTCTCCTTCTTGCACTTCTTGGATTCCATTCTGGTTATATCTTGGCCCCTGGTGTTGCATTGATATTCTCTATATTCAGTATAAGCAATTATTTTAGTTGTGGCTATTGATTTATTGACACTGCTCAGAGACAATGCAGAATTTGTTTTATGACATTGGGGAAAAACACAGTTGTGTATCACAGAAACAACTATTGCTTGGCTGTCAAAAAGTTCAGACGTGATACATTATTTGCGAGATGAAGCAATGGCAGCTAAACGGAGTGTGCCAGAAAACATGCCAATAATAGTTCATTCCCCACTTTAAGTGATTCACGAGCCAGGAGGACATACCTCTCAAAATGTGTGTCAGTATAATAATTGCATCAGAATAACTACACAACAGATTATGATGATCACAGTTCCTGCGCCACAGCTTACCATCAACATGTCATTGTGCTAGGAACAGAGCAGTGAAACCACTGATTGATTGATTGATTGATTGATATTTTATTTTATTTTATTTCTATCACGCTCGTACACAAGTGTTTCAGAGCGCGACAAGGCAAGGGAGGGGAAAAGGGGAGAACAAAACAGCAATCTTACTAGGCCCAGTGACATTGAGACCGCGCAAGTGCATGGGAGAGAGGGAGGTGAAAAGTGCATGGAAGGGGGGAGAGGTGGAAAGTGCGAAGCAGAGGAGAAACAGATAAATAGTAATAAATAAATAATAGAGGCAACAAACAGTGGTAGTGCAGCCAGCAATTTGCAAGTGCTAGGTTTAAGGCAGCAGACAGGGTAGGTCTGATAAGTGCAGGAAGAAAAAGGGGGGGCTGTATGGGTACAGATACAGACCCCAGTGCAAGGGGTGGCCCGGAGGCAGTGCAGGAGGGTGGCAGGATGAGCAGGTACCTGGGCCCAAAAGACAGAGGGTGGCCAGGTGCACAGTGCCAAGAGAATACAGATCAACAGGGGGGAGGGGGAGCGAAGGCAGAAGAAAGGAGGAAGGTCTTGAGGTGCTTACGGAACTGGAGATTGTTCTCCTCAAGTTTTAGAGTGGCATGGAGGCTGTTCCAGAGGGAGGCCCCAGCCGAAGACAGAAATCTACCCCCAGCTCGTTTCTCAGAAAAACAACTGACCCTGAGTGAGTTGGAGGTAGAGGCGCGAAGAACTCGAGAGGGGAGGTATTTGCGGAGGGATAGCTGATGCTATTTTGGACCCAGGCCCCAGAAAGCCTTGTGGACAATGCAGAGGGTTTTGAATTTAATCCTTGCATCCACTGGGAGCCAGTGGAGAGATTTCAGAGCTGGAGAGATACGATGCCTGGGCATGAGCCAAGGACAAGTCTTGCAGTCCTGTTCTGGATTAGTTGCAGAGGGCGGAGAGTAGAGGCAGGTAGATTTAGATAGAGGCTGTTACAATAGTCCAAGCTAGAGAGAACCAGAGCTTGAGATACCATGAGCTTCTGGGGGAAGGAGAGGAAAAGCAGAGTACCTCTGAGGAGGTGCAGTCGGAAATGTGACTTTTTAGAGACCTCAGAGATGTGGGTGGAGAAGGAAAGAATGGAGTCAAAGATGACCCCGAGGTTCTTAGCCTCACAGGTGGGGGTAGGAGGAGGTCCAAGGGAGGCGGCCAGAGAGTGAGGGGAAAGGATGGTGAAGGTGTGCCGATGAGGAGGATCTCTGTCTTGCTGGCATTCAGACAAGGATCATTGGCGGCACACCAATCTTGAATGACAGTTAGGCAATCAGAGATGAGAGAGGGAGAGGAGGTGGCAGAGGGCAGCCTGAAAATGAGTTGAGGGTTGTCAGCGTAGCACTGGAAATTTGAGCAGAAAATGGCAATGCGGTGGGCAAGAGTTGCCAGGTATTGGTTGAAAACCCAGGGCGAGAGGTTAGACCCCTGGGGAACACCACAGGTAGAGAGGAAAATAGATGAAAGGAAGGACCCAAGTTGGACCTGGGAGGGTCGAACTGAGAGGAAAGAGGTCAGCCAGGCCAGAGCCTGATCAGTGATACTCAGGTTTTCACGGATACGGTTGAGCAGGATGGTATGGTTGACCGTGTCAAAGGCAGAAGAGAGATCGAGGAGGATGAGGACAGAGGGAATGTTAGTGTCAAGGTTGGTAAGCAGATCTTCACGGATGTTTAGGAGAGCAGTTTCCATGCTTCTGGCAGCTCTGTAGCCAGACTGGTGGTCATGGAGACAGCCAACAGAATTGGAATGAAGGTTAAGCTGAGAGATGGCCAACTTTTCCAGGAGTATGCCAAGAAAGGGAGTAATGGAAATTGGGCGATAGTTAGCTGGACAAGAAGGATCAGCTGTGGGTTTCTTTGTATTTGTATTTGTTTATTTGTATTGTGCAACCTGCCCGAGGGCATCAGGGCGCATGTTTAGAAAGGTAGTTACAGAAGAGTGTTACAAAGATAGGTACAAATATTACATTACATTATATATACAAGATTTACAGCAAGAATAGTACCAGAGATCATAGATAATGCACGGACTGGAGGAGAGGTCAAATATACAGTATGTACAGTGGTAGGCCTGATTGCAGGTGACCGCTGTGAGAATTACAAGGTGGAGGTCAGTGCATCTTGTTCATGAAGCCAACGTTTAGTTCTGTTTTTGAAGGATTGGGTGGCTGGTACATTCCTGAGATCATTGGGAAGAAAATTCCACAATTTAACAGCCAGGACTGGGAAACCCCTACCCCCTAGCTGTCTGAAGCTTGAAGCTAGGGATGGTTAATGTGTGCACCTGTGCTGATCTCAGTGGTATAGATGCTGTATGTTGTGTAAAGCGGGAGGACAAGTAAGCAGGTGCAGCATTGTTTTGTGCTTTGTGTGTTAGAACAAGTGTTTTGAGTGAAATACGGAGTGTAATGGGTAGCCAGTGTAGGTTGCGCCTAGTGGAAGAAATGTGTGAGCGCCTAGGGATATTGAGGGCAGCCCTAATGGCATTGTTTTGGGTGACCTGAAGTTTATCAAGGTTTCTTTGACTAGTCCCTAAATAGAGGGTGTTACAATAGTCAATTTTAGACATGATGAGGGTTCTGGCTAGGATCAGGCAATTGTCAGTAGTGAGGAAGGGGCGACAAGCTGTGATGAGTTTACATATGTACGATGAGGCTGAGGCTACTGAATTGGTTTGTCTGTTGAGAGAGAGCGTGGAGTCTAGGTAGATTCCAAGTGTTTTCGTGACGTTGGTGACTTTAATGACATTTCCATCGATAATGAAGGAATTATATTTAGGGTCAAGTTTAGTGAGTTTGGGCTGAGAGCCTAGGATGAGTAACTCAGTTTTCTCATCGTTAAGGCATAGCCCGTGGTGTGCCATCCAGGCCTGGATGACTGAATAGACTGAGTTGAGTGCGTTGATATTGGTTACATAGTCGCCAGTGATAGGGATGAGTATCTGGGTGTCGTCAGCATAATTCGTGTAAGAGACACCCAGATAGTCAAGAATATCAAAGAGCGGTTTAGTGAACACGTTGTACAACGTGGGCGATACGCAAGAGCCTTGTGGGACTCCGCAAGGGACATGTGCTGGATCGGCTGCGGCAGAGGACGGAAAAGACCCTCATAGATCTATTTGCCAGAAAGGAGCTGATCCAGGAAGTAGCTGCGTCAGAGAAGTGGGTGGCTATCTTGAGGTGATGGCAGAGAATTTGGTGATCGACCAAATCAAATGCGGCAGAGAGGTCAAGAAGGAGCAAGAGAGCTAGTTTGCCCTTGTCTTTCAAGTCCTCGATTTGGGTTTTTAAATCGATAAGGGCTGTCTTTGTACCATGTCTTGGACGGAAGCTGGATTGTCTAAGCCCTAATAAGTTGGTGGTCTCCAGGTAATCCTGGACTTGGAGATAGGCTGCACGATCCAGAATTTTAAGTAGGTAAGGCACCGTAGTGATCGGCCTGTAGTTGGTAAGATTTCTGGGGTCAAGGTTGGGTTTTTTGATTAAGGGGATGACCCATGCATCCTTAAGGTTGTCGGGTACTGTGCCCGATTTGAATGAAGAATTGATAAAGGTGGTAATGAAAGGTGCGAGGTCATGAACTGCTTCCTTTACGACCGGCGCGGGGCAGGTGTCTCCTTGGCAGTTGGAAGGCTTAAGTTTCATAATGATGTTTTCAACTTCCTTGATGGAAAGGGGTGAGAAGGAGAAGGGTTTGAATGAATGCTTTGGAACGGGGGTATTGTAGAACTGGGGGTTACACGCTGAATCTGAGAGGAGACTTTTTTTGCTATTGATTTTATCTTGGAGCAAGGCAATTTTGTTTAGTAGTGCTTTTTGTATATTGGAACACCATTCAGCGTCCGGGGTGCATGTCTCCAATGGAGCTACTGGGGACTCTAGTTCCTTAAGGATCTTGAAGATTTCCTTGGTGTTGGATTGGGCTTGTGTGATCCTGATGTTGTACACTTCTTTTTTGGCTGTTAGGATAGCTTCTTTGTAGGTGATGGAGGCGGCTGTAAGGTTATTTCTATTGGCAAGAGTAGGTGAGCTTTTCCAATGTGGCTCAGCTTTTCTTTTTGCTTTGCGTAGTTCACGTAGGCGAGGGGTGAACCATGAATTAAGATGTTTGCAAGGTTTTTGTTTGCATAGTTTGAGAGGGGCAATAGTGTCAAGGGCTTTTAGCATGGCACGGTTGTAGGTGTCAACGAAAGCAGTAGGGTCTGAGCAAGTGGAGGAGGTCGGGTTCAGTAACGGGAGGATAAGGGGGAGTAGTTTTCAACCGTAATATCTTTCTTGTTTCAAGTAAAGGTAGGTGGTGCAATGTTGGGATTGTCAATGGGTGGGCTGGAATTAATGGAGAATATTATTTTGTGGTGATCCGACCAAGCACAAGGTGTCACAGAGGTTACCTTTAGTGCACGGTTCATGTCTGAGACTCAATCGAGGGTACGTCCCTTGATATGAGTGGGTTCGTTCACATGTTGGGTGAGACCAAAGTCAGACAGAACAGTGGCTATGTCATTGGCTTTGGTGTCATTCGTGTCCTTGTATCCCAGATTGAAGTCGCCAAGTATGATGATTTGTGATTTTGGTTTAATTCTAGAGGCTAAGATGGATGAGATGTCCTCAGCAAATGTGGAAGTGGGGCCGGGTTGCCTGTATATGAGAAGCACTAAGGCTGTGTGATTGGGAGAAATCGATAGTTTAATAGAGAGTAGTTCAGCAGATGGCAGTTGCAGTGTGTTGGCCACTCTAAGATTGAGCGAGCTCTTGAAAATAAATGCTAATCCGCCCCCTTTAGTTTTGTTAGTGTCCCTATCACATCTAATAAGGGAATAGTTGTCAGGGATGGCTAAGGTCAGGGCAGGCCCCGAGGCTGCGTGCAGCCAGGTTTCCGTGATAGCTAAGAAGTCTAGGTTTTCTGTCGTGATGAAATCAGCGATGTCTAAGGCATGGGCAGGGACAGAGCGTGCGTTGATAAGTGCACCTTTGAGTTTGGTCACGATGTTGGGATAGTTGTCAGTGGGGGTTACGACAGTTGTTGGTGCCAGAGGTGAAGAGGTGTTTTTGGTTTTTTCCATATTAGGGATGCTCATATGATAGGACCAGTGATGGCATCTGGAAGCTAGTCTTTGGTTTCTAACAGAAGTGTCATAAGGTTGTCATAAGGTTGCTTCAGGAGGTTAGGTGAAGTTAATGTAGTCTGAAGAGACAGTGTATGTTTATGTGTGGCACTTGATGCGTTGATATTGTAAAGGCGAGAGCCAAGCCTGGCATTCCTGGTGCTAATGGGGCATGGTTGGTTGGGGGTAGATTTGGTGGTGAAGTGTTGTAGCCAAAGGGCAGGTGCATTTAGCTATGGATTATCCAGAGTATGACGGAGGTGCACCCGGTAGGTTGGCAACCAATGTGGGCAGCAAGGTTTTGTGCATTGTGGTTGTAGATGGTGTGAGGTGTCGGGCAGTAGTGTGGTAAAGCTGTGGGCCAAATAGGGCAAGGATGGTGAGCAGTGCATAGGAGGTGAGTTGAAGGTTAGGCCGAAGTGTAAACTTTAAGGCGCAGGCGTGTGAGGCTAGGAAATGCAGGTGTGGTCTAAGGGCACAATACATTGTAGTCTAGGGAGTCAGCTAGTAGTTACACTGGGCAAACCGGGAAAAAGTACAGCAGATAATACCTAGCAACCTAATGCGGCAGGATGAGTCTGTCAATGTCTAATATTGATTAGCTGTTACATTCGACATGTAATGGCCTAGGCCGGCACAGTGAGTACAGGTGTTTAGCAAAGACCAAATGTGGTCACACATAAAAAGACCTAAGCAGCATCCTAGGTGCAAATGCTAAGCACAGTCTAAACGTTGTTAGACATAGAATTACAGAGCAGGCACAATGGGTGCATATAGCTACCAATGACTGAATGTAGTTAGACAGGTGAGCAGGGGACGCAATGAGTATATGTACGTTGTACAGGTACAGAGTAACAAGTGCGTAATGACTGGGGGTACAGTGATTAGCAGTACTAGGGGTTAGCATTCAAATGTGCACTGGAGGTGTACAGAGGATGGGCCCTGGTAAAAATTGTAGGCCAGTGTACACGAGGCGCGAATCAAAGTCATAGGCAATCAGTGAGTTAGAGGTCCGTTTTTCCAGTAGTGCAAAGACATTTTTAGAAGACGCTATAACATGCAGAGCATACAGAGCTGAGAGGCTATACAATTGGTTTAAGAACGGTGGTTATTGTGCATCTTTCCTATGACAGTGTCTTGAGAAGAGGATGCACAAAGGAGTGCTTCAGAGGGGAGGGGACGGATCCAGAGGCAAAGGAGTGGTTGCAAAAATCAGCAAGGGCCGGAGCGAGGGTGTCAATGTGGTCCTTGATGGTTTTAGAGGAACAGGGATGAACCTGTTTTGAAGAGGCTTTCATAGATCAGACTTGTCTAGCAACCTCGTCAGGGGTGAAAAGAGGAAAGGACGAGATGGATGGTGGGAGGGTGGCTAAAGGAGGGTCAGCAAGCACAGATGTAGAGGGAAGTGGAGGAGTGTGGATGGGGAGGGTGGACAGGATGTCCTGGGTTTTTGAAATGAAGTGAGAGGCAAGGGAATTGCAAAGAGCCTGGGAGGAAACAGGAGGGGTAGAGACTGCAGCAGGGTTGGCCAGCTCCTTGCAGATTTTAAAGAGTTCAGCCGAGTTGTTAGATGCCGCAGAGACACACGAGCTTGAATATGGACTCTCTTCTTGGTGAGGACAGATAGTCGGTAAGAGGCAAGAGGCAAACAAACTACTCCAGTTCACTACTTGAAACAGTGAGCACAAATAAGGCCAGCAAAAGGAAAGGAAAACAATGAACACATCAGAGTCTACCCTATGCTTCTACCCCCGAAGTTCCACTGATATTTTAGAACCAGTGACCAGCAGAGCAGTGTCATAGGACAGGCTCTAATAATAGTACTGCTCGATTTCAGGTGGAAAGAACATCTTGCAACAAATATACAGTATCCATTTGGCAAATCTAATTACTTTTTTTACTTACTGAAAGAAGATGTTATCCCTGCCTGTTACCCACCCTTTCTCACACCATCCCAGACAAATGTCAGTGAGAGCATCAGTGAGGTATTCATGGTGTCTCTTTAATTTAATATGAGCAGTGATCAGAGGCTTAATATATGGATTGCCTTCTCGTGTAGGGCCCGTCTTCTGCAATTCGCTGCTATCGGTTAACCAAGATGCATGTGGATGTTAGAGTGCCCCTCCCCTGTCGTTCCCGTATCCTGTGCTGGCCTCCAATACTAGTTCACAGAACTCTGTAAAAAGTGAGTGCATGTTTCAGTAAAGCACTTTCTTGAATATCTGCACACCCAGCGATTCTTTGCAAGCAAATAATATGTTAAGACTCACCATTAGATTACGGATAGTTTAAGAAAATGCCATGCACATGCATATCCACAAAGGTCTGTTTATTGTGATGTCACAAGGGATCTAACCTATCCCCCTGGTTGTTCAATGTCTACATGGCCCCTCTAGACCGCAGGATATCTGCCTTCCCATCCAAAGTTCAGTGTTATGCGGTTGACAGACAGCTCTCTTTCAGGCTACGCTTTACCTCTTCCTCCTCCTCGCTCATTCCTGACCTTCTGTCCGCAATTCAGTCATGGTGTGCTTCAAATGATCTCTGCCTCAATGCCAGCAAGACATAGATCATCCTCATTGGGACCCTTGCTCCCGCTTTCCCGCTCTTACTCTGACCGGTTTGCCTTAGCCCTGCGCCCTCACCCACTAGTGAGGCAAAAAATATGGGGGTCATCTTCAACTCCACTTTCTCCTTCTCCTCTCACATCTCGGACATCTCTAAAAAGTCCCACTACCAGATGCACCTTTTCAGAGGTATTCTACCCTTTCTCACTTCCCCCAAGAGGCTTACCATCTCCAGAGGTGTGGTCCTCTCTAGAGTGGACTACTGCAACAGTCTTTCTCTCAATCCACCTACTTCCAATCTCTGACCTCTACAACTCATTCAAACAGTACCGCAAGACTTATCCTTGGTCTCAAGCACAGGGACTGCATCTCTCTGATGCTGAAATCCCTGCACTGGCTCCCTATGGCTGCAAGGAGAAAGTTCAAGACCCTCTGAATAGTCCACAAGGCTTTCTGGGGCTGGGGCCTGCACCATCTTCAACTGTCTCTCCCTAAAAACTCTCCTTCTAGAGCCGTCTGCCCACCCTCTTCCAACAGTCTGCAGGTGAGCCGTTTTTCCAAACAGAGATTTGGGGGTGGATCCTTATACTCTGCAGGGTCATCCCTCTAGAACAACCTCCCTGTCTCTCTCCGTCTCGAGCCTGATCTTATTAAGTTACGGAAACTCCTGAAGACATTCCTCTTCTCTTCTTCTTTCTCTCTCCCTCTCCCCTGCTACCTCCATCTCTATTCCTTGCTCCTTCTCTTCCCTAACTCTGTTAATTTTTGCTGACTGGTTGGCTGGTTCACCTACGGAACCACACAGGTCCCAGGCTCCCCTGCCAGTCTTTGCACTTGCCCCAGGGCCTCTGCACTCTGCTCACCACTTTGCACTTCCTGGAACTCATTCCATGAGAAGGGTAACCTCTCTTCACTTAACCCAGAGCACTGCTTGACGGTGGCACGTGTCCCCCTCCTCCTTCCTACACTTCCTGTCTTCGCACTTACATTGCATAGAATGCACTACGCCTAGTTTGCATGTCCTATTACGGTAGTTCTGTTTCTGTATGTTCCTCTCCTCCGCCCCCAGTACCTCACTCTTTGTCAAGCACTTGCACTATCCGAAGCATCACTGTTTTAGTACGGTATCCAATGGATTGTATGTCTTCTCCCCCTCCTCCTCCCTTTCGCCTTCATGCCTGTCATGTACTTCAATAGTAGCAATGCCGTCAGCCCTGTATGCTAGCCATCTTTTGTTAGATCATTCAGAAACTTCATGGCCTAAGAATGGCTCTTTATTCCCTTGTTCCCTTCCAGCTTTGAAACGCTTTGAAGCACTTCACTTGTGTATAAGCGCTTTACAAATAAACATATACATTTACAAATCAGATTGTTTGCAACATCCCCTAATATTGTTGGTTAGGATTATACATTTATGTATAGCAGAGAATTACCATTGCATTTGTTATAGTCTATGCCCAATAATGATGTTGTAATGTTGCTCTCCACATATAGGGTAACATTAGCAATACTAAAGTAGAAGTGGGTGAGCATGATTTTCACCTACTCAAACTCCTTAGAGGGCAAATAAATTATTGAGTTTCATAATGTGTTAACTTGCAAAGGCACCACTTCAAAGTGTCTGTGTGGCATATGTACAATAGGAATCATGGAATGATGTTGCACAACCCAGTAGCCAGTTTACATACAGTCAGTATCTGATAGTCAGTATCTGATATTTGAGTTGACAGTTGGGTTACATAGTGTGGGTAATGCTTTTGCTAACACACCATTGGCTATAGAAACATTGGTACTTTAATGTCATTTACAAAACTGTTGTGGCTTGTGCCTTTTTAGTTTTTGAGGAGGTGGGAATTGTGTGTGCTGCTAAACCTCTTCTTTGCAGCACCCAGGGGGAAACTGGGCAAGCACAAATGCGCAAAGCTTAGAAGGAACATTGGTGCTGAGTAGTTGGTTGACTGAGTGGAATACAGCAGAGAGGTTAAGCACGACGAGGAGGCATGGGTCACCCTTCTCTGTGATGAGGAGTGCCTCGTTGATGATGAAGTGGGAGAATGGAAGAAAAGGCTCCCGCCCTTCGCCTCTCGCGCTTGGCCTAGAGGATCACGGCCTAGACACCCGCCACGAGAGGAGTTTGCCTATCTACCAGACGACCAAATACCCTGGTACAGGAACATACGGATGTGCCCACCTACCTGCCCAGCAGCCCGCCCTGCCCATGCCGACACCTGCGGCATGGATCAACTCGACTAAACCTACACGTCGTTAGAGATGCCATGACGACCTAGCCAACGGTCAGCACACCTGTGCAAACATGCACACCGGACACTCCCACACCAATCCACACGAAGAACATGCTCAGTGCTATGACGTAGGCGACAGACATACCCACGGACGTGCATCTTTATTATTTTCCACATAGGCTCTCAAAATGCAGAAACGCAAGACGCATAATGAATTTATCTAAAAAGGCTTGCTCACGCTTCTTCTAAGAACCATGTACCATAATGAAGAATATAACAGAGACACGATACTGAGGATAGAGCAATATGATACCGTAACCTAAAGCGCTCTGCATCGAACGGTTCCACCTATGCACCAGGCCCAAGTAGGCCGCAAGCAAAAGCTTCCATGAACATTGAATGAGCAAGAGCTTGGTTGCTGACCCTGCAGAATGAGCCCGGCGAAAGCACACAGCCAAGGGCACGATGTTGCAATCTCGCACGCCGCAAGCCGACGCCAAGGTCGCACCTGCAAGATAAACCAGGCACACAGTGGGAAAAACAATATTAATTGTGCTGAATTTTGCCTCAAACACGGTCCCACCTCACCTGACAAAGCCAAACCTGGCAGGATGCCAAGCCCAGGAGGAAGGAGACGCCTGAATCCCACGTTTCAAGACACAGGCAGATACAATTAAAAGACTCATTGGACATCTGCAGCAGTGGGAGTAGTCGACCTCCCAACATATGAATAAATCCTCACATTGTTTACACCTACCCATAGTAAAACATTGTTGCAAATGACAGGTGCACCGCGAGCTGGGAACAGCGATAGTCCCAGTCTGGGAGGCTCGCGAGCGGACCAATCAGAACATGGGGCTCTTATCACTGACGCCATTAACATTGACCAATCCTCAGAGGTCTTCATGTAACAATTTTCATGTATCAAATTGAAGGGACAGCCCAAGTATATCACCTGACTAACCCTCAACCACTAACACCGTTCTCTATATGTATGCTATACTAACCCTACCACTCGAGTAACCAATCCAGAGTGGAAATAGGTTTTTTGCTAAACTTTCTAAGGTGACGCAAGTAGCGCGTCATACTAAGGTAAAAAGGGCCTGCGAGCCCCACGATTGTGTGTGTGTCAGGACGGACGCGTACGATCCTTGACCCATCCCTGCCGTTTTGTCTAATAAACAGCAGAATCACCTTGCTTCTTGCGTGTGTCTCATACTCTATCTCTTTTGGGATATACGGGAGGAGTTGGGGCCTCCCTGCCCGGAGGTCTGCGGACGGCCCGGCCGACCCCGGCAGAATTTCCCCCCCGACAAGTTGGAGGCACTGCTGAGATCTGTTTAAGATCTGCTTTTTTATTTTTATTTTTCCAGGTACTCCCGTTGCCAGGAGGCCCGGCGGCACGGCCCCCTCTGCCGTTGCCCCCTTCTGAGGACCATCGCAGAACTGCGAGAAGATCGGACAGCGCAATCCGGATATTGGCCTTCGGGAGCCGGTTAAGAAGTATCCCGCCGGCGGTTGGCGAGTGTCCATACGTGGTCCAGACGAGGGGAGGTGGCGAGCCGCTTGGAGGGGTGCACGCAGTCGAGCGGCCCCGCATCAAGAGAACTTGGTGAGCATGTCACGCACAACAAGCAATGTGAAATTGTGAGGGAGGGGGGAGGAATTAAATACGGGAGGTGGGAGGTGTTGCACAGGTGCGCGGCGAAGGTTTGACAATTTAGTGTTGGCAATGAAATGAATGGTAGCCGAACGAGTGCGAGAGCAGTCGGCTACGTTAAGCGAGAGAGGGGGGTGGAGCACGAAAACATCACGTGCAGCCGCTCGTAGACACTGATTGGCCTAGGTCGCGACTACGTGTAAGGGTGTGTGTGTGTGGTTTCCTACGATTTGGCATTTATTGATCAATGAGTAGATGAGGATCCCTATTGTTCGAGCAAGAAACTCGATAGGTAGATGACGTTTCCCGGTAGGCGGTAGCTAGTTAGTTGCCCATTACAGAAGATAATTGGCTGGTTAAGCCCTCCTGTCGAGGGGCGTATCACACGCGAGGCGACGCAGTGTGCGCAGTCCGATTATATTATTGATTACCTTGTTCCAGGAGTGACAGGAAGACAGCTGTGAGGTTAACGGGGGTAGATTGCAAGTGTATTTTGGACTAAAAGAATATATGAAGAACTTACCAGTAGTTCGAAGAGATCGGTGACGTCACCAGTAGGGCTTTCATAGGATATCCCGAGCACAAGGCATCTTTCTTTCTGAGAGTGGTGGGGAAGAGAACTGTGGTAAGGGAGTGGAAACGGAGATAAACGGTAATGAGTTGATCGGGGAAAGGCGAAACGGGGGACGTGGCTGCGCACGGAGAACGCCGGCCACGTCAAGTGTAGAAGAAGGAGGAGGAGCAAATGAAAATAGGACGACTGTATAAGAACGTCACAAGGGGTACGCAGCCACAGGGGGCTACGTGCGCCTCAGCCGCAGGGGGCCGTAAGGGTGTTGTGTAAAGGAAGAAAGAAAGAATAAAATATACAAATATAAATACTATATTTTAATAATTTTCCTTAGCGGACTATCGCAAGTCCCCAAATTTACGGGGCCAGGTAAAGGTATAAGGCTGTGTATTGTAAGTGTTAGAAAGATAATAGCTACCAAATAGGGGAAGGATAACAAGTGAAGCGCTACTATGTCATACGGGACAGGATCGGGAGGGTGGGGGAACACCCTCACTACCCCACTACAAAACATATGTACAACACTGTCACCCCATAGGGAGAAACTGATCAAGTATAGCATAGAATGGACACAGGGGACGGACAACAAAATGATAACACCATGCCCGCCTAATGGTAGCTTCGATCCATATACCCAACATTCATTATTAAACCATCTGCATAATACATACAAAGGGAAGAAGTTGACACACCACGTGGAGGTGTTTAACTTATGGAGGATGTTCCAAGGGTCCCGACCAGGACCAAATGGAATGTTCACTGTGGGGGAAATACCGGAAGAAAAAGAGATTAAGGAGGAAGGAGAGAATGGGAAAAAGGGGAGTGAAGACCCAAAGAACACGGGGAACGGACAAGAGGGAGGAGAAAAGAATAATAACTCAAAAGAAAATGAAATAAAAAAGGAACAGAGCAACGATATAACCCTAGCAAAGGTAGTGAAAACAGAGGGAGGGGGGTTGTACCCTTTAAGAGAATTAGGAGAAATCGAAAGAGGACAGTTAAGGGCGGCTGAGGGGTACTCGAACCCGGCATACAGCCCGCCACCATATGTGGCTCATAGGAAGATGCCAGCAGGGGAGGGGAGGACTGGAGGAGAACAAACTGTGGAAATAGGACATGATGAGTGGGTAGCTGCGCAGATACTATTAAAATTATGAGGTTCATTAACAGGAGAAGAGAAGGAGGTAGTAAGGAAAATAGACGAGGATAATACCAGGGAGAGTGGAATGAGAGGGGAAGAGCTGTTACGGCAAAAGGAAGAGATTTTGGAGGAACGACTAGCAGAGTTAAGGGATGAGCAGAATGAACTGATCAAACAGCTCGAGAGGGAGGAAAGAGAGAGAGCGAGGGAAAGGAAAGAAGGTAAGAACGAATTGGAAAAAATAAGGGAACGAACTGAGGAGCAAAGGAGAGAAGATGAAAGGGTAAAAGCAGCAGCAGAAAGGGTATCAAGAGCAGTGCTACGAGAGAGGAAAAGGGAAGAAGAAGAGAAAGAAAAAGAAATGGCAATGTGGAAGAAGAGATTACTATCAGAAACGACTAAGAAATACGAAGAAGGGAGGGTGATAGAGAGTATATTAGAAAGGGAGGGGGTGAGATGGGAAAGGAAGAAAGAGGATGAAAGGATATTGGAAAAGGTGAGTAGTGAAGTAATGGAGGAATTAAAAAGGAAAAGGGAGGAAATTGGTAGAGAGATGGAGGAGAGAAATGAAGGGGAAAGAGAAGATAGGGGAACGGAGAGTGAAGTAAGGGGGTATGTATATAGAGACACAGAAGTAGCAACAACATCAGCGCAAAGGGGAGCAGTTGGTAAAGGAGAAAAGGGAGAACCGGACCTAATAGACTTAAAAACAGTAACAATCAAGGGGAAAAAGACAGAGTGGGGGCTGCCGTTTACGAATGACTTTTGTAGTGAGGAAGAAGAAGGAATGGAGAAGGAAAGAAGAAACAGTGAAAGGGAAAGCCTAGATAAACTATACACCACCCGGACCAATACAGACTCACCATGGATCTGTAGGAGAAAGGATGAACTGGAGAGAAGTGAGGAGGAAGAGCAAGGAATAGCGGAAAGACAGACACATGAAGCCACACGGTCACCATCACACCCTCTCCCATCCCACCCTACATGCTCAACCACCTCACGCTCATTACGTACAATCAAACTCGCGCCCTTCACAAACGAACTGACACCCTATGCAGGTAGGCTTAGAGACCTCCCTAGACGCAGGCAGGAAGGATGAATACACACGCCCACATTAAATACAGGGAATGATGGAAGAAGGGGAAAAGAATGAGAAGAAAGAGTTACGAGCAGGGGAAATACGGACGAAATTGACGATGTAGGAGAGAGGGAAGAAGAGGAGGGGTGTGAGGACTCGATTTTATGGAACCCAAGGGGTAAAACGAAACATAACTTAATGCCACTTCTGGAGAGGGGAGGGGTTAGACCACAATACGTCCCTTGGAAGCATACAGACAAAGAAAATATAAAGTGCATGCTCCCATCATTAAGTGGAGGTGCGGGTAAATGGATATATGAAATGGAAAAACACACCGCAGGACAGAAACTGGCAGTGGGAGATGTAAAGGGCCTTCTAATATCGATATTAGGGGATGCAGCGGATGACATTTGGAAGAGAGCGGGATTCACTGGGGTAACAATAGCAAACACATCGCACGATGGGGCACCATTCGCAAACTGCAGACATGCACTATGGCAGGCACTGAGGGTACAGTACCCAGACACATCAGACATAGGAGCAATTACCTCACGCAAGATGCGTGAGAACGAAGATCATGTTGATTATATCCAGGAGAAGTGGCGCATGGAAACTAGAGAACAATGGGACAAAACACCAGCAATATTTTATCATATACTAGTACAAGGGCTCCCAGAAGGAGTTCAGAAACAACTGAAGAAAGTAGTGGGAATGGAAGCAAAAGCATGGCCAGAAATACAACTGACAATAGTGCATCATTGCAGGACATGTCAAGGAAAAATGAAACAAAAGGAAGAGGACAGGAAAACGGAAGAGGCTAAACTAGTACAGAAAAAACTTACTAAATACACAATGGAAGGGGCACTAATAACTACACCTACAACAATGACCCAAAGCCCCACACAAGTAGTGGCTGCACAAGATCCCTCCCAAATACCACCCTCACAGACTACAACACAACAGGTGCCGCCACTCCAACCATACACGACCAACATGGGAGGAGGATACTCAATGCCAGGAGCTGGGTATTATAATTACAACAGGGGAAGAGGAGTAATTATGAGAGGGAGAGGATACGGATATAACACACAACAGCAGGTGGGAGGACTTAGAAATTGCTACCCCACCAGGCAACCAGTATACCAGGACAACACAGGAAGCTTTCCATGCAGAGTAGGGAACCACCGGTGTGTTGGAGTTGTGGATTAGTAGGGCACATGTCACGCACGTGTAGAGTAAGACCAGGAACACCATCATGGAGCGAACAGGGACAACCAAGGCCCACACAGGAACAGCAGGGCATACAGCAACAGCAAACGTTGCAACAGGGAAATGAACAGCAACAACTAATAACACAACAACAGCCACAGACATATTCACTGCCACAACAACAGGTAGCGATAACACAACAAGCCCAAGCACAACAAACACAACTGGGTAGGGTGACGGTCCTGGGAACAACCCTTACACAGGAAATGGTCAATCGTTGTACCCTCAATAGGACAGCCCACAGACGGCCTTGGTGTGTCCCATCCTGTCGGTAACACCTAATAGTGCGGAGGAACCACGCATAGAGGTAACGATAGGTGACAAAAAATTATCATTCCTTGTTGACACCGGGGCGACCCGGTCTTGCATAAGGGAAGGTAAATTTAAGATGTCAGGCGAAGCCATGAACACCCAAGGATTCTCTGGGGCTAGAGGGTTGGTTCCCTTTACTGATAACATTCCCTTATCTATAGGAGATTATGACATGTCAGTCCCACTTTTATATTATAGTGCCTCACCAGTAAATATACTGGGGAGAGACATCATGAACAGGTTGAATATGACGATCTCCTTTACGGAGGACGGCATAATTTGCTCTACTCCAGGAATTAACATGCTCACAGCACGACAGATTATCCAAGCATACTGCGGACAGACAGCGATTAGGGCTGAGCCAGTAGATGGCGAACTATTCCAGTACGGGACAGACATGGCATTTGCATGGATGCCAGGGATAGAGGGAAAGATCTGGAGGAGGCCAGCAGCCTATTTGTTCAGACCAGAAACACCAGTCAATGAACCAGAAGGAAAGGTGGTTCCAGTGGACATTGAGAGCATTATAGCAACAGCTGATTACATTGCGGTACATGCCTAAGACAGAGAAGGAAGAGCATGGAGGGCAGTGATAGCACTAGCAGAAGGATGTAGACTCACCCAGGTGTCAGATGAGGAGCTGTTCTCAGAAGAAAAGGAGGAAGGTGAAATGGTGTTTATGATGAGTGTGGAAATGTGGCTAAGAGTGGCGTACAAACAAGTGGCACAGAAAATTGCAATGGCACTTGAGACACCCACATCCACCCCAGTTCCCTTCTTTGAGGAGGATATGACAAAAGTACCCACATCATTATGGACTACTAGCCCCTATGACGTGGGGTGCATAAAAAGTATAGGGGGAGTAAGGATAAAATTGAAAAACGGTGCAATACTCCCCAGAGTGAAACAGTACCCACTATCAAAAGAGGCAGATGAGGGCATATATGAAACCATAACGGCCCTTATAGATAATGGCATATTGGTCCCCTCAGAATCACCATGTAACACAACTGTATACCCAGGGCGCAAGGCTAGAGGGGGGTCTTGGCGCTTCATACAGGATCTCAGGCCCTTGAACAACATAGTAGAAGCAGAATACCCCATAGCCGCAAACCCGGCCACAATATTGTGTGGCATTCCAGCAGAAGCATCACGATTTACAGTGATCGACCTTAAAAATGCTTTTTTCTCAATACCATTGCACCCAGACTCACAAGATCTGACAAGCTTCACTTACAGAAACACAAAGTGGAAACACACCAGATTGCCACAAGGGTACTGCGAATCACCCTCAATCTTCAACAGAGTAATACAGATGGATTTGGGTAACATTGAAGTGGAAAGCACAGTGTTGCAGTATGTCGACGACATAATAATTTGCAGTACAAACGAAAGAACATGCAGAGAGGACTCATTAAAGATGCTGACAATATTGGCTGAAAAAGGTTACAAGGTAGACATGGAAAAGTTACAGTACTGTCAAGAACAGGTACTTTACATTGGTCAGCTCATATCCCAACATGGAAGAAAGATTGCACCACAGAGAGCACAGGCCATTTCAAAAACGCCAGTGCCACAAACAGTGAGGGAACTGCAGCAGTTCCTGGGTCTGTGCAACTACTGTAGAGCATGGGTATTTGATTACAGCTCATACATAGGACCCCTGCTTGAGGCGTTAAAGGAAGCTAATAAAGGGGAGAAAAATTTGGGGTGGACAATGGAAATGAAAGAGGCTTTTGATGAACTGAAAGATGCGATATCAACTGCTCCGGTACTGGCAACCCCAGACTATGAGCGACAATTCTTTATATTTTCACATTGCGACTCAGCAGTAATGAAAGCAGTGTTGGCTCAAAAAACAAGCATGGGCTACAAACCAGTAGCATTTTACAGTGGCCACTTAGATCCTGTGATGTTAGGTCATTTCCCTTGCGAACAAGGTCTCGCCGCAGCTGCTTTTGCGGTAGAGAAAGCATCAGCAATCACCATGGGGTGCCCAACTACACTGTTTGTGGAACATGCACTATTTGCAATATTGAATAAACCTAAGTCCACCCTAACCACGCAAAGGGCATCAGGTTATGAGATCATCTTATCCAGAGCTGAACTATCAATTGTTAGATGTAGCACGGTCAACCCTGCAAGGTTCCTAGCAGAAGTAATTGAGGAAGGAGATTATGCACACGATTGTACGCAAATCACTGAAATGTACTCATGTACTAGAAGGATTGAAGAGAACGCACTAGAGGGAGGTGAGCTCCTGTTCATTGATGGGTCATCAACAATCGACCAAAGGGATGGTATAAGGAGGACTGGGGCAGCAGTGGTAAAAATGATGGAGGTACCGGTGTGTGTGGCAATGAAATGTGTACAACTACCACAGCATTATTCCGCTCAAGCAGCAGAATTAATTGCACTAATCTTGCCGTTGAAGGAAAGCTTTGACAAACGAGTGACCATATATTCCGACAGCGCATATGTTACGTCCACTGTCCACTCAGGGCTGTCGAAATGGAGAAGAAGAGGGTTTAGGAGAGCTGATGGCACTCCAGTGCAACATGCCCTCCTATTGGCTGAACTAATTGAAGCAATAAATGACCCCCAAGAATTAGCTTTGGTCAAATGCACCGCACACACCAATGGTGAAGACCACATTTCAAAAGGGAATGCAGCAGCAGACGCACATGCGAAGTATGCTGCATATTTTGGTGAGATATGGAACCCCCCAGAGTCAAAGAGAGGGAGAGGGAGGGGAATGGCTAAGGGGATGTTGATAAGAAAAGGGTACACCCATCTCCCAGCCACACAGATAATGGAGCTACAAGCGGCTGCACCAATGGCAGAAAAAGAAATATGGGTAAAAAGAGGATGCACAATGTCACCAACTGACGCACTATGGCGCCAGGGTGACACTGGAAAGATTGTAATACCACTGGCACTATTGAACACCGCCCTGAGCCAACTACACCACCCAGCCCACACAGGCAAGGAAGTAATTGCAGCACGAATTAGGGAAGACTGGTTCTGCCCCGAGTTAAATTCTCATGTGTCAAATTTTATCAGCAATTGTCTCACATGTCAACAGTTTACGGCCGGTCACACTCTGAAGGTGATAAGAGGTACTATACCCCGGCCAGAGGGACCCTTCCGACATCTCCATATTGACTATGTTGATATGATCAACGTATGTCAAGGAAATAGGTATATGATTGTAGTAGTATGCCCATTCTCGAGGTGGATTGAAGCAGGGCCCTGTTCACACCCAGATGCATTCAGAGCAGCTAAATTCCTAGTGAGGGAGGTCTTCCCCAGGTGGGGAGTGTGCGAGGTACTGCGGTCAGATAATGGCCCACATTTCACAAACGAAATGTTCCAGCACATCACATCCTTACTGAACATCAAGCATAAATTTGCATGTGCATACCACCCACAGGCCAACGGTATATGTGAACACCTGAATGGCCTATTAAAGGAGGCAATTGCAAAAATACAGCAAACAACAAAGAAGAGTTGGTTGTATTGCCTTCCACTAGCCCTATTTGAGCTAAGGAATAGACCAGGTTCCGACCACCACCTCACCCCTCACGAGGTGGTTACCGGACGTCAAATGCGCCTTCCCGTTACGCCAACATCAAGAGCATTTACCGACCACGAGAGTACTGCAAATGTCCTTGGTGATGAAATGTACCAATATGTGTCTTCTTTGATTACTAGTGTAGTGTTTGTGTCTCAACAGCTCGAGCGCACGCGGGGCGGGTCTAACAGCGATCAACAAGAAGACGCGGATAAAGAATTGGAAAAGGAAAGAATGTGCAAAGTTTCTAAAGGTGACCACGTACTACTTCGCAATTTCAACAGAAAGTGGAACAGCCCACGCTTCACTGGCCCACATCTGGTAGAGGAGGTATCAACGAGAGCAGTAAAGCTACAGGACAAACGTGCCTGGAACCACCTACACGACGTAAAGATCTACAAACTCCAGACCCGCCCCAGCGCCACCGACAGGGCCACTGGAAGAACAACAACAGCGTCACCAACGGAGGAAGAGACTTCTACCACAACTAACGGCCTAAGTGTCCCCATACCCTGCCACCCCTCAGATTCCCCAGAGACAACTACTAGAAAAGAAAGGGGTGATCCCCATACCGCCCACCCCATGGTTACAAGATTAAAGAGTAAAGTGACTTCCGCCAGTTGAGCCCCAAACCCTCTGCCCATTGACCCCCTCCCCACTGTAGTAATAACTGAACTGAAGGACATTGTCTTGCACATATACACATGTAAACACCTGAATGTTCTCTTTCTTTTCTCTCGCACATGCAGGTACAGCGTATTATTGTACTACTAAGAAAGTAGATAACTAACAAATTCACTGCCCAGGAGTAGATGGTACCCCCAGACGATAATTACCCGGAAGAATTGTCACACCAATTTGTATATGAAATAAAAAGGCCAACGTACCTGAAAAGAAGGAGGGTACGTGTCTACTACACAGCATTCCTCTTGGCCATAGAACATTCAATGCCCCACCTCCAACCATACTTGCCTGCCCTAAGAGATAGATCGTTTAGATTGGCGTGGGAACAGCTCTTCGCCTGGGCACTGAATGACTACTTGATAGGGAGAGCTTAAAAACGACAACTAACACTAATAACAAGCATATTAAGAATTTTCTGGCGGGCAACTGTAACGTCGCAAGAATAAGCTGCCGGACTGCAGCAAGGTAAGAGCAAAATGCCGGTGAAATTAGCATCTGTAATAAAATTGATAGGGATTTTAATGACCACCAGGTTCTTGGCTGCCTCTGTATGGCAGTACAGCTATGCTATCAATATTATTGCTGTACCCAAACCTAATACACCCCCACCCCCAGCTGCAACAGGTGTTACGTCAGGTGGTACTAGTAAAATCCCACACAAGGAAAATAGAGTTAAACGCAGCACATACTCAGATAATAAAGGTATTGACAACTACATACAAGATTCAGCACACATCTCAAACAACATATGGTACCAACACATGACCCACATAGGTAAGCAGACAACAGAAGACAGCTGCTACGTTTGCTCATTAATCCCATACGCCATGAGCGCTTCTCGAACATTTGTTGCCACGGAGATAGATGAAAAAATAGCACAATGTATAATATACCTGGCACTGTTCCAGACGAAAGGAAGATTTCAAGGGACAGTGGTGCAACTGGTGTGGAAAACACGATATACATATCCATATGAAAACAACTTCCTCAAGACTTATTTGGGTTACCACAAGAGCAGTTTACATGCTGAAGGATTCAGATACATAACAAGTGGTCCTGAAAAAGGAGAAACAAAGAAAGTAACACTACAGTACCTACCATGTGATTGGTACGCCACTGAAGTCCCTGGTAAAAACGGATGTTGGGAAAGACCACTGGTGATAATAACAGGGAAGGTGTACATGAACAACAAATGGGACATAGGAGTGGTTGGCAGCAACATGGTAACAAGAGAAAATATTTCAACTATTGATGGACACAACCATAGATGTTGGATGACTTGGGTCAAGTACGTACCCATGCTCACGTGGATGGAGAAGGATGAAGACCCAATAACAATACTGCCGCTAACTGCGCCTAAGGTATGCTACCAACATAAAGGGGAGGTGGACGTAGGATACAACACCAACTGTGAAAGCGTGATGGAGTTACCTGAGGGGGGAGCAGGAACAGCAGTAGTAATGGACCATTACTGGGCCTGTGGAAAAAAGGCATACCACACACTGCCCCCTCTGTGGAATGGTATATGCACAATGGTGCACGTTAATGTACCATCACTAGTGGTACCCCAGAAACATGTCAATGTGGCGAACTTCCCCAAAATGGATGAAGGGAACAAGAGGAAGAAGAGATCTGTACAACCTCAGAAGGGGCCAGAGAGCAAAACCGACGGCAATAATACTGTCCTGAATAGAAAGAAAAGACAAGGAGAATCTCTGACAGGAAATTACCTATGGGGAAGGTCGGAAACAGCACTCACTTCAATTCCACCAGACCACAGACTATTCAGCAGAGCAGCAATGTTCTTCTCCTCAATAATACATCCAGGACTACAGGCTTACGCAAACGCAAAATGGCTCCAGATAACTTGATGGGAACTAATGATGACTATTCATTCTACGGTAAATGGATTCAACGCAATAAAAGAGGAACTGCGAGCTGTGAGGATGGTAGCACTTCAGAACAGATATGTACTGGACCTCCTCACAGCAATGGAAGGAGGAGTTTGCGCTAAAATAGGACAATCATGCTGCACATTCACCCTGCCAACGATGCTGACAATGGTACACTGACAGAAGCAGTTCTACAATTGGCCCAGATGCACTCAAAAATGATGGATGAAAGTAAAGGTGTGAAAAGGGATGAGAGCTGGTTTTCAATATTACGGTCATGGATGCCATCTTGGCTGTCAGATGGACTGAAGATTATAGTTGGATGTACTATTTTGGCTGGAGCTACACTGATCATAATAAGATTTTGGAAGGCCCGGAAGGCACGCACCACAGACGAGATGATCGAAATGGTTGGTATGCACCTCTTGATGCCAACAGATGACGGCCCACACACAGGCACAATCATAAAAGAGAGAGAGAAGTTGCGCAACCAGATCATCACCAACCACCTGGACCCACCATCTGTGAAGCTCGAAAACCCAAGAAACCCAAGGAGCTACATAGGGAAATGGGTATACTGCACTCCTGGAGGAACCTGTGCATATATGTATTGGTCATTTGAAGACCATGTTAACCACTATGGACATTTGGGAGGAATAACTAAAATATGGAGAGTAAGAGGAGATAAAGAAAAGGATATGTTTGTGGTCGACAAGTCGACCAGAGGGGGGACTGAAGTGGGAGAATGGAAGAACAGGCTCCCGCCCTTCCCCTCTCGCGCTTGGCCTAGAGGATCACGGCCTAGACACCCACCACGAGAGGAGTTTGCCTATCTACCAGACGACCAAATACCCTGGTACAGGAACATACGGATGTGCCCACCTACCTGCCCAGCAGCCCGCCCTGGCCATGCCGACACCTGCGGCATGGATCAACTCGACTAAACCTACACATCGTTAGAGATGCCATGACGACCTAGCCAACGGTCAGCACACCTGTGCAAACATGCACACCGGACACTCCCACACCAATCCACACGAAGAACATACTCAGTGCTATGACGTAGGTGACAGACATACCCACGGACGTGCATCTTTATTATTTTCCACATAGGCTCTCAAAATGCAGAAACGCAAGACGCATAATGAACTTATCTAAAAAGGCTTGCTCACGCTTCTTCTAAGAACCATGTACCATAATGAAGAATATAACGGAGACACGATACTGAGGATAGAGCAATATGATACCGTAACCTAAAGCGCTCTGCATGGAACGGTTCCACCTATGCACCAGGCCCAAGTAGGCCGCAAGCAAAAGCTTCCATGAACATTGAATGAGCAAGAGCTCGGTTGCTGACCGTGCAGAATGAGTCCGGCGAAAGCACACAGCCAAGGGCACGATGTTGCAATCTCGCACGCCGCAAGCCAACGCCAAGGTCGCACCTGCAAGATAAACCAGGCACACAGTGGGAAAAACAATATTAATTGTGCTGAATTTTGCCTCAAACACGGTCCCACCTCACGTGACAAAGCCAAACTTGACAGGATGCCAAGCCCAGGAGGAAGGAGACGCCTGAATCCCACGTTTCAAGACACAGGCAGATACAATTAAAAGACTCATTGGACATCTGCAGCAGTGGGAGTAGTCGACCTCCCAACATATGAATAAATCCTCACATTGTTTACACCTACCCATAGTAAAACATTGTTGCAAATGACAGGTGCACCGCGAGCTGGGAACAGCGATAGTCCCAGACTGGGAGGCTCGCGAGCGGACCAATCAGAACATGGGGCTCTTATCACTGACGCCATTAACATTGTCCAATCCTCAGAGGTCTTCATGTAACAATTTTCATGTATCAAATTGAAGGGACAGCCCAAGTATATCACCTGACTAACCCTCAACCACTAACACCGTTCTCTATATGTATGCTATACTAACCCTACCACTCGAGTAACCAATCCAGAGTGGAAATAGGTTTTTTGCTAAACTTTCTAAGGTGACGCAAGTAGCGCGTCATACTAAGGTAAAAAGGGCCTGCGAGCCCCACGATTGTGTGTGTGTCAGGACGGACGCGTACGATCCTTGACCCATCCCTGCCGTTTTGTCTAATAAACAGCAGAATCACCTTGCTTCTTGCGTGTGTCTCATACTCTATCTCTTTTGGGATATATATGGGAGGAGTTGGGGCCTCCCTGCCCGGAGGTCTGCGGACGGCCCGGCCGACCCCGGCAGAATTTCCCCCCCGACAATGACATGGAATGTAATGGTCTTTATCGTTCAGAAGCCGGACTGGTATTCCTCAAGTAGTTTGTGTTTGAAGATCTTTTTGTGTAGTTGTAGAGTGACATTATTCTCAATGAGCATGCCAAAAAAGGGTAATTGGGTGATCGGGAGGCAATTTGATTGTTACCCTGGGTTTGAGGGAGTGTTTCTTTAGCAGGGGTAGGATCTGACCAGTTTTCAGTGCCATGTGTAAGGTGCATTGCGGGATCGAGCATTGATAATGTGGAGGAGAGGAGTGATGCTCTTCAGGGTGGCAAGTGTCCTCATAAATGGTGGCCTTTAGTGAGATGAGAATGTTCTTCTTTGTTAGGGTCTTGAATTCAGATTATCATGGGTGTTATGTTGTTATGGTAGGGATGTCTATGCTGGGTAGGCTGTCGTCAATATAGTGACAGATCTCATTGATTTTGTTTCTGAAGCACAAAATTGATTAGGTTGTATCTCTTGGTTGCTTTGGGTACTATGTGAGCTGGTAGGGGGCGTGACAAACTTTTAATTATTATAATTAGTGTGTTTTTTGAGAGCAGGTCTTCGAGAAGCAACGGGGCACTTTAAAATTATAGGGAGAACAACATGGGGAGGGGGACAGAGAAACAAGGTAGTGGGGAGCAAACAACCTGGGATGGGGGGGGGCAATTTGTCAGCAAAGGATCTAGGGGAGGAAAACATGGGGATTAGAACACCCAGTCTCAAGTAGGGTGGAAAGTGGAGGGTGTGAGAACCTAGCTGTTAGGGGCTTGAAGAGGATTCTGCGGTTCTTGGAAGCTCCTTCATTATGGACGAGGGGGTGCAGACCCACCACCAGAACACTTGCCCACTGTGGAGGAGCCATGAATTAAAATGTTAAAGGGAAACATTGTTTACTTCTGACTGATTATGTTTTCCAGGGAGTTTTGCTTCCCCAACCTTCCATGGTGCATTGCGGTTGAAGGTTGAGGATCTGCATGTCTGTATGTGTGAAGGGGTGCTCATGCACGTCACTGCACATATAGATTCAAACAGGCCACTGACAGAGTGCCACTTTGGCTTTTGCATGCATGTGCAGAAAGCAGGTTCTTGTGTGTGTGAGCCGAAGGGCCCTTGTCACTAGACGTGGCATCATGGGAATGGCAAGAGCAGTACCTGCACCAGGCCTGAAGATAGGTGTACAATTTTGTATCTATAATGTGCATCTGAATAAGCTAGTGAATCTGTTTTGAATGCTGCATGAACAAGCAAATTAATGTTGTTTGAATGCTATGTGAATGAGCGAGTGAATGGTGTTTGAATGCTGCATGAATGTGTGTTTGAATGTCCAACTGAATTTGACAGTTTCGGTAAGCTAAGCAACCATAACTCACGCCACCGCAGTGCTCTGCTGAGACTAACACCCTGGACATCAAAGATGACATCACAAATATCATTGATGACATCACTGATGACAACACATTTCTAGCCCCTTCTTTTTTGTTCACTGCCATATCTAGGGCCAGGTGGTTTTATTTACTGACAGTCAGAAACTTAACTTTCAAAAGGTATTACATTTATAGATATTGCTAGTCTCACATGTTCTTACACTACTTTCCTTAGAATTAAATTGCATCTTATGATGTACATATATAGGGGAAGAAGCAGGCCTGAAACACAGCAATAATTTTTGTGCGTGAACACAATCATGTAGATTATACACAGTTGCTAATGATACTGCCTCTTGATTGCTTACTGTACTCTCCATATATAAACCCCATATTTGTATGAATTGTAGTCTATTTATGTGCTGTGTGTATTAGTAGAAATATGTAGTTAGTGATGCATTATTAGCTACTTAGTACATGGTTCACAGTATGGAAAAGTCTGATACAGAAGCATTCACCCTTTTTTTTTATATAACTTTGGAAAATTACAAATATAGCACCTCTGTGGTGTCTGCTGCAGCCAATACTTACATTTTTGTATGAGTAGATTCCTGTACTAGAAAGACCACTGCAATGGAATGTTCTTTAGAACACTCCATTGCATAATGACTTATGTAGTTTATTACACATCTCCTGATGATCCCTGATACTTTTTTACCAACATTACATTCACAACCCCTGTATGAAAAGTAAATGCACATGTGATGTCATCAGTGATGTCATCAATGATATTTGTGATGTCATCTTTGATGACCTGGGTGTTAGTCTTAGCAGTGCACGGTGGTGGTGTGAGTTATGGTCGCTTAGCTTACCATAACTGGCAAATTTCAGGGGGTTTTCGATTTTACTTGTAACCATAACGTCCTTTTAACATCTTTTTTTTAACTGAATTTCATATGTTTTTATTAGTGAAACTTGACCATAATGTCCCTTTAACAAAGTTTTTTCATTGAATTTCATAGGTTTTTATTAATCCAACTTAACCATAACGTCCCTTTAACAATGTTTTTTCAGTGATTTTGATAGGTTTTTATTAGTGCAATTTAACAATAATGACCCGTTAACAAAGTTTTTTCATTGAATTTCATAGGTTTCCATTTGTGCAACTTAACATAACGTTCCTTTAACAAAGTTTTTACATTGAATTTCATAGGTTTTTATTAGTCCAACTTAACCATATCGTCCCTTTAACAACGTTTTTTTTCAGTGAATTTCATGGGTTTTTACCAGTGCATGCTATTTTCCTACAACTTACTAATATCATACTTACTGAATATAACCATATTTGTGCCCAGTTTACAAAGTATCACCTTAAAACTCTGCCATTTCCCTACTTCTAGAATCATTTTTAATACTTCTATACACTTTTTGCAACTATTTCAACTAGTTTTGCATCGGTAGACGTCTGCGAACATCTGACTTCATTGCGGACCATCCGGACAGTGCCACACGACCATACGCTGGCGTGCGGCATGATGACGTGTCCGAGAACCCATCCGCACTTCACAATAATATCTGTCCTTCGTGGACAGGTCGAAACTGCATTTTCTACTGATCTAGGAACTTTCAACTTCAAAATTTCCCTTGCACACCTCCTATACCTTTTTTTTTTCGTACTCATTGGGCCTCATTACGACCCAGGCGGTAATCTCCCGTCATTACCGCCATGGCGTAATGAGCGTTTACGCCGTGGGCCGATGGCGTAAAGAGCGCCGCATTACGACCCATCGCGCATGAGCATTACGCCATGGCGGTAATGCAATTAACGCCATGGCGGAAAAGGCCCCTACCGGCATCGTAAAGCGAGCAAGGTGCACTTCTGCCACCGTAATTAGCGGCCACCGTAATTAGCGGTCACTGTAATTTGCGGTGGCCGTAATTTGCGGTGGCCGTAAAAAGCTGAACCGGAAATAGCGTCATCGCGCCGGAACGGGAAACAGCACGTCGGCCATCTTTAAAAACACAATCCATTGCCATCCTACCGAACAACACCAGATCCAACCCTGACACCTGTCCCAACCAATCACCCACCCATCCAAGTACCCGAAAATGCCTAAAGTTGTAAAGAAGGCATGTGACCGCCAGCGCCAGGAGAGATTCAGCCGGGAGGAACTCTGCATGCTTGCGGAGACCCTGCAAGACAACGCAGGTGTCGTATTCTCCCCGGAAATGACCAGGACAGCGATAGCGAAGAAGAAGGCCATCTGGGCCCTGGTGGCCGAGCGCGTCAGCACGGTGGGGACCGTACCCCGCACCCCACAGCAGTGCAGGAAGCGCTGGGATGACCTACGCATACGGGTCAGAGCCGTCATCTCTGCAAACCGCAATCTTGCCCTGGGTACCGGTGGAGGGTCGGAATCCCCACTAAAACTCCAACCTTGGGAGGAGATCTGTGCAACCACGATTGGCATGGAATCCATTGAAGGCGTCAGAGGGATGGAAAGGGGAGCTCCGACATCAGGCGATGAAGGTAGGTGCCTCAAACAAGACATGCCATAGTCACTGCAGTCCATTCATGTGTAGCACAAGGTTGCCCTACAGTGTAAATGCAACACATTTCAACACTGCCCATAGCCACATGCGAGCACCACCCTGTATACGCTGCTGGCACCCGCATACCTGCATCCACATTCCACACTAAAAGGAGACAACCTGCATGACCCTGCCTGAAATCTGCCTCATCTACTGACCAGAATAATGTCAATCATTGTCATTCCAAAGTCCGCAGACCCATCAATAACGCCCTCCCTCCTTTGCTCCACCACAGGCACAGATTCACACCCCGAGGACCAGGACACCCCTGCGACAAAGAGAGCCAAGAAGGCCATCAATGCCGTCCCCGCACCCTCAACCTCAGCTGCAGTGAGGCAGACCCCACAACAAGCAGGACCCACTGCGAGCATACCGGACGTCCCACCGGCAAGCACCCCTGTAGGCAGCAGGCCAGCAGCAGCTGCTCCACCTCTACCGACATTGCCTGCCACAGAAGGCACCGGGTCAGCGGCCAGCAGCAACATCGGTGAGACAGCTGCAATAGCTGCATGTTCAGACTCAGACATGGAGCACGAGGTCAGAAGCCCCACTGACCTACTACATTCCCCCTGTTTCTCAGACGCCAGCCCCCATGAGGATCACACACAGGGGCACACAGAGGTAGAGGAGTGGCCTTCCACCCCATGCCCAGTCCTCACTCCACAGGAGGGGAGCAGCCCCTCCATCACGCCACCAGCACTGGCCATGGGCCAGCAGGGGCAGCAGTCCCTCGAGGACATCACAGAACGGCAGCAACAACTGTCCACGATGCTGACTGAGCATGCCGCGGAATGTGTGGGGGCTAGGGCAACCATTGAACAGGCCACCGGAGACCCTAAGGGCCGAAGTAGCACAGAGCACTGCCACCCTGAGGGATGCCATGCAGGCCATGTCCAGGGACATCTGTGCTGAACTTGCCGGCTTGCGTCGTGCGCTCACTGAGCACACCCACACCCTACAGGACGTGCATGCACGGGGGCAGGCAGGGACATCCTCCACTGCCAGTTCTGCACAGAGCAGCCCCGTGCGACGTTCCGGACGTAACCTGCGCTCCACAGCCAGGGGTGCCCCGGGGACCGGAAGAGGGGGCTTGTAACAGCCTGTGGCCACTGTCACAGGCATCTGTTGACACCTACATGGGGTGTGTTGGGGTGTGCAGGGGGGAGGTGGGGGGGGTGTGTTGGGGTGTGCAGGGGGGAGGTGGGGGGTGTGTGTTGGGGTGTGCAGGGGGGAGGTGGGGGGTTGTGTTGGGGTGTGCAGGGGGGAGGTGGGGGGGTGTGTTGGGGTGTGCAGGGGGGAGGTGGGAGGGGGTGTGTTGGGGTGTGCAGGGGGGAGGTGGGGGGGTGTGTTGGGGTGTGCAGGGGGGAGGTGGGGGGGTGTGTTGGGGTGTGCAGGGGGAGGTGGGAGGGGGTGTGTCACGACGTTTCATAGTTTGAATACACTTTTTTCTTTCCGAAAAAGAATTGTGTGGACATTTTCATTGCGTATGTGTGCTTTATTGTTGTACAGTCCACAGTGTGCATGTCCCAGAGCCACACAGTGCCCCAAGTGCAGTCACCATGTGATACACACCAGCCGTGTGTGCTAGAAGCAGTGGTCGATGATACTTTGGCGCATTGCACGCCCCTCCTGTGCATCGCCTCCTCCATGGGGTGCCGCCCCATCTGCACCCTCCTCATCCTCATCGTCAGGTGGTTGCAGTTCTGCGTCAGGGGGCAGGGGCACATTCCGTCTGACACACATATTGTGTAGCATGACACATGCATGAGGATCTTTGCCACCTTCTCATGGCCATACAGAGTGCCCCACCAGACCTGCTGAGGCTTCGGAACCGTGCCTTCAATAGGCCGAATGTCTGCTCTATGACCACACGAGTACTTGTATGTGCACGGTTGAAGTCCTCCTCGTGCTGGTTCTGTGGGTTCCGGATTGGTGTAAGGAGCCACCTCTTCAGGGGATAGCCTGCATCACCTGTATGTAGGCGAGAATGTATGTGTCAGTCATGTTGTCTGATCAAGAACATGATGTTCCACCATGGCTTGCATCCAACTGTTACTTTGGCTCACTTCTACATGCACTAATTGATTCACACAATGCAACCAGTATATGCTCATGGCTCCCATGGCCTGTTTTGCATGCCATCACCCAATGTATGCAGAGGGGTTGTGTGCATTGTGAGTGCCCATCCTCTCTCTCCGTTCTCTGTGTTACTCACAGCCAGGTGGCGTATGCATCCCCCCCTTTCAGCCAGGTGGAGTATGCATCCCCCCCTTTCAGCCAGGTGGAGTATGCACCCCCCCTTTCAGCCAGGTGGAGTATGCACCCCCCCCCTTTCAGCCAGGTGGAGTATGCATATCCCCCCCCTTTCAGCCAGGTGGAGTATGCATCCCCCCACCCTTTCAGCCAGGTGGAGTATGCATCGGTACGTCATTCACCTGCCCACTTCCATGACATTGGACTCACCGAGTAGCCAGGATCTTGGCCCTGCATGTCGCTCCATGTAGCGTGGTATTGTGGAGTTCCTCAGGACCATAGAATCATGGGTTGATCCGGGGAATCGGGCACAACAATGTGTGATGATCTTGTTGGAGTCACAGACCATTTGCACGTTGATTGAGTGGAACTGTTTCCGGTTGCGGTACGGTACCTCCATGGCACGTGGAACCACCAATTCCACATGGGTGCAGTCGATGGCACCAATGCAACCGGGTATGCCGGCTAGTGCATGGAAACCCACTTTGGTGTTTGCAATCTCCTGGCCAGTCCGTGGTAATGAGATGTGGTTGTCTGTGTGCTTGAGGAGGGCATCGAGCACTTGGATGAGTGTTCGTGAGAATAATGGTTGTGAAATGCCATGCAGGTGCCCCACTGTGTGCTGGTAGGTGCCTGTGGCCAGGAAGTGGAGTACAGACACTACCTTCAGTAGGGGGGGGATGGCGGTTGGAGTTTCTATCATGCTGACGATGTCGTTGTGTGTCATGTCTACGATGGCGGTGATGGTGTCCCGGTCCAAACGGTACAGGGTGTGGATCTGCTCAGCAGTGAGGTTGAATGGATTGGCTCTGATGCGTGGGATTGGGGGCTGCCTGCGTGGTGGCACTGGCTGTGCTGGTGGGGCTTGCTGGGCCTGCCTTGCCCTCCTTCTCCTCCTGCGTCTCCTCTGTGCTGCCTGTTGTTGTTGTTGCTATTGTAGCACATGCATTGCTATCAGGTCCTCCAGCCCCAACATTGCTAGTCGTATTGGTATCATTGTGGAGTGTGACTGGGTGTGGGAAGGGGTGGGGTGTGCTCTTTTTGTACTTCCTGAGTCTGTATTGCCTTCACCTGTGCTGTTTCTGTGCACCTGTGGCAGCTGCATTCACTTAACATGGCCCTTTACGGTTGGTTCGCGATGGCGTTATTAGCACCATGGCGGTAAAGTACTTAACGGGCTGGGTGATGGCGTTAGGTGCATGTCCGCTTGGGTCGGCATTTGCGTACCTTTCCGCCATGGCGCTAAGTACGGTGTGGGCGGTCGCGTGCGTGCACCCTTGGCGCAGTTAGCGGCAGCGTTAACTACGATGCCGCTAATGGCATCGTAGTTAACGGTCACGGGTCATGATCGGACCTGGCGGAATACGATGGCGGTAACCATTTACCGCCATCGTTTTTCACTTAGCGCCAGGGTCGTAATGAGGCCCACTATCCATTACCAAACTAGTACACAGTACATACTTGGAAGAATTTTATCAAAACTGCTATTTATCTTAAAAATGACATCAGTTATTGCCAGTTATTGCCATCCCTCCTCCCCAAGAGCCACCACCAATACCAGCTGGAGGATCTTCACAACAAAAAAAGCACAGTACTTTCAAAGGCAATGAAGAGGACCAAGAAGATGAGGTAGAGGAAGTTCCTACTTCTAGCAACAAGATCTAATCATGGGTGTGCCAGTTCTTTGCTACTGTTGGGAGTGTACCAAAGGCTAAAGCTACCAAAGGGAAATGCACTGAGTGCAATTTTGTACTCAGTCGCAGACTACCTGGACAGTACTCCTATGGAACCACCTCCATGCACCGCCACACCAAAACCAATGACAGCAATGCTCTCAGAAAGGTTGTTCCTTTCTCAGCAAGTAGTAAGCTGTCTTCCTCCACCTCATCTTCTTTAACAAATACTGTAACCACACAGCCTGATGTCTGCGGGCATTGGTGCGTTATAAATAAGTAAATAAATAAATAAATAAATAAATAAATAAAGAGGGCTACGGACCATTATTGTCCATTTCAGCCCCTGAAATGGGGGATAAAGGCCATTAGCACCCCTGGTTCCCAAATAGGGAACCCAGGGTGCTAAAAAATAGATTTTTCTTCCTATAGCAGGATGGCTGTGGTGTCCCGCTGTAAGAAGGAAGGATTATTCTTCCTACAATGGGACGCCTGCAGCATCTTTCTGTAGGAAGGAAAATCCTTTTCTAAGATAGCCAACATGGAAAGAGAAGGCGAGGCTCCTTACGCAGCCCCTCTTCCCTTGCCATGGCAGCCTGAAAACCCCTATGAACATATTGCCACAAGCACTTTTTTCCCTTTCAAACCTATCCTACCTTCAAATAACTTTACCACATAGCTGGTCCCCGGTAGACATAGCCACTTTAACACCATTTTTCATCCTAACCGGTCATGGCCAGTAACCAGATTGTCCGCATCATGACCTTATGTCATGGCCCAGACATCCTGGGTAATGCCCACGCCAAAGGCTATAACTCAGTCACCAAAGGTATATGACTATTTTTTGTACCTACATTATTGCACTTGTCAAAAAATAAAACACAGGCACATTTGCAAAACCATGCTTTAATGTCCTTGCCAATGCTCCTCACGAGTTTGCTGGAAATCCGCCCATGTTTGCCAAGTGTCAAAATGTATGTACATACAATAGTCTTATAACTTAGCCCACACTTGACAAACTCCATTGAGTCTTTACACAAACATTGAAGGTTGGGTCTATAATCTTTCTCAAAACTTTTGTCCACATTCGTCAAATAGCAACAAAGTTATAAGCCGTCTAAAAATGTTGAGACCCCCCTCTAATTTCGCCCCACTTGAGAAAATCCCACCATACTTTAGAAAACCATTTATATATAGATCCAAAATCGTTTTGCCAAATGTTGTGCAGATTAGTCAAATGATACCACATTTATATGCCTTTACAATATTTGGGGACCCCCCCCTCTAATGTTGACCCCTCTTGACAGAATCCCACAAAACTTTGCAAAACCATTCAGGATTAGTCCTAGAATAAAATTGCAAAATTACATTACAGGCGCAAAAGTTATAAACCATCCAAAAACTGCTTTTCTCCAACCCTGTAATGCAGAAATAGGTGAAGATGTCCTAGGACATATGAAATGTCCACGAACACCACAGGACTGCCCCCCAGGACATCTGGAATGTTCGAAGACTTTCGGGGGGTTGAAACAACCCATTTTTTGGCTTCTTATGGCCATATCCATTTTTTTACATTTTCACTGCACTGTCCGCGGACCACAAAAAAGTATGCGAATCCAAGATGGCATGCATTTCATGAAAACCGACGAGTGTTATGTTTTCTCACCAGCCAATCAGTGAGCGCGTCCCGATGTTCGCGAACCACGCAAAAGTCCACAAATGTTCTGGCCAATCAGAGGCCAGTCGGCAGTCAGAACAGCCAATTAGAGGCCAATCCGCGGACCGAACAGGGAAGTGAGTCCACGGAGCGGAACCAGATATCACAAATTTTTTTGCCTTAAGTTTTGGTTGTTCAAAAAGAAAAAATACTGGACGGATTGACACCAAATTGACAAAAGCACGCTTTCTGGACTAAGACGCCACTCCGGCCGGAAATTTGGTGGCAATACGTCCAGCGGTTTGGGCTGTAGGCGTGAGCAAATATTTTTCCCATTATATCTATGGGCAAAAAATACATTTTGGCACCCAAACTTTGCCCCCCCCTTGTCTAACCAAACTTTAAAAAAAAAAAATCAGAGTGGGCCATAAACTTTTTTTCGTCAAGTTTGGTGAGGCTTCGTCCAGGGGGAGCGAAGTTAGAAGCCAACCCAAAAAGTGTTTAGCAACTTAACCATAACTGCAAGGCCGTACTGACATGCACCCAAGGCACTAGGCCGTGGTCACAACCACTGCAGCATAACACACCCTCAGAATCAAACACCCATCAAACATCCACAACCCAAAAGTCGGTGTACTGTTTCATTTGTAAATTTTGTATGTGTAGTTTTGGCTAGGCTATGCAGTTAAGATTGTAGAGTTTGTAACAAGGTCTGTGGCATAAGATTCCCATGGAAGTAAAGATTTTGGATTGTGGTGCATGGTTAGATGTTAGCTTGAATGGGTGTGTTATGCAGCGTTGTTTGTGAGTCAATTTATGGTATACTTACTGGTTGAGTTTTTTGTGGTTGTATGCAGTTTTTTCTTGACATGGGTAATTGGACCAGACATTCTTTTTCGATCTCTGTGATAAAAGAAAAGATCATATGTTAGTGTAGGTAGTTCATAATGAGTGATTGCATTGCATAATAGACATTTCTGTATCTGTGTACCCTCATATTTAGTACTTTACAAGTACTATAGTTCAAACCAGTGTACTGTGCAATTTGCTCAGTTTCTGTGTTTGTTTTCTAAATCATTAGGTCTGTGGCAAAAGTAAATCCATGCTGGATTAAATAAAAACCTTCTATTTGGTGGTACAATATATTTCTTTCATTGTTTTACTGTTTTTTTCTTGCTTCTTGCTAATCTTCTATCTGTTGGCTTGTTGCAGATTTTTGGGGCAGTAAGATACCTGTTGGCGTATTCTAAATGTTTATTTCTACTTATATGCTATTCATCTATCTGTTGGGTTGTTGCGGATTTTTTGGGGCAGTTAGATACCTGTTGGTGTATTCTAACTGTACATTTCTTGTTTGATTTTAGTGGTATTTATTTATCTGTTTGCTTGTTGCAGAATCTTGGGGCAGTTAGATACATGTTGGCAAATTCTAACTGTGCATAGTTTTGAAGTTGAAGTTTTGCTTATGTTCATACACAGATTACGTATTAAATTTTGGTTTTAAGAATATTAAGTAAGTGTTTACAAGATTTGCTGCTCTCTCTGCTTTGGAGTAATCGTACTATCATTACATTAGAACCATCCACAATTCTTTTTTATATATGCAGTGTAGTGACCTGCATTGGTTGTGGCTACTGCGTGGTAGATTATACCTATTGTTGTGAAGGTTTTTTTTTTTACCAGTGATACTTGACCATGTGTGAATCCAGTCAGTTTACAGTTGTTTTTCGTACCATCTGCATTGTAACGTAAAATCATTACTATTACATATTTACTATGTGTCTGTATTTGTAAGGTGGAGCGATTATCTGAATTGCAGGTAGTACATAATCTGCCATGGTTTGCATTTTGCACAAGTTGCTGAAATTGAATGAATTCACAGTTAGGTATGGATAGATACACGAAGCGTTCATTAGGGACTTGTTCCTGTGCTACATGGCTGCAGAGAGTACATGTATGTTTCCACATGTATTTAATCTGGATTTTTTCATTTATAGGTATGTTTTTGTTTTCCAGTACCTGTAGTAAGTACATTAGACCATTCCAGCACAGTAGTCTAATTCTTGTCTTATTCCATGAACACTGTAAGTGTTGTCAGTAGTGTTGGTTGAATTTCTATGAGGGACTATCATTTGCAAACACAATTGGTCTGTACTGTGTAAGTAAATGTTGTCAATAATTGGTAGCAATTGGAATAGAATATTTATTGCTACATTTGCATAGCAATTTACACAGTTGTATTGAAAATTTGAATGGACCTGACAGTTCTGTGGTGAAGTTATTTGTTCGGAGTGTGTGTTGCTTCTTTGAAGAAGTAGTTGAGTTACTTTGACCAGTAAATTCTTCTTTGGTTGTTGTACTTGATGAAGTATTAGCTTATTTTACTTTCTTTGGAGGAATTGCAGTGAGATCCTGTATGGTTTCATGTTGAAGTAGTTTTCTTTTACAATGTTTAGCTTTTTGCCGAACAGGATAGTTTTTTCTAGATGGGGGTGTAGAGTGAATGCAGTCTATTGTATTCTAGAATGCAAGGAATATCAGCTTTTACTTAATTGGCATCAAAGATGATTATAAATAGCCCGTCAAGTGTACGTAAGCGTGATACTGCTACATAGCACATGCCTTTTTCAAAGACTGTGCTACCAATATCTATCAATGCTTTATCTAGGGTAAGACCTTGTGATTTGTGAATGGTAACTGCGTATGCTAGAGTTAGTGAAAATTGTTCTCTGCGTACATACATGTCTTTGAAAAGAATGAAGCAGGCTGTTGAGCATCCTATCCTTTTAACTTCTGATAGTTTGTCAAGGAGAATATTGACAAACTGAATGTTGTTGTCACGTGGGTATGTTTGAAAGCCAACAACATGTACCAACTGCTCAATTAACTAGTCCTTGCTCCACGTCAAGTTCACGTTTAAGCATTACTCTACAGTTTAAAGATAATTTTTATATTTTCTCCAAAGAAGCTGAGTTGGAGATAGAGTTTTCCAAGGTATTTAGTCTTGTTGTGGCTTGTTGACACATGGGTAGTGTCATATCATATACGTCCAATTTATTTGTGGAGAAAATTTCAATTATTGGTTGCATTTCTTTTTTCAACATTGTTTCATTGAATTTTGAACAGCTTGCAAGAGTTGGCATCAAGGACATGCAAATGACATTTGTGTGTGCTAATTGTTCCATGACATGAGTAGCACATAAGTTATAGCCATAGAGTGCATGGATGTGCCTGGTTTTTAATACTGATTGTGCTTCTTGAGATAGTACATCATCTCTAACACTTTTGTTGGCATATGTGAGGTCTGCAGACTGGTGCATGTTTCCTGTTAATTCTCTGTACTGGAAACGTTGCCAAAGGTTGACATTTCCTATGCTGCCACGAGTTTTACAGCACAGTTTGTGCCCTAATGTTTTAAAAATAGGTTCACCTCTCATTGGTGTCAAGTGAAGAAGATATCCGAAAACAAAAATGTATTTTCCTCCAAAGAGTTCTTCGTAGTCTGTTTTGAGTACCTCTTGAAATCTGAGGTGAATCAAAGCCAACATTAGGTTGGAGACCATGTTCATCTCATCTATTAGCAGCATTTTTATATGTTTGAAAACTCTGCGTAGTTCCATTGCAGCTTCTGTAGAAAGTTTGTAATAGTCTAATTTGTTTTGGTGTTCTACTATTGGTGTAAAGTGACACCACTCATGTTCTAGGCAGCTAAACCTGTGGGGGCAGTTACAACAGCTGACAGTTTGTTGTCTGTCAATTGCTTAAGCAACTTGCTGATGATTTTGATTAAGAATGTTTTGCCTGAACCTGCTTCACCACTGACATATAATAGTATAATAGTATAATAGTATAGGTTTTTAATTTTGGCAGGCACATTCTTTATTTTCATGTTGTACACCATGTACAATTTCTCTTGTTACTTCTTGAAAAATGCTTTGAAAGTGTCTTCATAGGGGTCATATGTATCTGGTAACTCTTCTTCTTTTCTCCATGGTTTAAAAAGTTGTAGCAGGGACATGTAATATAGTTCTTTATGTTGAGGAGTTATTAATGACAATTTGATATGATTTATTAAGCTTTGTTTGGTAAGTTTCACTAAGCTGCCTTCACAATTTGTCACTCTGTATCTACCTTTCTTTACATCTGGTACATTATTTTTGTATGTGAAGTTTTGGGCTACATGGTATAGACACATGGCTTCCAAAGTGGTACTCCTGTTTGGTTAGTATGTGTCTAGTAAATAGCTTTTCAAAATGTCTTGACTGTTGGGTTAATTTTTGGCTATTGTTTCTATGTCAGGACCAAGACTTAGTCATACTATATTTTCAGATTTTCCATACAAGGCAGTACCGTTTAAATGGTATGCAGCCTTATAGCAGCCATATCCTCTATGAGAGAGCATTTTTATGCCTAAAATGTATAATTTCTTTGACAGTGTTTTGTCAAATGATATGTCATCCCAGAGGTCTTGAAGCTCTGATTTCTCTGCTTTTGTTACGTAGGCAGTGACATATCGTGCAACTGCAGTGGAATTGTCTGCAATGTACTGCACATCTATGTTTGCATTCCATAGGAGGGCAATGATTGCATTGTAATCATTGATATATTTTGCTTTTTCTGTTCTTTGTATGTAATATGTGTTCTTAGGTGACTTACCTTTGACACTATGTCTAACTGAAGACATGAAGTTGTTTACTTGACCTGTTGTTGTAACTGGTCTAGGGAAACCAAAGCAGCATTTGGTGTAGTATTTTCCTTTGTTTTTATATTTGCGACAACAATATTTCCCACATTTGTGTCTTTGAAATTGTAATATTTGTGCATGAAGTTCACTATGTGTTTTTTGTGAAGGAATTTCACAGGTGACATATTTTTGGATGTACTGTAAGACAGTGGCATCACTGTCCTGACCAAATTTAGGGGCATCTTTAATCCATAAAAGCATGTGGAATTGTGGTGTTCCTGTGGTTTGATATTCTTTCCTCCAAAAGAAGTGTTCCACTTCTCAGAGGGGAGAAACAGTTTTATTACAAATAAAGTGCAGCATAGCAAGGATGCGATGATGGAAATATTTTTGTACATTTACAGGATCAAGAGAGCAGAGTTCTCTTGGTGTTTTTATATCTATGTTTGTTTTGTTTTTGTTTGCTATGTGTAGGAAATTGTGTAAATCTTCCCATGCATATTTTGCACAACTTAATGTAACAAACCAAGTGGGTGGGCCAAGGTTTCTTATCATACAGCGCACATCTCCGTGACGTCGGAACCAGTACTCCTTTGTACCATGCATATTTGCTAAAAGATTTGTAATACTTGACTGTAAAACCTCATCTTTTTCTTGCACTTTTTGTAGTAATTGTGTAGCTTACATATTTTGAAAATGGGTACCTGATTTTAATGTGTGTGCAACTCTGTAGCATAGAGTTGCTAGTTCAGTTTCAAAGAGAAGGTGGAATATGTATTCCATGTTTTGTCTGAATCTGGGGCTGTCAGAATACATTCGTAAAGAGAGGTATTCTGATGCTGTTATTTGTGTGAGTCTATCATCATACCTTCCTCCTTTTCCAGTAGCAAAAGAAAAGAGGAAAGGCACATGCTTTTATACTTTTTTCCCATATGCTGATTGGAGATCCTTTTTCTTGTCGCATCTCGTACGTTTCCAGTGGATCATCTATGGTGTCTTTTGAGTGTAATGGATACATTGTATAATGGTCTAAAATATTGGATTCTGTAGCAGGATCTAGAAGTTGAAATTGACCAGTTTCTGGTGACCCTTGAATTATTTCAATGGTTTCTCTTAGGATTTCTTCAATATTAATTTCTTTGTAGTATTCATTGTTATCTTTTAGATATGGCAGGCTTATCTAACTTTATGTAAGTCCACGAGTTGTTGCCAAATTTTTTTGTCTTTTGTAGGTACGCCATTTACTAAGACAAAGATTGATCTAATGGACGTTGCACTCCCAGAGTGTGTACATTTTCTTTGAGATCTAATTGAAAATAAACTACTTTGCTACAAATGCCTTTCACTAATTCAGAGGGAGGTACTTTTGCTGTTTTTGGTTGAAGGTGTATTATTGCTTGAAATGGGTGCACTGTTTGAATTATGATGCTCTCAAATAAGTTGTTGCAGGGGTTTTAGTAGTGGGAATAATTCCAAGTTATTTGCGATAGCACGTGAAGGTGTTTGGTTGTTGTCAAGTTGTGCGGTGCAGTAACTGCAAAGTATTAAGGGGTCAGTGATTTCGTATTTGTTTTCTGCTATAAGGTAGAGAGCTAATTGGAGCCATTTGAAATCTTAATTTTCTTCTATTTTGTACGTTATGTCTAGAGTTTGTGTGCTACTTTTATTTTAAAAAAGTCCTTCGGCAACACACACACACATTGTTTGGTACTTCAGTGGATGTACTTTTAAACTTTAGACAGTTTTTTGTATGTGTGTAATAGAAGGTCGCCATCTGTTCAGTTGTTGCTAGTTTGTTGTAAAGCTCGTTGTTTGGCTGTACCATGTAGAAGATTGTTATTTAAGTTGGCTAGTGCTAAATCAGGACTTTTAGCATAGTAGAGTTAATGGACCGGATTTCTTATAGTTGAATGATTTGTTGATATCATTTTGATATGATGGAAGGTGCTTTTGCAAATAGGTCCTGAAATGCAGGCTAATGAATGCCCTTGTAGTCCTGTGTATTTGAGCACTGGACAGGCATACATATTTTGTAGTAGTCTTATTTTGAATTTGTCCTTGCCTTTTACACACTGATTGAGGAACTGGCGTAAAGATTTGAAAGATTTTTTGGCAATGTTACACATTGATATGCACAGCCATTTGTAGAATTGACATTTTGGTTCTGTGGAATGGAGAGGTGATACTGAGTTTTCTGGTGATATTTTTGTGAGCAGCGTTTCTTGTTCCCTAATGGTATTATTTTGTTTTTCAAACCCTCGTCCACTGCTATGTATGGCAATTGGGTTTGTTTGCTTTTGTTTGCATGCTTCTTCATTGAAATATGGTTCTGTGCTCGTGGTGACCTCCACAGATTTTTGAGAAGCTATTTTTGTTGATATCACGTTTATCGGGAAGTCTTTTTTGTAGTTTAGTAGTTTGTTTTGTTAGTGGTTTCATTCTGTTTAAAACTAAAATAAATAACTTCCTTTTGAGAAGGATTGCACTGTCTATGAGAGCTTCTAGGATTCATTTTCTACGGTAGGTTTTAAAGGTTGTGCATGATTTCTCTCCTGTTTTTATAAAGTTCTGAAGGACTCTGTGGCAGACCACTTTTTGTAAAATATTTTTTTTAGTATGCTTACTTGCCACTACATCAACATTTATAGGTGCATTGTTAGCAGTAGTGGTAGCTGAAGTCTTGTTATTCACTTTCTGTTTTGTTTTACATTTTGAAAGAGGAGGCAAAGTTTCTGTACTGGAAGCTTGTTTTGTTTCGCTTAATGACTGTATTAGCTGTTTTGTTTGAACTTTTTGTACAAATTCTGCTAGAGGTGGATGCTTATTTTGGACACTTTTGTTTTGATTTCCTATACTTCTGGTTTGCTTTTTACAGAGTTGCTTTTTGGTATGCATTCTTTGTGATCTGTTGGAGAAAAAAAGAAAGTGTGGGTTGGGCTGTTGTGCAGTGCATGTGTGCTTTGTGCATAAGTGTCTGAATATGATGGTAAGGATGTATGTAGAGGTGTGTGATTGTGCAATGGGCAGCTTTGTCAGGTTTGGAAGGCTATTTTTATATTTGTGTGTTACTATACTGGGGTTCAGATGACAATACAAAGTATGCAGTTGGTGAGGGGAAGCACTAATACTAAATCTAATGTTACAGGGTTAATACAATAGTTCTATAATACTAGAATTCTAGCGTGTTTGGTTAACAGAACATTATTGTAGTATTGTGCTTACTTTTTATGTATGGAAAGAGCAGGTTTCTTCTAAAGTATTCTTTGTACTTTCAGGAGAGTGGTGTTCACTGCAATTGTAAATGAAAGAAGTTAGTAAATATGTGTGTTCATAGGACTGTTGTTAATGTAGACATAGTTTTTTGTTTTTGCAGTAGTAGTGTTTTCTGATAACTGAGCATAGTATGTACATGCACTTTCCTTTGCCTATGTGCATCCATATATTTTACTTAGAATCTGTTAGTTGAACGTGCTTTACAAATGAGTACAATAGTAAGCGTACAGAGCACACTTGGCTTCTTAAGGCTGTGTTATTGGATGTTAGGAGATAGAAGGAATAATGATATGCTTTTTTTTGCAATTTTGACAGGGTAAACGGCAGGAACTGTACAGAAAAGCATGCAATGTATGCATTTGTGAAGGTGTGGGAAATAAAGCAAAAGTATTTGATGTAGAGGCAGTGGTGTTGTTTCAGCTGGGAGCCTTTCTAATGATATTGTCTATTTATGTGCATGAATAAAGATGCATGTACTCATCCCGCTCCGTGTCATTTTATAACACCCTACAAAGCCCTTTTCCACAATTATACTGTTATTTCTCTCATCTTTTAATATGAAATGACACTTTTTTAGATAGCTGTGTGTGTAAATAAAAATTTGGAGAGCAGAAAGGTTTGCAAGTGACACGTGATCACAGCAGATGGGAGAAATGAGTGTACGTTTATTTTACAGTTACACCCTACTGATGAGGTTCAACCAGACCGAAACACATGTCTGGGTTTGCTGTTGGTACTCTTGTTCAGAGGAGAATTGCCTAGCATTTCAGTGCTGGACTTCCCCAGGGCAGGACAAAGACTGAAATGTTTAGGATATTTCTCCTCTGTGAAAGATAGTGAGCTAAAGACCTGGGTAAGGCTCTTGTAACCAGGACTCATGTCTGGCAGAGAGTCTCACAGGACCCCTCTTGTTATTTCATTGTTTTATGCTTGGAACTGGCATGTTCTTTTGCAACAAAGGCAACATTGACTCTGATAATGTTGATTATTTTGTTTAGGATATTTCTTCTCTGTGAAAGCTAGTGAGCTAAAGACTCTGGGTAAGGCTCTTGTAACCAGGACTCAAGTCTGGCAGAGAGTTTCCCAGGATCCTCCTTGTTATTTGCATATTTCAAGTAAATGTGGGACTCACCCTTAGTTACCAGGGGAATCCAGACGTGGACCCCTTGCTCACTATTCTTAGAGAGGCACAGCTACACCCTACTGATGAGGTTCAACCAGACCGAAACACGTGTCTGGGGTTTATGTTGGTACTCTTGTTCAGAGGAGAATTGCCTAGCATTTCGGTGCTGGACTGCCCCAGGGCAGGACAAAGACTGATATGTTTAGGATATTTCTCCTCTGTGAAAGATAGTGAGCTAAAGACTCTGGGTAAGGCTCTTGTAACCAGGACTCATGTCTGGCAGAGAGTCTCACAGGACCCCTCTTGTTATTTCATTTTATTATGCTTGGAGCTGGCATGTTCTTTTGCAACAATGGCAACATTGACTCTGATAATGTTGATTATTTTAAAGAAGATGGCACGTCTTTATCTTTTATGGGAAATGCCATGCTTTTTTGAAATATAAGGATTGCTTCAGATAATTGGAAGGATTTATGATGGAAAATAAGGAAAATAAAAGGTGTTTCTGAAGCATCTTAGAAAAAAAAGTTATTTTTAGAGCTAACCTGAAAGGGGAAATGGGGCACATTATTAAAATGTTTATTCCATTCAATTTTTGTCCGTGGACACCGCAGTTGTTCGCGGACACCGCATATCAAATACAGGGATTTTGAGGTTGAGATGTATGCAAATGAGACTTAGCAGAGCAAGGTAATGGTCAATAAAGTTTACTGGGTGTGATGAGTAAGGATTTGTCAAAAAGTCTTTTTCGTGAGAGGAGAGCATATAGCTATGGCTGTGTGGTTCAGAAAGCAGATTGTTTGGATTTTGGGAGATTCGTGGATAAATTAGTTGGAAGTGCATGCAGATCACTGTGGAGTGCCTGCACATCTTGGATTCCCTCATGTGGCAGTGCACTGGCATGGAGTGCGTGGAATGAAGGGGCTAGATTTGATACCTCTTTGTGCTACTTTGGTGACACAGTGTCATCCTGACATTATAATTATTCATTGTGGAGGGAACAGTTTAGGACATGTGTCTGGAATCTCTTTTGCAATTTGCAATGAAAGAAGGACTTGGGAGAGTCATGGATATGTTTCCAAACTCCAGAGTAATTTTTTCTCGTATTGGCCAGAGACAAATGTGACTGCGTTCTACTTCATTTGGTCCACAAATGGAGAAAGCGAGTCACAATGTCAACAAGTCTGTTTGTGCCTTTTTGAGAGATGTTGGCATGTCCTCTTTTCACAATGAAAATATTATTTTCGGTAGCACACACATTTTTCGCAGAGATGGAGTACATCTTGCTTATGCTGGCAATCAGATTTTTCTGTGAAAGCATTGGAACCCTTTTTGGAATCATACCAATCCATTTTGCAATAGGTGTTGACCATTTGAAGTTTTCGAAACACAAAAAACACCACAAAAAGTCTCATTCCAGGGCCACCACTTCCTTCCATAGAAAAGTGCAATGGTTCTGATAGGTCAGCACCACAAAAATGTTAAAAGTCAGCGGACTGTCCGAAGACTTCTAAAAAATGCACAGGGCCCTGCAGGATTTCATTGACACTTCTATTTTTGAACTGTGAAAGGCAGCTCTGAAAAGAGCCTTTTTTGGGGTTTTTTTTGTTGTCTTATATTTTCTTGTGTTTTTTTAAACACAACACACAAGGAAAGGAGGGAAAAAGAGGGTAAGAAAAGGACACCAAGCACAGGGATAAGAAAGGGTAGGTAGAGTGAGGAAGATGTAGGGTGGGCCTTATCCAGGTAGTGGGCAGTCCTTCTCATGCTCCTTGACCACAGCCTCGAAAGCACTTCGAAGGTTCTCCCGCCTGCAGAGTACTACATTGCAGTACATGCACAATACTGTGCCCTCGAAAGGTAAGGGTCAACAGTATCACGTATGGCCTGTGAGGCAGCTGGAGGGATGCGCTGTCCCACAGGAGTGTCTCTTATCAGCTATTTGTATGTTCAACAATTTTGATACATTGTACATGACCAATGGAACACATATGCAACTTGAATTTCACAGTTATCAAAAGTATACATTGTCCAAATAAAGGGTACAAAACATGTGTTTCCAGATGTACCCTGTTTGTCAATTTCTTTTGCAAGAGGTGCCCATTTGAGCACTCCATATTAGGTATATGGGAGGTGATTTTGAGGTGGTGCGGGTTTAGGGTCTGAAGGCGTAAGGTCCCCAAAATACTAAATATAATAATAATAATTGTATACATCCATAAGGGAATGAGACTAGGAGAGTGGCATTGAGAAGACTAAAGTCTTCAAAGAGATTCAGCATACCGATAACTCTGCTGCCCTGTAAAACATTATATAAAACACATTCCATTTCCAAATGATTACAGGGGTGGGGGCTAGATGGGTACTGCTCTTCAAAGACCTTTTGAGTGGAAGCAAAACTAATACGTGGCAACAAACGTTTCACCAACATCTCTGTAACAAATGAATCATCATCATGTCCATTTCTGCTACTGTAATTATGACCACCTGCCTATACTTGTAACCTTGCTACTTTTCTAACATGCCCAGATACCCCAGGGTTATGTACGCTATAAAAATAAAATAAACAAACAATCCACTGTTTGAATTATAACACTTCGCGGTGGACCAGCCATGACAAATAGGCTAGTCTGGCGGAGGCGCTGGAGGGAAAAGGTGGGGGGCAGTCACTGTTCGCTGTGTGCAGCCTTTGCAAAGGTAGGGGCTGTTGATTCTCCCTGTGTGCGGAGCTTGGTAGCAGTAAACTGGAGACATGCTCAGCTGACAGGTGGATTAGAAATTCCGAGTGTTTTCATAAAATGAGTAAATCTCCTAAAATTTTGCGCGGCATTGGTGTATGCAAGCAAACAATTTGTTTTTCATAAATATTCCTAATGCTACAGTGGTGCACTTGGGAATCAAAGCCATGGGCCTCAAGGTCAAAACCTTGTGCTGGCTACTCGCTCGCGTCCTGCTGAGTTAATTTGTCGCTTCCATTTACCAAAAACAAGCTAGGCATAAGCCAGTATTGTTTTATGTCCTTGGAAATAAAGGGAGGATTTGTAAGGAAAGGAAAGGTATGGGACAAGGTATGATAAAACGTCAAACATAATAAGGGTCAGCGTTCCAAAACTGGACAAAGTAACATTTCATTTCATTTGATGAAAAATCGTTCATCTGAACAGACACTCCCCATTATGCCAAGAGAATGGAAATATTATGTAAGTTTTACTGTAGACAAATTTGTAGACAAAGGAGTCAAGGTTTCATTTTATAACCAATATGGATGGCTGGCTTGCATTGCAATGGCATGTTGTTTTTGACAATTGGTGAGGAGACTCAGAAACAACCGGTGTGTACTTGTATTTGTTCTGTGACTCGTGGGCAGACCAGCAGCGAAATGTATGGAGTCCAGCCTGTGTTCGCACAGGTTCCACCAATGCCCAATTCTAGGCTAATGTTACGTTAAAATGCTGTCTATGTGTTATCCAAATTCTTCAGTCAACTTTCTCATCGGCCTCCAATTGCGAGCTAAACACACTGCATAGCACTAACCTATCAATCACATAGTTGACTCCAACATTGCATGTTGTTTTCTCTGTGTTTGCATTGTTTCTCGTTTGTGTTCATCCATAGTTTTCACACGGTGCATAAGTAATGGATCAATTAGAATAGGATTAAGGATGAGACACATTTCTGTTATGTTTTCTACACAGCCACATCCTGCCCTGCTGTGAATGTCATAATTTCCAGATACCAATTGATGGCTTCTTCAGTCGGCAGTTGATGATCACCTCAATGGTTGGATGACCATCACGCTGTTTTGGGATGATCGTCCGGGTCCATATGTCCTTTTGCGGTACCGGCAATAAGGAGTACCTTAACATTGTTTATGGTGGTGTAGCAACAACCTGATGCTGAAGCCTTGCGAATCACAGTGCCTCCATCCAACAAGCTTATACCCAATGGAACACTGTGTGACTCACGATAAACATTTGTGTATCGAGAACAAAGAAAGAAACAAAAAATGTGGTTGAATATGGAAATCGGTGGATGTTCTCTGAGCGTTTATTGTGAAATAAAAGCACATTCTAAATTGCTGAGTATTGCGGTTTCCTTTAAAGATAGTGTTTTGTATTCAGAATTGGGACGTGCTGTGCTGTGAAAGGATGTGTGTTGATATTCCAGGTTCTGTGTCAACTGACGTCTGGACGTAGGTGACGATTAGCTGCATTTGGCTACGCTGCACAGTAGCGTCATGGATATAGGCAGAGAATATCGCTAGGAATGGTGATGTCAGCTTCAGGGGTGGGGACTATAATTTAGTGCCGAAATGGCACTTGAGTTTAGGGCGATGCAGCACTGGATAAGATAAGCACAAAATGGCCCACGCCCTGCTGTCTGATTTTGCATATGTAAAAGTGAGGAAAACTACGGTAAGGTGCATAGAAAAAGTTATTACGATCGATCAACGTATGCTTAAATGCACATGCCTGAATGCTTGGGACAATAATATTTTTGAGCGAAATACTCCTTTAATGAAACTGCATGAAATTTTACGATTTTTTTCCCGACCTAATTCCCAATGAGTTTGCAAAGCTTGGTGGGATTCTGTCAAAAGGGGGCAAAATTAGAGGGGGGGTCCCAAAATAATGTAAAGGCTTATAAATGAGGTTCCATTTGACGAATCTACACTTAATTTGGCGAACTGATAATATGTACATGTTTTTGCAAAGTTTGGTGAGATTTTGTCAAGAGGTGGCAAAATTAGAGGTGGTCCCAAAATATTGTAAAGGCTTATAATTGTGGTGGCATTTGACAAATCTACACAAAGGTTTGTAAAAAGATTATAAATCTAGATATAAATATTTTCGTAAAGTCAGAATGGATTTTGTCAAGTGGGGGCTAGGTTATATGACTATTGTATGTGCATACATTTGACACTTTTGAAAAAATTAAACATGGGTGGATTTCCAGCAAACGTGTGTAACGAACATTGGCAAGGATCTGAAAGCATGGTTTTGCAAATGCATGTGTTTTATTTTTTGACAAGTGTCATAATGTCGGTCAAAAAATAGTGATATACTTTGGGTGACTGGGGTGTAGCCTATGGCCATAGGCAGTGGCCAGATTGTCTGGGTCATGGAATAAGGTCATGATCCGGACAATCTGGCTACTGGCCATGACCACGAGGGACAACACATGGGGTTAAAGTGGCCATGTCCACCTGGGACTGGCTTTGTGGTAAAATTATTCGAAATTGGGATAGGTTTGAAAGGGAAGAAAAATGTGCTTGTGTTAATATGGTTGTCTTTTCGCTTTCTGCAGGCTGCCATGGAAAGCGAACAGGGGCCCTGTGCGGAACCCTGCCTTCCCGTTCCATGGTGGCCATCTTGGAAAAGGATTTTCCTTCCTGCACCGGGATGCCAGAGGCGTCCTGGTGTAGGAAGAAAAATCCTTTTTTTAGCACCCCAGTTTCACACTTTGGGAACCTAGGGTGCTAATGGCCTTCATCCCCCATTGCAGGGGCTGGAAAGGGGGATAATGGTCCGGGGACCTTGTTATCCACCCTCGCTTCACTTGGGCTGATAACTTGGGCTGCCAGGCTGGTATCCACCATTCCAGTACGTGGAATGGGGATAAACGCCACAATATTCCCATTAGTATAACACAAAATGCGAGTCTATGTACTTAACTCAGAAATATAAAGTAAATGGAGTCTATACTTTTTTTTAGCTCTATTTTTTTAACTGTGAAAGATGGTTCCTAAATGAACATTTCTTTTGTTGTTTTGGGATATATTTATTTTTTTGGCAGGAGAGCTAAGAACGAAAGGTTGGGAGAGAAATGAGGGAAGAGGCACCAAACACTAATATGGATGGGCAGGTGGACAGGGGAAAATATGCGTGTGTTATTTCTAAGGTAGCAGGCAGTGCCTTCCCGTTCCATGGTGGCCATCTTGGAAAAGGATTTTCCTTCCTGCACCGGGATGCCAGAGGCGTCCTGGTGTAGGAAGAAAAATCCTTTTTTTAGCACCCCAGTTTCACACTTTGGGAACCTAGGGTGCTAATGGCCTTCATCCCCCATTGCAGGGGCTGGAAAGGGGGATAATAGTCCGGGGACCTTGTTATCCACCCTCGCTTCACTTGGGCTGATAACCTGGGCTGCCAGGCTGGTATCCACCATTCCAGTACATGGAATGGGGATAAACGCCACAATATTCCCATTAGTATAACACAAAATGCGAGTCTATGTACTTAACTCAGAAATATAAAGTAAATGGAGTCTATACTTTTTTTTAGCTCTATTTTTTTAACTGTGAAAGATGGTTCCTAAATGAACATTTCTTTTGTTGTTTTTGGATATATTTATTTTTTTGGCAGGAGAGCTAAGAACGAAAGGTTGGGAGAGAAATGAGGGAAGAGGCACCAAACACTAATATGGAGGGGCAGGTGGACAGGGGAAAATATGCGTGTGTTATTTCTAAGGTAGCAGGCAGTGTTTCTCATGCTCCTTGATTACAGCAGTAGTGGTGTCTCTTGGGGAGGAGGGATTGCATTAGCTGATGCCATTTTAAGATAAATAGCAGTTTTGCTAAAAGTATGTACCGTGTACTAGATTGTTAATGGTTGAGTAGGAATAGCTGTTGGAGCTGTGCAAGGGAAATTTTAAAGTTGAAAGTTCCTAGATCAGTAGAAAATGCAGTTCTGAAATGTCTGCGAAGTACAGATTTTATCGTGAAGTGCAAACGGGTTCTCGGATACGTCATCATGCTGTGCGCCAGCGTATGGTCATGTGGCACTGTCCGGATGTTTTGCAATGAAGTCAGATGTTCGTAGACGTCTACGGGTGCAAAACTAGTTGAAATTGTTGAAAAAAGTGTATAGAAGTGTTAAAAATGATTCTAGAAGGTGGGAAATGGAAACGGTTTAAAGTGACACTATGTAAAATGGACATACAAATATTGCTAGTAAGTAAGATATTATTCAGTTGTAGGAAAATAGCATGCACTGGTAAAAACCCATGAAATTCACTGAATAAACTTTGTTAAAGGGACGTTATGGTTAAGTTGGACTCATAAAAACCTATGAAATTCAATAAGAAACTTTGTTAAGGGGACGTTATGGTTAAGTTGCACTAATAAAAACCTATGAAATTCAATGAAAAAACATTGTTAACTTGATGTTATTGTTAAGTTGCAGTAATAAAAACGTTGTTACAGGACATTATGGTTATAGGTAAAACTGAAAAACCCCTAAAAATCACCACTTATGGTAAGCTAAGCAACCATAACTTGCGCCACCACTGTGCACTGCTAAGAATAACACCCATGACATTTGTATATATTTTTTCTTTTGGTTAAAAGCCATGATTGTAGTTTTTGTAAGGGACATCATATTTACAGAAGTGGAAGTGCCTTGGCTAAAGCCTGTCTGGTTAAATGGTTGTAAGGTTTTAGAGTTGGCCCATTGGGTCAGTTATCAAGAAGGAGGTACACACATAATTTTGTAAGAGCAACTCTCATGGCCAACAATATAATCATATAAATAAATCATATAAAAGCTTTGTACAGATTTGTGTTGCTAGTGTTATGAGTGCAATGCATAACCCATCTCTCCTCAGAGCTCTAGATGATTTGGAGGTCTTTATAAATGCAGTAAGCTCTTTCAGTGTATGTTTATAAAACATGGCTCGTTCCACATGCTACTTCTTAGGTATCCATCTCCGAATAGACAACCTCTATGTTATGTATCCAGGCACCCTCACATAAATTCATAATCACAGTCCAATGATTACCATTGTTGTTAATGCATTTCAAGAATTTATAAGAGTCATTGCCCTTTAGGATGCTATACATTACTTCCCACTTATCCTGCAAAATGTGCTTGTTGTATATGCACAGAAGATTTTTATACTTCTCCTTACATTTAGCAAAGGCTTTGTTAATCTCTTCAGGACTGTTGAGATCTTTCCTTAAGATGATTTTCTACTTTAAAATCATTGCATCATTTTTTAAATTTGGATTGGATCCTGTGAGAAACTATGTGGGCTGAGGTACTCAAAGGATTTTTATTATTAATGGTAAGGTTCATTATAACATTCTTATATTGCTGTATGTATCCAAGATGATACATTCCATTTTGCCTTAATAATTAGGAGCCATGTGTTCCAGTGTGGTGAATTAATGAGTTAATTCTTTGCAGGGAGCTCGTATTCCATGTCATGCTATTTAAATGATTGCCCAAAGAGGTCTGATTAGTGTTATCATATGTGTTTTCTAGAGGGCCACCAGCCCGACATGCAATTACAAGTGGCAGATGGTTGCTCCTATCATGATCCTTGATATTAAATTCCTCAATGGCCTGGTAATCTTTACATGAAGTGAAGACTTGTGCAAGCAGATTTCTCCTGTGTACGTGGGTAAGGCCCGGGCTAGTCAGCCCTACATCTGCCATTTAACCCAGTATTAAAAGCAATCATTTCTCCCTTTTCTTATTAGTTGTTTTTTGTCCTAACTCAGCAGGTGGAATGTCCCACAAGCTACTCAATATATCACACAATACATCACACATTGTAGCGTTGTGAGAGGAGTTTTGGCATTTAGTGTTAACATCACCAAGTTTTGTTATTAACATGTCGCCCTCTTTATAAAGCGGTTTAAACTCTGTCAATTAGATGATTATCATAATGAAATCACATGTCCTTGCTTCATCTGGGGAGCCCTAGATGATAACAATTATTAGCTGTGTGCATTTACCTAGAAGTGCTAGGCCTCCAATTAAGCCTATCAGTAGTTGAGATGATGGTCTGGCTGCAGGATTTATAATTAGGCTGTAATCATTTGTGACGCTTATCAGGAGGCCTCCTTTGGTTCTTCCACTGTTTCCCTGCTATGAGATGTTTCTATGGTTTTTCTGTTACGCATTATAATTGGATTGGTTAATCAAGTTTTCCATAGTGCAAAAATGTCAATGGAAACTAGAAAAAGAGGAGCCATTTTCCAGAAAATTATTTTGTTTTAGTAGTTGACCCCAGTGCCACTGATATCCAGTTCCAGTCACAGTTTGGTAGTTTCGTGAGTACTGATAATCATTTTGTCATACTAGTCTTTACGAATGTTAGTGAGGGTCTTAACCAGTGCTGACATCATAAAGCTACCTGGCTTATTATCTGAGTCCTTGATATATGTACATGTGTATCCAAGTTTAAATGCTAATCTTTAATAGGACATAATAATGAAGACTTGAAGTGAGTTATCGAAGTACTCATCTTTGTTTGTTCACGAATATCAACAGTCAATATATCATCAGAATTCATGCTACGTAAATGAGGGATACCGTGTAACAATTGCACAACAAAGTTATGATTTATATTTAGGTTCTCCATGCTACAAAATAATCTCTGCATCATTATCTTAGTACTAGTTGAACAATTTTCCAAGTTTCAACTCGTTCGAGTTTGATTTTTGGGTTATTCCAAGCCGAGAAGTTTCTTTACCAGCATTAACTACCACAGACATCAGTGTACTTCCTTGTTGCATTTCTGCTACTACCACGTGTTCATTCTGACCAAATAAGTGTGGGAAACCCTCATAATCATAATTGTTAGTGCTAGTTAGCTGATCTCCTGAAGTGATAGTTTGGTTGAGCTTCTTTGCACAATTGCCAAACTTCTTGACATATGTTACAGGTGATATAGACATAATATTCATGGTCAAGGGGGCACTTTTCACATGTGTAGGGATATCAACAGAGTGATAGACGGTCACAATTTATTTTTTTCTGGCTTTCTTTTTCTTGTTCTTGACGAAGGTATTACACTTAGTGCCCTTACGTGTTGCTGAGTGAAACTCATTTGCTTGTTCCAGGTTGTGGTTTTCTGTGATGTTAAGAATATTGCTTAATGTTTAGTCAATTTTCAAGTCCAATCTACCAATTTCATATTTTTGTTTTATCTGCATGGTGGTTTTTGTTTTGCATTGTTTTCTTTTTGTTGTTTAATTCATCTTTAGTGGCTTCTTTGATGCCCTTAGTGATTCTTTGTGTCTTCAAAAATAGAGTCCGCTATTCATGTTCAAGGTGTTACCTAAGGATGTTGTTATAGACATAGATAGGGAATATCACGTGTGAAGATCTGTTCTTTTGCCCTGAGCGTAGCCAAATGGTTGGGGACGCAGTCTAGCAACATCAGAGTAGCCTAACTGGACAAATGAATTTTGTCTAAGTCAGAGTTCATGACTTCCACATTGCTAAAGGAATCAAGCCGTGCAGGGGGAATCATTGTTGATGTGACTGATCTAACTAATAAAATCTTACTCGTCTCGTGGTTTGTTGACATTTGTCTCTGTTAACTTTAGTGCTTCGGCTGTGGCTTTTGTGAGTCACGTGTTTTTAGTCAGTACTTCAAATATATTTTCACAGTGTTTAACAATATAGGTAAGTAAATAGACCAAAGCACAAAGTTGATCAGATTTAATTCAGCAAGGTAGCAGCACATCTTTGTCCGCACAGGTATTAGCAGCTGACTGATGCATGACAGACATCAATAGTTGTGATGTAAATAAAAGGCTCTCATCAACAATTCCTCATTCCATATTATGTATTTGTGCATTGCATATGCAGCTCAGCCGTAGGAGCTGAACTTGTACCATAAATGTTATCTTGAATTGCTTCAGTATTCACCTCTGCCATCATATCTGATCTTGTTGGTGACAGTATTAACAGGCAGTCACTTGAGGTTCCCCCTACTGGGTCAGTTTTATGTGCTTGAGCAGGTTTGGATGGTGTACACAATTGAAGCACCAAAGTAGAGATTCATTTGGGACCTAAACATTGGAGCCCTCCTAAAAGATTGTCCATCTCATTTAGTAACAATATTTTGGAAAGGGGCTCACAGGTTTTGCTGTTTCAGACATATCACACATGTAATATTTAAGGATATTTTCTTGTTTATTTATTTGTTTTTGTTCACAGAACGTTTTCAAATACAGAAAATACATGATATACAACCATAAATATACAACCATACATTGAATAGAATAAATATATATCAATAAAAGAGAACCATAACGATCTTCATAAACATCTGAGGCCCTTCCTCTTTAAAACCTTCTCAATTTGGCACCATATTCCATAAAGTGCAATCTGCAGGGATTCATAGTCATTGTTTAAACAATAGTTCCAGACCTCTGGAGTTTTGATAGTGTCATAGCTGTTCACATAAGTTCACCAAAATGCACATGTATGTATAACTTAGGCTCACATATTCAGTAAAGACTTGTCAAGCCGCTTCCAATTGACTAGTCAGAGCACACATACGGCTGAATCTTCTTTTAATCAGGAGGTTATGATATGCAACATCAAAACAACTAAGGAGAGGTAAGAGGATTATGAGCCTTCTTCTTGGCACAACCTCTATATTTTTTAGGAAAAACCTAAATCCGTAAACAAAACAGTGCCAAGGGGCTTACATTGGTCCTTTTTCAATTTGTGTCCCCATACCTGCGGCGTTAGTCACCCATTATTAATTGGATTCCAGATGCGTTTATGAAAAAAAAATATCTCATTTATTAATTGTCATCATTCTTAAAAACTTTGAATTACTTCATAGTCATCATTAAAAACAACAATAACCAGATAACTGGTATAAGTGCAAGTGCTAGTACCATGTACATCTTCACAAAATGGAGGTAAAACAGCAGAAGAGATAGAAAAAATATATATAGGGTAATCACCAAAGATACCAGAAATTAATAATAATAAACCAAGTGAAAACCAGGAGTGAATAAAGAGTGGGGTCACTCCGGGGAAGTGTTGTGTAAATGTCACTCAAAACAACCTAATCGCTCACTACATTCATTCTAATTCAAATTCAGACATTCTCATTCATACATTCATCATTTTCCCAACATGTTTCTTTCTGAACGGGTGTATAAACAAAAATAAACAGAAATTCTTCAGGGGTAGTCTGCCGTCTACCAGAACCAAAAACACCAATTACTGATGTTGATGAGAATACATAACATGAATTAATCCTTATAGTCAGAACATTACAAATACCAGCATGTAAAAAACACAGTAACAAATGCAGTAGCTATAGGCACATGTACATGTGTATTGGTAATCCAAAAAACTCTTCTTGTCCCATAAATGATCCAAAAAGGTGTTTGGGACTCAACAGCAGGGAAGGGACTCCATATATCCAGAAATGGAGTTTCACAACGGAGTGTAGAACAAGTCATCCAAGTCGGTTGTTATTGGACTCTGTGTAACGGCAGTCACAAATTACGAGGAACACCCTTGGTTGTTCACTCTTTTTTTGCAATCATAGTCACGCGGGGTAAAGAGTCATCTCCTGTCAACTCCCGTCATGTTGAGAGCATTGGGGCTTGCATCGGGCGGACCCAGGACAGCTGATCAGTAGCTGTTCCTGTATTTGTAAGTCGCCAAAATGCTGCCAATGCCGTTTTTTGGTCGTGTCGTGTACTGCCACCGACGATTCTCCGTCTGTGCTCACGGTGCCGTTGCCCATGATATGCACCCTGTATCACCAGCAATGGAAGCTGGTTTATCCAGAGTTGTAGCATAAACTGTTGCACGGCCGGACTTGTACTCAGGAGTAAATATGACTGTGGTTTGAGATAACGGTGCATAGCATTGGCTACATACCTGTAGTTATGAAGTGTGGACAAATGGATGTAATTCTTTATCCAATCCCATTGCTGCACTTTGTTCTTATACAACCCTTTCAAAGTCTGTGTTCCTTTCAAAATCAGGGATCCAGTCTATCCTCGTAAAGCAGTGTATATTAACATCCACCAAATTGCAACCCTTCCCTCTTGCACCAGGCTCAGTCGAATAACTACTCCCAATCAAATTCAACAACAGGCATTTAGGATTCATTTTAGATTTGATATACAGAGCACCCCTTCGAACCAAAGCCTGACTGCTTAGTGACACTATGGAAGCAGAAGATGATAAATTCAACATATACCCACTCCAAGTAGAGATAACTGGGCACATATTCAATAGACTCAGAAACAGCCAAATGCCACACGATTTTTTCCCCGAAATCAGCATGCTTTTGGTTTTACTCATGTTTATAGTTATTACATTTTCTGTCGCATACTTCAGTAGTTCATTATACATGTCTTTCACCCCCGCCCCTGAAAATATGATCAAACACAACCAAATTGTCCGCGTAAAGCAACGCCGGAGAAGGGGAAATTCCCAATCTTTGGTGGGCAATGCGCTTTCAGCAATAAGCGAGGAGGTAGGTCTGCCAAGTAGAGGTTAAACAACATGGGGGCTAGCACACACCCTTGCTTGACCCCCAGATTAACCATCAAACTGGCAGACAATGCTCCCTCCTCATTCAGCTTCACTCTTACTCCAGTGCTCAAATGTTGTCTTATTATAGATAGCAACCACGCTGGCCATCCAAGTCCAATTTCTGCCATACGATATTGCGATCCACAGAATCAAAGGCAGCGTGGAAGTCCATGTAGACTACGTATAATGCTGCACTCCCCCTAGTGGCTGCCACTTGCGAAGGCCCATCTTAAGAGTATACAATACATTAGTCTCTGCCACCCAGGCTTGAAGCACAGTTAGCACGAACGACGCAAATACTTTCTTAGTAACATCTTGCAGAGATAGAAGTCTGTAGTTCTCAGGAGATAATCTATCTCCTTTTTTATATACTGGGATAAAAATTGCCTGTTTCTATGATACCGACACCTCCCTGGTCAAACATACTTTATCAAATAGAATTTTTTAGCCCAACAGCACAGATTCATTTTCAAAACCATATTGGAGAGGCCAATGGGCCTGGGCACCGTAGAGCTTTTTACTTTGTTATAGCTAGCTCAATATCATCCATGGAAACCACCAGAGGCCATATCTCACCACGGTTCTCCACTTTATGTGTTACTGGATCAATTACAGCTCTGATTTTTAGGTGATTTACCCATTCACCTCCTCTAATAGGATAAAACATGTTTGTTGTTGTATTACCTTTCGTCATTGCCAACGTCTGCTATATGGTGCAGGGTTCTCTACTCCTCAGGGCTCTAATCATCTGTTGCTACAGTGGTTTTTTTACAGACCACCGCCATCATCTCAACCAGTTCCTATACTCTTGCTTTACCATTTTAATTTTATGAATAACCTCCATAATATTTTCTTGTAGTGAAATTGCTCTGGCTTCATTGATCTCCTTACTTAATGTATCTTTGATAGGTTGTAGATTGTACACGTAACCTTCAGCAGAGGCTATATTGATAGGAAATGTAGGTATGCCTACCTGTGATGAATCCAAGGCACCCATGATTGGTACTGCCACCATCATAGACAGGGTTGCAGGGCTAACAATTCTTGTCCGAATAGATGGCACCAAAAATGCAGTAAGCGGTAGACACCAAGACAGTAACATGGTTTGCACACATCGCAGGCATCACCTTTGTGCCGCTAAAGTGCCACATCAGTTTGCCTAGCTGATTTTAATGGCAACTGAATGAAAAACCAGAAGTGGATTCTGAGACTCAAAGGGAAGTGGTCCCTGCAGTCACCTCAGTCAAAATAATCTGAATGTCTCGGTTAGCCAGCACAGCTTCACACAACCACCACAGATAGCAAGCAATAAAGAGTTCTGCAGCTGAAGTGCAACTTCAGTTTGCCCAGCTGATTTTATGAACAACCGAATGAAAAACCAGAATTGTATTTATTTATGTATTTATTTATATGGCGCCGAAAGGCCGCAAGCATCAAGGTGCACTCCAGCACGGAAATACAAACAAAAATAACAGGACAGGGAACAGGTCAAAGAACCCTAGGGGCCAGTCTGAGGAATATTCACTTAAAGAGTAAGGTTTTTAGCAATCGGCCAAACCTTCTTGTGTTTCCTTCTTGTCTCAGGTCCAAAGGGAGAACATTTCAGATCTTTGCAAAATAGACAGGGAAAGACCTACCTAGGCCATTAGCCCATTTAAAAGTAGGGCAGCTAACCTGCACCTGTTTAGACAAGCAGAGTGTTTTCAGGTATGCTGGAGTTGATCCTTGAAGACATCTATGGACAAGCAGAGCTGCTTTGAATGGTTCGCGGGCAAGGACGGGAACCCAATGCAGAGCTTGACTGCTGGTAGAGACATGTTCTCTCCTTCATATCCCTTTTATGATACGTGCAGCGTCATTTTGGGTGGTCTGGAGTTTTTGCAAGCATTTCTTATTTGCACCAATCAGGATGGCATTTCAATAGCAGAGCCTTGATAATATAATGGCGCGTGCAAAGGACGCACAGCTAACCTCTGAGAGAAAAGAATGAATGTTTTTCAGCAGACAGAGATAGTATACACAATTTCTGGAGACCTGGATGACATGGGCTTTGGCACTCACTGAGGATTCAAGGTAAGTGCCTAGTGTTTTAACCTTTCCTATTATCGGGATAGGACAGTCCTGGATTGAAATGACTGGTAGCTAGGCTTCAATTTCGCCCTAGCCTGAGATGAGCCGAATATCATCAGCTCGGTTTTACCTCTGTTTAAGCACATCCAACTGTTGGTCATCCAGGATTCAATCATGCTACAAGTATGCTCAAGATTTGCTCAGAATGTATTCCGAGGTTCACAGGGAAATAATCGCTGCAGTCACCTTAGTCAAAATAACCTCAATGTCTCGGCTATCTGGTACAGCTTCACACAAACACCTAATATAGCAAGCAGTAAGGAGTTCTGCTGCTACCTTCTAGTTAACTTTGGTATAGGTAACCTAGTATCCAGATTTCGATCAACAAGTGGATCAAACTGCCACTTCAATGGCATATGACTTTGCAAATGTGCCTTTGCAAGGGTAGAAGCAAGGCAAATCTGCAAGAGGGATCTCTGCTACTTGGGTAGATGGTAAGGGGGTTACAATACATTACAGATTGGGGGTAACTGGCTGTGCATCCTCATTTGGGATTGCAGTTCTGAACTCATCATCTTACTGATCACATAATTTTGTTAGTGTAAAGGCATTTTATTCTTTTGGATTCCTCAACTTCATTAAAAAATATTTCCCCTCAATACGCCTGTCATTGTTCAGCAGCTCCCCATTATTCGGGAATAAGACAAGAATCAAGGATCTTCATTACAATGAATCCATCTCTTCCTCGGTACAGTCCTACTCACTCACTTGGAAATATTGGATGTATTACACTTATATTGTATGAGATTTTCAATGGGAAGGGTCATATTATACCCACCTCAGGAGGGCATAGGGTTGGTCTACAATAATTAATTTTTGTTTTATTCATGCAAGTTTGCCTAATTAAGAGGTGAGCAATCACATTGATATTAAGAACTTCTATACAGAAGAGTCAGACTTAGTGTAATGAAGATGACACTAGGTAAGCTTGGCATTCATAAAGGTCATTCTACTACTACCAAACACAAAACATAGCATATATTACTGGAGACAAATAACACAGACAATTTTAACCTCATTCTTCCTTAGAATACACAAAATAATAGATATGTTCACATCAATGAAAGCAGTCAGTCACACATTTACCTTTGTATGCTGCAAATTTTGAAATGTCTCCAAATTACCAAAAAGGTTTTATATAATGCAGGCCTACATCAGCTTCAACGCCACCTTTGCAAAAGTTGTGCTAGATCATCTCTGGCAGAAGTTGCATTTTGCCAAAGCAATACAATAAATAAAACACACATGTTGACCACTAACCGGCAACAAAACAAATCTCAGCACATATCTGAACATTTGATATTATGGCATAATAGTATTAAAATAACATGCAATCCTATTCATATAACATGCATTATTGAACATTTAAAAATAAAACTCTGAAAAACATTAATACTGTAAGGGATGGACATAAATGAGGCAACTGTGTCAGTCTCTATATACTTTCTTAATGTTTCATGGTATAGTTTACTTGACATCATGATGAGTGTTATGATGTGGCTAGATTGGCTTAAATTGGTGACTCCAGTCTGGCAATATATTATATGTGTGTCATTGCATTTGTGTACTTTGCATCAAAGGTACAAGCAAACATAGGTTTTGTCTTTGTAAACTGGCCTAGCTTGGTATGTCTAGTTTGGATACACCTTCTTTCTGTGGCATGACATTTTTTTACTGGCTGTGAGCTCTTCAATGGTAATACTGGCATATATAAGTGCACTGTGTGTGGACATGTATAGGCACAGCCAGCATGAACATGTTTTATTTACTGGCATATATTGTGGGCTAAGGCATAATGAAAATGTGTTGGAAAATGTTCCTGTGCACTGTTGTTAACTTTTTTTATTTATTCTTATTGTATATGGTTAAAAAACCTTTCACAAACTGTAATCACACAGACCTAGTTACTGGTACAATTAAATAAAAATACAACCTACAAAACATGAACACAATAAAATATGATGATACCCAAAGGGGTAGAAGTAAAGAGACAGTTTAACGAACATGTCAAAGAAAAATAAAACAAAAGAGGAAAAAAGAAAAAGGAAAAAGGAAAAGGGGGTGTTTGGTGATCTCCACCCCTAATCCAATGTAACACCTCCTTAAAAATACAGCTGCTTATCTCTTTACTGACACTACCCCAATGTCACACAAAAAAGAAAACTTAGTCCAAATGATTAAAAAAGGAAAACTGGATAAAGTGGCAATGCTGTAGGTACAACATACGTCACAATTTCAGAATCCCCTTTTAAAGAGCTTTCAACCATGTCCGAAGGCAGGGGTCAAGTCCTAAAAATTAAAGTGGGGGGATTCCTCAACAAACGCAATTGGATGCAACATCACCAGAAATAAGCATATCAAGGTGAAATATACACATTTCATTAAATTGGCTTTGAATAACCACCCAAATTGCACAGGACAAATTGAATTTGCCTTTCATAAAATCAACACACACACAAAACCCACAGAGGATATTTTCCTCTAATAGTGTTTTTGAAAACATTAAAAGGTGTGCATGTTTTAAACTCCAAGAACCAATACAAATATTTTCCTTGGGACTTGCAGCACTGAAATGGGACATTTCACCTTTAGTTGGTTGTTATTTTTCATCAGGTTATATAGTGCAGTGGTAAAGTCTCCAGCCTACAAATCTGACGACATCTTTAATTCATAAATTCAAAGAGGTCATTCAATGTTTCTCATTTTAGGTGGGGGGACTGAGTCCACGCTCTGAATAAAGTGGGTGGATTCCGTCCCCCTGCGTGTACCCTCGAATTGAGCCCTGTCCGAAGGGCACCTTGCTTCTTGACACCATGCAGAACAATTGGAGTCCTAGATTACAATGTTTATTTTCTCCAGCACTTGAACCACTGCAACCGTCAGTGCTACTTCATGACCTGCCACAGGTCTATCCCAGAATATGTCCTCCTGATGTTTCTCATTACCTACCCCGAACCTGCCGAATAGTGAAAGTCTGGTAGACCAGGTACCTTCACAGTCAAACAACAGATGTTTGAGGGATTGGTTGGCTGGGTTACTGCATACTCTACACAAATGGCCGACCCCCCCAAACCCTTTTTACACAGAATGTCCCCCCTGTGTGCCACATTTAAACAAATTATCATGAGGTTCTTCAGGATTCTCCAATCAGGGAACTTTACTAAATATCTGGCTAGAAGCCTCTGTCTTTCATCCAGTTTATGAAACATATTGACTTGAGCCGAACGACGATCGCATATTATCAATCGTTTCTATCCAGTCCATCTATTCCAAGGCTTTCTTTGCTTTACCAGGATTATCAATCAGGGTTTCCCGATTTGTATTTGCCCAGGCTAACTCTTCTTTGACCTTTACTTCTAGTCTAGAAAGGATGATTGAACTCTGGTTGCCCAATTGGTTTTTAATATCAGAGCACTATGTGCCCTCCTGAGCCGTGATGACAAGACGGAAGAGAGAACTTAATCTTCAATGAATGTAGGCCCAATTCAAACCTCAGACTGGCCAAAGGGAGACTTATGGGAGACCAAGAACCCTTTTCCTAATCAGGCCTTCCAGTCTCTGCCATTCCACATTCCATAGGAAGGCCTTTGCTTCAAGGCCATACATCAATACGGGGACCACCTTGGCAGAGTAGAATTTAATCAGAGGGAGAATTGAGAACTTACAGTACTTTACAAGTACCTTTTTCATCTGTGGGACTAGCTGTCTAAGCTTGATCCTGATGTCAAATTACACCTTAGAGATGGATGTTGCAGCGTAGATATTGTAGCCCAGGTAAATCACCTCTTCGACTCTTAGTACTGGCTGACCCCACAACAACCACTGTGCAAAGGTCACCTTTTTGTTTGGATGTCTGAAGGCTGCAATTTTAGATATCTTGGGGTTGATTGCAAGGCCATTCTCCTTTGCGTAGCAGTCCAGTTTATTAAGCAACCACTGTAACCCAACTGCAGTGTGGTCCAATAGGACCACATCATCGGCATAAGCCTGCGAGTGAATCTTAGAACACTTGTTCACTGGAGTGGCTGATGCCGAGGGCGCCAGGAGCTCCCCCAGATCTGCCAAAATATAAGTTGAAAAACAGTGGGCCCCCCAGGCAGCCCTGGAGGATGCCTCTTTCAACCTTAATGGGATCCGAGAGGTATCCATCTTGATCTAACCTGACCCTGATTGCTGTATCCTTATGAAGCTCGAGCAGCATTGCTAAGAGGCCCTCTGGGATACACCACCTTCTAGGTTTTAACCACTGTGTGTTTTGGTTGACTTGGTCAAACTCCCTCGAGAAGTCTACCCAAGCCCCATAAAGTTGTTTTTCTCCCTTGTGCCCTGTCTTCTCACTCAGGATGATCAGCACCAATCCATTTAATGCCGTTGAGAGGCCCTTTCTGAAGCCTGTTTGATGTTTGGAAAGGATGCCTGTTTCCTTTACCCAGCCCTCCAATTCACACAGAAGTATCTTCATAAACAACTTACTCTCAATGTCCAGGATGAAGATTGGACGATAGTTTGTAGGTCACCCCCCTTGAACAACGGGATGATGGTCGCCGTCTTCCATGACAGAGGGAACCTCTTCCTCTCTAGGATGTTCCCAAAAAAGCAGCTTCGCCCAGAGGGTTGGGTTATTCTTTAGTACCTGATATGTTAGGCCATTCTTGAAGAAGAGGACTTAGAGATTATTTATTTATTGATTAGATATACATATAGCCAATTGGCTTTGTATAACACATTAACAAAACAACATAAATACACACAATCTAAAAACATATTACATTTTCACTTGTGCTATACAATACAGTTTAAAATTGCCACAATTTTCAAATAAAATACCACCATAAAATATATCAAGTTAATATCATTGCCTTGCATAAAATTCATCCATTTCTCAGAGATCTCAGTCATCACTGTGTCATTGCTATAAGATTTAAAACATATAGTTTGCAGATCATTTAGACTTTCACAGCACATGATTAAATGATGAAGGGACTCAACTACATTTACTCCACATAGGCGACAATACTTCAACATATGTGTGGAGCCAATGTTCGCACAATTTGTTTCTAGTGCATCAGTCACATTAAATTTCATCATTAGGTAGGTGCGAATTATGCCAGCATTGGGATGAGCAAGAATATAAGAGGGAGACAACACTCTACTCATATATTCATCAAGAAGCCTGCCACTATGCTTTTTAGATGCTAAGTTTACAATATTTTGTTCATGGCAATAGTCCTGCACCTTGACCTTAAGTCTCATTTTTAAAGATAGTAGAGAAAGAGTACCTGGATCAGACCCATTAGTCCATGTACAGTGTAGTCTTTGAATGATACCAATGGTACCAATCATCACATTACCTTCCAGACTAAGATATGCTTTTACAAATGGCACAAAGATAGTTTCAGTGCGGAGTGTTACAGCTTTCTCATAGGATAGAACACATTGGCAGATATATGCATACAAATAACTTTTGATGTTGAATTCCAAATACAGATATTCCACACTCACTCTCGGAGGGAGACGTAGTAATTTTCTTAAGAGAATAGACTCAAAGACCACACTACGTTTGACAAACTTATGCCCCCAAATTTCCACAGCATAGAGCAGCATTGATCTTATTTTTGCAAGGTAAATGTTGAGAACTGCAATGACCGAATAACAACAATTGCGACCAATAAAAACACTTAAAGCGTTTGCAGCCACAGTACATCTGCTCTTGATAGATGACCACTGTTCCTCCCAATTCAACTATTCATCAATAACAACTCCCAGATATTTATATGATTTGACCTGTTCCACTTTTTTGCTTTCCAAGCTCCATGAGTATTTCTTCGGTCTGCATTCATTAGACAAGACCATTAACTTGCTCTTATCGATGTTAATGGTTAAACCATTCTCAGCAGAGTAGATAGCCAATGAGTCAAGCATACGCTGAAGGTCCGCCGGGGTGTAATCTAACAATAGCAGGTCGTCAGCATAGGCAAGCCATCCAATAGTTACTCCATTAACTCTCACAGGGTTAGCTTCTGGGATAGAGAATGCATTCATCATATCTGATAGATACAGATTAAAAAGGATGGCAGCAATCATACAGCCTTGCTTAACACCGCAGCTAGTGGCCATAAATTTCGAAAGTTTACCAGCTGCATTGAGTCTGATGCGTACTGATGTATCAGAGTGTAGCAGCATTAACATCTTTAACAGACCTTGGGGAATCCCCCGTGTACTTAATTTTTTCCAGCGTCGGTTACGAAGTATGGTGTCAAATGCCGCAGAAAAATCAATATATGCGCAATAAACATTTAGATTGCGTTTTTTCCAGGCATGTTCTATCGAAGATATAAACATCATCAAGTTATGTACAGTACTAGATTTGTCACGGAAACCTATTTGGTTGGGAGGTAAGACATTGTTTTCACTAACCCAATCATTATGTTCCTTGAGCAATACTTTGGTAAATATCTTAGAGGACACATCTAACATTGCCAACATTCGAAAGTTAGCCGGGGTATTCCATGGCCCTTTTTTATGAACAGTAAGAATGTGGCTTGTCTTCCACGATAAGGGTATTTCACCTAGCGTCCCTATTTGTTTGAACAAGAGTACAAGAGCAGCACCCCACAGCACCCCACAGTTCTCTGCTTAGAGATTAGCTCCTCCAAACACTGTTCATTCAGCGGAAGACACCATACAGTGTCCCTCTCTGGGCAGAAAGTGGACTTTATTGGGACCTCAAAAACTCCAGACAGGTAGTCCACCCACCCTCTTTCCATCGCCAAATTACACTGACTGCTGTAGGTGTTTAACTCTAATTGATTAATCACTGACCAAAAATTCACAGAATCCTGATTGTTGATTAATTTTACCATCAATTCCTCCGTCCTGTTGGAGGAGGAACATTTTTCTATTCATTGACCATTGCTTATATTGGGAGGACAGACATCTAAGTTCCCTCCTATATTCATCCCTACTCAGGGCCAATTTTTTGAGTTGTCTTATTTTTTGAACCCGTAATATTTTTGCCTGCCTAGTTACTTCATCAAAGGCGTGGCGATGCACCTGCTGTTTTCCCCCTCCACCCACACTTGGTGGGAGTGAGGACCAGATGAGTTTAACAAACTCTTCCGGGCAAAAGTTCTCCTGCTGAATGTTGTCTGGAAATTCCCAACAGGTTGCCATTTAAAACTTCCCCATCTCTCTTGTATTTAAGCAGGTAGACTTTCCCCTTCCAAATCTCAAGGGACTATGTTTGACTATCCGGTAATCTAACCGCAATATCAGAAAAGGTCAGAATCAACTGCGAGTGATCACTTCCGCCCTCCGGCTTAATGTTCACCGAAACTTTTCATGTGAACAATTCTGATGACATGCAAATATATTCCAAAGTCGAGGCAGACTTGCCTCTATGCCAAGTGGTGCAAGGGGGGGATGTCCCCTGGAATTGACCCATTTGTGACCTTTAAACCCATCCCACAAAGAACTCCACCCAGATTCTCCCCTTGTCTGAAACTTGCATTTACAGTGTCTTTTCATGTGCTACCACACACATTGATTGCAAACTGTGTGGCTTTTTACCAATTTATTCACAGAAAGTGCTGTAAAATGCACTCATTATTTTAAAAATATTCCTTAGGGGAAGAAATCCCAGAAGCACTCTTGTTTAGTTTGGGCTCCCTTGCTACTCTCAGTTGCTCATGCTTATTAAACACATACATTTATGGCGATTACTTAAAACATGCACGAATTTCTTTTATTTATTATTATAAATAAAAAAAAATACCCTGTTTCTTATGCCAGATGTTGGTTGGAATTGTCATGGTTGAGCTTAAAAATGAAGATATATCCCATAAATAGAAGTTATCACAGGACAAATCACCCTCCTCTGTTTTGCAGAACCATGGACTAACCAACAAGACTGACATACACCCAACTTATTGCATCCCTGCGTCTCTGTTTGCATCATCTATTACCAGCTTCACCATTTTCATATCTTCCCACTCGCTTATTATTTTTCCTCTGGCAGACTAATGTCTGAGTACCACTGACGGTGGCACAGTATGCCCATGCACAGACAAACCTAGGTGTTCTGATACCTTTAATGTGGTGGTGTGATGCAGTGTATAAACATGGTAACATAACATAAGTGAAGATTTCTAAAGGTTTTGTGCCTAGGGATAGTGTAATAGTTTTTTTTTTTCCGTTTGTTTCTAAATCGTTAAAAAGCAGCAAAAGAAAAGAGTATATACTTGAAAAATATAAATATTGTAATATGGCAGGCACACAAAATTTTAGTTGGTAGGGGAGACATTTTTTTATTGAATTTAGAAAGCAATCCTTGTTTTATATTATAAACACAAAATGCAGGGGTAGATTATGTGTTACGTTTTGGAATAATAAAGTGTGTCAAAGAGGTGCGACTGCTGCTGAAGAGTGTTTTCCTTATACTTTGTTTTAATTGGAAAAGTGTTACACATAATTTAACTACAGACATGTCGACCTTCAGGGCTTGTCTGTGCAGAAGTTTGTGATCTTCATAAAAGAAACATGAATTCAACTACATACATAAAAACAGCAATTTAAAATGTATCAGACCAAGAAATAATGTACGGACCATTAAGAGAGGTATGGTCAAGTTACTTCAGAAAATGGCACAGTAAGGAGGGAGAACAGTATACATAATTTGTTTCAAGATCTTCATCCTCATCTTGATTCTAGGAGCGGGCCACACAATGGTTGAGATGCATGTGCTTCGAACCTTGATCTTCATATATAATGAAGATTACCCAAGCGCTTAGTGCAGGAAGTCTTGATTCTATTAAAGACACAGAGGCGAGCATTATGCTTAATCTCCTTTATTACTGTTTCCAACAGCTCTTTAAACCTTTCATTTTTTTTTAAACAGTTTGAAATTGGCAAACAGGCATAAAAAACAAACCAACAAAAAACAAGATGTGAAAGGGTGTCCAAACTACAGCCCCCATGAGACATAGCAGCTTAGTAGTCCTGAGCCTCAGTCCTGCTGTCCAATGAGGGCTGCCTTGCTGGTACAAATCCCTGCTGCTCTAGTTCACTTCCTATTCTTTTTCCAAGCTGCTTCAACACATGCAAAAGTCTAAGTAAACAGTCTTTGGTTTGGTTTGGTCTGCTATTATTTGCTTATATAGCACACTGAACCCTGAGGTAGCTAGGCGCTTGACTAACAGGAAGTGTTACATGCAAGATATACATAATGAATTACAGTACGATACATGTGCATATACAGATATATTAAATTACAGTATGATGGCAATGTTAGCATTTACAGGTGCACTGTGTTAGATACTTTACAATGTTTACACAATGTTTACATTATTATACAAGCAGTGAGTAGTTGCAAGTGTGTAGCTCAAGATAAGGTGGTTGGTGAGAGGAGCCAGGATTTAACTTTGAATCAGAATGCTAGGAAGAAGTGTTCATCTCTAAGCGCGGGGGCAGGGAGTGCCAGGTTTTGGCAGCTAAAAATGGGAAGCTGGTTCCACCTGATTTTTGGAGCTTGAATTTGGGAATGCTGAGGCAGTGGGCATTTTTGGCTCTGGTGGGTCTCAATGAGCATTTCCATCGGAGTTGTATTATTAAGACACTTGTGGGTGATTATGAGAGTTCTGAAGGTGATTCTGTCTTTTATTGGGAGCCATTGGCTGTCTGTCTGGCTTTGGTTATGTGATCGGAGCGTGAGATATTGAGGGCTGCTCTTAGAGCATTGTTTTGCAAGATTTGGAGCTTATGGATGTTTTGTTTACTGGTGTCTAGATAGAGGGAGTTGCAGTAGTCGATCCTAGATAGTATAAGTGCTCTGGCCATTGTGATACAGCTTTGTGTGGACAGGAATGGTCTGCAGGCTCTTATTAGTTTAGTGGTGTACGCTGATGTGGAGGCTGTGGCGTTAACTTGTCTTGAGAGTGACAAGGTGGAGTCAAGGTAGACCCCTAAGGTTTTGGCACTTTTGGAGACATTGTTGACATTTCCATCTACGTTGAAGGAGTTATATTGTGGGTTGAGTTTGTTTAGGCGTTGTCTTGACCCAATGAGTAGGAGCTCGGTTTTGTCATCATTAAGACACAAACCGTGCTTAGCCATCCAGTCTTGGATTTTACTGTAGATTTCATTGAGGCCGGAGGAGTCAGTCCATAGGTGCCAGAGAGGGTAATGAGGATCTGAGTATCATCAGCATAATTTGTATATGGGACACTCATGTCGTCTAGGAAGTCAAATAACATTTTAGTAAAGATGTCATGAAGCGTGGGGGGGATGCAGGAGCCCTGAGGAACTACGCAGGTGATGGGTAATGGGACTGCTGGTGCATTGTCAGAGAAGACCCTCATGGATCATTTGGATAGGAAGGATTGGATCCATTTGGCTGCATTGGGTGAAAAGGAGGATGATGTGGTTAGGTGCGAAGTTAGGATGCTGTGGTCGACCAAATCGAAGGCCACTGAGAGGTCCAAGAGTAGGAGGAGGGAAGGGTGGCCATTGTCTTTTGCCTGTCCATTTGGATTTTTAGATCTAGAAGGGCTGTCTCAGTGCCATGTCTAGGTCTGAAGCCCGATTGGCAGAGGTTTTCAAGGTGGTTCTGGATTTGGATGTATGCTGCTTTATCCAAGATTTTTAGCAGGAATGGGACAGTAGTAATGGGGCAGTAATTTGTGGGAATGTTAGGGTCTAGGGTGGGTTTCTTAATCAGCGGTTTGACCCAAGTGTCTTTCAGATTCTTAAGAACTGTAGATGAGGCAAAAGAGGTGTTAATCCGTGTGGTGATGATGGGGGCAAAGTCTTTGGCTCCTTCTTTTATGATGGAGGCTGGGCAAATGTCTCCTTCAAATTTAGAGGGTTTGAGGCTAGCAACTATGGATTCTACCGTGTGGTGATGACAGGTGAAAAATCCAAGAGGATGGTGTTGTTGTGGTGCTGATTGTGGATGGCCGTGCTGGTGTTTTTATCAGCTAGGAGGGTTCTTTTAGTAGTGCCTTCTGGATGATGGCACACCAGGTGGCGTCTTTGACACAGGTGGACTGGGGAGGTATAGGCGATTCCATTTCCCTTAGTTTCGTGAAGAGTTCTTTCACGTTGGAGCTGGCATTTTGAATTGGATTGTTAAATGTATCACTTTTGGTTTTGAAGATGGCTGTTTTGTAGTTGGCTGCAGCTGTTTTGAAGAAGGCCATATTTTGGGGCATGGGGTCCTTTAACCATTGGGTTTCTAAGGATCTTTTAGATCTCCTCAGGGCTTTTAATTCTGGCGATCTAATTCTTAGATAACTTGTTCTGTCTTAGCTATTCTGCTATGACCTGCACCTCTCCTCTTTACTTGGATCCTCTCCCCATATTCTCCCTGCTGATGTGATGGGCTATGAATCTCGAGAATTATTTTCCTCGTCTCCTGTGTGAAAAGAGATTGATATTGTTAGGGAGGGGGATTCCGTTATATAGATATTATTACATAATATACTGTGCATTTCATCATTTAGCAAACTCCCACTGGGAGGGATAATGCTTGCTTCCGTGTCTTTAACAGAATCAAGACTTCCTGTGCTAAGCGCTTGGGCAATCTTCATTCTATGACAAGACCGGAGGCGAGCATTATGCTTGTTCAAAGCTTTGTACCACTGCAGAGGCAATATTGGAGACTGGCTTGAAATAGAAGGTTCAGAAAACCGAGTCAATGGACCAGTCTGCTGCCTTCATGATCTCTTGTAGCGGGACTCCTGCTGCAAAAGCTCTGGAAGACATAGCTCCTCTGGTCAAGTGAGATCCAAACACAGAAGTGTCGATTCCTGCTAGCTCCATAACCTCTTTTACCCATTTCGCTATAGTGGCAGGAGTTACTGCTTTATATGGCTTTCTGCACGCTATCAATAACTGAGTCACATTCTGTAGCCTTATCGCTGCTGTTGCTGCATCATAGCATTTTATGCACTGTACTATGCAGAGTTTGCAGTTATCTGGGAAATCTGGGTATGTGATGAGTTGGTTTTAGTATGCTGCGCGATATTAAACTCTATGCCCTCTGGATAAAATATCTTTCTGTCTATTTACAGGGCCTTGACATTTGAGAGGTATTACCGAAATTTGGCGTTGCACCCAAGACTCTATGCCCTGGCAACAACCACCGCAGCATATCACATTCATATTTGCTTATAACTTTGGGTGAAAAAAAAAAATGTATAAGGAACAAAGGTTAGATACTATGGATGTGATATGCTGCTATGGTTGTCCTTATTATTGTATACTTACTGTTTGGTCTAGTAATGGGAGTCCATGTTTTTCTTCTTCATTTCTGTGATAAAAGAAAATAGTATGTTAGTATTAGTATTTTGTAATGACTTATTACATTGTATAAGCAATATACTTTTATTTTTTTTCGACCCTTATATTTAGTAGAGTACAAATCAGAGTACTGTGCAATTTGCTCAGTTTCTGTATTTGTTGCTAAAATCATTGGGTCTGTGGGAGAAAAAAAAATCCATGTTGGATTAAAAAAAAAACCTTTTTCTGTTATGCTACAGTTTATTTGTTTGTTTGTTTTCAATGTTCACTTTTTGTTTCTGGCTAATGCTTTATACTTTGCTTTGTTGTATTTTTTTTGGAGCAGTAATAAATTCTTCATTTGTTTTAATATTCTAAAATTTTGGAGCAGTTAGATACGAATTGGCGTATTCTAACTGTCTATTTTTTAAATATATTTTAGTGGTTTTGATTTATCTATTTGGATATTGTTAAATTTTGGGACAGTTAGATACCAATTGGCGTATTCTAACTGTGTATTTTTTGGCCTAATATAGTGGTATTCATTTATCTGATTAGTTGTTGTAGAATCTTTGAGCTGTTAGATAGCTTTTGAAGTATTCTAACAGTTTATATTATTTTAACACAAATTTACTTGAAGGTTTAAATACAGTTTATTTATCAAATGTTGGTTTTAAGAACATCAAATAAGCGTTTGTAAGATTTGCTGGTAATCTCTGCTTTAGAGTAATGGTACTATCATTACATTCAAACCATCCACATTTCTTTTTTATATATGCAGTGTAGTGCCCTGAATTGGTTGTGGCTCCTGCGTGGTAGATTATACCTATTGTTGTGAAGGTTTTCTTACCAAGTGATATTTGACCATGTGTGAATCCAGTCAGCTTGCAGTTGTTTTTGGTACCATCTGCATTGTAACGTAGAAGCATTAGTATTACGTATTTACTATGTGTTTGTATTACTAACGTGGAGCGATTATCTGAATTGCAGATAGAGCATAATCTACCATGGTTTGCATTTTGTACAAGTTGCTGAAATGGAATGGATTCACAATTTGGTATTGATATATATATATATATATGAAGCGTTCATTGGGGATTTCTTCTTGTGTCACATTGTTACAGAGAGTGCATGTATGTTTCCACATGTATGAAATCTGAAAGATTTCATTTATAGGTATGTTTTTGTTTTCCAGTACTTGTAGTAAGTACATTAGACATTCTTGTGGATCTTCCTGTGAGTTTATAGTGAATTTCACCATTCCAGCACAGTAGTCCAATTGTCGTCTTATTCCAAAAACACTATCAGGGTAATTCATAGAATTTCGCAGAAAAGTGTCGCAAGCGGCTGGCGCAGAGTGTCCGCGTGCGATTGACTGCGCCAGGCACGTGCGCTAAAACCGATTTCCGCGCACAGCGTATTCATGGATTTCAGGCTCCCAAACCATCCGTGGCGCAGAGTATCGCAGCGACCCTGCAGCAGCGCCAGTAACGCCCCCAAGAACGCCCTCGCGCAAGGAAAAGCCATCAAAATCGCTAAATCATCGCAAAGGGCTGCGCTAACCCTGGACCAGTTTACAGGGCTGCCAAACAAGGAACGCAAAGCGGGTAACGTGCATATCAGGGGTACGCGTGAAGTTATACACGCGATTAGCCAGGGTACGTGTATTACAGGGGTACGCGGGAAGTTTAACACGCGATTGGCCAGGGTACGTGTATTACAGGGGTACGCGGGAAGTTCAACACGCGATTAGCCAGGGTACGTGTATTACAGGGGTACGCGGGAAGTTTAACACGCGATTGGCCAGGGTACGTGTATTACAGGGGTATGCGGGAAGTTTAACACGCGATTAGCCAGGGTACGTGTATTACAGGGGTACGCGGGAAGTTTAACACGCGATTGGCCAGGGTACGTGTATTACAGGGGTACGCGGGAAGTTTAACACGCGATTGGCCAGGGTACGTGTATTACAGGGGTACGCGGGAAGTTTAACACGCGATTAGCCAGGGTACGTGTATTACAGGGGTACGCGGGAAGTTTAACACGCGATTGGCCAGGGTACGTGTATTACAGGGGTATGCGGGAAGTTTAACACGCGATTGTCCAGGGTACGTGTATTACAGGGGTACGCGGGAAGTTTAACACGCGATTAGCCAGGGTACGTGTATTACAGGGGTACGCGGGAAGTTTCACACGCGATTAGCCAGGGTACGTGTATTACAGGGGTACGCGGGAAGTTTAACACGCGATTGGCCAGGGTACGTGTATTACAGGGGTATGCGGGAAGTTTAACACGCGATTCGGCTGGGTACGTGTATTACAGGGATGCGATTTGGCCAGGTACGTGTATTACAGGGGTGCGCAGGAATTATCACACGCGATTTGGCTGGGTACGTGTATTACAGGGGTGCGTGGGAATCATCACACGCGATTTGGCTGGGTACGTGTATTACAGGGGTGCGTGGGAATCATCACACGCGATTTGGCTGGGTACGTGTATTACAGGGGTGCGTGGGAAGTCACACGCGATTAGGCTGGGTGGGTCCTCACAGGTGTTCCCTGTACACCCTCCACGGCCCCTGCAGGCAGCCTACAAAACAGGGGACTACCCTGCACACCTGCTCATGTCCCCCTGCACCCCCACCCCCCAGCAGTGCAGGGGCAGCCTCCACCAGGCCCCCACTCATGTCTCCCACCACCCCCACCCTCCCGCCACCAGGGGCAGCCTCCACCAGGCCCCCACTCATGTCCCCCTGCACCCCCACCCCCCAGCAGTGCATGGGCACCCTCCACCAGGCCCCCACCCATGTCTCCCACCACCCCCACCCCCCCGCCACCAGGGGCACTCTCCACCAAGCCCCCACCCATGTCTCCCACCACCCCCACCAGTGCAGGGGCACCCTCCACCAGGCCCCCACCCATGTCTCCCAACACCCCCACCCACCAGCACTGTGGGGCACGTGGCCAGCAGGCAGTCAGGCAGCAGCAGATGGCAGGTGGGAGCGTGCTCAGGGCTCTGGGGGGCAGTAATTTGGCCTCCTGGCCAGGAGCGTGGTCTCTCGTGTGTGAACGTGTGGACAGCCTGATAGGGAGTGAAATCCCACACGTCAGCAAAGGCCCTTAGCGCGTAAACCCGTCAACAGCATATGCGCGCCTATAGTCACCTGCACGTGCAGGAAATTGTTGCGTGACACGTCCCAGTGTCAAAGCGTGTGATTGGTGAAAATGGATCTACACGCAGAAGTGACAAAGCGTGTGATTGGTGAAAATGGATCTACACGCAGAAGTGACAAAGCGTGTGATTGGTGAAAATGGATCTACACGCAGAAGTGACAAAGCGTGTGATTGGTGAAAATGGATCTACACGCAGGAGTGACAAAGCGTGTGATTGGTGAACGTACACGCCGCGTAAGTGACACTGTACGTGTGGGCCTGTATATAAGGTACATGTAGAACACCATTTCCTTGTACGTGCTTTTCGTGGAGAGCGAGTGGGTGAATTCTGTACTTCTTGTCGTTTCACACGCGATTTACTTCACGGCGTTTCCAGTTCGTATTCCCTGTTACCTCTGACAGCTTTTTCTCTTTTTTCTCTTTTACTGGTTTACCTGGGCCTGTTCCCTCAAACAGTGTCCCCTTCTACTGTTGTCCTGTCTTCTCAGACAGCGTACACATCTTCTTTTGGCGGGGGTTTAGCCAGCCAAACGCGCTCATTTTTCACGCTCTTTTACCTGGCAGACGGTGAGTCACGCACGTATCCAACTTCTGTGCTTGCCCCGTGTGTAGCCTACCCCTTCAGAGGTCATTCTAGGCTGCGTGTGACACGCATACGTTCATTCTTGTGTTACTGGGTGCCACAGCGTAGTGCAGGTTTTTCTTTCTGCACACGTGGTCTAGGAGGGGTTGCGTGAACGTCATCTCCCTTTTTTGGGCCTCCTGTGCGTTGCGTGACCCGTCATCTTTCCCCAGGGGTTACAATCAGCCGTGCTAGAGCACTAGGGTACAATTACCATCTGGTACCCAACCCCTTTGACCCCCAATTGCCCAGGACAATTGTCTACAGTCACTCCCATACGCACATTAACATCAGTGCCATGGCTGGGAGGCGAGGATTCCGTAAGGGTGGCAAAGGTGGAAGAGCCACAAGTGGTGGCCGTGGTGGATCCGGTAGGGGACGTGGTCGTAACTTGCAGGGTGAGCCTGTCCCCCCATGTGTGGAGGACCAGTCAAGGGCACCCATCATCCCCCCCTCCCCCTCCCCCCCTCCCGTTGAGGCTGAAGTGGCTGACACCATCCATGCTCAGCCCTTGTTGGACCAGCCCATTGTGGCACCAGACCTGGCTGACTCCATGGCTGACTTCCAGGTCAGCAGGGCTACGACACGTGCGCTGGTGCACGTTGATGCCATCATGCCACGTGGATCTGGGGCAGCAAGGTCATCTGCTGCACCAAGGAGGCAGGGCGGAGTGGCTGCAGGGGCAGCTGCGGCTCCATCCACCCCAGCCCTCACACACCCAGCCAGGACAGTGTCGGTCCTAGTCCATGCTGCTGACATTCCCCCTGACACCATCACACTAGAGCCAATGCCTGCACCAACTCCCATGCTGAGTGTGCAATCCCACACTCCTGATACAGAGTCCACCAGGGCTCCTGCCCCTAGTGTCCAGAGCGGCGCAGGACACTCAGGATCACCACCACCTTCCAAGCGGAAGAGGAAGAGTGCTCGTCCGGCACAGGCTGATGCCCCAGACACGGCTACACAGTCCGGCCCGTCCAGGAAGCCCAGCTTCACGGATGACGAACTGAATGCACTTGTCGAGTATGTGTCCGGACATGACAAGGAGATGGTCATTGTTGCAGGATCCAAGACCACACCTGCACAACGCCAGGCACACTGGCAGACCGTTGCGGACATCGTAAGTGCCCTTGGAATCGTGAGGCGCACAGCCAATGATTGCTATAAGCGCTGGAATGACCTAAAGCGCAGGGCAAAGAGTAAGCTGGCCTCAAGTCATGCCGCAACTCTAGTGACTGGAGGTGGGTCTCCAGTAGTAGACATGGAACTCACTCCACATGAGTCAGTCGCTGGGACCTACGTCACGGAGGAACAGATCCAAGGCGTGGGAGATCTGGCTGATTACGAGGCATTGTCCGGTGAGTGCACATGCATGTGTGTGTCATCCATGTGCATGGTGTGTGTGTGAGGGCTTCTGTTTGGGTGCCAGGTGAGAGTGTGTGCGCCTGAGTCGTATGGGTCAGCCATGTGCTTCATGCAATACTTCCTGCGCAGCTGCATTTGGCCATAGCAGTATCCCTTCTGCCAACAGTAGACATCTAGCACAACTGCACGCCAGTTGCCCTTGAAGTGTCACCTTGACACAACATATTTGCTTATTTTTCACTGTTCATTCAGTCAGTTTGTTTGCATTCCACCACTTTCACTAGGCATGTCGCTGTCCACTAGTCACATGTCTGACATGGGTATGGTAAAGTGGAGTGACTTTGTTACCTGGATATCATTTGTACACACATGTCCCTGTGCAATTTGACCATTTCAGACTGGCAGCTACAGGTGAAAAATCTGACCTGTTAGAATTAGAAAAGCTATTACATGCGGGAACTGGACTGAATGAATAGGTGCTGCCCTCCTCTCCATATTCACTCAATAGCAATGGTACATGCCATCTGTGTGATGGCATGTGTGTTTCACCTGCCAATCACAGGCCAATGTGTGATGCCACTGCCAGGCAGCATGCAGAAAATTTGTTCATCTTCCATCTTGGTGTCATCAGTGTGTGCCATTTGCCTGCACTTCATACGCAGTGAGGGTGCATGCATGGGAGGGTTTTAGTCATGTGGGACATGTGTCAATCAAGTACTGGTTCTCTTGCTTCTCAGCCCTCAATGTGTGCCATGGTGCTAATGCCTGTTTCCATTACTTTGTTTTCATGTCTTTGCAGGGGAAGACGCACCTGATACTGCTGGGGTTGTGGAGATGGTGCAGACCCAGGAGGTGTCCCAGGGCCGACCAACCACCAGTGAGGGACGTGGTGTGGTGGTGGGGGAGAACCCACAAGTGCTGCAGGTCGTGCTCTCAAGGGGTGTCTCTGGCTGCACCTCCCCCGAGCTGTACTCAGGTGTTGATTCGGATGAGACCTACGTGCCGTCGCAGGTGAGTGTTCCAGGGAGGGATTCTGTTCTGTCTCACCCACCTGCACCAGGGTCAGTACCCTCCATGGGGATATCAGTGTTGGCAGCTACGCCTTCGGTGGTTACGGATGCAGGGTCACACTCCGCGACATCTGATCCTGTTCCTGGGCCAGCAGATCAGAGGGGGAATGCAGTCCTGCAGCCTCAGGCAGTGCCGGCACAGCAAGGCGCAGTTCGCCTTGCCCCAGACAGGTGTGGTGCCCGCCGACGTGGTGGGCGTACGCCACCCGGCAATACCGCATGGGAGCAATCCATTTACGGTATGGCTACCCAACAGGCTGCATCATCCGAGATGATGGCTCAGGCCATGGATAGGGTGGCCACTTCCATTGTCCCCCCAGAAAGGCTGATGGAGCGACTAGAGCAGGCAACCGACTCCATCTGCCAGTCACACAGGGAGGACATGTTGGGGTCCAACAGGGACAGGCGGGCGGCACTGGCGACTCTGCAGGAGGCCATCTCCATTGAGTCCCAGGGCCACAGGGAAGCCCTGAGGCAGGAGCTCCTACACCTCAGGACGACTCTTGTTGAGCTTGAGGCTTCAACACACCAAAGGACAGAACAGCAGCTGGAGCGTCTCACCCGTACGCTCTCAGCTGAGATGCAGGCAACGAGGGCGGAGGTCCGGGCATCCCGTGAGTTGTTGCATGGGGACCTCCGCACACTCATCCTCCAGAACCAGACCTACCACACCCGCATGCTTGCAGCCATGGAGGAGCAGACTAGGGCCTTGCGTGGGCTGCCTCCCATAGTGCAACCACCTCCGGATGCAGCTGCACAGGGTGATAATAGCGACAGCAGTGATACTCCCACAATAGGGTAGCCGTGTGGGCCATGAGCCCATGGAGGTGTTTTATCTTCCCAGGATCCACGCAGGTGGGTTCTGGTGTGCATCCTGTCCTCGGACCTCCTGGGTGGCCTCCCCAACCCCCCCGGGCCCATCAAGGGCCATTTTTGATTGTTTCTTATTTTTATTTTTATTTTGATTTCTTTTATTCCCAATTTTTTTGGGACGATCTGTTGGCTTCGATGTGTTGGCTTCGATGTGTTGGCTTCGATCTGTTGGCTTCGATCTGTTGGCTTCGATGTGTTGGCTTCGATGTGTTGGCTTCGATCTGTTGGCTTCCGTGGTTCCTGTGGGCATACGCTGCATTGTGGCTGGGCACATGCAGGCTTGTAATGTATTTGGTTCAGATGCTTGGGTTTGAGTCACACACACCCCTCCTGCTTCCCGTTTCCATGGGCTTGCAAAGGGTGTGCCCAAGTGACAGTGAATTACACAGTGACGTTGGACTCCCATGAGCTGTGTGGCCAGTCTGTAGTCAATACTGTGTATACATTCATAGTGCATATTGCTGTTGTGTTGTACACTGCATGTTGCATTGATGTGTAACTCTTCTTCTGTGTCTACCTCCCAATTTGCAGGTCCCTTCCTCAAGTCCACACAAGGACCTCTAGTCTGGAGATGGGGACCATGTTGGCAGCAGTGCACCTACAACTCTACATGGCGCCAACACTGCACAGTTGGTAGTGGTGGGAGTGCAGGCATTTCCAGGTGGTGAGACTACTAATATGTAACATTTGTGATGTCATGTTAATGGTACTACGTGCTCAAGTATGTTGTTGGTCCGGCATTGCTGTGAGCATTTCAGGTGTTGCAGGTTTCTAATAGTGCCACTGTACATAGTGAGAGTGATGTCATGTTGTGGGGATTACTTTGTTTACCTGCAATTAGCATGACATGGCACGGTGTGTCGTGTGGCAGTGCTGGGGTTGGGTTGGCTGACATGGCACTGTCCTCTTGTTGCATTTTGCAAGTGGGTATTCATTTTAGCTGCTTCAATGTGTAACTTCACAAAACTGCATTGGTGGTGTCTGTGTGGGTAGGGATGCACACATTGTGACACTTCCAGGTGAACAATCTCAGGCTGACATGGAATTCCCGGTTCATTCTCCAGACATTCAGGATCAGTGTCAGGTTGAGTCATCATTGATTGTCAGATGGAATGTGCCAGGGCAGTGTGCACTCCACAGGGGTGTGATTTCTATGTGAAGTAATTAGCCACTAGCTGTGTACGGGCTGCCTCCCCCCGTGCCCTTTCCCCTCCCATGCGTAGCGGCTGTGCATGTGGTTGGGGATGTGGGGCCACCACCATGTCCACGGCCAGGCCCCGGCGTGTTGCAACGTTGTGCAGGACACATGCTGCCACTATAATCCTGCACACTACTGGGGGAGCGTATAACAGCTGCCCGCCAGAACGGTCAAGGCAGCGAAAGCGTGACTTTAGCACTCCGAATGTGCGCTCCACTATGCCCCTGGTTGTAATGTGGGCTGTGTTAAATCTTACCTGGGGTGGCGTGGTGGGGTTCCGAATTGGCGTCATCATGTGGGGGCTGAGAGGGTAGGCACTGTCCCCTGTGGAGGTGGGGATTGGTATCATTGGTGAGGTTGTGACCTTGCTCAGTATCCAACATGCATGCATGTGCAGTGGCATACATACTCACCAAGCAGCCATGTATCGCCATGCCGCCCAGCTTCTAGGTCCCGGCTTAGGGTGGACATTCGGTAAATGAAGCTGTCGTGGGTGGAGCCGGGATAGTTGGCATATACTGAGGTGATGATTCCCTTGGCATTACATGCTACCTGCACGTTGATGGAATGCCAGTGCTTGCGGTTCCTATAGATGTGCTCAGATGCCCTGGGGGGACGTAGAGCCACATGGGTGCAGTCGATGGCACCTAGCACTTTGGGGAATCGTGCCACTGCGTAAAAATCCAGGGCGGCAGCATGCCTTTCTGCAGGTGTTCTGGGCAGGTATATGTGCCTGCGGACTGATGGGCGTGCAGTCATGATGTTCAAGACCTGGTGTAGGCAGCGTGACTGGGTGGCCTGTGACACCCCACCCACTATGGCACTTGTCCGCTGAAATGATCCAGTGGCTAAGAAGTGCAGTACATTGAGGACCTTCTCCAGGGGGCTGAGTGCTTGGGAGCACAGGGTGGGTGATGTGAGGTCATCCTCCCACTCACTCACCAGGTCCAGTATGATGTGTGGTGGAAACCTGCACCTCCCATACACCTGGTCATCAGGCATCCCGAAAAGGCTGGTTCTGGGTGTGAATATTCTGGCCCTGACTATCCTCCTCCTCCTCCTTTGGTAGCCCACTGCCACTGCTGCTAGGAACGGTATGTTCATCCTGGCGTCTGAGCTTGTTATTGTTAAAGTCCGCAATTTATGCTTAGCGCGTGTTCTAGGCGAGCGTGTGACCCGCGCACCCCTGGAATCCAGTTCCCAGTCCAATAGCGTGCGGAAATTCACACGCACCACGGGATACAGCGTGTGACCCGCGCACCCCTGGAATCCAGTTCCCAGTCCAATAGCGTGCGGAAATTCACACGCACCACGGGATACAGCGTGTGACCCGCGCACCCCTGGAATCCAGTTCCCAGTCCAATAGCGTGTGGAAATTCACACGCACCACGGGATACAGCGTGTGACCCGCGCACCCCTGGAATCCAGTTCCCAGTCCAATAGCGTGCGGAAATTCACACGCACCACGGGATACAGGTTCGCTGACGTACTTGCGTGTGTAAGTGGCCGCGCACCCATTAAATACACGTACATAGGCCAATCGAGTGTACGCGCACTTTTGTCCAATTACACGCGATGACACTCTGACGTGCAGTATCTCCACGTGTGCCCCGTCATCACGTGCTGAGTGGGGAACACCCGTGCGGGTCACGTCACAGACGCGCTTACGCGCTGAGGGACTCTGGTCCAATAGAATCGCGTATGCGTGCTGACGCGCTTACGCGCTAAGGGCCTTTCCTCGGATTTCACGCTGACGTGCAGGATTTTCACGTGCCAAATCACTCCGTATCAAGCTGGCCACGCGAAAACACACGGAAGCCCATGCTCCTGCCCAGAAGGCCGAGTTACTGCCCCCCAGTGCCCCGAGCAGCCTCCCACGTGCCATCTGCTGCTGCCTGCCTGCCTGCCTGCTGCCACCGTGCCCTGCCATTTGGTGCCTGCACATCAGCCATCTGCAGGGGTCCAGTTGCTGTGTCCACCCCTGCTGGAACTGAAGACTCCCGACTGGGATTACATCGCTCCACAGCCCAGCCCCAGGACCCAGTTGCCCATCCACACCTGCCTCTGGGGTTGCCATGTCGGGCACTTCCACATCTGGCACCAGTGGCAACCCCAGGCCAGAGGGGCAGAGGGGCACCAGCTTCACTGTCACCGAAGTTGGTGTCCTGGTGGAGCATGTCCTGGGGCAGTATGATGCCCTCTTTGGATCGTCCCGCGCCAGCAAGGAAGGACGGCAGAGGATCTGGGCCGACTGTGTGGTTGCCATCAATGCGGAGGGGGTGGCAACCCGCGACGTCCTGAAGATCAAGAAGCGCTGGGAGGACTTGAGGTCCAGGACCCTTGTGAAGGCCCGGCGCCTCGTGGAGGGGGGCCGGGGCCGCATGAGTTCCATCCAGATGAGGGTCCTGGAACGCGTACGCCCAGCGCTCCACGCCCAGATCCTTGAGAGGGAGGCCCGTCTGGAGTTGAGCGGTAAGTGTCCATGCATTACTGTGTGAGACAGGGCATGTTGCGGGGTGCTGGTTCTATGATACTTGCCTGTATGTGTGCCATAGGCCATGTATGCATGTATGTGTGCAGGGACATCATGGTAATGCATGTGCGACCAGTGATGTGTGATGCACATGGTTGTTGCATGTGTTGAAATGCCGCATGGGGAGCCCTATTCAGATTTTCAACATGATAGCATGCCAGTCTCTGTACCTGGACATGGGTGGGGGTGAGGGATGGGTGCTGATGCCAGGTACATATATGGTAGCCATGTCTGTGTGCCTGACCTGCGTGTCTGTGACTTGTGCATGCCATGGATGCATGACACATGTGTGTGACAATGCAGAGATTCAGTAAAGCAGCCAAATTACCCTTGTATCCGCTGTGTTTGGTGTGTTTGGGGCCAGATGGATGTGACTGAGGTGAAGTGTGTGCATGTGATGGGCATGAGCCATGATGCATGTGAGTTACATATTATTGAATGTTTCAAGAGTCCATTGGACATGCATGGAAATGTCCATGGCATGCACCATGCCTGTTACTGTGTGTGTTTTGCCTGGACTGACCCATGTGTTGTGGAGGGACATGATGGAAGTGTACTTTGACAGTGGTGCTCATCTGCTATTGCTTCCTGTCTAGGGGACCATTGTACAGTGCCCTGATGCTTGTGTTCTTTGTCTCCCTCTACGCAGCGGCTAGTGAAGAAGAGGGCGGAGACGGCGCTGTGGAGCAAGGCGGCGGGGATGCCCCCACGGCTGCAGCGGAAGGGGTGGGTGAGCCCCCACAGGGGCCTGCTACGGTGGGAGACGGTGAGGAGCCATCCAGGTTGGTGGTTTGCACAGAGGAGGAGGAGGCCGCCACTGGGGCACACATGGGGTCTGGTGGGGGCATCCCTGCTGGTGCAAGTGGTGCAGTCCAGGGCCAGGGGCAGGAGGCAGCACAGGTCACCGTGGAGGGGCCTGTGCATGTCGCTGTCCCTGACCCTGTGAGTGCACCACCATGCACCAGCAGGGATGCCCCGTCCCAGGCCTGTCCGCAGGTAGAGGGGATGTCCATGTCACCTGACTCCCCTCCACCTGCGGACGTGGGAACCCCTGGCCGTGCGGAGAAGGTCCTGATTGGGGTCGCGATGCGCACGGCTGTGATTCGTGATGCCGTGCGTGCTTCCCGGGAGGAGCACGCACGTCATCACGAAGTGCACCGTGCCGACGTGGCCCAATTGGGATCGGCCATGTTCGGGGGTTTCCTGCATGTGTTGGCCAATGTGGCGGCCCTCTCCTCCTCTGTGCAGGCTATCCACCAGTCGTTCTCCTTGCCGTCTTCCAGCCCAGATGCCACCAGGGCCCCCTGTGGACCTGCCCCGACCAATGCAGCCAGCTCGGTGGGGATCCCATCCCTGCCACAGTCGGGAGTCAGAGATCCAGCAGGGGTGGACACCAGAGCAACTGGACCCCAGCAGATGGAGGATGTGACGGCATCATCGGGCAGGGCACGTGCACGACGGCGTCGGTGGTTTCCATCAGCCTGGATGCCGTCGTGCTGGCACAGGCAGTTGCGTCGGAGGCAGCAGCAGGCTCAACGTGGGAGGCATCATGGCTCGGGGCCATCAACATCAGGGGTGCAGGCATCGGCCGGAGGGCAGGAGAACCCTGGAATGGGAGTGGCTTCCGTGTGGGAGAGGTTGTGCCAGCGGATAGGTGCGGAGCGGCAGCGGGCAGAGGAGGAACGGCTCACGATGGTCAGGGCGGAGGACTCCATGCGGAGGGCGCTGAGGCGGGCTGAGTGCCTCGAGGGTCTTCGCAGGGAGTTTGAGCTTGACACTGCGTTATCCCTGCGGGACCTCGGGGCCAGGGAACATGCCCGCCTCCAAGCCATTGACCAGGAGTTCGATGATGCCCTGGCCCATGACAACAACCAGTGAGCCGTCCGAATAGCCCGCTGCCTTTGTATATAGTTGTATAGTTAGTGTTAGGTTTCCTTTGTTTTTTTGATTTTTTTTTGGTTGCGATTGGACAATGCACCACTTTTTTGTATATAGTTCACTTTTTAGTTAGTAGTCAGTTAGGTTTAATTTGGTAGGGCTCATGGACCCAGGATGATCTTCTTCATTGCCTTATTTTAATTTTTCAGATTATTTTCTTGGACATTCATCTTGTTTTGTTTGATTTGCTTTGTGTTTTTTCTTATTTCATTTCCATTCTACTTGCTGTTAAATACATATTTTTTTTTTATCTTCAATGTGTCGTATCATCTCATTGCTTTCAGGCATGTCATGTTGGGTGTTTTGTCATTCACTTGCAGCCATTGTGTGTGACAGACATGTGTTAAATTGCATTATTTAATTTGGGGGTGTAACATGTAATTGCCTTTGATATGTGGGTGGGTGTGATAGTTGGTTGGGCCTTTTGGCAGGGGAGGATGGGCATTACGGACATGATTGGGGAATGTTGGGACCCAGGTGCAGGGGGGCATGGATTGGACATGGGTGGGGGCCTGCTGGCAGGTGCCCCACAGTGCTGTGGGGTGGGGGGGGGGTGGGGGACATGAGTTGGACATGGGTGGGGGCCTGCTGGCAGGTGCCCCACAGTGCTGGGGGGTGGGGGGGTGGGGGACATGAGTTGGACATGGGTGGGGGCCTGCTGGCAGGTGCCCCACAGTGCTGGGGGGTGGGGGTGGTGGGAGACATGAGTGGGGGCCTGGTGGAGGGTGACCCTGGTGGCTGGGGTTTGGGGGTGGTGGGAGACATGAGTGGGGGCCTGGTGGAGGGTGACCCTGCACTGCTGGGGTGTGGGGGTGGTGGGTGACATGAGTGGGGGCCTGGTGGAGGCTGACCCTGGTGGCTGGGGGGTGGGGGTGGTGGTAGACATGAGTGGGGGCCTGGTGGAGGGTGCCCCTGGTGGCTGGGGTGTGGGGGTGGTGGGTGACATGAGTGGGGGCCTGGTGGAGGCTGACCCTGGTGGCTGGGGGGTGGGGGTGGTGGTAGACATGAGTGGGGGCCTGGTGGAGGGTGCCCCTGGTGGCTGGGGGGTGGGGGTGGTGGGAGACATGAGTGGGGGCCTGGTGGAGGGTGACCCTGGTGGCTGGGGGGTGGGGGTGGTGGGAGACATGAGTGGGGGCCTGGTGGAGGCTGACCCTGGTGGCTGGGGGGTGGGGGTGGTGGTAGACATGAGTGGGGGCCTGGTGGAGGGTGCCCCTGGTGGCTGGGGGGTGGGGGTGGTGGGAGACATGAGTGGGGGCCTGGTGGAGGGTGACCCTGCACTGCTGGGGTGTGGGGGTGGTGGGTGACATGGGTGGGGGCCTGCTGGCAGGTGCCCCACAGTGCTGGGGGGTGGGGGGGTGGGGGACATGAGTTGGACATGGGTGGGGGCCTGCTGGCAGGTGCCCCACAGTGCTGGGGGGTGGGGGTGGTGGGAGACATGAGTGGGGGCCTGGTGGAGGGTGACCCTGCACTGCTGGGGTGTGGGGGTGGTGGGAGACATGAGTGGGGGCCTGGTGGAGGGTGCCCCTGGTGGCTGGGGGGTGGGGGTGGTGGGAGACATGAGTGGGGGCCTGGTGGAGGGTGCCCCTGGTGGCTGGGGGGTGGGGGTGGTGGGAGACATGAGTTGGACATGGGTGGGGGCCTGCTGGCAGGTGCCCCACAGTGCTGGGGGGTGGGGGTGGTGGGGGACATGAGTTGGACATGGGTGGGGGCCTGCTGGCAGGTGCCCTACAGTGCTGGGGGGTGGGGGTGGTGGGGGACATGAGTTGGACATGGGTGGGGGCCTGCTGGCAGGTGCCCCACAGTGCTGGGGGGTGGGGGTGCAAGGGGACATGAGTTGGTGTTCATTAGTTCAAGGAGACATGTGCCTTTGCTGGGGGGCATGCCCATGGTGGGTGGGCTGCCTGCGGGACATGACCAGGGATGCAGGGTAGTCCCCTGTGGTGTGGGCTGCCTGCAGGGGCCGTGGAGGGTGTACAGGGTACACCTGGGAGGACCCACACTGTCAAATCACATGTGGAACTTCACGCGCACCCCTGATATACACGCGCCCAGGCTATTCGCGTGTGGAACTTCCCGCGCACCCCTGGAATACACGCGCCCAGGCTATTCGCGTGTGGAACTTCCCGCGCACCCCTGAAATACACGCGCGCCCAGGCTATTCGCGTGTGGAACTTCCCCCGCACCCCTGAAATACACGCGCCTAGGCTGTTCGCGTGTGGAACTTCCCGCGCACCCCTGAAATACACGCGCCCAGGCTGTTCGCGTGTGGAACTTCCCGCGCACCCCTGAAATACACGCGTCCAGGCTGTTCGCGTGTGGAACTTCACGCGAACCCCTGATATACACGTAGCCCGCTCCCCCAGACCCGATCGCGTGTGAAACTTCACGCGAACCCCTGTGATGCACGTACCCTGCTGAAATCGCGTGTTAGACTTCCCGCGCACCCCGGTATACACGCACACATATTTTTTGTCAGCGGGTGTCCGTGTTTGTGGGTACCCCTTTGCACGTCATTTTTCCTGGAGGGCCACAGTATGGGACATTCATCATGGCAGTATATAGGTGCGATTTGTTGGCGCACCTTTTGGCGCACATTTCTTACAGCCGCAGAGACGCTACCGCCTGCTTTCTTGTGGCGGTCGTGTTTGTGCCTGTGCGCTGGTTTGAGCGTGCGCTTTTTTCCCCTATTCTATTCCATGAATACGTGTTGTAGGCGAGCGTGTGGGCGTTCCGCGCACTTGTGCCCTGTACTTCCCCCGTGACGCCCACGTTTTGGCAAGTTGTTCCCCATTCCGAGTGTTACGCCCGTGTTCCGCCTACTTTTGTTGCGTGCTCCGCGCTATGTGCGATTTTCGCTGTGGCCTGTGCGATTTTCGCAGTGACCTGGCGCACGCTGTTAGATGGCCTGTGCGCCAACGTGCGCCGCGCACTTTTTATCGCACATCCGCTGGTTTTCTCGCGCACGGCCTTCCATGAATCGACGTGCGCTGCTTTTCGTGCGATTTTCGCAATTGCACTGCAATTTTCGCTATTCCACTGCGATTCGCACGTTTTTGCCCACTTGCGCCGCGCTAATTATTCCATGAATCGGCCTCTATATGTGTTGTCAGGATTGTTTGCTGCATTTCTGTGAAGTACTAACATTTCCAAACACAATGGGTGTGTACTGTGTAAGTAAATGTTGTCAACAATTGGTGGTAATTGAAATAGAATATTCATTGCTAAATTTGCATAGCAACTTACACCAACTATATTTGAGAATTTAAATGGTCCAGGTAGTTCTGTAGCTAACTGCTTTTTTTGGAGTTTGTCTTCCTTCTTTAAAGAAGTACCTGGTTTACTTTCTCTAATTGATTCTTTTTTGTTTGTGGTACTTGATGAAATATTAGTTTCTTTTACTCTCTTTGGAGGATTTGCAGTGACGTCCTGTTGCATTTCTGTTTGATTTAGTTTTCTTTTACAACATTTTAGTTTTTGTGGAACAGAATATGTGTTTAGATGGGGAGTGTATAGTGAGCGAAGTCTATTAAATTCTAAAATGCAAGGAATATCAGCGTTTACTTTACTTGCATCAAAGTTGATTAGAAATAGTTATGGTTAAGTTGCTGTTTCCATAGGAAGAGCACTTTTTGGGTGGCGTATAACTTCGCTCTCCCTGGACGGATCCTCACCAAACTCTGCAAAAAAAGTATTTGGGTCACTCTGAATTTTATTGAAAAGTTTGGTGAGGATTCCTCCAGGGGGCGAAAAGTTATAGGGGGGGTCCCAAAACTTTTTTTTTTCCCATAGACTGAATGGGAAAAAACTTTGTGCACCGCTATAGCCCGAACCGCTGGACGGATTTACACCAAATTTGCGGCAGGAGCGGCGGCCTGGTCCCAAAAGCGTGCTTTTGCAAATTTGGTGTAAATCTGTCCAGTAGTTTGACCAAAAATGACCAAAATGTAAGGCAAAATAATTAGTGATATCTGTGTTCGCTTCGTGGACGGACTTCCCTGTTCGCTCCGCGGACAGCACCCTGATTGGCCCATGGCCTTGCGTCATGTCCGCGGACATGCGATGTGTTCGCTGATTGGACAGCGAGGGGCGTGGAGCGCGTCAGATTTTCTGTGGCGGCCGCCATCTTGTATTCGCAGTCGACCGCGTACAGCGCAGTGAAACGTGGATAAAAAATTGTATTTAGTGCCGTGTGTTGGTGTGTAAGAGTGTTTGGGGAGGGTGGGGGAGTATGAGATAGGTTCAATGTTTTGTTTTTTTATGTGCTAGACATTTTTGTTGCGTTCGATTTGTCCGCAGAGAACACGGCTGTTCTGACATTTTGTAAATAAACTAAATGATGGGGTGTTTAGAGGACAGAGTATGTGTCATTTTTGTTCGCAAGGAAGATAAAAATGAGCTATGAACACTCGCGGTGTACTTAATTGTTCGTAAATACACAAACTGGGGGTGTCCTCAGGACGCTGTCCGTATTGTAATCTGTCTAGTTGAATGTGTTCTAAGAACACTCGCAGTGTCCCGAAATGGTTACAATTACACAAAATGGGGGTGTTATAAGAACGTTGTTTGTATTGTTCGTTGTCAGGGTGAAAGTGTTTTAAGACCACTCCTTTTGTCTGCTAATAGTACAATTTCCTAGGGGCGTCAACCGACTTTTTGTCCACTAAAGAAACGATAAATCCGGCTGGTGTGCGCCGACATTATGTTATAATCCTATGACTGGCGCTATTGACCTGGCTGACTTGCTTTTGCGACACTAAATCATATCTCCCGCCCCTAAGCCTGATATTATCAAAGCATTCATATTCCCCGCCTCTCTCCGTGACGTTACAGGGTGCGTAATCAAACACGCCCAGTTCTCTGCAGTCCTAAGTGACTTTACACAGAACCCGGAAGACAACACATATTATGTCACAACACAGCGTGCCACAATTCGAAATATGAAACAGTGATTTAAAAGCAAACAGCAAGATTGTAAATGTTGTAAAGTACATTTATTTGACATCAAATGGCAAGTTATGGTAAGCTATGAAAAATAACTCACGCCACCACCGTGCACTGCTAAAACTAACACCCAGGACATCAAAGATGACATCGCAAATGTCATTGATGAAATCACTGATGACATCACATGTCTATGTACTTTTCATGGAATTTGTGTATTAGGGATTTTTATTATAATGTTGCGAAAAAAGTGTCAAGGATATTGCAATAAATATCATACCGTTATTAGTGTTTTGAATGATGCATTGATATAAATAGCATTGTATTATGGGATTCTATCTAGTATACTGAGCTACTAATGGAGAAACATAGCATTGTGTGCAGAGTACAAGATGAAAGTATAATATTTGTAATGTTAATATGTTGATTAATGAAATAATAATTGTCCTGAAATGTTCGAAAATTCACAAAATGGGGGTGTTCTGAGGACGTTATTGGTATTGTGTGATTGCTTAGCTGTATGCAATGAGGGAATGGCACAGATAGTAAAGTGGACGCCGTCCGCGGACACTGCGGCTGTTCGTGGACAGGGCGTGCTACACCCGGGTATTTCCAGGAAATCCAACATGGAAAGAAGACTGTACGGATCAGCCAATCAGATGTCGAGGTTGTGGATTTGTGTTGAAAGAGACTGTGTGTGGTGAAGATGGCAGAAGTGGAGAAAGTCAGGGTGTTGGTGCTCGGAGATATGTTTGTGCATGGTTTACAGCAGTACGCTGAATGCAGGCATGTTGCAAAGAACTTTGATGTGAAAGGAGTGGAGGTGGTGTGGAGCAGTGTGCCTGATTGCAATGTACAGGGAATTGTACAAGTTTGTGAGGATATGGCCACGATGAACAGTCCGCATGTGGTAGTTTTGCACTATGGTGCTTTCCATTTGGGCAACGTCAGTGCCCCTACTTTGTTGGCTGATTTGGAACGCTTGGTTCAAGCCGTAATGAAGATCCTTCGAAATGCGAAAGTAATTTTTTCTGGATTACTACCTAGGGCAATATGGGACAATAGTTCAGTTTTTGTCCTCAGCAAAATATTGCTAGGTGTGTCATCAACCGAGGCATGTGTGCCTTCATGCTTAGAGCTGGTATGTTCTTCTGTAACAATGAGAATATTGATGCCAGTAATGCTGTTAATTTTAAAGAAGATGGCATTTCTTTATCTTTTACGGGAAATGCCTTTCTATTTTGGAATGTAAGGGTTGCTTTGGAGAAGGTTATGTGAAGATTTTAGGAGTAAAGTAAGAAAAAAAAACAAGAAAAAAAATACAAAATAACAGGTGTCTGTGAAGCATCTGTAAAAAAAAAAAAAAAATCGGCTCTTTTCAGAGCCAACTTCAAAGGGGAAATGGGGCACACTATTTAAATTTACATTCACCACGCTCAGATTTTCGATGTGTCAGCGGACATGGCGGTAGTCCGCGGACATGAAAATCACTACGAGGGGGTTAGTATGTTCTATGTTACATGTATATGAAGTCAGAGATATTATGGTTAAGTTGTGCTACTAAAAACCTATGAAATTCAGTGAAAAAACTTTGTTAAAGGGACGTTATGGTTAAGTTGCGCTACTAAAAACCTATGAAATTCAGTAAAAAAAACTTTGTTAAAGGGACGTTATGGTTAAGTTGCGCAAAACTTTGTTAAAGGGACGTTATGGTTAAGTTGCGCTACTAAAAACCTATGAAATTCAGTGAAAAAACTTTGTTAAAGGGACGTTATGGCTCAAAGTAAAACCGAAAAACCCCTGAAATTCGGCAGTTATGGTAACATAAGCAACCATAACTCGCGCCACCGTGCACTGCTAACACTAACATCCAGGACATCAAAGATGACATCACAAATGTCATTGATGACATCACTGATGACATCACATGGCTAGCTCTCCCTTTTTATCCTTTACTGACATATCGAAGCCACATAGTTTTCTTCAGTAACAGTCAGGAAGTAAAAATTGAAAAGGTACTATATTTGTAGACTTAGGGTCAAGTCACATCATATGAAACATATACATAGCGGAAGACACAGGCTTGAAAGAGAGCAATCCTTTCTGTGCATGAAGATAATCATTATGGTTATCAGCACTTTCTCATAGTTTTATTTTTATTACTCTATCTTCCCTCTATATGCTCATATTTGTATACATTATACTCACTCTCCTTTCCTTTGGGTGCAGTCACATCATGTGATACACATACATATGGTAAGTAGCAGCTTTGAAACAGAGCAATAGTTTCTCTGCATAAAGACAATCAATTAGGTTATGAACTCTTTCTGCTATTATTTCTGCTTTTTTGTTTACTTCACTGTCCCTGTATATACTCATATTTGTATGTGTTGTTGTCTCTTTGTGTTTTGTCTGTAATAATTATGTATTAAGTGGGTTTTATTATCTACTTATTACATGTTTCACAGTACACAAAACTCTAATAAGAAAGCAGTTATCATTTCAGTATTCAACATGGCAAGATTATGAATATGGCATCTTCATCATGTATGCTGCACACACTGCCTATGTTTCTGCATGAGTAGCTTAGTATACTGGATAGAACTTCATAATAGAATGCTATTTATATCAATGCATTGCTTAATGCACTAATTAGCTCATGATATTTATCCCAATGATCCTTGACAGTTTTTGGTCAACATTATAAGAATCCCTCCTACAGAGTTTTCATGAAAAGTAAATGCACATGTGATGTCATCAGTGATGTCATCAATGACATTTGTGATGTCATCTTTGATGTCCTGGGTGTTAGTGTTAGCAGTGCACGGTGGCGCGAGTTATGGTTGCTTATGTTACCATAACTGCCGAATTTCAGGGGTTTTTCGGTTTTACTTTGAGCCATAACGTCCCTTTAACAAAGTTTTTTCACTGAATTTCATAGGTTTTTAGTAGCGCAACTTAACCATAACGTCCCTTTAACAAAGTTTTTTTTACTGAATACATATATATATATATATATATATATATATATATATATATATTTATATATATATATATATATATATATAATATGGGGTTTTGGGCGGGTTTGGGTTGGGTGAGGGGTTGCGGGGGGTTTCCCCCCACATATATGTTACAATTGACCTTCACAATTCGGTCAATTGTGAAAAGGTCAATTGTCATTCGAACAGTTGTAATACGAACAATTTGTATACAACCATTTGAGACTCTTCTACATGTGTAATGAGGCTAATTTTCCAGATAGTTGACTCCCTGAAAGAAGGTTGTTCCTTGGCCACTGTTTGAATAAGTGGAGAATCTTGTTAACATTCCAAAGGGATGAGTATTCCGGTAGAGGGGGTTTGCTTACTTTAACCCCCTTGAGAAACCTTGGTACTGCTGGGTGCTCTCCTATCGGGACTCCATCTACTAACTCGTGCAGAGCTGAGATAGCTGACCTGTACACACCCACTGTACTAAAAGCTCTGCCTCTAGTAGGTAGGGATGCTAGAAAATGTATGACCTGGACTATAGGAGCTGAAATGAGAGAAATACTCCTCCCCCTGCATCATAGTTCCCAGGCCTGCCAAGCAGAATTATAGCTCCGAACTGTGGAAGGGGCCCATGACCCTTTGACAAGCTCTGTAGCATCCTCTGAAAGTCCTGGCAAACACCATCTGCGCCTGAAATTCTGCATGCTAGAAGGGTCAGCGTACAGTCTTGTATCAGAGGGTGCTGGTCTCCCACTGGATCGGATAGGAGATCCGCTCTTTGAGAAATCTTCTGTGGGAAATACATGGAAAGTTCCATCAAACTGGAAACCAAGCTTGTGATTTCCATTTCGGTGTCACTATGACCAGTTCCACCTTGTCCCTGCGCACTTTTGCTAGTGCCCTCTCCAGCATCGTGAAGGGGGTGAAGGCATAACGGGTGTGACCCCCCCCAGCTGTGTAGGAACAGCTTCCGGATCCAATCTCCAGCTGAGATATCTCGGCATGTGAGCATTTGGTCTCAAAGCAAATAGGTCTTTATGCAAAGGTCCCCACCTATGCTGTAATTTGTCCAAGACTGAGCTGTGTAATCGGCAGTCGCTGGAGTCTATTAAGTACCGGGAGTTCCAGTTTGCTACTGTATTCATCGCTCCCAGAACATATTCAAAAATGCTTATTTCGATCCTAGCCACAGTTCTGTTCTAATGTTTTTAGAATTTTAATTGACTACGTTGAATTCACCTGATATGAACCTTATAGTTTTTTATTACTTGTTATATTCTTTTCAGGACTGCATTGTGTAAATTGTTGTGTTTGCCGTGCTAGAACCTGTTGCTCTTAGTTAGAGTAAGTGCAACCGTCGTACTTGTTGCAACAAAGAACTACAAATACCAGCAGTTTTGTAGTTCTTTGCTCGCACTTATTGACACGTCAGGCGCGTCAGCGCCGGCGCGTCTGAGACGGTTTGTGGCGGTTCGTGGGGTGAGTACCTGTACCTGCACTCTCCCCTGGACCGAACGGTCCGTTATTTGAACTCCTGCTCATAGACTTCTCATGGCATCTTGTTGTGACCTCGTGCTTTCTATTGCCCGCAGTCGTAGACTAAGGATTACGCAGAGCGCACGCAATCTTTCTGGACAACATGTTGCTCCTACTCCCATACCTATGACTCTGGTCATAAACCATAGCCACAGTAAACAGACATTAACAGTGGAATCTACTGATCAGCCACCCCAAAGTCCACTTAATTCCCATCCTAAGATTGCAAAAACTATATCTGCATCTGCTGGGACTGGACTGAAATACCTATTACTTAATACACGCTCCCTGGTTAAGCACTGTCATGAGGTAGCAGATCTCATTGTTCAGGAAAAAGTGGATATATGTGCACTTACCGAAACATGGCTGCATGACACCGCTCTCCACTCCTTATTATTGGCCACTCCAACAGGTTATTCCTTCTTCTATTCCGATAGACAGGAAAAACATGGCGGAGGTGTGGCAGTGATCTATAGAAGTACCATTAATATACACAAATCTGTCAAACTAGTCTTGGATCAATGTGAAACTCTCTTTCTCAAATTGAGCCTTTCTGCTACAGTCTCTCTTAACCTCTTAGTGCTCTATAGACCACCTATTGATACTCCTTCTTTCGAAGAACAACTGCTGGCTTTTATTGGCAACTTCTGTAAACCTCATTCACCTACTATTATACTGGGTGATATTAACCTCTGGGCTGACAATCCTTTGATGCCTTGTCCACTTCCCTAGCAGATTCCCTGTTCTCTTTATCCTTTACTCAGCACGTTAAAGCCCCCACTCATACTGGTGGCAACATACTGGACTGGGTAATAGCTAAAAATGTCCCTATTATTAACATTGATGTTAATCCATGTATCTGGTCAGATCATTTTTCCATAATCTTTCAAACCAACCACAATCATATTTTGAGAAAAAATAATCAGCCTATTTTACCTGTTATGTCAAGGAATTTACGCAAAGTCACCCAAGAGGCCTTTCGTACTACGGTCTTTCCTCTATTACCCTCCTTAGAGATGACCGTGCCACTTGGAGACTTTGTAGCTAACATAAAATCCGCACTTGATACCACACTGGAAATATTAGTCCCACTTAAACCTTCCAACAAAAAAAAGGAAACAAATGCTCCCTATACTCCATTCTCAGTTGAAATTACTGAGGCCCGTTCTAAAAAAACGCCAAATGGAACGACAATGGCACAAACAACCATCTGAGTCTAGTCTGAACGCCTATAAGCAGGCTCTTCTACATTATAAATCTCTTATTCGTTCAACGAAAGAATTGCATCTTAATTCCATGATTTCTAAAGCCAAATCTAGCTCTAAAGAGCTTTTTGTTATTCTCCAGGAGCTTAAAGGTTGTACTACCATTTCATTGCCCCCGGCAGACAGTGCTTGGTGTCAAAACATCCACAACAGCTTCCCTAATAAAACTCTAACTCATCAAAACAATATTAATTCTCAGGTCAAATTATTGACTTATACCGCATCCATTCTAGATAACGTGGATTCGCCCCAATGATTCTCATGCCTTTACCTTTAAACCTGTTTCAACACCGTCTGAAAACTCAAACCCACTTCCTGTTGGGGAGATGTCTTTCCAGCCTCCTTATTCAAAGATCATATCCATACCCTTGCCCCATGGGTCACTACCTTTGTTAACAGATCTTTCAGTGAATCATATGTCCCCGAAAACATAAAGGAAGCATGGGTCACTCCTCTGCTTAAGAAGGAAAATCTGGATCCTGCAGAGGCAGGAAATTATCGCCCAATCACTAATGTTCCCTTTATGCTGAAAATCATAGACAAGATTGCCTACTGTCAATACCAAACTTTTGTCGAGGAACATGATATTCTAGCCTCACAACAATCTGGGTTTCGCCCCAATCATGGGACTGAGACCGCACTGTTAGATTTAAAATCTTAAATTGCTGATCTTGTTGACAAAGGGCATACTGCCCTGTTATTATTATTAGATTTATCCGCTGCGTTCAATTTAGTCGATCATCAACTACTGGCGGATAGACTAATCACAATCGGCAAATGTTCCCCTGAAGCCTCTGCCTGGTTCAAATCATTTTTGGGTCCACGGAACATGAGAGTTACTAAGGATAATGCTCACTCCATGGCTTCCTTACTATTATGTGGTGTTCCACAGGGCTCATGTCTTTCGCCTCTTCTCTTTAATATCTACTCTCGTCTTCTCTGTGCTCTTTTGTCAGCCCTAGGCATTTATTTTGCCAATTACGCTGACGACACGCAGGTTGTTATTAAACTCACTGGTGAGTATCTAAAAGATGTAGAGTATATTAACTCCATCTTCACTGAAATCCAGAAGTGGATGGCATTAAACTCACTGGCCCTCAACAATGCAAAAACAGAGCTGTTGATTTTAGGTACCCAGAAAAAACTGAAGAAACTTGACACAAAATATGACAACTTTCTGATTGGCCAACATATAATTCCCGTACCTAAGTCCGTAAAGACCTTGGCCGTTTACTTTGACCCGCAGCTATCCTTCACCCGTCAGGCTAATTACCTCAAATCCTCATGTCATTATTATATTCAGCTTCTATGGCAGATTCGTCCGTATCTGTCTAAAGAGAACCTTGCTGTGATTGCAGCCGCCATTGTAAACTGCAATCTGGATTATTGTAACAGTCTAATGATCGGTACCTCCCAGGCCAACATTAAAACTTTGCAGATTATACAAAATAATGCAGCACGCGCTGTAATGGGCCTTAAGCGCAACATGCACGTCTCTGACGCCAGGCGCAGCCTTCATTGGCTTCCTGTGAAACAGCGCTTACACCACAAAGGCCTTACTACTGTGTTTAAATGCCTTCATGGTCAAGCTCCATCCTACCTCGCTACTAGGATCAAAAAGAAACCTGTCACCCGTTCCTTGCGCTCAAGTAGCAACACCATCTTGGTTCAGCCCCCATCTATCCTGAAAAGATTTGGGGGTATTAGCTTTGACTCTTGGGCCCCGGCTCTCTGGAACGCACTCCCTAAATACCTTACTAATAGTGAGTTCTGCCTATCTTCAAAAAGCAATTGAAGACCTTCCTGTTTGACAAAGGATAGGTCTCTTCTGTCTTTTTAGCATAGCCCTCTCAGTATTGAAATCAGTCTTCCGCTATCTTTTCCTCATTCTGCTGGTCTTTGTGAGGTTTGGGTTCACTAAGTCTCCATGTCTCTTTGTTTTCCTTGTCTGACATTGTTTTTTGTTGTCTGTCTCTTTCCTCCTTTTGTGTGTGCCGTGAGGCCTATGGGTTAGTGGCGCAATACAAGGATACAGATAGATAGATAGATAGATAGATAGATAGATAGATAGATAGATAGATAGATAGATAGATAGATAGATAGATAGATAGATAGATATTCGGCTTTGATCGAGAGCTTCCTCTCTAGACAAAAGTGCCAGAAATCCTTTGCCAGTTCCGCTAGCATATTGGACTTTGTACCCACCAGCTTGTTGATATATCTCACTGACGATATATTGTCAATCCGTAGTAGGATGCAACATTGTGCCCTGTCTTTGATAAATGCTTTGACTGCAAAGGAGCCTGCGAGAAGCTTGAAGCAATTGATATAGAGAGCTAGCTCCTTCTGAAACCATTTTCCCCCTGTCTGAATGTGGCCGCATCTGGCTCCCCAGGCTGACCTGCTGGCGTCTGATTCTATAATAAGCTCTGGTACATCTCTGAATATGGCTCGGCCATTCCATGCTTCCATATTGTGGAGCAACCCGAGAAGCTCCGTCTTGCTGTCTTCGTCCAGGGGTACCTGGTGATGATATCTCCACCCTCTCTGCAAGTACCTGATCTTGAGGCTCTGGAGAGCTCGATAATGTAATGGGCTGGGAAAAATTGCCTGGCTAGAGGCTGCGAGGAGTCCAACTATCCTGGCTATATTCTGAAGCGATATAGTCGGTCTCCTGAGTGTTGTTCTCAGATCTTTCTTTATGGACCTTATCTTTGGCATCAGGATCTCTAGTGTGGCCTTCCTTGTATCTATCGTAAAGCCCAGAAAATCTATCCTCTTGCACGGTGTCAGTGCTATTTCTCTGTGCTGATCAGAAATCCTAGCCCTGAGAGCAAGGATGTCGCCAATTGCACTTGCTTCTGCAACCTTTCTTTGTCTTCTGCCATAAATAGGATGTCGTCCAGATAGACGATCATTTGAATTCGCTGTTCTCATAAAGCGGTCGCAAGGGGCATCATAAGCTTGGTGAAAGCCCATGGTGGTGAGGCTAGACCAAATGGCAGGATCTTGAATTGCCATATCTCGCCTTTCCATACAAATCTTAAGAAGGGACAGTACTGTGGTGCTATGGTAACCGTCAGATATGCGTCCTTAAAATCTAGATGCGCTAGCCAATCATTCCTTCTGAGTATATCTGCTAGCGGATGGATTCCTTCCACTTTGAGGTGTCTGTATACTAACCAGCTGTTTAGTTCGTTCATATTGGTGACTGGTCGTATCTTGCCCTTGCGGTGGACCAGAAACATGTTGCTCAGAAACCCCGCTGTGTGTGGTTATGCTTCTCTATGGCATGTTTGTGCACCAGCGTTTAAATTTCTCTATCTAATAACATAGTCTCTGCTTGCGAGCTGCACATGCGTGGCAAGGGGTTTGGCTGTACTGGGGTCTCTAAGAACTCTAGATGGCAACCCTGAGTGGTTTGTAAAATCTATGCGTTTTATGGGGGCTCCGGCCAATTGTGCATGAAAAGCAAGGTACTCCCGCCTACTGGGGGGTATCTCACTGTTAGCCCTCTCATCTGTGGCACTGTACTGATGTCTGAAGTATCCTCTGCCTCTGCAGCCTCTGAATCCTCTTCCTCTGTTTGGAAAGAAGGCATCTTGCTGACGAGTTTCCCAGTATCGGGCTCTCGGGCCCTGTGGCCGTCTGTTTGAGTTGTATCGGCCAGTCGAACGGCCTCTGTATCGACTGGCCCCTGCAATAACCCTTCCGGGGAAGACCTTTCTTTTTGATGCCTGTGCCTGCTCCAGGGTGGTATAAGTTCCCACAAATGTGTTCATCTCCTTCACAAACGTGTCTCCAAAGAGCAAACCCTGTGCTCCCTCCCCAGCTTCATAGGAGGCCAGGTCTCTGAGTTTATTGGCTATCTTTAACAGCATTGTCCTACGCCTCTTGGCTGAAATTGCGCTGTTCACGTTCCCTAGCATGCATACAGCCCTCTGGGCCCAGCATGCCAAAATGAACAGGTCTACTGGTTCCACCGTGTCCTTGGATCTCTCTGCCAGGTCCATGATTTTTGTGATGGGCCCTGTCAGGTCCAGGATCTTCTAGCAAGACCAAAATGCACGGTCCAAACCCTTCCTGGCATCCTTTCCTGGCTTAGTGACAAATGTCAGCATTTTAGTGTCAAGTTCTGGGGTATCAGTTACCTTTCTGGTAAGTTCAGGCCTAGGGCATTCTGCCATGAGACGGATCCTGGTTTATTTTTCCAGTGGTTTCCGTATTTTCTGAGACATGTACAGAGCCACTCTTGGTGACGGGGTCCTCTCCGTGGATCTAGGGTGTCTAATAGTATGTGGCTCAAACATATCAGATATGTCATCTTCATTTGGCGTACTCTCTACTATGCTGGCTTTATTTTCGCAGGTTGGCTTGCTCTGCGATTTTATGCTCTCTTTATCTAGACTTCTGCGTCATCCTCCTGCTCCTCTTCCTGATCGAACTACTCTGAGGATGAAAGAGTTCCCCTTATGTTTTTTACCCCTGGGGTAGGGATATGAGGCAGTGTACTGCCTATTTTTAATAGAAAAGCTTTTCTTTTTTCCCCATCGATGAGCCTGGGGGTGGGGGGGTAGAAGAGTGTTTTCTCTTGCAGGCCACTTTACTCCCCCTAGTGGTATTTTCCAGAGGCTTATTAGTGGAGGTCCCCTCACCTAGATCATCATGTAAGCCAGCTCTGGTTCCCAATATGTCCTCCAGGGCCTGTAATCTGTCCTGAAGGGGTTGTACTCCCTGAGCCACTGCTCTTACATGTGAGTCTCCCAATACTTTTTAAAAACGTTGGGAGAGGTCTATCTCCTCCTCCTCCAGGACCTACTCCTGTACTCACTCCAAGCTTCATCTCCCCTGTCACAGGCCATACTTTCTTGATTTATGTAGAGGGCGAGCGCGGCTGAAGGCAATAATAGCCTGTCAGATTCGACCGGGTTGATGAACCAACAGCTGCAAAGTCGTGCGTTTCAAATTTGCCTTCTATTTTTTTTTTCTTTTTGCCAATAAGTGATCTGCCTCTGTTTTACTGATGAAACTCTGTGAGAATGCTTGCTCTCTACTCGTGGAAGCTCGTGGGCGCTGTAACGTCTCTCCCATTCGTTTTCGGAACGTTGGAGAGAAGGCAGTTGATTGCGCATGCGTGTACAGCTAAACAGTGCGTCACCGGCTCTGACAGACGAACGGGTCGCACTGAAGAAGCTCAGCTCGTAATTCTGTGACGATACGACCAAAGCCCAATACGAGTGGAAATTTGAATAAATACGCGCTTCTTTAATGTCATTAACACTGCGCTCGACACTGGATGTTACATATTCATCACTATATCACTGCTATAGTGCGCGCTAGGCGCATTCTGTCTACGAATAAACATGTAAACTATCTATAATGGTAAAGGAAACTAAAAGGCTACTTAACTGTAGGGTAGCAGCAAAAAAGAAGAGGGAGGGACCTAGAGCAGCAGGGATTTGTACCAGCAGGGAGCCTTCTTTGGACAGCAGGACTGAGGCTGAGGACTACTAAGCTGCTAGGTCTCATGGGGGCTGTAGTTTGGACAGCCTTTCACATCCTGTTTTTTGTTGGTTTGTTTTTTATGCCTGTTTGGCTCTTTCAAACTGTTTTAAAAAAAAGTAAAAGATTTAAAGAGCTGTTGGAAGCAGTAATAAAGGAGATTAAGCATAATGCTCGCCTCCGGTCTTGTCATAGAATCCATATATAAAGATCATATAGTGTTTCGCGCCTTGAAACACTTGTGTATAGGCGCGTTACAAATACCATATCATATCATATCATATCATATCATATCATATCATAGTAACCAGAAACTAAAACATTTTTTCTAGGTGAAGGGAAAGTGTGAGGAGGATGAAAAAGAGGTGGGAGTTAGATTTCTGGTAATATTGGTTGCATAGTTAGGGAGAACAAAACCTCTTGATTTACCTTATAGTTGCAGAGCAACTTGCAAACAGTGAGACTGGTTTACTTGAAATCACAATCTTTATGTATGTAATCTATGCATACATGTACTTATGGAACACGGCCATATATAAAAGTTTATTTATAAATTGACAATTTGAATTGAAGTGTATTCATGGGAAGGGAACATGTAAGGAGGATGAAAGAGAGATATAGGATAGGTTTTCTTATTTATTGATATCTTTATAATTGTATTATTCATGTTATGACATTCCATTTATTTAGACAACACATTGATACCATTCTCGTCCATGTCACTTTTCCTCATCTACAGGTTCCAACCACTGCTACCCCATCACAGTCCCTCTTCTTAATCATAGTGTGTCATCCTCACTGCAGCACATCCTCTTCATCCCAGTTCCTTGTCCTCAACCCAGTCCCTGTCTCAATTAATCATCTTTGTGGTCGCTAGATAGCACATGGAGGTTGGCCTTAAGCCATTCCCCAGAAGAAATGACCAATGCCATTGAACCCAGGGCATGGCAAGTTGCCCAAGGGACATCAAATGGGGAAAAACATGGGGCATAGCTCAAGAATACCCATTTATAGCAGTGCATATTACATCAGTTATATGAAAAGAAACATTGTATACGTATGGATGGTATGAGGTGTAGTATAACAAAACCCTTGAAATTCTGTGAGAACAAATGTAGTTCACTGACAGTTAAGATGAATATGTTCAGTGCAACAAAACCATTGAAATACAGAGATAAACCTTTAGATGAAGAGTTAACAGTGCTAGCATAATGCAACAACACCCCTGACATTTGGCAGGTGTTGGAACCTGTTCCACTTAACTATCAGCCACTTGTTGCTCAACCCATAAGCACAGTGATGATATTACAAATGGCAACACCGCCCCTATCAACCATCAGCTCAACCAGGAGCTTTCAACTGTTGCTCGACTGAACTGAAATTGAGCACTAGTTGAGATTTTCATATTCAAAATAGATTGCAAAACTCCTTGCAATCCTTGTAATTGGTCAAACAAAGCTTCAATTCAAGTGAAGTTGAGCTTAACAAATTGAGGGTTTGTTGATCATTTGTTTAGTGAAAGTGCTCAACTCAGAGTGTTCAACTTCTTTAAAAACTTCAATGAGACTAATGCTGGTGCTCAACCTACCTTGAATGAATGCTTAGTGAAAGCTCATTTACATTTCTTGCATGGGTGGTGACATTACATATTACATCAAAATAAATATAGTAGATACTTTGCCAGCTGGATCCCAAAAATTAGAACACTCTATTAACCAGCACCTCCCATTGGCAGTAACAGTGACTTTCTGGTTGAACAAATGGAAATAGCAAAGTTTGGAAGCCAGATAAGTGAATTATCAGATGTCAGCAAGCAGAAGGTCCATAGCTTATTTAACCATCCTTTTCTGACATTTGCTACCTCTCTGTTAGCCAGATAATGAACATTTATGTATGCAATATATTTGTGCTGGGTATTTGAGCATTTATTTCATGGGAGGAGCTAGCATTAATTTGCTGTTTTGTGCCCATTGCTGTATGCTTGTATTTTCTTGGGCGTACCAAAATGTATAGGAATTTAAGTGTTTTGAGTTTTTTTTGTAGAAAGAGTGTATAACGAATTTTATAAACAATAATCTGTAACTTGAGAATTCCAGTAAATGATTCAAACAATTCTAATAATGTCTAAAGGGTATCCGCTGTGGAAGTGCTCACTACTCTGTTTTGAAGGACAGTGACTCTTATTCTAAAAGAGCAGAAGCCATCAGAGTCAATACAGTGCACAACACTAGAAAAAGATTCCCAATGCATACAATACATGTATAGCACTCTTAAACCTAGAATTAAAGGTGTATGCAAAAGTATTAGCACTTTGCTTCCTTGAGTGAAAAAACAAAACATACATTTTTTGGCCATGCCATTGTAACTGCCACTTACCAACGTTAGGCTTAAACAATGTATTTTGGAAAGGTTCTCTTCCTCTGGTGAGATATAAAGTAGTTTGATGTCAGGAAACCCTCAATAAGACAGGCTCTAGCATTTTGCCATCAGCCTAATTCCTGTCTGAGGTTGAATGCCATAGGTTCTTCCTTATTTACCTGCATCTGATAAGGCAGGAGAGGGGTGCTCTTTCTCTGCACTTCTCTTATTCTATCCTTAGGAGCGGTATCATGTATCACCAGATCTTGTAAAGATATCTCTAGTCCTGATATATTATTATTTTCTTTTTAAATGTTTATATTAATCATATGATACAATCAAACAAATGAGTATTAACATATCATACAAACATTAAGAATTCATCATTATTTAAAACTCTTATTAATTATAATTCTTAAACCTCTACCAAGCCAGTCCTCTGAACATAAACATCTCTTTACATCAATCTCGTCCACAAAAAACCTAATTTATCCATCACATTCATTGTTTCTAAACTCAACATATATTCATGACCAGAGGAAAACCTCCACCAAAAGTCCTCGGTGTTTAGCCAGTCTACAGAATTCAAAAAACGCCCAAAGATCTTAGTTCTTTTTTTCAATATTCCAGAGTATTTGATCAAAATATGATGGGTTGTTTGTTCCATCCTCCCATCAAATTCTGTACATCCACTTTTAAATTCTGAGTCCTTCTGACGGACTGCTAATAATTGTCTAGTGTTTAATACGTTAATTCGAAATCTCAGAAAATCTCCTCTTCTGCTGGCATTTGAAAACATTCTTAAGTATGTTGGTAGAAAACCCCTAGGTTTATCTAACAATGAAAATCTCTCATGTAACTTATAGTTTTGTAGGACCTGTCTCAAATTGATCCAGTCCGTTGTAAATACAGCTTTTTTAACAGCTGGTGACTTTGCCTCTAGTGCCTCATTCAATTCTTCCAAATAAAGATTGAAGAGGCTGGGGGCCAAACAGCACCCCTGCCTCACCCCTCTTTCTGTTGGAATTTCCTTTGATAGATGTCCTTCCCCATCCACCCACACCTGAATGTATGAGTTTCTGTGCAGATGTATTATTAATGAGAGGAGGCCAGGTGGAATGGCCCAACCTCTCAGTTTACACCACAGGGGCCCTCTATTGGCTGTATCAAATGCCTATGATAAATCTACTGAGGCAATACATAGAGGTAGATTGTCTTTTACCCATGCCTCCCCTCATTATACGTATGATTAGGCCATTTAAAGACGTTGACATTTTTTTCCTGAACCCAATCTGTTCTTCACACAAGTTCTCATTCGAATCTGCCCAACATTCAACTTCTTTTTGGATGACTCTTGCAAACAGCCTGCTATCCACATTCAGTAGGGCAATCGGGCAATCGGGCAGTAGCCTGATTATCCTTTTTATAGATTGGGATTATTATTGCCACTTTCCAACTCTGATAATTTCTGCTGCATATCTATTCTGAAACATTATTAACAGAATTTGCGACCAGAAAACCACATTTGACTTTAAAATCACATTTGTGAGAACATTAGGTCCCGCTGCCCTTAAGGGTAATGACTTTTTTCTGATTTCTGATATCTCTTCCCTGTTCAGATGTAATGACTATTGCCCTTTATCTTTTGGTCCTTTAAAACTATTTCCAGCATTTTTATAGAGCTCTACAAAATGTTTAATTCAGTCCCCTTCTGTCACTGAATTGTGATTGAATACCTTGGTTGTTCTTTTTCAACCCCCTGAAATTGTATGCATTATTACAAACTAGGTTACTCCCTCCATATGTTTGGTCTCTCAAGTATTTGGACCCCCTCACCCAATTCTAATAACCTGACTTCAAATTTTTGTAAAGTTTCAAAAAAATCACTGATGATTTACAGTTCTTTCTCAAAGTCTTTATATTTTTTATTTAATCCTTCTTTTTAAGCCAGATATCCTCATAAAACCATGGGAACAAGCTGGACTCAAATTATGACCCATGAATATTGGTTTATCATGGGACCAAATTAATTTCATGAAGTTCTCTGTAGTAAAGGCTGATTCCAAATGTTTGCCCTCCGAACCCACTTCTAGTTCCTCTAAATTTGTATTCAATTTTGATCCCTCCCCCCTGAAGTTTGACATCCTGTTGCCGGTCTGATTCACTTTCAATTTATAGTCATGTATTGTGCCTCCCTCAGTTCCTGTTAATCTAAATTGAGCAAATAGCATATTGTGATTGCTCTTTGCAGTGTTCTTAATTTCCATGCATGAATATTTCTGGAGCATAGCTCTTTATAAAACCAGGCAGATTTAGACATGTCTTAGTTCCATATGGGAGCTAGATGTAGGACCTCAATTATATTTCCATTCCCTATTAGTAGATCCCAATCATACATATACTAACTCCAGAGCTTCCCATTTTCTTCTGAACGTCTTCAATTAATTAAGGAGAGGAAGACAATGGGAGTTTAATCCCCCACTATAATTGTACTTGCATCCTCATTTAGATAACGTACTTCCATTAAGTCCTCAGATAATTCTGACAAGAATGAAGCCAAGTTGGAGTGTGCAGGGATCCAATATATGTTAATCAGACCTATTCCACCCTTAGTTTCACTTATACTGCAGTGCAGATTAACATCCAGGATACCTGGATATTGAGTTTTCAAAATATTGACCTTTATTATGCTAACATTATGCACAGCTATCAACATGCCACCTGATGGCCTACCTCCCTTTGGTCTATTGGATTGCTGATCGATTATTGAAAAACCATTGATATTTAAACTTGACCTTACCCAAGTCTCCTGCAATGCTATCAGGTCATGGTATACCAATATCTCTTTACATGTTGGTTGTATTGTTAGTGAAACTTCTGACGCCCCACGTATTCCAATTCAGCAACCCTATCTAACTATCAACTAGAGACACATTTTACCCTCCCTCAATTTCTGGAGGAATTGGGCAAGCATGTATTGCAAACCAGCCTGTGGCCTAAAAACAGACTGTGCACATGAGCCCCCAATACAATTCTCATTTGTGTCCTCTTGCAAATGTATATTGGTCTGTAGCTCCTGGAGATTACTCATAATCCCTGTGGAGGCAACCTCTTCAAATATGACTCTTTTTTTCATTTCAGGTGTTTGTATTGTGACTTGTTTTACTAAATCAAGGATGTTTTTCAAACCCCCAATAAAGCTGTCTCACCCAAACTGGACTTCACCAATCTACACTACTTTTGTGTTCTCATTATACGGAAAGTGAATGCATTTGATATATTGGGATGAAAATAAATAGAAGTCAGGGATCTCTCTTGTGATCTTCAATATTGGCACTCTATTTAACACCAAACAGTCATCTACTTGTGACTTTCCTTGTTGCCAGAACCTTGGCTGAGCAAATTCAGAATCCTTCCTCCTTTCTGAAAGCTCCAGAGAATGCTTGTACATAGATTCAGTGGTTTGATGTTCCTTAACCTTTCCTTGGGGGGAATTTGCTTGGAAAGATTGTCACTTTCTACATTGCTTGATTTGGATTGGATTACACCTGACACATTTCCAGAACCTGAAGACTTATTCCTACCATAGTAGAATATGGGCTCCCAATTTCCCTTCAGTAGTAAGTTCCATTCTTGCTGTTTTCTTTCATCATTATTATATCATCATCCTCAAATCCTATCTTCCCCTCAGTTTGTGTTTGCACTGTTACATTCCTTCTCCATATTGTGGTCTTCTTACATTTGCTTCCCTGGCTCCCTAATCCTGACACACCCAGCTGTTCCTTACTAACCATTAGGTAGTCCATCTTTCCAACCTTTTCCAGTACATTTCTCCGGACCTTGGTCAATAGGATCTTTGTCCTCATCTACCAGATGTTCCATCGATGACTGGCATTAAACCACTGATGCCATTTCTGAAACATCACTGAAACATCACTGAACGGTCATTTAGGCTGCCTTGTATATTGATTTGTATAGTCTGCATTCCCCTTTCAAAATTACTAGTTCAATTGATTGTTCTCCCCAAGACTTTTCTCACTTGCTTATTTTGATCCTCAGTCGTTAGATTCTGCATATACTTTCTTGAGTTCCTCTGCAGTTTTTTCCTTCCTGTTTTTGACTTTCCCCTGGCATTCCTTTGCCTGTCGTCCTCATTATTTAGATGAGAAGAACCTAGTAATTTTGAGCTCCATTTAACTCCTATTCCAGAGGAATACAGCTCCCCTTTGAAGGTAGCTTGTTCAATCGATTGTTCTCCCAAGACTTTTCTCACTTGCTTATTTTTGTACCTCAATCATTAGATTCTGCATATACTTTCTTGAGTTCCTCTGCAGTTTTTGTTCTTCCTGTTTTTGACTTTCCCCTGGCATTCCTTTGCCTGTCGTTCTCATTATGTAGATGAGATGAACCTAGTAATTTTGAGCTCCATTTAACTCCTATTCCAGAGGAATACAGCTCCCCTTTGAAGGTTGCTTGTTCAATTGATTGTTCTCCCAAGACTTTTCTCACTTGCTTATTTTTGTACCTCAATCATTAGATTCTGCATATACTTTCTTGAGTTCCTCTGCAGTTTTTTCTTTCCTGTTTTTGACTTTCCCCTGGCATTTCTTTGCCTGTCGTCCTCATTATTTAGATGAGAAGAACCTAGTAACTTTGAGCTCCCTTTAACTCCTCTACCAAAGGAATACAACCGCCGTTGCAAACCTCCTGCTGCTCTGCTTGTTGTTCATCAGCTCGTGGGAGCACAGTTGTTGACTTTACTTGACTGAAGCCTTCATAGAAGTGCAACTCTTGGTATGAGTCTGATCTGACTGCCCTTAAATGCAATTGTAGGGCAGCTGAGCAGAAGCTGAACTCTTCGGGCAGATCCTCTGACAATCTGGCCTGCCGACTCCTCCAAAGGCAATAATGACTGTGCATCCGTTCCAAGAAAAGAGTCTTTATTCAAGCCTGCATCTCCGCACCATCAAGCAAACATGGCTGAACTTTTCAAAGTATTTAAGGAACTGTCCAATTCTGCAGCAGCCTCTTCTTCTGTCACACCCACCGGGACCTTTGCTTGGCCCTGGCCGCACACTTCAACACAAAAACCCAAGACCTCCTTTTCTCCCTCTCCCCCACAGCATGCAGCAACACTAGTGCCTCCCTTGGCCTCCCTCCACTTCCCCTCTCTTCTCTCTCACCCATCACACCCTATGAGATTGCCAGACAAGTCTGGTCTATGTAGTCTTCTTCCAAACAGGTGGACCACTGCCCCTCCAAAACCATTAATGACAACATTGACTCCCTCGCCCAAGCCTTCACTGATCTCTGCAATCTCTCTTTTTCCACTGGAGTTTTGCCAACTGCTCTTAAGCACTCCCTTGTGCACCCTCTGCTCAGGAAACCCTCTGCCGACCCCTCCATTCTGGCAAACTACCACCCTATCTCTATCACTCCTTTACTGGGCAAACTCTTGGAGAAGTTGGCTATCTCTCAGCTGACCCTCCACAATGAATCTATCCACGACCATCAGTCTGGCTTTAGAGCATCCAGAGGCATGGAAAACACTCTTCTTAACACCCGTGAATACCTGCTCTCAAACCTTGACACTAACACTCCGTCTGTCCTCATTCTCCTTGACCTCTCCTTTGCCTTTGACACAGTTAACATCCTGATTGCACGTCTCTGTGACACCTTTGGAATCTCAGGTCAGACTTTGATATGGTTAACTTCGTTTCTCTCTGACTGCCCATCCAAGGTGGAACTCTGAGCCTTTCTCTTGACTGTCACTCTCTCTACTTGTGGTGTTCCCCAGGGATCCAACCAATCCCCCTGGTTCTTCAACGTCTAAATGGCTAACTTGGCAAATGTGTTTGCCATTTTCACCTCTAACTTCCAGTGTTACGCAGATGACACACAACTATCTTGCAGGCTACCCTCAGCTGCCCCCTACTCCTCACTAATATCTGACTGTCTGTCCACTATTTAGTCATGGTGTGCTGCAGACAACCTCTGCCTCACTGCCAGTAACACTGAGATCATTCTCATTGGGTCGCCTGCTCCCGTTTGACCACTTTCACTCTGGCCGGCCTCCCTTGGCCCTGTGCCCACACCCACCTGCGAGGTGAAAATCCTCTGGGTCATTGCTCTCTTTCTCATCCCACATTTCAGACATCTCTAAAATCAACTCCACCTCCTCAGAGGTACTCCACCTTTTCCCACTTTCCCCCAGTGGCTCACTGTCTCCAGAGCCCTGGTTCTCTCTTGGCTGGACTACTGCAACAGCCTCTTCCTCAGCCTCCCTGCTTCTGTTCTGCACCCTCTATAACTCATCCAGAACAGAACCATGAGACTTATCTTTGGCCCAGGGACTGCATCTCTCCGGTGGTTGAAATCTCTCCACTGGCTCCCCGTGGCTGCAAGGATCAAGTTCAAGACCCTTTGCTTGTCCACAAGGGCTTCTGGGGCCTGGGACCTACCTATCTGTCACAATACCTACCTAAATACTGTCCCTCCCGAGCCCTCTGCTCATCTACCTCCAACCTTCTGCGAGTGAGCTGGTTCTCCAAGCACAGATTTAAAGCGAGATCTGTATCCTCAGCAGGGGCCTCTCTCTGGAATAACCTCCCTTCCGTCCTCCACCTTGAGCCTGATCTCCTTAAATTCTGTAAACTCCTCAAGACTTTCCTCTTCTCCTCGTTCTCTCTCCCTCTGCGCTGCTAACCTATCTCTCTTCTTTCCCTCTCTTCCTCCTCTTTTCCGTACAGCCTGCTGACTGGCCACCTGGTGTACCTCAAAATCCCACCGGTCCCTGGCACCCCGCCAGTCCTCTCGCACTCGCCTCTGGGCCCTGCACTTGCCTCATCATCACTGCACTTGAGCTTTGACCCAAGACTGGGGCTCTCTCTGCACTTACCCCAGTCTCCAACGACTGAGTGCGCTTGGAACCCGCCTAACCCCCAGGACTTGTCCTTCCCTCCACCTTCCCCTGCCCTGTAACCATCTGTGCACTTGCACAATCCGGATGCACCTGCCTGAAGATAATCTGTCTGTTCCTCCCTGTCTTCACTCCTTAATTGGACTTGGAAAACTGCCAATCGTCGTCAGACCTATTTGCTGTTGTCTCAACTGTTCATTGTATTATATGCACTTACTCTGCCTGTGCAAACCATTATCATTTCAAGGACTGTTATTTTATCCCCATGCTCCCACCCTCCATGAGCGCTTCGAAACAATTGCCTGTGCATAGGCACTATACAATATAAACATTACCATACCATACCATACTTCTAGTACATGATGAGACACTACCTGAACTACCACAGTAGCACTCGTACCGATCTCACTTGATTTAACAATTTTTTGAAGTCAGAGTTGTTTTTGATAATGTTTTTTTTAAATAGATCCAATCTCCTTACAAATCATTCCTATTTTCTCATACATTTTTAACAATGCTTGTTCTGTATTAAATTGATTCTCTTTTTTCAACCTCTTTTTTTATCCTTTTCTTCTTCAATTTCCTGTACTAACAAAAAAGCAATTTTAATTTTGCTAAGTTGTAAGGAATTTTTACCAAGGGTTATTTTAATATTTTCATACAATGACACCAAGGAATTGAGAACATTTTAGATATTGTGGGAGCTGATAACCTAATTTCATAGTCCATTTCCGATAGAGTTTTGTGAAGATACAAGTGGGAATTCCCGCCCTGGTCTTATTATTGAGCTTAAAGAGCAGTGTTCAGTTAGAAATTAGCAATTATCATCCTGGTTCCTATTCAGGGCTAATTCTAACAAGTTGATTGTTTCTCCTTGGTTTGAATGATGTCATTGTGTAAAGTCTCCTCCCATTGTCATTGCTGATCCTTTCTGATCAGCAGTGCCAATATATTGATCTTTTCTCCAGAATCTCCAGACCTGCTATAACTCCCAAAAAACTTGCACCACTCATTTCTGCCCCTAAAGTTTTATTCTGATGTACTTTTCTCAATGTATTATGAATTATCCCCATATGTCGGTCTCCTCCACCCGCCTCTTAATTGTCCCCCCCTCCAGCACTATCTGAAATGTCGTCCGGCCCAGTACTATAGTTGCATGTTTTGTTCCTCATCTCCATTTCTGCACCCCTCTCCCTCACCTTTAGTTTTTCTTCGGCTCTACCAGAAGTGCCATTAGACCTAGTACGGTAGAAGCCTGTCTGTTTCTAATCCCTTCCCACTCTCCCCCTCCCTTCCTTATCTATGTCTTAGCTTTTGCACTATCTGAAATGTCGTTAGGCTGAGTACGATAGTTAATTTCACATCCTTACTTTTCATGGCCTGTAAGAATGTCATTGTTTTTTCCCTTGTTCCCTCCCTTACCTTGAAGCGCCTTGAAACACAATGTTTCAATGTTTTTTTACTAAAGGTAACCCATTCAGAGCTTTCACATTCAATGGTTGCTTTATTATATCCAGTGTGACCTTTTTTGAAGTTTTAATCACTGCCTTATCCAAAGGAATTGATATTCCCAGCGGTTTATTCAGCAACAATTACAACAAAGGATTTGTGGGCATTGATGCTCTTGACATTGTTCTTATTTTAATGTGTGGAGTACCTGAAGACCTTTCCACTGTCAATATTGAGTCAGTTGTCATGTGTAACAGAGACTTTTGCAAGAGATTTTGTCTAATTGGGGTAAATTTGGGATTTGGCAGTATTTTCTTACTGTAAAAATATTGGCGGTAACTTTGCGATAAACTAGCCTTATGTTTAGAATGGGTTTGGCATCACTCTATTTTAGTGACTATATCTTATTAGATTGTATTGGCGGTAGTTTTAGTGGTATCTTACCTCGCTGTATTTTCAGGATTATATTATTCTTATGATATAGTGGTGAGCATGTTTTTTTTTCCCATAACCCCATCATAAAACAAACCTTTCCTTTCTATTAGAATGCCTTCTAGTCGCCTGTAGAGAGCCCCAGACTTAGAACACTCCTGAGAACCCAATGAATTTATTCAAGGCACCACCTATAGTTTGTGGCTGGCATTACTGGTTTATGTACATCCAGTAACCTATGTGCCAGATTAGGCACCCCTTCCCATCAGCATGCAAGGAAGGACTCACACATTACATTGCACACACATCCTTTACCTTGTAGATATTTAATACTGACTTTCTCTTATTTGCTATTTCAATTACAGTGGTAAATTGGTAAATGTAGTACTGCACTGACATAAACCTCCCCTCTGTACTTCACTTACATAAATAATTCACAGACGCATGAATGACACTAACATCTCAGTTGTTTTTATATACATTTTGTATTGCATGCCATTTACAATTCACAAAATCTTACCACATAATATTTACAGTATCACCTGCAAGATAAAGGAACAAAACAGAACAAGCAGATATTTTGCAAACATGAATTTATGTTATTACACTTTGAATATAGAGAGAGAAAAATAAACATACAATTATTTCTAACTTCTCTGCACTGCCAATGGATTCTAGCAACACACACACACCATACTTTTTTTTTCCTCACTTGGCACAAATCTCTTACCAAGGCCAGTAATCTTTGAAGTCCCTGCACTACCTCACTGCGTTTCGTTGTCCCACTCCCAGTGCGAAATTCCTCTGTACAAGTGTGTGGGGAGCGCCAACTGAATAGATTCAAAGTCAGCGCTCAACCCTCTGAAAACCGCGTCTGTCTGTCTCCTGAACCCAGCACAAACTGCAAACTCTCCTCACTTTTCTTCTTCAGGAAAACTCTGATTCAGCCCTTTGTTGATGTGGCTTGTCTGCCTACAATTTCTAGCAATCAAAATAAAAAGAATGTGCCCTGTGTCAGCCTTTGTTTTCAATACAATGAAGACTTGATTCCAGAGCTACTGTTTCCTTTTGCTTCCTGCATATTTCTGTTCTCTACAAGCTGAATACAATGCTATTGTGCATTTCCTCATAGAAAAATTAATTTTAAACAGTGCACCCAAAATATGGATTTTACCTCATTGTGCATATAAGACTGCATTATCATGTTAGAAATGAGCACTTTAGTAAAGTTAGTAATTTTAATCAGTTATGTATTCTAATGTAGTCTTCACACATGAAGCATCCAATACACGTTGTGCACCTCATTATTTAAACCTGGGAGCACACTAGTTTTTCTATGTGTGCTCTGAATGCCTGAAGTTTCAAACTGGGCCTGGCTGTGTACTTTGTATGCTAGCAATAGTGCTATATATTATACACTGGCAACAATGCTATATACTATATGCTGGCAATAACCCCATTTATAACCTTACATATACCCTCCTTTTTCCGACAATTCTGGCTAACTTACCCATAATTGGAGGAAACCCGAATTCTTCTTCATTTTTCCATAGAATGTATGTGCATTGGGATAGCTTTCATTTCCCATTGTTGCTAACATTATAAGTAACATCCTCATCTTTATAGACAAAATAACCAGCTATCCTCCCATCACTAACACCAATACTGCCAAGCACACCATAGTGCATTCCACCCAGGTTCCCCATTAAACATATCCACCTCCATTACACCCAGTCTACTAACTGTAATGGTATTCTTCCTCAGATTAATTTTAATGCTGTGCTTTTCCTTATGACTCAATACAAATTCTACATCCGGGTCTATCGGAAATGTATCCCTTTGAAAAAACTCAATATTTTCCACTTGGCTTTCCCAAATATCATTTGCAATATGGAATAGTGTTAGACCCCCAACCGAGAAGATTGTATCTTTTGGAACCTGCAAGTAAAATACATTATATTTCAATTGCTTGACAACAAACGTTCCATGATTCAAATGGGTAACAGTGTAATTTTTCAAAGAAGTGCTGACCAACCATCTATTTTTAACCAGTTTAGCTTGTGCTAATTCCTCACCACCCAAATTGCGAATGACCACATCACATCCCCCTGATACACCTGGGTCACTTCTATTTCCCTTTTTGTGATCCTCTCCATCATCTGATGGACAATGTCTTGCGAAAAACAAAATATAACGGTATATGTCCTTGAATTAATTGGGAAATAGCAGTTTGAACCTCCCTTATGTAATTTGTCAACAACATATCAAGAGGATTTATTACATTCATAATATTGCTCAATATTCGGTCATGTTCAATTATCACCTTTGTGCTGTGTTGTAGAATTCAAGCCTGTTCATTTAGTAATACAACAGTCTCATTAATAAATTTCACTTGCTCATCCAATGCACTCCGAATTCCATCCAAAGCCTTTGGTACTCAATGTCCCTACTGAAATGGCATTAGCGGTTGACATCGTAGTACCTATTACAGCTCCAATAACAGACATTACCAAAGAGACCACAAGCAGTACTGCCCCACTCTTTCCCCTCCTTTTCTTTATATCCGCTTAATTCACAAATGTCTTTTCTAATTGCATTACCATGTCTCTTTTTGTCTGCTTAACGTCCTCTTTTCTCAATTCTAGCCAATGTCTAGTCTGATTGGTCATAATTCCAGTTTTGTTAATAAATCTTTCAATCAAATTGTCAGGGTTCATGGGTATGTAAATGTTCTGGAAAATTAACCTCCTGTTACCCATAATAAACCCATGTGCTTCCTCCACTGCAATGCCAGATGCTGGTCCAGGTTCAATGATAACCTGTGCTCCTGTGGCTTTAAGACACCCTTCAATCATAAGGATCATCATCCATGTTGCTGGTGCAATCATCATTGCCATCCGTCCTGCAGACCTGGTCTTCGCCCCACCTGTAGCTTTTTTGGGACTTCCTCCTGTGGACTCCAGGACTCCATCATCTCTCGCATCCTTCAGTCCTGCGACCTCCGACCCCAACCAAATGTCAATTAGTATTCTAAACTGAATAAAAAAGGGACAGATTAAGTACATAGCATAATACCAATTTCACCCTTTCTACCACTTTGCCAAACAAAATGTGGTCCAAAACATTCCGATTGACTGTTCCGACATCTGCAACTTAACACATGTTAGAGAGAAAACAATAATATACACATGACATTATCATACATCAAAATATTTTTTATGTAGAATATTTCAGCATTGTACCATAGTAAGTTAACCTGATTCAGCACCCTCTATCAATATTTATTACCGCAAATTTCTCAAATGTGGTATTTTATTCTTCATGTATCTCCACAATAAACATTATATCAATTTTGTTTGTTTTTATATGGCATGAGACACTATGAAAATAGTCACTGTGGCCCTCATTACGACCCTGGCGGAAATCAACCGACCGGACCGCCATAGCGTAAATAGCGTTTCCGCCATTGCACGATGGAGCAAAGTGCGGCTCATTCCGACCCATCGGGCATGAGCACCACGCCATGGCGGAAGTGCAAAGTCCGCAATGGCGGAAATGACCCCAAAACGGCCCACACCGCCGCCGTACGGCGCCCTAGGTGCAATACCGCCACCCATCTTAGCGGACACCGCAGTGAGCGCCAACTGGAAAGTACGGTGACCGTAAATATACGGAAACGGAAGTAAAAGCATGGTCCCGGAACGGGAAACATCACGCCGTACACCTATAAAACCACAAATTCCACACAACCATTAAAAATACTACCCTGAGACACATCCCAACCCGTCATCCACCCTAGTGAAACCAAGAAAAATGGGAAAAGTAGCGAAGAAAGCGTGCGACCGCAAGCGGCAGGTCCACTTCTCCCGTGAGGAACTCACCGTGCTCACAGAGACCCTCCAGGAGAATGCTGCCGCCGTCTTCTCCACGCAAATGACCAGGACGGCACTTGCGAACAAGAAGGCCATATGGGCCCTGGTGGCACAGCGGGTAAGTGCGGTGGGGACCGCACCCCGCAACCCACAGCAATGCAGAAAGCGATGGGACGACCTGCGGATACGCGTCCGTAGCATACTTTCTGCCAACCGCAACATTGCCACAGCTACCGGGGGAGGATCGGAATCACCCATCAAGTTGACCCCCTGGGAAGAAATCTGTGCCTCCACCATTGGAATGGAGAGCATAGAGGGAGTCGGAGGGATGGAGAAAGGAGTGCAGACATCCGAAGAATCAGGTAGGTGTCCCAAATAAAACAATGCCAAAACCACAATGTCCAATCATGTGAAGTACCACGTGCCCACATAGTGCAACAGTAACACATGTCCAGGAGAACGTCCACATACATAGGCCTGATAGCACACTTTAAAACTCACATCAAATACATAAATAATTAAAAATCCTAAAAACACCCTCTACACGTGCAGCAGGCACACCCTAACTGCAGGCTGCCAAACAACTGCACCCTCACTCCACACACAAATGAAACCACCTCCAAGGCCCCGACCCAAATCACCCTCAGGTACCACCCCAATGCATGTGATACATTGCCATTCCAATTCCCACAGACCCATTAATAACGCTCGCCCTCCTTTACTCCACCACAGGGTCCGATCCAAACGACGAGCTCCAGGACACCCCTACCAGCACACCTGCAAAGAAGGCCAAGACTAACGGCCAAAGACCCTCCACCTCAGCTGCACGCATCAAGACACGGAAGCAGCACAAATCAAGTGGCAGCACAGAGGAGGGAACTCCAACAGGCACCCCAGCAGCCAGCATGCCCACAACAACACCACCACAGGTCCCCCCAATGGATGCCACAGTAGGCACTGCTTCTGGTGGCAGCAGCACCATAGGTGACACTGCATTAATGGCAGCATGCTCCGACACAGAAAACGGGGATGTCGAAGTTAGATCCATCCATGACCTGTCTCAATCCCCCTGTCTGTTCCATCCCGTACACCATGAGGATACCACGCAGGGGCACCCACAAGACGATGACTGGCCATCCCCCACAAGCCCTGTGGCAAGGCAACATGAGGTGATCAGCCACTCTGTGACACCACCGCAAATGGCCATGGCCCAGCAGAGGCAACAGTCCCTCGACCAGGTAATCGTGCAACAGCAGCAACTGGCCACGCTCCTCAAGGACCATGTCGATGAATGTGGGGGCACTAAGGCAGACATAGAAACATCAACTGAGACACTTAGGGCAGAAATGGAGAGAAGTACAGAGACACTAAGGGCACAAATGGAGAGTAGCACCGAGAGCCTGAGAGTACAAATGGAGAGAAGCACCGAGAGCCTGAGGGGGGAACTGCATGCGACGTCCAAAGACGTATGTGCCGAACTTGCCGCAGTGCGCCGTGTGCTCACTGAGCTCTCACAAACCCTTAGGGACATGCATGGACGTGAGCAGGCAGAGACATCATCCGTTGCAAGTTCCGTCCAGGGCAGCCCCCAACGTAGATCTGGGAGGAACCTGCGCTCCACAGGCAGGGGTGCCCCTGATACCCGCAGAGGGGGCTTGCAATAGCGACTGCCCACTGACAATGAGCATCTTTGGACACTGGTGTTCGGGGGGGAGGTAGGAGGGTGGAGGGGGTGTGTTGGGCTCACTTGGGTGGCGGGTCGATAGGGTGTTTAACATGATATCACATATGCCATAAACAATGCACGATCATCCAATGAGATGTGTGGACATTGATCTTTGTGTACGAGGCCATTATAGGCGTACAGTCCATATTGTGCATGTTCCAGACACACACAGTGCCACGAGTCCCGTGTCCATGTATCAGCCACCAGGCGTGAGTGCTAGAAGCATGCATCTATGAGATGCTGACGAATGTCACGGCCCTCCTGTGCCTCGCAGACTCCTTGAGGTGCTGCCACATCCCCACCCTCATCATGACCATCTTCAGGTGCTTGCAGTTCTGCGTCAGGGGGCATGGGCACATTTCTACGTACGCACATGTTGTGTAGCATGACACATGCCATCACCATCTTTGCAACCTTCACATGGCGGTACAGGAGTGCCCCGCCAGACCTGCTGAGGCAGCGGAAACGAGTCTTCAGTAGGCCGAATGCCTGTTCTATGACTACACGGGTACGTGAGTGGGCATGGTTGTAGTCCTCCTCATGCTGGTCCCGTGGGTTCCGGACTGGTGTGAGGAGCCATCTCTTCAGTGGATACCCGGCATCACCTGTATGTGGACAATAAACAAATTTTGAGAAATGCCATTGCTACGTACGCACCCCCCCCCCCTTCCTGCCAGGTCATTGCCGCATCACATACCCCACATCATCATGCATGAAATGAGACTCACCGAGTAGCCAGGATCTGTTCCCTGCGTGTCGCTCCATGTAGCGTGGTATTGTAGAGTTCCTCAAGACCATAGAATCATGGGTTGATCCAGGGAATCGGGCACAACAATGTGTAATGATCCTGTTGGAGTCACACACCATTTTTACATTCAGAGAATGAAATTGTTTTCGGTTGCGGTACTGGGCCTCCATGGCATGTGGGACGACCAATTCCACATGGGTGCAGTCGATGGCACCAATGCAACCCGGTATGCCGGCAAGTGCATGGAATCCCACTTTTGTGTTGGTAATTTCCTGCTCCGAGCGTGGTAGAGAGATGTAGTCGTCTGCGTGCTGCAGGAGGGCATCGAGCACTTGCAATAGTGTCCGTGAGAACAGTGGCTGTGATATGCCATGCAACTGTCCGACTGTGTGCTGGTAGGTGCCTGTGGCCAGGAAGTGGAGTACAGACACCACCTTCAGTAGGGGTGGGATGGCGGTTGGGCTATCTATCATGCTGACAAGGTCAGCCTGTGTCATGTCCACAATGGCGGTTATGGTGTCCCGGTCCAAACGGTAGAGGGTGTGGATCTGCTCATCAGTGAGGTTGAACGGATGTGCTCGGAGGCGTGGGATTGCGGGCTGCCTGCGTGGTGGTAGTGGCTGTGCTGGCGGCCCTTGCTGGCCCTGCCTTGCCCTCCTCCTCCTCCTGCGTCTCCTCCGTGCGGCCGGTTGTAGTTGGTGTTCGTCTTCTTCTTGAAGTTGGAGTACTTGCAGTGCTATCAGGTTCCCCAGGGCTAACATAGCTAGTCCTGCCGGTAGCATTTCGGAGTGGGTGTGGTTGTGGGAGGAGACTGGGTGTGCAATTTATTTTCAGGCTGTATGGCCTCCACCTGTGGTGATTCATTCCACCTGTGCAAGCTGCTCTCCCCTTTGGGCGAGCACGTCCCGCACACAACGCTGCAATTCGACGAATGGCATCTTGCTATTACAATCATGTATTTGTACCCGATGGCAGTGTAACATTGGTTGATATGTTCATTCGGCTATGGTCCCATTGTTTCACATACTATCTTTGCAGTCGCGAACAGACTTGTGAAGGGTCAGTGGAACATAGTACTCGAGTAACGGTGGACCCTCATGCAACACTGTACCGAGGTTCACCGACGGGCGGGGCGTCCCATTTGTGAGTGAAGGCAGTTGCCATTTTCACACACAGCCGCACTAGATGGATTAATTTGTGATTTCAAGCGGCCACAGATGCCTTTTCGACGTGATGTTGCAAATGAGGAATTCGAAGGGCGGCGCTTTCGGTTTTCAGCTAGCGGCGAGGAGATGCCCACAGGTCTGAGTGCAAATATAACGTTCTATTGTTCAATGTCCTTGGGACAGGGGCCATGGCGAGGATGCAATGATTGATATGAATAGTTTGGGATGCGCAATAGCGAAGTGGGCGATGAGGCCGGACGTTCCCAAATACATGTTACTTCACAACACTGGAATTACGGGCTGGGGCACAGTGGATTTTGCAGGCTGCATAACGCACAGACTCAATGGAAATTTCACATGTTATGTGAGTATGGAAACAGGCGTTTTCATTACGGGATGAGGGAATGATGTATGGATGCATGGACAGATGATTTGATACAGAGTTTGCCATGTACAGGGCTTCTTGGAATCTATCCGCCTCCCCTGCGCTATGTGATGCAGGGCTGCCATAGTGGGACCATCGTCTATCTGGCCTTGTTGAGCCCTCCCTGTCTCGACGCACCTTCAGACACTTGTGTCTATGCACGTTACCAATCCCATCTGATGGATTCTGTTTTAACAGACGCATGCACAGGTACACTCGTTTGTGATAGTGTTTTCACCTCGATATAGATAGTTATGATTCGCAAGTGGTTTTTGGGTGGTGATGATCCTTTGGAGTGGGCTAGCATGCATATGGCTGTGGATTTGGTGTGATCATTGAAGTGAGTAATTCAAATGTAGTTCTGATGGCCATACTATTCTTTTTCATTTCATTTGGTTGACAGGTATCTCCTCCCCTTTTGCCACTGCCATCTGTATGCCACTCCTGCAGATGGATTTTACTCCCGACACCTGCTGCTTCGTGTTAATCAGTGGAGCAGCATTACGATCTTATGGGACGATCGCCAATGGGCCACATGCCCTTACGCAGTACTAGTGGCTAGGAGCAACATTTCGGCCTTTCAGCTGGACTAGTGCCTCCCTATTGGGACGGCCCTGCGGTTCTAGGCGCTTCCATGTTGCCTTTTCATACGAGAATGTAGCCCCTGTGTACCATGAAGGAACAGGGCGTCACACAAGAAGTAGCTGGTCATTTATTGCGGATGCAGCCCACAATGGTGAAATGTGTTTTGGAGTTCATGGCCTAATGGCTGTATGGGCTTGGTGAATTTGTTGTGCATTAAATTTCTATTCTGATATTAACCGTGTAGCGTTCTTCTTTGCAAGTGATGTGGCATATTCCTATTTGGGGAGCGATGTATTGTGAGGAGATCTGCATTGGGTTCCAGCTTTGGAGTATAGTTGCGTGGTACTGTGCTGGGCGCGTTTGCCTACGAAGCCCAGTGAGGTCAGGGATAAGGGCTGCCAATATGACTGTTTTGATGATGTCATGCTCAGGGGCGGGGGATTAGCTTTTGTGTAACAGATGCCGGTCAGCCAGTTGGATTGGTGGAATGATGTGATTATCGGAATATTGCTGGTCACAGGTGCCTGTGTTTGCGTGCGTTTCTTGGTGGGAGACTGAGGTCATGTCCATTTGTATAGCTTCTGTATTCGTGCCATCTGTGCCCTGCAGCTCCCATTGGCCCCTCTTGAGATTCATTTGTTCGTTGGCAGGCATGGATGACTAGTACATTTCACTGGTTGCATTGTGTGACTTCATTGCACCTACGGGGAGTTGTACAATGTGGCCAGGGAGCGGTGTACAGGCACTCAGTAGGGCCGTTTACGGTTGGTTCGCGATACCGTACTTCTCACCATGGCGGAATGGTACTTTCCGCCGTGCTTGATGGCGTTAGGTGCATGTCCGCTAGGGTCAGAATTCGCGTACCGTTGCGCCATGGTGGTAATTACGGTTTGGCATGGCGCGCGCGCGCGTACTTGGTGCAGTTAGCGTTGGCGTTCACTACGGTGTCGCTAATGGCATCGTACTTTGCGGTGACAAGTCATGATCGCACCGAGCGCTATTCGATGGCGGTATTGCATTTCCGCCATCGTTTTTCGATTTTCGCCAGGGTCGTAATGAGGCCCTGTGTCTTTCTCTCTATGTACTCAGGGCACTTACACTGTCTGTACTTGCTCAAGCCTCCTGATTTCTTTTTTGGGGTGACAGGGCTTAATTTGGTTAACATGAACAAATGTTTCTGTCACCAATTCACCCTCTGTCTTTAATATCTTGTAAACTACTGGGGACACTTTATCCACCATCTCAAATGGACCATGCCATGCTGCAAGAAATTTTGAGTTTTTATCTTTACTTTTTTCTAAAATTAAACTTATATACCCGATCACCTACATTATACTCTTTCACAGATGTCTTTTTATCATAATATGATTTTGCTCCATCAGCAGCTCTTTCCAAATTTCGTTGCACAAATGCAAATGCATGTTGTAAATGCTTCCTATGTTCTTCCAAATATTCGTGAACTTTAGATGCTGCTCATGTGTCCTGTATAATAAATGTTGTGGCAGTACCATTCCTGTTAACACCTCATGAGGTCTGATACCTCTCGCTTTAGCAGGAGTATATCTGATTGCCATCGATACCAGAGGTAATCGTAAATCCCAACTGGAACCTGCCTCCGCTACAACCTTCTTTATTATCTCCACAACAGATCTGTTCCAACATTCAATATTTCCAGAAGAGGCAGGCCGGTATGCAATTTCCTTTTTTACCCTTAATATCTGCCAGACCTTGCTCATAAAGGTGCTTGTGAAATGACTTCCTCTGCCTGACTCTATTCTTGTGGTAACCCAGATTTTGAAAATATATGATTTACCAGCAACGTAGCTGCTGTTTGCGCACTACAACCTAATACAGGAATACATTCTACCCATTTCGACATCAAACAAACCACGGTCAAAAGATAACAGTTTTCCCTACTTGACCTCTTTACAGGCCCTACATAATCAATTTGTAAATCTGACCATGGAAGAGTTAGACCTCTTTTCATCAGTGGAGCTCTGTGCATTGGTGAAGCAGGTTTAAATTGCGCACATGCCAGGCACCCCCTGGTGTATAATTCCACATCTTGGGACATATGTGGCTAGTAAGCATAATCTTTCAGTATTTCTAAAGTCTTTTGTGAACCCCTGTATCCTGCAGTTATTGCATCATGTGCATGGTGTAGCATTAGCCCTATGAATGAGAGGGGTACCACCCACTGTATCTGTCCTGTTATGGATTCCCTGATCATAAGTCCATCCTGTAGTCTAATCTGTTTTTTTATTCTTTAATAACACCCTCAACTCTTCTTTTCCTGTACAATCATTTTCAGTTAAAAGATTTTGTTCAGGATCCATCAAATACTTATAATAGATCCCCAATATTGGATCATCTTTTTGCGCCTTAATCGGATCTTGATCTGGTGTATCATGTCTCCATTGCACTACGGGTTGTTCAATTTCTTTTGTAGCTTTAGAGCTTGTAACTGCATCTATTTGTATTTCACCAATTAAGTGTTCAATGCGTAACAACTCTCCCATAACAGCCCGAATCTTGGCTAATTGATCTGCTTTATCATTTCCCTCCTTAACTTCTCCTGGAGTTTTCAAATGTCCACAAATTTTCCTCCAGTATACTGGTAAATCATTCTCTGACACTAATTTGTCTATAGTGTGTATCATTTTCCCATGCTTGAGGGGCTTTAATTATATGTGATCATGCCTCTTGATTTCCAGCCAGGCAAATATTCTACAAAGCTATTTCGTGCATGATCAGAATCAGTCACCAGGACAATTTCACTGAATTTATTATCAACTGCAGTAGTAATTGCTTTATAAATGGCTGCTAACTCTGCTACCTGGCTACTCCTAGCCTCACTTCTCATTCCTATACTAGGAATATCTTCACATCTTAACCAGACATTTCCTATCCCTGACACCAACTGTGTATTGCTGTCATTTTCAATGTGAAAGGCACATCCGTCAACATGTACAGTTGGTAAATTCTTGCATGTATTTTCATCAAATGCTTTATGTGGTGACTGTTCAAACTCCTGCAAACTAGACTCCAACTCGACTTCGTCTGATACACATTCAGCTGCATAGTCATGTAAATCTGCTAACCCTTTAGCAATTGGGCTCTTTTTATTCTGTCCATATCTCATTTCTACAGGAAAGCCATGCAATGCCAATGTCCATGAAGTAATTCTGGACTGTGCTAGATTGACCGATCTAATCCTTTTACTCTGTAAAAACTGCAATGGTTGATGATTTGTCTCAATGTTGACCTTTTCCCCTTAAACAATGGGGTGAAAATGTTGCAATGCCCACACAGTGGTTAGAAGAGCCTTTTCACATTCACTGAATTTAAGTTCAACCTGAGAAAATGCCTTACTCGCATAAGCAATAGTTGTGTGGTCCAAATATTTTTTTTGAGATTACACTGCCGACATACAGTACTCAGTGAAACCTATTTCTATAAAGAAATCTCTGTTTTTTATGGGATACGCCAAGCATGGTGCCTTTATGAGACATTCCTTCATTTTTGCAACTGCCTCAGATTGCTCCTTTTCCCATTTCCAGGGCGTATTCAGCTTCAATAGTTTAGTCAATGGTTGAGTGATTTCATCATAATTTTCAATAAATATCCTGTTATATCCCATCATTCATAATAGACTTTTTAAACCTTTCACATTTCTAGGATCTTTCAATTTCTGTATTGCATCCACCTTTTTCTTTTGTGGATTTAGCATATGTTCATTTACCTTATGGCCTAGGAAGTTCACCTTTCTCTTGCACCATTGGGCCTTATGTAAAGATACTTTGGCACCCGTTTTTTGCAATTGGGTCGAGTACATATCTAATTTCATTAAAGTGACTTTTTAAGTTTTCATTTTTTATCAGGACATCATCTACATAAACTATGGTTCCTCTTTCTGCTGCATCTGGCATAGCCTTTCTCAAAAATATACCAAATTCGCTCCGACTATTGACATACCCGAATGGTGTTCTTGCCCAAGCGTATTGCGTTTTATGAAAATGCAAATAAATTCTGAATGTCCTCTGCCAGTGGCACACACCAATATCCAGATGTAAGATCTAATGTGGTAAACATCTTTGACCCATGCACTTGAGCAAGGCCTTGATCAATGAATGGCAGTGGCCATCTAGACACTGGCACTCTTTTATTTAACTCCCTCAGGTCTGCACACAGACGCCATTGACCATTTGGCTTTAACACACCCAAAATAGGAGTGTTGGAGGTACTATGAATGGGCCTGATAATTGTCCTAGACTCCAAGTTTTTAATTTTCTCTGCCAAACGACTCTAAGCATGCCAATGTCAATCGGTATTGGTGCACAAATACTGCATTTCTACCACACCCCTCCGGTAATGTGGAAACATGTAAATTAGTCAGACCGCAATCATGTGCATCTTTGGCAAAAACTTCTTTAAATTCCACAAATATTTTTCTCAATTCATTCTAATCCTCTACGCTATCACATGCATCTGTTAACAGAATCTGCTCCTCTACCATTTTTGAAAATTCTGGGAAATCCTCCAGTGGAGGAACCTCTGTGCTTTCTTCCAACTGTGTGGCTGTATCTCTCTGTAACGCTGCCACTTTTAAAGATTTTGGCATATCAGCTTCCATTTCAATGTGCTGATTTTCTGTTTCATTTTCATTTAAGTTAAATACTATACAATTCTCTTGGTGAGAACACACTGTTTCATTGGAATCATAAGGGTACACAGATTGAATTTTGAAGATCCCTTTCGGTTGAGAATCCAGATATTCTGGCAACACACCCTGTGCCTCTACATATCTCGCAGGGATATTTCCAATCACCAGGTTATTGGAATCTGCAGTATAATGTGATTGTTATATGGCCATTCCTAATAAGGAATTCTCTTCTAAATGAATATCCTAACATCCTTTATCCACCATGATTTTGACGAACCCCTCCCCAATATCTATTAATGGGGTATATTCATAATCCAGCCCTTGCTGTTTCATGGATTCATTCAAGCACACAAATGCATCAGAATCTTTCATTTGCTGTCCATTCTTGCACTTTAGTGTTGTAGCAACCTGCTTGGTGAATGCAGGGATAGTTATATCCTTCTTCACCTGTAATTCAATTGCATATGGGACCAATTGTGCACAATGATACGCCTTTCTCTTGGCTTCAAATTCGGACACAGGCCCACCTAGCCGGGACCATATTTTTTGGTTAAGAAAATCTAACACTGTGCACATTCTGTGCATGATATCATTGCCCAAATAAAAATCATTTTGTGTTCCACTCACTATCCACACTTTGTGTCGATGGTTTTTTGTCCAATATTAATCTTTCGCATGCACCTTCCTGCAATTGGATTTTCAAGATCTGGCTTGTCCAAACCAGAAATATATTGGTTTTTAATTCTAAATTTCGGGATCTCCTCCCTTTCCATTATTCTCTGCAGTAGTTTCTCATTAATAAAATGCCTTTCCTGTTCAAGCGCTAAAGTGGCTTTTATCATTTTAGAATGGCCATTTATACCAATGTGAATACATGGCTGCTCATCCTCCACGTGTATTTCAGCAAGGGTGGTGATGTGTTTTTCTGTGTCTGATTTAGGAACGGTGTTCTGTTTGCACTACTTCTCTTTTAAATAGAAGCACAATGTGTGTTCCTCTATTTCAGTATACCATTTCTTCATAGGGTCCAAATAAATCTGCATAGATTGTTTTTCTTTTTCACTTTGCATTTTGTCCTGACACATCAAAATGACAGTGACACTAGGAACAGAGCTATTCTGTAGGTACACTTCCACTGCATCATTCGATTTGGCAACAGTATGGCATTAATGTACACTGCTGTTTTGTGACTTTATTTTCTTAGGCCTTAATGTTTTTTTGTTAAAGACCACAGGACCCCATTTACCCCATCAATGAGAGGAGACAATCTTTTCAGGCAATCTGTCCCCATCAAGAATGGAATTTCACAAATAGATGTGATCAATACTTCCTGTTTCATTCTGTGTTTTCCTATCTTTATGTCAACCTCGGTGACACCCTCGATAGGCACCTCCTCACCGTTAAAGTTATGTACTGGGCCTTCACTCTGCCTCACTGTGATCTGATTCTGTGGAGATCTCCCTTCATTGATACTTTTTATCAATTCTTTAGACATAATTGCGGCCTGTGCGCCTGTGTCAATCATTTCAAATGTATTGCATTCCTCTTCCACAGTAATGGGAGCATAATATCTGTCTTCAACTTCCTCTAACACACACAAAAAGTGCGAATTCTTACTGATTTCAGGATTCACTTTTCTCAGGCCCTTCTCACTTTTGGCTAAGCACATCAGTAAATGAAAGGACATTTTTCCCTCCTTTCTGTCCATTTCCATTTGAGAAACTTTACTCATCTCCCCATATTCAGAGGTCCTTTGGAGTGTGGCCACTGTTTGCCCTTCCATCCGGGATTCATCAGAGTTCACACTACAATCCTCCAACTGAATATGCGTATAAACATCACCTGATAAGTTGTTATTTTAAAATGTTGGACATTCATGGATATTTGATATGGTACCAATCTTCTTAACTTCCTCAAAAATCTGTGGCTCAAAGAACTCTTCAGGTGATTGATCTGTACCCTCCTTTTTAGTATTAATTATTCCTGCCTGTATTTTATTAGCATCTTGATGGTCTAGGGAGGGCATTTTCACATCCACACTTTCTCCCTGATCAATTATTTTATCCATGCAGGAGTTGTCTTTCTTAAATCTGTCTCTTTGTTCTTTTGGAATTTTATGTTTTTCTTGTTTTCCTTTTTCATTTGTGCAAATTTCCAATGTTTGATTTAACTACAGGTTAAACCAAACCTCATTTTTAGATATATTTGCAATTTCTGCCTCATGTTCATTTGCCAGTATTTTCATGTTTAAATCATTAAGCATCTCAGAGTCATGATACAAAGCCAGATATGGGAAATCTGTCTTTTTATCATTGCAGGTGTCATGAATATTTAGTCACCTATTATCAGAAGCCACCCGGTCACTACGTTGGCCTTCTGCCCCCTCCTTTGATGACTGTTTTTGAGCAGTACAGAGCTTTCCTATTTATTCAACCAACATTTTCACTTGGGCCGTGAGACACTGGAATCTTTCTATCTCTCTAGAATCTTCGCTCTGCGGCATATGCCGATATTGGTTATTCTCTCCCTGGTTAAATCTATTCTGATATCTCCCAGGCAAGTGATTCCTATTGGAGTTGTTTCTGAACTGTGGGGCGGAGAGTGGGGTGTACCTATCCTTTGGTTATAATCCCCTGGTGGCGGTGATTGATTGTATTGATGTGGAGCATAATTCATACTCTGCCTCATGTCCTGCCTCTCATTTTGTGAGTATTGTCCCCTATACTGATTCCCATTTTCAGTAAATCGATCCACATACCGGGGTCTATCTTGGTTGCCATATGTCATGGTGTTGTGGTCAAATCTGCTCTGTGTCCCCAATGTCTGGTCGAGACCATTACTTCTTTGATCCTGATTTTGTCTCTGATTATTGTTCATACCTGACATATCAGGCTGATATCCTGCCCGGGGCCTGTCTCCTAAGTACCTAGTGCTAATGTAGCTCTCCCTATTACTAGGATCATGTGACTGAAACATCGGTGCAGAGGGCGGCAACCTCTGTTGATTACCCCTCTGTTTGGGTGTCACATAATTTTTTCCTGGACTTTGAGCGCACTCAAGTGACACTTTAGCAGACCTGATCTTCATTACTGTTGCCGAGGATTCTTTAGATTTTGATCTGGTATCTTTCATTTCATCACTCTCTCTACCCTGACAGTATAGCACTTCATATAGTTTTGTACTTTGGTGGACAATCCACTCAAGGGACTTCTCACGATCAAATTCGCGGACTAACTGTGACATAATGTCTTTCTGCAACCCATAGAAATAGGCAGTTTTAAACTCATTGGAATTGGGATCAAAAGTATTTGGCCCAGCTGTAATTGTGTATTCAATTTTCTTTGCCTCCTGTAATGACTGGAATGGAGAAAAATGATCTCTAATCTCTTTTTCAAATTCTGCCTACGTCATGTTTTGATGTTCGTTTAATCATCTGATCATACTGGCTGCGGGAGCGTCCAGAGTTAAGTGAAAGTATTGTCTATATTGCTCCTTAGGTATATTCAGGGCTTTAAATATATTGTGCACTGCGTCTAAGTGGTCCTCTATACAGCACTCCCTTCCTTTTTTGAATGGTTTGATCAGAGCCTTGATTGATTTCATTATCTCAATAGGACTTCTTGGCGCTATGTTTGGGATTGTGCTACTTTGTGGTTCAACCCCTGTTTCAGGCGTGTGGGATTGGTGGTGGCCCCAATGGGTGTGTCAAACCCCCTAAAGGCGCTGAAACCAAGTTCAGACACCAGCACAGCCACTATCTCTCTGTGTAGAAATAGAATTCACCTCAATTCCATTGAATGTGGTGCCCTGCCGTTTATCCTGGGACTTGAAAGTGCATATTTGCTGTTCCAAATACTTGTACTTTTTAAGGAGCCGATCTGCCTCCTTACGCAAGTAATTGTTTTTATCACCCATCTTATTAATCACATTTTGCATATCGCTCATTTGCATTTGGCATTCATTAAACTCTTTGTCACGCTTGTCTCTTTCTTGAACCATTTTAGCTATCTCTTGTTCAACATTCTGAAGCTAACCTTCTTTCTTGAAATGTTCTTTTTGTAAAATTTGCATTTCCAAAATAACCTCATCTTTATCTTGTCTAATAGGATCTACCAATCCTTTCAAGTGTTTTAATTATTGCTCACTATCCTCAAACTGTTTCTTCCTTTGGGACAATTGAGTGTCAAGTTCTTTATGACATACCTCCAGTTCTGCTCTGAACCTTTCCTCCAGTTCACTAGCTCCAACTAGTTCAACGTTTAGTCTGATAATTAGCTTGGCATCATTTTCTTGCATTTGTAGAGACCTATTTAAAATGAACAATGTTTTGGCACATAGCCGTATCAGACAATCTATCTCTGCATGTTTATCAGCAGCATTTAACAATCTCAGAAGACATACCTGAATTATGCTACCTTCTGCGAAAATATTGTCCAATGATTCCTTCTGCACTTCCCCATAGATACGGTCATGCCACTCTATGGCGTTATTTGATGACCATGTTCCATGTGCATATAATTTTGCCTCCAGATATTGCACTAACTCTGGGAATGTGGCCTCCATTTGAGACATTCTGAGATTCACTTCCAGTGTCACACTGCTCTCATAAAATGGGTTCCCTTTAATGCACGTATGGTAGTGTTAGACACACTTGCCACACCCAGTAGATGTTCTACAGTCACTTTCCCGGCCAGCGTAGCATTATTTGTAAAAGATTTTGTCTTATTGGGATAAATTCGGGAATTGGTGGAATTTTCTCTTACTGTAAAAATATTGGCAGTATCTTTGCGGTAAACTAGCCTTACGTTTAGAGTGGGTTTGATATCACTCTATTTTAGTGACTATGGGCCTCATTACACGGTAGGCGGTAAGGGTTTACTGGTACCAGTATTTTACCGGTACCGGTAAATCCTTACCGTCTTACTACGAGGTCCCTTTGCCGGTTGGGGAATTTAACGCCTGCTTTTTGCAGGCGTTAAAAATCCAACCCGCAAAGGGACCAGGGTGCTAATTACGGTACCGCAATGTGCGGTACCGTAATTAGCGCCTTCCCCATTCCCATTCTGCCCTATGGGGCAAAAATGGGAATGGGGAAGGGCAATGGAGGAAGGAAGAATTACCGCCTTCCCAACCTTGGAATAGGGCGGTAATTCCCCTTTTCCTCCAAGGCAGTACCGGTAAATTACCAGCATGAACCATGGCGCTAAAAGCGCCATGGTTTACCGCCTACTGTGTAATGAGGCCCTACATCTTATTAGCTTGTATTGGCGGTAATTTTAGTGGTATCTTACCTCGCGGTATTTTCCGGATTATCTTATTCTTATGATATAGTGGTGAGCATGTTTTTTGTTTGTTTACTATAACCTCATCATAAAACAAACCTTTCCTTTCTATTAGAATGCCTGCTAGTCGCCTGTAGAGAGCCCCAGACTTAGAACACTCCTGAAAACCCAATGAATTTATTCATGGCGCCACCTATAGTTTGTGGCTGGCATTGCTGGCTTATGTACATCCAGTAACATATATGCCAGATTAGGCATTATTGGTTTATGTACATCCAGTAACCTATGTGCCAGATTAGGCACCCCTTCCCATCAGCATGCAAGGAAGGACTCACTCATTACATTGCGCACACATCCTTTACCTTGTAGATATTTAATACTGACTTTCTCTTATTTACTATTTCAATTACAGTAGTAAATTGGTAAATGCACTACTGCACTGATATAAACCTCCCCTCTGTACTTCACTTACATAAATAATTCACAGATGCATGAATGACACTAAAATCTCAGTTGTTTTTATATACATTTAGTATTACAGGCCATTTACAATCCACAAAATCTTACCACATAATATTTACAGCATCACCTGCAAGATAAAAGAACAAAACAGAACAAGCAGATATTTTGCAAACATGAATTTATGTTATTACACTTTGAATATAGAGAGAGAAAAATAAACATACAATGATTTCTAACTTCTCTGCGCTGCCAATGGATTCTAGCAACACACGCGCACCATACTTTTTTTTTTCCTCACTTGGCACACATCTCTTACCAAGGCCAGTAATATCTTTGAAGTCCCTGAACGACCTCGCTGTGTTTCGCAGTCCCACTCTCAGTGCGAAATTCCTCCATACATGTGTGTGGGGAGCGCCAACTGATTAGATTCAAAGTCAGCGCTCAACCCTCTGAAAACCACGTCTTTCTGTGTCCTGAACCCAGCACAAACTGCTAACTCTCCTCATTTTTCTTCTTCAGGAAAACTCTGATTCAGCCCTTTGTTGACGTGGCTTGTCTGTCTACAATTTCTACCAATCAGAATAAAAAGAATGTGCCCTGTGTCAGCCTTTGCTTTCAATATAATGATGACTTGATTCCAGAGCTACTGTTTCCTTTTGCTTCCTGCATATTTCTGTTCCCTACAAGCTGAATAAAACGCTAGTGTGCATTTCCTCATGGAAAAATGCATTTTAAACAATGCACCGAAAATATGGATTTTACCTATAAGACTGCATTATCATGTTAGAAATTAGAACTTTAGTAAGGTTAGTAATGTTAATCAGTTATGTATTATAATGTAGTCTTCAGGCATGAAGCATCAATATACATTGTGCACCTCATTATTTTAACCTGGCAGCACACTACGTTTTTCTATGTGTGCTCTGAATGCCTGCAGTTTCAAACTGGGCCTAGCTATGTACTTTGTGTGCTAGCAATAGCGCTATATATTATATACTGGCAAAAATGATGCTATATACCATATGCTGGCAATAAAACCCCATATATACCCTTACACTTTTCAGGCAAGTTTGGATTTTCGGCAATTATGTTATTCTCACTCCTGTACTCAGTCTCTGCATTGAGTCTTGTCTTTGCCTTTATATTTGTCCCAGAGTCATTGGGCTCATTTAGGTTTTCAATCACTGGTGCTACTGGTGCCTCATAAGAAGATGTTGTTTTCCCACTTTTATCTACCAAAGCACTCTTCCATCTCAACTCGACCAAATCAACCACTTCAGCCATTTCTCCACTCAAAGAAAGTCGTCTTTAGCCACATTTTTAGAAGCCTTTTTCACTTTTGTGCATGGACTTCAATGATCCTTGGATCGTTTTTAAGTTGTCTTCCGACCACTTCTCAAGTTGTACATTCACAATTTACTGGTTCCGAATTAACGACCCATCTTCCGCCACTTATGTTTTCAGAGGATCAATGGCAATTATCCTGCATTCCCCTCTGCTATTTTGGAAGGGCCCAACTGCCATCGAATATCGTCCTTCTTCTACCCACACCAAAGGCTGAAAGACCACGGGTCCACAGTCATCTTAGTAGGGGTTTCATGTCACAAAGTTTCCTATCATATACCCAGTTCAGCTCTGACAGTCAACTCCAGAGGTCGTAGCCTCCGGGTACTTGGGCTAGATATTAAATTCTCTTATTCTCCACAAAGAACCAGGACAAATCAGCTGGTTCTACACTTACATAATTTTCAGACTCTGTGTGTAATTACTAACTCTAAATTCCACTCCGTATTTTATTCTCAAAGTCCAGCAGGTTAAGAGGTGAGGAGGTGGTGAAATGGGGGAATAAACTCAGAGGGAAGCTAAACTTCTACCGATCCTCAAAACCATCACCGTCACTTCACTGTTCTTACACTGCTCCACAGTCTGCCCTCTCGTGTAATGCTGTATTTCCGTATTGTCACTGCAGACGCAGACTATCTCAGTTCAAATACGGCTATGGCTACGGGTGTGATTGCATTTTCAACAACAGTGTCAGTCTTAACTGAAATTCAAAATTCAAAAATCAAAAGTATGATGTATATGATATATATTCATTTATATAGATGTTCTTAGTAAATTAGGATCAAATTCGGCCTCAAAATCTTGCTGCACAGCCTCATCAATAGTTGTTCAAGTACTTGCTGTTGTTTTCCGGATGATAAACAGTGATCGACATTTCCCAGGGGGGTGATTGAGTTGGTTGATTAATTAACTTAAAAGGGCTCCAAAATAAGCCTAATTCACCGCCTGAGACAGTGAAACTCCTTGTTTCACCAAAATCCGCGGCTGCTGCTCCTCAGATTGTCGCAACGTTGAATCGCAGGAGCAAGGAAACAGCTCAGCGCTCTTCTCCACATGGAGGGAAGAGAGCGAGAGCGGGCCGCAGTACACAGGGGCTCTGAAGCAAACTCTGGGTAATGATCCGTCTACCTAAACCCAGCCAAACACTTTGCTGCGCTTCACTGGCTTTTCAATATTTTAATGATCATGCTGGTGGAAACTTAAAGGAACACACTTTGTTGGGGGCCTGCCTCGGATCACGGGGCAGGCCCCTGCGTGTGTCGAGGGCACCCGACACAGACCATCAGTGCGGCTTGTTCTTTTTACTAACTTGGTCGCATGGTTCCACCATGTGACCAAGACAACACACTGGGAGGTACCATGTCTACCAACAGGGGTGACATGCAACACACTTCAATTCACAACGAAGACCGAAGATAAAAATGTCCTCCCTCTGACACTGCCAAACACTTCTGCTGATATATTCATATTGGTGTGTACATTAACCGTTCACTTTGTCAACATTGCATAGTTTATTTCACAGCTTGAACATTCGATTTCAACCAGGGAAAAGCAGTGCTAATCCATACAGCATGTGACATTTTTCAACCAGAAAAACAACAATGTTTAGACATAATACATGGGACATGTTTTAACTAGGGATAAGATAAACCTGGCCATGACACGTAGTGACATGTTTCAACCAGGATAAAGCTATGCTTAACCATAAAATATGAGTTCAGTCTTTCAACCGGGAACACCCTATGCCTAGCCATAAAACATAGAAACATTTTTCAAGCAGGATGGAGCAATGTTTTGCAAATAAATCATATTTTCAGTTAATGCAAATACCAACCTGCGTTCTTAAAAGAACGAAGGTCCTGGCGTTTTTTCGGAAAAGAAAAGGAATACGGTCACACCTTGATTTCATTTCGTGTTCGATGGGTTTGGAGCTCCCTCTCCCATACTCCTAACAGTGTATGTTGCTGTGGAAATGGAGTTCAGCCAAGTGCCGAGTGATATATTATTTCAAATGTGTGTATCAGACTGTAAACACAACAATGTGTGCTGCTGTAACAAGTATAGTTAGCAGAAATGTCCTATTTCCAGTTTTGTGTGATGATAGCAAATACAAATAAGTCTAGTTTTATCATGTTTAATATCAGTACAATATGTGATTATATCCAACTCTTTTATTGTTAGGCAAACCGATTTAATTTCCCTTGGTTTGAATATGATGTAAATTATGATTGGATGTATTAACCCTTGGGTTACTCAACCATGTACTGCTAGTGCTGGCTTGAGAACCCACCTGAGCACTCTATCAATGCAAGTGATGGGCTGTATTAATGTATTTTGGCCACAGGTGTAAATATCGTTGTATCATCAGCTGTAGATTTTTAAGAGATTGTTCATGAATACCAAATCAGTGACTGTGTGTTCACAATGTCCCTTTGATACTGGTCTGTTGCTGACTGTGAGAAGCTGTTCAGTTCAATATTTCATGGGTTTGTTGCCTTTACACCCATTCAATAAAATAACTGATGCAATGACATACTGCCACTTGGAAGATATGTGTGCATGAAAAATCGGCATGAGGTAATTACTGCTATTGCATGTAAAGATCCAATGGTCTACTCGTGCCTTTATTGCTTAACAGAAATGTGCATTTGATAATGGAAGACGAGGGGTATTGCATGCAAAGATGCCATTGTTGCGTGTATGTGAAACAGGAACATATGCAGCAGCTGTTTTGCAAAACTATTAACAATCATTAGCACTCTTTGCTGGTGTGTCAGCAAATCAGGTTGTTGCCAACTCGAGCTGACTATGACGATCCAAGCCCAGGTTCGGAGCAACCCGAGTGCTCGGCGCACCAAATTTCCACCTGGTGCTGCCTGTTCTCGTAGTCCCCTGCCTCTCGCTTCCATCTTGAGTCCACTCAACGCCTTCACCCTCTTTCCTTACATTAACATGGCTCCTCCAACATGGTAACACCTATTGGCGTCTTCCTTCAGCCATGGAAATGTAAGAGGGGTTCCAGTGGAGCCTGCTTTGCATTTCCATGAGAGCCATGACTCTCATAGTCCACTGCAAACAGAGCAGTGCGGGTGGGCTTTTTTTTCTTTTAATTTTGTCCATTAGGTGGGCTTCTCTAGCGCAGTAACAGCACCAGGCCATGGAGATAAGGTTCTTGCTTCGATCAGGTTAATACCATGTGCCCCGGGTCAATATCAGCCAGTGAAGCCACCAAACGGGTGAATATTGCTATAGTCAATTGCAGCAACCATTCAGCTACATTGTCATTCAGGTTGAAACTGCAGGTATTCAGAACTGGTGGAATGACCTCCAGCAGAGGCCAACTTCCCAGAGAGTCCATGGACACTGGAGGAGGTAGCATTCCACCGCTTCTACTGCACCCTTACAAGGAGAGGGTTGTATGTTTCCTGGACATTGCTGGCAACTGACTACCATCATATACCTCCCTCGTGTGGTGTTAGAGCATGCCTGTATATCATGAGTTCAGCTGATTAACCACAAAACAGACATTAATTAATGGGCCTCATTATGAGTTGGCCAGTACATAGTAAAAGTTCTGTTAATAATATTTACCAGCACTTTTACCGGACTGGCCGAATACAACTTTGCTGTTAGGGATGGAGGATTTACTTCCAGCTAAGAGCTTGAGGTAAATCTGACCTCTACCTGCAAAAAACTGCCAGTATTACCAACACGTAAAACCATAGCCGGTATTAATGGAAAAATCCTCCACAGAATCCTATGGGAATCCATGGAATGAGGGTTATACCAGCATTTATTCCACTTGGAATCTGCCGGTAATTCTGGAAAACCAAGTGGTGGAAACAGTGATTCCATTTGGTGGTATACTGTGGGATACCCTAAACATTTGGAATGAGGGCTATTACCTCTTTATGAGTCATTCCTGCGAAATGATATCACTAAAGTCCAAGTGTGAATTGAGAATAATGTTGTAAAACTACTGCTTAGTTGTTTGGCGAGTGCAAACTCCCAGAGTGAACTAATAGTCTACTACATATAGGGATACTGAGTCAAAACTTTCAGAAGAGCTGCGGAAACGACTAGTTGTAAAACCATGTTATACTGGGATATTGCGTGCAAATTCCCAGGGAGGACTGAGAACACTACTTGTTCTGAACTGCTACATAACGGGATACAAACCCCAAGTTCCCAGAATCGACTGACAATATTACTTGTTCTGAAACTGCAGTTTACTGGCATTGGAGTCACAATTCCACTTGTTGGGAGAACTGCTCTAAGATGCAATATTGACTCCAAATTCCCACAGTGATCTGAAAAATCTGCTTGTTGTGAAATGCTCTACATGCTTTGAGCCAAAAGATAAAATACCTGAATGGAACAAGGACTATTCTTAATGGCATTCAGAGTCAAATACCACAGAACCACGCAAGTAGGTCATTCCTGACCACTCTAGGGCCTCATTTTCGAATTCTCTGTAATTTGGCCGTGGGGACAAGTTGCGTTTTCACTTCAATGTAAAAGAAACCCTACTGCCAAATGTTCATCATTTGCCTTGCAGAGTGCAAAAGGGGAGGGCATAAGGACTTCCGCTTTGGCACTCCACCGTGAATATTGAGTAAACGCTGCCTGCCATGTATTCATGGAGTTTACAATAGATCCCTATGCATTATGCCGGCTTTATAATAGTGCAAAAAGCCTGTGGACTCCATAGGCATCGCCTGCATTTCCACGGGCATGAAAATGCATGCCGGCATAAATGCTGGAGTATTTGTATGCCGGAGATGATTCGAGACGGCAGAAAATAAAAGTCACGTTCCTCCCCTCTGCCATTCAAATGTGTGAAAATGATGGAGCCACGCAAACGGTATTTCAGGCTTTTGTTCCCGTACTTGAAGCTCAAAATGAGCTCCTCTAAATTTGAACTACTTTTTATGAATCAGTCAATTCTGTCATCAGTTTTGTTTGAGTCTTTCACACAGGATTTTGGAATAAATCTATGGAATGTTTGGGGTATTAAGTATGTTTCCCAATAGGCAATATTATCGCCAGTTAGTTCATAGATCCAGGTTGCGAAGCAACCCACTCTGAGCCCGGACTTGGTCACACTCCTGAGACTCTGGTGACAGCCACTCTCTCCCAAGACCTTGTTACACATATATTATATTTACATGGTTCCAAAATACAACTCATAAAATTGCATGTTAAAACTTATCTAGGTGGTCTGCACCAAAATAGTCGCATGCTGGTTGCTGACTTTATTGAGATGCTAATTTGAGGCAAGAAGAGGAATTTCTGGTGTTCTCGCTTGACCATCATCCCAAAGGTGGCCGTTCTGATGAGATCCAGGGCATTCCTGGACTTAAGTTCTTTGTGGATTTGGAAGGTCACTTGCATGTGGAAAATGTCATCCTTTGCAACCATAGCTCGGTCTGGAGGTTATTGTCTGTAATGGGATCTGGCTGAGTACCACATTTCTTACTGATGTGCGATCCTCGGTTTTTGATTAAACAAAAATTAACCATTATAGTGCCACACACTGGTCACGGAGGCTTTTTTGAAATAATGAATATCTCAGGTCACTTATAAAAATGTCATGTCATACTGTCGAGCTGTAGCATTCCAATGACCCTCGTCTGTCAGTCAAGATGGATGGTCCAGCGCATCTACAGTAAATAAGTGCAAATGTACACATAGCACTGTGGCCCTTGGACAATGGTCTAGAGCAATTTGTCAGTGTCACCCAACAGGGCACCAGTCTTTCATAGTTGTGTGTTTGGCTCATGAAATCATGAACTGTGAATTAGCATGTTCCAGCATGCATCCTGTTCTCTGAGCAGCGTACACCACTCTTGCCGGTCATACTGCCAGTTGCGTGTACCACAAGTAGTCGAGTACACAAAAATCAAATACAGTTGCTGCAGTTTAGAGCAGTTGCCTGCAACATATCTAGCCTACACAAATTCTACCACCTGAGGATGACAGCCGAATACCTTTGGCTGCGTCTTTCTTATTAAGATGGTGTTGCAGAGATGGTTTAGAAAAGGGGGCAATAATTCTCAAGGGCCAGGCCATAGTGCTACGTTTCCTTTTTTTAGAATGTGAGCCAGGGATACACTTAACGTCGTGATCTGGCGAAAGGGAACTGGTTCTTTATGTGTTTGGTGTTTAACTGCTTTGCAAATTCATTGTAACCTGTGCCAGTGGGAGGCGCTACTCCGGTTTTCCGGATTGTGCCAAGACTAAACATCCTTCTATGCATGAACCGATGTCATGAGTAATGCAAGGCGAATAGCAAGGCAGGTGGCCACTTTGTTGAGTTCTGCCGAATGATACACATTCCAAAGGAGTCAAGATGTAATTACATTATCCTGTATGTTAATGTTACTTGTCCTGCTATTGCAGATACCAATTCGGAAGATAACAAACGTGGGTAGACGAATTCTGAGGACTGAGTCTGGCTCATTGCCAGAATGTGCATAGAAGAATGAAAAGTTACAGCCGCTGGTTAGAAACATCAATGAAACCACTGCCCATCATCAAACAAAATGGTTTGAAGATCCCCAAATGTTCCACCGGTAAACAGTTGTTTTGCCTCCAGTCTTTTTTTCTGATAAGCTTTTTAATGAAAAATATTAATCGAAAAACACATCGAAAAATAAAGGGGGGTGGCTAAGGGGATAAAAGGGTAGGGGGTAGGGATAGGGATTAAATAATAGAGAAGAGAGGTCTGGGGGGACCTCTAAATATAAAAGAGAAAATGTCAATGAGTTTGTTCAATGAAAGGTTTTCGTTAAAAACCTTAGCAGCAAAAAAACAAACAGCCCAAACAGGTGGAAAAATTGTAATGCATGTTGAACTGCTGAATTGTGAGTGCAAGGTGTCTCCAGGCACCTCATATTTTTTCCCTTCTTCGATCAGAGGTATTCACAGGAGCCACAAGATATTGTAACCCTCTTTATTGACAAATAAAACCTTGATAATTGAAGATTTTCTTTGTTCAAGTGCACATACCTCTGGTTTATGTTTGCTTTTCCCAGTCAGTCTTCCCATTCATAACAAATTGGAAAAAAACACGTATATATCAATGTCCAAATCTGCTCACACCCCTAAACCCATTTATGCTTGCACATTTTTGTGTGTTGACATTAACTTTTAAATTATATGATAATAAAGGCAACTGCATCGTACCACAAGATCATTTCAGTTCTTTCACAAGGAGTAAACCATGTGTCAGAACCAAAGTACTAACTAACATGTTGCTCTTCTTGGTGTCAGTATTTTTTATGTTTTGCATGTCTCGTCTCAGATCTCAATAATGACACGAATATTGTGTGGGCCCACCAAGCTACTTTACATCCCTCAAGGTCAGGGTGGATGCCTATTTTTCAGTTTAAAGGGTGTGATAAGGTAATGTGCTACAAATTAGGACATGAGAATGGTGTGACACTTAAAGTCTTTGACTGCCACCCAACGGACAGATTTGTTGGGACCTCTAGGCTCCTCCTTTACTAGTGTTCTGTGCTGGATTTTTTTACTTACTGGTAGCCTCCAGAGGCATTGCTGGGGGGGGGGAGCTCAGGGGAGTATAGCCCTGGGTCTTTTGGATGTAGCCCCAGATAGAAGCTCAGGAACTACAACCAAAAGACTAGCTAGCCCAGTGTCTCGACTGTCCCGACATTAGTCTAGCCCTGGATCTTTTTCAGACCTAGCAACACCCCTGGTAGACTCTATGGGGTATAGTAGGTAAGGTGCGAAGAGTGCAAATGGGAAGCAAGCCAAATAACAGTCCTACTGCCGTGAGCACCCGGGAGCCACGTAACACAGTCAGAGAAACACATTCTCATGGAGACCGAGATTTACAAACGTTGGTCACTGTATGAACCACTGTCTACACTTTGACCTGCTCACAGGGTGCTGCAAATATCAAAATGAAAGAAAGTGTGATGCCTTACAGAGATTTCCAGAAGAAGAATCTGTTACCATCACAAGGGGATAACAGGGGCATGAACCACTGATAGAATGATTCCAAGATGGCAGATTGATGTTGTGAGGTCTCTTTTAGTGGAGCCAGGAGGCAGTTTGCTTACCAACACACAACAGCTGAGGAGCCAGTAGTCAGCACAGGCAGTACACAATCAAGACCATGAAGGAAAAGAGACATGAGAGGAGGAGGAAAGGTGATAGAGTGGTGCAGATGAGAAGAGGAGAATGAGAAGCAGAGGAGGGGTAAGAGATAGATAGGTGTGCCGGTGGAGGAGAGGGTTGAGCGAGACAGAGAAGCAGGATAAGACAAGAGAGTGGAGTTGAGGAGATGGGGAGCGATAGAGGAGAAGAAGAGCTGGAGATGGGAAGGAGGGAGTATGGTGGATTGGCAAATGAAAGAGAGAACAAAAGAGGTTAGAGAATAGAAGAAGAGGAGGATTCAGTGTACTACATGAGAGAGTGGAAAGGAGGCAAAGAAGGGAACGCGAGAAGCAAAATGGCAAGAGAAGAAGGGGAGGCAAGAGTAGAGAAGCAGTGAGGAGACAAAGAAGAAGAGAGAAAATAAAGGAAAAAAGGAGAGGAACATATGAGCGAATGAAACCGAGGAGATGGAGAGGAAGGCTCTGTAGCACAGGTAAGACAAAGATACGGAGCAGAGAGGAGAGTAGAGAGAAAGATGAAACAGAAAGGAAAGGACAAAGAGGGATGAAATGGAGTAAGGAGATTAAAGGATAGATCCGAAAAAGGTCCTTTCTGATCATGATCATTCAGTGGTGAAGGGTCCTAAGATTACAATCAAAGATCTTGTAGGCTGTCAGGCAAGCTGCTCACTAATACAAAAATGGGGAGCATGAAAACCCCTGTTTTCTCGCCACCTGTACAGCTGCCCGATCTCTCACCACTGTCAGATGATTGAAGGGTGCTAGTTGAGGGCTCCTGGTGTGACAATGTTAGATTTTCACACTGAACCCGTATGCCCTATAAGCGAGGGAGTGCTATATGGGATGAATGGGGATGCAGAACTTACTCTTGCACCAATAATAAGAGCAACTCAGGAAGTTGGCAAACTCTAGTTGTTTTATTAACAAATATCTAAAACAGGGAGTACAACAGACATCAACGAACAACTCACAGTTTTTCTCTCAACATGTTACATGATACAACACACTCATATAGTACAAACTCATCATCACTGACGTCACACTTCGTGGCAAAATAAGAAAACCTAAGTTGGATTGTGGTTGCTCTACAGGGAACATCTAGGTATACTTTCTAAGGGGAATAGGATTGTGATTGGATCTCTAAAGTCAGGTGGCTAACTATGCCCACCCCTAGTGGAAGTCATCTTCAGTGTCATAAAATACACAAAATTTCATTGGCTTTCAAACAATAGGGCTCTTTGCTACGTGGGCATCTATAATTGGTTGGTACACTTGTACCCTTCTGGAATATTCCACTTGCTAGCAGCACGCAAGCTGGTACCCCAGGTGCTTTTGAGTGGACTTGGCCATGACTACCCACCCATTTAGCCCATCAGCCATCATTACTCCTGCTGTCTGCCATTCAAATTGTCTTTGAACTCGGCCTTGCAAAGTATCACTGCACCTGCCACAGCCTCAACACGTGACAAGAGACTGTGTTTTTAGCTCCTCTTCGCTTTTAATACTATTAAATGAATAAATATTGGCACTTATAGTGTTTTTCCATTGCACCTCAACAGTAGCTCTCCCCGCTTTTCATGTTCATTGTATCTTCTTGAATAGATAACCACTTTCTTGGCTGCCACTGGGCCAAAGAATCCTTCTTGCATCCAGGGACGTCATTTCACCAAAATGCCAGGGGTAGCAGAAGTGACATCACAGTGCCACACCCCCAAGAGTGACATCACAGGAAGTGATGTCATTTGACCACACCCCTACAGGAAGTGATGTCATTTGACCACACCCCACAGGAAGTGATGTCATTAGACCACGCCCCCACCATGCCATCACAGGAAGTGGCCTAATAAAGCATTATCGCTCAGTGCATTAAGAAAAAAATGGTTACGATATCAGTGTATTGTGACATTTCATACAAGAATGGATCATCATATGTATCAGTGTCAAGGTCCATGTTGCCACGTGAAGTGTATGAACCCCAATCCCCTCTTTATGTGGATCTGCCCTGTTATTTCAACAGGACTACAGAGCAAAATCACATTCTGGGGGGACAGGGACGGATAGGCGGGCACGGGGTGACGGGGATAGGGGAAAGCCAGGATAAAAGGGGAGATTGGAAAATATTTCACCAGAAAACATGTATGGCATCCTCAGTTTTTAATGACTCTTCTGCTTGTGTTATTTTGGCTGCCAAAAGATTAGTTCAAAATGTGTTCAAGGCATACAGTGCATTACTGAGTGATACAAACTTCAGTACCAAAAGCCTCATCAGTCCAGTGCCCAGATTTTATGGGGGAAAAAATCCTGGCTGCATTTTGCATTACTCCCACACTCACCAACACTCTTTATATGCCTAGGTTTCTGTTCCTACATGTTCATTGTCCTCCACACCCCGCACCACAATGGTACACATTCCAACAATTAGTACTATTATATAGATTTTTGGATAATGCCCAACAGTTGCTCTTCCTTCACTCTGATCATAAGACTTAAAATGTAGTTTCTTACCAGATTGAGCAGAACAGTGGCTTGACAGACGTGCCGGTGCTGCTGTTTCAATGGCATGTGAGGTGAAGATTCTGACTCGAAGGCAGGTTGTTGCTTAGGTTACTGGAAACCAGAGGAGAGGTCTGTGAGTGTTCAATGGCAACAGATCAAGAAGACACAGAACTCTGGTAGTGGAGCTGCAGGTGTTTGGCAGAGAAGAGGCTGCAAGTATGGCAGGTGCTGTTTTGAGGTCACAGAACTCTGGTAGTCGAGCTGCAGGTGTTTGGCAGAGAAGAGGCTGCAAGTATGGCAGGTGCTGTTTTGAGGTCACAGAATACTGGCTGTGATGCCGATGGTGCCGAGCTGGTTTTAACAGAGGGCACTGACTGGGTGTGTCTCATCATTGCTTGGTTGACTACAAATCAAGGATACGGTGCTGGCATTGTGAAGACAGACTGTAGCTGTGGGGTAGCTGGTGACTGGCTTAATGGAAGTTGCTGCTTAGATGGCTCATCATTGCTTCCTTGACTGGAAATGAAGAAGAGCCAGGCGGGAATCGGATAGCAAATGTTTTCATGACACAAGACTCCAGCTGTGCTGCAGCTTCTGGCTGACCTGTCAAGAAGATGCTGATGGAGGCTACTCAGATTCTAAGAGACTGGCGGTTGACAAATGCTTGTGGCTGTGCTACTAGTAGTGCCTGTCTGGCTTCACAGGAAAAGGCTAATTGAATGTCTTGCTGTTGCTTAGACTGAAAATCTGTAGGATGCCGGCGGTGTGGCAGATGATGCCATTTTAAAGACACACATGATGTTTCTGACGTAATGGTCCATTGTTGCTTAGCTCACTGGTAAAAAATAGGATGTTGACTAAACTCAACAGCATACCATGCAGTGTTTTGAAGATGAGACAAACTGGTTGTAGTGCATGAGCGATGTATCATGGCTGACTTCATGAGGAGAAGAGGCTGGTAGTGTAGGAGAGTAGCAGATGGTTTTGAAGACTGTATGTGGTGCTGATTAGGTCTGCGTGACTTGAAAAGAAAGACCTAACTGGAAAATTGAGCTATAATCTAACAGTGTCGAAGAATATAATGGTTCATCTTTTCAGAGGATACCTCCTGTGTCTCATGTCAGCAAATCGGTCAATGGCATCACTCAAATTAACCTCTTCAACCTCCATAGGTTCACATGCCATTACCAACAAATCACTAAGTCTGTTGTCTCCACATCTATTTCGCAAATAGTTTTTAACTCTTTTCAAACAGGAGAAGAACCTCTCATTTGTTGCAGTTGTAATTGGCAATGCAAGAACCAGATCCAACAGATTTAGGACATCAGAAAAGCCTCTTGGAGATTCATTGAGATAGTACCTGACAGAGTGAATACCTGCTAAAGTCTTGCCAGATAAATAGCCCCTTGCAGTGTCAAGCCCTGAATGCAATGCAGCATAATCTACTTGGGCCCTAGGTAGTGCCGAGCAAGAAGATCTGCAGATGAGTCCTCCAAGAAATTTTTAGCCCTTGGATTGAACATGCCGGCAGCCTTGATAAGCCCTATGTTATCTATAAAACGAGCATCCAACTCTCTTACAAACCTATCCAAGGTGCAGAAAAACACCTCTTGCTTTATCCGTTCAGTCTGTGGCATTCGATCCTCAGAGTGCTCATAATGTCCAGGCCTCTTCCCTACAGTAGTACCAACAAGGTATTCTTTGAGTTTGCTGCACAGTTGGTGGTGCCTTACTGGTAAAGCTCTGCGGTCGTGGTCTTCAACTGTTTCAATACCACATTTTTCTGCCAATTCCGTTGCATCATTGACGATTTTCACCCAATGGCATTCTTGTCTAAGGTTGACGAGGGCAGTTCTTGTCACTTGAATTAGGTGACTCGCATCTGGCAAATCAAGATGCTTTCTCTGAAGTTCATCAGATAACACACAAATCTTTTTCAGAATTGCTTCCATACTTAACAAAGTTAGCAAAAACTCAAAGCTCTGCATATTTCGGAGAAGTCCTCTGGCTTCTGAACAAGCCTGCTTGTCACGTTGTTGCGATGATTCTATTAAACTGAGAACAACTATAATGGTTTCAAATCGAGCCTGTATTTTTTTAACACACGCGTACCAATAAAACCATCTAGTGCCACAAAGTCTTTCTAATTCTTGTACTTCCAGACCGCTTTCTGTTTGAGCTTTTACAAAGAGTTCGTGCCGAGGAGAACTTTGTGAAAGGAACACATACACAGCCTGCAAAGTTGAGAAAAAATCCTTCACTGTTTGTATGTTAGTGATAGTTTGCACTAACGCAAGGTTTAGACGATGTGCATGACAGTGAATGTAAACTGCCTGTGGAGCAATTTCTTTTATTTTCGCTTGCACTCCATTGAAACAGCCACTCATAACTGATGCCCCATCATAGCATTGTGCCACACAGTTCTTCCAGTCAAGGCCAGCATTGCGTACAGATTTGTCAATGGCTGCAGCTAAACTGGAGGCATCCAACTTCTCCATGTGGTAACATCCCATGGCTTTTTCCTGAATGTTCCCATCTTGATCTACAAACCGGATCACAAAGCTCATCTGTTCTTTATGCGAAATGTCTTTGGTTTCATCAACCAACACTGCAAAGTGCTTTGTCACTTTCCTAACGATATTCTGACGTATAAGATTTGCCACAACTGAGATCATGTCATTTTGATACTCTGGAGATGTGTAGTGCCCATATCGTCTAGCCATTTTTACTTTAAGAAGTTCATTATTATCAGACAGCAAACGCAATATTGCTATGAAGTTTCCCTTATTGTGGGAGTCTTGCGATTCATCTGTGGCTCGGAAAGCAAGTCCTTGACGACCCAAAACACATACAACCTTTAGTAACTGCAGCACATGTTGACGATTCTCTTCAATCTCTTGGTCCCCAACCTTTTCTAGCATTGACACAATTGAGTGGTGAGGGCCTGTAGTCTGTTGTACACACTTAAAGTCTGCCCAAGCTACAACTGAAGACTTATGCTTATCAGAATCTGAGTGCATCTTTAAAGAACGACGTGTCTTTTCCCATTTAGCGAAGCCAATATCAACAAATGGAACATTGCCAGGTGCACGCCCCCCTCCTCCAGAATTAGAACCAAAATGTCTGCATGCAAAGCAGTATACTTTATCTTTCAGAACGGAATACTCCACCCAAGGATATGTTTTGTAGTCTCCGTTAAACTTACGGGAACCAGTTACAGGGTATGTAGGAAGTTTTGGCTGTACAGGGTCACTGCATGGATTTGGGGACAGATCAGTCACCACACTGTCATCTAAATTGGGAGCTGGAGATCTTCTTGGAATGCCCTGCTCAGCTAGACACATCTGCATACTGTTATCGCTCTGCAACCAAGAGCTGCTTGTGCTCTCCCCGAGGAGTGAAATGTCGGGAGAGCAAGCACCAGTGGGAGGATCATCAAACATGCCAATACGGGAAGAACAATCCTCAACATCAGGGTTGAAAGAGCACTCTGCGCTATCCAGGAACGTTGAAGTGTTGCTTGGGTCATCAGCATCACGTGAAACCGTCACAGCAATGTCTGCATGTGAACAAGAGCCTTCAGTGGCCACTACAAATGAAGGAGATGCTATGTCAGCCAAGGAAGGTGGAGCTGTAGACAAAGAGTCAGCATGTGGAGATAGTGAACCAATGTCAGCACATGTAGATGCACTGTCTGCACCTGAAGAAGCAGCTTCGCTGCCAGCAAGAGTTGATGTGCTGGCCGATGGTTGGACAACATGTGCAGCTGTGTTTGAACTGCCACTTGAGTTATCATCAGACCTCTTGCGCTTGCTTGAATCAGAGCCTGGAGTAGGGCCAGCTCCTCTTGCTTTTGGAGAAAACATATCAACGATTGACCTCTGTTTTGGATCCTTGGGTTTTCCTGTAGGTGTAGACATGTTCGTTCTTTTAGTACTGCTAAATCCGAAGCTATTATTCAAGCAAATGATGGATTCCTCAGTGTCCTCCCGACTTCTTTTGTGCTTCACACTTCTTTGGAGGACCACTTCCGCTGAATACCAAAGAGGAGACAAATCTGAAATGTATTGCTTTGGCTTACAAGTTTATCACTGTACTCCCTGAAAATAAGCGAGTACTCCCCCAAAAAGAAAAACTGATTACAAATACTCCAAACAAAAAATAGGAAACAAACACTGTGGACCCTGAGCCCCTGCTTTCACGCACACAGCTCCATGGATGTTTGGAGAGGTAGCGCACGTAGTACCAAGGAAGAAAGTAATATTAGTACTGCTCAATTGGTAGACATGCACATGATCTTTTAATGTGTATGAGTAACTAGGTGCAACATAATTATTAGAAAAACCTTTCCGTTTTTTAGTTAAAGCATTTTGCTTACAAAATACTGCCGTGGGGAACTGGATTTACATTTTTACTCCCTACAAATCATTTTACTTCCAAGTTTACAAAATAGGGAATAAAATAGTCCCACTTCAAAACCGTATCTGGTGCATGGAGTACACACCTAAGCAGTGATTTCAAGTATTTATTTGCATAGCTTACTTTTAGGCCAGTCCTATCTGGGTTATAGTTTAGATTTGAGAGATTTAACAGTTGCAACCTGTTCAAACTATGCCCCTAAAAAGAAGGAAACCCCTAGGCCCCGAAAAACTGAAGTGAAGCATGCGTTTAGTGTCATAGAGTTTGAAGTTAATTTTGTGGTATTCTCTGATTCAATGGAAGATAGGCAGCAATCTTTAGTGTTGGAACAAGTAGGACAAGGTTGCAATGAAAACATTGTTATTCCAATAGCTTTAAAGCACATATGATCTTCTCAGTTCTGCTGGGACACCACGAATCCCGAAAGTCCTATTATCCGTGAATTTAACACTACTGGTCTCCCCGCGCCCTGATGCCTGCAGGCTATCGGCGCGTTATAAGCTCATAGACATAGACATAGATATGGACTAACAGATCAGATCATTAACATATGCTTTCCATTTTCAATATGTTGCTTCATATTCATTTACCTCCCACAGCGGTCACAGATAAGGCTGGATGTCAGCTGCTCAATGGTGGTACTGTTTGCTGGCGTTGAGAACACAGAAAGGAAGGAACTCCACACGAAGATGTAGGTCTGAAAAAAAATATATCAGAATGGAAGAATCATTTGTACGACACTACACCATATTATCATTTATCATAGAGACAAGACACTGACTGAACGCACTGAGGGGTGTTCTTTCTAGACTGCCATTAACTGCAGTGCCCTGCTTCTGACCTTGCAATCCGGCCACCCTAGCAGCCCATTCTACCGTCTGTTTCCCGGCATCCCTGGAGCCTGTAGTACCGCTCATCCCGGCACACCTAGCCTCCCCTCACTCACATGAGCACTTGGGGTGACGTGATATTATCAAAGTATCCTCCTGAAACTGAATACCCTAAACCCAGTGACCCTAATGTGGCAGGGAAGAGGTGCATGGCGGCGTCCTATCACCATGTGAGGCCATACACTGGGGAAACTGGGGCGCGCAGCGTAACCTCTCAATATTTACCCAGAGGCAGAACTGATCATTGTGGCAGATATTCATTGCCCATTATTTTTATGGTGATATTTTGAATGCACAGAGCTGGATTAAGAATAACAGGCCCCAGACAAAGACACAACAAGGGACTGGGGGTTAAAATGCATAGCTCTCAACCATTTTTCTTGCAAAGGCGGGTGAAATCACCCGATTTTGTTTCTGGCGGGTGAGACACCCATTGGAATGAATGGGCGTGCAGGAGGCATGGCGGGTGAGTCAGCCCTTTGCAAGGCGGGTGACACCCGCCAAAAGCGGGTGAGTTGAGAGCTATGAAAATGCCAGGGCACTTGCTAACTGTTAACTCAGCAGGGAAAGTGTCTCTGGGTCCTCTGGCCTTCAGTGGGAGCAGGTCATTGTGTGTCCGCATTGTCCCCTTTGTGTGAGGGATGGCATAAATAATGGGGGATCCAGTCCGCAGGGTCCCACGACTCCCACCACACTTTCCCAGTTAAGGAGGCCACAGAGAGACAGAGAGCCCCGCACTCCAGACACATCTCCACGGCACGGACCCAGGGGCCAGAGAAGCACCCCAGGCACAGGGGTCCCTTCCAGATATCAGGGAGCGCATAGACCACACACAAAGGGGGCCGGGAGCACAGCCCGCAGCACTCCAGATAAAGCCCCCTGCTTTGGGCAGACCAAGCCCTGCAACACTCCAGATACAGGCCCCCCACATCCCACAAATGCACACACAGAAAGCAGAGCTCCCCGTCGTTGGCCACAGGCACCCTGCTAGTGGAGTGTGTTGGGACCCTGATTATATTCTACTTGAGGAATCAGATTTTAGGCTTTTAGATCCAATTTTGTGTAAGTATTTGAGGTATTACAGATGTGTGCAGCTGCAGCGCACTTAGTTACTGTATTGAATGCACGCTCCTTCGCCGATGAGGTAAATTCACAAAAACCCCAATTCTATGGATGGAGGCTGAGAGAAGCTTTGTCATTCTCCAATGGTACTGTGTTTTACTTTGTGTGTAGGCGTGTTATAAATGCCATATTATATATCATATTATATCAATGACATTTTAGAATATTGCAAGGGACACACATGATGCTTTATAAATCGGGGCGACTGTTCCACTGACTGCGCCGCCAAGTGCATGTTAGCATTGCTGGGCTAAATTGCATTTCTGTACAAATTACACCAATGGACTTGTTTCCACACCCACGGGCCTGTGTGATATGATATGGCATTTATAACGCGCCTATACACAAGTGTTTCAAGGTGCGACAAGGCAAGGGAAGGGGTACAAAGGGAGGACAGACAACGATCCTACTAGACCAGGTGTCATTCAGATCATGCAAGTGCATGGGATGGGGAGAGGGGACAGTACATGGGCATTGAATAAAGACAATAGTAAAGTAATGGCCAAGGTGGCAAGTGCATAGGTGTAAGTGCAGACATCAGGAGTCAACAGTCAACAAGGCAGAGAATCTTTCTGTTTTTCACAAAGATAAAGTCACACTTAAACCACATCCATGGTTCTTACCCATGGTGATTTCTGAAAGGACACCTATGGAGTACATTGTGTTGCCAACCGTCTTCTGAAATGATGTCTGGAAACCTCTGAATATCTCTGTTAGGAGTGCACGCTGCAGAAATAATTTCTGCAGTCTTTGTAGGTTTAAAAGGTGTGCAGCATCATAGGAAGCACTCTTTACTGGATTATTTTCCAGGTGTTAATAACTCATTGATCTCCTGAACTGGAAAAGTGTATTTATGGGTAGGGGGCTTAGAACATTCTCCCGTGTTCTCCAACTCCCTTGTGCCTTTTCCTGGCAGCGTCCCCTCATCCGGCTGCTGGTGGCATGCCCCAGTTAATCATTTCCATTTCCAGCACTGCCCCCATTTTCTGGTTTCGCCATATAAATCACATAATTTAGCCAATTTCAGTGAGTAGGATTGTTAATTGTCCAACAGTGTGCATGTGGTGAAACTATAAAATTCCAAATAAACACTCTTATCTTTTTATCTTATTTATTTATTTAAAACAACAAAAGGCTTCAGTAAGTATAGTTCATTCACTGCTCACGGCCTTTGGGGGCTGGTGAGTTAATTAGTTAGAGGGATTTAACATTTTAGCATGAATATTCAGGAGCGAACGAGCACATCGAGGGATCTTGAAAACAACAAACGGTGAGTTGGGAGGTTATCCTAAAGAAAATTACTGTGAAATATCGGGTAAAAAGCCACCCAGTTTTATAATCATTTAGGGTAACAGGACGAGGTCGGGTGGGATTCTGCTCAGGGCCTGTTTGAATGCCTCCACGGGGAGGTTTCCTCTCATTAAATAGATGTAACGCTTCGAGCTCTGGTCTGTGGGCAGTATGCTTGCTGTTCCTAACACTGTGGTTGGCGACAAATGGGACGTATGAAATGGGCCGCACACAGACACTTTACCACTGGTAAAAGAGTGGGAACCTGCTTAGCGCATCTCGAGACACTGACCAATGGAAATGTCCATGCATATTCAGAAGCAGCTCTGTAAAAGTAATGCCCTGAGTAATCCCACGACATTCATTTTTATGGAATTGATCCTCTGTGGTCACGAGCCACCACCAGAAGCAATTACTCTTACACCTCATTTACATGATCAAATAAAAAGGACAAGCGCTATGGGGATTAGCACTCTGTTCTACAATGTGTGTCATCTCCATTCTCCAGTCACGCGGGGACTCTGGCGCTCGCACAAGGAAATGGTGCTGGCAAGGTCGTACATTGATTGGGCATTTTGAGAATGGGAAAAGTGCTTCTCGCAGTACACTACCTGCACCCAATGGCTCCCAATATGTTTACTGAGCGTGCCGCGGTGCCGCCAATAAAGGCACCGAGAAATGGTCAAAGCAGATAGGGGAATTTTTCTGACCTCCGCCTGCAGCGCAAAGAAATGCATTTTATGAAGTCCAATCGTTATAGAACGTTGCTCCAACATGCAGGCACCTACCCTACCCTGATTAAAATATGCCACTGCTTCATACCCACACAAAAGATTACCTTCCTAATAATCACGGTCTCATGGGAAGAAATCCAAGCGGCAGCACGTGAAAGCAAGAATTCCCATCAGCCCGAACCCAGCACGCTCCGACAAAATTCAATCAGTATGTTCCATCGCCACAGCCCGAGTCTTGCCTCTGAATAGGCGCTTGAAAGGGGCAATACTGGAGGTGGTTAAGAGAGAGGAAGTAAGGCTGGGGTGAAGGAGGTACAGGAGCTTTACAGGTACACAATTGGGGTTTCAGCAGCTAAGAGAGGTGCTGGGGAAGGAGCGGTTGCAGAGGGGAAACGTTGGTGCAAAGATGAAATGGGTGTTGTAGCGGACCGGTGTGAGGAAGTGAGGGGCGGGGGCCAGGCAGTGGCGGAGGTAGCTTTTGGTGCCAAGGGGGTGGCGAGATAGCTCCTGAAAGAGCACAAGCCGTGCCTTTCGGTGGGCATCGTTAATTCATGACGTGACGCAAGCCTCTGCAAATACGAAGAAACCCCGAATGGGAAGCGAAACACGTTTGTGTTTTTAAAGAACGCGGTTGAATTATTTCAATGGCGCTTTATCAAGGCAAACACGCAGGTAACAGTATTGTAACACATGATATAATCCAAAAGAAGTCAAGTCACCAACAGTGGACCGGAGCATTTTATTCCAATGCATTTTCATGAAGCTGTTTAATATATGCCAGTTAGTATCTGCCAGTGGGAACCCGGAACCGTGATCATTGCCAATGGCAACCTCAGTGAACTGGAGAGGGCCACGGCACGGCCTGGCCAGTCGCACAAAACACAAACACACAGCCTGCCTCAGGGTGCAGCAACTCACACCGCAGTACACCCGGCTTTGCCTGGGGGTATCCTGGGCCCATATGGAATGCCGCCGCGTGGCCATTTGGAATGCAGGCACCGCAGCTCGGCGGCAATCTCGGACCTGGGCCTGCGTGGCCGGGCCGGCGCCGCGCATGCCGGCGGCCATTTGGAATACTAACTGCTGCTGCGGCTCGGCGGCAACTCGGACGGCCCAGCCCCCAACCCAGCAACAGCAGCACCCCACCTGCCGCCTCAGTCAATCGGCGGCAACAGCCAACTCGGACCTGGGCCTGCGTGGCCGGGCCAGCACCGCGCATGCCGGCGGCCATTTGGAATACTAACTGCTGCCGCAGCTCGGTGGCAACTCGGACAGCCCGGCCCCCAACCCAGCAACAGCAGCACCCCGCCTGCCACCTCAGTCAATCGGCGGCAACAGCCAACTCGGACCTGGGCCTGCGTGACTGGCCGGGCCAGCACCGCGCAGGCCGGCGGCCATTTGGAATACTGCTGCCGCGGCTCAGCGGCAACTTGGACAGCCCGGCCCCCAACCCAGCAACAGCAGCACCCCGCCTGCCACCTCAGTCAATCGGCGGCAACAGCCAACTCGGACCTGGGCCTGCGTGACTGGCCGGGCCAGCACCGCGCAGGCCGGCGGCCATTTGGAATACTGCTGCCGCGGCTCAGCCGCAACTCGGACTTGTCCCGGTCCCCAACCCAGCAACAGCAGCACCCCGCCTGCCGCCTCAATCAATCATACAGATACAGTTAAATGTCATGAATGAATTATTAACTTAGTTACTTACCGATAAATTTCTGCACTTGGTTGGTTGGATGCTGGAACACACAACACACACAGGAGTTGGGGGACGCCGGCTTCAACGCAAATAAACCAAACGAACCACACATGCAGACACGTGCATACAGTGCTGGCTGCTCTCCCAAAATGGACGAACCAGCAGCACTGCTGCGTTGCTAGCTGTGGCCATGCCCCCTCTCTCTGATTGGAGGAATGCCAGAGGTCGCAAGAGATTGGCAGAGGTCGCTGGCCAATTGGCAGCAGTCGCTCTTGCGACCTCTGGCGACCCCTAAATGACGTCCCTGCTTGCATCTGTCCTTCTCTAGTGCACCACACTTTCAGCCTTTCTGCAACTGTGGTCCTAGTTTGATAAAATGTGACTTGGGAAATGCAGATTCTATACAGATATATATAATGGCGGCACCGCCTGCAGTCTATTCACTATGTGTAGCCAGCCTTCATGGTTACTTAGTATAATTGCGTTTCAGCATCTGTACATTTATAAAATGGCTGGCATTTTCTTCAGTGCTCTCCGCACGTGCAATCTTCATTCCACATGTGAAATGTTACTCGATTCTTTACTTTGCATCAACTTCTATATGGTCTAGTCACCTTCTTCCTTGGCATCTCTTCTTGGTGCGTCATCTCTGCTTCATGTGACGTCAACATTCTCCTGCCTTCACCACTTCACACTTCTTCAGGAACCTCCTTCAAGAGACTGTCATTTCTCAGTGGGTACATCATATAGAGCTTTCTCAATGGATAAGTTGTTTAGAGGATTCTTTGCGGTATAGGTACCATTATTGGTGTTGCACATGGGGCAACTTCCAGCTTCCAACATATAGGCAAAATAGGGAAGGGAATTCCGGTAGAGGCATTTGTCTCCTCTGCTACACTCCCCCCTCTGGTTGATTCATCGACCACTCTCCACATCAGTCTTCACATTTAGACATCCTTGTCTGAAGAAGTGCTTCTTTGGAGTCCATATCTTTGCTACTCCTTTCAGAGATCCTGCTGATTTTACATATTCATCAATGCTCCAGGTCATGTGACTACATTGTCCATTCAGGTTGCAATAGATCCATCTTCCCACATACTTCTTGTGGTTTCTTGGATACATGAACTTTGTTCCCTTAGGTGCTAGAATGCTTGCTTCTATATACTTTCTGATTTCGTCATCTGTCTATTCTTTGGGTCCAAACCCACACTCAACATTGATCATGATCTTTGTTCCTACTACTTTCTTTGCTGTCTTCTTGCACTGTTTGATTATTATTCTGATCACACAGAATATAAACATGATCATCACCAACAATACTCCAAGAAGCTTGAAAATATTCGCCATCCATTGTGGAACCCATAAAAAGATTGATGCAAACCAGCTGTCACCTGCAATATCTTCTGTCTCATCTTCCATCTTGATATGCAAGTTTGTTAGCAACGTTATGGTCTCTGTCAATGTCCCATTTTCATCATTGTGAGAAGGGATGAATGTGCAACATGATTCTCAGATTTTGGCAAAAATACCTCCATCCATTGCTGTGATAATGTCCAAGACATAAATATTCTGTAGGGTCATCAGTCGTATGGCTCTCAATTATTTTTGATAGCATTCAATCCCTTTATGGTAGTGTTGATCGTATGCAGAAGTTCCCATATGTTAATCTGTAAACATCTGGCATTCTCCATCGTCTGGATTCCTGCCATGAAGATTGTTGCAAATACTGCCCAAGTCTAACTGAATAACCTGTGTTCAAACAGAATTGAATCAAAGGCTTCTATGAATTTAGCAGAAAATAAGTTCTCCCTCTTTGTTCGATTGAGAAATTCAAGTGATCTCCTCTTTCTTAGATGAGCATCGCTTTTGGAATCTCTCCAATGTTCAGGTCACTCTTTGGAATCACCAATGCTGGAACATGAAAGATCACTATGGAACACAGCCCACCCCAGTCCTTGGGCAATTTCATATACGCTCTGGATCCACAGGCCCAGTAGTGGTCCATTATCACTACTGCTCCGACCTTCACGCCTGGTACATTGAAAATTCAACTGCATTGCTGATTCATTCCAACCTTTCTTGTGCCATTGTTTCTGAAACACAAGCATGCATTTGCTAGAGGTACTATTTGCAAAGGTCCTCCTTTATCATTGACCCATGTCAGCAACTTTGCAATCTTCAGCCCATGATGCTTGCATTCATTTTCTGCATGTGTCACAATTGCTTCAGGTCATCCTGTTAGTGCTGGCACACAATCAGGCCTTCATCCCATCCATTCGGAGTAAGCACTGTTCCCTTGATTTGCAGCTGACCTCTCTCCTTGCATCTTTGTATTTCTTCAGGGTTCTTTCCTTGACAATTGAGATTATATTTACTTCTCATCTGATTCCTGCTCCATTAATTCCAGGCTGTTTGTAGTAATTAAGTCAGGAACGTCCAGATAGGTTTGTAGATAGGGTTTATTGTCCCTGGCTCAGTTTACTCTCTGGGTTAACAAAACAAGATACTGTGGGACGACAGAAACACTGGGATCCCCACACCCTTGAAGCAACCTCTGCTCTCTCTAACTCCCAACCGTCACTCTCTGAATTCTGCTCGAACCAAGATGGCCTCACAGCCACCCACGCGCCAGGCACTCACACGCCATCACACCATTACAACACTGTTCATATCCTATCATGTGATTTCTGGTCTGGGGTCTCGCTCTTGTCCTTAAATCTTGCGCATAATCATATTCTTCTGGAGCTGTCTTCTCAGTCACCCATATCAAGAATGCTGTTTGATCCTGGAATGGACCGCTCGTATGGCAGAGTGCAAGGTTTGTTAGGCAGTGAACTTTCTGGACTGCTACTCCTATAGCTATGAATATATTGGAAGCACAAACATAGCAACTCTCCTTAGAGGTTCTCACTCCTACATTTTTCATGCGCTGATACCACATGCTATTACCCAAGTGTGCTGTGCTATCTAAATTGTAGTTTAATTCATAATTGTCTTCCCTTGTGCTTCTCCTGTATCTCCCTCTCGCAAGAAGGGTGCATGCATAATGCTTGTGAAGTATATCAATAAGGGACCTTCCTACAGGGGGAATCATAGGAACACTTGTCATAGAAATTTGCAGCCTCATATGTGCCACTCGTGTAGGGATAATCACAACTGGTCTTGGTTTTTCAATAACAGACAATTCTGTGAGAGTCACTGGAGTGGGAAGAATCAAAGGGACTTCTACCTTGCTTGGACCAATAAAGTAAACAGTATGGATTAGCAAAATCAGGAAAACAATGATAAATGCTGAGCACGCATATATTATGCACCAATACATCAATCCCCACTATCAACGATTTTCCACATGTCGAGTTTGCTCACTTTCCAAAACTGTACCATTCTCGACAGTCCTCATTGTGCCTGTACACTGCTTTAAGAAGGAAAACAACTTTTTAATTAGGCAACTCTGTTAAATGATCAGGTAACAGCAGGATCTGTTCAATTATTGCCACAAGCAGCCTCCTGATTGCAGGACAATTTTTAGGATTGTGCTGAAAATGCATATATTAATACTGTGCCCAACAAGAGCAGGGTAGGCTCTAAGAACAAAAACGAAAACAGCAAGAAGGAGCCTATGGACATCAACATCAGATAGGACCATTGATTTACATTTGCATTTATTTAGTCAGCAACCTTAGCGTCCTTCTTCCTCATCATCGATCAGGTCTGCACAAGCTGAATTTCTTCTTATCTTACTTCCGAATCGACGGTAGAAGGTGCATCCGTCTCACCAGCGTATGGCTTTAGGTTGCTCAGATGGATTCAGGCACGTATCTATTGGACTTTTACTGCTGATGGATTATGATGTATCTTGGTGTGGTAAAGACACAGACAGGAAACTCAGGAACCACACCAGAGCCAGGATTATAACAAAGGTAAAGTCTTCTTTATTGTTCCTGTTACAGTGGGAAAGTAAGACAGGAGATCAGGTGATGTGCTTCTGCTTCCCTTGGCTCTCTCCCTGCCAGTGTCTCAACCGTCCTTTCCTGGAACCCTTACACACACCCCATTCAATGGCCTCGCACCAACATTCCAAGCTCCACTGCTCACTCACATAGACACACAGCACACATAGCAGATGTTAAGCTAAGATACAACATATTACTGTTTTCTTTTATGTAGGGGCCACTAAAGCATGGCTCGTGCCACTTCTGGGTGAAGTTACACACTAGGACTGAATCTCCAATAAAGAGTCTAGGTACAGGAAGTAGTTCTTGAATTCTGGCTGCTAAATAGTCTTCATCTGTATCCTGAGACCGACCCCCTTGTGCTTGAGCTGATCTGAAATGACAGAGATACTAGCGGTCTTACATGTCAAATAAGCTTGTAACTCATTTTCTAATATTTCAGCAGTCTTCTGGGCATCACTTCTGCTACTTGATGGAGGAGACAAAGGCATTCTTATTTGCCTCCATATTAATAGCTCATGGGGTATGCAGTGGTGGTCCGACCCAGGCTGATTCCTCAATGCATATAATGCAAGGGGCAGGCAATACAGTCATCCCTTCTTTAGTGTCAATTTCAATTTTGCAATTGTCTCTTTAATGAGACCGTTGAGTCTCTCACATATATTCTGTTATCTTGAGGGTGATAAGCAGAAGAAAACTTGTGTTTTATACGTAGTAATAGGCTAATCTGTTCAAATACTTCATTAGCAAAATGGGGCCCTGTTACGCACACCTGGTCTTTGTGGGGGTTTTGGGGTACGGTTGCAGCCCTCCCAGGAAGTAGGACCCCCAAACTGCTTCCTCTCGCTGCTGCTGCGAAGAATTGGAACCCTGCTCCTGTAGATTATTAAGGGCAAACTCTCCGTCCTGCTACTTCTGGCAGGGGAGCATGTAGAATGAGGACCGAGTTCCTTCACCGGTCCTTTATACGTGGTGTCCAGTCCAGCTGCGACAATTCCACGTCTTTGTGGTAAGTGTCTTTCTGTTTTCTGTTTTATGTGAAGTATTGGTATTGTCTTGTTCTCAGCCTGTTGTCAGCTCTTTAACAATGTCTATTTTCCTCCCCACATAGGTGTATTTGGTCCAGCAGAGCAACAGAGTCCAAAGTGGCTCCTGATGACGAGTGGAGGATTCTGCTGTGGTCCAGCAGCAGGTAAGTGTACTTTTAAGGACAAGCACAAATAATTTTGCAAGCTTGATCTTAAACTGCAGGTTAGTATGTCTAACCTTGTCTTTTGTCCTTTTATAGGGTCTGCCTTTGTGGAAGAAGGAAATGTTGTGCTGTATAGTCCGGAGCTGGAGTTCTGTGTGCCTGAGATGAACAAGATGTCATGCTGCGGTGCCGGGAGCTGGAGTTCTGCGTGCCGGAGGCAAAGAAGATGTCGTGCCCAAAGCTGAAGTCCTGCGATCCGGAAAATGAAGAATGGATGCCAGCCTCAGCGGTGATGGATGCAGGTGTAAGCTGACTCCAAGAGGTAAGCGTAGGGACAGGAGACTGGATTCCCAAGGTAAGTGCTAGTTAACCCAGGTGGCGGTGAGCGTTACGCTGCATGCAGAAGCAGATTAACGCGAAGCATGTGCCTTGGGGTTGAACTGGCTGGTATAGCTGAGTTCTTAAGGCCACGCCCACTAGCTCAGTCCTGGTTGCCACACCCTGCCACTCCTTGAAGAGGCATGTGCAGCTGAATATAGATAGAAGGTTTTGGGGTTATTCCATACAGTTGTTATTTAAATATTTGATGGAGAAGGGGGTGCCCCTTCTCAAAAATAGATAGCTATATCTTGGCGATTTACGAAACGACCTACATCTTGTTTTTTTCGCGATGAGAGAGATATTTGCCGCTACAGCTTAGGATATAGGAAAATTAAAAACAGGAAAAATGCTATTTGCAGGTCAGAAAACATGCAAAGATGCCATCGCCAGTGACACAGTAGGTATTTGGGAGTTCTATTATTTTGGCTGTGTGTTTTCAGACTTGTGTTCATGTGAAATTGTGGAGAAAAACAGTAGAAAATACCTCAAAAAAATCATTTTAAAAGGAGCAACCCTACTCTAGTTTCAAATGCCCCACACACTTTTAGTTTAGTCTCTGTATTGTCACTTATGCTATTATATCCTGTGCCTATTAAATGTTTCCTACATGCTTTACTGTCAGATATTATTCTGTGCATTGTTTAACTTGACCTACTTTACATTACTAAATGAGCTGTGTTGTACTGTTTTGATCGTTTAAGTTCTATTGTACTTTGAAAACTGAAGTGAGCCGCCCTTTGACTTACAATTTATATCCGTGGTTATAATAAAAGTCAATGAATTGTAGGCGCGGGTATAACACAACAAATGTTTTGAGTTATTATTTTATTGTATTTGTGGATTTATATGTGATAAGTAATTTTGGGGTACACTGAGTGTAGTATTTTAGGACATTTGGAGTATGATGTGATATGATAAGTCATTTATAACACGCCTGTAAACAAGTGTTTCTAGGAACACTACATTTCCTTCATCGACTAAGTGTACTCTAGTCACGTCTATAGAAATTGGCCATTTAGAACTGTATGTTTTGCTTGAAATCCATAATTGGTTGTGGTCTCTCATGAATGCTGAAACTACTTTATTAGCATTTCTCTGTGATTTCTCAATTTTACAATTGAATCTGGTGGTCATCCTCATTTTTGCCTCTGAGTCAAATTGGAAAAGATAAAGATGGTGTGAGGAAATACTTCCATTAGTTTTCCCATGTCTTGTTTTATCATTAAAGTAAGGGACACACCTCACACATTCCCCAAATCATTGCCTCCACAATGAATAAGTATGATGTCTGGCTGCCCTGTATTTCAGAGACTTAAAACATTTGGAAAAATGTGCTACCAACGCATTCCCCAAAATCCAACCCATTTAATTGTAAAATCTGTCAAACCTAGGTCCATCTTAATATTTAGTTTCTCACAAAAAGCCAGTAATCAAAACAGCCAACTGGCTCTGATCAGCCACACAGTTTTTGAGCCGGCCATGTTATCTGCAGTCTTTTTCTGTTTCCAGGAAAATGATTCCTAGTTTTATATGAGCAGGGTATGTTTGATGAGTGCGGTTTGGAGTTTGTTATTGGTTGGCAGTACTGTTGTAATCATCTGCAGCTATTGAGCAGCCTCTCAGTGCACAGCTTTGCTAACCACGGGTAGATGTGCACCCTGCGCAGCCACAGCTATATCGTGGCAAATGGAACCTTGTGTGGTTGTGGACATGTGGTAGCCGCGGCTATCCGACATTTTGGGTGGCGTAGCATCATAGATGCATTGAGTTTTTGTTGCTTAGGGAGAGCCCAGGTGAGTAGAGGAGGAGCATTGGGCGTGGATGGGGGCTGGTATGTGCGTTATGGACACTTGTTTGGGGGAGTGAAAATGCATTTTTTAATACATAGTTTTTGCAAATAGCCGCGGCTAACAGCAAACATTCATGAATGACGTTTGTATAACCGTGTCTGTAAAAAGCATATGCAAAGGGGAGTCAACGGTTTACGTCATTTTATTGGTTGTGCCCGTTGGCGCAGTTATATTTATATCTGCGTCTATACATATTTTCAGTGCAATAATCATATTGTTATGTGGATAATACAGCACAGAAATGTATTTTTGTATGTTATTGTATCTGCATTGGCGTTCTCTTATTTCATTGGAAGTTTTGAAGGCCGGCTTAGTTTGATGTTGGGCTTGCATAAAAATATATGGGAAGTTGCGAAGAAAAAAAAAATATGCAACTGCGTCTAATAGCCGTGGCTATGAAAGATGCTGGGTTGGGGAAAACTTGATTTTTGTGAATTTTTTTGTTTGTTATTGGTTGTTGTTACTTTTATATTTCTGTAGATGTCTGTGGTTTTGGTGAAAATGTGTTATCCATTTTAGTAGTTGTATGTGTATATAGTGCTCTTTTTTGCTGTTCCTTTTGGAAAGTATAAAAGACATCATTTTCTGCAGTTATGTCCTTTTGATTATAGAACTCTGCCTGTGTACTTGACAGACGTGTGGGTGATGTATGCAAAAGTAATTGTTATTACATATTTACATGTATCAAGGTTTATTTGCAGTGTTGTGTGTGTAAATGCATGCTATCAGAAGGTGTGCATTACCATATTTTTTTCATAGGCTCTGATTGTGTGGCAAGTATTTTTTAAATTATTTTTTAACTTTAACTAACATGGATCTACAAAATTTGATTTGTCAATCAATGACATTTATATGTAGACATATAGGGCCCAATTCATGGAATTATCTGTGTGGAAAATAGGATACTTGCATGGGAAATAACAGGCAAGTCCCTGTTAGTTAATTCATGGAAAACAATGTGCGAGGCTTCCCCGGGACTTGCGAGGAATCCGTGCCAGTCCACCACGTCACAGCGACTCGAAGAACGCCTTGCGCAAGGCTCCAAGAGGAGAGTGGGCCGGGCATGCGCAGGAGGAGGAGGATAGCTAGGGCCTGGATCTCCCGTCCATGAACCAGACTTTTTGGGATGCTTGATGACCAGGTCTACAGCAGGTTTTGTTCCCCCCATATCATCCTAGACCTGATCAGGGAGTGAGAAGATGACCTCACATCACCCATCATGTGCTCCCACGCACTGATCACCTTGCAAAAGGCGCTCGCTGCTCTGCATTTCTTGGCTACTGGGTCATTCCAGTGGACCAGTAGCTGGTATCTCCCAGGCCACTCAGTCCCGCTTGTGTAAGCAATCCCATCTGCACATCCATCTGTCCGCCGGCATATCTATATGCCCAGAACAGTGCCAGAAAGGCAACCAGTGGTCCAAGATTTTAATGGGGTGGCACATTTTCCAAAAGTGTTATGTGCCCTTGATTGCACCCATGTTGCTCTACGTCCACCCAGAGCAACAGAGCACATCTACTGCAATCATAAACATTGGCACTCCACCAACGGTCAGGTTGTGTGTGATGCCAAGGACATGATTACTGAAGTGTATGCCGACTATCCTGGTAGCACACATGATAGTTATAGATGCCCCCACTACACCGGGCCCTGGAAGCTGTGAAGCATGGCAACACATGGCTCATTGTTGCGTATGAATGCCATGCACATGCATGCATGCGGCTCACATACCAATAGACCTTGTCCACAAATGACAACCATTCTCAAATCTACAAGGGACAGTGCCTACCCTCTGAGCACATACATGATGATGCAGATACACAACCCTAACATACTTACTGAGGTAAGGTACAACACTGCCCGTATTGTGATGTGAGGCATAGTGGAGCACACATTCAGAGTGCTCAAGTCACATTTCCACTCTCTTGAACATTCTGGTGGTGTGTTGCTATATGCACCACCGGTAGTCTGCAGGATCATTGTGCCAGCATGTGTCATGCACAGTGTTGCAACACAGCGTGTCATCCCAGTGGACATAGTGGTAGTACACCATCCACACCCACAGGCACACCACTTGCGTATGACTGGGCAAAAGGCATGTGCAGAGGCTGAACGTACCCAGGTTGTGCCATCTTTTTTCACCAAGAATGCTTCCCCTGTGGAGTGCACACGATCCCACCAAATCCCAGGTGCCATTCAATGATGACAATGGGCCAATCCACTGTGCCCACAAAACCATCCTGAGAAAGTTCCCTGGAAGTGCACATTTGTGTGCCTCCTTTAGAACTAAAAAGACATTCCATTTTGTGTTTCCAAAAGAAACACATTAAAGAGGGAGGACACCACTACCACCATGGCAACCATTGAATGGAATCACCCCTTTAGCACCAAAAACATCCCATATGACTAACTAACATACCTGGCAAATTTGTAAGCAACGATAAATCCTGAAACTCATCAAACATCATGCCTGAGCTGCAAGCCATACATCGCTTCCAAAGTACCATGTCCACAAAATACAGGAAGCGCAATGGCATATAGCTGCACACGTATCCAAGAATGTGCATGATTCGCACAAAGCAGTGCAGTAACAAGCACATGTGACAGAATTTGGCAACATGAACACAATAAACCCCATCCCAAAAAAACAAATGACAAAGAAGTAATTGACCATTTTGACAAAGAGGGCAACACATCAGAATGGCCACATTCAGACATGCAGCCACTAATGTAGCCATTCACTAAGGATCATGATAAATGCACGTCTTACCTGTCCCCTAAGCATGCAGTCGACAGTCAAAATTCATCCCAGGAAATAGCCGTCATTCCCTGACAGAAGGATATTCAGAAAATTTAAAAAATGAAACATGAGTGCAGCCAACACATCCATGTACAGAAAAGGTCAAGACCCATGGCCCCCCCTCAGTGATATACAACATGTACAAACAACAACTCAATAGACAACCATCTACATGTGCAGCACACATGCAGCAACACCTGTAGACTGCATGCAATTCGAACACACAAATCAGACACACTGAGAAACAAGAACAACTCTACACAACCTGACCCCCTGAATGACATGCAGCAAATGTGCATGTCACATATCCCCATTCCCAAGTCGATGACACATACACAACACATTCATCAGTCAACATGCTGCATGAAAATGAGGAGACATCAGAAATGCTGATAATTGGGCCCCAAAAAAACAGGGACACCCCTGGAAGACAAACAATGACATGCCAAGTCATTTTTACGTCATAATACAACGATTACCAGCGCAGTATTGGAACAGTGCAGTGAACACAGTCATGGGAGACAAGGATGCAAAGCATAAGAAGGCCATTACACAAATACTCACCTCGTGCACTCCAGGGAGGCACATGCTTGATGCATGAAGCATTTCACTGAGGCTCATGTGAGACTGTAAGCGTGGCCACTGAGGCAACTGCCATGGAAGACACAAGCAGACATGACAAAGCAATGTGATACTGCAAGCAAGGAAAAATGCATGCACAAAGGTAGGATGCAATGGAAAAGTGCATGGTCATTGTGACAGCATACACTAGGTCCAATTGTGCATTCAATTGAATGCATCCATACCATGCACCGAGCTGCGGTCAACTTGAAGCTGCAAACAACATGATGCAGCATGCATGGGACATGCATGTAAAAGCACCAACACCGCACAATGTAGTGTGCCGATTCACAACATAGCATCCTGTAAGTGTGCATCAATGGTTCCATGGTTGTGGATCATAACTGGAGCTGCACACCATAATAGGGGAACCCTGAGCAAGAGAGGCCAAATGTGCTGTAGAACCAATACTCCAAAAACATTGCAAGGGACTTGGAGTGTTGGGCAAAGTGTAATGAGACACATACCAGCGCAACCATCAACACCTGCCACAGGCCACAAACAGCTGGCCCTGCCACCCACTCCCAACCACCCAAGAAAGGACCACACAGTTGGAACTCCCACAATTTGGAATCTGAAACCGGTGGTTCCGACAATCCATAGAAATAACAGCATGCCCAGACCTATGACCAGAACCACACCATGTGACACATGCAGCCATTAAGTAAGTAGTACCAGTGTCTCCACAAGACAAGTCAATCCAAAGTGATCACAGACAGTGCAAGACTCCCAGCCAAACACCACACAAGTGTCTGCAAATGCCTCTCACTTACTTGCACAGGGTACCCACCTGCCTTGCACGCAATGCAACCCACTGGGAGACACATCCCCAACGACATGCATAGTGACAACACAAATAACCTGCACATCCATGACAACACATGAATGGAGCATCAAAATATGCTGAGACCACCCACTGCATTAGGACAACAGGGTGCAAGATGGCAACAGGACATAGATTGTGATCTGCCCATGAGTGCAGTGTAGCACAACAGAGAGAGAGAGCGACAGTGAGAGGGAAGGTCATGTTAAAAACACTTCAAGGAGTACACAGACTGGATTGGTGATGGCCAAAGACATGCAGTACACCACAATAGGTCTGGGCATAGCTGAGTTGTATCGAGTGAGGAAGACAGTGAAATGAGTACCACTTAAAAAAACATCCTGACATGGTAGCATGCAAAGCACATAGATAGGAAACTTGCACATGCAGCAAACATGGGGAACAATGACGCATGCTGAGCATGCAAGACATTACTCATGCTTACCCGCTGACTAAACTGGTATAGTGTGAATCCTGCATCACCTTCACCGGGAACTGTGCCTCTGAATGAGTGACAAGGGGGCCAGTGCCTGGCAGAGGGTATGGGGAGCATGGACGTCAAAGGGTACCAAGTGTCTCCCCCGGCACAGCAGTCACTGACTCATTACTGATTACTGCAAACAACATAGGACAAGACATTACAACAGTCATAGTGAAATACCATTCACACAGCATGCATGTGTCAGGATACACTGAAACCATAATTTCCTGCACATGCCATTCTAAGCACCACCAAGCAAACATGCAAGTTGACCTCACTCTGCATGCCTGCATGTCCACCACGGCAAACATCATGGCCTTGAGAGGACAACTGCACAACTCAAGTTAAAAATAAAACACCAAAAAATAAAAATAAACCTCGAAAGGGCAACTCAAAAATAACATGACAAAATCGAGTCCTGTGGTCTACAAAAGGGGCAAAAATAAAAGCAAAAGAAAAATGTCCATCATGGACAGGGGGGGTGTCTACCCAGGAGGGGCAAGGGTCAGGGTGCATGTCAACATTCACATGGGTGGAAATACCCCCCAAAAAAAGAAAATAAAAAATCCCCCGCATGGGCTGATGGACCACACGGCTTTGGTGGACTCGGAGGTATGTCTGTGCTGACACCCCCAGCCTGCATTGAATCTGCAGGTGAAAGTGCTGCTGGAGGCTGACCACGTAGTACCCTCACCTTGTCCTCATGTCCAGCTGCCATGCGTGACACTGATGAATGCACCAGCAGACTGAGGACTGTGTGGTAACTATGCACAACCTCACGGGTTGCACAGAGTTCCTCTGAGATTGTCTGCCTCAATACTAACACCTCCTGTTGGAACTGTCTACTGGTGGATGCATGTTCCTCCTGGATTGCAGCTCTGTGGGCCAACATCTTGTGCCACAGGGCAGCCCTGTGTGGATGACTCTCTGCAAGCAGGGATGCCTGCAGACACTGCAGATCTGCCCACCGGCCCATGATGTTTGCCTCCATGCGTAGTCCGTGGGAGCGGCATGTGGACTGCATGACCTGCAGCTGTTGCACCACCTGTGTTGCTGGGGGGGAGGGTCATGGAAGTGGCCACCCTATCCATGCCCTCAGACAAACTTTCAAAGGCAGCACCATGTCGGAGTGCAGAACACAACATCTGCTGCTCCCACTCTGTCTGCCCTGCCTGCACAAATCCCCCACATGTGCAGGGCCCACACCTGCCTGAGGCAAGACCCATGGTCCCTGCTGTGATGTCTCTGTCCTTGGCTGCAGGTCTGCCCCACTCCCTTGGACATCTGCAAACCAATAGATGGGAGGGTGGCCTTGTATCCATAGCCACAGCAGGCAGAGGGGCCACTACTGAATGGCCTTGTGAAGGGACCCCCTGCAGACTCACAGGCCCCAACTGCTCCATCCATTGGTGCATATAGATTGGCCAGCATTGAGGACTGCACATCCAGTTTTGCATCAGAGCCATCTGGGTCCAAGGAATCAGAAGAGTCTGCAACATGGCTGAGGATGGTCTGGAACACTAGTGGGTTTTCACAGCCTGGCATGCCACATCTTCCACTGGTGGTCTGAAACACCAAAGACTCCTCTTAATCTTCAGCCTCCTCTGGATCTGGTGCATCCTCACCTGCACATGGATATACAAAGGCATGTGGAGGCATGTGAAAAGTGTCTGCAGTAAACATGTGTGTCACATAGCTGTCATGCAACAAAATGCAGGGCATGTAGTCAGATGAAATACCGCATCCACACACTATGGCCAGCAAGAAATGTGAGTATGGCATATGAAGACTGGCCAACAAATTCTCTGCCCAGGGCCAAGCTGCCAGTGGACACATTGCCAACCTACAGGGTCATTTAGAACCATGTCAGGGACCATGTTACCGCACACTGTTGACTAATACCTGTCATATGGGCATGGACATGTGTCTCTCTGTTGTCAATTACATTACATGACAACAGGCAGCCACACATATGCACATACAAGGCCGCATCCATCACATGCCACACCATTGTTGTTTTGGTACAGGAACTGTAGACAAAGAGAGTATGTCGTAAGTTATTGAAACAGAAAACAGTCCCAAGTGAAGTATGGATGTAAGAGGACCAACTAGGCAAGGTCCGTGAAGTGGCGAGAGTAAGTTAATGGAGTTGTATATAGGACTAAGGTACAGTGACCCACAAGAGTGAGAGAGGCATGAGCACATGGAGTGTGGGCTGAGAGGGGGAGGATAACAGGGAGCAGGCGTCACCTGATTTGTCTCTGGAGTCATTGCCATTGGAGCCGCAGGGATGTGTACAGTCTGGACATATGCAAACTCACTCAGGGCATGCCATAATGCGTGTTGTGTATCAGCTTGAATGGTCTATATGGCATGGCTGCACATATGTACATATGTAAAAAGAGATTCAATACCCTGCATGGCATGAAGTGCAACTAGGATTTGAGACATATACACATGTCTACCAGAACAGGGTCACCCACATGAAGGATGAAGCCAACAACTGTGCATGTAGTGGTATCATGTGGCAGATGTTGGTGGGGGAATGCTTGTTGTGAATGAATAGTGTCAAACTGACATGTTCCACTGATGTACACCAGATGGTTTGTATCCACTATTGTGTCCACTGGACTGCAGTCCATCCACCACATGACATGGTTCACCCAGGGCAGTCATTCCAATGCAGCCAGATGTGCTCCACATTCATACATTTTGCTGATGTATTACTTCACAATGTGTGCTCGTAATTTGTCCAGGCCTCCCACGCATTACACCTGTTCCAGTAGAATGAATAAGCTCATAACCTCTTCATGCTCGGTCAGCTCCTCCTCCTCTGGTGACCCCACTCCAGTTGTCGAAGCAGAGCCCAGGTTGACACCCAGCTTGAACTTGGTGCGACGGGTGAGATCATTCCAGCGCTTCGCTACCTGTGCAACAGTGCACTTCTCAAACCCTAAGGCGTTGATCTCGTCTGTGACACGCTGCCAATGAACCATATGCTGAGCAGTTGTATTTGTGTTCCTTGGATGCTGGCACATTTCACGTTGGTGAATGGTCATGCAGTCCATGAGGGTCTGGAGTTCATCATTATGGAAGTTCTTCTTCCTCAACGTGCCAGTGTCCTGTGCAGTGTCACAGGGTTGAGCCTGTTCCTGCTGTGCAGGCTTATCCTTCTTGCCACAAGGTTTTGTGCCACCCTTGTGTGGCTGGGACCACTTTGGGGTCTAGATGCCAGACCACAAGTGGCCTGGGGCATGGCACGAACCCTTGGGGCTGGGGCAGCTACTTCCACAGCATGTCCCTTTCTTAATGATACCAATCGGGCGTCACACACTGGACCAGGACACTTGGTTTTATCCTGGGATGTGGCGCTCAATAGGAATGTTTTTTCTTTAATTTCAGTGGATTCAAATTGAGCCGATACCTGACCCGTCTCACACCCCCTTTTACAAATACCCCGGATCACAATGACCCATGAACCAGGCAGGTTGGTGAAAATACAATATTGAATTATTTTTAAATTCACAAAAATCACACACATTTTAATATTGGGCAGCAGTGAATGGGGTGAAATGGGAGCAATGGGGTGAAATGGGAGCAATGCATTTGGTCAACCTTCTAGTAGAACAAATACAAAGCACAAGTGAATAGGAGCACTGAGTCGATAGAAAGAAGCAGCAGGTAGTCAGGGATAAGAGGCAACAAACAGAATCCAAATCCGACTTTCCCTCACAAAATAACCCTTTGCAAAGTCCTAAAATGACACTCAGATTTTGAAAAATAATTAAGTATATGTGTGTTAAATAATGATATAGATATGTTTTATCACAATATTAGGGATGTTATTTCACTATCAACCATCAGGCAAGATATCACAAAGGCATACAGTTCACAAAACAGATTGAAATTGAATACCCAGTGCAGCTGGATTCACACATGAAAAAGTTGCATTTTTCTGGTTTTCAGTTTAAATGCAAAACATTTTTTTTCAGAAAATGGGTGAAAAACTCTGAATTGGAATGCGTTTTTTGGGCTGGGGATAGATGTATATCACAGGGACAATATAGAGGTGAAAGGCGGTCTCTTGGATGAGATTTGCAAGATAGAAGAAGGTAAATTAAAGCAGTGGAAGAGAGAAAATCAGCTTAGCAACAGGACAGGTTTCACTTAAACTAGATCATTAAGACTATATTGTTAAAGAGGGACACAGTAAGATCCAAGGTTGATTTACAACGTCAACCTTGTCACCCCAGCGTTCAACTTTATGTGGAAATTAGTTTGATTACTTAAAATATGACTAAGGGCTCATGATCTACACAAAAAAGAATTAATAGAGAGTTGGCGCTAGCACTTAGAAAGCCAAGGACAGGGTGCACAGAGAATCCTAACAGTTTTAACAAGTTACCAGGGTGTGGATAGGATTGCTTAGAGAGTGGAATAAAGACAAAAGGGTCAAGATGGGGAGACTATGTGTTTTTCTGGGATGATGAAATACTCACAATCCACGCTTGAGTTTTGGTATTTTGGAACGGTCAGGGTTCTGGTCACAAAAGATTCTGGTCACCGGATAGCGGACTCTCCTGGCAAAAGACAGCTGGGCAAAGTTCTGGTCACCAGATAACAAGGACAGCTGGATGGCAGGGTTGCAGCGGGCATGCAGTTAGTGGGCAAAAAGCCAGGCTGGTCTCAGGATGCTTCCCAAAAGAATACCACAGCTTTTCCCTTTGGTTATTGGGATTTTATAGTGGGATTCCGGAATTGAGGCCTTGCTGGGGATAGGATATGCAATGCGTTGGCCTTGCTGTGGAATCAGCTATGTTCTGGCTTTGCAGTGGGATCTGGAATCAGCTATGCTTTGGCTTTGCAGTGGGATCTGGAATCTGGCTGGATGAATGTGGAAGATCAGGAACACAGGCACAGGAAATTCCGGAAAGAGTGTGTCTAGAGTTTTGTCAGCCAACCTTTTTATAGAGCATGGTGACATCATAGAATTATATGGCAAGGCAGGCTTAGCTAAGCATGCTTCTAAACAACTGGATTGGTCAGGGGAGATAGTTACCACCTTCCTCCCAGCTGGTTGGATTTAAAGGGCCTGATGTCACATTTATGATGTGAGATTTACAATGTCAAGACCCTCCCACAGTTAATTTTTCTAACATCCAGTTTTGACATAAATGGCACATTTGTACAGTTGTAGCATTTCAACAAATTACATAAGCAGGTTATATATGTTATGCAACACATGCTAGTCCAACTCTGCAGTCTGTAAGACATTGTTTCGCCCTTCTAATCATTTTTGGTCATTTGTTGTTTGAAATATTCAGCCTAAAATTCTATAACTTTATACATGTGTGTGGATTATATATAGGCATGTCAGCATTGACATTTGCAGTGGCATGAGGTATACTTTCCTTAGAATACCTAATTCTCTGCCATTTCTGTTCCCTGTATGGCAGTGACAGCTACAATGTCTTAAATTAAAACCCACACAATTACATTAAAGCTGTTAATTTTTTATATTTATGCAAAGTCCGGTTGAAAAGATAAAAGTCTGAAAAGTTTCTTAATAAAATAGCTGTTTAAACCAAATGGTCAGCATTGTCCTCCAAATATGGTCATGGCTTTCTAGGCTACCCCCGTAAGCCCAAGGTTCTCCTGGAGTTATTCTTTGAAGCTTTTTGTAGAAGTCACAGGGCGGTGTGATTTCCTTTTGCACATCTCCATGTCCCAGAATTTCTATTTTAAGAGGCCTCTGCCCAGATGAAAGTCTGATGAGTATGATAACTTTCTTTGTCCTGGTCAGTCAAAGTTTTCCAACCTAGTAATTATCAGCCAAGTGTCCTGGAAGTTTATGCTGTTTCCTTTTGGGGGAAGCCTTAGCTTAGTCAGCATGAAAAACTTGTTCGGGAGCTTGCAAAATCCAGCCAATGCAGTTTAATTCCTTTATTTTCTTTCATTTTGTCCTAAATCAATTCAAGCCTGTTGAATAAAACATCCCATGTATGTTTCCCAGCACAAAACCACTTCACATTGCTAGATAAGGGAAGGGCCTTATCCAACATACACTTTTAAACAGGCCTTTTTCTCAGTTTGCAAAAGTACATTTTAAAGGTGTGGTGACTACAATTTCCATGCAAATTCGATTTTTCTCTTCCATCTGAATTCCCACATTGTTTTGTAGCCATAGTTAGCTTCTGGTATGCAGCAATGGGTTAAAACACAGATGCACTGAAATTGACATAGGCCCAAAAAGCCAGGGCCTTTCTGACGCATTTATCCTTGACATTTTGTAGCCAAAAAGTAAAGTGTTTCCTGTGTAGCTGAAGTAAAGCTTCTTTTGATTGCTTCAGATCTGAACAACTGCCTGTCATTCGGGAATATTGCTCTTGCCTGCTGGAGCACCATATGAAGGTGGATAAGCATGGCAAGGTCTCATTAATAAAAGTATTGTGATGAGAAACAGAGGAAAAAGAGCATCAAAGCGGCAGCATTTTTAAATGTAAATATTTCCCATTTTCAGGAGGAACTTTGGGCTTGCAGCAAAGCGGTGCTGCTTTTTCACTCCCCTTCTTTGATACAAGTAAGAACAAACTGGCAGGCTTTTTCAGTGTGCCCGCTTGTTCCATGCTGCACAATATGTGCTTGGCAAGATGGTGCAGCCATCTTTTTGTTGCTGCAAAATGCAGTTTTGGTGTGAGTCAGCGGTGCTCACAGAGCCAGCACAGCCATTTTGCTGCTTCTGCTGAAGTGCAGCTTTGTTATGGATGGGAGTACTGCTGAGTGGGTAAATATATCCCCCACCTTACCCTTTTGGGCTGGGACAGCTACTTCCACAGCACGTCCCGGACCCCTTGGGGCTGTGACAGCTGCTTCCAGAGCACGTACCTGACCCAATCCCTGTCTGTCCCTTTCCCTCTTGGGGCCTTTCCTTTCATGTTCCCAGTGTACCGATGTGGAAAGCACACCAAGTAATTGTCCTGGCCAATATGAGTGAGGGGGCAGTCTATGTGATGTGAGACATAGTTCTGTGGTCCAGCAAGTGTGCCCCAGGTGTGGATATTTTATTTTGTTGATTTGATTTATTTATTTATTGAGCGCTTTACGCCAAAGCGGTATGCATAACTAGGAACTCCTAAAAAAACACAATGCGTACGTGATACCAGGATAGCTTCCGAAATAAGAAAAAAGCAGTACACGATACCCAGTGGCACCCAGCAACACAAAAAATGCATACGCGAACGCCAGAAAGCTACCAGAAAGGTAAAAATAGTGGTAGGAGATGCACAGTGGCACCCAGAGTTGAAATGAATGCATACACGACTCACTGTTAGCCTTGCAAAAATCAAAACCAGATGCGCATATGCGCAGAGGCAAATCCCCCACCAAAATAAGACGTTTGTATGCTCCCTGGAGTGAACAGAATGTGCAGCACCCCAAAATACGCAGTACTCCACTCATCCATCTCCTCCCCTTCACACGCATGTTCGGAGATGCTTCTACACGTACTTATGTATCCCCAAATATGTCACACTCAATGCCTGCGCACAGTGCGGGTGATGTAAGTTACGCGCTGAGGGCCTTTCCTCTCAATACACATGTTCTCATTTTTTACACCCACCAAAGTCCCTTCACTCTGTTTACGGCTGTCATCATTGTAAGACACAGAAGACCCACACTCTGGCCCTGTGATCACCTCAGTTGCTTCGTTGGACTCCCATCGTGCCTTTCCACCACCACCGTTCCCCAGCTCCAGGACCATCTTGCCCACCCACACCTGCCTCAGGGGTTGCCATATCTGCACCATCATCCTCAGACCAGAGCGGCAACCTCTTCGCAGCGAGGCAGAGGGCTGTCAGTTTCAGCGCCAGGGAGGTTGACATCCTAGTGGCAAAGTTCCTGGAGCATTATGATGCCCTCTTCAACCCTGTGATGCAACGAGGCATGGAAGGACGTCAGCAGATCTGGGATGGGATCATAGATGCCATCAATGTGGAGGGGGTAGCAGTCCGCACCTTCAAGACTGTGCACAATCCCTGGGATGATTTTAAATCCAGGACCCATGGCAAGGCCATGCGATAAATTCAGGCTGGTGCTACCGAGGAGGGGCACTGTGTGTGCATGTGCCGGATATCGGGGAACAAAATGCAGGTCCTGGAGAGGTTTTACCTGGCGCTGCACACACTGGCCTGCGAATTACCACAACATTTGGAGTAGACTGGTAAGTAGCCATGTGGTGCATGCGTGTTGTGCAAGTACCAGCATGTTGTCAGTGACCCCCTTAGGTTTGTAGCATGTATGCTTCTGAGACAGATGTCTGCATGCATGCCCCAGAAATTGTTCTCCATGTGTGCATTGAGACTTCTTTGGATTTTAAATGTGTTATTACTTGCATTGTGTGCTGTAGTACTGTCTGACTTTGCACATGTAATGTTAATTGTCTCTGAGATGTTCCAGGATGGCAAGTGTGCCAGTTGAGGTAGTGTTGCCCATGTCATGTGCATGCATGATGTACATGCATATGTGCCCAAAATGAAAATGTGTGACTGTGCATCACTCCCGCCTGGATGCCACACCTGCATTTGGATGTCTGGCTTAGTCACGTTGAGGTATTGGAGTTCACGGGAATCTGGTATGATTGGTCATGATACTGCTTGGGCCCTCTGAGTTGATGTGTGTAAATGACATGGGTATGTGTTTGCTGCTATGCCATGCTCATATGTGCATGTGCAATTGATGCATGTGTGTATAGCATATGCAAAAGATTGATTGTGACAGTGGCATGTAATTTGGTGTGATCGTGTGGAGTGATGGCCAGGCAGGTGTCTGCATGGATGTGGATTGCATGCCCATGTGTGTGCTTCTGGAGGTTTACAGTTGTCCCTTTGACAAGTCATGTCCCGGTGAATGTTGGTGATGCCGTGCTCACTTTGGTACAGTACACTGATGTTGCTGTTCTTTGTCCACTTTTCCACAGTTGCATCTGATGAAGAGGTCGGAAGCAGTGCTGTGGAGCATGGATGCAGGGATGGCTCCACCAGGCATATGCACAGGCCGCCTGTGACATCAGGCATGGCAGCTGGGGGTAAGTCCAAGAAGGTGAAGGTGGGAGTTGGGACGGTTGATGCCACACAGGGGCCATCCATGGCGGAATATGTCCTGGAGTAATACAGGTTGATTGAGGGGGAGGTGAAGGAGGTGGCCGTTGCGGCCCAGCCCATGAGGTTAGGTGGGGGTGTTGAGGTGGGCATGATTGGTGCGGTCCCAGGGGAATGAGACTGTGCAGGCCATCGTGGAGGTGCCTGTTAGACAAGCAAATGCAGCAGTGCATGCCTGCCAGGATGCCTCCAACCAGACCCATCCCCCCTTGTCAGCTGGTGTGTCCACTCTGATGACATCCCCTTGCCATCTGGTGTGTCCATCCAGGATTAAGTGCGGCCCCTGCTGGCCGGGTTGATGAGGCAGACAAGTGTCATTTTGTGATGATGGCCAGGTTACTCGTAGTCTACTTGACCATCATCTCTGTGAGCTATATCGCCTTGTCTCCTGGCTTGCAACATGCCTGTTCCGTGGTGTACTCCATGGGATGTTCACTGCTGTAACCACCTCCTCATCATCCTTCTCTGTGTGCCAGTCATCCTCCAGGGGGCCTTACAGCCCAGATACCAGAAGGGCTCCCTGTGCACCAGTCTCACCCACAATGCCCCATTTGGTGGAGCTCACATTCCTGCCCACGTTTGGAGTCCCAGGCACTGCATCTGAGGTGGCCAGTGTGCCGACCAGGCACCGACAGGGGCATAGGCAATGGAGGTACATCAGGCACCTATGAGCAGTGCAGGTGCAGTACGCCCCTGGGGATCGCCATCAGCTCAGAGAGTGTACCAATGAAGCACGTACCAGGCGCTGGGCCAGCAATGGCAATGAGGATGCCGTTTTTTGGCAGGACAGACCACCCTAAGGAGGCAAATGGGAAGAGTGAGGCAGGAGGTACATGTGGACATGAGGCAAAGAATGTCTTCCATGTTCCAGCGTTATGAAAGGCAGAGAGGCAGTGGGCACGGGAAGCAGGAGTGCTGATGGCCAGGGCAAGGAGGCATCCTGGAGCCCACTTGCAGGGAAGTGCGAGTGATAGAGACACAGATGCTGGATGACCTGCAAGTCCTCCAGGCAACAATGGAGGCCCGCCGGAGAGGGAGGAGGCATGGCACGGGACCCAGCCCTGGGGGAAAGGCTGATTGAGATTGAAGAGGAGGACTTGCCCACTACCTTTGTAAATAGTTATTTAGGTGTAGGTTTCCTTTTTTTATTTATTATTTTCCCCAAACCTTGCAACCCTTCCTTCTCAGTTGTTCATCTATGTAGTTTTTTAAGGTGTAGGGTTTTTTTGTTTTTCTTATTTTCCCCTGGACTGCTTTGACCTTCATTCCCCAATTTTAATTGAACATATTTATATTCAATACATCTTTCAATTTGTTACATTCCACGCTTCATGCAGTTAATTTTTGTGTCGGCAACTTTGATAGTTCACTTTTCTGCAAGTGCATCGCTCCATTGCAAGTCATGTGTCTTGTGGCTGTGATGGTTGTGTCTGGAAGGATGCACATGTGCCTGACATGTGGAGGTGGGTCCGTCAGACGACTGGGTCTGCACTGCATGTTTTCATTTGATTTTAGTTGTGCAACATCACTGTATGTTTGCCATCAGTGTGGTTGGGGTGGAGGGACGTGGGCTCACTCTGGAGGTGTTCCATGGTCCCGTTAATAGCACTTTTGTTTTTAATTGCTGTGTTAAACACATGTCATGCAGACATGCCTGCCAGCATGTGCAGTCACACACTTCCTTCTCTCATGTGTTTCTCCACCTCAGACACTGGAATGTAGTAGTGAGCCATGTTTGCTCTTTCGGAGTGGCAGCACAATCCTCTGGTCTCTGTGACACATGCACTCTCTAACTAACTGCCCTCCCATCACCCATGCATGGCCCTGTCATGTTGTTCCCTGACCGGTAATTTGCCACCCCTTCCACCCAGGTCACTGATGCTCAGGCAATGATGCGCAAGACCATTGTTTGTGGGTGTTCCATATTTATTAGTAGGTTTACTTCTGTCGTGGATGCACATTCAGTTTGTATGCTCTGATGCCATGGCAATGTGCCATGGTCAACATGCACATGCCACTTACCATTGCATTAATTTGTCACATGTGTATGAGGTAGATGATTAAGTTCTTGAAGGGTGTGTCAGCAGGTGTTCCAGTCCTGGATGGATCTCCGGTGCTGGGGAGTGTCATAGGTGAGGGGTCTGGGGGTGGTGTTGAGAATGGAGGTGGCTGGGGGTAGTGTCCAGACTGGCAGGGACTGCCTGGGGTGTCACAGGTGAGGGGGCTGTGTGGTGGCGTACAGACTGGCAGGGGCTGCCTGGGGGTGTCACAGGTGGGGGGGCTGTGTGGTGGTGTACAGACTGGAGGGGGCTCCCTGGGGGGTGTCACAGGTGGGTGGCCTGGGGGGCGGTGTCCAGACTGGAGGGGGCAGCATGGGCTTGCGAGGTGAGGTGTGTGATTTTGCTGGTGTGCAGTCTGGCTTTGCTAGGGAGGGTCCGCATTTTCTCAGGGGTGCAGCCTGGGCTTGCAAGGGAGAACCTACATTTTGCTGGGGTGTAGCCTGGGCGTGCAAGGTGAGGTATGCAATTTAGCTGGGGTACAGTCTGTCTTTGGGAGGAAGCGCCCATGTTTTTGCTGGGTTGCATCTTGGGTTTTCGAGGGAGGGCCCATGTTTTTGCTGAGGTGCAGCCTGGGCTTGCGATGGAGGGTGTGTCCTCTCACAGGGGTATTGGATGGTGGTGCAGGGGTAGACACGTAGGCTTGCACCAGGTTTGGCCTTAAGCTTGCTTTTTGGTGTGCGTGGGGCCGTGTTGTGAGCGTTCCTTGCACAGCTTGTTTTTGCTTGTGCGAAGGCTAGTAATGCACCTTTGAATCCATGAATACACAGGGAGCGCAATTTTCTTTCTGCGCCATGGATCGTGCAGGGTCCTTCTCGGCGCGCAGCACTTGTGCCTTTTCTGTGCCCAATTCCATGAATTGGGCCCTTAGTGTTTGTATTCATGTTAGTGAGGTTGAAGGTTGTATTTGTTGTAATCTATTTGCAGTTTCAGCTCTGCAGTACTTTTAGCTGTATTTTCTATGAGATAGTAAAATTGATTGTCTTTTATAAGTCAATTTTAGTAATTTTTTATTTTTGTATTGTTTTGTAGCTTTATCGTTCTCATCATCCTAGTGGATTTACAGCAGATGTTGGACAGTTAACTTCCGTGCAAGGTCAACCTATATTCAAAACATAGGGCCTCATTACGAGTTGGGCGCAAAGGGATACCGGGCACCGGTAAGGACAACGGTGCCGGTAATCCCTTTGCGCCCTATTCCGAGGTCCCTTTGCGGGTCCCGCTAAGGCCGCCTGGTTTTTACCAGGCGGCCTTAGCGGGAGCCGCAAAGGGTCTAGGGAGCAATTTGTGGTACCGTTATTTGCACCTTCCCCATTCCCTATGGGGACTCAAATGGGAATGGGGAATGGTATTTTCAATGGGGATTTACCGGTCCCGCAAAGGTTCGACTAGACCGGTAAGTCCCCATTGAATGAGGGCGGACTCGGTACCGTTATTGGAGGCAGTCATGGCGCTATTGGCGCCATGGCTGCCTCCAATCTCGGAATGAGGCCCCTGGTGTTACTGCTGGAGATGGTAGACAGTTTTTTAAAAGCCTTCTTTTTGAACCTCTCTAGCATTTCTGATGATTCTTGAAATGGAGTGCTGCAGGTGTTTCAAGTCTCTGGTTGTTGGTGTCAGCACCTTTAATGTGCGGAGATTGATTCTGCACAGCCATTGCTCACACCTAGCTTATTTATGTTTTTTTTGTATTCAAGATGGATTTTTTTCCAATGATTAGCAGTGTAAAAATAACAACAGTACTATATGCACAAATGTTGTATCTTACATAGCACATGTGATGCACTGTATACAACATATGCAGTAATTAAAACTTGTGTACTAAATTGTGTTTCTTAAAGTGTGCATGTTGTTTAACTGATTATGTTTTCTTTTCTTTCAGATAGAAGGATATTATTATATTTTTTGAAACATAGATGAAAAACTGCAGCTACTGTGTAGCCCAATGGGCAATTGAATTTTGGAGGTGCGGTTAACCACAGCAATGACTGGGCAGGGTTCTAGCCGCGGTTTGTTGTTCCATACCCGCGGCTAAAAGCCACAATGTAGAAAAAAGTATGCTGTTTGTACCCAAAATAGCACCTGAAAGAGTCCTTTCTAGGACTGCTCTATTATGTATATATTTATTAAAAAAGTCTATGGGCCTCATTATAAGTTTGCCGGTCTAGAAACAAGGGTGCCGGTAAGCTCACTGGCACCCTTGTTTCCAGGCCAGCAATTTACAAGTCCGCCTGCTGGAGCCACTGTGCCCAGCAGGTCTAACCCTGCCAGGCACAGCAGCCACGGTAGGCAGACTTGCCACAGGAGCACCAGCACCATTGTTAACCGTGCCGGTGCTCCTGTGTCCCCACTCCCATAGAACACTCTATGGGAATGGGGATTAACAGAGGGGGATTAACAGAATTACCAGTGTCTGACTTCCCGGGTGCAGTACAAGGAATGAGCCAGTGGCACCGGCAGGTCGGGTGCCTGTAAATTATTCTGAGTACAGCAGCAACCCACCGGTACCACCGGCAGGGTTACCGCCAGACCCGGAATGAGGCCCTATGTGACTTGCCCCACAAGTGTTAATATTGTAAAGTTGCTAGAAGAAAAAGACAATGAACTCTAGCGACAGCTATGAGTGAGGAGTTATTATGTATTTTACATAACTCTTTTTAATGCACTCTTTTTACTGTCTCCTTTGTTATTCATATACTACGCTCAGTTACTTAAAAAAAAACAATCCTATAGCCGCGGCTACTGCAAATGGAGAGCCATTGCTATATTTATTTTCATGATTAGGAGTAGCAATGACTGGGGGGCTGTTGCTGTGCGGCTACAGCATACCAACCCTAATGTAGCCTGGGTTATGGAATATTTTGGGGAAGAAAATTACATGTGGGCAGTGTTGAGTGTAATATGTGTAAACGGTTATTGTAATAGAAATATTTTTTATTCATTAATACTTGAAAAGGTAAATAAATATGCAAACAAAGTTTTTTGAAAACACTTTTATTTGTGGGGGTGTGGTTGTGGGTTATTTTAGTTGGAAACAATGATACATCTTGTGGATCGTATCTCTGCAGTTCTGAAATATCTTCACTGACTCCCAGTGGCTGCAACAATCAGGTTCAAGACCCTTTGCATCGCCCACAAGGCTTTCTGGGGCTTGCAACGGCTCTACCTCCAACTTTCTCTTTGTCTCCATCTCGAGCTCTCTGCTCATCCACCTCCAATTTTCTTAGGGTAAGAAACCCTCTCTAAGCAGAGAGCTGGGGGCATATCCATCTCCTCGGCTGAGGCATCCCTCTGGAACAGCCTCCCTGCATCTCGCAAACTAGAGCAGAACCACCTCTGTTTGCACAAGCAATTCAATTTCGCTTCCACTTTCTCTCTTACTCTCCCCTGCTGATGCATCTGACTGCTCCACACACTGGTCACCTGGTCACCCTCTGAACCTGGGACCAGCCTCATGCATGTCCAGTTGCCCTTGTACTGCCTCTGGGCACCCCAGCACATAAATGTCTGCATTTGCAACCCTGCAGCCCCTTCTCTCTGCTCTTATGAGCCACCCGCTGGCTACACTTGTGAATTAAATGCACTTCACTCTTCCCTCATCTCCGCACCTGCACGATCTGAATGACCAAAGTCCTAGTACGATCGGTATGTTGTACTCCCTTTGTTTCCCCCTCCTTTGTCTTGTCGCGCCTAAAAACACTTGTGTACAGGCACGCTATAATGCAACATCATATCATATCTTCTTCTTTAGCTCAATTATCTGGATTTTTACTGCCCTTGATTTTCCATACATTTTCAATGTCAATTTTTTAATTGTACTTGTTTTTGAACATGAATTAATAGTTTTCAATTTATAGAATGAATTCATGACTAGTTTTGTGGGTAGCTCTTGTGGGTAGCTCTTCTGGTGCTTCTTGTTTGAGTCTTTGTGATACTTCAATTACTTCTGCATCTGTTTGAAGACATAGTACACTTAAAAAATATTTGTGTTGGTTGTATTGATATTTGATAGTAGATAAAGTATATGTGTTTGGTGACTGATATGTGTTCCTTGACATATTATTGTTAGTGCATTTTACATACATATGAAGAATGGACTTACAAAAATCCTGAATATTGAGTATTTTCTTCTGGTTCATTTTTTTTCACCATCTTCTTTTTCAATGTCTTCCTCTGTCTGATAATTGTACTCCAGCCAGGGCATGTAGTTTTCCAATTTAGAGCGGTATAAAGAATTACTGCTTGTCACTTCAGATATTAGAATTAGCAATGGTGGAAGAGTACATGAGGAGGGAAGGTGGAATGTGTGTATTTACCTTCTGATTGGTTGTTAATTGTCTGTGTGGTGGGTGGCTGCCAATAGGATGTCAAGTACCTCAGATGCTGTTGAATTGTTGAACCTATCAGAGAATTTATTTTTTGAGTGATGTTTTTATATGCCAATAAAACTGTAGATTATATTGTATTAATGTATTCAGATTATTTCTACATGTTATGTTATGTTATGTTATGTTATTTTGCACTTATATAGTGCCTAATATACCATTGGTATGGTCTGAAGGGGCTGGTAGGTTGAATGCCCTTGGGAACCGAATTTCAGATCAGTAGAGAGAGTAGAGAGGGTCAAAGGTGCATGTGAGCACCAGGTATGTGTGCAGCTCATGCGGTATTCGTGTAATAGCTGCTTCTTACGTGTGGTGGTTGAGGGATCAGGCGAATGTGTTCGTTCTGGCAGGTTTTATCCAGAACGGTTGTGGCTGTGTTAGGCCTGAGGAGGACGCCTGGCTGGGGGTGTGAAACCAGCAGTGTTTATTCAGAGTGATGTGGAGTAAGCGGCAGATGTTGGTATGAGAACAGTTATACCGAATGGTGTCATAGTATCCATGTGTTCTAGTTGAGTGGTGATGTAAAGGAGAGAGTAAGCATGGTGGTGTGATATGATGGGTTATATGTTCTTTCAACATTCTCTGCATTCCAAACCATACTATGCACGTCCCATTCTATGCGCTCCAGTCTGTAGCGTGCACACATATCCACTCCGTGCACCCCAGTCTGGTATAATACACTCCGGTCCACACCGCGTGCACTATTCTGCTCCGCTCTATCCACCTATCTGCACCATACACTCATCAGCTCCATACACTCATCCGCTCCATACACTCATCCGCTCTATACACACATCCCCACCGTCCACTCATCCCTTCCATACACTCATCCCACTCCATACACTCATCCCGCTCCATACACACAGCCCGCACCATGCACTCAGCCCGCTCCATACACATAGTAAATTTGTGTTGCTTGAGAGTGAGGTGTAGTGTAGTTGTAGGAGAGTGTGCTATTTTTGGTGTTATATTTATTGGATATTGGATATTTCAAACATGCAGCCAATTTCAGAAGGAACAGATTTTGATTGTTCAGAAGACTGAGGAGAATATGAGCATTTTGAGAATGGGGTTCTTATTGATGTTCTGGACATAGGTGATGTGTTGTCAAAGCATTGGCTTACAAAGATTTTTTGGTTCTATAATATTATTTTAGATGGAGTTTTGAAATGAGAGGTTTATGTTGCAATTGTGGAGAAATATTTTTGACGTTTTTTTTATATAATTCGGGAAACAAAAATGAATGAATCAATCATGTAAAGAAACAGCACAGAGAAATGTTGCAAGATTTCTTTAATAGTAATAGAGGAAAAAGTATTTCTCGAATTAAAAATATATTTTTTTGGGGTTATATATTGGCAAAAGACCCAAAAGGCTCTTTTAAGAGCCACACAGAGATTTTTTCAAGTATATTGGAAAAAGAAAACATCTTTGATGCCTTTTCTTTTTAAATAGCTGCAGTTACGGCTGCAGCCAATGAAACGTTGTCCCCTGTCAGATGGATTATATCCGTGGGTACCACTAAGTCCCTGGGACGTCGTGTATTTTTGGTGTGTGTAGCCCCTCTATGACTATCGCCTTAGCTGCAGGTATGGCGATTACAATTTCTGTGCATTCATCATGTTGTTTCATTGATTTCACACTACACAATTTTACATGTTTTCATGATGCTATATCCTCATTTGTACATTTATGTTGTTTGAATTGTCACACCTTGTCATTATGTCTGTTTGAATCTATATAAATATTATGGATTGCCGTGGCTACTAGCGGTTGATTCGATCAGTGGCTATGAATGGTCCAATCGTACGTCATACTTTGAGGCAGGCTTTGGTAGCCGCAGGTATGAACCCGCTGATTGTACCCGCGGTTTGTATTTTGGTGCAGTGATCATAGTATTTTATTTATTTTTTTACCACAGATTTGTACATGTGTTTCTGTTTGGATGTTCTCATCTCAAGGCATGTGTGATTTAAATTTGAAATCTTTGAAATATGTGTTTTCCAGTGCATTTGAAATATACACGTGTACCCGCATGTATAGGGGTTCTTTGTTGTGTAACTGGGTTATAACCGCTGTTAGGTAATTTGTCAAATTAAGAAAAAAACATGTGTTTTATTTATTTAATTGTTTTTGATGATCTAGAAAGTATTCTTTGGAAGTATTGTATTGGGGCTTATTGACTGTTATAAGCTGTAATAAAAATATGTTGGGCATTTTCTTTGTTTGCTTGTTACAGTCCTCTTTTTGTGCTATTGATTTCTGAAGGCTATGAAAGTGACCTTTGTGTGAACTCTGATTTCAGAACTCAGATTGTGCACATGTTCTGTGTTTGGCTTTTGTGAAGATCTATTCATTATTTGGAGCAGCTGAAGGTGAGTGATTGTGTGTTTTTCTATATGTCATGTATATTATGAATTGCAGTATTTCTAAGAAAAATTGAATATGTTTAGGAGTCTGATGTAGTCAAGTTTATTATTCGCTTTTGAAAAAGTAGGGTTTTCCATGTTTTAGGAGAACGATGAAGCACTATTACATGTTATGCTATGGTTGTGTGTGACACAAACATATATTTGCAATTAAAGGTTGTTTCTCACTGCCATTGGAAGATGTGATATGAATGGGGGTGCATACAAAATTGTAGTGTCAAGCAAGCAGCATAACTGTATACTTGACAAATATTGCAGCTGTGTATGTGCTTTGTAGTTGGATGCTAACTTGGTTATGATGTTTGACAATATTTGTTTGCTTATTAGTGGAGGTTTGTGGATACTGCTAGCTTACTGGGAAAGTTCATTTGAACTGGTAAGTTTGAAGTGATTATTTATTTCTTGAGAAGGGGTTTGGGAATTATACTGTGAAGTTATGGGTAGAGTATGCCAGGTATTAATAAAGTATTTTGGCATTTCAGGCAAAATACACTAAGTAAATGGTTTTTGAGAAATTATGAAGCAAAGTGAAAAAGATGAATTCATAGTGGTTAAGTGGGTAGGATCTTATAGTTTGCATTTCAGCTTGTATGCCTTAATCTATAAAATGTGTTTGACTGTTTCTATATAGGTATGAGCTTGCGAATGACATGGTGTATGCATATATTTCTCTTAAAATGTGGATGCTGTATTCTGAATTGTTATATTATGAAAGTAATGGGTACTCTGGTGTATACAATTGGCTCACTGTTCATTTAGGCTTATCATTCAAAAAATGTACTGTGCCAACCACAGATATATCACAACCTAATGCCCACCTAGTGAAACTCAACTTTTTTTAATCTTATTAATGCTATATGAGTTGCTGAACAGCATCCACCATTACTCAAGCACCTATAGGCAAGCTCTCCATGGGGCATTATTTTATAATGCAGTATTTCCACACTCAATTAATTGTTGGCAGTAATTTAGCAATAGTAATTAGCAACCATATTTGGCAGTTTCACAATTTGCTTGGAAATGGTGTGCTTTAGAAGGGCAGGAACCTATTTAGGTTTCATGCTATGTAATCTCATATGTTGTTACACAATGCACTGACATAGGGAGATGTGAAATGAATAGGAATGCATAGTAATTTGTAAAATTAAACGAGCAGCATACATCTACGGTTGCAAAATATTGCTTCTGTGTTTGTGCTTTAAAGTTGGATAGCAAGTTCTTCACTATGATGCCATATTTGTAACTACTTTTGTGTTAGATTTGTGGATGATTTTTAATGTGGCTTTATATATGACAAATCTTATGATGGTGTGTAGCTGATAAATTGTAACTTGGATTTGATGTTGGGGAATGTTATATTTTTTTATTTGTGGTAATTTATGGATTCTGCCATTTTACAGGGAAAGTTAATTTCAATTGGTAAGTTTCTAGTGAACATTTCTTCTCTGCAGAAATGGTTTGGGAATTGTACTCTGAAGTTATGGTTACAGTATGTCAGGTATTATTGAAGAAATGTTCAGTGGAATGGGGTATGATTGATGAGGTTAGCCAAGGTAGCGTTCTGGGGCTGCCCAGGGCACTTGGCCATTCAAACCCTAGAGAGAGTGGGGATGGGCAATGAAGGGAGGACATACATGCTGATATCTTTTGTTGAGTAGCAGTAGTAGCGATTAGTTTGTAAATGAAATGTAGGATAGTGGTTTAGGCCATTGGCCCTATGCTACTTGAATTAGTGAAACAGGTGAGGTGCTTGACCTTGCCTGTTCTTTGATGAGGACACCTAAAGAGGACTGATTGGGTGGTGGAGAGAAGCAATGGTGTGAGAGGGCCTAGCGATGTGAGCAACAGTATACTCAATGTGGTGTGCCTGAAGTTGGCCTACTGTTCTTAAGTAGAGGCTTGTAAGACATAAAAACTGAAGTTGGGTGGGACAACTAAGTGGCAGTGCACTATCTTGCAGCTCTCTTCTTTTATCACCTTCCTCATGAATTAAGGAAACAGCAGAGATGCAAGATATGATATGATATGATATGATATGATATGATATGATATTATATTATATTATATTATATGATATGATAAGTCATTTATTTTGCTCTGGACACAAATGTTTCGAGGCGCGACAAGCAAGGGAGGGAAGAAAGAGGGAGGACAAGACAAACATACACACTAGACCTTGTGTCATTCAGATTGTGCAAGTGTGAGAATGAGAAGTGCAAGTGGAAATGTGGGGGGAAGTTCCAGGGAGAGGGAGGGGGACAACAGGGCAGCAGTGCTCTGAGTAAGTGCAGCACAGGGCAGTGCAGCTCTGACTAAGTACAGGGAGGCAATGGACTGTAGAGGTTACAGTTACAACCCCTAACTGCATGAACGCCCCGAAGGCAGTGCAGGGGTGACCTATCAAGAGAGAGCCTGGTACCCAGTGAGACTCTGAGGGTAGCCAAGCAACCAGTCAGTGAGGCAGACAGGTAGGTCAAGTAGGTCAACAGGGGAGGGAGAGAGAGAAAGCAGAGGAGAAGTGGAAAGTTTTGAGCTGCTTCCGGAACTTCAGGTGGTCCGGTTCAAGTTTGAGAGGAGCAGGGAGGCCATTCCAGTGGGAGGCACCTAGAGAGGAGAAAGATCTACCCCCCCACTCTCTGCCTGGTGAAGTGTTTTTAGAGAGTTGGAGGTAGCTGAGTGAAGGGCTCGAGAAGGCAGGTATTTAGGAAGAGAGTGTAGGATGTAATGCTGGCCGCAACCCCAGAAAGCCTTGTGGACAGGGCAGAGGGTCTTGAACTTGATCTTTGCAGCCACCGGGAGCCAATGGAAAGATTTCAGGGCTGGAGAGATATGGTCACTATGATTGCTGTCCTGTTCTGGATTAGTTGTAGAGGGCGGAGATTAGCGGAAGGCAGATTGAGAAAGAGGCTGTTGCATTAGTCCAGCATAGCGAGAACCAGGGCTCTGGAGATAGTGAGTTTATGGGGGAAGGTGAGAAAGGGAAGAGTACCCTTGAGGAGGTGCAGCTGGTAGTGGGACTTCTTGGTAATGTCTGAGATGTGAGGAGAGAAAGAGAGACTGGGTTTAAAGATGACACCAAGGTGTTTTGCCTCACAGGAAGGCAAAGGAAGAGGGCTCAGGGAGGGCAGGCAGAGTGAGAGAAGGAAAACGGGAGCAGGAGTCCCAATGAGGAGGATCTACATCTTACTGGCATTAAGACAGAGATTGTTGGAGGTGCACCACTCCTGAATCATGGATGGAAAGTCAGGAATACGTGAGGGAGGAGAGGAAGCTGGGGGCAGCCTGAAGGAGAGAAAAGTGCCATCTGCATAACACTGAAATTTTGAGGAGAAGGTAGAGATCACGTGGAGTAGAGGTTGAAAAACCAGGGTGAGAGGTTAGAGTCCTGGGGAATGCCACAGGCGGAGAGAGAAGTGGCGGAAAGAAAGGAGCCAACTTGGGACTGGGAAGGGTGGTCCAAGAGGAAGGAGGTCAACCATTCCAGGGCCTAATCCATGATGCCTATGTTCTCACAGAGTTGATTGATTAGGATGGCGTGGTTGACCGTGTCAAAGCAAAGAAAAGATCCAGGAGGATCAAGACAGAAGGAATGCTGGAATCATTGTTAGAGAGCAGATCTTCATGGATGTTCAGGAGAGCAGTTTCCGTGCCTCTGCCAGCTCTGAAGCCAGACTGATGGTCATGGAGACAACCAATAGATTCAGTTTGAAGAGTAAGCTGGGAGATGGCCAGCTTTTCAAGGAGTTTGTCCAGGAAAGGTGTGATAGTTTGCTGGACAGGTAGGATCGGCAGATAGCTTCTTGAGGAGGGGTTCACAAGGGAGTGCTTGAGGAGCGAGGGGATGGTTCCAGTGGCGAATGAGTGATTACGTAAATTGGCCAAGCCTGGAGCGAGGGTGTTTATATGGTCCTTGATGGTTCTGGAGGAGCAGAGAAGCACCTGTTTGGATGACACTTTCATAGATCACACTTGTCTAGAAACCTTGTAAGGTGTAGTCAGAGTGAAAGCGGAGACAGGGGGAGAAGAGAGAGAGTTGGCCAAAGTGGTGCTGAGAAAGGAAGATGGAGAGGAGATAGAGGACAGGTTGTCCTCAGTTTTAATGGTGAAGTGAGAGGTCAGAGCCGTACAGAGGGCCTGCGAGGGAACAGGAGAGGTAGAGACTCCAACAGGATTAGCCAGTTCCTTGTAGATTTTAAAGAGTTTGGCCATGTTGTGAGATGCTGCAGAGACGTAGGCTTGAATGTGGGCTCTCTTCATGGACAGGGCAGAGAGTCTGTATTGCCTTTGAAACAGGCAGCAGGCCAGTTTGTCAGAGGATGCGCCCGAGGCCCTCCACTTCCTCTCAGCCACCTTGCACATGTGTTACAGGAGAGCAAGGTCAGAATCATACCATGAGTTGCACTTGGAGGTAGGCTTCAACCTGATTCTCATGACAGGGGCAAGGATGTACAGAGTGTTGGAAATAGAAAGCTGCAGATTAGAGAGAGCTGTGTCAGAGTGTCAGTCAGCCGCAGGAGTAGTGGCAAAGATATCCGCTGACACACGTTTCATGGGCCGAATGACCGCAAAGGTAGGTGATTGTGCTGGGGTGGGCTTTGCCTAAGTAATAGAGAGTTTCAGGTATGAGGAAAGTCAAAAGTGTTCAGTCCAAGAGACAGGAGTGGTGAGACGGTTAGATAGGACGATGTCTGATGGGCTGTGAAGATCCAAAGTATGTCTGGCAGAGTGTGTTAGACCAGAGGGCAGGATGGAGATAGAGAGTGTGTCGCAGAGATTGAGTAGGGATTAGAAGCATCCAGGTGGATGTTGAGGAATCTAAAGGAGAATTGTAGAGATAGAGGCAAGGAGAGAAGAGGAGAGGTCAGCCCACTCTGAGAGGAAGAGGGCAACCTAGCCAGGTGGCCTGTAGATAGTGGCCACAGTCCTAGAGAGGCCAGGAGAGATACAGAGCCTGCAGACCAGGCATTCAAAGGAGGAGTAGGCCTGCACAGGAATTACAGAACAGGGAGCCACTCAGGAAATATCAGATCTACTCCACCTCTGGGTTGGTTGGTTCTGGTCTCGGAGAGGATCTTGTAGCCATCAGGAAGGAGAGTGTCAAAACCATGTCTCAGAATGAGTGCAGATATCCATGTCAATTTCTTTGAGGAGGTGGCAGATGTCAGAGGAGTGTTTGACAGCAGAGCAAGAGTTGAGAGTAGTGACTTGGAGCAGATTGCCACATTTGAAGGACTTCTGGGGAGGGGTACATGTATGAGGTGCACCCAGCATAAGTGGGAGAGGGGCCAGAGAGTGGGCAGTGGAGGAAGCGAGAGGTGGCACAGGAGCCAGCAGGGTGCTAGTAGGAGTAGATGGAGAAGGAAGGAAGTTGATAAGACATGGGAGACGCCTACCAAACAGGAGGAGATTGGGCTGAGAGCCCTGGACCAAGATGGTGCCATTCAGGTAGGCATTAGTGATGAACTTGGAGGAGTGGAAAGGGGCCAAGAGGGCCTCCCACTGAGTGCCAAAATTAATGTGAGAGGAAGAGATTGTAGAGAGAGCCGAGACCATATGAAAAGTCCATAAGTCTGATGAAGAAACGACAAATAAGAATTCGGTAAGAGTCTTTCTAACAGAAAAAGTGATGTCATCAATGACATTTGTGATGTCATCTTTGATGTCCTGGGTGTTAGCCTTAGCAGTGCACGGTGGTGGCGCAAGTTATGGTTGCTTAGCTTACCATAACTGGTGAATTTCTGAGGTTTTTCAGATTTACCTATAACCATAACGTCCCTGTAACAATGATTTTCCATTGAATTTCATAGGATTTTATTAGTGCTACTTAACCATAACGTCCCCTTAACTAAGTTTTTTCATTGAATTTCATAGGTTTTTATTAGTGCAACTTAACCATAACATCCCTTTAACAAAGTTTTTCATTGAATTTCATAGGTTTTTAGTAGCGCAACTTAACCATAACGCCCCTTTAAAAGAGTTTTTTCACTGAATTTCATGGGTTTTTACCAGTGCATGCTATGCTATTTTCCTACAACTTACTAATATCATACATAGCCAATAAGCAATATTTGTGTCCAATTTACATAGTTTCACCTTAAAACTCTGCCATTTCCCACCTTGTAGCATAATTTTGAACACGTCAACTTGTTGAAATAATTTTTCAGCCGGAGATGTCCGGAAATATCTGACTTAATTGCACACCTTCTGGACAGTGCCACGTGACCATATGCTTGTGCGTGGCATGGTGACATGTTCGCAAAGGCGTCTGCACTTCATGATCGGATCCATGCTTCGAAGACGGTTCAGAACTGCATTTTCTAGGGATCAAGGAACTTTCAACTTCAAAATTTCCCTTGCACACCTCCTACACCTTTTCGTACTCATTATCCATTATCAATCTAGTACACAGTACATACTTTGAAGAATTTTATCGAAACTGCTATTTATCTTAAAAATGGCATCAGTTATTGCCATCCCTCCTCCCCAAGAGCCTCCTCCCCAAGATGGAGGACCTTCACAACAAAAATAAGTCCAGTACTTTCAAAGACAATGAAGAGGACCAAGAAGATGAGGTAGAGGAAGTGCCTACTTCTAGCACCAAGATCGAATCATGGGTGTGCCAGTTCTTTGATAATGTTAGGAGTGTACCAAAGGCTAAAGCTACCAAAGTGAAATGCACTGAGTGCAGTTGCAGACTACCTGGACAGTACTCCTACGCGACCACCTCCATGCACTGCCACACCAAATCCAATGACCGCAATGCTCTCAGAAAGGTTGTTCCTTTCTCAGCAAGTAGTAGGCTGTCTTCCTCCACCTCATCTTCCTCAACAAATACTGTAACCACACAGCCTGACGTCTGTGGGCTTTGACACATTATAAATAAATAAATAAATAAATAAATAAATAAATAAATAAGGAGGGCTACAAACCATTTTCGTCCATTGCAGCCCCTGAAATGGGGGATAAAGGCCAATAGCACACCTGGTTCCCAAAGCGGGAACCCAGGGTGCTAAAACATAGATTTTTCTCCCTACACTGTAAGAAGAAAGGATTATCCTTCCTACAGTGGGACACTTGCGGCATCTGCTGTAGGAAGGAAAATCCTTTTCCAAGGCAGCCAAGATGGAAATAGAAGGCGGGGCTCTGTACACAGCCCCTCTTCCCTTGTCATGGCAGCCTGCAAAACCCTATGAAAATATCACCACAAGCACTTTTTTTTCCCTTTCAAACCTATCTTTTTTATTTATTTACTTATTTGAATTTGTATAGCGCACATCGGCCCGGGGGCATCATGGCACTGTTACAGTATGCTCGCTTACATTTTACAGTACAGGAAAATATTACATGAGGAATGTAAGGCAGTAATGGAAATGTTACATCAAGAAGGTAAAGCAGGAAAGTATTTTAGCATATCGTAGACTCATTTGGTACAGGAAAACAATACAGCATGAGAGTACAACAGGAGGGTACCATCCATACGTTACAGAGCAGCCAATATGTGGAAGAGGGTGAAGAGGTGGTTAGTTAAACAGAATGGTTTTTAGCTGTTTGAGGAATGCGGTGTAGGACTTTTCATTTCTTAGTGCAGTGGGTAGAGCATTCCAATTTTTTGGTGTTAAGTGTTGAAAGCTGGACCCGCCTGTTTTCTTCCTTTTGAAGGTGGGTACGTGGATCTAGATGGTAAGATGGGATCTCGTCGGTCTGGTGGACAAGTTGAGGGTGATCCTTTCAGATAAGTAGGGAGGGGCGTCAGCGGAGAGGCATCTGTGTGTGATGGCCATGGTCTTGAAAAGGATGCAGTCCTTTACAGGTAGCCAGTGGGCCTCTTTCCTAGCCTGAGAGTTGTGTTCCCTTTTGGGAATAATCAGTGAAGCTTAGGGCATTATTTTGTGTGATTTGCATTTTGTTTAGATTTTTAGTAGAGGTGCCCAGAAAAAGCGCATTGCAGTAGTCCAGTTTGGTGCCTACTGTGGCTCTAGCTATTGATAGGCAGTTTTTAGTGGAGAGGAAGGGTTTAACTGCATTAGTTATCTTTGTGGTGAGTGTGGCGGAGGGAGCTATGGCATTGACCTGACGTGACATTGACAGAGTTGAGTCGAGGTATATTCCTAAGGTTTTGACTGTTGAGGATACCATGATGGTGGAGTTGTCAATGTTAAAGTTTTTGTATTGAGATGGGAGATTGTTTAGGGTTTCCTTGGTGCCTACTATGAGGATTTCTGTCTTATCTCTGTTTAGACAGAGGCCGTTGGCTGCCTTCCAGGTTTGTATGGCTGTGTAGATCTTAGTTAGTGCTGCAGTGTCTTGTTCATAGATGCCTGTGAGGGGAAATATGACTTGGGTGTCGTCGGCATAGTTGGTATAGGCTATGTCACGACGATCCAGGTCATTGAAGAGTGTAAGGGTGAATATGTTGTACAGTGTGGGGGCTGTACATGAACCCTGTGGGACTCCGCAGTGGATGGTGGTTGGGGTGGCGCAGGAGGAGTCTGAGAAGACTTTCATGATTCGACCCTTGAGGAAGGAGGTAACCCAGGCGATGGCTTGGGGAGAGAAGTGGGGTTTGTTTTTCAGTTGTGTGCATAGGATGTCGTGGTTGACAAGGTCAAAGACAGCGGACAGGTCAACCAGGAGCAGAAGTGTCAGTTTGCATTTGTCCATGATGTCGCCTAGTTGTATTTTGAGATCAAGTAGAGCAGACTCAGTTCTGTGTCCTGGACGGAAGCCTGATTGTCTTTTTCCTAAAATGTGATTTTCTTCCGGGTATTGCTGGATTTGCGTGTAAGTCACTTTGTCCAGGATCTTGAACAGGAAAGGGACGGTGGTGATGGGTCTATAATTATTAGTCTAGGGTTGTTTTTTTTTAGAAGTGGGCGCACCCAGGCTTCTTTTAGGCTATCTGGGACTGAGTTGGAGTTGAATGAGGCATTGATAAATGACTTGAGAAATGGTGTAAGTGTTTTTTCACAGTCTTTGACTAATTTGGTGGGGCAAGCTTCGCCTTTGCAATTGGAAGGCTTGATTTTGTTCACAATTTCTATTACTTCTAATTCGGAGATTTCTCTGAATTTGAAAGTTGTGGTTGGGCATTTTGTGAACTCTGTCTCAGTCTCCGCGTGGGAGGCTGATTGGATGTGCTAAGTGAGGTTTTTGTGGTGGTCCACGATTTTCTTCTGCAGGAGCTCAATTTTATTTAGAAGGGCGGATTGTATGGTGTTGCACCATGTTTGATCTTTAACAATCTCTTGGGTCTTGGTGATTGGTGTTGATAGTTCCTGCAAAATGGCGAAGAGCTCTTTTGAATCAGAGCTGGCATTGGAGATTCTATCAATATAGGATGTAGATTTGGCTGTTTTGATGGCTTTTTGGATTGGTTTGCCAGTGATTTGTAAGAGGATAATGAGGAGGCGTTAGGGGAACTTTGCTATTTGTTCAGCGCATTATGTTTTTTGGTACGCAGTTCCTTTAGTTCTGATGAAAACCAGGTGTTGGAGTGTTTTGATGTTTTTGGCTTTTTTCTTTTGGAGGGGGGCGATGATGTCTATCACTGTAGTGATTGTGGATTTGTAGATGTCTGCCAGTAAGGCTGGGTCTGGAGCGGAGGGTAGGTTGGAGGTGAGAGCGTCTAGATAGGGGAGAATCCTTTCTTTAGTGATGTTTCTGGTGCTTCTAGCCATGGCTGGTGGTGTTGGGCTGAGTTTACTTTGCTGTAGTGGCACGTGTAGGGATGAGTAAATGTATAAGTGAGTGGTCCGACCATATGGTATGTGTGACGGAGCTGATGTCGATGTTGCAGTTGTGGTCCATCATCCAGTCATTGGTGCGTCCTTTGCAATGTGTAGGTGCATAGATTTTCTGAATGAAGCCTAGTTCTTGGAGTGCTTGATCTAGGGCTATGAATGGTCTGTCCTTCTGGTTATTGAATCCCAGCCTGAGATCGCCAAGGAGGATGGTTTGTGTGGTTGTTTTTAGGTTTTCAGCTAGGAGATGTATGAGGTTACCATGGAAGTCAGATATGGGGCCTGGTCGGCAGTAGGCTAAATTGAGTGTGATGGTAGTGTTGGAGGATAGCGAGATTTTGGCTGTGAGGGAGTCAATATTTTCTCAGAGATTAGAGGAGGATTGTCTTAGATCTAGGTGGTCCTTGACTATGAGGGCTACTCCCGTGCCTATGGTTATGGGTCTGTCCTGTCTAATGATGATGCATCCTTCAGGAATAGCTAGTGAGAGGGCAGGGCAAGCTGCACTGTGTAGCCACGTTTCAGTGATGGCTAGGATATCGAGGCTGAGGTTGGTTAGGAGGTCATTGATTTCAATGGCGTGCACAGGAAGGGATCTGGCATTGATCAGTGCACATTTCAGATTAGAAGATGAAATAGGTGTCGATATTTCCTTGTTTTTTGTTAAAGTTGCTTCCTTTGTGGCAGTGGAGGGTGGGGTCTTGGGTATGCTATGTAGGGTTAGGTTGGTCGAGTGTTTAGGCTGGCCAGAGTCATGTGAGTTGTCGTGATTGATTTGTGACGTTTTGGGTGGGTGTCTGGAGCGGAAGCCTAGTTTCTGGAGCTAGTGGTTCTTGGTCGTGTTGTTTGGTTGATAGGTTTCAAGTGGGTAGCTTTTGGGTTGGGTTTGGTAGAGTAGGATGCGAGGAAGAACATGGGAGCAATATAAGATGGGGGGCGTGCAAGGTTGGCCATATTGCAAGCACAAAGTGGGCAAGGGGAGCAGTAGTAGTCAATTGCGGGCAGTATTGAGCATGAATGATCAATTGTGGGCAGTACTAGGAAATACTAGGCATAGCTAATCAATTGCAGGCAATACTCAGCAATACTAGGCATAGGTAATCAATTGCGGGCAGTACTAGGCAATACTAGGCATAGGTAATCGTTTGCAGGCAATATTCAGCAATACTAGGCATAGGTAATCAATTACGCGCAATACTCTGCAATACTAGGCAGTGGTAATCAATTAAGGGCAATACTCAGCAATACTAGGTGTCAATAATCAATAGTGGACGTAGGGAGAGTCAGTTGTGGGTTGCTGTGATAACCCATTGACTATTTATGCTAGGTACAAGGTCTAGCATGATCACTTTATGGCAGGAAAATTCGCTCATCAATGTTTCAGACTGCTGGGTGGGTTGTTGGGCCTTGGCCCCGAGCCCAGGCGCCAACAAGGGCAAACAGGCCTTAGTCTAGACCTTTTCCGATTGGCCAGCATTTCCACCTGCCGTCGGATGTGGTGGTGTTTAGAGGGAGCTTCAGTCACCTAGCAATGAAGCCTTGAGGCCAGAGCCTCGCTCTGGTGCCGCACAGCGTCCGACATTGCTGGGCCAGGCGGAAGATTGGGCGAAGGTCAGGCAGGGACATGCACTGCAGGTGCGTTTAGCTTCAGGGCGAAGTCGCCGAGTGAAGTGATGAATCACACGTGAGATAGGCACACAGAGGTGCTGGTGTGCCGTGTGTGCACAAGTAAGGATAATGGGTCCTCACCCTTGTTGCTTTCCGGGTGTCGTGGTAGGTGGCAGGATTGTGTGCTAGGCTGCATTCATCTGGAGCATCTCGGAGGATGTGGGGCTGGGGCTCCTGCCCTCTCCCTCGGTGGTCGCGGCTGAACTGGGTGTACAGGGACAAACAGGCCTTAGTCTAGGCCTTTGTTGATTGGCCAGTGATTCTGCCTGCTGGCAGATGTGGTGGCGTTTAGATGGAGCTTCGGTCGCCTAGCAACCAAGCCTTTTGGCCAGAGCCTCGCTCTGGTGATGCGCAGCGCCCGACATTTCTAGGCCAGGCGGAAGATTGGGCGAAGGTCAGGCAGGGACACGCACTGCAGGTGCTTAGCTTCAGGGAGAAGTTGCCGAGTGAAGTGATGAATCACAAGTGAGATAGGCACACAGAGGTGCTGGTGTGTGTGTGTGCACAAGTAAGGATGATGGGTCCTCACCCCTGTTGCTTTCCAGGTGTCCTGGTAGGTGGCAGGATTGTGTGTTTGGCTGCATTAATCTGGAGCATCTCGGAGGATGTGGGACTGGGACTCCTGCCCTCACGCTCGGTGGTCACGGCTGAAAGGGGGTACAGGGGCAAACAGGCCTTAGTCTAGGCCTTTGTTGATTGGCCAGTGTTTCTGCCTGCTGACAGATGTGGTGGTGTTTAGATGGAGCTTCGGTCGCCTAGCAACCAAGCCTTTAGGCCAGAGCCTTGCTCTGGTGCTGCACAGCGCCTGACATTTATGGGCCAGGAGGAAGATTGGGCAAAGGTCAGGCAGGGACACACACTGCAGGTGCTTAGCTTCAGGGCAAAGTTTTTGAGTGAAGTGATGAATCACACGTGAGATAGGCACACAGAGGTGCTGGTGTGGCATGTGTGCACAAGTAAGGAGGATGGGTCCTCACCCTTGTTGCTTTCTGGGTGTCATGGTAGGTGGCAGGATTGTGTGTTAGGCTGCATTCATCTGGAGCATCTCGGAGGATGTGGGGCTGGGGCTCCTGCCCTCTCCCTCGGTGGTCACGGCTGAAGTGGGGGTACAGGGGCAAACAGGCCTTAGTCTAGGCCTTTGTTGATTGGCCGGTGTTTCTGCCTGCCGGCAGATGTGGTGGCATTTAGATGGAGCTTCAGTTGCCTAGCAACCACGCCTTTAGGCCAGAGCCTCACTCTGGTGCTGTGCAGTGCGCGACATTTCGGGGCCAGATGGAAGATTGGGCGAAGGTTAGGCAGAGGCACGCACTGCAGGTGCGCTTAGCTTCAGGGCGAAGTCGCAGAGAGAACTGAGGAATCACACATGAGATAGGCACACAGAGGTGCCGGTGTGCCGTGTGCGCACAAGTAAGGATGATGGGTCTTCACCCTTGTTGCTTTCCAGGTGTCGTGGTAGGCGGCAGGATCGTGTGTTACGCTGCATTCATCTGGAGCATCTCGGAGGATGTGGGGCTGGAGCTCCTGCCCTCTCCCTCGGTGGTCGCGGCTGAACTGGAGGTTCTGGGGCAAAAAGGCCTTAGTCTAGCCCTTTGTCGATTGGCCGGACTTGCCGCCTGCCGGCAGATGTGGTGGTATTTAAATGGGGCTTCGGTAACCTAGCAACCAAGCCTTGAGACCAGAGCCTCTCTCTGGTGCCGTGCGGCACCCGACATTGCTGGGCCAGGTGAAGATTGGGAGAAGGTCAGGCAGGGACACGCACTATCCTACCCTCAAATAACTTTACCACATAGACAGTCCCAGGTAGACATAGCCACTTTAACACAATTTTCTGTCCTTTACGGTCATGACCAGTAGCCAGATTGTCCGCGTCATTACCTTATGCCATGACCCAGACAATCTGGCTACTGCCCACAGCCACACGCTATACCTCAGTCACGAAAGATATATGACTATGTTTTGTACCTACATTATGACACTTGTCAAAAAATAAAACACGGGCACATTTGCAAAACCATGCTTTAATGTCCATGCCAGTGCTCCTCACGAGTTTGCTTGAAATCCGCCGATGTTTTATTTTTTTTAAAGAATCAAAATGTATGTACATACAATAGTCATATAACTTAGCCCCCACTTGACAAAATCCATTCAGTCTTTACACAAACATTGAAGGTTGGGTCTATAATCTTTCTCAAAACTTTTGTCCACATTCGTCAAATAGCAACAGAGTTATAAGCGATCTAAAAATGTTGAGACCCCCCTCTAATTTCGTAACCTCTTGATTAAATCCCCCCAAACTTTAGAAAACTATTTATATCTAGATCCAACATCGTTTTTGCCAAATGTTGTGCAAATTCGTCAAATGACGTCACATTTATATGCCTTTACAATATTTTGGGACCCCCGTCTAATTTTGTCCCCTCTTGACAGAATCCCACAAAACATTGGAAAACCATTCAGGATTAGTTCTAGAATAAAATTGCAAAATTACATGCAGTTTCATTGAGTGGCACAAAAGTTATAAGCTATCCAAAACTGCTTTTCCCCAACCCTGTATTGCAGAAATAGGTACAGATGTCTGAGGACATCTGAAGTGTCCGCGAACACCACAGGACTGCCCCAGGACATCTGGAGTGTTCATAGAATTTTGGGGGGTGAAACAACCCGTTTTGTGGCTTCTTATTGCCATATCAAATCCAATCCTCAGCGCCCACATCCCCAGAGTTGTTTGTTGAGTTTGACATGTGCAATGCTGTTTTTTTTAATGTTTTCACCGCACTGTCCGCAGACCCCAAAAAGTACAGGAATCCAAGATGACAGGCGTTTCAGGAAATCTGACGTATTTCACGTTTTCTCAACACCCAATCAGCAGTGGTTTCCCTATGTCCGTTGACCACGCAAAAGTCTGCAAAGTTTTCTGGCCAATCAGAGGCAAGTCCGCGGACCGAACAGCCAATCAGAGGCCAGTCCGCGGACCGAACAGGGAAGTGAGTCCACGGATCAGAAATAAATATCACTAATTTTTTTGCCTTATGTTTTGGTCATTTAAAAAAAAACCTACTGGATGGATTTACAATAAATTAACAAAAGCATGCTTTTGGGACCAAGCCACCACTCCTACATCAGATTTGGTGAAAATCCATCCAGCGGTGTGGGCTGTAGGCGTGACGGAAATCTTTTCCCATTATGTCTATGGGAAAAAAAGAAATGTTGGGACCCCCCCTATAACTTTGCCTCCCTTGACCAAACCTCACCAAACTTTGCAAAGTTTTTTTTCGAATGGGCCATATAATTGTTTTGCAAAGTTTGGTGAGGATTCGTCCAGGGGGAGCAAAGTTATAAACCACCCAAAAAGTGTTATTCCTATCGGTTAGCAACTTAACCATAACTACATGGTTCCTACCGCAGGCCATGTAATAGGAAAATGTACCACGCTTGAGTTTTTACAAATATTTGGAGACATGTGTAACCAAAATCTAGATAAGTGGTAAAGTGTTTATTGCAAAATAAATAAAGTGAAAGTAATAATTAAAAAAAGGTTTTCATATGAAAAGAAAATTGTTCATTTTTGTATTGAATAAACTCAAGAAATTACTTAAGGTGACTACATCATTCTATAAAAATATAGAAAGAGTTAATGTACTTAAACATGACAACTTCTGTGACATGTTTGGTGGAGAGTGGAAACACACTTCTCATACAGAACTTTTTTTTAATTAGGAGAATTACATTCAAGGAAAGAATGTCCCCTTACCTATTGATGAGAGTGGGCGTAGCTATGAAGTCAAAAATGGTGTTGGGTTTTATAATCAAAGAAGTATTCCTTCTAGAAGTGTCTTGAATTACTTGGTAGTGCCTGATATCCATGTTGTGCTTCAAAAATTGAACATGTTTGAAGTGATTGCATTGCAAACTGCTCATCCAAGTTATTGTTAGATTGCAAACAAAGGTATGCTTAAATAAATAATTAGTGCAAGGCTTGAGAGGCAAAGTTGTGTATTTACCTCTCAATTTGGAAGAAAATTTTAGCACTCTACGAGTGAAGTGTGACTTTGCAGATTCTTTGTTTGTTTTAGTAAATGGGATATGACCAAGCAGTTTGGGCTGGACTATCCCTTCTGGGGTGGGACAAGCCTGACTTGCATATGGTCTTTCTCCTTTTTTAATGGCGTGGCAGGCGAAGAACGATGGTAGGGACGGTTGCCCAGAGCAATGGCAGAGGTTCAGATTAATTGAAAAACTTCAGCTATCACCTCCTTTGTTTTGCTTTGTCACCCTGAGTGGGACTTGTATGGCCAGACGTGGGTCCTGTGCCTGCTGGGCCTAGATACCCAAGCTACTCCTCACTGATGAGGCCCAACAAGGCTGAAACATGTCTGGGGATACTTGTGGTCTTGTGCAGAAGGGATGTGCCCAAGCAGTTTGGGCTGGACTACCTCTTTTGGGGTTGGACCAACCCTGATTTGTATATGGTGTTTCCCCTTTCTTATGGCTTTGCAGGTGTCAGTGAGAAACAATCTTTATTTGGAAATATATTTTTTGTCACACATAAGCATAGCATAACATGTCATACTGCTTCATCAGTCTCCCAAAAACACTGAAGTAAAATATATAGAAAAACCTACTTTTCAAACAATACTTATACAGTTGTCTAAATGAGACACCTAAATATAGTTCATTTATCTTAGAAATACAACATTCAAAATATACAAGAACTATATTAAAACACACTATCACTCACCTTTAGCTGCTTTGATTCATAAATAGATCTTCACAGTAGCCGAACATAGAATATATGCACACTCTCACTTCTGGAACCATAATGTACCAAGTACAGCAATCGGTCACTTTCATATCTTACATAAATCAATAGCATATTAAGAGGACTGTAGAAAGCAAACAGGTAAAATATCAAACACATTTTTATTACAGTTTATAGTTGTAATAAACCCCAATCAGTAAACCCCAACAGAATCCTTCCAAATAATACTTTATTTAACATTTACACACTATATAAAAAAAACATGTTTTCCCCTAATTTGTGAAATTACACAACCACAGTTATAACCCTGGTTACACGATGAAATCCCACCTATGGATGTGGTTACACATACATTTTTCAAATGCTCTGAAAAACACATATTACCTAGGTTTCAAAATGAATTCACATTCAGATGAGAACATCCAAATAGAAACACATGTGCAAATCTCTGCTAAAACACCCACAATATAATATGATCACAGCACCAAAATACAAACAGCTATAACTATGCTTACAACATACTGTTTACATCTGCGGCTACCAAAGCCCACCACAAAGTCTGACATTAATAGCCATGGATTAAGTCAACCGAAAATAGATGCAGCTACCCATAACATTTTTACAGATTTGAAAAGTTATACTAACAGGGTGCAACAATTCAAAAAACATAAAGGTACAAATGAGGGCATGGAATCAAAAACACATATGAAATTGTGCAGTGTAAAATCAATTGACCAACATGATCAATGCACAAAAATTGGAATCACCATACACATGGCTAAAATGATAGTCATAGGCGAGACCACACCCACCAAAAATACACAATGATCCAGTAGCTTATTAGTACCCGTGGCTATAATCCATCTGGCAGCTGTGTACCCGCGGCTATAATAATCATGAAAGGGCACAACTTTTCATTGGCTTCTGTCGTAACCGTTGCGTCTATTTAAAAAAAGGCATCAAAAGTATTTAATTTTTCAATACACTTAAAAAAGTTCTTTGGGTGGCTCTTAAAAGAGCCTTTCAGTTATTTTACCAATGTATAATCACACAAATATATTTTCATTCAGACAAATACTTTTCAGCTCTGTTAAAAAAAACAAAAAAACATCCTGGAATATTTCACTGTACCCTTTCTTTGGATGATTACATTATTTCCTTTGTCCGAACAGAAAAAAACCTGTACTGCCAGTCAAAAATATTTCTCCACAATTGCTGCATGAATGTCTCATTTAAAAACACTCCACCTACAATAATATTTCAGAACCAAAATATCTTTCCAAGTCAATGTTTTATGAACATGTCACATATGTCCTCAACATCACAATTAACACCATTCAAAAAATTCTCTAATTTTCCACTGTACACTAAACAATCTCAATCCTCTCCTTCTGAAATTGGCTGCTTATTCACAATATCCAATCAAACAATACACCCAAAAAATGCCACAATCTCCTAATACTATGCCTCAATCTCAAGCAATACAAATGTTCTATGTAGAACAAGTCTTAATACAATCATACAATACAGTTGCATTGGCATATATAAATAACACCAAAAAACATTCTCTCATAGGTTCAACAATTCCACAGAATTTGAGGTACTTGACATCCTATTGGCAGCCACTCACCACACAGACAATGAACAACCAATAAGAATCTTAATACAAATATTCCATCTTCTCTCCTCATGTACTCTTCCTCCATTGCTAATTCTAATATCTAGAGTAACAAGCAGTATTTCTATCTACCACACTAAAATGAAAAACTACATGCAATGGCTGGAGGATAATTATCCTACAGAGGAAAAAATTAAAAAGAAGATGGTGAAGAGAATACACCAGACGAAAATATAGCACAATCAGGATTTTGTAAGCACATTCTATATATTCATTTAAAATGAGACTAACACTTATATTTCAAGGAACACATATTACACATATAAAGTATCTACCTACTATCAAACTATCAACTGTTTATACAAACCACACAAATATTGTTCAAATGTATTATATCTTCATGTGTTTAAAAATATTTCAAATAGTTTCAAACAGATGAAGAAGTGATTCAAGTTGCAATAAGATTCAAGCAGAAAACACCACAGCAAGAACCCACAAATATAATTATGGATTTCTTAAAAGAACTGTCACTTAATATTCAACAATAAATACAATCAATAAAAAAGGACATTCAAAAGGTAAAACAAATCATGGACAGTAAACATTCAGATAGTTGGGCAAGAGAAGAAGATGTATTGTGTGTTCCACCTAATATGATATGAAAAACAACAGCTAAATCCCCACCTTCAAACCCTTGTTTCCACCTTTAGAAACAGCTCCATATCATCTTAATTCCACTCCCTACCCTTTCCAATACCTCTTTCACACACCAAATACCTGTGTTTCCCAAGCTGTCCGTTCATGATGCTATTCGCGAACACCCACGGTGTGCGCAGATTGTTACGACACCTGTCCAACCTTTCTCCACCTACAAAAATATCTGCATATGATCTTTTTTTCCACTCCCGCTACCTTCCCAGCCCATCATTCCACCACCAAATAAGCCACAATGTGTTTTCCAGAAATTTTTCCCCATCGATGTTCGCGGTCAGCTGAAACTGTCCATGGATACAACGTTGTGGGCGTTTCAAAAAATATGACGCACCTCATTTTTATTGACCAAACAGCGGGCACGTCTGATGTCTGCAGACCCCACACTGCCCTCTGGACCAATCAGAAGCAGGCCCGGGCAATGAACAGGGAAGTGAGTCCATGGATCGAACCCAGATACGACAAATTCTTTTTGACCCACTTTGTGGCCGTTCAAAAAAAAGAAAAACTGGACGGATTTACACCAAATTTACAAAAGCATGCTTTCACGAGGAAGCCGCCGCTCCTGCCATAAGAATTTGGTGAAATTCCATCCAGCGGTTTGGGCTCCCCCCTGCAGAGTGGTGTGTTGCAGTATGTACAGAGTACTGTTGTTTTCGAAAGATATGGATCAACAGCCTCTTTTATTGATTGCAAGGTAACTGGTGGGATTTTATGGTCCACAGAGGTAGGTTGTGTGGTTACAATATTGGTTGAAGAAGATCAGGTGGAGGAAGACAGCCTAGTAAGTAACATGCTAAGAAAGGAAAAACCTTTCTGAGAGCATTACAGTGGTTGGATTTGGCGCGGCGGCACATTGAGGTGGTCCCGTAGGAGTTCTGTCCAGGTCGTCCGCAACTGAGTACAGTGTTGCACTCACTGCATTTAACTTTGGTAGCTTTAGTCTTTGGTACATTCCCAACACTGGTAAATAAATGTCACAACCATGATTCTCTCTGGGTGCTATAGGTAGGCACTTCCTCTACCTCATCTTCTTGGACCTCTTTATTTTCTTTTGAAATACTGCACTTCATTTGTTCTGTAGGTCCTCGAGCTGGTGCTGGTGGTGGCTCTTGGGGAGGACAACTGGCAATAGCTGATGCCAGTTTTAAGATAAATTACAGTTTTGCTAATATCCTTTGAAGTATGTGCTCTGTGCTAGATTGTTAATGGCTAATAAGTAAGAATAGGTGTAGGTGTAAGCATACATTTTAAGCTTGAAAGTTGCTAGAACAGCAGAAAAGTGCAGATTCGAACTGTCTGCAAAGTACAGACCTGAACGCGATGTGCAAACGTGTTCGCGGACACGTCATCATGCCGCAGGTGTACGCAAGAGGTCATGTGATATTGTCTGGAAAGTCTGCAATGACATCAGATGTTCGCGGACATCGACGAATGCAAAATCAGTGGACATAGTTTTAAAAAGTGTACAGATGTGTTAAAAATGATGCTAGAAGGTGGGAAAGGGCAGACTTATAAGGTGAAACTTTGTATATTGGACAAAAATGCTGGGTAAGTATGATATTAGTAAATTGTAGGAAATTAGTGTGCACTGGTAAAAACCCATGAAATTCACTGAAAAAACGTTGTTAAAGGGACGTTATGGTTAAGTTGCACTAATAAAAAAACCTATGAAATTCAATGAAAAAATGTTGTTAAAGGGACGTTATGGTTACAAGAAAAACAGAAAAACATCAGAAATTCACCAGTTATGGTAAGCTAAGCAACCATAACTCGTGCCACCACCGTGCACTGCTAGTATATCAAAGAAGACATCACATATCTGGGCTATTCTGACTGGTAAGTATGATATTAGTAAGTTGTAGGATATTAGTGTGCACTAATAAAAACCTTCGAAAGACTCCCCCAAGCTGGCATTGTAGCGGTGCCCTATTTAAGTGAACATCTCCCTGCTCCAGTTCGGGAGCAGAAGCTTTTCACTTCAATAGGGGTCTGATGCCACACCAGCATAGGGCAGCCTTTGAAAGGCTTCCAGGAGCTGGTGTTGTGGTGGCACCCTACTTTAGTGAAAAGCTCCTCAGTCCAGTACTGCAACAGAAGCTTTTAACTTTTAAATGGGTCCTCTGTCACACCAGCATGGGCAGCATTAGAAAGGCTGCCCCGAGCTGGCATTGTGGCGGTGTCCTACTTAAGTGAAAAGCTCCCTGCCCCAGTGCTGGAACGGAAGCGTTTCACTCCAATAGGGGTCCACTGCCACACCAGCACAGGGCAGCCTTTGAAAGGCTTCCACGTGCTGGTATGGTGGTGGCACCCTATTTAAGTGTAAAGTTCTGCCCTCCTGTGGTGGAGAAGGGAGCATTTCACTGAACTATGGCAGAACTGCCCATGAACAAAATACTCTGGACTCCTAATTCTCCTTGGGGGAGGAGGAGGGTGTGGTAAACCTTGTGGCCAAACTTGACATTTTCCATGAAAGCAAATAGCATTTTGGGAATTTAAGAATTTCTTATGTTCTCAACATGCTCTGTTTATGCAAAATGCATGTTTCAAGTAAAAAATTATGGTAATTCTGCCCACAATTTTAAATGTGAAAACATGTCTGTGATTATGATTCCCTTTGAAAGGCTCCCTCAAGCCGGCATGGTGGTGGTGCCCTATTTCAGGGAAAAGATGCCTGCTCCAGTGCTGGAGCGGAAGCTTTTCACTTTAAAAGTGTTCTGCTGCCACACCAGCGCAGGGAAGCCTTGGAAAGGTTTCCCCGAGCTGGTGTGGTGGCGGCCGGTGCCCTATGTAAATGAAAGGCTCCCTGCTCCTGTGTTGGAGTGGGGAGCGTTTCACTGAATAAGGCCACTTCTGGCCAAAAATAAAATACTCTGGGCACCCACTTCTCCTAGGTGGAGGAGGAGGGAGGAGTCGAGGGTCGTGGCCAAACCAGCCCCTTTGCATAAAAGCAAATAGCATTTTGGGAACATAATATTCCCAAGATGCTCTTTGCCTTTATGCAAAATACACCTCTCAAATTTAAAATTGCCCACAATTGTAAATGTGAAACATCTCTATGATAGTGATTCAGCAAGAAATATTTTGAGTAAGTAAAGGATGTTTGGCTGTTTTCATTGGTCATCCTAACAGAACCATGTCTGTAAATTGTAAATTGCAAGACATATCTACCAATTTGGACATCTATTGAACAGGATGTGAGTCTGGCTGTTTCTGCATCCCGTCTCTTTCTAGGTTCTCTGAAGCAGATCTGGGAGTTTCCTCAACCAGTCCTGGTTCTCCGGACAGAAAAGATTCCCATGCTAGTTCCAGGAGATTTTCTTTTAAATAGGGCGCCTCTCTGAGCTTGCGCGATCGTGTTACCAGCCTCAATATTTATTTTGATAGGTGGCTCGATGAAAGTTTTACAAGCTTGTCATTATAGGGGTAGGGCATTGATATTGCCTTTGGGGACTTGTCCTCTACCACTGTATGTTTGCTGCTGCTGCCATTTTAATGCATATTTAAATGTGAATAGTCTGCTCTCCCAGGTGGCAAATCTGACAGGATCTTGGCAGCACACAATCCAATCAGAGCCGAGGGCTTAGCACTCAGACATCAAAGCTGAGTGCTGCCTCCTTTTTTCCTGCAACCTCCTCAATGTGGGAGCTTAAGTCCTCTCAAGGTAGCGGCTGGCGCCACCCTATTTAAGTGAAAGGACCCCAGCACCCATGCTGGCACCGGGAGCGCTAAACTTTGTTTTGCCTTGGGCACCGACAGAGCTAAGGTCTTTCTTGCCTACACTGAATGCAAGCCAGTCTTTCCACGTAATAGCCCTCATCTTAGCTTTACATTTGATGCACAGACAGTTACTATGCATCACGGGTAAAGCAAACATGGCAAGTGTTATTACCCACAGATGCCAACTTTTCACTGTGCAGTTGAGGGTCACTTATGCGTAGCTCACACTCCCATGGCTTGCAGTCCAAAACTGTGCATAATTTGTAAATCTCTACCCACCTCACTAAAAGGACAAAATGCACTGTGAACCCATGACATTGAGGACAAATACATTAGATTTTGACACAAGCACAGTTGCCTTTTATTTATAAAGTTGAAATTGCATTTTACTTTTGAGTTATCGTTTAATATGTAATTAGAGGTGATCTGATTGCACTGGAGTGCCTTGTGATCTTGGGCAAACTGTTCTTGGAATGTATGTTTACTAGCAGTGTCTTTCTTGACAAATTGAAACATCAGTAATGAATATGTGTAGTGATGGGGCAAACACAATTATCTGAACTTAAAATCAACCCAATTGTAAACACTTGTATATCAGTGGATGGTTCACTTTCAGAATTTAGCATTTTTTTTCATCCCAGATCCTCCAATGCTGTAGCATGCTGAAGATGCTACAGCAAGGCTATACAATTCAGGGCTGTGAAATCTTCCAACTATAGGAGATCACAGGAGGTCAAATCTTTGTCACTGGCAGAAGGCCTCATTAAAGCCATTCCACATCGCTTTGATGGAAAAAAGTAATCACTTTAGTAAGTGGTGACCGTTTTTCTCAGCCTGCCCTGCTCTGGAGTTTTCTGACATGTTTGCGGCTTTGAGGGTTTTGTTGTTTTTTTTGCTGGTCGATGCAAGTGGTGGGCTACTTGACAGCTACTGTTGTTAAATGGCTAGACGGTCCTATATTGAATGTAGGCCAGTCTACCCACATAATAACACTTGACTTTGCTTTACCCTTGATGCACAGTTACTGTGCATCTTGACTGTGCATCAAGGGGACAGTAAACATGACAGGTGTTATCACTAGCTTGCATCCAATGTAGGCCAGTCTAGCCAGCTGAATATGCTTTCCTTTTGTGGCATGGCATTGTGCTACTGGCTGGGAGTCCTTATATGGTAATTCTAACATATTGGTGCAGCATGCATGGACATGTATTGGCAGAGCCTGCATGAAAATATCTAAATTAGCCTATGTTGTGGGAAAAGGCATAATGAAAATATTTTGGGAAATAGTCGTGGGCACTGTTGGCAACTTGCATCTTTTGGATTTTTCATGTGCTCCTATGCAAAATTGATTGCAACCTGTGTGACTTTGTATCCAATTTTACACAGAAAGTCCTGTAAAATGCACCCTTTTAACCCATCATTTGACAATCATTCTCTGTGGGATAACCACCCCCAACCCCTTTGGTTTGGTTTGGGCTTCTTTGCTGTGCTTGGTTGCTCACGTATATTAGGCACATACATTTACATCCAAACAGTTCAAAATGTAACCAGCCGCCACTGTACCTAAAACCCCATTGTATACATCATTGACCTACAAAGCTGCTTCCACCCAAGAGTGGGGGGGTACGTAAGGTCCCATTTTCTAAATCTTTGAACTGCAGGGTTGCTGCCACTCAAGAGTCTACATTACCCAATTATCTTTGCCTAACTTCTTACTTTCTTTAGAAGTACCGCTCATCTCGGCAACACTTCCCAGAGTTTAAGATGACAATATGTATTTTTGTAAATTATTTTGTCAACATATTTTTTTGTCGTTCCCCCTCCTGAACGATGATATGTCACTTGACCTATACTCTCATATTCCGGACAGGCTGTTACTTTACATCATAATGTACTTGTGCACTCCTCGTTTCGCGTCGGGAGGCAGTCGGCCGTTCCCTTAAGGCCTGCACGTGCTCTGCAGTACAATATGATTCAGTGACTGCCAGCTCATCAATCAAGCGAGGCCATTCTCACATGTGTGGATGATTTTCTGCTGTTTCCTAAAGACTCCCATCTGCTTGCATTCACTGGCTCTCTAATAGGCTTAACGTGTACTTGAAATCAATTGGAGTGTTTTTCTGTTTCAAAACAACAATTATGTGGGCATATTGAGTTAATCTAGGGTATATCCACTCTGCAGTACTGTACCGAGAGGGATTACCTTTCCGATGCCACTGTGTATTTTTATTTGTAATTAAACTAGGTAGAAATTAAAATGTGAGTGCGTTCTGTTCATGCTTCTCTGACCGTTTCCAAAGCACTACTGGAGGAGTGACCTCAGTTTCGGATGGATAAGGGCATTCATCGAGTAAATTGCTGAAACAATAATACCCTTCACTTTTACCACCCCCTTTTCCCAAAGTATAAATAGGGGAAAACTGTGCGCAGTTGGCAAATGAGGGACCTGAGCTAATACCAGACAACATATTGCGCACTTTGCTGTCAGCATGGACCTGGTCATTTGCTACAACATCGGTCAAAATAATTCACAACTGTAATTGTTGGTGCTTCTTATTGGCCTGCTCTCCCAGAATAAAGCCCATTTAGGCCACTACTAAGGTTCCATTTCGACAAGAAAATCAGTTTGAAAAAACCTCACAGATATTGACTGAGCTTTTTATCACAACGACATATATCTGTTGAAACATTTTCTTCTGAATTGTTGGCTTGTCTATTGGTTTGAGATGAAGTTGGATATTTTAAAACGGATTACTGTTTCTTAAAGTGCTTTAACCTTGTTATGAACGGGCCTCATTTAAATGGGTGCTCTAAAAGCCAGGAAGCCGGGAGACTTCGTATATGCTCTTCATACCAAGTCTCACTGCTGCTCACGCGGTGTTGCTCTGGGTAAATACCAGGGGTTTTTACTGCCCTCTAGTGGTCACCAGGGTACATTTTGAGAAACATGCGCGGAACCGCACATTCGAGATGCGAGGCCTTAATGGGGCCCTCTATAAGAGCAGACACTGATCCCTCAGAGCTGGAGCTCATTAGCACAGAGCTAGGACCTATGGCAAGGGGCCCCCCTCCTCGGGTGACCTTTTTGAATGAAATAAATACCCTGCAATACAAAATAAAAAATGTGATTGGCAATCTGACAAGAAATGCTTCGCAATTACTGGCCAAACCCACTGTTACTGTTGCCTGGATTAAACTAAGTGTTATGGCATTTCGGGTGACACACACTCACAAAAGCAGCTACCTGCCGCACCATTCCATTCAATGAGAACACAAGTTACGTCAGTCATGGCAAAGAACATGCTACCCAACATATACCCAGGCATATGTGGTTCCTCCCTGCATGAACGTTTGATGCCCAAGCACCGATATGGGAATGGACCCCTTGTCACACTCAAACTAGTTGCAAGGCTCTCAGAAAGAAAGGTCTCATTAACCATCCACAGACCTGTCTCCTTAAGTCACTGGGATTGTCCCCAAACACTTTGAGGCCAACACTGTCTGAATACAAGATGTCCCCAGTTGTGTGGAAAGTGACCTGTCCCTACTGGATGAGAGATGAACCACCAGAGCAGAGGTACTTACATAAGTAACCCCAAGCTCCACACACACTGCCATTGTACAGGTAAAGGGGGGAATGCTCGTGTAAATTGTTGTTTCAATGGAGCTGCACGATTCTGCTCCAAACGTGCTCCAAATACCCCCATGTCATGGTAGGCTTTCAACGTGGGACCCAATGCCCCACTGGCCCACCCTGACAGCATCTACAAACGTAGAAAGCCTTAACACCCACCACTTAGAGGTGGTTACTACTGCAATTTTATCCAACCCAACCTTGGCAGACTGCCTAAATGCCTAACCTGGCACCATCACCTTGGATTTAGCTGGATTTACTTTGAGACTGAATTAAGCACATCAGTGCCCAAACTCTAACCATGCAATGGACTCGGGGGTGGACTGACCTCCAGGGAACTCTGACGATTTTCCGGTGGGCCTATGCACAATGGGCCTCTTTTTTGTGGTATTTCCAAATGTTCTCATAGGAAAAGAATTGGGCTTGCTGAAAATGTGTCATATAGGGCCACTTTGGAAATTATTTCTAGGGCCTCTTTTGGTCTGCATTAGTTATTTCCTGGGCCTTTTTTAGTTCTCAGTCCACCCCTGAATGGACTATGTTCCATGTAGTGGCAAGCAGTCTTACACCATTCACAAACGATCATGCCGACTCCGCCACCATGCCCTAAAGTGTCGTCACACACCATTGAAATGGATGTTCAACAACAAAGGGTCCAACCCTGGCCCCTGACATACAACCCTGTATCTGGAAAGGACTCGGGCGATTTGCTGTTAATGCCCAAATGAACCCTTGCATAATTGTCAGTTTACAGATCCTTTGTAGCAACGTCCAGTGCCAGATCTACACAAAGGTCAAGCAGCAAATGCCAGAGCTTAGTGAAGTTGATGGTGTAGTAGAATGACTTGAGGTCCACCAAAGCCACGTGTGTCTGTTCCTTGACCATGATCACCTTGGCCATTGTACAAAACCTATATAAAAAAAATGGCTACCTACCCCAACTATAAAGCAAAACTAATTTCTGCAAACAAGATTTCCTCCCCCAGATCCGTCCCTGTGGTCCATCTGTGGAACTTGGACAAACAATTTTGGAAAGATTATTCTGTATGTGTTTATCCACTGTACACAAGATTGCTTTGCCCCCACACAATACAATTGCTCAAGGTTCTGCTTCGTATTCTTTTAGTAGCTAATCCATAGGTTAGGCCTTTCGTTTAAAACTAAAACAATGTAGCTCCCTATGGCTTGTGCCATTTTTAAGGCTTTCTTTGTTGTATGTTTAGATCATGTCAGAGGTTCTGAAAAAGAAACATTTAAATAATTATTAGCAGAAACTTTTACAATTGATTTCTCATTTGAACGCTATACAAAGGAATCACATTACCTCCTTTTTATAGCCAACTTCTGAACATGTATTATGGGCAGCGAGTTAAGGTTAGTCGGACTCCCATAGGAACCCCTCAAAAGTCTATCATTAATAACTTTTGATTCAAGTAACAGATTTGACCAAAATTTAGAAAGTCATTAACGACTCGCGCCACCCTCCACCCCCCCGCCCTGACTGCAAGGTTTCGTAAAGATTAGTTAAAGAAGTTATTAATTAGACAAAACATGTTTTTCCCAAAAGTGCTGCTACTTCCCATTAATTTTACCGTACACAACCAAGGTACATTTTTGCTAAAGTGCACTGCCCAAACAGCTGGATGGATTTGGACCAGGTCTGAATCAACTTGGGCACAAAGCGTTGACATGCGATCCATGCTTGGTTTGGTGTTATTCCGTGCAGTAGTTATTTAAATATTTGTTGGCGAATGGGGTGCCCCCTTTGCAAAAATAGATAGCTGTATCTCAGGGATTTACCCAAAACCGGGTGATTTTAGAAATGAAACAACGGCCATCACGTTTTCCTCTCGATGCGATAGATAACCGAGACTATAGCTGAGGATAACTGGAAATGAAAAGTAGTTAAAAAGCTATCAGGCTTCAGGTTAAAATAATTGCAAATTACTTTAGTCTAGAGGTGGGGACGCTGCTGGAGGACACCAAGTGACATTTGGGAGTTTTAGGAGGTCCAGGGACTGTGTTTGCAACACAAAGCTTTCTGTAGTCACGACTATAGCCTCGAATAGCCGACATCTCAAGCAAACTATGTCACAGAAACCGCATGTGCGGTGGGAAGTGGGGGTATCTGGAACAGATGTGGGGGCGCTTGGTGAATGCCTGTGTGGCAGGAAAGCATTTTCTTTTTCAGGCTGTTTTGCTAATATTCGAGGCTAAACAAGACTATGGATAGCCTCAGGTATGAGTAGTTCTCTACCTGAACTATAGATTTTGGGGTGTTTAGTGTTTAGTTTTTTTAAATTTCTTTTTAAAAGTTATTTTTATAAGTATATTTACATCCGGGGGGGGGGGGGTGAAAAATCATTTGCCATGGCCAATGGATATGGTCAGTGACATGGTAGCTATTTTGGCTGTGTGTTTTCAGACTTTCTTACTTGTGAGACTGTGGAGAAAAAAAGAAGAACATTGTTTTAAAAGATCAATAGAAAAAGGATCCACCCTACCCTACTTTTAAATGCCCCATCCATTTTATTTTAGCTTGTCTATTCTTAGCCATCTTATTATTTTTTGCGTAATTTTGTAAATATGTGCATATTGGTAACCGCATCTATAAAAAAGTCAATGAACTCTAGCTGCGGTTATACTGAAAACAATGTTTTTGGGCATTATTTGATTGTATTTGTGTATTTATATGTGCTAAGTAGTCCTTAAAAGGACTGTTTTGGTGTACACTGAGTATATTATGTTAGCACATGTGGAGTACTGTTGTGATGTTATGAAGGAACACCACATTTGCTTCATTGGTTAGGTGTACTCCATCATGTCTATAGAAATTGAGTATGCAGAAATATATGTTATTTGAAATCCATAATTGGCTGTGGTCTCTCATGAATGCTGAAACTACTTTATCATCATACACTTGAACTCCATGAGCAGTCATGTATTGTATTGACATCTTTCAAGTATCAAGGAAAAGATTAGAACACATGGAACATGGGGATGCTGCGCTGATCTGATTTGTTTAGTGACAATACGTTTCGCTGCCAATTATAAGATTCCCATGGAAGAGTGTGTTGCCTGGAAATATGCTCACTCAAATGTGACAAATACGTTTGACTGGTGTTACAGCGAGACCAGCCACCATGTAGCAACATAGGCTATAACTCATTCAATGGAACTGGGATAAGATATTAGCCATGAGCACTGGAGCTCAGACCCTCACAGGACAGAGAGATTGCAAATGGGCCACTGGGCCATTGTTACCAGCTACTGAAATATCACCCTCTCAGTGGTCTCATGATGCACCCAAGCAAACAAATACGCTCCCATGGCTTAACTCATGCAGGGCCACTCACCTTCATCCAACTACTATACATGCAAATTCCATCCCAATAAGTCTCTACAAATGTCAACAGAAGAATACCTTATTTTAGGATTATTTTCTTCCACGTGTAACTGGCGCTGGCACAACACCCTAGTCACTGGCCTCATAAACTGTTTCAGCCAAGCACATACTTGGTCTCAATCAGCCAACCAGTGGCAAGCTACCAGCAACCAACCAGTGCCCCTGTATTACCTATTACCAGATAAACATGGCGGATGCTTTCGATTCGATCACCGGAACCATTGCAAGCAGACTACAGAGGCCAACCGGCTCCCACAGGTAAGCATCCAACGCTGGTGCTTTAGCTAGACAAGTGTGATTCCTATGGTTTATATTTATATTTACTTTGAAACTATCTCCCCGGCTGTCCGCTCGCAGCACAGTACACATGGCGATTTTGGAGGCACAATGTACCGGTGCCTTCCCCTTCACTCCGATATTTTGTACTAGCTCCAATGCACCATTCAACGGCCGCCTACATTATGCATCATGTGCCGTGCTATATTGCAGAGCCAACGCATCTGGAACTGCTGAAAGTATAGTAGATATCAGGAATATAGGGTTTCAATTTTTAATGGTTTTCAATCTACACTATGGTTTCCCCACCAATCCAACACCGGGTCAGACCATCAGCACTTTTAAATCACCTATGACACGTTTCCTGTTGACTGGAGCCTAATGGGTCATGCCAAATCAACCCAGCCTTCATGTGCGCAGCAGCACACTGTCCACGCGGGGCACCCTCTTTGGCACATGAAGGAGTTGGTAATCAGGATCTACCACCACAGTATAATCATGATGCATAATATTACCCACAGGGCAATTTAATCAGCTAACTACGAAGGCAGAGCATATCTATCCAATACTATCAGTATGCAGTCACTGTGGTGAAGGAATGCACTACTTATCCTTGTGCAGACCCCATACAAGAATATGTAAAATCGATAACACTCAGCCCACACTTCCCTCCACAGATTACAGTAGTATCTTGTAAGGAGCCATCTCAGGCTGTAGCCACACCTACAAAGCCCTTTTCGAAAAACAACATTGGTAAGCTATACCAAGGAAACACTTTTTCAGAATATCAGTAGCTCAACCAACTACACAAACACTATCACTAACCAATCCTTCCAACTCTTTTCTTCCCCTTGGTGCGTTTTCAAACTCCACCAATTCATTCTTATTAAACTCCATAACTTGATTCAAATGGTACACAATTGTCATCATACATGTACTGTACATACTGTACACTTTGTTACTCATTACTGAACCTTGTTTCAATGCCATTTCATAATTATGGGCATTTCACATCACTTAATTTGCACAAAACACAACCACCAAGGTTACACTTCACCTTTTGTATAATTGGATTTTCTTGTTGTCTTCCAATGTTATGAGCCCACATTACATTAATTACTAATGTGTTTAAATGTGGTATGAATTACAAATACCAAGGCCTTGATAAATACCCTTTTAGGGTTGAAATACGTGTCGGCACCTCAAGCAACAATGAAGACCTGATGACAAATACTTGAAACAAGCATGATCATTCTGTATTGTGACTCAACATTATAAACCAGGTATGGTCAATCAAAATCTAGATATGTAGTGACAATTTCCATAGATTCCACCAAAGTTTTCCTTTCAAGTACCAGAGTATCACTAATGTCTCTTTTGTCATTTAAATTCCATACTTTTTAAAGAATCATCATAGCCGTAGCTATAATATAGGGGAGGGATTGGTGTATTGAGAATCATGCCTAGCAATGACTGGGTGCTTACCAGCGGCTATTTAGCACGCACCTCATGCGTGGCGTTGCGACCTGTGAGTAAAAGTTGCACCCTGTTCAGCCACGGATACATTCCAGCAATTGGCACATTGTGTGTTTGTGGACTTGTGGTAGTTGCGGCTACGACAGATGCTGACCAGGGATAAAAGGGATTTCAGTGAGTTTGATTGTTTGTGATTGGTTCTTGTTATTTGTGTACCTGTATGTGATAGGTTGCAATGAAAATGTATCATCCATTTTAGTCGTTTTTCAGTCTATAGTCCTCTTTTTGTGGTATCAAGTGTTGTAATGTATAAAAGCAACCATTTACTGCAATGTTATCCTTTTCATTCCAGAACTCAGTGTGCACATGGCAAGAATGTGGGTGATGTGCAAATAAGTGTTAATAAATATTTACATATTTGCAGGTTTATTTGCAATGTTGTGTTTGCTAGTTATATGAACTGCTGTTATCAGACAGTTTTCATTATCTTTTTTCATCTGCTCTGATTGTATAGCAAGTATTTTTTAATGTATTTGTAACTTTCACAAACATGGAGCTACAAAATTAGATTTGTCAATCAAAGGCATTTATATGCAGGCATTTAGTTTTTGTATTCATGTTAGTTTGGTTGACCATTTATTTGATTGTATTGTAATTTTAATGCAGTTTCAGCTATACAGTACACTTAGTTGTTTTGACTTTTCTGTGAGGTAGTACAATTGATGGTGTTTTGTAAGTTAATGTTAGTCATTTTTTATTTTTTTTAGGCTGCTTATTTTAGTGTCTGTTAAAAGAAAGTTGGATTCTTTGCATTTACTTTCTGTTTGGGGCTTTATTGTTTTTATGTTGGGCAGGTACTGATAGAATTCAAGTACTTGAGTTCCTCTGGCTACTGAAGAAGTTGTTCAGTTAACTCCAGTGAAAGGTCAACCTAAATTCAAAGTGTTGAGTAAAGGTAGGTTGGGCACTAGGCTCTGACTCAACTTGTGCTTTACTTAGGGTTTCCTTGGATTTGTGCAGTTTTCGTTGAGCTGCAAGGTTGCCAGTGGTTGAGGTGTTGCCCACAGCTCGTGTGATATCTGAATTTGTTTTGACCCGGTTACTGTGCGCTTTAGAACTTGATATTGTGGTTCATAGTGGTTAGTTGGGTTTTTAATATCATTATTATTGTGGTCAGCCGACACATGTTTCGAACCCTCTGGATTTTTATCAAGGCTGAGAAGTTACATTGTATACGAATGATGGCATGAAGTGAAAATAGTTATAATTATTGATAGTGCATGGTAATTACAAGCATGACAGTCAAGTGTTATTTGTGCATCAAATGTAGGTACATATATAGGAACATCAATTAAATACATTTTGAGCATTTGTGTGGGGGAGAGAAGAAGAAGGGACAGAGGAAGGAAACAGAAAACATGTGTTAGTACCCACATGTGAGAATAGGTATGCATGATGGCATTGTGCCTTACTGTCTGGGGAAGTAATACATGTTTCCCATGTTCTCCAAGTTTACTTAACCTACTCCTACCTTTCTTGTTCTGCATGCTTACTTAACCTACCCCATTCTCTCTTGTTTTCCATGATTACTGAATGTACCCCATTTACTCTATTGTAATTCATTAGCATAATATTCCTTGTTTGTTCTCACCAACTTTATATATCTATGTTCATTGATTATAGTAACAGTTTTTATACTTTTATTGTACCTGTATTGTGTTAGTGAATTAGCAATGGCAATGTGCATTATGTTTGGAGAGTGATTTCTCAGAGGGCTAGTGTGCCATCTTCCCAGAGAAGCCGTAGGCAACACATTAGTCTCATAACCGAAACATTATGAGCAGTAATATTGGAACAGCTGGAATTGACAATGTTGCTGAAGTTGAGGTTTCATTCACTGTTTGTGGTGTTCCACTGAAGCTGGATGTTTCCAAGCTTTGAAATGGAACATTTGAAGGTCCACGTTTTAGTGTCTTGTTGCAAAAGGTGCATAGGATTTTCTACATTTTTTTAAAACAGTTTTGTTTTTTCTTGAAATATTTAAAATTACCTGCAGTGAACTTCTTGGTTATTTTTGTTGTTGGGTGAAAATAAAAATGCTAAAAAATGATAGTACTAGTGTTTCTACCTGTTTGCTTGTTTTCTATTCCAACCTGGTGAATTTAGGATACTCACACGATTCTGCATTGCGTGGTAAGTACAATCTACCTCTTTTGAATGAGAGATTTCCGTTCTACTTATAATGAGACAACATAGATTTTTTCAAATTACACCTACTATCCGCAAATTATTAGAAAGATTGAAGGGCACTGAAAATATAATTTCCATGAAGAACTACTTGTGAAAAACCAACACACATGTAAGTCAGATAAATAGACTGCATTGAATCTATGATTTTATTCACTTTGCCAGTTATCGATGATTTCAATGAAATATACAATTACAAATAGTCTTGTTAATATGGATAAATGTGATGAAAATGAGGAACTTTCCTGCAATAGAAGCCTGAAAAATATACTAGTGGAGAAAGCACAGTTTAGGTAAGCAAGTTCAAATATCTAAATAAGCATAGTGAATAACATAATCACTTGTCTTAATGACAATTACTATACCATTACCATAGGGTGTGGACAGTGAGGATCCACAGATCGCAGATCGTGATTTTGCCTGGAGTTGGCACATGGCACAGTCTAGCCAGGTGATACACTTTCTGATCTTAAAACGATCTATACTATGTAAGAAATATGAAAGTGTAAAAAATTAAACACTATTTGATCATATTCTAATGTATTCTTTAGATATTACTGAAAATTCTTAGAAGAAAGACTTACAAGCTCCTGAAGAAGGGATTCTCCTGAAACGCGTTGAACTATTTTTATGTGATGTTGAAATCAGAGTGTGATTTCATTGTCATCATTAAAATTATTGTGAATTTTTTATGAACCTTATGGCTAAAGAATGAACTTTATAAGAATTATCACTACTACAGATATAAAATCTCAATCAAAACTTTGACTACCTTTTTGTCAGTACTATAGGTGTGCATGGGGTGGGAGTGTCCATCAATGAAGGACACTGTTTTCAGTATTAGTTATTATAATGTTTCACTTGTGTCAGGACTGTGGTTTTCTCCTCAGCAGCCTTAAATTCTAATGAAAATATCTTACAACATTATCTTAAATTTGATTCTAAAATTAGGTGTTCAGTACAAACATTAACTAGAATTATTGAATATGTGTCGGCCATTTAGTTTTCTTACAATATAGTCCTCTTTTTCTGCTTTTGATTTTGGAAAGAATAACACCCACCGTGTTACTGTGCTCATGTTGCAGTTCGTGTTACCTGTGACAAATATTATTGTCATTCATCAGTTGTTTGTAACTGTTTTGTTGAAGGTTTTATTTGATAATATGTTGATAATGGGGTTTTGTGATTTGTTTTTGTATTTGTTGACAACGAAGTGGGGCATCTGCATATGTACATAATGGGTGGGAAAAAATATTGGAAGTTGTTTACTAGGAAAGAACATGTATTTCAGTGAGGTACATGATATATGTTATGTTATGTTATGTTACTTGCCATTTATATAGCACCTTATTTATCATTGGTATGTCTCAAAGCGCTGGTAGGTTGAACGCCCTCGGGAACCGTAGTTCAAGTCAGTAGAGAGAGAGAAAGTCATAAGGTGCGTGGGTACACTGGATATGTGTGCAGCCGGTGTGGCAGTTGCATGATAGCTGCTTCTTAGCGGTAGGCATGGTGGTTGTTCATTCTGGAGGGTTGACACCCAGACTGATTTCTGGCTGTGTTAGGCTTGAGGAGATGCTTAAGCTAGCGGTGTGTGCTCAGCTAGCTGTGCTTAATTAGGATGATGAGGAGTATGTGGTGGGTGTTAGCATGAGAACAGCTATACCGAATGTGTCATAGTATCGCTCTGTTCTAGTTGAGTGGTGATGTATAGGAGACAGTAAGCGTGGTAGTGTGATATGGTTGTTATCAGTAAGGCGCTTGAGATCGAGCACTCCATCTCTACCATCTATTCTATCTGTTTTATTTACTCTGTCCATTCATTCCACTTTGTCCGTTCATCCATATCGTCTGTTTCATCCATTTAATCTACTAGTCCTTCCATCCACTCAACCCTTCATCCACATGATCTACTCCATCCATTCAGTAGACCCATTTCATCCTTCCCATCCATTTAATGTGTTCTAGCCATTCCATCCTTCCTATTCATTTGATCCGCTCCGTGTTCCACCCACTCCATCAGTTCCATCCACTCAATCCGTTCCATTCGCTCTATCCGTTCCATCCACTCCATCTGTTCCATCCACTCGATGTGCTCCATCCACTCCATCTGTTCTATCTGCTCCGTATGTTCCATCCACTCCATCTGTTCCATCCACTCCATCTGTTCCGTCTGCTCTATTCATTCCATCCACTCTATTTGTTCCATCCACTCCATCTGTCCCATCCATTCCATCTGTTCCATCCACTCCATCTGTTCTATCCACTCCATCTTTTCCATCCATTCCATCTGTTCCATCCACTCCGCCTGTTCCATGCACTCCATCTGTTCCATCCACTCCATTTGTTACATCAACTCCATCTGTTCTGTCTACTGTATCTGTTTCATCCAGTGCATCTGTTCCATCCACTCGTATCGTTCCATCTATTCCATCCTTTCCATTTGTTCCATTCGCTAAAACTACTCATCCTTTCCATCCATTCAATCTGCTTGTTCATCTCATCCGTTCAATCCGCTGATGCAGAATCACTAAGTATACTTTCTGCTCTCAAAATAAAAGAATGATCACACAGCAGTAGAAATGTGAAATTATTTACAATGCTTTTTATAATCAGTTACAGTGTTTATTAAAATACACTGTATTCATGTGTTGTTTGTTGTTTTGTGAAACCTAGTGTTTAATTTTAAAATATGTTTGATTGGTGTTTTTTAATAAAATATACATACGCTCATAAGGAATATAGGAATAGCATTAGTTGTGCAAACTATTTTTATGTAAACAATCAATACACTGGTGTTTCCGGTGCAAATAGCCCCAATAAATGCAGGCACACTATGGGTTCAGAAATGCAATTTCAGTCCACAAACAATATTTAAAGTATGGGTTTGTTATGCCTACTCTTTTCATGAGTTTTTTTCAGTTTTTATTTTTGTAAAATAAGGGGATAAAAACCATTTCCGCTGATTTGTTTAAATATATTTGTAGTGGCAGCAATTGCTTTGATGTTGTAAAAGAGCTATTCTGTAACTATGTAGGGTGACATCTAAAACCATGATGCTGTTATCAAATTTCAAACACATTACTTTGCAGTCATGCAAATTGGGTATAGGTAGGATAGGAGGAGGTTGGGTGAAGGTGGCTGGAACAGAGGAAGCAACCTAAGTGGAAGAGAGTGACACAGGCATGCTTTTCTACAGCAGATACCTAAGTGCAGACTGTAGGTCATGGGTTTGTACGTTTTGATATAAATTAGCCTTTGTATATGGTTCCCCCATATTGTTGCAATGGGACGGGATGAGGTGCTTAATCAAATTAGAGATTGCAAAAGTTTGAGATTGTTTATTGGAAGCTTCCATTTGCCATAGCTTATAATAGGAACACACTGACATGTCCTAATGTCCTTCTTACTCTGATGCTGCTTGACACAGAAATACTTCAAGCTGTCAGTGACAGTTTTCTGGGCACACTGATTCTTTCCTTGAGTTAAGGCGAATATCTGGCATGCTAATCCACATCTTCATTGCTTTTTCCCCTCTGCAAGTGATTCGCAAATCCCCCAAGAAAGTGGCAATGTCCAATGCAACTTGGAAATATCCTTGGTGTTTATTTTATTTATATGTTGAAATGTGTCAATAGGATATAGCGTGGAAGATTTTTAAGCTAGTGATTTATTAAAAATGAAACACAACAGAACAAGTAACACATGTTTATTTTTCACCAAAAAGGTGTTTCTTGGATAGGGGCTGGACAAATTCTGAAGGAATGAATACAAATGAACATGATTTTGTTAGGATTTTCTTTGATGAACAGTTTGCCTAATAATGTTGCCCTTGGCTGCTGCTGCCTTCGATGTTGCTAGCTAACTCGAAATAGGATCAATGTATAATGATGGCCCTTTTACTTTCTGTTGTGATTATACTGTTGGTATTATGCAGTTGGATTTTGGCTTCCAGTGCTCATTTTGTGAGAACAGTAGGGTCTATGCTCCCCCTTTTCTCTTTTTACTTTATCAGACAGGTGGAGTATCTTTGAAATTGATCCCAACACATCTAGTAATTTATGTTGGTATAATTTCCAGTGGTCTTCTCAACCTCCTCATCAGGATACATGCCACTATTTTTGTTGGTGACTCCCATTCTGATGACTAGGGATGAATGAGAGTGTCTGGATCAAAGTCGTCTCCATTCTCCTTCTGATTTTACTCAGTCTTTCTTTTCTTCAGAGGTCTTTTGTATTTATCATCACTGCAAGTAAGTCACTGACATTTGTGTTGCTGTTCAATACTAAATCTAGCTGTGCAACCATTGTTCTAGCAGTCCAAACATTAAGCTAGCTTCACAACCATTAATCTATGAAAGAAACAATTACTGACCCAGATAACATGGTCTAGATGCAATAATGATTTGATCTATATAGCGGTTGACTTAACTGTGCAGCTACTAACGATTGTGTAACAGACAAACCAGCTAACTCTTACAATCAATCTGGTTGCGCTTAAACTGAATCTAGCTGTACAACAAAACAACCTAGGTGTGCATAGAATTGTTCTACCTGGGCAATAATCAGTCTAACTAACAAACAAGTAATCTAGTTATGCAAAAATAAATTAGAGTAACTACAATGGATGGTTAAAATGGTTTTGCTAAAGTTAAACTAGTCTTTGCAACAAAATGCATCTTGCTGAACAAAAATGTATCCAGCTCAATGACAATTAATCTACTTGTACAAGATAACGTTAATATGCCTGCAAGCATAAATCAGGTGGTGCATAGAATCAATCTAATTGTACTACCAATTACTCTGTGCAGCAAATTGATCCAGCTCTGCATAAACATTGATTCTGCTGTTTAGCAATTAATCAAATTGTGCATAAAGTTAATTTAGCTGCCACACATTAAACTAGCTGTGCAGAATAGTAATCTGGATGTACATAACATTAATCCAGCTGTGTAACAATTAATATAGCTAAGCATATAAATCGAGATGCAACAATCAAACTAGTTGTGCATAAACTCGCTTGCATAAAATGAATCAATCTGTGCGGCAATTCATCTAGCTTTACATACAAATAATGTAGCTGTTACAAATAATGCAGTTGTACATGGAATTACACTATTTTTGCAACAAACTGATGTGGATTTGCAATAAATTCCACTAGAAGTACCTACATTTAATCTAGCAGAGTGTCAATTTATCTTGCCATACTTACATTTAATCGACCAGCAACAATCAGTCTATATATGCATAGAATCAATGTAACTATGCAATAATTTAAAGTAGCTGTGAAACCAAAGAATGTAGCCATACCACAAATGAAACTTGTCGTGCAATACATTGGGCTAGAGGCAACAATTAATGATACTGTGCACAAAATCAATCTTGCTGAGCAACATACCAGTGCAAAAAATAATACTCTGTGCAAACAAATCGAGCTGTTCAGTAAATTAGGCTATCTGTATACTGCATACTTTGCATGCACATATGTTCTATATAAAGAGCTTTGGAGAAAAATATTGTGGAAAAGGTCATTTAGATCTGCTTAAAATTATTCAAGCTGTTCAATAAACCACGAAATTCATCTGGCTGTACTGCAAACAAGTTATCTATCTTTGCGGCCACTAATGTAGTTTAAACACATCAACTTGCTAGCAACAATCTAGCAGGTCATAATCACATTCAGCAATTAATCTAGCTGTGCTTACTCAAATATTGTATCTACAACATTAAATCTAGCGGTGCTTTGAATCAATCCAGTGTGCAACAAATTGACCTAGCTTGGAAACAATTATTCTATACGTGGAAACGAATTCCACTAACCATGCACTAAATTAGTTTAGATGTAACAATCAATCTAGCTTTCCAAACAAATTATTCTAGCTGTAAAAAATGAATACTTCTAGCTGTTTAACAAATTAATGTAGCTGTGAAAACAATTTAATCTAGCTGTGCAATACATTAGTCTAACTACATCAATCAATATAGATTTGCTTAGCATTCGTATACTTTAAAAAGGTATCCATCTTGCTGTGGAATTAATCCATGTGTGTAGAACTAAAAGAATGTGCCAAAAGTGATCAATCTGGCTGTGCAATAAATTAATCTAGTTTCAACAATCGTTTGTGCATAAAACCAGACTAGTCGTGCAACATATTAATCTGTTCATTTGGTTTACATAAACGTAATGTGTTTTTGCAACAATTAATCTAGCTATACATGAACAATGGTCAGATGCAGCAATCAGCCTAGCTCTGCATAGAATTAATCTAGCTGTGCAATAAATGATTCTGGCACTGACAGAGATTCAATTTAGTGGTGCATAGAACTAATCAGGCTGTGTGAAAATGAATCGATGTGTGGGTAGAATTTAACTACATGTGCAGTAATACAACTAGTTGCTTAATAGCATTAATCATTCCATGCAACATAAATTAATCTAGCTGCGACTATCAACCAGTCCTCTGTATAAACGTATGTGCTGTATAATAAACTAATCTAGATTCAACAAATAACTTTAGCAGTGCAGAGTAACACAGGATCCAGTTGAATGGTGTTCCTAGTAGCAGTTCAGCCCTCTTGGCTAGGAGAGTTGTAGGAGCAGGGTGTGTGTGGCAGGTGAAGAGACAAAGGGCCTGATTTACAAAAAAATCTGTGTGGCGCATGAGCGTTTTGCACCAGAAAAAGGCACTATGTGCTGCGCAAAAATAAAGTCCCAGATTTACAGATTGGCCTCTGCACAGGTTCCCTGTTCCATGTGCCATGTCTGCGAGCTTTGCAGGACTGTTCAGGACTGGCTAGTGAAAAGAGCAAGAAGGGGGCGAAATATGCTAAAGGCCTCATTAAATGGGAGAAATGAGGGACAACATGGTTGTGTGGAGACAGGCACTGAGACAAAGCAGAAATACACCCCATGAAGTACAAACACACCCTTATTTACAGAATTCCCTCTTCATCTGCACCAACAAAAAAAGCACAACAACCATAACACCACCCGTTACCAGGCACAAGGTGAGATTGCGCCATGCAGTCACATGCATAGAGCCCGCCATGCAATAGTAGCGAAAGGTCGCCACCATATTGTTCCTGCATTGCTTGCATGCATACTGCTACATGGAATGAGGAGGCGAAGGAGGCCGTGAATCTACCATACATGCAAAACAATATTTGGCATGCCTGATGAGGAAGTGTATGGCACATATCACTTCCCCCATGGCATCCTTCAATTGGTCAGGAAGTGGGAGAATTACATTGTGTCACGAACCATATTCTCGCAGTCAATACCATCCTTGGTGAAAGTCCTTACTGCACTCCACTTCCTGGGGACTAACACATTCCAACGGACCACAACCATTGTTGGGGGTATTTCAAATCCCACCCAATCACCTTGCCTAAAGCAGGTCCTAGGCTGCATCTTTGCATGTATGCACAGTCCCATAGACATGCCATGCAACGTGCAGGCAAGGCAAAGAGTGGCACAATCATTCTATGCAGTTGCCCACTTCACATAGGTACTTGGGGCAATAGACTGCACACATGTTGCACTACAGCCCCCACAAGCCACAGAACACATATCCCGGAACCAAAATAATTGGCACTCGCTGAATGTGCAGGACATTGACGATGCCAAGGATCACATATGCATGTCAATGCAAACTACCCTGGATGCACCCTTGACAGCGACATACTACTCCATTCCCCCATCCACCAAGCACTGGCATCAGGAGCATTTGGCAAAAAGTGGCTAATTTTTTAGTATTAGCCAGCACATGAACACACTCAAGGGGGGTAACATCCAATAAAATCCACCATACCAAATAATCCCATCACCAAATATTGTTTTGTCATCCACAGGTGACAGTGCATATCCGCTATCACCATTCCTGATGACGCCAATCCAAAATCCTTCCACACCAGCAGAGGCCTGCTGCAATACAGCACACATTTCAACCCGTAGCATAAATGAGAGGATATTTGGAGTGCTAAAATCACACTTCCGCTGCATTGATCATTCAGGTGGAGTCCTGTTGTGTGCACCAGCTGTGTCATATTGGCACATTGCATCTGGCATAATATTGTCAACCGCCATGGCATACCAATAGAAGTGCATGAGGGGATGTGGCCACAGCCACAGGCAGTACCCGTACCAATAGCAGAGCAAAGGTGAGGGTTCTGCACATATGCAATTAGCTCATTCAGACATACGTCACTTGAAAAATATCCAGTGTGAAAGTCACATCATAACCACATCCCTGAATCCCTTCGATGATGAAACATGGCAAGTCCAGTTGGGCCATACACAACTACCTGAGAATGGCATGCCAGGGTGGACATGTGGTGTGTGCCTCAAACCTGTTGAAAACACTTACATCGGCCATCAACAACCCCATAGAAAAACATGAAAACATGGACAGTGACACCACTACCACACAAAGCAAACCCCAAATCACTTACAGGGGCATACAAATAAACCCAACAGGTGCACATGGCAACACATAACTTAAGTAAGTGACATGTCAAGGAGCCATCAAACAAGGACAAACCGATAGCAAGGCACACCATCACATAATGAGCCACCACCACTACCAGTTGATGATGCATGGAAACTCAATAAGAACAATTAAAATGTACAATCTACATCCCCATAATGAACATGTACCACACAAATGCCAACTAATGCACACACTCCGCCCCTGGCAGAAGGTCCAACTGTTCCTGCGGCCTGGCAGTTGCCAGGGCAGTTGGATTACTGTCAGCTGCAGTCAGCATATGTCCAATACTGGCTGGGTGCAGCCTCAATGCAGCACCAGCACAATAGATGTGCACCTCCTGACTTGGCGGGTGTGTGCATGTCCCCCGGACACCCATCTAGGGGCTGGCCATTGGGCAACAATGGACTCATCCCACATGGCAAGGTGGGTGGATGTGGGCAATACCCTAGTATGTGCGTGGGCTGCATGTCCAGGGACCATTTCCACTGTGGCTGTATAGCATGGCATGGCAATGTGACTTTGCACACAGGCTGTACTCCTCCATGCACACATCATGGCAAAATGAGCAAAACACATACATCATGAACATGCACATATCTGACAAGAATAACACATGTAGCAGCATGTCAACTCCAAAAATAACACATGTGGAAGGTGAGGCACACAAGTGCCTGATGCAGATGCCTGATCTACTGGCTACCTGAGAACAACCATGGCAAGATATGGCATGCAAGGAACACAGGGCATGACACCTATTAACCCTTGAACCAACCTAGATGACAGTTAATGGGCCAGTACCAGAAACCCATGCACATACGCTCCACAAGTGGCCAGACTACCACCAGCATGCACAAAATATTCAAACAAGGAACAGCACTATAGAAACAGTACCACCCCCATGTCAAATGCCTGTGACAATCGCACACCTAACACCATAACACCACATATGCACATTCAGGGAACACCCCACCTGTGCCACATCAGGACAGTACTGGAACGCATAGGACAACAAACACGCAAATGACAAGCGGATACCACATTACCTCGTTCCACTGACGTTGTGCGGTGCATCCCAACCACCTAACACTGTGACCATTCATATGTTTCAGGAGGGTCAGTGTACAGCAGTGGGACTGGTGAATTGGATTGAAGGTCCTGTTTGCATTCACAGGGTGTGTTGGAGCCGACAGTGCAAACTGACCGAAAAAGCAAACACATATATGACCATTAGAGTGCATGTAACCTGTCACACCTATTCCCCACAAAATGCACAACATGGATCAACATCATATTTACCTATATGTCAGATCATGCCACCTGGGAAACCTGCATGCCTTTTGAGATCACTGAACATGCCGGCAGACCATGCCACCTTCTCCATCATTTGGACGGTTCCACTGTGTCAGAACGAGCTGCCCACAGCACATCATGGCAATGTCCATTAAATAAATTAAATGAGTCCACCATGGACAGCAAATCAAAAAAAATAAAATATATAACATCCATTTCCATGCAAAATGAATGCAGGGGTAATGAGGAAGGGGCATGGTGAGTTGAGAAATAACACATCTACCTAGTGCAAGTAACCCAAAATATCACAATTTGAAAATTGCTAAAATCCACCCTGTGGATCATCATGGGGAGTGCCACCCTGGCCATGCAAGGATGATGCCTTGCCATCCTATGGGACTGCCACACGCGACACACAGGCAGGCAACATTTCGTCAAGTATCACAAGGTCATGGTGACTCTCCTTCCATGCCTCACCCATGTCTGTCTGCATAGCAGCCCTTGATGCAGCCATCTGTGCACTGTTGGTGTCCCTCAGGACAGACACCTCAAGATGGAGACGCTCCCTTGAGGCCTTCATTTCATCATGCAGGCAGACCCTGAAGACAGGGACCTCTCCATGCAACAACTGATACTCCCTGGTAATTGTAGTATTTGATGTGATGATGCCATCGGCGAGGCAATACATGTCCCTGGCAATGTCCTGCATTACCAGCCCTTGCTGTATGATTTCCTGCACCACCTCCTCCTCCCAGTCAAGGCATGTAGCAGGCATACGTTCACCACATGTGTGTGGGTGCTGTAAATATGGAGACGCAGTGCCACCCAACCTGGCCAGTTGCACCAGCATGGCCTGTGGGTCCAGATTCACCCCACTACTGGCACACACATCCGCTGCCACCAAGATGAATGTGGGCAGTGATGCAGGCACAGTGCTGCACGACGATGCCTGACTCACCAGAGCCATGGTCACAGTCTCCTGCACCCCTTTACTCAGTCTCCCCTCCAGCTCAAGTAGGAACATGTTGTTGGGACAGCTCATTGGTTGTTGATCCACCAGACATGCCGATGATGGTCTGCAACAGCAGTGGGTTCTCACCATGCACAGCAGCCCAGCCACTGTTTGTGCCTGGCCGTGCATCTCCTTATGGTCCCCACTGCCACCTGGTCACCCCTTAGCTGCGGAATCACCTACACAACATAAGACAACAGAAATTAGGGCAGAATCTGGATATCCATAAATGACACACATGAGGGGCATGCAGTACAAAGGGTGCACGGACACAAACAACATAATCCAACACTGGTCCCATAGTCGTGTCCCACATCCATGCCAACACTAGACAGATCACCATTGCCCCCCAGATACCCTGAACACAACTCTCATGATGACAGTGTAATACTGAAGGGTGAGTAGAGCATAAACCATGCAACCACAGCCTGATACTTGAGCCATCAGGATGAACATGTAGTACACCGACGGTGGCATGCATATTCTTCTGTGCCACATACTCTGGCCATGTAAGTGCCATGTCCAATACAAGCAGACACCATCATCATGCCAATGAATACCTATCAGGCATGACCTTGACAACATTAATGGAGGTGCATGCAGCCATGTGCATACATGTGTCCGCTACGGAATACACACATGTCACCATCACCATGTAGCCACACTGACTATGCAAGCCAGAGGTGTAAGTTGCGGCAGCGCAGGCAAAAGCCATGCCAACATATAGCTGACCATGAATGGTCAATCAAAGAACAATTTGATGATCAAATGGATGATCAAGAAGGTCAATGATGGCGGTAGGAGGATGAAATGGTTCACAGTGGCATTGGTGCAAACACAAGGCCTGTGTGCCAAGGTGGCAAGAAACTGGGACACTCTGATGCCAACCCTGCAACCAGTCAAACAGTGAACCAAGTCCACATGTGTGGCTGTGACCCTCTACAGTCAGTGGCCAGCATAATCACAATGCCATCCCTGTGTGGACAGGCAATGCCAATCTGACAGTCCTACAACCTGCAGAGGTCACAGTTAACGTTGTATGAAGGGACCAATGCACACATGCACCACATGCATGATATTCCACAGACCCACACAAATGTCACCTGTGTGCACCATCATGTCTGACTTGACATAGAATCCCCGGATGCACATCCATCCTGGCTATGCATGGCTCGGCATTTTGCTACAAGCATAAGGGCGGCAGGTAACAACCCCCTACCATTCAGTACACTGGCATTGCACACATCCCTGGGTCCCTTTATGACCTGACCATTAAATGACAAACACATGCCTGGGCCATTGGCAGTGGTGTAGCGATGTGAGCACACGCAGCATTGACAGTACATGCCAAACAGACATGGCACACAAGCCGTGCTTGCTGACATGCAGCAGCTGAACACAATGCCATGGCAACAATGCCATTCACATCTGCACTGGCATGCTGCATTGGAGACTATCCTATGCAGCCAACGGCCACAATGCATCCTCTGTCAATTTGACCCCTGTGTATGTGCAGGCTGGACATCAATACCATGAAGCACATACCACTCTGCAACACCAACTCACACCCCCTTAGCCATTCATAGTGGCATCATGATTATATTCATTAGTCACACATATCACTCACCTGCAGCATGTCCAAAGTTGCCAATGCCTCTGATGCCAACATCCTGTCCGCTTGACATGAGGCCAGAGGCTACCTCCTCAAAAGTTGTTCCTCATTGTGAGGTGAAACACCACCAGTGGCCTGTGCAGAGGACTCATTTGCTCCAGGCTTCCCATTTGTACGCCTGATCAGGTCATCCATGCGCTTACATACCTCTTTCCCAGTGTGCCTCCGCACCCCACAGGCATTCAAGAGGTCCATCGCCTCTTGCCACTTCTGCTTGCGTGGGCTTTTGTCACTGTGCTTCCAGCCCAGGTGTACATCGTGGAGGGGTTTTCCTCAACAGAATCCATGAGCATCCGCAATTCCTTGTCTGTGAATATGTGCTTCTGGCTCGGCCCCTTCTCAGTGAGCGCTAGTGGCCCTTGACTTGTAGGGGTACCAGTATCAACCTCAGTGGCTGTGCTGGTGCTGGGGTGTGGCAGTGGTACATCTCCAGCATGTGGTGGTTGTGCCCTTCCCATGCACATTGTGGCATTGGTCCCATCCCCTTCACTGACCTCCCAGCTCAGCCAGTCCCCCTCCTGTCCATGTCTGGATCCCTCTAAATGTTTTGCAGCAATTCCTTCTGTCCTACGCTTGCGCTGCATGTTCTCTGCCTACGCCAGTTACACTGAGGAAGGAATGCTCTGCGTCTAATGACCGTTAAGAATAAAATGTGCAGATGCACCCTGCGCATTCTGTAAGATCAAGCAAATATTGAGGCTTGGTACCACCAAAAATTAGATCCGCCAGTCACGAGGTCAAAGATTTATTCTGTTCAGATTCAAATATCAAAACAGATAGCTATCTGGCTCCCAACACCTCGCAGTGTGTACCAGACACACTGTGAGGGGAGTAAGTCCTGGTCATCACAATACATGCAGTATTTATACACAGTGCTGGTCATAGCTCCAATAGGTTACAAGTTTGATTTCATGCCCAGTTCACATGACAAATACAACAATATTGTCTTTACATAATTCAATTGTTTTCCAGTCTTCAAAATACAATGGTTACAACTTTGTTCTGTCTGGTCATGTTGGTTATCCAGCTTAGGCTGATCCTAGATTCAAGAAACAAATTCAATAGCTTATTGTTAAGGTACACAGTTCTAGTTTGTCTAACATTCAAATCTTATGTTTGAATATGGCTGAGGCTATTGATACAGAAAACACTTTAAATTTGAGTTCACTTTATCTCCAAGGTTCCTTAAACATACTGGCAAACTTTGATGTCGTCAGCTGTGTGGATCTTTAGCTTTTTAAAGTAAATTCTATTTCCAGAAATGTACACAGGATTCCTTCAAAAAGATGCAGCATTAGTTTACATTCATTGTATAACACTGTTGGTGGGAGGCTGAGTTTTGTAGACATAGATAACACTTTGAATGAGAGTTCATTCTGACTACAAAGTCTTGTTTGCACAGAACACATAGTCTGCTCTGCCAGCCCTAGTGTTGACATAGGCTCAAAGGTCGATTCTGCTCTGGCAGCTGAAAACATAGCATATCATTAGTGAGCAGAAGTTAGAACCAAAGATGGAGGACTTTTTCCAAGATGGCGCTTGAAGTCAATTCTAATTCAGAACTTTGCAACGCGGTTTTCCCCAAGGAGCGACTAGGCTTAGGCCAATATTAAGGAGCCACTATACATTTACCGTTTCACAATTTGTGCCATATTTGTAATAAGACGCGCATGTGCACTGCGACGCACGTAATTTATGTGAAACGGCCCAGCTCGTCTTTTCCATCAAAAATAGCTTGGGTCCACAGGGAGCTTCCTGCCAAGAGTTCCAGGCACTCCTTGGCCTGCTATCACACTGCTGCAATCCAGCTGTTGTGGACAGCTCGTACATTTTGCAATACTTTGCAGGTGTGCCATAGCTCAATCTACACTACATTGCTGCCTGTTGATACTCATTGCAGGTGAGTGGAGGATAGGACCTGGGTAAGTGGTGCCTCTGTGGATGCATGCTGCCCGGTGGGGGTGGGATGGTGGCACTAATGGGGAGGGAGGATTGTTTTGGGGGGGCACAGTGTGTTGCATGTGGGAACTCACACATGCAATGATATGCACATCGTGCATGGTTTATTTTGCAATTCCTAGTAGTTAGCCTTTAATTGTACAACTATGCACATGGGATCCGCTGCAGCAGATGCATGGGCGGTGCTTGCAAGTGCCCATAGTTGGGTGGACTGCAGGGACATATACATCTGGACATTGTGTGCACATATGTGAGTGTGTCCTACCATGCCCAGATATCAGTTCTGGCATATGCAGTGGGTGATTTGGCTTGGACGGCTAAGTCAACAATGGGCTATGGGTTGGGGGAAAACATACTTGGGGAATACTTGGCACCATGAACTGTGGATGCACCCAGTGAGGAACAGACTTGGTGTTGTTAAGCCATCAGATTTGAGGTACTGACACCACTGTCTCTGTTGCAGATGCATCCCAGTCCCTGTGTCGGTCCACCAGCTTCTGGATCAACATGTCTGCTACCTCAACCTCCACTTCAAGGGTGGCACGCATGAGGGCTGTTAACTTCTCAGTATGAGAAGTTGCAATTCTGTGTGACCAGGTGCTCTAAAATTATGACGCACTGTTGAACCAGGACTAGCAGATCGGGCCGTTGGCTGCCGGAGGATCTGGCAGGACTTTGCAACAGTCGTAAAAAGAGATGGGACGACATGAGGATCCAGTGCCGGGAAAAGGCCAGGGTGACCATGGCGGCCCAACCAACTGCAGAGGTGAACTCATGTGGGTGTCATAGGATTTACCCGCTCTATCTCAGGATCTTGCAGATAGTGAACCCAGATTTCCATGCCTAGGGCCTCGTGCTGCAGGACCAGATCCAGGCGGCAGGTAAGACCACACTCTTAGTCCAATGTGGCAGGAAGTGCATGCCATGTGATGGATATGCATTGATATTGACATTGATTGTTTATTTGTATAGCACCTATGCACAATGTGTATCAAAGAACTTCAAGGAGGGAGGGACATGAGAGAAATATATTTACATTCTTACAGGTCCTTGAATCAAATTATAATGTGAAAAAATACAACTATCATAATCAGCCTGGTGACATTCCTGATAGCGCAAGTGCATAGAACAGATCAGGGAGAGAAAAGGGAAGGGAAGAAGGAGACAAACAAGCAGTAACATTAATATGCCTGAAAAAGATTGCTGTAGTGCATGAGGAACAAGAGGAGGGGCAGGGGGAAGAGGAGGAGTGGAGAGAGTGAGGAGGAGAGGAAACAAACTGGAGATTATCACATAAGGTCAGACGACCATCAGTGTAGTCAGGTGGGGAGTGGGAGGAGAAGACAAGGAGGGAAAGGAGGGACAGGTGAGCTGCTATCAGAAGTCATGGGACAAATGATAGGAGTAAGTGCTATGAGAGGGGAAAAGGGGTTGCAAGACAGGAGGAGGGGAGAGGGATGGGGGGAGTGGAGGAGGAGGGGAAAGTGTCTGTAAAAGATGGACGGTTATGATAACTATGCCTGACGGCAATTGGGGTGGTGCCAGCTTTACACAGGAGGTGGGAGGGGAGTGGTTGGAAGGAGAAAAGGGAGGGGGCTGTGAGAGGCAGGCAGCTACGATTACTCTGCCTGACGGCAATTGGGGTTTTACCAGCCTTTAACAGGAGGAGGGGAATGGATAAAGGGAAAACAGAGGCAACCAATACAATCGCAGGAGGTGGCGATTGGAAAGGGGCAGAGAGAACAGTTGGGGTGCAGGGAGGTGGGTAGGGGGCACTATCAGTCACACAGGGGCAGGGAGGTGGGACAGGGGTAATTTCAGTAACACGGGGCAGGGAGTTGGGAGGGGGCACTATCAGTCACATGGGAGCAGGGAGGTGGGAGGGGGCACTTTCAATCACACGGGGCTGGGAGGTGGGAGGGTATTATTGGTAGGACAGATGTGGACAGATGTGGATGGATGTGACAATGATGTGTGATGTGATGGTGCATGTATGGTAGCACTCTGTGTGTGTCCTATGGGTGTAAGGACCTTGGATGTGCCAAGGTAGGTCCTTGTATTCCGCTGTGCCATTGTGCCATTGCATGTTGATGGAAAGGGTGTGGGGGCATGGATGCCCATTGATTTCTGTGGGTGATGGAATGCTGACTTGCCATGATGCAATGGTAAGCTATAATGGGGTGCATGGGGTTTGCTGTTTCCACCTTGCACATGTACCATGGTTGAATGCTGGTGGAGGGTCCAGGGTCAAGGGAGGATCAGGATGTTTGTGTTGATGGTGCAATAATGTTGGTCGCATGTCTTGGTGATATGCTCATGTCCTGATTTATGCCCCATCCATGATCCCAGTTATACATGGTGAAATTTGTTCCCTTGGCGTGGTGCATGCTCATTCTCTGTAGATCCATGCATGCATTCAGGAAGTAGTTGACATCTTGTATTATATGCTCACTTGCCAATCTGTTCAGGGTGAACAGTTGCAGTCATGTTGTGATTGGTCTGTGGCATTTCTATGTGAGATGACGGCATGGTAACATGCTGTCCTTTGGATAGGCACATGTGCACACACATGCAGACCTGCCTCTCCTCTCTCCCTTGCATCCCATGTCACATGCGGGTGATGAAACCAGCATGGAGGAAGATACAGTGTCAAGGCCAAGTCATTCACAGTGGATGCATAGACCACAGCAACAGATCCCATCATTCGCCTCATCTGAGGGAGCGGTGGCAGCTGAAGGTACATCCTCTTATTGTACTGGGGCAGACATGAGGGACCTGGAGGGTGAGTCCTCTGGGGCAGAGGTGCACAGTGATTCTGCATACCCACTGACAGGTCAGTTGCAGTTGCCACAGAGTTGTCATCTGTGGTGCCAGGTTCCGCTGTAGGGGTGGTGGGGGCTGCAGTTGTGGACCTGGCCATGGTGGTTGGTGGGGGTGCATCATCCAATGTGCAGGCTGGGGACATTGACCTGGGACAGGACGTTGTGCAGGACACATCATTTGGGTCTGCTATACACAGTGTCCCCGGGCAACAGGGCTGCTCACATGTGTCGAGGCAAACACACAGACCATCGTGGCAGAGAATGCCAGTGATGCTATTTGAGATGCCGTGGTGCCCATGCTCATTTTGGGGCATGGACGACAGATCGCTGCACTGGAGTCCCTGGATGTGGTCCGTGGCCAATTTGTTAGCCATCACGGGCAGGTGTGCCACATTATGTCACAGATGGCTAGTGCACTGCTGGCTGTGGTGCCCATGCTCCATGCATCACAGGTGACACCCACCTCCTCCGCAGCAACTATACCCCGTCTATCATCGCTCTTACTTTGTCATTCAATTAGCCTTTGAACATGGCCTTGCAAGCCTCACAACTCCTTGGAATAAAAAGGGAGTGTGAGCATGCTCTCATCTTCTCGCCTCAACTTTGTCTGCCCAATTCTATTTCCTTCTAGGTCTCGTGACTGCAGACCACGTTTCGAGCTTCTTCTCTGTATTTAATGGTTTTAAAACGAATAAAACGTGGCACTCATTGTCTTTTTGCTGTACCTTGGCAGGGGATTAGCCCGTCCGTTGAGTTCATTGTATCTATTGAAACTCGATAATCAGTTCTTGGCTGCACTGGCCTTTTGACACTGGGCCAACCAAGCCCTCTTGGATTCTTTCTTGTTCGTCAACTACTTTTATTAACTGCGCCAAACTTTCGGCTTCTCTGCTCATGGGGTCTCAATTTACTAAAACATTATGTGGAACATCCAGATTTCTTATGCATATATACCTTGGCGCATCGGCACAATCTATTCACAACGTATAGACAGCCTTTATGATTACTTAGTCTACTTATGTTTATAGCATCTGTAGAGCTATAAAATGGTTTGCATTTTCTTTTGTGCTCTTCACACGTGTAATCTTGATTTTGCATGTGAAAGTTTACTCGATTCTTACTTTGTCACTAAATTCTATATGCTCTCTTTACTTTCTCTTCTGTCATCCTCTTCTCAGTGTGTCACTTAATGTCAAGTGACCTCACCAGTCAGCTCTTTCGTCCATCTTCTCTCGCTCTTCACGGATCTTTCCCAAGAGACTGTCAGCTCTTCGTGGATATATAAATAATGGTTTTCTCAATTGATACTTTGCCTCAAAGGCTGCTCGTGTTATTGGCATCATTATAGGTGTCTTGCTTGTCACTATTTCCGGTTCCCAACATATAGGCTATTTAGGGGCAGGACATCCGGTAGAGGCTTTTGGCTCCTCCACTATTATATTAGAGGTTGCATCAGTGATTGTGGACACTCATTTGTAGAGGGACACACACACATGTTGTGGTTTAGATGATGTTTGCTCAATGTCCATGTACAGGTTGCAGTCGAGTGTTGTTGCACACTGGAGTGAGTGTGACTTCTGGTTTAGTTTTTGGGGTATTGGGCTGTGTGTTGGCATGCGTTTGATTTTATATTTGGCTACATGCCTGTATTCTTGTGGGGTGCACTCCTAAGAAGACACTAGTGGGCCTCATTACGAGGTAAGTGGTAGCCATGGTGCTATTGGCACCATGGCTACCCCCTTACCGCATTCCGGGTCCGGGTTCCCGAAATAGGGACTTACCGGGTCATTCCAACCTTGGAGGACCCGGTAAGTCCCCATTCCGGGAACCATTCCCCATTCCCATTCGAGCCCCCATAGGGCTCAATGGGAATGGGGATGGAGCTAATGACGTTACTGCAATTTGCGGTACCGTTATTAGCTCTGAAGTCCCTTAACAGGTCCCACCCATAACGCCTGGTAAAACCAGGCGTTAAGGAAGGGACCCGCTAAGGGACCTCGGAATAGGGTGGTAAGGGATTACCGGCACCGGTGTCCTTCCCGGTGCCGGTAATCCCTTACCACCTACCCTCGTAATGAGGCCCACTGCCTGTTGTGGTCCTGTCCATGCCCACAGTCCGGCCCTCAATGCATTATCTCTGCCTGTGTGTCCAACTGATGTGCCGAGTTGTGACTCACATTGAACTCTGCTCAATTTGTTAGGCTTGGTGGATGCCAAGTGGTGTGGATTGATGGCAGAGTGTGTCATGGTCCACCTCACAGTGCACATCAGGCTAGCCCTTTGGTACCCCTGTCAGGAGCAGGGACCCACATTTCCCATGGCTTTGGGTCTCATTTGTGCATCAGTCTCTCCTCAGGGCAATAGGGCAGTGCATGCACTAGGGGTGCACATGTCTGGGTTGGGGTGGGTGGCTTTCTGCCTTCATGTTGCACACATATAGGTCCTGTTGACGCATCCACATGCTGCACCACACACCGGCTAGTGGGGGTGGACAGTTCTCATCCACCGGTGTGCCCCCACTGGTGTGTGATGATGGGACAGCCAAGTGATGTATATGTGGCGTGCACTTGTGTCCTGTGTTTTGATTCAAGGTGGATGCATCAGTGCTGTGTTGTGCTGCTTTGGGATGCACATTTTGCTGGTGGTTCTTTGGGGGATACATGTGTGTGGGGTTATGTGTGTGATGTGGTGATTGGTGGGAGTCCAGTGGGTGGGTTTCCTGGGTGTAGGAGCACTTTGCATGTGGGTGTCTTGGTTTCATGGGAGTACGTGGGGTGGGAATGGTGGGCATAGGTGCACTTTACATGTGCGTGGATTTGTTTCCTGGGAGTACAGGGAGTGGGAATGGTGGGCCTAGGTGCACGCTGCATTTGGGGTGTGCATTTTGATTTATTTAATGGGGTTATTGGAGGGTGGTATTGGTGCAGGTAGTGGTGGTCATTGCTTGTGGCTACTCATCATGCTATTTGTGGTATTTCCACTCCATCTGGTTTTACGGGTCGAAATGTCTGCTAAATGGTCAGTTTAGGTGTCTCCTTGCTCTGCAATAGGGGCGTGCAATGAGCGTGTCAGGTGCAATCATATATTTTTTGCACTGTTTATGTTTGAATCTGTAAATTGCCTACTCCGCCATGAATTTGCGCCATGCAATCCGTTGCACTACATTTGCAACTATTTCAGTAAATCAGGCCCAAACAGTTGCCACCCTTTGACATTCACCATCTGCCCATGCACTCGTGCCCTGGTGCACTTGTATAAGCAAGAGAAAGTGCATGACCTGCTAGAATCCTCCAGTAGGTAGGCAGGCCGAGATTAAGGACCAGGTGCTTTCCACTCATTATCATTGCTCAGACTGCCACCACCATTTCCCCCTCATGTGTCGCAAGACAAGGCCGTGGTGTTGAGAGATGCAGATTTGCAGGAGACGCTGCCCAACTTGCCACATAAAACGTTTGTTATGACCAAGCTACTGAGCCTATATAATCTGAGGTTCGGGACCCTCTGTGGCAAAGCCCTCCCAGGACAAGGCCGCAGTGTGAGCGATGCAGGTTCAAAGAAGACGCTGCCCGACTTTCCATGTAAAATGTTTTTTACATCCACGCTACCTTGCCTATATAATCCGAGGTTTGGGACCCTCTGAAGCAATGCCCTCATATTACAAGGCTGCTGTGTTGAATGATGCAGGTTCGCAGGAGACGCTGCCCGACTTTCCACATAACAAGTTTCCACATAACATCCATGGTACAGAGCCTATTTAATCTGAGGTTTGGGACCCTCTGTGGTAAAGCCCTGGTTAGGACAAGGCCACAGTGTTGAGTGATGCAGGTTCGCAGGGGACACTGCCTGACTTTCCACGTAACATGTGTGTTACGTCTATGCTACCAAGCCTATATACTCCAAGGTTCGGGACCCTCTGCGGCAAAGCCCTTGCAGGACAAGGCTTGGTGTTGAGCGACACAGGTTTGCAGGTGTCGCTGCCCAACTTTCCACGTAACACATTTGTTACGTCCACACTACCGAACCTATATAATCTGAGGTTCGGGACCCTCTGTGGCAAAGCCCTTGCAGGACAAGGACACTGTGTTGAGTGACGCAAGTGTTTGGTGACTAAGGGGTCTGCAGTGCAGACTGTGAGTGTGGATGCTTTACCCTCCTATCTGTGGCCGCCAGGTAAGAGGTTGGGAGTTGGCTGGTCTGCACTTCCTGCCCTCCTCCTGCACCCAGCTGCTTCATGTGCATGCCCCAGCCACCTCCACCCAAGCTTCGAATGCGTTTTCACCCCCTCACCTGCGCGGCCCCTTGCACTCCTCCCTTGCACTGCCCATAGCCTGTGTGCACGTGTCATAGCCCGCCTGGTCCCTTGCAATCCTTGATTGCGTGGTTCCTCCCAACTCCCTGTTTGCATGTCCTCGCACCCATCTCATGATTGCTTGACCGCTTGCCCAACACCTTGCCTTGCTCCCCAGCCTGCCTGGCTCCTCGCAATCCTTGATTGTGTTGTTCCTCACAACGCCCTGATCACGTGCCCTTGCTTCCTCCTCGCGATCCCCTAACCGCGTGCTCTGCGCTTCTTGCCCTATCCCGTGTGGTCCCTTCACAATCCTTGATTGTGTGGTTCCTCACAACTCCCTAATCGTGTGTCCTTGCCACTTCCTTGCGATTCAATCACCTTGTGCTCCATGCATTGCCTCGCGCTGCCCGTGTGGTCCCTCGTAATCCACGGCTGCGTGGTTCCTCTCCACTCCCTAATTGCATGTCCTCACAATGTCCTCGCAATTCTCTTCCTCGCGCTGCCCACGTGGTCCTTCATAATCCTTGACTGCGAGGTTCCTCGCAACTCCCTAATCACGTGTCCTCACAACTTCATCGCAATTCCCTAACCACGTGCTCTGCACACTGCATTGCACCCCCCTCCTGCTCCCTCGCACCCTCTGCTCTGCCTGCTCACCCCTGATCACTGTTTGCCCCACTGTCCCATTTCTGCCGTATCTTGCGTACTTGGGTCATCACTCTTCATTGCTGTTGTTTTTTCCTCACTGACTGCCTTGTTTTGCTTACACTACCTGTATTTTCTCCCTTATATTCCTCCTTTATCCAAGTTCCAGGTTTCCTTTCACTAATTCTCCTGTTGGTTTTATGTGGTTTTGTATTCAACTCACTGACTACCATGTCCTTTATTTTACTCCTGTTCCGTGGCACTCTTGCTTCCTCCATGTTCCCATTTGCCTCCTACTTTGTACTCATTGTTTTTGGTTTTGTCCTCTTAGCAAATTGTTCACTTAGCAAACTGTTCTACTATTGTCCCTGTTGTTTTTGGGTTTGTCCTCTTAGCAAATCGTACACTTGGCAAACTGTTCTACTATTGTCTGAGCTTGTCATACTGGTCAATTGTCTACTACTGTCTCGTTCCTCTTTGTCTCATCTGCTTGCACCTCTCCCTGAGTCCTTCCCCATTCTCTCACCCCTTCCCAACACAACGGCCTCTTAATTTATTTTTTCCCTTCTTTTCCTACCTACTCTATGGTGCTCTCTGTTTCTCCCATCTTTTCTAACTGCTTCTCTATTGACTATCCTCCTCTCCTCTCTAAATCTGGTAGGAAGACGTTTAAATGGGACATCCTGGTCTCCAACCCAGGCCTCCCTATTGCTGACACCTATACCAGTGCTTCCTCTAGACAAACCCTCACCAACATCCTTGTTGTTGTTCCCTTGCCAGACCTGTTGACTCTGTGCTTTCTCCTTTCTCTTCTCGCATTAATGGTGTCACCCAGTGAGAGGCCCGCCTGGCCCCCATCCACTCCTCTAAGGTCATCATTAATGTTTACCAGAATGGTACTGTCTTGGTCAAAGGCCCCAGGCCAACCTTCTGCTCTTTGATAGACTCCTCCCGCGCCTCAGCAATTTCCTGTCTTCTCCTGCTGTCCCTTCTCTTCCCTCCACGGCTTCCTTGCCTTCTCCCGCTGTCTCCTCCTTGGATACCTTGCCCTCTCCTCCTTCCTCTTCTGCCCCTCCCCTCAGACTTCTTCTACACCTCTGCAAGGCATACCTCTGATTTGTACCCCTCCCTGGAAGTCTTTCAAGGATGGCAACTTTCTCCATATTGCTACTCTCAACTCTCGCTCAGCTGTCAAACACTCCTCTGACATTTGCCACCTCCTGCAAGAACTTGACCTCGATGTCCTCAGTCTCACTGAGACATGGTTCACGGCCAGCTCTGTCACAAGCTTTGACACTCTCCTCCCTGATGTCTGCAAAATCCTCTCCACGCCCAGGTCCAACCATACCAGAGGGGGTGTAGCCCTAATCTTCCCGGAGTGGATTCCTGCCTCTGTCATTCCTACGCAGGCCTACTCCTCTTTTGAATGTCTCATCTGCAGGCTCTCTCTACCCTGGCCATTCCCATACTGTGGCTACTATTTAGTGGCTTACTGGTCAGATCTCCTCCTTCCTCTCTGAGTGGGCAGACCTCTCACCCTCCCTCCTGGCCTCGACCACTCAAATCATCCTTCTTGGAGACTTTAACAACCACCTGGATGCTTCTGTCCTTCCACTGGACTATTTCGCGACCTCTGCGACTCTCTCTCACTCTCTATCCTCCTCTCTGAGCCGACTCACTCTGCAGGGCACACTCTGATCTCTTCAGAACTTCGCCTTTCTATCCTTCTCACCACTCCTCTCTCCTGGAGTGATCACTTTCTCCTTTACTCCCATCTCATCCTCTCTACCCCTCAGGCCAAGCCAACTCCAGCACTACCACCTACCTTCTTGGTTATCCGACCTATTAAGCGTGCGTCAGTTGAGGCTTTTGCTGCCACTTTCCCAGCCCCTCCTCCTCCTTTGGCTGACTCACACTGTGACACAGCCCTTTCCATGCTCCACTCTGCTATATGTGATATTCTAGATGTACTTGCCCCTGTTAGGAGGATCCGCATGAAGCCCAAAGCCAAGTGCAACTCCTGGTACGACCCAGACCTTGTCACCCTTAAACGCAAGTGCAGGGTGGCTGAGAGAAAATGGAATGCTTCTGGTACATCCTCTGACAATCTGGCCAAGTGCCTGCACCAAGTGCAATGCCGGCTCTCTGTCCTCACCAAGAAGAGAGCCCACATCACAGCCCACATCTCTGCGGCATCCAACAACTCAACCAAACTCTTTAAAACATGCAAGGAGCTAGCCAATCCTTTTGTAGTCTCTACCTCTCCTGTCCCCTCCCAGGCCCTCTGCATGGCCCTGACTTCTCATTTCATCTCTAAAACTCAGAACATCCTGTCCTCTCTCTCTTCCACTCCCTGCCTCCCTCTACTCTCTGCTCATCCTCTGGGCCCTTTTTGGCCACCACTCCTCCTTCCTTCTCTGCCTTTCCCCTGTTCTCCCCAGATGAGGCTTCTAGACAAGTCTGATCTATGAAAGTCTCATCAAAACAGGTTCTCCCATGTTTCTCCAAAACCATCAAGGACCACTTTGACACGCTGGCTCCTGCTCGGGCTGACTTCTGCAACCACTCTGTTGCCACTGGAGTCTTACCTTCCCCCCCTGAAGCACTCTCTTATTCACCTTCTTCATAAGAAACCTTCAGCTGACCCCTCCGACCTGGCTAACTATCGTCCAATCTCCATCACTCCTTCTCTGGGCAAACTCTTGGAAAAGCTAGCCATCTCCCAGCTTAATCTTCATACTGAATCTGTTGGTTGCCTCCATGACCATGAGTCTGGCTTTAAAGCTGCCAGAAGCATGGAAACTGCTCTCCTGAACATCCGTGAAGACCTGCTCTCCAACCTCGATTCTAATACCCCCTGTGACCTCATCCTACTTGATCTCTCTTTTGCCTTTTATTGATCAGCCATGCCATCCTGCTCAACCGTCTCCATGATGACCTGGGTATCACCTATCAGGCCCTGGCTTGTGAAGTAGGAGAACGGGATAACACCCTTCCAATCTCATCCAGACCATGGCCTAGGGGATCACAACACAGACACCCACCACGAGAGGAGTTCATTTATCTACCAGATGACAAAATACCCGGGTTCAGAAACCTAAACATAAGAGGAGTGTGTCCACCAGCGCGACAAGCTCAAGCCGACGCCTGCAACATGGATCAGCTCGACTAGAACAACAGCCACAAGGATCCACATCATTAGAGATGCCATGACAACATAGCCAACAGACAAGAACACACATGCCACCATGCACACTGTTCACTCACACACCAACCTACACGAAGAACATACTCAGTGATATGACCTAGGGGACTGACACAACCACTGACGTGCATCGTTGTTATTTTTACATAGGCCTTCTACAGCTCCACAGAAACGTAAGATGCCTGAAGAGCTAGTGTACATGCTTGTTGACGCTTTTCCCCGCCACCCATCCCTATGACGACAAAACCATGTATATCTAGTGCTGCTTGTGATACTCTGTCACCCCGCGACCTCCATACTATGGATTATGTACCGCCACCCTTGAACTAGGCCCGAGTAGGCCGCAAGCAGGAGTCCCAGACATGAGCCTCACCATGGAAATCCTCTCAGCGACAAGAGTACAAGTGCTGACCATGCAGAACGAGCCTCCAACGAGAGCTCATAGCCAAGGCCACAATGTTGCAACTCGCATGCCGCGAGCCCTGCGTCAAGGTTACAACGGTAAGTGCCAAGCCCTCACAGGCGAACTACAAAAACTAATGCTCATAACTCTGCTCCAGCTGCGATCTCTCCACACGTGATCAGGCCGAACTGACAAGGTGCCAAGCTCACAAGACAGACAGTCGCCAGGGTCCCACGTTTTGGGAAACAGGTTGCAACAACGAAGCGGCAAGATGGACACCTACAGAAAGACCCGCTCACAAGCCTATGAGCAGACCTGTCCGTTGTCCGCACCAACACATAGTTGCACATTGTTGCTAATGACAGGTACATCGCGAGCTGGGAACGGCAATGGTCCCAGGCTTGGGGGCTCGCGGGGGAACCAATCAGAATACAAGGGGGCTTACTACTGACGCCAGTACTCTTAGCCAATCACCAAGGGTCCCCCGGTAATAATTCTAAAGTAACAACTGTTAGGGACAGCCCAAGTGTACCACCTGATCCATCCTTATCCACTAACATTTCTTCCTATAGGAGACATATACTAAACCTAACACTCGGGGACCCAATCCAGAGTGATGATAGGTTTTGTGATGATTTTTCCCAATTGACGCGAGTAGCGCGTCATGCTGCGGTAAAAAGGGCCTGTGAGCTCCACCAACAATGAGAGTCTCATCGGATGCATATGAGCCGAGACCCATCCCTGCCATTATTATAATAAACAGCAGTACTCGCCTTGCTTCATGTGTGTGTCTCATACTCCTTTTGGGGACACGGGAGGAGTTGGGGCCTCCCCAGCCCAGAGGTCTGCGGACGGCTCTGCAGCCCCGGGAGAATCACCCCGACAAGTTGGATGACCTTGATCCTCTCTGATTGACCCTTCCAGGTCCAACTTGGGTCCTTCCTCTCCTCTCTCTCTCTCTCTCTCTCTCTCTACCTGTGGTGCTCCGCAGGGGTCTAACCTCTCTCCCTGGCTGTTTAAATACCTGGCAATTCTTGCCCACCTCATTGCCGCTCTCTGCCCCAACTTTCAGTCCTATGCGGATGACACTCAGCTCATTGTCATGCTCCCCTCCGCCACCTCTTCTCCATCTCTCATTTCTGACTGTCTGTCTGCTATCCAGGAGTGGTGTGCTGCCTATGATCTCTGCCTTAATGCCAGTAAGACTAAGATTCTCCTCATCAGCACACCTGCTCCTTCCTTTCCTGTCACTCTCTGGCCGGCCTCTCTTGGACCTCTTCCTGCTCCCACCTGTGAGGCTGAAACCATGGGGTCATCTTCGACTCCACACACTTCTTCTCTCCTCACATCCCCGACGTCTCTTAGAAGTCACATTAGCAACTGCACCTCCTCAGAGGTATTCTTCCTTTCCTCTCCTTCCCCCAGAAGCTCACTGTCTACAGAGCTCTGCTTCTCTCTAAGCTGGACTACTGCAACAGCCTCTTTCTAAATCTGCCTGCTTCTACTCTCCGCCCTCTGCAACTCATCCAAAACAGGACTGCGAGACTAGTCCTTGGCCTCAAGCCCAGGGATCGTATCCCTCCAGGACTGAAATCTCTTCACTGGCTACCAGTGGCTGCAAGGATTAAGTTCAAAAACATCTGCATTGTCCACAAGGCCTTCTGGGGGCTGGGGCATCAATGCATTCAACTCTCCCTTTGTAAATATCCTCCTTCTCAAGTCCTTCGCTCTTCCCCCTCCATCCCTCAGGTTCAGTCACTTCTCCAAACAACAAGTTAGTGGTAGATCTCTTTCCTCAGCTGGGGCTTCCCTCTGGAACAGCCTCCGTGCCTCTCTGAAACTTGAGGAGAACCATCTCTGGTTCCGGAAGCACCTCAAGACCTTCCTCTTTGCTTCTGCTTTCTCTCTTCCTCTCCCCTGTTGAACTCCTGGTTGAAATTGAAAGTGTAATGGTCACCTGGGTACCCTCTGATCTCGGGCCGAGGTCCCCTCCCTGCCAGTTGCACTCGTGAACTGGTTGCCCCCCTGACAACCCTTGCACCCGGGGTCTGTTTCTGTATCCCTGCAGTCTCCTATCAGCACTTGACACTTGAGGTCTGCACTTACCCTTGCACTTGCCACCAGGTGGCCTCCCTTTTTATTTATTTGTATGTATTTGTTTTATTTGTTTTACTGCGTGATTCTATGTACTGCACTGCCCCTTCCCCTTTCCCCTCACACTTTTCCCTCCCCTCCTCCCCTGCACTTGCGCAATCTCAATGTCACCTGGCTGTAAGATTGTTGCCTGTCTTCCCCTTGTTCCCCCTCCCTTGCCTCGTCGCGCCTTGAAACACTTGTGCATAGGTGCGTTATAAATGCCATATCATATCATTTCATGTCTACTGGCTTTCTCTTCATTCTCAGTTAACGCCACAGCTGGACGCAATGCCCTCAGGTTAACCCCAGAGGTGCACGCAATGGAGCGGCCTGAAGCCCTAGATTAGTATCTCCGCCATAAGCCATGACAGTACAGACAGCCTGTCATGGCTTATAGCCAACATGCACAGTCTACACCTACTTTATAATGGCCCTACTCCAGCGTTAGCTTGTGCTTTCGGGCAGTTACCTGCCCTAGTAGGAATGCATAAGGGCTATACATCTATACTAGTGAGTATGGGAAATGCCACCGGGCAGCCCCAGGCGAGGCCAGGTAATTGCTGCCCCATGGCAGCAGGCCCCAGGAGAGGGGCAGCAGCCCTCCCCCAGGCGCAGCTCCTCTCTCTCCCAAACACACAAGGAGACACGCAGTCTCAGCACTGCAAAAGCACAGGAAGGGTGAGGTGTGATTTAACACCTCACCCATCCACAACAACAAATGGGAGCTAAGCACCCAGGGGAAACAAGAGCAGCCAGGCAGGGGAAATACAAAGAGAACCCCCCCCAGGGGCACAGACAGTCGGCACCGGTGCCGGCCTGGGGGCTGGCCTCCAGGCCCACCAATGACAACAAGGACTCAGGGGCTACCCCTGGGTTTCCATATGAGGAGCTGCTCTCAGCTCACAAGAACACAAACTGTTTGTGGACCGTGCTCGGGGACCCAAACAGCAATAGGGAGTTTACTGTGCATTCAGCATCTTCCTTTTTTTCTTTAAACGTTTGCTGTGTACTCAGGGTTTTTTCTTTCCCTACCTCTTCATTCCAGGCTCCCAAGTTCACCATGTACTCAGCGTCTTAATGCAAATATCCCGCTACGAACATCGTCCTGTTCGGGAAGTGAATTTCTTTATCCATAATGAAAAGAAGTTACCAGGCCATTCGGGAGGAAGAGGATCTTTGTCCCGGCCAACGCGCACCACTGAAAGGCGGCAGACGGTGATTGCGGCACCTGATGAAGACGAGTGGCCGGGAGCTGTCAAAGAGGAGCATGCAACCAGGAGGAACCTGGCGCAGGCAGCGTACAACTTTTGCAAGTAAGTCAGCCCTTGTGCCGTAGTTACCCAGCAACAGGCGTTCGAACGAGTCCCGTGAGGGTGGAAAGGTCAGGCTTCTTGGAAAGCAAGACTGCACGGAGCAGCGGCAGAAAGAAATACCACGCTGGGGAAAGTAATGACAATGCGTTAGAAAGCAGTTATTATTGTAATCCTTTGCGGCTCCCGGTGTGTCTGCAGGTGTCCGCAGGGGAGGCCAGGGCCATTCCACCGCTTCATCTTGTGAGCTCCACCTGCTCCCTCGGCCCACCCCACCCCTACCTGTTCACTTCCTCGCAGTGTGGCTACACTTCTTTGTTGTCTGAATTTGTGGTAAACTAGGGTTTTTCTCCCTCTGCAGGATTTTCAAACTTAGGTGGCCTCTCCAAAGTATACCTGATACCCTTTAATGTATTCACCGTGTTCCGAATTTGTGGTAAACTAGGGTTTTTCTCCCTCTGCAGGATTTTCAAACTTAGGTGGCCTCTCCACTGTGTACCTGATACCCTGTACTGTGTTCACCGTGTTCCGAATTTGTGGTAAAGTAGGGTTTTTTTCTCCCCCCGCAGGATTTACAAACTTAGGTGGCCTCTCCACTGTGTACCTGATATCCTTTACTGTGTTCACCATGTTCCGAATTTGTGGTAAACTAGGGGTTTTTTCTCCCCCCGCAGGATTTACAAACTTAGGTGGCCTCTCCACTGTGTACCTGATACCCTTTACTGTGTTCACCGTGTTCCGAATTTGTGGTAAACTAGGGTTTTTCTCCCTCTGCAGGATTTTCAAACTTAGGTGTCCTCTCCACTGTGTACCTGATACCCTTTACTGTGTTCACCGTGTTGCAAATTTGTGGTAAACTAGGGTTTTTTTCTCCCCCCGCAGGATTTACAAACTTAGGTGTCCTCTCCACTGTGTACCTGACACGCTTACTATGTTCTGAATTTGTGGTAAACTAACGCCTGCCGCTCTCTTCCTGTCCGCTTGCGTTTGTCCTGTCTTCCCCCACCCTTTCCCTCCTATTCTATGGTGCTCTCTATCTCACCGATCTTTTCTAACTGCTTCTCCATTGACTATCCTACTCTCCTCACTAAATCTGGTAGGAAAAAGTTTAAAAAGGACATCCTTGTTTCCAACCCAGGCCTCCCTATCGCTGACACCTACACTAGTGCCTACTCCAAGGAAACTCTCACTGACATCCTCTTTTTTGTGCCTTCTCCTGACCTATGGACCCTTCATATGGTCTCTGTGCTCTCTCCTTTCTCCTCTTCTCCCATTAATGGTGGCACCCGTTGGGATGTCCTCTTGGCTTCCTTCCACTCCTCTAAGGCCATCATTAATGTCTATGCTAATGGGACCGTCTAGTCCAAGGCCCTCAGGCCAACCTTCACCTCTTCGATAGACGCTTCCCACGCCTCATCAACTTCCTTTCCTCTCCTGCTATGCCCCCTCCTCTGTCCTCGACTAACTTGCCTCTTCCCTCCCTCCCCACCCCCTCTCGTGATCCTTCTTCACCTCCGCCGGGGCGTACCTCTGATCTGTACCCCTCCCCGGAAGTCCTTCAAAGATGGCAAACTTCTCCACATTGCCACTCTTAACTCTCGCTCTGCCGTCAAACATTCCTCTGATATCTGCTGCCTTCTTGAGGAACTTGACCTTGACGTACTCGGTCTCAGTGAGACATGGTTCACGGCCAGCTCTGTCACCAGCTTTGACACACTCCTACCCGACGGTTACAAGATCCTCTCTGTGCGCAGGCCCAACCGTGCGGGGGGAGGTATGGCCCTAATCTTCCCTGAGTGCATTCCTGCCACTGTTACTCCCACGCAGACCTACTCCTCTTTTGAATGTCTTGTCTGCCGACTCTCTCTCTCTCTCTCCTAGCAATTCCCTTACCGTGGCTACTATCTATCGGTCAAATTTCCTCCTTCCTCTCCGAGTGGGCGGACCTCTCCTCCTCACTCCTCTCCTCAACCACTCAACTCCTCTTTCTTGGAGACTTCAACATCCACCTGGATGCCTCCTGTCCCCCCTCTGGACTCTTTTGCAACCTCTGCGACTCTCTCTCACTCTCTATTCTCCCGTCTGGGCCGACTCATTCTGCAGGGCACACTCTTGATGCCCTGATCTCCTCTGACCTTCCCCTCTCTGTCCCTCTCTCCACTCCTCTCTCCTGGAGTGATCACTTTCTCCTCTCCTCCCACCTCACCCTCCCTACCCCACAGGCAAGACCACCACCATCACTGCCACCTTCCTTCTCGGTCATCCGACCCATGAAGCGCGTGTCAGTTGAGGCTTTCGCTGCCACCTTCTTGCCCCCTCCTCCCCCTTCGGCTGACTCCCACCCTGACACAGCCCTCTCCACTCTCCACTCTGCTATATCTGATACTCTTGATATCCTTGCCCCTGTCATGAGAATCCGCCTGAAGCCCAAAGCCAAATGTAACTCCTGGTATGACTTGGATCTCGTCACCCTTAAACGCAAGTGCAGGGTGGCAGAGAGGAAATGGCATGCTTTATGTTCATCCTCTGACAAACTGGCCTGTCGCCTGCTCCAAAGGCAATACCAGCTCTCCGTTCTCACCAAGAAGAGAGCCCTTATCAAGCCCGCATCTCTGCAGCATCTAACAATTCGGCCGAACTCTTTAAAATCTGCAAGGAGCTGGCCAACCCTGCTGCAGTCTCTACCTCTCCTGTCCCCTCCCAGGCCCTCTTCACGGCACTGACCTCTCATTCATTTCAAAAACTCAGGACGTCCGATCCTCACTCTCCTCCTATAATCTCCCCCCCCTCTATTCCCTTCCCTTCCTCTGGCTCTTCTGCAGCCACCCCTCCTCTCTCCTTCTCTTCCTTTCCCCTTTTTTCTGCTGAGGAGGTTTCAAGACAAGTCCGATCTATGAAAGTATCGTCAAAACAGGTCTACCCCTGTTCCTCCAAAACTATCAAGGACCACATTGACTCCTTGGCTCCTGCCCTTGCTGACTTCTGCAATCACTCCTTCACCTCTGGAGTCTTCCCATCCCCTCTCAAGCACTCCCTTGTGCACCCCCTTCTTAAGAAACCCTCTTCCGACCCTTCCTGCCCAGCTAACTATCGCCCAATCTCTATCACTCCCTTCCTGGGCAAGCTCCTGGAGAAACTGGCCATCTCCCAGCTTAATCTCCATGCTGAATGTGTTGGTAGTCTTCATGACCATCAGTCTGGCTTCAGAGCTGCCAGAAGCACGGAAACTGCTCTCCTGAACATCCGTGAGGACCTTCTCTCGAACCTTGACTCTAACATTCCATGTGTTCTCATCTTGCTAGATCTCTCTTCTGCCTTTGATACTGTCAACCATACCATCCTGCTCAACCGCCTCCGTGATAACCTCGGTATCACTGGTCAGGCTCTGGCGTGGCTGACCTCTTTCCTCTCAAATCGACCCTCCCAGGTCCAACTGGGGTCTTTCCTCTCTGACATCTTCTTCTCTACCTGTGGTGTCCCCCAGGGATCTAACCTCTCTCCCTGGCTGTTCAACCAGTATCTGGCACTTCTCGCCCACCACATCGCCGCTCTCTGCCCCTACTCTCAGTGCTATGCGGATGATACCCAACTCATGTTCAGGCTACCCTCGGCCTCCTCTTCTCCTTCCCTCATCTCTGACTGTCTTTCTGCTATCCAGGAATGGTGTGCCGCCAACGACCTCTGCCTTAATGCCAGTAAGACTGAGATTCTACTCATCGGCACTCCCACTCCCTCCTTCCCTGCTGCTCTCTGGCCGGCCGCTCTGGGCCCTCTTCCTGCTCCTACCCGCAAGGCAAAAAACCTTGGGGTCATCTTCGACTCCACACTCTCCTTCTCTCCTCACATATCCGACGTATCTAAGAAGTCACACTACCAGCTACACCTCCTCAGAGGTATCCTTCCTTTCCTCTCCTTCCCCAAGAAGCTCACTGTCTCTAGAGCCCTGGTTCTCTCTAAGCTGGACTACTGTAACAGCCTCTATCTAAATCTGCCCGCCTCTACTCTCTGCCCTTTGCAACTCATCCAGAACAGGACTGCAAGACTTGTCCTTGGCCTCAAGCCCAGGGACTGTATCTCTCCAGGACTGAAATCACTACACTGGCTCCCAGTGACTGCAAGGATCAAGTTCAAAACCCTCTGCATTGTCCACAAGGCCGTCTGGGGCCTTGGGCCAAAATACCTTCAACTCTCTCTTCCTAAATATCTTCCTTCTCGAGCTCTTCGCTCATCCGCCTCCAACTCCCTCAGGGTCAGCCGCTTCTCCAAACAACGAGATGGGGGCAGATCTCTTTCCACTGCAGGGGCCTCCCTCTGGAACAGCCTTCCTGCCTCCCTGAAACTTGAGGAGAACCACCTCCGGTTCCGGAAGCACCTCAAAACCTTCCTCTTTGCCTCCGCTTTCTCTCCCCCTCTCCCCTGCTAATACTACTGAAACTGCACTGAATCTGCAACTGGGCCATTCACCGTTCTCGGCCCAGCCACTCTCCCCTGCACTGCCTCCATGGCAACCCCTGCACTACGGGACTGTGTCTGTATCCATACAGCCCCCCTTCCCAGCACTTGTCTGCACTTACCTCGCACTTGCCACCAGCTGGCCCTTGTTATTTATCCTGTATGCTGTATGCTAATAACCCTGTACTGCACTTTCCCCTCTCCCTTTCCCCCATGCACTTTTCCTTTCCCCACTACTCTTGCACGATCTGAATGACACCTGGCCTAGTAAGATCGTTGTCTGTCTCCCCTTGTTCCCCCCCTGCCTCGTCGCGCCTTGAAACACTTGTGTATAGGCGCGTTACAAATGCCTTATCATATCATATCATATCATATCATTGTTGTACAAAATGAACTCAAGGGAAATTATTATTACCAGGAAGTGGATATGTTCATTTAATATCGATGCAACAATTAAGGCGGGCAACAGAAAACGAAGCACGGGAGAAAAAAGAAATGTTTTCATTGCCTGTTTTTCTTACCCATGTCATAGCAAGACACTTTCTTCTTAAACACAATTTGATTGCTTTTTCAGCAGAAAGCAAGCCGAGAAGCTAAGGCACGATGCCACTGTGTTAAAAACATTGTTGCAATAATTAGGGACACCAGTGTTAAAAACTTTGTTAAACCTGGAAAAAGGCAAACGGTGTGGTAGTGGGGTACACGATTCAAAGGGCAACACAAGCAATGTTGTACTCTGCAGGCAAGATGAAAAATATTAATGCAGGAAGACAGGGAATAGTTGAATATACGTGTTAGCTAAATCTGGTATACAAATATAAGGTGGCAAACAGCATGCAAACACAGGCACACGATTGCAAGATAACACCACACAAATAACAGGGGTTATTAAGTGAAGCTGGCAGAAACACCCTGGCCACAGACAGTACACGGCCACGGTGCACAACAAACAGTTACCCAAGGCGGGTAACAGCAATGAAATGTTTAAAATGTTGTACATGCAGTTAACTGCACAGAGGTCAGGCATTTTTAATTGAACAGCCCCAGGTTATAGCAAGGCGCTCCACAAGGTTACTGGCTATATGGTAACAAAGTGTAATTTTGTTTTCTAACCAGGAGGAAGCATGGCACCCAAAAAAATCCACAGAAGCGCAAAAATGTGCCACAAGAAACAAAATCATCACACCTACAAGCTACAATTGAGGCTGCTGAGCACTATGGATGGGACTGGGTCAGGGAACATCTATACGGCATACCAAAGGAGGGGTTGCCACTACCAGCAGGGGATGAAGACAGCCCCGCCGCCAAAGAAAAGCAAAGCACCAGAAGGTCATAGCAAAGGTAGCAAAAACAGCATATTATCAAAATTGTCTGAGAATATGAAAGAGATGCAACAGATGATGCTAGAAATTAGGGACAAGCAACAGGCCCCCAAAGAGCCAGAAGGGGCAACAGGCCAGAACATAACTTTGGAACCCACAATAATTATAAATCTGTGTGTACACCCGTAATACCACCAGCACCAGTGGCTACACCCATAGTACCACCAGCACCAGTGACTGCACTAGCAGGGCCAGAACCAGCAGGGCCTCTGGAAACATGGTCAACGCCCACATCAAACAACACAGGGCCGATAGACCTAAACAGCAGCATCACTACAGATATTATGATATTCAGTAGTGCCCGAATGGATTTAAAACTGAGATCCTTTGAAACAGAAAATACTTAACAGGTACGAAAAGTCCCTGGCATGGAACATCGATATAACAATTCAAGAGGCCATATGGGCAAAAGAATTCATTGAAATATTCTCGTTCATAGAGGCTCAATGCAAGGGGGCGGATGCTTTCAGGGATCCCAACAAGACTGAGGAAAAGGCGGTAGCCAAGAATGCCCACGTAGAGCAGAATTAGGACAATGGTTTAAATCATTTGCCATTTTAGCAACAATTTACCAGGACAAATTCCTTGGGGTTGTGATAAAACTATGGGCATATGCAGACAAGATCAGAGAGGTAAAAATCACCCACAAAGGAAAGGGGTAGCTAGCATACGAATTAAGGTTCAGAAGGAACATGTCTGAAAGACCAGCCATAGAATGGGATGAAGTACAGAACAATCTATACATATTAAATGCCGAGCCTCCATCAGAAGAGGAGGTTGCTCAAGCAACTGGGAAGACAAATAACCCACAGGGGGGAAAAAGAGGTTCAGAGAACGAAAAACAAAGGAAGGTAGAGCAGCCCTTTCGGAAAAACCAGCCATGGGCAGCTAGAGTAAAACTCATCAAGTCACAAAATCCAATATTTCATGGCAGAATTATGGAAAGAATCAGTGCACATGGGATAAGGAGTACTGCTATAAGCACAACTGTTCCAACTGCAACGGGGATCATCCTACATGCAACTGCACCAGATTACCTGCGAAAAACACAAAAAAAGAAGAGCAGTAATGAAACACTGCCCCCAGTCTTGGAACCAGGCAGAACTCCCATCAATCCCAAAAAGTTTAGCAAAGCATTAATGATTTATCCCGACAAAGAAATCAGCTCAACAATCAAGCAAGGTTTTAAAGAAGGTTTCATTATCCCGTTTAAGGGAGAAGGGTCCCAGAAAATCCCAAAAAATGTAGTCTCAGCTAGGGACAACCCAAAAGTAGTAAGAGCTAAAATAGAGAAATAATTACGCCTGGACAGGATTGCAGGCCCCTGGGAAACAATGCCATTTTCAAACTACCTAGTGTCCACACTAGGCTTGGTACCTAAAAAGGAACCCGGGAAGATGAGGCTAATACACCATTTGTCATATACTAGGGGCCACTCTCTCAATAACGGCATCCCGCACACTGAATCTGCGGTTACCTACATGCATTTTCAGGAAGCTTTAAGACTAATACAGGACTGCGGCAGGAACGCCCCTATGTCAAAACTGGACATTGAATTTGCTTCAGATTACTACCAGTCCACCCAAGTTCACAGAAATGGCTAGGTTTTACTTTTGATTAAAAAATTGTATGTGGACAGATGCCTCCCCATGGGGTGCGCAGTATCCTGTGCCATATTTGAACAATTCACCTCTTTTTTCCAATGGATATTTCAGAAGCAAGTCAGGGGTCAGAGTAGTACATTACCTGGATGATTTCATAGTGATGGGCCCAACAGATTCCGAATAATGTAGTAGGACACTGGCAGAGTTGGAAAGGATGGCTGCACAATGGGGCATCCCACTGGCAGCAGAGAAGACAACCAAGCCATCCACAAACATTATCTTTTTAGGGATAGAAATAGACTCAACACACGGCGTATGCAGAATCCCAACAACAAAAGTAGCAGAACTTTTAAGAAAAATCCAAGAGCTAAGCACAAAAAACAAAGGCACGGTAAGGGAATTACAATCACTTCAGGCAGTCTCAATTTCGCAGCCAGGATCATTCCGCAAGGAAAAGTATTTTCCAGGAGCCTAGAGTTTGAAACCAAAGCATGCATCAAACCCCACCTGCACATCAGGCTAGGCAAAGAAGTTAAAGAAGATCTCAAAGTATGGGGGAATGTCCTAACAAATTTCAATGGGACTGCACTTTGGCGCATGCCATTGAACACAGGGGCAAAAAGAGTCCTCTAAACAGATGCAGCAGGAAGCCAAGGTTTTGGGGCCATTTTAGACACAGAATGGGTGGTCGGACAGTGGCCCGATTCATGGCACACAGCAAGACGGACAAAAAACATCACTCTGTTAGAAATATTTCCCATCTGGCTAACCATACGCATATGGGGCAGACAGCTGGCTAACACGGAACTCATGGTATGGTGTGACAACGTGGCAGTGGTAGGAAGTATAAACAAAAGAACTACCAAATGTCATTTGGTGCTCAGAGTACTATGAGCCATCTCAACGGTCACACTGCATGAAAACATTGTTGTCAAAGCAAAACACATCACTGGAGCAGATAATAACATTGCAGATGCTTTATCTCGTTTTCAGTGGACAAGATTCTGGGAGCTAGCGACACACGCTCGGGAAAGGATGACACCAATCCCAGCGGACTGCTGGGTAATAATGGCAAGCTAGAGAAATTGCATCAACGCCCGCGGCCGAGGGCCAAGGCCGGTATGCACACCAAGGAGTAGGCACCTCAAAAACGGGTGCCAGCAGCATGCTGTCCACAGAAAACATTAACCCTGCCGTGGGGTTCCTAGTAGAGATGGCGGAGAAAGCTTTGGCCAGCAGCACTACAGCCCAGTACAGTGGGCTCACGATCAGGGGTTTAAAAAAGAGTGGGCAAAAAGACATCTGTTAGCAATATCTTATTTCTCAAAATAACGGGGTGATTCAGACCCTACACAAAGAGCTTTAATTTCATATGCAATGAAGGGCTGGGGCAAGACAAAGGGACCTCAGGTAGATACTCGCTGCCCTCTAGATTTTGATAAACTATTAAAAATAACAAGCCTATTAGATAGCTTATGCTTCCACCCATATGAAGCATTATTAATTAAAACTGTTTTTTTTTTGTTTTTCTCGCTTACTTTTGGGCCTTTCAAGTGGGAGAGCTCATAGCATCCAGCAGCAAGGCCACCAATGGTTTAGGCATCATGGAAACCAGGGTAAGACAGGACAGTGTCAACATCGAAATACAACGATCAGAAACAGGGGCCAAAAGGTTTATTAACATTTGCTGCATTGACGATGCACCAAACTGCCCGGTGTGCATCACTAACCTCTATTACGCACAACGGCCCAAAGTGGGGGGGATTCCTAATCCATAGAGATACCTCAGCTTTAAGTCACTACCTATTTAAACGGGTGCTGATGAAAGCAATCAGCAAAGCTGGGTGGAATCCAAAGGAGTTCGGCACCCACTCCTTTAGGATTGGAGTAGCAACTTCAGCATGGCAAGGAGGCCAGGAGGCATAGGCGCCCAGCAAGTAAAGAAAATAGGGAGGTGGAAATCTGATTGTTAGAAAAGATATACCAGAGCAGAACTAATATAGTTTTCTTTTCCTCCCACCCCCCATCACACCCATTTTTCTCTCCAGAAAAACCTACTGACCAGAACGCACCCTTAAAATCAGCCTGGATAGTCGGGTACTCCTTTGTATTCAGTACAGGGCGTTGGGCCGAAGAAACTTAAGATGGCCCAGCTTTCAGGAACACAATCACTTCATGGTGGGGCTACAGAGGCCTTCACTGGAAAGACATCCATGACAAGCTAGCCGACCTAGTCGCTTACAGAGACCCACCAGAGTTTTTGATAATCCATTTAGGGGGAAATGATCTAGTAAACATGGGTAGAAAAATGTTATATGTAGAAATATGCGCCTCACTATCAGGCATTTCTCACAACTGGAGGGACACAGAAATACATTTTTCAGCAATCCTGCCTAGAGAAATATGGCAGGGGGCCACCTGTTATAAATCTGTAGATAACTCCAAGAGAAAGTTGAACAGAGGTCTGGAAAAATGTTGTATAGCCAGGGTCCTGGGTTTTATAAAACACCCAGCCATAACACTAGGCGACCCGATCTGTTTCACAAGGATGGCACCCATCTATCGGGGCTCTACTGACAAATCTCCAGTACCCTAGCTACCAGAGGCTGTAAATAACCTAACTTTTGGGGGAACACAGGCAGCCGAAAACCTGCCCGTGTGTGGCGGCACGGGCCAGAGGGGGTAACCTCAGGACCCGTTGCCCAGAAATACTATATTATTACGATATGCAATTATTGTTTATGTTCCATAACCATATCTGTAAAAATAAAAACCTACAGCCTTTTTATTGCCAACACTTGACCAAATGCTGTGGCGTAATAATTCATGGGGAAGGTAAGGGTGGCAAGACATGACACATACATCCCAACCCAACAAATGTAAGTTGCCTGCATATGGGTCCAGCAGTTATGAATATTTTTCCAACACTTCTCTTGTATGTAAATGGAACTGCAGTCTACATGTTTACACCATATAGCTAGGAAAATCACATGTTCGGAATTGTGAAACGTTGGCAAATGTGAACATAAAAACAGATTAAATGCAGTTTTTGTTGCAGCATGTGCGTGTTTTTCATTGAGGATGTTCAGAAAGTGGAAATGATGAGTCAGATGAATTTCCAAATATTTGGCCAGTACAGACTGGGTGGGTCTAAACCAAGGAGATTATATCAGCCATGTTGGATGTCACGATTGTGGGCTTCGAAGAAAGGCTACGTAGAAGCATCCCAGAAGTTTGCACAAGCCCTATCACCACACTGCTTCTTATAAACCTTTTGCAAAGCACAGACTAGTGCGCAGCATTATTTCTCTATCAGCCACGGATGAGAAGAGCTAAGAATGTCCAAGATACATGACGCCATCGCAGTAATAAGTGTGCAGTTGGCAAAGCTGGATGACTAATTGTGCAATCCAATGCAGCAGAGCACCTCCGATGATCAGGACATGCTGGTGACTTGTAATAGCCGGATTATGTAGCGGTTTGGCGGCCATATTGCGTGTGTCCTCACCATAGAATCGTCTCGCATGACAGGCCTGCCTTAATTACAATCATATCAAAAGAGCCAGAGCCTCTATTCTGACAATAATGTCAAAGTGCAATTGCAATTGAAGAGGACATTGACTAAATGTGAGGGGCACGCGTGAGCTCGCGCCCAGTGATCTATAGTGCCTCCTTCAATATTTCATATCTAACCTTCTACATATAAAATAAGCAGCTGGCTCACAATGCCATGTTGGGTCAGATATAATTCTCCCGTTTTCGTGATAAGACTGTAAAACTGCCCTTTGAGGGGCAAGGTCTAAATCATATGTATTCATTAATCTGAAGAAAAAAGATAAAGGCCAAAGCCAGTGAATATTAAAATGTGAATAGTACATTTGCACTAAAATAAATGATTCTGTACATGGACATGTATTATTGTTTTTAATGCCAGAAGGATCTCGGCGTTCAGTTTATGTTGCTGTTCATTCTACACTATGTGTTTCATGAATCATATAATGGTGTTTTATAATATTATTTTATAGAGGAAATAACATAGAATGAAAGCAGGCACTAACAGGCGATGGAATGTAGTATTAGGATCTTAAGGGGCTAATTCACAGGAACCTTTTATAATGGCACAACTCCACTGGAAAACGCTCTGTGAATCAGGCCCTTAGTGTGTATTCTGGGTGCTGTAAAAACGGAATGGATTGTTTTAATGTCGGAAATAAAAGAGTGGTGATAATGACCATAATTTTTCATTGCATGTGATGTTTTATTAGTTATTCATCAAAAAGTGCCTAGTGCGCTATAACACATTAAAACAAGATTTATTTCAGGGGCATACACATTTTATATCCCTTTCTCATTTGCATGTATTCATTTTTATGCTTCACTTGCATAGCTTTTCTGAACATCAAATCTGTGTGTCTTGGCGCTTCGCACAGGCCAGCAATGAAACGTATGAAAATAAACTAAACCCGATATTTTTGGATGGAGGTATTGTCTGCTTTTCCTTACCGTGGACAGATGCTCTGGTTTATATTTCCATACCCACCGGCAGAGAGTGTGGCGTGATCTCACTGGAATGCCAGCCTTCCAAGGCTTCCTCTGACACTCTGCATCGAAGGAATGCTTTTCTTATCACTCATTTTAGTTTGTTGGGAGGATGGGTGGATGAGTTAGCTGGTTGGATAGTGGATGGATGGATGGGCGGACGGACGGTCGGGTTGGTGAAAGGATACCTTTGTCGGGTGTGTGGGGTGGATGGGTGATGGGTTAGTTGGTGGGTTTAATGGATGAAAGGACGACTTGGTGGGTGAGTGGGATGGATGGATGCATGTATGGACGGACGGACGTACGGACTGATGGATGGACGGATGGGTTGGTGGGTGAGTGGGATGGATGAATGGGTGTCTATATAAATAGGTAGAGGTGCAGATGGATAATAGATCATATTAAATGATTTCACTGGCTTCTATTGTTGTGTATTACATACAACAATGTTAATTTGCGTAAACCATTGGTTTCACTGGACTGTACACATTTTTTATCTTTAATCAAATGTTTCTGTCCAACACAAAAGAAAGACCATTAACAAATACGAAATTGCACAATACAATAATGCAGTCAGACACATTAAATACGCCTATTTCCCTGTGTAATCCTACCTCTTCCAGTGTCGGCACAGTCCTTTCTTGGTCACATGTTGGTCGGTCAGTCTTGGAGCTCTGTTTTGGAAGGAGTCTGTCCATTCACCGACTTTCACTGTGAATAGACATGTCCCCAAGTTATTTGCAATCCTGCCATATTGCTTCCCAAACACATAACGTTCATCTTCTGACAGGCTGGGAATCATATATTACAGTCGTATTTACGTGTCGTGCACACTGCTAAAATGCCTGTGTTAATGAACGCAAGTTAATTCAATAATCCTGAGAGGCCTGCCTTTCAGTGCTATGGACCCGTGCCTGGCTCAACGTGGAATATTCAGTCATGGGCATCTTCAGAACCTACTTACTAATGTTCTCAATAAGGTGGCTGTGTCACATCCACAGATCAACAAATGACGCAGGGGTTTTGAGAGGCCCTGCACTTCTTTTGTGTAGCCCAGCGGAATCTTTCTTGGCTCATTTGCTTTGCCAGGATGTTGCAGTGGCCACGTGGGCTACTGAAATACCTGGCACCACCACCCAAGGTAACCTGAAGGGAGCTGGTGCCAGAATTCTTAACTGGTATTGGGCCCTAGTAATACAAACTCCCCCGCCCCCTGTGTTGGTGGTCCAGGCCAGGCTAGCTTGATTTCCTAACCAGGCCATGTACTTTTAGCAGACTCTTCTCCATCACTGTAGTCCTACGTTTAGGCCTGAGATTCTGGTCCCTTTACTTCTGGACTCTTTTCCTTTTCAACTCCTTTCTAACTCATTGCCTCCTGTCAGCTGTTCACTCCCTCCTTCCCATTCTCTACCCTCCTTGTGGTTCCATCTCATAGTTTGTTCCTTCCCCTCACCTCCAGCTTGTCTTTTCCTGCTCCACCCACTCTCTTGGTCTCCTCTTCTTCTCTACCATTCTCTTTTCTGACCTCCTCTGCCTTACTTCTCTCCCTTGCTCGTTTTTGGCTAAGACACTCTGTCTGCATTTACCACCTTCTTCCAGCTTCTCTCACTACCTGCTTCTAGTGTACCCATATGACAGGTACAATCTGTTTTTTATACTGACTAGGAACTGGGCCTGTGATTAGGGTGTGGGGAACATCCGTGATTGCTCCTCTGTTCTGCAGGATTGGCACCTTAAGTTACCTGGCCATTGACCCGGTTGTTGCTCTGCTGGCTGACATAGAATAATGCTCAGCCACCATCTTTGTGTCCCATTCTACATAGAGACTGTTTCTGTTCAGACCAAGACTCACAGCCTCCTGCTCTTTGTCATTCTGATTCTGCCTTCTTTCAGATTGTGCAATAGCCATGTAAGCAGTGTTCCTGAGCGGCTTCCTTTTGAATAAACAGGCTCTCCCTCTTAACCAATCTGCAAAATCCCATAGTGGCAATTCCGCCAACAGCAGAACCCTTGTGTGTCATGCTAGTGTGCAGCTAATGGTGGAGTCTTTCTGTATGGCACTGCACTTGCATTCTGCTACGGAGCCAAGTATTTGGTATGCTACCTGTAGCAGACCTGTCATGATCAGATCAATGAACTTCCCCCTGTGATACTTCTCCTATCTGTAAGACTCATCAATCCTTCAGAACTGTTGAAGAAGCTGGCCCGGTCTTCTTCTTTGCAACTTCTCTGACTGACTGCCAGGTTGGATGTGTTATATGATGGGGTAGTCCTACAAATTCTTTGAGCTTCCAAATTATCCTACGGTGCCCAATGACCAAATCCTGCGAGAGCATTTTCAATGCTATATCTATGTCTTGGCTGGCTTGCCTCTCCAGGTCCTCTGGTCTCTAAGAAATGGAGAGTGTGGGACAGAGGAGCTCAACTGTGGGCTCGCTAGGATTTCTGGTCCCATCGGTGCAATTTAGGTTGCCTGGGAAAAGGCAGCTTGTGGTCCCGTCGGTGTAATTCAGCTCTATTAGGAAAAGGAGGTTGGTGTAGTCACAGATTCCCTGATTTCATGTCTGCTAAAGCCGGTTAGACCTAATTCGGATATTTGGTGGGTCAGTAGGACTGGACCCTACTAGCCTTCCTGCTTCCGTTCTTCTTGAAATAACCCAAGCTGTAATTTTCCTATTCATCTGAGGGTAATTGCAAGGGCAAGAATAGGTTGGTGTACATTTTGGCACCTAGGTCTGGCATGGATTGCCCCACAGGTAAATATTTATCTCACTAGCTGCAGGACAGGTTGTATTCTTTGGGAAGAGATCATAAATAAGAGGTCACAGTCTCGAGTTTTGGATTAGGTGCTTTTGAGTCAAACCTTATTTGCTTAAGGTTTGCGGTCACACTTCTGACACTGTATGCAACAGCCAAAAACCAAGTGTGAGGCCTCATGGAACCAATATTGGATTTTTATTATTCTGAAAACAGGACCATCGGTCGTGTGCAGTGAAGGCTCTAAGTGAGTTATTTATAAAAGCAAATTAAATTATAAAACTCTTACATTTTTATATTCTAAAATAGACATACATATATATCGCAAAACATGACTTCAATGTCTTTCATACAATTTACATGACAGATAATACATATATCAAAAAGACAGCCAGTTAATTTACTGTATAAGAGAGATCCTTATTCACTATACGAGATAGATTGTGCAAGTGTTAGAAACTATTAAAAATGAAAACCATGGGCCTATTGTCCTGTTAGTAATGTCAATAGACTAGTTTAATCATCAAAGCATTCTACTAGAAGAACCACTATACAAGCGGTGTCCAACTATGGGTGTTTGGAAAGGAGGGGTACTGTCAACCAAAAGATTCCTCCCAAATAGCACTAACAAACAACCCTATGTTATAGTTTCAACGTTACGCTATCTAGATACCCTTTCAAGGATACTGATGCCCGTCTTCTTCAGGACTTGCACAGAGATCACAAGTGTTGTTCTTCTCATTAGATCAGTAGAAACATTTTACTAAAAAGAGTAGAAAAATATTCCTGTTAAAAAATAACTCTAAATTGATGCCACACCTAATATCCTTCCAAATGATTGTTCGGTTCCTAATTTTTATTTTATTATTTATTTGCAGAACAATTTGGCGGATTTCTGTTCAACTCAGCCTTGGGGCGGGTCCATATTTCTTTAATACACTACCCATATATAGATATAAGCCACCTAGCTTAAACTTCTGCAAGGCAAAAAAACAAAAGGTAAAGATCAAACTTCACCCTTTTGTTTGACTACGTATAGGGGGTACATTTTAACCCAAAATCAAGACCAACAAACATCTAAACCCATCAGTCAGGCGACATGCATCATGTTAGAGACATGTTTAATGGGCGGAAGAGTATTTTTCAATTATATACTTCTTCAGTTTTGTTTATTGTTCTGAATGTTTTAGGCATTCTGTTCCAATCTAATGCATCAACCATTGAGATGTATAATAGTTTTTCGATGGCCTGCAAATTTAAAAATAATGTGCACCTTTTCCACTTTTTTCTCTCTTTAAAGTGAAAGCCAATGGGTAGACTATTGAAAGAAAAACCACATCCGACATAAACACACGCACCTTCCCTCTGAAAGCGCAATTCAATTTGCTGTTCTGCCTTCATGTTGATAGGGTTCTAGGACGGTAGGGTCACTGTCTCCCTGTAGGTCAGAGAGTGTGTATAAATCCAACAGCGTCCAATCTATGGTTGCAGAAGCACATTAGCTTTCCACCATATACAGTCTAGTTCTTCCGTATCATTTAACTTTTGTTTGCTTTATAGTTAGCCCTGCCGCCGTCTTTGGCCTTCCTAAACGTCCTAGATCTCATGCAATACACCTTTGTACCATTCTCTCTGGGCAGTCAGTGCGGTGTCTCGTGAAATTCTCACCTCCAATCTGCAATATACCAAATGGACCATGTGGTATATGTCGCAAAAAGTAAAAGATTTTAAATAAATTGTGGACACAGTTAAGACCATTATGTTTATGTTTATATGGGTGACTTAACCAGACGGACAGCTATTCATATTGTTGTTGTTTCCGTCCGGCATGGCCATAGAAAGTGGACTCGATATTGCAGTTGAAATCAATGATAAATTCCTCTCTAAACTTTCCCAATTTCATCCAAGACTTAAAGCTGTTTCTTCAAATCAAGGATAAACCTGGTGACAATTATTGAAAACAAGGGAGAGCAATGGTAGACTGTATATATATATCAATGTGACCAAGCGATCAGGGAAGCGCGAAACACGTCGTTCCGGACCCATCCTTGGCGTCCTGCTTTGTTTGCTGTGTGTGTTTTGCTTTTTTACCTTTTTTCTTACCATCATTAAAACTCGTGTCTTTACATTGATTCGAGTTTGTCATTTTTGGGACCGGCAGTACCTCATGGTGTAGTGTGTTTTTTTCCTCTGCTGTGCTTTTCGGTATATATCATTTTCAGTAAAAAAAACTTTGTTAAAAGGACATTAAGTTTCCAAGTAAAACCGAAAAACCCTTGAAATTCGCCAGCTATGATAAGCTAAGCAACCATAACTCACGCCACCACTGTGCACTGCTAAGACTAACACCCAGGACATCAACGATGACATCACAAATGTCATTGATGACATCACTGATGACATCACATATGCATTCATTTTCATAAAACGTCTGTTGATCAAAAAGTGTGAAGGGTTATTGGAATAAATTTAATGAGGTACGTAGCGCATTAAGTAATGCATTGCTACGAATACCATTCTATTATGAGGTTCTTTCCAGTATACTAAGCTACTCATGTAGACACATAGGCATTGTGTGCAACATAGATGATGGATGTGCAACATTATTAATCTTACCATGTTCAATAGTAAAATGATACATGCTTCTTATTACAGTTTTGTCTACTGGGCAACATTTAATAACTATCTAATAAAGCCCACTTACTACATAATTGCATTATTCAAAACGAAACACAAATAACAACACATACAAATATGAGCATATACAGGGAAAATGAAGTAAACAACAGTATTAACAGCCAATCTTCAGACCCCAACTGACGAACTTTATACACAGAAATGATCGATGTGCTTCAAACCTACTAATTCGCTATGTATAACTATCATATCATGTGACTGGACCCTAAGGAGGGTAGCGTACATACAATGTATACAAATATGAGCATATCCAGGAAAGTAAAGTAATTAAAAAAAGCCAGAACTATAAGAAAGTGTTGATAACCTTACTGATTATCTTTATACACACAAAGCATTGCTGTTTTCCAAATCTGTGTTTTCCCCTATGTATATGTTTCATATGCTGTGAGTGAAACCCAAGTGAATTACTGTAAGAACATATTTGAAGTATAACTCTACAAATATAGTACTTGAATATAAATAATGAGTTTATGATTTTTTAGTTTCTGACTGTTACTGGCTTAGATATATCAGTAAAGGAAACAAGAGGGAGTCAGACATGTGATGTCATCAATGACATTTGTGATGTCATCTTTGATGTCCTGGGTGTTAGTCTCACAGTGGTGCCGCAAGCTATGGTTGCTTAGCTTACCATATCTGGCGAATTTCAAGGGTTTTTCTGTTTTACTTGGAACCATAACGTCCCTTTAACAATGTTTTTTTAACTGAATTTCATAGGTTTTTAGTAGCACAACTTAACCATAACGTCCGTTTAACAAAGCTTTTTTACTGAATTTCATAGGTTTCTAGTAGTGCAACGTAACCATAATCTCTACGAACATCTGACTTCATTGCACACCTTCCGGAGAATGCCACATGACCATATGGTGGCGAACAGCATGATGACGTGTCTGAGAACCCGCACTCACTTCACAATAATATCTGTGCTTCGTGCTTCGTGGACAATGTGGAAGTACATTTTCTACTGATGTAGGAACTTGCAACTTCAGCATTTCCCTTGCACAACTCCAACACCTATTCGTTCTCAGCCATTAACAATCTAGTACACAGTACATACTTTTAGCAAACCTGCTATTTATCTTAAAATGACATCCGCTAAGGCCATCTCTTCTCCTCAAGAGACACCACCACTGCTGTAATCAAGGAGCATGAGAAACACTACGCCCTACCTTAGAAATAACACACGCGCAACATTTTTCCCCGTCCACCTGGCCCTCCATGTTAGTGTTTGGTGCCTCTTCTCTCAATTCCCTCCCCAACTTTCGTGCTTACCTCTCCTGCCAAAAAAAAGCCACTCAAAAACAAAATAAATGTTTCTTTAGGAATCACCTTTCACAGTTAAAAAATAGAACTAAAAAAAACCTGCATAGACTCCATCTACTTTATATTTCTCAGTAAAATACATAGATGCAATAAGATTTTCCAACATTTCCATTTGCATTTTGTGTTATGCTAATGGAAATATTGTGGCAGTCATCCTCTGTTCCAAGGGCTGGAACAGTGGATAAAGGGCGAGCAGCCCAAGTTATCAGCCCAATCGAAGCGAGAGTGGATAACGAGGTCTCTGGACCATTACCCCCATTGCAGCCCCTCAAATGGGGGATGAATGCCGTTAGCAGGCTAGGTTTCCAAAGCGGTAACCCGTGCTACTAAAAAAGAGGATTTTTCGTCCTAAAGGCATCCCGGTTTAGGAAGAAAATCCTTTTCCAAGATGGCCACCATGGAAAGGGAAGGCTGGGGTTCCATACAGGGCCCCTCTTCGCTTTCCATGGCAGCCTGCAAAAGGCTAAAACAAAACCCTGTGCCATATTACCACGAGCACAATTTTCTTCCCTTTCAAATGTATCCTAATTTCGAATAACTTTACCACAAATCCAGTCCCAGGTGGACATGGCCACTTTAATCCTATGTTTTTTCCCTTCTGGTCATGGTCAGTAGCCACATTGTCAGGATCATGGCCTTATACCATGACCCCGACATTCTGGCCACTGCCCATGGCTACAGCCTACCCCTCTAAAGCTATACCGTTATTTTTTTAAAATACATTATGACATTTTCCAAATAAGAAAACACTGCCACATTTGCAAAACCATGCTTTTCGATCGTTGCCAATGAGCCTTATGCAAATTTGCTGGAAATCAACCCACGTTTTATTTTTTCAAAACTGTCAAAAGAATACACAAATGATTCGTCATATAAGGTGTGCACAAAATCCCAACAAACTTTGTAAACTCATTCAAATTTGCGTCAGAAATATTCCACCAATCAGCATTACCCCTCACCTCCTCAAACATTATTTCATAAATTTCACAAGTGCAACACTCAGAAAATATTATTGTCCCAAGGTTTCGACATGTATTTTTGTACATACGTTGATCTATGGCAAACATTTCCAATGCACCTTACCTCATTTTACCTCTTTTAGAAACATACGAAATATGACAGCCGGGCGCATCCATCTTGTGCTATTCTTATCCATTGCTGCATCTGCCTAAGGTAAACTACCCTGACGTCACTATATCATATGCTCCGCCCCTGACCCTCACATAACCAACCCTACTGATATTAAACACCTTTCTCAATGACGTTTCTCTTCAGCGTAGCCAAATGCGCCCATAATCACCTACGTGCCGTGACGCAGAACCCAAAAATCAACACACATCGAATAACAACATAGCACATCACAATTCGAAATATTAAACCGGTCTTTAAAAGGAAACAATAACACTGTACAATTTGTAAAGTACTTTTATTTCACAATAAACTCTCCGAGAACATCCGACTATTCCCATATTCAATCGCAAATTTGTTTCTTCGCTCGTGAACGAAAATGTTAATCGTGAGGCACACGTTGTTCTTTTCCCATACACAAAGTGTTCGTTTTCGATAAAGGAACTGCTTGGGTCGCACAGTGAATTCCAGGCCGTCGGCATGAACTTGGGCCTAGACCACCATAAAAGATGTTATGTTACTCCTAATCGCTAGTGCAGCGTACGGACACATGGGCCCTGGGCGATAGTCCTACAAAACAGTCACGGTGATCCAGCCGTTGACAACTACGTGCAACTGGCGAATAAAAAATCCATCAGTTGGCAACTGGAATCCATGGCAATCGCAGTAAGGCACCATGTAGCTATTTGAAAACATAACAGAAAATATGTATCAATACCCAACCTTTATTACAATACATATATTGATTTCTTAATTCAGCAGACAGTTTAAACTAACGATTAGCACACACAGCAAATAATCTCAAAAAAGACAAAAAGAACGTGGAAACTGATACACAAATCGATATGGTCATACATGACATTTTAAAGAAATATTAGCGTTGAACCTGGGTGAATCTAGTGATTGTCTACATAGATTATGCACTCCCCATAACCACACAAAAATGACAACCACACAGAAAGATATTACTTCAGTTACATTGCCAAAATGAATGTTCAGATAATAATAAATTAAAGCTCGTTCCGGTGTACAGTCGTCAAAAGCAAACTTACATGATATTCACCGTCTCCATTCTCTTTGTGTAACTCAGACTGCAATGCTCAATTCGCTCGCACCAAATAATCGTCATGAACTGATTTTACATGTTCCTTACAAACTTTTGGAATGCATAACCTTTTCAAATGTTCATTATTCCAAACCTCCTCTCCCTGCATTCTTACTGAATATTCCCTTTCCCTCAAGGTTGAAAAACAATTGACCCATATAGTTTCAGTCCCATGCGTAGGTTCCTTAGCTCGCAGCCAAAAATCAAAGCTGGTGACCTTCACTCAGAATCTAAATACATTCTCACTTTGCAACAACATGGCTCAACGCATTCATGAGAACTGGTACTCACATACACGTGCAGAGCCGCTGTTTCCATCAAACACTGCAGGTGGTTGCCTCAGATGCCAAACTCTAGGGGGTGCCAGTCTGACTCCAATATTATTTTAAATACATTGTAACACAGACACATTAGTCTTTTGCCTGTACTTTAAACTCTAGGGGGTGCCAGTCTGACTCCAATATTATTTTAAATACATTGTAACACAGACACATTAGTCCTCTGCCTGTACTTTATGCACATTATATTGAGCAACACCTCCAAATGTACGGTATAACTTTCATTACAATAAAACACCACTTTTTTACTTCTTGCTGCCACATCCCATCCCAGTCTCATCAACCCTCACCTTCCAAAACAGTATTTGATAAGTTTAACAAGTGCAATGTTCTGTTTTTTTATATGTTTGAAAATCGCTGTCCGCGGACATCAAAACACGGATCAAAGATGGCGGGCGCATCAGAACAATCTGATACACTTCACGCTCTTCACCATCCAATGAGCGAATGCGTCACATGTCCGCGAACATGACGCGCCCTATTAGCCAATCGTTATCTTGTCCGCGGAGCGAACAGGGAAGTGTGACCGCGGAGCGGACATAGATATCACACATTTTTGGAGACCTACTTTTTGATCGTTTAAAAAAAAGTACTGGACGGATTTTCACCAAATTTGCAAAAGCACGCTCTCGGGACCAAACCGCTGCTCCTGCCACAAATTTGGTGAAAAGCCGTACAGCGGTTTGATGTGTAGCCGTGCGCAAAGTTTTCCCCATTCAGTCCCCCATTCGTCTGTACGCTCTTCTGCGCGTCTCAAAGAGATTTTGTAACTGATGGTTGCCTTGCTCTTGTGGTGGAAAAGGGAGTTCCTGTGGTGGATACACCCGTTGTTGTCTTTGAGGTATATAGTTTGTCATGGGTAGATAACCAAATTAAGAATAGCTTTGATATTGAAAATTTTGTTGGCCCCTCCTACCTCTAGGGAAAGGGAATCCTCTATGGTACAGCCTATAGTTTTGCTGAAAGCCTCTCAATCCTCTATACGGATGATCACCCTCATCGGAGGAGGTGTCAGAAAATGTTACTCTCTTGCCACGTATCATCTGTCCTTGTGTCTGGTTATCTGGTATTTTCCAGTAGGTCAGACCTTGATAATCTGCCCTCAAATAGCGGTAGGCAGTTTATTTTGTAAAAATTATTTAGATCTTCTAGTAGTTTTTCAATTTGTCTTTTTATTTGTAGTACTTTTAATGAATTAATTTAACTGCTTCTCAATTATTTCCAGTTTGTCTTTACTATTCAAAATAGAGATATCTGCGGAGAAGGCTAGTTCTGCCTTTTGTATTTCTTCTCCAATTTGGTTGCTCTTCCTTAGTGCTGTGTTAATTGTCAGGAGCATCCAATCCCGACTACATTTAGTCGCTACTCCTGAAAAGGAACTTTTATATTGATTGTCTTCCAAAAACAATACTGGTTCATTACAAACCAAAAGCCCAATTGGTATAACATTCTTCTTTAAATATTTAGTTAACAAATGGCTATGCATCTCTGTGCGAAATGTCTTTTTCTTTAATTTTAGGATGCTATCACTCGTGATGTTCAAAATAGTCACCCGTCACGTTATCCACATGCAGATTATGAAAGAATGATGGAGCTTTCATGGCCTCTGCCAGTAGTTCGTTGCTAAAAGATACTGGCCCTCATTCCGAGTTTGGAGGTAAGTATCGCTCTTTACCGGCATGGCGTAAATAGCATGTCCGGGCAGTCATCAGTCCGCTAATAGAGGACTATTACGACTTTGCGGGCACGAGCTTTACGCCATGACGGTAAGGTCATTAGCGCCATGCCGTTAAAGGCACCTAAAATGCCCTTAGCGGCATCAAGCATAGTGCAGATAACACTACCGACAAGGTCCAATGCGACATTAGCGGTGACCGTTATTAGCGGTGTCTGCTAATAACGGTCACCGCTATTAACGGTCACCGCTAATAAGTGGAACCGGAAGTAGCGTCATCGCACAGGAACAGGAAGGAGCACGGCGGCCATATTTAAAAACACAATCCATTGCCATCCTCACCACACAGGACCCTTCGGACTTTGCTGTTGTCATTAAAGGAACCACCTATAACACCACTATGCCCGGAAAGAAAGGTTCGATGAGGATGAGCTGCAGATGCTGGTAAACACACTGCAGGAGCATGCTGCCATAGTGTTCTCATATAACATGAAGAGAGAGGCAGTACTGAAGAAGAAAGAGATCTGGGCACTTGTTGCTCAGAAGGTCAGTGCTGTGGGGAACACCCCACGCACAATCAAAGACTGCCGCAAGCGCTGGGACGACCTACGACTTAGGGTACGAAATATCCTCTCTGTGAACCGCAGCCAGGCAATGGGAACAGGAGGAGGTCCCAGTTTCCCAATCAATCTCACACCATGGGAGGACATCTGCGCCAGCATGATAGGAATGGAGGGGATCAAAGGTGTTGGCGTGATGGAGTGTGGCGCCACAACATCGGGCGATGGAGGTGAGCGTCCAAAGTAAACATTGTAATGCCAAATCTGATGAAAGTCAACCAATATGTCAGTTCAAAGAGTCAAGCCATGGTCCAACACACACACACACTCCCAGCAAAGTAGGCGGACGCATTACAGACACATGCAGATGCCTGCTGCAAGGCAATATCGTACATGACACATACCACATGAAAATTTAAATGCCATAATTCACACAGCGTGCAGGCCCAAAATATTATGCATGTCAGATATCACTGCTCCTGGGCAACATAAGTGACGCTGACGTATGCCTGCATAAACCACCCATGTATCAAAGAACGTGCTCATCCAAACTCAAATGCCTATTACTCCCAATTGTGTGGAAGAGCAATTGTCCTAATGTATGTATGATGCCTATAAAAACATCACTCATGCCGTCCCTCTCTTCGACCCCTACAGGCACTGACCATGACAGAGATGGGCAGGACGCAACCCCTGAACAGTCCATACCCCGGAAGAGGTCCCGGGATGACTGCAACCACCCTTCGACCTCGAGGGGACAACCCAGGGGGCGCCATACACCAACTGGCAAGCCACCCCAGGTACCCATCACACCGGTGCCACCAAGGCCCATAGAGGGTGAAGCACCACCACCACCACCACCCATTGGCCATCCTGATGATCCATGCGAGGCACCACAATCCAAGGAGTCGAGTTTGGCTGGGGAGGTGGCAGCCACAGCACCCCTGGCTGTGGAGGCAGGATGACATATGGGTGCCCATTGAGGACGATGTTTCGGAAGTGGTCCTTATCCGAAGTCCACGGCATCCCCCCTTATATCGCCCATCGATACAGAGCACGCCACCACCCCAGAGCAGTCTGGTCAGGAGCAGACTGAAGGCCACTTAAGTCCACTTTTCATGACTAGGGAGGCTGAGCAGGCTGGCCAGGACAGCGAGGGACCCACTACCTCCACAGGTGCACCCGCAGGGCCGCAGCGGTCTGACCTGCTTACTGCCCTTGTGCGGGAATGTATCGAGGACAACAGACTGGCCAGACAGGAGTGGAGTGAAAACTTTGACACTCTAGGCAGGTCCATCACGGACAATACTGCCTCCCTGGCGAAATCCTTTGCTGAGAACACCAGCCGCCTCTGCGAGGAGGTCTCGACCCTCCGCCAGGTCCTAGGCCGCATAGCGGATGCCATGGAGGCAGGGCATCCCGCTTCACTATCCCAGCACACCGTATTCATCAAGTTCCAGACAGACTAGCACGGTCTGCAGGTCGGCACGTACCCTGCGCCGGCAAGACATGCCGCCACCGGACCAGGGAGTGCCAATTGAGCATGAGGGCAGCCATATGTAGGTATTGGAGACTCGATGGGACACGTGTGGGGGAGTTTTGGGGTGAGGGGGTGGGGGGTGAGGGTGTGTGGGGGAGTTGTGGGGGGAGCGGGATGGGGGTGAGGGTGTGTGGGGGAGTTGTGGGGGGAGGAGGAGCGGGGTGAGGGTGGTGTAGGGTTTTTGCACTTACGTTTACATTGTTATAGTTAATACACCCGTTGTGTAGAAAACAAGACCTGAGTGGACATTCTTCATTGCGCATGTGTCATTTATTCATTTACAGTGCATAGTGTACATGTACCCCCACACCCAGTGCCCTCTGTCCAACCATCACGTCACCCTCTGCTGCCATGTGTGTCAGAAATATTGTGCAATCACTGACTGGCGCACAGCACGTCCCTCGTGTGCATCGGCACCGCAATGATGTTCACCCACATCTTCTTCTTCCCCTTCATCATCACCAGGTGGTAGCAGTTCAATGTCAGGGGGCAGCTGCACTTTCCGGTGGATGCACATATTGTGCAGCATGACACATGCCATGATGATCTTGGCTACCTTCTCATGCCTGTAGACGAGTGCTCCACCCGACCGGCTGAGGCAGCAAAATTGTGCCTTCAACAGGCCAAAGGTCTGCTCGATGACCACACGGGTACGGGTATGGGAACAATTGTAGTCCTCCTTGTGCCTATTCTGTGGGTTTCAGACAGGGGTGAGGAGCCACGGCTTCAAAGGATAGCCACCATCACCTGCATGAGAGGCAATAAAAGGTAAATGTTAGTCAATTCATGATGGACAGCTGTACTATTCACACATGCCTGCAGTTTATCGTTGCCCACATGCACATGTTCATGGATGTATTTACGCCATCTCCAGCCCCTCAATGTGTCCTGTGGCATGGACTAATGGTGTGGGTTGCATCTTCATGATGATGCATGGTGTGCACTGACGTCTTGTTGCACATGCATCGTGTACGCATGCAGCTGTGTTCGTGACAGAATTGTGATGTGTTGTGTTCTGTGAGATTTACTTAGAGGGTGCGTTGGCAGTAGTCTGTGCAATATTGCGCAATCAGCGCTTATCATTCCCATGGTGACATGCAGCACTCCTGTGGGTGTGCCGGCCCTGTGACAGACAGTGGATTCCCTAGTTGGTTCAGTTTGATGCACTCACAGGGATGCTTGTCCTGTGTGGTGATATGCTGGAGACAGCAACATAGTGCATATGCACTGCAAGGTGCTGGATGGTGTTACGGAGGGTGACGGATGCTGATGCGTGGTGCACGTGTTGTGGGATGTTGAGTGGTTTTCTTGTTAGTCATGTAGTGATAGGTGTCAACCTTACTTCAATCATATGGGATTTCAGTGTTATGTACTGTTTGTGATGGTTTGGGGCACAGTGTTCGGTGAGGCGCACATCGTGCAGTCACATCAACAATGACAGCATGGTGATGTGTGCATCTCTCCATGAATTTCAAAATGCCATGTGCCAGTCCTGCAATTTACCAAGCAGCCAGGCACGTCGTCCAGCATGTCTCTCCATGAAGCATGGTAGCGTGGAGTTCCGCAGGACCATAGTGTTATGAGTTGATCTGGGATATCGGGCACAACAATGTGCGATGATCTTGCTGGTATCGCATACCATCTGCACATTGATGGAGTGGTATTTCTTGCGGTTGTGGTACACCACCTCCATGGCATGTGGGACCACCAACTCCACGTGGGTGCAGTCGAGGGCACCTACACATTTTGACATGCCTGCCAGTGCATGGAAGTCAACATTTGTATCAAATATCTCCTGGGGAGGAGGGCATCCAGCACTTGGTTCAGAATCCGAGAAAATAAGGGTTGTGATATGCCGTGCATGTGCCCCACTGTGTGCTGATAGGTGCCTGTGGCAAGGAAGTGGAGCACAGACACTACCTTCAGTAGAGGGGGGATGGCGGCGCGTTTTTCAATGAGGCTCACTATGTCGTCGTGTATCAGGACCCCTATGGTGGTGATGGGGTCCAGGTCCAGATGGTACAGGGTGTGGATCTGCTCAGGGGTTAGATTGAAAGGACTGGCTCTGATGCGAGGGATTGGGGGCTGCCGGCGTGGTAACGGTGGCTGCACTGGTGGGGCATGCTGTGCCTGTCTCACCCTCCTTCTCCTCCTGCGTCTCCTCTGTGGTGCCGGCTGTTGTTGTTGTTGTTGTTGTGGCAATGCAAGCATGTCCTCCAGCTCCAGTAAGGCTACTACTATTGGAATCATTTTGGTGTGGGAGGGGGTGTGGTGTGTGTGTGTGCTCCTTTTGTACTGAGCCAGACTCCATTGCCTCCACCTGTGCTGATCGTGTGCGCCTGTGGCAGTTGGGAACACTACTCAAGCCATTTTACGGTAGGTCGGCGATGACGGTATTTACGGCATGCCGGTAAGCACTTTTTCGCCTTCATGAAGCCGTTATTTGCATGTCCGCTTCACTTGTGTTCTACTCCAGTTTACGGCATGCCGCTATTCCCAGCATGGTGGGTCGTGTGTCCGCGCCCAGACCACTAATAACGGCACCGTACTTTACGATGCCGCTAATAGCGGTCAGGCTGGTCAGAATGGCCCGTAGCGGTAATCGATGCTGGTATTCCTTTACCGTCATCGTTGTTCCCTTAGTACCAACCTCGGAATGACCCCACTGTCTCAGATGCTGCCATACTGACTAAACGGATCAATGTTGCTGAATCACAAATCACTATGTTCTATATGTGTCAAAGGTCATAAATCCACACAGCAACTGTGTGCAACAGCCACCATATTCAACAAACAGTGCAACGTTTTGTTTCAATATGTTATTGGATACAACTGAAAAGTAAGGGGATTTGAAATAACTAAGCACACAGAGTGGGTTCTGGAGTAAACATAAGTGAAGATGATTGTCTTTAAACCTTTGGCCATCAGTCTTTTCTTCTGTTGCCTGAACAAATCTACCTTCATGGTGGTAACACAGTCATTCACAGTCTCTGTGGATTTGATTGACCCGACACTTCTTTCTTGACACCAAGTAAAACCATTCTTGTCTTGGTTGAGCTTATCATGATGTTTTTTGGTCCACCTGCACCTGGCAACCCCATGCCTGGAGTCTCACGTTGTTGTGACGATGGATGGGTGCTACAATAATTACCTGGTGTTGGGCCTGCTGGGAGTAACAGGCTTCTCAACTCTGTTTGGTGCTGCAGGCATGGCTAGGTTGATGTATTAGACAAGGGCATACACTTGCATCTGTCCCTCCTCTGCCACTGAATGACTAGATTTATGGGTGAGGTTCCGTGGATTTTCTACCTGATCCTGCTATTCTTTCCTTCACCATTTTGCTCTTCCTTCTGCTGCCTTTCTTGTTCTCTCCTGCCATTTGTTAACACGCCTCTTCCAATTCTCCAGCATTCTTATGGTTTTGTCAAGCTGTTATTTTTTCCCTCATCTTTTATTCTCTCCTTTCTTTCTGTCAACTGCAACCACCTGCTTAATGACATGCATTTCAATGCTCCTTTTGCTCTATTTGCCGCCCCGGCCAACATTGTCTTTCTTGACGTACTAAACCTTATTTCTCTCTCTTTTTCCACTGATTCCCTCAGTCTCCATTTACAAGCTCCCTCTGCCTTCTCCATCACTACACCTTCGATCTTTGCCTTTCTTCACCCTTCCTCTGCCCTTTTTTCTCCCTCTTTCACCTTTTCAGTTATTCCCTCCACTTCTATTCTTAAAAGTTTAATCTCTTTGTCAGTTTCTCCCACTTAAACTCTTTTTTTACCTCCCTTCGATTGTCTCTCCTCCTCCAAACCTATTTGTTTCTCTACTTCCTAAGGTGTTACTTCACCTCGTCTCCTCTTTCTACCTTCACTCCTCTTTCCCCTACCTCATCTCCCCTTCCTCTCTAACTGTAATCCCTCTTCTGCTGCCCTTTCTCCCTCCTACTCCCTTAATTCTAGCTCTCACACCACATGCCATGTACAGTTCATGTCTATACTAGCAGGACTTTAGTTCTCTGTTTGATGAACTTGTATGTGTTTTCAGATGTATTGAGGTTCTGAAAAGCATGTGATTGACCAATACATTTATAAATTACCACTGATCCACTCCATGGTGTTGTTGGCCAACATATTATACTGTCCAGCCACCATCTTTGTTTTACATTCCGCGTGGGGCCTGTTCACTGTGCCTCCTAATCTCCTACTTGTTGCCATTAGGATTTTAGCAGCATGAGGATTGCACAAGCAAGCACCAGCACAGTCTCCAGAATCACAGGTAAGCCACAATCATGAGCTGTAGCTTTTGAAGAAAACAGGTTTCCTCATACTCAATCCATGGGCGCCAGTATTAGTGATTCCATGGACGGTAGGACCTTGTCATTCTACTGTGTAGCAGATACTGTAGCCCTTCTATATGATACTTTCCTGCAATTTTTCTTGGGTGCTGGGATCACAATCTATCCTCATGAAATGCTCATGGATCAGGGAACCCCATTTATGACCCGTGCCATGACTGACCTATAGCAATTACTAAAGATTGACACTCTGCGTCAGGGTGCATTGCTGTTGTCTGATAATAATCATTACACAACATCAAGTAATTGGTTTCTAAGATACATGGGTACCCTCTTATCGCCACTAGATGGCTATTTGTCAATATGTAGTCATGCACTGAAGAGGGAAAGAGGGAGACATTCAGGAGGCCTGTGTTTTCTGGTAGACCTGTTGTTTCCTGCCCTGGTATTAGACTCTCATTCCCAGCCTCATTTGGTTACATAATTATTTGCTGTATTTCTGTGGGTATAAGGAAAGATATGAACAGGTTTGCAATTCTAATGGTGGCTAGTTTGTGAAGACAGTACACAATCTGTGGGTGAAGATGTTTGCTCTCTATCCAGTGAGACACAGGTTAGCGCTATTTGTATCGCTGGATTTTGAAAGTTAAATAAAATCGAAAAAATGTTTAACTTACATTCCTGATAAATTCCATGCTCAGGTCGTTGCTGCCATAATAAATGGTTCCATCTATTGCTGCACTGCCACGCTTCTTGAACAACCGGCATATTTACTTGATCGAGGACAGGCTCTGCAAAATGCAGCAGTTCCACTGGTCATGGATACTCCTTGTGGTAGGCCTGTTTCTTCAGCTCAACATCAAGTACACTGGCTGCTGTTTGTGGCATGTATACGATTCAAATCCCTATGTCTTATTCATTCGGCAGAGCAAGGTAGAGGCCGTAAGGCCTTGCAGGATAGAACAATGCCCTACCATACTAGTAGATCTTTACGATCAGCTCCCCATTCCTTACTTATAGTTCCTTATTAGCCATTGGAATGCTGAGGAGGTCGGGCTTTCTCTGTGGCAGGTCCTAGGTTTTGGAACTCTCTCCCACTTTCTCTGTGTAGGACCCAGGATTTTATTCATTTTAAGGTACATCTAAAGATCCATCTATTTACCTAAATCTCATCAGTCTTTGTCTCTGCATCTTAGTACACTGATGCCCATGGTGAAGGCCATGCACTATATAAGTATTTGATTAATTGACTGATGTCTGCATGTAATAATGGCCAATGTTTTTGATTCGAAATTAGGAGATGCCCCACCCGAGATACTGTATGATGCAGAAGAAATAATTGGTTTGCTGCTATTACCCCCAGATACTCCGGACACGCGCGCCAACATGCAGGGCCTGTGTTTACATACCTCCTTGCAGAGGTCGAGAGTGAGATCACTGACTGAGCACATTCAATCTGGCATTTCAGGGGCAAACACCATTAATGGCCACCAGGGCCACATAGACATTGTTTACTTTTATATCACACTCAAGCTTTGGCGATGTATTGAATATTTTAAAAATGATCTGACAATTGATAATGATCACTGGGCTCTTATTTTGAGTGGCCATATTTCTGCACAATTTAAGGTGAGAAATAGCCGACCATGAGGAGATGGTAGCCAAGATGTTCCATTGTAAACTGCATAGCTGATTTCGGTGAAACCCAGATCCCCCCCAGACTACATGAAGACTATATTGTATCTTCCTATAACGAAGGCACTGCACAGCATGAAGTTGCACACGGGAGGCGTGAGATTAGTGAGTAATGTGAATGCTTGGTTAAATCTGGAGTGTAAGGAAGTGAAGCAAGTCCTTCAAGGTAAAATTCCTTATAGACCCCTTATACAGTTGCAAAGGAATCCGTTTAAAACCTGCCTTCCAGCCCCTAGGCGGGGCTGGGTTGAACATGTATGGGATCACCTAGTGTTTGCATCAGCGCTGCCTATCTCACACCACTTGAGGGAGTTTGTGGCACATTAGACCTGATGAAGAATGTTAAGAATGTGGAAACCAATGTGACACAGGACACGACAGCTAGGTTTTCAGTTTGGCATGCATGCTTGTCTCTAATGCGTCTACAATGGTGGTTCTGCTCCTCTGGAACTTACAAGTGAATTTGTATTCACCTCACTGCAGAAAACTAAGCAGACACTTAAATCCTTTTAAACAATACAATACACCCCTTGGGCAAGAAAGTGCCCCTATTGCCTTCTTAAAGTGCTTACGTGAGGTTTGCATATCTGATCTCCCTAGTGCAATTCTTTTAAAATCAGGCCCAAAGACATTCTCACCCAGCCAAAGACATCCTCACCTACCACACAACCATATTTGATTTTGTTTCCTTATTGTAGACAGCGTGCTACCATTACTGAACTGTTTTTTTTTATTATTTTGTTATTGTTTTTATTGCTTTTTGTTCAACTTTTCAATTTTAATTTTTGAATACATTTCAATATTTTCAATATTTGCTTCATATATATTTTAAGATTAATATAATATATTATAAAACATAGCAGTTACGTTCAACATGTCTCTTTTAAATTGATCATCCTATACAGTACAATAATGGAGATTAATTGTGTTTTAATGAATGCCAATTGAGGATGATAGTATGTGTCCATGTTGTCTTATAGACTTAGAAAGAAATACGTATTTTCTTATTTTCTGCCACAAATATATTCTTATCTGGTAATCCAGACTACTCACGTTGCTGCAGAATGGTGTTGTTTGCTAAAGGGTCACGTAGAATGACCTGGTGACTGCCTTTTTATATGTTAATATATTATCTTCTTTGGTGGCTCGAGTTTGTTAAGGCGCCTTGAAAGTAGTTTAACTGTTAACTGTTTGCACTGGATAAATGAACGACTACTACTACTTAATTACTTAAATTAGGCATTGGCATTTGGGAAACAAATGTTAAGGAGGCATTGTGGGTGCATTGCCTGTGCTCATGTTTAATTAATTGTCTTGCATGGTTGCACTATGTAAGAACGTGTTTGTTTGCCTTTTGGAACTGTATGATTTGTTTTTTTACTTGTCTGTTTTATTTGGCATGGAGATGCTTTATTCCTTGGGATATGATAGCCAAATACACTTTTATAGAAGCGAGGGGTGGGCCCAAAATACAGTTTTAATGACATGTACTAAGAGGGACACGTGGAGTAAGGCCATCTGCAAGCAAGGTTCGGATCCCCTCGAAAACTAGCAACACACGTTGTAGAAGGATGCAGCAACCCACATACCTTGGTCTAAGACTGAAAGACACACATGGTTCAGGAATCCTGTTAAGCCTGCAAGAAAGTGAGACGAGGTTACCTTCTTTTTGTTGCTGTTCACAAGTTTACTTTTTTCGATCGTTTTGTTGATACAATCTTATGATATGATATGGCATTTATAACGCGCCTATACACAAGTGTTTCAAGGCGCGACGAGGCAAGGGAGGGGGAACAAAGGGAAGACAGGCAGCTATCTTACTAGGCCAGGTGTCATTCAGATCGCGCAAGTGCATGGGAAGGGGAAGGGGAAAAGTGTGGGGGAAGGCAGAAGGGGGGAAGTGCAGTAAAAGGGATAGTACAATAAATAAGATAAATAAAAACGGCCCGCAGGTGGCAGTGTATGGTAAGTGCAGAACATAAGTGCTGGTAGGGGGGCTGTAGGGATACAGAAAAACAGTCCCCAAGTGCAGGGGTTGCCAGGGAGGCAGTGCAGGTGGGCAACTAGCGTGCCTGGGCCCAAGATCAGAAGGGAGGCCAGGTATCCAGTGCAGTAACTGTCAGGCGAATCAGCAGGGGAGAGGGGGAGTGAAAGCAGAAGCAAAGAGGAAGGTTTTGAGGTGCTTCTGGAACTGGAGATGATTCTCCTCAAGTTTCAGGGAGTCAGGAAGGCTGTTCCAGAGGGAGGCCCCTGCCAAAGAGAGAGATCTACCACCAACTCGTTGCTTGGAGAAGCGACTGACCCTGAGGGAGTTAGAGCAGGAAGAGCTGAGAGGTCGAGAAGGAAGATATTTAGGAAGAGAGAGTTGAAGGTATTTCGGCCCCAGGCCCCAGAAGGCCTTGTGGACAATGCAGAGGGTTTTGAACTTAATCCTCGCAGCCACTGGTAGCCAGTGCAGAGATTTCAGACCTGGAGAGATATGATCCCTGGGCTTGAGACCAAGGACAAGTCTTGCAGTCCTGCTCTGGATAAGTTGCAGAGGGCGGAGAGTAGAGGCAGGCAAATTTAGATAGAGGCTGTTACAATAGTCCAGCTTGGAGAGAACCAGGGCTCTGGAGACAGTGAGCTTCTGGGGGAAGGAGAGGAAGGGAAGAATACCTCTGAGGAGGTGCAGCTGGTAATGTGACTTTTTAGAGACATCAGAGATGTGAGGAGAGAAGGAGAGTGCGGAATCGAAGATGACCCTGAGGTTTTTAGCCATGCAGGTGGGAGCGGGAAGAGGGCCAAGAGAGGCTGGCCAGAGAACTGCAGGGAAGGAGGGAGTGGGTGTGCCAATGATCAGAATCGCAGTCTTACTGGCATTAAGGCAGAGGTCATTGGCGGCATGCCACTCCTGGATGGCAGACAGACAGTCAGAGATGAGGGAAGGAGAGGCGGAGGCCGAGGGTAGCCTGAAAATGAGCTGAGTATCGTCCGCATAGCACTGAAAGTTGGGGCAGAGAGCGGCAATGCGGTGGGCAAGGAGTGCCAGGTATTGGTTGAACAACCAGGGAGAGAGGTTAGATCCCTGGTGGACACCACAGGTAGAGACAAAGATATCGGAGAGGAAAGACCCAAGTTGGACCTGGGAGGGTCGGTCAGATAAGAAGGAAGTCAGCCACGCCAGAGCCTGACCATTGATACCGAGGTTATTTCGTAGAGGGTTGAGCAGGATGACATGGTTAACAGTGTGTCTAGGCATTCCCATCTCTGGCTATTTGGGCCTTCAGCCTGCCATGTGACAGGTTTTTAGGAAGGTGTGGGCACCCTTGAGAGTGTGGATGCTCCATGCACCCATCTTGTGCATCCAACTTGCAGTGTGACAGGTGGTTAGGGAGGTGCGGAACACACATGGGAGTGTGCATCCTCCATGCACCCATCCTGTGCAGAGGTCCCAGAGCAGGCAGCAGCCCCCTAAAGCAAGGAGCACATCAGTCCCATCCACTAACCTCTAAAATGGGACACACTAGATATAGAATCATGATGACATATTTGAGACGTGTTCTTCATATTGCATATGTCATAATCATTCTGTTCTTTACATTCTCTATGAATTAGGGTGCAGTTTTTAAAGCAGTAAACCTTTAAAATGTAGATATTGATCAGTTCACTGTCAATTAAAACTGGAAACCCGGCCGTGCATATAATATTCTGGCACATACCTTCATAGGATGAAAATCAGATTTAGATACAGTATGAACTAGGTATTCAGTTCTAAATGCACATAGTTTCATCCAAACTCCCATAGAAAATCAATAACCTTCAACTCAATCCCACAATTATGTATAGGTTGTTACCAGCACAACAAACATATATGAACTCTTTAAGTGTTTGTAACAACTTTTTCAGAGCACTGATAGGAAAGGTTGGCTTGTGCTTTCGTACTTGTGGATGGGTCAGAGATCTATTTCATCATCAGAGTAAAGCAGACACCTCTTTTATAAGATATGTTGGTAAAGTCTCGGGTTTCACATATTTATCATTGAAAAAAGAGTTAATAAAGAACAACTGTTTCTGACTCAATGATGACTGTTACTAAACACCTGCCTAAGAAACTTTGAAAATGGGCCGAGAGAATTAAGACACGTTTATCCAAAATGGGTTTATGTTTGTAATTATTTGCTAGTGGACCTAGTCATTATCTACAAATAAGTGTACTACTTGTCTTGCCATTAAAAATGTGCAATTAATATTTTGCCTGATATCAGACAATCTCACATTTTATTAATCAACGAGTTTGCAATACCATCAAGCCAAGGAAGCAAAGGGACTACAAATCCAGTTATACTTTCAGCATCCTGCTTCGTGCTACGTCAAGCTAGAACTACAGACACTGGTACCAATCAAGAGGCACGCCCTGCTTCCTTTGATAGCGTTAAGCTACCAACATCAAGATATCAGGTCATCCCTCCTGTCACACAACCCTGGATACTACAATTCATCACTAACACTGCTTGTGCTGCTAGTATTAATCGCCTCAACATTCATACATGTGTCATTTTCGTACTAACGACTCTACGAAAACTCTTATCTCTTCCCTCGTGCTCAGTAAACTTCACAACATACTTTGCCATTCTCTCTACTCCTTCCTCCCCCTAGATGAAGTCCTCAGCTTTGCTACTATTACTCTCTATAACCTACCCAGATCATCACCCAATTCTACTTATAGACAATATGCTGGTTGGCTCTCCATGCACATCTGCTCCCTTTTCAATGTCCTTCACCTAGTCTACAAAGCTATGAATGGTCTTGCTCCTCAGTGCCTGTCTGATGGTATCTATTTATACTCACCATATTTTTTCCTCTGATGCTCCTCTACACTCAACCTCACTCAATGTCCCATGCTCTCCTTTTGCCTCCCCTTGCTTCCAAACCTCTCTACACCATTCTCCCCACTCTCCTCTGGAACCAGTTGCCCATCCCACTTAAAGCCAGCCTAATTGTGGATCTCATCTAAGCTCAGCTTAAACTACACTTACTTGCTAAAGAGGGAGCTCCCTCGGCCCGACCCCCATTCTTCCTACCTGATCTCAACACTGCCTCCAGTGATGCTTAATAATGTAATTTTGCTTTTATTTCATAGTATTCCTATTTAGTTTGAAAGACTTGTTCCCTTATGGTAAATGTAATTGTAATTTTTTATTTATACAGCGCTTATATACAGGTGTAGTGCTCCAACGCACTTCAAGACTGGAAGGGAACATGGGAATACAATAATCATTCTTAGGCCTTGAAGTTTCCGAATGATCTAACAGACAAACTAACATAATAGGCCTGTTGGCATTTCTCCTAGTGCAAGTGCATGAAGTGTTACAGTTGCGACAAGCTAGGGAGTGGGGGAAAACAAGGGGGGCGGGGCAGGAAAGATGAAGTAACTAGTTATAGCACTTTTAGGTAATGCATGCGTACAGACACTACACATTCCAGAATGCAAAGGAAAACAAAACAGGACTCTAAGCACCTACAGATTGGAATGGGTGATATTGACAAGTATGGAATTGTGCAGTGCTATAAGTAGTAGCATACGTAATCCACTATTTATGCAGAAACACTTTTAAAAGCACCAAATTGGTATTTGGATATGTGATGCAGTGAAGTTTTGCCGTACAGAACATCAGTTTTCTTCAAGTTATACTATAAAAAGTGGTAACAAAAATATTACTTTTGAAAATCAAAGCATACCTGTATTATGTCTTCTTAGATGAAGATTGTAGATCCTGTTGAAATTGAAATCTGTTACAATTTGTATAGTAGGTTGTGATAGAGGAGGCTCTGAATCATTCCACAAATGCCCTCTGAGAGTTGAAAGATACATGTGAACTGTTGAACTAAGGTGAGAGGGTTAGATATAAGGTTTTTAAATGTGATTGGTGGATTGGTCTGTCTCAACAATATCACTCTCAGATGTACAAGTTACCTTCTTATCAGGCTGTCTGATGCAGTTGAATACCTACTTTTGGGAATGTAGACGGTCAGAGAAGAACAAAGGTTGATCCTGACCAGTTGCCACGTTTTTAGCCTGAATATGTCCAGAGGTAAAACAAAGCAGAGTCCAGTAGGAAGTACGAAATAAAGGGGAAAAGCCAGCAGCACAAAACTCCGTAGGAAATGATGGTTAAAGACTTCCGGTCGTGCAGGTACACAGTCAGAAGAATTGCAGACGTGGCCGTGGAAGAAAGGAATGGACTCCAGGATCAGAATACATGAAAAAACAATCCAAAAGGAAAAAACATGAAGGAAAGAAAGATTCAGAAGAGCAGGAGCAGCAATAGGAAAAAAAACAAAGAAGAACAGACAAAACGGGAATTGCAAGGAAGAAGACAGTGCAATACCTCTCAAGTAAGCTCACTAGAGGTTTGCAACACGCCGCCCATTGCGATCGTCAGTACCAAATAGAAAGCCAGCTATGGTGGGCACCACCTTGGAAGAAAAATTAGACCTCTGAGGATGGTCACTGGAAAACGTGATGGCAATGGGCAATGGCCACCAACTCATCAAATGATGTCACAATAACCATCAAGAAGTTGTGACAGCATGCCCCCTTCCCACGTGGGAAGAGACTGGCTTCCACAAACATGTGGCATGGAATATCCTCAGAAGACGAGGGGTGTTCACGTGTGATGCAGGTTCCCAAGTACATTCCAGAGGGGAATACCCCTTCCAATTCACAAGGTATTGCAGTCTCCCCTTGCAGCATCTAGAGTTGCATATGGCTGAGACTGCAGAGATGTCATCTCCCTTTGTTGAGGGAAGCAGTTGATGAGAAGAAAGGTAGGAATGTTTAAAATGATCAGGAGGGCAGTCTTTCAAGAAGTATACATGGAACACAGGGGGATACATTTCCATGAGGAAGGGAGTTGCAGTTTGTATGCTGCAGGGTTGATTTTCTGAATTATAGGCAAAGGTCCTAGAAATTGTCTAGAGAGCTTAAAAGGACACACCATCCAGGACGGTACTTGGTGGACAACAGAACATGGGTACCAACTGATCTGTCAGGGTTCTCTCTTTACTTTTGATCAGCGCATAACTTGTTTCGACAGCGTGCGTCCCCAAGATTATTGTACGCCTCTTTATGGGCTTGAGTGATATTGACCAGGAGTGCATCCTAAGAAGGCTTCTTTGTGGTGTTAGGTACATCAAGAGGGAAAAACTGAGTGTTGTATCCATTAGAACAGTAGAATGGGCTCGTCTTTGTGGTTGTGTGCCAAGCATTGTTATAGGCAAATTCTGCTGTAGGCAATAACTCCAGCCAATTGTCGTTGGCAGTCGTACTAAAGCAACGTAGGTATAGTTCCATCGTTCTGTTTAACCTTTCGACCTGACCATTAGATAGGAATATGACTTTAAGAAAAGCTTCGGCTTTAGCCATCTGAGGTGCTGTAGGAGGACCACCTGTAAAATGAGCCAGTTTGGTAAATGAGTCGATAGTCACCATGATTACTATGCAACCTTCTGACCCAGGTAAATCCACTATAAAATCCATAGAGATGGTCTGCCAGGGACCTTTCGGTAATGGTGGTTGATGCAGTTTGCCTAAGGGTTTAGATGACTGACTTGCATTGAATAAAAAATGGGACATGAAGTCATGTAATCCTGTCCATCTCTGCGGAGCCTGGGCCATCAGAAAATTAGTGAAACCAAATGGTGAGTAGCTATTACTTCATGATGACCGGCTATTCCTGTGTCATTACACCAACTCAGTACTTGCTTTTGAAGTTCTGGGGTGGGTACCACAAGTAATTTCTCTTGAAAGCCTAACCCATCAGTGACCTCAAAGACTTGTGGATCTAGGTTCTTGGTGGCATCTTCTTTAACTATGACTTCTCAAACCTTGACAAGAAAGGAAGTGGTGGTGTAAAAAAATGTCTTTCAGGAGTGTTACGCGAGAAAATCACTGGGTTCAAGAGTGGAGATACAGAGAGAAAGAGCATCAGGAAGGACATTGTCCTGTCCAGGAATGTATGTAACCACAAAGTCGTATTGTGAGAAGAGGTATACCCACCGGGCTTGGCGGCTGTTATGGCATTCGAGTTGCTGAAGAACCCTCAGGTTCCTATGGTCTGTACCGATTACAAAGGTGTGTTTCGCTCCCAATAATAGATGTCTCCATTCTATGCAGGCATATTTCATGGCGAGTAATTCTTTCCTGAGCACAGAATAGTTTCTCTCACTATGTGATAGGGATGTTCTGTACCTTCTTGAGAGACTTGGGGAAGGGCTGCTCCTGATGCAGTCTGAAGCATTACTCTTGATGATGAAGGGTTTGTTTTGGTTGGGTTGAGACAAAATGGGTGAAGTACAGAAGGCTTCTTTGAGGGAAGCAAAGGTGGTCTTGGCCATGTGGTCCCAAAGAAAGGGAATCTCCTTTTGCAACAACCGAGTGATGGGAAGTGTGATCAATGAGAAGTTAGATATACATTTGTGATTAACATTCAAGAGGCCTAGAAAACTGTTGTATGTCCTTGACCGAAATACGAATAGGCCAATTCAGAACTGCTTCAATCTTGCAAGGATTCATGTTTATTCCATGAGCCAAGGAATGAAATCAAGCTAGGATACTTGTATATTGTATTCCCTTGTTCCCTTCCGGGCTTGAAGCGCGTTGAAGCACTACACCTGTATATAAGCGCTGTATAAAAAAAAATACAATTACATTTACAATAAGGGAACAAGGCTTTCAAACTAAATAGGAATACTATGAAATAAAAGCAAAATCTCACAATGGTCACAAATGTACATTTTTCGGGTATAACCAATACATGGCTCCTATAGTCTCCGTAAAAATTTGTGAGCCATCTTCTGTGTTGATGGAGAGAAGTGGAGAACACCAGGATGTTGTTGAGGTAAACGAGAACAGAAAAAACAAGTATATCAGAAAAGATATGATCCATCAAGTGTTGGAAGACTGCCGGGAATTGGCACGACCAAAGGGCATCACTTGATATTCATTGTGGCAATAGGGGGCGATAGGGGGTCCGGAAGGCAGTTTTCCAATCATCTCCGTGACACATTCTTAACAGGTGGTATGCACCCCTGAGGTCTAATTTAATAAAGTACCTAGACTCTTGAATAGCTTCCAGAATGTCTTGTATAAGAGGCATAGGATATTTATCCTTGATAGTCACCTTATTAAGACTGCTGTAGTCCAGGCAGGGTTGTAACTCCTTGGTGTCTTTTTTGGATGGACCTGCCTGCATGGTACATTGATTTTCTGATGAGACTATTCTGTAGGTTCCTTTCAAGATAGGCCTTGAGATCAGTATTTTCTGAAACGGACAGGGTATACATCCTTCCAAAGGGTATAACAGCTTCAGGAATAAGATTGATAATGCAGTCTTTGGTACAGTGAGAAGGTACAATGCGGACAGCCGTATCTCCAAATAAATTGGATAGATATATGTTCTAGGAGGATGAATTTGTGATTGCTTTCCTTCATCCTTTCTCTCAGAGATCTGGAATTCTGATTGCAAGGCTGTTGATACCAATTCACTCAGAGACCCAGGTCTTGGCATCCAATCTAGCTCATCCTTGATCCCATCAGCAAGTCCTCTTCTAAAGATTGCATATTGTGCAGGTTCCGGCCAACCGGATTCAGCAGTAATTCTTCTGCACAATGTGACATACGCCAATACATCAATGGTTCCTTGGTGGATGTCCAGAAGGGACTCATGGGCAGCATAATTGAGTTCAAATTTCTCAAACATCTGTTGGAGCTTAGTAACAAAGGCAGTGAAATCAGAAAGTCGTGGACTGTCTGAGACTACTAGAGGAGTGGTCCAGGTAAGGGCATTTCCCACAAAATTAGAGATTGTAAAGCCTATTGGTTTGAAAGCAAATGGACCGTGTATGCGTCCAGATATTCACGCAACTTTTTAGGCAACCCATCATATTTCCCAAAGGCAAAACCATCCAAAGGAGGGTTGACAGGTGGGTTTCGCCTAGAGTTAACATCCGACAAAGCGTAGCGTTCTCATCCTTAAGGTTCTGGACTTCTGCAGTAAGGTACTGAACTGCATTGATAACATTCTGCATCTTTGACATATTAATGTTTTTTTTTCTCTTGGCATTGCAAGCTATGAACAATATCACACTCAGATGTACAAGTTACCTTCATATCAGGCTGTTTGATGTTCTTGAATCCCTTCTTTCAGGTATGAAGACAGTCAGAGAAGAGAAAAGGTTGATCCTGATGAGCTGCCACTTTGTTAGCCTGAATATGTCCACAGGCAAAACAAAGCAGAGTCCAAAAAGGAGTCCACTTTAAAGGGAAAGCCATTGGCACAAAAAAAACTCAACAATTGTGGTTAAAGGCTTCCATTCGTGCATGTAGAAGGTCAGAAGACATGGCGACATGGCAGTGGAAGAATGGCATAGAGTCCGTGTTCAGAATACAGTAAAAAACAAACCAAAAGAAAAATAAAAGTAAAAAATAGGAAAAAACAGAAAGAAACATGGACAAAACATGAAGGAAAGGAAGATTCAGAAAGGCAGGAGCAGCAATGGGAAAACAAAGAATGGACAAAACAGGAATTGCAAGGAAGAAGGCAGAATAATACCTCTCAAGAAAGCTCACTAGAGGGTTGCAACATGCCGCTGTGTACGATTGGCAGTACTAAATAGAAAGCCGGATATGGCAGGCGCCATCATGGAAGAACAACTAGACCGCTGAGGATGGTCATCGGAACATGATTGCAATGGGCAAAGGCTGCCCCCTCCTTCATTGATGCCACAATGACTATCGGGAAGCCATAACAGTATGTGATTGTTTGAATGTAATCAATCAAGGAGTGTTGCACACATAAGGGTAAAAAGGGAAGAAGGGCAAGCCTGTGCCCTGATGTCCGCAGACATACGTGACTGTTCACAGCTGGACTGCACTTTCACTACTCCATGCATCAAAAGAAGACACACAGATGCTGGCACATCATGAGACTCAACCAATCAGGCCTTTTCTTTGTGGAGAAGAGGTTTGGCCTGCAGAGGAGGACAGGTCAGCAAGTGCTTAATTTCTTGTTTGAATTGTTGAAAGTATGGAGCTCAACAAGAACACTTTGGATTATAGGAGATTTGGGGGTTAATTGGCTGCAGATATATGCAGAGCAGTTTAGTGTCTCACATAATCTCGTAAACACGTCCACCACAAGAAGGCAGGCGGAAGCGTCCCTGCGCAGTATAAAAGTGTGCGCAAACAACAAACACGTATATACAGCTACCATGAATGTCCCATTTCTCACAGCACTGATCGTGGGACACCGCAGGAGGAGGAGAATAGCCAGGCCCTGCATTATTTTGCCCAGGACCAGCCTTTTTGGGATGCCTGATGACCAGGTCTATGGCAGGTATATGTTTCCACCTCTTATCATCCTAGACCTGGTCACTGAGTGGGAGGATGATCTCACATCACCCACCTTGTGCTCCCAAGCACTGAGCCCCATGGAAAAGGTGTGCAATGTCCTGCATTTTGTGGCCACTGGGTCATTTCAGCAGACAACTGCCATAGTTGGGGGTGTCTCACAGGCCACGCAGTCACGCTGCCTATGCCAGGTGTTGGCAATCATGACTGCGCTCCCCTCAGTCCACATTTTTCACCAAAACTCCCACACCTGCGGAGTGCACACAGGCCTGGTACATACTAGGTCACAATTGAGGATGACAAAGAGACAGTCAACTGTCACAACCTTACCACCCTGAGAATGTTACCACAGAAGTGCTACATTGTGTGCATCCCTAGCTATTTAAACATAACCAATCCTGTGTAACCAAAAGGAACACATGCAAGGTGTATATCACAACCCCCACCTGCAAAACAGGCCATGACAATCACTGGTATGTCACCCAAACCCTCCCAACCCACATCACCCTTGTCCGCCACAGCATGACTTGGCATGCAACAGCAAAAAAGCAAACCAAAAGCACAACGCATCACCAATTATATATGAAGTGACACCTGATAAATGGAAAGAAGCCTGACACAATCACACCTGACATGGAATCAGATGAAATGACTGACCAACAACCCCCCACACATACAAAGTCATACACAAATGCATGCCACCAGTGGTACCATCAACAAAGACAGAATGCCTGTTGCCATCGCCACTGCTGGTGCAGGTGAGTGCCTCCCGAGCCCTGCTAACCGGTAAATTGTGCCCAAAGCGTGAAGAAAACGTCCGTGTAGGCCCCTTCCCTCACCATTATCCCGCTTCCTGATTCCCTCTCCCAGCCCTCCCCTGTGCCCGCCCACCTCCCCTGACTGGCCACTGTGTGTTAGGCCTTCGAGTCTAGCATCGGGTGCACAGGCCTGCCCCTTCTTTGCCGTCGCCACTGCTGGTGCAGGTGAGTGCCTCCCGAGCCCTGCTAACTCGTAAATTGTGCCCAAAGCGTAAAGAAAACGTCCGTGTAGGCCCCTTCCCTCACCATTATCCCGCTTCCTGATTCCCTCTCCCAGCCCTCCCCTGTGCCCGCCCACCTCCCCTGACTGGCCACTGTGTGTTAGGCCTTCGAGTCTAGCATCGGGTGCACAGGCCTGCCCCTTCTTTGCCGTCGCCACTGCTGGTGCAGGTGAGTGCCTCCCGAGCCCTGCTAACTCGTAAATTGTGCCCAAAGCGTAAAGAAAACGTCCGTGTAGGCCCCTTCCCTCGCCATTATCCTGCTTCCTGATTCCCTCTCCCAGCCCTCCCCTGTGCCCGCCCACCTCCCCTGATTGGCCACTGTGTGTTGGGCCTTCGAGTCTAGCATCGGGTGTACAGGCCTGCCCCTTCTTTGCCATTGCCACTGCTGGTGCAGGTGAGTGCCTCCCGAGCCCTGCTAACTCGTAAATTGTGCCCAAAACGTGAAGAAAACATCCATGTAGGCCCCTTCCCTCGCCATTATCCCGCTTCCTGATTCCCTCTTCCAGCCCTCCCCTGTGCCCGCCCACCTCCCCTGATTGGCCGACTCACCCCAAAAACTGACCCTCCCAGGGCAGCCCTCTGCCCGGCAGCCCAACGGCTAAGGACCCCGAGGCAAAGGACGGCTCCTGCAGAGACGGCTCCAGGTCGTATCAGCAGGTATCCGCAGGAGAAGCAAGAAGCCAACAATAGGTAAGTGTGGCAAGGGCGGAGACAGAGGCAATTACCTCTCGCCATACTACCCTACCACTCAACCTAGAAACTAAACCATTGTAAAATCTCCATAGTGTGTTAGAATTACATTCTGAAGAGTTGAATCTAACAGTGTACCTAATAGCCTCCCCGTGAAAAGCTGCGTTAGAAGTGTGCCCAATATCCGCTCTTTGAAAGTTGCACTTAGAAGTGTGACCAATAGACTCTCTATGAATTTAGAAGTGTGCCCAATAGCCTCTCTTTGAAAGTTGCACTTAGAAGTGTGCCCATTAGCCCCTCTGTGAATTTAGAAGTGTGCCCAATAGCCTCTCTTTGAAAGTTGCATTTAGAAATGTGCCCAATAGGCTCTCTGTGAATTTAGAAGTGAGCGCAATAGCCTCTCTGTGAAAGTTGCATTTAGAAGTGTGTCCAACAGCCTCTCTTCGAATTTCCATTTAGAAGTGTGCCCAATAGCCTCTCTGTGAATTTAGAAGTGTGCCCAATAGCCTCTCTTTGAAAGTTGCATTTAGAAGTGTACCCAATAGCCTCTCTTTGAAAGCTGCATTTAGAAATGCGCCCAATAGCCTCTCTGTGAATTTAGAAGTGTGCCCAATAGCCTATCTTTGAAAGTTGCAATTAGAAGTGAGCCCAATAGCCTCTCTATGAATTTAGAAGTGTGCCCAATTGCCTCTCTGTGAATTTAGAAGTGTGCCCAATAGCCTCTCTTTGAAAGTTGCATTTAGAAGTATGCCCAATAGCCTCTATGAAAGTTGCATTTAGAAATGTGCCCAATAGCCACTCTGTGAATTTAGAAGTGTGCCCAATAGCCTCTCTGTGAATTTAGAAGTGTGCCCAATAGCCTCTCTTTGAATTTGCATTTAGAAGTGTGCCCAATATACTCTCTGTGAATTTAGGAGTGCGCCCAATAGCCTCTCTTTGAAAGTTGCATTTAGAAGTGTGCCCAATAGCCTCTCTTTGAATGTTGCATTTAGAAGTGTACCCACTAGCCTCTCTGTGAATTTAGAAGTGTGCCCAATAACCTCTCTTTGAAAGTTGCGTTTAGAAGTGAGCCCAATAGCCTCTCTGTGAATTTAGAAGTGAGCCCAATAGCCTCTCTGTGAATTTAGAAGTGTGCCCAATAGCCTCTCCGTGAATTTAGAAGTGTGCCCAATAACCTCTCTTTGAAAGTTGCATTTAGAAGTATGCCCAATAGCCTCTTTGAAAGTTGCATTAAGAAGTGTGCCCAATAGCCTCTCTGTGAATTTAGAAGTGCGCCCAATAGCCTCTCTTTGAAAGTTGCATTTAGAAGTGTGCCCAATAGCCTCTCTTTGAAAGTTGCATTTAGAAGTGTGCCCACTAGCCTCTCTGTGAATTTAGAAGTGTGCCCAATAACCTCTCTTTGAAAGTTGCATTTGGAAATGCACACAATAGCCTCTCTGTGAATTTAGAAGTGTGCCCAATAGCCTCTCTTTGAAAGTTGCATTTAGAAGTGAGCCCAATAGCCTCTCTGTGAATTTAGAAGTGAGCCCAATAGCCTCTCTTTGAAAGTTGCATTTAGAAGTATGCCCAATAGCCTCTTTGAAAGTTGCATTTAGAGGTGTGCCCAATAGCCTCTCTGTGAATTTAGAAGTGTGCCCAAAAGCCTCTCTGTGAATTTCGAAGTGTGCCCAATAGCCTCTCTTTGAAAGTTGCATTTAGAAGTATGCCCAATAGCCTCTTTGAAAGTTGCATTTAGATGTGTGCCCAATAGCCTCTCTGTGAATTTAGAAGTGTGCCCAATAGCCTCTCTGTGAATCTAGAAGTGTGCCCAATAGCCTCTCTTTGAAAGTTGCGTTTAGAAGTGTGCCCAATGGCCTCTCTGTGAAAGTTGCATTTAGAAGTGTGCCCAATAGCCTCTCTTTGAGAGTTGCATTTAGTAGTGTGCCCAATAGCCTCACTGTGAATTTAGAAGTGTGCCCAATAGCCTCTCTTTGAAAGTTGCATTTAGAAATGCGCCCAATAGCCTCTCTATGAATTTAGAAGTGTGCCCAATAGCCTCTCTTTGAAAGTTGCATTTAGAAGTGAGCCCAATAGCCTCTCTATGAATTTAGAAGTGTGCCCAATTGCCTCTCTGTGAATTTAGAAGTGTGCCCAATAGCCTCTCTTTGAAAGTTGCATTTAGAAGTATGCCCAATATCCTCTTTGAAAGTTGCATTTAGAAATGTGCCCAATAGCCTCTCTGTGAATTTAGAAGTGTGCCCAATAGCCTCTCTTCGAATTTGCATTTAGAAGTGTGCCCAATAACCTCTCTGTGAATTTAGGAGTGCGCCCAATAGCCTCTCTTTGAAAGTTGCATTTAGAAGTGTGCCCAATAGCCTCTCTTTGAAAGTTGAATTTAGAAGTGTACCCACTAGCCTCTCTTTGAATTTAGAAGTTTGCCCAATAACCTCTCTTTGAAAGTTGCATTTAGAAGTGAGCCCAATAGCCTCTCTGTGAATTTAGAAGTGAGCCCAATAGCCTCTCTGTGAATTTAGAAGTGTGCCCAATAGCCTCTCCGTGAATTTAGAAGTGTGCCCAATAACCTCTCTTTGAAAGTTGCATTTAGGAGTATGCCCAATAGCCTCTTTGAAAGTTGCATTTAGAAGTGTGCCCAATATCTTCTCTGTGAATTTAGAAGTGCGTCCAATAGCCTCTCTTTTAAAGTTGCATTTAGAAGTGTGCCCAATAGCCTCTCTTTGAAAGTTGCATTTAGAAGTGTGCCCACTAGCCTCTCTGTGAATTTAGAAGTGTGCCCAATAACCTCTCTTTGAAAGTTGCATTTGGAAATGCACCCAATAGCCTCTCTGTGAATTTAGAAGTGTGCCCAATAGCCTCTCTTTGAAAGTTGCATTTAGAAGTGAGCCCAATAGCCTCTCTGTGAATTTAGAAGTGAGCCCAATAGCCTCTCTGTGAATTTAGAAGTGTGCCCAATAGCCTCTCCGTGAATTTAGAAGTGTGCGCAATAGCCTTTCTGTGAAAGTTGCATTTAGAAGTGTGTCCAATAGCCTCTCTTCGAATTTCCATTTAGAAGTGTGCCCAATAGCCTCTCTGTGAATTTAGAAGTGTGCCCAATAGCCTCTCTTTGAAAGTTGCATTTAGAAGTGTGCCCAATAGCCTCTCTTTGAGAGTTGCATTTAGAAGTATGCCCAATAGCCTCGCTGTGAATTTAGAAGTGTGCCCAATAGCCTCTCTTTGAAAGTTGCATTTAGAAATTCGCCCAATAGCCTCTCTGTGAATTTAGAAGTGTGCCCAATAGCCTCTCTTTGAAAGTTGCAATTAGAAGTGAGCCCAATAGCCTCTCTATGAATTTAGAAGTGTGCCCAATTGCCTCTCTGTGAATTTCGAAGTGTGCCCAATAGCCTCTCTTTGAAAGTTGCATTTAGAAGTATGCCCAATAGCCTCTATGAAAGTTGCATTTAGAAATGTGCCCAATAGCCACTCTGTGAATTTAGAAGTGTGCCCAATAGCCTCTCTGGGAATTTAGAAGTGTGCCCAATAGCCTCTCTTCGAATTTGCATTTAGAAGTGTGCCCAATATCCTCTCTGTGAATTTAGGAGTGCGCCCAATAGCCTCTCTTTGAAAGTTGGATTTAGAAGTGTGCCCAATAGCCTCTCTTTGAAAGTTGCATTTAGAAGTGTACCCACTAGCCTCTCTGTGAATTTAGAAGTGTGCCCAATAACCTCTCTTTGAAAGTTGCATTTAGAAGTGAGCCCAATAGCCTCTCTGTGAATTTAGACGTGAGCCCAATAGCCTCTCGGTGAATTTAGAAGTGTGCCCAATAGCCTCTCCGTGAATTTAGAAGTGTGCCCAATAACCTCTCTTTGAAAGTTGCATTTAGAAGTATGCCCAATAGCCTCTTTGAACGTTGCATTTAGAAGTGTGCCCAATAGCCTCTCTGTGAATTTAGAAGTGCGCCCAATAGCCTCTCTTTGAAAGTTGCATTTAGAAGTGTGCCCGATAGCCTTGTCGGGGGGAAATTCTGCCGGGGTCGGCCGGACCGTCCGCAGACCTCCAGGCAGGGAGGCCCCAACTCCTCCCGTGTGTATCCCAGATAAGATGAGATAGAGTATGAGACGCACACAAGGAGCAAGGTGACTCTGCTGTTTATTAGACAAAACGGCAGGGATGGGTCAAGGAGCGCACGCGTTCGTCCTGACACACACTCAATTGTGGGGCTCGCAGGCCCTTTTTACTGTATTATGACGCGCTACTTGCGTCACTTCAGAAAGTTAACAAAAAACCTATCGCCACTCTTAATTGGGTGTTCGAGTGGTAGGGTTAGTATAGCACACATATAGAGAAAGATATTAGTGGACAAGGTGTAGTCAGGTGGTATATCTGGGTTGTCCCTACAATTAGATACATGAAAATTGTTACATGAAGGCTCCTGAGGATTGGCTAAATGTGCTGGCGTCAGTGATAAGAGCCCCATGTTCTGATTGGTGCACCCGTGAGCTTCCCAGCCTGGGACCACCGTCGTTCCCAGCTCTCGGTGTACCTGTAAGTTGCAACAATGTTTCACTATGGGTACATGCAGACAATGTGAGGACTTATTCATAGCTAGACGGGGTACCGTTCCCACTGTTGCAGATGTCCATTGAGCCTTTCAAGTGTATCTGCCAGTGTCTCGTAGCGAGGGATCCAGACGCCTCTGTTCTCCCGGGTTTGGCATCTCGTCAGGTTCGGCTTGATCACGTGGGGAGGGACCGTGAAAGAGGCATAATTCTGCACAATTAATATTGTTTTTCTACTGTGCGTCTGGTTTAATTTGTCGGTGTGACTTTAACGTTGGTGCGCGGAGTGCGAGGTTGCAACATCGTGCCTTTGATGATTTGCTCTTGGAACGTGGGTTTGCAACATTGCGACCTTGGCTGGTTGCTTCGCCAAGCTCATTCTGTAGGATCAGCAACTGACTCTTGTCTTGTTGATGTCCACGGGAGCTCTTGTTTGAGGCCTACTTTGGCCCGGTGCATAAGTTGTCCGTTTGGTGCACAGGTGCTTTAGGTTATAGGAGCATATAATTCCATAATCGGTATTGTCTTTATTATATTTCTCATCGTTGTACCTGATTTCAAAGAGAAGCGTGAGCAAGCTAGTAAAAGTTCATGACGCGTCTTGCGTTTCTGCATTCTGAAAGCCTATATAAAAATAATAAAGATGCACGTCCGTGAATATGCCTGTCGCCTACGTCATAGCACTGAGTATATTCTTCGTGTAGGTTGGTGTGGGAATGTCCAGTGTGTATATTTGTACAGATGTGCTTCCCGTTGTCTAGGTCGTCATGGCATCTCTAACGACATGTAGATTTTAGTCTAGTTGATCCGTGCCGCAGGTGTCGGCATGGCCAGTGCGGGCTGCTGGGCAAGCAGATGGACACATCCGTATGTTCCTGTACCAGGGTATCTGGTCGTCTGGTAAATGGGCAAACTCTTCTCGTGGCGGGTGTTTGGGTCGTGACCCTCTAGGCCAAGCGCGAGAGGTGAAGGACGGGAGCCTGGTTTTCCATTCTCCCACTTCAGTCCCCCCTCTGGTCGACTTGTCGACCACAAACATATCCTTCTCGTTATCTCCTCTTACTCGCCATATCTTAGTTATTCCTCCGAGATGTCCATAGTGGTTTACATGATCTTCAAATGACCAATACATATATTCACAGGTACCCCCAGGAGTACAGTATACCCATCTTCCTATGTAGCTCCTGGGGTTTCTTGGGTTCTCGGTCTTTACTGACGGTGGGTCTAGATGGTTGGTAATTATTTGGGTGCGCAGCTTCTCCCTTTCCTGTATAATTACACCTGTATGCTGGCCGTCATCTGCTGGCATCAAGGGGTGCATTCCCACCATTTCCAGCAATTCGTCAGTAGTGCGTGCCTTTCGTGCCTTCCAAAATCTAATTATGATCAGGGTAGCTCCAGCCAATATAGTACAGCCCACTATTATTTTCAGTCCATCTGACAGCCAGGATGGCATCCATGACCATAATAGTGAAAACCAGCTCTCATCCTTGTTCACACCATTGCTTTCATCCGTCATTTTGGAGTGCATCTGAGCTAATTGTGAAACTGCTTCTGTCAGTGTACCATTGTCAGCATCATTGGCAGGTATGAACGTGCAGCATGATTGTCCTATCTTTGCACAAACTCCTCCTTCCATTGCTGTGAGAAGGTCCAATACATATCTGTTCTGTAGTGCTACCATCCTTACAGCTCGCAGCTCCTCTTTTATTGCGTTGAACCCATTTACTGTAGAATTGATGGTCATCATTAGTTCCCATCTAGTTATTTGGAGCCATTTTGCGTTTGCGTAAGCCTGTAATCCCGGGTGTATTATTGAGGAGAAGAACATTGCTGCTCTGCTGAATAGTCTGTGTTCTGGCGGTATTGATGTTAGTGCCGTTTCCGACCTTCCCCACAGGTAATTTCCTGTCAGCGGCTCTCCTTGTCTTTTTCTTCTATTTAGGACAGTGCCATTGCTGTTGGTCCTGTTCCCTTGCTCCTCCTGGAGTGGTGCAGATCTCTTTCTTCTCTTATCCCCTTCATTCATTCTAGGAAATTTCGCCACATCGACGTGCTTCTTAGGTACCACTAGTGATGGTACATTGACGTGTACCATTGTGCACACACCATTCCACAGGGGAGGCAGTGTATGGTATGCCTTTTCTCCACAGGCCCAATAATGATCCATTATTACTGCTGTTCCTGCTCCCCCCTCAGGTAACTCCGTCACACTTGCGCAATTGGTGTTATATCCTACGTCCACCTCTCCTTTATGCTGGTAACATACCTTGGGCGCAGTCAACGGTAGTATCGTTATTGGGTCTTCATCTTCTTCTACCCATGTGAGCATTGGTACATACTTGATCCACGTCGTCCAACATCGGTGATTGTGTGTCTCGATGGTTGAGATAGTTTCTTTTGTTACCATGTTGCTGCCAATCACTCCTATCTCCCAGCTGTTATCCAGATACACCTTTCCTGTTATCGTCAGTAGCGGCCTCTCCCAGCATCCTTGTTTACCCGGAATTTCAGTGGCGTACCAATCACATGGTAGATACTGCAGTGTTACTTTCTGTGTTTCTCCTTTTGCAGGGCCACTTGTTATATATTTGAATGCTTCAGCATGTAAACTGGTCTTGTGATAACTCAAGTAGGTCTTGAGGAAGTTGTTTTCATATGGGTATGAGTCTCGTGTTTTCCATGTCATGTGCACTACAGTTCCTTGAAATCTTCCTTTCGTCTGGAACAGTGCCAAGTATATTATGCACTGTGCTATCTTCTCATTTATTTCTGTGGCAACAAATGTTCGTGAAGCACTCATGGCGTATGGTATTAATGAGCAGACGTAGCAGCTATCCTCAGTTGTCTGCTTACCAATGCGGGTCATGTGTTGGTACCATATATTGTTTGTGACGTGTGCTGAATCTTGTACATAATTATCAATACCTTTATTGTCTGAGTATGTGCTGCGTTTAACTCTATTTTTCTTTGGTGCAATGTTACTACTACCACCTGACGTAACACCTGTTGCAGCAAGGAACGGGGGTATATTAGGTTTGGGTGCAGCAACAAAATTGATAGCACAGCTATACTGCCATACAGAAGCAGCCAAAAATCCGGTGATTATCAAAATCCCTATTATTTTTATTACAATTGCTAATCTCACCGGCATTTTGCTCTTACCTTGCTGCAGTCCTGGCAGCTTATTCTTGCGACGTTAAAGTTGCCCGCCTAAAAATTCTCAGAAATGCTCGTTTTTAAATGTTAGTTTTGTTTTGTTTAAGCTCTCCCTATCAAATAGTCATTCAGTGCCCAGGCGAAGAGCTGCTCCCACGCTACTCTAAGTGATTGGTCTCTTAAGACCGGCAAGTATGGGCGGAGGTGGGGCATGTAATATTCTATGGCCAGGAGGAAGGCTGTGTAGTAAACACGTACCCTTCTTCTTTTTAGGTATGTTGGCCTTTTTATTTCGTATACAAATTGGTGTGACAATTCTTCTGGGTAGTTATCGTCTGGGAGTACCATGTACGCCTGGACAGTGGACTTTGTTAGTTAGCTTTCTACTTAATAATACAATAATACGCAGTTCCTGTATGTGCGAGAGAAAAAAGAGAACATTCACGTGTTTACATGTGTATTTGTGCGGCCAATGTCTTTCAGTTTATGTTACAACTGTCCTGGGGGGGGGAATGGCGTAATTATTTTTACTCTTTGAACGTGTGACCATGGGGTGGGCAGTGTAGTGATCACCCCTTTCTTCGTCAGTTGTTGTCTCTGGGGTGTCTGGGTAGTGAGAAGGTAAGGGAACAATTGGGTCGTTGTCTGTGGTAGAACTTCCTTCCGCTGTCAGGGATGTTGTTGCTGTTGTTCCAATGGACCTGTCGTTGGCGCTGGGGCGGGTCTGCAGTTTGTATATCTTTACATCATGTAGGTGGTTCCAAGCACGCTTATCCTTTAGTTTTACTGCTCTTGTTGATACGTCTTCTACCAGATGTGGACCGGTGAACCTTTTGTCGTTCCACCTTCTATTGAAATTGCGAAGTAGCACGTGGTCACCTTTGGCAAGTTTGCACAAGTTCTCTTTTTCTAATTCTGTACTGGCGCCTTCTTCTTTATCTCTGGTGGACCCGCCCCGCGTGCGCTCGAGCTGTTGAGACACAAACACAACACTAGTAATCAAAGATGACACATATTGATACATTTCATCACCTAGTATACTCGCTGAACTTTCGTGGTCAGTGAATGCCCTTGACGTTGGCGTTAGAGGAAGGCGCATTTGACGTCCAGTAACCACCTCGTGTGGGGTGAGGTGGTGGTCGGACCCTGGCCTGTTCCTCAGCTCGAACAATGCTAACGGAAGGCAATACAACCAACTTTTCTTTGTTGTTTGTTGTATCTTTGCAATTGCCTCCTTCAATAAGCCATTTAGGCGTTCACATATGCCGTTAGCCTGTGGGTGATATGCACATGCAAATTTGTGCTTTATGCTCAGCAGGGCTGTGATATGTTGGAACATTTCGTTTGCGAAATGTGGGCCATTATCTGATCTTAATACTTCGCACACTCCCCACCTGGGGAAGACCTCCCTTACTATGAATTTGGCTGCTCTAAATGCATCTGGGTGTGAACAGGGCCCTGCTTCAATCCACCTAGAAAATGGGCATACTACTACAATCATGTATCTATTACCTTGACATATGTTGATCATATCAACATAGTCAATGTGGAGGTGCCGAAAGGGTCCTTCTGGCCGGGGTATGGTACCTCTTATCACTTTTAGGGTATGACCGGCCGTAAACTGTTGGCATGTGAGACAATTGCTGATAAAATTTGAAACATGAGAATTTAACTCGGGACAGAACCAATCATCTCTAATTCGTGCTGCAATTATTTCCTTGCCTGTATGGGCTGGGTGATGTAATTGGCTCAGGGCGGTATTTAAAAGTGCCAATGGTATTACAACTTTCCCAGTACCACTCTGGCGCCATAGTGCGTCGGTTGGTGACATTGTACATCCTCTTTTTACCCATATTTCCTTTTCGGCCATTGGTGCTGCTGCTTGTAATTCCATAATCTGTGTGGCTGGGAGATGGGTATACCCTTCTCTTATTAACATCTCCCTAGCCATTCCCCTCCCTCTCCCTCTCTGTGAGTCTGTGGGGTCCCATATCTCACCAAAGTATGCAGCATATTTCGCATGTGCGTCTGCTGCTGCATTCCCTTTTGAGACATGGTCTTCACCATTGGTGTGTGCGGTGCATTTTACTAGGGCTAGCTCTTGGGGGTCGTTTATTACTTCAATTAATTCAGCCAACAAGAGGGCATGTTGCACTGGAGTGCCGTCAGCTCTCCTAAACCCTCTTCTCCTCCATTTTGTTAGCCCTGAGTGGACAGTGGATGTAACATATGCACTGTCGGAATATATTGTTACACGTTTGTTAAAACTTTCTTTCAATGCCAATATTAGTGCAACTAGTTCAGCGGCTTGAGCAGAGTAATGCTGTGGTAACTGTACACATTTCATGGCCACACACACCGGAGCCTCCATCATTTTTACCACTGCTGCCCCAGTTCTCCGTATCCCATCTCCTTGATCAATAGTTGATGACCCATCAATAAACAAAAGCTCACCTCCCTCTAGTGCATTCTCTTCAACTTTTCTAGTACATGAATATATTTCATTTAGTTGGGTGCAGTCGTGGGCGTAATCTCCCTCCTCAATTATTTCTGCTAGAAATTTTGCAGGGTTAACAGTGCTACATCTAACAATCGCTAGTTCAGCCCTAGACAAAATGATCTCATAACCTGATGCCCTTTGTGTCGTTAGTGTGGACTTGGGTTTATTCAATATTGCAAATAATGCATGTTCCACAAACAGTGTAGTTGGACACCCCATGGTTATTGCTGATGCCTTTTCTACTGCAAAAGCAGCTGCAGCGAGGCCTTGTTCGCAAGGGAAGTGGCCTAACATCACGGGGTCTAAGTGACCGCTATAAAATGCTACTGGTTTATAGCCCATGCTTGTTTTTTGGGCCAATACTGCTTTCATTACTGCTGAGTCGCAATGTGAAAATATAAAAAATCGTCGCTCATAGTCTGGGGATGCCAGTACTGGAGCTGTTGATATCGCGTCCTTCAATTCGTCAAATGCCTCCCTCATTTCCATAGTCCACCCCAACCTTTTCTCCCCTTTATTTGCTTCCTTCAACCCCTCAAGCAGGGGTCCTATGTATGAGCTGTAATCAAATACCCATGCTCTACAGTAGTTGCATAGCCCCAGAAATTGCTGCAGTTCTCTCACAGTCTGTGGCATGGGAGTGCTTGAGATGGCCTGTGCTCTTTGTGGTGCAATCTTTCTTCCATATTGGGATATCAGTTGGCCAATGTAGAGTACCTGTTCCTGACAGTATTGTATTTTTTCCATGTCTACCTTATACCCTTTTTCAGCCAATATAGTCAACATTTTTAACGAGTCCTCTCTGCATTTACTTTCGTTTATACTGCAAATTATTATGTCATCCACATATTGTAACACTGTGCTTTCCACCTCAACGTTACCCAAATCCATCTGTATCACTCTATTGAAAATTGAGGGTGATTCACAATACCCTTGTGGTAACCTGGTATGTTTCCATTTAGTATTTCGGTAAGTGAAACTTGTTAGATCTTGTGAGTCGGGGTGTAATGGTATTGAGAAAAATGCATTTTTAAGATCTATTACTGTAAATCGTGATGCCTCTGCTGGAATGCCACACAATATTGTGGCCGGGTTTGCTGTTACTGGATATTCTGCTTCCACTATGTTGTTCAAGGGCCTTAGGTCCTGTATGAATCGCCAAGACCCCCCTTTAGCCTTGCGCACTGGGTACACAGCCGTGTTACATGGTGATTCTGAGGGGACCAATATGCCATTGTTTATAAGGGCCGTTATACTTTCATATATGCCCTCATCTGCCTCTTTTGACAATGGGTACTGTTTTACTCTTGGTAGTATTGCACCTTTTTTCAATTTTATCCGTACACCCCCTATGCTTTTAATGCATCCTACGTCATAAGGGCTAATGGTCCATAATGATTTGGGCACCTTTGACATATCCTCCTTAAAGAAGGGGACTGGGGTGCATGCAGGTGCCTCAAGTGCCATAGCAATTTTCTGCGCTATATGTTTGTGAGCCACTCGTAACCATATTTCTACACTCATCATGAACACCATTTCCCCCTCCTCTTTTTCTTCTGAAAACAGTTCCTCATCTGACACCTGGGTCAACCTACATCCTTCTGCTAGTGCTATCACTGCCCTCCATGCTCTTCCTTCTTTGTCTTGGGCGTGCACAGCAATATACTCAGCTGTTGTAATAATGCTTTCAATGTCTATTGCAAACACCTTTCCTTCTTGTTCATTAACAGGTGTTTCTGGTCGGAACAGGTAAGCTGCTGGCCTCCTCCATATTTTCCCTTCTATCCCTGGCATCCATGCAATTGCCATGTCTGTTCCATACTGGAATATCTCGCCATCTACTGGTTCCGCCCTAATCGCTGTCTGCCCACAGTATGCTTGCATAATCTGTCGTGCTGCTAGCATGTTAATCCCTGGAGTAGAGCAAATTATACCATCCTCTGTAAAGGAGATTGTCATATTTAACCTATTCATTATGTCCCTCCCCAGTATATTTACTGGTGAGGCACTATAATACAAGAGTGGAACTGACAGATCGTAATCTCCGATAGATAAGGGAACGTTATCAGTAAAAGGAACCAATCCTTTAGCCCCAGAAAATCCTTGGGTGTTCATGGCTTCGCCTGACATCTTAAATTTACCTTCCCTTATGCAAGACCGGGTTGCCCCGGTGTCAACAAGGAATGATAACTTTTTGTCACCTATCGTTACCTCTATGCGTGGCTCCTCCGCACTATTAGGTGTTACTGACAGGATGGGACACACCAAGGCCGTCTGTGGGCTGTCCTATTGGGGGTACAATGATTGGCCATTTCCTGTGTAAGGGTTGTGTCCCAATACCGTCACCCTACCCAATTGCGTTTGTTCAGTTTGGGGTTGTTGTGTTATCACTACTTGTGGTTGTGGCAGTGGCTGTTGTTGTGTTAATTGCTGTTGCTGCATGCCCTGCTGTTCTTGTGGTGGCCTAGGTTGTGCCTGCTCATTCCATGCTGGTGTTCCTGGCCTGACCCTACACGTGCGTGACATGTGTCCTAGTAGTCCACAACTCCAACACACGGGTGGTTCTCTGTTTTGCCATGGAAAGCTCCCTGTGTTGTCCTGGTATACCGGTTGCCCTGTGGGGTATGAACTTCCAACTCCCCCCACCTGCTGTTGGGTATTATATCCGTATCCTCTCCCTCTCATAAATCCTCCTCTCCCTCTGTTATAACCATAATACCCAGCTCCTTGCATCTGGTACCCTCCTCCCACGTTTTGTGCGTGTAATTGTAGTGGCGGCATTTGCTGTATTATACTTTGTTGAGGTGCTATTAGAGCTGGGTCTTGTGCAGCCACTATTTGCGTGGGGCTTTGGGCCATTGTTGTGGGCGCAGTTATTAGTGCCCCCTCCATTGTATATTTAGTTAGTTTTTTCTGTACTAGTTTGGCCTCTTCCGTTTTCCTGTCCTCTTCCTTTTGTTTCATTTTTCCTTGCCATATCCTGCAGTGATGTACTATTGTCAGCTGTATTTCAGGCCATGGTTTTACTTCCATTCCCACTACTTTCTTTAGTTGTTTCTGGACTCCTTCTGGGAGCCCTTGTACTAGTATATGATAAAATATGGCTGGTGTTTTATCCCATTGTTCTCTAGTTTCCATGCGCCACTTCTCTTGAATATCCTGTATATAATCAACGGGATCTTCATTCTCACGCATCTTACGGGAAGTAATTGCTCCTATGTCTGATGTGTCTGGGTACTGTACTCTCAGTGCCTGCCATAGCGCATGTCTGCAGTTTGCAAATGGCGCCCCATCATGCGATGTGTTCGTTATTGTTATCCCATGGAATCCCGCTCTCTTCCAGATGTCGTCCGCTCTATCCCCTAATATTGATATTAACAGGCCTTTCACATCTCCTACTGCTAGTTTCTGCCCTGCGGTGTGTTTTTCCATTTCATATATCCACTTACCCGCACCTCCACTTAGTGATGGGAGCCTACATTTTATATTTTCTTTATCCGTATGCTTCCATGGTACATACTGCGGTCTAACCCCTCCTCTCTCCAACAGTGGCATTAAGTTGTGTCTTGTGTCACCCTTTATGTTCCATAATATTGAGTCCTCACACCCCTCCTCCTCCCCTGTTTCCCTTACCACTTCAAATTCTTCCTTGCTACCCCTCCTCCTACCTACCTCTCCGTCCCTTCCCCTTGTTTCATCATCCCCTGTGTTTAATATGGGTATGTTTATCTGTCTGTCTTGCCTGCGGCTAGGGAGGTCTCTAAGCCGGCACGCATAGGGAGTCACTTCGTCCATGAATGGCGCAAGCTTTATTTTGCGCAGCGTGCGTGTGGTGGTTGAGCATGTAGGGTGCGATGGGGGAGGGCGTGATGGAGATGGCGATGGTGTGGCTTCATGGGTTTGTTTTTCCACTAGTTGTTGCACCCTCTCCTCACTTTGTTCCAGCTCCTCCCTTCTCTTACGGATCCATGGCGAGTCTATGTTGGTTCTAGTGAGGTACAGCTTATCTAAGCTTTCCCTTTCACTCTTTCTTCCTACCCTTTCTACTCCTTCTTCCTCCTCACTGCAAAAATCAGTCATAGATGGTATCCCCCACTCTGTTCTTTTCCCCTTTACTGTTACTGTTTCTAAGTCTATTAGCTCCATTTCTCCTCTTCCTTTGTTACCAACTGTTCCCCCTGGTGTTGATGTTGTTGCTACTTCTCTACTTCTATATACATCCCCCCATTTTTCACTCTCCTTATTTCTCCCTCCTCTTTCCCCTTCACTCCTCTCCTCCACTTCCCTACTATTTTCCTCCCTTTTCCTTTTTAATTCCTCCATCACTTCGTTGCTCATCTGTTCCAATATTCTTTCATCTTCTTTCTTTCTTTCCCATTTCACCCTTTCTCTTTCTATTGCTTTCTCTTCTTCATATTTCTTAGCTGCCTCTGATACTACCCTCCTCCTCCATATTTCCAATTCCCTTTCCTTGTCCTCTTCTTCCTTCTTTTTTTCTCTCAATACTACTCTTGACACCCTTTCTGCTGCTGCTCTTACCCTTCCATCTTCTATCCTTTGCTCCTCATTTCGTTCCCTTAATTTGTCCAATTCGTTTTTACCCTCTTTCCTTTTCCTCACTCTCTCTTTTTCCCCCTTCTCAAGCTGTGTTAGTAATTCATTCTGCTCATCCCTTAGTTTTGCCAATTTTTCCTCCAAAATCTCTTCTCTTTGTATTAGTAGCTCCTCCCCCTTCATCTCACTCTCCCTTCTACTATCCTCGCCTGTTCTCTTTACAGCCTCCCTTTCTTCTCCCGTTAGTGAACCCCGTAATTTTAATAATATCTGTGCAGCTACCCACTCATCATGTCCTATCTCTACAATCTGCTCTTCTCCAATCCTCCCCTCCCCCACTATCTTCCTGTGAGCCACATATGGTGGAGGGCTGTATGCCGGGTTCGAGTATCCTTCAGCCGCCCTTAACTGTCCTTCCATTTCTCCTAGTTCTCTTAAAGGGTACAACCCTTCTCCCTCTGTTTTCACTCCCGGTGTTATGGGTATCTCGTTGCTCGGTTCCTTTTTTATGTCTTCTAATTTGTCAATCTTTTCTCTTCCCTCTCCTTCATTCTCCGCATTCTTTTTCCTTTCACACCCCTTTTCCCCATCCGTTCCCTCTTTCATAATCTCCTTTACTTCCGGTGTTTCTCCCATAGAAAACATTCCATTTGGTCCTGGTCGGGATCCCTGGAACATCCTCCACAAGTTAAACACCTCCATATGGCTCGCCAACTTCTTCCCCTTGTATGTATTGTGCAGATGGTTTAGCAATGAATGTTGGGCATATGGATCGAAACTACCATTAGGCGGCCATGGTGTTAACATTTTGTTATCCGTCCCCTGGGTCCACTCTATGCTGTACTTAATTAATTTCTCCCTATGGGGTGGCAGTGTTGTGCATATGTGTTGTAGTGGGGTAGTGAGGGTGTTCCCCCACCCTCCCGACCCTGTCCCATATGACATAGTTGTGCCCCACTTGTTACTCCTCCCTTCGCTATCAGTTTGCAATTTACAACCTTATATTGTTTACCTGGCCCCGTAAGTGTGGGGACTTACGACAATCCTTTACAAAGTATGCAATAATAATAATTTTAAAAAAAAAACAAGAAATAATAAAACACAAATATATATATATGTATAATTTTGTATTGTATATTCCTTCCCCTACGGCCCCCTGCGGCCGAAGCGCACGCAGCCCCCTGTGACTGCGTACCCCTTACGACGATCTTATACAGTCGTCCTTATTCCTCGTTCTCCTCCCCCTTTTACATTTGCCGTGGCTGGCGTTCTCCGTGCTCAGCCACGCCCCTCTCCCCTTCTCCTCTTCCAATCCACTCGTTTATTGTTTATCTTCGTATCCGCTCCCTCATCATTTTTCTCTTCCCCACCACTTTCAAAACTCAATGTTCCTTGTGCTCGTGATATCCTATAAAATCCCTACTGGTGACGTCACCGATGTCTCTACGCTACTAGTACAGTCTCATTATTAGTTTCAAAATACACTTGCAATTTACCCCCGCTAACCCTACAGCTGTCTTCCTGTCTCTCCTGGAACAAGGTAATCTCATCAATAATATAATTGGACTGCACACGCTGCGTCGCCTCGCGTGTGATACGCCCCTCAACAGGAGGGCTTAACCAGCCAATTATCTTCCGTATTTGGCAACTATGCAACTAGCTACCCCCTACAGGGAAACGTCATCTACCTATCGAGTTTCTTGCTCGAACAATAGGAAACCTCATCTACCTATCGAGTTTCTTGCTCGACCAATAGGAAACCTCATCTACCTATCGAGTTTCTTGCTCGACCAATAGGAAACCTCATCTACCTATCGAGTTTCTTGCTCGAACAATAGGGAACCTCATCTACTCATTGATCAATAAATGCCAAATCGTAGGAAACCACACACGCCCACCCCTACACGTTAGTCGCGATTTAGGCCAATCAGTGTCTACGAGCGGCCACACGTGATGTTTCGTGCTCCGCCCCCCTCTTTCACGTCACTGCTCTCGCACTCTTTTCACTCCCTTTCATTCCATTGCCAACACTATATTGTCAAACCTTCGCCGCGCACCTGTGCAACACCTCCCTCCTCCCTTATTTAATTCCTCCCCCCTCCCTCACAATTTCGCATTGCTCGTTGTGTGTGTCATGCTCACCAAGTTCTCTCGATGCAGGGCCGCTCGACTGCGTGCACCCCTCCAAGCGGCTCGCCACCTCCCCTCGTCTGGACCACGTCTGGACACTCGCCAACCGCGGGCGGGATACTTCTCAACCGGCTCCCGAGGGCCAATATCCGGATTGCGCTGTCCGGTCTTCTCGCAGCTCCGCAATGGTCCTGTAGTCCTCAGAAGGGGGCAACGGCAGAGGGGGCCACGCTGCCGGGCCTCCTCGCAACGGGAGTGCCTGGAAAAAGTAAAAATAAAAGTCGATCTTAAACAGATCTCAGCAGTGCCTCCAACTTGTCGGGGGGAAATTCTGCCGGGGTCGGCCGGACCGTCCGCAGACCTCCAGGCAGGGAGGCCCCAACTCCTCCCGTGTGTATCCCAGATAAGATGAGATAGAGTATGAGACGCACACAAGGAGCAAGGTGACTCTGCTGTTTATTAGACAAAACGGCAGGGATGGGTCAAGGAGCGCACGCGTTCGTCCTGACACACACTCAATTGTGGGGCTCGCAGGCCCTTTTTACTGTATTATGACGCGCTACTTGCGTCACTTCAGAAAGTTAACAAAAAACCTATCGCCACTCTTAATTGGGTGTTCGAGTGGTAGGGTTAGTATAGCACACATATAGAGAAAGATATTAGTGGACAAGGTGTAGTCAGGTGGTATATCTGGGTTGTCCCTACAATTAGATACATGAAAATTGTTACATGAAGGCTCCTGAGGATTGGCTAAATGTGCTGGCGTCAGTGATAAGAGCCCCATGTTCTGATTGGTGCACCCGTGAGCTTCCCAGCCTGGGACCACCGTCGTTCCCAGCTCTCGGTGTACCTGTAAGTTGCAACAATGTTTCACTATGGGTACATGCAGACAATGTGAGGACTTATTCATAGCTAGACGGGGTACCGTTCCCACTGTTGCAGATGTCCATTGAGCCTTTCAAGTGTATCTGCCAGTGTCTCGTAGCGAGGGATCCAGACGCCTCTGTTCTCCCGGGTTTGGCATCTCGTCAGGTTCGGCTTGATCACGTGGGGAGGGACCGTGAAAGAGGCATAATTCTGCACAATTAATATTGTTTTTCTACTGTGCGTCTGGTTTAATTTGTCGGTGTGACTTTAACGTTGGTGCGCGGAGTGCGAGGTTGCAACATCGTGCCTTTGATGATTTGCTCTTGGAACGTGGGTTTGCAACATTGCGACCTTGGCTGGTTGCTTCGCCAAGCTCATTCTGTAGGATCAGCAACTGACTCTTGTCTTGTTGATGTCCACGGGAGCTCTTGTTTGAGGCCTACTTTGGCCCGGTGCATAAGTTGTCCGTTTGGTGCACAGGTGCTTTAGGTTATAGGAGCATATAATTCCATAATCGGTATTGTCTTTATTATATTTCTCATCGTTGTACCTGATTTCAAAGAGAAGCGTGAGCAAGCTAGTAAAAGTTCATGACGCGTCTTGCGTTTCTGCATTCTGAAAGCCTATATAAAAATAATAAAGATGCACGTCCGTGAATATGCCTGTCGCCTACGTCATAGCACTGAGTATATTCTTCGTGTAGGTTGGTGTGGGAATGTCCAGTGTGTATATTTGTACAGATGTGCTTCCCGTTGTCTAGGTCGTCATGGCATCTCTAACGACGTGTAGATTTTAGTCTAGTTGATCCGTGCCGCAGGTGTCGGCATGGCCAGTGCGGGCTGCTGGGCAAGCAGATGGACACATCCGTATGTTCCTGTACCAGGGTATCTGGTCGTCTGGTAAATGGGCAAACTCTTCTCGTGTCGGGTGTTTGGGTCGTGACCCTCTAGGCCAAGCGCGAGAGGTGAAGGACGGGAGCCTGGTTTTCCATTCTCCCACTTCAGCCTCTCTTTGAAAGTTGCATTTAGAAGTGTGCCAAATAGCCTCTTTGAAAGTTGCATTTAGAAGTGTGCCCACTAGCCTCTCTGTGAATTTAGAAGTGTGCCCAATAACCTCTCTTTGAAAGTTGCATTTGGAAATGCACACAATAGCCTCTCTGTGAATTTAGAAGTGCGCCCAATAGCCTCTCTTTGAAAGTTGCATTTAGAAGTGTGCCCAATAGCCTCTTTGAAAGTTGCATTTAGAAGTGTGCCCACTAGCCGCTCTGTGAATTTAGAAGTGTGCCCAATAACCTCTCTTTGAAAGTTGCATTTGGAAATACACACAATAGCCTCTCTGTGAATTTAGAAGTGAGCCCAATAGCCTCTCTTTGAAAGTTGCATTTAGAAGTGAGCCCAATAGCCTCTCTGTGAATTTAGAAGTGAGCCCAATAGCCTCTCTGTGAATTTAGAAGTGTGCCCAATAGCCTCTCTGTGAATTTCGAAGTGTGCCCAATAGCCTCTCTTTGAAAGTTGCATTTAGAAGTATGCCCAATAGCCTCTTTGAAAGTTGCATTTAGATGTGTGCCCAATAGCCTCTCTGTGAATTTAGAAGTGTGCCCAATAGCCTCTCTGTGAATTTCGAAGTGTGCCCAATAGCCTCTCTTTGAAAGTTGCATTTAGAAGTATGCCCAATAGCCTCTTTGAAAGTTGCATTTAGATGTGTGCCCAATAGCCTCTCTGTGAATTTACAAGTGTGCCCAATAGCCTCTCTGTGAATCTAGAAGTGTGCCCAATAGCCTCTCTTTGAAAGTTGCATTTAGAAGTGTGCCCAATAGCCTCTCTTTGAAAGTTGCGTTTAGAAGTGTGCCCAATGGCCTCTCTGTGAAAGTTGCATTTAGAAGTGTGCCCAATAGCCTCTCTTTGAATTTAGAAGTGTGCCCAATAGCTTCTCTTTGAAAGTTGCATTCAGAAATGCGCCCAATAGCCTCTCTGTGAATTTAGAAGTGTGCCCAATAGCCTCTCTTTGAAAGTTGCATTTAGAAGTGAGCCCAATAGCCTCTCTATGAATTTAGAAGTGTGCCCAATTGCCTCTCTGTGAATTTAGAAGTGTGCCCAATAGCCTCTCTTTGAAAGTTGCATTTAGAAGTATGCCCAATAGCCTCTTTGAAAGTTGCATTTAGAAATGTGCCCAATAGCCTCTCTGTGAATTTAGAAGTGTGCCCAATAGCCTCTCTTCGAATTTGCATTTAGAAGTGTGCCCAATAACCTCTCTTTGAAAGTTGCATTTAGGAGTATGCCCAATAGCCTCTTTGAAAGTTGCATTTAGAAGTGTGCCCAATAGCTTCTCTGTGAATTTAGAAGTGCGCCCAATAGCCTCTCTTTGAAAGTTGCATTTAGAAGTGTGCCCAATAGCCTCTCTTTGAAAGTTGCATTTAGAAGTGTGCCCACTAGCCTCTCTGTGAATTTAGAAGTGTGCCCAATAACCTCTCTTTGAAAGTTGCATTTGGAAATGCACCCAATAGCCTCTCTGTGAATTTAGAAGTGTGCCCAATAGCCTCTCTTTGAAAGTTGCATTTAGAAGTGAGCCCAATAGCCTCTCTGTGAATTTAGAAGTGAGCCCAATAGCCTCTCTGTGAATTTAGAAGTGTGCCCAATAGCCTCTCCGTGAATTTAGAAGTGTGCGCAATAGCCTTTCTGTGAAAGTTGCATTTAGAAGTGTGTCCAATAGCCTCTCTTCGAATTTCCATTTAGAAGTGTGCCCAATAGACTCTCTGTGAATTTAGAAGTGTGCCCAATAGCCTCTCTTTGAAAGTTGCATTTAGAAGTGTGCCCAATAGCCTCTCTTTGAGAGTTGCATTTAGAAGTATGCCCAATAGCCTCGCTGTGAATTTAGAAGTGTGTCCAATAGCCTCTCTTTGAAAGTTGCATTTAGAAATTCGCCCAATAGCCTCTCTGTGAATTTAGAAGTGTGCCCAATAGCCTCTCTTTGAAAGTTGCAATTAGAAGTGAGCCCAATAGCCTCTCTATGAATTTAGAAGTGTGCCCAATTGCCTCTCTGTGAATTTCGAAGTGTGCCCAATAGCCTCTCTTTGAAAGTTGCATTTAGAAGTATGCCCAATAGCCTCTATGAAAGTTGCATTTAGAAATGTGCCCAATAGCCACTCTGTGAATTTAGAAGTGTGCCCAATAGCCTCTCTGGGAATTTGGAAGTGTGCCCAATAGCCTCTCTCCGAATTTGCATTTATAAGTTTGCCCAATATCCTCTCTGTGAATTTAGGAGTGCGCCCAATAGCCTCTCTTTGAAAGTTGGATTTAGAAGTGTGCCCAATAGCCTCTCTTTGAAAGTTGCATTTAGAAGTGTACCCACTAGCCTCTCTGTGAATTTAGAAGTGTGCCCAATAACCTCTCTTTGAAAGTTGCATTTAGAAGTGAGCCCAATAGCCTCTCCGTGAATTTAGAAGTGAGCCCAATAACCTCTCGGTGAATTTAGAAGTGTGCCCAATAGCCTCTCCGTGAATTTAGAAGTGTGCCCAATAACCTCTCTTTGAAAGTTGCATTTAGAAGTATGCCCAATAGCCTCTTTGAATGTTGCATTTAGAAGTGTGCCCAATAGCCTCTCTGTGAATTTAGAAGTGCGCCCAATAGCCTCTCTTTGAAAGTTGCATTTAGAAGTGTGCCCGATAGCCTCTCTTTGAAAGTTGCATTTAGACGTGTGCCAAATAGCCTCTTTGAAAGTTGCATTTAGAAGTGTGCCCACTAGCCTCTCTGTGAATTTAGAAGTGTGCCCAATAACCTCTCTTTGAAAGTTGCGTTTGGAAATGCACACAATAGCCTCTCTGTGAATTTAGAAGTGCGCCCAATAGCCTCTCTTTGAAAGTTGCATTTAGAAGTGTGCCCAATAGCCTCTTTGAAAGTTGCATTTAGAAGTGTGCCCACTAGCCGCTCTGTGAATTTAGAAGTGTGCCCAATAACCTCTCTTTAAAGTTGCATTTGGAAATACACACAATAGCCTCTCTGTGAATTTAGAAGTGTGCCCAATAGCATCTCTTTGAAAGTTGCATTTAGAAGTGAGCCCAATAGCCTCTCTGTGAATTTAGAAGTGAGCCCAATAGCCTCTCCATGAATTTCGAAGTGTGCCCAATAGTCTCTCTTTGAAAGTTGCATTTAGAAGTATGCCCAATAGCCTCTTTGAAAGTTGCATTTAGATGTGTGCCCAATAGCCTCTCTGTGAATTTAGAAGTGTGCCCAATAGCCTCTCTGTGAATTTCGAAGTGTGCCCAATAGCCTCTCTTTGAAAGTTGCATTTAGAAGTATGCCCAATAGCCTCTTTGAAAGTTGCATTTAGATGTGTGCCCAATAGCCTCTCTGTGAATTTAGAAGTGTGCCCAATAACCTCTCTGTGAATCTAGAAGTGTGCCCAATAGCCTCTCTTTGAATGTTGCATTTAGAAGTGTGCACAATAGCCTCTCTTTGAAAGTTGCGTTTAGAAGTGTGCCCAATGGCCTCTCTGTGAAAGTTGCATTTAGAAGTGTGCCCAATAGCCTCTCTTTGAGAGTTGCATTTAGTAGTATGCCCAATAGCCTCTCTGTGAATTTAGAAGTGTGCCCAATAGCTTCTCTTTGAAAGTTGCATTCAGAAATGCGCCCAATAGCCTCTCTGTGAATTTAGAAGTGTGCCCAATAGCCTCTCTTTGAAAGTTGCATTTAGAAGTGAGCCCAATAGCCTCTCTATGAATTTAGAAGTGTGCCCAATTGCCTCTCTGTGAATTTAGAAGTGTGCCCAATAGCCTCTCTTTGAAAGTTGCATTTAGAAGTATGCCCAATAGCCTCTTTGAAAGTTGCATTTAGAAATGTGCCCAATAGCCTCTCTGTGAATTTAGAAGTGTGCCCAATAGCCTCTCTTCGAATTTGCATTTAGAAGTGTGCCCAATAGCCTCTCTGTGAATTTAGGAGTGCGCCCAATAGCCTCTCTTTGAAAGTTGCATTGAGAAGTGTGCCCAATAGCCTCTCTTTGAAAGTTGAATTTAGAAGTGTACCCACTAGCCTCTCTTTGAATTTAGAAGTGTGCCCAATAACCTCTCTTTGAAAGTTGCATTTAGAAGTTAGCCCAATAGCCTCTCTGTGAATTTAGAAGTGAGCCCAATAGCCTCTCTGTGAATTTAGAAGTGTGCCCAATAGCCTCTCCGTGAATTTAGAAGTGTGCCCAATAACCTCTCTTTGAAAGTTGCATTTAGAAGTATGCCCAATAGCCTAATTGAAAGTTGCATTTAGAAGTGTGCCCAATAGCTTCTCTGTGAATTTAGAAGTGCGCCCAATAGCCTCTCTTTGAAAGTTGCATTTAGAAGTGTGCCCAATAGCCTCTCTTTGAAAGTTGCATTTAGAAGTGTGCCCACTAGCCTCTCTGTGAATTTAGAAGTGTGCCCAATAACCTCTCTTTGAAAGTTGCATTTGGAAATGCACCCAATAGCCTCTCTGTGAATTTAGAAGTGTGCCCAATAGCCTCTCTTTGAAAGTTGCATTTAGAAGTGAGCCCAATAGCCTCTCTGTGAATTTAGAAGTGTGCGCAATAGCCTCTCTGTGAAAGTTGCATTTAGAAGTGTGTTCAATAGCCTCTCTTCGAATTTCCATTTAGAAGTGTGCCCAATAGCCTTTCTGTGAATTTAGAAGTGTGCCCAATAGCCTCTCTTTGAAAGTTGCATTTAGAAGTGTGCCCAATAGCCTCTCTTTGAGAGTAGCATTTAGAAGTATGCCCAATAGCCTCGCTGTGAATTTAGAAGTGTGCCCAATAGCCTCTCTTTGAAAGTTGCAATTAGAAGTGAGCCAATAGCCTCTCTATGAATTTAGAAGTGTGCCCAATTGCCTCTCTGTGAATTTAGAAGTGTGCCCAATAGCCTCTCTTTGAAAGTTGCATTTAGAAGTATGCCCAATAGCCTCTTTGAAAGTTGCATTTAGACATGTGCCCAATAGCCACTCTGTTAATTTAGAAGTGTGCCCAATAGCCTCTCTTCGAATTTGCATTTAGAAGTGTGCCCAATAACCTCTCTTTGAAAGTTGCATTTAGGAGTATGCCCAATAGCCTCTTAGAAAGTTGCATTTCGAAGTGTGCCCAATAGCTTCTTTGTGAATTTAGAAGTGCGCCCAATAGCCTCTCTTTGAAAGTTGCATTTAGAAGTGTGCCCAATAGCCTCTCTTTGAAAGTTGCATTTAGAAGTGTGCCCACTAGCCTCTCTGTGAATTTAGAAGTGTGCCCAATAACCTCTCTTTGAAAGTTGCATTTGGAAATGCACCCAATAGCCTCTCTGTGAATTTAGAAGTGTGCCCATTAGCCTCTCTTTGAAAGTTGCATTTAGAAGTGAGCCCAATAGCCTCTCTGTGAATTTAGAAGTGAGCCCAATAGCCTCTCTGTGAATTTAGAAGTGTGCCCAATAGCCTCTCCGTGAATTTAGAAGTGTGCGCAATAGCCTTTCTGTGAAAGTTGCATTTAGAAGTGTGTCCAATAGCCTCTCTTCGAATTTCCATTTAGAAGTGTGCCCAATAGCCTGTCTGTGAATTTAGAAGTGTGCCCAATAGCCTCTCTTTGAAAGTTGCATTTAGAAGTGTGCCCAATAGCCTCTCTTTGAGAGTTGCATTTAGAAGTATGCCCAATAGACTCGCTGTGAATTTAGAAGTGTGCCCAATAGCCTCTCTTTGAAAGTTGCATTTAGAAATTCGCCCAATAGCCTCTCTGTGAATTTAGAAGTGTGCCCAATAGCCTCTCTTTGAAAGTTGCAATTAGAAGTGAGCCCAATAGCCTCTCTATGAATTTAGAAGTGTGCCCAATTGCCTCTCTGTGAATTTCGAAGTGTGCCCAATAGCCTCTCTTTGAAAGTTGCATTTAGAAGTATGCCCAATAGCCTCTATGAAAGTTGCATTTAGAAATGTGCCCAATAGCCACTCTGTGAATTTAGAAGTGTGCCCAATAGCCTCTCTGGGAATTTAGAAGTGTGCCCAATAGCCTCTCTTCGAATTTGCATTTAGAAGTGTGCCCAATATCCTCTCTGTGAATTTAGAAGTGTGCCCAATAGCCTCTCTTTCAAAGTTGCATTTAGAAGTATGCCCAATAGCCTCTTTGAAAGTTGCATTTAGAAGTGTGCCCAAATGCCTCTCTGTGAATTTAGAAGTGTGTCCAATAGCCTCTCTGTGAATCTAGAAGTGTGCCCAATAGCCTCTCTTTGAAAGTTGCATTTAGAAGTGTGCCCAATAGCCTCTCTTGGAAAGTTGCGTTTAGAAGTGTGCCCAATGGCCTCTCTGTGAAAGTTGCATTTAGAAGTGTGCCCATTAGGCTCTCTGTGAATTTAGAAGTGTGCCCAATAGCCTCTCTTTGAAAGTTGCGATTAGAAGTGTGCCTAATAGCCTCTCTGTGAAAGTTGCATTTAGAAGTGTGCCCAATAGCCTCTCTTTGAAAGTTGCATTTAGAAGTGTGCCCAATAGCCTCTCTTTGAAAGTTGCACTTAGAAGTGTGCCCATTAGCCTCTCTCTGAATTTAAAAGTATGGACAAATAGCCTCTCTGTGAATTTAGAAGTGTGCCCAATAGCCTCTCTTTGAAAGTTGCATTTAGAAATGTGCCCAATAGCCTCTCTGTGAATTTAGAAGTGTGCCCAATAGCCTCTCTGTGAATTTAGAAGTGTGCCCAATATCCTCTCTGTGAAAGTTGCATTTAGAAGTGTGCCCAATAGCCTCTCTTCTAATTTGCATTTAGAAGTGTGCCCAATAGCCTCTCTGTGAATTTAGAAGTGTGCCCAATAGCCTCTCTTTGAAAGTTGCATTTAGAAGTGTGCCCAATAGCCTCTCTTTGAAAGTTGCATTTAGAAGTGTGCCCAATAGCCTCTCTGTGAATTTAGAAGTGTGCCCAATAGCCTCTCTTTAAAAGTTGCATTTAGAAGTGTGCCCAATAGCCTCTCTTTGAAAGTTACATTTAGAAGTGTGCCCAATAGTCTCTCTGTGAATTTAGAAGTGTGCCCATTAGCCTCTCTTTGAAAGTTGCATTTAGAAATGTGCCCAATAGCCTCTCTGTGAATTTAGAAGTGTGCCCAATAGCCTCTCTGTGAATTTAGAAGTGTGCCCAATATCCTCTCTGTGAAAGTTGCATTTAGAAGTGTGCCCAATAGCCTCTCTTCGTATTTGCATTTAGAAGTGTGCCCAATAGCCTCTCTGTGAATTTAGAAGTGAGCCCAATAGCCTCTCTTTGAAAGTTGCATTTAGAAGTGTGCCCAATAGCCTCTCTTTGAGAGTTGCATTTAGAAGTATGCCCAATAGCCACGCTGTGAATTTAGAAGTGTGCCCAATAGCCTCTCTTTGAAAGTTGCATTTAGAAATGCGCCCAATGGCCTCTCTGTGAATTTAGAAGTGTGCCCAATAGCCTTTCTTTGAGAGTTGCATTTAGAAGTGAGCCCAATAGCCTCTCTATGAATTTAGAAGTGTGCCCAATTGCCTCTCTGTGAATTTAGAAGTGTGCCCAATAGCCTCTCTTTGAAAGTTGCATTTAGAAGTATGCCCAATAGCCTCTTTGAAAGTTGCATTTAGAAATGTGCCCAATAGCCACTCTGTGAATTTAGAAGTGTGCCCAATAGCCTCTCTTCGAATTTGCATTTAGAAGTGTGCCCAATAGCCTCTCTGTGAATTTAGGAGTGCGCCCAATAGCCTCTCTTTGAAAGTTGCATTTAGAAGTGTGCCCACTAGCCTCTCTTTGAATTTAGAAGTGTGCCCAATAACCTCTCTTTGAAAGTTGCATTTAGAAGTGAGCCCAATAGCCTCTCTGTGAATTTAGAATTGAGCCCAATAGCCTCTCTGTGAATTTAGAACTGTGCCCAATAGCCTCTCCGTGAATTTAGAAGTGTGCCCAATAACCTCTCTTTAAAAGTTTCATTTAGAAGTATGCCCAATAGCCTCTTTGAAAGTTGCTTTTAGAATTGTGCCCAATAGCCTCTCTGTGAATTTAGAAGTGCGCCCAATAGCCTCTCTTTAACCTCTCTTTGAAAGTTGCATTTGGAAATGCACCCAATAGCCTCTCTGTGAATTTAGAGGTGTGCCCAATAGCCTCTCTTTGAAAGTTGCATTTAGAAGTGAGCCCAATAGCCTCTCTGTGAATTTAGAAGTGAGCCCAATAGCCTCTCTGTGAATTTAGAAGTGTGCCCAATAGCCTCTCCGTGAATTTAGAAGTGTGCGCAATAGCCTTTCTGTGAACGTTGCATTTAGAAGTGTGTCCAATAGCCTCTCTTCGAATTTCCATTTAGAAGTGTGCCCAATAGCCTCTCTGTGAATTTAGAAGTGTGCCCAATAGCCTCTCTTTGAAAGTTGCATTTAGAAGTGTGCCCAATAGCCTCTCTTTGAGAGTTGCATTTAGAAGTATGCCCAATAGCCTCGCTGTGAATTTAGAAGTGTGCCCAATAGCCTCTCTTTGAAAGTTGCATTTAGAAATTCGCCCAATAGCCTCTCTGTGATTTTAGAAGTGTGCCCAATAGCCTCTCTTTGAAAGTTGCAATTAGAAGTGAGCCCAATAGCCTCTCTATGAAAGTTGCATTTAGAAATGTGCCCAATAGCCACTCTGTGAATTTAGAAGTGTGCCCAATAGCCTCTCTGGGAATTTAGAAGTGTGCCCAATAGCCTCTCTTCGAATTTGCATTTAGAAGTGTGCCCAATATCCTCTCTGTGAATTTAGGAGTGCGCCCAATAGCCTCTCTTTGAAAGTTGGATTTAGAAGTGTGCCCAATAGCCTCTCTTTGAAAGTTGCATTTAGAAGTGTACCCACTAGCCTCTCTGTGAATTTAGAAGTGTGCCCAATAACCTCTCTTTGAAAGTTGCATTTAGAAGGGAGCCCAATAGCCTCTCTGTGAATTTAGAAGTGAGCCCAATAGCCTCTCTGTGAATTTAGAAGTGTGCCCAATAGCCTCTCCGTGAATTTAGAAGTGTGCCCAATAACCTCTCTTTGAAAGTTGCATTTAGAAGTATGCCCAATAGCCTCTTTGAAAGTTGCATTTAGAAGTGTGCCCAATAGCCTCTCTGTGAATTTAGAAGTGCGCCCAATAGCCTCTCTTTGAAAGTTGCATTTAGAAGTGTGCCCAATAGCCTCTCTTTGAAAGTTGGATTTAGTAGTGTGCCCACTAGCCTCTCTGTGAATTTAGAAGTGTGCCCAATAACCTCTCTTTGAAAGTTGCATTTGGAAATGCACCCAATAGCCTCTCTGTGAATTTAGAAGTGTGCCCAATAGCCTCTCTTTGAAAGTTGCATTTAGAAGTGAGCCCAATAGCCTCTCTGTGAATTTAGAAGTGAGCCCAATAGCCTCTCTGTGAATTTAGAAGTGTGCCCAATAGCCTCTCCGTGAATTTAGAAGTGTGCCCAATAGCCACTCTTTGAAAGTTGCCTTTAGAAGTATGCCCAATAGCCTCTCTGAAAGTTGCATTTAGATGTGTGCCCAATAGCCTCTCTGTGAATTTAGAAGTGTGCCCAATAGCCTCTCTGTGAATCTAGAAGTGTGCCCAATAGCCTCTCTTTGAAAGTTGCATTTAGAAGTGTGCCCAATAGCATCTCTTTGAAAGTTGCGTTAAGAAGTGTGCCCAATGGCCTCTCTGTGAAAGTTGCATTTAGAAGTGTGCCCAATAGCCTCTCCTTGAAAGTTGCATTTAGAAATGTGCCCAATAGCCTCTCTGTGAATTTAGAAGTGTGCACAATAGCCTCTCTTTGAAAGTTGCATTTAGAAGTGTGCCCAATAGCCTCTCTTTGAAAGTTGCATTTAGAAATGCGCCCAATAGCCTCTCTGTGAATTTAGAAGTGTGCCCAATAGCCTCTCTTTGAAAGTTGCATTTAGAAGTGAGCCCAATAGCCTCTCGATGAATTCAGAAGTGTGCCCAATTGCCTCTCTGTGAATTTAGAAGTGTGCCCAATAGCCTCTCTTTGAAAGTTGCATTTAGAAGTATGCCCAATAGCCTCTTTGAAAGTTGCATTTAGAAATGTGCCAATAGCCACTCTGTGAATTTAGAAGTGTGCCCAATAGCCTCTCTGTGAATTTAGAAGTGTGCTCAATAGCCTCTCTTCGAATTTGCATTTAGAAGTGTGCCCAATAGCCTCTCTGTGAATTTAGGTGTGCGCCCAATAGCCTTTCTTTGAAAGTTGCATTTAGAAGTGTGCCCAATAGCCTCTCTTTGAAAGTTGCATTTAGAAGTGTACCCACTAGCCTCTCTGTGAATTTAGAAGTGTGCCCAATAACGTCTCTTTGAAAGTTGCATTTAGAAGTGAGCCCAATACCTCTCTGTAAATTTATAAGTGAGCCCAATAGCCTATCTGTGAATTTAGAAGTGTGCCCAATAGCCTCTCCGTGAATTTAGAAGTGTGCCCAATAACCTCTCTTTGAAAGTTGCATTTAGAAGTATGCCCAATAGCCTCTTTGAAAGTTGCATTTAGAAGTGTGCCCAAATGCCTCTCTGTGAATTTAGAAGTGTGTCCAATAGCCTCTCTGTGAATCTAGAAGTGTGCCCAATAGCCTCTCTTTGAAAGTTGCGTTTAGAAGTGTGCCCAATGGCCTCTCTGTGAAAGTTGCATTTAGAAGTGTGCCCATTAGGCTCTCTGTGAATTTAGAAGTGTGCCCAATAGCCTCTCTTTGAAAGTTGCGATTAGAAGTGTGCCCAATAGCCTCTCTTTGAAAGTTGCATTTAGAAGTGTGCCCAATAGCCTCTCTTTGAAAGTTGCACTTAGAAGTGTGCCCATTAGCCTCTCTCTGAATTTAAAAGTATGGACAAATAGCCCCTCTGTGAATTTAGAAGTGTGCCCAATAGCCTCTCTTTGAAAGTTGCATTTAGAAATGTGCCCAATAGCCTCTCTGTGAATTTAGAAGTGTGCCCAATATCCTCTCTGTGAAAGTTGCATTTAGAAGTGTGCCCAATAGCCTCTCTTCTAATTTGCATTTAGAAGTGTGCCCAATAGACTCTCTGTGAATTTAGAAGTGTGCCCAATAGCCTCTCTTTGAAAGTTGCATTTAGAAGTGTGCCCAATAGCCTCTCTTTGAAAGTTGCATTTAGAAGTGTGCCCAATAGCCTCTCTGTGAATTTAGAAGTGTGCCCAATAGCCTCTCTTTAAAAGTTGCATTTAGAAGTGTGCCCAATAGCCTCTCTTTGAAAGTTACATTTAGAAGTGTGCCCAATAGCCTCTCTGCTGTGAATTTAGAAGTGTGCCCATTAGCCTCTCTTTGAAAGTTGCATTTAGAAATGTGCCCAATAGCCTCTCTGTGAATTTAGAAGTGTGCCCAATAGCCTCTCTGTGAATTTAGAAGTGTGCCCAATATCCTCTCTGTGAAAGTTTCATTTAGAAGTGTGCCCAATAGCCTCTCTTCGTATTTGCATTTAGAAGTGTGCCCAATAGCCTCTCTGTGAATTTAGAAGTGAGCCCAATAGCCTCTCTTTGAAAGTTGCATTTAGAAGTGTGCCCAATAGCCTCTCTTTGAGAGTTGCATTTAGAAGTATGCCCAATAGCCACACTGTGAATTTAGAAGTGTGCCCAATAGCCTCTCTTTGAAAGTTGCATTTAGAAATGCGCCCAATAGCCTCTCTGTGAATTTAGAAGTGTGCCCAATAGCCTTTCTTTGAAAGTTGCATTTAGAAGTGAGCCCAATAGCCTCTCTATGAATTTAGAAGTGTGCCCAATTGCCTCTCTGTGAATTTAGAAGTGTGCCCAATAGCCTCTCTTTGAAAGTTGCATTTAGAAGTATGCCCAATAGCCTCTTTGAAAGTTGCATTTAGAAATGTGCCCAATAGCCACTCTGTGAATTTAGAAGTGTGCCCAATAGCCTCTCTGTGAATTTAGAAGTGTGCCCAATAGCCTCTCTTCGAATTTGCATTTAGAAGTGTGCCCAATAGCCTCTCTGTGAATTTAGGAGTGCGCCCAATAGCCTCTCTTTGAAAGTTGCATTTAGAAGTGTGCCCACTAGCCTCTCTTTGAATTTAGAAGTGTGCCCAATAACCTCTCTTTGAAAGTTGCATTTAGAAGTGAGCCCAATAGCCTCTCTGTGAATTTAGAATTGAGCCCAATAGCCTCTCTGTGAATTTAGAACTGTGCCCAATAGCCTCTCCGTGAATTTAGAAGTGTGCCCAATAACCTCTCTTTGAAAGTTTCATTTAGAAGTATGCCCAATAGCCTCTTTGAAAGTTGCTTTTAGATGTGTGCCCAATAGCCTCTCTGTGAATTTAGAAGTGTGCCCAATAGCCTCTCTTTGAAAGTTGCATTTAGAAGTGTGCCCAATAGCCTCTCTTTGAAAGTTGCATTTAGAAATGCGCCCAATAGCCTCTCTGTGAATTTAGAAGTGTGCCCAATAGCCTCTCTTTGAAAGTTGCATTTAAAAGTGAGCCCAATAGCCTCTCTATGAATTCAGAAGTGTGCCCAATTGCCTCTCTGTGAATTTAGAAGTGTGCCCAATAGCCTCTCTTTGAAAGTTGCATTTAGAAGTATGCCCAATAGCCTCTTTGAAAGTTGCATTTAGAAATGTGCCAATAGCCACTCTGTGAATTTAGAAGTGTGCCCAATAGCCTCTCTGTGAATTTAGAAGTGTGCTCAATAGCCTCTCTTCGAATTTGCATTTAGAAGTGTGCCCAATAGCCTCTCTGTGAATTTAGGTGTGCGCCCAATAGCCTTTCTTTGAAAGTTGCATTTAGAAGTGTGCCCAATAGCCTCTCTTTGAAAGTTGCATTTAGAAGTGTACCCACTAGCCTCTCTGTGAATTTAGAAGTGTGCCCAATAACGTCTCTTTGAAAGTTGCATTTAGAAGTGAGCCCAATAGCCTCTCTGTAAATTTAGAAGTGAGCCCAATAGCCTATCTGTGAATTTAGAAGTGTGCCCAATAGCCTCTCGGTGAATTTAGAAGTGTGCCCAATAACCTCTCTTTGAAAGTTGCATTTAGAAGTATGCCCAATAGCCTCTTTGAAAGTTGCATTTAGAAATGCGCCCAATAGCCTCTCTGTGAATTTAGAAGTGTGCCCAATAGCCTTTCTTTGAAAGTTGCATTTAGAAGTGAGCCCAATAGCCTCTCTATGAATTTAGAAGTGTGCCCAATTGCCTCTCTGTGAATTTAGAAGTGTGCCCAATAGCCTCTCTTTGAAAGTTGCATTTAGAAGTATGCCCAATAGCCTCTTTGAAAGTTGCATTTAGAAATGTGCCCAATAGCCACTCTGTGAATTTAGAAGTGTGCCCAATAGCCTCTCTGTGAATTTAGAAGTGTGCCCAATAGCCTCTCTTCGAATTTGCATTTAGAAGTGTGCCCAATAGCCTCTCTGTGAATTTAGGAGTGCGCCCAATAGCCTCTCTTTGAAAGTTGCATTTAGAAGTGTGCCCACTAGCCTCTCTTTGAATTTAGAAGTGTGCCCAATAACCTCTCTTTGAAAGTTGCATTTAGAAGTGAGCCCAATAGCCTCTCTGTGAATTTAGAATTGAGCCCAATAGCCTCTCTGTGAATTTAGAACTGTGCCCAATAGCCTCTCCGTGAATTTAGAAGTGTGCCCAATAACCTCTCTTTGAAAGTTTCATTTAGAAGTATGCCCAATAGCCTCTTTGAAAGTTGCTTTTAGATGTGTGCCCAATAGCCTCTCTGTGAATTTAGAAGTGTGCCCAATAGCCTCTCTTTGAAAGTTCCATTTAGAAGTGTGCCCAATAGCCTCTCTTTGAAAGTTGCATTTAGAAATGCGCCCAATAGCCTCTCTGTGAATTTAGAAGTGTGCCCAATAGCCTCTCTTTGAAAGTTGCATTTAGAAGTGAGCCCAATAGCCTCTCTATGAATTCAGAAGTGTGCCCAATTGCCTCTCTGTGAATTTAGAAGTGTGCCCAATAGCCTCTCTTTGAAAGTTGCATTTAGAAGTATGCCCAATAGCCTCTTTGAAAGTTGCATTTAGAAATGTGCCAATAGCCACTCTGTGAATTTAGAAGTGTGCCCAATAGCCTCTCTGTGAATTTAGAAGTGTGCTCAATAGCCTCTCTTCGAATTTGCATTTAGAAGTGTGCCCAATAGCCTCTCTGTGAATTTAGGTGTGCGCCCAATAGCCTTTCTTTGAAAGTTGCATTTAGAAGTGTGCCCAATAGCCTCTCTTTGAAAGTTGCATTTAGAAGTGTACCCACTAGCCTCTCTGTGAATTTAGAAGTGTGCCCAATAACGTCTCTTTGAAAGTTGCATTTAGAAGTGAGCCCAATAGCCTCTCTGTAAATTTAGAAGTGAGCCCAATAGCCTATCTGTGAATTTAGAAGTGTGCCCAATAGCCTCTCGGTGAATTTAGAAGTGTGCCCAATAACCTCTCTTTGAAAGTTGCATTTAGAAGTATGCCCAATAGCCTCTTTGAAAGTTGCATTTAGAAATGTGCCCAATAGCCACTCTGTGAATTTAGAAGTGTGCCCAATAGCCTCTCTGTGAATTTAGAAGTGTGCCCAATAGCCTCTCTTCGAATTTGCATTTAGAAGTGTGCCCAATAGCCTCTCTGTGAATTTAGGAGTGCGCCCAATAGCCTCTCTTTGAAAGTTGCATTTAGAAGTGTGCCCAATAGCCTCTCTTTGAAAGTTGAATTTAGAAGTGTACCCACTAGCCTCTCTTTGAATTTAGAAGTGTGCCCAATAACCTCTCTTTGAAAGTTGCATTTAGAAGTGAGCCCAATAACCTCTCTTTGAAAGTTGCATTTGGAAATGCACCCAATAGCCTCTCTGTGAATTTAGAAGTGTGCCCAATAGCCTCTCTTTGAAAGTTGCATTTAGAAGTGAGCCCAATAGCCTCTCTGTGAATTTAGAAGTGTGCCCAATAGCCTCTCCGTGAATTTAGAAGTGTGCCCAATAGCCACTCTTTGAAAGTTGCCTTTAGAAGTATGCCCAATAGCCTCTCTGAAAGTTGCATTTAGATGTGTGCCCAATAGCCTCTCTGTGAATTTAGAAGTGTGCCCAATAGCCTCTCTGTGAATCTAGAAGTGTGCCCAATAGCCTCTCTTTGAAAGTTGCATTTAGAAGTGTGCCCAATAGCATCTCTTTGAAAGTTGCGTTAAGAAGTGTGCCCAATGGCCTCTCTGTGAAAGTTGCATTTAGAAGTGTGCCCAATAGCCTCTCCTTGAAAGTTGCATTTAGAAATGTGCCCAATAGCCTCTGTGAATTTAGAAGTGTGCACAATAGCCTCTCTTTGAAAGATGCATTTAGAAGTGTGCCCAATAGCCTATCTTTGAAAGTTGCATTTAGAAATGCGCCCAATAGCCTCTCTGTGAATTTAGAAGTGTGCCCAATAGCCTCTCTTTGAAAGTTGCATTTAGAAGTGAGCCCAATAGCCTCTCTATGAATTCAGAAGTGTGCCCAATTGCCTCTCTGTGAATTTAGAAGTGTGCCCAATAGCCTCTCTTTGAAAGTTGCATTTAGAAGTATGCCCAATAGCCTCTTTGAAAGTTGCATTTAGAAATGTGCCAATAGCCACTCTGTGAATTTAGAAGTGTGCCCAATAGCCTCTCTGTGAATTTAGAAGTGTGCTCAATAGCCTCTCTTCGAATTTGCATTTAGAAGTGTGCCCAATAGCCTCTCTGTGAATTTAGGTGTGCGCCCAATAGCCTCTCTTTGAAAGTTGCATTTAGAAGTGTGCCCAATAGCCTCTCTTTGAAAGTTGAATTTAGAAGTGTACCCACTAGCCTCTCTTTGAATTTAGAAGTGTGCCCAATAACCTCTCTTTGAAAGTTGCATTTAGAAGTGAGCCCAATAGCCTCTCTGTGAAATTAGAAGTGAGTCCAATAGCCTCTCTGTGAATTTAGAAGTGTGCCCAATAGCCTCTCCGTGAATTTAGAAGTGTGCACAATAACCTCTCTTTGAAAGTTGCATTTAGAAGTATGCCCAATAGCCTCTTTGAAAGTTGCATTTAGAAGTGTGCTCAATAGCCTCTCTGTGAATTTAGAAGTGCGCCCAATAGCCTCTCTTTGAAAGTTGCATTTAGAAGTGTGCCCAATAGCCGCTCTTTGAAAGTTGCATTTAGAAGTGTGCCCACTAGCCTCTCTGTGAATTTAGAAGTGTGCCCAATAACCTCTCTTTGAAAGTTGCATTTGGAAATGCACCCAATAGCCTCTCTGTGAATTTAGAAGTGTGCCCAATAGCCTCTCTTTGAAAGTTGCATTTAGAAGTGAGCCCAATAGCTTCTCTGTGAATTTAGAAGTGTGCGCAATAGCCTCTCTGTGAAAGTTGCATTTAGAAGTGTGTCCAATAGCCTCTCTTCGAGTTTCCATTTAGAAGTGTGCCCAATAGACTCTCTGTGAATTTAGAAGTGTGCCCAATAGCCTCTCTTTGAAAGTTGCATTTAGAAGTGTGCCCAATAGCCTCTCTTTGAGAGTTGCATTTAGAAGTATGCCCAAAAGCCTCGCTGTGAATTTAGAAGTGTGCCCAATAGCCTCTCTTTGAAAGTTGCAATTAGAAGTGAGCCCAATAGCCTCTCTATGAATTTAGAAGTGTGCCCAATTGCCTCTCTGTGAATTTAGAAGTGTGCCCAATAGCTTCTCTTCGAATTTGCATTTAGAAGTGTGCCCAATATCCTCTCTGTGAATTTAGGAGTGCGCCCAATAGCCTCTCTTTGAAAGTTTCATTTAGAAGTGTGCCCAATAGCCTCTCTTTGAAAGTTGCATTTATAAGTGTACCCACTAGCCTCTCTGTAAGTGTGCATAATAACCTCTCTTTGAAAGTTGCATTTAGAAGTGAGCCCAATAGCCTCTCTGTGAATTTAGAAGTGAGCCCAATAGCCTCTCCGTGAATTTAGAAGTGTGCCCAATAACCTCTCTTTGAAAGTTGCATTTGGAAATGCACCCAATAGCCTCTCTGTGAATTTAGAAGTGTGCCCAATAGCCTCTCTGTGAAAGTTGCATTTAGAAGTGAGCCCAATAGCCTCTCTGTGAATTTAGAAGTGAGCCCAATAGCCTCTCTGTGAATTTAGAAGTGTGCCCAATAGCATCTCTTTGAAAGTTGCATTTAGAAGTGAGCCCAATAGCCTCTCTGTGAATTTAGAAGTGAGCCCAATAGCCTCTCTGTGAATTTAGAAGTGTGCCCAATAGCCTCTCCGTGAATTTAGAAGTGTGCCCAATAGCCTCTCTTTGAAAGTTGCATTTGGAAATGCACCCAATAGCCTCTCTGTGAATTTAGAAGTGTGCCCAATAGCCTCTCTTTGAAAGTTGCATTTAGAAGTGAGCCCAATAGCCTCTCTGTGAATTTAGAAGTGAGCCCAATAGCCTCTCTGTGAATTTAGAAGTGTGCCCAATAGCCTCTCCGTGAATTTAGAAGTGTGCCCAATAGCCTCTCTTTGAAAGTTGCATTTAGAAGTATGCTCAATAGCCTCTTTGAAAGTTGCATTTAGATGTGTGCCCAATAGCCTCTCTGTGAATTTAGAAGTGTGCCCAATAGCCTCTCTGTGAATCTAGAAGTGTGCCCAATAGCCTCTCTTTGAAAGTTGCATTTAGAAGTGTGCCCAATAGCCTCTCTTTGAAAGTTGCGTTTAGAAGTGTGCCCAATGGCCTCTCTGTGAAAGTTGCATTTAGAAGTGTGCCCAATAGCCTCTCTTTGAAAGTTGCATTTTGAAATGTGCCCAATAGCCTCTCTGTGAATTTAGAAGTGTGCCCAATAGCCTCTCTTTGAAAGTTGCATTTAGAAGTGTGCCCAATAGCCTCTCTTTGAGAGTTGCATTTAGAAGTATGCCCAATAGCCTCGCTGTGAATTTAGAAGTGTGCCCAATAGCCTCTCTTTGAAAGTTGCATTTAGAAATGCGCCCAATAGCCTCTCTGTGAATTTAGAAGTGTGCCCAATAGCCTCTCTTTGAAAGTTGCATTTAGAAGTGAGCCCAATAGCCTCTCTATGAATTTAGAAGTGTGACCAATTGCCTCTCTGTGAATTTAGAAGTGTGCCCAATAGCCTCTCTTTGAAAGTTGCATTTAGAAGTATGCCCAATAGCCTCTTTGAAAGTTGCATTTTAGAAATGTGCCCAATAGCCACTCTATGAATTTAGAAGTGTGCCCAATAGCCTCTCTGTGACTTTAGAAGTGTGCCCAATAGTCTCTCTCCGAATTTGCATTTAGAAGTGTGCCCAATAGCCTCTCTGTGAATTTAGGAGTGCGCCCAATAGCCTCTCTTTGAAAGTTGCATTTAAAAGTGTGCCCAATAGCCTCTCTTTGAAAGTCGCATTTAGAAGTGTACCCACTAGCCTCTCTGTGAATTTAGAAGTGTGCCCAATAACCTCTCTTTGAAAGTTGCATTTAGAAGTGAGCCCAATAGCCTCTCTGTGAATTTAGAAGTGAGCCCAATAGCCTCTCTGTGAATTTAGAAGTGTGCCCAATAGCCTCTCCGTGAATTTAGAAGTGTGCCCAATAACCTCTCTTTGAAAGTTGCATTTAGAAGTATGCCCAATAGCCTCTTTGAAAGTTGCATTTAGAAGTGTGCCCAATAGCCTCTCTTTGAAAGTTGCATTTAGAAGTGTGTCCACGAGCCTCTCTGTGAATTTAGAAGGGTGCCCAATAACCTCTCTTTGAAAGTTGCATTTGGAAATGCACCCAATAGCCTCTCTGTGAATTTAGAGGTGTGCCCAATAGCCTCTCTTTGAAAGTTGCATTTAGAAGTGAGCCCAATAGCCTCTCTGTGAATTTAGAAGTGAGCCCAATAGCCTCTCTGTGAATTTAGAAGTTTGCCCAATAGCCTCTCCGTGAATTTAGAAGTGTGCTCAATAGCCTCTCTTTGAAAGTTGCATTTAGAAGTATGCCCAATAGCCTCTTTGAAAGTTGCATTTAGAAGTGTGCCCAAATGCCTCTCTGTGAATTTAGAAGTGTGTCCAATAGCCTCTCTGTGAATCTAGAAGTGTGCCCAATAGCCTCTCTTTGAAAGTTGCATTTAGAAGTGTGCCCAATAGCCTCTCTTTGAAAGTTGCGTTTAGAAGTGTGCCCAATGGCCTCTCTGTGAAAGTTGCATTTAGAAGTGTGCCCAATAGCCTCTCTTTGAAAGTTGCATTTAGAAGTGTGCCCATTAGGCTCTCTGTGAATTTAGAAGTGTGCCCAATAGCCTCTCTTTGAAAGTTGCGATTAGAAGTGTGCCTAATAGCCTCTCTGTGAAAGTTGCATTTAGAAGTGTGCCCAATAGCCTCTCTTTGAAAGTTGCATTTAGAAGTGTGCCCAATAGCCTCTCTTTGAAAGTTGCACTTAGAAGTGTGCCCATTAGCCTCTCTCTGAATTTAGAAGTATGGACAAACAGCCTCTCTGTGAATTTAGAAGTGTGCCCAATAGCCTCTCTTTGAAAGTTGCATTTAGAAATGTGCCCAATAGCCTCTCTGTGAATTTAGAAGTGTGCCCAATAGCCTCTCTGTGAATTTAGAAGTGTGCCCAATATCCTCTCTGTGAAAGTTGCATTTAGAAGTGTGCCCAATAGCCTCTCTTCTAATTTGCATTTAGAAGTGTTCCCAATAGCCTCTCTGTGAATTTAGAAGTGTGCCCAATAGCCACTCTTTGAAAGTTGCATATAGAAGTGTGCCCAATAGCCTCTCTGTGAATTTAGAAGTGTGCCCAATAGCCTCTCTGTAAATTTAGAAGTGTGCCCAATAGCCTCTCTTTAAAAGTTGCATTTGGAAGTGTGCCCAATAGCCTCTCTTTGAAAGTTACATTTAGAAGTGTGCCCAATAGCCTCTCTGTGAATTTAGAAGTGTGCCCATTAGCCTCTCTTTGAAAGTTGCATTTAGAAATGTGCCCAATAGCCTCTCTGTGAATTTATAAGTGTGCCCAATAGCCTCTCTATGAATTTAGAAGTGTGCCCAATAGCCTCTCTTTGAAAGTTGCATTTAGAAGTGTGCCCAATAGCCTCTCTTTGAGAGTTGCATTTAGAAGTATGCCCAATAGCCACGCTGTGAATTTAGAAGTGTGCCCAATAGCCTCTCTTTGAAAGTTGCATTTAGAAATGCGCCCAATAGCCTCTCTGTGAATTTAGAAGTGTGCCCAATAGCCTCTCTTTGAAAGTTGCATTTAGAAGTGAGCCCAATAGCCTCTCTATGAATTTAGAAGTGTGCCCAATTGCCTCTCTGTGAATTTAGAAGTGTGCCCAATAGCCTCTTTGAAAGTTGCATTGAGAAATGTGCCCAATAGCCACTCTGTGAATTTAGAAGTGTGCCCAATAGCCTCTCTGTGAATTTAGAAGTGTGCCCAATAGCCTCTCTTCGAATTTGCATTTAGAAGTGTGCCCAATAGCCTCTCTGTTAATTTAGGAGTGCGCCCAAAAACCTCTCTTTGAAAGTTGCATTTAGAAGTGTGCCCAATAGCCTCTCTTTGAAAGTTGCATTTAGAAGTGTACCCACTAGCCTCTCTTTGAATTTAGAAGTGTGTCCAATAACCTCTCTTTGAAAGTTGCATTTAGAAGTGAGCCCAATAGCCTCTCTGTGAATTTTAGAATTGAGCCCAATAACCTCTCCGTGAATTTAGAAGTGTGCCCAATAACCTCTCTTTGAACGTTGCATTTAAAAGTATGCCCAATAGCCTCTTTGAAAGTTGCATTTAGAAGTGTGCTCAATAGCCTCTCTGTTAATTTAGAAGTGCGCCCAATAGCCTCTCTTTGAAAGTTGCATTTAGAAGTGTGCCCAATAGCCTCTCTTTGAAAGTTGCATTTAAAAGTGTGCCCAATAGCCTCTCTTTGAAAGTTGCATTTAGAAGTGTACCCACTAGCCTCTCTGTGAATTTAGAAGTGTGCCCAATAACCTCTCTTTGAAAGTTGCATTTAGAAGTGAACCCAATAGCCTCTCTGTGAATTTAGAAGTGAGCCCAATAGCCTCTCTGTGAATTTAGAAGTGTGCCCAATAGCCTCTCCGTGAATTTAGAAGTGTGCCCAATAGCCTCTCTTTGAAAGTTGCATTTAAAAGTGTGCCCAATAGCCTCTCTTTGAAAGTTGCGTTTAGAAGTGTGCCCAATGGCCTCTCTGTGAAATTTGCATTTAGAAGTGTGCCCAATAGCCTCTCTTTGAAAGTTGCATTTAGAAGTGTGCCCATTAGGCTCTCTGTGAATTTTGAAGTGTGCCCAACAGCCTCTCTTTGAAAGTTGCGATTAGAAGTGTGCCTAATAGCCTCTCTGTGAAAGTTGCATTTAGAAGTGTGCCCAATAGCCTCTCTTTGAAAGTTGCATTTAGAAGTGTGCCCAATAGCCTCTCTTTGAAAGTTGCACTTAGAAGTGTGCCCATTAGCCTCTCTCTGAATTTAGAAGTATGGACAAACAGCCTCTCTGTGAATTTAGAAGTGTGCCCAATAGCCTCTCTTTGAAAGTTGCATTTAGAAATGTGCCCAATAGCCTCTCTGTGAATTTAGAAGTGTGCCCAATAGCCTCTCTGTGAATTTAGAAGTGTGCCCAATATCCTCTCTGTGAAAGTTGCATTTAGAAGTGTGCCCAATAGCCTCTCTTCTAATTTGCATTTAGAAGTGTTCCCAATAGCCTCTCTGTGAATTTAGAAGTGTGCCCAATAGCCTCTCTTTGAAAGTTGCATTTAGAAGTGTGCCCAATAGCCTCTCTTTGAAAGTTGCATATAGAAGTGTGCCCAATAGCCTCTCTGTGAATTTAGAAGTGTGCCCAATAGCCTCTCTGTGAATTTAGAAGTTTGCCCAATAGCCTCTCTTTAAAAGTTGCATTTGGAAGTGTGCCCAACAGCCTCTCTTTGAAAGTTACATTTAGAAGTGTGCCCAATAGCCTCTCTGTGAATTTAGAAGTGTGCCCATTAGCCTCTCTTTGAAAGTTGCATTTAGAAATGTGCCCAATAGCCTCTCTGTGAATTTATAAGTGTGCCCAATAGCCTCTCTATGAATTTAGAAGTGTGCCCAATATCCTCTCTGTGAAAGTTGCATTTAGAAGTGTGCCCAATAGCCTCTCTTCGAATTTGCATTTAGAAGTGTGCCCAATAGCCCCTCTGTGAATTTAGAAGTGTGCCCAATAGCCTCTCTTTGAAAGTTGCATTTAGAAGTGTTCCCAATAGCCTCTCTTTGAGAGTTGCATTTAGAAGTATGCCCAATAGCCATGCTGTGAATTTAGAAGTGTGCCCAATAGCCTCTCTTTGAAAGTTGCATTTAGAAATGCGCCCAATAGCCTCTCTGTGAATTTAGAAGTGTGCCCAATAGCCTCTCTTTGAAAGTTCCATTTAGAAGTGAGCTCAATAGCCTCTCTATGAATTTAGAAGTGTGCCCAATTGCCTCTCTGTGAATTTAGAAGTGTGCCCAATAGCCTCTTTGAAAGTTGCATTTAGAAATGTGCCCAATAGCCACTCTGTGAATTTAGAAGTGTGCCCAATAGCCTCTCTGTGAATTTAGAAGTGTGCCCAATAGCCTCTCTTCGAATTTGCATTTAGAAGTGTGCCCAATAGCCTCTCTCTTAATTTAGGAGTGCGCCCAATAACCTCTCTTTGAAAGTTGCATTTAGAAGTGTGCCCAATAGCCTCTCTTTGAAAGTTGCATTTAGAAGTGTACCCACTAGCCTCTCTTTGAATTTAGAAGTGTGTCCAATAACCTCTCTTTGAAAGTTGCATTTAGAAGTGAGCCCAATAGCCTCTCTGTGAATTTAGAATTGAGCCCAATAGCCTCTCTGTGAATTTAGAAGTGTGCCCAATAGCCTCTCCGTGAATTTAGAAGTGTGCCCAATAACCTCTCTTTGAACGTTGCATTTAGAAGTATGCCCAATAGCCTCTTTGAAAGTTGCATTTAGAAGTGTGCTCAATAGCCTCTCTGTGAATTTAGAAGTGCGCCCAATAGCCTCTCTTTGAAAGTTGCATTTAGAAGTGTGCCCAATAGCCTCTCTTTGAAAGTTGCATTTAAAAGTGTGCCCAATAGCCTCTCTTTGAAAGTTGCATTTAGAAGTGTACCCACTAGCCTCTCTGTGAATTTAGAAGTGTGCCCAATAACCTCTCTTTGAAAGTTGCATTTAGAAGTGAACCCAATAGCCTCTCTGTGAATTTAGAAGTGAGCCCAATAGCCTCTCTGTGAATTTAGAAGTGTGCCCAATAGCCTCTCCGTGAATTTAGAAGTGTGCCCAATAACCTCTCTTTGAAAGTTGCATTTAGAAGTATGCCCAATAGCCTCTTTGAAAGTTGCATTCAGAAGTGTGCTCAATAGCCTCTCTGTGAATTTAGAAGTGCGCCCAATAGCCTCTCTTTGAAAGTTGCATTTAGAAGTGTGCCCAATAGCCTCTCTTTGAAAGTTGCATTTAGAAGTGTGCCCACTAGCCTCTCTGTGAATTTAGAAGTGTGCCCAATAACCTCTCTTTGAAAGTTGCATTTGGAAATGCACCCAATAGCCTCTCTGTGAATTTAGAGGTGTGCCCAATAGCCTCTCTTTGAAAGTTGCATTTAGAAGTGAGCCCAATAGCCTCTCTATGAATTTAGAAGTGAGCCCAATAGCCTCTCTGTGAATTTAGAAGTGTGCCCAATAGCCTCTCCGTGAATTTAGAAGTGTGCCCAATAGCCTCTCTTTGAAAGTTGCATTTAGAAGTATGCCCAATAGCCTCTTTGAAAGTTGCATTTAGAAGTGTGCCCAAATGCCTCTCTGTGAATTTAGAAGTGTGTCCAATAGCCTCTCTGTGAATCTAGAAGTGTGCCCAATAGCCTCTCTTTGAAAAGTGCATTTAGAAGTGTGCCCAATAGCCTCTCTTTGAAAGTTGCGTTTAGAAAGGTGCCCAATGGCCTCTCCGTGAAAGTGACATTTAGAAGTGTGCCCAATAGCCTCTCTTTGAAAGATGCATTCAGAAGTGTGCCCATTAGGCTCTCTGTGAATTTAGAAGTGTGCCCAATAGCCTCTCTTTGAAAGTTGCATTTAGAAGTATGCCCAATAGCCTCTTTGAAAGTTGCATTCAGAAGTGTGCTCAATAGCCTCTCTGTGAATTTAGAAGTGCGCCCAATAGCCTCTCTTTGAAAGTTGCATTTAGAAGTGTGCCCAATAGCCTCTCTTTGAAAGTTGCATTTAGAAGTGTGCCCACTAGCCTCTCTGTGAATTTAGAAGTGTGCCCAATAACCTCTCTTTGAAAGTTGCATTTGGAAATGCACCCAATAGCCTCTCTGTGAATTTAGAGGTGTGCCCAATAGCCTCTCTTTGAAAGTTGCATTTAGAAGTGAGCCCAATAGCCTCTCTGTGAATTTAGAAGTGTGCCCAATAGCCTCTCCGTGAATTTAGACGTGTGCCCAATAGCCTCTCTTTGAAAGTTGCATTTAGAAGTATGCCCAATAGCCTCTTTGAAAGTTGCATTTAGAAGTGTGCCCAAATGCCTCTCTGTGAATTTAGAAGTGTGTCCAATAGCCTCTCTGTGAATCTAGAAGTGTGCCCAATAGCCTCTCTTTGAAAGTTGCATTTAGAAGTGTGCCCAATAGCCTCTCTTTGAAAGTTGCGTTTAGAAGTGTGCCCAATGGCCTCTCTGTGAAAGTGACATTTAGAAGTGTGCCCAATAGCCTCTCTTTGAAAGATGCATTCAGAAGTGTGCCCATTAGGCTCTCTGTGAATTTAGAAGTGTGCCCAATAGCCTCTCTTTGAAAGTTGCGATTAGAAGTGTGCCTAATAGCCTCTCTGTGAAAGTTGCATTTAGAAGTGTGCCCAATAGCCTCTCTTTGAAAGTTGCATTTAGAAGTGTGCCCAATAGCCTCTATTTGAAAGTTGCACTTAGAAGTGTGCCCATTAGCCTCTCTCTGAATTTAGAAGTATGGACAAACAGCCTCTCTGTGAATTTAGAAGTGTGCCCAATAGCCTCTCTTTGAAAGTTGCATTTAGAAATGTGCCCAATAGCCTCTCTGTGAATTTAAAAGTGTGCCCAATAGCCTCTCTGTGAATTTAGAAGTGTGGCCAATATCCTCTTTGTGAAAGTTGCATTTAGAAGTGTGCCCAATAGCCTCTCTTCTAATTTGCATTTAGAAGTGTGCCCAATAGCCTCTCTGTGAATTTAGAAGTGTGTCCAATAGCCTCTCTGTGAATCTAGAAGTGTGCCCAATAGCCTCTCTTTGAAAAGTGCATTTAGAAGTGTGCCCAATAGCCTCTCTTTGAAAGTTGCGTTTAGAAGTGTGCCCAATGGCCTCTCCGTGAAAGTGACATTTAGAAGTGTGCCCAATAGCCTCTCTTTGAAAGATGCATTCAGAAGTGTGCCCATTAGGCTCTCTGTGAATTTAGAAGTGTGCCCAATAGCCTCTCTTTGAAAGTTGCATTTAGAAGTATGCCCAATAGCCTCTTTGAAAGTTGCATTCAGAAGTGTGCTCAATAGCCTCTCTGTGAATTTAGAAGTGCGCCCAATAGCCTCTCTTTGAAAGTTGCATTTAGAAGTGTGCCCAATAGCCTCTCTGTGAATTTAGAAGTGCGCCCAATAGCCTCTCTTTGAAAGTTGCATTTAGAAGTGTGCCCAATGGCCTCTCCGTGAAAGTGACATTTAGAAGTGTGCCCAATAGCCTCTCTTTGAAAGATGCATTCAGAAGTGTGCCCATTAGGCTCTCTGTGAATTTAGAAGTGTGCCCAATAGCCTCTCTTTGAAAGTTGCATTTAGAAGTATGCCCAATAGCCTCTTTGAAAGTTGCATTCAGAAGTGTGCTCAATAGCCTCTCTGTGAATTTAGAAGTGCGCCCAATAGCCTCTCTTTGAAAGTTGCATTTAGAAGTGTGCCCAATAGCCTCTTTGAAAGTTGCATTTAGAAGTGTGCCCAAATGCCTCTCTGTGAATTTAGAAGTGTGTCCAATAGCCTCTCTGTGAATCTAGAAGTGTGCCCAATAGCCTCTCTTTGAAAGTTGCATTTAGAAGTGTGCCCAATAGCCTCTCTTTGAAAGTTGCGTTTAGAAGTGTGCCCAATGGCCTCTCCGTGAAAGTGACATTTAGAAGTGTGCCCAATAGCCTCTCTTTGAAAGATGCATTCAGAAGTGTGCCCATTAGGCTCTCTGTGAATTTAGAAGTGTGCCCAATAGCCTCTCTTTGAAAGTTGCGATTAGAAGTGTGCCTAATAGCCTCTCTGTGAAAGTTGCATTTAGAAGTGTGCCCAATAGCCTCTCTTTGAAAGTTGCATTTAGAAGTGTGCCCAATAGCCTCTATTTGAAAGTTGCACTTAGAAGTGTGCCCATTAGCCTCTCTCTGAATTTAGAAGTATGGACAAACAGCCTCTCTGTGAATTTAGAAGTGTGCCCAATAGCCTCTCTTTGAAAGTTGCATTTAGAAATGTGCCCAATAGCCTCTCTGTGAATTTAAAAGTGTGCCCAATAGCCTCTCTGTGAATTTAGAAGTGTGGCCAATATCCTCTTTGTGAAAGTTGCATTTAGAAGTGTGCCCAATAGCCTCTCTTCTAATTTGCATTTAGAAGTGTGCCCAATAGCCTCTCTGTGAATTTAGAAGTGTGCCCAATAGCCTCTCTTTGAAAGTTGCATTTAGAAGTGTGCCCAATAGCCTCTCTTTGAAAGTTGCATTTAGAAGTGAGCCCAATAGCCTCTCTGTGAATTTAGAAGTGAGCCCAATAGCCTCTCTGTGAATTTAGAAGTGTGCCCAATAGCCTCTCTTTGAAAGTTGCATTTGGAAATGCACCCAATAGCCTCTCTGTGAATTTAGAAGTGTGCCCAATAGCCTCTCTTTGAAAGTTGCATTTAGAAGTGAGCCCAATAGCCTCTCTGTGAATTTAGAAGTGAGCCCAATAGCCTCTCTGTGAATTTAGAAGTGTGCCCAATAGCCTCTCCGTGAATTTAGAAGTGTGCCCAATAGCCTCTCTTTGAAAGTTGCATTTAGAAGTATGCTCAATAGCCTCTTTGAAAGTTGCATTTAGATGTGTGCCCAATAGCCTCTCTGTGAATTTAGAAGTGTGCCCAATAGCCTCTCTGTGAATCTAGAAGTGTGCCCAATAGCCTCTCTTTGAAAGTTGCATTTAGAAGTGTGCCCAATAGCCTCTCTTTGAAAGTTGCGTTTAGAAGTGTGCCCAATGGCCTCTCTGTGAAAGTTGCATTTAGAAGTGTGCCCAATAGCCTCTCTTTGAAAGTTGCATTTTGAAATGTGCCCAATAGCCTCTCTGTGAATTTAGAAGTGTGCCCAATAGCCTCTCTTTGAAAGTTGCATTTAGAAGTGTGCCCAATAGCCTCTCTTTGAGAGTTGCATTTAGAAGTATGCCCAATAGCCTCGCTGTGAATTTAGAAGTGTGCCCAATAGCCTCTCTTTGAAAGTTGCATTTAGAAATGCGCCCAATAGCCTCTCTGTGAATTTAGAAGTGTGCCCAATAGCCTCTCTTTGAAAGTTGCATTTAGAAGTGAGCCCAATAGCCTCTCTATGAATTTAGAAGTGTGACCAATTGCCTCTCTGTGAATTTAGAAGTGTGCCCAATAGCCTCTCTTTGAAAGTTGCATTTAGAAGTATGCCCAATAGCCTCTTTGAAAGTTGCATTTTAGAAATGTGCCCAATAGCCACTCTATGAATTTAGAAGTGTGCCCAATAGCCTCTCTGTGAATTTAGAAGTGTGCCCAATAGTCTCTCTCCGAATTTGCATTTAGAAGTGTGCCCAATAGCCTCTCTGTGAATTTAGGAGTGCGCCCAATAGCCTCTCTTTGAAAGTTGCATTTAAAAGTGTGCCCAATAGCCTCTCTTTGAAAGTTGCATTTAGAAGTGTACCCACTAGCCTCTCTGTGAATTTAGAAGTGTGCCCAATAACCTCTCTTTGAAAGTTGCATTTAGAAGTGAGCCCAATAGCCTCTCTGTGAATTTAGAAGTGAGCCCAATAGCCTCTCTGTGAATTTAGAAGTGTGCCCAATAGCCTCTCCGTGAATTTAGAAGTGTGCCCAATAACCTCTCTTTGAAAGTTGCATTTAGAAGTATGCCCAATAGCCTCTTTGAAAGTTGCATTTAGAAGTGTGCCCAATAGCCTCTCTTTGAAAGTTGCATTTAGAAGTGTGTCCACGAGCCTCTCTGTGAATTTAGAAGGGTGCCCAATAACCTCTCTTTGAAAGTTGCATTTGGAAATGCACCCAATAGCCTCTCTGTGAATTTAGAGGTGTGCCCAATAGCCTCTCTTTGAAAGTTGCATTTAGAAGTGAGCCCAATAGCCTCTCTGTGAATTTAGAAGTGAGCCCAATAGCCTCTGTGTGAATTTAGAAGTGTGCCCAATAGCCTCTCCGTGAATTTAGAAGTGTGCTCAATAGCCTCTCTTTGAAAGTTGCATTTAGAAGTATGCCCAATAGCCTCTTTGAATGTTGCATTTAGAAGTGTGCCCAAATGCCTCTCTGTGAATTTAGAAGTGTGTCCAATAGCCTCTCTGTGAATCTAGAAGTGTGCCCAAAAGCCTCTCTTTGAAAGTTGCATTTAGAAGTGTGCCCAATAGCCTCTCTTTGAAAGTTGCGTTTAGAAGTGTGCCCAATGGCCTCTCTGTGAAAGTTGCATTTAGAAGTGTGCCCAATAGCCTCTCTTTGAAAGTTGCATTTAGAAGTGTGCCCATTAGGCTCTCTGTGAATTTAGAAGTGTGCCCAATAGCCTCTCTTTGAAAGTTGCGATTAGAAGTGTGCCTAATAGCCTCTCTGTGAAAGTTGCATTTAGAAGTGTGCCCAATAGCCTCTCTTTGAAAGTTGCATTTAGAAGTGTGCCCAATAGCCTCTCTTTGAAAGTTGCACTTAGAAGTGTGCCCATTAGCCTCTCTCTGAATTTAGAAGTATGGACAAACAGCCTCTCTGTGAATTTAGAAGTGTGCCCAATAGCCTCTCTTTGAAAGTTGCATTTAGAAATGTGCCCAATAGCCTCTCTGTGAATTTAGAAGTGTGCCCAATAGCCTCTCTGTGAATTTAGAAGTGTGCCCAATATCCTCTCTGTGAAAGTTGCATTTAGAAGTGTGCCCAATAGCCTCTCTTCTAATTTGCATTTAGAAGTGTTCCCAATAGCCTCTCTGTGAATTTAGAAGTGTGCCCAATAGCCTCTCTTTGAAAGTTGCATTTAGAAGTGTGCCCAATAGCCTCTCTTTGAAAGTTGCATATAGAAGTGTGCCCAATAGCCTCTCTGTGAATTTTGAAGTGTGCCCAATAGCCTCTCTGTAAATTTAGAAGTGTGCCCAATAGCCTCTCTTTAAAAGTTGCATTTGGAAGTGTGCCCAATAGCCTCTCTTTGAAAGTTGCATTTAGAAGTGTGTCCAATAGCCTCTCTTTGAGAGTTGCATTTAGAAGTATGCCCAATAGCCACGCTGTGAATTTAGAAGTGTGCCCAATAGCCTCTCTTTGAAAGTTGCATTTAGAAATGCGCCCAATAGCCTCTCTGTGAATTTAGAAGTGTGCCCAATAGCCTCTCATTGAAAGTTGCATTTAGAAGTGAGCCCAATAGCCTCTCTATGAATTTAGAAGTGTGCCCAATTGCCTCTCTGTGAATTTAGAAGTGTGCCCAATAGCCTCTTTGAAAGTTGCATTTAGAAATGTGCCCAATAGCCACTCTGTGAATTTAGAAGTGTGCCCAATAGCCTCTCTGTGAATTTAGAAGTGTGCCCAATAGCCTCTCTTCGAATTTGCATTTAGAAGTGTGCCCAATAGCCTCTCTGTTAATTTAGGAGTGCGCCCAAAAACCTCTCTTTGAAAGTTGCATTTAGAAGTGTGCCCAATAGCCTCTCTTTGAAAGTTGCATTTAGAAGTGTACCCACTAGCCTCTCTTTGAATTTAGAAGTGTGTCCAATAACCTCTCTTTGAAAGTTGCATTTAGAAGTGTGCTCAATAGCCTCTCTGTTAATTTAGAAGTGCGCCCAATAGCCTCTCTTTGAAAGTTGCATTTAGAAGTGTGCCCAATAGCCTCTCTTTGAAAGTTGCATTTAAAAGTGTGCCCAATAGCCTCTCTTTGAAAGTTGCATTTAGAAGTGTACCCACTAGCCTCTCTGTGAATTTAGAAGTGTGCCCAATAACCTCTCTTTGAAAGTTGCATTTAGAAGTGAACCCAATAGCCTCTCTGTGAATTTAGAAGTGAGCCCAATAGCCTCTCTGTGAATTTAGAAGTGTGCCCAATAGCCTCTCCGTGAATTTAGAAGTGTGCCCAATAGCCTCTCTTTGAAAGTTGCATTTAAAAGTGTGCCCAATAGGCTCTCTTTGAAAGTTGCGTTTAGAAGTGTGCCCAATGGCCTCTCTGTGAAATTTGCATTTAGAAGTGTGCCCAATAGCCTCTCTTTGAACGTTGCATTTAGAAGTGTGCCCATTAGGCTCTCTGTGAATTTCGAAGTGTGCCCAACAGCCTCTCTTTGAAAGTTGCATTTAGAAGTATGCCCAATAGCCTCTTTGAAAGTTGCATTTAGAAGTGTGCTCAATAGCCTCTCTGTTAATTTAGAAGTGCGCCCAATAGCCTCTCTTTGAAAGTTGCATTTAGAAGTGTGCCCAATAGCCTCTCTTTGAAAGTTGCATTTAAAAGTGTGCCCAATAGCCTCTCTTTGAAAGTTGCATTTAGAAGTGTACCCACTAGCCTCTCTGTGAATTTAGAAGTGTGCCCAATAACCTCTCTTTGAAAGTTGCATTTAGAAGTGAACCCAATAGCCTCTCTGTGAATTTAGAAGTGAGCCCAATAGCCTCTCTGTGAATTTAGAAGTGTGCCCAATAGCCTCTCCGTGAATTTAGAAGTGTGCCCAATAGCCTCTCTTTGAAAGTTGCATTTAAAAGTGTGCCCAATAGCCTCTCTTTGAAAGTTGCGTTTAGAAGTGTGCCCAATGGCCTCTCTGTGAAATTTGCATTTAGAAGTGTGCCCAATAGCCTCTCTTTGAAAGTTGCATTTAGAAGTGTGCCCATTAGGCTCTCTGTGAATTTCGAAGTGTGCCCAACAGCCTCTCTTTGAAAGTTGCGATTAGAAGTGTGCCCAAATGCCTCTCTGTGAATTTAGAAGTGTGTCCAATAGCCTCTCTGTGAATCTAGAAGTGTGCCCAATAGCCTCTCTTTGAAAAGTGCATTTAGAAGTGTGCCCAATAGCCTCTCTTTGAAAGTTGCGTTTAGAAAGGTGCCCAATGGCCTCTCCGTGAAAGTGACATTTAGAAGTGTGCCCAATAGCCTCTCTTTGAAAGATGCATTCAGAAGTGTGCCCATTAGGCTCTCTGTGAATTTAGAAGTGTGCCCAATAGCCTCTCTTTGAAAGTTGCATTTAGAAGTATGCCCAATAGCCTCTTTGAAAGTTGCATTCAGAAGTGTGCTCAATAGCCTCTCTGTGAATTTAGAAGTGCGCCCAATAGCCTCTCTTTGAAAGTTGCATTTAGAAGTGTGCCCAATAGCCTCTCTTTGAAAGTTGCATTTAGAAGTGTGCCCACTAGCCTCTCTGTGAATTTAGAAGTGTGCCCAATAACCTCTCTTTGAAAGTTGCATTTGGAAATGCACCCAATAGCCTCTCTGTGAATTTAGAGGTGTGCCCAATAGCCTCTCTTTGAAAGTTGCATTTAGAAGTGAGCCCAATAGCCTCTCTGTGAATTTAGAAGTGTGCCCAATAGCCTCTCCGTGAATTTAGACGTGTGCCCAATAGCCTCTCTTTGAAAGTTGCATTTAGAAGTATGCCCAATAGCCTCTTTGAAAGTTGCATTTAGAAGTGTGCCCAAATGCCTCTCTGTGAATTTAGAAGTGTGTCCAATAGCCTCTCTGTGAATCTAGAAGTGTGCCCAATAGCCTCTCTTTGAAAGTTGCATTTAGAAGTGTGCCCAATAGCCTCTCTTTGAAAGTTGCGTTTAGAAGTGTGCCCAATGGCCTCTCTGTGAAAGTGACATTTAGAAGTGTGCCCAATAGCCTCTCTTTGAAAGATGCATTCAGAAGTGTGCCCATTAGGCTCTCTGTGAATTTAGAAGTGTGCCCAATAGCCTCTCTTTGAAAGTTGCGATTAGAAGTGTGCCTAATAGCCTCTCTGTGAAAGTTGCATTTAGAAGTGTGCCCAATAGCCTCTCTTTGAAAGTTGCATTTAGAAGTGTGCCCAATAGCCTCTATTTGAAAGTTGCACTTAGAAGTGTGCCCATTAGCCTCTCTCTGAATTTAGAAGTATGGACAAACAGCCTCTCTGTGAATTTAGAAGTGTGCCCAATAGCCTCTCTTTGAAAGTTGCATTTAGAAATGTGCCCAATAGCCTCTCTGTGAATTTAAAAGTGTGCCCAATAGCCTCTCTGTGAATTTAGAAGTGTGGCCAATATCCTCTTTGTGAAAGTTGCATTTAGAAGTGTGCCCAATAGCCTCTCTTCTAATTTGCATTTAGAAGTGTGCCCAATAGCCTCTCTGTGAATTTAGAAGTGTGTCCAATAGCCTCTCTGTGAATCTAGAAGTGTGCCCAATAGCCTCTCTTTGAAAAGTGCATTTAGAAGTGTGCCCAATAGCCTCTCTTTGAAAGTTGCGTTTAGAAGTGTGCCCAATGGCCTCTCCGTGAAAGTGACATTTAGAAGTGTGCCCAATAGCCTCTCTTTGAAAGATGCATTCAGAAGTGTGCCCATTAGGCTCTCTGTGAATTTAGAAGTGTGCCCAATAGCCTCTCTTTGAAAGTTGCATTTAGAAGTATGCCCAATAGCCTCTTTGAAAGTTGCATTCAGAAGTGTGCTCAATAGCCTCTCTGTGAATTTAGAAGTGCGCCCAATAGCCTCTCTTTGAAAGTTGCATTTAGAAGTGTGCCCAATAGCCTCTCTTTGAAAGTTGCATTTAGAAGTGTGCCCACTAGCCTCTCTGTGAATTTAGAAGTGTGCCCAATAACCTCTCTTTGAAAGTTGCATTTGGAAATGCACCCAATAGCCTCTCTGTGAATTTAGAGGTGTGCCCAATAGCCTCTCTTTGAAAGTTGCATTTAGAAGTGAGCCCAATAGCCTCTCTATGAATTTAGAAGTGAGCCCAATAGCCTCTCTGTGAATTTAGAAGTGTGCCCAATAGCCTCTCCGTGAATTTAGAAGTGTGCCCAATAGCCTCTCTTTGAAAGTTGCATTTAGAAGTATGCCCAATAGCCTCTTTGAAAGTTGCATTTAGAAGTGTGCCCAAATGCCTCTCTGTGAATTTAGAAGTGTGTCCAATAGCCTCTCTGTGAATCTAGAAGTGTGCCCAATAGCCTCTCTTTGAAAGTTGCATTTAGAAGTGTGCCCAATAGCCTCTCTTTGAAAGTTGCGTTTAGAAGTGCCCAATGGCCTCTCCGTGAAAGTGACATTTAGAAGTGTGCCCAATAGCCTCTCTTTGAAAGATGCATTCAGAAGTGTGCCCATTAGGCTCTCTGTGAATTTAGAAGTGTGCCCAATAGCCTCTCTTTGAAAGTTGCGATTAGAAGTGTGCCTAATAGCCTCTCTGTGAAAGTTGCATTTAGAAGTGTGCCCAATAGCCTCTCTTTGAAAGTTGCATTTAGAAGTGTGCCCAATAGCCTCTATTTGAAAGTTGCACTTAGAAGTGTGCCCATTAGCCTCTCTCTGAATTTAGAAGTATGGACAAACAGCCTCTCTGTGAATTTAGAAGTGTGCCCAATAGCCTCTCTTTGAAAGTTGCATTTAGAAATGTGCCCAATAGCCTCTCTGTGAATTTAAAAGTGTGCCCAATAGCCTCTCTGTGAATTTAGAAGTGTGGCCAATATCCTCTTTGTGAAAGTTGCATTTAGAAGTGTGCCCAATAGCCTCTCTTCTAATTTGCATTTAGAAGTGTGCCCAATAGCCTCTCTGTGAATTTAGAAGTGTGCCCAATAGCCTCTCTTTGAAAGTTGCATTTAGAAGTGTGCCCAATAGCCTCTCTTTGAAAGTTGCATTTAGAAGTGAGCCCAATAGCCTCTCTGTGAATTTAGAAGTGAGCCCAATAGCCTCTCTGTGAATTTAGAAGTGTGCCCAATAGCCTCTCCGTGAATTTAGAAGTGTGCCCAATAGCCTCTCTTTGAAAGTTGCATTTGGAAATGCACCCAATAGCCTCTCTGTGAATTTAGAAGTGTGCCCAATAGCCTCTCTTTGAAAGTTGCATTTAGAAGTGAGCCCAATAGCCTCTCTGTGAATTTAGAAGTGAGCCCAATAGCCTCTCTGTGAATTTAGAAGTGTGCCCAATAGCCTCTCCGTGAATTTAGAAGTGTGCCCAATAGCCTCTCTTTGAAAGTTGCATTTAGAAGTATGCTCAATAGCCTCTTTGAAAGTTGCATTTAGATGTGTGCCCAATAGCCTCTCTGTGAATTTAGAAGTGTGCCCAATAGCCTCTCTGTGAATCTAGAAGTGTGCCCAATAGCCTCTCTTTGAAAGTTGCATTTAGAAGTGTGCCCAATAGCCTCTCTTTGAAAGTTGCGTTTAGAAGTGTGCCCAATGGCCTCTCTGTGAAAGTTGCATTTAGAAGTGTGCCCAATAGCCTCTCTTTGAAAGTTGCATTTTGAAATGTGCCCAATAGCCTCTCTGTGAATTTAGAAGTGTGCCCAATAGCCTCTCTTTGAAAGTTGCATTTAGAAGTGTGCCCAATAGCCTCTCTTTGAGAGTTGCATTTAGAAGTATGCCCAATAGCCTCGCTGTGAATTTAGAAGTGTGCCCAATAGCCTCTCTTTGAAAGTTGCATTTAGAAATGCGCCCAATAGCCTCTCTGTGAATTTAGAAGTGTGCCCAATAGCCTCTCTTTGAAAGTTGCATTTAGAAGTGAGCCCAATAGCCTCTCTATGAATTTAGAAGTGTGACCAATTGCCTCTCTGTGAATTTAGAAGTGTGCCCAATAGCCTCTCTTTGAAAGTTGCATTTAGAAGTATGCCCAATAGCCTCTTTGAAAGTTGCATTTTAGAAATGTGCCCAATAGCCACTCTATGAATTTAGAAGTGTGCCCAATAGCCTCTCTGTGAATTTAGAAGTGTGCCCAATAGTCTCTCTCCGAATTTGCATTTAGAAGTGTGCCCAATAGCCTCTCTGTGAATTTAGGAGTGCGCCCAATAGCCTCTCTTTGAAAGTTGCATTTAAAAGTGTGCCCAATAGCCTCTCTTTGAAAGTTGCATTTAGAAGTGTACCCACTAGCCTCTCTGTGAATTTAGAAGTGTGCCCAATAACCTCTCTTTGAAAGTTGCATTTAGAAGTGAGCCCAATAGCCTCTCTGTGAATTTAGAAGTGAGCCCAATAGCCTCTCTGTGAATTTAGAAGTGTGCCCAATAGCCTCTCCGTGAATTTAGAAGTGTGCCCAATAACCTCTCTTTGAAAGTTGCATTTAGAAGTATGCCCAATAGCCTCTTTGAAAGTTGCATTTAGAAGTGTGCCCAATAGCCTCTCTTTGAAAGTTGCATTTAGAAGTGTGTCCACGAGCCTCTCTGTGAATTTAGAAGGGTGCCCAATAACCTCTCTTTGAAAGTTGCATTTGGAAATGCACCCAATAGCCTCTCTGTGAATTTAGAGGTGTGCCCAATAGCCTCTCTTTGAAAGTTGCATTTAGAAGTGAGCCCAATAGCCTCTCTGTGAATTTAGAAGTGAGCCCAATAGCCTCTCTGTGAATTTAGAAGTGTGCCCAATAGCCTCTCCGTGAATTTAGAAGTGTGCTCAATAGCCTCTCTTTGAAAGTTGCATTTAGAAGTATGCCCAATAGCCTCTTTGAATGTTGCATTTAGAAGTGTGCCCAAATGCCTCTCTGTGAATTTAGAAGTGTGTCCAATAGCCTCTCTGTGAATCTAGAAGTGTGCCCAATAGCCTCTCTTTGAAAGTTGCATTTAGAAGTGTGCCCAATAGCCTCTCTTTGAAAGTTGCGTTTAGAAGTGTGCCCAATGGCCTCTCTGTGAAAGTTGCATTTAGAAGTGTGCCCAATAGCCTCTCTTTGAAAGTTGCATTTAGAAGTGTGCCCATTAGGCTCTCTGTGAATTTAGAAGTGTGCCCAATAGCCTCTCTTTGAAAGTTGCGATTAGAAGTGTGCCTAATAGCCTCTCTGTGAAAGTTGCATTTAGAAGTGTGCCCAATAGCCTCTCTTTGAAAGTTGCATTTAGAAGTGTGCCCAATAGCCTCTCTTTGAAAGTTGCACTTAGAAGTGTGCCCATTAGCCTCTCTCTGAATTTAGAAGTATGGACAAACAGCCTCTCTGTGAATTTAGAAGTGTGCCCAATAGCCTCTCTTTGAAAGTTGCATTTAGAAATGTGCCCAATAGCCTCTCTGTGAATTTAGAAGTGTGCCCAATAGCCTCTCTGTGAATTTAGAAGTGTGCCCAATATCCTCTCTGTGAAAGTTGCATTTAGAAGTGTGCCCAATAGCCTCTCTTCTAATTTGCATTTAGAAGTGTTCCCAATAGCCTCTCTGTGAATTTAGAAGTGTGCCCAATAGCCTCTCTTTGAAAGTTGCATTTAGAAGTGTGCCCAATAGCCTCTCTTTGAAAGTTGCATATAGAAGTGTGCCCAATAGCCTCTCTGTGAATTTAGAAGTGTGCCCAATAGCCTCTCTGTAAATTTAGAAGTGTGCCCAATAGCCTCTCTTTAAAAGTTGCATTTGGAAGTGTGCCCAATAGCCTCTCTTTGAAAGTTACATTTAGAAGTGTGCCCAATAGCCTCTCTGTGAATTTAGAAGTGTGCCCATTAGCCTCTCTTTGAAAGTTGCATTTAGAAATGTGCACAATAGCCTCTCTGTGAATGTATAAGTGTGCCCAATAGCCTCTCTATGAATTTAGAAGTGTGCCCAATAGCCTCTCTTTGAAAGTTGCATTTAGAAGTGTGCCCAATAGCCTCTCTTTGAGAGTTGCATTTAGAAATGCGCCCAATAGCCTCTCTGTGAATTTAGAAGTGTGCCCAATAGCCTCTCTTTGAAAGTTGCATTTAGAAGTGAGCCCAATAGCCTCTCTATGAATTTAGAAGTGTGCCCAATTGCCTCTCTGTGAATTTAGAAGTGTGCCCAATAGCCTCTTTGAAAGTTGCATTTAGAAATGTGCCCAATAGCCACTCTGTGAATTTAGAAGTGTGCCCAATAGCCTCTCTGTGAATTTAGAAGTGTGCCCAATAGCCTCTCTTCGAATTTGCATTTAGAAGTGTGCCCAATAGCCTCTCTGTTAATTTAGGAGTGCGCCCAAAAACCTCTCTTTGAAAGTTGCATTTAGAAGTGTGCCCAATAGCCTCTCTTTGAAAGTTGCATTTAGAAGTGTACCCACTAGCCTCTCTTTGAATTTAGAAGTGTGTCCAATAACCTCTCTTTGAAAGTTGCATTTAGAAGTGAGCCCAATAGCCTCTCTGTGAATTTTAGAATTGAGCCCAATAACCTCTCCGTGAATTTAGAAGTGTGCCCAATAACCTCTCTTTGAACGTTGCATTTAGAAGTATGCCCAATAGCCTCTTTGAAAGTTGCATTTAGAAGTGTGCTCAATAGCCTCTCTGTTAATTTAGAAGTGCGCCCAATAGCCTCTCTTTGAAAGTTGCATTTAGAAGTGTGCCCAATAGCCTCTCTTTGAAAGTTGCATTTAAAAGTGTGCCCAATAGCCTCTCTTTGAAAGTTGCATTTAGAAGTGTACCCACTAGCCTCTCTGTGAATTTAGAAGTGTGCCCAATAACCTCTCTTTGAAAGTTGCATTTAGAAGTGAACCCAATAGCCTCTCTGTGAATTTAGAAGTGAGCCCAATAGCCTCTCTGTGAATTTAGAAGTGTGCCCAATAGCCTCTCCGTGAATTTAGAAGTGTGCCCAATAGCCTCTCTTTGAAAGTTGCATTTAAAAGTGTGCCCAATAGCCTCTCTTTGAAAGTTGCGTTTAGAAGTGTGCCCAATGGCCTCTCTGTGAAATTTGCATTTAGAAGTGTGCCCAATAGCCTCTCTTTGAAAGTTGCATTTAGAAGTGTGCCCATTAGGCTCTCTGTGAATTTCGAAGTGTGCCCAACAGCCTCTCTTTGAAAGTTGCGATTAGAAGTGTGCCTAATAGCCTCTCTGTGAAAGTTGCATTTAGAAGTGTGCCCAATAGCCTCTCTTTGAAAGTTGCATTTAGAAGTGTGCCCAATAGCCTCTCTTTGAAAGTTGCACTTAGAAGTGTGCCCATTAGCCTCTCTCTGAATTTAGAAGTATGGACAAACAGCCTCTCTGTGAATTTAGAAGTGTGCCCAATAGCCTCTCTTTGAAAGTTGCATTTAGAAATGTGCCCAATAGCCTCTCTGTGAATTTAGAAGTGTGCCCAATAGCCTCTCTGTGAATTTAGAAGTGTGCCCAATATCCTCTCTGTGAAAGTTGCATTTAGAAGTGTGCCCAATAGCCTCTCTTCTAATTTGCATTTAGAAGTGTTCCCAATAGCCTCTCTGTGAATTTAGAAGTGTGCCCAATAGCCTCTCTTTGAAAGTTGCATTTAGAAGTGTGCCCAATAGCCTCTCTTTGAAAGTTGCATATAGAAGTGTGCCCAATAGCCTCTCTGTGAATTTAGAAGTGTGCCCAATAGCCTCTCTGTGAATTTAGAAGTTTGCCCAATAGCCTCTCTTTAAAAGTTGCATTTGGAAGTGTGCCCAATAGCCTCTCTTTGAAAGTTACATTTAGAAGTGTGCCCAATAGCCTCTCTGTGAATTTAGAAGTGTGCCCATTAGCCTCTCTTTGAAAGTTGCATTTAGAAATGTGCCCAATAGCCTCTCTGTGAATTTATAAGTGTGCCCAATAGCCTCTCTATGAATTTAGAAGTGTGCCCAATATCCTCTCTGTGAAAGTTGCATTTAGAAGTGTGCCCAATAGCCTCTCTTCGAATTTGCATTTAGAAGTGTGCCCAATAGCCCCTCTGTGAATTTAGAAGTGTGCCCAATAGCCTCTCTTTGAAAGTTGCATTTAGAAGTGTGCCCAATAGCCTCTCTTTGAGAGTTGCATTTAGAAGTATGCCCAATAGCCATGCTGTGAATTTAGAAGTGTGCCCAATAGCCTCTCTTTGAAAGTTGCATTTAGAAATGCGCCCAATAGCCTCTCTGTGAATTTAGAAGTGTGCCCAATAGCCTCTCTTTGAAAGTTGCATTTAGAAGTGAGCTCAATAGCCTCTCTATGAATTTAGAAGTGTGCCCAATTGCCTCTCTGTGAATTTAGAAGTGTGCCCAATAGCCTCTTTGAAAGTTGCATTTAGAAATGTGCCCAATAGCCACTCTGTGAATTTAGAAGTGTGCCCAATAGCCTCTCTGTGAATTTAGAAGTGTGCCCAATAGCCTCTCTTCGAATTTGCATTTAGAAGTGTGCCCAATAGCCTCTCTCTTAATTTAGGAGTGCGCCCAATAACCTCTCTTTGAAAGTTGCATTTAGAAGTGAGCCCAATAGCCTCTCTTTGAAAGTTGCATTTAGAAGTGTACCCACTAGCCTCTCTTTGAATTTAGAAGTGTGTCCAATAACCTCTCTTTGAAAGTTGCATTTAGAAGTGAGCCCAATAGCCTCTCTGTGAATTTAGAATTGAGCCCAATAGCCTCTCTGTGAATTTAGAAGTGTGCCCAATAGCCTCTCCGTGAATTTAGAAGTGTGTCCAATAACCTCTCTTTGAACGTTGCATTCAGAAGTATGCCCAATAGCCTCTTTGAAAGTTGCATTTAGAAGTTTGCTCAATAGCCTCTCTGTGAATTTAGAAGTGCGCCCAATAGCCTCTCTTTGAAAGTTGCATTTAGAAGTGTGCCCAATAGCCTCTCTTTGAAAGTTGCATTTAAAAGTGTGCCCAATAGCCTCTCTTTGAAAGTTGCATTTAGAAGTGTACCCACTAGCCTCTCTGTGAATTTAGAAGTGTGCCCAATAACCTCTCTTTGAAAGTTGCATTTAGAAGTGAACCCAATAGCCTCTCTGTAAATTTAGAAGTGAGCCCAATAGCCTCTCTGTGAATTTAGAAGTGTGCCCAATAGCCTCTCCGTGAATTTAGAAGTGTGCCCAATAACCTCTCTTTGAAAGTTGCATTTAGAAGTATGCCCAATAGCCTCTTTGAAAGTTGCATTCAGAAGTGTGCTCAATAGCCTCTCTGTGAATTTAGAAGTGCGCCCAATAGCCTCTCTTTGAAAGTTGCATTTAGAAGTGTGCCCAATAGCCTCTCTTTGAAAGTTGCATTTAGAAGTGTGCCCACTAGCCTCTCTGTGAATTTAGAAGTGTGCCCAATAACCTCTCTTTGAAAGTTGCATTTGGAAATGCACCCAATAGCCTCTCTGTGAATTTAGAGGTGTGCCCAATAGCCTCTCTTTGAAAGTTGCATTTAGAAGTGAGCCCAATAGCCTCTCTATGAATTTAGAAGTGAGCCCAATAGCCTCTCTGTGAATTTAGAAGTGTGCCCAATAGCCTCTCCGTGAATTTAGAAGTGTGCCCAATAGCCTCTCTTTGAAAGTTGCATTTAGAAGTATGCCCAATAGCCTCTTTGAAAGTTGCATTTAGAAGTGTGCCCAAATGCCTCTCTGTGAATTTAGAAGTGTGTCCAATAGCCTCTCTGTGAATCTAGAAGTGTGCCCAATAGCCTCTCTTTGAAAAGTGCATTTAGAAGTGTGCCCAATAGCCTCTCTTTGAAAGTTGCGTTTAGAAAGGTGCCCAATGGCCTCTCCGTGAAAGTGACATTTAGAAGTGTGCCCAATAGCCTCTCTTTGAAAGATGCATTCAGAAGTGTGCCCATTAGGCTCTCTGTGAATTTAGAAGTGTGCCCAATAGCCTCTCTTTGAAAGTTGCATTTAGAAGTATGCCCAATAGCCTCTTTGAAAGTTGCATTCAGAAGTGTGCTCAATAGCCTCTCTGTGAATTTAGAAGTGCGCCCAATAGCCTCTCTTTGAAAGTTGCATTTAGAAGTGTGCCCAATAGCCTCTCTTTGAAAGTTGCATTTAGAAGTGTGCCCACTAGCCTCTCTGTGAATTTAGAAGTGTGCCCAATAACCTCTCTTTGAAAGTTGCATTTAGAAATGCACCCAATAGCCTCTCTGTGAATTTAGAGGTGTGCCCAATAGCCTCTCTTTGAAAGTTGCATTTAGAAGTGAGCCCAATAGCCTCTCTGTGAATTTAGAAGTGTGCCCAATAGCCTCTCCGTGAATTTAGACGTGTGCCCAATAGCCTCTCTTTGAAAGTTGCATTTAGAAGTATGCCCAATAGCCTCTTTGAAAGTTGCATTTAGAAGTGTGCCCAAATGCCTCTCTGTGAATTTAGAAGTGTGTCCAATAGCCTCTCTGTGAATCTAGAAGTGTGCCCAATAGCCTCTCTTTGAAAGTTGCATTTAGAAGTGTGCCCAATAGCCTCTCTTTGAAAGTTGCGTTTAGAAGTGTGCCCAATGGCCTCTCCGTGAAAGTGACATTTAGAAGTGTGCCCAATAGCCTCTCTTTGAAAGATGCATTCAGAAGTGTGCCCATTAGGCTCTCTGTGAATTTAGAAGTGTGCCCAATAGCCTCTCTTTGAAAGTTGCGATTCGAAGTGTGCCTAATAGCCTCTCTGTGAAAGTTGCATTTAGAAGTGTGCCCAATAGCCTCTCTTTGAAAGTTGCATTTAGAAGTGTGCCCAATAGCCTCTATTTGAAAGTTGCACTTAGAAGTGTGCCCATTAGCCTCTCTCTGAATTTAGAAGTATGGACAAACAGCCTCTCTGTGAATTTAGAAGTGTGCAAAATAGCCTCTCTTTGAAAGTTGCATTTAGAAATGTGCCCAATAGCCTCTCTGTGAATTTAAAAGTGTGCCCAATAGCCTCTCTGTGAATTTAGAAGTGTGGCCAATATCCTCTTTGTGAAAGTTGCATTTAGAAGTGTGCCCAATAGCCTCTCTTCTAATTTGCATTTAGAAGTGTGCCCAATAGCCTCTCTGTGAATTTAGAAGTGTGTCCAATAGCCTCTCTGTGAATCTAGAAGTGTGCCCAATAGCCTCTCTTTGAAAAGTGCATTTAGAAGTGTGCCCAATAGCCTCTCTTTGAAAGTTGCGTTTAGAAGTGTGCCCAATGGCCTCTCCGTGAAAGTGACATTTAGAAGTGTGCCCAATAGCCTCTCTTTGAAAGATGCATTCAGAAGTGTGCCCATTAGGCTCTCTGTGAATTTAGAAGTGTGCCCAATAGCCTCTCTTTGAAAGTTGCATTTAGAAGTATGCCCAATAGCCTCTTTGAAAGTTGCATTCAGAAGTGTGCTCAATAGCCTCTCTGTGAATTTAGAAGTGCGCCCAATAGCCTCTCTTTGAAAGTTGCATTTAGAAGTGTGCCCAATAGCCTCTCTTTGAAAGTTGCATTTAGAAGTGTGCCCACTAGCCTCTCTGTGAATTTAGAAGTGTGCCCAATAACCTCTCTTTGAAAGTTGCATTTGGAAATGCACCCAATAGCCTCTCTGTGAATTTAGAGGTGTGCCCAATAGCCTCTCTTTGAAAGTTGCATTTAGAAGTGAGCCCAATAGCCTCTCTATGAATTTAGAAGTGAGCCCAATAGCCTCTCTGTGAATTTAGAAGTGTGCCCAATAGCCTCTCCGTGAATTTAGAAGTGTGCCCAATAGCCTCTCTTTGAAAGTTGCATTTAGAAGTATGCCCAATAGCCTCTTTGAAAGTTGCATTTAGAAGTGTGCCCAAATGCCTCTCTGTGAATTTAGAAGTGTGTCCAATAGCCTCTCTGTGAATCTAGAAGTGTGCCCAATAGCCTCTCTTTGAAAGTTGCATTTAGAAGTGTGCCCAATAGCCTCTCTTTGAAAGTTGCGTTTAGAAGTGTGCCCAATGGCCTCTCCGTGAAAGTGACATTTAGAAGTGTGCCCAATAGCCTCTCTTTGAAAGATGCATTCAGAAGTGTGCCCATTAGGCTCTCTGTGAATTTAGAAGTGTGCCCAATAGCCTCTCTTTGAAAGTTGCGATTAGAAGTGTGCCTAATAGCCTCTCTGTGAAAGTTGCATTTAGAAGTGTGCCCAATAGCCTCTCTTTGAAAGTTGCATTTAGAAGTGTGCCCAATAGCCTCTATTTGAAAGTTGCACTTAGAAGTGTGCCCATTAGCCTCTCTCTGAATTTAGAAGTATGGACAAACAGCCTCTCTGTGAATTTAGAAGTGTGCCCAATAGCCTCTCTTTGAAAGTTGCATTTAGAAATGTGCCCAATAGCCTCTCTGTGAATTTAAAAGTGTGCCCAATAGCCTCTCTGTGAATTTAGAAGTGTGGCCAATATCCTCTTTGTGAAAGTTGCATTTAGAAGTGTGCCCAATAGCCTCTCTTCTAATTTGCATTTAGAAGTGTGCCCAATAGCCTCTCTGTGAATTTAGAAGTGTGCCCAATAGCCTCTCTTTGAAAGTTGCATTTAGAAGTGTGCCCAATAGCCTCTCTTTGAAAGTTGCATTTAGAAGTGTGCCCAATAGCCTCTCTGTGAATTTAGAAGTGTGCCCAATAGCCTCTCTGTGAATTTAGAAGTGTGCCCAATAGCCTCTCTTTAAAAGTTGCATTTAGAAGTGTGCCCAATAGCCTCTCTTTGAAAGTTACATTTAGAAGTGTGCCCAATAGCCTCTCTGTGAATTTAGAAGTGTGCCCATTAGCCTCTCTTTGAAAGTTGCATTTAGAAATGTGCCCAATAGCCTCTCTGTGAATTTAGAAGTGTGCACAATAGCCTCTCTGTGAATTTAGAAGTGTGCCCAATATCCTCTCTGTGAAAGTTGCATTTAGAAGTGTGCCCAATAGCCTCTCTTCGAATATGCATTTAGAAGTGTGCCCAATAGCCCCTCTGTGAATTTAGAAGTGTGCCCAATAGCCTCTCTTTGAAAGTTGCATTTAGAAGTGTGCCCAATAGCCTCTCTTTGAGAGTTGCATTTAGAGGTATGCCCAATAGCCACGCTGTGAATTTAGAAGTGTGCCCAATAGCCTCTCTTTGAAAGTTGCATTTTGAAATGCGCCCAATAGCCTCTCTGTGAATTTAGAGGTGTGCCCAATAGCCTCTCTTTGAAAGTTGCATTTAGAAGTGAGCCCAATAGCCTCTCTATGAATTTAGAAGTGAGCCCAATTGCCTCTCTGTGAATTTAGAAGTGTGCCCAATAGCCTCTCCGTGAATTTAGAAGTGTGCCCAATAGCCTCTCTTTGAAAGTTGCATTTAGAAGTATGCCCAATAGCCTCTTTGAAAGTTGCATTTAGAAGTGTGCCCAAATGCCTCTCTGTGAATTTAGAAGTGTGTCCAATAGCCTCTCTGTGAATCTAGAAGTGTGCCCAATAGCCTCTCTTTGAAAAGTGCATTTAGAAGTGTGCCCAATAGCCTCTCTTTGAAAGTTGCGTTTAGAAGTGTGCCCAATGGCCTCTCCGTGAAAGTGACATTTAGAAGTGTGCCCAATAGCCTCTCTTTGAAAGATGCATTCAGAAGTGTGCCCATTAGGCTCTCTGTGAATTTAGAAGTGTGCCCAATAGCCTCTCTTTGAAAGTTGCATTTAGAAGTATGCCCAATAGCCTCTTTGAAAGTTGCATTCAGAAGTGTGCTCAATAGCCTCTCTGTGAATTTAGAAGTGCGCCCAATAGCCTCTCTTTGAAAGTTGCATTTAGAAGTGTGCCCAATAGCCTCTCTTTGAAAGTTGCATTTAGAAGTGTGCCCACTAGCCTCTCTGTGAATTTAGAAGTGTGCCCAATAACCTCTCTTTAAAAGTTGCATTTGGAAATGCACCCAATAGCCTCTCTGTGAATTTAGAGGTGTGCCCAATAGCCTCTCTTTGAAAGTTGCATTTAGAAGTGAGCCCAATAGCCTCTCTATGAATTTAGAAGTGAGCCCAATAGCCTCTCTGTGAATTTAGAAGTGTGCCCAATAGCCTCTCCGTGAATTTAGACGTGTGCCCAATAGCCTCTCTTTGAAAGTTGCATTTAGAAGTATGCCCAATAGCCTCTTTGAAAGTTGCATTTAGAAGTGTGCCCAAATGCCTCTCTGTGAATTTAGAAGTGTGTCCAATAGCCTCTCTGTGAATCTAGAAGTGTGCCCAATAGCCTCTCTTTGAAAGTTGCATTTAGAAGTGTGCCCAATAGCCTCTCTTTGAAAGTTGCGTTTAGAAGTGTGCCCAATGGCCTCTCCGTGAAAGTGACATTTAGAAGTGTGCCCAATAGCCTCTCTTTGAAAGATGCATTCAGAAGTGTGCCCATTAGGCTCTCTGTGAATTTAGAAGTGTGCCCAATAGCCTCTCTTTGAAAGTTGCGATTAGAAGTGTGCCTAATAGCCTCTCTGTGAAAGTTGCATTTAGAAGTGTGCCCAATAGCCTCTCTTTGAAAGTTGCATTTAGAAGTGTGCCCAATAGCCTCTATTTGAAAGTTGCACTTAGAAGTGTGCCCATTAGCCTCTCTCTGAATTTAGAAGTATGGACAAACAGCCTCTCTGTGAATTTAGAAGTGTGCCCAATAGCCTCTCTTTGAAAGTTGCATTTAGAAATGTGCCCAATAGCCTCTCTGTGAATTTAAAAGTGTGCCCAATAGCCTCTCTGTGAATTTAGAAGTGTGGCCAATATCCTCTTTGTGAAAGTTGCATTTAGAAGTGTGCCCAATAGCCTCTCTTCTAATTTGCATTTAGAAGTGTGCCCAATAGCCTCTCTGTGAATTTAGAAGTGTGTCCAATAGCCTCTCTGTGAATCTAGAAGTGTGCCCAATAGCCTCTCGTTGAAAAGTGCATTTAGAAGTGTGCCCAATAGCCTCTCTTTGAAAGTTGCGTTTAGAAGTGTGCCCAATGGCCTCTCCGTGAAAGTGACATTTAGAAGTGTGCCCAATAGCCTCTCTTTGAAAGATGCATTCAGAAGTGTGCCCATTAGGCTCTCTGTGAATTTAGAAGTGTGCCCAATAGCCTCTCTTTGAAAGTTGCATTTAGAAGTGTGCCCAATAGCCTCTCTTTGAAAGTTGCATTTAGAAGTGTGCCCACTAGCCTCTCTGTGAATTTAGAAGTGTGCCCAATAACCTCTCTTTGAAAGTTGCATTTGGAAATGCACCCAATAGCCTCTCTGTGAATTTAGAGGTGTGCCCAATAGCCTCTCTTTGAAAGTTGCATTTAGAAGTGAGCCCAATAGCCTCTCTATGAATTTAGAAGTGAGCCCAATAGCCTCTCTGTGAATTTAGAAGTGTGCCCAATAGCCTCTCCGTGAATTTAGAAGTGTGCCCAATAGCCTCTCTTTGAAAGTTGCATTTAGAAGTATGCCCAATAGCCTCTTAGAAAGTTGCATTTAGAAGTGTGCCCAAATGCCTCTCTGTGAATTTAGAAGTGTGTCCAATAGCCTCTCTGTGAATCTAGAAGTGTGCCCAATAGCCTCTCTTTGAAAGTTGCATTTAGAAGTGTGCCCAATAGCCTCTCTTTGAAAGTTGCGTTTAGAAGTGTGCCCAATGGCCTCTCCGTGAAAGTGACATTTAGAAGTGTGCCCAATAGCCTCTCTTTGAAAGATGCATTCAGAAGTGTGCCCATTAGGCTCTCTGTGAATTTAGAAGTGTGCCCAATAGCCTCTCTTTGAAAGTTGCGATTAGAAGTGTGCCTAATAGCCTCTCTGTGAAAGTTGCATTTAGAAGTGTGCCCAATAGCCTCTCTTTGAAAGTTGCATTTAGAAGTGTGCCCAATAGCCTCTATTTGAAAGTTGCACTTAGAAGTGTGCCCATTAGCCTCTCTCTGAATTTAGAAGTATGGACAAACAGCCTCTCTGTGAATTTAGAAGTGTGCCCAATAGCCTCTCTTTGAAAGTTGCATTTAGAAATGTGCCCAATAGCCTCTCTGTGAATTTAAAAGTGTGCCCAATAGCCTCTCTGTGAATTTAGAAGTGTGGCCAATATCCTCTTTGTGAAAGTTGCATTTAGAAGTGTGCCCAATAGCCTCTCTTCTAATTTGCATTTAGAAGTGTGCCCAATAGCCTCTCTGTGAATTTAGAAGTGTGCCCAATAGCCTCTCTTTGAAAGTTGCATTTAGAAGTGTGCCCAATAGCCTCTCTTTGAAAGTTGCATTTAGAAGTGTGCCCAATAGCCTCTCTGTGAATTTAGAAGTGTGCCCAATAGCCTCTCTGTGAATTTAGAAGTGTGCCCAATAGCCTCTCTTTAAAAGTTGCATTTAGAAGTGTGCCCAATAGCCTCTCTTTGAAAGTTACATTTAGAAGTGTGCCCAATAGCCTCTCTGTGAATTTAGAAGTGTGCCCAATATCCTCTCTGTGAAAGTTGCATTTAGAAGTGTGCCCAATAGCCTCTCTTCGAATATGCATTTAGAAGTGTGCCCAATAGCCCCTCTGTGAATTTAGAAGTGTGCCCAATAGCCTCTCTTTGAGAGTTGCATTTAGAAGTGTGCCCAATAGCCACGCTGTGAATTTAGAAGTGTGCCCAATAGCCTCTCTTTGAAAGTTGCATTTTGAAATGCGCCCAATATCCTCTCTGTGAATTTAGAAGTGTGCCCAATAGCCTCTCTTTGAAAGTTGCATTTAGAAGTGAGCCCACTAGCCTCTCTATGAATTTAGAAGTGTGCCCAATTGCCTCTCTGTGAATTTAGAAGTGTGCCCAATAGCCTCTTTGAAAGTTGCATTTAGTAATTTGCCCAATAGCCACTCTGTGAATTTAGAAGTGTGACCAATAGCCTCTCTGTGAATTTAGAAGTGTCCCCAATAGCCTCTCTTCGAATTTGCATTTAGAAGTGTGCGCAATAGCCTCTCTGTTAATTTAGGAGTGCGCCCAATAACCTCTCTTTGAAAGTTGCATTTAGAAGTGTGCCCAATAGCCTCTCTTTGAAAGTTGCATTTAGAAGTGTACCCACTAGCCTCTCTTTGAATTTAGAAGTGTGCCCAATAACCTCTCTTTGAAAGTTGCATTTAGAAGTGAGCCCAATAGCCTCTCTGTGAATTTAGAATTGAGCCCAATAGCCTCTCTGTGAATTTAGAAGTGTGCCCAATAGCCTCTCCGTGAATTTAGAAGTGTGCCCAATAACCTCGCTTTGAACGTTGCATTTAGAAGTATGCCCAATAGCCTCTTTGAAAGTTGCATTTAGAAGTGTGCCCAATAGCCTCTCTGTGAATTTAGAAGTGCGCCCAATAGCCTCTCTTTGAAAGTTGCATTTAGAAGTGTGCCCAATAGCCTCTCTTTGAAAGTTGCATTTAGAAGTGTGCCCACTAGCCTCTCTGTGAATTTAGAAGTATGCCCAATAACCTCTCTTTGAAAGTTGCATTTGGAAATGCACCCAATAGCCTCTCTGTGAATTTAGAAGTGTGCCCAATAGCCTCTCTTTGAAAGTTGCATTTAGAAGTGAGCCCAATAGCCTCTCTGTGAATTTAGAAGTGAGCCCAATAGCCTCTCTGTGAATTTAGAAGTGTGCGCAATAGCCTTTCTGTGATAGTTGCATTTAGAAGTGTGTCCAATAGCCTCTCTTCGAATTTCCATTTAAAAGTGTGCCCAATAGCCTCTCTGTGAATTTAGAAGTGTGCCCAATAGCCTCTCTTTGAAAGTTGCATTTAGAAGTGTGCCCAATAGCCTCTCTTTGAGAGTTGCATTTAGAATTATGCCCAATAGCCTCGCTGTGAATTTAGAAGTGTGCCCAATAGCCTCTCTTTGAAAGTTGCATTTCGAAATTCACCCAATAGCCTCTCTGTGAATTTAGAAGTGTGCCCAATAGCCTCTCTTTGAAAGTTGCAATTAGAAGTGAGCCCAATAGCCTCTCTATGAATTTAGAATTGTGTCCAATTGCCTCTCTGTGAATTTAGAAGTGTGCCCAATAGCCTCTCTTTGAAAGTTGCATTTAGAAGTATGCCCAATAGCCTCTATGAAAGTTGCATTTAGAAATGTGCCCAATAGCCACTCTGTGAATTTAGAAGTGTGCCCAATAGCCTCTCTGTGAATTTAGAAGTGTGCCCAATAGCCTCTCTTCGAATTTGCATTTAGAAGTGTGCCCAATATCCTCTCTGCGAATTTAGGAGTGCGCCCAATAGCCTCTCTTTGAAAGTTGGATTTAGAAGTGTGCCCAATAGCCTCTCTTTGAAAGTTGCATTCAGAAGTGTACCCACTAGCCTCTCTGTGAATTTAGAAGTGTGCCCAATAACCTCTCTTTGAAAGTTGCATTTAGAAGTGAGCCCAATAGCCTCTCTGTGAATTTAGAAGTGAGCCCAATAGCCTCTCTGTGAATTTAGAAGTGTGCCCAATAACCTCTCTTTGAAAGTTGCATTTAGAAGTATGCCCAATAGCCTCTTTGAAAGTTGCATTTAGAAGTGTGCCCAATAGCCTCTCTGTGAATTTAGAAGTGCGCCCAATAGCCTCTCTTAGAAAGCTGCATTTAGAAGTGTGCCCAATAGCCTCTCTTTGAAAGTTGCATTTAGAAGTGTGCCCACTAGCCTCTCTGTGAATTTAGAAGTGTGCCCAATAACCTCTCTTTGAAAGTTGCATTTGGAAATGCACCCAATAGACTCTCTGTGAATTTAGAAGTGTGCCCAATTGCCTCTCTGTGAATTTAGAAGTGTGCCCAATAGCCTCTTTGAAAGTTGCATTTAGAAATGTGCCCAATAGCCACTCTGTGAATTTAGAAGTGTGCCCAATAGCCTCTCTGTGAATTTAGAAGTGTGCCCAATAGCCTCTCTTCGAATTTGCATTTAGAAGTGTGCCCAATAGCCTCTCTTTGAAAGTTGCATTTAGAAGTATGCCCAATAGCCTCTTTGAAAGTTGCATTTAGAAGTGTGCCCAAATGCCTCTCTGTGAATTTAGAAGTGTGTCCAATAGCCTCTCTGTGAATCTAGAAGTGTGCCCAATAGCCTCTCTTTGAAAAGTGCATTTAGAAGTGTGCCCAATAGCCTCGCTTTGAAAGTTGCGTTTAGAAGTGTGCCCAATGGCCTCTCCGTGAAAGTGACATTTAGAAGTGTGCCCAATAGCCTCTCTTTGAAAGATGCATTCAGAAGTGTGCCCATTAGGCTCTCTGTGAATTTAGAAGTGTGCCCAATAGCCTCTCTTTGAAAGTTGCATTTAGAAGTATGCCCAATAGCCTCTTTGAAAGTTGCATTCAGAGGTGTGCTCAATAGCCTCTCTGTGAATTTAGAAGTGCGCCCAATAGCCTCTCTTTGAAAGTTGCATTTAGAAGTGTGCCCAATAGCCTCTCTTTGAAAGTTGCATTTAGAAGTGTGCCCACTAGCCTCTCTGTGAATTTAGAAGTGTGCCCAATAACCTCTCTTTGAAAGTTGCATTTGGAAATGCACCCAATAGCCTCTCTGTGAATTTAGAGGTGTGCCCAATAGCCTCTCTTTGAAAATTGCATTTAGAAGTGAGCCCAATAGCCTCTCTATGAATTTAGAAGTGAGCCCAATAGCCTCTCTGTGAATTTAGAAGTGTGCCCAATAGCCTCTCCGTGAATTTAGACGTGTGCCCAATAGCCTCTCTTTGAAAGTTGCATTTAGAAGTATGCCCAATAGCCTCTTTGAAAGTTGCATTTAGAAGTGTGCCCAAATGCCTCTCTGTAAATTTAGAAGTGTGTCCAATAGCCTCTCTGTGAATCTAGAAGTGTGCCCAATAGCCTCTCTTTGAAAGTTGCATTTAGAAGTGTGCCCAATAGCCTCTCTTTGAAAGTTGCGTTTAGAAGTGTGCCCAATGGCCTCTCCGTGAAAGTGACATTTAGAAGTGTGCCCAATAGCCTCTCTTTGAAAGATGCATTCAGAAGTGTGCCCATTAGGCTCTCTGTGAATTTAGAAGTGTGCCCAATAGCCTCTCTTTGAAAGTTGCGATTAGAAGTGTGCCTAATAGCCTCTCTGTGAAAGTTGCATTTAGAAGTGTGCCCAATAGCCTCTCTTTGAAAGTTGCATTTAGAAGTGTGCCCAATAGCCTCTATTTGAAAGTTGCACTTAGAAGTGTGCCCATTAGCCTCTCTCTGAATTTAGAAGTATGGACAAACAGCCTCTCTGTGAATTTAGAAGTGTGCCCAATAGCCTCTCTTTGAAAGTTGCATTTAGAAATGTGCCCAATAGCCTCTCTGTGAATTTAAAAGTGTGCCCAATAGCCTCTCTGTGAATTTAGAAGTGTGGCCAATATCCTCTTGGTGAAAGTTGCATTTAGAAGTGTGCCCAATAGCCTCTCTTCTAATTTGCATTTAGAAGTGTGCCCAATAGCCTCTCTGTGAATTTAGAAGTGTGTCCAATAGCCTCTCTGTGAATCTAGAAGTGTGCCCAATAGCCTCTCTTTGAAAAGTGCATTTAGAAGTGTGCCCAATAGCCTCTCTTTGAAAGTTGCGTTTAGAAGTGTGCCCAATGGCCTCTCCGTGAAAGTGACATTTAGAAGTGTGCCCAATAGCCTCTCTTTGAAAGATGCATTCAGAAGTGTGCCCATTAGGCTCTCTGTGAATTTAGAAGTGTGCCCAATAGCCTCTCTTTGAAAGTTGCATTTAGAAGTATGCCCAATAGCCTCTTTGAAAGTTGCATTCAGAAGTGTGCTCAATAGCCTCTCTGTGAATTTAGAAGTGCGCCCAATAGCCTCTCTTTGAAAGTTGCATTTAGAAGTGTGCCCAATAGCCTCTCTTTGAAAGTTGCATTTAGAAGTGTGCCCACTAGCCTCTCTGTGAATTTAGAAGTGTGCCCAATAACCTCTCTTTGAAAGTTGCATTTGGAAATGCACCCAATAGCCTCTCTGTGAATTTAGAGGTGTGCCCAATAGCCTCTCTTTGAAAGTTGCATTTAGAAGTGAGCCCAATAGCCTCTCTATGAATTTAGAAGTGAGCCCAATAGCCTCTCTGTGAATTTAGAAGTGTGCCCAATAGCCTCTCCGTGAATTTAGACGTGTGCCCAATAGCCTCTCTTTGAAAGTTGCATTTAGAAGTATGCCCAATAGCCTCTTTGAAAGTTGCATTTAGAAGTGTGCCCAAATGCCTCTCTGTGAATTTAGAAGTGTGTCCAATAGCCTCTCTGTGAATCTAGAAGTGTGCCCAATAGCCTCTCTTTGAAAGTTGCATTTAGAAGTGTGCCCAATAGCCTCTCTTTGAAAGTTGCGTTTAGAAGTGTGCCCAATGGCCTCTCCGTGAAAGTGACATTTAGAAGTGTGCCCAATAGCCTCTCTTTGAAAGATGCATTCAGAAGTGTGCCCATTAGGCTCTCTGTGAATTTAGAAGTGTGCCCAATAGCCTCTCTTTGAAAGTTGCGATTCGAAGTGTGCCTAATAGCCTCTCTGTGAAAGTTGCATTTAGAAGTGTGCCCAATAGCCTCTCTTTGAAAGTTGCATTTAGAAGTGTGCCCAATAGCCTCTATTTGAAAGTTGCACTTAGAAGTGTGCCCATTAGCCTCTCTCTGAATTTAGAAGTATGGACAAACAGCCTCTCTGTGAATTTAGAAGTGTGCAAAATAGCCTCTCTTTGAAAGTTGCATTTAGAAATGTGCCCAATAGCCTCTCTGTGAATTTAAAAGTGTGCCCAATAGCCTCTCTGTGAATTTAGAAGTGTGGCCAATATCCTCTTTGTGAAAGTTGCATTTAGAAGTGTGCCCAATAGCCTCTCTTCTAATTTGCATTTAGAAGTGTGCCCAATAGCCTCTCTGTGAATTTAGAAGTGTGTCCAATAGCCTCTCTGTGAATCTAGAAGTGTGCCCAATAGCCTCTCTTTGAAAAGTGCATTTAGAAGTGTGCCCAATAGCCTCTCTTTGAAAGTTGCGTTTAGAAGTGTGCCCAATGGCCTCTCCGTGAAAGTGACATTTAGAAGTGTGCCCAATAGCCTCTCTTTCAAAGATGCATTCAGAAGTGTGCCCATTAGGCTCTCTGTGAATTTAGAAGTGTGCCCAATAGCCTCTCTTTGAAAGTTGCATTTAGAAGTATGCCCAATAGCCTCTTTGAAAGTTGCATTCAGAAGTGTGCTCAATAGCCTCTCTGTGAATTTAGAAGTGCGCCCAATAGCCTCTCTTTGAAAGTTGCATTTAGAAGTGTGCCCAATAGCCTCTCTTTGAAAGTTGCATTTAGAAGTTTGCCCACTAGCCTCTCTGTGAATTTAGAAGTGTGCCCAATAACCTCTCTTTGAAAGTTGCATTTGGAAATGCACCCAATAGCCTCTCTGTGAATTTAGAGGTGTGCCCAATAGCCTCTCTTTGAAAGTTGCATTTAGAAGTGAGCCCAATAGCCTCTCTATGAATTTAGAAGTGAGCCCAATAGCCTCTCTGTGAATTTAGAGGTGTGCCCAATAGCCTCTCCGTGAATTTAGAAGTGTGCCCAATAGCCTCTCTTTGAAAGTTGCATTTAGAAGTATGCCCAATAGCCTCTTTGAAAGTTGCATTTAGAAGTGTGCCCAAATGCCTCTCTGTGAATTTAGAAGTGTGTCCAATAGCCTCTCTGTGAATCTAGAAGTGTGCCCAATAGCCTCTCTTTGAAAGTTGCATTTAGAAGTGTGCCCAATAGCCTCTCTTTGAAAGTTGCGTTTAGAAGTGTGCCCAATGGCCTCTCCGTGAAAGTGACATTTAGAAGTGTGCCCAATAGCCTCTCTTTGAAAGATGCATTCAGAAGTGTGCCCATTAGGCTCTCTGTGAATTTAGAAGTGTGCCCAATAGCCTCTCTTTGAAAGTTGCGATTAGAAGTGTGCCTAATAGCCTCTCTGTGAAAGTTGCATTTAGAAGTGTGCCCAATAGCCTCTCTTTGAAAGTTGCATTTAGAAGTGTGCCCAATAGCCTCTATTTGAAAGTTGCATTTAGAAATGTGCCCAATAGCCTCTCTGTGAATTTAAAAGTGTGCCCAATAGCCTCTCTGTGAATTTAGAAGTGTGGCCAATATCCTCTTTGTGAAAGTTGCATTTAGAAGTGTGCCCAATAGCCTCTCTTCTAATTTGCATTTAAAAGTGTGCCCAATAGCCTCTCTGTGAATTTAGAAGTGTGCCCAATAGCCTCTCTTTGAAAGTTGCATTTAGAAGTGTGCCCAATAGCCTCTCTTTGAGAGTTGCATTTAGAATTATGCCCAATAGCCTCGCTGTGAATTTAGAAGTGTGCCCAATAGCCTCTCTTTGAAAGTTGCATTTCGAAATTCACCCAATAGCCTCTCTGTGAATTTAGAAGTGTGCCCAATAGCCTCTCTTTGAAAGTTGCAATTAGAAGTGAGCCCAATAGCCTCTCTATGAATTTAGAATTGTGTCCAATTGCCTCTCTGTGAATTTAGAAGTGTGCCCAATAGCCTCTCTTTGAAAGTTGCATTTAGAAGTATGCCCAATAGCCTCTATGAAAGTTGCATTTAGAAATGTGCCCAATAGCCACTCTGTGAATTTAGAAGTGTGCCCAATAGCCTCTCTGTGAATTTAGAAGTGTGCCCAATAGCCTCTCTTCGAATTTGCATTTAGAAGTGTGCCCAATATCCTCTCTGCGAATTTAGGAGTGCGCCCAATAGCCTCTCTTTGAAAGTTGGATTTAGAAGTGTGCCCAATAGCCTCTCTTTGAAAGTTGCATTCAGAAGTGTACCCACTAGCCTCTCTGTGAATTTAGAAGTGTGCCCAATAACCTCTCTTTGAAAGTTGCATTTAGAAGTGAGCCCAATAGCCTCTCTGTGAATTTAGAAGTGAGCCCAATAGCCTCTCTGTGAATTTAGAAGTGTGCCCAATAACCTCTCTTTGAAAGTTGCATTTAGAAGTATGCCCAATAGCCTCTTTGAAAGTTGCATTTAGAAGTGTGCCCAATAGCCTCTCTGTGAATTTAGAAGTGCGCCCAATAGCCTCTCTTAGAAAGCTGCATTTAGAAGTGTGCCCAATAGCCTCTCTTTGAAAGTTGCATTTAGAAGTGTGCCCACTAGCCTCTCTGTGAATTTAGAAGTGTGCCCAATAACCTCTCTTTGAAAGTTGCATTTGGAAATGCACCCAATAGACTCTCTGTGAATTTAGAAGTGTGCCCAATTGCCTCTCTGTGAATTTAGAAGTGTGCCCAATAGCCTCTTTGAAAGTTGCATTTAGAAATGTGCCCAATAGCCACTCTGTGAATTTAGAAGTGTGCCCAATAGCCTCTCTGTGAATTTAGAAGTGTGCCCAATAGCCTCTCTTCGAATTTGCATTTAGAAGTGTGCCCAATAGCCTCTCTTTGAAAGTTGCATTTAGAAGTATGCCCAATAGCCTCTTTGAAAGTTGCATTTAGAAGTGTGCCCAAATGCCTCTCTGTGAATTTAGAAGTGTGTCCAATAGCCTCTCTGTGAATCTAGAAGTGTGCCCAATAGCCTCTCTTTGAAAAGTGCATTTAGAAGTGTGCCCAATAGCCTCGCTTTGAAAGTTGCGTTTAGAAGTGTGCCCAATGGCCTCTCCGTGAAAGTGACATTTAGAAGTGTGCCCAATAGCCTCTCTTTGAAAGATGCATTCAGAAGTGTGCCCATTAGGCTCTCTGTGAATTTAGAAGTGTGCCCAATAGCCTCTCTTTGAAAGTTGCATTTAGAAGTATGCCCAATAGCCTCTTTGAAAGTTGCATTCAGAGGTGTGCTCAATAGCCTCTCTGTGAATTTAGAAGTGCGCCCAATAGCCTCTCTTTGAAAGTTGCATTTAGAAGTGTGCCCAATAGCCTCTCTTTGAAAGTTGCATTTAGAAGTGTGCCCACTAGCCTCTCTGTGAATTTAGAAGTGTGCCCAATAACCTCTCTTTGAAAGTTGCATTTGGAAATGCACCCAATAGCCTCTCTGTGAATTTAGAGGTGTGCCCAATAGCCTCTCTTTGAAAATTGCATTTAGAAGTGAGCCCAATAGCCTCTCTATGAATTTAGAAGTGAGCCCAATAGCCTCTCTGTGAATTTAGAAGTGTGCCCAATAGCCTCTCCGTGAATTTAGACGTGTGCCCAATAGCCTCTCTTTGAAAGTTGCATTTAGAAGTATGCCCAATAGCCTCTTTGAAAGTTGCATTTAGAAGTGTGCCCAAATGCCTCTCTGTAAATTTAGAAGTGTGTCCAATAGCCTCTCTGTGAATCTAGAAGTGTGCCCAATAGCCTCTCTTTGAAAGTTGCATTTAGAAGTGTGCCCAATAGCCTCTCTTTGAAAGTTGCGTTTAGAAGTGTGCCCAATGGCCTCTCCGTGAAAGTGACATTTAGAAGTGTGCCCAATAGCCTCTCTTTGAAAGATGCATTCAGAAGTGTGCCCATTAGGCTCTCTGTGAATTTAGAAGTGTGCCCAATAGCCTCTCTTTGAAAGTTGCGATTAGAAGTGTGCCTAATAGCCTCTCTGTGAAAGTTGCATTTAGAAGTGTGCCCAATAGCCTCTCTTTGAAAGTTGCATTTAGAAGTGTGCCCAATAGCCTCTATTTGAAAGTTGCACTTAGAAGTGTGCCCATTAGCCTCTCTCTGAATTTAGAAGTATGGACAAACAGCCTCTCTGTGAATTTAGAAGTGTGCCCAATAGCCTCTCTTTGAAAGTTGCATTTAGAAATGTGCCCAATAGCCTCTCTGTGAATTTAAAAGTGTGCCCAATAGCCTCTCTGTGAATTTAGAAGTGTGGCCAATATCCTCTTGGTGAAAGTTGCATTTAGAAGTGTGCCCAATAGCCTCTCTTCTAATTTGCATTTAGAAGTGTGCCCAATAGCCTCTCTGTGAATTTAGAAGTGTGTCCAATAGCCTCTCTGTGAATCTAGAAGTGTGCCCAATAGCCTCTCTTTGAAAAGTGCATTTAGAAGTGTGCCCAATAGCCTCTCTTTGAAAGTTGCGTTTAGAAGTGTGCCCAATGGCCTCTCCGTGAAAGTGACATTTAGAAGTGTGCCCAATAGCCTCTCTTTGAAAGATGCATTCAGAAGTGTGCCCATTAGGCTCTCTGTGAATTTAGAAGTGTGCCCAATAGCCTCTCTTTGAAAGTTGCATTTAGAAGTATGCCCAATAGCCTCTTTGAAAGTTGCATTCAGAAGTGTGCTCAATAGCCTCTCTGTGAATTTAGAAGTGCGCCCAATAGCCTCTCTTTGAAAGTTGCATTTAGAAGTGTGCCCAATAGCCTCTCTTTGAAAGTTGCATTTAGAAGTGTGCCCACTAGCCTCTCTGTGAATTTAGAAGTGTGCCCAATAACCTCTCTTTGAAAGTTGCATTTGGAAATGCACCCAATAGCCTCTCTGTGAATTTAGAGGTGTGCCCAATAGCCTCTCTTTGAAAGTTGCATTTAGAAGTGAGCCCAATAGCCTCTCTATGAATTTAGAAGTGAGCCCAATAGCCTCTCTGTGAATTTAGAAGTGTGCCCAATAGCCTCTCCGTGAATTTAGACGTGTGCCCAATAGCCTCTCTTTGAAAGTTGCATTTAGAAGTATGCCCAATAGCCTCTTTGAAAGTTGCATTTAGAAGTGTGCCCAAATGCCTCTCTGTGAATTTAGAAGTGTGTCCAATAGCCTCTCTGTGAATCTAGAAGTGTGCCCAATAGCCTCTCTTTGAAAGTTGCATTTAGAAGTGTGCCCAATAGCCTCTCTTTGAAAGTTGCGTTTAGAAGTGTGCCCAATGGCCTCTCCGTGAAAGTGACATTTAGAAGTGTGCCCAATAGCCTCTCTTTGAAAGATGCATTCAGAAGTGTGCCCATTAGGCTCTCTGTGAATTTAGAAGTGTGCCCAATAGCCTCTCTTTGAAAGTTGCGATTCGAAGTGTGCCTAATAGCCTCTCTGTGAAAGTTGCATTTAGAAGTGTGCCCAATAGCCTCTCTTTGAAAGTTGCATTTAGAAGTGTGCCCAATAGCCTCTATTTGAAAGTTGCACTTAGAAGTGTGCCCATTAGCCTCTCTCTGAATTTAGAAGTATGGACAAACAGCCTCTCTGTGAATTTAGAAGTGTGCAAAATAGCCTCTCTTTGAAAGTTGCATTTAGAAATGTGCCCAATAGCCTCTCTGTGAATTTAAAAGTGTGCCCAATAGCCTCTCTGTGAATTTAGAAGTGTGGCCAATATCCTCTTTGTGAAAGTTGCATTTAGAAGTGTGCCCAATAGCCTCTCTTCTAATTTGCATTTAGAAGTGTGCCCAATAGCCTCTCTGTGAATTTAGAAGTGTGTCCAATAGCCTCTCTGTGAATCTAGAAGTGTGCCCAATAGCCTCTCTTTGAAAAGTGCATTTAGAAGTGTGCCCAATAGCCTCTCTTTGAAAGTTGCGTTTAGAAGTGTGCCCAATGGCCTCTCCGTGAAAGTGACATTTAGAAGTGTGCCCAATAGCCTCTCTTTCAAAGATGCATTCAGAAGTGTGCCCATTAGGCTCTCTGTGAATTTAGAAGTGTGCCCAATAGCCTCTCTTTGAAAGTTGCATTTAGAAGTATGCCCAATAGCCTCTTTGAAAGTTGCATTCAGAAGTGTGCTCAATAGCCTCTCTGTGAATTTAGAAGTGCGCCCAATAGCCTCTCTTTGAAAGTTGCATTTAGAAGTGTGCCCAATAGCCTCTCTTTGAAAGTTGCATTTAGAAGTTTGCCCACTAGCCTCTCTGTGAATTTAGAAGTGTGCCCAATAACCTCTCTTTGAAAGTTGCATTTGGAAATGCACCCAATAGCCTCTCTGTGAATTTAGAGGTGTGCCCAATAGCCTCTCTTTGAAAGTTGCATTTAGAAGTGAGCCCAATAGCCTCTCTATGAATTTAGAAGTGAGCCCAATAGCCTCTCTGTGAATTTAGAGGTGTGCCCAATAGCCTCTCCGTGAATTTAGAAGTGTGCCCAATAGCCTCTCTTTGAAAGTTGCATTTAGAAGTATGCCCAATAGCCTCTTTGAAAGTTGCATTTAGAAGTGTGCCCAAATGCCTCTCTGTGAATTTAGAAGTGTGTCCAATAGCCTCTCTGTGAATCTAGAAGTGTGCCCAATAGCCTCTCTTTGAAAGTTGCATTTAGAAGTGTGCCCAATAGCCTCTCTTTGAAAGTTGCGTTTAGAAGTGTGCCCAATGGCCTCTCCGTGAAAGTGACATTTAGAAGTGTGCCCAATAGCCTCTCTTTGAAAGATGCATTCAGAAGTGTGCCCATTAGGCTCTCTGTGAATTTAGAAGTGTGCCCAATAGCCTCTCTTTGAAAGTTGCGATTAGAAGTGTGCCTAATAGCCTCTCTGTGAAAGTTGCATTTAGAAGTGTGCCCAATAGCCTCTCTTTGAAAGTTGCATTTAGAAGTGTGCCCAATAGCCTCTATTTGAAAGTTGCATTTAGAAATGTGCCCAATAGCCTCTCTGTGAATTTAAAAGTGTGCCCAATAGCCTCTCTGTGAATTTAGAAGTGTGGCCAATATCCTCTTTGTGAAAGTTGCATTTAGAAGTGTGCCCAATAGCCTCTCTTCTAATTTGCATTTAGAAGTGTGCCCAATAGACTCTCTGTGAATTTAGAAGTGTGCCCAATAGCCTCTCTTTGAAAGTTGCATTTAGAAGTGTGCCCAATAGCCTCTCTTTGAAAGTTGCATTTAGAAGTGTGCCCAATAGCCTCTCTGTGAATTTAGAAGTGTGCCCAATAGCCTCTCTGTGAATTTAGAAGTGTGCCCAATAGCCTCTCTTTAAAAGCTGCATTTAGAAGTGTGCCCAATAGCCTCTCTTTGAAAGTTACATTTAGAAGTGTGCCCAATAGCCTCTCTGTGAATTTAGAAGTGTGCCCATTAGCCTCTCTTTGAAAGTTGCATTTAGAAATGTGCCCAATAGCCTCTCTGTGAATTTAGAAGTGTGCCCAATAGCCTCTCTGTGAATTTAGAAGTGTGCCCAATATCCTCTCTGTGAAAGTTGCATTTAGAAGTGTGCCCAATAGCCTCTCTTCGAATATGCATTTAGAAGTGTGCCCAATAGCCCCTCTGTGAATTTAGAAGTGTGCCCAATAGCCTCTCTTTGAAAGTTGCATTTAGAAGTGTGCCCAATAGCCTCTCTTTGAGAGTTGCATTTAGAAGTATGCCCAATAGCCACGCTGTGAATTTAGAAGTGTGCCCAATAGCCTCTCTTTGAAAGTTGCATTTTGAAATGCGCCCAATAGCCTCTCTGTGAATTTAGAAGTGTGCCCAATAGCCTCTCTTTGAAAGTTGCATTTAGAAGTGAGCCCAATAGCCTCTCTATGAATTTAGAAGTGTTCCCAATTGCCTCTCTGTGAATTTAGAAGTGTGCCCAATAGCCTCTTTGAAAGTTGCATTTAGAAATTTGCCCAATAGCCACTCTGTGAATTTAGAAGTGTGACCAATAGCCTCTCTGTGAATTTAGAAGTGTCCCCAATAGCCTCTCTTCGAATTTGCATTTAGAAGTGTGCGCAATAGCCTCTCTGTTAATTTAGGAGTGCGCCCAATAGCCTCTTTGAAAGTTGCATTCAGAAGTGTGCTCAATAGCCTCTCTGTGAATTTAGAAGTGCGCCCAATAGCCTCTCTTTGAAAGTTGCATTTAGAAGTGTGCCCAATAGCCTCTCTTTGAAAGTTGCATTTAGAAGTGTGCCCACTAGCCTCTCTGTGAATTTAGAAGTGTGCCCAATAACCTCTCTTTGAAAGTTGCATTTGGAAATGCACCCAATAGCCTCTCTGTGAATTTAGAGGTGTGCCCAATAGCCTCTCTTTGAAAGTTGCATTTAGAAGTGAGCCCAATAGCCTCTCTATGAATTTAGAAGTGAGCCCAATAGCCTCTCTGTGAATTTAGAAGTGTGCCCAATAGCCTCTCCGTGAATTTAGACGTGTGCCCAATAGCCTCTCTTTGAAAGTTGCATTTAGAAGTATGCCCAATAGCCTCTTTGAAAGTTGCATTTAGAAGTGTGCCCAAATGCCTCTCTGTGAATTTAGAAGTGTGTCCAATAGCCTCTCTGTGAATCTAGAAGTGTGCCCAATAGCCTCTCTTTGAAAGTTGCATTTAGAAGTGTGCCCAATAGCCTCTCTTTGAAAGTTGCGTTTAGAAGTGTGCCCAATGGCCTCTCCGTGAAAGTGACATTTAGAAGTGTGCCCAATAGCCTCTCTTTGAAAGATGCATTCAGAAGTGTGCCCATTAGGCTCTCTGTGAATTTAGAAGTGTGCCCAATAGCCTCTCTTTGAAAGTTGCGATTAGAAGTGTGCCTAATAGCCTCTCTGTGAAAGTTGCATTTAGAAGTGTGCCCAATAGCCTCTCTTTGAAAGTTGCATTTAGAAGTGTGCCCAATAGCCTCTATTTGAAAGTTGCACTTAGAAGTGTGCCCATTAGCCTCTCTCTGAATTTAGAAGTATGGACAAACAGCCTCTCTGTGAATTTAGAAGTGTGCCCAATAGCCTCTCTTTGAAAGTTGCATTTAGAAATGTGCCCAATAGCCTCTCTGTGAATTTAAAAGTGTGCCCAATAGCCTCTCTGTGAATTTAGAAGTGTGGCCAATATCCTCTTTGTGAAAGTTGCATTTAGAAGTGTGCCCAATAGCCTCTCTTCTAATTTGCATTTAGAAGTGTGCCCAATAGCCTCTCTGTGAATTTAGAAGTGTGTCCAATAGCCTCTCTGTGAATCTAGAAGTGTGCCCAATAGCCTCTCTTTGAAAAGTGCATTTAGAAGTGTGCCCAATAGCCTCTCTTTGAAAGTTGCGTTTAGAAGTGTGCCCAATGGCCTCTCCGTGAAAGTGACATTTAGAAGTGTGCCCAATAGCCTCTCTTTGAAAGATGCATTCAGAAGTGTGCCCATTAGGCTCTCTGTGAATTTAGAAGTGTGCCCAATAGCCTCTCTTTGAAAGTTGCATTTAGAAGTATGCCCAATAGCCTCTTTGAAAGTTGCATTCAGAAGTGTGCTCAATAGCCTCTCTGGAATTTAGAAGTGCGCCCAATAGCCTCTCTTTGAAAGTTGCATTTAGAAGTGTGCCCAATAGCCTCTCTTTGAAAGTTGCATTTAGAAGTGTGCCCACTAGCCTCTCTGTGAATTTAGAAGTGTGCCCAATAACCTCTCTTTGAAAGTTGCATTTGGAAATGCACCCAATAGCCTCTCTGTGAATTTAGAGGTGTGCCCAATAGCCTCTCTTTGAAAGTTGCATTTAGAAGTGAGCCCAATAGCCTCTCTATGAATTTAGAAGTGAGCCCAATAGCCTCTCTGTGAATTTAGAAGTGTGCCCAATAGCCTCTCCGTGAATTTAGAAGTGTGCCCAATAGCCTCTCTTTGAAAGTTGCATTTAGAAGTATGCCCAATAGCCTCTTTGAAAGTTGCATTTAGAAGTGTGCCCAAATGCCTCTCTGTGAATTTAGAAGTGTGTCCAATAGCCTCTCTGTGAATCTAGAAGTGTGCCCAATAGCCTCTCTTTGAAAGTTGCATTTAGAAGTGTGCCCAATAGCCTCTCTTTGAAAGTTGCGTTTAGAAGTGTGCCCAATGGCCTCTCCGTGAAAGTGACATTTAGAAGTGTGCCCAATAGCCTCTCTTTGAAAGATGCATTCAGAAGTGTGCCCATTAGGCTCTCTGTGAATTTAGAAGTGTGCCCAATAGCCTCTCTTTGAAAGTTGCGATTAGAAGTGTGCCTAATAGCCTCTCTGTGAAAGTTGCATTTAGAAGTGTGCCCAATAGCCTCTCTTTGAAAGTTGCATTTAGAAGTGTGCCCAATAGCCTCTATTTGAAAGTTGCACTTAGAAGTGTGCCCATTAGCCTCTCTCTGAATTTAGAAGTATGGACAAACAGCCTCTCTGTGAATTTAGAAGTGTGCCCAATAGCCTCTCTTTGAAAGTTGCATTTAGAAATGTGCCCAATAGCCTCTCTGTGAATTTAAAAGTGTGCCCAATAGCCTCTCTGTGAATTTAGAAGTGTGGCCAATATCCTCTTTGTGAAAGTTGCATTTAGAAGTGTGCCCAATAGCCTCTCTTCTAATTTGCATTTAGAAGTGTGCCCAATAGCCTCTCTGTGAATTTAGAAGTGTGCCCAATAGCCTCTCTTTGAAAGTTGCATTTAGAAGTGTGCCCAATAGCCTCTCTTTGAAAGTTGCATTTAGAAGTGTGCCCAATAGCCTCTCTGTGAATTTAGAAGTGTGCCCAATAGCCTCTCTGTGAATTTAGAAGTGTGCCCAATAGCCTCTCTTTAAAAGTTGCATTTAGAAGTGTGCCCAATAGCCTCTCTTTGAAAGTTACATTTAGAAGTGTGCCCAATAGCCTCTCTGTGAATTTAGAAGTGTGCCCATTAGCCTCTCTTTGAAAGTTGCATTTAGAAATGTGCCCAATAGCCTCTCTGTGAATTTAGAAGTGTGCCCAATAGCCTCTCTGTGAATTTAGAAGTGTGCCCAATATCCTCTCTGTGAAAGTTGCATTTAGAAGTGTGCCCAATAGCCTCTCTTCGAATATGCATTTAGAAGTGTGCCCAATAGCCCCTCTGTGAATTTAGAAGTGTGCCCAATAGCCTCTCTTTGAAAGTTGCATTTAGAAGTGTGCCCAATAGCCTCTCTTTGAGAGTTGCATTTAGAAGTATGCCCAATAGCCACGCTGTGAATTTAGAAGTGTGCCCAATAGCCTCTCTTTGAAAGTTGCATTTTGAAATGCGCCCAATAGCCTCTCTGTGAATTTAGAAGTGTGCCCAATAGCCTCTCTTTGAAAGTTGCATTTAGAAGTGAGCCCAATAGCCTCTCTATGAATTTAGAAGTGTGCCCAATTGCCTCTCTGTGAATTTAGAAGTGTGCCCAATAGCCTCTTTGAAAGTTGCATTTAGAAATTTGCCCAATAGCCACTCTGTGAATTTAGAAGTGTGACCAATAGCCTCTCTGTGAATTTAGAAGTGTCCCCAATAGCCTCTCTTCGAATTTGCATTTAGAAGTGTGCGCAATAGCCTCTCTGTTAATTTAGGAGTGCTCCCAATAACCTCTCTTTGAAAGTTGCATTTAGAAGTGTGCCCAATAGCCTCTCTTTGAAAGTTGCATTTAGAAGTGTACCCACTAGCCTCTCTTTGAATTTAGAAGTGTGCCCAATAACCTCTCTTTGAAAGTTGCATTTAGAAGTGAGCCCAATAGCCTCTCTGTGAATTTAGAATTGAGCCCAATAGCCTCTCTGTGAATTTAGAAGTGTGCCCAATAGCCTCTCCGTGAATTTAGAAGTGTGCCCAATAACCTCGCTTTGAACGTTGCATTTAGAAGTATGCCCAATAGCCTCTTTGAAAGTTGCATTTAGAAGTGTGCCCAATAGCCTCTCTGTGAATTTAGAAGTGCGCCCAATAGCCTCTCTTTGAAAGTTGCATTTAGAAGTGTGCCCAATAGCCTCTCTTTGAAAGTTGCATTTAGAAGTGTGCCCACTAGCCTCTCTGTAAATTTAGAAGTATGCCCAATAACCTCTCTTTGAAAGTTGCATTTGGAAATGCACCCAATAGCCTCTCTGTGAATTTAGAAGTGTGCCCAATAGCCTCTCTTCGAATTTGCATTTAGAAGTGTGCCCAATATCCTCTCTGTGAATTTAGGAGTGCGCCCAATAGCCTCTCTTTGAAAGTTGGATTTAGAAGTGTGCCCAATAGCCTCTCTTTGAAAGTTGCATTCAGAAGTGTACCCACTAGCCTCTCTGTGAATTTAGAAGTGTGCCCAATAACCTCTCTTTGAAAGTTGCATTTAGAAGTGAGCCCAATAGCCTCTCTGTGAATTTAGAAGTGAGCCCAATAGCCTCTCTGTGAATTTAGAAGTGTGCCCAATAACCTCTCTTTGAAAGTTGCATTTAGAAGTATGCCCAATAGCCTCTTTGAAAGTTGCATTTAGAAGTGTGCCCAATAGCCTCTCTGTGAATTTAGAAGTGCGCCCAATAGCCTCTCTTAGAAAGCTGCATTTAGAAGTGTGCCCAATAGCCTCTCTTTGAAAGTTGCATTTAGAAGTGTGCCCACTAGCCTCTCTGTGAATTTAGAAGTGTGCCCAATAACCTCTCTTTGAAAGTTGCGTTTGGAAATGCACCCAATAGACTCTCTGTGAATTTAGAAGTGTGCCCAATTGCCTCTCTGTGAATTTAGAAGTGTGCCCAATAGCCTCTTTGAAAGTTGCATTTAGAAATGTGCCCAATAGCCACTCTGTGAATTTAGAAGTGTGCCCAATAGCCTCTCTGTGAATTTAGAAGTGTGCCCAATAGCCTCTCTTCGAATTTGCATTTAGAAGTGTGCCCAATAGCCTCTCTGTTAATTTAGGAGTGCGCCCAATAACCTCTCTTTGAAAGTTGCATTTAGAAGTGTGCCCAATAGCCTCTCTTTGAAAGTTGCATTTAGAAGTGTACCCACTAGCCTCTCTTTGAATTTAGAAGTGTGTCCAATAACCTCTCTTTGAAAGTTGCATTTAGAAGTGAGCCCAATAGCCTCTATGTGAATTTAGAATTGAGCCCAATAGCCTCTCTGTGAATTTAGAAGTGTGCCCAATAGCCTCTCCGTGAATTTAGAAGTGTGCCCAATAACCTCTCTTTGAACGTTGCATTTAGAAGTATGCCCAATAGCCTCTTTGAAAGTTGCATTTAGAAGTGTGCTCAATAGCCTCTCTGTGAATTTAGAAGTGCGCCCAATAGCCTCTCTTTGAAAGTTGCATTTAGAAGTGTGCCCAATAGCCTCTCTTTGAGTTGCATTTAAAAGTGTGCCCAATAGCCTCTCTTTGAAAGTTGCATTTAGAAGTGTACCCACTAGCCTCTCTGTGAATTTAGAAGTGTGCCCAATAACCTCTCTTTGAAAGTTGAATTTAGAAGTGAACCCAATAGCCTCTCTGTGAATTTAGAAGTGAGCCCAATAGCCTCTCTGTGAATTTAGAAGTGTGCCCAATAGCCTCTCCGTGAATTTAGAAGTGTGCCCAATAACCACTCTTTGAAAGTTGCATTTAGAAGTATGCCCAATAGCCTCTTTGAAAGTTGCATTCAGAAGTGTGCTCAATAGCCTCTCTGTGAATTTAGAAGTGCGCCCAATAGCCTCTCTTTGAAAGTTGCATTTAGAAGTGTGCCCAATAGCCTCTCTTTGAAAGTTGCATTTAGAAGTGTGCCCACTAGCCTCTCTGTGAATTTAGAAGTGTGCCCAATAACCTCTCTTTGAAAGTTGCATTTGGAAATGCACCCAATAGCCTCTCTGTGAATTTAGAGGTGTGCCCAATAGCCTCTCTTTGAAAGTTGCATTTAGAAGTGAGCCCAATAGCCTCTCTATGAATTTAGAAGTGAGCCCAATAGCCTCTCTGTGAATTTAGAAGTGTGCCCAATAGCCTCTCCGTGAATTTAGAAGTGTGCCCAATAGCCTCTTTGAAAGTTGCATTTAGAAGTGTGCCCAAATGCCTCTCTGTGAATTTAGACGTGTGTCCAATAGCCTCTCTGTGAATCTAGAAGTGTGCCCAATAGCCTCCCTTTGAAAGTTGCATTTAGAAGTGTGCCCAATAGCCTCTCTTTGAAAGTTGCGTTTAGAAGTGTGCCCAATGGCCTCTCCATGAAAGTGACATTTAGAGGTGTGCCCAATAGCCTCTCTTTGAAAGATGCATTCAGAAGTGTGCCCATTAGGCTCTCTGTGAATTTAGAAGTGTGCCCAATAGCCTCTCTTTGAAAGTGTCATTTAGAAGTATGCCCAATAGCCTCTTTGAAAGTTGCATTCAGAAGTGTGCTCAATAGCCTCTCTGTGAATTTAGAAGTGCGCCCAATAGCCTCTCTTTGAAAGTTGCATTTAGAAGTGTGCCCACTAGCCTCTCTGTGAATTTAGAAGTGTGCCCAAAAGCCTCTCTTTGAAAGTTGCATTTAGAAGTGAGCCCAATAGCCTCTCTATGAATTTAGAAGTGAGCCCAATAGCCTCTCTGTGAATTTAGAAGTGTGCCCAATAGCCTCTCCGTGAATTTAGAAGTGTGCCCAATAGCCTCTCTTTGAAAGTTGCATTCAGAAGTATGCCCAATAGCCTCTTTGAAAGTTGCATTTAGAAGTGTGCCCAAATGCCTCTCTGTGAATTTAGAAGTGTGTCCAATAGCCTCTCTGTGAATCTAGAAGTGTGCCCAATAGCCTCTCTTTGAAAGTTGCATTTAGAAGTGTGCCCAATAGCCTCTCTTTGAAAGTTGCGTTTAGAAGTGTGCCCAATGGCCTCTCCGTGAAAGTGACATTTAGAAGTGTGCCCAATAGCCTCTCTTTGAAAGATGCATTCAGAAGTGTGCCCATTAGGCTCTCTGTGAATTTAGAAGTGTGCCCAATAGCCTCTCTTTGAAAGTTGCGATTCGAAGTGTGCCTAATAGCCTCTCTGTGAAAGTTGCATTTAGAAGTGTGCCCAATAGCCTCTCTTTGAAAGTTGCATTTAGAAGTGTGCCCAATAGCCTCTATTTGAAAGTTGCACTTAGAAGTGTGCCCATTAGCCTCTCTCTGAATTTAGAAGTATGGACAAACAGCCTCTCTGTGAATTTAGAAGTGTGCAAAATAGCCTCTCTTTGAAAGTTGCATTTAGAAATGTGCCCAATAGCCTCTCTGTGAATTTAAAAGTGTGCCCAATAGCCTCTCTGTGAATTTAGAAGTGTGGCCAATATCCTCTTTGTGAAAGTTGCATTTAGAAGTGTGCCCAATAGCCTCTCTTCTAATTTGCATTTAGAAGTGTGCCCAATAGCCTCTCTGTGAATTTAGAAGTGTGTCCAATAGCCTCTCTGTGAATCTAGAAGTGTGCCCAATAGCCTCTCTTTGAAAAGTGCATTTAGAAGTGTGCCCAATAGCCTCTCTTTGAAAGTTGCGTTTAGAAGTGTGCCCAATGGCCTCTCCGTGAAAGTGACATTTAGAAGTGTGCCCAATAGCCTCTCTTTCAAAGATGCATTCAGAAGTGTGCCCATTAGGCTCTCTGTGAATTTAGAAGTGTGCCCAATAGCCTCTCTTTGAAAGTTGCATTTAGAAGTATGCCCAATAGCCTCTTTGAAAGTTGCATTCAGAAGTGTGCTCAATAGCCTCTCTGTGAATTTAGAAGTGCGCCCAATAGCCTCTCTTTGAAAGTTGCATTTAGAAGTGTGCCCAATAGCCTCTCTTTGAAAGTTGCATTTAGAAGTTTGCCCACTAGCCTCTCTGTGAATTTAGAAGTGTGCCCAATAACCTCTCTTTGAAAGTTGCATTTGGAAATGCACCCAATAGCCTCTCTGTGAATTTAGAGGTGTGCCCAATAGCCTCTCTTTGAAAGTTGCATTTAGAAGTGAGCCCAATAGCCTCTCTATGAATTTAGAAGTGAGCCCAATAGCCTCTCTGTGAATTTAGAGGTGTGCCCAATAGCCTCTCCGTGAATTTAGAAGTGTGCCCAATAGCCTCTCTTTGAAAGTTGCATTTAGAAGTATGCCCAATAGCCTCTTTGAAAGTTGCATTTAGAAGTGTGCCCAAATGCCTCTCTGTGAATTTAGAAGTGTGTCCAATAGCCTCTCTGTGAATCTAGAAGTGTGCCCAATAGCCTCTCTTTGAAAGTTGCATTTAGAAGTGTGCCCAATAGCCTCTCTTTGAAAGTTGCGTTTAGAAGTGTGCCCAATGGCCTCTCCGTGAAAGTGACATTTAGAAGTGTGCCCAATAGCCTCTCTTTGAAAGATGCATTCAGAAGTGTGCCCATTAGGCTCTCTGTGAATTTAGAAGTGTGCCCAATAGCCTCTCTTTGAAAGTTGCGATTAGAAGTGTGCCTAATAGCCTCTCTGTGAAAGTTGCATTTAGAAGTGTGCCCAATAGCCTCTCTTTGAAAGTTGCATTTAGAAGTGTGCCCAATAGCCTCTATTTGAAAGTTGCATTTAGAAATGTGCCCAATAGCCTCTCTGTGAATTTAAAAGTGTGCCCAATAGCCTCTCTGTGAATTTAGAAGTGTGGCCAATATCCTCTTTGTGAAAGTTGCATTTAGAAGTGTGCCCAATAGCCTCTCTTCTAATTTGCATTTAAAAGTGTGCCCAATAGCCTCTCTGTGAATTTAGAAGTGTGCCCAATAGCCTCTCTTTGAAAGTTGCATTTAGAAGTGTGCCCAATAGCCTCTCTTTGAGAGTTGCATTTAGAATTATGCCCAATAGCCTCGCTGTGAATTTAGAAGTGTGCCCAATAGCCTCTCTTTGAAAGTTGCATTTCGAAATTCACCCAATAGCCTCTCTGTGAATTTAGAAGTGTGCCCAATAGCCTCTCTTTGAAAGTTGCAATTAGAAGTGAGCCCAATAGCCTCTCTATGAATTTAGAATTGTGTCCAATTGCCTCTCTGTGAATTTAGAAGTGTGCCCAATAGCCTCTCTTTGAAAGTTGCATTTAGAAGTATGCCCAATAGCCTCTATGAAAGTTGCATTTAGAAATGTGCCCAATAGCCACTCTGTGAATTTAGAAGTGTGCCCAATAGCCTCTCTGTGAATTTAGAAGTGTGCCCAATAGCCTCTCTTCGAATTTGCATTTAGAAGTGTGCCCAATATCCTCTCTGCGAATTTAGGAGTGCGCCCAATAGCCTCTCTTTGAAAGTTGGATTTAGAAGTGTGCCCAATAGCCTCTCTTTGAAAGTTGCATTCAGAAGTGTACCCACTAGCCTCTCTGTGAATTTAGAAGTGTGCCCAATAACCTCTCTTTGAAAGTTGCATTTAGAAGTGAGCCCAATAGCCTCTCTGTGAATTTAGAAGTGAGCCCAATAGCCTCTCTGTGAATTTAGAAGTGTGCCCAATAACCTCTCTTTGAAAGTTGCATTTAGAAGTATGCCCAATAGCCTCTTTGAAAGTTGCATTTAGAAGTGTGCCCAATAGCCTCTCTGTGAATTTAGAAGTGCGCCCAATAGCCTCTCTTAGAAAGCTGCATTTAGAAGTGTGCCCAATAGCCTCTCTTTGAAAGTTGCATTTAGAAGTGTGCCCACTAGCCTCTCTGTGAATTTAGAAGTGTGCCCAATAACCTCTCTTTGAAAGTTGCATTTGGAAATGCACCCAATAGACTCTCTGTGAATTTAGAAGTGTGCCCAATTGCCTCTCTGTGAATTTAGAAGTGTGCCCAATAGCCTCTTTGAAAGTTGCATTTAGAAATGTGCCCAATAGCCACTCTGTGAATTTAGAAGTGTGCCCAATAGCCTCTCTGTGAATTTAGAAGTGTGCCCAATAGCCTCTCTTCGAATTTGCATTTAGAAGTGTGCCCAATAGCCTCTCTTTGAAAGTTGCATTTAGAAGTATGCCCAATAGCCTCTTTGAAAGTTGCATTTAGAAGTGTGCCCAAATGCCTCTCTGTGAATTTAGAAGTGTGTCCAATAGCCTCTCTGTGAATCTAGAAGTGTGCCCAATAGCCTCTCTTTGAAAAGTGCATTTAGAAGTGTGCCCAATAGCCTCGCTTTGAAAGTTGCGTTTAGAAGTGTGCCCAATGGCCTCTCCGTGAAAGTGACATTTAGAAGTGTGCCCAATAGCCTCTCTTTGAAAGATGCATTCAGAAGTGTGCCCATTAGGCTCTCTGTGAATTTAGAAGTGTGCCCAATAGCCTCTCTTTGAAAGTTGCATTTAGAAGTATGCCCAATAGCCTCTTTGAAAGTTGCATTCAGAGGTGTGCTCAATAGCCTCTCTGTGAATTTAGAAGTGCGCCCAATAGCCTCTCTTTGAAAGTTGCATTTAGAAGTGTGCCCAATAGCCTCTCTTTGAAAGTTGCATTTAGAAGTGTGCCCACTAGCCTCTCTGTGAATTTAGAAGTGTGCCCAATAACCTCTCTTTGAAAGTTGCATTTGGAAATGCACCCAATAGCCTCTCTGTGAATTTAGAGGTGTGCCCAATAGCCTCTCTTTGAAAATTGCATTTAGAAGTGAGCCCAATAGCCTCTCTATGAATTTAGAAGTGAGCCCAATAGCCTCTCTGTGAATTTAGAAGTGTGCCCAATAGCCTCTCCGTGAATTTAGACGTGTGCCCAATAGCCTCTCTTTGAAAGTTGCATTTAGAAGTATGCCCAATAGCCTCTTTGAAAGTTGCATTTAGAAGTGTGCCCAAATGCCTCTCTGTAAATTTAGAAGTGTGTCCAATAGCCTCTCTGTGAATCTAGAAGTGTGCCCAATAGCCTCTCTTTGAAAGTTGCATTTAGAAGTGTGCCCAATAGCCTCTCTTTGAAAGTTGCGTTTAGAAGTGTGCCCAATGGCCTCTCCGTGAAAGTGACATTTAGAAGTGTGCCCAATAGCCTCTCTTTGAAAGATGCATTCAGAAGTGTGCCCATTAGGCTCTCTGTGAATTTAGAAGTGTGCCCAATAGCCTCTCTTTGAAAGTTGCGATTAGAAGTGTGCCTAATAGCCTCTCTGTGAAAGTTGCATTTAGAAGTGTGCCCAATAGCCTCTCTTTGAAAGTTGCATTTAGAAGTGTGCCCAATAGCCTCTATTTGAAAGTTGCACTTAGAAGTGTGCCCATTAGCCTCTCTCTGAATTTAGAAGTATGGACAAACAGCCTCTCTGTGAATTTAGAAGTGTGCCCAATAGCCTCTCTTTGAAAGTTGCATTTAGAAATGTGCCCAATAGCCTCTCTGTGAATTTAAAAGTGTGCCCAATAGCCTCTCTGTGAATTTAGAAGTGTGGCCAATATCCTCTTGGTGAAAGTTGCATTTAGAAGTGTGCCCAATAGCCTCTCTTCTAATTTGCATTTAGAAGTGTGCCCAATAGCCTCTCTGTGAATTTAGAAGTGTGTCCAATAGCCTCTCTGTGAATCTAGAAGTGTGCCCAATAGCCTCTCTTTGAAAAGTGCATTTAGAAGTGTGCCCAATAGCCTCTCTTTGAAAGTTGCGTTTAGAAGTGTGCCCAATGGCCTCTCCGTGAAAGTGACATTTAGAAGTGTGCCCAATAGCCTCTCTTTGAAAGATGCATTCAGAAGTGTGCCCATTAGGCTCTCTGTGAATTTAGAAGTGTGCCCAATAGCCTCTCTTTGAAAGTTGCATTTAGAAGTATGCCCAATAGCCTCTTTGAAAGTTGCATTCAGAAGTGTGCTCAATAGCCTCTCTGTGAATTTAGAAGTGCGCCCAATAGCCTCTCTTTGAAAGTTGCATTTAGAAGTGTGCCCAATAGCCTCTCTTTGAAAGTTGCATTTAGAAGTGTGCCCACTAGCCTCTCTGTGAATTTAGAAGTGTGCCCAATAACCTCTCTTTGAAAGTTGCATTTGGAAATGCACCCAATAGCCTCTCTGTGAATTTAGAGGTGTGCCCAATAGCCTCTCTTTGAAAGTTGCATTTAGAAGTGAGCCCAATAGCCTCTCTATGAATTTAGAAGTGAGCCCAATAGCCTCTCTGTGAATTTAGAAGTGTGCCCAATAGCCTCTCCGTGAATTTAGACGTGTGCCCAATAGCCTCTCTTTGAAAGTTGCATTTAGAAGTATGCCCAATAGCCTCTTTGAAAGTTGCATTTAGAAGTGTGCCCAAATGCCTCTCTGTGAATTTAGAAGTGTGTCCAATAGCCTCTCTGTGAATCTAGAAGTGTGCCCAATAGCCTCTCTTTGAAAGTTGCATTTAGAAGTGTGCCCAATAGCCTCTCTTTGAAAGTTGCGTTTAGAAGTGTGCCCAATGGCCTCTCCGTGAAAGTGACATTTAGAAGTGTGCCCAATAGCCTCTCTTTGAAAGATGCATTCAGAAGTGTGCCCATTAGGCTCTCTGTGAATTTAGAAGTGTGCCCAATAGCCTCTCTTTGAAAGTTGCGATTCGAAGTGTGCCTAATAGCCTCTCTGTGAAAGTTGCATTTAGAAGTGTGCCCAATAGCCTCTCTTTGAAAGTTGCATTTAGAAGTGTGCCCAATAGCCTCTATTTGAAAGTTGCACTTAGAAGTGTGCCCATTAGCCTCTCTCTGAATTTAGAAGTATGGACAAACAGCCTCTCTGTGAATTTAGAAGTGTGCAAAATAGCCTCTCTTTGAAAGTTGCATTTAGAAATGTGCCCAATAGCCTCTCTGTGAATTTAAAAGTGTGCCCAATAGCCTCTCTGTGAATTTAGAAGTGTGGCCAATATCCTCTTTGTGAAAGTTGCATTTAGAAGTGTGCCCAATAGCCTCTCTTCTAATTTGCATTTAGAAGTGTGCCCAATAGCCTCTCTGTGAATTTAGAAGTGTGTCCAATAGCCTCTCTGTGAATCTAGAAGTGTGCCCAATAGCCTCTCTTTGAAAAGTGCATTTAGAAGTGTGCCCAATAGCCTCTCTTTGAAAGTTGCGTTTAGAAGTGTGCCCAATGGCCTCTCCGTGAAAGTGACATTTAGAAGTGTGCCCAATAGCCTCTCTTTCAAAGATGCATTCAGAAGTGTGCCCATTAGGCTCTCTGTGAATTTAGAAGTGTGCCCAATAGCCTCTCTTTGAAAGTTGCATTTAGAAGTATGCCCAATAGCCTCTTTGAAAGTTGCATTCAGAAGTGTGCTCAATAGCCTCTCTGTGAATTTAGAAGTGCGCCCAATAGCCTCTCTTTGAAAGTTGCATTTAGAAGTGTGCCCAATAGCCTCTCTTTGAAAGTTGCATTTAGAAGTTTGCCCACTAGCCTCTCTGTGAATTTAGAAGTGTGCCCAATAACCTCTCTTTGAAAGTTGCATTTGGAAATGCACCCAATAGCCTCTCTGTGAATTTAGAGGTGTGCCCAATAGCCTCTCTTTGAAAGTTGCATTTAGAAGTGAGCCCAATAGCCTCTCTATGAATTTAGAAGTGAGCCCAATAGCCTCTCTGTGAATTTAGAGGTGTGCCCAATAGCCTCTCCGTGAATTTAGAAGTGTGCCCAATAGCCTCTCTTTGAAAGTTGCATTTAGAAGTATGCCCAATAGCCTCTTTGAAAGTTGCATTTAGAAGTGTGCCCAAATGCCTCTCTGTGAATTTAGAAGTGTGTCCAATAGCCTCTCTGTGAATCTAGAAGTGTGCCCAATAGCCTCTCTTTGAAAGTTGCATTTAGAAGTGTGCCCAATAGCCTCTCTTTGAAAGTTGCGTTTAGAAGTGTGCCCAATGGCCTCTCCGTGAAAGTGACATTTAGAAGTGTGCCCAATAGCCTCTCTTTGAAAGATGCATTCAGAAGTGTGCCCATTAGGCTCTCTGTGAATTTAGAAGTGTGCCCAATAGCCTCTCTTTGAAAGTTGCGATTAGAAGTGTGCCTAATAGCCTCTCTGTGAAAGTTGCATTTAGAAGTGTGCCCAATAGCCTCTCTTTGAAAGTTGCATTTAGAAGTGTGCCCAATAGCCTCTATTTGAAAGTTGCATTTAGAAATGTGCCCAATAGCCTCTCTGTGAATTTAAAAGTGTGCCCAATAGCCTCTCTGTGAATTTAGAAGTGTGGCCAATATCCTCTTTGTGAAAGTTGCATTTAGAAGTGTGCCCAATAGCCTCTCTTCTAATTTGCATTTAGAAGTGTGCCCAATAGACTCTCTGTGAATTTAGAAGTGTGCCCAATAGCCTCTCTTTGAAAGTTGCATTTAGAAGTGTGCCCAATAGCCTCTCTTTGAAAGTTGCATTTAGAAGTGTGCCCAATAGCCTCTCTGTGAATTTAGAAGTGTGCCCAATAGCCTCTCTGTGAATTTAGAAGTGTGCCCAATAGCCTCTCTTTAAAAGCTGCATTTAGAAGTGTGCCCAATAGCCTCTCTTTGAAAGTTACATTTAGAAGTGTGCCCAATAGCCTCTCTGTGAATTTAGAAGTGTGCCCATTAGCCTCTCTTTGAAAGTTGCATTTAGAAATGTGCCCAATAGCCTCTCTGTGAATTTAGAAGTGTGCCCAATAGCCTCTCTGTGAATTTAGAAGTGTGCCCAATATCCTCTCTGTGAAAGTTGCATTTAGAAGTGTGCCCAATAGCCTCTCTTCGAATATGCATTTAGAAGTGTGCCCAATAGCCCCTCTGTGAATTTAGAAGTGTGCCCAATAGCCTCTCTTTGAAAGTTGCATTTAGAAGTGTGCCCAATAGCCTCTCTTTGAGAGTTGCATTTAGAAGTATGCCCAATAGCCACGCTGTGAATTTAGAAGTGTGCCCAATAGCCTCTCTTTGAAAGTTGCATTTTGAAATGCGCCCAATAGCCTCTCTGTGAATTTAGAAGTGTGCCCAATAGCCTCTCTTTGAAAGTTGCATTTAGAAGTGAGCCCAATAGCCTCTCTATGAATTTAGAAGTGTTCCCAATTGCCTCTCTGTGAATTTAGAAGTGTGCCCAATAGCCTCTTTGAAAGTTGCATTTAGAAATTTGCCCAATAGCCACTCTGTGAATTTAGAAGTGTGACCAATAGCCTCTCTGTGAATTTAGAAGTGTCCCCAATAGCCTCTCTTCGAATTTGCATTTAGAAGTGTGCGCAATAGCCTCTCTGTTAATTTAGGAGTGCGCCCAATAGCCTCTTTGAAAGTTGCATTCAGAAGTGTGCTCAATAGCCTCTCTGTGAATTTAGAAGTGCGCCCAATAGCCTCTCTTTGAAAGTTGCATTTAGAAGTGTGCCCAATAGCCTCTCTTTGAAAGTTGCATTTAGAAGTGTGCCCACTAGCCTCTCTGTGAATTTAGAAGTGTGCCCAATAACCTCTCTTTGAAAGTTGCATTTGGAAATGCACCCAATAGCCTCTCTGTGAATTTAGAGGTGTGCCCAATAGCCTCTCTTTGAAAGTTGCATTTAGAAGTGAGCCCAATAGCCTCTCTATGAATTTAGAAGTGAGCCCAATAGCCTCTCTGTGAATTTAGAAGTGTGCCCAATAGCCTCTCCGTGAATTTAGACGTGTGCCCAATAGCCTCTCTTTGAAAGTTGCATTTAGAAGTATGCCCAATAGCCTCTTTGAAAGTTGCATTTAGAAGTGTGCCCAAATGCCTCTCTGTGAATTTAGAAGTGTGTCCAATAGCCTCTCTGTGAATCTAGAAGTGTGCCCAATAGCCTCTCTTTGAAAGTTGCATTTAGAAGTGTGCCCAATAGCCTCTCTTTGAAAGTTGCGTTTAGAAGTGTGCCCAATGGCCTCTCCGTGAAAGTGACATTTAGAAGTGTGCCCAATAGCCTCTCTTTGAAAGATGCATTCAGAAGTGTGCCCATTAGGCTCTCTGTGAATTTAGAAGTGTGCCCAATAGCCTCTCTTTGAAAGTTGCGATTAGAAGTGTGCCTAATAGCCTCTCTGTGAAAGTTGCATTTAGAAGTGTGCCCAATAGCCTCTCTTTGAAAGTTGCATTTAGAAGTGTGCCCAATAGCCTCTATTTGAAAGTTGCACTTAGAAGTGTGCCCATTAGCCTCTCTCTGAATTTAGAAGTATGGACAAACAGCCTCTCTGTGAATTTAGAAGTGTGCCCAATAGCCTCTCTTTGAAAGTTGCATTTAGAAATGTGCCCAATAGCCTCTCTGTGAATTTAAAAGTGTGCCCAATAGCCTCTCTGTGAATTTAGAAGTGTGGCCAATATCCTCTTTGTGAAAGTTGCATTTAGAAGTGTGCCCAATAGCCTCTCTTCTAATTTGCATTTAGAAGTGTGCCCAATAGCCTCTCTGTGAATTTAGAAGTGTGTCCAATAGCCTCTCTGTGAATCTAGAAGTGTGCCCAATAGCCTCTCTTTGAAAAGTGCATTTAGAAGTGTGCCCAATAGCCTCTCTTTGAAAGTTGCGTTTAGAAGTGTGCCCAATGGCCTCTCCGTGAAAGTGACATTTAGAAGTGTGCCCAATAGCCTCTCTTTGAAAGATGCATTCAGAAGTGTGCCCATTAGGCTCTCTGTGAATTTAGAAGTGTGCCCAATAGCCTCTCTTTGAAAGTTGCATTTAGAAGTATGCCCAATAGCCTCTTTGAAAGTTGCATTCAGAAGTGTGCTCAATAGCCTCTCTGGAATTTAGAAGTGCGCCCAATAGCCTCTCTTTGAAAGTTGCATTTAGAAGTGTGCCCAATAGCCTCTCTTTGAAAGTTGCATTTAGAAGTGTGCCCACTAGCCTCTCTGTGAATTTAGAAGTGTGCCCAATAACCTCTCTTTGAAAGTTGCATTTGGAAATGCACCCAATAGCCTCTCTGTGAATTTAGAGGTGTGCCCAATAGCCTCTCTTTGAAAGTTGCATTTAGAAGTGAGCCCAATAGCCTCTCTATGAATTTAGAAGTGAGCCCAATAGCCTCTCTGTGAATTTAGAAGTGTGCCCAATAGCCTCTCCGTGAATTTAGAAGTGTGCCCAATAGCCTCTCTTTGAAAGTTGCATTTAGAAGTATGCCCAATAGCCTCTTTGAAAGTTGCATTTAGAAGTGTGCCCAAATGCCTCTCTGTGAATTTAGAAGTGTGTCCAATAGCCTCTCTGTGAATCTAGAAGTGTGCCCAATAGCCTCTCTTTGAAAGTTGCATTTAGAAGTGTGCCCAATAGCCTCTCTTTGAAAGTTGCGTTTAGAAGTGTGCCCAATGGCCTCTCCGTGAAAGTGACATTTAGAAGTGTGCCCAATAGCCTCTCTTTGAAAGATGCATTCAGAAGTGTGCCCATTAGGCTCTCTGTGAATTTAGAAGTGTGCCCAATAGCCTCTCTTTGAAAGTTGCGATTAGAAGTGTGCCTAATAGCCTCTCTGTGAAAGTTGCATTTAGAAGTGTGCCCAATAGCCTCTCTTTGAAAGTTGCATTTAGAAGTGTGCCCAATAGCCTCTATTTGAAAGTTGCACTTAGAAGTGTGCCCATTAGCCTCTCTCTGAATTTAGAAGTATGGACAAACAGCCTCTCTGTGAATTTAGAAGTGTGCCCAATAGCCTCTCTTTGAAAGTTGCATTTAGAAATGTGCCCAATAGCCTCTCTGTGAATTTAAAAGTGTGCCCAATAGCCTCTCTGTGAATTTAGAAGTGTGGCCAATATCCTCTTTGTGAAAGTTGCATTTAGAAGTGTGCCCAATAGCCTCTCTTCTAATTTGCATTTAGAAGTGTGCCCAATAGCCTCTCTGTGAATTTAGAAGTGTGCCCAATAGCCTCTCTTTGAAAGTTGCATTTAGAAGTGTGCCCAATAGCCTCTCTTTGAAAGTTGCATTTAGAAGTGTGCCCAATAGCCTCTCTGTGAATTTAGAAGTGTGCCCAATAGCCTCTCTGTGAATTTAGAAGTGTGCCCAATAGCCTCTCTTTAAAAGTTGCATTTAGAAGTGTGCCCAATAGCCTCTCTTTGAAAGTTACATTTAGAAGTGTGCCCAATAGCCTCTCTGTGAATTTAGAAGTGTGCCCATTAGCCTCTCTTTGAAAGTTGCATTTAGAAATGTGCCCAATAGCCTCTCTGTGAATTTAGAAGTGTGCCCAATAGCCTCTCTGTGAATTTAGAAGTGTGCCCAATATCCTCTCTGTGAAAGTTGCATTTAGAAGTGTGCCCAATAGCCTCTCTTCGAATATGCATTTAGAAGTGTGCCCAATAGCCCCTCTGTGAATTTAGAAGTGTGCCCAATAGCCTCTCTTTGAAAGTTGCATTTAGAAGTGTGCCCAATAGCCTCTCTTTGAGAGTTGCATTTAGAAGTATGCCCAATAGCCACGCTGTGAATTTAGAAGTGTGCCCAATAGCCTCTCTTTGAAAGTTGCATTTTGAAATGCGCCCAATAGCCTCTCTGTGAATTTAGAAGTGTGCCCAATAGCCTCTCTTTGAAAGTTGCATTTAGAAGTGAGCCCAATAGCCTCTCTATGAATTTAGAAGTGTGCCCAATTGCCTCTCTGTGAATTTAGAAGTGTGCCCAATAGCCTCTTTGAAAGTTGCATTTAGAAATTTGCCCAATAGCCACTCTGTGAATTTAGAAGTGTGACCAATAGCCTCTCTGTGAATTTAGAAGTGTCCCCAATAGCCTCTCTTCGAATTTGCATTTAGAAGTGTGCGCAATAGCCTCTCTGTTAATTTAGGAGTGCTCCCAATAACCTCTCTTTGAAAGTTGCATTTAGAAGTGTGCCCAATAGCCTCTCTTTGAAAGTTGCATTTAGAAGTGTACCCACTAGCCTCTCTTTGAATTTAGAAGTGTGCCCAATAACCTCTCTTTGAAAGTTGCATTTAGAAGTGAGCCCAATAGCCTCTCTGTGAATTTAGAATTGAGCCCAATAGCCTCTCTGTGAATTTAGAAGTGTGCCCAATAGCCTCTCCGTGAATTTAGAAGTGTGCCCAATAACCTCGCTTTGAACGTTGCATTTAGAAGTATGCCCAATAGCCTCTTTGAAAGTTGCATTTAGAAGTGTGCCCAATAGCCTCTCTGTGAATTTAGAAGTGCGCCCAATAGCCTCTCTTTGAAAGTTGCATTTAGAAGTGTGCCCAATAGCCTCTCTTTGAAAGTTGCATTTAGAAGTGTGCCCACTAGCCTCTCTGTAAATTTAGAAGTATGCCCAATAACCTCTCTTTGAAAGTTGCATTTGGAAATGCACCCAATAGCCTCTCTGTGAATTTAGAAGTGTGCCCAATAGCCTCTCTTCGAATTTGCATTTAGAAGTGTGCCCAATATCCTCTCTGTGAATTTAGGAGTGCGCCCAATAGCCTCTCTTTGAAAGTTGGATTTAGAAGTGTGCCCAATAGCCTCTCTTTGAAAGTTGCATTCAGAAGTGTACCCACTAGCCTCTCTGTGAATTTAGAAGTGTGCCCAATAACCTCTCTTTGAAAGTTGCATTTAGAAGTGAGCCCAATAGCCTCTCTGTGAATTTAGAAGTGAGCCCAATAGCCTCTCTGTGAATTTAGAAGTGTGCCCAATAACCTCTCTTTGAAAGTTGCATTTAGAAGTATGCCCAATAGCCTCTTTGAAAGTTGCATTTAGAAGTGTGCCCAATAGCCTCTCTGTGAATTTAGAAGTGCGCCCAATAGCCTCTCTTAGAAAGCTGCATTTAGAAGTGTGCCCAATAGCCTCTCTTTGAAAGTTGCATTTAGAAGTGTGCCCACTAGCCTCTCTGTGAATTTAGAAGTGTGCCCAATAACCTCTCTTTGAAAGTTGCGTTTGGAAATGCACCCAATAGACTCTCTGTGAATTTAGAAGTGTGCCCAATTGCCTCTCTGTGAATTTAGAAGTGTGCCCAATAGCCTCTTTGAAAGTTGCATTTAGAAATGTGCCCAATAGCCACTCTGTGAATTTAGAAGTGTGCCCAATAGCCTCTCTGTGAATTTAGAAGTGTGCCCAATAGCCTCTCTTCGAATTTGCATTTAGAAGTGTGCCCAATAGCCTCTCTGTTAATTTAGGAGTGCGCCCAATAACCTCTCTTTGAAAGTTGCATTTAGAAGTGTGCCCAATAGCCTCTCTTTGAAAGTTGCATTTAGAAGTGTACCCACTAGCCTCTCTTTGAATTTAGAAGTGTGTCCAATAACCTCTCTTTGAAAGTTGCATTTAGAAGTGAGCCCAATAGCCTCTATGTGAATTTAGAATTGAGCCCAATAGCCTCTCTGTGAATTTAGAAGTGTGCCCAATAGCCTCTCCGTGAATTTAGAAGTGTGCCCAATAACCTCTCTTTGAACGTTGCATTTAGAAGTATGCCCAATAGCCTCTTTGAAAGTTGCATTTAGAAGTGTGCTCAATAGCCTCTCTGTGAATTTAGAAGTGCGCCCAATAGCCTCTCTTTGAAAGTTGCATTTAGAAGTGTGCCCAATAGCCTCTCTTTGAGTTGCATTTAAAAGTGTGCCCAATAGCCTCTCTTTGAAAGTTGCATTTAGAAGTGTACCCACTAGCCTCTCTGTGAATTTAGAAGTGTGCCCAATAACCTCTCTTTGAAAGTTGAATTTAGAAGTGAACCCAATAGCCTCTCTGTGAATTTAGAAGTGAGCCCAATAGCCTCTCTGTGAATTTAGAAGTGTGCCCAATAGCCTCTCCGTGAATTTAGAAGTGTGCCCAATAACCACTCTTTGAAAGTTGCATTTAGAAGTATGCCCAATAGCCTCTTTGAAAGTTGCATTCAGAAGTGTGCTCAATAGCCTCTCTGTGAATTTAGAAGTGCGCCCAATAGCCTCTCTTTGAAAGTTGCATTTAGAAGTGTGCCCAATAGCCTCTCTTTGAAAGTTGCATTTAGAAGTGTGCCCACTAGCCTCTCTGTGAATTTAGAAGTGTGCCCAATAACCTCTCTTTGAAAGTTGCATTTGGAAATGCACCCAATAGCCTCTCTGTGAATTTAGAGGTGTGCCCAATAGCCTCTCTTTGAAAGTTGCATTTAGAAGTGAGCCCAATAGCCTCTCTATGAATTTAGAAGTGAGCCCAATAGCCTCTCTGTGAATTTAGAAGTGTGCCCAATAGCCTCTCCGTGAATTTAGAAGTGTGCCCAATAGCCTCTTTGAAAGTTGCATTTAGAAGTGTGCCCAAATGCCTCTCTGTGAATTTAGACGTGTGTCCAATAGCCTCTCTGTGAATCTAGAAGTGTGCCCAATAGCCTCCCTTTGAAAGTTGCATTTAGAAGTGTGCCCAATAGCCTCTCTTTGAAAGTTGCGTTTAGAAGTGTGCCCAATGGCCTCTCCATGAAAGTGACATTTAGAGGTGTGCCCAATAGCCTCTCTTTGAAAGATGCATTCAGAAGTGTGCCCATTAGGCTCTCTGTGAATTTAGAAGTGTGCCCAATAGCCTCTCTTTGAAAGTGTCATTTAGAAGTATGCCCAATAGCCTCTTTGAAAGTTGCATTCAGAAGTGTGCTCAATAGCCTCTCTGTGAATTTAGAAGTGCGCCCAATAGCCTCTCTTTGAAAGTTGCATTTAGAAGTGTGCCCACTAGCCTCTCTGTGAATTTAGAAGTGTGCCCAAAAGCCTCTCTTTGAAAGTTGCATTTAGAAGTGAGCCCAATAGCCTCTCTATGAATTTAGAAGTGAGCCCAATAGCCTCTCTGTGAATTTAGAAGTGTGCCCAATAGCCTCTCCGTGAATTTAGAAGTGTGCCCAATAGCCTCTCTTTGAAAGTTGCATTCAGAAGTATGCCCAATAGCCTCTTTGAAAGTTGCATTTAGAAGTGTGCCCAAATGCCTCTCTGTGAATTTAGAAGTGTGTCCAATAGCCTCTCTGTGAATCTAGAAGTGTGCCCAATAGCCTCTCTTTGAAAGTTGCATTTAGAAGTGTGCCCAATAGCCTCTCTTTGAAAGTTGCGTTTAGAAGTGTGCCCAATGGCCTCTCCGTGAAAGTGACATTTAGAAGTGTGCCCAATAGCCTCTCTTTGAAAGATGCATTCAGAAGTGTGCCCATTAGGCTCTCTGTGAATTTAGAAGTGTGCCCAATAGCCTCTCTTTGAAAGTTGCATTTAGAAGTATGCCCAATAGCCTCTTTGAAAGTTGCATTCAGAAGTGTGCTCAATAGCCTCTCTGTGAATTTAGAAGTGCGCCCAATAGCCTCTCTTTGAAAGTTGCATTTAGAAGTGTGCCCAATAGCCTCTCTTTGAAAGTTGCATTTAGAAGTGTGCCCACTAGCCTCTCTGTGAATTTAGAAGTGTGCCCAATAACCTCTCTTTGAAAGTTGCATTTGGAAATGCACCCAATGGCCTCTCTGTGAATTTAGAGGTGTGCCCAATAGCCTCTCTTTGAAAGTTGCATTTAGAAGTGAGCCCAATAGCCTCTCTATGAATTTAGAAGTGAGCCCAATAGCCTCTCTGTGAATTTAGAAGTGTGCCCAATAGCCTCTCCGTGAATTTAGAAGTGTGCCCAATAGCCTCTCTTTGAAAGTTGCATTTAGAAGTATGCCCAATAGCCTCTTTGAAAGTTGCATTTAGAAGTGTGCCCAAATGCCTCTCTGTGAATTTAGAAGTGTTTCCAATAGCCTCTCTGTGAATCTAGAAGTGTGCCCAATAGCCTCTCTTTGAAAGTTGCATTTAGAAGTGTGCCCAATAGCCTCTCTTTGAAAGTTGCGTTTAGAAGTGTGCCCAATGGCCTCTCCGTGAAAGTGACATTTAGAAGTGTGCCCAACAGCCTCTCTTTGAAAGATGCATTCAGAAGTGTGCCCATTAGCCTCTATTTGAAAATTGCACTTAGAAGTGTGCCCATTAGCCTCTCTCTGAATTTAGAAGTATGGACAAACAGCCTCTCTGTGAATTTAGAAGTGTGCCCAATAGCCTCTCTTTGAAAGTTGCATTTAGAAATGTGCCCAATAGCCTCTCTGTGAATTTAGAAGTGTGCCCAATAGCCTCTCTGTGAATTTAGAAGTGTGCCCAATATCCTCTCTGTGAAAGTTGCATTTAGAAGTGTGCCCAATAGCCTCTCTTCTAATTTGCATTTAGAAGTGTGCCCAATAGCCTCTCTTTGAAAGTTGCGATTAGAAGTGTGCCTAATAGCCTCTCTGTGAAAGTTGCATTTAGAAGTGTGCCCAATAGCCTCTCTTTGAAAGTTGCATTTAGAAGTGTGCCCAATAGCCTCTATTTGAAAATTGCACTTAGAAGTGTGCCCATTAGCCTCTCTCTGAATTTAGAAGTATGGACAAACAGCCTCTCTGTGAATTTAGAAGTGTGCCCAATAGCCTCTCTTTGAAAGTTGCATTTAGAAATGTGCCCAATAGCCTCTCTGTGAATTTAGAAGTGTGCCCAATAGCCTCTCTGTGAATTTAGAAGTGTGCCCAATATCCTCTCTGTGAAAGTTGCATTTAGAAGTGTGCCCAATAGCCTCTCTTCTAATTTGCATTTAGAAGTGTGCCCAATAGCCTCTCTGTGAATTTAGAAGTGTGCCCAATAGCCTCTCTTTGAAAGTTGCATTTAGAAGTGTGCCCAATAGCCTCTCTTTGAAAGTTGCATTTAGAAGTGTGCCCAATAGCCTCTCTGTGAATTTAGAAGTGTGCCCAATAGCCTCTCTTTAAAAGTTGCATTTAGAAGTGTGCCCAATAGCCTCTCTTTGAAAGTTACATTTAGAAGTGTGCCCAATAGCCTCTCTGTGAATTTAGAAGTGTGCCCATTAGCCTCTCTTTGAAAGTTGCATTTAGAAATGTGCCCAATAGCCTCTCTGTGAATTTAGAAGTGTGCCCAATAGCCTCTCTGTGAATTTAGAAGTGTGCCCAATATCCTCTCTGTGAAAGTTGCATTTAGAAGTGTGCCCAATAGCCTCTCTTCGAATATGCATTTAGAAGTGTGCCCAATAGCCCCTCTGTGAATTTAGAAGTGTGCGCAATAGCCTCTCTTTGAAAGTTGCATTTAGAAGTGTGCCCAATAGCCTCTCTTTGAGAGTTGCATTTAGAAGTATGCCCAATAGCCACGCTGTGAATTTAGAAGTGTGCCCAATAGCCTCTCTTTGAAAGTTGCATTTTGAAATGCGCCCAATAGCCTCTCTGTGAATTTAGAAGTGTGCCCAATAGCCTCTCTTTGAAAGTTGCATTTAGAAGTGAGCCCAATAGCCTCTCTATGAATTTAGAAGTGTGCCCAATTGCCTCTCTGTGAATTTAGAAGTGTGCCCAATAGCCTCTTTGAAAGTTGCATTTAGAAATGTGCCCAATAGCCACTCTGTGAATTTAGAAGTGTGACCAATAGCCTCTCTGTGAATTTAGAAGTGTCCCCAATAGCCTCTCTTCGAATTTGCATTTAGAAGTGTGCCCAATAGCCCCTCTGTTAATTTAGGAGTGCGCCCAATAACCTCTCTTTGAAAGTTGCATTTAGAAGTGTGCCCAATAGCCTCTCTTTGAAAGTTGCATTTAGAAGTGTACCCACTAGCCTCTCTTTGAATTTAGAAGTGTGCCCAATAACCTCTCTTTGAAAGTTGCATTTAGAAGTGAGCCCAATAGCCTCTCTGTGAATTTAGAATTGAGCCCAATAGCCTCTCTGTGAATTTAGAAGTGTGCCCAATAGCCTCTCCGTGAATTTAGAAGTGTGCCCAATAACCTCGCTTTGAACGTTGCATTTAGAAGTATGCCCAATAGCCTCTTTGAAAGTTGCATTTAGAAGTGTGCCCAATAGCCTCTCTGTGAATTTAGAAGTGCGCCCAATAGCCTCTCTTTGAAAGTTGCATTTAGAAGTGTGCCCAATAGCCTCTCTTTGAAAGTTGCATTTAGAAGTGTGCCCACTAGCCTCTCTGTGAATTTAGAAGTATGCCCAATAACCTCTCTTTGAAAGTTGCATTTGGAAATGCACCCAATAGCCTCTCTGTGAATTTAGAAGTGTGCCCAATAGCCTCTCTTTGAAAGTTGCATTTAGAAGTGAGCCCAATAGCCTCTCTGTGAATTTAGAAGTGAGCCCAATAGCCTCTCTGTGAATTTAGAAGTGTGCCCAATAGCCTCTCTGTGAATTTAGAAGTGTGCGCAATAGCCTTTCTGTGATAGTTGCATTTAGAAGTGTGTCCAATAGCCTCTCTTCGAATTTCCATTTAAAAGTGTGCCCAATAGCCTCTCTGTGAATTTAGAAGTGTGCCCAATAGCCTCTCTTTGAAAGTTGCATTTAGAAGTGTGCCCAATAGCCTCTCTTTGAGAGTTGCATTTAGAAGTATGCCCAATAGCCTCGCTGTGAATTTAGAAGTGTGCCCAATAGCCTCTCTTTGAAAGTTGCATTTCGAAATTCGCCCGATAGCGTCTGTGTGAATTTAGAAGTGTGCCCAATAGCCTCTCTTTGAAAGTTGCAATTAGAAGTGAGCCCAATAGCCTCTCTATGAATTTAGAAATGTGTCCAATTGCCTCTCTGTGAATTTAGAAGTGTGCCCAATAGCCTCTCTTTGAAAGTTGCATTTAGAAGTATGCCCAATAGCCTCTATGAAAGTTGCATTTAGAAATGTGCCCAATAGCCACTCTGTGAATTTAGAAGTGTGCCCAATAGCCTCTCTGTGAATTTAGAAGTGTGCCCAATAGCCTCTCTTCGAATTTGCATTTAGAAGTGTGCCCAATATCCTCTCTGTGAATTTAGGAGTGCGCCCAATAGCCTCTTTTTGAAAGTTGGATTTAGAAGTGTGCCCAATAGCCTCTCTTTGAAAGTTGCATTCAGAAGTGTACCCACTAGCCTCTCTGTGAATTTAGAAGTGTGCCCAATAGCCTCTCTTTGAAAGTGTCATTTAGAAGTATGCCCAATAGCCTCTTTGAAAGTTGCATTCAGAAGTGTGCTCAATAGCCTCTCTGTGAATTTAGAAGTGCGCCCAATAGCCTCTCTTTGAAAGTTGCATTTAGAAGTGTGCCCAATAGCCTCTCTTTGAAAGTTGCATTTAGAAGTGTGCCCACTAGCCTCTCTGTGAATTTAGAAGTGTGCCCAAAAGCCTCTCTTTGAAAGCTGCATTTAGAAGTGAGCCCAATAGCCTCTCTATGAATTTAGAAGTGAGCCCAATAGCCTCTCTGTGAATTTAGAAGTGTGCCCAATAGCCTCTCCGTGAATTTAGAAGTGTGCCCAATAGCCTCTCTTTGAAAGTTGCATTCAGAAGTATGCCCAATAGCCTCTTTGAAAGTTGCATTTAGAAGTGTGCCCAAATGCCTCTCTGTGAATTTAGAAGTGTGTCCAATAGCCTCTCTGTGAATCTAGAAGTGTGCCTGTTAGGTACAAAGGGAGGCTTTCACATAACCAGTAGTTTAAAGGTAAAGAACCTTTTATTTGCAAGTTGATGACATAAGACGACCCCCAGCAGGAGGAGTACAATCTTCCCACTAAGGCCCTGCTTCTTCACTGGCTCTCCTTGGAACCCTGCTACATAAGATGCAGTTCTATGTTCTATAGTATCTAATTGACAATAGACATAGTGAAGGAAATATTATACACTCATGGTTTAACAGGTAAACATTGGAAACACTGCACATCCTAACACCTCTCCTCCTTAAACATAACAAGTAACTGTGTGGGTGAGGACCCACTAAAATTGAAACCTGTAAAACACATATTGAACAACTGAAATTGAAACCTGTAAAATAAATATTATACACTCGTGGTTTAACAGGTAAAACATTGGATGCGCTGCAAGTCCTGGCACAAATCAAGAGCATAGATATATGACATCTAGTGGTTGATTAGGTAGAGTCACAAGAAAGTCCCTGTCTCCAACTAACTGAAGACAAATTAACATTGAAACGGAAAAGCCACCCTTTCCTTATTCCAAATAGCTCCTCCTTTGACCAACACTGACGAACCCAAGTCTTTCACAACTTGCTTGGGTTCAGAAAACAACGAGGCTCCTTTACGAACTTTGGTGGGGAGCTTGACTTTAATCCAATCACCCTCTTTGACCTTGAGTTCCCTACAACAATTCTTCTGATCATACCTCTCCTTGGATCTAACTCCAGCTTCAAAAATTCTCCTTTTTACAATCTCTAGATCCACATCCACCATTTTTGATTTGCCCATCCAACCTGGACATAAATGAGTATTTGGTTTTCTTCCTCTCAAGATCTCAAATGGACTCACGCCTGTGACACTATGGGTAGTTAGCCTATACTGGAACGTGCGTTCCATCACTGTTCTCACCCAATCTCCTCCAGTAGCCACCGCTATCCTAATAGCCTCCATCAGAGTCCTATTAAATCGTTCCACACACCCATTACTCTGGGGATGATATAAAGAAGTATTCACCTGCTCAATCCCATGATTCTCTAAGAATTCTTTAAACTCTCTGGAAACAAGTTGGGTCCCATTGTCAGACAAACACTTTCTTGGAAACCCTTCTCTCCAAAACAGTTGTTCCAAAAATCTGATTATACTACTACTGGATATGTCCTTGAGTACACATACCTCCGGCCATTTTGATAATAAATCTATGACTACTAATAGGTAGCTATCTCTGCCACCACCAATATTAAATGGACCGAGGAGATCCAACGCAATTTCGTCCCAAGGGACACGCGGGGACTCCCTCACTACCATGGGAACTTTTTGCACTTTCAAGCCTTTGTTTCCCTCAATACATTCCACACAGTCTTTGACTTGTTCCTCTATGTCCTTGTCGATACCAGGCCACCAAAATTCAGACCTCACAAGTCCCTTCGTCCTGGCCAGACCTAAATGCCCAACATGGGCCAACTCCAAGACAGACTTCCTCATACCGACTGGCACAACCATCTGGTGACCCTTGTATAAATAACCATCCTGAATCCATAGCTCCTCCCTCACTTTGGCAAAACCATTCATCTCGCCCCTGTGGCTCTTAATTTTACCTTCTGCAACCAGAGCAAGTACTCCTTGATATACAACATCCTCCGTGCAAGACACATCCCACTCACTTTTCTTTAATGTTTCATGCACCTGGAATATTTCTGCACTCTCCTCTGAACTTGTAAAGTCACTATCGTCAGAAATTTCCCTCTGGACAGATCTAGACAAGGCGTCTGCAACCACATTAACCTCCCCCTTTACGTGGAGCATGGTATACTGTAACCCTTGCAATGCCGTGACCCATTTCATAATGCGTCTTGACACTCCCTCCAAACCACCTTTTGTAAAAATTCCAACCAAGGGTTTATGGTCAGTGCAAATGGTGAAACTCCTCCCCCACAAGAATCTTTTAAATTTCTCGACACCCCAAACGCATGCTAGAGCCTCCTTCTCAATAACTGAATATCTAGATTCTGGGCCCTTCAAAGACCTGGACGCAAAAGCCACAGTCTGTAAACCTGTCTGATCCTCCTGCATCAGAACAGCCCCAACACCATAATCACTGGCATCAACAAAAAGCAATGTGGGTTTACTTTCCTCAAATATTTTCAAAATGGGAGCATTGACAATAGCCTCTTTTATCATCAAAAATTCTTTCTTGCACCGGTCACACCATTTAAAAACGACTCCCTTGCGAGTGAGAAATCTCATATTCCTCGACATTTCTGCTAACCCCTTGACAAATTTGCCGTAAAACTCCACCAGTCCCAAAAATGATAGTATGTCCCCTTTAGACTTAGGCTCCTCCATTCTTTTTATGGCCTCAATAGCCTCCTCCTTGGGTCTAACCCCTTCCCCAGTGATCTCATGACCCAGGTACACCACTTTGTTGGCTTTAAAAGTACATTTTTCCAAGGCAACGGTGAGGCCTGCCTCCTTCAAAATATCCAAAACTCTTTTCAAACGAACATCATGCTCCTTCTCATCGCTCCCACATACAAGAACATCATCCTGATAACACATCACCCCTTTTTCACCCCCAAGTAATTTATGCATAATACTCTGAAACACACTTGCGGCTGAGACCAAACCAAATGGCATGCGAACACACCTGAACAATCCAATCGGGGTGATGAAGGCGGTGAGATCCCTGGAATTAGGGTGCAATTCAACCTGATGGTAGGCCGATTTAAGATCTAGTATGGAGAACACTTTTGACCCAGCTACTCCCACCATCAGATCATCTATTCGGGGAAGGGGAAACCTGTCTGCCACAACCATGCTGTTTAGATGTCTAAGATCTATACAGAGCCTCAAAGACCCATTGCCTTTTCTGACTACAACTATAGGACTGACCCATTCAGATGCTTCTATCTTTTCAATGACACCATCTCTTTCCATTCTCTTGAGTTCTTCCTCTACATCTCCTCTAAGAGCAAGAGGAATAGTTCGCAGTTTTGCAATCTTAGGGACAGCTCCTTTCTTTAGGCGAATTACATGTACAAAGCCCTTGAGACACCCCAATTTCCCAGATAACGTGGTTTGTATCTCTGTGGGCTCTCCTCCCGCAACAGACATTACCTGCTCGGGATGACTTGCCTCAAGCCTTATCTTCAATTCAGCTTGATCACTCCATGACAACAATTCACCCCCTCTGTTGGTAACATACACACAACCTTTGGCCTTCCTGTCCTTAAACTGTAATTCAGCATCAAAGCAACCTATAATATCTATGGGAACATCTCCATAAGCATTTGCTTTAACAGTATTTTCCCACAGAGTACAACTATCGAATTTGTTCCTCCACACTTCCGCACTTATCAAGGTGTAGTCAGCACCACTATCCATTAGCATGCGTACGGGTACACCTCGAATTACAACCTCAGCATAAGGTTTCTGCATTTTCACTCTGCCATTGACAGCATTCACTGTAAATACCACTTCTCTGCCATCCTCACAATATGACTCATCTTCATAACTTGCACTTATTTCATGCACTTGATTTGACCCAGCATTAAAATTTCTACAACATCGGGCAATGTGCCCTCTCACACCACACTCATTGCATATGATATGAATAGCAAAGCAATCCTTATCAGAGGCTATATGCGACAAGCTTCCACATCTAAAGCATCTTCTCCCTGGAAAACCTCTGGATTGTCCTGAATCCCTAACCATCTTGAAAGAATTCATGTCTTTGGGAATCCCTCTGCTATCTTTTGCAGGAACCCATTGACGCCATCCTCTGCCAGTTGCCGGTCTGTTCTCTTCGCTCCTTTTAGCATTCTGCGAGGCGCGTCTTGGATTCCACGTACTCTGCCTCTGAACAACCTTTGACACCTTCAGCACTGAACCCTGACTCTCATCCAACTTGGGTTTACCATTGTTCACAGTATCCGATTGAAGAACTTCAATGCACTTATCTGTGTGTTCCACCATTTTCGCTATCTCAATTGCTCGATCCAAAGTGGGGTTCCTCTCTTTCCATAGTTCTTTCCTAATACTGTCATTGGAACATTTAATCATTAGCTGGTCTCTCAAGTGCTCATCCTGACAGTGAGTGAATTTGCATTTCACTGCTAAGCCCCTTAAAGCCGTGACAAAATCCTCGATACTTTCCCCATTCTTCTGCTCTCTCGTGGCAAATTTATATCTTTCCAATATAATGTTCTCCTCCACTCTAAAATGCCTGTCCAGTTTGGCTAATGTCCTTTCATATGGACCAGCATCCAAAATGTCAGAAGGCTCCGGCAATCTCTTTAAGACCTCTTGGCCTGCAGTTCCCAAACAGTGAAATAGCAATGCCTCCTTGCGCTCATTGGAGTAGTTGGCACCAAACACTGCTAAGGCATATTTGCTGAATCCTTCCTTCCAGTCTTCCCATCTAACCCTGGGTTCACCTGGCACTGCCAGAAAAAACACAGGAGCAGGCACATTTGCCATGTCTCAAAGTTGCAGAATAGAATAACAAGCTTGCAATTCTGGTTTAACCAATAGAGCTCCCACCCAATCAGGTAGGTGACACTAATTAAAAGATAGCTGCTTGGTTATGTACTCACCCTGGAGCGCCTCACCAGGGTCATCGGCGGCGACTCCTTTCTCAACCTTGCTCAGTGTGGGGCCAGGGTGTCCAATGGCCGCTCAGAAAACACACAACCCAAAATCCAATTATAAAAGTGCCAAAGCCGTATCTTTGCCAGCTCAGTCTCCACAAGTTCAACAAAATTGCAGGGGTCCAATTCCAGCTCCCACAGACCACGGAGCCTCCAGGGGTTTTCCTCTGGCGCTAGCAATGTCCCTCCGGTGGATGCCACACACTGGATGTCAGGCCGTCAATAATCCACTGAAAAAGGCCCTCCCTCAGGCAAGTCAGGCTGGCTCCGCTCCACAGCCAGCACACTAGATCTGTAGAAAAGGCGCTGGGGGTCGTCCTCCGGGTCCCAATCCCATCCTCGTCGCCAAATGTTAGGTACAAAGGGAGGCTTTCACATAACCAGTAGTTTAAAGGTAAAGAACCTTTTATTTGCAAGTTGATGACATAAGACGACCCCCAGCAGGAGGAGTACAATCTTCCCACTAAGGCCCTGCTTCTTCACTGGCTCTCCTTGGAACCCTGCTACATAAGATGCAGTTCTATGTTCTATAGTATCTAAGTGACAATAGACATAGTGAAGGAAATATTATACACTCATGGTTTAACAGGTAAACATTGGAAACACTGTTAATTTAGGAGTGCGCCCAATAACCTCTCTTTGAAAGTTGCATTTAGAAGTGTGCCCAATAGCCTCTCTTTGAAAGTTGCATTTAGAAGTGTACCCACTAGCCTCTCTTTGAATTTAGACGTGTGCCCAATAACCTCTCTTTGAAAGTTGCATTTAGAAGTGAGCCCAATAGCCTCTCTGTGAATTTAGAATTGAGCCCAATAGCCTCTCTGTGAATTTAGAAGTGTGCCCAATAGCCTCTCCGTGAATTTAGAAGTGTGCCCAATAACCTCGCTTTGAACGTTGCATTTAGAAGTATGCCCAATAGCCTCTTTGAAAGTTGCATTTAGAAGTGTGCCCAATAGCCTCTCTGTGAATTTAGAAGTGCGCCCAATAGCCTCTCTTTGAAAGTTGCATTTAGAAGTGTGCCCAATAGCCTCTCTTTGAAAGTTGCATTTAGAAGTGTGCCCACTAGCCTCTCTGTGAATTTAGAAGTATGCCCAATAACCTCTCTTTGAAAGTTGCATTTGGAAATGCACCCAATAGCCTCTCTGTGAATTTAGAAGTGTGCCCAATAGCCTCTCTTTGAAAGTTGCATTTAGAAGTGAGCCCAATAGCCTCTCTGTGAATTTAGAAGTGAGCCCAATAGCCTCTCTGTGAATTTAGAAGTGTGCCCAATAGCCTCTCCGTGAATTTAGAAGTGTGCGCAATAGCCTTTCTGTGATAGTTGCATTTAGAAGTGTGTCCAATAGCCTCTCTTCGAATTTCCATTTAAAAGTGTGCCCAATAGCCTCTCTGTGAATTTAGAAGTGTGCCCAATAGCCTCTCTTTGAAAGTTGCATTTAGAAGTGTGCCCAATAGCCTCTCTTTGAGAGTTGCATTTAGAAGTATGCCCAATAGCCTCGCTGTGAATTTAGAAGTGTGCCCAATAGCCTCTCTTTGAAAGTTGCATTTCGAAATTCGCCCGATAGCCTCTGTGTGAATTTAGAAGTGTGCCCAATAGCCTCTCTTTGAAAGTTGCAATTAGAAGTGAGCCCAATAGCCTCTCTATGAATTTAGAAGTGTGTCCAATTGCCTCTCTGTGAATTTAGAAGTGTGCCCAATAGCCTCTCTTTGAAAGTTGCATTTAGAAGTATGCCCAATAGCCTCTATGAAAGTTGCATTTAGAAATGTGCCCAATAGCCACTCTGTGAATTTAGAAGTGTGCCCAATAGCCTCTCTGTGAATTTAGAAGTGTGCCCAATAGCCTCTCTTCGAATTTGCATTTAGAAGTGTGCCCAATATCCTCTCTGTGAATTTAGGAGTGCGCCCAAGAGCCTCTCTTTGAAAGTTGGATTTAGAAGTGTGCCCAATAGCCTCTCTTTGAAAGTTGCATTCAGAAGTGTACCCACTAGCCTCTCTGTGAATTTAGAAGTGTGCCCAATAACCTCTCTTTGAAAGTTGCATTTAGAAGTGAGCCCAATAGCCTCTCTGTGAATTTAGAAGTGAGCCCAATAGCCTCTCTGTGAATTTAGAAGTGTGCCCAATAACCTCTCTTTGAAAGTTGCATTTAGAAGTATGCCCAATAGCCTCTTTGAAAGTTGCATTTAGAAGTGTGCCCAATAGCCTCTCTGTGAATTTAGAAGTGCGCCCAATAGCCTCTCTTAGAAAGCTGCATTTAGAAGTGTGCCCAATAGCCTCTCTTTGAAAGTTGCATTTAGAAGTGTGCCCACTAGCCTCTCTGTGCATTTAGAAGTGTGCCCAATAACCTCTCTTTGAAAGTTGCATTTGGAAATGCACCCAATAGACTCTCTGTGAATTTAGAAGTGTGCCCAATTGCCTCTCTGTGAATTTAGAAGTGTGCCCAATAGCCTCTTTGAAAGTTGCATTTAGAAATGTGCCCAATAGCCACTCTGTGAATTTAGAAGTGTGCCCAATAGCCTCTCTGTGAATTTAGAAGTGTGCCCAATAGCCTCTCTTCGAATTTGCATTTAGAAGTGTGCCCAATAGCCTCTCTGTTAATTTAGGAGTGCGCCCAATAACCTCTCTTTGAAAGTTGCATTTAGAAGTGTGCCCAATAGCCTCTCTTTGAAAGTTGCATTTAGAAGTGTACCCACTAGCCTCTCTTTGAATTTAGAAGTGTGTCCAATAACCTCTCTTTGAAAGTTGCATTTAGAAGTGAGCCCAATAGCCTCTCTGTGAATTTAGAATTGAGCCCAATAGCCTCTCTGTGAATTTAGAAGTGTGCCCAATAGCCTCTCCGTGAATTTAGAAGTGTGCCCAATAACCTCTCTTTGAACGTTGCATTTAGAAGTATGCCCAATAGCCTCTTTGAAAGTTGCATTTAGAAGTGTGCTCAATAGCCTCTCTGTGAATTTAGAAGTGCGCCCAATAGCCTCTCTTTGAAAGTTGCATTTAGAAGTGTGCCCAATAGCCTCTCTTTGAAAGTTGCATTTAAAAGTGTGCCCAATAGCCTCTCTTTGAAAGTTGCATTTAGAAGTGTACCCACTAGCCTCTCTGTGAATTTAGAAGTGTGCCCAATAACCTCTCTTTGAAAGTTGCATTTAGAAGTGAACCCAATAGCCTCTCTGTGAATTTAGAAGTGAGCCCAATAGCCTCTCTGTGAATTTAGAAGTGTGTCCAATAGCCTCTCCGTGAATTTAGAAGTGTGCCCAATAACCTCTCTTTGAAAGTTGCATTTAGAAGTATGCCCAATAGCCTCTTTGAAAGTTGCATTCAGAAGTGTGCTCAATAGCCTCTCTGTGAATTTAGAAGTGCGCCCAATAGCCTCTCTTTGAAAGTTGCATTTAGAAGTGTGCCCAATAGCCTCTCTGTGAATTTAGAAGTGTGCCCAATAACCTCTCTTTGAAAGTTGCATTTAGAAGTGAGCCCAATAGCCTCTCTGTGAATTTAGAATTGAGCCCAATAGCCTCTCTGTGAATTTAGAAGTGTGCCCAATAGCCTCTCCGTGAATTTAGAAGTGTGCCCAATAACCTCGCTTTGAACGTTGCATTTAGAAGTATGCCCAATAGCCTCTTTGAAAGTTGCATTTAGAAGTGTGCCCAATAGCCTCTCTGTGAATTTAGAAGTGTGCCCAATAGCCTCTCTTCGAATTTGCATTTAGAAGTGTGCCCAATAGCCTCTCTGTTAATTTAGGAGTGCGCCCAATAACCTCTCTTTGAAAGTTGCATTTAGAAGTGTGCCCAATAGCCTCTCTTTGAAAGTTGCATTTAGAAGTGTACCCACTAGCCTCTCTTTGAATTTAGAAGTGTGTCCAATAACCTCTCTTTGAAAGTTGCATTTAGAAGTGAGCCCAATAGCCTCTCTGTGAATTTAGAATTGAGCCCAATAGCCTCTCTGTGAATTTAGAAGTGTGCCCAATAGCCTCTCCGTGAATTTAGAAGTGTGCCCAATAACCTCTCTTTGAACGTTGCATTTAGAAGTATGCCCAATAGCCTCTTTGAAAGTTGCATTTAGAAGTGTGCTCAATAGCCTCTCTGTGAATTTAGAAGTGCGCCCAATAGCCTCTCTTTGAAAGTTGCATTTAGAAGTGTGCCCAATAGCCTCTCTTTGAAAGTTGCATTTAAAAGTGTGCCCAATAGCCTCTCTTTGAAAGTTGCATTTAGAAGTGTACCCACTAGCCTCTCTGTGAATTTAGAAGTGTGCCCAATAACCTCTCTTTGAAAGTTGCATTTAGAAGTGAACCCAATAGCCTCTCTGTGAATTTAGAAGTGAGCCCAATAGCCTCTCTGTGAATTTAGAAGTGTGTCCAATAGCCTCTCCGTGAATTTAGAAGTGTGCCCAATAACCTCTCTTTGAAAGTTGCATTTAGAAGTATGCCCAATAGCCTCTTTGAAAGTTGCATTCAGAAGTGTGCTCAATAGCCTCTCTGTGAATTTAGAAGTGCGCCCAATAGCCTCTCTTTGAAAGTTGCATTTAGAAGTGTGCCCAATAGCCTCTCTGTGAATTTAGAAGTGTGCCCAATAACCTCTCTTTGAAAGTTGCATTTGGAAATGCACCCAATAGCCTCTCTGTGAATTTAGAGGTGTGCCCAATAGCCTCTCTTTGAAAGTTGCATTTAGAAGTGAGCCCAATAGCCTCTCTGTGAATTTAGAATTGAGCCCAATAGCCTCTCTGTGAATTTAGAAGCGTGCCCAATAGCCTCTCCGTGAATTTAGAAGTGTGCCCAATAACCTCTCTTTGAACGTTGCATTTAGAAGTATGCCCAATAGCCTCTTTGAAAGTTGCATTTAGAAGTGTGCTCAATAGCCTCTCTGTGAATTTAGAAGTGCGCCCAATAGCCTCTCTTTGAAAGTTGCATTTAGAAGTGTGCCCAATAGCCTCTCTTTGAAAGTTGCATTTAAAAGTGTGCCCAATAGCCTCTCTTTGAAAGTTGCATTTAGAAGTGTACCCACTAGCCTCTCTGTGAATTTAGAAGTGTGCCCAATAACCTCTCTTTGAAAGTTGCATTTAGAAGTGAACCCAATAGCCTCTCTGTGAATTTAGAAGTGAGCCCAATAGCCTCTCTGTGAATTTAGAAGTGTGCCCAATAGCCTCTCCGTGAATTTAGAAGTGTGCCCAATAACCTCTCTTTGAAAGTTGCATTTAGAAGTATGCCCAATAGCCTCTTTGAAAGTTGCATTCAGAAGTGTGCTCAATAGCCTCTCTGTGAATTTAGAAGTGCGCCCAATAGCCTCTCTTTGAAAGTTGCATTTAGAAGTGTGCCCAATAGCCTCTCTTTGAAAGTTGCATTTAGAAGTGTGCCCACTAGCCTCTCTGTGAATTTAGAAGTGTGCCCAATAACCTCTCTTTGAAAGTTGCATTTGGAAATGCACCCAATAGCCTCTCTGTGAATTTAGAGGTGTGCCCAATAGCCTCTCTTTGAAAGTTGCATTTAGAAGTGAGCCCAATAGCCTCTCTATGAATTTAGAAGTGTGCCCAATAGCCTCTCTGTGAATTTAGAAGTGTGCCCAATAGCCTCTCCGTGAATTTAGAAGTGTGCCCAATAGCCTCTCTTTGAAAGTTGCATTTAGAAGTATGCCCAATAGCCTCTTTGAAAGTTGCATTTAGAAGTGTGCCCAAATGCCTCTCTGTGAATTTAGAAGTGTGTCCAATAGCCTCTCTGTGAATCTAGAAGTGTGCCCAATAGCCTCTCTTTGAAAGTTGCATTTAGAAGTGTGCCCAATAGCCTCTCTTTGAAAGTTGCGTTTAGAAGTGTGCCCAATGGCCTCTCCGTGAAAGTGACATTTAGAAGTGTGCCCAATAGCCTCTCTTTGAAAGAGGCATTCAGAAGTGTGCCCATTAGGCTCTCTGTAAATTTAGAAGTGTGCCCAATAGCCTCTCTTTGAAAGTTGCATTTAGAAGTATGCCCAATAGCCTCTTTGAAAGTTGCATTCAGAAGTGTGCTCAATAGCCTCTCTGTGAATTTAGAAGTGCGCCCAATAGCCTCTCTTTGAAAGTTGCATTTAGAAGTGTGCCCAATAGCCTCTCTTTGAAAGTTGCATTTAGAAGTGTGCCCACTAGCCTCTCTGTGAATTTAGAAGTGTGCCCAATAGCCTCTCTTTGAAAGTTGCATTTAGAAGTGAGCCCAATAGCCTCTCTATGAATTTAGAAGTGAGCCCAATAGCCTCTCTGTGAATTTAGAAGTGTGCCCAATAGCCTCTCCGTGAATTTAGAAGTGTGCCCAATAGCCTCTCTTTGAATGTTGCATTCAGAAGTATGCCCAATAGCCTCTTTGAAAGTTGCATTTAGCAGTGTGCCCAAATGCCTCTCTGTGAATTTAGAAGTGTGTCCAATAGCCTCTCTGTGAATCTAGAAGTGTGCCCAATAGCCTCTCTTTGAAAGTTGCATTTAGAAGTGTGCCCAATAGCCTCTCTTTGAAAGTTGCGTTTAGAAGTGTGCCCAATGGCCTCTCCGTGAAAGTGACATTTAGAAGTGTGCCCAATAGCCTCTCTTTGAAAGATGCATTCAGAAGTGTGCCCATTAGGCTCTCTGTGAATTTAGAAGTGTGCCCAATAGCCTCTCTTTGAAAGTTGCGATTAGAAGTGTGCCTAATAGCCTCTCTGTGAAAGTTGCATTTAGAAGTGTGCCCAATAGCCTCTCTTTGAAAGTTGCATTTAGAAGTGTGCCCAAAAGCCTCTCTTTGAAAGTTGCACTTAGAAGTGTGCCCATTAGCCTCTCTCTGAATTTAGAAGTATGGACAAACAGCCTCTCTGTGAATTTAGAAGTGTGCCCAATAGCCTCTCTTTGAAAGTTGCATTTAGAAATGTGCCCAATAGCCTCTCTGTGAATTTAGAAGTGTGCCCAATATCCTCTCTGTGAAAGTTGCATTTAGAAGTGTGCCCAATAACCTCTCTTCTAATTTGCATTTAGAAGTGTGCCCAATAGCCTCTCTGTGAATTTAGAAGTGTGCCCAATAGCCTCTCTTTGAAAGTTGCATTTAGAAGTGTGCCCAATAGCCTCTCTTTGAAAGTTGCATTTAGAAGTGTGCCCAATAGCCTCTCTGTGAATTTAGAAGTGTGCCCAATAGCCTCTCTGTGAATTTAGAAGTGTGCCCAATAGCCTCTCTTTAAAAGTTGCATTTAGAAGTGTGCCCAATAGCCTCTCTTTGAAAGTTACATTTAGAAGTGTGCCCAATAGCCTCTCTGTGAATTTAGAAGTGTGCCCATTAGCCTCTCTTTGAAAGTTGCATTTAGAAATGTGCCCAATAGCCTCTCTGTGAATTTAGAAGTGTGCCCAATAGCCTCGCTGTGAATTTAGAAGTGTGCCCAATATCCTCTCTGTGAAAGTTGCATTTAGAAGTGTGCCCAATAGCCTCTCTTCGAATATGCATTTAGAAGTGTGCCCAATAGCCCCTCTGTGAATTTAGAAGTGTGCCCAACAGCCTCTCTTTGAAAGTTGCATTTAGAAGTGTGCCCAATAGCCTCTCTTTGAGAGTTGCATTTAGAAGTATGCCCAATAGCCACGCTGTGAATTTAGAAGTGTGCCCAATAGCCTCTCTTTGAAAGTTGCATTTTGAAATGCGCCCAATAGCCTCTCTGTGAATTTAGAAGTGTGCCCAATAGCCTCTATTTGAAAGTTGCATTTAGAAGTGAGCCCAATAGCCTCTCTATGAATTTAGAAGTGTGCCCAAATGCCTCTCTGTGAATTTAGAAGTGTGCCCAATAGCCTCTTTGAAAGTTGCATTTAGAAATGTGCCCAGTAGCCACTCTGTGAATTTAGAAGTGTGACCAATAGCCTCTCTGTGAATTTAGAAGTGTGCCCAATAGCCTCTCTTCGAATTTGCATTTAGAAGTGTGCCCAATAGCCTCTCTGTTAATTTAGGAGTGCGCCCAATAACCTCTCTTTGAAAGTTGCATTTAGAAGTGTGCCCAATAGCCTCTCTTTGAAAGTTGCATTTAGAAGTGTACCCACTAGCCTCTCTTTGAATTTAGAAGTGTGCCCAAAAACCTCTCTTTGAAAGTTGCATTTAGAAGTGAGCCCAATAGCCTCTCTGTGAATTTAGAATTGAGCCCAATAGCCTCTCTGTGAATTTAGAAGTGTGCCCAATAGCCTCTCCGTGAATTTAGAAGTGTGCCCAATAACCTCGCTTTGAACGTTGCATTTAGAAGTATGCCCAATAGCCTCTTTGAAAGTTGCATTTAGAAGTGTGCCCAATAGCCTCTCTGTGAATTTAGAAGTGCGCCCAATAGCCTCTCTTTGAAAGTTGCATTTAGAAGTGTGCCCAATAGCCTCTCTTTGAAAGTTGCATTTAGAAGTGTGCCCACTAGCCTCTCTGTGAATTTAGAAGTATGCCCAATAACCTCTCTTTGAAAGTTGCATTTGGAAATGCACCCAATAGCCTCTCTGTGAATTTAGAAGTGTGCCCAATAGCCTCTCTTTGAAAGTTGCATTTAGAAGTGAGCCCAATAGCCTCTCTGTGAATTTAGAAGTGAGCCCAATAGCCTCTCTGTGAATTTAGAAGTGTGCCCAATAGCCTCTCCGTGAATTTAGAAGTGTGCGCAATAGCCTTTCTGTGAAAGTTGCATTTAGAAGTGTGTCCAATAGCCTCTCTTCGAATTTCCATTTAGAAGTGTGCCCAATAGCCTCTCTGTGAATTTAGAAGTGTGCCCAATAGCCTCTCTTTGAAAGTTGCATTTAGAAGTGTGCCCAATAGCCTCTCTTTGAGAGTTGCATTTAGAAGTGTGCCCAATAGCCTCGCTGTGAATTTAGAAGTGTGCCCAATAGCCTATCTTTGAAAGTTGCATTTCGAAATTCGCCCAATAGCCTCTCTGTGAATTTAGAAGTGTGCCCAATTGCCTCTCTGTGAATTTAGAAGTGTGCCCAATAGTCTCTCTTTGAAAGTTGCATTTAGAAGTATGCCCAATAGCCTCTATGAAAGTTGCATTTAGAAATGTTCCCAATAGCCTCTCTTTGAAAGTTGCATTTAGAAGTGTGCCCAATAGCCTCTCTTTGAGAGTTGCATTTAGAAGTGTGCCCAATAGCCTCGCTGTGAATTTAGAAGTGTGCCCAATAGCCTCTCTTTGAAAGTTGCAATTAGAAGTGAGCCCAATAGCCTCTCTATGAATTTAGAAGTGTGTCCAATTGCCTCTCTGTGAATTTAGAAGTGTGCCCAATAGTCTCTCTTTGAAAGTTGCATTTAGAAGTATGCCCAATAGCCTCTATGAAAGTTGCATTTAGAAATGTGCCCAATAGCCACTCTGTGAATTTAGAAGTGTGCCCAATAGCCTCTCTTCTAATTTGCATTTAGAAGTGTGCCCAATATCCTCTCTGTGAATTTAGGAGTGCGCACAATAGCCTCTCTTTGAAAGTTGGATTTAGAAGTGTGCCCAATAGCCTCTCTTTGAAAGTTGCATTCAGAAGTGTACCCACTAGCCTCTCTGTGAATTTAGAAATGTGCCCAATAACCTCTCTTTGAAAGTTGCATTTAGAAGTGAGCCCAATAGCCTCTCTGTGAATTTAGAAGTGAGCCCAATAGCCTCTCTGTGAATTTAGAAGTGTGCCCAATAACCTCTCTTTGAAAGTTGCATTTAGAAGTATGCCCAATAGCCTCTTTAAAAGTTGCATTTAGAAGTGTGCCCAATAGCCTCTCTGTGAATTTAGAAGTGTGCCCAATAGCCTCTCTTAGAAAGCTGCATTTAGAAGTGTGCCCAATAGCCTCTCTTTGAAAGTTGCATTTAGAAGTGTGCCCACTAGCCTCTCTGTGAATTTAGAAGTGTGCCCAATAAGCTCTCTTTGAAAGTTGCATTTGGAAATGCACCCAATAGACTCTCTGTGAATTTAGAAGTGTGCCCAATAGCCTCTCTTTGAAAGTTGCATTTAGAAGTGAGCCCAATAGCCTCTCTGTGAATTTAGAAGTGAGCCCAATAGCCTCTCTGTGAATTTAGAAGTGTGCCCAATAGCCTCTCTGTGAATTTAGAAGTGTGCCCAATAGCCACTCTTTGAAAGTTGCATTTAGAAGTATGCCCAATAGCCTCTTTGAAAGTTGCATTTAGATGTGTGCCCAATAGCCTCTCTGTGAATTTAGAAGTGTGCCCAATAGCCTCTCTGTGAATCTAGAAGTGTGCCCAATAGCCTCTCTTTGAAAGTTGCATTTAGATGTGTGCCCAATAGCATCTCTTTGAAAGTTGCGTTAAGAAGTGTGCCCAATGGCCTCTCTGTGAAAGTTGCATTTAGAAGTGTGCCCAATAGCCTCTCCTTGAAAGTTGCATTTAGAAATGTGCCCAATAGCCTCTCTTTGAATTTAGAAGTGTGCCCAATAGCCTCTCTTTGAAAGTTGCATTTAGAAGTGTGCCCAATAGCCTCTCTTTGAGAGTTGCATTTAGAAGTATGCCCAATAGCCTCGCTGTGAATTTAGAAGTGTGCCCAATAGCCTCTCTGTGAATTTAGAAGTGTGCCCAATAGCCTCTCTTTGAAAGTTGCATTTAGAAGTGAGCCCAATAGCCTCTCTATGAATTTAGAAGTGTGCCCAATTGCCTCTCTGTGAATTTAGAAGTGTGCCCAATAGCCTCTCTTTGAAAGTTGCATTTAGAAGTATGCCCAATAGCCTCTTTGAAAGTTTCATTTAGAAATGTGCCCAATAGCCACTCTGTGAATTTAGAAGTGTGCCCAATAGCCTCTCTGTGAATTTAGAAGTATGCTCAATAGCCTCTCTTCGAATTTGCATTTAGAAGTGTGCCCAATAGCCTCTCTGTGAATTTAGGTGTGCGCCCAATAGCCTTTCTTTGAAAGTTGCATTTAGAAGTGTGCCCAATAGCCTCTCTTTGAAAGTTGCATTTAGAAGTGTACCCACTAGCCTCTCTGTGAATTTAGAAGTGTGCCCAATAACGTCTCTTTGAAAGTTGCATTTAGAAGTGAGCCCAATAGCCTCTCTGTAAATTTAGAAGTGAGCCCAATAGCCTATCTGTGAATTTAGAAGTGTGCCCAATAGCCTCTCCCTGAATTTAGAAGTGTGCCGAATAACCTCTCTTTGAAAGTTGCATTTAGAAGTGAGCCCAATAGCCTCTCTGTGAATTTAGAAGTGAGCCCAATAGCCTCTCTGTGAATTTAGAAGTGTGCCCAATAGCCTCTCCGTGAATTTAGAAGTGTGCCCAATAGCCTCTCTTTGAAAGTTGCATTTAGAAGTATGCCCAATAGCCTCTTTGAAAGTTGCGATTAGAAGTGTGCCTAATAGCCTCTCTGTGAAAGTTGCATTTAGAAGTGTGCCCAATAGCCTCTCTTTGAAAGTTGCATTTAGAAGTGTGCCCAATAGCCTCTCTTTGAAAGTTGCACTTAGAAGTGTGCCCATTAGCCTCTCTCTGAATTTAGAAGTATGGACAAACAGCCTCTCTGTGAATTTAGAAGTGTGCCCAATAGCCTCTCTTTGAAAGTTGCATTTAGAAATGTGCCCAATAGCCTCTCTGTGAATTTAGAAGTGTGCCCAATAGCCTCTCTGTGAATTTAGAAGTGTGCCCAATATCCTCTCTGTGAAAGTTGCATTTAGAAGTTTGCCCAATAGCCTCTCTTCTAATTTGCATTTAGAAGTGTGCCCAATAGCCTCTCTGTGAATTTAGAAGTGTGCCCAATAGCCTCTCTTTGAAAGTTGCATTTAGAAGTGTGCCCAATAGCCTCTCTTTGGAAGTTGCATTTAGAAGTGTGCCCAATAGCCTCTCTGTGAATTTAGAAGTGTGCCCAATAGCCTCTCTGTGAATTTAGAAGTGTGCCCAATAGCCTCTCTTTGAAAGTTGCATTTAGAAGTGTGCCCACTAGCCTCTCTGTGAATTTAGAAGTGTGCCCAATAACCTCTCTTTGAAAGTTGCATTTGGAAATGCACCCAATAGCCTCTCTGTGAATTTAGAGGTGTGCCCAATAGCCTCTCTTTGAAAGTTGCATTTAGAAGTGAGCCCAATAGCCTCTCTATGAATTTAGAAGTGAGCCCAATAGCCTCTCTGTGAATTTAGAAGTGTGCCCAATAGCCTCTCCGTGAATTTAGAAGTGTGCCCAATAGCCTCTCTTTGAAAGTTGCATTTAGAAGTATGCCCAATAGCCTCTTTGAAAGTTGCATTTAGAAGTGTGCCCAAATGCCTCTCTGTGAATTTAGAAGTGTGTCCAATAGCCTCTCTGTGAATCTAGAAGTGTGCCCAATAGCCTCTCTTTGAAAGTTGCATTTAGAAGTGTGCCCAATAGCCTCTCTTTGAAAGTTGCGTTTAGAAGTGTGCCCAATGGCCTCTCCGTGAAAGTGACATTTAGAAGTGTGCCCAATAGCCTCTCTTTGAAAGATGCATTCAGAAGTGTGCCCATTAGGCTCTCTGTGAATTTAGAAGTGTGCCCAATAGCCTCTCTTTGAAAGTTGCATTTAGAAGTATGCCTAATAGCCTCTTTGAAAGTTGCATTCAGAAGTGTGCTCAATAGCCTCTCTGTGAATTTAGAAGTGCGCCCAATAGCCTCTCTTTGAAAGTTGCATTTAGAAGTGTGCCCAATAGCCTCTCTTTGAAAGTTGCATTTAGAAGTGTGCCCACTAGCCTCTCTGTGAATTTAGAAGTGTGCCCAATAGCCTCTCTTTGAAAGTTGCATTTAGAAGTGAGCCCAATAGCCTCTCTATGAATTTAGAAGTGAGCCCAATAGCCTCTCTGTGAATTTAGAAGTGTGCCCAATAGCCTCTCCGTGAATTTAGAAGTGTGCCCAATAGCCTCTCTTTGAAAGTTGCATTCAGAAGTATGCCCAATAGCCTCTTTGAAAGTTGCATTTAGAAGTGTGCCCAAATGCCTCTCTGTGAATTTAGAAGTGTGTCCAATAGCCTCTCTGTGAATCTAGAAGTGTGCCCAATAGCCTCTCTTTGAAAGTTGCATTTAGAAGTGTGCCCAATAGCCTCTCTTTGAAAGTTGCGTTTAGAAGTGTGCCCAATGGCCTCTCCGTGAAAGTGACATTTAGAAGTGTGCCCAATAGCCTCTCTTTGAAAGATGCATTCAGAAGTGTGCCCATTAGGCTCTCTGTGAATTTAGAAGTGTGCCCAATAGCCTCTCTTTGAAAGTTGCGATTAGAAGTGTGCCTAATAGCCTCTCTGTGAAAGTTGCATTTAGAAGTGTGCCCAATAGCCTCTCTTTGAAAGTTGCATTTAGAAGTGTGCCCAAAAGCCTCTCTTTGAAAGTTGCACTTAGAAGTGTGCCCATTAGCCTCTCTCTGAATTTAGAAGTATGGACAAACAGCCTCTCTGTGAATTTAGAAGTGTGCCCAATAGCCTCTCTTTGAAAGTTGCATTTAGAAATGTGCCCAATAGCCTCTCTGTGAATTTAGAAGTGTGCCCAATAGCCTCTCTGTGAATTTAGAAGTGTGCCCAATATCCTCTCTGTAAAAGTTGCATTTAGAAGTGTGCCCAATAGCCTCTCTTCTAATTTGCATTTAGAAGTGTGCCCAATAGCCTCTCTGTGAATTTAGAAGTGTGCCCAATAGCCTCTCTTTGAAAGTTGCATTTAGAAGTGTGCCCAATAGCCTCTCTTTGAAAGTTGCATTTAGAAGTGTGCCCAATAGCCTCTCTGTGAATTTAGAAGTGTGCCCAATAGCCTCTCTTTAAAAGTTGCATTTAGAAGTGTGCCCAATAGCCTCTCTTTGAAAGTTACATTTAGAAGTGTGCCCAATAGCCTCTCTGTGAATTTAGAAGTGTGCCCATTAGCCTCTCTTTGAAAGTTGCATTTAGAAATGTGCCCAATAGCCTCTCTGTGAATTTAGAAGTGTGCCCAATAGCCTCTCTGTGAATTTAGAAGTGTGCCCAATATCCTCTCTGTGAAAGTTGCATTTAGAAGTGTGCCCAATAGCCTCTCTTCGAATTTGCATTTAGACGTGTGCCCAATAGCCCCTCTGTGAATTTAGAAGTGTGCCCAATAGCCTCTCTTTGAAAGTTGCATTTAGAAGTGTGCCCAATAGCCTCTCTTTGAGAGTTGCATTTAGAAGTATGCCCAATAGCCACGCTGTGAATTTAGAAGTGTGCCCAATAGCCTCTCTTTGAAAGTTGCATTTTGAAATGCGCCCAATAGCCTCTCTGTGAATTTAGAAGTGTGCCCAATAGCCTCTCTTTGAAAGTTGCATTTAGAAGTGAGCCCAATAGCCTCTCTATGAATTTAGAAGTGTGCCCAATTGCCTCTCTGTGAATTTAGAAGTTTGCCCAATAGCCTCTTTGAAAGTTGCATTTAGAAATGTGCCCAATAGCCACTCTGTGAATTTAGAAGTGTGCCCAATAGCCTCTCTTCGAATTTGCATTTAGAAGTGTGCCCAATAGCCTCTCTGTTAATTTAGGAGTGCGCCCAATAACCTCTCTTTGAAAGTTGCATTTAGAAGTGTGCCCAATAGCCTCTCTTTGAAAGTTGCATTTAGAAGTGTACCCACTAGCCTCTCTTTGAATTTAGAAGTGTGCCCAAAAACCTCTCTTTGAAAGTTGCATTTAGAAGTGAGCCCAATAGCCTCTCTGTGAATTTAGAATTGAGCCCAATAGCCTCTCTGTGAATTTAGAAGTGTGCCCAATAGCCTCTCTGTGAATTTAGAAGTGTGCCCAATAACCTCGCTTTGAACGTTGCATTTAGAAGTATGCCCAATAGCCTCTTTGAAAGTTGCATTTAGAAGGGTGCCCAATAGCCTCTCTGTGAATTTAGAAGTGCGCCCAATAGCCTCTCTTTGAAAGTTGCATTTAGAAGTGTGCCCAATAGCCTCTCTTTGAAAGTTGCATTTAGAAGTGTGCCCACTAGCCTCTCTGTGAATTTAGAAGTATGCCCAATAACCTCTCTTTGAAAGTTGCATTTGGAAATGCACCCAATAGCCTCTCTGTGAATTTAGAAGTGTGCCCAATAGCCTCTCTTTGAAAGTTGCATTTAGAAGTGAGCCCAGTAGCCTCTCTGTGAATTTAGAAGTGAGCCCAATAGCCTCTCTGTGAATTTAGAAGTGTGCCCAATAGCCTCTCCGTGAATTTAGAAGTGTGCGCAATAGCCTTTCTGTGAAAGTTGCATTTAGAAGTGTGTCCAATAGCCTCTCTTCGAATTTCCATTTAGAAGTGTGCCCAATAGCCTCTCTGTGAATTTAGAAGTGTGCCCAATAGCCTCTCTTTGAAAGTTGCATTTAGAAGTGTGCCCAATAGCCTCTCTTTGAGAGTTGCATTTAGAAGTATGCCCAATAGCCTCGCTGTGAATTTAGAAGTGTGCCCAATAGCCTCTCTTTGAAAGTTGCATTTCGAAATTCGCCCAATAGCCTCTCTGTGAATTTAGAAGTGTGCCCAATAGCCTCTCTTTGAAAGTTGCAATTAGAAGTGAGCCCAATAGCCTCTCTATGAATTTAGAAGTGTGTCCAATTGCCTCTCTGTGAATTTAGAAGTGTGCCCAATAGCCTCTCTTTGAAAGTTGCATTTAGAAGTATGCCCAATAGCCTCTATGAAAGTTGCATTTAGAAGTGTGCCCAATAGCCTCTCTTCGAATTTGCATTTAGAAGTGTGCCCAATATCCTCTCTGTGAATTTAGGAGTGCGCCCAATAGCCTCTCTTTGAAAGTTGGATTTAGAAGTGTGCCCAATAGCCTCTCTTTGAAAGTTGCATTCAGAAGTGTACCCACTAGCCTCTCTGTGAATTTAGAAGTGTGCCCAATAACCTCTCTTTGAAAGTTGCATTTAGAAGTGAGCCCAATAGCCTCTCTGTGAATTTAGAAGTGAGCCCAATAGCCTCTCTGTGAATTTAGAAGTGTGCCCAATAACCTCTCTTTGAAAGTTGCATTTAGAAGTATGCCCAATAGCCTCTTTGAAAGTTGCATTTAGAAGTGTGCCCAATAGCCTCTCTTTGAATTTAGAAGTGCGCCCAATAGCCTCTCTTAGAAAGCTGCATTTAGAAGTGTGCCCAATAGCCTCTCTTTGAAAGTTGCATTTAGAAGTGTGCCCACTAGCCTCTCTGTGAATTTAGAAGTGTGCCCAATAACCTCTCTTTGAAAGTTGCATTTGGAAATGCACCCAATAGACTCTCTGTGAATTTAGAAGTGTGCCCAATAGCCTCTCTTTGAAAGTTGCATTTAGAAGTGAGCCCAATAGCCTCTCTGTGAATTTAGAAGTGAGCCCAATAGCCTCTCTGTGAATTTAGAAGTGTGCCCAATAGCCTCTCTGTGAATTTAGAAGTGTGCCCAATAGCCACTCTTTGAAAGTTGCATTTAGAAGTATGCCCAATAGCCTCTTTGAAAGTTGCATTTAGATGTGTGCCCAAAAGCCTCTCTGTGAATTTAGAAGTGTGCCCAATAGCCTCTCTGTGAATATAGAAGTGTGCCCAATAGCCTCTCTTTGAAAGTTGCATTTAGAAGTGTGCCCAATAGCATCTTTTTGAAAGTTGCGTTAAGAAGTGTGCCCAATGGCCTCTCTGTGAAAGTTGCATTTAGAAGTGTGCCCAATAGCCTCTCCTTGAAAGTTGCATTTAGAAATGTGCCCAATAGCCTCTCTGTGAATTTAGAAGTGTGCCCAATAGCCTCTCTTTGAAAGTTGCATTTAGAAGTGTGCCCAATAGCCTCTCTTTGAGAGTTGCATTTAGAAGTATGCCCAATAGCCTCGCTGTGAATTTAGAAATGTGCCCAATAGCCTCTCTGTGAATTTAGAAGTGTGCCCAATAGCCTCTCTTTGAAAGTTGCATTTAGAAGTGAGCCCAATAGCCTCTCTATGAATTTAGAAGTGTGCCCAATTGCCTCTCTGTGAATTTAGAAGTGTACCCAATAGCCTCTCTTTGAAAGTTGCATTTAGAAGTATGCCCAATAGCCTCTTTGAAAGTTGCATTTAGAAATGTGCCCAATAGCCACTCTGTGAATTTAGAAGTGTGCCCAATAGCCTCTCTGTGAATTTAGAAGTATGCTCAATAGCCTCTCTTCGAATTTGCATTTAGAAGTGTGCCCAATAGCCTCTCTGTGAATTTAGGTGTGCGCCCAATAGCTTTTCTTTGAAAGTTGCATTTAGAAGTGTGCCCAATAGCCTCTCTTTGAAAGTTGCATTTAGAAGTGTACCCACTAGCCTCTCTGTGAATTTAGAAGTGTGCCCAATAACGTCTCTTTGAAAGTTGCATTTAGAAGTGAGCCCAATAGCCTCTCTGTAAATTTAGAAGTGAGCCCAATAGCCTATCTGTGAATTTAGAAGTGTGCCCAATAGCCTCTCCCTGAATTTAGAAGTGTGCCGAATAACCTCTCTTTGAAAGTTGCATTTAGAAGTGAGCCCAATAGCCTCTCTGTGAATTTAGAAGTGAGCCCAATAGCCTCTCTGTGAATTTAGAAGTGTGCCCAATAGCCTCTCCGTGAATTTAGAAGTGTGCCCAATAGCCTCTCTTTGAAAGTTGCATTTAGAAGTATGCCCAATAGCCTCTTTGAAAGTTGCGATTAGAAGTGTGCCTAATAGCCTCTCTGTGAAAGTTGCATTTAGAAGTGTGCCCAATAGCCTCTCTTTGAAAGTTGCATTTAGAAGTGTGCCCAATAGCCTCTCTTTGAAAGTTGCACTTAGAAGTGTGCCCATTAGCCTCTCTCTGAATTTAGAAGTATGGACAAACAGCCTCTCTGTGAATTTAGAAGTGTGCCGAATAGCCTCTCTTTGAAAGTTGCATTTAGAAATGTGCCCAATAGCCTCTCTGTGAATTTAGAAGTGTGCCCAATAGCCTCTCTGTGAATTTAGAAGTGTGCCCAATATCCTCTCTGTGAAAGTTGCATTTAGAAGTGTGCCCAATAGCCTCTCTTCTAATTTGCATTTAGAAGGGTGCCCAATAGCCTCTCTGTGAATTTAGAAGTGTGCCCAATAGCCTCTCTTTGAAAGTTGCATTTAGAAGTGTGCCCAATAGCCTCTCTTTGAAAGTTGCATTTAGAAGTGTGCCCAATAGCCTCTATGTGAATTTAGAAGTGTGCCCAATAGCCTCTCTGTGAATTTAGAAGTGTGCCCAATAGCCTCTCTTTAAAAGTTGCATTTAGAAGTGTGCCCAATAGCCTCTCTTTGAAAGTTACATTTAGAAGTGTGCCCAATAGCCTCTCTGTGAATTTAGAAGTGTGCCCATTAGCCTCTCTTTGAAAGTTGCATTTAGAAATGTGCCCAATAGCCTCTCTGTGAATTTAGAAGTGTACCCAATAGCCTCTCTGTGAATTTAGAAGTGTGCCCAATATCCTCTCTGTGAAAGTTGCATTTAGAAGTGTGCCCAATAGCCTCTCTTCGAATTTGCATTTAGAAGTGTGCCCGATAGCCCCTCTGTGAATTTAGAAGTGTGCCCAATAGCCTCTCTTTGTAAGTTGCATTTAGAAGTGTGCCCAATAGCCTCTCTTTGAGAGTTGCATTTAGAAGTATGCCCAATAGCCACGCTGTGAATTTAGACGTGTGCCCAATAGCCTCTCTTTGAAAGTTGCATTTAGAAATGCGCCCAATAGCCTCTCTGTGAATTTAGAAGTGTGCCCAATAGCCTCTCTTTGAAAGTTGCATTTAGAAGTGAGCCCAATAGCCTCTCTATGAATTTAGAAGTGTGCCCAATTGCCTCTCTGTGAATTTAGAAGTGTGCCCAATAGCCTCTTTGAAAGTTGCATTTAGAAATGTGCCCAATAGCCACTCTGTGAATTTAGAAGTGTGCCCAATAGCCTCTCTGTGAATTTAGAAGTGTGCCCAATAGCCTCTCTTCGAATTTGCATTTAGAAGTGTGCCCAATAGCCTCTCTGTGAATTTAGGAGTGCGCCCAATAACCTCTCTTTGAAAGTTGCATTTAGAAGTGTGCCCAATAGCCTCTCTTTGAAAGTTGCATTTAGAAGTGTACCCACTAGCCTCTCTTTGAATTTAGAAGTGTGCCCAATAACCTCTCTTTGAAAGTTGCATTTAGAAGTGAGCCCAATAGCCTCTCTGTGAATTTAGAATTGAGCCCAATAGCCTCTCTGTGAATTTAGAAGTGTGCCCAATAGCCTCTCCGTGAATTTAGAAGTGTGCCCAATAACCTCTCTTTGAACGTTGCATTTAGAAGTATGCCCAATAGCTTCTCTTTGGAAGTTGGATTTAGAAGTGTGCCCACTAGCCTCTCTGTGAATTTAGAAGTGTGCCCAATAACCTCTCTTTGAAAGTTGCATTTGGAAATGCACCCAATAGCCTCTCTGTGAATTTAGAAGTGTGCCCAATAGCCTCTCTTTGAAAGTTGCATTTCGAAGTGAGCCCAATAGCCTCTCTGTGAATTTAGAAGTGAGCCCAATAGCCTCTCTGTGAATTTAGAAGTGTGCCCAATAGCCTCTCCGTGAATTTAGAAGTGTGCCCAATAGCCTCTCTGTGAATTTAGAAGTGTGCCCAATAGCCTCTCTTTGAAAGTTGCATTTAGAAGTGTGCCCAATAGCCTCTCTTTGAAAGTTGCATTTAGAAGTGAGCCCAATAGCCTCTCTATGAATTTAGAAGTGTGCCCAATTGCCTCTCTGTGAATTTAGAAGTTTGCCCAATAGCCTCTTTGAAAGTTGCATTTAGAAATGTGCCCAATAGCCACTCTGTGAATTTAGAAGTGTGCCCAATAGCCTCTCTTCGAATTTGCATTTAGAAGTGTGCCCAATAGCCTCTCTGTTAATTTAGGAGTGCGCCCAATAACCTCTCTTTGAAAGTTGCATTTAGAAGTGTGCCCAATAGCCTCTCTTTGAAAGTTGCATTTAGAAGTGTACCCACTAGCCTCTCTTTGAATTTAGAAGTGTGCCCAAAAACCTCTCTTTGAAAGTTGCATTTAGAAGTGAGCCCAATAGCCTCTCTGTGAATTTAGAATTGAGCCCAATAGCCTCTCTGTGAATTTAGAAGTGTGCCCAATAGCCTCTCCGTGAATTTAGAAGTGTGCCCAATAACCTCGCTTTGAACGTTGCATTTAGAAGTATGCCCAATAGCCTCTTTGAAAGTTGCATTTAGAAGGGTGCCCAATAGCCTCTCTGGGAATTTAGAAGTGCGCCCAATAGCCTCTCTTTGAAAGTTGCATTTAGAAGTGTGCCCAATAGCCTCTCTTTGAAAGTTGCATTTAGAAGTGTGCCCACTAGCCTCTCTGTGAATTTAGAAGTATGCCCAATAACCTCTCTTTGAAAGTTGCATTTGGAAATGCACCCAATAGCCTCTCTGTGAATTTAGAAGTGTGCCCAATAGCCTCTCTTTGAAAGTTGCATTTAGAAGTGAGCCCAGTAGCCTCTCTGTGAATTTAGAAGTGAGCCCAATAGCCTCTCTGTGAATTTAGAAGTGTGCCCAATAGCCTCTCCGTGAATTTAGAAGTGTGCGCAATAGCCTTTCTGTGAAAGTTGCATTTAGAAGTGTGTCCAATAGCCTCTCTTCGAATTTCCATTTAGAAGTGTGCCCAATAGCCTCTCTGTGAATTTAGAAGTGTGCCCAATAGCCTCTCTTTGAAAGTTGCATTTAGAAGTGTGCCCAATAGCCTCTCTTTGAGAGTTGCATTTAGAAGTATGCCCAATAGCCTCGCTGTGAATTTAGAAGTGTGCCCAATAGCCTCTCTTTGAAAGTTGCATTTCGAAATTCGCCCAATAGCCTCTCTGTGAATTTAGAAGTGTGCCCAATAGCCTCTCTTTGAAAGTTGCAATTAGAAGTGAGCCCAATAGCCTCTCTATGAATTTAGAAGTGTGTCCAATTGCCTCTCTGTGAATTTAGAAGTGTGCCCAATAGCCTCTCTTTGAAAGTTGCATTTAGAAGTATGCCCAATAGCCTCTATGAAAGTTGCATTTAGAAATGTGCCCAATAGCCACTCTGTGAATTTAGAAGTGTGCCCAATAGCCTCTCTGTGAATTTAGAAGTGTGCCCAATAGCCTCTCTTCGAATTTGCATTTAGAAGTGTGCCCAATATCCTCTCTGTGAATTTAGGAGTGCGCCCAATAGCCTCTCTTTGAAAGTTGGATTTAGAAGTGTGCCCAATAGCCTCTCTTTGAAAGTTGCATTCAGAAGTGTACCCACTAGCCTCTCTGTGAATTTAGAAGTGTGCCCAATAACCTCTCTTTGAAAGTTGCATTTAGAAGTGAGCCCAATAGCCTCTCTGTGAATTTAGAAGTGAGCCCAATAGCCTCTCTGTGAATTTAGAAGTGTGCCCAATAACCTCTCTTTGAAAGTTGCATTTAGAAGTATGCCCAATAGCCTCTTTGAAAGTTGCATTTAGAAGTGTGCCCAATAGCCTCTCTTTGAATTTAGAAGTGCGCCCAATAGCCTCTCTTAGAAAGCTGCATTTAGAAGTGTGCCCAATAGCCTCTCTTTGAAAGTTGCATTTAGAAGTGTGCCCACTAGCCTCTCTGTGAATTTAGAAGTGTGCCCAATAACCTCTCTTTGAAAGTTGCATTTGGAAATGCACCCAATAGACTCTCTGTGAATTTAGAAGTGTGCCCAATAGCCTCTCTTTGAAAGTTGCATTTAGAAGTGAGCCCAATAGCCTCTCTGTGAATTTAGAAGTGAGCCCAATAGCCTCTCTGTGAATTTAGAAGTGTGCCCAATAGCCTCTCTGTGAATTTAGAAGTGTGCCCAATAGCCACTCTTTGAAAGTTGCATTTAGAAGTATGCCCAATAGCCTCTTTGAAAGTTGCATTTAGATGTGTGCCCAATAGCCTCTCTGTGAATTTAGAAGTGTGCCCAATAGCCTCTCTGTGAATCTAGAAGTGTGCCCAATAGCCTCTCTTTGAAAGTTGCATTTAGAAGTGTGCCCAATAGCATCTCTTTGAAAGTTGCGTTAAGAAGTGTGCCCAATGGCCTCTCTGTGAAAGTTGCATTTAGAAGTGTGCCCAATAGCCTCTCCTTGAAAGTTGCATTTAGAAATGTGCCCAATAGCCTCTCTGTGAATTTAGAAGTGTGCCCAATAGCCTCTCTTTGAAAGTTGCATTTAGAAGTGTGCCCAATAGCCTCTCTTTGAGAGTTGCATTTAGAAGTATGCCCAATAGCCTCGCTGTGAATTTAGAAGTGTGCCCAATAGCCTCTCTGTGAATTTAGAAGTGTGCCCAATAGCCTCTCTTTGAAAGTTGCATTTAGAAGTGAGCCCAATAGCCTCTCTATGAATTTAGAAGTGTGCCCAATTGCCTCTCTGTGAATTTAGAAGTGTGCCCAATAGCCTCTCTTTGAAAGTTGCATTTAGAAGTATGCCCAATAGCCTCTTTGAAAGTTGCATTTAGAAATGTGCCCAATAGCCACTCTGTGAATTTAGAAGTGTGCCCAATAGCCTCTCTGTGAATTTAGAAGTATGCTCAATAGCCTCTCTTCGAATTTGCATTTAGAAGTGTGCCCAATAGCCTCTCTGTGAATTTAGGTGTGCGCCCAATAGCTTTTCTTTGAAAGTTGCATTTAGAAGTGTGCCCAATAGCCTCTCTTTGAAAGTTGCATTTAGAAGTGTACCCACTAGCCTCTCTGTGAATTTAGAAGTGTGCCCAATAACGTCTCTTTGAAAGTTGCATTTAGAAGTGAGCCCAATAGCCTCTCTGTAAATTTAGAAGTGAGCCCAATAGCCTATCTGTGAATTTAGAAGTGTGCCCAATAGCCTCTCCCTGAATTTAGAAGTGTGCCGAATAACCTCTCTTTGAAAGTTGCATTTAGAAGTGAGCCCAATAGCCTCTCTGTGAATTTAGAAGTGAGCCCAATAGCCTCTCTGTGAATTTAGAAGTGTGCCCAATAGCCTCTCCGTGAATTTAGAAGTGTGCCCAATAGCCTCTCTTTGAAAGTTGCATTTAGAAGTATGCCCAATAGCCTCTTTGAAAGTTGCGATTAGAAGTGTGCCTAATAGCCTCTCTGTGAAAGTTGCATTTAGAAGTGTGCCCAATAGCCTCTCTTTGAAAGTTGCATTTAGAAGTGTGCCCAATAGCCTCTCTTTGAAAGTTGCACTTAGAAGTGTGCCCATTAGCCTCTCTCTGAATTTAGAAGTATGGACAAACAGCCTCTCTGTGAATTTAGAAGTGTGCCGAATAGCCTCTCTTTGAAAGTTGCATTTAGAAATGTGCCCAATAGCCTCTCTGTGAATTTAGAAGTGTGCCCAATAGCCTCTCTGTGAATTTAGAAGTGTGCCCAATATCCTCTCTGTGAAAGTTGCATTTAGAAGTGTGCCCAATAGCCTCTCTTCTAATTTGCATTTAGAAGGGTGCCCAATAGCCTCTCTGTGAATTTAGAAGTGTGCCCAATAGCCTCTCTTTGAAAGTTGCATTTAGAAGTGTGCCCAATAGCCTCTCTTTGAAAGTTGCATTTAGAAGTGTGCCCAATAGCCTCTCTGTGAATTTAGAAGTGTGCCCAATAGCCTCTCTGTGAATTTAGAAGTGTGCCCAATAGCCTCTCTTTAAAAGTTGCATTTAGAAGTGTGCCCAATAGCCTCTCTTTGAAAGTTACATTTAGAAGTGTGCCCAATAGCCTCTCTGTGAATTTAGAAGTGTGCCCATTAGCCTCTCTTTGAAAGTTGCATTTAGAAATGTGCCCAATAGCCTCTCTGTGAATTTAGAAGTGTACCCAATAGCCTCTCTGTGAATTTAGAAGTGTGCCCAATATCCTCTCTGTGAAAGTTGCATTTAGAAGTGTGCCCAATAGCCTCTCTTCGAATTTGCATTTAGAAGTGTGCCCAATAGCCCCTCTGTGAATTTAGAAGTGTGCCCAATAGCCTCTCTTTGTAAGTTGCATTTAGAAGTGTGCCCAATAGCCTCTCTTTGAGAGTTGCATTTAGAAGTATGCCCAATAGCCACGCTGTGAATTTAGAAGTGTGCCCAATAGCCTCTCTTTGAAAGTTGCATTTAGAAATGCGCCCAATAGCCTCTCTGTGAATTTAGAAGTGTGCCCAATAGCCTCTCTTTGAAAGTTGCATTTAGAAGTGAGCCCAATAGCCTCTCTATGAATTTAGAAGTGTGCCCAATTGCCTCTCTGTGAATTTAGAAGTGTGCCCAATAGCCTCTTTGAAAGTTGCATTTAGAAATGTGCCCAATAGCCACTCTGTGAATTTAGAAGTGTGCCCAATAGCCTCTCTGTGAATTTAGAAGTGTGCCCAATAGCCTCTCTTCGAATTTGCATTTAGAAGTGTGCCCAATAGCCTCTCTGTGAATTTAGGAGTGCGCCCAATAACCTCTCTTTGAAAGTTGCATTTAGAAGTGTGCCCAATAGCCTCTCTTTGAAAGTTGCATTTAGAAGTGTACCCACTAGCCTCTTTTTGAATTTAGAAGTGTGCCCAATAACCTCTCTTTGAAAGTTGCATTTAGAAGTGAGCCCAATAGCCTCTCTGTGAATTTAGAATTGAGCCCAATAGCCTCTCTGTGAATTTAGAAGTGTGCCCAATAGCCTCTCCGTGAATTTAGAAGTCTGCCCAATAACCTCTCTTTGAACGTTGCATTTAGAAGTATGCCCAATAGCCTCTCTTTGGAAGTTGGATTTAGAAGTGTGCCCACTAGCCTCTCTGTGAATTTAGAAGTGTGCCCAATAACCTCTCTTTGAAAGTTGCATTTGGAAATGCACCCAATAGCCTCTCTGTGAATTTAGAAGTGTGCCCAATAGCCTCTCTTTGAAAGTTGCATTTCGAAGTGAGCCCAATAGCCTCTCTGTGAATTTAGAAGTGAGCCCAATAGCCTCTCTGTGAATTTAGAAGTGTGCCCAATAGCCTCTCCGTGAATTTAGAAGTGTGCCCAATAGCCTCTCTGTGAATTTAGAAGTGTGCCCAATAGCCTCTCTTTGAAAGTTGCATTTAGAAGTGTGCCCAATAGCCTCTCTTCTAATTTGCATTTAGAAGGGTGCCCAATAGCCTCTCTGTGAATTTAGAAGTGTGCCCAATAGCCTCTCTTTGAAAGTTGCATTTAGAAGTGTGCCCAATAGCCTCTCTTTGAAAGTTGCATTTAGAAGTGTGCCCAATAGCCTCTCTGTGAATTTAGAAGTGTGCCCAATAGCCTCTCTGTGAATTTAGAAGTGTGCCCAATAGCCTCTCTTTAAAAGTTGCATTTAGAAGTGTGCCCAATAGCCTCTCTTTGAAAGTTACATTTAGAAGTGTGCCCAATAGCCTCTCTGTGAATTTAGAAGTGTGCCCATTAGCCTCTCTTTGAAAGTTGCATTTAGAAATGTGCCCAATAGCCTCTCTGTGAATTTAGAAGTGTACCCAATAGCCTCTCTGTGAATTTAGAAGTGTGCCCAATATCCTCTCTGTGAAAGTTGCATTTAGAAGTGTGCCCAATAGCCTCTCTTCGAATTTGCATTTAGAAGTGTGCCCAATAGCCCCTCTGTGAATTTAGAAGTGTGCCCAATAGCCTCTCTTTGTAAGTTGCATTTAGAAGTGTGCCCAATAGCCTCTCTTTGAGAGTTGCATTTAGAAGTATGCCCAATAGCCACGCTGTGAATTTAGAAGTGTGCCCAATAGCCTCTCTTTGAAAGTTGCATTTAGAAATGCGCCCAATAGCCTCTCTGTGAATTTAGAAGTGTGCCCAATAGCCTCTCTTTGAAAGTTGCATTTAGAAGTGAGCCCAATAGCCTCTCTATGAATTTAGAAGTGTGCCCAATTGCCTCTCTGTGAATTTAGAAGTGTGCCCAATAGCCTCTTTGAAAGTTGCATTTAGAAATGTGCCCAATAGCCACTCTGTGAATTTAGAAGTGTGCCCAATAGCCTCTCTGTGAATTTAGAAGTGTGCCCAATAGCCTCTCTTCGAATTTGCATTTAGAAGTGTGCCCAATAGCCTCTCTGTGAATTTAGGAGTGCGCCCAATAACCTCTCTTTGAAAGTTGCATTTAGAAGTGTGCCCAATAGCCTCTCTTTGAAAGTTGCATTTAGAAGTGTACCCACTAGCCTCTCTTTGAATTTAGAAGTGTGCCCAATAACCTCTCTTTGAAAGTTGCATTTAGAAGTGAGCCCAATAGCCTCTCTGTGAATTTAGAATTGAGCCCAATAGCCTCTCTGTGAATTTAGAAGTGTGCCCAATAGCCTCTCCGTGAATTTAGAAGTGTGCCCAATAACCTCTCTTTGAACGTTGCATTTAGAAGTATGCCCAATAGCCTCTCTTTGGAAGTTGGATTTAGAAGTGTGCCCACTAGCCTCTCTGTGAATTTAGAAGTGTGCCCAATAACCTCTCTTTGAAAGTTGCATTTGGAAATGCACCCAATAGCCTCTCTGTGAATTTAGAAGTGTGCCCAATAGCCTCTCTTTGAAAGTTGCATTTCGAAGTGAGCCCAATAGCCTCTCTGTGAATTTAGAAGTGAGCCCAATAGCCTCTCTGTGAATTTAGAAGTGTGCCCAATAGCCTCTCCGTGAATTTAGAAGTGTGCCCAATAGCCTCTCTGTGAATTTAGAAGTGTGCCCAATAGCCTCTCTTTGAAAGTTGCATTTAGAAGTGTGCCCAATAGCCTCTCTTTGAAAGTTGCATTTAGAAGTGTACCCACTAGCCTCTCTTTGAATTTAGAAGTATGCCCAATAACCTCTCTTTGAAAGTTGCATTTAGAAGTGAGCCCAATAGCCTCTCTGTGAATTTAGAATTGAGCCCAATAGCCTCTCTGTGAATTTAGAAGTGTGCCCAATAGCCTCTCCGTGAATTTAGAAGTGTGCCCAATAACCTCTCTTTGAACGTTGCATTTAGAAGTATGCCCAATAGCCTCTTTGAAAGTTGCATTTAGAAGTGTGCTCAATAGCCTCTCTGTGAATTTAGAAGTGCGCCCAATAGCCTCTCTTTGAAAGTTGCATTTAGAAGTGTGCCCAATAGCCTCTCTTTGAAAGTTGCATTTAGAAGTGTGCCCACTAGCCTCTCTGTGAATTTAGAAGTATGCCCAATAACCTCTCTTTGAAAGTTGCATTTGGAAATGCACCCAATAGCCTCTCTGTGAATTTAGAAGTGTGCCCAATAGCCTCTCTTTGAAAGTTGCATTTAGAAGTGAGCCCAGTAGCCTCTCTGTGAATTTAGAAGTGAGCCCAATAGCCTCTCTGTGAATTTAGAAGTGTGCCCAATAGCCTCTCCGTGAATTTAGAAGTGTGCGCAATAGCCTTTCTGTGAAAGTTGCATTTAGAAGTGTGTCCAATAGCCTCTCTTCGAATTTCCATTTAGAAGTGTGCCCAATAGCCTCTCTGTGAATTTAGAAGTGTGCCCAATAGCCTCTCTTTGAAAGTTGCATTTAGAAGTGTGCCCAATAGCCTCTCTTTGAGAGTTGCATTTAGAAGTATGCCCAATAGCCTCGCTGTGAATTTAGAAGTGTGCCCAATAGCCTCTCTTTGAAAGTTGCATTTCGAAATTCGCCCAATAGCCTCTCTGTGAATTTAGAAGTGTGCCCAATAGCCTCTCTTTGAAAGTTGCAATTAGAAGTGAGCCCAATAGCCTCTCTATGAATTTAGAAGTGTGTCCAATTGCCTCTCTGTGAATTTAGAAGTGTGCCCAATAGCCTCTCTTTGAAAGTTGCATTTAGAAGTATGCCCAATAGCCTCTATGAAAGTTGCATTTAGAAATGTGCCCAATAGCCACTCTGTGAATTTAGAAGTGTGCCCAATAGCCTCTCTGTGAATTTAGAAGTGTGCCCAATAGCCTCTCTTCGAATTTGCATTTAGAAGTGTGCCCAATATCCTCTCTGTGAATTTAGGAGTGCGCCCAATAGCCTCTCTTTGAAAGTTGGATTTAGAAGTGTGCCCAATAGCCTCTCTTTGAAAGTTGCATTCAGAAGTGTACCCACTAGCCTCTCTGTGAATTTAGAAGTGTGCCCAATAACCTCTCTTTGAAAGTTGCATTTAGAAGTGAGCCCAATAGCCTCTCTGTGAATTTAGAAGTGAGCCCAATAGCCTCTCTGTGAATTTAGAAGTGTGCCCAATAACCTCTCTTTGAAAGTTGCATTTAGAAGTATGCCCAATAGCCTCTTTGAAAGTTGCATTTAGAAGTGTGCCCAATAGCCTCTCTTTGAATTTAGAAGTGCGCCCAATAGCCTCTCTTAGAAAGCTGCATTTAGAAGTGTGCCCAATAGCCTCTCTTTGAAAGTTGCATTTAGAAGTGTGCCCACTAGCCTCTCTGTGAATTTAGAAGTGTGCCCAATAACCTCTCTTTGAAAGTTGCATTTGGAAATGCACCCAATAGACTCTCTGTGAATTTAGAAGTGTGCCCAATAGCCTCTCTTTGAAAGTTGCATTTAGAAGTGAGCCCAATAGCCTCTCTGTGAATTTAGAAGTGAGCCCAATAGCCTCTCTGTGAATTTAGAAGTGTGCCCAATAGCCTCTCTGTGAATTTAGAAGTGTGCCCAATAGCCACTCTTTGAAAGTTGCATTTAGAAGTATGCCCAATAGCCTCTTTGAAAGTTGCATTTAGATGTGTGCCCAATAGCCTCTCTGTGAATTTAGAAGTGTGCCCAATAGCCTCTCTGTGAATCTAGAAGTGTGCCCAATAGCCTCTCTTTGAAAGTTGCATTTAGAAGTGTGCCCAATAGCATCTCTTTGAAAGTTGCGTTAAGAAGTGTGCCCAATGGCCTCTCTGTGAAAGTTGCATTTAGAAGTGTGCCCAATAGCCTCTCCTTGAAAGTTGCATTTAGAAATGTGCCCAATAGCCTCTCTGTGAATTTAGAAGTGTGCCCAATAGCCTCTCTTTGAAAGTTGCATTTAGAAGTGTGCCCAATAGCCTCTCTTTGAGAGTTGCATTTAGAAGTATGCCCAATAGCCTCGCTGTGAATTTAGAAGTGTGCCCAATAGCCTCTCTGTGAATTTAGAAGTGTGCCCAATAGCCTCTCTTTGAAAGTTGCATTTAGAAGTGAGCCCAATAGCCTCTCTATGAATTTAGAAGTGTGCCCAATTGCCTCTCTGTGAATTTAGAAGTGTGCCCAATAGCCTCTCTTTGAAAGTTGCATTTAGAAGTATGCCCAATAGCCTCTTTGAAAGTTGCATTTAGAAATGTGCCCAATAGCCACTCTGTGAATTTAGAAGTGTGCCCAATAGCCTCTCTGTGAATTTAGAAGTATGCTCAATAGCCTCTCTTCGAATTTGCATTTAGAAGTGTGCCCAATAGCCTCTCTGTGAATTTAGGTGTGCGCCCAATAGCTTTTCTTTGAAAGTTGCATTTAGAAGTGTGCCCAATAGCCTCTCTTTGAAAGTTGCATTTAGAAGTTTACCCACTAGCCTCTCTGTGAATTTAGAAGTGTGCCCAATAACGTCTCTTTGAAAGTTGCATTTAGAAGTGAGCCCAATAGCCTCTCTGTAAATTTAGAAGTGAGCCCAATAGCCTATCTGTGAATTTAGAAGTGTGCCCAATAGCCTCTCCCTGAATTTAGAAGTGTGCCGAATAACCTCTCTTTGAAAGTTGCATTTAGAAGTGAGCCCAATAGCCTCTCTGTGAATTTAGAAGTGAGCCCAATAGCCTCTCTGTGAATTTAGAAGTGTGCCCAATAGCCTCTCCGTGAATTTAGAAGTGTGCCCAATAGCCTCTCTTTGAAAGTTGCATTTAGAAGTATGCCCAATAGCCTCTTTGAAAGTTGCGATTAGAAGTGTGCCTAATAGCCTCTCTGTGAAAGTTGCATTTAGAAGTGTGCCCAATAGCCTCTCTTTGAAAGTTGCATTTAGAAGTGTGCCCAATAGCCTCTCTTTGAAAGTTGCACTTAGAAGTGTGCCCATTAGCCTCTCTCTGAATTTAGAAGTATGGACAAACAGCCTCTCTGTGAATTTAGAAGTGTGCCGAATAGCCTCTCTTTGAAAGTTGCATTTAGAAATGTGCCCAATAGCCTCTCTGTGAATTTAGAAGTGTGCCCAATAGCCTCTCTGTGAATTTAGAAGTGTGCCCAATATCCTCTCTGTGAAAGTTGCATTTAGAAGTGTGCCCAATAGCCTCTCTTCTAACTTGCATTTAGAAGGGTGGCCAATAGCCTCTCTGTGAATTTAGAAGTGTGCCCAATAGCCTCTCTTTGAAAGTTGCATTTAGAAGTGTGCCCAATAGCCTCTCTTTGAAAGTTGCATTTAGAAGTGTGCCCAATAGCCTCTCTGTGAATTTAGAAGTGTGCCCAATAGCCTCTCTGTGAATTTAGAAGTGTGCCCAATAGCCTCTCTTTAAAAGTTGCATTTAGAAGTGTGCCCAATAGCCTCTCTTTGAAAGTTACATTTAGAAGTGTGCCCAATAGCCTCTCTGTGAATTTAGAAGTGTGCCCATTAGCCTCTCTTTGAAAGTTGCATTTAGAAATGTGCCCAATAGCCTCTCTGTGAATTTAGAAGTGTACCCAATAGCCTCTCTGTGAATTTAGAAGTGTGCCCAATATCCTCTCTGTGAAAGTTGCATTTAGAAGTGTGCCCAATAGCCTCTCTTCGAATTTGCATTTAGAAGTGTGCCCAATAGCCCCTCTGTGAATTTAGAAGTGTGCCCAATAGCCTCTCTTTGTAAGTTGCATTTAGAAGTGTGCCCAATAGCCTCTCTTTGAGAGTTGCATTTAGAAGTATGCCCAATAGCCACGCTGTGAATTTAGAAGTGTGCCCAATAGCCTCTCTTTGAAAGTTGCATTTAGAAATGCGCCCAATAGCCTCTCTGTGAATTTAGAAGTGTGCCCAATAGCCTCTCTTTGAAAGTTGCATTTAGAAGTGAGCCCAATAGCCTCTCTATGAATTTAGAAGTGTGCCCAATTGCCTCTCTGTGAATTTAGAAGTGTGCCCAATAGCCTCTTTGAAAGTTGCATTTAGAAATGTGCCCAATAGCCACTCTGTGAATTTAGAAGTGTGCCCAATAGCCTCTCTGTGAATTTAGAAGTGTACCCACTAGCCTCTCTTTGAATTTAGAAGTGTGCCCAATAACCTCTCTTTGAAAGTTGCATTTAGAAGTGAGCCAATAGCCTCTCTGTGAATTTAGAATTGAGCCCAATAGCCTCTCTGTGAATTTAGAAGTGTGCCCAATAGCCTCTCCGTGAATTTAGAAGTGTGCCCAATAACCTCTCTTTGAACGTTGCATTTAGAAGTATGCCCAATAGCCTCTCTTTGGAAGTTGGATTTAGAAGTGTGCCCACTAGCCTCTCTGTGAATTTAGAAGTGTGCCCAATAACCTCTCTTTGAAAGTTGCATTTGGAAATGCACCCAATAGCCTCTCTGTGAATTTAGAAGTGTGCCCAATAGCCTCTCTTTGAAAGTTGCATTTCGAAGTGAGCCCAATAGCCTCTCTGTGAATTTAGAAGTGAGCCCAATAGCCTCTCTGTGAATTTAGAAGTGTGCCCAATAGCCTCTCCGTGAATTTAGAAGTGTGCCCAATAGCCTCTCTGTGAATTTAGAAGTGTGCCCAATAGCCTCTCTTTGAAAGTTGCATTTAGAAGTGTGCCCAATAGCCTCTCTTTGAAAGTTGCATTTAGAAGTGTACCCACTAGCCTCTCTTTGAATTTAGAAGTATGCCCAATAACCTCTCTTTGAAAGTTGCATTTAGAAGTGAGCCCAATAGCCTCTCTGTGAATTTAGAATTGAGCCCAATAGCCTCTCTGTGAATTTAGAAGTGTGCCCAATAGCCTCTCCGTGAATTTAGAAGTGTGCCCAATAACCTCTCTTTGAACGTTGCATTTAGAAGTATGCCCAATAGCCTCTTTGAAAGTTGCATTTAGAAGTGTGCTCAATAGCCTCTCTGTGAATTTAGAAGTGCACCCAATAGCCTCTCTTTGAAAGTTGCATTTAGAAGTGTGCCCAATAGCCTCTCTTTGAAAGTTGCATTTAAAAGTGTGCCCAATAGCCTCTCTTTGAAAGTTGCATTTAGAAGTGTACCCACTAGCCTCTCTGTGAATTTAGAAGTGTGCCCAATAACCTCTCTTTGAAAGTTGCATTTAGAAGTGAACCCAATAGCCTCTCTGTGAATTTAGAAGTGAGCCCAATAGCCTCTCTGTGAATTTAGAAGTGTGCCCAATAGCCTCTCCGAGAATTTAGAAGTGTGCCCAATAACCTCTCTTTGAAAGTTGCATTTAGAAGTATGCCCAATAGCCTCTTTGAAAGTTGCATTCAGAAGTGTGCTCAATAGCCTCTCTGTGAATTTAGAAGTGCGCCCAATAGCCTCTCTTTGAAAGTTGCATTTAGAAGTGTGCCCAATAGCCTCTCTTTGAAAGTTGCATTTAGAAGTGTGCCCACTAGCCTCTCTGTGAATTTAGAAGTGTGCGCAATAACCTCTCTTTGAAAGTTGCATTTGGAAATGCACCCAATAGCCTCTCTGTGAATTTAGAGTTGTGCCCAATAGCCTCTCTTTGAAAGTTGCATTTAGAAGTGAGCCCAATAGCCTCTCTATGAATTTAGAAGTGAGCCCAATAGCCTCTCTGTGAATTTAGAAGTGTGCCCAATAGCCTCTCCGTGAATTTAGAAGTGTGCCCAATAGCCTCTCTTTGAAAGTTGCATTTAGAAGTATGCCCAATAGCCTCTTTGAAAGTTGCATTTAGAAGTGTGCCCAAATGCCTCTCTGTGAATTTAGAAGTGTGTCCAATAGCCTCTCTGTGAATCTAGAAGTGTGCCCAATAGCCTCTCTTTGAAAGTTGCATTTAGAAGTGTGCCTAATAGCCTCTCTGTGAAAGTTGCATTTAGAAGTGTGCCCAATAGCCTCTCTTTGAAAGTTGCATTTAGAGGTGTGCCCAATAGCCTCTCTTTGAAAGTTGCACTTAGAAGTGTGCCCATTAGCCTCTCTCTGAATTTAGAAGTATGGACAAAAAGCCTCTCTGTGAATTTAGAAGTGTGCCCAATAGCCTCTCTTTTAAAGTTGCATTTAGAAATGTGCCCAATAGCCTCTCTGTGAATTTAGAAGTGTGCCCAATAGCCTCTCTGTGAATTTAGAAGTGTGCCCAATACCCTCTCTGTGAAAGTTGCATTTAGAAGTGTGCCCAATAGCCTCTCTTCTAATTTGCATTTAGAAGTGTGCCCAATAGCCTCTCTGTGAATTTAGAAGTGTGCCCAATAGCCTCTCTTTGAAAGTTGCATTTAGAAGTGTGCCCAATAGCCTCTCTTTGAAAGTTGCATTTAGAAGTGTGCCCAATAGCCTCTCTGTGAATTTAGAAGTGTGCCCAATAGTCTCTCTGTGAATTTAGAAGTGTGCCCAATAGCCTCTCTTTAAAAGTTGCATTTAGAAGTGTGCCCAATAGCCTCTCTTTGAAAGTTACATTTAGAAGTGTGCCCAATAGCCTCTCTGTGAATTTAGAAGTGTGCCCATTAGCCTCTCTTTGAAAGTTGCATTTAGAAATGTGCCCAATAGCCTCTCTGTGAATTTAGAAGTGTGCCCAATAGCCTCTCTGTGAATTTAGAAGTGTGTCCAATATCCTCTCTGTGAAAGTTGCATTTAGAAGTGTGCCCAATAGCCTCTCTTCGAATATGCATTTAGAAGTGTGCCCAATAGCCCCTCTGTGAATTTAGAAGTGTGCCCAATAGCCTCTCTTTGAAAGTTGCATTTAGAAGTGTGCCCAATAGCCTCTCTTTGAGAGTTGCATTTAGAAGTATGCCCAATAGCCACGCTGTGAATTTAGAAGTGTGCCCAATAGCCTCTCTTTGAAAGTTGCATTTAGAAATGCGCCCAATAGTCTCTCTGTGAATTTAGAAGTGTGCCCAATAGCCTCTCTTTGAAAGTTGCATTTAGAAGTGAGCCCAATAGCCTCTCTATGAATTTAGAAGTGTGCCCAATTGCCTCTCTGTGAATTTAGAAGTGTGCCCAATAGCCTCTTTGAAAGTTGCATTTAGAAATGTGCCCAATAGCCACTCTGTGAATTTAGAAGTGTGACCAATAGCCTCTCTGTGAATTTAGAAGTGTGCCCAATAGCCTCTCTTCGAATTTGCATTTAGAAGTGTGCCCAATAGCCTCTCTGTTAATTTAGGAGTGCGCCCAATAACCTCTCTTTGAAAGTTGCATTTAGAAGTGTGCCCAATAGCCTCTCTTTGAAAGTTGCATTTAGAAGTGTACCCACTAGCCTCTCTTTGAATTTAGAAGTGTGCCCAATAACCTCTCTTTGAAAGTTGCATTTAGAAGTGAGCCCAATAGCCTCTCTGTGAATTTAGAATTGAGCCCAATAGCCTCTCTGTGAATTTAGAAGTGTGCCCAATAGCCTCTCCGTGAATTTAGAAGTGTGCCCAATAACCTCTCTTTGAACGTTGCATTTAGAAGTATGCCCAATAGCCTCTTTGAAAGTTGCATTTAGAAGTGTGCCCAATAGCCTCTCTGTGAATTTAGAAGTGTGCCCAATAGCCTCTCTTTGAAAGTTGCATTTAGAAGTGAGCCCAATAGCCTCTCTATGAATTTAGAAGTGTGCCCAATTGCCTCTCTGTGAATTTAGAAGTGTGCCCAATAGCCTCTCTTTGAAAGTTGCATTTAGAAGTATGCCCAATAGCCTCTTTGAAAGTTGCATTTAGAAATGTGCCCAATAGCCACTCTGTGAATTTAGAAGTGTGCCCAATAGCCTCTCTGTGAATTTAGAAGTATGCTCAATAGCCTCTCTTCGAATTTGCATTTAGAAGTGTGCCCAATAGCCTCTCTGTGAATTTAGGTGTGCGCCCAATAGCTTTTCTTTGAAAGTTGCATTTAGAAGTGTGCCCAATAGCCTCTCTTTGAAAGTTGCATTTAGAAGTGTACCCACTAGCCTCTCTGTGAATTTAGAAGTGTGCCCAATAACGTCTCTTTGAAAGTTGCATTTAGAAGTGAGCCCAATAGCCTCTCTGTAAATTTAGAAGTGAGCCCAATAGCCTATCTGTGAATTTAGAAGTGTGCCCAATAGCCTCTCCCTGAATTTAGAAGTGTGCCGAATAACCTCTCTTTGAAAGTTGCATTTAGAAGTGAGCCCAATAGCCTCTCTGTGAATTTAGAAGTGAGCCCAATAGCCTCTCTGTGAATTTAGAAGTGTGCCCAATAGCCTCTCCGTGAATTTAGAAGTGTGCCCAATAGCCTCTCTTTGAAAGTTGCATTTAGAAGTATGCCCAATAGCCTCTTTGAAAGTTGCGATTAGAAGTGTGCCTAATAGCCTCTCTGTGAAAGTTGCATTTAGAAGTGTGCCCAATAGCCTCTCTTTGAAAGTTGCATTTAGAAGTGTGCCCAATAGCCTCTCTTTGAAAGTTGCACTTAGAAGTGTGCCCATTAGCCTCTCTCTGAATTTAGAAGTATGGACAAACAGCCTCTCTGTGAATTTAGAAGTGTGCCGAATAGCCTCTCTTTGAAAGTTGCATTTAGAAATGTGCCCAATAGCCTCTCTGTGAATTTAGAAGTGTGCCCAATAGCCTCTCTGTGAATTTAGAAGTGTGCCCAATATCCTCTCTGTGAAAGTTGCATTTAGAAGTGTGCCCAATAGCCTCTCTTCTAATTTGCATTTAGAAGGGTGCCCAATAGCCTCTCTGTGAATTTAGAAGTGTGCCCAATAGCCTCTCTTTGAAAGTTGCATTTAGAAGTGTGCCCAATAGCCTCTCTTTGAAAGTTGCATTTAGAAGTGTGCCCAATAGCCTCTCTGTGAATTTAGAAGTGTGCCCAATAGCCTCTCTGTGAATTTAGAAGTGTGCCCAATAGCCTCTCTTTAAAAGTTGCATTTAGAAGTGTGCCCAATAGCCTCTCTTTGAAAGTTACATTTAGAAGTGTGCCCAATAGCCTCTCTGTGAATTTAGAAGTGTGCCCATTAGCCTCTCTTTGAAAGTTGCATTTAGAAATGTGCCCAATAGCCTCTCTGTGAATTTAGAAGTGTACCCAATAGCCTCTCTGTGAATTTAGAAGTGTGCCCAATATCCTCTCTGTGAAAGTTGCATTTAGAAGTGTGCCCAATAGCCTCTCTTCGAATTTGCATTTAGAAGTGTGCCCAATAGCCCCTCTGTGAATTTAGAAGTGTGCCCAATAGCCTCTCTTTGTAAGTTGCATTTAGAAGTGTGCCCAATAGCCTCTCTTTGAGAGTTGCATTTAGAAGTATGCCCAATAGCCACGCTGTGAATTTAGAAGTGTGCCCAATAGCCTCTCTTTGAAAGTTGCATTTAGAAATGCGCCCAATAGCCTCTCTGTGAATTTAGAAGTGTGCCCAATAACCTCTCTTTGAAAGTTGCATTTAGAAGTGAGCCCAATAGCCTCTCTATGAATTTAGAAGTGTGCCCAATTGCCTCTCTGTGAATTTAGAAGTGTGCCCAATAGCCTCTTTGAAAGTTGCATTTAGAAATGTGCCCAATAGCCACTCTGTGAATTTAGAAGTGTGCCCAATAGCCTCTCTGTGAATTTAGAAGTGTGCCCAATAGCCTCTCTTCGAATTTGCATTTAGAAGTGTGCCCAATAGCCTCTCTGTGAATTTAGGAGTGCGCCCAATAACCTCTCTTTGAAAGTTGCATTTAGAAGTGTGCCCAATAGCCTCTCTTTGAAAGTTGCATTTAGAAGTGTACCCACTAGCCTCTTTTTGAATTTAGAAGTGTGCCCAATAACCTCTCTTTGAAAGTTGCATTTAGAAGTGAGCCCAATAGCCTCTCTGTGAATTTAGAATTGAGCCCAATAGCCTCTCTGTGAATTTAGAAGTGTGCCCAATAGCCTCTCCGTGAATTTAGAAGTCTGCCCAATAACCTCTCTTTGAACGTTGCATTTAGAAGTATGCCCAATAGCCTCTCTTTGGAAGTTGGATTTAGAAGTGTGCCCACTAGCCTCTCTGTGAATTTAGAAGTGTGCCCAATAACCTCTCTTTGAAAGTTGCATTTGGAAATGCACCCAATAGCCTCTCTGTGAATTTAGAAGTGTGCCCAATAGCCTCTCTTTGAAAGTTGCATTTCGAAGTGAGCCCAATAGCCTCTCTGTGAATTTAGAAGTGAGCCCAATAGCCTCTCTGTGAATTTAGAAGTGTGCCCAATAGCCTCTCCGTGAATTTAGAAGTGTGCCCAATAGCCTCTCTGTGAATTTAGAAGTGTGCCCAATAGCCTCTCTTTGAAAGTTGCATTTAGAAGTGTGCCCAATAGCCTCTCTTCTAATTTGCATTTAGAAGGGTGCCCAATAGCCTCTCTGTGAATCTAGAAGTGTGCCCAATAGCCTCTCTTTGAAAGTTGCATTTAGAAGTGTGCCCAATAGCCTCTCTTTGAAAGTTGCATTTAGAAGTGTGCCCAATAGCCTCTCTGTGAATTTAGAAGTGTGCCCAATAGCCTCTCTGTGAATTTAGAAGTGTGCCCAATAGCCTCTCTTTAAAAGTTGCATTTAGAAGTGTGCCCAATAGCCTCTCTTTGAAAGTTACATTTAGAAGTGTGCCCAATAGCCTCTCTGTGAATTTAGAAGTGTGCCCATTAGCCTCTCTTTGAAAGTTGCATTTAGAAATGTGCCCAATAGCCTCTCTGTGAATTTAGAAGTGTACCCAATAGCCTCTCTGTGAATTTAGAAGTGTGCCCAATATCCTCTCTGTGAAAGTTGCATTTAGAAGTGTGCCCAATAGCCTCTCTTCGAATTTGCATTTAGAAGTGTGCCCAATAGCCCCACTGTGAATTTAGAAGTGTGCCCAATAGCCTCTCTTTGTAAGTTGCATTTAGAAGTGTGCCCAATAGCCTCTCTTTGAGAGTTGCATTTAGAAGTATGCCCAATAGCCACGCTGTGAATTTAGAAGTGTGCCCAATAGCCTCTCTTTGAAAGTTGCATTTAGAAATGCGCCCAATAGCCTCTCTGTGAATTTAGAAGTGTGCCCAATAGCCTCTCTTTGAAAGTTGCATTTAGAAGTGAGCCCAATAGCCTCTCTATGAATTTAGAAGTGTGCCCAATTGCCTCTCTGTGAATTTAGAAGTGTGCCCAATAGCCTCTTTGAAAGTTGCATTTAGAAATGTGCCCAATAGCCACTCTGTGAATTTAGAAGTGTGCCCAATAGCCTCTCTGTGAATTTAGAAGTGTGCCCAATAGCCTCTCTTCGAATTTGCATTTAGAAGTGTGCCCAATAGCCTCTCTGTGAATTTAGGAGTGCGCCCAATAACCTCTCTTTGAAAGTTGCATTTAGAAGTGTGCCCAATAGCCTCTCTTTGAAAGTTGCATTTAGAAGTGTACCCACTAGCCTCTCTTTGAATTTAGAAGTGTGCCCAATAACCTCTCTTTGAAAGTTGCATTTAGAAGTGAGCCCAATAGCCTCTCTGTGAATTTAGAATTGAGCCCAATAGCCTCTCTGTGAATTTAGAAGTGTGCCCAATAGCCTCTCCGTGAATTTAGAAGTGTGCCCAATAACCTCTCTTTGAACGTTGCATTTAGAAGTATGCCCAATAGCCTCTCTTTGGAAGTTGGATTTAGAAGTGTGCCCACTAGCCTCTCTGTGAATTTAGAAGTGTGCCCAATAACCTCTCTTTGAAAGTTGCATTTGGAAATGCACCCAATAGCCTCTCTGTGAATTTAGAAGTGTGCCCAATAGCCTCTCTTTGAAAGTTGCATTTCGAAGTGAGCCCAATAGCCTCTCTGTGAATTTAGAAGTGAGCCCAATAGCCTCTCTGTGAATTTAGAAGTGTGCCCAATAGCCTCTCCGTGAATTTAGAAGTGTGCCCAATAGCCTCTCTGTGAATTTAGAAGTGTGCCCAATAGCCTCTCTTTGAAAGTTGCATTTAGAAGTGTGCCCAATAGCCTCTCTTTGAAAGTTGCATTTAGAAGTGTACCCACTAGCCTCTCTTTGAATTTAGAAGTATGCCCAATAACCTCTCTTTGAAAGTTGCATTTAGAAGTGAGCCCAATAGCCTCTCTGTGAATTTAGAATTGAGCCCAATAGCCTCTCTGTGAATTTAGAAGTGTGCCCAATAGCCTCTCCGTGAATTTAGAAGTGTGCCCAATAACCTCTCTTTGAACGTTGCATTTAGAAGTATGCCCAATAGCCTCTTTGAAAGTTGCATTTAGAAGTGTGCTCAATAGCCTCTCTGTGAATTTAGAAGTGCGCCCAATAGCCTCTCTTTGAAAGTTGCATTTAGAAGTGTGCCCAATAGCCTCTCTTTGAAAGTTGCATTTAGAAGTGTGCCCACTAGCCTCTCTGTGAATTTAGAAGTATGCCCAATAACCTCTCTTTGAAAGTTGCATTTGGAAATGCACCCAATAGCCTCTCTGTGAATTTAGAAGTGTGCCCAATAGCCTCTCTTTGAAAGTTGCATTTAGAAGTGAGCCCAGTAGCCTCTCTGTGAATTTAGAAGTGAGCCCAATAGCCTCTCTGTGAATTTAGAAGTGTGCCCAATAGCCTCTCCGTGAATTTAGAAGTGTGCGCAATAGCCTTTCTGTGAAAGTTGCATTTAGAAGTGTGTCCAATAGCCTCTCTTCGAATTTCCATTTAGAAGTGTGCCCAATAGCCTCTCTGTGAATTTAGAAGTGTGCCCAATAGCCTCTCTTTGAAAGTTGCATTTAGAAGTGTGCCCAATAGCCTCTCTTTGAGAGTTGCATTTAGAAGTATGCCCAATAGCCTCGCTGTGAATTTAGAAGTGTGCCCAATAGCCTCTCTTTGAAAGTTGCATTTCGAAATTCGCCCAATAGCCTCTCTGTGAATTTAGAAGTGTGCCCAATAGCCTCTCTTTGAAAGTTGCAATTAGAAGTGAGCCCAATAGCCTCTCTATGAATTTAGAAGTGTGTCCAATTGCCTCTCTGTGAATTTAGAAGTGTGCCCAATAGCCTCTCTTTGAAAGTTGCATTTAGAAGTATGCCCAATAGCCTCTATGAAAGTTGCATTTAGAAATGTGCCCAATAGCCACTCTGTGAATTTAGAAGTGTGCCCAATAGCCTCTCTGTGAATTTAGAAGTGTGCCCAATAGCCTCTCTTCGAATTTGCATTTAGAAGTGTGCCCAATATCCTCTCTGTGAATTTAGGAGTGCGCCCAATAGCCTCTCTTTGAAAGTTGGATTTAGAAGTGTGCCCAATAGCCTCTCTTTGAAAGTTGCATTCAGAAGTGTACCCACTAGCCTCTCTGTGAATTTAGAAGTGTGCCCAATAACCTCTCTTTGAAAGTTGCATTTAGAAGTGAGCCCAATAGCCTCTCTGTGAATTTAGAAGTGAGCCCAATAGCCTCTCTGTGAATTTAGAAGTGTGCCCAATAACCTCTCTTTGAAAGTTGCATTTAGACGTATGCCCAATAGCCTCTTTGAAAGTTGCATTTAGAAGTGTGCCCAATAGCCTCTCTTTGAATTTAGAAGTGCGCCCAATAGCCTCTCTTAGAAAGCTGCATTTAGAAGTGTGCCCAATAGCCTCTCTTTGAAAGTTGCATTTAGAAGTGTGCCCACTAGCCTCTCTGTGAATTTAGAAGTGTGCCCAATAACCTCTCTTTGAAAGTTGCATTTGGAAATGCACCCAATAGACTCTCTGTGAATTTAGAAGTGTGCCCAATAGCCTCTCTTTGAAAGTTGCATTTAGAAGTGAGCCCAATAGCCTCTCTGTGAATTTAGAAGTGAGCCCAATAGCCTCTCTGTGAATTTAGAAGTGTGCCCAATAGCCTCTCTGTGAATTTAGAAGTGTGCCCAATAGCCACTCTTTGAAAGTTGCATTTAGAAGTATGCCCAATAGCCTCTTTGAAAGTTGCATTTAGATGTGTGCCCAATAGCCTCTCTGTGAATTTAGAAGTGTGCCCAATAGCCTCTCTGTGAATCTAGAAGTGTGCCCAATAGCCTCTCTTTGAAAGTTGCATTTAGAAGTGTGCCCAATAGCATCTCTTTGAAAGTTGCGTTAAGAAGTGTGCCCAATGGCCTCTCTGTGAAAGTTGCATTTAGAAGTGTGCCCAATAGCCTCTCCTTGAAAGTTGCATTTAGAAATGTGCCCAATAGCCTCTCTGTGAATTTAGAAGTGTGCCCAATAGCCTCTCTTTGAAAGTTGCATTTAGAAGTGTGCCCAATAGCCTCTCTTTGAGAGTTGCATTTAGAAGTATGCCCAATAGCCTCGCTGTGAATTTAGAAGTGTGCCCAATAGCCTCTCTGTGAATTTAGAAGTGTGCCCAATAGCCTCTCTTTGAAAGTTGCATTTAGAAGTGAGCCCAATAGCCTCTCTATGAATTTAGAAGTGTGCCCAATTGCCTCTCTGTGAATTTAGAAGTGTGCCCAATAGCCTCTCTTTGAAAGTTGCATTTAGAAGTATGCCCAATAGCCTCTTTGAAAGTTGCATTTAGAAATGTGCCCAATAGCCACTCTGTGAATTTAGAAGTGTGCCCAATAGCCTCTCTGTGAATTTAGAAGTATGCTCAATAGCCTCTCTTCGAATTTGCATTTAGAAGTGTGCCCAATAGCCTCTCTGTGAATTTAGGTGTGCGCCCAATAGCTTTTCTTTGAAAGTTGCATTTAGAAGTGTGCCCAATAGCCTCTCTTTGAAAGTTGCATTTAGAAGTGTACCCACTAGCCTCTCTGTGAATTTAGAAGTGTGCCCAATAACGTCTCTTTGAAAGTTGCATTTAGAAGTGAGCCCAATAGCCTCTCTGTAAATTTAGAAGTGAGCCCAATAGCCTATCTGTGAATTTAGAAGTGTGCCCAATAGCCTCTCCCTGAATTTAGAAGTGTGCCGAATAACCTCTCTTTGAAAGTTGCATTTAGAAGTGAGCCCAATAGCCTCTCTGTGAATTTAGAAGTGAGCCCAATAGCCTCTCTGTGAATTTAGAAGTGTGCCCAATAGCCTCTCCGTGAATTTAGAAGTGTGCCCAATAGCCTCTCTTTGAAAGTTGCATTTAGAAGTATGCCCAATAGCCTCTTTGAAAGTTGCGATTAGAAGTGTGCCTAATAGCCTCTCTGTGAAAGTTGCATTTAGAAGTGTGCCCAATAGCCTCTCTTTGAAAGTTGCATTTAGAAGTGTGCCCAATAGCCTCTCTTTGAAAGTTGCACTTAGAAGTGTGCCCATTAGCCTCTCTCTGAATTTAGAAGTATGGACAAACAGCCTCTCTGTGAATTTAGAAGTGTGCCGAATAGCCTCTCTTTGAAAGTTGCATTTAGAAATGTGCCCAATAGCCTCTCTGTGAATTTAGAAGTGTGCCCAATAGCCTCTCTGTGAATTTAGAAGTGTGCCCAATATCCTCTCTGTGAAAGTTGCATTTAGAAGTGTGCCCAATAGCCTCTCTTCTAATTTGCATTTAGAAGGGTGCCCAATAGCCTCTCTGTGAATTTAGAAGTGTGCCCAATAGCCTCTCTTTGAAAGTTGCATTTAGAAGTGTGCCCAATAGCCTCTCTTTGAAAGTTGCATTTAGAAGTGTGCCCAATAGCCTCTCTGTGAATTTAGAAGTGTGCCCAATAGCCTCTCTGTGAATTTAGAAGTGTGCCCAATAGCCTCTCTTTAAAAGTTGCATTTAGAAGTGTGCCCAATAGCCTCTCTTTGAAAGTTACATTTAGAAGTGTGCCCAATAGCCTCTCTGTGAATTTAGAAGTGTGCCCATTAGCCTCTCTTTGAAAGTTGCATTTAGAAATGTGCCCAATAGCCTCTCTGTGAATTTAGAAGTGTACCCAATAGCCTCTCTGTGAATTTAGAAGTGTGCCCAATATCCTCTCTGTGAAAGTTGCATTTAGAAGTGTGCCCAATAGCCTCTCTTCGAATTTGCATTTAGAAGTGTGCCCAATAGCCCCTCTGTGAATTTAGAAGTGTGCCCAATAGCCTCTCTTTGTAAGTTGCATTTAGAAGTGTGCCCAATAGCCTCTCTTTGAGAGTTGCATTTAGAAGTATGCCCAATAGCCACGCTGTGAATTTAGAAGTGTGCCCAATAGCCTCTCTTTGAAAGTTGCATTTAGAAATGCGCCCAATAGCCTCTCTGTGAATTTAGAAGTGTGCCCAATAGCCTCTCTTTGAAAGTTGCATTTAGAAGTGAGCCCAATAGCCTCTCTATGAATTTAGAAGTGTGCCCAATTGCCTCTCTGTGAATTTAGAAGTGTGCCCAATGGCCTCTTTGAAAGTTGCATTTAGAAATGTGCCCAATAGCCACTCTGTGAATTTAGAAGTGTGCCCAATAGCCTCTCTGTGAATTTAGAAGTGTACCCACTAGCCTCTCTTTGAATTTAGAAGTGTGCCCAATAACCTCTCTTTGAAAGTTGCATTTAGAAGTGAGCCAATAGCCTCTCTGTGAATTTAGAATTGAGCCCAATAGCCTCTCTGTGAATTTAGAAGTGTGCCCAATAGCCTCTCCGTGAATTTAGAAGTGTGCCCAATAACCTCTCTTTGAACGTTGCATTTAGAAGTATGCCCAATAGCCTCTCTTTGGAAGTTGGATTTAGAAGTGTGCCCACTAGCCTCTCTGTGAATTTAGAAGTGTGCCCAATAACCTATCTTTGAAAGTTGCATTTGGAAATGCACCCAATAGCCTCTCTGTGAATTTAGAAGTGTGCCCAATAGCCTCTCTTTGAAAGTTGCATTTCGAAGTGAGCCCAATAGCCTCTCTGTGAATTTAGAAGTGAGCCCAATAGCCTCTCTGTGAATTTAGAAGTGTGCCCAATAGCCTCTCCGTGAATTTAGAAGTGTGCCCAATAGCCTCTCTGTGAATTTAGAAGTGTGCCCAATAGCCTCTCTTTGAAAGTTGCATTTAGAAGTGTGCCCAATAGCCTCTCTTTGAAAGTTGCATTTAGAAGTGTACCCACTAGCCTCTCTTTGAATTTAGAAGTATGCCCAATAACCTCTCTTTGAAAGTTGCATTTAGAAGTGAGCCCAATAGCCTCTCTGTGAATTTAGAATTGAGCCCAATAGCCTCTCTGTGAATTTAGAAGTGTGCCCAATAGCCTCTCCGTGAATTTAGAAGTGTGCCCAATAACCTCTCTTTGAACGTTGCATTTAGAAGTATGCCCAATAGCCTCTTTGAAAGTTGCATTTAGAAGTGTGCTCAATAGCCTCTCTGTGAATTTAGAAGTGCGCCCAATAGCCTCTCTTTGAAAGTTGCATTTAGAAGTGTGCCCAATAGCCTCTCTTTGAAAGTTGCATTTAAAAGTGTGCCCAATAGCCTCTCTTTGAAAGTTGCATTTAGAAGTGTACCCACTAGCCTCTCTGTGAATTTAGAAGTGTGCCCAATAACCTCTCTTTGAAAGTTGCATTTAGAAGTGAACCCAATAGCCTCTCTGTGAATTTAGAAGTGAGCCCAATAGCCTCTCTGTGAATTTAGAAGTGTGCCCAATAGCCTCTCCGAGAATTTAGAAGTGTGCCCAATAACCTCTCTTTGAAAGTTGCATTTAGAAGTATGCCCAATAGCCTCTTTGAAAGTTGCATTCAGAAGTGTGCTCAATAGCCTCTCTGTGAATTTAGAAGTGCGCCCAATAGCCTCTCTTTGAAAGTTGCATTTAGAAGTGTGCCCAATAGCCTCTCTTTGAAAGTTGCATTTAGAAGTGTGCCCACTAGCCTCTCTGTGAATTTAGAAGTGTGCGCAATAACCTCTCTTTGAAAGTTGCATTTGGAAATGCACCCAATAGCCTCTCTGTGAATTTAGAGTTGTGCCCAATAGCCTCTCTTTGAAAGTTGCATTTAGAAGTGAGCCCAATAGCCTCTCTATGAATTTAGAAGTGAGCCCAATAGCCTCTCTGTGAATTTAGAAGTGTGCCCAATAGCCTCTCCGTGAATTTAGAAGTGTGCCCAATAGCCTCTCTTTGAAAGTTGCATTTAGAAGTATGCCCAATAGCCTCTTTGAAAGTTGCATTTAGAAGTGTGCCCAAATGCCTCTCTGTGAATTTAGAAGTGTGTCCAATAGCCTCTCTGTGAATCTAGAAGTGTGCCCAATAGCCTCTCTTTGAAAGTTGCATTTAGAAGTGTGCCTAATAGCCTCTCTGTGAAAGTTGCATTTAGAAGTGTGCCCAATAGCCTCTCTTTGAAAGTTGCATTTAGAGGTGTGCCCAATAGCCTCTCTTTGAAAGTTGCACTTAGAAGTGTGCCCATTAGCCTCTCTCTGAATTTAGAAGTATGGACAAAAAGCCTCTCTGTGAATTTAGAAGTGTGCCCAATAGCCTCTCTTTTAAAGTTGCATTTAGAAATGTGCCCAATAGCCTCTCTGTGAATTTAGAAGTGTGCCCAATAGCCTCTCTGTGAATTTAGAAGTGTGCCCAATACCCTCTCTGTGAAAGTTGCATTTAGAAGTGTGCCCAATAGCCTCTCTTCTAATTTGCATTTAGAAGTGTGCCCAATAGCCTCTCTGTGAATTTAGAAGTGTGCCCAATAGCCTCTCTTTGAAAGTTGCATTTAGAAGTGTGCCCAATAGCCTCTCTTTGAAAGTTGCATTTAGAAGTGTGCCCAATAGCCTCTCTGTGAATTTAGAAGTGTGCCCAATAGCCTCTCTGTGAATTTAGAAGTGTGCCCAATAGCCTCTCTTTAAAAGTTGCATTTAGAAGTGTGCCCAATAGCCTCTCTTTGAAAGTTACATTTAGAAGTGTGCCCAATAGCCTCTCTGTGAATTTAGAAGTGTGCCCATTAGCCTCTCTTTGAAAGTTGCATTTAGAAATGTGCCCAATAGCCTCTCTGTGAATTTAGAAGTGTGCCCAATAGCCTCTCTGTGAATTTAGAAGTGTGTCCAATATCCTCTCTGTGAAAGTTGCATTTAGAAGTGTGCCCAATAGCCTCTCTTCGAATATGCATTTAGAAGTGTGCCCAATAGCCCCTCTGTGAATTTAGAAGTGTGCCCAATAGCCTCTCTTTGAAAGTTGCATTTAGAAGTGTGCCCAATAGCCTCTCTTTGAGAGTTGCATTTAGAAGTATGCCCAATAGCCACGCTGTGAATTTAGAAGTGTGCCCAATAGCCTCTCTTTGAAAGTTGCATTTAGAAATGCGCCCAATAGCCTCTCTGTGAATTTAGAAGTGTGCCCAATAGCCTCTCTTTGAAAGTTGCATTTAGAAGTGAGCCCAATAGCCTCTCTATGAATTTAGAAGTGTGCCCAATTGCCTCTCTGTGAATTTAGAAGTGTGCCCAATAGCCTCTTTGAAAGTTGCATTTAGAAATGTGCCCAATAGCCACTCTGTGAATTTAGAAGTGTGACCAATAGCCTCTCTGTGAATTTAGAAGTGTGCCCAATAGCCTCTCTTCGAATTTGCATTTAGAAGTGTGCCCAATAGCCTCTCTGTTAATTTAGGAGTGCGCCCAATAACCTCTCTTTGAAAGTTGCATTTAGAAGTGTGCCCAATAGCCTCTCTTTGAAAGTTGCATTTAGAAGTGTACCCACTAGCCTCTCTTTGAATTTAGAAGTGTGCCCAATAACCTCTCTTTGAAAGTTGCATTTAGAAGTGAGCCCAATAGCCTCTCTGTGAATTTAGAATTGAGCCCAATAGCCTCTCTGTGAATTTAGAAGTGTGCCCAATAGCCTCTCCGTGAATTTAGAAGTGTGCCCAATAACCTCTCTTTGAACGTTGCATTTAGAAGTGAGCCCAATAGCCTCTCTGTGAATTTAGAATTGAGCCCAATAGCCTCTCTGTGAATTTAGAAGTGTGCCCAATAGCCTCTCCGTGAATTTAGAAGTGTGCCCAATAACCTCTCTTTGAACGTTGCATTTAGAAGTATGCCCAATAGCCTCTTTGAAAGTTGCATTTAGAAGTGTGCTCAATAGCCTCTCTGTGAATTTAGAAGTGCGCCCAATAGCCTCTCTTTGAAAGTTGCATTTAGAAGTGTGCCCAATAGCCTCTCTTTGAAAGTTGCATTTAAAAGTGTGCCCAATAGCCTCTCTTTGAAAGTTGCATTTAGAAGTGTACCCACTAGCCTCTCTGTGAATTTAGAAGTGTGCCCAATAACCTCTCTTTGAAAGTTGCATTTAGAAGTGAACCCAATAGCCTCTCTGTGAATTTAGAAGTGAGCCCAATAGCCTCTCTGTGAATTTAGAAGTGTGCCCAATAGCCTCTCCGAGAATTTAGAAGTGTGCCCAATAACCTCTCTTTGAAAGTTGCATTTAGAAGTATGCCCAATAGCCTCTTTGAAAGTTGCATTCAGAAGTGTGCTCAATAGCCTCTCTGTGAATTTAGAAGTGCGCCCAATAGCCTCTCTTTGAAAGTTGCATTTAGAAGTGTGCCCAATAGCCTCTCTTTGAAAGTTGCATTTAGAAGTGTGCCCACTAGCCTCTCTGTGAATTTAGAAGTGTGCGCAATAACCTCTCTTTGAAAGTTGCATTTGGAAATGCACCCAATAGCCTCTCTGTGAATTTAGAGTTGTGCCCAATAGCCTCTCTTTGAAAGTTGCATTTAGAAGTGAGCCCAATAGCCTCTCTATGAATTTAGAAGTGAGCCCAATAGCCTCTCTGTGAATTTAGAAGTGTGCCCAATAGCCTCTCCGTGAATTTAGAAGTGTGCCCAATAGCCTCTCTTTGAAAGTTGCATTTAGAAGTATGCCCAATAGCCTCTTTGAAAGTTGCATTTAGAAGTGTGCCCAAATGCCTCTCTGTGAATTTAGAAGTGTGTCCAATAGCCTCTCTGTGAATCTAGAAGTGTGCCCAATAGCCTCTCTTTGAAAGTTGCATTTAGAAGTGTGCCTAATAGCCTCTCTGTGAAAGTTGCATTTAGAAGTGTGCCCAATAGCCTCTCTTTGAAAGTTGCATTTAGAGGTGTGCCCAATAGCCTCTCTTTGAAAGTTGCACTTAGAAGTGTGCCCATTAGCCTCTCTCTGAATTTAGAAGTATGGACAAAAAGCCTCTCTGTGAATTTAGAAGTGTGCCCAATAGCCTCTCTTTTAAAGTTGCATATAGAAATGTGCCCAATAGCCTCTCTGTGAATTTAGAAGTGTGCCCAATAGCCTCTCTGTGAATTTAGAAGTGTGCCCAATACCCTCTCTGTGAAAGTTGCATTTAGAAGTGTGCCCAATAGCCTCTCTTCTAATTTGCATTTAGAAGTGTGCCCAATAGCCTCTCTGTGAATTTAGAAGTGTGCCCAATAGCCTCTCTTTGAAAGTTGCATTTAGAAGTGTGCCCAATAGCCTCTCTTTGAAAGTTGCATTTAGAAGTGTGCCCAATAGCCTCTCTGTGAATTTAGAAGTGTGCCCAATAGCCTCTCTGTGAATTTAGAAGTGTGCCCAATAGCCTCTCTTTAAAAGTTGCATTTAGAAGTGTGCCCAATAGCCTCTCTTTGAAAGTTACATTTAGAAGTGTGCCCAATAGCCTCTCTGTGAATTTAGAAGTGTGCCCATTAGCCTCTCTTTGAAAGTTGCATTTAGAAATGTGCCCAATAGCCTCTCTGTGAATTTAGAAGTGTGCCCAATAGCCTCTCTGTGAATTTAGAAGTGTGTCCAATATCCTCTCTGTGAAAGTTGCATTTAGAAGTGTGCCCAATAGCCTCTCTTCGAATATGCATTTAGAAGTGTGCCCAATAGCCCCTCTGTGAATTTAGAAGTGTGCCCAATAGCCTCTCTTTGAAAGTTGCATTTAGAAGTGTGCCCAATAGCCTCTCTTTGAGAGTTGCATTTAGAAGTATGCCCAATAGCCACGCTGTGAATTTAGAAGTGTGCCCAATAGCCTCTCTTTGAAAGTTGCATTTAGAAATGCGCCCAATAGCCTCTCTGTGAATTTAGAAGTGTGCCCAATAGCCTCTCTTTGAAAGTTGCATTTAGAAGTGAGCCCAATAGCCTCTCTATGAATTTAGAAGTGTGCCCAATTGCCTCTCTGTGAATTTAGAAGTGTGCCCAATAGCCTCTTTGAAAGTTGCATTTAGAAATGTGCCCAATAGCCACTCTGTGAATTTAGAAGTGTGACCAATAGCCTCTCTGTGAATTTAGAAGTGTGCCCAATAGCCTCTCTTCGAATTTGCATTTAGAAGTGTGCCCAATAGCCTCTCTGTTAATTTAGGAGTGCGCCCAATAACCTCTCTTTGAAAGTTGCATTTAGAAGTGTGCCCAATAGCCTCTCTTTGAAAGTTGCATTTAGAAGTGTACCCACTAGCCTCTCTTTGAATTTAGAAGTGTGCCCAATAACCTCTCTTTGAAAGTTGCATTTAGAAGTGAGCCCAATAGCCTCTCTGTGAATTTAGAATTGAGCCCAATAGCCTCTCTGTGAATTTAGAAGTGTGCCCAATAGCCTCTCCGTGAATTTAGAAGTGTGCCCAATAACCTCTCTTTGAACGTTGCATTTAGAAGTATGCCCAATAGCCTCTTTGAAAGTTGCATTTAGAAGTGTGCCCAATAGCCTCTCTGTGAATTTAGAAGTGCGCCCAATAGCCTCTCTTTGAAAGTTGCATTTAGAGGTGTGCCCAATAGCCTCTCTTTGAAAGTTGCACTTAGAAGTGTGCCCATTAGCCTCTCTCTGAATTTAGAAGTATGGACAAAAAGCCTCTCTGTGAATTTAGAAGTGTGCCCAATAGCCTCTCTTTTAAAGTTGCATTTAGAAATGTGCCCAATAGCCTCTCTGTGAATTTAGAAGTGTGCCCAATAGCCTCTCTGTGAATTTAGAAGTGTGCCCAATACCCTCTCTGTGAAAGTTGCATTTAGAAGTGTGCCCAATAGCCTCTCTTCTAATTTGCATTTAGAAGTGTGCCCAATAGCCTCTCTGTGAATTTAGAAGTGTGCCCAATAGCCTCTCTTTGAAAGTTGCATTTAGAAGTGTGCCCAATAGCCTCTCTTTGAAAGTTGCATTTAGAAGTGTGCCCAATAGCCTCTCTGTGAATTTAGAAGTGTGCCCAATAGCCTCTCTGTGAATTTAGAAGTGTGCCCAATAGCCTCTCTTTAAAAGTTGCATTTAGAAGTGTGCCCAATAGCCTCTCTTTGAAAGTTACATTTAGAAGTGTGCCCAATAGCCTCTCTGTGAATTTAGAAGTGTGCCCATTAGCCTCTCTTTGAAAGTTGCATTTAGAAATGTGCCCAATAGCCTCTCTGTGAATTTAGAAGTGTGCCCAATAGCCTCTCTGTGAATTTAGAAGTGTGTCCAATATCCTCTCTGTGAAAGTTGCATTTAGAAGTGTGCCCAATAGCCTCTCTTCGAATATGCATTTAGAAGTGTGCCCAATAGCCCCTCTGTGAATTTAGAAGTGTGCCCAATAGCCTCTCTTTGAAAGTTGCATTTAGAAGTGTGCCCAATAGCCTCTCTTTGAGAGTTGCATTTAGAAGTATGCCCAATAGCCACGCTGTGAATTTAGAAGTGTGCCCAATAGCCTCTCTTTGAAAGTTGCATTTAGAAATGCGCCCAATAGCCTCTCTGTGAATTTAGAAGTGTGCCCAATAGCCTCTCTTTGAAAGTTGCATTTAGAAGTGAGCCCAATAGCCTCTCTATGAATTTAGAAGTGTGCCCAATTGCCTCTCTGTGAATTTAGAAGTGTGCCCAATAGCCTCTTTGAAAGTTGCATTTAGAAATGTGCCCAATAGCCACTCTGTGAATTTAGAAGTGTGACCAATAGCCTCTCTGTGAATTTAGAAGTGTGCCCAATAGCCTCTCTTCGAATTTGCATTTAGAAGTGTGCCCAATAGCCTCTCTGTTAATTTAGGAGTGCGCCCAATAACCTCTCTTTGAAAGTTGCATTTAGAAGTGTGCCCAATAGCCTCTCTTTGAAAGTTGCATTTAGAAGTGTACCCACTAGCCTCTCTTTGAATTTAGAAGTGTGCCCAATAACCTCTCTTTGAAAGTTGCATTTAGAAGTGAGCCCAATAGCCTCTCTGTGAATTTAGAATTGAGCCCAATAGCCTCTCTGTGAATTTAGAAGTGTGCCCAATAGCCTCTCCGTGAATTTAGAAGTGTGCCCAATAACCTCTCTTTGAACGTTGCATTTAGAAGTATGCCCAATAGCCTCTTTGAAAGTTGCATTTAGAAGTGTGCCCAATAGCCTCTCTGTGAATTTAGAAGTGCGCCCAATAGCCTCTCTTTGAAAGTTGCATTTAGAAGTGTGCCCAATAGCCTCTCTTTGAAAGTTGCATTTAGAAGTGTGCCCACTAGCCTCTCTGTGAATTTAGAAGTATGCCCAATAACCTCTCTTTGAAAGTTGGATTTGGAAATGCACCCAATAGCCTCTCTGTGAATTTAGAAGTGTGCCCAATAGCCTCTCTTTGAAAGTTGCATTTAGAAGTGAGCCCAATAGCCTCTCTGTGAATTTAGAAGTGAGCCCAATAGCCTCTCTGTGAATTTAGAAGTGTGCCCAATAGCCTCTCCATGAATTTAGAAGTGTGCGCAATAGCCTTTCTGTGAAGGTTGCATTTAGAAGTGTGTCCAATAGCCTCTCTTCGAATTTCCATTTAGAAGTGTGCCCAATAGCCTCTCTGTGAATTTAGAAGTGTGCCCAATAGCCTCTCTTTGAAAGTTGCATTTAGAAGTGTGCCCAATAGCCTCTCTTTGAGAGTTGCATTTAAAAGTATGCCCAATAGCCTCGCTGTGAATTTAGAAGTGTGCCCAATAGCCTCTCTTTGAAAGTTGCATTTCGAAATTCGCCCAATAGCCTCTCTGTGAATTTAGAAGTGTGCCCAATAGCCTCTCTTTGAAAGTTGCAATTAGAAGTGAGCCCAATAGCCTCTCTATGAATTTAGAAGTGTGTCCAATTGCCTCTCTGTGAATTTAGAAGTGTGCCCAATAGCCTCTCTTTGAAAGTTGCATTTAGAAGTATGCCCAATAGCCTCTATGAAAGTTGCATTTAGAAATGTGCCCAATAGCCACTCTGTGAATTTAGAAGTGTGCCCAATAGCCTCTCTGTGAATTTAGAAGTGTGCCCAATAGCCTCTCTTCGAATTTGCATTTAGAAGTGTGCCCAATATCCTCTCTGTGAATTTAGGAGTGCGCCCAATAGCCTCTCTTTGAAAGTTGGATTTAGAAGTGTGCCCAATAGCCTCTCTTTGAAAGTTGCATTCAGAAGTGTACCCACTAGCCTCTCTGTGAATTTAGAAGTGTGCCCAATAACCTCTCTTTGAAAGTTGCATTTAGAAGTGAGCCCAATAGCCTCTCTGTGAATTTAGAAGTGAGCCCAATAGCCTCTCTGTGAATTTAGAAGTGTGCCCAATAACCTCTCTTTGAAAGTTGCATTTAGAAGTATGCCCAATAGCCTCTTTGAAAGTTGCATTTAGAAGTGTGCCCAATAGCCTTTCTGTGAATTTAGAAGTGCGCCCAATAGCCTCTCTTAGAAAGCTGCATTTAGAAGTGTGCCCAATAGCCTCTCTTTGAAAGTTGCATTTAGAAGTGTGCCCATTAGCCTCTCTGTGAATTTAGAAGTGTGCCCAAGAACCTCTCTTTGAAAGTTGCATTTGGAAATGCACCCAATAGCCTCTCTGTGAATTTAGAAGTGTGCCCAATAACCTCTCTTTGAAAGTTGCATTTAGAAGTATGCCCAATAGCCTCTTTGAAAGTTGCATTTAGAAGTGTGCCCAATAGCCTTTCTGTGAATTTAGAAGTGCGCCCAATAGCCTCTCTTAGAAAGCTGCATTTAGAAGTGTGCCCAATAGCCTCTCTTTGAAAGTTGCATTTAGAAGTGTGCCCACTAGCCTCTCTGTGAATTTAGAAGTGTGCCCAAGAACCTCTCTTTGAAAGTTGCATTTGGAAATGCACCCAATAGACTCTCTGTGAATTTAGAAGTGTGCCCAATAGCCTCTCTTTGAAAGTTGCATTTAGAAGTGAGCCCAATAGCCTCTCTGTGAATTTAGAAGTGAGCCCAATAGCCTCTCTGTGAATTTAGAAGTGTGCCCAATAGCCTCTCTGTGAATTTAAAAGTGTGCCCAATAGCCACTCTTTGAAAGTTGCATTTAGAAGTATGCCCAATAGCCTCTTTGAAAGTTGCATTTAGATGTGTGCCCAATAGCCTCTCTGTGAATTTAGAAGTGTGCCCAATAGCTTCTCTGTGAATCTAGAAGTGTGCCCAATAGCCTCTCTTTGAAAGTTGCATTTAGAAGTGTGCCCAATAGCATCTCTTTGAAAGTTGCGTTAAGAAGTGTGCCCAATGGCCTCTCTGTGAAAGTTGCATTTAGAAGTGTGCCCAATAGCCTCTCCTTGAAAGTTGCATTTAGAAATGTGCCCAATAGCCTCTCTGTGAATTTAGAAGTGTGCCCAATAGCCTCTCTTTGAAAGTTGCATTTAGAAGTGTGCCCAATAGCCTCTCTTTGAGAGTTGCATTTAGAAGTATGCCCAATAGCCTCGCTGTGAATTTAGAAGTGTGCCCAATAGCCTCTCTGTGAATTTAGAAGTGTGCCCAATAGCCTCTCTTTGAAAGTTGCATTTAGAAGTGAGCCCAATAGCCTCTCTATGAATTTAGAAGTGTGCCCAATTGCCTCTCTGTGAATTTAGAAGTGTGCCCAATAGCCTCTCTTTGAAAGTTGCATTTAGAAGTATGCCCAATAGCCTCTTTGAAAATTGCATTTAGAAATGTGCCCAATAGCCACTCTGTGAATTTAGAAGTGTGCCCAATAGCCTCTCTGTGAATTTAGAAGTGTGCTCAATAGCCTCTCTTCGAATTTGCATTTAGAAGTGTGCCCAATAGCCTCTCTGTGAATTTAGGTGTGCGCCCAATAGCCTTTCTTTGAAAGTTGCATTTAGAAGTGTGCCCAATAGCCTCTCTTTGAAAGTTGCATTTAGAAGTGTACCCACTAGCCTCTCTGTGAATTTAGAAGTGTGCCCAATAACGTCTCTTTGAAAGTTGCATTTAGAAGTGAGCCCAATAGCCTCTCTGTAAATTTAGAAGTGAGCCCAATAGCCTATCTGTGAATTTAGAAGTGTGCCCAATAGCCTCTCCCTGAATTTAGAAGTGTGCCGAATAACCTCTCTTTGAAAGTTGCATTTAGAAGTGAGCCCAATAGCCTCTCTGTGAATTTAGAAGTGAGCCCAATAGCCTCTCTGTGAATTTAGAAGTGTGCCCAATAGCCTCTCCGTGAATTTAGAAGTGTGCCCAATAGCCTCTCTTTGAAAGTTGCATTTAGAAGTATGCCCAATAGCCTCTTTGAAAGTTGCGATTAGAAGTGTGCCTAATAGCCTCTCTGTGAAAGTTGCATTTAGAAGTGTGCCCAATAGCCTCTCTTTGAAAGTTGCATTTAGAAGTGTGCCCAATAGCCTCTCTTTGAAAGTTGCACTTAGAAGTGTGCCCATTAGCCTCTCTCTGAATTTAGAAGTATGGACAAACAGCCTCTCTGTGAATTTAGAAGTGTGCCCAATAGCCTCTCTTTGAAAGTTGCATTTAGAAATGTGCCCAATAGCCTCTCTGTGAATTTAGAAGTGTGCCCAATAGCCTCTCTGTGAATTTAGAAGTGTGCCCAATATCCTCTCTGTGAAAGTTGCATTTAGAAGTGTGCCCAATAGCCTCTCTTCTAATTTGCATTTAGAAGTGTGCCCAATAGCCTCTCTGTGAATTTAGAAGTGTGCCCAATAGCCTCTCTTTGAAAGTTGCATTTAGAAGTGTGCCCAATAGCCTCTCTTTGAAAGTTGCATTTAGAAGTGTGCCCAATAGCCTCTCTGTGAATTTAGAAGTGTGCCCAATAGCCTCTCTGTGAATTTAGAAGTGTGCCCAATAGCCTCTCTTTAAAAGTTGCATTTAGAAGTGTGCCCAATAGCCTCTCTTTGAAAGTTACATTTAGAAGTGTGCCCAATGGCCTCTCTGTGAATTTAGAAGTGTGCCCATTAGCCTCTCTTTGAAAGTTGCATTTAGAAATGTGCCCAATAGCCTCTCTGTGAATTTAGAAGTGTGCCCAATAGCCTCTCTGTGAATTTAGAAGTGTGCCCAATATCCTCTCTGTGAAAGTTGCATTTAGAAGTGTGCCCAATAGCCTCTCTTCGAATTTGCATTTAGAAGTGTGCCCAATAGCCCCTCTGTGAATTTAGAAGTGTGCCCAATAGCCTCTCTTTGTAAGTTGCATTTAGAAGTGTGCCCAATAGCCTCTCTTTGAGAGTTGCATTTAGAAGTATGCCCAATAGCCACGCTGTGAATTTAGAAGTGTGCCCAATAGCCTATCTTTGAAAGTTGCATTTAGAAATGCGCCCAATAGCCTCTCTGTGAATTTAGAAGTGTGCCCAATAGCCTCTCTTTGAAAGTTGCATTTAGAAGTGAGCCCAATAGCCTCTCTATGAATTTAGAAGTGTGCCCAATTGCCTCTCTGTGAATTTAGAAGTGTGCCCAATAGCCTCTTTGAAAGTTGCATTTAGAAATGTGCCCAATAGCCACTCTGTGAATTTAGAAGTGTGCCCAATAGCCTCTCTGTGAATTTAGAAGTGTGCCCAATAGCCTCTCTTCGAATTTGCATTTAGAAGTGTGCCCAATAGCCTCTCTGTGAATTTAGGAGTGCGCCCAATAACCTCTCTTTGAAAGTTGCATTTAGAAGTGTGCCCAATAGCCTCTCTTTGAAAGTTGCATTTAGAAGTGTACCCACTAGCCTCTCTTTGAATTTAGAAGTGTGCCCAATAACCTCTCTTTGAAAGTTGCATTTAGAAGTGAGCCCAATAGCCTCTCTGTGAATTTAGAATTGAGCCCAATAGCCTCTCTGTGAATTTAGAAGTGTGCCCAATAGCCTCGCCGTGAATTTAGAAGTGTGCCCAATAACCTCTCTTTGAACGTTGCATTTAGAAGTATGCCCAATAGCCTCTTTGAAAGTTGCATTTAGAAGTGTGCCCAATAGCCTCTCTGTGAATTTAGAAGTGCGCCCAATAGCCTCTCTTTGAAAGTTGCATTTAGAAGTGTGCCCAATAGCCTCTCTTTGAAAGTTGGATTTAGAAGTTTGCCCACTAGCCTCTCTGTGAATTTAGAAGTGTGCCCAATAACCTCTCTTTGAAAGTTGCATTTGGAAATGCACCCAATAGCCTCTCTGTGAATTTAGAAGTGTGCCCAATAGCCTCTCTTTGAAAGTTGCATTTAGAAGTGAGCCCAATAGCCTCTCTGTGAATTTAGAAGTGAGCCCAATAGCCTCTCTGTGAATTTAGAAGTGTGCCCAATAGCCTCTCCGTGAATTTAGAAGTGTGCGCAATAGCCTTTCTGTGAAAGTTGCATTTAGAAGTGTGTCCAATAGCCTCTCTTTGAATTTCCATTTAGAAGTGTGCCCAATAGCCTCTCTGTGAATTTAGATGTGTGCCCAATAGCCTCTCTTTGAAAGTTGCATTTAGAAGTGTGCCCAATAGCCTCTCTTTGAGAGTTGCATTTAGAAGTATGCCCAATAGCCTCGCTGTGAATTTAGAAGTGTGCCCAATAGCCTCTCTTTGAAAGTTGCAATTAGAAGTGAGCCCAATAGCCTCTCTATGAATTTAGAAGTGTGTCCAATTGCCTCTCTGTGAATTTAGAAGTGTGCCCAATAGCCTCTCTTTGAAAGTTGCATTTAGAAATGTGCCCAATAGCCACTCTGTGAATTTAGAAAGGTGCCCAATAGCCTCTCTGTGAATTTAGAAGTGTGCCCAATAGCCTCTCTTCGAATTTGCATTTAGAAGTGTGCCCAATATCCTCTCTGTGAATTTAGGAGTGCGCCCAATAGCCTCTCTTTGAAAGTTGGATTTAGAAGTGTGCCCAATAGCCTCTCTTTGAAAGTAGCATTCAGAAGTGTACCCACTAGCCTCTCTGTGAATTTAGAAGTGTGCCCAATAACCTCTCTTTCAAAGTTGCATTTAGAAGTGAGCCCAATAGCCTCTCTGTGAATTTAGAAGTGAGCCCAATAGCCTCTCTGTGAATTTAAAAGTGTGCCCAATAGCCTCTCTGTGAATTTAGGTGTGCGCCCAATAGCCTTTCTTTGAAAGTTGCATTTAGAAGTGTGCCCAATAGCCTCTCTTTGAAAGTTGCATTTAGAAGTCTATCCACTAGCCTCTCTGTGAATTTAGAAGTGAGCCCAATAGCCTATCTGTGAATTTAGAAGTGTGCCCAATAGCCTCTCCCTGAATTTAGAAGTGTGCCGAATAACCTCTCTTTGAAAGTTGCATTTAGAAGTGAGCCCAATAGCCTCTCTGTGAATTTAGAAGTGTGCCCAATAGCCTCTCCGTGAATTTAAAAGTGTGCCCAATAGCCTCTCTTTGAAAGTTGCATTTAGAAGTATGCCCAATAGCCTCTTTGAAAGTTGCATTTAGAAGTGTGCCCAATAGCCTCTCTGTGAATTTAGAAGTGTGCCCAATAGCCTCTCTGTGAATCTAGAAGTGTGCCCAATAGCCTCTCTTTGAAAGTTGCATTTAGAAGTGTGCCCAATAGCCTCTCTTTGAAAGTTGCATTTAGAAGTGTGCCCAATAGCCTCTCTTTGAAAGTTGCACTTAGAAGTGTGCCCATTAGGCTCTCTGTGAATTTAGAAGTGTGCCCAATAGCCTCTCTTTGAAGGTTGCGATTAGAAGTGTGCCTAATAGCCTCTCTGTGAAAGTTGCATTTAGAAGTGTGCCCAATAGCCTCTCTTTGAAAGTTGCGTTTAGAAGTGTGCCCAATAGCCTCTCTTTGAAAGTTGCACTTAGAAGTGTGCCCATTAGCCTCTCTCTGAATTTAGAAGTATGCCCAATAGCCTCTCTGTGAATTTAGAAGTGTGCCCAATGGCCTCTCTTTGAAAGTTGCATTTAGAAATGTGCCCAATAGCTTCTCTGTGAATTTAGAAGTGTGCCCAATAGCCTCTCCGTGAATTTAGAAGTGTGCCCAATATCCTCTCTGTGAAAGTTGCATTTAGAAGTGTGCACAATAGCCTCTCTTCTAATTTGCATTTAGAAGTGTGTCCAATAGCCTCTCTGTGAATTTAGAAGTGTGCCCAATAGCCTCTCTTTGAAAGTTGCATTTAGAAGTGTGCCCAATAGCCTCTCTTTGAAAGTTGCATCTAGAAGTGTGCCCAATAGCCTCTCTGTGAATTTAGAAGTGTGCCCAATAGCCTCTCTTTAAAAGTTGCATTTAGAAGTGTGCCCAATAGCCTCTCTTTGAAAGTTGCATTTAGAAGTGTGCCCAATAGCCTCTCTTTGAAAGTTGCATTTAGAAGTGTGCCCAATAGCCTCTCTTTGAAAGTTGCACTTAGAAGTGTGCCCATTAGGCTCTCTGTGAATTTAGAAGTGTGCCCAATAGCCTCTCTTTGAAGGTTGCGATTAGAAGTGTGCCTAATAGCCTCTCTGTGAAAGTTGCATTTAGAAGTGTGCCCAATAGCCTCTCTTTGAAAGTTGCGTTTAGAAGTGTGCCCAATAGCCTCTCTTTGAAAGTTGCACTTAGAAGTGTGCCCATTAGCCTCTCTCTGAATTTAGAAGTATGCCCAATAGCCTCTCTGTGAATTTAGAAGTGTGCCCAATGGCCTCTCTTTGAAAGTTGCATTTAGAAATGTGCCCAATAGCTTCTCTGTGAATTTAGAAGTGTGCCCAATAGCCTCTCCGTGAATTTAGAAGTGTGCCCAATATCCTCTCTGTGAAAGTTGCATTTAGAAGTGTGCACAATAGCCTCTCTTCTAATTTGCATTTAGAAGTGTGTCCAATAGCCTCTCTGTGAATTTAGAAGTGTGCCCAATAGCCTCTCTTTGAAAGTTGCATTTAGAAGTGTGCCCAATAGCCTCTCTTTGAAAGTTGCATCTAGAAGTGTGCCCAATAGCCTCTCTGTGAATTTAGAAGTGTGCCCAATAGCCTCTCTTTAAAAGTTGCATTTAGAAGTGTGCCCAATAGCCTCTCTTTGAAAGTTACATTTAGAGGTGTGCCCAATAGCCTCTCTGTGAATTTAGAAGTGTGCCCATTAGCCTCTCTTTGAAAGTTGCATTTAGAAGTGTGCCCAATAGTCTCTCTTTGAGAGTTGCATTTAGAAGTATGCCCAATAGCCTCTCTGTGAATTTAGAAGTGTGCCCAATAGCCTCGCTTTGAAAGTTGCATTTAGAAATGCACCCAATAGCCTCTCTGTGAATTTAGAAGTGTGCCCAATAGCCTCTCTTTGAAAGTTTCATTTAGAAGTGAGCCCAATAGCCTCTCTGTGAATTTACAAGTGTGCCCAATAGCCTCTCTGTGAATTTAGAAGTGTGCCCAATAGCCTCTCTTTGAAAGTTGCATTTAGAAATGTGCCCCATAGCCTCTCTGTGAATTTAGAAGTGTGCCCAATATCCTCTCTGTGAAAGTTGCATTTAGAAGTGTGCCCAATAGCCTCTCTTCGAATTTGCATTTAGAAATGTGCCCAATAGCCTCTCTGTGAATTTAGAAGTGTGCCCAATAGCCTCTCTTTGAAAGTTGCATTTAGAAGTGAGCCCAATAGCCTCTCTCTGAATTTAGAAGTGAGCCCAATAGCCTCTCTGTGAATTTAGAAGTGTGCCCAATAGCCTCTCTTTGAAAGTTGCATTTAGAAGTATGCCCAATAGCCTCTTTGAAAGTTGCATTTAGAAGTGTGCCCAATAGCCTCTCTGTGAATTTAGAAGTGTGCCCAATAGCCTCTCTGTGAATCTAGAAGTGTGCCCAATAGCCTCTCTTTGAAAGTTGGATTTAGAAGTTTGCCCACTAGCCTCTCTGTGAATTTAGAAGTGTGCCCAATAACCTCTCTTTGAAAGTTGCATTTGGAAATGCACCCAATAGCCTCTCTGTGAATTTAGAAGTGTGCCCAATAGCCTCTCTTTGAAAGTTGCATTTAGAAGTGAGCCCAATAGCCTCTCTGTGAATTTAGAAGTGAGCCCAATAGCCTCTCTGTGAATTTAGAAGTGTGCCCAATAGCCTCTCCGTGAATTTAGAAGTGTGCGCAATAGCCTTTCTGTGAAAGTTGCATTTAGAAGTGTGTCCAATAGCCTCTCTTTGAATTTCCATTTAGAAGTGTGCCCAATAGCCTCTCTGTGAATTTAGAAGTGTGCCCAATAGCCTCTCTTTGAAAGTTGCATTTAGAAGTGTGCCCAATAGCCTCTCTTTGAGAGTTGCATTTAGAAGTATGCCCAATAGCCTCGCTGTGAATTTAGAAGTGTGCCCAATAGCCTCTCTTTGAAAGTTGCAATTAGAAGTGAGCCCAATAGCCTCTCTATGAATTTAGAAGTGTGTCCAATTGCCTCTCTGTGAATTTAGAAGTGTGCCCAATAGCCTCTCCTTGAAAGTTGCATTTAGAAATGTGCCCAATAGCCACTCTGTGAATTTAGAAAGGTGCCCAATAGCCTCTCTGTGAATTTAGAAGTGTGCCCAATAGCCTCTCTTCGAATTTGCATTTAGAAGTGTGCCCAATATCCTCTCTGTGAATTTAGGAGTGCGCCCAATAGCCTCTCTTTGAAAGTTGGATTTAGAAGTGTGCCCAATAGCCTCTCTTTGAAAGTAGCATTCAGAAGTGTACCCACTAGCCTCTCTGAAAATTTAGAAGTGTGCCCAATAACCTCTCTTTCAAAGTTGCATTTAGAAGTGAGCCCAATAGCCTCTCTGTGAATTTAGAAGTGAGCCCAATAGCCTCTCTGTGAATTTAAAAGTGTGCCCAATAGCCTCTCTGTGAATTTAGGTGTGCGCCCAATAGCCTTTCTTTGAAAGTTGCATTTAGAAGTGTGCCCAATAGCCTCTCTTTGAAAGTTGCATTTAGAAGTCTATCCACTAGCCTCTCTGTGAATTTAGAAGTGTGCCCAATAACGTCTCTTTGAAAGTTGCATTTAGAAGTGAGCCCAATAGCCTCTCTGTAAATTTAGAAGTGAGCCCAATAGCCTATCTGTGAATTTAGAAGTGTGCCCAATAGCCTCTCCGTGAATTTAGAAGTGTGCCGAATAACCTCTCTTTGAAAGTTGCATTTAGAAGTGAGCCCAATAGCCTCTCTGTGAATTTAGAAGTGTGCCCAATAGCCTCTCCGTGAATTTAGAAGTGTGCCCAATAGCCTCTCTTTGAAAGTTGCATTTAGAAGTATGCCTAATAGCCTCTTTGAAAGTTGCATTTAGAAGTGTGCCCAATAGCCTCTCTGTGAATTTAGAAGTGTGCCCAATAGCCTCTCTGTGAATCTAGAAGTGTGCCCAATAGCCTCTCTTTGAAAGTTGCATTTAGAAGTGTGCCCAATAGCCTCTCTTTGAAAGTTGCATTTAGAAGTGTGCCCAATAGCCTCTCTTTGAAAGTTGCACTTAGAAGTGTGCCCATTAGGCTCTCTGTGAATTTAGAAGTGTGCCCAATAGCCTCTCTTTGAAGGTTGCGATTAGAAGTGTGCCTAATAGCCTCTCTGTGAAAGTTGCATTTAGAAGTGTGCCCAATAGCCTCTCTTTGAAAGTTGCGTTTAGAAGTGTGCCCAATAGCCTCTCTTTGAAAGTTGCACTTAGAAGTGTGCCCATTAGCCTCTCTCTGAATTTAGAAGTATGCCCAATAGCCTCTCTGTGAATTTAGAAGAGTGCCCAATGGCCTCTCTTTGAAAGTTGCATTTAGAAATGTGCCCAATAGCTTCTCCGTGAATTTAGAAGTGTGCCCAATAGCCTCTCCGTGAATTTAGAAGTGTGCCCAATATCCTCTCTGTGAAAGTTGCATTTAGAAGTGTGCACAATAGCCTCTCTTCTAATTTGCATTTAGAAGTGTGTCCAATAGCCTCTCTGTGAATTTAGAAGTGTGCCCAATAGCCTCTCTTTGAAAGTTGCATTTAGAAGTGTGCCCAATAGCCTCTCTTTGAAAGTTGCATCTAGAAGTGTGCCCAATAGCCTCTCTGTGAATTTAGAAGTGTGCCCAATAGCCTCTCTTTAAAAGTTGCATTTAGAAGTGTGCCCAATAGCCTCTCTTTGAAAGTTACATTTAGAGGTGTGCCCAATAGCCTCTCTGTGAATTTAGAAGTGTGCCCATTAGCCTCTCTTTGAAAGTTGCATTTAGAAGTGTGCCCAATAGTCTCTCTTTGAGAGTTGCATTTAGAAGTATGCCCAATAGCCTCTCTGTGAATTTAGAAGTGTGCCCAATAGCCTCGCTTTGAAAGTTGCATTTAGAAATGCACCCAATAGCCTCTCTGTGAATTTAGAAGTGTGCCCAATAGCCTCTCTTTGAAAGTTTCATTTAGAAGTGAGCCCAATAGCCTCTCTGTGAATTTACAAGTGTGCCCAATAGCCTCTCTGTGAATTTAGAAGTGTGCCCAATAGCCTCTCTTTGAAAGTTGCATTTAGAAGTATGCCCAATAGCCTCTTTGAAAGTTGCATTTAGAAATGTGCCCCATAGCCTCTCTGTGAATTTAGAAGTGTGCCCAATATCCTCTCTGTGAAAGTTGCATTTAGAAGTGTGCCCAATAGCCTCTCTTCGAATTTGCATTTAGAAATGTGCCCAATAGCCTCTCTGTGAATTTAGAAGTGTGCCCAATAGCCTCTCTTTGAAAGTTGCATTTAGAAGTGAGCCCAATAGCCTCTCTCTGAATTTAGAAGTGAGCCCAATAGCCTCTCTGTGAATTTAGAAGTGTGCCCAATAGCCTCTCTTTGAAAGTTGCATTTAGAAGTATGCCCAATAGCCTCTTTGAAAGTTGCATTTAGAAGTGTGCCCAATAGCCTCTCTGTGAATTTAGAAGTGTGCCCAATAGCCTCTCTGTGAATCTAGAAGTGTGCCCAATAGCCTCTCTTTGAAAGTTGCATTTAGAAGTGTGCCCAATAGCCTCTCTGTGAAAGTTGCATTTAGAGTGTGCCCAATAGCCTCTATGTGAATTTAGAAGTGTGCCCAATAGCCTCTCTTTGAAAGTTGCGTTTAGAAGTGTGCCCAATAGCCTCTCTGTGAAAGTTGCATTTAGAAGTGTGCCCAATAGCCTCTCTTTAAAAGTTGCACTTAGAAGTGTGCCCAATAGCCTCTCTGTGAATTTAGAAGTGTGCCCAATAGCCTCTCTGTGAATCTAGAAGTGTGCCCAATAGCCTCTCTTTGAAAGTTGCATTTAGAAGTGTGCCCAATAGCCTCTCTGTGAAAGTTGCATTTAGAGTGTGCCCAATAGCCTCTCTTTGAAAGTTGCGTTTAGAAGTGTGCCCAATAGCCTCTCTGTGAAAGTTGCATTTAGAAGTGTGCCCAATAGTCTCTCTTTGAAACTTGCACTTAGAAGTGTGCCCATTAGCCTCTCTGTGAATTTAGAAGTGTGCCCAATAGCCTCTCTTTGAAAGTTACACTTAGAAGTGTGCTCAATAGCATCTCTTTGAGAGTTGCATTTAGAAGTATGCCCAATAGCCTCTCTGTGAATTTAGAAGTGTGCCCAATATCCTCTCTTTGAAAGTTGCATTTAGAAGTGTGCACAATAGCCTCTCTGTGAATTTAGAAGTGTGCCCAATAGCCTCTCTTTGAGAGTTGCATTTACAAGTGTGCCCAATAGCCTCTCTTTGAAAGTTGCATTTAGAAGTGTGCCCAATAGCCTCTCTGTGAATGTTGCATTTAGAAGTGTGCCCAATAGCCTTTCTGTGAATTTAGAAGTGTGCCCAATAGCCTCTCTTTGAAAGTTGCATTTAGAAGTGTGCCCAAAAATCTCTCTGTGAATTATTTAGAAGTGTGCTCAATAGCCTCCCTTTGAAAGTTGCATTTAGAAGTGTACCCAATAGCCTCTCTGTGAATTTAGAAGTGTGCCCAATAGCCTCTCTTTGAAAGTTGCATTTAGAAGTGAACCCAATAGCCTCTCTGTGAATTTAGAAGTGAGCCCAATAGCCTCTCTGTGAATTTAGAAGTGTGTCCAATAGCCTCTCCGTGAATTTAGAAGTGTGCCCAATAACCTCTCTTTGAAAGTTGCATTTAGAAGTATGCCCAATAGCCTCTTTGAAAGTTGCATTCAGAAGTGTGCTCAATAGCCTCTCTGTGAATTTAGAAGTGCGCCCAATAGCCTCTCCTTGAAAGTTGCATTTAGAAGTGTGCCCAATAGCCTCTCTGTGAATTTAGAAGTGTGCCCAATAACCTCTCTTTGAAAGTTGCATTTGGAAATGCACCCAATAGCCTCTCTGTGAATTTAGAGGTGTGCCCAATAGCCTCTCTTTGAAAGTTGCATTTAGAAGTGAGCCCAATAGCCTCTCTGTGAATTTAGAATTGAGCCCAATAGCCTCTCTGTGAATTTAGAAGCGTGCCCAATAGCCTCTCCGTGAATTTAGAAGTGTGCCCAATAACCTCTCTTTGAACGTTGCATTTAGAAGTATGCCCAATAGCCTCTTTGAAAGTTGCATTTAGAAGTGTGCTCAATAGCCTCTCTGTGAATTTAGAAGTGCGCCCAATAGCCTCTCTTTGAAAGTTGCATTTAGAAGTGTGCCCAATAGCCTCTCTTTGAAAGTTGCATTTAAAAGTGTGCCCAATAGCCTCTCTTTGAAAGTTGCATTTAGAAGTGTACCCACTAGCCTCTCTGTGAATTTAGAAGTGTGCCCAATAACCTCTCTTTGAAAGTTGCATTTAGAAGTGAACCCAATAGCCTCTCTGTGAATTTAGAAGTGAGCCCAATAGCCTCTCTGTGAATTTAGAAGTGTGCCCAATAGCCTCTCCGTGAATTTAGAAGTGTGCCCAATAACCTCTCTTTGAAAGTTGCATTTAGAAGTATGCCCAATAGCCTCTTTGAAAGTTGCATTCAGAAGTGTGCTCAATAGCCTCTCTGTGAATTTAGAAGTGCGCCCAATAGCCTCTCTTTGAAAGTTGCATTTAGAAGTGTGCCCAATAGCCTCTCTTTGAAAGTTGCATTTAGAAGTGTGCCCACTAGCCTCTCTGTGAATTTAGAAGTGTGCCCAATAACCTCTCTTTGAAAGTTGCATTTGGAAATGCACCCAATAGCCTCTCTGTGAATTTAGAGGTGTGCCCAATAGCCTCTCTTTGAAAGTTGCATTTAGAAGTGAGCCCAATAGCCTCTCTATGAATTTAGAAGTGAGCCCAATAGCCTCTCTGTGAATTTAGAAGTGTGCCCAATAGCCTCTCCGTGAATTTAGAAGTGTGCCCAATAGCCTCTCTTTGAAAGTTGCATTTAGAAGTATGCCCAATAGCCTCTTTGAAAGTTGCATTTAGAAGTGTGCCCAAATGCCTCTCTGTGAATTTAGAAGTGTGTCCAATAGCCTCTCTGTGAATCTAGAAGTGTGCCCAATAGCCTCTCTTTGAAAGTTGCATTTAGAAGTGTGCCCAATAGCCTCTCTTTGAAAGTTGCGTTTAGAAGTGTGCCCAATGGCCTCTCCGTGAAAGTGACATTTAGAAGTGTGCCCAATAGCCTCTCTTTGAAAGTTGCATTTAGAAGTATGCCCAATAGCCTCTTTGAAAGTTGCATTCAGAAGTGTGCTCAATAGCCTCTCTGTGAATTTAGAAGTGCGCCCAATAGCCTCTCTTTGAAAGTTGCATTTAGAAGTGTGCCCAATAGCCTCTCTTTGAAAGTTGCATTTAGAAGTGTGCCCACTAGCCTCTCTGTGAATTTAGAAGTGTGCCCAATAGCCTCTCTTTGAAAGTTGCATTTAGAAGTGAGCCCAATAGCCTCTCTATGAATTTAGAAGTGAGCCCAATAGCCTCTCTGTGAATTTAGAAGTGTGCCCAATAGCCTCTCCGTGAATTTAGAAGTGTGCCCAATAGCCTCTCTTTGAATGTTGCATTCAGAAGTATGCCCAATAGCCTCTTTGAAAGTTGTATTTAGAAGTGTGCCCAAATGCCTCTCTGTGAATTTAGAAGTGTGTCCAATAGCCTCTCTGTGAATCTAGAAGTGTGCCCAATAGCCTCTCTTTGAAAGTTGCATTTAGAAGTGTGCCCAATAGCCTCTCTTTGAAAGTTGCGTTTAGAAGTGTGCCCAATGGCCTCTCCGTGAAAGTGACATTTAGAAGTGTGCCCAATAGCCTCTCTTTGAAAGATGCATTCAGAAGTGTGCCCATTAGGCTCTCTGTGAATTTAGAAGTGTGCCCAATAGCCTCTCTTTGAAAGTTGCGATTAGAAGTGTGCCTAATAGCCTCTCTGTGAAAGTTGCATTTAGAAGTGTGCCCAATAGCCTCTCTTTGAAAGTTGCATTTAGAAGTGTGCCCAAAAGCCTCTCTTTGAAAGTTGCACTTAGAAGTGTGCCCATTAGCCTCTCTCTGAATTTAGAAGTATGGACAAACAGCCTCTCTGTGAATTTAGAAGTGTGCCCAATAGCCTCTCTTTGAAAGTTGCATTTAGAAATGTGCCCAATAGCCTCTCTGTGAATTTAGAAGTGTGCCCAATATCCTCTCTGTGAAAGTTGCATTTAGAAGTGTGCCCAATAACCTCTCTTCTAATTTGCATTTAGAAGTGTGCCCAATAGCCTCTCTGTGAATTTAGAAGTGTGCCCAATAGCCTCTCTTTGAAAGTTGCATTTAGAAGTGTGCCCAATAGCCTCTCTTTGAAAGTTGCATTTAGAAGTGTGCCCAATAGCCTCTCTGTGAATTTAGAAGTGTGCCCAATAGCCTCTCTGTGAATTTAGAAGTGTGCCCAATAGCCTCTCTTTAAAAGTTGCATTTAGAAGTGTGCCCAATAGCCTCTCTTTGAAAGTTACATTTAGAAGTGTGCCCAATAGCCTCTCTGTGAATTTAGAAGTGTGCCCATTAGCCTCTCTTTGAAAGTTGCATTTAGAAATGTGCCCAATAGCCTCTCTGTGAATTTAGAAGTGTGCCCAATAGCCTCTCTGTGAATTTAGAAGTGTGCCCAATATCCTCTCTGTGAAAGTTGCATTTAGAAGTGTGCCCAATAGCCTCTCTTCGAATATGCATTTAGAAGTGTGCCCAATAGCCCCTCTGTGAATTTAGAAGTGTGCCCAATAGCCTCTCTTTGAAAGTTGCATTTAGAAGTGTGCCCAATAGCCTCTCTTTGAGAGTTGCATTTAGAAGTATGCCCAATAGCCACGCTGTGAATTTAGAAGTGTGCCCAATAGCCTCTCTTTGAAAGTTGCATTTTGAAATGCGCCCAATAGCCTCTCTGTGAATTTAGAAGTGTGCCCAATAGCCTCTATTTGAAAGTTGCATTTAGAAGTGAGCCCAATAGCCTCTCTATGAATTTAGAAGTGTGCCCAAATGCCTCTCTGTGAATTTAGAAGTGTGCCCAATAGCCTCTTTGAAAGTTGCATTTAGAAATGTGCCCAATAGCCACTCTGTGAATTTAGAAGTGTGACCAATAGCCTCTCTGTGAATTTAGAAGTGTGCCCAATAGCCTCTCTTCGAATTTGCATTTAGAAGTGTGCCCAATAGCCTCTCTGTTAATTTAGGAGTGCGCCCAATAACCTCTCTTTGAAAGTTGCATTTAGAAGTGTGCCCAATAGCCTTTCTGTGAAAGTTGCATTTAGAAGTGTGTCCAATAGCCACTCTGTGAATTTAGAAGTGTGCCCAATAGCCTCTCTGTGAATTTAGAAGTGTGCCCAATAGCCTCTCTTTGAAAGTTGCATTTAGAAGTGTGCCCAATAGCCTCTCTTTGAGAGTTGCATTTAGAAGTATGCCCAATAGCCTCGCTGTGAATTTAGAAGTGTGCCCAATAGCCTCTCTTTGAAAGTTGCATTTCGAAATTCGCCCAATAGCCTCTCTGTGAATTTAGAAGTGTGCCCAATAGCCTCTTTTTGAAAGTTGCAATTAGAAGTGAGCCCAATAGCCTCTCTATGAATTTAGAAGTGTGTCCAATTGCCTCTCTGTGAATTTAGAAGTGTGCCCAATAGCCTCTCTTTGAAAGTTGCATTTAGAAGTATGCCCAATAGCCTCTACGAAAGTTGCATTTAGAAATGTGCCCAATAGCCACTCTGTGAATTTAGAAGTGTGCCCAATAGCCTCTCTGTGAATTTAGAAGTGTGCCCAATAGCCTCTCTTCGAATTTGCATTTAGAAGTGTGCCCAATATCCTCTCTGTGAATTTAGGAGTGCGCCCAATAGCCTCTCTTTGAAAGTTGGATTTAGAAGTGTGCCCAATAGCCTCTCTTTGAAAGTTGCATTCAGAAGTGTACCCACTAGCCTCTCTGTGAATTTAGAAGTGTGCCCAATAACCTCTCTTTGAAAGTTGCATTTAGAAGTGAGCCCAATAGCCTCTCTGTGAATTTAGAAGTGAGCCCAATAGCCTCTCTGTGAATTTAGAAGTGTGCCCAATAACCTCTCTTTGAAAGTTGCATTTAGAAGTATGCCCAATAGCCTCTTTAAAAGTTGCATTTAGAAGTGTGCCCAATAGCCTCTCTGTGAATTTAGAAGTGCGCCCAATAGCCTCTCTTAGAAAGCTGCATTTAGAAGTGTGCCCAATAGCCTCTCTTTGAAAGTTGCATTTAGAAGTGTGCCCACTAGCCTCTTTGTGAATTTAGAAGTGTGCCCAATAAGCTCTCTTTGAAAGTTGCATTTGGAAATGCACCCAATAGACTCTCTGTGAATTTAGAAGTGTGCCCAATAGCCTCTCTTTGAAAGTTGCATTTAGAAGTATGCCCAATAGCCTCTTTGAAAGTTGCATTTAGAAATGTGCCCAATAGCCAATCTGTGAATTTAGAAGTGTGCCCAATAGCCTCTCTGTGAATTTAGAAGTATGCTCAATAGCCTCTCTTCGAATTTGCATTTAGAAGTTTGCCCAATAGCCTCTCTGTGAATTTAGGTGTGCGCCCAATAGCCTTTCTTTGAAAGTTGCATTTAGAAGTGTGCCCAATAGCCTCTCTTTGAAAGTTGCATTTAGAAGTGTACCCACTAGCCTCTCTGTGAATTTAGAAGTGTGCCCAATAACGTCTCTTTGAAAGTTGCATTTAGAAGTGAGCCCAATAGCCTCTCTGTAAATTTAGAAGTGAGCCCAATAGCCTATCTGTGAATTTAGAAGTGTGCCCAATAGCCTCTCCCTGAATTTAGAAGTGTGCCGAATAACCTCTCTTTGAAAGTTGCATTTAGAAGTGAGCCCAATAGCCTCTCTGTGAATTTAGAAGTGAGCCCAATAGCCTCTCTGTGAATTTAGAAGTGTGCCCAATAGCCTCTCCGTGAATTTAGAAGTGTGCCCAATAGCCTCTCTTTGAAAGTTGCATTTAGAAGTATGCCCAATAGCCTCTTTGAAAGTTGCGATTAGAAGTGTGCCTAATAGCCTCTCTGTGAAAGTTGCATTTAGAAGTGTGCCCAATAGCCTCTCTTTGAAAGTTGCATTTAGAAGTGTGCCCAATAGCCTCTCTTTGAAAGTTGCACTTAGAAGTGTGCCCATTAGCCTCTCTCTGAATTTAGAAGTATGGACAAACAGCCTCTCTGTGAATTTAGAAGTGTGCCCAATAGCCTCTCTTTGAAAGTTGCATTTAGAAATGTGCCCAATAGCCTCTCTGTGAATTTAGAAGTGTGCCCAATAGCCTCTCTGTGAATTTAGAAGTGTGCCCAATATCCTCTCTGTGAAAGTTGCATTTAGAAGTGTGCCCAATAGCCTCTCTTCTAATTTGCATTTAGAAGTGTGCCCAATAGCCTCTCTGTGAATTTAGAAGTGTGCCCAATAGCCTCTCTTTGAAAGTTGCGTTTAGAAGTGTGCCCAATAGCCTCTCTTTGAAAGTTGCATTTAGAAGTGTGCCCAATAGCCTCTCTGTGAATTTAGAAGTGTGCCCAATAGCCTCTCTGTGAATTTAGAAGTGTGCCCAATAGCCTCTCTTTGAAAGTTGCATTTAGAAGTGTGCCCACTAGCCTCTCTGTGAATTTAGAAGTGTGCCCAATAACCTCTCTTTGAAAGTTGCATTTGGAAATGCACCCAATAGCCTCTCTGTGAATTTAGAGGTGTGCCCAATAGCCTCTCTTTGAAAGTTGCATTTAGAAGTGAGCCCAATAGCCTCTCTATGAATTTAGAAGTGTGCCCAATAGCCTCTCTTTGAAAGTTGCATTTAGAAATGTGCCCAATAGCCTCTCTGTGAATTTAGAAGTGTGCCCAATAGCCTCTCTGTGAATTTAGAAGTGTGCCCAATATCCTCTCTGTGAAAGTTGCATTTAGAAGTGTGCCCAATAGCCTCTCTTCTAATTTGCATTTAGAAGTGTGCCCAATAGCCTCTCTTTGAAAGTTGCATTTAGAAGTGTGCCCAATAGCCTCTCTTTGAAAGTTGCATTTAGAAGTGTGCCCAATAGCCTCTCTGTGAATTTAGAAGTGTGCCCAATAGCCTCTCTGTGAATTTAGAAGTGTGCCCAATAGCCTCTCTTTGAAAGTTGCATTTAGAAGTGTGCCCACTAGCCTCTCTGTGAATTTAGAAGTGTGCCCAATAACCTCTCTTTGAAAGTTGCATTTGGAAATGCACCCAATAGCCTCTCTGTGAATTTAGAGGTGTGCCCAATAGCCTCTCTTTGAAAGTTGCATTTAGAAGTGAGCCCAATAGCCTCTCTATGAATTTAGAAGTGAGCCCAATAGCCTCTCTGTGAATTTAGAAGTGTGCCCAATAGCCTCTCCGTGAATTTAGAAGTGTGCCCAATAGCCTCTCTTTGAAAGTTGCATTTAGAAGTATGCCCAATAGCCTCTTTGAAAGTTGCATTTAGAAGTGTGCCCAAATGCCTCTCTGTGAATTTAGAAGTGTGTCCAATAGCCTCTCTGTGAATCTAGAAGTGTGCCCAATAGCCTCTCTTTGAAAGTTGCATTTAGAAGTGTGCCCAATAGCCTCTCTTTGAAAGTTGCGTTTAGAAGTGTGCCCAATGGCCTCTCCGTGAAAGTGACATTTAGAAGTGTGCCCAATAGCCTCTCTTTGAAAGATGCATTCAGAAGTGTGCCCATTAGGCTCTCTGTGAATTTAGAAGTGTGCCCATTAGCCTCTCTTTGAAAGTTGCATTTAGAAGTATGCCCAATAGCCTCTTTGAAAGTTGCATTCAGAAGTGTGCTCAATAGCCTCTCTGTGAATTTAGAAGTGCGCCCAATAGCCTCTCTTTGAAAGTTGCATTTAGAAGTGTGCCCAATAGCCTCTCTTTGAAAGTTGCATTTAGAAGTGTGCCCACTAGCCTCTCTGTGAATTTAGAAGTGTGCCCAATAGCCTCTCTTTGAAAGTTGCATTTAGAAGTGAGCCCAATAGCCTCTCTATGAATTTAGAAGTGAGCCCAATAGCCTCTCTGTGAATTTAGAAGTGTGCCCAATAGCCTCTCCGTGAATTTAGAAGTGTGCCCAATAGCCTCTCTTTGAAAGTTGCATTCAGAAGTATGCCCAATAGCCTCTTTGAAAGTTGCATTTAGAAGTGTGCCCAAATGCCTCTCTGTGAATTTAGAAGTGTGTCCAATAGCCTCTCTGTGAATCTAGAAGTGTGCCCAGAAGCCTCTCTTTGAAAGTTGCATTTAGAAGTGTGCCCAATAGCCTCTCTTTGAAAGTTGCGTTTAGAAGTGTGCCCAATGGCCTCTCCGTGAAAGTGACATTTAGAAGTGTGCCCAATAGCCTCTCTTTGAAAGATGCATTCAGAAGTGTGCCCATTAGGCTCTCTGTGAATTTAGAAGTGTGCCCAATAGCCTCTCTTTGAAAGTTGCGATTAGAAGTGTGCCTAATAGCCTCTCTGTGAAAGTTGCATTTAGAAGTGTGCCCAATAGCCTCTCTTTGAAAGTTGCATTTAGAAGTGTGCCCAAAAGCCTCTCTTTGAAAGTTGCACTTAGAAGTGTGCCCATTAGCCTCTCTCTGAATTTAGAAGTATGGACAAACAGCCTCTCTGTGAATTTAGAAGTGTGCCCAATAGCCTCTCTTTGAAAGTTGCATTTAGAAATGTGCCCAATAGCCTCTCTGTGAATTTAGAAGTGTGCCCAATAGCCTCTCTGTGAATTTAGAAGTGTGCCCAATATCCTCTCTGTGAATTTAGAAGTGTGCCCAATAGCCTCTCTTTGAAAGTTGCATTTAGAAGTGTGCCCAATAGCCTCTCTTTGAAAGTTGCATTTAGAAGTGTGCCCAATAGCCTCTCTGTGAATTTAGAAGTGTGCCCAATAGCCTCTCTGTGAATTTAGAAGTGTGCCCAATAGCCTCTCTTTGAAAGTTGCATTTAGAAGTGTGCCCAATAGCCTCTCTTTGAAAGTTGCATTTAGAAGTGTGCCCAATAGCCTCTCTGTGAATTTAGAAGTGTGCCCAATAGCCTCTCTGTGAATTTAGAAGTGTGCCCAATAGCCTCTCTTTAAAAGTTGCATTTAGAAGTGTGCCCAATAGCCTCTCTTTGAAAGTTACATTTAGAAGTGTGCCCAATAGCCTCTCTGTGAATTTAGAAGTGTGCCCATTAGCCTCTCTTTGAAAGTTGCATTTAGAAATGTGCCCAATAGCCTCTCTGTGAATTTAGAAGTGTGCCCAATAGCCTCTCTGTGAATTTAGAAGTGTGCCCAATATCCTCTCTGTGAAAGTTGCATTTAGAAGTGTGCCCAATAGCCTCTCTTCGAATTTGCATTTAGACGTGTGCCCAATAGCCCCTCTGTGAATTTAGAAGTGTGCCCAATAGCCTCTCTTTGAAAGTTGCATTTAGAAGTGTGCCCAATAGCCTCTCTTTGAGAGTTGCATTTAGAAGTATGCCCAATAGCCACGCTGTGAATTTAGAAGTGTGCCCAATAGCCTCTCTTTGAAAGTTGCATTTTGAAATGCGCCCAATAGCATCTCTGTGAATTTAGAAGTGTGCCCAATAGCCTCTCTTTGAAAGTTGCATTTAGAAGTGAGCCCAATAGCCTCTCTATGAATTTAGAAGTGTGCCCAATTGCCTCTCTGTGAATTTAGAAGTTTGCCCAATAGCCTCTTTGAAAGTTGCATTTAGAAATGTGCCCAATAGCCACTCTGTGAATTTAGAAGTGTGCCCAATAGCCTCTCTTCGAATTTGCATTTAGAAGTGTGCCCAATAGCCTCTCTGTTAATTTAGGAGTGCGCCCAATAACCTCTCTTTGAAAGTTGCATTTAGAAGTGTGCCCAATAGCCTCTCTTTGAAAGTTGCATTTAGAAGTGTACCCACTAGCCTCTCTTTGAATTTAGAAGTGTGCCCAAAAACCTCTCTTTGAAAGTTGCATTTAGAAGTGAGCCCAATAGCCTCTCTGTGAATTTAGAATTGAGCCCAATAGCCTCTCTGTGAATTTAGAAGTGTGCCCAATAGCCTCTCCGTGAATTTAGAAGTGTGCCCAATAATCTCGCTTTGAACGTTGCATTTAGAAGTATGCCCAATAGCCTCTTTGAAAGTTGCATTTAGAAGGGTGCCCAATAGCCTCTCTGTGAATTTAGAAGTGCGCCCAATAGCCTCTCTTTGAAAGTTGCATTTAGAAGTGTGCCCAAAAGCCTCTCTTTGAAAGTTGCATTTAGAAGTGTGCCCACTAGCCTCTCTGTGAATTTAGAAGTATGCCCAATAACCTCTCTTTGAAAGTTGCATTTGGAAATGCACCCAATAGCCTCTCTGTGAATTTAGAAGTGTGCCCAATAGCCTCTCTTTGAAAGTTGCATTTAGAAGTGAGCCCAGTAGCCTCTCTGTGAATTTAGAAGTGAGCCCAATAGCCTCTCTGTGAATTTAGAAGTGTGCCCAATAGCCTCTCCGTGAATTTAGAAGTGTGCGCAATAGCCTTTCTGTGAAAGTTGCATTTAGAAGTGTGTCCAATAGCCTCTCTTCGAATTTCCATTTAGAAGTGTGCCCAATAGCCTCTCTGTGAATTTAGAAGTGTGCCCAATAGCCTCTCTTTGAAAGTTGCATTTAGAAGTGTGCCCAATAGCCTCTCTTTGAGAGTTGCATTTAGAAGTATGCCCAATAGCCTCGCTGTGAATTTAGAAGTGTGCCCAATAGCCTCTCTTTGAAAGTTGCATTTCGAAATTCGCCCAATAGCCTCTCTGTGAATTTAGAAGTGTGCCCAATAGCCTCTCTTTGAAAGTTGCAATTAGAAGTGAGCCCAATAGCCTCTCTATGAATTTAGAAGTGTGTCCAATTGCCTCTCTGTGAATTTAGAAGTGTGCCCAATAGCCTCTCTTTGAAAGTTGCATTTAGAAGTATGCCCAATAGCCTCTATGAAAGTTGCATTTAGAAATGTGCCCAATAGCCACTCTGTGAATTTAGAAGTGTGCCCAATAGCCTCTCTGTGAATTTAGAAGTGTGCCCAATAGCCTCTCTGTGAATTTAGAAGTGTGCCCAATAGCCTCTCTTCGAATTTGCATTTAGAAGTGTGCCCAATATCCTCTCTGTGAATTTAGGAGTGTGCCCAATAGCCTCTCTTTGAAAGTTGGATTTAGAAGTGTGCCCAATAGCCTCTCTTTGAAAGTTGCATTCAGAAGTGTACCCACTAGCCTCTCTGTGAATTTAGAAGTGTGCCCAATAACCTCTCTTTGAAAGTTGCATTTAGAAGTGAGCCCAATAGCCTCTCTGTGAATTTAGAAGTGAGCCCAATAGCCTCTCTGTGAATTTAGAAGTGTGCCCAATAACCTCTCTTTGAAAGTTGCATTTACAAGTATGCCCAATAGCCTCTTTGAAAGTTGCATTTAGAAGTGTGCCCAATAGCCTCTCTTTGAATTTAGAAGTGCGCCCAATAGCCTCTCTTAGAAAGCTGCATTTAGAAGTGTGCCCAATAGCCTCTCTTTGAAAGTTGCATTTAGAAGTGTGCCCACTAGCCTCTCTGTGAATTTAGAAGTGTGCCCAATAACCTCTCTTTGAAAGTTGCATTTGGAAATGCACCCAATTGACTCTCTGTGAATTTAGAAGTGTGCCCAATAGCCTCTCTTTGAAAGTTGCATTTAGAAGTGAGCCCAATAGCCTCTCTGTGAATTTAGAAGTGAGCCCAATAGCCTCTCTGTGAATTTAGAAGTGTGCCCAATAGCCTCTCTGTGAATTTAGAAGTGTGCCCAATAGCCACTCTTTGAAAGTTGCATTTAGAAGTATGCCCAATAGCCTCTTTGAAAGTTGCATTTAGATGTGTGCCCAATAGCCTCTCTGTGAATTTAGAAGTGTGCCCAATAGCCTCTCTGTGAATCTAGAAGTGTGCCCAATAGCCTCTCTTTGAAAGTTGCATTTAGAAGTGTGCCCAATAGCATCTCTTTGAAAGTTGCGTTAAGAAGTGTGCCCAATGGCCTCTCTGTGAAAGTTGCATTTAGAAGTGTGCCCAATAGCCTCTCCTTGAAAGTTGCATTTAGAAATGTGCCCAATAGCCTCTCTGTGAATTTAGAAGTGTGCCCAATAGCCTCTCTTTGAAAGTTGCATTTAGAAGTGTGCCCAATAGCCTCTCTTTGAGAGTTGCATTTAGAAGTATGCCCAATAGCCTCGCTGTGAATTTAGAAGTGTGCCCAATAGCCTCTCTGTGAATTTAGAAGTGTGCCCAATAGCCTCTCTTTGAAAGTTGCATTTAGAAGTGAGCCCAATAGCCTCTCTATGAATTTAGAAGTGTGCCCAATTGCCTCTCTGTGAATTTAGAAGTGTGCCCAATAGCCTCTCTTTGAAAGTTGCATTCAGAAGTATGCCCAATAGCCTCTTTGAAAGTTGCATTTAGAAATGTGCCCAATAGCCACTCTGTGAATTTAGAAGTGTGCCCAATAGCCTCTCTGTGAATTTAGAAGTATGCTCAAAAGCCTCTCTTCGAATTTGCATTTAGAAGTGTGCCCAATAGCCTCTCTGTGAATTTAGGTGTGCGCCCAATAGCTTTTCTTTGAAAGTTGCATTTAGAAGTGTGCCCAATAGCCTCTCTTTGAAAGTTGCATTTAGAAGTGTACCCACTAGCCTCTCTGTGAATTTAGAAGTGTGCCCAATAACGTCTCTTTGAAAGTTGCATTTAGAAGTGAGCCCAATAGCCTCTCTGTAAATTTAGAAGTGAGCCCAATAGCCTATCTGTGAATTTAGAAGTGTGCCCAATAGCCTCTCCCTGAATTTAGAAGTGTGCCGAATAACCTCTCTTTGAAAGTTGCATTTACAAGTATGCCCAATAGCCTCTTTGAAAGTTGCATTTAGAAGTGTGCCCAATAGCCTCTCTTTGAATTTAGAAGTGCGCCCAATAGCCTCTCTTAGAAAGCTGCATTTAGAAGTGTGCCCAATAGCCTCTCTTTGAAAGTTGCATTTAGAAGTGTGCCCACTAGCCTCTCTGTGAATTTAGAAGTGTGCCCAATAACCTCTCTTTGAAAGTTGCATTTGGAAATGCACCCAATTGACTCTCTGTGAATTTAGAAGTGTGCCCAATAGCCTCTCTTTGAAAGTTGCATTTAGAAGTGAGCCCAATAGCCTCTCTGTGAATTTAGAAGTGAGCCCAATAGCCTCTCTGTGAATTTAGAAGTGTGCCCAATAGCCTCTCTGTGAATTTAGAAGTGTGCCCAATAGCCACTCTTTGAAAGTTGCATTTAGAAGTATGCCCAATAGCCTCTTTGAAAGTTGCATTTAGATGTGTGCCCAATAGCCTCTCTGTGAATTTAGAAGTGTGCCCAATAGCCTCTCTGTGAATCTAGAAGTGTGCCCAATAGCCTCTCTTTGAAAGTTGCATTTAGAAGTGTGCCCAATAGCATCTCTTTGAAAGTTGCGTTAAGAAGTGTGCCCAATGGCCTCTCTGTGAAAGTTGCATTTAGAAGTGTGCCCAATAGCCTCTCCTTGAAAGTTGCATTTAGAAATGTGCCCAATAGCCTCTCTGTGAATTTAGAAGTGTGCCCAATAGCCTCTCTTTGAAAGTTGCATTTAGAAGTGTGCCCAATAGCCTCTCTTTGAGAGTTGCATTTAGAAGTATGCCCAATAGCCTCGCTGTGAATTTAGAAGTGTGCCCAATAGCCTCTCTGTGAATTTAGAAGTGTGCCCAATAGCCTCTCTTTGAAAGTTGCATTTAGAAGTGAGCCCAATAGCCTCTCTATGAATTTAGAAGTGTGCCCAATTGCCTCTCTGTGAATTTAGAAGTGTGCCCAATAGCCTCTCTTTGAAAGTTGCATTCAGAAGTATGCCCAATAGCCTCTTTGAAAGTTGCATTTAGAAATGTGCCCAATAGCCACTCTGTGAATTTAGAAGTGTGCCCAATAGCCTCTCTGTGAATTTAGAAGTATGCTCAAAAGCCTCTCTTCGAATTTGCATTTAGAAGTGTGCCCAATAGCCTCTCTGTGAATTTAGGTGTGCGCCCAATAGCTTTTCTTTGAAAGTTGCATTTAGAAGTGTGCCCAATAGCCTCTCTTTGAAAGTTGCATTTAGAAGTGTACCCACTAGCCTCTCTGTGAATTTAGAAGTGTGCCCAATAACGTCTCTTTGAAAGTTGCATTTAGAAGTGAGCCCAATAGCCTCTCTGTAAATTTAGAAGTGAGCCCAATAGCCTATCTGTGAATTTAGAAGTGTGCCCAATAGCCTCTCCCTGAATTTAGAAGTGTGCCGAATAACCTCTCTTTGAAAGTTGCATTTAGAAGTGAGCCCAATAGCCTCTCTGTGAATTTAGAAGTGAGCCCAATAGCCTCTCTGTGAATTTAGAAGTGTGCCCAATAGCCTCTCCGTGAATTTAGAAGTGTGCCCAATAGCCTCTCTTTGAAAGTTGCATTTAGAAGTATGCCCAATAGCCTCTTTGAAAGTTGGGATTAGAAGTGTGCCTAATAGCCTCTCTGTGAAAGTTGCATTTAGAAGTGTGCCCAATAGCCTCTCTGTGAATTTAGAAGTGTGCCCAATAGCCTCTCTGTGAATTTAGAAGTGTGCCCAATATCCACTCTGTGAAAGTTGCATTTAGAAGTGTGCCCAATAGCCTCTCTTCTAATTTGCATTTAGAAGGGTGCCCAATAGCCTCTCTGTGAATTTAGAAGTGTGCCCAATAGCCTCTCTTTGAAAGTTGCATTTAGAAATGTGCCCAATAGCCTCTCTGTGAATTTAGAAGTGTGCCCAATAGCCTCTCTGTGAATTTAGAAGTGTGCCCAATATCCACTCTGTGAAAGTTGCATTTAGAAGTGTGCCCAATAGCCTCTCTTCTAATTTGCATTTAGAAGGGTGCCCAATAGCCTCTCTGTGAATTTAGAAGTGTGCCCAATAGCCTCTCTTTGAAAGTTGCATTTAGAAGTGTGCCCAATAGCCTCTCTTTGAAAGTTGCATTTAGAAGTGTGCCCAATAGCCTCTCTGTGAATTTAGAAGTGTGCCCAATAGCCTCTCTGTGAATTTAGAAGTGTGCCCAATAGCCTCTCTTTAAAAGTTGCATTTAGAAGTGTGCCCAATAGCCTCTCTTTGAAAGTTACATTTAGAAGTGTGCCCAATAGCCTCTCTGTGAATTTAGAAGTGTGCCCATTAGCCTCTCTTTGAAAGTTGCATTTAGAAATGTGCCCAATAGCCTCTCTGTGAATTTAGAAGTGTACCCAATAGCCTCTCTGTGAATTTAGAAGTGTGCCCAATATCCTCTCTGTGAAAGTTGCATTTAGAAGTGTGCCCAATAGCCTCTCTTCGAATTTGCATTTAGAAGTGTGCCCAATAGCCCCTCTGTGAATTTAGAAGTGTGCCCAATAGCCTCTCTTTGTAAGTTGCATTTAGAAGTGTGCCCAATAGCCTCTCTTTGAGAGTTGCATTTAGAAGTATGCCCAATAGCCACGCTGTGAATTTAGAAGTGTGCCCAATAGCCTCTCTTTGAAAGTTGCATTTAGAAATGCGCCCAATAGCCTCTCTGTGAATTTAGAAGTGTGCCCAATAGCCTCTCTTTGAAAGTTGCATTTAGAAGTGAGCCCAATAGCCTCTCTATGAATTTAGAAGTGTGCCCAATTGCCTCTCTGTGAATTTAGAAGTGTGCCCAATAGCCTCTTTGAAAGTTGCATTTAGAAATGTGCCCAATAGCCACTCTGTGAATTTAGAAGTGTGCCCAATAGCCTCTCTGTGAATTTAGAAGTGTGCCCAATAGCCTCTCTTCGAATTTGCATTTAGAAGTGTGCCCAATAGCCTCTCTGTGAATTTAGGAGTGCGCCCAATAACCTCTCTTTGAAAGTTGCATTTAGAAGTGTGCCCAATAGCCTCTCTTCGAAAGTTGCATTTAGAAGTGTACCCACTAGCCTCTCTTTGAATTTAGAAGTGTGCCCAATAACCTCTCTTTGAAAGTTGCATTTAGAAGTGAGCCCAATAGCCTCTCTGTGAATTTAGAATTGAGCCCAATAGCCTCTCTGTGAATTTAGAAGTGTGCCCAATAGCCTCTCCGTGAATTTAGAAGTGTGCCCAATAACCTCTCTTTGAACGTTGCATTTAGAAGTATGCCCAATAGCCTCTCTTTGGAAGTTGGATTTAGAAGTGTGCCCACTAGCCTCTCTGTGAATTTAGAAGTGTGCCCAATAACCTCTCTTTGAAAGTTGCATTTGGAAATGCACCCAATAGCCTCTCTGTGAATTTAGAAGTGTGCCCAATAGCCTCTCTTTGAAAGTTGCATTTCGAAGTGAGCCCAATAGCCTCTCTGTGAATTTAGAAGTGAGCCCAATAGCCTCTCTGTGAATTTAGAAGTGTGCCCAATAGCCTCTCCGTGAATTTAGAAGTGTGCCCAATAGCCTCTCTGTGAATTTAGAAGTGTGCCCAATAGCCTCTCTTTGAAAGTTGCATTTAGAAGTGTGCCCAATAGCCTCTCTTTGAAAGTTGCATTTAGAAGTGTACCCACTAGCCTCTCTTTGAATTTAGAAGTATGCCCAATAACCTCTCTTTGAAAGTTGCATTTAGAAGTGAGCCCAATAGCCTCTCTGTGAATTTAGAATTGAGCCCAATAGCCTCTCTGTGAATTTAGAAGTGTGCCCAATAGCCTCTCCGTGAATTTAGAAGTGTGCCCAATAACCTCTCTTTGAACGTTGCATTTAGAAGTATGCCCAATAGCCTCTTTGAAAGTTGCATTTAGAAGTGTGCTCAATAGCCTCTCTGTGAATTTAGAAGTGCGCCCAATAGCCTCTCTTTGAAAGTTGCATTTAGAAGTGTGCCCAATAGCCTCTCTTTGAAAGTTGCATTTAAAAGTGTGCCCAATAGCCTCTCTTTGAAAGTTGCATTTAGAAGTGTACCCACTAGCCTCTCTGTGAATTTAGAAGTGTGCCCAATAACCTCTCTTTGAAAGTTGCATTTAGAAGTGAACCCAATAGCCTCTCTGTGAATTTAGAAGTGAGCCCAATAGCCTCTCTGTGAATTTAGAAGTGTGCCCAATAGCCTCTCCGAGAATTTAGAAGTGTGCCCAATAACCTCTCTTTGAAAGTTGCATTTAGAAGTATGCCCAATAGCCTCTTTGAAAGTTGCATTCAGAAGTGTGCTCAATAGCCTCTCTGTGAATTTAGAAGTGCGCCCAATAGCCTCTCTTTGAAAGTTGCATTTAGAAGTGTGCCCAATAGCCTCTCTTTGAAAGTTGCATTTAGAAGTGTGCCCACTAGCCTCTCTGTGAATTTAGAAGTGTGCGCAATAACCTCTCTTTGAAAGTTGCATTTGGAAATGCACCCAATAGCCTCTCTGTGAATTTAGAGTTGTGCCCAATAGCCTCTCTTTGAAAGTTGCATTTAGAAGTGAGCCCAATAGCCTCTCTATGAATTTAGAAGTGAGCCCAATAGCCTCTCTGTGAATTTAGAAGTGTGCCCAATAGCCTCTCCGTGAATTTAGAAGTGTGCCCAATAGCCTCTCTTTGAAAGTTGCATTTAGAAGTATGCCCAATAGCCTCTTTGAAAGTTGCATTTAGAAGTGTGCCCAAATGCCTCTCTGTGAATTTAGAAGTGTGTCCAATAGCCTCTCTGTGAATCTAGAAGTGTGCCCAATAGCCTCTCTTTGAAAGTTGCATTTAGAAGTGTGCCTAATAGCCTCTCTGTGAAAGTTGCATTTAGAAGTGTGCCCAATAGCCTCTCTTTGAAAGTTGCATTTAGAGGTGTGCCCAATAGCCTCTCTTTGAAAGTTGCACTTAGAAGTGTGCCCATTAGCCTCTCTCTGAATTTAGAAGTATGGACACACAGCCTCTCTGTGAATTTAGAAGTGTGCCCAATAGCCTCTCTTTTAAAGTTGCATTTAGAAATGTGCCCAATAGCCTCTCTGTGAATTTAGAAGTGTGCCCAATAGCCTCTCTGTGAATTTAGAAGTGTGCCCAATACCCTCTCTGTGAAAGTTGCATTTAGAAGTGTGCCCAATAGCCTCTCTTCTAATTTGCATTTAGAAGTGTGCCCAATAGCCTCTCTGTGAATTTAGAAGTGTGCCCAATAGCCTCTCTTTGAAAGTTGCATTTAGAAGTGTGCCCAATAGCCTCTCTTTGAAAGTTGCATTTAGAAGTGTGCCCAATAGCCTCTCTGTGAATTTAGAAGTGTGCCCAATATCCTCTCTGTGAATTTAGAAGTGTGCCCATTAGCCTCTCTTTGAAAGTTGCATTTAGAAATGTGCCCAATAGCCTCTCTGTGAATTTAGAAGTGTGCCCAATAGCCTCTCTGTGAATTTAGAAGTGTGCCCAATAGCCTCTCTTTGAAAGTTGCATTTAGAAGTGTGCCCAATAGCCTCTCTTTGAGAGTTGCATTTAGAAGTATGCCCAATAGCCACGCTGTGAATTTAGAAGTGTGCCCAATAGCCTCTCTTTGAAAGTTGCATTTAGAAATGCGCCCAATAGCCTCTCTGTGAATTTAGAAGTGTGCCCAATAGCCTCTCTTTGAAAGTTGCATTTAGAAGTGAGCCCAATAGCATCTCTATGAATTTAGAAGTGTGCCCAATTGCCTCTCTGTGAATTTAGAAGTGTGCCCAATAGCCTCTTTGAAAGTTGCATTTAGAAGTGTGCCTAATAGCCTCTCTGTGAAAGTTGCATTTAGAAGTGTGCCCAATAGCCTCTCTTTGAAAGTTGCATTTAGAGGTGTGCCCAATAGCCTCTCTTTGAAAGTTGCACTTAGAAGTGTGCCCATTAGCCTCTCTCTGAATTTAGAAGTATGGACACACAGCCTCTCTGTGAATTTAGAAGTGTGCCCAATAGCCTCTCTTTTAAAGTTGCATTTAGAAATGTGCCCAATAGCCTCTCTGTGAATTTAGAAGTGTGCCCAATAGCCTCTCTGTGAATTTAGAAGTGTGCCCAATACCCTCTCTGTGAAAGTTGCATTTAGAAGTGTGCCCAATAGCCTCTCTTCTAATTTGCATTTAGAAGTGTGCCCAATAGCCTCTCTGTGAATTTAGAAGTGTGCCCAATAGCCTCTCTTTGAAAGTTGCATTTAGAAGTGTGCCCAATAGCCTCTCTTTGAAAGTTGCATTTAGAAGTGTGCCCAATAGCCTCTCTGTGAATTTAGAAGTGTGCCCAATAGCCTCTCTGTGAATTTAGAAGTGTGCCCAATAGCCTCTCTTTAAAAGTTGCATTTAGAAGTGTGCCCAATAGCCTCTCTTTGAAAGTTACATTTAGAAGTGTGCCCAATAGCCTCTCTGTGAATTTAGAAGTGTGCCCATTAGCCTCTCTTTGAAAGTTGCATTTAGAAATGTGCCCAATAGCCTCTCTGTGAATTTAGAAGTGTGCCCAATAGCCTCTCTGTGAATTTAGAAGTGTGCCCAATATCCTCTCTGTGAAAGTTGCATTTAGAAGTGTGCCCAATAGCCTCTCTTCGAATATGCATTTAGAAGTGTGCCCAATAGCCCCTCTGTGAATTTAGAAGTGTGCCCAATAGCCTCTCTTTGAAAGTTGCATTTAGAAGTGTGCCCAATAGCCTCTCTTTGAGAGTTGCATTTAGAAGTATGCCCAATAGCCACGCTGTGAATTTAGAAGTGTGCCCAATAGCCTCTCTTTGAAAGTTGCATTTAGAAATGCGCCCAATAGCCTCTCTGTGAATTTAGAAGTGTGCCCAATAGCCTCTCTTTGAAAGTTGCATTTAGAAGTGAGCCCAATAGCCTCTCTATGAATTTAGAAGTGTGCCCAATTGCCTCTCTGTGAATTTAGAAGTGTGCCCAATAGCCTCTTTGAAAGTTGCATTTAGAAATGTGCCCAATAGCCACTCTGTGAATTTAGAAGTGTGACCAATAGCCTCTCTGTGAATTTAGAAGTGTGCCCAATAGCCTCTCTTCGAATTTGCATTTAGAAGTGTGCCCAATAGCCTCTCTGTTAATTTAGGAGTGCGCCCAATAACCTCTCTTTGAAAGTTGCATTTAGAAGTGTGCCCAATAGCCTCTCTTTGAAAGTTGCATTTAGAAGTGTACCCACTAGCCTCTCTTTGAATTTAGAAGTGTGCCCAATAACCTCTCTTTGAAAGTTGCATTTAGAAGTGAGCCCAATAGCCTCTCTGTGAATTTAGAATTGAGCCCAATAGCCTCTCTGTGAATTTAGAAGTGTGCCCAATAGCCTCTCCGTGAATTTAGAAGTGTGCCCAATAACCTCTCTTTGAACGTTGCATTTAGAAGTATGCCCAATAGCCTCTTTGAAAGTTGCATTTAGAAGTGTGCCCAATAGCCTCTCTGTGAATTTAGAAGTGCGCCCAATAGCCTCTCTTTGAAAGTTGCATTTAGAAGTGTGCCCAATAGCCTCTCTTTGAAAGTTGCATTTAGAAGTGTGCCCACTAGCCTCTCTGTGAATTTAGAAGTATGCCCAATAACCTCTCTTTGAAAGTTGCATTTGGAAATGCACCCAATAGCCTCTCTGTGAATTTAGAAGTGTGCCCAATAGCCTCTCTTTGAAAGTTGCATTTAGAAGTGAGCCCAATAGCCTCTCTGTGAATTTAGAAGTGAGCCCAATAGCCTCTCTGTGAATTTAGAAGTGTGCCCAATAGCCTTTCCATGAATTTAGAAGTGTGCGCAATAGCCTTTCTGTGAAGGTTGCATTTAGAAGTGTGTCCAATAGCCTCTCTTCGAATTTCCATTTAGAAGTGTGCCCAATAGCCTCTCTGTGAATTTAGAAGTGTGCCCAATAGCCTCTCTTTGAAAGTTGCATTTAGAAGTGTGCCCAATAGCCTCTCTTTGAGAGTTGCATTTAAAAGTATGCCCAATAGCCTCGCTGTGAATTTAGAAGTGTGCCCAATAGCCTCTCTTTGAAAGTTGCATTTCGAAATTCGCCCAATAGCCTCTCTGTGAATTTAGAAGTGTGCCCAATAGCCTCTCTTTGAAAGTTGCAATTAGAAGTGAGCCCAATAGCCTCTCTATGAATTTAGAAGTGTGTCCAATTGCCTCTCTGTGAATTTAGAAGTGTGCCCAATAGCCTCTCTTTGAAAGTTGCATTTAGAAGTATGCCCAATAGCCTCTATGAAAGTTGCATTTAGAAATGTGCCCAATAGCCACTCTGTGAATTTAGAAGTGTGCCCAATAGCCTCTCTGTGAATTTAGAAGTGTGCCCAATAGCCTCTCTTCGAATTTGCATTTAGAAGTGTGCCCAATATCCTCTCTGTGAATTTAGGAGTGCGCCCAATAGCCTCTCTTTGAAAGTTGGATTTAGAAGTGTGCCCAATAGCCTCTCTTTGAAAGTTGCATTCAGAAGTGTACCCACTAGCCTCTCTGTGAATTTAGAAGTGTGCCCAATAACCTCTCTTTGAAAGTTGCATTTAGAAGTGAGCCCAATAGCCTCTCTGTGAATTTAGAAGTGAGCCCAATAGCCTCTCTGTGAATTTAGAAGTGTGCCCAATAACCTCTCTTTGAAAGTTGCATTTAGAAGTATGCCCAATAGCCTCTTTGAAAGTTGCATTTAGAAGTGTGCCCAATAGCCTTTCTGTGAATTTAGAAGTGCGCCCAATAGCCTCTCTTAGAAAGCTGCATTTAGAAGTGTGCCCAATAGCCTCTCTTTGAAAGTTGCATTTAGAAGTGTGCCCACTAGCCTCTCTGTGAATTTAGAAGTGTGCCCAAGAACCTCTCTTTGAAAGTTGCATTTGGAAATGCACCCAATAGACTCTCTGTGAATTTAGAAGTGTGCCCAATAGCCTCTCTTTGAAAGTTGCATTTAGAAGTGAGCCCAATAGCCTCTCTGTGAATTTAGAAGTGAGCCCAATAGCCTCTCTGTGAATTTAGAAGTGTGCCCAATAGCCTCTCTGTGAATTTAAAAGTGTGCCCAATAGCCACTCTTTGAAAGTTGCATTTAGAAGTATGCCCAATAGCCTCTTTGAAAGTTGCATTTAGATGTGTGCCCAATAGCCTCTCTGTGAATTTAGAAGTGTGCCCAATAGCTTCTCTGTGAATCTAGAAGTGTGCCCAATAGCCTCTCTTTGAAAGTTGCATTTAGAAGTGTGCCCAATAGCATCTCTTTGAAAGTTGCGTTAAGAAGTGTGCCCAATGGCCTCTCTGTGAAAGTTGCATTTAGAAGTGTGCCCAATAGCCTCTCCTTGAAAGTTGCATTTAGAAATGTGCCCAATAGCCTCTCTGTGAATTTAGAAGTGTGCCCAATAGCCTCTCTTTGAGAGTTGCATTTAGAAGTATGCCCAATAGCCTCGCTGTGAATTTAGAAGTGTGCCCAATAGCCTCTCTGTGAATTTAGAAGTGTGCCCAATAGCCTCTCTTTGAAAGTTGCATTTAGAAGTGAGCCCAATAGCCTCTCTATGAATTTAGAAGTGTGCCCAATTGCCTCTCTGTGAATTTAGAAGTGTGCCCAATAGCCTCTCTTTGAAAGTTGCATTTAGAAGTATGCCCAATAGCCTCTTTGAAAATTGCATTTAGAAATGTGCCCAATAGCCACTCTGTGAATTTAGAAGTGTGCCCAATAGCCTCTCTGTGAATTTAGAAGTGTGCTCAATAGCCTCTCTTCGAATTTGCATTTAGAAGTGTGCCCAATAGCCTCTCTTTGAAAGTTGCATTTAGAAGTGTACCCACTAGCCTCTCTGTGAATTTAGAAGTGTGCCCAATAACGTCTCTTTGAAAGTTGCATTTAGAAGTGAGCCCAATAGCCTCTCTGTAAATTTAGAAGTGAGCCCAATAGCCTATCTGTGAATTTAGAAGTGTGCCCAATAGCCTCTCCCTGAATTTAGAAGTGTGCCGAATAACCTCTCTTTGAAAGTTGCATTTAGAAGTGAGCCCAATAGCCTCTCTGTGAATTTAGAAGTAAACCCAATAGCCTCTCTGTGAATTTAGAAGTGTGCCCAATAGCCTCTCCGTGAATTTAGAAGTGTGCCCAATAGCCTCTCTTTGAAAGTTGCATTTAGAAGTATGCCCAATAGCCTCTTTGAAAGTTGCGATTAGAAGTGTGCCTAATAGCCTCTCTGTGAAAGTTGCATTTAGAAGTGTGCCCAATAGCCTCTCTTTGAAAGTTGCAATTAGAAGTGTGCCCAATAGCCTTTCTTTGAAAGTTGCACTTAGAAGTGTGCCCATTAGCCTCTCTCTGAATTTAGAAGTATGGACAAACAGCCTCTCTGTGAATTTAGAAGTGTGCCCAATAGCCTCTCTTTGAAAGTTGCATTTAGAAATGTGCCCAATAGCCTCTCTGTGAATTTAGAAGTGTGCCCAATAGCCTCTCTGTGAATTTAGAAGTGTGCCCAATATCTTCTCTGTGAAAGTTGCATTTAGAAGTGTGCCCAATAGCCTCTCTTCTAATTTGCATTTAGAAGTGTGCCCAATAGCCTCTCTGTGAATTTAGAAGTGTGCCCAATAGCCTCTCTTTGAAAGTTGCATTTAGAAGTGTGCCCAATAGCCTCTCTGTGAATTTAGAAGTGTGCCCAATAGCCTCTCTGTGAATTTAGAAGTGTGCCCAATAGCCTCTCTTTAAAAGTTGCATTTAGAAGTGTGCCCAATAGCCTCTCTTTGAAAGTTACATTTAGAAGTGTGCCCAATGGCCTCTCTGTGAATTTAGAAGTGTGCCCATTAGCCTCTCTTTGAAAGTTGCATTTAGAAATGTGCCCAATAGCCTCTCTGTGAATTTAGAAGTGTGCCCAATAGCCTCTCTGTGAATTTAGAAGTGTGCCCAATATCCTCTCTGTGAAAGTTGCATTTAGAAGTGTGCCCAATAGCCTCTCTTCGAATTTGCATTTAGAAGTGTGCCCAATAGCCCCTCTGTGAATTTAGAAGTGTGCCCAATAGCCTCTCTTTGTAAGTTGCATTTAGAAGTGTGCCCAATAGCCTCTCTTTGAGAGTTGCATTTAGAAGTATGCCCAATAGCCACACTGTGAATTTAGAAGTGTGCCCAATAGCCTATCTTTGAAAGTTGCATTTAGAAATGCGCCCAATAGCCTCTCTGTGAATTTAGAAGTGTGCCCAATAGCCTCTCTTTGAAAGTTGCATTTAGAAGTGAGCCCAATAGCCTCTCTATGAATTTAGAAGTGTGCCCAATTGCCTCTCTGTGAATTTAGAAGTGTGCCCAATAGCCTCTTTGAAAGTTGCATTTAGAAATGTGCCCAATAGCCACTCTGTGAATTTAGAAGTGTGCCCAATAGCCTCTCTGTGAATTTAGAAGTGTGCCCAATAGCCTCTCTTCGAATTTGCATTTAGAAGTGTGCCCAATAGCCTCTCTGTGAATTTAGGAGTGCGCCCAATAACCTCTCTTTGAAAGTTGCATTTAGAAGTGTGCCCAATAGCCTCTCTTTGAAAGTTGCATTTAGAAGTGTACCCACTAGCCTCTCTTTGAATTTAGAAGTGTGCCCAATAACCTCTCTTTGAAAGTTGCATTTAGAAGTGAGCCCAATAGCCTCTCTGTGAATTTAGAATTGAGCCCAATAGCCTCTCTGTGAATTTAGAAGTGTGCCCAATAGCCTCGCCGTGAATTTAGAAGTGTGCCCAATAACCTCTCTTTGAACGTTGCATTTAGAAGTATGCCCAATAGCCTCTTTGAAAGTTGCATTTAGAAGTGTGCCCAATAGCCTCTCTGTGAATTTAGAAGTGCGCCCAATAGCCTCTCTTTGAAAGTTGCATTTAGAAGTGTGCCCAATAGCCTCTCTTTGAAAGTTGGATTTAGAAGTTTGCCCACTAGCCTCTCTGTGAATTTAGAAGTGTGCCCAATAACCTCTCTTTGAAAGTTGCATTTGGAAATGCACCCAATAGCCTCTCTGTGAATTTAGAAGTGTGCCCAATAGCCTCTCTTTGAAAGTTGCATTTAGAAGTGAGCCCAATAGCCTCTCTGTGAATTTAGAAGTGAGCCCAATAGCCTCTCTGTGAATTTAGAAGTGTGCCCAATAGCCTCTCCGTGAATTTAGAAGTGTGCGCAATAGCCTTTCTGTGAAAGTTGCATTTAGAAGTGTGTCCAATAGCCTCTCTTTGAATTTCCATTTAGAAGTGTGCCCAATAGCCTCTCTGTGAATTTAGAAGTGTGCCCAATAGCCTCTCTTTGAAAGTTGCATTTAGAAGTGTGCCCAATAGCCTCTCTTTGAGAGTTGCATTTAGAAGTATGCCCAATAGCCTCGCTGTGAATTTAGAAGTGTGCCCAATAGCCTCTCTTTGAAAGTTGCAATTAGAAGTGAGCCCAATAGCCTCTCTATGAATTTAGAAGTGTGTCCAATTGCCTCTCTGTGAATTTAGAAGTGTGCCCAATAGCCTCTCTTTGAAAGTTGCATTTAGAAATGTGCCCAATAGCCACTCTGTGAATTTAGAAGTGTGCCCAATAGCCTCTCTGTGAATTTAAAAGTGTGCCCAATAGCCTCTCTTCGAATTTGCATTTAGAAGTGTGCCCAATATCCTCTCTGTGAATTTAGGAGTGCGCCCAATAGCCTCTCTTTGAAAGTTGGATTTAGAAGTGTGCCCAATAGCCTCTCTTTGAAAGTAGCATTCAGAAGTGTACCCACTAGCCTCTCTGTGAATTTAGAAGTGTGCCCAATAACCTCTCTTTCAAAGTTGCATTTAGAAGTGAGCCCAATAGCCTCTCTGTGAATTTAGGTGTGCGCCCAATAGCCTTTCTTTGAAAGTTGCATTTAGAAGTGTGCCCAATAGCCTCTCTTTGAAAGTTGCATTTAGAAGTCTATCCACTAGCCTCTCTGTGAATTTAGAAGTGTGCCCAATAACGTCTCTTTGAAAGTTGCATTTAGAAGTGAGCCCAATAGCCTCTCTGTAAATTTAGAAGTGAGCCCAATAGCCTATCTGTGAATTTAGAAGTGTGCCCAATAGCCTCTCCGTGAATTTAGAAGTGTGCCGAATAACCTCTCTTTGAAAGTTGCATTTAGAAGTGAGCCCAATAGCCTCTCTGTGAATTTAGAAGTGTGCCCAATAGCCTCTCCGTGAATTTAGAAGTGTGCCCAATAGCCTCTCTTTGAAAGTTGCATTTAGAAGTGTGCCCAATAGCCTCTCTGTGAATTTAGAAGTGTGCCCAATAGCCTCTCTGTGAATCTAGAAGTGTGCCCAATAGCCTCTCTTTGAAAGTTGCATTTAGAAGTGTGCCCAATAGCCTCTCTTTGAAAGTTGCATTTAGAAGTGTGCCCAATAGCCTCTCTTTGAAAGTTGCACTTAGAAGTGTGCCCATTAGGCTCTCTGTGAATTTAGAAGTGTGCCCAATAGCCTCTCTTTGAAGGTTGCGATTAGAAGTGTGCCTAATAGCCTCTCTGTGAAAGTTGCATTTAGAAGTGTGCCCAATAGCCTCTCTTTGAAAGTTGCGTTTAGAAGTGTGCCCAATAGCCTCTCTTTGAAAGTTGCACTTAGAAGTGTGCCCATTAGCCTCTCTCTGAATTTAGAAGTATGCCCAATAGCCTCTCTGTGAATTTAGAAGTGTGCCCAATGGCCTCTCTTTGAAAGTTGCATTTAGAAATGTGCCCAATAGCTTCTCTGTGAATTTAGAAGTGTGCCCAATAGCCTCTCCGTGAATTTAGAAGTGTGCCCAATATCCTCTCTGTGAAAGTTGCATTTAGAAGTGTGCACAATAGCCTCTCTTCTAATTTGCATTTAGAAGTGTGTCCAATAGCCTCTCTGTGAATTTAGAAGTGTGCCCAATAGCCTCTCTTTGAAAGTTGCATTTAGAAGTGTGCCCAATAGCCTCTCTTTGAAAGTTGCATCTAGAAGTGTGCCCAATAGCCTCTCTGTGAATTTAGAAGTGTGCCCAATAGCCTCTCTTTAAAAGTTGCATTTAGAAGTGTGCCCAATAGCCTCTCTTTGAAAGTTACATTTAGAGGTGTGCCCAATAGCCTCTCTGTGAATTTAGAAGTGTGCCCATTAGCCTCTCTTTGAAAGTTGCATTTAGAAGTGTGCCCAATAGTCTCTCTTTGAGAGTTGCATTTAGAAGTATGCCCAATAGCCTCTCTGTGAATTTAGAAGTGTGCCCAATAGCCTCGCTTTGAAAGTTGCATTTAGAAATGCACCCAATAGCCTCTCTGTGAATTTAGAAGTGTGCCCAATAGCCTCTCTTTGAAAGTTTCATTTAGAAGTGAGCCCAATAGCCTCTCTGTGAATTTACAAGTGTGCCCAATAGCCTCTCTGTGAATTTAGAAGTGTGCCCAATAGCCTCTCTTTGAATGTTGCATTTAGAAGTATGCCCAATAGCCTCTTTGAAAGTTGCATTTAGAAATGTGCCCCATAGCCTCTCTGTGAATTTAGAAGTGTGCCCAATATCCTCTCTGTGAAAGTTGCATTTAGAAGTGTGCCCAATAGCCTCTCTTCGAATTTGCATTTAGAAATGTGCCCAATAGCCTCTCTGTGAATTTAGAAGTGTGCCCAATAGCCTCTCTTTGAAAGTTGCATTTAGAAGTGAGCCCAATAGCCTCTCTCTGAATTTAGAAGTGAGCCCAATAGCCTCTCTGTGAATTTAGAAGTGTGCCCAATAGCCTCTCTTTGAAAGTTGCATTTAGAAGTATGCCCAATAGCCTCTTTGAAAGTTGCATTTAGAAGTGTGCCCAATAGCCTCTCTGTGAATTTAGAAGTGTGCCCAATAGCCTCTCTGTGAATCTAGAAGTGTGCCCAATAGCCTCTCTTTGAAAGTTGCATTTAGAAGTGTGCCCAATAGCCTCTCTGTGAAAGTTGCATTTAGAGTGTGCCCAATAGCCTCTATGTGAATTTAGAAGTGTGCCCAATAGCCTCTCTTTGAAAGTTGCGTTTAGAAGTGTGCCCAATAGCCTCTCTGTGAAAGTTGCATTTAGAAGTGTGCCCAATAGCCTCTCTTTAAAAGTTGCACTTAGAAGTGTGCCCAATAGCCTCTCTGTGAATTTAGAAGTGTGCCCAATAGCCTCTCTGTGAATCTAGAAGTGTGCCCAATAGCCTCTCTTTGAAAGTTGCATTTAGAAGTGTGCCCAATAGCCTCTCTGTGAAAGTTGCATTTAGAGTGTGCCCAATAGCCTCTCTTTGAAAGTTGCGTTTAGAAGTGTGCCCAATAGCCTCTCTGTGAAAGTTGCATTTAGAAGTGTGCCCAATAGTCTCTCTTTGAAACTTGCACTTAGAAGTGTGCCCATTAGCCTCTCTGTGAATTTAGAAGTGTGCCCAATAGCCTCTCTTTGAAAGTTACACTTAGAAGTGTGCTCAATAGCATCTCTTTGAGAGTTGCATTTAGAAGTATGCCCAATAGCCTCTCTGTGAATTTAGAAGTGTGCCCAATATCCTCTCTTTGAAAGTTGCATTTAGAAGTGTGCACAATAGCCTCTCTGTGAATTTAGAAGTGTGCCCAATAGCCTCTCTTTGAGAGTTGCATTTACAAGTGTGCCCAATAGCCTCTCTGTGAATGTTGCATTTAGAAGTGTGCCCAATAGCCTTTCTGTGAATTTAGAAGTGTGCCCAATAGCCTCTCTTTGAAAGTTGCATTTAGAAGTGTGCCCAAAAATCTCTCTGTGAATTATTTAGAAGGGTGCTCAATAGCCTCCCTTTGAAAGTTGCATTTAGAAGTGTACCCAATAGCCTCTCTGTGAATTTAGAAGTGTGCCCAATAGCCTCTCTTTGAAAGTTGCACTTAGAAGTGTGCCCAATAGCCTCTCTGTGAATCTAGAAGTGTGCCCAATAGCCTCTCTGTGAAAGTTGCATTTAGAGTGTGCCCAATAGCCTCTCTGTGAATGTAGAAGTGTGCCCAATAGCCTCTCTTTGAAAGTTGCGTTTAGAAGTGTGCCAATAACCTCTCTGTGAAAGTTGCATTTAGAAGTGTGCCCAATAGCCTCTCTTTGAAAGTTGCACTTAGAAGTGTGCCCATTAGCCTCTCTGTGAATTTAGAAGTGTGCCCAATAGCCTCTCTTTAAAGTTGCACTTAGAAGTGTACCCAATAGCCCTTCTTTGAGAGTTGCATTTAGAAGTGTGCCCAATAGCCTCTCTGTGAAGTTAGAAGTGTGCCCAATAGCCTGTCTTTGAAAGTTGCATTTAGAAGTGTGCCCAATAGCCTCTCTGTGAATTTAGAAGTGTGCCCAATAGCCTCTCTTTAAAAGTTGCATTTAGAAGTGTGCCCAATAACCTCTCTGTGAAAGTTGCATTTAGAAGTGTGCCCAATAGACTTTCTGTGAATTTAGAAGTGTGCCTAATAGCCTGTCTTTGAAAGTTGCATTTAGAAGTGTACCCAATAGCCTCTCTGTGAATTTAGAAGTGTGCCCAATAGCCTCTCTTTGAAAGTTGCATTTAGAAGTGTGCCCAATAGCCTCTCTTTGAAAGTTGCATTTAGAAGTGTGCCCAATAATCTCTCTGTGAATTTAGAAGTGTGCTCAATAGCCTCTCTTTGAAAGTTGCATTTAGAAGTGTACCCAATAGCCTCTCTGTGAATTTAGAAGTGTGCCCAATAACCTCTCTTTGAAAGTTGCACTTAGAAGTGTGCCCATTAGCCTCTCTGTGAATTTAGAAGTGTGCCCAACAACCTCTCTGTGAAAGTCACATTTAGAAATGTGCCCAACAGCCTCTCTCTGAATTGAGAAGTGTGCCCTATAGCCTCTCTGTGAAAATTGCATTTAGAAGTGTGCCCAATAGACTCTCTGTGAATTTAGAAGTGCGCTCAACAGCCTCCCTGTGATAGTTGAATTAGAAGTGTGCCCAATGGCCTCTCTGTGAAAGTTGCATTTAGAAATGTGCCCAATAGCCTCTCTATACATTTATAAGTGGGCCCAACAGCCTATCGGTGATAGTTGAATTTAGAAGTGTGCCCAACAACCTCTCTGTGAAAGTCACATTTAGAAATGTCCCAATAGCCTCTCTGTGAATTTAGAAATGTTACCAATAGCCACTCTGGAAAGTTGAATTTAGAAATGCGCCCAATAGCCTGTCTGTAAAAAGTTGCGTTAAAAGTGTGCCCAGTAGCCTCTGTGTGAACTTAGAAAGTGTTCCTAATAGCCTTTCTGTTGAAAGTTGCATTTTGAAGTGACCACAATCGCCTCTCTGTGAAAATTGCAATAGTGTAATACCATGCCGGACCGAACCGACCAATCTCCCTAATAACCTCTGTACAAAGTCCCTAATACCCTCCCTGTATAAAGTTCAATTGAAAGAAGTGCACCTACTAGTGTGCCCTAATTAATCGTATTAATATAACTAACAGTATAGCTGTGTAATGTAGAATCTAAAATGGTGACTAATAATCTAATACAAAGTTAATATAGATTCATGCCTAATACCCTCCATGTATAAAGTTGAATTGAAAGAAGTCCACCCACTAGCGTGCCCTATTTAATCCTATTAGTATAACTAACATTATAGCTGTGTAATGTAGAATCTAAAACAGTGACTAATAATCTAATACCCCCTCTAATCAAATTGAATCTAGAAGCAGACCTAATATCTTCTCTGTGTACAGGTGAACTTAGAAGTGTACCTAATAAACAAATATCATCTCTGCCTACAATTGAATCTAGCAAGAGTGGTTGCTGAGTGGGCTGTCTTGCTGTCTCCCACGCTGCTCCTGTGTCCTGTCTCCTGTGCAAAGATCGATTTTGGATTGGACTTTGTTTGCTTCTGTGGAACTGGAACTTTGTACATTGTGTAACCAGTCCATGTCATTGGCGATTTTTGGGTCATTTCTCGACTTCCTGCCTGCCCCTTTCCCAGCAACCTCTTCAAAACCATCAACGCTGCGAGTTTAGCGCGCGCGTTTAGCAAGAGTGGTTGCTGAGTGGGCTGTCTTGCTGTCTCCCACGCTGCTCCTGTGTCCTGTCTCCTGTGCAAAGATCGATTTTGGATTGGACTTTGTTTGCTTCTGTGGAACTGGAACTTTGGTACAAATTGTTTTTAAAAGGGTCTACTAAGGAATTGATTGACTTTATTCAGTGAATAGTGGCTCATCTTTCTTATTTTTTCTGTTTTTCCATAGTACATTGTGTAACCAGTCCATGTCATTGGCGATTTTTGGGTCATTTCTCGACTTCCTGCCTGCCCCTTTCCCAGCAACCTCTTCAAAACCATCAACGCTGCGCGTTTAGCGCGCGCGTTTAGCAAGAGTGGTTGCTGAGTGGGCTGTCTTGCTGTCTCGCGTGCAAGCGTGCTGCGGCTGTTCTCTCGCTCTGCCTAATTAGTTGATCACCAACATATTATGTCAACTACGGTCAGTAAAAAATTTAAATTAACATCAGGCATGCCTGTAATTAATCCTGGCCAATTATTTAATTTAGAAATGGCAGCGAACAAAATTAATACTAGACTAAACCGCAAAAAGCATAATCTCCAGCGCTCAATATCACTTTCATCTGACATTCGTTTGTATTATTCCCAAGACACCCTGTCCAGCCTAGAGAGTGGGTCTAATGTGCGTGTGTTAACCAGTCCTCCGCCACCTTTGACCCCAATACAATCATTATGTTCGGAGACTGGGTTAGAGAGCGTGTTGGCTGAGGCCAGTGTGAGTGATAGTTCTGGACCTTTGTCCATTACTAGCACACATGTAAAATCCATTGGTGTTGTCGAAGTCGAAAATATGAATGAAATCCCTAGTACATTGATTGTTGCTGATGTGCATGTAACCCCCAATCTTTCAAGCGAAGTGACTGATTTGACTCTTGTGACAGCCTGTACTCTGGATGATCCTCAGGGTGGTGGAGAGTCCCGGCCCCAGGTTGATGTGTGCACGCAGCCAATGTTGGAGCCCTTTTGTTGCCTAGTGGCAGCCCAACATTGTTTGTGTGCTGCCCATGAGGAGCTTGTTCGACCAGGGGAAATTGATGAGGAAATCATGGAAGTCATGGAATTTGTGAACGCTTCGGGAGGACCGAGCTCTCCCTTAGCTGATGTTATGTACATTTGTTCAAATACTGGGGATCTAATTCAATTACAGCCAGATAATACAATGGGGCCAGAAAACCAGGTAAGCAATTCTGGAGGAGGGGTGAAGCCTACTGAAAATTGTCATCAAACCCCCCCAGACAATAATCAAATGTCTAACTCCAATTGTATTGATGAATCGCCCTCTTTCATTGCTCCGACTCCTCGAAGGACAAGGTTTGAGGAACCCCATCGAGAGTCTGACTTTTTCATTAATAAGAACTGCTCCAAGCGGTTTTCTTTTCCAGAAGCCCCGGCGCTTAATAATACTCTTAGCGCCATGAATACTGCGTTGCTTGCATTAGTGAAGCTTTACGAAGTACTAGATGGTAAGCTCAATCATCAAACCATCTTACTAGAGCAATGCAGTAATGGTATAGCGGTGCTTTCACAAAAACCACCTGTCGAGCAAGTGACCTTGCGGTCCAATGTTGAGACTGTTCGAGGCTATCGGCCTGATTCATGTAGCATAATGAATGCTGATTGTATACAAGTGTGTGTGCTGTCTGAAACAGAAAATAACCAAAGTCTGTGTGAGGTAGATCCCAATGGTTGTAATCGACTAGCCGGGCAAATGGTTGCCGAATCTGATCCATCTATATCCAATAGAGATACAGTACAAAACAATCTCAGCAAATGTATTGATAGCATAGTTACCCATGACCCTGATGGCCAGATCAAGGAGAAAGAGACCTTACCTACCACAGTATTGCTAAACAATACATTCTTTTCATCTAAACCTATTACGATGAATCTAACTAAAACATCGGCGGTAGTTACTGACCCGCTGCCCACTGCCTCCAGAAAACTATTTACGAAAGGCAGAGGTGCCAGTTCCCAGGTTGCAGGCCGTAAGTTCATCAAAGCCCTTTCTAGACGTAAACAAACTGCAAAACTTGGAAAAGACAATTTGGTAAAATCAGGCCCCAAAGAAGCTATTCAAACCTTCATGCCTTATGGGCCCCTGGACGATTTGGTCACTATTTCAGCTGGCATGGGTGCCCAAGACTCGGCACGGTGCACTAATTCTTCAAAAACATTAAATAATACTGACCCCAGTGATAATAATTTCGATGGTGTAGGACCATGTAATGTGGGACAAGTTGACATACAGACCAGGCCACCCATGGGTGGGAGTGATGGGCTTCTGAGTCAAGTGAATTTAGCGGTACTCAGAGAGGAAATTAGAACATCCATCAAATCATACATGTCAGACATACCCGGGGCTTCTACCGAACCTTTGAACAGCGTAAGTTCCATGGTAACTAAGGGTTTTAATGTGGAGAAGACCTCTGCTTTAGTGGAAAAACCAAAAACAGTAATAATTAGTCAAACCCACCTACAAAATGATGTGAATACAAAATTAGGCCCCTTTCTTCCATTGCAAGTTGACTCTTCTGGCCGAACCGAGCTTTCAGCCCTGCCCCGTCAATCAGTAGATGTCTCGGGTGTTTCCTTGCCCCAACAACATGGCATCTCACAAATACATGAACAGATGTTGCGGCCTGAAGCTGCCATTCAGACCCAGGACATTCGAGATATCATAAAATCTTCGATTGCAGCTTATATCGGCGAAGCCAGCCAAAGTTGCCAAGGGGCTGGAGGTACGCAATCATTGCGTTTTCCTGACGTGAGCCAGTTATTAAAGGGTCCGGCGCAGTTGGGCAATCGAATAGCGCAAGGAAATGATATGCCATCAAGCCTTTGTCTCCAGACAAATGCTCAAGCCCACAATATGAATTTCAAGGATGGTAATAAACCACAAGTCAAGTCCAAGTCTAATTGCCTAGTGATCAGATGTCGCGAAGACCCTTATCCCAAATATGTATTAAATCGGGCTAGCATTTTGAACATATGCAGTGAAATCCCGTCCCTGTCTGATATATCATCAACAGATATAACCTTGGTTGAATTTATTAATACAAATGACCCTTCCGAAGCAAGAATCCATCTTCAATCAACAATTGTAATGAATATATTGTGGCAATCTAAAACAGTCCTATATGAATTGGGTTTTAATTTGTATCAAGACCCTTTTATAACAAATAATGTGATGGACAAAGCTCAAATCAGGACATATCAGTCTACCAAGAATAGAGAATCGAATCAGATTGTAAACTCTGCTCCACGAATGGTGGCATTTCAGGACTACTTTGCTAGATCATAATATAATGCCGGTACAGGTAGCCTACTCTCGTGGAATACGAGAGGACATAAGCATTTATTTGACCTTGCTAGTAGAGATTTGGCAACTTATGATCTGGTAGCCTTACAGGAAACCTGGCTTGTTGACTGCCCCATCTGGACGTCCTATGATGTAATTATAACTCCGGCCATTCAACATCACAGAGGTCGTCCCAGTGGTGGTCTATTGCTTGCAGTCAAGAAAGCTACAGGTTTTGTAAGTGAAAAATTAGTCTCTCCATCCTCATATTTTCAAATTGTTAGACTCCAGAGAGGTGGTGAGCTTTTGGTTATTGTCAACATTTATTGGAGCAGAGGTAATATGACCGCAGATTCTTTTTTTGGGTCACTAAATTCGATTCTCGATCGCCTGACTTTTGAAGGTAACATTTGTCAAACCATCATAGTAGGGGATTTAAATCTCCATTTGTTATCACAAACTTATACTGAACATAATGATGATGAATTAACTTGGACAAATATGATGCACGAGAGAGGATTTGTAATGCTGAATGGTGCCATCGTAGGGGATATCCCTGCTGAGTATACATGGAGTAGAGGGTCACAAGGGGCAATACTTGACTATGTTTTTGTCCATAAGACATTTTTAAATTATGTACAATCTATGCAAGTGGTTGCAACCGACCATAGTGATCATAATAAGCTAACTATGCGATATTCAAGGTCATCATCTGTAATTTCGCCTATGGTTGAGACCCATCCCTATCCAAATTTTGTAAATAACAGCGGTACGCGAGTGAGATGGAATAGAAATCGACTAAAACAGTTGCATGAGGCCCTGCTTGGGTCTTCTGGGTCAACGGACTACTATGTTACAGTAATGCACTTGTTTAAGCAGGTAAAACTGCCAGACCTGAGTGTTCGTCATAAACATTGTCATCCCTTTGACCCAATAGTACAGTCTAAGAAAGCTGAATTGCGAAGAGACCTACGTAATTTAAAATTTGTCCCTATAATCCATCGTTTGCTTTTGAAAACAAAATTAAAAGCATCCTATAGAACATGGCTAAAGGGTCAGAGAGCTGTGCGCTATCAGCAAAATGGGGAAACCATGATGTCCCAGATTATTAAGAAATCCACTAGTGGTATATGGGCTTGTCTAAATGAGGCCACGCATAGAACACAGGATGCTGTTCAAATAAATGCTATTCCAAATGCAATCTGGAAAACTTACTGTGAAAAGCTTTATGCATCGTCCTTCTCGAGCTTGATTCCAAAGACATACTCCCTAGGCTGGTCCCATTTTTTTACCATCACCGTCAATGATATACTGATATGTATTAAAAACTTGAGTCGCTCGAGGGCAATAGGCCCGGATGGTCTCCATAATAGCACACTTAAAGATCACCCACAAGAATGGGCAATGATCCTCCATCAGATCTTTAGCAAAGTCATCTCGACAGGGGTCATTCCTAAATCTTGGCAGAAGTCCATCATTCTGCCCATATTTAAGAAAGGGAAGCGTGATGACCCAGCTGCTTACCGCCCCATAGCACTCTTGGATTGTCCTGGGAAAATTTTCGCCCGACTAATCCTGAATAGATTTAACATTTGGTTGGAAGAAAATAACTATCGAGACATCTTCCAAACAGGATTTTTGCCTGGAAATGGGACGACTATAAATGTTATTACCCTCACAAGTATTATTCAAAAGGCTTCCCACCAACACCAGCCACTCTATGCAGCATTTATAGATTTTAAAACGGCGTTTGACGCTGTTCCTCGTGAACTTCTTTTTAAAAAACTTATGGATAAAAAATGTCCCTGGTCAATTGTCAAGTGGATAATTGACTTACATACAGATACCTCGATACAAATCAAACTTTCTAGTGAGGGACTATTTTCTGACCCAATTAAGACTGCATGTGGGTTGAAACAAGGTTGTTTGCTAGCTTCTGCTTTATTTACTTTTTTTTATCTCAGACATTGGTGTAGACCTCAGTAAAACTGTGGCAGATCCACCCAAAATTAATGGGGTTAATGTTACATATCTACTCTATGCTGATGACATGGTGTTATTCTCAAAGACTCCCAAAGGATTACGGGCACTTTTGTGTGCGTTGGATACCTACACTAAAAAGAACTGTATTTCCTTTAATTTAAGTAAAACAAAGGTTATGCAGTTTGGCAAAAGCATACAAAGGAAAGCCATCTACAAATGGCCTTTACAAAATGTCAACCTGTCTTCAGTTTCCTCTTACATCTATTTGGGGGTCTTCATAAGTAACTCACCAGATAAGAATGCGAATCATCAACATCTAAAACAGCGTCTAACGACGGCTATATCACAAAGCAGACTAATAAGGAGTAAATATTGTAAGTTTTCAATAGTACCATTATTGGTTTATTATAGACAAAAATTTATTCCGGTAATTCTTTATGGTTCAGAGGCTGTCTTGGGAAAATCATATCAATACTGGGCCATTATGGAAGGATGCTATTGGAAGCGTGTTCTTAACCTCCCATTGTCAGAACCCACTTGCATCCTGCGACACGAGCTAGGACTCCTGTCTTTATATGCCATCTACAAGTGGAGGCTATGCTTGTTGTATCGCAAATGCATATTGAGTGTTAATCAGCCTGGGTTGTTAGGAATGATTGCTATTTACCTTTTAAGATCTGATGATCCATTTGCAGTGTCTTGGAGAAATCAAGCAGAAAAAATCATTATTAATATTGGATTTTCAATGGCACTATTGCTAGGCAATCCCACTAAGGCAAAAAAACGGATATGGGAGGATGACTGGATAAAAACAAGATCTGCATGTCTCCTATACAAAAAGTTTAAGAAAAACCCATTTGCCTTAAAGCGCTATGGGGAAACAGAAAGTTACCTAATGATGTTCCCACATTCCCGACAGCGGGATGATTATTTAAGATTTCGATTAAATATCTGGCCCGTAAAAGAAATTCTGTGCCATCGCAGAATTATGAGAAAAGACGATGCTTTGTGTCGGTTTTGTCAATTAGCCATTGAAACAATGCAACACTTATGTGTTGAATGCCAAAGTTTGCAAGCAAAAACAATTGTGCATTTTGAACATTTATTTACAGGGTACATGACCATGTCTCAAACACGTTGCTGGTCTCTCCTATTTAATAGTCAGTTGAAAGTTGTTAGATATGCAATATTGAGTTTTTTGTATAGCTTGGGACTTAAAGGCAAAGTTAGTGTGCAAAGTCACACTGAAGGAAGTTCACTAATCAGGTTTTAGTTCCAGGATTTATTTTATTACTTGCTTTTTTTGAATGCTCTTATTTTGTCTAAAGTGATTAGGTTTAAATCTGTATCTAATTAGTTGTTGTTATTAACTATGTAAATCTGCATATGGACGTAATTCTTGTTAATATCAATTTTATTTTTCATAATATGTTCTTTTTTAATTTTAAATACGTTATGTTAATTTTGTATGTTGAAAAATCAAGATATGCTTGATTAAAACAACTTTTAAATAAAAAATAAAAAAAAGAATCTAGAAATGCACCAAATAGTCTAGTATCGTCTCTGAGCAGTTTGAACTTGGAAGTGTGCCACCACTGAACCTAGAACTACAATCAGAAAGACCTCCTAAATCAACCTAAAAGCTTGCACCAAACATGAGTGCACCCACTCCACCAGAGTCTGTCAGAAACGACCCCCGTGGACCACCCCCTCTCTCCAATCTGCCTTCCCTCCCATCCCCCCTCCCAAATCACCCCACCCTCCTTCGCACTCCCTACCATCCCCCTCTCCAAACACCAAGCCAGGGGGGCTCGATGGCGAGCCATTCACCCTAAGACCACTCCTCCCCTGAACCCCATCTCCGACCTGCCAGCGTTAACCATGCCCGCTCCCCTCACTATCATACCTGGCACACCCCGCCCTGCAATCACCCACCCCCCGCCTTACCCTCATACTCCTGCCACCTTCCCCCGACCGCATCCTTTCCCCTCCCTAAAAACTGTACGCCTAGCCCTAGCAAGAACCGAAGCTGCTTCCCTCTCCCCCTCTAACCCCCCTACCCTCTCTCACACACCAATCGCAACAAAGAAACTAAAGAGGAAACATTCCTGGTCCCCCTCAACCTCTCAGCACTCCTCGCCTCCCGTGTCTCAACCCACCACCTCATTCCCGCAATCTCCTCCTTCCCCCATGGCTTCTCCCTTCCTGAAACCCCTCTCCCTTGATTTCTCATCAACCGCAACTGAAACTCCTAACCGCCCACACCCCACCTTCAAATCCCCCAACCCAAACCTGATCATCCTTTCACACGCAGCCACCCAACCCTGCCTGAAGCCTGCCAGATTTTCTGCTCACCCACTATTTCCATCTAGCATCACCCACCCCTCTCCCTCCACTCTCTCCGCCACCGCCCCATCCCACTCCAGCACCAAGACCAACCTTGCCTGCTGATGTGAACTGTATCCTATTTAACGCCCGATCCGTAGCAAAAAACAGACACTGCATCTTTGACCTCCTCGCCTCTGTCAAACCAGACCTAGTTTTCACCACTGAAACCTGGTTCTCTGACGACTTTGGCCCAATCGCTAATGAAGCCTTTCCCCCTGACTACTCCCTCATCCCACTGAACCGTCCGTCCAGAGGAGGGTGGGTAGCATTCGTCTTCAAGTCTCTCTTCCGCGCCTCAATCATCGACAACTAACCCTCCATTCCGTCTTGCGAATCTCTCCTCGTTAAACTATCCCTCTCCCCGTTGCTCTCACACAGCTTCCTAATAATCTACAGGCCCCCTGGCTATGATAGACAATTCGCAAACAACCTCTGCGATTCTATCGCCACCCTCCAACTAAACCATCCCAACCTCACCCTTCTTGGAGACTTCAACATATGGCTCGACATCCCCACCAACCCTATGACACACTCCCTGGTTGACTGTTTAGATGCAATCAATCTCCAACCCCACATGAACGGCCCGACTCACTATAAAGGACACACTCTTGATGCCATCTTTAGCTCCAACACCCTGATTCATTTAAAGCCCCCCACCCCTATCATCTGGTCCGATCACTTCATTCTCTCGTTCGCCATCCGCTCACCCGACCCCCTTCCCGTACTCCTATCTGAACCTCCGAATCTATGCAAATGCTGGAAAAAACTAATAATCACCCTGGACCTAGCCGAGGCACTCCTCAAGTCTCCACCACATACCTTCCGTCTCAACAACCAACTAACCCCTGAGGCCTTTGATTCATGGCTCAACGCATCTCTGATGCGGCTCACCCCCCCGTGCAAACCATCAACCCGCCGTGGCCTTTTCCCCAGATGGTTCACTCCTGAGTTGAAGACCACTAAACGACAATACAAATACCTAGAACGCAAATGGCAGAAAGACAAAACCCACGAGGGCAGGACCACCTTAGCCCGACACCTGTATCGGTACAAGGCCGAAATCCAGAAAGCAAAAAAAGACCACTACAACACCCGAATCCTAAACTGCAAAAACCCAAGCAAAGAACTCCACAAAATCATCTCCGAATTCACCAATCCGGATTGTAACACAACCGTCCCGACCCCGTCACAATCACTGTGCGGCTCACTCTCCCTCCACTTTTACACCACGGCTATCGAAAGGACAAAAACTCTAACCACCAAACAGGCTCTCTTACATCCACCAGGTAATCCTCCGCCCGTACCGGCCAGCCCATCAGCTGCGAGCTCTACGCAACCAACGTTCGAATCCTTTAGTCCAATATCACCAGAACAATTTCTCAAACTTCTATCTGCCTTCAAACCATCTGGATCACCACTGGACCCTTGCCCAGCCACAACCCTTAAAGAAATGTTCACTTCCACCTGCGCAGGAGAACACGCAAGATCTATCATAAATGCCTCCCTTTCTTCTAGTATCTTTCCCGACGCACTCAAAATGGTGCACGTCAAACCTCTAAAAACCTTTGCTCGACCCTCTCAAGCCCAAAAACTACCGCCCCATCTCAAACACCAGGTTCCTTGCCAAGCTCATTGACCGAACCGCCTACTCTCAACTAAATGCCTTTGTCGAAGCCAACAATCTCCTAGACCCCACCCAATCCGGTTTCAGAACACGTCACGGAGCTGAAACCACCCTAACCTCGATCTGGGATGTCCTTAAAATGACAGCAGACTCTGCGGGATGCGCCACAATAATCCTCCTCGACCTATCGGCCGCCTTTGACACGATCAATCACACAATCCTCCTAGACCGCCTCCACTCCCTAGGAATTTGTGGAACCGCTCTTAAATGGATAGCTTCATTCCTCAAAGACAGGCACCAAATAACAACACTCTCCAGCTTTACCTCCCAAGCCCGACCAGTCGACACGGGAGTCCCACAAGGAGCATGTCTATCCGCCCTCCTGTTCAATCTCTACCTGATCACCCTCCCACCAATAATTCGTTCACACAACATCCTGTGTTACAACTACGCCGACGACACTCAACTAATTCTAAAACTCCTGAACGCCAAACCCAACTCCCGACCGGACCTGGCATCCTGCCTCCTTAACATAGAACTCTGGATGACCCAAAGCCACCTCTTGTTAAACCCCTGCAAAACGGAAATCATGGTTTGCGGCAACTCCGATCTTCTTCCGCACCCACTACCCTGGCCACCCGCCATGGGCAACTCACCGACACCCTCCAACTCAGTGAAAAATCTTGGATGCACCCTGGACTCTGACCTAACACTCTCGTGCCAAGTCAACAATGGCCCTCATTACGACCCTGGCGGAAAGCGAAAAACGATGGCGGAAATGCAATACCGCCATCGAATAGCGCTCGGTGCGACTATGACCCGTCACCGTAAAGTACGATGCCATTAGCGACACCGTAGTGAACGCCAACGCTAACTGCACCAAGTACGCGCGCGCGCGCCATGCCAAACCGTAATTAGCACCATGGCGCAAGGGTACGCGAATTCCGACCCTAGCGGACATGTACCTAACGCCATCAAGCACGGCGGAAAGTACCATTCCGCCATGGTGAGAAGTACGGCATCGCGAATCAACCGTAAACGGCCCCACTGAGTGCCTGTACACCGCTCCCTGGCCACATAGTACAACTCCCCGTAGGTGCAACAAAGTCACAATGCAACCAGTGAAATGTACAAGTCACCCATGCATGCCAACGAACAAAAGAATCACAAGAGGGGCCAATGGGAGCTGCAGGGCACAGATGGCACGAATACAGAAGCTATACCAATGGACATGACCTCAGTCTCCCACCAAGAAACGCACGCAAACACAGGCAGCATAATTCCGATAATCACATCATTCCACCAATCCACCTGGCTGACCGGCATCTGTTACACAAAACCTACCCCCCGCCCCTGAGCATGACATCATCCAAACAGTCATATTGGCAGCCCTCACCCCTGACCTCACTGGGCTTCGTAGGCAAACGCGCCCAGCACAGTACCACGCAACTATACTCCGAAGCTGGAACCCAATGCAGATCTCCTCACAATACATCGCTCCCCAAATAGGAATATGCCACATCACTTGCAAAGAAGAACGCTACACGGCCCATATCAGAATAGAAATTTAATGCACAACAGATTCACCAAGCCCATACAGCCATTAGGCCATGAACTCCAAAACACATTTCACCATTGTGGGCTGCATCCGCAAGAAATGACCAGCTACTTCCTGTGTGACGCCCTGTTCCCTCATGGTACACAGGGGCTACATTCCGTACGAAAAGGCAACATGGAAGCGCCTAGAACCGCAGGGCCGTCCCAATAGGGAGGCACTAGTCCAGCTGAAAGGCCGAAATGTTGCTCCGAGCCACTAGTACTGCGTAAGGGCATGTGGCCCATTGGCGATCGTCCCATAAGATCGTAATGCTGCTCCACTGATTAACACGAAGCAGCAGGTGTCGGGAGTAAAACCCATCTGCAGGAGTGGCATACAGATGGCAGTGGCAAAAGGGGAGGAGATACCTGTCAACCAAAAGAAAAGAAAAAGAAAAGAATGGCCATCAGAACTACATTCGAACAACTCACTTCAATGATCACACTAGATCCACAGCCATATGCATGCTAGCCCACTCCAAAGGATCATCACCACCCCAAAACCACTTGCGACTCATAACTATCCATATCGAGGTGAAAACACCATCACAAACTGTGGAAACAAAGAAATTGACATGAGGCCGGGAAGCCCAAATGGAAACACACCAACACAGGTTACAAAGGACCATATAAAGCGCTTTATTTCAAAGTTACAAAGTTACCAAGTTATCAAAGTCAATTGACATGCGAATAGCTATTCGGCCCTCTGACTAACACACGAACCTTCAACGTTAGGTTCGCACTGAAAGTGGGAGAGACCGATCATCGGGATGCTTGGGTTTTTATACAGTTTGTACCACATTGGCCAGCCCTCTTGCGAGTTAACCATTCTTGGAACCATGGCTAGGGTTCGTAGCCAGGTCAAACACACAATTTACATACATTAGATTAGTTCCGCTGATACAGTTACATATTTACACAAAGGTTGAACAGAGGACAGGGTCTTAGTTCATGACCCTAACACGTAGCCTGCGGACATATTATTTATTCACGTGTGCGGAGGTCACCATGGCCGAAGTCTTACTTGCAATGTCATTCGGCCTCCATTTTGTGATTCGGGGTGACTTTCACACTGCAAGAATACCTAAAATGGCGGCTAGATCCAAAATGGCAGCTTACACGATACATTAAGGTCAAGACCTTGCCGCGGAACCTATGTACATAGTATTCTTTAGACAGCTTGGCGTAGGCCAACATACATTTAAACAATGCGATTGGGGTCACAATATTATATCGATTTCCACAGACCCTCCTTTTGGCCTATGCCAAGTGCTAAAACATTTTTCTAATACTTTTGAAAATACTTGAAGGCATCAGCATCCATAGGTTCCGCATCATTGTCTGAAATATCAATAGCCATAAGGTCGTTCGTAAGAACTTCTTGCAACATGAACTCTTTAGATGCTGTCTTCGGGGTATATATTCTACGCCCTATTGCGCTCATAACTTGGGCACAACATCCCCCTATCATTCCGCATATACTCGGGAGGCATTGAAAACAGCAGCAAAGGAATAACAGAGTCCCTAAAATACCTAAAATGACAGAAAGCACCTTCCACCCCCAAGATCGTAGAGAATCCCAAAACCAAGTACTAAGGCTCCAGTCTCCTACAGGGATATGGACTTCAGAACTAAGAGTGTGTAAATTCTGAATTGCTTTAAATATTGTTGGTGAAGAATCTGGTACGAAAACGCAACAAGCGGACCCCACTAATTTACATACTCCACCTCGTTCGGCTAAAATGACATCTAATGCCATTCGATTTTGCAGTGCTACCAATCTTATCGCCTTTTGCTCTAAGGTCATATTGTAAAGTATGTCCGTGGTCCGGTTGATCGTTTTCTCCAATACCCTCGCTAATCCCCTAATGTTTTCTGAATTTGCTATTTGTCCCCAAAAGGGGACTACTGATTTGGCTATATCCCCGAACACTTGTCCGGGGGTATCTCCATCACTATCTCGTCGCGGGCGAGCCTTGGGTACCTCTAAGGTACTGGCTATAAATACACCTGGTAACAATATCCCTAAATAACAAGTCCCCTGCCAATCCTTGGGCAACCAGGGGAAAGCTAAACTACCACAAACAAAATAAACGGGTCCCCCTACATACAAAGGCCTATTTTCCCCAGTCAAATTTACAATATGTATACAAGGCTCAAAATCTCCCATTGGCCTAGTGCCATTTCTTTGTACACAGAAAGGGACAGGATCAGGATTGTGATTTACAGAATAAGAAGGAGGCATGGCATCCTTATTGCCTATCGGAGCCATCTTGAAAGAAACTAGATTTTGGAAAGGAAAGGAAAGTTTATCAGACGGCCTAATAGAAGCGATATTAGGTCTACTCCTATTTGCGAAAAGCGAGCATCCCAGGGGAGTCAATTCACGTCTTTCAAATTCATTCAAATTAGTGCCATCGAAGTTCCCTGAGATGCTATCATTCCATCGGCCAAAGAAGAGTGCTCTAAGAGAGGCATAGCAGGAAGTCGTTAGAGGTAAGGGATGTATATACCATCCCAGTCCCTTGTTCCCATGCTGTGGTAAGTGAGTGCAAATCCAACAATTACTCCTATTAAGAATAGCATGTGTAGCATTCATTACTATCATCAAAGTGTTATTATGATATTTCTGTCTATGCCAAGAGTCCCTAGGGGACAGAGTATGAAGGTGTACAGAGGGAGTCAAAACAGTTGGTACAATTTCGGTTGGTAACAGAGGCTTCAAAGGATAAATCTCTTCAAAATACCAGAGTCCCACGGCAGCAGTTGCAAAACTAACAGTAATCAAAACAAGAACACAACAGTACGTTTTCAGGGCCCAGGCACATTGTCCATTGTTCGAACTGGTCACCTCCTTATCTAATAGTTCAATACGAGGAGCAGCAGTGAAGGCGGCAGGCATCATGGCTATCCCGATCGACGGCCCCAATGTTCGTTGCTGGCGGCACTTCGGCCGCGCGACTTCTTAGTCCTTTCCAACCCTAGCCAACAGAACCCGCCCCTTTTCTTTGTTCCAAAAAAAAAAGGGAAGACAATAGTGTTTCAATCACTCCTTCTTCCTTTCAAATGCACTATACTCGTGCAGCGCGTGGTCGAAGGTTGTACCTGATGGTACCCAAGTTTGAATCCAAAAGCAAAGTATCGTCGCTCCCCGAGGGGGGCGTCACGTCGGTGGCGATGGAAGTCGCAGAACTCGAAACAAGGTTTTCCGGAAGTGATTGATCAAGGGAGTGCGGAGACAAAATGGACGGCTCCCCGAGCTCCTCAGGCTCAGAGAACTTCTCCGACGCACTCACAACGCTGCCTGCTACTCCGAGATCAGAGAGTGTAGCACCAGCGAGGGGTTCTGTTTCTTCTGTAACGTGTGGCGTCGGGTGAGGGATCTTCTTGATGTGAGTTGCATGTATCCAGTTCTTCTTTCCTGCCACCCGCACTGCCGTCCTGGTGACCAATAAAACCTGGTAGGGTCCCCGCCAGCGAGGCGCGAGACAGGAAGACCTTTCGTAGGCCTTTACCAGGATCCAGCTGCCAGGCAATATATCATGTCCTGGGCCCGTAAACCGTACAGGTAAGGCGGCATTCACCTGGTGGTAGATGAAATACAAGTTTTTAGTCAATTGATTACAATAATCTACAAGCAATACATTCTCCACATCCCTCAGGGCTTTAGGTTTAGGGAGGCCCCAAATATTAGCAGGCCTTCCCATCACTACCTCAAATGGAGAAAGCCCAGTTCTAGTCTGGGGTGTGGTGCGCATAGCTAACAATACAATATGTAAAGCATCTGGCCATTTCAATTTAGTCTCAGCACATGTTTTTGCAAGTTTGTTTTTCAAAATACCGTTGTGTCTTTCTACCAACCCCGCACTTTGAGGGTGCCTAGCTGAATGAAAACCATTTCTCAATCCCTAAGGCAACACATATTTGCAATATTACAGCTGCGATGAAATGTGGGCCGTTGTCCGACCAGATTATCCTCGGGAGCCCAAATCGAGGAAAATATTCTTTCACCAAGATCTTTGCGGTAGTCACGGCGGTAGCATCTTTAGCAGGGAAAGCCTCGACCCACTTGCTAAAAGCACAAATGATAACAAGAACATATTTCAAGTTATTACAACGTTCCATTTCAATGAAATCAAGGTGAATGGTTTCAAAGGGGACAGAGGGGGGCCCGAAACTTCCCCTTGGAGTCACTGTCCCTTTACCCACATTGGGCCTCATTACGACCCTTGCGGAAATGGAAAAATGATGGCGGAAATGCAATACCGCCATCGAACACCGCTCGTTGCGATCATGACCCGTCACCGTAAAGTACGATGCCATTAGCGACACCGCAGTGAACGGCAACGCTAACTGCACCAAGTACGCGCACGCGCGCCTTGCAAAACCGGAATCACCGCCATGGCGCAACGGTACGCGAATTCTGACCCTAGCGGACATGCACTGAACGCCATCAAGCACGTCGTAAAGTACCATTCCGCCATGGCGAGAAATACGGCAACGCGAACCAACCGTAAATGGCCCACTGAGTGCCTGTACTCCACTCCCTGGCCTCATTGCACAACTCCTGGCAGGCGCAATGTACTCACACTATGCAACCAGTGAAATCCACAATTCACCCATGCATGCCAACGTAGAAAAGCATGCAGGGGCTCAAAGCGCCCCGTGAGTGGGCATCCATGTACGGCATGTCACCATAGCCGTACTGACGCAGCACAGGCATGTGAAGGTACAATACATCAAAATGAAAATCAAGAACACATGACACAAAACAACAGTAGTCCCCCATCGCTTGCCACCAGCGCAAGGCAACATCCAAAACAGCATCCTGAGGGGGATTGCACCAGCCCTGTACTCATGCCAGTAAACAAACCAACCATCAGCAGAAGCATGTACCACACAAGTCGGCAGAGTGACTGAGCAGCCAGGCTCATCCCAAGAGGGGCCGATGGGAGCTGCAGGGCACAGATGGCATCAATACAGAAGCTATTCCAATGGACATGACCCCAGTCCCCCTCCAACAAACGCACGCAAACACAGTCACCTGTGACCAGCCACATTCTGAACAACCCATCATTCCACCAATCGACCTGGCTGACAGGCACCAGTCGGCCAAAAGCCAATCCCCCGCCCCTGAACAGCACATCATGTAAACAGTCACAATGGCAGCCCCTATCCGTGACCATACTGTGCTACGTAGGCAAACGCGGCCAGTACTGTACCACGCAACTCAACTCAGAAGGCGGAACACAATGCAGATCATCACGCAATACATACCGCCACAAAGCGAAAATCGCCACATCACCTGCAAAGAACAACGCAACACGTCAGATATCGGAATACAATTTAAATGCACATCCAAATGACAAAGGCCCCACAGCAATTTGCAAAATACCACCAAAACAACCATCATCACCGAGGGCTGCATCTGCAATAATTGACCGGCTTCCACTTGTGTGACGCCCTGTACCATCATGGCACACAGGGCCTACATCAACGTTCCAAAAGGCACCATGGAAGCGGCAAGAACCGCAGGTCCGTCCCATGAGGCAGGCACTAGTCGAGCTGAAAGGCCGAAATGTTGCACCTAGCCACCAGTACAGCGTAAGGGCATGTGGCCCATTGGCGATCGTCCCATATGATCGAAATGGTGCTCCACTGATTCACCCGAAGCTGCAGGAGTCGAGAGTAAAAACCATCTGGAGGAGTGGCGTAGAGATGGCATCTGCAATAGGGCAGGAGATACCTGTCACCCAAAAGAAACACAAATCAACCGATTGCATTACGGGACTCATGATGCATTACAATCTTCATTCAACACACCAAATCCACACCCATATGCATGCTAGCCCACTCCAAAGGAATATACACACCCCTAAATCAGTATCGAATCACAACGAAACCAATCGAGCTAAATACACCATTGTCAACGTCGGTTACTGTGCATGCGTCCGTCAAGATAGAACCCATGACATGGGATTAGTAACGTGCCTAGACACAAGTGTATGAAGGCGCGTCGAGACAGGGAGGATCCGACAAGGGCAGATAGACGTATGTCCCACTATGGCAGCCTTGCATCACATAACGCAGGGGAAGGGGAGTGAATCAAAAAACCCATGTACATGGCAGACCCTAAACGGAATCATCAGTCCATGCATCCACACATCATTCCCTCATCCCGCAATGAAAATGCATGAATATTCACTCACATAATATGTGAAACTTCCATCGCGTCTGTGCGTAATGCAGTCCGCAAAAACCACTGTGCCCCTGGCCGGATCTGTAGTGTTGTGAAGCAAGATGGATTTGGGAACGTCCTGCCTTATCGTCCACTACGCTGTTGCGCATCCCATTCAATTCATATCATTCATTGCCTGCTCGTTATGGGCCATGTCCCAAGGACATACTACAATAGAACGTTACATTTCCAGCCAGACCTGTGGGCGTATCCTCGCCGCTACTTCAAAACCCAAAATGCTGGCCTTCGAATTCCTCACTTGCAACATTACGTCGAAAAGGCTTCTGTGAACGCTTGCATTCACAATTACATCAATGTAGTGCGGCTGTGTGTCATGATGCTAACTGGCTGCAATCACAAATGGCACGCCACGCCCGTCGGTGAAGTACGTTACTGTGCTGCATGAGGGTCGGCCATCGATCGAGCCCTACATACCACTGACTCTTCACAGGTATGGAAGCGGCTGTAATCATAGCATGTGTAACAATGGGAGCATAGCATGAAAATCAGTCAAAGTACATCACACTGCCATCGGGATTTGATACATGATTCAAATCCCAAGATGCCATGCGGCCAAATTCAGCCTTACGTGCGGGACGTGCTCGGCCAGAAGGGATTGCATCTGCCACAGATTCATTCAATCAGCACAGGTGGAGGCCATACAGGCCGACAGCACATATATTGCAGACCCAAACCCCTCCCACAACCACTCCCACTCCAATATGCTACCGGCAGGACTAGCGATGTTGGGCCTGGGGTACCAGATAGCACTGCAAGTGCTACAACTACAAGAAGACGACGAACAACAACAGGTACAACAACCGGGCGCACAGGGGAGACGGAGGAGAAGGAGGAGGAGGAGGGCAAGGCAGGGTCAGCAAGGCCCACAAGCACTGCCACTACCACCACGCAGGCGGCCCGCAATCCCACGCCTCCGAGCCGATCCGTTCAACCTCACTGCTGAGCAGATCCACACCCTCTACCGTTTGGACCGGGACACCATAATCGCCATTGTGGACATGACACATGCTGACCTCGTGAGCATGATAGATAGCCCAACCGCCATCCCACCCCTACTGAAGGTGGTGTCTGCACTCCACTTCCTGGCCACAGGCACCTACCAGCACACAGTGGGACAGTTGCATGGCATTTCACAGCCACTGTTCTCACGGACACTCTTCCAAGTGCACGATGCCCTCCTGAAGCACGCCGACGACCACATCACACTACCACGCACGTACCAGGAGATTACCAACGCTAAAGTGGGATTCCATGCACTTGGCGGCATCCCGGGTTGCATTGGTGCCATCGACTGCACCCATGTAGAATTGGTTGTCCCACATGCCATGGAGGTCCAGTACCGCAACCGGAAACAATTTCATTCAATCAATGTGCAAATGGTGTGTGACTCCAACAAGATCTTTACGCATTGTTGTGCCAGATTTCCAGGATCTACCCATGATTCTATGGTCCTGAGGAACACAAGAATACCACGCTACATGGAGCGACACGCAGGGCACAGATCCTGGCTACTCGGTGAGTCTCATTCCATGCATGACATCGTGGCCCATTTGATGCGTCAATGACCTTGCAGGAGGGGGGGGGGGCTACTTAGCACTATCATTCCACTGACACCCTTTATTCGTCTCATACAGGTGATGCCGGGTATCCACTGAAGAGATGGCTCCTTACACCAATCCGGAACCCACAGAACGAGCATGAGGAGGACTACAACCATGCCCACTCACGTACCCGTGTGGTCATTGAACAGGCATTCGGCCTACTGAAGGCTCGTTTCCGCAGCCTCAGCAGGTCTGGCGGGGCACTCATGTACAGCCATGAGAAGGTTTCTAAGATGGTCATGGCATGTGTCATGCTGCACAACATGTGCATACGTAGGAATGTGCCCATGCCCCCTGACGCTGTACTGCATGCACCTGAAGATGATGATGATGATGAGGGTGGGGATGTGGAGGCACCTCAAGGAGTCCATGAGGCACAGGATGCACGTGCAATCCGACAGAGCATCATAGATGCATGCTTCTAGCAACCACGCATGGTGCCTATTACACGGAAAGGGGACCTGTGGCACTGTGTGTGTGTAGTACAGGCACATTGTGGACTGTACGCCTATGAAGGCCTCGTACGCAAATATCAATGTCCACACATGTCATTGGATGATAATGAGGTGCTGTATTGTTAATGTGATTTGATTTATACACCCTATGGACCCGCCACCCAGTGAAGCCCAACACACCCCCTCCACCCTACTACCTCCCCCCCCAACACCAGTGTCCAAATATGCATGCTGTCCGTGGGTAGACGCTATTGCAAGCCCCCTCTACGGGTATCAGGGGCACCCCTGCCCGTGGAGCGCAGGTTCCTGCCAGATCTGCGTTGGGGGCTGCCCTGGACGGAACTTGCCACGGATGATGTCTCTGCCTGCTCGCGTCCATGCATGTCTCTGAGGGTTTGTGAGAGCTCCGAGAGCACACGGCGCACAGCAGCAAGTTCAGCACAAACGTCTTTGGACGTCGCATGCAGTTCCCCCCTCAGGCTCTCGGTGCTTTTCTCCATTTGTGCTCTCAGGCTCTCGGTGCTTCTCTCCATTTCTCCCCTGAGGCTCTCACTACTTTTCTCTATTTGTGCCCTGAGTGTCTCGGTGGATGTTTCCATGGCTGCCCTGGAACCCCCGCATTCATTTGCATGGTCCTTGAGTAGCGTGGACGCTTCCTGCTGTTGCTCGATCAGCAGGTCGAGGGACTGTTGCCTCTGCTGGGCCATGGACATTTGCGGTGGTGTGACAGGGGGGCTGCTCAACACATGTTGCCTTGGCACAGGACTTGTGGGGGTTGGCCAGTCGTCGTCTTCAGGGTGCCCCTGCGTGGTTTCGTCATGGTGTAGGGGATGGAACATGCAGGGGGATTGGGAAAGGTCATGGATGGTACCTACGTCGCCAGCACTGTTTTCCGTGTCGGAGCATGCTGGCATGACAGCTGTGTCACCTATGGTGCTGCTACCACCAGAGGCAGTGCCATCAGATACGTTCTTTGGGGGGACCTGTGGTGCTGGGGTTTTGGACTTGCTGGCTGCTGGGGTGCCTGTTGCAGTCCCCTCCAGTGTGCTGCCACTTGATTCCTGCTGCTGCCGTGTCTTGATCCTTGCACCTGAGGTGGAGGCTCTTGGGACGTTGGTCCTGGCCCTCTTTGCAGGCGTGCTGGTAGGGGTGTCCTGCAGCTCGTCGTTGGTATCGGACCCTGTGGTGGAGTAAAGAGGGGCGAGCGTTAGTTATGGGTCTGTCGGATTTGGAATGGCAACGTATCAAATGCATTGGGGTGGTACATGTGGCTGATTTTGGACTGGGCCTTGGAGGTGGTCTCATTTTCGTGTGGATTGAGGATGCATTCATTTGGCTGCCTGCAGTTAGGGGGTGCATGCTGCACATGTAGGGGTTGTTTATGGCTTCTTGATTGATTCGTTTGTTCATTCTGACTTTTAGAGGGCGCTGTCAGGGCAAAGTATGTATTGCACTATGGGGTCACATGGTACTGCACATGTTCGTGGTTTGTGGATTTCGCATTGTTTCTCTTGGCCAACCTACCTGATTCTCCGGATGTCGGCACTCCTTTCTCCATCCCTCCGACTCCCTCTATGCTCTCCATTCCTATGGTGGAGGCGCAGATTTCCTCCCAGGGGGTCAACTTGATGGGCGACTCTGAACCCCCCCCGGTAGCTGTGGCGATGTTCCTGTTCGCAGAAAGTATGCTGCGTACGCGGATCCGCAGGTCGTCCCACCGCTTGCGACATTGCTGTGGCGTGCGGGGTGTTGTCCCCACCGCACTTACGCGCTGTGCCACCAGGGCCCATATGGCCTTCTTGTTGGCAAGGGCCGTCCTGGTCATTTGACTGGAGAAGACGACGGCGGAATTTTCCTGGAGGGTCTCGGTGAGCACGGTCAGTTCCTCTCGGGAGAAGTGTACCTGCCGCTTGCGGTCACACGCTTTCTTGGCTACCTTTCCCATATTTATTTTTTAACTGGGGTTGCTAACGGGTTGGGATGTGTGTCAGGGTCGGATTTTTTATGGTTGTGTTGGGATTCGGATTTTATAGTTGTGCGGCGTGCTGTTTCCCGTTCCGGCCACATGCTTATACTTCCGTTTCCGTATATTTACGGTGGCCGTAATTTGCGGTGCACGCTCGTTACGGTGACCGCTCATTACGGTGACCGCTAAGATGGGTGGCGGTATTGCACCTGGTGCAGCGTACGGCGGCGGTAAGGGCCGTTTTGGGGTCATTTCCGCCATCGCAGCCTTTCGGATTCCGCCATGGCGTAATGCTCGTGCCCGATGGGTCGTGATTGGCCGCACTTTGCTCCTTCGTGCAATGGCGGAAACGCTATTTACGCTGTTGCGGTCCGGTCAGTCACTTTCCGCCAGGGTCGTAATGAGGCCCATTGTGTTGTAGGCAAATCATACAACTACTAACATGTCTTTTTGCAGTTTCCAAAATTCTATCATTCACCCAAACCTGCTGTAATATCTTCGCAATTTGCTGGGCACACACATGTGTTGGACCGTGTGCCATTGTGACCATTGCTAATACATAAGAATCAGGAAGCAACCATTTCCCGTCAGATGCGTCCACCCAACACCCTTCGTCATCCAATTTCCCCATGCCTTCAGCCCATTTCCTAGATTCTTCAACAGAGGCATCAGTCTGCATATCTCGCACAGACCCAATGCCTTCATCTATTATACAACCATCTCTCACTTCCCTTGAGGTATACATGTCTGTGCTAAGGTCTGTAGCTTTTGTCTAGCTATCGAGTCTGCAAAAGCATTCCCTTTGCCCACATCATCTATGACCTTGCGATGGGCTGCACATTTCATAATCGCTAGTTGTTTAGGGAGTGAGAGTGCTGAAAGTAACTGTACTATTAAGGGACCATGCTGAATCTTGGTCCCATGTGAGGTCAGAAACCCTCTTTCCGACCACAATTTTCCGAAGTTGTGAGCCACCCCAAAGGCGTACTGACTATCCGTATAAATATTAACTCTATGCCCTTGGGAGAGCTCACAAGCCCGAGTCAACGCTATAATCTCTGCGGCCTGCGCAGAGTTATGCGGAATCCTTTTTGTTTCTACAATCTTGTTCAAAGTAGTAACTGCATAAGCAGCTGTAGATGTGCCATTCGGAAGTTTAAAGCAGGAGCCATCACAAAACAGCTCCCCTTCCGCATTCTCCAAAGGAGTATCTGAGAGGTCTATTCTGCCCTTTGTTTCTTGTTCGGTGGCGTACAGGCAGTCATGTGATCCACCATCGCCGCAAGCAGAAGTTTGCGGGAGAGGCAAAAGTTCAGCCGGATTGAGAACACAACACCTTTTAATTTGGATATGAGGAGCGAATAAAACTAATTCATACCTGGTCAACCGGGCAGAAGTAAGGTGTTGTGTTTGAGTTTTATTCAATAGAATATCAACAGAGTGAGGTACCATCAAAATCAAATCGTGGCCTAGGACCATCCCCTCACTCTGTTTTACAGACGCAGCAGCAGCAGCAACAGCGCGCAGACATCGTGGCAAAGCGCATGCGACAGGATCGAGGGCGGAGGAATAATAGTCGCACGGCCTATTCTTCCCTCCATGTTCCTGCGTTAACACAGACAAAGCACATCCATTACATTCATGCACAAACAACACAAAGGCCTTATCGTAATTTGGTGTACCCAGAACCGGTGCTGAACACAGCGCGGCTTTGAGAAGCTCAAATGATCGTTGATGTTCCGATTCCCATGGCAGTGGCAAAGAAATGCCCTTCCTCGTCAAAGCCAACATCGGTTTTACCACTAGGGCAAAGTTCGGGATCCACAGTCTACAGTAGGACGCCATCCCTATCAGGGCTCTGACTTCCTTCTGTGTTTTTGGGACAGACATGCCAGAAATGTGTTTTATTCGTTCAGGTGTCAATCTTCTCCCCTCCTTTGACAGGAGGTAGCCTAAATAGGCAACCTCCTGGCACCAATATTGAAATTTCTTAAGTGAAGCTTTGTGTCCATGTTCAGCTAAATGAACAAGCAACAATATAGTGCCTTCTTTACAAGCTTTCTCAGAGTCTGCAGCTAAGAGCAAATCGTCTACATATTGAAGCAGCGTGCAAGTAGGTGGCAGTTCAAGGGTGTCGAGCTGCTCTTTTAAGGCTCTACTATAGATACTAGGACTTTCAGTATACCCTTGAGGTGCCCTTGTAAATGTAAATGAGCGTCCCCCCAAGGTGAACGCAAACAAATACCTGCTCTCCTTGTGTATCGGAATACTAAAGAAGGCGTTTTTCAAATCTACGACACTGAAGTGCGTAGCCGTAGCAGGGATCATTGTTAAGATTGTTGTTACATCCGGCACGATTGGAAATTGTGGGGCCACTACCCGGTTAATAGCACGAAGATCTATTATAAACCGGTACGGAATTGCATTGTCGCCTTTCTTATATACCGGTAAGATCGGACTATTACATAAGCTACCTGTAATCTCTTCGATCACTCCACGATGTACAAAATCGGAGACAATGCATTTCAGAGCGCGCTCGCCCTCAACTGAAATTTTATATTGCGGAATGCGCGGTAGTTTAACCCCATGTTTCAAGACTATCTTAACGGGCTCAACGTGCAATATTCCGACATCATTGTCGTCTATTGCCCACAAACATTCCGGACCAATACCAAACTCGGGAGGTAGAGGTCGGGTCAAGTACTGGGAGTTAAAAGGTTGCTGTGGTGAAACTGTCAATCTTATTCCGTCAGGGGTACAATGGATCACTGCATTCAGTTTCTTCAACAAATTCAACCCCAGCAAGTTTTCTCCACAGTTTGAAGTAAGAAGAAAAGGGCACTGGTCTGTAAAAGGGCCCAACGAAACGGATACCGGCGCAGAGACCGGACAAACAGTTGGTATACCAGAGAACCCTATAGAAACGTTTGTTTGCCCTGACAGGGGAATGTTTGGAACCCGAGAATGGTCAATGGAGCACTTCTGCGCTCCAGTGTCGATCAAGAACTGATGTTTCCTATTCCCCACCAATAATTCAACATAGGGCCCCTTCTGAATAACGGGAATAGGTAAAGGTTCCAAACGCTGCTTCGGGCAATCCTAGTAAGACAGAACTTCATCAAAGGGAAGTTCCTCAGAAAGATAGACGGCGGAAGGGTGATCAAATATATTTCTCGAGTCCATACTGATTTTCCTGTGAAAAAGGTTGCTGGGGATCGCGTAGAAGCTGACCCCTATCAGGACCCCCTGCTCCAGGGCGGCCCCGTGGTCGCCTACCCATACCTCCGAATGTGCCTCCTGACCTCTGACTGAGGGCAGGGCACTGTGCTCGCCAGTGACCTTCCTGGCGGCAATAAGCACACTGATTAATATTTATAGAATTTAGAGGAGTATTTCCTCTTGGAATGTACTGACCTCTAGTTTGTGTCGTACCTCCTCTGGGGTGCCTGACAATTTGCTGCAACAATACCTTAGTCTTTAGGTCACCCCTTCTTTTTTCGATTTTCTCTTTTTCGTTATTAACCCGATTCTCATAATACTGAGCCATATGCAAAACCTCTGACTGAGATTTTGCCTGCCAAGCGCTCTCTGAGGACATAATTTGTGACTGGATGTCGGGCAACAATCCACGCACAAATTTGTCCACAAACAACCTCTTGGGTACAACCTCTTCCCCGACTCTGTACCCAAATCCTGTCCACTGAAGTCGGAGAACACCTGTTCAAACCTATTAAAGAATTCAGTGGTACCTTCAGTTTTTCCTTGGACACAGGCCGTAAGCTTGTCCCAAATAATCCTTTTTTCTGGAATTAAAGTTTTCAATTTGGCAACTATTCTATCAGGTAAAGTGAGTATTACCTGTGGTGGTTTCTCACCAGCTGGTCGTTCCCCATCTATTCTAGTTAGATTTACCCATGTATCCCCTAACCCCGGCACATCATCTACTGTCCGTACCTGCTTCCATACATCAACAGGTAAAAGCACTGGGAACAATAAATCCATGTCACTTAAGGTGAACACGGAAGACTGCAAAACGGATTCTATTTCTGTCGGGTTCTTCCTAATATCAGGGACTGATTGTCTGATCGTGTTCACTTCCTGTCGAGAGAACGGGACGTGAACAAACTGTGATACGTAGTGTGCTGGGATATCCACCGCGGGAGCACCAGTCGCCGCGTTGGCGGGGATTTCTACTTTTGGGACAAGGGTCGGAGGGACCTCTCTCATAGGCAACTGAGATATAGGGACCTCCGACCGCTTACTGAGTAATAATGCCAAATCAAGCGCTAAAGCAGCTGTGGAAGTGTCAGGCGAAAAAGCTCTTTTACAAATACCTAATAAGTCTGTGGGGCAACCAACCTTCTTTCTTATACATTCTTCCTGCAAGTGCTGTACCATCACTTGAATTACCTTCCTTTGCATTTCTACCGTATATTGACTATATGTATCGTATACCTCGTCCGGCGGTATTGATGAATCCGAGATCCATCGAACCGCATCTCTAGTACAGATCCGTACTTCCTCGGGTGCTGATCTTCGGTACGAAAGGAACCGTTTCTGCATATATATCCTATCGTCCTCATCATCCTCATTTTGTAATCTTTCAAAATCCTGTCTAAACTCAAACAATCTATCAACATGTCCATATACTTTCTGTTCGGTATCCCTTGAGAGTGCCAAAGCGTTCAGATCTCTCACCCCTTGTGGGAGATCCGAAGTCTGCAATCTACCCCACATTACACCTAAATGAATCCCCAGTCCTTCAATAAAAACGTTTTTCTCGGGAAAATCGTGCAAATTAGATAATGTTGAAAATACCTCATTTTGATCACCTTTTTCCATGCAATGTTTAGCCCAAGCAAATAGTTCCTGTTTCCTGGCCGCAGGAACAGTACTACGAGTCACCATCCCCGACCCTGCACCAGGATCTGATTTAATAAACACAGGACTCCCCGAAATCGAAAGTGTGGGTGAACCTAACATGGGTGCAGGGGAAAGAGGTAAAGTAACAGACGAAATAGACGGAGGAGCGACAACTAAGGAACTAGGGGTAGTAGGCTGTGTAAGAGGAGTAGGAATAACGATAGGAGCAATAGCAGGAGTGGGAAGAGCGCCCACAACAGGAGCATACGGAGGTGGCGCTGAAGAATCAGGCCTCCGTTCGTTTAATATTTTCTCTCTAAACTCCTCGGAAACATGGAAATCTTTAGAAGGATAAATTTTCTGGACTCCGAGCGAAAAAGCTCTGTCCATTTTTTGGGTTTCATCTAATCGTTTTTCCTTGTCATATAACAATGCCTTTTCGGCATTCGTTTTATGACGTCGTGCATGTTTATCCCTACTTTTAAGCTGCTGTAATGCTTCCTTTTTCCAATTTTGTAACACATCAAAGGCTGCTGGCCTAGCCTTCTTCTTAAGCAAAATCGACTCTAAGTATTCAATACGGGGGATCTCAAAACTACCATTGATTGGCCACTGAAATTCTGAGGCATTTCTGGTCTGTCTGTGCCAAATGTCATTAAATACAATACTACCAATGCCATACTTACAGTACATAGTACACGCCGGCGACCCCTCCTGTGGTGCCGGACGGCTAAATTCCAAAGATTGTCGATCGCTGCGGAATAGAGCCCTAAAACAGCTAGACAATTTCCCAGGCATTTCTCAAAGAATTGGTGTTACCTGGTCCAATAATTGTGTCTGCAGATACAATACGCCAAATTCAAATTGTCAGGGTTAAATTAAGAGCCGGGTCACGACTACACCTGACCAAACCTAAGGAGGACCGTACGGTTTTCAAAGGACTTCAACTACCAAATTTTACCTGCGTTCAGTGGTTTCGGCAAATCTGCCCACCTCGGATTTGGACCCTCGTCAAGATGCCGTGTCAGACCGCACGACTATCGCCCAAGGATCGGATCGTGCAGCGCTGCCGAGGTATCGCGTCTCGATCGGTCGGGCCCGCAGAATCACACCGTCCGATCCCGATTCGATAGTCTGCGTCAACCTTCAATGATCCGGCATCAATCTTGAGGGTCCCTATTCGGGCGCCAACTGTGGAAACAAAGAAATTGACATGAGGCCGGGAAGCCCAAATGGAAACACACCAACACAGGTTACAAAGGACCATATAAAGCGCTTTATTTCAAAGTTACAAAGTTACCAAGTTATCAAAGTCAATTGACATGCGAATAGCTATTCGGCCCTCTGACTAACACACGAACCTTCAACGTTAGGTTCGCACTGAAAGTGGGAGAGACCGATCATCGGGATGCTTGGGTTTTTATACAGTTTGTACCACATTGGCCAGCCCTCTTGCGAGTTAACCATTCTTGGAACCATGGCTAGGGTTCGTAGCCAGGTCAAACACACAATTTACATACATTAGATTAGTTCCGCTGATACAGTTACATATTTACACAAAGGTTGAACAGAGGACAGGGTCTTAGTTCATGACCCTAACACGTAGCCTGCGGACATATTATTTATTCACGTGTGCGGAGGTCACCATGGCCGAAGTCTTACTTGCAATGTCATTCGGCCTCCATTTTGTGATTCGGGGTGACTTTCACACTGCAAGAATACCTAAAATGGCGGCTAGATCCAAAATGGCAGCTTACACGATACATTAAGGTCAAGACCTTGCCGCGGAACCTATGTACATAGTATTCTTTAGACAGCTTGGCGTAGGCCAACATACATTTAAACAATGCGATTGGGGTCACAATATTATATCGATTTCCACAAAACGAGTGTACCTGTGCATGCGTCTGTGAAAACAGAATCCATCAGATGGGATTGGTAACGTGCATGGACACAAGTGTCTGAAGGCGCGTCGAGACAGGGAGGGCTCAACAAGGCCAGATAGACGATGGTCCCACTATGGCAGCCCTGCATCACATAGCGCAGGGGAGGCGGACAGATTCCAAGAAGCCCTGTACATGGCAAACACCGTATCAAATCATCTGCCCATGCATCCATTCATCATTCCCTCATCCCGTAATGATAACGCCTGTTTCCATACTCACATAACATGTGAGAATTCCATTGAGTCTGTGCGTTATGCAGCCTGCAAAATCCACTGTGCCCCAGCCCGTAATTCCAGTGTTGTGAAGTAACATGTATTTGGGAACGTCCGGCCTCATCATCCACTTCGCTATTGCGCATCCCAAACTATTCATATCAATCATTGCATCCTCGCCATGGCCCCTGTCCCAAGGACACTGAACAATAGAACGTTTATATTTGCAGTCAGACCTGTGGGCATCTCCTCGCCGCTAGCTGAAGACCGAAAGCGCCGCCCTTCGAATTCCTCATTTGCAACATCACGTCGAAAAGGCATCTGTGGCCGCTTGAAATCACAAATTAATCCATCTAGTGCGGCTGTGTGTGAAAATGGCAACTGCCTTCACCCACAAATGGGACGCCCCGCCCGTCGGTGCAACTCGGTACAGTGATGCATGAGGGCCCACCGTTACTCGAGTACTACGTTCCACTGACCCTTCACAAGTCTGTTCGTGACTGCAAAGAATGCATGTGAAACAATGGGACCATAGCCGAATGAACATATCAACCAATGTTACACGGCCATCGGGTACTAATACATGATTGTAATAGCAAGATGCCATTCCTCGAATTGCAGCGTTGTGTGCGGGACGTGCTCGCCCAAAGGGGAGAGCAGCTTGCACAGGTGGAAAGAATCATCACAGGTGGAGGCCATACAGCCTGAAAACACATAAATTGCACGCCCAGTCTCCTCCCACAACCACTCCGAAATGCTACCGGCCGGACTCGCGATGTTGGCCCTGGGGGACCTGATAGCACTGCAAGTACTCCAACTCCAAGAAGAAGACGAACACCAACTACAACCGGCCGCACGGAGGAGACGCAGGAGGAGGAGGAGGGCAAGGCATGGCCAGCAAGGGCCGCCAGCACAGCCACTACCACCACGCAGGCAGCCCGCAATCCCACGCCTCCGAGCACATCCGTTCAACCTCACTGATGAGCAGATCCACACCCTCTACCGTTTGGACCGGGACACCATAGCCGCCATTGTGGACATGACACAGGCTGACCTTGTCAGCATGATAGATAGCCCAACCGCCATCCCACCCCTACTGAAGGTGGTGTCTGTACTCCACTTCCTGGCCACAGGCACCTACCAGCACACAGTCGGACAGTTGCATGGCATTTCTCAGCCACTGTTCTCACGGACACTATTGCAAGTGCTCGATGCCCTCCTGCAGCACGCAGACGACTACATCTCTCTACCACGCTCGGAGCAGGAAATTACCAACACAAAAGTGGGATTCCATGCACTTGGCGGCATACCGGGTTGCATTGGTGCCATCGACTGCACCCATGTGGAATTGGTCGTCCCACATGCCATGGAGGCCCAGTACCGCAACCGAAAACAATTTCATTCACTGAATGTACAAATGGTGTGTGACTCCAACAGGATCATTACACATTGTTGTGCCCGATTCCCTGGATCAACCCATGATTCTATGGTCTTGAGGAACTCTACAATACCACGCTACATGGAGCGACACGCAGGGAACAGATCCTGGCTACTCGGTGAGTCTCATTTCATGCATGATGATGTGGGGTATGTGATGCGGCAATGACCTGGCAGGAAGGAGGGGGGTGCGTACGTAGCAATGGCATTCCACATAATTCGTTTATCGTCCACATACAGGTGATGCCGGATATCCACTGAAGAGATGGCTCCTCACACCAGTCCGGAACCCACGGGACCAGCATGAGAAGGACTACAACCATGCCCACTCACGTACCCGTGTAGTCATTGAACAGGCATTCGGCCTACTGAAGACCCGTTTCCGGTGCCTCAGCAGGTCTGGCGGGGCACTCCTGTACCGCCATGAGAAGGTTGCAAAGATGGTGATGGCATGTGTCATGCTCCACAACATGTGCGTACGTAGAAATGTGCCCATGCCCCCTGACGCAGAACTGCAAGCACCTGAAGATGGTCATGATGAGGGTGGGGATGTGGCAGCACCTCAAGGAGTCTGCGAGGCACAGGAGGGCCGTGAAATTCGTCAGCATCTCATAGATGCATGCTTCTAGCACTCACGCCTGGTGGCTGATACATGGACACGGGACTCGTGGCACTGTGTGTGTCTGGTACATGCACAATATGGACTGTATGCCTATGATGGCCTAGTACACAAAGATCATTGTCCACACATCTCATTGTTTGATCGTGCATTGTTTATGGCAGATGTGATATCATGTGGAACACCCTATCGACCCGCCACCCAAGTGAGCCCAACACACCCCCTCCACCCTCCTACCTCCCCCCCGAACACCAGTGTCCAAAGATGCTCATTGTCAGTGGGCAGTCGCTATTGCAAGCCCCCTCTGCGGGTATCAGGGGCACCCCTGCCTGTGGAGCGCAGGTTCCTCCCAGATCTACGTTGGGGGCTGCCCTGGACGGAACTTGCAACGGATGATGTCTCTGCCTGCTCACGTCCATGCATGTCCCTAAGGGTTTGTGAGAGCTCAGTGAGCACACGGCGCACTGCGGCAAGTTCGGCACATACGTCTTTGGACGTCGCATGCAGTTCCCCCCTCAGGCTCTCGGTGCTTCTCTCCATTTGGACTCTCAGGCTCTCGGTGCTACTCTCCATTTGGACTCTCAGGCTCTCGGTGCTACTCTCCATTTGGACTCTCAGGCTCTCGGTGCTACTCTCAATTTGTGCCCTAAGTGTCTCAGTTGATGTTTCTATGTCTGCCTTAGTGCCCCCACATCCATCGGCATGGTCCTTGAGGAGCGTGGCCAGTTGCTGCTGTTGCACGATTAACTGGTCGAGGGACTGTTGCCTCTGCTGGGCCATGGCCATTTGCGGTGGTGTCACAGAGGGGCTGTTCGCCTCATGTTGCCCTGCCACAGGGCTTGTGGGGGATGGCCAGTCGTCGTCTTGTGGGTGCCCCTGCGTGGTATCCTCATGGTGTACGGGATGGAACAGACAGGGGGATTGGGACAGGTCATGGATGGATCTGACTTCGACATCCCCGTCTTCTGTGTCGGAGCATGCTGCCATTAATGGGGTGTCACCTATGGTGCTGCTGCCACCAGAGGCAGTACCTTCTGTGGCATCCATTGGGGGGACCTGTGGTGGTGGTGTTGTGGGCATGCTGGCTGCTGGGGTGCCTGTTGATGTTCCCTCCTGTGTGCTGCCACTTGATATGTGCTGCTGCCGTGTCTTGATGCGTGCAGCTGAGGTGGAGGGTCTTTGGCCGTCGGTCTTGGCCCTCTTTGCAGGTGTGCTGGTAGGGGTGTCCTGGAGCTCGTCGTTTGGATCGGACCCTGTGGTGGAGTAAAGGAGGGCGAGCGTTATTAATGGGTCTGTGGGAATTGGAATGGCAATGTATCACATGCATTGGGGTGGTACCTGAGGGTGATTTGGGTCGGGGCCTTGGAGGTGGTTTCATTTGTGTGTGGAGTGAGGGTGCAGTTGTTTGGCAGCCTGCAGTTAGGGTGTGCCTGCTGCACGTGTAGTGGGTGTTATTGGGGTTTTTAATTATTTATGTATTTATTGTGGTTTTAAAGTGCGCTATCAGGCCAATGTGTGTGGACGTTCTCCTGGCCATGTGTTTCTGTTGCACTATGTGGGCACGTGGTACTTCACATGATTGTACATTGTGGTTTTGGCATTGTTTTATTTGGGCCACCTACCTGATTCTCCGGATGTCTGCACTCCTTTCTCCATCCCTCCGACTCCCTCTATGCTCTCCATTCCAATGGTGGAGGCACAGATTTCTTCCCAGGGGGTCAGCTTGATGGGTGATTCCGACCCTCCCCCGGTGGCTGTGGCAATGTTGCGGTTGGCAGAAAGTATGCTACGGACGCGTATCCGCAGGTCGTCCCACCGCTTCCTGCATTGCTGTGGGTTGCGGGGTGCGGTCCCCACCGCACTTACCCGCTGTGCCACCAGGGCCCATATGGCCTTCTTGTTCGCAAGTGCCGTCCTGGTCATTTGCGTGGAGAAGACGGCGGCGGCATTCTCCTGGAGGGTCTCTGTTAGCACGGTGAGTTCCTCACGGGAGAAGTGGACCTGCCGCTTGCGGTCGCACGCTTTCTTCGCTACTTTTCCCATTTTTCTTGGTTTCACTAGGGTGGATGACGGGTTGGGATGTGTCTCAGGGTGGTGTTTTTAGTGGTTGTGTGTATTTAGTGGTTTTATAGGTGTACGGGGTGTTGTTTCCCATTCCGGGCCCATGTTTTTACTTCCGTTTCCGTATATTTACGGTCGCCGTACTTTACGGTTGGCGCTCACTGCGTTGTCCGCTATGATGGGTGGCGGTATTGCACCTAGGGCGCCGTACGGCGGCGGTGTGGGCCGTTTTGGGGTCATTTCCGCCATCGCGGACTTTGCACTTCCGCCATGGCGTGGTGCTCGTGCCCGATGGGTCGGAATGGGCCGCACTTTGCTCCATCGTGCAATGGCGGAAACGCTATTTACGCTGTGGCGGTCCGGTCAGTCACTTTCCGCCAGGGTCGTAATGAGGGCCAATGTCTCAAAGTCCTGCCACTACCACCTTAAAACCCTTAGGCGCATCTTTCCATATCTCTCATTTCCCAACAGACTCTCCGCGGTCCAATCAATCGTTATATCAAGACTGGACTACGCAAACCCCCTATACCTCGGAATCCATGCCTACCAACTGAATAAACTCCAAAGGGCACAAAACGCAGCGGCCAAAATTCACCCTAAGATCAAGCTCAGCCGGCCTCCTATAATTCCTAAGACAAACTCAGTCAGGTTAGGCGGATCATCATTCTCAGCCCTGTGGAACTCGCTCCCACCCCACATCTGCCTAACTGAGGATTTAGCGTCCTTCCGCAAACTACTGAAAACCTGGCTCTTCCCCAAAAACCAACCGGTTTTCCAAACTAACAGCATCACAATGACACCGACCCAACAAACTACCTGATGCGAGAAATTGACAGCTAATAAACTTGAATGTAAACTAGAAAGACAAACAGAACCAAAACGAGTAATGTAGATCAAAACAGTGAACTGGCTAATATGAATAAATCATTGGGAAAGTAAGGAGATCTAAACTGATGAAATGGACATAATGAATGAGGAGGGAACGTAGTGAATGGCGTGGATGAAATAGTTAGAATGGATGAAGCCTATAGAACAGATGAATGCACTAAGTGGAAGAGTGCATGAGTGGAAGAACAGACGACTAGATAGATCAAATGAGTATGGAAATCGGATGAGTGTATAGAATAGATGAACATACTAAAGCCAATGAGTGTGTAGAGTGGTTGGGTGTGTAGAGCGGACGAGCGTGTAGAGTTGATGAGTATGTGTAGAGTTGATGAGTACGTAAATACAGAGAAGCAAATAGAACGCAGGAGGGCGTAGAACTGATGACTATACTGAACGGACGAACGTATAGACCGGATGAACGTTTAGACCAGATGAGCGTGTAAGAGCGAATGAGCGTGTAGAGAGGATGAGTGTGCAGAACAGATGAGTGTGCAGAGTGGATGAGTGTGCAGAGTGGATGATTGTGCAGAGTGGATGAGTGTGCAGAGCGGATGAGCGTGTAGAACGGATGAGTGTGGAGATCGGATGAGCGTGGAGAGCGGATGAGTGTGGAGAGTGGATGAGTGTGGTGAGCGTATGAGTGTGGAGAGCAGATAAGTGTTCGGAGCGGCTGAGTGTGGGGAGCGTCTGAGTGTGGGGAGCGGCTGAGTGTGGGGAGAGGCTGAGTGTGGGGAGCGGATGAGTGTGTAGAGCGGATGAGTACGTAGAGCGGATGAGTACCTATAGAGCAGATGAGTAGTACGTTGAGCGGATGAGTATGTGGACCGGATGAGTGTGTAGATCGATGAGCGTGTAGATCGAATGAGCGTACAGAGCGGATGAGCGAACAGAGCGGATGAGCGTACAGAGCAGATGAGCGTACAGAGCAGATGAGTGCGTTGGCAGACAGGAGTGCATGCGCGGGGTAGACAGGAGTGTATGCGTGGGGAAGACAGGAGCGCATGCGTATGGAATACAGGAGTGCATGCGTGGGGCACACTGGAGAACGAGGGATAGACTAGAGCACGCAAGGTGGACTGGAGTGCGTGAGTGTGTCGAGCAGACAGGAGTGTGTTGGGCAATCTTGAATGCCTGAAATGAATAAAAGTGCATAGAACGGACTTGATTGAATTGAATTGCGTGACGTACATAATATGCTTTGGAATGCAGTGAACATTTGAAAGAGCATATATCATACCACACCCCACGCTTACTCTCTTCTTTACACCACCACTCAACTAGAACACAGAGATACTATGGCACCATTCAGTATAACTGTTCTCATATCAACATCTCTCGCTCACTCCCCATCACTCTAAGTAAACACTGCTGGTTTCACACCCCCCAGCCAGGCATTCTCCTCAGGCCTAATGCAGCCACACTCGGTCTGGATAAATCCTGCCAGAGCGAACACATACTCCTGATCTCTCAACCACCAAACCTACCGCTAAGAAGCAGCTACTACACGAATTCCGCACCAGCTGCACACATACCTGGTGCGCACACGCACCTTTGGACTCTCTCTACTCTCTCTACTAACCCAAACTTTGGTTCCCAAGGGCGTTCAACCTACCAGCGCCTTCAGACCATACCAATGGTATATAAGGCGCTATATAAATGCAAAATAACATAACATAACATGCACATTGGCCAAGCCAAATCCGCAAATCCCTAAACCTGTGTGCTGTGTGTGTCTCCTGCAACACACTGCTCAGCACACAGCACAGTGAACAGCCATTGTGTTGGGGATACACCTTGAGCATCATATCAAAAAGGACAAGCAACAAAAAAGCTATTGCCGCATGTACACGATCCCCACATGGTAAGTGATCATGCGCTGCAGGGACACAGCATACCAGAGAAGGCAATCTGTGTGCACGTGTGGGCATGGAAGGGTGGTTGTATGTGTGGTGGAGCATTGTGTAAGTGTGTGTGTCAGTAGGGACATGCACTCAATACATGCATGTGAAATCAAGTGACCCTCAGTGTCCTGTACACATCACATGTGAACATTGGCCATGTGTACACCCCAGTATGTCAAACCACAACAATCCCTTGACACCTGAAAAGTAAACACAACACAGGAGGGCCATTGACCAGCAGAACACATCATGTACATAGTACCCCACAATGACAATGTCAGAGAGTGCCCAAACACTGTAGCCCAAGGGTACTGTCTGACAACAAAAGGCCCTCCCTCATTTACGCATCACCATAACCTTCAGAAGAACTGTGTCTGGGTTCCGTTGGCTTCTTCCTTCTAGTCTACCTGGCTTCAGGATCCCCCTACCCCTTGGTTGCCTTTCTCCTCCTTTCATATAAATAGGGTCCAGCCCCCTCAGAGGCCACCTTGACTGGTAACAATACCAAATCGCAGAGAACTCCAAGGAGCCAAACACCCAAACCTGGCAAAAAGCCTGTAGCCACAAAAAAACCCTGGAAGAGTCTCCAGTAGATGACTTGAAGTCGCTGAATATGGCCAAGCACATGTCCAAGCAGAATGATAGAATAACTACCAAGGTAGCACAGTTGAATAATGGTTCAACAGGACGGGGAGCAATTTCAGTACACAACAATCAATGAGGATCTAACAACTGATGTGGAGTGTCACAGCTCCGGTCTCCAGGTCCAGGAGTGGCATGAACCAACCACCCCCTCCGCGGTCTGAGTGCCTACAAGGTAGAACTTACACAGGCCTCTGAGACCCGAGTGGGGAAAGAGGGTTAGGGATCTGTTGGTTGGATAGGCATCAGTATTTAGGATAACCGGAAAGAGGGTCAGGAGAGGGGAGGTGAATGGGCAAGGGAAAGTAGTGAAAACACAAAATACAACTATTGACAATTACACATACTCAGCCAGAGAAACCATGTACTTCATGCACATTGTACAAAATTGCTCAACGGCGAGCCAAAGAGAGACTTATCTCTGGGGTGAGTGCTGGCCTCCTGCCTGCGCACTCTCAGGTCTGGTAACAGGAGCAGTTCAATGCTGCAAAGTTTTCCCCACACAAACATAATACCATTCATGCCTCAAACTTTGTGACTCTCCCCAAACAAGCACTCTTGTCTGCTGCTTTGTTCGTATACTTTCACTTTTCCCCATGATGGTTCATACACTTTTAATGTGGTAAGGCAGCCGCACGTGGCCCCGTGGTAAATGGAAAACCATGTGTTAAGAAACACACATGATAGAATGGGCCTTGGGTGAGCTGCTAGATACATGTGGTGAGGTGTGACCTCAGTACAATTCGCGTTCTGCCAGCCACGGATTCCTATAGGTAGCGCACGTGGCAATTTGCATATGCTAATGATATGCATTGCACTCGAGTTTGTGCGTCGTTGGGTGCCCCCCCCTTGCGCTGTATCAGTTTGTGGCTAGGAACGCTACTGTGCTAATAACTTAGCTTCTATGGAGCAGGGTGGACTCCAGGATATGGGCGACACCCCCTGCGTGTGCCCCTGACAACTTGGAAACCTTCTTGGCATTTTATCCTCAGCACAGCTTAGCTGTACTGTGCACATCTTCCCCAATGCCTAGCTAAGCTCCCCAGCACTGGTGCTACTTAGCTTGCATGTGTGAGGGACCTGGAGGAAGGTCGGCTGGGGCGTGGCACCTCATGCTGCTCACCTTGCTTGGAGCTCCTGGAAACACGTCTGCTTCTGTCGGACATCTGAGCACAAGCCCCGTGCTTCAGCTCATGCACGCATGCGCACGTGTGCCCCACCCAACATGGCAAGGGTTTTGTAGTTCTTTGCCCGGGGTCTGCTGGGAAAGGTAGTCTGGAGGTTCCTTTTCCTGCAGAAAGGGCATAGACACCTTTAATAAGGCAGGAAAATGTTCTGTGTGTGTCTTCATGCTGCTTGTTACTGGGCCATGTCTGAGACCTACATCTGACCTCCTCCCACACAACCCCAGGTTCTGTACCCTGACAGGTAGAGCTGGAACTTGAGTAGAAAATAACAAAGGAGGCTGGCACAACTGGATGGTTGAGCTGAAACACAATCAATCCTTGATAGCGTGAAGAAAGAAAGGCAGAGACAGCACAAGCCTGGAAAGGCACAAAAATGCGAGATAGCCGGAAACAGCTGACAGCAAGTTAAGAGCCACAACAGTTGCATAGCATTGGTAAATGCCAACCGTCAACATAAAATATGGTTGTAATAGATGAAAGACAGGAAGAGTGACCGAGTGATGCAATTGAATAGAAGTGTACTGAGGCAAACCGAGACAGTGTAAGAGTACATGGAAATAAATGCCCGAGAGACGGGTGGACAGATCTGCAACAAGGACAGTAGCATGAAGAAGAACAGGGACTAAAGGCACCAGAGTGTGGAAAACAAGTAAAAGAGCTGAAGTCCAGTAGGAAAACTGTGCCATCAGGCAGCATCAAAGTCGTAGAGGGAAGACATACACAACGTGGCATCCAAACAGAACGGAGTGTAGTAGTAGTATAGGCGGACATCTGAGGTGAGGACTGGACCGTGAGTTGTGCCTCTTGGGTCACATTCCTAATGCATCCTCCTTTGCCACAATCCACAGGGGCTGTACTCAACATGTACCAACTTCACATTGTCACCACCCGGCCCCCTCCCACCATCAGTGTGACTTTGACAGCTAAAGGGTGCAGGCTACCGTCTACAGCATGAAGTGCATCAAGCATGTATACAGCCAAGAAATGAACATACATCCCAATCAACATCAATAAATGGACAGTTCAATAATGTACTCACCAAAATTGATTGCAGACATGCCGTGGAGAAAACATCCATAAATCCCACTAAGGATGTTAACACAAGTAGTACAGCAGCAGACAGGCAACAGATATGACGAAAGTCCAATGCCTTTGTGTAAATGGTTGTCACACCGAACCATCATTGCGAGCCCATGGAGAGGGGAATCAGGAGTGGCATAGGCGAGTCAGGACCCCAAGCCGCAAACACTCACACGAGACAAGCTTGAATGGGCCCATCTGGAACAGACAGTGGATGCTTTCAAAAGCCAAAAAGTACCATACCGTCACATGAATGCACAATAGACAAACAATTATAAACTATATTAACTAATTAAACTAACTATAAAAATAAAAAATGGCCACATACGACCCAGGGGGAGGCAACCAGTAGGGGGGAAGTACAGGGTGCACCTCAACACCCACATGCAATGATGTTGAGATAAAAAAAAACCTCCATGGGCTCAACGCCTGGACAGCCCGACTTGTGTGGGAGATAAGTCATCGTCCGAGTCACCCTCTGGAAGGAAAGCAGACAGTGGACATGGCAATGTACCCTGACCACGCCTATGCGCAGATTGCCCCTCGTTGGCAGCAGGTCTGCGGGACTGGTAAGCCTGGTCCTGTGCAGCGATGACAATTAGGTCAGCATGCAGCACCTCACGAGATACGCGTGCTTCGTCTTGCAAGGTAGCACGTGTAACACAGAGTTCTTCCTGCATGGCCTGGCATGACATCTGGAGCACCTCCCGGCAAGCACGTAGCTCAGCCTAGATGGTATTCTCAAGCTGCTCCAACCTATCCACTGTCCGCTGCCTCTGGGACATGTTGAGCACACCCAGAGTAGATTTGAGGGATTTATAGTCATCCCTCAGGGCCTCCCTTAGCCTGCATGTGTGAGGGGCCTGGAGGAATGTCGGCTGGGGTGTGGCCCCTCATGCTGCTCACCTTGCTCGGACCTCCTGGAAACTTGTCTGCTTCTGTCATACGTCTGAGCACAAGCCCGTGCTTCAGCTCGCGCGTGCATGCTCACGTGTGCCCCATCCAACGGGGCAAGGGTTTTGTAGTTCTTGGCCCGGTGTCTGCTGGGAAAGGTAGTCTGGAGGTTCGTTTTCTTGCAGAAAGGGCATAAAAGCCTTTAATAAGGCAGGAAAATGTTCTGTGTGTGTGTCTGCATGATGCTTGTTACTGGGCTATGTCTGAGACCTACATCTGACCTCCTCCCACACAACCCCAGGTTCTGTACCCTAACAGGTAGAGCTGGAACTTGAGTAAAAAATAACCAAGGAGGCTGGCACAACTGGATGGTTGAGCTAAAACACAATCAATCCTTGATAGCATGAAGAAAGAAAGGCAGAGACAGCACAAGCCTGGAAAGGCACAGAGAATGTGAGATAGCCGGAAACAGCTGACAGCAAGTTAAGAGCCACAACAGTTGAATAGCATTGGTAAAAGCCAACAGTCAACATAAAAACATGGTTGTAATAGATGAAAGACAGGAGGAGTGACAGAGTGATGCAGTTGAACAGAAGTGTACTGAGGCAAACCGAGACAGTCTAAGAGTACGTGGAAATAACTGCCCGAGAGACGGGCAGACATATCTGCAACAAGGACAGTAGCATGAAGAAGAACAGGGACTAAAGGCACCAGAGTGTGGAAAACAAGTAAAAGAGCCATAGTCCAGTAGGAAAACTGCGCCGTCAGGCAGCATCAAAGTCATAGAGAGAAGACAGACACAACGTTGCATCCAAACAGAACGGAGTGTAGTAGTAGTATAGGCGGACATCTCAGGTGAGGACTGGACCATGAGTTGTGCCTCTTGGGTCACATTCCTAATGCATCCTCCTTTGCCACAATCCCCAGGGGCTGTACTCAAGATGTACCAACTTCACATTGTCACCACCCGGCCCGCTCCCACCATCAGTGTGACTTTGACAGCTAAAGGCTGCAGGCTACTGTCTACAGCATGAAGTGCATCAAGCACGTATACAGGCAAGAAATTAACATACATCCCAATCAACATCAATAAATGGACAGTTCACGCTGCCTCTGGGACATGTTGAGCACATCCAGAGTAGATTTGAGGGATTTATGGTCATCTTTCAGGGCCTCCCTGTGTGTCTCTTCGTGAGCAGCAAGTGCTTGACACAGAGACACCATTTCAGAGCGGCGTACCCTGTCTGAGGCTGCCATGCCCAGCCTGAGCGAGTGGGCCATGGACTGTGCTGCCCGCTGCTGGAAATCCACCTGCCTAGCAGGGGATAGCACGGATTGGGCCACATGTTCCATCCTCTCAGCGATCTTATCAATTGCAGCCCCCTGTTGTTCGGAATTGGCAACCATGGCTTGCTCCCACTCAGTATACCCTGGTGGCGCATGGCCACCGCGTTGCTGGGCTTGACACCCGCGGGGACCAAGGAGCCACGGTCCTCTTTGGGTTGGCACCGCCCATGGCTGCAGGAATACATCCCTCCATTGACGTGATGCCCCAGGCACATCAGCAACTGGTGTGGAGTGTTACCGTGCATCACGATTCACCACAGGCAGAGGTTCCAACACCGTCTGGCCCCTCAGTGCAGGTGTCACGGACATAGGATCGTCCACATCAGAATCACTCACGGTTGAGGAATGGACATGATGCGCATCCAACTCAACATTGTTGTCAGAGTGATCATCCGAGCTAGACCTATGGCCAGCCCTGGACACGATTGTCTGCAGCACAAGTGGGTTCTCGTCGTCTACCACCCCACGACCCCCACTTGTGCCTGGTTGCCGATGTAATAGCAAACCCGTGTCAGGATTGACATCACCATCCTCTGGCTCCATTGCGTCATCATATGTAATGTTGAAAAAACAAACATGAGTAGACATGTCAGATGCACTTAACACACACACACACATAGACATCACATCGACAGCCAACACATGAAGCAGACATGTCACACACAAATGAAATTCTGGCATGCATCCAGTGGCATCGATATGCAAACACATCCCAAAAGCAGAAATGGATGTGTGCAAATAGCAAAGCCTACACATGTACTGAATGTAGTATATCACCTCCATCACACACCACCTCTGTCAGGCACATGTCAGAGGCAGAAATGACAGATGGTAACAAAGAGATGGCACATACCATAAGCATGTATGAACTGCCAAATGGCCACAGCTGCAAGTGAATCCAAACACACCATGACTCACGTAAAATGCATGTACACATACATCACTAAATCCTCATCACCAATATTGCTTCATCCATCTGCAGCTCACCCCGTACCGGGTGTCATGGGCCATGTAGACATAGTGAATGTCCCAAGCAAAGCAAGGGCCTGCAAACAGGTGAAGTGGGAGAATGGAAGACCAGGCTGCCGTCCTTCGCCTCTCGCGCTTGGCCTAGAGGGTCACGACCCAGACACCCGCCACGAGAAGAGTTTGTCCATTTACCAGACGACCAGATACCCTGGTACAGGAACATACGGATGTGTCCATCTGCCTGCCCAGCAGCCCGCACTGGCCATGCCGACACCTGCGGCACGGATCAACTAGACTAAAATCTACACGTCGTTAGAGATGCCATGACGACCTAGACAACGGGAAGCACATCTGTACAAATGTACACACTGGACATTCCCACACCAACCTACACGAAGAATATACTCAGTGCTATGACGTAGGCGACAGGCATATTCACGGACGTGCATCTTTATTATTTTTACATAGGCTTTCAGAATGCAGAAACGCAAGACGCGTCATGAACTCTTCTACTAGCTTGCTCACGCTTCTCTTGAAACCAGTTACCGCCATGAGAAGTATAATGAAGACACAATACTGGTCATGAAATTATATGCTCCTATAACCTAAAGCACCTGTGCACCAAACGGACAACTTATGCACCAGGCCCAAGTAGGCCTCAAACAAGAGCTCCCGTGGACATTAACAAGGCAAGAGTCAGTTGCTGATCCTGCAGAATGAGCTCGGCGAAGCAACCAGCCAAGGTCGCAATGTTGCAAACCCACATTCCAAGAGCAAATCATCAAAGGCACGATGTTGCAACCTCGTACTCCGCGCACCAACGTTAAAGTCACACCGACAAATTAAACCAGACGCGCAGTAGAAAAACAATATTAATTGTGCAGAATTCTGCCTCTTTCACGGTCCCTCCCCACGTGACCAAGCCGAACCTGACGAGATGCCAAACCCAGGAGAACAGAGGCGTCTGGATCCCTCGCTACGAGACACTGGCAGATACACTTGAAAGGCTCAATGGACATCTGCAACAGTGGGAGCGGTCCCCCGTCCAGCTATGAATAAGTCCTCACATTGTCTGCATGTACCCATAGTGAAACATTGTTGCAACTTACAGGTACACCGAGAGCTGGGAACGACGGTGGTCCCAGGCTGGGAAGCTCACGGGCGCACCAATCAGAACATGGGGCTCTTATCACTGACGCCAGCACATTTAGCCAATCCTCAGGAGTCTTCATGTAACAATTCTCATGTATCTAATTGTAGGGACAACCCAGATATACCACCTGACTACACCTTGTCCACTAATATCATTCTCTATATGTGTGCTATACTAACCCTACCACTCGAACACCCAATTAAGAGTGGCGATAGGTTTTTTGTTAACTTTCTGAAGTGACGCAAGTAGCGCGTCATAATACAGTAAAAAGGGCCTGCGAGCACCACGATTGTGTGTGTGTCAGGACGAACGCGTACGCTCCTTGACCCATCCCTGCCGTTTTGTCTAATAAACAGCAGAGTCACCTTGCTCCTTGTGTGCGTCTCATACTCTATCTCATCTCATCTGGTATATACACGGGAGGAGTTGGGGCCTCCCTGCCTGGAGGTCCGCGGACGGCCCGGCCGACCCCGGCAGAATTTCCCCCCGACAAGTTGGAGGCACTGCTGAGATCTGTTTAAGATCGACTTTTTATTTTTACTTTTTCCAGGCACTCCCGTTGCGAGGAGGCCCGGCGGCGCGGCCCCCTCTGCCGTTGCCCCCTTCTGAGGACTACAGGACCATCGCGGAGCTGCGAGAAGACCGGACAGCGCAATCCGGATATTGGCCCTCGGGAGCCGGTTGAGAAGTATCCCGCCCGCGGTTGGCGAGTGTCCAGACGTGGTCCAGACGAGGGGAGGTGGCGAGCCGCTTGGAGGGGTGCACGCAGTCGAGCGGCCCTGCATCGAGAGAACTTGGTGAGCATGACACGCACAACGAGGATTTGCGAAATTGTGAGGGAGGGGGAGGAAGTAAATAAGGGAGGAGGGAGGTATTGTACAGATGCACGGCGAAGGTTTAACAACTGAGTGTTGCTAATGGAATGAATGGTGGCGAGACGAGTGCGAGAGCAGTCGGCTACGTCACGCGAAAGAGGGGGGCGGAGCACGAAAACATCACGTGTGGCCGCTCGTAGACACTGATTGGCCTAAATCGCGACTAACGTGTAGGGGTGGGTGTGTGTGGTTTCCTACGATTTGACATTTATTGATCAATGAGTAGATGAGGTTCCCTATTGTTCGAGCAAGAAACTCGATAGGTAGATGACGAGGTTCCCTATTGTTCGAGCAAGAAACTCGATAGGTAGATGACGTTTCCCTGTAGGCGGTAGCTAGTTGCATAGTTGCCCAATACGGAAGATAATTGGCTGGTTAAGCCCTCCTGTTGAGGGGCGTATCACACGCGAGGCGACGCAGCGTGCGCAGTCCGATTATATTATTGATGTGATTACCTTGTTCCAGGAGAGACAGGAAGACAGCTGTAGGGTTAGCGGGGGTAGATTGCAAGTGTATTTTGAAACTCATAATGAGAATGTACCAGTAGCGTCAAGACATCGGTGACGTCACCAGTAGGGATTTAATAGGATATCGCGAGCACAAGGAACCTTGGGTTTGAGAGTGGTGGGGAAGAGAAACATGATAATGGAGCGGATACGGAGATAAACGATAAACGAGTGGATCGGAAGAGGAGAAGGGGAGAGGGGCGTGGCTGCGCACGGAGAACGCCGGCCACGGCAAGTGTAAAAGGGGGAGGAGAACGAGGAATCAGGACGACTGTATAAGATCGTAGTAAGGGGTACGCAGCCACAGGGGGCTGCGTGCGCCTCGGCCGCAGGGGGCCGTAGGGGAAGGAATATACAATATAAAATCATACATATATATATATTTGTGTTTTATTATTTATTTTTTTATTATTTTTTTTTATTTATTTTTTTATTATTATTATTGCATAATTTGTCAAAGGATTGTCGTAAGTCCCCACACTTACGGGGCCAGGTAAACAATATAAGGTTGTAAATTGTAAACTGATAGTGAAGGGAAGAGTAACAAGTGGGGCACCACTATGTCATATGGGACAGGGTCGGGAGGGTGGGGGAACACCCTCACTACCCCACTACAACACATATGCACCACATTGCCACCCCATAGGGAGAAATTAATTAAGTACAGCATAGAGTGGACCCAGGGGACGGATAACAAAATGTTAACACCATGGCCGCCTAATGGTAGTTTCGATCCATATGCCCAACATTCACTGCTAAACCATCTGCACAATACATACAAGGGGAAGAAGTTGGCGAGCCATGTGGAGGTGTTTAACTTATGGAGGATGTTCCAGGGGTCCCGACTAGGACCAAATGGAATGTTCACTATGGGGGAAACACCGGAAGAAAAGGAGATTAAGAAAGAAGGAACGGATGGGGAAAAGGGGTGTGAAAGGACAAAGAATACGGGGAATGAAGGAGAGGGAGGAGAAAAGATTGATAAATTAGACAACATAAAAAAGGAACCGAGCAACGAGATACCCATAACACCGGGAGTGAAAACAGAGGGAGAAGGGTTGTACCCTTTAAGAGAATTAGGAGAAATAGAAGGACAGTTAAGGGCGGCTGAAGGATACTCGAACCCGGCATACAGCCCTCCACCATATGTGGCTCATAGGAAGATGCCAGTGGGGGAGGGGAGGATTGGAGAAGAGCAGATTGTAGAGATAGGACATGATGAGTGGGTAGCTGCACAGATATTATTAAAATTACGGGGTTCACTAACGGGAGAAGAGAGGGAGGCAGTAAAGAGAACAGACGAGGATAGTACAAGGGAGAGTGAGATGAAGGGGGAGGAGCTATTACGACAAAGAGAAGAGATTTTGGAGGAAAAATTGGCAAAGCTAAGGGATGAGCAGAATGAATTAATAAAACAGCTTGAGAAGGAGGAAAAAGAGAGAGTGAGGAAAAGGAAAGAGGGTAAAGACGAATTGGACAAATTAAGGGAACGAAATGAGGAGCAAAGGATAGAAGCTGAAAGGGTAAAAGCAGCAGCAGACAGGCTGTCAAGAGTAGTGTTGAGAGAAAAAAAGAAGGAAGAAGAAGATAAAGAAAGGGAAATGGAAATATGGAGGAGGAGGGTACTATCAGAGGCAGCTAAGAAATATGAAGAGGGGAAAGCAATAGAAAGAGAAAGGGTGAAATGGGAAAGGGAGAAAGAGGATGAAAGAATATTGGAACAGATGAGCAACGAAGTGATGGAGGAACTAAAAAGGAAAAGGGAGGAAAATAGTAGGGAGATGGAGGAGAGGAGTGAAGGGGAAAGAGAAGGGAGTAATAGGGAGAGTGAAAAATGGGGGGATGTATATAGAAGTAGAGAAGTAGCAACAACATCGACACCAGGGGGAGCAGTTGGTAACAAAGGAAGAGGAGAAATGGAGCTAATAGACTTAGAAACAGTAACAGTAAAAGGGAAAAAGGCAGAGTGGGGGATACCATTTATGACTGATTTTTGCAGTGAGGAGGAAGAAGGAGTAGAGAGGGGAGGAAGAAAGAGTGAAAGGGAAAGCTTAGATAAGCTGTACCTCACTAGAACAAACATAGACTCGCCATGGATCAGTAAGAGAAGGGAGGAGCTGGAACGAAGTGAGGAGAGGGTGCAACAACTAGTGGAAAAACAAACCCATGAAGCCACACCATCGCCATCTCCATCACGCCCTCCCCCATCGCACCCTACATGCTCAACCGCCACATGCTCGCTGCGCACAATAAAGCTTGCGCCCTTCATGGACGAATTGACTCCCTATGCATGTCGGCTTAGAGACCTCCCTAGCCGCAGGCAAGACAGACAAATAAACATACCCATATTAAACACAGGAAATGACGAAAAAAGGGGAAAGGACGGAGAGGGAGGTAGGAGCAGGGGTAGTAAGGACGAATTTGAAGTGGTAAAGGAAACGGGGGAAGAGGAGGGGTGTGAGGACTCAATATTATGGAGCGTAAAGGGTGACACAAGACACAACTTAATGCCACTGTTGGAGAGAGGAGGGGTTAGACCGCAGTATGTACCTTGGAAGCATACGGATAAAGAAAATATAAAATGTAGGCTCCCATCACTAAGTGGAGGTGCGGGTAAGTGGATATATGAAATGGAAAAACACACCGCAGGACAGAAACTAGCAGTAGGAGATGTGAAGGGCCTGTTAATATCAATATTAGGGGATATAGCGGACGACATTTGGAAGAGAGCAGGATTCCATGGGGTAACAATAACGAACACATCGCATGATGGGGCGCCATTTGCAAACTGCAGACATGCGCTATGGCCGGCACTGAGAGTACAGTACCCAGACACATCAGACATAGGAGCAATTACTTCCCGTAAGATGCGTGAGAATGAGGATCCTGTTGATTATATCCAGGATATTCAAGAGAAGTGGCGCATGGAAACTAGAGAACAATGGGATAAAACACCAGCCATATTTTATCATATACTAGTACAAGGGCTCCCAGAAGGAGTTCAGAAACAACTAAAGAAAGTAGTGTGAATGGAAGCAAAACCATGGCCAGAAATACAGCTGACTATAGTACATCACTGCAGGATATGGCAAGGAAAAATGAAACAAAAGGAAGAGGACAGGAAAACAGAAGAGGCCAAACTAGTACAGAAAAAACTTACTAAATACACAATGGAAGGGGCACTAATAACTACGCCCACACCAATGGCCCAAAGCCCCACACAAGTAGTGGCTGCACAAGATCCAGCTCAAATAGCACCTCCACAAAGTACAATACAGCAAGTGCCGCAACTGCAATTACACGCACCAAACATGGGAGGAGGGTACCCAATGCAAGGAGCTGGGTATTATAGTTATAACAGGGGGAGAGGAGGATTTATGAGAGGGAGAGGATACGGATATAATACCCAACAGCAGGTGGGGGGACTTGGAAATTCCTACCCCACAGGACAACCGGTATACCAGGACAACACAGGGAGCTTCCCATGGCAGAGCAGGGAACCACCCGTGTGTTGGAGTTGTGGATTACTAGGACACATGTCACGTACGTGTAGGGACAGGCCAGGAACACCAGCATGGAATGAACAGGCACAACCTAGGCCATCACAAGAACAGCAGGTCATACAACAACAACAAATAACGCAACAACAGCCACAAACATATTCACTGCCACAACAACAAATAACACAACAACAGCCTCTGCCACAACAACAAGCAGCGCTAACACAACAACCCCAAACTGAACAAACGCAATTGGGTAGGGTGACGGTCTTGGCACACAACCCTTACACAGGGAATGGCCAATCATTGTACCCCCAATAGGACAGCCCACAGACGGCCTTGGTGTGTCCCATCCTGTCAGTAACACCTAATAGTGCGGAGGAGCCACGCATAGAGGTAACGATAGGTGACAAAAAATTATCATTCCTTGTTGACACCGGGGCAACCCGGTCTTGCATAAGGGAAGGTAAATTTAAGATGTCAGTCGAAGCCATGAACACCCAAGGATTTTCTGGGGCTAAAGGGTTGGTTCCTTTTACTGATAACGTTCCCTTATCTATCGGAGATTATGATCTGTCAGTTCCACTTTTGTATTATAGTGCCTCACCAGTAAATATACTTGGGAGGGACATAATGAATAGGTTAAATATGACGATCTCCTTTACAGAGGATGGTATAATTTGCTCTACTCCAGTGATTAACATGCTAGCAGCACGACAGATTATGCAAGCATACTGCGGACAGACAGCGATTAGGGCGGAACCAGTAGATGGCGAGCTATTCCAGTATGGAACAGACATGGCATTTGCATGGATGCCAGGGATAGAAGGGAAAGTATGGAGGAGGCCAGCAGCTTATCTGTTCCGACCAGAAACACCTGTTAATGAACAAGAAGGAAAGGTGTTTGTAATGGACATTGAGAGCATTATTGCAACAGCTGATTATATTGCTGTGCACGCCCAAGACAAAGAAGGAAGAGCATGGAGGGCAGTGATAGCACTAGCAGAAGGATGTAGGTTGACCCAGGTGTCAGACGAGGAGCTGTTCTCAGAAGAAAAGGAGGAGGGGAAAATGGTGTTCATGATGAGTGTAGAAATATGGCTAAGAGTGGCTCACAAACAAATAGCGCAGAAAATTGCGATGGCACTTGAGGCACCTGCATGCACCCCAGTCCCTTTCTTTAAGGAGGATATGTCAAAGGTGCCCAAATCATTATGGACCATTAGCCCTTATGACGTAGGATGCATAAAAAGCATAGGGGGTGTACGGATAAAATTGAAAAAAGGTGCCATACTACCAAGAGTAAAGCAGTACCCATTGTCAAAAGAGGCAGATGAGGGCATATATGAAACTATAACGGCCCTTATAAACAATGGCATATTGGTCCCCTCAGAATCACCATGTAACACGGCTGTGTACCCAGTGCGCAAGGCTAAAGGGGGGTCTTGGCGCTTCATACAGGACCTCAGGCCCTTGAACAACATAGTAGAAGCAGAATATCCAGTAACAGCAAACCCGGCCACAATATTGTGTGGCATTCCAGCAGAAGCATCACGATTTACAGTAATAGACCTTAAAAATGCATTTTTCTCAATACCATTACACCCCGACTCACAAGATTTGACAAGTTTCACTTACCGAAATACAAAATGGAAACATACCAGGTTACCACAGGGGTATTGTGAATCACCCTCAATTTTCAATAGAGTAATACAGATGGATTTGGGTAACGTTGAGGTGGAAAGCACAGTGTTACAGTATGTGGATGACATAATAATTTGCAGTATAAACGAAAGTAAATGCAGAGAGGACTCCTTAAAAATGTTGACTACATTGGCTGAAAAGGGGTACAAGGTAGACATGGAAAAAATACAATACTGTCAGGAACAGGTACTTTACATTGGCCAACTGATATCCCAACATGGAAGAAAGATTGCACCACAAAGAGCACAGGCCATCTCAAGCACTCCCATGCCACAGACTGTGAGAGAACTGCAGCAATTTCTGGGGCTGTGCAACTACTGTAGAGCATGGGTATTTGATTACAGTTCATACATAGGACCCCTGCTTGAGGGTTTGAAGGAAGCAAATAAAGGGGAGAAAAAGTTGGGGTGGACTATGGAAATGAGGGAGGCATTTGACGAATTGAAGGACGCGATATCAACAGCTCCAGTACTGGCATCCCCAGACTATGAGCGACGCTTTTTTATATTTTCACATTGCGACTCAGCAGTAATGAAAGCAGTATTGGCCCAAAAAACAAGCATGGGCTATAAACCAGTAGCATTTTACAGCGGTCACTTAGACCCCGTGATGTTAGGCCACTTCCCTTGCGAACAAGGTCTCGCTGCAGCTGCTTTTGCAGTAGAAAAAGCATCAGCAATAACCATGGGGTGTCCAACTACACTGTTTGTGGAACATGCACTATTTGCAATATTGAATAAACCCAAGTCCACACTAACGACACAAAGGGCATCAGGTTATGAGATCATTTTGTCTAGGGCTGAACTAGCGATTGTTAGATGTAGCACTGTTAACCCTGCAAGATTCCTAGCAGAAATAATTGAGGAGGGAGATTACGCCCACGACTGCACCCAACTAAATGAAATATATTCATGCACTAGAAAAGTTGAAGAAAATGCACTAGAGGGAGGTGAGCTTTTGTTTATTGATGGGTCATCAACTATTGATCAAGGAGATAGGATACGGAGGACTGGGGCAGCAGTGGTAAAAATGATGGAGGCGCCGGTGTGTGTGGCTATGAAGTGTGTACAGTTATTACAGCATTACTCTGCTCAAGCCGCAGAACTAGTTGCACTAATATTGGCATTAAAGGAAAGTTTTAACAAACGTGTAACAATATATTCCGACAGTGCATATGTTACATCCACTGTCCACTCAGGGCTATCAAAATGGAGAAGAAGAGGGTTTAGGAGAGCTGATGGCACTCCAGTGCAACATGCCCTCTTGTTGGCTGAATTAATTGAAGTAATAAACGACCCCCAAGAGCTAGCCCTAGTAAAATGCACCGCACACACCAATGGTGAAGACCACGTCTCAAAAGGGAATGCAGCAGCAGATGCACATGCGAAATATGCTGCATACTTTGGTGAGATATGGAACCCCACAGAGTCACAGAGAGGGAGAGGGAGGGGAATGGCTAGGGAGATGTTAATAAGAGAAGGGTACACCCATCTCCCAGCCACACAGATTATGGAATTACAAGCGGCTGCACCAATGGCCGAAAAGGAAATATGGATAAAAAGAGGATGTACAATGTCACCAACCGACGCACTATGGTGCCAGGGTGGTACTGGGAAAGTTGTAATACCGTTGGCACTTTTAAATACCGCCCTGAGCCAATTACATCACCCAGCCCATACAGGCAAGGAAATAATTGCAGCACGAATTAGAGAAGATTGGTTCTGTCCCGAGTTAAATTCTCATGTGTCAAATTTTATCAGCAATTGTCTCACATGCCAACAGTTTATGGCCGGTCATACCCTAAAAGTGATAAGAGGTACCATACCCCAGCCAGAAGGACCTTTTCGGCACCTTCACATTGACTATGTTGATATGATCAACATATGTCAAGGTAATAGGTATATGATTGTAGTAGTATGCCCATTTTCTAGGTGGATTGAAGCAGGGCCCTGTTCACACCCAGATGCATTTAGAGCAGCCAAATTCCTAGTAAGGGAGGTCTTCCCCAGGTGGGGAGTGTGCGAGGTGTTAAGATCAGACAATGGCCCGCATTTCGCAAACGAAATGTTCCAACATATCACAGCCCTGCTGAGCATAAAGCACAAATTTGCATGTGCATATCACCCACAGGCTAACGGTGTATGTGAACGCCTGAATGGCTTATTGAAGGAGGCAATTGCAAAGATACAACAAACAACAAAGAAAAGTTGGTTGTATTGCCTTCCGTTAGCCCTATTCGAACTAAGGAACAGGCCAGGGTCCGACCACCACCTCACCCCACATGAGGTGGTTACTGGACGTCAAATGCGCCTTCCCCTAACGCCAACGTCAAGGACATTCACTGACCACGAAAGTTCAGCGAGTGTACTAGGTGATGAAATGTATCAATATGTGTCGTCTTTGATTACTAGTGTTGTGTTTGTGTCTCAACAGCTCGAGCGCACGCGGGGCGGGTCCACCAGAAATAAAGAAGAAGGCGCCAGTACAGAATTAGAAAAAGAGAACTTGTGCAAACTTTCCAAAGGTGACCACGTGCTACTTCGCAATTTCAATAGGAAGTGGAACGACAAAAGGTTCACCGGCCCACATCTGGTAGAAGACGTATCACCAAGAGCAGTAAAACTAAAGGACAAGCGTGCCTGGAACCACCTACATGATGTAAAGATATACAAACTGCAGGCCCGCCCCAGCGCCAACGACAGGTCCATTGGAAGAACAGCAACAACATCCCCGACAGCGGAAGGAAGTTCCACCACAGACAACGACCCAATTGTTCCCTTACCGTGTCACTACCCAGCTACCCCAGAGACAACAACTGACGAAGAAAGGGGTGATCCCTACACTGCCCACCCCATGGTCACACGTTCAAAGAGTAAAAATACTTCCGCCATCTGAGCGCAAAAAAAAAAAAAACCCCGCCCATTGACTCCCAAGGACAGTTGTAACTTAAACTGAAAGCCACTGGCCGCACAAATACACATGTAAACACGTGAATGTTCTCTTTTTTCTCTCGCACATACAGGAACTGCGTATTATTGTATAATTGCAACTTAAACTGAATGTTCTCTCGCACAAATACACATGTAAACACGTGAATGTTCTCTTTTTTCTCTCGCACATACAGGAACTGCGTATTATTGTATTGTTAAGTAGAGAGCTAATTAACAAGTCCACTGTCCAGGCGTAGATGGTACTCCCAGACGATAATTACCCAGAAGAATTGTCACACCAATTTGTATACGAAATAAAAAGGCCAACATACCTAAAAAGAAGAAGGGTACGTGTCTACTACACAGCCTTCCTCCTGGCCATAGAATATTACATGCCCCACCTCCGCCCATACTTGCCGGTCCTAAGAGACCGATCACTTAGAGTAGCGTGGGAGCAGCTCTTCGCCTGGGCACTGAATGACTATTTGATAGGGAGAGCTTAAATAAAACAAAACTAACATCTAAAAACGAGCATTTCTGAGAATGTTTAGGCGGGCAACTTTAACGTCGCAAGAATACGCTGCCAGGACTGCAGCAAGGTAAGAGCAAAAATGCCGGTGAGATTAGCAGTTGTAATAAAAATAATAGGGATTTTGATGATCACCGGATTTTTGGCTGCCTCTGTCTGGCAGTACAGCTGTGCTATCAATTTTATTGCTGCACCCAAACCTAATATACCCCCGTTCCTTGCTGCAACAGGTGTTACGTCAGGTGGTAGTAGTAACATTGCACCCAAGCAAAATAGAGTTAAACGCAGCACATACTCAGACAATAAAGGTATTGATAATTATGTACAAGATTCAGCACACGTCACAAACAACATATGGTACCAACACATGACCCGCATTGGTAAGCAGACAACTGAGGATAGCTGCTACGTCTGCTCATTAATACCATACGCCATGAGTGCTTCACGAACATTTGTTGCCACAGAAATAAATGAGAAGATAGCGCAGTGCATAATATACTTGGCACTGTTCCAGACGAAAGGAAGATTCCAAGGAACTGTAGTGCACATGACATGGAAAACACGAGACTCATACCCATATGAAAACAACTTCCTCAAGACCTACTTGAGTTATCACAAGACCAGTTTACATGCTGAAGCATTCAAATATATAACAAGTGGCCCTGCAAAAGGAGAAACACAGAAAGTAACACTGCAGTATCTACCATGTGATTGGTACGCCACTGAAGTTCCGGGTAAACAAGGATGCTGGGAGAGGCCGCTACTGACGATAACAGGAAAGGTGTATCTGGACAACAGCTGGGAGATAGGAGTGATTGGCAGCAACATGGTAACAAAAGAAACTATCTCAACCATCGAGACACACAATCACCGATGTTGGACGACGTGGATCAAGTATGTACCAATGCTCACGTGGGTAGAAGAAGATGAAGACCCAATAATGATACTACCGTTGACTGCGCCCAAGGTATGCTACCAGCATAAAGGAGAGGTGGACGTAGGATATAACACCAATTGTGCAAGTGTGACGGAGTTACCTGAGGGGGGAGCGGGAACAGCAGTAATAATGGACCATTATTGGGCCTGTGGAGAAAAGGCATACCATACACTGCCTCCCCTGTGGAATGGTGTGTGCACAATGGTACACGTCAATGTACCATCACTAGTGGTACCTAAGAAGCACGTCAATGTGGCGAAATTTCCTAGAATGGATGAAGGGGATAAGAGAAGAAAGAGATCTGCACCACTTCAGGATGAGCAAGGGAACAGGACCAACAGCAATGACACTGTCCTAAATAGAAGAAAAAGACAAGGAGAGCCGCTGACAGGAAATTACCTGTGGGGAAGGTCGGAAACGGCACTAACATCAATACCGCCAGAACACAGACTATTTAGCAGAGCAGCAATGTTCTTCTCCTCAATAATACACCCGGGACTACAGGCTTACGCAAACGCAAAATGGCTCCAAATAACTAGATGGGAACTAATGATGACCATCAATTCTACAGTAAATGGGTTCAACGCAATAAAAGAGGAGCTGCGAGCTGTAAGGATGGTAGCACTCCAGAACAGATATGTATTGGACCTTCTCACAGCAATGGAAGGAGGAGTTTGTGCAAAGATAGGACAATCATGCTGCACGTTCATACCTGCCAATGATGCTGACAATGGTACACTGACAGAAGCAGTTTCGCAATTGCCCCAGATGCACTCCAAAATGATGGATGAAAGCAACGGTGTGAACAAGGATAAGAGCTGGTTTTCACTATTATGGTCATGGATGCCATCCTGGCTGTCAGATGGACTGAAAATAATAGTGGGCTGTACTATATTGGCTGGAGCTACCCTGATCATAATTAGATTTTGGAAGGCACGGAAGGCACGCACTACTGACGAGTTGCTGGAAATGGTGGGAATGCACCCCTTGATGCCAGCAGATGACGGCCAGCATACAGGTGTAATAATACAGGAGAGGGAGAAGCTGCGCACCCAAATAATCACCAACCATCTAGACCCACCATCAGTGAAGATCGAGAACCCAAGAAACCCCAGGAGCTACATAGGAAGATGGGTATACTGTACTCCTGGAGGTACCTGTGAATATATGTATTGGTCCTTTGAAGATCATGTAAACCATTATGGACATCTCGGAGGAATAACTAAGATATGGCGAGTAAGAGGAGATAACGAGAAGGATATGTTTGTGGTCGACAAGTCGACCAGAGGGGGGACTGAAGTGGGAGAATGGAAGACCAGGCTCCCGTCCTTCGCCTCTCGCGCTTGGCCTAGAGGGTCACGACCCAGACACCCGCCACGAGAAGAGTCTGTCCATTTACCAGACGACCAGATACCCTGGTACAGGAACATACGGATGTGTCCATCTGCCTGCCCAGCAGCCCGCACTGGCCATGCCGACACCTGCGGCACGGATCAACTAGACTAAAATCTACACGTCGTTAGAGATGCCATGACGACCTAGACAACGGGAAGCACATCTGTACAAATGTACACACTGGACATTCCCACACCAACCTACACGAAGAATATACTCAGTGCTATGACGTAGGCGACAGGCATATTCACGGACGTGCATCTTTATTATTTTTACATAGGCTTTCAGAATGCAGAAACGCAAGACGCGTCATGAACTCTTCTACTAGCTTGCTCACGCTTCTCTTGAAACCAGTTACCGCCATGAGAAGTATAATGAAGACACAATACTGGTCATGAAATTATATGCTCCTATAACCTAAAGCACCTGTGCACCAAACGGACAACTTATGCACCAGGCCCAAGTAGGCCTCAAACAAGAGCTCCCGTGGACATTAACAAGGCAAGAGTCAGTTGCTGATCCTGCAGAATGAGCTCGGCGAAGCAACCAGCCAAGGTCGCAATGTTGCAAACCCACATTCCAAGAGCAAATCATCAAAGGCACGATGTTGCAACCTCGTACTCCGCGCACCAACGTTAAAGTCACACCGACAAATTAAACCAGACGCGCAGTAGAAAAACAATATTAATTGTGCAGAATTCTGCCTCTTTCACGGTCCCTCCCCACGTGACCAAGCCGAACCTGACGAGATGCCAAACCCAGGAGAACAGAGGCGTCTGGATCCCTCGCTACGAGACACTGGCAGATACACTTGAAAGGCTCAATGGACATCTGCAACAGTGGGAGCGGTCCCCCGTCCAGCTATGAATAAGTCCTCACATTGTCTGCATGTACCCATAGTGAAACATTGTTGCAACTTACAGGTACACCGAGAGCTGGGAACGACGGTGGTCCCAGGCTGGGAAGCTCACGGGTGCACCAATCAGAACATGGGGCTCTTATCACTGACGCCAGCACATTTAGCCAATCCTCAGGAGTCTTCATGTAACAATTCTCATGTATCTAATTGTAGGGACAACCCAGATATACCACCTGACTACACCTTGTCCACTAATATCATTCTCTATATGTGTGCTATACTAACCCTACCACTCGAACACCCAATTAAGAGTGGCGATAGGTTTTTTGTTAACTTTCTGAAGTGACTCAAGTAGCGCGTCATAATACAGTAAAAAGGGCCTGCGAGCCCCACGATTGTGTGTGTGTCAGGACGAACGCGTACGCTCCTTGACCCATCCCTGCCGTTTTGTCTAATAAACAGCAGAGTCACCTTGCTCCTTGTGTGCGTCTCATACTCTATCTCATCTCATCTGGGATATACACGGGAGGAGTTGGGGCCTCCCTGCCTGGAGGTCCGCGGACGGCCCGGCCGACCCCGGCAGAATTTCCCCCCGACACAGGCATGAGGGACCGTAAAACCCAGTACGGTCTGAGCTGCCAGTCATGAAGCCTCCAGAACACCCCTCAGGGCCTGATTGAGCACATTGTGCTTTGAATGTGCCTTAAACTATTATTCAGTGTGTCAAATCATCACGGCCAGGCCCCACCAGATTAGCTAAGTGGGCCTGGGCGTACACATAATACACAACAGTGCACCTTCAAGATTGTGCCAGTTGAACATAACAGGCGCAAAGCGGAACTCTCACCAGCATTGACGTCAATCAACTACATATTAGTCAGTCAACAAAAAAGCTGCATGTGTAATGAACACTTTCACACACACATAAGTGAGTAGCCGCAATGTTGCACCACACAAAGTTGAAGCTGCTTGCATATATACAGGTGAAAGTATTCAAAACACCCATTTTCCTATACACCTGTATTGTGAACATGAACAGCAACCAATACAGCAAAGCAAGCAGCTATAATGCTGCTTGCTTTGATGTATGTGAAAGTGCACACATACACACGTGCAGGCAGCTCCACAGTCATTACAACCCGATTGTCAGGCTATAGTCAATCTGCAGCCTTTATCGGTTAGTATAGGCCGCAGATTGACCTATACTGAGTACATGTGTCACAGGATGCACCTGTGCCTGTGTCTTTCATGACAGTGAAGGGATGACAATCTGACCATACATGCCAGGTCACTTTCACATTGCATCAGTGAGTAGGCATGTAGAATGGTGTAACATAGCTCAGAAGAGGGTTGGTGCAGTGCAAAGCATGTGCACGTTATCGACTATCTACATCAACAAATACATTATGATGTCTAACAATAAACAAGAATGCAGTGTAAGTGCAAGGTCAAGCATCACGTGCAATGTGCATGCAATGGGTTGCATGGATATAGCCGTCCCCACCCCCTTAGTGAAAATGCAGGGAGGCATTGCATGGCAGTGAAAGGTTGACCAGATAACTGTGTATTGGCAGACAGTATTGAGTAGCGTCAATTGCATCATCTGAGTCAACTGACAACACAGCCAATGAGAATGGGACAGTGAGCAGGACACATGATGAAACCTCTGTAGTACACCCATTTGTGCGGAAGGCACTACACCAGTTTGACAGAGTCAGGGGGCCTGAGACAGGGGGAGGCCTGTGCCCCACACAGACTATGACACCGTAAACATGTGCATGATGCCGGACTGAGCCACAGTGAGCATGTAATGGATGATGAAATGCCATGAAATGTATGTCATCCTCGACACATACTACAATGATCATCCTGCAAAGGACACATAGGGGCATGCATGTAATGCACATGGAGCATGAATGGGCACTCATGTCCCTACGGAGCATCTGCCATCTGCACAGTCCGAGTGAGACACCCTACATCAAGGACATAGGATGTACTCCACAGTATGTGTCTGGCAGGTTGGCAGGGGGGAGTGTGCATGTACACAGTAGCCATGAACAAGCCATTGCAGTAGTCCAACATGTTACCCACCAGCGCAATGGTGTAATAGTGGTGCAGGGGGGTGGAGGGGCAAGGGAGAATGCCTACGTGGAGTACCAGCATGCAGGCAGAAGACACATGCACGTCAGTCATGTGATGACATAGTCCGAGTGCTGAGTGGGAAGACACCCCAGGCTACATGCAGAATGGCCAGTGAGCTGGAACATGGACCGGAGAGGTAGCCGGGTGACTAGCATGTGAGTAGGGTGCATGTGTGGTGATCCTTGTCTGCACTACATGTCAAGCATGTTGCACAGCTGGCACGCATTAGTGAAGCATTGCATGACTTGCACATGAGAACCATGTACACATAGCATGTAATGGCAGTCAAGCACAACACATCACACAAGCAAACCACACATGGCCTGGACAAACACTCAAAAACACTCACTGGATGGGGCATCAAAATCCAGCATCTCTCCCACTCCTTCGACCAATTCTGCCGGTATGAACTCTGCAGCGATCAACTCGGGCGGAGTGAGGTCTTCCTCCTGAGGTGGTGGCCCACCGCCAGTCACCCCAGTCATAGCATAATTGGAGGCACACTTTAGTTTAGCACAGCGTCGGAGGTCATCCCAATGCTCTTTGCACACCTGAGCTGTGCGCACCACATGTCTGAATGCACTAACACTCTCCGCAACGCGCTTCCAGTGGTCCCAATGCTGGGCAGCCGTAGTGTGACAATTTGGGCCCACTAGCATATCATGTTCGTGTTCCGACACATAGCGCACAAGGAAGTCCAGTTCCTGCTTGCCGAAAGGCTTCTTCCTCGACGTGCCAGAAGCCGGAGCCATGTGTGGGGTCCCAGCCTCTTGTGCAAGTGCAACCTCCCTCCTCTTGGGCAGTGATCCGGACACTGACTGGCAAATGCCACCCTGATCAATAGGGGCAGTGGCGCTGGTGGATTGAACCAAGGGAGTGGCAGGTGGAACTGGGACGGAAGCCCTGACTTGCGTCAGTAGCTGCTGGGTGCCCTTGACTGGACCCTGCGCATCACCCTCCGCTGTGACAAGGTCATTGATTGGGACTGTCCTGGATGGTAGACTCACAGCCGGGGTGGTGTCGGCTGCATCTGCCCATGCACTTGCCAACACCCGGCAGTTCGGAGCAGCAGATGACAATACTGCCCCAGGGACATGTGCCTCGGTCAGGGCAGCCCTGCGTGCACTTACCATGTGCCTCCTGGAAATCATCCTGGGACTCTTCAGGTGCCAATGTAACATGCGCCGGCTGACCCTGAGCCTGGGTGGTGGTGGACACAGCTGCACCTGCAGCTACCACTACCCTTGGGCCTGTGGCAGTCGATGAAACATACATGGGCACCAGTGCCAGATGCAAGAGCTGCATCTCCTGGAACCACAGGGGGTGGTGGCATGACTGCACCAACACATAGAAGAACATCCTGCCGAAGTGGCGCACCCCTGCCTCTTCCCCCTCTGTAGCCACGCTGGACACCCTGGAGTCCCCCTACTCCCTGGTCACCCCTGCCACGTCCCTGACCATGCCTGCCACATGGAGAAAGCCCAGCTGAGGCACCCCTCGCCTTTCGTGGCCTCCCAACCATGGCACAGATGTAGTAGTGCTGGCACAGATGTAGTAGTAGTGCCAATGGGAGGTGTACACGACAATTGTCCTGGGCAATTGGGGTGAAGGGGGAGGGGTACAGGATGTTAACAGCACCCCTGTGCACCTGCAAGGCTGTATGTGACCCCGGTGATGAAGTGACGGGTCACGCAATGTTCAGGCACCCCAAAACTGCAGTAAAACCGTGCACACAACCCCAGTTAGCCCACGTGTGTGGAATTAACCTCCCGCAGTAAGCGGTGGCATCACTCCGTATCAAGCTAGCCACGCGACAACACATGGAAGGCCACGATCCTGCTCAGAAGGCCATTTTCCTGGCCACCACAGCCCCGAGCCCACTTCAAAAGCCACCTTCTGCTGCCTGCCTGCCTGCTGGCCACGTGCCCTGCTATTTGGTGCCTGCACATCAGCCATCTGCAGGGGTGTAGTTGCTGTGACTGCCCCTGCTGGAACAGAAGACTCACACGTGCACTTCCATCACTCCACAGCCCAGCACCAGGACGCAGTTGCCCACCCACACCTGCCTCAGGGGTTGCCATGTCGGGGGAAACACCATCAGAGACCACTGGCAACCCCCAGCCAGAGAGGCAGAGGGCTGCCAGCTTCACACCAGGAGAGGTTGGCACCCTGGTGGAGCAAGTCCTGTTGCATTATGATGCCCTCTTTGGAAGAACACGCGCCGACAAGGATAGATGGAGAAGGATCTGGATGGACATCGTGGTTGCCATTAACGCGGAGGGGGTGGCAAACTACGACCTACCACACATCCGTAAGCGCTCGGAGGACTTCAGGTCCAGGACCCTCAGGAAGGCCTGGCGCCTCTTGGATGTAGCGGATGAAGAAGGTTGCCAGGTCCGCCTTACCAACGACCAGATGAGGGTCCTGGAACGCATACGCCCAGTGCTTCACCTCCAGGTCCTTGAGAGGCAGACCCATCCGGAGTCGAGCTGTAAGTGTCCATGTGTACTGATTGGATGCAGTGCATGTTGAGGTGTGCCAGGAGTGTGCAACATGGACATATGTCTGTAAAGGCCCATGTATGGATGTGTATGTGCAGGGACATGAGCCTGCCGCATGTGAGTCCAGTCATGCACATCAATGGTGTATGTGTTCCAAAGCATGATGCACAAATGCATGTGGAGACGCACACATGTTAGCATTTCAGTGTATGTACTATGCCATGGTTGGGGTGTGACACATGGATGCTGGTTCCACCTTCATGCACGTGCACGGTGTACATGTGCATGTGTTTGTGTTTGACATGTGTGCGACTGTGATACGCCATGGATGCATCTGATACAGACATGTAGTGATCCAAATGGCAGATGTGACATAGTTGCCGGTGATTGCACTGTGACAGGCTGTGGAGATGTACAGATGCATGTCTGTCTGGTGGTGTGTGTGCATTTGTTTGGCACTCCCCGTGTTGTTTTTGATGCCAGGCTGACCTTTGGATGTTCATGCTGTTGTGTGTGTATGGATACTGCTGCCTGATGCACCATTCCTGTCAATTTGTGCATGTGTGTGCGTTCAAATGATATGTGTGTTGGGGAGTGTTATGCCGTCTGTGAAGTTTGACACTGCCACTCATGTGCAACTATAATGTGTGTATACAACCATTGTACAGTGCCCTGATGCCTGTGTTCTGTCTCTCCCTGTCCGCAGCGTCAACTGATGAAGAGGGCGGAGACAGTGCTGTGGAGCACAGTGGCAGGGATCCCACCGCCAGCCGGAGACGAAGGGCCCAGATTCCCTCCCGGGTAGTCATCTCTTCGGGGAGTGAGGAGTTTGGAGGTGGACTCATCGGCAGCAGTATGGGCAGCTGAGCCCCCACAGGGGCCTATGGAGGAAGATGGCACGGAGTCATCCAGGTTGGTGGGGGGTTTGGTTGAGGAGGAGGGCGTGGAAGTCCCACAGATGGGGCTTGGACGGGGGATTCCACTGGTGCTAGTGGTGCAGTCCAGGCGCAGGGTAGGAGGCAGCACAGGTCGCCGCGGAGGTGCCTGTGTGTAATCCTGTCCCCAATCCTGTGACTGCATCATCCGGCACCAGCAGGGATGCCTCCGTCCAGACCCATTTTCAGGGAGGGGATGCGTGCACAACAACTGGCCTTCCTCTCCCTGCGGACGTTACAATCTGGGACCGTATTGAGCCTGTCCTAGCTGGTGCGGCGTTGTGCCAACGTGGGATTCGGGATGATGTGCATGATTCTCGTCAGGACAATGCACGTCATTTCAGATCCCTCATTGGCGGCATCGACCTACTAGGACAGGTCGTCAGCACTGGGTTCATCCGTGTGCTGGAACTCCTTGCAACGCCCTCCTCAACTGAACCTCCTATGTGCCAGTCATCCTCCGTGCCATCTTCCAGCCCAAGTATCACCTGGGCCTCATGTGGAGCTGCCCCTGAGCCAGCGGCCAGGCTGGTGGAGGACACATCCCTGCCACAGTCGGGAGTCGGGAGTCGGAGGTCCAGCAGGGGTGGCCACCCCGCCAACTGGACCCCAGCAGATGGAGGATGTACAGGCATCATCAAGCAGGGCACGTGCACAGCGGCCCCAGAGGATTCCATCAGCCTGGAGGCCATCATGGTGCCAGAGGCATTTGCATTGGAGGCAGCAGCAGGCTCAGCGTGGGAGTGATCAAGGCTCGGGGATGTCAACATCCCACGGGCAGGCATCGGCCGGAGGGAAGGAGGACCCAGTATTGGGAGTGTCTTCCGTGTAGCAGCAGTTGGGCCAGCAAATACATGCGGAGCGGCAGCGGGCAGAGGAGGTACAGCTCACAATGGTCAGGTCGGAAAACTCCATGCCCCGGGCGTTTGAGGTGGGCTGAATACCTCAAGGCAACTCACAGGGAGTAGGAGGAGGCCAGGGAAGAGGCACGCCTCCGGAACATCGACGTGGAGTTCAATGATGCCCTGGCCAAGAACATCAAATAGTGAGCCGTTGGACTAGCCCGCCGCCTTTGTACATAGATCTTTAGGCTTAGGTTTCCTTTGTTTTATATATTTTTTTGGAGATCATGGACTTTGCTCCACTTTATGTATATAGTTTTTTATTGATAGGATTTTTGGTAGGTTTCCTTTTGTTTTGGGATCATGGACCCTTTGGAGTTGCATTGTAAATAGTTCAAGACTTGTACATACTTTCGTTATTTCAACTTCCCATGGATCAATGGTTTTTATTTTTTATTTTTTATTTCCTTTATATGTACATTGCGATGGACCACTTTTCAGTTTTCATGTCGTAGATTTTAGATTTTAATTGGATTTTCCTTTTTTTTGGTATTGCTTTCATTTTTTCTTAATTTACAAGTTTGATTTTCATTATGTTATTTCATAATGTTTTTTAATACATTTCATATATCTTCATTATTGGTGTTGTGTACTCTCATTGGTTTTGTGCATGTCTCTATGAGCTTTGCCTCAGTCATGTGTTGTCACTGTGTGGCTCAGTTGTACATTTAAGCATGGCCATGCTGGTTCTTTTAAGATTCTCATTGCATGGGTAATTTGGGAGTGGGTGCAGTGGATGGTTGCGTGCTTGTACAGGGGGCAGGGGGGATTTGGGTTGGCATTAGGGCCATGGGTCTGTTTTGTTATGACATGGTGTTTGATGGGCAATGAGTCGGGCCTGCTGGCAGGTGCCCGTCAATGTGGGGAGTATGGGGGGAGGGTGGGTGGGCGTTAGACATGAGTCGGGGCCTGGTAGCAGGTGCCCGTCAATGGGGGATGGGCGGGTGGGTGGGGGGACATGAGTCGAGGCCTGCTGGCAGGTGCCCGTCAATGGGGTGTTGGTGGGATGGTGGGGGGACATGAGTCGGGGCCTGCTGGCAGGTGCCTGTCATGGGTAGGTGGACATGAGTCTGGACCTGCTGGCAGCTGCCCATCAATGGGGGGTAGTAGGGGGGATATGAGTCGGGGCCTGTTGGCAGATGCCCGTCAATGGTGGGTGGGTGGTTGGGGTGGGGGACATGAGTTTGGGCCTGCTGGCAAATGCCCGTCAATTTTCAGTGGGGGGACATGAGTCGAAGCCTGCTGGCAGGTGCCCGTCAATGGGGTGTGGGTGGGGGGACATGAGTCGGGGCCTGCTGGAAGGTGCCCGTCAATGGGGGGTGGGTGGATGGGTGGACATGGGTCGGGCCTCCCAAGTGCATGGTGACATGTGGCCTGCCTGCGGGGCATGCCCAGGGGTGATGGGCTGCCTGTGGGGCATGCCCAGGGGTGATGGGCTGCTTGCAGGGCATGCCCAGGGGTGAAGGGCTGCCTGCGGGGCATGGTCAGGGTGGATGGGCCATTCTATTAATTACCCCCTAAATTGGAAGAGAAGAACATTTATGAAAAAGTGCATGAGTACACATTGCATGTGAATGCTAATATCACACTCTTACAAGAACAAAAAGGTTCTTTTAAGAGCCAACATCAAAGACTACCAACAAATGTCATTAACCATAACGTCCCTTTCACAAAGTTTTTTGTCTGAATGTCATAGGATTTTATTAGTTCAACCTAACAATGCCCCTTTAATAAAGTGTTTCTTTGATGTCATGGGTGTTAGTCCTTGCAGTGGACAGTGGTAGCGCGAGTTACGGTTGCTTAGCTTACCATAACTTGCGAATTTCTGGGGGTTTTCGGTTTTACATGTAACTATAATGTCCTTGTGCAACGTTTGTCCATTGAATTCAATAGGTTTTTACTAGTGGAACTTAACCATAACGTCCCTTTTACAAAGTTTTTTGTTAGTGATATATTTGTCAGTGATTTGCATAGGTTTTTAGTAGGGCACTTTAAGCATAATGTTCCTTTAGCATAGTTTTTCCAGTAAAGGTGATAGGGTTTTAGTACTGCTACTTTACCGTAGCGTCCCTTTTACAATGTTTTTGTTCACTGAATTTCATAGTTTTTTACTAGGATACTGTTAGTTTGTATAGATGTACTGTACAGCCTACTGAAACTGGTGGCTCCATACTAATAGCCACAGTGGTTGCAAACAGTGCATCAGTTCGCGGACATCGGATAGCATCCAACCTGCCGAGAAAGGGAGGGGTGGTCGTACATAGTGGTACCATGCAGCAAAGACAAGAAAGATATACAAACAGCAGCAAGTACGTGAATTGGAAGGGAAAATGCAGTAGGTGTACAAACTCTGTACTTTTGAAACAAACAGCGAAAAGGCATAGTGTATGCCTCATAATGGAATGCACCAACAAGAGAAGTAACGTCTGCCTTCAACAATCTTAATGCACAGCTGCTGCACACACAAACAAAGAACAAAGAGGCAGAGTTAGGTCTGCAAAGTAGTGAGAGCAGAACATCACTGCAACGTGGTAAGTACACCAACGTTTACCTTATAATTGCACAGGTATTGCAGTGTACAATGGTAGGAAAGCATGATGTTTTCTTTTTGTGCGCAGCAATGGCAACCAACCTAGAATGGCTGGAAGAGAATTTCCCACATGAAGAAATGAGTGAGGATGATAACCCCATTGGTAGGCACCGCAGTGTGAAAAGTAAAAGAATTACTGCAATCGCAAGCACCCTAGAATGGCTGGAAGAACATTTTCTGCATGACAAAATGAGCGAACATAGTAACCCAATAGGTAGGGAACGCGGTGTGAAAAGTAACCCAATTAAAATATATTGCTTCATGTATACCAAACACATTTGTTTTTCGTTAACAGAACATACGGGAATAGAAAGGAGTACACCACAAGCAGCACTTCTTCACAACAACATACGGCCACAGGAACTGAAAGGAAATTCTGTAAATACCAAACTAGACCCCCTGGATGCTAAAATGGATGAATTGCTGAACAATTCTGGTGCCTTGAAAGATTTCATACAAGGACATATTGGGGGACATTCCGAGGTTGGAGGTAAGGGAAAAACAATGCTGGTAAAGGATTACCGGCATCCCTTACCGCTACAGGCTATTCTGACCAACCAGACCGCTATTTACGGCACCGTAATGTACGATGCCGTAAATATCGGTCTAGGGTCGCCCGCGCGACACACCATGCCGATATTAGCGGCATGCCATAAACTTGAGCTGATCCCAAGTAATGCGGACATGCAAATAACGGCCTCCTGAAGCCTGAAAAGTACCTTACAGGCATGGAGTAAATACCGGCATGTCAGAGAAGGTGTTAAGAACCCTGAGCAGTGTTTCCAAGAGCCACAGGTGCACACAATCAGCACAGGTGGAGGCAATGGAGTCTGGCACAGCATAAAAGGAGCACGCCCACACACCACACCCCCTCCCACATCAAGATGATACCAGTAGTAGGAGCATTACTGGAGCTGGACACCCTGCTTGCAAGGCAGCAACAACAACAACAGCAACATCAACAACAACAACAACCACCGCCCCCACCACAGAGGATACACAGGAGGAGAAGGAGGGTAAGACAGGCCCAGCATGCCCCACCAGTGCAGCCACTGTTACCACGCCGGCAGCCCCCAATCCCTTGCATCACAGCCAGTCCTTTCAACCTAACCTCTGAGCAGATCCACACCCTGTACCGGCTTGACTGGGACACCATCACCACCATAGTGGACCTGATACACGACGACATAGTGAGCCTCATAGAAATACGCACCGCCACCCCCCTCTACTGAAGGTAGTGTCTGTGCTCCACTTCCCTGCCACAGACACCTACCAGCACACAGTGGGGCACATGCATGGCATATCACAACCCTTATTTTCCCGGATACTGAACCAAGTGCTGGATGCCCTCCTCAAGCACACAGGGGACTACATATCCCTACCACGGACTCCCCAGGAGATACTTGATACAAAAGTTGCCTTCCATGCACTGGCAGATTGCATAGGTGCCCTCGACTGCACCCACGTGAAGTTGGTGGTCCCGCATGCCATGGAGGTGGCGTATCGTAACCGCAAGCAATACCACTCCATCAACGTGCAGATGGTATGCAACGCGAGCAAGATCATTACACATTGCTGTGTCCGATATCCAGGATGAACTCATGACTCTTTGGTCCTGCGGAACTCCACGCTACCACGCTATATGGAGCGACATGCTGGACGACGTGCCTGGCTGCTTGGTGAGTTGCCTGACTGGCCCATGGCAGTGCATCGGGTTTATGAGGTGGGTGCCTGCATACTCCACCTGGGTGGGCAGGGGGGGAGATGCATACTCCACCTGGGTGGGAAGTGGGGGAGATGCATACTCCACCTGGGTGGGAAAGGAGGGAGATGCATACTCCACCTGGGTGGAAATGTTGACGCCAGTGCACGATGTGCACCTCACCGAACACTGTGCCCCAGAGCCAGTGAAATGGCACATGACTACCGAATCCCACAGTGATGAAGTAAGTTTGACACCTAACACTAAATGACTAACAGGTGACCAGGCCACATCCCACAACACATGCACCACTCATCGGCGGCCCTCACATATTGAAGTGGGAGAATGGAAAACCAGGCTCCCGTCCTTCACCTCTCGCGCTTGGCCTAGAGGGTCACGACCCAAACACCCGCCACGAGAAGAGTTTGCCCATTTACCAGACGACCAGGTACCCTGGTACAGGAACATACGGATGTGTCCATCTGCTTGCCCAGCAGCCCGCACTGGCCATGCCGACACCTGCGGCACGGATCAACTAGACTAAAATCTACACGTCGTTAGAGATGCCATGACGACCTAGACAACGGGAAGCACATCTGTACAAATATACACACTGGACATTCCCACACCAACCTACACGAAGAATATACTCAGTGCTATGACGTAGGCGACAGGCATATTCACGGACGTGCATCTTTATTATTTTTATATAGGCTTTCAGAATGCAGAAACGCAAGACGCGTCATGAACTTTTATTAGCTTGCTCACGCTTCTCTTTGAAATCAGGTACAACGATGAGAAATATAATAAAGACAATACCGATTATGGAATTATATGCTCCCATAACCTAAAGCACCTGTGCACCAAACGAACAACTTATGCACCGGGCCAAAGTAGGCCTCAAACAAGAGCTCCCGTGGACATCAACAAGACAAGAGTCAGTTGCTGATCCTACAGAATGAGCTTGGCGAAGCAACCAGCCAAGGTCGCAATGTTGCAAACCCACGTTCCAAGAGCAAATCATCAAAGGCACGATGTTGCAATCTCGCACTCCGCGCACCAACGTTAAAGTCACACCGACAAATTAAACCAGACGCACATTAGAAAAACAATATTAATTGTGCAGAATTATGCCTCTTTCACGGTCCCTCCCCACGTGATCAAGCCGAACCTGACGAGATGCCAAACCCTGGAGAACAGAGGCGTCTGGATCCCTCGCTAGGAGACACTGGCAGATACACTTGAAAGGCTCAATGGACATCTGCAACAGTGGGAACGGTACCTCGTCTAGCTATGAATAAGTCCTCACATTGTCTGCATGTACCCATAGTGAAACATTGTTGCAACTTACAGGTACACCGAGAGCTGGGAACGACGGTGGTCCCAGGCTGGGAAGCTCATGGGTGCACCAATCAGAACCTGGGGCTCTTATCACTGACGCCAGCACATTTAGCCAATCCTCAGGAGCCTTCATGTAACAATTTTCATGTATCTTATTGTAGGGACAACCCAGATATACCACCTGACTACACCTTATCCACTAATATCTTTCTCTATATGTGTGCTATACTAACCCTACCACTCGAACATCCAATTAAGAGTGGCGATAGGTTTTTTGTTAACTTTCTGAAATGACGCAAGTAGCGCGTCATAATACAGTAAAAAGGGCCTGCGAGCCCCACAATTGTGTGTGTGTCAGGACGAACGCGTGCGCTCCTTGACCCATCCCTGCCGTTTTGTCTAATAAACAGCAGAGTCACCTTGCTCCTTGTGTGCGTCTCATACTCTATCTCATCTTATCTGGGATACACACGGGAGGAGTTGGGGCCTCCCTGCCTGGAGGTCTGCGGACGGCCCGGCCGACCCCGGCAGAATTTCCCCCCGACAAGTTGGAGGCACTGCTGAGATCTGTTTAAGATCGACTTTTATTTTTACTTTTTCCAGGCACTCCCGTTGCGAGGAGGCCCGGCGGCGCGGCCCCCTCTGCCGTTGCCCCCTTCTGAGGACTACAGGACCATCGCGGAGCTGCGAGAAGACCGGACAGCGCAATCCGGATATTGGCCCTCGGGAGCCGGTTGAGAAGTATCCCGCCCGCGGTTGGCGAGTGTCCAGACGTGGTCCAGACGAGGGGAGGTGGCGAGCCGCTTGGAGGGGTGCACGCAGTCGAGCGGCCCTGCATCGAGAGAACTTGGTGAGCATGGCACACACAACGAGCAATGCGAAATTGTGAGGGAGGGGGGAGGAATTAAATAAGGGAGGAGGGAGGTGTTGCACAGGTGCGCGGCGAAGGGTTGACAATATAGTGTTGGCAATGGAATGAAAGGGAGTGAAAAGAGTGCGAGAGCAGTGACGTGAAAGAGGGGGCGGAGCACGAAACATCACGTGTGGTCGCTCGTAGACACTGATTGGCCTAAATCGCGACTAACGTGTAGGGGTGGGCGTGTGTGGTTTCCTACGATTTGGCATTTATTGATCAATGAGTAGATGAGGTTCCCTATTGTTCGAGCAAGAAACTCGATAGGTAGATGAGGTTTCCTATTGATCGAGCAAGAAACTCGATAGGTAGATGAGGTTTCCTATTGTTCGAGCAAGAAACTCGATAGGTAGATGACGTTTCCCTGTAGGGGGTAGCTAGTTGCATAGTTGCCAAATACGGAAGATAATTGGCTGGTTAAGCCCTCCTGTTGAGGGGCGTATCACACGCGAGGCGACGCAGCGTGTGCAGTCCAATTATATTATTGATGAGATTACCTTGTTCCAGGAGAGACAGGAAGACAGCTGTAGGGTTAGCGGGGATAAATTGCAAGTGTATTTTGAAACTAATAATGAGACTGTACTAGTAGCGTAGAGACATCGGTGACGTCACCAGTAGGGATTTTATAGGATATCACGAGCACAAGGAACATTGAGTTTTGAAAGTGGTGGGGAAGAGAAAAATAATGAGGGAGCGGATAAGAAGATAAACAATAAACGAGTGGATTGGAAGAGGAGAAGGGGAGAGGGGCGTGGCTGAGCACGGAGAACGCCAGCCACGGCAAATGTAAAAGGGGGAGGAGAACGAGGAATAAGGACGACTGTATAAGATCGTCGTAAGGGGTACGCAGCCACAGGGGGCTGCGTGCGCTTCGGCCGCAGGGGGCCGTAGGGGAAGGAATATACAATACAAAATTATACATATATATATATATTTGTGTTTTATTATTTCTTGTTCTTTTTATTATTATTGCATACTTTGTAAAGGATTGTCGTAAGTCCCCACACTTACGGGGCCAGGTAAACAATATAAGGTTGTAAATTGTAAACTGATAACGAAGGGAGGAGTAACAAGTAGGGCACAACTATGTCATTTGGGAAAGGGTCAGGAGGGTGGGGGAACACCCTCACTACCCCACTACAACACATATGCACAACACTGCCACCCCATAGGGAGAAATTAATTAAGTACAGCATAGAGTGGACCCAGGGGACGGATAACAAAATGTTAACACCATGGCCGCCTAATGGTAGTTTCGATCCATATGCCCAACATTCATTGCTAAACCATCTGCATAATACATACAAGGGGAAGAAGTTGGCGAGCCATATGGAGGTGTTTAACTTATGGAGGATGTTCCAGGGATCCCGACCAGGACCAAATGGAATGTTCTCTGTGGGAGAAACACCGGAAGTAAAGGAGATTATGAAGGAGGGAACGGATGGGGAAAAGGGGTGTGAAAGGAAAAAGAATGCGGAAAATGAAGGAGAGGGAAGAGAAAAGATTGACACTTTAGAAGACATAAAAAAGGGACCGAGCAACGAGATACCCATAACACCGGGAGTGAAAACTGAGAGAGAAGGGTTGTACCCTTTAAGAGAACTAGGAGAAATGGAAGGACAGTTAAGGGCGGCTGAAGGATACTCGAACCCGGCTTACAGCCCTCCACCATATGTGGCTCACAGGAAGATAGTGGGGGAGGGGAGGATTGGAGAAGAACAGATTGTAGAGATAGGACATGATGAGTGGGTAGCTGCACAGATATTATTAAAATTACGGGGCTCACTAACGGGAGAAGAAAGGGAGGTTGTAAAGAGAACAGGTGAGGATAGTAGAAGGGAGAGTGAGATGAAGGGGGAGGAGCTACTAACACACAGAGAAGAGATTTTGGAGGAAAAATTGGCAAAACTAAGGGATGAGCAGAATGAATTACTAACACAGCTTGAGAAGGGGGAAAAAGAGAGAGTGAGGAAAAGGAAAGAGGGTAAAAACGAATTGGACAAATTAAGGGAACGAAATGAGGAGCAAAGGATAGAAGATGGAAGGGTAAGAGCAGCAGCAGAAAGGGTGTCAAGAGTAGTATTGAGAGAAAAAAAGAAGGAAGAAGAGGAAAAGGAAAGGGAATTGGAAATATGGAGGAGGAGGGTAGTATCAGAGGCAGCTAAGAAATATGAAGAAGAGAAAGCAATAGAAAGAGAAAGGGTGAAATGGGAAAGAAAGAAAGAAGATGAAAGAATATTGGAACAGATGAGCAACAAAGTGATGGAAGAATTAAAAAGGAAAAGGGAGGAAAATAGTAGGGAAATGGAGGAGAGGAGTGATGGGGAAAGAGGAGGGAGAAATAAGGAGAGTGAAAAATGGGGGGATGTATATAGAAGTAGAGAAGTAGCGACAACATCAGCACCCGGGGGAACAGTTGATAACAAAGGAAGAGGAGAAATGGAGCGAATAGACTTAGAAACAGTAACAGTAAAAGGGAAAAGAACAGAGTGGGGGATACCATCTATGAATGATTTTTGCAGTGAGGAGGAAGAAGGAGTAGAAAGGGTAGGAAGAAAGAGTGAAAGGGAAAGCTTAGATAAGCTGTACCTCACTAGAACCAATATAGACTCGCCATGGATCCGTAAGAGAAGGGAGGAGCTGGAACAAAGTGAGGAGAGGGTGCAACAACTAGTGGAAAAACAAACCCATGAAACCACACCATCGCCATCTCCATCACGCCCTCCCCCATCGCACCCTACATGTTCAACAACCACACGCACGCTGCGCAAAATAAAGCTTGCGCCATTCATGGACGAAGTGACTCCCTATGCGTGCCGGCTTAGAGACCTCCCTAGCCGCAGGCAAGACAGACAGATAAGCATACCCATTTTAAGCACAGAGGATGACGAAAAAAGGGGAAGGGAAGGAGAGGTAGGTAGGAGGAGGGGTAGCAAGGAAGAATTTGATGTGGTAAGGGAAATAGGGGAGGAGGAGGGGTGTGAGGACTCAATATTATGGAACATACAGGGTGATACAGGACACAACTTAATGCCACTGTTGGAGAGAGGAGGGGTTAGACCGCAGTATGTACCATGGAAGCATACGGATAAAGAAAATATAAAATGTAGGCTCCCATCACTAAGTGGAGGTGCGGGTAAGTGGATATATGAAATGGAAAAACACACCGCAGGGCAGAAACTAGCAGTAGGAGATGTGAAAGGCCTGTTAATATCAATATTAGGAGATAGAGCGGACGACATTTGGAAGAGAGCGGGATTCCATGGGATAACAATAACAAACACATCGCATGATGGGGCGCCATTTGCAAACTGCAGACATGCGCTATGGCAGGCACTGAGAGTGCAGTACCCAGACACATCAGATATAGGAGCAATCACTTCCCGTAAGATGCGTGAGAATGAAGATCCCGTTGATTATATACAGGATATTCAAGAAAAGTGGCGCATGGAAACGAGAGAACAATGGGATAAAACACCAGCCATATTTTATCATATACTAGTACAAGGGCTCCCAGAAGGAGTACAGAAACAACTAAAGAAAGTAGTGGGAATGGAAGTAAAACCATGGCCTGAAATACAGCTGACAATAGTACATCACTGCAGGATATGGCAAGGAAAAATGAAACAAAAGGAAGAGGACAGGAAAACGGAAGAGGCCAAACTAGTACAGAAAAAATTAACTAAATATACTATGGAGGGGGCACTAATAACTGCGCCCACAACAGTGGCCCAAAGCCCCACGCAAATAGTGGCTGCACAAGACCCAGCTCTAATAGCACCTCGACAAAGTATAATACAGCAAATGCCGCCACTACAATTACACGCACAAAACGTGGGAGGAGGGTACCAGATGCAAGGAGCTGGGTATTATGGGTATAACAGAGGGAGAGGAGGATTTATGAGAGGGAGAGGATACGGATATAATACCCAACAGCAGGTGGGGGGAGTTGGAAGTTCATACCCCACAGGGCAACAGGTATACCAGGACAACACAGGGAGCTTTCCATGGCAAAACAGAGAACCACCCGTGTGTTGGAGTTGTGGACTACTAGGACACATGTCACGCACGTGTAGGGTCAGGCCAGGGACACCAGCATGGAATGAGCAGGCACAACCTAGGCCATCGCAAGAACAGCAGGGCATGCAGCAACAGCAATTAACACAACAACAGCCACTGCAGCAACAGCAATTAACACAACAACAGCCACTGCAGCAACAGCAATTAACACAACAACAGCCACTGCCACAACAACAAATAGTGATAACACAACAACCCCAAAATGAACAAACACAATTGGGTAGGGTGACGGTATTGGGACACAACCCTTACACGGGAAATGGCCAATCATTGTACCCCCAATAGGACAGCCCACAGACGGCCTTGGTGTGTCCCATCCTGTCAGTAACACCTAATAGTGCGGAGGAGCCACGCATAGAGGTAACGATAGGTGACAAAAAATTATCTTTCCTTGTTGACACCGGGGCAACCCGGTCTTGCATAAGGGAAGGTAAATTTAAGATGTCAGGCGAAGCCATGAACACCCAAGGATTTTCTGGGGCTAAAGGATTGGTTCCTTTTACTGATAACGTTCCCTTATCTATCGGAGATTACGATCTGTCAGTTCCACTATTGTATTATAGTGCCTCACCAGTAAATATACTGGGGAGGGACATAATGAATAGGTTAAATATGACAATCTCCTTTACAGAGGATGGTATAATTTGCTCTACTCCAGGGATTAACATGCTAGCAGCACGACAGATTATGCAAGCATACTGTGGGCAGACAGCGATTAGGGCGGAACCAATAGATGGCGAGATATTCCAGTATGGGACAGACATGGCAATTGCATGGATGCCAGGGATAGAAGGTAAAATATGGAGGAGGCCAGCAGCTTACCTGTTCCGACCAGAAACACCTGTTAATGAACAGGAAGGAAAAGTGTTTGCAATAGACATTGAAAGCATTATTACAACAGCTGAGTATATTGCTGTGCACGCCCAAGACAAAGAAGGAAGAGCATGGAGGGCAGTGATTGCACTAGCAGAAGGATGTAGGTTGACCCAGGTGTCAGATGAGGAACTGTTTTCAGAAGAAAAAGAGGAGGGGGAAATGGTGTTCATGATGAGTGTAGAAATATGGTTACGAGTGGCTCACAAACATATAGCGCAGAAAATTGCTATGGCACTTGAGGCACCTGCATGCACCCCAGTCCCCTTCTTTAAGGAGGATATGGCAAAGGTGCCCAAATCATTATGGACCATTAGCCCTTATGACGTAGGATGCATTAAAAGCATAGGGGGTGTACGGATAAAATTGAAAAAAGGTGCAATACTACCAAGAGTAAAACAGTACCCATTGTCAAAAGAGGCAGATGAGGGCATATATGAAACTATAACGGCCCTTATAAACAATGGCATATTGGTCCCCTCAGAATCACCATGTAACACGGCTGTGTACCCAGTGCGCAAGGCTAAAGGGGGGTCTTGGCGCTTCATACAGGACCTAAGGCCCTTGAACAACATAGTGGAAGCAGAATATCCAGTAACAGCAAACCCGGCCACAATATTGTGTGGCATTCCAGCAGAGGCATCACGATTTACAGTAATAGATCTTAAAAATGCTTTTTTCTCAATACCACTACACCCCGACTCACAAGATCTAACAAGTTTCACTTACCGAAATACTAAATGGAAACATACCAGGTTACCACAAGGGTATTGTGAATCACCCTCAATTTTCAATAGAGTGATACAGATGGATTTGGGTAACGTTGAGGTGGAAAGCACAGTGTTACAATATGTGGATGACATAATAATTTGCAGTACAAATGAAAGTAAATGCAGAGAGGACTCGTTAAAAATGTTGACTATATTGGCTGAAAAAGGGTATAAAGTAGACATGGAAAAAATACAATACTGTCAGGAACAGGTACTGTACATTGGCCAACTGATATCCCAATATGGAAGAAAGATTGCACCACAAAGAGCACAGGCCATATCAAGCACTCCCATGCCACAGACTGTGAGAGAACTGCAGCAATTTTTGGGGCTATGCAATTACTGTAGAGCATGGGTGTTTGATTACAGCTCATACATAGGACCCCTGCTTGAGGGGTTGAAGGAAGCAAATAAAGGGGAGAAAAGGTTGGGGTGGACTATGGAAATGAGGGAGGCATTTGACGAATTGAAGGACGCGATATCAACAGCTCCAGTACTGGCATCCCCAGACTATGAGCGACGATTTTTTATATTTTCACATTGCGACTCAGCAGTAATGAAAGCAGTATTGGCCCAAAAAACAAGCATGGGCTATAAACCAGTAGCATTTTATAGCGGTCACTTAGACCCCGTGATGTTAGGCCACTTCCCTTGCGAACAAGGCCTCGCTGCAGCTGCTTTTGCAGTAGAAAAGGCATCAGCAATAACAATGGGGTGTCCAACTACACTGTTTGTGGAACATGCATTATTTGCAATATTGAATAAACCCAAGTCCACACTAACGACACAAAGGGCATCAGGTTATGAGATCATTTTGTCTAGGGCTGAACTAGCGATTGTTAGATGTAGCACTGTTAACCCTGCAAGATTCCTAGCAGAAATAATTGAGGAGGGAGATTACGCCCACGACTGCACCCAACTAAATGAAATATATTCATGTACTAGAAAAGTTGAAGAGAATGCACTAGAGGGAGGTGAGCTTTTGTTTATTGATGGGTCATCAACTATTGATCAAGGAGATGGGATAAGGAGAACTGGGGCAGCAGTGGTAAAAATGATGGAGGCTCCGGTGTGTGTGGCTATGGAATGTGTACAGTTACCACAGCATTACTCTGCTCAAGCCGCTGAACTAGTTGCACTAATATTGGCATTGAAAGAAAGTTTTAACAAACGTGTAACAATATATTCCGACAGTGCATATGTTACATCCACTGTCCACTCAGGGCTAACAAAATGGAGGAGAAGAGGGTTTAGGAGAGCTGACGGCACTCCAGTGCAACATGCCCTCTTGTTGGCTGAATTAATTGAAGTAATAAACGACCCCCAAGAGCTAGCCCTAGTAAAATGCACCGCACACACCAATGGTGAAGACCATGTCTCAAAAGGGAATGCAGCAGCAGACGCACATGCGAAATATGCTGCATACTTTGGTGAGATATGGGACCCCACAGACTCACAGAGAGGGAGAGGGAGGGGAATGGCTAGGGAGATGTTAATGAGAGAAGGATATACCCATCTCCCAGCCACACAGATTATGGAATTACAAGCAGCAGCACCAATGGCCGAAAAGGAAATATGGGTAAAAAGAGGATGTACAATGTCACCAACCGACGCACTATGGCGCCAGAGTGGTACTGGGAAAGTTGTAATACCATTGGCACTTTTAAATACCGCCCTGAGCCAATTACATCACCCAGCCCATACAGGCAAGGAAATAATTGCAGCACGAATTAGAGATGATTGGTTCTGCCCCGAGTTAAATTCTCATGTTTCAAATTTTATCAGCAATTGTCTCACATGCCAACAGTTTACGGCCGGTCATACCCTAAAAGTGATAAGAGGTACCATACCCCGGCCAGAAGGACCCTTTCGGCACCTCCACATTGACTATGTTGATATGATCAACATATGTCAAGGTAATAGATACATGATTGTAGTAGTATGCCCATTTTCTAGGTGGATTGAAGCAGGGCCCTGTTCACACCCAGATGCATTTAGAGCAGCCAAATTCATAGTAAGAGAGGTCTTCCCCAGGTGGGGAGTGTGCGAAGTATTAAGATCAGATAATGGCCCACATTTCGCAAACGAAATGTTCCAACATATCACAGCCCTGCTGAGCATAAAGCACAAATTTGCATGTGCATATCACCCACAGGCTAATGGCGTATGTGAACGCCTAAATGGCTTATTGAAGGAGGCAATTGCAAAGATACAACAAACAACAAAGAAAAGTTGGTTGTATTGCCTTCCGTTAGCATTGTTCGAGCTGAGGAACAGGCCAGGGTCCGACCACCACCTCACCCCACACGAGGTGGTTACTGGACGTCAAATGCGCCTTCCTCTAATGCCAACGTCAAGGGCATTCACTGACCACGAAAGTTCAGCGAATATACTAGGTGATGAAATGTATCAATATGTGTCATCTTTGATTACTAGTGTTGTGTTTGTGTCTCAACAGCTCGAGCGCACACGGGGCGGGTCCACCAGAGATAAAGAAGAAGGCGCCAGTACAGAATTAGAAAAAGAGAACTTGTGCAAAATTGCCAAAGGTGACCACGTGCTACTTCGCAATTTCAATAGAAGATGGAACGATAAAAGGTTCACCGGTCCACATCTGGTAGAAGACGTATCAACAAGAGCAGTAAAACTAAAGGATAAGAGTGCTTGGAACCACCTACATGATGTAAAGATATACAAACTGCAGACCCGCCCCAGCGCCAACGACAGGTCCATTGGAACAACAGCAACAACATCCCTGACAGCGGAAGGAAGTTCTACCACAGATAACGACCCAATTGTTCCCTTACCTTCTCACTACCCAGACACCCCAGAGACGATAACTGACGAAGAAAGGGGTGATCACTACACTGCCCACCCCATGGTCACACGTTCAAAGAGTAAAAATAATTACGCCATCCCCCCCCCAGGACAGTTGTAACATAAACTAAAAGAACTTGGTCGCACAAATACACATGTAAACACGTGAATGTTCTTTTTCTCTCTCGCACATACAGGAACTGCGTATTATTGTATTGTTAAGTAGAAAGATATCTAACAAAGTCCACTGTCCAGGCGTTGATGGTACTCCCAGACGATAACTACCCAGAAGAATTGTCACACCAATTTGTATACGAAATAAAAAGGCCAACATACCTAAAAAGAAGAAGGGTACATGTTTACTACACAGCCTTCCTCCTGGCCATAGAATATTACATGCCCCACCTCTGCCCATACTTGCCGGTCTTAAGAGACCAATCACTTAGAGTAGCGTGGGAGCAGCTCTTCGCCTGGGCACTGAATGACTATTTGATAGGGAGAGCTTAAAGAAAACAAAACTAACATTTAAAACGAGCATTTCTGAGAATTTTTAGGCGGGCAACTTTAACGTCGCAAGAATAAGCTGCCAGGACTGCAGCAAGGTAAGAGCAAAATGCCGGTGAGATTAGCAATTGTAATCAAAATAATAGGGATTTTGATAATCACCGGATTTTTGGCTGCTTCTGTATGGCAGTATAGCTGTGCTATCAATTTTGTTGCTGCACCCAAACCTAATATACCCCCGTTCCTTGCTGCAACAGGTGTTACGTCAGGTGGTAGTAGTAACATTACACCAAAGAAAAATATAGTTAAACGCAGCACATACTCAGACAATAAAGGTATTGATAATTATGTACAAGATTCAGCACACGTCACAAACAATATATGGTACCAACACATGACCCGCATTGGTAAGCAGACAACTGAGGATAGCTGCTACGTCTGCTCATTAATACCATACGCCATGAGTGCGTCACGAACATTTGTTGCTACAGAAATAAATGAGAAGGTAGCACAGTGCATAATATACTTGGCACTGTTCCAGACGAAAGGAAGATTTCAAGGAACTGTAGTGCACATGACATGGAAAACACGAGACTCATACCCATATGAAAACAACTTCCTCAAGACCTACTTGAGTTATCACAAGACCAGTTTACATGCTGAAGCATTCAAATATATAACAAGTGGCCCTGCAAAAGGAGAAACACAGAAAGTAACACTGAAGTATCTACCATGTGATTGGTACGCCACTGAAATTCCGGGTAAACAAGGATGCTGGGAGAGGCCGCTACTGACGATAACGGGAAAGGTGTATCTGGATAACAGCTGGGAGATAGGAGTGATTGGCAGCAACATGGTAACAAAAGAAACTATCTCAACCATCGAGACACACAATCACCGATGTTGGACGACGTGGATCAAGTATGTACCAATGCTCACATGGGTAGAAGAAGATGAAGACCCAATAACGATACTACCGTTGACTGCGCCCAAGGTATGTTACCAGCATAAAGGAGAGGTGGACGTAGGATATAACACCAATTGCGCAAGTGTGACGGAGTTACCTGAGGGGGGAGCAGGAACAGCAGTAATAATGGATCATTATTGGGCCTGTGGAGAAAAGGCATACCATACACTGCCTCCCCTGTGGAATGGTGTGTGCACAATGGTACACGTCAATGTACCATCACTAGTGGTACCTAAGAAGCACGTCGATGTGGCGAAATTTCCTAGAATGAATGAGGGGGATAAGAGAAGAAAGAGATCTGCACCACTCCAGGAGGAGCAAAGGAACAGGACCAACAGCAATGACACTGTCCTAAATAGAAGAAAAAGACAAGGAGAGCCGCTGACAGGAAATTACCTATGGGGAAGGTCGGAAACGGCACTAACATCAATACCGCCAGAACACAGACTATTCAGCAGAGCAGCAATGTTCTTCTCCTCAATAATACACCCGGGATTACAGGCTTACGCAAACGCAAAATGGCTCCAAATAACTAGATGGGAACTAATGATGACCATCAATTCTACAGTAAATGGGTTCAACGCAATAAAAGAAGAGCTGCGAGCTGTAAGGATGGTAGCACTACAGAACAGATATGTATTGGACCTTCTCACAGCAATGGAAGGAGGAGTTTGTGCAAAGATAGGACAATCATGCTGCACGTTCATACCTGCCAATGATGCTGACAATGGTACACTGACAGAAGCAGTTTCACAATTAGCCCAAATGCACTCTAAAATGACGGATGAAAGCAATGGTGTGAACAAGGATGAGAGCTGGTTTTCACTATTATGGTCATGGATGCCATCCTGGCTGTCAGATGGACTGAAAATAATAGTGGGCTGCACCATATTGGCTGGAGCTACCCTGATCATAATTAGATTTTGGAAGGCACGAAAGGCACGCAATACTGACGAATTGCTGGAAATGATGGGAATGCACCCCTTGATGCCAGCAGATGACGGCCAGCATACAGGTGTAATTATACAGGAAAGGGAGAAGCTGCGCACCCAAATAATTACCAACCATCTAGACCCACCGTCAGTAAAGACCGAGAACCCAAGAAACCCCAGGAGCTACATAGGAAGATGGGTATATTGTACTCCTGGGGGTACCTGTGAATATATGTATTGGTCATTTGAAGATCATGTAAACCACTATGGACATCTCGGAGGAATAACCAAGATATGGCGAGTAAGAGGAGATAACGAGAAGGATATGTTTGTGGTCGACAAGTCGACCAGAGGGGGGACTGAAGTGGGAGAATGGAAAACCAGGCTCCCGTCCTTCACCTCTCGCGCTTGGCCTAGAGGGTCACGACCCAAACACCCGCCACGAGAAGAGTTTGCCCATTTACCAGACGACCAGGTACCCTGGTACAGGAACATACGGATGTGTCCATCTGCTTGCCCAGCAGCCCGCACTGGCCATGCCGACACCTGCGGCACGGATCAACTAGACTAAAATCTACACGTCGTTAGAGATGCCATGACGACCTAGACAACGGGAAGCACATCTGTACAAATATACACACTGGACATTCCCACACCAACCTACACGAAGAATATACTCAGTGCTATGACGTAGGCGACAGGCATATTCACGGACGTGCATCTTTATTATTTTTATATAGGCTTTCAGAATGCAGAAACGCAAGACGCGTCATGAACTTTTATTAGCTTGCTCACGCTTCTCTTTGAAATCAGGTACAACGATGAGAAATATAATAAAGACAATACCGATTATGGAATTATATGCTCCCATAACCTAAAGCACCTGTGCACCAAACGAACAACTTATGCACCGGGCCAAAGTAGGCCTCAAACAAGAGCTCCCGTGGACATCAACAAGACAAGAGTCAGTTGCTGATCCTACAGAATGAGCTTGGCGAAGCAACCAGCCAAGGTCGCAATGTTGCAAACCCACGTTCCAAGAGCAAATCATCAAAGGCACGATGTTGCAATCTCGCACTCCGCGCACCAACGTTAAAGTCACACCGACAAATTAAACCAGACGCACAGTAGAAAAACAATATTAATTGTGCAGAATTATGCCTCTTTCACGGTCCCTCCCCACGTGATCAAGCCGAACCTGACGAGATGCCAAACCCTGGAGAACAGAGGCGTCTGGATCCCTCGCTACGAGACACTGGCAGATACACTTGAAAGGCTCAATGGACATCTGCAACAGTGGGAACGGTACCCCGTATAGCTATGAATAAGTCCTCACATTGTCTGCATGTACCCATAGTGAAACATTGTTGCAATTTACAGGTACACCGAGAGCTGGGAACGACGGTGGTCCCAGGCTGGGAAGCTCATGGGTGCACCAATCAGAACCTGGGGCTCTTATCACTGACGCCAGCACATTTAGCCAATCCTCAGGAGCCTTCATGTAACAATTTTCATGTATCTTATTGTAGGGACAACCCAGATATACCACCTGACTACACCTTATCCACTAATATCTTTCTCTATATGTGTGCTATACTAACCCTACCACTCGAACATCCAATTAAGAGTGGCGATAGGTTTTTTGTTAACTTTCTGAAATGACGCAAGTAGCGCGTCATAATACAGTAAAAAGGGCCTGCGAGCCCCACAATTGTGTGTGTGTCAGGACGAACGCGTGCGCTCCTTGACCCATCCCTGCCGTTTTGTCTAATAAACAGCAGAGTCACCTTGCTCCTTGTGTGCGTCTCATACTCTATCTCATCTTATCTGGGATACACACGGGAGGAGTTGGGGCCTCCCTGCCTGGAGGTCTGCGGACGGCCCGGCCGACCCCGGCAGAATTTCCCCCCGACAATATCGTAAGGGCATCTAGCACTATGCACTGCATATGCACTATGTCGCTGCCTCCAGCATATCAGCACACTGGAGAGTCATCCCTGGGAGTGTATTGAACTGAGCCTAACAGGGATACCACAGTGTGGTACCAACATGCTACTGACAACAGCCAACACTCCCTACTGCCAAATCTCACAGACTACAACACAGCAATGATTTCACTACAACACTGCTGCATGCATATACAATGCATGTGCAACAAGATGTGAGTGCACACCATAACCCATCCTGAGGATGCTACCCACTCCATCATCCCATTGCACAGGACACATAGCGGGGTCAGAAATGGGGCCAATGCATCCAGGGACATGTGTGTATGGGCAGAAATTCCCTGCTGCCATGTAAGACTAGCACAGTTGTCCGCCATGAATGTACATAGAATTAGCTTCATTCCCCTCTCATGCAGGTGATGATGGCTATCCCTTGAAGCCGTGGCCCATGACCCCTGTCCGAAAACCCACAGAACAGGCACGAGGAGGACTACAATCGTTCCTATACCCATACACGTGTGGTGATTGAGCAGACCTTTGGCCTGTTGAAGGCACGATTTCGTTGCCTCAGCCGGTCGGGTGGGGCACTTATCTACAGCCATGAAAAGGTGGCCAAGATCACCATGGCATGTGTAATGCTGCACAATATGTGCATCTGTCGGAACGTACCCCTGCCCTCTGACATGGAGCTGCTACCACCTGATAATGATGAAGGGGAGGAGGAGGAAGAAGTGGCAGGACAGCATCACGGTGCTGATGCACAGGAGGGACGTGCTGTGCGGCAATCATTGATTGGACAATATTTCTGACACACAATTCAGCAGAGGGTGTGAGGATGTCAGGACATCGGGCACTGGGTGTGGGGATACATGTACACTATGCACTGTGAAACATTAAATGACATGTGCACAATAATCAATGTCCACTCTGTTGTTTTTTTGATGAACAACTGGTGTATTGAATTAGAAGGTTCAAACGTGAAAAACAAAACCTCCACCACCCTCCCCCCCACAACTCCCAAACACACCCTCAGCGCCCTCCCCCTCGCCACACAACTCCCAAACACACCCTCACTCCCCTCCCCCTCGCCCCACAACTCCCAAACACACCCTCACCCTCTTCCCCCTCCCCCCACAACAACACCACACTAGTCCCATAAGGACAACATAGGCCACAAGTGTATGCCAGCATTGTCAATGTGTGCTCCCGGAGCCAGGGGGATCCATGTCCTGCCGGCGCAATGTACGCTGTGAGCCACGGAGCGGGCTGGTCTGGGTGGAGGAGCTTTGAGAAGGTGTGTCCTCCTGCTACGGCTGTCGTGCAGGAGGTGCAGCCTCTAGGGCATCTGCAATCCGGCCAAGGACCTCGAAGAGCCGGTTTGTGCTGACTGTGATGACCTCTCCCAGTGCCCTAAGTTCATTACGCCACTCCTCCCTGGACTCCCGATTGTCTCGGATAAAGTCATTAATGAGGCCTGTGAGCTTCTGAGAGCGCTCTGCATCCATGGCTGATGTGGCAGATGTGGTTGGCCCACTGGGAATTGAGCTTGCATGTCTTTCTGGTGCTTCAGTGAGGGAAGTGGATACAGGACTGGCATGTTCCAGTGTAGCTCCTTGCCCTGTAAGCCCTGGTGTATCACTCTCACCGGAGTCACTGTATGACACCTGGGGGTTGGTTTGGCCGTCAGGGGTGTGGACAATCTCATCAGTGTCCTCAGTTGCTCCTCATATAGATGAGGGGCTGTCGGGAACATCGAGGGGGCCCGTGGCTGCATTCTCCCCAGCCACACTCGACTCCTCAGAGTGCGGCAAGGGGCATGTGTCCTGCGCCAGTGCAGGGTGGGGTAGGGGTGGGGGTGGTGGTTGTGCACCCTCCATGGGCCTTGGTGGAGCCGGTGGTGTGGCTTGCGGTGTCTTCCTGCTTGCAGGTAGACGGCGGGCCCTGACTTGGCCCCTGGAGGAACTGGGCCGGTTGCTTGCCTGGTCCTCGCTGTCATGCTCGCTGCCTGTGGGGGTGGAAGAGAGAGATGTCATGAGCGATGAATTGAGAGTCATCATTTGGACATGCCTACAATATCACAATGGAATTCTAGTGGGTTGTCGCAATTTGGGTGGTGACCGGCACATTGATCTATGCTTGGATGGTAAATGCATGCATATGTCTGGGTCACTCATGTTGGCCGGGTACTGTGCTGGCTCACATGCACAATGTTTACATCAACTGCCCTGTGTGCCTCACAGAATAGGCCTCTTTGTGTGGTATGTGCCATATGGGTTACAGCCTTGCACCTGGCATTAGCCTGGGTCTCACTTGTTTCAGCATGATTTAAAGGGGGGGTTTGGCCAACCATGACATGACACCTTGCCCAGCACTTGGCAGTGACTTTCATAACAAATGTGTTGTCAGTATTGACTTTGGACACTCACCTCCATTGACGGATGACGTTGCCCTGCACCCCATGTTGCCAACCCCTTCAATGGCTTCTGGGCCTATCATGGCCGCACACATCTCCTCCCACGGCATCAATTTAATGGGGGAACCTGGCCCTCCTCCTGTCTCCAGGGCCTGGCTTCTGTTGGCCGAGAGGATGTTCCCCACCCTCAGCCGCAGGTCGTCCCACCGTTTTCGGCAGTCCTTGGTGGTGCGGTTGGTGTTGCCCATGGCGCTCACCTTCTGTGCTAATATGGCCCAGATCTCTTTCTTTTTAATAATCGTCACCCTCCGCATGTCACTGCTAAAAACGGTCTCCGAATACTCGTGGAGAGTGTCCACCATCATCTGGAGCTCATCCGGGCTAAAGCGCTCCTTCCTGAGGCGGGCAGCTCCCTTGTTTGGTTCTTTCGGCATGATGCTGGTGTTGATGGTCGATGTCTGTATTCACTAAATGGCACTGGGTACTGTGCGGTGAGGATGGCAATGTATTGTGTTTTTAAAGATGGCCGCCGTGCTCCTTCCCGTTCCTGTGCGATGACGCTGTTTCCGGTTCCACTATTTAACGGTGAAAGTAAATAGCAATAACCGCTGATTCCGGTCACCACTATTTATGGTCACCGCTATTGCCGCTTTACTCTATGGCGGTAGTGTTATGTACGGTGCGCTTGATGCCGGTAAGGGCTTTTTGGGGCCCTTTTGTGGCATGGCGCTAGGTATGTTACCGGCATGGCGCAAAGCTCGTGCCCGCAAAGTTGTAATAGGCCGCTTTTAGGAGTCTATTGCCAACTCAGACACGCTATTTGCACCATGCCGGTAAGGACCGGTACTTACCTCCAAACTCGGAAGGAGGCCCATTATGTACAAAATAAAATACCACTGCCCTGCCTGCACATGTCCCTTCCCCATTTTCCAGCCCCCCATCCCTGCGAATTCCGTGTCATGAGAGACGCTTCGATGAGACCTCAATCACTTCCTCCACTCATGACCAACTTGTAGAAATGTCGAAATAACCGGTATATGTATCCGTTTCTGGTCGCCCTTTCCTTTCCTAAAAGTGGCTGTGAATGTGTGGAAATAAAGATTGATATGTAAATTGTGGCTGAATTTATGTGTGCCTTTTGCTTTGTTTTAACAAGCCCATTATAACTCTAAGGGGTACAGTACTGGTGGGGATGATCGCAAGTGAGGTAAATGGCGGAGTCATACGACTGCCACACCTGGCTGGCCTATGCACAATCAAAATGGAACCATCTGTAGGATGCCACTACGGGCCGCAAATCCACATCCACACAACCGCCTGTAAGCAGTTGTAGGAGCGTATGTTTGTCGGTCGTACAACTTCGCATATGCATATCTCTTCCTCTGCTGCTTGGTAACACTGCCCCTTTCCAAGATATGCGAAGAAACATTGGATGTATTTTTAGTAGGTGGAAGTGCTCACCCACGTCCTGTGGATACCTTTGCACGTGAACATCCCACCTACTGTACCGTTCACACACCCAGTTTGTTTCAAAATGTTGGAGGCACGTTTGCCATACTTTTAATTAGTCCAGAGATCTCAAGGGTATCGGTAAGACACCTATGCACATGGGTATTCCAGCCAATATGCATACTGCGGACAGCCATCTAAATAGGGAACAATCGCAACATCAGCATGGGAAAAGAACCACGCTGCGCTTTGGCCCTTATTAGGCAGACACGATCCGGGCCTGTGCAAATTTAAAAAACACTATTTTCTACAATGTATGGCGTGTTACAGTGAAAGTGCACCCTTAAAGAGGTCCTACACTCTCCCTTCTGCATCTACTTGTTTTTGGGAAAGATTTAGGGCCACTTTCCGGTTGCACATGCTCTACAACAGTCCTATAAAAGGCCACACCCCCAGCTGGGCTGCAATCCCTGTTTGACTTTCCAGAACAGAGCAACGAAGCACCTTGCTTTGTGCAGAAATTACTTTGTGACCAATTCTGTGCCTTGAAAGTACCTTTCCAAATAATGGCGACCAGGGCTGCTGCTACTACCTCTGACTCAGCAGCACCCACACTCTCACCACCATCACCTCCTTCTGAGGGGCCTGAACAAGGGAACAGGCGTGATAATGTAGATGGAAATCAAGAAGGAAACAAGGATAGATTAGAGCGATTCCCCATTGCCTGCAGCCAGCATGAGTCATGGGTGTGGATACTATTTACCAACGTAGGAGATGTGCTCAAATCTTGTGCTAACCAGGTGAAATGCACTGAGTACTCAGACACGGAAAACCTAGCTTGTACCACTAAGGCACTACCTCCATGCGGCGGCACCTGAAATCGAACCACAAAGCAGCTGTTTGTAGGGTTGTCCCCTTTGAACAAGGCAGTAGATTAATGTCCTCTGCAGCAAATCCTCTGCATCTGCTCCTGCCACCACTAGGGACACTCCATTGGGCCAGAGCATCCCGCAACAAGCCTTGCAGGCCATACTCACCACAGCGGACCCGTACCTTTCACAGGTCAATGTATTGTGCATGTACTGCACTGCGGTACTGTGCAGAGGTGAACAACTTCGAAGTGCTTTCAGGGCTTCAGTCCGGGAGCATGACAAAGATTGCCCCCTACCCAAGAAATGTGCACTCAACTTCTTCTGTTCTTCTGTTCTCCACGTGCAGTTTCTTATCCCTATGGTTGGTACCCTTTGCCAAACCTCCCTTCCTTTCCTTTCCTTTCCTTTCCTTTCCTTTCCTTTCCTTCTGTGGCGTGTGTTATAAGAACAGGAAAAATGGCACACAACCAGAATGGTGGCAGGGAAGCCAAAAAGGCTTTTTCAGAGCCACCTTGCACTGTTCAAAAATAGATTTGCAATGAAAGCATGCAGGAGGAGCCACAGCCTATAAGAGTTGCATACAGGGTGATGAACAATGGGTGGCACAACTCTGTCAAAAGCATTGTATGCATTCCCAAAACAAAGTGGTGGCTCAATAAAAGCCTTTTTGTGTTGTTTGTGTGTGTTAGGCTCAAAGTGGTGAACACCCACTGGCGAAATGTTTGCCAAACTTGCAGGAAGCGCTGCACTGCATTTTGGATACTACACAGAAACAGCTCATTGCCAGCATCAGTCAGATGAACTCCATCTGACATAAAAATGTTGCTACTACCAAACGTAATGTTGTCATTATCGAAGGAGAACATACCAACATCTCGCAAAAAGGTGCAAACAGCCTTGATCACATTGCGCTGCAGTTTCACAATTTGTGGGCCACACGAGAAAGAACGCAGCAACATCTGTCTCTCGGCAATGCAAGAAGAAATAATGTGTGACTTTGGAAACATTGCCATCAGTCCCCGAAATGACTCCTTCATCGCAAACTGCAGTGAGATGCCGCTAACATGTCCTAAACTGTTCCCTGCACAATGAACAATAATAATGGCTGGATGATCGAGCGTCACCAAACTGGCACAACAAGGAGGCACATGCAGCCACTTCATCCCAAGTATTCCGTACCAGTGAACATGAACATTATGGAACCCAAGATGTAGAGCCAGTGCACAGCGTTTGGAGTAAACTTTTAACCAATATATCCTGCATATGAAATGGATGTGCACTCCTACTTGCAAACACACCTTCTGGCACAATCTTTGTTAGACACCACGCCCAGGAAATCTAATTGACTAATCCCAACTCCTACACAGTTCTATTTCCATGCCAGCCACCCTGATAAGACCCGGTTATAGCATGTCTGCACCTCCAAATGCTGCATCTTTTGCGAGCATATTGTCTTGTGTGGGGGGGTGTGCAAGCACATTTGAAGCAGGATAGAGAATAATCTCTTTGTTGGTAGTTGTGAAAAGTATTTTTGTTTTGTAAACCGACTTGCAAAGAAACACTTTGTTGGTTGGGCATTTGTTGGGAATTGCTCTCTGTTTTTCCTCCTTACATCATTACCCGACCTTCTGCAAACTACATGTTACATTGTGGAACACAAGATTATTGTCAATAGGGGGGATAAAAATGATCACCTCCACTGACAAACGTCACATTAGAACCACTAAGGTTCTCATGGGCACAAAAGAACATCCCAGCATGGAACAGAGAAGCAAACATTCACCTGATTGGATACTCCGTAGTCCCATTTCCATGGCAAGCATATTAAGAAGCACAGCATGTGGTACGTGCGCTTTCCCAACTACCGCCAGGGCCGCACCCCAGTAAAGCAGAGGCAGTCCTTCTTCCCTTTCCAGTACTGTGTTTCCAGCACACCCTCATTGGTTACTGTTAAATGGTCGCAGACACGTCGCCAATTATATTCAAGAATTCTGCATCTAATGCTATCATCTCTGTTGAACAGTCTATACTAACCATTAAACATGTAGAGTTTAAGTGTCTGGTGAATCAAAAGCACCTGCACTTGCAAGTATTGTAAAACGATCTACGAGTTGTGCATCCACATTCATCGTCATCCCCACCCATCAGCACACCCTACAGGTATCAATACTTTTTGTACAGTTCATTTGCAACTGTGTTATACATCCGTTCGAACACGGTACCTGGCACTGAATCTCCATAATGTACTGAAAATGCATACTGTTATTTCTCCCATCACCTATCATGAAATGGCACCTAAAGTGGTAGGTGCTGGCAAAGTTGGCGCTTGCCAAAAGCAGCCATTGTTATATGGAAACGGTTACTCTGTTCTTTATTTCTCTCAATTTTACGATGCTTTCCCCCATTAATGCAGCTCCTATGAAATTTGTAGACATCGCACAGAAAAGGATCAGTCAGCGTATCCCACCAAACTAAGCCAAGTCGAAACATTCCATGCATACAACAGTTTCCTGCAACTTACATTTCACACTTCATTATTTGCAACATTTCTTGAAAAATATTTTTTTTTATGTGTGCATTGACAACACTACCATTTATAAATGTGCATAATGAAAATAAAGAATGGAAGCAATGGCTCCATTCATGTAGCAAACATACATATGTACAAAAGTGCATGCAAATGCACACACAAACATATTCTGCTTTGTAGTCTGTACATCTTTACAAACCTTTTTGTCATCCTTCGACAATGAGAGGGACTCCATTCTCAAAGTGATTAGTCTTACACTAATACACACAATTGCTAAATAGGACGTCATACAATATACCTGCAAATAACCCACCTACCCCTTCAACAAACATGCTCATGCTCCCAAGTCCCCATGCATATAGTAAGACATCCATTTTTACACACACATTTTCTCTTCTTGCCAAGACATCCCCCTACATTTTAAAATAATGTATTGTACAAATGCAATGAATATGTATTTAGCCAACATATTTTCTTACCATTTTCTTATACAGGAGCAGTAAACACCTCTCTCCTAAAAGCCACTGGCATGTGAACTTCAAAAAACAACCTGCAATAAACCTACTCGCACCAGGCAACAAAGTACAATCCCATCATAGTGTTTTTTACATCTTACTGGGAGAGTGCACTAGTCTTGTAGAATATAGATTTGTGGCAACCCACCAGTATGTACTTCATTGTTACTCATGCCACCTCAACAGGTGTGCAGTGTTTATTATGTCACCACCATTAGACTAATCCCCACATAGTAAGATACTGCCCCCAACCGAAAGTTAGAGACCATTACACAGTGACACACTGCCATTTATATGCCTACCGTCATATTGTACCACTCATGCACATTGCACACATATATGTAAGTGACTTCAATTCAGCACTCCAACTAAGTCAATGCCTAGTCTGGGATGCCCAATGGAAGCCCTTATTTATATATATTTTTTTTATGTCAAAGTTCTTAAATCTGGATGATGAACCCTTATATAACGCCCCTCTCTGAATCCCGCTGACCTCACTGAGCCAAGAAGTAGGTTTGTTTTGCAAATTAAAAGATTTATTTGAAGAATTAAACTATATATATATATATATATTCAGTGAAAAAACCTTGTTAAAGGGACGTTATGGTTCCAAGTAAAACCGAAAAACCCTTGAAATTCGCCAGTTATGGCAAGCTAAGCAACCATAACTCGCGCCACCACCGTGCACTGCTAGAACTAACATCCAGGACATCAAAGTTGACATCACAAATGTCATTGATGACATCACTGATGACATCACATGTGTATGTACTTTTCATGAAATATGTGTACAAGGGATTCTTATTATAATGTTGCGAAACAAGTGTCAAGGATCATTGCAATAAATATCATACCCTAATTAGTGCATTGACTGATGCATTGATATAAATAGCATTCTATTATGGGGTTCTATCTAGTATACTAAGCTACTCATAGAGAAACATAACATTGTGTGCAGTGTACAAGATGAAGGTATAATATTCGTAATGTTAATATGTTGAATAATGAAATGATAATTGTTTTCTTAATGGATTTTTGTGTACTGTGAAATATGTAATAAGTAGCTAATAAAACACATGTATTACATAATTGCATTACTATAGACAAAACACAAAGACACAAGAACCCATACCAATATGGGTATATACAGGGAAAGTGAAGTTAGCAAAAAAGCACAAGTAGTAGCGGAAACAATTCGTAATTTAACTGATTATTTTCATGCAAATAAATTATTGCTCTGTTTCAAAGATGCTATTTACCCTAGGTATATGTATCACTTGATGTGATTGGACCCTAAGGAAAGTAGTGTGAGTACAATGTATACAAATATGACCATATACAGGGAAAGTACAGCCATAAAAAAAAACAACAGAACTATCAGAAAGTGCTCATAAGTCTATTGATTATCTTTATGCACAAAAAGGATTGCTGTCTTTCAAGCTTGTGTCTTCCTGTATGTATATGTTTCATATGATGTGACTGGACTCTAAGGGAATTACTGTAAGAACCTACTTGAAGGATACGTCTACAAATAAAATAACATTTTTAGTTTCTGACTGTTACTGAAGAAAACCATGTGGCCTAGATATGTCAGCAAAAGAAAAAAGAGCGAGCCAGACATATGATGTCATCAGTGATGTCATCAATGACATTTGTGATGTCATCTTTGATGTCCTGGGTGTTAGTCTTAGCACTGCACGGTGGTGGTGCGAGTTATGGTTGCTTAGCTTACCATAACTGGCGAATTTCAAGGGTTTTTCGGTTTTACTTGGAACCATAACGTCCCTTTAACAAAGTTTTTTCACTGAATTTCATAGGTTTTTAGTAGCGCAACTTAACCATAACTTCCCTTTAACAAAGTTTTTTTCACTGAATTTCATAGGTTTTTAGTAGCGCAACTTAACCATAACGTCCCTTTAACAAAGTTTTTTCACTGAATTTCATAGTTTTTTAGTAGCAAAACTTAACAATAATGACTTTGACTTTATATACATATCATATGGAACTGACTAGATCTCTTCTTATGAACGTGATGTCCGCGAACTTATTTAATGTTCAGGGACATGTTCGGAGAACAGTACCACTACCTAAAAACTGTGGGTGTGGGGGGGGTGCGGTATGTTTGATTGTTATATCATAATATAGGAACATTTAACAAATTCAAAAAGCAGCACACAAACACATTATATATAGTAATACATAAGAAATGTAACCCATATATGTAACACACTAACCATTCATTTAAATACAATATGTTCTGAAATGGAATATACCACAAGAAGATAAATTGGCTTCCAACATAATCACCTCACAGACACAACAGAACTGAGAACAAGACCAGACCCACTGAATACATAGTACTTATCTTACCAGAAATAGTAAGTGTACTTCATTTTACTCATATATTTATAAACTTTCTGTATTAGATTAAAAAATATATTATCTTTTTTTTTTTTCTCACAGAAATGTCTAGTACTCTGGAATGGCTAGAGGACAATTTCCCACATGAAGAAATGTCACAAGATAGTGAAACTAATGGTAAACACTTTATAATATAAACCATTTAAATATTATTATTTTGTATACATTTAACATATATATATTTTTTTTGTACAGAGCGTAACAAAATAGAAACTACCTCTGAAGAAGCTGTTATGGAAAACACGCTTGACAACATAAAAGAAACAATTGATTTACTGTTGACCAATTTTAATAATTTGAAAACTTTTTTTGAAGATCATTTTAAAACAAAAACGTCATACCATTGCCCCACATGTACTTGTCCCTCCTCACCATATTCCAGTCAATTATCCCCAAACCCTCTCCATAATCCAAAACGTTTTGATGAGATTTCCATCCCTTCTTCACCTAAAACCAATCATGTTGAAACCCCAAATTCTCCTGTTTTTGTTTCTGTTTCTGCCTCACCTCCTCTGTCATAAATTATTAATATATGTTAAATAAAGTTTAATTTTTATATTGTATTGTGAATAGTTTCCGTTTCTTTTTTTAAAAACAATAAAAGTGTCCGCGGACAGTGCGAGTGTTCTGAAATGTTCGTACATAAACGAAAATGGAGGTGTCCTGAAGAACACCACACCTGTTCATACTGTTTGCTAGCAAGTTGAAACTGTCCTAAGAACACAATTGGTGTCCTGAAATGTTCGTAAAGAAACAAAAATTAAAGTGTTCTAAAGAACACTATATCTGTCCGTGACGTTCGCTATCAACTCAAAACTGTCCTAAGAACACAATTGGTGTCCTGAAATGTTCGTAAATAAACGAAAATGATGTGTCCTGAACAACAGTACAACTGTTTGTAGTGTTCGCTAGCAACATGAAACTGTACTAAGAACACACGTGGTGTCCTGAATTGTTCGTAAACAAACAAAAATTAAAGTGTCCTAAAGAACACTATACCTGTCCGGTACTGGTCGCTAGCAAGTTCAAACTGTTCTCAGAACGCTATTGGTGTCCTGAAATGTTTGTACGTAAACGAAAATGGAGGTGTCCTGAAGAACACTATACTTGTTCGTAGTGTTCGCTACCCAATTGAAACTGTTCTAAGAACACATTTGGTGTCCTGAAATGTTTGTACATAAACTAAATTACACGTGTCCTGAAGAACACTATATCTGTCCTTACTGTTCGCTACCAAGTTTAAACTGTTCTAAGAACACACAGGTTGATTTCCTCTACTTCATCCTCTGTTTCTGATCCTGTCAGCACAAGGACCAACTCTGTGGGACAGCGTCTTTCTCAAGCTGCCTCACAGGCCATACAAAATGCTGATGACCCTTACCTTTCAAGGGTCACAGTTGTATGTATGTACCGTGACACAGTACTCTGCAGGGGGAGCGACTTCGGAGTGCTTTTGAGACTATCGTCTCAGAGCACGAGAAGACCTGCTCACTACCCAAATAAAACCCACTCTACATCTTCCTCTCTCAGCTCACCCTTTACCCTCCTTTACCCTCCTCTCCTAGTGTGTCGTGTCTGAAAAACCAAAAAAAATACAAAATTACAAAAATCTAAAAAAAATAAGGCTCTTTTCAGAGCCGCCTTTCCCAGTTAAAAAATAGAAGTGAAAATAAATGAAGCAGGGCTCTTGGTATTTTTTAGAAGTCCGCGGACAGTTCGCGAACATTAACAAAATTGGGTTGCTACTCCATCACAAACATTGTAATTTTCTCTGGAAAGAAGTGGTGGCTCTGAAAAGAGCCTTTGGGTGGTGTTTGTAAGTCAAAAATTGTAAATGCTTAACATCTACTTCAAAATCGTTGTTGTAATTCCAAAAAAGGTCGCAATGCATTTTGTACATTTCTCAGAAAAATCTGATTGCCAGCATAAGTAAGATGGACTCCATCTCTGCGAAAAATGTATGTACTACAAAACATAATATTTTCATTGTGAAAAGAAGACATGCCAAAATCTCTTAGAAAGCCACAAACAGCCTTATTAACATTGTGCCTTGCTTTTTCCATTTGTGGACCAAATGAAGAAGAATGAAGCCACATTTGTCTCTGCGCAATCCGTGAAAATATCACTTGAGAATTAGGAAACATGTCCATAACCTTCCTAAGTCCTTCTTTCATAGCAAATTGCAAAAAAATTCCAGTCACATGTCCTTAACTGTTCCCTCCACAATGAATTACAATTATGTCTGGATGTTGCTCTATCTCCAAAGTAGCACAGAGAGGTAGCAAGTCCAACCACTTCATTTCACGTACTCCATGCCAGTGTACTTCCACATGTGGGAATCCAAGATCTACAGCTACTCCACAGCTTTCTGCATGCACCTTCAACCAATGTATCCACGAATCTCCTAAAATCCAAACAATCTGTTTTCTGAAACACACAGCCATAGCTATCTTTTGTTCTCTCAGCAAAAAGAGTATCTGAGAAAATCTCTCCTGTCACAACACACCCACCAAACTTTCCTGACCAATCCCTTTCAGTGCTTATTCTCATTTGCATGACTTCTGAACCCAAAAATCCCCGGATGTAACTCCCGATGTCCGCGAACTACCGCCATGTCTGCGGACATATCGTAACATGAACAGCCCTTCTACCATTTCCACTACACTCTCTCTGCCATTCCCTCATTGGATGTACCTCAAAAATCACATGACCATGCACCAATCACATTCAAGACTTCTACATCTAACTGCATCATCATAGATCAGCACTGCAAATGTACTCTGAATCTCTCTTGTACAAGTGTCATATCATTGGCAAGCAGCATCTACCAGAAATACTGTACAAGTCTTCAAGATTTCTACTTGCAGCTCCATGCATATCCATATGCATGAACACAAACTTCAGGTATGCATATTTTCTGTATAGTAGATGACATAGCTCTCAACCATTTTTGTTTTACAGGTGGGTGAAATCACCCGATTTTGTTTTTGGCGGGTGAGACGCCCATTGGAATGAATGGGCGTGCAGGAGGCTTGGCGGGTGAGTCTGCCCTTTACAAGGCATGTGACACCCACCAAAAGCGTGTGAGTTGAGAGCTATGGTAGATGAACACATTTTCAAACAGACTTTTACCTTGTAAAATCTGTAAAATGAATTTACTGTACTTTTTTCAAGTTCCTAAAATCAACTATCACTTATAAACCTTTATACTTTTTACTTTCTTTATACACACACACTCAAATCATGTTAAACTAACATTTTTTAAATGAAATATATAGACTACATATATTCAAACAAAATTGCATGCAAACACAATCTATGTTTAAACCTTTATAAAAATACTTATACAATTTCATATTTTTAGTTTTTATTTATTTATTTACTTAATTACTTTAAATTAGACATGACATTGAGGCGCTATTACCTAGAACAGTTTACTTACAGAAATAGTGGTATTCACTAATATATTATAAATTTCACAAGACATAGTAAAGATATTTTTTTTTGCTACAGTTAGTCATTCAATACAATTTGTTCATTAAGAACATATCATATGTACTGAACTGATGCAATGTATCTTATGTAAATAAATTAGTTTAATGGTTTTACAGAAGGCACTGAGGATTTCAATTAAAAAAATCAATATCTAAATTAAAAACAGTGCTATATACAAACAAAGTTACTAATTTGAAGCTTTTACAATTGCAGTGAAGACCAGTTTCCTGAAAAGAAGCAGCCGAATTCGAAGAAGAAAGAAAAACTAAGAAGTTACCTGTTAATTTTTTAAAAAAATAAGTAAAATATCACCATAATATTTATATTATTAATCAAATATACTATAACATTAATACGAGCTATTTTGGTTTCTTAAAATAGAGATTTTGTACCATTTTGTCCAAAAATGTCCATGTCTTAAACAGCGATTTACAGCCAGAACGGCCCACAAATTTCTATTTTTGGACACACAAATTAGCTAACTGAACCGCTACAATTTTCATATTATAGAACAAACAACTGTTTTAATTGTACTTTTCCACACCACCAGCTTACTTTTTTTGTCATCTGAACCCCAGTTTAGTAACACATAAATTCAAGAATACCTATCCCTACTAGTTTTAGTTCCCAATGCACAATCACACACCATTACATACATCTTAATCATCTTACTCAAACACTCCTGCACACAGCACACATACATTCCAGAACACCCCAACCCATATCTTCTTTATTTTTTTCAACAGACCCTAAAGAATGCCTACCAAAAGACAACTCCGTAGAAAGCAACGCAAAATTAGAGCAAATGAAAATAAAGGTGTCCAACATAAGCATCCATCTCTAGCAGAATTTGTAAAAAAAGTTGAAACAAAACAGCTAATACAATCATTTAGTAAAACACAAGAAGTTTCAAGTACAACAACTTCGCTTCCTCTATCAAAATGTAAAACAAACCAAAAAACAATTAACAGAAAATCAGCTATCAGTACAGATTAAACTACTTCTTCAAATTTTAATATAGTGCAAAGTAAGCATACCAAGAAAAGTATTTTAGCCAAAATATACCGTCACAAAGTCCTTCGAAATCTTATAAAAACTGGAGAGAAATCAGGTTCAAAGCTTAAAACCTATCGTAGGAAATTAATCTTAGAAGCATTGATGGACAGTGCAATTCTTCTCAAAAGAAATGTATTTATTTTACTGTTAAACAAAATGAAACCACTAACAAAACTAATAACTAAATTACAAAAAAGACTTCTCAATAAGCGAAATGTCAACAGAAAGAACTTCTTAAGTATCTGCGGAGGTGAATGGAATCACACTGCGAGCACAGAACCATATTTTAATGAAGAAGCGTACAAACAAAAGCAAACGAATACAATTGCCATAAATAGCAGTGGTCGAGGTTATGAAAAAGTGAATAATACCATAGTGGAACAAGAAGTACTCCTCACAAAAATATGCCCTGAAAACTTAGAATTACCCCTCCATTCAACTGAATCAGAACGTCTAGTGTACAAATGGCCATGCACGTCAATGTGTAACAACGTCAATGTGTAACATTCCCAAACAATGTTTCAAATCTTTACACCAATTCCTCAATAAATAAGTAAAAAGCAAAGACAAAATCAAAATTAAATTACTGCAAAATATAGATACCTGTCCAGTGCGCAAGTACACAGGACTACAAGGACATTCATTGGCCTGCATTACAGGACCTACTTGTAAAACCACTTTCCATGATATCAAAAGGATATCAACACATCATTCAACTATAAGAAATCTAGTCTATAAACTGTACTATGCTAAAAGTCCTGCTTTAGCAGTAGCAAAGTTAAATAACATCCTTCTACATGGTACAGCAAAAGACCTACTTGAAGAAATCCACTATATCCAGAAAAAATATTTTGGAAGTGAAAGCCATTTACAGAATGAAATAGCTTTAAACCAATTAAGCAACAATTCTACACATGGCAACCTTTTGCTAAACACATACAAAAAAGAAATACTAAAATTTAAAGGTACATCAGCTGAAGTACCAAACCATGTATGTGTATGTTGCCGTAGAATTTTTTATAAAAGTAACACAAAAACTGTGGACCTATCATACAAAATAGAAGACAATGAAGATTCTAAATGGTTTGAATTAGCTCTCTACCTTCTAGCAGAAAACAAATATGAAATAACTGAGCCCTTAATACTTTGCAGTTATTGCACTACAAAACTTGACAACAACCAAACTCCTTCACGTTCTATCACAAATAATTTGGAATTATACCCAGTACTAAAACCTCTAAAACAACTTAATTTATATGAGAGCATCATAATTCAAACAGTACACCCATTTCAAGCAATAATACGCCTTCAACCAAAAACAGCAAAATTACCTCGCTCTGAATTGGTAAAAGGCATTCATGGAAAAGTAGTTTATTTACCATTAAATCTAAAAGAAAATGTGCATTCTCTAGGAGTGCAATGTCCAATGCAGCAATCTTTAATTATATTAGTAAATGGAGTACCTACAAAAGACAAAAAAATATGGCAACAGCTGGTAGATTAATATAAAGTTAGACAAGCCTTCCAATATCTTAAAGAAAATAATGAATATTACAAAGAAATTAATATTGAAGAAAACTTGAAAGATACAACTGAAATAATTCAAGAAACACAAGAAGCTGGTCAATTTGAGCTACTAGATCCTGCTACAATATCAAATACTTTAGACCATTATACAATTCATACTTTGCACTGTAATGACACCGTACAAGATGTACTGGAAACTTACCAAATGTGTCAAACAAAAGGATCGCCAATCAGTATATGGGAAAAAAGTATAGAAGCACGTGCTTTTCCTCTACTCTTTCCTACTGGCAAAGGAGGAAGGTATGATGATAGACCTATTCAAATATCAGCTTCAGAATACCACTCATTACGGATGTATTCTGAAGATCCCAGATTTAGACAAAATGTGGAATACATATTCCACCTACTCTTTGAAAGTGAACTAGCAACTTTATGTTACGGAGTTGCACACATATTAAAATCAGGATCACACTTTCAAAATATGACAGCTACACAATTATTAGAGAAAGTGCAACAAAAGGATGAGGTTTTACAATCAAATATTACAAATCTATTAGCAAATATGCATGGTACTAAAGAGTACTGGTTTCGACGTCATGGAGATGTACGTTGTATGATCAGAAACCTTGGCCCACCCACTTGGTTTGTTACATTAAGTTGTGCAGAATATGCATGGGAAGATTTACATGATTTCCTACGCATATCAAATAAAAACAAAACAAACATAGATATTGTAACACCTGGAGAACTTTGTTCTTTGGATCCTGTTAATGTTTCAAGATATTTCCACCATCGCTTCATTGCTATGCTACATTCTATTTGTAATAAAACTGTTCCTCACCTTGGAGAAGTGCAACACTTCTTTTGGAGAAAAGAATACCAAGCCAGAGGAGCACCACATATCCACATGCTTTTATGGATTAAAGATGCTCCTAAATTTGGTCAAGACAGTGATGCCACTGTTTTACAGTTTATTGAAAAATATGTCACTTGTGAAATTCCATCCGAAGCCACAAATAGTGATCTTCGTGCAAAAATTTTACAATTTCAAAGACACAAATGTGGAAAATATTGTCGTCGCAAATACAAAAACAAAGGCAAATACTACACCAAATGCCGATTTGGTTTCCCTAGACCAGTTACAAATACAGGTCAAGTAAACAACCTCATGTCTTCAGTTAGACATAGTGTTAAAGGTAAGTCACCTAAAAATACATATTACATAAAAAGAAAAGAAGAAGAAAAATATATCAATGATTATAATGCAATCATTGCCCACTTATGGAATGCAAACATAGATCTGCAGTACATTGTAGAAAATTCTACTGCAGTTGCACGATATGTCACAGCATACTTAACTAAAGCAGAAAAGACAGAGCTCCAAGACCTCTGGAATTACCTGTCATCAGATAAAACAGTATCTCAGAAATTATACAGCTTGGGCATAAAAATGCTCACCCATAGAGAATGTGGATCTTATGAAGCAGCTGATCATTTAACTGGTACTTCATTGTATGGAAATTCTGAAAATATAGTATGGCTAAGTCTTGGTCCAGCTAAATCTAGAAACAGAGTTCTAAAATCAAATGAAGATATAGAAACAATAGCCAAACATGATCCCAACAGCCAAGACATTTTAAAAAACAATGTATTGGACACATACTACCCAAACAGAAGTAATACTTTGGAAAACATGTGTCTATACCAAATAGCCCAAAACTACACATACAAAAATAATGTGAAACCTGATGAAAAAAAAGGTAAATATAGAGTGACAGACTGTGAAGGCAGCTTAGTTAAACTCACTAAACCAAATTTAATTAATCATATCAAATTGTCATTGAAGACTCCTCAACATAAAGAAGTATATTACATGTCCCTGCTACAACTCTTCAAACCATGGAGAAAAGAAGAACAATTACTAGATAACTATGACTCATATGAGGATGCTTTCAAAGCAAATAAAAGCACTATAACCAATGTAAACTTTACACAGTACAAAACAATGTTGCACAATGAACAGCAACATGAAGAAGAACTCCAAGCCCAACTCGATAAGGATACTCCTGACAGTAGTCAACCTTCTGTAACAGGAAGCCAAGAACCACTGGGAGAACCACTAATAACAAATGAGGCAGAATTAGCTATGATAGAAGTAGAAAACACCATGTGTCAGTATGAAGATAAGGAAGACTTAACTATACTACAATCAAAACTAAACAATGAGCAAAGTAGCATTTTTCAAGAAGTAACAAAACAAATTGCACATGGTGTAAAACATGAAAATAAAGAATGTTCCTGCCATAATTATAAACCTATACTACTGTACGTCAGTGGTGAAGCTGGTTCTGGCAAAACATTCCTAATCAAAATCATTAGTAAGTTCCTTCAACAATTGACAAACAACAAACTGTCAGCTGTTGTCACTGCCCCCACAGGTTTAGCTGCCTACAACATAGGTGGTGTTACATTACACCGATTACTACTATTACCAGTAGAACACCAGAACAAATTAGACTATTACAAACTTTCTGCAGAAGCTGCAATGGAATTACGCAGAGTATTGAAACAAATGAAAATGCTACTAATAGATGAAGTGAGCATGGTCTCCAACCTGATGTTAGCTTTGATTCACCTCAGATTACAAGAAGTACTCAAAAGAGAGTATGAAGAGCTCTTTGCAGGAAAACACATTATTGTTTTTGGAGATCTGCTTCAATTAACACCAGTAAAAGGTGAACCTATTTTTAAAACATTAGGGCACAAACTCTTCCGTAAAACTGTTGGCAGCATTGGAAATGTCAACCTTTGGCAACATTTCCAATACAGAGAATTAACAGAAAACATGCACCAATCTGCAGATCTAACTTATGCCAACATTTTAAAAAGTTTGAGAGTTGGTATACTTTCTAAAGAAGCAGAAGCAACATTGAAAACCCGGCACATTAATGCACTTTATGGCGATAATGCATGTGCTACAGATGTTATGGAACAATTAGCCTACAAAAATGTCAATTGTATGGCCTTAATGCCAACTCTTGCAAGCTGTTTCAAATTCAATGAAATCATGCTAAGTAAAGAAATGCAACCAATAATGGAAATTAGCGCCACAGACAAACTAGATGTACATGGTATGACACTACCCATGTGTGACCAAGCCACAACAAGAATAAATAATTTAGAAAAATCAATCTCAAACACAGCAGGCTTAGAAAAGATGTTAAAATTATCCTTAAATTGCAGAGTAATGCTTAAATGTAACCTTGACGTGGACCAAGGACTAGTTAATGGAGCACTGGGTACAATTGTTGGCTTTCAAACAAACCCATGTGACAACAAAATTCAGTTTGTCAATATACTCTTTGACAAACTTTCAGAAGTAAAACGGATAGGACGCTCAACAGCTAGATTCCTTCTCTTCAAAGATATGTAAGTACGCAGAGAACAATTTTCTCTAACTCTTGCATACGCAGTCAAGATTCTCACAAGGTCTTACCCTAGACAAAGCAGTGATAGATATTGGTAACACAGTCTTTAAAGAAGGCATGAGCTACGTAGCACTATCACGCTTACGTACACTTGACGGTCTATTTCTAATCAACTTTGATACAAGTAAAGTAAACGCTGATATTCCTTGCATTTTAGAATATAATAGACTTCGCTCACTATACACTCCCCATCTAAACACATATTCTGTTCCACAAAAACTAAAACGTTGTAAAAGAAAACTAAATCAAACAGAAATGCAACAGGACGTCACTGCAAATCCTCCAAAGAGAGTAAAAGAAACTAATACTTCATCAAGTACCACAAACAAAAAAGAATCAACTAGAGAAAGTAAACCAGGTACTTCTTTAAAGAAGGAAGACAAACTCCAAAAAAAGCAGTTAGATACAGAACTACCTGGACCATTTAAATTCTCAAATATAGTTGATGTAAGTTGCTATGCAAATGTAGCAATGAATATTCTATTTCAATTACCACCAATTGTTGACAACATTTACTTACACAGTACAGACCCATTGTGTTTGCAAATGTTAGTACTTCACAGAAATGCAGCAAACAATCCTGACAACACATATAGTGTTTTTGGAATAAGACGACAATTGGACTACTGTGCTGGAATGGTTAAATTCACTATAAACTCACAGGAAGATCCACAAGAATTTCTAATGTACTTACTACAAGTACTGGAAAACAAAAACATACCTATAAATGAGATCTTTCAGATTTCATACATGTGGAAACATACATGCACTCTCTGCAACAATGTGACACAAGAAGAAATCCCCAATGAACGCTTCATATATATATCAATACCAAATTGTGAATCCATTCCATTTCAGCAACTTGTACAAAATGCAAACCCTGGTAGATTATGCTCTACCTGCAATTCAGATAATCGCTCCACGTTAGTAATACAAACACATAGTAAATACGTAATACTTATGCTTCTACGTTACAATGCAGATAGTACCAAAAACAACTGCAAGCTGACTGGATTCACACATGGTCAAATATCACTTGGTAAGAAAACCTTCACAACAATAGGTATAATCTACCACGCAGGAGCCACAGCCAATTCAGGGCACTACACTGCATATATAAAAAAGAAATGTGGATGGTTTGAATGTAATGATAGTACCATTACTCTAAAGCAGAGATTACCAGCAAATCTTACAAATGCTTATTTGATGTTCTTAAAACCACAATTTGATAAATAAACTTTATTTAAACCTTTAAGTAAATTTGTGTTAAAAAAATATAAACTGTTAGAATACTCCAAAAGCTATCTAACTGCTCAAAGATTCTACAACAACTAATCAGATAAATGAATACCACTAAATTAGACCAAAGAATACACAGTTAGAATACGCCAATTGGTATCTAACTGTCCCAAAATTATAAATTTGTGTTAAAATAATATAAACTGTTAGAATACTCCAAAAGCTATCTAACAGCGCAAAGATTCTACAACAACTAATCAGATAAATGAATACCACTAAATTAGGCCAAAGAATACGCCAATTGTTATCTAACTGTCCCAAAATTTAACAATATCCAAATAGATAAATCAAAACCACTAAAATATATTTAAAACATAGACAGTTAGAATACGCCAATTGGTATCTAACTGCTCCAAAATGTTATAATATCAAAACAAGTGAAGAATCTGTTATTGCTCCAAAAAAAATACAACAAAGCAAAGTATAAAGCATTAGCCAGAAACAACAAGTGAACACTGAAAACAAACAAACAAATAAACTGTAGCATAACAGAAAAAGGTTTTTTTTTTAATCCAACATGGATTTTTTTTCTCCCACAGACCCAATGATTTTAGCAACAAATACAGAAACTGAGCAAATTGCACAGTACTCTGATTTGTACTCTACTAAATATGAGGGTCGAAAAAAAATAAAAGTATATTGCTTATACAATGTAATAAGTCATTACAAAATACTAATACTAACATGCTATTTTCTTTTATCACAGAAATGAAGAAGAAAAACATGGACTCCCATTACTGGACCAAACAGTAAGTATACAATAATAAGGACAACCATAGCAGCATATCACATCAATAGTATCTAATACCTTTGTTCCTTATACATTTGTTTTTCACCCAAAGTTATAAGCAAATATGAATGTGATAAATGGCCAAATGGCCATGCACCCAAGACTCTATGCCCTGGCAACAACCACCGCAGCATATCACATCCATAGAGTCAAACATTTCAACTATGATCTATGGGAAACCATTAATGTCCGCGAACAATGTGACTGTTCTTGGAACACTTTGAACTTGCCAGCGAACAATACGGACACCCTTTTCAGGACACCCCCTACGAACATTTCAGAACAACGCGATAGTTCTTCGAACACTTTCAACTTAACAATTAACAATACGGACAGCGTCCTCAGGACACCCCCTACGAACACTCCTCAGACACCGGGAGTGTTCTTAGAAGCGTCTTCAGAACACCACAATCTTGTTTATTTGCGAACATTTCAGGACACCACGAGTGTTCTTAGGACACATTCAACTTGACAAAGAAGAATACGGACAGCGTCCTCAGGACACCCCCTACGAACACTCCCCGGACACTGCGAGTGTTCTTAGAAGCGTCTTCAGAACACCACCATCTTGTTTATTTGCGAACATTTCAGTACACTGTGAGTGTTCTTAGGACACATTCAACTTGACAGAGAACAATACGGACAGCGTCCTCAGGACACCCCCTACGAACACTCCCCGGACACCGCGAGTGTTCTTAGAAGCGTCTTCAGAACACCCCCATTTTGTTTATTTGCAAACATTTCAGGACACCGCGCGTGTTCTTAGAACACATTCAACTTGACAGAGAACAATATGGACAGCGTCCTCAGGACACCCCCTACGAACACTCCCCGGACACCGCGAGTGTTATTAGAAGCGTCTTCAGAACACCCCCATTTTGTTTATTTGCGAACATTTCAGGACACCGCGAGTGTTCTTAGGACACATTCAACTTGACAGAGAACAATACGGACAGCGTCCTCAGGACACCCCCTACGAACACTCCCCGGACACCGCGAGTGTTCTTAGAAGCGTCTTCAGAACACCCCCATTTTGTTTATTTGCAAACATTTCAGGACACCGCGCGTGTTCTTAGAACACATTCAACTTGACAGAGAACAATATGGACAGCGTCCTCAGGACACCCCCTACGAACACTCCCCAGACACCGCGAGTGTTCTTAGAACAGTTTCACTTTGCTTCCGAACAAAACAGACCCATATTGACTCCTTAGCACACCCCCTAGTCAGTTTATTTAGAACATTTCAGAACACCCGTGATGGCCGGAAACAAATCGAACACAAAAAGAATGTCTAACACATAAAAAACACAACTTTCATCCTATCTCATACACTCCCACCCTCCCCAAACACTCCTACACACCAACACACTCTACAAAATACACATTTAGAACAAAGTTTCACCGCGCTGTCCGGGGACGTCCGCGAATCCAAGATGGTGGGTGCTACCGAAAAATCTGACGCGCTTCACGCTCCACGCCGTCCAATCAGCGAACACTTTGCATGTCCGCGAAAATCACGCAAGACGATTGGCCAATCAGGACACTTTCCGCGGAGCGAACAGGGAAGTGTGTCCGCAAACCCAACACAGATATCACTCATTTTTTTTTACCTACTTTTTGGTCATTTAAAAAAAAACTACTGGACGGATTTTCACCAAATTTGCAAAAGCACGCTTTTGGGACAAAGCCGCTGCTCCTGGTCCAAATTTGGTGGAAATCCGTCCAGCGGTTTGGGCTGTAGGCGCGAGCAAAAATGTTTTCCCATTCACTATATGGAGAGTGAGTATAATGTATACAAATATGAGCATATAGAGGGATGGTAGAGTAATAAAAATGAAACTATGAGAAAGTGCTGATAACCATAATGATTAACTTCATGCACAGAAAGGATTGCTCTCTTTCAAGCCTGTATCTTCCGCTATGTATATGTTTCATATGATGTGACTGGACCCTAAGTCTACAAATATAGTACCTTTTCAATTTTTACTTCCTGACTGTTACTGAAGAAAACTATGTGGCTTTGATATGTCAGTAAAGGATAAAAGAGAGCCAGCCATGTGATGTCATCAGTGATGTCATCAATGACATTTGTGATGTCATCTTTGATGTCCTGGGTGTTAGTGTTAGCAGTGCACGGTGGCGCGAGTTATCGTTGCTTATGTTACCATAACTGCCGAATTTCAGGAGTTTTTCGGTTTTACTTTGAGCCATAACGTCCCTTTAACAAAGTTTTTTCACTGAATTTCATAGGTTTTTAGTAGCGCAACTTAACCATAACGTCCCTTTAACAAAGTTTTTTCACTGAATTTCATAGGTTTTTAGTGCACAACTTAACCATAATATCCCTGACTTCATATACATGTAACATAGAACATACTAACCCCCTCGTAGTGATTTTCATGTCCGTGACTACCGCCATGTCAGCAGACACTTCGAAAATCTGAGCGTGGTGAATGTAAATTTAAATAGTGTGCTCCATTTCCCCTTTGAAGTTGGCTCTGAAAAGAGCCGTTTTTTTTTTTTTTACAGATGCTTGACAGACACCTGTTATTTTGTATTTTTTTTCTTGTTTTTTTTTCTTACTTTACTCCTAAAATCTTCACATAACCTTCTCCAAAGCAACCCTTACATTCCAAAATAGAAAGGCATTTCCCGTAAAAGATAAAGAAATGCCATCTTCTTTAAAATTAACAGCATTACTGGCATCAATATTCTCATTGTTACAGAAGAACATACCAGCTCTAAGCATGAAGGCACACATGCCTCGGTTGATGACACACCTAGCAATATTTTGCTGAGGACAAAAAACTGAACTATTGTCCCATATTGCCCTAGGTAGTAATCCAGAAAAAATTACTTTTCCATTTGGAAGGATCTTCATTACTGCTTGAACCAAGCGTTCCAAATCAGCCAACAAAGTAGGGGCACTGACGTTGCCCAAATGGAAAGCACCATAGTGCAAAACTACCACATGCGGACTGTTCATCGTGGCCATATCCTCACAAACTTGTACAATTCCCTGTACATTGCAATCAGACACACTGCTCCACACTACCTCCACTCCTTTCACATCAAAGTTCTTTGCAACATGCCTGCATTCAGCGTACTGCTGTAAACCATGCACAAACATATCTCCGAGCACCAACACCCTGACTTTCTCCACTTCTGTCATCTTCACCACACACAGTCTCTTTCAACACAAATCCACAACCTCGACATCTGATTGGCTGATCCGTACAGTCTTCTTTCCATGTTGGATTTCCTGGAAAAACCCGGATGTAGCACGCCCTGTCCACGAACAGCCGTGGTGTCCGCGGACGGCGTCCACTTTACTCTCTGTGCCATTCCCTCATTGCATACAGCTAAGCAATCACACAATACAAATAACGTCCTCAGAACAACCCCATTTTGTGAATTTTCGAACATTTCAGGACAATTATTATTTCATTATTCAACATATTAACATTACACATATTATACTTTCATCTTGTACTCTGCACACAATGCTATGTTTCTCCATTAGTAGCTCAGTATACTAGATAGAATCCCATAATACAATGCTATTTATATCAATGCATCGTTCAAAGCACTAATAACGGTATGATATTTATTGCAATATCCTTGACACTTTTTCGCAACATTATAATAAAAATCCCTAGTACACAAATTCCATGAAAAGTACATACACACGTGATGTCATCAGTGATTTCATCAATGACATTTGCGATGTCATCTTTAATGTCCTGGGTGTTAGTCTTAGCAGTGCACGGTGGTGGCGCCAGTTATTTTTCAAAGCTTACCATAACTTGCGATTTTCAGGGGTCTTTCGGCTGTACTTAGAACCATAACGTCCTTTAAACAAACTTTTTTTAATATCACGCAAACAATATACAAACATGGCGTGCAAAAACCAACTTCTACAGATGGCTTTACACAGAATGTTCCAAAGTAAGAATTTATGCTCATTCACAGTGAAGGTCAGCTGCTTCCACAACTTCTACAGATGGCTTTACACAGAATGTTGCAAAGTAAGAATTTATGCTCGTTCACAGTGAAGGTCAGCTGCTTCCATTTTTTTCTCGGGCCCCGGAGAGGCTCACGAAGCGGACTATAAGGTTGTATTGTGTTTTGACCTTGACAGACAGAGATTGTGATGAAAGACTTCTCTTGAAGGAGTGTTGCTAAAACGTAAGAGAAGATAAAGATGAAATTTCTGAAACTAAACCACTTTTATATATTGTATCACTATGCGAAAGATCGTTGGCACACGCGGAGTCGTATTTTGGGACTGCACCACTCGTAGACAATGGAAATTGCAATTGTACTATAAGTTACCCTTTAGATTACTTTATACCAAATATAATTACAATAGCGTAGCATTAAAGACCGCTCCAGTTGAACTTGTTAGTTGAAAGTGGCATAATGTTTTCTACTGCGCACTATCACCGCCGAATTGATCCCCTGTCGTTTAGAGGGCTCTGAAAAAGGCAGACGACACAGGGTGGGTTAATAGAAATAATTTAACCGGTCTATAGGCGGTCAAGCGCTCTACTCGCTGTGCCACTTCACTGTAGCCTGTCAAGTGGCACAGCGAGTACAGCGCTCGCTTTGACATCCGTGCACAGCTTGCTAATGCAAGTTTGAATGCCGGCAAGGCCAAACTCAGCCTTTCATCCTTCCGTGGTCGATAAATGAGCACCACACACCGTGGTTGATAATAAGCACCGCTTAGATACCTCACGGTTCTTAGCGCTATATGAATGGCAAAATATTATTATTTTATTATTAACATACTCTGTTGCACTATCTTCGATAGCAAATATTTTCACGCCCTAATAAATAAAATGATGATTTTTAATGAAGATCGGCTGGTGATACTAATTTATGTTTTTTAAAACAGGTATGTGGCTCCATTTTGCCTATGTCACGATTTACAGACTCTAGCGGATGGGGTCTTCAACTGCCAGGTGCAGGTCCAAATATGCAACTTCATGACCCTCCCCATTTTATGGGACAATCGCCAAGGACCAATATGCCCTTACGCAGTACTTGCGGCTACAAACAACATACCAACCAATAGGGTGGTCTAATGGCTCGTTGTTGGAGCAACCTTCTGATTATCAGAGCGACCATTTACTGCTTTCATCATAAACCAACAGCCTATCTACCGCAAAGGAACAATGCGTGGCTCCAAATAAACTTTTGCTGATCGACAGCAGAGACAATAGCAAACCGCTGAATATTCACTAAACATTTCATGTGAAATAAATGTACTTTACCAAATGTACAATCCTGCTGTTTACTTTTAAACCACAGTTTCATATTCCGAATTGTGGCACACTGAGTTGTAAGCTGATCTAACATTCTCTGTACCGCAAAGGAACATCGCGTGTCTCAACATGAACTTTTGCGGATCGACAACAACGACAAATGCAAATTGCTGAATATTCTCTAAACATTTGATGTCAAATAAATGTACTTTACAACATTTACAATCTTGCTGTTTGCTTTTAAATCACAGTTTCATATTCCGAATTGTGGCGCGCTGTGTTGTGACATAATGTGTGTTGTCTTCCGGGTTCTGTGTAAAGTCGCGTAGTACTGGAGACGACTGGGTGCGTTTGATTACGCACCCTGTAACGTCACGGAGAGAGGCGGGGAATATGAATGCTTTGATAATATCAGGCTTAGTGGCGGGAGATATGATTTAGTGTCGCAAAAGCAAGTCAGTCAGGTCAATAGCGCCAGTCATAGGATTATCACATAATGTCGGCGCACACCAGCCGGATTTATCGTTTCTTTAGTGGACAAAAAGTCGGTTGATGCCCCTAGGAAATTGTACTATTAGCGGACAAAAGGAGTGCTCTTAAAACACTTTCACCCTGACAACGAACAATACAAACAACGTTCTCAGAACACCCCCATTTTGTGTAATTGCAACCATTTCGGGACACTGCGAGTGTTCTTAGAACACATTCAACTAGACAGATTACAATACGGATAGCGTCCTGAGGACACCCCCAGTTTGTGTATTTACGAACAATTAAGTACACCGCGAGTGTTCATAGCTCATTTTTACCTTCCTTGCGAACAAAAATGACACATACTCCGTTCTCTAAACACCCCACCATTTAGTTTTATTACAAAATGTCAGAACAGCCGTGTTCTCCGTGGACAATACAAGATGGCGGGCGCCACAGAAAATCTGACGCGCTCCACGCCCCTCGCCGTCCAATCAGTTAACACGTTGCATGTCCGCGGACATGACGCAAGGCCATGGGCCAATCGGGGTGCTGTCCGCGGAGCGAACAGGGAAGTCCGTCCGCGAAGCGAACACAGATATCACTAATTTTTTTGCCTTACATTTTGGTCATTTTTAAAAAAACTACTGGACAGATTTACACCAAATTTACAAAAGCACGCTTTTGGGACCAGGCCGCCGCTCCTGCCGCAAATTTGGTGTAAATCCGTCCAGCGGTTCGGGCTGTAGCCGTGCGCAAAGTTTTTTCCCATTCAGTCTATGGGAAAAAAACGTTTTGGGACCCCCCCCTATAACTTTTCCCCCCCTGGACGAATCCTCACCAAACTTTGCAAATAAATTCAGAGTGACCCAACTACTCTTTTTGCAAAGTTTGGTGAGGATCCGTCCAGGGAGAGCAAAGTTATAAGCCGCCCAAAAAGTGCTCTTCCTATGGAAACAGCAACTTAACCATAACTACATGGCCACTTTTATGAATAAAATAATATTTGATAGCACCCTTATGAATATGACAATGATCAACAGTGGGTAATATTACAATAGCACAATCTCTTTAATCACTTAGGAGTAGGAACATGAGAATAAGATAGCAGAGAATACTTTTATGGTTCAAGGAAATGCAAGATGGGAAAGAATGCAACACATAAATAGACTTGATATGATTTCAACAAAAGATAATATGATCACTTTTTCCCCTGTGACCACTCACTCTCCCCTATGCAATATGAAAAGATGGAAATGAGGGCACACAGGTTACAGGAATGCAAGCAAGAAGCAGTTCAATTCCAGTACCCCCCGGCAAGCTTAGAGAAACAGGTATGATTTTAAAACACAGGTCAAATGCCTTTAAATGTGGTGGCAATGAATGTGAAAAATATGCTAAAATGATTTTAATTCACTAAAGGATATTCAGAATAAGTAATTGTTACTTTAGATTGGTTCAGGTCAACACTAGCAATGATTCATGAATGATTATCAGATTGAAAACGAATTTCAGCAGTTGAAAGCAAGAAGCAGCGATTTTTAACATGTGGTGAGATTGAGCTAAATTGCAATTCGTGGCACTTTTTCTGCGTGAGTAAATCGCGATTACGCAAAAACTATAAGGAATTGGAATGTCGTTTTAGGTTTGTTGGAAAAATGTCACTTCTAGGACATACGGTTCAAAAGATACAGACGTTTTTGTGGAGGTGGATTTTCAGAAATAAAGTCAAGATTTCAGAATGACAAAAGTGCACTACAGATTTGAAATCACCAGGATGGACACAAAATTCTAAATGCAGTTCTGGGCAGGTTGAACTGGATGGGATAAGATTACTTTAGACTAAGAGATGATTATGCACAGTTCTAGACTAAATACTCACTCCTAGTTTTGGAATGGAATGGAAATGGGCCTCGTCACCGATCTTGTCAGGTTTGGACTTCACTCACCACCGGACAGGTCTCAGGCCCTCTAGGTTCTGCGTTCAACACTGCACAGCAGTCTGCGGCCTCTGGAACGGGATCTGACGGATTCTGGATACAGCTCTGCTTTCTGGGTCTGGAGTCTTGGTTCTAGCACAGGGTTCCTGGCTATAATCAAACAGCATGGCCCAGCTGTTGAAGGTGAGAGCCCCTAGAAGTTTAGGGGTTAGAATCTGGCTGCTAGATTCTGAAGCCTACTGGGAAGAGTTCAGCTTGTGGATTAGGCCTCTGCTTCTCCGAGGTTCCAGAGTTTGGGTTCTACAGTTTTGGTTCTGGAGTCTGTCTGGATCTGGAGTTTTCCAGCAGAGCGTTTCGCAAGAATCGATTGAAGTGGAAAAGTGAGTGTGTTTGCCTGTCCAAAACAGTCTCTTTTTATGTGTTTTCAAAGTGGGTGTGGAGGCTGACTCTACATGCCCAACCCTCTAAGGATTTGATAGGTCAGAGAAATTTCTGGGTTCTGACTGGAGAAAGGAGTGGTGAGTCAGAGTGATGCTGTGTTTAAGGCTCAGCTGTAATCCCTCCCCTGGGGTTTCTCAGAGAAAATCAATTTTTCATAACAACAAGGTTTCGCAGATACACAAGTTGTTGAGAATACAGGTACACATCATAGATTAATTAAGGTACATCCTTGTCCAACTCTGATTTTCCTAAGAGCTTTAGTTCAGAAATGACAACTTATTTGCGATTTTGGTGAATTTCGCAATATTGGTTCCGCACCAAATTTTACACTGCAGCTACAATATTAATAATTATGGGGTTTGGTCTCAGAGCATCCTACAGCATCCAGCTTAGTCTTGAACTGTGAGTAAAGGTGTCATTTTAAGAATCTCAAAATTGTACATTTCTATCAGCTGGTTACAATTAGTTATCAGTATTCTTATAAAACATATATTTGCCTTCAATTCAGTCCACCCAATGGTTTGTCTCCGCCCCTAGAATCTGGCTTCACTCAGAGGTCACATGTCATGTTTCTACCAGAGCAGTGTTGACAGTTACACCCAAATCAGCATATTCTATTCAGTCCCAAAGCCCCCATTGTTCCTTCCTCCAGGCTGCAGTGAAAATCTCCTCCCTCTTAATCAACATGACCATGCAATATCCTGCCGTGTGGTGTGGAGTCCCCAGGTGTGAAGGATTCTCACGAAAGCAAGCTTTTTGAAGTTTTGACTGCATCAAGTTACTTCCTGATCAATTGTACATAATTCCTTGTGAACAAAAATATAACATTATAAACTGAAAAATAAGCAACATATCTTTAAAGCAAGTCTTCTGTTTCAGAATATAGCTTTAAATTGTATCCACCCACCTCTTAACAAGTCTTTCTTTGGCATAGTTTGAGTTCAATTATTTAACCTTACAAAGAATCTGGTTTAAAACGCCGGCTTCTGATAGTGGGGAGTACCGGTATATCACCCATTTTTGACAGCTGTCTTTCCATTAACAGGGTAATTCATAGAATTTCGCACAAAAGTGTGCGCGTGCGAATGTCTGCGCCAGCCGCGTGCACTAAAATCGATTTCCGCGCACAGCGTATTCATGGATTTTAGCCTCCAAAACCAGCCGTGGCGCAGAGTGGCGCAGCGACCCTGCAGCAGCACCAGTTACACCCTCAAGAACGCCCTCGCGCAAGGAAAAGCCATCAAAATTCCCAATTCTGCACAAAGGGCTGCGCTAACCCTGGACCAGTTTACAGGGCTGCCAAACAGCAAATTCTAAGCGGGGAACGTGTATTGCGGGGTGCGGGTGAAGTTTCACACGCGAAAGGGCCTGTGCGAGTGGGGTACGTGTATTACTGGGGTTCGCAGGAAGTTTCACACGCGATTTCAGCAGGGTATGTGTATTACGGGGTTTGCGGGAAATTTCACACGCGAAAGGGCCTGTGCGAGTGGGGTACATGTATTATGGGGGTGCGCGGGAAGTTTCACATGCGATTGGCCTGGGTACGTGTATTTCAGGGGTGCGCGGGAAGTTTCACATGCGATTGGCCTGGGTACGTGTATTTCAGGGGTGCGCGGGAAGTTTCACACGCGATTGGCCTGGGTATGTGTATTTCAGGGGTGCGCGGGAAGTTTCACACGTGATTGGCCTGGGTACGTGTATTTCAGGGGTGCGCAGGAAGTTTCACATGCGATTGGGCTGGGTACGTGTATTTCAGGGGTGCGCGGGACGTTTCACACGTGGTTGAGCTGGGTAGGTGTATATCAGGGGTGCGTGGGAAGTTTCACATGCGATTGGGCTTGGTACGTGTATTTCAGGGGTGCGCGGGAAGTTTCACACACAATTGGCCTGGGTACGTGTATTTCGGGGGTGCGTGGGAAGTTTCACATGCGATTGGGCTTGGTAGTGTATTTCAGGGGTGTGCGGGAAGTTTCACACGCGATTGGCCTGGGTACGTGTATTTCGGGGGTGCGTGGGAAGTTTCACATGCGATTGGGCTTGGTAGTGTATTTCAGGGGTGTGCGGGAAGTTTCACACGCGATTGGCCTGGGTACGTGTATTTCAAGGGTGCGCTGGAAGTTTCACATGCGATTGGCCTGGGTATGTGTATTTCAGGGGTGCGTGAGAAGTTTCACACACGATTGGGGTAGGGTACGTGTATTACCGGGCTGCGCATGAAGTTTCACACGTGATTTTGCTGTCAGAGCGGGGAATGCGTATTTCGGGGGTGCGTGGGTAGTCCTACACGTGAATTGGCAGTGTGGGTCCTCCCAGGTGTCCCCTCTCCCCCCTCCATGGCCCCTGCAGGCAGACCATACCACAGGGGACTACCCCGCACCCCTGGTCATGTCCCGCAGGCAGCCCATCCACCATGGGCATGCACCCCAGCCAAGCCACCTGTCCGCTTGCACCACTGATCACCAACTCATGCCCCCATGCACCACCACACCCCAGCAGTGCAGGGCACCTGCCAGCAGGCCCCCAATCATGTCCCCTGCACCCCCAGCCCCCAGCAGTGCGGGGCACCTGCCAGAAGGCCCCCACTCATGTCCCCCTGCACCCCCACCCCTCAGCAGTGCGGGGCACCTGCCAGCAGGCCCCCACTCATGTCCCCCACAACATGTCATCACGATCCACAATCATGGGCCTAAGGGCCACCCAAATCCCACCCCACGCCACCCCAGTCGAAACACATAACCAAGTATTACATACACCCCACATTGAAATCCCCATCTCATGAAACATCCCAAATGGCAAGTATGCACATCAATACATGTCCATCACACACACACAATAGGTGCAAGTGAATGAGAAAACATGCATCGTGACATGCAGGAAACCAAGCAAAGCATACCACACAATGAAGTATCAAATAAAAATGTATTACACACAAAAGCAAGGGAATGAAATGAAATCACACAACAATGTACATAATAAATAAAAAGCTGCATGGTCCAAAATATGAAAAAGAAGATGTGTAAAACCAGAATAAAAATCAATCCAAAAGCAAATGGGTCCAAAGAGTCTGTCCGTCAAATCAAATCCAAAGTGAAAAAAAAGAAAAATCCATTGATCCATGGTTGAAAAAAAGGCAAATGAAGTGAAATGAAAGGAAACCTACAAAAACCCTACATAATTAACAACTATATACAAAAAGGTGGGGCATTGTCCAAGTGCCCCAAATGAAAAGAAAAACAAAAGGAAACCTAACACTATATAACTATTTACAATGGCAGCGTGCTAGTCCAACGGCTCACTTTCTGATTTCCCGGGCCAGAGCATCATCGAACTCCTGCTCGATGTCCCGGAGGCGGTCCTCTTCCCTGGCCCTGAGGGTTCGCAGGGACGATGACATCTGGACCTCCAGGTCCCTGCGAATGGCCTCGAGGCACTCGGCCCGCCTCAGGGCCCTATGCATGGAGTTCTCTGCCCTGACCATCGTGAGCCGTGCCTCTTCCGCCCGCTGCCGCTCCGCATCCATAGCATGGCCCAACCGCTGCCACACAGAAGACACTTCCCATCCTGGGTCCTCCTGCCCTCTGGCCGATGCCTGCACCTCCAATGTTGAAGGCCCTGAGCCATCATGGATCCCACCTTGCTGCTGCTGTGCCTCTGCCTGTGCCCTGGCTCCTGCTGCCCGCACATCCTCCTCCGGCTGGGGTGCAGTTGTTGAGGTGGCCACCCCTGCTGGACGTTCGACTCCCGACTGTGGCAAGGATGTGTCCTCCACCAGCCTGGCCGCAGGGTCAGAGGCAGCTCCACAGGGCACCCAGGTGACACATGGGTGGGAAGATGGCACGGAGGATGACTGGCGCATAGGGGGTTCAGTTGAGGAGGGAGTCGGAACAAGGTCCAGAAAACGGAGGAATCCGGCCCTGGTGAGCTGTCCCAGTGGGTCAATGCGGTCAACGAGCCATGCGAGAAGACGTGCAGTCTCCTCATGAAAAGACTGCAGGTCAGCTCGCATGGCACGTTGACGCAACGCCCCCCAGCCAGGACAGGCTCAACCCGGTGCCGGATAGCCACATCTGAAGGGAGAGGAAGACCAGTTGGTGTAAGCCGATCCCCTCCCTGAGAACGGGTCTGGACGTAGGCATCCCTGCTGGTGCGGGATGATGCAGTGACAGGATCGGGGACAGGATTACAAACAGGCACCTCCGCGGCAGCCTGTGCTGCCTCCTGTCCCTGCCCCTGCACTGCACCACTAGCACCAGTGGAATCCCCACCTCCAGACCCCGTCTCTGTCCCTTGCATGGCCTCCTCCTCCACCAAACCCCCCACCAACCTGGATGACTCCATGCCATCTTCCTCCGTCGGACCCTGTGGGGTCTCAGCTGCCCCTTCTGCTGCCGAGGAGTCCAACTCTGAACTCTGCCTCTTGGACCTACCCTTGGCAGCTGCGGCCTGGGACGCGGCACCGGACTCCTCACTCCCTGACGAGATCACAACCTGGGAGGGGAGCCAGGCCTTGCGTCTCCGGCTGGCAGTGCGATCCCTGTCGCTGGGCTCCACAGCACCCTCTCCGCCCTCTTCATCAGTTGATGCTGCAGACAGGGAGAGATAGGAGACAAGCATCAAGGCACTGTACAATTGACTGATACACACATGACAGTTCCACATGAGTGGCAGTGTCAAACTTCAGGCATGGCATCACAATCCCCAACACACATGTCATTTGAAATCACACACATGAGCTATTCCACAGCCATATTACAATGGCCAGCACCATCCATACACATACAACAGCATGAGCAGCCAAAGATGAGCCAGAAATCACATGAAACACAGGGAGTGCACTAGACATGCACACCCGCCACCACACTTACATGCATGTGTACACCTCCACCAACTGTCACAGTGATGAGATCGGCATCCATGTCACATCTGGCAATCAGCCTTCTACATATCAGTGTCACATGCATCCATGTTGCATCACTGTTGCACCCTTGTCAAATACACACACATGCACATGTACACGGTGCAGATACATGCAGCTGGAACCAACATTCATGTGTGACACCACTACCATGCCAACTTACATGCACAGTCATTCAAACATGTGTGCTCACACATATGCATTTGGCCTGCATGCTTACCCACACATACACCATCCATGTGTCTCACACATGGGAGGACTCACATGTGTTAGCCTCACGGCCCTATACATACATATCCATATATGGCCCTACAAAACCACATGTGCAACCTGCAAACTACTAGCACACCACCACACGCACAGCTTCCAATCAGTATGCATGTACACTTACCGCTCAACTCCAGACGGGTCTGCCTCTCAAGGACCTGGACGTGGAGCGCTGGGCATATGCGTTCCAGGACCCTCATCTGGTGTTCCGACAGGTGGCCCCGGCGCCCCTTAGCATCTGCTGCCTTCAAGAGACACCGGGCCTTGTTGAGGGTCCTGGACCTGAAGTCCTCCCAGCGCTTCTTGACATGTTGGAATTTGCAGACTGCCACCCCCTCCGCATTGATGGCAGTCACAATGTCCGTCCAGATCCTGGTCCGTCCTTCCTTGTAGGCACGCAAACTTCCGAAGAGGGCATCATACTGCCCCAGAAATTGCTCCACCAGGACACCCAATTCAGTGGCAGTGAAGCTGGTGGCCCTCTTCCTCTCTGGCTGGGGGTTTCCAGTGGTCTCAGATGGTGGTGTGCCCGACATGGCAACCCCCGAGGCAGGTGTGGGTGGGCAACTGGGTCCTGGGGCTGGGCTGTGGAGCGATGGTATCCCAGTCGGGAGTCTTCAGTTCCAGCAGGGGTGGTCACAGCAACTGCACCCCTGTCCGATGTGCAGGCAGCAAATAGCAGGGCACGTGGGCAGCAGGCAGGCAGCAGCAGATGGCAGGTGGGAGCATGCTCGGGGCTCTTGGGGGCAGGAAAATGGCCTTCAGGGCAGGAGCGTGGTCTTCCGTGTGTTTTTGTGCGGCCAGCTTGATACGGAGTAATTTGGCACGTTAAAATCTTGCACGTCAGCGTGTAATTCGAGGAAAGGCCCTTAGCGCGTAAGCGCGTCAGCACACGCACGCGATTCCATCGGACGAAAGGCCTTAGCACGTAGGCGCGTAAGTTACATTACGTGCGTGGGCCTTTCACTCATAGCACGTGATGACGGAGCACACGTGGAAAAAGTGCACCTCCGAGTGTCATCCCGTGTAATTGGATGAAAGCGCCCGCGTACATGCATCTCTGACGTGTACATGTGGGCCGGTTTAAAAGCTGCGTGTAGGACGCCATTTCCTTGTACGTGCTTTTCGTGGAGAGCGAGTGGGTGAAATCTGTACTTCTTGTCGGTTCACACGCGATTACTTCACAGCGTTTCTAGTTCGTACTCCCTGTTACCTCTGACAGCTACTTTCTGAATTTTTCTTGGGCCTGTTTCTTCAAACAGAGTTCACTTCTCCTTTTGTCCTGTCTCCTCAGACAGCGTACAATTCTTCTTTTGGCGGGGGTGTTGCCAACGCGCATACGCGCGTATTTTTCACGTTCTTTTTCCAGGCAGACGGTGCGTTCTGCACGTACTTAGCAACTGTGCTTGCCCCGTGTGTCGCCTTCCCCTTCAGAGGTCATTGTAGGCTGCGTGTATTACGCGTACGCTTATTTTTGTGTTTCTGGGTGCCACAGCGTAGTGCGGTTCATTTTTTCACGCACGTGGTCTACGAGGGGTTGCGTGCATGTTTATTTTTGATTTTGGGCTGCCTGTGCGTTGCGTGACCCGTCATATTCCCCCAGGGGTCATAGACAGCCTTGTTAGAGCACTAGGGTACGAATTCCATCTGGTATCCTACCCCTTTGACCCCCAATTGCCCAGGACAATAGTTTACTGCAACTCCCATATGCACACAACATCAGTGCCATGGCTGGGAGGCGAGCAAGCGGTAAGGGAGGCAAAGGTGGCCGACCCTCAAAAGGTGGGCGTGGTGGGCGCGGTAGGGGACGTGGCTGGGATTTGCAGGGTGCCCCAATGCCCCCATGTGTGGAGGAACAATCAGGGACACCCATGCCCCCCCATGGTTGAGGGAAACGTGGCTGACATCATCCAATCTCAGCCCCTATTGGACCAGCCCATTGTGGCACCTGACCTGGCACAGGATGACTCCCTGGCTGACTTCCAGGTCAGCAAGTCGAGGCCACGTGTGGCGGTGCAAGTTGTTGTCACCAATCCACGTGTATGTGGAGCAGCTATGTCATCTGCTGCCCCAAGTATGCAGGCTGGGGAGGCTGCAGGGGCAGCTGCAGCTCCATATGCCCCAGATCTGACTCTCCCAGCCAGGACAGTGTCAGTCCCAGTCCATCAAACTGACGTTCCCCCTGCCAACATTACCCTGCAACCAATGCCTGCATCAAGGACTATGGTTATTGTGCATTCCCACACTCCTACTACCTAGTCCACCGGTGATTCTGCCCCTACTGACCAGAGCGGCGTAAGCCACTCTGGCTCTGCTCCACCTTTAAAGAAGAGGAAGAAGGGTGCTTTGGCACAACAGGCTGAGACCCCAGGCATGGCTACACACTCCGGTACCTCAAGGAAGCCTTGCTTCAATGATTCGGAACTTGATGCACTTGTGAGCTATGTGTTGGCACATAACCACGAAATGGTGGTGACTGCAGGGTCAAAGACCACACCTGGTCAACGTAAGGCACACTGGCAGACCATCGCAGACCGCATAAGTGCCCATGGATTTGTAAGGCGCTCAGCTGATGATTGCTACAAGCGGTGGAACGACCTGAAACACAGAGCAAAGAACAAGATGGCCTCAAATCATGCCGCTACTCTGGTGACTGGCGGTGGGTCTCCACAAGAGGACAACAAACTCAATGAACATGAGTCTGTTGCTGGGACCTTCGTCACAGAGGAACAGATCCGAGGTGTGGGAGAACTACCTGATTATGACACATTGTCTCCGGTGAGTGCCCATGCGTGTGTGTAATGCATGTGTATGTTGTTTGGGTGACGGGTTCTGATTGAGTGGCAGGTGAGGGTGTGTGTGACTGAGTAGTATGGGTCACCCATGTGCTTCATCCAAAACATTCCGCGGCCTTGAATTTGGGTGTGACAGTATCCCTTCTGCCCACAGTTGTAATTTAGCGCAACATTACGAGAGTTGCCCTTGAGGTGGCATCATGCAACAACATTGTTTGTATTTTTCAGTGTTCTTTCAGGCTGATTGTTTAAATTCTCCCACTTTTGCAACACATTCCTCAGCCCTATTGTGACATATGTGACATGCTTCTGTCATTGAAGAACCCCACATTGGCCCACATGTGTCACCTTGGTAGTTGAATGATTTCACCATTCAGGCTGAATGAGTATTGTCCTGATCACATGATGTTTTTGGGCCTGTTTGAATGTGGAACATGCTAGTTGTTTCCTGTCCTGTTGAAGTGCACAACCATTGATGTGTACATGGCCCTGCAATCACTGTATTTTTGTACACTCGATGTGTTGCAGTGTGTGGCACATTGCGTATCTTTTCACACTATGTGGCATTTTTCATCTCTTCATGTCCATCTCACATGGATGGGTGACAGTACTCATTCACTGACATATGGATGTACTTGTGGAATGTACCATGGCTATGGTACATGCCATCTGTGTGATGGCATGTGTCATTTATGTGTATAGGACATGCCACTCACAGGCCAATGTATGATGGCAGTGCTACCAAGCATGCAGCAAATGTGTTGCTCTTTCATCTTGGTGTCATCAGTGTCTGACTTTTGCCTCCCCTTCCAACTCTGTGACAGTGCTTGCATGGGAGGGTTATAGACATGTGGGACATGTGTAAATCATGTACTGGTTCTGTAGCTTGTCAGGCCTATTTGTGTGCTATGGTGCTAATGCCTGTTTCCATTTTTTGTCTTTCATGTTTTTGCAGGGGATGACGCACTTGATGCTGTTGAGGTTGAGGAGATGGAGCAGACCCACGAGGAATCTGAGGCACAACCGGCCATCAGTGGGGGACGTGGTGTGGTGGTGGGTGAGAACCCACTCTTGCTGCAGACGATTCTGTCAAGGGGTGTCAATGGGTGCACCTCCCCAGACCTCTATTCAGGTGCTGATTTGGATGATGAGACCTATGTGGCGTCGCAGGTAAGTGTTTCTGGAAGGGATTCTGTTCTGTCCAACCCACCTGCACCAGGGGTAAAACCCTCTATGGGGATATCAGTGTTGGTTAGTCAGCCTTTGGCGGTTACGGGTGCAGGGTCACACTCCACAACATCTGATCCTGTTCCTGGGCCAGCTGATCAGAGGGGGAATGCAGTCCTGCAGCCTCAGGCAGTGCAGGCACAGCAAGGCGCAGATCGCCTTGCCCCAAACATGTGTGGTGCCCGCCGACGTGGTGGCCGTACGCCACCAGGCAATACCGCATCGGAACAATCCATGTACGGTATGGCAACCCAACAGGCAGCATCAGTTCAGATGATGGCTCAAGCAATGGAGAGGGTGGCCACTTCCATTGTCCCCCCTGAAAGGCAGATGGAGCAACTACAGCAGGCAACAGACTCCATTTGCCAATCTCACAGGGAGGACATGTTGGCGTCCAACAGGGACAGACGGCGGCATTGGAGACTCTACGCCAATCGATATCAATAGAGTCCCAGGGCCACAGGGAAGCCCTGAGGGTAGAACTCCATCACCTCAGGGAGACTCTTGTTGACCTTGAGACTTCCGCTAACTTGAGGACAGAACACACGTTCGCTCTCAGCTGAGATGCAGGCAACTCGGGAGGAGATCCAGGCATCATGTGAGGTGCTGCATGGGGATCTCTGCACTATAATCCTCCAGAACGAGACCTTCCACACCTGCATGCTTGCTGCCATGGAGGACCATACCCGGGCTTTGAGTGGGCTGCCTCCCATAGCTCCTGTGGCAGTAGCAGAGGGTGTTCAGAGCGACAGCAGCAGTTCTCCCACATTGGCATAGCAGTGCAGGCCATGAGCCCATGGAGGTGTTTTTTTTCCACACAGACGGCTGTTGGTGCGCACCCTGTCCTCGGACCTCCTGGGTACCCCCCCCTCCCTGGCCCCCACATGGCCATTTTTGATTTTTGATTTTTTATTGTTTTTTGACAGTGTGTTGCCTTGTGTGGCTCCCGTGGACATCCACTGTATTCCGGCTGGGCACATGCAGGCTTGTCCAGAGTTTGGGTTTGATTCTTGGGTTCGTGAGACACACATCCCTCCTGCTTCCCGTTTCCATGGGCTTGCAAAGGGTGTGACCAAGTTACAGTGATGTACACAGTGATGTTGGGCTCCCATGAGCTGTGTGGGCAGTCTGTAGTCAACACTGTGTAGACATTCCTTGTGTATATTGTTGTTGTATTGTACACTGCATGTTGTAATTATGTATGCTCTACTTCCATGTCTCCCTCTAAATTTGCAGGTTCATTCCTCATGTCTTCACAAGGCTGTCTACTTTGGAGATGGAGTTCATGTTGTATGCAGTACACAGACAAGTTTTGAAGCCTGCAAGACTACAGTTGGAAGGGGGCGATGTGGTGGAATATTCAGGTTGTAAGAGTACGACTACTTTAAGTTAGTACTGTCATGTTTTAGTTATGTTTGAGCTTGTGTAGCTGCATTGTATTGTTGGTAAGTATTTGGTCATGTGAGATGTTAGTTCAACATTACTGGGAGCATATTGTGTGTGGCCAGTTTCCATTAGGGACACTGTACTTTGTGACACTTGTGTCAGGGTTTCGGGATTGCTTTGTTTGCTCTCACATGACATGCCATGGTGTGTTGGGTGGTGGTGCTGTGGAGGGGTTGGGTGACATGGCACTGTTCTCATGTTGTATTTTGCAAGGGGGCAATGCATTTAGCAGCATATGTGTCTTTTGATGACACAGCATTGGTGGTGTTTCTGTAGGTAGGGATGCACACATTGTGACACTTCCAGGTGACCAATCTCAGGCTGGTATGGTTGTGACAGTTGACTGTCCCTTATGTCATCATCATTGATTGTCAGCTGGTATGTGGCAGGGCTGTGTGCACTCCACAGGGGTGTGATTCTAAGTGAAGTAATTAGCCACCAGCTGCGTTCGGGCTGCCTCACCCCGTGCCCTTTCCCCTCCCATGCGCAGTGGGCGTGCATGTGGTTGGGGATGTGGGGGCACCACCGGCAGGCCCCAGCGTGTTGCAATGTTGTGCAGGACACATGCTGCCACTATGATCCTGCACACTACTGGGGGAGCGTATAACGGCTGCCCGCCAGAATGGTCAAGGGAGTGAAAGCGTGACTTGAGCACTCCGAATGTGCGCTCCACTATGCCCCGGGTTGCAATATGGGCTGTGTTGTATCTTACCTCGGGTGGCGTGGTGGGGTTCCGAATTTTCCTCATCATGTGGGTGCTCTGAGGGTAGGCACTGTCCCCTGGGGAGGTGGTAATGGGTATCATTAGTGGGGTTGTGACATTACTCAGTATCTGGCATGCATGCATGTGCTGTGGCATTTATTCTCACCAAGCAGCCATGTATCGCCATGCCGCCCAGCTTCTAGGTCCCGGTTTAGGGTTGACATTCTGTAAATGAAACTGTCGTGGGTGGACCCTGGATAGTTGGCATATACTGAGGTGATGATTGCCTTGGCATCACATACTACCTGCACGTTGATGGAATGCCAGTGCTTGCGGTTTCTATAGATGTGCTCTGATGCCCTGGGGGGACGTAGAGCCACATCGGTGCAATCAATGGCACCTAGGACTTTGGGGAATTGTGCCACCCCGTAGAAATCCTGGACGGCAGCCTGCCTTTCTGCAGGTGTTCTGGGCAGGTATATGTGCCTGCGGACTGATGGGCGTGCAGTCATGATGGCCAAGACCTGGTGTAGGCAGCGTGACTTCGTGGCCTGTGACACCCCCCCCACTATGGCACTTGTCCGCTGAAATGATCCGGTGGCCAAAAAGTACAGTACATTGAGGACCTTCTCCAGGGGGCTGAGTGCTTGGGAGCAGAGGATGGGTGATGTGAGGTCATCCTCCCACTCACTGACCAGGTCGAGTATTATGTGAGGTGGAAACATGTACCTCCCATACACCTGGTCATCAGGAATCCCAAAAAGGCTGGTTCTGTCTGTGAACATTCTGGGTCTGACTATCCTCCTCCTGCGGTATCCCACGACCACTGCTGCTAGGAACGGTATGTTCATCCTGGCGTCTGAGCTTGCTTGTTGTGTGCGTGCACTTTTATGCTGCGCTGGTCCACGTACGCCTGCTTTCTGCTGGCGTACGTGTTTCCGGATTAGCACGTCTTTTTTGGCGCGTGTGTGTGGGCGTTGCACGCATTTGCCTCCTGTACTTCCCCTCCCCTCCCAGTAATACACGTACCCCGCTCACCCAGGCCCAATCACGTGTAAAACCTCCCGCGAGCCCCTGAAATACACGTACCCCGCTCGCCCAGGCCCAATCGCGTGTGAAACTTCCCGCGCACCCCCGAAATACACGCTATTTTTGACACAGCGGGTGTCCGTGTTTGTCGCGTTCCCCTTTGCACGTCATTTGTCCTAGAGGGCCACAGTATGGGACATTCATCAGAGCTGTATATACGTGCTTTTTGTTAGTGCACATTTTTTTAATGCGCAGGGAGGCTACCTCCTGACTTCGTGTGGCGGACATGTATTGATGTACATAGTTGACTTTTGGTTTGTGTAATGAGATCACCATTTCACTGCTGGGGGGTGGGGGTCCAAGGGGACATGAGTGGGACATGAGTGGGGGCCTGCTGGCAGGTGCCCTGCACTGATGGGGGTGGGGTTGCAGGGGGACATGAGTGGGGCATGAGTGGGGGCCTGCTGGCAGGTGCCCTGCACTGCTGGGGGGGTGGGGGTGCTGGGGGACATGAGTGGGGACCTGCTGGCCTGCACTGCTGGGGGGTGGGGGTGCAAGGGGACATGAGTGGGACATGAGTGGGGCCTGCTGCAGGTGCCCTGCATTGCTGGGGGTTCGGGGTGTTTGGGGACATGTGTGAGACATGAGTGGGGGCCTGCTGGCAGGTGCCCCTGACTGCTGGGGTTTGGGGGTGCTGGGGGACATGAGTGGGGGCCTGCTGGCAGGTGCCCTGCACTGCTGGGGGGTGGGGGTGCTGGGGGACATGAGTGGGGGCCTGCTGGCAGGTGCCCTGGACTGCTGGGGGGTGGGGGTGCTGGGGGACATGTGTGGGACATGAGTGGGGGCCTGCTGGCAGGTGCCCTGCACTGCTGGGGGGTGGGGGTGCTGGGGGACATGAGTGGGTGCCTGCTGGCAGGTGCCCTTCAGTGCTGGTGGGTGGGGGTGCTCAGGGACATGAGTGGGGGCCTGCTGGCAGGTGCCCCTCAGTGTTGGTGGGTGGGGGTGCTCGGGGACATGAGTGGGGGCTTGCTGGCAGGTGCCCCTCAGTGCTGGGGGGTGGGGGTGAAGTGGGTCATGTTGGTGATCAGTAGTGCAAGCTGACATGTGGCTTGCCTGGGGGGCATGCCCATGGTGGATGGGCTGCCTGCGGGACATGACCAGGGGTAGAGGGTAGTCCCCTATGGTGTGGGCTGCCTGCAGGGGCCATGGAGGGTGTAGAGCGAACACCTGGGAGGAGCCACACTGCCAATTGACGTGTAGGACTCCACGGCACCCCTGAAATACATGTACCCTGCTGAAATCGCGTGTGAGACTCCCCGCAAACCCCAGATTTACACGTATCCAGGCCAATCGCATGTGAAACTTCACGCGAACCCCAGGAATACACGCACCCCGCTCGCCCAAGGCCAATCACGTGTGAAACTTCCCTTGCACCCCGAAATACACGCACACGCTATTTTTGACACAGTGGGTGTCTGTGTTTGTCGCATACCCCTTTGCACGTCATTTGTCCTAGAGGGCCACAGTATGGGACATTCATCAGAGCTGTATATACATGCTTTTTGTTAGCGCACATTTTGGCGCACATTTTTCTTCATACGCAGGGACGCTACCGCCTGCCTTCGTGTGGCGGACGTGTTTAGGCCTGTGCGCGTCTTCGCCCGTGCGCTAGTTTGCCCTATTCGATTCCATGAATACGTGTTGTAGGCGAGCGTGTGGGCGCTCCGCGCACTTGCCTCCTGTACTTCCCCCGTGACACCCACATTTTCATGAGTTGTTCCCCATTTCGCATGTCACGCCCCGTGTTACGCCTACTTGTGTTATATGCGCCACGCAATGTGCGCTTTCGCTTTGGCTGTAGCACACGCTGTTAGATGACCTGTTTGCCGGCGTGCGCCACGCAGATTTTCAGCGCACATCCCAGACTTTACTCGAGCACGGACTTCCATGAATCGATGTGCGTGGGTTTTGCTGCGATTTTCGCACTTGCACTCTGATTTTCGCACTTGCACTGCGATTCGCACGGTTTCGCACACTTGCGCAGGAATTTTCAGCGCACATTAATTCCATGAATCGGGCTGTAAATGTCTTTAACATGGGATTTTGTCCTAATAACATATGATTCTTGCTGACATTGTATTGAGGTGGATTCTTGCAGTAGAGTAATGTGGAACACCCAACAAGAAAGTTGGATCTTTATGGTGGTTTTGTGAGCCATGATTCTAGCAATTTTTGACACCAAATAAAACGGAACAGCTCTATATTCCTTTGCACTGATTTCGAAGGGGTCTAGCAATGGTCTCTTGTATTAACACTGACAGAGGCAAAAGTGGATGGTGGCCTATCTGTCAGGTTTTCACTGCGCTTTTTCTGGTGATTTCTGGCGAGCAGCATGCTTTCCAGTGGCCATTATGATGTTTCTGCTACCAGCAATTCACAGTACTGTTGTAGGGCTTGGATGCGTGGGTGAAAACATCCCACAAGCACCCCTCTTGCGATGGTGTTGATTTTCCATCAATGGAACTCGCAAGACTGGGATGTTAGCCTCATCTTCTTCTGATTCCGCAGATGGCAAAGTTCAGCATCTTTTCCTCCATTAGGGGTGGATCGATCGGTTCTCCTCGCCAATCCTGATGGGAGTATTGAGCGATACTCCGGGCCCCTCGGATCTTTGCTCCCGGTCCCCAGGTTGTCCTCCTTGGTCAGTCTCCATGGTTTATCTCTCTTAGGATGACAAAGCAAAGTGGCAGAAACATATGCGTAGACATTTCCCCACCACTATTAATGTAGTGGGGTGGGCATATACATTTTATAAATCAGGAGACATTTGCATTCTTATTATTATATTTTATAGCCTGTATGTGGAATATTTTAGGGTTGGAATTTTATTGATCTGGAGCGGCCCCCTCTGGGGTTCAAGAGGACTGCTCCAGCTGCTGCAGAGTGTGTCTGGGATGGCAACACTTTAGTTGATTAATATGGACCCACTTATCTTCCCCCTCTGCCAAACTGCCTTTCGGGTTGTGGATCTGGTGGGCTCTTGTCTACAATTTCAAAAGGTCCCTTCCAGGTAGGCAGAAATTTCTGCTGTTTTGCCTGGTTCCTTTGGGAATTGTATAAGTAAACCCGGTCTCTTACATTGTATTCTTTCCTGGTAGTCTTTAAGTCATAGTGGGTCTTCATGCTATCGGCTGATCGCTCTAGATTTCGCTGAGCATAGGCAAAAGCATGTTGAAGGGGTTTTCTTAAATTTTCAACATACTCATGAGTTGTGGAGGCATTGATCAATGTCTGTTCTTGGGTCCTGTAAAGCAGATGCTGGGGAAGCACCACCCTGCATCCAGTCATCAACTCAAACTGTGACATTTTAGTTGCAGATGAAGGGGTAGATCTGATGGCCATTAGGACAAGAGGTAACCAGATATCCCAGATTGGCCCAGAATCTGCCACACACTTTTTTAAGATGCTCACAATGGTTTTGATGTAGTGTTCTACTGCACCAGAAGAGGCTGGCCGGTAATCAATATGTAGCTTCCTTTTACCCCCAGTATCTCCCACATCTTTGTCATTACTTCACTGGTGAAATGGCTACCTCTTTCTGATTCAATCCTTTGGGGCAGTCCAAAGCGCGAAAATATGTGGGTGATCATCAGGGCAGCTGCTGTTTCTGCCTTGCAGTTTGTGGCCGGGAGACATTCCACCCATTTAGTAAATAGCATGTCACCGTCAACATGTACTTATTCCGCCCTAGAGGAGTGAATCACGGGCAATATATAGTCGACTTGCAAATCTGACCATGGCAGTGTCATCCCCCTCTTTTGGAGAGGTGCACGGTGTGTGAGGGATGTTGGCTGAAATTGTGCACACACAAGACACCCCTTCAAGTATTGGTCGAGATCCTGCCCCATGTGTGGCCAGTATGCACCCTCTCTTACAATTTCAAGTGTTGTATGAAACCCTCTATGACCGGCTTATGCCGCATCATGGGCGTGACTTAACATCAGGCTTCGGAATGAGGTAGGAACCACCCACTGATCATGGCCAACTTGGGATTTCCTTACCAACAAACCGTCTTGGATTCAGAATATTTTTGGACATTTCATCAACACTCTGAGGTCCTCTTTCCCAATGTAATCAGTATCCGTGAAGGGAAAGTTCTCAGGGTCCGCAATGTGTTGGTAAAACTTACCAATTATTGGATCCCCTTTTTGAGCCGTAATCAAATCAGCATCTGGGGTCTCCTTACTCCATTGTGCAGTTGAAAGATCACTGTGAGCATTTGTCTGGGACCTACTGATAGCAGGGACCTGGATTTCCCCCAACAGGAACTCGATCTCTATTAGATCCCCTTCGATGGCCCTGGTTTTGGCCAGCTGATCAGCTAAGTCATTTCCAGTTTTGTCTGGTCCCTCTACTTGGGAATGACCCTTGATCTTTTTCCAGTAGACGGTCATCCCATTCGAGGTGACCAGATCATCAATATTTTGGATTAACTTCCCATGTTTCAAGGGCTTGTTATTAGCACATAGCATGCCTCTGGTTTTCCAATTAACCAAGTGCTCCACGAACCCGTTGCGTACATAATCCGAATCTGTGATGATGACCAGTTCGTGGAGTTGATATTGGACAGAAGTGAGGATGGCTTGATGCACAGCCATCAACTCTGCCACTTGAGTACTTCGGGGACCAATCTTGTACCCAGAGGAGGGTTCTGGGGACTCATTCACCCATGCATTCCCTACGCCGGCCACAAGTTCTTTCTCCCCATTGTTGTCAACATGGTAAGAGCATCCATCCACATAGACAGTTGGCATTCCCTCACGCTTGTCTTCTTCAAAGACTGTGTGTGGGGAATTAAGGTATGCCTCCATGTTGTCCTTCATTTTGAGACTTTCGTCCTCGAGACAGTGTTCTCTGGCACAATCATGCAAGTCAGCCAGACCTTGCGCGAGCGGACTCTTCTTGTTTTGGCCATATCTGACCTCCACAGGAAAGCCTTGCATTGACAGAATCCAGGAAGTGATTCGGAAATTACTCACATTTCTGGCCCGGATTCAGTCACTTTGGAGATATTGCATAGGCTGGTGTGGAGTCTCCACTATGATGTGTTCCCCCTGGATAAATGGGCGGTAATTCTTCAATGCCCACACCATTGCCAGGAGTGCCTTCTCACAGTCGTTGAATTTTTCCTCCACAGAGGATAAAGTTTTACTCGCATAGGAGATTACTTTATTGACCTTGTCATGCTTTTGGTATAATACTGCAGTCAAGCATGTATTAGAGAACCCTGTCTCCAAGAAAAACTCCTTGTTTCTGACAGGGTAAGCTAGGCAAGGCGATAGTGAGAGGCTTGTTTTGAGCTGTCTTACTGCCTCGGATTGTTCTAAACCCCATTCCCACTTGACCCCCCCCTTCAAAAGATGAATCAGGGGTCTGGTGATCTCTGCGCAGTCCTCAATGAACTTTCTGCTGTAATTAGTCAGTCCAAGGATGCTCCTTAGTTCCCGCAGAGTTGTGGGGTCTTTCAGTTTCTGAAGTGCTTCCACTTTCTTTTCCTGGGGACAGAGACCCTGAGGAGTAATCTCCTGCCCCAAGAAATTAACATGGGTTCTACACCACTGTGCTTTCTGAAAGGAAAGTTTTGCTCCAGCGGACCTCAACTGGGTCAGAACATAACGGATCTCTGCTATATGTTCCTACACAGTTGAGCTTTTGATGAGGACATCATCTGCATTAGCCAGGTTACCCCTCTCACCCTGGTTGGGCATGGCCTTATATACTTGAAAATGTTGAACTCATTACCGGAGTTGAGGTATCTGAAGGGAGTCCGGATCCATTTGTACTGCTGGCCCCCAAAGGTAAAAGCCAGCTTGTATTGGTCCTCCCTACTGCCAGGCACAGTCCAGTATCCATTGGTCAGGTCTACTGCAGTGAACACCTGTGACCCCTGGATCTGGGCCAGCCCTTGGTCAATGTAGGGAAGAGGCCATCGGGAAGTATGGACCCGTTTGTTTAGCTCCCTAAGGTCGGCGCAGAGTCTGCACTGGCCGTTTGGCTTCAATATCCCCACAGCTCTGGATTATTGAAGGTGCTGTGGGCTGGACGGATTATCCCACGGGACTCAAGATTCTTAATTATTTCAGTAAGGGATTCCATTGATGCGAGAGGCAAGCGATATTGCTTCACAAACACTGGAGTCTTGCCAGGGTCCGTGGGAATTGTTGTTGTGTGGATGTCAGTGCAACCACAGTCATATGAGTCCACCGCAAAGAGATCTTGAAAATCCAAGAAAACTTGTTTCAACTTTTGCTTCTGCTCCAGAGTCACACAGGCATCAGCTAGGTTGGCTCTCTCTTCAACCATCTGCCTGAACCCCTGGAAGACCTCTGGTTTCGCTATCTCGGCGGCCTCCTCTAGATAGGTGGAGAAGTCCCTGGTCAGAGTGCTGATTTGGCCTAGAGGCCTCAGGTGGGAAAGGCAGCCCTCATGGACCTGGAAAATCACCTCATCCCTCCTGAAGTCACAAGTCACATCTTCCTTACCATAAGGGCAGGAAGTGTACACCAGGAAGTTCCCCCCATGCCGGGTAAATATCCTGTCTGGTGTTGTATTGTCATCACTGTCACAGTCAAAACAGTCCTTGGGGATAGGTCCTAACAGTTCATTGCCTAAATCAATGGAACAATGTCGGTCATCAACCGCCATTCCAATAATGGTGCCTGCGGCTAGAGTAGTACTATTTAAGTCGCAGTTATCCACCTCTATCGGAATGGTGTCATGTTCTATATTGCCTAATGGTGTTGGGTTTACCCTCAACCCTTGCTGTTGGAGAGAAGCATTTAGATGAATATAAGCATCAGGGTTTTAAAATTTTTGTCCTCTTTTAACTTTCACTTCCAGTGAGAATTGTCGGGTCCTTTCTGGGATGGTGACTTCCTCTCCAATCTGAATTTCAACTGCATAAGGTAGAACTTGAGTTGACCTTAATGCTTTTTCTGGATCATCAAAGCCCATGGGATTATCCGCTAATCGGGACCAAGCTTTGAAATTCATTAGGTCCAAACTAATGACAAAGCGATTGAGAATGTCACTGCCCAAGTAAAAGGCGACAGTGACGTCTCGCACGACTCAACAATTATGAACTATGCTCATGTTGCCATTGGAGATTGTGAGCATACACCTGCTTGGCAGGAGGTGTTTGGAATTGGGTGCTTCCAGATCCATTTCCCATTTATCTATCAGTTTGACTGTGGGAATGGCTGGATCTTTTGGGAGTTGGTGGAACATGGCTTTGCTGATGAAGCTCTTACCATTGTTCACACACACTCGGGCGAGAATAGAGTCCTTCTCTTCATTCAACTGAACAGGGATGAACAACCGCTCTCCAATTTGCTGAATATCAGCCAGACTCTGAGCTGATTCCACATCTTTCTGGACTATAAGAGTGGGAATGTCTGATTGTGGATTGATAAAGAATTTGAGGGTGTTTCCTTTCAGTGTGGAATACCACCTTAAACTGGAAGGAAGGTTGATTTTCAGAAATAGAGAGTACCCCCCCATCACCAGTCTGTTGTCCTACTGCTATTACTGTCACGTCTGGAATTTGGTTGTTCTGCAAGTGAAATGCTACTTGGTCAGATTTTTGTTCAACCATGTGGCATGTGCCGTTTAAACTAACATGGTTGACACTCTGTTTTAATTTTATTGGTCGGCTAGTCTGGGTCCAGAGGACCTTGTTTACACAATCTATTAGGGGTGACAACCTTCTCAGGAGGTCATTCCTTAGTAAATAGGCATGCCCTCTGTAGTCACTACTATGACCGGGGGTTTCACCTTGTGTCACCCAATTTTAATGTCCAACTCCGCAGTGCCCTCGACGGGAATTTCCTTCCCATCAAAGTTCTAAAGTTGTCCAGGAAGAGAGATGAGAGGAATTTGGTAATTCTCCCCCCTTCCTGAATATAGTTCATCAAAGGCCTTTTTGGACAGAAGGGTAGCTTTGGATCCAGTGTCCACCAGTGCCAAAATTGTCCCCTGCCCCTGTACGTGTACTGGGGCATACTATCTTCCCTCCTTCTCCACAAGGGGGCACAGATAATGATCATTTTTGGACAACTGGTGGGCTAATTTTCTGGTTTTGGACATGGAGAGAGAAGAGATTTGGCAAGGATTCTGTGGAGAGTCTTGGCAACTAGAGATAGGAGAAGTAGGACTAGGGTTGCCTAGACAACCCTTGTAAACTTGGGAGACACCGCTTTGCCGACCGACCCAGATGACAGGAGACTGAGTACAAGCCGGAGATAAGCTGCAGCACAATTCTTTTGTGCTTTCAGCGCTTTTTTGTTGGTGCATTTTGTCGCACGGCTGCAACTCGAGCAATGAGCTGGCCGTGCTTGGACCAGAGTAAGTGCATGCTTTATACATGTAACAACGGCGTCTTTGGACTTAGTATTATTTGGTCTATGAGTACATTATTTGAATTGTTTTGCCGCATTCCAGTCAAATGCTGTTTATCGTATTTAGTATTCTATCATACTAGGATTTTATCCAGTATTTACATGAACACTTTCTTACAAATAATTATTAATTTGTATAATTGAGGTTATTTTAATTTCGGGTAATTCAATATTGTAGGTTTTTTCACTTAGACATATTGTCAAGATTGGAGGCCTTATCCCCTTCCTCCTCACCTGAATCTTCTGTGGCGGATTCCTTTGGATTCGACTCCGTCTTCTTACGGTCCTTCCTCCTTACAGGAGTCTTGTCCTTTGATGTCTTGGCTTTCTTTTCATGTAAATAGGGTCGGGCCCCTCCGGAGGCCACCGTGGCAGAGATAGAACCCTGTCCGCAGGGACACCCAGGGGGCCAGACCTAGATCAGGGAAAAAGCACGAAGGCAGAAAAAACCCTGTTTCCAGATGGGTTCTAATAAGGAGTTGAGAATTCCTTTCACAAGTAATTGAAGTCTGGCTGCAGCTGATGGCTAATGAAGTTGACCAACAACTCCGGTGGAGAGAGCAGTTAAGCTCTGCGATGACAGTAGGGCGAGGCACACAGAGGAAAGATACAGGAACCCAACTAACCAATGAGTAAATTTTAAGGAAGACAGAACAGATAGAAATGCCCGTAAATAACAGTGCTAAGTAAGAGATCGTGTGCAGGTAACCATAAGCAGAAAGTAGAAATACGCCTGCAGAGCGCAGTAAGTCTGCAAACGAGAAACGAGAGTGCAGAGAAGACGAAAGGCAGAAACGCCGAACAACTAAACTGAAATGCTTTGGCGGAAACCAAGAGGTGTAGTACAGAAGCTCAAGCGAGGCGGAGCCGTAGAACAGATGAGGAGAGGCAAAGAAACACTCGCAGAAGTAGCAAGACCCAGGAGACAGGTAACAAGGGAAGAAATTATGTAGAGCACAGAAGGTAGGCACAGAGAAGGCAAAAGGTAGCTGCAAGGATGGTCGGCAAGGAGGAAAATTCCAAGAACGAAGTTCCACACGAACCGGAGCGATGTGTACAGATACAACGCACCAGTTTGGGGGAGGAGTCAGAATTTAAAGGTACGGCCACCATATTGAATGGGGACTAGAGCGCTCGCAAGTCAATGCTTCCAGCGCTTCCAAACCTTCCATTCTCCGTTCCTGACACATATAGTTTCAACAATATGCATTGTAGGAGACTTTGAAACATTGTACGTTTTGGATGACGAGTCACGTATTCACTGTCTAAAATGTGATATTTTGGCATGAATCAAAACAGGGGGATTTAACCCATGACTTTCTGTTCTACTGAATTGAAGACTTTTGATTTGGAATATAGGTAAGGCCTCCATGGGCACACTTCTATATCTATTATCTTAAGTAAGATTGATGTTTTTGTCTAAACCCTACTAGACAATGACCTATGAGTATGTACTAATATTTTGTTGTTGTTGTTTTTTACCTTTTTGCTTTCTGTTTTCTTACCTTGGACCTCCTGCCCCTTCACCCCTCCCTTTCTCTCTGTGACTATTTTGAATGTAATTTAATTTAATCTTTTGTTTTTATGGTTTACTTCTACATGTGTTTGACTATGCATTATGATCTCTGATATATGTTTTTCACTGTGAATTCGGCTACACATTTACTAATTTTTATCACCAGCCCTGATTTGAAAAAGACACTGGTGTGTCGAAACACGTGTTATCTAAAAGGGCATTATAATCAATAAATTTCAGTTTCCACAAATATACGCTCTGGCGCAGTTCTTCGAGTGTGGAGCATTTTTTCTTCAACTTTTTCCTCAAGGAGTAGGGGTCAAAAGCCGCTTTGTTGCCCCACATCAACTGCGACATCTTTTTGAATTGTAATATTTAAACAGGCGCATGGAAACGTTTTCGTAGTTGGTACAAAGTAAAACTCCACCAGTGTGGCATAATCTGTTTCTGAAGTAACCAACTCTCTGTGCTGCCTAAATTCTGGTATGGCCCAATATATTTTGAAACGGGAAAAGGATGCCACAAATCTTTTCTCCAAAAGAGGAGACACCACACACGGATTTCAATCCTCAATACCTAGAAGAGAAGATCTGAGATATAAATGTATTAAATTAGAAAGAATTTCAAAAAAAGAAATTGATAAATTCTGGGAAATCATCTCCCTGAAGAACTGTTTAGACAATGGATTCATACCTCGAGGCCTAAGGATACTGATCTTCCCTGATTTCTCAAAAGATGAGGACAAAGTCTTAGCGGAAGACTGGGAAAAGAATCTGAACACTAGCTACTACTAAAATGCTTGAAATCCTTATTGAACATGCTACAATGGAACAGAAACGAGCTAAGGAACAAATAGATATCACTACAAAAGAAATTGAAGAAACACAAGCATTAGAGACAACTAAGGAGAAAAATGTTAACACAATCACGAAATACTCATGGAACGCCAAGATGAGATTAAGGTACGGAAAGTACGCAAATTCTATCGAGATGAACGAGATTACAGTGAAGATAAGGTTTATACCTTTCAAGAAAAATATAATAAACTGTCTAAACCATCTTCTAAGGAAAGTACACCTAATACTTCACCTGGTAGCTCTGATGTGGATTCCGAGACTGATAAAGAGGAATCAAGGGAAGGAGATCGGAATACTGAAGACTCTGGTTTTTTGAACCAGATAAGATGTTACAAAAAAGGAAATAAATTCGCTAATACCAAACAAGTCAGTTTTTAGACAATTCCACCAACAAACCCCAAACCAATGCCAACCGGAGGAGAGGAAGGAGGGGGGGGGTTCAAGACAGCGGAAACCCAGATGCTTTAGAGGATCACAGACGTCTGACAAGAGCCAGAGCTCGGCTAGCTACAGGAACAAACCCAGTAACGGCCTCGTAATGAACATCTCATCCAAAGAATTAACAGCAGATGAAATTAAACTACTTAATAAAGGCCTTTCCTTTGCCCCTACGTACAGATATGATCAAATTCAAATACAGATTGACCTGTTCAAATTTGCAAGGAAATTAAAACTAAAGACATTTTCTGCTACCCAAGTTCAACAATATCGACCTAGAAAAGAAAAGCCGTTGCCAACTCCATTCTCCATACAAGATATAGAGAATATCCATCTATTGCGAACCCTTCAAGTAGATGATTTTGAATTACATGAAACACTGCATGATCTGAAAATCCAACCCATTAGCTTCACTACCCAGGAAATGAAGGATCGATCCAAATTTACTCTGCAATTTGGTCAAGATAACATAATCGATGCCTTCCATAAACTAGTTCAAATGGAGATTAATAATCTCTTTGAGCGAAAGAACAAGTCAAACATGAGATTCAAGAACAAAAAGAACAACCTGACCCAAGAAGAATCCAAAGCCTTGAAAAATTTGCAAATGGACCGATCCATAGTTATTAAGGAAGCTGATAAAGGGGGTAAAATAATCTTAATGGACCGTCCTGACTATATACAAATGGCTGTGAATCATCTAACAACCCCCCTGGTGGGAAAGGAAAGGCCTCATCACTGACAGTGAAAGAGCTTATCTAACTGTCTCACATCCTGTGGTCCCGACCATATACTTTTTACCCAAAGTACATAAAACATTCAACAAAATACCAGAGGGAAGACTAATCGTCAGCGGTATTGGTTGGGTCACAGAGAAGATTAGTGAGTGTATTGAAAATATCTTAACCCCACGTGTACCTAAAATCAGAGCTTTTTGTAAAGATTCTACTGATGTCATCAAGAAATTACAGCTTATCAAATGGGATGAGTCTTACAAACTTGTCACTTGGGATGCCCGAGCTCTATATACCTCGATTAAACACGAGGCAGCTATCGAAACTATAGACTACATTTTTCATGGGGAATCTGCTTCACATTACCATTACGTGACCATGCTGAAAGAAATGCTGACATTAACTTTGGAGAACACTATTTTCATATTTGACAAGAAATATTACAAGCAGAAACAGGGAGTGGCCATGTGTGTCAAATATGCACCGGCTCTTGCAAACCTTTTTATGAGCAAGTTTGAGGACAAATATGTCTATACAGATCCAAATGCCCATGACAAAATCGTGATGTGGACGAGATTTATCGACGATATTTTACTTATCTGGAAAGGTGATGACCAAGAACTACTTGAATTCAGAGATCGTCTTAACAACAATACAGAGGGGATTTTTCTTTCAGGACCATCCAGTGACTGTACCTTGGATTTCTTAGATCTCACCATTTATGTGATGAACGGCAAATTACTGACAAAGACTTTCCGAAAACCAACTGAGGCAAATTCAACCCTTTTTGCAACTAGTTGTCACCAACGAACAGTAATAAAAAACATACCGAAGGGCGAATTTGTGAGAGCCCGTAGAAACTGTGGTAATACTAATGACTTTAATGAGGAATGTGATTTATTGAAACACAGATTTCATCAGAGAGGTTACAAAAATAAACATATAGACATGGCATATGCAAAAGTTGGGACCATGAATAGGGATGTAACCCTAACACAAAAGATTCCAAATCGATCAGAGGAATTCAACAAAGTCAGTTTTATTACAACTTTTTCATATGACACCTTTGAAATCAGAAAGATACTAAACAAGAAATGGCATTTGCTCAAACTGGATGATCATCTCAGAGATCATATCGACGAAAAACCTAAACTAATTTTCAAAAAAGCAAAATCTTTGAAAAATATACCCAGCCCATCCCTACTCCCTGATTTGCCAACACCAAGACAAGAACTATGGTTGCCAAAGAAACCGATAGGATTCAGGAAATTTGGATTGTGTAGCATTTGCAAATTAGCACACCATAACACAGAGATTTTTTAGGATTCAAGAGGAACTACGTTCAGGATCGAAGATACCATCAACTGTCGTAGAAAATACATAGTATATGCCATAATATGCACATGTGCATGCATTGGGAGCACCATAAGAGAACTCAGGTGTAGAATCCGCGAGCATATTTATACTATGAGTAAATCTGATTCCACACTACCACTTGCACAACATTGGCAAACCAATCATCAATTGGATGACAAAATGAATGTGAGGTTCATCGGATTGAGGCAAGCCTCTCTAGGTGAGAGGGGCGGTAACAGAGAGATCCTACTTCGCCAGATGGAAGCTTCCACAATTTGTAAATTTAGAGCAACAGAATTTGGCCTGAACCAAGACCATGAAATGGCATACTTCCTCTGAGGGGGAAATAACACATAACTTTTCTAAAATTTATTCATGTGTTCCTGGTGATATTTTATCTGTACTACAATACTATATGTTACTCTTTGTTCTCGACTAGCATTTACAATACTGAAGTATTTGGAACTTTTTGGCTTTCCAGTAAATTTGTTTATATGACATATTTTTATTTTTTTCATGTAATCTCGGGGATGTAAACACATGCTTAGCGTGAATGGTATGTTGTTCAGCCGTGCCCCCGTCACCTTTGTCACTGTGTCACTTCATCTACTACTGCAGCTTTTTTCTGCTATCTGACAATATACTGAGATATTTATTTGCATATTCTTTTTTGCCTTTCCGACCACTCTGCACGATAACAACCGTCCATAGTATTTCACTTGACTTTATTGATCATCTGTAGATTTTAGGTTTAACTTTTTTATAAAACTTCTTCGTCTTTAGCACTGCCGTCCTAGCATGCTAAAACTACAGCCCCATGGGGACCCTTTGTCTATTTCAACGATTCGTATTCCCTTTTCTATAATTTGAACTCATAATATGGCGCTCATTTATTTTGCATGACTTTCCGAATAGGACCTAATGGAAATAGAAGTCGGACTAGGGTTGCCTAGACAACCCTTGTAAACTTGGGAGAAACCGCTTTGCCGACCGACCCAGATGACAGGAGACTGAGTACAAGCCGGAGGTAAGCTGCAGCACAATTCTTTTGTGCTGTCAGCGCTTTTTTGTTGACGCATTTTGTCGCACTGCTGCAACTCGAGCAATGGGCTGGCCGTGCTTGGACCAGAGTAAGCGCATACTTTATACATGTAACAATGGCGTCTTTGGACTTTGCATTATTTGGTCTATGAGTACATTCCATGAATTGTTTTGCCGCGTTCCAGTCAAACGCTGTTTATCGTATTTAGTATTCTATCATGCTAGGATTTTATCCAGTATTTACATGAACGCTTTCTTACAAATAATTATTAATTTGTATAATTGAGGTTATTTTAATTTCGGGTAATTCACTATTGTAGGTTTTTTCACTTAGACATATAGTTTCAACAATATGCAATGTAGGAGACTTTGAAAATATTGGACGTTTTAAATGACGAGTCACACGTATTTACTGTCTAAAATGTGATATTTTGGCATTAATCAAAACAGGGGGATTTAACCCATGACTTTCTGTTCTACTGAATTGAAGACTTTTGATTTGGAATATAGGTAAGGCCTCCATGGGCAAACTTCTATATCTATTATCTTAAGTAAGATTGATGTATTTGTCTAAACACTACCAGACAATGACCTATGAGTATGTACTGATATTTTGTTGTTGTTTTTTACCTTTTTGCTTTCTGTTTTCTTACCTTGGACCTCCTGCCCCTTCACCCCTCCCTTTCTCTCTGTGACTATTTTGAATGTAATTTAATTTAATCTTTTGTTTTTATGGTTTACTTCTACATGTGTTTGACTATGCATTATGATCTCTGATGTATGTTTTTCACTGTGAACTTGGCTACACATTTACTAGTTTTTATCACCAGCCCTGATTTGAAAAAGACACTGCTGTGTCGAAAGACGTGTTATCCAAAAGGGCATTATAATCAATAAATTTCAGTTTCCACAAATATATGCTGTGGCACAGTTCTTCGAGTGTGGAGCATTTTTTCTTCAAATTAGATTGGTTCAGGTCAACACTAGCAATGATTCATGAATGATTATCAGATTGAAAACGAATTTCAGCAGTTGAAAGCAAGAAGCAGCAGGAATTGGAACGTCGTTTTAGGTTTGTTGGAAACATTTCGCTTCTAGGACATACGGTTCAAAAGATACGGACGTTTGTGTGCAGGTAGATGTTCAGAAATAAAGTCAAGATTTCAGAATGACAAAAGTGCGTTACAGATTTGAAATCACCAGGATGGACACAACATTCTAAATGCAGTCTGGACAGGTTGAAATGGATGGGATAAGATTACTTTAGACTAAGAGATGACTATGCACAGTTCTAGACTAAATACTCACTCCTAGTTTTGGAATGGAATGGAAATGGGCCTCATCACCGATCTGGTTAGGTTTGGACTTCACTCGCCAGCGGACAGGTCTCAGGTCCTCTAGGTTCTGTGTTCAGCACTGCACGGTGGTCTTCGGCCTCTGGAACAGGATCTGACAGATTCTGGATACAGCTCTGCTTTCTGGGTCTAGAGTCCTGGTTCTAGCACAGGGTTCCTGGCTATAATCAAACAGCACGGCCCGGCTGTTGAAGGTGACAGCCCCTTGAAGTTTAGAGGTTAGAATCAGGTTGCTAGATTTTGAAGCCTGCTGGGAAGAGTTCAGCTTGTGGATTAGGCCTCTGCTTCTCCAAGGTTCTAGAGTTTGGGTTCTAGAGTTTTGGTTCTGGAGTCTGTCTGGATCTGGTGTTTTCCGGCATAGCACTTTGCAAGAATCAGTTGAAGTGGAAAAGTGAGTGTGTTTGCCTGTCCAAAACAGTCTCTTTTGATGTGTTTTCAAAGTGGGTGTGGAGGCTGACTCTACATGCCCAACCCTCTAAAGATTTGATAGGTCAGAGAAATTTCTGGGTTCTGACTGGAGAAAGGAGTGGTGAGTCAGAGTGATGCTGTGTTTATGGCTCAGCTGTAATCCCCCCCCTTTGGTTTCTCATAGAAAATCAATTTTTCATAACAACCAGGTTTCCCAGATACACAAGTTGTTGAGAATACATGTACACATCATAGATTAATTAAGGTACATCCTTGTCCAACTCTGATTTTCCCAAAAGCTTTAGTTCAGAAATGACAACTTATTTGCGATTTTGGTGAATTTCGCAATATTGGTTCCGCACCAAATTTTACACAGACGTACACACCATCTCTGAGCATATTACAGTTCTTATGCCCCTAGCATAAACACTGCAGCTACATTATTAATAATTACGGGGTTTGGTCTCAGAGCATCCTACAGCATCTAGCTTAGTCTTGAACTGTGAGTGAAGGTGTCATTTTAAGAATCTCAACGTTGTACATTTCTATCAGCTGGTTACAATTAGTTATCAGTATTCTTATAAAACATATATTTTCCTTCAATTCAGTCCACCCAATGGTTTGTCTCCGCCCCTAGAATCTGGCTTGACTCAGAGGTCACATGTCTTGTTTCTCCCAGAGCAGTGTTGACAGTTACACCCAAATCAGCATATTCTATTCAGTCCCAAAGCCCCCATTGTTCCTTCCTCCATGCTGCAGTGAAAACCTCCTCCCTCTTCATCAACATGACCATGTGATATCCTGCCTTCTGGTGTGGAGTCTCCAGGTGTGAAGGATTCTCATGAAAGCAAGCTTTTTGAAGTTTTGACTGCATCAAGTTACTTCCTGATCAATTGTACATACTTCCTTGTGAACAAAAATATAACATTATAAACTGAAAATAAGCAACATATCTTTAAATCAAGTCTTCTGTTTCATAATATAGCTTTAAATTGTATCCACCTCTTAACAAGTCTTTCTTTGGCATAGTTTGAGTTCAATTATTTAACCTTACAAAGAATCTGGTTTAAAACGCTGGCTTCTGATAGTGGTGAGTACCGGTATGTCACCCATTTTTGACAGCTGTCTTTCCATTAAATGTCTTTAACATGGGATTTTGCCCTAATAACATATGTTTCTTGCTGACATTGTATTGAGGTGGAAATCTTGCAGTAGAGTAATGTGGAACACCCAACAAGAAGGTTGGATCTTTATGGTTGTTTTGTGAGTCATGATTCTAGCAATTTTCTTACACCAAATAAAACGGATTTTAGAACAGCTCTATATTCCTTTGCACTGATTTTGCTCTATATGCAGCCAAAGAATGGGGTCTGGCAATGGTCTCCTGTATTAACACTGACAGAGGCAAAAGTGGATGGTGGCCTATCAGTCAGGTTTTCACTGCGCTTTTTGTGGTGATTTTTGGCGAGCAGCATGCTTTCCAGTGGCCATTCTGATGTTTCTGCTACCAGCAATTCACAGTACTGTTGTAGGGCTTGGATGCGTGTGTGAAAACATCCCACATATACATGTGAACATCTGCACACCCGCACTTCCCTTTGTTCTCCAACAGCTACTACACAATGCATACCAAACTGCAACTCTGTAGAAAGCAACACAGAAATAGACCCACACAACATAAAAGCATAGAAAGTAGCCATCAACTGCAAGCGGAACATCTATAGAAAGTTGAAAGAGAAGAACTAATACAGTCATTAACCAAAATAGATGCACCTACCAGTAAATAAAGTGTAATTCATCTGTCAAAATGTGACAATAAAGAGAAAATCACTAAAAAGAGTGCAACTCCCACTACTTCTAACAGACCAAGTACAAATGCTAAAGGAACCACAAGCAAGCATTAAAAAGTTACTTTTACAAAAGAAATTCCACCCCACAGTCCTTCAGAACCTTATAAATAGAGGGTAAAAATCACGCTCATCCCTCGAAACCTACAACAGAAAAGAAATCCTGGAAGCTCTTGTAGACAGTGCAATTATTGTGAAACGGAAATTGTTTATAGTAATAGTACAGAATGAAACCGCTAACAACATTAATTGGTAAACTACAAGCAGTATCAGAATAGATATCTTTGACCACAACTGTACAGGTGAGTGGACTCACACCATCAACACACAGCCATACTTCAATGAAGAATCATGCAAATAAGCGCAAACAAACCAAATTGTCTTACATCGGAGTGGACAAGAGTATGAAGATACACAATACCATAATGGAAGAAGAAACACGGCTTTCAGAAATATCCCCATCAAACTTAGATGCCACTCTGCATTCCACCAAACCAACACGCCTCACCTTCAAACGGCCTTGCAGATCAATGTGTAACGTTTGCAAATGCTTAATCAAATCTTTGCAGCAGTTCCTCAATCACTATGTGAAAGGCAACGAGAAAAGAAAACTGAAAATATTACTATGGGCTACTGTCCAGCGTGCAACTACACAAGAATACAAGGACATTCCTTACCCTGTATTTCTGGACCTGCTTGCAAAAGCACCTTCCACTGTATCAAAATGTTAGCAATCCACCATTCAACTGTCAGAAATCTGGTTTACAAACTGTATTATGTAAAATGTCCAGCTTTAGCACTGAAACGTTTAAGTTATATTCTCCTACATGGTAAAGCCAAACAAATGCTATAAGAAATAGAGCACATCCACATGAAATATTGTGGAACTGAAGAGCACCTACAAACTCCAGCATTTTCAAACAACAGTACTGACAACATTGCAGATGTCAACTTTTTTATGTCACACATACATAAAAGAAATACATAAGTTCAAAAGCACATCTGCTGTAATGCCAAACCAAGTATGTGTGTGTTGTCGTATAACTTCCTATAGAAAGAGCACAACTATAGATATCATGCAAAAAATAGAAGACAATGAGGAATCCCAATGGTTTCAATTAGCTATGTACCTTATAGCTGAAAACACACATGGAATTACTAACACCTCAATACTGTGCACATACTGCACTGCACTGCAGAACTTGACAATACCAAATGCCTTCACGGATGATCAGTAATAATTTGGAAGTATTTCCACTGCCAAACGAACTGCAACAGCTTAATTTATATGAGAACATTATAATCCAAACAGTGCACCCATTTCAAGCGATAATACGACTTAAACCGAAAATTGCAAAATTGCCTCCCACCGAATTACTGAGAGCATTTGTGGGAAAGTAGTCTATTTGCCATTAGATCTGAAAGAAAATGTAGACACTACGAGTGCAAAGGCCAATACAAGAATCTTTGGTTATCCTGGTAAATGGTGTACCTACACAATTTGGCAGCAAATAGTGGACTTAAACAAAGTTTGGGAAGGCTTGCAATTCCTTAAAAAAAATACTACAAGGAAATAAACGTTGACAAAAACCTGAGAGAATTCACCAAAATAATTCAGGACTCCTCAACAACTGGCCAATTTGAATGTCTAGATGCTACTACAGCCTCCAATATTTTAGATCACTATACAATTCACCCACTTCACTCCAAAGACACTATAGATGATGCACTGGAAACATATCAAATGCGGAAAGCCAAAGGAGCGCCAATCAGTGTATGAGAAAATAGTGTGAAAGCACAAGCCTTTCCTTTACTCTTCCCGACTGGAAAAGGTGGAAGATGTGATGAAAGATGCACACAAATAACAGCATCAGAATACTGCTGTTTATGAATGTATTCTGAAGACCCTAGATTTAGACAGAACATGGAGTACATACTACACCTCCTCTTTGAAAGTGAACTGGCAACGCTATGTTATGGATTTGCACACACATTGAAAACAGGTTCCTGTTTTCAAAACATGTCTGCTATACAGCTACTTCAAAAGGTACACGACAAGGAAAATGTTTTACAGTCAAGTATTACAAATCTCTTGCCAAACATGCATGGTACAAAAGAGTACTGGTGCCCGCAGATGTACATTTTATGCTACGCAACCTTAGTCCACCCACATAGTTTGTCACTTTAATTTGTGCAGACTATGCATGGGAAGACTTGCACACTTTCCTACGCATAGCAAACAAAACCAAAACCAATGTAAACATGAAAACATCAGTAGAACTTAGCTCTCTTGATCCTGTACATATTTCAGAGTATTTTGATCATCACTTCCTTGCCATGCTGCACTTTATTTGCAATAAAGCACTTGTTCCCTACCCTCGGAGAAGTGGAATACTTCTTTTGGTGAAAAGAATATCAGGCCAGAGGAGCTCCTCACATCCACATGGTTTTGTGGATTAAAAATGCTCCTAAATTTGGTGAGGAGAGTGATGAAACTGTTTTACAGTTCATTCACAAATATGTCACTTGCAAAATCCCTTCAGAAAGTACACATAGTGACCTACACGCACACAATTTTTGCAATTCCAAAGCCACAAGTGTGGCATGTGTTGTCAGTGCAAATTTATGAACAGAGGCAAATGCTACACCAAATGCTGCTTTGGTTTCCCTAGACCAGTTTCAGTGACAGGGCAAGTATACAGCTTTGTTTATTTGTTTCGATACAGTGTGAAAGGGAAATCTCCTAAGAACACATACTGCATAAAAAGGAGCAAAGCATCAAAGTGCATCAATCATTACAATGCAATAATTGCCCTCCTATGGAATGCCAGTGTTGATGTACAGTACACGGCAGACAATTCCACTGAAGTTGCATGATATCTCACAGCCTACTTAGCCAAAGCAGATAAAACATAGCTCAAAGAACTCTGGGATGACATATCATCTGACAAAACACTGGCACAAAAATTGTACAGCTTTGGCATAAAAATGCTGTCCCATAGAGAATGTGGCTGCTACGAAGCCACAGACCATTTAACCAGTGCCGCCTTGTATGGGAAATCTGACAACATAGTGTGGCTAAGCTTTGGTCTTGCTGCATCCGGAAAAAGAATACTAAAATCGTATAAAGACATACAAAGAATAGCCAAAAACAATCCCAACAGCCAGGCCATTTTGAAGAACAACTTATTGGACACCTACTACCTGAACACGAGTATTACTTTAGAAGCCATGCGACTGTACCAGATAGCCCAAAACTTCTCATACAAAAATAACATTAAACCAGATGAAAAAAAGGTAGATTCAGAGTTGAAAGTTGAGAAGGCCGCCTGGTAAAACTTACCAAATGCAGCCTAATTAATCATGTGAGTTTGTCATTAAATATTCCTCAACACAAAGAACTGTACTACATGGCCCTACTGCAACTTTTCAACCATGGAGAAAAGAAGAAGATTTACTAGGCACCCACGCCTCCTATGAAGTTGCTTTCAATGCAAGTGAAAGTAGACTTACGGATGGAAAGTTTACACTGTACAAAACCATACAGGACAATGAACGCCAACAAGAAGAACTTCAAGCGCAAATAAATGTAGACACTTCTGAGAGCAGTGAACCTTCTCTAACAGGCAGCCAAAAACCACTTGGACTGCCACGTATAGCAAATGAGGCAGAATTAGCCATGACAGAAGTAACCACCACCATGTTTCAGTATAAGCAGTGTGCAGAAGAGTTGGCTGTACTGAAATCCCAACTATACAATGAGCAGCGTACCATTTTTCTAGAAATTATCAGTAAATACCTCCAACAATTAACAAACAACAACCTTTCAGCTGTTGTAACCGGCCCCACAGGTTTAGCTGCCTACAACATAGGTGGAGTCACTTTACACCGATTGCTACTCCTTCCAGTAGAACACCAAAACAAATAAGTGTACTATAAACTTTCAGCAGAAGCTGCTATGGAACTACCAAAGCCCCCCACCTTATCCCTATACATTTGTATTAACTTTACCCCCCCACATATATATGTATGCGAACAAACAGGGTTCAGACTTTTGGGCTTCAGACTTTTTGCCCTCAGTAACTTCGTACAATACCTTCAATGCAACCATGCTGAAAAAAGAAAAACAACCACATAGTGGCCACAGACAAACTCGACGTACATGGTATGACAATACCTATGTGTCAACAGCCATAGCACACTAAATTCCTTAGAAAACTCTATCTCCAACACAGCTGGTTTGGAGAAAATTGTAACATTATGTGTGAACTGTAGAGTAATGCAAACCTTGACGGAGAACAAGGTTTAGTGAATGGAGCGCTTGGTACAGTTGTAGGCTTCCAGAAGAACCCACGGGACAGCAGCATTCAGTTTGTTAACATCCACTTTGACTAACTTTTAGAAGTTAAAAAAATAGGATGCAAAACAGTTCAATTCCTTCTTTTCAAAGACATGTATGTACGCAGAAAACAGTACTAGTAACTATTAATAAATTGTAAGATCTATCCTTAGATCAAGAATTGATTGATATTGGCAGCAGAGTCTTTAAATAAGGCATGAGTTACATAGCACTGTCATGGCTACGTACACTGGAAGGACTATATCTAGTGAGTTTTGATGCAACTTCAGTCAGCGCAGACATTCCTTGCATCATAGAGTACAATAGAATGTGTGCCCTCTACATATCCCATCTGAACATGTACCCTGTTCCTCAGAAACCCAAAGGTTTCAAAAGAAAGCTCTTTCAATCAGAAATTCTAAATGATTTGCGAACAGTACCACCAAAGAAATTGAAATCAGCTCATACTCAATCAACTATCAAATGCACAGACAAAGGACTGAAAAAGACAAGAAATTCCCAACTCTGCATACAAAAAAGTGCCTTTTCAAACAAACAATGTGCCCTTCCATCAAAGTACTCAGACACAGAAGTACCTGGTCCATTCAAATTCTCTAATAGAACAGTATGCAAATGTAACAATGAATGTTCTATTCCAAATGACAGCAATTGTTGAAAACATGTACTTAAATGGTGCAGACCGGTTGTGTTTACAAATGCTCGTCCTTCACAGAAATGTAGTAAGTAATCCTGACAACATTTACAGTGTCTCAGATGTAAGGCAAGAATTGGACTACTGTGCTGGAATGGTGAAATTCATGTTAAACAGACAAGTATATACATAGGAATTTCTAATGTATTTACCACAAATACTGGAAAGGAAAAACTTACTCATACATGAAATCTTTCATATTTCCTACAATCTCTGCAACCAGGCCATTCAGGAACAAGTGCCTAACTAATGCTTTGTGTATGTACCAATACCTAACTGTGACTCCATTACATTTCAGCAAATGGTGCAAAATGCCAACCATAGCATATTGTGTACGTCATGCAGTTCTGATAATCGTTCCATGCTACATATACACTCACATATTCAAAATGTAATTGTAATGCTCTTAAAATACAATGCAGATGGAACCAAAAACAACTGCAAACTGACTGCCTTCACACTTGGGCAGGCATCACTTGGCAAGAAAACCTTCACAACAGTAGCCATAATTTACAACACAGGCATCACAACCAGTGCAGGCCACTATACTGCATAAATTTGAAAGCAATGGTCTGGTGGGAATGCAATGATACTTCCATCATTCCAAAGCAGAGATACCTGCAAATCTTGCAAATGCCTACTTAATATTCTTGAAGCCAAAATGTAGTCATTGATGTACAAACCTGCTATACCTTACTCCCCAGCACCCACCAGAACCTTCATAATTGCACAAAAAAAGAATTACCTAGGCCTTGCCCACAGCCACTACAAGGCAATGGAGGCATGCATGGGAACATTTGGCCACGTAACATACTTGCCAAACCTACCACTGCCACTGACACCTCTACCCACCACCACAACACAATGGAAACCCACAAAGACAACATAAGCACTGACACCCCTAGCCAACAGAACAGCACATTGTCAATTTATTTGCATCATCTGCAATGCAGTCCCCATTCCCAATGGAGCGGCCATGCAGTCGCCACAGAAGGTTGTTGTCGCCTGAGTAGCTACCTGCAAATTGCCACATTGCTTGCGTACACCCCTTGCACGTCTTCTTTTACCTAAACAAATACATCATATTTTCCGCTTTTCACTCCCCCAAACTTTTCATCCCCTCTTTCACCCACCAGATCCTGCAAACCATGTTTTACATCCCCTAACAGCGTGGCAAAATTGCTGCAGTTCTCACATACACCTCTCGCACACCACCGTCTTCTTACACCTAAGCAAATATATTATATTTTCCGCTTTTTACTCCCCCAAATTTTTCATCCCCTCTTTCACTCACCCGATCCTGCAAACAATATATTGGAATGCTTTCCGGCGGAGAACCATCCTCTGATACACCATGGCGGCATTTCCTAAAGATTTGGAGGCACGGCACGCTTCCCTCCAGCCAACCACCGGCGGCGTCCAATGTTCACTGACATCACGGCGTACTGCAAGCCAATGAGACTTTTGTCCACGGAGCAAACAGGGAAATGAGTCCGCGGAGCCAGATATCACTCATTTTTTGAGACATACATTTCAGTTCTTTGAAACAAAAGTTCTTGTCGGATTTCCACTAAACAATGAAAAGCACATGTTCTGAACCAAGCCCCCCACTCCTGCCAAAGTTTTTGTCTATTCAGTCTGTGGAAAAAGTGGGACCCCCTAAAACTGTGCCTTCCCTGCACAAAAACTAACCAAACTTGACGAAGAAATTCAGAGCGGACCATATACTTTTTTTGCAAAGTTTGTTGAGGATTCCTCCAGCAGGAGTGAAGTTATAAGCCACCCAACAAAGTGGTCTTCCTATGGGTTTAGCAACTTAACCATAACTACACACCTGCTACCGTGGGCTGTGCAATATATATACCACCTAGCAGCCGATACATGCTAGAGAATGCTATTAGTGAATACTGAAGGAATTGAACCCAGTTATTGGCGAGCATCACCTAAATAATTGTATGGGGACATGCAATTTAAGATTGCATTAATATATAGCAACACGGCCCTGATTTGAAAAATGCTTTTAGTACAGCTGAAACACGTGTCATCACCAAGGGCAACTTTATCAGAATAAAACAAACATTTGCTATTGAAACTTAGACTTGGCACTCTTGGCACTGTCTTTTATCTGAGTACTTTTGAAGCATATATATATATATATATATATATATATATATATATATATATATATATATATATATATATGCACCTTAGTTAAGTGGCAGTTAAGTTACACAGATTCAACACAACTAAACCCTGCTTCACATGGTGTCCACTTGCCCCACCCACCTCTAATACGATGCCACGTCATCCTTTTTCCTCTTTCAAAGGGCATTTTTTCAACTTTTTGTTTTTGAATATATGCAAATGTTTTGAAAATGTTTGTGAACATCTCTTGCATCGAACAAAATAAATGGCTTTTCCATTTCTGGATCGCCACTCTGCTGCAAAACACCATGGGAGATATACCGATCATTTTGGGAGAATGGATCACCCCCTTCTCCATTAAATCGTTTAACAACTACTGGACAGAATAATCCCAGGGACCCCCCAACCGGGACCCCCCACCGACCCCTGGCAACACAATATATATATATATTACATGGCCACAGTAGTGGCCATGTAGTTATGGTTAAGTTGGTGTTTCCATAGGAAGAGCACTTTTTGGGTGGCTTATAACTTCGCTCCCCCTGGACGAATGCTCACCAAACTTTGCAAAAAAAGGATATGGCCCACTCTGAATTTTTTTGCAAAGTTGGTGAGGATTCGTCCAGGGGGGGAAAAGTTACAGGGGGGGTGCCAAAACCTTTGTTTTTTCCCATAGACATAATGGGAAAAAACTTTGCTCATGCCTACAGCCCAAACCGCTGGACGGATTTACACCAAATTTGCGGCAGGAGTGGCGGCTTGGTCCCAAAAGCGTGCTTTGCTTTATTTGGTGTAAATCCGTCAAGAAGTTTTTAAAAAAATGACAAAAATGTAAGTGAAAAAAATGTGTGATATCTGTGTTCGCTTCGCGGACACACTTCCCTGTTCGCTCCGCGGACAGGACGGTGATTGGGCAAGCAGCTTGCGTGATGTCTGCGGACATCTGACGTGCTCTCTCATTGGATGCGGTGAAAGCGTGCAGTGCGTCTGGCTTCAGAGATGCCCGCCATCTTTGTTCCTCGCATGAGAGGCTTTGTCAGCAGGAGCGGGATCTGCCGCCTGCACAGTAAGTCCGCCCGTGTTTGTCTCCTGTTCCTCCCACTCCCGCTCATGCCCCGTATGGGGGCACACGGTGGCCAGCGGAGGGCTGAGGAGTGGGATCTGCCGCCTGCACACGAACGCTGTGTGTCTTTCTCCCTCCCTCCCACCCCCCGCTCATGCCCTGTGTGTCTCTCTCCCTCCCCCCAGCCCCCACTCATGCCCTGTGTGTCTCTCGAGGCTCCACCCCACCCCCGCTCATGCCCCGTGTGTCTCTCCCCCTCCCGCCCACCCCCCGCTCATGCCCCGTGTGTCTCTCCCCCTCCCGCCCACTTCCCGCTCATGCCCCGTGTGTCTCTCTCCCTCCCCCCATCCCCACTCAGGCCCCGTGTGTCTCTCTCCCTCCCCCCCACACCCGCTCATGCCCCGTGTGTCTCTCGTCCTCCTGCCCACCCCCGCTAATGCCCCGTGTGTCTCTCCCCCTCCCCCCCACTGCTTGGTCATGCCCCGTGTGTCTCTCTCCCTCCACCACCCCCTCTCATGCCCCGTGTGTCTCTCCCCCTCCCGCCCACCCCCCGCTAAAGCCCCGTGTGTCTCTCCCCCTCCCGCCCACCCCCCGCTCACCCCCCGCTCATGCCCCGTGTGTCTCGCCCCCCTCCCGCCCACCCCCGCTCATGCCCCGTGTGTCTCTCCCAAACCCGCCCACCCCCCGCTCATTTTATTTTATTTATTTTTATTTTTTACATTTATAAAGCGCTCACACAGCCCGCAGGCATCGAGGTGCTGTTACAGGAATTGTTCATTTTTTTTTTCTTAGTTGTGTTATTATGTTTTTTCTTTGTCTTAGTTACGTATTTATAACGCGCTTAAACACTCAGAGGTTTCTAAGCGCGGACCCGGGGATCGAACCTGTTGTTGCTTTGTGTCGTCTTGCTTCCAAGACGCGCACGCTGCCGCTGTGCTATCCTCCCGGGACGTGTGTCTCTGTAGCTCCCCCCCGCTCATGCCCCGTGTGTCTCTCCCCCTCCAGCCCTCCCCCTGCTCATGCCCCGTGTGTCTCTCCACCTCCCGCCCACCCCCTGCTCATGTCCCATGTGTCTCACCCCCTCCCGCCCACCCCCTGCTCATGCCCCGTGTGTCTCTCCCCCTCCCCCCACCCCCGCTCATGCCCTGTGTGTCTCTCCCCCTCCCGCCCACCCCCTGCTCATGCCCCGTGTGTCTCTCCCCCTCCCGCCCACCCCCCGCTCATGCCCCGTGTGTCTCTCTCCCTCCCGCTCATGCCCCGTGTGTCTATCCCTCCCTCCCGCTCACCCCCCGCTCATTCCCTGTGTGTCTATCCCTCCCACCACCCACCCCCCCGCTCATGCCCCGTGTCTCTATCCCTCCCCCCGCTCATGCCCTGTGTCTCTATCCCTCCCGCCGCCCACCCCCGCTCATGCCCCATGTCTCTATCCCTCCCCCTGCTCATGCCCCGTGTCGCTATCCCTCCCGCCGCCCACCCCCTGCTCATGCCCCGTGTCTCTATCCCTCCTACCGCCCACCCCCCGCTCATGCCCCGTGTCTCTATCCCTCCTGTCGCCCACCCCCCGCTCATGCCCCATGTGTCTATCCCTCCCGCCGCCCTCCCCCCGCTCATGCCCCGTGTGTCTATCCCTCCCGCCTCCCACCCCCTGCTCATGCCCTGTGTGTCTATCCCGCCCGCCGCCCACCCCCCGCTCATGCCCTGTGTGTCTATCCCTCCCGCCGCTCATGCCCCGTGTGTCTATGCCTCCCGCCGCCCACCCCCCACTCATGCCCCGTGAGTCTCTCTGCCTCCCGCCCACCCCCGCTCATGCCCCGTGTGTCTCTCCCCTCTCCCCCTCCCCCGCTCATGCCCTGTGTGTCTCTCCCCTCCCCCCGACCCACTGCTCATGCCCCGTGTGTCTATCCCTCACGCCGCCCACCCCCCGCTCATGCCCCGTGTTTCTATCCCTCCCGCTGCCCACCCCCCCTCATGCCCCGTGTGGCTATCCCTCCCACTGCCCACCCCCCGCTCATGCCCTGTGTGCCTATCCCTCCTGCCGCCCACCCCCCGCTCATGCCCTGTGTGTCTATCCCTCCCGCCACCCACCCCCCGCTCATGCCCCGTGTCTCTATCCCTCCCCCCGCTCATGCCCCGTGTCTCTATCTCTCCCACTGCCCACGCCCTGTGTCTCTATCCCTCCTGCCGCCCACCCCCGCTCATGCCCCGTGTCTCTATCCCTCCCGCTGCCCACACCCCGCTCATGCCCCGTGTGTCTCTCCCCTCCCCCCCACCCCGCTCATGCCCCGTGTGTCTCTCCCCTTCCCCCCACCCCCCGAGCCCCGCTCATGCCCCTTGTGTCTATCCCTCCCGCCAACACCCCCTGCTCATGCCCCGTGTGTCTATCCCTCCCGCCCACCCCCCGCTCATGCCCCATGTGTCTATACCTCCCGCCGCCCACCCCCCGCTCATGCCCCATGTCTCTATCCCTCCCCCTGCTCATGCCCCGTGTGTCTATCCCTTCCGCCGCCCACCCCCCGCTCATGTCCTGTGTCTCTATCCCTCCCGCTGCCCACCCCCGCTCATGCTCCGTGTCTCTATCCCTCCCGCCGCCCACCCCCCGCTCATGCCCTGTGTGACTATCCCTCCCGCCACCCACCCCCCGCTCATGCCCCATGTGTCTATCCCTTCTGCCGCTCATGCCCCGTGTCTCTATCCCTCCTGCAGACCATGCCCCGTGTCTCTATCCCTCCCGCTGCCCACCCCCCGCTCGTGCCCCGTGTCTCTATCCCTCCCACTGCCCACTCCCCGCTCATGCCCCATGTCTCTATCCCTCCCACCGCCCACCCCCTGCTCATGTCCTGTGTCTCTATCCCTCCTGCTGCCCACCCCCGCTCATGCCTCGTGTCTCTGTCCCTCCCGCCGACCACTCCCCGCTCATGCCCCGTGTCTCTATCCCGAACTGCCGCCCACCCCCCGCTCATGCCCCATGTCTCTATCCCTCCCGCCGCCCACCCCCCGCTCATGCCCTGTGTCTTTATCCCTCCCGCCGCCCACCCCCCGCTCATGCCCCGTGTCTCTATCACTCCGGCCGCCCACCCCCGCTCATGTCCCGTGTCTGTCTCCTGTTCCCCCCACCCGCTCATGCCCCGTAGGTACATCCCGTTTCTTCGTCGCCGGTTCAGCGACAGGATGTTTTGGCGCGCCGCACACCAGTGCACATCGCCTGCTGTTTAGGGAAACGTTCAGTGCCGTGCACTGAAAATGCGAGTTTCAACTTCACCCCACACTATTTTAAAATGAAACTGTTCTAGAGCGGTTTCATTTTAAAATATGATGAAGTTGAAACTCGCACTTTCAGTGCACTGCAATGAACGTTTCCCTAAACAGCAGGCAATGTGCACTGGGGTGCAGCGTACAGAACAGAATTGATCTGCCAGGCTCATGATAGTGGAGGCTGTGCTGCTCAGAGCAGACTGCTCCGAGCAGCACAGCCCCCACCTTCGCGGGCCCGGCTCTGTACTCTGCGTGGCTGTGGTGCCTGCATGAAGAACTCGCAGGACATTTATGTGAAGCCAGTTCGGTGTGGGGTGCCGCCCCCGCTCATGCTCCGTGTCTGTCTCCCTCCTTTTCCCCCACTCATGGCGCATGTCTCCCCTGTTCACCCCACCCCCCGCTCATGCCCCGTGTCTCCCTTCTTTCCCGCTCATGCCCCGTGTCTCTCTCCTGTTGTCACCCACCCCCCCGCTCATGCCCCGTGTCTCTCTCCTGTTGCCCCCCACCCCCTCCGCTCATGCCCCGTGTCTGTCTCCTGTACCCCCTCACCCCCCGCTCATGCCCCGTGTCTCTCTCCTGTTGCCCCCACCCCCCGCTCATGCCCAGTGTCTGTCTCCTGTACCCCCCAATCCTCGCTCATGCCCCGTGTCTTCCTCCTGTTCCCTCCCACCCCCTACTCATGCCCCGTGTCGTCCTCTTGTCACCCCCTCCTATGATGCCCCTTGTTGACCTCTTGTTGTCCCCCACCCCCCCGATCATGCCCGTGTCGCCCTTCTTCCCTCCCCCCACCCCCTGCTTATGCCTTGTCTTCTTTCCCCCCACTCCCCGCTCACGCCCCATGTCTCCCTTCTTTCCACCCCCTGCTCATGCCCTGTGTCTCCCTCGTGTTACCCCCCACTCATGCCCCGTGTCTCTCTCCTGGTCTTCCCGACCCCCAGCCGATGCCCTGTTGTGTTCTCTTTATACACTCTGCCTTCATTTTCCCTGGTGTCCATCTTGGTAAAAGATGTTTCTTCCTACACCGGGACGCCTGCCTGCGGTGTCCTTGTTTGGGAAGAAAAATCTTTTTTTTACCACCCCGGGTTCCCACTTTGAGAACCTAGGATGCTAGTGGTCTTCCTCCATTGAAAAAGACGTTATGGTTACGTTGCACTAATAAAAAACTATGAAATTCAGTAAAAAAGAATTTGTTAAAGTGACTTTATGATTAAGTTGCACTAATAAAAACCTATGAAATTCAGTAAAAAAACTGTGTTAAAGGGATGTTATGGTTAAGTTGCGCTACTAAAAACCTATGAAATGCAGTAAAAAAACATTGTTAAAGGGACGTTGTGGTTAAGTTGCGCTACTAAAAACCTATGAAATTCAGTAAAAAAACTTTGTTAAAGGGACGTTATGGTTAAGTTGCGCTACTAAAAACCTATGAAATTCATTGAAAAAACTTTGTTAAAGGGGCGTTATGGTTCAAAGTAAAACCGAAAACCCCCTGAAATTCTGCAGTTATGGTAAGATAAGCAACCATAACTCACGCCACCTCTTTCTACGGACTAGACTTTTTTCGTAGGCATTCTTTAGGGTCTGTTGAAAAAAATAAAGAAGGTATGGGTTGGGGTGTTCCGCAATGTATGTGTGCTGTGTGCATGAGTGTTGAAGTAAGTTGATAAAGATGTATGTAATGGTGTGTGATTGTGCATTGGGAACTACAACTAGTAGGGATAGGTATTCTTGAATTTATGTGTTACTAAACTAGGGTTCAGATGACCAAAAAAAAGTAAGCTAGTCGTGTGGAAAAGTACAAATAGTAAATCTAATGTAAAGAATTAAAACAGTTGTTTGTTCTATAATATGAAAATTGTAGCGGTTCAGTTGGGTAATTTGTGTGTCCAAAAATAGGAATTTGTGGGCCATTCTGGCTGTAAATCGCTGTTTAAGACATGGAGATTTGTGGACAAAATGGTACACAATCTCTATTTTTAGGCACAGAAATAGCTTGTATTAAATGTACAGTATGTTTGAGTAATAATACAAATATTATGGTGATATACTACTTTTTCCTTAAATTAAAAGGTAACTTCTTAGTTCTTCTTTGTTCTTCGAATTCGGCTGCTTCTTTTTAAGAGACTGGTCTTCACTGCAATTGTAAAAGCTTCAAATTAGTAACTTTGTTTGTATATAGCGCTGTTTTTAATTTAGATATTGATTTTTTTAATTGAAATCCTCTGCGCCTTCTTTAAAACCATTAAACTAATTTATTTACATAAGATACATTGCATCAGTTCAGTACATATGATATGTTCTTAATGAACAAATTGTATTGAATGACTAACTGTAGCAAAAAAAATATCTTTACTATGTCTTGTGAAATTTATAATATACCAGTGAATACCACTATTTCTGTAACTAAGCTGTTCTAGGTAATAGCGCCTCAATGTCATGTCTAAATTAAAGTAATTAAGTAAATAAATAAATAAAAACAAAAAAATATGAAATTGTATACATATTTTTTTAAAGATTTAAACATAGATGTAGTCTATATATTTCATTTAAAAAATTTTAGTTTAACATGATTTGAGTGTGTGTGTATAAAGAAAATAAATAGTATAAAGGTTTATAGTTGATTTTAGGAAATTGAAAAAAATACAGTAAAATTCATTTTACAGATTACACAAGCTAAAAGTCTGTTTGAAAATGTGTTCATCTACTGTACAAAAAATATGCATACCTGAAGTTTGTGTTCATGCATATGGATTTGCATGGAGCTGCAAGTAGAAATCTTGGAGACTTGTACAGTATTTCTGGTAGATGGTGCTTTCCAATGATATGACACTTGTACTCAGAGAGATTCACAGTACATTTGCAGTGCTGATCTATGATGATGCAGTTAGATGTAGAGGTCTTGAATGTGATTGGTGCCTGGTCATGTGACTTCTTAGCTACATCCAATGAGGGAATGGCAGAGAGAGTGAAGCGGAAATGGTAGAAGGGCTGTTCATGTTACGATATGTCCGCGGACTGTGGGATGTATTTACCCATGCATCCGAGCCATACCTCAAAAACTGTGCAGTACTGACATGGAAAACATCATGATGGCCAGAGCTTCCCAGAAAATGCACAGGGAAATGCATGAAGAATAGGCTGCCACTCATTTTTGCCGATGTTATGGACACAGAAGGACGCTGCCTAAAACCACCATTGGACTACCCACACAGTAGTCTGAAACCATTGGGAGTGGCAATGCTGATTGCCAAAAGCAAACCCATAACTGTTGGGAATTCATTTTCTTAAATCCCAAAAAGGGGTGCAGTACCTGTACTCACCACTATCCAAAAGCCGGCGTTTTAAAACCACCAGATTTTGTAGAAAACTGAATAAATGAACCCAAAGCAAGCCAAAGAAAGACTTACTGAGAGGTGGATCCAATGTAAAGTTATATTCTGAAGTGACTTGAAGGTTTATAGCAAGACTGGCTGAGCTGTGGATTTCAGCAGTTTAAGTAAATTTGGACTGAAAGACACTACACATCTAAATGTTTAAATTGACTGAGTGACCTATTTCTGAGTGTCACATAGGTTGCAATTGTTTAAATGTCATAGTTTTGAACTTAGAATCAGCATTCTAGCTGCATATGTAAAAATGTTTAGTTTTATTTGAATGCAGAAAACTGGGGAACAGAAATGACATGTAGCTAAAAACTGGCTTAAAGAGATTCCAATTTTGCCTGGCAACTACCCCCCATCAGGAGTGAAACTTGAGTCACAGCTGTGTTCCCAGGCCTATCTGCCTTTTGCTGGCCACACTAAGGATATGCCATCTCTCTGATAATTGAATTAAGGGGAGCTCCCACAGAATACAGGAGCTCTGAACAAAGCCCTGTCCTGACCCAGGCAGATGGTTTATTGCAGATGTCGTAAATGTAGCTTCCTCCTGGAAGGACAAAGGAGGGGCACTGCCTGTGAGAGCAAGCTGGCTTGGCAGAACTGGAAAAACCAGAAATTCAACCTTGTGCTGGAAGGAAACCACACCCCTTTGGGGCCAGAACATAACTCTAAAAAGATGAATAACTCATAGTACGGACTTGTGAAAATTAATTAAATGACACCATAATTCTTGTGATTTTTCTGCCCACATTTTAAGAGGTTTTTAGAACCGGTGGCATGTTCAGGGGGGTTTTAGCGGAAAAGAGGATATTACTCAAAATGTGTACATGTGAAAAATCTGACACTTCATCAACTAATGTCCATACTCCTTGCGCACATGTGTGTAAATTTGGGGTAATGTCCGGTATTGCAAACCAGTTAAAAAGTGCAAAATATTGCCATTTCTGAATGCAAGCCCCCAGGAAGAGCAGAGTTGGAACAGGGGATACCTCCTGTGATATGTGATGGGTGCATGTAATTTCAAACCACTGTGTAGCTATGAAATATGTATTTGGCTCAAATCTAGATTTGTGTGCAAGTTGACAGAAGGAGTGGACTTTCTGCAGGCTGTAAAATGACATCACTCTGACACAACTTAGCTCCCCCAATCAGGGGAGAAATGAAAGCTTGGCCAATGATAAGTGGAGAGGGGCTGGCTAGTGATGCAGCTCCCACACACCCATTTTAAAAACACATAAAAGCAGAGAGACAGGACAGATAGGGACCTTCAAATCCATTTGCAGCTGGAAGCTCTGCCGGGAAAATCCATACTTTACCTCCATCAACCTTCAGAGACCCAGACCAGACCAGCAGAGTAGAGCTGACCTGTTAGCAGAACCAGAGAGAGCTGACCCAGATCACTGTGAAGTGCAGAGACCAGAGTCCAGTCTAAAACCTGACCAGATCCGTGGCGAGGCCCATTTCACTCAAGAATATAGTGTGAGTACCTAGAAGACTGTGCAGAACCAATCTCTTAGTTAAAATAATATAATTCAATCCTATTTTAATCTAAGTAGAACTGTCTCCTAACTGTCACCTGTCATTTGTAAAGCTGTCACCTGTGATTTGCTAGTTGCAAGCTGCACTTGTCTTTTTGAACTTTAAAATTTCAAATCTGAAAAACGACCTTTATTTAATCGCTCATATCTCCGTGACCGTTTGTGCTAGAGACTTTCAGTAACTTTCATCTGGAAGCTGAGATCCTAGGATTTCCTAGGACCCCAAAACGATATTGCTAGCCCTTGTAGTTCCTCTGTAATCGCCCCAGACGCATTCGCGAATTTTACCGCGATTTGCAAATTTCTTCACGTGTAAAAATCTGCTGCTGCTTGCCTTCCATTTGCCAGAAATTCGTTTAACCTGCTAATTATCCCTGAATCATTGCTAGTGTGAGCCTGGACTAATATTAACTTGATTTCACTCACCCTGAACCTCTAGCGGGAATTAAAAGCATTTTAGCATATTTTTCACTCCATTGCCAGCACATATAAAAGCATTTTGGGCCTGTGTTTCCAACTTCTGTAGTCTAAGCTTGCTGGGGCGAACTGAATTACATTTGAATTGCATTTTCGAGAATTGTGTGCCTTCCTTCCATTTCCTTGCATAGCATAAAAGGGGGGGGGTGAATTGTCCAAGAAAGTGATTACATTGTCTTTGCTGAAATTCTATCAAGTTATTTTCTTTACTGCATTTCATTCCACATTGCATCCATTTGAAACCATAAAAGTATTGTTGCTATCTTATCCATTTCATGTCAACTCCTTAGTGATTATCAAGAAGTGTGCTAGTGCCAGATTCTCTGTTGTTAATCTTTATCATAGCAGATTAAGTGTGATATTCAATTATTAATTTATTATAAAGTCTGATATATATATCTATTGTTTAAATTATCAAATAAACCTTTTAACTTGCAAAACAGAACTACTTCTTGGCTCAGTGGGGTCAGGAGGATTCCAAGAGAGGGGTGTTATATAGGTGTAGTCATCCAGAACGCATGAACTGGACATAAAGATATATCAATAAGGGTTTTCATTTAGTATTATAGACTAGGCGTTGACTTAGCTGTAGTGTTGAATTGAATCCTTACAGGACATGGCGGTAATTTGCGGACATCGGGAGTTACATCTGAGGATTTTTGAGTTCAGAGGTCATGCAAATGAGAATGAGTACTGAAAGGGATTGGTCATGAAAGTTTAGTGGGTGTGTTGTGCCAGAAGAGAGTTTCTCATATACTGTTTTTGCTGAGAGAACAACAGATAGCTATGTCTGTGTGTTTTAGGAAAAAGATTGTATGGATTTTGGGAGATTCATGGATATATTGGTTGAAGGTGCATGCATAAAGCTGTGGAGTAGCTGTAGATCTTGGATTCCCACATGTGGAAGTACACTGGCATGGAGTACGTGGAATTAAGTGGTTGGACTTGCTACCTCTCTGTGCTACTTTGGAGAAAGAGCAACATCCAGACATAATTGTAATTCATTGTGGAGGGAACAGTTTAGGACATGTGACTGGAATTGTTTTGCAATTTCCTATGAAAGAAGGACTAGGGAAGGTTATGGACATGTTTCCTAATTCTCAAGTGATATTGCGCAGAGACAAATGTGGCTTTGTTCTTCTTCATTTGGTCCACAAATGGAAAAAGCAAGGTGGAATGTTAATAAAGCTGTTTGTGCCTTTCTAAAAGATTTTGGCATGTCTTCTTTTCACAATGAAAATATTCTGTTTCGTAGTACAAACTTTTTTCGCAAAGATGGAGTCCATCTTACTTATGGTGGCAATCAGATTTTTCTGAGAAATGTACAAAATGCATTGCAACCTTTTTTGGAATTACAACATCAATTTTGAAGTAGGTGTTGACTTACAAACACCTCCCAAAGGCTCTTTTCAGAGCCACAACTTCCTCCCAGAGAAAATTGCAATGTTTGTGATAGAGTAGCAACCCAATTTTTTAAATGTTCGCGAACTGTCCGCAGACTTCTAAAAAATACAAAGGGCCCTGTGATGTCATCAATGACATTTGTGATGTCATCTTTGATGTCCTGGGTGTTAGTCTTAGCAGTGCACGGTGATGGCGCGAGTTATGGTTGCTTAGCTTATCATAACTGGCGAATTTCAAGGGTTTTTCGGTTTTACTTGGAACCATAACGTCCCTTTGACAACGTTTTTTCACTGAATTTCATAGGTTTTTAGCAGCGCAACTTAACCACAACGTCCCTTTAACAAAGTTTTTTTCACTGAATATATATATATATCCATTTAAATCAGATTACAGAGATAATCATTTAATTCAGATTACAGAGTCCGGATAATGGTCTGAGCCAAGGCACACATGCATGTACTAAATTATAAGCTCTTACCCTTCCATTTCGACTCTAACGCCACATTTTGACATTAGGTGTTATGAAGTACTAATAGATGCCAATTGATCTCAGCAAGCACCGAATTGGCAGCTCTGCTACAGATTGCGAGGAAGCAAGTGAACTTGACACCTGTTTAGAATTATTAGAGATCCTAATCGAGCTGGCACCGTGCAGGCTGTTAGCACTCAGATAATGTCTAAGAAACGTGATAGTCACCTTAGATCTGCTGAATACGTCGAGTAATCAAGCACTGCACTTTCGAGCCATGTCTGTCATCAAGAGTTTGAAGACATCGTTGTGTGCCTGAACTCTGAATGCAAAATTGTAGTGTGAGGTTTCCCTTTTCCAGCAATTCAAAAGGGAACATTTAAAAAAAAAACGCGGTTTATTCTGTGAACCATGAAAAACATGAGAAACTCTATTTGGCAGATTGTTGACTGTCAACAGATTTGCCAGCAATAATTTATCAGTCTGGAAAATATTGCTATAATTTTAGCTGGTCAGCTAGCCAACATACTAGAGACTGCTGATTCTGAGCAAAAGCCATGGTGGTCAACGGCTTCCTTTAGTGTTTCAAGATGGGCTGTGAATGGCTGCACTGTTTGAGAAGAATTACGGAAGAAACCTCCAAATCTGTTGCCAATACCTGCCAAATCTACTTAAGGAATTATTTCCCCCTGGTCCAGCTGCTGCTCTTCTTGCACAAGTCAGACAAATGTGCACATTATTCAGTGTTATAATATTCTTAGATGGATGCTATTATTAAATATTATTTATAATTACGGATCAATAGCAATAGCTTAAGGTGGCGCTTGCGGTCCTATCATTAAAGTGAAACCAGTTTATTGCTCATAACATTTGACTCACTGGATGGATTTAGATGAACATTTTCGAAACAAAATTCTGTCCAGGGCCACTCCTAACTGGAAATGTTGGGGAAACTCTGTTAAAAGGTGGAGAACAATTCAAGAAAACCAAAAACTCTGATTGAACACCTGTAGAGCGAAACCCGCCAGATGGATTAGCATCAAATAAGAAGCCATTTGGGCACAAAGCATCGCAGGTGTGTCTTTTGATGGTTTAGGGTACATAAGTACAGTCGTTTTTGAAATATTTGTACAAGAAGGGGTGCCCCATCCCCCCAAAAATTGTGTATATATCTCCCATGGTCCATTGCAGCAGAGAGAGAAATGAAAACCAACATTGACTGTTTTGCTTGATGCAAGCGAGTTCAAAGCTGAAAATAATAAAAGTGCTCAAGATGATATTTGGAGAAGGAAAAGGGGTGCATTCAGATCAGGCTACAGGTGGGGACGGGAAAGAGGACCACGTGTCCAGTTGGTGAGTTTGGAGTGGGCTGGAGAGTCAGGTTGGGGCTGAAAATGGTTAGCTTTTGGGGGGAATGCTGCTGGAATCTTGTGTGATTACCACAGTAACAATGCAAAAACACGTTTGGAAGAGAAAATGTGTCACACAAGGCATGTAGCATTTAAAGGACAACATTGGCCATCCACGGCAAGCATATTTGTGTTCTAGCATTGGTACAGGATACTTTTTGTATCATTAGCAGTGAAGAGGAAGGTATACCGACTGGAGTATACATGCAGGACACGGATCATATTAAAAAGGAGCATGTAACCTAGAATAGAAAGAGGACTCTGATTAGCTGCCTATACAACGCCAAAAGTGCTCACGCAAGGATACGCATGGATTCAGAACACCAATTCGAAGCAAGGAGAAAGCTGTACACGCCATAGCAGAGATAGTGGATTAAGATCAGACGCTACCAGGAAAGTCTCTGTTTCCGTACAGACTGACATTGGAAAAGGGACATGGTTTGAAGTAGTGTTGCCATAAGAGAGCAAAGAAACAAATTATGTTGTTTTGCAATATATCAATGTTCAGTATTATCATAGAGGAAGCAACACGTTGCCAGTGAAGCCATGAGTGAGGCTTTTTTGAAGATCATACATTGAGAACACAATCGCTCTTAAGGGTGACAATTATGAAAGGTTTAGGGACTGCTAATTGTGACAGGTTTGACAATACAAGATGAAATGAGGTGCAGAGGATCAGGGATTTGTGCTGACTCTGAATTGCATGCACTTTACCACTTTCTTTTCCGGTGTTATGTGGACGCAGAGCTGGTGTGTGTGTGCTAGCGATGTACGTGATAACAGATGATATGTCTAGGATCCCTCTATTGTCTGTTGGCAAAACCAGGATACACGCATAAGTGATTTTGAGCCACAGTCTTGCATTTGTTTAGCTTATCACCTCTCGGACGAACGCTTAATGCTCATCATTGGAGGAAAATGCCTAGATTTTACATTTCGCCATCTGAACAAATCAATTTCAAGACATTTAGCATACATTGCTATGTCCGTATTTTCTTTTTTTTTTATAGCAACCACTATATGGCGCAGGTACATTGCTGATCATAGTACCTGTTGTGGTACAAAACAAAGTACATATACATTCAGATGTATCAACTTTAGAAATAGAAATAGCTGGGTCGACTTTGCTGGAATTTGGTTTTGCATATGAATACATATCTCTGCAATGACTGCTTAACACATTGAGCTATCTTCTGAACAATAGTGGCACTCTAATGTATCCATATGCATTTCAACTTTGATTATTGCACACGATCAATATAATTCCCAAACAAAGGTGAGAATGCTACAGGAGTTTGTCCTAGTAAACACACACACTGTGAATGCCGCAGTGAACACAGAACGCATTATAGGATGAATTGATCAGAACAGAATATTCTTGCCAACAATAGACCAGCAATAGGTTTATAGCCTCAGCAGCACATCATAAAATATCCTGATGTGTGCTGTTTAAGTTTGGTGAACAATGGTAACTGACTTCTTTAGATCAGGCTGCCTTTTTGGCCCTCCCTCCAAGGTTGGGACCCAGGGCAAGTGCCCATTTTGCCATCCCATGAAGGCATCTGTGAGTGGACATGGTCAGAGGCTGTGTCAAGTGGACTTTTTATTTTTGGGGCAACATGGACAGTGGGCTTGGTCAAAGGCCCTGGCTAGTGGGCTATTAGAAAAAGCATAAGGTCATTGGACCCTCAGGCTGCTGGCCATGAACTTAGGATATGGCTGATGGGAAATGGTTAGGTACAAGGGAGGGGTTATATGTCATCGGACAGTAGGCAAGAACAAAGGCAACGACCAGTGGCCTTCCTTTCTTTTAAATTACTGTTGAAACATGGGCCATGAACCTAACCAAAAGCCATGCCCAGTGGAATCTGAGGCTATAGGCTAATGCCATCTGTGTTTTTTTGTGGCAACATTGACTGTGTGCATGGCTTTTGGCCATGGCTAGTGAGCAAAGGGCAATGGCCAAAGGGCAGTAGATCCTGAGGCCGCTTGCCATGAACGTAGGCTTTAGCTAGTGGGTTATGGTTAGGAACTAGAGAGAGGATATGAGAAGTGGCCGTGCCTCTTTAAAAATACTTGCGCAGCATGCACAGTGGCCACACCAAAGGCCATGGCTAGAGGGCCCGAAGAAACTATTGTATAACAAAACCCTTGACATGCATTAAAGAAATGTTAGTTGAGAGAGTTAAGGTGACCTAATTTATCACAAGAAAACCCTTAAAATTCAGCCAGTGTGGGAAGGGATAGGCATCTTAACTCAGTTTTCCTCAACCCCAAGTTACAAAGCCAATGAGCCATACATAATGTTGCAGGAGGGATACAAAGATACACAATGACATTATTGGGGACATGAGGGACATCAACAAAGGAGATGCTAAGTTAAGATGTTCATTTCTCACACCCGCTGAATTTCAAATGACGGTCATCACCCGGTCATTGGGCTGAAACATTTGAGCCACTGACGTTTTGGCTTATACATTTTGATTCGTGTGATGCATCAGTATGCGATGTACATTGCATTGCCCGTAACCCTGCTGCCAAACACCTGGAAAGTTAGGTGCAAATTCGTCCAAAGACTGAAAAGTTATAAAGGTTGAGAGCAAGTGTTTATTTTCAATTGTTTTCATTGGTTTTCCATTAGGGAAAATGTGCAGGTATACAGTGATATCCCCTCGATGGCTTTAATTCAAATTTATTTCAGGAGAATCCCAAAAAAGATGTAGTCATGGCTTTTGCTCGTTTGCTGGCATGTATTAAGTTGTTTTTTTTTTTAATTTTATTTTTTTACTTAGGCTAAGAGTGGGGTTTCCCTCGGACCCAAATGTGTTATGTGTCTACCATGGGGCATTACAAAAACTGAAGCTTTTCAGAAATTTGAAAAAGCATATTTTTATTATGTTGTAGCAAGGTATTTTTGAGTTAATGGAGGGCTTGTGATAATGTTCCCTTTAGCTAGCTTTCGTCTTCTGTCTTTTTGCAAGTATCATTGACAAATTTACAAGAAATGTGGTGGGGGACAAGATCGCATAAATTAATCGTTTTTCAAAATGTCTGCTAAAATATACCAAATATCGCACACATTTCTGTCCTTTTCTCTCGTTTTTGTGTTTATCTTAATCCTGGACCCTCATTATTTCATGCACCCGTGTCCTTGTACCTCATCATTGCAAATTGGCCATGGGTCATGACAGCAGTTATGGTAATCTGAGCAACCATATCGTGCATCCCCATGCACTGATCATAACAAAACACATCACATCACAAATGACATAATACATTACATCAAATATAACATCACCAATTGTATGGTTACATTTTATTATTACTCTGCCAAGAGGTTAAACAATACATTTAGCCACACAATTGCTATGGCCTGTGAAGTTTTTCTTGTCTATTGACAGTAAGCACAAACCTTGACCTGTGGGAAGTACCTTGAGAACATGGCATAAATATATACTTGAAGTGCTGTATATGCAGCTCCTAACCTTGGGGAATAGTCTTAGATCAGCGTATGTGGCCGGGCCTCATGCTGCACATACATTGAACATATAAGCAGTACTCAGACAGATATATTCACATACCCTGTATGTATGACGAGCGATACTATCATGATTGGGTTATCCTACTTGTTTCATCAATACAGATGTTACATGATTGTGCATCTGCTTTCTAAGCACTAATGCTCTGAGTATTCTCTCTATATCCACATGAACGCCTCGTGAATGATGTATCTTTAGACATTGAGCCCATGCTTAATCGCACTCAGTGTTCTGACAGGCCTCTATGTGTAGGTATACTGCCTGAGCACACCATATGAGTGATGTCTACTTCTATACTCGATGCTGTAACTATGGCCTATGAAGATGTATTATACAGTTGCAGTATTCTCAACAGAAACTCAGTAGGCAGGTTGTCTCACAATAGAAACTTTTCATGAACGCCCTACTTATTACACTACCTGTCGTTTGGCCTGCAAGTACTATAATCTCTTGCCCCATGCTTTACTAGAAGCTGATATTAGGAGCTACAGCCCAGAACATCAGGAGTCGCACAGTGGTTACACTTCCCTTGTTGCATGATAAAAGATCACGTCTGATGCCCTCGGGCTGATTGTGCGCTTTAAAAATCCTAATAAATAAAAAAATACAAAACCAAGCTCTTTACCTAACCTGCGCTCTCCACCCCCACCTCCACCCTTACCTAAGCTGTACCGCAAACGTTCTGTTGTCTGAAATGTAACTAAATACAAATGTAACAAAGTAACACTACTGTATACATAATGCCTTGTATATAATACCTTATATGCATAGACTGTAAAGCAAAATGCCTTGTACCATAATCAACCTTTCCTCTCTGTAACCAGACAATTGTCTTTTTGAACTGTAACAGTGTCACAATGCCCTCGGGCTGATTGCGCGCTTTAAAAATCCGAATAAATAAATGCCATGAAGAGTTGGGAGACATTCCTTAGCACATGTATTACAAGCTTACAGTCAACTATACACAATCTGTGAGGAGGTCTACAGATTGGTGATGACATATGTGATGTCATCAGTGATGTAATCGATGTTGCAATTTGTGATGCCATGTGTCTCGGTATGAGCAGTTCATGGTGGGAGTACAAGTTACAACTTAAGGTGCCACGCAATGTTACTGTATCACATAGCACTTCTTTAAAGACCCTTTCCTCTAGAAATGTAACTTAACCATAACGTTCTTTTAACCAAATGTTTTCTTAGTCAACACACACACCATACTTACAATATTACACTACTAGTATGGTTAAATTCTGGTTGTTGGTAATACCATAACGACAGTATTTACAACAAACACAAAATAGGAAGAATGTTTGTCATTCATGAACTATGTTGTACATGATGAGGGTATACCTTCAATGTCATGTACCTCACATATACAGTGTATTGACATGATTTTACCAGTTATGGATCACACTCAAGTTAAAGTCCATAGTAAAACAATACTTCCTTAACCTAGGAGGCAATGCCATTATTGGCTGGATGAACTTGCTAGCATGAATAGTTTCAGCCGTAGGACCCACGAACAGTGGGCGATAAGGTTTTGTTTAAAAACAAACAAAGACATTGTACTTTTACTATGTGATTAGATGTTTACAAAGAAATTAATTGTATGTGTTAATGGGCATGGTGTTTTCTTTAAGAGAGGGTGTTAATGTTTTGTGCTGTCATAAGCATCAACAGGTCGTGGGTTCTAATGGGATCATGCTACAGTAAGATGCTAGTGGCGGATGTAAGGGGAGCAAGTTGGCATAGTGTGTTGGGTTCAGGACAGGTGCCTGTAGGCACAGGCACATACTTGTGAAACTACAGTTTATTGTGCAGGCTTCCTGATTGACTAGTGTACACAAAATATCGCTAATGTCCACTATTGAAATGCACTCAAACTTATAATAAACAATATTATTCTTATATTGAATGATCAAAATGTCATCTTTTATCTAAACACAGCAAGCATGGCTAGCTTTTTTAGGGAAGAGTGGAAGTCCCAAAAAAGGTTTCTATTGTTTTTTAAAAGGTTTCTTTCTGTCTTTTTTAAACAAGGACAATGAACTGAAACTCATCGTTTTTTTAAGCCTACAATAAACTTTAGGCTACTAAATCTTTAACAAAAAAGGGAAATAAAGAGATGTAAAATGAAAGTGGTAATAAACCAAATCTCATGAACAGACCTGAACGTTTCTGAAGGTTGCTCTGACACTAACACTATCTTGCTGAACTTTTCGCATGAAGTGATTAAATTTGACAGGGAAGGACCACTGTTTGGGAATCTTTGCAAGGTCTTTTGGGGAGCGTTATCACCTACAAAGACCTTTGAGGTGCAGTCTCCTCTGAAGTTCACTCCGCTGCAGGGGGTCCTACTTGTGTCTGTTACGCTCACCTGGCTCCCACAGAGGCGTCGATCTGAACTGGACAGCTGCGGTCTCCACCAATGTGACGCGTAGGGCCGAGATGACGGACTGGTCTGGCCCACCTAGATTCGTTTGCTTAGCCCGTAGGAATATTCTTCTGTAAATGGAGAAAGGGAATTAACCACCCGTGGGGTTGAGCGTAAATCCCCCCACCCCCGCTGTTCTCCCCACAGATCACCTTTGATGTCCCCTCTTATAGTCTCACCTGATGGTTTGAAAAGATGAGCTCTCCATCCTGCATTGAGCGCAGGGGCGCGTTGATAACCAGTTGCTTCACTGGCTCGAAGGAATTGGTGAGTTCCAGAACAATATTGACTCCTAAAAGTATGTAGTTCATATGAGTTCACATGTCTGACTTTCACTCTTGTCCGATTCCTTGCAGTTTGCAGCTTGACCCCAGCGAAGAGTTCCTCGTGGTAGCTGACGAAGTTCAGGTAAGGATTTGGCTTATCCTACACAGTTCAATAAAATAAGGCCAGAATGTAACCTGTGGCTTGCTCCCTTATTCAGGTGTGGAGAGAAAATATGAAGTTCAGGGAATAATGCCTCCGGCGGTAAAATTAGGTAAGTCTATTGTGGTGAGAAGAGTTCCCCTTGTTTGTCCCTTCGTCTCACCTTGTTGTCCTTTTGTTCCCCTTAGGGGCCGGGGTACGGCGAGGATGCAATGGAGACTGCGCCGACCCGTGAAGCGGAATAGTACCCCCGGCGGTAATCAGGTAAGTCTATGGGGGTCGTTATTATTGCCTCTTTTTATTCCCTTGGCTCACCTTTGCTGTTCTTGTGTTCCCCTTAGGTGACAGAATGCAGCGGGAACGTGCAGAAGGATGCGATGGATCGTGAGGATGCTGCGAAGGCCAGTGAGTTGAGCACGGCGCTGCAGCAGGCGAGGCGGCGCACGTAAAATGCTTCTTTCTTCCAGCTCGAAAGCGCGGTGGAACCGGAATTCAGGTAAGGATCGAAGGTTTTGCTCTTATTCTAACCTCTTCTCCTTCTGTTCCTCCCTTTTTCTAGGAGCTGCAGACTCGAGGCGGGCGTGGCAGAAGACTGGATGCAGGCTTGCAGACACGGTGAGCGTTACGCTGCCGGATGCAGAATAACGTGAAGCGTGTGCTGCTCTTCGGGCGTGGTTTAAATAGCCTCCAATGTAGTCCCAGGTAAGTATTCCTCCCCAGCCCCACCCGAGTAAAAAATAGTCCATAGGTAAAATAGTCCCTTCCAAGCCTCATTTGGCTTGGAGCTCTGCAGCATGGTCTGCATCAGGTAAGCTTGTAGCATGGTCTGCATCAGGTAAGTTCTACTTTATGAGCCTGGCGCCTATGGCGCCAGGACTGACTCTCCATATGAGCCTGGCGCCAAAGGCGCCAGGAACGCACCCAAACAGCCCCAAGCAGGGGTTTTTGGGCTTGCTCAAAATAACTTGATGCCTGCTTCCGGGGTTGCTGGACCTGGTCTGGTTCCCCGGGGGTAGGCATCATGACAGTGTCTTGTTGTTTCTCAGCTACTGATACCAATCTGATTTGTTCTGTGCATGACTGTGCCTTGCCATAGAGTATTTTACATGTGCTTGACTGCCTGCAGCTCATCAGCAGGTCACATTGTTTGCATTCCAAACATCTGGCTTACTTTTTTGGCATATTCTTTTTGATGGTAAAATGTGCCACACCGAATACTCACATTCATGACTCCTTATAGATGGTCCAGGTGGCTATCCAGTATTTTCCTCTGCTTCCAACATCACCTCTTCCAACTCAAGAGTAGAATCCTGCTTCATTATCACAAAATAGGCATGCTGCTGAAAGGACTGCTGCCTTCTCAAAGGATTCTCAAGAAATGCACACATAATACTCAGACATCCGATTAGGGTCCTGTATTGTTATATGTCAACCAATGGTGGTGTCTCTTTCCCTCTTTACCTCCTAACCGTATCTAGGAACCAGATCCAAATCAGAGGCTCCCATGCATTGATCACTGTTTTTTTTCTGAAAATACTTCACATATGCTCATGTCTTGGGAATTACTCATCTGTCAAGATTCACCACATTTAGAAAAAAAAACACCATTGTTACACCACAAAATCTGCAGATTTCTGCTAAATCAACAGATTCCACAGCCTGTTTGTTTCTAGGCATACTGTTCCTACATAGTCCAGTAAACAAGAGGACAATGAACATGGTATGCTATTTCCACCAAGAGTTTTGAGTACCATAGCTGCTTTCTCTCATTTTTGGAGACCTATTTCCCATTTGCCTTTTGAAATCTAAAGATATGGAAGAAGGTATGCTGGATGTGGATAGGGTGGCGTTAGGCACTACAAAAGCAGATGTGGATCATGCTGAAGCTTCAGGAAGTGACCAAGGGAAACCAGAGGACGCTTTTCCAAACCCAGGAAGGACTGACCAAAGCACAATCACAGCATATATATTTATATTGTAAGTTGTGCATATTCATAAGTAGATGACTGCTACAGGTTCTTACATATGTTGCTTCATCCCCATGTGTAGAGACCCTTACATGGATAGGAACCAATTATAGGAGAAAATCACCCATCATTCAAGACCCATAAAGGCAACTGCTGGGAAATTCAACAGATGGGGAAGAGAACCTAGTGATTTTACACATGCCATTGTCCTCTGGAGACCACAGGAATCTGGTCAGTCAATTTCCAAACATCAGAAAGGAGCCTGGTAATTTTGCCAAAGAGCTGGAGACTGTTGGAGGACATGTAACAGCTCACGAGGAACATTATACCAGCTGAAAATAGGCAAAGACTTATCCAACAAGAGCAGTGGTCAAACACTGATGTGTGGTTAGGTATGGAAATGGTATAAGACTAGATTCTTAGCAGCAACTACTGAGATGTACCTGGGGAAAACAGATTGGGGCAAAGTACATAACTGCAAGCAGAATCAAGGAACGTCACCAGCAGATTATGTGGACAGACTCAAAGAAATATGTTCACAACATTCAGAATTATCAAAGCAGAACTCAGATGAAGAGGTGGTAGCTAAGTCTTTCATTTCAGGACTTCAACCAAAATTCCAGCAGCAGATCAAAATGATCTGTATTGGCTGGCAAACCAAACCCCTCTCTGAGGTGGAGACAGTATAAAATCATTGTGTCACTTGTCAGGAACAGAAAAAGGAGAGCCTTGAGAACTACCCAAGGGCCTTCTAACAACAGAATCTTTAGGGGAAGGCTCCACAGGTGGGAGGCAGAGGAACATATCCGGGTGGGGGATGAGGGGACGGTTGTGGAGGGGTAATGGAAGAGGTGGAGGTACCCCTTAGGATTTTCAGTAGTGGAGTTCCCTATTACTAAATCATTTAATGATTTAATTATTGTAAGCAGATGGGCAGTGGCAGGAAAATTGACTGAACCGACCCCAGTGGAGTTTTCTACCCTAATCGAAAACAAGATCTGGTTTGTAACCCTGATGTCCAAAGGTTCAAACCAAGCAAATACAGTACTGAGATAGCCCCATGATTCCAGCAGATGCATATGTGTAGTTTGAGTTGAGAGGGCAGGGCATCTCGTGTTAGTAGCCAGGGGCACTAGTAGATCTGAAATTCATTGAGTCTGTTTGCCTGACAACCAGTTATCCTCCATGACTATCAATGCAATATGCATATTGAATGCATCTGTTGTGCACCCAGTTACAGTCTCCCTCTCCCTAGAATGCAGTACCAACAAACATGCATTCTTAAATCCATCCGATCCTATGCAATGTATTGATAAGAGGCATCTTATATACATTTAATTGCACTTTTTTATTAGTATATATATGGCAAAATAATGACAATATATTCAACCATAATATCTGCCATTAAAACATTCAAATCCAGCACCAAACATGAGGGTCGTAAAAACACAGACATAATCAATCAAAAACCATTAAAATTGTATCACAGAATTTCACCATATCATACTATATAATAAAAGGACAGATGTATGGTTGTCTGAAACCGTCCTGCCCGCTTCACCTTTTATTGCTGCTAGAGGGAGCTGTTTCCTTACATAGACAACAATAAGACTTCAAGTTCATCTTCCAGGCAAACAAAATGTGTATTTCAACAATGTTAACATTATATTAGCTGCAGAGACATGGATACCTCTTTAACAGCATACTTCAAGTTGCATAGTCTAAGAACATATGTACAGGGACATTGCTAGGGGGTCTAAGGGGGCTATAGCCCCTGATATTTTGGTTGTAGCCCCGGATAGAATCTCATGAGCTACAGCCAAAAGACTAGCTAGCCCCCAGTCCCAACAGTTCCGACATCAGCTTAGCCCCAAGTCTTTTCCAGACCTAGCAACTCCCCTGCATATGTACATTTAAAAAACATATAAATAGAACTTCATTTGATTAAGCACTATTTCTGTAACTAAATAAAGTGTTTTGTAAATGTATTTATGTATTATGTAGTTATGTATTGTAATATTTCTTGGTATGTATTATTATATCAATATTTATCATCTCATGTCTACTTCGAATCATGATGCACATGAATTGTATTACTCTGACATCCCTCAACATTATATATTTGAGTCCAAAACCCGTAAGTGGAATCCAAGACAATATGTAGATACAACAATTGGCCTTATATACTATGTTAAACTTTCAACTGATTCTGTGATATTGGGTTTGAGGTTACTACTCCTCCACGCAAACGGAGCAAGAGTCTTTACAACAATCTATGTTATTATATTATCATAAGTTACATTTAAATACACTGCATAATATATGTACACTCTGAAAATGTTTTCCTTTAAGCACATTATCCTTTGTACACAGGCTTTTCCATCATGTCCTTCCATTAAACAATCACATAACCCCTCACCTGAACTAAAATCAGCTGAGAAATCATAAGAGTTAAGAACATTTCTGGTGGATCATAAATACACTTTCACACTCCATCAGCAAATGTCACAATGATTCAATGACTTGCTCTCCACAAAATCTACATTGTCTCTCACGTGGTGAGGAATACCCATCCTGGCTCCAATTATTTCTAGTGATGCTTGAATATTCAATTTGATGTTTAGATAACGTCAGAGAGTGTAACTAGTAGGGTAGTCAGTTATATATGCTGGGGTGGCCACTCTATTGTGATAATATTCAAGGTACTCCCCACTGCCGACCGTAGTACCAAAGTTGACCAGTGAGTTGTCATGATCAAACTCGAGGAACATCATTTTGACCACCCATTTGTAAACAAGAGTGGAATTCCACCCTGGGTGTATGTCAAGTAAAAAACCCACTGTTCAAATGTTAGGGATAACCACTTTAGACAGAACACCCTCACATACGCTTGCACAGTCAAACAATATTTGCTAACCGATGGAGCAAAGTGCCCGACTCAGTGCAAAAGAACGTCCCAGGTAACAATAGTCTTTTCTGTATGGTCACAGAAAATACAGAGGGCATGTTACATTTAAGCTGTACATACTGAATTGGTAAACATGTAGGCATCCTTACCATCCAAATTCTCCAAAGCCTCGCCAAATTCCCATGCCCATACTTCAGCCCTGTACAACATAAAAGGCAGAATTTTGGCTCTATATAGCGTCACTACTATTTTCATAGAGAGACCCCCCAGCTTGCCCACAGTTATTCAGGGTTCAGAGCTGTTGTATGGTTTTGGAATACATAGATTGCCACTCTGCAATCCACTTGTGTTTATCATCAACTAAGACTCCCAGATACCTGTAGACAGATACTTGTCATCCATGTGTACCTTTCCAGTTTGACATGGGGGTGTGGAAACAATTTGTCTATATTCATCCTATATCCATTCAAGGCAGCATACTCTCTTAATGCCTGCAGACAGGTTTGCGCCCCTGTGGTGTACAATCAAGTAGGAGCAGGTCATCTGCGTATCCAAGCCATGCCAACGAGGTGTTTCCATACTTTACAGGGTATGTATAAGGGAGATTCAGAGCTTCCTCCAGATTGGCCATGGGCAGGAGCTAAATTGCTACCGTTTCACGCCCTGCATGTAGAAATCCAACCAGAGACACTCCCAGCCCGATCCAACCTTATTCTTAGAAGTGTATTTGTATGAAGCTGAACAATTAAGTATCTGTTCCAGGCAGTAGGTTTCTGCCACAGGCGTTTCTATGGTATAGTATCAAAGGCCACATAGAAATCGACATGCGCAGCATATATTGGTTGTTGTCTACTAGCCCAGGCATGTTGCACAAAAGTTACAAGTGTTAAAGGATTATGGGGATCATCCCAAGTTTGTCAGTATCCTGGCAGTACATCCACCAGGATACCAGAAAACAGACCTACTGTTACTGGTGCCTGATATTCCAGGCTGCTGGCATTGGTAGATAAATCCCCATGGGGGGGATAACCGGTATTACAGGCACCACAGAACATAAGACATTACAGAAGCCACAGAACATGAGACAAGAGGAGCTGATTTAGGCTGCATGGAGCGCAAGGCAGGCTCAGAACCAAGGTCAGAGATACACTGTCACATTCCGAACTCCAGACAACAAGGGGACCAGCTGCAGAAAAATTGAATACATCCTCATAAATTCCGACCCAAGAGCTTGATTTTGTGATCTACAAGCATGTGATGCAGCCGAGCTAGACAATGGGCATCCACCCATGGTGGGAAAGGAGAACCGATACCAGCAACCCAGATGAAGAGTGAAACAAGTGTTTCAACATGTATAAGCATTCTCATAGGCAACGGCCGTACACTACCAGATACAATACAGACACATAATCATTTCATATTACCTTGAAGAGGTTCACAAAGAGCTGAGAACCGAATCAGGTCCCAGGCCTGGGAAATCAGCTCTAGCCAATCACAAATTAGAAAATCAGGGGTGGATTGTAAGGGGCAATAAACAATGGTAAGACCACTAATCTGCAACAATGTACTAGATCATTTCTGGGGGATGGCACAGGCCAGCTACCTGGCATGCAAGAACCAGTAGAATAACTTCTATAGGGTATTTCTATAAGGGATACCACTCTCAGCACCCAATCCGCAACTGGGATACAGGACACCTCGTGGGTTTTGAGAAAATGGGGAAAGCGTGTCCCATGTAAAGGGTTTCAGGAGCCAGCCTGGGAAATATCCTGCCTGCGGTCCGTGAGGAGTCCAGCAGACCATAAGAGTGAAGTGGCAGCTTTGGGGGACACAGCAGCCGAGCAGCATCAGCAGACCACGGAGTGTAAATATTGACCCAGCCAAACAGTAACTGAGGGAAGAGGGCAAGTAAAAGGGGGTGTGAGGTAGGTATCGAGCATTGTTGGGTAGTAGAAAGTATTATCAAGTATTGTCTAGCATTGTCAAGTTAAGTAGGGACAGGAGCAGAGGTAGAAATCATTTTGTGTGATTAGGGCACATTTGGGTTTGAGGTAAAAGGCTCTGGTGAACAACCTAGACTATTGACTCGAGGGCACGAATGCCAGAAGTTATGTAAATAGTAGATTTCCTGTGGGTTGGGCGTTTTAGCTTGGATCATAGATGACGGTATCCCTGTAAGGTTTAGCAAAGGAGCTGGGATAGATTGCAGAAGGTGATTAGTCTTGGTAAGTCTCAAGGAGGCAGCTGCTTGCAAGGCAATGCTGTAAGTACAGATCAAACACGTGAACATATTGGTATAATCTGCTAGGAGGCAGGAAGACAGCTGTGGGGTATGTGTTGGGGTTGGTTGTGTGTACTTTTCAGGCAACAGTGTTGTAGCATTGTGCTTGCTGTAAGTGATTTGTAGCACTATCTTGCTTAGTGAATTGGTGACGTCGACCGTTGATTTGTGCATAGGACTTGTAGAACAAATGGCGGTTAGGAATCGGCGTTGGGAAACTTGAGATTGACAGACGAAGTTGTCCAGTGGCGGTTCACAGAAGGTTCATGAGCAAGATTTGTGGCTGTGCGTGAGGAGGCAGAGATTTGTAGAGTGGCGTTGCATGGAGCACGCCTGACAGGTGATTGTGAACCGATAGAGGTGTGGAGTACATTGAAAGAATTGTCATTACACTGTGTTTTTCCCATAAGCGGAATATTGAAATCCTCAAATTGAGGTCAAGTAAGAACAAAAGCAATGTTTCAAGGGAAGTGCGGGGGTGCCACCCCTACAGCACATGTGTAAGACCATCCCACCTTATAAGGATAAGATTTTTAAACATAGCATAGAATGGACTAAAAGCAACAAGGGAGAATTAACCAAACCATGGCCACCAGGTGGAAGTTTTCTCCAAGGATGTGCAGCAATCACTACTGACACTCTTAAAGGGTAACTATAAGGGGAAGAAGCTGGCACGCAGCATGGCGATATTCGAATTGTGGAGGGTGTGTCAGAAGGGCAAGGGAGAAGCAGTGAGGCTGCAAGTGAGAACTCTGAGGACATAGACGATGATCAGAGAGATATTCAAACCCGATATATAAACCACCATCATATACCAAGGAAGAGAGAGAGAAAGGAATGGGATCAGCCGATCGGCGAGAAGGGAGTGAGCAGTGAGGTGCAGAGGGGTACAAATGAGGGGCTAGAAGGCATAGCCACAAACAAGTGAGTAGGGGGACATTTTTTCCTACAGCTAGAAGGGAAGACAATGGGAGAAGCAGTGGGGTAACCAAAGAACTAGAGGGTCTTAAGGGGAGCAGCGAAGGAAAAGACTGGGCTGAGAAAATGGAGGAAACTGACAGGAGGGAAAGGGAAAGAGAAGAGAGACTAGAGAGGGAGCACAGGGAAAGAAGGAGGGAGGAAGAGAAAGAGCAGAGGAAGAGAAGAAGAAAGGAGTAGAAAGAGATTGAGAAATGAAGGGAAGCAGATGAGAAGTAAAATTGGATGTTAATAGATAGGTAACAAAGAAAGTGGCAGGTAGAGAGAATAGCACGAGAGCGCGCATGCAAGGAGGAGGAGGAGCGTGCGATCAGAGATGTAAAAACATGATGGACAATGGGCATGGGAAATGGGAGGGTAAAATTGCAGAGTCAGACAGCACAACCACACAGGATAAGACTACCACTGTATCAGACAGAACAGGCCTGGGTCCTGTGGGGGAGGGGGCAGGCACGACTTGTGTGGCATTGACTTTACCATGAAGCCCAACATAGACACAGCTTCTAGGAGATGCAGTTTCGTGGAAGACTTTATTAGTAATATGGGCTTGGACTTAGACAAAGAACCAAGGGACAGTGTGGACGAGGGAAACAGGCAACTGAAGTACCAGTCCATGGGGAAAAGCACAGACAAATGTGTGACCTGGGACTTGGAGACAGGTACAGGGGCAGCTAAGGGAGGCAAGGACAGTCAAACACTGCAGTCGGTGGACGATTTATGCAACATCAATGACCTGGTCCCATATGTTGAGAGACTTAGTGATCTGCTAGGATGAAGGAAGGAGATGGCTATAACATGTTTTGGTCCCAGGGACACGGGGGGATCTGACAGCTGTGCACAAGTAACTAGAGGAGAGCCAGCAAAATCACATAACGACCCCAGAGATGCTGACAAGCACATTAGGCTTACTCGACGAGTGAGTGGGGAGGTAGGGTTCACAAACTGCCCTGCTTTAAAAGGGAGGGGGAGGATCTCAGTATATACCATGTGAACACATCGAAAAGGAAAACGTGAGATGTAGGTTACCTTTGTTCACTGCAGGTGCAGGGAAGTGGATATACAAAACGGAAAGAATGACAGTGGGACAGAGACAATCCTCTGAGAGGCTGCGGATGACATATGGAAAAGGGCAGGGTTCCCAGGAGTGACCATCCAGGACACAGCATACAATATTTAACTGTTTGAAAATTGTGCCTTATGGCAAGCTTTAAGGACACAATACCCAGACATGTCAGACATTAGTGTGTTTATGGCCTGCAAGATGGGTACAGACGAAGACCCCTTACACTATATTCAGGCGATCCAAGAGCTTTGGCTTCTTGAAATGCGAGAACCGTGAGACAAAAGAGTACCTTTATTTTAGCACATATTGTACCTGGGGCTGCCAGAGCTGGTACAGAAGCAGCTGAAGAAGTTGGTAGACATGGAGGAAAAACCTTGGCCAGAAATACAGCTCATGTTATTACACCATTCCAGAAAATAAGGAAGAAGAATGAGGAAAGGAAGCAAAAGAAAGCGAAGCTAGTGCAAAAGAAATAATCCAAGTATGCCTTAGATGGGGCAGTACTGACAAACCCAGGAGCACAGGGGACACCACAGCAAAATTATGCACTGCCACCCATGAGTGGAGGATTCATGGAATGGGGGAACATGCAGCATGGGCTTCAAGGAAGAGGGGGGCCACACGGGGGACGCTGGTATGGGACACAGATACATCACAACCAAGGGAGTTTCCCAAGAGGGTTTCAAGGGTACGGGCAACAGGTGCAGCAGGGTTTAGGGGCTTATGCAGGGTGTTTCAAAGGGCAAGCGAGAGAGCCACCACAGGGCTGATTGTTTGGGCAGATAGGGCGTATTTTGAGATTATGCAGAAGTAGGGGGGTGGAACAGAATGGGAGAGCGCAGTACCATCCTGCATATCAAGGAGAATGGGATGAGATTTACACACAGGACCAAGCACAACAACAGCAAGGACCGCCACTGAGCGCACACCTGCAAGCACCCATACCACAGTTTTTGCGATCACCCCAGACTCATGGTAACACACAGCAGGTTCCACAGATAAAGAACAGCATGCAGTCAAGCGACAGGACAGTGGCATGTATAGACTCCATAACAATGAACCCCATTAGGAGCCTGGAAGGGATCACCATGGTGGGGAACAATTAATTTTCTGGAAATTAGATGTCCTTATAACCTCAATAGGACAGCCCACAGATGGAATTCATGCATTCCATCCTGTTTATCACACCCAACCCTGCGGAGGAACCACACATAGGGGTGCCGATAAGTGACAAGACTTTTTCCTTTCTTGTAGACACAGGGGCGACTAAGTCCTGCATCCCAGCGGGAAGCTATAGGTTATTAGGCGATGCCATGGATATGCAAGGATTCTACAGGGCTTCAGAAGTGGTTCCTTTTACAGACAATGGCCCTCATTACGACCCTGGCGGAAAGCAACTGACCTGCCCGCCATAGCGTAAATAGCGTTTCCGCCATTGCACGACGGAGTAAAGAGCGGCTAATTCTGACCCATCGGGCACGAGCACTACGCCATGGCGGAAGTGCAAAGTCCGCGATGGCGGAAATGTCCCCAAAACGCCCCTCACCGCCGTCGTACGGCGACCTAGGTGCAATTCCGCCACCCATCATAGCGGTCACCGTAATGAGCGGCAATCGGAAAATACGGTGACCGTAAATATACGGAAACGGAAGCAAAAACATGGTCCCGGAACGGGAAACAGCACGCCGTACACCTATAAAATCAGAATTTCCACACAACCATTAAAAATACTACCCTGAGACACATCCCAACCCGTCATCCACCCTAGTGAAAGCGGTAGGTCCACTTCTCCCGTGTGGAACTCACGGTGCTCACAGAGACCCTCCAGGAGAATGCTGCCGTCGTCTTCTCGACGCAAATGACCAGGACGGCACTTGCGAACAAGAAGGCCATATGGGCCCTGGTGGCACAGCGGGTAAGTGCGGTGGGGACCGCACCCCGCAACCCACAGCAATGCAGAAAGCGATGGGACGACTTGCGGATACGCGTACGGAGCATACTATCCGCCAACCGTAACATTGACACAGCTACCGGGGGAGGATCGGAATCACCCATCAAGTTGACCCCCTGGGAAGAAATCTGTGCCTCCACCATTGGAATGGAGACTATAGAGGGAGTCGGAGGGATGGAGAAAGGAGTGCAGACATCCGAAGAATCAGGTAGGTGTCCCAAATAAAACAATGCTAAAACCACAATGTCCAATCATGTGAAGTACCATGTGTCCACATAGTGCAACAGAAACACATGTCCAGGAGAACGTCCACATACATTGGCCTGATAGCGCACATTAAAAGTCAAATTAAATAAATAAATAATTAACATTCCTAAAAACACCCTCTACACGTGCAGCAGGCACCCCCTAACTGCAGGCTGCAAAACAACTGCATCCTCAATCCACACAAAAATGAAACCACCTCCAAGGCCCTGACCCAAATCACCCTCAGGTACCACCCCAATGCATGTGATACATTGCCATTCCAATTTCCACAGACCCATTAATAACGCTCGCCCTCCTTTACTCCACCACAGGGTCCGATTCAAACGACGAGCTCCAGGACACCCCTACCAGCACACCTGCAAAGAGGGCCAAGACCAACGGCCAAAGACCCTCCACCTCAGCTGCACGGATCAAGACACGGCAGCAGCACAAATCAAGTGGCAGCACACAGGAGGGGACTTCAACAGGCACCCCAGCAGCCAGCATGGCCACAACAGCACCACCACAGGCCCCCCCAATGGATGCCACAGAAGGCACTGCTTCTGGTGGCAGCAGCACCATAGGTGACACTGCATTAATGGCAGCATGCTCCGACACAGAAAACGGTTATGTCGATGTAGGATCCATCCATGACCTGTCTCAATCCCCCTGTTTGTTTCATCCCGTACACCATGAGGATACCACGCAGGGGCACCCACAAGACGACGACTGGCCATCCCCCACAAGCCCTGTGTCAAGGCAACATGAGGTGATCAGCCCCTCTGTGACACCACCGCAAATGGCCAACAGTCCCTCGACCAGGTGATCGTGCAACAGCAGCAACTGGCCACGCTCCTCAAGGACCATGCTGATGAATGTGGGGGTACTAAGGCAGCCATAGAAACATGTACAGAGACACTAAGGGCACAAATGGAGAGAATCACTGAGAGCCTGAGAGTACAAATGGAGAGAAGCACCGAGAGCCTGAGAGTACAAATGGAGAGAAGCACCGAGAGCCTGAGGGGGGAACTGCATGCGACGTCCAAAGACGTATGTGCTGAACTTGCCGCTGTGCGCCGTGTGCTCACTGAGCTCTCACAAACCCTTAGGGACATGCATGGACGTGAGCAGGCAGAGACATCATCCGTTGCAAGTTCCGTCCAGGGCAGCCCCCAACGTAGATCTGGGAGGAACCTGCGCTCCACAGGCAGGGGTGCCCCTGATACCCGGAGAGGGGGCTTGCAATAGCGTCTGCCCACTGACAATGAGCATCTTTGGACACTGGTGTTCGGGGGGGAGGTAGGAGGGTGGAGGGGGTGTGTTGGGCTTACTTGGGTGGCGGGTCGATGGGGTGTGTAACATAATTTCACATATGCTATAAACATTTCACAATCATCCAATGAGATGTGTGGACATTGATCTTTGTGTACGAGGCCATTATAGGCGTACAGTCCATATTGTGCATGTTCCAGAAACACACAGTGCCACAAGTCCCGTGTCCATGTATCAGCCACCAGGCGTGTGTGCTAGAAGCATGAATCTATGATAATCTGACGAATTTCACGGCCCTCCTGTGCCTCGCAGACTCCTTGAGGTGCTGCCACATCCCCACCCTCATCATGACCATATTCAGGTGCTTGCAGTTCTGCGTCAGGGGGCATGGGCACATTTCTACGTACGCACATGTTGTGTAGCATGACACATGCCATGACCATCTTTGCAACCTTCTCATGGCGGTACAGGAGTGCCCCGCCAGACCTGCTGAGGCAGCGGAAATGACCCTTCAGTAGGCAGAATGCCTGTTCTATGACTACACGGGTACGTGAGTGGGCATGGTTGTAGTCCTCCTCATGCTGGTACTGTGGGTTCCGGAGTGGTGTAAGGAGCCATCTCTTCAGTGGATACCCGGCATCACCTGTATGTGGACAATAAAGGATGTTTGAGGAATGACATTGCTACGTAAGCACCCCCCCCCTTCCTGCCAGGTCATTGCCGCATCACATACCCCACATTATCATGCATGAAATGAGACTCACCGAGTAGCCAGGATCTGTTCCCTGCGTGTCGCTCCATGTAGCGTGGTATTGTAGAGTTCCGTAAGACCATGGAATCATGGGTTGATCCAGGAAATCGGGCACAACAATGTGTAATGATCCTGTTGGAGTCACACACCATTTGTACATTAAGAGAATGATATTGTTTTCGGTTGCGGTACTGGGCCTCCATGGCATGTGGGACAACCAATTCCACATGGGTGAAGTCGATGGCACCAATGCAACCCGGTATGCCGGCAAGTGCATGGAATCCCACTTTTGTGTTCGTAATTTCCTGCTCCGAGCGTGGTAGAGAGATGTAGTCGTCTGCGTGCTTCAGGAGGGCATCGAGCACTTGCAATAGTGTCCGTGACAACAGTGGCTGTGAAATGCCATGCAACTGTCCGACTGTGTGCTGGTAGGTGCCTGTGGCCAGGAAGTGGAGTACAGACACCACCTTCAGTAGGGGTGGGATGGCGGTTGGGCTATCTATCATGCTGACAAGGTCAGCGTGTGTCATGTCCACAATGGCGGTTATGGTGTCCCGGTCCAAACGGTAGAGGGTGTGGATCTGCTCATCAGTGAGGTTGAACGGATGTGCTCGGAGGCGTGGGATTGCGGGCTGCCTGCGTGGTGGTAGTGGCTGTGCTGGTGGGCCTTGCCTTGCCCTCCTCCTCCTCCTGCGTCTCCTCTGTGCGGCCGGTTGTTGTAGTAGTTGGTGTTCGTCTTCTTCTTGAAGTTGGAGTACTTGCAGTGCTATCAGGTCCCCCAGGGCCAACATCGCTAGTCCTGCTGGTAGCATTTTGGAGTGGGTGTGGTTGTGGGAGGGGGTTGGGTGTGCAATTTATGTGTTTTCAAGCTGTATAGCCTCCACCTGTGGTGATTCATTCCACCTGTGCAAGCTGCAATCCCCTTTGGGCGAGCACGTCCCGCACACAACGCTGCAATTCGACGCATGGCATCTTGCTATTACAATCATGTATTTCATCCCGATGGAAGTGAGATATTGGTTCATATGTTCATTCTGCTATAGTCCCATTGTTTCACATACTATCTTTGCAGTCGCGAACAAACTTGTGAAGGGTCAGTGGAATGTAGTACTCGATTAACGGTGGACCCTCATGCAGCACTGTACCGCGGTTCACCGACGGGCGGGGCGTCCCATTTGTGAGTGAAGCCAGTTGCCATTTTCACACACTGCCGCACTACATGGATGGATTTGTGATTTCAAGCGGTCACCGATGCATTTTCGACGTGATGTTGCAAATGAGGAATTCGAAGGACAGCGCTTTCGGTTTCCAGCTAGCGGCGAGGAGACGCCCACAGGTCTGACTGCAGATATAAAGTTCTATTGTTTAATGTCCTTGGGACAGGGGCCATGGCGAGAATGCAATGATTGATATGAATAGTATGGGATGCGCAATAGCGTAGTGGAGGATAAGGCAGGACGTTCCCAAATACATGTTACTTCACAACACTAGAATTCCGGCCTGGAGCACAGAGGATTTTGCAGACTGCATTACGCACAGACTCAATGGAAATTTCACATGTTATGTGAGTAGATAATCAGGCGTTTTCATACAGGGATGAGGGAATGATGTATGGATGCATGGACAGATGATTTAATAGAGAGTGTGCCATGTACATGGCTTTTTGGAATCTATCCACTTCCCCTGCGCTATGTGATGCAGGGCTGCCATAGTGGGACCATCGTCTATCTGCCCTTGTTGAACCCTCCCTGTCTCGACGCGCCTTCAAACACTTGTGTCTATGCACGTTACTAATCCCATCTAATGGATTCTGTTTTAACAGACGCATGCACACAAACACTCGTTTGTAATAGTATTTTCACCTCGATTTATATAGTTATGATTCGCAAGTGATTTTTGGGTGTGAATAATCCTTTTGAGTGGGCTAGCATGCATATGGCTGTGGATTTAGTGTGATCATTGAAGTGAGTAATTCAAATGGAGTTCTGATGCCCATACTATTCTTTTTCATTTCATTTGGGTGACAGGTATCTCCTCCCCTTTTGCCGCTGCCATCTGTATGCCACTCCTGCAGATGGCTTTTACTCCCGACACCTGCTGCTTCGTGTTAATCAGTGGAGCACCATTACGATCTTATGGGACGATCGCCAATGGCCCACATGCCCTTACGCAGTACTAGTGGCTAGGAGCAACATTTTGACCTTTCAGCTGGACTAGTGCCTACCTAATGGGACGGCCCTGCGGTTCTAGGCGCTTCCATGTTGCCTTTTTGAACGTGAATGTAGCCCCTGTGTGCCATGAAGGAACAGGGCGTCACACAAGAAGAAGCTGGTAATTTATTGCGGATGCAGCCCACAATCATGAAATATATTTTGGAGTTCATGACCTAATAGCTGTATGGGCCTGGTGATTTTGTTGTGCATTACATTTTGATTATGATATTGACCGTGTAGCGTTATTGACCGTGTAGCGTTATCCTCTGTGACACCACCGCGAATGGCCATGGCCCAGCAGAGGCAACAGTCCCTCGACCAGGTGATCGTGCAACAGCAGCAACTGGCCACGCTCCTCAAGGACCATGCTGATGAATGTGGGGGTACTAAGGCAGCCATAGAAACATGTACAGAGCCACTAAGGGCACAAATGGAGAGAATCACCGAGAGCCTGAGAGTACAAATGGAGAGAAGCACCGAGAGCCTGAGAGTACAAATGGAGAGAAGCACCGAGAGCCTGAGGGGGGAACTGCATGCGACGTCCAAAGACGTATGTGCTGAACTTGCCGCTGTGCGCCGTGTGCTCACTGAGCTCTCACAAACTCTTAGGGACATGCATGGACGTGAGCAGGCAGAGACATCATCCGTTGCAAGTTCCGTCCAGGGCAGCCCCCAATGTAGATCTGGGAGGAACCTGCGCTCCACAGGCAGGGGTGCCCCTGATACCCGGAGAGGGGGCTTGCAATAGCGTCTGCCCACTGACAATGAGCATCTTTGGACACTGGTGTTCGGGGGGAGGTAGGAGGGTGGAGGGGGTGTGTTGGGCTTACTTGGGTGGCGGGTCGATGGGGTGTGTAACATAATTTCACATATGCTATAAACATTTCACAATCATCCAATGAGATGTGTGGACATTGATCTTTGTGTACGAGGCCATTATAGGCGTACAGTCCATATTGTGCATGTTCCAGACACACACAGTGCCACAAGTCCTGTGTCCATGTATCAGCCACCAGGCGTGAGTGCTAGAAGCATGAATCTATGATAATCTGACGAATTTAACAGCCCTCCTGTGCCTCGCGGACTCCTTGAGGTGCTGCCACATCCCCACCCTCATCATGACCATATTCAGGTGCTTGCAGTTCTGCGTCAGGGGTCATGGGCACATTTCTACGTACGCACATGTTGTGTAGCATGACACATGCCATGACCATCTTTGCAACCTTCTCATGGCGGTACAGGAGTGCCCCGCCAGACCTGCTGAGGCAGCGGAAACGACCCTTCAGTAGGCCGAATGCCTGTTCTATGACTACACGGGTACGTGAGTGGGCATGGTTGTAGTCCTCCTCATGCTGGTTCTGTGGGTTCCGGAGTGGTGTAAGGAGCCATCTCTTCAGTGGATACCCGGCATCACCTGTATGTGGACAATAAAGGATGTTTGAGGAATGACATTGCTACGTAAGCACCCCCCCCCCTTCCTGCCAGGTCATTGCCGCATCACATACCCCACATTATCATGCATGAAATGAGACTCACCGAGTAGCCAGGATCTGTTCCCTGCGTGTCGCTCTATGTAGCGTGGTATTGTAGAGTTCCGTAAGACCATGGAATCATGGGTTGATCCAGGAAATCGGGCACAACAATGTGTAATGATCCTGTTGGAGTCACACACCATTTGTACATTAAGAGAATGATATTGTTTTCGGTTGCGGTACTGGGCCTCCATGGCATGTGGGACAACCAATTCCACATGGGTGCAGTCGATGGCACCAATGCAACCCGGTATGCTGGCAAGTGCATGGAATCCCACTTTTGTGTTTGTAATTTCCTGCTCCGAGCGTGGTAGAGAGATGTAATCGTCTGCGTGCTTCAGGAGGGCATCGAGCACTTGCAATAGTGTCCGTGACAACAGTGGCTGTGAAATGCCATGCAACTGTCCGACTGTGTGCTGGTAGGTGCCTGTGGCCAGGAAGTGGAGTACAGACACCACCTTCAGTAGGGGTGGGATGGCGGTTGGGCTATCTATCATGCTGACAAGGTCAGCGTGTGCCATGTCCACAATGGCGGTTATGGTGTCCCGATCCAAACGGTAGAGGGTGTGGATCTGCTCATCAGTGAGGTTGAACGGATGTGCTCGGAGGCGTGGGATTGCGGGCTGCCTGCGTGGTGGTAGTGGCTGTGCTGGTGGGCCTTGCTGGCCCTGCCTTGCCCTCCTCCTCCTCCTGCGTCTCCTCTGTGCGGCCGGTTGTTGTAGTAGTTGGTGTTCGTCTTCTTCTTGAAGTTGGAGTACTTGCAGTGCTATCAGGTCCCCCAGGGCCAACATCGCTAGTCCTGCCGGTAGCATTTTGGAGTGGGTGTGGTTGTGGGAGGGGGTTGGGTGTGCAATTTATGTGTTTTCAAGCTGCAATCCCCTTTGGGCGAGCACGTCCCGCACACAACGCTGCAATTCGACGCATGGCATCTTGCTATTACAATCATGTATTTCATCCCGATGGAAGTGAGATATTGGTTCATATGTTCATTCTGCTATAGTCCCATTGTTTCACATACTATCTTTGCAGTCACGAACAAACTTGTGAAGGGTCAGTGGAATGTAGTACTCGATTAACGGTGGACCCTCATGCAGCACTGTACCGCGGTTCACCGACGGGCGGGGCGTCCCATTTGTGAGTGAAGCCAGTTGCCATTTTCACACACTGCCGCACTACATGGATGGATTTGTGATTTAAAGCGGTCACAGATGCATTTTCGACGTGATGTTGCAAATGAGGAATTCGAAGGACAGCGCTTTCGGTTTCCAGCTAGCGGCGAGGAGACGCCCACACGTCTGACTGAAGATATAAAGTTCTATTGTTTAATGTCCTTGGGACAGGGGCCATGGCGAGAATGCAATGATTGATATGAATAGTATGGGATGCGCAATAGCGTAGTGGAGGATAAGGCAGGACGTTCCCAAATACATGTTACTTCACAACACTAGAATTCCGGCCTGGAGCACAGAGGATTTTGCAGACTGCATTACGCACAGACTCAATGGAAATTTCACATGTTATGTGAGTAGATAATCAGGCGTTTTCATACAGGGATGAGGGAATGATGTATGGATGCATGGACAGATGATTTAATAGAGAGTGTGCCATGTACATGGCTTTTTGGAATCTATCCACTTCCCCTGCGCTATGTGATGCAGGGCTGCCATAGTGGGACCATCGTCTATCTGCCCTTGTTGAACCCTCCCTGTCTCGACGCGCCTTCAAACACTTGTGTCTATGCACGTTACTAATCCCATCTAATGGATTCTGTTTTAACAGACGCATGCACACAAACATTCGTTTGTAATAGTGTTTTCACCTCGATTTATATAGTTATGATTCGCAAGTGATTTTTGGGTGCGAATGATCCTTTTGAGTGGGCTAGCATGCATATGGATGTGGATTTAGTGTGATCATTGAAGTGAGTAATTCAAATGGAGTTCTGATGCCCATACTATTCTTTTTCATTTCATTTGGGTGACAGGTATCTCCTCCCCTTTTGCCGCTGCCATCTGTATGCCACTCCTGCAGATGGCTTTTACTCCCGACACCTGCTGCTTCGTGTTAATCAGTGGAGCACCATTACGATCTTATGGGACGATCGCCAATGGCCCACATGCCCTTACGCAGTACTAGTGGCTAGGAGCAACATTTCGACCTTTCAGCTGGACTAGTGCCTACCTAATGGGACGGCCCTGCGGTTCTAGGCGCTTCCATGTTGCCTTTTTGAACGTGAATGTAGCCCCTGTGTGCCATGAAGGAACAGGGCGTCACACAAGAAGAAGCTGGTCATTTATTGCGGATGCAGCCCACAATCATGAAATATATTTTGGAGTTCATGACCTAATAGCTGTATGGGCCTGGTGATTTTGTTGTGCATTAAATTTTGATTATGATATTGACCGTGTAGCGTTATACTTTGCAAGTAATGTAGCATATTCCTATTTGTGGAGCGATGTATTGTGAGAAGATCTGCTTTGGGTTCCGGCTTCTGAGTATAGTTGCGTGGTACTGTACTGGGCGCGTTTGCCTACGAAGGCCAGTAAGGTCAGGGATAGGGGCTGCCATTATGTCTGTTTTGATGATGTCATGCTCATGGGAGGGGGATTAGCTTTTGTGTAACAGATGCCAGTCAGCCAGGTGGATTGGTGGAATGATGTGATTATCAGAATATGGCTGGTCACAGGTGCCTGTGTTTGCGTGCGTTTCTTGGAGGGAGACTGAGGTCATGTCCATTGGAATAGCTTCTGTATTTGTGCCATCTGTGCCCTGCTGCTCCCATTGGCCCCTCTTGAGATGTGCCTGGCTGCTCAGTCACTCTGCCAACTTGTGTGGTACATGCTTATGCTGATGGTTGGTTTGTTTACTGGCAGGAGTACAGGGCTGGTGCAGTCTCACTCAGGATACTGCTTTGAATGTTGCCTTACACTGGTGTCAAGCGATGGGGGGCCTGTTTTTGTTTGTCTCAGTTTTCAGTTCATGTTGCTGTACTTGAAGCTTCACATGCCTGTGCTGCATCAGTACGGCAATGGTGCCATGGCTAATATGGATGGCCACTCACAAGGCACTTGGAGCCCCTACATTCATTTGTTCGTTGGCATGCATGGGTGACTTGTACATTTCACTGGTTGCATTGTGTGACTTCATTCAACCTACGAGGAGTTGTGCAATGTGGCCAGGGAGTGGTGTACAGGCACTCAGTAGGGCCTTTTACGGTTGGTTCGCGATGCCGTACTTCTCACCATGGCGGAATGGTACTTTCCGCCATGCTTGATGGCGTTAGGTACATGTCTGCTAGGGTCAGAATTCCCGTACCGTTGCGCCATGGTGGTAATTACGGTTTTGCATGGCGCGCGTGCACATACTTGGTGCAGTTAGCGTTGGCGTTCACTACGGTGTCGCTAATGGCATCGTACTTTACGGTGACGGGTCATAATCGCACTGAGCGCTATTCGATGGCGGTATTGCATTTCCGCCATAGTTTTTCGATTTCTGCCAGGGTCGTAATGAGGGCCAATATCTCCCTTTCTATAGAGAGCACGATTTATCTCTGCCTTTATTTTACTCTCGACAGATACCTGTGAACATACTAGAGAGACACATTATGAGCAGACTTAACTTCACTGACAAGGGAATAGTGTGCTCCACAGCAGCGATATATTTTCTCAAGCGCAGTTCGCACTTGCCATTATCTGAGTCCTTTGTTTATTCTGTGGAAGGGTATTGGGCCCTTGGGAGTTAGACGGACCCCTAGACAACCTCTGGCATACCGGGGAACCATCCCAACAACAGTTTCCTGTTTTCAGTGTTTCTTTTGTTTTTTTTTACTTGCAGTGGGAAAAATCATTTTGTCCAGTGTAAACAGACACATTTTCTTTTGCGTGCATTAGTAGGGTTATATCTCTCATGTAAGAATAGCATATGCCCAGGTTTGCGTGGTTAACCTCGAAATATGCCTAATGCAACCATTGCTCAAAAAGTTCATCAATCACAGATTGATTTTAACCTTTTTTGACACTGGTATTGTTTTGTATAAAAGAAGTCAGACGTTGAGAACTCACACTATTTTTAGGGAATGCGCAGTGAGAGTAAATGATTTGGCAAGGATCACACACTTTGGTTAAGCAGCGTACTACAATCTGCTTGTTTTATTTCTGGTCCCTTGATGACTGTTGTGATACATCAAAGGAACCCCAACTAACCGCATTTAAGCATCATGGAAAATTGCAAAAAAAATTACTCGGTGCAAGAATAATAAATGCCCATGTTTCATAGGTAAATCTTGAAATCAACCACCCTAATGCAACCATTGCTCAAATATGTTAATCAATTAGAGACTGATTTCGAACTGTTTTGACACTGGTATTAATATGTATTAAAGATGGCAGGCTTTCAGTACTCACCATTTCTTTAGTCAATGGGCAGTGAGATTACATTATTTACCAAGTATCACAAACTTTGGTTAAGCAGTGTGCTACAATCCCCTTGTTTTATGGCCAGTCTCTTGGTGACTGTTGTGATAGATTGCGGGACCCTAACTAACCACATTCAAGCAGCACAGAAGAAGGGAAAACAATGACCAGCTTCAAGAATAGCATATGCCCAGGTACAATTGCCATGATAGCAAATATAAAAAGCTGACACCCATGAATATATGCACAGCAAGTGAACATATATCTTAAAGTGAAATATACAAATGTAGTTAAAATAACTTTCCCCTTAACAGAAAGTGTGCAAGGCAAAAGAACATTGGACTTTTACAAAAGGGAATGAACACAAGAAAAATAACATGAGAGTGGAAATGTTTCATAATATGCTGGCAAAGTATAAAAGGTGCTTACCTTTAAATCCCAGCAATCTGTAGTGAAATATTCCCTGGAGAAAAAAAAATCACAATATGAGACAAGTGCTTGTGGTCTTGTGGGTTAGTGTCTGCACTGGGAACATGACAACCAGAGTAAAATCCTGGCAGCCAAATGCTTGAGGAAGCTTGCCAACCGCGAAACAAAAGCAAGGGATTGTGTTATCCCTCTGAAATCTGGTTAATCTGTTCACCTGCATGTATCCTTTACTTGTGCCCTAAAAAGCAGCCACAATCAGGGAAAAATAACTGTACCATTCTGCAGGATTGCAACTTGTTTTGCCATATCGTGGGCAAATATTCATGGCTCACTTGCCCCCTCATCCTTTCCCCTCGCCCCAACATACTCTGCTTTATAAAGCAAAGGTGAAAAGTACACATACCAAATTAAGGTACTCATTCAAATATATAATTCCTTATATTTATTTATTTATTGCATTCATTCGAAGTACTGAAAGGCCAGGGGTAACTTAGCACTGTTACAAACAATGCAGGTAGAGGCAGGAAGGAAAGTAGGACAGTAGGGGATAGGTGATTAATTGAACAATTGAGTTTTCAGTCTTTTCCAGGACAAGGGGAAGGAGGGTTCTTCACGTAGGGGGAGCAGAAGATTGATCCCGAGTGTGGCCGTGTGGACCGTAATACTTGTTTCACCAGCTCTTTTATGCTTCAATCTCGGTATTCCTAGGCGGCATGTGTAGTAGGATCGAGGGGTCTGGTGGATGAATGCCTCTTGAATTTCCCATTGAGGTATGATGGCACGTTGATGGACATGCATCGGTGGGTGCTGGAAAGGATCGTGAATGTGATTGTTTCATGGATAGGGGGCCAATGAGCAAGTCCTCTTGTCTCTGAGATGTGGTTATACTTATTTGGTTCAGGTTTGACACCAAGAGCAGTGTATTGATTAAATTGAAGCTTGGGCAGGTTTTTTTCTGAGGTGCGCAATGTAGTGCATTTCAATAGTCTAATTTAGAAAGGATGAGAGCCCGTGCAATAGTAACGTGGATTTCAGTGCAAAGGTAGGGCTTACAAGTTGTGATGAGTTTCGTAGCATAGGCATAGGTGAAGGTGATGTGATTAACACGGCATGTAATTGTGAGAGATGCATCCAGTTAGACTTACAGTTTATTGACCAGTGTGGCAATAGGGATGTTAAAGTGACTGAAGGTTATGTCAAGTTTGGAAAGGTATGGAGGGGATCCGATGAGTAGGAATTCTGTTTTCATCATCAAACAAAGGCTCTGAGATGCCTTCCAGATTTGAATGATTTCATAGATGGAGTTTACTTTGAGGGTGTCATGGGTGTAATTTTTGGGTGGCCAGTGAGTCAAGGTGGTCAAATAGGGGCTTAGTGTAAATGTAGTAGTGGAGTATGTGGCCTTGTGGCTAGCAAGGACTCTGGAGGATCTGTTGGTTTGAATGTTAAATCCATGTAGCTGCCTCGTTGGAATAGTGCGCAGAGGAGGTGAGGTGGTGGCAGCGGGTCCGGTGGTCGGCAAGGTCAATGTCAGCAGACAGGTTGAGGAGTAAGAGGAGGGAGAGGTTGCCTGCATTCATGGCATCATCAAGTTGATCTTTTAGGTCTATAAGGGCTGTTTCGGGTCCGTGTCTGGGACAGAAGGCTGATTGATGGGGGCCCAGCATGTGGTGATTTTCAAGGAAGTCTTCAATTTGGAGATATGTAACCCTGTCAATGACTGTTAGCAGAAAGTGGATAGTGGGTATGGGCCAGTAGTTGGTGGTGGCTGCTGGGTCTAAGGTGGTCTAGAGCATCTGCACCGGTGGCATCATTGAAGCCAAGGTTGATGTCACCCAAGATGGTGAGTTGAGTGGAGGGTTTAAGGTGGGAAGTGATACGTTGGGTTAGGTCAACTTCAAAAGTAGCGTTTGGTCCTGGGGGAGGTATATCAGGTGGAGGGAGACAGTTGAGTGTGGCAAGCTGCTGAGTCTAACAGAGATAGCTTAGCAATGTGGGATTTGGGGGCAGTGATTGCTCACAAGGCCACTGCCCCGCCTTTTCTGAATGGTCTGTCCTCACATAGTATGGCATATCGACTGGGACAGTAATGGAAAGCGCAGGGCCAGCGGTCAGTGTAAGCCAGGTTTCGATTATGCCCAAGATGTTGATGTTGTTGGTATAAGAAAAGAAAGCATGTGCAACACAATAAAACCATCCATGTATGTATGTCCTATAACCGATATGACATAATATGTACAAACATTTCTGTTTATTAATTTTTCTGTTATCCTTTTACCCGAATGATATTCCCGTCTCTCCTATTAAATAAAACAGTTGAATATTAGGTGGCCAGATTTGATGCACTTTCTCTGTCATCTTCTTTTGTTGTTCTCTCTAGCAAGATAAATATACCTGTCTTTATTACACACACGTTCATTATCATTGTTTTACCATTGAAGTCTTTTAATCCCAGCATGTTAAGCAACAAGGACGTTTCACTTGCAAAAATGACACCCACCTTTTTAATATTGGAACTTTATAACATCCTTTCCCAAAATGCTGACAGAAGGACTGTTTGCCATACTCTCTCACCTACAGAGTTCACGTGCACCTAAGGCGATTGCTGAGGTTGGCTTTCTCTCACACCTAGAAAATTCACTTGTGTCTAAAACCACTTTGGTGGTCTCCCCTGCTTACAAAATACTCCCACTGATTTGGTTTTATCCCGGCAGGATGTTCTCCCCTGCTTACGGCAAATCACATACCGCACAATGTTCCACACTGATGTTGGAACTCTTCCTGGAAAAATTATCACTGTGATATTACTGTAACAAATTCCTGGCAAGATCCGAAATTCGTTGTTCGAGTGTGCATACCACTGAAATATGCATGTTCTCTGCATTTTGGGTCCTGTAAGAGAAGCAGCGTGTGGCTAGTGGATAGTAGGCGAAAAAAAGTATAGGTTTTGAAACAGTAGTGATGGGCGGAGTGCTTAATGTTGTAAATAAAAAAGTGCCAGGGTCCAAATATTGTGTAGCACACATATAACAAATCAAGGCAGCAGCTGTTGCCCACGGCTGCACCACACATGGCTGCTCCCCACATTTTGAACATATTTGGAGTTGCATTTGCAACTAACACTGGCTCATTGGGTATGATGTGTGCCCCACCCATGTAAACTGCGGGATTTACAAATACCCGTCAAAATAACATAACATGGTAGTTGTGTTCTGAAAGAAGACCCCACATGTTTATCTTTAAACGCCCCATCCTCATTATGCATTTCCTACAATTCTGTAAGTGGTAAGTGGAACTTTGTGACATTCTAGTCACACAAAAGAGAGAAACATAATTTTCTTTGTAAACTTAAATAAGGGAACATGCAGACAAACTCATTACTAAACTGATTAACTTCTCCTCTGTTGGTGCTATTGGCTGGTGACTGTCCTTTTCTTCTCTCTTTGCCACTGATGACACAGACACCTGTGTGCATAAGACTTATTGAGTTGGCTGCCTGGAACGTGCCTACATATTGGTGCACTCCAAGTTGGGTGCTTACCACAACTAAAACGTGGAAGTGCCCTTCTTAAAAAGGCCCTGCATATACCCACTGCGTACACCTCCATATAGAGATGCAGCAATGCCAGTATCATTCGAACACTGGAAAAAGTGAGTGACACCTGGTATTGTGACTGCCAGGCTGCAGCCCCCCTAAATGCCTGAGCCTCCTGCCCTATTGTGGCAGTGCTCCCAGCTTTCACAGTAGAGTGGCACCAATGTCTTATAGGCTGACTAGAACAGTGTGCTGGCAGGCTTTTCATGATCACCCAGTGCTGTCACATTGTAGATCATTATTATTCATGAAACTGGATGACTAGTATAGCAGTGCCAGCATGGCTCAAAGTCTTGTAGTTTGTGTGTGACTTGGACTGACCAACATTTAAAAAAACACCTCATAATCGAATGGAGTCTTAGACAATAAGTGCTGGCGCTCAGAAATATGTCCTGGCACCCGTCCCTTGCAAAGACCCCACAAATTAAGCACTGGATGGGAGGCAGATTATGGAAACCATTTTCTGGTACAGGTCAACATCTGCATGTAGAAAAAGTGTTTAGTGATGTGTGTTGATGAAACGATGATGCGAGGTAGATTTTAGAATCTGTGCTCTGTTGTTTCAAGTTCCGGTTGGTTTGTGCGATAATAGGGAAAGAAGAATTTTGCATTTGGTAAAGTAGTGATGGGAAGCCGATTATGAAAACCATATTATGCTGCAGGTAAATAACCGCATATAAAGAAAGTGTCTGTTGATATGTGTTTCTAAAGTGTTATGCTAGGTGGATTTGAGAATCTGTGTTGTGATGCAGGCACATGTCTAAGCATTGGCAAGCATTGAAGACAATGTGGAACATAGGATGCCAGTGGAGCCTAAGTTACGGATCACCCTTATCAACTAAGGACAGTTCATCAGTGACATATGATAGACCCCTTGAATGCAAAACATGACATTTCTTTGTGACCCTGTTCACTGAACCTATAGTTCCTCCTCAGATTGGGATTTTTGTAACTTGAAGTTAAACTTGAAACTCAGTTCTTGGTAAAGAGACCTAAACACTCCAAAAGTCTTCAAAGGTTTTGAACATTTTATGAATAAGAGATAATAATAATTTAATAATAATAATGTAGCATTTATATAGGGCTACGAACCCTCAGGTATCTGAGCATTGCTTATTATTACCCACAGTGTGTGGTGCTCACTATAAAGAAGTTAGCCAAGAATTTTCTGGGTATTGGCAGAAATATAAACAGTGTGTAGCTAGTTTGAAATCTTGAAATCCATACAATTCCTCAAGGCTGACAGCTTCCCAGCAGCAATCATTGGTATTCCGAGTTTCCAGTTGGCCCACTGAAATCCATGTATTCTATGGGCCGCTTTATCCCAGCCCTGCCTACCCTCACAAAGAAGTGATTAAACTGAAAGGACCCTTGTTTGAACTGTTGCAAATAGATGTGTCCAGAGAAGGATTACACGCCTTAGCACGACAAGTCGGGGTGGACATGATCAGGTCCATATACCCACTCACCAGAAGAGCCTTGCATGGATTTATATGTCAATAGAAACATGTTTAATTTGTATTTTGTATTTGTATCTATTTTACTCAATTGTGTTTGATTATGTGTAGCCCTCTAGCAGGTTGCTTTACAGTAATATTGGCTACTGTGGGCACTTACATGAAGTCATCAAAACGACAGGGTTTGCAGAAATTGCATGAAATACACAATAACATTGCAGAGAGTGATGTTACATGACTTTTGACATTACTTAAATCAAAGAAAATGATGTTGCATGAACTTTGGCGACACAGAAAGTGATGTTGTGGATGTAAAAACAATCAAAATAAGCTAATGCGTAATGAAATATACTACAGACGAGAAATGCACCATGACACCTCAACCCCTGTCACTCATCTCCTCTCTCTCCATTGGCTGGTGGCCTACCCCCAGTCAGGCTTGGTCCCAGCCCAACCATGGCCCTGTACTGAAACAGAAATTGGACTTCTTCTTACATGCTGATGTGTGTCTGTTTTTGGCAGTCATGCTAGTATGATTTCTTTCCTTTTTCCAGATTTGAACCCACTCAGCAGTTTTTATTCTTTTTATTGTTCAGTTTTTCAGTATATAGTACTCTTTTACCTGCTAAGCATTAATAGAAAAGTATGCCTGAGGAAACTCATGCTTTTAAAAGGATCTTTATAGAAATAGAAAGGATTGTTGACCAATAATTTAAGTAGACATATCAGTCACACTGTGTATGTGTGTACATTTCCATGTCCATAGTATGCATAACCTTCTATTGAAGGTAAAAATATATACTTATCCAGTAATGGTGGGGTCATTACTCCAGTGTAATACACTGTCCTCAGATCGGATTGAAGTCAATAAAATAGCTTAAGTGCCCTTTCCAACCATGGCACACATGTTTGAAGCTTTTGTGTGACTTAGACTGACCAACATAAAAACACATTATAATTGAACAGAGTCTTAGACAATAAGTGCAGGTGCTTGGAAATACGTCCTGATACTCATACCTTGCAAACAACCACACAAATTAAGCACTGGGGACAAGCAGATTATGGAAACCATTTTTTGTAACAGGTAAAAATGTCCATGTACAAGAAGTGCTTAGTGATGTGTGTTGCTGAAATGGTGATGATAGGTAGATTTGAGAATTTGAGAATATGTGCTCTGTTGTTTCAAATTCCCAGTATTTAGTTAGTGCGATAAAAGGAGAAGAGGAATTTTGAGTTTGATAAAGTAGTGATGAGAATCCGCTCATGAAAACCATGGTATGTTGCAGGTAACTATCTGTATATAACGACAGTGTCTGTTGATATGTGTTTCTAAAGTGTTATGCTATGTGGATTTGATAATCTTTGCTCTGATGCAGCACATGTCTAAGTATTGACAAACATTGAATATTATGTGGAGCCTAGGATGCTATATAGCCTACGTTATGGATCACCCTTATCAACTAAAGACAGTTCATCAATGACATATGACAGAACCCGTGAATGCCAAACAAGACATTACTTTGTGACCCTGTTCACTGAACCTATAGCTCATCCTCAGATTGGTATTTATGTAACTTGAAGTGAAACTTGAAACAAAGTTCTCAGTAAAGCGACCTAAACAATACTGTTAACACTTCAATAGACTTCAAAAGTGTTGGACATGTCATCAATAAGAGATCCATAAAGAAGGCAGCCAATCCTTTTTCTAGAAAGTATTTCTAGATAAGATTGTCTCAGGAAACACATGTCGTAAAAATGATCTTTATAGCAATAGAAAGGATTGCTGACCAAAAATGTAACTACACAGATCAGTCACACTGTGTAATTGTATACATTTCCACGTCCATAGTAACACTATTTACATATCCAGCAATGGTGGAGTCATTTTTCCAGTGTAATACACTGTCCTCAGATCATATTGAAGTCGATAATGTAGCTATAGTATCTTTTCCAGCCATACCAATTGCCTCACACAATATCAATAATGACTTTTATATACTAATACAAAACACATCTATTAGACACTATTTATTTCAGAGCATACCGGTTATTCAGGATATTCGTCAACATAAGAACTCTGCAACCTTCGGTTCCCCAGATGCGTTGCACTTAAATTCCCATCAGTTTAGCCAACATGTTTTGTTTACTATGTTTGCATTGCAACATGAACAGCAGCATAAAAAAACACCTTTGTTTTACTTCATGCAGGAAAGCTAGTACAGTCTAACAGTCAAATCACTGAGTGTCCTAGTCCAAACGATTTTAGATGGCACAGATTGCGACAAAACCTGTTTGCTTAATTTTGTATTATCAAAGCATGTGCTCAATTTGTAGCACTCGTGCAAATGTTAGACAATATGGCCCCTGGTCTACATCTTCTTGGCCTATGTTTTCTGTGAAAGCTAATTCCATCTGTGAGCAGAGTGTCTGGTGTGCTGCATTGACTGTGCAGCTTCTTTTGCTCACTTGGAACTTTGTGTCACTTGCTGGATACGTGCTGGACCAGGATCAAGTGCTTTTCATTGGGAAAGAAGGTAAAGGAAAAGAAAAGTAGCCCTTCTTCACTTTCAGCCACTCTCAGCCACTGTGCTCCACCTCCAGCTATGCTTGCTTTTTCTACAAAATCTTCCCCCTAAGTGAAGCGTAGCAGAGTGTGAGCAGAATATCTGGTGTCTGGTGGAGGGAGGAGGCGGAAGGCGGCTAGAAACAGAACAACATGCATCATTTAAAGACAGTAAGCAGGGATCAGAACAGGGAAGTGGGCCATCCCATCCCGTACTGGCACTTGACAGAAAGATCTCTGCGAGCCCTGAAAACCATTGATTCAGCAAGGTCTCCTCCATATGGAACAAGCACAGCAATCTAAAACAGGGGAGGAGGGGAGAGGCAGATAAAGTTGGGACCAAGCCTCAGCTCCTTCTGGTACTATATTTGTTGGCTTTTCACTTTCGTTGGTCATTGATATTGTGTCTTTCTAATTTTTTGATGCTCTACTTGTTCGTTTGCGATTCCCTTGCCCTTTGCAGTTTGCGTCCCTTTGTTGTTATAAGTCTCCAGTAAGGGCTTTATCAGTTGGTCATTCAAGTTGTTTAACTGGACTTTTTGCCTAAATGTGGAAAGTAGATTGTCCTTTTCCAAACGTAGAGAGTTTTCTAGTAGCATTTGGTCTGGAATTTCATTTGCATTTGTTGAATTTGCCAATAGCTGTCCTTTGTGTGGTGTGCCCATGGTCCTGCCTTTTTGATGTCCCTCACTTAATCTTGCGAATTTGAAATAGAATCGCTACCCATTTAGGTAATTTTCAAGGGTTAGTCTTGGGGGCTTCCAGCTATTTTTTTGACGGGAGGTGTAATTAAACGGGTTTCCCACTGGATTAGTGCTTTTCACGCCTCTTGACCAAAAGGGCACTCTCTCTCCAACCTCACTGCTTTTATTCCTAGTTTGAGCTTTGCTTAGTTTATTTTTTGTTCTTCTCTGTGAGAGTCACCTAAAGTTTTTATTCTTGCTATATCTAGCTGTTCCATATTGTTTGGCATACTCATCTGCAGGCACACTTCCCTGTCCAGCCAACTTTTTCTTTTTATGGTCTATCTTATCTCCACCCTGCCCTGTGGTGCATGACTGGGTTCTTGTTTCTTTTCAGACCATGGAAGAGACTCTGAAAGATCACACCACCATGTTGGCTATGATCCCCTCTAAAACTATTTTCATAGAAGGTTTTATTACTGCTATCCATAGGAACATGGGAAATATCTCTGCATGGGTAGCTCAATTGCTCCACAATATTCTAGACACCATTATTGAGGGGAAACACGACAGGAGACTTTCACAAGCCTCAATGGGAGCAGGACCCCATTAGCAGAGTCAAACATTACCCTAGACCCATTTGACATTACTTTAAAACATTAAAACATAATGGGGCTGGAAAATTGGGCTAGCATAGCTGAAGGAGGAGGCCTGCACAAGGTTAGTGATTCAAAAATCACAGACGCCAACCTGGACTTAATAAATCCAACGGAAATTTTTGCAGAACGAGTGCAGTGCACGAACGCTACCACAGCCCAACAAAGGCAAGGTCAATAAAACATCAAACGACCCGGCTAAACCTCAACAAGGGGTGGGGGGGGTCAAGGGATAGAGGCCAGGATCTAATAAGAAAACAACAGTCAGGCGAAATGAATCTTCATCACAGGAAGCCACAGGCAGTTTTGGGACAACAAAAACAAAAACAAACCGAGTTCAATGACCAGAAAATATGTGAGATGTTCACGAAGAAAAAGAAGGATGACAGCGTGAGAAGGGCAAGGGCTGAGAGCAAGGAAAGAGTCTCAGTGCAACCGCGTGACAATAAGAAACCCTCCATAAAAAAGCTGTGGAAAAAAATAAAAAAACAAGAAATTCTGCAACAAATGAGAGAAAATCACAGTCGTACTTTTGTGAAAAATCTGACAATGCCACAAACAGCCAAAGACAGTATAAGAAAGGTGAAGAAAGTGACGACTGTCACCAATGTGAATTAAATAGAGGAAATCAAGGAAAGTTAAGCAGAAGAAACTAGGGACGAGGAATCCATTGAAATAGACCTCATGGACCTCTCTACTTATAGTGCCTCAGAGGACGAGGACATACAAATAAAGGGGAATGCATTGACAAATGATTCCTCTGACAGTGACGAATCAAGAGACGAATCCATAGAAAAAATAATTGAGATCTCAAAAAAAATCATGCCCAAATTGAATAAAACAATGACTCCCAGAGCAAGACAAGTGAGAACTCATTATAAAGATTATAAAGACGCTACCCAAAAGTCATTAATTTTATAGGCTTTAGGTAGCAGAAAACTAACACGAAAGCTCAAGGAGTTGAGAGGGCAAGAGACAAATGTTCCCCTGGAGAAAAAGTACTCTAAATGAATCGCCCGCGACAACAGCAAGATCTATATCGCTGACTAACAATAAAAAAAAATCAAGAAGGGGACAAGAAAGCAACTTTAAGCTGGATCCAATTCAGAGCCAAGGGCAGATAGATGACAACATAAAACTGTCCCTAAAGAGAATCCTCTTCTACGATGATGGGTTGGTACTAAAAAGAGCCAATGTGGTGCGGCTCCTTCACCACATACCTGAGTTAAGATTTTTTAACATCCAAAGACTTTGCAATAGTAGAATTTCCTGATGAAAAGCAGACTGTTAAAGTTATAAGTCACACAATTTCAAAACTAGTTAAAAAATGTCTTCTCGAGGAAGCTCACAAGTTAAGACCTATGGGCTTAGATCTGAAGGAGGATGTATCTGAATCACGTAAAGAATTGAAGCCAGCAAGACATCAACAAAGAAGGGCTGAGATGGAGGAAGAAGGAAGAAATCCTAGAAAAGGCTCAAACAAAAGCACTTCGAGGGAAGGACACTCAAGGAATCAGAATGGGAACAATATGGATAACAATGATGACAGAGCCAATTGGAAGTGGTTAGCTGGGCTTTTGGCAGACAAAATTCACAAACAACAACGCCAAGAACCGAAATTACGCACGTAGTGGTCCATACTGAGCTGGAACACAACAGGCTTCACACATTTGTTCTATGACATCAATTTAGAATTTGGGGATGTGGAACTCCTCTGCCTCCAAGAAACTTGGCTGCGAGAAGCACCTCTTTTAGAGGGCTATTGGGTGCTCTTAAACCCGGCCATAAGAAAACCAAACGGGAGGCTGATGCGTGTATTACTAATAGCAATTAAGCACAAGCTGGATTGGTTATTGCTATATACCCGTAATCCTACGCCTTTCATACAACTAGTAGCAATGGGACTGCTAAGGAACAGCTGGGATCACCCACGAGTCCTAATGGTACTGAACATATATTGTAACCCCACAGACCAAAGAAATAGCATTATGGCAGGTGATCGTGCATCTCTAATCAATGAGGAGAGAAACAAATGGAACAACCCCCTTTGTTAAGGAATGCGTCCATGAATGCTGCATACCTGAGCTCCCAGGGGGTGTTCGTGGAGGAGTAGCCAGTCTGTCCAGTAGGTAGGTGAAGCGAAGAAGGGTGACGCAAGGAACCATCCCCACTCCCACCTGTGTAACACAAGGTAGAAGGGGAACCGGCTCCTGACGCCATGGATGGGCACTTCCCTGGTTTTAACAGTGCAAGCACTGGCAGGGAAGGCCGTCTTCGGGCTAGTGGTATGTTGGACTGGTTAAAGACCACGATCTTGAGCAGGCGTGTAGAGATGATGAGCACTCTTCACAGGCGAGGCACACAAGCAGAGACAGGAGGAGAGGCAAGGACAGGCAAATGGTTGGTAATCTCTAGGCAAGGACTGCAGACAGAAAATATCCAGGACTGTAGTCAGACTGGGAAACCCAAGGAGACTGAGCAGGGACCCAAGATGCCAGAGAACCAGAGAGGCCAGGGAATAAGAAAGGCCATGGAACCAGGTAGGCCAGGGAACCAGGGAGTCCAGGGAGGCCCGGGAACCAGGCAGCCCAGGGAACCAGAGAGGCCAGAGAACAGTGAGGCCAGAGAACAGTGAGGCCAGGGAACCAGGAAGCCAAGGACCCAGGAAGTCAGGAACAACAGGGCCAGGAGACCAAGGGAACCCAAGGACCTAAGAAACAGGGATCCAAGGGCCAAGGCAGGAGGAACAGCAACAATCAGGCTAGCTGAAGGGCTTGGAGCAAAGCGGAGGGTCAGGAATCAAACCATGTTGGGAGGCGTTCAGTTCCAGATCTGACCACCTGATAAAGGCTGCCAGGAAAGCGAGGCCTGATACGCAAGTCTGTGTCCCCCAGTCTGTGCATGCGGGCGACACCAGAACGAGTCTCGAAATGCAAGCCTGTGCACTGGAGCCCTGACTGAACAGCTCATGTGTGGAAGGTCAAACACGGCTGACCATGCATGCGCAAATTGGGGTTCATGTTAGCCAAGGTGACTGAGGTCATGCGGAAACGTGGCCTCCAGAAATAAAACTGAGGGTAAACCCTCCAGGACCGGAGCCGGTGTGACTGACCACCCTGGTCCAGCCGCTGGGTAGGTGTCCTAACCTCCTAATTCTATTAGTGGGTGGCTTGGACTGCTCTTGTCTAGATCATTTGAACCAGTCAATAAATGAGTACCTTTGCTCATTAACCATTAAAGAACAAAGAGGAGTAAGGTGGAGAAAAACTCTACAGTCAACGGACTGTATAATCCTGAATGCAATAATAGAAGTTGATGTCCTGGGAAAATCGACGTGGAAAGGAACAGATAGAGCAATCATATTAGACTATCTGTGTGCTTCTAAGAACATGTCAAAAATAATCAAAAGAATGGAAGTGCGGACAACCTCAAAAAGTGACCACAACAAGTGGTCTGTCAGCAGATAAACAATTCAAAGATGGAGACCCACAAGTCAAAGTTAGCTATAAATCCAGGTCGTAACAGATTTCAAATTAAAGAACATAATCTTCCAGAACTAACTAGAAGTCTAATAAGGCTAATCGATCAAACACAGAACCATAACAAAAACCAGAGGATCGACTATGTCCCATTATTTCAAGAATTTGTGGGAACAAAAGAGCAGGAAGTGACAAGACATCATTGAATTACTAAAGAATTCAATGTAAAGGTAAATAATTCAACTGGGATCCACAAACTAAAACAAAGTTAAAGAAATTGGCTAAAATTGCATTAAAAAACTATGCTAAATCAAGAGGCCGAAGACATGTTACTAAAAATTAAAACAAAAAACACAGCAGCCATCTGGTCCACCATCAATGAGACAGAAGCACTGCAAGATGCACTGTTGGCTAATGCTATCTCAGCCAAAACTTGGTGTGACTACTTTAGGAAATCTCAAGATTTGGAAGAGGAACCAAATGAGGAAAGAATTCAAGCAGAAAAGCAGAAAACACTGGCCATTCACCAGACATAGTGGTTTCCACAATTGAGGACATTATTAGGAAAGTGAAAAGATCTAGATCCCCTGGCCCAGATGGGTTAACTAACGAACAACTAAAACAAAACCCATCTCAATGGTTGACCTTTTTGCACAAACTTTTTAAGGGCATCCTAGAATCACCAAAGGTGCCCCTCTCATGGAAATTGGGGGTAGTTGTCCCAGTGTTCAAGAAAGGGCTAATAACTATCCCCGACAACTACTGCCTGATAGCTCTTTTGGATGTGGCAGGCACAGTTTTTGCAATGACTCTGTTAAAAGCATTATCAAAGTGGAGCAGAGAGACAGGGTACAGAGATTTATGGCAAGCGGGATTTGTAAGAGGGATTGGCACAGTGCTTAATATCTTCTTGATAAATTTGCTAAAGGCCAAGACACTGTGGAGACCTGGACAAAAGATCTACTTGGCTTTTGTAGACCTATCAAAGGAATTTGATTCAATAAAATGACACAAGCTATGGACTAAACTTGAAAACTGTCAATGCCCAAACACCAGATTAGCAAGGATTTCCACCACAACACATCAATCAAAGTGAAGCTGGATGCTCAAGGAAATCTAACTGAAGCCATTAGAATTACAGTGGGCTTAAAACAAGGATGCCTGCAGGCTCCATAACCTTTTAATCTCTTTCTTTCAGACATTGAAGAATCCCGAGCCTTTCCGCCTAAGATCATCCGGTCAAAGGCTAGGAAGACTCTCATATGCAGATGACATAATTATTATTGATCAGATCCCAATTGGGTTACAGCGACATTTGGAGGCTTTGAAAAACTATCTGGAACAGAATGATCTAATAATCAATCATGCTAAATCCAGGATAATGACACTAAAAGCAGGAGGCTGCAGAGGCAGGAAAAAATGCCCTACTTGGTCATTCAAAGGGGAACAATTTCATGAAGTGAATGCTTTTACCTACTTGGAAGTGTGTGTTAACACCAGTAGAATTGAAACCCCTTGAGTTGATGTAATGCTAAAAAAGCCCAAGAACCTTGCAGCTCAGGGAAGGTTCTTATTAAAAAGATGATGCCAATGTATGTTGATCCATCTAATATCATTCTATAGACTGAAAGTAATTCCTATCTTAACTTATGCAGCAGAAACCTCTTTTTTGTTATCGGAGAATACTTGGTCAGGACTAGAAGGGACGTTTTGGAAAACAGTCTTGAAGCTCCCCAGAAGCATAACCGTCCAGTTAGTAAGAAGAGAACTGGCACTGACATCAATCAAAGTAATTGCAAGGTGGAAATCAATTCTGTTTTTTCCGCAAATGTCTGGAGGGTAATCCGATAGGAGGCTTCAAGGTCCTAAAAAAGGCATTGAATGATTCAAGTGAAACAATCTTACAAGAGTGGAAAAACATCTGCTAAGCCATCATTCAAGACCTAAATAAATCAGTTGACTCCCTGATGAGGGATCCTTCTAGAGTTAAGAGAAATCTATATGTAAGTGATTGGATCGAAACTCAGGATGCTGTTTATCAGTCCAAACATCATGAAGATTTCTGGAGTGGTGCCCGGAAATTGAACATACCGCCGGCGTATGTGCAAATCTTCCTGAACTGGTTCTTGACACCCCAGTACATGCGCTTTTGTTTAAACATTCTCTCGACTAGACAAGTGCTGTGTAAAAGAAAAGATCAATCAAATGACATTGCATGCAGACTGTGTCAAGAGAAAGCCCCGGAAAAATCTTTCAAGCACTTAACACTTAGCTATCGAAACCTTATACCAGAAAGAGACTTTCACCTGAGTAAAGTGGTATCAAAATACAGGGCTAAATCAGTTGATGAAGGGTGGAAAATCCTCGTTGAGGAGAGAAAACACATATCAGCTTAGAATTGATCAAATTTGTGCTGGCCATTTTTGAGAAGATTGAATTGGTAACCCTGACTAAATAAAAAAAAAAAGACTGGTTTGAACTGTAGAGCTGAGGATGAACTCAGCATATAAACGGACATGGATTTGTAAATAATTTCTGCTTTTTTATGACTAGTATGCATGTTGTTTTCTTTTTGGTGTTCTTAAGGATGTAAAGTGGCTAGAGGTTTTCTAAATTCTAAACCGTTTTGAGACAATAAAAAAATATGAACGTGAATACAGTTTGTAGATTACTTTAGTTGTTTCTTTGGTTTGCAAATGTTTTTTTCAAGAGAATAAGATCTGTACATATCAAAATCTGGGGTATTCTTTGTCTACAGGTGTTATTGCATTCATACCATGAAGTTCCATGTTGAATTATTTGAGTAAATTGTCCAGAAAAGTGTTCATATCAACATGAAGAATAACTCCAACTGTCTTACAAGGACATCCACTTATCTCAGGAGAATCAAAATTACAAACTAAACTAAAAATGTGGGTACCATAACATACTGGCATCTTAAAAATGTCTTTTCTTAATAGCTTAGTAAAAAAAGCTGGTGTAATGGAATGATTTTGCTGGTTGGCACTGAAACATACACAACATGTTCTTTTGGCACTATATTTTCAGAAACAGCATGGCAATGATTGGAATTATGCATCCAAGCAGTGTTTGCCTCTCGACAACTTCCATCATAAACATTTAAAATTCTTGAGCCCCTTGTTCAGTATTTTGATAAAAACATGTTTTTTGTTTGTGTAGATATCCAGCACACCCTGTTTATCAGAAAGGCTGAACTGGTGTCTGGATGTGTCTCACTGTTACAGTGTAATGATGTTAATTCTGATTAAAGTTGTTTGCCATTAGTGCCATTGAGCTTTGGTGACAACTGAAACAGCACATATATAGTTACGTTTGTTTGTGCACAGTGAGATGTCTTTGACAATGCATTACTAATTTTATACCAGGAACTGCAGGATTTTGGAGAGAGAGGAAATTACTGTGTTACTACTTTTGGTATTCTTTCTTTTTGAAAAAGAGTATGGCTTTCTGGAACAACTCTTCCTTTGCAGTTTACACTGAAAGGGATATATTATACTCCAAAATGCATGGTGCATATATGTTTTCAATTTGGAAGTATCCAAATCTGTAAGCTACAGTACATCCTGGATCCATTCAAGTAGGAATGAAACATAGCGCATGCCATCTTTGAAAACCTTACCCTATATCTTTCACCTACGGATGTGAGTGCAAAGTCCTTGTGAATTATGAGTACTCACAGCATATGCAATGAAAATAGAGAATTGGCACCTTTTCAGATACATATATTGAAAAAGGTGAACCCATGCACAAGAATGAACATTGTTTGCAGTTCGTCTATGTCATCAACTTTCACACTAATGCACCGGATCTCATCATGATTTCAGAAGTTCAAGAGAACCCATTGCACCATTACTAATTCCTATTCTACTTTAACATTCTGTTGCAAAGTGACACAAAATAATAGACAGAGACTCAGTATACTTGTCATGCCGGTTGCACGCAACACTGCCTTTTGTAGGCTATTGGAATGCATAATTCTTTGATGACACATACGAACAGTCATGACATGTCCTTCAAACCTGTCAATTGATTTGAATTCTATAGTGTGCTCCTTTTGACTTTTCAGTATGGCACTGTTATATTTTCCACAGTCAGACAATATTGACATCAAGCACATTAACTGAACTTTTTGTTTAGTCAATTGGTCTATGAGTTATGCTCCAGTTGCACAATTTCCATATACGTTAGTAATTAATTTGATATGAATCTTTGTAGGTTGTTCAATGAGTACCCCACACTTTGAGGGATTTCTTGACCTCAGCATAGCTACAGTTTTTGATTGGCATACATTTTCTGTGAGATATTTGTATTGGAAATAAAACCAAAGATTTACATTACGAATGCTACCAGAGTGCTATTACTTTCGTGATCAGAAAGTGTCTTCCAAACAGGTTGACCTTTAGCATCAGCTAACCAAATGAGCTCTCCAAAGGGAACAACCCCTTCCAATGGAGTTTAGCATACCTTTATATGAATGGGCCTGTATCCACCAAGCAAAACGTGCACTCGATACCTCGCATCAACTCACCCCCTTCCATTGCCATAAGAAACGAGAGACTGGCCACTAGGAGAGACTGCGTGAGGCCTGACCCCCACTGGCTCCCTAGACACACGAGCAGCAGAAATGATCTGCTCGGCTGCAGGTCCTGACCCAGCCAATCTATCCATCCACCTGCCCTGGCAACACTCAAACCCATACTGCATAGACTGCAGAACTCCCCCAGGGATAGCACACCAGGACCCTCACCAATAAACCCGAAGGTAAGGAGCCCCCCACGATGAAAGCTACCTTAAAAGGCCAACAGGCCATAACCAGTCCCAGAGCCCACTTACCCAGTGATAGAACCACTTCCATCCAAGCAGCCAAATCACACAACCCCCACACCATGCCATCAGACCCCACCTCCAAAGACCCCAGCACCCCACCGGCCTTACTGTGCCCTCATTAATGCAAGATCCCTCCCAGCCCACGACCTAGACATCCATGACTTAATATGTAAACAAAATCTGGACCTTCTTGCTATAACAGAGACCTGGCTACACCAAACCTCGGGCCCACTACTATCCCTAGCTATCCCCAACGGCTTCAGCATCCTATGAAAGGATAGGGATGATAGCAACAAATGTTTGCCTCCTCCCCATCCCCTCCATTTACTTGTCCCTTCCCCCTCCAGCACTATCTGAAATGTCATCAGGCCTCGTACGACAGTTGCTTGTTTTGTTCCTCTCCCTCCTTTCTCCTTCCTCACCTCTTGTTAATCTCCGGCTATACCAGATATGTCATCAGGCCTAGTATGGTAGTCATCAGTTTGTTTCCCATTTCCTTCCTATCTGTGTTTTAACTCTTGCACTCTGAAATGTCGTCAGGCCGAGTAAGATAGTTCATTTCACATTCTTGTTGTTCATGGCCTGTAAGAATGTCATTGTATTTTACCTTGTTCCCTCCCTTGCCGTGAAGCGCTTTGAAACACATTGTGTATAGGTGCTATATAAATAAACTATCATATCATATCAATATTAGAGAGACCAATCTTCCCATGAATGATAACTGTGAATTATTAATAGTAAAAATCGCTACGGCCCAGATGACTCTATCACCCTTCACATCCTATGCTGGATGCCAGGCCACTGCCGTACCATTGAAGATGACCTTACACACATGTTGGGGAGTTACATCAAGCCGACATCAAGATCCTTATATTATGGGACTTCAACTTGGGGTTTAATGATCCCACAGACAATGCCACCACAGTGGTAGCTAAAGCCCTTTCAGACCTCGGCTTCACCCACCGTGTGGCAACAACCGCCCATAACAAGGGAAGTACCCTGGACTGGATAGCAGACCTAAACAACCTAATCTCCATCTCATCTGTCTTGCCATGCACTTGGTCAGCCCACTGCACAGTTCCTTTCTCTGCTGCATAGGGGAATGATTTACTATCCCAAACTCACTTCCACTATTGATATAGCAGAAAGGGGGGATAAACCCATGCAAGCTGTAATTGATTAAAAGAGAAGGCAAATTGATTTTGCATATCTTCAGTCAGTGGAACTTTCCAGTACCCAGCTGTAAGATCTAAAGTGATAAATATCTTGGACCAATGAACTTGTGCAAGGCCATGAACAACAAATGTAAGTGGCCACCTTGAAACAGGTACCATCTTGATAATTCTTAAGTCTGCTCACAAGCACCATTGGCCATTAGGCTTTAGCACACCTATTATGGGCGTATTTGTAGTACTGTGGATAGGCCTAATGATGCCTCTGGATTTCACATTTTTAATTATTTCTGCTAGGGACTCCAGACAGGCCAAGGGTAAGCTATATTGTTGAGCAGGGCCTCCTGCCTGTCTATGCCTGTCCCCCTCCACCATTTCCATCTTAGAGTGAGGGGGGCAACACTACCATAACCCATCTTCCAACTAACATCTGGAAGAAAAGAAGTAGAAGTGTCTCCAAGATGACTGCCACTTTGTTTGCCTCCCAGCACTGGTCGCGTGCTGGGAGGAGGGTTTTTCAGCCGAATACCCGATTGGTGCAGAGGTGGCTAACCCAGGCCTGTCCAGAGCCGGCAGGCGAAGCCAGCTCATTGCTCTGGGGACAGCCCATAGGCAAGGCCTCCTGCCTGTCGTTGCCTGTCCCCCTCTTCTATTTCCATCTCAGAGTGAGGGGGGCAGCACTACCATACCCCAGCTTCCAACTTAAATAAGCAGAACCATCTCCAAAATGGTTGTCGCTTTGTGCGCCTACCAGCAATGGCCGTGTCCTGGGAGGAGTGTTTTTCAGCTGACAACCTGATTTATGCAGCCTTGGATAACCCTGGTCTCCCCCGAGCCGGCAGGTGAAGCCGGGTCATTGCTCCGAGGAAGGCCCATGGGTAAGGCCTCCTGCTTCTCTATGCTTGTACAGGGTTGGTCTGTGGTATATTCGTCTTCACCGCTTGCACCCCTATCCACAACCTCGTTCCTCTCTTAGCCGCTCTATGTGCTCAACTGTCAATTGTGGCCCCACTTCTACACACAAGGTAAGGGTGGCTTCCCCATTAATGTCTTTGACACCACTGTAGCCTGGGCACCTATGTCAATCATTGTGAACGAGTTACACCTCACTTCAATAGTAATAGGGGAATAATATCTATCCTCACATTCTTCAAGCACACTTAGGAACTGTGAATTGTTACTGATTTCAGGGCTTACTCTCCTTAGGCTGGCCTGGCTTTCCTGCTAGTCAAAGGAGCATATGAAATGAAATTTGACCCTCCTTTTTGCCCATCTCTCTTTGTATCTCTTTGTTTATTTTGTTGGACTCATTACCCACTTGAAGTGCAGCCACTGATTGCACCTCTGTCTCAGGACCACCAGTATTCATCCTCCATCCCACTGCTGCTTTTCCCGCATTACCTGGGTCCTCTCCACTTATCTCTATTCTGGAACATAGTGGCTCTGTATTTTCACAAGTGTCATGTGGCAGCATAACAGTTTTTGGTGTGCGACACTTACCTACATTTTGTACGGTACCTGTCCTTTCTGCCTCCTGAAACATTTGTGGCTCAGAATATTCTTCAGGTGACTGACCTACACCTGTCTTTTGGGATAGTGGAGGTATGAACAATATTGTGGTTATCAAATAAGGATACGTGGTCACTTGTTTCTCCCTTTTTATTTACCATTGCTGACACATTCAGTGTACCATTAACCCTGCAATGATCCACTATGTCACAGACCATCATTTCTTTGACTGTCTCATTATTTTCATATTGCCCATTTTTTTAAATTTCCTTCTGGCCCTTTGCTCTTTTGTTTTTTCTTGTTAATTTTTCCTTTCCTGTTCCTCCTTTTCACACACTTAAATGGTCTGTTTCAAATCTAAGTTGAACCACAAACCCTTCTTGTATGTATTACTTTTCCCTACTTCACTTTCATTTGTTTGTTTTCTTGATTTCAAATCTCTAAGCAAATCAGTCTGGTAATTCAAAGGTAAGTCATGGTCAACTGTGTTCTCATCAAGTATGAATAACTAGTCATTTATGTTCACTCGGTGCAAGATCACTCACGTGACATTCTGCACCTTGATTTGACTGTTGTTTCTGTACTGCACACATTTTCCCTATTTGCTCAGACAACATCTTTACTTGAGCCTGCCCATGTCCCTAAACTCATCCCTCTGTACTCTAGGCCAGTAATGGTTGAACTCACCCTGATCAGGCCTGTTCTGGTACCTTTCAGGAGACTGATTTATGTTTGTGTTTCCCCTGAATTCCTGTGACAACCAAGGTGGGGAGCGTGGGGGTGACCATTCTTTGACCATGATCAACCTGTGGTGAGGACTGACTATATTGGCGAGGTGCATAGTTCACATTCTGTCTTTCATGTGGCTGGAATTGTTCCCTCTGCTGTCTTCCATTTTAAATGAACCTATATACATATCTTGGTCTTGCTTGATTTCCATATACCTTTGTGGCAGGGTCAAACCTACTCTGAGCCCCCATATCCTGGAATGGCCCACTATACATCTGATTCTGGGTGTTATTTAGCCCTAGCATATCATAGCAAAATCCCGCCTTTGGAGAATAACTAAGTTACTGAGGACTGATGTATGAATTTCAGTCACTGGGATTTATGCATTGGAACACAGGGGTTTGGTGTGGTGCCTTTTGTGAGGCCCCACCCCTCTGATTGTGTGGTATGTCATTGTTTAATTTAGTTTTAGCTTTCTCTAATAGCATATTTCCAGATTTTACCTCTAGAATTGCAGGTGTAGGTTCTTTGGGTTTTTGCTTAGATTCCCTACCCTTAGTCTCTTCTTTCAAATGGGAGATTATTTTATAAATCTTAGTGGCTTGTTAAATAATCCATTTTAGGGCTCTATCCCGGTTAAATCTGCGCACCAGCTGAGACACAATGTCTCTCTGCAGCCCATAAAAATAAGCAATCTTGAATTCTGTTAAGTGAGAGTCAAATGTCACATCGAAACATGAGAAAGCACTATTTAAATTTTGTAGGAACTAGAAGGGAGACCCATTAGTCTGGGCTGACATGCTGTAAGCGTCCATCTTCGCCTGTGGAATAGAATGATATGGCAAGAACTGCTGTCTGATCTCTTTCTAAAAATCTTCCCAATACTGATTCTGCTGCTCATTTAGGCATCGGATAAGACTGGCAGATGCAGAATGGAGAGTAAGATGAACATATCTGCTGTATTGAGCCCTTGGGTTTTCCAGCATTTGAAAAATGTCAATTATAACCTCAAGGTGGTCTTTGATACAACTATTTGACCCTTTTGCAAATGGTTTGAACAAATCCTTGATAGACTTCATTACCTTTAGTGCATTGCGTGGTGTAGTGCCCAGTATGGTGTGTTGCCCCCCCCCCTGCTGAGTGCTGGGACGGGAGAATCAGCCTCCAGCAACGGAGAGCAACCAGTTCTTGCTGGCTGAATAACAGCTGGCCCATTTCCCTGACTGTACTGCATTCAGTCTCAGTGAAAGTAATGTGCTTTTGCTTACAGGGATTCAAGAACAGCTCTGTACTTTTATCACCCCTGCCACTGAATTCTCTTCTTACCCCCCTACACTGGGCTTGGAGATCCTGAGTTTGACTCTAAAGGGCAGAATTCTCTCTTCTCAATTGAACAACTTCTCTCTGCATTTCAGTAACCTGTGTTTTGTAATTATCAACTGCTTTCACTTTTCTATCATTCTCATCCCTAAGTCTAAAAATGCCATCTTCCAACCCTTGCAATTCCTTGGCTTTTTCACTACCAAACTTTCTGACTGTCTGAATTTCTGCAATTGCTATGTCCCTATCTATCCAGACACCATCCCATTTTTTTTTTAAATTCATTAATTCTTCCTTACTCTCCGAAAACTGTTTGTCTTTCTGAATCAACTGTGCACTGACATCATGATATTTGGCTCGTATCTGTGCATCGAGTTCTCTCTGTTTCAACTCTGCTTCCATTTGTAGCAGTTGTTCACGTTCTGCCACCAAATCACACTGTAATTCTGCAATCACATCAGAGTGTTTTTCTTGCAATTTAATAAGTTTGTGTAATGAAAACCAAATATTGGCACACAAAAAGATAACACAGTCGACCTCTTGTTTCCGTTCCCATGTCTGGAATAGCCGGGCAAGAAGCGTCTGTAAAACGCTCCCTTCAGCAAAAATGTTGCTAAAATCTTCCTTTTCACACATTGTCATCTGCATTCCACGTGGCTCAATAAAAGCAAAAGTATCCTTAGACCTTTTTTTACAAAGCATTCCACAAGACGTTTGGCAGTGTAACTTTGACCTACTTTCAATGCTTTTCACCAGTTTGCAAATGACTTCCAACATGCAAAACTCACCCCATTACATTCTATCACACACAAAAATGGTGTAATGTCCTCCCTTGGTTACTTACATGCTTACCAAGAGGCCTGAAGGATCTGCACTTACAGAACCATCGAAGGACAGGCTCTCAGCATTGGTCTCAGCAAAGCTTTGAATTCCGCCTCTGGCTCGCTCCTTTTCTCTTCTGCAGAAAAGGACTCTTTACCACAGTCAGCGCTGGTCTGTCTGCACCCGATTGGGCCCCTTTTCATCTCCTCTTTCTGCAATTTTTTTTCTCTCTCTCTTTTGGCAGCCAAAATGAAAAAACGCCCCAACTTTATCTCTGTGTCTTCTTTTTAAAGCCTCATTTCCACCTGCCCATTTCATGTATATTCCCCTACACAAAGTGTAAGAACTGCCGGCCGCTGGCTGTGATGTCATATGTCAATCAGACACCTCCACTGGATAGCCAAACCTCCGGGAAATGTGCAGAAGTCCCTATTCTTTTACACCCCAGCTTTGAGCAGTTCAAGGAATGCTGGAATCAATGAGTTACATATCCTCCTGCGCTAGAACACAGACAATGGGCCTACTTTGAGCATCATGATCATGCACAATCCAAATTCTCTAACCCTCACGTCTCCCTTTACACGAGCAGCTGTAATTCTTGCAATTATTTTCTAAGCAGCATTTCAGAGCCTGTGTCTGCAGTCCCATTTACATCCCAGTTTGCACCTGAGGTTTGCACAACTGATTTTCACTAAGTGCTATGGACTCAGCTATCCCATTCTAAACACTAATTGTATTCATGGGTAACAGGTTATGGGTTACCGGTTAAAATGTGTAGTTAGTCATGTTAGAAGTTAGTAATTAGTCCCTACACTATCAGAAAATATGCACCGCCCTGGCAGGGTAAATCCCAGTTACCCCTCCATTGGTCTGTATGAATTCTCAATGCCATCTCACACCGGTGTCTCCCATACATTCTTGGCAGACCGTAAAGCTGAAGTTCATTGTGGGGGGGGTGGCGTTTTCCAAGGCAGCCCACATAAGCTTTGGGGTTCCACAGGGAGCTAGCCTGTCTCCCATACCTTTTAACCTTTACATGAAATGTCTTTGTGAGCGACTTGAAAGCATTGGCGTATTTTTCACTAATTACAGCGACGACACCCAGTTGGTGCTGGAGCTGGATGGAGACACACTATTAGACAGTGCCAAGATCTCTGCAGTATACAGCATTATAGAAATGTGGATGGAGGGCAACTGGATGTGCCTAAATAATAAATAGCCGGAGCTGATGATTGTTGGCAGCCATCAAGCTAGAGCTAAGTTAGGAGCAGAATACAATCTTTTCAAATCAAAAACGCACGCATCCAAGTGGCTGCTCAGGCTAAAACCCTTGGGATGATGATGGAGGCATCTTTGGGGGCACAGGTGAATTATTTACACAAAAATAATTCCTACAATCTATGTCTTCTGAGAGCCATCCAACCACTCTTAAGTGAGAAGAACTCCGCCACTGTTGCCAGAGCTATCATTTTGTCCTGTTTGGACTACGGCAACTCTCTGTTGCTCAGGGCCACAAAGAAAGGCGTAGAGAAATGCCAGATTATGGAGAATAATGTGGTACGCGTCATCAAAGGGATTAACTAAAGAGAACATGTCTCCGAAGGAAGGAGAGCATTGCACTGGCTAAGGATAAAAGACAGGATCATCAAATCCCTGACCCTAGTTCATAGGTGTTTGCACGACTCGGCGCCAGCTCATCTTAAGCAAAAGATCTTAAGACAAATTCCAAGTAGGTCACTGAGGTCAGAAGCTCATGGTAGGATCCAGGTGCCCTCATTCAGCCGAGCGATGGGTGCTAGCAGAGCCTTCCCAGTGCAGGCAGTCCATTATTGGAATAAGCTGCCTCACTCCCTTCGCCTTGAGTCGAATTACAGAACATCCAGGAAGCATCTCAGAACCCATCTGTTCAAATAAAAATTTCACGGAACGTTGGAGAGCCTGAATACTCATTTGTCTTAGTCTTGTCTAAGTTGCATGTTTTATGTTTATGCACCCTGATGCCTGCTGGCTGTCGGTGATATATAAGCATTTAAAACATAATATAAAATAAAATACACCCTGTCATATATTTTAGGCAGGAGTCTGAGTTGTAACTCCTGCCTCCTGGCCTAGTTGAAATTTGCTGCATCTGAAAATGTGCACCACGGTAATCTCCTACAGCATGACCTCATGTGAATGGCTGACATAAATTGCTTCCATTGCTCAGAGAAACTCAAAACAATCATCTTCCTTGATCTATTAGAATTCAATATATATGAAAACCTGTAGCCAGATGTTACTACTCGGATCAGATAAAAACTTGGCATCTCCTTTCAAACAAAATCCACCTATTGAAACCTTCCAATGGACTAGTTGAAAGTTTTAAACTGAGATTGAAGTTGCATTAGCTTTCATGGTCCCAGAACCCTCTTCCTCAGAACACAAGAAATCACGCACAGAGCTGGACATTGCTTTGACATGGAAAGAAAAAGAGTGAAGTATGCAAGGAATTCAGTCCAGCATGGCCCATACAATTAGAAAGAAACTTACAAATACTGAGAAGCAGTTCTCATCACTCAAAAATTACATTTCAAGCAAAGTCAAGTAAAAGGTATTACAACTTGGAATTTGTTTGATTTTAAAATTGGACTAGCACAGCGAAAAACTGTTGTTACACTTCCTTTCAAAAAAATGAAGCCTGCACAATGTATCATGAATGTCTTCCTCTTACCAGAACCACTCATCCCAGACAATAATTTCAAGAAAGTGCTGGTTTCCCCATCACATCTTAAACCCATTTCAAGTTTGCCTGTGCTTACAACCACCCCTTTGTTTTCAAGTTATTCTCTGTAAGACACTCAAAGTTTTATAAAAGTCCCTATCGCCTTAAGGTTGCTCCTTGTAGTCTTACATGTTGTATTAATATCTCAGTTTTTAAGAAACTCTGTGATCCCTGTTTCAATACTCATGGACCTTAGCTTCCTCTTCTAGTATCTCTGCTTTTACTATTTTGTCCTGAATCAGCTAGATTCCCTTGCATTATCTGCTGTGACGCATCATCACACACCTTTTCACCTGAGCTGATACTAGTCTCCTGGGCAGTTCTACTTGGCCTTTAGAAAAGCTCCTCTTCCACGATTTTCCAGAAAGTCTTTTCCCTCAACCCTAGGCATGGCTGAACCAGAAGAAACGTTTGCAAAACCTATGCTTTTGCTGGTTTCCACATCATTATGCCATTTTTCTTACCTCTATGACGTTTCCCACCCTCTCATTCTGAAAGGGGATGAGATTTCACTAGCGATCAGCTATTTCCCCACCACGTCTAACTACATCTACTTTAACTTTGATGCTACAGTTAACATGGTGTTAAGGCTGAACCAGACCCTGAACATGTTGCTACTATTTTATTAGTCTTCATACACCCCATAGTCTTTGTTGTAATAAGGGAGAGGCAGAATTTCTTTTTATTAGCCACACCATTATCAATTTTCATCTGTGTGGCACCTTGAGATGTCCTTGCACATCTCGGTATCATCTTATTATGGTGCCCACCCTTACAGAGGGAATGATTTGCAGAGTCTTATTCCTGAGAATGATGGGTCTATCACGTGCCCAATGTTTCCCTCTGCTTTGTCTCTGGGGATCATGCGACAGACAAGATTCAGCTTGGATTCTTGTAAAATTGTAATTGTCCCTTGTCACTTACCTGAGGGCTAATGCTAGCCCAAGTGCGCAGAGCAGAATAATTCCAGTGTAGTCATTTAGTGAGGATGAGGATCCAGTAAAACATTATTGCAATAAGGCTTCAACGGGCAGCCATGCAGACCGGTGTTTTGATTTTAGATAGATTAATCCTATCTTTTTCCCTCCAGCCCAGCTACACCAGCCAGACTTCCTGCCCCTTCGGGATAGATAATTTTATTATTTATATATCCATGATACATGTGTCTATGCCAGCTACTACATAGTGCCCCTCCTCAAACCCCTCCACAACTAGACCCATTCCTGAAGGTATAGAGTCGCGAATCCAACTGTTGCAAACACACAGGAATAAACACATATGTTGTTATAGCAATCTTCAGCGGCTTTAGGAATAGCATCTTCACTGGTCTTCCCACTTCTTGCTCTTATCATTAACAGCTAACAGAGTTAACATACTCTCCCATTAACTATGTGTCCAAAACATTCACTGTGCCTGCCTGTCTTAACCATATGCGGATGGGAGAACCACACATCCATATTCTGTTGTTCCTCCTCGCCACTATTATCGAGACACCATGGTGTGAGGCAAAAATTCTTTCCATGCCCTGATCTCCACCACACATCTCCACCATTGCACGTGCAACTGTAGCTCAGACAAATAAGGGTCCTGAGCAGCCCGGATGTCACCCAATTCTACTGTGCATTAAAGGGGGACCACTAACTGGTCACCAGTTCATGAAAATACATACGAACTGAGAAACAACATGGAGGCACTGGGAATGGGGTGAGAGGGAAAAGGTACATAATGTCTAAGTGCAGCAGATTCAGTTCCCGCTCAGAACTGCCTAGACATTGATGATGCCAGGCACACACCACACAGGCTGTTTTGTTACTTTTCCTTGTGGGTGTCAGATTAGAAATACATTAAAAATAAAAAATATGAAGGTACAATTATGGCAAATTTCCTTCACCCGTGACACCTCCACTACTTACTGAAGCGCTAAATTATTACTCACTGTCATCTTCCCATTTTGTATAATGTTGAAGACTACATTCAAATGAAAAACAGTGATAACCGCCACAGCAACTGGGTGGAAGGAGCAAAGAGAATAGAGAGTCTTAGAAAGAAACTCTTCCTTCACAAAAAGTTGACTCTTAACACTGCACCCCAATAGCATTTGCCAACAACCCTACTCAATGCCCACAACCACACATCAATTCGAAGATTTTACAGTGAGCTGAGTCCACAAATGCCCCCCTTCACTACACTGTATCCGAATCCAAGACTTCCACCAGGATACAACAGTCTCTTCTCGGGCCCAAAGACTGCCCAAAAACATCTAGGCATGCCTAAAAGGGATACCCTCCATTGTTTTGTTTTTACCGCAAAATGTGCACTAACTACATCAATGTGTTTCCTATACATTTGTTCCTGAAATGCGCTTTACCAAACTGCAAATTTAAACTAGCACTACCACTTTCATCGCAACCAGGGAGCATCACAAAGGAAGCCTGATCCCTCGATGCCAGAAGGAGGTTTTAATGTTTTGTTGAACGTCTGCTGTAGGGCTCCATTTTCCACGACCGGAGCCCAGGCCAGTTGAACATGAAACGTTCAGTTCCAGGAAATGCCCCGCTGAATCCTCACATCTGTGGTCATTGTTTCTAGGTGTCACCACTTTTAATTCACCCATACAACATGCTGTGCAATTTAAATTCATTAAGGGGGAAAAAGTTCCTATTGTAACCATGGTAAGTATGTGACTTCCGAAGGCCTGCACGGCACATATATTCCAAGTGTCACTGTGCCCCTCAAGCTTAAATGTCACTTCTGCCCTGTATCTGAATGCATCCATTCTGCACACTTTCCCATTCCTAGACCTTGTCTGACTCACTATCTCCCATCAAGGGGGCCATGACTGGTGGCATCTCAGTCACTCCCGTGTTGCTCATCAACGCCTGATAACTTGGACACCCCCCCCCCCCCCGAAAGTGCAACAAAGATTTGAGCAAAGTGCTCTGTGTGCCAAAATGTGTCCCCCAATCTATGGCACGTGACATAATGACAACTGTTTTGCAACAGTATAGGGATGAGTAGTGTCTACACTGTCTACTCAGCCTTGCACTACTATCAAATCAGCAGTGATCCCAATACAAAAGGTGAAACAGACTCAACCCTACAGGTATACCTCCTTGCCTTTTGGGGAAACATGGGCCATGGGCAAGCTATATTCGTCCGGAGGGGTGTGAGCTTATACCAGTAGCAACATAAACAACTTAAGTGCAACGGTTCCAAAATAAATTAATGCCCAATCAATTTCTATAAAAAATAAAATTCCAACAATAAAGGCATTCAACTAACTAAAACGCTAACACAAACCCACCACTTTAAAGAGAACACAGAACATTAAGACTGTTGTTGAATGACACTCATGGGTAGATGAGTGGGGGTGTTCAGGCATTTACTTAACACAATGTGAATGTTCCGTAATGTCACAAAAGGCAGAGAAGCAGGCTCACTCTGGTCTGAAATGTGGACCAAGGGGAAAGATACTCTTCACAGTACATTATGCTGCTCTCTGGGTGCTCAACAGTGTTGAGCCTGTCTTGTAGGAGGTTCATGAGGTGGTGATTCGACATCAACTTGGTGATCTGTTCGACTGTGTCCAACAAGTAGTGCGCTACAAGCAGCAACGGCAAACGGCACAGAGACGTTTTTGACAGGCAGATGATGTCCCGTGTCCATGCAACTCACAAGCAGTTCAATGTGAAAATGAAGGAGCCTAATTCTGTGCTACTGGGAGGTCCAGTCCAGTGTCTCCAGAACAAGGTGAGTCCTTCTGTGTTGCACTCCCACTCCGGGAAGCGTGTTCTTGCACCCACACAAGATCCTTAATCTTCAGTGAAGAGGGTCCTGATTCTTGTGCAGCCAACAATGAGGCCTTGGTCCAACGTCAGTCACTCCCACTGTTCCTTGGAAATGGTTAGACAACAGAGCTCTCTTCTGCCTTGGATGAATTGTCTTCACCTTTATAGCAGGGGACTTTGGAATGGTCGGCACTCCAAACATGTTTCCTTCTCCTGCTGATGATGGCCAATGATGAATCGAAAGGTTAGCATATTCCCCTCTCCCTTTAAAGGCAGAATGGCAAAGCGGATTGGTCCAAAGCAAGCAAGTATAAAGAGGTCCAATCTCTGTTGTTATAAGTGTCCTTTGCCTTATGACAGCACACCCAGAATACCCTGCAGGAAGTGGAGCGGACAAGAATCAGAAGAGAGCCCTAACAGAAAACAAGATGGCGGGACCCTTCTCTCAGCTGACATCTGCTCTGTGGCTACAATAACTTTGCCTCCTTTCCATGCCTGCTGTCGTTGAAGGCTTTTTTTTTTTTACGTCAGTGCCTGTCTTTGAAGTACAGGTCCCCGGAGATCTCTTGGCCGAAAATCCTATGCCACAGGGGGAAGTTGCTGCACTTACTGACGGAGAATCAAAAAGCTAGCATCCTGGCTATTGTTGCATATAGCTGTGGTGGAGACAGTCAGACCAGGCACCAGCATCCTGGCTATTGTTGCATATAGCTGTGGTGGAGACAGTCAGACCAGGCACCAGCATCCTGGCTATTGTTGCATATAGCTGTGGTGGAGACAGTCAGACCAGGCACCAGCATCCTGGCTATTGTTGCATATAGCTGTGGTGGAGACAGTCAGACCAGGCACCAGCTTCCTGGCTATTGTTGCATATAGCTGTGGTGGAGACAGTCAGACCAGGCACCAATTCGCATACGTCCAGTCATAGCTGTCCCTGCTCACAGATCTGACACTATGTGATATCAAATTGCTCTGGAGGTATAATTTGTGTGATTTTAGCAGTTTGCATGTTTAACCAGGCTGACTTATATTTACAGATTTGTGTCCCACCAAATGATCTCGATTAATCAGTCATTTGCATTTAGATAATAGATACAGAGAGCTAAAATGCCACCTCCATCTGCAGGAAATGTGCATCAAAGCAGCTCTTAAGCATGCAGAGCTGACTTTTGAACCGGCTCTTTGCTACTGCAGAGCTGATACTACACATGTTAGGAGACTGTAGTAAGGCACACGTGCACATTATAATTTTGTCATTAGATAGGAAAGGGGGTATCTGATTAGCAGACCCCCTTTCAGTGACAGAATTGCCTGCATCATTTTAACATTTATAATCTGAATATCTAAGGCTTTCACACCCTGGCAGATCTCACCACATCACAAGGCACCATCACAATGAACACGCCCATCACTCGTCTCACAATTGCATACCAGCTGGAGGGGCCAGTGCCAGAGCATCTGAACAGAATGTCCTCTTCAATAATTGTGCATGTACACATATTGCACTGATTCTTTATAAATTAAATACGAAATCCCAATCTCTTTCCATATCTGACATCCATATTGCCAGTATATCCACATGACCCATTCATGTTTACTATGTTTTTATATGAGTATGCACACCTGGCGACCCAGAAGGTGTCAAAACACAATAAGAGTACAGATTGTAGCACAAAAACGCAGACATGTACAACAATGGGTCACAGTGGTGGTAGGTGCATGGGGAGGAGAAGGGTGTGCCGCTAACCTCTGATGAACAGTTGTTGAGGTGCAGCATGTACGATAGGGTATCTAGCCCCTTCCATCATATTGGGGGCAATGGGGCGCCCCTGATGTGTGTTCGGAGACTGTGTTGGTGTGCAGCATTAGAACGATTTCATTCTTGCCGTCTTCTTTTGTACTCCCTAATTTCAACATAGCAGTGTTTTGGATTCTCGTCTTGTGGTGGCCGCGGACGGTGGACAGTGTTCCAGGCAGGGTGAAGCAGCTGCTTTTTAACAACCTGCCAATCAGTAAAGGAATATGAGGTCAGTCTACTTGACAGTGCGTCCCAATTTCAAGGAAGCACAGTGGTTGAAATATATGCAGTTTTGTTCTGCAATGTTATTTTCCCTGCTTCAAACATTTCAAATAAATGCCACCATGTCATTAGGTTTCAAACTTATATTTTCATTTCGAATTACATAACGTCTTTATGTAAGACCTGCCCACTCCCACACGCATGTAGTTAACTGAGGCTATGATGACATTAACATTATCACAAGTGTGTTTAAAATCATTGTAAATCTGAAACAAACACAGAATGTGTTGTTCTCTTTAACAATCAAACGTTTAAAAAGCAGGCTTTAACCACACATAGATGCCTCTATTGCATGCATCTGCTTTGCTCTTCTAGCTGTTTCTGACTCTCAAACCTATCAGTACACACGAGCCACAGTTGAGGATTACCTTCGATTTATACAAGAACGAATAGCATTAGACCCACTAGAGCAGCGGCCACTTGACATGCAATACAGCCCTCTGGTGCGGGCTGTAACGCTTCAATAACGCTTCAATAACTTTCTGAAAATGCAAAGGAATGTATTTGATAAATATGGGATGCCTATAGCCAGAACGGCTTTCTTCCTCCTGCTCTTATGCAGCAAGTCAGCAGTAATTCAACATCTCACTCAACGCTCATCTAATATACCGAACCAATCAGTGCCCTCACAACTGAGCACATATCAAAGACATGCTTCTTGTGACCCTGACCTCATTTAGCTGCAGGTCATGCATCAGTGCGGCCTTGGAGCCAGCAAACATGTGTCAATCTTAAAACAATTAGCTTATCCCGCCAATAAAAGATTTCCCTTTCCACAGTCCTCCCCACAATCCCGGTTGACAGCCCCTGCTTCCCTTCTGCTGCAGACAGCACGGTGACATGAGCCCTGCTTTAAGTCAGCTCAAGTACAGACATGTCCCCTCAGTTGATGCAGTGTAAATAAACTTTCTCTGAAGAACTAGGCCCTCGACTTTAAATAAGTGGTTCTTAATGTAGCCAGTGATCAACAACTCACTTCCTAATTAAGTGCAGGGGCCAAGCAAGCACTGAGATGCCTTTGTTTCCCGAGGTCATGTGAACTCCAGCCACAAGTCCCCCGACGCCCCTAACTCCTGTGTTCAGCGCTTGTAATTAGTTCTTGAGGGGCCAGGCATTGCAACAGCCAGTGTTCTGACAGTGAGTCCATTCACTGCTGGCCAGATGTGAAGGGCTCTCGAAGAGACCGCCAGGCACCATATTGCATGGTGATGTATGACGCTATAATCTCTCATTTTCAGCTGAGCAATCTGCAGCCACTGTCATTTTTAATATGTTCCTAGAAGTGACTAAATCTGTGACAGGCCTTCAAACTGCAGGAGCGCACTGTACAATTCATGGGCAGCTTAAGTCAGAAATGCCAGCATTTATTACCAACAAAATCACGACTCAATAATCAAGGAAATGGCGCCCAGCCAAAACCATTAGAAAGCTCTGGTAAGAGGAAATTGCGTGTTTTGTTGTGGCATGTTAAGGTGTGTACTGAAATCTTTTACTTGATTAGGTATGCAATAACGGTCGATTGCGTTTACCACTAAAACACTGAAGTTCAGAGGAAGGAACTACATTTTAAATGCATGCATGTATGTATACATGTCTTTATGTATGCATGTATGTGCGTATGTGTGCATTTTGAACCTAGCATCACAATGCAATTAAACGCATGAGTGTGACAATGGGGAATGCCGTGCAAACGCTGCTTGCTGTGGCGTTTTGGTGCTGACAGTGTTTCGGGGAACGCCGTGCAAACGCTGCTTGCTGTGGCGTTTTGGTGCTGACAGTGTTTCTTCACTGTTTATTTATTTATACAAAAATTATAAGCTGTGCCACATGGCCGAAGGCCTCAGAGCACGCCCAGAGAACAAACGAAACAGACAACAATAAAAGAAGAGCAAGGATATGGTGTTAAAAGGGCGAAAGAGCATTAGCAACAGAGTTGAATTAATCAAGAGGTAGGTTGAAAAGGTACGTTTTTTAAAACTCTGTGGTAGCTGGAGTAGCTCTGAGGGGATATGGAAATGCATTCCAGACAAATGGACTCTGGACATCAAAACTGCGTCCACCAGCTTTAGCCAGTTTAAACCTTGGCTGTATGCTTTTAAGTTGGTTTGTAGACCTGGGGGGGGGAGAGGGGTGCCAGGGACATACTGTGAAAGACGATCCACAAGATATTTCAGAGCCCGATTAAGTAAACACTTGTGAGTCAACGTAAGGAGTTTGTGGGTGACTGTATGTTTCACAGGCCTCCAGTGAAGATCCCACCTGGTGGCAGTTATATGGCCCCGCCTAGAGAGGCTTAAGATGGCACGAACTGCGCCATTTACGGAGATCTGGAGAGATGATAAATGAAGTTGAGAACAGCCACTCAGGAGACTATTGCAGTAATCCAGGCGAGAATTAACAAGAGCAGTAGCAAGTCTGGCCAAATTGTTATGTGTCAGGAATAGTTGAATGTTACAGAGTAATTTGTTGATCAGACCACAAGGGGAACGAGTCCGAGCAACATGCTGGATCATGTTTAACTCTGCATCCAGGATAACACCAAAGGTCTTTACCGTTTTGGTTACTGGAATGATGGTGCCCGAGATGGAGAAGCTCTTATATTCCTGTGGTAAGATTTTGAGTTTAGTACTGGAAGCCACAATCAGTAGTTCGGTTTTCTTGGTGTTTAAAGCCAATGAGTTGGTATCCATGCAGGCATGGATTGCAGAGTAGAAGGAATATAAGAGATCCAGATCTTGAGAGTAGGAGTCTGAGAGCTTCATGACGACTTGGGTATCAGCCACATAGTATACTGGACACCCAGGTCGTCCAAGAGTCTCACGAAGGGGATTATATATATATTGAACAGGGAGGGGGAGAGGCAAGAGAGACAGGATCCCTGTGGGATGCCACATGTGGTAGGAGTGGGCCTCAAAGAAGCCTCACCATCAGTCACTCTAGCATTGCACAGGCTGAGAAAAGAGGCAATCCAGTGGGATGCCTGCAATGAACACCCTACAACTATATGGAGTCTGTCCTCCAGTAAAGCATGATCCACAAGATTGAACACAGAGGACAGATCCAAAAGCCTCAAAATGCTGGTTGTGCAAGGTCAATAATATTCAATAGGTTCGCCTTCAGGTCCAGCATGGCAGTCTTGGTGCCATGCCCAATTCTGAAGCCTGACTGATGGGCAGTGAGAATGTCATTTTGTTCTATAAAGTTCTGGAATTGAGTAAAAGGCACCTTATCAAGGATCTTCAGAAGAAAAGGGACATTTTTTATTTGACAATAGTTAACCACAGAAAAAGGATCCAAATTGTCCTTTTTTGAAAGAAGGGTGATTCAGGCCTCTTTAAGAAATAACCGGACAGACCCTTTGGCGAATGAAAGGTTTATGAACCCATTAACCCAGGCGCAGAGCACATCAATGCACCTAATAAAGAGGGTGGAGGGACAAACATCACCCTGGCACGAGGTAGGCTTCATACTGGAGATTATTTGTGAAATTGTGGTTTTGAAACAAGGAGTGCAAGTGAAAAGGGGAGCAGTAGCTTTATAGGGACTGTGTTCAGCACTACTGTGATTGTCATTTTCCCTGCTGGAACATGCGTTCCTGGTGAACTGAATAGAACTTTGATGGGTGGGGACCTTATTAATAAAGGCATTATGGATGGTTTGACACCAGCCATTGTCTTTTACTGGGGCAGGCCTAGGGCACAACTTGCTCTTAAATTCACTCAAGATAGTAAAACGTTTTTTAGAACTAAATTTGGCATTCGTGATCCTAGTGTTATACAAGGAAGATTTGACAGATATAATAGCTTCTTTATTTTGCATAACCAGAGATTTGTAAGCAGCCAGAGTGCTAGATGAGGGATTCTTACGCCAACAGCATTCTGCCGTCCGTTTCTTGAGTCTCAGGTGGATTTTCGTGTCATCGAACCAGCCCTTAGTGGCAGCTTCACTCTTAATATTAATAGACCTATTTTTTAGGGATGCTAGAAAATGAATAGCAACTATGTGAAGGGCTAGTCCATCTGCCTTTACACAATCCTCTAAGAAGCCAAGCTTATCATGAAGTAAAGGGTCACATGTTTTAGTGGTAATACGCTTCCAATTTCAGTATAGCTGGAGGCCCCGGTAGGTTAATATGAAACGAGAGCAGATGGTGATCCAACCATATACATGGAGAGATGACCAAGATTGCTAACATAGGATGGTGTGCAAGAAGTCAATCAAGAGTATGGGCTGTGATACGAGTGGGGCCTGACACCCTTTGGGAGAAACCTATGGCATCCAGAGCAAATAATAGAGAAATTGTGGCGGCATCAGAAGGAGAGTCAAACCAGTAGTTAAAATCGCCCATCACCATGACTCGAGAGCGAGTATTAGTGATATTGTTTAAAGTATTTAGGAACTGTTCCTCAAAAAAGGGAAGTACCCTGGGAGGTCTATAGATAATAATAATGGAAATTGACACATTCTCTGAAATTTTCAATTTCACAATTTCACAATAAGGGATTCACAATCAGCTGGAGATTCATGTTGAATTAAATGATATTGTAGAGAATTGTTTATGAATAAAGCTATCCCACCCCCTCAGCAGATATTATGATCAGCACAAAGGAGAAAGTAATTATTCGTCGCACCAAGTAATGCTTCAGTAGGCGTGGTTTCATTAAGCCATGATTCAGTGATTGCAAACAGATCAGGACTTGAACTTATCAAAAGATCTTGAACTCATCGAAGATCTGCAATCTTTACTCCATGTAAACGAAGGGAACGAGTGTTGACTGAAGAAGTGGGAGGAGCAGCATATATACACCGGCTAGCCCGTGGAGCAGAGCGGAGTGTGGAAGAGTGTTCCAGTAAACGTGGGAAACGCCTTGCAAACACTGTTTGCTGTGACGTATTGGTGCTGACAGTGTTTATTCAACATTAACTGAAGAAAGTGGGAGGAGAGACATATCTACACTGGCCACCCCGCGGAGCAGAGTGGAGTGTTCCAGAGTGTTCCAGTGTTCCGGCTTTCCGAAGTTTGGAGGTGGTGTTGCCAGTGGCGTTTGAATGGAGGACATGCCCTTTCCAATTTTTTTCAGACGAACGCGGCTACAAACAAATAATAAGTTGAGTGGGCAGGGGGCAAGCATGTTTAATGCTAACTCAATGAGAACTAAGTCTGAGTCCTCAGTAACACAGGAGAGTGTACCCAAGCCCCTATCCCCAGCACTACTTCAGGCTAATGTATGCACCTGGCCCAATACCCCGAAAAAGGGAGTTGAATGTAATGGGCCTACCCTGGCCTTAAAAAGGAAGTCTGTTTTCTCTATCATCAAAAAGGAGAGAGCACTAGCAGCCAAATGAGCCCAATTGGCCCCCTTGGGTCTTTTGATCCCAATAAGAATTGGGCTGGCTTGACGGTGGAAGAACCGATAACCAACATCTTGGAATTGACGAATGCAGAAATTGTGAAGGTAATAGGGGCTTCAGAATTAAGTGGGAAAAAAAACCCTTGGGGGATAACGGGCGACTCTGGGAATCTGCCTGATCTGAAGAATCTAAGACTGGAGGTGGGCCTTGAGCTGAGCAAATCAAGCAGCAAGCTGGAAGCACTGCCGGTCTTGGGAATGGGAGGAGCCCCCCCAGTGGTTGCTTCTCTTCACCCTCCTCCAATCACCCAGTGTTGACGGATGTGTGCTATCCAGAAATGGAATGAAGCGTCGGTCCAGAGGCTAAGCAAGCTATTGCAATGGTGGATTATCCTGCCCGTGAGGCCTCGGTCGCCGAATCAAATTCTATCTGTTGTAAAAATGTAGCCCAAAAGGTGGCTGCCCCAGAAAAAAAACACCATCAAGACTCTTTAATCAAATCAAAATCACTGAATAAGGAGCTTCCGGTAGCTCAGCATAACTTTGCACCAGTAGAGTCTATTGAAATATCGTGCACCATTTCTCTCCTAGAACCTTGAAAGGCCCTATGCCTATTTTAACTTCCACAGCATTTATCCCACAACCTCCTCTGCTGGCACCAATAACAACGTGTCTGTCGCCATTCTTGAAATTGTATGATTCCTTGAATGAAAATTTGAAGAACCACTTAACCCCTCTGGCTCTTATCAATTCCAAATTGATCTACATGGAAAACTTAATCACTTCCTTGCAGTCAAGAGTTGACCAGGAAGCAGAGTGCTCCAAAAGACTCCAACAAAACCTCTCAATTGCACTCAACCTAGATAGAGAGGAGAAGAATCACTTAATGGACTCCCTTTTGGAATTACTTCAGGTAAAGGCCTCTATTAAGGTTCACAAGGCTCGAAGGGTGTCAAGAACTCACAGGTAGTAGGGGTAAGCGTGAAGTGCCGAGTTGCCAATGATAATATGGAACAATTGTGTGGTCACAGTAAAGAAAGGGTTGAACATCTTTATTTTAGTACCTTACTTTGTGTCTCATGTAGGCAGAAGGCTTGGAGTGGGCTAGATGGACTGAAAGCCCTCTGGAGCACGAAAAGAAAAAGGGACTTTATTTCCCAGAAGGTCTGCGTGCACACAAGCCTATGGGATCCATCAGGACAACGCCCAATCAACCCTGCATGCGCGCAGCGCGCACTAGAGACCTTCACTTGCGCTACAGATCTTTGAAGAGAGAAGACGTGTCCCAGAGGGCTCCTGCAGGCTGCCAACGTAGGGCCTCTCCCCGCCTGCGAACACTGCAGGCCCTGCTCGAGACATCAGATAAGTGCACTAACAAACGTTTGGTTACATTTTAAAGGTGTGAACACCAGCATTGTTCAGACGCCTTTTGGAATATTGCAGACAGGGTGCTCATTGACAGCTAGACTTTGAAATCCTCAGTAGTACTCGAGTCGGGGCACCGGTACCATTAACCCCTTATGTCGCATGCCTTATGTCGCATGCCATATATGTGATCCCACAACGCACGCTAATTAATGTTTTGATTTCATTGTAGCGGCGTTCCGTCTTTCTCACAGCACAGCTAGAACATTGGTCGGTTTATGGCAGAATCAACCGCTGCACGACACAAAGCTAAGTGACTTCATCTTGTTTCAGTTTCTTGAAGTACATGTATGGTTGTGTCTTTCAACAACCAAAGGGTAATGCATGATGTATGTAACTGTTGGGTATGTTCAGATAATACTCACTGTAAAGACAATTGGTGTGCAGGTTGTGGAAAGTAACAATCAGCGCCAAATGGGCAAAGTGAAAGGCTTAGAGATGCACCAAAGTGTTTGAGGCACAACATAGAGACTAAGCTAGGCAGGGGTTTGATAACCAAGTGTGTGTGTGTACGTATGTAAAGGAGTGTGGGCGGAGCTCCACCTGCTTCAGGAACTACAGCTGCTTCAGGAATTCCAGGAAGGGTATCACAGCGAATTCCTCGCTAACATCCCCTCACCCATCCATTACCTCCTCCTACCCTTCTACCCGGTTTCCCTAACTCCCCCCACCTATCCAAATGAACAGACCCTAACCCTCTTTCCCCAGTGGGTCACGGAAGACTGTGTTTTACACACTCCTTGCCCCATGACCCAACGGGGAGGCAGGTGTATGTGCTACCTCCGCGCAAGACTGCAACCTTGACAGAAGCACAAGCCCAAGTATTCTCAGGCACATGGGTAGCACGTCGCCATGGAGGACGTGTTGAACGCATTAAGGGAACTCAAAACTGAGTTGCAAGCCACTAGACAAGACTATGCCACCCTGGCGGGTCAGGTGCACACACTTACAGTACATGCTAACGCCTAGGATACCCCATGCCCGTAGACCATGCTCCACCCACTCCAGTACAGGTACAGGTATCTACAGAGCCCCCACTTCCATTAGCGGCCCCAGAACGCTACAATGGAGACCCACACAAATACAATCAGTTTGTGATGCAATGTCATTTGCATTTCATCACAAAACCAAACGATTTCTGCACTGCCCAGGCCCGTACAGCCTTTATGATTTCATATCAAGGTGTTCATACCTTGACCACCTCCCTAAATTCTCACCCTTCACCCCATCCGTTTCCCTCCTCCTCCTCTTTCCCTCCCCTCCCACTCCCCCTCAGTTCTACTGCACCAATCTCCTTCTCCCATCCAGTTAATTGCTCTACTTATTGTTTTGTTGGTCTGAATCTCAATTGTAAATTGCTTCCACTGTTACTGTTATATTGTTATTTGTTATATGTATCCTGTTGTTAAAATGTGCAGCGCTTTGGTGTAAAGCGCTATATAAACTAAATAAATACAAATACAAATACAAATATCTAGGGGGTGATGCAGCATCTTGGACCACACCGCTGGTAACTAAAGACGACGCACTCCTCTATCAGTGGGATACATTTTTGGAGGAATTCGGTAAAATTTTCAATCGTAGAGCTGCTACTGTAATCAACGACAGGGAATTGCTTACTCTGCATCAAGGTGGTAAGGATTTAGTGACCTACGTTACCACCTTCAACCGGTTAGCGGTGGAGACGGATTGGCCCCAGGAGAAATGCTTGGCCTTATTCTACCAGGGGTTGAGAGATGAAGTAAAGGACCTCATAGCCCAGGTGGACCTGCAACCGGATACATGCTCATCTATGATCAACCTGGCCTTGTGGTTGGACCAGAGGCAGAGCGAGAGGAGGTAAGACCGGCAGAAGTGGGACGCCAAACCCATGGTCCGATTAGATCAACAGCTGAAACCGTGTAAAGGTGAGAAAACCTCAAAAGAACCTATGCAAATAGGAACTGTTCGTGGCCCACTGACTAAAGACGAGAAAGACAAGAGATGCCGGGAGAAGCTCTGCATCTACTGCAGGAACGCAGGACATTTCGTTTGAGAGTGTTCTGTCAAGCCTAAAGGAGAGCAGTCAGGAAACGTGAAAGCTCGCCAGTGAGGGTGGCCCCAGCGAGCCAACCTGAAAACACCCCTGAGTCCCTAGCTAACACCCAACAAGCAAGAGTGGCACATGTGACAGTCTCGGGTTACATTAATTGGCAAAATCAACAAGTACCAGTGTCCCTGATGGCAGATTCAGGAGCTACTGGGAACTTTATCGATGAGAGACTGGCAATGAAATTAGGAATCCCCTTAACAGTCAAGGAACGAAAGGAGGAAGTTAAATCGGTGGATGGGTTGCATTGATCTCAGGACTTATTACAATGCAAACCAGGTGGGTGCATTTGTAATGTAACCCGCAGCATCACGAGGACATCAGGTTTAATGTCATAGCAGAACCTTAGTTCGGAATGATCCTGGGACTGCTCTGGCTAGGGGCCCATAATCCCAAAGTCGATTGGACTCAAGGTTCTTTGCACTTTTCATCCAGACATTGTACTGAGTTTTGCCGGCTTGCCAACGTTGGAGACTTCAATCTCAAGATGACATTACAAGAAGGACATGTGATTGGGAACACCAAGACTACTTTGCCTGTGGTCTATCAAGGTTACAGGGATGTATTCAGTAAAGCTGCTGCCAAGACTATACCACCCCATCGGGCATTCGACTGCAGAATCGACTTGGAACAAGGAGCAGCCTTGCCATGTAGCCGGATTTATGCGTTAACAGAATCAATAAAAAAACACCTGAGGGTCTACATCGAGACAAACTTAGCCAATGGTTTCATACGCCATTCCAAGTTGCCTGTATCATCGCCCTTATTTTTTGTCCCAAAGAAGACCAGGGACTTGAGAACATGCATTGATCATAGCGCTATAAATCGCATAACTGTGAAAAATCGATATCCCTTACCATTGATACCCACCTTGTTAGACCAAGTACGAAACGCCAGGATATACACAAAACTAGACCTACGAGGAGCTTACTATCTGGTGCGGGTGCGTGACGGAGATGAGTGGAAGACTGCCTTTAGAATAAGATTCGGTCTCTACGAGTATCAGGTCATGCCGTTTGGGCTCTGTAATGCACCCGCCGCCTTCCAGCACTTCCTAGATGAAGTTTTGCGTGGATATCTGGAAATTTGTACTATGGTCTATATTGGCGACATCTTCATTTATTCCCACAGCATAGAGGAACATCAGGAACATGTAAAGGCTGTCTTACAGCGTCTGTGAGAACACCAACTCTACCCAAAACTAGAGAAGTGTGCATTTCATCAAACCACTATAGAGTTCCTGGGCTTCATTATATCACCAGAAGGTGTGACTATGGACCCAAAGAAGGTTTGAGACATCACAGAGTGGCCTTCGCTTACATCAGTAAAAGAGATACAAACGGTGCTGGGCTTCACCAATTTTTATCGGCGATTCATTGATGGATTTGCAAAAAAAGTACAGCCAATTACCCATTTACTTAAAAAGGGAGTAGCCTTTCGGTGGGATGCAGCAGTAGAAGCAGGTTTCCAAGCCTTGAAGACCGGATTCACCACCGCCCCGTACTACTTCTTCCAGATCCTACTTGTCCTTACATTGTGGAAATGGATGCCTCTAGCTACGCCCTTGGAGTGGTTTTGTCCCAAGGGACGATTCCGGGCAACTACACCCCGTGTCCTACTATTCACGTTCCTTGTTACCTGCAGAACAGAATTACGTGATAGCCTATAGGGAACTTCTGGCCATCAAGGTAGCGTTTGACGAATGGTGCCACTACCATATGGCTGCCCGACATACCATAACCATACTAACGGACCATAGTAACCTACAATTTTATAAGACTGCCAAAGCCTTAAGCCCTCAGAAACTGCGATGGGCTATGCATTTCGCCAAGTATGACTTTGTGGTAACGTATCGCCCGGGTACAGACAACAAGAAAGCTGATACACTATTCGTTATCCAGAACCAGATCTCAAGTCAGTCAAGGAAGAGGAGCCAAAGCGGATAGTGCCACCTGCAAGTATTATAGGCAGCATCACAGTAGACAACGTGTTCTATAGTATTCAAAAGGCAATGACAGCTCAGGAATTAGCTCAATGGAATGACCCAAGAAAAAAGCAAACAGTAAAGGACAGACTCTACTTTTATGGTACAACCCTGTATCTTCCTACCCCAACAATCCATCAACAAGCCATTAAGTGGTGTCACGATTCCCCTTTCGTGGGTCATCCAGGAGTCGCTAAGACCCGTGAATTAATAATGCGCCATTTCTGGTGGCCTTGAATGAAACATGACGTTTAACAGTATGTGCAAACGTGTGAATGCTGTCTAAGAAACAAATCAGATCATCAAAGACCTGCTGGCATGTTAAAACCCTTGCCCACACCCCCAGTACCCTGGCATACCATATCCTTAGACTTAATAGTAGAACTACCAACAAGCCATGGCCTCACCACCATAGTGTTGGTGATAGACTCCTTAAGTAAGCTGGCAGATTGTATACCTTGTAAAGAGGTTCCAACGGCAAAAGAATTAGAAGAACTTTTCCTCCAAAACAGTGTGTGCCTTCACAGCATTCCTCAACACATGATTTAAGACTGGGGCTCACAATTCACATCCCGTTTCTGGCAAGCTTTCTGTGATTCAATGGTTATTAATGTGTGACTATCCACCAGTTTCCACCCTGAAACGGATCGGAAAACCGAGCGGGTGAACCAAACACTTGAGCAATGCCTACGATGCATGATATATGACAATGATTCCTCTTGAGCATATATGCTCTGGTTAACTGATTTAGCATACAATAATGATGTGCACTCTTCTACTAAAGTAACGCCATTCTATGGCACCTATGGCTAACACCCACGGTTCCAGCCAGTACCTCACACAGTTATAGACACAGTACCCGCTGCTCAGGCACATAAAAAACATTTAGTAGATGTGTGGCACATCATTCACACAAACTTAGAAAGAGCTAAGCGAGTTTACAAAACATATGCTGCTAAAAAAAGACAACCAAGTCCACAGTATAAGATTGTTGACAATGTATGGTTAGCCACATGCAACCTTCACTGCAAGACCCAAGAAAATTCCAACCAAGGTTTGGAGGGCCTTTTTCAATTGAAAAAATCATAAACCCAGTAACAATTCACTTAACCTTACCACCCCAAATGCGAGTACATCCCGTTTTTCATGTGTCTTTACTAAAACCGGCCCCAGCATCCATCTGCCTAAAGAAACCCCAACTCATAATGGTACATGGAGGTACTGAGTTTGAGGTAAAAAACATACTTGATTCACATGTCCAGCATGTGGTATTGTATGATCTAGTGGATTGGTAGGGATATGGCCCTGCAGAACGTTAATGGGAACCTGCTGCAAATGTTCATTCTTCTCGCCTAATACATATGTTCCATCTGAATCATCCCTCTAAACCACAACCTGTTGGGAGGGGGAGTACTGTCAAGAACTCACAGGTAGTAGGGGTAAGCATGAAGCGCCAAGTTGCCAATGATAATATGGAACAATTGTGTGGTCACAGTAAAGAAAAGGTTAAACACCTTTATTTTCGGACATTACTTTGTGTCTCATGTAGGCAGATGGCTTGGAGTGGGCTAGATGGACTGAAAGCCCTCTGGAGCACGAAAAGAAACAAAGGGACTTTATTTCCCAGAAGGCCCGCGTGCACACGAGCCTATGGGATCCATCAGGACAACGCCCAATCAACCCTGCATGCGCGCAGCGCGCACTAGAGACCTTCACTTGCGCTACAGATCTTTGAAGAGAGAAGACGTGTCCCAGAGGGCTCCTGCAGGCTGCCAACGCAGGGCCTCTCCCCGCCTGCGAACACTGCAGGCCCTGCTCGAGACATCAGATAAGTGCACTAACAAACGTTTGGTTACATTTTAAAGGTGTGAACACCAGCATTGTTCAGACGCCTTTTGGAATATTGCAGACAGGGTGCTCATTGACAGCTAGACTTTGAAATCCTCAGTAGTACTCAAGTCGGGGCACCGGCACCAGTAACCATTTATGTCGTATAGAGATCTGAAGTCCCCAGTAGTACTCGAGTCGGGGCACCGGTACCATTAACCCCTTATGTCGCATGCCTTATGTCGCATGCCATATATGTGATCCCACAACGCACGCTAATTAATGTTTTGATTTCATTGTAGCGGCGTTCCGTCTTTCTCACAGCACAGCTAGAACATTGGTCGGTTTATGGCAGAATCAACCGCTGCACGACACAAAGCTAAGTGACTTCATCTTGTTTCAGTTTCTTGAAGTACATGTATGGTTGTGTCTTTCAACAACCAAAGGGTAATGCATGATGTATGTAACTGTTGGGTATGTTCAGATAATACTCACTGTAAAGACAATTGGTGTGCAGGTTGTGGAAAGTAACAATCAGCACCAAATGGGCAAAGTGAAAGGCTTAGAGATGCACCAAAGTGTTTGAGGCACAACATAGGGACTAAGCTAGGCAGGGGTTTGATAACCAAGTTTATGTGTGTGTATGTATGTGAAGGAGTGTGGGCAGAGCTCCAGCTGCTTCAGGAACACCAGGAGGGGTATCACAGCAAATTCCTCCCTAACATCCCCTTACTCATCCATTACCTCTTCCTACCCCACTACCCGGTTTCCCTAACTCCCCCCACCTATCCAAATGAACAGACCCTAACCCTCTTTCCCCAGTGGGTCACGGAAGACTGTGTTTTACACACTCCTTGCCCCATGACCCAACGGGGAGGCAGGTGTATGTGCTACCTCCGCGCAAGACTGCAACCTTGACAGAAGCACAAGCCCAAGTATTCTCAGGCACATGGGTAGCACGTCGCCATGGAGGACGTGTTGAACGCATTAAGGGAACTCAAAACTGAGTTGCAAGCCACTAGACAAGACTATGCCACCCTGGCGGGTCAGGTGCACACACTTACAGTACATGCTAACGCCCAGGATACCCCCATGCCCGTAGACCATGCTCCACCCACTCCAGTACAGGTACAGGTATCTACAGAGCCCCCACTTCCATTAGCGGCCCCAGAACGCTACCATGGAGACCCACACAAATACAATCAGTTTGTGATGCAATGTCATTTGCATTTCATCACAAAACCAAACGATTTCCGCACTGCCCAGGCCCGTACAGCCTTTATGATTTCATATCAAGGTGTTCATACCTTGACCACCTCCCTAAATTCTCACCCTTCACCCCATCCGTTTCCCTCCTCCTCCTCTTCCCCTCCCCTCCCACTCCCCCTCAGTTCTACTGCACCAATCTCCTTCTCCCATCCAGTTAATTGCTCTACTTATTGTTTTGTTGGTCTGAATCTCAATTGTAAATTGCTTCCACTGTTACTGTTATATTGTTATTTGTTATATGTATCCTGTTGTTAAAATGTGCAGCGCTTTGGTGTAAAGCGCTATATAAACTAAATAAATACAAATACAAATACAAATATCTAGGGGGTGATGCAGCATCTTGGACCACACCGCTGGTAACTAAAGATGACGCACTCCTCTATCAGTGGGATACATTTTTGGAGGAATTCGGTAAAATTTTCAATCGTAGAGCTGCTACTGTAATCAAAGACAGGGAATTGCTTACTCTGCATCAAGGTGGTAAGGATTTAGTGACCTACGTTACCACCTTCAACCGGTTAGCGGTGGAGACGGATTGGCCCCAGGAGAAATGCTTGGCCTTATTCTACCAGGGGTTGAGAGATGAAGTAAAGGACCTCATAGCCCAGGTGGACCTGCAACCGGATACATGCTCATCTATGATCAACCTGGCCTTGTGGTTGGACCAGAGGCAGAGCGAGAGGAGGTAAGACCGGCGGAAGTGGGACGCCAAACCCATGGTCCGATTAGATCAACAGCTGAAACCGTGTAAAGGTGAGAAAACCTCAAAAGAACCTATGCAAATAGGAACTGTTCGTGGCCCACTGACTAAAGACGAGAAAGACAAGAGATGTCGGGAGAAGCTCTGCATCTACTGCAGGAACGCAGGACATTTCGTTTGAGAGTGTTCTGTCAAGCCTAAAGGAGAGCAGTCAGGAAACGTGAAAGCTCGCCAGTGAGGGTGGCCCCAGCGAGCCAACCTGAAAACACCCCTGAGTCCCTAGCTAACACCCAACAAGCAAGAGTGGCACATGTGACAGTCTCGGGTTACATTAGTTGGCAAAATCAACAAGTACCAGTGTCCCTGATGGCAGATTCAGGAGCTACCGGGAACTTTATCGATGAGAGACTGGCAATGAAATTAGGAATCCCCTTAACAGTCAAGGAACGGAAGGGGGAAGTTAAATCGGTGGATGGGTTGCATTGATCTCAGGACTTATTACAATGCAAACCAGGTGGGTGCATTTGTAATGTAACCTGCAGCATCACGAGAACATCAGGTTTAATGTCATAGCAGAACCTTAGTTCGGAATGATCCTGGGACTGCTCTGGCTAGGGACCCATAATCCCAAAGTCGATTGGACTCAAGGTTCTTTGCACTTTTCGTCCAGCCATTGTACTGAGTTTTGACGGCTTGCCAACGTTGGAGACTTCAATCTCAAGATGACATTACAAGAAGGACATGTGATTGGGAACACCAAGACTACCTTGCCTGTGGTCTATCAAGGTTACAGGGATGTATTCAGTAAAGCTGCTGCCAAGACTATACCACCCCATCGGGCATTCGACTGCAGAATCGACTTGGAACAAGGAGCAGCCTTGCCATGTAGCCGGATTTATGCGTTAACAGAATCAATAAAAAAACACCTGAGGGTCTACATCGAGACAAACTTAGCCAATGGTTTCATACGCCATTCCAAGTTGCCTGTATTATCGCCCTTATTTTTTGTCCCAAAGAAGACCAGGGACTTGAGAACATGCATTGATCATAGCGCTATAAATCGCATAACTGTGAAAAATCGATATCCCTTACCATTGATACCCACCTTGTAAGGCCAAGTACGAGATGCCAGGATATACACGAAACTAGACCTACCAGGAGCTTACCATCTGGTGCGGGTGCGTGACGGAGATGAGTGGAAGACTGCCTTTAGAATAAGATTCGGTCTCTACGAGTATCAGGTCATGCCGTTTGGGCTCTGTAATGCACCCGCCGCCTTCCAGCACTTCCTAGATGAAGTTTTGCGTGGATATCTGGAAATTTGTACTATGGTCTATATTGGCGACATCTTCATTTATTCCCGCAGCATAGAGGAACATCAGGAACATGTAAAGGCTGTCTTACAGCATCTGTGAGAACACCAACTCTACCCAAAACTAGAAAAGTGTGCATTTCATCAAACCACTATAGAGTTCCTGGGCTTCATTATATCGCCAGAAGGTGTGACTATGGACCCAAAGAAGGTTTGAGACATCACAGAGTGCTCTTCGCTTACATCAGTAAAAGAGATACAAACAGTGCTGGGCTTCACCAATTTTTATCGGCGATTCATTGATGGATTTGCAAAAAAAGTACAGCCATTACCCATTTACTTAAAAAGGGAGTAGCCTTTCGGTGGGATGCAGCAGCAGAAGCAGGTTTCCAAGCCTTGAAGACCGGATTCACCACTGCCCCGTACTACTTCTTCCAGATCCTACTTGTCCTTACATTGTGAAAATGGATGCCTCTAGCTACGCCCTTGGAGTGGTTTTGTCCCAAGGGACGATTCCGGGCAACTACACCCCGTGGCCTACTATTCACGTTCCTTGTTACCTGCAGAACAGAATTACGTGATAGCCTATAGGGAACTTCTGGCCATCAAGGTAGCGTTTGACGAATGGTGCCACTACCTGATGGGTGCCCGACATACCATAACCATACTAACGGACCATAGTAACCTACAATTTTATAAGTCTGCCAAAGCCTTAAGCCCTCAGAAACTGCGATGGGCTATGCATTTCGCCAAGTATGACTTTGTGGTAACGTATCGCCCGGGTACAGACAACAAGAAAGCTGATACACTATTCGTTATCCAGAACCAGATCTCAAGTCAGTCAAGGAAGAGGAGCCAAAGCGGATAGTGCCACCTGCAAGTATTATAGGCAGCATCACAGTAGACAACGTGTTCTATAGTATTCAAAAGGCAATGACAGCTCAGGAATTAGTTCAATGGAATGACCCAAGAAAAAAGCAAACAGTAAAGGACAGACTCTACTTTTATGGTACAACCCTGTATCTTCCTACCCCAACAATCCATCAACAAGCCATTAAGTGGTGTCACGATTCCCCTTTCGTGGGTCATCCAGGAGTCGCTAAGACCCGTGAATTAATAATGCGCCATTTCTGGTGGCCTTGAATGAAACAGGACGTTTAACAGTATGTGCAAACGTGTGAATGCTGTCTAAGAAACAAATCAGATCATCAAAGACCTGCTGGCATGTTACAACCCTTGCCCACACCCCCAGTACCCTGGCATACCATATCCTTAGACTTAATAGTAGAACTACCAACAAGCCATGGCCTCACCACCATAGTGTTGGTGATAGACTCCTTAAGTAAGCTGGCAGATTGTATACCTTGTAAAGGGGTTCCAACGGCAAAAGAATTAGAAGAACTTTTCCTCCACAACAGTGTGTGCCTTCACAGCATTCCTCAACACATGATTTAAGACTGGGGCTCACAATTCACATCCCGTTTCTGGCAAGCTTTCTGTGATTCAATGGTTATTAATGTGTGACTATCCACCAGTTTCCACCCTGAAACGGATGGGAAAACTGAGCGGGTGAACCAAACACTTGAGCAATGCCTATGATGCATGATATATGACAATGATTCCTCTTGAGCATCTATGCTCTGGTTAACTGATTTAGCATACAATAATGATGTGCACTCTTCTACTAAAGTAACGCCATTCTATGGCACCTATGGCTAACACCCACGGTTCCAGCCAGTACCTTACACAGTTATAGACACAGTACCCGCTGCTCAGGCACATAAAAAACATTTAGTAGATGTGTGGCACATCATTCACACAAACTTAGAAAGAGCTAAGCGAGTTTACAAAACATATGCTGCTAAAAAAAGACAACCAAGTCCACAGTATAAGATTGTTGACAATGTATGGTTAGCCACATGCAACCTTCACTGCAAGACCCAAGAAAATTCCAACCAAGGTTTGGAGGGCCTTTTTCAATTGAAAAAATCATAAACCCAGTAGCAATTCACTTAACCTTATCACCCCAAATGCGAGTACATCCCGTTTTTCATGTGTCTTTACTAAAACCGGCCCCAGCATCCATCTGCCTAAAGAAACCCCAACTCATAATGGTACATGGAGGTACTGAGTTTGAGGTAAAAAACATACTTGATTCACATGTCCGGCATGTGGTATTGTATGATCTAGTGGATTGGTAGGGATATGGCCCTGCAGAACGTTAATGGGAACCTGCTGCAAATGTTCATTCTTCTCGCCTAATACATATGTTCCATCTGAATCATCCCTCTAAACCACAACCTGTTGGGAGGGGGAGTACTGTCAAGAACTCACAGGTAGTAGGGGTAAGCATGAAGCGCCAAGTTGCCAATGATAATATGGAACAATTGTGTGGTCACAGTAAAGAAAGGGTTAAACACCTTTATTTTCCGACATTACTTTGTGTCTCATGTAGGCAGATGGCTTGGAGTGGGCTAGATGGACTGAAAGCCCTCTGGAGCATGAAAGGAAACATAGGGTCTTCATTTCCCAGAAGGCTTGCATGCCCATGAGCCTCTTCGTTCCATCAGGACAACGCCCAATCAATCGCGTATGCGTGCAGCATGCACAGAGACCTTTGCTTGTGCTACAGATCTTTGAAGAGCAAATACATGTCCCAGAGGGCTCCTGGAGGCTGCCCACTGCGGGGCCAGTTCCTGCCTTCGAACACTGCAGGACCCACTCGAGACATCAGATAAGTGCACTAACGTTTTAGAAGCGCGAACACCAGCAGTGTTCAGACGCCTTTTGGAATATTGCATGCAGGGTGCTCATTGTCAGCTAGACTTTGAAATCCCCAGTAGTACTCAAGTCAGGGCACTAGCACCATTAACCATTTATGTCGTATAGATTCTGAAGTCCCCAGTAGTACTCGAGTCGGGGCACCGGTACCATTAATCCATTATGTTGCATGCCATAGACAGCTGGAAATGAGGTTGTGAAACCAAAGACTTCTATCATGTGATCCCACAACGCTCGCTCATTAATGTTTTGATTTCATTGTAGCAGCTCTCACAGCACGGCTAGAACATTGGTCGGTTTATGGCAGAATCAAATTGCACGACATTGGGCTAAGGCTAAGTGCCTTCATCTTGTTTCAGTTTCTTGAAGTACATGTATGGTTGTGTCTTTCAACAACCAAAGGGTAATGCATGATGTATGTAACTGTTGGGTATGTTCAGATAATACTCACTGTAAAGACAATTGGTGTGCAGGTTGTGGAAAGTAACAATCAGTGCCAAATGGGCAAAGTGAAAGGGTTAGGGGTGCACCAAAGTGTTTGAGGCACAACATAGAGACTTAGCTAGGCAGGGGTTTGATAACCAAGTTTATGTGTGTGTATGTATGTGAAGGAGTGTGGGCAGAGCTCCAGCTGCTTCAGGAACACCAGGAGGGGTATCACAGCAAATTCCTCCCTAACATCCCCTTACTCATCCATTACCTCTTCCTACCCCACTACCCGGTTTCCCTAACTCCCCCCACCTATCCATATCAACGGAGCCTAATCCTCTTTCTCCGGCGGGTCACGGAAGCCTGTGTTGTACACACTCCAGGCCCCAAGACTCAATGGGGAGGCAGATGTACGTGCTACCTCTGTGCAAGACCGCAACCTTGACAAAGGGTGTCTATGTGCCCCTTGGAACTACTATCCACATTACCATTGATTACTTACAAGCCCCTCATACCAGAACAGCAGAGCATAGGAGTGGATGAGGCCACAACGAACACCGGCAAGGAGAATCCTTGATCCTACAGGCCCCAGCTATAGACATAAAGACAAAAGTACCATTGAATCTTAGAGGGACCCAAAACATTTGTGGAAAGGAGGCGGCCTGACCAAACCTTCTACAAAGGAAATGCCGGTCAAACAAAAAGCGGGGTACAATGTTTCTTTCCCCATTTTCCAGATAAAGGAAAAGCGTAAACGGCCGGAAATTACCTCCAAAATTGAATCACTTGTTGGGCAAGCTGAAAACTGTGTCAATTAACAATCTGAAGAGGAGATCTAATGGCTCCTTGGTTTTCTTAATGAATCTTAGCATGCCTCCCTTGAATGTCATCACGAATAGCAGAGGGAGCTTCTCAAGGATATGGGGGCAGCATAAGCCTAAGGAGGAGCCCAAATCTAGCAAAACAGTGGCTCTTTTTTCACCATTGACTGAAGATCCGTCATGTTCCTGACAACGTACTGGGGGCAGACCACCATCCCCCACATGGACCTTGATGGCCTCCCCGTCCCCTCAGAGACTCACTTGGAGCCAGATCTGGCGCCTGCGGTGCCAGGCTCATACATAAAGCAGAAGTCTGATGATGAACTGGACCTGGCATTGCACTTGGGGCAATATGGATGCCCCCACATAACTCAGTTACATGAACTGAGTTATGCGGTCTAGCCTTTTGGGTGTTGTCTGACCTAGGGATGCCTGGGATACCTGGAGGATATAAAAACCACACCCGGCAGAGAAACATGCTTTGCGTTACTCTGCACCTGCAGCATGACACTCACTCTGTTCGGATCGGTCTCCTGTAGGCCTTTGCCTTTCCTCCGCATCCCGCGCACCTGAAAGAACAAGGACAGCATTAATATCATACTTATCGTACCGCAAAGAACTTGCTTCCATCCAACGTTCTTCCGATCCAGCGAACAGCATTTCGGCAGCATCATCTTCATTCCGGAACGCTGCAACCTGCAAGGGAAAGGAACGAGAGAGAAAGAACATTAGTAAGCACTCTCGTATTCGGATTCCTTAAAAACAGCAAGAATAGTCAAACGCTTACCTGAAACTGAGTCGCTCTTGGTAACTTCAGCTCCGGAGCACGCCATCGATCTACAAGGGAAAACACAACACATGTTAGCACACAAAGGACATTAAGGCGCTGCACTTTGCGCTTTACTTACTGCAACTTATTCTCTCACCGGCAGCCGTGTTGGGACATTGCAGTAGCCTGTAAGGCAAAGAGAGACATAGGTCAGCATAAAGACAAGTGAACAGCGCCGCACATTACGCATTCACTCAACATTCAGCGCTCAACTTCCTCAAGCAGCACGAAACCATCCGGATCCCTTTACCAGCACCTAGAGAAGAAGGGGAGATATCATTAAGGAGTGCAAGAGACAAGAAAAGGACAATTCCACAAGAACCCACAACCTACCTTATCGGGCTGGAGTCATAGCAAGCCCAAACTCATTGGAGGGGCTGCACCAGTGGAGCAACTAGGTTGCGCAGCGCCCACCTCAACCAACGCACCCCTGCGCCAAAGAGCAGGACGGAGAGCACCCTATACAAGAGAACAAGGTGAGGAGAGGACAGAGGGGAAGGTTTGATCCTCAAGGGGAGTGGGAGTCAAACGACTTGAGACTATTCAGCTAAAACTAAATATCCTGTATTCCAGACCCAGGCCCCAGTTGAACGGATCCCAGAGACCGGTTTGAGATCGTGGTTGGTCCGAGCAGGCTGAGTGGCGTCCCCATGGATATCAGGTGAGCGTTAGATGAGGTGACCTCAATCTGTCCCTTTGGGTTCATGATGCCTCATCTACAAAAATGGATAGCAACCACTAGCAGAGCAGACCCTAGACAAACAGGGATCAAAAAAGTTAGTCATGGACACCCCTCTATGAGAACAAACACAGCATAAATGGCCTGTTCTATGGGATGGTACCCACTCTAGAATCTGCAGCCACATTGTAGCTCACTGTACCTTTCACAGATGGGAAATATCCATTTGCATATCAGTCTTTGTCCCACCCACATGGGCAGTCCAGCACCGAAAAGCTATGGCAATTACGCTCTGAACAAGAGTACCAACAGCAACCCCATACACGTGTTTCAGCCTTGTTGGGCATCATCACTGAGGTGGAGCTGTGCCTCTGTCAGCACAGTGAGCAAGGGGTCCACACCTGGATGACCCTAGGACACTTAGGGTGACTAAACCTAAGGCCCTTGAAAAAAATCGAAAAATGTAGTCATGGGCGCTCCTCTATGAGAACGAACACCGCAAAAGTGGCCTGAGTACCAACTGCAACCCCATAGACAAACAGGGTTCACAAAGGGTGTGGGGACAGATTTGAATTTGTTTCTCTTAAACATCTGTAAGGGAAAATCAATGGAAAAGTGACGGAAATGTATGTGGCCTTATTGACTTTAAAAAGGCATTTGACAGTGTAGACAGGGAGTTGTACTGAGCCCCTGCTAGCTGCTGTTAGATCATTCTACACAGGTACTAACGTCAGAATTAGGCTTATTGCACAAGGGCTTCTATCGGATCCTATTGCCATGAAAAGGGGGCTGAAACAAGGGTGTCTGATTGTACCAAACTTTTTCAACCTGTTTCTGTCAGACCTACCCGTCGCTTTGGACGGGGTGAATGCCTTTTCCCCTAAAATCTGCACACACAAGATCGGTAGATTACTATTTGCTGATGAGCTTGTTCTTCTGGACCAGACCCCTATTGGACTCCACAGCTTGAATTCCCTGCTCGCGCACATGAGGGAGAATGGTCTAGAAATTAACCTAGCGAAAACCAAAATTATGACATTTGGCAATCACTTTAAGAAGGGTGGCTCTGGAAACAAATGGTTTTTGGAAGGGACCCCATTAATAGAAACCCAGTCATTGATTTACATGGGTGCTCTTTTTAACGCAACCCTGACACGGGCTTGTAGAACAATAATACAGAATCAATGGTTTCCTAACGTTAGAACTCCCCTGTCCACTGCACACCTTGTGCTGTAAATACAGCCAACAATTGTATAAAAATGTTCAAATATCAGTCAAACATGGAAACAATTGAATAATTCACACTAGAATCCTCAGAAAGTGTACACGCTTCTTTTATTTGTGTAGCACAGAGTCCAATCCGTATCGAGAGAAACCCCCCTTCTTCAGTAACAAAACTGTTTTTACAGTAGGTAATCATGCAATGAATGTTGATAAAGTAAATGTTTTCCAATGGTACAACCACATTTACATACAGAAAACATTTCTCCTGCCAAACAATAGATATAGCTGCATGCAACCACATTAGCCAATGTCACAGTCGTAAATGAATGAGTTACCAATGTGCACTCATTAAAACCTGTGGATAAAATAACCTATCCTAAGCAAACATGTCAACAGTGTATGACCCATGCATAGAGAGTACCAAACAATCGAAAACCACTTATTTTGAAAAAACAGTATCACCAGTGTGTTAATCCGAAACCAACCCCTCTGTAGTGAAGAAATAATAACTGTATGTAAAATAAGAGGACAGAGAGAAAAAGGTCTATCAACTGCATTGATCGCATGCAAGTGACAAACCTCAAAAGTAAAATAGAATACATCCAGGGCGGCATAACCGACAAATGAAGTGGCACCTATCTAGATAAAATAAAACCATTGCCATTTCATTTCCTGAGTCTTGTTCTCTTCTATCTGCCGGTTCCGCTCCCCAAGCCCTTTTATTTTTAGCTATTCACCACAGCCTGCCCCAATGCTATGCCACCCCTCCCATCCAGAGTCCCTTGCGCCTTTGTCATGTAATCTGACATAGCCCACGTCCACCCACTAACCCCGCCTTCCTGCTCGCTTCTGGGTAGCATCCATTCCCTCACCATTCAGCTGCCCAAATTCCAGCCAAGGGAATAGTAAAGGGGCAAAATCCCTTTACTATTTCCAGGTTGGCCATCTGTTTTGTTGTCTTTTTTAGGGAAATCGGGCCCACACAATATGCATGGAGCCCATCTTCCAAAAATAAACTACTTTCAAGGCATTTGCCCCCCTGTGGGTACCTCAGAGTGCAAATAGCAATCTCCCCTCATTCGGGGCAGACAGGTCCAGTAACGGCCCTGAGCCTCACTGATGCCTGAGAGAAGGCTATTGTTGACAGGCCATTTAAAGCCCTCTTTGCCCCTAAAAACAAACGGGCATGATCACAGTATTAGCTTACAGGGCTCATTCGAAAGGATTCAGATAGCTATAGGGAGACAAATGACGTTTACAGTATACATGTTCAAGAAATATAGAACCACTCAGCAAAGCCCTATAAACTCACTGGCGTAACAGGGGCCCCCGCAGCCCCCGCGGTGCGGGGGGGCCCGCGGTGTGGGGAGCCCCACCAGCACATGGCTGGGAGGGGGCCCCAGTAAAAAAAAATATATATATTTTTTTCTAAAAAAAAAAAAAGTTTCTTTTGAAATTCACTCTGCATTCATAAAGAACATTTCTGTCAGAAATAATTTCTTTATGAAGGCAGAGTGACTACAAAAAGAAACTTTCTTTTTGAAGTCTGAGGGCCCCCGTACCCCATGACATGGAAGACCCTAGGCTGGAGGCCTCCATGTCATGGGGTGAGGGGGGGGGGAACCCTATGCCTTCAAAAAGAAATTGTTTGTTTTTGAAGCCACTCAGCCGTCATAAAGAAATTATTTTGATTATGGTTCGGTCCTTAACTGAAACAATTTCTTAATGAAGTTATAGTGAATTAAAAAAGAAACAATGGGGCTCATTCTGACCATGCCGGTCCGGAAACAACGGTGCTGGTAAGCTTACAGGCACTGTTGTTTCCGGACCGGCATATTACAGGTCTGCCTGGTGGGGCTGCCGTGCCCGACAGGTCTGACCCTGCCAGGCACAGCAGCCACGGTAGGCAGACCTGTCAAGGAAGCACCGGCACCGTTAACAATGGTGCAGGTGCTTCTGTGTCCCCATTCCCGTAGAGTCTGGGGTTTAACGAAATTACCGGCACCTGATTTCCCAGCCGCCGGACTTGAAATAGCACGGTGGCACCGGGAAGTCAGGCCATAGTAATTTTTTATGGGTCTGGCGGCAACCCGCCGGTAGCACCGGCACGGTTACCGCTGGACCCGTAATGAGCCCCAATTTCTTTTTTAAGTAATAGGCCCCCCCTCAACTCCATGAGGTGTGCGTGTATGAGTCTATGGTGAAAGGGTGCACACTCAAATGTATAGCCGGCTGCCTGTGTGTGTATGGTGAAAGGGTGCACACTTAAATGTATGGGTGGCTGTGGGGGTGTGCCTGCATGGTGAAAGGGTGCACACATAAATGTATAGGTGGCTACCTGTGTGAGTGTATGGTGAAAGGGTGCACACTTAAATGTGTGGATGACTGGGTGTGTATAAGGTGAATGGTGTGTGTGCTTGTGTGCAGGGGCACAAGAAAACCTTCATTTCGGGGGGGCTAACCCTTCAAATGTTGGGAGAGGCGCTAACTTCACATGCGGTGGGGAGGGGGAAACTTATTTGTGTGGGCGCATCCAAATTATTTACGCATTTTAATGAGACTATTCTAGTGCAGATTCAATGTTACAAGCAGTTTACTCTCTCCTATAAGTCTCCTGTTCCCTCTCTACCCTTCCAATCACTCCCCTGGCATGCAAGTACTAAACCCACATCACGATTTCAATCGCCTAAACAATGTGGAATTTGAATGCAGGTACTAACAGTGAAATGCTTTACGTTGGTAATTGCTGGGTTCTTGTTAACAGCAAAAACCAGGTGCCGTTTAAAATCTGTGTCCTGTTCGGTCTGGCAACTGCTCTAAAGGTTAGTCAAGTTGAGTCAATATAGCCCAAAATGTCAGGGGGGGTAGTGCTGAAGCCCAGTCAACTCAATGGTGTTGCGCTACTACTTGTGTTTAATGCCTTGCTTACTCCTAGCCCTATTCTTCCTCGTCCCAGTACTTATATACGAGGCAGTACGTGTGTTTGAGGCACTCTGCCTCATACAAAAGTACTGGGAAGAGGTAGAGGTACATGGAGGTAATGCCTGATTTAGCTACCTGTAATCTTCATCACTCCTAGTCCCACTGTTCCTCATCCTAGTACTTACCTATGAGGCAAGGAGCCTCATACGAAAGCTCTGGGACAAGGAAGAGGGACGCAGAGGTAATTCTGGGCCAAGGAGCTGATTGTGGAGGTTGGGGTGGTGGGTGGGAGGGAGAGTGGATGTGTGGGGGGGCAGGATTGTGTGATAAATCATAATGGTTGTCCATGTCCAGGCTAAGCAGGCATGATATGTGGTATTAGTGGCTAGAGAGGCATTTTGATTTAGCCAGTCTAGTCATTCCTCAGTTTGGTATGACTTTCTTTTAACTGGACATTTCTGATAAAGTAGTCCTGCTAACTTTAATTACCTGGCTAGATTGGCATTTGGGTGCTGCCAGTCTAGCCATTTCTTACTGCGGCATTGTATATTTTTCTGGGCATCTGTGATAAAATGATATGATGTGATTCAAGTCATTTATAATGCGCCTGTACACAAGTGTACACAAGGGAGGGATGATAGAGGGAGGACAAGACAAACGATCTCACTAGGCCTTGTGTCATTGTGAGAACGAGAAGTGCAAGGGAAAAGGGAGCAGGGAAGTGCAAGTGAGAGGGGAGGGGAAAACAGGGCATCAATGCTCTCAGTAAGTGCAGCCAGGGCAGAGCAGCTATTGGTTGTGCAAGGAGAACAATGGACTGCAGGGTTACAGTTACAGCCCCTAAGTGCATGGTAGGCCCGGAGGCAGTGCAAGGGTGACCAATCAAGAAAGAGCCTGGACTCAGAGAGACTCTGAGGGTAGCCAAGCAGCCAGTCAGTACAGCAGACATGTAGGTCAGGTAGGTCAGCAGGGGGGGAGAGAGAGCGAAAGCAGCAGAGAAGAGGAAAGCTTTTAGCTGCTTCCGAAACTTCAGGTTGTCCGCCTCAAGTTTGAGAGGGGCAGGGAGGCCATTCCAGTTGGAGGCACCAGCAGAGGAGAGAGGTCTACCCCCACTCTCTGCCTGGAGAAATGTCTAAGCCTTAGAGAGTTGGAGGTAGCTGAGTGAAGGGTTAGAGAAAGAAGGTATTTTGGAAGAGAGCATTGGATTTAGTGTTGGCACTGGCCCCAGAAAGCCTTGTGGGCAATGCAAAGGTTCTTGAACTTGATCCTTGCAGCCAGTGGAGAGATTTCAGGGCTGGAGAAATACAATCCCAGGGCTTGAGGCCAAGGCTAAGTCTTGCAGTCCTGTTCTGGATTTTTTGCAGATGAAGGAGACTAGAGGATGACAGATTGAGAAAGTGGCTGTTGCAGTAGTCCAGCTTAGAGACAGTGAGCTTCTGGTGGAGAGTGAGAAAGGGAAGAGTCCCTTTGAGGAGGAGCAGCTGGTAGTGGGACTTCTTGGTGATGTCCGAGATGTTAGGAGAGAAAGAGAGTGTGGCGTTGAAGATGACACCAAGGTTTTTTGCCTCGCAGGAAGGCAAAGGAAGAGGGCCCAAGGTGGTCTGCTATAGTGAGAGAGGAAACACAGTGGCAAGGGTCCCAATGAGAAGGATCTCTGTCTTACTGGCATTAAGGCAGAGATTGTTGGAGGCGCACCAATCCTGAATCGTGGATAGACAGTCAGGAATGAGCAAGAGAGGAGAGGAGGATGAGGGGAGCCTGAAGGAAAGCTGAGTCATCCGCACAACACTGAAAGTTAGAGGATAAGGTAGAGATCAGGGAGGCCAAAGTGGCCAAGTAGAGGTTGAAAAACCAGCGTGAGAGGATAGAGCCCTGGGGAATGCCACAGGTAGAGAGAGGTCGCGGAGAGAATGGGACCACGATCGACCTGGGAGCGGAGTGGCGGTCCAAGTGGAAGTAGGTCAGTCACTCTAGGGTCTGATCTGTGATGCCCAGGTTCTCACAGAGTCGATTGATCAGGATGGCGATGTTGACCCTGTCGAAAGCAGAGGAAAGATGAAGGATGAGAATAGAAGGAATGCTGGAATCAAGGTTAGAGAGCAGCACAGGTGTTAAGGAGAGCAGTTTCCATGCCTCTGGCAGCTCTGAAGCCAGACTGATGGTCATGGAGACAACCAACAGATTCAGTGTGGAGAGTAAGCTGGGAGATGGCAAGCTTTTCCAAGAGTTTGCTCAGGAAAGGTGGAGATTGAGCGATAGTTTTCCAGCAGGTAGGATCAGCAGACTGCTTCTTGGGGAGTGGGTGCACAAGGGAGTGCTCAAAGGGAGAGGGGAACATTGCAGTGGCGAAAGAGTGATTACAGAAATCGGCCAAGGCTGGAGCGAGGGTGTCAATATGGGCTTTGATGGTTCTGGAGGAGCAGCGGAGCACCTGTTTGGACGACACTTTCATAGATCGGACTTGTCTAGAAACCTCGTCAGGTGTTGTCAGAGAGAAAGAGGAAAAAGGAGGAGGAGAGAAGAGATGGCCAAAATGGGCCGAGAGAGGAAGAGGACATAGAGGACAGGATGTCCTGAGATTTAGCAGAGAAATGATAGGCCAGAGCTGTACAGAGGGCATGGGAGGGAACAGAAGAGGTATAGACCACAACAGGATTGACCAGTTCCTTGCAGATTTTAAAGAGTTTGGCCGTGTTGTTCGAGGCCATGGAGACACATGCTTTATTGTGTGCTCTCTTCTTGATGAGTGTTATTGCTTTGACTGGCATTTTGCTGAAAACAGTCTAGGTATGTCTTAATGTGGCCTGGCATTCTGTACTATATTGTTATTACGTGTTTACACTGGTCTACATTGTCCTGCCAGTTGGAAGCATTAATGTTCCTGTGCACTGTTGGTGACTTGCATGTATTGGATTGTGTTACCCTACAAAACAATTGCAAACACTCTGGCTTTATAGCCAATTTATCTCAGAAAGTGTGCTGTATATTGCATTAAAACACATATTTATATATTTTTCCTAGTGCAGTGTGCGGCATACCCCTTCAGCAGCACGTTCATGCGTATTGTGCAAGCGTGACAGTCTAGGCCGGCCCAGAGTGTGGCGCAACCTGTGATTTGTTGCCGAGTTGGGGGGCCCCCTCAGCATGGCTCGCAGGGGGGCCCCCACATTTTGTGTTACGCCACTGACTGTGTTATGGGCATAACGTGGGTGGGCTGCCAGCTGAACACGTTCTACGCATTTCTAGAGTGAAGTCTGTGCCAGTGGCCATGTATGATGCAGCAGCCTGAGGGTACCAGTACTTTTGCCCATTCAAAGGAAGAGTATTGATTTCTTAGAAGATTTATGATGGTGAATGAGGGCTTCCCGGCTATAAAATCCAACAAGAATGTAGTACGACGTGCGTCTCAGATTCCTTTCAACTTCAACCTCTGCCGTATTGGCTATGGCTATGGGGGAATCCAGCGTTGCCACTGATGAGGTCTCTAATTTATGATACTTTGGACTCAGATGTACTACATGAATTAGAATGGCTAAATTATATACGAGCAACTTTTTCCCAGCTTGGCTTGCTGGACTATTTTTATTGCAAAACAAGTGGGTGGGGACAAGGCTAGAGAGATTGCAACTAAAAGCTTCATAGAATTCAAACAAACTGAAAGAGAAGCTAGCAAATCCTATAAAAAGTATCCTGCTTAGTAGAAAGGAAGATTTGGATCCGTCAAACTATGTGACATGGTTTAATGAACACAGGAAGAGGGCAGTTTTCTTTCGTCTGAGGTCCAACCTACTTTTACCAAAAGGTAATCTACAGGTTAAAAGAATGCAAGGCTTGAATAACTGTTTTTGCAATCAACACGATGTGGGTGATTTGTTGTAATTTTTGGTATTATGTGCTTTCTACGTGAAGCTGTGGTGCAAATATATTTGTCCATTAATTAGAGACCGGGGTATAAGTAGCGCAAGTTCAGCTTTTAACATGGTTTTATCCCCCCTAGATGTCAACTGTGACCTAAAAAATGTACATTTATGTTGAGCAAGCTTTGGAACGGAGAGTGCTTTTATCATAACACATGTACGTTTATTCTGCTATTTATATGTTTGCTTTTCTTAATATATTGAGTTCTGTAATATTTGTACTGTTATGATTTTATTGTGATTTTATGGGCATTGCCCGAAATAAAGTCGTACTTACTTTCTATAAAGAGGCTCATACATTTCCTAGGAGGCTGAAGAACTTCCCGGAGGCCCAGTCCAGGGCTTCACTCCCAATGAAGCCAGAGTTCAACCCCCCTTTTTTATGGAAACGGGTTATGTGTGGCTTTTTGGGGCATAGAGAAGTAGAATCGCTGTTTTCCTGTTTGCTTGTGCATGGTTCGAGCAGATGCAGGCTCAAGGTGACACCCTGGCAAAATGTGCACATGTCCTTAGAACATTTTGGACAAAAGGGTGCACGACTGTCACTGCATAACGAAGGTCAGACTTTTGGCTTACCTCTCCCAGAGGCATTCTGTTAGTCACTATGCAACACTCGCCTTTCAAAGAGTCCATTCTTGGCCTATCTACTCTCGCCCAAAAGTCTTGGCAGTCCCAGAATTACTGTTGAGGATTTTGTTATGTGAGAGAAATGACACATACTTTGAAACCACCATGCAGTTATGCACTACATTTTGGAATATTCTATACTAAACTTAATCTTAAGTAGATTCTCCCGTATGTACAGTCACCCTTAAGCTTACTCTTAACGTTCAGCACAATGTTTTCATGTTACAGATTTATTGGAGGATCGTGCCCTCAAACATTCATTAGCATTACCCCTCTCTATCTTACTTAATTTCTAAAGGCATTCCATTTTTGTTATGTATTTGTTAGCCCGATTTTCTCATCGTCCACTCTGTTGTCAATGTGTTCCCTTTCCTCGCAGGTCTCGAAACACCCTTGGCGGGGAAACAGTACCCCACTTTTCCTAGCAACAGTGGTTATTTCGTGCATTAGAAAAAAACGTTCCAACATAGCATAATGAAAACAATGAATGTGTTGTCAAAAGAAAATTGAACATTTAGTAAGTTTTTCAGGGAATCAACAAATCGGAAATTCTGACATAAACCCAATCATGGTTGTTGTTATTATACGTTTTGTGTTGTTGTTGGTATATATGCTACCCAGATCACCATTTCCTTTGCCTGTATGTCCTTGTTCGAGCAAATTCATTTGTGTTTTAAGGCCACTCAGGTCTACACACGTCCGGTTTTCAAAGGCTGAATATGGCTTAGGTTTTCAGGATATACAACATGCATTTTTATACGACGAATCTGCATACAATGCATGCAAATGGAAATGTATTTGCATAGTCATTGTTTATTTTGAAACCCTGATAAAAGTGTTTAGACCCGAGGGGCAGAGTTGACTCGTGAGCGGTGTAGGGCAAGTGACCTGGTCATTGTTTCACGGTCATGCTACCAGTGTTGCTGATTCCACGATGGCAATTGGTTCTGTGGGAGTGGGGCGGGTGCATGGGACAGTTAGTGGGAGGGATGAATGTGAGGCAGGATTCGAGGAATAGACATAAATAAAGATGTGGGTGGCGGGGGGAAAAATCACAAAAGTGGCAGGACTCACAGGGGTTCTCCTCGTGAAAGGGCACCCGGGATCACACCAAAGGGACTCCTGAACTCCCCTATTGGTGTAGCAGATTAGAACAGCCCTATGCGGCCTGGAAGACCAACTCTGGGGTAGCAAGAAAAACAAAAGAAAACAAATATGAGAAAAGTAATGATGAGGGGTGTGAGAATTGGTGGTGACTTACAGGACAGTAGAGTAGCAGGGCCAGAGATGAACATGAGGGGCAGGCACTGAGGAACATGAGTAGGAGATGGCAGCCAAGCCTCTGGGGGATTCATGTCTGTGAAAAGGTGAGCCATGAAATGATGAAAACCATGACTTTACTGCTGCTTGAAATGTTTGAAGTTTTAACCACAGATCCATTGAAGTGGCTAATCGCTGAGAGGGTTGCTACATTCATACATTGAAGGGGATATGGGTTGAGGGAGTTGATCCACTGAAGGGGCTGAGCACTGAAGGTGTGGACCCATTGATGCGACTGGGCGCTGAGGCTATGAATCTATTCAAGGGGCTAAGAACTATAGGTGTGACATTACTGTACACAGTTTATACAGTGGCGTAACACAAAATGTGGGGGCCCCCCTGCGAGCCATGCTGAGGGGGCCCCCCAACTCGGCAACAAATCACGGGTTGCGCCACACTCTGGGCCGGCCTAGACTGTCACGCTTGCACAATACGCATGAACGTGCTGCTGAAGGGGTATGCCGCACACTGCACTAGGAAAAATATATAAATATGTGTTTTAATGCAATATACAGCACACTTTCTGAGATAAATTGGCTATAAAGCCAGAGTGTTTGCAATTGTTTTGTAGGGTAACACAATCCAATACATGCAAGTCACCAACAGTGCACAGGAACATTAATGCTTCCAACAGGCAGGACAATGTAGACCAGTGTAAACACGTAATAACAATATAGTACAGAATGCCAGGCCACATTAAGACATACCTAGACTGTTTTCAGCAAAATGCCAGTCAAAGCAATAACACTCATCAAGAAGAGAGCACACAATAAAGCATGTGTCTCCATGGCCTCGAACAACACGGCCAAACTCTTTAAAATCTGCAAGGAACTGGTCAATCCTGTTGTGGTCTATACCTCTTCTGTTCCCTCCCATGCCCTCTGTACAGCTCTGGCCTCTCATTTCTCTGCTAAATCTCAGGACATCCTGTCCTCTATGTCCTCTTCCTCTCTCGGCCCATTTTGGCCATCTCTTCTCTCCTCCTCCTTTTTCCTCTTTCTCTCTGACAACACCTGACGAGGTTTCTAGACAAGTCCGATCTATGAAAGTGTCGTCCAAACAGGTGCTCCGCTGCTCCTCCAGAACCATCAAAGCCCATATTGACACCCTCGCTCCAGCCTTGGCCGATTTCTGTAATCACTCTTTCGCCACTGCAATGTTCCCCTCTCCCTTTGAGCACTCCCTTGTGCACCCACTCCCCAAGAAGCAGTCTGCTGATCCTACCTGCTGGAAAACTATCGCTCAATCTCCACCTTTCCTGAGCAAACTCTTGGAAAAGCTTGCCATCTCCCAGCTTACTCTCCACACTAAATCTGTTGGTTGTCTCCATGACCATCAGTCTGGCTTCAGAGCTGCCAGAGGCATGGAAACTGCTCTCCTTAACACCTGTGCTGCTCTCTAACCTTGATTCCAGCATTCCTTCTATTCTCATCCTTCATCTTTCCTCTGCTTTCGACAGGGTCAACATCGCCATCCTGATCAATCGACTCTGTGAGAACCTGGGCATCACAGATCAGACCCTAGAGTGACTGACCTACTTCCACTTGGACCGCCACTCCGCTCCCAGGTCGATCGTGGTCCCATTCTCTCCGCGACCTCTCTCTACCTGTGGCATTCCCCAGGGCTCTATCCTCTCACGCTGGTTTTTCAACCTCTACTTGGCCACTTTGGCCTCCCTGATCTCTACCTTATCCTCTAACTTTCAGTGTTGTGCGGATGACTCAGCTTTCCTTCAGGCTCCCCTCATCCTCCTCTCCTCTCTTGCTCATTCCTGACTGTCTATCCACGATTCAGGATTGGTGCGCCTCCAACAATCTCTGCCTTAATGCCAGTAAGACAGAGATCCTTCTCATTGGGACCCTTGCCACTGTGTTTCCTCTCTCACTATAGCAGACCACCTTGGGCCCTCTTCCTTTGCCTTCCTGCGAGGCAAAAAACCTTGGTGTCATCTTCAACGCCACACTCTCTTTCTCTCCTAACATCTCGGACATCACCAAGAAGTCCCACTACCAGCTGCTCCTCCTCAAAGGGACTCTTCCCTTTCTCACCCTCCACCAGAAGCTCACTGTCTCTAAGCTGGACTACTGCAACAGCCACTTTCTCAATCTGTCATCCTCTAGTCTCCTTCATCTGCAAAAAATCCAGAACAGGACTGCAAGACTTAGCCTTGGCCTCAAGCCCTGGGATTGTATTTCTCCAGCCCTGAAATCTCTCCACTGGCTGCAAGGATCAAGTTCAAGAACCTTTGCATTGCCCACAAGGCTTTCTGGGGCCAGTGCCAACACTAAATCCAATGCTCTCTTCCAAAATACCTTCTTTCTCTAACCCTTCACTCAGCTACCTCCAACTCTCTAAGGCTTAGACATTTCTCCAGGCAGAGAGTGGGGGTAGACCTCTCTCCTCTGCTGGTGCCTCCAACTGGAATGGCCTCCCTGCCCCTCTCAAACTTGAGGCGGACAACCTGAAGTTTCGGAAGCAGCTAAAAGCTTTCCTCTTCTCTGCTGCTTTCGGTCTCTCTCCCCCCCTGCTGACCTACCTGACCTACATGTCTGCTGTACTGACTGGCTGCTTGGCTACCCTCAGAGTCTCTCTGAGTCCAGGCTCTTTCTTGATTGGTCACCCTTGCACTGCCTCCGGGCCTACCATGCACTTAGGGGCTGTAACTGTAACCCTGCAGTCCATTGTTCTCCTTGCACAACCAATAGCTGCTCTGCCCTGGCTGCACTTACTGAGAGCATTGCTGCCCTGTTTTCCCCTCCCCTCTCACTTGCACTTCCCTGCTCCCTTTTCCCTTGCACTTCTCGTTCTCACAATGACACAAGGCCTAGTGAGATCGTTTGTCTTGTCCTCCCTCTATCATCCCTCCCTTGTGTACACTTGTGTACAGGCGCATTATAAATGACTTGAATCACATCATATCATTTTATCACAGATGCCCAGAAAAATATACAATGCCGCAGTAAGAAATGGCTAGACTGGCAGCACCCAAATGCCAATCTAGCCAGGTAATTAAAGTTAGCAGGACTACTTTATCAGAAATGTCCAGTTAAAAGAAAGTCATACCAAACTGAGGAATGACTAGACTGGCTAAATCAAAATGCCTCTCTAGCCACTAATACCACATATCATGCCTGCTTAGCCAGGACATGGACAACCATTATGATTAATCACACAATCCTGCCCCCCCACACATCCACTCTCCCTCCCACCCACCACCCCAACCTCCACAATCAGCTCCTTGGCCCAGAATTACCTCTGCGTCCCTCTTCCTTGTGCCAGAGCTTTCGTATGAGGCTCCTTGCCTCATAGGTAAGTACTAGGATGAGGAACAGTGGGACTAGGAGTGATGAAGATTACAGGTAGCTAAATCAGGCATTACCTCCATGTACCTCTACCTCTTCCCAGTACTTTTGTATGAGGCAGAGTGCCTCAAACACACGTACTGCCTCGTATATAAGTACTGGGACGAGGAAGAATAGGGCTAGGAGTAAGCAAGGCATTAAACACAAGTAGTAGCGCAACACCATTGAGTTGACTGGGCTTCAGCACTGCCCCCCCTGACATTTTGGGCTATATTGACTCAACTTGACTAACCTTTAGAGCAGTTGCCAGACCGAACAGGACACAGATTTTAAACGGCACCTGGTTTTTGCTGTTAACAAGAACCCAGCAATTACCAACGTAAAGCATTTCACTGTTAGTACCTGCATTCAAATTCCACATTGTTTAGGCGATTGAAATCGTGATGTGGGTTTAGTACTTGCATGCCAGGGGAGTGATTGGAAGGGTAGAGAGGGAACAGGAGACTTATAGGAGAGAGTTAACTGCTTGTAACATTGAATCTGCACTAGAATAGTCTCATTAAAATGCGTAAATAATTTGGATGCGCCCACACAAATAAGTTTCCCCCTCCCCACCGCATGTGAAGTTAGCGCCTCTCCCAACATTTGAAGGGTTAGCCCCCCCGAAATGAAGGTTTTCTTGTGCCCCTGCACACAAGCACACACACCATCACCTTATACACACCCAGTCATCCACACATTTAAGTGTGCACCCTTTCACCATACACTCACACAGGTAGCCACCTATACATTTATGTGTGCACCCTTTCACCATGCAGGCACACCCCCACAGCCACCCATACATTTAAGTGTGCACCCTTTCACCATACACACACAGGCAGCCGGCTATACATTTGAGTGTGCACCCTTTCACCATAGACTCATACACGCACACCTCATGGAGTTGAGGGGGGGCCTATTACTTAAAAAAGAAATTGGGACTTATTACGGGTCCAGCGGTAACCGTGCCGGTGCTACCGGCGGGTTGCCGCCAGACCCATAAAAAATTACTATGGCCTGACTTCCCGGTGCCACCGTGCTATTTCAAGTCCGGCGGCTGGGAAATCAGGTGCCGGTAATTTCGTTAAACCCCAGACTCTACGGGAATGGGGACACAGAAGCACCTGCACCATTGTTAACGGTGCCGGTGCTTCCGTGACAGGTCTGCCTACCGTGGCTGCTGTGCCTGGCAGGGTCAGACCTGTCGGGCACGGCAGCCCCACCAGGCAGACCTGTAATATGCCGGTCCGGAAACAACAGTGCCTGTAAGCTTACCAGCACCGTTGTTTCCGGACCGGCATGGTCAGAATGAGCCCCATTGTTTCTTTTTTAAGTCACTATAACTTCATTAAGAAATTGTTTCAGTTAAGGACCGAACCATAATCAAAATAATTTCTTTATGATGGCTGAGTGGCTTCAAAAACAAACAATTTCTTTTTGAAGGCATAGGGTTCCCCCCCCCACCCCATGACATGGAGGCCTCCAGCCTAGGGTCTTCCATGTCATGGGGTACGGGGGCCCTCAGACTTCAAAAAGAAAGTTTCTTTTTGTAGTCACTCTGCCTTCATAAAGAAATTATTTCTGACAGAAATGTTCTTTATGAATGCAGAGTGAATTTCAAAAGAAACTTTTTTTTTTTTTAGAAAAAAATATTGTTTTTTTTTTTTTTTACTGGGGCCCCCTCCCAGCCATGTGCTGGTGGGGCTCCCCACACCGCGGGCCCCCCCGCACCGCTGGGGCTGCGGGGGCCCCTGTTACGCCAGTGAACACAGTATAGAGCTGTTCATTTGGGCTCATTTGCCAGCCTGGGCTTCAATATGCAGATAGCATTTCAGAGTTTTTGAACATTTGACACCCAAATAATTAAAAGAACTAACCAATTGCAGAGCAGATCCATCAGCCAATATAGTTCTTGTTTTGCTTTTGGCAGTCCCAATGCACATTGCTTTAGATTTTGCAGCAATCATTTTCAAGTCTTTCGTAGACATATAATTACAGAAATAATTCACCAGTTGCTGGAGTGTCCTTCCAATTTTTCCAATAAGGACTGCGTTGTCTGTATACATTAACAATGGGAGACGCCTACCAGCTAACTTGGGTACACCACTTGACATATCATTCAAGGTGGCAGATAATGAATTAATATACAAATTAAAAAGCAACAGAGCCAGCACACATCCCTGTCTGACACCATGGCCCTCATTACGACCCTGGCGGAAATCGCGGTGCAAAATGCACCATGGAGCACGGCGGAAAGCTGCCGATAGCGCCATGGGGGTTGGCGGATTTTCCGCCCCATTCCGACCTTGGCGGGGCGGTAAATCCCCATCCCCCATTTTACCCTTCCCCATTCCCATTTTTGCCCCATAGGGTATAATGGGAGTGGGGAAGGCGTTAATTACGCCACCTCAAAATACGGTGGCGTAATTAACGACAAGGTCCCGTAGCGCCATGGATTTCTCCGCCCGGAAAAACCAGGCGGAAAACGCTCCATGGCGCTACGGAAACTCGTAGTAGGGCGGACGGGTCCGCCGCGAATAACGCTGGCGTAAACCCACTCCGCCAGGGTCGTAATGAGGCCCCATGGGTTAAATTGATAGCATCTGTTAGCTCTCCTGAGGCACTAACATGTACTCTTACAGAGAGGTCAGTTTGCATGTCTACCAGCAAATCCAAAAAAAGAGATAGGATGCCAAGAGATTTCATGTATGTCCACAATTTCTCCTGGTTTACCCAGTCAAACGCTGTGCTTAAGTACATATATATGGACCCTATAGCCATGGGCGTGTTTACCCAAAATAAGGGACACCTTGAAAATTGTATCAGTCATCCCCAGGCCTTTGCGGAAACCATATTGAACATGAGATAAGATAGAATTCTCCTGTAACCAGTCCATGAATTTTGCATATAGATCCCGGCCAAAACACTTTGCTGTTGAATCAGTTAGAGAGATAAGATGGTAAAAGGTCTGGTCTGCAGTATTCCCTTGCTTAAAAATCAGGAGAACGGTGGACTGATTCTAACTGCATGGAAAAAAAATGTTTTGCAAAATGATGTTACAAACCCTTGTGAATAGTGATAGTCAAACTATGTGCTTGTATTAAAAAAATTCAATTGGGACCAAATCTAGCCCAGTAGATGTCCTATTAGGTCAGTTTTTAAGTGCTTTTTCTAAATCCTTTATGGAAATACTAAAATGAATTTCTTGCCCAAAATGATGTGCTGCCCCAATGGTTACATTTAAGGGCAGCCTTGTTACCATAGCTATTGAATGAGCTCTAAAATTATACAGTCTGGAATAATGTTCAAACCAGCCCGACGCTGAGATATCTGTGGTTTCGATGCTGGCTTTGCACAAATGATTGCTTAGGCTTGCAGCAACCATTCTCCCATATTGCTTCGAGTCACTGGAAAGGGCAGCCATTACCAAGTCCTTCGATTTCTTTGCGGCCCATTCAGCTTTCTCCTTAATAATCACATTTTTATATATTAGCCTAGTATCTGTGATTTCCCTGCTGCATCTAATTGGGCGCTTCAAGGCTGTAAGAAGTGACTGCTATGGAACTCTGCACTCACTCCTGAACCAGCCTGATTGCTTTTCATCAATCCTTAGTTTCCTTTAAGGTCCCACAAAAGCGTCACCGGCGATCGGCATTATGAGCCGCGATTCGTTCATCACCCTACTAGCCTCCTAATGTGGTGGGTAAGGCAGGACATCACTTGTGCAGAGTCCCGGGTCTTCTTGGATTTAATCTGCATAAGCCATCTTTGTCTACCCTTCTCAACATGAGCTGCAGATCCCTTGTACTGGTAAAAGAGGATATCAGACAGATGTGAGTTTCAACAGGGGTGTGGTGTCTGCTTGCCAGCATTCATTGCAGGTCTACTTTGGGAGTTGTGGTCCTTTTTATGAACTGAGTGCTGCTCACATGTATCATTTACTTATTTATGTGCACGTTTTGGGGAGTTTCAAATGTTCCCTTGACTGCCTAGTACAGAGCAACATAGCATTCATGCGAAGCAACATCAAATACCATGACACACTCTAACAGACATAACATGACATAACAAGTTGGTTTAACAAAAACGGGCATAGTGTCAGGATACAGAATGAAAGAGGGATCCGGGGGTGGAGGGGGGAGTTGATAAATACAAATGAAAAAAGAGCAGAACTCCATTAACACCAAAAATACAATTCGATTAATAACTCTTCTCAAACATGATACATTGAATTAAGAAAGAAATACACAAGTGTGGAGCATGGTTAGGTATAGATAAAATGAGGGAGGTCTGGGGTCTTGAGAGGTTAGATGGAACACCCCCCAAAAGGAAGATGTACATGAAAAGCACATTTTAAAGTTAATATTTCCAGCAAAGAGTCATTTGGGAACAGTGCATCCAGAAGTGATCCTGATTGCAAATGTTTTATAACGTTACACTGCAGGGGTGTTTTGAAAACCATCATTTTTTTTATTTGAGTTCTACTCAATTTGAAACATATTTTAAGTGCTGACCTTGCCCCCAGGGATTATGGAGCACGGCACAGGACAGCAATACCAGGCAAGAGTTGGATACAAAGAAAACAATATCAAATACATAAACAGGAGTAACCATTTCATGAACATTTTCTTAAAAAACACAATGACAGCAATACATCAAATAAGCATTTCAAGCATTTGGGGAATGCATATTTTTGTAGTGTAATCATTGCATTGATTTCAAAATATGTAACACACTGTCCCATTTTTGAAAATTACCAGGTAGACACGTTGCATTCAAATGTCACATCAATGCACAAATAATGTGCCACACCTTACCCCTTTCATTGTACAATTGCAGCTATACTGGATTAACAAAATTAGAATTAGCATAGTGAGCAAACCATAATAAAAATATCCAAGATTAGTATTCAAAATAATCTGACCCTAGGTCGTATATTAGTATTGTAAGGCCTGCCACTTAACAACCCCAGTCTCTATTGTAAACACGTTTTTACAGTACTTTGAAAGTCACACGAAGACTCATTCAGACCATAGAAAGTAGGAAGAGTTGCCTCTTGGTGAGATGGATTGCATCTGTGAAGATGTGAAAATCTCTGGCATTATTTATTTATTTGTATTATTATAAAAAGATGCAGGTAATAATGTTCCGAAAAGGGAGGTCTTCTAATCACACCAACGTTTCATAAATGCTTCATGCCTAAAGTATATAGCACACACGTGCCTTTATGGAGACAACCTCTAAGTGCCCTAACCAACATTTTTGCACTGGCACAGGACATGTTTAAAGGTTAAATGTTCAATTCTGACAGCTGATTAATCACAAGGTTTCTGCAGGCAGTGATGGTGTATTATTCTTCTGCACCTCCATTTCCAAATGTATTTATGGTATGCCTCAGTCTGTCTGGTGGCATGTAAATCGTTAAGTATAACTCATGCCTGGTTGTGCCATGGTGACTTCTAAAAGCACACAATTATACAGCCACAGCCATTTAATACCACAGTAGTGTCATATCTGTCAGCAAGTAACAGCTATGACAGGACTGATGTGTATTGGTGTTTGGTTTCCCTCTCTCCAAATCTACCTTGTTGAACAATGTCCAGGTTTCTGCCTCTATGATCCCCGAGAGGAAGATCAACACCCTCCTGCCAAAGCAAATGACTACCCACCATGAGATGTCCTGGGAACTGGTGCTTTAAAGGCAGCACTGACATAACAAAGCAATTCTCACACCAGCGAGCTGACCATTGGAGTACCCTTGAAGTCAGCAGACATGGGAAGGGGCTGAGCTGCAGCAGACAGGATGGCGAGGTGGGCTGAGGGAGTGGTTCCACTAGCTTGGTTTCTATTAGGGTTCTGTATCACCTCCTGTTCCCCCATTTCTTGGAGGACAAAGCACTCTGGGTATGATGTCAGAAGGCACAGGGCACTTGTTACAACAGCCTGGAGTGAACTGCTTACAGTATGCTTGCTTCGGTCCAGTCCCCTGTTATATTTTGCCTGTATAACGAGAGGCAACCCCCTCATTCTTTGATTGAGCTTTGGACTCTTAGAAGGACCAGAAGGATGCACAGCAGGCATCCCATGCAGGAGTGGGTCCTGTCCCCTAAGCATCCCCAGGGAACAGTGGGGGTTAACTGTTGTGGACAAATGCCTCTCTTCTGGCTTCACTTGATTCAGTAACTTTTTGGAGGTGAAGGGTCCCCTGTGAATGCCAGTCCAGCTCCCTGGAGTGTGAGTGCAGAATAGAAGGACTCACTTTGTCCTGGATCCAGCATCTGCAAAGGCAAGTCTGTGACCCCTGGATCTCCCTGCTTCTCAGGACAGCCTCAACACTATGCTGGTCCTCTTCACTACCATCCATGCTGCTGCAAGGGAGCTACAAGAGTCATCCTTGACATAAATGCTTGACTTAATGCTCACCCGACTCTGCATCTCTGAGTTCTCTTGAAGCTCTCTGTGTCTTCTATCATCTCCAACTGGATACTTCCAGCTCGCCACCAGCTCCTTCCAGCTTCAAGCCAACACTGTTGGCTCAGATGCTCCAATGCAGTGTTGAGTTAGCTGAAACTTCTCACTGCCGAAAGCAAGTCTCCACTTCTCCATCTACGAGGCGGCTGAGTCTTCCAGTGACATCAATCTGACACTGCCTGTCATTCCCAGTGCCCAGCATCATCGAACCAGAAACCAAACCCACTGCTGAACATCACTTCCTCATTGGGATCTGTTGTTGCTGCTCCCCAACTCAACCTCAGCATGATGCCAAAACACCTGGAATCCAGGTTCAACACTGAAAAGCCTGCTCAATAATATTGAAACAGAAAGGAAGATATTTGAAAGATGCCCTATCCCCCTGGTCTACCTTTAAATCACAATAGTGACTTTTTAGCCTTCCTTCTTTAATTAGAATACACATATGTGTGTAGCCTGGACGATGGCCCATTACAAGCCAAGCCAGTATTCCCGTTTCATTGCTTGCCACCGGAATGGACTACTTACTGACCATGGAAGCCAGAAAATTCTACAAGCGCTACACCCTGCCAAGGAAATACAGGTTTGATTGCCCAGAGGCCACTCCCGCATCCTAAGCAGGAATGGGATCTGATGCCAAAGCACCCCGCAAAGCTGCCCATGAAGGCATTGATCGAAAGGATAACACAGAAGAACATGGGGTTTGGGAATGTCCTTGGCAAGTACGTTACAGCTGCTAAACACTATTCTTTAACTTACTCAAATGAGTTTTGTGGTAATTATGTTTTGTTATTTTAAAGGGATTCATCCCACACGTTTCTCTGTCTCTGTCTCACTCTCTCACACTGACTCTCTCTTTCCTCTCTACCTTACTTCATTGTGCTCTGCTATTTGGTGACGTGTGTATATACTATACTATACTATGCTATACTATACTATAACGTTTCTTAACAGAAGTACGTCCAGAGTCCCCTTTCTCCCATTTGTGGACGCAGGACATTGGGGGCACCATATAACATGGCAGCATTAAACACGGTACCGGACATTACATTTTGAACAGCTTTCAACATGGGCTTTTACACAGGGAAATTAAAAGAAAGTGGTACAAATATTTCCAAATCGGCTGCTTCCATTTTCGAGATTGTTGGCATGCACCTACATCTTATCAGGATATGATGCACTGTAAAACATGTTCAAAGGTTGAGCTGGCCAATTATGAGATATTCGAGTTGTATCATCGATCTGTAGATTACTCATACACAGAATGAATATGCATCTTTTATACAAACTCTATACATACGTGTAGGAGACTTGCCTTTAGTACACATGCAGTGATTAGCATAGACATGACGTGAATTGTATTATGTATATGAGACATATTGGAGAGGTAAATTTAATGCATGTACAACAAGGTAAAGCTCCTATATGCCTCCTACTAATGCAATCTCACATTTAAGTTAGACTCCACTTTAAGGTGAGTTTTAATATGCATTGGAAGCATGTTTCACTTGCAAAATGAATTCACATCTTCTATACAAACTGTATATGATCATGTTGGAGTTAAACATTGTGTACGTAAACCCTAACATACCTATGAAAACTCACATCAAAGATTAAAATCAAGACTGTATTTGATATCTGTTTTCATATGTATAAAAGATGAGATATAAGTTGCATACATGTATGAAATGCAAAACGTGTATAGTCCTCCTATACTCACTCACATTAAAGTGAAAATTCACTTTAAGATCAGCCGTAGAGGACATGAGCATTTCATTTGATTTTACATCAATACCCCATTCACTTGCATGCTAGGCAATTACACACCAAACGCTAACACATCTTACACCATGTGCCTATGACACACACTCTTACAAAACACACACTCTCATGCCATGCTCTTATGACACACACTTACAACAACCACACACTTACGAAGCACTTATGATTCACTCTTATGCCACACATTCTTACATATGTTCTTATGCCACATCCTATTAATCCATGCTCTTATGCTACGCACTCCTAGGCCACATACTCTGTTGGCACTCGCTCTTATGACACACAATTTTTATATGCACACTTATGACACACATACCTACTCAAACACACTTATGACACACACACTTATGACACTCTCTTAGGGCACACTGTTCTGCATGCTCTTACTTCACATGCTCTCACACCATATACTCTTACATCACATGATGGTATGCCATGTGCTATTATGCCACACAAACATATGGCATGTGCTCTTACATCGCAGACACTTATAACATGTGCTTGTACACCAAGTGCTCTTATGCCACGTGATCTTAGGCCATGCTTTTTATTCCAAACATGAATACAAAACTCATATGCTGCACACACGTATGCAACATGCTCTTACACCACATGCACTAATGCCACAAGCATGTACAGCATGCACACTTGTGTCATGCACTCGTATGCCTCACAATATTAAGCCAAACACTCACACAAAATTCCACACTCTTACATACCATACACACATACACCATACATTTACATTCCATTACCCATGCCATACACATTCTCCTTCTCCACACACACACACACACCCACACACCCACGCGCTACATGCCTCCAGTGCAGATCTGCTGCTCCAAGGATTTGTTCCCTTGTTGCTTAATTGCTCAAGGATAACCACTTCAGGAGAGGATAAGCAAGTAATTATTGATACCTGTCAGCAGTGACCAAGTGATATGGTCCAGTAAGCTCTAAAACACCTTTGAGTAGTATGAGCAGTGGTGCAAGCATGTGAACTTTAATGGAGTGGAAAATATGGCAGGTCTCCCTGTTATTGCTGACGACCACCTCTCTCCCCTTTGAACCTGCAAGGTTTGAGGGTTACCACACCCAGCTGTGTAATAATTAAAAAAAACACATTCTTGTGGATTCTTGTGGCTGCAAAGGTGGAAACCATGCATGATCTGTGACATTTGTCTTGCCACAATGTTCCGCTCTTTTCATTTGAAGACCATAGGATGTTCATGAAAGTCAGCAACCACTTGGCAACTCTGACTTTTTTGTGTTCCCCTCCTTCATTTTCACTGCACAGTCGTCTCAACTATTCCACACATTATACCGTACTGTGCTGCATTTTTTTCCAGGCACCTCACTCAATACAATATTTTGTCAACAGCTAAACAGTAGATTTTGTATTTTGTGTGTCACTAGTGCAGTGTATGACAAGTTACACAACAAAATATCATGGCATGAGTATTTCAGAGGGGGCCATATAGTTAATTCAAACAACATTGGTCACTGTCCCATTGTGTGACATGATCGCCATGAGCTCCTTATTATCATAATTGTTCTGTTATAATGCCCTTTATACCAACGAGTGGTTGGGATTCGAATCTGTGTTGCGCTGCATTGTCTTGCTTCCAAGACAAATGTGTTGCCCCTGAGCTATCCTTTTTAATATAGTTTATCACCTTTGCACATGCATCTAGATCTAGGGTCATAAAATGCCACCAACACTCCAAAGTGCCCTGCAAGCGCTATGGCTTGTTAGTGGATTACTAAGGAGATTTATGGGGTTTTCAGGCGCAAGTGGGCTCCTTTCCTGTCATAAATACTGTCACTAGGGAGTGCGTGGGTTCATTGCTCTGCACCGTGAGTAATTTGCAAATGTTCTCCACGCAATACTGCACCCTATACCGTAAATGACCCATCAGATTATGTTCTCTTTAAAGAAGGGTGTGTCAATCATGCCCTCAAAGTAAATGATGGGTCCTTGGCCCTTTTTGGGGATGCCGCACCAGACAGCTGTCTCGGGAGGATAGCTCAGCGGCAACGTGCCTGCCTTTGAAGCAAGGTGACACGGAGCACCACAGGTTCGATTCCCGGGACGGAGCACCACAGGTTCGATTCCCGGGTCTGCGCTTAGAAACCTCTGGGTATTAAGCTCATAGTAAATAACCTATCATATCATATCTATTTTGAGTTGATGCATTCGGGCAGGCTAGAGCAGCTCATCAGGATGTGCTCTTGGAGGCCATGCTGTGTCACGATTCTAGTGTGATGGTAGTCGCATCCATGATAAGAACATCCTCAAAGGCTTCCCCAGTCTCCACGCAGGATTGCAAGTGAGCCATCTGCATTCCTTTATTGACATTGCATATCAAAGGGCATAGCATGTGGAATGAGAAGGCAATGTTGTAATTAATCGAATAAACCATGTCCTGGTTATCAGCCAAACATGATGCGTAAGGGGGAAGAGACCAAGTATATAGGAGTAGGCATAGGTGTAATTTAAAAAAACAAAACACACTGCCCTAGTTACCACCTAACTACAATGCATAGAGTCCAAGGAATCAGAATAAGGTATGGTTGAAATTAAAGAAATTAACAATTGCCCTAGTTACCAGAAAACATGACACACAGGTTAAATGGAACACGAAGGAGTCAGAATAAGTCATGGCTCCAATAAAAGAAATAAGCAATATCCTGGTTATTACACAAATATGAAGTGCACAAGGCAAGTGAGGGGCAACCAAGGAGTTAGAATAACGTATGGCATTATTGAACACGGTCCTGGTTACCAACCAAACATGAAGTGCACACAGGTAGGGGAGGGAGGGCCAATGAGTCAGAATAAGGCATGATTGTAATAAAGGAAACAATGCCCTTGTCAGCACCAAAACATAATGAACAGAGGTGAGGATAGGCCATGGAATCAGAATAAGGCGTGCCAGTAAGAAAATAAATAATCACTGTCCTGGTAACTGAACTTGCCGCCCTACAGTTACTACCCAGTGTGCTTACAGCATGGCAGATTGCAGCTTTGTTGACCTTGATCCAGTGATCTCGCAAAAGGATCCCCTTCATCTGCCAAATGATCCACTCATCAGCTTGCTGCAACTGCTCATCTATAATCTTGAACAGACGCCTAAATTAAAATCTAAGGAAAGGGGATTGTTATTGTAGCACCATAGCTACAACTGTGATCCATATCAAAATATTAGTCTAGAAAGAAAAGAACCCCAACATGAATGATTGCCATGTATGCACAACCTACTTTTGGAAAGTCCAGAAAAGGTGAAAACATCAAAGAATCACTGAGGGCAAAACCTGACAGAGAAGCCCTCTACCTGCTGTAGTATACAAACAGTGACTCCATCTTGCTTAATTCTCCTTCGGGTGCGCATTTGGACGTGTGCATTATTTTTAGATGACAGACCACGAGAGGGAAATTCTGAGAGTGGCAAGCCATTGCTGGGCATGTGTAATGTAATAGCCAACTCCATGAAGCTCCCTCAGGTTGGTAGGGATTTCTGGGGTGATGTGTTCAGGCATCACTGGCTCATGGGTTCAGCCATTGCAAGGACGGATGGCATACATGTGGAAGGTACTTCAGGTTGTCAGAGAAACAGAGCTCATGTAATCGTTTTAGTTCTAGCAGAGACAGCGACAGCTTCATTGTTATCCAAGACAAGTCTAAAGAGCTACATGTTCACTATACCAGACCAAACCCTCAACAACATGCTCCACCCACAAGACCTCCCCCTATACAGGTCACGGTCCTGTGACTACACCGAAACTACCAAAAAACCTTTCAGAATCGAAACATCCTAACCAGTCCCCGAGCGGAGGCTCCCCCCCCCCGCACCCTGCCCCCCCATCCCGATTCAGCTCATGCCAGATTGGCCTAAAAGTTTATTTCCGTTATATGCAAAAGAAAAAACGTTACAGGGCCTGTTCTAAATTAATGTTAAAAGGGATACACAAATGACAGGAACAAGATCATGTGACTGATTGGAAGAAAAAAAACATAGTCCTTTAAATTGGGTAGAACGGTAGGAAGAGGAGACAAAAGGCGTGCAAAAGCCTGCAGTTTAATTGTTTCATCGAGTAATGTCTCCAGTACAGCCCTAAAGGGTGGGTTCCTTTTTAAGAGGCTAGTCATGTTTTTCACCCCATCCAGATACAAGTTGTACATGTGCAAATGTGCCAACACACTGCAAGAAGCCAATGGTGGTGCTGGGCTATCAGCAGGAGACTGACATCTCCATGTCCATATCAGTGCGTTTCCCTCCACACGCAGCAACCTAAATCCAAAAGCAGAAATCAGTAGACATAGTAGAAAAGCTACAGTACACATACCTAAGACTGCGCAAAAAAGAGTGTTACTGGGAATCAAAGTGTGACTGTTTTTGTGTTTGTTTTTTCCTGAACTGTTCCTGTTTATTATTTGTAGTTTTTGAAGACATCAAAACAAAAGGACCCAAATAGGTTACAAGAAATCCAATCACAAAGGGCATTTGCGCAGTTGAGAGGCGCACCTAGCACTGTGGCTTTTTGACACCAGAGGTGAAGGTTCTTGTGACTTCACACACGACCAACGGTGTGATGAAGAAACCAGGAGAAGAGCAGATGAGCATCAACTTAGATTGGGTTTCAGCTAATTGCTAAACTATTGAGGGATGAGAGGGATGAGAGTGGCAGTTCGTTTCTACTTGGCCATTTTATTGATGGGAAAGAAAAGAAATACATCAAGCAGAGGTGACTCATCAACTTTGACATTTTGAGCAAGTGGTGTATCAGCCGTGGTGAAGTTAGCTTTCAAACACATCAAAACTCTCCAATATATCACTGCATTGTTATGTGTTTCTTATACGTTTTAGACCATCCCGCTATCTCTATGGCACTTTGTCACACTGAGGGCACGATTCTCATCAAGGTGTTAAGTACCGAAAAGGACGTTAAAAGGGTTAAAAACCTTTTCGGTACTTAAGACCTATTCTGGAGGTGGCGCATTCTTCCGAAGTCGGAAGGAATGCGCCACTTTTGGAATACATGTTGCGGTTGCTAGGATGGGTTGGAAACCAACCTAGCAACCGCCACATTAATAAACTGGCTTTTTGGAAGCCTATTCTTGTGACAATCCTCCAGTTTAATATGTGCGCTAAACTAGCGCACATATACGGTACCCTTTTGGTGCCGTTAAACTGGAGGTGTGCCACAAGAAGCCTTGTTTGGTGGAAATGGAAGTGTCCATATACACCCGTGTTGTATATGGACACATTCATGTACACCAAAGCAAGCAGCTTCAACGCAACGTTGAAGCTGCTTGCTTTGGTGTACATGAAATGTACATATACAACACACGGGTGCATATGAACACTTCAATTTACACCAAACCGAGCAGCTTCCCCGTTTCATCCTGCAACATTGAAGCTGCTTGCTTTGGTGTACATGAAAGTGTTCATATACACCGCACGGGTGTATATGAACACTTTTATTTAAACCAATGCGAGCAGCTTCAACGTTTCATTCTGCAACGTTGAGCTGCTGGCTTTGGTGTAAATGAAAGTGTTCATGTACACCGCACAGGTGTATATGAACACTTTCATTTACACCAAAGCCAGCAGCTTCACCGTTGCAGGATGCAACGTTGAAGCTGTTTGCTTTAAATGAAAGTGTTCATATACACCACACCGGTGTATATGAACACTTTCCTATACACCAAAGTAAGCAGCTTCAACATCCTGCAATGTTGAAGCTGCTCACTTTGGGCCCGATTATCATGTAGGTGTTAAGTACCGAAAAGGACGTTAAAAGGCTTAACGACCTTTTCGGTACTTAAGACCTATTCTGAAGGTGGTGCATTCTTCTGAAGTCGGAAGGAATGCGCCACTTTCGGAATACATGTGGCGGTTGCTAGGATGGGTTGGAAACCAACCTAGCAACCGCCACATTCGTAAACTGGCTTTTTGGAAGCCTATTCTTGTGGCACTCCTCCAGTTTAATATGTGCGCTAAACCAGTGCACATATACGGTACCCTTTTGGTGCCGTTAAACTGGACGAGTGCCACCAGTGTAAATGGAAGTGTCCGTACACCCGTGTTGTATATGGACACTTTCATGTACACCAAAGCAAGCAGCTTCAACGTTGCTGCAACTTTGAAGCTGCTTCATTTGGTGTACATTAAAGTGTTGATATACAACACACGGGTGTATATGAACACTTTCATTTACACCAAAGCCAGCAGCTTCAACGTTGCATCTTGCAACGTTGAAGCTGCTGGCTTTGGTGTAACTGAAGTGTTCATGTACACCGCACAAATGTATATGAACACATTTACACCTAAGCAAGCAGCTTCAACGTTGCAGATGCAACGTTGAAGCTGCTCGCTTTAAATGAAAGTGTTCATATACACCACACGGGTGTATATGAACACTTTCTTATACACCACAGTAAGCAACTTCAACATCCTGCAATGTTGAATCTGCTCACTTTGGTGTGTAGGAATTGTGTTCTCGGCAGCATTTTTGTTAAATAACGATTCCCTCGTTATTTAACGAAAATGCTGCCGAGATTCTGCAATCCCCTAGTTTCCATCAGAAACAGGTGGATTACAGCGAAAGCACTGTCGTGCTTTGCGATGACACCCAGGCCCACTTCGAAATAGCAGTGGTGCCTGGGCGTCACGAAATGGTGCAGTGAATCGTGCTATTTAGCACGTTCACTGCGCCATGATGAGAATCGGGCCCTGACTAAGCCAAACATAATTTGTTTTGTACTATCTATGTACATAGTTTATACAATGAAATGCCTACAAACATATCATCCACTACATTGTAGGTCAGAAACACGGTCCGGTTATACTGGCTGTCAGTTTCACAACACATTCAATTGAAAGCTGTATGTATGTTACGTGAGGTGCATGATGCATTACTAAGAGCATGTTTTTACAAAATAAAACAAAGCTTCCTGTGAATACCTGTAAGTGCAACCCATTCAATCTTCCTGCTGTGATGTGGCACCATTTCTTTGCAGGAAGCTATCAGTATCTGGAGAGCAGAGCACCTCTTTATATGAATAAAAGTGTACACCTTTCCTTCTTCCCTTGTAAGATCACATATAGAGAATGTGACTGTGTTTCCACTTCATACCTAACAACCATGCAGCAGTGCGCAGCCATCTTACGAAAGCCACTTACCATAACACAACAGCCTGTGTGCCCACTGACCATGTCTTGCAACATTCCCAGTGAGAACTTTTGCATTGCCTGGCACCTTCTAGACATGCGATATGCTCACTGGGCATGGCTGCTCCAAGGCATCTTGTCTCCCCATTATGAATGGCCTGAGGCCATGCACAGATGCCTCGTTGACAAGAGAATGGTTCTTGGCCATTACCAGGGCACCCCCAAAGTAACTTCTGTGGCCACGGAAATGGGCCACAGCCATGCCCGGAGGCCACTTTGCCAAGGACATTGCAATATCTTGGGCACCCCCAAGGCACCAAAATAGGCCGTTGGGCATTGGCACATGCCATACCTGTTGACCCTTGTTTCTGTGACGTGGCCTAAGCCATGTACCCGGCATCCTCAAGCCACCAGCTATATTCATAATACAACAAAAAGGTAATGACAAGATTGTAACCATTTTAAACAACCTCAAATCAACCAACACAGAGAGCATACAGATGGGTGACATAAACAGATGGAGGGGAAACCAACATGACCAACATGCCATAATCCTAGAAGAGGATCTAGAGATTAGCGACTTTACCATTATTAACAAAGGCCCCACGGCAACCACAGGGAATCAGCTTGACTGGATTGTCACAAATAGCCCCAATGTAACCATGCTTGGAACTTATCCATGCATTTGGTCAGATCATTTCAAAATTGAAATCTCCCTGACACTGAACTTCAAAGAGGAAAAACCAGATAATACACCAAAATCAGTCCTTGACAGGAATCTGAAAAAAATCACAAGCAGTATGCTCTTGGAGGATATGCAATAAATCATGACCATCACCAAAGATGAGGACTCCTGCGAACACATAATATCAATTTACAACCAAGGCATGAAGAAATTACTTGATCTCCATGCCCACCTAAAAAACAAGAAAGTCAGACCCAATTCTAATCACTAAAAATGGTTCAACGCCGAAGCGATTCAGCTCAAGAAAGACAAAAGGAACCTTGAGAGGAAATGGCTAAAAGAACCCACTGAAACAAATAAAATGAATTGGAAGAATGCAGGCCGCACTTATAAATCTAAACTTATAGATCTGAAGAAAAGTCATTAAATTACATCATTAGTACTGCGGCTAATTCCACCGGAAAGCTCTTCCAGATTCTGAAATCCATAGATAAACCCATAACACTCACCCCACCCTTACAACCCACTGAAAGAGATTGTGAGAAAGTTCAAATTGCATTCCATAATAAAATCGTTAAAGCCAGAGAAACCATTATAAACTGCCTAACCACAAATACCTCAATTAAGACCAATCTTACAGAAAATAAGAATGAGTCAGAAAACTCTAAATTTCAATTTAGGCCCATCACTTTAGATGAAATGAAGAAAACACTCTCCAACATGAGATGTGCCTCATGCTCGGAAAACGTTCTATCACCTAAACTCATCCTTGACAATCCCGATATTTTTGCTCCTTTTTTCAGAAGAATGGTAAACACTTCTTTTAGGGACTAAACAGTACCTAACATCATTAAAACGGTCACTCCTCTACCGAAGAAACCTGACCTCAACCAACAAGACCCAGCCAATCTCAGACCCATAACAAACTGCAATTTTCTGCTGATAATTCTGGATAAAACAGCTACAGAACAACTCCAAAGCTATGTGGATGAAAATAACTTATTACACCCACTGCAGTCCAGTTTTAGGTCCAGCCACAGTACCGAGTCTGCTTTATTAGACCTCCAGACTGAAATGCTGTCCATTCTGGACAAAGGTAAATCAGGCCTGTTAATATTATTGGACCTCTCGGCAGCATTTGATTTGCTACATCAAACAAAACTCTGAGAGGCCCTTGAAAACTCAGGAAATTGCTCATTAGGGGGAACCGAATGGATAGCCTCATTTCTACAAAACAGGCAATCCAGGATTGTCTGGGGAAAAAAAGCATCAAACACCAAACCGGTGGATTGTGGTGTCCCTCAAGGGGCCAGTTTTTCCCCTCTGCTTTTCAATCTCTACATGCGATGCCTATGCACCATGCTATCCCAAATGGGTATATTTTTTACAAACTTTGCCGATGATACCCAACTAGTTTTCGAACTTAGCGGGGATTACAAAAAGGACAGCCACAAACTCTCATCCTTATACAATACCATAGAATGTTGGATGAAAGAAAAGTGGATGTGCCTAAATGGCTCCAAGACCGAGCTCATGATATTCGGTTCCACACAGGCCAGAAAGAAATTGAGCCCACTTTACTCTTCATTCTCTATTAAAAACACCCAAATCTCAACATCAGAAAAAGTGAAGACCCTAGGAGTGTATCTTCAAGCCTCATTAGGAGCTGAGGCACACTCAGCCTACCTAAAGAAAAATTGCCAGTACCATCAAATACTTCTGAAAAAAATAAGACCACTGCTAGATCAAAAAAAACAGCACGACCATCGCTAGAGCAACAATATTATCCAGATTAGACTATGGAAACTCCCGACTCCTAGGAGCAAACAGCAAATGTGTGAAACAATGCCAAGTAATCCAAAATAATGCCATCAGGACAATCACAGGCAGATCTTCGAGGGAACATATCACTGGAGAAAGGAAGGCTCTCCATTGGTTGGCTATGACAGAGAGAATTACTTTTAAGTCTCTCACCATGGTTCATCGCTGCCTATATGGAAAGGATCCGGATTACCTTAAGAAACAGTTCAAGTGGTATGAGCCACCTATGCGGCTCAGATCCCACAACACATGTCAATTGCAAACTACCATAACAAAAAAGCAGCACGGTCTAGGTAAGGCCTTCCCGACCATAAGTATCAAAAAATGGAGCGAACTTCCTACCTCACTGAAGCTCGAATCCAACTACATCCTTTTCAGGAAAAAATTGAAAACATTACTCTTCAAATAACTCCTGGAAGCAGGTTTATTCGATTACGAGGTAAAACAGACATCCCATATCTTGTCCCGTCTTTGACTTTCTGTTGTCTTGTCGTTTTGAAAGCACTCCGATGCCCGTGGGCTTTTAGCGCTATACAAATAAATAAATAAATAAATAAATAAATAAATAAATAAATAAATAAAATAAAATAAATATCCTACCACATGATAAGTTTATGACACTACATTATATATACTATGTCCTTGTAATTTTACAGAAAATCAAAAATGATGGCATACAAACTTAGCTAGATGTCCCCAAACAATCTTGTCATTTGGAGGATTCAATCCGTGCAATTATTATGTAGCCAAGAGTAAATTCATAAGTCAGCTTTATTTAATTTGCTGATATAAAGTCTATTTTTTCATGTGAACACTTGTATTCGGTAGCATCAATGCTTAGTTCATTGCAGAATAGTACAAGTTCCATTACACAGAACATTTATATACGGAACAAAGCATATGCCATTGTACTCATACAAGAAAATAAGGGAAGAGAGGAAAGAACAAACACATATTATAGCATATTTAATATTTGCATATGAATTCAAAACATAAATTGAGTTTCTAGTGGTTAGGGCTCCAATAGGTCTGCACCACTTGGTGTAAGTCCATGCCTTAGTCCTAGGAGTCAACTTTTGTAGAATCTCTGCATGTTCTTGAAGAGCAAGCTGAGGGACCGGAGCCCAACTATAACTTGGTTATATCCAGAAAAGAGAGATGCAAGATACAGAAGTGAGACAAGATAAACTGTGTCAAAAAGGGTATCCTTAACCAAGTAAATAAGGGTCCTCCCATACAGGATACATCCAGCTGCATATCTAAGGATGGTCCCTTGCAAAAGAAGGTTTGTAAAAGGCATCAGAAGATCTAGATGAAATAAGAATATGGAGGGTAATTTAACCTCTTGGCTGATAAACTGTGAGACTAATAAATCCCTGTGGAAAATAATTTAGGAAACTGCTGCTCCTGTAGTACAGGAAGATGCTATCAGTCAATTTGATCCATCCGATGATGTGTCCAATGAAATAACCTTAGTGGAGTCTTCCATGGTGGGTTGGTGACCAAAATGTATGAACATTCAGCAATTGGCCAACTAAAGTCTCCAAATGTGAATATGGAGATTTTCCATCATCGGCTAACCCCCACCTCATTTACTATTTCTAGACCACTGTGTATTAATGGATCTTCTTGGGCGTCTTCCAGCTTCACTTCAGAGCCGTGATAGGGATATTGTGGAACAGTTGAAGGGTTACAGTTCTGTGGAAACTAAGGTATATTATAATGACACTGAAATTGCAGCATATGATAGAAAGAATGCTACATGGGGTTATGACATAGATCGGATTGTAGTCATGACTGAGAAGCAGCAGCCACAGTGTAAAACTATTGGGGTTTCACATGTGACCAATATTAATCAGAAAGGTAATAACAGTGCTTCGCCATCTAAAGGCAAGGTGCTAAATCTCAAAGATAAGTTCATTACTAAATGACACGGGGAATGGCTTTGCTCTTTTTTCCATGTCCCCAGTCAGCATTCCTAAAAAAATCATTTAACTATATTTTCTTAGAATATGCGAGGCAACTACCATTTATTTGCAGAGGGTGGTTCTTATAGCCACTTTCATGACATGATATTATTCCAGGAAACATGACAGATGGGGGAGGTGGCTTTTGATGGTTATATGAGTTTTAGTAAATCTGCCAGAAAAGGTGATAAGGGTTGTCTATGTAGTGGATTATTGACCCTTTGTTCCAATGCTTTTAGGGCAAGTGAAATTGCTACTACAACAATCACCCATATTTTCTGTTGGTGGATGTCGAGCTGCCTCATAGTCAACACATACGGGTGATAAATCTATACGACCCTCCTGGGGAACTACTACTGAAGAGATCCAATTGGTGATTTATGAAATTATTAATTCAGATAATATGAATTATCAGGACTTGGATCTTTTAATTTGCTGTCATTTTAATTCTCCCTGTACAGATCACACGGTCAGTGATGGAGGGGAGGTGTGTGTACTGGTCAAAGATAATAAGTGTTTTTAATCACGTAGCCCAGCACACGTAGGACGGCATTTTGTATTGATTTAGGACAGCACATGTTTAATGGTTTCATGAATGGTCCTGCCTGCCAAGACTTGGCATAATGGTACCAGTCAATCAACTATTGGCTATTTGTTGCAGAGTACATATATGTATAATAATGTTGAAGATATGTCTATAATATTCATAGATTTTAGCAACCATGCTATACTGAAAATCAAGGCAAATAGCCAGCCATATACATTGCCAGTACAAGACAGAGTTGTGGAGGGTAAGGTGAATAGCACCCAGAACAGAATAGGATGGTCCAACAGGAATATTGAGGCAATCACAAGATATATAAGTGGCCTTGATGCGATATATAAACATTTCAGCTCTCCAGATCAGATAATAGATTGGATCAGTACGATTAAAAAGAAATGTCTGATTAGAGGGTGAGGTACTATATCCAGACTGGGCTCTAATCATATTTATCGATATGATAAAGGTATAACTCTGAAAAAAAGAAATTTAAGGCAGTAGATTAGAAGGGAAAAACATGTATATACTAATAGTTTAAATAAACACACACAAATCAAGAAGTGAAACAAATGATATCACTCGCGGTTGAAGTGGTATCACCTCTCCTGCCATACTAATGCTTGGAGATATCTGTGCACAGTCAATCGGAAACATGATATGAAATGCTTGTGGCTTTTGTTTAATAACAATGAAACACAATCACAGACATCTATGGTTAAGCCCATTGCTAGTAAGACTTGGGAAACGTACTTAAGTAATACATTTGCAACTAAAGGTACTACTATTGTACCTTCTGATCGCCCATTAAAATTGTTTTTTGACAGAGATAATCTGGTTCTCATTATAAGCACGTTCAGAAAGTATAGCGCACTTGGTCCAAATGGCGTCTCAAACTTAGTAATGACAGTTAATCCGGAATTGGCAGATATACTGCAAACCTTTTTTAAAAAAATGGTGGGGTCCGGTTACAATCCCATCTTGTGGAACAAATCCCACTTTACACCGATATTCAAGCTTAGGGACATAATTTTTCTGGGTCGCATGTGCGACCCGTGGGGGCCAAAGTTGCAACCCCTGGGACTCCCTTGCAACCCCAATTTTAAAAAAATAAAAATTTTGAAAACATAAACTGGTGCTCCTGGTGTAGCAGGCCCTCCTGCGGCACAGGGGGACCTACCACAACAGGTCTGGTGGGTCCCCGCCCACTCCTCGCCCATTAGGGTGGAGGCTAGGCCAGGGAGACACTTAGGAGGGGTTGGAGCTGACCGTGATATGTGGAACATGTCACATGCCACATTCAGCTCCAACTCCTTCTTCCTCAGCTTCCTTGCGCTCACATACAGGAACCAGGAAGCGCTCTCAGCTTCCTTATTACTGTTTCTGAGTAGCACGCAAGAGACGACGGGGCCTGGAAGACAGACCAAATCTGCAAGAAAAAGGTAGGAAGGCTTTTTTTGTAACATGATGTGTGTTTTGCATGTGTGAAGTGTGTGTCAGATGTATGTATGTGAATGGTAGAGGAGTAGGAAGTGATGTGATGTGTGTTTTTGAATGTTCTGGTGGGTGGGTGTGTGCCTGTGTAGGGAATGTAATGAGTGGATGTAAGCAAAAGTGTGAGTGACTGGTGGGTGAATGATAAGTGATGTGATGCAATGTGATGTGTATTTTTGAATGTTCTGTGTGGGTCGTTGTGTGCCTTTGTAGAGAATGCAATGAGTGGATGGAAGAGAAGGTGTGCATGACTTGTGGGTGAATGGGAAGTGATGTGATGGGAGTTTTTGAATGTTCTGGGTGGGTGGGTGTGAGCATGTGTAGAGAATGCAATAAGTGGAAGTAAGAGAATGTGTGTGTGAGTGTCTGGTGGGTGAATGAGTATGAATGTGATGTTATGTTTTTAAATGTTCTGGGTGGGTGTGCGTGTGCCTGTGGAGAGAATGCAATGAGTGCATGTAAGAAAAGGTGTGAGTGAGTGACTGGTGGGTGAATGAACATACATGTGGTAGTGTGTGTTTGAATGTTCTGGGTGGGTTTTGGTGTGTGCCTGTGTGGTGAATTCAGTGTGAGGAAGTACAAGAGGAGATTTTTGGCTCAGTGAAAGGAGATGCATGTGTCTGTAAGGCCCTGGGAGACTGGGATAACTCAAACATTTTGCCACATCCTTAATTGACTTTGCATGTTTTACTGGTATTTTGGGCAAAGGCAAGTTCATATGTGCCATTCCCTGGCTAGACTGGCATTTTGGTGCAGTCAATCTAGCCATTTCTTGCTGTTGCATGATATGTATTACTCGCCATCTTTAAAAAAGCAAGCATGATAAGTAGTGTTAACTTGCTAGACTAATATTTTGGCATAGCAGGCTGTATATTCTTCACTGTAGCATGACTTTTTAATAACTGAGCATATATGATGACTCATGCAAGATAAGTGTTCTGATGGGTCTAGACTGGCTTACACTGGAACCAGTTTGGACAGGTTTTCCTATTGTGACATGTCACTTTTAATGGCCAAACCAACGGGAGTATGTACTTAAATAGGAGTGCTGGCATATATTGGCAGAGCCAGTTTTGTGCCCAGTGCCTGCAATGATACTATAGAAAAACATCTTAAAGCGAACATAAGTATGATATTATATGGGAATACTAGCACATGTTGGTGGAGCCAGCATGGAAATGTATGGGCACAGCCAGCATACAAATGTTTTTTTTTGCTGGCATATATTGCAGGGATTGGCATGATAATGCATTGGCAAATGCCCTGTGCACTTTTGGTGACTTCTATTGTAGTTTTTCATGATTTACCCTACACCCTAACAAAATTGATTGTTGGCCTTTTAACCAAATTTGTCCAGAACGTGTGCTTTGTAATGCACCATGTTAACACATGATTCAAAACATTTACTCTGGGGATGGAGAAGAATGCCCACGGCACCCCCTCCAACCCATGTTATTTAGTTCGAGCTACCTCGCTATGCTCAGTTGCAATCACACACTTGTGGCAAATATTTCCACCCTCCAAAAACACAACTCATCAGCCACCAATGGTGGCTTTTAGATTTGTGGACCAGGCATCGCCCCCTTCTCTCTATGTTACATTACAGATTTAAGCTGTGATTGAACAACATATTTACTTCTTTGACTTGCAGTAGTGCATGCCCCTGCAGCGGCATAATCATCATGGACATTCGGCACACGTGGTGGGCGGACCGACCCCGGTGTGGTGTGCCCTGTGCTTTGTTAAGGAGCTTGGGGGGCCCCCACAGAATGGCTAGCAGGGGAGCTATCAAAATTTGTACTACACCATTGGGCACCACAGGGTCTGACAAAGAGGTAGTGTGCAGTGCGCACCTTGAAGTCTGCCAGTGAGACCAAGGGAGAGAAGCAACTTCGGGGTGTTTTCAATTTTAAATAACTGTGTGGTGCTATGATGTATTGTGTTCAGCAATGGATTACATTAAATAGTGTTTTTTTTTAAGTCTTCCGGCACCCAGTATTGTGCTTACATAATAAAAGCTAGGGGGGAGGGGTCTTGGGTATATTGAAAGAAACTTTCCCAGGTATTATACTCCATCAAAGATAACATTATCAGGTGCACTCACCTCTGTGCACACAGACTAGTCTAATAGGTTTCTTCTATCATAGTGGTAGCTGAATCATACATACGTTTATAAGCAGGGAATTTTGTTGATACCAAATCCTGGTCAATGATTGACTTTTCAGGCCTTGCTTGTACAGCATCTTTTTCCTGGTTACACAGCAGCACACTCCTCCCCAAGTCAGTGCTTTTTTGGCTTGTTTAACACAGCAACACCACAGATAACACGTACTTCTGTGTCCATTGATCTATAGATGTTTCATACACTAGCTGTAGCCTGCGTTACAGATTTCGGTTACCCTATTAGAAATACTGCATTATGTATGTTTTACATACAGATCCCACATTGAATCTGGAAAATGTCATTCCACAAATGGGTAATTGTGGACAAATCATGCCTCCCTCTGTGCCTCGGTTCTTTTATGGGGCTGAAATGAGAGCACCTGGAAACACAGGTGCTAGATGCATCTAGAAAATCTGAAGATCGTTTGCCATCACTTCCTGTGATGTCACTTGGGGGTGGGGTCAAATTACATCACTTCCTGTCATGTCATCATGGAGGTCAAGGGTTGTGTAATGTCACTTCTGCTACCCCAGGGATTTTGATGAAATGACGTCCCTGTTCAAGCGTGGAAAAATCGATGATCCATGTTATTATAGGATATGAACCCTATTAGATGGTCCGAGTAAAATCTTCACCAAATGCCTTTTGCACAACATCAAAAGATTGATGAAAATCACTTCCTTAGTGGTTTACAGGCGGGATTCAGGAAGGGCCTTCTGCAGGATATAATGTGTTTATTCTTAATTCCCTGATCAGGCAAGCACGGGATGAATCAACTTTACCACTCTATATATAATTCATGGACTTTGCTTCTGCTTTTCACACAATCAATCGCTCATTACTGTGGGCAAATTAAATAAGTTAAAAATGCCAAAAGTTGTACTTACAGGCTGCCAAATGTTGCATGGAAATAACATTGCTTGTGCGAAATTGAATAGTAATGGGGGACTGTCTGCACCGATTGACATTGCCAGGCGCGTGAAGCTGGGTGCATATTAACCCCTGCCCTGTTTAATCAGTTTATGTGAGATATAGGGGAGTCCCAAGTGAAAACTCATAATTTTTCACCTAAATTGTGAGCCTCGAGATTATTTTTCATTCATCGTAAGACCCAAAAGTTTATACTCCAATTCCCTAGCCCTACAGCTAGGTGGATATTTATGGAGATGAGGTTAAATAATCAAAGTGGCCTGGATGCACCACCCGATCAAAGTACGTGGTTGTCGTCTCTTTAGAAGAGTGGGAGTTTCTGAATTACTTCGACATGTACCAGCATGAACAAGCATTATGTTAAGTATTGTATGCATTTTGCTGACAGTTTGTTAGATCTTCAGGGTGAAATGTTTTGGCTAAATAGTTGTTCTGGCTGCAGTCTAGCCAGATCCAATAACCTTGTTAAGGTATGGCAGCCTTTTGAACTCAAACTTTCTGGGCTGGTTAAAAATTGATCTTAATTCATGTGACATATGTGTGTACAATCTTGTTGAGGTCGTTTTTGTGTATTGTATCTTGGCATATTTATATGATATGATATTTCTATTTGCTTAATGTCTTTTTATTTTCTATGTACATTATATATTTTGTGAAAAGTCCATAAAGAACTATAACAAAATAAAAACTAAAAATAAATAAAAATAAAATGGCATCTGCGCGGATTTGCTGTAATGTTTGTCTGAGTTGAATCAGCACAGCCCATCCAAGAAATGTTTCCCAGAAACAGAATATTGACTATAGCACTAACATTGTTTAGGGTGGTGCTATCTAGATCCGGTTTCTCCAGAAATAATAATATGGATCTGCATTTCAATTATTGATCATTTTAGCGTTATTAATATACCTGCAATGGATCGAAAGGGAATATTGTTTTCTATGTATATGTTATGTCAGGTATTTGAGCATATTTTAGTAAGAGAGAAGAGAAGAGAACAGTAGAGAAGAGAAGAGAAGAGAAGAGGAAAAAAGAGACGAGAAGAGAAGAAGAGAAGAAGAGAAGAGAAGAGAAGAGAAGAGAAGAGAAGAGAAGAGAAGAGAAGAGAAGAGGACATATTGAGTAAGTGGCATTATTTGTGTTAAGTAGTTTGTCTGAAATATTGGTGAGATTGTTGAAGCACACTCTAGCAAAATAATTGGTAGGCACCATTTACTGATTGTGGTGATGTACTAAGTGTTTACATGCTTATGTGAAGGTTTTTAAAATTGTGTAAGGAGTATGTAACGATTACACAAGCTTCACTGTTGCCTTTGTACTGAAAGAAAAGCCAATGTTCAATGATTATAATGAAGCTCGAGTAAGAATCAACGAGCAGCGCCTAGAAAACGTATTTAAAATCAATGAGATGAATTTAGATGTGTCCTCATTTCTCTCCTCACAGGTTCCTAATTCACAACAGGGACTCATGAGGAATAGGCAGTATTGTCTGCAGGCAAAAGGGTCATACAGCCAATCACTCAACCCATACCTACCTGTCGGGTGCATTCCTAACACTAACCCATGCATTGGCTGACTGTCCCCAAGTGAGTGGGGGCGGAGCTGTGGGGGGCTAGTCGCGGTCAGACCTGCTACTATTATGAGGTGACAATGCACTTTTGAAATGAGGGCCTGGCACTGTAAATGCTACTTGTACATTTCAACCTAACTTCAGAGGGCGACATGTACACACAACAAAGAAAGAGAATAGAAATGCTCATGCCAAGCAATCGTCTATGCTCCTTCTCTTGGGTCGTATTTACTTACACCAGTGCACACTTGTATCAAGGTAAAAAGCAGCACACCTGTCACCGATTGACTTTCATCCCTTAGTCAATCATATGTGGGTTTGAACTGTGCCATCCCCTCGCGTAGTATGCCCCCTGCTTGCTTTCTGTTACTTCACAGTGACGAAAGTGCACCCGCATAGCGATCAGCCTGTGCGGAATCACTTTTGTGAATCTGCCCACCTGCACACTGACAGTGTTTCCTACATTTGCACGTGCACATGTAACACGCAAAAGAAGAGCAATCTTCAAGTAAATTGCCCCAACAAACGCCATTGTTGATAATCCATTGCTTCTCGTGGAAGGGTGATGACAAATCACACGTTCAACGCATAACGTTTTCTGAATAATATTGAAACAAGCCAATAGCTATCCGTTCCCCAGTGCCACAGAGCGTTGGCAGTGAGTTGTTCATTGCAGATGGTATCTTTTCTTATCAGAGCCTCTGGGGTCCTTTGACAATAGACAGATTGTGTGCACCACGATTAAAACGTGTATGTCAAGTAACAGAACGTTCTTTTATAAAACAAGAGGCTGCATTTCATCCGATGCAAACCCATTTATGTTTCTGAGCGTGATCACCCTGACCGGGGACGGTCTGCATCTCTACGCCAATAAAAACATGGCTTAGATAAAAAAAAAAATATCATGGCCCACAGGTTGAGAACAGTTTACGTAGAGGGTATTCTGTTCCCATGATTAAGGAAGATGCGGTTTGGTCAACCTTAGGGGGTAAACTGTAGATCTTTCAAGGGTCGAAATGGGGGGTGGGGGGACCAGGCACCTATAAAAAGTGAACCACAAGCACTCATTGTTATTTGTTACTGTTAGGCGCAAATATCTGTGTACTACATAAGTGGGTATTTTTCATCACAATTGGCCAGTCCGAGACTGGTTTTTGTTCAATTTGCTGCATAATATTCAATTGCTTGCTATATGTCTTTTGTTATGCTCGAATCTAGTTTTAGGATTGAAATCGTGCACAAAGAGATGTAAACACGGAGATGTGATTAAGTTTCCAACACGTGCTCACATGCTAGCATTTGCATCGGAGAATGTGAACATCTTTTTTTTAATATTATAAGGATTTGATATTTCATGGGCCTATGCCCTAGAGGGTATGCCGTTGTTTCATCAAATGCAATGTAACAGTTTGCATTTTATGTGTATGTATAGGGTAGGCGAGTAAAGGACTGAGGGTAGGAGTGTAATAAGGGTTATTTATTTATTTATTGTGCATATGCACAGTGCTTATACATCAAGTAAATTGTGTTTCAAAGCGCCCACAGGGCAACAGAGAGGGAACATGGGAATGAAACAAAAGTAACAATGAAAGATAGAGGCAGACCTACTAGGCCTTGTCAGCATTCAGAACGTTCAAGTGCAGAGAGAGGGAGGGAAGAGGGAGTGAGGGTGTAAGTGCTAGGTGTATCAATAGGAAAGTGCTTGGGAGTGACCAGCTGTAAGTTCATAGGTCAGCCGTCAATAAATAAGTGCAGGCCTGTGGTGGCATAGGCCAGAGGGTGCCAAGGCTAATTGCTGGGAGTGGCAGAGGCTGTAGGCGACTGGGTGTGGGAGGCCAAGACACGGGGGGGACACGTAAGGGCCCTAGTTACCAATCTCAGCAACTGTGGGATTTAGCAGAGGAGGGAGGGAGGAAGGAAAGGATGAGGTGAAAAGGAGATTCTTGAGGAACTTCCAGAATTTGAGGAGATCCGGCTCAAGATGAAGAGGAAGGGGAGGCTGTTCCGTTGGAGGGAGCCTGCCCAGGAAAGAGATTGGCCACCAGCTTGCTGCTTAGTGAAGTGCTTGACACACAGAGAGTTGGAGCCAGAGGAATGTAAAGATCTGGAGGGAGAGTATTTAGTGAGAGCAAGTTGTAGATAGCCTGGTCCCCAGCTCCAGACAGCCTTGTGGATGATGCAGAGGGATTTGAATTTGATCCTTGCAGCAACCGGGAGCCAGTGGAGAGTTTTTAGGGCTGAATAGATGCAGTCCCTGGACTTGGGGCCAAGAATATTTCTTGCAGCCATATTCTGGATTAGCTGGAGGGGTCATAGAGAAGAAAAGGGTAGATTAAGGAATAGGCTATTACAGGAGACTAGCCAAGAGACAACCAGAGAACCAGAGCTCTAGAGAGATTATGTGTACATGATCCACTGATTAGCACCCAGAGGTGTACTGAATTAGAAATTATTAATCCAAACTGTTATGATTAAAATTGATGAAATCCCATAGAATGAGAAAGAAAGCTCTAACTGAGATGGGAATTGGATGTCAGGATAAACCATAGAAACATTTAATGCATGTGTCTGATTTTAGAAGAGGGTATAATTGTAAAAATGTGTATTTATGGGAAAGCTAAATTGTGGTCAAAATCAATGTGGGAGTTCCTAAATCGCACCATACAGATGACAGCTCTGTTCAGACCGCCAACCAGGACAAGGCAAGTGCCTGTGGCCACTCACAGCCATAGGGGAATGTTTTGAAATTCCACCCACACCATAAACTTAGGTGATGACATTTGATAGTATAAACATAGGAACTCCACAACACATAGCACACTGCTTCCAGAACCCATCCAGATTTCTGTGCAGCACCTTGTTCCAGAACTCTTCATCTTGTAGCTGACTTCAGACTTCTTTGAAGATCCAGATTTCCTTGCAGAATCTAGACTTTAGCATTGCTGAACTCTTTCAAGCTAGACCCATTTTCAAAACATCCAAAACTTAAAAGAATAATTCTGTTTCAGCTTGGCTTGCATGCCTGCTGAAACTAGCATCCTGTAATCTACCGTGTCCGGTGACCATAAGAGCCCATCCAAACCTAGTCTGAGGCGCAGTCCAAAATTGACCAGAACCATACTGCTGATCCAATCCCTCCAGAGGTGCCCTGCCGCCGTTAGACCTGACCCGATCCAATGACCAGAGCTGACGGTTCAATTTAAATACAAAGGACTGTAAGTATTAATAGGAAGAACAGTGACCCATAGTATATCTGCATTGTATTATCCCAATCTCGACCCATCCCATCTTTAAATTCGGAACCTTAGTATCGTTAGAATCCTTCTTGCACTGTTTATTCTCATGTGTTACAAAACCATAACCCCTTAGTGATTTTGAGTAACTAAAGTAAATGCCAGAACGAAATTGAGTATCCACCATATGAATGGTTGCACTGGCCACGCAGCTGTGAAGATTCAGGCGTGGCCTCCTCTTTTTCATAGTCGTTAATATAGTGAATAAAACTTATCTGTCATTTTTAAAACCGAATACCTGTTCCATTTTCGGGCCTATTTTGCAAAAACGCCTCTCACTAAATCCTACATAACTTCTTCAATTTTAAAGATAGAAACGAAATTCCAACTCTCCCTGATACCAAAGACCATTAGCTATCCACAACTAAGAACCACATTGTGGAACAGTGTATTTGAGCCATTTTTCTCCAATATCGGATAATAAAAGTTTGCTGAGAATTTGCAGTTTTCAAAAGTTTACACGTGTCTTTTTCCCATTTCAAAGTGCTTCTTCCATCCCATCCTGATCTAAAGTGTGTATTTTTATTTATTGTTTATTTAATGGCTCATGTGTGTTAGGACCTTTTTAGTGTTGATTTCCTTAGAATCTTTCTCCATTTAAGCATGTTTCCACCCTTTTGCATTATTTTACAAAGCAATTGTCACCTGTCAGTTTAAAAATGTCACTTTCCAAAAACGGTTTTCTCTCTTGTTTGGGGACGGAAGATTGGAATTAAGTTCTAGGCATTGTCTTTCATTTCTGAATACCTGCTGATTACTTACATCTGTGTAGGATTTCTCATTTGTACCTAGACAAAACATTGCAGGGGGAATATTAACCTAAACGCTATCTGTTCACAAACCAAAACTGTTCTTTTTCCTACATGTTCTATTCTGCATCATCATAAGTGAATTCAATTATTTTGCTTAGTTTCTGAATTGTCTTGTCACCGTTCATTTAGCATCATGGTAAAGCTATTCTTTTCTCTTTTATATAATTGCTGACCACATGTTTGATTTAAAGCTGAAGACTGAAATGCCTGTTTAATAGCTTTCAGGCTCGTCAAGGTTGGGGGGATCAGAAAGCACTCGTGAGTTTGTTGTTTTAAGACTGCGAGCCTCATTACGACCTGTGTGGAATGGGTTAACGGGTTCCGTTAATGGATGCGGACCCGTTAACACCATTCCGCACGATTACGAGGTCCCCTTGCGGGACTCGGTAAGGACGCCTGGTAAAACGCAAGGGGAAGAGGGAGCTAACAACGGGCCGGTCATAATCGGCCCGTTGTTAGCTCCCTCTCCCTATGGGGGCTCAAATGGGAATGGGGAAGGTCCGGGTCCGGATTCCCAGAGGGAGGAATTACCGCGCCCTCCGAACTCTGAATGGCCCGGTAATTCCCCATTCAGGGAACCCGCTAAAGGAGCCCGGTTTGGCGGCAGCCATGGAGCTAATAGCTACCACCAAACTCGTAATGAGGCCCGCGTGTGCTGGAAATCTCTTTAGCCTGAAGTACAATTAAGGCACGCTGGAGTGGGTCTAGAAAGTTTACATAAAGAGGAATTTAGTGATACTGGTGATACTGGTGACGATTTAAAATTTGATTGTGCAGTGTTTTGTTGACAACCTGTTACAGAGAGAATTTCTGCTTTGGCAGGCAAGAGCATGAATCAGCTCACTTTAAAGTCAGGTATGCCAGCAACCTGCAAACCTGATTTCACATACAAACGCAGACATAAATCCTAGTATGCAACTTGACTTCTCAAAAGCGCACAGACCCATACAAAAACGTACTTACAGTAGACAAAATGGGAAGCTATATGTAGGAAAAAATTAAAAACGGTTTATGTCGGTTGATAATGACATCAGGTTATATTATAATAAAGAAGCTCCCCTTGAAAAACTAATTAATGATGGATTGGCAAAAAAAATCCAAAGTATCGAAAATAGATGCATGAATGGATGCTGAAATTGCGGCAATGCAATGCTGTAATCCAAAGGTTATCACCCTCGCTCCTCCTGCCAGTGTATTGTCCGATGTGACAATGGAAATGGAGGGTAAACGTTGCGATAAAGACACTCCCCATCCATCTGGAGCTAGCAACCAGGAGAGTTTACCACCACCCATGCTATGCTCAATTGCAGCACAACATACATTACGGAAAGCATATCATGAAATGCGCATTGTGGGAAAGGTTGATGAAGAGACAATCTCATTTATGAATCAAAGTGGTAACTCAGGCAAAAATGAAGAAATTATTTTTGTACACTCGAATATGGGTGATTTGATGCAGGTGGACCACTTATCCACTATTAACAGTTCATTTGGCCCCAGCTCAGTTAGACCTAATGAGTGTGATACTGAGGCCCAATTGCGACAGGTGAATCATCCAGCATCTAACTCATTAGAGTCTTTTGGAGACCTGGAGTGTGAGGGGTCTGTACACTCATTGTCCTTTATTCCCCCGACCCCACGTCGGGGGGCTGTGGAGTTAATGTCTCCACTCGCAAATCATGCCCCTATAACTCTACAACCTGGTAAGGAGTCTCAAGAAAAAATGTCACAAGACAGGCACACCCTAATGTCAATGAATGTGGCCCTATTATCCCTGGCAAAACTATATGAGACACTAGATAAAAAAATCAACTATCAAACAATCTTATTATTACACTTGTTGAACCGGAGTGTCACATCTGCAGAAGCTATGCCAGCTATAGACCAAGCATATGAAATTTTCCACCACTGTAAACAAAATAATTTTGCCACTCAAACCATTGTAATAGCCAATATCAGTGATGAAATTGTGCCGCAACCTGATGCAGATATGAATGCTGGTTCACAAATTGTCAAGAATATGGAATCTGCACCAATAAAATCGACACTGTGTCTGAGAATACAAAAGGTGCTGATAATTCCGACAGATGTGGTGTACTGTTGGGGGGCCAAAATGATGTATCCAAACCAAATGCATTTTCCATGTTCACCAAAGAAAACACCACACATGGGGAAACAATTGATTCTCGTGCTAAATCAAAGGGGAAAGCGAAAAAAATGTTGGCGACCCAAAAGAAATCAAAAGAAGAATCAAAGTCTAGACGATTTTTAAAAATTCTAAGCGCATCACACGAAAAGATTAAGGCACAATCAAAGCAGAATAATTGCAAAAAGGCACCACCAACCATTGTTCCAGGGGAAATTCCTACCCCTATGGCATACAAACTACTAGATGATTTGGTTTCTGCCTCAATTCAAACTAGTATACGGGTGGAAACTGCACCACAGTCCACGCTAGTAACAAAGGAAGTGATAAATGCATTTAACGGGACTCCACCAACTGCATCCAATACATCTATAGATGCATTATCTGCTCAGATGTGAGGTTAAATAAACAAAGCAGTAGCACGCTATATGACAGCAGCGTCTGGGGGTCTGAGTGCAATTCCTGCTGTAACGCAGCCATCACCACCTTCTGTAATGCCTGTAGTAAAAGGGTCCAGTGTTGAAACCAATGCACTTGAAATAAACATGCTGCTGTTTTTACATGTAAATCAAAGAAATGCATAGGCGACAAACCAGGGACAGAAAAAGGAACTTGGTGATAACAAGAAGTCAGCTCTAAATACACAGCAGAACCATGAGTGCCATCACCAATTCAATATTGAATGTCGCCAACACCCCTTTATGAAATTTGACCTGAACAGATCCAGTTTCTTAAACATCTGCAAAGAACTTCCACAATTACATAACATTAAGTCAGCCGATGTAAATAGGGTTGAATTTTTGGATGACAATGATCTCTCTATGTCCCGTCTATATATCCACTCAACAGTGCTGGCTGAAATATTGTGGAGTGGTAAATCTGCCCTTTATGATATTGGATTTAACCTCTTTCGAGAAACTAATATGTTGAGTTCAGGTGGAGACCCCAAGGCATCCAAAAAGAGTGTACACATTTATGGAGCAAGTAGTACAAGTGCAAGCATGGGTGAAAAAGGGAATAACTTTGATAGCTCTAGTCGAGCATAACAACCTGCAGGTTCAGAATCAATTCGGCTAGTTGCCTGGAATACTCATGGATTCCATCATTTTGTCAATTCTAGTGAAAAAACACTTCATGATTTTGATATAATAGTGCTCCAGGAAACATGCTCCTTGATCCTCCTGTTTGGGATGGCTTTGAGATTTTGCTGTTGCCTGCTATATCTCAAAAGAGAGGACGTCCCATGGCAGGATTAATGATGGCAATCAAGAAATCAAAACATTTTGTGGCTACTTCATGTACGTCTCCGAGTCCTTACATCCAGGTTGTGAAATTGATAAAAAATCACTATGTTTCGATGATTATCAATATATACTGGGGGCGAGTGCATTTAAACCCAGATTTATTTTTTTATTACATGGATGTGGTACTTGACAATTTGGCTTTGGAAGGCAATATTGATTATGTTCTCATCGTGGGTGATCTAAATCTGCATTTAATACCGGAATCAGGCAGGGGGTTTAACCGGGATGAACACCAATGGTGTTCACTCATGGATGAACAACACTATTTCATGGCGAATGGGGCAATTGAAGGGGATATCCCAGCCAAATACACATGGAGCCGAGATCAATCACGGGCCATTATTGACTACATTTATACAAACCATGCCTTTTTGAATATAATCAAATCACTGGAGGTTAAACCTAGTGATAAAGGTGATCACAGCCAGCTGTGTTTAACCTGGGAGTGGAGTTTATTACATAATTTGCCTCAGAAAGAGAGGTACAAAGGGCATGTAGAAGCAAACAATGCAAGAAATTGACTCAGGTGGTCTGATAGAACACTATCAGAATTAGACAAAGCTTTAACAAATGGGGATGGAAAGTGTTATGTTTCATGCATGCAAAAATGTGTACAAGTGAAATCAGCATCTCAGGGATACAACTATAAACATCAGCATGTGTTTGATGTGGTAGTCAAGGCAAAGAAAACTGAACTAAGATGGCATATAAGACAAGCAAAACATCTGCCAATATGTGAAAGGGTCCTCAAAATAAAAAGACTTAAACGGCCTATAAAAATTGGCAGAGGGGGAGGAAATCGCTTGTTTACAACAAGACAGTGAGCAAATGCTTCAGACAATTGTGGGAAAATCAACTGCGATATATGGGGTCACCTGAATATAGCCACATATAAAGGACAGGACTCCGTCGAAATAAATTCCATCTCTGAACGCAAATAGTGCAAATACTATCAGAGTATGTATCAGTCCCCGCTATCTGGCATGGTCTTCTCTGCTAAAAGAGATTGCCCTCATATAGTACAATACTCACACAAGGACTTGCTATATTACATCACAAAATTAAGTATGTCCCGAGCTATTGGGCCAGATGGCCTGGACAATAAAACATTAAAAGAACATCCGGAAAAATGGGCAGCGATCCTAACTAAAATCTTCACACAAGTAATGAGGCGAGGTGAGATACCACCCTCATGGATGAAATCCATATTGATTCCATTGTTTAAAAAAGGGAGCAGAGCAGACCAGAGTGCATATAGACCAATAGCTCTATTATATTGTCTGGGGAAAATTTTTGCTCGCCTGGTCCTGAGAGACTTCAATGCTTGGCTTTTCGAAAAAAAAACATAAGAGATCCATTTCAAACTGGGTTCTTGTCAGGTCTTGGTACTAGCATCAATCTAATCATACTAAATGCATTCATAGCTAAACATCAACATCTAAAGCAACCACTTTACATTGCATTTGTTGATTTCCGCACCACTTTCGATGCTGTTTTAAGAGAACTTTTGTTTAGTAAATTGATGACTCAAGATTGCCCATGGTACATCCTAAAATGGTTGATTGAATTCCATACTGAAACATCTATATAAATCCGATTGGAAAGAGAGGACCTGTTGTCAGGTCCAATCAGGACATCAAGAGGGCTGAAGCAGGGATGTATACTTGCTTCAGCTCTCTTTAACTTTTTCATATTAGATTTAGGAATGGGGTTCTTGAATTGTATAACCAACTCACCTAAATTGGGCAATCAGGTCATACGATGGCTGCTTTATGCGGATGACCTCTTCTTAATTTCCAAATCACTCATGGGCCTGAATAACATGCTCCAAGACTTGGAAAAGTATGCCCATGATAACGAAATCACAATTAATGTTAAGAAGACCCAAATAGTACAATTTGGCAAAAGGAATCATCGCAAATGTACCATGGCTTGGCGTATAGACAACAATAGAGTGAGGTAGTAAGAAGTTACATCTATCTTGGTGTAAATATTAACAACGATAATCGAGATCTCCCTTATGAAATGAGCTCACAAAGAAAAGTAAACACCCTTATTTCTCAAGCTCAAATTATAAATGGAAGATTCTGTAAATGTACTATCCAGCCATTGCTGGTCTTCTACAAACAGAAAGTCTCACCTATTTTACTGTATGGTGCAGAGACAAAAAAAATGAGGCCACCCAAATTTTGGAATATGCTGGAAGCTAGGTATTGGAGAACTCTGCTCCAGCTGCCATCTTCTGTGCCATTGTCATTAATTAGACATGAACTTGGTTTGATCTCGTTAAATGCCGGGTATAAATGGAACGTTTGTGCCTTGTAAAGAAAATCTTTATCAGGAAAAAATGCTAGTGGGTTATTGAGAATATTGTCTAATTATATGCATTCATCGATTTACACATTTATGGAAAGCTGGAGATCTAAGGCGCAGGAATTTTTAAGTGCTGCTGATATAACGGAGGAATTGCTCGTACAGAATCCTGATCGTGCTAAAACTAAACTATGGCAAAATGATTGGACCTCCACCATAGAATCATGTGGTCCATACAAAACATTCGTAGCAAATTCATTCATGATAAAAACCTATGGATTAACAGAACAATACCTTCTGAAGTCCCCCAATCAGCGGCATCACTTAGATCTTTTGCGCCTCAGACTCGATTTATGGTAAACCAGGGAAACCACAACAAGATTGTACCCACAAGATCAAATCACAAATATGTGTAGATTTTGTGGGAAAGCAATAGAAACATTAGAACATATCATTAGTGAATGTGTTAACCTATTATCCCTACGCATCAAGTATTTTAAGAGTTTGTTTCATTCCTTAATGTGTATGGATGCTAAGGATTTATGACAGCATGTTTATCATATTCATTCAAAATCCATTGGCTATGCAACAGTACATTGTTTATCTGTATTGAATGTAGACACTGATGATCTTGATGACATGCATTTGCTCATGTTTAATGTAATTAATGGCCTGGAAGGGAATAGTTTAAATATGTGACTCATGTTTCTGTTTTCTTCTCAATTTTATTTTTTGTATTTTTTTATTTTAATATTAATTGTAATGTTTGTAGAAATAAGTTTTAAGTGTAAAATTAATTATATTATGTAAGTTCTGTTGAAAGGTTGAAAATGTCAGCTGAATCAATAAATAAATAAATAAAAACCACAAACCAACCAACACCAACCAACATCCCTGCCTCTGCTAAGGTGGAGGAGGTGAAGGTTTCCCCCATTTTAGATCTGGAGTTGGGGGGCTTAAAAATATTCCTGTGCAAAATGACTCTAACCAAAGACCCAGAAGGCCCTCGGGCCAATCCCAAACAGGTAGTCAGGGAGGTAATCCCACAAATGGGATCCCTAACTCCCCTGATTATATCAGCCCCCGTTACAAGGGCAACAGACCCATCCTGGGCTATATGTGGTCTCCCCCAGCCCAAGGGGAGGGATCCAACCAGGTCGCTGCCAACCCAGGAAGCTTCCCTCCTGAATTTCCCGGTACCCGCCAAACTTCAACCCCCAAAACAACCCTCCTTTCTTTCCCCACTTTCCTGAGCCTAGACAGCCCAATCCAGGAGAGGGGAGGCCAAGGGTGGAGGGTTATCAGAACTATCCAAAAGACGGGTATTATGGGAGAAGGGACAGTTACCCTTCCCGTGAACTACCCCAGATGGAACAGAGACCCCCGTACCAGCCAGAGCAGTGTCCCAAGTGGAACACCAGGTCCAGAACTTGTCACAGGATCTGGGTCACATGTTGAGGGCTCAGCAGAACCTTCAGATGAGCATGCCGGCTCAGAACTCCACAAATCAAGAGTATGGTACTCCAGAGCAATGACAGGGAGAGAACCCTGATAACCCACCAGTTCCAAGGGAGGAGGCACAGGGGTAAGGGGGGTTGTAAAGCCTTAGCGGAAGCTTGCTTCCCCACTTGTGAAAAGCCCCTGGAAACCCAGGAACCGGAATCTTCTGCCCCCGAAAGTCTGCAACGTAAGGAACAGAGAGCAGGCAGGCGAAATAAAGGACCTAAAAAGACCCATTTTGTGGAGGAGGTTAGCGTCTTCCAATTTGAAGGAAAGGGGTCCTCAGAGGATTGTGGGAAAAGGATCTTCTCCTTCAGAGACGGGGGAACTGCTCCAAAGAAAAATGGGTCCCCATAGATCCTAATCCAGACTGGGTAGATGTGGGGACTGAGTTGAAATCGCCCATCATTAAACCCCAAAATGACCAGCCAGAAAATCACCTTGCCCAAACCAATTCTGGTAACTGCCTCCAAAAGGGGTGGGGGGCATCCCAGAACTCCTCCAATATCCAACTGTCCTGTTTTTTGGGCAGATCCCCAAGTTCCCACTCAGGATCATGCCCAGACCCATTCTGGGGACTGCCTCCAAAAAGGGGGCGGGCGGCCCAGAACCAGAGAAAGAAGATTCCCTATCTCCCCAAAGCCATTCTGAGGACTGTCTACAAAAAGGGGGGGACAGCCCCGAATCAGAAAAGGAGGGGCCTGAGACTCCTCGAATCACTGAGTGTGAAACTGTCGGTTCAGATTCCCAAACCACCCAACTTCATTCTGGGGACCGCCTCGTAGAAAGGGGAGGCAGCCCAGAACCAGCACAGAAGGAACACCAAAACTCACCAACCATTTCAGGTGACTGCCTCCAGAAAGGGGGGCAGCCCAGAACAAAGGGACCCCGAAACTCCCCAAATAGCGGTGTGTCAAAACTCTTTGCCAGATTCCTCAACCCCAACACCGTCTCTTGGTCCAACTACACCGGTGTAAGTGTCAGGAATAAGTCAATTGACCATCCAGCTTACCAAGAACACCCATTACCTTTGCCCATTGGAGGAGAAGGAAGGTAGATTCTATGCCTCCATCCAAGTGCAAGAGCAATGTGCAATTCCAGCACTGGTAGACACTGGATCCCAAGCACCTTGCTGTGAAAGAGGATCTTTGAGCAGCTGAATTCAGGAAGGGGGGAAAGATACCAAATTCCTCTAATCCCTCTTTTTGGACAGCTCCAGAACTTTGACGGGAAGGAAATTCCTGTTGAAGGGTCTGCAGACTGGAAATTCAAATTGGGCGGCACAAAATGAAGCAGCCGGTCATAGATGTGGTGCCAGAGGGAACCACCTGTCTATTAGGGAATGACATCCTCCATAGGCTATCTCCCCTAATAGATTGTGTGAATAAGGTACTCTGGACCCAGACTCACAGGCCAATTAAATTAAAACAAAGTGTCAACCATGTTAGTCTAAATGGCACATGCCACATGGTTGAACAAAAACTTGACCAAATTAAGTTCTACCATCAAAACAATAACATAACCAATGTCACCATCATAGCTGTGGGACAACAAACTGGTGATGGGAACTCCTCTCCATTTCTGCAAATCAATCTCCCTTCCAGTCTGAAGTGGCATTACACCCTGGAAGGAGATACATTGACATTGTATACTAATGTACAATCAGAAAATCCCATGTCCAAAGCCAAAATTGATATCAAACCAGAACAAAACAAAACTTAGCTGGCATTCTGAAGAAGGGTGAACAGCTCTTCCTCCCGATCCATTTAAATGATGGGAAGGAATCTGTCCTCACCCGAGTTGACATGAATAGCGAAGAAAGCTTCATCAGCAAAGTATTATTAAAAAACTCCCAAAAGACCAGACCCTACCCACCGTAGAGTCAGTGCAGCCATGGGTACCGGGCCTGGAAACGCCCCGCTCCAAACATCCTCTGCTTAGAAGTTGCAAGTTAGGGATGACAAAAGCATAGTATATACTTGTTGGGTTGTGCAAGGTGTCCCTTCCGCCTTTTATATGAGCAGTCACCTCCTCAACCAACTGGAGATTAATTTTGGACCCCAGTTATTGCCAAGCCCAGTCCCAACTGGAGAGTAAATTTCAGCATTCTGGCAGACCTAAAGAAAGCCTTCCGGTTAGCACTAGTGCTAAGGTAGGAAATGGAATTTCAGAAATGGAGGAGAGGTCACCATCCCAGGCCTCACCTACATAATCCACCTTCCCAGAGGTAACTTGCTGGCTGAAAGACAAGTGGATCCCCCTCCACCAGCTAAAAAGTTGCCATCCCAGGCATACTTTGCGGCAAATAGAAGAGCCTACCAGAGACCCAGAGAGGGAAAATCCAGAGATCTAAAAAGAATTAATAAATGTCCATTGAGTACGTATGAGGAAAGAGTGTTAAGACCATTATTAAACATAGGCGGGGAATATTGTAAATTGTATTCAATGCATGCATCCGCCCCACTACACCCCTCGGGGAACAGTAGTGGGGAAATTTCCATAACCGTACTATGTTCTGTTTTCTAGTACTGGAAGTAAATCCGCCTCGAGGACCGGGAGGAAAAACCCAAGAGATCCAGAGTGTCGTTCCACACTTCTAACCAGAACCGGCGAGGAGGGCGTGTCGCATCAATCACTGATGGGAGAAGCAAGCAGATTTCTTCAAAAGGTACGAAGGAAAAATAATCCCACGTGCCCGACTCCCCCACGACTGGACGTCACGCTGAAGTCGGGGGGTTGTGTGTGGGATAGTTCAACCCATGCCAATGCGCCACACTACATCCCTGTGCCAATGGGGGAAAGAAAACTGCCAAAAATGGAGGCACTAACCCTGTGTGCGCTAAATCTGCAAAAACTACGCATGGTTCAGAAATCACAAAGAAGCTGCAGCACCTTGCCACAAACAGGCAAAGTTGATGTTAAAGCAAGAACTCCCTGCGAGAGAATGCCAGTGGGTGTTGTTACCTGTCACCTGAATCAAGGCCACAGAAGTGGGCTAAAATCCGAAAATGCCCTTAAATACAGCTTCCTAAACAATGGCAACTTTCAAAGTGTTGTTTTGGCACTAAATTCAGTCATTTTCGCAGTGAATTATTGAAAGGAAAAGGGTGCTGAAATCATAGATTCTCCAGTGCTGTCAGAGGAATCCAGGCCTCACTGACTGACAGCTACATCAGAAAATTATGCAAAACAAGGTGGGGGGATCTGAGAATCTCTCTACCAGATCGAACCCAGCCCAATGACCTGTTCTTGGGTGAATAACCCCTGGGAGAGACTCTACCAAGTCTTTAGCTCACTGTCTCTTTCACAGAGAAGACATTTTCCTGCATATCAGTCTTTGTCCTGCCCAGGGGCAGTCCAGCACCAAAATACTAGGCAATTCTCCTCTGAACAAGATTAACAACAGCAACCCCATACACGTGTTTCAGCCTTGTTGGGCATCATCAGTGAAGTGAAGCTATGCCTCTCTAAGAACAGTGAGCAAGGCGTCCACGTCTGGATCTGTTAGCGAACATTGAAATTGCATACATGCCATAGTAAAATTATTTTTTTCTATGGGTGTGCTATTGATTTATACACCATCATGGGTGTGACATGCTGCGGTGGTTGTGGCCAGGACCTAGAGTCTTGGATCCATGGCCGTATACTTCCAAAACTCTAGGCCCTGGCCACAACCACCACAGCATGTCATAGCAATGGATACACCTGTAGTATTGCTTATCGATCAGATGGTTGAGGGGAGTGTGTAGAGTCTTGGGTGCATGGCCAAAGGCCATGCACCCAAGAACAAAGTTATAAGCACTGGAGTTATACACCATACCACACCCATACGTTGCAATATCTATGGACATACAGCTAAGAGTCTAGCCTCTGGCCACAACCACTGCAGCATATCACAGCTATAGATACACCCGTAGTATTGCACATCACTCAGGTGGTTGTGGGGAGGGCCTGCAGTCTTGGGTGCATGGCCGAAGTTATCGGCCATGTTTTTTAATTTATAAGCTCTGAAGTTATAAGCCAACATGGGTTTTATATAGTGCGGTGGTTGTTGGCAGGATGTAGACTTTTGGGTGCATGGCTGCAGGCTGTAGGCCATACACCCAAGAGTGTAGACCCTGCCTACAACCACGGCAGCATATCACATTCATACATGGCACCCATACATTCGATTATGTATGTGGTAGGTGTGGGCAGGACCTAGAGTCCTGGGTACAAATTGAGTACATGCTACAGTTATAATGTTTCCTTCTATGGGTTTGCTAATGATTTATAAGCGACCATGGGTGTAATATACTGCAGTGGTTTTGGCCAGGGTGTAGAGTGTTCGGTGCATGGCCGTAGGCCATACTTCCAAGACTCTAGGCCCTGGCCACAACCACCACAGCATGTCACAGCAATGGATACACCTGTAGTATTAATTATCGATCAGATGGTTGTGGCAAAGGCCATGCACCCAAGACTGAAGTCATAAGCAGTGAGATTATAAGTGAACATGGGTGTGCTGTGGTGCGGTGGTTGTGTGCATGACCTAGCGTCTTAGGTGCATGGCTGCAGAGTAAACCTATAAGTAGTGAAATGACAAGCACCATGGTTTTGATATGCTGCGATGGTTGTGGGTAGGACCTATAGTCTTGGTTGCTTGGCTGCAGGGTGTAGGTGGTACGTTATACATCCAAGACGCTAGGCCCAGCCTACAGCCACTGCACCACATTACTACCATAGATTAGTCGTGTAGATTCGAATATGTATAACATGAGTGTAATTATACTTACTGTTTACTTTGTTGAGAATCCATATATTTCTTACATGACTATGGTACTTGGCAGAAATATCCTTTTTTAATTTCTGTGATAAAAGAAAAGAGCATGTTAGTGTTTGTATTTTATGAAGACTTATTACATTGTACAATAGACATTTTAGCTTTTTTTTACCCTAATATATTGTTTACAAACCAGTGTACTGTGCTTTTTGCTCAGTTTCTGTGTTTGTTTTTCAAATCCTTGGGTCTGGGGGAAAACATCCTTGTCGGATTAAAAAAAACCCTTTCTTTGCTATGCTACAAACTATTTCTTTGTTTTCTTTGAGTGTTTCCTTGTTCTTTATGATTAATGTTATGTCTGTTGCCTTGTTGCAGATTTTTAGAAACAGTTAGATACCTGTTGGCGTATTCTGACTGTGCATTTGTTGTTACGGATCTGTGGTATTCATTTACCAGTTTGGTTGTTATACACTCTTGGGCAGTTAGATACCTGTTGGCATATTTTAACTGTTTATAGTCTTTTACTTGAATTTTTTGGTAATGTTAAAGTACACATTGGTTATTACATTTTTGGCTTTAAGAAGATTAAATATGCATTTGTAAGATTAGCTGGCAATCTCTGCTTTAGAGTAATGGTGCTATCATTACATACAAACCATCCACATTTCTTTTTAATGTATGCAGTGTAGTGACCTGCATTGGTTGTAGTTCCTGCGTGGTAGATTATACCTATTGTTGGAAAGGTTTTCTTTCCAAGTGACACTTGACCGTGTGTGAATCCAGTCAGCTTGCAGTTGTTTTTGATACCATCTTCATTATAACGTCGAAGCATAAGTATTTTGTAGTTACTATGTGTTTGTATCAATAAGGTGGAACGATTATCTGAATTGCACATAGTAAATAATCCGCCATGGTTTGCATTCTGTACAAGTTGCTGAAATGGAATGGATTCCCAATTAGGTATGGATACATACACAAATCGCTCATTTGGGATTTCTTCCTGTATCACATTGTTGCAGAGAGTGCATGTATGTTTCCACATGTATGAAATGTGGAAAATATCATTTATAGGTATGTTTTTGTTTTCCAGTACTTGTAGTAAGTACATTAGACATTCTTGGAGATCTTCTTGTGAGTTTATTGTGAATCTCACCATTCCAGCACAGTAGTCCAATTCTTGTCTTATTCCGTGAACACTGTACATGTTGTTATGATTGTTGGTTGAGTTTCTATGAAGGACTAACATTTGCAAACACAATTGGTCTGTACTGTGTAAGTAAACATGTTTAACAATTGGTGGCAATTGAAATAGAATATTCATTGCTACATTTGCATAGCAATTTACACCAGTTTCATTTGAAAATTTGAATGGACCACCTAGTTCTGTCCCTGAGTCCATTTCTCTGAGTTTCTGTTCCTTCTTTGAAGAAGTACCTGATTTACTTTCCCTAATAGGTTCTTCTTTGCTTGTGGTTATTGATGAAGTTTTAGCTTCTTTTGTTTTCCTTGAAGGATTTGCCGTCAGATTCTGTTGCATTTATGTTTGAAGTAGTTTCCTTTTACCACGTTTTACTTTTTCTGGAACAGGATATGGTTTCAGATGGGGGGTATACAGTGAACGCAGTCTATTGTATTCTAAAATGCAAAGAATATCAGCTTTCAGTTTACTTGCATCAAAGTTGATTAGAAATAGACCGGCAAGTGTACGTAAGCGTGATAGCGCTACGTAGCTCATGCCTTCTTTAAAGACTGTGTTTCCTATATCTATCAATGCTTTGTCTAGGGTAAGACCTTGGGATTTATGAATGGTGACTGCATATGCAAGAGTTAGAGAAAATTGTTCTCTACATACATACATGTCTTTGAAGAGAAGGAATCGAGCAGTTGAGCGCCCTATCCTTTTCACTTCTGAAAGTTTGTCAAAGCGAATATTGACAAACTGAATGTTGTTGTCACGTGGGTATGTTTGAAAGCCAACAACTGTACCCAGTGCCCCATTAACTAGCCCTTGCTCCACGTCAAAGTTACGCTTAAGCATTACTCTAGAATTTAAGGATAATTTTAATATTTTTTCCAGCAAAGCTGTGTTGGAGATTGAATTTTCTAAGGTATTTAGTCTTGTTGTGGCTTGCTCACACATGGGTAGTGTCATACCATGTACGTCTAGTTTGTCTCTGGCGCAAATTTCCATTATTGGTTGCCTTTCTTTTTTTAACATTGTTTCATTGAATTTGAAACAGTTTTCTAGAGTTGGCATTAAGGCCATACAATTGACATTTTTGTGTGCTAATTATTCCATAACATCAGTAGCACATGCTTTATTGCCATAAAGTGCATGAATGTGCCGGTTTTTCAATATTGCTTGTGCTTCTTGAGGTAGTACACCAACTCTAATACTTTTTAAAATGTTGCCGTAAGTGAGATCTGCAGATTGTCGCAAGTTTTCTGTTAATTCTCTGTATTGGAAATGTTGCCAAAGGTTGACATTTCCTATGCTGCCAACAGTTTTACGGCAGAGTTTGTGTCCTAAGGTTTTAAAAATAGGTTCACCTTTCACTGGTGTCAATTGTAGAAGATCTCCGAAAACGATAATGTGTTTCCTTGCAAAGAGTTCTTCGTAGTTTGTTTTAAGTACTTCTTGCAATCTGAGGTGAACCAAAGCCAACATTAGGTTGGAGACCATGCTCACTTCATCTATTAGTAGCATTTTCATTTGTTTTAATACTCTGCATAGTTCCATTGCAGCTTCTGTAGAAAATTTGTAATAGTCTATTTTGTTTTGGTGTTCTACTGGAAGGAGTAGTAATCAGTGTAAAGTGACACCACCTATGTTGTAGTCAGCTAAACCTGTGGGGGCAGTTACAACAGCTGACAGTTTGTTGTTTGTCAATTGTTGAAGGAACTTGCTGATGATTTTGATTAAGAATGTTTTTCCTGAACCAGCTTCACCACTGACATACAACAGTATAGGTTTGCAATTTTGGCAGGTACATTCTTTATTTTCGTGTTGTACACCATGTGCAATTTGTTTAGTTACTTCTTCAAAAATGGTGCAATGATCTAAGTTTTGCTTGCTGTACAGTTAAGTCTTATATATCTTCTTCATAATGACACATGGGGCCTCATTACGACCCTGGCGGAACGGGTTAAATGGCACCGTAAAAGGTGACGTCGCCGTTCAACCCGTTCCACCACATTACGAGGTCCCCTCGCGGGACACGGTAAGCACGCCTGGGAAAACCAGGCGTGCTTACCTGGTCCCGTGAGGGGAAGAGGGAGCAAACAACGGGCCATCTCGTAATGGCCCATTGTTTGCTCCCTCTCCCATCCCCATTCTGCCCTGTGGGGCAGAATGGGGATGAGGAGCACCGCATTACCGCCACCCGCGAATGGGCACTTACCTGCCCATTCAACTCGTAATGGGCCAGTAATTGCCCATTCGCGGGTGACAGTGACGGATGCGAGTTCGGCGGTAGTCGTGCCTGTAATGCAGGCACGGCTACCGTTCGAACTCGTAATGAGGCCCATGGTGTTTTACACTTCTGTCATAGCTAATTCTGCCTCATTTGCTGTTAGTGGCTGTCCTAGTGGTTCTTGGCTTCCTGTTACAGAGGGTTAACTACTGTCGGAAGTGTCCTTATCTAGTTGGGCCTGAAGTTCTTTTTCGTGTTGCTGTTCATTGTGCAACATTGTTTTGTACTGTGTAAAGTTCACATCGGTGATAGAGCTTTCATTTGCTTTGAAAGCATCTTCATAGCAGTCATAGTTATCTAGTATCTCTTCCTCTTTTCTCCACGGTTTAAAAAGTTGTAGCAGAGACATGTAATATAGTTCTTTCTGTTGAGGAGTTTTTAATGACAATTTGACATGATTAATTAAGCTTTGTTTGGTAAATTTCACTAAGCTGCATTCACAATCTGTCACTCTATATCTACCTTTGCTTTCATCGGGTTTTATATTATTTTTGTATGCAAAGTTTTGAGCTATGTGGTGTAGACACATTATTTCCAAAGTGCTACTCCTGTTCGCATAGCATGTGTCCAGTAAATTGTTTTTAAAATTTCTTGGCTGTTGGGATCATTTCTGACAATTTTTTCTATGTCCTCATAAGATTTTAGAACTCTTTTTCTAGATTTAGCAGGACCAAGACTGAGCCATACTATGTTGTCTGATTTTCCATACAAAGCAGTACCAGTTAAACGATCTGCCGCTTCATAGGTGCCACATTCTCTATGAGGGAGCATTTGTATGCCTAGGCTGTACAATTTCTGAGATAGTGTTTTCTCTGATGATAAGTCATTCCAGAGATCTTGAAGCTCTGTTTTTTCTGCTTTTGTTAAGTAGGCTGTAACATATCGTGCAACTGCAGTGGAATTGTCTGAAATGTACTGCACATCTATGTTTGCATTCCATAAGAGGGAAATGATTGCATTGTAATCATTGATATATTTTGATTCTTCTGTTCTTTTTATGTAATATGTGTTTTACCTTTAACACTATGTCGAACTGAAGACATGAAGTTGTTCACTTAACCTTTTTCTGTAACTGGTCTAGGGAAACCAAAGCGGCATTTGGTGTAGTATTTCCCTTTGCTTTTGTATTTGCAACGACAATATTTGCCACATTTGTGTCTTTGAAATTGTAAAATCTGTCCATGCAGGTCACTATGTGTCCGTTGTGAAGGGATTTCACAAGTGACATATTTTTGGATGGACTGCAAAACAGTGGCATCACTGTCGTGACCAAATTTAGGTGCACCTTTGATCCATAAAAGCATGTGAATATGTGGTGCTCCTCTTGCTTGGTATTCTTTTCTCCAAAAGAAGCCTTGCACTTCTCCGAGGGGAGGAACAGTTTTATTGCAAATAAAGTGGAGCATAGCAATGAAACGATGATGGAAATATCTTGACACATTAACTGGATCTAGAGAGCAAAGTTCTCCAGCTGTTAATATATCTATGTTGTTTTTGTTGCTGTTTGCTATGCGTAGGAACTCATGTAAATCTTCCCATGCATATTCGGCACAACTTAGCGTAACAATCCAAGTCGGTGGTCCAAGGTTTCTGATCATACAACGCACATCTCCGTGCCGTTGGAACCAGTATTCCTTTGTACCACGCATGTTTGCAAACAGATTTGTTATACTTGATTGTAAAACCTCATCTTTTTCTTGTACTTTTTGTATTATTTGCGTAGCTGACATATTTTGAAAGTGGGTTCCAGATTTCAAAATGTGTGCAACTCCGTAACAAAGGGTTGCTAGTTCACTTTCAAAGAGTAGGTGGAATATGCATTCCACATTTTGTCTAAATCTGGGATCTTGCGAATAAATTCGTAATGAGCGGTATTCTGATGCTGTAACCTTAGTGGGTCTATCATTGTATCTCCCGCCTTTGCCAATAGGAAATAGCAGTGGAAAAGCACATGCTTCTATACTTTTTTCCGATATGCTCATTGGTGACCCTTTGGTTTGTCGCATTTGGTAAGTTTATAGTGCATCATCTATGTTTCATTGGAATGCAATGGATGAATTGTGTAACGGTGTAAAAGAGTGGATACTGCATCACGATCCAGAAGTTCAAATTGTCCAGTTTCTGATGACTCTTCAATTATTTCTGTTGTTTCCCTTAAGCTTTCTTCAATATTTATTTCCTTGTAGTATTCATTATTGTCTTTTAGATATTGCAAGGCTTGTCCAACTTTATGTAAGTCCACCATTTGTTGCCAAATTTTTTTGTCTTTTGTTGGTACACCATTTACCAAGACAATTAAAGAATGCTCTAATGAACGTTGCATTCCTAGAGTGTGTAGATTTTCTGTTAGATCTAATGGAAAATAAACTAGTTTGCCACAAATGCCTTTAACCAATTCACAGGGAGGTAATTTTGCTGTTTTAGGTTGAAGGCGTATAATTGCTTGAAATGGGTGAACAGTTTGAATTATGATGCTCTCATACAAATTGAGTTGTTTCAGGGGTTTTGGTAGTGGAACAATTCCAAATTATTTGTGATAGCACGTGAAGGAGTTTGGTTGTTGTCCAGTTTTGTAGTGCAGGAACTGCAACATATTAGGGGTTCACATATTTGGTATTTGTTTTCTGCTAAAAGGTAGAGAGCCAATTCGAACCATTTGGAATCTTCATTGTCTTCTATTTTGTATGCTAGGTCTATATTTTTTGTGTTCTTTTTCTAAAACGTTCTGCGGCAACACACACACACATGGTTTGGTACTTCAGCCGATGCACTTTTAAATTTTAGTATTTCTTTTTTGTATGTGTGTAATAGAAGGTTGCTATGTACAGAATTGTTGCTAGTCTGTTCTAAAACTATTGCATTTTGTAAGTGGCTTTCACTTCCAAAATATTTTCTCTCGATACGGTCGATTTCTTCTTGTAGGTATTTGGGTGTACCATGCAGAAGAGTGTTATTTAAAGTGGCTAATTCTCAAGCTGGACTTTTAGCATAGTATATTTTATACACTAGATTTCTTACATTTGAATGATGTATTGATATCCTTTTGATATCATTGAATGCGCTTTTGCAAATAGGTCCTGAAATGTAGGCTAATGAATGTCCTTGTAGTCCTGTGCATTTGCGCACTGGACAGATATCCATATTTTCAGTACTTTAATTTTAATTTTGTCTTTACCTTTCACATACTGATTGAGGAACTGACGTAAAGATTTGAAAGATTTGTTAGGAATGTCACACATTGACGTGCACAGCTATTTGTATACTGGACGGTCTGGTTCAGTTGAATCGAGAGGTAATTCTTCAGGGGATACTTTTCTAAGCAGTGTTTCTTGTTCCATGATGGTATTATTGATTTTATCATACCCTCGTCCACTGCTATGGATGGCAATTGTGTTTGTTTGATTTTATTTGTATGCTTCTTCATTAAAATATGGTTCTGTGGTTGTTGTGTGACTCATTCACCTCCACAAATATTTAAGAAGTTATTTTTGTTGACATTCCATTTATTGATTCGTTTCTTTTGTAGTTTTATTACTTAGTTTGTTAGTGGTTTCAACCTATTAAACACTAATATGAACAACCTCCTTTTGAGAAGGATTGCACTGTCTATGAGAGCTTGTAGGATTACTTTTCTACGGCAGGTTTTAAGGGTTGTGGATGGTTTTGGTCCTCTTTTTATAAGATTCTGAAGGACTCTGTGGCAAAACATTTTTGCTAAAATACGTTTTGTACTATGGGTTCTTGTAACTACATCAGGATTAATAGGAGCACTGTTAGCAGTACTTGAAGCCGATTTTTTTTGTAACGGTTTTGTGTTTTGTGCCACATTTTGATAGAGGAGGTAAAGTTTTGGTAGTTGATGCTTCCTTTGTTTCGCTAAACGACTGTATGAGCTGTTTTGTTCCAACGTTCTCTACGAACTCTGCTACAGAAGGATGCTTACTTTTGACACTTTTATTTTCATTTGCTCTATTTCTGCGTTCCTTTCTACGGACTTGCTTTTTGGTAGGCATTCTTTGGGGTCTGTTGAAAAAAAAGAAGGCATGCTTTGGTCTGTTGTACAATGTATGTGTGCATGCGTGCATGAGTTTGAAGAGGAAACTCTTTGTGGTGATGTGTGAAAGTGTATTGGGCTGTTACAATGAGTTGGGAAGGCTATTTTTCTGTTTTGTATACTACTACACTGTGCTTCAGATGAGAGTACAAAGTGAGCTAGTGGAGAGGAGAAGCATTAATAGTAAATGTAATGGTATAAAATTGAAACAGCGATTTGTTTTCTAGTACTAACATTCTATGGCTTCTGTATGTTATTTGTGTTCCAAAAACACAGGAATTTGTGAGCCATTCTGCCTGTTATTCTTTGTTTAATGAATGGAGATTTCTGGGTAGAATGGTTCAGAAATCAATGTTTGTTTTTGTGCGCAAATTAAATAAATAACTCACACAGTCTCTTTGAGGACCAGTAAGAATATAAAGGTATTACTGTACTTACTTTTTTTTGCAGAATTACCAGGTTTCTTCGGATATGTCGTTTGAAGTGTAGATGCTGTTGATTTTCAGGAGAGTAGTCTTCACTGTGATTGTAAAAAGAAGAAGTTAGTAATTTTGTGCGTTTAAAGCAGTGATGTTACTGTACACGTTAATTTTGCATCTTTCGTCTGAGTATTCTCCTTTGATATCTCAACACAGTGCATGTGTGCATTTCACTTCACTATGTGCTGCCTTTGTATGTTATTTGCAGTATGTTAGTTGAACGTGATTCGGAAATAAGTACAATTTATAGTTTATAAAAATGTCTTGTTTTTTTTAAGCTGTGTTATCCATAGCAGAGAGGTTTGTAAGTGATTTGTAAGTGATAGGTCATTATAGTAGATGGGAAAAATGTCACTACTTTCATAAGCACGAATCTGATAAAATGGGAGACCCTCAAAGGGAGATGTCACCACAGCAATCAGGAGCGTTTTTTTTTCTCATACAATCGCATTGGAAGTAGTATTAGTGTAGGCGGTACACAGTAAAAACGTGTGACATTTTATAAGGGAAAATCAAATTTCGCGCTAAATAGGGAGGGTTCTTACGTATGTATAGGTTATGCGGGAGACAGTAAGAAGTAGTGCGGTTTGTATAGAAAAATCAGACATCGTGCACTTAAAGGGGGAGCGTTGGTATGTATTGGCTATGCAGATTTAGTGGCATTAATTTGTTTAAATGAAATCATAAAGGTTGCACATGTTCTCTGGATAAAATATGCATACCTGTACTTTATACTCAGGCATGTGTGCATGCATGGAGCTGTATGTAGAAATCTGTGACACTTGCACAGTAGTTTTTGAAGTAGGTGATTTGCAATGATATGCGACTTGCATTCAGAGTGATCAATAGTACATTTGAAGTGTAAAATTCTGATGACGGAGTTAGATGTAGAGATGTTGAATGTGATTGGAGAATGGTTGTATGACTGCTTAGTTGTGTCCAATGAGGGAATGGATTTGCGAGTGATGTGGAAAGGATAGGACTGGCTAAGAGTTACGTGCCGCACGTGAACAGCGCTTGTCCATGGGTAGGTCATGTCACATACAGGGTTCTACAGCAAATCCAGCATGGAAAGGGGACTGTAGGCATCAGCCAATTAGATGTTCACATTGCTCTTTTGTGTCGAAAGACGGTGCGTATACTGAAGCTGGCAGAGGTGGAGAGAGTCAGGGTTTAGGTGCTTGGAGATATTTTTGTCCATGGTTTACAGCACTATTCCGAAAGTAGGCATGTGGCACACAATTTCGATATGAGAGGAGTGGAGGTGGTGTGGAGCGCTGAGACTGATCGCAATGTTGCAGCAATTCTCCAAGTTTGCAGAGACATGCGTAGGATGACCAGTCCCCATGTGGTAGTTTTGCACTACGGTGCTTGCCATTTGGGCTACGTGAGTTCACGTACTTTGCTGGAAGATTTAGAATAGTTGGTCCAAGCAGTCATTAACAACTTTCCAACTGCGAAAATAATTTTTTCTGGGTTACTCCCTAGAGGAAAATGGGACAACAGTTCTGTTTTCTGTCCTGATCAAAGTATTGGGAGGTGTAACATCAATCGCGGCATGCGTGCTTTCATGTTACGAGCTGGTATGTTTTTCTGCAGCCACGAGAACATTGTTCCCAGTAATGTGGCTTATTTTGCAGCAGATGGTGATGCATTATCTTCTTTGGGAAATGCCATGTTCTTCTGGAATGTAAGGCTTGCTTTTGAGAAGGTTCTGTAATGGTTGTAGGAGTAAAGTAAGAAGAAAAAATATTTTTAAAAAACAAAATAACAGGTGTCTGTAAGGCATCTACCCAAAATACAAAAACAAAATGCTCTTTTCAGAGCCCACCTTATAGGGGAAAAGGGGAATTATATTTAAATGTACAGTCGTCACGCTCTGATCCTCTACGTCTCCGAGGACATGGCGGTAGTTTGCAGGCAGCACGTATTACCAACTGGGATTCTGGGGTGTAGACGCATGCAAATGAGAATGTGCGAAGGTAGGGATTGGTAAGTAAAGTTCAGTGGGTGTGTTCTGAATGGAGAAATCTAGTGAGAAGGTCTTTTCCCTGACAGGAGACCAGACAGCTATGGCTCTGTGTGCTCGAAAACAGATTATCTGGATTTTGGGAGACTCATGGATACATTGGTTGAAGGTGCATGCAGAAAGTTGTGGTCTATCTGCAGATACTGGATTTCCTCATGTTGAAGTGCACTGGCATGGCGTGCGTGGAATGAGGTGGCTGGACCTGGTACCTCTGTGTGCTACTTTACAGACAGAGCTTCGTCCTGATATACTTATCATTCATTGTGGAGGAAACAGTTTAGGCCATGTCTCTGGAATTTCTTTGCAATTTGCAATGAAGGAAGGTCTTGCGAAGGTCATGGACATGTTTCCAAATTGCCAAATAGTGTTTTCCCGTATTGCACAAAGACACATATGGCTGCGTTCTTCTGCATTTGGTCCACAAATGGAGAAAGCGAGGCGCAATGTCAATAAGGCTGTTTGTGCCTTTCTAAGAGATGTTGGCATGTCCTCATTCCACAATAAAAACATTTTGTTTCGCAGCACTTTCATTTTTCGCAGAGATGGAGTCCATCTCACAAATGCTGGCAATCAGATTTTTCTTTGCAATGTACAAAATGCATTGCAACCTTTTTTGGATTCATAGTCACCTATTTGGCAATCCCTTTTCTCGAATCCACACTTTTTGAAACACACACAGCACTACCCAAACACTCTTTTCAGAGCCACCACTTACTGCCAGTGAAAAGTGCATTGGTTTTGCCCCGCATGCACCCTCGATTTTAGTGCATCCTACGACTGTCCGCTGACTTTTTGAAAAATACGCGGGGGCCTACAATGGTCACGTGATAGTTCTATTGTTAAACTGAGAAAGGTGGCTCAGGTTCGCATGTGTTTTTGGTACGTTCCCAAAAACGGTAAACAACCGCCACACCCACGACTCCCGGCGAGTGCTTGTAGTGCGGAGTTTCTCCACCTCATTCTCTTCTTCCTCTCCTTCCTCGATCTCTACATCCTCACCCATATTTCCCTCTGCAGGCCCTTGGGGAGGTGGTGGTGGTGGTGGAGGGTTTGAGGGTGGTGCTGAGGCTAATGAAGCAACAGTAGCCATGGATGCCATAAGCAGTAGTCGGCTCATGTTCGCTACAGCAGTAAAGGCAGCACAACTCAATCTGCTATAGCCAGAAGGACAATGAAGATGAGCTCAGGGGTGTGGCCATTTATAGGGGTGGAGGGGTGCGGCGTGTGACCACATTGATCACTGAAAAGCATTGCAAAAATTCTAATCAATACGTTCAAAGGTAGGCCAATTGTATGGGACATGTGAAATGGTGATTTTATAATGTAAAATAATTTCCCATGTTTGTATAAGTTTTTTTGAAATGTTGCAGAAGCAGACAAACTGGCCAAATTAGTCCACACGCTCACCGTGGGTGCGGTCACATGATGACATTGTGAACACATCCACGAGGGAAATGGGTGCCTGCTGGACAGCAAATGCAGAGTAATGGACGTGCACATGTGTGCGGGTGTTCTACGGACAGTGTTCGGCTGAAACTTATTAAAAGTGTGACCCAAGTGGCACGGACAGTTACGGACAGGCGCGATGTTCGCAGTACTTATGGGTGTAGTGCGTATGTGTGTACATGATCTGCTGACTGTACGGACAGGTACAGTGTCCTTAGGACACCTCCATTTTGTTTGACTACGGACATGCCGGCCACCGCGCCTGTTCTACGGACAGTTCCATCTTGGTTGCGGACGCTACGGACAGGTATAGTGTCCTTAGGACACTTCCATTTTGTTCATTTACAGACATCCCGGACACCTGGTGAGTTCTACGAACATGTTTTATCTTGTTTGTGAGCGGTACGGAGAGGCATAATGTCCTTAGGACGCCCCATTGTGTTCATTTACTCACAACTTGAACATCTGGTCCGATCTAAGATCATTTCCATTTTGGTTGCGATTGGTACGGGAAGGTGTATTGCCGTTAGAACATCTATATCGTATTGCTTACGTCCAGCTTGAACAGGTGCTCTGTCCGCAGACATTTCAATTCTTTTTAAAAAAACATTTTTGCCTCACACCCTTCCACTACAACTAACATAAAAAAATTGTCAAATCAGACACACACATCAATCAAGAGAAATACAGGGGGAAGCAGATACTGAAATGAATATAGGGGAATTAGAGTTTAACACGGGCTGGTTGTGAGGGGATGATTTGGGAGGGGATGAAGGGATGGATGTTTCATCAAAAAGTTTATTTTCTTATTGAAGGTTTGGGGATGGTTCACTAGGAAATGGAGAAGCGGGGCAGGTACAGGTGGGACAGTGATATCATATTTTTCCTCTCACATATTCCTCCAAAAATTGCCTTTAACTGTTAAAATTGTCATTCAGTATGTCCATTTTCAATTCTATGCTTTTCAGCCTGTCTTCCTCTGTGTACTTTGTTGGCGTTTCTTCTTTTTGTACCTGGTCTGTTAAAAATAAATATATATATATGTTAAATGCCCATAAAATACTGACCATTAATTTCCTTATGCAAAGTACTGTGTACCATTACTATCGCTATCTTCCGACATTTCCCCATGTGGAAAATTCTCCTCCAGCCATTCCAGAGTACTGCACATTCCTGTGTCAAAACAACAGTAATACATTATTTCTTCTGCCATTATTTCTTCTGCCATATAAAAAAAGTACACACACATATCAGAAAAATGAAGGTCACTTACTATTTTGTTGTAATTTTTCTTGTAGTGTGTGCGTCTACTGCCGCTCCTGGCTGCACAGTTTCTGTGAGGTCATTACGTTTGAGGCATATCTTTTTTTTTTTATGGTACAATCCATTTCATTCTACATGGCCATTAAATGCATGGTTAATGTTTCAGACGTTTAGGTTCACTTACTTATTGATTAGTACTTATAATGTCTTTATATGTTCTTTTTCAAAGTTGTGCATTTTTTATGTAACACAATAATACAATTTCAGATACACTCTGACTGTTTGGGTAGTGTTGACTTCGTTCGCGCCCGTCCGCAGACAGGCGCTCAGTCCGTGCCTTTCAAATATCATTAGCGAGGGGGTTCAGTATGTTCTATGTTACATGTATATAAAGTAAGGAAATTATCATACACAACTCTCAAAATCACATGATGAAAGTGTATATTCAGTAGAAAAACTTTATTAACGCAATGTTATGATTAAGTTCCCCTTCTAAAAACCTGTGAAATTCAGTAAAAAAAAACTTCGTTAAAGGGTCGTTATGGTTAAGTTGCCCTACTAAAAACCCATAAAATTCACTAAAAAAAACTTTGTTTAGGGGACGTTATGGTTAAATTGCCCTACTAAAAAACCCTAAAATTCACTAAAAAAACGTTGTTAAGGGGACGTTATGCTTAAGTTGCGCTACTAAAAACCTGTGAAATTCACTAAAAAAACTTTACAAACGTGATATTATGGTTCAAAGTAAAACCGGAAAACTCCTGAAATTCGCCAGTTATGGTAGGCTAAGTAACCATACCTGCCCGCACCACTGTGCACTGGTAACACTTACACCCAGGACAGGAAAGGAAAGACGGCATCACAAATGTCATTGATGACATCACTGATGATACATGTGTAGCCCCTTTGTTTTTGGTCACTGCCATATATATATATATATTTTCAGTAAAAAAAACTTTGTTAAAGGGACGTTATGGTTCAAAGTAAAACCAAAAAACCCTTTACATTTGCTACTTATGGTAAGCTAAGCAACCATAACTCGCGCCACCGACGTGCATTGCTAAGACTAACACCCAGGACATCAAAGATGACATCACAAATGTCATTGAGTACCCTGGGTCGGAGGGTCCCTGATGAAGGAGGTCAGCCAGTCCAGTGCTTGCTCCAAGACACCAAGAGCATCATGGAGCCGTTTTATGAGGATGGAGTGGTTGACCATATCAAATGCAGAGCAGAGATCAAGTAGAATGAGAACAGCAGGAGAGTTGGAGTCAAGAGATGTGAGCAATTCCTCAGAAGAGCAGTTTCCATGCCTATGGATGCTCGTAATCCAGATTGATGGTCATGGAGGCAAGCAACAAGTTCAGTGTGCTGGGTCAGTTGGGGGAAGGCCAGCTCCTCCAAGTGTTTATGAAGGAACGGGTGATAGATATGGGGGCAGTAGTTGGCTGGATAAGACGGATCTGCAGAAGGTTTTTTCAGGAGGAGCACCCAAAGGAGTGCTTGAGGGTGGAGGGGAAAGATCCAGTAGCAAAAGAGTGGTTGCAGAAATCCACTAGTAGAGGGGCAAGGGAGCAGATGTCGTCCTTAATGGTTCTGGAGGAGCAGGAGGAAACCTGTTTGGAGGAGACCTTCATGAAGTGGACAAATCTGTTGAGGGGAGGAGGTGGGGGAGGTTGTGGGGGAGAGGGACGCAAGGTGCTCTGGATGTCCTGAGTGTTTGCACGGAAGTGTGTGGTCAGTGCATTGAAAAGGGCCTTGAAGGGTAAAGGTGAGGATGAGACTGCGGAACGGTTGGCTAGTTTCCTGCAACTGCAAAGTTTAAAGAGTTCAGCCATGCTGTTGGATGTACAAGAGACAAGAGCCTGGATGTGGGTCCTTTTCTTGGTGCAGATGGAGAGTCTATATTGCCTTTGGATCATCAACAGCCCAGTTTGTCAGAGGGTGAACCTGAGGTCTGCCACTTCTGTTCCACAGCTCTGCACCTGCGTTTCAGGACTGCAAGTTCAGAGTCACAACAGGTGTTACGCTTAGAAGCATATTTCAGACGGATCCTCATGACTGGGGCAAGAATGTCAAGGTTATTAGTAATGGCAAGATGGAGGTTGCTGAGAGCATAGTCAGAGGTAGAGTCTGGAGTGGGGGAGAAGAGGGGGGAAGGTAGATGCAAATGCAGCAACTGACACTCTGTTCATCGGACCGATGTTCGTGAATGAGGTTACCATGGCTGGTGGGTTCATGGTCAGAGGGCACCCAGGTAAGAGGAGAGGAGAGAGGGGTCTGACCAGGAGAGTGAAATATCTGTGTGGATCAAGAGTGTGGCCAGCTGCGTTGGTAGGAATTTAAGGAGAATGGAGAGGGAGAGTGAGGTGCAGACGTAAGAGAGTGGATGCCGTGATTGAAGAGTCAAGGTGGTTGCTAAAATCACCCATGAGAAGGACCCTCTCAGGGAGGATAGAAGCAACCCCACCGCTTGCACGGTTAGGGCAAGGCTTGGACAGGATCTTGTAGCCATCAGGGAGAAGAGAGTCAAAAGCAATGGGTGAACTTGCCTTGAACCACGTCCTGGTAAGAGCAATGATATCGAGGTCAAGGTCTTCAAGAATGAGGCAGATGTTGGTGGCAGAGTGTTTGATGGCAGAACAAGAATTAATGGTGACTAGATGCAAGAGATCTCCCCCTTTGAAGATTTTACGAGGAGGGGTATAGGCGCGTGGTACACCAGTCGGAGGGGGGCAAAGAGAGTGGAATAATGAGTAGCAGGAGTAGGGAGGAAGTTTATGAGGGATGGTCGGCACCGGTCGAAGAGGAGGAGGTTGGGTTTAGGACCCTGTACCAAGGTGGTGCCAGTGTGCACAGAGAGTCACAGCTCTACCTCACTGATGAGGCCCAACAATGCTGAAACACGTGTCTGGTGTTACTGTTGGTACTCTTCTTCAGAAGATAATTGCCATTGCATTTCAGTGCTGGACTGCCCATGTGATCGGGACAAAGACTGATATGCAAATGGATATTTCCCTTCTGTGAAAAGTACAGTGAGCTAAATTGTGTGTGTGGATTGTCCAGTGGGTACTTTCCCAAAAAACAGGTAATTTAGCCGTGTTTGTTCTCGCAGAGGGTCGCCTATGGACTATTTTTTGATTGATATAGACAACAGCAGCTCATCAATCTGGTGCAGTAAGTGATACATGTTCAGGGGTCAAATCTGCAAGTTATAAGTGACCCACAGATTGACCACAATAGTTTGATACAACCGAATTGTGTGCTGGAAATTCGAAGGCTGAAACCATCAGTGTTGGCAATAGTAGTGGGATTGAACTTCCAAGTGCAATAGCTACCTTTTCTGTAAAATTCTTGTCAATGTATGTGGTAGAACGCATGAGGAAATACGCCTTTATTGTGACACTGTTCCTCTTATTGAGAAATTGAAGGTCAAAAAACAACATGGAGCCCATTCCTTAAGCAGAGATGCTGTAGTGTGCCCGGTTTCACAATCACAGGAAGAGGTGGGAGTAGATTCATCTGAGGTTGGACAAGAGCCTGAGCCTGGTACTCATGAGATTATAACTTTTGAGGTTCCAGAAGAAGGAGATAATTCCTCTGAAATGTATCTGACAAGAAAAACAGAGGCGTAAACTAAAGAGGCAAAATTAAGAAAAATCAAAATATGGTCAACATGTGCCATCCTCAATACTGGGAAGTAAAGAGACAGTCAACAGCTCCCCAGTACCATCAGGAACGAAAAGAGCACAGAAAAATGTGAATCTGCAAAAAAAGAGAGTGGTTAAGTCGATGGTCATTGTTATCTAGCCGGATGTTAAAAGATAAAGAAACAATAAATAATGAGCAAGCTTCGCTGATATCTAAGTCAGAGGAAACAGACACTGAGACAGACATTAAACATGTAAGTATCGCTGAAAGATGCTCAACCCCTGATCAAAATACTGACCATTCTTCTGTTATTGAAGAGTAGGTTACTTTCTATATTGGGAACAATGTCTCTAAAGCAAGGAGTACACAATATACTTTGGCCCCCAAATCATTGATTGTAGTCAGTCTATTTCCTGACAAAAAGGAAGGCCTTATAAATAAATTGGCATTCTTAAATCTCTTAAAACTTATCCCTCCTTTATGAGTGCTAGAAACTGGGGATTTTTAGTATGTGGAGGTATTGGAAGGTTCAAGGAATATGGCCATATGTGTACATTGTAGATCAGCTGAAAAATTCAGACGTGATAAGGTTATATGTGGCAAATGTCTTGAGATTAGGTTTTGATTTCGAACCTGTGAACGCTGACTACTGTGGGCCTGCTCTGGAACTGCTCAATAGGAGACCGGTAGAGTTTTGGATTACGACAAGTAACGAAGGAAGAGTGGTTTGTACATCCAGTCCCATAAGACATAATGTGCCTGAAAGGGACTGGTTGTCTGGCTTTCTTCCTAGTATCCTTACTGGCCGGCCATGATTTGCAAATGTAATATCATGGAACACTCGTTGGTTTAAAAATGTAATGGACTTGGCTGGGTCCCTAAAACTGCTTAGTGAAAGTAAAAAAAAATATGTATTATAGGTATGCTGGCTGACCCCACAAGTAATGTTAGACGCTTTTCTGATTTTTCAAAATTATGCACTATAGGGGGATATGGGCCACCCTTTAGCAGCACTCTTAATTGTTGTGGAAAATTGTATGAAAGCGAGGAGTGTTTTGACCCATCTTAAATGGAAACATTTTTTGGCAGTTGAGGTTGGCTTAGAGTTACAGGATGATCGTGTGAGGCGGTTAATTGTAAATGTGTATGAACTGCCAGGTGATCAGTATAATGAGGAGATTTTTGCCAGTATTACAGATCTGCTGATTGGGTGGGTTAGAAATGCTGATAGTGACCTGATTTTAATTGGGGGTCATTTAAGGGATTATTGTGAGGATTTGACTGAGGTGGAGGGAAATAAATATATCAGTCCCGACAGTAAATTCAGTAAGTGAAGAGATAACCCAAAGGGTAGACTGTGGTCCCAGGATTTTTTGGGCTGGGGCGTGTGTATGCTTAATGCTTGCATTAATGGAGACCTAGGGGATAACATGGATATCTGGGAATAGGACAGCAAATTCTGATCATCTCTTTTGTTCCAGCGGATTTTTATCCTCCGTAAGAATATTGGATTTATTAATGAGTGAATTTAGTGGCAAATCCACGTGCAATAATATATACATAACTAGGGAAGGTCAGGATAAACTCAAACCCTTTGATATTGAGATTTGCAATGCGAAAAGTGCGAATAGAAAATAAATTAGAAGTTTGTGATCATTTCATGCAAATAGTAGATAGGTAGCGATAACCATTAGAAATATCAAGAATAACATAACATAAAAGGCATATTTGTAAAGCGCACGTTCACTCCCGAAGGGGCATCTTGGTGCTAATAACAGATGTTTATTGTTACCCAACTTAATGGTACTCATTTTATCAACCTCAGAAGGATGAAAGGCTGAGTGGAACTGCCAGGATTCAAACCTGTGGCCATGAGGTCAAACACAAGTCCCTGTAGTGGATTCATTAGTCCACTGAGCCACAGAATAGATGTAACAATTCGACAAAAAGAAGAAGAAAGTCGATGAAGAATGTGCAATGGCAGCTGATGTCAAAAGTGTTGGCTAGTGGTGATACAAAGCAAATTTGGGTGGTCCTTGGATCATACAAGGGACCACAAGAGAGAAATGTTATTAATCCCATTAGTGAAAGTACTTGGGAGGAATTCATTTAAAAAAGATATATTATTCAGATAATAGCTCTTAGTTTTTAGATCCAGTGAGGACCAGCCTGAGTACCAATTTGGTACTAGATAAAGATAGTATTAAGATGGCTACGAAGAAGCTTAAAAGATTGCAAGCTCTGAGTCCCAACTGTCTGGCAAATATAGTTCTGAAAAAAGATCTGGATGCTTGATCCCAGATTCTTTATGTGCTGTATTAGAAGGTCTTTATAGAGGGCGTAATCCCAGAGTCGTGGTGTAAAGCAATATTGATCCCAGTTTATAAAAAGAACCTGAGAACTTCCCATCGAAAGTATTGTTTACTCTCAATGATAGGACACTACAGGTAAAATCTTTGCTTCTTTTGTGTCAAAAGAATTACGAGATTTGGCCGAAAAGACTTACATCTTAGATACATTCCAGACTGGTGTTCGGAATGGATCATCTACAACTCGCAATATTATATTACTGGGCACATTTATGAGATCTGCCAGGACTAAGGGTGCCCCAGCCCCACCTCTGTACTTGGTATATGTTGATCTGACCCTGCTGCTCTTCAACCTCTATATGGCAGATTTACCAATGAGGTTGGCTGAAGTTCTGAACTGTTCTTCTAATATTGGTGATGTTCATATTAAATGCAAATCATACCCTGGCAATGTAGTAATTGCGGACCATAAATATGTTGGCCTGAGTCTAACTGTGCTAGAAGTATGTTCATACTTTAAGGAGAACAATTTGGTTCTCGATGTTGAGAAAACTAAATGTACGTGCATTGGTGATGAGAACAGCAGAAAGTCTCTGATCATTGTTAATAAGGGCTTAATCAGGCTGAATTGAAATGATGACCCAGTACAAATATGTTGGAGTTTAGATGGACCTCGAGAACACCTATGTTGAAGTAATATCTGATATAATATGCAGGGCAACTACACTTACAGCTGTGAACAAAAGGTTTGTAAACAGAATGGCTGTGTATAGTATACAAAGTATTGTCCATCTGCATGGCCAGTGCTTCTGCCCTGCAGTACTGTATGGTCTGGAGGCTCTGGCACTGGAATTCCTTCATTGGATAGGTTAATTGAGCGGAAATTCTGCTGCTGAATATTGAACCTATCCCAGTCTGTGCTGATTTAGATTATTAGGCTAGAATTAGGGATGAACCCTCTTGGTGAAATTGTACTAAAGAAGCAGGGGGCGTTATATATTAAAGCTGTAAAAGATCCTAAGTGCCCCCTGTGCAATCTGCTGAGATTGGAACTAATAAAATTGACAGGTGGTAAGATGATTGTCTTAAGGACAATTGTACTAAGGTTATTTGGAAATATTAAATATTGAATGGAAACTGAACTTGGATGATAATTACTGGTAATTGAAAATGGAATTTGAAAAGAAAGGTGACTTGTGGCATTGGTGATTGAATTATGATCATATGAATTTACTAAAGTGTTATAAACTGTACGGTCCCTTACAATATAGTTTTTTTTTAGGCCACAGAGGAATTTAATTATCTGCCCATCATTGAAGGTTTGAAGATCCAATCTGTTACTAAGGTTACATCAACTCCATGTCCTAACAACTATTGGTCCTCAATTACACATTGTAAAGGAAGCTATGCCGTATATGTTGGTCTGCAACAATTCTGGAATCTGCACAGCATGTACTGACAATGTTTAAGGAAATGGTCACTGTTTATATAATTAACTTGGCTAAATGTGTACATAATATGGGAACTATCATTAGTATTAAGTTTTGACAGTATTTTCTTAATAGTGGGAATGTCTTGTTGCAGAGAAACCTTTACAGAGTCTGGACAGAGATATTAAGGAGGTTAAATACACATTTTAATCAGGTAACCTTTTGTTGATTTTAGTTGATTGGAATATGATGATAATGATTTGTAATTCTTTGTAAATATATGTGGATGATTTGTTTCGAACTATAACACATTATCAAACACAATACTTTAGGTTGAATCCTTTAGCTTGTGTATAACAGTAGGAGGAGAGTGTCACAAAGTACAGACAGGTCAGCAGCTTATCTGTTTCATTATGTAATGTCAAAAGTACAGCCTACAATGCTTGGCACTTTAATCATGGGCCGTTGGTGTTTCTCATCAAGGGTGAACATAAATTGGTGATATGAAAACACCTTGCAAGAATCAAAGAGAGTACTTGGCACTCTGCAGGGCCACAGCAACCCAAACCCAAACCTGAAAACAGTAGCTATATTTAGAAAAGTACATTTAACATACTTGAGCATATACAGAAGGTGTGCATGGAAGTCTGAGCATGTCTGTTTCTGTTTTGGATCCTAACATTTGGAGACTAAGTCTTGAAAATAAAAGGAAAAGGAAATGCATTAAAAAAGGCAATGGGCCATAAGATGCTAATTATTAGAAATTAAAAAATGTGCATGGGATATGCCAGGGTGTAGAGAGGGAACTTTTTGAACTGTATTTTCCCTATTTATTGTTGTTGATTGAATATTTTCAAACAAAAGCATCCAGTTGCATTTTTCAAAAAAGGTACTAGATAAAGAGGTAGGTGCGAGTCAAATCCAGCTCTGCTGCCTTTTTTACACCACTGCGGAACACTCTCACTGCTTCACAATGAGCACTATAACAATGAAACTAAGCAGTGAGTTTCAAAACACACCCATAGGTCACAATGCACTTGACTCAGGCAAATTCTTGAGTGTGGACTGTGAAGAGAGTTGCAATGTTAGTGTATTCTTAGGCATTACAATGGTGGGGCAGACAAGTCAGTAGATGTCACTCAATGAGACAACAATTCGTGTCAACAGGGAAAAATTAACATTGTGCGTCATCAAATATTACACATTTCAAAGATAGTTACTGCCTGGAAGGAAAATGTGGTAAAACAAGCCACTGCAATGGTAAATATGGTACATTGTCTATGATTGAACCCCACTGTTGCAGATGAGTCTCACAATCATCTCCATATCATGCTTTTGTTGTCTACTTTTTATCCCATAAGGATGATATCTTTTTGATGCATTTGGCAAAAATTAAGATGTTAATAATAGAAATAATTAAATTCTCTAGGTTTCATGGTGAAATAAATACTGCACTATATATCATCTTCATAGAAATGTTTCCTCCTACACTCTGTTCGCCCTGCATGGGCCACCTGCCCTCAACCTCCTGTGAGGCGCAGAAACTTGGTGTCATCTTTGTCTCCTCTCTCTTCTTCTCTCCTCACATCATGGACCTTGCCAAAAAGGCCCACTTTCAGCTTCACCTCCTCAGAGGCATTCTCCCTTTCCTCACCTTCTACAGAAACTCTATGTCTCCAGAGTCTTGCTCCTCTCCAGGCTGGACTACTGTACATGCCTCTTTCTCAACTTACCTAACTGCACCCTTTGCCCCATTCAGCTAATCCAGTATAGGGCTGCAAGACTTATCCTTGGCCTCAAGCCCATGGACCACATCTCTCCAGCCCTAAAAACTCTCCTTTGACTCCTGGTTGCTGCAAGGGTCAAGTTCAAAACCCTTTAAATAATCCACTAAGCTTTCTGGGGCCTGGGATCCTGCTACATCCAACTCTCTCTCCCTAAATACCCCCTGCCAGAGCCCTTTGGTAGTCTACCCCCAACTCTCTGCAGATAAGACACTTCTCCAAGCAGAGAGTAGGGGGGATCTCTCTCATGTTAAGTTTCTGAAGCTTCTCAAGACCCTCATTTTTGCTTCATCCTTCCCTCTCCCCCTCCCCTGCTAATCTTTCCCTGTTGCCTCTTGACTGCCTGCCAGGTTTCTTTAGATTCTTACAGGGCAGCAGGCACTCCCATACCTGTCTACCCCTGCACTTGTTCTCACCTCACCCCCACACCCCAAACCCCAAACCTGCACTTGCCCTTCTGGGCTCCCTCCCCCTGCACTAGCCTGGATAGGCCTGTACCCCCTGAGTCCTGGCAGCCATGTTCCTTGCCCTAAGCATGTGGACCGTTCTGCCCCTGCCCTTTGCTTCTGTTTTCTGTACTTGCACTATCCGAATGTCACAAGGCCTAGTAGGACCGTTTTTGTTTTGTCATCCCTGCCCCCCCTTTTGCCATGTTGAGTCTTGAAATACATTATATATAGGCATATTATAAACACCCAATTAATAATAATAATAATAATAATAATAATAATAATAATAATGATATAATAATAATACTAATACTAATACTAATACTAATAATAATAATAATAATAATAATAATAATAATAATAATAATAATAATAATGCCCCTGATGTATTGCTTTTCAATCTGTTCTGTTTGCCATTGTTCTGTTAAAAGTTTGTGATGAACTGATGGACAGCAAAGGCAATGCCTACACTTAAAGCTCTTCACATTCAGTGGGGACATTAGAGTGAAGTTAGTCATTTTATAGACCCTGCTGAGGTTCTCAGTTAACTGGATAGGTTGGCCACATGGAGGATATCTGCTAATAATATACTTTATCAGCAGTGAAGTGCAGTTAAGTCAGATGATACAGTGGTCAATGACCTTTTGCTGTGTGGGTATGTTGGCAGGGTGTGTTTTGTCAAGCGAAATTGAGACAGCTTGTAGGTGGCTAATGAAGGGGTAGATGCTCATTGCTCTCATTGTTTGATTACAGAAGCATGCAGATGGCCACAACACCTTTTGATGATCTGCTAATCTCCCATTCACTGTGAAGAGCATTATAGTCCTTTAGCTTTTAACTACACAGAACAACAAGGAAAACAATCCCAAGATCATGGGTCCTATGTTAAACCATCCCGGAAGCCATGAATCGTTTGGTTTTGAACAACCCCAAGAAATTGTCTGGTGTAACCACTCACAAAACAATTTGAGGTGGTTGACAAAAAGCAAATATTCAACTTCAAGTACTGGATGATAGCTTTGTAAACGTTGGCCCTGATAGAGGATTTCAGTCGAAACATGCATGCCTTCTTTACATCTTAGGAGGAAAACCTGAAGCCTGTTATGCTTCTTGGAGTGGGGGCTAAAAGGGAATATTCACATTACATTATATAATTTTATAAAATCACCCTTCTGTTTCTGCCACCTGATTTCACGGTATTACCTGGATATTCCAGGTAGCAGAAATGCCGGTAAATCCCCATTCCATGGAATCCCATTGAACTCTATAGAGGTTATTGCGGAATTGTATTTGCTGGTGGGAGTCTGATTTACTGGCAGGTCAGGCATGGAGGTAAGTCAATGCCCCCACCAGCAAACTTGTGTTTCTCCATCCGGTGAAGTTGCTGGTGCCGTAATTAGCAGCAATTTTACCAACAATGTTTTCGGACCGGGGAAACTAATGAGACCCTAGACCCGGTCGAGTGGCATAGCGAGTAGAGCGATCGCTTTGACATCTGTGCAGAGCTTACTAACGCAGGTTCGAATCCCGGCAGAGCCAAACTCAGCCTTTCATCCTTCCGAGGTCAATAAACGAGCACCACACACCGTGGGTAGTAATAAGCAGCGCTCAGATGCCTGAGGGTTTGTATCGCTATATAAATACCAAATTATTACTATAGTCTCTTATATATCCAACACTACCTTTTTGTCTTCTTTATTAACCTGATAATTGATATTTGGGTTCCCATTCACAAGATATTTTTCGCGAAACGGGCCTTTACCAAGTTTGATACGTTGACCTTTAAACAATACATTAAAGAATGAATCCGCTAACTCCTCTTTATTATCGAGTTGTGAAATTATAGAGAGTGGGGGCAGAAGTTTACGCACAGTCAGACTGCTGTTGTGAATGTAATGTTGTTAATCGAGATAACTTTATTTACTGAGTTATTAAGCGTGTGTTGCTTACGAATACCCACTCTTTCATAATGGCGAATCATGCTACTGCAATCATTTCATGAACCAGTTCTATTTAATCCAACATAAACCCACCGCTCTAATCAACCCCCAAAACAATTAAGAGTGCCGTTACCTCCACTTGGAAAAGTACGCATGTTGACATTACTTTACCCATGTCCGTCAAGTAATGTCTCATCGTTTTAACAATCAACAAACATATCAAGTATGATTACAGTACATTTGCACATGTGCAAACTCATTTTGCGAATGACCAAACCACATTTGCGATACGCAATTCCATCAGTCAGAATGCAAACACGTCACTGTATGGAAGTGATAGATTCACTGTTACTTATGCAAAAATGTGTTGCCCATTTCCCAAAATTCCTCTGAAAAGCAGATCCGTTAAAATTACCATTTCAATGTGCATGTCAGACTCACAGATGTGATGTGATTGCAAATGTCCACAAAAAATAAAAGCTTTCTCTTGTGCCTGTGCATGCAAATTGAATGGGATAGTAATTTTAAACAGTTTAGTGCATTCCTTTTATGGTGAAACACATCAAATAGGGGAATATGCCCTATTTCCTGAGAATCAGGCCCACTATGTCTTAAATTGCTTGCACGTGTCACTACAGAAGGGATTTTCTAAGAGGGCTGTATAGCTTTCCAGTCACAAGAGGAACTAGACACGACTGCCACATTTCCACCACAGGGAATTCAACACTGATATATCTTTACTTACTGATACTTCATAGACCAGGGGTTTTAGTCTTCCATGTGGAATATGTTACCATAAAGCGTGGGAAGTGGCATGTTGTGTTCGCGGACGTGGAGGCAGCGTTCCATTCAGTGAAAAGGGATTTGCTGTGGAGTACTTTGGAGAGGACATCATAGTTTTTTAAAGGTCAAATTGAAAGTTATTTCATAATTATTAACCATAAGCCTCATTACGAGTCAGGCGTTAAGGGGTAAACGGCGCCGTAAACGGCGCCGACCCTTAACGCCTGATTCCGAGGTCCCTTTGCGCCATGGTGAGTTTAACGCCTGCTTTTTGCAGGCGTTAAAATCCATGGTGCTAAGGGACCATGGTGCCAATTACGCCACGGTAATTTACGGTGGCGTAATTAGCGCCTTCCCCACTCCCATTATGCCCTATGGGGCAAAAATGGGAATGGGGAAGGGTCAATGGGAAATGGGGATTTACCGCCCCACTCACCTTGGAATGGGGCGGTAAATCCGCCATCCACCATGGTGTAAACATAGTTTACACCATGGAGGTAAGGGTACGACCCAGGCGGTAACTTACCGCCTGGGTCGTAATGAGGCACATAGTCACTTCTGGCCAAAGGTCAGTGTACACAGCAACCATGAACATTTTCTTGAAACCTTGTGTTATCCAGCATCTTAAAGAAATATGCTCCAAGGGATTTTCTAAAGACAATTTTCAATAATTGGCTGACGGAAAATGATGCACGGATTTGATTATTTCACTCATTTTGTGAAGGATGACAGAGGCAGACTTTTGTGAGTAAGAAGGCATAAAAAATGATGTTCGCAATAACTGAGAACTTAGTATTATTCCAACGCCTCTCAATAGCTTCTTTGTGACAATGCTTACATAAATGGGTACTCCTACACAATGCTCACTTAAACGTTTGACCCACTTGAAGATATAAAAGGAAAGAAATAGAGATAAGTGGTGGGAGTGACTCACACTTTCAAACCTGCATTCGGGATCAGTAAGTGCCTTTAGTGGTCCACCTTCCGGGTCAAATGTACGCTGAAGGGCGGTGAGGGCCTGGGAAAGGGTTTGGTGCAGTTGCAGATCCTTAAGAAAAATTATATGCAGTGGGCCTGTTTTAACTGTAGGCAGAGTAAGCCCAGGCAAAGATATTTCAACACAAAAGAGGGAAAACAATCCTGATAGTTAGCCGGTGTGTCAGTCTAGAAAAATAGATACCTCTCACGACCAATGGCAATGTATCATATTGGCCGACGACCAACCGTCCCATGCACTAAATGTCACAAATACAGACTCATAAGTTTGACCAACGTGCAGCCATTTTGACGTAGCTAGAATCGCCATTTTGTTCACTAACGTTTGCTCATTGCTTTTTCTTCAAAACTGCTAAGCCGAAAGCTTATTCTGCTTTTTCTGCTTCACTGATTACTTTGTTGTTCAAAGCAAAAGAGCAAGACCGCGAAGCCGGGAGTTATTTGTTGAAACATAACGTGGGCAGCCCCAGAGAGGAATGCCCAATCCCCTCCTGCATATAGCCTTGGAGGAGAGCAACACAGCATTTAATCATTTCACTGATGCCAGCCAGTCTCGTTAATATGGTAGAAATGCTAGAAAGAAACAGCTAAAGGCTCGAATTATGCTTTTCTTATGGCCCCCCCTTTCCTAAGCCCAGCAGAGCGAGCTGACTCCCAGGACACGAATCGCAAATAGGAGATAGCAAGGCCTGGAATGCGACTCTTCCCCCGTACGCAGCTTGCCTGCAAGAACAGAAGCACTGTGTTCTGTTCAACAAAGAAATATGTCTGTAGACTCGCAATGTTGCATATTGTTGCTAAATAGATGTTTGAAGGTGTCATATTCGTCGAAATTGTCAATCATCAGACCCAGTTCAAAGAAACTGTACAATGGGCGTAATGAACATGTCATGACTGATTGCAAGATGTCCATTTTGTGTATATATGTAACTGATGTACGTTATTTGCTCTCTTGTGTCCCTCGAGGTCTGGAGACACACATCGTGGGGCGTGAGACAGAGTTGGCCAACTGACACTTTGCTTTGCAATAAACCCTAGCTTTTGGGAATACAACCTTGTGTCTGACGTGTTAGTTCGTGTGTGGTGATTTGCCTTGTTGCCACTACGCGAGGGTCCCCTAGGGGCCCCTTCAGGTGCAACACACTCAGCATAAAAACAGCAATGAAACAGAAGGTATTAGAGTGTGACTTGTAGTGCATTTGTCTTGTAAGTTGGACAGGGATGTCAAAAGGAGGACAGAGAAAGTGTCTAACTGTCCTTGCCTAACAAAAAAGCTCTCCTTAGGCTGCTCTGGAGTGCCACCCATTTAAACGTGGATAGGATAAGAGTAGGACAAGCACTGGTTAGTTGTTTTTTGCATTTCATTTTGTTTTACCAGTTGATCACACACTCCTTATTTGTAAGTCACTTCATTCTCCCATATCTCCAACTTCTGTACATCAATTATATATAAAAAGGGACTCATCGAAAATCATCAGACTACTTTCAGCAACACCTATTTTAGTAGCCCATGGTCTATGTGTTCTTATATTCCAAACCCCAGTAGTTTATTGTTAAAACCATGTGAAGACACAATGGGCTTCATTATGAAACCGACGGTAGCCGTGCCAGTAAAACCGGCATGGCTGCTGCTGGTATCATATTTTTTCCGGCGCTCGGGAATGGGCAATTACCAGGTCATTATGGGCCCGCCAGACTCAGTAATTGCCCAATCCCGGGCGCTGGAAAAAATGAATCCCCATCCCCATTTGAGTCCCATTGGACTCAATGGGAATGGCGATGCCGGATGCACCGGCATCATTGTCCTGTCATTCGTGAATGGTGCCAGTGCATCCGACCTGGTCTGCTCGCGGGTGCCGGTCCGCCCCCCTGGTCAGACCGGGCGGGCGTAACAGAACCCGCGAGCAGACCTCAGAGTTTGCCGGTCCGGTAATAGCGGTACCGGCAAGCTTACCGGTACTGTTGTTACTGTACCTGTAAACTCATAATGAGGCCCAATGTCTGATCAGCGGTGTACTCATCACTATTATTGTTCCATAGTGATCCGTTTTTAGACTGTACATATGGGTATGTATCCTGAAACCCCTATCCCAGTCTCTTTTTGTCTAACGGTTTCAGTAGTTCAAACTACTGTGACCACTTTCTTCAGGAAGGTCTTTGTGAATACTCACTGGTGTTCTCTTTTCCTGCTCATGTGTGTATTTCCTTAACACATAGAGATATTCTAATTAATTTTGAGACTGCAAGCGTGACCCGCAAGGCTAATTTGAAGGAGTCATGGTGCTGTTGCACATTTTGAGAATAAACCAGGAAATAGTGAAATAATGCAATTCCTGTTTACATGTCAAGTCACATTACACAAAGTTGATTCCACAAGGATATTACCATACTATTTTAAAACTAATGGCAGAGAAAGATATAACTTCCAATAGATAAGTTGTGCTAAATTCACAGTAACATGATGTAAGGAACGGCTGACCTGAGTAGTTGTGCGACAGTCCCCAAATAATAATGATAAGGTATTAGGTTGCAGGAGCTGTCTCTGATATGGCTCTCAAATTGCCATCTCTCCACGTAATTTCTGTCATAGGCATAAAGAGACAGGGCAAAGTGGAAAAAGGTCTCCGTTTATAGCCAGTGGGTATTCTGTTTCTGAGTCTTGTGCCATATGTATTTTTTTAAAATATACTTTTTATTCTGTTTGTCAATCCAGATAGGGCAGGCGGTTCAGTAAAAGTGGGTATAAACTCCCAGTCTATACTGTCTTTGTTATTGGATACAAATTGTTCCTCCAGCCGCCTTACCTTTTTATATGCCGTGTTCCAGCATACCATGGTCCGCCATTGTTGTTCGGAAGGATTCAGTGCATTGCCTCTCAGCAACTCATAACAAGGGAGTTGGGTGATCTCGTAATGGATCACGTGATCTCCCATGGTGATGTGGCATCCATGCAAGGACGTGCGTGGATTACGTGGCTTTTATGTCCCAAACCCAGTGTCTAGCAGGGCAGGCAGTTTGAGAAATGAGTGTCTACTGCCACTGAAGAGTATTTTCATGCCAATTGTCGGAACAGCTGGTCCCACAAAAGATCCAATTACTTTGAATTCAATTAAACTGGAGACAACTCTTGCACACTGTGAGGTTATAAGAATGTGGTGTTGTATTGTATGTCCCACTGGTCTTATAAAAGATTTGCTTGTAGGTGACTACACATGGACCTTGATTAAATGAACGTATATTTTTTGTCTGTGTATTTTTGGATCATTATTTATAGTGAAGCATATTCAGATCTTTTTTTATTATTTTTTTTTATTTTATGTATTCTGGCACAGCTTCCTATTATCATTACCCCCAGCTCGGTTAGCTTACTGTTTAGTTCACCATACAGGCAATGTAGAGAGCATTTAGTGAGGAGGCCACCTTCATGTGCACCCTGCAACAAAAAAAAAGTGAAAGTGGTTAGATGAAGAAGGGAGGAAGGGCACACCATCCCAACTTCTTGTCCCCTCAGTCATATTTGATGTCTGTTTCTCGCATCTATTAGATGAAATCAGATGCTAGTGTCGCAAGAGAAATATAAATACTGAGAACACTATATGATGGACTGATTGAATCCAGAGTGCCCTCATTTTTGATCATGTTAGGAACATGTTACAAACACACACACTATGGGCCTCATTACACGGTAGGCGGTAAGGGTTTACCGGTACCGGTATTTTACCGGTACCGGTAAACCCTTACCGCCTTACTACGAGGTCCCTTTGCGGTTTGGGGAATTTAACGCCTGCTTTTTGCAGGCGTTAAAAACCAACCTGCAAAGTGACCAGGGAGCTAATTACGGTACCACAATTTGTGGTGCCGTAATTAGCACCTTCCCCATTCCCATTATGCCCTATGGGGCAAAAATGGGAATGGGGAAGGGCAATGCGGGAAGGGGGAATTACCGCCCCACCAACCTTGGAAAAGGGCAGTAATTCCCCTTTCCACCAAGGCGGTGCCGGTATTTTACCGGCATGGACCAAGGTGCTAATAGCACCTTGGTCCACTGCCATCCGTGTAATGAGGCCATATGTCTGTGTTCTATTCCGCCATCCCTATGGTTTCCCTTGGTCAATTACAGTCCCGCCTATGTTTGCCACACTATCCCTTCATGTAATCCAATCATATTGGTTTTTAAACAAAATAACAATTTTTGTTCTCACTTTAGACGTAGTGCCTGTGCTTGCATTGTCCACATGGATAATGTCCTTGTGGGTTGGCTGTACCCCACAGGGTGTCTTGACATTCAGTCATTACCAGAGGTTGGTAAGACTGAAGCAAGGTTGTTCTCAGATTCTGTCCTTTTTTTAATTGTAAACTGTGGTTTTGATAGGGAGCATGATCCTACATTCAATATAAGCCATAGTTTCAGGATTTGTTTTTCATTGTGTTGGTTTTATTAGACTTGCTAAAGACCGAAGTGATCTATTGTTCTCCCCCGGGACTTTTGTCCTGTCTGATTGTTATGTCCCTGAGGATGTCCTGTGCTCTCTTTCTAGCATGCTTGATCAATTTATTAGGGTATCACCTTTCTATGAGATGACTTGTCAGGGATGCTGCTTGTGTGCATTTTCAGTTAGCTCTGAGCAGTTTCTTCTGTATCTTAAGAATTGCCCAAATGGTAAATTGCCCCAGAAAATTCTTGGGTGGAAGCTAGTATAGTCCAGGAGGGAGGTTGATCTGTTGTTTTCCAGAAAACTGTGCTTGAGAACTATCAGCTCTCGTTTCTATATCCAAGAAATTGATGGACTGTTTGCTCACTGTATAAGAGAAATTGAGGTATCTATTTCTTCGCTATAGCCACACTATGAATTCCTCAAAAGTTGTTTGGTTGGCAGTGAATATAATGAGTTTATCATCTATATGCCTGGTCCACAAGGTGATCTGTTCGTTAAATGGATTGTCTTACCCATAGATGTATCTGGTCTTGACATCGGTCGCATATAGGCTGGCTACAGCATGCACAAACATTGCCCCCATCACTGTGCCTGAGCATTGTTGATAAAACTCTGTGCCTGAGCATTGTTGATAAGACATTGCTGGTAATGGCTATTTTGGCTAGTTGGAAAATAAACAGCAGTGGGATTTCTATTGCTGGTGTTAATTCCTCAAGCACCTTTTCAATAATCATAAGTGTCTCCATTTGGGGAATGTTGGTATAGAGAAATTCCACATCCTGAGTTGCCATGATTTGGGTGAGATGATTGAATGTCATTGTATCAGTCATATTTAGGACTCCTGGGGTGTCTTTTAAATATGAGTACATTTGAGGTATTTCTGGTTTTAGGAAGAAGTTGACAAATTGTGACAAGGGTTCATGGATGGGATTTATCCCTGCCACAATAGGTCAGCCAGGTGGAGGGGACATCCATTTGTGTTTTTAGGCAGCATGAAAAAAAAGGGATTTTAGGGTGCTTTGACATAGGCAATCAGCTTCCTTCACCGAGTGCCCCTTCTACAATCCCTGTAATCTGTAATCTCAGGTTGGCAGTGGTATCATAAGGCAGACGTTGGTAGTTATTCCCATCAGAGTGGAGACCATCTCATCATAACATTTGCTGTTCATAATGACAATGACTCCCCCTTTGTCTGCTGAGTTTATAATGACATCAGAATTTTTACTGAGGTGCGTCAAGTCTATGTATTCTTTGAGACAGACATGGTATCAAGGGAGACACCAACTCAAAGGTAACAGTTTAAAAACCTTTATTTAATACATTTTGGGGTTAGTATAATACCTAACTGGACCTAAGTCTAAAGGGATTGTTCCCTCAACTGATGTTTCTACGGACCTTTAATGTCTGAAAGTACAAAACCAAAATCTGTCTGTTTCTAAACCTAAGCTTGCCCTGACCATTTGATAAATATGATAGGAAGTCTGCTTTAAGAACAATATAGTGGTTAAAAAAAGGAAGTATTTTCAGGTAGTCAGGTAGTCTTACTAATATGTGTAGTTTTGCCAGTTCAAAATAGTTAAACTCAAAAGGGTCGTCCTTGGAACATTCTACGTAGGGCTCTTGCATTAAGCCAATGGAGTTTACAATGTTTCTTGGTCTCTTGAGGTTCCCTTCTCCAAGCATCAATCTTTCCAGTTCCAAATAAAAAGACACAGTTCCTGTTAGGCATCTTAGGGTTCACTTCCCTAAGTCTAGGCCTCTCTTCACAAAGTTTAACAATGTCTTTAGCTGGCCTTTTAGTGTTCCCTTCCCCAATCCAAGGTCCCTCTTCACAAAGTTCAACACAACACAAAACATAACACAATTATTCTTAGGCTTCTCAACATTCCCTTCCACAAGCTTATGCCTCTCTGTTTCCAAAATAAGTATTCAACTTTATTAGGCCTCTGAGGGTTCCCTTCACCAAGCTTAGGCCCTTCTAGTTTCAAACACAAGTTCAGCTTTTCGGGATGTACCTTTCTCTTATACACAGTTTATTTCACATACAATTTGTTCATGGGGTAGAATCAGAGACGTCGAAAAGACCAGGCTCTTTGCTACTCCTAAGCGAAACCACTCTGACCTTTTGCCACTGTCTTTATTTCTTGTACTTGTTTTCCTTTCAATCTTTTATCTTCAGGTGCTACCTGCACCCCTTTTTATCTCTCTGTGTTTCTTTCACTGCCGTGCAAACTTGCACCTTCTACTGCACTACTTTCTCTGTGTTGTGCCTCTTGCACACTTCTCTCTTTCTATTATGCACACTTGCACCTGTCTGTTTCATTACCAGGCCTCTTCAACACTTCGTTCACCCTTCTGTGCACTTGGTTCCTCCTTTTGAGTCGTTCAAACCCTTTTCTTACTTCTTTATCTCTTTAAATGTCTTTACTCTGGATTTCGCTTTATTTCTGTGCCGTTATCGTGTTTTTCCTTCTTTCCACTTTCTTTGTTCCTTCTTTCCTATTTTCTGTCTTTTTATGTGTTCATTCTCACGTTCTGCTTTGTGCTGCTTTACAAAATCTTGTCTTTCTCCCTTTCCGCTCCAGCCATCTGCACGCTCCCGAGTTTCTCTCTCTCACTTTTTCAAAACTCACCGAGTAGTATTGAGCTGTCAAGCTGCCTTTCCTGGATGCATTGGGTTGAGGTCAGGCTCTTACCACCAGCCCTGCAGACACCCTTGGGACCGGCACATGTCCCAAGGGAACAAGCATTTCCCTGGACACCTCCAGCAGGATGCAGACTGCCTCGCTCTGACTCTCTGGAGACACAGCTCCCTAGCCATGCTGCAGCCCCTCACAAACACTGGGGCAGCGTCACGGCATGCCGTTCTCCTCCAGATCCTCCAAGCTTCTGTTCCTGCAACTCCCTGCTCCATGGCTCCTCTGATCCAGTCAGAATCCCCAGCTCGCTCTGCTTTCATGTCAGAATCTGGCTTGGGACCGAGAAGGGATCTCCTGCTGGACTCAGCCATGTAGTCTCCCTTCCGGTCTTATAACTGCTTCTCTCTGCAGTGTTGAATGCCCCACCTTTAATACACCTGAGGCTTGTTAAAGGTCTTCAAGTGTGATTCCTTAGCCTTCTTGCGTGACCTTCATTGAGCCAATTAATAAGACATGTCTGACACTTAGGACCCCTTCTCTCCTGGTCAGTACTGAAGTGGTGTTTAATAGAATGCATGTGTGTAGGATTGCTGTCAAGTGCCTGACCTCGCCTGACTCTATTAAAGGGACAGCCTAATGGTGGAGTGCAGTAGGCCTCTTCCTGCACAGTGTTGTTCCTATGGGTAATGCTTATAACTCACGATCCCAGTACATGTTGGAAATCGGGAGGGGGGAACGGGATCAGATTGAAAATACCCCATTAAGGCTGAGGGAGAGTGTGATGATGTTTAACTGGGATGGGAGAAATACTGTGTCTCTGTATCGGTAGATGTTACATGTGGGAAAATGAGGGAAGATGTTTTAATGCAACCTAAAGAGGTCATGGGAGGGGTAAGGGTAGATTGGCCACCAGTAGGGGGAATAATGTGTCTCACCATAGATATCTTTCTCCCAAGCCCCAAGGGCGCTCCACCCAGGTGACTGGCCCCCTTGTGCACCCCAGGTTCTGGATCCAACATCAGTTGCCATCCCCTGTCCACCTGAGAAAAGGATCCATGGGGGAATAGGAGTGAGGATACCCTTAGGTTTCTCAACGTTCTCTCTTAGATATATTCTGAAATTGAATTGTTTCTTCTGTTTCAATCTCCTCCAATTTTCTAAGGATAACTTTTTCAAAAGTAATGGATTCTGCTGTGATCATGTTAGGGTAAAACATAGGTTTGGGATGAAAACCAGTCACATCTTTTTGTGTATCCCCCTGGTTGATGTCTATCTTTTCGGCAAAGTACTGTTTTATTCTGATTTTCGAGATCAGACAAGCTAGTTATACTCAGGTTTCATATGATCATATAATGACCAAATGTTCTGTGGCAGAAGCCTCCCTCCCTCAGTGCTCCTTGTGATTCCTCTCCCTCGCTGGTACAAAAATGGTCTTTTGAACTGTTCCTGCCTTTGTGGATTGGATATATCATGAAATTGTACATGTCAATCTCTCGATTGTACTCTGTTCCTGACTATGTTCTGATGTTCTCCTGAAGATGTACTTGTGTGCCGTCTTCCTCCGAGCTTGCACTCGAGAAGCTCCAAGCTGCGGGTGAGTTTCTTTTGTATTTTCTCATGTTAGTCGCCATCTCTGTTGTTGATGCACTTGCGAATCTATGCCTGTTGTTTCGGGTAAAAGGTAGACTCATGAGTGTTGGGGGCCTGCGAAGGCTTCAGGGCAGTTAGAAATCCTGTCTGCCCCCAAATGAGAGGTTAATTGCTATTAGCACACTAGGACATTTGCTTAGGGTGCTAATAACTTTAATTAATGGCAAATTGGAGCTGCGCCTACTCTGCATGCACAATAGATAGTAAAAGAAAACTATAAACAAATAGTAATGTAGTACAGGGGCAGGCAACATGTAAGTGAGGCAGGCTTCAGGTTGGGTGATGGGTTGTGGTTTGAACACTCGGGGGCATTTGTAGTAGCAGGTTAGGGCTGCAAGGAGTGGTCACAGATGAGTGAGGCACATAACAAATGAACAGAGCCTTGGGGAGAGGCAGTGGCCAGGAAAAATGTGGATGTTTAATGGTGGATTCCAGGCCAGTTGATAGGCCAGCACCCCCAGGTGCTAATGTGAACCAATCTATACCTGCATGCCATCTTTGCATTAAACCCCATAGGAAAAAATGTCCTTCCACCTTCATATAATGCAGGCATTTGTTGTGCATCAGCACTGCATATTTCAGATAAGTGTTTTTTTATGCGGTTCTCAAAGAAAATACATTGCATTAATTTCATATTTGCACTAACAACCACAATTGTGAGATACATGTTTTATTTAGGCTTTCTTAAATTATTGTTCAGCCTTTTGCTAAAAAGAAAGTTATTTGGCACCAAGGATAACCCGGAGATACCAACACAATAGTTTATTCAACTTTGTTTAACTGTTTTATAATTGTAAATGCACAAAAGGATCGACAAACACCTCATTCACTGAATGTCATAAGCTTGCAAAAAAACAAACATTTATGAACACATGTGTGCAATAAAGTATCTAGTCATAATAGAACTCTCTTGTAGAGAAGGAGCTAATTACCCCACCTCAATCACCTCGCCCGCCTTACCTATATGTTGGGAACCAGCGTGTGAGACACGTGCAGTACCAGTGAAAATACTGATACCAAGGAGAATCCTGGAAGCAAGGTTTCCCTTGAGTAAACCATACTAGCATACAAGAAAGTATGATGCCCATTTGAATGAAATCCCAGAAGAAGCAGAGCAAATGAATGGCCAAGATGAATGGTGACATAACACAGAATCAACACTGACGTACATAGAAGAGATGCATATAAAAGAATGCTGATATCCTATAAGGTATCAATAAAGGATCAAAGATAAGTGGCATCTTGGGATCAAGATGAAGGGATTTATGATACAAAATGGATGAAGATATAAAGTCAGTTTACACGTGTACAGATGCAAAAGTAATGCAAGCAGACAAAGTATTCTTGAGGCTAGCATAATAGTGAATAGATTGTGGCATGCACTAACATAGACATATGTGCATAATTGAGTAAAGATTGGATGTTTCCACTGCAAACTATAGCAGAGCTGGGCTAAAAAGGAAGGTGTCTTTTCCAGTGTGTCACAGTAAGAAAACAAATGAATTACAAAGTGAATCTCAGAAAGGCCTGACTAGATGAGCCAAGAAGCCAAGGTATTATTAGGCTGGAGTAAGCAGACATTAGATACAAATCGTGTGAAAGAACAAAACTCCTGTTCAGAAGGCATGCACAATCACAAGAAAGATGTCAGAGGTCTATTAGAAAATAGTATTTTAATACACTTGAAACTCAATTTTATGGTCATCAGTCACGTGGATGGATGAAGTTGGACGAACACGATGATCACACCTACGCATGAGGTTAGAGCCTGCCTTCACTCCCCTAAAATTCTCCAGAGTTAAGAACACTCCCATGGACAAGTTCAAAGCCCTAATTGACAGCGGACCACTGAGGTGATGATGGATGAATATGCTAATTGGTGGGAAGCTATAATTAAGACTAGTTCACCAGCACCTGGAAGCTCAGCCTGCGTGCAGTAGGCGGAAAAGTACTGACAGAGGTTAGAGTGCCAACCAATGGTAGAGGACCACATGATCAAGGGTCCTATAGTTTGTATAGCCAACAGGACATTGTGTATTTAGTGACATTCATACTGACCTGTTTATGGGGCGGGCTTAGTTGCCCCACCTGATGTTAAGAAACAAATCACTTTCTTTCACTGCCTTAGATGAGTATGGATTTTATCCTTAGATTTTCACTTAGACCCTAGCACACTTACCACTAGGTTTTTATAGTTTGTCACATAGGATGACATTCGGAATATGTTAGTTAACATCACCTATGATGATTCTTTGCTATAAAAGAAAACTTTTTCTAGATGCATTGAGAGTTCTTATGCTGTGACTTCTGTTGATGTCTGTTGTACTCCCTGTTTTGATAATTGATATTAAAACAGTTATCCTTTTGCAACTACCTGAGTTGTTTCCATTATTGATGTTAGAACAATTTCTGCATCCCCATCCATCTTAAGGGTATTGCTACCTCATCTTAAAGAGCTGGGAGCTCCAATTCACTTGGTAGCAGAGAGAGGATGGTTAGCTATCCATCGAGATAAGTAGGCTTAGGGGTCCCGGTAATAATCACACAAACTCTGCCATTTGGCTGAAAGGCCATGAAGCTCCCTGTAGATATTGGTGTTAGTTTAAGTGTCAAGGCTTGCAGGCAGAGTGAGACGGGTCCCCCGGTTTCCACAGAATCCCCTCCCGGAGTCTACAAGAAGCTGAACAGTTGGAAAGTTGGAAAGGATACTGAGGAGGCATACCATCCTGAGAGTTTATGGGGAGGGCTTAGTTGCTCCACCTGATGTTAAGAAACAAATCACTTTCTTTCACTGCCTTAGACGAGTATGGATTTTATACTTAGATGTTCACTTAGACCCTATCACACTTACCGCTAGGTTTTTGTAGTTTGTCACGTAGGATGACATTCGCAATACGTTAGGTAACGTCACCTATGATTTTCGTTTCCATTATTGATGTTTGAACAATTTCTGTATCCCCATCCATCTCAAGGGTATTGCTACCTCATCTTAAAGGCCTGTGAGCTCCAGTTCACGTGGTAGCAGAGAGAGGATGGTTAGATATCCATCGAGATAAGTAGGCTTTGGGGTCCCAGAAATATCGCACAATCTCTGCCATTTGGCTGAAAGGACGTGAAGCTCCATGTAGATATCAGTGTTCGTTTAAATGTCAAGGCTTGCAAGCAGAGTGAGACGGGTCCCCCGGTTTCCACAGAATCCCCTCCCGGAGTCTACAGGAAGCTGAACATACGGAAAGTTGAAAAGGATACTGAGGAGGCGTACGATCCCTATAGTCAGAAGTTGAACAACCGAATGGTGAGTAAAAATTGAGTGAGGTGGCAACAGTATGACTGGGTAGTGGGTTAAGCAAGTGATACAGAGAACAATGAGTAACAGAGGGAGGCTGGGGTAAAGTAACTTAAGAAATGATGAGTATTGAAAATTAAGTAATTGACTTGAGGAGAGGCCAAGCACTTAAAACGTATTGTGAGGAGAGGCCATGATTAGGAGTACGCCCAAGATACCAGAGTTTTAAAGAACGTAACAGAAGGAACAGTACCTAAGGTCCCATAACATATGATGTTGAAGCCAAACTCGGTTAATACAAAGTTAAAGAGGACAGTTCAAACTCCATAGGCATATTTTTTAGAGGGCAGGACAGTCTTAGAGAGAAGACTGAGAGATACTTGTGGCCGGTCGAGTATGTTTGTTTGTCTCTTTGTTTCATGTGAACTATATATGGTGAAAAAGAATTGATAGAAATTAAAAAGAATATATGAGAATTGTGAATTAAGTATTTATTTGTTGGTATTGAACTATTGGTGTTTAGTGAAAGCATAGATCAAAAGAAGTTGAAAACATAATATAGGGGGTTTGGAGCCTGCGACGATTGGCACACTCATATTGTTTTATTTTTCTGAAACGTACCTTTAAAATTTGCAAAGTGTAAAAGTGAGTATTGACAGTCAAAGAGTGACGTGTCAAAATGGAGGATGTTACTCCGCTTATACATCTTTGCAAACAGCTACCCAAGAACGTGCCAAAGCTTAGACGGTACAGTGCGGAGTGGGTGAAGGGCACTGCAGACAAAATGTTCATGCCATGGCCACAAGGGGGATCATTATCGAAGACAGTTCTGCAGCATATGATGACCTATTTGCATGCTGCATATATGGAACAAAGTTAGACTAGACACGCAATTAGCGAGCTTAGAGCTCTCAAAGATGTATCAGGAGGAGAAAGAAGACCCGTCTCCTGTAGACTGGATACTTAATGTATGCAGAGATGGGGTGAGGAGCCTTCTGCTCCACCCGCCGCACCTAAAGCAGACAGCGATAATAAGAAAGATGACGAGCTGTACCCATTGAGGGAGCTTAAGGCAATGATGGAGTATAGTAACCCAGCATATGAGTTGCCTGCGCAAAGCAGCAATGAGGGCCCAGAGAAAAATACTGAGAGAGATGTAATCTTTAAGGTCCTGAGGAACAAAGAGAGACGTGACAAGGAGAGAAGTGATCAACCTAGTTAATCTGGAAATATAGGACGAGAAATAAATAGATAGAAAGGAGAAAAAGATAAGACTGATGAGTTAGCGCTTATACAGAACAAATGATGGTAAGAGCATCGAGGACGTAAGGCAAAGTGGAGATCGAGACGAGCAAGATAAAAAGGATAAAGAGAGGAAAGATTGAAAGACGATGGGACGAAAAGAAATGATAGACAAAGATGGGAACAATTGTATCAGGAGGAGCAATTTAGAATACAGGAAAGGGCAGAAGAACAGAGAAAAAATGACAACAGACACAGGGCAATCGAAGAACAGGAAAGATTAGAAAGTAAGAGAATGGAGGAAGAGGAACAGAAATTAAGAGGTAAAAGAATGCAAATGAGAGAAGAGACATGAAGAGAAAAGAGGAAGAAAGGGTGAGAGAGGAAGCAAAAAATCAAAGAGAATTTGACGATGAGTTAGAATGAAAGAGAAGGCAGAGAGCATGTGACATTGATCGTATGGAAAAGGAAGTAATGGGTCCTAATCCAGTAGTGTCATGGGAAGACAAAGAAGAGTTCTTCCGAGCACATGAGCCAATAGCAGGTCTGTCTAGAGCAAATCTAGAAGATGAGTTTGACTGAAGAAGCATTGGGGATGCTATCGATAAAGTCTATCATGATACGAAGACTAAGAAAGTGTTGCAGTGGAAGGGTAAAAATAATTGACTCGAGTGTACACAGCTGTACGATAAAGAGGGAGCCTCATGTAGTTTTGAGCCAAAGGAGCTGTCTTTAGACAGACTGACTCTGGACAGAGAGGAAGAGGAGATAAGTTACACAAGTTTGGGGCAGGATATATCAGATGAAGCAGGACAAGCTTCCGTGGGGGAGAGGAAGGTGATGGATGTGGCCCTGAAGGTTTTTTTTTTATTTAGAAGGAAGTAAGGCGTCAGATTAGACCTACCCAAATCTCGGGTGTCAGTGTCATTGATGCAGCTAGATCCACCTAAAGGGCGATCCCATGGGCAGAGGGGGGACTTGCCACCTTATGTGAGCAGGCTTATGTCACTGCCAGGTAGAAAGCAGAGTGGTACCATTGTCACTGTTATGGATAGAGATACGATGGGTGATAAATGCGCGTTTGGAATATCACAGTTTCATTTGTTAGAAAAGCGAGGAACAAGGCCACAGTACATACGTTGGCTACAGATGATAAAGATAATTTGAGGTGTAAACTCCCAAGTTTAACTTCTGGTGCTGGGAAGTGGGTGCATGAGTTAGAGAAAATGACAGGAGGTAACACGTTAGTTATAACAGACATTAAAGGTCTCCTGATTGCAATCATTGGGGAGAGGGCTGACAATGTTTGGTCAAGAGCAGGGTATTCTGGTGTCACCACGGTGAACACTACTCATGATGGAGCACCGTTCAATAACTGTAGGGCAGCAGTCTGGAAAGCGCCTAGAGTACTGTATCCGGACATGTCAGATATGGGAGCTATAATGATGAAAAAGATGCAGGAAGGAGATGATCTGCTTGTTTATATTCAAAGTGTCAAAGAGCAGTGGGCCCTGGAGACACAGGAGGCTTGGGGAAATCTATACCTGTATTTTATCATATATTATGCCTGGGGCTGCCAGACCCATTACAGAAGCAGCAGAAGATGTTAGTGGGTATGGAAGCAAAACCATGGTCAGAAATACAGCTGACTATTGTGCATTATTGCAGGCTTTTGCAAGAAAAGAATCAAAAGAAGGACGATGTTAGAAAAGCAAAGAGGCAAAGTTACTGCAGAAAAAACTATCCAAGTACGCCATTGAAGGGGCACTGTTGACTAGTGGAGACGAATCTGGTGCACAACAAACAGCAAGTATGCCGCAGGTGAATAACCAAAGGCAGTTCGACCAAGGTAATAATGGATTTATACCACGGGGAAGGGGAGGTTTTCGAGGAAGAAACTTCCAGAACAATCAAGGTGGGTTCCAAAACACGCAGAATGATATTCAAAACATGCAGGAAGGACAGATCAGAAGACCTCCTCCTATATGTTGGACATGTGGAATGACATGGCACCTCTGCTGCACATGTAGAGTAGAAGTCAAGGCATCGTACAGAATGGACCATTTTTAAGAGTGGGGACTGCAAACCCACCTGCATATTTGCAGCAAAATGGAGATGGGTTTGCTCAGAATCAAACAGTGCAGCAGACACAAGCGCCAAAAGTACAGCAAGACTTTCAAAAACAGCAGGCAAAAATGAATTTGCCACAGGGGCAGTCACAGCAGTCACCCATGCAGATACAGCAGAGCACAAACATGGGACATTTAATGACTCCTAGAATAGGGGTTGTCACTGTTGATGGAGAGAAACCTTTCACAGATACGGGGATGAGAATGTACCCAAAATAGGATAGCTCACTTGCAGAGTTGATGTGTTCAATACTATCTATAATGCCATATCTTCCATAGGAACCAAGGGTTCGCGTTAATACAGGAGGTAAATCCTTTTCACTTTTAGTAGACATGGGTGCAGCACGGTCATTCATATGAGAACGGACATTTTCGATGTCTGGAAATGCCATCAATACTCAAGGATTCACAGGAGCTGCAAGCAGAGTTCCTTTTATTGATGCATTACCAGTCTCTATAGGAGAGTGTGCCATGTTTGTGCCATTATTTTATTCAAGGCAGACACCTGTCAATATATTGGGTCGAGATTTAATGAGCAAGTTGAACATGACAATTTCTTACACTAATGAAGGCATAGTGTGCTCAACTGATAAACTAAAGAGAGATTCCTTACTCTGTCTGGAACTGGGAAAAACAACACGTAAATAAAGGTGTGTGTCCCAACAGGAAAAAGATTTAAGGTATACCAGTCAAACCAATTAACCGCATCCTGTCTCTCTATGTAAGCAAACCCCTCCAAACACTCTCCTAAGTAGGAGTGTGGTATGAATTCTTATTTGCTAGAACATGCACCTTTGTCAACCATATATACCGACGAGATCCTGTCTCATGTGTTGATCAATCGCACACTCTATGTTTCAAAAAGAACAGTAAATTGATGTGTATGAAGTACTATATTAAGAAACATGTACAGCTTGATGATCTAGAAAAAATCTGTATCACAATTTATTATAAACAATTCAACAAATACACAAACAACAACGTTTTTTGTGTAGGAATAATATTCCCAAGCTGTTACTTCAACATACACTCAACATACTAAAACAAAAACCAAAACAAAAGCATTCTAAGATATTAGAATGAAATAATTTGACATGCATAAATTCATTTAATACAGTTGAGCTGCTGTTTGGTCATTCATAACATATCTGTATCTGAAAATACAAGCAATACAACCCAATGGTTACATTTATTGCCGGTTGGTATGAATTATTCAGACTCAAGAAAAGAAATGTTCAAGATTATGCATGATAATAAATACATCTACTCAGGGTCTATGTGGAGTGGCTGCATGAGTTAGAGCACAGCCATCTGCCACCCACTTGGTTGAGTATTACAAAAGCAGGTGTATCCTACGTTTCAGCATTGATTGGTGTATATAATGCCTTCCTCAGGATCAGAGTCAGATGTAAATATAGATGACCCCTGAGGAATAAATGAAAATTAAAAAAACACTAATTATGTGTAATAAGGATAGATTAAAACAGACAACTAGCTACTGTATAGGAGCTCAAGCGGATTACACAATCTATACTAAAGCCAGTCCCCCCAGGTGGTAATGATTGTGTGCAATCTAATCAACCTCAATGTGATAGGGTGCTGTAGCTTGTAAGTAGATATAATAAACACTAGAAACCAGTAAGTGCTAGGACAAAGGCAGACCAAAGAATGAATAATAAAAATGAATTGAAGATATAAAAAGAGGACTGCATGCAACCGTGGAGTCTGTCTACATCATCAAGAGTTTGGTGATCCGAATTCCCAAAATGAGCTTAGAAAAGTTTACAGAGTGGTGACTCATGCAGGTTATGTGGTCACCAAAATAGAAATGGAAAATAAAAATAAACAAAAAATAAAACATGAAAATGAATATAAAATGACGGTTAACTCACAGCTCCTAATCCTGCCGGGCCCAAGAGGGAAACGCAGCAGGTCTTAATCACAAATGCGTGGGCCGTAACTCTCAGATCAATTAGAGAAAGAAATGGAACCATAGTTCCTTGATGTGGAGGAGAGCTAGGGGTCTCTGTGTCCTGTTAGGAGACAAGTCAATATAGAGACTAAAGACTAGGACCTCTGAATGTAACAGTCCAAGTGTCTACAAACCGAGGAGCAAAACCAGATTAATAATATCACCCCTCATTTACCTGTACCGCGTTGCTCGTTCCTAACAGGCACGGTAGAGCGGGGCGTGCTGGAGAATCGAGCTGCAGGCATTCACTGCAATTGAAATGCATTTACGTATGTACACAGTCTGCAGGCATGATCCAAGTTGTTGTGGTCACAGCTGTGGACTGGAGAGAGGGACAAGAGGTCAATAAGTCTATCCCAAAGGACATGTATTCCCAGTGTATTATGGGGCATTGTGAAAGCACTCACTCGTTCGCATAAACAAAAGCCTACATTCTGTGCTGGAGCTCTTCAAAGTGTTTCCTCCCAGATGACGTAGGTTACCTGGGAGAAGCTGTGTGGCCCTGCTAGCCGTATTTCAAGGAAAGTGACACGGCACAGCGGTGGATGGAAAGTGTACTGCACCCTGTCACATCACAAGACTAATTCAGCTAAGCACATGCTGTAAAAGGCCAGGGGTGCAGTCAAAGGAACCAGGCTGTCTGTGTTGTCTATACTCTATATGGAGCAACCAATGGCTCATCCCAAAAATGTGGAAATGCAAAAAAAAAACAGTTTTTCAGCTGTTAGTATGGTTAGGAAGGTAGCAGGAAGGTGGGAGTCTCCTCATTGAGCCCTCTTGATCTGTCCAACGTCTGCAGGCAAAATATCCATCTGGATTCCCTATTGAGCAATGCCTGCTGCATATTAAGGCTGTTTTTCACCACGTCCAGCACCCACCACTTTATGTCGTGAAAACAATGGAGCCAAATGGTTTTACATCATATTCTTGAGCAATGTTGGTTAATTCTCGTGAGAAGTGGCCTGCTTATTTGGCCAACATATCTCAGGCCACAGGGGCATTGGATGCAGAATACCACATTACTAGTTTTACAGTTCGATAAGAAGCAAATTTCCCATATTCTGTTCTCAATGGGAAAGCTTGTTGACTTCTTGGTGAACTGGCAAGTGCAACAATTCCCACAAGAGAAATGGCCCAGCAATGGGCACAACACTATCTGGCTCACATTAGGTTTAGCTAGTGTGTTGGAGTGCACCAGTTGGTCTTTGAGATTTCTTGATCTCATAAAAGCAAAAAGCGGCTTACCTGAAACTGGCAAGCAAGTACGGACCATGGGCCAGTATTTTAATAGTGCTTTTTGATGGCAAACAATTGTGTGCTATATGAGGTCACACATGTAATCCCCTCTTGCGGCAAACTTCTTGCTTTAGGTTCAAGGAGATTTTCCCTTGGCATGACCTGGCTCTTTTAAGGGCATATAAAACCAACTTTTTGGGATTTTCTCTATCCCTCAAGTCGCTAGCCAATCTGTTGGCATGTTGGTAGTAGTCCGATATTTCGGAACAATTACGTCTCAACCTTAACAATTGACTGTAGGGCAGATTTCTTTAAGGGACCTGGGGTGAAAGCTAGTAAAGTGAAGAGTGGTGTTCCTGTAAGTGTTTTTCTTATGTAACGTAGAGTGGAGATGTCCCAGTTGAGCCTTAAGCTCCAGGTCCAAGAAGTTCATGGATGTACTATCATGCTCCATGGTAAATTTGATGGTAGGATGTTGGTTATTGAGGTAAGTTAAAAAATCATTGAGGGAGTCACGATTACCCTGCCAAATAAAGATCACATTGTCAATGTATTGGAACCACTTCCTAATTTGTGATCTAAATTGGTTATTGGCTGAAAGCACACACTGTTCCTCGAAAGCAGCCATAAAGAGAATGGCTAGGCTAGGGGCAAATGCCGCCCCCATAGCCGTGCCTCTTAACTGCAAATAATATTGCCCGGCATATACAAAAAAGTTTTTCTGTAGAGCAATAGTCATGAGTTCAATAATAAACTCTGCTGGAACCCTCTGTTGAGTACACTGGTGAATCAAGAATCTGTGGATGATCTCTATGGCCTCCTCTTGGGGTATATTCGTGTACAGTGACTTAATGTCCATTGTGACCAGGAGATCTTTTTCACTGTCAAATGGTTCCCCTTCAAAGATGTTAATTGTGGCCATGGTGTCTTTCAAATAAGTCACAGTCTTCTGGCTTATGGGTTGCATAAAAATATCTATGAACTTACAAACAGGTTCTAATATCGAACCACAACCGATACTATGGGTCTTCCCGGGGGATTGGACTTGTGTTTGTGAATCTTAGGGAAGGCATAGAAGGAAGGAATCCTTCCATCGGAATGAGTCAAGTATTCCAGTTCCTCCCGTGTGATCCAAGAACGATCTGCAGCAAACTGAGTTGTTTCCCTGATCTCTTCTTTGGTTTCTGGGGATGGTTCCTTGCGTAGGTGTTGATAGCTCCTGTTATCCTCCAATAGGTCCATCACCATTTTGTGGTATTTGGTTTGGTAAAAAAACACAATTCCTACCCCTTTAACTGCAGGCTTAATTACTAAGCCTGTGTTAGCAGTAAGTTCATCCATCGCCTGTTTTTCAGCATTCGACAGGTTATGTCTGGTTTTCTGTGTGTTGTTTTGTAATCTCTTGAGATCAGACATCACACATTTTTCAAAAAAGATTATTTCTTGAGCTCCCTGGTTATCAAGTAGGGTGAAATTAGACGGGACCCTTAGGCCTGTATCTTGTGGGCTCAGTTCTTGTTCCTTTTCACCAAAGAAGTTGCTGAGACGCACCTTTCTGAAGAATTGTCTCACTTCACCTTGTGCAGTGAACCAATCGGTCCGGTGAGTCAGGACGAATGATAGACCTTCACCAAGGAGTTGGACTTGGATGGGAGACAATTCAGTGTTTGATAAATTGAAGACTGGGATGTCTCTATCCAATTCCCTATGAGATACGGGGTTGATCATAGCTGCTACTGAATGTATCCCCTCCTGTGCGGTCGTTGCCACTGTCTGCCTCTTCACGGGTCCCATGTTTGGTTGTAAAAATCCCCTTGGAACTCTCGCAACTGGCCTCTCCCTAAAAAAGGCCTCTGGCTTCTAGGTCTGTAGGTTTGCTTGGGTCCTAATAAAGATTGATCCTCGCCTGCAGAGTCACTGCAGGAGTCAGAAAATGTTACCCACATCTGTGGTCTCCCTCTATTATTCTTGACTTGTTGCAATCTATCCTGTGTCTTCTGTTGTAAGTAGTCTGAACTGAGGTATGGGTAAATCTTCTCTGTCCTAAATCCTTGGATGTCTTTCCCAAGTTTTTTTGTTTTTTTAGAGAGTGTTATTGATTTGAAATCATCAAAAATGTTTCAATCTCCCTTAATTAATCATCTGCATTACTGAGGAAATGTTTTCTGGATTCAACCCTGGTATCTGTAGAAGCAATTATACACGATGTTCCCTCTTGTAACACACACATTGGAAATTTGCATAGTTATTAAGATGAGGGAGCTTGGTGTAAGGATGTGGGGAGGTTTATAGAGAATTAATACACTCTGAACATACATTACACCCATGATCCACCTACTTACAGCCACAGGGGTAAACCACGACTTGCTGAGCTAATGTTGGATCTCTAATTGTTTGCCTTGGCTAAGTGCAATGCTTAACACGAGTAGAGATGCTGAGATATGAGAAAACACGTTAGTACAATGCAAACCGCTTAAAAATAAAGAATTTCTGGATAAATGATGATACAAAATGAGTGAAATTACATCAGGCATTCCACTTAATGATAAAGGATGAAAATTGAAGCAACCCAAATATAAATTGCACTGGTTTGTTTGATTATCAAGGGTAGTAGAGCTCAGTGGCAAATCGTTCATCTTGGAAGCAAGACGACGCAGAGCAACAGACAGGTCCGCACTTAGAAACCTTGTCAGTATTAAGCGTGTTATAAAAAAACATAATTATAATTATAATTATAATGGTTAGTCATTTGGGTTTTATAAATACGCTTTGTACATAGCATGGCAAAATCAAAACTGAGTCACCATCAGAAAACATGTCCATCCAATAATTCAAGCAAGGCATGTATGAAATGAAAAACAGGCTGCTCATGTAATTCTATATGGTTCTCTTACAGGCAAACTTAGTGTTGTCTGGTCCAAATATGAATCAGTCCATGGTTAAGAAATTACTTTCCCTCTGGTTGATATAAGTCTTTTTTACATTTAATTACTTCTTGGTAACACATCACTAATGGGAACATTGCTTCTGAGAAAACTCAGTCACTCCTGGTCATTAATTACTTCAGGGTGACATCTTTGTCACACTGTTGTCAAATCTTTCAGTGTCAAGAGCACATTTCCGGTAGTTGTCCTTTTTGGAAGCTATTTTTTCACACGTTCACCGCATATGAAATGTAGCACCAACCACAATGCAGCTGTTGAAGAGTCCAACTGTCCTTATGGATGAGAGAGTCTGTCATAACTTCTCTGCCATACATGGTCAATTGGTAAATAGCGCTGCTTCTTTCATTCAATTGAACCCTTACTCCTCAGTTAAGATTCCCTATAACTTTACCGAAGAGTGTGGGTAGGCTTACTGTGGCCTAACTGACAACCCTAAAAAATCAGATTTCTAATGAGTGACATGGGTTCTTTTCACTTATTAAAGTCTACCTGCGGAAAGCATTGATAAGTAGTTTCTCCTGAACCTCGGCATGCTACTCCTTTCAATGCCTTGTCTTCATGCTGCTTCCCTGTATGGTGTATGCCTGACCAAATGATTTGGATGTCTTTTATCAAGTTCCAAATGCTTTTTATTGTCAGATGCCTAGTGTGCAAAAGTAGGCCACTACCCAGTTCTGCAATGCTTTTTCCTCCAAATTTGCTCCCTCGAGCATCTGATGCAGTGCCTTTAGGCAACATCCTCCTCCGAGTGTGGCCTATCTCATGCCGCCAATGATCCCACTAATTGATGTCTTTGAATTCATGACACAAATTGCTGTTCTATTAAATCAATCTATCTATCTCTAGTATTTGGAGAAAAATAGTTACGGTTAAACCAACAAAAATTTCAAGTCTACAAAAATTAGAAATAAATATGTATTTATATATTTATTATTTGAATTTGTATATGCCGCGCAACATGCCCAGAGGCCTCAGGATGAACAAAAGGCAGAACAAGATGGACAGGGATGGGTAGGGAAAGGGGCGAACCAGTTCTGACATTCAAGAGGCAGTCGAGCAAGGCAGTAGTAGAAAGCAGTGTAATTAGTCAAGGAGAAGTTTGAAGAGATGGGTCTTCAGCCTTTTTTTAAACTCAGCAGTCGTAACAGTGGCACTGAGGGTGTTCAGGAGTGCGTTCTAAGCAATAAGGACTAGGACATTGAAACTGCGAACACCGGCTTTGTCCAGCCTAAACCTTGTTCTAAGTTGATTCTTAGATATAAGGGTAGGCGAGGGGACGTAATGCAGAAGGCGATCTGTGAGATATTTTGGAGCTGTGTTGAGTACACATTTGTGAGTTAGTGTGAGAAGCTTATGTGTAACTCTGTGCTTCACAGGGAGCCAGTGAAGATCTCACCTGGAGGCTGTTGTGCGAGCCCATTTAGATAGGCCATTAATAGCATAAACGGCTCAGTTCTGAGATATCTGAAGGGAGCATAGATTGAGCTGGGAACATCTGCTCAGGAGACTGTTGTAGTATTCCAGGCTGGAATCGACAAGGGGTTGGCTAGGTTGGCTGCATTCTCATGTGACGCAAAAGGACGGATTTTATAGAGTATTTATTGACAAGGCCACACGATGCATGAATCTGGGAGACATGGTGATTCATAGTTAGCTCAGCGTCCAGAGTGACACAGAGGGTCTTCACCTTTTTGGCTACAGGGATTAGAGTGTTCAAGGTAGTAAAGCTTCTATATTCCTGCGGTAGGGATAGAAGTTTCAGGCCGGAGGCCACGATCAGAAGTTCAGTTTTCTTAGCATTGAGAGCCAGAGAGTGAATAGCCATCCAGTCATGATAATGTTGGGCGTACATGCCCATGAGTTTCATGACGACCTGGGTATCATCAGCATATTTGGTATACTGGACTCCCAGATCGTCTTAAAGTCTCAAGAGTGGGATGATGTTGATATTAAACAGGGACGGCGAGATGCAAGACCCATGAGGGACGCTACAAGTGATGGATGTGTACCTGGAACAGGCCTCCCCAGTAGTCACTCTGCCATTCCGTGGGCTGAGAAAGGAAGCAATCCAATGAGAAGCCAGGCTGGAAGATCCTACTATGGAGTGTAGTCTGTCCACCAGGATAGTATGGTCCACAAGATCAAATGCAGAGGATAAATCCAATATCCGTCATCAACAATGTTTAGTAAGTTTGTTTTGAGATCTAACATGGTAGTCTCAGTGCCATGTCCGGCTCTGAAGCCTGACTGCTGGGAGGCGAGAATGTTATGTTATGTTACTTTGCATTTATATAGTGCCTTATGTACCATTGGTATGGTCTCAAGGCGCTGATAGGTTGCACGCCCTCGGGAACCGAAGTTCAAGTCAGTATAGAGAGTAGAGAGTCAAAGGTGCGTGTGAGCACCGATATGTGTGCAGCTGGTGTGGCATTCATGTAATAGCTGCTTCATAGCGGTAGGTGTGGTGGTTGAGAGATCAAGAGTATGTGTTAGTTCTGGCAGGTTTTATCCAGACCGGATCTGGCTGCGTTAGGTCTGAGGAGAACGCCTGGCTGGAGGGTGTGAAACCAGCATTTTTTAGTTAGAGTGATGTTGAGTATGAGGCAGATGTTGGTATGAGAACATCTATACCGAATGGTGTCATGGTATCTCTGTGTTCTAGTTGAGTGGTGGTGTAAAGAAGAGAGTAAGCATGGTGATGTGGTATGATGGTTTACATGCTCTTTCAAACATTACATGCCCTCAAACCATTCCATGTATGTTGCACACTTCTATGCGCTCCAGTCGGTTACATGCACTGTAATCAGTTCCATGCACTCCAGTCTGTTCCAAGTACTCCAGTCTGCTCCGTGCACTCCTATCCGTTCCACGTGCTCCAGTCTGTTCCACGCACTCTAATCCGTTCCATGAACTCTGGTCCATTCCATGCACTCCAGTCAGTTCCGTGCATTCCAGTCCGCCGTCCCATGCACTCCAGTCCGTTCCATGCACTCAAATCTGTTCCATGTTGTTTTATGCACCCCATCCACATATTTCACCCATACCTTCCACATATTTCGCCTGTACCTTTCACATATTACACCAGTATCTTCAACATACTTCATCCGTTCTATCCACGTACGTCCCCATTACATCGCTTACATGTTGTTTTGTTCAATAAATCACTTAAATTGTAGGTAAGTGACTTCAGGGATTTTAAGAAGAAACAGAAAGTTTGTTATAGGGTGATCATTTTCCATGAATTATTGGTCCGGACCCCACAGCAAATGAAAGATTGTCTAGCTTGGTTACTCATGGGCAAAGCACCTCAATACAACTAATAAAGAACCTATAGGGGCAGACATTCCCCCAGCATGAAGTGGGTTTCATGCAGGTGATGAACCGAGAAATAACAGCCGCAGTGAAGGGTGCAAATGCAAAAGAGAGAGTATTGAGGGCCACCAGGGGTTTATGTTCAGAGAAGTCAGAGGTGGACCCTTCCATCAAACCACGTGAGTTCCTGGAGAACTGAATGGCAGTTCGATGGGAAGTGACCTTATCAATGAAGGTTTTATTGATAGTTTGGCACAATCATTATCGTTCACAGGGCTCGGCGTGGTGTGGGGGCTTGCCCTTAAAATCATTCAAGGTGGCGAATAATTCTTTGGAACTGGATTTAGCTTGTAAAATCCTAGAATTATAAACAGTGGATTTGGCTTGAAAGATAGCTTCCTTAATTTGTTTGACCAGTAGTTTATAGGTGGTCAGAGTGGTGGGTGAAGGGTTATTATGCCAGCAGCATTAAGCAGACCGTTTCTGGTGTCTAAGGTGGATGATGGTGTCATTAAACCAACATTTGTTCAGAGTTTCACTTTTTACATGCCGAGTTTTCATGGGTGTTAAGAGGTTAATAGCACCCTCCAGGGTAGCAGTGAGGTGGCAGGCTAGTTAATCGGCCTCCTCAAAGCCCTCCATGGAGCCAAGCTTACAGCTGAGTAAGGAAGATAGTTTTGTGGGGGTTATGCTATTCAAATTCCGAGTTTGAAAAACTATTCTAGGATTAGTATCTAGTCTTGCTGGTGGCCCCGGAATGTTAATACAGAAGGTAAGCAGATGGTAATCGGACCAGATACAAGGAGAAATAACAAGATTAGTTACCGTGAGATGGTGTGGGGGGACCCTGTCAAGGGTATGCCCGGCAATATTTTTACGGCCTAACACCCATTGAGGGAACCCAATGGCATCAAGAGCGCAGAATAAGGAAGCAGTGACATTGTCAGAAGGAATGTCAACCCACTGGTTAAAGTCACACAGCATCAGGATGGGGGAATTGGTCTTAGTGATTTTGTTCAGGAGGCTTATTAGATGTTCTTCAAAAGATGGAAGAGCCCTGCAGGGCCTCTATATGGTAGCTATGGAGATTGACACATTGTCTGAGATTTGTAATTTCACTATGAGACTTTGACGGTCATCCAGAAGAATTTAATTTAATTTAATAATTATTGGGAATAGCAAGTAAGGCTTCAGAGGAGGTGGCTTAATTTAGCCACGACTCAGTAATTGCTAGGAGGCCTGGGCTTGAGGTCACTCCATGTAACCGAAGAGAGCGGGTATTGAGGAGGGCAAAGTGAATCAAATAACCAGAAGCACAAATGGGGACCGAATAAGCCACAGTATAGGCAGGGTGAAGTGACTTGGCAACACTGGTGGAATTAGTTGTACACGCATTGGATAACTATAAGCAAGGATTATGTGAGGGATCAGTGGAGTCGGTCGTCGTTGAATTCAGGCCATTTGTGCACATATTAGTTGTAGCAGGAAGGTCAGCCATACAGTCTAAATGTAGGGTTAGTTTGTGGAAACCAGGAGTGGTGGGGTCGTTGTGAGAGGGAGGATAGCCGGTGGGCTCAGGCAGTGAGAGAACATGTATATCATCTTGTTGTTGAACTGCAAGGCTAGCTCTCCAATTTCTCTGTATGCTCGAGGTTAGACCAGTGCAGGACATGTTAGACAAGCGCTGACAAGATGCAAAAATCCAAGAAGGTACTTACAGTAAAGGGGGATAACGACCTATAGAGTCAGCAAAGCAAACAAGCACCAGACACGAACCAGCCCTAACCGGCTTAGTCGCTCCCCATGCAGTCGCAACTGCAAACCAAATAAAAGGTGCAGAGAACTACAATAATGCTGGGTAATGTAGTTTAGTTAGAGCATGCCGCGTGTTAACAAGACACACGCTGATTCAAGTCGTCCAACGGTAAGGATGGATGGATGATGGAAAGAGGAACACTAAGTAAGACCAAGATATGGTATTTAAAAGCAAAGTAAAACAATTAAAAGTAAATTAGCAATCATGATTATTTTTAAAAGCACAGTGAACTAGGAGCAAGTCAGCGTGCAGCAGAGGATGAATCAAGGGGAACAGAAAGTGCGGACCTTATATATCCTATGTTAAGGTCACAATATAATTTCCTCTTTTAATCACCTCAAATAAATAAAAATATGTTATTTTAAAATTAAACATGGTGGTTACCTTAACAATGCATTTGTTTTGGAATGCTTTGTTTTTGCAATACAATGTTTTATAGTTAAAGTGTTGTAATGTATTTATTGGAATATATATTGGAATTGAAACAATTTTCTAAGTATATGTTAAAATGTAGGGTTATAAAATATATTATATTTGTGATGCTTTTGCTGACATTTATTAGTTAAATATTGCTATTTTCAGCACATGTAGCACATGTTTGGATGTAATATTATATGCATAGTTTGATGCATGTAACATGTATGGATTAGTTAATAAGGATGGTATGTTATTTTTAAGCATCAATAGTATAGATTGAAATCATTTGGTTAAAATGTATGTTACAGGTTATGTTGTGATGAGTATTATATTATTAATTCTTGTGTGTTGTTTTAATTTGTTTGATTGTCCATGTTTCTATTTGAATTAAGGTTAACATGATGTTTGAGTTAAATATTTTTTTAAATCACTTATTTAAAGAACACATTATGTAGTAACCTTAATGTATTTATTTCTAATGTTTGTAGTCTTTCAACGTTTTTGTTGGTTTAAACTAAACTATTTTGCAATAAAAAAATAAGTTATATTTCTTTAAGTATTACCAGTTATTTTTGTAACATTGTAAGTGTTGTTTACTTTACTTTACTTACTCTATAGTGTGTTGTGATATTATGTTTATTTATATAATGTTTTAGTGGGCTTTGTCTGTGCAATGTGATATGGTAAGCGCATGTTTGTCGTATTTTAAGAACTGTTACATATTAACCACTATGTGCTATTAAGTAGATTGTATGAAGCCCTCCACATCACCCTTTATGGCTGTCCATTACCTGTGATGTTAATAAGAACCTTTGAAATTAAGTCTGAGAATAAGGCCGCTCAATTTACTTTAATGTAAATGAAATTTAGAAGAAAAAAAAAACATGTTATTTTGCTGTACATTTGACAGTATAAAAATGTCTATGTACTTGTTCAAAATGTATCTGGTATCATAGCACAATTTAACAGATTTTCAGAAAGAATGCAAAAGTATACTTTAAAGTTATGATTACTTTTAAATGGCATGTACATTATAATTTGGGAAGCAGTTGTTATGTTAATATGTAATCTTATATTGCTGTTACCCTTCTAAACAAAATAATGCATGCATCTTCATTTATGGTAATTTGTCCATCAGTGTATCTACATTGTACATCATAAATAATGTTGACTAAATTATGTAATTTAGTGCCCACAATAGGTGGAGCCTCCACAATGATAATTCAATACTTTCTTTTTTGCAATGGGTTAAAAAAAAGATATTTGAGTGTGGGTATAATTTGTAATTAAAATAGTTTTACACCATGTGCTCTATGGGCCTGATTCACAGAGCGTTTTCCAATGGGGTTACACCATTATAACACATTTCTGTGAATCTGGCCATATATCTCAGTAACATAAGCACGAGTTAGGACAGCCGTGTAACTGTAATACTTTTCTTAATTGATTGCTCACACCATGTAAAAGTGTCTTCCGTAATACTGTTTGTAAACAGATATTTAAATGGGATCTTTGAAATATTTGGAATATGCAAAAGTAGTCTTTATTGATATGTTTGAGTTTACTAAAATTACACAAAATGCACTCTATTATATACATAATTTATATCAATAGTTCATTCCTGCTGCAAATGATATTTTAAATACTGACAACAAACATTCATAAAGACCTCTTTGCCCATTCTTAGTGAAATACATTTGATGCAATAATGTATTTATTTGTGTAATGAATTAAGCATAGTTATTTGCTTTTGCAAAATGACCATTAATATAATTCATAATTGATTGAACAGCTCAAATTAAATTATTTTGGCTTATAGTTTTAATTTGTTGTGTTGAATGTACTATATTTAAGAGCATATATTAGGTTACATTAGTGTAACAGTGTATGGTTTTGTATAAAGCCTAAGTGGCATAAAGAGGCATTTTATAAGGGTTTATATAGTTTAACTACTTTATATCTGGTAGTTTACTTGTGCATTGTTTTTGTTTCCACTGCTACTACTTAATTTTATTTGATAAACTTGGATTTTATATTTGATGTGCCTGTTTTAAGTTTAGTTGGTAAATCAATTGTTGGTAAATGTTTTGCATACATTAAACAAAATGTATTATATTCTTGTGTGTATGGAATATGTGTGTTAATTTTATATACATCTTTGTTTATTAAAAATAGGTAATTTAATGTTTGTATTGTGACTCAATCTACATAACTCATTCTATCTTTGAGAACATGTGATGCAACATCTACTAATGATGTGTCTAAACTTAGCCCTTGAGATTTATCTATTTTTTGCAGTATATGCAGGCATTATTGGAAATTGTTTACATATAACAAAAATGCCTTTCAAAAATGGACAGCAATTCTTATTGCAAGATATTCAATACATACGTTGCTGGCAAGGTTTATACAATCAAGTATGTACCTCAAATTCCCATTAACTAAGCATCATTCTACACAACACATTTCTTTTTAAAATAAGTCTTGCATTTTTAATAATATTTAAACTATCAAGTTCAGCAGTACCAGAAAAAGAATGTTGTGGAATTTAGTTGCATCATTGTACTTAATGGTTACTGCTGTACTTTGTCTACTGCTTGTATTGATATTAATTTCTGGATTTCTTTACATATCATTTGAGAATTAATCTTATGACAACCCACTAAAGTGGATAGTTTACATAGGTTTTTTTTACCTTCTTTTACTGACACACTACATAAATTACTTTCAATATCATTCTCCACATAAAATCATTTAAATATAATTTCAATATAATTTTGAAACAAAAAATGGAATAAAGTTATTATTGAGTTTTCTGTGACTTTTCCAATCAGTATTTCTTTAAATATTTGTATTCAACATCTTCACTTTGTCTGATATTTTAAGTTGAAGTACGAAAAAGAATGTGTGATGTTTATGTTAACTATACTTCAGATTTGTTTAACAATATATTTTGTTTTAATTGTTTTAAAAGCAGGATCTCAATTGACTAGTGTTAACTCTAAAGTATCACCAACAGAATATGTTTCCAACATAATTGTTATTATCATCAAATTTTAAAATGTCTTGCATTCAAAGGAATAGAAATGCAAGCATAATGCTGGAAACAATGCTGACTTCATCAATTATTAATACTTTGATGTTTCTTGAAAATGTAGCTACTTCTTCAACCGGTAATTCATGACATTTTTCATACAGCAAATTTCTATCATTTTCTTCTAGTAACATACATATTTTATGCAGTATTCCCACCAATATAATGATCATTAGAACATTAGGAGCTACAAGGTTGCTAAATGTGTATCACACAGATGTAGATGTTTTAAACATTTTAAAATATGCACCCAACCCTGGTTCTCCCCATATATGTAAGAGTATACATTTAAAGTTTAGACATTCACAAAGTTGAATTTCATGTAAAGGTTTGTGGTCAATGCTACTAACAAAATCCTTAAACACTTCTTTTGTTGGGAATTTAGTTTGTCAACTATTTGTTCTAAAGTTTCTGTTTGTTATCCTGGTGCATTGCCCAAGAACATCTGCAATTGCTTATTGTGCTTCATTGCTTTGTAGCAGGTGTCTGAAAGAGTCAATTACCTTTGAATCTGTATGTGATGTGGGTCCTATAGGTTTTAGTCATTTTTTCTTGCTCTATTTCTTTCACACGCATTTTAATATCATTTTTAAAAGTGGGTCACTGAATGTGATCTATGATTTGTAAATGCAGGTTCTAAATTATTCCAATTTCCTTCAGTTGTGATTCATTACGCCAGGGTAAAAAGAGCTGAAATAAGTAAGAGTAATACTGTTCTTTATTCAGATGGAGTACATTTTAGTTTTGATGATTAACACAACTAGTTTTTGCATGTTGTTCTTAAAGAAGCATAAGTAGTTTTACTTTTAAACTATATTTTCTGAATACTTTCTCGTACGTTTTCATGATAATTATGATATTGCAAAATTTCATATTGCAAGGTACATATCGTTGATGTGTTTCTAAAACATGGTTTATGTTTAAAAAGAAGAATGTTAAAACATGTGCAGCACACTTCATACAAGATCATTCTTAAAATATTGCATTAAGAAGTAACATTACAATACTATTCAGCTGTTCAAAATTTATTGTGTATTATTGCAACATACTTTTACTTTTTTGTACAGAAAATGCATATACCCATTTCATAAGTATTCAAACATTATTTTTTTGCCAAAGCACATTGTGCCATAAACATAAACTGACAACAATGTGTAAGCTAATCTTTGAATGCAGACATACCCAGATGAAATAGGACATAACATGGTACTTCGCGTTGATGAGGTCAGCAGAGACCAGCTTTTGCAGGGGCTAAGGTCCCTAAAATGCCCACAATATTTGTTGGAAACCCTTAGGTTTCTCCATTGAACAGTGACACCTATGTTAGGAGTGGGCATAATGACCATTGCACCTCAAGGTTCCCCATAAAATCAGGTGTGGGGAAGGGGTGTGTACTACACTGCAAGGTGGATGTCCCAAGGCTTGGTGGTATTGTGTTTCCTTCACTTGCTTACATGTATGATAACATGCTGATAGCAAGAACCCCAAGAGCACTACAGATATTGATAAATAAGTATACAGCTTTTGTAATTGCTCTGGATATGCAGCTGATTACCATAAAGTCAACAATGCTAGTCTGCTCTATAGGCAGGCCCAAAAAGCTAAGCCGGGTAATGATGAGCAACAATCACCCCATACCAAAGATCTTGTCTTGTGACTGTTTTTGCATTTGATTTTCAAATAGCCTAACGCCAAAGGCACACTTGCAATGACAATTGATAAGGTTGAAGGAATCCATAGGAGAAATCTTGTAGAAAATGTAAAATGACAGACAGCCTCTAAAATAAAAAAAGGTCTCTGTGTAAAAACTGAAGCTAAAGTGAAATATGGAGCCTCTTGACAAAGGTATATGACATACAAGTAGCCGCAAACCAATTCTGAAAAGAATACTGGGGCTACAATCATCACTGGGTGTCATCCTCGTAGTTTAAATACTTTAACCCTGACCCATTTTTTATATATATCCTTAATAAGGTATACATTAAAGAGAATAGCGGACAGTGTGGGTCCCTGAGGTACACCACATTTCATTGGCTGGGTTTGAGAGTCAAAAGAGCACAACTGCACTAGGTGGGCTTGATTTCTGAGAAAATAATGGATCCATTGCAGCACTCTGTCCTGGAAATCTTGTTTATGAAATCTGTGATACAGGCTCCTGTGATCCACTCTATTGAACACCACGAAAGCTCCCTCAGGGTCTGATGGCCAGGTGGGCTTTGTTGAGGATCCCCTTACATTCCATATATGATTGACTCTGTTAAACTATCAATCTTTCCAATTCATTAGTGAAAAAAGGGCAGCTGTGAGATTGGCCTAAAAATGCCAAACACTGAGGTTCTGAAGATGATCTTTTTAAGGAGAGGTCTGACTGCAGAACCATTTATCAGTGGCCATACCCAATGAGAACCAGGCATAATATATGTTCAATATATGATCTAGGAATCACTAGCAGATATATTGTGGGCTTTTATTGGCAGGAATATATTCAGAGATGTGCCTGAGCATTTAGCTAAACATAGGATCTGCCCTAATGCGAGTTTTTCTAGTGTATTAAAGGGTATAGTTTATCAGTTATACAAGCTACATGATCCGAGGCAGGAGCAGAGGTGTGTGACCCATTAATGGTAAACAAGTCATTTCTAATATTCTCAATTTTTTCTGAGACAAATGTTAGGATGCAAGTGCAACACTCTAAACATGGAAGGAAATACAACTGCAGAAATTCTATTAGCATGAGGATTTGGTCACTTTTTAGTGTTATTGTTTCTATCATTTTTGCAGCATTTCAGGCCATTTTTGAGTTTGATTTTGTTTTGCCACATTCTAGCGAGCACTAGGCTACTGAGTACGTAGTGGAATGATGGGCAGCTAAAGAAATTGTTATTGGTCTCCATTAGCATGAGGGCCACTCCCCACGAATACTGCCTCTGGCTTTCCATTTAATTAAACTTTATTCCTGATTCCCCCAGCAAGTGTTCAGGATACCAAAGGCCTAGCAGGAAGGGTGAAGTGCAGCACATTTATTAGTTATTGTTGCAGGGCCTACCGGTTCTCAGGAGCTTGGAGTGAAATGTAGAATAACAGTTTGCCCTCGGGATGATAAAGGACTAGAATAGTTGTTAAGGAAGCATTTTGATGTGAACAAAGCTTTGAATGAGACAGTGCCAAAACTTCTAAACTAGACAATGGTGATACTGCCCCCTAGGGAGTTTTGGAGGAACTGGGACTACAGTAGAATGGTTTGGAAGTACGAATACATGTGAGAAATGAATTTCCAAAGAGTGGAGCCCCAGTTATGCTTTATACAAAGCCACCTGGTTTCCAAGAGCTAGCTGGAATAATGCAAAAATGTGTGCTAGGCCTGAGACCTCGGCGGTAACCCTTAAATCCGGCGGTAGCGCTATTACCGCTGGATTTAAGGGTCTGCCGAATCAGGGCCTCGGCAGATTTCAACCCAGCTCTGAGCTGGTGTGAAATCCGCCAAGAATTCGCGCTCATAACGCCGGCGGGAAATCCGCCGGCGGTAAGAGCGCGGAATTTCCCCATTGAGCCCAATAGGGAATGGGGACTTCCAAGTCCGCCCAACTCGTGATCCCGCGCTATTAGCGCCGGGGGCTATGGCGGTCGCGCTTATAGCCCCCGCGCTAATACCGCCAGCGTTACCGCCGAGGTCGTGATGAGGCCCAATATGTAGTTTATGGTTACAAATTCCTATATTCTGTTATTAACTGTTTTTTATTTTTTTAAATAGAATGTTACATAAATGTATCCATGATTAATAAAAAGTGCATCATATATTTAATAAAAATATGCATTTGTCTGTCATTTACGTATCGTGCATGTCCTCATGCTGCTATTTAAGCTTATTTCATATGTAGGTGTGTTGAACAAAAAGGTCATGACTTTTTCATATATTATTGTAGTAAGTGAACTTTGAACAAATATCCATGTTTGCTAATATTTTAATCGTGTAGTATGTGTAGTATTCTTAAGAGTATGCAGATATGTGTGTATTGCCATTAATCTCCAGGTTTTGCCATAAAGGACATTCATTTTGTTAACGGTGGAGGGAGACATTACTGTGAAAGTATGAGGCCTGATTGCTAATTATGGATACATGATATCATACTTTGCATGATAAGACTTTTATTTATTCTATTTTATGTGTTTACAGTAGAGTTGTTTCCCTAAATTCAATCATAGTGTACAGAGTTGTATGTGTGCATAAAACAAATGCATGTGTGTTACCTACAACACGTTTTCATGTAAATAGGTAAAGCAAAATATGAAATCTGTGTGTTTACTAGCAACAGTTTTTTTGTGGTGTTAGTACTTTGTATTGTTGCCTGCACCCTATATGGCACTTTCCACGTGCTTCTCGTTTCTTTGTTAAAATATGCATCCAATGTGAACAATTTGCTTCATGTTATTATCTACTTGCAAGTGTGTATAGCATTCCTAAGCATCTTGCCACCTGTATGACAAAACTTTCAAAAAAACACATGTGACATGGAAATAGAATATTTGATTTACATGGTAATAGCATCAATGAACACCACACAATGCAACTGATATTAACATCACATCTTGAAACAATGTAAAGTGCATACAACAAACCATATGTTGAAAACACATGAAAAGTGCACAACACAGAGCATTAACATGCTATAAACGTACTATATTTTGGAAGTGTGTCCTACATTGTGATCTATTAATTTTTGGAGGCGCTTGATTGCATTTGTTTCTCTGGCTGCAATAATAGCACCACATTTAATGGAGCCTAGAAAGATTATTGTATATTCCACTTTGAAAGTGGATAAGGTTAGCAATGCCATTCAATCACCAAACCATTAACCTTTTCCCATTTTGCAAGGTATTGGTCAGGGATGTCATTTAGGGGTCATCAGAGGTCGCAACTGCGACCTCTGAGGTCTCCCTTGTGTTCTCTAAAAAAATGCAACCTCCTGGGCTGTAGCCAGCACCATGTGGCTATTTACGTCTGGAGTGGCTGGCTTTCTTGTTCAGGCTCCTTAAATAAAAGAAGAAAAATAAGAACAGGAGTGCCACAAGTCTAACACTTTCAGCACTGACCCTAAATAAGAAGCAATAGGAATACCACATGATGGGCCTCATTACGACCCAGGCGGTAAGGGGTTTACGGCAGCGTAAACAGCGCCGACCCTTACCGCCTGATTCCGAGGTCCCTTAGCGCCATGGAGGATTTAACACGTGCTTTTAGCAGGTGTTAAAATCCATGGCGCTAAGGGACCTTGTTGTTAATTACGCCACCGTAATTTACGGTGGCGTAATTAACGCCTTCCCCACTCCCATTATGCCCTATGGGGCAAAAATGGGAATGGGGAAGGGTAAATGGGGATTGGGGACTTACCGCCCCGCCAACCTCGGAATGGGGCGGTAAGTCCGCCAACCACCATGACGTAAACGTAGTTTACGCCTTGGTGGTAAAGGTATGACCCAGGCGGTAACTTACCGCCTGGGTCGTAATGAGGCCCGATGTGTCTTTCTGGAATTCTATACAATAATTGCTAGACTCATAAAAGGTTCATTTCAGGCGCACTTCAGGAGGTGAGTCACTGATTTAGTCTGTTCTTAAATGCCTCAACTCAGCCTTTCATCCTTCTGAGGTTGATAAATGAGTACCAACACAGGTTGAGTGCTATTGGGTGTATATTTTGCCTATATAATGCGCTTAAGAGCAAGTGCTATATAATAACACATCATTATCATTTGGTCATGGACGTCTGCTTGCATTCACAGTAATTTGGTAATATTGGCCTATACACACTGATCTTAATGATACATATGGCGATCCATTCTTGTATGAAATGTACATCATATTATAGTGTTATCGTAACCGTATTTTTTGTAGTGTACAAAGCTATGTGATGCCACTTCCTGTTTTGTCAACGGGTGAAAGGTCGTGTTCCATCGCTACCTGTAATTTGACCCCACTTCAGGGTGGGGTCAAATTACATCACTTCCTGTGATGTCATCAGGGGTCAAGGGTCGTGTGATGTCACTTCTGCTAACTCTAGCATTTCGGTAAAATAGAGTCCCTGGTATTGGTTCTTTAACTGGGCTATTACTAGCAGCTGTGGTATGTTTTCTTTGTTGTGCTTGTTTATGGATACCTGTGTACTGCTTCCAATGGGTGCTTAAACAGCTGGACTTTTTTGTCTATGTAGATATCTCTAAAATAAATTGCCTCATGTTTGTTTCTCATATGTGATAACATTGCAGAATTATCAGGTTGGTATTTCATGGTACACTTTAAATATTGTGCAAACATCTTGAGATATGTTTCTGTAATCATGCAATTGTGGAGTTTCACAGTAGTCCCAGGGCCAAGATCAGAACTTTCGATATAGAATGGGGCCAGAAGTTGGTATATGTGTCTGTATTTTCTTCTTGCTTTTTAGTAGTAAATATGTGGAAAGAGTAACACAACTACCTGCCACCTATGTTTCTTTTTGGGCGTTTTAGGAGGGAATTACACATGAGAGTCTAGTGGTATCTGGGAATTTTTAAATGTATTCAATGTGGGTGTTTTACAGAAAGAATCAGGTTGATGAGGTGTGCTGTATGCAGCATTAATATCATTGTTACTGCTATTCACAAATATATTGTTTCCTCCATCTAAACTGCATGAAGGAGCCGCAGACATTGGCAGAAACACCTGCTCAACGGACTCTAAAAATAACGTATAATGTACTTTATTAACTGGTTCAATTGTTTGTTGTACTAATATTAAGTAACACATTCTTATTTAATAGTATTAATAGTTTACTATTAGTTTGGATTGTTTACATACTACCCAGTTATATTGGTTTGAATACTTTTTAAAATGTGTTTCATTGGTAAAATACTTACATAATGTTAAAGCTGCAAGTATCAGTAGTAACATTTTCTGTTATATTAATTCAAAACAGGGATGCAGTACATTACACAATTTACTATTATTCTTAGCATGAACTCATACTTATAGTGAATGTAAAGGTGTATGTGGCAAAGGTGGGGAGGTGCCACCAATTTCCTATTTTTTGTTGTTTTTTGGCTCTCCTTAGGTTTAAAATGGCCTGGCAAATTGTGTTTTGTACATTTTGCCCATAGGAAAGTTTGGTTGATCCAGTAAATAACACATCCCTTTTACCTTGTCCCACTTGATGTTTTTCAGCAGTATGTTGAGGCTTTACAGTGCTTTCAGTATTTGGTTTTTCAATGTTAGTTTTTGCTGACAACATCTGTTTTTATTTTTTTTACTTGAATGATGACTGTTATTGGTTGGTATATATTTCTCTGTTTAACTTTCCATTTGGACACCTCTGGAATGCCCCTGTAACATTTTACTGCATTTCTGGCAGGTTGTATGTGCCCTTTTTAAAAGGAAAATAAGAGAATCATAATATGTGGGCATGCATATGCATTATTTTGTTTTATTGTGTTATAGCCATAGATATGACTTTATCAGTTACATATAATAAGAAAAGGAAAGACGTTACATTCATGCATTAATATACAATACATAGATTCATTATTTCCTTATAAAACCCAAAACTTGCAACACTTTGAACACCTTTTTAGTGAGGCATACTTCGTGCCCAGTTATCAGCCTAACCCAGAAGGATTCAGAGAACAACCAATCCACTTTATCTTCAAACCGACAATGGGGGTCATTACGACCCAGGCGCTAATTGCGCCAACTTTACCACCATGGTGTAAACTGCGTTTACACCATGGTGGATGGCGGATTTACCGCCCCATTCCAAGGTGAGTGGGGCGGTAAATCCCCATTTCCCATTTTCCCTTCCCCATTCCCATTTTTGCCCCATAGGGCATAATGGGAGTGGGGAAGGCGCTAATTACGCCACTGTAAATTACGGTGGCGTAATTAGCATCATGGCAGGTTAGCGCCATGGATTTTAACGGCTAAGAGCAGCCGTTAAAATCAGAATAGGCGTTAAGGGTTAACGACGGCGTTAACCCTTAATGCCTGGGTCGTAATGAGGCCCAATGTCACTTCATTATTATCTGCATAGTGCCTCCACAAACAATTATTATATGTTTTAAGGCCTGCTTTTGCATCTCGTTACACAGAGCACAAACATTGCACCTTTCACAGACCTATTTTGAATTGACTGGATTTCACCTGTACAAAGTACATTTAAGCGAAATCTTAAGAATTCTAACCGCCAACCTGAATTTGGAAAGCATTTGAAGTACGTTGAGCTTGAGCATGAATGGATAAGGATTTTGACACAACCAATCTATGTATCTCTGTCATAGTTCAAATCCAGTCCATTCGAGCCACAGCCTTCTTGACACCCACAGGGTTTACAGTTAGATCTGCCACTACCCAATCACACTGTAGCAACATTTTTTTAACATTTTTCTCTAACTGAGCTAGAACTGGATTAGACCAATTTCTTCATATAGAGAGGACTTTGTGACATCACTATACATCTATATGGTGAAATAATGTTCCACTCAATAAACATCTGTAAAGATTGAAGCCACAACTCATACCTCAGGCTTGCCATTGAGAGGTTCTGTGGAATACTCAAAACCTTCCTCCATATTTATCGCTCTATTCTAGTTTAATTTATTGCTTGGGAATTATATTTTATATCCATTCTGTAAAGCAGTGAGGGAACTAACTTGGTTTTATACAATTGTACATAGCTTTTTTTCATTTGGCAAGTCAATTGTACTGATGTATTCTCAAGTTCTAACTCAAGCTGAGCATTAAAAGGATGGGAGGTCAATTTAAAGCCTAAATATTTGACTTCTTTAGCCAAGTGAACCAAATGGTCCAATAAAATCCATTTGCATTCGTTATTTTTTTTATTTATTGTGCATTTAGTTCCATACAAGAAACTTTAAGCACATATTTAAAATTAGAAGTGAACTTCAAGGGCCTTTTTAATGTTAAGATGTTTGATTTTACTGGATGTATCTGTAAATCATTCTTTGTGGCATAAACACCTGACATGAGTTGTCTTCCATAATCACTGATACCGGTCTAGTGTGTAAATTATCTCTCATTTCTCGTAATCAATCTGGGAGACTTGATTTGCTTTTGAAGTTGAAGAATGGGAATGAGCTGCTAAGTTTTTTTTTCCACAATATAATATAGGCTCTCACTTGACTGGAGCCTGAACTTTTTCTGGTTGTATTCCTATACTAGATTTGATAAAAGGAACAATTTGATCATTTATCGTGGGGCCAGTAGATTTTTCTTGATAAGAGTGAGTCAAATTCCGTCATTTCTGGATGTCATGACCTTCAAGAATACAGGTTTGCTGTTCTGAGTCCTTCTGAGTTACCACAGGACCCTGAAAATCTTTGACTACCTCTTTGTTGTTTAATGACCTTGCTCGAAAGAAGTTTGTTTATACTGAGTTGTTAATTTTGCGGCCCTATTGATTCTTCGACTTAGGTTCCTGCTGCAATGTTGGTAGTTTCATGCCCCCACCATTGACCTTGTTTTTCCTCATTCTTTTTTTACTACCATTACATTTGTTTTTATTTAGATGCATTGAACTCAGGAGTCAAGGTGTCCACAATGTCCACTACCTCCATCATCCTCTCTTCCTCTTCTTCAGAGCCATTAGCTAACTGAGCCATTCTTCTGAATCCTTCCAATACTTACTCAGAACGCAGAGTATTGTCAAACACCTGATTAGACTCCTCCACCATGGGTAAACTCGTGATGGTCTGGAACGACCATAAGCGATATTTTTGGGGGGGATAATTTTGGGGGGTTTTGGGAGAGGGAGTTGCAGGGGTATCCCCCGCTCCTTTAAATATAATGCAGGTGTTGCAGAGGTGTCCCCTGCAGGTTCCATGCCTTAATATTGGCGCACAAATATGGTGATATTTTTGTATGGCAACATTTTTGCGGGGATATTAACACATGTAACAGATTTAACATGGGTGTACATAATATGACAATGCCGTGTTCTAACGTATAGGCTGAATCCTGAACAATGCACTTTTAATCACCCAACCTATCCCTTTGCCTATGACGAAATGAAGGGCCTGATTCACAGAAGCCTTTTATAATGGCATAATCCCATACTAAAGGCCGTTGATACTAGTATTAATAATCCTTGTTGTATGCATAGTAGATCGCAAGCCATTGCCTGTAACTATAGCAAGTCAAGCTCCAACTGCCCGATAGACCAATAGGGCAATGTTCAAAGAGCCAGCCCAGCCAGGTAGAGTGGGCCTGTTTTTTCAGGCCATTGTGTGGGCTGAAGCCAGCCAGTTTCATCCCTTTGTGCACACTGTGACTGAATTAGAGCTAGTTTTACCAATGCAATTGACCCTACGCTAGTTGAAAATGGGTTTTTGACCACTTGTCATATTACCATTATGTGATATGATATGATATGATATGATATGGCATTTATAAAGCGCCTGTACACAAGTGTTTCTATGTGCCCATTACTGCAGCTGGGTCTGTGGCTCAGTGGACTAATGCATCCACTACAGGGTCCTGATAGGTCCAAGCAGCCCTTCCTCCTTCCGAGGTCGAAAAAAAATGAGTACTATTGGGTAACACAACATCTCTGTTATCTATCAATAACGCCAAGATGCCCTTCTCGGGTTGAAATTGTGCTCTACAAATACACCTGTTATGTTACGCCAAGGTGCTAGATTGTGGACATTCTGTTTATTTCAGAAGCCTGACTGTAACAATTTGTTGTGATGTTGTATTTTCTCATAAAAGAGTATTGGTGCCCTTTAGTTTTACCACTTCCTATGCAGCATTGCCGTGTGTCACCCTTCTAAAATTCCCAAATGTACACAACTGTTAATCTGCCCTTGAACATCCTATCGTTGTGGTTGGGAAATGCCACTTTAATGAAGTTTCTGCTAGTCAACCCAACCAACTAATAGCATTATAGCCAGGGGTGGACTGGGAACCAAAAGAGGTGCTGGAAATAATGTTCAGAGTGGCCCCATATTATCCATTTCCAGCAATCACATCCCTTTTCCAATGGGAAAATGTGCTAATAAAATAGGTTATCGCACAAAAGAGGCTCAGGGTGCAGAAGCCTACTGGGAAATCTCAAGAGTTCCCCATGGGCCAGTACAACCCCCGTCCAGGGTGCAGAGGCCTACCGGGAAATCTCCAGAGTTCCCTTTAGGCCAGTCCACCTCTGATTATAGCCACTCCACTGTACATTGTTCTGTACTATTTACCTCGTAAGTGGATGCTGTGTTACAGCACCTGTCCCTGTTGGCAAAAGACCCTTCAACCATAAACCCTTCAGAAATTCAATTAAATGTTCACCTTAGTGGCATTTCAGAGACACCAGAAGAAAACTGGCCAGTATTTAGCATTTGTGTCTACCTTCCATGTGCAGTTTGCCTCTTTAAAACCCTTGCCATTTACATGTGTTACCACTTAATGTTATTTCAACATGCTACTTCTGCCCCTAATATTCACATTTTACTGGCCCTCACCACTTGACTAGTTATTTTGAACTGCCCTATCTTATTGCAGCATGTTTTCAATTAATTGACAGGAATCTGCGTCTACCCCCAATCAGGCCCTTAACGCTCCTTTCACTGTAACAGTTGGGGCGAGTGGCGATCGGTGTTCCGCACAATGGGCAGCCCACTATTGCTACTGCTCCTCCTTCACAACTGCAGAGGCAGAGCCATATAGTCAGTGGGAGGGGTCAGTATCACGCCTTTGGGGAACTATAACTATCCTGTGTGATAATGATCCCAGCAAAGGTCTATGAGGCTTCTAGCACTTTGATCAAACAGTTTCTATAGTGGGTTACCTCAATGGAGCTAATTTTCTCCAAATTAGTAATTTGGCTACAGGGAGCTGTTACGTGTTGACATGCACATAGGCGGCTCCCTACCGCAAAAGTTTGGTAATTTGCACGGCAGAGAGCAAAAGTGCAGGGAAAAAGGTGGAGCATGTCAGGCAGCATTTACTTTTCATTGTGAACAGCACTCACAATGTGCGCATGGTAAGCAGTGTTCATATTTACAACTAAATGCTGCCTGGCATGCAAGCATGTCGGGCAGCATTTAATTGTAATTATACATGCTGCATGCCATGCTAGCAAGGCAGGCAGCATACAACATGGATTCCTATAGGGTTGTCGGCTTCATGCTGGGGCATAAAGCCGGCAGACCCCAACGGGATCTACAGTATTTGCGCCGGCAGGAAAATGCATGCCGGCACATATGCTGGAGCATTTGTATGGTGACGAGGAAGGAAGGTGGCAAAAATGCAAGCTGTGTTTCGCCTCTTCTCTCCGCCATGCAAATGACTGAAAATGTGGGGTTCTGTGAATGAAAAGCGTTAAAGCCTTACACTAGACTTTTACACCTTCCATTCACGGTACACCACAATGGAACATGATCTCCAATTTCTTTTTGTTCCAAAATGTTCCATGTTTTACCCTTTGGAGATGCTTAGGATTTCTGTTAGCAGCCATTGACCTTCTCTGGAATTCACAGACAGAAAAGTCCTCCCTATCTTTGAATGGAAGATTACGGGACTTGGGCCCGATTTACAAAGCGTTTTTCAATGGGATTGCGCCATTATAGAACATTTTTGTAAATCAGTTCCTTGTTGTCTGCTACTTTCTGAAGTCCGTGGGTCATATCACATAAACTGCACGAATCACAGTTCAATTTAGCATCCTCATTTTCTATTTGTCAGCATCAATCTGGATCACATCGGAATTTTAGACAGTGCACCACCTATGCCCTAATTTTGCTCTTGTTTACACAAGTGCTAGTTTAAGGCCGTGACAATATATTATTGTTGTCTATACAGTGTCACTATTTTGAATTTGTATACAGTATCTGCACCATAGACATAGGCCCTCATTACAACCCAGGCGGTAAGTGTTTAACAGCGCCGTAAACAGCGTCGGCGCCGTTAAACACTTACCGCCTGATTACAAGGTCCCTTAGCGGGATGGTGACTTTAACGCCTGCTTTTTGCAGGCGTTAAAAACCAACCCGCTAAGGGACCTTGGCGATAATTACGGCAACCGTAATTTACGGTGCCGTAATTATCGCCTTCCCCATTCCCATTATGCCCTATGGGGCAAAAATGGGAATGGGGAAGGGGCCATTGGTGAATGGGGAAGTACCACCCCACTCACCTTGTAATGGGGCGGTAATTCCGCCATCCACCATGGCGGAATCGGAACCTTAGCGGCATGGACCATGGTGCTAATAGCACCATGGTCCTCCGCCAAGGTTGTAATGATGGCCATAGTCCCAGCTCCCTAAGCAGTGCTAGTTTTCCCGTTTATTTCATTTTCCTCTCTCTTCCCGTCAATGTATTATTGCTTGTTTTTGCCACTGGTCTTTTTAGCTACCTTCGCCCCATTCTCCCTTTCTCTCCTCACATCTCTTTACTTCCTGCTCTCCTTCTCTCTGTTTGTCTTTATTTCATGTTTCAAGACTGAAAAAAGGAAAAGACACTATCCCATATTCTCTCTGGCAGGGGCTAGGTTTGCAGTGTAAGTTCCTCTGCCTCCTGTGAGGTAGAGGCTGCTTTGATCCAATCTAAAATAACCTCTGAAAAAAAGAAATCTGTACACAAAAAAAAGATGTGTTGAATGCCCAATAAGGCACCCATTAGGAGTATGAAGGTGGAACATCTGAACGGAAAGACTGATGTGTTTGTTCTGGATCTATGCATCATCTTTCCTTTCTGTTTCTAGCTGAGGTTCTCAAAAGATAATCATTTTAAAAAATGAATTGATAGGATTTGCATACAATATGTTTTTCTAAATCAAAATCAAATTGTTCTGATTCCTGTTAAATAATAAGTTATTTACTAAGCTTATTGTTGTAGCTTATTGTAATAAATATTAAAAGGCATGGTAAATTAGGATCCCCTTCCTTACTTTGTGCTGGGTGTAGTGGGTCTTGACTTGTGCAAAATATTACATTTTGAAACGGTGTAAAACCCATAGGAAATGGCTCCTCTTTCAAGATATAAAATGCTGCTTTCAGTCAGGCTTAAACTCAGCACCTATGTTTCATTGTGAGTCATGCCATGAATCCCCCCATGGCCACATGTGGCTTCCTATTGACTCAACATTGGGGAATGTCTGTCGGTCTTATCTGTTTCCTTGCTCTGCTGTTCCCCCCATTGTCTGTTCTTGTATTCAGTTGTTGGTTGGGACCTGAAGCTGTCATGTTGGTGGAGGATGCTTCTTTGATTCTCTTGTCGACAGGACTATGACTTAATTGACTATTTTTCCAATGTAGCAGAATCCTCCATTCCCGCATTTGTGTTAAATTATGTGTATCCTTTCCCTGAAGAAAAAAAAATCTATAACAAAGGAATACTTTTATTCTAGCTGCTGTTCTGCCTAGATTTGTGATCAGGTTTTAGGGATTCTCTTATTTTATTTCTGTGCCCAATTTCAAAATTGTATTACTTGGGGTTTAAATTTAAGAATGGGTGCCTCAACTGGCTTGACATGTTCCAATCATGCTAACATGCGAGGTGGCAGAAACAACTTTAAGTTGTTTCATGGAATAAAAACAATGAACATGAAGAGGTGGTGAAATCAGTCTCTTTGCCCCTTACATCTATTTCCCTTTCTATAATGCATAGCGAATACGAAAATAGGGAACAGGCCATTAATTGAATAGCAAATAACCAATTAAAAATGCATTCCCTTTTGGATCTCTCATGACACTATGGGCTCATCAGTCAGTTTGTACATCGGGGTACCAACATTTCATATTTGTCTTCAAACCCTCCTAGGTGGGATCATTGGGGTGGTGGGGAGTTATTTCAAATTTTTCTCTTGGTTTTGGCATTCACTTTTTTTTGTTCATGTATAACCTCTTTTTAAACAGGTGTGACAAAATGACTACTACTCTGCAAGAGTACAGGGATAAGTAGGGATAGCACTCCTACACAGCCCCACTCTACAACTAAACCAGCAGGGATCCCAAACATAAAGAGGAAACAGGCACTGCTTAGAGGTTTACCTCCTTCACCGCTTATGATAATGTGGACATAGGGCAGGCTTTACTCTTCAAGAAGCTTGAGAGCTAGCAAATAGGCATCCAAACAAGTATATTACGTGGGTATGAAAATAAATTAAAGGTCCAATCAATGTTCTATGCAAATAGGAGACTTTAATTAAACTGACAATGCAAACACACTATTAAAAACATGAATAACCTGCTACTGTAACATAACTCACATACTATGTAGACGTTGTGAAGAAAGGTGGCAATCTGAGTCAGAAGACGGGGTAGACAGGGAACATTTTCTGCAGCAATGTTCAAGTGCAATTATATGCTTTGAAAATGTTTAGTGTGAGTTCTAAATTCATCACTAGGGCCCTTAAAACCAGGTTAGGTGGACAGAACACTGATTTCTACCTTTTGTTCATCTTCTGTATACCTTCTGACATTAAACCAAGAACTGGGAACACAAAGCGCCAAGCTGGGTTCCAGTTGGGCTGCAGCACTGATGAAATCCAACAACACTGTGCCTTTCAGTGGCCGCAACAGCTTGCAAGTCAAAGATGCTGGAAAACAGGCCTACAATGTACGTTGACAGAGCCGCGCGACTTAACAAGCCTCAGATGTGGAGAAGCAGAGACTCACGTTCGGCATCAAGTGGTCTCAGCCGGTTCACCCAGCATCATGGTAAGGCAGCAGCAATGACTTTGGGCCAAAAGAGGCTCATGGCCAGGTTGGCAGCATTTAGCCAGGGATGCTAGAAGACTCGCTGGGTCTTGGATGTAGGGACTATTGATTTTTACCATTGAGCCAATTCAGTGATGCATGAACCAGGTTGAACCATGTATGTAGTGGCGTGAACTGAGTTAATGGTGCTAAAACTGGTGTGAACGCAGTTCAGAGATGCAGAGAGAGCCTTGTACCTTTTCTTTGGTTTTGTGGTTGCTGGAGGATCTTGTCCAGGGTCTCAAAAGATAAGGGGAATCCTCTTTATGCCCTTCTGAGCCAGAACGATTGCCAGAGAGCAGTCACAGGGCTGCCATCTGCAGTGAGCAGTATGCTGCTTGCCAGTTTTCAGGTAACAGCAGCAGGCAATGTCCTAAAAGCAGTTCACTCCAAATTGACCTCCTACATTGGTGAGTGGAGGATCTTGCTCTCTTCTTGGAGCTGTTATTGTTACTTCTATGGCAGAAGAATCTGGGCAGCCTGTACTCCATAAAGTTCCAGGTGAAATCTTATTTTCTAATCTTGATTAAACTTAAGGGAGGGAGCTCACACATTTTGCCACAACCCATTGGTCAACTTTACACCATTTGTAAGGGTCCAATACTGGCTTCTGTAAAAAGAGTATTTGCCTGAGGACGCCAATCCCAGAGTGCTTTTCTGCAGAAAGTGTGGTGTGAGTGGGGGAGGAGACACCGGAAATATGAGTATACTAAGAAATCCCAAGATGGTGGAACCTCTCTCTTGGCTGCAACTGCTCTCATGGGCTACTCTAACTTTTCTCTCCCCCATTTGACCAACATCAAATGGACTCTAGCAATTACTACCCAGGTATGTCCCTCCATTGTCTTGGCAGGACTCACTTTTGAAACACTAGATTTTAGCTAAATCCCTGGGCACATACTTTCCTCCTGCGGACATGACATGTCTTCTAAGAGCGGAAACTCAGGGCTTCTGAGACAAAACCAAAATGTGTATTTTTTGGAAGAAACTCAATCCCAGACAGTTAATACAGAAAAGGCAGACAGTTCAATGAGTCTCTAAAATTATGATAGTAAAGGGTTTTTGCCAGTATAAATATGAATTCCCATAGACCACAATATTAAACCAGATATGCTGTATATGTATTTATTAATCGGCAACAGGCCTTGAGGTACACAATTATATATATAATTTGGATTAAGGTTGACCATAGTTAAGGGCAGCTCCTGGCTGTTGAAACTTTGGGTTTTAGAGGCTGTTTACAGACATGCACATGTTACTCTGTAAATTCATTGTTGCCAGACTACAAGGTACCTTCTTGGGTTGTCAGTATACAATCCCAGCTGAGATCCATGTGTGCACCACATTTTTCAGCACAGAGCATTATGAAAGTAGGCCTGATTAGCAGATGTCACTTTCTAAGATAGAAATACCAGACACATTTTGAATTAAAAAATCAAAAGAAAAGCTCATGCTAGTACGCCATCAAAGTTCATATGCTATCACAACTGCATATGAAACTATATGCCATTTTTATATTTTAGAAAAGCATGAAGTAAAATAATCAACACATGTACTGTCATCAAGAGCGGAGGGGGCAGGATCCCTTAATGAACGGAAAATAAACATGTGTTTGTTGTACTTGGCCATAAAGGGCATGATAGAGAGCTGATCGTGTGGCGCACTCAATCCCATGAATAGAGAGCAATCTGTTGTGCTTAAAGAAATTAATGATTGAAGTGTGCATGTGTTAAACATTAAAGGGAATTTGTTTGGAAATATTTATTACATGGCAAGGCAAACTCCCTGACCGTAGCAAAAGAGCTCTTGCACATGACTTATAGGGTCTTCTGTGAGATAGGGCAGCTGCTGAAAGCGCTTTCACTTAGTTGTCAATAGATCTTACTGCAAGGCGCAGATTAGAGCAGACCCTGGAGACTGAATGAAGCCAGTGCAAGGAGCACAGCTGACAGGCCGCAAGAAGACAAGAAACAGATAGGAGAAGCGACCCCGGCCACGTCCTGGTGGGACGCGAAATAGATGCACTTCCATCATTTGGTAGCAGAAAAGGGATATTCCACTGCTTGATAACAAGATAACAAGACTCATGTTCAAGTTGAAAAACTCGCATGTATTCCAAAAAGAAATGGTGATGGTGAAAGCAAGAAACCAGGCGTTTGCTGTCAGTATGATTTTAGTCCCCACGATTCTTAGAGCAGCATTCAATACTGAGAGGTTTCTGATTGGTCCGATTTATGGGAATTGTGAATATTGGCATGTCCACACTTAGACAGATTGGTAAATATTAGCATGTCCACACTTAGATAGAATTGTGAACATTAGCCTGCGTCACATCTAGATATGTTTTGATTGAAGGATAGCATGCCTGCGCCTAGATGAAACTTGAAGGTTAGCATGTGCCACACTTAGAACTGTGAACACCAGCCTGCGCCGCTCCTAGATAAGATTGTGAATGTTAGCATGCCCACACCTAGATAGAACTCTGAACATTGGCCTGCGTCGCTTCTAGATAAGACTGTGAAGGACAACACGTGCCACAATCAGAGAAAACTGTGAATGTTAGCATGCTAAAGGCCAGGTAACCCACTAACCAATATAACATTAAACTCTGCACACTTATCTCACTCAAAAACTCACAAAACCATCTCATGCACCACAAGCCACACGCACTTCACAACACTGCAACAACATATAAGCCGGAGCAACAGCACACGCGGACTGACACCGATCCAATACCTGCACCAAAGCTCAGTATCTGGTGTATACCAAGCTGAAGCTGCCAACAGAACACCACTCCTCTCACTATCTTACTCCCTCTTCACCTTACTAACGCATCCCACCTTATCGTTTACAGATCCGCCAGAGTGCCTGGGGACCAATTCCGTTGGTGACGGTGCGCGGTACAAATACCTTTAACATTTAACATTTAACATTTAACAACAGACCACATGTTGGTGTTAACTTCAAACTTCCGTATTGTAAATGGGCCTGTGCCCTGTCAAATTAAATAAATAACTGCACATTTGTATTTTAGTGCAATCTGATGATGTCTATCCTTTCTTTGCGCTGCTGCACAGCTATTTACACACATGGCATAGTGTGCAGCTGTGGTAAAGTTCCACATAGAAACAATGAAGTCTGTTTCAAAACATCCAGCTTTCACCTGTTCTGCGGCTTCATTTGGCTAATGTGCAGACACGCGTGTTACAGTGCATATGCTTCAGTGACATGAATGTCCCAGTAAAGTGGGGGCTGCACCGTCATCGTCGTATCACATGCCCAGAATCAGTGAGATGTTTTCTCAAAGCTAAAGTCAAATGTTGAACAGTTAATGGGGTCGCGACTCGCTCTGTTGTGCACTTGAGTGTATTAACCCACAGAGAACATGAATGGTGCGGAAAATGCCCTCAAGCGGTGGACTATTCGCCATTGTTACAAAATCCTTGGAGAAAAAGAGCCGAGTATTCCTTGACATGGCTTCCGCTTGCACCAAAAGAAACAAAGCATCTTCTATGTCGCTCATTGCATCGACTTGCAGGGGCGTAGGAGACACATAAAATTGGGGGGGGTAGGGGGCATCTTGGGGACTTTGCTTTATTGATTTATTTATTGTGTTTTAGTCAAAGAACTCGACTTTTCACAAAATTAGAATTAAAATATCAGTATGTTTTAAATTACAGCTATCACTGTTTAAAAAAAGAGAAAAGATGAAAAGAAAACAGAAGAAAATTAAAGGATGCAGCAGCAAAGAACATGTCTTTGTATGTTGCATTTCTGGATGTTTCATCTGACTATGAGCTCATGGTAAGAGAGAGGAAATAACAATTACTTCCAGTGGGCCACAGTTAGGACGCCAGCTCGTTAAGAGGCAGATCACCTGTAAGTGGACTCCTGCCAAATAAAGGAGTTGAAGCCTTTTGTACCAACTGCAAGTTGCTACTTTTTTGTGTGGGGCAAGGAATCGTGTGTTTCTCTTGGAATGGAAAGATGGGGGTTTCAAAGAAAGAGGAAATCGTGTTTGTACCTCTGAGTAAGCCCTGTTATGGGAGTAGAGGGACCAGGTGTGTGATGTTGCTGCTTTGACTGTCTGCCGGGTGTGCCGGGGGGTACAGCAAACAAGGAGGATGAGCGATCGCAAGCCCTCCCCCTTATAAGCACTCCCCAGGTCCACGGCCGGAAGTGTCAGACACGGGTGATGCCTAGTAGGTGGGGTGTATGTGGACCCAGGGGGGTGGCCAGAGGGGCAGCCCGCTATGTGGGCAGGCCCTCTAGTGCCCCTGCGAGGGCTGGGCCAGCCTGTCACAATGAGTCTGGTCCCTCTTATTAAATCTCATGCTGGCTTCAGAGCCTAGCCTTTCTTTGCCTTTGTTATTCTGAATGCAGAGCTGGACTCTGTTCCTTTTCATGTTTAACATTTGCTGCAAAGTGTGATCTATTTGATTCTCTCATATGTTACTAGGACGGTAGAGCATGGGCCCGCTGCCCTGTTACATTATTCAAAGAACCCCTCTGGCTTTTTGTTGCCTCTCCCTTGTCTCACTGCTTGCTTGCTTAATACATACCTGCTTGCTTGAACACTCAACATATTCTCCCTAACACAGCAATGGCAGCTACAGTCTGTTTTAACTTCTATTTGTTCTGTGTCTTGAATTGGCCTCTTATTTCCACTTTTCTGTCTGCAGGGGAAAGGCATTTGCCAGTAACTGCCATAATGGTTCTACCTGGCCATAAGAGGGCAACAGCTAGCCAATATTGGAAGAACATGGCATATTATGCCAGAGGCTGGCAACTGCCTTCCTAATGCCTACACAAGAGACACAACTCTTGCCTTTGTTTCTAACAGTAATTCAGTGGATGAAGAAACACGAGAACACACATATTGCTTATAAATAAAGGGGATGATGTCACACTTGGTTAAGACATATTGATCACGCCAGGATCTAATTTCCAGCTGCAATTAAGCGATTACCTTTTAGACTTCTGGCTTTAAATAATGTTAGTATCACCTGGAAAGCACAGAAGTTGCTCAACAGGATTCCTGGAGCACAAGGGTTACCCTACTCATGGGAATGGATGACTGGAAGGCATTCTTGCCCTGGTTTGGAGCCTGGCTCCTACAGCCATGATGGGGGAGGGCAGTGGAGTAACGTTGCTGAAAATGTTGGGGGGGACATGTCATCTGAAATATAAATGCCCCATTCAAATGAATGGGGACAAAATTGTGTTCCAAGAAAGTTCTGGGGGACAAACACCCCTGCCCCCCCTTAAAATTACGCCCATGGGGGAGGGGCCTGTTACCTTTGGTTGTACGTACCCCTTGAGGGTGGGCAGACATTGCCTCCTGCTTTAGCCCACTAACAGCTCTGATTTGAAACTTTATCACACATACCTGCCAGGTGACATGTAACTCAATGCTACTAATGTTATCAGCCTCAGAAGTCTGGAATCCTTTGCCACATCAACTAGGGTACAGGCTTGCCACCTGTGACTTACCCATGTCTGTGTCAGCATCTGTCATCCTGTGGGGAAGACACACACAGAAAGAGCAGGGCACAGTGCTTTTGTGGGTTTTTCACACTTCTTCCTCAGGGTGGGCATAATTCACTCCTCAGAGAAAGTGGCACATGCTGGGAAACATTCTCCCACTATGACAATGTCATCCAAAGAGCGAAATTGGCCATTTGAAAAACCTCTGTCGACTTATTATTGTGCAATCCAGACTGATAGGTTTAAGCACCTGCTTAACGCGAGATGGCAATTAAGGGCATTTGCCAACGCATTCAAGAAGCACAGGACACCCTCTTACCAGCGACATGCCATGCTCACTCATTCTGATCACGAATTAGCATTTATCTGGGCTCATGTTAAATGTATTTGTTTATTTATTACATGTGTAACATCACGCAAACCCCTCAAGCATCAAGGCGCAAAGTAAACTGCATGCAGTGGACCACTTACATTGGCACACGTTTTTACTTTTCTGCCACAAAATGGAAGATTTTAACAGAAAAGGCGGCTGAAATCACATTGCTTTTCCACTTTGGAAGAGTGTAAATACCTTGCACAATTAGCGATTGCTGGCGGAATTGACAATGGCTTCCTCTGCACTCTGCCCGCTTTGACCAGGTTTCACTTCCAAGCAGGTCCCAGGGGAATCCTTTTCATTATTTCCAGCTGAGAATCCATGCTGGCAGTAAGGACGCATTTGTCTAGTGGAGTGGGAAATGCAGGGGGTCCTGGTGTGTCCACTCGGCTCCAGAACTCCGCCCAGAAAATGCAAAAAAAGCTGGCCAATTAGAAAAAGCTACAGTAATAGTGTTTTCCACCACTTTTTCTGAACCAATTTACCTGAAAAATGCTGTGTTGCATCGAAGATGAATGCTTTCACTCTGACTATTATCCGACTGGAAGATTAAGCCAGGTGCTGAACACAGGTGTTACATATTCTTGTGCCCAATCTGCATTTAGAGAATTAACTAACTGAACTACCTTAAAAATGATATCTCCTCGGGGGATTTACCGTCTTATCCCCTTAACTGCCATAGGTATTTCTCGCCAATGCCAATGCCTTTTTTGGTGATTTCGGTATGTCGCCATTCAATCCTGTGTAACTGCTTTGTTATATGCAAATGGTTGGCCCCTTTTTTTTCCCCACTCTTAGGCTGTTGTAACGAATCCTAGTTTGCTGTAGGGGGGTGAGAGAAAGAAGAACATTTGGGGTTTTTTCAGAAAATGCCAATACAATGTTGTACAAAGAAGCCTGTGGTGTTTTCTTTGTAAGAGCTAGGGACACATGGTTTGCTGTGCTGGATTTGCCATTTTCCAGGCTTTCAAGAACAGATTGAGTGGAAACCAAAATAATATATTTTGATATGCTAATTAGCCATTTTGTGAGAGGTAGGCGATTTTGGTGTTTTTTGTCCAATAGGACATGCGTGGACGGATTGGAAGAAAAGGGTAGGAAAGCTGAATGGGAAGCCAGCAAGGCATACATTTCTGAAAAGTAGACAATATTCCAAGTTTAGGAAGGGGTGATTTGTGCAGGTCAGGCAACAACTATGTAGGGTAAGATTCCATAGTTTGGGGGGAAATCAGGAAAATGACAGAAAAAAATACAATTTCCGCACATTTCACTCTGGTCACCCACAGAAACACGAATCCAACAACACATGGCCCACCTTCCCACATTCCCACACGTTTCCCGATGAAAACGGTACCTCACATGTGTGGGTGCACCTACCTGGGTGCAAAAGGAAAAGCCTAAAACACGGGTAACCCCAAGTCTTTTCACACAGCAGATTTTCAGGAATTTTGCACATGTGGACAACCTACAGATTTGGGCTTAGGGTGTCGAAACCACGAAGGAATATGGGGAACCCCATGCATTGCCGAAAAGAAGACACCCATGGGAATCCACAGAGGTCTGACTTGCGCAATTCACTCCATAATTTATGACCCACAATTCCTGACAAAGTCTGAAATTTAGTGAAAAAAACACATTTTTTAGTTTGTCTGGGATTGTGGGTAATATATTCTGGAGTGATTCCCACAAGTTAGACCTCTGTTGATTCCCATGGGTGTCTTCTTTTCGGCAATGCATGGGGTTCCCCGTATTCCTTCGTGGTTTCGACACCCTAAGCCCAAATCTGTAGGTTGTCCACATGTGCAAAATTCTTTTCGGAAAAGCATGGGGTACCCTGTTTTCCTTCATGGATTCGACACACTCGGCCCAAATCTGTAGGTTGTCTCCCCTTACCCTTTGGGGGCAACCAGTAGTTTAGCCTTTTCCCTTTGTGCCCAGGTAGGTGCACCCACACATGTGAGGTACTTGTCATGATGCCTACCCCCGGGCATCCAGACCAAGTCCATCAACCCCGGAAGCAGGCATCATGTTACCTAGAGAAAGACCAGCAAGCCTTGTTAGGGGCTATCTGGGTACAGTCCTGGCGCCTATGGCGCCAGGCTCATATGGGGCATCAGTCCTGGCACCATAGGCGCCAGGCTCATATGTTAAAACTTACCTGATGCAGACCATGCTGCAAGGGATCCAAGCCCAGGTGAGGCCTGGAAGGGACTACTTTACCTTAGGGACTATTTTGTTACTCGGGTGTGGTTGTGGAGGAATACTTACCTGGGACTATTTTGGAGGCTATTTAAACCACGCCCGAAGAGCAGCACACGCTTGGCGTTATCCTGCATCCTGCAGCGTAACGCTCACTGTGCCTGCAGTCAGCATCCAGCCTCCTGCCACGTCTGCCTCGAGTCCAGAGCGCCTAGAAAGAAGGGAAAGAAGAAGAAAGGTTAGGTCAAGAACATTACTGGATTTCTTACCTGATTCCAGATTCATCGCACCTTCGAACCAGAAACAGACTTTATTTTAAACGCGTTGCATCGCCAGCAGCAGCGCCGTGCCATACTCACCGTTCCTCGCAGCATCTCTACGATCCAGTGCTGTCGCCATCAATATGTTGCCGCATTCCAGCACCTAAGGGGGACAAGAAAACAACAAGGTGAGCCGAGGGAACAAACAAGGACAATCTCTTTGCCACCATATACTTACCTGATTTTACAGCCGGAGGTATTATTCACCAGCACGCCAAATCTTCCTATGCCGCACCTGTAAAAAAAGAGAAAGCAGCGAGTTAAACCTTGGCATCATTTACCAGACAGTGTTGGATAACACAGACTCTTACCTGAACGCTTTCAGCTGCCACAAGACAATCTTTTTTTGGGTCTAAGCTGCAAGATAAACAAAGGAATTGGACAAGAGTGATTATTCAGACATTTTTTAACTCTTAAGAACTATATACTTACAGCCTTCCGCCAGGAGGTTTGGAGCCAAGATTTGTCTAGAACTCTTCCAATATTCTCAAGCCAGTGAAGTAACTGGCCATTAACGCGCCCCTGCTTTCCTCGCAGGATGGAGAGCTCATCATTCAAAACAATAAGGTGAGCTTTTCGTCAGGACACCTGTGGGTTCCCATGGGTGTTCTCTTTTTGGAAATGCATGGGGTTCCCTATTTTCCTTGGTGGCTTCGATACCCTAGGCCCAAATCTGTCCACATTAGAAAAATCTGCTATGCCGAAAGGCTTGGGTTTGTAGTGGGTTAGCCTTTTCCCTTTGCGCCCAGGTAGGTGCACCCACACATGTGAGGTATTGTTTTCGTCAGGACACCTGTGGGAACGCAGGATGGTAGAACATGTGTTGTTGGCGGCGTGTTTCAGGGGGTGGCCACAGTGAAATGTCTGAAAATTGTGTTTTTTTGCACAATATTTCAGAGACATTTCCCTCTGACCACCCAACAACAGATGTCCTATCTTCCTGCGTTCCCATGTCGACTTGATCTGTTAGGACTTTCCGTGGTGGCAAACACATTAATGTTGTTAGTGATTTCTAGCATAAAATGTTGGTTAACTCTCAGAGGCAGCACTCCTAAAATATAATTTAGTGTTGGGGCAATATTGTCTTGCCACAAGTGCTTTCATCCAGAGTTAGAGTATGTGATAATGCCATGTGCACAGATGTGCAGTCTTGAGCTTTTTTAAAAGGTTTGCTGTACAAAACTATGTTATAACCATTCACTGTCTATATGTCTATATACGGTGGCCCCGGAAGCCCAAGGCACAAAGGCTTCTGGGGTGCAGTATCTAGACTGTGGCAAGGAGGAAGCTGAAGGCTGCAGTCTTCAGCAGCTAAGTGGGGGTCAGGCGGGAGTAGGTGGAGAGTGCTGCACAGCAGGGAGGGTTTTTTGGACTGGACCCCCAAACGGGACCGGGAGAGGGATAGTTACAATAGACCGAGTCAGCAGAATGTGGCCTTTCGTACCAGAATCTGCGACTTCGGCCTTTTGTAACCAGTCTTTAGACATAGATCCAGTATAACTCACTTTCTCTCAGTAAATGTGCTGTGCTAAACATGCCCCAATACTCCATGCTAAAAAAGTATAGTGCTCACATGTGCACTCTGGTGGACTTTGTCTGCTGACTCTGCAGCAGCTGCAATGTAATTTGGTAGCTACAGAGTATCATTTAATCCTGCTTGAATCAAATTAGTTCCAACAACTATTGGCTGACTTTAAATGTTGGAACCCATTTTCAAACTACCCTTAACTGCATATCCGCATGCACTTGTCGCTGTACTTAATGAAAATAAAAATAAAACTATAACTGGGTAGATAAAAAGACATATGGGGAGGTGCAGTTAAAATTGCCAAAGCTCAATCTGATATTATTTCAGTATCCACTGGTTTCCTATTACCATGGCAGCAGCAGAGCCATTCGTGTGTTGTGTCTTTCTCTGGGTGTTCCACTAATGGTGGATGGTAGACCTGCATTGGACGCTCCTTTGTTTTCTGTTGGGAAAGCTTGACGCCTTTCCTGGGAGAGCAGGGAAAACCTCTAATAAGGGTGAGGTAGGACATGGGTCCTTCAAATGGGTCTCTGCATCATAATGTCGGGGTACAGCGGGGAGCTGATTACTGGACTCCTTTTCATCGGGGAGACAGGGAGAGGGGAAGCACATTGTAGTTAGAGGACATACACATGGAGTAGGGTCCGCCCATCGAAATTATGTTAGGCTCCCACTTCTGTTCTGAGACCCCCTTCTTTCCTGAAACCCCCCTTACACAAGGCTTAAAAATGGCTGATTTGCTGTGGCAAAGTGACTATATAAGGGGGTGAGCCTCCCCTTCATTGAATTATCTTTGAGACATCTTCAATGAATCATCTTTAAGTATCCTTCAGGGTTCACTGGAGCATTGTTGGTTTAAATTCCCCTCAAAGTTCTCAGGCATTGGAGTGAATACAAGGACTTCCCACAACTGCTTCAAGGGAACATTTGAAATGCACTACTGTTGGAAGTCTTGATTGCTGCTGGACACTGTTTACATTGTCAAAGGGATATGAAAGGCCAGCTGTTCTGGATTTACTTAAGACAGGCTACAGGCATGACATCATATTATAGCTCGGAAGAGGATAAGGGGCAACAAGGAGCAATGGGGGTTTGGACGAGGGTAAGAAAGTCTAATATATTGTTCTGTTGTGAGGTAAGAGCTACCTTGGGTAGTCAAGAAGCTGATGTGGGAGGGTTAGTTTAATAATTGTGAATACCAGAAGTAATTGAAGCTTTATTCTTTCTTTTACTTAGCCCAGATTGTGTCATTGATAAATATGGGGTTTACCATATATTGTCAGTACACAATGTCATGCCACAGTAAGAAAGGGCTAGACAGGTGATCCCAAAATGCCAGTCTAACCAAGTAATAATATGTACCATGCTTTGCTTTTCATAAATGCCCATAAAAAAGTAATGCCACAGTAAGAAGGGGCTAGAGTGTCTGCCCCAAAATTCCAGTCTAGCCATACATTTACACATACCATGTTTGGTTTATTAGAGATACCAGAAAGAAATGCCATGCCACAGTAGAAAGGGCTAGACTAGCTGCCCCAAAAGGTCAGTACCAAGTAATCACACTTAGTATGCTTGCTTTGCTTTATCATAGATATCCAATAAAGCATGTCATGCCACAGTAAGACATGGCCAGACTGACAGCCTCAAAATGCCAGACTAGCCACATAATAACACACCACCCCTTCCTTTATCAACCAAAGGTTAATAAATGTAAGGATGATGATTTTTTACTGGGTATCTATGATAGATACACAGTAAAATAACATGTTTCTGTGTTCTGTGCCCCTGCCTTTTCCCCCCTTACCTGCCCTCCACTCGTCCCCTAGCCCAGCACAAACACACATGAGCATACACATGTGTACCTCACATTCACACGTAGCATTCACTCACTCATTCAGGCACACATTATAATACATTATTCAAAAATAAAATTGTTACCTGTAAGCAGCTCTGTTCCAGATTCAGCTCTGTAGTGGCCTTGAGAAATCACTCTGGCTCCCACACAGCATGAGCAGGAACTACAAAGTGATCCCTAGTTCATGCTCACGCATGCAGGAGCCCAAGCACTGATGATGTGGTGCCCTGCTCCGTTTATCTGTAGAGGGATTTACGGATTGCACCCTCACCCATACAAACATGAGGTTCACCAGCCTACATCACCATGCAAGGCTGGGGAAGCAAAATGCCCCAGTGGTTCTATCCAGCCCAGGAGCGCACCCTCAGATGCCGCTAGTTCATGATGGACAGGTTTTCTGGTGGGTCAATGCACCCTCACCCATTATGGAAGAGCCGCTCCTGATGTCATATGCTAAGACATACTTTGGTAAGACAGAAAGGCAACAAGGAATGGGATATGATTGGCAATGATGGTTAAAATTGACAGAAGGCTCTCTCATTCAACAGAGGGTGTGTGTTCTTCTTCTCAATAATTTATGTGAAAGGCCATTAAGCATAACATGTATCATAATTCCCATTGATGCGAAATCACAAAAGCATCCCCGGTCCTACAGCACAATCTTTTCCAGCTACCAACCGTGGCCTTATGCAGAGGCAACACTTTGCTGAGAATTGTTTTTGTGGCACAGATTGGGTATTATTTAGGGCCTGAGGATGAAAACAGGTTAAATGCAAGACTTTTTCCGGCAGGACAATTGCCCTCACGGCACTCTCTCGCAAGTTATAAACATGTCGATGTTTAATGTTAACACTCTTTTTCACACTCTATAGTGCAGTATTCAGTGATGCACATTACCCTTCGAGCTTTACACCTGTAAGGCGATTGTTGTGATATAGAGCTTTAGGAATGTTGCGGTAGAATGAAAGAGGGTGAGAATGGCAGCTGCAAGGTGGATGGCAATTAAAGTAGGAAACACACCTGAAATCTCTGTCTGTCTGTACTTAATTTACAGACAGCATTACACAAGTCAACACTGTCAATGAGTGCCATGAGCAGGGGCGACACATCCACGTTCCCCCAACTCTGCAGACCTTGCCAGTGGAAGATAGGGGTAAAGGAGAATATGAACTGTAGTGGCTATTATTGATTAAAAAAAAACACCAGATGAGCAGTGGGATAAAGCTAAGACCAAGGAGTGTCTGCCAACGCGTATTGAAGAATCGACTACTCGTGGATGGCCCAATAAATCAACACTTATTCTGCAGGTAGTGTTACATAAATGCTGGGCATTTATGGAAGCTTTTTAGTGGGCATGTATGGAGAAAATTCCAGAAATGTGCTGTGAATGACAAGGGGAAGATTCAAAGAGGTCTGCTTTAGACCTGACCCAGCACCCTCTGAACCCTGGGTAGATGTGGCTGTAGGTGTAATGGGACCAATCCAAGGGGTGCGGTGGAGCGCAAAGTTCATTTTTGTCCATGTAGACTAGCACTCTAAATGGATTGAGTGGAAGACAGAGGGTGAAGCTACCCCATCAGAAATGATTACGTTTCTACAAGATGTATTTTACAGGGAAGGGTTCCTGAAAGAAAATGTAGAGGACAATGGTGTACAATTTACCTCAGAGGTGATGCAGATATACCTTAGAAGAGCATCCACTAAGCACTCTAGAATGCCTTTATATCACTGCAGGACTAATATTCTTTGGTAGAGGGCAAATAGACTACTTAAGGGGAGAATCTGTGTGGCCCTTGTGCTGATGTAGATAGTATGGGGCTATTGCACCACTCATCACTAGGTTACCATAGTACCACCATTTGCTTCCGTTAAGAGAAAGGTTCTGTGCACAGCTTTGTAAGCAGGTTGGATGGTGTTGGTCAGTTCAGTATAACTTGACAGGAATGAGACTATATGACCAGTAGAAGCTTCCAAGATGTATTATGAGCCAGGATTTGAAAGAGATCACAAGGTAGTTGAGCAAGAATTGAAAGTTGGGTACTGGGTTCTAGTACATAATCTGAGGCTACATCTCAAAGGTCAAGGAGAGAAGTTCCCGGAGCTCAAGATAATCTCAGTTGTGAGAGGTATTTTGATAGTGCTATAACGTGGGGTCACAGGGATGTTAGTTGAAATTCATTAAAGAGAGTTTGTTAGACTGAAAGGGATACTGGGAAGGATTCTACATCAGTATCAGGTAACCTAACATCTCCCAAAGAGGAATCTGTCACGGGTGCCTCACAGGCACAGTGAATGGCTCGCACCACCATCGATGGATGATTAGGTGTACAAGTAAGTCAGCAACTAAATCCAACTGCATACTGTCTCATTTATATCATTTATGTCTCGTTTATAAGTGTGTGAGAATGGTGTGATAGAACACAGTGTGACAATCTCCCTTCTATATTTTCTTCTATCGTACTATGCAACAATACCTTGTGTTCTACTTATGTTCATTTGTGGGAAGGGGAATATATTGTGTTATAGGGGTTATGGCATGTTGAGATGGAATGCAAAGCCATGATAATGGCATTTGGAAGATGGAGTGCTGCATGGTGGATGGCATTAAAAGCAGGAAAGCGTACCCAAAGTCTCCAAATGTCTGTACTTACCTTGGGATCAGCATTGTATGGGTACAGTATGGGTATTCATGAAATATGGAAAGTGTATCCTTGCTGAGATTTTGCTACGTACCTTTAAGACACATCAGAATGCTGTGCATCAACATCTCAGAGGGATTAATCCAGGACATGACCCACAGCCCCATTTGCATGATCATAATCAAACAAATGGGATTTAGAGTACCAAGTACTGAATGGATATTATGAAACAGGGGTTATTTAATGTGAACGTGGAACCCTTTGCATATCACTGCATTCCAATGCAGAATGTATGCCTCCTGTATGTCCGTTTACCTGTGCTGTGGATTCATGAGGAGGTTGTCCTTTTAGTATTGTACAAATAAAAATAACTGTTCTTCAGAAGCCCTTCCTATAAAATAGGGGTACTTGAAGAAACTCCCAGCATGTGGAAAACAAATATGTTTTCTGTGTGCTCTAGGTTTTCCACCTTTGCCCAACCCAGTTTAAACAACAATAAGCCCACTTCTAAGGCCCCTGCCTGCTCCCCATCTGCTACCAGAATGCTATCTGGAGTCCTCCCTATACCTCTAAACTCAATGTTGCTTCCACTCACTCACTCTAGGAAACCCGGACTTCTTTGACATTTTCACCTCTGCAACTATGGGTTAGTTCCCTCCTTAATGATCTCATTACTACTACTTTTCACCATCACTGTTCCTTCCGCTTGATTTCCCCCATGCTGTTAATTTGATGCACATTGATTCTTAAAACCATCTAGTAACAGCTGAATCCCCCATTGCAAAGTCAAATCTTGCTGTTTTTGATTTTTGCTACAAAGTTAAATCTTGCTGTTTTTTATTTTTGCTACAAAGTAAAATCTTTCTGTTTTTGCTCTTTGCTAAAAAGGCAAATCTTGCTGTCTTTGCTCTTTGCTACAAAGTCAAATCTTGCTGTTTTTGCTCTTTGCTACAAAGTCAAATCTTGCTGCCGATTGCTAACTCCTCCATAATTTGCTTGGAACAGTTGCTTCTCTATAACTTGTTCTGCCGAGCGACCTCACTACTCTCCTACCTGCCTTATCCCCTCCAGATCCTCCCTCTTGTCCTTTTTTTCCACCCTCAAGGTGCATTATGTTTCTCCTATCTACTCAAACTGCTTCTCCATTGACTACTCTTCTCTTCTAACTAAGTCTGGCAGAAAGAAGTTCAAAAAGGATATCTTGGCCTCTAACCCAGGTCTTCCTATCGCCAATACCTATTCCATTGCTTCCTCCAGACAGAACCAAACTGACATCCTCTTTGTCGTTCCCTCGCCAGATGTATGGACTCTTCATATGATATCTGTGCTCTGTCCTATCTTCTCCTCTCCCATAAATGGTGGCACTTGCTTTGAAGTTCTCATGGCTTACTTTAACTCCGCTGAAATCATCATTAATGTCTACCTACCTTAATGGCACTATCATGTTCCAAGGCCCTCAAGCCAATCTCCTCCTCTTTGATAGGCGTTTCCCCCACCTCATCAATTTCCTCACATTGCCTGCTGTCCCCCCATCTTTCCATTGGCTACCCTGCCCTCTGTCTCTTCCTCCTCTGCCCCCCATAGGGTTCCTCCTCCTCCGCAGGGCGTACCTCTGATCTGTACCCCTCCAAGAAGGTCTTTAAGGCTGGCAACCTTCTTCACCTTGCCACTCTCAACGCTTGTTCTGCTGTCAAACACTCCTCTGACATCTGCCACCTTCTTCAAAAACTTGACCTTGATGTCCTTGGTCTTAATGAGACATGGTTCACGGTCAGCTCTGTCACAAGCTTTGACGCTCTCCTCCCTGATGGCCACAAGATCCTCTCTGCACCCAGCTCCTCTAGGTCTGGTGGGGAGGGGTTAGCCCTGATCTACCCTGAGTGGATTCCTGGTCTATCATTCCAACTCAGACCTACCCCTATTTTGAATGCCTTGTCTGTAGGCAGTCGCTCTCTCCTACCCATTCTCTTACTGTGGCTACCATCTACCAGCTTCCTGGTCAAATCTCCTCATTTCTCTCTGAGTGGGTGGACCTCTCCTCCTCTCTCCTGGCCTCTGCCACTCAACTCCTCCTCCTCAGAGACCTCAATATCCATTTTCACTCTCCTTGTTCCACCTCTCTTCTCTTCCATGACCTCTGTGACTCCCTCTTCCTGTCCATCTTCCCCTCTGGCCCAACTCACATTGCAGGACACACACTTGATGTCTTGATCTCCTCTGACCTCCTCCTCTCCACCTGTCTGACCACTCCTCTCTCCTGGAGTGATCATTCCCTCCTCTCCTCTCATCTCTCCCTCTCTTCCCCCCCAAGCCAAGCCTACCGCAACACTGCCACCTACCTTCTCGGACATCCGGCCTATGAAGCGTGTGCCAGTGAAGGCTTTTGCCACCACCCCCCCCACCTTCACCCATGGCTGATTCACTTCCTGACACAGCCCTGTCTCTTCTTTATTCTTCTATCTCTGATACTGATATTCTTAATATACTTGCCCCTGTCATGAGGATCTGTTTGAAGTCTGAAGCCAAGTGCAATTCCTGGTATGACTCTGACCTAGCTACACTCAAACGTAAGTGTAGGGCGGCTGAGAGGAAGTGGAGGGCTTCTTGCTCATCCTCTGACAAACTGGCCTCTCGCCTGCTCCAAAGGCAACACTGACTCTCTATCCTCATCAAGAAGAGAGCCCACATCCAAGCCTATGTCTCTGTAGCATCTAACATCTCTTTAAAATCTGCAAGGAGCTGGCCAGCCCTGCTGTAGTCTCTATCCCTCCTATTGCCTCCCAAGCTCTTTGTAATTCCCTTGCCTCTTATTTTATTTCTAAAACCCACCACATCCTGTCCACCCTCTCCTCCCATCCCATCCCCCTCCCCTCTCCTCTCTGTATGTGCATGCTGATCCTCCTTTACCCACACCCCCACCATCTTTCTCCTCCTTTCCTCTTTTTTCCCCTGATGAGGTCACTAGACAAGTCTGATATATGAAAGCCTCATCAAAACAGGTTAATCCCTGTTCCTCTAAAACCATCAAGGACCACGTTGATACTCTCGCTGCGGCCCTTGCCGATTTCTGTAACCTCTCCTTTGCCTCTGTAATCTTCCCATCTCCACTGAAGCACTCCCTTGTGCATCCTGTTCTCAAGAAACCCACAGCCTATCATTCTAGCCCGGCTAACTTTCGCCCAATTTCCATTATTCCCTTTCTGGGGAAACTACTGGAAAAGCTGGCTATCTCTCAGCTCAACCTTCACTCCAATTCTATTGGCTGCCTACATGACTACCAGTTTGGCTTCAGAGCTGCCAGAAGCATGGAAACTGCTATCCTGAAAATCTGTGAAGACCTGCTCTCCAACCTTGACTCTAACATTCCCTCTGTCCTCATCCTTCTCAATCTCTCCTCTGCTTTCAACATGGTCAAACATACCATCCTGCTCAACGGTCTCTGTGATAACTTAGCTATCACCAATCATGCTCTGGCCTGGCTGACCTCTTCCCTCTCTGATTGACCCTCCCAGGTCCAACTTGGGTCCTTCCTTTCTTCTATCTTCCTCTCTACCTCTGGTATGCCCCAGGGGTCTAACCTCCCACCCTGGCTGTTCAACCAATACCTGGCAACTCTCTCTCACTGCATTTCCATTCTCTGCTCAAGTTTCTAGTGCTATGCTGATGCCACTCAACTCATTTTCAGGCTACCCTCGTCCACCTCCCCTCCTTCTCTCATCTTTGATTGCCTAATTGCCATCCAGGATTGGTGCGCTGCCAACAATCTTTGTCTGACTGCTAGTATGTTGGGTGTCCTGACCCACGTTTGGACTATTAAGCTGCAACATTTGGTGCTGTGGGCTTAGAAAATCCAAGATGGCGGAAAAGACCACAGTTGCGCCAGAATCCGGGAAAACCGTGCAGTTTTTGCGCACACCAAAATGGTGGCCTAACCTGCCACCCACAAGCATGATGGGCCAAGAGTGCCATGAGTGAAATGTGTGCCAAAGGAAAAACAGCAGTGCAGGTTGGCTAAAAAAAAACGGGGTATAAAATCACCTTTGTTTCCCTGAATGCAAGCTCAAAATGCCTATTTTAAACATCACAAGATATTCAAAAATCTCAATGAACACCAGCAGACATTTGGCAGAATGTATACTTGCGTGCATACTAAATCTGGAAAGATGAAGATCCCAAAACAATGTTTATAACAAAACTGGCTGAGCTGTGGATGTCAGCAGCTTAAGTTAAATGGACAGAAAGCCACTAAAACCGAAATGTTTAAAATAAATGAGTGACCTACTTTTGAGTGTAACATAGTTTGCAACTGTTGAAATGTCATAGTTTTGAACTTAGAATCAGTGTTCTAGCTGCATGTGTAAAAATTGTCAGTGTGAGTTGAATGTAGAAAACTGGGAACTAAAGTGACATTTAGCTGAAGCCTGGCTTGAAGAGAGTGGATTCTGCCTGACAACTACCCCCGACAGGAGAGGGAATTCAGCAGCTGTGTTCCCAGGCCTGGCTGCATCCTGCTGCCCCTGCCAAAAGGAGTTGACACCTCTCTGATTGAATTAGGGGAGTGGCATCTGGGGACTACAGGAAACTAAACAAAGCACTGTCCCTGGCTCAGGCAAATGTTATATTAGGGGGGTCGTAAATGGCTTCCTCTTGGGAGAAACTGGGAGGGGCGGTGCCTGTGAGAGCAAGCTGAGCTTGGGGGAAGTGGATAAACCAGAAATTCCACCATGTGCTTTGGAAAACCACACCCCTTTGGGACCAGAGCATGATTTTAAAAAAGATGGATAATTCACAGTGCGGACTTGTCAAAATTATATAAATAACATCATCATTCTTGTGATTTTTCTGTGCACATTTTAAGAGGTGTTAGGACCCTGTGGTATGTTCTTGGGGATAGTAGCGGAAAAAAAAGGTTGTTACTCCAAATGTATGCATGTTAAAAATCTGACACTTTATCATCTGAAACCCATATCCCTGGTGCACATTTGTGTAAAATCTGGAAAGGTTTAGAGGTCGTTATCTGGATGAAAAGGGGAGAATTCTGTCATAAGTGGACACGACATCGTACAAAGACAGGGATCGGATGGTTTGGTGCTACAGAAAATATGTTAACTGGACCTATAATATTAGAAAAATGGTACATAGATAAATATGTATTTGGGTCAGAAATAGATTTGTGTGCAATTTGACAAGGGGAGGTTCCTCTATCCATAAAACCTACAGCATCACTCTGACACTCCATTTCTTTCCCCCAATCAAGGGAGAGAGGAAAGCTTGGCCAATGATAAGTGAGAGGGGCAGGCTTAGCTAAGCCCAGGCACACACCCATTTTCAAAACACATAAAAAGAGCCACTGGAACACAGGTAGGGACATTCACTTTCCACTTTCTTGCGGGACGCTTTGCTGGGAGACTCCAGACTTCAAATCCATCAATCTCCAGAGACCAGAGATCCAGAGAGACCAGAGATCCAGAGAGACCAGAACTGTGCCGTGCTGAGAGCAGAACCAGAGACCAGACCGCTGTGAAGAACTGCTAGCAGAAGTCCAGCCAATCCTGACCCGATCGGTGACAAAGCCGCATTCCTGTCTAAATTCATAGTGTGAGTACCCAGTCAGGACTGTGAAAAACCCAATCTCTTAGCTTAAAATAATCTAATCCAAACTATTTTAACCTATTAGAACTGCCTCCTAGAATCGTGTCATTCTGTCATCTTTAAAACTGAAACTGTCATCTGTCATACTGAGCTTTAAAATTTCAAATCCGAAAAACTACCTTTACTAAATCGGCCGTATCTCCGGAACCGTTTGTGCTAGGAGCGAGTTTTAACTGTCATCTTAAAGCTAAGATTCTACTCCTCATACTCCCTCTGTAATTGCTCTCGACGCACGCGACTTAATTTGCCGAAATTTGACATTTTGCTTAATTTCAGCCACGTGTAAAAAGATTTGTCCTTGCTTTCCTTTGCTGAAATTCGTTTGCAACCTGACAATCATTCATAGAGCATTGCTAAAGTGATCCTGAACTAATACAAAGTAGCTGTCACCCACCCTGCACCTCTAGAGGGAATTAAAATAATTTTAACATATTTCTCACTTCTTTGCATACCACATCAAAGTATACTGCCTGTGTTTAAAACTCCTACCTGTTTTCCTATAAGCTTGCTAGGGGGGAACTGAATTATACTTGATTGCATTCCTGAGAACTGTGTGCTTTCCTTCCATCTCTTTACCTTGCATAAAGGGGGGGGGTGAATTGTCAAAGAAAAGTGATTACATTGTCTTTTGTTGAAGTCATATCAAGTTTATTTTCTGTACTGCATTTTCATTAATCGTTGCATTGTCCTTGAAGCCATAAAAGCATTCTCAGCTACTTTATCCTCTCCGTATCACTTCTAAGCCATCAAAAAGAGTGTACCACTGTAACATTATCCATTGTTGATCACTATCATCCTCACAAGAGTGCTATCAAATATTAATTTACTATAAAAGTGTGATAGATATATATTGTTTAATTTTCAAATAAACCTTTTAATTTGCAAAACAAACCTACTTCTTGGCTCAGTGGGGTCAGGGGGATTCTAAGAGAGGGGTGTTATATAAGGGTTGTCATCCAGAGTAAACGAACTGGACATAAACATATATCAATAAGGGTTTCCCTCAGCATCCCAGACTAGGCATTGACTTAGCTGTAGTGTTGAATTGAACCCGCTTACAAGTAAGACAGAGATCCTCCTTATCGGCACACCTTCACCATCCCTTTCCCTCACTCTCTGCCCGGCCTCCCTTAGCCCTCCCACTACCCCCACCTGCAAGGCTAAGAACCTCAGGGTCATCTGTGACTCAACACTTTCCTTCTCTGCCCACATCTCGGATAGCTCTAAAAAGTCAAACTTCCTATTGTACCTCCTCAGAGTTACTCTTCCTGTCCTCTCCTTCCCTCAGAAGTTCACTGTCTCCCAAGCTCTGGTTCTCTCTAGGTTAGACTATTGTAACAGCCTCTTTCTTAATCTACCTGCCTCTACTCTCCGCCCCTTACAACTTATCCAGAACAGGACTGCAAGACTTGTCCTTGACCTCAAGCCCGGGGATCGTATCTCTCCAGCTCTAAAATCTCTCCATTGGCTCTCCCAGTGGATGCAAGGATTAAATTCCAATCCCTTTACATTGTACACAATGTTTTCTGGGGCCTGGATCCAAAATAATTGTTACTATCCCTCTGCAAATAGCTCCCCTCTCGTGCTCTTCGCTCTTCTACCTTGAACTCCCTGCGGGTAAGTCGTTTTTCAAAGAAACAAGCTGGCAGTAGATCTCTGTCCTCGGCTGGGCCTCCCTCTGGAACAGACCCCCTGCCACTCTAAAACTTGAGGAGAACCATAATCGGTTCCGTAAGCACCTTAAGACTTTCCTCTTTGTTTCTGCTTTCTCCCTTCCTTTCCCCTGTTGTTCTATTATCTCTAGGCACTGTGCACCTGGCCACCCTCTGTCCTCCGGGCCTCACCCTGCCACTCCTCCGCACTGCCTCCAGGCCACCCCTTGCACTGGGGTCAGTATCTGTACCCATACAGTCCCCCTCTCCCTCCTGCACTTATCAGACCTACCGTGTCTGCTGCCTTAAACCCAGCACTTGTCACTTGCTGGCTGCACTACCACTATTATTTATTTATATATGTATTATTATTTTTATTATTAATTTGTTTTTTCTCCTCTTCTCCGCACTCTTCCCCCCTCTCCCGTTTCCATGCACCTTTTCCCTCTCCCTCTCCCATGCACTTGCGCGTTCTCAATGTCTCTGGGCCTTGTAAGATCATTGTTTTTGTTCTCCGCTGTTCCCCTCCCTTGCCTTGTCGCGTTCTGAATCACTTGTGTACGAGCGCAATAGAAATAAAATATCATATCATATCAATAGCCGCATATGTGGGTGTATAAATCTTCAAGATAGGCATAACTCGTTGCAAAGTTGTGACTGGTGAAGGGCTAAGGATGGCCACACTGTCATGCTTCATAGGTGTACCTTGTTTGTTAGTTTAGCTTGACCAAGTAGATTCTCTTTTTCTGTGAAATTTCTTTAGGGCTGTCTCCATGACACCAGTTTCTCTGATGGTTGTATGGCTACAACCTTAAACACATTAAATGTTGATGGATGGATCATTAATCAACTCTTTGCTATATTATTCTTTCAAAAATGAACCACTTTTGTAGGGTCACTGGAGATCTGCCAACCAGCACTGCATAATCTGCATATAAGTAAGTTAATTGGTAATCAGCACTTACCTAGTCAGGATATGCCCACTGACACTGCGTCCAAGAGTTGATCTATGATATTAATATATAAGCTAAAGGGCAATGGAGCTGTAATAGAACCCTGGCACACATCATGTGAGATTGTGAGGAGTGCCGAGAGCTTTCCTGAGACACCTTACTTAACTGTGTCCCTATTGTCAATGTAAGTTAAATTATTAATGAAAGAACGGAATCAGCCATACCCAGGGTCACCAACACTGACCAACGATTACCCAGTGCAAGCAATCACATGTTGACAATAAGTCCATAAAAGTCAAGTATGGGTGACAATTATGAACTTGTACAATATTTGATGTGGTCAGGTGTAAATTCAGTCCCTGAGGCTCAGGGCGCAGCCCTTCCCTGAACCCCCATGCCGAACAGTATATTACTGTTTGTCAGTCAATACAGAAATCTGGTATATACCACTTTGCTATAGTTGGAGGAAGAATGTAATTAGGAAATAGGGCAATATGATTTTGGGTATGGTTTGTGAAAGAGGATTACAGGTCAACCTCTTTAACTACTGTGGATTTGGTATAAAATATGCTAGAATTAAACAATATTGGGGGGACCACCAAGGAGCACCTGGTGAGATGTCTGCTTTCCTTTTTGCCGAAAGTGTCCTCTGTGCATCTAATACTAAATGTGACCATAATTAAGAGCCTGCTTGTTCCTGGTTATATTATAAATGCCTTGGGGATCACCACATCAATGCCTACAAAGCCAGTAACGGTGAGCATGCCCGCTATTATATGTGCAATCCAACCCATTCTGGATATGGACAATGATTTAGGAATTTGTGCACTGCTATTAATCATTCGTATGAGACCGCCATTCCATGCTGACACTGCACTCTCATTCCCAGATCAACCACAGAGCTCCGCCACCGCTGCTGCGCCCATCACAACATCCTAGCTCCTGTGGAACACACAACCATTTTGCAAACCCTTAGGCCGGTGGCCATCTTAGAGACTCTGTGGTTATTCTGACCTACTCATAGCGGTTGTGGGATGAATACAGACATCTCACCTCAATGCGATTTTGCTTTGACAAACTAAATCTGTATTGCTGCTCCAGCTATGTTATTACTGCTCTTGTCAAGAGAGATTAATATGTATGAATACAGATGTGGTGCACCGAGCCCAGTTAGCTACGTTGGTGGGTCTCTGACAGATATCTCACTTTACTGTGTCTGGTACTGTATCTTCAAAGGAGCTGTCCAGTTGTGAGACATTCACTTTGTTGAACCCTGAGCAAAAAGATTTTTGTAACATAAATATTACAACATTTTGTGTGTTAAATGTCTCTGTGATAGTGATCCAGTATAGAACCCTTCTGATTAAGTAGTTTTAACTGGGTTCTGTGTTCTTTCAATGTGTCTCAATAAGCACCAAAACAGGATAATTTGACTCATTACAAGGCTGGTGGTGTGGAACAAAAAACACCTTTCCCACACTGCCAAATTATAATTTCTGGCAGATTTTCCACTGGTGGTATTACCATATGGTAAATTTGATGATTTTCAGAAGAAAAGTTGTGGATTTACCACCAGACCTTTTCTGGAGGTAAATCATCCACTTTATGACAGAAAATCGGTGGTCTTGCCCACGGGAAAACGGCCAGCAGTAAATCCACCAAAAATCCCCAAAGAGTCCCATGGACTCCAGAAATGTAGAATGAACTCCAATTGCAATCCTGTGGCAACTACATGGGACCAAGTGGCAGTAATGGTGCTTCCGTTTGGCGGTATTTCACATATTTGCTGCTGAAAAATCACCAAACATCCAATGCGGCTCACTGTCTTTAAATTGCAAGACAGACATACCCATTTGGACAGCTTTCAGATGCTGGGTGAGGCTTTGGCTGTTTATGTACAGAGCTCCCAAGTTAAACATGTCAGCCTTGCTTGTTGACCTCTCCTGAAAACTACTTGTTTGTGTGAGCGTCCACACTGGAGCAGATATTTGGGCCTCAGGACAAAATGCCACTCTGTCAAGGAAAACTTTGATGGAGCACTGCTCCCTACCATTTGGCGTCATCGATTCATAGGTGAACTTGAATATCCTAGAGTGCACCAATTCACCATAAGGAGATTAAGCTGGTGTGAAGGGACATGAAGGCATTAATATTTTTCCAACAAAATACAAAATTGTACAGCATAAGAGGGGGGTTCCATTAAAGGGGAATAGAATACAAATAAGGCGGAAAGGGAAGAAGGATTAGCAGAGTCCAACATATGAATATTTAAACCCGCTCTCATACCACCATACAGCTCCTGGGTGTGTCTACCCTCATGCATAATTTTCACTCTCAGAGACAAGCAAACACTCTCAATACAGTCATCACAAAAGCATCCTGGTAGATGTTCAAACCTTCAGAATGTATTATTTGCCCTCTATGAAGACACAGTAAACTGCATACTTCATAAGGAATATTTAGTAGGGCAGGAACATCTCTGAATATCAGCAAGCTCTGGCACCTGGTAATCATACGACCAATGACCATTTCTGCTGAATCAAGGACTACAATCCAGAAATACACTTCATGCGCACAAGCCTAACACATTTTTGAGGCATTCCATTCTCTCAGATTCAAACCATTCTCATCCGATCCCAATGCAGGTGCTGGATGATTTTTGCTCGGTGAACCTAATACTTAAACCCACCCTAACGTTCTTCATCTTGGAACATTAGGCAGACCAGACATTTCCTTTTATATGGGTATGATACTATTCTTACCAACGCAATATGTCTTTGCAATTGGATACTTCAGCCACAAGCTCCTTACTTAACAGACTGTATATGCCGAAAGGGCAAGGCAAGGAGGGAGACAGCAAAAAGACACTTAGAGAGGGAAGGTCATGATAGGTCACATGCAGCACTCTTACTTGTTTACCAATAGTTCAAGGGGTCCATGCTGCTTTAACAGGTAGAGAAGTCTGTTTTAAAAAAAATATGGAATCAAATGACAACAATGAAATACCAACAGCGTAATGAGTACATGTTTGGCCTCATTCTGAGATTGATGGTAACTCAGTGGTTATTCCTCAGAACCACCATCAACATAGGTTACTGATATCACCACTTGGTCCTTTGGGTTTATTATGGGATTACAAGTAGTTATAAGTTCGTGTTGGTGCCCATTTTTTTTAAGTCCACATCACTCCATAATTCAGCCAATTACTGGCATTAAAGCACAGGATTTACCTCCAGCATGCAGGAGGTAAATCTTCAACTACAACGGCAAACTCAGGATTGAGTGGAGTGGTAAACAGGGCAGTAATTCAGTTACCACCAAAAATATGGCAGTAGCCGGATTACCACCACGTTTTTATTGCTCCGCCAAACTTTCTCTTGATCTATTACCGTATCGTTCTAATGATCCAAGGTTACTGATATGCTTACTTGTTTTAGAAATGTTGTTGTATGTTAGCATTGCTTGACAGCTGGTGCACTCTTGTAGGGACTTTTTTTCACTTGAGTTGCCCTTCTTTTCAACAATTCAGTCCCCACAAGGATTCCCCTTCAAGATGGGCTCCATTGCAGAACCCATCCACTTGAGTTGATGCTTTGCAGGTGAGTGTTGTGATTAACTTTGCATTCATCTGGTGCAAGTGACTAGAATCTTGAGATGGAATGCAGGGCTTAGAATGTTTATCTATGAGTGAGTTCCAGGTTTGTTAGTTGCAAGGATGTAAGCCCTGAGAGAGGATGCCGGTGGGTGTCCTATGTCCCCTTTTACTTACCTGACTCCAAGAACTGTATTTGGTGCGCCTAAACTTAAGTAAATAAGTTAACAGTTCACTGGAGTGTCAGAGTCATTTGTGGCCAAACCCTGAAATGTGTTGCATGTGTGAAAAGGTGCAATGGTTGAGGTGAACCGTTGAGCGGACTACTGTCCATTACATGTGTTGCATGTGTAAAAAGGTGCAATGGTTGAGGTGAACCGTTGAGCGGACTACTGTCCATACATAGGCGGGTCTTCCGGCGGCAGAGGTTTTCGCGGAGGCCGAGGTCGAGGTGGCGATAGCTATGGTAGCAGTCGCTTTGAGTCCCGATGTTCTCTCCACAGGCTGACTACTGTCCATTACATGTGTTGCATGTGTAAAAAGGTGCAATGGTTGAGGTGAACCGTTGAGCGGACTACTGTCCATTACATGGGTTGCATGTGTAAAAAGGTGCAATGGTTGAGGTGAACCGTTGAGCGGACTACTGTCCATTACATGCGTTGCATGTGTGAAAAGGTGCAATGGTTATGGTGAACCGTTGAGCGGACTACTGTCCATTACATGTGTTGCATGTGTAAAAAGGTGCAATGGTTGAGGTGAACCGTTGAGCGGACTACTGTCCATTACATGTGTTGCATGTGTAAAAAGGTGCAATGGTTGAGGTGAACCGTTGAGCGGACTACTGTCCATTACATGTGTTGCATGTGTAAAAAGGTGCAATGGTTGTGGTGAACCATTGAGCGGACTACTGTCCATTACACTGTCTGTATAAAAAGGGAAATGTTGTTCCTAGACTTTGGTGCCATTGTTTTGGCATATGTTGGTAGACATGTATGCGGTGATGTGTGAGTGAAATAAGATATTAAGGTTTTGAGTGTTTATTAAATCTTCATTAGAGTTTTCAAGTTGATAACAGTGTTCATCATTAGCTGTTCTATGTAGGCATATTAATATGTTCTCTCCACAGGTGGACTTTTAATTTTAATCCACAGATGGACATTGATGTTAATGTTAATAGATTTTGAAGTGGTGACAGGGTCTAAACCTTTTGGAGTTGGTTGTGGTAATATATGAAATGCTTTGAATAATCTTTTGTTTTTCAGGTGGGACTTTACTGGACAAATCTTTTGATGAAATATTGATCTTGCCACCGATACTTTACTGTTCTTGTTGTTGTCCCTATAGGGGAAAGATGTGTTGTGATTAACTTTGCATTCATCTGGTGCAAGTGACTAGAATCTTGAGATGGAATGCAGGGCTTAGAATGTTTATCTATGAGTGAGTTCCAGGTTTGTTAGTTGCAAGGATGTAAGCCCTGAGAGAGGATGCCGGTGGGTGTCCTATGTCCCCTTTTACTTACCTGACTCTAAGAACTGTATTTGGTGTACCTAAACTTAAGTAAATAAGTTAACAGTTCACTGGAGTGTCAGAGTCATTTGTGGCCAAACCTTGAACTCAACAGTGAGCTCTACATTTTTGGAGAATACTCATCATCTTCTGCCTCCCACACTACCATAATGAACATTGCCATGGGGTGTGGTCAGCAAGGCAGACTGCCAGGCCCTGAACATTCAGCGCTAGGTTAGAGGGACACACACTTTTTGCTACACCAGCATGCTTGCTTGGCCAAGAACTTCATTTCAACAGTTTGCATGGTGTGAACAGTAGCAGAAGCACAGCCCCTTCAGATATTCACACCCATAAATTCGGATGAGAGCCTTATTTGCATATCACAGCTAGGTATGCTGCTCAGCCAATTAATGCAGCTACTGCAACGATCTGTGGTTGACCTCCCTTTTTAAAGACTCCTTCTGGTCCCCTTCCAATTAGTCACAGTTAAAGTTCCAATTAGGGGCATCATTGCCACATCTGGCACACAGGGTGTTCCACATCATAATACAAATGCTATAAATAGTGGTCCACACAGCTCTGCTTTCCTTTTGGTGGTTGACTCTCCGCCCCATTTCAGAAGGACAGAAAAATTACGAACAGCTGTTCAGTGGAAGACCCTCCACATGTCACATTGCAGCTGCCTGCAAATCCACATTTGATGGAATACTTCCTGTCTACATGAAATCAGTAATAGGCGGGTGTTGGAGTTTTGTTAATACAAGTCTGAGCCTAAGTACCTGAAACAACTGGACTGGACAGTAATGTCCCCAAGATCCAATGAGCCCTGTCTTTCTTTGATTTATTTTGTTTATTGGTTAAAAAACATATTTCAACCTTAACAATATACAAACACACAAACATGATTAATACAATTCATACATTTGTACAAGATTAAATACCATTAAAACTAAATCAGATACAATTAAAAAGATACTGATCATTCAACATTCCCTCAGGAGATAAATCATCAAGATTTAAACAATCAAGAAAGCCTACTACTGCCAAATCAACTGAGGTGGCTTAACACCCAAGACACCTGAGTTCACATTCCACAAAGCTTGTAAAGCATTTAAGCTTACTAAAATAATGCAGGTGGACAGATAACAACTCTGGGCAATACAACAATAAATGGTTTAGGGTCTCAGGCTCATGCAGATTTGTATACTATTTACACTCTGTGTGATGAAGGCTTAACATGTTATGTCTCACCCAGACCTCACTGGTGGGATGTAGATTCCATCTAAATCACATAAAAATGTTGCCAGCCTTAGAAGTAGGACAAATAGCTAAATATGGTTCTAAAAGTCCCAGTCACTTATGTACATGCCTAAGATGTGTAAGAGATGTATAACTATGAAAACTTTCAATAGTACTACACCAGTCATGTTCATAAAGTGCAAATTTAGCCTTTGCAGGAGTTCTTATTCTGTTCAAGCAGCAGTTTCTCACAGTAAACACAGAACACATTAACCACATTTTAATTCTTTGATCTGATGGTATGTTCAAGATCCTCGTACATTGTCTTCCCCGGCGGATTTAGTAAACGGGATTGTAACTCTAGGTATCTTCATTTTGCTCTAGCAAGAATGGAATTAAGTCCTATTTCATAACGAATGGCGACAGTTGCCACAGCGTTTGGGATGTTCAGGACCTTGTGCCAGATTAAACTTTTCAATTTGGGCAGAATGTCTAAAGCCCAATGCTGCACAATCTCTATTCCATAAAGTAAGGTTGGGATTCACTTGCTCTCATAATACATCTGCAAAGGCTTCATTGAAAATGTACAGTACTTGCAAAATATGCAGCTCATTTGAGATGACAAAGCCAATGCCTTTCTTGATAAAAATTCAAATACAAACTGATTCCCAGGTCTACGCACTGGATAGAAAGTAACCCAAAAACCGCACAAAAAAATTATCCAGAAAGTCAAATTATCATTGGACCTCTTTCCAAGGGAAAGCAAGGTTTATTACATACGAAAAGGTCTCAGGCGGTTCTGTAGAACTGAACTAACATGGAGCTCTCTGATGTTTTCAGAGGGTTACATCTTTTATATGCTGATAAGCCATCAATACTAACCTAATAATGTGACAACATAATCCCTCCACCCTTATTGGCTACCACCTATATAAAATGCTAATATCCTCTTATAATTTGATAGTTTGAATCCCCCTACATCATCACTTGCAAATCCAGGTACATGATTTGTGGCTTCTCCTTTCTGATATATTCATAAATCGTGATGCGCACCCCTCCGTTCCAGACACAAACAAAGTAATCTGGCGAGACCAACTCCGCTTTAATAAGACAAATGGTTTTCTCATTATACCAGACGCACAGCGCACACATGCTGCAAGCCCAACCTTGTGCTTAATTTATTGGCATCACCTATGCTCTTCCCATCCCAAATCATAGAATGTTCCAGGCATGGCTCCCCCTTCTCTCCTTCGAACCCCAAGTGCACGGAATTGACATGACTAGGTCACTGCTCTTGAGTCTGAATTGCAGGGATGTATTTGTGTTTGGCTGTGTGACATCTTGTCATTCATATGGGATGATCGTTCATTTGCGAGGGAAGTAGTGCTCTAAATCATCACCTTGCCCATTGTCATCACAAAACCTTATACCCTGTTAGCATTAATTTGTCTCACAACTCTCCCCACAGCTCACATTACATTCCCACCATATTCAGGCTCTGTAATGGGATACAATTTGTGGTTATCTGCACACTCTGGGTGGCTTTGACCTCAGCTTCTCTCCTGGGGAATGGAAATGGCATTTGTGTTTGCAGCTGAGCTACATAGAGCCACGGCTTCACACCAAAGCCTGCATTCTGTTCTGTTCACAGTGTACTAGGCCTTAGCTTCCAATATGGTGATACTTCTGCCACGTTAACACGCTGAGCAGTACTGTTCTGACTCCATCTTTCACCTGCTTTAACTCTTTCTGTACCTCACTACCTTTCATAACTACAAATACATAAACTAAAGACCCGGGCCTGTTATACTGCCCTACCTATAACCTCTGCAACCTCAGCAGTAGTACATTTGTTGATTGCTCTTTCCATATTGCTTTATGTAAACATCTAATATGTGTCAAACCTAACTAAAAACAATACACGTGCCTTCTGCAGTGCAACCCTCTGTCTATTCCCACAATATATTGTCCTAATAATCTTTTCTCAATCTGAGACGTTTTGCCTGGCTGGGACGTTGTACGTGTATCCCAACACCACTGGGAAACCTAAATACATCAAATTCTCTCCTGACTCTAAGTAGTCATTATTCAGTGTTCATCATTGAGAGATCATCTGTTTACATGTCCTAAACTGCAGGACTTTGGTTTTCCCTGTTTTAACGTTCAGCTTCTTAATCAAAGCATAATTCGAGAAAAAATTAAGCAAACGCTGTAAGCTGACTGGGGTACGATCTATCAAGAGAAAGTCATCAGCAGAGGTAAGCCAAGTTAATCTACAAAATCCCACCTTTGATGGGGCAAACGTAACCTTCTCCATTGCATCCACAAAGTTGGATACATATAGGTTAAAGAGACAGTTGGCCAATATACACCCTTTTCTCAACCCAGTACTAGTATGTATTTTCCTGGACAGGGAGCCCCCTTGATCCATACGTACCTGGATGTTCGAATCCTCATGGAGGCTGATAATCAACTTCAAAAGGCCCCATTGAATACCGCAGGCAGACAATGGTGTCAAAAGGCAATGTTAAATCCATTGAGACAATATACACAATTCACATTTTTTATTACAAACCTGAAGCTGCAAGCACCGCAGGACAATTCAGTTTTAGTTGGTAATATGCTATTTCCTTAACCCAGTTTGAGTTTTATTTTTATATCTTCCTACAATCTGGGCACATCTTTCCAGATTTTAGAGTAAGATAGATGTAAATACCTTGCTATAGGCATCCAATAAATTAATGGGGCAGTAGGTTTTAGGGTTAGTTTTATCTCCCCTTTGGGACAGTGTATGATGTACGCCAGGTTTTAGGGAACTCTCCTTGTTTAACTATCTCCTTAAACAAGATAGTCAGAATGGTCACCCACAACTATGGGTTGCCTTTAAACAACCGATTTGATAATTGGTTAGGTGCGAGGGGCCCTAGAATTACTATCTTTGGTGATCAACTCTTGAATCAAAATTAAGAAAGCGGTCATCAGAAGCCACAACTGAGTTCATATACTTGAAAGGTGATTCATTCTCAGATGAATAAAGGGATTCGAAATGAGTAACCCAGACCGATTATGCCACTGCATTAGTCTGTAAATCTGCCTGACAGATATTGTCTGAATTACTGCTTCTCCAGAACTGTCACTTTTAGGTGAATCAAGCATAACCTCAGAGTCTTTCTGGGCAAGCCTTTACATCAATGTTACCTGTTTTTTCTTCTGTGCTAAAGTTAATTTAACCTCTGATATTAAATAATGATGCTTTATTCCCCTAACAGCTGAACTCAGCTCTCTCTTATAGCTATTGACTGATCGAAAATATGGGTATATTTACGAATCCCAGTAGAAGCAATAGATGCCATATTATTTCTAACAAAAACCTCCTTAACTTTCTGCTCTATAAAACCCTTGCAGTTGTTAAGATTAAAGGTATAAGGTATATTGCCCCTAGCTATCTCAACCAAACTCTCATCCATAAAGCATCAACCAGAACACTTAGATCTAGCACAGACACGCACCTACTCATCCCCCACTTCAAGAACTCTAGAACAGGCAGTCCCAGTTTTTCAGTAGCAGCTCCCAGAAATTGGAATTCAATCCCATACAACATATGTAATGAGCCCTCCCTTAACAAATTTAAGAAACCCCTCAAAACGTGGCTCTTCAATAAATTCTAACATAACGACAGTAACACAGCTAGACACCAGTTGGACACTGACCCAGCCCTGACACCCATACCTTACCACTTCCCCACAGACACACCCATGCCCTCACACTAACTTGACACTCCCACTCTACAAACATTACTACTTTGTAAATAATACATTGTGTAACTGTGAAGACTGAAAGACTGTACATTTCTATTACATGTATCTTTAAGACTGTACGCTTGCTTGAAATGCATTCCTTTACCACTGTTTAAGCTACATAACGATGTATATTTATCTAATGTAACAAGAATGCAACAGTGTTGTGAAGCTAGTTAACGATGTACTTGGGTTTTAAATAACAAGACCGTACCACTGTAATTCTATCAATATGCTACAACTAAGACTAAGTATACCTGTAAACTTATGCTGCGATACCCCAGGGTTTGGGCGTACAAATAAATAAAAAAACAAATACATAAATAAATAAATACATAAATAAATAAATATGTATGTTACATTCATACAGAGTCTCATGCAATATTGCATCCACGTTTACATTGAAATTACTAACACTATTACTATTCCAACAAACCCTAGTTTGAATGTTAGAAAAATACTATTTCTGTAAGAGACGTTTTAAAGGGAACAACAATATCAAGATGTATTTGAAATGGGGCTTTTATGTTCTCTGAGCCTGTTTAAGGTTCACCTCATTCTGTCAGATTTAGCGATGGGAAAGTATTTGTCAAATCACACGCTGTGAAATGTTCTTGATTTTTCAATTTTCTTCCGTGTGTGTGTGTGTTTCCTTTTTGGCAAATGTGTACAGGGCTGTGTGTTTTTTTTTTTTTATTTATTAGTTCAATTCTCGTTTGACCCTACTGCCTCCAACACCTTAAAACCCACTGACAATCAAATCTAATGATGGACAATGTCCCATAAGCTATTGGAAAGTTGCCAGTTGTTGATGGTACCTTTGGGAAGTCATTTGCTCATGTGCTTTCATATCATTTGTCTTACCTAATAAATATAAACGTCTTCAATACGTTCAGCCCCGGCTAGTGATTTTGAATGTGGCAGTGTTCTATCACTGTGCAAGAGAGACTACTTAAACTGGGATAATTAAAGTCCTCTTTTGGTCCCCAGTTGCCTAACATTATATGTCAGTATGCACTACTACCGCACTTAAATATCATTTTTCCTATGGAATTGATGCAAGCTACACAATGATTACAGTGCTTCTTGTGGCATAGTAATTTAGTTCAATATGTTGGTTTAATTTGCAGACTGGTGGATAGATTGACTGTGTTGAGATTAATATTGGCATGCAAAATCTTTAGAACCTGTGATGTTCTTTTGTTTTGGAGTGCTGATAGTAACGCAAATGATTGCATTCCCCACATTTGTGGACTTCAAATGTGTGTTGTTCTTTTCAAGTATTCGGAGTAACTTCAACGTTGGCTTGACCATTGTAAAATACACATGCCCATGCAATGTTTGTGACCACGTTTGTGCTGATTGATATGCCATTGTATGGTCGTTTTGGGTTTCTTAGTGTTGGCTCTAAAATGTATTTAAAAGCGAGACTATCCAGTTTGGGGTACTAGGCTGTGTTATTCTCGTTGCCCAAGTTCCATCATGTGTATGGATGCATGTTAGATTTGTTACCATATATGGCATCATGAGATATTCATGGCAGGGGCCACGTATGGGTGTTTTACAATGGTGTTAGTAAGCTCTGCAACGTTCAATAACACTAACTGGTAACTTTATTGAGTTGTGTTGCACCAGAACAGCCATTTTATAAAGATCTTTCGTTGAATTTGAAAGTTTGTTTAAAGATTACCTCAACCATATCTTCCTTCCAACAAATATTTGTTTGCAGATGATTGGTCAAGAAAACCACAAAACATCTATTTAAAATGTATGGCAGAAATGTGTTCTCTACTGTACTTCTGCCATTTTATGGGATACAAACTGAGGGCTTTAGTATGGTGAACGTTTTCTTCTAAAAGTAGAAACACTACGTATGCAATAGGTACCTAAATCCTGACGTGCATATTCATGTATGCCATTGATAAGGGGAAACGGCATACGCCAAAACTCGCAAATGTATGCAGCATCCAGTAAAAAAAAAATCCTTATAAGTGACTAATGATGTAGGGAAACTAACAAACCCAGGCAATGCAGTCATGGTAATCCGAATCTGTACCATTGTCAGGCACATGTTATGGGACCTTTCAGAATGAAGTCCCCCAGATGGGCAGTGTTCTTTTCCACTGCTTTTGTGTAGCTCTTCTTCTCCGCCAATTATTCATACATCGTTGTGTGTGGCATATTGGAATGTATTCAGCAGTAAGTTGTAAGGGGATGGGAAGGTGTTTCTACGTGCCCCTTTATAGGAACTCTGCAATCACCCAATTGTATTTCAATCTTAACCACCACCAACTGCTATAAGGTGTTGCCAGGCAACAGCGTGTCAGGATATTTTTCTTCCCCCTCCTCCCTAGAGCAGCCATCAGGGGTCCTTTGTGTTTGTGTTGCTTTACAAATACAAATGAAAACCTGCCCAGAAGTTGTAAAACCGTGCCTTCAATGTGACCTTCCCAAAGAATGCTGTTGATAGATTGGGGTCTTGCCTAACCACTGCTTAACAACACACTCCGTGAGTATAAAAGATGTAGCGCACCTTGAGCTCCCCTAACCCCATCCAGCACATCAGAGGCACTGCCCAAATGTGTGCACATAGTTACAGGATTAGGGCCATCAAAGGCACGTCGGGCTTGCTTTACATCCCCTGTAAGGTGTTAATGCCATTAAGGTGAACACTTGATAGTATGGCAGCACTTTAAATAGAAAAAAGTTAATAATTTGCATTGTAGAGCATCTGTTGATATGACCATTATCATTATGGCACTTAAACATTAGAGAGAGAGTTGAACAGGCACCATTGCTGCAGTTTCAAGTATGTGCACACTATTTGCCAAGACTATTTGCCAAGACCTGATCTGTTGATAGCCCCTGGCTCTATATAGAGGCAAATACATTCTACTATAAGCATACCATGCCACGCAAATTGCTCAAGTTCATTGCTAGGAAAAGGTTTTATCCACTTGCAAAGCAAAGTTCCTGTGCTGTACAATGTGTCTCATAGAATGCTGCTCATTTACTAGAAACTAGTATAGGCTGTATTATTAGAAACCAGTACATACTATAGAGGTCTCAGAAACGTTTGGCAGGGGGTTACAGTACTGTATGTATGTTTCCATTAGCCAGGGTGAAGCCAATCTATTTTCTGTTTATCAGACAATTGGCACCTAACCTCCAAGTGTTCCCCATGCTTTAGCCTCATTTCTTCTCAGTCACTGTGTCATCTTGCAGTCATGGCTGTGGTTTTGCTCTGTCCATGGTTCATGTATGTCAGCATCTCCTCAGAAATAAAATAGTAATTTTTGACAGCATCGTATAAGAAAATGTCTTTGGATCCCAAACATGGCTGCAGTTTCCACATCATCTGCTGTCATTGCGGTGGTTTAGCTCTGTCCATGGATCCTATGTATGTCAGCGTCTCATATAATATAAAAGGATGTCAATTTTGAAACCTCATAAAAGAACATGTCTTTAAGGAGGTTTTTTTACACTAAACTAATGGATGACAACAACATGGGGGCAAGTATCAGAAGCAAAAATGGCCTGCCCAAAAACACTGTGAAACGGAAGAAAATGGAGGAGAACACAGACATTGGCCCTCATTACGACCCTGGCGGAAATCAACCGACCGGACCGCCATAGCGTAAATAGCGTTTCCGCCATTGCACGACGGAGCAAAGTGCGGCTCATTCCGACCCATCGGGCACGAGCACCACGCCATGGCGGAAGTGCAAAGTCCGCGATGGTGGAAATGACCCCAAAACGGCCCACACCGCCGCCGTACGGCGCCCTAGGTGCAATACCGCCACCCATCTTAGCGGTCACCGCAGTGAGCGCCAACCGGAAAGTACGGTGACCGGAAATATACGGAAACGGAAGTAAAAGCATGGTCCCGGAACGGGAAACATCACGCCGTACACCTATAAAACCACAATTTCCACACAACCATTAAAAATACTACCCTGAGACACATCCCAACCCGTCATCCACCCTAGTGAAACCAAGAAAAATGGGAAAAGTAGCGAAGAAAGCGTGCGACCGCAAGCGGCAGGTCCACTTCTCCCGTGAGGAACTCACCGTGCTCACAGAGACCCTCCAGGAGAATGCTGCCGCCGTCTTCTCCACGCAAATGACCAGGACGGCACTTGCGAACAAGAAGGCCATATGGGCCCTGGTGGCACAGCGGGTAAGTGCGGTGGGGACCGCACCCCGCAACCCACAGCAATGCAGAAAGCGATGGGACGACCTGCGGATACGCGTCCGTAGCATACTTTCTGCCAACCGCAACATTGCCACAGCTACCGGGGGAGGATCGGAATCACCCATCAAGTTGACCCCCTGGGAAGAAATCTGTGCCTCCACCATTGGAATGGAGAGCATAGAGGGAGTCGGAGGGATGGAGAAAGGAGTGCAGACATCCGAAGAATCAGGTAGGTGTCCCAAATAAAACAATGCCAAAACCACAATGTCCAATCATGTGAAGTACCACGTGTCCACATAGTGCAACAGTAACACATGTCCAGGAGAACGTCCACATACATAGGCCTGATAGCACACTTTAAAACTCACATCAAATACATAAATAATTAAAAATCCTAAAAACACCCTCTACACGTGCAGCAGGCACACCCTAACTGCAGGCTGCAAAACAACTGCACCCTCACTCCACACACAAATGAAACCACCTCCAAGGCCCCGACCCAAATCACCCTCAGGTACCACCCCAATGCATGTGACACATTGCCATTCCAATTTCCACAGACCCATTAATAACGCTCGCCCTCCTTTACTCCACCACAGGGTCCGATCCAAACGACGAGCTCCAGGACACCCCTACCAGCACACCTGCAAAGAGGGCCAAGACCAACGGCCAAAGACCCTCCACCTCAGCTGCACGCATCAAGACACGGAAGCAGCACAAATCAAGTGGCAGCACAGAGGAGGGAACTCCAACAGGCACCCCAGCAGCCAGCATGCCCACAACAGCACCACCACAGGTCCCCCCAATGGATGCCACAGTAGGCACTGCTTCTGGTGGCAGCAGCACCATAGGTGTCACAGCATTAATGGCAGCATGCTCCGACACAGAAAACGGGGATGTCGAAGTTAGATCCATCCATGACCTGTCTCAATCCCCCTGTCTGTTCCATCCCGTACACCATGAGGATACCACGCAGGGGCACCCACAAGACGACGACTGGCCATCCCCCACAAGCCCTGTGGCAAGGCAACATGAGGTGACCAGCCACTCTCTGACACCACCGCAAATGGCCATGGCCCAGCAGAGGCAACAGTCCCTCGACCAGGTAATCGTGCAACAGCAGCAACTGGCCACGCTCCTCAAGGACCATGCCGATGAATGTGGGGGCACTAAGGCAGACATAGAAACATCAACTGAGACACTTAGGGCAGAAATGGAGAGAAGTACAGAGACACTAAGGGCACAAATGGAGAGTAGCACCGAGAGCCTGAGAGTAGAAATGGAGAGAAGCACCGAGAGCCTGAGAGTACAAATGGAGAGAAGCACCGAGAGCCTGAGGGGGGAACTGCATGCGACGTCCAAAGACGTATGTGCCGAACTTGCCGCAGTGCGCCGTGTGCTCACTGAGCTCTCACAAACCCTTAGGGACATGCATGGACGTGAGCAGGCAGAGACATCATCCGTTGCAAGTTCCGTCCAGGGCAGCCCCCAACGTAGATCTGGGAGGAACCTGCGCTCCACAGGCAGGGGTGCCCCTGATACCCGGAGAGGGGGCTTGCAATAGCGACTGCCCACTGACAATGAGCATCTTTGGACACTGGTGTTCGGGGGGGAGGTAGGAGGGTGGAGGGGGTGTGTTGGGCTCACTTGGGTGGCGGGTCGATAGGGTGTTTAACATGATATCACATATGCCATAAACAATGCACGATCATCCAATGAGATGTGTGGACATTGATCTTTGTGTACGAGGCCATTATAGGTGTACAGTCCATATTGTGCATGTTCCAGACACACACAGTGCCACGAGTCCCGTGTCCATGTATCAGCCACCAGGCGTGAGTGCTAGAAGCATGCATCTATGAGATGCTGACGAATGTCACGGCCCTCCTGTGCCTCGCAGACTCCTTGAGGTGCTGCCACATCCCCACCCTCATCATGACCATCTTCAGGTGCTTGCAGTTCTGCGTCAGGGGGCATGAGCACATTTCTACATACGCACATGTTGTGGAGCATGACACATGCCATGACCATCTTTGCAACCTTCTCATGGCGGTACAGGAGTGCCCCGCCAGACCTGCTGAGGCAGCGGAAACGAGTCTTCAGTAGGCCGAATGCCTGTTCTATGACTACACGGGTACGTGAGTGGGCATGGTTGTAGTCCTCCTCATGCTGGTCCCGTGGGTTCCGGACTGGTGTGAGGAGCCATTTCTTCAGTGGATACCCGGCATCACCTGTATGTGGACAATAAAGGAATTTTGAGGAATGCCATTGCTACGTACGCACCCCCCCCCCTCCTGCCAGGTCATTGCCGCATCACATACCCCACATCATCATGCATAAAATGAGACTCACCGAGTAGCCAGGATCTGTTCCCTGCGTGTCGCTCCATGTAGCGTGGTATTGTAGAGTTCCTCAAGACCATAGAATCATGGGTTGATCCAGGGAATCGGGCACAACAATGTGTAATGATCCTGTTGGAGTCACACACCATTTGTACATTCAGAGAATGAAATTGTTTTCGGTTGCGGTACTGGGCCTCCATGGCATGTGGGACGACCAATTCCACATGGGTGCAGTCGATGGCACCAATGCAACCCGGTATGCCGGCAAGTGCATGGAATCCCACTTTTGTGTTGGTAATTTCCTGCTCCGAGCGTGGTAGAGAGATGTAGTCGTCTGCGTGCTGCAGGAGGGCATCGAGCACTTGCAATAGTGTCCGTGAGAACAGTGGCTGTGATATGCCATGCAACTGTCCGACTGTGTGCTGGTAGGTGCCTGTGGCCAGGAAGTGGAGTACAGACACCACCTTCAGTAGGGGCGGGATGGCGGTTGGGCTATCTATCATGCTGACAAGGTCAGCCTGTGTCATGTCCACAATGGCGGTTATGGTGTCCCGGTCCAAACGGTAGAGGGTGTGGATCTGCTCATCAGTGAGGTTGAACGGATGTGCTCGGAGGCGTGGGATTGCGGGCTGCCTGCGTGGTGGTAGTGGCTGTGCTGGCGGCCCTTGCTGGCCCTGCCTAGCCCTCCTCCTCCTCCTGCGTCTCCTCCGTGCGGCCGGTTGTAGTTGGTGTTCGTCTTCTTCTTGAAGTTGGAGTACTTGCAGTGCTATCAGGTCCCCCAGGGCCAACATAGCTAGTCCTGCCGGTAGCATTTCGGAGTGGGTGTGGTTGGGGGAGGAGGCTGGGTGTGCAATTTATGTGTTTTTAGGCTGTATGGCCTCCACCTGTGGTGATTCATTCCACCTGTGCAAGCTGCTCTCCCCTTTGGGCGAGCACGTCCCGCACACAACGCTGCAATTCGACGAATGGCATCTTGCTATTACAATCATGTATTTGTACCCGATGGCAGTGTAACATTGGTTGATATGTTCATTCTGCTATGGTCCCATTGTTTCACATACTATCTTTGCAGTCGCGAACAGACTTGTGAAGGGTCAGTGGAACGTAGTACTCGAGTAACGGTGGACCCTCATGCAACACTGTACCGAGGTTCACCGACGGGCGGGGCGTCCCATTTGTGAGTGAAGGCAGTTGCCATTTTCACACACAGCCGCACTAGATGGATTAATTTGTGATTTCAAGCGGCCACAGATGCCTTTTCGACGTGATGTTGCAAATGAGGAATTCGAAGGGCGGCGCTTTCGGTTTTCAGCTAGCGGCGAGGAGATGCCCACAGGTCTGACTGCAAATATAACGTTCTATTGTTCAATGTCCTTGGGACAGGGGCCATGGCGAGGATGCAATGATTGATATGAATAGTTTGGGATGCGCAATAGCGAAGTGGGCGATGAGGCCGGACGTTCCCAAATACATGTTACTTCACAACACTGGAATTACGGGCTGGGGCACAGTGGATTTTGCAGGCTGCATAACGCACAGACTCAATGGAAATTTCACATGTTATGTGAGTATGGAAACAGGCGTTTTCATTACGGGATGAGGGAATGATGTATGGATGCATGGACAGATGATTTGATACAGAGTTTGCCATGTACAGGGCTTCTTGGAATCTATCCACCTCCCCTGCGCTATGTGATGCAGGGCTGCCATAGTGGGACCATCGTCTATCTGGCCTTGTTGAGCCCTGCCTGTCTCGACGCGCCTTCAGACACTTGTGTCTATGCACGTTACCAATCCCATCTGATGGATTCTGTTTTAACAGACGCATGCACAGGTACACTCGTTTGTGATAGTGTTTTCACCTTGATATAGATAGTTATGATTCGCAAGTGGTTTTTGGGTGGTGATGATCCTTTGGAGTGGGCTAGCATGCATATGGCTGTGGATTTGGTGTGATCATTGAAGTGAGTAATTCAAATGAAGTTCTGATGGCCATACTATTCTTTTTCATTTCATTTGGGTGACAGGTATCTCCTCCCCTTTTGCCACTGCCATCTGTATGCCACTCCTGCAGATGGATTTTACTCCCGACACCTGCTGCTTCGTGTTAATCAGTGGAGCAGCATTACGATCTTATGGGACGATCGCCAATGGGCCACATGCCCTTACGCAGTACTAGTGGCTAGGAGCAACATTTCGGCCTTTCAGCTGGACTAGTGCCTCCCTATTGGGACGGCCCTGCGGTTCTAGGCGCTTCCATGTTGCCTTTTCGTACGAGAATGTAGCCCCTGTGTACCATGAAGGAACAGGGCGTCACACAAGAAGTAGCTGGTCATTTATTGCGGATGCAGCCCACAATGGTGAAATGTATTTTGGAGTTCATGGCCTAATGGCTGTATGGGCTTGGTGAATTTGTTGTGCATTAAATTTCTATTCTGATATGAACCGTGTAGCGTTCTTCTTTGCGAGTGATGTGGCATATTCCTATTTGGGGAGCGATGTATTGTGAGGAGATCTGCATTGGGTTCCAGCTTCGGAGTATAGTTGCGTGGTACTGTGCTGGGCGCGTTTGCCTACGAAGCCCAGTGAGGTCAGGGATAAGGGCTGCCAATATGACTGTTTTGATGATGTCATGCTCAGGGGCGGGGGATTAGCTTTTGTGTAACAGATGCCGGTCAGCCAGTTGGATTGGTGGAATGATGTGATTATCGGAATATGGCTGGTCACAGGTGCCTGTGTTTGCGTGCGTTTCTTGGTGGGAGACTGAGGTCATGTCCATTTGTATAGCTTCTGTATTCGTGCCATCTGTGCCCTGCAGCTCCCATTGGCCCCTCTTCAGATTCATTTGTTCGTTGGCAGGCATGGATGACTAGTACATTTCACTGGTTGCATTGTGTGACTTCATTGCACCTACGGGGAGTTGTACAATGTGGCCAGGGAGCGGTGTACAGGCACTCAGTAGGGCCGTTTACGGTTGGTTCGCGATGCCGTACTTCTCACCATGGCGGAATGGTACTTTCCGCCGTGCTTGATGGCGTTAGGTGCATGTCCGCTAGGGTCAGAATTCGTGTACCGTTGCGCCATGGTGGTAATTACGGTTTGGCATGGCGCGCGCGCGCGTACTTGGTGCAGTTAGCGTTGGCGTTCACTACGGTGTCGCTAATGGCATCGTACTTTGCGGTGACGGGTCATGATCGCACCGAGCGCTATTCGATGGCGGTATTGCATTTCCGCCATCGTTTTTCGATTTCCGCCAGGGTCGTAATGAGGCCCATTATGTGGAAGACGCATCTGAATAAAGGATGGGCCATTTTGGGGTCCCACAGGAGAGCACAATACGTGCATGGCTACGGCCACCAATCATGCTCCTATATGCAGAGAATATTCAGTGAAGTGGCGTTTGTGCTTCCTCTGAAGCATTATGCATCTGTTGAAGGAGACTGTATAGAAGGAACATCGGTAACTGTCCGTGCAGATCAGGCAGTGGGGAGAGACACAGGGGTTCTAGTCGCGTCACCACATTTTATATACACTGTATCAATGAGACAGAACCAAGAATATGATAGATTCATTACTGATAATGGAATTAAACTATACGTCTGTTTCTGTCTCATACACCCCCATCCATCCACCACACATTCATCCAAACTTCAACTGCTTCACTGACGTTACAGTTACACTACAAACCAACATTCCCTCGTCTGAAAACCCCACTGGTTTATGGAAAGCAATGTATATATTCATGCATTTATTTACTGTGAAATTGCTGTTGATGTAATACATGTAAGTGCAACTATAAACATATGGTACAACTATGTGTGTTCTCTCTATGCCTGTAAGCATGAGTGCAGGGTGTCAAACCTGTGGAAAATCAAAAAGGGGCTCAGCACTTCACATTACGAATCATCTGTAGATATAATGCTGTGGAACGGCCTTCCCTAGATCCCTTCTTCCCTTCAATCATCCGTGTTAATTTGAGTGGCGAAATACAGTGCATTTCGGTAGTTTGCACTCTACGCAGACACACACTGATCCAAAGACCCCAAATCAAATGTTGCCGTACTCTTAAAACCATTATAAACTCAAGGACTGTGCATCTACCATTGATATACAGGCAGAATCAGACAAAATCTATAGAAATAAAGATGAAAATCAGAACCTGGCAGAGCCACCAAGCATTTTGAATGGGTGCATGCTGCAGAGTGATACATTGATACCTCTCACTACTCCGGTACACCCCACCCCCATTGTTGCTCAAATCTTCTGTAACAAGAAGGACCAGAATACACCTACTGTTTAAATTGAGCACTGTCGGTTCAAAGTGGCAGATTAAAGGTATCACTTCTCACAATGAGCATAGAAGAAGTGCTAAAGCTTCTCCCATCTGGAGTTATGCAAGTAACATTGAGCGGTGCACGCCATTGGCAGGTGTGAACATGCTACACCATAAGCAGTTCGATAGCGTATGACTACAAAATTAAAAACGCTACCTCAGTGTTCAGTATGTCATGTGGGCGCTCTATAAGTATGACATGGTGGACATGAGATGTCATGTGCTAATATCTCTATTGCAAGGGCAGGCATAATGTTTCCAAAAGGAAAAATATCAATGGTGAACTGCAAACAGGTAATGTAAGGATATTTGGCGTGTTACAGCACAGAGTACAGCACTACTGCACAGGTAGCATTTTTGTATGCAGCACCACTACATGGGTGTGGTGCATTGCTATATGTGTTGCCAGAGTAACATGGACATATAAGTCAAGACAGGCTATTCAGTCAAAAAACGATTTTTACATATAAGATGCAAATCCATTTTTACAGTTAAAAGCACACATCTGCACATTCAAAATGCACACTATTTTTCACCTGAAATGCCTATGTTTAAGGATGTTTAACAATGTATTTGCAAAAGATGCTTATGATTGTGGTTTAACTGATTTACATGTGGCCACACTACTAGAAGCGTGTAGCCGAAGTCCAGTGTTTGTACGCCAGTATAGACTACCGCTGGCATGTTTAGAATCATTGGCAGAGATTATTAAAAATTTGGAATCGCGGGGAATCATCAGGCCCATTCATAGCACATCCAATACACCTATTTTATGTGTGTTAAAACCAAATGGTCAATGGCGGCTATGTGCAGACTTGAGAGAGTTAAATAAAAGAGTACCAGTATCTAGATGGCCACTGCCATTCATTGATCAGGGCCTAGCTCAGGTACATGGTTCAAAAGTATTTACCACATTAGATCTCACCTCTGGATATTGGTGCGTGCCATTGGCAGAGGAGATACAGAATTTATTTTCCTTTACATTTGACAGGACTCAATACGCCTGGCTTAGAGCTCCGTTCGGGTACATCAATAGTGGGAGTGAATTTGGCATATTTTTGAGAAAGCCCATGCCGGATGCAGCGGAAAGAGGAACAATAGATTATGTGGACGATGTCTTGATAAAAAATGAAGGCCTGAAAAGCCATTTTTATGATATAAGACATGTGCTAGGCCAATTGCAGAAAGCAGGCGCCAAAGTATCTTTACAAAAAGCACAGTGGTGCAAGAAAAAAGTGAACTTTCTAGGGCATGAAGTGACTGAACATGGGCTAAATCCACAAAAGAAGAAAATAGAGGCCATGCAAAGATTAAAAGATCCTAAAAATGTGAAAGGAGTAAAAAGTTTATTAGGGATGACAGGCTATAACAGAAAGTTCATTGAAAATTATGCAGAAATCACTCAACCATTGACTAAACTGCTTAAACTGAATACTCCCTCGAAATGGGAAAAAGAGCAGTCTGATGCAGTGGCTAAATTAAAGGAATGTCTTGTAAAGGCACCATGTTTAGCATATCCCATAAAGGACAGGGATTTCTTTATAGAAATAGGTTTTTCTGAACATTGTATGTCAGCAGTGTTATCACAAAAACACGATTTGAATCACAAAACCATTGCCTATGCAAGTAAGGCATTTTCCCAAGTTGAAATGAAATTTAATGAATGTGAAAAGGCCCTATTAACCACTGTGTGGGCGCTACAACATTTCTGCCCCATTGTTCAGGGAGAAAAGGTGATTATTGAAACAAATCATCAACCTTTGCAATTTTTAGAGAGTAAAAGAATTAGATCAGGTAATCTAGCGCAGTCCAGAATCACTTCATGGACGCTGGCATTACAAGGTTTTCCTGTATAAGTGAGATATGGACAAAATAAAAAGAACCCAATTGCTCAAGGGTTAGCTGACTTACATGACTGCGCAGCTGAACAAATACCAAATGAAATGGAAGTGGAAACTAGTTTGCAGGAATTTGAACAATCACCACACAAAGCTTTTGATGAAAAAACATGCAAGGATTTGCCAACTGTATATGTGGATGTTTGTGCTTTTCACATTGAAAATGACAGTAATAAACAATTAGTGGCAGGAATAGGAAATGTCTGGTTGAAATGTGAAGGCGTCCCTAGTATAGGGATGAGGATTGGAGCTAGGAGCAGTCAGGTGGCGGAATTGGCAGCCATTTATAAAGCAATTGCTACTGCAGTTGATAAAAAGTTCAGTGAAATTGTCCTGGTGACTGATTCTGACTATGCACGGAATAGCTTTGTAGAGTATTTGCCTGGTTGGAAAGCAAGAGGCATGGTTACATACAACAAAAAGCCACTTAAACATGGAAAAATGATACAAGCCATAGACAAATTGGTGTCAGAGAATAATTTAACAATATACTGGAGAAAAATTTGTGGGCATTTAAAAACACCAGGAGAGGATAAGGAGGGAAATGATAAGGCAGACCACCTGGCTAAGATTGGGGCTGTGATGGGAGAATTGCTACCTATTGATTATTTAATGGGTGAAATACAAATTGATGCAGTAACATGTTCTAAAGCACCAAAGGAGGTAGATCAACCAGTGGTACAGTGGAGTCATGACACGCCAGACCAAGATTTGATTGAGGCACAAAAGAATGATCGAATTTTGGGAATCTATTATAATCATTTGATAGATCCTGAACAAAATCCTTTAACAGAAAATGATTGTATGGGAAAAGAAGAGTTGAGGGTGCTATTAAAGAACAAAACACGAATTAGATTACAGGATGGACTCATGATTAGAGAGTCCATAACAGGACAAATACAGTGGGTGGTACCCTTTCATTCAGAGGGCTAATGCTACACCATGCACATAATGCCATAACTGCAGGCCATAGAGGTTCACAAAAAACATTGGAAATACTAAAAGATTATGCTTACTAGCCACATATGTCCCAAGATGTGGAATTATATACTAGAGGATGTCTAGTATGCACCCAATTTAAACCTGCTTCACCAATGCATAGAGCCCCATTAATGAAAAGAGGCCTAACTCTTCCATGGTCAGATTTGCAAATAGACTATGTAGGGCCTTTAAAAAGGTCGAGCAGAGGAAACCGTTATATTTTAAGTGTGGTATGTTTGATGTCAAAGTGGATTGAATACATTCCTGCACCAGATTGTAGTGCGCAAACAGCAGCCACATTGCTGGTGAACCATGCGTTCTCAAGGTTTGGGTTACCACAAAGAATTGAGTCAGACAGAGGAAGTCATTTCACAAGTACTCTAATGAGTAAGGTATGGCAAATACTGGGTGTGAAAAGAAAACTACATATTGCATATCGGGCGGCTTCTTCAGGTGGAGTTGAACGGTGCAATAGGTCTGTTGTGGACATTTTAAAGAAATTTGTGGCAGAAGCAGGTTCCAGCTGGGATTTACGATTACCTTTGGTTTTAATGGCAATCAGATCAACTCCTGCCAAAGCAACAGGTGTTAGCCCCCGTGAGGTCTTGACAGGTAGGAAAATGGTGTTACCACAACACCTGCTATACAGAACACATGAGCAAACACTTGTGAGTGCATCCACAGTTCATGAATATATTGATGAACTGAGGAGGCATTTGCAACATGCATTTGCTTTTGTGCAGAGAAATCTGGAAAGAGCTGCTGACAGTGCAAAGTCTTACTATGATAAAAAGACATCAGTAAAGGAATACAGTGTAGGGGATCAGGTGTATAAATTTCATTTTGGAAAAAGTAAACAGAAAAATTCTAAATTTCTAGCAGCATGGCAGGGGCCATTTCGAATCATAGATAAGGTCTCTCCTGTAGTTTATAAAATTTTGAAAAATGAAGGTGAAACGGCAATAGAGCAGTTCGTCCATGTAAATCAAATCAAACCATGCCATCCCAGACATGAGATCAGGCAGCTTGAGCATGTAGAAACAGATAAAGTCCCTTGAACACAAAAGGAGAAAACAAATGGATACAATCAGGAGGCAGTGACAGAGAAGTTAAAAAGTTGATTGTTATAATGGCACATAAACACTGTAATATATGTAAATATATATAATATAACATAAGTAAATAAATAAATGAATAAAAATATATATAATGGAAGCTCATGGTTGGTGTGCAGAGAGAAAATGTATTAAATATTGAATGCTGTTTTATATATGCTTGTTTTCTTTTTAACTTGTGTTTAATTTCAGAAGGAAAAAAAAAACAAAAAAAAAACAAAAACAAAATGTTTTTACCAAGCATGTTTTATTTTTGGCAAAAGGGTGAAGTTAGTATTGTGCTATGTACTTAATTTGTTTCTTTTCTATTTGATTTTTAGAAAATTAACATTATTTGGTTGGAGGTTCCGGGATCAGAGGACACGGGAGACGATGGAGTCCTGGAGCCCACGTGGACGGATTCCGGGAAAGCCCCAAAGAGGGGTGAAGACCAAGGCTGCAAAGCGATCAGCATTGAAGATGATACCAATGATATGGTTAATGATGATGATATTTGGAGGGATCTTCAAGAATTCAGAAGCACAGGTTGTCATTGAACCTGGACCAGCATCTGGTATCGCGGTGGAAGAGGGACCAGGATTCATCATGAGTGATAGAAGGATGATTTTCCAAAATATCTACATACCATTGAATCCTGAGATTTTGATTGAAAAACATTTGAACAATACCGGAATTAAGAGTGAACAGACTAAAGAGTGGCTGGAAATAAGAAAAGAGGACGCTAAGCAGTCAATAAGAGATATATTAATGCAGTTGGAGAAAACATTTGTGAATTCAGCAGACATTAAGAAGAGGAGAGGAAAGAGAGGTGCGTTGATGCTTGCGATATCATTGGTAATGTCTATAGTTGGAGCCATAATAGGTACCACAATATCAACAGCCAATTATATTTCGGTAGGAACACTGAGTACTAAAGTGCAACAACTGAGTATTGACCTAGAAATAATACAAAAAACATTAGATGGGATTAGAGGGGGACTGGATGAACAAGTAAGATTCATAAATGAAACTGCAATCATTCTAAATGAACAAGCGGATGTGATGCAACGGGCGACTAAAATAATACTTAAGCATGACAGTACTTTAAATGAAATATTGAACATAATGAGTCCTGTTGATAGACTATTAACAAATTATATGAGAGAAGTTCAAACTGCAGTTTCACAATTGATTCAAGGACATATCCCCTTGTATTTTGTTTCGCAGGATATTATTCGTCAAATGATAGAAAGATTGACCAGGAGGGAAATTGATGTGATACAGGTAAAAATTGCATTTGAAATGGGTAATGCAATACCATTATACGTGGACTTGGAAAGACTAGAGATCGGATTTTTGCTTTGCATCCCATATGTAGCTCTTGAACTTATTTATCAAACGAAGTGGGTACACAACGTGGGATTTTGGCAAGAGGACAAATTTATTAAGATTAAGACTCCAGAAGTGGTGGCATTTCAGTCATGGAAACCTGAAGTTTATTTAATACCAAACCTGGAAACATGTGTCAAATTTAAAGAACAAACTTATATGTGTCCAGGTAAACCGTTTGTTCCTGATGCCACAGATGCTATTTGTGGTTTGAAATCTGACCCAAGTATATCAGAAGGACGTGAAGTGATTATTAGCAATATGGGGAGTGAAGAACTGGCACAGGCTAAGATGGTCAGAGGTAAATGGGTTGGTCAGCACCTGTTTAAAGAACATGACGGTAGAACATTTAAACCATGGAACATACGTGGTTAAACAGGTGAAATATAATGTTTTTTATTTACAGGTTCCAAAGGATACAATTGTGTCAATTGAGGGGTTAACATTGTTTCATGTAACAAATGATGTTTGGGAAAGCCAAGTGGAAAATATCGATTTTTTTCAAAGGGATACTTTTCCAATAGATCCGGATGTGGAATATTTATTGAATCACAAAGAAAGACATGTTATAAAAATGAATTTGAGAAAAAACAATATTACAATTAGTAATCTGGGGATAATAGAAGTGGAAAGATTTAATTGGGGAACCTGGGGGGAACGCTCAATAGTGAGTTTGGCTGTCCTGGTGCTAATCATGGGTGGATGGTTGATTGTGCTATCAGTAAAAATGAAAATGTTACTGATTTTATTAGCTACGTCAGGAAGAGAAAGATATCCAAATACACATGCATTTTAAAAGAAGAAAAAGAACAAGTTGTTTTTAGGAATTGGCTTGGATCGTAGCCAAGTTCTAAAAACAAAAGGAGGGTATGTAAGGATATTTGGCGTGTTACAGCACAGAGTACAGCACTACTGCACAGGTAGCATTTTTTTATGCAGCACCACTACATGGGTGTGGTGCCAGAGTAACATGGACATATAAGTAAAGACAGGCTATTCAGTCAAAAAACGATTTTTACATGTAAGATGCAAATCCATTTTTACAGTTAAAAGCACACATCTGCACATTCAAAATGCACACTATTTTTCACCTGAAATGCCTATGTTGCAAGAGACACATTTGAAAATTAATAACTAACCTTATTAACAACTAACCTGACTAATAAAACTTCATTTAACATAACCCACTAATAAAAATGTGTCTCCACTGCAGAATTAGGCCTACTCTGAAAGTGAACTTTTAAACGCACATTCATTTTTTTTTCTCTGCTGCTCTGTCCACATAACTACAGGAAGCAAAGAGCTCGAAGGAGCAGGAAATCAGTTTGTTACAATTGCCACTGTAGAAGTGAGCCATTGTGTAGTGAGGGAGGAGATGACATGATTGATTCTGATTGGAGCAGCGTCATAGCAAGTATCATGCTAGAGGCTGTGATTAGAACTTTGCGGGAGAAGCTTGAGAGGAGGGGGAAGAGTCGATCTTGCAGAGCTGGGAGAAGGATCTCTTTCCTGGCTGGGGCATTCCTGCTGCAAAAGCTGAGAGCTCCAGGCAATAACCCCGGTTTGAGAACGGCTGACGTTTGTTCACTGGGGTTGATCTTCAAGGGAGCCAAATTCAGAAAGAGAATAGCCGGAGAAAACTCATGCTGAACAGATAAGGTAATTACAGAAGCGAGTGGGAGCTGTGCGAAAGTGCGCGAAGCTGTTCAGTCAGTGTATTAGAGGGAGTCTCAGTCTCTTATCAGCATATTTAATGTTACCAATTGGATATATTCTCGCAGCTCTCTGTTCATTTTATCACAAATAATGTTGTACCATTTTATTTATTTCTGTAAAAAACGTTAAACTGTGTTTAAATGAAATTTCTATAATACAAAAATATTTGAAAACAGATAGCTAGTGTGTATTATTTTTCTCTTTTATTTTGCATGGGGAAAGGTTTAAACGTGGGTAGATTTTTAAACAGTGCAATTGTCATTTTAAATCAGATGTGTGCATGATTCTATTCAGTATGGACAGTTGTGAGTGACTGTTTGTAGCATAGCCCGTTGGAGGTACATGAGTCAACGGGAAGAGAGACTCTCTGGACATAGTTCCCTACCGTATATGAGGTAGTGGAAATTACCACAAAAATACCACAATTGCCCATAGTGGCACACAACACTAACACTGAAAATGTGGTATCCCTAAAATGTAGGCCTGAGGTCTCTCTAGTGATCAAGAACAATCTAGATAAAAAACAAGGGATGTTGGATATTGGGGCCACAAATAAGACAACCACTATACCAACAAACCACGCAAACTAACGCGCATACCATCTAAATAGGTCTGAATTCTGAAATAATGCAATGTATTATTGTCATGTGTGACCCAATATGAATAGAGAGTGATTATTGCTAAAGATATTTTGGCGGTAAGAAAATACCGCAAAGCCCCAAATATCCACAAAATACCCAACAGTAAGAAGTTAGGAGTATATTAGTACCAATGGAAAGTGGGCTCCCTACACCCATGTGCACATTACATTATCTTGAGTAGAGCATTTCATAACTGACTACAAATGCATCAGGGATAACACAGCACTCTCCACAACTGAAGGCCAAATGCATGTGAGGGTCCACAACATGACATATTATTTTTAAGTGAATCAACGAGGGACCCAGTCTTTTTTTACTCAGCATCTTTGCTTGAAAAGCAGAGTAAAGCAGCTGTATCGTATCCTGGGGGCCGCACCAACAGCGTGATTATAGAATGTTGTTTGCAGAAGAGCAGTGCGCATCAGATTTGTTCACTTTATACAGTATCGCAAGGTGCGTCATCAGTAAGCCACATCTCAGTCATTGGAAGACAGTCTGGTGTTGCATCAAGTATTTCTAGCCATGGCTGATGAGTCCCCTCCAGAACAAAATGAATGGAACTCATTGCTCGTGAAGGGTCTGCCCCAACATGCACGTAATATCCAATAGACCAAAATAAAGGACACCCCCCGCTTGGGAATGAGACCAGGGGGATAATTGCAAGTAAAACAAATTTATATAAGATATGAAATGCGAGCAGAGAACTCTGCTGCCCGGGAACGCTCTGCCAAACAATACATGGGCAGCACATTAAAAGGACACATATTGTCAGTAATGACGTTTCAAAATAGGGTACAAGCTTGGCAAGCGATTAGGGGAAGGCTTATGCCATACTGGATAGTATAGGAGAGGTCCGATGATGATTGGATATTGCTCCCCTTCTCTCCGGGCGCGCGTGGGTTTGCTGAGATCATCACCGCGGTGTGGAGGTCGGGTTAGTTCAAGAAGAGATACATTTCTGACTAATCTAAACTAAACAACAGACATTGACATACAGAGAATAAGGGTGGACATAAACCCTTACGTGGATGGGGGTCTTTGTAAAATATAAACAGATATATTGGCATTCTGACCCTTGCATTTATGGGGGTAGGGTGGCACTGGGCCCCTCTCCCAGGTGCCTTATCTGTGGGGTTTGATATGTAATGTATGTTTCCTGGTGCCTCACAATTCCAAACACATATATAGAAAGATGTTTGTTTGGGGAGAATATACTGTTGCACAGGATTAAGTGTATGGTGGGTGATCTTTTGTGATTGTTGGAAGGGGTCCTGCAGGCAGATACCTTCAAAGTGAGTGGAGGGCAAGGGGCCTGCAGACTATGCATGATCTGGCACAGAGGGGGTAGAGAGGCACAAGTAGGCCAGCAGAGATGTATGGGCACAGGGTTCAGAGCTTTCCCCGGTCTCACACTCTGCAGCAAGCACATTCTGTCAGTACTCGATACTTTGTAATTGCAATAATAAATGGCTGGACTTCTGTTAGAACAAGGCTCATGCAGAGCTGAAAAGGGTTTAGGTGTTGTGGGCTGTCTGCTGGGGAAAGGAGAGCTGACATCTCAGTGGAATGAATTTGGGCCTAGTAAAAGATGGCGATTGGCAGGACACAAAATGGGTTTCTAAACACATGCATACATTAGGTTATTGGCATACTGGTCAAGTTTATATTGTGTGAATATGTACAAAGGTGGTGGAGGTGTCTCCCCCTTTTGCTTAAACGTGGTCTACTTGCTGCAGGAGTACTGAAAGGGGTGGGATGATGCCAGCTCTCCCCCAACATTCCCCCCTTTCCTTACTACTAATGTAACAAATACTTTGTCCCATTCTGTCTACATTTCTCTGCAACCCTTACTGCCTCGTCCCAGGCGGGGGTACCTTTTATTGGCATCCAAGCTCTGCACACATTTCTTAAGCTTTCCCATCTGCAGACATACTCTTCAGGTGTACATGACATGTATATACAATCCCCATCCCCATTTAGGTTCACCCATACCTCCCTGTGATTTGCAAGATCTTGGGATGTTTAATTGTAGTGTGGTAAAGGTTGTCCACTATATCCTGGGAGGAAAGCTCAGCGGCAACGTGTTCGCCTTGGAAGCAAGACTACAACAAGCAACACAGGTTTGATCCCTGGGTCCGCGCTTAGAGATCTCTGGGTATTTAAGCGCGTTATAAATACGCAACTAAAAAAACAATTCATGTAACAGCGCCTCGATGCCCGCGGGCTGTGTGAGCGCTTTAAAAATGCAAAAATAAAAAAATAAAATAATCATCCCTGTTTGGTACATTCATATCATACGATATTTGGGCTTGTCACTTTCTCCTGCTTGTACCTGGGCTTCTCTAGTATCGTGAGACACCTTACCATTACTATCTTGGCTACAAATAGTCACCATCATCATCGCACTACTAGGAATCACTTTAGCACAGCACCGAACCCCTCACTGGCACACACAAATGACCAGCAGGAGGAAGACTATGATGGGGACCAACATTTTTATCAGTGTTCCAAGCCATGATGGCACCCATTCGAATGCTGCACTTAACTAGTCGTTCTGCTGCACGCCACCTTCTTTCTTCATTCTCACTCCGAGTTCTTGCACTGCTGTTATTATGTGTGAATGTATCATGTTCTCAACATCTGAAGAAGGTATGAAAGTGCAACATGAACCCCCGATTTCTCTGCAAATACCACTCTTCATAGCTGTAAGGAGGTCGAGCACCTACCGATTCTGCTTTGTCATTAGTCTCAGTGCTCTTAGTTCCACTTTTATGACATTGAACCCCTCCTCAATGTCTTTTAGCAGCTGGATCAGCTCCCAGCGCAAAATCTGGAGCCATTTGGTGTTGGGTCAGATCTGGATACTTGGAATCATTGATGCAAAGAATGTCTCAGCAGAGTTGAAACATTTATATTTGTCTGGGATCTCTGCTAAAAGGTTGAAAGAGTCTTTTGAGAGGTAGTTGGGGGCTCTCTTTTTGCGTGACACTTGATCCTTCAGTTTGTCTTCAGATAGAATGTTGAAGATGGGGGATGCTTCATTCATTGGTTCGGGGTGCCAGTTGCTGTCTGTTGGGCACCCCTTCCCCCAGGACATGCTCTTCCGGTAGCACCAGCAGTGCACAGTGCAGCATTGCCAGAGCACAGTAGCCCCTCCATGATGAAGGGAGGTGCAAGCATGCATGTTTGCCACACACCCAGTATTGGTCCATTAGGACAGCAGTTCCTTTTTGCATATCTGGGATCATGAGTGTCCTGTTGCAACTTGTGTTTGACCCCATTGGTACTTTTCCTTCCCCAAGAAAGCACAGTTCATATTGCTCTTCATTTTGGGTCTTGATTGGTTTTTCGAGGGCTGTGACCCATGTCAGCTTGGTGATGTGTTGGCTCCATGTCTAGGCACCTGTGTCTTCCATCCATTGCCGTCTTTTATCCAACAAACCACACAGTGCTTCTGCTTTGCACATTACTGTTGCTTCTTGCCATTTATTTTCTGCAAACATTGTACCTTTGATTTGTAAGAACGGCTCCTTAAAACATGTTGCACCATCATGTTTCCTTTTGCATGTTTTCTCATCTGACGGGAGCAGTTGTATTTTCACTGTGTGTGCCTGGAAGGTGCTCCTGATTCTACATAGTGCGAGATGCAACTGCTCCCGGCATTTTCACTGTGTGTGCTCCTGATTCTACATAGTGCGAGATGCAACTGCTCCCAGCATTTTCACTGTGTGTGCCTGGAAGGTGCTCCTGATTCTACATAGTGTGAGATGAATGAGACCCTGGGCTTCCACTAAAGGAGTTACTTGAGGCACTGAAACCTTAGGCGTACCTGACGCATGAGGTGTCAGTGAACATACATAGCAGCTACCATTCATCACCTGCCTTTCAGTGGCACTCATATCTGAGTACCACTTGTTAGACTGGTCCGGATGGCAGAGGTCTTCTACCGTGTCCAACCCTAATGCATGATAGGTGTCATACTTATACTGTTTTACTTACCTTCTTGGCGTCTAGCTAAAGACCTTTTACATAACCTATCTGTACTACAGAGTGACTTTTGTGCTTTAAAGGGTTGTGGCTGATACATTGTGAATAGTTCATTATCTATATTTACATTGGGATCAGTGTTTTGTTGCCAATATGGGGTATCCAATAAAACGTTTGAAGCAGTAGTATGAACATATCATACAATTGAGTAAGCCATGAGGTAGTTACATTATCAGGTTGTGAGGTAGCTTGTAGTGTAAACGAAGTGGCAGTTGGCCTCATAACTATTTCTTCATTAGAAACACTCTTATTCTCATTATATACAAATATTTCAGTCTCTGTAGTTGCTTTGGTTATGTTCTTATGCAAAGTAGTGAGGTTAGACAGCATTGTGTTATCGCAAATCACCTTTACCCCATCCCATACTAAGTTCTCTCCTTTATTAGTTTTCCGCCACACCCCTTGTTTTATGTCCCCCATAATAAAAGATGCTCCCCAATAAATCCCCAAGCCTAACATAACAATGGTGAATACAATTGCTACACAATACAGGCCACAATCATAACTGTATGCCCTTGTGGCACTTATTCTACTCCTACTGCTATCTATCTGACATCATTGAGTTGTCAGTGGCGTTGTCTCCATCATCGTAGCACCTACAGAAAATGATAAAATGGGAACGGGGATTAATAAACGGTTGATGATGAATAAGATGTAAAATGAGTAAAAAATAGAAAAGGCATGGAAAGGGGGACAACAATATAATCAGTTACTTCAAGTATGCATCTTTTTATCTGTATATTTATACCTCTACTTCGTTGTCCTGTTCAGATATGGTTTCAGTACTCATGAAAGACCTATCTATGGCACTACTGTTTCTCTTTCATCTTCCTGCAGTGTTTTGGTGCTACACTGTTATGGGCTTTCCTCACATCTGATAGGTGCACCCAGTATTTCATCCGTTTACTTTCACTGCTTGAGGGGTACAATATATTACCACATATGGGCCGTCAAACCTTGGTGAGTTCCACCTCCTTACAAAACCTCAGAAATATATGAGTTCCCCACGCATTAGAGGTTTTGTTGGGCCCTCAGGTGCTGCAGTTGCGGTGTCTGTTTCATTCTCTCATGTGAAGGATAAGGCAATTTATTTGGCAATGCATCTTACTGCTCTCATTAGTTGTGTAAGGTACTCCTTAAATTCCTCGCCCAATACTGTGGTTGTTCTATACGCATCTTACATTTGCCTCATTGGTGCCAGCGGCATTTGCATGCGTATACCAGTTACTATTTCATGAAGGCACAAGTGGTGGTCCTTGCTGGTCTGTGTGTGCAAATGGTATAGAGCTAGAGGCAAAGAATAGACCCATTTATTTTTTCAGTGTATGGCATAGTTTAGACAATCTACTTTTGAGGATACTGTTGATTTTCTCGACAATTCCGTTTGCTTGTATGTGGTAAATTGAGCACATTTTGTGTTTTATTCCCATTAAGGTTGTTACCTCGTTGAAGAGATTGTTTACAAAATGTGTTCCATTGTCGGATCATATGACATCACATATTCCCCAATACGGGAAAACTTCTCTCACTAAAAATGTCACTATGCATTTTGGGTGGGCACACAGCCCTGCTTCTATCCAGCGTGAAAAGGGACAGGCAACCACAATCAGGTATCTTGCTCCATTGCACCTTTCTCCCATGTCTGCACAGTCGATGTACAATCACGAAGCGTCCCACTGGACGTGGCAATGCTGCTGCGTATCGTTCTGAGTGTCATGCCTGAATTGAATGTTTGAATGTTTGACATATAGTACATTCAATTGTTATTTTATTAAGACATTCCTGAAGGTTTGGTACAAACCAATCTTCCTGGATATCTGCTGCAATGTGCTGTTTTGATGTGTGGGCTGGAAAATGTAGTTGTTGGAATGCTACTAGTAACAACTCTACAGGCATTACTACTTTTCTTGTGGCATCCTGTCTCCATAGGTGATCAGGGGGGGACTGCGTGCATCATAATTCTCATTCTTCAGGGGGCACCCTCTTTTGCATTTCTATAATCTGGGCTATTGGTAGTGCATTGTATCCCTCCCCCATGGGCTTTTGTTGTTTCCCTTTTACCACAAATTCTGTCGTTATTTGTTTTTGGAAATAAGCTGCTTGTTTGGCTTGTCATTGTTGTTTGTATGAGCTTGGGATTTTACCAGGGCCACCACTGATGGCTCTTCAAGTGCTTCAATCAATTTGTTTAATAATTCTGCATTTTGTACTGGGACCCATCTGCTCTCCTAAACCCCCTTCTCCTCCATCGTGATAACCCAACGTGTACCATAGTGGTGACATATGTCGAGTCCGAATATGTCATTACTGCATATCCCTTTGCTGCATTCAGTGCTTCTAGTAGTGCTACTAATTCTACTGCTTGGGCAGAATAGTGCATTGGCAGGTGTTTTTGTACCAAAATGTCATACTCTCCCTCTTCCAACCTTAGCACTGCAGCCTCAACATATTTTTCCCCTGTTTCTGGACAAATTGATGCTGAACCATCTACAAAGAACACTTCTCCCTCCTCCAGTGCATTTTCACTAGCTTTAGGAATGTCATCCCCTTCTCCCTCATAAGTGCCAGAATCATGCTCTTGCATGTCTTTCATTGTGCATTGCTGTGTGTGGAACGTGGCCGGGTTTACTCTTTACATTAAATTACATCATTTGTAGTGCGCACTGTGGACCCAAAGGCATGAAGGCACAGACAACATAATGGACGACACAAAAATAAACACTAAATAGACTACGATGCCTGAAGTCTAAAGCAAAGCCATGGGAGAGAAATCCTCAGAAATGTGGGCCTGAAATTCCGATTTCGTAAACTGATGCTCTCTGTGTGATGAAGGTAGATTTGGATTGTTCAAGGGTGGTAAATAATGAGTGTTCGACGTACAACGTGATGGAACATTCCATCACAATTGTGGAGCTCTCTTCTAATGCAAAGGCAGCTGCTCCAAGAGCTTGTTCTCACGCAAAGTGTCCCTGCATTACTGAATCAAGTGTGCTGCTGTAATAGGCCAGAATAGGCCAGTGGCTTGTGGCCCAGGGATGCCTTCTGTGTCAACACTTCAGTTATTAGTGTTCCGTCTGAGTGTGAAAATAGGAAAAAATTCCCTTTCATAGTCAGGGGTGTCTAGAACTGGTGCTGTACTTATTAGTTCCTTTAGTGTTGTGAATGCAGTGTGCATTTCAGGTGACCATTTTATTGGTCCTCTGTCCTTCTGTGTTTCTTTCATCCCTTGCTTAGAGGTTGTGTGTAGGTGGCATAAACCAATATACATGCACAGCAGTAATTACAGATGCTGAGAAACGTCTCCATGTTTTTACAGTATGTGGTGTGGCTGAGGCACGTACTGCTGCTGCTCTATCAGGGATTATTCTTTTGCCATCTTTTGAGATCAGTTGGCCTAAGTACAGGACCTCAGCCAGACAATACTGTACTTTGCTTTTGTCTACCTTGTACCCCTTCTGGTTCAGCAATGTTAGTAGGGTGATAGAGTCTTTTCTTCATGCTTCCTCCCCTTCACTACATACCAGGAGATCTGAATGACCATGTTTTGGACATTAATATTGCTGAGATGTTCGTGCAATATTCTGTTAAAAATAATTGGGCTCTCGCAGTAGTCCTGTGGCAGCCAGCAGTGTTTGCATCTCCTCCCCCCTATTGTGAAGGCGTTTTTCAGGTCCACCACTGTAAAGTGGGTGACTTGTTTCAGGATGCTGCACAAGATGGATGCCGGGTTTGGGACAAGAGGGAACTCCTTCTGAACAATATCATTTAGGGGGCGGAGGTCCTGGATCATACACCACGCCACACCTGTCGCTTTCTTGAACGGATAAATGGGTGTATTGCATGGGGAGTTAGAGGGGACAATGATGCTTTGCTGCAATAGTGTGTGTATTGTATTTTGTATATCTTCCTCTGCTTCCCTGGATAAAGGGTATTGTCTCACCCTTGGCAAGATGGCACCTGGTTTCAGTTTTATTTTTACTGGGGTCCCTTCTCTCAGCAACCCCACATCATGGGGATTTGTGGTCCACAAATATGGCGGTACTTGTTGTAAGTATGCATCATAGAAAGATGGCGGTGCACTGACATCGGCCATGAGGGGGTTTGCTACCTGTGTCTTTTGAATCATTATATCACATGGCATGCACATTTCTAATTTAATCTCCCCATCAGTGTCGTTGTCAGTGAACATCTCTTCGTCTGTCAGTTCTCGTAATGGGATATTTGGATCAATACACAACACTGTTCACCACTCACACCCATGTGGGTCCATGCCAATTGCTACAATATGCTTTTCTGACACCTGTACTCCATGTAGGTCGAGAGAAATCACTATACCGGGCACTATTTCAGGTGTGGCCACAGGGTGAAAAACTAAATCAGAAGGTACTCTCCATTCTTTTTGTGTTCGTTCGGGTACTGATCTTGCTAATACTTGTATCCCATACACCAACCTATCGGCATTTGTGGGTATTCCTCGCACAGTTGTCTCATTTGTGAAAGTTTGTATTAGTACATTCCAGGGGTGGAACACAGTATCCCCCTGTCTGTAAATGCTAAGGTCATATTGAGCTTACTGAGTAAGTCCAGAGCCAATAAGTTTACAGGGGACTCCTCATGATACAGTTGGGGTGCTCAGACAGTTTTTCCCCCTATCCTGACATCCAAACCTTCTGTGTAAGGAACCGAGACCACAGCCCCAGAGAATCACTGTGTCTCAAGATTTGCCAGATAACGGAAAATCACCTTCTCCATAAAGATGAACTGTTCATTCCCTATCTCTGCCCCCACAACTGTGGTTCCTCGCCTGGGTGGAAGGTAGTGGATAGGACTGGACACACAAGGGCTCTCTGTGGGCTGTCCTAGATGGGGTGAGAATCTGTTCCGGGCAAGAGAAAACATTTTAATTGAGCACACATGTCCCTTGATAGGGTGCAGGTGTGCTATTAGCAGCAGTGACAAATGGGTTTGCATGTGTATGCGTCACTTGCTTTTGGCCATTTGGGTGGGATGGCACACAGCCCAGGGGATGTCTAAGTGTATTGAACCCTGGTATAGGTCTGCTATCGGGCTGCTCATCTTGTTCATCATTTCCTATGGCCAGACCATATGGGCTACCTGGGTGTGGGTGTCCGTACTGTTGTTCGTTGCCATTCCTCTGGTTGTTCTGGTAATTGGCCACTGGCCTAATTAGACATTCCCTTTCAAAATGACCCCACCTTCCACATGACCAGCATGGTCCGGATCCCCCCCTTGGTCCTTGTCCTCAACATCTCCTTTGTCCTCCCCGTTGTCCTTGGTACCCACCTCTCCCTTCGGCGGGTCTTACCTGCCTTTGGGGTCCCATGTACTGTTATTCTCCACCCCACTGTTCCTGGCCATTCTTCTCCCTGCTGCCCGGGGCAGCACTGCGGTTACTGCTGCGACCTTCACTAACTTGCTCTGTACCAACTTCACTTCTTCTGCTAATCTCCTCTGGGCCGTTTCTTTTCCCTTTCTTTGATCCTCCTGTAATGGTGTACTATGATGCTGTGTATTTCTGGCCACTCTTTGGCTTCTATCCCAGCTATTTTATCAAAGGCATTCTTTACCTCTTTCAGGAGGCCTCTTTTAATGCTAAAGTAAAATAGGGAGGTGGATTGGTCTCAGGCCGTACCCTTCTCCACCTGCCACATCTCCTGCACCTGAAGAATGAACTGCACAGCATATTCCTCATCCCCCATAGTGCATTGCATTATTGAGTGGACATTGAGGGTGTCGGGGATGGTCCTTCGCAGTACATCCCATACTTGTGCACAGACATTGCTAAAAGACGCTCCATCATGTGTATCATTCCCTGTGCTAACACCTGGGAACCCTGCTTTCACCCACACTGAGTCTGCTTGGTCGCCCACTGCTGATACTAGAAGGCTTTTGATATCCCCTATAGCTAGAGGCACCCCGGCATTGTTATTTTTGAATGCATAGATCCATTTCCCTGTGCCCGCTATGAGTGGGGGGAGGGATTTGAGACAACTGTTTTTATCCATCAATGCCCAAGGCACATAGTGAGGCTGCCCTGCTCCCTTGTGGATGAGGGGCATTTGTAATTTTGATCTCACCTTCCCCTTATGTACCTTTACTCCTTTCTTTTTTGCTAGGGCTATTCTCCCTATTCTGTTTTGTAGCCTGAGTTCCCATCCCTCTTCTTCCTCTATCACCCACGGTGTGGTCCTTTGTACTTGCTGTAGTCCTCCTATGGCCCCCTCATCGAACTCGTCAACATCACTCCAACACTATTCATCCCTCACTGAAGCCACTGTGTCATATCCCAAACTGTCTACTTCTCCCTCTCTATCCACTCTAACCAGTCTAATAGGAGTACTATCACTATTTATTCTAAAAAGAAAGTCCCCTGATTTCCATTCATCTTCTGGTATGAGAAAGGAGTCCTTTAAGGGTGGTGGGAGTTGGTTCGCATTTTGCTCTCAATCATGCTGTTTCTGTCTGAGCTGACATTAGTGCCACTTCTAGATCTCGAGTGGATGGTTCCTGAGTGGCAGGTACAATTATTGGGGGGACATAAGGAGGTGGGGGTGTTGTGCCAGGCGTGGTTGGTGTGCTTCCCCCTGGTACATAGCGGGGTCTGAGTATCCCCCTGTGCATCTCGTAAGCAATGGGTATATTTTCTTGGGCTCTGCATTCCCTTTTTCACCTTTCTCCTCACCTTCCTTTGTCTCCACACTCGCCCCCTTGCTTTCCTTTGCTCTGCGTAACAGGTGTCTCTTCAAACATTTTCCATATGTCTAGCACTTCCTGTCTATTTTGGAGCGGTTTCCCTTAGTATTTCGTCATTAAATAGGTTGCTACATGGTCTAATACCCTCTTATCAAGACCCTTCTTCTGGCCAGGCATGGGGTGATCCCTCCCCTTTCGTTTCTGTCACCCATTGACTGAGGTACTTTTTTTAGCCTTTCTTGGCAAAACGGGAGGTTCTTACAAATATGGGATAGTGGGCATCCATCCCCATGATCTACTAGGGGCCTCTTTTCTCTCGCCCCCTTTAGGTCTTAATCTCTCGTATCGTAACAACAATATATATATTTTTTACTTCAAAACATTACTTATACATTTTCAGGGCAGACACATAGACCATGAACCACTGAATACTTCGACAAAACATAACCAACAAATATGTTGACAATACCGAACAAAAACATGAACCTTAACTTTTTACTTTTACCCTGGACCCCCCTGTGTTAAACCATACCTCCCTTCTCACACATTCAACATTCACATCACCTCTGCTCCATCTGGACCTGCCTCCACAAAGTTTATAAGAACACTAAAATAATACACTAAAACAATAACCACTACTTATTCCCGAGCCTACTAATTATACGAGGCTCCTAATTTTATCCTCTTTTCCATTTCATATCCGCACTGGTCGGGACAGTGCAATGCGGCAGCACCTTCTACCCCTTTGCAGAGCTAGGTTCCCATTTCTCCTCTATTCTTCAACTTATTTTTCCATGCAAAAAACATTGGCCATAAAAAGATACTTATTTTCATACACTCATTCTACTCACTCATACCCTAACCATGTGTGTTCCCTTCCCTTATTAAAATCCCATAGACATACTTTCCCACTTTCCCTTATTTGTTCTCCCTTGCAATTAATACTCACGTGCCAGTGTTCTTCCAAGAGCCTCTGTTTGCGGTCTATTCACAACGTCTGGGGCTCCCTGTTGTGGCCCTTCTCGGCAAGCAGGTGGGTATTCGCAAAGCCGGGACCCACAAAACCTTCTCTTTTGCGTACGCATTTTTTTGGGACTGGTCAGCCGTAGGTGGGGGCGACCCTTCCAGGGAAGCCCTGGATCTCGCTGCAAGTATTGGGGGTCTCGAGGAATATCACATATGAGGGGTCACCAAATGAAGGCTCTGCCCCCAACACACGTAATATACAATAGACCAAAATAAAAGACACACCCCACTACGGAATGAGACCAGGAGAATAATTGCAAGTAAAATACATTTTTTGTAAGATATGAAATGCGAGCAGAGAACTCTGCTGCCCGAGAGCGTTCTGCCAAACAATATATGGGCAGCACATTAAAAAGACACACATCATCAGTCATGATACTTACCTAGTCAGATTAGCTGAACCACTGCCTTTTGAGTCATTGATTGCATATTTGCACATGTACTTACCCAGTCAGATTAGCTGAACTTTTGCCTTTTGAGTCTTTGACTGCATAATTGCACATGTACTTACCTAGCAAGCTGCACTTGGACTGCCACTTCCTGGCTGATCCTACCTCTGCCCAGCACAGAACTCCTCCACGTCCCCTCCAGTGCACTCTTACACTACCGCACAGACGGTTAGGGCACTTGGTTCACGATATGCGGCCACTGCCAACTGCTAGCCACCTTACCCTCGCCATCATCGTAGGGTTCATCATTGCTACATCCCTTTATCCCCCTACTCCTCCCAGCACCGTTATGACCGACCTTCATCACCCTACTTTACACCACCCCGCAATGCCCCTTAGTAACCCATACCTCAATGACCCTGCCCTATGGCTCCAACACTTTGCCACTAAACCCACACCTAATCAACCTTGCACATTCCAAGTCAGGAATCTTAGACTTGGATCCAGACTGCCTCGTGCCCACTTCACTCAGCACACACACGTCACCACTACTACACAGAAGTTACCACCATCCCACAGCACCTTTTCTGCCAAAGAACTCAAGGGTGCCCTCATTAACGCCAGATCTATTACGGCCTACGCACTGGACATCTCTGACCTCATCACCACTCATAACCTCGATTTTGTGGCCATTACCAAAACCTGGTTACACGCAGCCTCTGGCCCACTTCTCTCCCTCTCTATCCCCAACGGTTACTCTATCCTTAGAGCTGACCGACAATCAACATCCAAAGGAGGTGGAGTCGCATTCATACATAGAAATAACATCACACTTAGAATCATCCCCAACACAGAGCTCAGTTCCGCAGAATCCCTCTCCGTGAAACTCACCTTATCTCCAACTAACACTGCAACCCTCCACCTTATCTATAGACCTCCAGGACCACTTGGCTCCTTCATAGATGAGATCACAGCCATTCTGACTGTCAATACTAAACCCAACTCTCAGGTATTGCTTCTAGGTGACCTCAACCTTGGCCTACTTGACACTAAGGATCATTTGGCTTCTGAGGTCGCTACCACATTAGCTAATTTAGGACTCCAACAGCGCATTGACAAACCTACTCATATTAAAGGCAGAACGCTCGATTGGATTACTGACCTCAATTGCAACACTACCATAAGTTCAACCACGCTTGTGCCTGGTCCGACCATCACATCATTATCTTCCACCTACCAGCGACCAACCCTCTCACCACTCCCATGATAGCTCCAGCCACTCCCACAAGGAACAAAAAAGACATCACCAGGGATAAACTTCTCCCACTCCTCCTTCCTATCCTGAACAAATGTGTGTCCCAACATAACGACCCTACAGTCTTAGTAGACATCTTCAATCAAACATTGCTCAAAGCCATTGATAATATAGCACCGCTTAAATTACGGAAAGCTAAACAACAAGCCCATTTGAATTCCTGGTTCAACCCGCAGTTAAGAGTCTTACGCAAAGAAAAACGCAAGGCTGAATCACTCTGGAAGAGCCACCCATGTGACCCTAACAAAGAACGCCTCATCATCGCTACCCCCAACTACAAGGAAGCGATCTTACAAGCCAAAAAGGAGACTTACAACCAACGTATCACACAAGCAGAATCCAACACTAAGGAGTTATTTAAAATCCTTAAAGAATTGGAAGCCCCCTCCCCCGCTCCTGATACCTGCACTAAAGACAGCCAATGGTGCAACAACATCCAAAATGCTCTCCTCAACAAACTCACCACCCTGCAATCAAAAATTAACGCCAAACAAAATACCCTACTCACCAACCCCCCCACTTAACCTTCCACTACGCCGACGGCCTCCTTAACTCACACCCCTTTCAGCTTCACCCCACTCACCATCCTCGAGGTCGAAAACATCATTTGCAACCTAAAACCCTCTATTTGCCAAGGTGACTCCTGCCCAGCACCTATCATTAAGGAAGCGGCACATGACCTCGCTCCTTTTATAACCACCTTCATCAACTCTTCATTCCTAACTGGAACGGTACCCAACAATTTAAAGGACGCGTGGGTTATCCCTCTCCTAAAAAAAACGACTTTGGACCCCGAAACACCAACTAACTACAGATCTATTACCACTGTACCGTTCCTACTTACAATACTTGACAGAGCAGCATACCTGCAGATTCAGAACTACTTAGAAACTAATAACCTCCTCGGCTCAAGACAGTCTGGCTTCAGACCCAAGCACGGGACTGAAACAGCTCTTCTTGACCTCAAAACTCAAATTGAGGACCTAAAGGACAACGGTAAACTGGCCCTTCTACTACTACTGGACTTATCCGCTGCCTTCGACTTGGTCAACCACCAAATACTATGTCGGCACCTGAAGTCCGCTGCCCACTTCTCTGACAACGCATCCAACTGGATTAGGTCATTCCTCGACAACAGCCACATGAGAGTTTTCTCACCTACCGCATCGGCCGACCCTATACCAGTCCCTTGTGGAGTCCCGCAAGGGTCCTGTGTCTCCCCTACTCTCTATAATGTCTTCACCAAACCATTATTTGATGTGCTTGACTATCTGGGTGTCACCTACACGAATTACGCCGATGACACCCAGATACTCATACCCATTACTTGTGACTACATTGTTGATTCCAAAGCCCTCAATCACATTTACCTTGTCATACAAGCATGGATGGCCCAGCATGAGCTGTGCTTCAACGATGACAAGACTGAGCTTCTCATCTTAGGCACGCAACAGAGACTTAACAAACTGAGTCCCCTGTTCGGCTCCTTTAACATTGACGGTAATCTAATTAAAGTATCGAAAGATACCAAAACTCTGGGTATCTACCTGGACGCCTCCTTGACTCTCACCCGACAAACCAATGCAGTGGCTGCTGCGTCTGCCTACACCTGCAAATTGATCTCAGCCTGTCGCCCATTCCTTACCGCCCAGAACTTCATTACCCTGGCCAGGACCCTGGCTATGTCCAAACTGGACTATTGCAATGCATTGTACCAAGGCACTAACCAGGGTAATCTCAACAAACTTCAGACTGCCCAAAATAATGCCATTAGAGCGGCTCTTAATATCCCCCGATCTGCCCACATCTCAGAAACCAGGAAGAACCTCAACTGGCTCTCAGTCGCCCAAAGGATATCACTGAAAGCACTGACCCTTACATACAAATGTGTTAACCACCAGACCCCCTCATATCTAGCCTCTCGATTCACTCAACATATACCAACGCGAGTACTTAGATCTGCACAGTCCCACGGTCTTGCAATCCCTAGATTCAAGCTTCATACAGCTGGGGGTGCCAGCTTCCCTGTCCTGGCAGCCAAGCTTTGGAACACTGCACCACTCACTATCAGAAACTTACCGTCATTTAACTTATTCAAACACAAAGCCAAGCTTTGGCTAGTTACATCTCACTAACAACCGCTCTTCTGACTCTGACGGGCCATCTGAGACCTAGCTCTGCTTTGTTCCGGCACTACTGTTCTGCATATTGCTCTGAGTTGTAATGTCAATTGTATATTTTGTATATTTTGTTCACAATCTGTTGGTACCATTGTGATGTTATGTTATACTTGTAATTTTCTGCCAAGATATGCGCCCGGTTGCCTTTGGGCCTGGTCTGTGCTATATAAATAAAACAAATACAAATGATGTTTCAAAATAGGGTACAAGCTTGTCAAGCGGTTGGGGGAAGTGTTATGCCATACTGGATAGTATAGGGGAGGTTGGATGCTAAATGGATGTTGCTCCCCTTCTCTCCTGGCACATGTGGGTCTGCTGGGCTCATCACCGCGGTGTGAAGGTTGGGTTAGTTCAAAAAGAGATTCATTTCTGACCAATCTAAACTAAATATCAGACATTGACATACAGAGAATAATGGTGGACATAAACCATTGCGTGGATGGGGGGCCTTTGTAAAGTATGGACAGATATATTGGCATTCAGAACCTTGTAATTATGGGGGTAGGTTGGCACTGGGCCCCTCTCCATGTGCCTTATCTGTGGGGTTTGATCTGTAATGTATGCTTCCTCGTGATTCAAAGGAATATTTAGAGAGTTGTTCGTTTTTGGAGAATATACTGTTGCACAGGATTAAATATATGGTGGGTGAACTGGTGTGATTGTTGGAAGGGGTCCTATCAGCAGGTACTTTCAAAGAGAGTGGAGGGCAAGGGGCCAGTGGACCATGGCCTGGTAGGGAGGGGGTAGATAGGGCACAAGTAAGTCAGCAGAGATGGATGACCACAGGGTTTGGAGCTTGCCCCGGTCTCACACTCTGCAGCAAGCACATTCTGTCAGTACTCGATACTAAGTAATTGCAACAATAAATGGCTGGACTTCTGTGAGAACAAGGCTCGTGCAGAGCTGGAAGGGGGTGGAGGAGTTGTGGGCTGTCTGTGCGCGGTGCTGAGGAAGGGAGAGCTGACATCTCAGTGGAATTAATTTTGGGCCAGTTAAAGATGGCGGTTGGCAGTTTCTAAACACATGAATACATTAGATTATTGGCATACTGATCAAGGCTATATTGTGCGAATATGTACGAAAGGGGTGTAGGTGTCTCCCCCTTTGCTTACACATGGTCTACTTGCTGCGGGAGTACCGACGGAGTGGGACAATGCCACCTCTCCCCAAACATTTGCGATGTGGATCTGATGTCTTTTGCTGAGAATACTTTTTTTTTTTTTCTATTTTTTTGTACATGGATTTACTATGCAGTTAACCAATTCATTACTATTGTGCTAATGTTACATCAATAATGTTGGAAGAGTTCCTCTTTAAATGTTGCATGTTTTATGCAGATGGCATTCCCTATAGAAGAGTTGTTCTAACTAGAAATGCTTTGGAAAGCAAAATCACATAGTGTGTCATCACAAAGAATGCAGTCTTCCTTTGCTCTGTTTATTTAACATATTTCAATGTATGGAATTAACTTTGTAATGACAATGTATCAGCAGATGTGCAAAGAACTTTGCATGATATGAGACACTTATTTTATATGAGATGTACATGAATAAATATCTTTTTCTGTATTATAAAAATAATAATTTTCAAAGAGAAATTGTGTTGTTGCCTGGTATCATGGAGCAGACAAGGGTTGTGTGCAACCATAATCCATATTAATACTTTAGTGTGGCCCAAATGTGCATGATGTGCCCCCTGACCAGATGACTCAATGAATTATGGTAGTTGTATTCTATGCTAACATGGGCAAACATCTATTCACATTACTGCCTAATACAGGTCATAGGGGAGGTTTGCTGCACTGTAGGTGAGAGCAACATTTGGACACATCATTCTGGGAGGTGGTGGGGTGGTAGCTGATACTCTCTGAATGTTGTACTGGGTGCATTATGTGAATGGGCCATGTTGACATTTTTGTGACTATGAGGTTTAAGTTGTTTGCTAATGGCAGGTTGCTTCTACAGGATCCAATTGGTATCATGCAGCCTCTTCTTCAGTGCAGGTATCCCAGCCTTTCATGAGCAGAGTAGGGACTCTTCAGTGCTTTACTACTGACTGAAGACTCAACATGGTGAATAGCAACAGAAGAAAGTCACAGTACTGTCATTCCTCAATTGTACTAGTTGCTTTGGATACAACAACATCAATAATATTGATGGCTCACCCTGACCACCAACCTGAGATGACGGTGATGGGAGGTAATGCAGACCTGGCGGTGGCAGTGGAGGCACTAGGTGAAGGTCAATGCGACTGTGATTTGGTTGCGCTGGAAGAGGTCTCTCGGAGGGCTATTGTTTGGAAGGACATCGCCAGATTTCAGTTAAGCCAGGGCCAAGAGATTGAATGTTCAATTTCTTCGGACGAAAGTTGCTCTCAAGGAAGTGATTCAGGCAGTGACATTCCTCAGAAAGGAAAGTGTACAGGTACAGATCATACTGGAAAAGAGCGTAGACATGTTGGAGGATTTTTGCAATCCCCATGGGGTGCATAGTTTGCACCCATCAAGAGGTAGCTGATTCCAACTCAGAGAAAGAGCAATGTGTAATTTGAATGAACCTGGTTGTTTGGAATCAAATAAAGTTAGCAATGCTTGTTGCGCTCATCCTCATGGAGGTCTCCGATGCCTGGAAAGTGAGGAGCGGTAATGCTGTTTGTCCATCTAGTCCTCATATGTGAATGACTAAGTGTGGTTAGGACCTAACGCAGGATTTTGAGAGAAAAATTGCAGAAGCCCAGTGAGTGAAGACACCAACGCCAAATCATTTCGTCAAGGTATGTTCAATAACTACACCTGCTCCCTTACAATAAACAAAGTGCATGCGGCCAATGAAGCTGGAAGAAAAGGATCTCTTAGAAATGTGGAGAACACATTTAGGGCCTGATTCATGGAACTGTTTTATAATGGCACAATCCCATAGGAAAACGTTCCATGAATCAGGCCCTTAATGTATGCCTTCAAGGGGCTGTTCCAATACGAACTCTTATGACAATGCCCTGCTAAAATTCTTGTTTGAGCCTATGGTTCTGCAAAGCACCTCAGTAAACGTTTTTTCTTTTTTTTCTCCAAATGAATCGGTGTGTCTGGCTGCACATACAGGCTGTAATGCCCAGGGGGCTAGCTGTGCATGCATGTATGTGTGATACAATGTATGTAGTGCCCAGTGAAGGTGTTGAAGTATGCGTTGACGGGGGATAAACGCTGCCATCTTTGTGATACATGGTACACATCAGAGATGGCTCAACAATTAACCAAAGGTAATGCTGCTCCACCAGCAAGTGAGTTGTCCTTTCCTCTAAATGAGTTTGCTGGATAGATTATTGTTTATTGATCTCAATGCAAGAGACCTAGAAGTGATATGAAAGAACTTCAGTATTGATTCAGGATCAACACCGATGGAATTCTGTTCCCGGCACAGCGTTGCAGGACAGAATTAAAAGAGTTTTTCTTTTCTTTTTTTTAAATTTTAACATCGCCTTTAGCATCCGTGTGTAGTTCCTTGTGAATGTTAAAGGCGATATGACCCGTTGCGGTGGGCTGACCCTGTCAGTAACGGAACTGCCACCCAGGCTAAAGCACCCTGCTTCACTCAGGCCCTTAACTTGGGTTGCGGGCCATTCCCGACAAGGTCGTCTCTGAGCCTCAGGTCATATCACCTCACTGTAGTGTTCTTTAAAAGGATTTGATTTGAAATGTATGATTGATGCTTGTCTGCTGGGAAGGAATCTGTTTTCATGCCATTTGTTTCTCGACTCCAACCCCACCCGTCTCCACTTTATCTTCTTTGCTTCTCCTGGTTCCTCCCTGAGTTTCTGGAGTGGCTCTGTGTTGAGCCCAGCTCGTTTCAAAAGCCCCAATGGATAAATAAGTCGCCACAAGGGAGAATCACTAGGGATTGGAGCCTAGAGAGGGGTAGGAGTAGCAGAAATAAACAGTTGTTGGTGTCCAGTAAAAGAAAATGGAGCCTTAGATTACTCATCATTTTTAGCCAATACCATGAGAATTTCCTTCATTGGGAGTTCATTTATATTGTTTTCATCTTGGTTATTGATATGCCGACCAAAGTGAGCCTACCGAAAAAACCGCACTTTCTATCCCCTTTCTTTACCGTCTATTAATGAATACATGGTGTCTATTTTCCAGACATGTGTACATCGTAAACTAGTGTGGAGAAAAAATTTGCCTTTCTTCATTGTTTTTTACGACTTAAATGTGTTTTCTGCTTTTGATTCTAGTCCTAGCGACTCCTTTTTGGATGGAAACCACTCTCATTTTCCGGAATTGATGCACCAATTTTAAGCAACAGTTTTTGAATGGGAAAACTGTGGGCAGAATGTTTCTGCCAAAGTGTGTGAAAGATCTGTTGTCAATAACCTCGAAGACAAACAAACTAATTCTGCTTTGGCACTTCGAGGCTATTGCTGTGCTTTGATCTCCTCTAGCGCTGTCTGTTCCCTGTTGGCCTTATATGTAGACTCTTGAAATTAAGTGTCTATTGAATTCCCTATGGAGATGTGGGGGCGAGGGGGAATGCCCTTTACCCACGGGCATATTCTTTGCTGTCGGTGCTCTATAAGAACCAATTCAAGGCGGAGCCCCTTGTAACTAGCAGCAATCTCTTGCCAGCCACTTTTAAGAACACCCTGTCCTACTCAGGCAGAGCCAAGAAAAGTATATATTATGTATGATAGCTCCTCTGAAACCATCTGAGCTTTCATTAAGTCTATGTGTGTGTGTATAACATTCTGTTCGGATTTAGCAAACCTAACCGCAGGCCTTCACACAGAACAATGTTGGGAAGCATTTATGAAAACCCCTTTAGAGAGATTTGGGAAAGCTGGTCAGGCCAACTGTGATTATCAGCACCACACTCCAATGACTCTTCAGTGCCGCCTGCATCCCTGTGCTCCTTGCTCAGTAACACCATGTCACACAGCGCCCAGCCACTTCCCAAGGAAAGCAGCCAAGCCGCGTCCAGCGGAAAAACTCACAACGAATGCAGCCTCCTGCGCTGCCATAAGTTGTCTAGGCGTATTCTTAAAATGCATTGAACGAATCGCTAACAGAAATGTCCTTTGTCCGCAGGCTGGCTTGCATAGATTGCTTCTTGTTTGTGGGACATTGTCTGCCAACAAATATGGCGGTCAGGGTCAGATGAGATTGCATTAATGCGCGAAGCGGTGGTGCCTGTTTGGACAATCACTCCCTCTTCTATATCCCAAAACATGCTTGAGAATACACAGATGAGCTATGGGTTGCATATGCATGCCACAAAAGCTTTAACTGTGATCCACACCTGCACATATACAATATAGATCTGTAGATGCGTAGCTATTAACTACAGAGGTATACTCATTTTAGGGGGAACAATGGGTGTGAAGCTAGAGTTGTCTATAGTGTCTCTCCAGACTCAAAAATTGAAATCACTCTGTAGTTGTAAAGATACACATCTGTAATGGTATGTTGTTCGTGTCCACCTACATCTCTTTTACAACCCCAGGCTGTATCTGTTGGTCGATTTTTTTTTTGGGGGCGGGGGTTGAGGGGAGGCTTGGGGGACCTGTATGAAACATGCAACATACTAGGTCCCCTCATCCACAGCAACCCAAGATGGAAAACTTACATATAACTAGCAGAGAAAATGTCATCCTCTTTGCCGTGATGCCCAAACAGTTGATTATGACGTCTATAATCTTGTTCCTTAACGTCACAGCAGGTGGTTAAAGCATTTAGAAAAGGAAATCATTCATAATAATTAATTTCGACCAATACAGATGAAACATCCCAAAAACCACATTTCCCAGAGCATGACACATTAGTCTGTATTGACCACTCAGCGAAAGGAGGCTGGAGCAGCGGCATTGCCCTTGCGTCTGGCTCTTAGCCGCTCTGCCAGGGGCTGCTGAAATATAGAGTGATAACCCCTTTGCAGAAAACCAATCGAGCAGTACAGAAAAAGTCAAGATGCTGGCCTAGCATACATGACTCCTGAGCGCTAGTCTAGTAGGTGACATGTCTGTGTAAGAATGTTATTTAGCCATTGATTCCAGGAGACATAATAATAATGCATTGTGCACATTGTCTAGGCATCTGAAAGGTCCTGTTAGACCAGAAGTGACAGTTTTCTTTGATCTGCTTGGGCAATGATGTCATCCCACATGGTGAGCAATGCCAACTCAGTCTAATGCTTGAAACGAAATCACAATGTATTGGTGTCCAGTACTCGGGACTCCTCCGGATGAAAATAGAATTGGTGAACTAACACCTTTTACAGCACCTTCAAGATCGAAGGAGATCAGTAATGGTCAGGAAGTTACAATGCATTCTAGTATCCAGCGTTGTTATTTTTTTATGAGGTTAAGAGCGGTGCTTTTTAGTGCTGGGGCATCCTGCAGGGTCAGGAAAGATGTATGCATGTTAATAGCCACCAAACAAGTGTTTCTGTTTGTTCATTTGCTGCAAATGCAGGAATGGGGTCAACCTTGCAAGAGTTAGGATGTAGCAAGACAAGAGGCATGAGTATGCCAGAAGCAGTGACCTCTTTAAAGGATGTGTTGTCAGTGGACACCCATGGGTGGATCATGGAGGTTGACGAGGGATCTGAGGTTGATAATTTAGCAATGTTTTCATGAATAGCTGTACCTTTCCTGACAAGGAAGGCATTAAATGCTTCAGAATGTGCTTGACGGGGTCACCGTTATGACTGGGTACAAGATCAAGCTAGACACTGTTAGATGTTAAGGCATAGTGCAGGGGCTTGATATTATGCATTTTCTTTTATGTTTGCCAAGTAGAAAGAAAGATACATGCAAACAAAAAAGTCTCATCCTTGAACTACATCTCCTATAAGCCCATGTAACATCATGTGATCTCTGATCGAACTAATTCTATATTGTAGTATAACATCAGTAACCAATCAGATTTTTGATTTAGAGGGCTGGTATATTTGAAATGTTCGCATGAATTGCAGACTTTTTGTATGCTGAGTTTAGTGACTTATCCAACTGTCCATGTTCACGGGTCCAGAGATTTAATTATTTAACCACGAGCGCAGAATTCTCCACACTTGAAGCTCCATCCAAAATCTTTCATTCCGCAATTGACAGAGCAGTGGCCACCTGAAAGAAGTCACCCAGGGGTTTGGTCTGTAGAAGGTTTGGGGGGGTTAACCCTGGTGACGTGAGGTTGCCTCCATAAGGGAAAAAAAATCATGAAATGGAAGCACCCAGAGCACATATGAGAGGTAAGCACTGATCTTCCTTAGGCCCCAACAACAAAGCCCATGCTGATCCTGTTCCACCAGATTTGCCCCGCTGTCGTTGGTTAGACCAGATCCGTGTGGTGATCCAGAACCCTTGACGGTCCAAAATCCTAAATTAAAGTGGACTGTAAGTATTGATAGGAATCATAGAAAACCATAGAATACCCTGCTTTGCCTTGTCCTATACCAATCTCTAAACCATCCTATCCTTAACTTAATGACTTGTAGCATTGTCAGAATCCTTATTGAAATCCTGTCTTAGATTTATTTTGCTAAGCACCATTTCTTTAGTCATGTTTATCTTGTGTAAATCCTAACCTATCAATCCTATTGCGAGTGGTTGGTCTGGTTCCGCCAGAGCGGGCGCTGGGGATCTGGGGTTGAAGTCATGAATCAACTCCAGAGCTTACTGTGTCCCTCTTTGGTATTCCAGCTGGATCGCTCTAGTCTAGAGTAAAACTATAGTAAATATATTGTTGTCCAAACTGAGTTTCTTCTCTGTTTTCACTACCCGATTTTTCTAAAAAACGCCTCTCATTCTACATTGCCTATCTCCCTCAATTTAAAAGTTAGAGACTATAGCTAACCCACAAACCACACTCAAAATCACCAGTTTTTCTTAAAAAAACATTTGGTTAATTTTAGGTGGGAATCAACATTTATGCACAGTTTTGCATGTGTGATTTTTATTCTAAATTATTTTCAACCTTCTATTCAAATTCAAATTGTTTACTTTTACTCAAACTATTGCTTAAAATTGCTAGTATTTTTCCAATGTTGCTCTCATAGAAATTTGTACTGATTTAAGGATTTTTGCCCATTTTCAGTGTTTTATTCAACCATTTCCGAAGTGTCATTTTAAAGTGTAAGATTTCAAATCTGTTTTTCTCTCTTGTTTCGGGAGGGAAGGTTTGATTCGAATTCTGTTTATTATTCCTTATTCCTGATTACCTGCTGCTTCCTTATATCTATTTAGAATTGCTTATTTGTGGGTTGAGGAATATTGCAAGGGGGAATCCTAACTTAAGTGCTATCTCTTCAAACAAGACAAAAGTGTTATTTTCTCTGGTGTTTTCCATTTGTGTTGCTAAAGAGTGAAAACAGTGCATTACATACCTTCTTATCTGTTATTGTCACCACATTGGTGATTGTTTCTCCCTATTAAAAAGTATATATTTGTTTTGAATTTTAAATAAATAAATATTACCTTTACCAACCAGCCTGATTCCTGGTCCATCATGACCCGGGGATTTGAAAAGGGGTATGATATGAGTGATGTATCACTCAAAATATTGAACCTATAGGTATCATAAAATAAGCATTTTGGTTGTTCACTGCTTACTAGGCTGAGACCAGGGTGTATCGCCTGATTGAAATACTTAACAGATTTGGGGGCTTGTCCGGGATTTTGCATTTGATTACCACCTGTGACAGTCTGGCACAGCAGACTAACCTGCAGGGTAGAGACACTTTGCTTGGTTGGTGTACTGTGCTACATTGTACAAGCTCCTCCCAAAACAAATACTCCAAAACCAGGCCTGTTGGTAATAGTAAAATTAAATAAACCCCAAAATAATTAATAAAGAAATTGATATTTCCAAAATGGCGATCCCAGTGGAAATCAAAATAGCTAGCGAGCACCTACTGCACAAGCTTTTTGTCAGGGGTGAGTGGCCAGAACGGAATGAACATGTGTGGCTGCCGGAAATCAAAGAACTGGTCACTGCCATGGACCTGGATATATGGCAGGACAAGGGTCCATTACACCAAGCTCTTAGTGAATTGTACATAGCCCAAAAAATTAAATATGAGCAAATCAAAATTACCAGAAGTGCGGCCTACCTATACCTCCACATAGGTGTGATACGGGAAAAGCACGCTGAAAACATAGTTCTCCGACAGAATCAAATTGAATCACTAGAGAGAATCCAGAATGATCTAGACTCTGCAAGACAACGGCTACAGAAGAGCCTAGATTTGGAGGCAGAATCTAAACATTATGTCACAAAATTAAAAGAAGATCTGGCTCTACTACAGAAAGAGAATGCAGGGCAAGACACCCAATTACAGGCACTAAAAGATGAGTGTCAGGAAAGGGTTGACTCTCTGCAACAGAGTCAACAGAAGCTGGCACAACAATTAAATGATAATACAGCCTGCGCGGAACAGATAGTTACCCTACAAAACCAGATGGGTAGAGGGTGCTCTGGAAGAGAACACCCAGAACAAAGATGCTAACACTCAGGAGGTGAGTCTCCTGCAGCAGAAATTGGCCCAGTATTCCCAGAGCATGCAGGAAGCAAGAGAGACAATGAGGCTCTCTATGAAAAGAATAATGGGCTCCACCAGCAAGTAGCAATGCAAGAGCGAATCAATAAGACCAGTAAGGCCTTGATAGAGGAACTAAAGGCCCACATGTTTGCTTATCACCAGCAAATAGGGGCTGAAAAACAAAAGGTAGGGAGGGACAGAGCAACCCCTGATCATAACATAAGGAACCCTATACTCAGGGACTCAAACCCTGTCAATACCATGAATGATGCCAGCTTCATGTATATTGGCTCATATGAATCAGAGGCCATGGGGATGGCAGAATTCAGTAGGGTTGATAAGATGGGACAGACAGATCAGCGCCCCCCAAGAAATTGATGGACGGGTGTCCCTGCACAGATCCCCAAATGTTAGGACTGATACCTCTGACCAGGAAGACTCCTATGAGGGGAGAGTCAGGGAATTGATCCACAACAATACCGCCTTCCAAAAGATCTGTTTGTGAAATTTGGTATGGAAATCCAGGAAATAAAGCCCAAAAAGAGTATCCTGAAGACCTCTACCCAGGTAGGGCAGTGGGGGGGGCGGGTACTCCGCCAATCCTGGGAGCAGGGGAGAGTCAGAAGACTCTTCTGAGCACCACAGGAAGAGGGGAACTAGGCCCCAACATTCTACAAGCCCTTCTCAAGCTTGAAGAATCAGGGAGTGCCTAGAGGATCAAGAAGCCACCTCCAGTAGCAGTGCCTCTGAGTCTGAGGACGAGTGGACTCGGGTGACTAAAACCAAGAAGGCAACCAAAATTAAGAGAGCTATGCAAAAAGATCCCCTTAGGCAGATCATGACCATTAGGAGTGTTATATAGCTCCATATCATAAAAATGCAAAGTATTCTGTCTGGGAACACCTAGAATTATATGAACAGATGATGGACACTTTTCATATAAAGGAGAGCCAGAATTGCATACAGTATGTGAAATGGACATTCTCCCCTGAATACTCCAGTTTCTTTGCGGGACTGGAGGATCAGAACCACTCAAGATGGTCCACCTATAGGGCGGCCATCTTAAAACATTTCTCTGCACAGAGAAACCCCCAAGAGGCCCGCAAGGCGGCCTACAATTTGCAGTGCGGGGAAGATCAGGCCCCACAAGAATTTGTGCAGGAGCTCAAACACGCCTTTGCACAGACCACCAGGAGGGTGCGCACAGATAGTCTAGAGTTCGTCACCACCTTCTTCCATGCAAACCCCAAATATATAATGACACAGCTGGTGAGGGACTTTCATGAGAAGAGATCACTGGACTGGGTCATAGAACAGGCGACCAACATTTATGAGGTACAAAAACCGACAGATAACAAAAACACAAACAAAACCCCAAACCAGTCAACACCCCTGCTGCTGCTAAGGTGGCAGCAGTGAAGGTTGTCCCCATTTTAGATCTGGAGATGGGGGGCCTAAAAATATACCTGTACAAAATACATCCAATCAAAGAACCAGAAGGCCCTCGGGCCAATCCCAGACAGGCGGTAGTCAGGGAAGTCATCCCACAAATGGGACCCCTAACTCCCCTGATTACATCAGCCCCCGATACAAGGGTAACAAACCCATCCTGGGGTATGTGTGGACTCCCCCAGCCCAAGGGGGCAATCCAACCAGGTAGGTACCATGCCAGGAAACTGCCCCCCTAACTTTCCCCAGGAGGGCAGTAATCCCCCAAATGCTGGGTTGAGTTTCTTTCCCCGGTACCCTCAAAACCCCAACCTACAGAACCGCCCTCCTTTCTTTCCCCACTACCAAGAGTCTAGACAGCCAAGTCCGGGAGAGGGGAGGCAAAGGGTGGAGGGTTACCAAAATTCTCTAAACCCGGGGTACTAAGGGAGAAGGGATAGTTACCCTTACCGTGATCCACCAGAGACCTCAGTACCAGACAGAACGGGTGTCCCAACTGGAGAGCCAGGTCCAGAACCTGTCCCAGGATCTGGGTCACATATTGAGGGCTCATCAGAACCCTCAGATGAACATGGCGGCTCAGAACCCCACAAACCAAGAGTCTGGTTCTCCAGAACAATGACGGGGGAGCACCCCGACAATTCACTGGTTCCAGAGGAGGAGGCACGGGGGAAGTGAGGTGTAAAGCCTCAGAGGAAGCTTCCTTCCTCACTTGTGAAAAGCCCCTGGAAACTGGAACAAAAATCTTCTGCCCCTGAAAGTCTGCAACCCAGGAAAAAGAGGGTGGGCAGGAGAAATAAAGAAACGAAAAAGGCCCATTTTGTGGAGGAGGTTGGTGTCCTCCAATTTGAAGGAGAGGAATCCTTAGACGATTCTGGGAAAAAAATCTTCTCCTTCAAGGACAGGGGAACTCCTCCCAAAGACAAATGGGTCCCAAGAGATCCTAATGATGACTGAGTGAATGTGGGGACTGAGTTAGAATCGCCCATCATTGAACCCCAGAATGATAATCAAGGCAACCACACTGTCCAAACCTATTCTGGTGACTGCCTCCAAAAAGGGGGGGGGCCCAAAATCAGAAAAAGGGGAGCCCAAAACTCCCCTAATATCCAACTGTCACATTTTTTCTTGCAGATCCCCAAGCTCCCACACAGAATCATGCCCAAACTACCCCTGTTTCGGAGTCAAGAATCAGGAAATTAACCAACCAACTGGCCAAACTACACATTATCTTTTCCCCCTCGAGGAGAATGAGGGAAGATGTTGGTCTGAATACAAGGGCAGTGTACAGTGTGAGCACTGGTGGACAATAGATCAAAAGAAACTCTTCTGTCAAAGAGAGCCTTTGATCAGCTGAATGCAGGAAGGGGGGAGAGATACCAGATCCCTCTCAACCCTCTTCCTGGACAACTTCAGAACTTCAATGGGAATGAAAATCCTGTCGAGGGGACTGAAGATCTGGAAATTAAAATTGGGCGACACAAGGTGAAACATCCGGTCATGGTCGTGACTCCGGAGGGCACAACCTGTCTACTGGGGAATGACATCCTTCAAAGGTTGTCCCCACTAATGGACTGTGTGAACAAGGTCCTCTGGACCCAGACTAACTGGCCACTAAAATTAAAACATAGTGTCAACCATGTTAGTTTAAATGGCGCATGGCACATGGCTGAACAAAACCATGATCATATTGAGTTCCATTTTCAGAACAACCAAAAACTGGATGTGACAGTAATTGCTATAGGACAACAAACTGGTGATGGGAATTCCTCTCCATTTCTGAAGATCAACCTTCCCTCCAGTTTCTAGTGGCATTCCACACTGGAAGGAAATACTCTGAAATTCTATACTAATTCACAATCGGAAAATCCCAACTCCATAGTCAAAAGTGATGAGAAAACAGCTCAAAGTTTGGCTGACATTCAGAAAATTAGAGAACAGTTATTCATCCCTATTCACTTAAATGAGGGGAAGGAATCTGTTCTCGCCTGAGTGTGCGTGGACAACGGTAAGAGCTTCATCAGCGCAGCCATGTTCTGAAAACTCCCAAATGATACATCCATCTCTCATTTAAATTGATTGATAAATGGGAAATGGACCTGGAAACTCCCAATTCCAAACATCTCCTGCCTAGCAGGTGTATGCTCAAAATTTCTACAGGCAACAAAAGCATAGTACATAATTGTTGGGTCTTGCGAGATGTCCCTGCCGCATTCTATTTAGGCAGTGACATTCTCAATCGTTTTGCCATTAATTTGGACCTGATAAATTACTAAACCTAGTCCCGATTAGATGACTAAAAAAATGCATTTCGGTCAGCCCATTTGCTGCCGTAGGCAGTTGAAGTTCAAATTGGAGAGGAAATCACCTTCCCAGGATGGACACGACTCTTCCCACTTGAATTAAAAATTAAAAGAGGACAGAAACTGCAAAATCCTGACGCATATGTTCACCTCAACGCCCATCAGCAACAGCAAGGGTTGGGGTTAAACCCAACCCCATTAGTCAATGTAGAACACAACACCATTCCAATATTAATGGATAACAGCGACCTTAGGAGTATCACTCTGGGCGCAGGCACCATTATTGCAATGGCGGTTGATGACCAACATTTTTCCATAGATTTAGGTAATGAACTGATAGGTCAATCCCCAATTACTGTTTTGACAGTGATAGCGACAATGGCATAACACCAGACAGGATCTTCACCCGGCAAGGGGGACATTTCCTGGTGTACTCTTCCTGCTCTTATGGTGAGGAAGAGGTGACCTGTGACTTCAGGATGGATGAGGTGTTCTTCCAGGTCCACAAGTACTGCCTCCCCTGCCTGAAACTTCTGTCCAGGTCAATACTTTAACCAGGGACCTCTCCACCCAGCTGGAGGAGGCCGTTGAAATAGCCAAACCAGAAGTCTTTCCAGGCTTCAGGCAAATGGTTCAGGAGAGAGTCAACCTAGCTGATGGCTGTGAGACTCTGGAGCAAAGCAAAAGTTGAAACAAGTTTTCTTAGATTTTCAAGATCTCTGCAGTGGACTCATATGACTGTGGTCACACCGAAATCCATACAACAACAATTCCCACGGACCCTGGTATGACTCCAGTGTTTGTGAAGCAATACCGCTTGCCTCTCGCATCCATGGAGTCCCTGTCGGAAATTATCAAAAACCTTGAGTCCCGTGGGATAATTTGTCCAGTCCACAGCACCTTTAGTAATCTGGTGCTGGGGATTTTAAAACCAAACAGCCAGTGGAGACTCTGTGCTGACCTAAAGGAGCTAAACAAATGGGTCCATATGTCCTGATGGCCCCTCCCCTATATTGACCAGGGGCTGGCCCAGATCCAGGGGTCAAAGGTATACACTGCCATTGACCTGACCAATGGGTACTGGACCGTACCTGTCAGTAAGGAGGACCAATACAAGCTGGCCTTTACGGACCCGGACTCCCTTCGGATACATCAACTCCGGCAATGAATTTAACATCTTCTTACCCAAGGCCATGCCCGACTTGGGTGAAAGGTGTATCCTGGCCTATGTAGATGATGTCCTGATCGAAAGCTCAACTGTGGAGGAACATATAGCAGAAATTCGTTATGTTCTGTCACAGTTGAGGGTTGCCGGAGCAAAACTATCCTTCCAAAAGGCACAGTGGTGCAGGACCCGTGTCAATTTCTTGGGGCATGACATAACTCCTGAGGGTCTCTGTCACCAGGAAAAGAAAGTGGAAGCACTCCTGAAACTAAAAGACCCCACAACTCTGCGTGAGCTAAGGAGCCTCCTTGGACTGACTAATTACAGTAGAAAGTTCATTGAGGATTACACAGAGATTACCATCTGTTTAAGGGGGGTTCAAGTGGGAGTGGGGTCCAGAATAAGCTGAGGCAGTAAAGCAACTCAAAAGAAGCCTTGCACAACCACCTTTTCTAGCTTACCCTGTCAAAAACAAGGATTTCTTCTTGGAGACAGGGTTCCCAAAAACATGCTTGACAGCAGTATTATATCAAAAGCATGACAAGGTCAATAAGTCATCTCCTATGCAAGCAAGACTTTATCCTCTGTGGAGGAAACATTCAACGATTGTGATAAAGCACTCCTGGCAATGGTGTTGGCATTGAAAAATTACTGCCCATTCATCCAGGGGGGACACATCATAGTGGAGACTCCACACCAGCCTCTGCAATATCTCCAAAGTGACAGTATCCGGGCCAGAAATGTGAGTAATTCCAGAATTGCTACCTGTATTCTGTCAATGCAAGGCTTTCCTGTGGAGGTCAGATATGGCCAAAACAAGAAGAGTCCCCTCGCGCAAGGTCTGGCTGACTTGCATGATTGTGCCAAAGAAAACTGCCTCGAGGACGAAAGTCTTAAAACCCAGGACAACATGGAGGCATACCTGAATATCCGCACAAAGTCTATGAAGAAGACAAGTGCGGGGAATGCCCACTGTTTATGTGGATGGGTGCTCCCACCATGTTGACAACAACGGGGAAAAGGAGCTGCCAAAGGACTGAGTCAGACCGAGGTAGTCACTTCACCAGTGAAGTGATGACAAAGATGTGGGAGATTTTTGGGGTAAAAAGGAAATGACACATTGCATACTACTGTCCTCCAGTGGTGGAGTTGAGAGATACAATAAACCCATTGTGAGCATACTAAAATAGTTTGCGGCAGATTCTGAACCAAGTTGGGACATCCGATTATCGCTTGTCCTGATTGCCATCAGATCTACCCATTCTTCTTCAAATAAGATGTCTCCATTTGAGCTGACTGGAGGAAGGATGGTGCTACCCCAGCATCTGCTCTATAGACCATAAGAGCAGACATTAATACATGCCTCCACAACTCATGAGTATGTTGAGAAACTGAGAAAACACCTTCAACAGGTTTTTGCGTACACTTAGCAGAATCTAGAAAGATCTGCAGACAGCATGAAGACCCACTATGAACTTAAGACAACCAAAAGGAAATACCAAGTAGGAAATAGTATCTACGTGTACAATTTCCAAAGGAACCAGACCAAAGAGCGCACATTTTTGCCTATCTGGAGGGGACCTTTTGAAATTGTGGACAAAATCTCACCAGTCGCCTACAGAATCCGCATCCCCAAGTGTGACTTGACAGAAGATAAGTGGGTCCACATCAATCAGCTAAAGAGTTGCCACCCCAGGCACACTTTGCAGCAATAGAGGAATCTAAAGAAAACCGAGTGGGGGGGATTTCTGAAGCATAGGAATGTTTCTCTTGTCACTGAATGCATGTGTATCCCACTGTTATCATCCCGATTGGAGGACAGTTAGTGGGAAATTGTTGTAACTGGTTTGAATTCTCTGTTATAGATTCGTACTGGTTGCGCCTGCCGTCCTTACCAAGGAGGACCTCCTCGGGGACCCGGAAAAGAAAACCCAAGGAAATCCAGGGTGTCGCTCCACACCAGAAAAGAAAACCTGAGAGAAGAATGGGGGTATTATTTCACATTCCAACAAGAGGCAGCGAGGAGATCGTGTTGCATTGTTCGCTGATGGAAGAAGGACACATACCCCACTGGACCTGCTTTTTCAAGAAAATAAATACCACTTGCCCGACTCCCCCATGACTGGAAGTCCAGATGAAGTCTGGGGGGGGGGCTGTGGGATTTTTTGACCCAGTGGTGCAAGAAAAAGCAAAATGGTTGCGGTGCGTGTCAGAATCTCTAAACTGCATTTTTGCTACAACCAGAAAATGGCTGCACCACCCTGCCACAAAAATTTCAGGTGGGGTGGAACAGAGTACTCACCTCAGGAATGTGCCAGTGTGCTCTGCAACATTTAACATGGAGTGAAGTGAAAGAGGCAGCATTACTTTGCTGAAAACCCGAAATGCCACTTTAAAATGACACCTTTTTCAACTTTTAAAGGTGCAGTTTGGCGCTAGATTCATCAATTTCTCATGAACCACTGTGGTTAAAAAGGCCCTGCAATGCCCAGGATCATTCATTGTGTCTCAGAGGAACTGGGCCTCATTTGAATGACAGCTCCTGTCAAAAGTATTTTTGAAAAATCAACCAGGGGCTTTGTTTTCATTTTACACAGGAAACATGTCTATTTTCTTTGCAAGAGTAACAAGAATCACCTGTTCAAAGAAAAACTCTAGATAGATGCCTGTTAAATGTATCCATGCTGCAAAACAACTCCAGCACTCCAGAAAAGAACTATAGCTGCAGAAAGTGTGTATTTGCTGGACATGAAAACCAAATTTAAAGAAATAGTAAAATGTGCCGGTCTAAGTCCCGCTTTGCCGCTCGAGGATACTGATTCTGCTGCTACTGTTTTGCTGGGAATTTCTGCCGTGATTTGAACTGCTTGACAGCCGACACTACAGTTCCCAGAAGGTGACCACAGATAGAGATCTACCTAATTATATTCAGCCATTGTGGACATTTTTGGACAATATATAAGTATATACAATTTACTTATGATTCTCTTGTAGGCATTGGCGTTGGCTTGTACATCTTCTGTTGGGCGGAGCTATTTAAAGAAACTCGCGCGCGCACCGGCGAAGTCCCGGTCTAAGTCCCGCTTTGCCGCTTCGCCGCGGTGACCGCGGCTAGCGTCGAAAGCTGTTAACACTAATAGTGTTAAAATCCGATCCTGATACCCTGATCTGGATATTGACTATAATCCAACCATGAAACGACAGATAAACTCATTAAAGTCTGGCATGCCGATAGTTACAACATCGCATAGATCCAACGGCGCCAGTTACATCAAATCTCCTTCGTTTCCCTATTCAAAAAGAACTCGCCTCAGTTCCACTCCATGTACAAGTAGCCGAGGTATAAGTCAAGACGAATTAGGGCCACTCCATAAAATGGACATTCGCCCCTTTTGTAAAGGCATAAGTAATTTTGATCATCCAATACAACAAATTGGGAAGCCTATAGGGCTTTCCTTACAACAACCGACAAAAGAGCTTATGGCCATAAAAAAATCCTCAGATGACCATCTCGTATCTAGCAATACTGGTGGGGGAAATTTAATTGATAAAGAAAAGTCTGCGGTGCATATGGGTGAAATTCGAAGTGGCGAGCCTTGTATTCCTACTACAGTCACCGTTCCAACTGTTAAATTTGCAAAAGAAAATGTCTCGCTTACAGACAGTGCCATACTCACAAATGTATTAACTGGTGTTGAGGCGCCGCCGCCTAATGTTTGTAATATTTCTGTAATAACTGTGGGCGACTCATCAATTTCTAAGTCATCTGTGAATTCTGTGCCGCAAGACATTCCTATCATTGATTTAGAGAACAGCTCCTTGGCTGTTTTTTCTCACATGGCTTCTGAAAACCTATCCAAATCCCCGGCTCTTTTTACAAACGCCAGCCCTGTTGATTCAGTGGCAAATCCTTCTTTCGTTGCTCCCACCCCTAGAAAGGTAATTGGAAAAGCCATCTCTGACATGTGTCCTAATGACACTCGGTCCGTGGACATAGGTATAGCTTTAACATCTATGAATAATGCTATCTTAGCCTTGGCCAAGCTCTTCGAAGTGTTGGTTTTAAAGGCTGAGACACATTCAAATCAATTTGACCAGATTTTCACAAATCAGTTTATAATCTCTGACAAACTGGATTACTTGAAAAATGTGAAACCATCACCAATTGTCAACCATCCTGTATCTACACAGACTCTATCATTTAACGATCCAATCGTTCAAAAATATCAGCCCTTACCGTTTATACTAGAGCCTATAGTGGACTCCATGGAAAGAGAACTTGAACCAAAAACGATCCCCACAAATGCTCTCTTTGAGTCTAAAAAGATAAAGAACACCAGCACAAAAAAATCGACATCACAAGTACAGACTAAGAAAACAAAAAATATGAAAATGGGATCTCGCCAACCATCACAAATCAAAGCTTTTCTTAGTAAACTACCCACCTCAACCACTCCTGCTGCAGTGGCTTCAAAAGCCATTACAAAAAAATATGCATTGCAAAAGCAAATCAAAAAAGCTAAAATACATTCGGCCCTTGCTGATCCAGTCTTAGCGTATAGCCCTTTAAATAAATTGGTCACTGTAGCAAATCAACTTTCACAAAATAACCTCACCGAGTTGAATGTGAGTACAGTGGCCAATGATGATCATGACAGGCCCAACCTAACAACTGAAACGACTAACAAGCCTCCCATGGCTCAGAACTTAGAGCCTAACGAACAGCGTCGTCAAGAAATATACAAGGCAGTCGATGATTACTTAGCTTTAAAAATAGTCCCAAAAAATATAACCTTGCTGCAGGAAACTCCAGCTGTACAGACACCTGTGCCTGCAGTTGTATCGATTTTAAAAAAACCACCTTTATTGGATACGACGGGGTCTTCCCTAACCAACTCTTCTCAACCCACATGGAAGACGCTATCTGCAAAAGAGCTCAGGTCTGAGGGACCCGGGACAAACCCAGTTCACCCTGACAATATAGAATCCCTTTTACAAGCAACTCTAATTAAACTTTTGGGGACCTCCAACACTCCTCAACCAGTCCCAATCTCAAATCCAGATAATGGTGCTAGGACAAAAACGAATGAACTAACATTAGCAAATAAACAAAAACCAATTGCTACTCGCTTTAAACGACCAGCGATTCATTCATTAACCCTCAGTTGTCAGCCCCCACCTGTCAGACAGTACAATCTAAATCGGGCGTCCGTTCTGTCGATATTTCATGAAATCCCGGACCTCGATGATATAGGATCGGTTGACATTGAACTTGTCGAATTTCCGGACGCTTCAAATCAATCTCTAGTAAATTTATGGATTAACTCCAGGGTGGTAGTAAATACTATCTGGGCCGCGAAATCCCAAATTACTGACCTTGGTTTTATATTACTCCCTTCCTCAGAGGTACTAGATAAACCTATCATACGTTCTTCGCCCGTCCCGAACCAACAAAGAAATCGACCCCAAGAGCGACTTGCACAATCCTGTAGTTGCCAATGTCAACCTAAACAAGAATAGCAAACATCCCCCACACCATCCAATTTTCATTTCGCTAGTTGGAACTCCAGAGGAAATCGACATTTATTAAATAATTCTCTTCTACATGATTTGTACCACGACGTAATTCTGCTCCAAGAAACTTGGTTAACAAGCACTCCCTCTTGGAATAATTATGATGTTTGTCTAGCTCCCGCAGTAAAACATCGGGTGGGTCGTCCAACCTCAGGTTTGCTAACTGCAGTTAAACAATCCTCTGGTCTAAAAATATTCCCTTGGTATTGTCCGAACGAGTTCATACAGATGTCTAGACTGAATGGTGCTAACTACTCATGTGCTGTCATTAACATCTACTGGAACTATATGAGAATCTCTGATGATAGCTTCTTTGAATCCTTAGCACAGGCTTTCGACTTAATCATGATGGATGGGCATGTTAACTTGATCTACTTGGCAGGTGACCTAAACTTACACTGTCTGGGACCTTTCGCCAAGAATGAACAAAAACGATTTGACATGTGGACCATGTTTATTAGATCACATAATCTTCACATGTTAAATGGATCCCTTTTACATGACATCCCACCAAGACCGACATGGCATCGAGCTAATAGCCTCAGCATCATCGACTTTACCTATGTCAATGGAAAGATGCTGGATATGGTCTCAGACTTTTGCATTATAGAATCACAGGCAAGTGATCATAACATCATGCACACAACTTGTTGCTCCAATAAAATGACCATCAATTCCCAACCAATCTATCTTAAAGGGACACATGTAGTAAATCCGGCAAGAAACCGCCTAAAGTGGTCGGAACACTCCCTAAAAGCTTTCAGATCGTGTTACCATGCCCATTTAACAAGCAACAATATAAATGACACCATGGCTGAAAATGTACATTATGATCTGATGCAGCTCTTTCAACCAAGGTCCACCACTCATAAGCACAAACAAATTCCGCATTTGCACATCACTAACCCTGAAGTCAAACGTAAAAAGTCTATAATGCGAGCTGAAAAAAGAAAGGCCAATACACTTCCTCCAGAACTACGTCGGGTTGCTCTATCGCAAATTCAAACAGACTACAGAAACTGGGCTAGAGGCATCAAAGCCAAATTATATCAGGATGATGGGGAAAACATGCTAGTAGCCCTAGCCTCAAAAAATTTAGCCCGCTCATGGCATGCTATAAATCAAATAACATCAGGTCATCAAGTGGCAATCCAAACAAATGATGTCTCGGAGAACACGTGGGTTTGTTATTACTCTAAGCAATTCACAAGTGACCAAGCACCCTCATCTGTCTCACTTTTAAAGCACGACACGGCATTCAATCTACACTTCACTAAAGAAGATTTAGAGCTCTTAATCAAACAGACCAGTAATTCCAGGGCCCCTGGCCCGGACGGGCTGTCTAACATGCAGCTGAAACAATTCCCGGAGATTTGGGCTGACATATTATTCCTCATGTTTAAAACAATCATCAAATCTCAAAAACTCCCTACATCTTGGAAACAGTCGATCCTCATACCGATCTACAAAAAAGGCGATCGTGCATGTCCTGCAAGCTATAGACCCATCTCACTATCGGATGTAACGGGAAAGATCTTTTGTCGACTCATTTTACGAGAGTTAAATGAGTGGACCAAAAACCATTTGAGACGTGATCCTTTTCAATCTGGCTTTGTCAGTGGCCTGGGAACAATTCCCAACATCATTACCATCAATATGTTGAAAGCACAATATTTAACTAAGAAACAGACTTTATATTTTGCATTCATAGATTTCCGGGCCGCATTTGATTCAATAGATCGAACACTACTTTTCGACAAACTAAAAAAATTTGGTTGCCCTAGCTCCATTTTGGCATTAATCATTCAATTACATACGGATACTTCTATGCGAGTTCGCCTCACACAGGAAGGTTTACTATCGACATCCTTTCGGACGTCTGTTGGACTCAAGCAGGGATGTATATTAGCATCTATTCTGTTTAATCTGTTTATATTAGACATGGGCCTATGCTTCCGAGATATCATTAATGATGCCCCAGAATTGGGTGGCCAACGCATCTCGTGGCTGCTCTATGCAGATGATTTGGTCTTACTTTCACAGACCCCAAAGGGCTTGCAGAATTTGTTGACCGCCCTCTCACACTATGTAGTCTTAAACCATCTTACAGTAAACCTGTCCAAATCTCAGATCATGGTATGCAAGCCTCAGGGTAAACGTAGAACTTATAATGGACCGTGGTTTTTGCAGCGCCAAACCATGGAAACTGTTTCGAATTTCAAGTACTTGGGAGTTAGCATACAAAATACTGGCACCCAAGCCGCCGCTATATACATGCTAGATACAAAACTGCTGACTCTCATTTCACAAGCGAAAATCCTTGTATTTAAGTACGGAAAATTTACATTAAAACACATTCTGATGTTTTACGAACAAAAGGTGACGCCCGTTTTGCTATATGGTGTGGAGTCAAAATTATATTCCAATGACAACTCATGGAATAACCTTGAAGCCTCCTTCTGGAAAAAGGTGCTGCGACTTCCAAACTGCGTACCTTTGCCCCTGCTAAGATTTGAATTGGGCTTGAACTCACTACATAGTAGAGTGAAATGGAAAATGTGTGCCTTTTTTCGAAAATGTTTGCTTGGAATTACTGATGTTAACATTCTGAGCACAGTAGCTCGCCAACTATCAGGATCGTCTGCTCCCTTTCCAATGAAATGGCGGAACACGGTAATAGACACATTAGCTAAAGCTGACATCTCCTTACAATTCCTCATAGAAAACCCAAGTGGTGCAAAGAAAAAACTTTTTCGCTGGGATTGGATTGTAAATTACGAGCTATGTGCAAAGTACAAAGATTTTGCCCCTAATCTCTTTTGCCCTAAACGTCTAGGACAAACGGCCGGATACTTGCTAAAATGCCCTTCAGCTAACATTCGTAATAAATTTTTGAGAATGAGGCTAAATTTATGGCTGACGAGAGAGATTATGGTTAGGCGTAAAACTATTCATGTGGAGCTCAAATTTTGCCGTTTTTGCAAAAACCGATATGTGAAAGAAACGTTGCCACATCTCATTGTATCTTGCCCACATTTGCATGTTACTCGAGAAAAACATTTTAAAGATCTTTTGAACCTGTACATGGAGAAGGATGAGAATGAAATTTGGAGTATTTTATTCAATAGCACTAGATTCTCAATCATGAAAGCTATCGTGCATTTTTTAGAAAATGTTTTACATGATGAGATATTGTTAGATGTATAAAGTATAGTCTCATCCAAAATCCAGTGTCGAAATGCGGAAATCGCAGATTTTTATAGTGGTAATTGTACTTGTTTTTATCATGGTTACTTTAAGCATTTTATCTGTTTGCTTTGATAAATTTTATCACTGGTTCGAACGTTTTAGAAAATGTAATAATCTTATGTATTGTTAATTCCTTTTCGCTATTATGTAATCATGTTGTCACGATAATCATATTTTCTAAGAATTTTGAAAAGTTGATGTAATCAGCTATGACAAAATAAAAAAAAAAAAAAAAATAAAAAAAAAAAAAATGTGCTTTTTCTGACTGAAGAGAGAAAATCGCCTATTTAAAGGTAAATTGTTGTGTAAAGGCCTGCTTACTGAGAAATGTAAAAGGATTTGTTGCTGGTAAAAGTACATCTATAAACTATTCTGATTCCATAGGTGTAAGTCAAGATGTAAAAACTCATAGGCTAAGTTGGTGAACTATATAAAAATAAAACCTTGCTCTGCCAGTTGCTAGCCCTGGGAAACGGTGACACCTCGTAAACTTCTGGCACAGGAAAGCACTAATTGCTAGCTTGGAGGACTTTAAATGCACCAGGACAAAGTGGAACTCCCAAGCTCATCAGACATGTGTCTTTGCTCCAGGCTGGGACAATAGCAGGCTGAGACTCTCACCTGTCAAGTGTGTGGGGCAATAAAACCTTCAATCAAGAGAGAGGCCCTGCATCCTGCTTCAAAGGTATTGACAGCTGCTTGCAGTTGGAAGAACAAAAAACTGATCAAGTGACATTTGGTTTTAAAGGTTGTTTTGTAACTGAACGTTAAAGACATTTAACTTTACAGCAAGAATGAGGAAAAATATGAAAATGTTTTAGTTCTAAATCAAATTTTATGCTCTTTGTTTGAAAACTTGGTATAACTCATTACTGCATAAGGAACAGACGTTGGCAAAAATGACAGATTGCGGGGAAAGTATTGATGTTGAGAACATAACGTTTTGTACACATATCCCAGGGGTAAAAGCGCATCTGTGTACAAAACTGGTGAATTTTAGGCCAAATCTTTCATGGTTAAAATTGCTAAAATGTAGCACAAAGGCAAAACCAGATCCCACAGACTTGGGGTTTGGATTGAAGTATGACGCACAAAATATGTAACCTGTGTATTTGATTTTCTCAGAGGTTATAACTGCATAAATATGTATTTGTGGAAAAATTTGATTTTGGGTTCCAGTAGCTAGGGGAGGTTTCTAGACATTGTAAAAATCAACTCATAAACATGACACCCATTTTCTGTGATCCAATCAGCTATGGGCAAGGCGGAAACTATGCTCTGGCCCAATCCTAGCATTATGAGTGTGGGAATTAAGCCTTCCCCTACCATATACTGTAGTGATGTCATCTGGCAGGATAAATAAGGGCATCTGACAACACAAGGACACTGATTCCTGACTTTCTTCCTGAATTCCTGCGTGGCGTCCTGTTCCTGATTTGTTCATCATACTTGATCCTGATACCAGATTTTCCTTGCAAAGCCAAGGCCTATGCATTGCTGAACCGTCTCAGCTAGGCCTCAAATTCTAAAAAAAAATCCCAAAAACCCAAGGGGAGCATCCTGATCAGTTTGGCTCACTGCTACTAGATGCATGCCTGCTCCAAACTTGACACCCCGCTGATCTGCAGTCCAGTAACCAGAAGCGCCAGTTCAGTGCAGTCCGGTGACCAGAACAGCCCAACTGATCTTGTTCCACCAGATTTTCCCCACTGCACTTGGTTAGACCAGATCCGTGTAGTGATCCAGAACCCTTGACGGTCCAAAATCCTAAATTAAAGTGGACTGTGAGTATTAATAGGAATCATAGAAAACCACAGCATACCTTGCCTTGCTTTGTCCTATCCCAATCTCTAAACCATCCTATCCTTACCTTAATAATTTGTAACATTGTCAAAATCCTTATTGCAATCCTGTCTTTGATTTTTTTTGCTAAGCGCTATTTCTTTAGTAATTTATATCTTATGTAAATCCTAACCTATCAATCCTTTTGTGAGTGGTCTGTCTGGTTCCGCCAGAGCGGGCGCTGGGGATCTGGGGTTGAAGTCATGAATCAACTCCAGAGCTTACTGTGTTCCTCTTTAGTATTCTTGCCAGAATGCTCTAGTCTACAGTAAAACTATAGTAAATATTTTGTTGTCCAAACTGAGTTTCTCCTCTGTTTTCAGTACCCGATTTTTCTAAAAACACCTCTCATTCTACATTGCATATCTCCCTCAGTTAGCTATAGACTTCATTTAAACTCTGGATTATACCTAAGACCTATAGCTGCATCCTCAAAATCAGTGTATTTCACCCGTTCTTCTTAAAAACCGTTTGGTTAATTTTAGGCGGAAATCAACATTTTTGCAAAGTTTTACATGTGTGATTTTTATTCTAAATTATTTTCAAACTTCCATTCAAATTCAAATTGTTTACTTTTGCTCAAACTATTGCTTGCGAATGCTAGTATCTTTCCAATGTTGCTCCCATAGAAATGTGTACTGATTTAAGGATTTTTGCCCATGTTCAGTGTTGTATTCAATCATTTCTGAAATGTCATTTTAAAGTGTAAGATTTCAAATCCCTTTTTCTCTCTTGTTTGTCGAGGGAAGGTCGGATTTGAATTCTGTTTATTATTCCTTATTCCTGATTACCTGCTGCTTCCTTAAATCTATTTAGAATTGCTTATTTGTGGGTTGAGGAATATTGCAGGGGGAAATCCTAACTTAAGTGCTATCTCTCCAAACAAGCCAAAAGTGTTTTTTCTCTGTTGTTTTACATTTGTGTTGCTAAAGAGTGAATTTAAGTGCATTAGATACCTTCTTATCTGTTATTGTCACCACATTTGTTTAAATAAATAAAAAAATGTTACCTTTACCAACCAGCCTGATTCCTGGTCCATCATGACCCGGGGTATTTGAAAAGGGGTGTGATATGAGTGGTGTATCACTCAAAATATTGAACCTATATATATCATAAAATAAGCATTTTGGTTGTGCACTGCATACTAGGCTGAGACCAGGGTGTATCGCCTGATTGAAATACTTAACAGTACATACCAATACAGTGTGCCCCAAAGATTCAATGCGACTTGTTTTCTAAAAAGTGCCAATTGTATGCAGGGGTCCGCCAATGACATAATTTTCGTGCATTTGGGTCTCAGACATGAAATATTCTACTTTTGGAAAACAGAGTGCAAAGGTGAAGAATAAAAATAGGTGAAATCCTTTACACGCTTTACTTTTATTATCAATTTTCTAGTAGAGGCAAATGCCACCTGCAAATTAAGCTTTGCAGATGGCATTAATATGGAGTTCAAGGGAATCCATTCATTTTATGCCTGATTGAAAATCTAATGCAGCCCAACAAAATTAGCAGGTTTGGCAGGCGACATGGTGAGGTGTAATCAGATTTCACCTACTGTCTCCCACTCCAAAATGCAAAAGATATGCAGGGGCACCACCAAGGGGTGGCCAGGGGGAGCCATGGCCACCCTTATAAAAATGCTGGCCCCCCATTGGCCACCCCACGAAAAAGCAACAACAGAAATTACTTATTTTTTTCGCACTGAACTGTGCATGGACAGTAATAACATGCCCAGTTCAGTGCAAAAAAAAAAAGTATATTTTTTGTTGCCACAGCCCGCAAAAGTATAGAGAAGTGCAAACAAAAAGTGTCCCACTATTGCTTGTAGCACTGAAGGTTGGAGAGAGTCAAAGTCCAGTAGATCCCAAGAGCGAGTGTCGCTGCTGTCTGAAGTGCAGCAGTGGGTGTGAACAGTCTTGGAGGCTTCAGTGAGTGCAAGAAGAACGCAAAGACACTCAGCTTGGATGTGCAAACTTTGATGTTTAGGAGACCCAGAGCATATGCTAAGAGAGGCATTACCTTCAAAAAGGCATTGTAAAATCCACTCATAGGTTATTAATAACCAGGATAAGAAAGGCTCCAAATTCGAGTGGCATGGTACATGATGTGCACCCATGTGCAAGGCTAAGTTAATCATTTGTAGATATGGTTTTATGCAGGCCTGTAAAGAGTCTGTGATCACGTGTGTCTTTGGATTTACACACATCATTGTGCTATGCTGCACACAACTGTCTGATCGCCCTCTGCCCACCCTCCAATAACTGAGACAGCACTCTACATTTAAATGGAGTTAACGTACAAGTAATTTTGTATCATTTTTATATTAATGTCACAAGGCACGCTCCATTTCGTATACCCTCTTTCCTTGCCCTTCGAGTGTTGAGCAGGTCTGGTGCACATCGTCCACGAAGCCCCCCACACGCTGGCTCTCTATGGGGCTCTGATCTCTACCGCACAACGTCAGCCCCCTTTAGGCAGCAGCCATCCCTTCACCTTGTGCTTCACTTGCTATTACCTTAAGAAAGGTCACCACTTACTCAGTTTCCCCCCTTTATATATCCTCCCACTCCGCTTTGACAGGTTCGGACTCAACATGAAATTAACCCCAGGCACCAAAGAAAAAGTGGTCCACCTTTGCAGATTGCAATGTGTTCCTTTCTGTGACAGATTTGGCATTACTTTTCATGGCAGCCTGTTTTGGCACAACACATTGGGGAGTGTTAGGTAATATTAGTTACAGATATAGTGATTTTTTTAAAAGCATTTTTTACTCTATAACATTGGTCAAAACTATCAGCTGCAAGCTACAGTAACCCATCAAACTGACCCAGGTTGTCCCACACTAGCATGGTAGGCTGGACTTTCTTGTATTGCCCTTTTGCCATATGGGCCCGTGGATGCCTGCCCGTTGCCTCATAGACTAGACAGCTCTTTGGACTGTGCCCCAAATTCACCATTGCCCAAGTTGTCTACTCATTGCTTTGAGAGGATGCGGGGATTACCTCATCTTTTCATTCTCATCTTCCTCCGCTTTCTCCTGGGCTATGCCATGTCAGCTCCTAATTCCTCCTTCTGGGCTGGGCAAACATTCTTGCCTTTGCATGGATCAGATCTGGCTCTGTGTATACTATAGTGGGGCTGGCCTGGCTGGGTCTTACTGTGGCATGGAATGTTGTACTTTTATTAAGGTCAAAGGCAACATGATGAGTGTTCTTACATGGGGAGCGCATGTTTCCTTGTTTTGACTTGGTTCTTTATTTTACTGGTGCTTAAGCTCAAAGGCAACATACATATTCTTACATGGGGGAATATAACATGATGCATGCAACATAAGTGTTCTTATATGGGGGGATTTGTGTGATGATATGCTATTTATATAGCGCTTTCGCCAAAGCGGTATACAGAGAACATATTTACATGAAATGTATCACCCAGCTGAAGTTTGCACTCATTTAATTAGTTATTTATTTATTGCATTTTTTGACATCGGCCAAACCCGTAAGTATCACTGTGGTGGTACAACTTGGTGAGCAGGGAAAACAGTACAGTACATAGTAACAGCGAGGTAACAAGGTGCAAAAACATAATAGAACATGGTCCGCAGAGTAGGGTAGAGATCGCAGAGGTCACTTTGAAGTATGAAAGGCAGGGTTGTCCTTGCCAGGTTTTGAACCTGTGAATCACACTCGGATTACAAAAGCATGCACTCAGCATGGTGAGCTATCTTACCAGCTAGCTGCAAGAGCATGTTTTCTTTCTGTGGCATTGCAGTTTATTACTGGTGTTAAGGCCAAAGGCAACATAAGTATTCTTACATTGGGGTGTGGTCTTTCGTGCTGCCTGCAAGGCTATGCTTTTTTTTACTGTGGCATGACATTTTTTACTGCCGTTAGGGAGTAAATACAACAAGATGAGTGTTCTTATATGTGGAGTGGGGGATTTGTGTAGCCAGCAAGGGTATATTCTCTTACTGTGGCATGGCTTTATTTTTCACTGGCATTAAGGCAAAGCCAACAGGAGTATGTTCTTACATGGAGATACTGGCATGTATTGGGAGAGCTAGCATAAACATACTTTGTTATAGTATGGTTATTGGCATTATGGACAAAGCAACCATGAGTATTTTCCTACGTGGGAATAGTACGACGTGGGAATAGTGGCATATATAGGTGCACCAGAATGGACATGTTTGAGCCAATAAATATGAAAATGCTTTTTTACACTTGCAGAGTACTGGCATATAGGGAGCAAAGGCATTATGAAAATGTGTTTGAAAATGCTCCTGTACATTGTTGGTGGCTTGGCATCTAACGTACGTTTTATTTCCTTCCTTACAAAACCGATTGTAAACTGTGTGGCCTTTTACCTAATTTATCACAAAGTGTACTGTAAAATGCACAATTGTAACCCATTATTTAAAACCTTTTCTCAAGGGGACACATCCCTCTTGATTGGTTCGCCTGACCTCAGTACTCTCTGTCACTCCAATGCATTTGGCTGGGGGCAGAACAAGTGGCCTTCCTTCCGCAGGCTCTTCTTAATGTGGGCCCTACTACATTAGCTCCAGGCCCCACTTGTTACAGAATAATGTCTACGCCTCTGGTGAGTTGGGGTGAAAGATGGATGTAATGGGCCAAAGGAAAGCGTGATATTTACTCAGCCTCCTGGGCTTGGCGAGGAGGCATTAGGACGATGGAGGTTCAGTAGCACAATAGGTTTAATGTCCCGTCTCACTAATAGTTTTCAAAACTGCCATCCAGCCCCGCCAAAATGCTGAGGCTGGATCCGCCCCTGTGTGGCACCCTGTGTGCCACCCCAAGATTTACTGTGGCCTCATCAGGCCACCCCTATGAAAAATATCTGGGGGCGCCACTGAAGATATGTGTAATGCTGTAAAATAGGTATACACACTGGCATACGGCAAACAGGAATTAATAAATAAAAAGAGTACCTCACAAGTAACACTGCACACAGTTGCCAGCACTTATTCCCAGTACTTCCTTCCTGTACCCAGTAAATGGATGTATGTACAAGACATTAACAAAATAACAATAAAACAGGTGTGCTGATAAGTGAAAAGCAAATGCCACAGGTGTAAATTGCACAATTGCTCAATACTCCCTGCACTATGCATTTGGACCGGGTTAGCACATGTTGTTGGATGACCCCAATTGACTGGCAAGCAGCCACCTAGTGAATAAATGCTAACCAGCACCCCGGAAGCCTCTGGTATGATAGTCACATTTTTTATTCACTAGTTTAAGATAGACACATTCTGGGATGGATTTGGCACATCAAAAATCTTTTTGCGGAAGGAATCTGGATTCCTTTTACACGTCTATGCAGAGAGTTTGACTTATAAGACTGCAGTTATGCTGAATACAGACATCTGAGTGGCGTTGTTGTGGTAGGGCTTGTTAGCGCATCATCAGAACTCACGCAGAGTGCTGCTTGGTGAATGCTGGAGCTTTGTACCCGGGACGCCCATCTGGCCACCACCTTGTACAATGTCAATGTGTCCAATTGCAAAGGGGATTTGGAGCTTGCAAATGTCTGGCACAGGGAACTGGGTGAAGTGATCGGCCCTGGCTGCTGGTTTAGATGCTGTAACAATATCCACCTGACAAGCATGAATTGGGGTCTGAGTGCCTTTCAGACTAGAAAGGACATATTGCCCCATAACAAACGATCTGGGGTATCTGACCCAGCCCCTTAAGACGAGATAGCAATACTTAGAGACAGATGGAGATGCAGAATATACTCAAACATCAATAATCAAACTGAATCAGGAAGTTGCCAAAGTGCGACTGTTTGAATATCAATGATCTAAAAAGGGAGTTACAGCGAACATCAATGCGTTCACTCGATCTTCACACTCCATGCAACACATAAAAAAAGCTTTTATAATGAAAACCCATCCTTATTGATGTATAACTACGTTGCAAACTACAAAAACCTACTTGGAATGGTGATAGGCTTACAAGGAACATCTAGGTATATGTTCCATACTAGTCAGGAAGGTGCTTGGGTCTCCATCATCAGGTGGGTCAACTAAGTCCTCTCTTAGTGCAGGTTCCATCAAATAAACAACGTCCCATTGGTTATACAAACTATAGGGTTATCCATTATGTGGTCCTCTATAATTGGTTGGCACCCTTGTACCCCTCTGTAATATTCCACCTTTGCAAGCAGCACGCAGGCTATCATCCAGGTGCTAGTGGGCTGGTCATAACAATAGATTCCCACCAATTTGTCCTGTCATCTATCATCACCCTTACAGTCTGCCAGTCAATTAAGACTTTGAACTCAGCCTTGAAAATGTTCTCTGTGCTGAAGAATATGAGGGAGTATAGCATACTCTGTCTTCTCGGTTTTGATAAAGCTTGTTTTAGTATCAATTATCATCCAACCACTTGACTGCAGACCATGTTTTCGAGTCTTGCTGCATTTAAAATACTATTAAATGATGAACCTTTGACATAATCAATGTTCTCGCTCCTCACTTAAGACAGGAGTTCTGTTCTTTCACATGTTCTGTAACCATTGTATGCACATTCAGGCGCAAGGTGGCCTTGCCTTCTTGGTTTTGAGCCAGTCAAACCCCTTCTTTGATTCACTTCCATGGTTCAGCTTCCAATTTCTAACTGTGACACACTGAAAACATTTCCTTTCACTCTGCTTAAGGGCGTTGTGGAATCATCCAAAGTCCATAGGTTTCCTGTACATATACGTTGGTGCATCACTGCAATATATTCACTACATAGCTAGCCTTTACTAATACTTTGTCTACTTGCGTTACTGCAACTCTACAATTATAAATTGACGTGCTAATGTCTTCATTATTTCTGTAGCATGAGCATCTTTATCTTGAGCCCAAAATGTTTCTATAGAATGCTTATATTCTTCAATCTCTTCTTATATGTCTGTGTCATCTCTGCTCTGTATGACGCTACCAGTCTGATTGCTTTTCCCACTTCCTTTGGGATTTCATTCAAATGGCCATCATATTGTCATTTATGCATGTATGGCATTGTTAATGGAAATCTTACTTCCAGGATTCATTTTGGTATAGGTATTTTCACTGGCATTGCACGTCTCACACTCTGGCTCCCAACATATAGGCAAAATGGGGGAAGAGTTTTAGGTGGGGGTACTTGGCTCCACCTCTACACAAATGTTTAAGATACACCTTTTAGAGCGTGATCAATGTTGGAAATGTAAACAGGAAAGGGGTAGACTAGAGACATTTGGGAAGAGATCTGTGAGAGAATGGGGCTGGTGTTGGGGTGTGCCATTCCTACAAGGGCTTTCATTTTGATTATTGGTGACACCACTCTGTTGATGGATCTGTCATTTGCGAAGAAAATCTGGCTGCTGCGTAGTTGCATGCTTGTGAAAAGAATGGTCCTACATGAGTGGAACTCCTGCAATTGCCCCAGCATTTATGATTGGGTGCAGGAAATGCTGACTTTGTCCACGTACGAGAGAGCAATTTTCAAGCACATGGGGGAAACTGATTATTTCAATGCTATTTTGGTATTGTTCCCGGATATTTATGGCTAATGTGCTTACAGGATTTTCACTCTGTAATCATTTCTACTATGTGAAATGTTTGCCTGCAGTTACTGCTGTAGTGTCCTGCTGTATAGATTATCTAAGTGTTTTCATGGTTCATGATGTGTGTGTGTTTATTTTCTCCATCATGCAGTTATCCTATTTCAAACTTGATTGGGGCACGTGTTGCTCTGTCATTTGATTGTACTCTCTCCATTGGTTCTGTTTTTATTGTCTTTATGTCGTTGGCATTGAACATTAAAAATGCAATACCAAAATAAATATAGACACATTTTAAGTACAATAATGAAAAGGATGATCCACCCTGGCAAGACTAAGACCCTGAGTTTGTATTAATCCTTTGCTAAAGGTTTCACATGTAAAGAGCAATGTACAGCTCTATGGTCTGCCCAGAAGTTCACCCGTATCCATGTAGTGTTTTGTTACCCCTTCCGCCTCTAAGCCAACTCCTTATACCCACTCACCACACCAGTAATGTCTCTATGTGTAACAGAAATCATCTGATGCTAATCTCTTCAGCACCCTAAATTTTCCATTGTCCCTTGGCAATGACCTGCTAATCTAGAATCAAACTCTTAAACTGTCTGGTTCCGTTCTATAATATAACCACAATAAACAGTGTCCCTGCCCAAATGGCAGCTCTCCACATGCTGACCCATTTCAGGATAGTCATTCATTCAACAACGCAACCTAGCTGTAATCTATAGGACATGGCCAATCCACAACAGGGATTGCAGGATAACTACAGTATATGCACAACAATAACCAAGGACTGGAACTTTACAATGAGTCTTGTAAATATGTTAAAGATTCCCTGGACTGCCAGGACTGAGTGGCCAGAATCCCCATTGATGTTGTTAGGATCACTACTGTACAGGCCCTGGAATCTTCTAATGTATTTACTGAACTAACACGCCATCCTTGAATGCAACCTCATGCTTGAAAACACTATTTATTAAGATTTCTGGAAACCCTGTTTGCAGACATTTATGTTAGCATTCATTCTGGCGCAACTAAGATGGACCTTTTTTTCACGGTTCACTAAAGTCTGTCAAGAAAGATTTCTGAGCACCCTTATTTATTTATTCATTTAAATGGCGCGCCAAGCCCTGAGGCATCTGGGCGCATTTCTTAAAGATACAAATGTTGCATAATTACATACAATTAAGGTAGTAAAACAGGTACATTGAAAGTGCAGCAAAGAGATAAAGGCATGTGATATAACACATTTCTAACTCTCTTGCCAGAAGAGCCAAGTTTTAACACTTTTTTCTGAATAGATGGTAGGACGGTTCTGATCTTAAAGTTAATGGTAAGGTGTTCCAGAGTTTAGCTACTAGCACAGGGAAGCTGGTTCCCCCTGCCTTCTGGAGCTTGAACCTGGGGATTTTAAGGCAGTTTAGTTGTGTTGGACGGTCTGAGATTTCATACAGCTTGAAATTGCAAGAGAGATCCAAACTGGAAGCCATGCGTAACACTTGGCCTCATCACAAGTTTGGTTGTTTAACCTCTGATGAGCTAACAATGCATTATCATTCTCCTCTGTCTGCAAAATTACATGGTGCCATACTCCTTGTAGGCTCCTTCTTGCCAACAAAGGGAGTGTGAGGTTATATCTGCTGCACTTTCTCCATCAACAAATAATGTGCCCCAAACTCACCCAAAATTCTAGCCTATGTCCCTAACTCTTCATATGCCCTGTTATCGATATAATACTATTTTAGGGCACACTACAACTAACCCTAAATAACGCAAAGCCCTCACTACAAACATGCCATTCCTTAACTATCTAGCACTATTTTATACTTCATATACATGAGCATGTTCCGCACAAACTGTGGAAAATATTTCTATAAATGAAGTGTAAAATTGACTAAACGCTATTTGAAAACCTATGCCTTTTAAGTCCTAATTTAATCATAAAATGGCATCCATAAGAGTTGCATTTCAACACAAAAGCAAGTCAACAATACTATGAAAGAACACTTTACCCTAACCTAACACGAAAAAGATTGTGCAAGTACCTCTGAGTTTGGTGATCTCATAAAAGCACTCCTTCCTCAGCCCTCCTCCTATATGAACACAGAACTTGGCGCCCTTAAGCCCTTGGGTACCGGGTGCGCCTTATAAATTGATAAATAAATAAATACACATAACTCCTGCGTGACTTGCAATATACATTGCATGTATAGCTAGATACTCTTTAGCTCATATATGACACCTGGAAGCCTGTCAGGCCTAATTGAAAGCTTGCGCGGAATATTTATTTTTGGTCTACTTCTGTAGTAAGGTAGTGTCATCAGTACGTTCATTCCAGTTGAGCAGTGAGTTTACAGTGCCTGCTGCCACAGCCAGTACACGATGTGAAAGGCAGCTTTCTCTGCAGCATTCCAGATGCCACCAAAACGTGACTAGTTCTATCTACAGTTTTAATTATTTAGAAACACATCTCTATGCCAGTGCACAGTCATTTGCAGATTAATAATGGAACATGTATGGTCGAATGTTTATTTAGTGCAGTTTTAGAGGTTAAGAGCACAGGGGAGCAATGCTCTATCTAAATATTACCAAAAAAGCAGCGTTTACATGAATTTGCATTATTCTGTGTGAAATGTGTTCTTGAAAACTGAGTACAATCTCTGCAGTTCTGTGTTTTGCTAACCCAACGGATTCTATATTTCTTTCACGCATTAACAACTAGAAACATGCGTGTTTCATAGCGAGCAAGAGATCAAAGAATACCGATAGTGAGACCAGATACTGTAGAGTTCGAAATTGCCCCACCACGTGCTTGAAGGCTATTGCCAGTCAACTCTAAGCTCTGTCACCTTATAAAGGAACCTGTTCTTCTTTTTGAGCTCAGACATCCTCAGTCACTTGCCCGTTATCCCAGTTATGTTTTATCAATCAGACTATTTGGTACAGTTGTCTTCACGTATGGTTTAGATTTCTACATGCACACGTGGCACAGGATCATTTTCATATGTTTGCCCAGTGTAATCTATTTATTTATTTAATTGGTTTTATAACACGCCGAATACCTTGCCTGGGTTCGGTTTCTAAGCGCAGATCGGGGTGGTCTTGCTTGTGTGGTCTTGCTTCCAAGACCTGCGTGTTGCCCCTGTGTTATCCTCCGTTAAGGGGGCACATACAGTGTGGTCATGACATTAAAGACTTTTACGTTAAGATATAATCAACAGAAACACTGCTGATGCACACTGTTGCACAGCAATTTAACAGCAGTGAAATGGGCGGGAGCGCATATGACAATATCATTTTTAGGGGATTGAAAGTTAATGTTTATGGTGCACGCCCCGACGCCCCCCTATATTCTAACTAACAAAACATGATGCATGCAATTGGATGACACAAGTGTTAGTGAGTTTTTTGGTGCAGGTATGTTTGAAATAGTGTGTTTGCATACTGCTTCATGCATAGGCGATGCCTATCAAATAAGCATGCATGCATATCATGTTGTCATGCTGTTTAAAGGCTCCCATGAATATCAGTCCACTTTAGGATGTACCTTGTGTCTACACCATGGTAAGTACAATATATGACTGCACGAAACCTACGTGTATGCAGTGGTGTAAGAAGCATTCACACGCTTTGCACATTACTGAGAAAGAGAACTCTCTGTCCTCTCCTCAGTGTTGTGGTCACATCAGCTCCACACAACTGTAATTCCCAGTGTATGTTCACGTTATATTGAATTGACTAATCAGAGACATTGTAATTCTAATGATTTGAATATGTCCCTTCACATTCATAACATCTGCAGGAGGCACCACATTAACCTTCATAATATCAATGACAGATGACGCTGAGTTCATGTTCCAAGTATAATTTGTTTGTGTTTCAGCTCCCAGATGTTGCAGAGTTGCCATAACCAGGCCAGCTGTTCTCATGAATAATTAGAGAGGCGTCTCGGCTCCCTTCGTGCCTGAGGAGACCCTGTAGAGGCAGAGATGCTGCTTCGTTCCACAGCCCCAATGTCACACCACTGGGATATGACTTCCATATCGCGCAGCCTCGATGCATAACAGGTGGATGCAGCATTTTAGAATTACTTTGGGACTCATGGAATATTTGCCCGGTTCAATATGATTTTGCACTGCTGAAAAGTGACTTTACACTGCTGACACAAACCCTGATTCATGGAACCGTGCAAAGTGTATTTCTGCCGTGACTATGCACTGACTTTGCCAGGACTTTGCAAAGCAAAAATAGACTTTGACAGTTCCAAGAACAACATCAATGAGCTTTCGAAGAATGTGGAGACTGTGGGATAGACTCCTCACTCAGTCTGGCTTGTTGTATGTGGTGTAATCCCAAGAGAATTCACCACGTAAGCCCCAATGGCTGATACCTACGTGCTGATGCCCAAAAGAGATGTTTAACAGCCCGGGGCACAGATAAGGGTCTTTGGAGCATGGACTTTTTCTTACAGGTTTTACTGGTATTTGTGTGGTAAAATCAACTTGATGAATGTTATTTTATGTAGGAGGGTTTGGGTGGGGAGATTTATAGCAAAATGGGGCAGGCAAACTGGACATTTTCTTCTGTGGCATGGCATTGTTTTACTGACATAAGAGGCAAGTCTCTTTTACTGGTATTTGTGTGGTAAAATCAACTTGATGAATGTTATTTTATGTAGGAGGGTTTGGGTGGGGAGATTTATAGCAAAATGGGGCAGGCAAACTGGACATTTTCTTCTGTGGCATGGCATTGTTTTACTGACATAAGAGGCAAGTCTCTTTTACTGGTATTTGTGTGGTAAAATCAACTTGATGAATGTTATTTTATGTAGGAGGGTTTGGGTGGGGAGATTTATAGCAAAATGGGGCAGGCAAACTGGACATTTTCTTCTGTGGCATGGCATTGTTTTACTGACATAAGAGGCAAGTCTCTTTTACTGGTATTTGTGTGGTAAAATCAACTTGATGAATGTTATTTTATGTAGGAGGGTTTGGGTGGGGAGATTTATAGCAAAATGGGGCAGGCAAACTGGACATTTTCTTCTGTGGCATGGCATTGTTTTACTGACATAAGGGGCAAGTCCGATATCATGTGTGCATATGTGTTCTTACATGAGGGAGGATGGTGGCACTTGTGCAGTCAGAAAGTAAATGTTTTCTTTACTGTGGCATTGCATGTTTTACTGGTGTTAAGGGAAAAGTTAGCATCATAAGTGTCCCCACATGGTGTGTGGAGGCACTTGTGTAGTGAAACAAGGCAATGGTTCCTTACCATATCACGGTATGTTTTACTGTTGAAGGAAAAGTCAACATGAATATTGTTCTTACATGGTGGTGCAGTGGCCTGGCAAGCATGTATGCACAGCACCAACATGTTTTATTCCTGTGGAAGGTGGTTTTTACTGGCATTAAGGGCAAAACCCACAGAGGAATGTTCGCACATGGGGATATTGGCATACACTGGCAGAGCCAGCATAAACATGCTTTATTATCTTGAAAGATTTGAAGTTCGAGTAAAACACATCCTTAGATCTTTCACCTAGTGCAGTGCAGGACATGTGCCTGCAATCAGGTGCATTTTGCATGCATGTTATCCAGGCCTGTCCGGAGTGTGGTGCTACCCGTGCCTTGTGCTATCAGCATGGGTAACAGCGGGGCCTCCATTTGTGTTATACGACTGGGGCCACTCTCTGAGTTCTAGTAGCACACTCACAGTCTGTGGGTGCTTCTTCAATGTATTTGGCTCTACCTACTGGTAAAGTCAGTCCGACCTTCCTTCTGCACTCTCCCAGTTTTCCATGTTTTCCCTTTTACTATACTCTTGCCCAGTCATCTAGAAGTGGGCTGGTTGATGCAGGAGCATGTGTTTCTCCATAGTATCATCCACTACCACAAGATCCATCTTCGCTGACTACATCCCTCATCACTTTTTCTCCCCGCCCTGCACCACAACATAACACTACCACCACTAATAGTAGGTCGCACTGCTAGTGGTGGTAAAGTCGCCCTGTTGGTAGATGATGTCACTCTTTGTTAGGCAGAATCATATGCAGTACCCTTTGGGAACACTACAAACAATTAAGACTAAAAGTGTCAGTACAATTTCACCTTTGGTACAAGCCTGTACTACACAGTAATGTGGTAGCAGTGGCTGAGCAGCCACACTTATCTCAAGAGTAGAGTGAGCAGTACAAGAGATTACACAAAGGACTTGCAATCACAGTGATTCAAACAAACACTTACTCAAGGTTTTTTGGTAAAAGAATTTACATTTATTTACACAGTCCTTTGGAAAACATTCCACTAGCAAAGGCAGCTCAATATCACACTCTAATAAACTACAATACACAACCAATCAGTTTCTGAACAAGTTCAGCTCCCCTGAAGTGGGAGCAAAATGGCACTTCAGTTATTTTAAAAAGGGGTAAAAAGACAAGGTTAAACGAATCACAAGCACCAATACATTCAGAGGTAGGGTAAATAGTTTCAGTTCACTACAACCAGCAATTCAATTCAATAGGCCTGGGCCAAAGTCAATGGTTCAGAGTCTTGGATAGGATAGCACAGTTCTACTAGTAAACAGTTAAGTCTTTGCCACTGTTTTTAGAAGTAGTTGGTCAGCCGAAAAGTTGGATGTTGGTTTAGGGAAGGACAAGCCTTCGGAGTTGGGAAACTTTCACAAACTTTTTTCACTACCGGTGTTCGCAGTCGGGAAAAATCATGGTAGTTTGTTTAAAACCACTGCTACCAGCCATTTCAAGTAGAAAAGGGTAACGTTTGACTGTTACATGAATGTTTAGACTCAGGGGAAGCTAGGCAACCCCTCCAGCACTCTAAAGGAAGATAGTGTGTGCTGGGTCTAGTAAAGTCAATTTAACTTTACATGCTCTGGGAGACAGTAGTCAGTCGCAGAGAAGGTATTTAAACCTTGGGGATTCTGAAAGACACCCCTGCACCACTGCACTGAGGGTGCTGTGTGACACACAGAAACAGATGATGCCTATGGAGTTGATTTAAAAATCCATAACCAAAGAACACAAAAGTAAAACACACACCAAAATACATGAAAGAGTGGGAAAAAAGGCTCACAAGCTTTCCAGGTAAACATTTAAATCCTAAAAAATCCAGCAAAGTTGCTGGGGGTCTCAAAAGGTAAGGGAAATTAGCACATTCTTGAGAATTCTTCCTAACACTCGGTCAGGCTTTCCTGGAACAGGGTTTGACTGGCCCATGTCACAGTGATTGGAAGCTGTTTGCTAGAGCATGACTGGCAATGAACTGAAGTGTAATCTGACATATGCTTGTGGCCTTTGTTATCACTGGATGACGCTGCTGTACTAGCTGAGTATGTAACACATTATGTACCTTGTGCTACACTTACAGTGTTTGATTATCAAGGGGGTGTGCAAAGCGCTGTTACTTTGGTTATGCCACACCCTCCTCCTCACACTCCGATTGTCCCTCCTCTTCAACTAATCTCCATCTCCTTAACTATTTTCCCATGCCTCAGCATTGTTTCTGCTTTCTCAGACACCATTATAACCTCCTTCTGACCTTTCTCAGGCACTGTCTTCCCCTCTGTGCTGACTATCTAAGCCTCCAACACAGAGATTGAGAAGAAGCCCAACTCCGAATCACTCCCTCCACATTAAAGGACATGTTGCCTAATGTGCCACTGTGAAAAACACAAATGTGCCCAAGGTGCTTAATGTCCCTAAGGTGTCAATGTGAAAAACAAAAATAAAGTGGTACAGATGAACCAAAGGATTCGGACTCAAATGATGGGAAAGGGTTCTCAGAACACACACAGAGAAGGAAAGGAGACAGAGCACAGAACAGGAGCACTTCTTGAGTTTACACAACGAGTTTCTAAGGTTCACACCCACGTATTTCTTTATACACACAGAAAAGGAATGATGTTATGAAACCTTTTTTGTTTAACAAGTTTTGGACTGAAACAGGGAAAATGGAACATGTGTGTGTACAATAAAATCATGTTTCTGTTTTTAAAACATATTTACAAGGGATTAAGGGTAAACATGTACCATTAGAGATGGAGACTCAAGCAAACACAAGCAGACACTAGGGGATAACACTGTGATCAAGAAGAACCAAAACACCACAAACAGCACAAATACCTACCCCAAAACTAACAGAACTCTCCTAAATTCGTCAAGAGCACTCCAGGACTCATCCCAACTCACTGGTATGTGAGCTTGTTATGTTCACTCCTCACTGTACAGAAACAAAAGCCCACACATGAAGTCACCGTATTGCTGGTATGTTTAAAGGACTGCAAACCTGTTCTATGGATGATTAGCTTCTATTAATGACTTATTGACATCCCCTCACTTCATTTCAACACTTGCATTTGTATTTGCATGGATTAGACTAGGTCCTTGTTGGCTTAAACCATTGCATGTCCTTTACAATAACGTGAACCCCATCCTCAACAGCACCCTGAGTGAGAACTCTGATGCCTGGTTGCAGGACAGATTTTCAAAGCCTCTGAGAAGCAGAATCAGAAAGTGCACATTTAGGGAAAACAATGTTCTGTTCCAATTATATCTCTATGCAGATTAGATAATGAAATAGTGGAGGACTGTTCAAAGGTCATGGTTCTACAAAGGGGTTGGCCATTTGTTGACCTATATTTTCTAATGAAACGTAAATCATTGCCATTCAGTGGAATTGTAAATGTATTTTGTCAAATGAATTCCACACTTTGTATTAACCTTGTAATGAGGATAGGATAAGCTTGCCCAGCTGGAATATACAAATGTACCTGCAAGCTCAATTCAAATCTCAGCTCTGACACCTTAGATCCCTAAAGGCCATGCCCTGTACCAGATTTTCAGTTTTCTTTACATGATTTTGATAGAAAAACTTCAAGGAGGATTTACAAAAATGGTATATTCACACCCAGTCACCCAATCAGGTGGCTTGAAATGTGAACTAGAATGGCTAGTGTTTGCCCGGATTCCTCCAGCCTCCAAGCCCCTTCCATAGATGCTGCTATCTTGTTTTATTCCTGCCACCCCAAGGCATCTCGTATCACTGCCCCTCTTTTCCCTCCCCCTCACTTACTTGCTTGCCTGGGGCTTCTGTCTCCAGTCCTTCTCCATCGGATCGATGGTATAGTAATCGGAAAGGGACTTATCAACCCTGTTTGCTATGGTAGTGCCCATTTTGTTTCGCTTTTTTCACAGGAGATTGGGCTGGCACAATATGCATGGAGCCTGTCTCCTGTGAAAACAACATTAAAATTAAATGCACACCGGACGAAACCCTAGGGTACAAATATCTATCACCTCTGCTTTGGTATGTGTGCCAAGCCGGTGAGAGCCCTGCACCCTTGCCAAGGCTATCACTTCTCTCAGACCTGAATAGGCTCGGACTGGCGGGTTGTTATTGGCATGGTCCCCCCAATGCAGAGCTGACAGCTATATTCTGGTTCAGGAGCACTGCAATATTTATCCAGATAAATCCATGTTTAAAATCTGCCACAAGATAAGTGGACAAAGAAAAAGTAGGCACCCCCAGACAGAGTTATGAATGTAAATGCGGCGGCATTTGGTTCTGCTCCTCTTTATCCTCTGTAGTGAATTCAGGTCGGCAAAGGAAAGGCAATCTTCAACGCAGTGTTTGCATTCGCATTGCAACTTCTATTGCCATGACTTATCCTTAATTGTAATGGATCATAATGCAAGAAGAACCATCATTGCATATGAATCTTCATAGGTGCAGGCAGCAGTTTCCGCAGAGAGCAGCCAGTGTTCCTGAAGCCTGGCACTGTCTTGCATAGTCCACTTTTAGCATTCCAATTGTTGTTGCCTGCTCAAGGCAGACTTGTACCGTTCAATGGCTTAAGACCTCATGAATGGCCTTTGGATTTATTTATTTATTTTATTTATATTGCGCCTAGGACAAGCCTGTAGGCGTAGTAGCGCAGACAAAACAAAGACAACATAGAGGAACTAGAGTCATAAGTGCAGCATCCTATACAAGATTAGGCCAATGGTCAGTGGAAGAGGAGAGGATTTAAACCGTGTTTAAATTTGGGTAGAGACTGGCACAGTCTCAAGTCAAGGGGCAGTGCATTCCAACATTTCGGGGCAGCATACAAGAAAAACCCCTGAGCCGTGGCATCAAGCTTAGCCTTGGGGATTTGTAGGAAACTTACATTCTTGTACCTCAGAGCCATTCGTACCGTGAGCCAGGCTAGGCGATTGGACTGGTAGCCAGGACTGATTCCATACAAACATTTGTGCGAAATGAGATTCTATTCACTATAGACAGCCAGTGCAGTGCCTTCCTAGCCTCTGAAATATAGACTTTCTTACTCAGGCCTTCTACAAATCTGACAGAGTTCTTCTGGGTGATTCGAAGGCACATCATTTCCCCTATACGTGCCCCTTGTAGCAGACTCGAGCCTTCGTCTCGTTTTGCTCCTATAACTGACTGGGCACTGGTGGAACATTCTATTGGCTGCCTGCACATGTTCCTGTAGCACGTGAGAGCAATGACAAGACATAATGCTCATTACTCTGGTACCAGTCTTAGACCTGTGGTTAGTGATTTGGTGAGTTCTTCACTGGAGTCTGCATTTATCACTATCGGAATTTTATAGTAATGCACATATAATCGGATTTATAGTGTGTGAGGATTATTTTCAAGCACCTCAGCACCCACCTCAAATATCCTTATTCGTGTTGGCTCCTCACATCCACACCTGTGTTTTTATGCTTAGGCAGAACAGGAGAGAATGGACCTGAGGAAACACTAATTAATCATGTCCACTAGTTCTCTTTACTTCCCAATACCACAAAATGCAAAGCACATAATATATCATTAAACTGTAATAAAGCACCTTTTTTACATTTCCTTAAATTCTGCCAAAGTGCCAAAGATAAATGAATGAGGAACCAGATGAGCGAACATGCCATTCTGCAGTGTTGGGCTGTAATGGAGCAGCGCAGAGCTGTAACATGATCAGACCGTTTACCTCCCCTGGCCAGGGTCGTAGAAGACACATAAAATCTGGAGGGGACAGTGGACATCTTGGGGACTTTGCTTTATTTATTTATTTATTTATTTATTGTGTTTTAGTCAAAGAACTCAACTTTTCACAAAATTAGAATTAAAATAGCAGTACGTATTAAATTACAACTATCACTGTGTAAAACAACAGAAAAGAAGAAAAGAAAACAGAATAAAATTAAAGGATGCAGCAGCAAAGAACATGTCTTTGTATGTTGCATTTCTGGATTTTTCATCTGACTATGAGCTCATGCTAAGAGAGAGGACATAACAATTACTTCCAGTGGGCCACAGTTAGGACGCCAGCTCGTTAAGAGGCAGATCACCTGTAAGTGGTCTCCTGCCAAATAAATGAGTTGAAGCCTTTTCTACCAGCTGCAAGTTGCTACTTTTTTGTGTGAGGCAAGGAGACCTGTGTGTCTCTTGGAATGGAAAGATGGGGGTTTCAAAGAAAGAGCAAATTGTGTTTGTACCTCTGGGCAAGCCCCGTTATGGGAGTAGAGGGACCAGGTGTGTGATGTTGCTGCTTTGACTGACCTCCGGGGGTGGGGGGGTACAGCAAACAAGGAGGATGAGCGATCGCAAGCCCTCCTTCTAATAAGCACTCCCCAGGTCCGCGGCCAGATATGTCGGACCCGGGGGATGCCTAGTAGGTGGGGTGAATGTGGAACCAGGGGGGTGGCCAGAGGGGCAGCCCGCTATGTGGGCAGGCCCTCTAGTGCCCCTGCGAGGGCTGGGCCAGCCTGTCACAATGAGTCTGGTCCCTCTTATTCCATCTCATGCAGGCTTCAGAGCCTAGCCTTTCTTTTCCTTTGTTATTCTGAATGCAGAGCTGGACTATGTTCCTTTCTTGTTTAACATTTGCTGCAAAGCCTGATCTATTTGATTCTCTCATAGGTTACTAGGACGGTAGAGCATGGGTCCTCTGCCCGGTTACATTATTCAAAGAGCCCCTCTGGCTTTTCTTTTTCTCTCCCTTGTCTCACTGCTTGCTTGCCTAATACATACCTCCTTGCTTGAACACTCAACATATTCTCCCTAACACAGCAATGCCAGCTGCAGTCTGTCTTAGCTTCTATTTGTTTTGTGTCTTGAATTGGCCTCTTATTTCCGCTTTTTGTCCGCAGGGGAAAGGCATTTGCCAGTCACTGCCATGATGATTATACCTGGACATAAGAGGGCACAACTAGCCAATATTGGAAGAACATGTCATATTACTCCAGAGGCTGGTAACTGCCTTCCTAATGCCTACACAAGAGGCACAACTCTTGCCTTTGTTTCTAACAGTAATTCAGTGGATGAAGAAACGCGAAAACACACATATTGCTTATAAATAAAGGGGATGATGTCACACTTGGTTAAGACATTTTGATCACGCCAGGTGCTAATTTCCAGCTGCAATTAAACGATTACCTTTTAGACTTCTGGCTTTAAATAATGTTAGTATCACCTGGAAAGCACAGAGGTTGCTCAGCAGAGTTCCTGGAGCACGAGGGCTACCCTACTCGTGGGCATGGATGATTGGAAGGCATTCTTGCCCTGGTTTGGAGCCTGGCCCCTACAGCCATGATGGTGGGAGGGGCCTATTACTTTTGGTTGTACATACTCTTTGAGAGTGGGCAGACATTGCCTCCTGCTTTAGCCCACTAACAGCTCTGCTTTGCAACTTTATCACACATACCTGTCAGGTGGCATGTAACTCAATGCTACTAATGTTATCAGCCTCAGAAGTCTGGAATCTTTTGCCACATCAACTAGGGTACAGGCTTGCCAACTGAGACTTACCCATGTCTGAGTCGGCATCTGTCACCCAGTGGGGAAGATACACACAGAAAGAGCAGGGCACAGTGACCTTGTGGGTTTTTCACACTTCTTCCTCGGGCTGGGCAAAATTCACTCCGAAACACGCAGCCAACAACACATGGCCTACCTTCCCACATTTCCACAGGTTTCCAGATGAAAACAGTACCTCACATGTGTGGGTGCACCTACCTTGGAGCAAAGGGAAAAGCCTAAAACACTGGTAACCCCAAGTCTTTTCGCACAGCAGATTTTCAGGAATTTTGCTCATGTGGACAACCTACAGATTTGGGCCTAGGGTGTCGAAACCAGAAAGAAAAATGGTGAACCCCATGCATTTCCGAAAAGAAGACACATGTGTAAATCCACAGAGGTCTGACTTGTGCGAATCACTCCATAATTTATATCCACAATCCCTGACAAAGTCTGAAATTTAGTGGAAAAAACACAATTTCTACTTTGTCTGGGATTGTGGGTAATACATTCTGGGACGATTCGTGCAGGTCAGGCCTCTGTGCATTCCCACTGGTGTCTTCTTTTCAGAAATGCACGTGTACCCTGTTTTCCTTCGTGGCTTCGACACCCTAGGCCCAAATCTGTAGGTTGTCTCGCCATACCCTTTGGGGGTAACCAGTGGTTTAGCCTTTTCCCTTTGTGCCCAGGTAGGTGCACCCACACATGTGAGGTACTGTTTAGGTCGGGACACCTGTGGGAACGTGGGAAGGTAGGACATGTGGTGTTGGCGTTGTGTTTCGGTGGGTGGCAAGAGGGAAATGTCTGAAAATTGTAGTTTTTTCACCAAATTTCAGACTTTGACGAGGATTGTGGGTAATACATTTTGGGGCGATTCACGCAAGTTAGACCTCTGTGGATTCCCATGGGTGTTCTCTTTTTGGAAATGCATGGGATTCCCTGTTTTCCTTGGTGGCCTGGACACACTAGGCCCAAATCTGTATCTTATCCACATTGGCAAAATCTTTTCCCTTTGCGCCCAAGTAGGTGCACCCACACATGTGAGGTACGTAGGATGGTAGAACATGTGTTGTTGGTGGCGTGTTTCAGTGGGTGGATAGAGTGAAATGTCTGAAAATTGTGTTTTTTTCCACAATATTTCGGAGACATTTACCTCTGCCCACCCAACAACAGATGTCCTACCTTCCTGCGTTCCCACAGGTGTCCCGACAAAAATGGTACCTCACATGTGGGGATGCACCTAACTCGGCGCAAAGGGAAAAGGCTAACCCACTGGTAACCCCAACTCTTTCGGCAGAGCAGATTTTCAGGAATTTTGCTCATGTGGACAACTATCAGATTTGGGCCTAGGGTGTCGAAGCCACCAAGGAAAACAGAGAACCCCATGGATTTCCGAAAAGAAGGCACCCATGAGCACCCCCCCCCTTTCACTAAAAACATCCATGGTGGTTTAGTGACCCCCACACCCACCCAAAACAAGTTATCATTTGTTTTATTTTTGTTTTTGTTTTGCCTCTTTCCTAGGTGCAGAGTGTTCTAGCAATCTGCCCCCAGGGAGGGCTACATGAGGTGCCCCCCATCCATTTGGGATGGGAAGGAGAGGACCACCTCCCTTTCCACTAAAAACATCCATGGTGGTTCAGTGGCCCCCACACCCGCCCAAAACAAGTTATAATTTATTTTATTTTTGTTTTGCCCCTTTCCTAGGGGCAGATGGTCACATGTGTGTGGCCATCTGCCCCCTGGGGAGGCAAAATGTACTGCCCTAGTCTTGGTGGGTGGCTCTGCCAATATTTGCAGTGGACTACCACCCACCCCAAATGGATGGGGTCATCTCATGTACCCCTTCCTAGGAAATCTACATAAGGTGCCTCCATCCACTTAGAGTGGGAGGAGACAGCCACCCCCTTGCAAAAATGCCTGGCGGCTAGTGGTCCCACCCGCACCCACCCCACCCAAAATAAAGTATTTTTTCTTTTGTTTGCCCCCCTTCCCATCTGCCCCCATGGTATTGCCCCCATGCTTTGGGGGCCAATGGTGAGAGGGCAGCTTACATAGTAAGCAGACCCTCCCCCCACTTCAAAAACACATCCCTGCATGACATACCAAACACATATTTTGGGGGGGATAAATGACATTACATCCCCCCCACTTAAAATTGTGGGGGGATTTGTTCCCCCCTTGTCCCCTCCATGTCCTACGCCCATGCTTCACGGACTGCTTGGAGGAGCACCAAGTGCCTGGTTGAATCCTGTGTGATGTTGTGCTGTTTAGCTGTGTTTTCTGGGAGGGGCTAGGAGGCCATGTCTCCTTACCTTTGCCGCATCAGAACTGCTTGGAGGCACGCTGCGCGCCTGAGCTAAGCCCTGCACAAAGTCGTGCTGTTTGACTGTGTTTCCTGGAAGGGTTTAGGAGGCCAGGCCGCCTTACGAATAATGCTGCATTGGCTTCAAGAACTGCTTGGAGGGATGCTAAGCAGCCGCAAAGTCCTGCGTGAAGTCGTGCTGTTTGCCTTTGTTTACTGGAGCGTCTTGAGGCCCACATCCCCCTCATCATTGCCGCTGCTGCGGCTTCAAGAACTGCTTGGAGGCATGCTAAGTGCCCAGGCTAAATTCTGTGTCAAGTCGTGCTGTTTCGCTGTTCAGCGGGTCAAAAGGGCCATGGGCACCATGTTCTACTAGCTGGCCTCCATAGAGAAGCTCTTGCTGATATCTCAAGGAAGAAAGAGTGAAGGTGCGTATGAACCGGCGAGACCTCACTCCATGTTCGTGCTGGTGTAACATGATCTCCATGACCATTTTGCTTTCCTGCCTTGATGAATCTGCAAGTGATCATGATCACAAGGGAAGAGGTTCCTTTGCCAATAACTCTGCCCGCAATATCCTAGACAACCACGCTAGACATTCATATGTGGCCCTCTGCTATGGGGGTGTTGAGGACATAGTAGAGTCATAGTGGAGGCCGGCTTGGATTTGAGGGTTTGCTGGCGGCACGGAATATGGGTGCCCCTCGAGCCAGTCGGGTGTTCCTTTTGAAACCTTCAGAGATTAAGTGGCAGTTGTTTACTGTCTAGGATTAATCTTTTACATAATATTATTGGGATAGCTTGCATTTTACTAAATTAATTTTAATAAATCATAACTAAACTATTTTAATTATTCAGTCTGCAAGTCATTATGTCCAAATGGAAACCCAATAGTAAAATCTCTTCCGAGACAAACCGATAGACAATGGCACGAATTACAGAACCAATTAAGGAAGTTAACCACTTAATAAATAACATCGAGATTCTCTTGTAAGATCTCAACGATGGGAGGGAAGAAATTCAAACTCCATAAAAGCCTCAAAACACCCTAATATGACCAAACCAGCATGGGGGATAAGGAAGCATGAGCTTAAGGGATGCAGTCTAAATTATCCTTTTGTTAAATCTGATACATCTCGAAATAGCACATTGTATGACTGTATTCTGGTTGAAATTGATCGGCTTTCTCAACAGGAAAGAGGCCAGAATGTTTGTGGACCAGTCGAAATGCACACCAGCAGTCCAGAGGAACCGTGCATGCAAATTCTAGTCACCAAGAAATAAGTAGATTACATGTTGTGCACCTTCTTGTTCCCCCTCTGGATGAACCTGTGCTAATCGTGGAAGGCATCACCTTAATAAATAGATCTCTGCCACTAGCCCAAAAGGACTTATCCAATTAGAATATCATTAGTGAAAGCAATGCACCTGGGCCAGGGATGACACAAAAGATGCAGGAAAATAAATCAAGTCCCTATGACTCACTTTGTGACATTGGAGTCATAAGAAAATACCTCAAACTATTGACCATCACCGGACAAGAGTTAAAAGCTGATATGCAAAGTCAAAATGGATCTCCGGGACACCAAAAATACCATGATGAGAAGTCATCTTCCCCAGGGGAAAGCTCTTCCATGCCTGAGACAACAATAAGGAAAGCCATAGAGAAGCATACAACAAGACATCCCCCTCTGCCTTTTAGAGCTCAGACACACCCCTTCAATCCCCCCAGGTGAAGTGTAATGGTCCTAATAGAATACCTGTGTACGTAAAATGCCCAGTGCCCTCTGGGGGGTGAGTGGGAGTGAACCAGAGAAAAGGCTGAGAGAAGGATATCACCAACACGTCATTAGACAAGGACAAAATAATCAAATCAAAGGAAAGGAATGTGTCATCTACAAGGTCAATGTCCCTGGCCTAATGCCTGGTCATAGAGAAGGGATTGACTCTATCATAAATAAATGTATCCACTGGATTCACTATAAAAAAAGGATGTTGTTCATTAATTCGGGAAGATATAAAAGATGCAAGAAGATGAGAGAACCCCAAACATGGTCTGAATTGAACTTGTATTCTACAATGATTTTTTGTATCAGGCGTTCTGTCCATAGATCTCTGCTCCTATACTCCAAAAGTCTTTGTGTTAAGTTTCAATGCAGACCCCCTGATATACCCATCAACAGCTTTCCAGTTACCCTTCAAAACCCTTAGCATATAGATACCCCTTTGACAGAAATATTAAGAGGGTTTACATCATACCAAAGTCTGGTATCACTGTGCTTACATGTTTCCCACTAACATGACAAGGCATACCAGCTTGGTAGAATGTTTTCTGTGCCTTAATCCCAAAGAGACATATTACCACCCAATGGAAACACCGCTTCTGCATAATTACAAGTGGTGGTGGTGGTGTTAGTCCCCATTAATTTGGATTTCATAGGAAACCATGTGGGACTTTGGTGGAATTACCATAGCAGTAATTCTGCCTACTTTGCTGATTTTTCAGCGGAAAGTCAGAGGATTTTCCACCATTACGATGCAGGCAGTAAATGCCCCCCTACAGGTCCAAACTTGCAGTATGATTGGGAAAAGACATGTAGCAAACACAGTAAAGAGAAACTCTATAAAGAGGTATATATCGATAACATCCTGTTTGGTTTACTGCATTGAAATGATGTTACTTCTGTGGAGAAAAAGAAGCAAAATGAAAGCAATCATTTTCCAGTTACAGCAAGGAGAGTTACCTTGGCAGTAACATCGACCATGTTTACCTCGAAGAGAAGGGTGCCAGAAGTCACGCACTGCAAGACAGAAAAAGAATTAGACCTAAATTGGAAAATATAGATTTGGCATCTATCGAACCACACTTATATGAAAGTATTATCCCAATCTTTGAACAGTTAAATGGGCCTCTGGCTCCCCCTAACAACATTATTTGGAATGCCTATGAGGCAATTATTTTGATTATAGCCCCTTTTGTAACAAAGCCAAATAGAATGGTGGCGAAAGCCTAAACCAAAGTAGAGAGTTGGTGTGACAATGAATGCAAGGTCCTTAAAGCAAAGACAAATGGGGTATGGGGGATGAAGTCACCAGACTGAGATCAAAATGCAAGACATTGACTATTCAAAAACCATTGGCTAAGAAAGAGGAACATTGGACCACCATATTGCATGCTTCGACATGAAGGGCTTTTGCAATATCATACACAAGAAGCTCACTAAGAAGGAACCAGCCCTTCAAATGGCCAATACTGAAGACTTATGCCATACCTATTTTGCAAATATCTATAAAGAGGGAAATCAATCTATGCTGGGTACTGCAAATGGGCTATAAAGTTTGTTGGTTATCAAAGAGGCCTATCTCCCCTTCAATTCTATAATGAAGGAAACTGCTGGGACCTTGAAATCTCAACATACTGGTAAGGCCCGTGGCCCTGACAATATACTCAGGTAGACTTCTTTAAATCATAACCTATGTTCAGGATTCAGTACCTCACTTTGCTGGTGAACACTATCATAAAAATAGGAGCAAAGTTCCTGAATCTTGGAAAAAGGCATAGATTGTCCCCAAATGCAAGAAAGGTGGACACGATAAGCCAAATAACTATTGGCATATCTCTCTCTTATATTCCATGGGTACATTCTTTGGGAAACTGCTATTGAACAAGGTGGACTTTTGGATTACCCAATCAGAGTGTTTAAGCCAACTTCAAGCTGCCTTTGCAAGGGAAGTCTCCACAGTAGACCGGATATTTAGGTTATCCTTAATGTTAGACGAATACATAACATTGAAGAGGGGGACCATACACATGCTGTTCATTGACTTAAAATCTGCTTATGACTGCATACCTAGGGTAACTCTATGGAATGATCTGTCAGAGAAAAATATGCCACCTGTTGTGCTAAAAGCAATAATGGGGCTATATTCATACTCAACTGCCAGGATTAGGCTGCGAGTTGGGGGCGAGCTTACAAAACCTTTCCTGGTGGAAGAAGTGGTACAATTGGGATGTATTCTGGCCCCCACTCTCTTTACCCTGTTTTCTGATGTAGTAATGCCCCGACTTTGAGTGGTGACAAAATAGGATTTTTAATGTTTAATGTTTGCGTATGACGTGGTCCTAATTTCTAGAACCCTTACAGCCCTTGAAAATCTGAGAAATGGCTTTGTAAAATTCTGTGGAAAAAAACGGGCAAGTAATAAACACAGATAAAACGGACTGCAAGGTGGAAAAAGGATAACACGCAGGAGGATAAGGAAAATCATGATAGGTGACACTGGAATAGAAGAGGTCAACACATTCGACTATTTAGGGATCAGAGTTAGTCACAACAACAGATGAGAGCAGCATTTAGATAAGGCTAGGCTGAGGCTAGAGAAAAGGGATGTAGACATAACTGCCTTTTCAGCCAAGTACTGGAATGCTTTTCTATCTATGCTGCGCACAAAAAGAGTTTTGGTGCTGAAATATGGGGCCACAGTGAGACAAAAACATTAGTGACGCCTGAGAATACAATTCTCAAGAAGCTACTTCTACTGCTCGTAGGTACTCCTTGCACCATGCTACATTTGGAATTGGGATGGCATCCAATTGGGGACAGAATTGACCTAAAGCCGCTGCACAATTGGATCTGCATTTGGTCAAACACCCACCTTTTAAAAACCTGCAAAGGTGGCGGAAGCCTCCCCTGGTTCACACATATCAAGGGTTGGTTGCACTGTATGGACCTGGAAAATGTATAGCGTAATTCATCTGTAATAACCGAGAATAGCAAAGAGCAAGTGACTATTGCATATAAGGAACACGTTGGAAAAAAGATGCTAAACAACACACTTAGGTTGGCGACAGGGCTACCGTATTTAGTGATAAAAAACGATATGGGCCTGCAAAATGATATAATGCTTACTGAGAAGCTCTTAGCCCACCTTCTTTTTCTAAAGTTACCACTTACAACTTTACTGTAATGCAGCAAAATGGAATGATGCTAATTTCAGACAAATGCTCCTTTTGTATCGATCGTGTGTAGAATGATCAACATTTTCTATTTTTATGCCATGTTGTTTTGATAATTAGGCAGAGGAATTTAAAAACCTGCCTTTGCAATTACGGGATTCGAGATCTGGATAGTTTGGTGACTCTGTGTGAAAGTAATATAGTTTGCATTTCCCGACTATCTGTAATATGCTTGGAATAAGAGGAAAGGATTCTTAAAGCTAGTGGGGTAGTAGATTCTAATAGCTAGTATCTATGGTATTTGTGACCATGTTATTCAAAAGAATACTAGAACTGTATCATATACGGAGGTTTCTGCCTCTCAGAAATGAATGCTCAAATACTTTAATATCTTAACAACGCTCTGTTGGTTTTACATTGATTGTTATTAATTAAGGAAATATTCTTTTAGGTTTTGAAAAGATATCAAGTAACTTCGATCTGGCAGCTGCATAATATATACATGAAATTGTATTAGCTATGGTTAAATTCAATGGATTTTATCATACATTTTAGCATACTTAATGTCTATTTTCTGAACACAATTACAATAGTGATGATGATGGTTTTAAGAAATGTTTACACTATTATATTGTGTACTTCCTTGGATTTTATTCCTTGTATGTATTCTTGAATTCTGATAGTATATGATGATTATGATGATGAATGTCAGCAGCTGACATGGCCTCATCACATTCGGATTTCCACAATGTGGTTCCTTCATTGATTTGATTTTTTTGGAAGACTAAATGTTGGATGGAGAGGCTTCCATTTGTCTAGATGTGCAGGCATTGTTTTCCCAGAGTTATGCACGGCGTGAAGCTTTGCCAAGCAACATTCTAATTGGGAATCCTAAGGCTGTGCGGGTAGACTGCTGCTGTGTGCACTGTCTTCTGAAGGCTAATTCATGGCACCCTTGTTGGCCTTGTGTGTGTTTGTGTTGTGCAGGTGCCGAAGTTAGGGTAGACCTCAGGAAATGATCAATTGCATCCAATTGCACGCTGACAAATGGTAGCTCATGTTCGGCTGCTATTCGTGATAGTGTGCATGAATTGTCTGCAATCGCATTGGCTAGTGTAGGGCCTTTACTATGTCGAGTGACTCCGGCCAGGTCAAGAGATCATTACTGATATTCAAGGGGCAGACTGATCATTGTAGGTGCTCTAATGAGTATCTGACAGTGGTTTGTGCTACAGTCATAGATGTAGATGTGGTTTCCGTTTTAGGTCCATACTGTTAAATTGCAGTTGAGTTGGATGTGAAGGTTGTCAGATGTGCTTGATATTATATATCCTGAGTTTAACATAAATCTGATGTAAATGTATTTGTGTAACATCACTACTACAGAAATATTGACAGCAGACAGGGCCCTGTAGAACATCTCTAGATATCATTCTCCAGGCTTCATAATAAATACTTCTGAGGTTCATGATCAATTTGAGGAATGAGTTTGTAGTGGAAAAATCGTGTTGTTAAGCCGGCAGTAGAGACAGAGAAGCAGCATTGCATTAGCACAGGGTTAATTCCAATGGGAATTACAAGAAGAGTTAGTGTTTTAGAGTAGAATTAGAATAGCACTCTTTTTTTTTCTTACAGTATAATAGGACTTTTAATTAGAATCAGAATATTGCATAATTAGAATTAGGATACGGCTCTTTGATTTAGTGAGATTTCTTTGATGGAAGTGTGATATACATATACACATGAAGTGACACACATGATTTCTTCTTTTTGGAGAAAAGGAAAAACGGCAGAGATTGGCTTAGGTGAAACATATGACACACACATGTTTTATGAGGTAGTAGAACATCACAATACGTAGTAGGCACCTATCTTTATGTGATACACACACTCATTTTTAGTGTGGGCTATTGTTTGGCACTGAAAGCGCTACCTTAAAAGCCAAGCCTATTGTCAGTAACTGTAGTATCCTTCTTCCGTGTAGCGTGCGTCCGCACGAGACGATGCTCGAGGAGAAGAATGGAAGGGGGAGATGCAAATATGGGCTTTGAAGGAAGGTTTCCAATGGGAATGACATTTGAGGAGGGATACACAGTTGTAATCCCACCCATTCCCCGCCAATAGCCAATGTAATCCCTATGGCTAATCCCATCCATTCCTGCCCATCTCAGAACTCTTTGATTTTGAGTGAGCTCTACCATGGAGGCAGCCATATTGGATGACTTTCTCTAAGGAATCTCTCAGGAAAAAAGCCAAAACTAGCGGCCATCATTGAATGGGAAAGATTGTGCAAATAAATGATACATTGAATCATGTGAGTATATAGTTTTTTTAATTACTACGTGAAGATTACTTGCACTTAACACCGTAGTTCAATTGTGTGTTCAAATGATTACAGTTTAAAGAAATAATTAAATAATCTCAACTTCAGAAGGCTTCAAGGGATGCCATGTTTTCTGCTAACTCCCGGATGAATCAAGCATCAGGAGGAGCAGATGCCAGCCCAAAGGTGCAGCCTATTGGCCACTGCAGGAGCCACATAATCAATGACCAATTTCACCACTGCTGACGAATTAAGTAAATGTCCTCACCCAGACCATGACCCGGGCCGGCAGCATCTGCATTTCAATCACCCCTATAACCCTGACTTGTCATGTGCAGGAGGCCCACCAAGAGAAAGGTCTGAATTATAGTTATAATTGTTTTTTAAGCTTGAGCCCAGCATTCAAACTCTGTTGCTATGCGTTGATTTGCTTCCAAGACAAACTCGTTGCTTCTGAGCTATTCTCGCGTCCTCCCTGAATTGGTGCCCTGAATTACACTGGATCACAGAGCCCAGGAAATGTTCCCATGGTGTCTCATGAAACCAAGTTATCTATTCCCTGTTCCCAAGATATTAAATCAGGTAAACATAAAAATAAAATAATATTTAAACCAATGCTCTCACTTTCCTGAGAACAATCCTTCCGATCTCCGTGTAGGTGGAACAATGGATTACATATTTAAACAAACTTGATCTTTGCTCTCCAGTGAGTCCTGGCCCCCCAGTGGCAGACGAATAAGCATTTGTGGAAAATGCTCCCACTTCATGCTCTCAAAGTTTTTCTCGTATTTTGGGCTCGAAGGTTGCTTGCTACTGTTGACTTTTTTCGAGCGTTCCACCCGCGCAGATCAGTCCTGCAAGCCTTGCTGTACTAGGAATCTACTTTTCCTAGTCATGCGCATGCATAGCTCTCAACTCACCCGCTTTTGGCAGGTGTCACCCGCCTTGCAAGCAGCTGAATCAACCACCAAGTCCCTCATATGTCCATTCACTTCTATGGGCTCCAACCCGCCAAAAGGAAAATCGGGTGTTTTCACCCCCCTTGGTAGCACAAAAGGTTGTGAGCTATGCACATTTGTATTAGGAACGGAGCTCAACAGACAGGCTTCGAGCTCCAGGAGGCCGGGTTATTGTAGAAAACAAAATATATGGGCAAAAAGCTGGCATTTCGCGCAAGCGTCATGGATGACGGCAGTTCACGAGTTAACACGATTTAATTGCCATTTGGATCAACACATTCTGACATTTTCTCTTTGAGAAGCACTCCCTCCACTAATGGTGCCATGCTACTAAGGGCGGGGAGACGCCCACCTTATTTTTAGACTAGCCCTATTAATGCTGCACACGTTGCCTTTCTGTGTGAAGAGGTGGGTGCTTTATTTATTTTGTCTTGTTTTTTAGGGCATGGTGTGTTTTTCTACTGAATTATATAGCGTTATACTCTTTCCCCTGTAGGCGAGTTTGCCTCATATATAGCCGGTATGCATTTCTTTAGAACTATAGTTCTTTTTTTGACAAATTGCTTACAATGTGCATTTGTGCTATTTATTTAGGACGGATGTCTGAAAATGCTCCCTCCTACTGCAAAGGAGGTGGGGAGTGTGATATGCCTGTCACCCTTGTCTTCTTTTTTCTTATTTCTACTTCTCAAATGGCTCCCATGCAGGGCAGTTTCTAATACTGTGCCCAAAGCAATACACCCGGATATGCCCACAGCCTGCTCCAAAGGGCTCCATACTGCCATCCTCCAGTGGCATCACTCGGGTTGTGGTAACTCATGGAGTCACCCCCACCCTGGGGGGGTAGGAGTGACACCATGAGTGTCGCACCAGGTGTCACCAACCATAGTGACACCACTGGCAAAGGCACAGTCTCCCTGTGGCACCATCCTTCATCCCCCGATTGCCAACCATGGAGCCCTCCGTAAATATGCCAGGCAGAGGAGTTGCTGAACGAGCAAGTGAAGGGCACCCTGGACCTCAGCACACACCTTGCCAGGGCCCTGCTGCTGGCCGCTCTTTCATGGGGGCAATGTAGCCAGAGCTGGAGAACTGATTTGCCTTCCGGTCGCTCAGTAATGTCGATCTGCCTTTCAAGTATAGGCTGGCAGGAGAGCATGTATGGAGCATAAGTAGTGGATTTAGCCTAGACGTTTTTTGTACACCTGGAGGTAAAAGAGGGTGCAGTCAAGTAAAGGGAATGTTCGTTTCATGTTCAGAAGGGAGGATGGGGCCTTGGTGGATATCATGCACTCGTGGTCGGTGATCATCATATGCAAAGGATGGCGCACAGGTATTTGTTTCATACATGTGATCATTTGCGTGTTCTTGCAAGGGAACACGTGCACACTAGTGGTTACAGTGCACAAATCTGGCACACGTATTGACCGGCCACACTTGGTGTTCCGCGACATGTGTGTGCTACAGGTCTACATGTGTATAGTACGCACTTTGAGTGATGCTCGAGCCTGACAAGCAGTGCTTAAAGTGGGCCGGGGCCCTGCCGGGGCCCCCCATCCCACACAACATTGGCGGGATGCATTATCCCGCCGCGGCCGCAGCCGCAACGGGAGATGCGCCCGCCAGTTTAATTTCAGCCGAGCTGACAGAAGTGCCAGCCAGGCACAGCGTTGCTGAGGCTGGCTAGCACTTCAGTCAGTCACTGTAACTTCCCTGATGACCCCTCATCTAAGGGGTCATCAGGGAAGTTACAGTTCCTTTGTTTGCCCTCGCCAGGTCACTGACCCTCAGCGAACCTGTGGGCTCCATGATCTAATAAGCAGATTAGATCACGGAGCCCGCGGGTTCGCAGAGGGTGAAAGGCGCCTCGGGCTCAGTGATCTTTGCTCAGAGCAGATAGATCACAGAGCCCGAGGCGTCTATCTCCGTTGGCAAAGCTTTATAAAAGATGCCTTGAATTGTATACGTTTCAAGCCATCTTTTATAAACGTAGAAATATTTCTATGTTTATAAAAGACCGCTTGAAACGTGCACAATTCAAGGCATCTTTTATAAAGCTTTGTCGATGGACAAAGCCACCTCGGGTTTTGTCCGTCCTCAACGCTTTATAAAAGATGCCTTGAATTGTTTACGTTTCAAGCCGTCTTTTATAAACATAGAAATATGTTATAAATGTCTATGCTTATAAAAGGTGGCTTGAAAAGGGCACAAACCATAGTAAGGTAAGCACACAAGTGTGCGTAAATTACTATGGTTTGTGCACTTTTCAAGCCACCTTTTTATAAACCTAGAAATACGTAACATTGGTATGTTTATAAGGCTTGAAAGGTACACAAACCATAGTAGTGCGCATACAAATATATAAATGCTCACATACATTTATATATTTGTTTGCGCACCTTACAATGATTTGTGCATGTTTTAGGCCACGCCCACAATGGAAGCCACGCCCCCAAACGAGGGCCCCCCCTCAATTTCTTACCCCACTTAGAACACTGCTGAAAAGCTTACAGGTACAGACACTGATCGATGCCAAAATGTGAAGTCACATCACAACGTTGGATACTGTACATGTAGGTTCTTGTATACACGTTCAGGGCGGTGACCTACACACACACACGCTTTGAGAATGGTGGGCAACATGGGGATTGCACACGTACAGTAGCTTGATAGCATTCCTACATACATTTGTCGGCCGTTTTCTGATCATTTCCATTGAACAACACTGCACTTGTTTGTCTTGGTGCACGTACATTTGCTCTAGGAATGCACACTTTTTACAAGCCGAACATTACTGTGGTGTAGGTTGTGTTTCGATATAAAGTGTTCATTTGGGGTTGAGTGGAACTCTTGGTTTGCCAGTGTAATTTGTGATGTGCCGATTGTCCACAGAATGCCAAAATAACCTTAAACGACAGTGTTTCACCTGTGTGTTGAATCTGCATTCATTGACTAGTGGGGCACTCGTCGTGACATGACTTGACATGTTGCAGGACTGTTGTGCCCTCTCCAGTATTCTGATATGGTTTACAGCAGATGTCTGCAACCTTTGGCTCTCTAGATGTTTTGATCTACAGCTTCCATGATTCCTCAACATTGGTCATGCTGGCTAGACCGATGGGAATTTTAGTCCAAAACATCTGGAGAGCCAACGGTTGCAGACTCCTGGGTTACAGGCTTCTCTGCATATTCATTCGTCCATGGTATCGTGGTATGGTCCACCACACCACCACACCAGGTTAAATGCTTGCATGATGCCTTCCTTGCTAAATCTGTGTTGCAGCACAACATGTATGTTAGTGATTCAGAAACCTTAACATAACCTATTGAACAACAGGCGTTTGGTGCCGTGTATGGCAGTGCCACAAGTAGCCTCTAGTGAGGAGGTTTTCATGTTTTAATACGGCCATCAAACGTGTTTTATCTATAAGCAGGGGTTGTACACACCTGCAGAATGGATGTGTGCAATTTGCATTTTACACCTGTACATTCATACGCCCTCTGTGCATTTAGTGAATACTTTCCACATCTTGGTGTGAAGGGTCCGTTGAATTATTGCAGGCCATTGATTGAGTGTATTGCGTATTCAGCTTTAGATTAGAGGAAGACCAGCCGTTAATAACGTGTCTAAAGCCTACATTAGTTATCTTCTCTACAACTTTGCTTAAGAGCACATATAGTGTCTGTTCAAAGAGAGGCCTGACTATATGGTTTTTAAGTTCGGGTTTTAGAAAAGTGGTGTCGGTCATTCAAGTGTAGGATCCAGGCCTATAAAAGCTGGAAAACAATCTCACGTTACATCACTGGCCAATAACTACATTCAGTCTGTGAATATTAACCTGGAGGTATACTAAGTATTTCAACTTACAATCTACTAACTAAGCTTTTTAAGTCACTCGCCCCCCCTGCATTGTGCACACAGCACACCGTTTCTTTACTGCCAAAAGTCAATAAACATTAGCCAATGGCTAGTGAAACACATTTGCAAGGAGTCAGGCACAAAGAAAGCTGCCAGCCCCCTTATTCTCTGTATGCACACCATTTCTTGCTTGTCAGGAATCCGTTTATTACTTGCCAATGGCTAGTGGCGAGTGCGCATTTTGAGACCTCATCAACAGATTTGAGAACTCATGGGTCAAACCAAAACTATCCCTGTGGTAGATACACGGTTATCACATAGATGCAGTATGTTGTAGAATTATATTTACATCATGCCAAAGTTGAGCTTCAGACTGCATACTTTCTTACACCACCACAATAACTTAGTTAAGCCTTCTCACCTGGCTAGGTGACTTCCCAGGTCCTTAAGTGCCCGGAAATCCTGACTTAACGTCCCGAGCTAGGCAATGGGCCTCATTACGACCCTGGCGCTAAGTGAAAAACGATGGCGGTAAATGGTTCCGCCAGGTCCGATCATGACCCGTGACCGTTAACTACGATGCATTAGCGGCATCGTAGTTAACGCTGCCGCTAACTGCGCTAAGGGTGCGCGCACGCGACCGGCCACACCGTACTTAGCGCCATGGCGGAAAGGTACGCAAATGCCGACCCAAGCGGACATGCACCTAACGCCATCACCCAGCCCGTTAAGTACCTTACCGCCATGGTGCTAATTACGCCATCGCGAACCAACCGTAAAGGGCCATGTAAAGTGAATGCAGCTGCCACAGGTGCACAGAAACAGCACAGGTGAAGGCAATGCAGACTCAGGAAGTACAAAAAGAGCACACCCCACCCCTTCCCACACCCATTCACACTCCACAATGATACCAATACGACTAGCAATGTTGGGGCTGGAGGACCTGATAGCAATGCATGTGCTACAACAGCAACAACAACAACAGGCAGCACAGAGGAGACGCAGGAGGAGAAGGAGGGCAAGGCAGGCCCAGCAAGCCCCACCAGCACAGCCAGTGCCACCACGCAGGCAGCCCCCAATCCCACGCATCAGAGCCAATCCATTCAACCTCACTGCTGAGCAGATCCACACCCTGTACCGTTTGGACCGGGACACCATCACCGCCATCGTAGACATGATACACAGCGACATCGTCAGCATGATAGAAACTCCAACCGCCACCCCCCCCTACTGAAGGTAGTGTCTGTACTCCACTTCCTGGCCACAGGCACCTACCAGCACACAGTGGGGCACTTGCATGGCATTTCACAACCATTATTCTCACGAACACTCATCCAAGTGCTCGATGCCCTCCTCAAGCACACAGACGACCACATCTCATTACCACAGACTGCCCAGGACATTGCAAACACCAAAGTGGGTTTCCATGCATTAGCCGGCATACCCGGTTGCATTGGTGCCATCGACTGCACCCATGTGGAATTGGTGGTTCCACGTGCCATGGAGGTACGTTACCGCAACCGGAAACAGTTCCACTCAATCAACGTGCAAATGGTCTGTGACTCCAACAAGATCATCACACATCGTTCTGCCCGATTCCCCGGATCAACCCATGATTCTATGGTCCTGAGGAACTCCACAATACCACGCTACATGGAGCGACATGCAGGCCCAAGATCCTGGCTACTCGGTCAGTCCAATGTCATGGAAGTGGGCACGTGAATGACGTACCGATGCATACTCCACCTGGCTGAAAGGGGGGGGGTGATGCATACTCCACCTGGCTGAAAGGGGGGGGATGATGCATACTCCACCTGGCTGATAGGCGGGGGGAATGATGCATACTCCACCTGGCTGAAAGGGGGGGGGGGGTGATGCATACTCCACCTGGCTGTGAGTAACACAGAGAACGGAGACAGAGGATGGGCACTCACAATGCACTCAACCCCTCTGCATACATTGGGTGATGGCATGCAAAACAGGCCATGGGAGCCATGAGCATATACTGGTTGCATTGTGTGAATCAATTAGTGCATGTAGAAGTGAGCCAAAGTAACAGTTGGATGCAAGCCATGTTGGCACATCATGTTCTTGATGAGACGACATGACTGATACATACATTCTCGCCTACATACAGGTGATGCAGGCTATCCCCTGAAGAGGTGGCTCCTTAGACCAGTCCGTAACCCGCAGAACCAGCACGAGGAGGACTTCAACCGTGCACATACACGTACTCGTGTGGTCATAGAGCAGACATTCGGCCTATTGAAGGCACGGTTCCGAAGCCTCAGCAGGTCTGGTGGGGCACTCCTGTACCACCATGAGAAGGTGGCAAAGATCGTCATGGCATGTGTCATGCTACACAATATGTGCGTCAGACGGAATGTGCCCCTGCCCCCTGACGCAGAACTGCAACCACCTGACGATGAGGATGAGGAGGGTGCAGATGGGGCGACACCCCATGGAGGAGGCGACGCACAGGAGGGGCGTGCAATGCGCCTAAGTATCATCGACCACTGCTTCTAGCACACACGGCTGGTGTGAATCACATGGAGACTGCACTTGGGGCACTGTGTGTCTCTGGGACATGCACACTGTGGACTGTACACCAATAAAGCACACATACGCAATGAAAATGTCCACACATTTCATTTTGGGAAAGAAAAAAGTGTATTTAAACTATGAAACGTCGTGACACCCCCCTCCCCCCTCCCCCCTGCACACCCCAACACACCCCCTCCCCCCTCCCCCCTGCACACCCCAACACACCCCCTCCCCCCTCCCCCCTGCACACCCCAACACCCCCCCTCCCCCCTGCACACCCCAACACATCCCCTCCCCCCTCCCCCTGCACACCCCAACACACCCCCTCCCCCCTGCACACCCCAACACACCCCATGTAGGTGTCAACAGATGCCTGTGACAGTGGGCACAGGCTGTTACGAGCCCCCTCTCCCGGCCCCCGGGGCACCCCTGGCTGTGGAGCGCAGGTTACGTCCGGAACGTCGGACGGGGCTGCTCTGTGCAGAACTGGCAGTGGAGGATGTCCCTGCCTGCCCCTGTGCATGCCCATCCTGTAGGGTGTGGGTGAGCTCAGTGAGCGCACGACGCAAGCCGGCAAGTTCAGCACAGATGTCCCTGGACATGGCCTGCATGGCATCCCTCAGGGTGGCAGTGCTCTGCGCAACTTCGGCCCTTAGGGTCTCCGTGGCCTTTTCAATGGTTGCCCTAGCCCCCACACATTCCACGGCATGCTCAGCCAGCATCGTGGACAGTTGTTGCTGCCGTTCTGTGATGTCCTCGAGGGACTGCTGCCCCTGCTGGCCCATGGCCAGTGCTGGTGGTGTGATGGAGGGGCTGCTCCCCTCCTGTGGACTGAGGACTGGGCATGGGGTAGAAGGCCACTCCTCTACCTCTGTGTGCCCCTGTGTGTGATCCTGATGGGGGCTGGCGTCTGACAAACAGGGGGAATGTAGTAGGTCAGTGGGGCTTCAGACTTCGTGCTCCTCAATGTCTGAGTCTGAACATGCAGCTATTGCAGCTGTCTCTCCCATGTTGCTGCTGTCCGCTGACCCAGTGCCTTCTGTGGCAGGCAATTTTGGTAGAGGTGGAGCAGCTGCTGCTGGCCTGCTGACTACAGGGGTGCTTGCCGGTGGGACGTCCGGTATGCTTGCAGTGGGTCCTGCTTGTTGTGGGGTCTGCCTCACTGCAGCTGAGGTCGAGGGTGCGGGGACGGTATAATTGGCCTTCTTGGCTCTCTTCGTCGCAGGGGTGTCCTGGTCCTCGGGGTGTGAATCTGTGCCTGTGGTGGAGCAAAGGAGGGAGGGCGTTATTGATGGGTCTGCAGACTTTGGAATGACAATGATAGACATTATTCTGGTCAGTAGATGAGGCAGATTTCAGGCAGGGCCATGCAGGTTGTCTCCTTTTAGTGTGGAATGTGGATGCAGGTATGCGGGTGCCAGCAGTGTATACAGGGTGGTGCTCGCATGTGGCTATGGGCAGTGTGGAAATGTGTTGCATTTACACTCTAGGGCAACCTTGTGCTACACATGAATGGACTGCAGTGACTATGGCATGTCTTGTTTGAGGCACCTACCTTCATTGCCTGATGTCGGAGCTCCCCTTTCCATCCCTCCGACGCCTTCAATGGCTTCCATGCCAATCGTGGTTGCACAAATCTCCTCCCACGGTTGGAGTTTTAGTGGGGATTCTGACCCTCCACCGGTACCCATTGCAAGGTTGCGGTTAGCAGAGATGACCGCTCTGACCCGTATGCAGAGGTCGTCCCAGCGCTTCCTGCACTGCTGTGGGGTGCGGGGTACGGTCCCCACCGCGCTGACGCACTCAGCCACCAGGGCCCAGATGGCCTTCTTTTTCCCTATCGCTGTCCTGGTCATTTCAGGGGAGAAAACGACAGCTGCGTTGTCTTGCAGGGTCTCCGCAAGCATGCAGAGTTCCTCCCGGCTGAATCTATCCTGCCGCTGGCGGTCACATGCCTTCTTAACAGCTTTAGGCATTTTTGGGTAGTTGGATGGGTGGGTGATTGGTTGGGACAGGTGTCAGGGTTGGATCTGGTGTTGTTCGGTAGGATGGCAATGGATTGTGTTTGTAAAGATGGCTGACGTGCCGTTTCCCGTTCCAGCGTGATGACGCTATTTCCGGTCCTGCTTTTTACGGCCACCGTAATTTGCGTAAATTATGGTGGCCGCTAATTACGGTGGCCCCTAATTATGGTGGCCGCTACTTACGGTGGAGGAAGTGCACCTTGCTCGCTTTACGATGCCGGTAGGGGCCTTTTCCGCCATGGCGTTAATTGCAGTACCGCCATGGCGTAATGCTCGTGCGTGATGGGTCGTAATGTGGCGCTCTTTACGCCATCGGCCCACGGCATAAACGCTCATTACGCCATGGCGGTAATGACGGAAGATTACCGCCTGGGTCGTAATGAGGCCCAATGACATTGAGGGGGGCTTCGGCAGAGTCAGCAGAGTCCGATTGTAGCTATGCAGGAATGACACCTGCTGTCTTAATAGGCCTGCCTTCAGACTCTCAATTTATTAGCACTCGGCGTGTCCTTCACTGACGTCCTGCTAACAAGCATTGGCAAAGCTAACATTTTTGGCTTGCGCATAAGCTTTAAACTTTTGCTAGGCACTGTTATTAAATGTCCAAGTACTCATTTTGCACTTGCTACCAACATTTTGTAATTAACACCACTACGGTTGTGCCTAGCAAATATCTTTCCTGTGGCCACACAAGCCCAAACTATTTGCATTGCCAATGTTTGTTAGTTTGGGCCATTGGGTGGTGCTTCCTCCATCTGTAAGCCGAAGCTCCAGATTCCAGTACAGATATGGATAAATGTCATATGAGGCGGTAAACAAAGGTTGAAGGTGCTGTTTTTCTTTTTGCTTAAAGCTTATGCACAAGCCAAAAATGTTGGCTTTGCCAATGCCCAAAACACCTCCTTGTGGCAACTCTTTCATCTTGCTTTAACAAGCCTTACCATCAAACTTTGTGCTCAAAAAATCCCTGCCAGTGTTTTTTCAGAGCAGTCTTCTGAGTGTTAATGAGCTATAGGCATGCTACTGGTGTAAAAAAAAGTCTTAACCAGGTCTGTTTTTAGCCACTTAATTGATAAGCACTCAGAACTTCACTGAAGTCATGTTAAAAATAAAAGCATTGGCAAAGGTGGCCCTTTTGTCTTGTGTAGTATTAGGCATTTGCCAGGCATTGACATTATATGCCCAGGTATTCACCCAATTTTGCAGCTGCTACCATCAATGGGCAGGTAATATCGCTATGGCAATACCTGGCATGTGCCATTCCCATGCCTACACACAAGCCCAAACTGTTAGCACTGCCAATGCTTGTTTGTTAGGAACAGACATCTATTATAGCTGCCTTGAGCATTGTACACATTTGATTTTTGTAGAGTAAGCATATGAAGCACAGTATCTGTCTTGAGAGGAGGCTTAATACATACAATAATGCAACCATATTAGGGGAAAGGTACTGTCAATTGACAGACTGGCTTCATCAAATTAAACTGGAGTTCAAGTCAGGAGATGCTGTCATGCCTTACTTAACAGACCACATTTGTGGAGCGATAGCGGGAGGGAGCATCTCATCAGTGTTTCACACAAGCCACATCAGCTGGTCTACACAATGGACGTGTCAGAATTGTGTGTGACACTGTGCAGCATGATTCAGTAGTAGGACATTTATTTTAGTAGCAGAGTGCAGCCAATGCTGTTGTTTACAACATGCAATATTACAGAAGTTTCAGACCCATCAGTTAACAGAGAATGATATTTCGTTCAGTTTATCTGAGACAGAATAAGAAGAGGAGCAGATCACAAGTCATGGACAGTGAGAATCAGCACATGGAAGCTCATTTGTATTTGTATTGTATTTGTATTGTATTAAGTGTCTTAATCCAAAGCACTGTACACAGGACACTGAAAGGTTACAAAATAAATGTATAAACAATAAAATCCAGAAAACAATCACTCAAAAGTGTTGTAGTAGATGAGTATTCACAGAACAATGAAACAGAGAATAAGTGGAGATAGAGGGAAGAGAAAGTAGAAGAACGTTGCAATGAAGAGGAGCAAGAAGCTCAAAGGAACAAAAGCGAGACTTTGCAAACAGGATTCATGGGAGCCAAAAGTAAGAATTGAGGAGAAGAACAAAGAGAGTGCGCTGGCATATAGAAGGATATTAGCACATCAAGATATCTAGGAGCAATACCATACAGAGATTTAAATACAGACAAAGAAAGTTGAATTTAATTTGAGAATGAAAGGGTAACAAACCATGTGTTTCAAGAGAGGCAGTAATATGCACGATGAGAGAAGACACAAAAGACGAATAGAAGAGTTGAACACTGATTTAAGAGGGGCAAGACATGAGTTAGGGAGCCCAAACAGGGCAGATGAACAGTAGAAAATTCGCAAGAAAATTAAAGAGGAAATTAGAAGTTTAGATGCTTGAAAAGTGAGAGACGGACGAGCCTTGCAAATATTATAGAGATGAAAGTGACAGGAATGGGCAGTTATTGAGATGTGGTGAGAGAAAGAAAGATTTGTGTCAAAGTAAACACCAAGATTACGAGTTGTGGGTGAGATTGGAAGCTTGGATGGGGGAAAGATATAAAAGAGGGTATAAGATGAGGAGAAAGATTGTTAGTGTGAAAAAATAATACCTTGGTCCTCGCAGCATTGAGGGTGAGATAGTGGGAGGACATCCAGGATTTAATTGCAGCCAAGCAAGCAGAAAGATTGCAATGAATTTCAGGAGAAAAAGAGGAGAAGGAAAGAAATAGTTGGATGTCGTCCGCAAAGAAGTGGTGGGACAGCCCAATGGAAGAAATAACAGCTGCAAGATAAGATGTATAGAGTGAGAATAAGAAAGGGTCCAGAACTGACCTTCGAGGCACACCATCAGCAAGCAAGAACGATTCAGAAGATTTGCCCGCCCAAGTGACTAAAAATGTTCTATTAGAAAGATAAGAGTTGAACCAGGACAACACAGGACCTGAAATGCCAAAAGATGAACATGAAGCTAAGAATAAAGAGTGAACAACTCATGTTCGAGTTCCTGCATGATTAGGCGACGGGGACAATGCGCCTTTACTTGTTTGTGTTAACGGGTCCCTGCTGCCTAATTTTCATCATTTGCACTGTGAATCGCAAGAGGGGAGTGTAAAAAATTGGCCTACATGATTGTAAACCACCCTTTTTCACTTTACCATCAAATGAAGTAAATGCTGCTTGCCATGTATGCATGGCAAGTGACATTTACAAAGGATTCCTATAGAGTCTGTCTGATTTTTCTGGTATAAAAAGCAGGCGGACTCCATAGGAATCCACAGCATTTGTGCTGGCATGAAAATCCATGCCGGCTCAACTGCTATAGTATTTCTATGGTGAAGAGAAAGGGGAGCTGGAATCGTACGTTATAATCCACCCCTCCTCTCCACCACACAAATGAATGAATGTTGGGCATGACGTGAATGGAAGGCGTAAAAGCTTCAAGCAAGGCTTTTACACCTTTAAGTTATGTTATGCCGAAGTGAATATAAACTCATGGTTTACAGATGCAGGATTTCACACTACTTTTTTCACCTCCTCCTAATCATACTGAGTCAAACACTGATTACGAAGCCAGAGAATGTGCTACTTCCTTTAGGGCAAGGCTACAACTCACATCTTTGTCATTATGAATGATAGCAAAGAGGATAATGGTGCAGCCTGAATGAAGGGAACGATGGATCATGCAACACCAGAAATGGACTGAAGAACAGTGCTCAGAAAGGAAATCACTCTGCTGGACACTCACCTGTGTTTAATATATTGTTTAATATATATCAAAGACACCATCAAATATTTGAATGTGCTCGCTCAACACAATCACCTGTGGCCATAACCTCACTAACATGCCATGCTTTTAACAATACAGCATGGCAACCTGTAAGTCTAGACAAGCATTGGCCAAGTCTCAGCCCAACTTGAAAATGCACTGGGTCTCATCACGACTTGGGCGGTAACGCCGGCGCTATTAGCGCAGGCGCTATCTGCCCTATCGACAAACCCCCCGGCGATAATAGCGCCGGATCACGAGTTCGGTGGGAATGGTATTCCCCATTCCCCACTGAGCCCATTCGGGAATGCCCCAATGGGTAATTTTTGCACTCTTACCCGCCGGCGGTAATAGCACAAATTTTCAGCGGATTTGGCGGACCCTTAAATCCGGCGGTAATAGCACGACCGCCGGATTTAAGGGTTACCGCCAAACTCGTGATGAGGCCCACTGTGCGGAACAAGCAAAGGTGGCATCTTGCACCTTGCATTTTTTGAAGCCCAACTACATGTGTAGGCAGTCTGGGACAATCCTGGGTATGACATCTTGGTGGTCTGATTTGAGGTCCCCCATGCAAGTGTTTGTGAAGAAGTCATTGTACCTCAAGAGCAGTCAACCCCTATCCAGCAGGCTTGCTTTCTAAATGACTGGTGAGCCCGAGCACCTCTACTCCAAAGACATATACAACATAAAGGCTTATCAGAAGTGACTCACTTCCCCCATGCCAGTGACACTGTGGTGTTTGAGCATAGGGCAAAGTATCAAATGTTGCAAGATGGAGTATGCCTACTCAATTTCAAGCAAGCAACAATGTTGGCTGTGGAGATCTCGCCATCCTCTTTTATGGAAAATCATGGTTTCCAGCAGCTCTAAGCAATATCAGATCATCACAGCGAAAACATTATTGTACTTTGAGGGCTACAATGAATTGTAAGACGCTTCATTTAAGTCAGTGCGACATCACACTGTTCTAAGAGCAGTTCATCATGGAAATATTGGCCACAGGACAAAGTCCCAACAACGTGGGAATCACTGCAGAAAGGAAGAACTATAGACAGCTTTGTGGTTGCAGCGGGTCATGCTGTCTACCAACAGGCAAGACTGTACATGCATGACCTTAGTGGCATACATCACATGGCAGATCATCTTTTGAAAAAGCTGGAGGAAATGCTGCCACTAGGTCCCTGATAGGTAGAATTTGGTTTACTTGCTGCTGACAATGGCTCCAATATCCCTGCTGGCCTGATGTTTGGTAAAATGATACATGCTTCTTTTTTTGCCCATATTCCCCACATTGCAATTACAGATTATATTTTCCATTGCAGCCTGCAGATTGAGACTGGCGTGACACAAATTGGGGTCGATTCATGGAAATAATGTGTGCCGAAAATTCCCGCGCAGAGGTGCCAAAATCTGCGAATCGCAGGAAAACTGCGAAAATCGCAGTGCAAGTGCGAAAATTGCAGGGAAACCAGCGCACAGCGATTCATGGAAGTCGGTGCGCGAGAAAAACATTGGATGTGCGCTAAAAATGTGCGCCGCGCACGCCGGCGCACAGGTCATCCAACAGCGTGCGCCACAGCCACTGCGAAATCGCACATAGCGCGGCGCACATCACAAAAGTAGGCGTAACACGGGGCGTAACACTCGGAATGGGGAACAACGCGGGAAAATATGGGCGTCACGGGGGAAGTACAGGAGGCAAGTGCGCGGAACGTCCACACGCTCGCCTACAACCCATATTCATGGAATCGAATAGGGCATACCAGCGCACGGTCAAAGACGCGCACAGGGCCAAACAAGTATGCCACAAGAAAGCAGGCGGTGGCGCCCCTGCGACTTACAAAAATGTGCGCCAAAATGTGCGCTAACAAAAAGCACCAATATACAGCCATGATGAATGGGCCATACAGTGGCCCTCTAGGAAAAATGAGGTGCAAAGGGGCACCGACAAACACGGACACCCGCTGTGTGAAAAATAGCGTGTGCGCGTGTTCCTAGGTGTGCGGGAAGTTCCACATGCGATTGGCCTGGGTATGTGTACTTCGGGGTGCGCGGGAAGTTGCACACGCGATTAGCCTGGGTACGTGTACTACGGGGTGCGCAGGAAGTTCCACAAGCGATTGGCCTAGGTAGTTGGGGGTGCGCGGGAAAATCCCACACGCGATTGGCCTGGGTACGTGTACTTCGGGGTGCGCGGGAAGTTCCACACGCGATTGGCCTGGGTAGGTGGGGGTGCGCGGGAAGTCCCACACGCAATTGGCCTGGGTACGTGTACTTCAGGGTGCGCGGGAAGTTCCACACGCGATTGGCCTGGGTAGGTGGGGGTGCGCGGGAAGTTCCACACGCGATTGGCCTGGGTACGTGTACTTCGGGGTGCGCGGGAAGTTCCACACGCAATTGGCCTGGGTACGTGTACTATGGGGTGCGCGTGAAGTTCCACACGCGATTGGCCTGGGTAGGTGGGGGTGCGCGGGAAGTTCCACATGCGATTGGCCTGGGTACGTGTACTTCAGGGTGCGCGGGAAGTTCCACACGCGATTGGCCTGGGTACGTGTATTCTGAGGTGCGCGGGAAGTTTCACACCTGATTTCTTCAGGGTACATGTATTTCGGTGGTGCCGGGGAATGCTACACGTGATTTGGCCATGTGGGAACTCCCAGGTGTTCCCTCTACACCCTCCACGGCCCCTGCAGGCAGCCCACACCACAGGGTACTACCCTGCACCCCTGCTCATGTCCCACAGGCAACCCATCCACCATGGCCATGCCCACCAGCCAACCTACATGTCACCTTGCACTACTGATCACCAACACATGTCTCCCATCACCCCCACCCCCCAGCAATGCAGGGGCAGCCTCCACCAGGCCCCCACTCATGTCCAACTCATGTCTCCCTGCACCCCCACCCCCAGCAGTGCAGGGGCAGCCTCCACCAGGCTCCCACACATGTCCCCCTGCACCCCCACCCCCCAGCCACCAGGGGCAGCCTCCACCAGGCCCCCACTCATGTCTACCACCACCCCCAGCCCCCAGCAGTGCAGGGGCAGCCTCCACCAGGACCCCACTCATGTCTACCACCACACCCACCCCCCAGCAGTGCAGGGGCAGCCTCCACCAGGCCCCCACCCATGTCTACCACCACCCCCACCCCTCCAGCCACCAGGGGCAGCCTCCACCAGGCCCCCACTCATGTCTACCACCACCCCCACCCCCCAGCAGTGCAGGGGCAGCCTCCACCAGGCTCCCACACATGTCCCCCTGTACCCCCACCCCCAGCCACCAGGGGCAGCCTCCACCAGGCTCCCACCCATGTCTACCACCACCCCCAGGCCACCAGGGGCAGCCTCCACCAGGCCCCCACTCATGTCCTCTATCACCCCCAACCCTCAGCCACCATGGGCAGCCTCCACCACGCTCCCACACATGTCCCCCTGCACCCCCACCCCCCAGCCACCAGGGGCAGCCTACACCAGGCCCCCACTCATGTCCCTTATCACCCCCACCCCCCAGCCACCAGGGGCAGCCTCCACCAGGCCCCCACTCATGTCCAACTCATGTCTCCCTGCACCTCCAACCCCCAGCCACCTGGGGCAGCCTCCACCAGGCCCCCACCCATGTCTACCACCACCCCCACCCCCCAGCCACCAGGGGCAGCCTCCACCAGGCCCCCACTCATGTCCGCTATCACCCCCACCCCCCAGCCACCAGGGGCAGCCTCCACCAGGCTCCCACACATGTCCCCCTGCACCTCCACCCCCAGCCACCAGGGGCAGCCTCCACCAGGCCCCCACTCATGTCCCCTATCACCCCCACTCCCCAGCCACGAGGGGCAGCCTCCACCAGGCTCCCACACATGTCCCCCTGCACCCACACCCCCCAGCAGTGCAGGGGCAGCCCCCACCAGTCCCCCACACATGTCCCCCTGAACCCCCACCCCCCAGCCACCAGGGGCAGCCTCCACCAGGCCCCCACTCATGTCTCCCATCACCCCCACACCCCAGCAGTGCAGGGGCAGCCTCCACCAGGCCCCCACACATGTCTACCACCACCTCCACCCCCCAGCCACCAGGTCAGCCTCCACCAGGCTCCCACACATGTCCCCCTGCACCCCCACCCCCAGCAGTGCAGGGGCAGCCCCCACCAGGCCCCCACACATGTCCCCCTGCACCCCAACCCCCCAGCCACCAGGGGCAGCCTCCACCAGGCCCCACTCATGTCTCCCATAACCCCCACCCCCCAGCAGTGCAGGGGCAGCCTCCACCAGGCCCCCACTCATGTCTCCCATCACCCCCACCCCCCAGCAGTGCAGGGGCAGCCTTCACCAGGCCCCCACCCATGTCTACCACCACCCCCACCCCCCAGCCACCAGGGTCAGCCTCCACCAGGCTCCCACACATGTCCCCCTGCACCCCCACCCCCCAGCCACCAGGGGCAGCCTCCACCAGGCCCCCCACTCATGTCTCCCATCATCCCCACCCCCCAGCAGTGCAAGGGCAGCCTCCACCAGGCCCCCACCCATGTCTACCACCACGCCCACCCCCCAGCCACCAGGGGCAGCCTCCACCAGGCTCCCACACATGTCCCCCTGCACCCCCACCCCCCAGCCGTGTGATTGGCCTGGGTACGTGTACTTCAGGGTGAGCGGGAAGTTAAACATGCGATTGGCCTGGGTACGTGTATTACGGGGTGCGCAGGAAGTCCCACACGCGATTGGCCTGGGTACGTGTACTTCGGGGTGCGCGTGAACTTCCACATGCGATTGGCCTGGGTACGTGTACTTTGCGGTGCGCGGGAAGTCCCACACGCGATTGGCCTAGGTACGTGTACTACGGGGTGCGCGTGAACTTCCACACGCGATTGGCCTGGGTACGTGTACTTCAGCGTGCGCGTGAACTTCCATACGCGATTGGCCGTAACCACCAAAGGCGTACCTGCCAACACTGACATCCCCATTGAGGGTTCTAACCCTGGTGCAGGTGGGTCCGACAGAACAGAATCCCTCCCAGGAACACTCACCTGTGACGGCAGGTAGGTCTCATCATCCGAATCGACACCTGAATACAGCTTGGGGACGTGCAGCCAGAGACACCCCTTGAGAGCACGACCTGCAGCAGTTGTGGGTTCTCACCCACCAACACACCACGTCCCTCACTGGTGGTCGGTCGGCCCTCAGACCCCTCCTGGGTCTGCACCATCTCCACAACCCCAGCAGTATCAAGTGCGTCTTCCCCTGCAAAGACATAAAAGAAAACAAATGGAAACAGGCATTAGCACCATGGCACACAATTAGGGCTGAGAGGCTACAGAAACAGTACTTGATTGACACATGTCCCACATGACTAAAACACTCCCATGCATGCACCGTCACTGCGTGTAATGGGGAGGCAGATGGCACACATTGATGACACCAAGATGGAAGATGAACACATTTACTGCATGCTGCCTAGCAGTGGCATCACACATTGCCCAGTGATTGGCAGGTCAAATACACATGCCATCACACAGATGGCATGTACCCTAGCCATGAAGTGAAGAGGGAGAGGAGGTCACCAATTATTCATTCAGTCCAGTTTGCTCATATAATTGATTATTTTCATTGTAATGGTTCAAATGTTTAACCTGCAGCTGCCAGTCAAAAATGGTCCTATAGCACAGGGACATGTCTAAACTAATCATGTCCAGGAAACTGAGCCAGTCCACTGTACCATAGCCATGTCAGACATGTGACAATAAGACTGAGAAATCCCGAGTAAAAGTGGTGGTATGCAAACAATCTGCCTGAATAAACAGAGCTAAATAAGCAACAGTGTTGTGGCAAGATGACACTCCAAGGGCAACTGGCGTCGTGTTGAGCTGGATGTCTAATGTTGGCCGAAGGGATGCTGCTATACCCAAATGCTGGTGCCAAGAATGTATAGGAAGAGGCACATGGGTGACCCAAACCACTCAGGCACACACACCCTCCCCTGGCACCCAAACAGAAGCCCTCACACACACACCATGCACATGGATGACACACACATGCATGTGCACTCACCGGACAATGCCTCGTAATCTGCCAGTTCTCCCATGCCTTGGATCTGTTCCTCCGTGACGTAGGTCCCAGCAACCTGCTCATGTGGAGTGAGTTCTATGTCGTCTGCTGGAGACCCACCTCCAGTCACTAGAGTTGCGGCATGACTTGAGGCCATCTTATTCTTTGCCCTGCGCTTCAGGTCATTCCAGCGTTTGTAGCATTCATTAGCTGTGCGCCTCACGATTCCAAGGGCACTTATGATGTCCGCAATGGTCTGCCAGTGTGCTTGACGTTGTGCAGGTGTGGTCTTGGATCCTACAACAATCACCATTTCGCGGTCATGTGCGGACGCATACTCTACAAGTGCATTCAGTTTGGCCTCATTGAAGCTGGGCTTCCTTGACGGGCCGGACTGTGTAGCCGTGTCTGGGGCATCAGCCTCTACTGGACGACCACTCTTCCTCTTCCGCTTGGAAGGTGGTGGGGATCCTGAGTGTCCTACGCCGCTCTGGACACTAGTGGCAGGAGCGTGGGATTGCACACTCAGCATGGGAGTTGGTGCAGGCATTAGCTCAAGTGTGATGGTGTCAGGGGGAATGTCAGCATGATGGACTTGGACCGACACTGTCCTGGATGGGTGTGTGAGAGGTGGGGTGGATGGAGCCGCAGCTGCCCCTGCAGCCTCCCCAGCCTGCCTACGCGGGGCAGCAGATGACCTAGCTGCCCCTGATCCACCTGGCCTGATGACACCAACGTTCACCGGCGCACGTGGCCTAGATCTGCTGACCTGGAAGTCAGCCATGGAGTCACCCTGTGCCAGGTCTGGTTCCACAGTGGGCTGGTCCAACAAGGGCTGAGCATGGATGGTGTCAGCCACGGTAACCTCAAGCAGGGGGGGGCATGGGTGTCCCTGACTGCTCCTCCACACATGGGGGGCTAGGGGCACCCTGCAAGTCACGGCCACGTCCCCTATTGGATCCACCACGGCCACCACTTGGCGCTCGGCCACCTTTGCCACCCTTTCGGCTTGGTCGCCTCCCAGCCATGGCACTGATGTTATTGTGCGTATGGGAGTCGATGTGAACTATTGTCCTGGGCAATTGGGGGTCAAAGGGGTTGGGTACCAGATGGTAATCGTACCCTAGTGCTCTAGCAAGGCTGTATGTCACCCCTGGGGAAAGATAACGGGTCACGCAACGCACAGGCACCCCAATAAAGCGAAGTAAGGTGCACGCAACCCCTCCTAGACCACGTGCGTGGAAAAATAAACCCTCACTACGCTGTGGCACCCAGAAACACAAGAATGAACGTATGCGTGTCACACGCAGCCTAGAATGACCTCTGAAGGGGTACGCGACACAAGGGGCAAGCACAGATGTTAAATACGTGCGCGACTCACCATCTGCCAGGAACAAAAGCATGAAAAATATGCGCATGTGCGCGTTTGCAACACCCCCGCAAAAAGAAGAATTGTACACTGTCTGAGGAGACAGGACAACAGTAGAAGGGAACGCTTTTTGAGGAAACAGGTCCAGGAAAAAGAGGAAACGAGAAAAAGCTGTAAGAGATAACAGGGAGTACGAACTGGAAACGCTGTAAAGTAAATCGCGTGTGAACCGACAAGAAGTACAGAATTCACCCACTCGCTCTCCACGAAAAGCGCGTACAAGGAAATGGCGTTCTACACGTACCTTTTATACCCATGCCACATATGTGATGAGGACATTTCCACCAATTACGCGCTTTGACACTCGGACGTGTATCTCTTCATTTTTACATGCGCCATTCTCTACGGCCATGCTCGTGATGTCACAGCTGCGCATGGTGGCCTTTGGGCCAATGAAATCGCATATGCGAGCACACGTGGTAAAACTGCACGTCCGAGTGTCATCGCGTGTAATCGGAGGGAAGTGAGCGTACACGCGATTGGCCTGAGTACGTGTATTTCTGGGGTGCGCAGGAAGTTCCACACGCGATTAGTGGAAATCCACGTGTGCTCTGTCATCACGTGTAATGAGGGAAACACCCACGCGCGTCACGTCACAGTTGCGCTTACGCGCTAAGGGCCTTTGGTCCAATGAAATCGCATATGCGTGCTGACGTGCATACGCGCTAAGGGCCTTTCCTCGATTCACACGCAGACGTGCAGGATTTTCACGTGCCAAATCACTCCGTATCAATCTGGCCACGCGTAAGCACACGGAAGACCACGCTCAGAAGGCCGAATTACTGCCCCCCAGAGCCCCGAGCATGCTCCCACCTGCCATCTGCTTCTGCCTGACTGCCTGCTGCCCACGTGCCCTGCCATTTGCTGCCTGCACATCAGCCAGGGGTGCTGTTGCTGTGACCACCACTGCTGGAACCGAAGACTCCCGACTGGGATTCCATTGCTTCACATCCCAGCCCCAGGACCCAGTTGCCCACCCACTCCTGCCTCTGGGGTTGTCATGTCGGGCACTGCAACATCTGGCACCACTGACAAACCCCAGCCAGAGAGGCAGAGGGGCACCAGCTTCAGTGCCAGGGAAGTTGGTGTCCTGGTGGAGCAAGTCCTGGGGCAGTATGATGCCCTCTACGGAAGGGTGCGCGCCGACAAGGAAGGACGGACTCGGATCTGGACGGACATCGTGACTGCCATCAACGCGGAGGGGGTGGCAGTCCGCGACTTCCAACATGTCAAGAAGCGCTGGGAGGACTTCAGGTCCAGGACCCTGAACAAGGCCCGGCGCCTCTTGAAGGCAGCGGATGCTAAGGGGCGCCGGGGCCACTTGTCGGAAGATCAGATGAGGGTCCTGGAACGCATATCCCCAGCGCTCCACATCCAGGTCCTTGAGAGGCAGACCCGTCTGGAGTCGAGCGGTAAGTGTACATGCATCATGATTGTAAGCTGTGCGTGTGGTGATGTGCCAGTAGTGTGCCGGTTGCACTTCTGTTTGTATGGGGCCGAGTATGGGTGGGGGTGTACAGGGCTGTGAGGCTAACACATGCGAGGGCTGTCATGTGTGAGACATGGATGGTGCTTGTGTGTGTAGGCTTGCATGCCAAATGCAGTTGTGTGGGCACACATGTTTGGATGAATGTGTATGTAAGTGGGCATGTTTGTGATGTCACGCATGTATGTTGTTTTCAGCTGCATGTATCAGCACTGTGTACATGTGCATGTGTGTGTATTTGAAAGGGTGCAACAGTGATGCAACATGGATGCATGTGACAGCGGGATGTGGAAGCCTGATTGCCAGATGTGACATGGATGCCCATCGGAACACTGCAACAGTTGGCTGAGGTGTACACATGCATGCAAGTGTGGTGGTGTGCGTGCATGTGTAGTGCACTCCCTGTGTTGCATGTGATGTCTGGCTCACCTTTGCCTGCTCATGCTGTTGTATGTGTATGGATGGTGCTGGCAGTTGCAATGTGGCTGTGGTATGGCTCATGTGTGCAAGTTGAAATGACATGTGTGTTGCCGATTGTGATGCCATGTCTGAGGTTTGCCAATGCCACTCATGTGCAACTGTCATGTGTGTATGTGTCCATTGTACAATGCCCTGATGCCTGTGTTTTATTTCTCCCTGTCTGCAGCGTCAACTGATGAAGAGGGCGGAGAAGGTGCTGTGGAGCACACCGGCGGGGATCACACCGCCAGCCGGAGACGCAAGGCCCGGCTCTCCTCCCAGGTTGTGATCTCATCGGGGAGTGAGGAGTCTGGTGCCGCTACCCAGGCCGCAGCTGCCGGGGGGAGGTCCAAGAGGCGGAGGTCGGAGTGGCACTCCTCGGCAGCAGAATGGGCAGCTGGGACCCCACAGGGCCCAACGGGGGAAGATGGCATGGAGTCATCCAGGCTGGTGGGGGGTTTGGTGGAGGGGGAGGCCGTGCAAGCAACAGAGACGGGGTCAGGAGGTGGGGATTCCACTGGTGCTAGTGGTGCAGTGCAGGACCAGGGACAGGAGTCAGCACAGGTCGTCGCGGAGGTGCCTGTGTGCAATCCTGTCCCTGATCCTGTCACTGCATCATTTTGCACCAGCAGGGATGCCTACGTCCAGACCCGTTTTCAGGCAGGGGATGAGCTCACGACAACTGGCCTTCCTCTGCCTGCGGACGTGGCTATCCGGGTCCGGGTTGAGCCTGTCCTGACTGGTGTGGCATTGCGTCAACGGGCCATGCGAGGTGAACTGCAGTCTTTTCATGAGAAGACTGCACGTCATCTCGAATGCCTCGTTGACCGCGTCGGCCTACTGGGACAGGTCACCCAGGCCGGATTCCTCCGTTTGATGGGGCTTGCTACGACCCCCTCCTCAACTGAACCCCCTATGCGCCAGTCATCCTCCGTGCCATCTTCCCACCCATCAGTCACCTGGGTACCCTGTGGAGCTGCCTCTGACGGTGCGGCCAGGCTGGTGGAGGAGGCATCCCTGCCACAGTCGGGAGTCGGACGTCCAGCAGGGGTGGCCACATCAACAACTGCACCCCAGCCAGCGGAGGATGTGCAGGCAGCAGGAGGCAGTGCACGGGCAGAGGCGCAGCAGCAGCAGCAACGTGGTGGGAGCCATGATGGCTCGGGGCCTTCCACATCGGAGGGGCAGGCATCGGCCGGAGGGCAGGAGGACCCAGGACGGGAAGTGTCTTCCGTGTGGCAGCGGTTGGGCCACGCCATAGATACGGAGCGGCAGCAGGCGGAAGAGGCACGGCTCACGATGGTCAGGGCGGAGAACTCCATGCAGAGGGCCCTGAGGCGTGCCGAGTGCCTCGAGGCAATCCGCAGGGAGTTTGGGGGGAACATGTGGACGGCCCTGCGGACCCTCAGAGCCATGGAGGAGGAGCGCCTCCGGGACATTGAGCAGGAGTTCGATGATGCCCTGGCCCGGAACATCCCGAAGTGAGCCGTCGGACTAGCCCGCTGCCCTTGTAAATAGTTATATAGTTAGTGTTAGGTTTCCCTTGGTTTGGCTTTATTTTTGGACCTTTTGGACAATGGGCCACATTTTTGTATATAGATTTTTTTTTAGGTAGTGTTATTAGATAGGTTTCATTTCTTCGGTTCGGATCATGGACCCTGGATAGTTATCTGTACATAGTTGACTTTTGGATTTTCAATTTTTATTATGATTTCGCCATGGAGCAATGGTTTTCAATTTTAATTTGTGACTTTGGACACCTTTCCTTTGCATTATGATTTGTGGTTTAGCATTTTTTCACGGGCCTGCTGTTTTTTTGTGTTAAATTTCTATTATTGTTTGTTTATTTTTGAATCAATTTATGTTGCTTTTAATACATATTTTTTCTTCAAAGTTCAATGTGTAGTATCATCTCATTGGTTTCATGCATATCATGATATGGGTCTTGACATTCACTGCCACCCATTGAGTGTATGTGAGGGACATGTGTTCATTTCAGAACTTGCAATTGGGCTTCTGTCATGTTTTTGCAATTTCTAAGTGGGTGGATGCAATACTCGGGTGGGTGTTTGCCATTTGGAGGCTGACCATAAGGGCCAGGGATCTACATTGTCGTGACATGTTGGCTGGGAGACGTGAGTGGGGGCCTGGTGGAGGCTGCCCCTGCACTGCTGGGGGGTGGGGGTGATGGGAGACATGAGTGGGGGCCTGGTGGAGGCTGCCCCTGCACTGCTGGGGGTGGGGGTGATGGAAGACATGAGTGGGGGCCTGGTGGAGGCTGCCCCTGCACTGCTGGGTGGTGGGGGTGATGGGAGATATGAGTGGGGGCATGATGGAGTCTGCCCCTGCACTGCTGGGGGGTGGGGGTGATGGGAGACATGAGTGGGGGCCTGGTGGAGGCTGCCCCTGCACTGCTGGGGGGTAGGGGTGATGGGAGACATGAGTGGGGGCCTGGTGGAGGTTGCCCCTGGTGGCTGGGGGGTGGGGGTGATGGGAGACATGAGTGGGGGCCTGGTGGAGGCTGCCCCTGCACTGCTGGGGGGTGGGGGTGATGGGAGACATGAGTGGGGGCCTGGTGGAGGCTGCCCCTGGTGGCTGGGGGGTGGGGTTGCAGGGAGACATGAGTTGGACATGAGTGGGGCCTGGTGGAGGCTGCCCCTGGTGGCTGGGGGGTGGGGGTGATGGGAGAGATGAGTGGGGGCCTGGTGGAGGCTGCCCCTGCACTGCTGGGGGGTGGGGGTGATGGGAGACATGAGTGGGGGACTGGTGGAGGCTGCCCCTGGTGGTAGGGGGGTGGGGGTGATGGGAGACATGGGTGGGGGACTGGTGAAGGCTGTCCCTGGTGGCTGGGGGGTGGAGGTGCAGGGAGACTTGAGTTGGACATGAGTGGGGGCCTGGAGGAGGCTGCCCCTGCACTGCTGGGGGGTGGGGGTGATGGGAGACATGGGTGGGGGCCTGGTGGAGGCTGCCCCTGGTAGCTCGGGGGTGGGGGTGATGGGAGACATGAGTGGGGGCCTGGTGGAGGCTGCCCCTGCACTGCTGGGGGGTGGGGGTGATTGGAGACATGGGTGGGAGCCTGGTGGAGGCTGCCCCTGGTGGCTGGGGGGTGGGGGTGCAGGGAGACATGAGTGGGGGTCTGGTGGAGGCTGCACCTGCACTGCTGGGGGGTGGGGGTGAAGGGAGACATGAGTTGGACATGAGTGGGGGCCTGGTGGAGGCTGCCCCTGCACTGCTGGGGGGTGGGGGTGATGGGAGACATGAGTGGGGGCCTGGTGGAGGCTGCCCCTGGTGGCTGGGGGGTGGAGGTGAAGGGAGACATGAGTTGGACATGAGTGGGGGCCTGGTGGAGGCTGCCCCTGCACTGTTGGGGGGTGGGGGTGATGGGAGACATGAGTGGGGGCCTGGTGGAGGCTGCCCCTGCACTGCTGGGGGGTGGGGTGATGGGAGACATGAGTGGGGGCCTGGTGGAGGTTGCCCCTGGTGGCTGGGGGGTGGGGGTGATGGGAGACATGAGTGGGGGCCTGGTGGAGGCTGCCCCTGCACTGCTGGGGGGTGGGGGTGATGGGAGACATGAGTGGGGCCTGGTGGAGCCTGCCCCTGGTGGCTGGGGGGTGGGGGTGCAGGGAATCATGAGTTGGACATGAGTGGGGGCCTGGTGGAGGCTGCCCCTGCACTGCTGGGGGGTGGGGGTGATGGGAGGCATGGGTGGGGGCCTGGTGGAGGCTGCCCCTGCACTGCTGGGGGGTGGGGGTGATGGGAGACATGGGTGGGGGCCGGGTGGAGGCTGCCCCTGGTGGCAGGGGGTTGGGGGTGATGGGAGACATGGGTGGGGGCCTGTGGGACGCTGCCCCTGGTGGCTGGGGGGTGTAGGTGCAGGGAGACATGAGTTGGACATAAGTGGGGGCCTGGTGGAGGCTGCCCATGCACTGCTGGGGGGTGGAGGTGCAGGGAGACATGAGTTGGGCATGAGTGGGGGCCTGGTGGAGGCTGCCACTGCACTGCTGGGGGGTGGGGGTGATGGGAGACATGAGTGGGGGCCTGGTGGAGGCTGCCCCTGCACTGCTGGGGGGTGGGGGTGATGGGAGAGATGAGTGGTGGCCTGGTGGAGGCTGCCCCTGCACTGCTGGGGGGTGGGGGTGATGGGAGACATGCGTGGGGGCATGGTTTAGGCTGCCCCTGGTGGCTGGGGGTGATGGGAGACATGAGTGGGGGCCTGGTGGAGGCTGCCCCTGCACTGCTGGGGGTGGGGGTGATGGGAGACATGAGTGGGGGCCTGGTGGAGGCTGCCCCTGCACTGCTGGGGGCTGGGGGTGATGGGAGACATGAGTGGGGGCCTGGTGGAGGCTGCCCCTGCACTGCTGGGGGTGGGGGTGATGGGAGACATTAGTGGGGGCATGGTGGAGGCTGCCCCTGCACTGCTGGGGGGTGGGGGTGATGGGAGACATGAGTGGGGGCCTGGTGGAGGCTGCCCCTGCACTGCTGGGGGTTGGGTGATGGGAGACATGAGTGGGGGCCTGGTGGAGGCTGCCCCTGCACAGCTGGGGGGTGGGGGTGATGGGAGACATGAGTGGGGGCATGGTGGAGGTTGCCCCTGGTGGATGGGGGGTGGGGGTGATGGGAGACATGAGTGGGGGCCTGGTGGAGGCTGCCCATGCACTGCTGGGGGGTGGGGGTGATGGGAGAGATGAGTGGTGGCCTGGTGGAGGCTGCCCCTGCACTGCTGGGGGGTGGGGGTGATGGGAGACATGAGTGGGGGCCTGGTGGAGGCTGCCCCTGCACTGCTGGGGGGTGGGGGTGATGGGAGAGATGAGTGGTGGCCTGGTGGAGGCTGCCCCTGCACTGCTGGGGGGTGGGGGTGATGGGAGACATGCGTGGGGGCATGGTTTAGGCTGCCCCTGGTGGCTGGGGGTGATGGGAGACATGAGTGGGGGCCTGGTGGAGGCTGCCCCTGCACTGCTGGGGGTGGGGGTGATGGGAGACATGAGTGGGGGCCTGGTGGAGGCTGCCCCTGCACTGCTGGGGGCTGGGGGTGATGGGAGACATGAGTGGGGGCCTGGTGGAGGCTGCCCCTGCACTGCTGGGGGTGGGGGTGATGGGAGACATTAGTGGGGGCATGGTGGAGGCTGCCCCTGCACTGCTGGGGGGTGGGGGTGATGGGAGACATGAGTGGGGGCCTGGTGGAGGCTGCCCCTGCACTGCTGGGGGGTGGGGTGATGGGAGACATGAGTGGGGGCCTGGTGGAGGCTGCCCCTGCACAGCTGGGGGGTGGGGGTGATGGGAGACATGAGTGGGGGCATGGTGGAGGTTGCCCCTGGTGGATGGGGGGTGGGGGTGATGGGAGACATGAGTGGGGGCCTGGTGGAGGCTGCCCATGCACTGCTGGGGGGTGGGGGTGATGGGAGACATGAGTGGGGGCCTGGTGGAGGCTGCCCCTGGTGGCTGGGGGGTGGGGGTGCAGGGAGACATGAGTTGGACATGAGTGGGGGCCTGGTGGAGGCTGCCCCTGCACTGCTGGGGGGTGGGGGTGATGGGAGACATGGGTGGGGGCCTGGTGGAGGCTGCCCCTGCACTGCTGGGGGGTGGGGGTGATGGGAGACATGGTTGGGGGCCTGGTGGAGGCTGCCCCTGCACTGCTGGGGGGTGGGGGTGATGGGAGACATGAGTGGGGGCCTGGTGGAGGCTGCCCCTGGTGGCTGGGGGGTGGGGGTGGTGGTAGACATGAGTGGGGTCCTGGTGGAGGCTGCCCCTGCACTGCTGGGGGGTGGGGGTGATGGGAGAAATGGGTGGGGGCCTGGTGGAGGCTGCCCCTGCACTGCTGGGGTGTGGGGGTGATGGGAGACATGGGTGGGGGCCTGGTGGAGGCTGCCCCTGATGGCAGGGGGGTGGGGGTGATGGGAGACATGGGTGGGGTCCTGGTGGGGGCTGCCCCTGGTGGCTGGGGGGTGGAGGTGCAGGGAGACATGAGTTGGACATGAGTGGGGGCCTGGTGGAGGCTGCCCCTGCACTGCTGGGGGGTGGAGGTGCAGGGAGACATGAGTTGGACATGAGTGGGTGCCTGGTGGAGGCTGCCCCAGCACTGCTGGGGGGTGGGGGTGATGGGAGACATGAGTGGGGGCCTGGTGGAGGCTGCCCCTGCACTGCTGGGGGGTGGGGTGATGGGAGACATGGGTGGGGGCCTGGTGGAGGCTGTCCCTGCACTGCTGGGGGGTGGGGATGATGGGAGACATGAGTGGGGGCCTGGTGGAGGCTGCCCCTAGTGGCTGGGGGGTGGGGGTGGTGGTAGACATGAGTGGGGGCCTGGTGGAGGCTGCCCCTGCACTGCTGGGGGGTGAGGTGATGGGAGCCATGAGTGGGGGCCTGGTGGAGGCTGCCCCTGCACTACTGGGGGGTGGGGGTGATGGGAGACATGGGTGGGGGCCTGGTGGAGGCTGCCCCTGCACTGCTGGGGGTGGGGGTGATGGGAGACATGGGTGGGGGCCTGGTGGAGGCTGCCCCTGGTGCCAGGGGGGTGGGGGTGATGGGAGACATGGGTGGGGGCCTGGTGGAGGCTGCCCCTGGTGGCTGGGGGTTAGAGGTGCAGGGAGACTTGAGTTGGACATCGGTGGGGGCCTGGTGGAGGCTGCCCCTGCACTGCTGGGGGTGGAGGTGCAGGGAGACATGAGTTGGACATGAGTGGGGGCCTGGTGGAGGCTGCCCCTGCACTGCTGGGGGGTGGGGGTGATGGGAGACATGGGTGGGGGCCTGGTGGTGGCTGCCCCTGGTGGCTGGGGGGTGGGGGTGATGGGAGACATGAGTGGGGGCCTGGTGGAGGCTGCCCCTGCACTGCTGGGTGGTGGGGTGATGGGAGACATGGGTGGGGGCCTGGTGGAGGCTGCCCCTGGTGGCTGGGGGGTGGGGGTGCTGGGAGACATGAGTGGGGTCTGGTGGAGGCTGCCCCTGCACTGCTGGGGGGTGGGGGTAATAGGGGACATGAGTGGGGGCCTGGTGGAGGCTGCCCCTGGTGGCTGGGGGGTGGGGGGATGGGAGACATGAGTGGGGGCCTGGTGGAGGCTGCCCCTGCACTGCTGGGGGGTGGGGGTGATGGGAGACATGGGTGGGAGCCTGGTGGAGGATGCCCCTGGTGGCTGGGGGGTGGGGGTGCAGGGAGACATGAGTTGGACATGAGTGGGGGCCTGGTGAAGGCTGCCCCTGCACTGCTGGGGGGTGGGGGTGATGGGAGACATGGGTGGGGGTCTGGTGGAGGCTGCCCCTGCACTGCTGGGGGGTGGGGGTGATGGGAGACATGGGTGGGGGCCTGGTGGAGGCTGCCCCTGGTGGCAGGGGGGTGGGGGTGATGGGAGACATGGGTGGGGGCCTGGTGGAGGCTGCCCCTGGTGGCTGGGGGGTGGAGATGCAGGGAGACATGAGTTGGACATGAGTGGGGGCCTGGTGGAGGCTGCCCCTGCACTGCTGGGGGGGTGGAGGTGCAGGGAGACATGAGTTGGACATGAGTGGCGGCCTGGTGGAGGCTGCCCGAGCACTGCTGGGGGGGTGGGGGTGATGGGAGACATGAGTGGGGGCCTGGTGGAGGCTGCCCCTGCACTGCTGGGGGGTGGGGGTGATGGGAGACATGTGTGGGGGCCTGGTGGAGGCTGCCCCTGCACTGCTGGGGGATGGGGGTGATAGGAGACATGAGTGGGGGTATGGTGGAGGCTGCCATGCACTGCTGGGGGGTGGGGGTAATAGGGGACATGAGTGGGGGCCTGGTGAAGGCTGCCCTTGGTGGCTGGGGGGTGAGGGTGATGGGAGACATGAGTGGGGGCCTGGTGGAGGCTGCCCCTGCACTGCTGGGGGGTGGGGGTGATGGGAGACATGAGTGGGGGCCTGGTGGAGGCTGCCCCTGGTGGCTGGTGGCTGGGGGTGATGGGAGACATGAGTGGGGGCCTGGTGGAGGCTGCCCCTGCACTGCTGGGGGGTGGAGGTGATGGGAGACATGAGTGGGGGCCTGGTGGAGGCCGCCCCTGCACTGCTGGGGTGTGGGGGTGATGGGAGACATGGGTGGGGGCCTGGTGGAGGCTGCCCCTGGTGGCTGGGGCTGCAGGGGGACATGCGTTGCTGGGCAGTAGTGCAAGGTGACATGTGGGTTGGCTCGGGGGCATGGCCATGGTGGATGAGGTGCCTGCAGGACATGTGCAGGGTAGGCCCCTGTGGTGTGGGCCACCTGCAGGGGCCGTGGAGGGTGTAGAGGGAACACCTGGGCAATTCACGTGTGATGCTCCCCACGCACCCCTGTAATACACGTACCCTGATGGAATCGCGTGTGATACTTCCTGTGCACCCCTGGAATACACGTACCCTGCTGTTTTTGCTTGTGATACTTCCCGCGCACCCCTGAAATACACGTACCCTGCTGTTTTTGCGTGTGATGCTTCCCGCGCACCCCTGGAATACACGTACCCTGATGGAATCCCGTGTGATACTTCCCGCGCACCCCTGAGATACACGTACCCTGCTGCTTTTGCGTGTGATACTTCCCGTGCACCCCTGGAATACACGTACCCTGCTGTTTTTGCATGTGATACTTCCTGCGCACCCCTGGAATACACGTACCCTGATGGAATCGCATGTGATACTTCCCGCGCACCCCTGAGATACACGTACCCTGCTGCTTTTGCGTGTGATACTTCCCGCGCACCCCTGGAATACACATACCCTGCTGCTTTTGTGTGTGTTAGTTCCCACGCACCCCTGATGCACACGTACACAGGACAATCGCGTGTGGAACTTCCCGCGAACCACTGAAATACACGTTCCTCGCTTGGCGTTTGCTGTTTGCCAGCCCTGTGAACTGGTCCAGGGTTGGCGCAGCCCTTTTCGATTATTTGGGGATTTTGAAGGCTTTTCCTTGCGCGAGGGCGTTCTTGGGGGCGTAACTGGCGCTGCTGCACGGTCGCTGCGCCACGTCTGGTTTTGGATGCGAAAATCCATGAATACGCTGTGCGCGGAAATCGATTTTAGCGCACGCGGCTGACGCAGACATTCGCACGGGCACGCTGTGCGCCAGCCGCGTGTGCCACTTTTGTGCGAATTTCTATGAATTACCCTGAATATCTGTTTGCATTGTAGTTGGTCAGACAGTGTAAGATATTTTCTGTAATAAGTGTAGGTGTGCCACAATTTGCTACATCAACATCTGTGCCACTAAAATATTCTGCCTTTAAACAACCGATAATCCTAATAATTGCTATCACCTGCATGATTGTTTAAATAAACAATGTACTCTGTGAAATTAACAAAAATAAAAGTTGAGTACAAGATATTTTAGCATCATTAATCCTGAATGTCACAAATTATCTTTTGTCTATCATAGCCGACATGTCTTTTGACCTTGGTCCTTTTCAAGGCTGCAATTTGGCATAGAACATTCTAGAATATCCAAAGTACAATATATGAACAAAGTTCCAAGTTCAACTAGTTTCTGTGCTGCACCTATGATTCTGGAGTGTAACGCTCACCTGAATCCCTCGGAGGCGCAGGTCTGGGCTGGGGGTTCTCGGAGTCTTCTAGGGTCACGCGCAGGCCTCGAATGCCACCCTGGAAAGGCCCTCTCCTCACTGAGATCTTGATCTGAAGGGTGAGGTGTCTGCAATTAGGAGAGCAAGGGGTTAATAGGATATATGAGCCTGACTGGGCAAGCTGACTCCCCTTCCTGGTACTCCCCAAGTAGTTTGTAGGCTAAACGTGCTCACCTTATATAGGTGAAAGCGGAGCTCTCCATCCTGCGTCTGTGCAGGGGCGCCGAAGCCAGTTACTTCACTGGTTAATTGTCCAGCCTCTTGGTTGCAGAGGATGAAGATTTGAAGCTAGGTCGTCGTTAGCAGCACGAACGGCGGTTGCTTGAATATGGAGGTCCGGAGAGCGATGGAATGGCGAAGGTATTGCAGGCAAGTAAGTAGAAAATGTCAATTCGAAGTTTAACGCACTTCTTAATGTCTCTTTTCCTTTTTCAGGTTGCAGAAGCAGCTGGGTGGAAAAAATAGATGTCGAGGAATGCGCCGAGGATTGAGATAGATGAGAGCTGCCCAAAACAGGTGCGTATGGATGGAGTTTGTATTTCTTAATGATGTCCTTTTGTTTTGCAGATGCGAGTAGCAGCGTCGGCGGAGGCGAGAAGAATGCAGCGCAGGTAGGGAAAGTTTCAAGATGGTTACTAACCAATGTCCTTGCTTCCACAGGGTGCCGAAAAAATGGAAAGCTGCAGCCCGTGGCTTGAGATGCACCGATGGATGGATTGGGTAAGAGCTGCGCTGGTTTTTATCTCGTGCAAACCTGGTGTTCTTTTCCCTTCTCAGATGCTGCAGAAGACGAAGATGGTATTTCAGAAGGTAAGATTACGGATTTCTCTTCCCTAGATGCAGAAGTTGAAGAATCTCTGGAGCTGACACGGTGAGCGTCTTGCTGCTATTGCAGAATAACGCGAAGCACGTTGCTCTGATCGGGCGTGGTTTAAATAGTCCTACTGGAGTGCTTAGGTGTCTCCTTCCACAGCAGCCTCGCCCAGGTAAGAAGTCCCAGCTTCCAGAATAGTTCCAGTATCCAGTCCCAGGGAGTGGTGCTGGCCACACCCAGAAGGTAAAGTAGTTCCAGCCATGGATGGATGAGGATTTCATCCTGCAGGTGAGTGAGCAGCATGGTCTGCAGCCGGTAAGTCCACCCAAGCACCATTCCTTACATCATGAGCCCGGCACGTCCTGTGCCGGGACTGGGTCCCCTTATGAGCCTGGCGCCACTGGCGCCAGGACAAGGTCCATAAGGCCCCTATGGGAGCCGATGGGTGCCTGAAAATGAAGTTGTGACCCAGCTTCCGAGGCAGTTGGGCTAAATCTGACTCCTTGGAGGCTGCGGTCATGACAGTACCCCCCCTCAAGGCCCCTCCCAAGTTTGTCTTTTCCGGCGATTTTGGCTTGTTGGGAAAAGCCCGATGAAATTTTCGGACTAAACGAGGTGCATGTACATATTCTGAGGGTTCCCAAGATCTCTCCTGGGGTCCATATCCCTTCCAATCAATCAGGTAGTATAGTCTTGATTTGGAAATTTTGGAGTCCAAGATGTCTCGAATTTCAAATTCGGGTTCTCCGTCAACTTGGATTGGCTCAGGAGGTTTAGTCAAACGGGTTCCGGGTTGCACAGGTTTCAGGAGAGAAACATGGAAGACAGGATGTATCTTCATTCGAGTAGGTAATTCTAGTTTGACAGCCACTGGGTTAATCACGGCCGTGATCGAGTAGGGTCCTAAATATCTTGGGTTGAAGGTGCGTGGCCCTTTTAAAGATAAATGTTTAGTGGACAGCCAGACTTGATCTCCTTTTTGATATTGAGGAGCCTCTTTTCGATGTTGGTCTGCTCCTTTTTTGTATGATTCTTTAGCTCGTTGAAGATGAGCTGTGGCTTCTTTAAATGCTTGAGTTATCGTCGAATGCAGATGGTCAACAGCAGGTGTTCCGAGAGCTTGAGGTGGGTCCAGATTTGAGGTTCGAGGATGACTTCCATACAGCATGAAAAAAGGGGTTTTTCCTGTCCCAGAATGGATTGAATTATTGTAAGCGTATTCAGCAATCCAAAGGACATTCTTTCAAGTACCCTAAGATAGATGCAACATGCAGCGCAGATATTGTTCTAGAGTTTGGTTAGTTCCCTCAGTCTGCCCATCGGTTTGAGGATGATGGCTGGTGGAAAGTCGTACATCAATCTGTGCTAAACGACAACAACTCCGCCAAAAATGGGAAATGAATTGGCTCCCTCGATCAGAGATTAGTACTGAAGGGAAACCGTGCAACCGGACAATGTTTTCAAGAAATTCTCGGGCTAGAATGGAAGCTGTAGGTAAACCCTTCAATGGGATAAAATGAGCCATCTTTGAAAAAAGGTCCACGATCACTAGAATTGTGTTGTATCCGGAGCAAGGGGGTAAATCCGTGATAAAATCCATCGAGAGCGTGTGCCAAGGGCCTGGTGGAATGTCTATTGGACGTAATAATCCTGCTGGTTTTTCCTTCTGACTCTTGTTTTGTGCGCAGATACCACAAGAAGCCACAAACTCCTTAACATCTTTCCTCCAAGATGGCCACCAAAAATGCCTTTTAATTTTCTCTGAGGTTTTGGCAACTCCAGGATGTCCTTCCATTAGAGAATCATGGTAGCAGGTGATGACCTGTTTTTGTAAGTCAGCGCAGGGTAAGAATAGTCTTCCTTGGAAATACAGTAGGTTCTGATCTATTGTAAAATCCTTTCCTTTCAATTGCCAATTCGATGAATCTTCGGGAGTTATGAGTTGATTGACCCTTGCTTTAATCTCTTCGAGGGATGATGTGTTGATTACTCCTAGTATCTTTTGTTCAGGAATTATTGGCACCGGCTCCGGATTAGCTGTAAGTTCGTCTATCCCTATCCGGGAAAGGGCGTCTGCTTTTCCGTTCCTAACGCCTGGTCGAAATGTGATTACAAAATCGAATTCTGCGAAGAATAAAGCCCAGCGTAGTTGCCTCGAAGATTGAGCTTTAGCTGACTTCAGGTACTGGAGGTTACGGTGATCCGTGATTACAGTTACTGTGTGCCGGGCTCCCAAAAGATAATGCCGCCAGGCCTTAAAGGCGGACTTAATTGCCAAGAGTTCTTTGTCCGTAATTGTGTAGTTGATTTCAGGAGCTGAAAATTTGCGAGACCAAAAGGCTACAGGGTGTAACTGGTGCGTTTCGGGGTCTCTTTGTGACAGCACCGCCCCCATTGCAAGACTGGAAGCATCTGTCTCGACCATGTAGGGAAGTTCTGGACGGGGATGCCTTAAGACTGGAGCAGAGATAAATTTAGCTTTTAATTCTCGGAAGGCTTGTTCGGCTTCTGGAGTCCACTCGAATTTTTTATTCTTTTTCAGAAGAGCCGTGATAGGTTGGACTACCCGAGAGAATTCAGGAATGAACCTTCGGTAAAAATTAGCGAAGCCCAGCATGCTCTGCACACCTTTCACGGAAGTTGGGGAAGGCCATTTGGTGATAGCATCCACTTTTCTTGAGTCCATGTGAACTCCGTTGGGTGATAAGATGAACCCTAAAAATTCCACTTCCTTTGCGTGAAAGGTGCATTTCTCCAATTTAGCAAACAAGCGGTGTTGGCGAAGTCTCTGTAAAACCGCTGTGACGTGTCTACGATGATCAGATTCTGAGGCTGAGTATACCAGGATGTCGTCAATATAAACGACTACGCACACATCAATAAGTTCTCTGAGGACATCATTCATGAAAAACTGGAAAGCGGCCGGTGCGTTACATAGTCCGAAGGGCATTACTTGATACTCAAATAATCCATATTTAGTGCGAAAGGCCGTCTTCCATTCGTCGCCCTCCTTAATGCGTACCAAATGGTAAGCTCCTCTGAGGTCTAACTTTGTGTATATGCAGGCGCCTTTTACCTGGTCCAATAATTCAGGAATCAAGGGCAACGGGTATCGGTTTTTGACTGTAATCAGGTTCAGGGCGCGATAATCGATACACGTTCTTAGGTCACCTTCCTTTTTCGGGACGAAGAACAAAGCTGATAAGCCGGGGATTTCGAGGGGCGGATGAATCCGTTAGCCAAGTACTGGTCCAAGTATTGCCTGAGATGGAGGTTTTCTGGTTCAGTGAGGGCATATATTCTACTGCACGGAGGGGTGGACCCAGGTATCAGGTCTATCTGGCAGTCGTATGACCGATGTGGAGGCAGGGTGTTGGCTTGATCTTTCTGAAAGACGTTGCTGAACTCTTGGTATTCTAGAGGTAATCGGGGGTCCTCGGAAGTGATGGCTGCTAGCTTGATTTCGGGCTGAGGATAACAGGTTGAAGCGCATTCTGGAAACCGAATCACCTTGGCTCGCCAGTTTATCTGAGGATTGTGTTTTTCCAACCAAGGCATTCCCAGAATCACCTGAAACTGCGGGGCCTTGATTACATCAAACACGATCTTCTCCCGATGTCCGCCTTGACATAACAACGTTACCTCCATGGTGGTATGAGAAACTGGTCCGGAAGCTATTTCAGTACCATCCACTGTAGTGATTACGTCCTTTACCATCTTGGGACGTAGGGGAAGATCCATCCTGGTAGCCAAGTCGTGGTCCACATAATTACCGATTGCTCCGCTATCGATGTATACTTTGATAGCATGCATGCGATCTGGTCTATTGGGACATATGAGGACCATGGGCATTACCAAATGCGAGGTCAAGGAACTGGTTCTAACGCTCGGCAAGCGGACCTCTACGCTTGTCGGGCGAGGTCGTTTCCCGATTCCAGTTTCTCAGCAGTTTTATCAGAAGCTCCTACGGTCTTCTTGACCGGTTTCACTGAGCAATCACGAAGGAAATGTCCAGAATTCCCACAGTATAGGCACAGCTGTAATTGCCTTCTTCTTTCCCGTTCTTTCTGGGTTAATGGTCCTTTTACTACTCCTATTTGCATTGGTTCCACGGAGTCATTCCCTTTAGCGGAGCTCTGAGGTCTTGAAAGTACCCGGGTTTCAAATCTGGATCGATCGGTCTTCCTGTTCTGTAGCCGATGATCTAATTGGACCACTAGGTCGATATAATCTGAACAGTCTTGCGGCGGATTCACCACCTGAGCTAAAACGTCTTTAAGTTCCCCACGTAGATCTCTGTAGAAGAGCGTGATTCTCTTATCTTCAGGCCACCTGGTCTCAACCACCAGTCTATTAAAGGACGCTATGTAAGCCAGGAGATCCTGATTACCTTGTCTGAGTGACAGGAGTTCATTGTCCAAGGCCTGCCCCTGCGAATGTCTTGCGAACAACTTTTCCATACTGGTCTGAAAGTCTTGAAAGTTATAGAGGAGCGGGTCATCCTGTGTCACGAGAGGAATGGACCAGTCTGCAGCACTACCGCTAAGATAGGAAAGTACAAACGCTACCTTGGCTTGGTCCGTTGGGAATGCGGCGGGTCTACACAAAAAGTGCAAGCGGCATTGATTGATGAATACTGCATATCGCTTTGGTTCACCGGAAAAACGTTCGGGCGGGGCCAAAGGCACATTCCCTGGCAGATTAATTTGCACCGGATTACTTGAGGTTGTAGGAGGGCCGCCCCCTCCATAGGGAGGCAGTGGCGTCTGTCCCGCTTGAGCCTGTAGCAACTGTCTGGCCAGATCATCAGTCCGTTCCTTGGCAAGGATCAACTCCCTTCGTAAAGCGTTTGTTTCCTGGCGAGATGCGTGTACTTCTGCCCTTAGTTCCCCAAGCAATTGAGCCAGTTGATCTGTGTCCGAGGTTTCCATTGCGCCTGGGTGGGAATATTGCGGTAGGCTTCGCGTTCTGTAACGCTCACCTGAATCCCTCGGAGGCGCAGGTCTGGGCTGGGGGTTCTCAGAGTCTTCTAGGGTCACGCGCAGGCCTCGAATGCCACCCTGGAAAGGCCCTCTCCTCACTGAGATCTTGATCTGAAGGGTGAGGTGTCTGCAATTAGGAGAGCAAGGGGTTAATAGGATATATGAGCCTGACTGGGCAAGCTGACTCCCCTTCCTGGTACTCCCCAAGTAGTTCGTAGGCTAAACGTGCTCACCTTATATAGGTGAAAGCGGAGCTCACCATCCTGCGTCTGTGCAGGGGCGCCGAAGCCAGTTACTTCACTGGTTAATTGTCCAGCCTCTTGGTTGCAGAGGATGAAGATTTGAAGCTAGGCTGTCGTTAGCAGCACGAACGGCGGTTGCTTGAATATGGAGGTCCGGAGAGCGATGGAATGGCGAAGGTATTGCAGGCAAGTAAGTAGAAAATGTCAATTCGAAGTTTAACGCACTTCTTAATGTCTCTTTTCCTTTTTCAGGTTGCAGAAGCAGCTGGGTGGAAAAAATAGATGTCGAGGAATGCGCCGAGGATTGAGATAGATGAGAGCTGCCCAAAACAGGTGCGTATGGATGGAGTTTGTATTTCTTAATGATGTCCTTTTGTTTTGCAGATGCGAGTAGCAGCGTTGGCGGAGGCGAGAAGAATGCAGCGCAGGTAGGGAAAGTTTCAAGATGGTTACTAACCAATGTCCTTGCTTCCACAGGGTGCCAAAAAAATGGAAAGCTGCAGCCTGTGGCTTGAGATGCACCGATGGATGGATTGGGTAAGAGCTGCGCGGTTTTTATCTCGTGCAAACCTGGTGTTCTTTTCCATTCTCAGATGCTGCAGAAGACGAAGATGGTATTTCAGAAGGTAAGATTACGGATTTCTCTTCCCTAGATGTAGAAGTTGAAGAATCTCTGGAGCTGACACGGTGAGCGTCTTGCTGCTATTGCAGAATAACGCGAAGCACGTTGCTCTGATCGGGCGTGGTTTAAATAGTCCTACTGGAGTGCTTAGGTGTCTCCTTCCACAGCAGCCTCGCCCAGGTAAGAAGTCCCAGCTTCCAGAATAGTTCCAGTATCCAGTCCCAGGGAGTGGTGCTGGCCACACCCAGAAGGTAAAGTAGTTCCAGCCATGGATGGATGAGGATTTCATCCTGCAGGTGAGTGAGCAGCATGGTCTGCAGCCGGTAAGTCCACCCAAGCACCATTCCTTACATCATGAGCCCGGCACGTCCTGTGCCGGGACTGGGTCCCCTTATGAGCCTGGCGCCACTGGCGCCAGGACAAGGTCCATAAGGCCCCTATGGGAGCCGATGGGTGCCTGAAAATGAAGTTGTGGCCCAGCTTCCGAGGCAGTTGGGCTAAATCTGACTCCTTGGAGGCTGCGGTCATGACATGGAGACACAAATGCAGTTAAGGCCGTTGAATGCCCATGAAGATGCTGCCAGATGCCGCCTCTGCATTCTTTGAAGACTGTATCATTTGGAGCTGTTGTAGTGACATGCTTGTTGGATGGGCACAGGTTTTGTAGGTGGGATCAAGCCTCAAGAGAATCCAGCTCTCTACGGACGTTGTGGCCAATGCATGGCATGCATAAATTTCCCTACCTCACTGCTATCGCACAGACATATGACAAGGATAGATTGCAATCAAATATGAAAGAAGAGCCTGGTTTATTGACATGGGACAACCTGGGAGAATCACAAATATAACATATAAGGCCAGGATAAGTTACTGTTTAGTGGCTGTGAATGATTCTGTCATCTCATCGTCGTGAATCATTTTTTTTTTATAGCTGAATTTAATCAACTTTTAAAAACAATTTATCTTACAATAGAAATTTTGAAATTAACAATAATAAAAGAGCAAACAAGAAAGTAATATATTCAGTTTGTTCTTAGGAAAATAGATTCAAAACCATCTGATTAAAAATTACATTTTTCAAGTAAGAACAAAAGTAAAAATAAAAGATAAAAATAAAGTAAAAAGAGAACAAACAAGGAATAATATAAAGATCTATATGGAAATGAGTCATTGAAAAAAGGAAGAGAAAAATAAAAAAAAACATTAAATTGACTTCCAATCCAAATATTGGTGATCATAAATTGAATATCAGTTAGTATATGTCATTTGATCTGTGTTTTACAATAGCATATGGTTAAATCAACACTCTTGTTCAAATTAATCAACCATTTCATCAGAAGGTTTGACTAGTAAGTTCAACTCATCCAGAAATCGAATTACATTAATTCTTAAGGATGTGTTTTTGCCCTGAAGTATCATGTGCCACAAACAAATTGGGGACAATTCTGTATAATGTATAAGAGGTGGCTTCAAGTACTATATACGCTTGTGAATAAGGGAAGTGCATTCAATAAGAAGATGGTGTAAAGTTAGTTGCTGCTCTTTCATTTGGCAATATCTGCATTAATTGTCCACCTCCATCATTAATTTACGCCTTGTCAAAATCTCTCACGTGGGGCAGAGATTGAATCTCAGCCTGGAGAAATTCATTCTGTGCACCACTGAGGGTGATCTTGCCAAGAATGGTTCCATAACACCTTGTTTTTTGTGTAATTGAAGAAAGCCTCTAAAATCGTGTAATTGCAAAAAATGTGTACTATTTTTTATCCAATCTGTTGTGACCATTTTGGTTTTAACTTTAAAGGGATTGTCAATAAGAGTTTGAAGAGATGCATCTGCCTCAGCTAAGGCATGGATACCAACTTGACGCCACTTAGATACATCTGGTTCATTATTCGTGAGTAGATGACTCAACAGCGTGCCTATTAGCATATACTTGTCAGTGGTCATAACACATTTGCAGAATAGGCTCACAATTAGCCCCAAGTGGTGTTTGTATAGCGATATCAGGCCTAGCTTGTGTGTGATCCAGCAAAACGATACGCAATTAGGTAGGCCCAAACAACGCCTCTAATAGATACTCTCTAATCTACTCCAAGAGGGCTCTGGCATTAGTCCCTGGGTCTCAGATCCATAGAGTAAAACAGCAGTAACCTTTTGGCAGTAGTAGGTTAGAGCTGGAATAATAGCAAACTTCCACAGCCTTGCTTAGATGATCTTGGCCTGGGAGATCATTTGTCCCAGTTTCTCGTGTATTGTTAGCCAGTGTGATTGTGATCTGATAGTAGAGATAGTGATGCCTAAATATGTATATTGATCAACTTTTTCAATTGGAGAGTTATGAAAATACCAGGGACGCAGCATCATTTTATTATATTTTTTCCTCCGAGGTAGAAAGGTCATTATCTTAGTTTTCTGCAAACTAATGGTCAACAAGTTCTGTAGTGTACATGTGACAACTGCATTGAGCACATCTTGCAGGCCATGGGGTGTTTTCGAGATTAAAACCCGATCATCTGCATGAAGCAGAGCTGGGGTAGATTTAGAGAGAAGTTTTGGAGGATCTCCCAGTGCTTTATCAAATGCCGGTCCAATGTCAGCTAAGAAGAAGTTAAAGATTGACGAGGCTAACACACACCCTTGTTTCAAACCTCTGTGAGTTTTGATGGGAGAATTTAGAACACTGTCAGTGGTAAGCCAAATCTGTACACTGGTGTTTATATGTAGAGCATTAATCAATGCTATCAGAAAGGTAGGGCACTTCGCAAGTTTGAGCTTTTGTATTCAAATTTCCCGAGAGACTGAGTCGAAAGCGGCTCGAAGATCAATGAAAACTAAATAAAGTGGTTGTTTAAATGTGTAATGACAATTAATGATGGCTGTCAACGTAAAAAGATTAATTGAAGTGCCTAAACCTTCAATAAATCCTGTCTGACAGGGATCACATTTTAAGTGTTTAAGTGTCCATAAATTAAAATCTCGCAAAATAAAATGAGCTAACAGCTTTCCAGGGGCGTCAAGAAGCGCGATTGGTCTGTAGTTTGAAGGGTCAGACCTGTCGCCCTTCTTAAAGATTGGAACGATAATCGATTGGCGGCATGAATCAGGAATCGTGTTTGATTTCAGTATCTGTGCAAATAGATGATATAATATAACAGCCCATTCTTGAGGGTTCTGTTTAAATGTATAGTTGGAAAGGCCATCAGGGCCTGGGGCTCTCAAGGAGCTGGATTTCTGAATAAAGTACAATATATCTTCCTCCAGTACTTCCAATTGGTCAAACTTTCCTAGTGGTTGAGAAACAGGTTGTATGGACTCAACCGGCAGTGCATAGAGAGATGTATAATGAATAATCCACGCACTCTCCAGGACACCATTTACTTGAACTGGGGTTTGTGAATCATGGTTAGCGATGTTCAAAAGGGACCATATATTAGAAAAGTTTTTCGATGTCATAGCAGAAAGCATAGCTTCCCCGTCACGTTGAAGCTGAGTTTCCTTGTAACATTTCAACCAGTTCCTGTACTTACATTAAGAGTTCTGAAGGTTTTTAGCCTTACGCTAATTGGTAAGTGAGCGGCACAGCGATTTTGGCAATATAATCAGGTCTTTTGACGCTGAACCTCTCGATCAAAGGTATCTTTGTGAACATTGTTTGAATGTAAGTTTATGCCAATTTTAGTTTGAAACAATGATAAATGTGAGGTATAAGGTTCATACGCCCACAGTGAATTATCATTGTTAATAATCAGTTGTTTAAAATGCTCTAATGAGTTTTCATTCCAACGCAATCTGGTCCTTGCATTGTTGACAGTAACAGATGTGTTATATACGGGTTCTTTAAGCATAGGGACATGGGTTGTGGGCTGCCAGATTATAGATAACAATTCATGATCACTTGATTCATGCTCGATAATCTCAAACTTCCATATTTCCAGAAATGTGCGCACATCGAACAATACAAAGTCAATGGTTGATGCTGTGATACCTCGTCGCCATGTATGGTGCGGAGGTACGTCACCATCAATAGCACCATTCAGCATAATGAGATTGCAAAACGTCATGAGATTCTTCCACTTGAGAAAGCCTAAGGTGGATTTGCTTTTAGAGCTTGGAAGACAATCTATGTTAAAATCAGCAACTATAAAAAAAGTTGGTGATTTCTGTATCTTGTATGATTATATCTAACAGTGATTCTAGTTCACAGAAAAAATGTTCATCGGTCATGGCAGCAGTTTTTCAGTATACATTTATAAGAGCAATTGCACCCCCATTGAATTTGATTCTTACCAATTGTAGATAGTGGTTTGGGGCCATCCATGGGCTGATTTGTAGCCCCAGACCACATTTCACAGCAACTAATAGGCCTGAGGACGGATGACCCATCAATCCAGATTTAGCAGGATTGAGGACAATTTCGTAACCATTCCATACTGGGGTTTGTGATAACGATGTTTCTTGAAAAGCCATGATTCCGTGACTCAAAATTAAGGAATCTATGGATGTCATCAAATGGGAGTGACCACGTGTGTTCCAACTTCCCATGCGATGGTGTGTAGGATTCTATTTCAATGATGGTTATTTCTGGAGATACCAAGCTTGTGTATCTGTCTGATGACTATGGTGGGGTAATGTAATGGCGTGAGATTGCGTTTGAGGTTTAGAAGAAGAATACAACCTCAGCTTCCTCATCTTAGATGCAGAAAAGGAGGCAGATTGGTGGGCTGCATCACAGAATTCATCTTGATCAAGGGGATCCAGGGCCAAAAGAAAGCCCATCGAAAAAAGTTTCATTTTAGCCTGCCATAACACATTACGAACTAATGATAAAGATAACCAAATACGAATCACAGACCAATCATCTTCAGCCAAGCATTCCACTTGCACAATATCGAGAGTGGAGAAGTCACGCAGTGAATCGATATCACCCAGTATTGCTAACACACTTGATCTTGACAGGTCATAGACTGGAAAAGGAGCAGAACGGCATTTTAAAATGAAGCAGTGATGTTTATTAATTGATAAAGCATATCTAGATTTTGACACTGGATTTACCTAAATGTGCTTTCCTGTCGTTATTGTATGTGTTATGTATTTGATGAGACTTATGAGTTTCCTCAGTCATTTCTGATTAGTAACACACTGAAGGTCTAGTATTGGAAGATGAGACAGTCACTGAATTGGGTAAATGAAGAGGTTCAGAGGAAAGTTTGAGTTTAAGATATTCGTCCATTGATCTCTTGATTTCTGCTCGGACATCCAATAAAATTGCCTCAGTTTGTGACAGACTAGTGGAAGAACAATCTTTGTTCATAGTAATAGGAGGGGCAGAAATGGTTGGTAAAACTGGGGCTTGTGTAAGAGCAGGTAAAGTGGACAGTAATGGTGGAATAGGAGAGTTATTGTCTGCCGAAAGAGAGCTCACTATGGTCTGAACAGTTGGAAGGTCACAAGTTACAGAACTAGCTGTTTGTTCAGAAATAACTTTAATAAAGTCATTCAGAGGCTCATGAGCACCAATTTGAACTAAGGGTTGTACACGATTAGGCCCCTTAGATTTCACAATGTTTCTCTGTTTAGAAGGGACTGCTTTATTTGCATTGTTACCATGCGTTTGAACTAGTTGTATCCGTTTTACAAACTGCCTGATATTAGATCTAGCACCCATTGAATGTTCAGTCTGATTCTTGTTTTTTTTTTGTTGGTTGACGAGTGTGCAGTGGCATCTGAGTTAGAATGGGCACTGAAGAGGTCATAGATTGGTACTTGCGGTTTTTCTCCAGTGATATTTGCCACAGAGGGATTAGGGTTTTCGTTGTTAAAGAGGGGGGTCAAGGTTGAGGTACTAATGAACTCAACTGGGTGAATGACTTTGGGAAAGGAGGGCAGGGGAATGAAGACGGAGCTCATAGAGCGTCTGGCATCAGGAGGAGTTTTTGTTGGATTTACGAGAAAATAACTTGAGTCAACCTCTTGGGGTGAAGAGGGCATTTCAGTAGTTTCAGTACCCTGCGACATCTTCTTTACTTTGAGAGCAGTCACTAGTGTATTCAGCTAAGCTGATTGGTGTTGGCTCCTGGCTTCTAACGTTTCATATAGTTTAAGTATAGAGTTGACTGAGGAGTTAATAGCAGAAAGCGTGATTTTGATTTCAACTAACATATTCGGTTGACTGGAGACAGGCAAACCAAACGAGGGCAAGGCGGGATTGGAAGAGGGTCTTCGGGGAGTCGGGTGAATAAAAGAAGCCGATAAAAGAATTGAATTGTCATTTTCTGGTTCAAATAAGCTAGGAGAGTGATAAAGACTGACGCTAATGGCCTTAGGGATCTCTGAATCAGAAGAAGAGTGAGAGTCACTGCGTACGCAGGGAGTTTTGGATGGGGTAGGAGTACATGGGGAAGTTGAAATGGTTAAAACCACTGTTTCACTTTTCTGAGAGTCTCCTAAAACGGCCATCTCGCTCTCTAGAGAATCAATTGGACAAGTGTTGCTATCAAAACTGACAATGGGTTTATTATCGTGTTGGGTGCTTGCGCTATTGAGCTCTGACTTATTAGATGAAGGAGAACATACTTTGTTAGAGGCATGTGCAATTTGGGAATCAGTAATTGAAGCATTCAAGACATTTGCAGCTGAACATGTTAGGTCAACACATCGTCTCAGTATTCTTTGGAGGCTGGAGGATATTACATTTAATGATGCATGTAACCGTGTGAGCCATTTTGATGTGGTGAGAAATAAACACCAGTTGTGAAGAAAAGATCTAAGAAGAGTTTACAGGTAGACACTGCATTTGACAGAAATATGTAATCACCTTATGGGCAGAAAGACCTTTTAGAGTGCTAACTTGTCTTGAACACCTAAAGGTGCCAGTTGGAGAGAGAGGCATGTGTTTTTACAGGGAATTTTGCAAAAGACGTATCAGTTGTGCTGTTCATTGAGGATGCAGATGTGTGCATTGTAAATTGAATTAACTAAGTATGAATGTAGCAGCAGCACTTTCAGCCGCACATAACCAGGGTGTGAAAGACAATGCTTAGGTATTGCAGCAAGAGGAGGTCCACCCTGGCAACGGGCCAACGAGGACAGGAGTTGCAACATGTATCAACTGGCATGTCAGAATTCACAATACACACTGCAGAGGGGCAGGATATGGGAGGTTCCTGATCTCTCAGCCCACCACAACTACCACCCATTTTCACTGATGACGATGGTGAACAGAATGAAGGTTACCCCTCGAAATCCAAGCCACAACCTTGATTTTATAAACAATTGATACTGAAGCGAAGAAGGATGAAGACAATGCCACAGTTACAAAGACAGGAAGGAAATGCAAAGCTACCCTTCCAACCTCTCCAACATTTCACAGGGTATTTCAAAGACACTGTGGTAGAACTGCAAATCCACAATGTTACAATTTGGTAGCTACATCACCAACTCTACCAAAAACACATTTTGAGGCAAATTAGCATAAGAAGACATGTCTTACTGTCCCAACAAAATATATAAGTAAAGTGTGGGACAGGACAAAGTTCATAACATAAGATACCACCCGAACTCTGTATAAGAAAACTGTGTGCCGGGCAATGAGTGGGGCTAGGTTTGGTACAACCTGTGTTGTGTGATATCATGTGTCACCAAACACAGATTAAGTAAAAATGCAACCCCTCACTAAGCGTGATTCACTGTATCACCCAGTGCCCACAGTCCATATCATCAGTATTACCTCAGAAAACATTGCTGCAGTGTCATTGATCCACTCACTGACTACACTCATTATTACATGCAATAGTATGAGATGCCATTAGCATGTGTACTACACCTGTTCTGTTTTACAATAGTCCTGTTCCCGACTTTCTACAACCACATTAATTCACAGCTATTCACTGAGCAAGAGGGCAAACCATACAGCTGACTATTTTCCCAGTTTTCCCTATGACATCAAAGATCAAACATGAGTATTTTTGGGGACACCTGTACCTATAACAGGTCACCCAAAAGAATGTGAGTTAAGTACCTGCTAGAGTTTTACCTACACTGGAGTTTGTTTGCTGGAGAGTCTTTCAACCGTCTTCACACAATGAAAGTCATTCATATATTCTCTGGCAACATTATCTAATGTTATATCTAGTCCAGTAGGTTTAAACTGCAAAAATGGAGTGTCTTGCATTCTCATGTTGTACAACATTAACTGCTCCCATGTGCTTTTCTTAAATTCATAACACCTGGACAGCTACTTCAGAAACACACAACCTGCCCCAGTTCATTAATAACAGGTTGGCACATTTGCAAAACGAGACATGATTTTTAAGCAGTCTTACAAGATGATTTGATGTTCTGTAATATTTTCTCCTTCACTCTTTTAAAGTGTTGCATTTTGGATTGCTTATACAGTCCAGTTAATAATAACATTAAATTCACTGGTGACTTTATGCATTTTCGGGAAACGTACTATTACTGCGACTTTAAAATGCAGACTGCACATTTACCTCGCAGTCAGCATTTAAAACAATTCTGACTCCAATTACTGTGATCGAGTGGGGGAAGGGTTTGCGTGGTTGTCCGCTGTTCCCCTTCGTCACTGTAATGGGAGTCGGAGGTTGCAGGGTGTCCCCCGCTTACTGCTGTGGTAAGCGGGGGACAATAACGTTTTTTTAAAAAGACAAAGGACCCTGCAGTGTCAGCTTATACCCACATAAGTGGGCGTAACTGACGCCGCAGGGATAGTGGCGAGTCACGGCGCACACAAAAGTGCACCGCCGTAAAGATAAATTGGGGGCGTAAGCAGGTAGGGCAATGCGGACCAGGGGATGTAGGCAAAGTGATCTACCTGATTGAGTCAACATTTCCGTTGTCGGCATTGCGGGCGGTGCAGTGATCACATACATACAATTTTCCATAAGTTTCCACCTTTTCCTGTACACATTGTGCTTTCTTCCAACCAGAACAAATGAAAGATACAATTACCTAATTCCTAGTTGACAGTATGCTACATGATGTGGTTGCAAACTGTAAACGTGTCAGAATCGGTGTCATATAATTAATGTTCTGCTTTCTATATATATTATTAAAGTATTGCCACTCACAAGTTCACACCTTGTGCTATCTGAATCCTGAGCTAATAATGGAAATCAGTGAAATTGCATCCATGTAGTTGATTCAGCGTTTCACTGCTCCCAATCATTGTTCAACTCTGCCAGCACATTTTAGCATTGGGCGTAGTTGCATTTGAGTTCTACAAAACAGGTTCTTAAAAAAGGGTTTTTGCAACTTATTCACATCTTGACCGTCTGCTCATTTAGAGAGACATGTTGGCAATAGTTGGAGAATATACCTTTGATCCGCATGACAGTTAATTCACCTGCTATTTTCCTATGCTCTTTTCAAATGCCCAGCCTGTGACAGACATTAGAGTAGAATGGTGTTGGAATATATGCCTCTCATCGAACATTTCTGTGGGTTCTGCTCCCTCTGACCTATTGCCATCTGGCAATACAAGCAGTATGATGCACCAGTCTGTCTCTCAGTAAATGCCCAAGTAGGGCCACACATGCCCCCTCTCTAAGGGCAGGCACACATGTTGTGGCTTCCGTAGCGCCCTCTTCCAGAGTCTTCTCCATAGAGACGCCTTTCTGTACTTTACCTGTTGTTCTTCTGTCTCCTATTGCACTACCACATGTTCCTTCTCCCCACCCATCCCTCAGGAGCTCCCCATCTCTGCTGCACCCTATACCTGCTGAGTTACTACCACCTCCTATCAAACTAAAATTAATTAAGGTACTGTCCAGCATTTGCTGTAGTGTATCTACAGCTACAATGACCTCCTCCAGCATTTTTATAGGGATTTCCTCTCAGTCCCCATGCCCTCCATAAAGCTCTTTCCACTAAATATGGCTCTGCCTTCTACACCTGCTTTTTCCATAGCAGAGATAAATCTTTTTTTCATCAGCCATACCTCCTTTTCTCTTCTTGAACCATCCCACAATGATACACCCACCCCAGGCAACTCAGCCTGTGGCTGTGGGCTTTTGGCACCTATCACCATGAGCGCAAAATCTATGCCATTCTTCTTAATGTGCAATTAACATCCCCACCCCCTGAGAAGTGAACTACCACTTCCTCTTCCACTGATCAATAATAATATGACACACAACCAAATGGGATTAAGAACACAAGAGTATAAGGCACTTCTTTTGCTTTTTTAAATCTTTGGGGTGACACAAAAGGGAAAAAGAATAGGGAAAAGGACAGGGAAATATATTTTTTTTATCAGTGTTTGCTATGTTCTGAACATTTTATGAGAAAATGTGAGGTTAATGAGGAAAGATAACACATTGGGCCTAATCAACACACACACAGGCAAAGATGGGCACCTAGAGATTAAGAATCACAAAACCAAATACACTGCCAAAAGAAGACAATCAAACTCCTCCAAAGCCCACCAAGACTACTCTAAAACAATGAGTGAGCCTTTCTTCTGTGGGAGAAAATACACTGAGATAGTTTTCTTAAAGTGAACTGAGAATGTGGAGTCTATCGGAAAGACCGCAAGAGGCATTTCCTAAAATAGTTTATTTTGAGTACCAGATTTCTGCCTCGTGCTCACTGCAATGATGAAAAGGGTGCCCCCGTAAATGCAAGGTGCAAATTAATGCCCGTGCAACCAAAGAGCATTTTCAACAAATAAAAAGAAACTTAAACCAATGCAACCATTTCTAAGACCTGGAAAATTAATTTCAGAGACTGACTTATAAATGCAGAAGACATGTTAATAACATTTATTTCAATCTTTCTACATGTAAAAATGCAAAATACATTATTTTACATTCCAAAGCACAAATGTATATTTGTGTTGCTATTTAACAATTGCATCATTAGTATGTAAAGACCTGTGACATAAAAGCAGGTGGAAGTAGAACTGTATCACATGTAAAAAGACAAGACTCAGGCCTGTATGTATAATAAAGCATGACTCAAAGTTTCATCGCATTTTGTCATGCAGTTAATCTGAGTATTACTGTATTTCATTTAACTTTCAATGAGGCATGTACAAATTAGTGAATTGGTTAGCACTTTTGTAAGATACAACCTGTGTATTAATTTCTCCTTTCCTGGGGAAATTTAGCTGGAGTTGCCCTAGAATCAAACTCCTCCAGGATCCCAGAGACATGAGGCAAAAGAAAGGCCCAGATTCATAAAGTTCAACTTGATTTTTACAATAAAGCTCATAAACCATTGACATTTGGTTCAGTAATAGTTAAACTGCAAAGGTACCTGTCACATATATCAAACTCCAGGCCCCTCATGAAATGCACAAGCTAAGGTCTTAAGAACAGCTTATCAGAAGTCTGTGCAGCCAAATAAACTTGTCTTGACATACATTCATATTAGCGAGGAAAATGTATATGAACTGTGCCAACAGTGACCTCCGTGGGCTGAATGTAAAATGTATTTTCATACAAACTGGCTGGCATAATCATTTGAAAATTCATATCTCCATCATGGAAGATCATACTAACTTAAATAAATTGCATAGCATCCTTGTTTCCAAACTATGGCTTTGCCTGCTGGAGTCACTGTGCCGACAGGTCTGACCCTGCCGGGCACAGCTGTCATGGTAGGCAAAGCCGTCAAGGAAGAACTAGCACCGATAACAACGGTGCCAGTGCTTCCGTGTCCCCACTCCCATAGAGTCCTATGGCACACTTTGGGAATGGGGATTAACAAAATGACCGGCAATTGACTTCCTGGCCACCAGACTTGTAATAACCCGGTGGCACTGGGAAGTCAGGTACCGGTAATTATTTACGGGTCCGTAGGCAACCTGCCGGTATCACCGGCAGGGTTCCCCGCAGACCCATAATGAGGTATTTTATCTCATGCATTCGGATTTTTAAGTGTAAGAGAGAAGATTCCGTACCATGGACTGGTTGGAATCCAGATTGGCGTAGCCAGAGAAGGTTGTTAGCTTCAAGGTCGTTTTGGATCTGTAGGTAAGATGCCCTGTCCGGCATTAAAAATAGAAAAGGGACAGTCCTGGTAGGACAGTAGTTGGTAGGGATATTTGGGTCTAGGGTGGGCTTCTTGAGAAGTGGTAGGACCCAGGCACCTTATAAATTAGTAGGCATGGAGCAAGAGAGGAGGGAAGAGTTCATGAGTGAAGAGATGAAAGGGGCAAGCTCTGTTACAAATTCTTTGATGACTGAGGCTGGGCATATGTCCCCTTGACATCTCGATGGCTTTAGGCCTTTGATGATTTTGGTTACATCACAGACAGATACCGGTTTGAACTCAAATAGGTATGTGAGGTGGGGAGGCAGGATGGGCTTTGGAGTGGGTTGAACCTCAGTGGTAATTAGTGAGTTTACATTGTCAAGGATTTTTACTTGTAGCATGAGATTTTAACAAATTACGTGTTTTGAATATTGGAGCACCAGCTGAGGTCTTTAAGACAGCTGGTGGTAGGATGAACTGGGGATTTAAGTTCTTGCAGTATACCAAAGAGTTATTGAGTACCACAACTGGCTTTTTCAATTCTGTCATTGTAAGTGGCGCTTTGTATGTTTTTTGCCAGGGAAGAAAAATATCTTTATTCAAGACTGTTGGGAGATTTTACCATGTGGTCTTGGCTGCTCTTTTGGTAGAACGTAGGGCTTTGAGATTAGGGGTAAACCAAACATTGAGGTGAGCTACAGGCTTAGCTTTACAATTGCTCATAGGTGCTGCTTCCTCAATAGCGTAAAGAAGTGATTGGTTATAAAGTTCAACCATAGTATTGGGGTCCTCACTCAGAGGTAGCTAGGCTGTCAGAGGGTCTAACAGCAGTAGCAGACTCGTTGGTATGATGTTCCTAGTATTTCTGGTGAAAGTGGCTGGTAAGGGAGTTGTAGGGGTAGGGGGTTGATTGATCAATGGGATGGAGAACAATATAACATTGTGGACTGACCAGGAACAGGGCACTTTAGATGGAATGGTGATATAGCAGTTAAAGTCTGCTAACAAGTCAAGAGTATTGCCTTTGTCATGGGTAGGGTGTGTGATGCATTGGGTAAAGCCCAAGGATTCTAAGGAGTTAGGTAGAGCAAGTGCATTGAGGTCTATAGGGTCGTTAAATCCTACATTTGCATCACCCATAAGACTATTTTGGAGGAGGACTTAGCCTCCACTGAGAGGAGGAGTAAGGTGTCTTTCTCGAAGAAGAGTGGTGGGCCTGGTGGTCTGCATATCAGGTGAAAGGTAATGGTAACAGTGCAGGATAAAATCAGTTTAATGGATAGCAGTTCCCCTGATTGGAAGACTAAGTTGTTAATTACTCAGAGAGGCAGGGATCATTTAGCAATGATGGCTACTCCCCCAGCTTTGGCATGCACTCTATCTTTCCTAAGGATGGTGTAATTGTCCAGAATGGCTAGCGAGAGGGAAGGGCCTGCTGCTGCATGCAATCAAGTTTCTGTAACAGATAGTAGGTCAAGATTATTAGAAGTGATGAGTTCAGTTTCATCGAGTGGGTGAGCCATTAGGGACCTGGCATTGATTAATGCTCCTTTGAGCGGTGGTTGTATATTAGGGTGAGGCAATGTTGAGCTAACAATCATTGCGAGTGATGGTGAGTGAGTTTCGAGGAGTGGTGGAATCATCTTTCCAATTTGTTTGCTGGGCGTGGAGTCAGTGCTCAGGGAGAAAAAGGTGGTGTTAGTACCCTTCTCATTGAGCGGATGACTAAAGGCATTTTATTTTTCTGGGGAGCAGCATATGTTTTCATTGGCGGCCTTGAAAATGTTGGGTCTATGGGTGCTATGATCGCAGTTAATGAAAATATACTTCCTACCTTAGCCAATGTGAACACAACTGCCCCAGTTGGCATTGGAAATGTCATCTTCGACTCCACACTCTCCTTCTCTCCTCAGATATCTGATGTCTCCAAGAAGTCACACTACCAGCTGCACCTCCTCAGAGGCATCCTTCCTTTCCTCTCCTTCCCCCAGAAGCTCACTGTCTCCAGAGCCCTGGTTCTCTCGAAGCTGGACTACTGTAACAGCCTCTATCTAAATCTGCCTGCCTCTACTCTCCGCCCTCTGCAACTCATCCAGAAAAGGACTGCGAGACTTGTCCTTGGCCTCAAGCCCAGGGACTGCATCTCTCCAGGACTGAAATCGCTACACTGGCTCCCAGTGGCTGCGAGGATTAAGTTTAAAACCCTCTGCATTGTCCACAAGGCCTTCTGGGGCCTGGGGCCAAAATACCTTCAACTCTCTCTTCCTAAATATATTCCTTCTCGAGCTCTTCGCACATCCGCCCCCGACTTCCTCAGGCTCAGCCGCTTCTCCAAGCAATGAGTTGGTGGTAGATCTCTCTCCGCAGCAGGGGCCTCCCTCTGGAACAGCCTTCCTGCTTCCCTGAAACTTGAGGAGAACCATCTCCAGTTCCAGAAGCACCTCACAACCTTCCTCTTTGCTTCTGCTTTCTCTCCCCCTCTCCGCTGCTAATTACTAAAACTGCTCTGAATCTGCAACTGGGCTATTCACCTTTCTCGGTCCTTGGCCCAGCCACTCTCCCCTGCACTGCCTACCTGGCAACCCCTGCACTGCGGGACTGTCTCTGTATCCCTACAGCCCCCCCTTCCCAGCACTTGTCTGCACTTACCTTGCACTTGAGACCAGCGCGCCCTTATTATTTATCTTGTATTCTACCAACCCTGTACTGCACTTTTCCCCTCTCCCTTTCCCCTTGCACTTTTCTCTTCCCCTCCACCCTTGCACTTGCGCGATCTGAATGACACCTGGCCTAGTAGGATCGTTGTCTGTCCCCCCTTTCTTCCCCCCTCCCTGCCTCGTCGCGCCTTGAAACACTTGTGTATAGGCGCGTTACAAATGCCATATCATATCATTTCATTGATCAGAGACCAAGGTGTATTTCCATTGGTAGTGGCACCAGAGGTGATTGCAAGTGTGAGGGGAGCAGCTAAGAACCCTTTTGGTATGGCTGTGTATGCCGTTTCAAAGGCAGTGGCACCATGTGTAGTTCCACTAACATGGAGAGCAGGTAGGATCACCTTTGGAAAAATAGTGTTAACATTTTCAAAGCTGGGGCGCTCAGAGTAGTCCACTAATATGGGGATCAGGTAGAATCTCTTTTGGCAAAACAATGTTTACATTTTCAAAGGCAAGAGCGCTCAGAGTAGTTCCACTAACATGGGGAGCAAGTGGGGTCACTTTTGGCAAAACAATGCGCCTCATTACGGGTCCGTCGGTAACCCTGCTGGTGCTACCGGCGGGATGCTGCCGGACCCGTAAAGAATTACAGGCATCTGACTTCCTGGTGCGACCAGGCTTTTCCAAGTCCGGTGGCCGAGAAGTAAGGCGCTGTAATTGTGTTAGTTCCCATTCCCATGGAGTCCAATAGGACTCCATGGGAATGGGGATACCGGAACACCGGCACCGTTAACAACAGTGCTGGTGCTCCCGTGAAAACTCTGCAGGGAGGTGCCATCCCACTTGGCAGGTCTGACCCTGGCGGCCCGTCGGCACCTGCCCACAGAGTTGTAGTGTGCCGGTCAAGAAACAACAGTGCCGTTAGGCTTACCGGCACTGTTGTTTCTGGACCGGCACATTTGTAATGAGGCCCACTGTTTACAATTTCGAAGGCAGGGTCATTAAATGTAATTTCATGAATATGGGAATCTGGTGGAATAACTTTTGGCCAAACCATGTTTACATTTTCATAGACAGAGGCAAAGAAGGCATTTCCAATGCCAAAGGGGGCAGTTGTGTTCACATTGGCTAAGGTAGGAAGTATATTTTCATTAACTGCGATCATAGCACCCATAGACCGAACATTTTCAAGGCCGCCAGGGGGTCACGTTCAGTGTAGTTCAGAGGTGTGTTAATATAATATATACCTGTATATACCTAGAATTCATTATGTATACAAACGCTTGTACGAATTACATAAGAGAGAACCATGTAGGAAGGTAAAATCATGTGTTACTGACCAATGGCTTTTGTACCTGTAACAGTGTAGTGATTAGCATAGTGTAAAGCTGGAGACTACATTTGTTTACATTGAAGTGGACTCAGTTCCTTAAATACATGTTAAAAAAAAAGTCAAAACGAAATTACAAGAATTGTGGGTTGGGATCAGGAACAGGAGACTAGTTGTGCCGCCCTAGCAGAATAAAAAAATACATTCATGACTATTACTACACCCGTACACACTGCCCTTGTAGCCGTCCAAAAGCCCACAAAAGAAAAGTCAAATGGATATTGGCATTTTATAAGGCCAACAAACTACCATTTTTTGTGTGTTTGTTGAGCGCACTAAGCCCGTAGGAGATTAACGATTCTTATTGGCCCACCGAAGTGAACATATACTACCCAATCCTATTGTAGTTTTAGGCATTGTTATCGAGGCCTGCCAGTCCCACAAGGTCTCAGAGGTTCTTCAAATCGAGTCCATGGAATTGAATGGAGAATCCATCCATAAACATGTACCTATGGAAATCAATTTCATACACTCAATTGTATCACTAAATGGTGGTGCAGTTCGATGGCAGCTTGGTTGCAAGCACAGCCATTCAACATAAGAGGGCAGCATGGTTGAATGGAAGGATGTCTTAAAGTTGGTGGCAGTGCAGTTCAATGTCATTGTTGTTGAAAGTAGAACAGGCACAAAATAAGGACTTAAAGATGGATTGCCCCTTTATCAACTTGCATTGTACATCAAAAAAGTCTTGTATTCAAAGCCACGTTAGAACTAAGGCCATGTGGGATATCCTCCCTTTATTATTAGATTGTTTGGCTGATTTGTCGATGAGTGGGTTTGGTCATGTGGTATAGATTGGACCATATTTTAATAGCAAGTTAATGGGTGAAAGTAGATAATTGCTAACATTAGCTTTGCTCTTTTGCTCAATATGTGTTTTGGCCTGTAGCTACCAGAACCCATTTTGAATTTTAGGAAATATGCCAGATGACAGTTTTGTAAACAATTCTCTTTCATAGCTTTATCTATTGTGGGTGTTATTCTTCTGCGTTATAGGGCACATATGTTATTGTTTTTTTAAAATATATGGATGTACTGGTTTTGATTAGCACCCCATTGCAGTATCATATTGCGTTTCACATGAAAAGTGTATTCTTGTATTATTATTTATGTTGATTTTTATGAAAATAATCCTGAAATTAAATGTTATACTACTTACTACAGAGCAGGATCTCCTACATCAGCTCATGTTACTCCAGAAACAGCTAGTAGCTCAATTCTCTACACAACTGCATCTCTGCTTAAATCATGCAGGAATGCAGGATCACAGTGATTAGAATCCTCTCATGAATTTGCCAAAATATACTGCTAAGACTTATAATGATGATACCATAATGGTCCTGGAAACCTCTTATTCCGTTTTGAGAGTTTCAGCAAGCTTCTAGAACCGTTTATCAGAGCACACCTCCTGTATCCAATCGCCTACTCGTTCACAACCCAGAATGTATCCATGTTACTTTGAATTACCCAACATCCTTGAGGTTCCCAATTCTAAGTGAGGCTGATTCTACCCACATTCTCCTAATTTCATTGAAGTGGACACCAGTAGTCCCATTATTATCCAATCTTCTGCTTCTAAACGTAACCATAAACTACTGCCGAAGTATTGGTTCATGAAGTAGTTCTTGAGGCCTAAACAGTGATCTCATGCCCGAATATACTTGGAGAGGAAATCTACTATTAATTGAACTCCAGGCAATACACTTCAACATAATCCTTAGTGATTACTGCAAATACAATCCACGAACATCACTCACAATAAAGAAAAATTCCAATATCCCTTTCATACCACTGTAAAAGGATAAATTAGATATTGCTTCATTTAATGCCAGGTCAGCTTCAACAAATCCAAACTATAATTAACACTGTTAAGACAAACAATATAAAACTTAAAGTAAATACTGAAACCTGCATCGCTGACCACTGTATAGCCAATTTAGAATGTTGGCGGTGTAAACCCTGTTCAATCCAGAAGGACTTCACTGCAGTAATGTCCTTGGAAACATACATTTGTCAGTAAAAATCCCCCACACTAAATGCACATTCAACACTGACTCAGCCACTACCATGTATTGACAGATAGACATTCTGGCTACTGCACATCCTTTCTCAATTAACTGTTGTGCCACATTATATTTCTTCTCAATTGACCTGCAGTGTGATCATCAGAGGAGTCATGACTGTATGCATAGAGATGATACTTCCATATGCATAGAGATGACACTTCCAAGTAGTACTTCCAAATAATTGTGTCTACATTGGTAATACTGGGAGTTTCACAACTAGAGCATACTCTACCCCCAGGGATGGTGATGGTCATATGCTGCATGCTTTCTTCACACTCAAAATGACTGCATCAGGCATTACTACCAACTAGAAGTACCACTATACAAGCTGAAGGCAGGACATCACTCAATACCTAACACGTCATTGGGCTGATGTACCACCTGAAATATTTTCACCCACCAATCACTTCCCAGAAAAATATGTTCCAGTCCTCTATTCACGAGAGCCAACCAAACAACACAGAAATGATTCTGAAGATCCTGCACAGGGATGCTACCAATACTCTCAATAGGCCATGAACAAGTGTAGGGATGTCATTTGGGCGTCACTAGGAGTTGCAGCTGCAACCCTTGTGGTCGCAGTTGTGACCCCTGGCATCTCCCAAGCAACCCTTGCACTGGTGTTTGAGTAAAAAAAATAGTTTGTAGTTTTCAACAGGGGACGGACCCCTGTTGAAAAGTGCAAGGTGGGCGATGGGCGCCCCTGTGTCTGCACTGGAGACGTTCTTGAGCTCTTTGTTGAGAAGCAACCAGGAGTTTGTCCGACGTCCCTGAAGTCATGGCCCTTTCTTCTGTTTCCACCAGACAATGCAGCACGTGATTGAAAGGCAGACACCAGACAGTGTGTGGTTCATTACATACGATGCCCTAAAAAGCTAAGAGGTGAGCAGTACGTTGAAACACATGTTAGTACCCAGCAGCAGCTCATTAAATTGTTCTGGTGGCAAGGAATCCATGTATCTGTCGCACGTGGCTCTGCTCTCCCGTCAGCATCTGCGCGGTATCCTGCTTCAACCTCGTGCTCTTCAAACCTCTGTGGGACTGAGCTACTGCTGCCCATTTCGCATTACAGCTCCCGGCCTACTTATTCTTTAACGTAAGCACACACAAAAAAGCAACTACTGAGTGTGACGTGCTTTCTACAGTTGTTGCTTTGGGGAGTATATTTTAAATGTTTAATGGCATATCCTGAGCACTCTTGCAGAGCGCAGTAAGTGTTCCGCTGGGAGTAACATGCCAGCTATGGTTTTTGTAGCATTCTGGAACGTGTAATTCTGCTTTTTGTATTAGATAAGCCAGACTACAGGCTTCAGTATGCAAAACACATCTGGGTGAGCAAGCAAGTCGAAATTGGCATGGGCCGTTCTGGGGGCGATTGTATGCTCTGTGACCCCCCACAATCCCCTCCATACACCAAGGTCATTTTTTTTTACCTTCACGTTCATTGTACCAAATTGGCCTCTGGTGCATTTGTAGCCTACGGTGCTGCCTGTTCTCTATGTTCTGCTTTTGTCCACATGCACTATGATGTCCATATATAAAGTACCTTAGCTGGCTGTCCCTGCTGCTAGGTGTGTGTGTGTTTCTTTTCCTGGCCTGTCAGGTTAGTGAGACTTGAGGGTGAGAGAACGTGTGAGAACTGTAAGAAGAAGGGGGTGTTAGGCTGACAGTGGTGCAACACCATTAAGCTGGCCGGGCTTCATCCTCCCTTACATTTATGGCTATGTTGACTCAACCTGGCTGAACTGTAGAGCCATGGCTGGACACAACATGACACAGATGTTAAATGTCACCTGGTCTTCACTGTTAACTAAGGCCCAGCAATTTACTAACGTAAAGCATTTCACTGTTAGCACCTGCATTCATTTGCATACATTTGTATGTAATTGAAATCATGACGAGGAGTTAGTACTTGCATGCCAGGGGAGTAATTTTAAGGGTAGAGAGGGGACAGGAGACGCTCATTCTCACCGCAGTCCTTACGTGGGTGCTTTCAGACTTAAAGGAGAGAGTTAACTGCTTGTAACATTAAATGGGCACTAGAACAGTCTTATAAGAATGTGCAAAGAAGTTAGATGCCCCAACACAAATAAGTGTGCCACTCCCCCACTATCTCTGAAGTTAGCACCTCTACCAGCATTTGAAGGGTTTGACTCCCCCAAATGTAGGTTCTGTTGCACCCACAAGGCTGATCAAGCATAAGCGAGGCGTGAGTTTGAGATGCCATTGTACATGAGTGACTGACTGGTGTGAGCAATGATTGTAGAGGGAAATCCAGATTGGAAGATAGCATAATGTGCAGGTGGGGGAGGGGGAGACTGGGAGATATGGGGGAGGAGGGCAGGGTAGGGACCAAAGACCGATATTTTAAGATCTGGTAACTGCAGCACAGGCATCAGTGACAGCAGCAGGAATGTTATTGCTCCAGGCAATCACACCTTCATCTGTGGCCTCATGTTATGTTATGTATTACAGAATGTTACCTGGTTTCTAAATGTTTGGATATCTAATTTGGCAAAGACACACAGATTTAGGATCTCAACTTGAAAAGCACGTCGCCAAACATTAACTTGATAGAACTGGTGGAAACCTGCTCCTGGGATAATTTGGGTGTCAAGCCAATGGGTATAGGCCTCAATCACACAGCATTTCTACCTAGCCCAGATGTTAATCCTCTGAATGCCTGAGTGAGAAGAGCAGACACTCAGGAACAAGGGATGAAAGAGAGTATCCACCGATGACTGGAGGGGATGCAAAGGGCGAGGACACAGGGCTCGTGACGTGAGGTTGGACTCCGACTCTTGAATGGAAGTTAAGTTGAGTGAGAGCCCCGGCAGAAGGAGACAGTTCTGGGTTTGGACCCGCAGAGTTCGAGGGAGTCCTTGGGATAGGGGGCAACAGTGGTGAAGTGAGACATCGCTGTGTGTCTTTGCGGTCCCTGGGAGATGGTGAAAACTCGAGAGGAGGGTGGGACCACTGAAGCTTCAGGCAAGACAGGGTGCGTGCCGGTAGATTGCACCAATCCAGAGGCAAGGTGGTACATCTGAGGCAAGGGAGCACCCCTGGATGAAGGTGAGGTGTTGGAGAGACACTGGGAGAGGGGAGACCGCTGATGTGTGAGGGGTGCTCAGGTGAACCTCTCCTCATGACTGACCAGCACTTCAAATGGAGAGAGAACCTGTGAGAACTACACATGGAGAGACCCCAATGAGTTGTGAGCCTCCCCAGCAGGAAAGTGAGACAGACTTTGAGGTAAAATAGACACTGGGAGGTATGGGCCAAGTATCTTCCCCCAATACCGTCTCTGTGCAAGGCTGCATACATAAGAACGAGGGAAACTAGGAGAGTGAGGGGGGCCTCACTGGAGACTCAACCCAATGAGACAAATACATGCACAGATGAGCATCTGCGAGACTGCGGAAAAACACGAGAGACCAAGGTGGACATATTCAGGGAGACCCCGGTCAGAGAATGTTTCCTCAGGGTTTCAAGAGACACACCTCTGGCAGACAAGGGGTGATTAAATGGAAGTGATGGGAGTTGGGGGTAGGTGTTATGTCTTACTCTGTAGGGTCATGTCTCTTGCGTCATGGACTGATGTTATGCCGTGAACGATGTCATCCCACCAGTTACAAATGAAGTGGCACATGCAGTGATGTTTCCCCTGATTATGAGCTAATGGGCTCAGCTGTGTGTGATGTCATTTATGTCTGGTGAGAAGCTAACGTGCACTCCGAGTGATATCCTCTCACCAGAGTTACACATGAAAGCGTTATAAGTGATGTGTCATCACACTCGTATTCTACATAAATGAATGGGCTCCTTTTGTGATACGTTCTCTTGGCTATAAATTCATAGGTACTGTGTGATGTCTTATCACTTTTAGTATGCTGTGTGTGATGTCAGCTGATAATTCCATAGGAATTTTGTGATGATCAGTTAATTCTGGCAACATAGTTATAGGCTCTGAGGGATGTCGGCTCACTCTGGCAATGGTGGCATAGGTTGCCAGTGGCGTTTCTCCACTCTGGTGAAAGGTTCGTAAGCTGATGGTGAATTGACTTTGCTGACGTATAGGGTATGCGTGATCTCTGCACACTCGGGTGAAATGGCATGTGGCTCTGTGTTAATACACACGTGAGGGCTGTGGTCAGAATTGAGATACAAAAACAGCCAGTGCAGTGTTTTGGTTTATTGCCATGGCTGTGTGTGGGCCCCTGTGCTGTAGTAGCAGGGCTTAATGGTAATGAGGGTTTTGTGATTGAGTTTTACATAGCGCAATTGTCATGACCTCTTGGCGCTTGGAGGAACGGGGGCTGAGTCTGGATACTCATAACAGAGGGAGCAGCGCACCCATTTATTTTGCTGGAGTTTTCATGCACGGGGGCACTAGCTCTGTGTTCAGAGTAAGCCGTATGTGTTCTGGTCAAAGGAAACAGTGGACTTTGAGTCACACATATGCCAGATTTGTAAATGTTTTGCCTAGCATATTTCTATAAGGGATTATATATGTGTGTGAATACTTTAGTATGGTATGTGTACGTTGCAAGTTCTCTTTATAAAACAGAGTACAGTTGAAAGCCAAACATAGGGGTGAGAAGAGTGCGGGTGAGAGGGCAAGTGTCATCAAAGCCCACGTCTCCTGTTTGGAATCGTTTTTTCTTGGAATATTTCATTATAAATTGTTGGGATTAAAAGGTAGGCATGTTTTATACTTTGCCAGCATAGTTGTTGGACATTCTCCTCTCTCAGGTTTTTTTTTCCAGTGTTGAATACTTTTTTTGAAAGGCAAATACTAATTTGTCTTGTGCACTTTCTTCTAAAGGGAAAGGTCAATTGAACTAAATATGTATATTTCACTTTAAGAAATGTTCACTTAAGGTGAATATGTTAATGGGTGACAGCTTTTGATTTTTGCTATGGGAAGAGATTCCCAGACTGAGTGACACACGGGAGCTGTACCCATACCCAACCCAACAGGTTGAAACAACACATTTTACAGCACATTTTGCAGAAGGACTAGAAAAAAGCTAAATGATTTAAACTCTCTGAGCTATCCAATTGTAACACAATGTACTATAGAATCAATTGTGCAGTTAAAAAGAAACTTTTATGAGGATATCTACCCACCAACCTCACAAGTCCTTTTTAAAGAAATATATCACTACAATTATCAGGTTTACTAGTGTGCCATGACATATTCCTGCTGTTTTTAAGCATTGTAATAATAAGTGTTATCTTAATAAGAAATGTAATCGGCATAGCCAACACATCACCAAATGCTGTGGCATGCACATTTAAGGATACATGGATGGTATGATAGCACAGTGGGTTAAGTGCTCACTGCTGGGGTCTATGTGTGTTCGCCCCATCATAGGTTTGAATCCTTGCAAGGTCTACTCAACCCCATATACCAATGACCATATGGCTCAGACATTATTTAGAAGGTCAGCGGTATCTAGGAGTACAATGTTGTGATGTCAGCCTCTTGGTCTGCTTGATGATGAACCATGTATGTATTCCCTTTCGGTCTGTGTATGAACTTTTGATATAAAATATGATTGATTACATTGCCTCTGCAAACACAACCTCAATATTTTCTTGACAGCATTGTTTTTCTACCAAATCCAAGGGAATTACAGATAGTCCAGATTTGGGGTTGCTTTTTCTGTATGCAGCTTTGCCTCTTTTTTTTTCATTAGGTGCACGTTGCATTAGTTTAAGATTGAGCACCCTGACCATGCGTTGCCATTTTATCCTATGCCAGGGTTCTGCATTATTATTATTGTTATGGTATTTATTGAGCACGGGACTAGCTTCGAGAAGCAATGGCGTGCTTTGAAGAGCTATACACAAAAACAGATGCATAACAGAGCACTTTACAGAGGTGTACAACATTACAGATGCATAATGGAGCGCTTTTCAGAGGGATTAACAGAACAGATATACAGCGGGGGTATACTACAGAGGGGCATAGAGGCGGGGTAGAGTTGTACCGGGTGGCAGGGAGGATAGGGGCGGGCAGCATCCAGCAAGTCAGGTGGCGCAAGAGCCTAGGTGTTGAGGAGGAGAGACTCCTTGAATAGATGGGTCTTAAGTTGTTTTCTGAATTGTAGGAGCATGGTGGCGAGTCTGACACCGACGGAGAGGAGGTTCCATAGTCTTGGGGTGTAGGGTGAGAAGGCTTGTTTTCTGTTACTTTCCTTTCTGCAACGACGGATTTAAAGTCTGCACATGTCCTCGCTTCTGGTGGTGTGCTGTCCGCCAGAGATGCAGAGTTTCTCTGTGAGGTAGCTGGGTGACTTGAGGGCGGCTGTCTTATAGATGATGCTGCAAGACTTTATGTTTATTCATGCATTCAGTGGGAGGTAGTGAAGGTCAATGAGGGACGGGGTGAGGTGGTCGTATCTCTGTAGACCCATAGGTCAGGTGGACGTGTGTAGGACACTTCTCAGAGGCACAGAGGAGAATGATGGGAAGCCTTTGAGCAGCACATTGCACCGATCCAGGGGGGATAGGACCAGTGCTTGAATGGTGGATCTAAAGCCGTCCGGAGGAAGGAAGGGCTTGACTTTTCGGAGGAGAGAGAGCTGATTCCAAGCTGACTGAGTTTCTTTAGCTATGTGTGTCTTGAGGGAGAGGGGTTTGTCGATGTAGAACCCAGGGGACATGGCACAGGGGGTTAGCTCGGTGTGAAGCCGTCCAAGGTCATGGTTGATAGCCAGGTCTGTATGTATGGGTGTTCGGTGTTGTTGGTGAGGAGTAAGAATACGGTCTTGGAAGGGTTGGGCTTTAAGTATGCACTGGACATCCAAGACTGGATCACCAAATGGCAGGTTTTGAGCCTATGGAAGTTCTTGATGGAGTAGATCTTGAAGTATAGCTGTGTGCCATCAGCGTATTGGTGGCTGTGGATGTTGTGCGGCCCAGGACAGCCAGAGCACACCAATACCAAGCAGAAGCAGCTTGTATTGCTGTGTCCGGATCCTCAAGATGAATGTAACAGCAAGCCAAGGTAAGTGCAAATGCTTATATTCACAGTAATTTGGTAATATGGGCCTATACACATGCCACATATGGTTATCCATTCTTGTGAGAAATGTATATCATATTACAGTGATATCGTTACCATATTTTTCTTAGTGTACTGAGGAACAATGCTATGTGATGCCACTTCCTGTTTTGTCATGGGGGAAAGTCTGTGCTGTGTGCCATCACTTCCTGTGATGTCTCTTGGGGGCGAGGTAAAACGACATCCTTTCCCGTGATGTCAACAGAGGTCAAGGGTTGTGTGGTGTCAGTTCTGCTATCCAAGGCATTTTGGTGACATGACGTCCCTGAACACGTGCCTTGAATATAACCTCACAAAATGTGAGCATGCATAGCAGATTTCCCATAAATGGCAGATTCATTAGCCTGTAAGGTGCATGCAGGGTTTATCACAAGACCATCATCCATAGAAAGAAGGCAGAATCAAAAATACACCCAATAAGGCAACAGAACTCAAAAATATTTATAGAGAAATAACCAAGCCAGATAAGGACAGCTGTTCTAATGTTCCAAAATAAAATCTTGCTAATGACTTTGCATTGTACATTAAGGATCACTTTTATTTACTCCGGCAAATTCTCTATACAACCAAAATTACTCTAATATCACATCAGCAGATACTGCGCTGGATATGTCATTTATTGTACTTGAGGTGACTAAAAGTAAGATAAGTTAGATGAAAACCTCGACCTCTGAGAGACTCTCCTGCCCAGCTATCTTGGTGAAAGAGAAAACCCTAACGTTACCCCTGATTAAAATCCTGATGACAATGCTTGTTTTATAACTTCAGGTATTTTTTGGGACTAACCATCTCTTCCTGGGTATAGGATTCAAAGAAGTACTGAACCAGCTTTCCTGGATATTATAGAGGAAATGTTCATGGACTTAGACAAAAGCAGCCAACTGCCCTGATTCCCATTGACTTGTTGGCAGCTCACAATAATGTGGACATTAAGAATTTAATTCACAAGCAGCAACAACATAGGGCATTAAAGAACACCCTCAATTAGGTAAGAACCTTACATCATGAATGGGACCCTCACACATTACTATGTGTGCAGTCCTATATCTGTGTTTTGAAATATCTGCATACGGCTTGGCCACTTGAGAGATACATTTAAAATGTCTTTAATGTTCTATGTGGTGATCCGTAGCATAAGATCTGACTAGAGGAGGATGTCAACAATTAGATTAAGAGATGTGGGTGCCTCTATAGGTTCCAAAGCAAAATACTGCATAGTAACATCTGGTCATATTTCTATGTGGTCTACTCCCATTGCCCACTGACACCAAAGATATCTTCAGAGGTGGAAACAGGCAGGTTTAGTACTTGGAAGAGAACAGGAAGAAAGTGAGTATGGCTTTGGGAAGAGAAGGTCCAAGGAAAGAAAAAGAACAGCCACCCATGTGGAATGAGTGGAAGTGGGGGACAGAGAGAAGAGATTGATGAGAATAGAAAAACGAGCAAGAAGGAATGCAGTGTGTTTGTCTGCAAGAGATAAAAGAGGACCAGAGGCAGGCATTGCCTGAAAGACCAGTCAGAGAGATTTGAAGAGAGTGCAGTGTTTTGCCAATGAAGCTTGGTAAGAAAAGGAGAACTATGCTTAGAGCGAAGAAGTCCGAAAATGAGATGGGCAGAAGTATTCGGCAGGATCTGCAGGCATTCATTGGAATAGGAAGCCTGGCCAAGGAATGCATAATCAAGAAGGGATGGAATCATTGCAGATGCAGCAGAGTGGGAGAGAAAAGGAAGATCTGACGAAGGTGGTGAATGTAGACATTGCAGAGGGGGCAACCCTGAGAAATGTGTGAAGGAGCAGTCAGAGAGGCAGAGAGGAATGAAGCATATGACCTAAGTTCTTAAATATAGAAAGAGAGCAGGGGCACACACCCATCGATGAGGGCCAAAAGGAAGGATTCTAGAGGTCAACAAGACCTTCAAAGACATCAAAGACAGAGATTTCAGTGATTCCAAGGGCAGGTGGCATTCTTCCCAGAAGAGGGGGATGAGAGACAAAGTTGAAACAGAGACGCATGGCTACCCAGCTGCCCATCCAAATGGATAAGGAGATGGGTGTTGCTGTTTTATGTGAAAAATGAAAGCACAGAAGAGAAAATGAGAGAAACAAGGGGTGGGACACGAAGATTGAAAAGGATGGACGAACATAATAGGAGAAAGCACAAGGAGCAGAAGAAATGGAGGAAGAGAGACAGAGTGATAGAGATTGGATAAGAAAGCAAAGAACAAGCTTCAGGCGGGGCTGGAGGTGTCGGTAGCTGAGACTTGACAGCCAGATGGAATGGCTACACTATTGAAAGCCGCTGAAAGATCTATCAAGACAGCAGTAACAATCCTATTGGCATCTGTAGTTATGCACTGTTGTCAAAGGTGGCGAGGAGAAGGAACTAATTCAGAGCTACTGCAACTGTGACATCCTGGTTCATGTTGGTGTAAAAGACTGGCCGTTTCAATAACGGACTGTAGCTGAGAAGCAGCTGACTGCAGCATGTTTGCCAGGACAGGCGTGAGATAGGGGGTTCATTAGCAGGGATAAGAGTGCCAGGAGAGAGTTTGTGGTGGGGCACATTTGCAGGCAGATTCATGGAATAAATGTGCGCCGAAAAGGGGAGCGCAAGCGTGAAAATCGCAGCGCAAGCGTGAAAATCGCAGCGCACACGTGCCAAAGCCGCACACATCGATTCATGGAATTCAGTGCGTGTGTAAATCCTGGAATGTGCGCTAAATCCGAGGGTGGCGCAAACGGGCGCACACGACATTAAACGGCGTGTGCTACGTGCACAGGGAAAGCGCACATAGCGTAGTGCACACAACTAAAGTGGGTGGAACACGGGGCGTAATACACGGAATGGGGAACAACGCGTGCAAATGTGGGCGTTACGGGGAAGTACAGGAGGTAAATGCTCGCAACGCCCACACACGCACCAACAACACGTATTCAAGGGAAAGGCATGCGCCAAAAAAGACACGCTAATCTGGAAACACGTACGCCAGCAGGAAGCAGGCGTAAGCGGCCCCGCACAGCTTAAAAGTGCGTGCAAACAACAAACAAGCTCAGACGCTACGATGAATATACCGTTCCTCGCAGCATTGGTCGTGGGACACCGTAGGAGAAGAAGGATAGCCAGGCCCCGCATTTTTTTACCCAGTACCAGCCTTTTTGAGATGCCTAATGACCAGGTGTATGGGAGGTACAGGTTTCCACCACACATAATCCTCGACCTGGTGAGGGAGTGGGAGGATTACCTCACATCACCCACCCTGTGCTCGCAAGCACTGAGCCCCTTGGAAAAGGTGCTCAATGTACTGCACTTCTTGGCTACTAGTTAATTTCAGCGGACAAGTGCCATAGTGGGGTGGGGGGGTCTCACAGGTCATGCAGTCACACTGTCTACACCAGGTGTTGGCAATCATCACTGTACGCTCCCCAGTCTGCAGGCACATATACATGCCCAGAACACCTGCAGAAAGGCAGGCTGTTGTGCAGCAATTTTAGGGGGTTTCACACTTCCCCAAAGTCCTAGGTGCCATTGATTGAACCCATGTGGCTCTACGTCCACCCAGGGCCACTGAGCACATCTATCGGAACCGCAAACACTGGCATTCCATCAACGTGCAGGTTGTATGTGACGCCAAGGGAATCATCACCTCAGTATATGTTAACTATCCAGGGTCCAGCCATGATAGTTTCATATTCAGAATGTCACCCCTAAACCGGGACCTGGAAGCTGACCAGCATGGCGACACATGGCTAATTGGTGAGTATAAATGCCTCTGCACATGCATGCATGTCAGAAACTGAGAAATGGGAAAACCCCACTAATGACAACCATTAACACCTCCCCAGGGGACAGTGCCTACCCTCTGAGCACCTACATGATGACGCCAATTCGGAACCCCACCACACCACCCGAGGTAAGATACAACACAGCCCATATTGCAATCTGGGGCATAGTGGAGCGCACATTCGGAGTGCTCAAGTCATGTTTTCGCTCCCTTGACTGCCCTGGTGGGCAGCTGCTATATGCGCCCCCAGTAGTGTGCACGATCATAGTGGCAGCATGTGTCCTGCACAACGTTGCAACCCGCCGGGGCGTGCCGGTGGACATAGTGGTGCCCCCACATCCCCAACCAAATGCAAGGTCGATACGCATAGGAGGTGAAAGGGCACGTGGTGAGGCAGCCCGTACCCAGCTTGTGGCAAATTACTTCACCTAAAATCCCACCCCTGCGGAGTGCACACAGGCCTGGCACATACCAGCCGACAATCAATGATGATGACAAAAGGGAGAGTCAACTGTCAGAACTATACCAGCCTGAGATTGTTCACCTGGAAGTGTTACATTGGTGCATCCCTACCTACTTAAAAAAAACATTGCTGTGTCACAAAAAGACACACATTCATGCAGCAGGAATGACTACCCCCTTGCAAAATACCGCATCAAAATAATACCATGTCACCCAACCCCTCCCCATCTCAGCGACCCAACACACCATGCCATAGCATGCAATGTGAAATCAACCAAATGAATGCACAACACATGACACAAGCTTCACAAAGTGCACTGTCCATAATGTAAACAGGCCACAGACAATATGCGCTCAGCAATCAATAAGAAACAGCACACATGAACAAATACTTACCAGCAACAGAAAACATCAGTTCAGGATGAAACCGTGTCAATATATGACAGTAAAAAATTGAAGCAGTGCAAGTCTCATAACCTGACTAAGGCAGCACATGGACCCCTTCCAACTGCAGAGTGTTGCTGTCAGGCAAATGTCTCAGTGTACTGCATAGAACATGAACTGCATCTGCAAAGGAGACAGCCTTGTGAAGACATGAAGAACATACACGTAAATAAGGAGAAAGACATGGATGCACAAGGACATATCAATACACCATGCAGTGTAGAATCCAACAACAATCCCCACTAGGGATGTACACACAGTTTTGACTACAGACTGCCCACACAACTCATGGGAGCCCAATGTCACTGTGTAAGTTACTGTCACTTGGTCACACCCTTTACAAGCCCATGGAAAGGGGAAGCAGGAGAGGGGTGTGTGTGTCAGGAAACCAAGCATCTAACTCAAAGACAGGACAAGCCTGCATGTGCCCAGCTGGAATACACAGTGGAAGCCCACGGGAGCCACACAATGCAACACACTGTAAAAATAAAATATATTAAACATTTTTTTAAAAAATAGCCATGTGTGGACCGGGGGGGAGGCAGGAGGTTCGAGGTACAGGGTGCACCCCAACACCCACATGCATGGATGTTGAGAAAAAGAAATACCTCCATGGGCTACAGTGGGAGAACTGCCGTCGCTCTCTTCACCCTCTGCTGCTACATCAGGAGGTGGCCGTGATATGGGAGGCAGCCCACGCAAAGCCCTGGTATGGTCCTCCATGGCAGCAAGCATGCGGGTCTGGAAGGTTTGGTTCTGCAGGATGATGGTACGAAGATCCCCATGCAGCACCTCACGGGTTGCCCGCATTTCTGCCTGCATGGCCTCGCGTGATGCACGGGTTGCCTGGAGCTCAGCTGAGAGTGAACGTGTGAGCTGCTCCAGCTGCTGTTCTGACCTAAAATTCCGGGAAGCCTCAAGTTCACCCAGCTTATCTCTGAGGAACCTGTGTTCTAACCTCAGGGCTTCCCTGTGGGCCTGTGACTCTACAGATATGGCTTCACGCAGACCCTCCAGTCCAGCCCGTCGGTCCCTGTTGGACGCCAACATGTCCTCCCTGTGTGAGTGGCAAATGGAGTCTGTTGCCTGCTCCTGGAGCTCCATCTGCCTTTCAGGGGGGAGAATGGAAGTGGCCACCCTATCCATCCCTGAGCCATCATTTCACACGATGCTCCCTGTTGTGCTGCAATACTGTACATGGAGTTCGCCCACACTGTATCGCCTGGTGGCGCACGGCCACCTCGTTGACGGGCACCACACCTGTTTGGGGCAAGGCGATCTGCACCTTGCTGTGCTGGCACTGCCTGAGGCTGCAGGACTGCATTCCTCCTTTGATCTGCTGGCCCAGGAACAGGAGCAAATATTGTGGAGTGTGACCCTGCATCCGTAACCGCTAAAAGGCAGACTTACCAACACTGAAATCCCCATAGAGGGGTCTACCCCCAGTGCAGGTGTGTTGGACAGAACAGCATCCCTGCCAGAAACACTCACCTGCGATGGCACATATGTCTCACTGTCCGATTCAGCACCTGATTCATAGAGGTCTGCGGAGGTGTACCCAGAGACACCCCTGGACAGCATGGTTTGTAGGACAAATGGGTTTTCACCCACCACCACCCCATGTCCTCCAGTGGTGCCCGGTTGTGGCTGTGATTCCTCCTGGGTCTGAACCATCTCCTCCTCCTCAACAGCATCAAGTGCCTCATCACCTGCGAAAACATGAAAGATAACAAATGGAAACAGGCATGAGTACTATAGCACACACATAGGCCTGACGAAGCAGAGATCCAGTACATAAATTACACATGTCCCACATGACTATAACCATGGCATGCATGCACTGTCAATGAGTTGGAAGGGGAGGCAAGAAGCAGACACTGAGGACTCCAAGATGGAAAAGCAACATATGTGCTGCATGCTGGATAGCACTGACATCACACATTAGCCTGTGAGTGGCATGTCCAATACACATACATGACACATGCCAGTACACAGATGGCACGTAGCATAGCCATGGTACATTTGACAAGTACAGCCATATGGTAGGAAATAAGTACTATCACCCATCCATGTGAGATGGACATCATGAGATACAACATGCAAAATAGTGTGACAAAACACGCATGTGCCCCACGCTGCTACAGATCCAGTGTTCAATTATACAGTGATGGCAGGCAGATGGATACATCAATGGTTGGTCACTTCAACATGACAGAAGACAACAATCATATTCAACATTCAAACAGGGCAGAAAAATGATTGTGTGCAGGCCATTACTCAATCAGCCTGAATGGTTAAATCATTCCCATAACAAGGTAATAAATGTGGGCCATTGTGGGGTGTAATCTATGACAGAAGCATGTCACATTGGTGGCAGTAGGGCAGAAAAATGTGTCGTAAAAATGGCAAGGATTGAAACAATCAGGCTGAATGAACAGGAAAACATTTTGAACAATTTTGTTGCAAGATGACAGTTAAAGGGCAACTGCAGTAATCTGGTGCAAATTGGCTACTGTGGTCAGAAGGGATACTGTCATACCCAAAGCCAAGGCCGGGGAATGGTTTGGAGGAGTCACATGGGTGACCCATACCAGTCATGACTACACACCCTCACCTGGCACTCAATCAGAACACATCACCCAAGCAACATACACATGGATTACACACACATGCATGGGCACTCACCGGACAATGCTTCAAGATCTGGTAGGTCTCCCACGCCTCGGATCTGTTCCTCTGTGACAAAGGTTCTAGCAACAGACTCATGTTCAGTGAGTTGGTCGGTCCTCTGGTGGCGACCCACCGCTAGTCACCAGAGTAGAGGCATGATTGGAAGCCAGCTTGTTCTTTGCTCTGCGTTTCAGGTCATTCCACCGCTTGTAGAAATCATCAGCTGTGCGCCTCACAAATTCAAGGGCACTAATGTGGTCCGCGATGGTCTGCCAGTAGGCCAGACATTGAGCAGGCATAGTCTTGCATCCTGCAGTCACCACCATTTCACGGGTATGTGCCAACACATAGGACACGAGTGCATATAGTTTGGCGTCATTGAAGCTAGGCTTCCTTGACGTGCCAGAGTGTGTAGCCGTGTCTGGGGTCCCAGCCTGTAGTGCAAGAGCACCCTTCTTCTTCTTGGAAGGTGGTGTGGATCCTGAGTGGCTTGCGCCGCTCTGGTTGGTAGGGGCAGAAGCGAAGGTGGACTGGGTACTGTAAGTTTGCGAAGGCACAATGACCAAAGGTCTCGGTGCAGGCATTGGCTGCAGGGTGATGTTGGCAGGACCAACGTCGGTGTGATGGACTTGAACCAACACTGTCCCAGCTGGGAGACTCGGAGCTGGGGCGGATTAAGCTGCAGCTGCCCCTGCAGCCTCCTCACCCTGGCTACTTGGGGCAGCAGATGACATTGCTGCCCCAGATCCATGTGGCCTGGTGAAAGCAACTTTCACCGCCACACGTGGCTTAGACTTGGTGACCTGGAAGTCAGCCTGGGAGTCATCCTGTGCCGGTTCAGTTGACAATATGGGCCGGTTTAACAAGGGCTGAGCTGGAATGGTGTCAGCTACATTTCCCACACCCATTTGGGGGGGGCATACGTGGCCCTGATTGGTCCTCCACACACTGCCCGCTTGGGCCACCCTGCACATCCTGGCCACATCCCCTACCGCGCCCACCTTTTGGAGGTCTGCCACCTTTGCCTTCCTTACTGCTTGGTCACCTCCCAACCATGGCACTGATGTTGTTGTGCGTATGGAAGTTGCAGTAAACAATTGTCCTGGGCAATTGGGGTGAAAGGGGTAGGGTACCAGATGGTATTCGTACCCTAGTGCTCTAGCAAGGCTGTCTGTGACCCCTGGGGGAAGATGATGGGTCATGCAATGCACAGGCACCCCGAAAACAATATCAAACGTGCACGCAAGCCCTGGTAGACCACGTGCGTGGAAAAATGAACCTGCACTACGCTGTGGCACCCAGAAACACACAAATAAGCGTATGCGTGATACACGCAGCCTATAATGACCTCTGAATGGGGTACGCGAAACACGGGGGCAACCGCTGTTGTAAAATACATGCGCAACTCACCGTCTGCCTGGAAAAAGAACATGAAAAAGACATGCGTGTGCGGGTTGGCAACACCCCCGCCAAAAGAAGAAATGAACGTAGTGTGAGGAAACAGGGAGCACAAACTGGAACCGTTATGAAGTAATCGCATGTGAACCGACAAGAAGTACAAGAATCACCCGCTCGCTCTCCACAAATAGCACGTATGAGAAAATGGCATCATACGCGTGCCTTTTGAGCCAGCCCACACGTGCAACATCACTTACGCGCGTATGCACTAAGGCCCTTTCCTCCAATAGCATGCTGATGTGCAGTTTTCTCACGTGCTGATTCAGTATGCACCTGTGTTGTGGGAAACACCTGTGCGTGTAAGGTCATAGACGCGCATACGCGCTAAGGGCCTTTCCTCGAATTACACGCTAACGTGCAGTTTTTTCACGTGCCAAATCACTCCGTATGAAGCTGGCCACGCAACAACACACGGAAGACCACGCCCCTGCCCAGAAGGCCGAATTGCTGCCCCCCAGAGCCCCGAGCACGCTCCCACCTGCCATCTGCTGCTGCTGCCTGCCTGCCGGCTACGTGCCCTGCTATTTGGTGTCTGCACATCAGCCATCTGCAGGGGTCCAGTTGCTGTGACCACCCCTGCTGGAACAGAAGACTCCCGGCTGGAGAACCATCTTGCTCCACAGCCCAGCGCCAGGACCCAGTTGCCCACCCACACCTGCCTCGGGGGTTGCCATGTCGGACACAACATCATCTGCCACCACTGGCAACCCCCAGCCAGAGAGGCAGAGGGCTACCAGCTTCAGTGCTGCAGAAGTTGGTATCCTGGTGGAGCAAGTCCTTAGGCATTATGTTGCCTCTTTGGAAGTTCATGCGCCGACAATGAAGGATGAAGAGGATCTAGACGGACATCGTGGCTGCCATTAACGTGGAGGAAGTGGCAGCCCAAGACTTGCAACACGTCCGGAAGCACTGGGAGACTTCAGGTTCAGGACCCTCAGCAAGGCCCAAAGCATGCAAAGGGGCGCCGGGTCCGCCTTACCAACATGCAGATGAGGGTCCTGGAACACAAACATCCAGCGCTCCACCTCCAGGTTCTTGGGTGGCAGACCCTCCCGGAGTCGAGCGGTAAGTGTGCATGCATACTGATTAGATGCTGTGCATGTTGAGGTGTGGTAGGTGTGTGCAGGTTGCTCATATGTCTTGGAAGGCCCATGTATGGATGTGTATGTATGGGGACATGAGCCTGACGCATGAGAGTCCAGTCATGTGTGAGGCACATCAACGGTGTATGAGTACAAAAACATTATGGGCAAATGCATGTTGGGGTGCACACATGTTTACATATCTGTGTATGTACCATGGCATGGTTGGGGTGTGACACATGGATGCGGGTTCCACCTTCATGTACGTGCATGGTGTACATGAGTGTGTTAGGGAATTTGACATGTGTGCAACTGTGATACACCATGGATGCATGTACACTGACATGTAGGAGGCTGATTGGCAGATGTGACATGGATGCCGAGGATTTGACTGCAACAGGTGGTGTAGATGTACAGATGCATGTATGTCTGGTGGCGTGTGTGCATTTATTTGCCAATCCCTGTGTTGCATGTGACGTCAGGCTAACCTTCGGATGGTCATGGTGTTGTATGTGTATGTATGGTGCTGGCTGCTGCAACATTCCTGTTCATTTGCGCATGTGTGTCGCTTGAAATGTTATGTGTTTTGGGGAGTGTGATGCCATGTGTGAAGTTTGAGACTGCCAGTCATCTGCAACTGTCATGTGTGTATCAGAACATTGTGCAGTGCGATGATGCCTGTGTTCTGTCTCTCCCTGTCTGCAGCGTCAACTGATGAAGAGGGCAGAGATGGTGCTGTGGAGCACACAGGCAGGGATACCACCGCCAGCCGGAGAGGCAAGGCCCAGCTCCCCTCCCAGGTTGCCATCTCGTCGGGGAGTGAGGAGTCTGGTGCCGCCTCTGCGGCCGCAGCTGCCGAGGGTAGGTCCAAGAGGCGGAGGTCAGAGGTGAACTCCTCGGCAGCAGAACGGGCAGCTGAGACCCCACAGGTGCCTACGGAGGAAGATGGCATGGAGTCATCCCGGTTTTGGGGGGTTTGGTTGAGGAGGAGGCCATGGAAGTCACACACACGGGGCCTGGAGGGGGGTTTCCTCTGGTGCCAGTGGTGCAGTCCAGGGGCAGGGACAGGAGGCAGCACAGGCCCCACGAGGTGCCTGTGTGTAATCCTGTTCCCGATCCTGTGACTGCATCATCCGGCACCAGCAGGGATGCCTTCGTCCAGACCCATTTTCAGGGAGAGGATAGCCACAAAACAACTGGCCTTCCTCTCCCTGCGGATGTGGCAATCCGTGACCAGCTTGAGCCTGACAGGTGCCCGTCAATGCTGGGTGGGTGGGGTTGCAAGGGGACATGAGTTGGTGATCACGAGTGCAAGGGGACATGTGGGCTTTCTTGGGGGCATGCCCATGGTGGATGGGCTGCCTTTGGGACATGACCAGGGGTGCAGGGTAGTCCCCTGTGGTGTGGGCTGCCTGCAGGGGCTGGGGAGGGAGTAGTGGGCACATCTGGGAGGACCCATACTGCCAATTCACGTGTGAAACTCCCCGAGCACCCCACTGAATTCACGTACCCCACTCAGACAGCGTAATCACGTGTGAAACTCCCCGCGCACCCCAGAAATACAAGTACCCCGCTCGCCCAAGGCCTATCGCGTGTGAAACCCCCCGTGCACCCCACTGGATACACGTTCCCTGCTCTGCAAGAAAAATTACGTGTGAGACTCCCTGCGCACCCCAGAAATACATGTACCCCGCTCGCCCAAGGCCTATCGCGTGTCAAACTCCCTGCGCACCCCACTGGATACACGTACCCCGCTCTGCAAGCAAAATCACGTGTGAGACTCCCCGCGCACCCCAGAAATACACGTACCCCGCTCGCCCAAGTCCTATCGCATGTGAAACTCCCAGCGCATCCCACTGGATACACGTACCCCGCTCTGCAAGCAAAATCACGTGTGAAACTCCCTGCGCACCCCAGAAATACAAGTACCCTGCTCGCCCAAGGCCTATCGCGTGTGAAACTCCACGCGCACTCCACTAGATACACATACCCCGCTCTGCAAGCGAAATTGCATGTGAAAGTACCCGCGCACCACTCAGAATACACGTAACCCGCTCTGCAAGCGGAATCGCGTGTGAAAGTACCCACGCACCCCTCAGAATACACGTACCCCGCTCAGACAGCGAAATCACATGTGAAAGTACCTGCACACCCCTCAGAATACACGTACGCCGCTCTGCAAGTGAAATCGCGTGTGAAACTTCCCGCGCACACCAGAAATACACGTACCCCACTCGCCCAAGGCCTATCGCGTGTGAAACTTCCCGCGCCCTCCAGAAATACTCATTCCCCGCTCGCGCGATTGCAGTGTAGCGGCCCTGTTAGCTGTTCCAGGGTTAGGCAAGCCATTTGTGCTGCATTGGGGATTTCAATGGTTTTTCCTTGCGCAAGGGGCATTCTTGGGGGCGTAACTGGCGCTGCGGGATGTTCTCTGTGCCAGCGCTCAAAATGGCTTGGGAATTCCATGAATATGCGGTGCGCCAGAATGCTGTTTAGCGCACACGGCTGGCGCATGCTCCCTCTCTGCGCTACTCGCGTGCGCTGCCTCTGGGTTGTTAGCTAGGTCCTATTAAAACACATTATAAAAAGCAATATAACATTTGACTCTTCCGATTTATTCCACAAATACATACATTAACAGAAAACTGCTTAGAAATGTTGCAGCAGTGCATAGCACGCCCTGCAGTGATAGAGTTTAATTGGGCATTGGCCAACTAGAACCTGAATAAGGGAATAGCTCATGGAGATTGTATGCTGTCCCATCTGATCAACTGATCCAGATCACCCGCAGCTGGAGCTGGACTGATTTTTAACTTAGAAACTATGACCACTCGTCACGAGCACAGAAGACCCCCCATTGGTTCATAATTCATCAAATAATTGATTTCAAGGGACTGCACTGTGTTTCACCCAGGAGTGCAGAAGGCCATGTCATGGATCTTAATCCCGTGAGGAACACCTTGAGCCTGGTTTCTCAGCAGCATGCTTGCTTGACCAGGCTCACACAAGGAGAAAGAGGCAGACTTGTCGCCCCAATGGGCCCAGAAGTCTGGAAAAGGCAGGAACTGATACTGGAAAGCTGCCACCACAAACTCTGGAAAACACTCAAGTACTTATCTTTTTACAGGCCTTCCCCGATGTCACTCTGTGCAATTCAGACGCCTACAGAACTGACTAAGACATTGCATGGATTAAGAAACTTGTGGGGAGATATCATCGAATGCGGCACCCAATACTTGGTGATTACATTCCTGCCTCTCTTACGTCACATGTCGCCGGCTGCCACTTCTCGCCTGGGAGCTCATAGCTGGTTCACATGTGCTTGCTTGCATGTAGCGCGGTTCAAACGCCCGTAGATACATCGATTATTTTCCATGCCCTGCCATACGATGGCAGTGTCTCCTAAAACGTTGCTCTGAGTTTGAAAAGCCCCAGGTCTTTTGTAAACCCCCCAAGCACATGTTATTGTGTTTTTTTCCCGCCATCATCTCATTGACAGAAGCGCAGTAAACACAAAGCAGCATTAGCAGTGTTTAGGAATGTCCCTGCCCCTGGGGCAGATTCGGGCACAGGAAACTAAACGCAAACTCTTCCGCTACCTCTGTGGGCACATTCCAGACCCGAGTCCTGGCTTGCAAGTAATCTTCCTTGCAATTGCTAATCCCACACACACAGAAGTCCACGGATATTCGGCTGCTTCCTGTTATATTCCAATCTCATGTACACGTACTTCTGAGACGTCAATGATATGTTGCATATGCGCTATTATTGCTGCACTAGTTGTGCAAATATATTTTCGATATAAAATTAATTTACACAGCGAATGCTTATATGGGCGTGATACTCTAACAACAGACTATATAAAACAATACGACGAATCCCATTGCTGAACCGTTTCGCTAAATACAATTTCCCAGATTCAGTCATCACTATAAAAGCAGCCCAAAAATCACACAAAGCAGAGCTGAAAGTTTGTTTCACATTTTAGTCACTATTTCTCTAAGGCCTGTGAAATACACAATGGATGTAGGAGAAATGTCAGCTTGAAATACAAACAATGAAGCAACAGCACTATGTATACGAGTGGAGCTAATGCCGTACAATCACGTGCCCTTAGGCCATTCGTTAAGGTGCTCAGGTCACCAATCCCTTAAACTGCGCTGCAAGATCTTATCTGGCAGGATGACAGAAGGGGCCAAGTTAACACCTACAGGAACAAAAAGCACCAGCAAAGGCAGCAAAAGACCTGAAAAGAATCGTGCTGGATAACGATGCTCAACTCAAATGTATATGTGAAGGCCCCAAGGATAAAAATTGAAGTCATATAAAGGCAGTACCCCAGTGGTACATACTTACATTTCTCCAACTTTTAATTGCCAACAATAGTGCTGGGTGAAATCTTGAAATTCCGTTGCACCAGCCAAGGAAGCAAAATCCACCATTTTGACGCAATCTGCCGTTCTGCCCCTATTCATATCGAAGAGTGGTGTGAACTTCTTTGTGCTGTGCTACTGCGCGACCCTAGCTCTGATCAAAAAGAGCAGCACCACGTTTCTCATGCCACATTGAAAAGAGGCCCACATAGTTTTTTGTGCCGCTGTGCAAATCTAGCACAAATCGAAAAGAGCATCACAAAGTTTCTCATGCTGCTGCACAAACCTAGTATGAATCAAACAAAATGATGTGCAAAAATCGAAAAGAGCAGCACAAAGTTTCTCATGCCGTTGTGCAAACTTACCACAAATCAAAGAGCTGCACATAGTTTCCCGTGCCGCTGTGTGGAATTAGCATGGCATGTGAAAACCACGTATAGTGTCTCCTTCCAATGCTTGAAACTATTGGGGGATCGGAAAAGACGTGCACAAAGATTGTCGTGCAGTTGCGCAAACTAATACGGAGCGAAAAAATATTTGCACAAAGTAGTTTCTCGTGTTACAGCACAAAACTAGCACAATTTGAAAACAAAAAAGAAGACCTGCGGAAAGTTTCTCGTTGCACTAACAGACTAACACAGCAATGAAACACCACACACTGCACAAAACCGGGTGACATTTCAGTGGTGGCAGAACCATAAAGATTGATTTTGCGGAACGGGTGTATAACACCTGATTGATAATACATGCACTGGCTATGTGTTGCACCTAAAGACTGCCTCCCTGACGATGATCTGAGCCCAGAAACTCGTAAGAGGAGAATATCAGTGGCTGAGTAGGTCAACTGTGCAGCGAATTTGAGTGTGCCCCTCTTTCCTATACTGTTAATATTCATGGATTTCTGAAGGGAACAAGCTTCAAAATCCCATAGGGTGCTGCACCAGGGCGACTCATACCCAGCTTTGGAGTTCCAGAATGTGGACTTCTCCCCCCCTTTTCCCATTGTGGGTCTGGGTGTGAGCGGGTTCCCTGCTAACCTGAAAACTACAGCTACCAGAAGTCCTTGCAGCAGAATCATCACTTATTGATAACTCATACACTGGGTGTGAGCTGCAAGCAAAGACTGCCTCTGTGACAATATGAAGACCACAGTAACAGGTTGGAGGAGAACATCAGTGGCTGAGTATGTTAACTGTGCAAGGAACCAGAGTGCTCCCCACCTTTCCTGTACTGTTAATTACACAGTCTGCATTAGCGGCCGTGGAGTTACGGTTAAGCTGCTCAACGCATAGGAAGAGCACTTTTTAGTTGGCTTGTAACATTGGCCCCCCTGAACGAATCCTCACCAAACGTTTCCAAAAATGTATATGTTTGTTTGTTTGTTTCTTTATTTATAATGCGCTCCATACCCAGAGGCAGCAGGGCGCAGCAGGAAAGAGAATGCAAAGCTTACAATGTTACAGAAATATACACTAATGTACACATATATACAGTTGTGCAGAATTAGGCATGTATACACATATATACAGTTGTGCAGAATTAGGCATGTACAGAAATTACAGAAATATACGATATACAATGTGATATGCATTATAGTAACTGGTGCAATAGCAAAATACAGTGAAAAATATATACAGCAGAGATCTGTGTGTGTCAGGATTACTATGGGTAGAAGGGTAGCAAGTGCAGGTACAGTGATAGTTCATTGTCCTAAGCTTGAGTAGACGTGCTAGGGTTGTTGGCATTCAGGTGTTTGATGAAGTTCCTTCTGAAGTGTGAGTAGGGCTGGTCAGCTCTCAAGTTATGAGGTAAGGAATTCCAAAGGGTAGCAGCTTTCACGGGGAATCTATTGCCTCCATTAGTGGAGAGTTAAAATTTTGGGATTATCAGGCAGTTAGAGTTCTTGTTTCTCGTCTGTCTGATGGAAGTCTTCCTCTTTAGTTTGTCCATTAAGTAGCTGGGAGCAGCATTATTAAGGGCTTTATGTGTTAGGGAGACCATTTTCAGATGAATTTTGTTCTCGGTAGAGAGCCATTTATGTTGGCGTCTAGTTACAGTAATGTGATCTCTTTTGTTTATGCCGAGCGCGGCTCTTAGGGCATTGTTTAGTAGGATTTGCAGCCTTTTGGTAATTCATTTATTAGCACCGCTATAGAGAGCATTGCAATAATCGAGTCTGGAGAGTATGAGGGCTCCCTCCAGGAAAAGGCAGCTATCACTTGATAAGAATGGCCTGCCTGCTCTGATTAGTTTACAAGTGTAGGCGGTCGTGGATGCTAGTGAATTGACCTGTTTATTGAATGACATGGTGGAATCCAGATAAAATCTGAGAGTTTTTACCTCACTTGAAACTTTGATGATGTTGCCATCTATGTTGAACGAGGCGTATTCAGAGCCTAGTTTGTTAATGTTAGCATGCGCACCCAGGATTATTAGCTCTGTCTTATCATCATTCAGGCATAGGCCATGGGATGCCATCCATGCCTGAATGATGAGATATACCCTGTTCACCAACTCTCTGTCCTTGCTATGATCCCCTGAAAGTGGGAGGAGAATCTGACTATCATCTGCATAGTTGGTGTAGGTGATACCCAGAAGGTCCAGATCGTCGAACAGATGTTTGGTAAAGATGTTGTATAGAGTTGGGGAGACACAGGAGCCCTGGGGGACTCCACATGTGATAGATGAGGGGTCAGCCGCTGCTGAGGGGGAGAAGACTCTCATCATTCTCTCGCTCAAGAAGGATTCAATCCATTTGATAGCTTTGCTTGAGAAATGTGCTGCTGTGTCCAAGTGTCTACATAAGACCTTGTGATCCACAAGGTCGAATGCTGCAGAGAGGTCGAGTATGAGGAGGAGAGCTGTCTTTCCCTTATCCCTCAACTCATCTATTTGGGTCTTTAGATCGATAAGGGCTGTTTCCGTCCCGTGTAGTGGGCGTAAGCCCGATTGTCTGGATCCTAGTAGTTTATGGAATTCTAGGTATTTTTGGATCTGGACGTATGCCATTTTGTCCAAGATCTTCAGTAGAAACGGTACGGTGGTGATGGGTCGATAGTTGGTGGGGATGAGAGGATCTAGTGACTGCTTCTTAAGGAGGGGGAGCACCCAAGATTGTTTTAGATTGGACGGGATAATGCCTGAGGAGAAAGAGGCGTTTATAAGTTTGGCGATAAATGGTGATAAGTCTTTGGCTGCATCCTTGATTATGTGTGCAGGGCAGATGTCACCTTTGCAGTTAGAAGGTTTGAGTGATAGTATGATTTTCTCAACTTCCAAGGTGGTGGTTTTTGTAAAGGAGAATTTAGTAGTATGTGCACTAGGTGTGGCGTCAGGCAAGGGTTTAGGTAGGCTGGGAAGATTTAAGGAACCTTTTTTTAGTTGGAACAGGCTAGTGCCTGTTGGATATCTGCTCACCAAGTTTGATCCTTATTGCAGGTATCAGGTGTGTCAATGGGAGACTCAAGCTCCTTCAGTATGGAGAAGAGTTCCTTCATACATGAGTTGGAATTGGCAATGCGGTCATTGTAGGAATTCTGTTTTGTTACGCAGATTTCCTTTTTGTACTGTCGTGAGACATTGGTGAGAATAGCTTTTTTCTCAAATTTTTCGTTAGGTGGGCATAATTTCCAGGCGGATTCACATTTTCTCTTTTTTAGGCGGAGGGCCTTAAGTTCAGGTGTAAACCATTTATTTAGATGTGTTTTGGGCTTACTGGTGCAGAGTTTTAGTGGAGCTATTTTGTCCATGGTGTTCACCATGATTTTATTGCATTCGTGAACCAGGGTGTTAGGGTCTAGATTATCTGGTAGTGCATTTAGCGTTGGGAGGATGGCTGGAATAATTCTTTCCACTGTTATATTTTTCCTATTTCTTGTTAGGCAAGGAGGTGCTAGAGGCCCGGCTATGGTGGGTGATCTAGATGTCAGTATATTTAAAGAGATCAGGGAGTGGTCGGTCTAAGGTAGCGGAGAGATGGATGAGATGACCACTGAACAGTTAGCATCGACAACCCAATCTAAAGTTCTTCCCTTCAAATGGATGGAAGAGTTAACTTTTTTGGGATAGTCCTAATGATGTGATAGTGTTGGCTATGGTTAGTGCGTGTGCGTCTATGGGGTCATTAAGACCTAGGTTAAAGTCACCTAGTAATATCATTTGTGATGTGGTTTTGGCATTATTGGATACTAGGCTATGCAGATCCTCCTCGAAGGACCCGAGAGGGCCAGGTGGTCTGTAGACTAAGTGGATGGTAAGTGATTGGGTGTTATTTATGGGGAGTTTGGCGGTGAGGGATTCACACAATTGCAGAGTTTGGGTGGTTACTAGCCGTAGGGCGAGGTTTTCTTTGGATATGATGGCAATGCCACCGCCGCGGGTGGTGCCCACACGGTCCTGTCTGGATATAGTATAACCGTCTGGGATGGCCAGCATTAGAGATGGTCCTGCAGCGTTGTGTAACCATGTTTCGGTTAAGGCAATTAAGTCTAATTTAGCTTCAGTGATAGGATCTGCTATGTCAAGGGCATGAGCGACTAGGGATCTTGTGTTAAGGAGTGCTCCTTTGTAGGAATGGGCATCAGTTTTTATGCTGAGATTCGAAGCAATGATTGGTTTTGTCTTAATTCTAGGAGTAATAGGAACTTTGGTGGCTAGGGGGGTTTCGGTGATAGGGGGCACTGAGTTCTCTGGTATAATGGCCTTTAGTTTCATGTTTGGTGGTGGAGAGGAGTCTTCTCGGCGGCTCGTACAATTTTGTGAGTCTGGCGCGAAGTTTGTTGTTTCTATCGGTGGTAGAGCTGGGCAAGGAGGCGAAGGTGATAGGTCCTTGCCTGCAGTAGTATCTTGAGCAGGCGGGGTCAGAGAGATGACTAGCTATGTCTGGTGCATTGGGAGCTATCTCAAGAGGGGACGCCCTGATGTGGATATCCTGGCTGAGAATGTCCGGTGACAGGGATAAGGCCATTGTGCCGAAAGTGATTATTGAGCATAACATTTTCTGCAGAGCAAACAGGGTAAACTAATGCAGGCAATGGTAAAGCAGTTGGGCAGTTGGGGTCCTTTCCAGGTAAGGCTGGTAGTTAAATCAAGTGGGGTAGGGAGAAACCTAAGTGGCGGGTTACAAATGGATAGAGTTGTAAGTACCGTGTCCAAGCACTTTAGCAATGAAGCTATGAATTGCGAGTGTTCGGATTTATACACAGAAAGATATGTACTGTGCACCTAAATAAGCAATACCAACAAATTGTGATCAGGGTGAGTGCGCATGAACATGTGGAATGGTCAGAAAATAGCGATTTGTTAGGTGCGCCGAAGCATGCATCACAGAATCAAACGATACAATAGGAGTTCAATAAAAAGTAGTAGTTTAGTAGATTTGCAGTATGGCTGTAAGAATAGAGTTCTCAGGTAAGCACGAGTATGCTGTGTGCAACTATAAAGGGCACATCAGTCATGAATATGTGCAGGGGGAAGTATGCAATATCGTTGGACAGTAGTCAGAAGACAATATGTCACGAATAGCTAGGTATGCCACTGCAGGGTTGTGCAGACTACTGTGCTATGCGATAGTGTGCCGCACTGTTAGGGTAAATGTAAGTAGCCGTATGTAAAGGGGGAGGATATGTGATGCGCATATAATATCTAGACGAGGCACTCATAGGAGCGGACATCAATACAGGTAGTTACATTCTACGAGTAAATGGTAGAGTATGCAGCATGGCAGTATGACGATACGGTCATGTATGGCCCCATCGGATTGATTCTGCAAAGTTTGGTGAGGTTTCATCGAGGGGGGTCAACGCTATGCTGGGGTCCCAAGATTTGTGGTTTTCCTCAGAGGTGCAATGGAAAAAAAGTTTTTGCTACTGCCTACAGCCCAAACGGCTGATGGATTTTCACCAGATTTGCTGCAGGAGCGGCCAGCTTGGTCCTGAAAGCGTGCTTTTGGAAATTTGGTGTGTATCGGTCCACTACTTAAAAAAAAAAGTAGTAAAAAACTAGGTTAAAAAGTGACATCTGCCTGTGGTCTGCAAACTCACTTCCCTATTCGGTCTGCAGACACCCCTCTGATTGATATAGAGGATGTCGTGACATCTGCAGACTTCAGACTTACACTCCATGCAAGTCACCATGTTGTCACCATGTTGGATTCACGGACAGCCGCCATAGTCTGTGAACATGGCGGTAAAAACTTATTAGGGGAATGGCTATGTGGTAAAGTTTTCAAAATCGGGATAGGTTTGAAATGATTTTTTTGGCATGTGGCTACAATTCTGCCTGTGGCTACAGCTCAAAGTGCTGCACAGGATTGGATAAACAGATCGTCGTGACTACCGCTGCATACACTCAGAGACAATGCTCATCAACTGATAATTATCGAGGACGCTGAACCAGGTGTCCACTTGGTCACCATGCCTCCCTTCAAATCATTAACAACCTTTGTTTGCAACCATACTGGGACAAGATAACGGGATTGCATGCCGGACTCATTTTCACAACCTTGCAGCAATGATTGGCCCACAATCCACACATATTGAGAAAGGCCCTAGAAAGTTGAAACACGTGTCGGCTGACTTCTAACAATAAAGATAGTACCAACAATGGTTTTCAAGACTGCTTTATCACGACAATAGTTATTTATTGCATAACTGAGCACTAAGGTGAACAGGGCTCACTCTCCTATTGGAAACCTAACATCTGAAGAAGGAAGGGTACCTTCACACAAGAAACCAATCACTAGCAGCAGGGTAATCCGTTTAAAGTGCAAGATGAAGTGCAGCGATCTACCCATTTTACCACCCTGCAATTACCTGATAATCGTGTACTCTGATTTGAGTATTGGGACATGCAGCATGGCTAAGTGCTAGGTTTGAATGGGCTAAAAATATTTTGTTTGCGCCTGCAGCCTAAAGTGCTGTACTGAATTACAACAAACCTGCGCAAGCAGCATCAGTAAGGACCTGAAAGCATGCTTTTGCAAATCTGTTTTGTGTTTTATTTTTCCAAAGTGTACAAATGTAAGCACAAAAATTAGTGATATAAGTTTGGTGCATGGACAATGGGTCTGGCCCTCGGGAAGGACTAATGTCTACTCTGATTTACTTATTGAGGCATGTGGCATGACCGAAGCTCTAGGTTTAAATGGGGAAAACAATTCGGCTTGCGGCTGTAGTCCGGAGTGCTGGACGGGAATGCAGTAAACCTGCGCAAGGAGCTTCAGCAAGGACAGTAAAGGATGCTTTTGCAAATCTGTGCTGTGTTTTTTTTTTTGAAAGTGTCAAAACGTAAGTACCACAAATAGTAATATGACATTTCTGCCGTGGACATTGGCACAAGAAATGGTGATATAAGTTTGGTGCATGGACAATGGGCCTGGACATCGGCAAGGATAAATGCCTACTTTGATTTATGTATTGGGGCATGCAGCATGGCCGAAGCCCTAGGTTTAAATGGGAGAACAAAATGTGGCGTGTGGCTGCTGCCCAGAATGCTGGACAGGATTGCAGCAAACTTGTGCGAGGAGTATTAGCAAGGACCTGAAATGATGCTTTTGCAAATCTGTCCTGTGTTCTACTTTTTTGAAAGTGTGGAAACTTAAGTACAATAAATAGTGATACAACTTTTCTGCTGTGGGCAGTGGGCCCAGCCCTCCCTCGGCAATGACAAATGTCTACTCTGATTTGCTTATTGAGGTATGCATCATTTCCGGAGTTCATGCCCCATGGATTGTGCAGAATGGCCATGCAAGACATGAGCACATTCCATTAGTTACATTATGAAGGTATAGTGAACACTGAACTAGGATGCTATGTAAGTGCAGCGGATAATGGGGTGGTTTGGTTGAAATGGAGTCGTGGTTGAGCCTCATACCCTAGATAATTGAACAGTGACTTGCATCCTGAAAGTGCGTTGTTGATAACGATACACATACGTATGAGTTGCAAAAAATATGTTTGTTAAAGGAGGTTTATAGTTTTGTACTACATGTTAAAAGAGGAATTATTAGTCACTTATATGTAGTGATGTAACATTAGGAAACATTTTCACTTATAAAATCCTATTCAATTGACTGAAAAAACCTTGTTAAAGGGACGTTATGGTTAAGATGTACCCCACCCTTGGGACGCCTGTGCCCTAGTAGTTAGCTAGTGGCCTCCTATCTTGCCAACCCTTGGCACTTCCCTTTTGGGCTCCCATGAGCACTTGTCCATCCATACTGTGCCTTTTCTTTAAGCACTTCTCTCACTGCACCATGCACTTGTGCATTTATAGGACCACTATGTACAATTCCGTGGTATAAGTATGGGAAAAGCAGATGCAAAAGATGTGTATAACACTGTTAAGTAGCAGTTGGTGGGTGGAGGTTTAGTATGATGATAGGCTACATGTAGATATAGAGTGATAGGTGGATATATGTTTGAATGGTTTAATGCAGGCAATGAGGGAGTGTTACAAACATAACAGTAAAAAGAGTAGAAGGGCTGTCTTGTGTGATGGTGTTCATGTACAATCTGTGTTCTTTAATAGGCATGTGCTAGACAGGGGAATGCAGAGTCTGTGGATAGTCATAAAGGGCAATGGATGATGGTGTTTATTGTAAACTAAAGAGAAGAATTTCAGACAGAAAATTGTTTCTGTGCTTTTTTCTTTTTCTCTGGTATATAATTGTCCATTATTTCCATTAGCATAAAAGAAAATGCTAATGGGAATGTTGGATAATCTTATTGAATCTAAATACTTCACTGAAAATGTAAAGTAGATCGAGTCTATAAGTTTATATTTTTTTTGTTTTTTGCAGGAGCAGCCATAAAGTAAGGTAGGGAGAGAAATGAGGGAAGGGACACCAACCATAAATGTAGAGGATCAGGTGTGCAATGGAAAATGTTGTGTGTGTCTTACATGTAAGGTAGGGGGCAATGTTTCTCATTCTCATTGATTACAGCTTAAAAAACACTTTAAAATTGCTCCCCCCTGCAGAGTGGTGTGTTGCAGTATATACAGAGTACTGTTGTCTTGAAAGGATATGGATCAACAGCCTCTTTTATCGCTTGCAGGGTAGCTGGTGGGATTTTGTGTCCCACAGAAGTAGGCGTTGTGGTTATGTATTGGTTGTAGAGGATGAGGTAGAGGAAGACAGCCTACTACTTCCTAAGAAAGGAACAGCCTTTCTGAGAGCATTGTGATGGTTGGATTTGGTGTGGCACTGCGTGGAGGTGTCCCGTAGGAGTACTGCCCAGGTAGTCCATGACTGAGTACAACACTGCACTCACTGCATTTCACTTTGGTAGCTTTAGCCTCTGGTATGTTCCATACAGTGGTAAAGAACTGCCACACCCATGATTCTCTATGGGTGCGAGAGGTAGGCACTTCCTCTTCCTCATGTTCCTGGTCCTCTTCATTGTCTTTTGAAGCATTGTGCCTCTTTCATTGTGTAGGTCCTCCAGCTGGTAGTGGTGGCTCTTAGGGAAGAAGAATGGCAATAGCTGATGCCATTTTTAAAATAAATAGCAGTTTTTCTAGTATTCTTCCAAATATGTGGTTTGTGTTAGATTGTTAATGGATAATGAGTAAGAATAGGTGTAGGAGCTGTGCAAGGGTACATTTTGAGCTTCAAAGTTCCTAGATGAGCTGGAAAATGCAGTTCCAAAATGTTTGCAGAGCACAGACCTGTTCACGAATTGTGGACGCGTTCGCGAACATTTCATCATGCCGTGCATGTGCAAGGTCACGTGACACTGTCCAGAAAGGTTGCAGTGACGTCAGACATTCGCGAGCATCGGCAATCACAAAAACATTGAAAGAAGTTGCAAAAAGTGTATGGACGTGTTACAAATGATGCTGGGAGCTAGGGAATGGCAACATTTTAAAGTGAAACTTTCTAAATTGGATACATATGTTGCTATAATAGGGTAAGTATCATATTAGTACGTTTTAGGAAATTAGTGTGCATTGGTAAACATCCATGAAATTAACTCCAAAACCTTTGTTAAAGGAACATTATGGTTAAGTTGCATTATAAAAACATATGCAATTCAGTCAAACAACTTTGTTAAAGGGACATTATGGTTAAGTTGCACTAATAAAAACCAATGAAATTCAGAGATAATACTTTCTTAAAGGGACGTTATGGTTACGAGTAAAACCGAAAACCCCCAGAAATCTGCCAGTTAAGGTAAGTTAAGCAACCATAACTCGCACCACCACTGTGCACTGCTAAGGCTAAGACCCAGGACATCAAAGATGACCTCACAATTGTTATTAATGACATCATGGCTGACATCACATACACAATTAACTTTGATGAAAAGTCCCTAGAAGGGGTTGTGTTTATAATGTTGGTAACACAATGTCGGTGGTGATCAGGAGACCTAACATTAACTACTTAATGTATTAAAGAATGTACTCATCTAAACAAAACATTATATTGGAATGTTGTTAATACAGGATGCTAATCATGCATACACATAGACAATGGCTGCAGCATGCAGCATAGAAGTACAACATGTTTATTCTGGTAATTATGGATAGTAAAATAATGAATGCAACCATATCAGAGTTTTGAGTAATGTTAAACATGGAATAAGTAAGCTAACAATTGAAGACTTAATAAACACTTGTGTGAGTACAAACAATACATATGACGACCCACAATGCATACACATTAGAGGCACATACAGGAAAACTAAAGTAAGGAAGAAAGAAACAACATCCCCAGAAAATGTCAATAACATTAAAGTTCATCTTCATGTATACAAATTAATTATGTGTTTGAGGCCTGATTATTACCCTGTGTGTTTGCACCATGAACTGAGACCAAACCCTAAGAAAAACTACTTTAAGAACATACAACAAGGTTAACGTCTAAATATATAGCACCTTTTAATCCGTGCAGTAATTTTTTAAAGATAGTTATATCTCAGGGATCTACCCAAAACGGGGTGTTTTTCCCAACCGCCATCTTGTTTTTCTCTCGATGTGAGAGATAGCTGAGTCTGTAGTCGAGGATATGGGAAAATGAAACACAGGAAAAAAGTGATTTGCAGTCAAAAAACATGAAAATAATCAGGCTAGAGGTGGGGTGGTGGCTAGAGGGCACCAAGTGAAATTTGGAGTGTTCTACGGACTGAGTTTGCATCACACACAGCGTGTGTTGTGAGGGAAAGGAAGAGGTCAGGGGATGGCAGGTGGGCCATCTGGGGTGTGGGGGGAGCTGGGACTGATGAAGGGGGCACTTGGTGAGGGGCTCAGAGGGCAGGAAAGGATTATTTAAGTGCAATATTTCCGATATTTGCAGCTATATTCAAAGTTACAAAGGACTACGGATTGCCGTGGGTAAGTGTGGTTCTGTGCCCGTGGCTATACATTTTGGGCTGTCTGAGATTTCTTTCTTTTTAAAAGATATTTTTGAGGGTAAAGTGATGTTGGCGGTGAAACATCATTGGTCATGGCCAAAGGCCATGGTCAGTGGCACGGTAGGTATTTGGGATTCTTATCTATTTTGGCCGTTTGTTTTCAGACTTTCTTACATGTGAGACTGTGGAGATAAAATGAAGAATATTCTTTAAAAAAATCGATACAAAAAAGGAGCCATCCTACTCTAGTTTTAGATGCCACATCCACTGTGTTTAGCCTGTGTGTTCTCACCCTTGTTATTATATATTCGCGCCTTGAAACACTTGTGTATAGGCGCTTTATAAATGCCATATGGTATCATGTCATATCATGTTGTGTAATTGTACCCATTAAAGGTATCCCCACCTAGTTTACTATGATGTATACTTTCTTTTCTTTATCATCTACCTTACATAACTACATGGGCAGTAATTTACTGTATTGATTTATTAACTTCCATTGTATTACTAATGTCTGTTTCATCATTCATATTGCATACTATGACCTTTAAAAAAAAAAATGTTATTGCTGCGGCTGTACAAAAAGGAGGGCTTTTGCTGTATTGAGGATCATGCCCATCAACAGCAATGACAGGGGCATTTACCCCTGGCTATCCCAAACCTGTCCCACACCTTGGGTTCTTACCTGTGGGTATATTGTACAGCCGCAGCTAGGAGGCAGCCACCAGCGCATTGTGTGTTGTGTAGCCACGGCTTTAAAAATGTATTTAAAAAAAATATATACATGTCTGTGGCTAGTCGTCTTGGAAAATTTCTTTAAGAAGTATTGAGTGTAGTATTTGTAAACAGTGTAACATGTTTCATTGTTTCTATTCATTAATAATACATAGAAGTGTACATACTTTAAAAAGGTAAATAAATATTCAAAATTTGTTCAGAACAGATTTATTTGTGGGGGGATGTGGTTGTGGGTTCTCATTTTCATCTTTTTCCTTAGCTCATTTATCTGTATTCTTAATGTCAATGATTTGTTCATGATTTGTCTTAAATGATCAACGTCCTTTTTCATTGACTGTACTTCTTTATGAACATTAATTAATAGTTGTTTTAATTCTGTTAATACATCCATTATTCGTGTCCTGAGTAGTTCTTGTGGTGCACCTTGTTTAATTCTTCATGATACTTGAATGACTTCTTCATCTGTTAGAAAATATTTGAAATATTTTTAAACAATTGAAGATATAACACACTTAAAACATTCTTGTGTTGGTTGCATAGATATTTAAAAGTAGTTACATAAACTGGTGACTGAAATGTGTTTAATAACATATTATTGTTAGTCTAATTTTACATAAATATAAAGAATGGACTCACAAAATCCTGAATGTGATTTTTTTTTCTTCTGTATCCTTTTCTCGTGCAACTTCGTTTTTAATTTATTGTTTTGTAGGATAATTCTCCTCCAACCATTTTATGTAGTTTTCCATTGTACTGTGATAGAAAAAAATACTGCTTGTCACCTCAGATATTAGAATTAGAAATGGAGGCAGGAGGGTGGAGAAAGGTTACATGAGGAGAGTAGGTGGAATTTTGTGTATTTACTTTCTGATTGGTTGTTTATTGTTTGTGTGGTGGGTAGCTGCCAATAGAATGTCAAGTACATCAGATGCAGTTCAACTGTTGAACCTATCAGAGAATTAACTTTTTTTAGTGATTTTTACATGTGCCGAGAACTGTAGATTATATTGTCTCATTATATTAAGGGTTTTTATCAAGATATATTGGTAAAAGAACCAAAGGGCTTTTTTTAGAACCACCCAGAGAACCTCTTAAGTATATTGGAAAAGGGAAATATCTTCAATGCTTTTTTTTAAATAGCAATGGTTACGACAGCAGCCAACAAAATGTCGTGCCCTGTCAGATTGGTTATAGCCACGGGTACCACTAAGCCAATGGGACGCTGTGTATTTTTGGTGGATTTAGCCACGCCTATAACTATCACCTTAGCTGTGGATATAGCAACACCAATTCTTGTGCATTGATCATGATATTTCAGCGGTTTTACACTGCACAATTTTACATGTGTTTCTGATTCTATGCCCTCATGTGTACCTTTGTGTTGTTTGAATGTTTACACCTTGTATAATATGTCTTTGTGAATCTGTTAAAAACGTTATGGGGAGCCGTGTATACCAGCGGTTGTCCACACCCACGGCTATCAATGCTCAAATTGGAAGTTCAGCATTTTGGCTGGCTGGTGTAGCCATGGGTATGAGCCCATCTCACGTACCTGTGGCTACAACTGTTTGTAATTTGGTGCAGTGATCATATTATTTTATGGATGTTTTACCACATAATTTTACAAGTGTTTCTGTTTGGATGTTTTAACCTCAGGCATGTGTGATTTAAATCTGAAACCTTTGCAATATTTGTTTTCCAATGTATGGAAAAATGTATGTGCACTATGGGAGGGACCTCTCAGTATAACCAGGGTTATAGCTGCGGTTATAACATTTGTCTAATTAAAAAAAATAATGATTTGTTTAATTGTGTTTCTACATGTTCTACAAAGTAGTCTTTAGAAGGTTTGTTTTGGGTTTTATTGACTGTTGTAGGTTGTTATAGGAGATATGAGGGTCATAAAATGTTGAGAATTAGTTTGTGTTTGTGGACTTGTGGTAGCCGCGGCTATGAAAGATGCTGCACAGGGATAAAAAGGATTTCAGTGGGTTTGTTTTTTTTGTAACTGGTTGTTGTTATTTGTGCAGCTATAGGTGATATGTCGTGGTGAAAATGGGTCATCCATTTTAGTAGTTTTATTAGTATATCAGGCTACTAAATATTTACATATTTGAAGGTTTATTTGCAGTGTTGTGTGTATTATTTATATTAACCACTGCTAGCAGATGGTGTTCATTATCATTTTTTTTCATCTGCTCTGATTCTGTGGCAAGTTGTTTCTCATGTATTTTAAAATGTTCACTAACATGGACCTACAAAATTAGATTTGTCAATCAATTGCATTTTTATGCATGTATTTCATTTTTGTATTCATGTTAGGGAGATTGAATACTTATTTGATTGTATTTGTTGTAATTTTATTTAACTTTCACTATGCAGTACTTTTAGCTGTTTTCAATTTTCTGTGAGGTAGTACAATTGATGGTGTTTTGCAAGTTTAGTTTAGCATTTTTTATTTTTGTATTTTCTTTTAGCTGCATCTTTCTCATCATCCCGATGGACTTGTACTAGATGTTATACAGTTAACTCCAGTGAAAGTCCAACCCATATTGAAAACATCAGAGTGGCAGAAGGTGGTTGTAGAGGGGGTATTGCTTTTCTACATTAATTGTCCTAGTGCACCTGCAACAGGTGGTTGATCAGTACTGATGTTCCTAAGCTTTGGGATGGAACATTGTTCATTAAAAATGTTGTGTTGCAATGATGAATATAAAGTATTTTTTTGAGTGTGGTAGATATTTCGTCTATGTAATCTCAGGTGTCCTGCTTGGTCATGGGTATTGTTTCTATCTGTGTGACTTTTTTTCCCATGTTCCCTATGTTTATTTAGCCCCATTCTCTGTTGTTTTCCAAGTTTACTTAACCTACCTCATTCAGTCTATTGTAATTCCTTCACATTATGTCCCTTGTTTTTTCTCACTCAGTTTATATATGCATGTTTATTGATTATAGTAACAATATTTATACTTTTATTGTACCCCTATTGTGTTAGTGATGGCAATGTACATTATGTTTGGAGAGATGCATTTCTCAATGGGCTGTGTGGCATCTCCTCGGAGAAGCCAATTGTGGCAAACGCAGCACATTATTCTCATAACTGAAATATTGGGGACATATTCTTTTAAAGCACTAGTGTTTCTACCTGTGTGATTGTTTTCTATCCCTTGCTCTCCAAGATGACTTATTCTACTCTATTCATTCTTGTTCTAATTCAAAACAAGCTTTGGCGGACACAATTAGGATGAAGTGCATGAAGACTTCTGGAAGACTTTTGGAAGATGCGTTGGCATTAGAAAGACAACATCCTGTGAAAGCCTCTCGCCCATCCAAGTGGTACTGATGGAGACAGGAGCAGCGCATCTATGAAAAGCCTCCTTTCTGAATCTCTCTAGAATTTTGGATGACTCTTCAAATGGAGTACTCCACTGGTGAAGGTGTTTCAAGACTTTGGCTGTTGGCGGCAGCACCTTTAATTTGTGGATGTTGGTTCTGCACAACCATTTCTCACGGCTCCAGTGAAGAGGCAAGGCCACATGTAAGTCAAAAAAAGCTGCAGCCCAGTATTGGTTGTTGATAATTGTACTTTAAATTGTCTACTTGGATAACATTAGAAAAATTAACATATACAAACTTTAGTGGAAAAACAAAACTGTTACATGATCCGATTACCTGTTACAAACAGGCATGAAGCTGTCTAGCCGCGTCAACACAGCTTTCAAAGTGATTGGGCCTTTCCTTGACGGGGCTAAGGCCACATACTGGCACATCTTCTCATTGATTTAGGTGATTGGTCAATAATTTAGGCGCGAACACCTCTTTACGCTTGGGTGTACTTGCGCATACGGAAAACATGTTCTGGTTCACTATATCGTATAACCACAGTGCCCTCTCCCAAGCACCTCTTTCCTGTTTTCTGTCATTGCTTTTTGCCTCTTGGTCGGTGAACTTCTTTTTAAGCCTTCAGGAACTTTCAAAAGCAGTACCGTAATTTATCTATTCCTTTTTTACCCTTCTTATTCCTAAACGTTTGTCCTTTGTCTTGTGCTTTGTAGTTTTCATTTTTTAAGTTTTTGATATTAAGCGGCAGAGTCCTTTCTGTGTTGCGTATTTTTACAGTATTTATTTTTCCTCTGCGGTCTTGGATTTCATGATGATTAAGACCAGCAGTGATGATGATGTGGTGTTGGTGGCTTCATCTTTACTACTACGGAAGAAGCAATGTGCCCAAAAAAACGTTTCTGACAGTTGGCAATATTTCTACATAAAGGACCAACTCAGCAACAAAAAGATGGAGGAGGTCATGGGTAATTTCTGTGGTAAGGTTTTGCAGAGTGGGCCTTCACACAAGCCAGAACTTCTTCAGGTGTGATGGGTGAAGGAGGAGAAGGCGGAAGGAGCAGGGGGAGTGTCCATGGTAGGCAAGGGGGTGTGGGATGGGTTTGGCATTTGAATAACAGGATGTCCTGAGTTTTGGTGGCAAAGCATGTGGCCAGTGCATTGCAGAGGGCCAGTGAAGGAAGAGGGGAGGGAGAGACTGCGGGTGGGTTGGCTAGCTCCCTGCATATTTTCAAAAGTTAAGCCTTGTTATTGGATGCACGCGATACCCGTACCTGAATGTGGGCCTTTTTCTTGGCATGGATGGTGAGTCTGTATTGCATTTGGAGAAGGCGGCAGGAGAGTTTGTCAGAGGGTGAACATAAGATTTTCCGTTTCCGCTCGGCTGCTCTGCACGTTTGTTTCAGGGCTGCAAGTTCATAGTCATACCAGGTGTTACGCTTAGAGCAGGGTTTCAGGCAGATCCTCATGACTGGGGCATGTATATCAAGAGTATTGGTGATGGTTGAGTGAAGATTGCTGAGAGCAGAGCCAGTGGTAAAATCTGAAGTGGGCGGAGGTGGGATGAAGCTAGAGGCAGAAGCAGCGGCTGACATAGGGTGAATGTTTGAGAACGAGTTTGGTAGGGCGTTTGTGGGTGCGGTAGGTGTGCCGAAGTGACTCAGGTGGGAGGATAGGAGAGAATGGTCTGAACAGGAGAGAGGGGTGATCACCAGAGGGGGAGAGAGAGAGAGAGAGAGAGAGAAAGAGAGAGAGAGAGAGAGAGAGGTCCAAGTAGATGATGGCATCCAGAGTGTGTCCAGCCGACTGGGTTGGACCGGAGAAGAGGGTGGAGAGGGAACGAGAGGTTCAGAGGTCAATGAAAAAATTGTATGCTGAGGCAGGGCCATCCAATTGGATGTTGAAGTCACCCAAGAGGAGGAGTTTTGAAAGTGGAAGAAAGTAAGGAGGACAAGAAATCAGCCCATTCTGAGAGAAACAGTGTGGTAGCACCCTTAAAATTTATGGAAAATGTGTTTGTTGCAGGGACGTTAAGGTGAGCAAAACATTGTAAAAAAAACTTGAACTTCAAGGAGAAAACATTAGTTGCAAGGACGTTAAGATGAGAACTTAATCCAAAAAAAGCCTGAAATTCAGCTAAATTAACTTTGCCTTCCCTGTTGCACAGCCCATGACCAAGGGCTATTCATTAAGCTTTGGATGATGATAGTGACGTGCTTACACTCCCTCGAATGTCACAGAACAGAGGTCAACTACAGACGGGAAAAATTGGCTTACGGTTAGACTGTTGGGAGGAGATGTACTAATTGGGAAAGAGGGGAGTAATCTGACGTTTTTCTAGCACGTGGTTTTCGTTTTGCTTGCGTGCTGCTAGTGAGCCGAATGTCCGAGATTGGGTCAGTATGCCAACCAATCACAGGGTCTATAGGGCAATGTGCTGTACAATGTTGCATAGACCCATCCACTGCATTTCCTCTGCTGTAATCAGTATTAAACGTATTTCGAGGTAGATTGAGGTGTGCCCTACAGATAAGGGGCAGCCAATGATGTACTAAACCCAATGCCATAGGAAGATATGTTCCCTTAACCAATCCTTCCCTTCAATAGGTTGTGTAGTTTGCCACGTAGGATGATGTCAAAGATGACACATAGTGGGGTATATAAACTCTGTATAATAAAATGTTTGTGTGAGTTTGCGGACATTGTCGGTTTTTCGTCAGTTTGCCCTGCTTTATTGAATGGAGAATAAAGTAGTATTTTGCATGTTTTCTATTCTGTCTGGTTATTTTGACTTTGATCTTTATTGGTTATACCATCTAGCAGAAGACATGCTTCAAGGTGCTAGAGCACATGTTGGTAGCAGTGCGGATGGTTCAGGTCTAATCGACCTAGACCCAGTTCCAGACCTTCGAACTATCGGCAGCTTCTGCCATTAGTCAGAAGACCACGGAGCTTCCTGTGGAGAATGGAATGTAACAAAACATGTGTAAGAAGATACAGTTGACATGTCACTCTTTGACGAAATTCCTGTCTGGTTCCTGCAGGTGGCCTGCGGACTGAAGGCAAACTGGTCAATTTGGGAAGAGTCGATGTTGAGGAACTTGAGCTGAGCCACGGATGTAAGCAGAACATTGACGATGTCAAGAATAGTGGGAGGAATTGAGTTGGAAATAAAAGGTGTGAAAGTAACAGAATTTTGGGTGATTATAAATACGAGAATTAGATTACTCGAGTCCCAGTTTAAACGGGGTGCAAGGGGCAACACTAAAAAGACTCCGAGTAGGGGTGTTGAGGATTCCTGAGGCAAGGCCAACAAGAAGTGTGCGTATCTAACACCAAGATGGAGTAAAAAATTAAATGAGTCACATTTACTAAAGGTAGAGAAGGAAGGCATACACAGGAACATTTATTGATGTGCACATGTGTATGGGGTTATAATATGTAAGTATAAAACCTTTGTTGTGTTTAGACTAATAGATATAAAATGATAGTAAAAATCAAGGTGATTATTAGATATTCCATCAAAAGATTAAGGTCAATCAGAAGGATAAAAATCAAACAAAACTAATAAAGAATAGATGCTTAAAATATCATTGATAAAACAATGAAAATACTAAATATTGATAGAAAGTGTAAACGAAGGAGCAAAAATAACATTGTTGCATAGATTTCAAAAGTGGTTAAAATATATTGATTTTCAGATAATAATAATCAGCGATTAATGGCCTGCTCAAATTGATTAGTGCAGTATATTTGATGAAATAAAGGGAAGAATAAAAGGTTGGGTAAGTAAAGACAGTAGAGATCAACTTGTCACATGGGGGACTCTCTTCTTTTACATGTATGTAGGACACTTGAAAAATATACAGCCAAAATAAGGAAGTATCATTCGGAGTGGGTTTGAGGCACGACTAATAGGACACTCATGCCATGGCCTCAAGAAGGTTTGTTGTCAAAAACAGAATTGCAACATATGACAACATACTTGTATGCTACATATAAGGGAAAGAAGTTACAGAAACGTTTGGCTATTTTAGAGTTATGGAAAATGTACCAGTGTGAGAAAGAAGATCCAGCTGAGAAGTAGGGGATGCCTAGTCAGCATAAAGGGGAGGATATATCGCCTTTGGTTACCCTTTCCCCTCCTGGAAATAAGAGCGAAGATACAGAGAAGAAGGAATTTTATCCCATAACGGAAATGAAAGCAGTGGCAGGGTAGGTTACTCTGACATACAAGTCCCCTGCTTATAACAATGAGAACAATTTGGAAGAGCACAAAAGCAGAGAATGCAAATATACATATCGACACACAAAATAGGAGAGAAGAGACAGGCAACATAGACAATTGGAGATAGAGGAAGAGTCAAAGAAACAGAAAGAAATAAAGGACAAATCTGATGAAATAACAATAGTAATGAATGAATGAATGTATGGGAGGACATATATTACTCAACCTGGACAATAAGGGCATTGATGGGGTTTGAGAAAGAGAAGAAAGACAATAGCGGGCACATGAAGAAAAGGGAACAGAGAGAACATAAAAGGAGGAGAAGGGAAGAGGAAGCATGCGAATGGAAAAATTAAGAAGGTATGAGGCGAGAGATTAGAAGAGAAGAAATGAGAGGAGGTACAAGCCCAAAGAATGAAAGTATGTAGGTTGCAAAAAGGTGAGAGGAAGCTGTGTTAAGGGAGATGAGGAGTAGTGAAGAAGAAATTAACAGAAGTATAGGACTAAAATATGGCGAGATAGATAGAAGTTTAATGCCGATTGAAGCACAAGAAGGGTTTGAGGAAGAGAGTGGGTCACAACAGTCGAGAAGGGAGGTGCAATGGATACCAACAATACCAACATGGGTGAAAGGACAAGACATAGAAAACATAGGGACAATAATTGGGGATTTATATAGGCAAATGAGGGATAAAGTAGGGTATAAAACCCAAGAGACTATAGAAGGATCTGTTTCAAGGGAAACTGGAGGTAGGCCAGATGACGTCATAGGAGATGAGTATAGAATGCTTACGTGTTTGACCCCGAGGGGACCTTATCAAGCAAGAGTAATTGTAGAAAAGACAAAGGGGGGATTGTTGCCCCAAGATGTGCCTCATATAGTATCAATATGGTATTGTTTCTCCCAGAATTGGGTTAGTCGTTGTTCAAAGCTGATTCAAAAGCGATTGTGGTCTCTCGAGGAGTTGAAATGAGGGATCCCTCCTTTCAACTCCTCGAGAGAACACAATGACTCTTGTCTTGGTAAGGACCCCTCAGGATCGAAACATGTGTTGGCTGACCACCATTTAGACCATGTGTCTAAACCATTATAAATAAATAATCTCACTGAGAAATACCACATCCTAGCGTGAGAATCGTTTTTATGCATAAGATTCACTAAAAGTCAAAATTTGTAAGGTAACCAGGACTGTCTACAATTTCCCTACTAGAGGTGTGGGTTCACCTCTACCAACCTGTGACCTTGCATAGTTATACCCAGATCATCAGACCAAACAACGAGCTCAGCACAGGAGTGTTCATTTCTAGAGCCAAGCTTTCTCTCTACCCTAAAGGAATAAATATTCTTGCAGTTATGCCAGAATCTCTGTAGAATGGCCAAAGGAACAACGCTTTCATGTTCTGTAGCCGAAAAGAAGAAAAGCACACTTCATATTTTTATGTTTCCCATTGTAATAACAAAACACACATCCTTGTATGCTGTTTTTACATATATATTACAGATTGATCCAGCTTTAGTAAGACAACATTTACATATTTTAAGGTTTCTTGGCAATCCTAAGAACAATTATATCATTTTCAGAATAATAGCAGCATTTATCTTGCAGTTCTTGATCCAAAGGTGTAATCCATAACAAATTACAGAAGTAACCTAATCAGAGTTAATATAAAATGAGGAGGTTTCAGAATATAAAAGGCTCATTGTCAACAAGAAAATCAATGAGTTTTCGTTGAATAATAATTGTGGTATTATTCTGTATTATGATTTGTGTTTTACTCCTGATTATTAAGGAATGTTGACAGTCCCCAATGCAAGCAGAAACAGCATTTATATAATCTTAATAGGCACCTATTTTGATTTAAAAGGATGTTGAGGGAGAACATGAAGATATAAATACATATCTTGATAATTTAGCTCAGTTAAAGAATCATGTATGTTATCAACACATGAAGGGGGTGGCAGAGAGATTGTCAGATGAAAGCTACTATGTCTGTTCCTTAATACCATATGCCATGAATGCAGCGAGGACATTCATTGCCAAGGAAATGCCTGCACATGATGCAAAATGTCTCATTCATCTAGCAGCATGTACGACCAGAGGGCAATTTAAAGGGAAATGGGCAACTGTTTGATGGCGATCAAGAGGGACATTTCCATAAGAAGATATACTTATGTGAAAAAAAGCAATATGGAAAGTGGGATGGGGTGGACAAGCAAGAAACTTATGTATCCAGCCCAAATTGGAGAAACTAATAAAATGGATTGATCAATTATGACTTAAATATCAGGTGAACCAGGATGCTCAGAGATACCTCAGCTATTGGTGTATGGGCATGATGCTACCAGTACCAGATGGGAAGAAGAACTATTATCTTGCCCTGCACACTTATTGAAGATGGAAACAGTAAGAATAGTGCAAAAAGTGAATGATAGATGCCCAGAGTCATGGGCCAAATACAAAAAAGTTACTAACTTGTGTCGAAATAAAGCTGTACCTGTATCTATAATACCACTAAATGATGCAATGACATGCTTCAAGAATGCTTCAAGAATGGAGGATCGGTTCTGGTTGGAGAAAATAAAGGATGTGGACAGATGATCGAGGTCCCATGAATGAATGGAGGAACTGCAGTACTAATAGAACGATATTGTGCCTGAACTTACATGCAGTTGCCAAAAAACTGGAGAGGCATATGAATCATTGTAATAATACATGTTCCATTATTAGTGATCCCTGAAAGTGACCTCAATATTGATGAATTTCCAAAAATGAATGATCACCAGAGGTGGAAGAGGTTGCTCAATGTTCGCCGACTGAAGAGAGAGAACTATTTCCCATCAAAATTGATACATTCCAGATGAACTTAAACTGTTCAGCAAGACAGCAAAGATAAACACATTGATATTCATATTGATGGCTGGACTCCAGACTACAGTGTACACCAAGTGGCTGCAAATCACCAGATGGGAGCAGTTACAGGCGATTAATGCAACAATAAAAGGATTCATTGCAATCAGAGAAGAACTGAGAGCCATCAGGCTGATGACTCTCCAGAACAGGTATGTCGTGGACTTGTGCGGCAAGGTCGGTGCTTCTTGCTACACATTTATACCATCTCATGATGGAGAAAAGGGAACCCTAATGGAGGCCATAACTAAGCTGATGACCCTGCATACGAAGATGGAAGATGAAGCTGATGAGACAGCAGGAGATTACTGTTTTTCACTTCTGTTGTCATCGATTCCAACTTGGCCGGAGCATGCCTTCAAAATACTAGTGTTGGTATTGCTAGGATTGTGTCTTATAAGGATGATTTTGGGACAGTGCCAGAAGACCGCTAAAAAAAGCTATTGAGATGAAGATGATTATTTATATAGATACCAAAACTGGTGAAAGAATGCACAATGAGGAAGGTATCTGTGAAAACATAAATAAAAGTCCTTTGGCACATCCAGGAACGATGTTCTACTACCATAAGAATCATAAAAAAATATGTAGCAGAGTGGATTTTCTTTCCACCATCAGGAGATTGCTGTCACGTGCCATGGAGTGTGGATAAACATTTAAAGAATGCAGGTCACCTGAGGGGGTGACAAAGATATGGATCCCAAAGAAACAGCAGTATGAAGAGAAGAGGAAGTAGAATGAAGAGGAAAATATGGTCTAGGACTCGACCAGAGGGGGCAAGGTAGAGGATCAGGTGGACGCATTTTACCTAGCACCTGCCCCCTCACAGCCGTCGTACTGAAACAGCAGGAGAAGAGCTGTGTATGGGACCCCATGTTTACCAAATTGAGTGTATGAGAAATGATATTCACTCAGGCAACCATACCGAATGTACCCTCTCACTGAAAGAGTGTAAGGATATCAGCACGCACCATTGGACAACATGTAGTGCTGAGTGAAATCTGACGAGGTCAGAGTGATTTCATGAAGATGATATATGAGGACATACAAAAACAATTTGGGAATACTTAAGAATGATGATGTAACAAGAGAAACAAGTACAAAATTATAAATGAATCATATGTATAAAGAAGATAAAGTTACTTGCAGACCAATAAGGGTAAATAACGGTAAACGCAAGGTAGATGAAAAGTATAGAAGCTTGCTATTGAGGAAAATATAACATGACTAGGACGGCCATGACAGCTTCTGTTAAGACTCAATCCAGCTACCTCAGAGACAGACCAGGGATGCAGAGTCAGGAGACATTGGATAAACAGTGCCGTGTGCAGAATAAAGATGAGTCTATGCTGACCTGGGATCAAGAGTGCTATTTTAAGGAATAATTGCAAGGCAATAATGGAGGCAGACAGATAAGCCTTGTACGTAAGACATATTTCTCTTAAATTAAAGAAGAAGACAACGTTAGCAAAAGCCAAGTATTGGACAATTAACAGTGAACAATATCTATACAAGATGGAGTGAGCAAGTCTCTAGAGGCCAAGAGGAGCAAGAACACCCAGTAGAATCCAATCAAATAGCAATAAATAAGAGGTTGAAATAGACAAATTTGCAGTCTCTTCACACATGATTGAGAAGTCAAAAACAAGGACTATTCATTAAGCTTCAGATGAAGATAGTGATGTGCTTACGCTCCCTCTAATGTCCCAGAACAGAGAGCAACTACAAGGTCAACTACAGACAGGAAACATTGGCTTGTGGTTGGACTGATGAGCGATTATGGACTAACTGGGAAAATGGGGAGTAATTTGACATGACTCAAGCACCTGAGTTTTGTTTTGCTTACGTGCTGCTAGTGAACCAAAAGTCCAAGTTTGGGTGAGCATGCCGCCCAATCGAGGCTCTATGGGGCAACTTGCTATACAACGTTGCATAGACCAATCTGCTGCCATTTTCTCTGCTATATTCAGAATTATACAAGGTATATTGAGGTGTGCCCTACAGGTAAGAGGCAACCAATGATGTACTAACCCCTACGTATGCCACAGGTACATGTTCCCTTAACCAGCTTTTCTCTACAATAGGTTTTGTAGTTTGCCATGCAGGATGATATCATAGATGCCGCAAATTGGGGTAAATAACCTCTATATAATAGGGTTTGTGTGTGAGTGTGCGAGCATCAGTCCGGTGTTCACCAGTGGAGGTTATTACGACGAACACTGACGTGTTACTCCAATTTGTCGCAGTCCTTCAGTTAAGAATAATCTTTTACACAGATTGAGTTTCCATCCACCTAGTACACTAAGTAGTGTACCTTGTAGTCAACTTCTCAGGGTTAAAATAATTGATAGTGATGATGACATATGCACACAAGAATTGGAGAAAAAAATGGGGTCGTTCTTTGAGAGAGGTTATTCTGAGAAAGAGTTACAATCAGCAAAAGAGAGGTTATTTACCAAAACTAGAGAAGATCTACTACATATTAAGAGGGTGCGCCCATCACTGTCCCTAGGGAATGTGTCTAAATATTCTTTGCAAAACCCTAAAGTGAAACAGATTATTAAAAAAAATTGGATAGCTTGATCTGTGATGGTAAGACTAAGGATGAATTTAGCACACTACTGAGATGCGCATGTAGTAGACACAGTAATCTGAAAGATTATGTTATGAGTACTAGTTATTAAGGTACATGTCCATACCTACATTGCACTAATTGCAGTACCATCATGAAAGGTGATAAACTATTTCATCCTAGAACTGGGGGACACATTCTGTTGAAGCAATATGCTACCTGTGATACACTCAATGTAGTATATTCCATCAGATGTCCTTGCAGCATCTACTTTGTGGGCCAATCTACTAGACGTGCGAAATTAAGATGGAATGAGATATGTGAGAAACAGAAACATGAACTCAGCTGTAGAGAGACACTTTCGCGAGCAGATACACCAGGTTAGCTAGATGCAGATATTGGAAACAGTATCAAGCACTATGAAACATATGAATACTCTCAAAAAACTATTTCAAAGGGAAGTCTTCTGAATTGACAGGCTTGCTTCGGGGACCCCAGGAGGTAGGAATGACGAATGTGATTTACAGTTACATATGATTATTTGACTGTTCATCTGTAGTTACCAACAATATCCTGCAATGATTTGTGCCACAAAATTACTAAATATGTGATAATTTTTCTGTTTATTTAGTCTGTGGGATACATTATGTAAAGAGTATAGCATCTGCATGACTCTCTAGATATATGTCTGATGCTAATAGCCTACCTTTGACTCCATCTAAATACATGTTTGGTGAGTTCTGCCTTTTATTTTCCGCATTGCTCACGGTATGTTTAAAAAACTTCACCATATTTTGATTCTGGAAATATCCCATTTTTTTGTCACTGTATAAGTTGACTCTTTTTAGTAGATCATGTTTAGAAGAAAGACTGATAGTGCCATGTTTTCAATGATCTATTTATTTATGGGGGCACATATGATCTTTGCTTTACAGGACTGTGGGCCCAACTTTATTAGCATTAGCACACACCTGCCCAGCAGTAATAAGCCGGATCACGGGTTGAGTGCTAACTGCTAGTCCCCATTCCCCACTGGGATCATTGACCCTATTGGTGAATCGTCGTTGTGATTAACGCGCACTAATACTGCTGGCAGGAATTGCACCACAAATGAACATTTTTCCACCATGTTCACCCCTCATCTCCGAGCTGGGGGTAAACAGACCAGACTCGAGATTAGGCAGACCCTTAAATGCAGAGGTAACACCGTTAGCACCACATTTAAGGGCTACCACCCAACTCGTGATCAGGCTCTGTAAATGTTACATTTCATTCAGCACTGAGCATGACTTGAGATACAATAAGATTCCTGATATTGTTTGCTACATGATCTAGACCGTCATTTTATGTGCTGAGCAGTATGCCACAAACTTGCTTCTTCTACGCACTATTATTTTTTGTTTGGAGTAGAACTGTAATAATCCTAGATAGAGTATGGAAACCAATACACTAGTGTATATATTTTTTATTATGTCCGAGCGATGTAACACGTCTTGTCATGACGCTCCATGTGATGATGTCATTGCGCACCATTACAGCGGGAAATGGGATTCAGTTTACTATATATACCAGAGGCAACTTTGATTCTGTTTACATTTGGATCTATGTTCGTGGTGGCCGTGGTTTTCTGCTCAGAATAGATGGTGAAAGCTTTATAATTTTAACAGCTTATCCAATGTTTTCAGTTGATGGTGTTCATTGAGTACAGGCAACATTGAATGTTTTTTTATTGCTTACTACACCAAGATACATTGATAATGTGTCAGAACTGACACAGAAGTTCAGTTGAGAGGTTGGTCCTTGATAAATCTTTGTGCAAAGACAGAAGGTATCTTACTCCTGAACTTTCTGTTTCAGATTTTGATACTGCTGAGTAAATTAGCAATCTGAGTTTTTTGATTTGTGTTGTTATATATCCTTTTTGACCTCTGAGACAGATATAGTGAGGTTCCTTTGTGTTACATTTATTATCTACTGTTGGATTTGGAACTTAATTTACAGTCTGTCCTGAAGAAGGACCTGTGGTCCGAAATACATTGGCCAAGTTCACGTCTGTCTCTATGCAACCGTCCATTATTTGTGATCTAAAGAAGGACTACCAAAAATGGTATGTTGTTTAGTTCGTAGATATAATTTTCATAAAGTGTATTTAACAATTCTTTAACATTTTCCATGCTATTGAGGTTACGGTCAGACCTGAAGATGTTTTCCCCAGTGTTCCTACATAGGTTGGCCACATGTTAAATGGCTATAGACTGGCTGATTGCCTAACAACAATGATTTCCAACTTTGCCGGATCTATTTTCGGCGTTCTCTGACAAAGAGCTATATTGTGGAAGGCTAATGGAAAACAGCCATGCCCACAAGATTATCCTCTGCCTCTGGCCCATCACTGTGCTTCTTTCAGGTGTACTCGTACCCCCTCATTTCTCATACCTAAACACACATCCCTCACACTCCCTCCCTCCACTCCTCTTTGTCCATCTGTTTCCCTGGCCCGATTTGCCTGTTCTCTTGTAAGTGCTCCAGAACTTCCTAGGAAAATGCCTGATGTGCTCTTTAACCTGACCTATGCACAGCACCTTTTTGTGCATCTGGTTCCCGCCTAGTGGTATTTAGACTGCTAACATCATGGCCAAGAGACAAAACAAGAAGAATTGTCATCATTGGGATTTTTCAAATTCAGCTCAAAGAGCAACTGAGTATCATCGATATGACTGTTCATTGTGACACTGAAGAACTTAATGAACTTAAGCGAAGGACATATGTACATGTTAAATGCAGGCTGGGACAAAGCATAACACTGTGGAATCCCCTTCCCAGTGGTCAGATTCTTGAATTCACTGCTTGAAGGAAGATCATTTTGTGGTGCACAATTAAACCGGACTGAACCCACAACAATAATTTTCCATGAAGCATATCCCCCTTACTGTGATCTGCAGCTGCCCATGTGGGATATACAAAATGCTGCGGACAGGTCAAGGAGCACCAGGGCACTTTTACCCCAGAGATCTTGTTTGCAGACGTAGGTCATCCGGTGGTCAGTCAAAATGTCGAAAATAAAATGTAGAATGCCAATAATGTCGAAAAATACATTTAGACATTTTTTTTTCGAATTCCCTCTTTTTTAATTTTATATTTATTTTGGGGTCCGAGAATTGGGTAAAACAAAAAAAAAAACAAAAAAAAGTGGGGTTGGGAGGGGCAACCCCCCCATTTCGAATAAAAAACGTCATGAAATAAAATTCGGCATTTTTTTTTTCTACATTTATTTTTCGACATTTTGACTTTCTACATTTTGACTTTCTACATTATGACTATAAACCAGGTCATCCAAGATAGCAACTGACTCAGTTCCATGTTGGCATCTAAAGTCAGCTTGTGAAGGGTCAGGCTATTATTTTTGGTCTAAGTGACGGTGTGTAGTTCATACCGTAATATTCATAATTAGCTTTGCCAGGTAAGGAACATTCTATATTGAGCAGAGATTATAAAGGTTGCAGGGATCGGTTGAAGGGTTCTTTAGAAGGGAGATTAACTGTGGAAACTTCATACTATTTTGAAAAGTTTTCTCACAATCATGGAGGTATTAAGTATCTCTAGGATGACATTGCCAAATTGGCAAGAAGAGCTAAGATTATATGCGTCACAGGGGTGCCCTAATTCTAGGAACCAGTGGGCGTTAAATCATGTATAATCAGAAGGGGTTCCTACTAAGCATATCTCAAACTATATCTATAGGAATTAATCAAGTTTGCAAACAATACAAATTCAACAATCTGTTGCAAACGTGTGGATTTGTATTGTGTGCTGACTTGATTAATTCCTATACATAAAGTTTCAGATATGCTTAGTGCGAACACTGTCTTTTCATGTATGATTTAACACCCATTGGTTGCTAGAATAAGGGCAGTTTGCTGAGTTTTACTAATTCAGTGATTTGGGTTTAATTTGGTATTGAGTTAGTGGAGCCATTATTAACTTCACTTATAGTAAAGGAATTGTAGTGCCCAAAACTCTGGTAAATGCTTAGCCAAGGAGATTATAAGTAGAGTGATAGTGTGGGTCAGGATGAGATGAGACATCACGTAAATACTAAAGTTAAGGTGGTCCTTAAAACAAGGAAGTTCATTCAAGAACAGCCTGGTTGCTAAAGTGTAATACTTGTTATTTGCAGGTGACATGAAATCACAAAAATGATCCGTTTTTATGGCAAAAGTCATGAGGCATACACATGAAAGGATAACAGGAAGTTCAATAGGTATGTTGACTTTACAGTACGCAATTGAAAACATGTGTGGCCATAATACGAAACACTCAATTATTGGACATTCTTGCTGAATTGAGCGTAACTGACACTGTGGAGCACCGCGGGTTGGGGGGCGGAGCAGCAAAAATATGGAACTAATGCTATTACCACCACATTCCCGCTACACCCAATCATAAGTTTGGGCGGAAAGTGGGAGATTTACCTCCAGATTTTTGCTGGAGGTAAATCTCCCTCCTTCCGGCCATTTGCGACACTATTACCGCAGCGCTAATAGTGCCAAGGTAATAGCGCACAGAATATAACTTTGGGTCTGGACCCAATGTGAATTAGGTCTTACCGCCCCCATCCCCTAGAACTCAGGATCTGGCACTAAAAGTGCTGGACCGAGTTGCAGTAATGCAATTTGCAATGCCAGTATCCCAGGGGATTTAGTGCTGGGATACCGCCATGGTTCTCATAGAGCCTATGATAGAGTCAGCGGTTTAGGAAAAGTGCTTCAGGTGAGTCAGGATAAAAGTGCATAAAGAGGGACTGTGTGGTTTGATTGCAGTATCAGTCTTGTTAAACAGAAACAGAGGTAGGAGGTAGATAGAGCAGTTGTGTGGATATGATTTAGTTGTGGGAGAGGTAGAACAGTAATAATAGGCTTTCATTTTGGGGCAGGTAGAAAACTGAAAAAGGATTTATCAGAAGTGAACTGTAAAAATGTCTAGGCAATATTTTTTCCACTACTCAGGAATGAACTCTAACGCATCCCAATAAACACTGCACATGCCATAAATGCACGTCACATGTCTTGTCTTGTCAAGGGGAATAGGACATCTCACACTTACTTGAGATAGCATTTAATGGCTATAAATCAGTGTGATATTTTTTGCAGGTGAGAAAAAGCTTGTTGTTTGCATAACAAAAGTCTTATAATTATTGGGGGTTGGAGAGTTCACTCAGTGGTTGTAATTGAGTATATCATCTTTTTGAGGCCAAATAAAAAGTGGGTTGCGTTTAAAAAGTCCTATGAATCTTGGTAGACAGGAGGAGATTATATTCAATGGCTGTAAGGCAGTGTGCAATGTTATTACTTTGGAGTAGAACAGAGAATCCCTGCAACTCCCTTGTGTGGCATACATTTATATGACATTTCTTATTAGTTTGGAAGATGTGTGAAGTATCTGACAGCATTATGTGGAGGAAGGCAGGAGACTATATATAGTGACTATAAATAATTGTTTTAGCGGCCAAAGAAATTATACGATGCTGGCATCAAAAATGTCTTATACTTCTTTGAAAGTAGTGGAGAGCATTCATTGGCAGAAACAGAATGTTTCATCTTTATTTGGTCAGAGAAGATTATTGTTGCTTGAGAACAAACACCTGTAAATTCTGGTTGGAGAGTGAGGCATGTTGTGGAGAATCAGACCGCTGTCTCTGTGGCAGAAGGGGGAGAGGAGTATCAGAATGGATCAACAGATGAGCCAAGCAGGGGGAAGCATGCATGAGGCTGTCTCAGGTGGCTGCCTTGCCATGCCATGCACGCGGGGGCCTTGAGGTTTTCTCTGGTGGGCCACGTGAACCAGAGTGCCTCAGGAACAGGAGGAGCTCCAATTATAAGTGAGGTGGATGAAGGCAGTCTAACTGGAGTGGTTCTCCGGGTCGAGAGGAACCAAAACAGAGAATTCCTGTGAGCGGCAAGGGTAACAGAGGCCCATTTCTGATCCGGTGAGTTAATGTTGTTAGTGACCCCGGAGCGCTCTGTCCCCACGCGCTTATTGGAAGCAGGCACCCGGTGAGTGATCACTACTCGAATAGAAGCAGAATTAGTATAAAGAAACAGAAGCAGTGTGAATAAAAGTGAGTCACACGTTCCTTGTGAATACCGAACTATTGTAAAACAGCAGAAACAGCCCTCACTTGAGAGTGAAGGTGATTCTCAAGTTGTTATTGAACACCAAACTAAGGAAAAGCAGCAACACTCTAGTAGATTACAGCCAAGGGACTGTAACTGTGAAAGTGTGAAAACCCAAACACCCATGGGGGTAACTTTATAAAGAGCTCATGTCAATAAGCTTTGCCCAAGCCAAGAGAAACTGAAACCAAGGAATATACAATCCAGCCAAAATTCCCAACAGCAAGCTGGGATACACACACAGAAGATACCCTATCACTATCAGTCTTTGGTTTCTTGTGCAGTGTGGAACCAAGAGTGGCAAACAGATATCCAGAAGGAGAAGAGCATCATTTGCAGAAGATTATTAAAGAGCATCAATGTGAATGGTGATTTCAACCAAAAGTTGTTGAACATTTTAAGCTGCAATTTGTTGAATGTTGTGAAGCTGTTGTAATTTCTTATCTGTTGACATTGACCACAAAAGCACTTGTAGTGGTGAAAAGCTATTCGGGCAGGGGAGTATTCCCAGATGGTTAACCTTTGGAGATAATAGACCTGGCAGGGAAGCAAGCCAAGTGCGGAAGTGCTAAAAGGTGGTCATGACGGAGATACTTTATGTTGTTTGTGGAGTCGGAGGAAGAGCCGTTCAAGGCTGTTACAGATAAGTTGTTTTTCTTTGAGTTGTTAAAATGGCAAATAATCCTCACTGAGGCAATCATTGTTGATATGGAGGAACTTAAAACCTGTTTAAAGGAGAAAAAGAGACTTATATCTTCTGTGTTGGAACTGTCAGTTGACAAGTTGAACTTGCATCAAACTGTGTTGGAACTTTTGTTGCGAATCAGGATTTCCTTGTGTTCGTTCTTGAACTTTGAAGCAGAATCACAATTACATCTGGGGAAGGTTCATGCGCTCAGGTTATCAAGAGAGACTGTGGCCACATTTTTAATTCAATCATTATTGTTTTGAACTGCCATATGTTTCCTTGTGTATTTGTTAAATATATAAGTGAGGGACAGATATCCTTTGTTAGAGTGTTTGCTTTAGTTTATTTTAGGTAGGGAAATCCTCGCCAGGTTAGGGATACTGAGGCGTTCATCCAGCATTCTACTGTAATGAAATGGCATTTGTTGAGAAAGCTTCACAATGTGGTTTGCCTCACAATTCCGACCACTCACAGCTGTGATAAGTTGGTTCATGGGGTTGCTGGAGAGATAGCCTGTTTAAAGGATTGAGTGATGCCATTACATCAATTTTGGAAACATGAAGGTAGCTGTGTGCCAGAGTCCTCCAGCTGCTGGAACTGTGAAGCAACTCTGCACTATAAGTGGTGTGCTCCTGGTATGTGCATGTGGTGTTTGAGGGCTGTACCCACTGTATGACACATAGGTATGGAATGCCTGAGCATACTTATGTACACAGTACTAGAAGGCATTGAATATTTGGCAGAGGATTGTGACCTGCTCATGGTAGCCCATGGATCACTTGCACCCAGCATCACCAGTCAACTAGTATGAGCACTAGCTCAGATACAACACACATGCTAGAAAGTACTCCACACCGGACTCAACAAATAGTAACTGTTCAGAAACACTTTTGGGTCAGTCTATTCATGCAGTTTATTCATGTGTGGTGTGGTTGCATCAAGGGAGCACTATTCACAATACACTATTGACAGCAGTCTCAGGGAAAATGTCACACTATGTGACACTGATCCATTGAGGTACTTGAGAGAAAAGAAGCAGATCTGACCTCATCTTTCCAGATTAGCTTGTAAAATGGTGAGCTGCCAGAAAACACGTGTTTTTAGTGATTTTTACCACAGCCGAAAATATTGTGTCTGAAATATGCACTTGACAACTTTTAAGAAGAGCAATATAAAGTATGTTCCCAACCGTTGTGCTCCATGGGTGACCAGGAATCAAAGCACGACAACCCTGATCCATGTATATGAGGAGGGAGATGATCATTATTGATTGAAATTGCTGATGGAAAGCAAGAAAACATATTTGAGTCTGAGAAATGTTTACACAGATCAACCAAACACACCACAAATACTTTTAGAATCTTATTTTTAAAAGCATGTATATATTAACCTCTGGTAATATGGCCTTATCTGTATAATAGAAAAGGTTTTCTAGAGCCAATACAATTTTTCAGGAAGTGTCTTTGAAGCAAAGCTGAGCAGAGCAATTTTTCTTTCAAGAAGAATCAACTTTTTTCAGATAGTGGCTTTTCTGTGCAAAAGAGCCAGAACAATTTATGAGAGAGCAGTTTTTCTGTGCAGGAGAACGATTACCTTTTTGTCAGTGCGGTTTCATTTCAAGGGATAGTCAACGCATTTTTAAGAGAGGTAATGATATAATACACAAGTGTAATTCCACAATAGTCAATGAAATTTCAGTCCTTACAGAAAAAAACAAGACACTCCTGTTTATCACTCCAGCCTGTCAATGTCACTTTGATCCCATGTTCATCAACATACAGCGACTTTATCCACTAACAATGGTATCAGATGCATATTGTGACAGGGGAGACTACCTGGCAGAACAAGAATCCTTGGATCCCCTGTTGAATGCCAAGGATGAACTTTAATAATGTTTTAAGGAACAGCTTCACTACAACACATGATCCATAGGCAATTTTCAAGGAGAATCATTTCTGCAATGGATGACCGTTAGCGATTTTTTCAAGGAGTGGCTTCACAACAAGGGATGTCCCTTAACAATGTATCATGAAACAGCTTTACTTCAAAAGATGAGCCCAGCTGGGACTAAAGAAAATGTCTCTGGATCCCTATAATATCCAAATAGACCAGCAATACCATATTTTTCTTCAGGCCCACAGAAAATAAGTTGTATGCTCTTCTCATTCAAGGTAGTCACAGAAATGTTTATGTCCCTCGGAAATAAGTAATTAACAAATGATTACTGTTAAAATGTGCAACAATAATAATGAAAACAATTATTACATTGTTCAAAAATGGGAGAAGTGATGTATAAGCTGTGATTTATTGTATTTAGTAATTTGGAGTCTTATTTGGTCCTCCTGCCATAGCACAGGTGTGGCTTGTGGACACTGCTGATCCAGTTGCGGCCATTTAGGAGCTTGTGGTGTTGGTTACTGCTGCTTCTGCTCCTGTCCTGAATTCTCCAGGCTTGGGGACTAAGAGAAAAGCACCCCCCAGAGAACTTACATGTTCTCTTCCTTCTGCTCCTGCTGCTCCCTTACACCCCGCCCCTGTCTCTGTATTGCCTTACCCCTCTGTATGTCTTTCTCTTGCTTGCTCTCTCTCTCTGTCATGTCCCAAAGGCAACAACAGTAAGTGTGTAATTCACTTTCACTTTCTCTTAGTAGGCCAAGTTGGTTCAACGCTGTTTGAATCAATACATTACTATGGTTTGAAATGGATTCATCTTATCTGAATCAAAATACATCTCTTGTTCAAAAAAGCTTACATCCCATTCGAAGGATAGTGACCTACAGGCTTGAAGTGGATCAAGCCGAAGTGAGGCACTTATGAGTCATACCAGACATTTACCAACCTGGCTAAATTCCATTCATGAGTCATCGCCGTTAGAGCCAACACTTTCTTTTTGCATCCTTCATTCTGAGGTTGGGGAGGAATTAAAACTGAACTGCAAATGTACACATTTTAAAGGCTAATCAATATGTCATGAATCAGATTTTGTATTGAACAATAACATCTCTATTTAATAAGAATTGGGAATCTAAAAGCCTGCACCATCTGCTGCAATTCTCACATGATTTGTGGCAACTTTTGTCATCTTATTTACATTTCCTCTCTTTAACTGAAACTGAAAATCTCCCCATGAATACTGCTTCTCCTTCGTTTCTCACAACCTCTCTCTTACCATTCCTACTACCCACAACAGCCTGGCAGGGTCAGTGGGACTGGTATAATGTTTCTATTGTAATTCATTGAAATGACATATTCTACTCCTTTTCCTTGTTTTTCTTTCTTTGAATACCACTTTCAAAACCATTTCCCTATTCCTTACTGGTTATCTATCATCCTCCTTTTCTCTTATCTTATTTTGTGGTGATCCTGACCCTTTCTATTATCACTTCTTCCATCAGCCTCTCTTTTGTCTTTGTTCTTGGTGATTTCAATCTTCAGCTACTCACTACTCATTCATCCTCTCATTTTCTTGCACTTCTTGATTCCTACCAAATTATCAAGTACTATTCCTCCCCTTCTCGTTCCTGTGGTTTCTCTCTCAACCTAGTTGTCTCTTCTATTCTTCCTATTTCTGATGTGGTTGCAACCCGTTTTGTTACTTCTGGTTATCTTCTACTTTCTTTTTCTACTTGTGCCTTAACCGCCACCACTTTTTCAACATTTGCTCTCCACAATCTCCAATATGTTGACACTTCTCTCTTCTCTCACCTAAGGATGCTGTCACACTTATAAACTCTGGTATTATTGCTATGCAAAGCAACAATACATAATCTCACTCTCTTACTGATCTTGCTTTATTTTCATCTCTACACTCATCTGCTGACTCTTCCTTTCTAATTGCAAAAATTAAATCTTTTCTCTGATCTCATTCTCTTCTATTCCAGCAACCCTCTACAACCTTTTTCAACTCGTCCATCGTGTTCTATCCATCTCCCTCCTCTGGTGCTTTGTTCTCTTACTCTCTCTCACCTATATACTTATCTTATTACTTTTCTAACTAGGTCACACAGATAGGCATATTTCGCCTTCCTTCAAACCACCCTCCTCCTACACACGCCACCCATGCCTATTCTTCCTTGACATCTTTCAAACATTTTCCTGAATATGATACTGCTTCCTACTCATTTTAAGCTCATTCTACTGCTTCCACTTCTTGACCTCCTACCTTCTCTGCATATTCCCTAACTCCATTGTTTCCTTCTGCCATATCTAACTTCCTAAATGAATGCACCTACAGCTCTTTTTCCTTTTCACTTTACACATGCTGTCATCATTCAAAATCTAAAAGGAACCTTCTCTTCATCCTTCTTTTTGTCCCATCTCTCTTCTTACATTCCTTTCTAAAATCCTGGAATGGGCTATCTTCTCCAAAAGCCTTCCTGTCTTGATCAGCATCCCCTTCCTCCACCACACCATTGAGATTTTCATCTTCTACATTTCACAGAAACTGCTCTTCTCAGCATTTCTAACTCATTGCTAACCGGTCACCACTCTAAACAATTTTAAATCCTTATTCTTCTTGATCACTCCACAGCATTTGACAATGTGGATCACATTACTCCACTACCCTCTTTTTGACATACTTTTCTGGTTCTTTATGCACTACTTTAAATCTTATTGGTCTAATTGTACCTTTTCAACCTCATTGACTTGATAACCTCCTTTTCTCTGTTATATGTTTTTTTTAGATTTGTTCTAGACCCACTTCTCTTTTCACTCTATACTCCCCCTCTCTCATCTATTATTTCTTCAGTTGGTGTATCTTTCCTCTTCTATGCTGATGACTCACAGATTGTTGTCTCCTTTTCATCTTTTTCAGGTTCTCACAATGCCACAATTTCTGCCTGCCTAATATATTCCAGGATGTATGCTCAGTTTCTCCACCTCAAAGCATCTCAAACTAACAACCTCTTCTTGTATGCTTCTTCCTTACCCCCACCAGTTCCTCCACCCTCATTCTCATGCCACAATTATGTTCTTCGAATATCCTCTACACAAAATGTAGGCATAATCGCTGGCTCCTCCCTAATACATTTCTAACATTTCTCATTCTTCTTGCCACCAAGTATTTCATATTAACAAGACTCAACCATTCCTCTCCTTTCAGCTACTAAGCTTATCATTCAGACTCATGTCATCTATCGCCTCAACTATATGCACTACTTGCTGCTCGTCCTGCTTATATTTGGACCCTCTTTTGTCTTTTTCCTTGTGCCTCTGGTTGTACATCGATTTCCTTGTCACTTCACTACCTTTTTTGGCTATCCTTTGAATCTTGAATACACTTTTATCTTCTATGTATTGTAAATGTTTATACAGACTTTCTCCCTTTATCCTCCTTCACTACTGAACCTCTATGTCTCCACTAGTTCTCTCCACTCTTATGGTCCAATTCTTCTTATTACCCTCAAACCACCTTGCATCCAATCCCACTTCCGATCATTCACACTCATAGCCCGCAAACACTGGAACGCTCCACACCTTCATACTCGATCTTCTTCTACTCTTTTGCTCTTTCACTCATCTCCTAAGAATTGTCTTTTTCTTCCTCTTCTTCAAAATGTGTACATTTATTTTGTTGAACAATGGCTATGTACCATTTTATAATGTACATTGCTTTGGCAAACACACTTTATAAATCAATAAATACAAATACAAAGCACATAATACCATTATACATATTATAGTAAACAGAGCATAAAAGAATATAGAAAACTCTATTAGAAGACATTTTAAAGATCTAAAAGTAGTCACTATCAGCTAAGTATACTATGAGGAATACACTCTTAAAAATGTAATCCAGTGAAGTGCGACATTTACATAATTACTAAAACATAGATATTTTTTTTTAAACACCCTCCAAATGGGTCCAGAAAAGCTATTTTCTAATGTGCAAACCATATTTACCTTGCATGTCAGGGGCAGATATAAATGTCATAAATGGCTTAGAATTACTTATCCCATACAAAGTTCTTAAATGCACCCTCTTGTATTGACTGTTTGTATCAACAATAGCCCAGCTTTATAGGTTCTAATGGCTATAATGTAAGGTGAGAACAGATAACTTAATAGTTATGTGGCCATTTATGGAGGATCAGCAATCCAAGCATAAACCGTACAACCACTCAGCACCTCATAGAGATGTATTATCGGTGTTTTTTGAATCACAGAAGGGTGCATGTGCACTGAAGGCACACACTGGAGCAAACACCATTGCTGGTGTCATCTGTCAGAGCAAAATATACTCTAAACATATTTACACAATCACGTGTCACCACACAAATGCGAACGCCACCTTCCTTACTAATCACTCCACATTGGTCACCTGGCCACTCTCTGAACTTCGGTCCAGGTCCTGGCTGTCCAGTTGCACCTCGCACTGCCTCTTGGCTCTCCCAGCACTTGTGGTCTGTATCTGTAACCCTACAGTCCACCTCTCTCTGCACTTACGAGACACCCGTTGGCTGCACTTGCTGATTAACTACACTGAGCCACTTGCTGCCTGCACTTTTGATTACCTGCACTTCTCCATTCCCCCCTTGCACTTCTTTCCTCCCCCTTCCCTGCGCTTGCGCAATCTGAATGACACAAGGGCTTGTATGATTGTTGATTTGCCCTCCCTCTGTTTACCTCTTCTTGTCTTGTCACGCCTAGTAACACTTGTGTACAGGCGCGTTTTGAATGCCATATCATATCGTAGCAATGCAAATCAATATTGCTTTTATCTGTTCATCTCCAAATATGTTTTCTAATAGGATTTCTAAAATAATAAACACAGTAAACACAGTAATGAAATTAAGAGATTTATATCAACATGAAATTGTAGAAATACACAACTCTTAAGAAAAAGATGTCTGAACAGTGAGCATTATGTACAATAAAAAAGGACATGCTTTATATATTATCCTTTCTATTACACACACATGCTGTTGTGAAAAGCAAAGTCCAATTGAAAACAATATTTTGTGTGTTTTTGGTTTTGCCTCTAAATCTGTTCACGTGATTTAATCTCCCACATGTCAGTCATGGTGGCATGCTCGATGGCATTTTGAAGCAAAATGTAACTGCTGTTATCCACAAAAGGGAAGGAAGAGAACATATGTTTATTCTTTGCAATGGAAACTATGACGGCAGGCTGTGATATTGTCTTCTAATTGTTTTTCTTCTTACCATAGCAAATTCTCCAACTGCATCGCACAGCATATTTAGTATTGTGGTTCTGCAAAAAACAATAACTTCAGTGGGTAAACTGTAATTTGTGGGTACATCACCACCACATAAGATCATTAAGAAGGAATGTCACTGAATGGTTACGGAACAACCTGTCGGGCTTTACAGTAAGACTGGCACATGCAATTCTGCAGACTTACTCTGTCAAAGACTATAACATACAAGCCTTTTCCCATGTAACTTCTCCTTGTCTCTGCCCCTTAACAAATCACACACATCCCTTGTAACTATGAACTAGCTTCGCAACTGTTCGTGTGTCAACCTCAAGCCAGTACAGGATTTGCTTTTGCATTTCAGGACTTGTACGGCAATATTTACAATGTAAAAAGTGCAAGTATTACTGTAATTTGCTGTATCTGTGGCTACAGCGAATACAGAAACTGGCGGCCAGGCTGGCTACATGCACCCCGTATGGAGCTCACATCACTCCGGTGCTGCGCTCATTCCATTGGCGGCTGGTTAGCCATCGGAGTCTTCCAGAGCCAGACCTATGCTCCTCCACCGCGCGGACCTCCTTGTTGTCCAAAGGTAAATTCCTAATCACCTTGCTTTTAGAAGAGCACTTAAGACCACCCTGTTCTAGCTTTCTTCTTTGTGGCTTGTTCCCAGCTGTGTAGTTCTCCCTCTTCAGTGCCATGACGACCATACGCTATACAAGTGAAGATAACATAACATAACACATTTTCTCTTTTTGTTAAAGGAAAGTAAAGTAAATAAAAGAACTCAATACCCACCTCTTCAAGGAACCTCGCCTCCTCAACACCTAGGCCTTCACATCACGCCTTGCGCGACCAGACTCACTAATTGCTGTCTGCTCCTCTCCTCCCTGCTGCCCTGTACAACTGTAGCTCTGCTCTGTGGCCATCTGTATCCTACCCCCTGCTGTATATCTGCTCTGTTGTTCCCTCTGAAAATCACTCTGTTATTCATCTGTACTGCTGTATACCTCTGTAAAGCGCTCTGTTGCTTCTTGAAGCTAGCTGTGCTCAATAAATACAATAATAACAATAATAAAATACACATACCTCAGCATAGTGAGAGGATGAAGATGAGAAGTGATATAGTAATTTGAAACTGACACATGCGCCTGATCTTGCCCAATGAATTATGATCAATCTTATTATTTCTTAATGTTTCAATTCTAAAATAAAAACAACTTGGTTGTATAGAACCGTATGAACTACAGAACAACAATCTTCTGTTAAAATATCACTTTATCATGTTCATCTTTTATACAGCCATATTCATCTGTTATACAGCCAACATGTGTTTTGACCTATTCTTTTTCAGGTCTTCCTCAGGGATGTTATACATATAATATAACACATAAACAAAATCATAATTCATTTAGATAACAATATTGTCATAAAATGTGTGGTTTATACGAACCAAAACGCCAAATAGCCAACAAATCACAAAGAGTGATGGGAAGAAAAAATGCAATATAACATAAAATAATAATGTATGAAATAAATTGACATTACAGTATGTCCCAATTCACCATCATGATTATTATGTTTAATTAGCAATTTCATCATCTTGCAGTTAATCACACCAATCTAGTATCCACTCATAACATAAAAGATAGTCTTTTGAAAACACTTATACTTGTGAATTCTTTCATGCTCCTAACAATCTTATCACATATTAGTGATGTCTGTAAGGCTATCTAACCCTTGGAAAGGCTTAAATAACTGATCAAAAATGTTCAGTGCTGTACCTAGTTCCACCACCTGATGGCAATAGGGTGTTGCATGTAAACATTCCAGCCAACACCTGTCCTCTACGCTGCACCATTAGTGATGAACAAAATCAATGAACTGTGCCTTAAACAAATCCTTTAACAAATGTATAATGCGAACGCATGGACCCATGACCTTTAGAGTGCAGACAAACCTACAACAGAGAACATAACAAAGAAGATAGACACACTCCCAATAATATACAGAATAGCGAGAGTCAGGGGGCCAAAAGATCCGTAACCTAGGCAAACAGCAAAGTCTTCAGCTTCTTTTTAAAGACAGCTGTTGACTCAATGGTCCAACAGCAAGTCATTTCAAGCCCTAGGGGCAATAGCATAGAAAGCTCCCATCGAGGCCTTCTCAGTTCTGCACCTTGGGATCATCAAACGATCCTGTGTATTAGACCTAAGTGTTCTTTCATGACTAATGTTTGAGAGAATGGATTGTAGGTACACAGGCATCTTACCCTGTCTACACTTTTGTGTGATTACTAAAACCTGGAACAGAATTCTAGATTCCACCAGAAGCCAATGCAATGTACGCCTTGCCATAGAGACATGATCTCTACGAGAGGGACCCATTACAACCCTCAAAGCACCATTTTGAACAAACTGCAGTCTCTTGCAAATAGTTTTGTTGATGCCAACCAGGAGGCTCGAGCAGTAACCCATCTTGGCTGTCACTATTGCCCTTCCTATAGTCTCTGCGTTAGTCTGAGAAATAAGGGGTCTGAGATGAGCCAAGAGCTTAATGTTATAGGCACAAGATGAAACAACACTCCCCACATGAGACTTCATGCTGGGGTGTTGATCCAATGTGACCCCCAACGTTTTGCCTTTCTTAAGCAGGCTGATTTTAACAGATCCTAGGTGGAAGTATTTGTATGCTGCACCCAGTTTCCATATCATGTCAGGTGATCCAACCACCAACAGCTATGTTGTTTCTTTATTCAGGGCTAGTTTATTTCGTACCATCCAGGTCTCAATTAGTAGATAATTTGTATTAATCAGAGCTTCATCCAAATCATGATTGCCCGAGAGGGGAATGATACACTGCGTATCATCCGCATAATTTGTGAAGATCACCTCTTCATGTGCTAACATGCAAAAAAGGCACTGTAAAAAGATTGTACAAACAGGGTGAAGTACAAGAGCCCTGAGGCACCCCAAAATTAACAACTGTAGGAGCAGCTTTAGCTTCCTGAGCAAATACCCTACTTTCTCGATTGTTGAGAAAAGAAACGATCCATTGTGTTGCTCTAGAAGAGAAATTAGCAACCTCCCCCAACTCGGTGGCCAGAATGTGATGGTCCACCAGGTCGAAGGTGGCTGACGAATCCAGACACATTAACAGAGAGGCTTCATTGTTATCCATGCGTTTCAGTAGCCTGGATTTAAGTTTGAGAAACACTGCCTCTGTGCCAAAACCAACCCTAAAGCCAGACTGAAAATCATTCGAAATAGGATAATCTTTCAGATGTAATACTATTTGTCTGTAAACCACCTGATCCATAGTTTTCAGAAGAAATGGGGTGTTCGCAATTGGCCTAAAATTATTAGGAATGGCAATGGGTAATCCAGGCTTTTTCTGTATGGGAGTGACCCATGGCTTTTTGAAGTCTTTAGGGGGAAATCCTTTTTCCAGAGATGCATTAATAAACTTGCAGATTGCTGCTAGTAGAGTCGGATAGCAGGTTTTAATGATCATAAATGCTGAGATATAATTTTTACATTTGGTAGCCTTTAATTGGTTAATAATTAATTCTAGTACAGCCGTTGATATGGTACTAAAGTTAAAAAGAGGAATTGAAGGAAATTTCTCAAAGACCCAATATGGGTTCTGAGTATCAGCTCCAGCTATGTTAGCTTGTTTATTAACAATATCTAACTGAATGTTATCAAGCTTAGTTTGTATGGACTGCTGAATCCCCATGAACCAGGCCATATCCCTTACCACCAATCTTGGGTCTGTACAGTTCGTAGATTCTTGCTCTTACAACATTTTAAATAACTCCCTAGTGTCAGATTGGGCAATCCTTAATCCTTCTATTGAAGACATTCTTTTTTTCTTCAATAATAGCTGTTTTATAGGTATTGGCCGCAGCCTTATAAGATGTCAAAGCCGACATAGTCATTTTCAATTTCCATTCCTTAAAGAGTTTAAGAGTTACACTCTTTAGCTACTTAAGTTCCATGGTGAACAAAAAAGGATACACCATTTAGACACAGTGAAAAATGGTCTAAATGTGTCCATTGAGTGGAACCTGTTTTTCTAAAATGGAGGTTCAAAAAAGCTGTAAAAAATCCTGTCGATACTGTATAACAACGAAAAGATCAACATGAAATACTATCATGGGGGCCAATGCTAAAACGTTTCACATATGTTACCAGATTATGTGTGCTTTTATCACCAGCAACACCTAATAATTCTGAATGCCATTCAGAATATGGGTTTGAATGTCAAAATATTCCACAGATGTTCACCAGATTAAAAGTCTTTCGTGGATGTGATACCCAACAATGCCAAAAGCAAATGTTAAATAACAAGGCTTACTCAGAACAATTGCTTAGGATAATGTATATATTGTGATATGTAATCTGAAATGCTACTTTTAGAGGCACATCTAGAATAATGCCATCGAAAACCAGCAACACCTAATAATGCCAGGAACAATAGCTATGTTACGAGGCTCATTCAGAATATGGGTTCCAATGTCAAAATATTCCACAGATGTTCACCAGATTAAATGTCGTTCGTGTATGTGATACCCAACAATGCCAAATGCTAAATAACGAGGCTTACTTGGAACAATTGCTGAGGATAATGTATATATTGTGATTTGTAATCTGAAATGCTACTTTTCGAGGCACATCTAGAATAATGCCATCGTAAAGGTTTCTGATTTGAAATGCAATCGGCTCTTCTAAATACAATTATTGAAGAGACTCTTCACTTACACAGACACTGCCGTAGACAAGACAGATCAGAAGCCATTTAGTGGCTGGCACAGTCTACAGATCTGTTCCGTGCCCGTGTTACAGCTAGACATGCCCAAACCGAAACGGTGATCGCGCGAATGCGCACCTTATTTTTCGCGCTCGCAATCAAATGACGCGCACGTAATAAGGCTGCACGCGTGCGCGTAGCTGCAGACACTGCCAGATCCATGGCGAGCTGCAGCTACGGACACACAGGTAAGTACCAGACCCCTTTACACAGTGACAGCCCCTCTGCACGGCATTTCCCATTGCCCTACACGGTAATGCTCACCCCCGACCATAACAAAGAGTCCACGCACGGTGTAGATAGTTACACGCCAGGGGTGCTACGTTAGATCACAGCCAGATACCATTTTGGCTAGTCAATAGATACCAGCATGAATGCATGGGAGAAATACAGGTTTTGGGCTCACAGCACACCACCATGGCCAAATAGCACTGTTAATTGGCCAACACCATAGCCAGCACAGGTGCAATAAGCATGTATGTAAGTGTATCCACAACTTGTCAATGGCCATGACTCAATAGATGTTTATTATCTTTTTGTCAAACAGCCTCTTGAGCTGCAGACCAGATCCTAGACATACAGGAGCATATGATACACAGTGCACAGAAGGCACTGAGAGTGAAGGATCCGAACAAGACTCTTCACCTTCCTTTGACACTGAAAAGAAAAGGTTCAGGTATGACACTACCCAGCACATTTCGCAGGCACTACAGTTCCTACAAAGACACGCCCATGTTTTAACTTGTACCTCCTTACCTTTAGTTGTGCTAACGCTGTGATACATCGGTGACACCACCAAACCCACTACATTTGTCCTGAAGACGGCACCAGGTCCCAAGCCACCAACCCTGTGCCAGAAACACCATTTAGTGTCGACAAGACAGAAGTGTAGTCAAGTTGACCACGTTCTAAAGTCACCCAATTTACTAACCCACAATGCAAAGGATTGTATGCAAAGAATTAATGCATGAGATTGGTTTTTGAGATGTTCTAAACAATGCATAACCCATCTTGTCTCGGGTAATGAAAAGGTTTTGGAAGTTAGATATGTTATGCTATTTTTAAACTTATATGAATACAATACAGTGTGTTGTTGGTACCCTGAGTGTTCTCTGATGGACAGACCTCTTGCAGGGCTCTGTTAAAAAAGTGTGCTGAATCCATACCTGGCCAGTGTCAGACAGGTGGTGTAGCCTAAGTCCCCTTCATTCATATCTGTAGAGTTTTGGGCCAAAGCACCCACGCCATACACTCACCCGCTGCCTTCTACACACTAAATTCTGAAATTGCGACCGCTTGGGTGACTTTGCCTTACCTACCCCCATCTTTCTGCTGGATTTCAAGTCTGCACATATCCACCAGAGATGCTGAGTTTCTCCACGAGGTAGCTGGATGACTTGAGAGTGACTGCCTTGTGGAGGATGCAGCAAAACCTGAAGGTGATTTGTGTGTGCACTGAGAGACAGTGAAGGTTGATGAGGGCTCTGGTGATGTGGTTGTATGTGCACAGACCCTTGATGAGGCGTGTAGCTGCATGTGTGACACTTCTCCGGGGCACACAGGAGGAAGGGAGGAGGCATTTGAGGAGGGCATTTCCCCCATCAAGGTGGAATAGGACCAGTGCTTGAACAGTGGATCTAAAGCTGCCTGAAGGGAGGAAGGTCTTGACTTTCCACAGGACGGAGAGCTGATACCAAGCTGTCTGAGTTTTATTAGCTATGTGTGTCTTGAAGGAGAGGTGTTTGTCATTGTGGAACCAGAGGGACTTGGCACAGAAGTTGAGCTCGGGTGTGAAGCCCTCAGGATGCATGCTTGATAGCCAGGTCTGTACGTCTGTTTGTTCTGTGTTGTTGTTGAGGAGTAAGAATTCAGTCTTGGATGGGTTGAGCTTCAAGTATGCACTGGACATCCAAGAATGTATTAGCAAGAGTCAGGTTTTGAAGCTGTGGATGTCCTGATGGAGTTGATCTTGAGGTATAGCTGTGTGTAGGTGTATCAGTGGATGTGGATGTTGTGTGTGGCTAGGAGGGCTCCCATCAGCTCCATGTATAGATTGAAGATCACTAGGAGAGGAAGGAACCATGCGGGACTCCACAGTTGACTGATAGCATTGTCTATCTAGAGGAGTCCATCAGAACAAACTTCTGGTGATTGACGAGGTGGAAGTTGAAACAGCGTAGGACAAGTTCTCTAATCCCCATGCGCTGATGTAGGGTGTCTGTGAGCACCTTATGGTCTACTGTGTTGAAAGCAGCTGACAGGTGGCAAAGAACAAGCCGGCAAGGGTGGCTGTCACCAAGGATGTTGAGGACGTAGTCAACCACCTGTATGGTTGCTGTCTCTGTGCTCCATCTGGCCCTGAACCCGGATTTGTAGGTTTGTAGGAGATATTTGGAGTTGATATTGTGCAGTAGCACCTGGAGCATTCTAAGTGCCAGATGGGATTTCCAATAAATGATCTCAGGCCCAAATAACCTGAAATACTCATAGAATATGGTAAAACACTACTTTATTATCAGCTCAATAAAGTAGGGAAACCTGGTGAACAAACAGATTGTATCTCACACACTCTCAAATCATTTCAATGACACAAAAGGCTTTATACCTTAATGTACATCATCTATGATGTCATCCTATGTGGCAAACAATGAAAACCTATTGAACGGAGGGATTGGTTAAGGGAATATATATACCTATAACTTATTTAGGTGTTAGTAACATCAATGGCTGCCCCTTATCGAGTACACATGCCTTGAACTACCTCCAACTGCGTATGATACAGATAAAGCAGAATAACAGCAGCAGATTGGCTTCTGCAACAATGTATAATCCATCATTACATAGGCCCTTCATGATTGGATGGCATTCTCTCAAGCAAAAGAAAATAACACATATGCACACCTAGTAGTTTGTATGTGTCTAAAGTCGATTTAGGGATAATAGTGAGGTGCAGAGGAGTGTAAAGCAACCCTGCCACTAGGTTGCATTAGTCAGAAAACAAAGAGAAACAGTGTCCACAAGCTGTGGAACACTTGCGTCCCCTGCACACTCTAGGATTTGTCAAACGACAAACAGTAGTTAGACTCAAATTACTATAGGCTCTTGCCTGTGTTTTCAAAGGTCAGTTATGGCAAGTGGACCCACCACTTGTACCATTTGTACTAGGGTAATTAACATAATTAAATTGTATTCACAAAATTGCATGTTCACAAATATACACATTCAATTTCAAAAATCAAGACAAACAACAAAATATTCAAATTTCTGACAAATAGTTCATATTGTCTATTGCATATGTTTGTACATTTGATATCACACATATTTGACAAAGAGCTCTACGTGTTTCGGGAATTATTTTCCCTTTTTCAGGAGCAATAACTTATCTAATGTTCATAATTTGTATGCTTTCTTCTAATTCATTCAGCACAATCTACATGGTGAAAAGGTAAGAAAAAAGGTCTGTATTAACTAAGGTCCTTGCATTCTTAAGGTTATAATCCATAATTCACATACGTTACACTATGGTGCCCTACCTCTCATGGGTGCCCCTTGGTGACCCCAGACTTGGGTATTGGAGGAAAGTGATTAGATGGCTGGAGACAGCGCACAACTCGTGGCGGAGTGGCCTGAGGGATGAAGATAAAGTATGTGTTGATTTGAAGGCGGGTATTTTAGATACGGGTGAAGTATTACTACTTTCATGACTCTAAGGACCTACCTGCTGGTGGGCTGCATGGGTTCAGGATATTCTGTGTTTTATTCTTGGACTGTTGCCCTTAGGACACACAATGTCATATTGAGGGTTGTAGCCTAATCTGTTTTGTCCTCAAGATCTACACAATTAAAAAATTAAAAAATGTGCCCAATGTGACATTCTGAGTTACATGTATATTCAGAATATTCTATTTATCCTGAGTCTATTAACTTGGCTGCTTACCTTAAGAGGAAAGCTGTCTCCAAGTTGCAAAGGGAGATAATGTTCTGCTTGTGTGGGTCATTTTAGCTCTCAATTTCAATTGTGAATATGGCTGTCTCTAGTAGTTGATATCGGGTTGTTTGAATAGTGGAAGTAAATAAGAATAAATGAGCATGGCAAGTTGAATGCATGCCGTATTGTACAGCATTCTTTCTTTTGGGTGCAATTCACTATTTTTGCTTACCTCCTGATTCAAGGACTTCCTCCGTGTGCGAGTTAGGAAATGATGGCGGCCTAGGCATGCCGATTGTACTAAATAATGTGAAGACATGGTCAGTCACGAGTGCTGAAGAACGGTGATAATATTAATCCATGTTGTTTATAAGGCAGCAAGTGGTTAAAGGGATGCTATTGACTTAGGGGCACCCATGTTCACAGTCTAGTTTATGGGCATATGGTTACCCATGTCCACAGTGATTATAGATATTTTTTTCTTGTAGTGCCAATTGTAACAATGTCTCTACACACAGGACTAGAATATCTGTCTGCAGTGTCATACATTTCAATTTATGTTGTGGGTGTTTCTACCTCTATTTCCTCGATAGTATGTGACACCATACTATGTGATATAATGTTAAGAAATTCTGGGAGTCATACTGCACCCATATTGTGCCAAATTCTTAAATCATCATGCACTGGGTGTTAATTGGTGTGTCTGTGTCAATCGTTCACTGCTAATCCCATTTCTTATTCTACCAGAATAGAGTGGTCAGAATGGAAATCCTCCCATTCATTGTTCTGTCAAAATAGAAATAGTCCTATGGGTTATTTAAGCAAATGCTTGTTTGTTGGATATATTATTGGTTCTCTAAAGAATCAATTAACCCAAAATGAGAGTTGCCTTGTGGTGATTAAGGGAACCCCTATGGCATCATGTTAGTATGGGTCAAAACATTTTATGGATATCGGGTTGATAGGAAGGCTGCTAGTTGGAACTACTCATTCATTCCATATGGACTCATACTGTCCAGTTTATCAATCCAGTAATGTTCTCTTTGCTCCAACCTCCTGGCCTGGTCTCCTCCTCTGGGTGCCCTCTGTACTACTGCAAGTATCATGAATCTCAATTGTGCGTTGTGTGTCTCTTTTCCGTAAAGTGTCTGGACACTGAAGAATGAATGTTGTTCATCCTGATGTGCCGTTTGTGTTTGTTACACCTTTCTTTCATCTTTCGAGCAGTTTCACCCACATAATATATTCCACAGGGACAGCTTAATGCGTAGATGACTGACTTTGTGTTGCAAGTGGCAAAATGTCTTAGTTTAATTTTTGTGCCTGTCTGTGGGTGTCTGACATAATCTCCTTTGGTTATATTGTTGCAATAGCTGCAATGTCACTAGCAAAAGTGCCCTGTTTCTTAGTTTGTAACGTCATCTGCTTCTGGTCTTTGCTGTGTTCTGCCTTAACTAGTTGATCTCTTAATTTTTGCCCCTTTTGTAGGCAAAGAGCAGTTGTTCTGGGAATAGTTTTTGTAGTTGGGGATCCAATTGTATTATTCTTCAGTTTTTCTTATTCAGCTGTGTGATTTGATGGTTTTAGCCTGAATACTTGAGGATGTAAAGAAAGAGAATCTCCTTGTTCTTGTTCACGGGTAAGAACCCATAGTAATTTGATTCTAATTAATGTTTGTCGTTTGACAAAAACTTGAGTGCAGGGGACACAAGTGTTCCACAGCCCATGGACACTGTTTCTCTTTGTTGGTTGGCATTCTCTCCCAACCTTGGACATTCAGCTTGTTAGCAGCACATAAGCAAAATGAAACCAGGTGGGGGAACAACATCAGACAACTGCCCACTTGACCAATTAGCCTACTATCTCTCATCAGTTAGGCCCTAAGCCAAGGCTTCCTCTTTGTAGTTGACCTTGATGACTGTTTTCTTCCTCAGAGTTTTAAAGGGTGTGAAGGTACATCACTGTAGTTGACCTAGCTGATGTTTCTCTTCTTGGAACTTTAAAGGGAGTGAAGGTACATTGCTATCTTCGTCTGGAGCTTTATGAATCAGCCTTGTTCCTGTTCTCACACCACATGTGAAGAGACCACGATTTTGTCCATTCTGATGTTCCATTTAGAGCTATTTAATTCTATTGGTTGCTCCGTCTTGCATATGCTTTCTGCATCTTGTATTGTTCAATACTTGGCACTTGGAAATGTTCACTCCTTTGCGTAATCTAAGAGAAATATGTCATGCATATGTAGCTTATCCTCTTCTACTACTTGTGTGCCTTTCAGTTGCTTCTTGCTGCAGCATCCTTGATCCTGAGCCAAGCAAATATTCTTTGTTCTTGCAGAGAGCTGTATTCTGGTGCCTGTCAGCTCTGCAGCCTTGTTCTCTCTCCTTCAGGCGTCTCACTTACTATTTATACAGAGTTGACCTCCATTTCCTCATCATGGCTGCTTTACCTGTGTTATATTGTCTACTACAGGATTTATATATCTCATCTACCTTTCATTTCTGCGTATATACATCTACTGTGTCTTTTCTTATCTTCCTAGTGTCTATGATTTCTTCATATTCGCACAAATGTTCACTTTGTTACCGCAGTCACATCTTCATTCTTTAAGTATTTGCATATCGTTTCAGTGCATCCTGAAGTACGATAGTCAACTGTATTCACTTCCATCCTTACCTGTTTCTTCGTGTGCCGTTGAACAGGTTTGGGAAGCCCCTGACATAAAATATGATAGAATAATGCTACAGTTTTATGCCACGGTTCCCTCGTCTCAAGACACCAACATTCTTGAATCTCCTGAATAAAAGCAACAGCATCTTCGTCCTCACCCATTTTGCTTGTCATAATCACACCCATGTCTGATGTGTCAGAATATTTGACTCTAAGCGCCCTCCATATGTATGCTCCACAATTATTAATTTGCTCTCCATCATGTGTCGTATTTTGTGCTGTCACATTCACATATCCTGCTTGTCTGCAAATGTCATTAGCTCTCTCCCCTAAAATAGCTGCTTGTGGGCCTTTTATATCACCCACTGCTAACGTCATTCCCACTGTCAATCTTTTTAACTCATAAATCCATTTTCCCGCACCTGCAGTTAAGGGTATTCCCCCAAAATATGTTAGAAAAAGCAGAATGTGCAATTACTGTGTTTCAGCTTGTGAAAAGAAACGGAGGCCCATAAATTTGAACATGGGGAGCAGGGGTTACGATGCTGTACCCTGCTCCCCCTGTTCACCATTATGGGCTTCGGATTTGCAAGGGTGTCCCTGCTTCTATACCATTGAAAGCGGGGGACAAAAAAGAAAAAAAAGGAAAAGGGACCCTGCAGCATCAGTTACGACACATGAGGAGTGGTAGGGTCATAAAGGGGTGTGGGATGGCAGAAAGTGATCTACATGATTACTGCACAACAGGATTTTTCAATTTGATCTTTTTAAATTTGATCTTTTTAAATTTGCATTTTCCCAATGTGCAGCGATCACATAGATCAAACTGGGTAATTTACATTTCAAATGATCTCTGTCCATTTGTGACCACAGTATATATTGTGGTCGTCCTCTGCCTTTCTCTAATAACAGGAATTGTGTAAATCCTGGTCTACAATCGTACCCACATTCACTTATTGTCTTCCAGGTGGGACTAGTTTTACCCGTTCGTCTTTGTCCTGGCAATTAGCTTAATCTACTTGCATAAGGTGGCGATATTTCCCCTGCGCTGTGCGGCCATGCTTGTGTTAATTCAGAATATGGTTTCAGTTCTGGTGTTTTTTCTTTTGTGTCTTCTAAATCTGACCACTTTACCCCTCTTTCTACATTTCAATCTTTTGAAAAACTGTGTTTGCCTTCTCTTCACGCTCTTTCATTTTGTTCCCTATTTTCGCCTGACATCATTAGACGCCAGTTTGTATGGCTATTATCCCTTTCCTCTTCATCAAGGTCTCGTCTGCTTAGGGACAGCATTTTAGGCTCACCATCATTATTTCATCCAATCTCCCAATCTTCCTCCTGTTTCTTTCGCTGGAGATATTTTGACGCTCTATTTGGTCTTCTCACCATCTTTCTCACTTATTTGCCCATTTAAATCCCCAAACCTTTTCCCTATGTCTTATGCCTCATGCTCATTTGTCCATGTCTGTATTCTCGGTATCCCTTACAGCTCCCTCCAGGGCTGTTGTGACCCTCTCTCTTCTTCCCACCGTTCTCGTGCTTCGATTGGTATATACATATGTTAACGATGTGATCTATTTGTCATACCTTTGTTCCCTACTGCTTCTCATTTCTTCTTCACTTCTTCTCATCTTCCTTTTCTCTTCTTCTTCCCACTTTCTTTGCAACCTATATTCTTTCAATCTCTGTGTTTCTATTTCTTCACGTTCCTTCTCCTCTATTCTCTGTTTCTCTTGTTCTACTCTTCATATTTCCTTTATTCTTTGTTTCACTCTCTCTCTCTTTTTCCTTCTCCTCTTTGTAAGCCCTTTCTGGTTCCTTTTCCTTCTTTTCCTGTTGCTCTCTTTCTTCTCTTTCACTAAAATCGCTAATACCCTTTCTGTCTAATTTGAGTAATATCTGTCCTCCCATCCACTTGTTCTGTACTATTGTCACTTTATTAGCTTTATCCTTCTCTCCTTTTTGTCTCTTATTTTCCTCTTCTATCTCTATCTGTCTCTCCCTTCTTTCATCACGCTCTTTATGTTCATCACGTGCTGACATATGTTTATGTTCCTTAATCTTGCTCTGTTCTATATTCTCCTCACTACTATAAGCGGGCACTGGGCATGTCGGATTAACATACGCTGCAGCTTTTAACATTAAGCGAGCGGTGGGTATGTCGGATTAACATACACCCAGCTTTTAACTCTTTTAGGGTATAAAATCCCTGCTTGTCCTCAGTTGTACTATCATAAATAAGGATCAGGCGGGTCTTCTTCCTCACTCTGATACATTTTCCATAGTTCTAAAATGGCTAACCTTTTCTGTAACTTCTTACTTGTATATGCAGCATGTAAGTGTGTTGCAATACTGTTCTTGATAGCAAAACTTCTTGAAGCCAAGACATGAACATTTTGTCAGCCGTGCCTTTTACCCATTGTACATGGTATTTTCTAATCTTGGGCGTGTATCTCAGTGATGTTTCGCACAAGTGTAGTAGGGAAGTGGACTCCATTATGAAAAGTCATTTTTAACTGTCAATACTTACAGGCTCTGATTCATGGAATTATTTGCGTGTAAAACATGCCATTCTGCTTGCAAATCCCCATTCATCAAACAGGGATTTGCGGGCAGAATGGCACGCAAATCCCCATTTTACGTGCAAATAATTCCATGAATCAGGACCACAGTTGTTTTTATTACTTTAATTAATTATACTACAACAATACATTTGGGCTAGCACCATCAATCGCTGCCCATTAACCCAGAATATCCACCAAACAGTTTCCAAGCCTACACAATAATATGTTCTTTGCTTCTTCTTTTATGATTCTACCAATTCTTACTAGCATACATTTAATATTGACAATCTAAGAATTGTATTTTATTTTATTTTTTCTCAACTGCTACTTTCCTATGATTGGCGTGAATCGCTTGTCTTTTAGGGTCTGATATCTAGTCATATTATTTACTATAATTCAATGGTTTTGGCCTACAACCTATATTATCAAAATCTAATACAAAACACTTCAACTTTTTACACTAATATTTTTCACAACCTCAAATAAATGCGCACAACAATTTCTATGATTGTCTTCTTTACTTTCTCTAGTAAAAGTATCTCATATCTATTTACTCCATTTTGGGGTATGCTGCGCATCCCTCCTTGGCCTAGCTGCAGGAATCCCTTGATAAATACTATGTTCTGGAGTTTGATGTGGTCCCTTCTTTTCTCCTTGAGAAAAGGAAATGAGGTATCTCTCCATCAAAACCTGTTTCGTTCCCCTATTATATACATACATATAAAATTATCCCTACCCTTTTATTTGCCACTTTCAATGTTTCTACTTATGTCTGTTGTTCAGTTTGAGCCTTTCGGTATCATCTCTTCCCCATTTGACCACATTGCCTTTGGTGAGCAGGGCGCTCACGGGAAACGGACAGGAATTTCTTCAAAGAGGCACCTGTCACTGTCTCGTCTTACACATGTTTTTCCCCCGCTCTCCACAGGGATCTCTGCTGTCCTCTGACTGATGGCGGAAGGCGTCAAGAATCTGAGGGTCTGGATCTGAACCATACGCACCACTGCCAAAATGTGCAGTAGCACCTGGAGCCTTCCAAGTGACAGATGGGATTACCAATAATTGATCTCGGCCCCAAATGACCGGACAGACTCAAGGAATATGGCAAAATACTTTATTATCAGCTCAATAACGTAGGGAAACCATAGTGAACTAACAAATTGTAGCTCACACACTCAAAAAGCATTTCAATTACACAAACGGTTTTATACCGCTGTGTAGATCAGCTATGATTTCATCCTATGTGGCAAACAGTAAAAACCTACTGAATGGAGAGATTGGTTAAGGGAACCTATATTCCTATTGCTTATTCAGGTGTTAGTAACATCATTGGCAGCCCCTTGTGAAGTAAGCACGCCTTGAACTACCTCTATCTGAGTATAATACAGATAATAGCAAAATAACATCAGCAGAAAGACTTCTGCAACAATGTATATTCCTTCACTACATAGGAACTCATGATTGGTTAGCATTCTCTCCCAACCTTGGACATTCGGCTTGTTAGCAGCAAGTAAGCAAAATGAAACTGAGGTGCGGGCAACAGCGTCATACAACTGCCCACTTGGCCAATTAGCCTACCATCTCTCATCAGTTGGGCCCTAAGCCAATGCTTCTTCTTTGTAGTTGACCTTGTTGACTGTTTTCTTCTTCAGAGTTTTAAAGGGTGCAAAGGTACATCATCTGGAACTTTATGAATAGGCCTTGTTTCCTGGTCTTGCACCACATGTGAGGAGACCACAATGCTGTCCATTCTGGCCTTTTATTTAGTGCTATTTAATTCAATTATATTGGGTGCTATTACTCATCTTGGCCTCTGCAGACTTGGTTGCAGCATCCTTGATCCTAAGCCAAGCAAATATTCTTTATGCCTGCATAGAGCTGTATTCCAGTGCATGTCAGTTCTGCAGCCTTGATCTCTCTACTTCAGGCTTCTTACTTGCTATTTGTACAGGAACGACATGCATTTTCTCACCATTGCTGCTTTACCCATGTTATATTTTCTTCTGTAGCAAGCTTTTTCATATCTCATCTACCTTGGGTTTTTTCATTTATACATCTGCTGCGCCTTTTCTCACTTAACTTCTTAGTGTATATGATTTCTTCCTATTTGTATATATGTTCACTTTGTTACCTCACTCACATTTTCATTCTTTAAGTATTTGCATATCGTTTCAGTGCGTCCTTGCGTCACAATGGTCAATCATCGCCTCTAATTCGAAGGGAAATGAATTGGGGGCAGCATTGAATGTGTCATGCTGTGTCATTGCTGATTGTAAGGTGCTCCTTTTGTATATATGTAACTGATGTACGTCTCTCACTCTCTTGCATCCCCCGAGGACTGTTAGACACACGTCGCGGGGCGTGGGACCATTTGGCCAACTGGGACTATTTTGTATTGCATTAAACCCTAGATTTTGGGACCAGAACCTTGTGTCTGGCGTATCCATTTGTGTGTGGTGATTGTGCCTTGTTTCCACATCCAAGGGTCCCTCAGGGGCCCCTTCAGAAGGTGCCTCGAAAAAGGGAGCTGTTGATGATTTTCAGGTAGGGAATGAGAGCTTTTGCAGGGAGGGTCTTGAGGATGGATGCCTGGAGGATGCCGTCTGTAAGCAACATATCAAGCTATGCATTGTGGTTATTAAGAAGAGAGCAGAGAGGAGTTTTAGGGTGCCTTCTTCAGAGGACTGTAAAGTTGTCTGTGACCGGTACTCAAAATATGTTAAGATAGCCATGATGTAAACAAATCAGACACAAACTAACAGGGAACAGAGGAACAGACCAGGAGATAAATAATCAGAGCCCCATCTGGCCTGGGTTACCTTCTGCTGTTTGGTTTACTCCATTACATGAAATAAAATCATTTCACCAATTTCTGTACCTTTCAAGCATACAAATGGAGCCTGGGTACAGGAGTTAAAACCATGTTACAATGTATTTAACTTCTCTGACTCCATGATATTGGATGTTCATGATACACTGGATACGTTTGCCCAGAACCCTCACATCCACGCTAAGAGCTCTTTTCCACATGGATCCCTCAACCATAAAAGAAATCAATGTGAGCATCTGCAGAAAGACTATGTTGCTAAAACAAATGCAAATAAAGCCCAGTAATATCTGTACTATTCTAAACTCTGACCAAAGCACCAAAGGAAGCTTTGACCAGCCATGTGTTGGAAGGGATTGTACACCTTTATTTGCAGATTTATAAATACCATGCATATTATGCATAGTACCAAAATGCTTGCATGTGTCAATCAATGACTACAAGCAGGTGGATAACTTGTAGATTATTCTGGGTTGTGCGTCTGAAAGAAGTACAGCCATAAGTGGGCTAGTTTGTCGAGATCCCAAGATGTGTCATGTTAATTGTGGAAAATAATTATCCAGTCCTGGGTTTTAGGTTCACATCATATTGCAGTTGGGTACAGGTAGTCCTGCATTTTTATCATTTGTACAGGACTACCAAATGACATGCTGTTGCTAAGACTTTTAGTGCATGATTTGAGAGCCCTGTCTTGGCAGATTCTTAAGAAGCAGAAGTGTGCATGAAGAACAAGTTACTTACCAACTGTTACGTTCTTAGGACTGGATGTTCCTCCCATGAATTCCTTATCTTTGATATTCCCATATCCAGCTTACTGCTCCAGAAACTTTTCAGTAGAGGGCGCTGTGCGTCAATTACTGTCAAGTCGATGTCCCTCAAAGGCCTCTGTTCCAATTTCAACGTCATTGCTGGTATAAATAGTCGTGCGCAGTGTCCGTTGCTCAGTTCTGTTTTGAAGAGTTAGGTATTGTGCAGGATGAGATGGTTACTACCCTTGAGGGAGTGCAGACTGCAACTACAAGGGAAGTTATGCTGTGGAGAAGGATTGGAGGGGCGATAAGGAATACGTGGGAGGAACATCCAGTCAAAGGAATGTTACAGTTGGTAAGTAACTTGTTCTTTGAATGGATTGTGTCCTCCCACGTATTCCTTATCTTTGATAGTGTCCCAAAGCAGTAATATGTGCAGGAGGAGGGAGTAAAAATGTGTATGTTTTAATTATGCACAGAGTGCAATTCAGCTTTCCCAAATTTGGTCTCCTGGCTAGTGGAGGAGTCTAGACTATAGAATCTAGTGAAGGTGTGTGCAGACGACCATGTGGCAGCTGCACAGATGTCTTTTAATGGAACTCCCCTCTGGAGAGCTGGCGAAGCTGCGATACCCCTGGTGGAATGAGCCCTCAGATGTTGAGGAGGGTCTTTCCTTGCCAGTTTATAGCATTCTAGAATAGCTAGAATTATCCATCTTGAAATTGTTTGTTTAGTGATGGCTAGGCCCAGTTTATGCCCTGCGTATCCCACAAACAATTGGTCTGTTTGCCTAGGTTTTCCTAGTCTGCTGATGTAGAGACTCAAGTCAAGTATGTGCAGCCTTTCTTCCTCTTTCCCCGGATGAGGAGGAGGGTAAAATTAAGGTAAGGTAATCTTTTGCGTAATATGATATTCTGACACAACCTTTGGGAGGAAATTTGGCTTCACCTGAAGAACAACTTTGTCTTTATGAAAGGCAGTGTGAGGGAGTTTGTGCGATAAAGCTTGTAACTCACTTACACGCTGTGCAGAAGCAACTGCCACTAGAAAAACAGTTTTGAAAGTGAGGAATATCAGCAGGCAGGAATGAAGGGGTTCAAAAGGAGTACCCATTAGACGTTTCAAGACTAAGTTAAGGTCCCACAGGGGGACTTGAAATGGAGTTCGGGGGTAAACATTGGTCAACCATTTTAAAAACTGAATAACCATGGGTATTGTAAAGTATGAGGGATCCTCAGCAGGGCGTTTAAAAATGGACAGCACTGCTAGGTAACCTTTGGCTGTGCCGATCTGGAGTCCTAAATTTGCAGCGTGTAAAAGGAAAGATAACACTGTTGGTGTATTACATGAAAAAGGGTCCACATTTTTATCTCTACACCAGCTGCAGAATTTGTTTCAATGACAACGGTATCTCATAGAGCTCCTCTTGGGGGAATTTCCCTGGAGCAGTACAGCTCACACTTCCTGTTGGCATTCATTGCAAAAAGATCCACTTAAGGGGTTCTCCAAAGGGAGAAGATCTCTTGAAGGACTTCCTGAGCTAGTTCCCACTTTTGGCATACTGTGCTCTGCCTGCTCAGAGCATCCGCTGTTGTATTAATCTCTCCGGCTAGGTGGACTGCCGACAGAGAGATTCCTTCTTGTATTGCCCAAAACTAGAGCTGCATTGCCTCTCTGCACAGTGGTAGTGACCTTACACCACCTCTTTTGTTGAGGAAGTACATGGCCACTGTGTTGTCCGTCATTATCAGGACATTCTTTCCCATACAGAGGGCAAAAAGGCCTTCAGCGCTAGCCTGATTGCCCTCAGCTCTAAAAGGTTGATGTGTAGTTTGAACTCCGATGGAGACCAATGACCGCTGATGGTCCAATCGTTGGTATGGGTTCCAGACCCCATGAGTTAGGCATCCGTCACTACTGTTATCTCTGTCATGGTTGCCAAAAGGGTTCTCCTTTCAAGATGTTTTCTTGAGAAGCCCACCATTGAAGATCCAGAGCAACTGTGTTCGGTATTTGAAGGAGATCTGACATTTTCCCAGAGGATTGTGACCACTGGGTCCTGAGAGCCCACTGGAGGGATCTCATTCTCAGACGCTCATTCTCAGATGGGCCTGAGGCACCAAAAAGATGCAGGAGGCCATCAGGCCGAGCAACCTCAGAAAATCGAAGGCTGGAAGATTGGGCATTTTGGTACTTTGTCACCATCTGTAAAATGTCTTGAGCCCTCATCTCTGGTGGCGAGGCTTTTCCCAGGGATATGTCCAGGATTGCTCCAATAAACTGGATTTTCTGAGATGGTATCATATGGGACTTCTTGAAGTTGAGGTAGGAGCCCAGGCTGTGGAGGGAGAGGCAAACAATATTTAGATGATTACGAGATTGCTGAGGTGAACTTGCTCTGATTAACCAATCCTCCAGGTAGGGGTAGATGTGAATCCCCCTCTCCTGAGACTTGCTGCCACAACTGCCATTAACTTGGTGAAGACCTTCGGGCGGAGGTTAGCCCAAATGGCAGAACCCAAAACTGATAGTGCGAGCTGCCAATGGTGAACCCCAGGTACTTTCTCTGCTTCAAATGTATTGGCAAGTGAAAGTAAGTATCCTGAAGGTCCAGAGATACCACCCAATCCTGGAGTTGGAGGGCCGAAGGATCTGAGAAAGTGTAACCATCTTGAACTTGTCTTTCCTTAGGAACTTGTTCAATTCTCGCAAGTCAAAGATGGGTCTCATTCCTCCGTCCTTTTTCAGAATTAGAAAATATGTGGAGTACCAATCCTTGTTCCTCTCCGCCACAGGTACCGGTTGTATAGCACCTTTCTCTAGCATGTCCAACATTTTCTGCATAAGGACCGGGTCTGGAAACATCAAAGAATTGTTCGCCGGTGGATGACTCTGAGGTGTGGGTAGGAAAGGCAGGCAGTAACCTTGGGCAACTGTTTCCAATGCCCAAGCATTTGAAGTAATAGCATGCCATTCTGTCAGATGTTGCGTTAAGCTGGCTCCTACTGATGTCTTGTGATGTAAGACCTCAGAGGGGTTTTGGGGAGGCTGAAACAGATGCTGAGGGTAAAACAGCACCTGCAGATGCAGACTTAGTACCATTGCCCAGTCCACCACAGGTGAATCGTTTCTGGCCCCTTTGAGCTGTCTGTCCTCTACCTTTTCCAAATACAGAGTAATAGCGAAAGGACCTACCCCTCCAAGGCGTACCTGTGGGGTGGTTTGGAGTTTGTCTAATTGCAGCTCCAAGGGATTTGGCCGCTGCTTTGGAAGTTCCAACTTCTCCATACTGTCATCAGCTTTTTTACCAAATAGATGGGTGCCATCAAAGGGCATAATCAGAAGTCTGGATTGCACATCAGGAGCAAATCCAGATTTCCGCAACCACACAAATCTGCGGATTGTGGTACTAGCAGCCATGGCTCTGCTGATGCTTTCAACAGATTCGAGACTGGTTTGGAGGGATTCACACATTGCATTCTTCCCGTCTTTGATAATATTCAAGAAACCGTCTCTTTCCTCCCCTTTTGGGAGATTATCAGCCACCATTGAAGCACACTCCCAAAGGGTGTGGCTGAATCTTGCCAGCATGCATGTGGCGTTTGCAGACTTTAACGCCATGCTTCATGCCGAGAAAACATTTGTGGCCATGGTGTCCACCTTTTTACCGTCACAATGCTGCGGGATTGCGGGATATGCAATTTGTCTTCCTGACAATGTTGCAGCTTGAACAACCAAGCTTTCAGGGGTTGGATGTTTAGACAAGTATGGTGGGTCTGCAGATGAAGCTCTATATTTTTCAGACAACGTTTTACTGACTGCTGGAATGACTTCTGGCATTTCCCAATTGCTGGACACATTTTTCTGCAAAGCTTTGTGAAAAAGATCTATAGGATCCTCTTGTGGTCCTATGTCAAGTATGTCTGTGAGGTCATCTTCCGCGTATATGGGTGCAGGTCACACCCACCCCATATATTTTATGACTCTGTTCATGAGAGACCTATAATTACTCTCAGCATGTTCCCCTGGATCAGGCTTGCTAAAAGCTATCACAGGGGAGGTATCTATTCCACTTGCTTCCTGCAAAGAATCTTGTAAATCTTTCAACCTCACTTCTTCAGAAATTATATATGGAAGGTAGGTTCTAACTCTTTCTAGACCAAAAGGTCTTTATAGATCTGAATCCTCACCTTCCTCGTAAATTGAGGATAGAACTTTGAAATAATCAGAACGTGGTAGTGGCGTGTAGCTCTTTTGCAAAGAGGGAGGAGCTATAGAAGTCATTACAGGAGGGGCTTAACTGGTCACAGTTGATACAGAAGTCATAGGCCTCAACAGATTAGTAACTGGCCTTGATGACGTTGATGGAATTGACAACAGCTTTGATGTCTTTGACGAAAGCGGTGAGGATGTCGAAGTGATTGACGTCGACAGGGTTGACATACCAGGTGCAAAAGATTTCCCTTTCATCAGAGGTGCCAAAGGCGTTGATGACGTAGATATCGGCGTTGATGTGTAGGTCAATATGTGAGTCGACAGTGCCGACGTCTTGTGCGTCGAAGAGGCTTTAGCTCTAGTCGAGGTCCTTGACGCTCTCAAGGAGTATGTTTGGTCGAGGTCGAGGACTTGTGGCTTTTATCTCTACCAGGTTTTTTTTCTGGGGTATCGCCTCTAGGTGTCTCCGAAGGGGGCAAGGCTGCGTCCTCGAACACCTTCATCATCTTTTTTCGAAATTCCTCCCACTGAGCCGGGGAGCTGTTTTTAGTAGGACATGTTACCTTCTCCGGTGAACCGGAGGATGATGTGGAAGGCAATCTGTGATGCCCTTTTTTAGTATGTCTTGAAGCAGATGAAAGATGTGATCCGGGACTTCGATCAAGAGTGTTTCTTTCGACAAGGATATGGTGGTCTCGACTTGTCCGAGGTCATTTTAGTAGGGGTATAAAAATAAATAAAATAGATTTAATAGACCTACCTCTCTCCAGCCTCTGTGCTCTCTTAAGGCTTTCGCCGTCATTGAAAGGCACTCCTCAAATTCCAAACAGGGATGCTCTGCCCCTAGGCACCATAGACAGATCCTGTGGGGATCTGTCAAGGACATCTTTGCCTTAGAATCTAGACATTTTTTAAAACCGGATCGGGGAGTGGATGGTTCCGACGAAGAGGACATCTCGACTCGAGATTTCGAAAGATTTTTGGACAGAAAATTGATCTTTTTCGTTCTCTTCACGAAACCGAGCACCACGTTCCCGAAGAGCATGAAGCGCGGAAAAATGGAACTGAGCAACAGGCGCTGTGTGCAACTATTTATACCAGTGATGATGTCGACATTGGGACGGAGGCCTTAGAGGGACATAGAATTGACAGTCATAGACGCGCAGCGCCCTCTACTGAAAAATTTTCAGAGAAGCAAGCTGGATATGGGAATATCAAAGATAAGGAATACGTGGGATGACACAATCCATTTGAAATCATGTTTTGTGAGACAAGTGGAATCGTTGTTTTTAGCCTTTCTAGCAAGCACACAAAATATCATGTTCCGCAGTTACTTTAGATGCAGTTCCCTTTTCTGGCCAGAATATAAAATATTGCTATGCTTGAATTTTGCCAAGGCCAACTGTTTCTTTTTATCTCACACAGTTGATTAAATGAATCCTGTTTAGTTGGGTAACACACAAAATTCATCATTTATGTTATGACGACACTGGTACTCAATTTGATGCAAGTAGTTATGTTCCTTTGCCTGTGACAATTCCTTCGGCTGAGGGTACATTTTTGAGCCACTCACATGGCAATAGATTCAAATCGATTCAAAGGCCAACTTGCCCCATAAAGCAATCTAATATTCTAAAACAACACATTGAATCACAAAGCAAACCCACGCTCCTTTCCATCTAGCACTTCAAGATGCATGCCCTTCTCAATCACTACCAATAGGCACCATTATTACTGAGTTTCTTTTCATGTGTGTCTCGAAAGTAAAGTTGTAAAACTCAGGCATTTTTTGTGGCTTAGAAAAGTTTAACTTTTTTGCTGATTGCACAACACTAATTCAAGAGCAGTGAAGCACTTTACAGAAGGAGGGTGCCGGCATTGCCATTTTATACAGCAGCACAGTACTGTTGATGGAGGAGAAGAGGGATTTTATCAACCAGTTAGGTATAGGCGAAAGAGCTACATTTTAACTGTTTGGCAGAATTGGGGGGAGGGGTGTGTAGGCATTTCAAGCCTCTGCCTAGATTGAGTTCCAGAATGTTCGGTGTGGCAGGAGATGCACAGCTTTAGCAGTTTTCTCTTCACAGACTAGTGTATTTATTTTATTTATTGGTCATTTAAATGACGCTTATACAAAAAGAAGAGTGTTTCAAAGTGCCACAAGGCAAAAGGAAAGGGAGCAAGGGAGCAAATAAACAATGGAAATGACAAAGAATAAATAAGAGAGCAAACAGTGGTCCTCCTAGGCCTTGTGACATTCAGAGCGTGCAAGTACAGAGAGAGAAGAGGAGGGGGCAGGGGTTTAAGTGCTACCTAGGGGGAAGTGCAGGAGGTGCCTTTTGAGGGGAAACAGGTAAGTGCATGGGCAGAGGCATCCCAAGCGAGATGAGGTCTAATGCCCATCAGCTAAGTGCACAGCTGAGACAGACGACCCGACAGGTAGGTGTGGGCCCAGAGTATCTAATTCTCCTTTCTAACCTGCCCTCTGACCTTTCTCTTTCCTGCCATTTGATGATCCTCCTTAGTGTGTAAATGTATCAGCGCCCCAATGCCTGCAGGCTTTCGGCAACTTACAAATAAATAAATAAATGGCAGTGTGGGGGGGGCTGGTGGTGATTGGGCAGAAGGCCAGGACGGTATTAGACTCTGGAGGGACCAGGCCCTCAATCTCAAAGGAAGTGGAGATTGTTAGCACGGGAGAAGGAGAGGGAAGGAGGAAGAGAAGAGAAAGGTCTTGAGTTGTTTGTGGAACTTGAGGTGATCTGATTCAAGACAGAGAGAGAGAGAGGGAGACTGTTCCAGAGGAGGGATCCAGAAGAAGAGCGAAATCTGTCCCCAGCTCTCTGCTTGGAGAAGCGTTTGACCAGCAGAACGTTAGAGCAGGAAGATCAAAGGGATCTAGAGGGAGAGTATTTAGTGAGAGAGAGTTGAAAATAGTGTGGTCCCATGCCTCAGAATCGCTGTGGATGATACAGAGGGCCTTGAATTTGATCCATGCAGCAAATGGGAGCTAGTGGAGAGATTTTAGGGCAGGAGAGATACAGTCCCTTGGCTTCAGGCCAAGGATACATTTTGCAGCCCTATTCAGGATTAGTTGAAGAGGGCGGAGTGAATAAAGAGTTAGGTTGAGAAAGAGGCTGTTGCATTAATCCAGCCTGGAGGGGAACGGAGCTCTTCACACATTGAGCTTCTGGGTGAAGGTGAGGGAAGGGAGAATGCCTCTAAGGACGTGAAGTTGAAAGTGGGCCTTCTTGGCAAGATCCAAGATGTGGGGAGTGAAGGAGAGAGAGGGATTGAAGATGACCCCAAGGTTTCTGGCTTCAGAGGAAGAAGGAGGAGATCCCATAGAGGGTGGCCAGAGTGCAGGAGGGAGATGGGGAACAGGTGTCCCAATAGGAAGAATCTCAGTCTTACTGGCATTAAGACAGAAATCATTATAGGTGCCGAGAGGGTAGCTAGCTTAGACTCCAACCTTTTTAATGTTTGGCAAAGTGAGGTGTGAGAGCCTCCAAAGGTATGGACTTTAGCCTCCAAGGTTATTGGTGTTCCATTTAACACTGCTTTGTAAGTGACAGATGTATATTTGATTATGATCCTGGTAAGGAGGGGAGCCAGTGAAGCGTATGTCGGGTTGGAGAGATACAGTCACATTTATGGGCACATATAATTAGGCAGGCTAAATCCTGGTAGGCTGCATTGAGGGGAAAGAACTGTGATCCTGTAAACCCATTAACGAGGGCATTTCCCCCATCACTGCATGAGATCACGAGGGGTGGCACCACCATGGTTAAGTTATATTGTGGAATTAAGGGTTAGGATGTTGCATAGTCTGGAGATCTGTAGACACATGTTTTGCATCTTTTAGGCAATATGCTTTTGTAAGAAAAGGTTACTGTTATCTATGAATCACAGGGATTTGGCTAATTTTGACAGCAGGGAGATGAATCTTTCCAGGCACATGTCATCAGATCATTGTTGCACAAGTTGTTGTTATGAGGCGGGACTGATGAGCACAAATTCGGTGTTGCTGGGGATCAGTTTGAGGTAAGTGTTTGGCATCGCTGTTTGGATAGTAAAAAGGCATTCAGAGAGGAACGACCTTTGAGTACAGCTGAGTGTCAACAGCGCACTGATGGATGGCTATATTGATATCACTCAGTTACAAGGGTTTGTGTATAGTTGAAATGATTAGGGAGACCATGAAACATGGGAGAGCCCAAAATTGAGTGTTAAGGGCTGGGCCGGTGAGTTATTAAATGAGGTTGGCTGAGAGGAAGTAGGGGCCGTTTGCATGCATTTTGGGGGGTAGTGACAAGGTTCACCAAGGCTGCTTTTGGCGGTTTGATCTCTAGAGAGGATGGTAATGGGTTGTTGTGAGATGGGACATATCATGATATCTACCTGGTGTATATCAGAATGCATAACTGACACATGGCCCTTTCCAGGCCCTAACAGAACCAAACAGGAATTGCCCGTTTTTGGGTTGGCAGGGGCAGAGATACCCTGTGATCTAAATGTTAAGAAAGAAAAGGAAGGGGCAGGGCTAAGTAGTTTGGTGGGGTTGGGTCACATGGATCTACAGCCATTATCATCCAAACTGAAAAAGAAAAGAGGCTGGAGGGCTGCTTAAGAAGGCAAACAAATAGAGTGGCAAAAATAAGAAGACACCTGGAGGTTAGCTGTGGTTGAAAGGCGGAGATGGCTTATATCATGTGACCTAGAGCCACTTGCACCAGCTCTCTAGCTGCAAAATAAAGGATGGAAGGCTGATTAAGTAGAGGAAAATGAGCAGCAAACAAGGTGGCACCAAATGATTGGTAGTGATTGAATGGTGAGTGTGGCATAGTTCAGATGATCCAGTTCCAATTGCACCAGCTCACCAACTGCTCTGCTCTTCCCACTGCTCATTTTCCACACAAGATGAAGTTCTAGATACTACAAATGGGCTCTCAATATACCAACCTTCAGACAAACCTCATAATCTGAGACCAATACACTGGTGATTTGATGTAACGATATGTAAAATAATATAACATAAACTGAGGCAAACGCACATGAATTGCTCCAGTACCTGGAAAGAAAACATTGACATTTGCTCTGTTGAAAAGCATTTTCTTTTCATTGTTCCTTCTGTACACATGCCATCATAGAATAAACCTGCACTGGGCAACACTGTCTATCACCAGTGCAATTTATGGAATCTGGTCTCTGATGTTCAACCGAGTTGCATCTTAAAGGTGTTAAGTAGCAGTCAAGCAGTAGAAGGTCTGTCACCCAACACACTTTCCACGTAGAGTACAGTTGCTAATGTCCTTCCCAACATTATTCTCTGCTCTGGCCATCCACACACCAAGCTTCATAACCCACAATTGCAAAAGCCACCAACAGACTTTAGAAGAACCATGATCAGAATGTGTCAGTATGGCATAAAAAACTAGAGTGATCCAATGTAAGTAATCAAGATGAGATGATGAATGAGAGAGGTCTAACTGTTAGTGATCAGTGTTTTGCACAAAAGATTTTTGACAAAAAAGTATGGTTAAGAAATAACTTAATAGTATGTTCCTGTGTCGTGTTTTCGTGTGTGTGTGTGTGTGTGTGTGTGTGTTTGTGTGATTTAGCTTCTGGCAGTCCTGCATGTTTAAGACAGCGCCACTGTGCACCCTGCGCCCTGGGACATGCATTCTGATTTGTAGCATTATAAGTTTGGGTCTGCATGTCCTGACCTGATAATGAATGTTCTGTGTTGGTCACAAAGGGAATGGGGATCCTTGGCAGCTGTGCTGAAATGGACCTTCATTTACCATAATATCTCTGGATGTAAACCTTATGCGAGCCTCCGAAATGTGGGTTTTACATGGGAACGCTTTAAAAAGACAGGGACAGAATGCTTTTGGCAATCTTTGTCATTGTTGAAGCCAAGCACTTCCCAGAGGAAAGGATCCTTCAAGAGCGGCACTGGTCCCACCACATCTTCCAGCCTAAAATATCTTGGGATGAGACTGTCTATGAACACCCAGGCGAAGGTAATTATGCATACAAAATCCTCCAGGAGGATCAAGACTCTGTTTCTGGGAAAATGTAGCAGACTCATGAAATGAATTAATGTTGGTTTTGAAGGAATCTTGGATTTCCCTAGGCGTTTTAAAGGAAGAAATAATAACGGGTTGGAAATATTTATGTGAGCTAAGATCCTCACTGATCCTAGTGCTGTCTATTTATATTTGAGACTGAGTGTTGCCAGATGCACATGCAATGGATTCTAAGCCATTGTTTTCCAGTAATGCTGTGTAAATATTTTGTCATTTCAGAAACTTAATAGGAAATGATGGTAATTGTATTACATAAAACACAATATGAATAATATTGTGGAGAATACAACACTGTGATCCACATAAAAGGTTTATTTTAGAAAGAGTCTGAACGTCTGAGCGGAAACATTTGTTTAAGACAGCACAATTAATCTTGTTTTCATTTTACAAATTTTCACATGGGCTGCAACAACTATCTCTCACTGAACCAATATTTTTGGTTTGGTGTAGACATTGTATATGCTAGCTGTTCACCATTTTCCAGCTATTGCCAACATATGTGCATGTATTAACATTGTTTCTCAGGTATGTTATGTTATTGTCATTTGTAGCATGCATTGTCATCGAAGGCTGATCACACATTTATGGGAACAGGAGGGTTTTCAGGAGACGCCTGAACAGAATATGGTTCTCTGTTGCCCTGAGGGTTGGGGGAAGATCATTTGATAACTTAGCCATGGCGAACGAGAAAGATTGTCCGCCCTCCCATGACAGCCGGAACTTAAGAATCCCCAGCAAGTTAGTATTGCTGGAGCAAAGCAGGCATTCTGGAATGTAGTGAAGAAACTTATCCCTGAGATATTGAGCTCCTTGACCGTAGAAGGCCCGGCGAACCAGGCAGAGATTTAAACTTATTCATTTGGTTAACTGGCAGCCAATGCAGTGCCCGAAGAACGGGGCTAATATGTGCACCATAAGGAGCGTTTGTTGCCAACCATGCTCCAAGGTTCTGCAATAGCTGCAGATGATGTAAAACTCCCAATGGTTAGGCCATATAGAGAGCATTACAACAATCAATGCAGCTGGGAATAATAGAAGACACCACCAGCGGGCGCTAAGGAAGCAGAAGGAAAGGGAGTATCTTTTGAAGTACTTTGAGAAAGAAATGCCCCGCTTTACAAACTGCGCTAACCTGGGTAGCCATAGAAAGTGAAGAGGACTGAAGAACACAGAGATTCCTAACAGTTGTCACTGGGGTAGGAAGATCACCCAGTGTAGAAGGCCAGAATAATGAAGTCCATAGAACTGGACCAGAAGAATAACCAACCACCAAGACCTTGGTCTTCTCCCCGTTCAGTTACAAGCCAGTTCGCACTCATCCATTCCCTGGCCACCGAAAGACACTTGCACAGACCTGACGACACTTCAACCGATCCCTCATCCAAACAGACCCGGATCTGGGTGTCATCAGCGTATGAGTAACGACGCAGAGCCCTGAGAAACACCACAAGAGAGTGAGCGAGAAGAGGATAGAAAAGGTGATAAAAAAGAGATTGACTCCTATCCGTCAAGAAGGAGGTAAACCAGACCAGACATCCCCGGAGAGGCCGGCCGCTATAAGGCGGGAGAGCAGGTTGGAGTGGTCGAAGGTGTCGAATGCCGGTGATAGATCTAATATTATTAGGGCCCCCACTCCCTCTTGCTCAACTGGCAGTGTAAGATCGTCCACCACCGACACCAGAACACTTTACGTGCCCTGGCTGGGTCGAAATCCAGACTTGAAGGAGTCAAAGAAAAGTGAAGTTTCAAAAAAAGAAGAAAGAAGAGGGGACACCAAAGTCTCAAATAGTTTCATACAGAAAGGAACAAGTGAAATAGGATGATAGTCATCTAAGACAGCTGGATGCAAAGAGAGCTTTTTCAGAGGGGGAATCATGGTTGCATGTTTCAGTTCCACAGGAATGTGCCCCGCCTGACAAGAAAAATTAATAGCGCATAGGTTCCCAAGGTAGTATACCAGGCACAATGGTTTTCAAGATTGCTAAAGGTTTCGGGTCAGAGGGATCTGCAGATTTCAAACCAGAAACTGCTTGGAAAACATCATCCTCCAAATATTACAGGAAGGAGGCCCATGCTGGACCAGAAGAGTCACTTAGCAGGGAAATATACCTTCTTTATGTCTACCACTTTGGTAACCAAAAAGTCTGAAAGAGAGTCACTAAGAACCTGGGAGGGAGGAGCTTTAGGCAGTAAATGACTAGCAGAGGAGAAGGATTTAATGACAGAGAAAAGTTATTTTTAATGGTTCAGCGCCTGCTCAATTCTTTGGGTAGAATAAAATTTTGTTTGGTAATTAGTATGTCCTGATGATAATCCCTCATCAGTTTCCTATAGTTCTCTCTTTCTATGGGGTCATAGCGCCAACGTCCTTTCGCTCCGCCTGCTAAACTTGTGTACGTAGGATGCTTACATTTTCAGTAAAACAAGGGTTAGAATGTCACTTTGCGTGCATAAAGATTTGAGAGGAGCTACGTGATAAGCCACCTCATGAGTAATGAGTGAGAATGAGGACAGACTGATTTGGGAGAGACTTCTACATGTGTCCATGACTAGTGTTGACAAATGGTCAGGTTCAACATTCTGCCAAATACCTCTCAAAGACTTCATCAGAGGAGATTTGGGGGCAGCTATAGGCCCAAGTAGTGAAAAAGAAATGAGATAATGGTCTGACCAAATAACTGGATGGTTAGCTATGGCCAAGATGCTAACAGTAGCAGAACATATTTGATCAAGAATGCCACATTTAATATGGGTAGGCTCAGATATAAACTGACATAGTTCTAAATCCTCCATAGCATCACAGAATTGTGCTAGAGCTGCAAGCAGTGGAGTGTTGCACTTCATATTACAATCACCTAACACAACTAAGTTAGTATATTTGAGCTGTAGATCAGCCACCGGATCCAAGAAAGGAATCAGAAATGTGGGATAATTGCCAGGGGTCTCTATGCCATGAGGAAGTGCCAGACCACTGATGGTGATACAGCACAGCGTACCAATAGCGCTTCAATTTTCAGCTTGTGGTCAAGCGAAATAAGAGAGAATTGTAAACTGGATTTAAATATTGTAGCAATGCAGCCACCCACATGTTGTGAGTTTTGGTCACACCGAATAAGACTATATCCCACTGGGATAGCCTGAGACAGAGCAGGAGCAGAAGTCTCATTTAGCCAGGTCTCAGCAATGAAGCCCATATCAAAAGAGTCTGTAACCAGACGGGCCCAGGCAGGCTTAACTTTGGTGCAACTTTTGCGTGACAGGCTCTCTCCCGCTGAGCACGACCGCTGCGCTGTCTGACAGGTCTGCACATTTGAACAGTATGTGTACTACCAGAGCCAATCCATGTCCAGTGCCAGTAGGCGGTGAAAAGAGCATGTCTCGTGTGTCTTACGTGTGGAGAGAAATCAACAACAGATCTGTCCCTAAGTGTTGGTATTGAAATGATATTATGCCTCCTATCGCAGTATTTGAATGTGTATTGGCCTACGCCAAGTTGTCTAAAATATCGTGTAAATAGACTCCGCGGCAAGGTCTTGACCTTAACGAAAAATTGTGTAAGTCGCCATCTTGGATTTAGCCACCATTTTAGGTTCTCTTGTAAAGTAGAAGTCACCCTGAACATTAAAATGGAGGCCGAATAACATTCTGAGTGAGATTCTGGCCATTGTGATCTCCGCACACACGAATAATTAATATGCCTGCAGGCCACTTGTCGGGGTCGCGAACTGAGACCTTGTCCTATCACTGACCTATGTGTAAATGAACAACTGTATCAGCGGAACTTATCAAAATGCATACATTATAGGATTGACCTGGCAAGGAACCCTAGGCCTGGTCCCAAGAATGGTTAACCTGCGAGGGGGTTGGCCAAGGGCTGGACAAAGAATATAAAAACCAAAGTATTCCAATGTACGGTCTCTTTACTAATGCATCGAACCTTCGTTGAAGTTCGTTACGTTACTCTGAGAGCCAAATAGCTATCCGTTTGTCAATTGACTTTTGGTAACTGTTGTAGCTTTTAAATAAAGCACTTGTATGTCCTTTGTAACCTGTGTTGGTGTGTTTCTTTTGGGCTTCCCAGCCTCATATCAATTTTTATGTTTTCACAGTTGGCGCCCGAATAGGGACCCTCAAGATTGATGCCGGATCATTGAAGGTTGACGCACACTATCGAACCAGTATCGGACGGTGTGATTCTGCGGGCCCGACCGAACGAGACGCGATACCTCGGCAGCGCTGCACGATCCGATCCTTGGACGATAGTCGTGTGGTCTGACACGGCATCTTGACGAGGGTCCATTTTTGAGGCGGGCAGATTTGTCGAAACCACCAAACACAAGGTAAAATTCGTTATGTAAGTTCTTTGATAAACCGTACGGTCCTCCTTCGGTTTGGTCAGGTGCAGTCGTGACCCGGCTCTTAATTTAACCCTGACAATTTGAATTTGGCTTATTGTATCTGCAGACACAATTATTGACCAGGTAACACCAATTTTTTGTGAAATGCCTGGGAAATTGTCTAGCTGCTTTAGGGCTCTGTTCCGCAGCGATCGACAATCTTTGGAATTTAGCCGCCCGGCACCACAGGAGGGGTCGCCGGCATGTACTATGTACTGTAAGTATGGCATTGGTAGTATAGTATTTAATGATATTTGGCACAGACAGACCAGACATGCCTCCGAATTTCAGTGGCCAATCAATGGCAGTTTTGAGATCTCCCGTATTGAATATCTAGAATCGGTCTTACTAAAAAAGAAGGCTAGACCTGCAGCCTTTGATGTTTTACAGAATTGGAAAAAAGAAGCGTTACAGCAGCTTAAAAGTAGGGATAAACATGCACGCCTTCATAAAACAAATGCCGTAAAAGCGTTGTTATATGATAAAGAAAAACATTCAGAATCAGTCAAAAATATGGATAGGGCTTTTTCACTTGAAATCCAGAAAATTTACCCCTCTAAAGATTTTCATGTTTCCAAAGAATTTATTGAAAAATTGTTAAACGAACGCAGGCCTGGTGCCTCTGCGCCGCCTCCGTATGATCCTTTCTTGGGCGCTCTGCCCATTCCTGCTGTTGTTCCTACTGTTATTCCTGTTCCCCCTGTACAACCTATTGTTCCTAGTCCTCTAGTTGTTGTTCCTCCACCTATCACACCGCCCCTTCCTTCTGCGCCGATAGTTGCACCTTTATTAAATTTACCTGCACCTCTGCTCCCGAGTGGTCCCGCATTGACTGAAGTTGATCAAGGTGCAGGATCATAGATAGTCACTCGTAATACTGTTTATGCAGATAAGAAACTGGAATTGTTTGCATGGGCTAAGCACTGTATGGAGAAAGGTGATCAAATTAATGTTTTTTCCACATTATCTAATTTGAACAGTTTTCCCGAGAAAAATGTTTTTATCGAAGGCTTGTGGACTCATTTATGTGTGATGTGGGGTAGATTACAGAATTCGGATCTTCCACAAGGGGTGAGAGATCTAAATGCTTTGGCACTTTCGAGGGACACAGAGCAGAAAGTACATGGTCATGTTGAAAGATTGTTTGAGTATAAGAGGGACTTTGAGAAAGCACGAGATGAGGATGACGAAGACGACAGTATGTATGTACAGAAACGGTTCCTTCCGTGTCGTAGATCGGCACCTGAGGAAGTACGAATTTGTACCAAAGATGCGATTCGATGGATCTCGGATTCATCGTTTCCGCCAGATGAAGTATCTGACACGTATAGTCAGTATACAGTAGAAATGCAAAGAAAGGTAATTCAGGAAATGGTACAGTACCTGCAAGAAGAATGTGTAAGAAAGAATGTTAGTTGCCCCTTAGAATTGTTGGGGATTTGTAAAAGGGCTTTTTCGCCCGACACTTCTTCGGCTGCCTTAGCGCTCGACCTGGCTCTGTTGCTTAGTAAGCGGCCGGAGGTACCTATATCTCAGTTGCCTATGAGAGAGGCTCCTCCGACCTTTGTCCCAAAGGTTGAGCTTCCCGCCAACGCTGGGACTGGTGCACCCGCTGTAGATATCCCTGCACATTATGTATCACAATTCGTTCACGTCCCGTTTTCACGACAGGAAGTGAACACTATTAGACAATCAGTTCCCGATATCAGGAAAAACCCGACGGGGTTTTACAAAGAGATAGAGTCCGTCGTACAGTCCTCTGTGTTCACCTTAAGTGATATTGACTTGCTATTCCCTGTACTCCTACCCGTAGATGTATGGAAGCAGGTTCGGACAATAGACAATGTGCCAGGGTTGGGAGATACGTGGGCTAATATGATTAGGATTGATGGGGAGAGACCAGCAGGTGAGAAACCACCACAGGTAATACTTACTTTGCCTGATAGAATTGTCGCAAAATTCAAAACTATAATTCCAGAGAAAAGAATTATTTGGGACAAGCTTACGGCCTGTGTTCAAGGGAAAACTGAAGGCGCCACCGAATTCTTTAATAGATTCGAGCAGGTATTTTCCGACTTCAGTGGGCAGGATTTGGGTACAGAGTCTGAAAAAGGTTGTTTGTGGACAAATTTGTGCGTGGACTGTTGCCCGACATCCAGTCACAGATTATGTCCTCTGAGAGCGCTTGGCAGGCAAAATCTCAATCTGAGGTTTTGCACATGGCTCAGTATTATGAGAACCGTGTTAATAATGAGAAGGAGAACATAGAAAAGAGGAAAGGAGATTTGAAAACCAAAGTATTATTACAACAAATTGTTAGAAACCCCAGGGGAGGCACGACACAGACCAGAGGTCAGTATGTCCCAAAAGGAAATGCTCCTTTGGGTTCTGTGAATATTAATCAATGTGCTTATTGCCGCCAGGAAGGTCATTGGCGAGCACAGTGCCCCGTCCTTCGACAAAGGTCAAACAGTGCGTTTGGGAGTATGGGTAGACGACCCAGGGGCCGCCCTGGAGCAGGGGGCCCTGATAGAGGTCAGTTTTTGCAAGATCCTCAGCAACCTTTTTCACGGGAAAATCAGACCTCGAGTGTGGACTCGAGGAACATATTTGATCACCCTTCTGCTGCCTACCTTTCTGAAGAGCTTCCTTCCGACGATACTCTATTTCATTAGGACTGCCCGAAGCAGGGTTTGGAACCTTCACCTATTCCCGTTAATCAGAAAGGCCCCTACGTTGAATTATTAGTAGGGAATAGGAAACACCAGTTTTTGATAGACACTGGAGCACAGAAGTGCTCCATTGATCATTCTCGGGTTCCAAACATTCCACTGTCAGGGCAAACAAATGTTTCCGTAGGGTTTTCTGGTATACCAATTGTTTGTCCGGTTTCTTCACCGGTGTCTGTTTCTTTGGGTCCCTTCACGGACCATTGCCCTTTTCTTCTGACTTCGAACTGTGGAGAGAATTTGCTGGGGTTGAATTTGTTAAAGAAATTGAATGCAGAAATTCATTGTTCCTCTGATGGAGTACGGCTGACGGTTTCACCACAGCAACTTCCTAATTCTCAGTTTCTGATTCGACCTTTACCTCCTGAGTTTAACATTGTCCCGGAATGTTTATGGGCGGTTGACGACAATGATGTCGGGGTACTACAGATTGAGCCTGATAAGATATTTTTGAAACATGGAGTTAAACTACCACGCATTCCACAGTATAAAATATCAGTTGAGGGCGAGCATGCTTTAAAATGCTCTGATTTTGTGCATCGTGGGGTGATCGAGGAGATTACAGGTAGTTTGTGTAACAGTCCGATCTTGCCTGTATATAAGAAAGGCGACAATGCAATCCCATACCGGTTCATAATTGATCTTCGTGCTATTAACAGAGTTGTCGCCCCACAATTTCCAATTGTGCCTGATGTGACGATGATATTGACAATGATCCCTGCTACGGCTACGCACTTCAGCGTTGTGGATTTAAAAAACACTTTCTTTAGCATCCCTATACATAAGGAAAGTAGATATTTGTTTGCGTTCACCTTGGGGGGAAGCTCATTTACATTTACCAGGGCACCTCAAGGGTATACTGAAAGTCCAAGCATTTATAGTAGAGCTTTGAAAGAGCAGCTCGACACCCTTGAATTGCCACCTACTTGTACACTGCTTCAATATGTTGATGATTTGCTTTTGGCTGAAGATTCTGAAAGTGCTTGTAAAGAAGGCACTATACTGTTGCTTATTCATCTAGCCAAAAATGGTCATAAAGCTTTGCTCAAAAAATGTCAATATTGTTGTCAGGAGGTCGCCTATTTAGGGTACCTCCTGTCAAAGGAGGGGAGAAGATTGACACCTGAAAGAATAAAACACATTTCTGGCATGTCTGTTCCAAATACACAGAAGGAAGTCAGAGCCTTAATAGGTATGGCTTCTTACTGTAGGTTGTGGATCCCAAACTTTTCGCTAGTGATAAAACCGATGTTGGCTTTGACGAAGAAGGGCATTTCTCTGCCACTGCCATAGAAATCGGAACATCAACGATCATTTGAGCTTCTCAAAACCACGTTATGCTCTGCACCGGTTCTGGGTACTCCAAATTATGACAAGGCCTTTGTGTTGTTTGTGCATGAATGTGATGGATGTGCTTTGGCTGTGTTAACACAGGAACACGGAGGGAAGAATAGGCCGTGCGGCTACTACTCCTCCGCCCTTGATCCTGTCGCATGCGCTTTGCCAAGATGTTTGCGAGCTATCGCTGCTGCTGCCGCGTCTGTAAAACAGAGTGAGGGAATGGTCCTAGGCCATGATTTGATTTTGATGGTACCTCACTCTGTAGATATCCTATTGAACAAAACCCAAACGCAACACCTCACCTCTGCACGGTTAACAAGGTATGAACTAATTCTGTTTGCTCTGCACATTCAAATTAAGAGGTGTTGTGTTCTTAATCCGGCTGAACTCTTACCTTTCCCGCAAACACTGTTTGTGGTGGCGAAGAATTACATGACTGCCTGTATACCACTGAGCAAGAAACGAAGGGCAGGATAGATCTTATAGATACTCCTTTGGACAATGCAGAAGGGGAACTGTTTTGTGATGGCTCCTGCTTCAAACCCTCAGATGGTACATCTTCAGCTGCTTATGCAGTTACTACATTGAGTAAAGTTGTTGAAACTAAGAGAATTTCGCATAACTCCGCGCAGGCCGCAGAGATTATAGCATTGACTCGAGCTTGTGAACTCTCCGAAGGGCGTATAGTAAATATATACACCGATAGCCAGTACTCCTTTGGGTTGGCTCACAACTTTGGGAGGCTCTGGTCGGAAAGAGGGTTCCTGACCTCACATGGGACCAAGATTCAGCATGGCCCCTTGATAGTGCAATTGCTCTCGGCACTCTCACTCCCTAGGCAGTTAGCAATAATGAAGTCTGCAGCCCATCGTAAGGTCATAGATGATGTGGGAAAAGGGAACGCTTTTGCGGACCTGATAGCCAGGCAAACGGCCACAGACCTTAGCACGGACATGTATGCTTTGAGGGAAATAAAAGATGCTTATATAATGGATGAAGGTATTGGGTCTGTGCGAGATATTCAAACTGATGTCACAGCAGAAGAATCTAAAAGGTGGGCCGAAGGAATGGGGAAACTAGATGATGATGGGTGTTGGGTAGATACATCTGAAGGAAAATGGTTGCTCCCTGATTCATATGTATTGGCAATGGTTACGATGGCACACGGTCCTACACATGTGTGTGCCCAGCAGATCACGAAAATGTTAGGACAAGTTTGGGTGAATAACAGGATTCTGGAGACTGCAAAAAGACATGTTCGAAATTGCATGATCTGCTTACAGCACAATGTGGGTAAGGGGACAGTAACTCCAAGGGGAAGCTTTGGGCCCCCTTCTGTTCCCTTCGAGGTCATTCACTTTGATTTTATTGAGATGGAACGATGTAACAATCTGAAATATGTTCTTGTAATTATTTGTGCCTTCAGTAAATGGGTCGAGGCTTTCCCCGTTAAAGATGCTACCGCCATGACCACTGCAAATATTATGGTAAAAGGATTCTTTCCTCGATTTGGGCTCCCAAAGGTAATTTGGTCGGATAATGGTCCTCATTTTGTTGCAGCAGTAATTTTGCAGATATGCACGGCTTTACGTATTGAGAAACGATTTCACTCAGCTAGACATCCTCAAAGTGCTGGGTTGGTGGAAAGACATAATGGTATCTTAAAGAATAAGCTTGCAAAAACATGTGCCGATACCAAACTGAAATGGCCAGATGCCTTACCTATTGTATTATTGGCTATGCATACCACACCTCAAACTAAGACTGGGCTTTCTCCATTTGAGGTAGTGATGGGGAGACCTGCTAACATTTGGGGTCTCCCAAAACCTAAAGCCCTGAGGGAGGTGGAAAATGTATTGCTTGTAGACTACTGTAACCAGTTTACTAAAAACCTGTATTTCATTTATCACCAGGTGCACTCAGCTTTACCTGTACGGTTCACGGGCCCAGGACACGATATACAGCCTGGAAATTGGGTCCTAGAGAAGGCCTACGAAAGGTCTTCCTGTCTCGCTCCTCATTGGAAGGGACCCTACCAGGTGCTGTTGGTCACCCGGACAGCAGTGCGGGTGACGGGGAAGAAACACTGGATCCACGCGACGCATGTCAAGAAACTTCCTCACCCGACGCCACACGTTACAGAAGAAGCAGAACCCCTCGCTGATGCTACAGTCTCTGATCTTGGAGTAGCAAACAGCGCTGTGAGTGCGTCGGAGAATCTCTCTGAGCCCGTGGAGCTTGGGGAACAGTCCATTTCGTCTCCACACTCTCTTGAAAAATCACTTCCGGAAAACACTGTTTCAAGCTCTGCGACTTCCGTCGCCTCCGATACGTCGCGTCCCTCAGGAAGTGATGGCACCTTATTTTTGGACCAAACAATCTTGGGTACCACCAGGTACAACCTCCGATGAAGAAAATAGAACTATGGCACGGATTTTCCGTGCATTTGGAAAAAGGAAGTGATTGGAAGTTTTCTTTTGTATAAGAAAGTTTCTGGTGAACAAAAGGGATTCTGCCAGCTAGGGTTGGGAAGGACTAAGAAATCGCGCGACCGTAGCGTCGCCAGCAACGAACATTGGGGTCGTCGATTGAGGAACTACAATGCCTGCTACCTCCACTGCTGCTCCCCGCACTGGACTTGTGAATAAAGGGGTGACCAACTTGGACAATGAACAATGTGCCTGGGCCCCGAAAACGTACTGCTGTGTTTTGATAATGATAATTGTTATTTTTGTAATTACTGCTGTAGGACTTTGGTACTTTGAAGAAATCTATCCTCTAAAACCTCTACTACCGACCGAGATTGTACCAACTGCTTTGACTCCCTCTGTACACCTTCACACTCTGTCCCCTAGAGACTCCCAACATAGACAAAAGTATCATAATAACACTCTGATGATAGTAATGAATGCAACGCATGCCATTTTTAATAAGAGTAATTGTTGGATATTCACTCATTTACCGCAACATGGGAACAAGGGACTAGGATGGTATATTCACCCTTTACCTTTAACGACTGCTTGCTATGCCTCTCTTAGAGCACTATTCTTTGGCCGTTGGAATGATAGCATCTCAGGGAATTTTGATGGAACTAATTTGAATGATTTCAAGAAACGTGAATTAACTCCCCTGGGATGCTCGCTTTTTGCAAATAGAAGTAAACCTAATGTCGCTTCTATTAGGCCATCTGATAAACTGTCTCTTCCTTTTCAAACTTTAATTTCTTTTAAAATGGCTCTGATAGGCAATAAGGATGCCGTGCCTCCTTCCTACTCTATAAATCATAGCCCTGACTCTGTCCCCTTTTGTGTACAAAGAAATGGCACTTGGCCAATGGGAGATTTTGAAGGTTGTATGAACATTGTAAATTTGACTGGAGAAAACAGGCCTCTGTATGTAGGGGGGCCTGTATATTTTGTTTGTGGTAGTTTAGCATTTCCCAGGTTGCCCAAGGATTGGCAGGGAACCTATTATTTAGGAATCCTGTTACCCGAGGTATTTGTAGCTAGCACATTAGAGGTTTCTAAGGCTTGCCCACGGCGGGACAAGAACAGAGATACCCCTGGGCAAGTATTGGGAGATATAGCCAAAATCAGTTGTGCCCTTTTGGGGACAAATAACAAACTCTGAAAACATTAGGGGATTAGCAAGGGTACTGGAGAGAACGATCAACCAGACCACGGACATACTCTACAATATGACATTAGAACAAAAAGCAATAAGATTGGTAGCACTCCAAAATCGGATGGCATTAGATGTCATTTTGGCGGAACGAGGTGGAGTATGCAAATTGGTGGGGTCCGCTTGCTGTGTTTTCGTACCAGATTCCTTGCCGCCAATTTTTAAAGCAATGCAGAACTTGCATATTCTTAGTTCTTAAGTACATATCCCTGTAGGAGATTGGAATCTTAGCACCTGGTTCTGGGATTCTTTACGATCTTGGGGTTGGAAGGTGCTTTCTGTTATTCTAGTTATTTTGGGGATCCTGCTATTCCTTTGTTGCTGTTTTCAATGTCTTCCGAGTATATGTGGAATGCTAGGGGGATGTTGTGCCCAAGCAGTGAGCACAATAGGGCATAGAATATATGCCCTAGATACAGCATCCAAAGAGTTTGTGTTACGAGAAGTACTGATGAACGATCAATGGCTATAGATATTGCAGACAATGATTCGGGATGTATGGATGACAGCACATGGAGTTATTTGCAAAAGTATTAGAAATGATATTAGCACTTGGCATAGGCCAAAAGGAGGGTCTGTTGGAATTGAAATGATATTATGCCTCCTATCGCAGTATTTGAATGTGTATTGGCCTACGCCAAGTTGTCTAAAATATCGTGTAAATAGACTCTGCGGCAATGTCTTGACCTTAACGAAAAATTGTGTAAGTCGCCATCTTGGTCGCCATCTTGGATTTAGCCGCCTTTTTAGGTTCTCTTGTAAAGTAGAAGTCACCCTGAACATCCAAATGGAGGCCGAATAACATTCTGATTGAGATTCTGGCCATTGTGACCTCCGCACGCACGAATAATTAATATGCCTGCAGGCCACTTGTCGGGGTCGCGAACTGAGACCTTGTCCTATCACTGACCTATGTGTAAATGAACAACTGTATCAGCGGAACTGATCAAAATGCATACATTATAGGATTGACCTGGCAAGGAACCCTAGGCCTGGTCCCAAGAATGGTTAACCCGCAAGGGGGTTGGCCAAGGGCTGGACAAAGAATATAAAAACCCAAGTATTCCAATGTACGGTCTCTCTACTAATGCATCGAACCTTCGTTGAAGTTCGTTACGTTACTCTGAGAGCCCAATAGCTATCCGTTTGTCAATTGACTTTTGGTAACTGTTGTAGCTTTTAAATAAAGCACTTGTATGTCCTTTGTAACCTGTGTTGGTGTGTTTCTTTTGGGCTTCCCAGCCTCATATCAATTTTTATGTTTTCACATAAGTACACGCCTCAGTGTACCGTTGAGGACAGACACCCTCTGCCAGGGGCTGGCATACAAGGAAAATAGAGTTTGAAAAGCAGAAAGGAAAATTCAAATAATATAATAATAATGATCTAATCACTAGGAAGTAGCATGTGTGCAAGGATGTGGAGTCCAGTCACACGCCGCACCCCGGCTAATGGCCTGGTGCGTAAGAGGAACATAAAACGTTTGGAGCAAGTAATTTAAACAGAAGGATGAACGCTTTTAAAATAGTGCGGCAGCGCCATGCCTTTTCATCCTAGGTACTAAGTCATAGGACATATATTGCTGACACTCGCCACCCATTGTCATACAAAATCCAGGTACTCACACAATGACTATGCTTTTCATCAAAACTCCTGGCACTTCCTCAATTATGGAGGATTGTCATGAAGTTACCAGGTACTTAAACAACTGGACAGGTGTTCCAAAGCGAGTGTGACAAACTAAAAAACAACAGCCCTTCACAGCAGAATCGCAGCTCTATTATTTATACTTCATGGGCATACCATGCCTCGCTGGCATCCGGAGGGGCAAGCATTCCACAATGTTTCGCTCGTGTGCAAGTTCTTTTCCAACATACTTCATAGCATACAGAAGAGAAAACTGTTTGAAATGCTTTAATGAGTTCATTTGATGGTCTCATGCTTCTACACAACTGATGGCAATTGGGGGCGGTGCCATGAATCAGACAAAACATCAGCTCACTAGTAAATGCAATCGTTTTTGCTTTACTATCCTACTATAAGTATCCCCTCACCTGATTTATTTTCAGAATCTGAGAGTAGAATCAGCCATTTCAGTCGACAAGCAATACAATCCTAAACCACAGGAACAATTGGATCTCTTTAGGGGCATGTCTTCTTTGGATGGGAAGCAAAAGGTAAAATGTATCATACATGCTAATCACATCTGACCCAATCAGATGGTAATAAATGCATACTCAAACTATCTTCTTTTCCACCACATAGATGGATCCTACTCCAGTATGGCTTACCTTTCAGGATCACCAAGCTGATGATTGAGACAGCAGGGATTTCAGACCTTGCCTTAATCTGCATGCTGCTGACATTAAAACACCCTTATTGTGAAAGACAATGAATAAAGAGGTGATTATACAGAGATACATTGAAATAAGATAAAACATTATTAGGAGGTAACATGGTACAGAGGAGAGTTGGTATATACATCGACTGTTGCAGAACACAGTTCTAGGAGTGAGAAACAGCAGTCCTGGTCACCAAACAGTGAACTGCGTCCCAAAAAGTTTTCTTCTGCAGATCAGGGTGTGATTCCATATCCAACTGGAGACATTTCCAAATTGCTCCCTTCTGACAAATTAGCACACACTAATGATGTCTTTCTGACAGATGTGGTGCCTTTGGTTAACGCAACAAGTTGGGATAGTTTCCCCATGCTACGAATATCGAATAGCATGGAAATGAATGACTGGAGAGGGATGGCAGTATCCAGAATAGTCATTGGACGAAGAATGTACAGATGACAGAGCATTCAAATAAAGAACCATCAGTGCATATTTAGCAGGTCTAGCCCCCCCCCTATGTGTCCTGTAGATACCTGCAAGCGCAAATTCTGTTTTGCCTTACTGATTCCCTTCTTAAGGAATGCCAGCTATAGTTCCACCGCAGAGATATGAATACAGCAGTGCCTAAAATTGCCTACGTCAATGACAGTCCAAATCCTTCATGGAACTAAATGCTGCTAAACCTGATCCATATGTGACTAGTCCATGAGAATCTTCCACAGAGATCCCGAAAAGCTGCTTCAAACCTTGTCCCATTCAGTTTGCAATTACCACAAATTGTTTTCATGTGTGTGTCCTGAAATGCAGATCTCCTGCAGAAATCTGTTGCAATGTTAAAGCATAGTAAACCCAGGTAAGCAATAAAAAGCAGATCTCCATCTGCTATTCAATGTTGTCTTTAATGTTGATGATGGGAAATAAGTAGAGTACGCAAGTGAAAAATGGCTACAATGAACCATAAAAAAGAGCATAAAAAAATAAACAGATTGAACATAATGTTTGTGTGGCCATAATTTGCAATGTGCATGTTTATCATTATAGTGTTGTAAATAATTATAGACATATAACCCCACTTAATAGAATCCATCATCATGAGGGTGAGGCCTGACTGTAACAATTTAGGGTTCATGTTCGCTGAATTGGACGGGGGAGACTCAATGTTATGTTATAGTGATTTATACCACACACCGCTGCCATGTGCGTGGTCTCCAGGCACTCACATGGCTCTGTAAGAAAAGTATGTAAGGTTGGTTAGAGAGGGATTGAGGGATATGATAGAATTTTTGCCCATCTTTTGATGCACGCAGAAGCAGGAGGAACTGGCGTCTGTGTGTGTCAGCCTTCGGGCATGCTTTGTTATGTTCACTGGATTTGTTGTGTGCATAATGGTGGCATGCAGTGCCTGAGTTGTTTGCGGGTATTGGGTTTCTATTATGATTAGAGAAGGGTTTGCACTTCGTGAATTTTTTGGTGGGTTGTTTCACTAGCCCTATGGGCATGTGTACTATGTGAGAGGTGTGATGGTGTGGAGACGAGAAGGGAGGGTGGTTAGTTGGCGTCAGGTGATCTCTGAGTTTTGAGTAGTTTTATTGTCGGTTCTAACTTCTACATTGTCCTGTGTTTGCTTTGGTCCTGGTGTATGGTTTGCACAGTGGCACGTCTAGCCTAAATCTAGCCAAATGAATCAGTGCAATTCAAGTGTGGCTAGATTCAAAACCAGTGGATGGCAAATCAGTAACATTCTATTGTGACTAAATTCAGAAGCAGCAGATTTCAATTCTAGTGTGGCTGAATTCAGAAGCAGTGTTAACTAATTCAGTACAATTATAGAATGGATGCATTCAAAAGCAGCAAGTTGCAATTCTAGTGTGGCTAAATTAAAAAAAGCATGGGGTTGCAATTCTGGTGTGGCTAAATTCAAAAGCAGTGGGTTACAATACTTGGATGGCTACATTCAAAAGCAGTGTTAACTAACTCAGTACCATTCTAGTAGTTATAAATTAAAAAGCAGCAGGTTACAATTCAGTGTGGCTGAATTCCAAAGCAACGTTAACTAAGTCAGTGTAATTGTAGTGCTGTAAAATTCAGATGCGACAAGTTACAATTCCAGTGTGGTTAAACTCAAAAACAGCGGCTTGCAATTCCAGTGTGGCTAAATTCAAAGCAGCTAGTGTGGATACATTCAAATGCAACAGGCTTGCAAATCAAGTGTGGATGAATTAAAAAGCAACAGGTTATATTTCTAGTGTGGCTAAATTCAAAAGCAGAAGGGTACAATTCTAGTTTGACTGAATTCAGAAGCAGTGTTAACTAACTCAGTGTAATTGTAGGGTGGTAAAATTCAAAAGCAGCAAGTTACAATTCTAGTGGGGCTAGATTTAAATGCACGTGTTTATTCGATGTACTAATGATGATTTTTTTTTTTTTTTGCTGTTCCAATGTGTATTATTTTATGGCTATGCGTGTCTGAAATAAAAACCAATTGCTGATCATGAAGATGATGACTGCGCACCATAACAGGCACTGGTATACCAAAGTACAACACTAGGTTGTTGAGATGGAATCTTTAGGGATAGAAAAGGTAACTCACGGGGCACAGTCCATAAACCCTCGTCTGGGCTTAGAAACATGGTGAACCGGTAAGTGCTGCTGGCAGCTACGAAAATGGTGGCCATTGAGTAGAGCTCCCGGCACCCGCATTATATATCCTGCATTTATCTTCTTCTAGGGCACTGCCATCAATCCAAACTGGGAGGATCTGCACTTGGGACAACCTGAGGATCAGTTTTGTCTGGAATGCTGACTATATGCATTGCTGGTTGCCATGCTCCGATCTGTGGGGCTTCAGCCATGCCCAAGTGGGAGGAATGACTTTGTGATCGGCTGCTTCTACTGCCACAGTGCCAGGCCACCACATGAGATTGGATGGCTGCTGTGCCCCTGAGGTCCACTTGCGCACCTTGCATGACTTTGCATGCGGGGATGGGTCGCACAGATTCCCTAGAGTGAGGCTTGCAATGAGGCCTGCGGCGGACTTGTCCACATGTGTCAGGGGGCTCCTGGCAGATGGGCAGCCCTGGTGAGGCCCTGTGCGCCTATGGCAAAAGGACTGAACACAGTGGAGCACACCATGAGATTCTGAATGATCTTGAGAAGACCTAGTGTGGGATAATGGGGGCTCTGTGTCTCAATACAAATTGGCATGCAGCTTGATGGGGGAATGGGCCTAATGGAGATGTGAGGTGACCAGGGAATTCAACATTTGCAAAAAAAGAGCAGGCCTCTGATGCATGATGGCAAGTGAACCCTGACATCATCAGGCTGCTGCCCCCAATTGCAGGTTCGGTACTGTCGATCTGTGTAGAATATTCTGCCAGGAGAAATGCTTAACCTGCTTGGATTGATCTTGTTGGGGACCTTAAAGCCTTCAACATTTAAACTGACAGACATGACAGCCAAACCAACCTCATCCAAAAAAATGCTAAATTGGCTGACTTTGCTAGGAAAATGTCACATGACTCCTGCTCTGTGGAATCCAATGAATGTACTGAGAAGGCGACTTACGCGAGAATGCTCTTGTGGATCGGATCACAGCACCCCTTCATAACCTACAGGATGGCATACGAACCATTGGTGACAAGATAGATACTCTGGCTGCAAAAGTCGACTCTTCTAATGCCAACATTAAAATCAACTTTACACTAGGATCGCTAAGGCTGAACATAGAATCTCTACATCTGAGGATGCAATCCTGAAGCTGGAATCCTCAGTGAAAGGTTTTCAAGTTGAACTTAAAGCAACGCAGGCCAAAAATGATAATCTTGAAAATCATTGAAGACGCAACAATGTTTGCCTTCTTGGCCTTCCTGAGTCATTTAATAGTGTTCTGCTGGAACTTTGCAAGAAATATTCGTACATTTTCGGGCAATCCATTTTTCTCCTCTCATTTCCAGATCGAGCGCGGACACAGATATTTGGGCCCAAGACCAGCAGAGACCTGATCCTTAAAGCAGCAAGAAGCAAGGGAAATGGACCCACTGCACATTCAATCAGCCAACCTTCAGATTTTACTGGACGTTAAGCCCACGATACAAGAGCAACTAGGAAAACCTTCAATTATGCACAGAAATACCTGCATGAAAGACAAGTAGCATATGCAAAGTTGTTTTCTGCAAACCACAAGACCATCCGTGCTATCAAATCTCACTTTTTCACTTGCCCAGTGGATGTGATGGATTTGTTTACTACTACTATCAGTGCAAAACGGCTACACTCAAACCATGCTGAAAACCTAATGTGTGAATATGGCAGTGCTCACAGTAGCTGTTGTGTTAATACGGGTGTGGAAAACGGCCCCCTCTTAGCCATTTAGCAACCCTTCGTTTTACTTACATTTTCCTTTTCTATGTTTTTCGACAATGTTGGGTTTTTCCACTGATCAGTTGGGGTCTCTAGCAAGGGTGATGGGTGGAGTTGGGGGGCTAACATTTTAAATGGCCATTGTTACTCAGCATAAATGTCACACAAGTATTGCAAGGTTTTACTACAATGTGCTCCATGTTCGGTATGGGAATGCCCATTGTCTTTCTGTTTTAAATGGCATATATATACTGACAAAATATATACTGTTCAAGGTTAGTGTTGTCCACTGTTAGGTATATCACTTAGAATGTGTGAGGGTTAAACAATCCCATAATGACTCAAGGTGCTCTCATATCTCTGCCAATTCTGATATAATACTATTGCAGGAAACACCTCCTACTAGATACACACATGCAACAGTTACAAAAACATGTAGAGAGCAGGGCTAGTATGCTAGCTATCCATCTATTCTAGAAGTGTGTTAACCCTGATGCACGAAAGGGTAGATACTCAAATTATGTTGTAACTGATACAGAGGTTAGATTCGTCATAGTGGTGGGTCGCCTGTATGAGATAGATATGGTGATTGTGAATGATTACGATCCTAATGTGAATGACCCTGATTTCTTTCAGGGGTAAGGTCTTGGTGTATGTTGACCATGAAATATTGCTGGAAGGGGATTTTAACACTGCCATGCAGGTCCACATAGAAAGATCTTCACTAGGGGGATGTGGATATTCTAACACAAGGTGGGCTATCCGGAAAGCCTGTTCTACTTTATGTCAGGTGAACATTTGGCGTTCTCTGCATCCAACTTTAAGGGAATATACATTCAATGGTGCTCAACTCATATTCATGACTAGCCATGTGGTTAGGCTCTGTTGGCATATTAAATAGATCAGTTAGATGTAAGGTGTTAGGTAGATCCCTTTCTGACCATTCCCGGGTTTTCCTTGAAGCCAGATCACAACACAGGGCACCCGGACCGACCACCTGGAGATTGTTAACTTCTTCCTTATCAACTCATCATCTGTGGACAACTATAGTGTGATATGGGAGGCATATAAAGTGTACATCAGAGGGCTCTGTCCTAAAGAATTTTTGATCTTGAGGGTAGTACACAGGTAACTAAATGGCTGCAAAGTACTCTTAACATAACTGTACGATGAACACACTACTACTAACCAGCCTGCATTCCTTCTAGCCATCCATTGGTTTTATGCTGAATTCTGGCAGCTAGCAGACAGAGAGTTTAAAATGTGTGTGCATAAACCAATGGGAAGATGTAATGCAGAATCAGATAAGCCTGGGAAAAAGTTCAGACAGATATCATTTCCATGGTTGATTTTGATGGCACCTGCACATCACAAGTAGAAGCTAGTAATTTGGATTTTTTAGTTACACTCTTCAATATACTTCTCCAAACTTGATAAAACTAGCACTCAGTTAAGCGCATGTCTACATGATGTCACTGTTATATAGCTTAGTGAAGAGCAGCAAGCGCCATTGATTGCTCCCTTGAATGCAGAAGAAATCAAGGCAGAAATTGTGTATCTGTACTCTGAGAAAGTCCCTGGCCCGGACGGCCTGGCGGCTGAGTTTTACAAGGAATTTGCAGAAATACTGGAGTTTTTATTGATGTATGATGTGGCAATGCAGTTTAGTGAACTTCTCCCTCAACAAATGAAGTCAGGATAGTGGTGCATCCGATCACGTTCAATGTTGAACCATGATAACAAAATATTCAGCAGACATCTTCCTATCTTACTGAATATGATTATCGATGATTAAACAGGCTTTGTTCCTGGCCAGTCCACGTCACACAACTTGAGGAAGCTATTTAGTATCATGGGATTGGTGAACCCCAATAGACTTGCCATTGCCGCTTTTTTAGATGCTGAGAAGGCATTCAAATCCCTGGAATGGTTGTTTGTGATGGAGGTTCATTACCAGAATGGGGCTGGGGTCCTATATCCTATCACTGTTATCCCTATGATACACTAACCCCACTGTTTGGGTATTCACCAATGGTATAACGTCTGAGCATTTCTTGCTATCCAGAGGTGCACGCCAAGGCTGTCCCCTTTCCCCGATATTATTCACCCTAGCCATTGAGACCCTTGCTGCATTGCTCAGAGAATATCACGTAGAAAGGGGTCTTAGAATATTTGATCAGGACGTGGTACTGTTGCTATACGTGGACGACCTAGTAGTCTTTGTCAAATAACCAGAACAAAATGTTACACCAGACACTCAGGGTTATTCATTAACTGGGGAAATCAGAACTGTTTCTTCTGACTGCCCTGGTGCAACCTCGGGGATTCTGTGATCGCTTCAGATGGTCTCTGAAATTCAATGGATATTTAGGTATAAATCTAGCACATACTGCAGCCTAATTGTATTCCCTGAACTATGGCCCAATGTTGCAAGAAATGCAGTCTAAAGGCAAAAGATTGTCTGGGACGCCCATCTCGTTCATGGTTAATATATCGCAAATTAAGATGGTATTACTTCCTAAATGACTATATTTGTTTGCCAATATACCAATTTGCCCTTCCTCTTCTGTCTTTGGAACAGTACGATCAGCTTTGGCCGATTTTATCTGGGTTGGGAAAACACCACTAATTAAATGTGGGAGGGCTGAATGTACTGAACGTTGAGGTTTACGCATTGGTCGGTATGCTTCACCACACAATGTATTGGTCCCAATCGACTACGACACCCCAACGCATTAAACTGGAAAATATGGTTGCGCTATTTCAATCACTATTGACACATGTCATTATTCCTCAATGGACTTAGTAGTGAACACAAGTGAACACAAGGTGGGCATCTCTACAAATACATAATAGACATATATACACTCTTTACCCCTATTCACCTTTTGCCATCTTGGAGGAGAAGCTGGGACTTCCATCCACACTGGATAGAGGTATCATGAGCAAACTACATGGATGTAGATTCATACAATTTCGAAGTTATATTCAGGGATAGACACCTTATAACCATGGACAAGTTCCCTGACCAAATGACTCCTTTACTCCCTAACACACTTAAAGGGAGAGCTGGAATCCAGATACACATGTATACTAAATAGCCCAAGCGCACCCCTTTCATACAGCATCTCATGTCAGCTGTTAAAGCAACGAAAGACATCTCACTTTATAAAATAGCATTGTCTAACTCCTCTGATAGTGGTGTATGGGGTAAATCAAAATGGGAACTCGCACTAGGTGTCACAATAGAGGATATGAAATGGGAACAGATATGTTGGCAGTCACGGTATTTCTCCTTAAATTACATGCATCAGGCACTGCAATACCGTTTCTTGTATCAAACATATTACACTCCATCGAAGGTTCGAAAATGTGATTCCACTGCCTCAAGGGCATGCACAAAATGTAAACACATCGAGGCTGATTTTTTACATATGACATGGTCTTGCCCTAAAAAAGCTGAATTCTGGCATAGACTTACCAACAAGGTGCTGCTGTGATATTGAAGCTATGGGTTGCCATAAGATATGTCTCCTTGGTTCACCCCCTCTCTCAAAAGATTTGGGTACATTTATTGTGTTGGCACTACTTCTAGCTCGGTAAGTGCATTGCATTGAAATGGATGTAAAACAACTCACCATCGGTTGCCCTGTGGAAGCACAAACTGATTAAAGCAAATGAATGTGAGGAGGTTTACCGTGAGATGGGACACCTGCATGCTAGGCCTAGAAACATATGGTGTTATTTGAGATGTACTTAGAAAAAGAGGACATGACAGATGCAGATATTGCGAATTAACTATCACTGTGGCCTCTTGGATCGTGGAAAGATGGGTTGATAGGGCGAGTGTTAGGAGAGGGTTGCTATGCTGGGTATGCCTGTATGTTATCAGCATAACTAACGGGAAATGTTTGGTCTCACTGTATGGTATGCTTGAACTGGAGCACCTTTACTTTGCTACTGATAAATGTCATGTTTAACTTGGTCTAATGGCAATATGAATAAAGAAATGTTCAAAAAGAATAAACAGGTTGAACCACTCTCGTACATGAAAGAAAAGGGTTACAGTACAATTTGAAACCAAAGGATTTTCTCCCTGGCTTCAAGGTATTCACTGTGGAGGTCCGCTTTAATGTCCTCCCATTAGGAGGTTAAATGAAATGGCTGTGGTTGAACTTGGGGTAAAAGGGAGCTATAGAGGACATGACACATATGTGTGGATCGGCATCTAAGGTGCAAACAACACTATCAGCAGGATGGGTAACAAAAAACCCTAATGCAGACTTTACAAATTGTAGTATCCAAGCAAAAAGGAACCAAAATAAGATGGTGGCAATGCAAATCACTCAGGTTCATCAGGAAAAGCCATCATCTCCTTTTAATCGAGCGGCTGTATTATGTATCTTCCAATCTATTGTGCCACTGAGAGCAATCACATCAAATGATATAAGCTTAGTTGATCAATTAGAAGTAACAAACCAATACATTACCAATGTGTACTCTGAAGCCGAGGCACCTTTGGCATATACTATGGGATTCGAGACGGACTTATTGCGCCTGGGATATGCTGTTAAAAGAGTAGAGATTCCGCTGGTTAAACAACGGTATGAGAAATCATCACAGGGAGAGACATCCATCACCGTAACAGTGCAAGGAGGTGGCACTGCGGTCCCAGACAAGCCCACTCATAGTAATACGCTGAGTGGACAAAGTCTGGTGCCTCAATCCACTCAATCTAACTATGTGGAACGAAGTGGCAAGAAGGATGTTCTCCCTATTGTACCTATCAAAGTGAAGGCCGACCCTAAAAATATTCCTGAAGGTTGTTCGCAATGGCTGCCATTAACATTTAAACAACACTTTGCGGACACACGGCAATGACCGAAACCATTAGCCCTGTTACACTCCTGGAATACCAGAGGGCATACCCATCTGTTTGAAGAAGAAGGCCTGATCGCCGCAAACTTGGCAATATTTAGTGTGGTAGCACTCCAAGAAACATGGTTAACTGCTGAGGTGCAGTTGGATGATAGAAGTACTGTCCATCAAGTTGCCACCAAAGGCCTCCTTGGAAAATCGAAAGGAGGTCTGCTCGTATCAGTTTCAACTCCATGGAAAATAGAGAAACTATCTCAGTCAACGCAGTATGTGTTAGCTACAAAACCTTCTTGGACTGGAATAACAATTATAGTCATTAATGTTTATGATTCTCCTAATATGGTAATGACAAAAGAAAACATGTCAACAGTAGATATTGTGCTCAAGTTGTATAACCATTGCTATCTTATATGGTTAATGGGAGACCTCAATGCTAAATCGGCAATCTTGGATTAAACGATGAGTGCCGGGTGAGAACATATAGATATGATCCTAACTGTAAGACCAATAACAAACAAGGGATCAAATGGCATAGGACATTACATGCACATACATTTGTGAAATTGAATGGCCTAACCCCTAATGATGGTGTAATGGCTTTCACTAGAATAGAGGGTAGAGCTGCAGCAACATTAGATTACATCTTCTCAAACAATATGGGCACCCAGTATGTAAGGGACATGGGAATCGTAGTGCGGGAGGAGAGCGATCACCCGCCGCTATGTCTCCTCTTTTATACGCCAAACCAAATGAAAGAGGTCACTGACCATGATGCCAATGGAATGGTTTATAAAAGTGAGGGTAAAAATCGTATATTATGGCACCATCAAAATATAGATAGGGCAACACATCTAGTCACGTCCTTATTTTATTTTTTTTAATTTTATTTAAACAGATTGTGTGGTTTCCTTATTTGAAACCTTTAACCTGAGCATGTCCGTTCTTTCATCATGATTCTTCGTTTGGTATACAGTATCTTAGTAGCAGTGCTTGGTAGCATCTTATTAGTCCTGGGTTATGTTGTTGATCTCCTCTGGTTTCTTAAGGATTAAAATCACTGATTTTATGAGTGCTAATGTCGTTTTCATTTTTTCTCCTTCTACAAGAGTCCTCCACCACTCATCGACATTCCTTGTCGTGTAGCTTCTAAGGATGTCCCCCAAGCACTGTTCTCGCTCTTTCCTTAAACCGGTACACTGTAGTATGAGGTGTTTCAGAGATTCTATCTCTCCTTTTTTTTTTGCACATTCTGCAGCTTTCCCTGATGTCCAGCCTTTTTCTTCTTTGTAATATTTCTCCTGTTGGTAAAATGTTCAATCTGAATCTCAGGAAAAGGTCTCGGAAGTACTAATTGGGGAATAAAGTCAGATAGCTCGAGATCTGATTCAGTTTTCGTGGCTGGGCCCAGAAGTCTTCGTAACCTTTATATTTACAGTTCTCTTCTTGGGTTTCGATCCAATCTGCCATGTATAGTTTCTTTTTAGTTTTGTCTGGGTTAATCCATAAATCATCCTCTGACTCGCTGAGGTTCACTAGGATCCCTCAACATGACTTTTGCCAGTCTGTTAGGATTACATCAGATTGATCTTTTAGGGCTTTTTTCAACACCCCAAATCCACCCGTAGTGTTTTCCTCAAGACATTTCCGATAGAAACTTAGTGTTTTCCATACCACTATTGTTTTGAGTGATGTCAGAGCCAGCTCTCTTCTTATCTGCTGTATTGGGGCTGATTTAGGCAGCTGTAAAGCTTTCCTCCAAAACAGACCCTCCAGGATTGACCATGTTTGAGCTTGTAAGGGGATTGGTGATTCTACCCCATATGTTAGTATTGGCACCACTTTCATCCTATAAAAGGCTATTAGAGGTGATAAGGTAAATCTGCAGTATCTTTTACGCAGAATTCTCCCTTGGGCAGCTAGATTGGTTGCTTTTCTTTTTAGTCCAGCTATTCTTGGCGTATTGTTCTTCATGTTGTCTATACAGACTCCTAAGTACGTGAATGCTTCGACTTCCAGGATTTTTTGTTTCTCAGAGACCATCCTAGTTTTTTTTCCCTCTGGCTTTATTACCTCCTGGGCCTAACTTCAGAATTCTTGATTTTTCTGGGTTTATAACCAGTTCATTTGAGTCCACATACGACTGTAATGATGTAAGCTGTCTTTGCAAGCCGATTTGGGTTTGGTCCATCAGGACGATATCGTCTGCGTAAAGCAGTCTCCCAATCGGCGTTCCTGCTATTTTTGGTGGAAAGCAGCGGGTGGACTCAAATGAATCTTCCAGATCTGACGTGAACAGGTTGTACAGTTCCGGTGCCAGCGGGCATCCTTGCTTTAAGCCCATTTTTATCTGAATTTCGTCTGTTAGTGTACCCGCTGTATCCAGTCTGACTCTGATGCTTGTGTCCGTGTACAAGTCCTTGATGTTCTCCACCAGTGACTGAGGACATTCCCAGTTTTCCATTTTCTTCCATAGTTTGGCTCTTTTTATGGTGTCAAAAGCTTTCGACAAGTCTACAAACGCGATGTAAATTCCTCGGTTTTTGTTCCTTTGTGTTCTGGCTTTCAATAAGTTAATCAGGAAAATGTTGAGTGCTGTGCCTCTCCCCTTCACAAAACCCGATTGCCAAGGATCACTACGTCCACTTTGCAGTACCCAGTGGTTTAATGCTTTCAATAGTGTGGACGCAAAGACCTTCCCCACCACGTCCAGTAATGCAATTGGTCTGTAGTTGTCTGCTGATGTTCTGAGACCCTTTTTGAAAATGGGTACCACTACTGCCTTTTGCCAGGAATCCGGGATTTTTTCTGTTGTTAATATGTAGTTGAATAGAAGTTGAAGGAATTTGGCCCATTCACCTATGTTGCTTTTCAGTATTACATTCGTGAGCCCGTCGGGCCCTGGGGCTCTCGTGTCTTTCAATTTTTTCAGGATGTTTTCTATTTCCTCAATACTGATATCTATTACTGCCTCATTTTTGTTTGCCATTGATTTCCGCTTTGGGTCGATGTAAATTTCCCGCTGCAGCTGTGTACAATACTTAACCCATGATGAAGCACTTATTGGGTTCATTTGACTTATCGCTTGAGGCTTCTCCGCTTCGTTGATAATTGCCCAAATTTCAGCTGTGTTTTTAGATCTTATTTTCCCCAACATTCTTTCTGCGTCCTGGTTTAGCAATGTCTTCTTGTGTAAGTGTAACCAGTTTCTGTACTTTTGTTTTAACTTATGTATCTCTTTACTCCAGTTGTCGTGTTTGGTCTTTTTTAGTCGTCTAATATCTCTCCTTAATGCTTTTTTCCTTTCTCGTATGCGACTGTCATACTGATGTTGGTGAGTCGTTGTTTGATGGTTACTTCCAAGCTTCCTTTCTGTAACAAATGCTCTGAAAAGCGGGGTGTAGTCAATCCTTTTTTGGCTTTGTTCGGTTTCAAGCGTCGAGATCATTTGTTTTAGGTTATGGTTTAGTTCTCTTTTTTTCTCTGGTCTGATCCTTAATTTAATACCCCTTTGGTCTATGACCACCTTCTGGTTCTAGGTTCCAATCTTGTTATTGCTTATGTTTTTGCACGTCAGTTTTATCAGATTGTGGTCACTTTCTACTGTTGGGATTACTTTCAAGGTCTGGATGTTATCTGACAAGTTGCTTGAAATGCAAATGTAATCCAGGATCTCTACTGATTGTGTTCCCTTCCAAGTAGGTTTTGCTGGTTGGTCCCCCTTCACCTTTCCATTCAGAACGACACAGTCCCTTAATTGTACCATACGATTCCACATTGTTCCTCTTTTTTCCTTTGCTGAGGCAGTTGTTGTATCATATTCGGGTTGGTTGTCCTTGTTCAGGAATGAACAATTTAGATCTCCTGCCAATATGAATATTGGATCAGTCCATTTTTCTCTTTGTTCATCAATTAGTTCTGCTATTTTATCTGGTAGGTTATCTGGTAGGTTTTCGTTTGATAAATTTGCTGGGTTCCAGTATATGTTGATCAATATTAGTATTTTACTGGCTTTTTTGTCCAGCTGTAACACTACCATCTGGATGAATAAATTTGGGTTTTACTCCTCCGGGACTTGCCAATCCAGATTTTGTGATGGCTATAAGTAGGCCTGACATGGGTCTGCCTTTTTGACCTTTGACCGCTGGATTTAGCAGAACCAGGTAACCTTCTAGTGTCGGTGGTTGCAACAGCAATGTTTCTTGTAGGCACAACACACTAAAGTTCTCTTTTTGAAGCACTCCCTTAGTAAAAAGGTGGGTAGAGCCTCTACTGTTCCAACTTCCCAGGCTCCATGAACCCACACTTTTTACTGTTTTATGTTATTGGGTGTTATTGGGTGTTTGTTTTGTCATCAATCATGTTTTTCAACCATTTCCACCTTGCCGCTTCGTCCTTATTGCCTGAGTTCATACGGGATGCCGTGTCGGAATCAAATAGCAACATATCATTGATTCCAAAATTCTCAGAACTCATGACTAAGATTAAAAAATCTGTTGCAGAAAGGAAAACCTACAAAACGGTAGGGGAAAGATTGAATATAGTCTTACCGGTAAGAGCTGGCAATGATAAAAAAGATCAATGAAGAGAAAAAGGATTTACGAGCCAAGATAAAGAGTGTGCTAAGACAAAGGGACGTTATCTTGTCGGAATATGAAGTCACATGCCAAATTAAAAATCTGAAAAGGAATTATAAACGATGGCTAAAATCACACACAAAAAGATTGTGAGTTTAAACAATGGCAAAAAGTAGCAAGATTAACACTATTGAATAATAATCAGGGATTATGGCAACTTCTTAGTAAAAACAAAAAACGGGATCTAACAGTTAATTGCATCAAAGAAGAAATGTGGGGAAAATATAGAAATGAGACTCTGGGAAGAGTAGAATCACCTGTGGATGCACTCCCAATCCCTAATGTAATCTGGGACTGTATTGCCACCGAATTGGACATAATTGTGATAATCGAAAATGTAAAGAACTCACGAGCAGCAGGCCCTGATGGGATATGTAATCTGGTTATTAAAAAACAACCTGATCTATGGGGCGCTGTTCTACTCCTACTATTTAAACAAATAGGTAAACTCTGAGTGATTCCCCCCTCGTGGAAAACCAGCAACATATTAACAGTACATTAGAAAGGGGCGTGGGATAAGCCTGCAAACTTTCGACTGTTGGCGATGCTGGACATTCCATCAAAGATCTTTACAAGGGTACTATTACAGGAACTAAATACATGGATTGCTGAGAAAAAAATCCTACCTATTAATCAAATAGGTTTTAGGGACCAATCGAACACCACACATAGGGCCTCATCACGACTTGGGCGGTAACGGTAACGCTATTAGCGCGGGGGCTATTAGCGCGACCGCCATAGCCCCCGGCGCTAATAGCGCGGGATCACGACTTTGGCGGACTTGGGAGTCCCCATTCCCCATTGAGCCCATTCGGGAATGCCCCATTCCCCATTGGGCTCAATGGGGAAAATGTGCGCTCTTACCTCCAGCGGATTTCCCGCCGGCGGTAATAGCGCGAATCTTGAGCGGATTTCCCTTAGCTGGGGGGAAATCCACTGAAGTCCTGATTTGGCGAACCCTTAAATCCGGCAGTAATAGCGCTACCGCCGGATTTAAGGGTTACCGCCAAAGTCGTGATGAGGCCCATAATCTGTTGATGTTACTACGGCAGTGGAACATGCATGGGCAAAATGGAACTTAGATGTCTATTGCACGTACATCGATTTTTCAGCTGCCTTTGATACAGTGTTACGCAATAGATCATGGCTGAAATTAAACTCATGGGGATTACTGTGAATGCTTATGTTGCTCCATACGGACACAACTGTAAGAATAAGACTGAATGCAGTAGGAAGACTCTCTGATTTTATGGCATCCATTTGTGGGGTAAAGCAAGGGTGTATGATTGCTGCTATTCTTTTCAACTTATACCTGGCAGATATGAAGGTAGCATTCAACATATCATAAGCTAACCTTGTGAAAATTAACAATGTATTAATCGGATGGCTGGCTTACGCCAATGACCTGATAATATTAGATTATACTCCAGCGGGTCTGCAGTGCATGTTAAACTCATTAGCCGTGTATTGATAGGAGAATGGTCTGACAATTAACATTGATAAAAGTAAAATAATGGTCTTCTCCAAATATCGACCGAGGAGATACTCATGGAATTTGGTGCTTAAAAAGATTGAACAGGTCACCACGTACAAGTATCTTGGTATAATAATTGATGAGAAGCTTAATTGGGAGCTTGTTGGTAACCCTTAAATGTGGCGGTTGCGCTGTTACCGCCGCATTTAAGGATCCACCAAATCATGGCTTTGGCTGATTTCCCCCCAGCTCTGAGCTGGAGGGAAATTTGCCGAGAATTAGCTGATTTTCAGCGTGTTTACCGCCGGCGGGAAATCCACTGGTGGTAATAGTGTGAAAATTCCCCTTTGGGTCCAATTTGGAATGAGGAATTCCAGAATGGGCTCAATGGGGAATGGGCAATACCCGTTCCGCCAAAGCCGTGATCTGGCGCTAATAGCGCCGGGGGTTTGGCACTAGGGCTATTAACGCCAGCGCTATTAGCGCAGGCATTACCGCCAAACTCGTGATGAGGCCTGGTCTCTTGTATTGGTATTTTCATTGGAAGAAACAATGGATATTCTGTGTCCACAGTAATTACTATTTATATGGCAAAAATAAGAGCAATGTTATTGTATGCTGTGGAAATATGTGGACACAAATTTGAAAAACCCCTTGTGCTGTTTGAAGCCAAAATATTAAGGAAATTATTCAGGTTGCCCGAATGTGTTAGTGTTGAATACCTGTATCTGGAGTTTAACATAATAGGGATTTGATATGCCTACACGAGTCAATGCATAATGTCTTACGAAAAGGTATGCAAACTGCAAATTGACATGATAATAGTACCTTATGTAAAAAGCATTCCTGAGTCTTGAGGGAAATGTGACCTTAGGAACAATGGGCGTTTTGCAAAGCACTCATAGAAAATGGAGGCTGGGTAGTGATCCAGTAAGTACAATATTGCAATTGAAAATGTTGCTAAAAACGAAATTGCATGTTCATAGTTATCAGCAATCTATGGTAAACTTGGCATCCCTAGCACATAGCGGAACATATTGTGAAGAGAGATTGTCAATAATTATGCCACCAATGTATATTAAGGCTTACCCAAGCATTAAAACATGTTGCACTTACTTACTACTCAAATTCAATGTATCCGAGGAGCTAGAGACGAAAGGCGACAGACTGAGAGTTGCTCAAGAACACAGGAAATGCAATGTGGCAATAATGTGATTGAATTTCTACATCACTTGATTATGAAATGCGAAAGCCTGATGACCTTGAGAACTAAGTATTTCAAATCCTATGACAACACTATTGATATGAATACAAATATGGACTTGTGGATGAATTTTATGAGAGGAAATAATATTAATCTAATATATTTTTTGGTATTGTTTTATCTAAAGATTGTGGAGATTTTAAGATGTATTGAATAATGTATTTTAGCTTTTAAATGAATTGTAACATTGGATATTGATGAATTGTATATATGTTATGTTGTAGGTAATTGTGTTATACAAAGCCAAATTGGCTAGATGTATATCTAATAAACACATTTCAAATAAAGACTTAAGAAGAAAATGGTCACACCTTCATTCTATTGTGAACAATGTTAGAAATTGGGATGAGTCTGTTATTGAATTTGAAGAGAAGTAATGACAGAATGTTGTTCGATACTTCTCAATTTGGGAAAATTGCACACACAAGATGTTACATTTTATAGGTTATTTGTTTCATTTGGTTTGATTGCTTTCATGTATAGAACTATTGTCTTAACATTTTATTTTCAGTTATTTGCAGTGTTTTATATGTCAAAAAAGATATGAGAAGCTTAGAAAGACTGCCTACCTCTTCTAACTATAAATGTGCTCTCATATTTATATGGTATATTGTTAACCTCAACGTCGATCTCTTCCTATTCCTTCTCCAACACCTTCCTATTCCTTCTCCAACACTTTCCTCAGATATGCATCTTGGCTTTTAGTTTTATATTTTTTTCTGTAGCACAATAGGTGTGCATCCTGGAACCCATAACGTTTAATAGGAGAAATTGGCAACATTCTAAGGTTTGATCTTATTACTAAAAGAGAACAGATCATTATGCATATGATTCATTTTTTCCTTGGACTGCCTTTAACAGTAATAATTTTGAAGTAGATACAATGCACCTAAAAATATCTGATTGAACTACCATTCTCAATGAAGAACATGGGATGAAAAATGATCATCAGCTGCTCATCAGTGGTGTCAGCTGTTTTTTTATCTCCCTAACAGGGGCCTGTTACTGTTTGTGTAGCTACTGAAACATGTATGCTACAATGTGTTCACAATGGATGTCAGTAGACATTGTTAATTTACATCTATAACCCCAGCTCAAAATGAAAGCTCCCACTGCTGTATTGCTCACACGACGTTACCTTTTTCCTGTGTGGTTATATTTGTATGTGTCTCCTTAAGGCTACTCTGCTTTTTGCACCACTTTCTGCCAATAACAGCAGTCAGAACGTTGCCCCAATGATGGTTAGATTCTGTTTTTAAATGTTTTAACTGCATAAGTTTCAAGTGCTGTTTATATGCTATCATACGTGTTAATGTTCCTTCTTGTTTAACCTTTTTCTCTTAAATGTTTTGTAATTATTATTGTGCTTAAAGTTTGTAAAAACTAACCAGATGCACAATAAAGAAAAAACAAACATTGCCCCAATATGTTTCTGTTGCTTACATGCACACGCAGACCTCTTTTTCCACCTATGGTACACCAGTCTGGTTATGCCTTTTTCATGGCCTGCGATCTCAGCAGACCCAAGTCAGCAATAAAGTTAACAATTCATTTTCATGGAAACATGTGACACAATCCTATTGAAAAAAGAGTTATCATACATGGATTGATTTGACTACACCAACATTAAATAACATTATCTGTCATAATTTCTGAATGCTTTGCTTCATTCATAAAACAAACACATATTTGAATACATCCAAGCGTTCTTTTCAATATATGCATACACATGATATAGTAATAGGTGCAAATTATTCACAAATGTACACAATTCCATAGAATTGTCATTTTAGAAGTTATTGTAACATGACACATATCTCCAGATTCAGAATGTTGTTGTGAATTGGAAAATCATGTAAAATGTATATTATACATTAGTACCCGGCAGGGGTGGGGGGTGGCAGCCTCTCAGCCAATGAGGAGGATTATAACTGGGGCATTACCAGTGGTAATCCCCCTATTCCAAACAGCCTTACCGCTGGAGACCACAATCTTACCCCGCCGGGGAGTGAGGTAAGTGGTGTCCCACTTCCCCTCTCCCATCCCTCCTCCCCATCCAGAGAATTTCCTCCCTGTCCCCATCCCCACTTACCTTCTTTGTAGTCCATATCTGGAGCGGACATGGTGGGAAAACTTCTGTCCGCAGCACTTCCGACCCGATCTGTAACACGCCATCATGGAAAGGAAGAAGGGACTACAGATAGTTCCTTCTCCCGTTTCCATGGCAGTCATTTTGTTCTTTACTTTTTTCTATTTTTTCAATTACTGCAATGGAAAGGGAAATCAGACTTCAAATTTCCTTCCACTGCAGCCATTTTTTTAACCTTTTTTTTCTCTGTTCCGAAACGCCGGCGAGTTTGGGAACAGAATTTTTTTTTCTAGTACCCCGGTCTTATGGGCCGGGATACCTAATAGCAATAAGTCCCTCACAGCGGGGGCATTACCTGACTTGGTAATGCCCCCGTGGCTCGGGGCTTATTGCTTAATTGTTTCCTCTAATGCCAACCACTGTTGATGATATTTGAGAAAGTCAAGGGAAACGTATGTTATACATTTCTGCAGAGAATATTTGAGGTATATATTAAAAGGTGAATTTACTGAGAAATGGGCAATAGTTTGAATGTTTATCCTCGAGACTCAAAACCATTAAGGGACCACCTTTGCTATTTATTTATTATCTAAATTCATAAAAGTGAAAATGTGTGTGTTGGTTTGTGGCTTGGTGAAGCATTGTGCCTTATATAATTCCAAACCGTTTCAGCAATCTGCACCAAATTTTGCATAGTTTACTATTCGAACTCTACGGACATTACTCGCTACATAACATTTCGAGACGCCACCCCTTTCCCCCAGAATTCAGCACCTTCACACATGAGACGGTTGCCTAAATCTGCAAAACAACAAAGTGGTCGTAGTAGGACCAGTCCTCAACCCTAGAATGCACAGTTTCTGGGACATTTACACCGCAACAAACTGCACAACACTGCGGTGAGGCAACAGGTGGAGTGAGAGCACAGTATGCCCCAGTGTGCAGCAGCAATCCCACTCTCACCTCCCCACAATGTCTGCTACGGGGTATATCAGCCAGCCACACACACCCATTCTCAGTGCAGTTTACTTCAGAGTGCAAAGCACATCAAGCGATAAGCGAATTGGAACAGCGACATACCGGTTCATTGATTTTCAACAATTTATGAGAGTGTTGTCATGTCTGTCCAAAGAACCCGTTCGGAGAACGGGCACTTTTTGCTAGTTTTAAATAAAGCAGAATATGCAAATCTAAAACAGCCAATTTCACGTACCAGAATTTCGGGGTTGGGTTATTGTGGTAGGGGTTGCAAGGTCAGGGGGTGTTTCTCTACATACTGAACATGCAAAGCTGACACACCCTCTCACACTTCCCTTCTTCATTTAGAGATGTTTAACACATTTAGACATGGATTTCTGTATATCATATGTTTCATTGGATTTGCATTATGTGTTTTACAGTTTGCATAAGGAATTTGACGTATCTCCAAAGTAAACCCAATATTATTTCTCCAGCATGCATCTAATCATATTACATGGCTAATATTCACCTAAAGGAAGCACACATAGGAATGCATTTGGACACTCCACCCCTTTCCCAGGATGATAGCAAAACTCTGAATTTGTTTGTTGGTTTGTGGCTTGGCGAAGCATTGTTCCTTATACAATTCCACACCAGTATACCAATCTGCACCACATTTTGCACAGTTTCACCCACCCCTTTCCCCCAGATTTCAGACATGAGACAATTTCCTAAAATCGGCAGAACATCAATGTGATCATAGTAGGACCAATCCTCAACCCTAGAATGCACTGTTTCTGGGACATTTGCACCTCAACGAACTGCATCGAACTGTGGGGAGGCAACAGGTGGGGTGGGAGCACAGTAGGACCCAGTGTTCAGCAGCAATCCCACTCTCACCTCCCCCCATTGTCTGCTCCGGAGTATATCAGCCAGTGGGGGGATTTCAAGCAAACTTGTGTAAGGAGCATTGGCGATGACCTTAAAGCATTGTTTTGCAAATGTGCCTGTGTTTTATTTATGTGTCATAATGTAGGTAAAAAAAAATAGTGCTATACCTTTGGTGACTGTGGTATAGCCTGTGGCCATGGGAAATGGCCAGATTTTTCAGGTCATGGTATAAGGTCATGACCCAGACAACCTGGCTATTGGCCATGACCGCGAGGGACAAACAATGCTGTTAAAGTGGCCATGTCCACCTGGGACCGGCTATCTGGTAAAGTTAATTGAGTAGGATAGGTTGGAAAGGGGAAAAAAATGTGCTTGTGGTAATATTGTCATAGGACCAAGACTTTGCCTTCTGCAGGCTGACATTGAAAGGGCAGAGGGGGAGGCCACCAGGGGGCGCACAGGCTATTGCAGCCTGAGTTCCGAGCTCCAGCCGAAGCTGGGCTGAAAAAGGAGATTCAGCCCCCCTGGAGACCCTCCAGCGGGATCACATTAGTCAGACAAGGCAGTGCACCCCCAGGGCTCCCCCCGATCGAAAGAGCGACGATCGAGGACCCCTGTGAGCCGGAATACGGGACCCGTTGCCTCAGGAGAGGAGCGGCAAGAGAACAGAGCGGCTGCAGTGATACGGGAGGAGCCGTTGGATGCCGGGGCAGAGAGATCCCGCCAGCGAAACCATTCCCCCTCCCCAGCCCTCATCTTGTGGGTGCCGGAGGACTACAGAGAGACCAGCCGCCGAAGCCCACAACACTGGATGGCAACGTCGGAGTGAAGAGAGAGCCTCTCCCTGTGCAGGGGAAAGCCGCACTAGAGGCTCAGGCCTGACGTTGGTGAAGACGCGTAGTCCCAGTGCTGGGACACGGAGGCATGCAGGGGGAGCACCGGTGCACTAACCCATAAAATCCTGCTAGGCCCAAAGAACGGAGCAACTGCGAGCCTAGGCACGCAAGCCCATTATGGCGTACCTCGGCCCGGATTGGGTGGGGGAACGACTATTGATCCCAACTCCAGTGCGTCCCAATAGAGGACGCCCAGAGCGATTAGAGACTCGAGCAGAACAGGAGGGCCTGAAGCACGGCAACCCGGCTAACAGGGCCGCAGCCCGCCCTCCCCATGGGGCACTAGGAGTGATGAGAGGACCGTAATGGACGGGTGACAAAAAGTGGAGGTGCAGGGATCCTGTGACCAGGCTCCACATAGGTGGTGGCCCCTGGACCCGAGCCCAGGGCGTGTGCCCGCCTAACAGCAATCAAGTGGGGAGCATTGACTTCTGGAGAGGACTGAGAGCCCGACCGTTTAGCCCCCCCCCCCCACTTGAGTGAACGTCCCATGATACTGCCTCCATGGCCCACATTGATCATACCACCTCCCCTCAGGAGTGCAAAGTGGGTCTGGATAGATTCTGGGAGAACAGACAGGGTGCGAGGCCCCCGCCCGATGTTGGTGGGGCGTGTGCCAGCCCAGAGGTGATCCTTCCAAGGCGGTAAAGATAAAAAATAAAAGGGGGCAAACCCCAGCCCAGTCCCCCCCCCTGTATTCCATTGGCTAGATCTGTCAAGAGAGTAGATCCTATGGTGGGGCACACGAGGCGACCAGATGAGCTGGCAGAAAACCCTTCAAGAATACCGCTATCAGGAGGGAAGAAGCAATAACAGCGGCCTGGTCCGAGATAGTGGAATAGCCCTGTCAGAGGCATCATCACAGTCCACCACAGCCATGGAAAAGGGCTTCGCCGCAGTCCTGCAAGAAATTAGGGACATGAGATCGGACATTGCCCATAAATTGGAAAAAATGGATGGACAAGGTCAAGTACAGGCTGTTACAGCTAGAAACCAACCAATCATCATCAGCGACCCAAGAGGTACAAATAGGCATGAGGTTATCGGCCCTGGAGAGGAGGGATGAGGAAAGGGCCAGGCAAATGGACGCTTTTGAAAACAGGTAAAGGAGGAATAACCTCAGATTTTTTGGGGTCCCTGAGACGTAGGGAGAAACGGAAAGAGATATAGTCCGGGTGGTGAGTGAAATTATCACCCTTCTTTTTGCGGAGGAGATAATGACAGAACCAACGTTCGACTGGGTGCACAGAGCGGGAGGAAGAGAGGGGGGCCCCCGGTCTATTTTGGTCCGGTTCCATTAATACACAGAAAAGGCGAAGGTGCTGGAGGAGGCCGGGAAGGCTCGGGAGATCACATACAACAAGACTCAGGTGTCAATTTTCCAAGATCTCTCTTTGTATACACTGGCCAAACGCAGAGTGTGCCACTCCCTAACACAGCTTCTAAAGGAGAAGGGAGTGCACTACAGATAGGGCTACCCCTTCTCCCTTGCATTTGAATATATGGGTCAGCGAACGACTCTGGTCACGGAGGAGGACATAAGGGGAGCTATCCAGGACTATGTGACGGAACCGATCCCCCGAAGGGGACCTACAGGGATGGCTGTGGAAGGTGCAGGCGGACTCGGGCCACCGGGAGACAGGAGAAGGAAGGCAAGCTCAAGAAAATTTAAAGAATTGAACACACCTTCACCGACGAAGGACAGAGAGCGGAACGACCCTGAAGGATGAGGAGTGGGCCACCCCGACCTATAATGGAGTGGGAGTTGAAGATCCTGGGGTCCAACCAAAAACAGGGTCCCCCTGATCAGCAAGTATAAGGGGGATACTGAGGGGGCAACAAGATGGGGGGTCTCAAAGAGGAGAACATTTCAATGATAGCCTAGCAGAGGTGGGCAGGCTGGTGGTCCGGCCAAATGCCAGCAATGGTGTAACTATTTGGCTTGACGCTGGTGAGGGGGGAGGAGGGAAAGGGGAAAGTTGGGGTTGTTAAAATTGGGGTTGGGAACAGGGGCAGTTGGGGAAAAGTTTAAGGCCCACCCAGGGGGGGCAGGAGGGGGGCGAGACGGAGCATAGTAAAAGACAAGAAGAGCTGGAAGGGAAAGGTGCTGCGAGGATGGTGACCGAGAGAAACGGAACCTAGATAATGGCTGAAAGTCTGCTTGCCCTGGCAGTGGGTTCCCTTAAAGTGAGGGGTCTGAACACCCCTACCAAGAGGTCCTTTGTCTGTAGAGAATTTAGAAGGGCTGAACTTGACTTACTCTTTCTACAAGAATGCGGGGGGGAGGAATCAGAGAGGTATTCTGTGCATCGCACAAGACAAAAAAAAGGGGGATGGCCATTTTAATGGCAAGGGATGTGGGCTTCGACAAGGAGGCCATACTGAAGGATCCGGAGGGCCGATTTCTGCTGATGAGGGGTACCCTACAGGGCTCCCCACTAACTCTCGCTGTGGTGTACAGCCCAAATGAAGGCCAAGCACAATTCTGGGAAGAAATGAGGGACAGGCTAAAGTTATTTGTTCAAGGTACGGTGGTGGTGGGGGGGATTTTAACATGGTACTGGACCCAGCCACTGATAGGAAACATTTGGGATCTCAGATCACTATTGCTGCGGACAAAGCCATGGCATGAAATTTCCAGAAGGTTAACGCAGAACCGAGCCTGGTGGACACAATCCCGAGCCCCAGGACTGGAGATCCCTCATTCACATACTACTCCGCAATCCATGAATCGTATTCTAGAATAGATTACATCCTAGTTGATGAGCTCCTTCGCCCGCACGTCATTGGCCACAGGGCCAACCCTGTCCCCTGGTCCGACCATGATATGGTCCGTGTCACCATAGCGGAGGTGACCATAGAGGGTGTTGGAAATGTAATGATTCCCTGTTGAAGGATGACGTCCTGGAACAGGTGGTTTTAGATGTCATAATGGAATATTTCGAACTAAACGAGAATGGCGAGGTTGGCACGCACATACTGTGGAACGCCTTCAATCAACCATATGAGGAGTCCTCATTAAAATGGGAGCCCAGAAAAAAGGGAGAAGGAAGCCCAGGAGGGGTCTCTGAGAGAGAAAATAGCCCAACTCCAGCTGGGGCTACCCCCAGATGAGCCTCTAGAGCGGTAGAGTGGCCACCCTGCAAGACTGCAGGCTCCAGTTGAAAGACCTCCTGCTACATAAAACAGAGAGGAGTCTACAGCTGGTGAAGCAAAAATATTATGAGAATGGGGACAGAGCGGATAGGATTTTAGCCTGGAAGTTGAGGGAGGCCAGAGAAGTAGAATGGTGAAGGCGGTGAGAAATGAATGGGGGTCGATGGGTTATGATACCCCAAACCTAGGAGGGGCCTTCTGCCGATAGTATGAAAATTATATTCGACTTAATATGGAGGGGATGATGCCCAGATTGAGGGGCTTTTGAATTCCATTCAGGTTCCGGCCCTGACAAAGGAAATGGCAGAGGGTATGGAGGGACCTGGGACAGAGGATGAGGTAGAGCAAGTGATCAGTGGGATGAAAGTGGGGACGTCTCCTGGTGAGGATGGTTTCACTGTGTATTTTTACAAAAGGTTTCGCTTCACCCTAGCCCCGCACTTAGTGAGGATGTTTAATGCGGTACTAGAGGGGGGAATCTTGCCAGAAACCATGATGGGGGCTATAATAGTGGTGTTGCCCAAGGAGGAAAAAGACCAGACGGAATGCTCCTCCTACCGACCAATATTGCTTCTAAACATAGATGTAGAGATCCTGGCCAAGGTGGTGGGAAAGCGGACGGAAGAGATAATGCCAAGGCTGGTCCACCGGGATCAGGTGGGCTTCATAAGGGGAAGGCAAGGTTCGGACAATATCCGAAAGACGATAGATCTGATCCACTATGCCCAAGAATCAGACCTTGAGGCGAGCTTGCTTTCTTTAGACTCACAGAAAGCTTTCGATTGGGTCAAATGGAGATATATGGAACTCCTCCTCTAAAAAATGGGTTTCGGGGGAAAACATCAGGAACTGGGTGACCACATTATATAGAGCCCCGACCGCAAGAGTGCAAGTGAATGGAGTGTTATTAGAATCATTCTCCCTTTCGAGGGGGACAAGGCAGGGATGCCCACTCTCCCCTTTGATATACATCCTCACGATGGAACCCCTTGTTATAGCGGTGAGAGCCCATCCGGATATCAAAGGGATTAGAAGAGGTGATGTGGAGTTCAAGCTCTCCCTGTTCGCAGATAACATCCTGGCATACCTGGTGGAGCCTAGCTTCTCGCTCCCCCCTCTCCTGTTGTTGATGACCACCTTTGGGCAATTTTCAGGGTTGAAAATTAACACATCAAAGTCAGTAATATTCCCCATGAAGGCTTGGGACCTGAGGCTGGTTCCCATGGACAGGTACAAGGGGATTGTAGTAGGGAAAGACTCCATTCGATACCTGGGCATTCTCCTCACCAGGGACCTCTCAAAGCTAGCCCCAACCAACTATGGCCCCGCAATGGTAGGGATTAGATCGGATCTGAGGAGATGGGGTGGGATGATCCTGTCTTGGTATGGTCGCATGACAGCGTTAAAGATGAATATCCTTCTGAGGCTGCTGTACCTCTTTACAGCACTCCCAACAAGTGTCCCCGACCAAACCTTTAGGGAACTACAGAAAGCAGTGCAAGATTTTATATGGCAGGGGAAAACCCTGAGGATCGGGAGGGCTACTCTAACTCTGCCCAGGGAGCACGGGGGTTTTGGGGTTACCAGATTTTCTTCTTTATTACTGTGCCGCCCAGTTGGGCATCCTTCTGGAGCATATGAAAGAGGGGATGGGAACCTACTGGACCTACCTGGAAGATATGGACACCCACCCTCTTAAGGTACGTGACCTCGTGTGGATTCCACGCAAGTTCATCCCGAGCAGGTTGAAAGCCCATCCAACCTTAGGAGTACTCTGGGCGATTTAGAAAGAGGGCCCCCCGACTGCCCACCTCACTTCATGGCCCTCCCTGATGACCTCACTCTGGGGACACCCTCTCAAACTTGGTAGTAGAGGGTTTCCCGGAACCCCCAATCCTGGTCGGACATGGGAATGGAATGGGTGGGGCAGATGTTTAGAGAGGGCAAGTTCCTCTCGTATGAAGAAATGAGGGAGGCTCTTGGGCAGTGGTGAAACTCCATTTTCGAATACCTTCGACTGAAGGGCGTTCTCTGCGATCAGTCATGGGATCAAAACCTGAGGAGACAGTTGACTCCCTTTGAAAAACTACTGGACATGGCGACAACAAGAAAGGGGACAGTGTCCAAGATGTATAAAATACTGAACACCAACAATTTAGCAGAGAGGAGGGGATGAGTTAGCAGGGAGGCCCTCTCGGAGGATGCATGGTCAAGGATATTCAAAATAGCGAGAACGTATTTACATCAGATATGGAGCATAATTTTAAGATCTTGCATGGGTGGCATAGGGACCCATTGAAACTGTCAAAGATGTTTCCTGTGGTGTCACCCAGATGTCCAAGGGGATGTGGCCAGGTGGGAACGAGGGGCCACATGTGGTAGTACTGGCCAAAAGTCTAGAAGTTTTGGGAGAATGTAAGGGGTTGGATCGCTGAGGTTACTGAAGAATTACTCCCACAAAATCTGCTGACGATGCTGTTGGGCCTCCCCTCGGAGGAAGCAGAAATACACAGGTACCCAAGAATGTGGGAAACAATGTTGAGGTCGGGTAGGGTGGCCCTGGCGCAGAAATGGAAGACCCCGGTGACCCCTTCCAAGGACGATTGTTAGAAATAATTAAAGAACATGTTCCTCATGGACAAATTGACTGCTATGGTTAACAATGATTCTGGTACATTCCAAACTAATTGTGACAGTCATGGGGATGGGAGGTTCATTGATACCAAGGGGATGCTCCTGTACAGGAAGGGTGGGAAGGGGAATGTGAGGTATCTAAAGTAAAGTGGGCGACCTACGGCCCGGGGTACAGCAGATGCAACAAAGCCGACGAAGATGTCAATTAGCAATTCAGCACCGGGAAAAGGAGGACTTATGGAAGCTCCCACAGTTCAAGTTCTGAATGGACAACCTAATTGGGGGGTGGGATGGAGTTGGGGTAGGGGCATGGGGGGAGGAAGGGGTCAGGCTCAAGGGTCAGATGAATGTGTTAAAACTGTATCAATAATGGGCCTGATTGTTGTATTAAGAAAATGCAAATAAGACCAAAGTAAAAAAATAAATAAATAAAGGGTAGAGGAACTCTGTACGGAGACCTGCCTTCTCTTTTCATGGTGGCCATCTTGGAAAAGGATTTTCCTTCCTACAGCAGGACGGCCCAGGCGTCCCGTTGCAAGAAGAAAAATCTATTTTTTAGCACCTTGGGATCCCGCTTTGGTAACCAATGGTGCTAATGGCCTTTATCCCTCATTGCAGGGGCTGCAATGGAGGATAGTGGTCTGTAACCCTATTTATTTATTTATTTATTTATTTATTTATTTATTTATTTAATTGTACCGCGCCAAAGCCCGCAGGCATCAGGGTGCACACAGACACACTTCGCTTGGGCCGATAATTTGGGATGCATGGCCGTTAGCCCCCATTCCGGTCCCTGAAACGGGGGATGAATGTTACATTATTCCCATTAGCATAACACAAAATGCTAATGGTAAAGTTGGAAAAACATATTGCGTCTATTTACTTTACTGAGAAATGTAAAGTAGATGGAGTCTATAAGATTTTGTTTTAGTTCTATGTTTTAACTATGAAAGGTGGTTCCTAAAGGAACCTTTCTTCTGTTGTTTTTAAAAAAAACATGTTTGCAGGAGAGGTTAGAACGTAAGGTGAGGAGGGAAATGAGAAGAGGCACCAAGCACTAATATGGAGGGGAAGGTGGACAGGGGAAGATGTTGCGTGTGTGTTACTTCTAAGGTAGTGGCCAGTGTTTCTCATGCTCCTTGATTACAGCTTCAAACGCATGTAGAAATTGCTTCCCAATGCAGAGGGCTGTGTTGCAGCATATACCGAGGAATATTGTCTTCCAAAGATATGGATCAACAGCCTCTTTTATTGCTTGCAACGTAGCTGGTGGGATTTGGTGTCCCACGGTAGTAGGCTGTGTGGTTACAGTATTGGTTGAGGAAGATGATGTGGAGGAAGATAGCCTACTACTTGCTAAGAAAGGAAAAATCTTTCTGAGAGCGTTGCAGTAGTTGGATTTGGTGTGGCGCCACATGGAGGTGATCAAGGAGCAATGTCCAGGTAGTCTGTGACTGAGTAGAACATTGCACTCAGTTCAGTGGATTTAATTTTTGTAGCTCTAGCCTTTGGTACATTACCAACAGTGGTAAAGAACTGCCGCACCCGTGATCTCTCTGGGTGCTAGAGGTAGGTGGTGGCTCTTGGGGAGGAGGGATGGCAATAGATGGTGCCATTTGTAATATAAATAGCAGATTTGCTACTATTCATCCAAGTATGTGCTTTTTACTAGATTGTTAACGGATAATGAGTAAGGTGTAGGAGCTGTGCAAGGGTACATTTTGAGCTTGAAAGTTCCTAGATCAGTAGAAAATGCATTTCTGAACTGACCTCGAAGCAAGGACCTGAATGTGAAGTGCAAACACATTCATGGACATGTCTTCATGCCACACGCAAGCGCATGGTCACACGGCACTGTCCGGAAGGTCCACAATCACGTCAGACATTTGCCGATGTCGACGCAAGCACCAAGAATGGAAAAAGTATAGAAGTTTTAGAAATCATGCTAGAAGGTGGGAAATTGCAGAGTTTTAAGGTGTAGGAAAATAGCATGCACTGGTAAAACCCCATGTAATTCTCTGGAAAAAACTTTGTTAAAGAGACGTTATGGTTAGGTTTCACTAATACAAACCTATGAAATTCAATGAAAAAACTTTGCTAACGGGACATTATGGTTAAGTTGCACTAAACAAAACCCATAAAATTCACTGAAAAAAATGGTGTTAGAGGGACGTTATGGTTACAAGTAAAAAGTAAAATCGAAAAACCTCAGAAATTCCGCCAGTTATGGTAAGCTAAGCAACCATAACTCACGCCACCAATGTGCACTACTAAAACTAACACCCAGGATATCAAAGATGACATCACAAATGTAATTGATGACTTCACTGGTGACATCAAATATATGGCCCACTTGTTTTCAATCACTGAAATATCTAGGCCAGGTGGTTTTCTTCACTGACAGTCAGAATGTTAAAATTCAAAAGGTGCTGTATATCTAGACGTTAACCTTGTCATATGCTCTTTCCTTAGAGTTTGGTCTCAGCCCATGGTGCACGTACATGGGGCAATAGGCAGGCCTCAAACACACAATTCATTTGTATACATGAAGATAAACTTTAATGCTATTAACATTTTCTGATGATGCTGTTTATGTCTTCCTTTAGTTTCCCTGTATGTGCCTCTGATTTGTATGCATTGTGTGTCTTCATATGTATTGTTTGTACTAGCACAAGTGTGTAGTAATCCTTGAATTCTTAGCTAGTTTCTACATGTTTAACACTACACAATCACCCCTGACATCATGTAACCAACACAAACCCTTGTAGGGACTTTCTATCACAATTAATTTCACATGCCATGTCATCAGTGATGTCATCAATTACATTTGTGATTTCATCTTCGATATCCCGGGTGCTAACCTTAGCAGTGCACAGTGGTGGTGCAAGTTATGGTTGCTAAGCTTACCATAACTGGCGAATTTCTGAGGTTTTTCGGTTTTACTTGTAACCATAACGTCCCTTTAACAAAGTTTTTTCATTGAATTTCATCAGTTTTTATTAGTACAACTTAACCATAACGCATATATATATAGTGGCCATGTAGTCATGGTTAAGTTGCTGTTTCCATAGGAAGAGCACTTTTTGGGCGGCTTATAACTCGGCTCCCCCTGGACGAATCCTTACCAAAGTTTGCATAAGAAGTATATGGGCCACTCTGAAGTTTGGTAAGGATTCGTCCAGGGGGGGGCAAAGTTATAGGGGGGGTCCCAAAATGTCTTTTTCTCCTATAGACTGAATGGGGCAAAAACTTTGCGCACAGCTACAGGCCAAACCACTGGACGGATTGTCATCAATTTTGCGGCAGGGGCTTGTTCCCCAAAGCGTGCTTTTGTAAATTTTGTGAGAAATCATCCAGTAGTTTCCTTTAAAACAATCAAAAATTAGCACTCTAAGAATTAGTGATATCTATGTCCCACTTCCCTGTTCGCTCAGTGGAGAAGATTTCCATTGGCTAAACTATGGCATGCTGTACGTCAAGATGTTGGGCTTTCACCGATTGGTTCTGCCGCAGCGTCAAGTGCGTAGCATTCTTTTGATACGGCCGCCATGGTCATTTCGTTTTTGTGTTGAACACCGAAATCCCTGCAAACAAACCCTTATGGAACACTGTGTCGAAAGGTAAGCATTACTTATACTTGGCAGTAGGAAGTGAAACAGTGCTTTATTCTTGTTAGCACTATCATACCGTACAGTGAAACTTGGTAGGCAATGAACGGCAAGTCCTTACTGCGTCTATGTAAGAAGCCACCACCAAAAGTACTGCGGTCAGACTGGCGTCCCATAGTTTGGAATCTGAGGCAGCAACCTGCACATGGTCGGGAGTAACGGTTCTCATGATTGACTGCTGATATGTTGTTTCAAAATGAGAATGTATTTGCGTTCTGAGTGAAGGTCACTTCATTGCATTTTTTCACTAGGCACTCAGTTTGGTCGCACATGTATCAAACCTCATAAGGGTCAATTGTTGTTCGACCTTGACGTACAGGGAAGAGACAGAAAGAATGTAGGGAGTCACAGTTTGTGAAACATTCCCTTTGATAAGTTATGCTTCAAAAAGGTTTGTGAAGCACATGAAATATCAGTTCCCGAGGACGCCTTCTTGCAAACAACTACTGTGTGACTGCGGAGGCCGAAATGGAGGCAGTGCATATCATGTAAGCTTATTTTTCAGGCCTGTACACCAAACTGCCATTAATTACTTAGAAAAATTATTACTACTAATGCATTTGGATGTGTGTGCCATTGAAATTTCAGATTGCACATTACCGCTGTCTGTACGATGTCACTACAATTTCCACTATTACTTACGAAATGTATGTGGAATTGATATTTTTTTACCTATTATGCAGATTGTACATTGTCGCCATTTGTAGGGAGTCAATACATTTCCCCATATAACATTAATTGTTTATAGAAATGGTATGTGTTACACCTTACATTTCCACAAGGGCTTCGTATTGATAGATCTTTTTTGTCATTTTCCCCTCAGCAACTTCCTTCCCTATTGCGAATGTCATGGATTGCAGCGTCTGAGTGACGGATTTTTTAATCGTTAATTGCAGCTATTCGTCACTGGTTGTATGTGCGTCATCATTGAATGGGATGACCGCATCGGACCTCTATGTCCGTACGCAGTTGTAGCAGTAAGAAGCAACATACCATCCTTTCTGGTGTCATAGTTCGCAGCCATTCACGTCACCTTGTAAATCACTGTGACAGGAATACGACTACTGTGTCAACAACGCATAATTTCTGTGTGGTTAAACAACAACATCACCATTGCCACTAACATTTTAAGTAACATACAATACTTTCTGATGGACTACATCACAGCGATTGAAGCTGTCTTGGTAATGAATGTGAGCGGAAACCGACTACTGTGTCACCACTGCATACTGTGTGTGTGATAAAAACTGTGGCGCCAACGCATGGTGACTGTGTGGGAAAACATCAACGTGACCGTCAAAATTAACATTTTGATTGTGCAGCAGAGACACAAACTTCAAATTTCTTTGCAAATGAGAAAAGGGCGATGATTTAGCGCTGCGCATTGTGAAATAAAAGTACCTTACTACTTTTTACATGTTAGTGTGTTTTCTAACCATTTCATGTTCCCCTTCACAATCTGCCATGCTACGTTGCAGGTTGCAGTATGTTCTTTAATAGGTTCTGTATCACAGTATGTAAGTCTTTATGGAATCATTTGTTTACGCTGCCAAGGTGCGTTATCCAGAACGCTATTGCACACCACTTGCTTTTGTGCCGTTAGGGTACTTTCTGTCACCCAGATGCCCCAATTACCAAGATTAGTTCTGCATGAAGACACTATGTTGTCAGATTTGGTATCTTTCTAAAAGTGGAAAAATGAGATCAGGTCCAGTGAAAGTGTTTGCTGTACAGAAACGTTTCAAAAGCAATGCTTCCTCATACCTTCTCACTACACATTTCTTCACCCATTTCACCTTGTGGCACTTACTCAAAAATGTGTGCACAGGTCAGTGGTAATGGTGTTGCTTGCAATATTTTTGCCATTAGTGTACTTCACTTCACAAGGTTTGTTGTGATTTTGTCCACACGTTAGAAGACTACTTATTTCCCTTCTGTACGCAGATTTTTGCCAAACATATTCATGGTATGTTCCACACATTTATGTAAAGTTCATTGCGCACGAACAAAAACCTTTGTGTTTTACATGTGGTAGTGTTTTCATACTTCACAAGTGTTGTCATGTGCATAACAAATCAACGGTACACCTTTCGTCTCTGAAGGGTACGCTGTAGGTATGCTTACTGACCACAATGTCGGGGAGGTAAATACTGCCATTTACTGGTAGGGACAAAACATTGTATTGCAATCGCCATGTCCACCAGGCACTGCCTTTCTGTTAAAGGTGTTGCTGATAACCACACTTTTTAGAACAAATACAAATCTTCTTCAACCCACTACAGTCACACGTTTTCCTTTTTTACTTTCTGGCAGCTGTAATGGAAAGCGCAAAAAGACTTTCTATGCAACGCACGCCTTCCCTTTCCATGGTGGCCATCTTGGAAAAGGATTTGTTTTCTTCAAACGGGAAAGCCGGAGGTGTTCCGGTTGAAGATAAAAATCCTTTTTTTTGGTGCAATGGGTTAGTGCCGTAAAATCTGTATTGATAATGGCATTCATCCCCAATCTTTCTAGGTGGAATGGGGTTTACTGATTCAAAGACCTTGGTATGCACTCTTGCTTCTATTGTGGTGCAAAATTGCCCTGTTGAGTTGTGAACGGGAAGTGTTGCAGTTACAAGTTCGTACAACAATATACAATGTCCTTCCGCACTATCAACGACTCATCCATATTATTGTGAAGTGTGTATGTTTGTCATGTCATCTTTGATATCCTGGGTGTTAGTCTTAGCAGTGCACGGTAGTGGCGCGAGTTATGGTTGCTTAGCTGACATAAAAGAAAGGGGCTAAAGATGTGATGGCGTCAGTAATGGCATAAATGACATGTGTGGTGGCATCTTTTATGTCAGGGCTGGTAGTGGTAGCAGTGGAGAGTGCTGATGGGAAAAATGGGTGATTAGCCTACCATAACTGCCGAATTTCAGGGTTTTTTAGATTTTACTTGTAATTATAACATCCTTTTTACAAAGTCTTTGTACAGAATGGCATAGGTTTTTAATAGGGCAACTTAACCATAACGTCCCTTTAACAAAGTTTTTTTTGTATAGATATATATATATATATATATTTTTTTTTTTTTTAAATGCCAATAAATTCCTGTGGTGTGAGTGCTATAGTTTACATGGGTCCAGGATAGTTCTATGATGTGTGTGATGCTGGAAATGCATTGGAGGGACATGGCCTCCCTGTCCTTGTCCTGTAGTCCTTCTTCGTTTGGGGCTGCCGAGGAGATCGAAGTGAAGCTCCCGGACTTCATCGCTGTCGAAGTCCATTGCCGTCGACCAGGGTTCGCAGGTTTGTGTAACCGCTGGAGGCCGTCGAAGTTGTGTTTCCCCAGAAGAGGGGACCACTTGACGCCGTGACGCCGACGACCGGAGCCGCCTGCTCCTTTGCTTAAGAACATTCGATTCGAAGGACTCCCTTGTCTGCACCGACAACCGCTTTATTCTGCCGGAGAGAGTCAAGGCTGTTGATGCGCTGAGGAGAATCCGCCGGTGGGTTTCCTGCCACCTGAAGACCACAAAGACTTTGACGAATCAACGCCCTTGCTGTGCCACAGTTCTTCTGAAACTCTGTGCGGCCCCGCACACCTCATCCTCGCAGGACGCCGCCGACGAGCACCACCTGGGTCGACGCCCTTGAACTTCTCATCGATGCTGTTGATGCCAAGTTCACTTTCTTCGACACCTGTCGACGAACCGTGACTCCTGCTTGAAAGGGGGTCACTCAAGAAGGATCCATCGACGCTTCTTCGAAGAACTCTGTTCCACCAGGTACATTGGGGGGGTAAAAACATTATAGGAGAAAATAAGACTATTGAGCAATATATGGACTGGGCTTGTGCTATATCTTTATTTTACAGGTTGCCCAGGTGGGGGGATCTCCACACAGAACTGTGTTTAGGTAACTGACTCAGTATTCTGCCTATTGTTTCAACCATCTTGCTTTCCCTCCTCTCTCTATTGCTGGTTTCCTTTTTATGGATCTGTGTGACATTTTAACAGTATAGTTGATGCACTTTAAAGAGGCTGAGAATATTGGTGGTAACACTTTAGAATTGTATATGTTTTCCATTGTTGACTTCTGAGTACAAAGTGAGTTATTGTGATAGTGTACATACCTTTGAATATTAATTATATAAAGACTGTGTTTTCAGTAATACATTGTGTGGACATTCCTTTTTAGGGGCTTGGGGACTACACTGTATTTAAGAACCAGCCTGCATCACCTCCTGAGAAGCTAGGCCTTGATTGCTTTTCGATTGCTACCACAATAGAGAATCTTGGCTGGGGTCCTCTGTGCCTCTCTTCTACCATATAGAGAGCAGAAGTACAGACCACCCCTCCGGTCTTTACACTGGTGGCAGGGTGGGATGCTTATGGTTTTAAGAATCAGTGTATAACCGTGCCACTTGCAAAATATCTGCACTTTATTAAATTAAGGTTTGGTTGTGTACAAAATAACTGCATCACAAGCAATGGAGTCTATTGCAAATGTTAAATTGACTAGGATGAGCTTAGAGGCACTCCAGAGTGCTTGCAAAGCCAGGGAGTTAGACCTTGTGGATAAGTCTAGGGCTGAGCTGATAGCTGCCCTGGTGGACTACCAAACTGATGGTGAAACTATAGATGAAGGGCGGAATGCACCCAATGAGGACTCTGCCCCTGAGGTTTCTGCTGAATCTGTTTCTGGGAATGCCACCATTCCTGCTGCCTCTGTTCCGACCCCCAGCAATTCCTTGGAGCTTGAGTTATTGAGGATGAAATTGGCCTTTGAATATTGCAAGTTGGAAATAGATGCTGAGCTTAAGAAGGAGGAGTTGGCTCAACAAGTGGAGCTCAAGAACAGGGATCTTGAACTCAAAAATAAGGACCTTGAACTCAAGAACAAGGACACTGAATGTCAGAGAATCCAGCTAGAGAAAGCTAGAGTGGAGACTTCAGCTAAACCCATTGAGAGTGTCAGGTCCCCAGCCACCAAGTTTATGAAAGATTTGGTTAGTGTGTTTGTGGAGGGTTCTGATATCCTCCAATGGATTGAAGAATTTGAAATGGCTTGTGCAATTCATGATGTTGACAAAAGAGTTTGGGCTAAGCAGAGTGCCTCAGACTGGGTATGACTGTATTCTGAAGCTGAGTGTGGAAGACAGGGGCCAGTATGAGTGTATGAAATCTGCTTTGATTGCCAAGTTTGGCAAGACACCTACCCAATACCTTAAAAGGTTCAGGGAATTTAAGAAAAGAGAGAATGTGTCTTGGGTTGACTGGGTGAGCGCTGCACACATGAACATGATGGGGTGGATTGATGGCTACAAAGTGAAAACGTTTGTTGAATTGTCCCACCTTTTGTTTTTTGAGCATTTTTCTGAAGCCTGTTCACCAGAGCTGCGTCAGTATGTTGCTGACCAGAACATTTTGGATCTCTTTAAGCTGGCTAGATTGGCTGACAAGTGGGTCTCCCACCGGGTGTCCCATAAGGACTCCAGTGGGAAGGACAAGGACAGAGAAGGGGTCCTCTCAGAAAGCTGAGGAGTCCCAAAAGCAGTCACAGTCGGGTAAACCTAAATCCTCCTCTCCGAAGACCCAAAAATCTAGTGGGGATAAGTCATTTCTGGGTAGGAATAAGAGTAGTGGTCCACCTGCTGCAAAGCAGGCTCCCAGTGGTTCCAGTACCATACCCCGCACTCCCGGGGCTTGTTGGGATTGTGGGGCTCTGGATCACAAGAGGTGAGACTCCAAGTGTAAAGGTAAGGCACTTGGAGTACAGGCTGTCAGCCTAACCTACCCTTACCCCATGTCTGAGGTGGAGGCCACTGTCCTCCCCTCCTCTACGGGGATCACATTTGGTGCTCCTGTAGAGATTTCCTTAGTGTCCCTTGGGGCTTGGGACCAGTACGCAGAAGTACTGGTGACTATCCCACAGAACACCCGTAGGTTTTTGAGAAGTGTCCTCCTGAATGGCCAGCCTTCTACTGGCTTGAGAGACACTGGGGCAAGCATGACAGTGGTGGACAGGACCCTGCTCAAGCCAGAGTACTATGTAGGTGCTCCTCTGAGAACCACCAGGTTAGCTGGTAACCTCCCAAATTATCGCCTGTAGCCTTAGTCACACTCATAATTGGAGACAAGACAGCAAAGATTCCTGTCCTGGTTCAGGACAATGTCCCTGCTAACATTCTGTTAGGAAATGATCTAGTAGAGTTGGGGTTGATCTCGGATGGTCTTCCCATGACTGCTGCTGCCATCACTAGGTCACAGGTGACACAGGGTCTGGCTGTGAGTCAGGTACCCGAGCCCAGGCAAGGCCTAAGGTGAGACGAAGGAAGAACAAGAAGTCAACCTCTGTGCAGGGGACCCCTTCCCTTCCTGCTGTTCCTACAGCACCCATTGGGATCCATGCTCCGGACGGACTGGATCCAATGGTAAATCCTGTCTCAACTCCTGTGGGAGAAGAGCCAGAAGACTCTCCTGTGCGAGAGGTTCTCAACCCGGAGGATCATCCCGATCTTCAATGCTTGTTAGCTGAAGGGGGACCCTCCCAGGCAGACTTCTGTAAGGGACAGAGAGAGTGCCACTCTCTCGAGGGTCTGAAGAAACAGACCCTGTCCCAGGCACAAGAAGAAGTGCCTAGGACCTTCCGGATATATTGGGAGGGTGAGCTCCTTGTTAGTGAGCCCACTAAGTCTGAACCTGGTGCCCTCAAGAGGTTGGTGGTACCCCAGGTTTACAGGCCCTTCCTACTACAGTTGGCGCATGAGGTGCCCTTAGCTGGTCACCTTGGTACCAAGAAGACTAAGCAGTGGCTCTCTGCCCATTTCTACTGGCCTCGGATGGGAGTAGAAGTGGAGTCCCACTACAGGACCTGCCCAACTTGTCAGTTGCCTGGCAAGACTGGAGGCAGTGTCATTGCCCCACTGCAGTCATTGCCAGTGGTTGGCACACCATTTGAGAGGGTGGACCCTCCCACTTCAGGTGGAAATCGATTCACCCTGGTCTTGGTAGATCATGCGATACCCGTATGGACTGTAACTGACAAGGTGGTTGCCAGGGCTCTCCTCGGCATTTTCACCCGTGTTGGATTCAGTAAGGAGGTTGTCTCTGACAGAGGATCCAATTTCATGTCTAGTTACATGAAAACCATGTGGAAAGAGTGCGGGGTAACCTATAAATTCTCCACCTCTTACCATCCCCAGACCAATGGTCTGGTTGAGAGATTTAATAAAACTCTCAAGGGCATGATAGGTGCTTTGGAAGAGCCCCTAAGGAGGAAATGGGATCTCCTCCTGCCATGTCTGCTGTTTGCTTACAGAGAGGTACCTCAAGATGGTGTTGGTTTCAGCCCCTTTGAGTTAGTCTTTGGACAACCCGTGAGGGGGCCCCTTACCTTGATCAGAGAAGGCTTGGAAGCCACCCCTCCAGTCCCGCCAAGCAAGTGGGGGACTATGTGTTAGGCCTCAGACGGAGGATGACACTGATGATGGGTCAAGCAACCGCGAATCTCCTGGCCAGCCAGGAATTGAACAAGTACTGGCATGACCTTAAAGCATTGCAAGTGGATTGGACTCCAGGACAGGAGGTCCTTGTGATGGAGCCCACCAAGCCTCGGGCATTGGCAGATAAATGGACTTCAGGATATTCTCCAAGATGGGCGATATCAATTATCTGGTTGACATGGGAATCCCAGGGGTAGCCCCTCAGGTATTCCATGTTAATAGGCTCAAGCCTTTCCACAGGCGAGCAGAAGTCTCATGTCTCTTGCTAGCTTCAGAGCAAGAAGAGGATGAGAGTGAGCCCCTTCCTGATTTGCTGTATAGCAACCCTCAGGATGGCTCAGTGGAGGGAGTGCATCTCTCTCCAGATTTGACAACAGAGCAGCAGAGGGCCTGCAGGACTTTGCTCCAGCAGTATGCCTCTCTGTTTTCACTGACGCCAGGCTTTACACCGTGGTGTAAGCACGAGATTGACACTGGTGACAGTGTGCCTGTCAAAAGCAGGAGCTACTGTATGTCAGATGCTGTTAAGAACCAAATTCTGGCTGAGGTCGCCAAGATGTTGGATCTGGGTGTTATTGAACCCTCAACAAGTCCCTGGTCCAGTCCCGTGGTCCTTGTCCCCAAGGCAAGCTCCCAGGCAGGTACCAAGGATTGGAGGTTCTGTGTGGACTACAGAGGAGTCAATACAGTCACCAAAACTGACGCGCATCCATTGCTGATGAGCTCGTGGACACCATGGGTGCTGCCAAATTTGTGAGCCCCTTTGACCTCACCTCAGGCTATTGGCAAATAGCTCTGACGGACCATGCCAAGGAAAAGACGGCATTCTCAACACCAGGGGGACTCTACCAGTTTAGGGTCATGCCTTTTGGGTTGAAGAATGCCCCTGCCACCTTCCAGAGATTGGTCAACCATGCGCTCATTGGGCTGGAAGCCTTTTGTGTGGCTTATTTAGATGACATTGCAGTCTACAGGTCCACCTGTGAAGAGCATTTGACACATCTGGATAAGATGTTGCAGGCCTTGAAAAGGGCTAACCTCACTATCAAGGCCACCAAGTGCCAGATAGCTCAGGAAAGTCACATATCTTGGTCATGAGGTAGGAGGGGGTCAAATCTATCCTCTCCCCAGTAAGGTACAGGATGTACAGGACTGGGAGACTCCCACTACTCAAACCCAGGTGAGAGTCTTTTTGGGCCTCACTGGGTATTATTGCAATTTCATAGCAGACTATGGAACCATAGCTGCACCCCTGACAGCTCTGACTTCACCCAAGCAACCAGGAAGGTTAATTGGACTGAAGACTGTCAGAGGGCCTTTGATGGCCTGAAAGAAAGTCTGTGTAGGGAACCTGTGTTGTGTGCACCTGACTACAGCCAACCCTTTATCGTCCAGACGGATGCCTGCGACACCGAATTGGAGCTGTCTTGTCCCAGTTAGATGACAAAGGAAACGAACATCCTATCATCTTCATCAGTAGACAACTCAAGGGTAGAGAACTTAGGTGGGCTACTGTTGAGAAGGAATGTTTCAGTATAGTTTGGAGCCTTAGTTGTTTTAGGCCCTACCTTACAGGGTCTACCTTTAAGGTCCAAACAGATCATAAGCGCCTGAAGTGGCTTATGCAGATGAAGGTTGAAAACCCGAAACTGCTCAGGTGGTCCATTAGCCTGCAAGGGCTAGACTTCACCATGGAGCATAGACCATGGAAGAGTCACGAAAATGCAGAGGGCCTTTCCAGAAGGTATGTTGACTGTCTGGATGAGGGTGCCTATCCCGTGGGAGATTAGGCACCCTAACCTCAGTCTGGAAGGGGTCGACTGTGATGCTGGAAATGCATTGGATGGACAGGGCCTCCCTGTCTTTGTCCTGTAGTCCTTTTTCGTTTGTGCTCTGTATTGTTTTCTGCCCAGGAGTCCATGTGGGACTCCTGGCAGTGCAGCTCTTCCTGTTTTTGGTTTGGTGTACAGACCCATGGGATACCCTTATGGCACCCCTGGGTGGGGGTACAACCTTGTGCCCCTAGTGTATGTTTTTTGGGACCTGTGGGTGTCCCACAGAGCAGGGTATGGGCTGGTGGCAGCTCCATGCTGAATTTGACAGGTGCTCTGAGTATCCTCCATTTTGGGATACCCAGACCCTGCCATTGGAATCAGTTTATTTCTGATAGAAAACAAGATGGCCCATGTGGCCTCTTGCTTTCTATTGCCTGTTACCTTGTTTTCCCAAAGTCCTGGGAAGCCCTGACTCTGTCTCTTCCCCCTGACTGGCTGTTGGGTGGAAGTTCCATATATGGTGTTGTTGTGAAGTCCAGTCCAGACTGGCTGGAGCCTTCCCAGTGACTGTATGTTGTGGGTACACCCTGTGGGTGGACCTGGGTGAATGGAGTGTGTGACCAATATGCACTTCTTGTTGTGGCTGTCTGGTTTCTGGTATGAGAGACAAAGACTGAGATAGCCCTGCCCGAAACTGGCCTGAATGCAGTGTGTAGTGTTGAATGGCTGGGTATTTGTCCCAATCCACATTCCTTGTTGTGAGTGTCTGAGAGGGAGGAGGATGGCCTGAATGCACTGTATGCCTGATTGGCTGACTGACTGCATGAATGCCCTTCTGTATGATTGGCTGCTGAGTGTGACCCAGCAGTGCGGATGAGAGACAGGATAGTATATCTGGGGACCTCTCACCACTGGAAATTGTTCAGAAGCTGTGTCTACACTTGAAGAGTAACTGGAACTGCTGATCCTCGACGCCCAGCTGGAAGAAGAAGACTTGTTGTTGCATTTGCTTCGACCCGATTTGAAAGCTGCCGAATTTGTTGAAGACTGATCCGAGAGAGGACCTGGTAAGGTGCCCTCTTCCCGTGCTCCGAGGGACCATCGAGCACTGCTGACCTTTGCCGAAGCTTCCTGGAAGTCAGACCCTCGAAAGGCTGCCCACCGGAGACGGGACCGCCGAGGAGATTGAAGTGAAGCACCCGGACTTCGCCGCCGTCGAAGTCCATTGCCGTCGACCAGGGTTCGCAGGTTTGTGTAACCGCTGGAGGCCCGTCGAAGTTGTGTTGCCCCAGAAGAGGGGACCGCTTGACGCTGTGCCGCTGACGACCGGAGCCACCCGCTCCTTTGCTTAAGAACATTCGAATCGAAGGACTCCCTTGTCTGCACCAACGACCGCTTTATCCTGCCGGAGAGAGTCAAGGCCGTCGACGCGCCGAGGAGAATCTGTCAGTGGCTTTCCCGCCACCTGAAGGTCACAAAGACTTCAACGACTCGACGCCCTTGCTGGGCCACAGTTCTTCTGAAACTCTTTGCGGTCCAGAACTATCAAATGCTGAGGTGCCCTGCACACCACATCCTCGCAGGACGTCGCCGACGAGCACCGCCTGGATCGACGCCGTGGTCTCGGCACCCTCGAACTTCTCATCGACGCGGTCGACACCAAGTTCACTTTCTTCGACGCCTCTCGATGATCCGTGACTCCTGCTTGAAAGGGGGTCACTCAAGAAGGATCCATCGACGCTTTTTCAAAGAACTCTGCTCCACAAGGCACATTGGGGGGGTAAAAACATTATAGGAGGAAATAAGACTATTGAGCAATATAAGGACTGGGCTTGTGCTATATCTTTATTTTACAGGTTGCCCAGGTGGGGGGATCTACATACAGAACTGTGTTTAGGTAACTGACTCAGTATTCTGCCAATTGTTTCAACCATCTTGCTTTCCCTTCTCTCTCTATTGCCGGTTTCCTTTTTATGGATGTGTGAGACATTTTAACAGTATAGTTGATGCACTTTAAAGAGGTCTGATAACATTGGTACCACTTTAGAATTGTATATATTTGCCATTGTTGACTTCTGAGTACAAAGTGAGTTATTGTGATAGTGTGCATACCTTGAATATTAATTATATAAAGACTGTGTTTTCAGTAATACAGCGTGTGGACATTCCTTTGTGGGGGCCTGGGGACTACACTGTACTTAAGAACCAGCCTGCATCACCTCCTGAGAAGCTAGGCCTTGATTGCTCATCCATTGCTACCACAATAGCTGGGGTCCTGTGTGCCTTTCCTCTACCATATAGAGAGAGCAGAAGTACAGACCCCCCTCCGGTCTTTATAATGTGGTGTTATACTTGGCTTTGCTGCACCTTCCCCTGAGTGCATGAGCTGACCCTCTCCTCTCATTACCAGGCATGATGACCTTTGTATCCCTTCTGTCGTTTGCTGCACGGCTTCCTCCTGGTGCCTGTCACGTAATGATGAATGGACACTGCTTATGATTCTTATGTTTCTCAGGAGACATTCAGTGTTTGCAGGCTTGCATCTGCTTTTATTTTACATTCTGAAACATCTATGTTTTATAGTGCCATTGTCAGATTGTACTCGAAAAGTATTTTCATTTCTAGCGCCTTCGTGTGTAATCACAGGTAATGCAAAGTATTATGAAGGCATTGGATCTGGTATAGCGAGACTACCTCCATTTTGTTTTGATCTCTGTAATCTCCGTCTAGAGCTGCTGTGCACATGTTCCCTGGTTCATTACCCAGACACGGATGCAAATGAGTGTGGTCAGTATGTGAACGAATGCTCTGTCTTTGACCAGACACTGCTTTTTCTTACACTGGTTTTAATTTCACTTCATACTACTTTGGCATTCTCTATTTGAGAACAATTAGAAATGAAACACGTTCTAAACGGCCTCACTATTAATGCTCTTTCAATCTATTCTGTTTCCGCTGGGCGATATGTATCTGCTCAGGAAGGCAAAATTGCATTTACTGTTTCCATTTTTGACTCTGTCTCATGGAAAATAAAACGTGGCCTGCAAATTTGGTTTAAAGAAGCTTTTAGTAAAGTATTTCTATGCAATCCGCCTGGCCCTGAGCAGGTGCAAACCCGAGGCAGATTCATGCATAAAAATCTGAAACAGTTATACAACGAGAAGTACTGACGGGACGGAGGACTGCAAGGCAGACATTTTCTGTGCTCGTATTCTGGTTCGTCACTGGCACAAAATGTGGCAGAGTGGCAAATGGAGGAAAAAAGCATTAGACCTTGCTTTTAGACTTCCATTTCCCACCCGATTGGGTGATATTGGGCCTCATTACGACCCAGGCGGTAAGTTACCGCCTGGGCCGTGACTTTACCACCATGGCGTAAACTACGTTTACGCCATGGTGGTTGGCGGACTTACCGCCCCATTCCGACCTTGGCGGGGCGGTAAGTCCCCAATCCCCATTTACCCTTCCCCATTCCCATTTTTGCCCCATAGGGCATAATGGGAGTGGGGAAGGCGTTAATTACGCCACCGTAAATTACGGTGGCGTAATTAACTCCATGGTCCCTTAGCGCCATGGATTTTAACACCTGCTAAAAGCAGGTGTTAAAAGCACCATGGCGCTAGGGGACCTCGTAATTGGCGGTAAGGGGTCGGCGCAGCTAACGCTGGCGTAAACCCCTTACCGCCAGGGTCGTAATGAGGCCCATAGTCATTGTTCACCATTTAGACCTGGTGTTCTCATGTGTTTAAATTTTGTATTTAAAAGTGTATACAAATACGAAGCTGCCGTAACAAGGCTGCAATGATTGTGCTGCCACTAAACATAATTGAAATTCTGCATAGCTTTCTGGGAGTTGTTCACCACTTAACGATTTCAAAACATGTATGCACACCAGGGACATCATGTGGGGGTTGCCAAGGGTTGCACCTGCGACCCCTGAAGTCTCCCTTGCTACCCCTGTGGTCCCCCTTGCTACCCCTAAATCATTTTCTTTTTTTTTTTTTAAACTGTTTTGTTTTTTTATTTATTCTTAAAAATGGAAGCTCCTGGGCTGTGGTCAGTGCCATGTGACTCTTTGTTTCTAGAGTGGCTGACTTTCTTGTTCCGGCTTCTTAAACATAAACAGGGAGTTCCACAAGTGTAACACTTTGAGGAGTGACACTAAATAAGAAAGAATAGGAATAACGAATAATTTGTCTTTCTGAAAATCTATACAATAATTGCGAGACTCATTAAAGGTTTATTTCAGTCACACTGAGAGGGTGAGTCACTGATTTAGTCTGTTCTTAAACACCTCAAATTCACAATGCAGAGAAAAAAACTCCAAAAAGCATTTAGAGTAGAGTAAGCATAGGTACTTCAATAACTCTGTTTCCGCCGCCTGAGGTCTGGGTGCCACTGCGATGTTACAAACCTGCGGGACGCCACGGCCCAGGAGGCTCAGGAAGGCAGAGTTGTAGTGTGGCAGTCTGGAAAGGGTGCCAGTACTGTGCTACCGGCACACTTATTTCCCGACTACCACACTTGAAATGATAATGAGGCCCTCCATCCCAGCGTCCTCGGTCACCTGAAAAAATCCTTGTGCCTAAAAGCTTGTGTACAGTGGAGATATGTTTGAAAACAGCACATGAAGTGGCTCTTGATTTAATTGTGCCACAATTAATGCTTTGTTGTAATGTGTCTATCTTTCCTATCTCCCAGGCATGCTGTACAGGATGTTTGTTTGTTTGTATGTAGGAGGTAACGAGTGCCCAGAGTAAGGGATGACATGGGAGTGCCCTGCTTTCCCTGCGCTTCTCTAAATTCTTTAACACCCAGTTATGAACCCTTCCAATGGTAGGTATTTTGCCAACCTCTGAAGCATAACAAGTAAATCCATGCAGGCTTAACATGTGGCCACTTGCACCAGACCTGCAGATGAACTGGCCTACTGTTAAATCCCAGTTACCAGTTTAATGGTATCCAGTACAGAGTGTAGTTTGCTTTCTGACTTTGAGAACATTTAGACACGTAATTGCTCAGCTAGCTATAGCTGGTTAGATAGCTCAAGGGGTTGAGCGCTTGATGTTGCAATGTGTGTGTGATCTGCAGCTTCGAATCCCAGCGAGATCAACTCAGCCTTTCATCCTTCTGAGGTTGACAAATGAATACCAACACAGGTTGTGTGTTATTGTATATATATTTGTTCTATATAAAGCGCTTAAGCGTAAGTGCTATATAATATCACATCATTATTATTTGGCTTTGGACATCTGGTTGCATTCACATTTGGTAATATGTGCCTCTACACACTGATATTAATGAAACACATGGTGATCCATTTTTGTATGAAATATATATCACATTACAGTGATATTGTAATCATATTTTTCGTAGTGCAACATTACTGTGCATTGCTGGCAGCAGAAACATCCGAAACTGCCACTGGAAAGCATGCTGCTCGCTAAAAATCACCCAGAAATGCGCAGTAAATATTGGAAAAATAGGCCGCCATCCACTTTTGCCTATGTCAGTGGTAACACAGGAGACCACTGCCAAAACCCATCACTTGGCTGCCCACAAAGCAAGGCTGATTGCAAAACACAGAGCTGTGTGAAAATCCGTTTTTTCTTGTTTGTCAAATTTACAAAAATCATGGCTCACAAACCACCCAAAAGATCCAACCTCCTGTTGGATGTTGAACATCATTCTACTTCAAGAATCCACATAAATATAATGTCAGCAGAAGTATATGTTATCTGAACAAAGTCCACTTTTGAAGATGGTTGCTGGAAAGAAATCTGTCAAAAATGGGTGCAATACCATTACTCACCTTTGTCATAAACTGGCATATTCTAAAACCTGTCATGTTTAAAGTTGTACATTGAACTCAAAGTATGCCAAAGAAAGACTTGCTATCAGAAGCATAAGAGGTGGGTACAATTCAAAACTATATTTTAAAAAGGCTTGAATTAAGAAATTGGTTGATGTATTTGTTAAAAATGTAAGTTATATTTTAGGACAAGACAATTTCAGACATTGGGCCTCATTAGGACCCAGGCGGTAAGGGGTTTACGGCGGCGTAAACAGCGCCGACCCTTACCGCCTGATTCCGAGGTCCCTTAGCGCCATGGAGGATTTAACACCTGCTTTTAGCAGGTGTTAAAATCCATGTCGCTAAGGGACCTTGTTGTTAATTACGCCACCGTAATTTATGGTGGCATAATTAACGCCTTCCCCACTCCCATTATGCCCTATGGGGCAAAAATCGGAATGGGGAAGGGTAAATGGGGATTGGGGACTTACCGCCCCGCCAACCTCGGAATGGGGCGGTAAGTCCACCAACCACCATGGCGTAAACGTAGTTTACGCCATGGTGGTAAAGGTACGACCCAGGCGGTAACTTACCGCCTGGGTCGTAATGAGGCCCATTGTGTTTAAAAGTTTCCCATACTGAGCTTCAAAGACATTCCACACCCTTTTACCCAACAAAGGAATCTCCCCCCTGCTCTCTGCTAAGAAACTGGCAGGCTGGTGTGAAAGGAACGGGGTGGAGCACTCTGGCATGTGGCTCTGGGAAAGAGACAATTTAGTTCTTGAACTGAATGGAGATGCTAATTCGGGTGTGACTGACATCAACTGCCCTGGCAGGAAGACAAGCCATGTGACTCTCTGACTCAGCCAAGCTTTGGAGGCGGGCCAGACTGAAAATGTGGATTTGAAATTGGACTAAGTATATGTTTAAGGAAAAGACTTATAAATTATTGTACCGAACTGACAAAAATATGAAACTTAGAGATTATTAATGAAAAATGTTGTCACAGTTTAAAACTAATGTGGAATCTGTGCAACATTCAGAGACTGAACCACAACATTTTTAATATTGTAGCTATTGTGATTATGTTAGGAACATGAAAAATTACAGGAATATGCCCAGAGGGTATGTGCATGTATGTATGAGAAATTGTACAGATCCAAAAATGTGTAACCAACCAAAAGCGCAAAAAATTGTCATTTATGAACCAAAACTCATAGGAAGATAAGATTTGGACAGAAACATACCTTAGGCAATCTGTGATGTTTATGTGTATTATTAACAAGTTGTGAATATTGAAAATATGTTTTTTGGGAAAAATAGATTTTCTGGGTAAAAGCAAAGGGGAGGTTCTTCCCGAGATTGTAAATGGCAGTATCACTCTGACACATGATGACACCTCATGACAAACTGTTCCTTCCTCAAATCAGGGGACAGGGAAGTCTCGGACCTATCAGATCTTTAGAGGGTTGGCATAGACAATCAGCCTCCCCACCCACTTTGGAAAATGGATAAATAGGGACTGTTGAGGACCCAGAAAGACACACCTTCCACTCATCAACTGATCCACTCGCGAAGCACCCTTCAGGAAGATCCAGACTCCAGAACCAGACTCCAGATCCAGACTCTAGAACCAGACTCCAGAACCCTGAAGCAGAGGCCTAATCCAAAAAGCTGAACCCTTTTCAGCAGACCTTTAGAATCTTTTGCAACCTGATTCTAACCCCAACTTCCACAGGGCCTAACTAAACCATTCAACAGCCTGGCTGAGCTGTTTTGCTTCTGGCAAAGAACCCATGGTAGAACCCAAGATCCAGACCAGTCCAGTAGAGCTGTAACCCAGAACCCGTCAGATCCAGTCCAAGAGGCCATGCAAACCGGAGTGCCTTGCTGAGAGCAGAGTCCAGGTGCCCTGATCCTGTCCGGTGGCGAGCGAAGTCCAAGCCAAACCTTTGACCATATCTTTGACGGGTCCATTCCATTTTAAACCAGAGTCATTCCTTATCCTTTTTCCTTAATCGCATTTCCCGCACACGGAAAAGTTGCTGCAAATTTGCATTTGGCTCAATTTCACCACATGTAAAAACAGCTATTTCTTGATTTCAACTTCTGAATTTCGTTTTCCATCTGCTATCCATTCAACAATCATTGCTAGTGTTGACCTGAACCAATCCAAAGCAACTCTCACTAGTTCTGAATCTTAGTTAGCGAATTAAAATCATTTTAGCATTTTTCCCATTCAATTCAAACCACATTTAAAAGCAAATGACCTGTTTTAAAATCATACCTGTTCTCTCTAAGCTTGCTGGGGGAAATGGGGACTGAATTGCATTGTTGATTGTTATTCCTGAAACCTGTGTGCCCTCATTCCATCTCTTCATATTGCATAATAGGGGGGGATTGAGTAATATCAGGGGGAAAGAGTGATCACATTGTCTCTGATTGAGTTCATATCAAGTTTTATTTCTGTGTTGCATTCCTTTCTATCATTGCATTTCTTGAACCCATACAAAGTTATTATCTGCTACATTATTCTTCCTATTCCTATTCCTAATTGATTAAAGAGATTGTTGATATTGTCATATTACCCATTGCCTATCATTTTTCATATTCATAAGTGTGAAATTCAGATATTATTCATATTCATAAAAGTGTAATCTATATATTGTTCAATTCTTCAAATAAATCTTTTAATTTGCAAAACAAACCTATTTCTTGGTTCAGTGAGACCAGGGTAATTCAAAGAGAGGGGCGTTATATAAGGGTACATCATCCAGAATTAAAAGAACTTTTGACATCAAAATATATAAATAAGGGTTTCCATTGGGCATCCCATACTAGGCATTGACTTAGTTTGAGTGCTGGATTGAAATCACTTACAGATTGGGGGCTCGTTCATGGGATTTCTGGATTAGACCTACCACTTGTGCAGCTTAATACAGTGTGCTAACTGACAGGATACATAAATCCTGTTGGGCTACCACGCTCTGTAACACTGTAAAAGCACCCCTCAAAAGGGAACGCTTTAAGGAAACGGTCTGTTTTGCAAGATAATAAACTTCTGTAAGTCAGGAAGGAAATTAATATTTCCAAAATTGCGACATTGGTAGAAATCAAGATAGCTAGAGAACGCCTTTTACATAACTTATTTGTGAGAGGTGAGTGGGCTGAGCAGGATCAGAATGTGTGGTTGCAGGCAATCACACAGCAAATCACTGCAACAAGGTTAGATATCTGGAGAGATCAGGGTCCATTACATGTGGCCCTGAGTGAACTATATATGGCTCCTAAGGCCAAGGATGAGCAAAATAAGATTGCCAAGATAGCGACATATCTATATTTATCTATGGGAGCCATACAGGATAAATATACTGTAGGCCAAGATCTGGCAAGTAGGCAAATGATGGCATTAGAAAAGGCCCAATCTGATCTGGACTCTTCTGAGCAGAGGCTGCAGAGGAGCCAGGAGTCAGAAAATGAAAGCAGGCAGTATATAGTTAAAATAAAATAGGATATGGGTATCCTGCAACAGGAAAAGGCAGACGAGGATACCAGAATTCTGGCCTTGCAGAAGGAGTACCAAGAAGGTTTGGACTCTCTACTGTAGAGCCAGAAAAAGCTAGAGCAACAACTGGATTTCAACAAGGCATGCGCATAGCAGGTAGTCACCCTGCAAAGCACTTAGATAGGGAGAAGGCAGAGAGCAACACATTAATGCTGAAAGACCCGGACACCCAGGCAGAGTTTGATGAAGAGCGCCAGAAAGATGGTACCCTTCAAAGACAGAGGGACAACCTGCCGGCACAGAGGCAGGCTCTTGCTCAGGAAAGGGACACCTTAGGCCAGGAAGTCTGTCACTTAAAAGGGAAACTGGAAGAAAATCACCTGGCCCTGCAGGGACTGGGTGACCTCCAAAAAGAGCATGATAGATTGTTAGAGCACACCAGGAGGGTGGAAGATGCTCTGGCAAGAAAGGAGCAGGTCAGTAGGGACGGGACTCAGGAGGTAACCCTCATGCAGCAAAGACTGGCCCAGTGCTCAAAGACAAACCAGGAAGCACAGAGAGAAAATGAGGCTCTCTGTGAGAAAAATGATAAGCTCCACAGGCAGGTAGCCATGCAAGAGAGACTGATAGAGACTAGTGAGGCATTGATTGAGGAACAGAAATCTCAGGTTCTTGCATGGCAACAGGGAGCAGGGGCTGATAGAGATGAGGTTCGCTGGGAAAGGGAAACAGGTGAGCATAACCTCAGGAACCCTAGTACCAGAGGCTTTCATCTCTCCCAGTCCCTGGACTCTGCCACCCCCATGTCCACTGGAGCACATGATAAAAGCAGCAGAAAGAGGATGGATATCGAAGCAGGAAGCTGATTATCTGATGCCCTCCTGCCCGAGTGTTCCTAATTTCTATACACTGACTAATATCCACAAAACTCTACAAAACCCCCCTGGCAGACCAATAGTGTCCGGTTGTGGCTCCCTTTTAGAACCTCTCTCTAAATTTGCAGACTACTTCCTGAGCCCTTATGTAAAAGAAATGACATCCTACATCCAAGACACGACAGAAGTCATTAGAATAGTAGAAGGGATGAAGGTTGACAATGAAGATCTATTGGTTACATTAGACGTGATATCACTGTATACAAAGATCCCTCAGGCAGCTACACTGAGTATGATAGAAGAAAAATTGCTAACAGCTAGAACGACAGGAAAGACACCCAATTCCTTTATACTTTGGTGCACTGAGATGGCGCTGTGCAAAAACTACTTTTTCCTTAATGGTCGATTCTACAAACAAATCCATGGGACTGCCATGGGGTCTGCTGTAGCACCGACTCTGGCCAATTTGTATGTTGAAATAATAGAGACACACGTGATCTTGACTGATGGTAACCCTTACAGAAAATACATCAAACTTTGGAAAAGGTTTATTGATGACATCCTGATGATATGGATTGGTGATCTGTTATATTTTGAAGCCTTTAAAGTGTGGCTGAATACACAAAATCCTTTTTTGAAATTTACCAGTTCTGCAAGTTATGATGCCATTAATTTTTTGGATTTAACTATTTTTATTAACAAAGAACAACAAATATTTCAGGTTAAACCATTTCACAAGAGCACTGATAAAAATGTGATGCTATTATACTCGTGCTTTCATCCTCAACATACGAGGCAAAATTTGCCGTTTGGCCAGTTTCTACGTATAAAGAGAAACAGCAGTGAGAAAAAGGATTTTGTGGAAGAAGCTGTAAACTTGAAACAGAATCTGCTAAAGAGAGGTTATCCTAAAAAAGTGGTCAAAAATGCATACACAAGAGCCTCCAACAACAATAGAGATGCAATCCTAGAATATAGAGAAAAAAGAACTAATGATGATAAGATTGTATTTGTGAGCACATATAATCCATTGTCAAATGAAATATCTAAGATTGTGAGACGAAATTGGCACATACTGGAAAAAGGGGAATGCCCCTTATCGACACCAAAATGTGCGTTCCGCAGAAGTAAGAACTTAAAAGAACTAACAACTAAAAATGATGTAACAACAAACCGGTACACACAACTGACACTAACAGAAAGTTGGGGCCTCCCCAGAACTAAAGGCCATAGTCCATGTGGACAATGCCAGTGCTGTGCACAAACGTGCAGGACAAAAGACATTGACCTGGGCCCGCACAAAAGATGGGAACAAAGAGCCTTTACCAATTGCAACTCTATGATGGTAGTGTATGCCATTTGGTGCCCCTGTGATAGACTTTATATCGGAAAAACAGAAACAAAGATAAAAGTCAGAATAGGAGAACACAAAAGCTGTATTAGAAACAATACAGCGAATGCACCTCTAGTGGGACACTTTACCAGCCTAGGCCATAAACCGGAAGAACTCAAATGGACTGTAATTATGAAGATTGAATCAACCCAAGACTCTAACGCAGACAAACGCACCTTAAGCATACAAGAACAAAAAATGATCTTTTTGACAAAAAGCTATCCTGAAGGTCTAAATGAAAATATCGATTGGAGTGTCTTCATTAATTAATTCATATCCACCCCACTCCTCTACGACACTTTCTAAATTTTAGTTAGCTCCCTGATATCTATCACTGAAATTTAATGCTCTTTCTTCCCTACACCTTATGCGCGTAGGATGCGAAGGACTAGTGTTTCTACCCTGGCGCATGTGCACAACCTTGGCTTTCTCCTTTCCCATCACAGGCCCACATTCGATATGATTTTACTATTATCTACTACGATCTTACCATGACCTCGCCAACTGATGAGAGCACTATTTCAATGTTAATCTCTCTTTTGTTCTGAAAGCCGGCACATCGTGCAAGCTTTCAGAGATAGGATCCTCTATCTTTTCGACCACCTATCCTCCATAGAAACGAGCAAAAACGAGGGGAGCAGTGGTATCTGTACAGTTTTGCACATGCGCACTGGAATATCCTCCATATGCGCATGAGCGTAGGAACTAGTGTCCTCAGTCACGCGCATGCGGACATAGAACCAGAGTCAACTCACCCCTCATAAAGTGTCTGACAGCTCAGTCCTTCCGAGCATTCGCGGTGAGAGGAGCACCAGCAGTACCAACGCTCGAACACTTGCTGTGATCATCTATTAACAGGTATATGTTTTGCTTCTCCCCTCACTACTTTACACGCCTGTGATTGTACCTTGATTCTTCGTGATCCACATGCAATGGTTAATCTCATGGTAACTTGATTTCCCTTACATCCACATTACTATCTCATTGGGGATATATTTCCAACACTTACCATCTATTCGCATGTAGCCAAATAGTCTTGCGTTTAGCCCTTTTTTTCTAGCTCTGTTCATCATGATTTATCACTCGTGAACAGAAGCACAAATGTAATTAAATCGTTTAGCACCACACCTTTTGATTACTGAATCTAGTATTTATCTATTTTTCAGTTTGATCTACAATCCTGCTCACTTGATGTCACGCATGAAACATCTCTAGTACTGCTACCACAACAAATTATGTATTTAAACTAGAGACACAAGTCAAGTAAGTCTTGCCATTTTTTCTTAAAGCCAGTACCACCTGCATCAACTCGTTAATATTTGAAAATAAAGCCATTGGCCGAGATTGTTGTAATTCCTTTGCCCTATCACTACACCATAGGGGACTGAGTGTCCTGTCATTTTGTTGTATGTCTACAGGGTTCCAATTTGAACTGCGACTTAGTAGCAAAGTGCAGTATCCTGAAGATGCTTAACCGACACTGAGAAACGGTAAGCTCCAACATACACCTTACTGAGCCAATTAATGAATGGTGTATTTGAGTTAAAGCAACCACACTAATTAGCCTGTGGTTTGTTGTTTTTATTATTAGGTTCACACTGGATCCACTTCTCGGTACTCAACACCAACGAAGTGGTTTTGGCACGTCTATTATGCACCCAAAATGGATAAACCTTCCGCAAACTCACACTGTTATGTCAACATCAAGTCTTCAAGTGTCCATCTAATACCATCACCAATTGGGTCAAGGGCGTTCGTAGGCCTTGGCTCAACTATCCCCCTGAAGAAGTTCCTACAACTAGTTTGAATCTTGGAAGGAACGAAACATGTTGGGTCTATACAGATACAACTGAGTAGTATCTAAATGAGTATCAATTAACCTTGATGCACTCTAAATATATGGTTACTGAGACATCACAATTAGAGACATTGTTCAACAAGGGTTTCTATATGTATATATTGTGAGGTTTAATGTTCAGCGAAGAATGAAAGTTACAAGTATTCAAGAACTGTTTACATGTTGACCTGTACATTTGAGGTTAGTAGAGTACCTCATAGTAGAGATACAGTTTTCTCCTTGATGATGAATACCAAGCACTGTCTATGAAGCACTTGTCACTTTAGCTAGTTTTCAGTGTTAGTTTTTATGTGTTTTTATATAATTACTATTTATATTAAAATTTGCTTTTGAAACAGAATTACTGATGAAGTCAGGTTGAATTCTCCTAAGACTTCTGTTTTTTAGGTTTGCACTTCCCCCACAGATGTGAGTATCCGACCAATATCCAGTGAATTATGTGTCTATAACCTAACTAGCGAGGTGGCCTCTCTTTTGTTGAAAGTTCATTTACGTCAGGTTAAAACCACCCCGCTTTTTCTGCTTATACCTGATTTCCCTCCCATTTTTCTACTAAAAGCACATGAGCCCAGGGCCATGGGGATGGCAGATTACTATCCAGTCAGAAGTATGGGGCTCATAGACCAGTACCTACCAGGTATGGGTGGGCAGGCACCTGGGTTTGGGTACCCAAGTACAGTGAAATTTAGTGGGGAACTCCATGGGGGTAGGCCCACTAAGGGCATCCTGGAAACCTCTGCCCAGCTAGGACAGAGCAGGTATCCATCAAATCCTGGGAGCAAGGAGGAATCAGAAGACTCCTCTGAGCGCCCCAGGACACAGGAGACTAGGTCCCCACATTCTGCCAGCCATTCCTACAAAAAAAAATAACAATCTACAAGCCAACGAGACCACTTAGGTCAACCAACGAAATCCGACTGGAACAAAAACCTTACATCAAGAAGAAACTCGGAGGCACCGCTTTCTACCACTTAGCCGCGAAAACCTGGAACAACATCCCAAAATTGATAAGGAACACCAAAGACCACCTTAAATTCAGAAAATTACTAAAAACCTACCTCTTCAACACCGGAGACTAAAACCGAAACAACAATAAAACAAACGAATCATCAAAAAAGGACAGTGACAAACCGCTAGAACCGACAGAAGTACCCTGGGCACCAGCAGGGCTGACGCTGGACACAGGGGTCCACCCGCGAGACCCAGAGAAACGGATACAACTACTCCAGCCAACCCTTACCATCCCCCACCGCCCTCACAGCCACAACTAGTTCCCACGAGGCTGTGGAACAGACAAGATACCACCAATCACCACACAACCGGGTGTATGGACAATAGCAGCGGCGCTAGTCATGTGGAGGGGGGGAGGAGCATGCAAGGTTATTAAGGGAGCGGGCGGAGGGGACAGCTAGATCCTCAAATGGCCTCGAATGGAAAATCGGGCACGTACCTCCTGAGGCTCAGGGTGTACAAGCATCCCGTCGGGTAAGATTACACGAGCCCAACCGGTTTCAGTCCAGGATAGAGATGACTAACGAATACCATTAACAATTTCCTTCTCTGCATACACCTCTCAAACTCCAGACCAAACACAACCACAAACCTCTAGCGCAGCAAACCGCACGAACTTCACTACACTGCAACAACAAAACAAAAAAACACATAGACTCGCACATCAGCACACAACGACTACCGGCCGCATACACCCCAGGCCCAGCCGACGGAACCACCGGGCTGAGGCTGCCAACAGCACATCACTGCAATCTTGCACTTTTCCAGCCTCCACCCACTAACCCACCATCCCCCCCGACTCCAGTGGTGATAGTGCGCGGTACAAATGACCTTTAACATTAACATTAACATTAACATTAACATTAACATTCTCTGGCTCGCAGAATCCAGGAGAACCTGAAATATCAGACGGGCACCTCTGGCAGCAGTGCCTCTGAGTCAGAGGATGAATGGACCAGGGTCACCCGAACCAAGAAGGCCAATAAGCCAAAAAAGGGCCTTGCTTAAGGACCCTTTAAAACAGATGAAGGCAATAAGGAGTGTCATCACGCATTATCATAAGAACGCTAAGTATTCTGTTTGGGAGCACTTAGAGCTCTTTGAGCAGATGATGGAAACTTTCCATTTGAAAGACAGTAGTAGCTGCATTCAGTATGTGAAATGGGCATTCTCACCAGAATACTCCAGTTTCTTTGTGGGGCTGGAGGACCAAAATCATTCTAGATTGCCCACCTATAGGGCGGCCATCTTGAAGCATGTTTCTGTTCACAGAAATCCCCAAGAGGCTCACAAGGCAGCCTACAACTTGCAATGTGGGGAGGATCAGGCCCCACAAGAATTTTTGCAGGAGTTAAAGCGTGCCTTTGCACAGACTACTAGAAGGGTGCGCACGGACAGCAAAGAATGTGTCAATACTTTTTTCCATGCTCTACCAAAATACATCATGACCCAGCTAGTGAGAGATTTTCATGAAAAAAGATCACTAGACTGGGTCATTGAACAGGCCACCCAGATCTATGAGGTGCAAAAGCCCATAGAAAACAAGAATGCTCAGAAAAGCCCCAAACCAACCAACACCCCTGCTGCTGCTAAGGTGGCAGAGGTAAAGGTTGCCCCCATTTTGGATTTGGAGATGGGGGGGCTAAAAACCCACCTGCACAGCAAAATAATTCCCAGCCCAGAAGGCCCTTGGGCCAGTCACAGACAGGGAGCCAAGGAGGTAGTCCCACAAATGGGATCCCTCACTCCCCTGACTATGTAAGTCCCCACTACAAGGGGAACAGACCCATCCTGTGTTATGTGTGGACTCCTCCAACCCAAGGGTGTATCCAACCAAGCAGCACCTAACCCAGGGAACTTCCCTCCTCACTTCCCACAGGAGGCCAGAAATTCACCAAATCCTGGGCAGAACTTTGTCCCAGGTACCCACAGAACTTCCAACCCCAGAACAATCCATCCTTCTTTCCCCACTTTCTTGAGTCCAGACAACCTAATAAGGGAGAGGGGAGGCCAAGGATGGAGGGGTAGCCAAATCTTCCCAACCTGGGGTATTACCAGAGAAGGGATAGCTACTCTTCCCGGGATAGCCCAGGGGAGAAATGAGAACCCCGTATCAGCCTGAGCGGGTTTCACAGCTATAGCGCCGGGTCCAAAACATCGCACAGGATCTGGGTTGCATGCTGAGGGCTCAGCAGAACCCGCAGATGAGCATGCCAGCCCAGAACGCCCAAAACTCTGGACCTGGTGCTCCAGAACAATGATGGGGCAGCACCCTGACAAACTACCGGTTCCCAAGGAGGAGGCACAAGGGGAAGGGGGGTGTAAAGCCTTGGATGAAACGTCCTTCCCCACTTGTAAAAAGCCCCTGGAAACCCAGGAACTGGAACAAAAATCTCCTGCCCCTGAAAGTCTGCCACTCAAGGAGCAAAGGGGGGGGGAGAAACAAAGGACACAAACAGACCCATTTTGTGGAGGAGGTACAGATCTTCCAATATGAAGGAGAGGGATCCTCAGAGGATCCTGGGAAAAGGATCTTCTCCTTCAGAGATGGGGGAACTCCTCCCAAGGAAAAATGGGTCCCAAAGGATTCAAATCCAGACTGTGTAGATGTGGGGACTGAGCTAGTACCGCCCATCATCCAACCCCAGAACCAACAGCATACAAATCCCCTGGTTCAAACCCATCCTAGTTACTGCCTCCAAAAAGGGGTGACGGCCCAGAACCGGAACCAGGGGAACTCAAAACGTCTCCCATCTCTAGTTGCTACCTTTTACTTGCAGATTCCCAAGACTCTCCATAGAATTCTGCCCAAATCTCTTCTCTCTCAATGTCCAAAACTAAAACACTAACCCACCAGTTGTCCAAAAATGTACATTATCTGTGCCCCCTTGTGAAGGAGAGAAGATATATATGGCCCGGTACAAGTACAGGGGCAGGGTACAATTTTGGCACTGGTGGACGCGGGATCCCAAGCTACCCTTCTGTCCAAAAAGGCCTTTGATGAACTGAATTCAGGAAGAGGGGAGAATTATCAAATTCCTCTCAGCTCTCTTCCTGGACAACTTCAGAACTTTGACGGGAAGGAAATTCCCGTTGAGGGCACTGAGGATTTGGAGATTAAAATTGGGTGACACAAGGTGAAGCACCCGGTCATAGTTGTGACTCCAGAGGGCACCCCTTGTTTACTAGGGAATAACCTCCTGCGAAGTTTGTCACCACTAATAGACTGTGTAAACAAGGTCCTCTGGACCCAGACTAGCCGACCAATAAAGTTAAAACAGAGTGTCAACCATGTTAGTTTAAACGGCACATGCCACATGGTTGAACAAAAATCTGCCCAAGTAGAATTTCACTTCCAGAACAACCAAATTCCCGACGTGACAGTAATAGCAGTAAGACAGCAAACTGGTGATGGGGGGTCCTCCTTATTTCTGAAAATCAACCTTCCTTCCAGTTTAAGGTGGCATTCCACACTGGAAGGAAACACTCTGAAATTCTTTACCAATCCACAATCAGACATTCCCACTCCTATAGTTCAGAAAGATGTGAAATCAGCTCAGAACCTGGCTGATATTCAGCAAATTGGAGAGCAGTTGTTCTTCCCTGTTGAGTTAAATGAAGGGAAGGACTCTGTTCTCGCCCACGTGTGTGTGAACAACAGTAAGAGCTTCATCAGCAAAGCCATGTTCTGCCAACTCCCAAAAGATCCAGCCATTCCCACATTCAAACTGATAGACAAATGAGAAATGGATCTGGAAACACCCAATTCCAAACATCTCCTGCCAAGCAGGTGTATGCTCAAAATCTCCATAGGCAACAAGAGCATAGTCCACAATGCTGGGTCGTGCGAGATGTCACTGCCGCCTTTTACTTAGGCATTCTCAATCGCTTTGTCATTAGTTTGGAACTAATAAACTTCAAAGCTTGGTCCCGATTAGCGGATAATCCCATGGGCTTTGATGATCCAGAGAAAGCATTTAGGTCAACTCAACTGCTGTCTTTTGCATTTGAAATTCAGATTGGAGAGGAAGCCACCATCCCAGAAAGGACCCGACAATTCTCCCTGGAAGTGAAAATGAAAAGAGGACAGAAATTGAAAAACCCTGATGCCTATATTCATCTAAAGGCTTCTCTCCAACAGCAAGGGTGGGGGGTAAACCCAACACTAATAGTCAACATAGAACATAAAACCATTCCAATAGAGGTGAATAACAGCGACTTAAAGAGTATCACTCTAGCCGCAGGCACCATTATTGGAATGGCGGTTGATGACCGACATTTCTCCATAGATCTAGGAAATGAACTGTTAGGACCAATCCCCAAGGACTGTTTTGACAATGACAGTGATGACAACACAACACCAGACAGGATTTTTACCCAGCATGGGGGTAACTTCCTGGTGTACACTTTCTGCCCTTATGGTAAGGAAGATGTGACCTGTGACCTCAGGAGGGATGAGGTGATTTTCCTTGTCCATGAGGGCTGCCTTTCCCACCTGAAGCCTCCAGTCCAAATCAACACTTTGACCAGGGACTTCTCCACCCAGTTGGAGGAGGCCGCTGAGATAGCGAAACCAGAAGTATTTCCAGGCTTCAGGCAGATGGTCGAAGAGAGGGTCAACCTAGCTGATGCCTGTGGGACTCTGGAGCAGAAGCAAAATTGAAACAAGTTTTCTTGGATTTTCAAAATCTCTTTGTGGTGGACTCATATGACTGTGGTCGCAGCGACATCCACACAACAACAATTCCCACGGACCCTGGCATGACTCCAGTGTTTGTGAAGCAATATCTCTTGCCTCTCGCATCAATGGAGTCCCTTACTGAAATAATTAAGAACCTTGAATCCCGTGGGATACTCCATCCAGTCCACAGTTTGAAGCCAAATGGCCAGTGGAGACTCTGCACCAACCTTAGGGAGCTTAACAAACGGGTCCCTACTTCCCGATGGCCTCTTCCTACATTGACCAAGGGCTGGCCCAGATCTAGGGGACACAAGTATTCACTGCAACAGACCTCACCAATGGATACTGGACTGTACCTGTCAGTAGGGAGGACCAATACAAGCCGGCCTTTACCTTTGGGGGGCAGCAGTACACATGGACCCAGACTCCCTTCGGATACCTCAACTCCGGCAATTAATTCAACATTTTTCTACATAAGGCCATGCCCGAACTGGGTGAAAGGGGTAACCTGGCCTATGTAGAGGATGTACTCATTAAAAGCTCAACTGTGGAGGAACACGTAGCGGAGATCCATTATGTTCTGACACAGTTGAGGGTCGCCGGAGCTAAACTTTCCTTTCAAAAGACACAGTGGTGTAGAACCCATGTCAATTTCTTGGGGCATGAGATTACTCCTCAGGGTCTCTGTCCCCAGGAAAAGAAAGTGGAAGCACTCCAGAAATTGAAAGACCCCACAACTCTGCATGAACTAAGGAGCCTCCCTGGACTGACTAATTACAGTAGAAAGTTAATTGAGGGCTATGCAGAGACCACAAGACCCCTGATTCATCTTTTGAAGAGGGGGGTCAAGTGGGAGTGGGGTCCAGAATAAGTCGAGGCAGTAAGACTACTCAAAAGAAGCCTCTCACAAGCGCCTTGCCTAGCTTACCCTGTCAGAAACAAGGAGTTCTTCTTGGAAACCGGGTTCTCTAATACATGCTTGACTGCAGTATTATACCAAAAGCATGACAAGGTCAATAAAGTAATCTCCTATGCGAGTAAAACTTTATCCTCTGTGGAGGAAAAATTCAATGATTGTGAGAAGGCACTCCTGGCAACAGTGTCGGCATTGAAGAATTACCACCCGTTTATCCAGGGGGAACACATCATAGGGGAGACTCCACACCAGCCTCTGCAATATCTCCAAAGTGACAGAATCCGGGCCGGAAATGTGAGTAATTCCCGAATTACTTCCTGGATTCTGTCAATGCAAGGCTTTACTGTAGAGGTCAGATATGGCCAAAACAAGAAGAGTCCCCTCGCGCAAGGTCTGGCTGACTTGCATGATTGTGCCAGAGAAAACTGGCTCGAGGACGAAAGTCTAAAAATCAATGACAACATGGAGGCATACCTCAATTCCCCACACAAAGTCTTTGAAGAAGACAAGTGTGAGGGAATGCCCAGTGTCCATGTGGATGGATGCTCTTACCATGTTGACAACAATAGGGAAAAAGAACTTGTGCCCGGTGTAGGGAATGCATGGGTGAATGAGACCCCAGAACCCTCCACTGGGTACAAGATTGGTCCCCGTAGTAGTCAAGCGGCAGAGTTGATGGCTGTGCATCAAGCCATCCTCACTGCTGTCCAACATCAACTTCACAAACTGGTCATAATCACAGATTCAGATTATGTACGGAACAGGTTCGTGGAGCACCTGATTAATTGGAAAACCAGAGGCATGTTATGTGCTAATAACAAACCCTTGAAGCATGGGAAGTTAATCCAAAATATTGATGATCTGGTCACCTAGAATGGGACGACCATCTACTGGAAAAAGATCAAGGGTCATTCGAAAGTAGAGGGATCAGACAAAACTGGAAATGACTTAGCTGATCAGCTGGCCAAAACCGGGGCCATCCAATCCAAGGGGATCTAATTGAGATTGAGTCCCTGTTGGGGGAAATCCCGGTCACTGCTATCACTAGGTCCCAGACAAATGCTCACAATGAACTCTCAACTGCAAAATGGAGTAAGGAGACCCCAGATGCTGATTTGATTACGGCTCAAAAAGGGGATCCAATAATTGGTAAGTTTTATCAACACATTGAGGACCCTGAGAACTTTCCCCTGACGGATACCGATTACATAGGGAAAGAGGACCTCAGAGTGTTGATGAAATGTCCAAAAATGTTCAGAATCCAAGACGGTTTGTTGGTGAGGAAATCCCTAAGTGGCCATGATCAGTGGGTGGTTCCTACCTCATTCCGAAGCCTGATGTTAAGTCACGCCCATGATGCGGCCACAGCCGGTCATAGGGGGTTTCATATAACACTTGAAAACTTAAGAAAGGTTGCAACCTGGCCACACATGGGTCAGGACCTCGACCAATACTTGAAGGGGTGTCTTGTGTGTGCACAATTTCAGCCAACATCCCTCACACACTGTGCGCCTCTCCAAAAGAGGGGGATGACACTGCCATCGTCAGATTTGCAAGTTGACTTTATCGGGGCCTGTGATTCGCTCCTCTAGGGGAAACAAGTACATGTTGACCGTGACATGCTTATTTACTAAATGGGTGGAATGTCTCCGGGCCCCAAACTGCAAGGCAGAAACAGCAGCTGCCCTGATGATCAACCACGTCTTTTCGCGTTTTGGACTACCCCAAAGGATCGAGTCAGACAGAGGTAGCCATTTCACCAGCGAAGTAAGGACAAAGATGTGGGAGATACTTGGTGTTAAAATGAAGCTACATATTGCTTACTGGCTATCCTCTAGTGGTGCAGTAGAGAGATATAAAAGAACAATTGTGAGCATATTAAAAAAGTTTGTGGCAGATTCTGGGCCAAGTTGGGATATTCGATTACCTCTTGTCCTAATGGCCATCAGATCTACCCCTTCATCGGCAAATAAAATGTCACCGTTTGAGCTGTTGACTGGACGCAGGATGGTGCTTCCTCAGCATATGCTCTATAGAACCCAAGAGCAGACATTGATCAATGCCTCCACAACTCATGAGTATATTGAAAATCTAAGAAAACACCTTCAACATGCTTTTCCTATGCTCAGCAAAAATTAGAGAGATCTGCAGACAGCATGAAGACCAACTATGACTTAAAGACTACCAGAAAGGAATACAATATAGGAGACCGGGTCTACTTATACAATTTCCAAAGGAACCAGGCCAAACAGCAAAACATTTTGCCTACTTGGAGGGGTCCTTTTGAAATGTAGACAAAATCTCACCAGTCGCCTACGAATCCCCAAAGGCAGTTTGGCGAGAAGGGGAAGACAAGTGGGTCCATATTAATCAACTAAAGCGTTGCCATCCTAGACACACTCTGCAGCAACTGGAGGAATCTTCTGGAACCCCAGAGGGGGTCACTCCAGATCCCTAAAATTCCAACTCTAAAATATTTCATATATAGCATATAAAATACAATAATAAAAAAGTGTCCTGATTATCAAATGTATGTGTCCGCCCCACTAAATTAATAGTGGTGGGGAAATGTCTACGAATATGTTTTTGCTTTGTCATCCTAGGATTGATAAACCATGGAGACGGAAACCAAGGAGGACTACCCGGGGACCGGGAGCAAAGATCCGAGGGGCCCGGCATATTGCTCACTACTCACATCAGGACTGGCGAGGAGAACCGATCGATCCGCCTCTGATGGAGGAAAAGATGAGGAACTTTGCCATTTGTGGAATCAGAAGAGATGAAACTGACATCCCAGTCTTGCGAATTCCCACTGATGGAAGATCAACGCCAAATCACAAGGGGGGGGGTTGTGGGATGCTCAACCCACTAGTCCAGGCCCTGCAACATTACTGTGCATTGCTGGCAGCAGAAACATCAGAAACGGCCGCTGGAAAGCATGCTGCTCGCTAAAAATCACTCAGAGATGAGTAGTAAAAATCAGAAAAATAGACCGCCATCTACATTTGCATATGTCAGTGGTAACACAGGAGACCACTGCCCAAAACCCATCACTTGGCTGCCCACAAAGCAAGGCTAATTGCAAAAGAAACACAGAGCTGTGTGAAAATCCGTTTTTCTTGGTTGTCAAATTTGCAAAAATCATGGCTCACAAACCATCCAAAAGATGCAACCTGCTGTTGGGTGCTGAACATCATTCTACTTCAAGAATCCACATAAATATAATGTCAGCAGAAGTATATGTTATTTGAACAAAGTCCACTTTTGAAGATGGTTGCTGGAAAGAAATCTGTCAAAAATGGGTGTAATACCGTTACTCACCTCTGTCAGAAGCTGGCGATTTCTAAAACCTGTCATGTTTAAAGTTGTACATTGAACTCAAAGTATGCCAAAGAAAGACTTGCTATCAGAAGCCTAGGAGGTGGATACAATTCAAAACTATGTTTTAAAAAGGCTTCAATTAAGAAATTGGTAGATGTATTTGTTAAAAATGTAAGTTATATTTTAGCACAAGACAATTTTAGACATTGGGCCTCATCACGAGTTTGGCGGTAACCCTTCAATGCGGCGGTAGCGCTATTAGCGCCACATTTAAGGGTCTGCCAAATCACGGGTTTGGCAGATTTCCCCCCAAAATTGGTAATAGCACAAAATTTCCCCATTGGGCCCAATGGGGAATGAGGAATTCCCGAATGGGCTCAATGGGGAATGGGCAATAACCCTTCCGCCAAACCCGTGATCCAGCGCTAAAAGCGCTGAGGGGTTTGGCGGTAGGGCTATTAGCGCCGGCGCTAATAGCACCAGCATTACCGCCCAACTCGTAATGAGGCCCATTGTGTTTAAAAGTTAATGTTTCCCACACTGAGCTTCAAAGACATTCCACACCCTTTTACCCAACAAAGGAATCTCCCCCCTGCTCTCTGCTAAGAAACTGGCAGGCTGGTGTGAAAGGAACTGGGAGGGACACTCTGGCATATGGCTCTGGGAAAGAGATAATGGAGTCCTTGAACTGAATGGAAATGCTAATTCGGGTGTGACTGACATCAACTGCTCTGGCAGGAAGACAAGCCATGTGACTCTCTGACTCAGCCAAGCTTTGGAGGCGGGCCAGACTGAAAATCTGGATTTTAAATTGCACTAAGTATATGTTTAAGGAAAAGACTTATAATATGTTGTACCGAACTGACGAAAATATGAAACTTAGAGATTATTAAAATGAAACATTTGCTCACAGTTTAAAACTAATCTGGAATCTGTGCGACATTCAGAGACTGAACCACAACATTTTTAACATTATAGTTATTGTGATTATGCTAGGAACATGAAAAATTACAGGAATATGCCCAGAGGGAATGTGCATGTATGTATAAAAAATTGTACAGATCCGAAAATGTGCAACCAACCAAAAGCGTGAAAACTTGTCATGTATGAACCAAAACTCGTAGGAAGATAAGATTTTGACAGAAACGTACCTTAAAAATATGTTTTTTGGGAAAAATAGATTTTCTGGGTAAAAGCAAAGGGGAGGTCCCTTCGCTTCCCTAGATTGTAAATGGCAGCATCACTCTGACACATGATGACACCTCATGACACACTGTTCCTTTCTCAAATCAGGGGACAGGGAAGTCTCTGACCTATCAGATCCTTAGAGGGTTGGGCATAGACAATCACCCTCCCCACCCCCTTTGGAAAATGGATAAATAGGGACTGTTGAGGACCCAGAAAACACACACTTACACTTATCAACTGATCCACTGGCGAAGCACCCTACAGGAAGATCTAGACTCCAGAACCAGACTCCAGACTCTAGAACCAGACTCCAGTACCCTGAAGCAGAGGCCTAATCCCAAAATCAGATCCCTTTTCAGCAGGCCTTTAGAATCTTTTGCAACCTGATTCTAACCCCAAAACTTCCACAGGGCCCAACTAAACCATTCAACAGCCTGGCTGAGCTGTTTTACTTTTGGCCAAGGACCCGTGCTAGAACCCAAGATCCAGACCAGTCCAGCAGAGCTGTAACCCAGAACCCGTCAGATCCAGTCCAAGACGCTGCGCAGACCAGAGTGCCTTGCTGAGAGCACAGTCCAGGTGCCCTTGTCCTGTCCAGTGGCGAGCGAAGTCCAAGCCAAACCTTTGACCAGATCTTTGACGGGTCCATTCCATTTTAAACCAGAGTTGTGAGTATTTAGCGTAGAACTGTCCATAGTCATCTCATAGTTTAAAGTAATCCATCCAACCCATTCCAACATATCCAGACTGCATTGTAGAATCTCTTTTGTCCATTCTGAATCCTTTCTCATCCTTCTAATCCGGTGATAATTGTTAGTGTAAGCCAACCTGTTTGTAATTCAAAGCGCAATTTCCTTTGAAATCTTGACTCCTTTTGGGAAACATCAACCTCTACTAAAACTTCCGTAACCTTTGAACCGTACGTGCTAAGAACGAAATTTAAATGTCATTTTGAAGCTAATATCCGCAGCTTTCAAACAAACCCAAAAGAACATTATAGTTTGTATGTAATGGCGTTTCCCACACGTGGAAAAGTTGCCACAAATTTGCATTTGGCTCAATTTCACCACATGTAAAAATAGCTATTTCTTGATTTCAACTTCTGAATTTCGTTTTCCATCTGCTAACCATTCAACAATCATTACTAGTGTTGACCTGAACCAATCCAAAGCAACTCTCACTAGTTCTGAATCTTAGTTAGCAAATTACAATCATTTTATCATTTTTCCCATTCAATTCAAACCACATTTAAAAGCAAATGACCTGTTTTAAAATCATACCTGTTCTCTCTAAACTTGCTGGGGGAAATGGGGATTGAACTGCATTGTTGATTGTTATTCCTGAAACCTGTGTGTTGCATTCCTTTCTATCATTGCATTTCTTGAACCCATACAAAGTTATTCTCTGCTACATTATTCTGTGTGATATTCAGATATTATTCATATTCATAAAAGTGAATCTATATATTGTTCAATTCTTCAAATAAATCTTTTGATTTGCAAAACAAACCTATTTCTTGGTTCAGTGAGACCAGGGGAATTCAAAGAGAGGGGCATTATATAAGGGTACATCATCCAGAATTAAAAGAACTTTTGACATAAAAATATATAAATAAGGGTTTCCATTGGGCATCCCATACTATGCATTGACTTAGTTGGAGTGCTGGATTGAAATCACTTACAGCTATGTGATGCCACTTCCTGTTTTGTCAAAGGGTGAAAGTTCATGTGCCATCGCGTCCCCTGATGTCACTTCAGGTTGGGGTCAAATGACATCACTTCCTGTGATGTAATCAGTGGTCAAGGGTCAAGTGAAGTCAATTCCACTACCCCTTTTGGTGAAATAGCATCCCTGAATCTACCCCCATTAGTAAGTAACATGTTTTGTTTTTGCTGCAGTACATTGTCCACTGATCAACATAATCTTTTCACTTCATTTATTAGTTATTTTCCCCATCCCTCGCCTTTAACATGTCATGTATTGCAAACACTCATTTATTTTGTAGATCCTGGATGCATTGCCCTAAGCCTTTGTTCCGACTCACCACTGCCACCTCAGAGAAATTACAAAGACATGCACCACTGACTAGTAACTGACATAACCTACTGACAGTCACTACTGAGCAGAGTAGAGTCTCTGTCGTGCTGATTTATTATGTTCTGCTGAATGCAATTTTATGTTATTGCTTATTTGCCAATTCTATATGTGTGAAAAGCATATCATACTGAAATCACTTACCAAATGCCTTTTGCCATGCTGTGTTGGGTGCAGTTTGGGGCAGAGACTGCCCAAAGCACAACAAGGCCGTAGCAATGGTAGGTGTGTTTTATTCAAATGAAATGCAGCATAATTTACAGTGATTTTCTTGATCAAGTTACTTTACTCTCAGCTGTTTGCAAGAGTTAATATATTATCCTCCATGTTGCCACTTCCTTATCTGTTGAGCTAAGCCCAACATAGAAGCCACACACTTCTCAAGGCTTCCTTTACTTGTGTTCCCCTTCATGATCAACACTGATTCATGGAAATGTGCACGGAGTAGAAAAAATTCACACCCCGCATATTCATGGAATTGTTTGCCCAAAGTAACCATATTCGTAAGTTGCAGGCGGAATGCCACTGACACGCCCACACGCAAAGACTAAACAGCCAGATCAGCTCCCTTTGCGCGCTCCCCTGGGCGCGAAATACACGCACCCTTCAAACAGTTTGTGGGGTCCCCTGCAACCATACTTGCATCTCGGGGATGGTGCACAGGCTCTCACGTAACTGTTCCCTGTGCGTATGAAAAATGTTAACTCAGTCTACACTCTGAAAATCTGTGTGCAAACCCCAGTAAACCGTTCCTGCACACTGCTACACTGCTTATGCGCACCCCTAAATTACTTCAGAACCACTGTTCAGTACACGCACTCCGAAATCTGACATACAACCCCACCTCCGTGCTGCAAATCCTATGCACAAATGTACATATGCCTGCCCTCAGGTGGCAGATCATCTGAAGAACTTGCGTGGCCATTTCCCGGCTGAGAGGTTGCATGAGTGAATCCATGAATACGTCTCATGTCACGCAATAATTGACGTGCAATGACTGCCTGCAGGCCGTCCCTTGGAAGGCCCACTTTTTCACAAGTTCTTTCCCATTTTTGGTGTTCCACCCCATTTCCAGCCATCTGCGCAAGCTATGCCCACGCTCTGCGTGGAGTCTCACGCAAGGCACTCAACCTGTCGCACCAGCATGCTGAGCTCGTGCAAACTCCACGCAATTCCATGAAAAGTAGACCACATTCGATTCCACAAATCCACAAAGGCAGATTTGCGTGCAATTGCACGCTAAAGTACCCTATTTTTCATGTAAATAATTCCATGAATCGGGCCCTTAGATTTATTTATCATTGATACACATATTGAAGCAACAGCAGGGAAAGAGCTTAGCTGTGCATGATCCAGAGACAAGGTTACCCAGAATACAACTTTGGCTATTATATCTCATGAATGAATGCTTAGTTGAAGGTCCAGGTCTGGACAACAATGCTCAATTTAACTTCTGAGCCAGAATTACGGCACTGCACATCTATTTTGAGTTAGGTCATTCCTTTTAATAATTACGCATATTTTATAATCCATAAGCACGTTTTGCATGAACTTTCAACCAAGTAGAATCAGTGACCCTCTTAATTGCGACTCAACTCGCAATACAGCCTTTTTTCCATTATAACTTATTTTAAAAATAGATCCCCAGAGAGCTACAGTCAAGAGCTTCTTCAGGCCTCTCATCTTTGCTGAAGCACCTGGAGGTTTTCCTTTCTTTTCCTAAAAATAATTGTTTTTATTTCGGTTTATGAGTTTTTGTCAGGTGAATTGACAGTAGCATACAATAGTCACTTTGATATCAGTGAATTTATTTCACCCCAGAGTAATACCCACACACATTAGCTTTGTGTTGTGTGTGATTGTCATGGCTCTGGGCATTCGGGCTAAGACAGAGCACGTCGAGTCGGACAGATCAACAATGAGTTACAATGATGGGATCGGAGGTTCAGCTCGGGAAACATGTCGGCTAGACACGCTGTCATCTTCTAGTCGACATTCTTGACTTGAAAGGGTTTGGATGCCTGGAGGCCATCCTCATTTTACTAAGCAGGGTTTGGTGCTGAGTTATAATAGTAACTGTTGCGGGCAATGCGCGTCATGAACAGGGGTGGACTGGCCTTTAGGGAACTCTGGAGATTTCCCGGTGGGCCTCTGCACCCTGGGCCTCTTTTCTGTGGTATTTCCAAATTTTCTCATAGGAAAAACATTGGGCTTGCTGAAAATGTGTCATATAGGGCCACTTTGAACTTTATTTCCAGGGCCTCTTTTGGTCCCCCGTAATTATTTCCAGGGCCTCTTTTAGTTCCCAGTCCAGCCCTGGTCATGAATTGAATAGAATGGCATTGCTTCAGAAAGAAAAAGAAAACGATTTGAACAGTTCAAAATACGTGCATTCTCAGGATTCTGAGCATTGAAGTGTGTATTAATGCCAAATCAGTATCAGCATATAGAAGAAGTCATTCACGTCCCGTTATGAGATGCTCTGCATTTTTGCTCCAGCTTCGTAGACATGACTTTGGATCAAATGCAGGTGTGTATTTGTGGCCTTTCGCAATATTTCAATGCATATAATTAACTTCTTGTGCGTTTTCCGTGTGTTCTTGAAATACAGGGCCACTATTGAAGCAAAGGCAATTATTGGTTTCAGCACAACTATATATTTGGTTTTCAAATCTCTGTGTCATTTATTGTAATGCCACTTGTACATGGACATCTTATGTAGGCATAAAATCAATTCCATGTGATAATAACGAATTCACTAATAACGAAAACATTTGTAACACATTAACAAGAACGAAAACATATCTAATTTTGTTTTGTTTTTCAATGTGGGGGATGCCCCCAAGCCCTCTGTTTACCTAGATTTATTACCCCACCTCCTACCCCCTTTTAATCCCTTACCCCACCCCTTATATATACTTTTACCAAAATAGTCGATATTTTTTAGTTATGTAGGATAAATTATTTAAGTAATTCGTTATTGCCAATTGGTTATTATCACGGTATACCGTAAACTCTTTACTTTGCTGTCCTTCTACACCTTAGAACAGCAAAAAAATGAGATGAGTGCAAAATGTAAAGCATCCATTCACATTTACGTTCTCATTTTCTCACACTGCCTTGTTCTGCCCGACTCATTAAAAAATGAGGCCTATATACTAATTACCAGTTATTAAACAAACATGTGATAAATATCAACGATACTTTTAATTTATACATTAATACATCAGCAATGTAAAATTCATATGCAAACACACATATATTTAGCAAACCATTGGTACCTTATCCGGACGAAGTTTAATGAGAGCAGATAGTGTTGAGCAATATTCCAAAGTCTCACCATTCGCATAACTTCTCACAGTACACAGACACACCCATGAAGACAGATTAAGAACATAATAAGGCATACACTGCAAAGGGTGTCTTCCCTCTGCGTGAGTTTATAGTACAATGAAGGACAAGCTGCAAAGCTTGTGGGTGGAGAGAAGAGTTCAGAGACCTGTCTCATGCTGCTGGCGGGAGCATCATGCAAGCTCAGGAAAACACCAGTTTGATGGATTTGCCTAAAATATTTAAAAAATGACTTCAATCAGATAACAGGAGGTGAAAATAGGTGAAAATCTATACATAGGTTCAAATGCTGGTTCTAAATGTGCTATCAACTATTTGCATCGTTTTTACCATGGAGAAACATGTGCAATTTTTGCTCACAACCAAAGCACAAACCACTCAATTGATTTTTGCTAAATATTTTTTTGCAGGTGGATTATAGTTTGGAAATTATGTCATAGGATGTTTTGGCAGAATTCCTCTTAGTATTTATTAAAACCTTAAACATAGAGTGGGTAGTGGGGCCTGTACTTGACATCAAAAAACATTTCAACATCTCCCATGGTGCTCAGAAATAAAAGCTGGTCGTCTTTATTTGCCATAATTTAACACATATTTGAACATTTGGCAAATTACAACATGCTTAAATTATATTCGAAAGGGGGAAGGGTATTTTGAATTCTAGGGAGGCTGGCGAGAGGGCAGACAAGTAACATGTGTATGTTAAGTGTTTGTTGGCAACATGAATTCTTTTTTGTGATCTTTTCTGTGACATTTGATAGTGCTCCCTGTTGGGACAATCATTGCAAAGTCCAACTTAGAGCTTCTTAAAACCATATCTGAGGCAGTACAAAACTCCACTCTTAGTATACGTCTGTAGCACCTGAGAACATTTGGTAGCGTAGCCAGAGAAGCCAGGGTTATATTAGGAGGGATAGAGAGCTGTAGCTTGGTACACATACATGGTACCATACATATGGTCCAAAGAAACACTGAGACACTATGTATTTTAAACATAAAGGGTTTATTTACATACAAGAAGGCCAAGATAAATCTTGGGAAAGGTAAGTACTATCACATATCATATAAACACTATTATAAGAACCAACTCGATACTTATGCTATACAAACCAAAGTATTACCTTATTTAGAATACACTATGTAGTTAATGTGAGTCAAACCTAATGTAACTCATTCAGAATGGCATTAAGCTATTCTTGGGGAGTGAACCCTAAGTAGTCATACTTTTAGAATACCATAAGTAGTTCAAGGGCAGAAGACCCTATTGGTCATAATGTACAGTGTCGTTCAGTTATAGAATCACTTAATTAGACAAACACTGTTACAAGTATATCTTGCAACATATGTAATGTTCTTCTATTATGCATGGATACAGTTACAACACCAAAGCTACATTTAAGAACACAGTTCAGAGGGAGTAACTTAGCTTATATTCTTTCTAGAGTGGCCTAAAGCTACTCATGGACAAAGTAGGAACCTAGTGAAACTATTGTAGAAGTGCACTAAAGCAATTCATGGAAAGCATAACCCAAAATTATAGTTTAAGAAAAGCATAAGCTATTCAAGGTCAGTATAACCTATTGCTATATAAACTTATTAGACTATTAGTGAGTAGACAGTTTAAATCACTTATACTTTCCAGAAAGCTAGGACAACATTCTAGGGTAAGTAAGAACTCTTAGCAGACTTATAAAAAAAAAGGCAATATGCAGTGCAGGGTAAGTAAGGACCCATATATTTTTCAAAGGGGTTATAAGCAACTAAAAAGCAGGTCTTTACTCCAAGAATGCACAGAAGCAGATGAAGGAAAGCAACACCCACTGGTACTCTTTAAGAAGAACACAGTTATTCAAGGTATCCAAACCCCATTGGTAATCTTTTACACTGATTCAGTTAAGAATAATAAAACAGTACCAACACAATTATTTTTAAGAAGAGTGGAACACTATTTAAAGCAAGTAAACCAATATATACCCTTTAAAGGAGAAACCAACAACGTAAAGGTAAGTTTTACGTTTTGCAACATTTTGTAGCATTTTCTATTTCAGAGATATAGTTTCAACACTAACTCATTTACAAGTAGGTGATTTTACACTAGTTATAATTTCAAGACAGAAGCATTGTCTTTTAGAATCCTTCCCTATTCTATAGCATGGATTTTCCAGAGGCAGAAGAGGGAACCTAAGGTTCTAGGAGCCCGCTGTGGCCTGGTCAGGATAGGGTTCAGATGCAGCAAGAAAGTCAGCGTTCCAGAAGATATCTTCTTCAATAAGTAAGCATTAGCTTCAAAGTTCATTAAAAGTGTCCAGGGACTTGATAGAAGACACCCTATAGGCGTTGCAGTATTTGGCCGGGGCGAACATTATGGGCAAACTCTGAAATACAAGAATCACCCACTTAGCCTCACAACGATCAACAAAACACTTGAGGTAAGTATTACCCAAGCCAAAACAATACTTTAGCAGAAATAAAGAGCTCCTGGGTGGATGGCTTCATGCCGTAGCAGCACACGATCTGGTCCTTCAGAAAAGGCTTCCATCAAAGGATTCATCCAGGATTCTACCCACTCTGTGGATTTGACAGCCTTTTATAGGAACTAGATGAAGAACAAATATCACTGGTCAGATTCTCATCACTCTCTCGGTCCTTACCTCTGATGAGGGGACTTCAGGGATTTTAATTGTGTCTCTGGACATCCAGCCAGAGTCCACCAAAGTTTTAGCAGGAATTAGACTTCGAAAGACATTTCACTGCACACAGGTTTGGGGACCCCTGGTTTTGGGGGTTTGCATCTCTGGAAGGTTGCAGCATGTTGAGGGATGGCTCATTCTGCAGGCCTTCCTGTGCCTAGTGGGTCTCACCTGCATATGGGTAGGAGTCTTCACTTCCAGGACCCCCATGTTGGATTGAAAGAAGGGTTACGTCAGGCTCTGGATACACAGCAGGATCTCCAGCCACTGGAAATTGTGGATTCAGCTCCAGTCATCGACTTGTCAGCAACTGAGTCTTTATCAGGCCATACAGCAAAACCTCTGCAAAATGTACCTCCAATTTACAAAAAGGGGGTGGCTGGCTGTCCAATCAGGACAGCCAGATCCCCAGAAGGAACTGGTTCCTTTCAGGCAAGGTAAAAGACAAAGGGCTGTAGAGTTTTGGACTCCTCCACTGATTCCTGCCTTCACAGACACTCTGGGGCCTCAACTGGGAATACAAAGGACTCCTGCCATAGACAAAACTACACCAATATCTTTCCCACCTCAGACAACAGATAGATGAAGACCTTAGAGAGAGCAGGGATACTTAAAAATGGCAAGAAAGAAGGAGCCCACCATTCTAGCAGAATGTAGATCCTCCTATGCATTACGGCGGCTGATTTGACATCCTGCGAGTATTATGACTGAAAAGTCATTAAGGTGAAACCACTGCCACCAGTAAGTGAGAAAGGTGACACAGAGTTTCTTCCCAGCACTTCACATAAGGTGGGGTGTGCTGGCTCACAAAAATAAATGTAATTATAAAGGGCTAATCCCACGTTACTTCTTGGGAATAGAAGTTCACCCAAGAAATGATAGGATAATTCAAAAGGGAAGCCCAAAGGGGCAAACGAACCTAAGCCCAAAAGATATTGGAAACTATATCTCCAATCAAACACTATGGAGAGACATAATGCTAAATGTTCTGGGGTTGACACAGGTCAGGATGATTATTCACATTCATGAAAATCTCACCCAACATTCCGATAATATTTACTAGAATTATCAAGCTCATACAATGTCTTATGTTTTTAATTATCCACTGTACTTCAAAAAACGAATTCTATATTATTAAGTGGTGTACAGCACATTGAATTTAAATAATTTAAATATGTGGATTGTCTTTCACGTTACCTCACAACGATTTGTCTGTTGATTTTTATAGGGTATATATTACTTTGTTTTAGGGCAATGATAGGTTGAGTTAAATAGTTAAGCTACACAATGTGAACACACGTTGTACAGCCATGACTTTTAAAAAATACTTTGAATTGATTTGTTCAAGAGGGTGAGACATAAGAACTGTACACAAATTCATAAATATCATTGAGTATTCCTTCCTATTACAAAGAAATGCATTTCAGGAACAATCTCTTGGTTTGTGTCTTATCTTCTCCAAGCCTAGAGACCACTTTTAGCACTGAAAGAAATAATGATTATTTCCCATGGGCAAAAGTCTGAAGGTAAATACTGTTTTCTACTACTTTGAAAACACCAAATCATCACTAATGCCTCTTTTGTTTACCCTTTTCTCATTTCATTTGGTATTTACATGACAACATCCTTTTTTTTGTATATACAAATGCAACAGTGTTACATGCATTTTCCTCATTAGTTTGGGAAAAAGTTTAAAGGTACAATTATTTGGTAAACTACCTACAAATACCAATTCTTCTCTTCTAATTTTTCACCTACTTATTGTCCTGGCTGTGGTCCATGTCACTGACTCTATTAAGTATTCAAAATGTTACATTTTATTGGTGAATATTACTCAAAATTCTGGGGAGATGTTTGAAGGAAAAAATAAATCAAATGTGCCTCTTGTTTCTATTGTTTTTGATCTTGGCATTTTACATTTCTACAGTATTCATACCATAGATGTTGGGGAATTTGCAAGTCATCCTTGTGATTTTGACGGAATCTTTGAAGTACAAAACTAAACAAATATATACATAACAATAACTTCTATGTGGCATTGTAGAATGTGTGACTTGGCTCAAATGGACTATTCTAATTTCACATTCCAGTGAAACCTTCATGGTCAAACCTTTTTAATCCCATCATAGCTTTCTTGGTGTTATATATATATTTAACACCAAGAAAGCTATAGTAGGATTAAAAGGCTTAAGCAAGAATGGTTCACTGGAAATGTGAAAGTAGAATAGTCCATTTGAGTCAAGTCACACATTCCACAATGCCACCTAGAAGCCATCGCTGTTGGACCAAGACATAGATAATTTCCTGGAGGAAAAGGTTTCAATTTGGGGTAATTTGCATACCCGCAAAACCTTGCTGATGTGACTGGCTTCGAACTAATAGGTGGCATTGTGGAATGCGTAGCTTGGCTCAAATGGACTATTCTACTTATATATGAATGTATATTCATCTCTGTTTAAACCTCATACATGGTCTTCAATTAACGGTTTGCCGCAGTGGGGAACACAGATGGAAGGAATTTATTAAAAAACTCAATTTATTGTTTAATATTTTTTAATTTTAAAATGTTGGGGTATTTTTGTCTGCAGGGAAAGGCCTGTTAAATTAAAATTAATATAAAACTTCAAAAGAAGGAAATATTACAACTAAGAATAGTCCTGAAAAAAAAATCTCACAAAAAATGCAGCTGTCACACAAATAAAGGACTAAGCAATGATTTAGCTCCAGCAAGTGGCTTTATGGAGGTTCCAAGCCCTGTTCCTTTCATGAACAGTGTTGCCAACCGTGATGACACTATTGAGACATATAGAGCATAGCATTATTACACCACTTAAAGAGCAATGTTTAGATGCTTTTATGAATGCAGCTGTATTTGATGATTCTCTGACAGAAAGCTAAGCTTATGTGTCTGCTACCTAATGCAGCTAATAGCCATTCTAATCAGTGACCTAATTCTTTTCGATGCCAAGGCTTCATCCATTTCATCCCAAAGGGAGCATAGTAGCTGCTGTATTAGGGATAATGTCCACAACCTTTGGGATTACACTATGATACGTCCATTTAATAGCGCTTTGTAACAGAATTTACAACATCATTCTTTTAGTTCTGATAATGAAAGATGTTGTGGCAGATTGGAAAAACACCATGGGTCTTCCCGGCATGCAATGATTGTTTTATTTTTCATGTTGTGCTGGGGTTTTCCCCCCACTCCTCTAGGATGATGATGCTCTGCACACCTCCACAAACACTTCAACATCCAGTGAATTATGCCCACTCATGATACTGTACAAAGAGCTAAAATAGTAAGGGAAATCAAATGGTAAAGTGTGGCTGGTAACATGGATTTCTAGAATCTGGCCTGCTGGACAGATTTTAGGGGGCCACCCTATTTATAGTGAACAGGGGAACTCTAAGAGATTAGCCAAACAAACAATCAAGATATCAATGGAGAGCAGTTAAGGCTATCCTCAGTAGAGTGTGAGTGGGGCCAGAGGTCCACAACGAGTCCACACAGTGAAGTAGCCAATAATTCAATTTAAACAGCAACATATACAAATATAATATTAATTTTAGGCCTCAATAATAAACATATATACATTCACCAATAGTTCTTAAAATGCATTCAATGACTTACATCAATAAATTATTCTGTTGTAATGCTAAGTACTGCAAGTCCACGCACTGCCCAATAAGAGTTGATACAGTTGGGACGTCAGATAAATTGTGCACAGATTTATTCAGATGACCAGCCGAAGCGAGTTTCGACCCTCCGGTCGTTCTCAAGGCTCAGTACGTGTAAGAATATTTACACACACATTCAAATAATATTTACAAAATATAAAAACATTTTGTGTGAATTGCATAACTCATACAGTTATAGCATTAGGATCAATATCACAGACAGGAATGAAAAATTATAAAGATAATGTTAAATTTGTCACATACCAAGATCGCACCATTGAGCAGGGCATAGGAAGAAATGCAAAAAAGAAATTCAGCTTAAATTCTATCACATCGCAAGTATTAAAGTTCCACAATTGGTGTACATGTGAACCCATACCAGTGATTGATGGAGGACCATTGTGGTTATCATTGTAACATAACATGTTCACAAGCTGCCGTACAGCAGTAATGTCAAAATGTGAAGACGGCACCCTAGCAACCTATGACAGCTGTTTAGTGGCTAAAATTATGTCCATGCAAGCGTGCATAGGATTATCCATATTCAGAGCGCTAAAATGGGTCTATGCCACTAGCTGTGGGAACATCCCAAAGGTGAATTAAACAAGTATAATCATAAATGTGGTTTCCCACATTACATATGTAGTGCTGATTGTTATCTCTGTCATTAAAGACAGTGAAGGATTGCATGGTAACTATTGACTGCTACCCATTAGAAAATACGTTACCTAATTACTGGTAACTTACCTAAATGTTGTGCTCTTCTGGTCTGCTCTAAAGTTTTCCGATGTGGAATGGGTTAAGTAATGGCTCGAGTCATGAATGAATACCATATTGATAAACATTGTAGAACATGGGTGATTAGTTCCATGGACGTGCACCTTGACGAAAACCTAAATTGAAGCACTTAAATGCAGGTAGTCAATTTGGGCCATCATATGAATTGCTCCATGCACGCGTTCTTAATGATTCCCATATCCAGTGCATTACGAATTGGAGTTAGCAATTACTGCCCGCATTGCCCACATTTGTACCCGTAAGAATTAAATCACTGCTGCAGAATTCATATACCTCGAATGATGTAACAATAAACGGGATAGTTCCCGGGTGCCGGGGCTAGACTAGCATGCCAGCGCCATGTCCGTAATTGTTTATATAAGTTTAACGTCCTACGTATAAGCGAAGCATGCACGTGCTGTCATCATAGATGATTCACTGTGTTAAGCTTACTAAGTAGTCTCATTTACATTCTACTGTACCTCGTTACCGAGTATTGTGCATTGATTGGTTGACAGTTTGCACGCGCTGAAAAAGCACTAACATGTCCGCGCTTCTAGCATTCTGTGAACCATAATGACTCTAATGGCTCAATGCCTCTATTGCTGTCTGTGTACACATTTACTGTTACAGTCTGCATACATACAAATATGTGCGCGTACTAACATAATTAGTGGAGCATCAGGTTATAGTTCCTGAGTAGTCACTGTTACTCACAATGGTAACTCATTACCGTGTCATGATTAATTACTGTTAAGCAGTAACCATAAGGCCCTTACATGTACAAGCTTGTTGCATTCCATCTGTCAATAATTGTATTTAAACTAATATTTTCACCATAGGCCAAATGATCCAACATATGATTTGTTGATGTAAACGTTGCTGCAATGGCCCTTGCAGTGACTTGCTTCTAACATTCTGTATCCAACTATAATAATAATTGGTATGGTACCACTTCAGAAACGATGGTCCAAGTTGTGTTTACCTAAACTAAAATCATTGTAAATTGTGTTTGCCTAAACTAAGATCATTGTTAATGATTATGGTGAACTCTTTCTTACACAGTTGTAGATTCGTAATTAACAATGATCCACAAATGAGATTATCACTAAGTGTAAAAGTCCAAGATGGTTGTTAGTGTCCCTAAAAAGTTTTATCCAAGTGGGACTCGCTTTTAAGTGTATTGCCAATATGTATTTGGTGCATAACAGAGCATATGAAATGACTATTCACTGTTAAGCCCCTACAAGCTGCATGGTTGATCGGGTGCTGTACACAACTACAAACAGTTAGATATCACCAATACTTCACAGAAAACATTTATTTCATGATCTGATAAAGTCCCAAAGTAACACATTGTAGAAGACAAATGCATTTCAATTCCATTTTACTTAGTTCCAAAGTGAGGTCCCCCCATTCCTTCCTGGCTTTGGCTCACATCAAGCCTATACATTTCATATCATTCTTGTTGGCAATCTGGTGGCATTCATGCCAATGAACAGCCAGAGGTAACCTATTGTCCTGGCTACTGAGATTAGATAGATGTTCCCTGATTCTCACTCAAAGAGTTGTCTAATTGTATTCCCACATAGATCTTATGACATAAACAGATGATGGCATGAATGGTGTAAGTGGAACGACAATTAATGAAAGCCTTAATTTGAATCACAATACCATTGTTGGCTTGGAACTCTCGACAGTCAACATGTGCAAACTTGCACATATTGCAGGTCCCATATTTGTGGGAGCCAGTTATGTTGGTGAGCCAGTCACTCCCTCATGTTTGTTTTTAACGGTGGGTGCCAGTGTAAATATAAATTCTGGTTTCTTCTCCAGGAAAGGACAGAGATCCGGGTCCATTAGTAAAATCTTCCAATGTCTCTAAAATTTTAAATAATGTATTGGTGTCCTTAGAGTCTTAGAGTACTGTGTGATGATATGTATGTTGTTAGGAGCTGACTTAGCTTTAACATTGGAATGCAGCATCAAAACCCTTGGTTTGAGTAATATTTTCCAATGTGATTTTTGGATAGTGTCATCTGTGTACCTGCTCTCCTTGAATCTCTCAGTTAGACTACTGCATTCTTCAATGAAACACTTGTCCTCGGTGCAGTTACGGCGTGCCCTATAGAACCGGCAAGTGGGTATATTTCTGAAAGTGGACTTATGATGATAGCTCCCAGCACACAGGGTCGAGATGACCTTTGAGAACAACCGGAGGGTTGAAAAAGTGTTGGTTGATCATCTGAATAAATCTGTGCACAATTTATCTGACGTTTCAACTGTATCAACTCTTATGCAGTGTGCAGACTTGCAGTACTTACCATTACTACAGAATTATGTTACTATGTGGTAGCTGGGGTAGTACCACTTAGTACTGCCATGCAGGCAGCATTTGGAAGTGATTTAAGGGTCCCAGCACCCCCGTCATACAGGTCCACCCCGACAAGTTTTTAATCTTTACATCAATAAATGAAAGTAAGTGATGCAGTAAGTTGGAACTAAGTCACAAGAAATATACCCTATCTTCAGAAATCCAATCCCTTTGATGAGTGGGGCCTTGTGCCCAAAAGTAACAATGCTTCAACCCAGAATATAACTTATGCAGGAGAAGTACTTGTGTTGGTGATTGTTTAAAAGAAAAGGTGCAACAAAGGTACTGGTAAGTAAAAATGCGTTCTCATCTTTCAGGTTTTACTGTCCAAGTGTGACGACCAAAGTTGGAATTGAAGGATACAATGTTACACTATGGAGAACAGGGGGAAGCAAATGCTATGCGTTAATATTACCCCCTAACTCTGATTTTCCCAGAGGACTCATCCCAGATTCATCTTTAAGCGCAGACTGACAAAGGTTCTACCGAGGTTGCCCACTGAAGAGTTGGTCAATCCACTGGGCGGTCCAGGGACATGTCTGAAGGCTCAGGATGGGAGTATCCTCGAGAACACATTAAGACTGATTGGTCCCACCATTCCAGGGGATGAAACACTGCTCAGGATCTTCGTCCAACAGGGCTCCACAGGGTCGGATGCAGGAAGGGATGCACAGCCTCTTAAGGAGTATTTTTCAGATCTTCAGTTGGCTGTTTTTCTATGAGGGATTCTTGGCTCCAATACTGATCTGAAGACATTGCTGAAGGAGTCCTTTTCTATCCAAAATCTAGCCTGGAGGCAAGTCTAAGCTCACTAATGGTAAGAATCTGCGCCATTCAAACAGCCAGGAGTTGTCCAACTAAGGACAACTGTTGGTTTCGCTCACGCATCAGACCTACACTCTCTGGCTACAGGAATGAAGAATGGAACTAGACAGTCCTTCCCACTTCCTGAGCCATGTACACAGAAAGACATCACTAGCATGTGAAAGCAGCAGCTTTACTGGGCAAGTGCCTGACCTTAGATGGGATTATCTGACTTTGCAAAGCAGGAAGAAGGCCAAATAACAATATGACCAAAGAAGGGAAAATCTTGTGGCATGGGCATTTTTGGGCAGTGGCCATTTTTAGTAGCTATACACACTAAACGTGAATGCGCACACTAGAAAGAACACTCAATTGGTAAAAATATATCTGCTGCATCCAGCTTGTCTTTAGGTACAAATAAAAGTAACCAAAAATCACAAGTGTAAAACACTATGTTGATAAATAATTGTCCCCATTGCACTGCATTGTAAAATGCTGTGTGCCAAGTTAAAAGTTACAAAAAGTAAAAGATGAAATGGGAAATGGGAAAATAAAACCACAAATATTGGGGTCCATAGAACTGTGGAGGGAAAGTTGCCAAAAGAGAAATCTTTTCTAACAATGGCTAAACAATAGCACTTCTGCATGTTGTAAAGACTGTAGGGGAGGGGGTATCTGCTGTAATCCTGCTCGCTATATGGCAGAGTAGAGGCACAGGGCACCCCAGCCAAGATTCTCTATTTTGTATCGTGGACGAGCAATCAAGGCTTAAGCTCTCAGGAGGTGATACAGGCTGGTTATTAAGTACAGTGTAGTCCCCAAGCACTCACAAAGGAATGTTCACACACTATGTTAGTGAAAACACAGTTCTTTATATAAATAGGCTCAAGTTATGTACACAATCACAATAACACACTTTGTGCTCCAGATAATATAAAATGGTAAAGTATTCAGTTTCTATGTGGTGCCACAATTATTCTTTGATTCCATTAAAATGCATCTAATGTACTCAGTTCAAATGTCATACAAATCCGTTAATAAAGTGAACCAACAATAGACATAGGAGGAAAACAAGTTGGTTAGATAATTGCTAGAATACTGGGGCCCTACCATCAGGCACAATTCTGTGTGAGGATCCCCCACCTGGGCAACCTGTATATAATGCAATTCAACAAGCCCATTCCATATAATGTCTATTAGAGTCCTATTTCCTTCTATAAAGGATCTACCACCCTAATGTACCTGGAATAGCAGATTTCTTTGATGGGTTGTCACAAGATCCTTCTTGAGTGACCCCCTTTAAGGCAGGAGTCACGGATCGTCGATAGTCATCGAGGAAGGTGAACCTTGGCGTCGAGAGTCGTCGATGAAAAGGTTTCATGGTGTTGAGGCGGCAGCTTCGGTCTTGATGGTGCTCGTCGACTATCAGTCATGGACATCCTGCAAGGACAAGGCATGCGGTGCACCTCTGCGTCGAAGGTTAGTTGCTGCAAAGAGTCACTGAGGAACTTTGGCCCAGCAAGGGCGTCGGGTCGTCAGCATCTTTGTGATCTTCGGGTGGCAGGAAACCCACCGGCAAATTCTCCTCCGCGCATCAGCTGCCTCGACTTTCTCCAGCGGGACAAAGCAGTTGGCAGTGCTGGCGAGAGGGTGCTTGGATTCGAATGTCTTACTCAAGGGAGCGTCAGTGGCACGGCGTCACACTGTCCCCGCTACTGTGCAACACGGCTTCGACGGGCCTCCAGTGGTTACAGCGGTCCTCCGAACCCTGGTCGACAACAGAGGATGGAATGTCCGGGTGCTTTACTTCGGATTCGTCGGCGGTCCCGTCTCCTCTCTCGGATCAGTCCTCAACAAACTCGACAGCTTTCCGATCGCGTCGAAGCATATGCAGCAGCAAGTCTTCATCCAGCTGAGCTTCAAGGATAAGCATCAAGTATCAACTTCAGCTTCTGAACGATTTCTAGCAGAGAGAAGCCCATAGGTGTCATAAGGGTATGCCAAGGGTTTGTACACCAAACCAAAAAAGAAGAAGAGCTGCACTGCCAGGAGTCCCACATGGACTTCTGGGCAGAAAACAATACAGAACACACATGAAAAAGGACTACAAAACAAGTACAGGGAGGCCCTGTCCCTCCAATATATTTCCAGCATCACACAGGTGAAGCTATATGACAGGAGAACTACTATTCTTCTCATAAAGGTATAGCAGCAAAGGGCAACTGCTCTGCTCCTCACAAGTATTAGCAAAATATTGCACATGAATGTGTGAACAAGCTACATTTGCAGAACTTGAACAGGGTTTATAAAACTCCTTGGAGCATGAGATGGAGACACAAGTGGATCATGTAATGATGCAGATATAATCAGCACAAACGTTGGTCCTGCCCCCAGATGTTCACAGAGGTGAACAAATGTACACACTGACAAGTGACCTGTAAACATCCATTTTAAACAATTGTGATAATGCAACTGCCATAACGGGTAGAATAGGTTGTGCCACACAAGTATTGTGAAAAGTAGAGTGCACTCACATGTTGTAGCACAGCCAGATAGGGTCACACAAGTAGCATAGATGTGGGCATTCGGGAAAGTGTGGTTGTTGCATACATGGGCAGGGAATCACGTATGGGGCATGCAATGCATAAAGCACGAAGAACATTAACATGGCAGAGATTGAACCAGAGTACTGCCATTTTTTAGATATAATTTTGAAAGGCCTTTTTTCTGAAATATTGAATCCAAGCCCCACGTCGTTCAGACGGATGCTCAGGCGTCAAGGCCAGTAAGCAAGGGGGCCCAAATAGGGAAATCGGAAACACACTAGATGACATTCTCCCAAAGAACACATCATGCAACTATAAAGTTAATTAGTTTCTATTGGTAGCAGTGAGAAACTACAGATAGACTTAATCTCCAGGTGCCAACAGCTACCGTATCAAGCGGCTTTATAATGAACAAACACACAGCGCAGGACACGTAGGTAAAACTCCCAAAAATGACGGAAATGAGTTCAAAACAGTGGTCCTCTACCACTTGATCGGAACAGAGATAATGTATTGCAAGTATTCAAGGATCAACTAGACAGTGCACCTGCCACTACCTTGGTACATTGAGATGTGGACGGCAAGCCAAGAACACAAACAAATTGGCAAATAAGGTCTCAGGCCTGGGAACGAGATGGGAGTAGATTCTTCAAATTGGATCATAACAGCCCTTTCATCTCTCCTTACCCACCATGAACTTTGGCATCATACTAAAGTGGCCAAGGTCATATGAGGAAACTGTGAAACAATCAGAATCTTGTCCGCCTGGTTGGCTACCGTAATATAGAGCCAACCAATTAAAAACTAGTATGAAACAGCATTGTTTAGTAGGATGAACTTAAGAGGAGTTATCAATTAAATAATATCAAATATTGGTTTGCAGCAAGGGGCTTGTGGAGGCCTCCCAGCCAATGGGGATGCTCAGAACGTGGACATTACCACATGGTAATCCCACCACTGTGAGCCTCCTCTGGGCTGGCAGCCACCATCTCCCTTCGATGAGGAATGAGGTATGTCTTCCCTTTCCCCCAACCTCCATGCACAGAATTCCCTCTACGCCCTCCCACCCCTACTTACCTTCTTTTCTGTCCATTTCAGGAACAGACATGCTGGGAACACTGTGTCCCCAGTGTTTCCGCTCACAATCTGTAACAGGCTGTCATGGAAAGGAAGAAGGGACTACAAGTACATCTACTTCTTTATATTTTTTTTATTGTTTACTTTTTTAATGTTCGGCATGGGAACTACGTGTAGTTCCTTCTCCCGTCTCCATGGCAGCCATTTTTTGTTTACTTATTTCAATTTTTTTCAATGGTCGATATGGAAAGCGAAAAAAGACTTTGTTTTTCCATGTCCGGCTGGCATTTTTTAAATATTATAATATTTTACTCACCAATACAGTCAGTCAATAAATATTTTCTTATCACTAAATATGATGCCATTAATGACATGTATTTCATGTGAAGCATGTGTTTGCTATTATGAATGAGAATGCTTTTGAGTGTCTTCCCAACAGTTAACGTTTGAATAAAAAAGGGTGTTCTCTTAAACTTGTACTTACTTGATGTTCTTGAGTTAGTCTTGTTATTGATTATTAATTGGGACCATCTTAACAATCATTAAGTAAGGCCAGTTGATTTTAGCCAACATAGAAAGGGATTTTTCCTGCAATATCTACCAGTACTCGCTAGGAAAAAAAAAGATGTTACATGTATGGCATTTGGTCGAGGTTTTGGGCTTGTAAAGCACCAGGGCACATGGGAAGTGGTAAACAAGGAACATGTTTGTATTTCTTTTGTATTTTATTTGTATTTTTATAGCACTTTAACCAATGTAATTGGCAAGTGATTCTCATGAGAGAAAGTTACATTTAGGGATCCTGGAGAGAAAGTTGGGACTGTAATACTCCATGATAAATGAAAAGTGAATACACAAGGACCACAAGTGAATGCCTAATGTTTTAAGGTAGCACAGCAAAGGACGTTTTTGTTGTGCAATTTCTCCTAATACTCTCTACTCATGAGAAGACATTACAATTAGGGCATATTGAATGGGCATATACAATACCACCGAGATTAAGAAGTGAGTACACAAGGACCCTCACTGCAGGTCTCTTTTTTTTAGGTTTCTAGAAAAGGATTGTTTGTGTATATTTGGCAATAATATAGAGGACTCGTAACAAGAAGATATTAAATGTAGGGCACTTGGAGGGAGACTTGGGCATGTAATATCTCAGGAAGCCTGAAAACGGAGAACACGAGAACCCCTGTCAAAGTTCTGGTGTTTCTAGGTGGTCTAGAAACAATTATTCTGGATAATCTCACCCACTACTAATGGGGGTTACTTACACAAAAATAAATTACTTTTAGGGTACTTAGATGGGGCTTTAGGTATTCAATATCTCAGGGAGATTAAGTAGGGGTACAGAAGAACCCCTATTAAAGTTCTGTTGTTTCTAGGCGGCCCTGAAAGGGCTACTTTGGGAACTGTAACCCTGTATTCACAGGGGCTAATCACAATAAGGCGTTACATTTACGGCACATGAAGAGAACTTTGGGCATGTAAACCCCAAGAAGCATCTGAAGGGGGAACAGGAGGACCATGAGTAAAGGTCTGCCATCTTTAGGCAGACTAGAAAGGTATTTTATGGTGCATTTTCTCCTCATACTTGCAAGAGCTACTCACAAGGATGTTTTAAAAGAACAAAGTACATGTGCAACTTCAAACTGCAAGTGCTTCTTAACTGAGACCTTCTCTGTATTGTGTTACTGTTAACCAATGTACTGTAGTACTTCATCTGAAAGTCACCTGCCACATCATGCACATCATTTTCTGCATTAATACCTGGCGATGCTCATGTTTCATGTGCCACAGCAGTTTCTTCTTCCCAAAGGATTAAAACAGCTCACAGAAAGTGCGGGTCTCCTCTACATCATCAACAGCTAGGTAGCCAAACTCTTACCAAATCCAGTGTCCAGTCATATAACCAAAGAAATCTTCTCACCCAGTGGCATCCATCATAGCCTCTTCAAAGCTCCACCTCACTTCCTGACTGTACAGGAGTAGATATAGGAACTGCTAACATTTTAATAATTCTCAGGATTTCACTCAATGTAAAAGTTAAAACCTCTCAGTAGCACAGACTTAGGAAAATGATACACGTCATAAGTACTTCTCACAGATGTTTGCACAAGTGAAAACCTGTAGGAATCAAACAACCTTTAATGCAGTGGTATTCAAACATGTGTATGCTGATCACTTCCCCTTTAGTACAAATATTGTTGACAGCTCCCCACCGCAATATGTCATACCTGCTTATATTTTCTATTACAAGCAGTCACCATAGCCTCTTTTTGAAGAATCTTCCGCCCCAATGACATACTTCAGCCTGCATAGGAGGGGCCAGCCCCACAGTTTGAAGGCACTGCTTTATTGGAAGTCATCAGTACAGTAGATTACATATGTAAAACGTCATAAAGAAAATAAAGAAACAAAGAAATGTAAATGTTGTTAAGCAATATGAAGGTCTGAAGCAATAATAGGAGAGAAGATATAGTGGTTGGACCATAAATATAATAAAAGCTGTGTATCAAAGGATGTTTCACTATACAGCTTTTTTTCAAGCTGTGAAATACAGTGAAACATAACTGTCCATCTCGTCAATAGTTTAGGAAGAAATTGCAATTAGAGAGTTAAACGAAAAGCACTTGTTTGTGTTAATTTTGATTTTGAATCCAATGAAATGGTTGAAGATGTTAATAGGTACACTTTTACAGATTTGTCCATATATAAGAACGTGCAAATAGCAAGGGGGGTCTTGGGAGTCCCTCTGTCAGACATTAGTCCTGGTTACGAGAGACATACCCAGAGTCTTTAGCTCACTATCTTTCACAGAGGAGAAATTTCCAAAACATATCAGTCTTTGTCCTGCCCTGGGGAAGTCCAGCACCGAAATGCTAGGCAATTCTCTTCTGAACAAGAGTACCAACAGCAACCCCAAACACGTGTTTCGGTCTGGTTGGACGTCATCAGTAGGGTGGAGCTGTGCCTCTCTAAGAATAGTGAGCAAGGGGTCCAGATCTGGATTCTCCTAGTAATTTAGGGTGAGACCCAAAGTTACTTAAAATATGCAAATAACAAGAGGGGTCCTGACAGTCCCTCTGCCAGACATTATTCCTGGTTACGAGAGACTTACCCAGAGTCTTTAGCTCACTATCTTTCACAGAGGAGAAATTTCCAAAACATATCAGTCTTTGTCCTGCCCTGGGGAAGTCCAGCACCGAAATGCTAGGCAGTTCTCATCTGAACAAGAGTACCAACAGCAACCCCAGACACATGTTTCGGTCTGGTTGCACCTCATCAATAGGGTGGAGCTGTGCCTCTCCCAGAATAGTGAGCAAGGGGTCCATGTCTGGATTCCCCTAGTAACCTAGGGTGGGACCCAAAGTTACTTAAAATATGCAAATAACAAGGGGGGGTCTTAGGAGTTCCTCTGCCAGACATTAGTCCTGATTACGAGAGACTTACCTAGAGTCTTTAGCTCACTATCTTTCACAGAGGAGACATTTCCAAAACATGTCAGTCTTTGTGCTGCCCTGGGGCAGTCCAGCACCGAAATGCTAGGCAATTCACCTCTGAACAAGAGTACCAACAGCAACCCCAGACACGTGTTTCGGTCTGGTTGACCTCATCAATAGGGTGGAGCTGTGCCTCTTCCAGAATAGTGAGCGAGGGGTCCATGTTTGGATTCCCCTAGTAACTTAGGGTGGGACCCAAAGTTACTTAAAATATACAAATAACAAGGGGAGTCCTAGGAGTCCCTCTGCCAGACATTAGTCCTGGTTACGAGAGACTTACCCAGAATCTTTAGCTCACTATCTTTCACAGAGGAGAAATTTCCAAAATTTGTCAGTCTGTGTTCTGACCTGGGGCAGTCCAGCACCGAAATGCTAGGCAATTTGCCTCTGAACAAGAGTACCAACAGCAACCCAGACACGTGTTTCGGTCTGGTTGGACCTCATTAGTAGGGTGGAGCTGTGCCTCTCTAAGAATAGTGAGCAAGGGGTCCACGTCTGGATTCCCCTAGTAACTTAGGATGAGACCCAAAGTTACTTAAAATATGCAAATAACAAGGGGTGTGCTGGGAGTCCCTCTGCCAGACATTAGTCCTGCTTATGAGAAACTTGCCCAGAGTCTTTAGCTCACTATCTTTCACAGAGGAGAAATTTCCAAAACATATCAGTCTTTTTCCTGCCCTGGGGCAATCCAGCACAAAAATGCTAGGCAAATCTGCTCTGACCAGAGTACCAACAGCAAAGCCAGACACGTGTTTTGGTCTGGTTGGACCTCATCAGTAGGGTGGAGCTGTGCTTCTCTAAGAATAGTGAGCTACTCCTCACTGATGATGCCCAACAAGGCTGAAAAAAATCTAGGGATGCGTGTGGTCTCGTGCAGAAGGGATGTGACCTAGAAGTTCGGGCTGGACTGCCCCGTTTGGCGTAGGACGAAGCCTGATTTGCATATGGTTTTTCTCCTTCTGTAATGTGGCAGGCTGAAAAACGATGGTCTGAAGGGTTGCCCAGAGCTGTGCCTGTGGTTATGATTTATTCAAAACCTTCCAGTCATCACCTTTTCGTTTTGCTAAAGTCACCCCGAGTGGGCCGGGTATGCCCTGACGTGGGTCCCTAGTCTGCCGGGCCTAGAGACCCAAGCTACTCCTCACTGGTGACGCCCAACAAGGCTGAAACATGTCTGGCAATGCTTGTGGTCTCATGCAGAAGGGATGTGACCTAGCAGTTCGGGCTGGACTGCCCCTTTTCGGGTAGGACCAAGCCTGATTTGCATATGGTTTTTCTCCTTCTGTAATGTGGCAGGCTGAAAAACGATGGTCAGGGGGGTTGCCCAGAGCTGTGCCTCTGGTTATGATTTATTCAAAACCTTCCAGACATCTCCTTTTCGTTTTGCTAAAGTCACCCCGAGTTGAACGGGTATGCCCAGATGTGGGTCCCGAGTCTGCCGGGCCTAGAGATCCAAGCTACTCCTCACTGATGATGCCCAACAAGGCTGAAACATGTCTGGGGATGCGTGTGGTCTCGTGCAGAAGGGATGTGACCTATCAGTTCGGCTGGACTGGCCCCTTTTGGGGTAGGACCAAGACTGATTTGCATATGGTTTTTCCCCTTCTGTAATGGTTTGGCAGGCTGAAAAAAGATGGTCTGGGATGTTGCCCAGAGCTCTGCCTTGGGTTATGATTTATTCAAAACCTTCCAGCCATCACCTTTTCGTTTTGCTAAAGTCACCCTGAGTGGTATGGGTATGCCCAGAAGTGGGTCCCGAGTCTGCGGGTCCTAGAGACCCAAGCTACTCCTCACTGGTGACACCCAACAAAGCTGAAACATGTCTGGTGATGCTTGTGGTCTCGTGCAGAAGGGATGTGACCTAGCAGTTCGGGCTGGACTGCCCCTTTTCGGGTAGGACCAAGCTTGATTTGCATATGTTTCCTCCCCTTCTGTAATCGCTTGGCAGGCTGAAAAACAATGGTCTGGAGGGTTGCCCAGAGCTGTGCCTGTGGTTTTGATTTATTCAATACCTTCCAGCCATCACCTTTTTGTTTTACTAAAGTCACCCCAAGTGGGACGGGTATGTCCAGACGTGGGTCCCGTGTCTGCTGGGCCTAGAGACACAAGCTACTCCTCACTGATGACGCCCAACAAGGCTAAAACATGTCTGGGGATGCTTGTGGTCTCGTGCAGAAGGGATGCAACCTAGCAGTTCGGGCTGGACTGCCCCTTTTGGGGTAGTACCAACCCTGATTTGCATATGGTTTTTCCCCTTTGGTAATGACTTGGCAGGTGGAAAAACGATGGTCTGGAGGGTTGCCCAGAGCTGTGCCTGTGGTTATGATTTATTCAAAACCTTCCAGCCATCAACTTTTCATTTTGATAAAGTCACCCCAAGTGGGACGGGTATGCCCAGAAGTGGGTGCCGAGTCTGCCCGGCCTAGAGACCCAAGCTACTCCTCACTGATGACGCCCAACAAGGCTGAAACATGTCTGGTGATGCTTGTGGTCTCGTGCAGAGAGATGTGACCTAGTAGTTCATGCTGCACTGCCTCTTTTGGGGTAGGACCAACCCTGATTTGCATATGGTTTTTCCCCTTCTGTAATGGATTGGCAGGCTAAAAAACGATGGTCTGGAGGGTTGCCCTGAGGTGTGCATGTGGTTATGATTTATTCAAAACCTTCCAGCCATCACCTTTTCGTTTTGCACATATAAGAAGGTGGCACCAGAACATATTTGTGCAGTTTGCAAAATGTCCCATTCTTAAAGATTCTTTAACAAGGAAAGATACCTTCAGAAAACATTTGCAACTTTATCTTTTTCCAGTTATGATGGGCATTTCAATTTATAAATGCATTGTAAGCAAAAAATGTAAAAAAGTTATGGAAAGTGCTACGATGGAAGTATATTGCAATGTAAATCTACTGTGTTGTGCACTTTCCATTATAGGCATTACAAAAGCAGTAGTTGTAGCAATAATGTTTATTTTGGGCAAAGTCCATTAAACATGATGCAACACAGAATACATTGAAGGTTACAATTATACCACAATAAAACCAAATCAAATTTGATGTGCACATTTAAGTCTAAAATGAAAGGCATCAATATACAGAATCCCTGTAGTGAACTAAAAAGTTAAACATGAACATCAATTAAAGCTTCCGTAAGGAGAATCAATGGGTTGCCTGAGTTATGTTAGAGTGATAGTACCAGCAGGGCTCTTTCCTGTAGCGCCAATTTAACATTCATTATGAATTTGTGCAAGCCAGCAGGGGTTTCTTGAGCTAGCAACTTTCTTTCTGTGTCCTATTAGCCTGCAGAATCTAGTCATCAGAAGAGAGGAATCAGCCCTCTATGCCTACGTGCATTAAACAGGGGGCAGAAAAAAGTAAGTGTGTCCTATTTTACTGGTATACTGTGCCTCATGGGCAACACTATTGGGATACAGATTAAGGGCCTTATTCATGGAAGTGTGTTATAATGGTGCAATCCCAAAGGAAAATGTTCTGTGAATCAGGCCTTATATGTTGGAGTATTTAGAGAGGAGATGTTTTAAGGGTAACTGTTTAAGAAATGATCTAGTAAAGATCACTCACTCAATGGTATTGTTCTTCGTGACTTGTTATTCGACAACCGTGGGACTATTGTTATCTTTTACCCATCTGTCAAATAATCTGGCTGACAATTAACTTTCATTTATGCTACATGTTGTGTGTCTGCCAATTGATCCAAGAGTAAGTAATGTACCATCCTTGCCCAATTTGAGTTTCGTTAGCATGAGCCAATTAATGTTTGAACTTGCCTGATTAGACCAAAGTTCTTCAGGGAATGCAGTAGGGGTTCGGTATTCTCTGTCCAGATCATGGCCCAAAGATCGATAACTTTTAACAAGACCAGATATTTAAGGAACAGGATGTTTTGTTCCATGTGCAGAATCAGGTTGTTGGAAAACCTGAGCACACCTAGACACCTACTCATTTTTTTTTTAGTAAAATGTTCTCGACTCGTGATAGATCGTTACGGCTGGAGAGGCCCCGTAACTCACAGCCATCTGGTGCCTGAGCAATCATTTTGGCGTCAAAAACCATGAATGCAGATTTAACAGAGAAATAAAATCGGTTTCCTATAAAAAGAAAGCATACTTCCTATTGTCCGTTGCATAGCTATAATGGTCGTTCTATTGTAGAATGCCAATTTATTATTGACGGAGAAGCAGACACCTAGACAGTCAAAGTCCTGCACTCTTTTGACCCTGACATCACTCAGAAGGAACTTCAATTTAGTATTGCCTTCTTTCCCAAGAAGATTACTTGAAACTATCCCACATTTATCTTTAAATCTAGGTTTTTGCAAAAGGTTTCAATGGTAGCTAGCAGTCTGAATAGAGCTATCTCAGTTTTTGACATTATTGCTGTGTCATTTGCAAATAAGAGTAAAGGTGTTGGACAACACCCAATTTTGGGGACATCTGTGGTCACCAAACTGAAGGTTTTTGAGTCCGGTGCATGTTTGTATAAGATGAATAACAGCTAGGACACAGCCCTGTCTATTTCTTCTGCTAATGGAAAATGGTTTAGTTCTCTGGTGATCCTTACCGAACCTGACCCAGGCCTTTTTGTTTGTGTTGATCACATCTATGAAGGCCAAAAGGTCCACAGGCATCTTCGTGTCAGCTAGGATTTGCCATAGTTCTGTTGACCAGGTCAAGTGGTGGATAAATTAAAGAAGGCAAGAGATAATGTCTCCTTGTTTAACTATTTACTTTTGGATATTCACACATGTAGTTTTTCATGAAACCCTAGGTGACCTTGTCTAATAATCTTATTAGCCTTGACCCAGATCATCAGTCTGTTGTATATCACTGTGTCAACTACTTTGTCATGATTGTCAATTAGGGAGATTGGTCGATAGCAATCTGGTGAATCGTTATCACCTTCCCTGAAGATTGAGAGGATTTCAGCAGTCTGCCACAAGGATGGGACAGACAAGTCATATTCTATGCAGTTAAACAGCTAGATTATTACACCGCCCCACAGAGCAGGGTCCAACTTCCCTAGATCTGTTGGAATTAGATCGGGGCCAGGCGCCTTTCTGGTGTGCTGGGGTAATATTGCTGCAACAATTTCTCCTGGCCTAACATTATGTCCCACCAAGTTTCCCCTTGCAGCGGAAACTAACTGCAATGGGGAAATGCATTCCAAGGTGTTAGGGCAACAATGATCAATGCACTGTGAGGCAGAGATGCAGTTGTCCAAACATGTGAGGTTTTCTACCTCCATAAAATTTGAAAGTGAAATTAAATATTCATGGTCACTTTCATTTCCTTGATCTAAGGATAGCAAATGAATGAATATATAATCAATTGGGGAAAAACAAAACCTGACCACATAGGTGGGTGCTGATGGGGTGTCTAAATGAGTTAAACTATTAAGTGACCTTAGGCTATTTGCACATAATAAATGTAATAGCCTATTGTCTTGCCTGTCAGGTTTATGGACATCGAAAGAAAACTGTGGGACCATACGTTTGAAAAAGTGAATGGAAATTATCTATGACATCCCATCACATAGGAACGCTTCCCCATATTATTTTTTTGGCATCAAGTTACTACTTTACAAATAATTTGGCATTTGCTGGAAGCTCTGCCACTTTAGCTATGAGCACCCTGCCGTGCAACCCATAAGAACACTGATGACATCACAAATGAAATCACGTAGGACATCATTCATGACATCTTCAATGGAAACCAGAAGACATCATATTATTTTTGATATGTTCATGGTCTCCTTGATAACATCACTGGTAAATATCAGTCATGTTGAAAAATGCTCATGCTCTATTTTTTGACATATAGGGCATTCAAATACAGATGTAATATAGCTTACCATTTTTCATTCATACTTTAGTGAATGTCAAAACATATTTCTTAGTATAAAAAACATTGATAGAATGATCAAAGTACATGCCTCATTCCCCTCTATGCCACCCAACAAGGAAGATTAAGAGGGGCTGGGACGTGGAGGAGGATGAGGGTTTTGTGATGAAAAAGGTAAGCAGCACTAAGTTGAGTCAAGGAATCATGATGAGGAAGAGGGTCTGGCATGAGGCAGAGGGAAATATACTGTGATGAGGAAGAGGTAGAGAGACTGTGATGAGGTGTAGGGACTATGAGGTCTAAATGTGACTGGAACAATGATGACAAGTAACTTTGATGAGGATGAAGAAGAATGACTTAGAGAGAGCAAAAGGGACTTTGAGGGGGAAGAGATACTGCAATGAGGATGATGAAGAGGGTCCGCATTGAGAAAGAGGAACTGTGACATAGAAAAGAGATTGGGATGAGGAGAAGGAACTGCAACAAGAAATACTATTCAGATATTATTTAATTTATTGGGGATACCATGAGGTAGTGGCAGTAGTAAATGTGGTATGGAGGAGGTTGGATGCTTGACATCACAGAAAGGAATACCATGAAGGAGGTAAAGCATAGAAGAGACAAATAGTACTAAGTGTTGACAGTGGGTTGAGAATCCACAACAGACCAGGTGGTGACAACCCGAGAAGAGAAAGGCAGACATACATCAGGAGGAGGGCTGGTAGAGGCAAAGACAAGAACATCAGCAAGAACATCAGCTGAAGGAGGAGAATTTGAGGCCAGAGTAACAGCAAGGTTCTGACAGGCCCAGCTAGCCGTAGTTAGGACCAGATGGTGTGGGGAGGAACAAAACCGGGTCCAGGAATGTACTTAGATAGAGCAGTAGTGTGAGGAGTGGAATCAGAGGGTATTAGATCAAAAAGGTCAGTGCTTATTTACATTTACTCACTGAAGGCTGTACCAAAAAATCACACCAAAGAAGATGGCCACATTTTTACATATATAACATTTGAACAGCGTTCACAAATAATTGATAACATTGACCTTAAGCTAAGTAAATAAGGATGATAATTTCCAAAAATATATACTCCTTTTCCATTCTGATGTTTACTGGAATATCCTGCAGCTCCACAGAAGTTCAGCAAGCACAGTTAATTTCATTGCTTTCTTCCGCTGCTTGCAATAGACAATAATCTATAAACTGAAACTAATGCATTAGACAACATGTAGGAGGGTGTTGGCGAGGATGGACACACAGCTCGTGAGTAGCATGTGGGTATTGTTTGGTTATTCACCCAGCCATTGACTGTCCATGGGCAAGCTAATCTATATGGCCATTCACACCCACTACCTGCCCCTCTCTGCAAGACACATCCATCTGAGATCTCTTTGAGCTCATCCTTTAAGGAGAAACCATCAATTATCAGCCTGCCAGCCCAAAGCATCTCCCGTGTACTGATTGGTATATCCTTTGCTTGTCACATTCGATATAATTCTCTTGAATGACCCATTCTTCACACAAATTCAGTGGGTGAATGGTACAGTGCTCAAATAGACTGCTAATTTATGTCTGCCTATGGATGCTGAAACTGTTAGTACATATTTGATTCAATAGCAGCAACATCAACTGGACATTCTTCTTTAACAGGAAGACCAGCACAATACCCATTGTGAGTTATCAAATATTCCAGTGCTGTCTTCACCATTGTAACGTAAACAAATTGCTGACATTTGTTTTTCCTTTTCGTAGCTGCACTATTCACTAATCTTCAACAGATAATCCTCAATCCACCATCCAAACCCCAGATACTCTACATTGTTTTTCAAGTAGCTCACTGTACCTTTCACAGATGGGAAATATCCATTTCCATATCAGTCTGTGTCCCACCCATGTGAGCGGTCCAGCACCGAAATGCTATGGCAATTCCTCTCTGAACAAGAGTACCACCAGCAACCCCATACACGTGTTTCAGCCTTGTTGGGCCTCAACAGTGAGGTGAAGCTGTGCCTCTCTGAGCACAGTGAGCAGGGAGTCCCGGTCTGGTGGCCCCCAGGTAATTTAGGGTGACCAACCCCAAGTTCCTTGCAAATATTTTTAAAAAAGGGGTAGCAGGCGCTCCTCTCCAGAAAGAACATAGCATGATAACCTGTTCTGAGATGAGAGTTTGCAGTACATGCTTTTTGCTCACTGTACCTTTCACAGATGGGAAATATCCATTTGCATATCAGTCTTGGTCCCGCCCACATGGGCAGTCCGGGGCATACATTTGTTGGGCATACATTTGTTTTTACTTTTCGTAGCTGCACTATTCACTAATCTTCAACAGATAATCCTCAATCCACCATCCAAACCCCAGATACTGTACATTGTTTTTCAAGTATGGTGGAAAATATTCAATTTTCCCTCCACTCCCTGCACAAGCTGTTTTTGAGGAAGCTCAGATGACATTATTTGTAGCCTGAGTATGGATTGGAAGTGCCATTTGTAAAGCAATTAGATCAAACATGTTCTGGTTTTCCAGAGGTGAAGGAGCAGCTCACATGTCCATGTTGTTCAATATGCTTATGCATGCAATACACCTTTTTTGAAACTACTCTAACGATATTGCAAATTAACCCACTGTAAAGAAATGTAAGAGCAGTCCTTTAGACATATCACTTTTTTAATGAACAACTTTCTCGGAAATATCCAAGTTTTTTAACCTGTAGAACAAGACAAACAAAACGTGTCTGACTTTTGATTGGTAACAGATTTCAAAGAGCCACACGTTTGGAAATTAGATTCCCCTGAAACCATACATTTGATTGGGCAGGTCCAACTGTAGATTCATTGACAAAAGAATCTGAACCCAAACATGTCTATTGGTTCTACTCATAAACTCCATTCAGTTGATTTACAGTATTAGAAGTCAACACTGTCTTCAAGAGTCCAAGTGAAGGAACTGGTGCTTTTGAGAATTCCAATTTGTTACAAAGGTGATACATTCTGGTATCATGCACAGTTAGCGTACATGTAAAATGGAATTTACATTCATCTTTAACTAATCATGGAACAGTAACCCCATAAACAACTAACTTCTCACATATCACACTGGCCCATAGTTTAAAACATTCTAATGTGTTTGTTTTTCGCTATTATTCAGGTAAAAGTAAGGAAGAAGTGTCTGTCATTGAAATACAGGCGCTATATTTGAAATATAAGAAGGCCCTGCTTCAGCTTCTTTTATGATCACACAGTATTTAACTTCTTCCCTTTCACCTCATATCTTTCGCTACTGTACTTGTCATTGGATGAAAGCTCACCCAATCATTTCTTTAACTGTATGTATATGATTTAAAATAAAAATAAATTCGCAATAACACTTTCACATTGCATTTTTTGTCTAAACCGTGAAAGAAATGCACAGTTTTGTTTTACCATTTTCCAAAGGTTAACAAACACTCTACAATAAAGCAGCCTTTGCACACAGATTATTTGGTATGGTATATTACTAACATTATAGTTTGATAAAGGCTTGTTCACATCATCGGATCAGATTTCTTACCAGTACGTATCTTTCAGGGTTTCTTCCCTTCAATAATTCTTTTTGGCTGTTTTATCTTACATGAGGTTCTACCAACATATCCTCCTGAACTGATGACTCCAGTACCATTTTCAGGAAACATACAAATACTTTTTGAATCAACCTTTTGACAAATACTTTCCTGAAGATAGTACTTGCAACTCTTTGCCCATCACTGCTGTTTCTTCATTAGCATTGTCAGTAATAAACCAACACAATAAACACATTTCAAAAGCAATACAAATATGTGTGTACATTCTGAAAAACAATTATCAGCAAAGTCACGTGGTAAAACAACACAAAATATGTAGCAATCCATAATAAACTTCGAATAAAGTCCCAATTTACAAAGGCAGCAATATCAACGAAATGAAGTATAGCGTTAACTTTCAATTGAAAGTTAACCTCTTACACAACATACGATTGTATCTATCGAAAGGTTAATTGTATACAGACCCTGCCAGCATACATTTCAAGTATCCCAAGTCCTTTAATTACTCATTACTAACGATGGCAAATTCATACTAGACAAAATGAAAGATGTCTAAACGTCAGAACCAGAGATACATTAGTTTACTTCCAGGGAAAATGGAACTAGATAGACCTACTTTGCATATCTTGCTTAGTGTATCCTCATTAAAGCTATATTTGGCTTTCATCAAATCTGGAAGCACAGGCACCAATCAACTAACGACTTGAGAAAAGAACACATACTGACTAGAACCCTCTTCTGTTCATACAGACCATCATGCTAATTACACTTTTGCTCACAATAAAAGGAAAATGGCAAGTGCAAGATGGAGAAGACCCTTATCGTGACTACTTTTGCTTTTCCAAAAGCTGTTAAACATCAAAAAGCTCTGCCAAAGGCAAATGACATTGCCAGTAATAAACATTGCCTGCATATTTAGAAAAATAAAGATGAGGTTAATGTAATGGGAGAGAACACTTTAAAACCCTAGATGACATGAAAATCACTACAGCACATATACACATCTTCTAGACAACCTGTGCACTGCCCATAGGGCAGTGTACGTCATTACTTTTGAATAGATGCTGAGCCATGATAGATCTATTCTACTTTACACCTTGCAGTAGCAACTCCACAATTCCAAAAACAGAAAACAGTTCAGTCAGTACATCTGAAAACCACAACCATTCCTGAAATAGCATGACTTTTGAATTACGAGAGTTCACACACCTCCTTGCCATATCTTGCTCACACAAACGTTAGTAACGCTATCATACTCCTTCAAATAACTATAAAAACAGACCACTTCTGCAAATACAGATATCAGTCAACACATGGATATACAAATGAAAATATCCCAACTGACAACTTCTTCATTCAAGCACTTCATTACAATATTAAGATTGAAAAAAACTCTTAAAACGTACTTTTCCCTTACCAACAGAAATCCAAACACTCCAGTTATTAAACATCAGTGCCCAGCATACTTCACACAAACTATTAAAACTATTAATAACATGCAATCATGCAGCCTCACCTGTCCAATGCTCATATTTCAAATACACCCTCAAATATTCCAATAATGTCATGCTATGGAACTTAAACCCACATATGTACTTGTTACATCTACATGAAATGCCATTCACACACCCAGGTTAGGTTATAATGTGCCTCGCACAGTTAAAAACGTACAAACTAATTCTTTATGAGCTAATTTCACTTTTGCATACTATGCAATTGTTCTTGCCTAGTTTCCACTAGCAAATACATTCATGAACTTCCTGTGAAATAGAATCTTCTTTCCATGTACTACCCTCAAACGATATGCCAGAATCATAGATAACTTTTGTTCTATATTAGACATGGACAGAGTACAAAATACCAAATCTCACCGCAGGAGGTTAGCACCAAAACCTTGGGTTCAATGAACATTTACGCTACCATCACCACTCACTATACTATACACCTGGAAAGGCATTCATTTTTAAAAATATCACTATGATAAGGCAAAGAAAGACTATATATTTGCCGTATCTGCCCACAAAAAAGTACAAACACAACAACAACTATGTTAGTATATTCTGGTTAACAATTGAAAAAGCGATCAAGTGGACAAACACTACACAAAACATGTGGCAAGCCATAGTACACTAGGAGCATTTGGCAAGATACTAAGTCAGGGCGATCCAATGAAATCAAATGAGGTGTAGACACAGTTTCCATCAAAAGGCATCTCTTATGTAACCTACAATTGTATCTTCAGAAATGTTACTCATACCAAGGACATGACAGCATAGAAGTCAAGACTCCCAATGCTTTAAATACTTGTGGCTACAAACATCAAATTCATACTTGGCCACAATAAAAATGTCAGAAAGTCACAGCCAGGCAAATTAGCTTAGTTTATGCAACAAGAAAGTAAAGAGGCCTACCTTTTATATCTTGCTTACTCTACCCTTACTCTACCCTTACCAATGCTATGTCTGCCATTCATAGAACAACTAGCAGGTGCACCCGTACTTCGCACAGTAATTCCTAATTCAGTCCGAGTTTGACGTTTATTTAATGAAGTAAACCAATGCTTCTTTGTAGACGATTTTGCTAGTCTTTCCTGTGGGAGTAAAGTAATCGTCTTTGTTTTCAACTCTGGAGGAAGCCACATAAAGCTGTCCATGAGAAAAGCATGAATCCCGCAAATCGGTTCCCGCTACTTTGAGTTGGAGCATTGAGATTGCACAGCAACATTATTGTTGTCCACATCTACAGCCAAGGCAGTAGCGACCTCAACATAAATGCTGTATGTGTAGGGCTGAAACATGTAAGCTTGAAGTGCCATACCCATGCATGTACGGTTGAAGCATGTAAGCTTTGTACTGTTGAGATGGAATACATTCATCAGCTTCCGTGGCAAATGAGGTTTCTGTAATTATCATGAGAGATTTGCTACGATGTGATGATCAACATCATTGTGGACACTATTAAAGAGAGATGCACTGTTCCCTGTTACCCGCATTACTACAAAAGCACTGTATTGTGTCACCCACATGACTTCAAAAGTGAGTGCCCCTAATGTACGCTAGAATGCTGACATTTTGGAAAGGTTTGGAACAATGAACTGCTGAAGTTTTCATGTACTGCTGAACTTTAGGAACAATGAACATAGAACTATGGCGCATATGTCTACACTATATCCTACCCATATGCCACATTTCAGCTTTGCATCACGATGGGAAGTTTGCTGATTATTTCAAACTGACACACACACATATCCAAGCATTGCATACTGCAAACATGAGAAAAATGTATATTTAATATGTTTTACATTGGCTACACCATGGAACATATCCACATGCCAAATATCCGGTTTGTAGCATGTTGGGAAGACTGCTGAACATTTTGAACAGGCACACACACATATCCAAGCATTGCAGACTGCTTAAAAAACAGTTACAAAAAATAAATAGAAACACTAATATTTTATACTTTTTACATTATCTACACAATGGAACCTACCCACATGACAACGTTCAGGTTTGAAGCATTTTGTGAAGTTTGCTGAACATTTCGAACACACATACCCACACATATCAACAAATGTACCTTTTATATATAGAGAGATAAACAAATATCTGCAAACACACACAATAACCAACCAATGGCTTTAGAAACGGACATATGTCAACAGGGACCTTTGTCCTTTTAAGCAGCAAATTGTACAAAGGGAATTTGCTCTTGTACACAAGCCTAAGATTGACAATATGCTCGATTTTTTAAGGGAAGAACACATCAAAATCATAGGTGACTTGCAATCCGTTGCAACGCAGATGAACGCCCTCTTCCAAAGAAAGTATAACTGGCCATGGCCATGATGCAATCTGCTCTACTTTCAGTTAGAAGTTGCAACTCCACAGTTAGTAGTGGTTGGGTTTGTAGATATAGTATCTCACTATATCTACAAGCCCAACCACTACAAACGTAGCTTGAGGCTTCACAAGCCTACCTATCATATCTTGCTGACAAAAACAATATTCCTCCTTCAAACAACAATAAACACATTTAATTTACATTAATACATATAGCAGTCAACAAATGGCTTAACAAAGGAACCGATAACCACTCACACATTCTTACTTTACTTCATGATCCAAAAATAATTCCCTCTTGTTGACAAAAAAAAGGCTATCCAAGAATGAGGTGGGCAAAGCTCTTATGCAACCTACTTTTCACTTTCCAAGCAAAATCAAAACACTCCAGGAATTGAACATCAATATTTTAGGTCCAGTAGACTTCAACATACACAACTGGTGCATTCCCTGACTGAAATCCCTCCCATTGGGACTCCTGCTCCCTCTTTCTTCCCCTCACTCTGGCCACCCTTATGGGTTCTCCCTGTATCCTTCATCTGAAGCCAAAACCCTTGGAGGCATCTTGAACTCCTCTCTTTCCTTCCTCCCTCACATCCAGGAACTTGCCAAGAAGGCCCACTTTCACCTTCACCTCCTCAAAGGAATCCTTATTTCCTCACTTTTCCTTAGAAGCTCAATGTCTCTTGAGCTCTGGTAATCTCTAGGCTTGATTACTGCATTAGCCTCTTCCTTAATCTTCCCTCTTCCTCTCAATGTCCATTCCAGCAAATCCAGAATAGGGCAGCAATACGTATCTTTGCCCTCAAGCTCGGGGACCGCATCTCTCCAACACTAAAAACTCTGCACTGGCTCTTGGGTGCTGCACGGATCAAATTCAAATCCCTCAGCATCATCCATAAGGCTGTCGGGAGCCTGGGACCACACTATCTACAACTGGCTCTCACAAAATACTATCCCTCTAGATCTTTACATTCCTCTGACACCAAGCCTCTGGGTCCTTGGTTGCGCGTTATAAATTGAATAAAGTAAAGTATAGTACAAGTTCTTAGGTTTGAGGGAAGTGTAAGGGTGATCAAAGAGAAGCATGGCCTAAATGGTACATTTGTAGGGAGAACTATTTATGTTTTTAAATATCTTGATCTTCACTGAGACATTGAGTTATGTCATGATTACACATATCTTGATGATAACATTTAACATTCCATATTTAAAATACCAGCTTATGGTGTTCTGGTGGGAATTGGAGGTCTGAGATTTTATGATCATTGCCGAACAGGGATAACCCTTGCAGCTAGTGGGTTTGAGGTAAACAATAATATTAGCTTGTTCGGCTACCGACACAGTGGAGAAGCTAAACTGACAATGCAATGATCTCTGTTCAGGTATCTCCAGATCACATACGTTGGATACCATGTTGAGATTTATCTTTTTTGGTTTCAATGTCTTTCTTAATCTGGTCCAGCTTTCCCTGCATGGCATCTTGGATTGATGTGCACCAAACAGCATCTTTCACAGAGGTCTCAGTGCTCTGCTCGTAAGGAGTTTCTAGATATCTGAAAATTGTAAAGAGTTCCTTAGCTTCTGATTGAGAATTAGTTATCCTATTGCTCAACATATCTTTCTTAGCAGCTCTCACTTCTGTCTTATACTCCTTTACCACTGTTTTGTATGCCACCATGCTTGGGGTATCCTGAGATAACCTCCATAAAAATATGAATTTTAACCGCTTTTAGTTTTTGCAGTTCAGGTGTAAACCAAGCGTCACCTTTTCAGTAATCTCCTGAAGGGATTGTAGATAGAGATTTGTAATATCTTCTACTGTCTCTAGTTTAATAATCTCTGGGACCAAGGAGGAGAGCCATGGTTTCAGATTCTCCATAGTAAGTTTCTTCAAGTTTCCTATTAGAACTTTATTTTTCCCTTTAGCACTGCTCCTTAAAGCTATATCATCAACTATTGTGAAGTGAATACACAAGTGATCTGACCAAGAGCAGGGTAGGACATCAAGATCTGTTGTTTTGATGTTATGGGTAGCAACTCAATACAAGGTGTGGCCCTTCAAGTGTGTCAAGATTTTCACAAGTTGCTTGAAGCAAAGACAAGTTACTCAATGAGTCTTCCAGCATAGTGGCTAATGTATCAGTATTACAACCCAGCCAGTAGTTAAAATAACCCAGGACTAGAAATTTAGTATTGGGTTTAACAATGGGTGATAGGAGCCTACACAATTGTGTAGAGAACTGTGCCCCTGGAGACGGTGGTCTATATATCAATAGCATATTAATGGTGGTTTCCACAATAATACCTATCTTGATGTGCTTGAATTTGGTGCCAACAATATTTTGAATATCTACTTCCCAAATTTCCAAGTTTGATTTAAAAATCAGAGCAATCGCCCCTCCTCTTCCTTCTAGTCTATCCTGCCACAACATATTATACCCCGACGGGATGGCTAGCCCCGGCGTAGGACCCGCTGCATCGTAGTACCACGTTTCCGTGAGAGCGCAGATGTCAATGTCGCAAGCTGTGATATAGGTGGCTACTTCCAATGCATGCTTAAGCAATTACCTGGTATTCAGGAGCACAATCTTTAAAGCTGGAACATGGCATTTTTCCATGCCAGCAGTATGGCTAATGGTACAGGTGGAGTTGGATAACACCCTCAAATCCGCCTCTGTCAATATATTATTGTCATCCTGTTCTGGTAACTCAAACCTCTGGTCAGTTCGAGTGACCTGTGCAACACATCCAGTGTCATGCCAGCCCCCACCATTATTATCCACACTCTCCTCCATTGTCAAAACTGGAAGCCCTAGTGAAAATAAGGTCAATCGCTCAGTGTCTGTGGAGAACTTCTGAGAGTTCTCCCCCAAATCATCATCCCCCGTAATCAAGCGGCTGACTGATATTAACACATTAAATTGTCAGTTTATATGTGTGCTTGTGCAATTAAAATTATTATTTTAACTGTGGTGTGTAAATCATGATTGTGCTGCTGATGATGAAGATCAGAATGTTTATATCAATCAAGATTCTTATGTGATCTGTAGAAAGATGCATTTGCCATCAACCTTCGTATATGTACTACAGCTGGCAGCTCTTAAAAGAGCCTTTGTGAATTTAGTTTCCCTAAACAAAAAGTATAACATAGGAAAAAATGTGACAAAAAATCACCAGCAAACACCTATGCATTCCTAGATGCATCACTATACACAAATTATCTAATTAACTGGTGATGCTAATGTGAGAAATGCCCACCTGTATCTTCTTCCCAAAATAATAAAAAACCTCTACGGCCTCTGCTAAAGATTTCTCCACACTGAAATATATGACTACCTGCTCTCGCACGCCATTCACAGTATGATCATAAGAATAAAGAAAATGACATCCATCACAACCTCCTGCAGCCTCCATCTCATGACCTGCTTGACTAGGACGATAGGAGTATCAAACAATCCAGGAAATTCTGGGACTATATTAAAAGAAGGTGTGAAAATGAACCACCAGCATCGCTACCATGCAAGTGTCAAAGGAAGAAAATAACAGTAGTTTCTCAGGAACAGTGCCACTAAAGTATGATTAAAAGCCTCTGCAGGTTTGTCTAGCAAATCTATCTTTCATAGTGGGGCAAAGAACCAACAGTACATTGCAAATTCGCCACTCTCACTTTTCTTTGGCCCAATCTCCCATCAATCATAACTCAAATGATCTTGGTTGGTTAAAGCAAACACTCAAAAGACTTTCTGAAGTTCTTGACTTTCTATTGGATATCTATTGCCTTATCCATTCATTATATTTCCAATTACAGATTTCTCCTTGCACTCCATGCAAAAATCATGCAAAAATCACTGTTCTCTAGTGTATTTCTACTGTTATTCTACAGAGAAGCATAAAACAACATGTTCCGTTTCATAGAGCTCTCCTGAAACCCAACATACAAAGAAAATATTTTCAAATATGAAACTCACCGGGAATTGAACATGTGCATTATGTTTCTACATGCAAGTGGGGTCATACTATGGACATTTGAAGTGTGTGAGAGAAAGGTCAGAATGTGTAAATTGAAAGTGTATGGGTCATAATATGGATACATTGGAGCAGGGAAGGGAGTTCTTGGTATCAGTGGACTACCACCCCTTACTGAACATCCTATTATAGAAGGTATACTACTCTATACAAACCTTGCTATCAACATTTCATGCAAAAGAACATTTGTTTTCTAAAAGAAAATTACAAGAACTGACTAGCAGACAACTACCTTTCAGAAAAACTGTTTAACATAGCCAAAGTAGATGCACAAGATATGGAAGTTGCACTAATATGAACATTCATAGTTTTTTATATCTATTATTTAAAGTAAAAAAATATAATAAAATAAAAGAAATCAGGTAAGAATACGTGTTGGAGTATTATAGGCTGCACCAGGGAATGCTATTGTTGTATTTTTATTTGGGTTTATTGCACTGCAAAATAAGTACCTGAAACTTTTCCCACAATAAAATCAAATATAAAACAGACATTTAGATAAAAATCATTGTTTACCATTTTGCTAAAATTCCGTCAGAATTACAGCAAAGACTTACAACTCAAAGACCAATACAGTTCAGAATCAAAGTACAAATCAAAAATCCCTGCAGTTCTAACCTATGACCTTAGAAATGAATTTGTTAAGGAATTAGAAGTTCAATTAATATCCATCAGAAAGGAGAAGCTGGAAAATATAAATTCAAAAATAATCAAAAATATTATTCATCCTTCAAGATTGTCTTCCTTATTTTCTGTGCCATAAACTAATCATAGGAGACAGCAAAAGTTGCTGAAATAAATTATTCGTTCTGTAAAAATGTTACACCTCAAATCACTCAATATACCGGAAAAAATATTTAAGAACTATCAATTATGACACAACGTTATAGACCGGTTTGCAGAAGAAATCAAAATCAAGAAACAAAGACAGTTCATCAGGGATGAACTCGACTACAAATTCAAGTGAGTGTACACATTCAACAAAACATTGGGGAGAAATAATACCAGAATGACACCACAAAAACAACCATCAGGTACACAACCTCAACAAACAACACCATCCTCTTTGGAAACAGATTCAGTGAGTGGTGTAGACCAGGACATAATACAACAGAGCACAGCAGGGGCACAAGATCAAGAAACAACATCTATCCCATCAACCTCTTCAACTTTTTTAGAAGAGTACAAACAATTCAAAAAAACTCAACAAAATTTTGGACAAAACCAAAAATGGGGATATACTTCAACACATATTATAAACAAAAAAGGACCAGGAGGGGGAAAGGGAGACAAGGCAACGGGCAACGAAGATCAAACAAACATAAACAAAGGCATACAAACAAGATCAAAGAACCAATTGCCAGTGAAGAAATCCTAGGGGTCAACCTAACAAAGCAAGACCTGCCGAAACACCAAATCACAGCGCTTAACAAAGGGCTAACGTTCTGCCCTACAAACACGTATGACTACTTTGAGACAACCATTGATCTATAGCGTTTCTGTAGGAAACTTAAACTCAGAAAGTACTTTCAAAATACCCCAATCCAACCCAAACCCACTAGCCAAGAAATAAGTTCTGAATTATCTGTAACACACATGGAAACAAACACCATCAACTTACTGAACCTGACAGAATCAGAAGACATTTACACCACAGAATTTTTCTCTCATGAACAAGGGATCATATTGGGACTCTCAGAGGAAACAAAGCTAAAACCAAGATCTAAATTTGTCCCAGCTTTGGGATCTGACAACACAATAGATCTGTTTTTTAAGGCGAGCCAATAAAAAGTAAGACAACTTTACGTCAAGGGAGCCACACCAAAAATCAAACAGAATCTCAGCCAACTCCAACAACAAGCCTTAATAAAACTCAAAGAAAACCATGGTATCACTGTAAAGATTGCAGCCAAAGGAGGAAACATTGTTTTGCTCAAAACAGAAGACTATGTGAAATTAGACCTGGAACATCTAAACAACAATGAATGTTACCATAAACTTACCTCAAACCCAATAACTGAACTACAGCAGGACTGGCACCTCATGAGCTCACACTGTCAAGACCAAGGACTCCTGACGGAAGAAGAATACCTGTACATGAGTGTGTCATACCCAATACTACCAACTATATATTTTGTACCAAAAATCCACAAACCTTTTTCAAATGTACCACAATGTCGACCAATAGTAAACAGCATTGGCTCACTGACAGAGAGAATCTCGGAATACATAGATCACCACCTTCACGCGCTTGCAGCAGGATCAACCTCATATATCAAAGATACCACCCATACCATCCAACAATTAGAAACCATACATTGGGAAACCAACTATTGGTTTGTGACCTTAGACATCGCATCACTGTATGCAAGTATAATACACGAAAAAAGGTGGGATAATAGCTTACAAAAACGATAACAGTTACAAAAAGGGACAGTAGCAAAGGGAGCTGAATGAAGAATAATTCAACAACAAGTATTAAATGAATGAAGAAAATTCAAATAATAAATGTAACAATCAAGTAAGTAGTTGAATGAAGAGTTATTCAACAATAAGTATTAAATGAATGAAGACTATTCAACACGAAATGAAACAATTAAGAATGCTATAATAATAAAATTTGCTGAGGAGTGAAAGCAAAGAAGTTTTAAATTCTTTTTTGGGGCGGATCATAAGGAAGTGCATGCTCAAGAACAGCTGACTCTACCCACATATGTCTACATTGTCAGAATCCTGTGCAGTTTCAGGACAAGAATCAGCCACTCGCAGTAAGTACAGCACCTCAATAAATCTGTAAAAACACAAGTAGAAGTGCCATAAGTTGCTAAGGCTGAAAATACATTTCAAGACCTCATAATTGCCATGTCTCAAAACCACTTTCATATGAATGAGACAGTGGGGATGCTATGTTGAACTCAGTTGTGTTGTAGCCTTTTGGAGTTCACATTATGGTTTGTGATCCGAAGACAAATGACCCCAACAAAGATAAAAGACAATTAGTTCGTAATAGAGACACTGTCTTAGCTTCCACAGAGAGGAAAGAGAAAGGTTTTTTCTGAATATCTCTTTGAGTAAGCTTCTCCATGTCTTCTTGCCCAGTGACCTGAGTGGGGACTTTCCAAATGATGGTTTTAGGAGGAACCTTTACCCCCCTCCTTAGTTTAAAACATCAATGAACCACACATTGAATGTGCCACAAAAGATCCAATTGGCTTCAAAGTGATTTCTCTTTGTAAAAGAGATTTCAGCAAAAAACATTTTATTAATTAGTTGAGCCCATTGGTTGTTAACACGTGTTTCGGCCTCTCAAGGGCCTTTATCAAAACAAAAAGATATGGGCAATTATATCATATCCATATTCATATTAGAGTCAAAGTAAGGGTCACAGGATAATCCTTTTCTAGGCTGCAAACATCATTCATCGCGTTGTGTTGGAACTGCTACTGACAGTCAGAATTGGAAACAAGGGTATTTAATACTAATATGGGATGTAAAAGCTCTTTACACTTCAATCAGACATGAAGCAGCGCTTGACACAATGGGGGTCATTCTGAGTCGGGCGGCAAGGGTTAACGGTCACCGTTAACGAGACCGGTGCCGTTAAACCCTTACCACCCTACTCCGAGTTCCCTTTGTGGGTTGGTACTTAACGCCTGCTTTTTTGCAGGCGTTAAAAAACCAACCCGCAAAGGGACCTAGGGGCTAATTACGGCACCGTAATTTACGGTGCCGTAATTGGCGCCTTCCCCATTCCCATTGAGCCCTATGGGGCAAAAATGGGAATGGGGAAGGGCGCTTGGTGAATGGGGAATTACCGACCCCGCCATCCTTGGAATGGGGCGATAATTCCGCCATTCACCATGGCGGAGTCGGAAAGATAACGGCGTCAACCAAGGCGCTAATTGCACCTTGGTTAACGCAAGGGTCGGAATGAGGCCCAATACATTATATTTTCCAACAAGATTCAGCATCCAACTACCATTCGGTTAATATGTTGAAGGAGATACTTCTAATAACACTACAGAATAATGTATTTCTGTTCAACAGAGAGCTCTTCAAGCAAACCAGAGGTGTAGCTATGGGCATCAAATATGCCCCTGCCCTTGCCAACTTAGTCATGTCAATGTTTGAGAATAAGTACATCTACACGGATGAAGCATACAAAACCAATACCATCCTATGGATTAGATATATTGATGACGTTGTGATGATCCGGCAAAGAACCCAAGAAGAACTAGCCCAATTTATGTTAAGAGCCAATTCCAATCCACTAGGCATAGAATTTATTGGAACGAACAGCGCCAACAGTGCCAACTTCTTGGACTTAACTATATATACATCTGGCAATAAATTGATAACCAAAACATATAGGAAGAAAATGAAAGTGAACTCGACGCTCTATGCGACTAGTTGTCACCACAACCATGTTATAGGGAACATCCCCAAAGGGGAATTCATTAGGGCAGGAAGAAACTGTTCAGAGCAAATTACTTTTGAGGATGAATGAATGTGTTCCGCTATCAACTCGCTTTGAAGCTAGAGGGTACTCAAATAAATGCATAGCAACAGCACAAGTCAAAGCACAAAAACTAGATAGAGAATTAACTCTAACATCAAGAATTAAGACTGACCGATATCCGGACAAAGTACAATTTACAACAACATATTGTGCAAACAATGCTCAACTACCGAAGATTTTGAAAAGGAAATGGAATTTGCTAAAACTGGATCCACACATAAAGGACTTTGTTGAAGATTATCCAACATTCATCTTTAGGCAGGCAAAAACAATTAAAACTAATTTAAGTCCATCTTTCCGTCAGGATATCAAACAGACACCAGCGACAACATGGTTGCCACAACTGACTGCAGGATTTAGAAAGTGCGGCACATGTCCTATGTACAAATGTGCACTAGACAACACAGCTGTTCAAGGACTCTAATGGAATCAAGATCAAAATTACAGATAACATAAACTGTCGATCAAAATTTGTGAATTATGCCATCAAATGGAAATGTGAACTTCTCTACATAGGCAGTACTATTCGAGAACTTAGGGTAAGGATACATTAACACATGTCATCAATTGGGAGTCAGGACACAACATTGCCTATAGCCCAACATTGGCAGTTGAACCATCAATTGTGTGACAAAAAAGATATACAGTTTGCTGGTCTCATAAAGGTTACACTAGGACCCAGGGGAGGCAATCAGGAACAAAGACTAAGGCAGGAAGAAGCCAAACTGATTTGTAAGTTTAGAACTGTTGAGAGGGGCCTGAATTCTGATAATGAGATGTCCTCTTTTCTCTAGATGGGAGTTATGTATACTCTACTGAATCTTTACAAGGAATAAACCTATCTATATGAAATACAATCTATGCAATTTGCAACTACATGATAGGTATCCCAACTGATATTTAATACTTCATTTTTATCATGATTAGGAATGTATATGCTCACTAATTAAGTAACTGGGAAGGCCAATTTAAAGACATTTTTTCTTGGAGACAGCATGTGTGTGTCCATCTAGCCAACCTATTTTGAGGGTGAAACCCAACTGGATACTGATTCAACACTAATCAATTACATCACATTATGCAGCACTATAATCAATGTTTCTGAACAATAGGTGCAACAGACGGCATACACCTTTGGGCCCTTTTGGTTGATTTTGAGACGGTTATTGATTTTATCAATAATTATTAGCCTTGCAAATTTGGGTTGAGTGAGAATTATGTCCTAAAAAATCTGGTTTCTTAAACTGGGAGAATTTAAATGAAAGTGTAAAATAGATTAAGAACACATGCTTCATTGAAAAGTTATAGCAAGATTCCCAAAACATGGCAGCCAGAATGGAAACGGAGGTAAGACTACTCCCGTTTCCATGACTCCGTTCAACAAACAAAACTCACTAGACATGGGACTGCGTTAGAGCGCAAACAAACACAGTGACAGCAAACACCAAGGACATTTAAGGTAAGCCCTAGAATGCCTAGGCTCTGCATGGCGCAGGGAGAGTGTACTTAATGAACATGCACTACGAGACGCGGAAGACGACTATGCATGTAGGTAAACAAAGAAATTGGGGAATGCACACTATCGTCCAAGTTATGCTGTACCAATTAATAATTATGAATGAACTCTTTATGAATCAAGACAGGTCAAATCTTCACATAATCAAAGCTATTCAATTAATATCGGACTCAATGATACAAATACTGCAGACATGATAATGAATATACATATTAACAGACACGCTTTTACTTACCAGGCGGGGATTTAACCCATGACATTTTCAATTTCTCAAGACTTTGGAAATACAGACATACAACATAGGCAAGAGGTGGCCATCCACCCATGAGAAAGTGGTATCATTGTGCATATATATACTTTTCGTGTGTTAATTGCAAATCTATTATTTGGAGAAACTCCCAGATTGTTTCTCATTTCTCCTCCTGCACATTTGTGTTTTCTCTTTTTCTTTTCCTAACTACCCCACCCTTTCCCCATCCCTCATGTCTGTGATGGTATGAACAATGCAATTCAAAATGAATTCCAAATACCATTTGGATTATCCACATGTTATGTATGATCTGATGATACTGCAATGACAATGTAAAATGATATTGCGCTTTGATTTTTACATTTTGGTTCTGGGGCTACTCACAATGCTTTGCATTTGGTCAACTATGTTGCATTAATTATTTTGAAAATTAATTAGAATTGATGAATTGATGATTAGCCCTGATCTGAGAAAGGTGCTGTGGTCGCCGAAACACGTGTCATCGCATAGGGCCACTTTAAGAATGAAAATGGCCACTCAATAAAAACTTGAGTGGGTTTCACGTGAATTATTGTGTGACATCTTTACATTTTTGTGGCGCATGAACAAATATGAAACAACATTGCACCATGTCTGTAGACACATTCCCAGCAGTATGTCGGTAACTATAAAAACGTGACACTTTACGCACCATTTGATAAAAAAATGCCCACCCACTTATGAGTTGGGATTGCATTGCTATTATTGCATGTGTTTTTTTTACCCAGTGCAGGACTTGTGTGGACTCCATGCTGTCAATATCGCATGCATGCAATGCCAACACATGTTAGGTGGTATTTTGAAATGAGAAGAAGCTTGTTATGTGTTTGGTGGTAATGGTAAACACACAGGGCCTGATTTACAAAAACGTTTTTCAATGGGGCAATCCAAATAGAAAACTCCTTATAAATAAATCCAATGGTATTTAAAATACATCCTGTTTTAAAATAGTAACCTAATTGTTATATGTTAGAGCAGGGGATAGTTTTGATATGTTCTACATGTACTATATAATCTATAGCTAACCCATGCAGTCATTTCTCTATAGCCATATATTAATAGCCCACGTGATCTTAACTGGATGGTGCATCAAAAGTAAGAGGTACCTAAAATAGCACAGTTCACCTTGCCCATTATACTCATAATGAGGATTTAACGTGTGAACTAAGCTTTGACTAAGTGCTTTTTGCATCAAGCTAAAATGGAAATTTCTTTTGCTTGCCATCAAACACATTAAAACATTTTTTTTTAAAAGATATGTTGTGAAAAGCAAGGGATAATGAAAAGAAAGCCTGCCGAGGGCACGAATGTCTGCAAGTAGCCAGGGATTAGGCACCTTCCCATCTGAATTGCTAAATCGCATGTGCCCGCACATATTGAGTTTCTCTTCCTTGTCATGTCTCTGTACCTCCAGGCTAGGATTGCAACCCTGCGGTTAGAGCACTGATCCGTGAAATACGAAAACAAGTGCAGTCTTCTTGCCTGTGTCCCAACGCCTGACCTTGGGCCTCTGAGAGCAGTGTCCACATTTCTATATGACCATAAGCACTGCATTCCCTCTGTTTTAGAAATGCAGTGCTCTTTGGGAAGATATGTGTTAGCTCAGTCACCGAATGTTCCGATGTATACACGTAGCCGTGTATGCTTAGAGTTGAGAGACTCCTATTGATCTCTTTTACAGCCATCGCAGGGACGGATGAAGACGCGTTTACTAGCACCACATTGGGGCATTGTAATATGCTTATGCCTGCCGACTTCCGGTGCCTAGTTCTCTTTACATAGCATTTGATTAAATCATTTTTTTAAATGATCCCAAGTTAGGCCCATAGTGTAGGCTGTATTTCTAATAAGCAAGAGCAAAGATCAAACGTTTCTACAGATGCTCAATTGAAGCACCTTTTTCTCTACAGGAAAATGAATGGGAGTAGGATGAAAACATTTTTTTCTTAATAACCTTTGAACATATTTTCCCAATCATTTCCAGACTCTGCTGTGGCATAGACCCTTTTTCGATTCATTTATATCCATCCATTGGGTCAAATGTTATTAACAATAGAATAGCAATTGACTACGAATATGTCACAACGCTTTTAAAACTCTGCTAATCAACACTGTAGTGGTCTTAAAGCACAGATGCATGTTTGCATGTGGGCTTGCAGAAGTCACTAACCAGATCCGAAAGCCCATAGCCTTTAGTGGCGTCCTCTGTCCTCTTTGCACCAATTAGGCAAAAACACTGTCCTTGTCTCACCAACACAAATACAAGGTCATGGGCCATTGACCATCGAGTATGCCTCTCCACCAACCCCTCCTATTGTTTCCATTGTAGTTTATCCTGAGTAAATGCCACAGAAACACTGTACAGTCACCTCAGTACCCTCTATTACTGCAGTATGCATTGCCAGTAATAATTCCCGTGGTAATGTATTGCTTCACTATTATCACTGTAATGAGAAACTGCTTGTCAATTTCAAAATGCCTCCCCATCCACACTGCTACTCTCCATGTACACTCCTCCTCCTTTTATGATCCGTGATCTTCCCTCTTTGTTAAAAATCCCCCTAGCCCTCTCTAACTCCTTTTATCCCTTTTCACTCACCTGGTAGTGTGATGCATTTGGTTTTTACGAGCGCATCTTGCAATATTTCCACAGGAATCCTGGTGATTCCCCGGCTGAACAAAGATGTTCTTCCAAAAAACGTTCTCTCCAGCTCACCCCCAACTCTACGACTACACATTTGGTCCTCTTTCCACCTCCCGACATCTAGCTAATGTGAAAACACATATTTGCCCCCTTCAAATCTGGATTTGTGTCATGATCTCTGCTTCCAAAAGATCAGGACTTGCCCGTCTCCCTTGGAAGCAGGCCCATAACCCCGGTTCCGAGTGCCAGCCAGTCCCAATTGGGACCTTTTGGACCCTGTCCTGGCACCAGTGGCACCAGGCTCATAAAGATGCCCAGTCCCAGCGCTGGAAGCGCCGGGCTCATAATGCTTGGGTGGACTTACCTGCAGCAGACCATGCTGCTTACTTACCTGCCAGTTGAACCCCTGATCCTCTTCTGTTTGGAACTACTTTTCCTGTTGGGTGGGGCAGGAGCCACTCCCTAGGTTCAGAACACTGGAACTCTTCTGGAAAGCAGGAACTCTTTTCTTACCTAGGCGTGGCTGTGGAAGGAGACACCTAAACACTACAGGAGGCTATTTAAACCACACCCGATGGAGGAATCTTGCTTTACGTTATTCTGCATTCTCTGCAGCAGAACGATCATCGTGTCTTCTGCTTCTGATCCTGGGCCTAAGGGAACAAAGGCTTACCATCCTGGAATCCAGTCTTCAGCAGCACCTGTAAAGACAAAGAAAGAACAGGTTAGCACTACGGTCTTCAGTGGCAGCGCATCTCTTACCTGGTCCATCGGCTGTCACCAACGCCTCGCGCTGCATTCCGGCATCTGAAAGACAAAGGCTTACCTACTCTTCGCATGCTCCGGAGGTCTTCGCACTGCATTCCGGCATCTGAAAGACAAAAGCTTACCAGCTCTTCGCACGCTCCGGAGGCCTTCGGCGCTGCATCCCGCATCTGAAAGACAAAAGAAGGTGCGTTTAAAGACATTGGGCAACTTTATTACTCACGTGCCATTACTCCTTCCCACGCCGAATCCAGTGGGTATTCCAGCACCCTTCAGCTTATCTAAAGCTCCGAACTTGTACCTGCAAGATAAAAGAGACAGTTAGTGCGCATCGTGAAGCAGGCTACAAGCGCTTACTTACGTGCTTCCAGGCGCTTCTATTCCTCACGCGGGTTCGATCCTCAACTCTCATCAGCCCGCCATCCGCCATCGCCGGAACCCTGCAAAACAAGAGATATCATTACAAAAGACTTTTAAGACATTTGAAGTGCCCAGAACTTACCGCTCGTGCAGTTAACGACAGACAGCAGTCCTCTGAGGTCAAGAGGCCTGCACCCTTATCCAGTGAAGAAACTGGTTACGGCACCCTGCCCCGAGGCAGATGGAGAGCTCGGCGTTCACTTACCTAAGGTGAGGGTGTTAACCTTTGGGGTTCTACAGGAGAAGAGAAAGGGAAGAGGAGAGAGACACCCAATAACCCCAGTTCATTAATCCCATATTTTCTATCTGCAGACATCTTACTCTTTGAGTCAGACATACAGTGCACAGAGGTCCAGCCATAAAGAGCCAACCGTGTGTTACACATCACCTTTGAAGATACAGCATTCACCCAGTCAAGACCGGCGCCTCTGCGGGAATCAGGTGAGCGTTACAATTTGAGACTCTTTTTACTTTTCATTGTACCATAGGAGATTTTAAGAAGTATTTTGGGACTGATGGCACCCCTTTCTATCTCTCGAACGTTTTAAAAACTTCTGATTTGAATTACATCAATCCTATATCGTAATATTGTGTGCCAAACTTGTTTCCTATTTTGCGTAAATTCATCCAGTAGTTTTTGCAAAAGCAGTGTTCATTGGAAAGGGGTGTCCATGCTTTGAAACCTCTGGGTGTTCAGCACGTTATAAATAACCAATTACAATTACACTTGCAGTTGGAAGGAATCTTTTCTCTGTGCTAGTAGGCTAAAAAAAAATATTTGCATTTGTTTTCCTTATAACCTTGGAGCCATTTACCAAATGGACCCACTGTTTGTAAATTCATTGAACAATTTTTACGTAAGAGAGAGTCAAGGTGATCCAGTGTATTGCAAAAAATACCATGAAATTCAGCACATGTTGGAAACGATGACCATCTTAACTTGGAGCACCCTACTGGAGATCTACCCCAAAATGTCATTTTTTTATCTCATTGTTGATTCCTGCTGTGATCTGATATGTATGCTCATGGACTAGGCGACTGCTCAGGGGTCTCGGAGTTAAGATTGTCACTTCCCACACCTGCCAGATTTTATGGGTTTTGTTGGATCAGCTTAACTCTATCTTCACAGTATGATCAGTGCTGACAGTGTGAAATTATAGTTTGGTAGACTGGTCTGACAGGCTTTGGTCATATTTGTCAGAGATCACACAGTTGGTAAAGTGCTGTACTCGAGGATTTGTATGTAAGCAGATTAAAATGTATAAATGTATTCTTAGGATTCAAGCGCTTCATTTTGATAAGGTTTTAAGATGCTGAATATTGAGATATACTGATGTTTAATGTGCAAAATATGTTTTGTTTTACATGTAAAATATGTTTTATACTGATTGTTTATTTTTATGTTTTTTATACAAATGTCTCTTAATAATTGGATGATGGCACTGTTAGGCAGAATCATATGCAGTACCCTTTGGGAACACCACACACAATGAATACTACAAGTGACAGTACAAATTCACCTTTGGTACAAGCCTGTACTACACAGTAAAATGGTAGCGATGGCTGACCAGCCAGACTAATCTCAAGAGTAAAGTGAGCAGTATCAATAGTTACAGAAAGGATAAAAATTACTATGGTTCAAACAAACACTGACTCAAGGTTTCTGAGTAAAAGAATATACATTTATTTACACATCAGTTGTAAAACAATTCACTAAAGTAACACATCGAAAAATCACACTCTTAATACACTACACACCACCCAATAGATTCTGAACAGCAATTTAAAAGGGAGGGAAAGACAAGGTTAGACAAAGGTCGAGCAGCAGCAAAAAGTAAGTAAGCAGGGCAATCTAGAAAAGGCAACTACGGTGAAGAAATCAAATCAAGAGGCCTGGGCCAAAGTCAATGGACCAAAGTCTTTGCAAAGGATCACGCAGTTCATAGTAGTTCGCGGTTAAGTCTTTGCCAAGAGTTCAGTATGAAGTTGGTCGGACGAAAAGTTACTTTAAAAAATAGAGAAGGACAAGCCCTTGGATTGGCGAAAGATTTCAAACACTTTCATCGCGGTCGAACGGAACGAACAACCAGGTTTGAACAGTACCTTAAATGAAGAAGAAGGCTGCAGCTGAGGCAGACGTTTCTGACAGGTCCTGCAGGCTCATGGGTTCTGAAGCAACTGTCGCACTGACACGAAGTAGGAAGACTGGAGGGTCCTGCACTGCCCAGGGAAGAAACCAGCAGCAGAGCAAAGCCACAAATAAAAGGTGCGCTCCTTAAACCCAAGCAGGTTCCGGTCTTCCTGGCTATCTGGTTCACTGTAGCTGTGCACAGTAAATTCGACCAGAGGAGGGAGGCGTGGCTTGCAGTTTGGCGAACTGGTTGGTCCCACCAGCTCAAGGGGAGAAGATTCCTTGCATATCTTCCCTGTCTTCAAAGTTTGGAGATTCGCACCCGCAGCAAGACTTCACCGGGAGGTTCAGCCGTGGTAGAGGTCCTCTTCTGTCAGCTGCGCTTCGGTAATCTGGATCCAGTGGCGACTCTGCCTTCTCAGTCCCAGATCCTGCTTTTTATGGAGTTATCCCCCATTCACGCAGCCTGGCTGTCAATCACACAGCAGGGTGGCTGCCCTGGCGGGACAGTCACCACAGCCAATCATACAGAGTGCAACATGGGTCTCCAAGGAGACCCTGCGCAGGTAGTCTCAAACTCCTCCATCACATCCTGTCCGCCTCAGACATTCAGGCACCTAAGGAGGGCTTCTGTGCAGAATAACAAAGGAACCAAACCTGGTTTGGCGCACAGAGTAAAACACGAGAAAGGCCTTTACAAAAAGAAATGGTGAATAAACCCAGCTGGAACCAAATAAAAGTAAATGTGGTCCAGCAGATTTTAGTTTGAGGCTACTAACTTAGCCTAAAACAGTACCTAGGCATTTTAAATAGACTGCAGTAGGAAACATAGGGTAGATACCACTGCCACCTGTCAAATCTTAAAGAAAGGGGAACGAAATAATGGTCCATGAGAAACAGACAAAAAGGGATAACTATTAACTCATTCCAGAACTCTATGTAAGATAGTTTCTACTGGGTCTGTAAATTGAAAAAGACTAATAAAGTCAATGGCAACTTTACATGTTCTGGGAGACAGTAGTCTGTCCCAGAAAATTGAGTTTAAAGTGGAAAGTCTGAAAAAGACAACCCTGTGTCACTGCACTAACGGTGCGTTGTAACAAACAGTAAAAATATGATTCCTATGGTCTAGGTGAGGCTCCACAGTCTATGAACACAAAAATGTTAAACACACACAGCAAAACACATGTAAGAGTGGGAAAAAAGGCTCACACTCTTACCAGGTGAAAAAAATAAATCCTAGAAATCCAGCAAAGCTGCTGAGGGACTCAGTAGGTAAGGGAAATTAGCCATTCTGGAGAATTCTCCCTAACACTCGCCCCCTCCCCCCCCAGACTAAGGTACAGGAGGATTTAATCCACTCCTGGATGAATCTCTTCACTCTAGTCGGTTATAAACATCCTAGAGAGACCATCAACATTTTGGTGGTGACATCCTGACCTGTGCTCAATGATGAAAGCAAACCCTTACAGGCATATTGACCATCTTAGAAGTTTTGGGTTCTCCCCTTTCATTTGCATTAACCATCTCAAGTGTTGGTGGTCTGTCTGAATCACAAAAGTAGATCCATACAAGTATTGTCTAAACTTCTTCAGAGACCACAAAATGGCAAAACACTCAAAACACGCTCTATGTTTGCCCACCTTGTTTCTGGTTCCTTCAGTTTCCTACTGATGAAGCAAATGGGGTGTGCCCTACCTTTCTCATCCAGTTGACTGCACCTACACCTTTATTGGATGCATCTGTCTGCACAATGAAGGGTTGGTGGTAATCAGGAGCTCTTAGGACTGGAGCTTGACAAAGGGCTTTCTTCAGGTTTACAAAGGCTTGAGTGCACTCCTCATTCCATCTAAACTTTTTAGGGGATTTTGGAGAGGAGATTACATTCAAAGTAGAAACTATGGACCCATAGTTCTCAACGCAATTCCTGTAGTACCCAGTGAGAACCTAGGAAGGCTCTCACTTGGGTTTGAGTAGTAGGGTTGGCCCAGTTTTGTACAGCTTGTACTTTGCTAGGCAATGGCCTTATTTCACCTCTTCCTACCTCATCACCAAGGTAGACCACTTTGCTCTGACAAATTTGACATTTGCTTGCCTTTGTGGTCAGATGGGCCTGCTCAAGAGCCCGCAAAACATATCCGAAGTGATCAACATGTTCTTTCCAAGTAGTGCTGAACACTGCAATGTCATCCAAGTATGCCATGCAGAAGTCCTCCAACCCATTTAGAACTTGATTGACCATCCTTTGGAATGTAGCAGGTGCATTCTTTAATCCAAAAGGCATGACATTAAACTGGTAGAGCCCTGCTAAGTTTGAGAATGCAGTTTTCTCCTTGGCATGGTCTGTCAGGGCTATTTGCCAATAGCCTGACGTCAGATCAAATGTACTGAGGCACTTGGTTGCACCAAGTTTATCCATCAGTTTATCTGTCCTTGGCAAAGGAGGGGCATCAGTCTTAGTGACTTCATTTAGAGCTCTATAGTCCACACTGAATCTCAACCTCTTGGTTCCTACCTTTGGTACTTGAACAACTGGACTAGACCATGGAATTGTAGAGGGCTCTATAACCCCGAGCTCAATCATCTTGTTGACCTCTCCTCTGATGTGGGATCTCACATATTCTGACATTCTGTATCCTTTGCTTTTCACAGGTAAACAGTCACCAGTGAGGATATCATGCTGGCCCCAAGGGGTTAAGCCTAGTGAAAGTGAAAACCGGGAGGCAAACTGATGCAACAGAAACTTGCACTCATCCTACTGTTCAGATGTCAGACTAGAAGAGAGATTGACTCCTTCTATGTTCTCATCCAAAGGTTGGCCTCTGAGGAGGTCAGGTAGAGGTTCACTCTCCTCCTCTTGAGCTGAAGCTAGAAGCAAAGCTCCCACTTCTGGTCTCGAGACATATGCCTTCAAACGGTTGGTGTGAAAGACTCTGGGAGCCTCCTTAGGTCTGCCTAAATCCACCAAATAGTTCACCTCTCCAGGTTTGCCCACAACCTTGAACGGTCCTATCCATTTGTCCTGCAAGGCAGTCTGCCTTGTTGGCACCATAACTAGTACAAGCTGCTCTTGAGTAAACTCCACCATGTTGGCCTTCTGGTCATGCCAATGTTTGACCAGAGCCTGACCTGCTTTTAAGTTATCACTAGCTTCTGCCATCATGTGTGACATTCTCCTCCGGAGACCTTTCACATAGTCACTCTGACTGGCTTGGGGGAAGGAGCACTCTCCAACCCCTCCTTAATCAGAGCCATGGGGCCTCTGACTGGATGGCCATAGAGAAGTTCAAAGGGATTGTAACCAACTCCCTCCTGAGGGACTTCTCTATAAGCAAAGCAAATGCATGGCAACCTCTCTACCAATCCATTTGTCTGTGAATGGTAGGCTGTAGAGAACTAGAAAAGGCAACTACGGTGAGGAAATCAAATCAAGAGGCCTGGGCCAAAGTCAATGGACCAAAGACTTTGCAGAGGATCCCACAGTTCAGAATAGTATGCGGTTAAGTCTTTGCCAAGAGTTCAGAACGTAGTTGCTTGGATGAAAAGTTACTTTAAAGCGTAGCATAGAGAAGGACAAGCCCTCAGATTGGCAAAAGATTTCAAACACTTTCACTGCGGTCGGACGGAACGAACAACCGGGTTTGAACAGTACCTTAAATGAAGAAGAAGGCTGTAGATGAGGCTGATGTTCCTGGCAGGTCCTGCAGGCTCACGGTTCCTGAAGCGACTGTCGGACTGAGATGAAGTAGGAAGACTGGAGGGTCCTGCACTGCCCAGGGAAGAAACCAGCAGCAGAGCAAAGCAACGAATAAAAGTGCGCTCCTTAAACCCAAGCAGGGTCCGGTCCTCCTGGTTATCCGGTTCACGGTAGTTGCGCACAGCAAATTCGACCAGAGGAGGGAGGCCTGGCTGGCAGTTTGGTAAACTGGTTGGTCCCCCCATCTTCAAGGGGAGAAGATTCTTGCAGATCTTCCCTGTCATCGAGGTTTGGAGATTCGGTTCCGCAAAAGGGCTTCACCGGGAGGTTCAGTCATGGTAGAGGTCCTCTTCTGTCAGATTCTCTTCGGTTCTCTCAATCCAGTGGCAACTCTGCCTTCTCAGTCCCAGATCCTGCTTTTTATGGAATTATCCCCCATTCACACAGCCTGGTTGTGAATCACACAGCAGGGTGGCTGTCCCGGGGGGACAGTCACCACAGCCAATCTTACAGTGTGTGACATGGGTCTCCAAGGAGACCCTGTGCAGGGAGTCTGAAACCCCTCCCTCACATCCTGTCCCCCTCAGGCACCTAAGGAGGGTTTCTGTGCAGGAGCCCGCCAAAGGACGGTGAACAAAGGAACCAAAACTGGTTTGGCGTGCAGAGTAAAACACGAGAAAGACCTTTACAAGTCCCACCTTTATAACTCCCATCTCGATTACTGTAACAGTTTATTGACAGGGATTCCCACCTAACAGATGATGATACTTCAAAGGGCACATAATGCAGCGGTTAGGCTGATAGCCCATTTGGGAAAAAGAGATCATGTGTCGCCCTCACGGAGATCTCTTCACTGGCTGATGGTGGAGGATCGGGTCACGTTAAAGATAGCCTGTCTGATGCACAAGTGCTATTATGACAATGCACCAAAATATCTCAGTGCTAGGATTCACCATCTTGAGCCATCTAGAGATCTTAGATCGGGAGATAAAATGCTAATGTCCATACCTCGGACTTAGCAGGTCTCAAAGGGGCTAGGAGGTTTTCGACCTTTGGCCCAAAGGTATGGATTCATCTACCAATTACCATCCGCTCATGCTCATCGCTGGAAAGCTTTAGAAAGGCATTACAAACCTATGCTCGCCCTAAAAACATATGGACTGAGTTTTGTAGCTACCTGAACGCTAAAGCTGATCTGGAACTTTTATCCTCGCCTCCAACGCCGGATCGGGCAGAGGTGGAGGCTGTACTGTGACTCTCCTCACGAGACTCGATCTGCTTTCTTTGAATGTGCCCGCTCGGCCGCTAATATATTGATTGTCTGTCCATACCCTTGTTTATGCAATATGCTTTTGTCGATGTAATATGTGATCCACCCTCTACTGCTTCTTGCCAATAAAGAGAAGTTTAAAAAAAAAAGAAAGGCATTACAAACCTTCTGCTTTAAGTAAACCTAAGAAATCTATACGCCAGCCACTACATTCTGAATATTCTGAATATTCTGGTCATTTTGATCGATACAAACTTAGTAATCATCAGCGCCCAAATGCAGTTTATTCTGCCTGGTGCCCGTTAGAAATCCTCAAAATCAAAATCAAAATCAAAAAGAAATGGTGAATAAACCCAGCTGGAACCAAATAAAAGTAAATGTGGTCCAGCGGATTTAAGTTTGAGGCTACTAACTTAGCCTAAAACAGTACTTTAAATAGACCGCAGTTGGAAAAATAGGGTAGATACCACTGCCATCAGCCAAATCTTAAAGAAAGGGGAACAAAATAATGTTCCATGAGAAACAGACACAAAGGGATAACTATTAACCCTTTCCAGAACTCTATGTAAGATAGTTTCTACTGGGTCTGTGAATTTAAAAAGACTAATAAAGTCAATGGCAACTTTACATGTTCTGGGAGACCGTAGTCAGTCCCAGAAAATTGAGTTTAAAGTGGGAAGTCTGAAAAAGACAACCCTGTGTCACTGCACTAACGGTGCGTTGTAACAAACAGTAAAAATATGATTCCTATGGTCTAGGTGAGGCTCCACAGTCTATGAACACAAAAATGTTAAACACACACAGCAAAACACATGTAAGAGTGGGAAAAAAGGCTCACACTCTTACCAGGTGAAAAAAATAAATCCTAGAAATCCAGCAAAGCTGTTGAGGGACTCAGTAGGTAAGGGAAATTAGCCATTCTGGAGAATTCTCCCTAACACTCGCCCCCTCCCCCCCCCCAGACTAAGGTACAGGAGGATTTAATCCACTCCTGGATGAATCTCTTCACTCTAGTCGGTTATAAACATCCTAGAGAGACCATCAACATTTTGGTGGTGACATCCTGACCTGTGCTCAATGATGAAATCAAACCCTTACAGGCATATTGACCATCTTAGAAGTTTTGGGTTCTCCCCTTTCATTTGCATTAACCATCTCAAGTGTTGGTGGTCTGTCTGAATCACAAAAGTAGATCCATACAAGTATTGTCTAAACTTCTTCAGAGACCACAAAATGGCAAAACACTCAAAACACGCTCTATGTTTGCCCACCTTGTTTCTGGTTCCTTCAGTTTCCTACTGATGAAGCAAATGGGGTGTGCCCTACCTTTCTCATCCAGTTGACTGCACCTACACCTTTATTGGATGCATCTGTCTGCACAATGAAGGGTTGGTGGTAATCAGGAGCTCTTAGGACTGGAGCTTGACAAAGGGCTTTCTTCAGGTTTACAAAGGCTTGAGTGCACTCCTCATTCCATCTAAACTTTTTAGGGGATTTTGGAGAGGAGATTACATTCAAAGTAGAAACTATGGACCCATAGTTCTCAACGCAATTCCTGTAGTACCCAGTGAGAACCTAGGAAGGCTCTCACTTGGGTTTGAGTAGTAGGGTTGGCCCAGTTTTGTACAGCTTGTACTTTGCTAGGCAATGGCCTTATTTCACCTCTTCCTACCTCATCACCAAGGTAGACCACTTTGCTCTGACAAATTTGACATTTGCTTGCCTTTATGGTCAGATGGGCCTGCTCAAGAGCCCGCAAAACATATCCGAAGTGATCAACATGTTCTTTCCAAGTAGTGCTGAACACTGCAATGTCAACCAAGTATGCCATGCAGAAGTCCTCCAACCCATTTAGAACTTCATTGACCATCCTTTGGAATGTAGCAGGTGCATTCTTTAATCCAAAAGGCATGACATTAAACTGGTAGAGCCCTGCTAAGTTTGAGAATGCAGTTTTCTCCTTGGCATGGTCTGTCAGGGCTATTTGCCAATAGCCTGACGTCAGATCAAATGTACTGAGGCACTTGGTTGCACCAAGTTTATCCATCAGTTCATCTGTCCTTGGCAAAGGATGGGCATCAGTCTTAGTGACTTCATTTAGAGCTCTATAGTCCACACAGAATCTCAACCTCTTGGTTCCTACCTTTGGTACTTGAACAACTGGACTAGACCATGGAATTGTAGAGGGCTCTATAACCCCGAGCTCAATCATCTTGTTGACCTCTCCTCTGATGTGGGATCTCACATATTCTGACATTCTGTATCCTTTGCTTTTCACAGGTAAACAGTCACCAGTGAGGATATCATGCTGGCCCCAAGGGGTTAAGCCTAGTGAAAGTGAAAACCGGGAGGCAAACTGATGCAACAGAAACTTGCACTCATCCTACTGTTCAGATGTCAGACTAGAAGAGAGATTGACTCCTTCTATGTTCTCATCCAAAGGTTGGCCTCTGAGGAGGTCAGGTAGAGGTTCACTCTCCTCCTCTTGAGCTGAAGCTAGAAGCAAAGCTCCCACTTCTGGTCTCGAGACATATGCCTTCAAACGGTTGGTGTGAAAGACTCTGGGAGCCTCCTTAGGTCTGCCTAAATCCACCAAATAGTTCACCTCTCCAGGTTTGCCCACAACCTTGAACGGTCCTATCCATTTGTCCTGCAAGGCAGTCTGCCTTGTTGGCACCATAACTAGTACAAGCTGCTCTTGAGTAAACTCCACCATGTTGGCCTTCTGGTCATGCCAATGTTTGACCAGAGCCTGACCTGCTTTTAAGTTATCACTAGCTTCTGCCATCATGTGTGACATTCTCCTCCGGAGACCTTTCACATAGTCACTCTGACTGGCTTGGGGGAAGGAGCACTCTCCAACCCCTCCTTAATCAGAGCCATGGGGCCTCTGACTGGATGGCCATAGAGAAGTTCAAAGGGATTGTAACCAACTCCCTCCTGAGGGACTTCTCTATAAGCAAAGCAAATGCATGGCAACCTCTCTACCAATCCATTTGTCTGTGAATGGTAGGCTGTAGAGAACTAGAAAAGGCAACTACGGTGAGGAAATCAAATCAAGAGGCCTGGGCCAAAGTCAATGGACCAAAGACTTTGCAGAGGATCCCACAGTTCAGAATAGTATGCGGTTAAGTCTTTGCCAAGAGTTCAGAACGTAGTTGCTTGGACGAAAAGTTACTTTAAAGCGTAGCATAGAGAAGGACAAGCCCTCAGATTGGCAAAAGATTTCAAACACTTTCACTGCGGTCGGACGGAACGAACAACCGGGTTTGAACAGTACCTTAAATGAAGAAGAAGGCTGTAGATGAGGCTGATGTTCCTGGCAGGTCCTGCAGGCTCACGGTTCCTGAAGCGACTGTCGGACTGAGATGAAGTAGGAAGACTGGAGGGTCCTGCACTGCCCAGGGAAGAAACCAGCAGCAGAGCAAAGCAACGAATAAAAGTGCGCTCCTTAAACCCAAGCAGGGTCCGGTCCTCCTGGTTATCCGGTTCACGGTAGTTGCGCACAGCAAATTCGACCAGAGGAGGGAGGCCTGGCTGGCAGTTTGGTAAACTGGTTGGTCCCCCCATCTTCAAGGGGAGAAGATTCTTGCAGATCTTCCCTGTCATCGAGGTTTGGAGATTCGGTTCCGCAAAAGGGCTTCACCGGGAGGTTCAGTCATGGTAGAGGTCCTCTTCTGTCAGATTCTCTTCGGTTCTCTCAATCCAGTGGCAACTCTGCCTTCTCAGTCCCAGATCCTGCTTTTTATGGAATTATCCCCCATTCACACAGCCTGGTTGTGAATCACACAGCAGGGTGGCTGTCCCGGGGGGACAGTCACCACAGCCAATCTTACAGTGTGTGACATGGGTCTCCAAGGAGACCCTGTGCAGGGAGTCTGAAACCCCTCCCTCACATCCTGTCCCCCTCAGGCACCTAAGGAGGGTTTCTGTGCAGGAGCCCGCCAAAGGACGGTGAACAAAGGAACCAAAACCGGTTTGGCGTGCAGAGTAAAACACGAGAAAGACCTTTACAAGTCCCACCTTTATAACTCCCATCTCGATTACTGTAACAGTTTATTGACAGGGATTCCCACCTAACAGATGATGATACTTCAAAGGGCACATAATGCAGCGGTTAGGCTGATAGCCCATTTGGGAAAAAGAGATCATGTGTCGCCCTCACAGAGATCTCTTCACTGGCTGATGGTGGAGGATCGGGTCACGTTAAAGATAGCCTGTCTGATGCACAAGTGCTATTATGACAATGCACCAAAATATCTCAGTGCTAGGATTCACCATCTTGAGCCATCTAGAGATCTTAGATCGGGAGATAAAATGCTAATGTCCATACCTCGGACTTAGCAGGTCTCAAAGGGGCTAGGAGGTTTTCGACCTTTGGCCCAAAGGTATGGATTCATCTACCAATTACCATCCGCTCATGCTCATCGCTGGAAAGCTTTAGAAAGGCATTACAAACCTATGCTCGCCCTAAAAACATATGGACTGAGTTTTGTAGCTACCTGAACGCTAAAGCTGATCTGGAACTTTTATCCTCGCCTCCAACGCCGGATCGGGCAGAGGTGGAGGCTGTACTGTGACTCTCCTCACGAGACTCGATCTGCTTTCTTTGAATGTGCCCGCTCGGCCGCTAATATATTGATTGTCTGTCCATACCCTTGTTTATGCAATATGCTTTTGTCGATGTAATATGTGATCCACCCTCTACTGCTTCTTGCCAATAAAGAGAAGTTTAAAAAAAAAAGAAAGGCATTACAAACCTTCCGCTTTAAGTAAACCTAAGAAATCTATACGCCAGCCACTACATTCTGAATATTCTGAATATTCTGGTCATTTTGATCGATACAAACTTAGTAATCATCAGCGCCCGAATGCAGTTTATTCTGCCTGGTGCCCGTTAGAAATCCTCAAAATCAAAATCAAAATCAAAAAGAAATGGTGAATAAACCCAGCTGGAACCAAATAAAAGTAAATGTGGTCCAGCGGATTTAAGTTTGAGGCTACTAACTTAGCCTAAAACAGTACTTTAAATAGACCGCAGTTGGAAAAATAGGGTAGATACCACTGCCATCAGCCAAATCTTAAAGAAAGGGGAACAAAATAATGTTCCATGAGAAACAGACACAAAGGGATAACTATTAACCCTTTCCAGAACTCTATGTAAGATAGTTTCTACTGGGTCTGTGAATTTAAAAAGACTAATAAAGTCAATGGCAACTTTACATGTTCTGGGAGACCGTAGTCAGTCCCAGAAAATTGAGTTTAAAGTGGGAAGTCTGAAAAAGACAACCCTGTGTCACTGCACTAAAGGTGCTGTGTAACACATAGTAAAAAGATGTTGTCTATGGAGTAGGTGAGGCTCCACAGTCTATGAACACAAACATGTTAAACACACACAGCAAATCACATGTAAGAGTGGGAAAAAAGGCTCACACTCTTACCAGGTGAAATAAATAAATCCTAGAAATCCAGCAAAGCTGCTGAGGCACTCAGTAGGTAAGGGAAATGTGCCATTCTGGAGAATTCTCCCTAACAGGCAATGCCGGCAGTATCTCTGGACGTGGATTGCAGAGTGCAGCAAGAGGCGCTCAATGCATTTATGATTATTTCTACAGGTGATTTAGCAAATCTTGGATGTCATGATGGCATTGGGATTGTGCAACCTGTTTATATTGGTGCTTTCGAGGGCATTGGAATGGTGCAGCCTGTTTCGCTTGAATCAACATATTCGGAATGTTTTAACAACCCAAGGTTTGGGTCCAACATTGTTGTTACAGCAGGAAAGCTCAATTAATCTGGGGGCCAAATGCTGCAGAGTTATTTGTGAATTCATCAATGGGTCCGATTTGATATGGAGTTCTTGCAATGACTGCTGGAGTGTCTTGTGGGCTATTGAGTGATAAAGTCTCTAAGACCCAGAAGGTTTCCTATGACTATTGTTCTGTTTCAGCATTGAACCGTATGAATGAAGAACTTGAAAATGGGCTGACAAATGATTCTATAAGAGGGGGTCCAGTCTTGCAAGCTATTCCTCTGTGGTCGACCGGCTCAAGACAGCATTTAACATGTCGGCAGCCCTCGAGCAAAATAGGGATGCCCAGTTTTAAAATATGATTATGGCATTGTTCCCGCAGGAGTGGGGCGCTAGAGGGCTCCGACGATATCACAGGCTATTTAAATGTTCAAACCTCCCATGACAGTTTAGGAGTGAGCGTCCCATCATCACTATCTTTAAACCTATCTTTCACTGGCTTTGGGCTTCAATCCTCCTTTAGAAGTGTATAATCGTAAGACAGCAATCATGTGAAGTGGGGTCGGGGCTGGTGGTGTACAATTTTAATGTTTTCATCTGCAAAACGCAATGTATAATGTTGACAATTATCTGAATGGAATAAGACAGCCACAGGGCCATGGAGCTAATGATGGGAGGAGGGCTGGTAGTACAAACAGGGCTGACACAAGTGATATGATTGTGATTGCCAAAAACGAGATAAATGTATCAAAATATGCTCTGAAGAATGTATATGTTGCTAGTTTTAAAGACGGAAATAACATTGCCAGCATGGGCAGCATTACAAAATTTAGATAACCTATCTAATGCATTAGTAAACTCCAGTGAATACTTATTTTCGCATCTTTCAACTGTGCAGCTGGGCACGTTTATACAGTCTTTGCAGGAAGACACTGGGGCGGTGGTGTATTTCCCCATTGCCAGGGGCCGGAAACGTTTACTCCCCATTCCCATTTGAGCGCCATACGGCTCAATGGGAATGGGAAGGAAAGTAGCACCGTCACAATTCAGTAATGGAGCTGGTGCTACCGGCAGTGTCTGCTCGCGGGTGCTGGTCAGCCCGCCAGGTCCAAGCAATATGGCTGTGAGTTAAAATATTGGGGCTATTAATACAGCTCCACTTGATACTCAAGATGGCTATGTATACTGGAATGGAGATAAATACAGTGTTGGCACTGATAATATTTCTGCTGAAGCTCAAGTGTGGAGCATGTATTGGGGTAGCGCACAATGTTCATGTTTTCAATACTGTATCTGCTGATGTTCAGGAAGGGGTGGGCATAACGTTGATCTATCTACGGGGCGGATACAATCCGTGTTCTTAATCCTTTGTTGGTGTTCAAGAGGGTATTATGCACAGGAATGGGGGATGACCTTCTGTTGGTATTCAAGAGTGGTGTGTGAATAACGATGGAGTTGTTTCTAATATTTCTAGTGTCGATCAAGAGGTGAGTGTGCACAGGAATGGGGATGGAACTTCTGTTGGTGTTCAAGAGAGGTGCATGAATAATGGTGAGGATGTTTCTGATATTTCTGATGACAATCAAGAGGTGAGCGTGCACAGTGATGGAGAAGTGTACAATGCTGGAATCTATAAGATTTCAAATAATCAGGTGAAAAGTGTTCAACTACAGGTCGATACTCCCCCCGAACGTCCATCAACATCGTACACTAACACCAATACATCTGCTAAAATACCTGTCAATGAACCCATTCTAATTCTGGATAGTGATACAGACACTCAAAATATAGGTGATCACAGTGTGGGGCATGGGGCAATGTTGGGATCATTAACATTTCATATGCAGTTACATGTATGTGTGTAAAACATATTCAAAAGAACAAGAAATAAAATGCCCACTTTAAACAAATGTATAAGACATTTTTTAGCATTGTCAAAAGTTTTAAATCCTACTGTAAAAAGAAGCAGATTGCACAATCTATGGTTCAGGATGCTTTCGAAAATACAGAATGGGCTGTGTTGACGCTACTAAAGCATCGGGGGTGATTCTAGTGCCTTAGCGGCACATCCTTGTGGGACAGTCACAGGGCTGAAGGCCAGTTGTTCAACAAACCACATTAGTCATAAAAGAGTCTTGTGATACACCTTTTGAAACATTCACAGTGGTGCACCCTACTACAGTGCTAGACAAGGCCCCAGGTGTTGAACACAATGCACTAACAATTAAAGCTATCTCAGCTGAATCTTTAACCAATATTCCACAAACAGTTGTGGGGTCTAGTATACATAGACCACTGACAACACCTGCTCTGGAAATATCAGAAATATCAAACATATCTAATGACCACAAAAAGTTATGACTAGCAACTCACAACTCCCTACAAAGCACCAGAAAACAAAATAATACAAGCCTCTGCTCTGAAAGACTGCGTAAAATTAAAACCACAGACAGTGTCGGAGCAATTTTTACAGACAAAGCTATTTTTCAGAGTGGTGGCGGGCATCATATGTTTTGACAGAGCTCTAAAAACAGAAATTGAAACTTAAAATGGACCAGATCTCGAGCTCAGAGACGTCTACTATTTAAAATCTTGAAAAAGGCATGATCGGTTATATCCAGACGTGATCAAACTAACACACTGCAGATATCAACACGCCACACACAAGATACACCAGTTTATTTGGGAAGGATGCAAACCTATCAAAGAAGTTATAAAACATTCTCGGCTGTGGTGCATTATGAGGAATTTAGATTCAGAAACCAGGACCACTCACACTGCCTATAGCATGGGATAACAGTTATAACGGATGCTGTGGAAACACTAGTTCGTCAAATATTGGAAACTGTTGGTCCCAATGATTTTGTTCAAATAGGAATGGAGGGTTAGGGTATAATCAGACCTTTGTTTACAAAGTGATCACATTGTGATAGTTTCTGCATTTTCAGTGTTTAGAGAGTAAGACTGAGTTTGTACCACTGCACATCGTGATGTTAGTTGCCAGTCCATGTTCCAGCGGTGCTTTTAAGCCCTTGAGTAAAATTCTGCAAAGCCACATAATAAAATCTAAAGGCCAGTGGTTGTTAAATTTTGATCATAGGCCCCTACATCTCTGCCTGGCCCTAGTATTATAGATTTAATCGAGCCACAGAGCATAACATACATTGATATATGTGCAAAAGTATTGCGAGTACGCAAAGAGCTAATACTACCAACCGATGAGGAATATTTTAATAGATGGATCAAGATGCTCTATTTTAACAATCGGGGTAGTGATATTTCCCACTAATAGCTAAAACAGCCAAAAACACTTTATATATTTTACACCAAGACAACCATTTCTATGATATAATGAATTTAAAATGTTTTCTGGGGGCTAAACATCTCTGTCAGCATTGTTCACACATTTCCAAAAACAAACATAGACACAGTTGCCAATACTACTGTCTCTTGTGTCTAAGAGAAGAATGTCAAATGCATAAGGAAAAACCTGCTAAATGCCCTCGGTGTCACAGGTTCGCAAGGTTTCAGGCCTATCTAGACACACACATTCAAAAAGCAGCATTGGCGGTGGTTGTTAGCGAGCCACGCATTGATTCTGTAAAAAATTTCGTCCAGAGAGTCACACCTTTACCGGAATGATGTGTATTGTATATTGTGCAAAGTTTCCATTGTTAACATGGCTGAACACCTGTGTTACATGACACCCGGAAGACCTCAAAATAAAACTGAGAACTACATAATATATGACATGGAGGTCCGCCAAGAGAATATAACTCATGAACCAAACCATATCTATGCCAGACATCTAACAGGGGATAGCTGTTGGGAATTTACAGAAGACTCCTTTGTGGCTGACTTTGTAAGCAATTTTGTAACAAGCACATTCATGAGCTACACCTTTCTAGCTCATAATTCCAAAGGATATGATTCCTACTTTGTGCTGAGACAATTTGTTTGGGAAAACATTAAAATAAAACGTATCACCAAAGGTGCTAAATTAATGGTCATCTTTGGCATACCTCTACAAATACACTTCATTATTCTTTGAACGTTTTACCAATAAAACACGGCAAACCTCCAAAAGCATTTAGTTTTCCTGGTTCAAAGGGTTTCTTTTCCCATCTTTTTAACAAAGCTGCTAATGAAAACTAAATAGGCCCATTTTCATCCAAGATACATACGGGGTTCAATACATGATGCTTTTTTCGAAAAAGAACAGTTTGTGACTTGGTATAAGACAAATGAACACGGCATGTTTGACCTTCATCAAGAGTTAAGGGCCTACTGTCAAGACGATGTCAACATGTGAAACAAGCTTGTAATTTGTTTAGGGACGGCATCATTCAAATGACTCGACATGAAACACCTTTTAAGGGTGGAATAGATGCGTCGCACATTGATCCTTTTAAAAATATCACACTGGCTAGTTGTTGTATGCAGATCTACAGACAGATATATCTAAAACCTAAAACAATAGTGCTGCTGCCCCATGATTCATATCACGGCTGGCAAATACGTTATTCCATGCCAGCTATTCAGTGGCTTTATACATCTCAAAAACAGAGAACATATCTTTCCAACACACCCTAACTGACAGAGGTGAAATACGCTGCAGACAATACTGGTTAGATGGCTATGCAGTGGTTCAAGGAGTGGAAACAGCTTATGAATTTAATGGCTGCTTTTATCCAACCTGAGGAATCAACAATTTAACGGGCACTACTTATGAACACTTCTATAGAAGCATTCTGTTGAAACAAACTTTTCTAACCTGTCCGGCTGTACGTGTCGTCACTATCTGGGAATATGAATGGCGCACAATGGTGCAAAACAATCCTCATATGCATAGTGTAAGAGATGGATCTGCCTGAACCGCTAAACCCCTGAGACGCCCTATATGGTGGCCGCACAAATGCTTTAAATTTACACCACAGCGTCTAAGAGGAAGAGCAAATACACTACCTAGATTTTACCAGTCTATGGCCCTCATTACAACCCTGGCGTTGGACCATGGTGCTAATAGCACCATGCTCCATGCCGGTAACTTACCGACTCCGCCATGGCGGAATGGGGAATTACAGCCCCATTCCGAGGTTGGCGGGGCGGTAATTCCCCATGCCGCCATGGCCCTTCCCCATTCCCATTTTTTCCCCATAGGGCTCAATGGGAATGGGGAAGGCGCTAAGTACCAAGGTCCCTTTGTGGGTTGGTGTTTAACGCCTGCAAAAAGCAGGCGTTAAAATCGCCAACCCGCAAAGGGACCTTGCAATCAGGTGTTAAGGGGTTAACGGCGCCGCCACCTTTTACGGCGCCATTAACCCCTTAACGCCAGGGTTGTAATGAGGGCCTATATCCCTTTGTAAATATGACAAACCCTACTTTGTGGGACATGAAGAGACCATCTGTAAAATTGTTGGCAATATAGACCAATACGTTGGTCTAATCAAATGTGAGATCTAGCCACCCCAAGGTCTCCACATACCTGCGTTATCCTATAGATGTGATGGTAAACTAAGGTATTCCGTTTTGCCACACATGCATTGAGACAAAACATCCCGTTGCGAGCACACAAATGAGGAGCGACACCTGATCGGAAATTGGTGTACAATCGAGCTACAGGTGGCTCTGAAAAAGGGATATTGCCTGGGGCACATACACAGAATATGGCAATGTAATACAGTCAAACCTGAGCTCTTTTGTGAATAGGTCTTCATGTTCCTACAATGGAAACAGGGTTCCTTTGGCTTTCCTGACGGATATGTGATGATGCCGCTAAACAGGCCTACATTGATGATTATTATAAACATCAGGGCACATACCCTTGCGTATCGAGTACATTGAGGACAACCCTGCTCCGTGCATGTTGGCAAAATGATGCCGTAATTCATTGTGGTGTAAGTTTACACAAAGAATTAATTTGCCCCATACAACTATCATTACAGATCCTGATGTGATTCATGCCTATCTATTTGATAATTCCAATGACGTGAGCAGCTGCATGTTCATAGATGATGAAATGGCTTGTCTCTACTGGTGCGATGCTGTGGAATATACAACAACTTCAGACAATACAAACATATTGATTGTGGCATTCATAACCACTCACGCCTGCTTAAAACTGTTTGCTGCAGGGGATGTCAACCCAGCCACCAGCAATTATACAGGGAATCTGACTTCTGAGCTTGCTCCTGAATAATACATTGTGGAGTTTATATCTGCGGGTCCAAAAACATACACCTGTCGCACATCTCTAGGAACCGTCAACATGAAAGTAAAAGGTATAACGTTAAATGTTAAAAACACGGCCAAAATAAAAGTTCACAGTTTAAAAGATCTGGTGCAATCCTTTATACAGGGAAATGAGGGTAACACACCACCGTCTATCATCGTTTAGATTACAGCTCTATTAAATCTATATAAAATCATAATGTCGGGCCTTAGAGGCCAAACCCTTTCCTGTGTCATCAATGCGTCATTATTATTATATTTATAGAGCACGAACCTAGCTTTGAGGAGAAATGGAGCACTTTAAGGTATACAACAGTACAAATGCATAACAGAGCGCTTTTGAGAGGTAACAGCAGAACAAATATACAGTGTGGTAAGATACCCAGGGGCACAGAGGAGGGGTGCAGCTTTACAGGTTGGGGGGTTGGGACAGATGGTGTCTAGTGAATTATGTCGTGTGGGGGCGACATGATCTCCTAGGTGTTGAGGAGGAGGGAGTCCTTGAAGAGGTGGTTCTTAAATTAATTTCCGAATTGTAGGAGCATGGGGACGAGTCTAATGCTGATGGGGAGGAGGTTCCAAAGTCGTGGGCATAAGAAGAGAAGGCTTGTTTTCTGGCCCTTTCCTTTTTAAAGCATCAGATTTCAAGCCTGCTTATGTCCTGGCTTCTGGTGGTGCACGGTCCACCAGAGATTTTCCGGTTTTGTTTTATACTTTGTTTTATCCTGTATGTTTTTTTGTCTCACCTACTATTCTCTATCTCTGCAAACACAATGCACCTTTTGATAATGATGGGATGCCTTTGGGGTATTTCTGCACTTCATGTAACCCCAGTGGAACTAGAAATGGAAACACACCTTTTATGAAGCACCACAATAGTGAACAAGAGTGAGGCCAACTAGCTGGTATATTCTGATACATAATGCCTATTTGGAAAATTCTATGGCAAACAAGATGTTTTTTTATTTTCTGAACTGAAAGAGTGACATGGACATGTGGATAACTATTTGGATGTAATTCCAAAGTATTGGCATGTAACAGAAGGCCTGTTCACCAATGTTATTTCTTCTGTACTTTTTTGTTTCTAATATGGAAATGTTTTAGTTTCTGGACTAGTGCTGCCTTACTGAGGTGGCCCATTTTGTTGGCGAGGTTTGGTTGTGATTGAATGTCCTCTGCTTTGTACGTGATAAAAGTTCTCTTGGCAAGATCCTTTAGCAGGTGATGACCTAAGAGTTAGGCACATTTCTTGAGAACAACCAACTTCCGAATCCCTGGCAATCAGGATTTCATCCGGGACATGGGACAGAAACTGTCCTGATTTCTTTACGGCTTAATCTTCTCCATTACTTGAAACAAGACCATTTGCCCCTATTGGCAATACTAGATTTACCAGTTGCCTTTAATACGGCAGACTATTATTTTTTATTATCTTGACTTTCATCCTTATTAGGAGTCCAATGTTCTTACCTGAAATGGTTCCAGAGTTTCCTCTCCAAGAAGGTATCAGGCCATTAAGATTGGCCCCTTTATATCAGCTCCTTCCTTGGTTCAATGCAGCATACCCCGGGGCTCCCCTCTAGCACTCCTCCTTTTAAAATCAATGTCTCCCCATTAATGAACATCATTCAGACATATTATATTAATTTCCACTCAAATGCATATGATCTGCAACAGTACCTCAAGGTCTCTAGCCCCCAAGTAATTGTTTCCCTTCTTCAGGCCTGCCTGTCCACGATCAAACTCTATGTGGCAACAAACTCCAACTAAATCCATCCAAAACAGAGACTATGCTATTGGGCCCTCTGCTCCGACTGAAGATACATTGAGATTCCTTTATCACCTGCTATGTTTGTCCTGCCAACTAGATTTCCTAAGAAGATACACAATATAGGAGTCATCTGGGACCTGAAATGAAATCAAATACTTCAAAGGACTTCATTTTATTGTCTTTGTATGCTAAGGCCTGCTCGTCTTTTCCTTCCACCTACTACCATTTCCTTGGTGGTTGGTACTCTGGTGAATTCCAGACTGGAATATGCCAATGCTCTCAATGGTGGACTCCCAAGCTATCTGTTGAGTCGACCTCCCAACCACCCACAATGTGGCTGTTAGGCTCGTCTGTAAACTAGCCTAGACCTCATCTGTTTGACATGCTAGAGGATTTTTGTAGTGGCTGATTGTTTCCCAAAGGCTCATTTTTAAAATCCTATTGCACATCTTTAAATGCATCCACAGTATAGTAGGATCTTTGCTAAAAGAAATAAGCCATAGCTGACACTGCACCACCTCTGGTCTTCTAACCAAAATGTGCTACCTACTCCTCAGGCTCGTTGGTGAACCGTAGGTGACAGATGTTTCTGTCCTAGGCCCCCGTGATTGGAACAATCTCCTGTTACAACTCTATTGAATTCCATGGTGATCTTTCACAAAAAATAAAATATTGACCTTTTCCTATAATTGTCTCATTGGTTAGTCAGGGCTTAGACAGTATCTGTTCCTCTGTTTTGGTCCATCTGTGCCCAGATGCAGACAATGTATGTCTGGTACACAATGGTATGCTCTATACAAATAACTAACTTAACTTAAACAATATATAGTCTGGCATTGGTAGCCAAAGTAGCTTCCATTAGGTGTATAGAAGGTGTTCATATATTTTGATACAAATATAGAAAGTGGGAAACCCCCAAAAAAACTACTTGTGTGAATAGTCATTTGTCTACCTTTTTTCTTATATGGGGTAATTAGAGAGACCATATAGAGAGCAACAAGGTAGAATTATACACAACAGCACTTCCAAACAGTTAGTTAATGCTTACAAAACCTGTAAGTTGTATTCATAATCCATTAAAAACACAATAAAAATCCAAAATTTGTAAAAACAAAGTGCTAGTGACATCAAAAGAGAGCTAGCAATTTAATAGCAGCAATTCATTCCTGATGTAATAAAAGCATCAGTTTACTTCATCCTTATAATTCATTTGGCATGTAGAGATGAAGTGTGATCAATAAAGATCTCAATACAAATCTAGTAGACCGAATTACTAGTATTATGTCTGGGCATAATACTAGTAATTCAGGAATGAATTCCTGCTATTACATTGCTAGCTCTCTTTCAATGTGACTAGCACTTTCCTTTTACAAATGTTTGATTTTTATTGTGTTTTCCATGGATTATGAATACAATTTATAGGTTCTGTAAGTATTAACAGAGTGTTTGGAAGTGCTGTTGTGGATAATGCTACCTTGTTGCCATATATTTTGATGCCAGAGCTTAGTTTGACTGCAGGGTGATGTACTCTTCGAGTGAGGTGAAGGCTGTGGCGGGGAAGCTAATTAGGAATGCATTCAATCAATGAAGTATAATTATATTCGGGCTCGTACATTTGTCCTGATCTCGTAGAGTGGCGGGTGAGCCTTTTTAGCAATGTGAAGTTTTAAGCAGAGTTTGCAATAAATCAGGATGCCTATTGAAATGGAGCTTTGAGATTCAAGCTGAGTAGCCATGATGGGAGGCCTATTTTACTGCTTACCTCAAATGACGGTCTATTCAAAACCAGAAATGGCATTACACACTTGACATGGGTAAGAGAAGCAGTACCGCATTTTTAAATACATGTAACACAATGTTACTTACTATTGAAGCCAGGTTCAGTAGTATCCCACATCAATGAAACACCACTAAGTCAGCTCAGAAGACATTGTTGTCTGAATATATATAACTGCCTGCATATAGCTCTGCCAGTCAAAGAGTTATTCAGAGCTGTCACACCCACTTGCAGTGTGATTTTCTTGGTAATGCTGTGTCCACTTGTCGAGTGTCTGACAAAGAAATGCTGCACGACCACTTGTAAATTAATTGACATGTAAATGCTCTGCCCACTTGGTGAGTGATTGATGCAGAACAACCTTGCCCACTTTTATGGTATATTGCGAAAATTGTTTCATCAACATGATGGACAACCAATGCAAATTGCTTGGGCAACATGATGGGTCACTGACACGAAAAACTGTGCCTGTTTTGCATATTGTCTTATGATGTTCTCAAGCATGTGGCGGGAAAGGGTAGCTATATGGCCACCTTGGCTCTAGAGAGATGTCTATACTATGCCAAATCCGGAGTTGATAATTGTTGTCCTGCTTCCAATGAAGGGGGGGCGAGTCTTTTCTGAGTCTTTGCAGAATGTGAGCAGGGACTCAACCATTCCTTCCCTGGCAAAGGGCCTTGATGAAATGTGTGGGTCACAAACATGAAGTTAGCAGGTACGGTACACCAGAGATTTAAAAAGGATATACACCCCTCCAATAAAACAAATAGAGGATTGGGCAATCCTAGACATGCAATGGAGAATATTGAAACTGGTACAGCTAAGTCCCAAAACGAATCCTAAAAAATAAAATGATACATGGGTCGTATTTCCTAAAGACAAAATCAAAACTGTGCTTTGGTCTACAGTGCTAAATATGATACACTTGCTTGACATTTATATTCCACTGACTATATATAGACTGACTAGTGGGACAAAATGGCAATGATGGCTACTGGGAATGATTCCTAAGCGTGCACTTGGCTTCCATGATGGGGTTGTGTCATAGATGACTCACTGGTAGATGGGCATATTAACATGTGGGCATATGAAATAGGATTTCTGTGTTCCTGGCTGAAATAACTCCAACTATCTCCTGTTCAATGCAGTCTGCTGACATTCCCACCTCTCTCTCAAAGGCACTGTCAGCTTTAGCCTTCTGTTCAGACCACCTAAACCCAACACGTTGTTCATCAACAACTTCAGTGATATTGTTACCACCCGAGCAGGCATGCCAGCATCATATTCCTCTGACACTTCAAACTCCCTTTCAGTACTGCACCAAGATTATGCCACTACTCCACTTGCTGGAAACACTGAACCTCACCCAGAAAACAACTGACCCAACTCACAACTAGGCATGCACAAACTTTTCAAAAGTGGTCTGCGGGTTTGTATGAATCTTCAAGTGAGATTCAAGTAGGTTCACGGGTAGCAAGGAATTTTTCTCCCAGCCTGAATCTGACCTAATATCTAAAGAGCGTTAAATCTTGCTGAATGCTTAGCAAGAGTATGAACAGGTCTAGGAGGATTCTGGGCAAACATATATACAAAATATCAAAATATTAATCATGGGTGCCACTCTATGAGAACGAACACAGCAAAAATGGCCTGTTCTATGGTATGGTACCCACTCTAGAGTTCGCAGCCATATTTGAGCTCACTAAACCTTTCGCAGATGGGAAATGACCATTTGCATATCAGTCTTTGTCCCGCCCAGTACAGCTCGAAATGCTATGGCAATTCCCTTCTGAACAAGAGTACCAACAGCAACTCCATACACGTGTTTCAGCCTTGTTGGGCCTCATCAGTGAGGTGGAGCTGCGCCTCTCTGATTTTTCCCATCTGTGAAAGGTACAGTGAGCTGAAATATGCTGCAAACTCTAGAGTGAGTACCATCCCACTTGGTACCTCTTGTGTAATCCCCTATTCATATAGGAGGGCATACCCTGGATTGTATATTTGTTCATTTTGGCATTGTTGAAGCAGGCATTCTGTGTTTTCTCTTGTGGAATGATCATGATGGCATATCCTTTATAATAGATTAATTTCACACTCTTCCCACACACTATCGAAAGACAAATGATTACACCTTTCATGAATAGGATAATATTCATTTAGAAGGTTTTGCCCCCTTCTTCTCATATACTGCCTCCCTTGAGTAATAGGATGTTTCTGTATAGGATCCCTCCAGTCTCTTGAACAAATACTATCAAAGGTAGATGTAGGGAGTGGATATGATACAATTAATTCCAGTCTGGAGATTGCTGTGAGATTTGATGGTAAAGAGTTGTATGGATGGTTGAAGAAAGGGACGTCTGTTTTGGGGATGAGTTCCAACTGTGTCATGTAGAGATCAGTTTGATATATGTGTATCTTTTCACTAAGCAGACATTCCAGATCTAACACTCCCTTGTGTAGAGGGTGAATCCTGGGCTCCCTCGCCCCCCAGATACTTCCCAGATACTTCCTACCATGTGCGCGTGTTTGTGATGTGTTCTATTTCCATTTGTTGTCTTCGTGTTTGTAGTTGTTTCTGTCTGGTTCTGAGATGAAGAGCCAGGTTTTGAACAGTTTTCTGAATTTTAGGTGATCCTTCGTATTGCGTATTTCTTTTGGAAGGGTGTTCCAGTTTTTGCTGGCAGGTGAGAGAAGGAGGATCCCCCAAGTAGTTTTGTTCTTGTCTATGCGGCTGTCGTTGCTTGATCTGAGTGTTCTTGTTGGTCGGTAAATGGTTACTTTCTTTTGTAGGAATTAAGCTCCTTGGCCATGGATTGCTCTGTACATTGTGCACATTGTTTTGAACGTGATTCGTTGTTTGGTTGGCAGCCAGTGTAACAATGGTAGCGCTAGCATGATGCGCTCCCTTCATGATAGTTTAAGGAGGAGTCTGGCTGCTGAATTTTGGATATGTTGCAGTTTTTTCAACAGGTGTTCCAGCATTCCAAGGTAAAGACAGTTAGTGTAGTCAATTTCGTACATGATGAGGGCATCGTTGGTCAGTGTTTTATGAGCAAAGGACAGGAATAGTAGATTCTTTTTATCGAGTTTAGGAGGAAGAAGCATTTCTTGATTATTGGTTTACTTGTGGTTCTAATGTAGCGCGTTGTCCATTAAGACTCCAAGGTTTTTGACTATTTTCGATGGTGTGGCTGCTGTTCCTAGTTCTGTGTGCCATGGGATATAAAGGTTATTTTCCAGGTTTTTGGATATAACCATGATTTCCGTCTTGCCTTGGTTGAGTTTGAGACTGTTTGTGGTCATCCAGTCGTAGGGTTTTTTTAGACCTTCTTCCAGCATTGTGTTCTCTTCTTGTGCATCTTCGACTTTATAGATGATTTGTGTGTCATCTGCGTAGTTGTAGCACATAAGGCTGTGTCATTTGCTGAGTTTGACTAATGAAGTCCGGTCGATATTGAAGAGCAACTGGGATACGAATGATCCTTGTGGTGCTCCACATTTGGTGTCCCATGGAGCAGATTTCAAGGGTTTTATACAGTTTCTGTTTGTTAGGAATAATTTTATCCAGAGCAGGGCTAAGCTAGTTATTCCTAATGCTTCTCTTGATGAAGATATAAAGGCTGACTGTGTCTAACGTTGCAGAGAGGTCGTGTAGTATCAGGGCAGCCTTTGTGTTGGAGTCTGTGTTTGTCTTTAGGTCATCCCAGATAGACAGGAGTACCGTTTCAGTCCCTCTTGCTGGTCTAAAGCTGACTTGTGCCTGGTCCAGCAACTGGTGTTTTTCTACATGTTCCTGTGTTAGTTGGTAGGCATAGGTTTCTAGCACGATTGCTGGGTAGGGAATGTTTGAAATAAGTCTTTAGTTAGAGCGGTCTTCCCATCACCAGCTAAATGCCATGAGGAGTGGTTTGATGTTGCCTGATTTGAATGACCGCTGTACTTTCCCTGTTGTGTGGGATAGGTTAAAGCGGTTTCTGTAGCAGTTCAGTAAAGCGCCCTGTGTGAGGATTGATTTGTAGATTTCGGTAGGACAGGGGTCCATGGGGGAGCCTGCTTTATTGCTATATCTTACCTGCTCGACGAATGTCTCTACTGCTATTTGTGGGAAGTTTTGGAGTTTATTCTGTGGTTCCACAGTTGGTGGGGTGGGGTGTGTGTTTTGGTTGACTCGTCTGCTTTGTATGATTTGATGGGTGCTGCTGATTGCATTGTAGTGGTCAGAAAGGTCATTGCATAGTTTCTGTGAAGGTACCACAATGTTGTTGCATCCTGGGGGTTCCACAGATGCTCATGTTGGATGGCTGTGTTGGTGATGGCTTCTATGAATGTGCCGACAAATGTTCAGTCGCATGTCAGCTGTTTGTAAATTATTATGAATTTGATGTCTGCTTTCGGATTCACTGTCAAGTAAAGGACTAGAGATTCACAGTGTTTGATGTTTAGTCATTTGTCCATTTTTATTTTCAGGTGTTCCTTGTATGCTATTGCAAATCCTCCTCCTCTTTTTTCTCTCCTGCTTACCTGTGAGCACTGATGTTGTTGGGTAGGCAGCTGTGGAGTGTGATTGATAGGGTGTCAATACCACCATCGCTCAACAGGTCGTAGATCTCTGTGGCAGGTTTGGACACTGATCTTGCATTGATTAGGTTGCAGTGAATATTTTTTGCATGGTTTAAGATTGTTTTTTAATAACAGTTTTGTCTCGTGATTCTCGTGTTGGTTTTGTCCCATTTTGTACTCAGGATGTGAAGGTTGTTCAGTGGGGTCAGTTTCGTCGTTGAGTAGGTCTGCTAGGTTACGTATTGGGTTCCTTTTTCCTTCCAGTTGTTCTTCTATATTTTCCTTCAACAACAGTAAAATATGGGTAAATATGGGTAGTAAAATGTGTAATGGTGCCTCTTTATACCATTGGTTGGATTTGCCTCACATATTTTACATATGGCAATACCGTGGTTTTGTAGGCAGTGAAATCACACACGTAAAGCATGCCGGTTTGATAAAGATAGGAGATAGCACATTGTAGCATGTTTTTTGCAAACATGTATCCACCATGGGAAGTTCCAAAATAATCCCCATCATTGTGTATTTCATCACACACAGAGGCTAAGAGTGTGAAACTGTAAGTTGAACACAAATGTTTATTTTTTCCTAGGAACATACATGTGACGTTCTACTGTTTGTGTATTTTGTAAAGTGTCTTCCACTCTCTTAATTATGCCACATGGTCCCATGCAAAACCGTCTATCCGAAACACCATGTTAAGTGGAAATATGTGTTCTTGAAAGTTACACAAAATTGCAAAAGCTGCAAGAGGCCCGTGTTAAATCGATGGCTCTGTTCTTTAATAATCTTCATCATGTAACCCCACGGTATAGGATACCCAGCACTTACCACTGCAGGCACCAATTTCTCTCCATGAAATTACAAATGCCACACAACATTGTAGTTATGTTCATGTCCCAAGGGCAGAGGGCTTTCAAATGGATTCGTATAAATGATAACCAGATAAAGTGGCTCCTATATTATTTCTATCAAGTGTATACTTTCGGATCTCTCATTCCCACACACATAGCCGACTGCTCTCATCCATAGCCCAGGCAAATACCAGCAAACTGTGCAAATTATAGGCCTGTTCCCTTTTTGATGTACATTGCATTTTCGACTCATAACAACCAGCACATTAAAAAGCAATTGCTCTACACAGACCGCATCAATTCTCGTTTGAGTTGCTCTCTAACAATGCTGGCACACTACACTTTGTAGAGAGTGCAAAGTGTTCTACAGGCTTTTGATGTCTCATTGTTGCTAGGAACATATCATATGTGAGATAACATACACTGTGCCATAAACTATAAGGGTATTGGAAGACAGTTAATGGTTGGTGCCTCCAACATGTTATAGAACACCAAAATTACATACAGCAGCCTTTACTGGTGGTGGCTCACAGTGACAGGCAGCAACATAAGATATTCATGTTTCCCAAGTACTTATTTCATTGTCACAGTGAATCCAGCAGTCTGTGGGGAGGTCGTTATGTTATGTTATTTATCTAGCACCTGCTTCCATTGTTATGACTTTGAAGTGCTGTTGGGTTGAAGGCACTTCGGAAGACCCTAGTCTGTGCAAATATGGAAATAACAGAGGATTGCATTGCATGTGAATAATAATTAGAATTAGGTGAATATTCAAGTACTAGCAGCAATGACTAGTTTAAAACATTAAGGCCCTGATTCACAGAGCGTTTTGCAAGGGAGTTTTGCCATTATGAAACACTTCTGTGAATCGGGCCCTAAGAATGAAGCAGGGCATTGTGTTTAGGTGCAGTGGTGATGGCTAAATCAGTGGCTATGTGACAGTGGAACCACATTTTTTTTTTCGTGGGACTCAGCTGTATTCTATGGGTTGCAGTGCAAAAGGGCAACAGCTATTATAAATAGTCTATGAACCCATGGACAACTGTCTACAGTTGAAGGCCCTGCTATACATGCAGAACACATGCATACTGAATAACATGCAGTAAAGGCAACATAACCTGCAACCCTGCACTCCCACCAATGGCCTCTTGCATACAGACACCATTTCACTAGCTCACACTGCCCCTGCCAATCTCTATCTCTCTTTCTGTATCTCTGTCACATCAATACATTGTATCCCATGTGCAATAACACACACATCTGTGAGTTGGCAGATGTGGGGCAAGTGTTAGGCAGTCTCTACATTCCATTGAATTACCATCAGCAACAGCTATGGTTGATGGGAGGCATGAACCTTTGGTTCAGAGAAAGTGGCACTGGGTTTTCCTGTTATGGTCACTCCATATACACAATGGATTCAACATGCAGCCTGCTATGCCACTGCATGGCAGCCATCATTTCAGTGGAGGTTCACGGGATCTGACTGTATTTTGCCAGTGGCGATACATGCAGGCTTTATATGACATCATAGCAAACTCAATTGTGGGCAGGGATTGTGCTGCATTTGTTTTAGTGAAGTTGATTGGATGTTGAAGGACTATTTGCTCATTTTGTAAATTCCCAGAGCATGCTTTCTTACTGAATGAATGGTTTAAAGCATGATTTAGTTTTCCTTTTCAACTTTTGGTAAGGGTGACCGCAGGCTCGGTTGCAAAGTGATGTCCCAGCCACCCGATTGGCTCCACCTGTCAATAATATGTGGATATATGCCTGCATTTCATTTTGTTGCTGACAGTAATGCAGTGAAGGGCTCCCACCATGCGTGTACATGTTGAGTCATGTATGAGTGTCTGGAATATGAGTTGGAGTCATGTTTGATTGGACTATAAATTGTAAACCATGTGTAGAAACATGTGTCTTTCCAGATTTTGAGTCCCTACTGCAGATTATGGTAATTGCATGGAGGGAACTTCTGGCACATGTGTGTTGGCTCCCACATCTTGGGTTTTCAAAGGAGGAGTGGCTATATGAGACCATTAGGTTTCAGTCTCCTGCTCCTTCCTTCAAATGTATTGGAATTGCACAATGGTACAGGGAATGTGTGCAACCAATTATGTAAAATATTTAGACAGAACACTTATACTGGCAGATATGTGTTACTCTGTAGCTCAACCTAACAGAAGGATGTGCACGCCACAATTCACCACTTCTGGGTAAAAGTTTATATTGGGCACAAGGAAGTCTTCATTTACTCCCCATCAGCTGTGGATGATTCTCCTCCAACCTCAAATCTTCCTAAATGGCTTATCCCACCTATGTAAATGACTTCAAGGCGCCTCTCCACACATGGTCTCAGGAGAAGCAATAGAGCAATATCTCTTGCTGTGGTGTTACTCTCTTTCTGTGTTTAGCTACGAGATCCCGCACAGTGCATTCAATGCCATTGCACCATTTTTTGCAATCCTTCCTGGTGTGGGGGGGGGGGGGGGTGGAGTCAGCCACAACTAAATTGATCTTTTTCATCAGGCTACCAAATAGTCAGGATCCATGTATCAGCGAGAGCCTTCCGTTGCTTCTCGATGAATGTGGGATTCCTCAGCCTTTGGTGACCTCCGTTGCCTCCGCCATCACCTACTCTCTCTTTCTAGCCACTTATTTTATGTACAATGCTTTTGGACTGTGTGGATCCAGAGTGCATCCTGTTTTAAAAGATGGACACTCAAACACTTTTGCTCCTGCATTCGAGCTGAAGTGTTTTTTTTAGCAATCTTCATGTGAAAACAGTTTCTATTTTCAGCATGCAGGAATACATTTTTGCCTTCAAAGCAGAGAACTTTTTATTTGGTCTGATTTTCTGGTAACAGTATTTACTGCCTGCAGAGATTTGAACACACAATCTGGCAACGTGTAATGAGCCCCAAAATACTCAGGGGTCAAGTCGAGGGAACACGTAGGTGGATGGAGTCAAACCACATTTTCAGAAGTCCCCCCACTACTTCAGGGGGCACCCTGGTATGGTAATGTCTGGTGACACCACATTCAACTGGTATGTTAATGAGCCCCCCCCACTTTTTTTAGGACTTGACCCCTGATAAAAATGTTGAAGGCTAAAGGTTATATTTGTCAGTTGTATATGTAAAATGAATGGCTGGCTAGTAGATGTAATGCTTTCAGAGGTTGCTACTTTCGCCATTATGATATGCACGCGGTTTAGGATTCTGGCATGGTCAGTATTGTGTTGTGTTTTTTCTATAGAGCATATTTTTCCATGACAGCCCATGAACCAGTGTTTTTAATGTCAGTAGTGTGCTCACAATTATGTTAATTCTTTTTTCCATGTTTGTATTTTTTATATTGCATTTTCTACTGTAGTTCTGTCGAGGGATCAATCTGCAAAACAACAGTGTTGCCAATTACACAGGATAACATTACTTCCTGTGCTTTGTAGGCCACACACAGGTATTCAAGTTGGGCGGTTTAACTGACTGAGCTATATGGCAGAGGCGGAGAGGTCGCAGTTTCCTCTATTAGATCTTTGTTGATCAAAGATCGGCTCAGATCTGACAGACAACAAACCGAGTCGATGTGGGCCACACTAACAGTCAATTCCCAATGGACTTGCATATGAGCGGGAAGTGAAATATGGGATGAAAATCAGGTTTCCATAGAAACAAAAAAAAAATCTGTGATTTATCTTCCGTATGCTCTGAAAAGGTCAGAAGGAAGTTTAAAGTCTTTGGTGATTATCATCATGTATCCACAAGACCTCATGCATATGCTTCTATTCAGATGAGGCAGAGACCGGAGGAAGGTTGAACGCACCATTATTCTTCAACTCCCAACATTAATCTGACTTTCCTTCCCACCTCCGCCCCTCTCCCTCTCATGTCTCCCCGTCCTCCGACACATGATGTGGGACTGGCGAGGATGACGACACCACACCCCCGGTACTAAACAGTGTGTCCTCTCTAGTTCACTTCCCCAATCAATCTATCATGCTTTTTCCGTGCTCTCTGAGGCCTCGGGCCTGGTGGTCTTCACTGACCTCTTGGTGACAGGGAACCGCCTCCTCACTCGAATCTTCTCCATCTCCTTCATAGAGTGAATCCCACACTGGGCTCGCGGCGGATGGAGATTGCTTGTGGACTGGAATGACACCTGGCATTCTCCAAAAATGTGATGAGTTTTTTGTGATGATTTTCCTGTCGCGTTTGGCTGTGATGAGAGAACCTTTTACTTGTACCACTGTTAAAGGCTCTTCTCCAAATGCAGCCAAACTTTTCCACCTCTGCGTCTGTCAGGCAATTACCACATCTCCCGGCTCCAAGTCATTTCCCCTGGTTCTCCTCTCTCAGTCTGCCTGATTCATCATATTTTCTTTGCTTCTCAAATCTCGTTCTTGCATCTCACGTTCTTCACTGTATCTTTCTTCAGTACTGTTTATGTGGGGTATCCTTGTCAGTATGTTTCTCCCGAACATGACCTCGGAAGGTGCCTTCCCGGTGGTGCTGTGTGGGGTGTTCCTATAATCCCTCAGTAGTTAACATAGCAGTTTCTCCACAGGCTCCCCAGTGAGTCGGGCAATTTGCACACTTCTCTTTATGTTGCCCATGAAGCGTTCCACGGTTCCGTTCGCTTACGGCCATAGTGGAGTTACCCTCCTGTGATGGAAACCCATGTATTCAGAGAATGTTTTGAAGTCTTGTCCCATGAATGGGGTCCCGTTGGCGGACTTTAGGACTCTAGGAATACCGTAGGTGGCAAACATCCTGTTGAGTGCTGGAATAGTGTGGAAAGCCAAGGTGGAGGGTACCAGTTGTATGTCTGAGAACCGTGAATATTCATCCACGGCTACTAGTATGTGGTCCCCCACATACAGGGGTCCGAAAAAGTCAACTGCAATTTCGTCCCATGCCCTCTCAGTAAGGGCTGTCATGCATAGGGGTTCAGGCCTTGTGTGTGGATTGATGATCACACAGGTAGCGGAGTGTTTTAGTAGCTCTTCCGCCTGCACATCTAGATGGGGAAACCACAGTTTCTGTCTGAGCATCCTTTTGGTAGATACAATGCCTCGGTGACCCTCGTGGGCTAGTTCCAGGACTTTCCTGCGCAGGGTCCTGGGAACCATCAATTTGGTGCCTTTGAGCAGCAACCGCTCCTCTGTTTTTGCTAGTTCGTCCTTGACAGCTAGGAAACACTTGACATCCTGTTTTGTTTCCTCACATGTGTTTATCGCCCAATTGGCGTGCCTGTTTCCAATGTCTGGTCTCCATACACCTCAAGGTGATTTGCATTCCTTGATAATTTTCTGTCTCTTGGACTCTTTGATGGGGGTCGAAACCCTTGGGGTGTTTCCCTGTATCACATGGCGAATTAACTAATCGCTGGGGGCTGGAACTCCTTGCAAGAGGTTCCGTCGTCAGTGACACAGAGCTGGGGCACGGTGGATGTTCAAGTTCATCAGTTGGCTTATTTTGACTGTTTGCATTTAGTTATGGTAGTGTGCGCTGTGTAGGACTGACAAGGAGGGGTTCTTATAGGTGATGCCAGAGCCAGATTGGATGAAGGGGCACACCAGCACTACCTGAGACCCGAGGATTATGGGGATTGGTAGTTTTTCAAGAGACATTTTTTTGTTCAACATTAAAACTTTACTCCCCTTTTGTGTTTAGACTCCAGAGGTTCTGGGAGAAACTCAAATGTGTTGACAAGTTTTGAAAAGTTAAAAAATGTTATGAATTTGAAAGGATGTTGAAGCAGTAATAAAGAAGAATAAGCATAATGCTAGCCTCCTGTCTTGACATAGGACTGTTCTTTTATAACACGCTTAATACCAGCAAGTGGTTTCTAAGCGCGGGATTGGGAATCAAACCTGTGTTCTGGTACATCGTCTTGCTCCCTGAGCTTTCCTTCCTCACAATATGTTCAAGCACTGCAAAAAGTCCTGAAAATTGTTTGAAAGTCGTGTTACTGTACAAAAGGGAAGCACACGTTTTTTTTGTTGACTGGACTCATGTCTGCTTCCCTTTCTACAATAAAAAGGCTTTAAAACAGCTAACAAAATTGTTGTTTTGGGGAAAGTGGAATGGTTTGATAAACTGGGCATAAATGCTGCCCACCCTCTCACAACCTTCTACATGGAATGCATAAGAGGGGAAAAAAACAGCCTTTTGTGCATTGAAAAAAATATATACTGCAGTGGTTGCTTTGATAATCAAAATGCAGGTGAAAATAGATAGAACAAATATAAAATGAACATTACTGCAAGTATTATTTCTGGCATACCGCTAGACACACTACTACTGGGGCAGTGGTATTTCTGTAATTTGGCATTTAAAAAAAAACAAAAACTCCAGCAGTGGTTGTTATTATTAGCAGTGATATTTCACCTTGAAAAATCCCTCCTTACTGTAATGAGGATCAGATGAACATTACATGAAATAAGTGTTTTCTCTGAAGCCACAGTGAATATGTAACATATTTATTTTAGAAAAAATGTTAAGCATTCCTTCAGCAATCGCATGATAAATGCATGAGCAGAGCACTGAAGCTCCACCATATCAGGTGTGGGTAGTCCATCTATTTCTGCTTCTTTAGTTATATCCTAGGACAATTATGAATAAAGCTCCACGCTTCTCGAAATGGAAAGCAAAACCCAGAACTGAACATGTCAATCGATCCGTTGTAGGCCTAATTCATAGAAATGTTTTTTTTTAGGTTTTTTTTTATGGCAAAACCCCATTGGAAAACGCTCTGTAAATCAGGGTAAGTGTTTATGGCTATATGTGTTTGCAGGTTTGCAATACCGTAGTCAAACTTTGTGAAAAATAGCAGATGTTCGCTTCAGCATTATACATGTATTTAAAAATAAATTCCCTTCCGCACACAACACTGAGAACGCCTCTCTGCTCAGAGCGCTATCCTAGCAAAAGAAAACGTCCACATGCATTGCTAAAAGGGTTCTTTCATAAGGTAATCATCCCATGGAGGAAAGAAGCCTTAAACCAGCAGGACATATCCCTGGAAGCTGTGTTTAGTGGCCAATCTGCCTAGTCCACAGCTCTCCACTGAATCCCCCCAGCCCTGCACATCCACTGCATGCCTTGCCCCTCCCCACCTTAATTATGGGCGTTTGCTCTAGAGGTAGACACAGGGCCCAAGAGACCTGCTCACACCCAATGTTTTCTGCAGAATAGGGTTTGCTTCAGCTCAGAAATGAAGTTGAGAGCCCAATGTGACAATTCAGATTACTCAGTAGGAATGTGCTCTTATTGCAAGTGTCAGGTGTATTGACCCATGTTTGAGTCATTAAGCTGCAACATTTGGTGCTGTGGGCTTATAAAATCCACGATGACCAAAAAGCCCACATGTGCGCCAGAATCCAGGAGAACCGCACAGTTTGTGCGCCCACCAAAATGGTCGCCTAACCTTCCACCCACCAGTGCGAGCGTGATGGGCCAGGGGTGCCATGAGTGGAATGTGTGCCAAAGGAAAAACAGCAGTGCCTGTTAGCTTAAAAAGCCCTTTGAAATCACCTGGGTTTCTCTGAATGCAAGCTAAAAATGACTATGTCAAACATTGCAGGATATTCAAAAATCTCACTGAACACCAGCAGACATGTGGCAGAATGAAGTTTTGTGTGCATACAAAATCTGGAAAGAAAAAGAGCCCAAAACAATGTTCATAACAAAACTGGCTGAGCTGTGGAGGTCAGCAGTTTAAGTTAAACTGAACTGAAAACCACTAAAATCGAAATTTTTAAATTAAATGAGGGACCTACTTTTGAGTGTCACATAGTTTGTAACTGTTGAAATGTCATAGTTTTGAACTTAGAATCAGCACTCTAGCTGCATGTGTAAAAATTGTCAGTTTGATTTGAATGTAGAAAACTGGGAAAAAAAGTGACATTTAGCTGAAACCTGGCTTAATGAAACTGGATTCTGCCTGACAACTAACCCCGACAGGAGTTGAAACTGGATCAACAGCTGTGTTCCCAGGCCTGGCTGCATTCTGCTGCCCCCACAAAAAGGAGGTGACACCTCTCTGATTGAATTACCTGGGGACTGCAGGAAACTGAACAATGGACTCAGGTAAATGTTATATTGGGGGGGCTGTAAAGTGGCTTCCTCTTGGGAGAAGTGGGAGGGGAAGTGCCTGTGAGAGCCGGCTGAGCTTGGGGGAAGTGGATAAACCAGTTCTTCCACCATGTGATGTGGGAAGCCACACCCCTTTTTTTGACCAGGGCATAAGTTAAAAAGTTGGATAACTCATAGTGCGGACTGGTCAAAATTATATAAGTAATATCATTATTCTTGTGATTTTTCTGTGCACGTTTTAAGAGGTCTTAGGACCCTGTGGTGTATTCTGGGGGGTTGCTAGCAGAAAATAGGGTCTCACTCCAAATGTCTGCATGTTAAAAATCTGACACTTCATCAATTAATGTCCATCCTCCTTGCGCACAGGTGTGTAATTTTTGGTAAATGTCCGATAATTGTAAACCAGTCAAAAAGCGCAAAATGTTGTCATTTTTGAATGCAAGCCCCCAGGAAGATCAGAGGCGGACAAGCATGGACCATAAGGAATATATAATGTGTACATGTAATTTCAACAAATTGTGTATCTGGGAAATATGTATTTGAATCAAATATAGATTTGTGGGCAAATTGATTAGGGGAGGATCCTCTGACCCATAAACAGACCTCATCACGATGACAATCCATTTCCTTCCCCCAATCATGGGAGAGGGGAGAATTGGGCCAATGACAAGTAGAGAGGGGCAGGCTCAGTTATGCCACGCACACACCCACTTCCAAAACACATAAAAAGAGACTGCTGGGACAGGTAGAGATATTCAATTCCATTTTCTGCGGGACGCTCTGCCGGGAGACTCCAGACTTCACATCCATCAATCTTCAGAGACAAGAAATTTACTTCAGAACTTAAAGCAAGGGCCTAAACCCACAAACTGAGGACTCTTCTCAGCGGGCCTCAGCATCCTTAAAATCATTTGCAAACTATTCCACAGCCAGGCGAGCTGTCTGAATTATTTTGCCAAGAACTTTTGCCAGTACCCAGAAAGCAGTGTTACGTCCAGAATCCACTTGATCCGGACCGGAAAGCAGAGCAGTATCCAGAACCAGAGGCCACTTTACCCAGAGAGGCTAGACGAGCAGAGCAGAGCTAACCCAGACCGCTGTGAGCAGAACCACAGATCCGGATCACTGTGAGCAGAACCGGTGTCTGATTGACCCACCGAGCAGACAGAACCGCCGCCGGACGTGTTGACCAGATCCGTGGCGAAGCCTAGTTCAAATTTATATTGTGAGTACCTAGCAGAACTGTGCAGAACCAATCCCTTAGTTAAAATAATCTGATTCAAGCTATTTTAACTTCTAAGTAGAACTGCCTCCTAGAAATCGTGTCATCTGTCATTTTTAAAGCTGCACAACTGTCACCTGTCAATTCTGCAGCTGCAAGCTGTCACCTGTCATTTTGAGTTTACTTTAAATCCGAAAAACTACCTTTATTAAATCGTCCGTATCTCTTGGGCTAGGAACGAAATTCATTTTAAAGCTGTGATTCTAGGCTTTCCAACGAACCTAGAACCGACTTCCTACTCCCTATACTTTTTCCGCAATCGCGATTTACGCACTCGCGAAATTTACCGCGATTTGCGATTTTGGCTCAATTTCTCCACTTGTCAAAATAGCAGCTCCATTCTTTCCTTTGTTAAAATCCGTTTGCAACCTGGTAATAACTCATAGAGAATTGCTAAAGTGAGCCTGAACTAATACCAACAGGCATCTCTCACTCACCCTGAATCTCTAGAGGGAATAAAAATCAGTTAGCCCATTTTCCCATCCGTTGCCATCACATTTAAAAGCATTTTGGGCCTGTGTTTCAAACTTCTACCTGTTTCCTCTAATTGCTAGGGGGGAACTGAATTCCGTATTGTACTTGATTGTATTCCTGAAGACTGTGTGTGTTACTTCCATCTCATTGCATTGCATATAGGGGGGGTGAATTGCCACCAGGGGAAAAGTGAACGCATTATCTCTTGTGAAGCCATATCAAGTTATTTTCTGTACTGCATTTCATCCATCATTGCGTTTCCTTGAACCATATAAAGCATTCTTTCCCACCTTATTCTTATGTTCCTATTCATAAGTTACCTCTTGCTGATTACTTCTCATATTCACAAGTGTAATATCCATTATCAATTTATTTATAGAAGTGTGACATATATATATATATTGTTTACATTTTCAAATACACCTTTTAATTTGCAAAACAAACCTACTTCTTGGCTCAGTGGGGTCAGGGGGATTCTAAGAGGGGGGTGTTATACAAGGGTTGTCATCCAGAGTACTGAACTGGACATAAAAATACATCAATAAGGATTTTCCTCAGTATCCCCGACTAGGTATTGACTTAGCTGTAGTGTTGAAGTGAAGCCGCTTAACAAAGTGGGGGCTCGTAGCCGGAGATTCTGGGTTAGATCTATCACTTGTGTAGATTAATACAGTGTGCTAACTGACAGGAGACATACATCCGGTCGGATCACCCCGCTGTGTTACGCTGTAAAGCACGCCTCAAAGGAAAGCTCTAAGGAAACGGTCTGTTTTGCAAAAATAAAATACAAACTTCTGTAAGTCAGGAAGGAACTCAAATTCCAGAATGACGACACTGGTAGACATCAAAATAGCCAGAGAGCACTTCTTACATAATCTATTTGTGAGAGGTGAGTGGACTCATCAGGACCAAACGGTCTGGTTGCAGGCAATCGCGCAACAGGTCACTGAAACAGGGTCAGATATATGCAGAGATCAGGGTCCCCTACATGTGGCCCTGAGTGAACTATATATGGCCCCTAAAGCCAAAGATGAACATAATAAGATTGCCAGGATAGCGGCATATTTGTACCTATATATGGGAGCCATGCAGGACAAATGTGCTGAAGGCCAAGATCTGGCGAGTAGGCAACTGCTGGCATTACAGAAGGCCCAATCTGATCTGGACTCTTCTGAGCAGAGGCTGCTCAGGAGCCAGGAGTCAGAAAATGAGGATATGGATGTGCTGCAACAGGAAAAGGCGGACCAGGATACCAGATTTCTGGCCTTGCAGAAGGAGTACCAAGAAGGTTTGGACTCCCTACTGCAGAGCCAGAAAAAGCTGGAGCAACAGTTAGACTTCAATAGGGCATGTGCCGAGCAGGTAGTCACCCTGCAAAGCCACCTAGATAGGGAGAAGGCAGAGAGCAATAAACTGATTTTGAAAGACCTGGATACCCAGGCAGAGTTTGACCAGGAGCGCCAGAAAGCTGGTGCCTTCCAAAGGCAAAGGGGCGACCTGGCGGCACAGATGCAGGCTCTTAGTCAGGAAAGGGATACCTTAGGCCAGGAAGTCTGCCACTTAAAAAGGAAAATGGAAGAAAATCACCTGGCCCTCCAGGGACTGAGTGACCTCCAAAAAGAACACCAGAACTTATTAGAGCACACCAGGAGGGTGGAGGATGCTCTGGCAAGAAAGGAGCAGGCCAATAGGGACACAGCTCAGGAGGTAACCCTCCTGCAGCAAAGACTGGTCCAGTACTCCAGGACCAATCAGGAGGCACAGAGAGAGAATGAGGCTCTCTGCCAGCACAATGATAGGCTCCAGCAACAGGTAGCGATGCAGGAGAGACTGATAGATTCTAGTAAGGCCGTAGTTGAGGAACTGAAAGCGCAGGCTCCTGCATTGCGAAAGGGAGCAGGGGCTGATAGAGACGAAGTTCGCTGGGAAAGGGAAACGCCTGAGCATAACCTCAGGAGCCCTAGTGCCAGAGGCCTTCAACTCTACCAGTCCCTGGACTCTGCCAACCCCATGTTCCCTGGCGCACATGAGCACTGGGCCACAGGGATGGCAGATTACTATCCAGCTAAAAGTATGGGGCTCATAGGCCAGTACCACCCAGGAATGGAGGGGCGGGCATCCGGGTATGGGCACCCAAGCACAGTGCAAATTAGTGGGGAACCCCAGGAGAGTAGGCCCATTAAGGGCATCCTGAAAACCTCTGCCCAGTTAGGTCAGTGGGGGGGTACCCATCAAATCCTGGCAGCAAGGAGGGATCTGAAGACTCCTCTGAGCATTACAGGACACAGGAGACCAGGTCCCCACATTCTGCCAGCCATTCCCAGGCTTGCAGAATCCGGGAAAACCTGGAAGATCAGACGGGCACCTCTGGGAGCAGTGCTTCTGAGTCAGAGGATGAATGGACCAGGGTTACCCGAAACAAAAAGGCCAATAAGGCAAAAAAGGGCCTTGCTTAATGACCCATTGAAACAAATAAAGGCAATAAGGAGTGTCATCACGCCTTATCATAAGAACGCCAAGTATTCTGTTTGGGAACACTTGGAGCTCTATGAACAAATGATGGAGATTATCAGAAATAGAAAAGTAGAGCAGGGACAGGGCTGTGTCAGGATGTGAGTCATCCAGAGGTGTGGGGGGAGAAGGTGGTGGCAGAGGCCTTATCTGACACATACTTCATGGGCCGGATGTCCGAGAAGGTAGGTGGCAGTATTGGGTAGGCTTAGCCTGATGGGAGGAGAGGGAGAGATGAGAAGAGAGGAGGGAATGACCGCCCCAGGAGAGAGGAGTGGTCAGAGGGATGGAGGGGGGGAGGTCAGAGGAGATCAAGACATCTAGTGTGTGCCATGTGGAATTAGCATGTCCAGAGGGGAGGATGGACAGAGAGAGGGAGTCACAGAAGTCACACAAGAGTAAAGAGGAGGAACAAGGAGAGTCTAGATGGATGTTGAGGTCACCAAGGAGGAGAAGTTGAGTGGTAGAGGCCAGGAGGGAGGAGGAAAGATCAGTCCACTCAGAGAGTAATGAGGTGATTTGACCAGGAGGCCAGTAGATGATGGCCATGGTAATAGAATGGCTTGGAGAGGGAGAAAGCCTACAGACAAGGCATTCAAAAGAGGAGTAGGATTGAGTGGAATGATAGAGTCAGGAATCCACACAGGAAAGATCAGGACTAAACCCCCCGACCTTGAAGATCTGGGTGCGGAGAGGATCTTGTAGCCCTTAGGAAGGAGAGTGTCAAAGCTTGTGACAGAGCTGGCCATGAACCATGTCTCAGTAAGCCCAAGGACATCAAGGTCTAGTTCTTCAAAGAGGTGGCAAATGTCAGAGGATTGTTTGACAGCAGAGCGAGAGTTGAGAGTGGCAAAAAGCAGAAGGTTTCCAGCTTTAAAGAACTTCCAGGGATGGGTACAGATTAGAGGTACGCCCTGCCCAGGGGAAAGAGCCCTAGGAGGTCCAGAGAGGGAGGAGGAGAGAGAGGGCAAGGAAGCCAAAGGGGGAGAGGAGGGGACAGCAGGTGATTGGAGGAAGTTGATGAGACGAGAGAAGATCCTATCAAAGAGGAGGATATTGGCCTGAGGACCTTGGACCATGACAGTGCCATTACAGTAGACATTAATGATGACTTTAGAGGAGTCGAAGGAAGTCATGAGAGCTTCCCAGCGAGTGCCACCATTTATGGGAGAGGAGGACATAGGGCAGAGCACAGAGATCATACGAAGAGTCCACAGATCCGGCGAAGGAACAACAAAGAGGAATGTCGGTGAGGGTCTGTCTGGAGAAGCGTTAGAATAGGTATTGGCGATAGGAAGACAAGGGTTGGAGGTCAAGATATCTTTTTCTCCTGCCAGACATAGAAAGAAGGGAAGGATAGTCTATCAAGAAGCAGTGAAGCAGATAGGAGAAACAGAAAGCACCATTGGAGTGGAAGTGAGTAAAGGAGGGAGAGGCAAGGGGGGCTATGGCAGGTTGGAGAGGAACAGAGAGTCACTGGGCCGGAAAGTTACAGAGAACGTTCAATTTACAAGCAAGGGACAGAGAAATTCACAGTGGGCAGCAAAGTTTGAATTTCAGGCAGAATGCAAAAACAGCAAAGTTTGAATTTCAGACAGAATGCAAAACAGAAAAGTTTGAATTTCAGTTAAAATGCTAAAACAGCAGAGTTTGACTTTCAGGCAACATGCAAAACAGCAAAGTTTGAATTTCAGGCAAAAAGCAAAAACAGCAACATTTAAATTTCCAGTTTGGGGTTAAGATGATAGAGAAGGGTTAAAGAAGCACTGAGTCAGAATGACAACATAGGAGAAAACAGAAGAACAACAGTGATAGACAAGGTGGGAGGAGTGAGTCCAAAAGAGGGTACTAACCAATAGATCAGGCGGTTTCAATGCCAAGGCAGTCTGGATATCCTACAGAAGAGAGGTGGCAGCATCATTGTAGTTAAAGTACAGGGCTGCATGGATGACACCAAGTCAAGTAAAGTCCAGTAAGGTGTCCTGGAAGCGGACAGGGAGCAGACAGGGGCCTTCCTTGTGGACCCTAGTTGGTGTGCTGGCTCCCGCCTCCTGATTTCCCTTATTGGGCTATGAGAGCCCAGACAGCCAATGGCAGGGAGGGAGTTCAGGCCATGCAAGGGGGCTATGACTAGGATCATGACTTTCAAAGGCAGCACCTATGGAAATACAAACTCTTATAAACAGAATCTGGCTGCGTCGACCCAAAAGACAATGGGTTTAACTGATATTTCTTTAAAAAAATGTACCCATGTTCGGATTTTGTCTTATTGTATGTATTTTGGGATGTGTGACATTCATTTTGATTTTAGTAATGCACATTTTAGAGCTTGTCTAATTCAGTGCCGAGATGTCCTGGCGGGGAAAGTAATTGACATTTTTTTGATGCTAAGGCCAGGCAGTGCCGTATTAATGATTCATGATTCAATCATTTAATCCCAGACAAACTATCCTCCATTGAGACTGTCCATGGGTGCTGTAAGCCCTTAGGGGCTGCTGCGCTCTCGCGCGTGTCTGGGTTTGGCGTCAGATGTACGAAAAAGTGAGCCGAGTTTTAAAAGTGGGCCACTGACAGGCTTTATGATTACACCATGCTGCAAACACCAACCCACCTCTAACTAGTCAGTCATCAAGAGGGCTTCGGAGGTCAATATTCCCTAATAATAATGGGGTAATAGTGGTAGCCACATGGAACATAGCAGGGGTGAACAACAAATTATATGATACAGACTGGGTGGCCTTTTTAACACAATTTGACATTATCTGCTTGCAGGAAACCTGGCTAACAGCTGATTATCTTCTACTAGGGTTTCACGGGCCTGCATTGAGGGCTGGGAAAGGTGTGAGGGGCCAAGAGAAGGGGAGCCTAACTACCCTGGTCTGTGTACAGGGTGAGTTATGGACAAGCAGGTGCTACCCTGATTTTCGATCTATGGTTATAGTCCTCCTCAAGTTTGGTTTGAAGTCTGTACCTAAGAAATCTGTGGTAAATATTTATTCACCTTCAAAACAAGATATTAATATGTTGAGGGAATTGAGAGATTTCCTAACCTAGCTGTCTGTTGTGGCGGAGACATGCAGTATACTTATCATGGGGGATTTCAATATAAAACCTGGCCCTATGCACATGAGGAAAAACGAAGTACGCTTTGTGGAAGACTTGTGTGGGGTCCCTGGTAGGAGCCCTGTCTTTGATACTCTAGACCGGGGGAGGGGGCTAGGCAACTGGCTAACTTGATGGCTGAGTTCCTTTTGGTAGAACTAAATGTAAGATTAGTGGGTGATACCCCCACCCATGCATACATTTAAAGAGGGACTTAGTCTTTAATTTTAGATTATATTCTGGTTGATTGTTATCTTTTTAAACATGTCATAGACTTTAGGGTGGAAGGTAGGCTGGAGAGCCATCATCTGTTCATTTATTTTGTTACCAGCCTTTAATTGAGGGAACAGAGGATAGGAAGAGTAGCCAGTTTATTGGTCATCCAAGTAGCCTGCAGTTGGGAAATTGTCAAGCCTCGGATGACATCTCAGCTATCAGGTATCTAATACTCACTAGTGAGGTTAACAGGGATGAGTTGGTAGCAAAATGATGCTGTCTGGTAAATAGGATTTGCGAGAAATGATGCTTTATTAATTAAAATTAAGGGTAATGTAAAGAATTAATTCTCTACACTTGTGCATGCCACATGGTTTGATGGTGATTGCAGGAAGCAGAAGGGTATTTTGAATAATTTAATTAGATGTGATATTTTTTTGGTGGACCAAATGTATCATCAAAAGGAACAGATAAGAACTTTATAAAAAAATAAGAGGCAAGATTATATAGAGACTCGGTGGCACCTTTTGGCAACAGCTGTCTCCAATAATGACCATAAACTATTTTGGAAATTGGTTGTGAAAGCTTGTGTCTGGGTCGGAAATTCCTTGGAGGGGCAATCACTAAGAGCATGTGGGTGTCACATTTTTAGAGGATTTTCTTTGACAAACTTCAAAGTGAGCCCCAAAGTGGGTGACCTTAATGGTGAAATACATTTCATGAATACAGAGATATTAGAGGTGATTGTGTCCCAGTTTTATTACACGGCACACTCCAGCCAGGGACTCCTTCCACGACAATGAATGTTTATTTTTAAATAAACCACAGGTTCTTTTATTTAAGTAGGCCTCCAACCCGTCTCGCATCCAACCTTCACAAACACCCTTTGTCACAATGGACTAGTAACCAGGCCGGTGTGTATCACTAAGATATTTATTGATTTATTATTTAATCAAGTGATAGCATCAAGGTTTAGCACTCCCCCTGCAACACTCACCCCCAAACGTCAGCTGACTTAATTCGTTTGAATGCAAGGCAATGGCATGGAGTAAGGATAGAGAGAGAAACATCAAAATAGAATTTGTAATAAAGCCCGCCACTCCAAAATGGGAAGCCAGAAAAGAAAGTGAAAACTCATTTTTGGAGCAAAACGGCAGAATCGGATTTGGATTATTACTCGCACGGCTACTCACGACTGCAGTGGGACAGAAAAAAGGAAATTTGTGTTGCTACACTTAAGGAGATAGGGACGCTTAGAGACTAATAATCAGTACAGAGAACAACTTGGAAATGAAGTAGCAAAATTGATTTTTGGGGAGAAAGCAAATGCAAAAAGGAAAAAAATACAAACAGCAAATGGAAATTCATTTTGCACAGGTTTTACAATGATAGGTAGCTATGGAAAGGGTTTAGCTTTCAAAATCGGAAATCAGTTTTCAAAGACAAGAACAGAGGCACATAAGCGGTATAATTTTAGGCAAAAGGTATTGCTCTCCATTGGGCTACGTTTTTTGTTTTTTTAATAGTACAGATGCAAATAGGAATTTGTTTGAGAATGCACACAATACACTGAACAATTTGGTTTTCAGTGACAAGGAGACTAATCCTTTTGAGGCGATACTTTAATGACTATAATTAATAAAAACACTCGACAAGACTGTTGATTTCGAATGGCAACACTTTTGAACATGAATTTCAATGAGAAATTAATTGATTTATTTCAAAATGATAATAAAGACTTAAACAGACAACTGGGAGATTTATCAAAGGAATACGCTAACATACCCTGGCTAATGTAAATTCTTCTATGGAAAGGTGAATTAATTATAACAGCAATTTGGGACATTCAATGGGATTTTCAATGGGTTACAGGTTTTGCAAACACACTGCACACAGACACTGGTTAAAACCAAAATGGTGTAATGATTTTTAATTAACACTAGGGTAGCCTGACACGTGTTTCGAGCACTTGCCCTTCCACTGAGGCTACAAAATTATTTTTGTACATGCGAGGTAATGTAGTACAAATAAATTAAGCAAAGTCATATATAAGACCCAAGGTAACAGGGCAAAGAAAGAGAAAAGCCACATAACAGTTACATTGATCATATATGGCACATCATTGCAATGTTTCAATCCATAGTGCCAAGAGCCAAAAAATGATATATAATTTTTAAAAAAAGAAACCAAGACAAGAGTAAAGAAACATCCATATACAACGTAATTGTGAAAAAATCCATACCATTTGTGTATTTGAAGGTCAACAGATCAGAAAGAGAGAAGGGAGTGGAAAAATAAACAGATTTTCATTAGCTTCGGAGTTCTTGGTGAGCCATACAAATTTTAAGAGCTGATAGACAAGTTTAAGTTTTTTTACCTGAAGTCAGGTGTAAATTGAATGTGAACTGGGAGAAAAACAAACAAGTCCGATTAGGGCAATTCCATTTAAAGGACATCACCGATTAAAAGATGCTAGTGCAGCGATTCAATCCAAGAAATTAAAAGGTTATACACTTACCCAAATTTAAGGTAAGTGATTGTTTACTGATTTCTCACGGGCTCCACTGTAAATTTAAATTTATAAGCAATGTGTTAGACATGTGTGCTATTGCATAAGTAGGACGGTTAATCATAGATTATAGAAAGGCAAGTGCCATAAGAGTACCTGTCACTTGCAGTTGCAACAACTTATAATAATGCGTTTCCGCGTTTCAGCTTGGAGAACAATGTTGATAAAAGGGGACCAGCATGCGGCGCGAGTCCAGCAATGAGGTGAAGGGAAGGAAGGGGACAAAAAAGACAACGCAATTAGTGAAAGCTGCGTGTCTGGCTTGGTAATTGATACGTGCGTAGACCCTTACGGCTCTAGGGGTCTGCGTGCAAGTATGATACTCACCAGCGTCTCCGCTGCAAAACGAAACTGAAGCCTGCCGTCCACGACTCGCGCTGCCAAAGTTATTGGCAGTAGCGTGTGCACATCAACGTGCGCGGCCGTACGTTTGGGGATGTACGGCCGCCACCTTAGGTGTGTATGCACGGCAGAAGGCCGATTCAAGTTAAGAGTTGGTTTGAATTAACAGTAACCCGCCTAGTATTAGATTAGAAAACTTGGGTGGTGTTTTGGGGGAATGAAATAATTAAAGAAAAGGGGTAGCTCTGGCAAAACATCCCCGTTATGCATGGATAACAAGGATGTGAGATGCAAGAAATGGTTCACTTGTAATTTAGGTCACTTGCATAACGGTAATAATAGAAAAGCCACATTCTGGCTAAGGGAGAAGGGGGCCATTTAAGTGGTGGCCCAAAAATAGAACAGGTAACAAATATATATGACAAGCAGAGAGAAGAGGGCATGGGTTGCCTTGAGAGCCGGCCCTTCCTATTACACCTTATGTGGGCACAAGGAGATATCGAGAGTTATTGAAGGTTAAGTCTGTGAGCAAGCTTGTTGTATGGCAAACGAAGAACCACAAGCATATAGGAGAAAGGAAGTATGGAGAGCACTGTAAAGTCAGTTTGGACAATACATTTATACATTGCACTTTGCTCATAAGAATACAGAAAGTTTGTGGTCTGTATTGAGGCCATGTGTGACAGTGCGATAATGGCAAATAAGCCGCGCTTCTAATTGTCGCAATTTGGAACCAGATTCCCACCTCGTTGTGGTAGTGTAACCTTGGCCATCCCAGTGAATTTAATTTCTGCTTTGTTGTCCATTTGGTGGGCTTGTTGCCAATGTACTGATAATGGATATTTAGAATCTACCTAGGAGATGGATGCCAAGTGTTCTCTGATTCTGATTTTTAGTGGCCGGATTGTGCTGCCAATGTAACACTGTCCACATACACAAAGGATACAATATACACAAAATTTGGTATTGCAGTTTATAAACGAGGTAATTGTATGTGTACCCAAATGGCCAAATTCGAGCTTACTTGTTTCATTTGCAAAGGTGCACATGGAACATCCCCCACATTTGCGAAAACCATTGGTACTTGCTAACTGTAACCAAGTTGGTTTGTGTTGTGGATTAGGCATGAATGAAGGTGAGAGGATGTTCTTGAGGTTATTTGCCTTGGTGTAGATGAAATTTGGCGAATCATCTACCCAAGGGGTAATGTCTCTGTCCAGTTGGAGGATGTGCCAATGTCTCTTGACTATACTGTACAGGCTGGAACTTTCTGTATTATATTTGGTAATCAATTTCAGTTTATTAATGTGAGTACTCTGAAGGCGTACTTTAGGAGTGAGTAAATCCTCTCTCTTTAGAGATTTTACCTCACATTGTGCTTTGTCAAGGAGGCGACTGTCATACCCTCTTGCCAGAAAGCGGTTACGAATAAGTCTGCATTCTGTAAGAAAATCTTCATCTGAGGAACAATTACGCCTGGCACGAATTAATTCTCCTTTAGGGATATTACGCGAGACCGATTTCTTATGGGATTTTCAATGGGGTTTCAATGAGATTTTCAATGGGATGTTCAATGGGTTCTTCGATGGGGTTATCTGCTACTTACAAAGAAAGCCTTGGTTTGGGATTCTGGAAAGACAGCTGGATCTCAGGATACTCTGGACAGCTAGGCAAGGGGTCTGGTTTCTGCACTCTCCTCAGTGGGATTCTGAACAACCAGCTGGATCTCAGGACACTCTGGACAGCTAGACAAGGGGTCGGGTCTCTAAAATCTCTGGGATGGGATTCTGGAGAGCCAGCTGGATCTCACAACACTCTGGACTGCTTGGCAAGGGGTCTGGTCTCTGCACTCTCCTTGGGATGGTGCAGCTGCCTCCTCTCCGTCCTCCTTCTCTTGTCTCCCAAATTCTTGTGGGTGTTTTTCTCTGTCTAGTACAGTCCCCCCTAATATAGCCTACATTGCATCATTCACTTTACAATCTAGGTGGAATATTCTAGAATGAGTCCTTCTCTGGGATAGGACAGACTACCATTCCTCTCTCTGTCCCCTGACATCATTGGTTCAAGGGGAGGGAGCACCATCTGTCTGTTTGACATTTATTACTGTTCTTTGTTTCTCAGGTGAACTGTTTAGCAATACTTAGTTATATTTCCTAACTTCATATGTATACTAACCATTGCCATAATAAATAGATATACAGTCTCAGTTGGTCATAGGGAATTAGGTAAGCCAATCGCCAACTCTATGCGAGGAAGCATTACCCTTTGATGCATTTTTGTCCTTTTCATAAAGTATCTAACAGTTATAACTCTGCAAATGATTAAGCATGTTCATAATCTCAATTTCCCTCTTTCCATCAAATCTCATACTCATCAAATTTTTAAATCAGCCAGAAACTAGTCTTTAATGGCCATTTCAATACACAAAGTCCTAGGAACATGCACTTAGTCTCTAAACAACCGCCTGTAAATCACATGGAAAAACAACAGAAAAAGAAATTCATTCTTATTCTGAGTGCTACGTAAAATGCTTAAAATTAATCAATCCTTTAATGTCAATTTGGAGGATCTGTCAAATATGGGAGGGCGGTGCTTCATCCCTCACAGAAAACTGTCTTCCCCTGGCTCAGCCGGCGATCAAAGATTTGTATTAAACCCTTTGAAGTTTGTCAGTTTGCCCTTGGTAGTGGGTCAGGAGGCACTCACACTTCCTGGTCATGGTCTTGCCACACTTGCTTTGATTGTCCACCCTGCTAGTACTGCCTTAAAGTCTGGCAGAGCATAAATTATAATGCCCTCAGTCACCTCACATGTCATTGAGGAATAGTTCACTTATAGGTGCAACTTACAGCCGGAGGCAAGGCTTTCAATTGAGTTGAAAACTGTTTTTCCTGGTATTCTCAGCCTCCAGGGTGATTGAAGTCTTGTGGGGGAAAACATAATGAACATGGCTTTAGTCAACACCCAACCCACAACATATTTCACTGACATTTTCTATGCAAGCAAAGTTATCCTTTCACAGTTGCTTTTAAAATTCAGGCAGTTTTCTTTATTTCACACATGTGCAAGCCGTTTTTCATCTAACGTTTGAAATGCTGTTCTGTAGGTCATGGGATTCTTTAATTTGTCCTTTTTGAGTGAGTTTGCATCTTTGTTTGGTCCATTGACATGGAGGGGTAGGCCCCCTGCACAGGATTCTTTGATTTGACATGGAATGAAAGCAAAAGCCAAGCTGTTCTTTTTCATTTGCAGTGTTTTAGAGCGCTGCTGTTCACACAAAAGGGAAAACAAAAGCGGTGTCAGGTTGCAATGTTGAAATCATTGCCGCTCATGTAAATGAACAGTAAGACAAGGCCGTTTTGAATGTAGTACATCACTTTTTGGTATTCAGATGAAGGAAAATCAAACGCAGGGCTGTTTTGAATGCAGTGCATAACTTCTTGTTATTCAGATGCAAGAAAAAGAAAAACTTGGCCATTTTTGAATGCAGGGCATAACTTCTTGTCACTCATATGAAAGAAAAGCAAACGAACATCCGTTCTTGGTGAAATTGTTATTGTTATTGTTATTGTTATTGTTATTTTGCATTTATATAGCGCCTTATATACCATTGGTATGGTCTGAAGGCGCTGGTAGGTTGAACACCCTTGGGAACCGAGGTTCGGGTCAGTGGAGAGATTAGAGAGGGTCAAAGGTGCGTGTGCGCACCAGGTATGTGTGCAGCTGGTGCGGAATTTCTGTGGTAGCTGCTTCCTAGCGATAGGTGTGGTGGTTGAGGAATCAGGAGTATGTGTTCGGTCTGGCAGGAGTTATCCAGTCCGAGTGAGGCAGCGTTAGGCCTGACAAGAACGCTTGGCTGGGGGTGAGAAACCAGCAATGTTTACTTTAGAGTGATTTGGAGTGAGCGGCGGATGTTGATATGAGAACAGTTATACCGAATGGTGTCATAGTATCTCTGTGTTCTACTTGAGTGGTGGTGTAAGGAGAGAGTAAGCGTGGGGTGTGAAATTAAGTATGCTCTTAAAACGGTTCCTTGCGTTTCACATCAAAGTCTGCACATTACGCAATTCAGAGGGGTCCGGTCCGGTCCGTGCGATGTGTTTTGTTTCTCATCTGCTCTTATGCACTATTCATCGGGTCAGCGAATTCATCCATATAGCGTACTCCTCCATCTAGCATAATCATGCACTCTGGTCCATTCATTCATTTGTTTCGTGCGTTCACCCGCTCCCCAGGCTCATCTGTTATGCACTCATTCGCATCAGATGCTCATCCGCCACTTGTTAGTTCTGCATTCATCAGCTCCGTTCACTCTTCCGTACAATGTACTTATCTGTTTTGTGTACACTCGTTTTCTCGTTCGTTCGACGCATACCCGTTCTCTCGCCATACTCAGCCGCTTACTACACTCGGTCGCCCGACATACTCAGCTGCTTGCCATACTCAGCCGCTCGCTACATTCCGTCGCTCGCCAGATTCAGCCGATAGCTGTACTCAGCCGTTCCCTAAGCTCCTCCGCGGTCCATGTTCTTCCCCTCATTACACTCAACCGTTTTCTACATTCATGTGCTCTCCATATTCATTCAGCCGCATTCTACACTCATGTGTTCTCCACATTCATCTGTCCACCACATTTATTGGCTCTTCATATTCGTTCGCTCTGTACGCTCACCGCCCATATTCGTTCGCTCTGTACGCTCACCGCCCTCCACAGTCATCCGCCCTCCACAGTCATCAGCCCTCCGCAATCATCCGACCTCTGCAATCATCCGCCCTCCGCAATCATCCGCCCTCCGCAATCATCCGCCCTCCGCAATCATCCGCCTTCCGCAATCATCCACCCTCCGCAGTCATCCGTCCTCCGCAGTCATGTGCAAATGCTTCCCACACATGTGCCAGGGAAAGCAAAGCACAGCCGTTTTTGGTGGCAATGTTAAATGCAGCTTTTTAGGTGACAGGTATTTATGTTTATTGCCTTAAATGCACCCAACAGTTGGTCAAATGATATGTGGTAAAGCCACGGCCTTGATGGGCTAACTTTGGACATTTTTGTAGGTTTCCCAGATTGGTGGGCACCCGTATTGGGCAGGTGATTTACAGTTTTGTGCAGAGGCTGCTGAGGTGTGTGCCCTTTGGAGGTGTGGGATAAAGTCCTGATTTTTTAAAATAGTGCTGTAGAGTACCCAAATTGCTACAGACCTATCTTCCAATTGGATGTCCTCGAAATGTATACTATCTCGGCTGGAGAGTTGGGTTGCTGAGAACAATATCTTGCATTCTCTCCAGCCACGCATCATACATGTTTTTTTTCGACCATTGATCTGTCTTGAATTTGATTATTAATAATTATTGTAAGGTCAAGGGGGGCTTCTATGTCCCCATCCTGGATATTGAGAAGGCATTTGACTCAATTGACAGGGCCACTCTAGGTAAAAGCAGTTTCAATGTGGGGGTCCCATCAGGGTTGCTGAAATTGACCACCCCCTACTTTAACACCAATAAGGGGGTAAAGCAGGGTTGCCTGATAGCCACACCGCTGTTCACACTGTTTATTTCAGATATTGATCCGGGCAAAATGATGGTAATATTGTCTGCCCCAAATTGGGGAGGGTGAAATATAGTGCATTATTGTACGCAGATGAAATTGTGATACTGGTTCTTACTTCTGGTTCCCTTGAAGTTGGTTTACCATATGCTAATACATTTCTCGGGAATAATAAACTAAAATTGAATAAAAGAAAAAAACAAAAATTATAAATTTTGGTAAGCGTTCTAAACCCTGCAGCTGGAATATATATGGAGCACCACTAGAGGAAGTTCACTCATATATGTACCTACGTCTACTGTTCTCTAGAACTGGCATTGGGCTAATCACATAAAATATCAAGCAGAAATTGCTTCCCTCAGGTTAAACAGATTTTTTCAATTTTAGTATCTTTATGGTGCACGGAAATTGGATAGGTGTCTGGATGTCTATGAGATGAAAGTTGTTTCAATATTGTTATACATAAGTGAAGTCAGTGGTTATCAGGATTGTAAACCTTTGGAGATTGTTCAGAATTGTTTTTTGAGACCACTGCTTGGGCTCCCACCTGGTTGCCCAAGCAGTAAGGGTTGAGTTGGGACTTCAGGCTATCCATCTTTTAGAATAATCTAGACTCCTATCCTATTGGGAAAAGCTTAAATTAGGTTTTTATGACAATTGTAATGTGGGCTCAGAACTTTCAGAGTTGGAGGCCTCAGTGAGCATGGTGAAATACGATGGTTCGGGACTGGGTATAGTCTCCGGTAGGAGTTTCTGTTAGTAGTTGGGAAAAACTCAGAGATAGGTTCATTAAAACAAGTCAAGGCAATCATTCGTATGTGGTTGAATGGAAAGGCTCTCTAGTCAGGGATGGTGAAGTCTAACTCTTTACCCTCTTTGGCTTGGTACACTGATTTGCAGAGCTTTAAGTTGGATCTGGGTCCAATTTCTAAAATAAACTGAACTGCAGGTAGAATGCTGTTAATCCTGGCACGTCTAAATTGACTGCCTTTGTCCAAAAGGATGAGTTGGATGAAGGTGTCTTGCAAATGGAGGTTTAAAATGATGTATGATGAGGATTTGGCCCACTTTCTTTTCATCTTTCCTTATTATCAAAACCACATTTTAGGACTTACCAGATTAGGTCTATTAAGGAAGCAATGTCCCTTGTTTTAAATTCGGAGGATGCTCCTTTTTTATATAATTTTGCTGAATTTATAAAAAGAGCCTTAAACCTGTAACTGCATATTTTGAATAAGACTGGTGAATAGACTGCTTATGTTTTTGGCCTGGAGGATATCAGGCTTTGTTTTAAATCTTTTGTATGGCTGGAGCTTGAAGATTTTAAATTGGGTTTCTACTGTCTTATTTATTATGTTTTCTAATTGTGTTTTTTTGTAATGTTAATGGAGAAATCTAAAAGAAAATGTTGATTGATGTTGGTACCCTAGTTTATCTAATGTCTGCCTGTCTCCAAACTCCGTAATCCCTAATCCATAGTGTTTTATGATGGTATCAATGAGAAATGACAGCATGTTATGTTTATTCTCTACAGCTCTGCAATAAACATAATTTATTGGTTTCCAAATGTGATAAAGGTCGCTTATAGATTGGAAAGCTGAGGTAATTTGGCTGGTTATCCAGTTCCAACTTTTAATTCCCGATATTCTAGACCCAAACTGAAGATCTTGCTATTTGTGAACAATAGATTAGTGTTGATTTATCTGTAGTAATGTCTAGTTCATTCTCCATAATGCACTGTTGTGATTTGCCTAAAGACATCAGGAGACCAATAGGAGTGGCATCAAAATGAAATAAATAATTGGCATCTGTGAGCCAAGTCCAATATTAGGTGGCCATTACGTGGTGGGAAGGATCTAGTGTGAGCCAATTGTATTAAATAGGTCTGATAAGCACATATAGAAGAATGTTCTCTGCTTAACTCACCAAGTTCTTCCCTCAATGATTGTAAAAATACCCTAAAAATAGTAATAAAGCAGCATGGTGTCAACATGCAGCCCCGTCTCGGACCTCTATGGATCAGAGTTTTAGAAGAAACAGAGCCACTACTATCAAGGCAAACCCGAATTTCTATATTGGTGTCTACAGTACCTACAATACTCAGCAAAGATGAAGAAATACCCCATGTATAGATCTTGCCTCTTAAAATTGACCTATTAACACTACCAAACATTGCTTTAACATTTCTGCATTCAACAAAAACTGCACTACTTTCCCTTCTCCTTGCCTGTCTTTTGTGTAACCTTAATACCAAGTCACTTAGTGTGGTACCTTGCTTTTTATGAAACCCAGTATGAAAGAGCTTTAGTCTTTGAGTTTCATTAGGCTGAGTTTCTAGTTCTCCCAAGACCAAATTTGCAATGAGTTTGCTATCAAAATCAAGAAGGGGGATTGAAAGCTCATTTCAGTGTTCAACCTATCATCCTCCTCTAAATATTGGTATTATGCATGAAAAATGCCAAGACATATGCACAGAATGGAAGGACATAATCTGTCTAAAATGAGTGGCCAGTATTTCCTTCCAAAGTATTATAGATTCTTTAAGTGTATGATTTGTCGGACCATCTGGGCCACATGCTTTAGATGGATTTGCTTTTCTAATAGTATTCTCTGTATTCTTACTACAGAAGTCTACTTACCAAAGGCTCAACAAGGGATCAACTTCAAAGGAACTCTGATTAATTGAATGGATATAAAAGCTTAAAAATTAGCTATTCGTGTAATTTCAGAAACCAAATAAATTTGTAAATATTTCTGTTTCATAAATTCCTTGTTGAGTAGCCCCCAGAAGCTACCAGCTTGCCGGATATTGTAGGGTCACGGTTGCTACCCTATAGTTAAGGTGAGTCGGACTCCCATAGGAACCCCTAAAAACTGTGTTATTAATAACTTTTGATTCGAAGAACAGATTCGACTGAAATTTCAAAAGTGATTAGGGTCTCACGGCCACCCACTCCCAGCCCCAGACTGCCAAGTTTTGTAAAAAACAGTTAAAAAATATTAAAGTTATTAAGAAGTAAACACTTTTCCCCGCTTAATGTTGCAGCATTTATCAGCGAGAAAATTAGAATGAAAAAAAAGAGGCACAAAATGCCAAATTTTTGTATTTACATTGTTTGATTTTTAGAAAGTTAATAGAGAGGGAGTGGGACAAGGGGGTATATTAGTATAGGGAGAATGTTGGGGGATTGCGAGGCTATCCCCCTGCATTTCAAGTAAAAATTTGAATAAAAGAAATTCAGCATTTTCTGCCTCAGTATTTTCTATTCAATCTTCCCTATCATTTTCCCATAGAGAAACATGGTAAATTCTTGGTAAAGCGCACAGACAAAACTGCTGGATGGATTTGGACCAGGTCAGAAACAACTTGGGCATGAAGCGTTGACTCGCATTTCATGCATAGTTTAGGGTTATTCTGTACAGTAGTTATTTAAATATTTGATGGAAAAGGGGGTGTCCCCTACTCAAAAATATATAGCTAAATCTCGGGTAAATTGGCAAAACCATTTTTTTAAAAATGAAACAAACTCTATTTTGTTTTTCTCTCGATGCAAGAGATAACCGTGGTTATAGCCGAGGATAATAGGAAAATAAAAGTAGTTAAAAAGCTGTTTGCAGGTTAACATAATTCCAAATGACATTAGTCATTGGGGAGGTGGGGAGGTTGCTGGAGGTTGCTGGAGGACACCAAGTGAAATGGGGAAGTTATAGGAGTTCCAAGGGACTGAGTTTGCAATATAAAGCTTTCAGTGGCTATGGCTATAGTCTCGAATAGCCGACATCTCAAAGCAAACTGTGTCACTGAAACAGAGTGTATTTTGGGGGTAAATAGAGAAGGCAGGGTAGGTGAGGAGGCCATCTGGGGCTTGGGGGGAAGCTAGCACAGATGAGGCGGGAGCTGGGGGGGCAGAAAAGCATTTTCTTTTCTGCCATTTTTCCAATATTTGCAGATATATTTTATGCTACAAAGGACTCCCCAAAGGGAAACTGTCTCTGCCCTACAAACCAAACCCCATAGATGTGATAGCATTTAAAGGAGTCGATGGTGACTGCATCGGACGGTAGAGCCACGGTCACAAGAAATGCAAGTTTCTTCAAGAAGCTGCGAAAAGGCACCCAGCCGGAGGTGCCCCCAGAAGAGAGTGTGTAGACGAGTCTGACAAAGGTGGAGGATTGGACTCTTCTCATGTTCCCCTGGCCCAAGGAGATGCAGATGAGGAGAGGCCGAGCTGGAAGGGGGGCTGACGAAATCCCCAACGAGTAGGGAGGGGGAGGCCTGCTTGCCTTAAGGACTATTTGCTGGACAAATGAATCGAACAGTCGAGGGTATGGTTGGAGACTGAGTAGAAAAATGTATTTGCTGGTGTGTTAATGGCCTGTTGTTTGTGTAATGGCCTTGTTTGTTATGTTGTTAATTATGAAAAAGGAGGCGGGTGGTGTCCCTTTAAGATAGACATGAAGCAGAGTGACATAACTCTGTCACTTGTGCCAGAGAATAAATGGGGCACGTCACGTCACGTCCACTCGGCAGAGCACGCATGGAGCCCAGTCAGGATGCAGTGTCCCCCATTTGTCATCTGTAGGTGACGGGGGGCTTATGTTTCAGCAGGCTTCACCCGAGGGGGCCATTCACACACAGGGCAGATGCTTGAACAGTAGTCTTTAGTTATTACATCCATTGAAGCGAATGCAGACAGAAAACAGGCTCCAATTGTGGTGGCGGGTGTTCAGGTTTGAAGTGAAGGTCATACAATTGCATGGCCTTTGAAAGTATATAAGCATGAGGTAATTTTCTTCTGAACTCTCCGAGCCACTCCGACTGCTCAAACTGTTACACTCAGGAGGAGCGTTCCGCAAGAATGCTATGCGCTCACAGCTTGTACACAAAGCCTTGATTAAGAAAGCTCTTCCCCCACAAATGCCAAACCAGGGCTGTGACTTCACACACTAAGGGGCTCAAAATAGTGCTCAAACTGCTGAAATCAGCAGGATTACTCCACTCGAGCGCCATGCACTCCTAGTGCATACTTGAAATCTCAATTGAGAAAGCTTCACGCCCACAGGTACCAAAACAGGGCTGTGGTTTCACACACTAGCTGGCTAAAAATCCATGGGATTCAAAACTAGTTGTACAACTCATGAAACATGCTCGCCTCATGGCTCCACCATAAGTTTTGATGGCCTTGCTATGTTCATGAAGGCTGTTCAGAAAGTAGAGTTCCAATGGGTGGCTACTGAATTATTCAGGTGGTGCAGGTGAAGTTGGTGCACGGCATTTTTAGCACAGTAACCCCAGCTGAAGAGGGAGGTGATATTCTGGCCTACAGTAGCCATTTACTGTAAAGGCTCAAAGTTCCTTATGAAGTGTATGACAAACAGGTGAAGGAGAGGCATAACGCAAGACAAATGTGTAAAGCAGAAAGGGCATGTAATCTATTATCTGCTGCAACAAAACTCAAATGCAAACTATGACACTACTGCCACTCTGCTTCCACCTCTTCCACCTCCACCACCTGCTCTCAGATGCCTACTCCCTGTTGCTACTTCCCTCAATTGATTGCATGGACAAAGTGCCTAGTTTCAAACTGCACACTCATCCTGCCCACTTAAATTAGCCTGGGACACTTGGCTATTGGCTATTGGAGGCTATTGGAGGAAGGAAAGGACAGCCATCTGCTGCGATATCTATGCAGTCAATGCACTGATCACTGGTCCATATGTCTATGATGGCCTAATGCTTAATTGATCGCTGTAGTGCCCATCCCACTGTACCCATAACATCATTGTACACTGCGAGCAGTGGTGCATTTTCAAGAGAAAAAAAGCCTTGGCCAGGAATATCCCAGAAGTAAAATTCTTTTCCCATAAGGCATCAAAATCTAGGGATTTCCACAAATGCCAAGAACATGAGATCTGTTTTCAGAACTAAAACCATAGCCAGGTAGTATTAAGCAGGGGTTGCTGTCATGGGATATGTTTTGCCACATGGCAGTGTGATGGGGATCACTGCTATGTGCCACTGGAGTACATAGGGCCGTTGAGGTATTTTCAGGGATAATTGTGGTGAATGGCAGGAGTATACTGGTAGTCTATTGGTACAGGGGAGGATGCACCTCCGAACTTTGGACTTCTTCCCGTGTCTGTACATGGTGGTGCAGCAGGGAATGTATAGATGTGGTACCAACGTTGCTACTTACATTGCATTGGCACACCATGGAAGAGTATGCAAGTGGCCAAATGTAGCTGATGTTTATTTTCTGAAAAATGCTGCCACACTTTTGAATTAGCTATTGGGTTAGCATGCAGGCTGGGGCTTCGTGCTGGTGGTGGTGGTGCTGCTGGAGTTGATGTGAATGTATTTTCTGATCTGTCATGCAACCGCTGTTTTTCAAAGAGTGTGTATAGCTGGATGGCACACTTCTAATAAAACTACAGCCTCTGCAAATCTGGTGTCATTCTCCTCTTGCTCCAGTGACAAGGTCAGTCACCTGGAGGCGTGGGGACGCATCTAAAACTGGGGCAGGAGGCCTACCAACTTGCCTCTGAGGCCCTAGTCTCTGTCCCATCTACATGCGCCTGGAAGCAATTGGCAAGTGCCACTTTTGCTTGACCCATACCTGCCATGCCCTATTATTATTATTATTATTATTATTATTATTATTATTATTATTATTATTATTATTATTATTAATATCATTGTATTTATTGATCACATACCTAACTCTGGCAAGCAACAGCACGCTTTACAGTCATTATTCATTCTGGCCAATGTTTTCTTTCTTCTCTTCGAGGACTACAGAGTCTGGAATTTCTTGCAGCAGAGGAGGAAATGAGCAACAAACCAGCAATTGGGCTAGCAGTAAACACAAACCAGCTGAGCATCACTTGCTGCACACTCACAATGCAGAGGCTCATCCATGTCAGAAACAGACTCTGAGTGTAGTGGGACACCATTGTGGACCGGCATTCAAACAGGAGGCATGGCTTAATATTGGTGTATGTGTTCCCAGCTCTGTAAGCAGAACAGGTGGGAAGAAGCGCACATGGAATTGAAAAGAGGAGGAGAATAAAAGGGGAGGTAGGGAACAGGATACTGTAGGTATTTGGGTGGGCTCATGGAAGGAGACAACGGGCAGCGAGACCAGGCAGAGGATGGACAATGCAGTAGAACATGAATGAAGATTACAGAGATCGTGTACAATGTGAGGTATTGGTTGGTGAGAGAAAGTGGCATTGGGTGCGAGTTTGTGTATGTTAAGTAAGCTGAGTGAGTGAGGCTAAGTGGAAGTGTAGGGGCACGAGTGAGGCTGAGTGAGAAAGGTGAATGTGAGCTGTAAAGGAGGGTGACTGGGAAAGTGAGTAGTAAAGTGTGGTGCAGAATGGAAGAAGAAGGATGTAGTTGAGAGTAGTGGAAGGAATGTGTAGTAGAATGTAGGGGTAGTAAGCTTTAGTTGAGAGCAGAGTGTAGAGTAGAGTAGTGAAGAGTAGGGAGATGTGGGTGCAGTATAGAGGGAAGTGTAAAGTAGTGGAGAGAAGAGAGCAGTAGGGAAGGGAGTGCAGAGTAGAGAAGGACGAGAGGGTAGAAATAGATGGAAGAACATCAGTGGAACAGAGAGAGAAAGTGAGAGGGAGATAACAAGGATAGTTGGAGAAGAAGGAGTCGGAGTAGGAACAAGGGAAGTAAAGAATATTGGGGTGTGGAGTACAAGAGCATGAGAGGTAAAGAATGAGTCAGACCAGAGTGACTGGCAGGCACTTAAGACCATTGTTCGTGAGAGTCCAGGTTAGGATCTACCTAGAAGATACTGGAGGGAGCAAGAGAAATAAGGTGTTTGCCCTATTGCACTCACCACTAGCCAGCCTTATCTAAGATAGTTGGGGTAACCAATCTCTAGTGACCACCTTTGGGCTTGGGAACAACTGGAGTAGGGAGGTCAAAGCCCACGAAGGACCAGAGAGAGAGTGACAGTCCTTGTGAGATCCTATTCAAACATTTAATAAAAACTCTTGAACCGACTTCGAGAGTTCTGTAGTTCTTGAGACCATCTGTGACACTTCTAAGTATGGCTGTTTTCCAATAACAATGTTTAGTCCCATCTGGAAATACAATATTTGCTTTGGACATCATACATCTCATCATCATTACAGTCTGACTATTGAATGGCTCTTCAATACTTTATTTTCATGTCAAATAATGTCGTAAGATAATGGTGCTAGAGGAATATGAGTTTGAGGCATGTCTGGGGATAAGAAAACATGAAGGTGGATTTATGGGTATGCAGTGATTTTAACGAATTGAAAATAATTAACAGAAATTTGAACTAAACATCTATAATGTGGCAGTGGGGTAAGGTGTTAAAATGGGTGGGGAAGAGTTTGGGGTGGGATTATTAATGAAGCGATGTGGGGGTTTGGGGAGGGGACCCCCAAAACAAAAAATAATAAAAATCAATATTTTTTTAGCCATAAATGTTTAGACAAAAGTATTGTTATTTATTGGTTAGTTATCATCACATGTAACAGGCTTGATGACATGTGTTCATGAATATGTTGGTACTGAGTTGTTTATTAGTGAGTTAAGCAATGAGGCTCATGGGAACAAGGTCTGACCTGTATCTGTATAAATACTTTTTTTTTTGCTAGAGATGATAGAAATGTCAAATTAGAAACTCTTTTTAACACATTTTTGTACTGAATAATTGTACTGACTGGAGCTTTCGATGCACTTGTGTTTCTTGAGGAATATGATTCCGATTAGCAGAGGCTTCAAGTTTTGATATCTCTGCTCCATCTGAAAGACAGCACAGTGCAAAGAGAGGTAAATCCAGGTATTGCTTCAACAGCATGCAAAAGGCTGAACTAAATGTAGAATTCCAAATTGTAGACCACCGAGTCATATTCAACATGTCTTTGACCACTGTATTACAATCCATTTCACATGTCGTGGTTGAACATTGGGAAACAAATTATAGGCTCTTAATCGAACTTCACAAGAAAGTAATCCCCAATCATAAAGCTTGTGATGAATCTGAACACAGTGTAGATTTCGTAAATGTTCCCAAAATTATAATTGTTCTTTTATAACACACTTAATACCCAGAACTGTTTCTAAGCCCGGGATTCGAACCTGTGTTGCTATAAACGCATTGCCTCTGAGCTGTCCTCCCAGACTAGGAATACACCAAACAAATAGGCCAACTAAATTAAGTCCAGTCAGCCTATGAAATGCTCTCTTTCATATATGTATACATTTCTTGGCAATGAATGGGTAAGCAGCTTAGAAGTAATTGATCATGTATTAGATCTTACCATGAAAAGGTGTACAGACAAAATGGCTTGTGTTAATATAACTCTACACTAATTGGCAACCCGAGTAAGTAAAATAAATAATCGCACAGACATATCCTCTTTTACATAGAGGGTGTCAGTTAAGTTATAGTGCATTGTTCTTTTATCTAAGACATTGATTTACAATTGTCCACTATGCCTGTATGAAATATACAATACCTTTCTGCTTAAACAACGATGTCAGATGAGGCAGAAAAAACAGGCACATCAAGGAAACAGCCGTAAACAGCCCCAACGGGCATTAATGAATGATGAATCCAGATGGATTTTATGATAAACCATTGAGTAATTTTAAGAAGTTTAGTAACACAGATACAACTGCTATAAGGAAGCGTGTTTCTGTAGGTTTTACCAGTGATATAAGCAGTAATCAAGCAGTAATCAAGCAGATGTAACCAAAGATAGATTGTCTTATGAAGTTCAGTGTAATTACATCAAATGTAATTCAGAATCCAGGTGTAACATATGTAGTGCTATGATGACTTCGGAAAATCTTAATGGGCACCTTAAGACCCCCGAAATTTGATTGAAAGAACCATTTCTTGGAAAAATGGCATGGATGTAATTACAATGACTATAATTAATCCTCATCCTTCCTGGTGAATGGAGCCTGTGAAGTATTTTGATAATTGCACAATATCAAGCACTATTTCTAATTCTTGGAGAGGCAATTTTACACTGCCAATGTATAAAAAGATTGTGATTCTGATCTCCCATTATTTCCAATGATAATAAACTTTGCTGGGAAAATGTTTCTACTTAGTCAACCAAAATAAACAGGGCACCAGAAATCTATCTGTCCTCAGGCTCACTAAAGGGGGGAAACACATGTAAGTTTAAAAAAAAATGCTTTGTCACACATAGATATAAAACATATAAAATAGAAGATCAAAAGGAGAATATGTTATTTAAACTTAAATTTGCTTTTGACCTGGTTTCCAGAGAACAGATATGGAATACATTGAAGAATGAGGGTTGGGATGACAAACTCGCATAGCAATTGATAGGATTTAATTAGAGCATAGACCAAAGTCCATGGAAAGACATAGGACATACTCAGAAAACATCTCTAGCTGACATTCAGAAACATGGCTGTGCATTGGCACTCTTTCTTCTTAATGGCCATGGGCCTCATTACAACCCAGGCGTTAAGGGTTTAACGGCGCCGTCGGCGCCGTTAACCCTTAACGCCTGATTACCATTTTGACGCCTGCTTTTAGCAGCCGTTAAAATGCAAGGCGCTAACCTGCCTTGGTGCTAATTACGGCACCGTAATTTATGGTGCCGTAATTAGCGCCTTCCCCACTCCCATTATGCCCTATGGGGCAAAAATGGGAATGGGGAAGGGTAAATGGGGAATGGGGATTTACCGCCCCACTCACCTTGGAATGGGGCGGTAAATCCGCCATCCACCATGGTGTAAACAAAGTTTACACCATGGTGGTAAAGTAGGGAACTTACCGCCTGGGTTGCAATGAGTCCCCATATGTCTGATGTGTCATGTTCCGCACACATACAAGAGGTAAATCCATTCTTCTCTCATGTGAAGACAATGGGCCTCATTACACGGTAGGCGGTAAGGGTTTACCGGTACCGGTAAGGGCACCGGTACCGGTAAACCCTTACCGCCTTACTACGACTTCCCTTTGTGGGACCTGACCTTAACGGCTGGTTTTACCAGCCATTAAATTAGGGTGCCGCAAAGGGACCTCGGTGCTAATTACGGTACCGCAATTTGCGGTACCATAATTAGCTCCTTCCCCATTCCCATTATACCCTATGGGGGCAAAAATGGAAATGGGGAAGTGTCTTGGTAAATGGGGAATTACCGCCCCCGCTCACCTTGGAGTAGGGCGGTAATTCTGCCATCCACCAAGGCGGACACAGTAAAATACCGGCGGCAACCATGGCGCTAATAGCGCCATGGTTACCACCTACCGTATAATGAGGCCCAATGTCAATTTAATGTTATAAACTCCTCTCAGGGTGGTAATATGTATTAACATTCCTCTCAAATACTCCAGACAGGATGAATAAAAGATAAGCCCACAAAAAATGATATCTTCTGAAATGGCAAAACTAAAGTATAAATGCCATCGGAATAATGTACCCTTAAAACTGCCTTATATAGCAATTCCTTTCGCTGTCAAGAATGGCAATCATACCGTGTCCAGTTTGGGGTCTCTTCATTACACTGAATAACATGAACACGTAATATTAACATTTCTTTGTAAAGCACTTTATGGGGTGCAGACCTGTGACAGCATAATTCAGACTAAACTGTAACTTGAATAAGGAAACATCACTCACGATTGCCATTATTACCCTTCACTCTTGTAGCAGAAATTGTACTAGAATTAGCGCTTTGGGATCGGAGTTAAAGAGCCAGATTCCTGCTTTTGCCTGTGGAATGGCTGCCTCTTACACCATTTCACAGTAAAAATGATGGCATTCATAAAGGCACTCATGGGCTATGCATCCTAAATGTGGAGTATTGGACATACAAATCTGACTCCCAGTGTTAGGATATTTACCCTGCAATCTATTAGTACAAATAAGCCCAGATTTATGGCTTTTACCTCTGGTTTGCAAAGCCAGAAGGTTATTTTGCCTCAACGTGTATCTATTAGAACAAAGCACAGTAGAACCGAGGCATAAACATTACTTTTGTGACAAACTCATAGGGATGCTTTTAAAGCAATAACACCTAATCCTGCAACTTTTCCTGGGTGGTAAAATCCCACAGACCAAATGTAAAGCTGGCAGGGTCAGAGAGTCCATTGAATTCCAGAAGAGCATACATTTTGGCTATACGCTCCACCAGAATAATGTTTGGCATGCTGGGGCCATTTCTATGGGAAAAGTATATACTTCCAGAGGAGAGAGCACATCTCCTCGCACCCCACCAACAACATCATTAAAATACACTACTACAAACACATATACAATTTTGCAGTCCCTGTTCACATGTGCATGGAAGGCCTCCTGGGCAGTGGTAAAGAGAGGGCGTGCACACGGAAGTACGCGAAAGTACGCTGTTGGCTGGTGTGAACGTTTGACTTGGACCTGCCTGCTCGTCCGCCGCTTCACCCTTGCAAGGTTATTCCTTGCCGTGCAGTGGGTCTACTCCGAAGCGGACGTCATTTTCAAGAACCCGGAAGTTGCCTGACCCTCTATCCTTTGAAGTAAACAACCATTATTAACTTTATTGACTTTACTAGCGTAGCGTGAGCAATCACGTTCAGCGTTATACTTCCCTCTGTTGCCTGCACTAATGCCCTCCCCTCCCTTTATTTGCAGCTTTTTACTCATTGGGCTAGTTCCATCAAGCCCGCCTTTCTCCACGCCCACAACCTCTTCAAATACTGTGTGTACAGCGCACATGCGCGCGCACACGGAAGTACGCGAAAGTACGCTGTTGGCTGTTAGCTGGATAGCTGGTTGTGGGTTGTCTTCATAACTCAACCCATAAAGTGTGAATCTAGGGCAAGTATATATTTTTATGTGATCATCTACTGCTTTTTCTTTTCCTCTATCTTTCATGTTTTTACGTGTCATCTTAAACACGTTTAGCTTAACGGTATCTAAGCTCTACTAACCTTGTGCATGAGCCTCACGGTTTTTACGTTTTTGTAAAAAAAAAAAAAAAAAAAACACATGGCTGCGGGATTGAGGAGTGCGAAGGGAAACCTGACACCCGCGCTTTCACTGTCTGCAATGACCATTGATTCTTTGATCTGCAATGGCAACCCCTCATATACTGAGTCGGGCGCCAATGCACCACTTGCGGTGTGATTTCTAGAAGAAGAAACGCATATGCCTCGATTAGGTTCCCATGCTGCACAAATTCATAAGCAAGGAAACTCTGAGGTCTATAATTGTACACCTCCGCTAACATCGACTGTAACTACTGAAATTACTAACACTATCAGCCCCGAAGTCCGGAAAACCATCGAGGATTTCAGAAGCTGCTCTGAATCCCCGCTGTCTTCGGAAAGCAGCAAAAGGCAATTTGATTTAACTATGGAAAAAATGGACGCATTGGACCAAGCTGTATGTAGTTCCATTGGTACCCTTACCCCTGTGGTTTTCAATTCTGTCAAAAAGCGGATGTCATTTCATCCACACCTGTCCAGACATTCCCAAAATGTGTTGGACACGAGTGTTGACATTGCTGACGATATAACTAAAGAAGTACCTCCATCCCAGTTCACTTATTCTCCTGAAACTGACGAAGTGCAGGATGAAGAATCCCCCATTAAGACTACAGCAGTATTGAATGTAACTTCGAATGGAATTGAAGATGTTGCGCCCCATTCTCCAAACACCTTTCCGGTCATTATTCGTATTTTAGATCTCCTTGACAAGGGCCACGATTTAACCCATTTGGAACTGAAGGAGACCAAAGTAATGCTTTCGTTAATGACTTCTAAAATGGATCGCATTGAGGGGTTAATCATGGCTGCAGAGACACTAAAAAATCTGAGTGGGGAGCCAAGCTCTAAATTAAACCCTATAATTAATCCGAGTGTAAGAGACAAAATTATCAATGCAGCCTTGATCAAACTCCAACACCCGGATCAATATCGCAAGAGCTGCCTATATCTCCAATTACCTGTAACTGCCATAAGGAGGTGAAAGAACTCAAAGCAACGATCGAAGCAATGAACAACATGATCATGTTCCACTTTCCACAAACGATTCAATCAAATAATTGTCCTGACAGCCCAACTGAATTGCTCAAACTGCTGGAACATATAAAAACTGAACCTAGCGATGAGCCTCCACCAGAAGAAAATGTTTGCTTCATGTCCAGGAGAGCAAAAAAACTACATCTCAGAGCAGTAAAGAGATACGCGAAACGACGCAAGGACAGACTTTTAAAGGGTTCTACATCACATGCCTCACTAGGCACCTTTTCGACAGCCCCGTCCCCTGATACAACTGCTGATGACGCTCACATTGATCTCCAACAACTTTCTAAAGAAAGTCAAGAAGCTTTAATTCCAGTTAAAAAATCCTTGCCCAAAAACCCTCAAAAAATAACCAAAAAGAAAAAAAATGCCAACTCAATCAATATGGCAAACACGGGCAATGTCAATCAATCTGACAATTCTAACACCAACAATATAGAAATGATCGCATCCCAAGTTGCTGAAATGCCTACAACAACAAATGCAGAAAGCCAAATAATCCCCATGTCAGGAAGCATTTTGACCATGTCCTCAAAGCCACTGAAAACTGATTCACCCATTCAAATGACGGGAATGAAAACCAATTTGACAAGTTATTTTCCAGCATGCGGTAGAAGTCGGACTACTCGACTCGACGAAGCATCTTCACAGGAACCAGCAATTTGTTTAAAGAAGAAAACCTATAGCGAAGCTTGCACCAACGCATTAAATGGCTCGCCTTTCCGGACACAACCTACAGATCCTCCGACAGCAATACATCCGAGGATAGTGGTGAATGGCCAAGGGAAAGAACTAACCATAATGTCACATCCTTCTCCCATAGATACTGCCCCACAACCGAAGAGCCAAGTGCCCAATATTTTTAATATTCCATCCCCTTCAACTAATAATCGGATTTCGGTACATGGTCTCGCGCTGTCTAAATCTATTCCAGCAGACCGGAATGCATCTGTAACAAATTATCATGAGATACTAGACCTACTGCGGAAAGAACTCCACGAAGGTCTTTTGAAAGTTGAAGGAGTTAACAACCGAACGACCCCAACCCTGACATACTTTGAAAATCAAACTCAGCCCAAATCAACAACGGATGAATATTCTACCAATGTCACAGATCAATCTTCTGACATAACACAAGAAAATAAAACTGATAAATTTCACTTACTAGGATTTGAAGGCAACTATGAATTCCTTGGACAGAATAGAATTAATCGAGCTTTTCTCCTAGAATTATTCACACGTATTCCTCAATTACGAATGTTTAAAACAGAAGACCTTCTTAGAGTTTCACTATCTACAGAAAATAATTATCGCGCAGTGTGCTACATGAACTCGGAAGCTGCCAAGAAATTTGTATGGTTCAACAGAGATGGAATCAAAGATGAAGGTCTCACTTTAAGCTCTATTGCAAATGAGTTGGAAGCAAAGAATTTCATCCAATATAAATGCCCACATGCTGTCACTTTACCGCTGCGATTATCCTCGGCAAACAACTCTCATATTGATGAAAACAGTGCTATCAACGAGCTATTGACCAAAATGGGCAATTCCAAGAGTCTACCTTGGCTAGCTCCAATGCTCAATGCCATCCTAAAAACTAACGAATCTGGACCTAGCACGTAGCCACCCACAAAAACGCCCCTAACTCTCTTATCATGGAATTCGTGTGGTCACTCTAATCTCATGAAATGGCATTCACTTTTACAAAATCACAATCGGCCATCTATCTTGATGATTCAAGAAACTATGAAAACCACAACATTTATGTTGCCCGACTACACCACACATTCGACTCCGGCCTCTCGAGCCGCTCTTGGACGTCCATCTGGAGGACTGATGATAGCAATAGATAATGCCTTGATGTTGGATTCAAGAATCATTTGGAAGGCCGACAATCTACTAGGGACATTAGTGAATACCAACAATAAGAAACATCGTCATCTTATTATAATAATGATTTATTGGAATCCAGTGCATATTCTAATAGAAGACATGATTGATGCAGTCAACAACTGTCTCGAATTCATAACTTATGAATACCAAAATACTGATATAATTGTTGGAGGAGATTTCAACTGTGATTGCAGGAAAAACGATGAATTAAGAGGCTCAAAAAGAAATGCTCTATCTAAGCATAGAGGAACGATATGGAGGAAATTCTTCCATGACTGGGATTTGGATATCATCACAGCTGACCAATCCTCCCAATGGTCCACTTGGTCAAGGGACACAAAGTCTTCTATGATAGACTTTATATGTACGGGGACCATGCACAAATGGTTTGTAAGATGAGTCTCCTTTGCTCTCATTTGCCGGTCGATCAATCTACCGCATTGGTAGAACTAGTCCGCCCGCAGACCTCGCTTAGATGGAGTCAAGGCTTATGCAAGCAATTTGTGAAATATGTAGCCCGAAGCACTGCTAAGTGTACTACTTATAAGGAAATCTCGACAGTTGAAAGGGAGAAAATATACTCTGACCTCATCCACGCAGCGTTAATATTTTTCAGCAAACAAAGCGTGAACTCTACTCATTTACATCGTTTTGACCCTCTATGTAAAGAACTGAAACGTGCAAAAAATAAAGCATTAAGGCAGTTGCGGACAATTGGCCTATCGCATGAGATGCACCGCACTCAGCAGAATCGCATTATGGCTTCATACAAACAAAGTATGAAACACGCTAGAATATCAAGATATAATGAAGCCAACTGCAAACTCATCAGAGCCATAGTGCGACATGACACCCGTACCATATGGCACACCATCAAAAACAAATACTGTCATCGACACCAAATTCTATACCAGAAGCTGTGTGGACCACTTATATCACAGAGAAATACAAGCTTCCTCTTAAATTTCTGGACCTTTTTCCGATCTCTCTGTCATATAATGAAATTCCTCATTTAAAATGGACAGAATCAGACATCAAGTGGGCCATCTCCAAACTTCATTCTTCAAAATCAGCTGGGCCTGACTGATTTCCTCCTTGCCTGTATAAAGCAGACCCTGATTTCTGGGCCATGATACTACAAACTAAATTTCAAGCTATCATTAACCAAGGTGCCGTCCCAATGTCCTGGCTATCTGCTAATATTATTCCAATATACAAAAAGGGTGATCCATCTCTCCCGCAGAATTACCGACCCATTTCCCTAATAGATACAGAGGCTAAACTCTTTGCGAAACTTCTGCTCTACGATCCAGAAAAGCATATTGAAAGACATGCTTTATATTCCAAATATCAAACAGGGTTCCGCGAGGGGATTAGCACTACCGTGAATGCTACAATGATGGCATTTGTCATAGCAGGATCTAAAAAAACATCGGCTAATCCTGTTTATATCGCACTTATCGATATGTCATCAGCCTTTGACAATTTCGTCCGCAACCTATTGTGGATTAAACTCATGGATACTCATGGAATATGTGAATATGGGAATTCCAAAAACCTTAATCTACTGGTTCATAGCATTACAATCTAACACCTCCTACAAAATCAAACTTACAACCGAGAGCAGTACGACAAAACCGATTAGTGCCAACTTGGGTTTGAAACAAGGTTGTAACCTTGCAGCAACCTTCTTTAACTTGTACCTTGCAGACCTCGATAAGAACTGGCATGAAAAAAATGTGTTCTCTGTCAAAATTGGTACCATTCAACTTAAATGGATCGCCTTTGCCGACGATATTATCATATTCGATCCTACGCCGGCAGGCCTTCAAACAAAACTAAGGCTACTTGAAGAATTTGCACTAAGCCACAACTTAACACCCAATCCTACTAAAACGGCAGTTATGAAATTTGGAGTTAAAAAAAGTACTGGCAAATTCCAATGGCATATCATGGGAACCTCAATTCCTTGCATTGAGGATACAATCTATTTAGGCTATTATTTAACAGGGAATTACTCTATAAAAACATGGACGAAGCTACTGAAAGATAAAATTAGACCACTTCTATCTCAATTAAAAATCATCCATGCGAAATATTGCAAATTCTCTCTAACTCCTGTCATCGAGTTCCTAACTTTGAAAATTGAAAGTGTGTTAATATATTCGCTGGATATATGTCTTTGTGAAATGGGACTGACTTTAGACCAACTTCAAGGCTCTGTCTTGAAAAGCGTAATGTGCTTCCGAATGTCCCTCCCGAATGCTCTGTTAAGACATGAACTAGGTCTAATAGCATTATCCACTCGTTGGAAATGGAGGCTTCTTACTAATTATGTAAAAATAATGTATCCGCTGCCTAACTCATTACTAATGGATATGAGGACAAGCATTGAAGTAATGCCCTCACCACCCTTTAATCAATATCGAGCTAAATTGGAGGCTATTTTAATTGACGCCAACATTTCGGTGGATGATGTACACATTAGACCAGCTTATGCAAAAAAGAATCTATTTGAAATGGATTGGTGTAAGACCATTGAACAAATATGGCATTATAAATTGCACAAAGAATATTATCTGTATACCAAGAAGCGTTTGCCCAGATATGACCATGTAACGCCATTTCCCTCCAATCAAACACGGAAGGCCTACTTATGGTTTAAACTAAATCTCTATTATAGAAGAGAAAGGACATCGCACTGGGTTGTGAGATCCAATGGAATAGCCAATAAGAATTGTAGATTCCCTTCGTGCACAGAATCTACTGAAACTCTGAAGCATCTAGACCTATATTGTCCACACTTTAAGCACCTGAGATCTACACTTCTTATGGAATTTGTAAATATCAATTATGGAGATTGTCTAATATTCCTATGGGCCAGAATGATGCAAGGCACCCACAAACCCTTAATTTACGCAGTAGTGAGACTATGTAAATTAATAGCTAAAGAACTTGCGTTGTATTCTAAATAACTGAAATGTCAAATGAGATATATCATTGTCATGCTTACCTAATTTCGAATTTGCATTGCTGGTTACACTTCTAAAAAACCTTAAAAATTGTTCAAGTTGTAAATACTAAAGAATATGTTTAAACAAATTTAAGGAGCTATGTGCAACACTGATACTTTTATCTATTTACGTTCTTAATCACGATGATAAGCAATTGTATAATTTTGTATAATTTTGGCATAACATCGTATGTGATCTAAGAACTTTTATTAAGTTTTATCGAAATAATGTTCTTATTTTTCTAAGTTGATATTAGTGTTGCACTTTTAGGAATATGACTCAATGCTTTCTTATACTTTGTAAAGGTTCTGTTATGTCATAACTGAACCAAGAACAAATAAATAAATAAATAAATTAAAAAAAAGAGGGCGAGGGAATGAGAGAGAGGGGGTGGGCGAAGAGAGCGAGAGAGAGAGAGAGAGAGAGAGAGAGAGAGCACAGAGATTCAGTTAATTTATGATGGGAGAGAGTGAGTTGAAAGGGCAGATGGATGTGGGCGGGGGTGTGTGCTTTTCTGTGGAGGATGATCAGGTTGGGAGCATCATGAATGGAGATTGGTGATATCGGAAGGAGGTGTCAGCAGACTGCACGGAACACAGGTTGTTCTTGCTAGAAAAAACAAGTGTCCCTTGCATCCTAATCGGCTGGTGCCTCCTTCCAGATTGCCATTTGTTTCAGTATTGTGTACAATTAACAAATGAATCAGTTAACACGGCAAAACTGAAGGTTTAGTTGAAGAGTGCCTAAACATCCTGAAACCACCAATCTGATTTGATTAGTTTAGTACAAGACCATCCAGTAAGCTTTATTTTAGCAGTGAAAATTGGCATTTGCTACAATGGTATCAAAAGTCATTCCGTATCACCAATATGTGTATTGATTATCAGCATTTATATCCGATCTCTTTAACAGCAATATCAAATAGGAAGGAGTGACATGATGGGAGGGATCATGATGTGTTGCCAATTTATGGTAAATGCAACATTATTTCAGCCTTTGTTTCACTGTCCGAGCCAAGGTTTGAGAAGGAAGCATTATCTAGCTGATCAACAGTTAATACCTGGGATTTAGTGAGTCAAAATTCAGAATCTGCTCATAAACCATGAATGCTATCAAACAACGGTGGGCTTGCTGGAAATAATCCAATATGCCTGTAAATTGGTAATTTTAGGAAACTGAGTTTTTCCACACATTATTGATGGTTCGGGTACATTGTTTCAAGGGTTTCAGGCTCAAACAGCAGAAATAGGCCAGAGGTGGTTTGAATTTTGGGGTCTGTCTTAAAAGGCAATTGTGGCAGCAGAAGGTCATGAGAGAAGTGGAGGGAATAGTTGTTAGTTGAAGGAGTGGCACAAAATTAGTAGAAAGGGAGAGGTAGAACATTAATATAGGCCTCAATGAAAGGACAGGTAGAAAAGAAAAATAGTATTTAGTCGAGGGAGAAATGCCAAATTAAACCAGATCTAGTTGAGGAAGATGCAAAAAATTCAAAGAGCATGGGTCTTCTTTTTGTTACTGCTCCTGTCTAGTACATCCCAGTGACCATCTGAATGGCATAAACACATGTGACATTTCTTATAATTATGGGAAGAACATCAAATAATTGTTTGGAGAAAGCATGAGATTACATTCAGTGGTTGAAGGTGTGTCATCCTTCAGTCGTGAGACAACATATTAGTTGCTTGCAAAAAATAGAAAACCTAATACATTTTTCAAGGTAAGAGAGTTGATTCAGTTGCTGTCATTGTTTGTCTTCTTTTTGTGACCAGAACAACATACTTGTTGCTTGTGAAAAATGAAACTTATAATTAATTTAAGGCAAGATAAACATTCAGTGCATGCATCTTGGTTCATGGTGTGTTTGTTGCCAGAGAAACCATTTTTGAAGAGAAAAGGTATTATAATTGTTTGGAAGTAGGAGAGTGCATTCAGTGATTACTTTGCAATAAATTGACACATCTGAGTATATGTTCACAGTGAAGACAAGGGCATCTCCGAATTGTTAGGAGGCAGGCAAGAGATTGAACTTAGTGCTTCTAAACTAGTCTTCTATATTGTAGTAGCCATCGAAAATAAATGTTGATTGCAAAAGTCTCAAAATTCATTTGTCATTGCAGGTTGCATTGGGTGGCTTAAACCGAGTAATTGTTCGTTTTGTGATTAAAGAAAATACGTGTTGCTTGCACAGAAAACTCTTGTAATCCTTTGGGGGGCAGGAAAGTTCATTCACTAGCTGTAACTGAGTGTGTAATGTTTTGATGGCGATAGAAAATATGTGTTTCTTGCATAAAGTATCTCTTATAACTCTTCAGAAGTAGTACAGGAGAATAAACTAAGTGTGTGGTCCTTGTATCGACAGAGAAAATACGTTTTGCTTCCTTAGAAAAAAAAAAGAATAATAGTTCTTTGGAGGTGGGAGAATTCATTCAGAGGCTGAAAAATAGTTTTGTGGCCAGGGAAAAATCGTGTGGCTTGTGTAGAAAAAGCCATATGAATCTTTGACAGTAGGAGCATGCATTCAGTGAAGGAAAAGAGTGTGTTAACGGTTTATGGCCAGAGAAAATACGTGTTGCTTATATAGGAAAAATGATGAATTCTCATTTCCAGTGGCTATTGGTGAGTATGCCATTTTAGTACAAGGAGAGAATTCCAATGATCACCTTGCATGGTATAAAACCAAGTGATGTTTCTTGCAACAGTGAGGGGAAACATATCCCAGAATTCTTCAGACACAGTCAAATTACATTTAGTTGCTCTAGAGATCAGTGAACTATCTCTTACTTGTGAGAGAAAATGCATGAAGCTTGCATAGAAAAATCTGTACAATTCTGTGATTGTAACAATGTGTGTCATTTGTTTTTAGAGAAAGATACTTAAACAGTCTTACAATTCTTTAGAGATAGGAACGTGCATTCATTGCCTTAAACTGAGTAAACGATTGTCTTGTGGCCAGAGAAAATACCCATTGCCTGAAAAGTTGAGAATAAAGTATCTTCTTTTTTTTGCGACTACATTCAGTAGCTGTAACTGATCAAACAATTCATGTTTCATCTTTTTGTGGGTACTAAGCGGTGACCATTGGAATTGCCATCCTTCAGGGTGAGCGATATGCATGTGGCTGAGGGTACACTCAGTTCCTCGGGCTTAAGGGTTAAGATGAGTTGCAAATTGTATATACTGATGAACCAGGAGAAACAACACATAGTTGAAATGTGCATAATATGAGGATTTCCTCTCCATCACCACCCACATCGACGAATGGTGAGTCTGAGGATAGTCATGATAAAAATGATCCAGATAAAGGTGACTCATTTATGTCTAGGGAAACATGATTTTTTTAAACTAGTGATTACAAAGAAAAGGCAGAGGAGGACATTGCCTAAAATACTTAGAAAAAAGGCATGGATAAAACGGGCCTTTTACTTTTGTTCAGGGTCTTTCAAACTTAGCCTGTCATATCTGAAAGTGGACATTGTGCAGTGTGGCAGTCACAGCACCAGCTCCACCACCAGCACTCTCACAGCCAGAAGAGCAAAGGAAGTCATCCATTTTTGTTTCAATCAGAAAGCCCAAATTGTGAAAGTTATTCATACTACAGGACATGAACAACAGCATCTGATTGCTCTGTGTAGTAAAACTGTGTGCCTGGGAAGCGCCTGGGCCAAGGTGGTTCTGACATCTGGGTTCTGCGATGTGATGCAACACCATGATCAGGAATGAGCTGACTTGAATTCGTGCCACAGAAAATTATGCGGCTAGTGTGACATTGCTCTGGTAACTGAGTGATCTCGTTCTCACTCTCCACCTTCTTTCTTGGAGCCCTGCTTCAATTGCCTCAGTGGTTTCAGCGCAACTGACTTTGTGCCAGTCTCCTTTTCCTTTTCTAATGTCCTTCTTCTTCTTTTCTCATCGTTCCTGCTCCTTCTGTCTATTTTTCTTCCCTTGGTTTCAGTGCTTATCTCCCTATCTGCTCCTGTTTAGATGTGCCTCCCTTCTCATCCTCTGTCTCTCCTTTTCTTCCCTCCTCTACTCTTCGTCTCGCCCTTCTCTCTTCTTCCTCCTCACCACACTGTGTCTCTCTCACCATGTTTTTACAATCACCTTCTCACATCTTCTCCTTTCCTACTTCTCCCTGCTCCTTATGCCCTACTTTGCCTCCCATACCCCTTGCTCTATTTCTCACACTCCATTTTCCTTTCTCGCCTCTCCAGATCACCACCTCAATCTTCGTCCATCCACAAACACACTCACTATGCATACGGTGTTGAGCACCTTTATACCAGAGTGCATGGACGGATGGTCCAGATTCAAATCTTCACCCTCGGATGCTTCTGATAAACCGGGATCTGCACAGAACTGCAGAGTAAATCACTACAGGTGGTGCTCACCATCTTGCTGGTCAAATACTCCTTTTATAGTTACTGCTGCATTGTCACTGCCAGCACTGACCCTCTGTACAGTTTCTGAAATATCACTGACCATTGTCTTTTCCATGCCTGCAAGTTCTCAGTCTCTAAGATTGTGCATCTGGTAAACGTGCTTTGAGCATTTCGGAAATCAAACCACTGTGGAAAATGTGGTCCTTTTGGTTGCAGGACCCTGCATTTTCATCCTCCGGCATGGGTCCCACCGCAAATGTCCCCACGTCTCCTCTGCTGGTAAGTATTTTACGGGCAGTTCCTTGCACTAAGTCCTTAAAGCAGATTTATTGGTTCAAAAGCATAATTTTCTCTGGCAACCTAAACTATCCAATTGTAACCAGATGACCTTTATGCCTTTTAGGAACAAGGATGACACAGGTCTGAGGCATCTAATGTATTAGTGGGACATAAGTACAACAGTACAGAGGTGGTGAGTCTTGTTGCACAATGTTGGGTAGAGATACACCGCAGAACCTGGAGCCTCCCTCATTGTAGCACACCATGTCCTGGTCCTCCCCAGCAACCTTTGTTTTCCCAGTTCCATCGTCTAACCTTAAACATAGCACTTTGTATCCAAGACGCAATGTTTTTATCTTTTAGGGGTGACACAAAACGGAATGCACAGGGGATCCTTTTTTTACTTTTGTATAAGTGTATGTGATGGAAGTTGGGAAGTTAAGGCTATGAAAGGAAAGACATCAAAGGGGACCTAACAAAATACACAAAGAGTTTCTATTTTTGGGCATATGGCCATTTTTGATTGGCCTCTTAAATATTTGCTTTTTCCCCTATTTTTAATTTTGGATGACTGCCCTTTTGTGGGTGGTCAGGGGCACTGCTACTGAAGTATCCCTGCAATTCAAACACTTTGTTAGCTCTTTATGAGTATATAGTCATGGGATGCATTATAAGACACCAAGGGTTGTTTCCTAAGAACCCCACATACACCCTAGGGTTATGATATCACCCAACAATAGCTTTAGGGAGGCATTCATTTTTTAATGTTTGGTGTAATGAAAGTAAGGAAGTGATGGACAGTATATTATGTTAAAGTAATTTACTTTTATTATTATTATAAACAAATATAAAGATACGAAAGTCGGATGGGAAATGAGGCCCCACCAGCTGACAGCTCTGCCACATCCGTTGTCCTTTGACTTGCATTCGCATTCCACCCCCTGCCGGGATACAGAATGCAGGGACTGATGCAGCCACGAGCTGAGTCTCGTGTATTAGAAACAGAAGGCACGCATATTACACATCTCGCTTCCTTAGCCTTCTGCTGCCCAACTGAAGTTATGATGACACTTCTCCACAAGTTTTGTGTTCTCACACAAACATTTTCATATGGCGAATGATTCTTCCTCTGCTTGACTTGTGCAGAAAATCTGGTTTAGATCTCCACCACTACCCACCTTTTTCTCACTTTTGGTGACAAATTCACCCAACGCACTCACACTATGTGGATTCATCACATGCACCCTCTCCATGTTCCAGATTGTCCCGTCTTCAACTCTCACTGCATGTTTAAAAACATGAACCACTCCTATAGGTTTTGACCACTTGAACGGTCCATCCCTGAGAAAAGGAGGGAGTTTGATTTTGTACCACTGTCAGTCTCTCCAACCAGGATGGGTCAATTTTGTATTAACCATGTGTCCCCTACTTAACTCAAATGGGGACAATCCCGTTGTGCAATATGGTGTAAAACGGTGAACAATAATTTTCTGTTTAACTGCTTCCTCCCATCTCAACCCATTTGCCCACGTCCAGCGAATGGCATCCTTGAGTACCTTGTTAAAGCGCTCAACTACTCCATTCGTCTGTGGTTGATAAATGGAGCTCCTCTTGTGCAAAATGGAATTTTCCACACAAAAATTTTGCATTTCTTTCTAATTAAATTGAACACCGTTATCGGTCATGATGCTTTTTGGAAAACCTTCCTTTGTACAAACTTCCAACAAAAAATCAACAACTATGTTTGCAGTCATGCACAGCTAAATCAAAACTTCCAACCATCTGGTCAAAAGATCAATTATTACTGGACAACATTGTTGTTTGCCATCACTATAAATTGGGACTAGTATGTCCATCCCCAGATCATCCCATATTTTCCCTGGAATATTCGTCACCACCATAGGGTACTTCACTAAGACGGGAGAATCTGGAACATGGAGAGGGTGCATGTGATGAATCCACATAGTGTGAGTGCATCAGGTGAATTTGTCACCAAAATTGAGAAAAAGGTGGGTAGTGGTGGAGATGCTAGTGAGAGTGAAAGATGTGCCAAAGAAGTAGTGAAAGGAATGAAAGGAAGTGGTGAGAATACAAGAGGATATGAAAAGTATATCATAGAAGTAGGGAAAGCAAAAGAGGCCTCAATAATTTCCTTCCTGCTTTCGTAATGTATATTTTGCCATTTGCTTTCCTGTCCTTGAACTTTAATGTGCCCCAGAACCACCCGATGATATCTATTTTGACTCCACCATAGGCTTTGGGTTTTTTATCTGACTCATGCAAGTATTCATGTTTGCTTTTGTCCCATACATTTTGTGGTACAAGGGTGTATTTAGCACCCGAGTCTATCATCATATGCATGTTAGCACCATCAACACATACTGTGGCTTTGGGACTTTCTATTTCTTTCTCATTTTCTTCATCAGTTATGACAAAGACACATTCTTCTCCATCTTCGTCACTGTAATCACATTTCCTATCCAATTCCTCGAGGTGTTTTGAACTCTACAACACCTGGCATAATATCCTTTGCCTTTGCATTTTCCACAAATAATCTTAAGGGCAGGGCATTCTGGATTATCTTCCCAATGATCTGTGCTATCACACCTGAAACATCTGCCAGTGTTTCTCCTCTTTGGACTGTCTCTTAGTTTTCGTGGACTCCTCCTCCTTGAATTTATAGATTGTGTCCTGGAAGACATCCTACTTCTCCTGTTTTCCTTCCATGGTGGTCTACGATTTCTCTCAGGTGTGTTTCGCCTATTCATTTTCTCTGCTACTAGGGCTATACACTCATTATTTTTATGGGCATTAGTCATAGTGGTATTGATCTTTGGAGTTCCATGTTTAATCTCAACTGTTTGAACTCTGTTTTCTAATTCTCTGACACATTTTTCTGTGTGTTCCACTTCCTTGGCTACACGTAAAACAGCATCTAAAGGTGGATCATCATCACACCACAGTCTTTGCCTCACCTTACTGCTTCTGCATGCTAGCACAAACTGATCCCTCAGTCTCTCATCTAATTGTGCATTGAAATTACAAGTTTTGGCCACTTTCATCAATTCCGTTATGTATTGCTCAACACTCCCCCCTCTTCTTGCACTCTCTTCCCGAACTTGTAACGTTCTAAGATTGTACTTAACTTCTTCTCATAATGGTTGCTCATCTTCCTCACAGAACGTTCATATTCATTTAAGTCAGTATTCTCATCAGGAGGTAATTCTGGTAGATCTTCACATTTTTCTTGCCCAGCTGGGCCAAGGTAGTGTAACAGTAGAGATTTCCTCTTCTCCACACTGCAATTTTGACCACACACGACACCCGCAGTGCTCAAAAGATTTGATCCACCTCTTCCAAGGGATTGTTGGTTCACCAACCTCTGGCAGGAAAAACATGGGTGGGGGCACACTATTGAAAGACATCTCTGTGCTCTAATCAAGATTCGTAGACAGTATGATAAATTGCAGGTTCAGTTGACAGTAAAGTGCTGTTAGTATATTATTATCAGGTGCACTGAGTGAGAGAGATAGTTACTATGCAGTCATTTACAGGTCTGCTTGTCAGCAACGTGGAATTCGTTCCTTAAAGTAACCATTTAGGACTACCATGTCAACTTGCAGACCAAGCTCCCAATACTGTAAACAGGGATAAAGTGATTTGTATGTTGATCTGATCTGTAAGCTTAATTGATAGCAGCGTGGTTTATATGTTCTTGAGATCAACATAAAATAATCCTTGTTGTAGAGATAGGAGTGTAAAGTGGTTTGTGCAATTGCTTGTCAGCATCACGGCATTATTGTTTAATAGCCACAAGATTCCAAATGGTCATACTGTCTCCGTCGAATGGGGCACTGTTGATTGATTTTTTATAGCAGTGTCACTTTAAATTACAGCAAGCATATGCGCGTGCCCCTTTAAATCTTCTGATCGTCGTGCGGTAACTGCGCATAAGCAGGAAATGGGTGGAAGAGTTTTGATATACACGATGGGGCTACAGGTCTCCCTGAAAAAAGGGTGGCAATAGCGCAGATTATTACTGCATCAGCATGCCCATGGATACCTGTATTGACTGCAGTGAGCGGAGCGGCAGCAGTGTAGCGCAGTACTGCAGGGAGCCCCTATGACACTCTGAGATGGGCCGGATTTGAGGAGACGGTGGGGCCTGGAGCAGATCCCATCCTCGTCGCCACTTGTAATGAAAGTAAGGAGATGACGGACAGTATATTATGTTAAAGTAATTTACTTTGATTATTATTATAAACAAATTTAAAGATACGGAAGTCGGATGGGAAATGAGGCCCCACCAGCTGACAGCTCTGCCACATCCGTTGTCCTTTGACTTGCATTCGCATTCCAACCGCTGCGTTCCCGGGATTCAGAATGCAGGGACTGATGCAGCCACAAGCTGAGTCTCGTGTATTAGAAACAGAAGGCACATATATTAAATTTGGCTTCATTATGTGTGCAAGCCATTTCACTGTATTGGTAGCCCAATGAACCGTTTTTGGTAGACATTGGGGTACCAATGTATTTTTTAGAAGTCCTGCTCTCTGCCATTTTCCTTTAGGGAATCCTTGCTCAGGGAAATCACAAGGTAGGCTTAAAATGGCTGTTCTGCAAACGTGGGCTCTTTGTGAGCCCACCTGCAGCCTTCATATCGATTCTTACTGATTTAGACCAAGTACATTTCTTGGGATCTCCATATCATATTCTGTGGGGATGATTGGTAGGATAGCTTTGGCCAGCCGCTGTGAGTGTTGGCGAAACTCTATACCTAAGCTCTCTTTTACTGGAATGTAGGGAGGAACAGGTTGACTTGCCTACTTGAGGATTTCCTGCCATTTCCTGCTGTTGCTGCAAATCTAGGACAACATTGGGCCACACTGGCTGAACGACGTGTCAAGGGCTGATTGCTGGTTTAAGATTGATGCTTCTGCACATCTCTCCTGGTCCTCTGCTGTCATCCACTTGTGTGCTGGGTCAGTCCTTCCATGCTGGGATCATCTACGGGCCATTCTGATTCTGTCTTCCTGTTGTACTGAAGAGGGCATCCTGCCTTGGTGCTCGACGCCGCTGCTGCCTGAAAGGGTGATGACATTCCAAAAGCCAACCCCATCTGCTCTTCAGGACCATCCTGGTCTTCTTCATGGGACTGTCATCTCTGGATGGAACCCCTTTTCTTCACCTTAGAGCTACCGGATCATGTCTGCTGGGTCCTGCGGCATCCTAGAGGCTTCCTCACCATTGCTTTTTTATATTGATTTTATTTATTTATTGAACATTTGAATGGCGCCTATACAGCAGAAAGTGTTTCCAGGCGCCACAAGACTAAGGGGGAGGGGTTAACAGAGGAGGTTAAAAGCAATAAACGGTCCTACTAGGCTTTGTGACATTCAGATCATGCAAGTGCAGCAAACAGGAAGTGCGTAGGGGCAGGTGTGGGCGAAGGAAAGGTAAAGGGCTGGGATTATTGAGAGGCTCCATCATGGGGAAGGTACATATTTTTCTTTCCTGTTGCTGGGCCCACGTTGGGCCAGGGTTCCACTCCATGTAAGAAAGGAGCCATGTACTTTCTGTGTGTTTCTCCCTCATAAGAACAATCTTTCTGTAAGCAAACAATATAAGTACTTACCTCTGTTTCCTGGTGTTGTGAGCTACAATACTCACCCTCAACGGTCCCTCTGGTTCGGTGTTGAGACCATTCAGTAGGGAGTCTCAACTGCATTTTCCTTTGGGTAACATGAGGTGAGGGGGGTGATCTTCCTGCTGTCCTGCATCATTGCTGGGGGATTCTGGTTAGCAAAACAACCTCTTCATTTTTCAATGGGGGTCTTCTCCCATCCTCCCTGGGGTCATTTGCCTCCTGATCTGCACTTGTGGAGTCGAACTGGAATTTACCTGCCATTTCCCATACATGTGGATTGCCTACTGACTTTGTCCCGTTTATTTGTATTGGAACTTTATAATTACCTGAAACTCTTCTAAATTGACTTTCGGGGTATGTATGTGCCCACCGACATGTTTCCTTCATGCAGTTGGTGGCCAGTGAGTTGTAGGCTAAAAGCTAGAATGTTAGCACTTACCCTGGATTTTAAATGTAGTTTTAAAGACATGGGGCCTCATTACGAGTATGGAGGCAGCCATGCCCTTAATAAGGGCGTGGCTGCCTCCATACAGGGCTCCAGTACCGGGTTCCTTCAATGAGGAATTACTGGGTCATTCTGACATAGGAGGACCCGGTAATTCCTCCTTGAAGGAAGCCATCCCCATTCCCATTTGAGCCCCCATAGGGCTCAATGGGAATGGGGAGGGAGCTAATAACTGTGCCGTCAATAGCTCCCTGTTCCCCTCGCGGGACCCGCTAAGGACGCCTGGTTTTACCAGGCATCCTTACCGGGTCCTGCAAAGGGAACCTCGTAATAGGCGCTCCCGTAATGAAGGGTGCCGGTCCCGTACTGGCACCCTTCATTACGGGAGCACCAGGGTCAGAATGAGGACCATGCTCTTCAACTGTGAATGCATATTTACACTGGAACTATTTTTGGCGACAAGGTATTTTTTGATCCAGAGACGTACACACTTGTTAAGTGCTTCTAAACTGTACTCAGATTTTGAGGTAGCTTCTAGATGTGTTTTGGAATTGTTCCCAAACCCCGGCCCCCAAAACAATCATTAACTGTGATCTATGCATTTGCATTTCAATAATACTATGACATAGACGGTTTGAAATACTGCGGCTTTGGATGTTTTGGCACTAAGGATGCTGTATGACTAATTTTGTTTTAATTTCTGCTAGACAGTGGACCAACAATATAAAGCAGGAGTAGGTTGTCTCTATTATGGCAATGCATTGTTTGTGTAAAGGCAGTGGGTATTTTAACTGCTACTTTGTTTGATTCACTTTTTCTTGCCACTCCCCCCCCATTTCGGTATATATCTTGTGTGCCTATCCTTAGATAGTGTATACACATAGCGGTGTGCGGATTCTTAATTGACATTAACTGTTTAGATAATTCATGAGGTGTTTAAGTGTGTGTATTATGTTTTAATAAAACATGTATGCAATGAGCAGAGCAGAAGTATATATGTGTACCATAATAAATTAGCATACCGGTGTGGTGTATTTGCTACGAACGGTGTGTACCTTTGTGTTAACCTACAGTCGCTTCCTGGATTTAAGCCTTGCTTATTTGCCACATTAACATTTTAAGAGAGGCTTGGGCTTTCTTTTTGGCAGATTAGTGATTGTATAGCACACAACCGATGCTTGTACAAAAATCACTATAACAGACATAAAAAAAAACTACAATCTCATACAATTTAAGATAATTCACCAAACCTCTGCAAAATCCACAAACAGGCATCCAAAAAACAGGTTGCGGGCTTGCATTGCTCACTCCTGCTCTAACATCCCGGCAGAACCTACAAAGAGAAAGTGATCTGGTCCTTTTTGAAATACCAAGGACACATCAAATCATGGCAGGGTGTTTAATGAGTGATTGGCCCGCTGAGCAGAACGCCAACCACCTAAATCTGTGGGTTGGGTTTGGCTGCTGTTAATGCCTACCTTGAAGGATTCCACTGGAACTCTGTATCCATAGTGTTGGATTTTCTTAGAGCCTCAAGTGAGATTGAGCAGAGGTTTGCTAAGCCTTTAAATCCATGTACCATTGGATACTATTGTTAGCAGAGGTGCATAGAGATAAATGATTTAAAGATAAACTTTGAAAAAACAAAGTTGATGCACTTTGCTTACAGAGAAATGACAACCCCCAAAGTCTTGATCAAAGGGAATTGCATAGAAAAAGTAAGTACATTTAGGTATCTGGGAGTTCAGATTATGGCGAACGGCAACTTCTTCGGTCATTATCGCTGATAAACATAGAAAAGCAATGGTACTAACAGCAATGATAGACAAATGTACCAGAGAATTCTCAAGGTATAGCCTAAAGGGTGTTTTGCTGTTATATAAATGTGCTTCTGTGTTACTATGCTGTATGGACTAGAGGCCCTTTGTATGCAAGACCTCATGTGGTTGAAGGTCATAGAGGGAACGTTTTGGAGGCATATTCTGAGCCTGGGGCCATGTACTCCAATTATACTGAAAAGACATGAATTGGGGCTTACCACATTAACTGCACAAGTCCTGAAAAGGAGGTGTCTTCTATACATAAAATCTAGCACTGGCCCTATGTGTCAGTTGCTGAAATTGTTAGGAGAAGACACGAGGACGGGTGGTAAATACAAGCAAATGATAAACACAACATTTGAGGATATCGCATAGAGACTTGATTTGGAATCTGATTATTACACATTACAAACAAAATGTGTGACAAAATTGGAAAGATGGGATTGGGCACAAAATGATATACACTTGGAAAAGTTGAAAATTCATTCTGAAATTTAAAATATAATTCATACCTATAAGGCCCCCGAAGATTACCTGATGTTGTGTTCTTCATTAGCATTGCACAGGTTTATCCTATTGTTAATATTAAACAAGCTCCCGTTGTTGTCAAACACAGGAGTTATATATGCAATCTATAAAGAGAACAGGATATATTGCATGTGAGGTATTAGAGGAAGAGATGAAACAGCCCACCATGTACTTACAGAATGTTGAGAACATGTCACACTTTGCATGACTTTGTTCAGGCCTTTCGTGAGGAATTATGAAGGTATCATGGAGGATGCATCCTGGGACTACTGCTTGAATACAGGTAACACATTGTTGCAGATAGCACTTTATCATGTGTGGTTAAAGTTTAAGGTGGGCTCTTTTTAATTTGGATACAGCAACTGGAAGCACTTATTTAATATTTGTATTAATGTGTGGCTTTTTATTGTGTTTCATTTATATTTGATCTATTTGATATGTTTTATATGCTTTTTTAATTGAACAATTTTGTAAAATCTTAACACCATCATTGACATGGCAATGTATTCATGTAATAATAATATGTAATATGCAATTTAGTAAAAACTGTAAACAAGTAATATATGAAAAGTTCATAAGAACTAAAACACATTAAAATGCAATTTCAAAATATAATTTTTTTAAAGTAGTTCTCACAGAACTTGCAATTGTCAAAGTATCCATTTCAGTGTGTGTGGTCATTTGATGTTTCATATTTCATCATGAGAATCATTTTTGTTTCAAGGAATTGCATGTGAGGATTTTTACTGTAATTTGTTATTTCAGATGCTTACAATATACTTTGAAAATAATATGGATTCCAGAATAGTATTGTTAATGAGGATTTGTGGTTTTGTGTAACAACAGTGTTATCTAGCTATATCTTATTCAAATATCGCTTGACATGTCACATTGTTCAACACATAATTGCAGTATATTCACACTAACCTCAGCGCTATAGTTGATTGTTTTATGATGTCATATCAAATACAAGTTTAAATCTTGTTTTCTTCAAAACTATTTCAAACAGCTAAGTGCAATGTCCTGCATTTAATTAATATCATCCAGCAGATGGTATGATAGGTTTGTTTGTATTGATTATCAAACAGGACTGACATCTAGGATTATCAGACTTCATGACATCAAAGTAGCTAAAAAAAAGTTCCAAGGAATGATAGAAAAATGTCAGAATGTGAAGTGAGAGGAACAGTTACTAGAGGTAAAATGAGTTACCACTGCATGCCTCTCCATTTGGTCAATCCTCTTTTGGAATATTGACTGCAGAGTTAAAGACATGTGTAAAGGATTGGCAGCTGTCAAAACATGGACTACCAAACCACATGTTTCAATGACCGAAACATCAATTCCTATCATAAAATACTCTTCAAAGCAGAACAGGTTTTAATTGGCCGGATAGATAAATCCTAATGTCAATAAATATGGGACAAAGGGCACACGTTTACAACAAAAGACAACTTATGGAATGCACAGAGGAAAGGAACATTAAAGAAGAATGTTAATAAAATGATTATAGATGTAAAAGGCACAACATGCATATCTTCTACATGGAATTGGAAGTGACTCCATTCAATAATCTTCCAAAGAGAGTAATGCATATAGTAATTAGCACAGCATTGAAAAGCGGACTATGGTTTACACATTATATAAATAGAATATAGTATGTAAGGGCAAATCTTGAGAAGATGACCTAATTAACAACAGTGTACCCCGTGCAAATGGTATTATAGAAGGGGGCAAATGTGTGCTATGTTTGCAGAGGGAATGGGAGATTTTGCTGCAGCATTTTTCATCAAAGTAGATTTAATTTAGTTTTTCCCCAACATATTTTGCCAAAATTATATGTGGTAGGTAGGTTTGGGTTAATAATTAATGTAGGGGTTCATGGGTGGGGATGCAGCCCCCACATACATTTTCAGCAAAATCACCTATTCAAAAACAAAAACTCAATGAAATCTACTTCGGCAAAAAAACTCGACAAAATCACATAGTACCGTTTGCAGCTACATAATCATGAGACAGTGTTCACTCACTTATGTGGTGTCTTGCCTTGAGCAAATGAAGGAATTTGCCTGCCATGAGCATGGATTATATTAAGAGCTCACAGGAAAGTTGTTAAATCCATGGGCATTACAGGGTATTTCAGGTCACAAGACATTAAAGGCTTGATAAAAAAAAAAAACAGGAGAATGGTGATAAAGCAAACAAGCACTGGCAATGGCAAATGTTCTGGCCTTTGTGCAGTCATGAGAAAGGAATTTCCCAGTCTGGAGTTTTGAATGTTGCAGTCCACTGAAATGAGTCTGGCTGCTTCCAGTCAGAGTAAAACCAGTGTACCTACAACTCAGATTCCAAAAGAGTTTCTATATTGGGCTGTCAAGTTTATCTGACAGCTGAATTAACGGAATGGAAGTCCATGTTTTCGGAAATAAAGATTTCTGAAAGGAAATATTAAATTATGACTCAGGGTCTTCTCAGTTGATGGTTGACAACGACTCATGGGTTTGCACACAGTGGCACTGAGAAGCAAAGACGTAGAGACATGACGGCCATATTAAGGGCCTGATCCATGGAATTCTTTCCACGATTCAAAGTGACTTTACACTGCCAACACAAATCCTGATTCATGGAACTGTGCAAAGGGTATTTTTCCAGTGCAAATTCAGGTACAAAGTCATTTTAGCAGATCACAATGACTTTGCACTGACTTTGGACTGCAAAAATACACTTTGCAGAGTTCCATGAATCAGAGTTTGTGTTGGTAGTGCAAAGACACTGTTAGCAGTGCAAAGTCACTTTGAACTGTGCACATAATTCCATGAATTCGACTCCCAATTCAGCACTTAACCAAGAACTACCTTGAAGTCATCTGTTTAGGAAGCACTATGGGGTTTATGCAAAGGGAAACTGTTTCTTGCAATATTTCTTTAAACCCTTAAGTGGTGAATACCTAGACTTGTACATACAGAGTCAGGGCTATCTAGAACAAATAACAACAATTGCACTCATGTCTTGCCTGATTAGTGCTCTTTATCTCAAAGAGTGTCTGTGTGAACATGTTCAACATTTCTTACATCATTTTATCTTATAATTTGAACTTTATTTTAATATTAAGATATTTAAAAACAACCACAGATTTCAAACGATTATATATATATATATATATATATTCAGTAAAAAAAACTTTGTTAAAGGGACGTTATGGTTAAGTTGCGCTACTAAAAACCTATGAAATTCAGTGAAAAAACTTTGTTAAAGGGACGTTATGGTTCAAAGTAAAACCGAAAAACCCCTGAAATTCGGCAGTTATGGTAAGATAAGCAACCATAACTTGCGCCGCCACCGTGCACTGCTAACACTAACACCCAGGACATCAAAGATGACATCACAAATGTCATTGATGACATCACTGATGACATCACGTGGCTGGCTCTCCCTTTTTTTCTTTTCCTGAGATTTCTAGGCCACATGATTTTCTTCAGTATCAGTCAGGAACTAAAAATTGTAAAATTACTATATTCGTAGACTTATCTTTCAAGTATGTTCTTAGAATAATTCCCTTATGGTCCAGTCATATCATATGAAACATATACATAGGAGAAGTCACAACCTTGAAAGACAGCAATCCTTTTTGTGCATTAAAATTATCAGTAGATTTATCAGCACTTTCTGATACTTTTGATGTTTTTTTATTACTGTACTTTCCCTGTATATGCTCATATTTTTATATGTTGTACTCACACTATTTTCCTTAGGGTTCAGACACATCATGTGATATATATAGATAGGGTAAGTAACAGCTTTGAAACAGAGCAATCATTTCTCTCCATAAAGGTAATCAGTTAGGTTATGAACACTTTCTGCTACTATTGCTGTTTCTTTTTTGTACTTCAATTCCCTTGTATATATTCATATTTGTATGTGGTGTTGTCTCTTTGTGATTTGTGTATAATAATGCAATTATGTGGTAAGTGGGTTTTACTACCTACTTATCACAAGTTTCACTGTACGCAAAACTCTAATATGAAAACAGTTATCATTTCAAAATTGAACATGGCAAGCTTATGAAGATTGCGCCTTTATCATGTATGCTGCACACAATGCCTATGTTTCTACATGAGTACCTTAGTATACTGGATTGAAGTTAATAATAGAATGCTATTCATATCAATGCATAGCTTAATGCACTGATTAGCAATTGATATTTATTATAATAATCTTTGACACTTTTTTATTAACATTACACTAAGAATCCCTTGTACAGACTTTTCATGAAAGGTAAATGCACATGTGATGTCATCAGTGATGTCATCAATGACATTTGTGATGTCATCTTTGATGTCCTGGGTGTTAGTAATAGCAGTGCACGGTAGCGGCGCGAGTTATGGTTGCTTATCTTACCATAACTGCCAAATTTCAGGGGTTTTTCGGTTTTACTTTGAACCATAACGTCCCTTTAACAACATTTTTTCACTGAATTTCATAGGTTTTTAGTAGCGCAACTTAACCATAACGTCCCTGTAACAAAGTTTTTTTTTACTGAATTTCATAGGTTTTTAGTAGCACAACTTAACCATAACGTCCCTTTAACAAGGTATTTTCACTGAATTTCATAGGTTTTTAGTAGCACAACTTAACCATAATATCCCTGACTTCATATACATGTAACATAGAACATACTAACCCCCTCGTAGTGATTTTCATGTCCGCTGACTACCACCATGTCCGCGGACATATAGAAAATCTGAGCGTGGTGAATGTTAATTTAAATAGTGTGCCCCATTTCCCCTTTGAAGTTGGCTCTGAAAAGAGACTTTTTTTTTTTTTACAGATGCTTGACAGACACCTGTTATTTTGTATTTTTTTTCTTGTTTTTTTTCTTACTTTACTCCTAAAATCTTCACATAACCTTCTCCAAAGCAACCCTTACATTCCAAAATAGAAAGGCATTTCCTGTAAAAGATAAAGAAATACCATCTTCTTTAAAATTAACAGCATTACTGGCATCAATATTCTCATTGTTACAGAACAACATACCAGCTCTAAGCATGAAGGCACACATGCCTCGGTTGATGACACACCTAGCAATGTTCTGCTGAGGACAAAAAACTGAACTATTGTCCCATATTGCCCTAGGTAGTAATCCAGAAATAATTACTTTCGCATTTGGAAGGATCTTCACTACGGCTTGAACCAAGCGTTCCAAATCAGCCAACAAAGTAGGGGCACTGACGTTGCCCAAATGGAAAGCACCATAGTGCAAAACTACCACATGCGGACTGTTCATCGTGGCCATATCCTCACAAACTTGTACAATTCCCTGTATATTGCAATCAGGCACAGTGCTGCACACCACCTCCACTCCTTTGACATCAAAGTTCTTTGCAACGTGCCTGCATTCAGCGTACTGCTGTAAACCATGCACAAACATATCTCCGAGCACCAACACCCTGACTTTCTCCACTTCTGCCATCTTCACCACACACAGTCTCTTTCAACACAAATCCACAACCTCGACATCTGATTGGCTGATCTGTACAGTCTTCTTTCCATGTTGGATTTCCTGGAAAAACCCGGATGTAGCACGCCCTGTCCACGAACAGCCGCGGTGTCCGCGGACGGCGTCCACTTTACTCTCTGTGCCATTCCCTCATTGCATACAGCTAAGCAATCACACAATACGAATAACGTCCTCAGAACACCCCCATTTTGTGAATTTTCTAACATTTCAGGACAATTATTTCATTATTCAACATATTAACATTACAAATATTATACTTTCATCTTGTACTCTGCACACAATGCTATCTTTCTCCATTAGTAGTTCAGTATACTAGATAGAATCCCATAATGCAATGCTATTTATATCAATGCATCGTTCAAAGCACTAATAACGGTATGATATTTATTGCAATATCCTTGACACTTTTTTCAGAACATTATAATAAAAATCCCTAGTACACAAATTCCATGAAAAGTACACACACATGTGATGTCATCAGTGATTTCATCAATACCATTTGCGATGTCATCTTTGATGTCCTGGGTGTTAGTCTTAGCAGTGAATGGTGGTGGCGCGAGTTATTTTTCATAGCTTACCATAACTTGCTATTTTCAGGGGTCTTTCAGCTGTACTTAGAACCATAACGTCCTTTAAACAAACTTTTTTTAATATCACGCAAACAATATACAAACATGGCGTGCAAAAACCAACTTCTACAGATGGCTTTACACAGAATGTTGCAAAGTAAGAATTTATGCTCGTTCACAGTGAAGGTCAGCGGCTTCAAGGCTCACGAAGTGGACTATAAGGTTGTATTGTGTTTTGACCTTGACAGATGAAGATTGTGATGAAAGACTTCTCTTGATCTAGTGTTGCTAAAACGTAAGAGAAGATAAGTATGACATTTCTGAAACGAAACCACTTTTATATATTATATCACTATGCGAAAGATCATTGGCACACGTGGAGTTATACTTTGGGACTGCACCACTCGTAGACAATGGAAATTGCAATTGTACTGTAAGTAACCCTTTAGATTATTTTATACAAAATATAATTACAATAGCGTAGCATTAAAGACAGCTCAAGTTGAACTTGTTAGTTGAAAGTGGCATAATGTTTTCTACCGCGCACTATCACCGCCGAATTGATCCCCTGTTGTTTAGAGGGCTCTGAAAAAGGCAGACGACACAGGGTGGGTTAATATAAATAATTTAACCGGTCTATAGGCGGTCAAGAGCTCTACTCGCTGTGCCACTTCACTGTATCCTGTCTAGTGGCACAATGAGTACAACGCTTGCTTTGACATTCGTGCACAGCTTGCTAATGCAAGTTCGAATCCCGGCAAGGCCAAACTCAGCCTTTCATCCTTCCGTGGTCGATAAATGAGCACCACACACCGTGGTTAATAATAAGCACCGCTTAGATACCTCACGGTTCTTAGCGCTATATGAATGGGAAAATATTATTATTTTATTACTAACATACTCCGTTGCACTATCTTCGATAGTAAATAATTTCACGCCCTAATAAATAAAATGATTTTTAATGAAGATCGGCTGGTGAGACTAATTTATGTTTTTTAAAACAGGTATGTGGCCCCATTTTGCCGATGTCACGATTTACAGACTCCAGCGGATGGGGTCTTCAACTGCCAGGTGCAGGTCCAAATATGCAACTTCATGACCCTCACCATTTTATGGGACAATCGCCAAGGACCAATATTCCCTTACACAGTACTAGCGGCTACAAACAACATACCAACCAATAGGGTGGTCTAATGGCTCGTTGTTGGAGCAACCTTCCGATTATCAGAGCGACCATTTACTGCTTTTATCATAAACCAACAGCCTATCTACCGCAAAGGAACAATGCGTGGCTCCAAATAAACTTTTGCTGATCGACAGCAGAGACAATAGCAAATCGCTAAATATTCACTAAACATTTCATGTGAAATAAATGTACTTTACCAAATGTACAATCCTGCTGTTTACTTTTAAACCACAGTTTCATATTCCGAATTGTGGCGCACTGAGTTGTAAGCTGATCTAACACCCTCTGTACCGCAAAGGAACATCGCGTGCCTCAACATGAACTTTTGCGGATCGACAACAAAGACAAATGCAAATTGCAGAATATTCTCTAAACATTTGATGTCAAATAAATGTACTTTACAAAATTTACAATCTTGCTGTTTGCTTTTAAATCACTGTTTCATATTCCGAATTGTGGCGCGCTGTGTTGTGACATAATATGTGTTGTCTTCCGGGTCCTGTGTAAAGTCACTTAGGACTGGAGAGGACTGGGCGCATTTGATGACGCACCCTGTAACGTCACGGAGAGAGGCGGGGAATATGAATGCTTTGATAATATCAGGCTTAGGGGCGGGAGATCTGATTTAGTGTCGCAAAAGCAAGTCAGCCAGGTCAATAGCGCCAGTCATAGGATTATCACATAATGTCAGCGCACACCAGCCAGATTTATCGTTTCTTTAGTGGACAAAAAGTCGGTTGATGCCCATAGGAAATTGTACTATTAGCGGACAAAAGGAGTGGTCTTAAAACACTTTCACCCTGACAACGAACAATACAAACAACGTTCTCAGAACACCCCCATTTTGTGTAATTGCAACCATTTCGGGACACCGCGAGTGTTCTTAGAACACATTCAACTAGACAGATTACAATACGGACAGCGTCCTGAGGACACCCCCAGTTTGTGTATTTACGAACAATTAAGTACACCGCGAATGTTCATGGCTCATTTTTACTTTCCTTGCGAACAAAAATGACACATACTCCGTCCTCTAAACACCCCACCATTTAGTTTATTTACAAAATGTCAGAACAGCCGTGTTCTCCGCGGAAAAATCAAACGCAACAAAAACGTCTAGCACATAAAAAACAAAAACATTGAACCTATCTCATACTCCCCCACCCTCCCCAAACACTTTTACACACCACACAGGGCACTAAATACAATTTTTTATCCACGTTTCACCGTGCTGTACCCGGTCGACGGCGAATACAAGATGGCGGGCGCCACAGAAAATCTGACGCGCTCCACGCCCCTCGCCGTCCAATCAGCGAACACATCACATGTCCGCGGACATGACGCAAGGCCATGGGCCAATCGGGGTGCTGTCCGCGGAGCGAACAGGGAAGTCCGTCCGCGAAGCGAACACAGATATCACTAATTTTTTTGCCTTACATTTTGGTCATTTTTAAAAAAACTACTGGACGGATTTACACCAAATTTGCAAAAGCACGCTTTCGGGACCAGGCCGCCGCTACTGCCACAAATTTGGTGTAAATCCGTCCAGCGGTTCGGGCTGTAGCCATGCGCAAAGTTTTTTCCCATTCAGTCTATGGGGAAAAAAAAGTTTTGGGACCCTCCTCTAACTTCCCCCCCCTGGACGAATCCTCACCAAACTTTGCAAAAAAATTCAGAGTGGACCATATACTTTTTTTTGCAAAGTTTGGTGAGGATTCGTCCAGGGGGAGCGAAGTTATAAGCCGCCCAAAAAGTGCTCTTCCTATGGAAACACCAACTTAACCATAACTACATGGCCGCTACCGCGGCCATGTAATACAAAACACATACTGAATGCATATTAATTCAGAACACTTCAATGGGTTAATCCATATCAAATATGATGCCTCTCATTCTGACTAATTCCATCTGTATAACATGTGCTTGTGTATAATTAAAACATGTGCGCATGCACTTCATCCTAGTAAAACCTGGGAGTGGCCCACTGCGAGGAGGCGCACTACCATGGGGTTCCATACAACTGTCAATGCCAGTTCACCAACTGGACTCTGATCTACAAATGTGTGCTGATGTACCCTGGAAAATGATAGCTGTATTTAATTGTTGTACCCTGAAAGGTATAGGAAACAACCACTGAAAATAACCAGGATGGGTGCCTGCAAGTCTTGGACCATCTAACAGCACTTAGAAACAATGCATCTGCCATAGACCCATCACACAGAAGCGTCAACATAATTATGGAGAACTTAAATGAGTGGAACCTCTGATGACAAGGTCACTTTGGCAAATGATAAGCAAAGGTGGACAGCAGCTATGGCTTCCCCAGTGGGGTTATTAACAGTGTGGACCAACAAATGATGGAGGACTGTGATTTGACTCCTGCTCACAATGCTCAACATCAAGAAAGGGTGTCTTGGGTCGCAATAGTTCGAGGTGGTTAATGTTCAAAATGGAAAGCTTACTTCCAGGTATGTTCTCTGTCACCTTGACATGATTTCTGATCACTTTGGCCCAAGGAGAGGAAGCTCAGGAAAGGGTGAGGGCCACGTCCACTGAAAGGGGGCTTGTCCTGGGCAGTAAGGAAAATGGAGTTGGTGGGAAGGAACTTTCATGCTCAAGCTAGCTCCATTTACAAGCCTTGTGGCAAGCTTATCTATCGGAAAACAATCCTTGATTCAGGTGCAGGCCTGGGAGGAGCAGGAATGGGCTATACAAGAGAAAACGTCCAGGAACTTTTGGTTTCTTGCCATTTGGTGCATGAAATAAAATTCCCCAAATATTATGAACATCATCCCAGGTGTTAGCAATAGCGCTCAATCTCTTGCATTTTATAACCTCCAGGTAGGGCAAAGAAGAGCCATGGGTGGTGTGCTTTCAGAAGTTACCACTGGCCCTACGATTCTGTTGACATGTCATTACTCACTTTTTCTTTCTTGCTTTCTTTCAATTTATGTGTTTTCTTATTTTTTCTTTCTTTCCTTCTTTCTTTCTTCATTCTTTCTTTCTCTCCTTTTTTCATTTACTCTAACGTCATGCTATCTTTTTGTGAAATCATTGGTACAATCCACACCATTATGAAACAAAACATGAAGCTGCTACAGGGTGAATTTAACAACAGTTATATTGCAAAAATTGTGTTGCACTAACGGGGATCATTAAGTGGGGTGCCCTTTTTATGCAGAAATGCCTGTGTTGGCCTATTCATAGTTGCTCACTGCCAGAAATCGAATTTCCGGAATACCTCTGGTAATATTACAGAAATACCACTTCCACCAGCATTCTGCTTGTTTGTTTGTTTATTGAATTTCTAGAGCGCCTTCGCCAAGGTGCTTTACAAAATTAATGAATTGGTACAAAACAGAACTATCAACGGCAAACCTAAAAGAGAGCATGTCACAAATGACAGAAGGGACCTACACTGGCTTGCGAACGAGGAACGCATCACATTTAAAACCATCACCCTGGTACATCGATGTTTATTCGGTAAAGCGCCAATATAACTAAAAAAACAGTTCAAGTGGCATGAATCATGTTGCAACCTAAGATCAAACAACACTGGCCTTCTCCAAGTCGTACCAGCTAAAAAAGCCATGGGATTAGGCAAGGCTTTCACAACCAAAGCTGTCCTAAAATGGAACAAACTTCCTCCCACACTGAGATTAGAAACCAATTACTTATGCTTCAGAAAACAACTAAAGACACTTCTGTTCAAATAAGATCTCATCACCTAGATACTCAAGTAATCCCTAGGCTTTATTATTAATATGTTATGTGCCTTGTTGCTCTGCCATTGTCCTGTTTCTCTGAACTCTCACGTCCGTCTATTTGTAATGCGCTCTGATGCCTGCGAGCTGCATCGCTATACAAACATATAAATAAATAAATAAATAAAAGTTGAAATGATGACAATTTAACAGAAAGAAAGAACCAGAGGGAGAAAAGACATAAGGGAAAAGAGCAAGAAAGAAATGACAAATCATAATACGATCAAGGTGAGGGTTCATACCACACAATATGAAAAGAAGTTGTAGGACAAGGGAGGCACCCCCAACAAAGATGGCAGAAGAGGGCGGAAGCAACATTAAAATATAGCCATAGCCAGAAAAGAAAAAAACCTGGCAGACAAAACGCAGAGAGCATGGAATACTCTGCTACAGGGGAAAGACCCTGCCGACAAGTAACAGCCGGAGCAAATAGTCCAAGAGACGCTGCCACTGACTCCAATAAAAACACACTCTCCAGCAGCAACTGCACAAGGAAGCCCATCAACACAGTCACATGGATAATCCAGCAGTTCTGCTGCGACCATCATCAAATAAAGAAAAGTGCAGCGAAACTGCACCGGGCTCAGACTGAAGAAGCGTGGATAACGTCGAGAAGTGGTTAACACCACTACCCTACATGTTTTAATGCAGAAAAGAGACGATACTGACCCTTTTAAGAATTACATTGTAAGATCAGAGATGCCCACCTTTTGACTACCTTATTATGTCCCATTGTAAATACTTGTGTGTATTAAAGCGAAGCGCCTGTGCTTCCCTTTGTACGGTAAACATGTGAAAAGTTGTTTTGAAGTGACGTCTACCTCCAGCTCTCATGTGAACTTACAATGAAACTTACAAATAAGCATATTTTCAAAAGAGGCAGACTTGAGCAGGCAATACTTGACTCATATCGCCCAACTCTGAAATGGGCAGTCAGTAATTGCAGATTTAATGTTATTGCCCATCTCGTAACGTCCCCATGACACTTCATTTCTGTCTTCTGCTGGAAGCAAAGTGGATTAGCAAGAAAAGAGATTTCCCAGCTCAGGAAAATGCAGAGGGACTTAATGAAGCGTGTCCAGCAGTATCACTCATTAGCACATTTATAGTCATTCTGAATGACAGCGCATGATATACATCCAGGGGACAGCAAGTTAATTGCCTATTCAGACATTGCAGCCATGCCAGCTTCACTTTTCTTTTACTGATGTCCTTCAGAGAGACGCAATTTGACTTGCACGTCTACGTTGAACAACTATAAATGCATCCTGCTGATAGACTTGGAAAACTATTCACATTAGTAGATGGGCATTTGCACCTTGAGGATGTCTGGATGCTAAGTGGAAAAAGTTGAATGCACTTCATGTACTTAAATGGCATCCTTACTGCAAAGAAAACAGTGTATCAGAAGCTTAGGATTTGGCTTGCTTGTGTACACGTTCCCCTGTAGAAAGTGTGACCCTGAACATGCTGTATATGACGTTTTTATGATGTGTTACCAATACTGAGAAAACACATACAATATGAGAGCTGGAGAACGAAATATCTCAAAACGTAAACGATGTCTTGGTACAAGGAAAGTAATCAACATGATCTTTATTAATGACACAGAATCTATTAGCACATATTTTTACAGTTCAAATATGCAACACTTTGGAAAGTGTAAACACTTAGGAACAATAAATAAATAAATACATAAATAAAATAAATACTATCAATAACAAACACTATTAAGGGCAAATACTCATCATAATATCTGATGTAATGGGTTTAAAAGGAATGTATAAAGTGTACATATTACACAAAACACTGATTGATTATATAATGTGGTTGATATAGTCTATTAATCATTACATTCTATTTTTCAGAGAAAATATTCTGGGATAGTTTGGAAAGTTTATCCTGCTATAATAAGCCGGCCAGGTTTGTCCTGTTGATACGTAGCCTGCCAACACGTGCATCAAACGGTGGCCTTTGTCAAGGCAATGGCTTAGCCATAGTATTCTTCTGGGTAATCAATTAGTTGCAACATGTCATGGTGCAGTGGTGATCCACTGTATTCAATGAGAAAGTCTGCAGAACGAGAGCTAATTAGAATTGTGTTTTTATATATTACATTTGCATAGATTAATGCTATTAGCTATGCTCCACATAGATGTTGGGCTCTTACCATATATGGGCTAAAAATACTCAGGTATTGTACCAGTGGATATCGATTACAATGTTTATAAATCCAAAGTACAGGAACTGAAAGGAAGGGAACAATAGAATAATTCCCATTATGGATTGTTCTTTTGGCATGTCTTGCTAATAATATTAAGAAAGAAAAAACGTATATACAAAGGATCTGTAAAAAGGATGTATGGGCAGTAGATATTGAATTAATCACTGATGGCAGTCAGCGGTGTATCAGCCTTTTGGTTATGATATAGTTAACAGGGGAAATTCCTTTAAATTATATATGTATTCAGTGAAAAATCTTTCTTAAAGGGACATTATGGTTAAATTGCACTAATAAAAACCTATTTAATTCAGGGAAAACACTTTGTTAACGGGACCTTATGGTTACAAGTAAAGTCGAAAACATAAGAAACTTGCCAGTTGTATTAGCTAAGCAGCAACTAGCGCCACCACCAGGCGCTGCTAAGACTAACGCCCAGGACATCAAAGATGAAATGAAAAATGGCATTATTGGACAGATTTTCGAAAGCATGCTTTCAGGTCCTTGCTGATGCTCCTTGTGCAAGTTTGCTGCAATCCCGTCCAGCACTTCGGGTTGTAGCCACGATCAGAACTTCTTTTCCAATTCCAACCTAGGGATTCAGCCATGCCACATGCCACAACAAGCAAATCAGAGTAGACATTTGTCTTTGCCAAAGGCCAGGCCCAATGCCTAGGCACCAAAGTTATATCACTATTTGTTGTACTTACATTTTGACACTTTGGAAAAGCATGTTTTTAGATACCTGCTAATGATCCTTGTGCAGGTGTGCTGCAATGACGTACATGTTTTATTTTTTGGAAAGTGTCAACATGTGGGTACAAAAAATAATGATTAACTTAGCCCGCACTTGACAAAATCCAGTCAAACTTTGCACCAACATTCAAGGTTGGGTCTAAAATCTTTTTGCAAACTTGTAAGTAGATTCGTCAAATGGCACCAAATTTATAAGCCATTCAAACATTTTGGGACACCCCTCTAATTTTGTGCCCTCTAGGTGAAATTGCACCAAGCTTTGCAAAAGCATTTGACGTTGGGTCTAAAATGATAATTGCATGCTCTTCACTGACCCTATAATGCAGAAATATGCATTAATGTCCTCGTACTTTTGTCAAGTTCGTGAACATCTCAGTAATGTCCCAGAACATCTCAGATGTTCGCGGACTTCGGAGGAGAATGGTCACCCTATATTGGGGGTTTTCTGGACATATTCCGTCCCATCCACGTCAGCACTCACCTCCCCAGAGATTGTTTCATTAGTTTGTAATGTTGTATTTTTTAATATGTTTAACCGTGATGTCCGTGGACTATCTGCACAGTTTGCGAATCCAACTTGGTGTCCATTTCAAAAGTTTTGATACACCTCAAATTTTTTATTGACCAATCAGCGGGCACGTACAATGTCTGTGAAGGTTACACAACTCTCTGATTGGTCCAAAGGTATCAGTGGCCACTGAATCAGGAAGTAAGTCTGAGGATCAGATGCAGATATCACCAATTTATTTGACCTGGTTTTTAGCCATTTTAAAAAACACTAGACGGATTCACAACAAATTTGCAAAAGCACGCTTTGGGGACCAGGTTGACGTTCCTTGTGCAAATTTGGTCCAGTGATTTAGGCTATATGTTTATGTTGATTTCAAAGGTTTTTGCACTCCCCCTATGCACCAAACTTTGCAGAATCATTCGGAGTTGGCTATATACTTCTTCTGCAAAGATTGGTGAGGAATTGTCATGCAGCACCAAAGTTATAAGCTGTTCAAAACTACTCTTTCTTTGTGTTTAACAACTTAACCATAACTACAGAGCCGCTACCCCATGCCCTGTAATCTGAAAATGATGCATTACAGTAGTGAGTCAATTACACTCTACTCTGTTAGGCTAGAAATATATCAAGATTGGTACAGTTGTGAAAGAGTTACTGAAATGTATCTAGAAGGACCAATTCTTGAATGCAAAGTAATAACTTACCTAAGATATGGGGAAAAGTGCACCCACGCTTTGATCAACACCTATATTTGGCGTTTCTCATGGTGAGCTGCCATTTTGGACTTTTATATAGCATCCCATATGAAGTTACTTACTGACGTCATTATTTTGTGTACAATGTCACAGGCTGTATGTATCCCATTGCATAAACAAAGTTACCCGTGTTGTGAACACACATAGTTAAGGTACGACGGACTCAAAGTACTAAATAATAATTGAGTGTCTTTTAAAAATTATATAACTGGATCCCTGGTGATAACTTATTAATGTGTGTGTTGCTCTGTTAATGTGTATTTTAAGATAGGGTCCGATAGGGTTCAATGTCATATATTTAAGCAGTTTACCAATTTCGTTTGTTCAGCAATTCATTATTTACATATTACATTTAGATAACCGATGAGTGCATGCACTTAATATAGTTTGTTGCATATTTGAACTGTAAAACCATATGCTAAAAGATCATGTTTGATTAATTTCTTTATACAAATAGATGATTTACTTGTTAAGATATTTAGCACTCAAGCTCTTATATTTTATATGTTTTCTCACTAAAACATATGGCAGGATGTCGAGTAGCTAAGAGCAGCTCGTTATCTCTAATAGATTCTATACTCAATCATATACAATAGTTCTTGGCGCTAGTCAATATAGGTTCTGCCTAATTGTATTAAAATTGTTACCAATACTGGTCATCTTTCACTGACTGTCAGGCTAACTGGTATTTCTGGCAACATTTAAGGAATGGATAAACATGTCTTAATGCATTACGGAACAAAGGGTGGTTGCCACGTTCTCAGAGATTCCATGAGAAGGCATTCTAAAGGTAGCTCCCTGAACAGGGAATCGACTACCAGCCTGTGTAGTTCTGACAAGTCAAGTATTTGCTAAATGCAGTAGAAGTCTGGGAGAGTTGTTCATGACCAAATGAATAAATAATGTTGGAAGCCTTTATTGATCAGATGTAACCTTGAATTAGATTATTTGTCTTAAAGGTCACCAGTGTACGCACTAGAGAACTATTGTCGTGTGGTGCTCCCATACATAGTGAAGAGTCTGCTCACCGCATTTTGGGATTTTGGAAGCCACGTTAAGGCATAAGGCAGAAAGCCATGCTAGAGGCAGCCATCAGAATGCACTTTTATTGCAGATTTTTTCATCAGGGAGTGTCTCACCTTTGAATTTTAAAAGATTTTCAATTCAGTGCAAAAGGAAAATGTGGGTGGTGATGCCCTTAGACCCTACAGCCACCTTCCAAAAACAATTACCCCCACCTTTTTTGTAATTGTATACTGTAGCTGAAATATTTTGTGATCAATATTCTGCACTGAAAAATATGTGAGGTGAATATTCTGCAAGTAAATGACTGGGTACCATGCACAATACCTGGACTGCACTGCACTGGTACCTGGCTTCACACTTCACCACAAAGACCCAAGACATCCTTTCCACCACCTCTTCCACACCACAGCATACACCAAGACCGGAGACTCCCTTGCCCCCCCCCCTCCACTTACCCTCTCTTCTCTCTCACCCGCCACACCGGACAGGTCTGAAGGCTTCATTTAAACAGGTCGAACCCTGCCCCTCAAAACCATTAAAGACAATATTGACTTCCTCGCCCCAGCCTTGGCTGATCTCTGCAATCTCTCCTTCTCCCAACTGCACTGCAGCACTCCCTTGTGCACCCTCTGCTCATAAAACCCTCTGCCGACCCCTCCTTTCTGGCAAAGCACTGCCCTATCTCCATCACTCCCTTCCTGGGCAAACTCCTGGCGAAACTGGCTATCCCACAGGTGATCCTTCAAACTGAATCTATTGGTTACTTCCATGACCATCAGTCTGGCTTTAGAGCATCCAGAGGCAGGGAAACAGCTCTTCTGAACATCTGTGAAGAACTGCTCCCAAATGCTGACACTAACACTCTATCTATCCTCATTCTCCTTGACCTCTCCTCTGTCTTCGACACGGTTAACCACAACACCCTGATTGCATGTCTCCATGACACCCTGTGAATCTCTGGTCAGGCTCTGGCATGGTTAACCTCCTTCCTCTCCGACCGCCCAATCCAACCCAGGTGGAACTCGGAGCCTTTCACTCGACTATCACTATCTCAACCTGTGGTGTTCTCAGGGATCTAACCTATCCCCCTAGTTCTTCAATGTTTGTATGGCTGCCCTGGCATCGATGATTGCTACCTTCACCGCTAACTTCCAGTGCTATGTGGATGACACGCAACTAACTTTCAGGCTACCCTCAGCTGCCTCCTCCTCCTCGCTCATATCTGACTGTCTGACCACTATTCAGTTATGGTGTGCTGCAAACGACCTCTGCCTCAATGCCACTAAGACTGAGATTGTTCATATTACGACCCCTGCTCCTGCTTTCCCACTTTCACTCTGGCTGGCCTCCCTTGGCCCTGCACTAGCACCCACCTGCGAAGCAAGAAACCTTGGGGTCATCGTTGTTTCCATGCTCTCCTTTCCCTCTCACATTTCAGACATCTCTAAAAAGTCTAACTATCAACTACACCTCCTCATGGGTACTCTATCCTTTCTCACTTTCCGCCAGAGTCTCACTGTCTCTAGAGCACTGGTTGTCTCCAGGCTGGACTATTGCAACAGCCTCTTCCTCAGCCTCCCTTCTTCTGCCCTGCACCTGCTGCAACTCATCAAGAACAGAGCTGCAAGACTTATTCTTGACCTCAAGCCCAGGGACTGCATCTCCCCAGCACTAGAATCCCCCACTGGCTCCACATGGCTGCAAGGATCAAATTCAAGACCCTTTGCATTGTCCACAAGGCTTTCTGGGGCCTGGGATCCACCTACCTTCAACGCTGCCTACTAAATACTTTCCCTCAAGAGCCCTCCACTCATCTACCTCCAACCTTCTGTGAGTGAGCTGGTTCTCCAAGCAGAGATCTGGAAGGAGATCCTTATCCTCAGCAGGTGCCTCCCTGTGCAATAGCCTCCCTGCCACCCTATGTCTTCAGCCGGATCTCCTGAAATTCTGGAAACTCCTCCAGACATTTCTCCTCTTCTCTCTCCCTCTACGCTGCTAACCTAGTTCTCTGTCCATTCCCTCTCTCCCTCCTATTCCTTACAGCATGCTGACTGGTTGCCTGGTGTACCTCAGTCTCACTGGTCCCCGGCACCCCCACCAGTCCTCTCTTGCACTTGCCTCAGGACCCTACACCCCATTCACACTCAACACACTGAGAAATTAACCCAAGAGAGTGACTTTCTCTGCACTTACCCTAGTCTCAACCAGCCAGGTGAACTTGACCCTCCCCTCCCTGTGACCCTCTGTGCACTTGTTCGATCTATACCAACCACCTCAGAATATCGTCTCTGTTTCTCCCCTGTCTTCACCCCTAATTGTACTGTTAAAATTGCAGAATCGCTCTCAGGCCTATATGCTATATTCCATACTGTTAAATGTACTTTATGCACTTACTCTGCCTGTGCAGACTATTATCGTCTAAAATGTTCAATGGCTCTGAGCGACTGTTGTATTTTTCCCATGTTCCCACCCTCCTTGAGCACTTTGAAACACTTGCCTGTGTATAGGCGCTATATACATAAAATATACCATACCAAACAAAACAATACCACACCTGTTTACAGAAGGTAAATAATGTGAGCATCTAGGAGGAGGTTACGATTGAGAAGTACCGCCAAATCTGTTACAGTTTTTACAGGTCTGGTGCAGTAAACTAGGGCTTTAGCCCACATCTGAGTGACCTGGTTAGTGAGTTGATCAGCAGCGATTAAAATGTTAATTTCTTGATGCACTCAGCAAATACAGTTTGCTTTAATCCAATTCCAGATGGCCAAGCATCAAAAGGGACTTTTTTCTGATATCATCACTAAAGGGTATTCAATTCTTAGCCTGCAATTCATAAGTAGTCTGTTTAAGAGGTATTCGTTATGTAAGATTTAATCCATGCCAGTGCAGTGTCTCTTCTCTTGGAATCAACAAATCAGAATGCCATGGTGTGAAATGTAAAATGCTGTGGATAGGTCTAATAAGATCAAGGTTTTTGTCTTATCCAATCAACCTTCTAAGGACAACTGACATCACCAACAGAACTGTTTCTGTAACCAGTCCTAGTTTGAAGACTATTTGAAAGCAATTCAGAAAATGTCATAACTCAACCCAAATCTATTGAATATTTTACTCCATATGATAAATTTGGTCTAGGGTCAAAAATGCACCACAGGGCTTGAGTAGCGCTTGAGAAGAGCTGCAATGTGCCCCTGCAATAGTGCAATAGTACTTGGATTAGGAGGAAACTACCTGTCCTTCCCCTTATGTCTTTATTTTGACATAGGGCTTCATTACGACCCTGGCAGAACGGGTTAACGGGCTCTGCAAAACGAGGCTGACCCGTTAAACCCGTTCCACCCAGTGCTTTAAGTGGGCCAGGGCCTGCTGGGGTCGGGCCTCGCCAGTCTCCAAAAAGTGGGGCTGAGCCGGGGCCATACCGGGGCCCCCCGGTCCCACCATGCCATGGCAGGACTCATTATCCCGCCACGCCGCAGCCGCGACTGGAGATGCGCCCGCCAGTTTAACGTTAGGCAAGTAGACAGAAGTGCCAGCCAGCCACAGCGTCGCTGAGGCTGGCTGGCACTTCTGTCAGTCACTGTAACTTCCCTGATAACCCCCCATCTGAGGGGTCATCAGGGAAGTTACACTTCCTTTGTTTGCCCTCGCCAGGTCACTGACCGTCTGTGAACCTGCAGGCTCCATGATCTAATATGTAGATTAGATCACGGAGCTCGCAGGTTCCCAGAGGGTGAAAGAAGACTTGGGCTCTGTGATCTCTGCTCAGAGCAGCGATCACTGAGCCCGAGGTGCCTGTTTCCTTTGGCAAATCTTTATAAAAGATGCCTTGAACTGTGTACATTTCAAGCTATCTTTTATAAACGTAGAAATATTTCTACGTATATAACAGACGGCTTGAAACGTACACAATTCAAAGCATATTTCATAAAGCTTTGTCGACGGACAAAGCCACCTTGGGTTTTGTCCGTCCTCAACGCTTTATAAAAGATGGCTTGAATTGTGTACGCTTCAAGGCATCTTTTATGAACATAGAAATATGTTACAAATGTCTATGTTTATAAAGGTGGCTTCAAAAGTACACAAACCATAGAAAGGTAAGCACACAAGTGTGCGTAACTTAATATGGTTTGTACACTTTCAAGCCACCTTTTATAAACATAGAAATATGTAACATTGCTATGTTTATAAAAGAAGGCTTGAAAAATACACAAACCATAGTAGTACACATACAAATATATAAATGCTCACATACATTTATATATTTGTTTGCGCACCCTGCTATGATTTGTGCACTTTTAGGGCACGCCCACAGTGGATGCCACTCCCCCAAACGAGGGCCCCCCCTCAATTTCTTACCCTACTTAAAGCACTGAACGAGGTCCCCTTGCGGGACCCGGTAACGACGCCTGGTAAAACCAGGCGTCGTTACCGGGTCCCGCGAGGGGAAGAGGGAGCAAACAATGGGCCACTCGTAATCAGCCCGTTGTTTGCTCCCTCTCCCATTCCTATTCAGCCCTGGCGGCTGAAATGGGAATGGGGAAGGTCCAGGCCCCGGTTCGTGGAGGGAGGAATTACCGGGCCCACCAAACTCGGAATGGCCCGGTAATTCCCCATTCTGGAAACCCGGACCCGGACACAATTTCGCCGAGGTCGTAATGAGGCCCATAGACTAGTATTAAACATGGTGATGCAATAGTAAAAGATTTGTGCAGGTGAGAAATGAACATGCTAATTGTATGCTGCAGGTCTCCTTGGTATGGTGTTTCATCTGGGTTTGATTTTCGGCAGCCCACACGTGGCATCATCACCAATCCCACAAATCAGAAATAAGATGAGGGTTGCTTTCTACAGGGCAATGGGGCAATGACTATGATGGGTGATAGAAAGAGCATGTGACTGAAAATATACAAGCGTGCTATCACTTCTCAAACAAGGGATTACATCATTGAAACTAAATGGGCAAACCTGTGAACATCATGACCCAATTATTAATATAGACTTGCAGCATCAAAGGCAGTCATTTTTCACAGATATTTTGTAAGCATTCAATATCAAATCCCTATCTAAATATTCCTAAAATGGCCTTTCATGTCCAAGCCAAATCATAATATAATTTGAGAACAATTAAACTGCATTATGAAGGCATATTGGAAAAAGAGGCTCAACACAACCAAGTCTGCCCAGCTGTATCTGAAGAGTTCCATATTTTCAAAATAGTATCTGTGGAAATAGCTAATGTGTGTGTTACCTTTCCTTTTTTCTATCACAATTGATATTGATGAAATGCCTCCGAAACAGACCATAAACTCCCCAGGAATTCATTTGCAATGATTAAGATATCTTCTGTCCATAGAGCTTTAAGAAACACTTCTGTACGAGCGCGATACTAATACAATATCAATTCAATATAGTGACTAGACACGTCAGCAAATATATATAGCAACCCTTAAAGAATACATTTCCTCTTTACATAGTCGACACATAAAACACCTAATTCGGATACAAAATACATAACATTTCCTCTCTTAAGGGTCACTGTCTATCTTAAGGATCAATCCATATCATGTGGCCCCACTACATGGAGTCAATACCTACTTTGTATGTCTACATGCATATTTAAAAGTATCCACGGCTAATCGCAGGCTCAACTTATTTATGAAGGTGTATGTCAGCACCCACTGGCGCAGTAATAATATTATAGATGCGGATCTGGCCCAGAAGCTGGGACCCTGTTTTAACCACGATCAAATTAGAGTCCTCAATGCACCAAACAGGCGTTATACATGAGAGCATGAAGCCACATAGAATCACAAGCGTAATCCTGTTCTCTGCAGAGGGATCCGTAGAGCTGAGGGGGCAGGCTAGGGTGCCCTCTGTTCCTCCCTGCTAAACAACTGAGGCGTGGACGACGTGTGCACAGAATAATAAGTACATGTCCTCAGTAAAATAGTAGTAGAGATTGCAGAAAGGGTGCCCTCAAGCGAACATTCTGGCTTGAAGCTGATCAAACTGAGGTTATGGTAGAGGTGACTATCCACTGCCCTGCTTCACCCTGGTACTTCTTTGAAAATATTCTATTAAAAAAGTGCATCTGGCATCCATTGGCTAACACCAACTTAAAACCTCTGTCACTTCTTGCACACATCTACTTGTCCAGAGGGAGTGTGATATTAATTAACATTCCTGTGTACTTTTCACGCCTAAAGTCCATCTTCATCCCCACAACTCTGATTAGTCCTTTGCATATTCCTCGAAAAAGGTATCCAAATATTTTGCCTCTGGAAAGAAGACACTGCCTTTTTGGAGACCAACAAGTTCTTTTTGAGGCTATTGCAGACATAGCAAAACAAACTAGGTGATTGCTGACAGACCCAAAAGAAATTACCATCGCCTGACTTCCCGGTAACACTGGGGTATTACAACCCCAGTGCCCAGGAAGTCAGGCGCCGGCAATTCTGTTAGTCCCCATTCCAAAAGAGTCCAATAGGACTCTATGGGAGTGTGGACCACAGAAGCACTGGAACCGTTAACAATGATGCCTGTGCTTCTGGTATGGTCTGCTTAGTGTGGTTGATGAGCCCAGCAGTGTCAGACCTGCCGGGCGCAGCGACTCCGGCAGGCAGACCCGTAATATGCCGGTTTGGAAACAACAGTGCCGGTAAGCCTAACGGCACCGTTGTTTCCGGACCAGCATAGTCATAATGAGGCCCAATGTCCTCTTCTTGATGAATACTCTTCCGTGTATGTGCTGCAATATTTATTTTGTTTAGCAAAATTTGCCTCATAGTTCATAGACGTGAAACCTTCCCCATTTTCCGTAATGCTCTTACTCGTATCTAGATGATGAGCTGTCTGTCTTCCAACATGTAGTGTTCCCGGCGTTGGATGTCTTGTACTGACACTCGTTCCATATTTATGTTGCACCCTGGCATCAACGTGATATCTGACGTCTGCATAATGCTTTCCCAACCTTACATTTCAATAATCCAAAGGCAGTTACATCAGCATCCATAATCAATTCTCAATTAAAAAGACACCCTGAGCTATTTATAATATGGACCTGTATTTGGCATCTCCCTTTGCACACTACCAAGGTGCCAAATAGTAATCTCAACATAGTGCATAGGTTCCCATAGTACATAAAATCAGTTTATACCAACCTGATATTAGGCATGACTCCCATACTAGCTTAAGTTGTAAGGACCAATTTGTATGAGGCTAACATGTCATATTCCTTTCGATAAATTCATTTGGTCCTCGACTATCGCTCTTAGTTACAAAAAATATCAATTCTTGCTCTTTTTTAAAAAGGTGCTCTTTATCTGCCGTTAAGTCCATGCCTTTCTTGATTTTATACAACACTGTTCACTTGAAATAATCAAAAGCATGTTTAGTAGTAATTTCCCCTGGTTCTTTTTGAACTTGTACAGAATCAGTCCAGGAGAAGGCAGCCATTCTTGTGTAAAGAAACCTGCAAATCAGGGGAATGAAGTCATTCCCATTGGTGTTTATGTTAGAAGGAACATTTTGGTTAAGCAACAATCCAGAACCGGAAGAAAGGAGCAACCAGCAACTTTGTGTTAGTTTACTCTTTAGGTTTATAGTGTGAGGGATAAAGGTAGGTTTTTGACACAGGACGGTGTCTTATTCCTTGATGGACATTGTGACAGACCCTTTTAGTATTAGTTTTGAGGCAGGGAAACCCCTCTTAAAAGATAGGGATAGCAAAGACCTACTTTTCCATTTTTTAATTAAAAGTCTATAACCAAAATCAGGCCACCTTTGTGTCAATCTCCGCCTTCAACACCCTTACAGTGGGCACCATCAAGATAGGGAATGTTAAAATTCTATAAGCCACTGTGGACCTAGTTTACCATATTCTGATTTAATCCAAGAGGCATACAAATAAACAAATAGTAACCTGTGGGTGTGGAAAATGAAAATCTCTATTCTGCCTTGTCTGTCGGGCTAACCTATACGCACCAGGCCGTGAGGACTAATGTATTCAAATACTACGAAGTACCTAAGCTATCAATAAACTCATCTTCGGAAGATATGGGGTGTGTAACTGTCTTGGTTACAGAACTGAGCACCTTCTAGTCCACACAAGAGCAGAACTCAGTTTGTTCATTGCTGGACTTTTTAGGAACTAGTAAGACAGGGTAAGCCCGTGTCCTTCATGTTGGAAACCTCCTCCTTGATGGTGTCCCTCACCTGGTGAGACATAAGTGAATACCCCTCTTCAGTGGTTTACAGTCTCCTGTGACTATGTCATGGACGCACGGGTCTGTACAACTTAGAGTCAATGAAAACAGAAATTTAAACTGACCCCTTGGCCACTTTATTATCCAGCGGTAGGCCTGCAATTCCTCTATGCACTGTGCATTCTGTAGGGAATCTATGGGCCTCATTCCGACCCAGGCGGTAAGGGGTTTACGGCAGCGTAAACAGCGCCGACCCTTACCGCCTGATTCCGAGGTCCCTTAGCGCCATGGAGGATTTAACACCTGCTTTTAGCAGGTGTTAAAATCCATGGCGCTAAGGGACCTTGTCGTTAATTACGCCACCGTAATTTACGGTGGCATAATTAACGCCTTCCCCACTCCCATTATGCCCTATGGGGCAAAAATGGGTATGGGGAAGGGTAAATGGGGATTGGGGACTTACCGCCCCGCCAACCTCGGAATGGGGCGGTAAGTCCGCCAACCACCATGGCGTAAACATAGTTTACGCCATGGTGGTAAAGGTACGACCCAGGCGGTAACTTACCGCCTGGGTCGGAATGAGGCCCTATGTGTCTCTGATACTGGAACTACTCCCCACTTATCTTTTACTCCAGGTTTGAGGCTCGTACCAGTGGATTGTTCATGGACCTCCCTGTTTCCAGGAATGCCAGTCTCTGCATCTATATGGGCTACACACAGGTTTCTTCAGGCGGTTTCCTTTAGAAATTGTTGTCACTCTGCCATTGATATAGTCAGCCAGGGGGTTCTTCCCCAAGACAATGAAGTGCTGTAACTTGCTGGTTTCTATTATGCTGTGCGAATTTCAGAGAGGTGCATACATCTTTAATCACCAACTACTCTGACTACAAAATACTAACTAGCCTTGTCATTTCAATATTCCTGGTCTACAGCACATTGGCACTCTCCTTGACTTAAGGCACGAAGCTGACTTTATTGTAATATATATATATATATATATATATATATATATATATATATATATATATATATATATATATATATATATATATAGTTATTCAGTGAAAAACTTTGTTAAAGGAACGTTATGCTTAAGCAATGGCCGCAGCATGTATCATAGAAGTGAAATATGTTTCATCTGGTAATATTGGCTAACAAAATAATGAATGATACCTTATCAGAATTTTGAGTAATGTTAAACATGGAATAAATACCTAATAATTGAAGACTTACTACATACTTATATTAGTACAAAAAATACACATGAAGACCTGCAATGCATACAAATGAGAGGCACATGCAGGGAAACTAAAGTAAGGAAGAAATTAACAAAATCACTAGAAAAAGTCAATAACATGAAAGTTAATCATCATATATACTAATGAATTCTGTGTTTGAGGCCTGTGTGTTGCCCCATATAAGTGCACCATGAGTTGAGAGCAAACCCTAAGGAAAGTACTTTAAGGACATAGAAGAAGGTTAATGGCTTTATTTGTAGCGCCTTTTCAATTTTCATATTCTGACCGTCAACAAACAAAAGCACCTGGCCTAGATATGTCAGTGAACAAAAACAAGTGGAGCAGATATGTGATGTCATCAGTGATGTCATCAATGACATTTGTGTTGTCATCTTTGATGTCCTGGGTGTTAGTCTTAACAGTGCACAGTGGTGGGATGAGTTATCATTGCTTAGCTTACCTTAACTGTCATATTTCTGGGGGTTTTCAGTTTTACTTGTAACCATAACATCCCTTTAACAAAGTGTTTTCACTGAATTTGATAGGTTTTTAATAGTGCAACTTAACCATAACGTCTCTCTAACAATGTTTTTTCACAGAATTTCTTAGGTTTATACCAAAACCCCTCTTTAATTTGCTACACAAGCTTTATATCATACTCACCCCAATATGTAAGGTATAGAATCCGCCGACAGTACGAATGTCCGCGGACATCAGGTAGCATCAACAAAACCCAGAAGCACAGGGGACAACAGAAAATGGTGTACCCATCAGCTAACAAAAGCATGTACATAAAACAATATTACTTATATGTACTACATCAAAATATACCTTTATGTACAATTTATCTTTTTATCATTTCAAAATGTAAACATTTTCATTCAGCACACAATATAATGGAATGCAACAAGCACAAACCTTAACTGTGCACTTCATATTATCACTTTATTCCAACTCTTCATGTAGACTCAGATATACCATGTATTATATAAACATTTCTTTTAAGCAAATATCACTGTTTTTTTTTAATTCTAACAGAAATGGCAAACACACTTGAGTGGTTGGAAGAAAACTTTCTAAAAGAAGAAACGAGTGATGATAACAACTCTAATGGTAAAACGTCCATCTTTAAATATAAACAAATTATGTAATTTATACACAGCTCATTAAAATAATAATTTCTTCTTTTCTTATAGTACATACTTTACATGAAGAAACAACACCTCAATTTAATTATGGAGAATCCCAAGAATTACAAAGACAATCCCTATCCCCAACTGCATATAATGAAATCGTGATCTTGTTTGCAAAATCGGGTGAACTTAGTAATGACTTTAAGGAACTTTTGAATTATGTTAAAAATCGTGTTATTAGAAGTAAATGTTGATTATCACTGTCCTTTGTGTACCTGTCTCCCTTTACCCCATTCAATCAGGCCAACAAATCCCCAAAATATAAATCAAAGATGCTTTGATGAATCTTCTCTCCCTCCCTCCCCTGGTGATCATTGTATAGAAATTCCAAATGCTGTCATTTATGTTTCCCATCCCTTTCCATAAATAACTGTATTCTGTACACTATAAATATCTTGTACATTAATCTTTGATGCTTTTTTTAATAACCCCAATAAATAACCCACTGAAACCACGGACGTCCGTGGTATTCGTACATGCAATGGCGGACGGTGCACCACTTTGTGGACACTCATGTGCATGCTCCTGGTGGTCTCCCACACAATGCTGTCCATGGACACACGTCAGCGCGGTGGACGTCCATAGTATGTCATGTGATCACACCCATGTGGCTTCCAGAGCTGCTAGACCCATTCTTAGCTGATTTGTCAACTTGTTACAACTATCCAAGGCTTATGTTCGGTGCGATAGGGAGAAGCAGGTTAATAAGCTCTACCCCATCTTTCTCGACTGCTCCTGCAACCACACAGGCTACTCCTGGGGGGAAGAGGATCCCAGTGGCCACCATGCAGGCCCTACAGAATGCAGTTGACCTTTACCTTTCGAGTGTGACAGTACTATGTTTGTACTGCGATGCACCAATTTTAAGGGGGGGAGCAGTTGCTTAGTGCTTTTGAGGCCGTGATCAAGGAGCATGAAAAATACTGCCACCTACCTTAAGTGTAAGACTGCCCAACATCTTCCCCTGTCCACCTACCCCACTGTCTCTGTGGTTGGTGCCCCCTCCCTCCAGCACCTTGCCTCTCCTGTAAAAAACAAAAAAAAGCAAAACAAATCTAAATCACTAAATATTAAAAAAGGTTCCTTTAGGAGCCACCTTTTACAGTTAAAAATAACTAAACAAAAATCACACAACCCTTTGCAGCCTGCATAGTCCACGGACAGTGCAGTAATCTGTGGACGCTTGGAAAATGCCAGGCGTGGGGTGGGGGAAATGACATCCATTAACTTGTTTTTACTCAAAAATGGTGGCTCTTAAAAGAACTTTTCATGTGCTTTTGGTTTTGATTTTTTTTGAGCTTATGTTTTTTGTCAGAGATGCAAGGTAAGGTGGGGAGGGACGGAGGTAAGAGGAGGAATGGGCAAATACATGATTACATAGTGTATGTGTTCACAAAAACAGCTTGAATGCATTTTGAACATTTTCAAAATAATAATCTTTGCATATGGATATAGTTCCATTAAGCTTCATAACATATCCTTTAATGCAAACTGCAGAGATACTGGAGTATCATAGCCCAACTATTTCCTCCACAATGCACAACAATAATATCTGGGCATTGAAATTGAGCCATACTCTAACAACATGATAATAAACTCATCCAGTTTAGCCCAGAAACTGTGTACCACCAAACTTCCACTCCCTGCAATTCAATAATTCAATAGTAGCAGTGATGCCACAAGATTCAGTATAAACTTTCAATGAATTCATGCTACAATGTCCCACCATCCACATATTCATCTTCATCCTAGCAATAGCCTCAAACTTTAGTTGCAGTTACATTAAGGTGAGAACTTAATGCAACAAAACCCTGGAAAACCAGCCAAAGCCGATCACATCGCTGATGACATCACTAATTGCATGTTGTATGTGAACAATTATGACATTACAATTCACAACATTGATGCCATCACTGTTGACAACAACTAGACATAACATCATTTATAAGTTAGCGCATGAAAACGTTGAATACCTTAATACCAATTTAGGCCAAGAACTTGGCCATGACAAAGGCTGGGGTCACATGTCAGCAGCAAAGGCCATAGCTAGTGGTCGGATATTTTTCAAAAATAACAATGTGCATGGTTAATTGCCATGCCTAGTAGCCTGGCCCTATTTTAAAATATACAGTGGGCAACGTTGAAAGCTGTAGTCAGTGGCCATGGCTAAAGGCCATAGCTAGTGGCCATTAATATGTCAGAATATACAGTCGGCACAGTCAAAGGCAATGGCCACTGGCTATTATTGTGTTCAAGACCATGGCTAGTGGCTGATTAGTGTATATAATATACATTGGGCAGGGTCGTTAATGTTGTGTAATACACAGTGGGCACGGCCAAAGGACATCACTTATTGAATTTTATTATTTTAAAATGTACAGTGGACACAGCCAAAAGATGTACAAACTACTCAACATCAAAGGCATGCAGTGGCCCATTTATATGTTAGAATATATAATGGGCACAGTCAAAGATTGTAGCCACTGGCCAGTATTGTGCTAAAGTCGGCGGTTAGTGCCTGGTCAGTGTACATAATATACAGTGGCCACGGTCACGGGCCATACATAGGGGCTTGATAGTGTTGTATAATACACAGTGTGCATGTCCGAAGTCCATCGCTTATGCCATGCTAGTATTTTAAAATATACAGTACACATGGCTAAAAGATGTACAAACTGCTCATGGTCAAACGCCATGGCTAGTGGACCATGTATATGTTAGAATATATAGTGTATATAGTCAAACATTGTGGCCACTGGCCAGTATTATGCTAAAGTCCATGGCTAGTGCCTGTTCAGTGTATATAATATACAGTGGACACTGTTGAAAGTTGCATCCACTGGTAAAGGACAAAATCTATGGTTGATAGCTTGTTAGTGTTTTAAAATATTCAGTGCCCATGATTGACGTGTTTGACCACTGTCCATAACTGAAGGCCATGACTAGTACCCATTCATGTGTTAAAATATGTTTGGCCATGCACACTGACCATAGCTGAAGCCCATGCTTAATGGCAGTTACTGATGTCATGTAATTAGTGATGTCATCAGTGATGTGATCTGTGAGGTCATCATTGTGGTCAAAGTCTGCGCAACAGGGCGCACAAAGTTAAGTTGGCTTTGGCTGAATTTCCAGGTTTTTGTTGCTTTAAGGACTCACCTTAACGTCCCTGCAACTAAAGTGCTTTCCTTGAATTTCAAAGGTTTTTTTTACAATGCATTGCTCACCTTAACTTCTCTGCAGCTAAAGATTTTTCCTTGAATCTTAAGGGTTTTGATATTCCATACATAATAGTACAGACAATTCAGCTAATCAAAACACTGTACTATGGCTAGAAAGTAAAATAAAAAGCAATTGAACAACCACATTACTCCAAAATAAATCTTTTGTTACAAAAAATGAGTTTGCATATGTACTTAACATTTTTGTAAAGTATTTAAATGTATATGTACTGTTCATGAATAGTTATCAATGTGTTACAGTAACAGTCAATATATTTTATATTAAATATTTACAATATTACTGCCCATATATATGTAGATATATGTATATTTTAAGAAAAAAGGTTTTAAAGCCGCGTCTACCAAGTATACATGTATGGCTACATACAGCAATGACTGGGGGTTAGGGTAACCTGCATGTGCAAAATGAGCCAATAGAACATTGACATCCTTCAACGTGGCTATGCATCTTCGCGCCTAATATGCCAGCCAATGGTATTATGCACTGCAGTTCCGTGCCTACTCGTTATAAGCATCAACAAACGATCCAATCAAACATTGTGAAGTATTGAAGCACGTACGCCCATGCCGTTTGACGTAACCCGTGCATACAAAATAAAACAATGTGACGTCGAACTCTTGTAATACGGCTATGCCCCTTTGCACACAAAGCCAATCATAGCACTCGCTGAAGCTCTGTGCTTACACGTGACTTGTATATGTGTCAACAATCTATCCAATTACACACTGCGATATATTGACACTAGTATTCCCATGCCGTTTGACATAACCTGCACGTATGAAATAAGACAATGGGATGACGAACTCCTGTAACGCGGCTATGCCTCTTCGTGCATAATGCCTCAGCCAACCATAAAATGCGTGCCGTCTCTGTGCCTACACGTGACTTTTATACGTGTCAACGAACTATCCAAGCAATGTTGCGTTATATAGATGTGGTTATGCCCACACGGTTTGACAACATCCGTGCATACGAGACTGTCCAATCAGACGGTGTGGCTGTCTGTAGCAGTGAACAATCACCACAACCACAAAAATAACTTTACATTAATCATGGCTTTCTGTACTTGCTAGTGAAAGTGTTTCTGAGTAACGGCAAGCACTTTTGGCACTTTACCCCTTAAATTCTTCATCTTTTTTACCCAGTTTTCCCACAGTTCAATTTTCCGTTGTCTTGTGATTTGTTTAGATTGTCTACTTTTTTGTTTTGTTTTTTGTTTTCCTTTTTTTTACTTGTTTGTTTGCAGCATTGTCTCTTTTGTGTTGTTATTTTTATTCTTTTATATTTTCCTCACTGGTTGGACATTACAACATGTCTGACCATGACAGTAGGAGCAGTGAGGATGACGTCATCATTTGGGTTGACAATCCTTCACCACCAACGAAGAAGCACACAGGAATGAAAAAACTGCAGACAGTTGGTGCTTCTTTAAAGTTAAGCAACGCTGCTCCAAAAAAGAGGTGCAATAGGTACTGTGCACCTTCTGCAATAAGACTCTACACCCTGAGCCTTCTGATAGCCCGTCTCAAAGTCTAGGAACATTGATAATGATCAACCATCTGATGCAAATCCACTTGGACGATGTTGATAATGAATATCGTGAAGCCCATGAACATCACAAAAGAAAATGCATGGGGTCCATTTCCTTGCATAGACGAAGATCAGCACCACCTGCAGAACCTCCATCCACTAGTGCATCAACAACACCAACTGAAAATGAAGGCTCTCCATTAGCAGTGACATCCAGTACACAAAGTCCTCTCTTACCAACACACAATATAACCATGATGAAAGTCATGTGTACAAAATGCTGTGACTGGGTAGTTAAGGAAGATGCCACATTTAGTGAATGGCAGAATTTAATGACACAACACCTAATTACCTGCCATCGTTAGTTATTTTTTTTAAGTGGCAATTTTTTTGCCCCCTTTTTTTCTAAACTTCAACAGCAGTATCATAAACAAGTTTGCATTCACCAGGTGTACTGCTTCATAACACTTCCCAAGTTCAGTGATGAAAGTCATGTGTGGACGATGCCTCAAATGGGCAGTCAAGGGAGATGCCACTGTTTAGGAATGGGAGAGATTCCACTCCATGTGAAAAATCATTATAAATACTAGAAAGGTCACTAAGAAAGCTTTCCATACATCTCATACTTCCATATCCAACTCCAGCAGTACCACTATCTTTTGAATATAGGTTGACCTTTCATGGGAGTTAACTTTACAACATCTAGTGCACAATCCATTGGGATGATAACAATGCAGCTACAAGAAAATACAAACTTAAGCACATTCGAAAAATGAACTTGCACATCACCAGCAATTGAACTACCTCACAAAACTCTCCAAACAACTACAAGTACTGCATACCTCAAATACAGAAAAGTACAATCAAATAAAATCCAACCTTAATAACAAATACAAAAGCTACATGGCCACATTTTTTAAACTTAAAAAATATATTAAAGAATATTTGCAAACACAGCAAAAGAAGAGAATAATATTGAACACCATCTGATAGCAATGGTCACTACAACTAACACACACAACACTGCATTAAACCTCCAAATGTATAAATAAAGATTAACACTTACTTTCACATCAACCACACTCCTGCTATGTGCACAGCCAGAGTTCAGGAATCAAAAGGACAAAACTGCAGAAAATAGTGGTTTTATACTTTCCAAAACAAACACCACTATATACCAATAAAACTACTAAAATGGCTAACACATTTCAATACAACCTATAACTAAGCCCTACACAAATGCAAAAGTAACAACAACTAATAACAAAGAATGAAACTGACACAAGTGTATTTTTACCCCACCTAGAATCTTTCATAGCCGCTTGATCTTGATTTGTATCCGCGGCTACACGCACATTTTTCTGGAAGCCCAAATCAAACTAAATTGGCCTTCCAACCTTTAAATAAAATAAGTGAACAACTAAGTACTTAAAATGAAACAAAAACACAATTCTGTACTGTATCATCCACATGAACATATGATTATTGCTCAGAAAATGTATATTTATAGCCGCAACAAATGAAACGCAGAATAGTATTGACTCGCCTTTGCACATGCTTTTTAGAGACACAGCTCTACAAGAGCCCCTCCTAGATGTTTGCTGATAGCCGCAGCTATTCGCAAAAACTATTAATTCAAAATTGCATTTCCACTCCACCAAACTCCATAAACTGTGCCCAACATGTCTACCGGCCACCTCCACTCCTCATAGTCCTCCTCCACTCCCCTAGTCTCGTAGAATCCCCCAAAACACTCATTGCATATAAGATGCCACACCACCCAAATTGTCGGTTAGCCGCAGTTCCCACATGTTCACAAACACACAACGTGTCACTTGCTCAGATACATCCACGGCTGCAACGAGGGGTGGGAAGAGGATCTACCCATGAATAGCAATGCTGCACACTCGGCAGCTGTTGGATACCCGCAAATAATAACAGCAGCACTATTGGCCAATTAGAAAGTACAACACACACGCAACATACATACGCTGCTCATACAAACTACTAGAAAGTCAAACTAGGAATAATTTTCATGGAGACAGAGAAATACTACAGATATCAAGGTTGGTTTGAAAACTGTGCGGCTGATTGAAGACAGTTGGCTGTTTTAGTTTTTGTGAGAAACTAAATAGTAACATGGACCTAGGTTTCAGAGATTTTACAATGAAATGGTTTGTATTGTGGGGAATGTGTTGGTTGCAGATTTTTTTCCAAAATTGTTAAGTCTGAGAAGTACATGGCACCCAGACATGATACTAATTCATTGTAGAGACAATGATTTGGGGAATGTACGAGGGGTGTCCTTTACTTTAATGATGAAACAAGACAAGGAAAAACTAATGGAACTATTTCCTCACACCATCTTTATCTTTTCTAATCTCGCTCAGAGGCAAAAATGGAGATGGACCACCGGTTTTAATGGTAAAAATTGAGAAATCTCGGAGAAATGTTATGAAAGCAGTTTCAGCATTCATGACAGACTGCAACCAATTATGGATTGCGAACAACAGCATACAGTTCTAAATGGCCTATTTCTATAGGCATGACGGAGTACACCTAGCCAATGAAGAAAAAGAAGTGTTCCTTCATAACATCAAAACAGTACTCCTAATGTGATAAAGTACTACATTCAGTGTACCTAAACCAGTCAATTTAAGGAATACTCATATATAAATACACAAATACAATAAATAATAACAAAAAACCTTTTTTTTATTATAACCGCAGCTACAGATCATTGACTTTTATCATAACCGTGGCTACCAAAAGTCAGTTGACAAGGACTGACTTCAGGTTTTATACTACAATCCAACTTAAATGATCAATACAGAACAACACTACTCATGTACTTATGTAAAGTTACTGAAAAATATGAAACGATAGAAAAATACATAATAGTAAACTAGGTTGGCAAACATTGCACACCCACACAACATAATACCATAACTGACAATACACAACCTAAAATGCATTGTATGACGCATCTAAATCTATTCTACAGTTGCTCCTTTTTATATTAATTTTGTTAAACTATTTTCTTATATCTTTCTCCAAAGTCTGACATGCTCAAAAGTCTGAAAACACAAATCCACATTTCTTTTAAAAAAAAGACACTCTAATACCCACCAGGTCACTGACCATGGCCTTTGGCCATAGACAGTGATTTTTCACCCCCAACATCACTATATCTAAAAAAAATACTTACAAAAAAATATAAAACACTGACACCACACAATCTATATAGCCAGGGATACCGAACAACACAAACAGTCGGCTATCTGTAGTCCTTTCTAGCCCCAGATGTAGCATCGAATATCATGAAAACAGCTGGAACAATAAATGTTTTCCTGCCCCCCGGCACCTCACCAAGTGTCCCCCTCTTCTGTGCCAGCTCCCCCAACTTCCCAGATGGCCTCCTCACCACCCCTCACTCCTCACTCACCCCTGCCCTCTCCCTTCCCCTGACAAAACATGCTGCTTCTCTGATGCAGTTTGCTATGAAATGTTGATTATTTGCAGATGTAGCTTAGGCTGCGAAAAGCTTTGTGTTGCAAACTCGGTCTCTGTACCCCCTCCAACTCCTAAATTTCACTGAGTGCCCTATAGCCATCCTCCATTCTCTAACCTGATGGCATTTGTATGTTTTTTGATATGCAAATAGCTTTTTACTGCACTTCATTTTCTCATAACCTCAGCTATAGACGCGAATATCTCTCGCATTGAGAGAAAAACAAGATGGCAGTCGTTTCATTTCTGAAAACCATGATCCTGCAATGCACCATGGGCAATATAACTATAATTTTTGGGGAAGGGGGCACCCCCTTCGCTGTTAAAATTTTAAAATAACTACGGCACAGAATAACCCCAAAGTACACATGTATCGCAAGTCAGTGCTTCATGTCCAAATTGTTTCGGACCCAGTCCAAATCCATCCAGCAGTTTGGGCTGTGTGATTGGGCAAACATTTACCTTTTTGTCTATGGGAAAATGAATGGGAATTAGGCCGCACTTTTGGGAAAACATTGTTTTAAATGCTGAATAACTTTTTTTTTTAACAAATCTTTTCAATTTGAGGGATGGGGGGGTTAGCCGCAGATATTTAATCACTTTCCAAATATCGGCCAAATCAACAGTTATTAACAATAGAATTTTGAGGCGCTCCTATTGCCACCTGCCCCCCCATATTAATGTTTGGTGCCTCTTCCCTCCTTTCCCTCCCCACCTTATGTTATAACCTCTCCTGTAAAAAAGAAATAATCAAAAAAACAACAAAAAAGGTTCCTTTAGGAACCACCTTTCACAGTTAAAAAATAGAACTAAAAAAACACCTGTAGCTCAAACCGCTGCACGGATTTCTACCAAATTTGCAGCAGGAGCAGCGGCTTGGTCTTGAAAGTGTGCTTTTGTAAATTTGGTGAAAATCCGTTCAGTAGTTTATTTTTAAACAGGCAAAATGTAGGTCCTTAAAAATTAGTGCTATCTGGCTCCGCTCCATGGACTCACTTCCCTGTCCGCTCTGCAGACAGCACTCATAGGCAGCATAAAGTCCACGGACATATGACGTGTTCGCCGATTGGCTGGAGGGAAGCATGAGGTGCATCACATTTTCCTGATGCACCCGCCATGTTGGATCTGCAGATATCCACGGACAGCGCAGCAGCAAACAAGGCCGAAAACCAATTTTGGGGAGTCTGGTGGGGGGAAGAGGGCTGGAGAGGGTGGGGGAGGGACAAATGGGTCAAATTATGTATTTGTGTAAGTGAAAGAAGGCTGTGCTGTGATTGTGATGTCCACAGGCACAGCAGTAGTTCGCAGACAGAAGCTCAGGCGAACAGCTTAAGTGGTGACTGCAGTTAGAATTCATTAGAGTGGTGGAGTGAAATGTAGATGATATAAGGAAGGGTATAGAAGTGTAGAGGGCTTCAGGTGGCTGCAATATGTGTGTGGGTTGTGGTTAGTGTATAGCTTGTAGGGTGCAAGGGTGTGTTATGCTGTGTTCATTGTGACCAGCTATTACAGTCTTGGGTGCATGGGTGGAGGTGATGCACTAAAGAGTCTAGTGGTGTTGCCACTCGTTACAATACTGTAATGGTATGTGTGGGAAAGTGTGGCAGGCCTCAGTTGGCTGGTTTATTGTTCTGAAGAGTGTTCTGACTAGTTTCACATAATTGAATGCTATGTGTACTGTAATAGACAGGGCTTCAAGCGGATGCCTTATGTATTTGGGTTGTGGCCACTGGGCATACTGTTGGGTATTTTACTATATTATGATGTATTGCGTTTGGGTAGTTAGTAGAGTATTGGGTGGAGAGGGCATGTATTGAAGAGTGTGTGCATTGGCTGCAAGTACTGTAATAGTATGTTAAGTGAAGTGGATAGGATCTGAGGTGGCTGTGTTATGTTTTTGGGTTGTGGTAAATTGGCAGGTGTTTGCATGCATGGCTGTATTATATTGCAGTGGTTGTGGCCAGGGCCTAGATTCTTGGGTGCATGGCCAGAGGCCAAAGGCCATACACCCAAGACTCTAGGCCCTGGCCACAACCACAACAGCATAATACAGCCATGCATGTAAACATTTTCACAGTGGTATGTGGATTGCATAGGAGGCCATGCACCCAAGAGTGTATGTACTGTCTGCAAGTAGTGTAACAGCATTTGTACAAAAGTCGAGAGGGTGTGTGGCAGTTGGTTTGTTGGACTGTCTTCAGATTGTTGGGTGTATGATGTTCTATGCAGTGGGAGGTGATTGTGGGTAGTTACCGTCGTGTTTTGTGTATGTAACCAAGAGTTGTAGAGTCTGACCACTGATTGAAGTATTGTAATAGTATGTCTAGAAAAGTGATCAGGGCCTTAGGTGGGCGGTTTATTGGATGTAAGAGTTTGTTGAGTGCATGTATGTCCTTGAAAACTATATGTACAGAAGTGGACAGGCTCTCAGGGGGTTGGATTATGTGTGTGGGTTGTGTCAGTGTATAGATTGTTGGGTGCATATCTATTGTATGCTGTGATTGTGAGTAGCTACCAGACTCTTGGTTCTCTGGGTGGAGGGCATGCATTGAAGAGTCTGCACACTGGTTGTGAGTATTGTAATAGTATGTGTATACAGGTGGACATGGTGTGTGTTAGGTGGTTTGTTGGAATGTCTCAAGATTTTGGGTGTATGATATAGTATGTAGTGGGAGGTAATTGTGGCCGGCTACTATAGTCTTGGGTGCATGGGTGGAGGTGATGCAGGGTAGAGTTCAAGAGTGTGTCCACTGGTTGAAGTATTGTAATGGTATGTGTCAAAGAGTGGTGAGGATCTTGGGTGGCTTGCTTAGTGCACCCAATAGTGTGCTGATTGGTTGCAACTATTGTAATACTATGTGTATAGAAGTGGATATGGTCTAAGGCAGTTGCCATATGTGTGTGGGTTGTGGTGAGTGTACAGATTGTTGGGTGCATGGTTGTATTATGGTGTGATGATTGTGTCAGCTAGAGGAGTCTTGGTTGCATGGCCATAGGTCATGCACCCAAGAGTCTATTCAGTGGCTGCAAGTAGTGTAACAGTATGTGTCTAGAGATGGATAGGTTGTGTGGCATGTGGTCTGTTGGACTGCCCTGTGTTTTTTGGGTGGATGATACACTGTGCAGTGTGGGAGTAGTGTTATAATATGTGAAGTGAAGTGGATAGATGTTTGCATGCATGGCTGTATTATGCTGTGGTGGTTGTGGCCAGGGCCTAGATTCTTGGATGCATGGCTGGTGCCATGCAATAAAGAGTCTTTTTAGTGGCTGCAAATAGTGTACCAATATGTGTCTAGAAGTGGATAGGTTGTGTGGCAAGTGGTTTGTTGGAGTGGACTGTGTTTTTTGGTTGTATCATAGACTGTGCAGTGGGTGGGAGTAATGTTATACTATGTAAAGTGAAGTGGACAGGGGTTTAATTGGATCAGAGCAGATTGTTGGGTATTTCATTGTGTTATGCTGTAATGGTTATGGGCAGTTAGTAGAGTCTTGGGTGTGGATGCAACAGTCTGTCCATTGGCTGGAAGTATTGTAACAGTAAGTGAACTGAAGTGGATAGGGTCTCAGGTGGCGGTGTTATGTGTGTGAGTTGTGGTTGGAGGGTAGATTTTTGCATGCATGATTGTATTATGTTGTGGTGGTTGTGGCCAGGTCCTAGAGTATTGGGTGCATGGCTGGAGGCTGTAGGCGGTAGGCCTTACACCCAAACGTGTAAGGACTGGCTACAACTATCACAGTAAAATACAGATATGCACTGAACGTTGTTATACAGGTATATGGTTTGTGCTACTATGTGTACAGAATGAAATTTGTACATCAAAAAGAATTATGACACCAATCATTGTATACTTACTGTTTGCATTGTTGAGGCTCTATGCAGTTCTTTGCATGGTATGTGGAAATGTAGCACAAACTGTTCTTTCATTCTGTGTGATAAAAGAAAGGATCACATGTTAGGGTAGGTACTTTGTAATGTGTTATTGCATTGCATTGCAGACATGCGTGTACTTTGTGGACCCTCATAATTAGTAATTCACAAGTACTATGCTTCAAACAAGTGTATTGTGCAATGTGTATAGTTCCTGAGTTTGTTCGCATAATCATTTGGTCTGTGGGGAAAAAAAAAATCAATGCAGGATTAAAAAAAGCTTTCTATGTTTATTTGTTTTTATGTGGCACAGTCTGTTTCGGTGACTTGTGCACTAATTATAGGAGTGGTTGAGGTGATCTGTTGTAGTAGGAGAAATTAAAAAGGTATATGTTTTTTGTTTTGGAAGTGGTGGTATTATGGTTGCAGTTAGATACCAGTTGGAGTATTCTAACTGTTTACAGTCTCTCATTTTTGCAGGGTATGTTTTCAAGCACGTTAATTCTTGTTGGTGGATGTACATTGTCACTGTTGTGAAGTGCTTTTGCAGCAGTATAGGTGTAGTTGCAGTAGATGTGTACTAGATGCATTGATTTTGGCATTGTTAGATAGCTGTTGCCTTATTCTACCAGTTGGTGGTTTCAAAGGTTATTGAGGACAGTTTGGAGATGCTTATACTCAGTTTAGTGAGTACATTTTGGTTTCAGGAATATTAAGTAAGCGTTTGCAAGATTTGCTGGTAATCTCTGTTTCAGAGTAATGGAAGTGCCATTGCATTCAAACCATCCACATTTCTTTTTAATGTATGCAGTATAGTGACCTGCATTGGTTGTGGCTCCTGTGTGGTAGATTATGCCTACTGTTGTGAAGGTGATACTTGTCAATGTGTGAAGCCAGTAAGCTTGCGGGTGTTTTTGGTACCATCTGCATTGTAACGTAAAAGCATTACTATTATGTATTGGCTATGTGAGTGTGTCTGTAAGGTGGAACGATTATCGGAATTGCAAGTAGTAATTAATATGCCATGGTTTACATTTTGTGTGAGCTTCTTAAATGGAATGTATTCACAGTTAGGTATAGATAAATACACAAAGCGCTCTTGTTCGTGCATTACATGGTTGCAGAGAGTGCATGTATATTTCCACATGTATGAAATCTATAAGATTTAATTTAAAGGTATGTTTTTGTTGTCCAGTACTTGTAATAAGTACATTAGAAATGATTGTGGATTTTCTTGTGTGTTTATAGTGAATCTCACCATTCCTGCACAGTAGTCCAATATCTGCCTTATTCCAGAAACACTATAAGTTTTGTCCGGATTGTTTGTTGCATTTCGGTGAAGGAGTAACATTTGAAAACACAATTGGTCTGTGCCGTTTAAGTTAAGGTTTTCAACAATGGGTGGCAATTAGAATACAACATTGATTGCTACATTTGCATAGCAATTTACACTAGTTGTATTGGAAAATTTGAATGGACCAGACAGTTCTGTGTCTGAGTTATTTTATGGAAGTGCCAGTAGTTTCTTTGAAGAGGTAGTTGTCTTTGTTTGTGCAGTTGGGTATGCAATTTTATATTCAGAAGATCCTTCTTTGTTTGTGGTAATTGATGAAGTATCAGCTGCTTTTCATTTCTTTGGTGGTACTTTTGTGAGATCATGTATAACTTGAGTTTGCACTAGTTTTCTCTTACAAAGTTTGCCTTTTTGAGGAACAGGGTACATTTTGAGATGTGGTGTATAGAGCGCACGTAGTCTATTGTACTCTACAATGCAAGGAATGTCAGTGTTGACTGTACTTGCATCACAACTGACTAGAAATAGTCCTTCAAGTGTACGTAGGCATGACAGTGCTAAGTAACTGATGCCTTCTTTAAAGAATGTGCGGCCAATATCAATCGATGCTTGATCTAGGGTTAGACCATGTGATTTATGAATGGTGACTGTGTATGCTAGAGACAGAGAAAACTGTTCTCTGCATACAGAGCATCCTATCCTTTTAACTTTTGAAAGTTTGTCAAAGTGAACATTGACAAACTGAATGTTGTTGTCACGTGGGTATGTCTGGGAGCCAACAACTGTACCAAGTGCTCAATTAACTAATACTTGCTCTACATCAAGGTTACACTTTAGCATCACTCTACAGTTTAAACACAATGTTAACATTTTCTCTAAACCAGCTGTGTTAGAGATAGACAGGGTAATTCATAGAATTCAGCGCACAAGTGGCGCACGCCGCTGGCGCACAGAGTGCACGTGCGTCTTTCTGCGCCAGCCGCATGCCCTAAAATCCATTTCTGCGCCCAGCAAATTCATGGATTTTAGCTTCCAAAACCAGCCGTGGTGCAGAGTGGTGCAGCGACCCTGCAGCAGCACCAGGTACGCCCCCAACCCCTCCCAGTGCGCCATGCAAAGCGCACCAATCCTGTACATGAGCCACAGGGCCCCAAACACGAAAACGCCTGTAAAACTCCCCGCGCACCCCTCCGAATACACGCACTCCGCTGCACGGGGAGTCTCACACACGATTGGAGTTGGGTACGTGTATAACTGGGGTTCACGGGAAGTTTCACACGCAATCGGAGTGGGGTATGTGTATTTCGGGGGTGCACGGGAAGTTTCACACGCGATAGGCCCTCTGCGAGTGGGGTACCTGCATTACTGCGGTGCGCAGGGACTTTCACACGCGATAGGCCCTGTACCAGTGGGGTACGTGTATTTCGGGGGTTCGCGGGAAGATTCAAACGCGATTGGTGCGGGCTACATGTATTTCGTGGTGCGCTGGAAGTTTCAAACGTGATTGGAGCGGGATACGTGTATTTCGGGGGTTCGCGGGAAGTTTCACACGCGATTGGAGCGGGGTACGTGTATGACTGGGGTGCGCGGGAAGTTTCACACGCGATTGGAGCAGGGTACGTGTATTACTGGGGTTCACGGGAAGTTTCACACGCAATAGACCGTGTGCGAGTGGGGTACGTGTATTACTGGGGTGCGCAGGAACTTTCACACGCAATTGGAGCAGGGCATGTGTATTTCGGGGGTGCGCGGGAACTTTCACATGCGATAGGCCCTGTGCGAGTGGGGTACGTGTATTACTGGGGTGCGCGGGAACTTTCACACGTGATTGGCCCAGTGCGAGCGGGGTACGTGTATTACGGGGGTGCGCGGGAAGTTTCACACGCGATTGGCCCAGTGCGAGCAGGGTATGTGTATTACAGGGGTGCGCAGGAAGTTTCACAAGTGATTACGCTGTCATAGCGGGGTACGTGTATCCAGTGGGGTGCCCGTGGAGTCCCACACGTGAATTAGCACTGTAGGTCCTCCCAGATGTCCCCTCTACCCCCTCCAGAGCCCCTGCAGGCAGCCCACACCACAGCGGACTACCCTGCACCCCTGGTCATGTGCCACAGCCAGTCCATCCACCATGGGCATGCCCCCCAGCCAGGCCACATGTCACCTTGCACTAGTGATCACCAACTCATGCCCCCCAGCACCCCCACCCCCCAGCAGTCAGGGGCACCTGCCAGCAGGCCCCCACTCATGTCCCACTCATGTCCCCCAGCACCCCCATCCCGCAGCAGTAAGGGGCACCTGCCAGCAGGCCCCCACCCATGTCCCCCAGCACCCCCACCCCCCAGCAGGCAGGGGCACCTGCCAGCAGGCCCCCACTCATGTCCCCCAGCACCCCCACCGCCCCAGCAGTGAGGGGCACCTGCCAGCAGGCCCCTACTCATGTCCCCCAGCACCCCTACCCCCAGCAGTCAGGGGCATCTGCCAGCAGGCCCCCACTCATGTCCCCAGCAGCCCCACCCCCCAGCAGTCAGGGGCACCTACCAGCAGGCCCCCACTCATGTCCCCCAGTGCCCCCACCCCCCAGCAGTCAGGGGCACCTGCCAGCAGGCCCCCACTCATGTCCCACTCATGTCCCCCAGCACCCGTACCCCCCAGAAGTCAGGGGCACCTGCCAGCAGTCCCCCACTCATGTCCCACTCATGTCCCCCAGCACCCCCACCCCCCAGCAGTCAGGGGCACCTGCCAGCAGGCCCCCACTCATGTCCCCCAGCACCCCCACCCCCCAGCAGTCAGGGGCACCTGCCAGCTGGCCCCCACTCATGTCCCCCAGCACACCCACCCCCCAGCAGTCAGGGGCAGCTGCCAGCAGGCCCCCACACATGTCCCCCAGCACACCCACCCCCGAGCAGTCATGGGCACCTGCCGGCAGGCCCCCACTCATATCCCCCAGCACCCCCACCCCCAGCAGTCAGGAGCACCTGCCAGCAGGCCCCCACTCATATCCCCCAGCACACCCACCCCCCAGCAATCAGGGGCACCTGCCAGCAGGCCCCCACTCATGTCCCACTCATGTCCCCCAGCACCCCCACCCCCCAGGCAGTCAGAGGCACCTGCCAGCAGGCCCACACTCATGTCCCCCAGCACCCCCACCGCCCAGCAGTCAGGGGCACCTGCCAGCAGGCCCCCACTCATGTCCCCCAGCACCCCCACCCCCAGCAGTCAGGGGCACCTGCCAGCAGGCCCCCACTCATGTCCCCCAGCACACCCACCCTCCAGCAGTCAGGGGCACCTGCCAGCAGGCCCCCACTCATGTCCCACTCATGTCCCCCAGCACCCCACCCCCCAGCAGTCAGTGGCACCTGCCAGCAGGCCCCCACTCATGTCCCCCTGCACCCCCACCCCCCAGCAGTCAGGGGCACCTGCCAGCAGGCCCCCACTCATGTATCACTCATGTCCCCTAGCACCCCTACCCCCCAGCAGTAAGGGGCACCTGCCAGCAGGCCCCCACTCATGCCCCCCCTACATGAAATACAGATGCACAATCATGTCCCACTTCTACACCAAACTACCACAGCACGCCACCCCATTCTTGAGACGCAATGCTTTCCCAATCCACCCCACACTGACATGCCTATCTTAAGACACAAACCAATAGTCAACTATGTACATCAACACAATTCAGTCACACACACACACACTGGTTGGCATTGATTGTGTAAACCCACATTTTCACATGCATCAACCCAAGGAGCCAATCCCACACATGGAACTAAATTATGAAAATGTATTATGTACAAAAATAAATCAATGACATGAAAGCATAAAAAAACAGCAAACATGAAATGAAAAGCATGTGCAAAAGATGAGTACATGAAAAGTATAACCAATCCAAACAAATCCGAAAGAAAAATAGTTCAAACTCTCCCTCCACCAATGCAAATCCAAAGGAACCGTAAAAAGAAAAATCCATTGATCCATTGTGAAATCAAATGAAAAGGTCAAAATAATCCATTGTCCAACTATGTACAATCCATTGTCAAGGGTCCATGAGCCCAACGAAAGAAATGAAACCTACCTAATAAACTACCTAATAAAAAAACTATATACAAATGTGTGTGGCATAGTCAATTCACCACAAATCAAAGAAAAAGGAAAAGGAAACCTATCTCTAAAAACTATTTACAATGGCAGCGGGCTAGTCCGATGGCTCACTTTTTGATGTCCCGGACCAGGGCATCATCGAACTCCCGCTCAATGTCCTGGAGGCGGTCCTCTTCCATGGCTCCGAGGGTTTGCAGGGATGACGACATGTTCACCTCCAACTCCCTGCGAATTGCCTTGAGGCACTCGGCCCGCCTCAGTGCCCTACGCATGGAGTTCTTCACCCTGACCATTGTGAGCCGTGCTTCTTCCGCCCGCTGCCGCTCCGCATCTATGGCGTGGCCCAACCGCTGCCACACAGAAGACACTTGAAATCCTGGGTCCTCCTGCCCTCTGGCCGATGCCTGCCCCTCCGATGTTGAAGGCCCCGAGCCATCATTGTTCCCACCATGTTGCTGCTGCTCCTGTGCGTGTGCCTGCGCCCTGGCTCTTGCTGCCTGCACGTCCTCCTCCAGCTAGGGTGCAGTTGTCGTGGTGGCCACCCCTGCTGGATGTCCGACTCCCGACTGTGGCATGGATGTGTCCTCCACCAGCCTGGCCGCTGGGTCAGAGGCAGCTCCACAGGGTACCCAGGTGATACATGGGTGGGAAGATGGCATGGAGGATGAATGGCGCATAGGGGGTTGATGTGAGGAGGGGGTCGCAAGAAGGTCCAGCACATGGAGGAATCCAGCACCGGCGACACGTCCCAGCAGGTCAACGTGGTCAAAGAGGCATCCGAGATGACATGCAGTCTCTTCACGAAAATACCACAGGTCACCTTGCATGCCCCATTGATGCAACGCTATCCCAGCCAGGACAGGCTCAACACGGTCCCCGATAGCCACGTCCGCAGGGAGAGGAAGGCCAGTTGTTGTGTGCTCATCCCCTCCCTGAAAACGGGTCTGGACGTAGGCATCCCTGCTGGTGCCAGAAGATGCAGTGACAGGATCAGGGACAGGATTGCACACAGGCACCTCCGCGGCAGCCTGTGCACCTCCTGTCCCTGCCCCTGCACTGCACCACTGGCACCAGTGGAATCCCCACCTCCAGACCCCGTGTGCGTCCCTTCCGCAGCCTCCTCCTCCACCAAACCCCCCACCAACATGGATGACTCCATGTTATCTTCCTCCGTTGGACCCTGTGGGGTCTCAGCTGCCTCTTCTGCTGCCGAGGAGTCCACCTCCGGCCTCCGCCTCTTGGACCTACCCTTGGCAGCAGTGGCCTGGGACAAGGCACCAGACTCCTCACTCCCCGACGAGATGACAATCTGGGAGGGGAGCTGGGTCTTGCGTCTCTGGCTGGTGGTGCGATCCCTGCCGCTGTGCTCCACAGCACCCTCTCTGCCCTCTTCATCAGTTGACGCTGCAGACAGGGAGAGATAAAATACAGACATCAAGGCACTGTACAATGGACTGATACTCACATGACAGTTGCACATGAGTGGCAGTGTCAAACTTCAGACATGACATCACACTCCACAACACACATGTCATTTCAACTCACACACAGTAGCATTTCCACAGCAATATTGCACCAGGCAGCACCATCCATACACACACAACAGCATAAACAGCCGAAGGTGAGCCTGACATCACATGAAACACAGGGAGTGCACTAGACATGCACACACGCCACCACACTTACATGAATGTCTACATCTCCTCCAACTGTCGCAGTGATGCAATCGCCATACATGTCACATCTGGCATTCAGCCTTCTACATATCAGTGTCATGTGCATCCATGTTACATCACAGTTGCACACTTGTCAAATACACACACATGCACATGTACACAGTGCAGATACATGCAGCAGGAACCACCATCCATGTGTGACACCACAACCATGCCAACCTACATACACAGAAAATTAAACATGTGTGCTCCCACACCTGCATTTGCACAGCATGCTTACCAACACATACACCATCGATGTGTCTCACACCTAAGAGGACCACATGTGACAGCCTCACGCCCCTGTTCATACACATCCCTACATGGCCCTACGAAAACACATGTGCAACCTGCACACTACTGGCACACCACCACACGCACAGCATCCAATCAGTATGCATGTACACTTACCGCTCGACTCCAGACGGGTCTGCCTCTCAAAGACCTGGACATGGAGCGCTGGGCATATGTGTTCCAGGACCCTTATTTGGTGGTCGGACAGGTGGCCCCGGCACCCCTTGGCATCCGCTGCCTTCAAGAGGCGCCAGGCCCTGTTGAGGGTCCTGGACCTGAAGTCCTCCCAGCGCTTCTTGACATGTTTTAAGTTGTGGACTTCCACCCCCTCCGCGTTGATGGCAGTCACGATGTCCATCCAGATCCTGGTCCGTCCTTCATTGTCGGCGCGCAAACTTCCAAAGAGGGCATCATACTGCCCCAGGACTTGCTCCACCAGGACACCAACTTCCCTGGCACTGAAGCTGGTGGCCCTCTGCCTCTCTGGCTGGGGGTTGCCAGTGGTGCCAGATGGTGTTGTGCCTGACATGGCAACTCCAGAGGCAGGAGTGGGTGGGCAACTGGGTCCTGGGGCTGGGCTGTGGAGCTATGGTATCCCAGTCGGGAGTCTTCGGTTCCAGCAGGGGTGGTCACAGCAACTGGACCCCTGGCTGATGTGCAGGCAGCAAATAGCAGGGCACGTGGGCAGCAGGAAGTCAGGCAGCAGCAGATGGCAGGTGGGAGCGTGCTCAGGGCTCTGGGGGGCAGTAATTCAGCCTTCTGGGCAGGAGTGTGGTCTTCCATGTGTTGTTGCGTGGCTAGCTTGATACAGAGTGATTTGGCACGTGAACATTTTGCATGTCAGCGTGTAATTCGAGGAAAGGCCCTTCACGCGTAAGCGCGTCAGCACACGTACGTGGTTTCATTGGACCAAAGGCCCTTAGCGCGTAAGCGCTTCTGTGACGTGACTCACGCGGGCGTTACCCTCGTGACATGGGCATAGTGGTTCAGCGTGCGTGAAAAAACTGCATGTCCGCGTGTGAATGCGTGTAATCCGAGGAAAGGGCCTACGCGCGTAAATGAGGTGACACTCGCGGGCGTTTCCATCAACACGGGTGCATGTTCATCATACACATCCAAAAACTGCACGTCTGAGTGTCAGCTCGTGTAATTGGAGGAAAGGGCATTAGCGCGTACACGCGTGAGTGACGCTGTATGTGTGGGCTGCTTTACAAGGTACGTGTAGGACACCATTCCCTTGTACGTGCTTTTCGTGGAGAGCGAGTGGGTGAATTCTGTACTTCTTGCCGGTCCACACGCGATTACTTCACAGCGTTTCAAGCTCGTACTCCCTGTTACCTCTGACAGCGTTCTTTATTTTTTTTGGGCCTGTTTCCTCAAACAGGATTCACTTCTTCTTTTGTCCTGTCTCCTCTGAGAGCGTACAATTCTTCTTTTGGTGGGGGTGTTGCCTACGCGCACACGTGCATTTTTTTCATGTTATTTTTCCAGGCAGATGGTGAGTCGCGCACGCATTTACCAACTGTGCTTGCCCCGTGTGTCGCATACCCCTTCAGAGGTCATTGTAGGCTGCGTGTAACACGCGTACACTTGTTTTTGTGTTTCTGGGTGCCACAGCGTAGTGCGGGTTCATTTTTCCACGCACGTGGTCTACGAGGGGTTGCGTGCACGTTGCTTTTTGTTTTTGGGGTGCCTGTGCGTTGCATGACCCGTCATCTTCGAACAGGTGTCACAGACAGCCTTGCTAGAGCACTAGGGTACGTATTCCATCTAATACCCTACCCCTTTCATCCCCAATTGCCCAGGACAATTGTTTACTGCAACTCCCATACGCACAACAACATCAGTGCCATGGTTGGGAGGCGACCAAACGGTGAGGGAGGCAAAGGTGGCCGACCTCCAAAAGGTGGGTGTGGAGGGCGCGGTATGGGACGTGGCCAGGATTTGCAGGGTAACCCTAGACCCCCATGTGTGGAGGACCAATCAGTGACACCCATGCCCCCCCCATGGTTGAGGGAAACATGGCTGACAACATCCCAGCTCAGCGCTTGTTGGACCAGCGCCATTGTGGCACCTGACGCGGGAACAGGATGACTTCCAGGCTAACTTCCAGGTCACCAAGTCTAAGCCACGTGTGCCGGTGCAAGTAGGTATCACCAGGCCACGTGGATCTGGGTCAGCGATGTCATCTGCTGCCCCAAGTAGGCAGGGTGGGGAGGCTGCAGGGGCAGCTGCAGCTCTATCCACCCCAGCTCTGAGTCTCCCAGCCGGGACAGTGTCGGTCCTGGTCCATCAAACTGACATTGCGCCTGCCAACATCACACTTCAGCCAATGCCTGCACCAAGACCAATGGTCATTGTGCCTTCGCACACTCCCAGTACCCAGTCCACCTGCGCTTCTGCCCCTACTTACCAGAGCGGCGCAAGCCACTCAGGCTCTGCTCCACCTTTGAAGAAGAGGAAGAAGAGTGATCTGGCACTACAGGCTGAGACCCCAGACACGGCTACACACTCCGGCACATCAAGGAAGCCTAGCTTTAATGACCCCGTACTTGATGCACTTGTGACCTATGTGTCGGCACATAGCCGCGAAATGGTGGTGACTGCAGGGTGCAAGACCACATCTGGTCAACGTAGGGCACACTGGCAGACCATCGCTGACCGCATAAGTGCCCTTGGATTTGTGAGGCGCACAGCTGATGATTGCTACAAGTGGTGGAATGACCTGAAACGCAGAGTAAAGAACAAGCTGGCCTCAAATAATGCCGCCACTCTGGTGACTGGCGGTGGGTCTCCACCAGAGGACAACAAACTCACTGAACATGAGTCTGTTGCTGGGACCTTCGTCACAGAGGAACAGATCCAAGGCGTGGGAGAGGTACCTGATTACGAGGCATTGTCTGGTGAGTGCCCAGGCATGTGTATGTAATCCATGTGTATGTTGTTTGGGTGACGGGTTCTGATTGAGTGCCAGGTGAGGGTGTGTACTTCTGAGTGTGATGGGTCACCCATGTGCTTCCTCCAATCCATTCATGTGCCTTTCATTTGGGTATGACAGTATCCCTTCTGCACACAGTAGCCAAATAGCCCCGCATTACTGCTGTTGCACTTGAACTATCATCTTGCAACAACATTATTCTGTTTTTTTCTGTGTTCATTCAGGCTGATTGTTTAGATTATCCCATTTTTCATATGCTTTTTACATCCCTAATGCCATATATGTGACATGCTTCTGTCATTGTTTACACCCCACATTGTGCCACTTTAGTTACCTGGTTATGTGAATGTTTAAACCATTCAGGGCGAAGAGTATTGACCTGCTGAAATTTATTTTTATGGCCTGTTTGCATGTGGAACATGATAGTTGTTTCCTGTCATGTTGAAGTGACCAACCATTGATGTGTACATCTGCCTACAATCACTGTCTAATTGTACACTGGATGTGTTGCAGTGTGCGGCACATGCATATGTTGCAACACTATTCTGCATTAATCTTCTCATCATGTCCATGTGACATGGATGTGTGACAGTACTCATTCACTGACATATCGCTGTAGTTGTCTAATTTACCATGGCTGTGCTACATGACATCTGTGTGCTGGCATGTCATGTATGTGTATTGGACATGCCACTCACAGGCTGATTTGTGATGCCAGTGCTACACGACATGCTGCGAATGTGTTGCTTTTCCATCTTGGTGTCCTCATTGTCTGCCTTTTTGACTCCTCTTCAGAATCATTGACAGTGCATGCATGCCATTGTTATGGTCATGTGGGACATGTGTTAACCATGTACAGGATCTCTGTCTTATCAGGCCTATGTGTGTGCTATGGTGCTCATGCCTGTTTCCATTTCTTGTGTTTCATGTTTTTGCAGGTGACGACACACTTGATGATGGTGAGGTTCAGGAGATGGTGCAGACCCAGGAGGATTCTCAGCCACGACCAGGCACCAGTGGGGGACGTGGTGTGGTGGTGGGTGAAAACACTTTGGTACTGCAGACCATACTGTCGAGGGGTGCCTCTGGGTGCAGCTCCCCGGACCTCTATTCAGGTGCTTAGTCAGATGATGAGACTTATGTGCTGTCGCAGGTCAGTGCTTCTGGCAGGGATTCTGTTCTGTCCAACCCACCTGGACCAGGGGTAGAACCCTCAATGGGGATGTCAGTGTTGGTAGGTCCGCCTTTGGTGGTTACAGATGCAGGGTCACACTCCACAGCATCTGATCCTGTTCCTGGGCCAGCAGATCAGAGGGGGAATGCAGTCCTGCAGCCTCAGGCAGTGCCAGCACAGCAAGGTGCAGATCGCCTTGCCCCAAACAGGTGTGGTGCCCGCCGACGCGGTGGCCGTGCGCCACCAGGCAATACTGTATGGGAAAACTCCATGTACGGTATGGCAACCCAACAGGCAGCATCAGTAGAAATGATGGCTCAGGCAATGGAGAGGGTGGCCACTTCCATTATCCCCCCTGAAAGGCAGATGGAGAAACAACAGCAGGCAACAGACTCCATTTGCAATCACACAGGGAAGACATGTGGGCGTCCAACAGGGACCGACGGGCGGCACTGGAGACTCTGCGCAAATTCATATCAATAGAGTCACAGGGCCACAGGGAAGCCCTGAGGGTGGAACTCCATAACCTCAGGCAGAGTCTGCTTGAACTTGAGGCTTCCCGAAATGTTAGGGCAGAACAGCAGCTGGAGCAGCTCACACGTTCGCTCTCAGCTGAGCTGCAGGCAACACATGAGGAGATCCAGGCATCCCGCAAGGCCATGCGTGCAGAAGTGCATGCAACCTGTGACGTGCTGCATGGGGATCTCCGCACTTTAATCCTCCAGAATCAGACCTTCCAGATCCACATGTTTGCTTCCATGGAGGACCATACCAGGGCTTTGCGTGGGCTGCCTCACATAGTGCCACCACCTCCTGATGAAGCAGCAGAGGGTGAAGAGACCGCCAGCAGTTTTCCCACAATGGCATAGCCGTGCAGGCCATGAGCCCATGGAACTTTTTTTTTCCGCAACATCCACGCAGGTGGGTGTTGGTGTGCACCCTGTCCTTGAACCTACTGGGTGGCCTCCCCCCAACCCCCAAATGGCCATTTTTTTTTTTTATTATTTTTTTTTTTACAGTGTGTTGCCTTGTGTGGCTCCCGTGGGCATCCACTGTATTCCGGACTGGGCACATGGAGCCTTGTCCTGAGTTTGGGTTAGATTCTTGGGTTCGTGGCACACACACCCCTCCTGCTTCCCGTTTCCATGGGCTTGCAAAGGGTGTGACCAAGTGACTGTGACTGACACAGTGACAATGGGCTTCCATGAGCTGTGTGGGGAGTCTGTAGTCAATACTGTGTGTACATCCCTAGTGGGTATTATTGTTGTATTGTACACTGCATGGTGTATTGATATGTGCTTGTGCATCCATGTCTTCCGCCTAATTTGCAGGTTCCTTCCTCATGTCTTCACAAGGCCGTCTCCTTTGCAGATGGTGTTCATGTTGTATGCAGTACACTGACACATTTGTGTGGCAGCAACACTCTACAGTTGGAAGGGGTCGATGTGCTGGCTTATTCAGGTTGTAAGACTACCACTACTTTGACTTAGTACTGTCATGTTTTTGCAATGTTTCATGGTGTGTTGCTGTATTGTGTTGGTGGTAAGTATTTGTTCATGTGTGCTGTTTGTTATTGATTACTGGGATCATATTGTCGGTGGGCAGTTTCCATTTGGGATAGTGCACTTTGTGACACTTGTGTCAGGTCTTGTGCATTGCTTTGTTTGCTTTCACATTACATGACATGCCATGGTGTGTTGGGTGGCGGAGCTGGGGAGGGGTTGGGTGACATGCCGCTATTTTCAAGTTGTATTTTGCAAGGGGGTAGTCATTCATGCAGCATAAATGTGTGTTTTTTGTGACACAGCATTGGTTGTCTTTCGGCAGGTAGGGATGCACACAATGTAACAATTCCAGGTGACCAATCTCAGGCTGGTATGGTTGTGACAGTTGACTGTCCCTTATGTCATCATCATTGATTGTCAGCTGGTATGTGCCAGGGCTGTGTGCACTCCACAGGGGTGTGATTTTAGGTGAAGTAATTAGCCACGAGCTGCGTACGAGCTGCCTCACCATGTGCCGTTTCCCCTCCCATGCGCAGCGGCCGTGCTTGTGGTTAGGGATGTGGGGGCACCACCATGTCCACGGGCAGGCCCCGGCGGGTTGCAACGTTGTGCAGGACACATGCTGCCACTATGATCCTGCACACTACTGGGGGCGTATATAGCAGCTGCCCACCAGAGCGGTCAAGGGAGCGAAAGCGTGACTTGAGCACTCCGAATGTGTGCTCCACTATGCCCCGGGTTGCAATATGGGCTATGTTGTATCTTACCTCGGGTGGTGTGGTGGAGTTCCGAATTGGCATCATCATGTGGGTGCTCAGTGGGTAGGCACTGTCCCCTGGCGAGGTCATGATGGGTATCATTGGTGGGGTTGTGACATTACTCAGTATCTGACATGCATGCATGTGCAGGGGCATTTATACTCACCAAGCAGCCTTGTAGCACCATGCCGCCCAGCTTCTAGGTCCCAGTTTAGGGTTGACATTCTGTAAATGAAACTATCATGGGTGGACCCTGGATAGTTGGCATATACTGAGGTGATGATTCCCTTGGCATCACGTACTACCTGCACGTTGATGGAATGCCAGTGCTTGCGGTTTCTGTAGATGTGCTCAATTACCCTCAGAGGACGTAGAACCACATGGGTGCAGTCAATGGCACCTAGCACTTTGGGGAAGTGTGCCACCCCATAAAAATCCTGGACGACAGCCTGCCTTTCTGCAGGTGTTCTGGGCAGGTATATGTGCCTGTGGACTGATGGGCGTGCAGTCATGATGGCCAACACCTGATGCAGGCAGCGTGACTGCATGGCCTGTGAGACCCCCCCACTATGGCAGTTGTCCGCTGGAATGTACCAGTGGCCAAGAAGTGCAGTACACTGAGCCCCTTTTCCAAGGGGCTCAGTGCTTAGGAGCACATGGTGGGTGATGTGAGGTCATCCTCCCACTCACTCACCAGGTCGAGTATTATGTGAGGTGGAAACCTGTACCTCCTATACACCTGGTCATCAGGCATTCCAAAAAGGCTGGTTCTGGGTGTAAAAATGTTGGGCCTGACTATCCTCCTCCTCCTACTGCGGTATCCCATGACCACTGCTGCGAGGAACGGTATATTCATCTTGGCATCTGAGCTTGTTTGTTGTTTGCACGTACTTTTATGCTGCACGGGTCCACGTACGCCTGCATCCTGCTGGCGTACGTGTTTCCGGATTAGCGTGTCTTTTTTGGCGCACACATTGGCCCCGTTCGATTCCATGAATACATGTTGTAGACGCGCGTGTGGGTGTTCCGCGCATTTGGCTCCTGTACTTCCCCTGTGACGGCCACATTTTCACGCGTTGTTCCCCATTCCGCGTGTTACGCCCCCTGTTCCGCCTACTTTAGTTGTGTGCGCTGCGCTATGTGCGCTTTCGCTGTGCGCGTAGCGCACGCTGTTTGGAGACGTGTGCGCCAGCGTGCGCCACGCAGGATTTTAGCGCACATCCAGGGATTGACACGTGCACGGACTTCCATGAATCGCTGTGCGCGGGTTTCGCTGCGATTTTCGTACTTGCGCTGCGATTCGCACGCTTTCGCACGCTTGCGTGGGAATTTTCAGCGCACATTAATTCCATGAATCGGCCTCAGAGTTGTCTAAGGTATTTAATCATGCTGTGGCTTGTTGACACATAGGTAGTGTCATACCGAGCATGTCCAGTTTGTCTGTGAAGTAAATTTGCACTAGTTGTTGCATTTCTTTTTTCAGCATTATTTCATTGAATTGTGTGCACCTTGCAAGGGTTGGCGTTAAGGACATACAGTTTACATTTGTGTGTGCTAATTGTTCCATGACATCGGTAGCACAGCTCATGGAGGTGTCTGGTACTTAATATAGACTGTGCTTCCTTAGATAGTACAGCTATCCAAATACTTTTTAAAATGTTGGCGTAGGTGAAGTCTGCAGACTGACGCAGGTTTTCTGTAGTTTGCTCATACTGACACATGGTGTTTTCTACTTTAGTCATGTCTAATTCTGCCTCATTTGCTATGAGTTGCGGTCCAAGTTGTTCTTGGTTTCCTTGTCTATATTTAGTTGTGCCTGGAGTTCTACTTCTTGTTGGTGTTCATTGTCCAACATGTTTTTGTGCTAAGTCAAATTTATATCTGTTATAGTGCTTTCACTTGCATTGAAAGCATCTTCTTAGGAGGCATGGGTGTCTAATACATCTTCTTTTTGTCATGGTTTAAAAAGTTGCAGTAGGGCCATGTAACACAGTTCTTTATGTTGAGGAGTTTTTAATGATAGTTTCATATGATTAATCTGGCTGCGTTTGGTAAGTTTAACCAGGCTGCCCTCACAACCTTTGACTATGTATTATTTCTCATCTTGTTTAATATCATTTTTGTACAGGAGGTTTTGGACTATGTGGTATAGGCACATGGTTTCCAAAGCAGTACTCCTGTTTGGGTAGAATGTGTACAGAAAGTTGTTTTTCAAAATACCCTGGCTGTCAGGATCATTTCTGGCTATTGTTTCTATGTCTTGGTATGATTTTAGAACTCTTTTTCTGCATGCAGAAGTACCAAGGCTTAACCAGAATATGTTTTCAGATTTCCCATACAAGCCGGTGCCGGTTAAATGGTCTGCAGCTTCGTAGCAGCCTCATTCTCTATGGGAGAGCATTTTTATGCCAAAGCTGTACAATTTCTGTGACAGTGTTTTGTCAGATGATATGTCATCCCAAAGGTCTTTCAGCTTTGCTTTCTCTGCTTTGGTTAAGTAGGGTGTGACATATCATGCTACTGCAGTGGAATTGTCTGCAATTTACTGCACATCTATATTTGCATTCCATAGGAGGGCAATGATTGTATTGTAATCATTGATGTACTTTGATGCTTCTGTTATTTTTATGCAGCATGTGTTCTTAGGTGATTTACCTTTCACAATGTGTCTAAACGAAGACATGAAGCTGTTCACTTGCCCTGTTGCTGAAACTGGTCTAGGGAAACCAAAGCGGCATTTGGTGTAGTATTTTCCTTTGTGTTTATATTTGTGCAGACAATACTTGCCATCCTTGTGTCTTATGTGTACTTTCTGAAGGGATTTCGTAAGTGACATATTTGTGAATGAACTTCAAAACAGTGGCATCACTGTCCTGACCAAATTTAGGAGCATCTTTAATCCACAAAAACATGTGGATGGGTGGTGCTCCTCTGGCTTCATATTATTTTCTCCAAAAGAAGTGTTTCACTTTTCCGAGGGGAGGAACTGTTTTTTTACAAATGAATTGCAGCTTGGCAAATAAAGCGATAATGGAAGTACCTTTATACATTAAGAGGATCAAGAGAGCAAAGTTCTCCTGGTGTTTTTATATATATATTTGCTTTGTTTTCGTTTGCTTGTGGAAGTCTTCCCATGCATACTCTGCACAACTTAAAGTCACAAAAAATGTGGGCGGGTCAAGGTTGCGTATCATACAGCATACATCTACATGACGTTGGAACCAGTATTCTTTCGCAGCACACATGGTTGCTAAAAGATTTGTAATACTTGACTGTAAAACTTCATCTTTCTCTTGCACCTTGTAAAGTAGCTGCGTAGCAGACATATTTTGAATATTGGAACCTGTTTTCAATGTGTGTAACATAGAGTTGCTAGTTCACTTTCAAAGAGGAGGTGGAATATGTATTCAATTCTTTGTCTGAATCTGGGGTCTTCAGAATAAATTCGTAAAGAGCTGTATTCTGATGCTGTTATTTGTGTGCATCTTTCATCGTACCTTCACCTTTTCCAGTAGAACAATACAGAGGAAAGGCTTGTGCCTTTCCCATTTTCCCATATGCTGATTGGAATATGCTGATATTTCCCATATGCTGATTGGAAATCCTTTGGCTTGCCGCATTTTATATGCTTCCAGTGCATTGTCTATGGTGTCTTTGGAGTGCAGTGGGTGAATTGCATAGTGGTCCAAAATATTGGAGGCTGTAGTAGGATCTAGAAGTTCAAATTGGCCAGTTCCTCAGGATTCCTTAATTATTATGGTGGTTTCCGTCAGGTTTTCTTCAATGTTTATTTCTTTGTAGTATTCATTGTTGTCTTTTAGATATTGCAGGGCTTCCCTAACTTTATGTAAGTCCACTAGTTGCTGCTAATTTCTTTTGTCTTTTGTACAAATCGCTAGGATAATCAAAGATTGATCTATTGGCTGTTGCAAACCTAGAGTGTCTACATTTTCTTTCAGATCTAATGGCAAATAAACTACTTTGCCACAAATGCCTTTCAGTATTTCAGAGGGAGGCAATTGTGCTGTTTTTGGTTGAAGGCGTATTATTGCTTGAAATATGTGACTGTTTGGATTATAATGCTCTCATACAAGTTAAGTAGGTGGATTGGTTTTGGGAGTAGGAATATTTCCAAGTTGTTAGTTATAGCCCGTGAAGGCATTTGGTTGTTGTCAAGTTTTGCAGTGCAGTATCTGCAACGTATTGAGGGGTTAGTAATTTCGTATTTGTTTTATGCTGTAAGATAGAGAACTAATTGGAACCATTGGGATTCCTCATTGTCTTCTATTTTGTACATTATGTCTACAGTTTTGGTGCTCTTTTTATAAAATGGTTTTGCTGCAACACACACATACTTGGTTTGGTACTTGAGCAGATGTGCTTTTAAACTTTAGTATTTCTTTTTTGCATGTGTGTATTAGCGGGTTGACATCTGCAAGGTTGTTGCTACTCTTTTCTAAAAGTACTGGATTTTCTAAGTGCTCTTCAGTTCCAAAATATTTGCTTTGGATGTGGTCTATTTCTTCAAGCAGTTCTTTGGCTGTACCATGTAGGAGAATGTCATTTAAATGGTCCATTGCTAAAGCAGAACTTTTTACATAGTACTGTTTGTTAACGAGATGTTGTACAGTTGAATGGTGTGTTGGTAACATTTTGATATGGCGGACGGTGCTTTTGCAAGTAGGTCCAGAAAGGCAGGCTAATGAATGTCCTGTTTATGTGTGCACTGGACAGGAGTCCATAGTTTGTAATATGTTAATTTTTGCTGTGTCTTTGCCTTTCACATACTGATAGAGTAACTGGCGTAAAGATGTGAAAGAATTTTTCCACACGTTACACATTTATGTGCACTGCCATTTGTAGACTGGACGTATTGGTTCAGTGGAATGGAGAGTTGATGGAGAGTAGTTTGCTGGGGATATTCTTGTGAGCAGCGTTTCTTCTTCCATAATGGTATTGTCAACCTTTTTATACCCTCGTCCACTGTTATGTATGGCAATTGGGTTTGTTTGCTTTTTATTGTATGCGTCTTCATTGAAATATGGCTCTGTGCTGGTGGTGTGACTCCACTCACCTGCACAGATGTTTGCAAAGCTATCTATGTTGATATTCCGTCTGTTGCGAAGTACTTGTTGTAGTTTAGTCATTTGTTTTGTTAGTGGTTTCATTCTGTTTAAAACTAATATAAATAATTTCCTTTTGAGAAGGATTGCACTGTCGATGAGAGCTTCCACAATGAGTTTTCTGCGGTTGGTTCTAAGGGTTGAGCATGATTTGTCCCCTGTTTTTAGAAGGGTCTGAAGGACTCTGTGGTGAAACATTTTTTGTAAAATAATTTTTTTGGAATGCTTACTTGTGGCTACATCAAGATTTATAGGTGCAGTGTTAGCACTAGTGGTATTTGCAATCTTCCTAATACATTTCTTTTTATTTTTACATTTTGCAAGAGGAGTCACAGTTTCTTTCCTGCAAGCTGCTTCGGTTTTGTGTAGTGACTGTATTAGCTGTTTTGTTTGAACGTTTTTTGTAGAAATTCTGCTAGAGGCCGATGGCTATTTTGTACGCTTTTACTTTGTTCTGCTCTATTTCTGCCTTGTTTTCTATGGAGATGCTTTTTGGTAGGCATTCTTCAGTGTCTGTTGCAGATGAAAGGAAAGTGTGGGTTGGGAGGTTGTGCAATGTACATGGGTGCCACTGTGCATGCTTGTCTGAATATGACGATAGGCATGCATATAGAGGTATGTGATTGTGGAATGGGCTGTTACTTCAGGTTGGGAAGGCTGTACTAGGATTTGTGTGTTACTATACTGGTGTTCAGATGACAATATAAAGTGTGCACCTGCTGAGGTGCAATGAGTAAGAGTGAAAAAAATGCTGTTGGATTGATATCATTGTGTAGCCTATAATACAGGAACACTGCACTGTCTGAGTAATAGACAGAACACTACGACACTATTGCACTTACTTTGTTGGATGTGAACAGTAGGTTTCTTCTGGGTTTTATTTTCCGCTTGAGACGCCACTGACTTTCAGGAGAGTGGTGTTCACTGTAATTGCCAAATAAGGAAGTTAGTACATATGTGTGTTAATAGCAGAGAAATTGCACTTGGAGAACTGATTATTTAAATGTTATAGAGGGATTACTTGGCAGGAAGAGTTAGTGTGTGTGTGAAATTGCACAGCTTTGTATATGAATGGGGACTTGGGAGCATCTGCATCGTTGCTATGGGGGCAGTGGTGCATTTATAAGTGTGTCCTATGAGGTGCACTTTTGCCGGTGTGTGCATTGCTTGTGTACTATTTACTTTGGAAATGGATTAGTGCAAGTTGTAATAGGATGAGAAAAAGGTTCGGACAGATGTACAAATTGGAAAGGATTATGTTTTTGTGTGTGGAATTCCATTACATTTCTTGTACATAGATACTTGCTACATGAGTGCAGAAATCCATTTGGTTGTTTGATTTATTTATCCACACTTAGAAATGGCACTGTTCCCAACGTACATGTGTATTTGTTTGCATTTGAAGCAATGGTGCATTCTGTCAATTGTGCAAAGTATGTACCTGCTGTTCTTTGGAAACATACATGCAGTTTCGTTTTTCTGTGTACATTTTGGGCATTTCCGATAGGACCTGCCTTTTCAACTACCTATAAAAGTGTTTCAGATGTGGTTTTCTTTTTTTCAATTAGAAACACATCAACAAGAGTGGTGATAAAATGGAAATATGAAGTGTGAAACAGTTATGAAAGTGGGCATTAAAAGAAAAGTTTGTAAGCCCACAGCATTGTAGGTAAGTGCCACTTGATGTTAGAAGATGGGACAAATGACAGTAGGATTATTTAGTAGGTTATGCAAGGTAAGTGGCAGGTACCCTGTTCCCATGCATGCAATCTATGTCCTTCCTGTTCTTTGGTAAGATACATGCAGTGTTCCTTTTCTGTGTGCATTGTAGGGATTTTATAGCAGGTGTGTTAATGGGGAAATTGGTTGTAAAAATGGCAGAAGGAATGATGAGAATAACAGTTTGCACATTAAAATGGCTGATATGGGTAAAATAAAATGTTGAAAGCACACAGCATTGTAAGTGCCACCTGATGGTAGGAGATGGGACAAATTACTGTTTGCTTATTGAGTAGGTTATGCGGGGTAAGTGGCAGACTTCCTGTTCAGATGCATGCAATCTATGTACTTGCTATGCTCTGCTAAAACACATGTCCTTTTAATTTTCTGTGTGCATTCTAGGCATTTTATAGCAGTTGTGTTAGTGGGGGAAATGGTTGTAAAAATGACAGAAGGAATGAAGAGAATAACAATGTGTACATTACAATGGACGATATAGGTAAAAGAAAATGTTGAAAGCACACAGTATTTAAGTGGCACTTGTTGGTAAGAGATGGGACACATTACAGTATGCTTATTGAGTAGGTTAAGCAGAGTAAGTGGCAGGTATCCTGTTCCTATGCATTTGTAAAATAGTTGGAAATGCACTCTCCAAAATATATGCATACCTGTAGTATGTGTTAATGGATGTGGATATGAAAAAATCTGGAAGCAGATGTGTTGTAGAGTTGTACAGTAATTTGTTCTGGAGGGGTTTTGCAATCACAGCAGACTTGTAGCCAGAGTGGTCAACAGTAGATCTAAAGTGCTGAAGACTGATCACAGAGGTAGATGTATAGGTCTTGGATGTGATTAGTGGATGGTTGTGTGACTGTTTATGTGTAGCCAATGAGGGAGTGGTGCAGAGAGTGCTGTGGAAGGGGAAGAAAGGTCACCCGTTTGTCATGGGGTCCGCGGATGCTGCAGTAGTCCACGTACAGGGCGTGACACATCTGGGGCTTCTCAGTGTGTCTGTCATGGAAATGGGACTGGGGGGATTAGCCAATCAGGTGTTGAGCTTGTGATTCATAGGGGGAGAGGGTAATAGTTTTTTCATTGCTGTGTGCAGTGAAGATGGCAGAAGTGCAGAGAGTTAAGTTGTTGGTTCTTGGTGATTTATTTGTGAATGTTTTGGATGTTGCAGCCAATTTTGGCTTTGAAGGAGTGGATATTTTCTGGTGCAGTGGGGCTGGTCGCAATTTGCAAGATGTGCTTGAAGTTTGTAAAGATATGGCCACTTTCAACACTACTGATATAGTAGTGGTGCATTGTGTGGTGCACTGCATTTGGGATATATCAGTGTTCCCAGTTTGCTGAGTGCACTTAAGGAGTTGGTGAAGGCACTGATGCAGCTTTTTCCCAGTGCAAAAGTGTTTTTTGCATATATACCACCTAGAGCAGTATGTAACAACCCCAGTGTACTCTGTCCCCAGCAAGATGCCAGAAGGTGTCTTGTAAACAGAGGCATGTCTGCATTTTTGTGCACTGCTGGGATGTTCTCCTGTGCCAATGGGAACATTAATTCTCTTAATTTGACCTTTTTCACTGCAGATGGCATTTGTTTGTCCACCATTGGAAATGCCATTTTGTTCTACAATCTAAGGGATGCTTTGAAGAGGTTCATGTAAGATTGTAAGGGGGAGAAGAAGAGAACAAAATACAAAACAAAAGGTGTTTGTTTACATGCATCTTGAAAAAAGGCTCTTTTCATAGCCACCACCAAAGAGGAAATGTTCTACCCTGGTTGCAGGTTCTTTCCCCACCCTCTCAAATTGCAGGATATATAGGCGGACACTGTGGTAGTCCGCGAGCGCACATGCCACATCCGGGGCTTTTGAAGTTGGCAGGCATGGAAATGGGACTGTGGAGCCCAGGGGATTGGTCAACATGTTTTCCTGGGTGTACTGTGCAAGGAGAGACTGTGGAAGAAGGTCTGTTTTCTGAGAGGAGTGCAGATGGATATGTCTATGGCTGTGTCTTTCAGGAGCAGAGTGTCTGGATGTTGGGAGACTCTTGGATACATTGGTTGCAGGCAAAGCATTGTGGAGTAGCTAAACATTTTGGATTCAATCATGTGGATGTGTGCTGGTATGGAGTGTGTGATATGAATTGGCTGGATTTGGTTCCCTTTTATGCCACGTTGGTGACACATCATCATCCAGCCATTATTATTATTCATTGTGAAGGGACCAGTTTAGGACATGTTACTGGCATCTCACTGTAGTTTGCGATAAAGGAGGCACTTGGGTAAGTCATGAACATGTTTCCAAACTCCTGAGTAATTCTTTCTCGCATTGCACAGAGACAGACATGGCTACGCTCTTCTTCATTTGATCCGCAAATGGAGAAAGTGAGGCACAATGTTAACAAGGCTGTTTGTGCCTTTTTGAGAGATGTTGGCATGCCAATGAAAATATTACATTTCGTAGCACCAACATTTTTCGCAGAGATGGAGTCCATCTTACTGATGCTGGCAATAAGCTTTTTCTGCAAAATATTCAAAATGCATTGCAGCCATTTCGCCAATTACAGGAAGCATTTTTCCAGTAGGTGTTGGCTTCTTCTACCCTTCTAAAAAAAACACCACAAAAATACTTTTTTTGTAGCCACCACCTTCCTCTGGAAAAGAGTGCAATGTTTTTGAAAGTGCCACCCCCCTTATTTTTTTTTAGGAGTCCTAAGACTCCTCCGAATGTCCAGGGCCCTGTACCATTTCATTGGCACTTCTATTTTTAAACTGTGAGAGGTGGCTCTGATCAGAGCCTTTTATTTTTTGTTGGTTTTTGTTGTTTTGTATTTTTTTAGTTTTTTTATACATGACACATAAGTAAAGGAAGGGAATGGGAGGGAGGGTAGGGAATGGGCATCAACCACAGGGACAAGAAAGGGCAAGTGGAGAGAGGAAGATGTTGGCTGGGCCTCACTTGGGTAGGGGGCACTCTTTCTCATACTCCCTGACCGAAGCCTCGAAAGCACTCTGAAATTGTTTCCCCCTGTAGAGTACCGCATCACAGTACATGCACAATACAGTGACCCTCAAAAGGTAAGGGTTACTGCGTCACGTATGGCCTGCAAGGCTGGTTCAGGGATGTGCTGCCCCACAGGAGTGTCTCTTTTGGTGGCAGGAGCAGATACAGAGGATGTTGTAGAGGAACTCAACCTACTACTTTGTTCAAAGGGGACGACCCTCCGAACTGCCAGTTTGTGGTTCGAGCTCAGGTGTTACCGCATGGAGGTGGTCCCACAGCTGTACAGATCCCGTTTGTCATGATTGAGCCCTATTTGGCAATCAGTGCATCGCACCTTGTCTGCACGTACCTTGGGTAACCCTCCAACAGTGGTAACTAGCCTCCACACCCAGGACTCATGCTGGCTGGCAGTAGGAAGGACTACCTCATCCTCATCTTCCTCTTCATCCCTATCTACATCTCCACGCCTGTTCTCCTCTCCAGGCCCTTGGAAAGCTGGTGGTGGTGGAGGGGGTGGGGTGGTGCTGAGGCAGAGGCAGCAGGAGAGTTAGCCATGGATGCCATTGTCTAATCCAGGAACTCAGCAGTCCAGCAATCTAGGAATGAAGCAATGTGGAGAAGTAGTCCAGCAATCCAGCAATGTGGAGCAGTGTCTGTCCTGGAAATCCGAAAACAGAATATGGAGCAGCTTTATGGGGACAGCCGCAAACTCCCCAGACACTTTGAACACCAAAGAGGGTTCAAAAGGCTCCAAATAGTGTCCAGATCGCCAGGGGCATGGTCTGGGACATGTGCAAGGGTAAGGTTTCATAGTAAAACATCTTGGATTGCTCATAAAGTACTTTTTGGGTGTTCAGTGGTCTGGAGACTGCTCACAGGCAAGGGCCTATGCTGAGCATGGCTGCGGTCACATGGTGACATCGCAGACATGTTCATGAATGGGACAGGTGTCCGTAGGACACCTATTGCATGGGATTGGTTGTACGCATGCGCATAGGTATTCTACGGACAGGGTTCGGCTCCCCAGACTAATTAAAAGTGTGACACATGTGCAGCGGACAGTTCTGGACAGGTGCAATGTTTCTAGGACTCCGAAGGTGGGATGCCCATGTGTCTAGGTGTCCACCGGACAGGGCTAGGGTCCCTAAACTACTTAAAGGTATGTCACAACTTTGCAGACATGCGGACAGGCTCAGTGTTGTACAGACACCTCCATTTTAATTGCGGACAGCCCAGACAGGTTAAGTGTCCATAGGGCACCTCCATTTTGATTAATTTCTGACATTCCAGACAGTCACGCTGTCCGTGGACTCCCAACGGGACTTTTAAAAAATTAAACACTGACACATACAGGAACAGTATATATATAAATTACAAAAGATAGGGGGAAGCAGAATTGCAGACATACACAGGGGAATTGGGGTTTCCTAGAGGTTGGGTATTAGGGAAGGAAGAGATTGACGTCTCATTGTAATGTTTTTGGTGATGAGGAATATGTGGGGATGGTTGGCTGGGACAGGGAGAAGGGGTATAGGTGCAGGTGGGGCAGTGATATTTAATTTTCTTCATGATATTTCTTTGGACAAAGTCATTCAAATCAGCAAAGGTGTTCATTAATTGATTGTTTTTTTCTTCCAAATGCACTAGATGATTTTTCACAATGTCACTTTGTTGTTCCATATGCTCTTGGAATTGTAATTGATGTATTGTTTCTGGTGCATTGGCATCATTTTCTGTATTTACTGTTAAAGAAATAAAAATTATCAGGTACATGTGAAACAATGTGTATTAATTGGCTTACTTTGGAAACTACACTGTTTACCAATAGTATCACTGTCTTCAATCATTTCATCCCGAGGAAAATTTTCTTCAAGCCACTCTAAGGAAACAGACTATTTGCCCCATCTGCTGGACAAATAGAGAATCAGATACAAAATGGACCAAACCTTCAGCTTCAGTGAGGAACAGATTAATGATATTGTGGGTGGACCTACCTTTTTCAACATGAAAGCAGGGCATGAACCAAACCACAGCAGCCATGGCCTCAAATGATGACCTGCTAAAATTGAAAAAGAAATGTTTTAGGACCGAGCTGCATGGACATTTCTTGAGGGAGTACCTCAGGGCAAGTTTGCTTCCACTAGGTCTGATTGTCCACAATAAACCATCATTGTTCCTGGACGTCAAGGAATACATGCTGGGCTTCAGCCATATCTGAAACAAATGTAGCAGAGATTTCATGGTTCTTACAATTACCAGACCCCAAAGGATACACCTAAGGATCAAGGAGGACCTTGCTAAGGAGGAAGAGAAATGTATCAATAACATTGACTTGGACAACGCAAGGGAAAACTTAAAGAAATCAATAAGACCAATTGATGGCAGATGCCTTACAAAGAAAAGCACAAACAACTGGCAAAGGACATAAGCAATGTTAAGATTGAAAATGTCTACCCCTACTTTTCCCCAGACTACAACGAAAACAAAGAAAAGGAGAGAACTCAGAACATAGGAACAGGCACAAGACAAAATAAGAAATGGGTCACATCTCTGACACCTCGAGCTCTGATTCCTGACACAACAACCAACAACCTTTCTATGGAAATAGTCCTTACCTTGGACAATACCAGATACAGCTGCATTTTTCAGAGCGCATGGACCCCAGAGGCACACACTGGGGTCCCCCACCAATGCACATGTTCGGGTTCCCCAGCTGGAGGGAGACAGAGATTACAGCGAAGACAATAGAACAAGACACCAACACCATTCCAATTCTTAACATCTCAGGCATTAACTTGACTAAAAGTCTTAACAAAGGCCTTTTGTTTGTCCCTACTAACCCTACCAACTGGTTTAACATTGACTCTGACCTGAGAGGTTTTTTCGTAAAATCAGGTCAAAATCATTCTTTCAAGATCTACAGGAGACAACTGAAGAAATCGACACAGGATTCAGACCCAAGTCTACTTTTTGCCCAGGAGAGAACTAAGTGGCACCCGCCATCATCACATTTGAGAAATGTGTATTGCGGGAAGTCCATAAAATACAGGCCAATACCAAAGACCAAAGACACAATTTGACCAATGATGAACGCACAACCCTCAAGACCCTTGCTTATAATAAAGACATTATTATCAAGTCTGCTGATAAAGGGGGAGGTATTGTGATCCAGCATGTGGAACAATACCAAGACATGGTCTCCGAACTACTGGAGGATGAAACTAATTATAAGAAATTGAGGAAAGATCCCTCCCCCCAGATCAAACAACAAATACAGGAAATAACAACATATGCCAGGGAGCATTGATGGATAAGCAAAAAGGAAGAAGAATTCCTGAATACATCGGAAGGACAAACACCTTTGTTCTACACATTACCCAAAATCCACAAGGATGCCAGAACCCTCCCGGTAGACCCATAGTATCCAGATGTGGTTCTATTTTAAAACCACTATGCAAGTTCATTGACTATTTTTCATAACCACTCAGTCAACAAACTCCGACATACCTCAGGGACACCATGGCCACAATCCAGTGTTTTGAAGACCTGTAATATAATCCTGCCTCAAGTCTACTTACCAGCATGGATATAAAATCACTATGCACAATTATCCCGCAAACTGAGGCCATCCAATATATACGAGGATATCTGACCCATCATATGACTCAGAGAAGGGTTCGTACGAACATTATCATTGTGCTACTGGAACTAGCTCTGATAAAAATTCTATTTTCCTCCAATGATTGCTTTTATTTGCAGATCTGCAGTACAGCAAAGGGAGCAGCCTTTGCTCCCAGTCTGGCAATCATCTTTATGGTTGAATTTGAGAGGACATTTACACTGAATGAAATAAATTATTTTCTCAACAACAACAGCCATTGGAAAATGTATATAGATGATTTGATGTATAATAATGTATGTCCTCCTCATTTAACTATAAGAGGCTCCAGTTTCATGGATTGTTTATTTGATTACACTATTATCCGTGCATGATGCTGGTTTTGAAGAATTCAGTTCCTTTTTGATGATCATGTGCTTGTGACAGAGCAAAGGTTTTGTACTAGATATATATGTATGTCTGTGTCATTTATCAACTGAAAGTGCACTTTACACTGTGGTTTGTGCATTTTGTCTTTATCCATTTGCTTTATTTATGATTGCATGAATTTTGTTTGAGTAGAAATGTTTTACAAACACATTTAATAAACAACGGCTACTATATCACCCGTTTGTTTGTTTCTACAAGGGCCTCTGGCCTGTGCCCTCTAATCAATATGGCATGCCTGTGTTAATTGACTCATAAAATCCAGGACTGTTACAGGGTTTCACATTCTGTTTGAGGCCCTCTTGCCTAGATGCGTCACCCCCTTAGAATAATTCACACTTTCATCAGAAGTGTGCTCGAAAATTTGGATGGGAAGGCTAGACCCCATTTGTTTACTACGTCAGGGTACTAGCCATTTCTGTGTAAAAAAAGAGAAATTATTTTTTAGTGTAGCATACTGGACAAAGTGTGTTGCTTTAGGAATAAATGTACTGCACTTACCAGTTTGTTGTTCAGTTGTGCTGTTAGTACTTTGCCAGGTATGCTGTTTACAGTTGGTTTGCAGTTTCTGTATAAAGCAGCAGTGAGGTAATTCTGCTGGAGCCATAGGTTATTTTTGTTTTTGGTGTGTTGCATTATGTAGTATATCCTATGGAATTCCACTGTTGGTTTCTCAAGTGTACAGTTTATAGACCTATTATATTTGTGTTTGTAATTTACTTATGTGCTGCTCTTTCAACATGTTCAGTGTCTTTGATGTGCGCAAACAAAAATGTGATCTACCCACTGAGATTTTGGGCAGTGTGGATGTTACCCAAGGTCCGCGGAGAGTCGCATAGTCTGCGGACCCTGCAGCCATCAGCCTGGGGCCAGGGGGTTCAGTATGTGGAATGGTACATCTATACAAACTAAGGTTATCCTGGTAAAAACCTATGAAATTCAGAGAAAAAACTTTGATAAAGGGACATTATCGTTAAGTTGCGCTAGTAAAAACCTAATGAATTCTGTGACAAAACATTGTTAAAGAAACATTATAACCATCAATCCATATTATGGTTACAAGTAAAACAGAAAAACCCCAGAAATTTGCCATTGATGGTAAGCTAATCAACCATAACTCGCACCACCACCATGCACTGCTAAGACTAACACCCATGACATCAAAGATGACCTCACAAATTACACACCCCTTTTATCCCTACACCTTATTATGTCATAGTGCTTCATTACAGGATTGCTGATAAAATCCACCGGTAGCCGGCGTGTTGCCATCAACCCTGTATTACTGTTACCACCACACTCCTATGACACCATGGGAATGGGAACCATGAAGCACCAGCACCATGAGTAACAATGATGGTGCTACAGTGTAAAGATTTCCGGTAGTGGCCTCAACTCTCAGCAGGTAAGACCTGCTGGGAGTACACTGACTCAACTACTAAACACAGAGAAAGACGGTCCAGAGAAAAGCTGCCAGTAACATTTTATCAGTATATTTAATTACAGACTAGCTCATTGATATTAAGACCCATAGTCCAATTTTTCTAAAAACATACTTAACATACTTTACTAGACCACCAATAACACACCTTCATGAGCTCTTTTTCCCAACATCTACTACATTGATAAATAACAGACGCTCTCACTAAAAGTACTTTACCAATATGACATATACCGACAAACTTTCTTTTACAATTACAGGAAAAAAAGAAGATTGAACAGAACAGCTACCAAGAACACTCTTCACATCCTACAAAGTAAGTACAAGAGTATAGCTTGTTCACTGCTCTCATTGTACCAATGTACTTTCACTATATATTAGCCTGGATATTTTTTTTCTACTCACCAACATTTTATTTCACTCATATCCATTATATTGCAACATTCACACTATTTTGATTTCCATCAAAACACTGTTCTTTATTTAAATCACTGCCCATTCCTTACTACATAACAACACAGCTATCTCTTAAAAACTTCTACATTACTATTTACTTCCTTATGATTCCATATCCCTAAGCACATAAGGTCCTAATTCCTACAGAACAACTTTGAAACTCATTCCTTTCCAAATCACTAACAAACATTAGCACAGACACACTTCTTCACCCCTTTCCCATTACATCCATACAACCCTCATACCTATGCAGGAAATCACACCATTATACCAACCGGTTTTCCTCAAAACATCATAATGTCCCTACTTATTCCATCACACCACCACTCCTTGACTCACTAGCCCAAGCATATCACACTGTAGATCCCCTTACTCTATCTCTCACACACACACACACGCACACACGCACGCACACACGCACGCACGCACGCACACACCCACACGCATCCATGCATAATACATGCAAACAAATTCCACAATGTTCAAACACAAACCTTCTTTTTTCCCTACAGGCAAAGAAAATGCCTACTAAAAAGCAACTCTGTACAAAACAATGAAGAAATAGAGCAGATAAGAATGAAAGCAAGACATATAGTAATCCTCATCTGAAAATGTTGATAGAAAACATTAAAACAAAACAGTAGCCTCACTCAACAAAAGTAAACCAGCCATCACTAAAACAACTAACGTCCCTCTTGCAAAATCTAAAAGTTAAAAACACTTGTACAAACAAAATCAGACCGAATAATGACTCTAACACTATATCTACCAATATTAGCATAGCCACAGTAAAGCAATGCCAAAAATGTATTTTACAAAAGAAATTTCACTGTAGAGTTCTTAACATCCTTATAACACCAGCTACAAAGTCACGGTCTACCCTTAAAAAGTACGGGAGAAAACTAATCATCGAAGGTCTTATTGACAGAGCATTTCTACAAAAGAGAACATTGTTTATATTACTATTAAACAGAATAAAATAACTAACAAAATGAATCAATAAATTACTACAACATACTTCCAAACAGGCGCAATGTGAACAAAGATACCTTTTCACATTTTTGTCACAATGAATGGACTCATGCAATCTGCACAGAGCCATATTTCAATGAAGAAGAGTATAAACAAGAACAAACAAACCCAACTGCCAAAGGCAATAATGGCAGTGGCTATGAAATGGTAGGAGACACCATTAAGGAAAAAGAAACCCTTAAAGAGAAAACTTCCTCAACAAACTTCCAACCCAATGTTCCTTTTGCCCAAACAAATCGTCCAGTATACAAATGGACGTGCAATTCAATATGTAATGTATGACAACAAGGCTTCACATTTTTATGACAATTCCTAAAGCACTATTTGAAACACAGGGGTCGATTCATGGAGCAAACGTGCGCCGAAAATCCCAGCGCAAGCAGGCGCAAGGTAGCGCACGCTTGAGAAACGCAGCGCACGGGCACGCGTGCGATTCAAGGAAGACGCTGCTCGTGTTTCCCGCTGTCTGTGCACCCAATCCTGCCATGGCGCACGCAGGCACACACGGCGTGCGCTACGCGCACAGCAAAAGAGCACATAGCGAGGCGCACACAACCAAAGTGGGCGGAACAGTGGGCGTAACACGCGGAATGGGGAATAACGCGTGAAAAAGAAGGCGTAACTGGGGAAGTACTGCAGGGAACTACACGGAACGCCCACACGCACGCCAACAACCCGTATTCATGGATTCAAATACCGGAAACCCGCGCACGGCAAAAGACACACACAGGCGTCAACGCGTCCGCCACACGAAGGCAGGCGGAAGCGTCCCCGCGCACAGTATAAAAGTGCGCGCAAACAACAAACAAGTATATACAGCTACGATGAATGCCCCATTTGTCGCAGCACTGATCGTGGGACACCGCAGGAGGAGGAGAATAGCCAGGGCACGCATTTTCGCACCACGGACAAGCCTTTTTGGGATGCCTGACGACCAGGTCTACGGCAGGTATAGGTTTCCACCCCATATCATCCTAGACCTGGTCAGGGAGTGGGAAGATGACCTTACATCCCCCACCCTTTGCTCCCAAGCATTGAGCCCCTTGGAGAAGGTGCTCAATGTCCTGCATTTTGTGGCCACTGGGTCATTTCAGCGGACTACTGCAATAGTGGGGGGGGTCTCACAGGCAACGCAGTCACGCTGCCTACACCAGGTACTGGCAATCATGACAGCGCGCCCCTCAGTCTGCAGGCACATATACATGCCCAGAACACCCGCAGAAAAGCAGGCCGTTGTCCTGGATTTTTTCAGGGTGGCACACTTCCCCAAAGTGCTCGGTGCCATAGATTGCACCCATGTGGCCCTACGTCCACCTAGGGCCACTGAGCACATCTACCGAAACCGCAAGCATGGGCATTTCATCAATGTACAGGTGGTATGCAATGCAAAGGGAATCATCACCTCTGTCTATGCAAACTACCCTGGCTCCACCCATGACAGTTTCATATACAGAATGTCCGCCCTGAGCCGGGCCCTGGAAGCTGGGCAGCATGGCGACACCTGGCTCCTAGGTGAGTACAAATGCCCTTGCACATGCATGCATGTCACACACACACACACAAATACACAAACCCCAATAATCACAACCATTTACACCTCCCCAGGGGACAGTGCCTACCCTCTGAGCAACCACATGATGACGCCAATCCGGAACCCCACCACACCACCCCAGGTAAGATACAACGCTGCCCATATTGCAACCAGGGCCATAGTGGAGCGCACATTCGGAGTGCTCAAGTCATGTTTCCGCTCCCTTGACCGCTCTGGCGGGCAGCTACTCTATGCACCACCAGTAGTGTGCAGGATCATTGTGGCAGCATGTGTCCTGCACAATGTTGCAACACGGCAGGGCATACCGGTGGACATGGTGGTGCCCCCACATCCCTAACCACAGGCACAGGCGCTGCCCATGGGAGGGGACAGGGCACGTGGCGAGGAAGCCCGGACCCAGCTTGTGGCCACATTTTTCACCTAAACTCCCACCCCTGCAGAGTGCACACAGGCCTGGCACATACCAGGTGACAATCGATGATGACAAAGAGACAGTCAACTGTCACAACCCTACCACCCTGAGATAGTTGCCATGGAAGTGCCACATTGTCTGCATCCCTAGCTACTTAAACACAAGCTATCCTGTGTGACCAAAAGGCACACATATGACATGACATGATATGGCCTATACACAAGTATTTCAAGGTGTGATGAGGCAGGGAGGGGGGAAAAAGGGAAGACAGACAACAATACTACTAGGCCAGGTGTCATTTAGATTGTACAAGTGCAGGGGTAGGGGGAAGGGAAAAGTGCAAGGGGAGGGGGGGAGTGCAGTACAGGGTAAGTAGACTAAAAAACAAATACATAGGCCAGCTGGTGGCAACTGCAAAGGTAAGTGCAGACAAGTGCTGGGAAGGGGGGGCTGTAGGGATAGAGAGACAGTCCCGCAGTGCAGGGGTTGCCAGGGAGGCAGTGCAAGTGGAGAGTGGCTGGGCCAGGGACCGAGGTCGGTGAGAGTGGCCCAGTTGCAGATCCAGTGCAGTTCCAGTGAAGAATTTTGCAAGGGAGAGGCAGAGAGAAAGCAGAAGCAAAGAGGAAGGTCTTGAGGTGCTTCCCGAACCGGAGATGGTTCTCCTCAAGTTCCAGTGAGGCAGGAAGGCTGTTCCAGAGGGAGGCCCCTGCCGCGGAGAGAGATCTACCCCCAGCTAGTTGCTTTGAGAAGCGGATGACCCTGACATGCAAGGTGTGAATCACACACACCTGCAAAACAGGCCATGGCCATCACTGTTATGTCACTCAAACCCTCCCAAACCACAACATGACATGGCAAGCAATACCCATACACCAACACAGTAACAATAAGGTACAAATTGCCATGTCAAAAATGTACAGTGGCATCAGACAGGTAAGACCTGCTGGGAGTACACTGACTCAACTACTAAACACAGAGAAAGACGGTCCAGAGAAAAGCTGCTGGTAACATTTTATCAGTATATGCTCACCCTGAGCATCACATCTAAGCGACAGACCACATCAAAAAGCAAATTAGGCATGTACAGGATCCATAATTGGTCACAGAACATGTGCTGCAGGGACACAGTGGGCACCAGAAGGCAAACAGTGTACACGTGGATATGCAAGGGTGGTTGTACATGTAGTGCATCAATGTGCAAGTTTGTGGGTCAGTAAGGACATGCACTCAACATATGCATGTGCAATCAAGTGACCATCAGTGTCCTCTACACATCACATGTGAACATTCACCATGTGTACAACCCAGCATGTCAAACCACAACTATCCCCTCACACCTGAAAGGTAAACACAACACATGAACAGGCATTGATCAGCAGAACACAACATGTACATAGGATACCACCATTACAATGTCAGGGTTCCCATCACAGTGCAGGGCAAGGCAACTATCAACAACAACCCCCTCCCTCACAAATGACCATGACCCACTGAACAACTGCACCTGGGTCATGGAGCCTTCAACCCTCAATTCCACCTGGCCACAGGATCACCTTTCCCCTTCGTCACCATCTCCCACCTTGTGTGTAAAAAGGTGCCTGCACCCTCAGAGTCCACACTCATTTACAAAATCACAAAATCCAAGCCAGAAAAACGAACCAGAACACCCTCCAGTAGATGACTTGACGTAGCAGTACCTCACAAAGGCCAAGTACTACCACAATGATGTAACAACCAAGGTAGCACAGTAAAACAATGTCACAACAGGATGTGAACCATGTGTGGTACATAACATAGAATGATGCACCATGAACGGATGTGTACTGTCACAGGTCCCGTGTACAGGCGCGGGAGTGTCATGAAACAACCACCCCCACCGTGTCCCAGGTGCCTGCAAGGTCAAACTCACACAGGCCTCTGAGACCCTGGTGGGGAAGGAGGGTCAGGGATATGCAGTCGGGACCGGTGTTGGCACACTGGATAACTGGAATGAGTGGCAAGAGAGGGGAGGAGGAATGACACATGAAAGTAGTGAATGCACGAAAATGTACTACCTGCATGAACACATACACAATCCAAACAAACTTGGACATCATTGTCATGGCCTTCTGTAGTCCAGGCTTAGGAGTGGCACGAACCAACCACCCCCTCTAGGGTTTTGGCGCCTGCAAGTTTGGGGCTTACACAGGCATCTACAACCCCAGCGGGGAAAGAGGATTAGGGAACGTTGCTTGGATAGGTACGGGAAGCAGGAACACCGGGTAGAGGGTACAGGGTTCAAAATTGGATAGGATTCCGGGTGATTAGGGGGAAAAAAACATACCAAATTGAATTACACATTCATCCATGCATTAGTGCACCCCCCAGCAAGCCTATGCACAGCAGTTTGAAAGAAAAACAACAAGACACTTAGCTCTGGTTTTGAGTGCTGGCCTCCTGCCTGCGCACTCTCAGGTCCGGTTACAGGAGCACTGCAATGCTGCAAAGAGAGCCACAGTCAACAACCTGTACGTGCCCATTACACAAAAACACACCACCAAACATGCCCCATAGCAACAAACTACTCTACAAACAGACAATCTGGTGTAGATGCTTCGTACCTATACATAACATTACCCCTGTGATGGGTCATACACAGTCAATGCAGTAAGTCAGCCGCCGGTGGGTGCGTGGCAAATGGAACACCAATGTGTCACAATTCACACAACATGCAATGTTCCCTGGGTAAGCAGACAGACCCATACAGCAAGGCATGACTTCAGAGCAAGTTGTGTACCACCATGACCGAAAGAAGGTTGGCAGTGCATTTATCAAAATGTACATGGAAATGAAATGCACTGCACCCGAGTATGTCCCTTGCTGTATGTCCCTGTGAGCTGCCTCTTTCCATGTCTCGGGAGGCTACATGGTTGATACAAGTGCCTCAATGGACCTTGGTGTACCGGAGGGTATGTGCCACTGCCCCTGCAGGTGTCCCAGACAACCTTACAATCAACAGCCATCAGTCCACCAACACATCTGAGCTGCATTGTGTGCTTCAACACCAATATTTGTCCAAGCTCACCCTCAGTGCTGTGACTAAGCCTGCATGTGCAACTCGCCTGGTGCAAGCTTTGCTGTGTTGTGGCCCCCTTGTGCTGCTCACCTTGCCTGGAGTTCCTTGGAACACGTCAGCAGTTCTAGGATGTAGGTCTGCAATCCCTGTGCCTCTGCTTGCGCACACATGTGCATGTGGGCACCAACAAACATGTCCAGAATTCCGACGTCCAATGGGCCATGTCTGCTGGCAAAGGTGCTCTGGAGGCTCATCCCCCTGCAGAAAGGGCATGAAACACATGATTAATGCTTTAAAGTCATCTGTGTGTGTCTCTTCAGGCATCTCATTACTTGACCATGTCAGAGAGTTACATCAGAAATCACACCTTCAGTCCGTCTTTCACATCCAAAGTGTAGAACACTATCTACGGCATGAATTGCAACAAGCACGTGTACAGGAAAGATAAGAAACATACTACACAATGCATAGCAATGAATGTACACATTAATCATGAAACACCCCATCTAGCAAAAGCTGAACAGTGGACAATAACACCGAAATCATCCCCACTAGGGGTGTCAACACAAGTCACACAGCACCAGACATGCCACAGATATGACAGTCCAAAGCCCTTGTGTAATAGGTTGTGACACCGAACCATCCTTGCAAGCCCATGGATAAGGGAGGCAGGAGTGGCATATGTGAGTCAAGGACCCCAAGCAGCAAACACATACACAAGACAAGCCTGAAGGGCCCAGCTGGAACAGACAGTGGATGCCTTCAAAAGCCACAAAGCACCACACTGTCACATGAAAGCACAATAGACAAGCACTTTTAAACTATATTAACTAATTACACTAACTATGGAAAACCTACATTACCTAATTAAAATAACTATCAAACAGAAACTTAACTAACTAAACTAAAAGAAAAATAAAAAAAACCACATACGACCCAGGGGGGAGGGGAGGCACCCAGGAGGGGGGAGGTACAGGGTGCTGCTCAACATCCACATGCGATGATACTGAGCCAAAACAAAAACCTCCATGGGCTCAACGCCTGCACAGCCCGACCTATGTGGGAGATAGATGGTCGTCCGAGTCTGGCTCATCCTGGAAAGGAGGACGTGGCACAGTAGCCTGGCCACGCCTAGCCGCAGCTTGCCCCTCGTCGGCAGCAAGTCTGCCGGACGGGTGAGCCTGGTTCTGTGTGGCGATGTGACGTAGGTCTGCATGCAGAACCTCACATGATACACATGCTTCCTCTTGCAAGGTAGCACGTGTAACACGGAGTTCCTCCTGCAAGGCCTGGCTGGACAACCGCTGCACCTCACGGCAAGCCTGTAGCTCAGCCGAGATGGTATGCTCAAGCTGTGCAAACCTCTCCTCTGCCCGCTGCTTCTGGGACATCATAAGGACACCCAGAGTGGATTTGAGGGAAGCATACTCCTCCCTCAGGGCATCCATATGCGCCTCTGCGTGAGCAGCAATTGCTTGATGCAGAGACGACATTTCAGCCTGTCGTGCCCTGTCTGAGGCCGCCATGCCCAGCCTGAGCGAGCGGGCCGTGGACCGTGCCGCCTGCTGCTGGAGAAGCACCTGCCTAGCAGGGGGAGCACAGATCGGGCCACACGCTCCATGCTCTCAGCGATGTTCTCCATTGCTGCCCCCTGCCGTTCGGAATTGGCAGTCATGTCTTGCTCCCACTCAGTATAATGTGGTTGCGCGTGGCGACCGCGTTGCCGGGCTTGACCCCTGCGGGACCCAAGGACCGGGGGTCCTCGCTGTGTTGATACCGCCCGTGGCTGCAGGACTACATGCCCCCGTCGACGTGATGTCCCAGGCACATCAGTGACTGGTGTGGAGGGTGACCCTGCGTCCCAATCCACCACGGGCGGAGGAACCAAGACTGTCTGATCCCTCAGTGCAGGTGTCACAGACAGAGGAGTGTCCACATCAGAATCACTCACCCCTGGGCTTGATGCTCATCCAACTCAACATGGACGTCAGAGTCGTCATCAAGGCTGAACTAATAGGCAGCCAGAGACAAGATGGACTGTAGCACTTGGGGGTTTTCGTGGCCTAACTCCCCACGACCCCCAATAGTGCCGGGTTGATGTAGTGGTAACAACCCTGTGTCTAGAATGACAACACCATCCTCCGCCTCCATTGCTTCATCACCTGAAAAATAGAGAGAAAAAAGGTCACTACACATGTCAGAAGCACACAACACACAAACACACCGACAGCAAACGCATCAGGCAGACATGTGACACACAACATATAACCTGGCATGCATGCTGGGTCAACTTTGAATTGCTTCTGTGATCAGACCTGTTGAAAGGTGGCAGTTTCCATGGAAGTGGGTCTAGGCAGTGCAGAAAATGTGTATGCCACTCACTATCTACATGTACAAGGACTCCATGGTGTGTGCCAGGAAATGTGAAGGCAGTGCAAGGTCAAATTCAGGCATCACGTGCATTGTGCATTCAATGTGTACCATATCTAGAAGCGAAGCACCCCTCCGCCCCAGTACCAAAGCAGGGAGGCCTAGCATGGTATCAAAAGGCTGACCATAAACCTGTGTATTGACAGGCAGTGTTGACTGGCATCAACAGCTTAATGTGATGCAAGTGACAACACTGCAAATGATGATGGGACAGTAAGCAAGACACATGATGAAAACTCTGGAGGCCGCCCATGTGTGATGAAGACACAACAACACTTGGACAGAGTCATTGGCCATTGAACAGGCTGAGGCCTGTGAGCCACACAGATTGTCAGACACTAAACATGTGTGCAACGCAGTACTGAGCCACAGTTGACATGGGAAGGCTGATGAGATGCCATGCAATGTATGTAACCAAGGACTTGTATTACAGTGATCATCCAGTCAAGGACACATAGGGGCATGCGTGCAATGCACATGGAGCATGAATGGGCACTCATGTCCCTGCGGGACATCTGACCTATGCACAGTACAAGTGAGATACCCTGCATCAAGTACTAAGGCTGTACCACACGGCATATTTCTGGCAGATTCTGCGCTGGAAGTTAGCATCTACACAGGACGCATGAACAAGAAAGTACACATTGGCAAGATTGAAGCAGACCAGTGCAAAGGTGGAACTGGGGTGCAGAGTGGCGGAGGAGGGGCAAGGGAGCATGCCTACATGGTGTCCCCGCATGCAGGCAGAGGAGACATGCATCACGGAAGCATTGCATTACTTACACATCAGAACCATGTACACGTCACATGTAGTGGCAATCATGCACAACACATCCCACAAGTGAAAGTCACACGTCCTCAACAAACACGCATCAACACTCACTGGACTGGGCATCAAAGTCCAGCATCTCTCCCACTCCTTCGACCAATTCAGGTGGTATGAACTCCGCAACGAGTGCCTCATGCAGAGTGAGCTCTTCCTCCTCTGGTGCAGGCCCAATGCCAGTCACCAGAGTCAAGTTGTAATTAGAGGCACTCTTAGCCTTATTGCTGCGTTTGATGTCATTCCAACGCTTTTTGCACTCTTGCGCCGTGCGCACCTCATGGCCGAATGAACTGACATGTTCCGCAACATGCTTCCAGTGGGTGTCACGTTGGGCAGCCGTAGTCTGACTATTGGCACCCACTAGCTTGTCACGGCTGTGGCCCCGCACGTAGTCCACGAGGAAGTCCAGTTCCTGCTTGCAGAAAGGCTTCTTCCTTGACGTGCAGGAGGTCGTGGCTGTGTGTGGGGACCCAGCCTGTGCTGCAAGCGCAACCTTCCTCCTCTTGGACTGTGGCGCAGACCCTGGCTGGCTAATGCCGCCCTGAGCAGTATGGCCAGTGGGTTCGGTGGATTGAGCCGAGGGAGTGGCAGGTGGAGTGACGACCAAAGGCCTGACTTGTGTCAGTGGCAGCTGGGTGCCCTCTAAAGGACCCTGCGCAGCAACATCAGCTGTGGCAGGGTCATTGACCGCAACGGTCCTGGTTGGCAGAATCACAACCGGGGTGTTGTTGGGTGCATCTGCCCCTGCACTTGCCAACACCGAGCTGTTCGGGGCAGCAGATGACATGACTGCCCCAGGGACACGTGTCTTGGTCTGAGCAGCCCGGCCTGCCCTTATGGTTTCCCTCCTGGCCTGTTGGAGATCTACCAAGGGCTCCTAAAGTGCCAACGCAGCCTGCGCTGGCAGACCCTGAGCCTGGGTGGCGGTGTCCACAGATGCACCTGCAGCTACCACTACCGTGGGGCCCGTGGCAGTCGATGGAACGGACTGCCGGGTCACACGGGCGCCAGTGCCAGATGAAGAAGCTGCATCCCCCGGAACCACAGAGGGTGGTGGCATGACTGCACCGACACATGGCACAACATTGTGCTCAAGTGGCGCACCCCTGCCTCTTCCCCCTCTGTGGCCCCCCTGGACACCCTGGAGTCCCCCTACTCCCTGGTCACCACAGCCACGTCCCCGACCATGGCCGCCATGAGGAGTACGCCCAGCTGAGGCGCCCCTCACCTTTGGTGGCCTCCCAACCATGGCACAGATGTAGTAGTGCCGGCACAGATGGAGTGGTGCCAATGGGAGGTGTACACCACAATTGACCTGGGCAATTGGGGTGAAGGGGGTGGAAAGCAAGATGTTAACAGCCCCCCTGCACCTGCAAGGCTGTATGTGACCCCGGTGATGTAGTGACGGGTCACGCAACGCTCAGGCACCCCAAAACTGCAGTAAAACCGTGCACGCAACCCTGCAGCCTACGTGCGTGGATTCAACCTCCCGCAGTACGCGGTGGCACCCAGTAACACGAATAACGCGTACGCGTGGGACACGCAGGCTACTATGACATCGAAAATGGGTGCGATACACAGGGGCACCCGCAGTGGGAAAAAGAGCGTGTGCGACTCACCGTCTGACTAGCGCGATGCAGAAAAACACGCGTAGCCAATACCCCCGCCAAAAGAAGAGATACATCCTTGATAGCTGTGAAGTTGTGATGGCGCGCAAAACAACAGGAAGCAGCAACAAACGTCGGTCTCCACGAAAGGCACGCACAGCGAACTGCTGGCCCCGCTCACCTTTAACCCATGCTGAGGGAAACGCCAGCGCGCGTCACGTCACTTACGCGCATGTGCCCTTTCCTCGGATTACAAACGGACGTGCATTTTTTCACGCGCGCTGAAATGCCCATGCACGCCTGCCCGTGTCACGTCACAGGGGCGCTTGCGCTTGAGGGGCCATCTGTACAATGAAATTGCGTATGCGTGCAGACGCGCTTACGCGCTAAGGGCCTTTCCTCGAATTACATGCTGACGCGCAGAATTTTCACGTGCCAAAACACTCTGTATCAAGCTGGCCACGCGTAAGCACACGGAAGACCACGCTCCTGCCCAGAAAGCCGAATTATTGCCCCCCAGACCCCCGAGCACGCTCCCACCTGCCATCTGCTGCTGCCTGACTGCCTGCTGCCCATGTGCCCTGCCATTTGCTGCCTGCACATCAGCCAGGGGTGCTGTTGCTGTGACCACCCCTGCTGGAACCGAAGACTCCCGACTGGGATTCCATCGCTCCACAGCCCAGCCCCAGGACCCAGTTGCCCACCCACTCCTGCCTCTGGGGTTGTCATGTCGGGCACTGCAACATCTGGCACCACTGACAACCCCCGGCCGAGAGGCAGAGGGGCACCAGCTTCACTGCCACCGAAGTTGGTGACCTTGTGGAGCAAGTCCTGGGGCAGTATGATGCCCTCTTCGGAAGTTCCCACGCCAACAAGGAAGGACGGACTCAGATCTGGACGGACATCGTGACTGCCATCAACGCGGAGGGGGTGGCAGTCCACGACTTCCACCATGTCAAGAAGCGCTGGGAGGACCTGAGGTCCAGGACCCTGAACAAGGCCCAGCGCCTCTTGAAGGCAGCGGATGCTAAGGGGCGCCGGGGCCACTTGTCGGAAGATCAGATGAGGGTCCTGGAACGCATATCCCCAGCACTCCACGTCCAGGTCCTTGAGAGGCAGACCCGTCTGGAGTCGAGCGGTAAGTGTACATGCATCCTGATTGTGAGCTGTGTGTTTGGTGATGTTTCAGTAGTGTGCAGGTTGCACATCTGTTTGTATGGGGTCCAGTATGGGTGGGGGTGTACAGGGCCGTGAGGCTAACACATGCAAGGGCTGTAATGTGTGAGGCATGGATGGTGCTTGTGTGTGTAGGCTTGCATGCCAAATGCAGTTGTGTGGGCACACATGTTTGGATGAATGTGTATGTAAGTGGACATGTTCGTGATGTCACGCATGTATGTTGTTTTCAGCTGCATGTATCAGCACTGTGTACATGTGCATGTGTGTGTATTTGAAAGGGTGCAACAGTGATGCAACATGGATGCATGTGACAGCGGGATGTGGAAGCCTGATTGGCAGATGTGACATGGATGCCCATCTGAACACTGCGACACTTGGCAGAGGTGTACACATGCATGCAAGTGTGGTGGTGTGTGTACATGTGTAGTGCACTCCCTGTGTTGCATGTGATGTCTGGCTCACCATTGCCTGCTCATGCTGTTGTATGTGTATGGATGGTGCTGGCAGTTGTGATATGGCTGTGGTATGGCTCATGTTTGCAAGTTGAAATGACATGTGTGTTGGGGATTGTGATGGCATGTCTGAGGTTTGCCAATGCCACTTATGTACAACTGTCATGTGTGTATGTGTCCATTGTACAGTGCCCTGATGCCTGTATTTTATTTCTCCCTGTCTGCAGCGTCAACTGATGAAGAGGGCGGAGAAGGTGCTGTGGAGCACAGTGGCGGGGATCCCACCGCCAGCCGGAGACGCAAGGCCCGGCAACCCTCCCAGGTTGTGATCTCGTCGGGGAGTGAGGAGTCCGGTGCCGCGTCCCAGGCCGCAGCTGCCGGGGGGAGGTCCAAGAGGCAGAGGTTGGAGTTGGACTCCTCGGCAGCAGAAGGGGCAGTTGGGACCCCACAGGGCCCAACGGGGGAAGATGGCACGGAGTCATCCAGGTTGGTGGGGGGTTTGGTGGAGGAGGAGGCCATGCAAGCAACAGAGACGGGGTCTGGAGGTGGGGATTCCACTGGTGCTAGTGGTGCAGTGCAGGACCAGGGACAGGAGGCAGCACAGGCCGCCGCAGAGGTGCCTGTGTGCAATCCTGTCCCTGATCCTGTCCCTGCATCATCTTGCACCAGCAGGGATGCCTACGTCCAGACCCGTTTTCAGGCAGGGGATGAGCTCACGACAACTGGCCTTCCTCTGCCTACGGACGTGGCTATCTGGTTTCGGGTTGAGCCTGTCCTGACTGGTGTGGCGTTGCGTCAACGGGCCATGCGAGGTGACCTGCAGTCTTTTCATGAGGAGACTGCACGTCATCTCGAATGGCTCGTTGACCGTGTAGGCCTACTGGGATCCGTTTGATGGGGCTTGCTGCGACCCCCTCCTCAACTGAACCCCCTATGCGCCAGTCTTCCTCCGTGCCATCTTCCCACCCATCAGTCACCTGGGTGCCCTGTGGAGCTGCCTCTGACGGTGCGTCCAGGCTGGTGGAGGAGGCATCCCTGCCACAGTCGGGAGTCGGACGTCCAGCAAGGGTGGCCACATCAACGACTGCACCCCAGCCAGCGGAGTATGTGCAGGCAGCAGGAGGCAGTGCACGGGCAGAGGCACAGCAGCAGCAGCAACGTGGTGTGAGCCATGATGGCTCGGGGCCTTCGACATCGGAGGGGCAGGCATCGGCAGGAGGGCAGGAGGACCCAGGACAGAAAGTGTCTTCCGTGTGGCAGCGGTTGGGCCACGCCATAGATGCGGAGCGGCAGCGGGCGGAAGAGGCACGGCTCACGATGGTCAGGGCGGAGAACTCCATGCGGAGGGCCCTGAGGCGGGCCGAGTGCCTTGAGGCAATCCGCAGGGGGTTGGAGGTGGACACGTCGACGGCCCTGCGGACCCTCGGGGCCATGGAGGAGGACTGCCTCCGGGACATTGAACATCCAAAAGTGAGCCGTCGAACTAGCCCGCTGCCCTTGTAGATAGTTCTGTAGTTAGTGTTAGGTTTCCTTTGGTTTTGCATTTTTTTTGGACCTTTTGGACAATGGGCCACATTTTTGTATATAGTTTTTTTTTATTAGGTAGTGTTATTAGATAGGTTTCATTTCTTCTGTTGGGATCATGGACCCTGGCTTGTTCATCTGTATATAGTTGACTGTTGGATTTTCTTTTTTTTTTACAATTTACCCATGGAGCAATGGCTTTCAATTATAATTTTCCATTGGATTTTCTTTTGTGGACTGTGACTTTGGACACCATTCCTTTGGATTATGATTTTTGGTTTTGCATTATTTCACGGACATGCTGCTTTTTATTTTTTTGAATTCCCATTTCTGTTTGTTTATTTTTGATTCAATGTGTGTTTCCTTTAATACATATTTTCTGTTCAAACTTCAATGTGTAGTATCATCTCATTGGTTTCATGCATATCATGATATGGGTTTTGAGATTCACTGACACCCATTGGGTGTATGTGAGGGACATGTGTTCATTTCCAAACTTGCAATTGGGGTTCTATCATTTAATTGGCATTTCTAAGTGGGTGGATGCAATACTCGGGTGGGTGTTTGGCATTTGGAGGCTGACCATAGGGACCAGGGATCTAGATTGTGATGACATGTTGGCTGGGGAACACGAGTTTCGGCCTGGTGGAGGGTGCCCCAAAGTGCTGGGGGGTGGGGGTGCAGGGGGACATGAGTTGGGGGCCTGCTGGCAGGTGCCCCACAGTGCTGGGGGGTGGGGTGCAGGGGAACATGAGTTGGGGCCTGGTGGAGGGTGCCCCACAGTGCTGGGGATGGGGGTGCAGGGGGACATGAATTGCGGGCCTGCTGGCAGGTGCCCCACAGTGCTGGGGGGTGGGGGTGCAGGGGAACATGAGTTGGGGCCTGGTGGAGGGTGCCCCACAGTGCTGGGGGGTGGGGGTACAGGGGAACATGAGTTGGAAATGAGTGGGGGCCTGCTGGCAGGTGCCCCACAGTGCTGGGGGATGGGGGTGCAGGGGAACATGAGTTGGGGGCCTGCTGGCAGGTGCCCCACAGTGCCGGGGGGTGGGGTGCAGGGGGACATGAGTTGGGGGCCTGCTGGCAGGTGCCCCACAGTGCTGGGGGGTGGGGGTGCAGGGGAACATGAGTTGGGGCCTGGTGGAGGGTGCCCCACAGTGCTGGGGGGTGGGGGTGCAGGGGAACATGAGTTGGACATGAGTGGGGGCCTGCTGGCAGGTGCCCTACAGTGCTGGGGGTGGGGGTGCAGGGGAACATGAGTTGGGGCCTGGTGGAGGGTGCCCCACAGTGCTGGGGGTTGGGGGTGCAGGGGAACATGAGTTGGACATGAGTGGGGGCCTGCTGGCAGGTGCCCCACAGTGCTGGGGGGTGGGGGTGCAGGGGGACATGAGTTGGGAGCCTGCTGGCAGGTGCCCCACAGTGCTGGGGGGTGGGGGTGCAGGGGAACATGAGTTGGACATGAGTGGGGGCCTGCTAGCAGGTGCCCCACAGTGCTGGGGGGTGGGGGTGCAAGGGGACATGAGTTGGGGGCCGGCTGGGGGGTGCCCCACAGTGCTGGGGGGTGGGGTGCAGGGGAACATGAGTTGGGGCCTGGTGGAGGGTGCCCCACAGTGCTGGGGGGTGGGGGTGCAGGGGAACATGAGTTGGACATGAGTGGGGGCCTGCTGGCAGGTTCCCCACAGTGCTGGGGGGTGGGGGTGCAGGGGAACTTGAGTTGGGGCCTGGTGGAGGGTGCCCCACAGTGCTGGGGGGTTGGGGGTGCAGGGGGACATGAGTTGGGGGCCTGCTGGCAGGTGCCCCACAGTGCTGGGGGGTGGGGGAGCAGGGGAACATGAGTTGGGGCCTGGTGGAGGGTGCCCCACAGTGCTGGGGGGTGGGGGTGCAGGGGGACATGAGTTGGGGGCCTGCTGGCAGGTGCCCCACAGTGCTGGGGGTTGGGGGTGCAGGGGAACATGAGTTGGGGCCTGGTGGAGGGTGCCCCACAGTGCTGGGGGGTGGGGGTTCAGGGGGACATGAGTTGGGGGCCTGGTGGAGGGTGCCCCATAGCGCTGGGGGGTGGGGGTGCAGGGGAACATGAGTTGGGGGCCTGGTGGAGGGTGCCCCACAGTGCTGGGGGGTGGGGGTGCTGGGGGACATGAGTGGGGGTGCAGGCTAGTCCCCCGTGGTGTGGGCTGCCTGCAGGGGCCGTGGAGGTTGTGGAGCCAACACCTGGGAGGACCCACACGGCCAATTCACTTGTAGTACTCCACGGAACCCCTGAAATACACTGCTGATATCGCGTGTGAAACTTCCTGTGCACCCCAAGATATACGTACCCAGGACATTCGCGTGTGGAACTTCCAGCGCACCCCAGTAATACACGTACCCTGCTGATATTGCGTGTGAAACTTCCCACACACCCCAAGATACATGTACCCAGGACATTCGCGTGTGGAACTTCCAGCGCACCCCTGAAATACACGTACCCTGCTGATATTGCGTGTGAAACTTCCCGCGCACCCCAAGATACACGTACCCAGGACATTCGCGTGTGAAACTTCCAGCGCACCCCAGTAATACAGGTACCCTGCTGAATTCACGTGTGTAAGTTTCCGCGCACCCCGAAATACACGTACCCAGGACATTCGCGTGTGGAACTTCCAGCGCACCCCTGATATACACGTACCCTGATGGAATTGCATGTGAAACTTCCTGCGCACCCCTGAAATACACGTACCACGCTTGTACAGGACCAATCGCGTGTGAAACTTCCCGCGCACCCCACTAAAACAGGTACCCTGCTGAATTCACGCGTGTAAGTTTCCGCGCACCCCGAAATACACGTACCCAGGACATTCGCGTGTGGAACTTCCAGCGCACCCCTGATATACACGTACCCTGCTGAATTCACGTGTGAAACTTCCCGCGCACCCCTGATGTACACGTACCCTGATGGAATCGCGTGTGGAACTTCCCGCGCACCCCTGAAATACACATACCCAGCTGAAATAATGTGAGGAACTTCCCGCGCACCCCAGTGATACACGTACCCCGCTTGCCGTGCTGGTACAGGGTTAGCGCAGCCCTTTGCGCTGGATTGGGGATTTTGATGGCTTTTCCCTGTGCAAGGGGCGTTCTTGGGGGCGTAACTGGCGCTGCTGCAGGGTCGCTGCGCCACTGTGCACCACGGCTGGTTTTGGTGGCTGGAATCCATGAATACGCTGTGCGCGGAAATGTATTTTGGCGCACGCGGCTGGCGCAGGGATTCGCACGCGCACACTGTGTGCCAGCCGCGTGCGCCACTTGTGTGCTGAATTCTATGAATTACCCCCTAAAAGAAAAATGTAGAATAAAAACTTTACAAGTCATGGACTGTGAGTACATTCATTAGCCTGTATTTTGGGAACTGCTTGCAAAAGCACGTTCCATCACATCAAAATGTTAGCAACACACCATTCCACTATACGTAATCTAGTGCATAGACTATACAATGCAAAAAGTCCAGCTCTATAACTGCAAAACTTAAATAGCATTCTCCTACATGGGACTGCCAAAGAACTCCTTCAAAAAATAGAACAGATCCAAAGTAAATATTTTGGCATTGAAGTTGACAAAATTCAGTAACTTTTGAAAACATTAGCGAAAACCTCACAAACAGCACCCATCTTACAAACACATACAAAAAAGAAATAGCTAAGTTTCAAAACACATCTGCTGAAATACCAGACAGCATATGTGTCTGTTGGCACAGACCTTTTTATAAAAAGAGCACCAAAATAGTAGATATGGCCTACAAAATAGAACACAATGAGGAATTCCAATGGTACAAAATAGCTTCATATCGAAACAGCAGAAAATAAATGCAAAATACCTGACCCCTCAATAGTTTGCCTATAATGAAATACAAACCTGGGAAATGGTCAAATGCCATCACCTGCTTTTACTAATAACTTCCCACTTCCAAAAGCTCTCCAACAATGTAACTTCTATGAGAGCTTTATAATCCAAACAGTACACCCACTTCATGCAAAAATACACCTTCAACCGAAAACGGCCAAATTGCCTCCATCTCAGTTACTAAAAGACATTGATGACAAAGTAGTATATTTGCTATTAGATCTTAAAGAAAATGTAGGAACTCTAGGCGCAATAGATCAATCATTGATTGTTCTAGTTAATGGTGTACCAACAAAAGACAAAAATATTGGGCAACAGCAGGTCGACTTAAACAAAGTTAGACAAGACCTACAATATCTTAAAGAAAACAATAAAGGCTACAAATATATAACCATAGAGGAATATTTAAAAGAAACCACCCAGTAAGTGATTTCAATCCGGCACTTCACCTAAGTCAATGCCTAGCGTGTAATGCACGACTGAAATCCTTATTTATTTATTTGCGTCTAAATGTTCTTTTATTCTGAACGGTGTACCACTTATATCACGCCCCTCTCTTGGAACCCCCCCCCTGTCACACTGAACCAGAAATCAGGCTGGTTTGCAAAGCTAAAATATTTATTTAGATATTCACAATATAATCACACTATTTTTAATGGGGATACAATAATCACCAATGGGGTGATGTCAAACTTAGCAATCTATTTAATCAAAAGGAGTAATAATGAGCAAAACAATGCAGCACAGCAATAATACTTTTGTGGGTGTGTGTTCAAATCAACTAGCAATGTGGTTACTCTTTCCCCCTGCACACCCCTCAACCCCCGAATTTGCAATATCAAGAGATAGCAGGAGAGAGAACAGGTTTCAGGAATGCAGAATTCAAGCAAATGTCAATCCCAATTTCACCCCAGCAAACACAAGAGAGAAACAGAATAAATTGGCAAACAGTCAAAATGGTTTTTTAAAGTTACCTGAGAATGGATTGGGTAAAATGCTAAATATGGCTTAACTCATTGAACTTGGTTAAATTCTAATGGGAGCCACTTTATATGGTTGCAGACAAACACTAGGAATAATTTGACACCAATAAGCAATGTGCAAAATGAAATTTGAGGTTGATGCAATGAAAAGCTGTTTTACACCTGTAATGTTTGTTTGTTTGTTTGTTTTTTTATTTGTTTGGTAAAGCGCACCAAGCCCTTAGGTAGACGGGCGCAACAGAAACAAGAAATCTTAAAACTTAGTTACAGTACAAAGTAGCAATACATAGAGCAGTGATTGCAGTAGGAGCAAAAATACAGGTACAAGATACATTAAATGCGAAGCAATAGTATTGGTAAGTCAAGGAGGCATTATCGTGAGTAACAATATATGCACACATACATATACAGATATGTATATACAACCTTCCATGTCTACGTTAACGTGTATCCATGGTGCATGCAAATATGACAGAACAGACGACCATGCATGTATAGTTAACCAATCTACAGTGTAGTTTGAGGGAACAAAGGGTCGTGTAGGGGCTGGAGAGGTAGAAGTGTTGTTCGGCAGTTAGGTGCCGTTAATGTGTAGCCAGTTGAGTATCTTATGTCTGAATATAGGGTAGGGTTGTTCTAGTATGAGGTCAACTGGTAATTTGTTCCAACATTGTGCCGCTTTAATATTTTGCCAAAACGATTTGCGGCAAATATTTCTGTGTGCAGTAATTGCAATTGTGGGAAAACTATAGGGATTTGAGATGCGGTACACAGGAGCACAGTCACTTGACCAGGACGCCTCTGGATCAGGTTTTTGACTGCCGAGGAACTTGCCTTCTTCAGTTGAAATATATCAGCGCAAAACTATTACAGAAGGAAGATAGTAGAGATGAGATAGAGAATTCAGGCAATTCAAAATAATTCTAACAATGCAGTTCTGGATATAAGAGAGGATGGATTTGAGATAGGGATTGACTATGGATAGTACATAGACTAGTGGCAGTCCTAAACTATGGATACTCACTAGACAGGTTTGAATGGAACCATCAGGGATTCTGGTCAGGGATCAGACTGCTGGGCACACCAGACTGGACGGGGTCTACAATCAACAAGGCGCTCTGGTCACCGCACAAAAAGGACTTGACAGGATTGGCACAGCACGCACAGCACGGCACAGGATTGGGTTTAATCTGCCCTGGTTCTGCAGATAATTATTTGGCAGGAAAGCAGTTACAGCACAGCCCAGATGTTTTCTTTGATGTTCCCCTTTGGTGGTGGGATTCTAGTTCTGGAAATCCAGGCCTAGTTGAGAATGGTTCAACTAATGGAATGGGCCTTTCTGCTTGCAAAGTTTCTGGAGTCTGGAGCAAGAAATATGGATGGATCTCCTTCAGGGTGCTTTGCCAGGACTCTGTTGGTGGGTGAATCTGTGTGTCCTTCTAAGTCCTCAGCTTTCTCTATTTATGCATTTGGTAAAGGGGTGTGCATGTGGGATTATCCTAAATGCGCCCCCTAGGATGACTATAGGTTAAAATCTCCCCTCTCCCTTGATTGGAGGAGAAAACAGGGTGTCACCCTGATGATGTGGTTTTATTAGTCAGGGAATTCTCCCCTTGGCTTTTGAACATGCAATCTACTTTTAGTATAATACATATTTACAATTTTGCAAGCTTTATAACAATAACATATCTAGATCACATATTTTGAGTAGCAAATGCTCTTCCAAGCACTGTCATTGTAGGATCTTGTGTCGGCTTTGAACAGAATTCTGCCCTTTTGGGCCGGAACACGATATCTAGTTTGTCCATAAATGTGTACAACTGTGCACATTGTATCTGGGCATAAGTGTGTGAAGTTTCATGCTTTTGACATAATTACATTTGATATAAAACCATCATTTCTACAGTTACTTCCCAGAACATAGCACACAGTTCTGCAATTGTACACAGTAAATCATGTCTTTTTAGCAATATGCTTTTTGTCCAGTGTGAATCAACAAATGTTGTCTGTCCCAGCCTCCTTCTCCTTCTTGCAGCTCAGAAGCAATCTCTGCCCCCTTCCTTCTGGCAGAGGCCATTTACGATCCTTCCTGATTAGCATCTCCTTGCCTTGGGGGAAGTCCAGTGTGCTCTTTCCACAGCAGCCCAAATTCCCCTCCCCTCTTAATCAACACAAGGGTGTGAGTTCCGGGTCTAGAGAGCAGAAGGGAGGTGCCTGGCCCTGTGGGGGAAGTTGTTTGTGGTTTGGCTTGGATGATTCAGGCCTTAATTTTAAATGTCATTTTGTTGCAATTTTCTTCGTTTAAATAAACTTGTAATTTTAAAACAAGCAGCTAGAACACTGATTCCAGACTCTAAACCATGAGGTTTAAATAGTTACAACCTAGGTTACTCTTGAGAACAGGTCACTTAGATTTCAGACATAAAGGGGGTAATTCATAGAATTTCGCGCACAAGTGGCGCACGCGGCTGTCGCACAGTGTGCGCGTGCGAAAGTCTGCGCCAGCTGCGTGCGCTAAAATCCATTTCCGCGCACAGCATATTCATGGATTTTAGCCTCCCAAACCAGCCGTGGCGCAGAGTGGGGCAGCGACCCTGCAGCAGCACCAGTTACGCCCCCAAGAACGCCCCTAGCGTAAGGAAAAGCCATCAAAATCCCCAATCCAGCGCAAAGGGCTGTGCTAACCCTGTACCAGTTTACAGGGCTGTCAAACAGCAAACGCCAAGCGGGGAAAGGGTATTACTGTGGTTTGCGTGAAGTTTCACACGCGATAGGCCCTGTGCGAGTGGGGTACGTGGATTACTGGGTTTTGAGTGAAGTCTCACATACGATTAGAGCAGGGTACGTGTATTTTGGTGGTACGTGGGAAATTTCACACGCGATTGGCCCTGTGCGAGAGGGGTACGTGGATAACTGGGGTGCGCGTGAAGTCTCCCACGCAGTTTGAGCAGGGTACGTGTATTTCGGGGGTGCGTGGGAAGTTTCACACTCGATTGGCCCTGTGCGAGTGGGATACGTGGATAACTGGGGTGCACGGGAAGTCTCACACGTGATTTGAGCAGGGTACGTGTATTTTGGGGGTGCGTGGGAAGTTTCACACGCGATTGGCCCTGTGTGAGTGGGGTATGTGGATAACTGGGGTGCGCGGCAAGTCTCATACGCGATTTGAGCTGGGTATGTGTATTTTGGGGGTGCATGGGAAGTTTCACACGCGATTGGCCCTGTGCGAGTGGGGTACATGGATAACTGGGGTGCGCGGGAAGTTTCACACACGACTTGAGCAGGGAATGTGTATTTCGGGGGTATGTGGGAAGTTTCACACGCGATTGGCCCTGTGCGAGTGGGGTACGTGTATCCCTGGCGTGCGCGGGAAGTTTCACACGCGATTTTGCTGTCCGAGTGGTGTACTGAATTTCGGGGGTGCGCGGGGAGCCCTACAAGTGAATTGGCAGTGTGTGTCCTCCCAGGTATTCCCTCTACAACCCCCCACGGCCCCTGCAGGCAGCCCACACCACAGGGGACTACCCTGCACCCCTGGTCATGTCCCGCAGGCAGCCTATCTACCATGGGCATGCCTCCCAGCCAACCCACATGTCAGCTTGCACTACTGATCACCCACTCATGTCACTTTGCACCCCCACCCCCCAGCAGTCAGGGGCACGTGCCAGCAGGCCCCCACTCATGTCCCACTTATGTCCCTTTGCACCCCCAGCAGTCAGGGGCACCTGCCATCAGGCCCCCACTCATGTCCCACTCATTTCCCTTTGCACCCCCAACCCCCAGCAGTCAGGGGCACCTGCCAGCAGGCCCCCACTCATGTCCCCCTGCTCCCCCACCCCCCAGCAGTCAGGGGCACCTGCCAGCAGGCCCCCACTCATGTCCCCCTGCACCCCACCCCACAGCAGTCAGGGGCACCTGCCAGCAGGCCCCCACTCATGTCCCATTCATGTCCCCCTGCACCCCCACTACCCTGCAGTCAGGGGCACCTGCCAGCAGGCCCCCACTCATGTCCCTTTGCACCCCCACCCCCCAGCAGTCAGGGGCACCTGCCAGCAATCCCCCACTCATGTCCCCCTGCACCCCCATACCTCTAGCAGTCAGGGGCACCTGCCAGCAGGACCCCACTCATGTCCCACTCATGTCCCTTTGCACCCCCATTCCCCAGAAGTCAGGGGTACCTGTCATCAGGCCCCCACTCATGTCCCACTCATGTCCCTTTGCACCCCGACCCCCAGCAATCAGGGGCACCTGCCATCAGGCCCCCACTCATGTCCTACTCATGTCCCTTTGCACCTCCACCCCCCAGCAGTCAGGGGCACCTGCCATCAGGCCCCCACTCATGTCCCACTCATGTCCCTTTGCACCCCCACCCCCCAGAAGTCAGGGGCACCTGCCAACAGGCCCCCACTCATGTCCCACTCATGTCCCCCTGCAGCCCCACCCCACAGCAGTCAGGGGCACCTGCCAGCAGGCTCCCACTCATGTCCCCCTGGACCCCCACCCCCCAGCAATCAGGGGCACCTGCCAGCAGGCCCCCACTCATGTCCCACTCATGTCCCTTTGCAGCCCCACCCCCCAGCAGTCAGGGGCACCTGCCAGCAGGCCTCCACTCATGTCCCTTTGCACCCCCACCCGACAGCAGTCAGGGGCACCTGCCAAAAGGCCCCCACTCATGTCCCACTCATGTCCCCCTGCACCCCCACCCCCAGCAGTCAGGGGCACCTGCCAGCAGGCCCCCACTCATGTCCCTTTGAACCCCCACCCCGTGTATTTCGGGGGTGTGCGGGAAGTTTCACACGTGATTGGCCCTGTGCGAGTGGGTTAAGTGTATTCCTGGGGTGCGCGGGAAGTTTCACATGCGATTTGAGCAGGGTACGTGTATTTCGGGGGTACGCAGGAAGTTTCACACGTGATTGGCCCCGTGCGAGTGGGGTACGTGTTAACCTGGGGTGCGCGGGAAGTTTCACACGCGATTTTGCTGTCCGAGTGGTGTACTGAATTTCGGGGGTGCGCGGGGAGTCCTACACGTGAATTGGCAGTGTGGGTCCTCCCAGGTGTTCCCTCTACACCCCCACGGCCCCTGCAGGCAGCCCACACCACAGGGGACTACCCTGAACCCCTGGTCATGTCCCGCAGGCAGCCTATCTACCATGGGCATGCCCCCCAGCCAAGCCACATGTCAGCTTGCACTACTGATCACCCACTCATGTCCCTTTGTACCCCCACCCCCCAGCAGTCAGGGGCACCTGCCAGCAGGCCCACACTCATGTCCCCCTGTACCCCCACCCCCCAGCAGTCAGGGGCACCTGCCATCAGGCCCCCACTCATGTCCCACTTATGTCCCTTTGCACCCCCACCCCCCCAGCAGTCAGGGGCACCTGCCATCAGGCCCCCATTCATGTCCCACTCATGTCCCTTTGCACCCCCACCCCCCAGCAGTCAGGGGCACCTGCCAGCAGGCCCCCACTCATGTCCCCCTGCACCTCTACCTCCCAGCAGTCAGGGGCACCTGCCAGCAGGCCCCCACTCATGTCCCCCTGCACCCCCACCCCCAGCAGTCAGGGGCACCTGCCAGCAGGCCCCCACTCATGTCCCACTCATGTCCCCCTGCACCCCCACCCCCCAGCAGTCAGGGGCACCTGCCAGCAGGCCCCCACTCATGTCCCCCTGCACCCCCACCCCCCAGCAGTCAGGGTCACCTGCCAGCAGGCCCCCACTCATGTCCCACTCATGTCCCTTTGCACCCCCACCCCCCAGCTGTCAGGGGTACCTGTCATCAGGCCCCCACTCATGTCCCACTCATGTCCCTTTGCACGCCCAGCCCCAGCAGTCAGGGGCCCCTGCCATCAGGCCCCACTCATGTCCCACTCATGTCCCTTTGCACCTCCACCCCCAACAGTCAGGGGCACCTGCCATCAGGCCTCCACTCATGTCCCACTCATGTCCCTTTGCACCCCCACCCCCAGCAGTCAGGGGCACCTGCCAGCAGGCCCCCACTCATGTCCCCCTGCACCCCCACCCCCCAGCAGTCAGGGGCACCTGCCAGCAGGCCCCCACTCATGTCCCACTCATGTCCCCCTGCACCCTCACCCCCCAGCAGTCAGGGGCACCTGCCAGCATGCCCCCACTCATGTCCCACTCATGTCCCTTTGCACCTCCACCCCCCAGCAGTCAGGGGTACCTGTCATCAGGCCCCCACTCATGTCCCACTCATGTCCCTTTGCACCTCCACCCCCCAGCAGTCAGGGGCACCTTCCATCAGGCCCCCACTAATGTCCCACTCATGACCCTTTGCACCCCCACCCCCCAGCAGTCAGGGCCACCTGCCAGCAGGCCCCCACTCATGTCCCCCTGCATCCCCACTCCCAGCAGTCAGCGGCACCTGCCAGCAGGCCCCCACTCATGTCCCACTCATGTCCCCCTGCACCCCCACCCCCCAGCAGTCAGGGGCACCTGCCAGCAGGCCTCCACTCATGTCCCTTTGCAGCCCCACCCCCCAGCAGTCAGGGGCACCTGCCAGCAGGCCCCCACTCATGTCCCACTCATGTCCCCCTGCACCCCCACCCCCCAGCAGTCAGGGGCACCTGCCAGCAGGCCCCCACTCATGTCCCTTTGCACCCCCACCCCCCCAGCAGTCAGGGGCACCTGCCAGCAGGCCCCCACTCATGCCCCACTCATGTCCCCCTGCACACCCACCCCCCAGCAGTCAGGGGCACCTGCCATCAGGCCCCCACTCATGTCCCACTCATGTCCCTTTGCACCCCCACCCCCCAGCAGTCAGGGGCACCTGCCAGCAGGCCCCCACTCATGTCCCACTCATGTCCCCCCTACACGAAATAAAGGTGCACAGTCATGGCCCACTTCTACACCAAAAAATACCATATCATCGAACTCCTGCTCAATGTCCTGGAGGCGGTCCTCTTCCATGGTCCCGAGGGTTCACAGGGACGACGATATGTTCTCCTCCAACTCCCTCGCCACTCCATTCTTGAGACGCAATGATTTCCCAATCCACCCCACACTGACATGCCTATCTCAAGACACAAACCAAAACTCAACTGTGTACATCAACACATGTCCATCACACACATACACTGGTTGGCATTGCTTGTGTAAACCCACAATTTCACATGCATCAACCCAATGAGCAAATCCCACACATGGAACTAAAATATGAAAATGTATTATGTACATAAATAAATAAATGAAATCAAAGCATACCAAAATATAAAACATGAAATGAAAAGCATGTGAAAAAGATGAGTGAATGAAAATGATAAGCAATGCAAACAAATTTGAAAGAAAAACAGTCCAAACTCTCCCTCCACCAACCAAATCCAAAAAAGGTAAAAAAAGATATCCATTGTTTCATGTTCATAATGATAAATAAAAATGCGAAATCAATCCATAGTCCAACTATTTACAATACATTGTCCTGAAAAAAAAACAATACTCCATGTCCATAATGAAAAAAAAAAAATTAATCCATGATGTAGCTATATACAATCCATTGTCCAAAATAAAAATCCATTAATCCATGTGCAAAAATCCCAAAAATAAATCAATCCAATGTCCAACGATGTAAAGGGTCCCATGAGCCCAACTAAACAAATTAAACCTACCTAAGAAACTACCTAAAAATATAACTATATACAAATGTGTGTGGCATTGTCCATTGACCACAAATAAAAGGAAAACGAAAAAGGAAACCTAACTCTAAAAACTATTTACAATGGCAGCGTTCTAGCCCGACGGCTCACTTTTGGATGTCCCAGGCAAGGGTATCATCGAACTCCTGCTCAATGTCCTGGAGGCGGTCCTCTTCCATGGTCCCGAGGGTTCGCAGGGACGATGATATGTTCTCCTCCAACTCCCTGCGAATTGCATTGAGGCACTCGGCCCGCCTCAGGGCCCTCCGCATGGAGTTCTCCGCCCTGACCATCGTGAGCCGTGCCTCTTCTGCCCGCTGCCACTCCGCATATATAGCATGGCCTAAGCGCTGCCACACGGAAGACACTTCCAGTCCTGGGTCCTCGTGACCTCTGGCCGATGCCTGCCCCTCCGATGACAAAGGCCCTGAGCCATCATGGCTCCCACCTTGTTGCTGCTGCTGCTGTGCCTCTGCCTGTGCACTGGCTCTTGCTGCCTGCACATCCTCCTCCGGCTGGGGTGCAGTTGTTCATATGGCCACCCCTGCTGGACGTCCGACTCCCAACTGTGGCAGGGATGTGTCCTCCACCAGCCTGGCCGCAGGGTCAGATGCAGCTCCACAGGGTACCCAGGTGATACATGGGTGGGAAGATGGCATGGAGTACGACTGGCGAATAGGGGGTTCAGTTGAGGAGTGGGTCAGAACAAGGTCCAGCAAATGGAAAAATCCGGCCCTGGTGAGCTGTCCCAGTAGGTCAACGCGGTCAACGAGCCATTCGAGATGACGTGCAGTCTCCTCATGAAAAGACTGCAGGTCACCTCGCATGGCCTGTTGACGCAACGCCACCCCACCCAGGACAGGCTCAACCCGGTCCCGGAAAGCCACGTCCGCAGGGAGAGGAAGGCCAGTTGTTGTAAGCGGATCCCCTCCCTGAAAACGGGTCTGGACGTAGGCATCCCTGCTGGTGCGGGATGATGCAGTCACAGGATCGGGGACAGGATTACACACAGGCACCTCCACTGTGGCCTGTGCTGCCTCCTGTCCCTGCCCCTGCACTGCACCACTAGCACCAGTAGAATCCCCACCTCCAGACTCCGTGTCTGTCCCTTGCATGGCCTCCTCCTCCACCAAACCCCCCACCAACCTGGATGACTCTGTGCCATCTTCCTCCGTCAGACCCTGTGGGGTCTCAGCTGCCCCTTCTGCTGCCGAGGAGTCCAACTCCGACCTCCACCTCTTGGACCTTCCCTGGGCAGCTGCGGCCTGGGACGCGGCACCGGACTCCTCACTCCCCGACAAAATTACAACCTGGGAGGGGAGCCGGGCCTTGCGTCTCCGGCTGTTGGGATGATCCCTGCCGCTGTGCTCCACAGCACCCTCTCCGCCCTCTTCTTCAGTTGACGCTGCAGACAGGGCGAGATAAAACACAGGCATCAGCACACTGTACAATGGACTGATACACACTTGACAGTTGCACATAAGTGGCATTGTTTAACTACAGACACGGCATCACACTCCACGACACATAAGTCATTTTAACTCACACACATGAACATTTCAACAGCAATATTGCACCGGGCAGCACCATCCATACACATACAACAGCATGAACAGCCAAAGGTGAGCCTGACATCACATGAAAAACAAGGAGTGCACTAGACATGCACACACGCCACCACACTTACATGCATGTCTACATCTCCTCCAATTGTTGCAGTGATGAGATTGCCATACATGTCACATCTGCCATTCATCCTTCTACATATCAGTGTCACGTGCACCCATGTTGCATCACAGTTGCACACTTGTCAGATACACATACATGCACATGTACACAGTGCAGATACATGCATTATGAACCTCCATCCATGCCACAACCATGCCAATGTACATACACAGAAATTCAAACATGTGTGCTCCCACACCTGCATTTGCCCAGCATGCTTACCAACACATACACCATCAATGTGTCTCACAACTGAGAGGACTTACATGTGGCAGCCTCACACCCATGTTCACCACATCCCTACATGGCCCTACATAAACACATGTGCAACCTGCACACTACTGGCACACCACGACACGCACAGCGTACTATCAACATGCATGTACACTTACCGCTCGACTCCAGATGGGCCTGCCTCTCAAGGATCTGGACTTAGAGCACTGGGCATATGAGTTCCAGGACCCTCATTTGATGGTTCGACAGTGGGTCCCGGCGCCCCTTGGCATCCGCTGCCTTAGCGAGGCGCCAGGCCTTGTTGAGGGTCCTGGATCTGAAGTCCTCCCAGCACTTCTTGACATGATGTAAGCCGCGGACTGCCACCCCTTCCGCGTTGATGGCAGTCACAATGTCCATCCAGATCCTGGTCCGTCCTTCATTGTCGGTGCACAAACTTCCAAAGAGGGCATCATACCCAGTTGGGAGTCTTCGGTTCCAGCAGGGGTGGTCACAGCAACTACACCCCTGGCTGATGTGCAGGCAGCAAATGGCAGGGCACGTGGGCAGCAGGCAGTCAGGCAGCAGCAGATGGCAGGTGGGAGCGTGCTCGGGGCTCGGGGGGGCAGTAATTCAGCCTTCTGGGCAGGAGCGTGGTCTTCCGTGTGTTTTCGCATGGCCAGCTGATACGGAGTGATTTGGCACGTGAAAAAATTGCACATCAGCGTGTAATTCGAGGAAAGGGCCTTAGCGCGTAAGCGCGTCAGCACACGCACGCGATTTCATTGGACCAAAGGCCCTTAGCGCGTAAGCGCGTAAGTTACATTACGCGCACGGCCTTTTCCCTCATAGCACGTGATGAAAGAGCACATGTGGAAAAACTGCACGTCTGAGTGTCATTGTGTGTAATTGGAGGAAAGGGCCTGTGTACACGCGTATCTGATGTGTACGTGTGGGCCGGTTTAAAAGCTACGTGTAGGATGCCATTTCCTTGTACGTGCTTTTCGTGGAAAGCGAGTGGGTGAAATCTGTACTTCTTGTCGGTTCACATGCGATTAGTTCACAGCGTTTCTAGTTCGTACTCCCTGTTACCTCGGACAGCTCTTTTCTGATTTTTTGTTGGGCCTGTTTCCTCAAACAGAGTTCACTTCTCCTTTTGTCCTGTCTCCTCAGACAGCGTACAATTCTTCTTTTGGCGGGGGTGTTGCCAACGCGCACACGCACGTATTTTTCACGTTCTTTTTCCAGGCAGACGGTGAGTTCTGTACGTACTTAGCAACTGTGCTTGCCCCGTGTGTCGCGTTCCCCTTCAGAGTTCATTGTAGGCTGCGTGTATTATGCGTATGCTTATTTTTGTGTTTCTGGGTGCCACAGCGTAGTGCGGGTTCATTTTTTCAGGCACGTGGTCTACGAGGGGTTGCGTGCATGTTAATTTTTGATTTTGGGCTGCCTGTGCATTGCGTGACCCGTCATCTTCCCCCAGGGGTCACAGACAGCCTTGTTAGAGCACTAGGGTACGAATTCCACCTAGTATCCTACCCCTTTGACCCCCAATTGCCCAGGACAATAGTTTACTGGAACTCCCCTACGCACAACAACATCAGTGCCATGGTTGGGAGGTGACCAAGTGGTAAGGGAGGCAAAGGTGGCCGACCTTCAAAAGGTGGGCGTGGTGGGTGCGGTAGGGGACGTGGCCAGGATTTGCAGGGTGCCCCTATACCCCCATGTGTGGAGGAACAATCAGGGACACCCAGGCCCCCCCCATGGTTGAGGGAAACGTGACTGACACATCCCAGCTCAGCCCCTGTTGGACCAGCCCATTGTGACACCTGACCTGGCGCAGGATGACTCCCAGGCTGACTTCCAGGTCAGCAAGTCTAGGCCACGTGTGGCGGTGCAAGTTGTTGTCACCAAGCCACGTGGATCTGGGGCAGCTATGTCATCTGCTGCCCCAAGTATGCAGGGTGGGGAGGCTGCAGGGGCAGCTGCAGCTCCATCCGCCCCAGCTCTGACTCTCCCAGCCAGGACAGTGTCAGTCCAGGTCCATCAAACTGACGTTCCCCCTGCCAACATTACCCTGTAACCAATGCCTGCATCAAGACCTATGGTCATTGTGCATTCCCACACTCCTACTACCCTGTCCACTGGTGATTCTGCCCCTACTGACCAGAGTGGCGTAAGCCACTCTGGCTCCGCTCCACCTTTAAAGAAGAGGAAGAAGGGTGCTCTGGCACGACAGGCTGAGATCCCAGACATGGCTACACACTCTGGCACGTCAAGGAAGCCTTGCTTTAATGATGCAGAACTGGATGCACTTGTGTCCTATGTGTCGGCACATAGCCACGAAATGCTGGTGACTGCAGGGTCCAAGACCACAACTGGTCAACGTAAGGCACACTGGCAGATCATCGCCGACCGCATAAGTGCCCTTGGATTTGTGAGGTGCACAGCTGATGATTGCTACAAGCGGTGGAATGACCTGAAACACAGAGCAAAGAACAAGTTGGCCTCAAATCATGCCTCTACTCTGGTGACTGGGGGTGGGTCTCCACAAGAGGACAACAAACTCACTGAACATGAGTCTTTTGCTGGGGCCTTCGTCACAGAGGAACAGATCCAAGGTGTGGGAGAACTACCTGATTATGATGCATTGTCCGGTGAGTGCCCATGCATGTGTGTGTAATGCATGTGTATGTTGTTTGGATGACGGTTTCTGATTGAGTGCCAGGTGAGGGTGTGTGTGCCTGAGTGGTATGGGTCACCCATGTGCTACATCCAAAACATTCAGCGGCCTTGGATTTGGGTGTGACAGTATCCCTTCTGCCCACAGTAGTAATTTAGCAACATTACGGCAGTTGCCCTTGAAGTGGCTTCTTGCAACAACATTGTTTGTATTTTGTTTGTATTTTTCAGTGTTCATTCAGGCTGATTGTTTCAATTCTCCCACTTTTGCTACGCATTCCTCAGCCCTATTGTCACATTTGTGACATGCTTCTGTCATTGATGAAGCCCACATTGGCCCACATGTGTTACCTTGTTAGGTGAATGATTTGACCATTCAGGCTGATTGAATGTTGGCCTGATCACATACATGTTTGGGGCCTCTTTGAATGTGGAACATGATAGTTGTTTCCTGTCATGTTGAAGTGCACAACCATTGATGTGTACATCGGCCTGCAATCACTGTATTTTTGTACACTGGATGTGTTGCAGTGTGTGGCACCTGCATATTTTGTCACACTATGTAGCATTTTTCATCTCATCATGTCCATCTCACATGGATGGCTGACAGTACTCATTCACTGACATATGGATGTTCTTGTGTAATGTACCATGGCTATGGTACATGCCATCTGTGTGATGGCATGTGTCATGTATCTGTATTGGACATGCCACTCACAGGCCAATGTGTGATGGCAGTGCTACCCAGCATACAGCAAATGTGTTGCTCTTCCATCTTGGTGTCATCAGTGTCTGCCTTTTGCCTCCCCTTCCAACTCAGTGACAGTGCATGCATGGGAGGGTTATAGTTATGTGGGACATGTGTAAATCATGTACTGGTTCTGTAGCTTGCCAGGCCTATTTGTGTGCTATGGTGCTAATGCCTGTTTCCATTTTTTGTCTTTCATGTTTTTGCAGGGGATGACGCACTTGATGCTGTTGAGGTTGAGGAGATGGTGCAGACCCAGGAGGAATCTCAGGCACGACCGGGCACCAAAGTGGGACGTGGTGTGGTGGTGGGTGAGAACCCAATCTTGCTGAAGACCATTCTGTCCAGGGGTGTCTCTGGGTGCACCTCCCCAGACCTCTATTCAGGTGCTGATTCGGATAATGAGACCTATGTGGCGTCGCAGGTAAGTGTTTCTGGCAGGGATTCTGTTCTGTCCAACTCACCTGCACCAGGGGTAGAACCCTCTATGGGGATGTCAGTGTTGGTAAGTCCGCCTTTGGCGGTTACGGATGCAGGGTCACACTCCAAAACATCTGATCCTGTTCCTGGGCCAGAAAATGAGAGGGGGAATGCAGTCCTGCAGCCTCAGGCAGTGCCGGCACAGCAAGGCACAGATCACCTTGCCCCAAACAGGTGTGGTGCCCGCCGACGCGTTGGCTATACACCACCAGGCAATACCGTATGGCAACACTCCATGTACGGTATGGCAACCCAACCGGCAGCATCAGTTGAGATGATGGCTCAAGCAATGGAGAGGGTGGCCACTTCCATTGTCCCCCCCTGAAAGGCAGATGGAGCAACTACAGCAGGCAACAGACGCCATTTGCCAATCACACAGGGAAATCCACTGTATTCCGGCTGGGCACATGCAGGTTTGTCCTGATTTTGGGTTAGATGCTTGGGTTCGTGAGTTACACACACCCCTCCTGCTTCCCGTTTCCATGGGCTTGCAAAGGGTGTACCCAAGTGACAGTGAATTACACAGTGATGTTGGACTCCCATGAGCTGTGTGGGCAGTCTGTAGTCAATACTGTGTATACATTCCTAGTGGATATTTTTGTTGTATTGTACACTGCATGGTGTATTGATATGTGCTTGTGCATCCATGACTTCCTCCTAATTTGCAGGTTCTTTCCTCATGTCTTCACAAGGCCGTCTACTTTGGAGATGGAGTTCATGTTGTAAGCAGTGCACTTACACATTTGCGTGGCAGCAACACTGTACAGTTGGAAGTGGTCGATGTGCTGGCATAATCAGGATGTAAGACTACCACTACTTTAACTTAGTACTGTCATGTTTTTGCTATGTTTGAGGTTGTGTAGCTGCATTGTATTGTTGGTAAGTATTTGGTCATGTGTGTTGTTAGTTCTACATTACTGGGAGCATATTGTGTGTGGCCAGTTTCCATTAGGGGCACTGTACTTTGTGACACTTGTGTCAGGTTTTGGGGATTGCTTTGTTTGCTCTCACATAGCATGACATGCCATGGTGTGTTGGGTGGCGGTGCTGGGGAGGGGTTGGGTGACATGGCACTGTTGTCATGTTGTATTTTACAAGGGGGTAATGAATTTAGCAGCATAGAAGTGTGTCTTTTGATGACACAGCATTGGTGGTGTTTGTGTAGGTAGGGATGCACACAATGTAACACTTCCAGGTGACCAATCTCAGGCTGGTATGGTTGTGACAGTTGACTGTCCCTTATGTCATCATCATTGATTGTCAGCTGGTATATGCCAGGGCTGTTGTTCACTCCACAGGGGAGTGATTTTAGGTGAAGTAATTAGCCACCAGCTGCGTACGGGCTGCCTCACCCCATGCCCTTTCCCCTCCCATGCGCAGCAGCCGTGCATGTGGTTGGAGATTGTGCAGGACACATGCTGCCACTATGATCCTGCACACTACTGGGGGAGCATATAACAGCTGCCCACCAGAACGGTCAAGGGAGCGAAAGCGTGACTTGAGCACTCTGAATGTGCGCTCCACTATGCCCCTGGTTGCAATGTGGGCTGTGTTGTATTTTACCTCGGGTGGCGTGGTGGGGTTCCGAACTGGAGTCATCATGTGGGTGCTCACAGGGTAGGCACTGTCCCCTGGGGAGTTGGTGATGGGTATCATTAGTGGGGTTGTGACATTACTCAGTATCTGACATGCATGCATGTGCTGTGGCATTTATACTCATCGAGCAGCCATGTATCGCCATGCCGCCCAGCTTCTAGGTCCCGGTTTAGGGTTGACATTCTGTAAATAAAACTGTCGTGGGTGGACCCTGGATAGTTGGCATATACTTGGCATCACATACTACCTGCACATTGATGGAATGCCACATAGATGTGCGTTGATGCCCTGGGAGGACGTAGAGCCACATGGGTGCAATCAATGGCACCTAGGACTTTGGGGAATTGTGCCACCCCGTAGAAATCCTGGACGGCAGCCTGCCTTTCTGCAGGTGTTCTGGGCAGGTATATGTGCCTGCAGACTGATGGACGTGCAGTCATGATTGCCAAGACCTGGTGTAGGCAGCGTGACTGCATGGCCTGTGACACCCCCCCCACTAATGCACTTGTCCGATGAAATGATCCAATGGCCAAGACGTGCAGTACATTGAGGACCATCTCCAGGGGGCTGAATGCTTGGGAGCACAGGGTGGGTGATGTGAGATCATCCTCCCACTCACTCACCAGGTTGAGTATTATGTGATGTGGACACCTGTACCTCCCATACACCTGGTCATCAGGCATCCCAAAAAGGCTGGTTCTGGGTGTGAAAATTCTGGGCCTGACTATCCTCCTCCTCCTCCTGCGGTATCCCACGACCACTGCTGCTATGAACGGTATATTCATCCTGGTGTCTGAGCTTGTTTGTTGTTTGCGCACACTTTTATGCTGCGCGGGTCCACGTTCGCCTGCTTCCTGCTGGCGTACGTGTTTCCGGATTAGCGCGTCTTTTATGGTGCACACGTTAGCCCCGTTCGATTCCATGAATACGTGTTTTGAACATGCGTGTGGGCGTTCCGCGCATTTGCCTCCTGTACCTCCCCCGTGACGCCCACATTTTCACACGTTGTTCCCCATTCCGCGTGTCACGCCCCCTGTTCCTCCTACTTTTGTTGTGTGCGCCACGCTGTGTGCGATTTCGCTGTGCGCGTAGCGCACGCTGTCTAGAGACGTGTACGCCAGCGTGCGCCACACAGAATTTTTGCGCACATCCTAGGATTTACACGTGCAGAGACTTCCATGAATCGCTGTGCGCGGGTTTCACTGCGATTTCCGCACTGGCACTGCAATTCGCACGCTTTCGCACACTTGCGCCGTAAATTTCAGCGCACATTAATTCCATGAATCGGCCTGTAGATCTTAAGGGTACAAGTTTACAGTTTTAATGCAGGCTTTTGAAACAGTCATTCAGGCGGCCGCTGGTACTGCACCCAGATTTTGACAGATCCCACAAGCAGGCAAACGTGTGCTGTGGGTGTTTTGATGACCAATTCAGCTTTCCAGGATATTGCAATTTCACAATGATTTCTTGAATTCAGTAAAATGTGACACCCATCAAGACTATTGGATGTTTGTGGTCAGCTGTGCAAGGCTCAGAATTCAGAAGTAGCAGAGGAGCGGGCTGCGCTTTACGAGAAAGGGAAAAAAAAGAACTGTGGCATCCGTACCCATCTAGGTGGGAGCTTATCAAACCAACATCTCACTGCAGCTTCTGATATCCCCTGGCTGGTATCAGTGACTGGGAACGGGCAGATCTGTGCAGGCTCCATCATCGACAACTGGTGGATTTTAACAGCAGCTAGCTGCCTTCTTAAGACATACCTTCTTGTGGAATTCTGGCCCAGAAATGAAACAGATGTGAACCGAACACATGAGCCTTGACCAAGAAGTATAAAGAATACAAGAAGACCGAATGGTCACTACATAACAGACTGTTGCTATACATAAATTAACCCCTGAAGAATTTCCTGAAATTATGAGAACTGGTAAAGGAAAGAAACATGTTGGGTAGTGTGGATTGTAGAATGAAAGGATGTATGAATGACATAAGTGTGAATGAGTAGAGCACGATTTTTATGGGGAAGTTAGAGTACCCAGTGAAGAAAGGAGAAGATATAAAAAGTAAATGAAAAACTGAAAAATGTGTCTACTGATGAACTATCTAATAACAGAGATATGTATTAGAAAATAGAATGTTATGTAGAAGTTGTCTGTGGTCAATGATACCAAAAATAGTGGCAAATGTGTAATAATAGAATTTAGACAAAAGTGCAAGATGCTGTCTTTGTTGAGATAATTGTGAATGTATTTTTTAGTGGTGTTTTTACTGAGAGTAAATAAATTGATATTTTTGATAAAAAAAACTGTTTGGAATAAGTATTTTGTAATTTAATGAGTTAAACAACATGCAGGACTGAGTTAGAAGAAGGTACTGGAGAAGCAAGGGACCCTTTAAGCATTAGTGTGGTAGGTTTAGTGGTTTTGACGTTTTGAGGGTTGTCTTAAAGATGTCCAGATAAATATTCCCTCTAGTCTCTTAAAGTTTTTTCATGTGGTTATTTTGTACCAGCATTTTGTATTTTCAGCAACCAAGAAAAGATTTAAAATGCAAGATTTCGGATTTCTTTCAGCAAGCACTGCTTTTCATACAGTCTCCATTTTTACTGGTTGGGCAGCCCAATGACATGTTTCACGAGTGAGGTCTCCATTCCACCACTGAGAACATGCATGGTAGATTTGGCAGCCATCTTTTTGTGCTTTGTAGAGCGCAATTTCGATAGTTTTGACGCGCATAGGGGTTTTTCAGCCATTTTAATGATTCTGGTACCATCAGGACACAATGATGCCGCAGGGCAGCGCATAAGTGGGTTAATATATCCCACAACTCACATAATTCAAGATTCACCACAGACTGGGCAATTTGAATGTGTAGATCCTGTTACTGCATCCAACATTTTCGACCAGTATACAATTCACCAACTACACTCCAAAGACACCATAGAAGATGCATTAGAAACAAATCAAATGCATCAACCCAAAGTCTCTCCAATGAACATATTGAAGAAAAGTGTAGAAGCACATTCTTTTCCTCCACTCTTTCCTATAGGAAAAGGTGGCAGATATGAGGAAAGATCCACACAAATTAGTGCTTCAGAAGATTGCTGCTTACGAATGTATTCTGAAGACCCCAGATTAAGACAGAACGTAGAATACATTTTTCACCTCCTGTTTGAAAGTGAACTAGTCACTCTATCTTATGGAGTTGCGCAGACATTAAAAATAAGCTCTAATTTTTCAAAAAATATCTGCTATGCAACTGCTGCAAAAGAACAAAAAAGACAAAGATGACGTTTTGCAGTCAAGTATCACAAATCTCTAGGCAAACATGTGTGGTACAAAAGAATAATGGTTCAGACCCCATGCTGATGTCTATTGTATGCTAAGGAACCTAGGCCCACCCACATGGTTTGTTACTCTAAGTTATGTAGAATATGCATGGGATGACTTGCACAATTTCTTACACACTGCAAACCAAAATAAAGAGGCAATAGATATAAAAACACAAGGAAAACTCTGTTCTGTTGACCCTGTTACTGTATGAAGATACTTTCACAATTGCTTCATTGTCATGCTGCACTTCATCTACAATAAAAATATCCCTCCACTCGGATAAGTGGAACTCATCTTTGGAGAAAAGAATATCAATCCAGAGGAACACCACACATCCACATGTTTATGTGGATAAAAGATGCTCCCACATTTGGCCATGCCAGTGATACCACTGGTTTATAATTTATTCAGAAATGCATTACCTATGACAGCCCTTCAGAGGCCACAGATAAGTGAACTTCGTACACAAACTTATGCTTCCAGAAACATAAATGTGGAAAATACTGCTGATTTCCTATGTAAAATGTTAGGGTTGGCTCTTGTGCCTGCATGTGTGCAGTGCCAGGATTAATGTCATCATTAGAATGTAGGCTGTGAGTGTGGAGTGTGACGTTAGAATGTTTGGAGTTGAATTGGTTCTAACCCAGGCAGTTACAATATTTGAGCCTGGGTGGTGGGAGCCAGTGGGCTCTTATGCCTTGATCCTCTTGATATCTCAATTACTTGATGACATCTGATCCTGTAACTATGAAGCTAATACATTAACCACTAAGAGTACCTGTCCTGAGTATCCTGAGTGGCCTTGATGAGTGAACCCTATAACCAAGGGCTGGTCATAACAATTGGCGATGAGGATGGTCCAGGGTATGGTGAGGGAGAACCTTGGAGTAGACATCAAGGAAAGCAAAGAGAAGCAGGTACCTGTGTGATGTCGTGTGAGAGAAAAGAGAAGAAGGGACTCTACTGCGGGGGGTGAAGGCAAGAGGACAAAGTGACTGTTGAGAGAGAGGGAGAGCCCACTGCTACCATGGACTGTTAGCGCCCACCACCCCGGGCTGTTTGAGTCAGCCACGAAGGGCTGTTTGAGTCAGCCACCCAGGGCTGTTTGAGTCAGCCACCCAGGGCTGTTTGAGCGAGCTCCTCAGGGCTGTTTGAGGCTAAGCAGGGCCAGAGGAGGCTGCCTGGAAAGGAATTATGGACATGTAAGGAGACGTGTCCAGATGGTGCCAAGGCTCTTAAAAGGGCTGTCTGGGAGACAGGAAGGATTGGTGTACTCTGGACTGCTTTAAAGCTTGTGGTTTCCAGAACATGGAGTTTTCCTGAAGGCAGAAGGCAGCAGGGGAGCTCCACAGCTGGAGTGAGGAGGGGCTCCCGTACCAATGGAGACAATGTATGCCCAAAATAAAAAAAAAGGGAAAGTGTGTTGCTTTCATCTGCGGGCGTAATTGGTGGTGGTTTGTGACTGTGATTCCTGGGCACGGCTCTGTGACCGTGTCCAAAGTCACTCAGCGGTGAAAGAACTTGTTGCCTTTGGGCCTGGAGATATCCTTGATGTGCTGAGACCAGCAAGTGACTGGTGACGTCAATACCTCTGCAGGAGGTGATTGCAATCAGTAAGAACATGGATCATACCTGTGTTCATGCTAAGAATGGTGTGCTGGGTTGGTGTGCCGGCGGTCGCAATACGCGGCATGAAGAAGCTGTTGTTAGAGCATAGAGTAAAGGACCTGATCGAACATAACAATGTGCCCAGGAAGTCATCTTCTCGTGTCGGACAAAGAGCGTTTTTGGTTTATCTAAGGGATGTGGACTTCGCAGGACAAGAGGTGTAGCCTGCGTCGGTGTTTCAAGAGGACTAGAAGTGCAATGCTGCCAAGCAGACTGTGGGCCGTAGGACTATCCCGCGAGCAGGCTGGATGTTGCAGTGCCTGGCAGCTCATCAGAGCCGTGGCTTGAATAATGCTGGTGACGTCGATTGGCATCACTGTGCAGAGATTGGGTGAGGCAATCGGTATACCCACTGAGAGCTGTGCAGAAGGGCAATGGAGAATGCAATATTGGTATTGTTGGCAGAGCGTTTATATATGTATGCCAGTGTTTAATCATTATTATGGAGTGCAACAATGTGTTTATAGCATGTACTGATTTTAGGTTACGGTAATGTGGAGGGTGACTAGGATGGAAGATGACTAACTAGTGGCGCATTTATGGATATGTTCTTGTGATGTTGTAGAATGAAAAGTGAGTCACACGTTAGAACTGTTTAGAAGGGCTCAAGTGTAGGGCCAACATTTGTAGCTAGTGCTGGTGTTGGTTGTTTAGTGACAGCTTGTTGCCTTTATCTATTGGTGTGATTGGGTGAGTGATTGGTGACCTGAGGTGTGTTGGTTGCTTGCATTTCTGAGTGAATTTAACAGTGGTATGAGTTGAGACTGTGGTTCCTTGTTGACCAGGGTAGATTGCTGGGTTGTTAGTAAGTGTCTTGTGTTGTTACGATAGTACCTGGTTTTTTCCCGGCTTTGGGAGTTAGTGCTCGGAAGTGGCAGTCTGAGGTTCCTTTGTGGCAGGGGGGGAACAGAAGGTGATTTGTGGTGTTTTGATAGGCTTTGGTAGTGTTTTGTTGTGTTTGCCCGAGGTGGGCGGTTAGTGCTCGAAAGTGGCAGTTCGAGGTTCCTTTGTGGCGGGGGGAACGGAAAGGTGATTTGTGTTGTTTTGATGGGTTAGGAGCGTTAGTTGTGGCAGCTGGGTCTGTCGTAGGATGTTAGTTACGTCTGTTGGTTCAATTTCCCGGGGGTAAGTGGAACATGGTTGGAGTGAGGAAGTTATGTAAAGTGTGTGGTAGTGGGTTTGTCTTTATGAAATAGGAGGTGTTAGGGTTGGCTTCCTTCTGGTGAGTTTGGCGTGTGTTTGTTTGTTGTAGGAAAGGAGGTGTTAGGGTTGGCTCTTGTGCCTGCATGTGTGCAGTGCCAGGATTGATGTCATCATTAGAATGTAGGCTGTGAGTGTGGAGTGTGAGGTTAGAATGTTTGGAGTTGAATTGGTTCTAACCCAGGCAGTTACAATATGTGAGCCTGGGTGGTGGGAGCCAGTGGGCTCTTATGCCTTGATCCGCTTGATATCTCAATTACTTAATGACATCTGATCCTGTAACTATGAAGCTAATAAAGTAACCACTAAGAGTACCTGTCCTGGGTATCCTGAGTGTCCTTGATGAGTGAACCCTATGACCAAAGGCTGGTCATAACATAAAAGCAAATGTAAATACTATACAAAAAGGTTGCTTTGGTTTCCTTAGACCGGTTTGCACAACAGGACAAGGAAATCGCTTAATGTCTTCTGTTAGACAAACTTTCCTGAAGAAAGCAGCTAGACTAGGCAAATCCTGCTGAAACCGGTCGACCAGGTTGGGATCCTGAACCCCCAGACCATCATATTGATTGAGAGCTTGGGTAATAAATAACTAATATCATTTTAAACAGCAGATTTGCACTGCCTTACAAGTTTTTGATATACACGAAGACTTTTTAAAGCATTACTCTAGAAGGAAGCAATAAATCATTACAAACTTCCAAAACAGTATTTTAGAAGTAGGAAAGTAGTGAGAGAGGCTAGAGACAAACTCCTCTCTATCCCTGCTCTAGATAGGCAGAACTTCAGTGCCAACTAGAGTTAGTGAATACATATGTAGGGATAGTTAGATCTTCCAAGAGGGAAATTAATGAGATCTAGGCCACATAGAAGAAAGAAGTAATACATAAAATCTCGAATAACCTTCCTCTGTGTTGTGTTAAAAAAAGTGTGACATCAGGAGGAAGTTGTTGCTCATAGGCCCTTGTCCAAGACATAGGACTTGATTCATGGAATCCAGTGCAGAAAAGGCACAAGCGCCGCGTGCCGAGAAGGAGCGTACGCCATGCATGCGCCAGCCGTGGTGCAAATAAACAATTGCACGGCATGCGTATTCATGGATTTCCCGAGGCACCACTAGCCGTGGCGCAAGGCACATCAAGCAGTGCCAGTAAAGCCCCCAACACGCATCCACATGCAGTGAACAGCCAGTGAAATGCGTAACACGGTCCTATCCCGTGCCATCCCTGGTCCAGCATACAGCCCCCCCCAGCCAAATTGTGTGAAAACTTGGTGCAGGCGGGGTATGCACTGAGTTGCGTCCAGGGTATGAAATGAGTTTCCACGCGATTTGGCTGGAGTGCATCGGTGTATGCAATGAGTTTCCACGCAATTTGGCTGGGGTCCGTCCGGGGTACGCAATGAGTTTCCACGCGATTTGGCTGTGGTGCATCTGGGGTACACGCTGAGTTTCCATGTGATTTGGCTGGGGTGCTTCCGGGGTATGCAATGAGTTTCCACATGATTCGGTTGGGGTGCGCCTGGGGTACACAATGAGTTTCCATGCGATTTGACTGGGGTGCATCCAGGGTACATGATGAGTTTCCACGCAATTCGGCTGGGGTGCATCCGGAGTACGCGCTGAGTTTCAACGTGATTTGGCTGGGGTGCGTCCGGGGTACGCAATGAGTTTCCATGCGATTCGGCTGGGGTGAGTCCGGGGTACTCGCTGAGTTTCCACGCAATTACTCCATCCGCACCCCAGCCAAATCGCGTGGAAACCCCACAAAACATGCACAAATCCACTGGAAGCTGACCCCTCCTGACGGGACAGCCACACCCCAGCCCCATCACCTGTGACCACACTCCGCAGGCAGCCCACACCACATGGGACCCCATCACCCTTGGCCACACCTCACAGGCAGCCCACACCACATGGGACCCCCATTGCCCGTGTCCACACACAGCAGGCAGCCCTCACCACATGGGACTCTCCCATCCCCCATCACCTGTGACCACATCCTGCAGGCCGCCCACACCACATGGGACCCCATCACCCGTGACCACACCCTCCAGGCAGCCCACACCACATGGGACCCCCCTGAGCTCCCATCACCTGTGGGCACACCCCACAGGCAGCCCACAACACATGGGTCCCCCATCACCCGTGACCACACCATCCAGGCAACCCACACCACATGGGACCCCCCATCACCCATGACCACACCCCGCAGACTGCCCACACCACATGGGACACCCAAATAACCTGTGACCACACCCCGCAGGCAGCCCACACCACCTGTGACGGCTACCTGCAGCCAGGCCCCACCTCATGTTCTCGACCCCACACCTGTGACGGCAACCTGCAGGCAAGCCCCACCTCATGTTCCCTCCCCAACACCTATGACGGTAACCTCCAGCCAGGCAGGCCCTGGCTCATGTTCCCCCAACCACCTGCGACGGCGACCTGCAGGCAGGCCCCCCGCTTGTCCCCCCAACATCTGTGATGGCAACCTGCAGGCAGGCCCTGCCTCATTCCCCGCCCCCAACATCTGTGACGGCAACCTGCAGGCAGGCCCCGCCTCATGTTCCCCCCAACACCTGTGACAGCAACCTGCAGGCAGTCAGGCCCCACCTCATGTCCCATCCCCAACACCTGTGACGGCAACCTGCAGGCAGGCCCCACCTCATGTGCCCCCAACACCTGTGATGGCAACCTGCAGGCAGGCCCCACCTCATGTCCCCCACAACACCTGTGATGGCAACCTGCAGGCAGTCAAGCCCCGCCTCATGTTCCCCCTCCAACACCTGTGACGGCAACGTGCAGGCAGGCCCTACCTCATGTTCCCCCCCAACACCTGTGACGGCAACCTGCAGGAAGGCCCCACCTCATGTTCCACCCCCCTCAACACCTATGACGGCAATTTGCAGGTAGGCCCCCCATACTGGACACCACCTGCATGATGGATACTGACATAGTGACACAGGTGCACTCTAATGATGGGGTGTTCATGAACTTGCTGGTTTTGACCCCACCCCTAACCACCTCCTCAGCAAATATACAGCAAACAACAACAAAAAACACACACATGGCCCACAAGCTCCTGTGTCCCAGCTGATCACACTCAATTGCATACTTCAACCATATCCCAACATCCACATCACAAAAGTGTATGTCAAAGTGAGGCCCAGCATGCAATGTGACAAAGTAATGTCAAGAATTTACATGCACAAATACTCACACTGTGAAAGAACACAAAGCACCCCAGATATGTGTCACATAAACAGACATTGCAATGATGTGTCATGGCATGAGCATCAATGAGCACACATCACCTGAACCAATAGCCCCCTAAACACACAAGTGATTTCACATGCTGGTGAAGCTCAAAGCACGATATGTGCCTAGCACTGCATCAACCGAATTAGGTGCCAAAATAGTAAACACATCACACTCACATCACTCACCCAACCCACAACCCTCACAAACACACAGATGCCCAATACACAATCATGCTGCACATGTGAAATCAAATGGAACACACGGTGCACACTCGAACTACACCCAAACACCCATACACTTCAAAGCACACCAGACCATGCCCAATGTAAATGAATGTCAAACTTGATGTATGCCGGCACGTGTGCACACACATGAACAACATAGGTCATCATAATGGACACAGAACAGAGTAATGGAGCGTCAAATGGTTCAAAAGATGGGCAACCAAACACCACTTGGAAAAAAGTTCTGAAAATATATTAATAATCAGTATTGAAATCATACTCATCTATATGAAATAAATAAATAAAGCATGAAATAAACAAAAAGTAATGTTCTCCAAATGAAGAAAAAAAAAATGTTTGCCCAAAAAAAGGGCAAAATCCAAAATGAGGTCCATGTCCTAAATGAAAATCACAAATAAAAATCACAAATAAAAATGAAATCCATTACATCATGGGTAACACAAACAGAAAAAAAAAAGAATCCAACTATGTACACATAGTATAGGTCCATTGTCCTAAATGCATAAAAAAACACTTTTTCAAAACACTCCACAAAATGTCATCACAAAAACTAACTATATACAAAAAGTGGAGCACAGTCCAAAAAATCCCTGAAAAAAGGAAAAACAAATGAAATTTACACCTAAATAACTATATACAATGTCAGCAGGCCAGTCCTTCTCCTCACCATGCTCCCTCATAGTCTCCACCAGGTCATCATAGAACACTGCGTCCACTTCTCCTAGAAGGCACTCCGCTTCCCCCTCGAGGGCTTGCAGGGACTCCAACATGCTCCTCTCAAACTCCCTGTGAAACTCCTCGAGGACCTCAGCCCGCCTCTCTGCCCGAGGCAGTGAAATCTTTGCCCAGGCCACGGTTAGTCTAGCCTCCCGTGCCCCCTGTTGCTCTGCCCCGATCTGCTGGCCCAACCTCTCCAACATGGGAGACATCCTTGTTGTAAGGTCCACGTTTGACTCTTGCCTGATGGCCGATGCCTGCCTCTCTAACATTGAAAGCACTGAGTCCTGTAGCCTCCTACTCTGTGCCTGCTTCTGCCGAATAGCCTGGTGCCTGAACCTGAAGGACAGCCTCTGGGATGATGTCAACCCCCAGGGCCATCGTGCATGTGCCCTGCTCCTTGCTGCCTGCTCTTCCTCCATTATCACAGCTCCTGTCGCCAGCTTGATCTGCGTGGTGACCACCTCGGCTGATCCAACTTCGACTCCCGATTCTGGCATCCCCACAAGACTGGCTGCTGGGGTTGGGACAGGTACACAGGGGGCCCTGGTGGTATCTGGGCCAGAAGACAGCAGGGAGGACTACTGGCACACAGTAGAGGAAGATGAGGAGGGGGTCACATAAGTGGCCAGCCCACGTACCCATAGCAAGACCAGGAAATGTGCTAGCCAGTTCAAGAGACGGCAGACCTCATCGTGATGAAGTACAAGCCCCCAATTGGAAGCCTGCACATCATCACAGATCGTGCCTGTCCGACTAATGACACCGGCTAGCACAGGTTCCACCCTGTCCAGAATGGTGACATCATTACCACACAGAGGGGAGTCCCCCAGATGAACCAATTTAAACCAAATTTAATAGCCTAGCTCCAATTTAGACTAGGTCACATTCCGTGAGTTGTATACATCACCTCACAAAATTAAAATTACACAGAGTACCAAATTTTTCATTTAATAAAAAATGTGTTTTCATAGTTTTATTACGTAGGCCTTAGGTCCTACGTGCATCAATCATATAAAACATAAAAAACACTACACAAAGACATATATCAATGTAGAAAATATGTACAATACATCTATTAGCAATTTCATGTGTAGTCATAAAAACACAGATGACGCCGCCAGGGTTTTGTATCACTGAGCTGGTGACATCTGCAGGTATTGGTGTTTCCGTTTGCGTGGAAACATCTACCACCTGCGGATGGGTCCGGCCTGAGGCATGCCCTCAGGTGCATACTGATGCAGTCGCAGTCCCATGAATAGGCACAGGCCCCTCCACAGTGACCTGCACAGCCTACTGAGCATGGACTGCACCAGTCACACCCACATCACAACCCCAGTCTGGGCCCTATGGGCTGGGATGATGCGGCTTCCTCCTCCTGCCCCAACAACCTGGATGCCTCCCCACCGTCTTCTGCAGTGTCATGCTCCTGTGCGGGATCACCTTTCCCTCCCACTGTCGAGGAGTCCACGACCACCTTCGCCCTCTTGGACCTACCCTCAGCAGGTGCGGCCGTTGGCTCGGAGGTAGCAACAGTCTCCTCGCTCCCTGAATATGAAAGTACCTGGGAGCATGACTGGGCCTTGCATCTATGCCTGGTGGAGGCATCCCTGCTGCCTTGCTCCACAGCGCCTTCTCCACCCTCTTCTTCCATCGTCGCTGTGGATAGGGAGACATTGAACACAAGCATCAGGGTACTGAACATATGCCTGTTTGTCACAAAGCAAATGTACATGAGTGGCACTGTTAAAGGTCACAACCATCATCACCCTCCACGACACACAGGTCAGTGCAATTAACACACATGCACAATCATAGCGGATAACCTGCCCTGTCCAGGTGGTACAGGGTGTGGACTTCTGCGATTCTAGCGTTTCCATGCAATCTCTACCCTGCAGTTGATTGCAAGCTTTTTCTTTTGGTTGGGGATTTGCCTCTGCGCACACGTGCATGCATTTTGATTTTAGTTTTTGAGGCTGACAGTGAGTTGCGTATGCATATTGCATACTGTGGGTGCCCCCATGTCTGGCATACCCACACCCCCATTTTCAAGGTCATACTACACTACATGTCCTTCGCGTACACAATTTTTTGTGTTGCTGGGTGCCGCAGCGTGCTGTGTTAGGTTTTTACTTTACACATGGGTTAACGAGGGGTGTTGTACACGTAATTTTCATTTTGGGGTGCCAATGCATTACGCGGCCAGTTTATTTTTTCCCAGAGGTTACATTGAGCCTTGGGGCAGCACACTGGTATGTTTAACATCACGTACACTGCCCCCTCACTGAAATTGCACAGGACAATTGATATCTGTGCCTCCCATTGCACAATCTCATCAGTATCATGAGTAGGAGGGCAACAAGTGGGGAGGGTGGCCAAGGTGGACGTGGCTGATGTGGCTGACATGACCAGGGACATGCAGGGAGAGCTGTGCCCCCACCCAACAGGATCAGGGAGAAGCAGCTGATGCTGACGTCCCCAGCACCCAGGGTCCCTGGGCAGCTGTGTCATCTGCTGTCCCTTGAAGCCAAGGGCAGCTGCAGCACATGCCGCCCAGGCTCAGGGTCCTAGAGCAGCAGTTTCCTCTGCTGTCCCTACCAGTCAGGGTCAGGAATCTGCAGGGGCAGCTGCAACACCCACCACCCAGTCTCAGGGTCACACAGCCAGCCCTTTAGTGGTCCAGGCACAGGTCAACAGGGACCCTGGTGCAATAGTCCCTGCCTCGAAGGGGAAGGAACATGTTGGGGAAGTGGTGGGCACCTGCACACAGGTACGGATACCTGCAAGGCAACCCCCTGTCCAAAACATTGGTGGGTGATGCCATGGCCCAGTCCATCAGTGCTCCAGCCCCTACTGACCAAAGTGGTCCCAGCCACTCAGGGTCTGCACCGTCTCGCAAGAAGGCAAAGCATGCAATAGTGAGACAGGCTCCAAACCAAGGCAGGGCAAAGGAGACCCACACGTCGAGGAAGAGGAGCTTCCGTGATGAGGAGCTCAAGATCTTTGTGGACTACGTGTGGGAACATGGAAGTGTCATGCTGGTGCGGGCAGGGAACACACATACGCATGCTCAGCATATGGCCCACTGGCAGCGCGTCACTGATCTAATCAATGCATTGGGCAATGAGAGGCATTCAGCTTCTGAGGCATTGAAGCGTTGGATCGACCTCTGACGCCGAGCCATAGAGAAGCTGGGTAGTCCCTATGCCTCTACTCTGGTGAATGGAGGTGGGCCACCACAAGAGGATGATGAGCGCACTCAACATGAAGAACATGTCAGTGATATGATTAATTAGGAGCAGATTCAAGGCGTGGGAGACTTGCCCATTTAACGAGGACATATCCGGTGAGTGGTAATGCATGTGCGTCCATGACATGTGTATGTTGCTTGGATGGATTGTTGTGATTGTCCAACAGTTCTGCCTGTATTGGCATGACTGACATGGATGTGCATGTCATGGGGGACTGACAAGTACTTGTTGTTCTGTAGACTGCATGCATTAGATGTGCTGCACACGGTGACACTCATCCTCACCACACATTATCATTCCTTCCATGTCACTCTTTGTGCAGCCTCTTGTGGCACTCTTCCTGCTCCAACCCTGAGCTATCCTACGAGGATAGCTCAGGGGCAGCGCGCTCGCCTTGGAAGCAAGACAACGCTGAGCACCACAGGTTCGATTCCCCGAGTCCACGCTTAGAAATCTCTGCGTATTAAACACGTTATAAATAACCTATCATATCATATCATATCAACCCGTGATGGTGGGTAGCCTGTGTTGATTTTCCACTCCACACTCTCCTTCTCTACTCACATCTGTGACGTCTCTGAGAGGTCACCCTGCCAGATGCACCTACTCAGAGGTATTCTTCCTTTCCTCTCATTACCCCTGCAGCTCACTGTCTACAGAGGACTGGTTTTACCTATGGTGGGCTACTGCAACGGACTCTTACTAGATTTTGGCGGTTGAACTCTCTTGCCTCTGCTACTAATCCAGACCAGGACTGTGGGAAATGTCCTTTTGGGTTGGAGCCAGGGATTGTGTCTCCCTCGCACTGTGATGATGGCTCTGTCTCCCAGTGGCTGTGACTGTTCTTTTCTGAACCCTGTGCATTGTCCACAAGTCCTTAGGTGTCCTGGGGCCAATATTACTTCAACTCCATCTTAAAGATTGGCTTACCTGTCACAGTCTTCACTCATCCGTTTTACATTCACTCTTGGTCAGTAGCTTTTCATTGCAATGAGTTGGTGGTTGATGTCTGTCTTTGGCTGGGTCTTCCCTCTGGTACAGCCTCTCTGTCTCAATGGAACTGAAGGTGAGCCTTCTCCAGGAATGTAGGCACATCTGATGCTTCCTCATGTGTTGTACTTACTCTCCTCCTCTCCTCTGCTGGAGTGCATGATAACTGAGATGATGCACTAATGACCTGGCTACAATCTGATCCCGACAGGGTCCACTGAGCCTACATTTTCACCCATGCACTGCATCCCAGCCATCCCCTGCACTTAATGTGTGTTTACTGCATACCTACAACCCACTACCGCCACTTGACAACTGATGTGTGCATTTGTTCTTCTACTGCCAACAGGCCACAACATTTACATTACTGGTGATGTATTTATGTTTGAAATTGAGGCCGTTTACATGTTCTGCAATGCCCTATCTCACTTCAAAACCCAGGTATCCCATTCAACATGCCTACTCACTGGTGTGATGTCAATGTGACCTCGCATCATGGTATCAGTGTGCTTGTCTTCACTCGATTCCGACACCCTAGCATCATTGCGCATTGTGACACTTGTGTATTTTGGTTTTGTGAGTACAATGTACAATGTAATGTAAGGTCACAACTATTGTACATGGCTCTGGGACTGTAGTCATCAGGTTACATCTCATGCTGTTTGGCAGTTCATGCATGGCTATGCAGAATCTGTGTATTGCATGTCGGGTGCTTGTGTGTGAAGTAGGTGCTATGCACCATGCACTAAATGTGTTGTTGAGCCCTTCATTACACATCCATGGCTGCATTCATAGTTCCCTTCCCTTCCATTTATACTGCATACATTTGTGTTTTTGTGTGCCATGAGTTACATAGCAGGTTAATGTGTTGCATGTGAACATTGTGGTAGCTGTGTGTGTGGGCTATCCACTTAACATGGGTCTTAATTTCCTTTTCTGTCCATGTGCAGGTGATGAGGCACTTGATGCAGAGGAGGAGGGGGAGGTGGTACAGGATACTGAGCGGCTACCAACCATCAGTGGAGGATGTGGTGTGGTAGCCCATGAAGATCCACTGGTGCTACAGTCCATCCTGGCCCTGACTCAATCGGACTCCGCCTCTGATGATTCCTTTGGATCTGGTGGTGAACCAGATATGGCTTCCTCAACACTGTCGCAGGTGAGTGGATCAACTGTGGGTGCTGTTTTGTCCCAAACATCTGCAGGGGTGAAGACCCCGGACGAGGCCAGTCAGTGTTGGTACGTCAGTCTGTGGTGGTTACAGATGCAGGGTCACACTCCACAGTATTGGCTCCTGGTCCTGGGACAGCTGATCAAGGGAGGGATGCAGTCCTGCAGCCACAGACAGGCCCATCACATCAAGGGCCGGGTTCCCTTGGGCCTGCCAGGCGTGGGGTCCGCCAACGTTGTGGCCGTGTGTCAGATGGCAATAATGTGTGGGAGCAGTCCATGTATGGTGTTGCATGGCAACAAGGGGCTTCTCAAGAAATATTGGCTCAGGACATGGAAAGGGTGACTAATTCCATGATGCCCCCAGAAAGACAGGTGGAGCTCCAGCTGCAGGCAATGCGGTCCACATGCCGCTCAAAGAGGCTGCACATGGAGGCCAGCAACAGGAGCCTACGGACGGAACTCAGGGCTCTGCGTGCATCCCTGGTTGCAGAGGTTCAAGCGCACAGGAACGCCCTGAGGGAAGAGTGTAGGTCCCTCAGGATTACACTGACTGCACTTGAGGAAGCTTGCAGTAGACGGTCTGAACAGCAGATGCAACAGTTGACTCATACCATGACAGAGGAACTCTGTACATCCCATGAGGTGTTACATGGGTTCCTCTGAGCCAACACGTTTCAGATGCGAGCATATCACTTGCAAGTATTTTACTGTGGTACTTCCCACTTAACGGCCACATTTACGCTTGTTGTTCCCCTTTCGACTTTTTCCGCCCCCGATTTAGGTGACTGCGCTAGACAGTATGCGCCTTCGCTGGGCATCTCGCGCAAGGCATTCGTGGTGTCGCAGTGACATGTTGGACCTGCACGGATTCTACGCAAGTCTCGGGTAAGCCACGCGGAATGTGTTCTATGAATCAGCAAATGGGCGATTGCGCGGGTTTTGCACGCAAGCGACTGTTTTTTCGCGCTATTTTATTCCATGAATCGGGCCCATTGTGTTTTGATGAACCTATTTTTAAAACATTATGACACAAACAATGCTGTAACACACTCGGAAACTTCGGAAAAGTAAATCATTGGCAACATTTTTGCTACAGAGAACTAACTCAAAACATGCATCAGTCTGTTGATCTCACCACATTTTTTATTTAATTAGAGCTGGTCTCCTTACTAAAGATGAAAAATCTATTTTAAAAAACATATTCATCCATGAACTATATGGGCAAAGCACATCTGCCCCTGATGTCATGGAACAATTCAATCAACAAAATATAAAATGCATTTCCTTAATGGCAACCCTTGCATGCTTTAGTCAATTCAATGTTGAAAAAGGAAATGCAACCAATAAGGCATATCAGCTCCATATGCAAGCTTGAAGTGCACAGCATGACACTCCTTATGCATCAACAAGCAACAGCGCAACTAATTAGAAAAAATGTATCTCCAACACAGCTGGTTTAGAAAAAGTATTAACTTTGTGTCTGAACTGCAGAGTAATCCTAAAACATAACCTTAATGTAGAAGAAGGTTTAGTCAATGGAGCATTTGGTACAGTTGTTGGTTTACAGACATATCCACATGAGAATAGCATTCCATTTGTCAACATCCACTTTAACAAACTTGTAGAAGTTAAGAAAACAGGCTGCACAGCAGCATGTTTCCTTCTTTTCAAGGACATGTATGTAAGCAGAGAACCATTCTCTCTGTCCCTTGAATATTCTGTCATTATTCACATATTGCAAGGTCTAACCCTAGATCATGCATTGATTGACATTGGCAGAACAGTCTACAAAGAAGATATGAGATACGTAGCACGTTCAAGACTCTGTACACTTGATGGTCTATTCCTAGTAATCTTTGATGCAAACAAAGTCAACTCTGACATTCCTTGCATCCTAGAATACAACCAGCTATTTGCACCGTACACCCCCATCTAGCTATGAACCCTTTAACTGAAAAAATAAACATTTAAAAGGAAAAGTAATACAAACGGAACGTATGCACGATCTCTCAGCAACACAGCGGAAAAAAAAATAATACAACCACAAAACTCTCTAGTCCAAAAACAACTGTACATCCATCAGAAGAGAAAGAGACACATGTTTTGTCTCAAAAAACAACTGCAGCCCCATCAAAAGATACGAAAGCAGACACAAGTGGAGTAACTTGCTATGCAAATGTAGCAATCAATCTTCTCTTCCAATTGCCACCATTTGTACACAACATTTCCTTAAATGGCTCTGACCAGTTGTGTCTGCAAATGCTCCTTATTCCTAGAAGTGCCACAAACAATCCTCACAACCCTTACAGTGTTTTGGGTATAAGGCAACAATTAGACTACTGTGCAGAAATGGTAACATTCACCTTAAACACACAGGAAGATCTACAAGAATTCCTAATGTACTTAATAAAATTACCAGAAACCAAACACATTCCTATAAATGAAATATACATGTGGAAACATACATGCACTCTCTGCAACCATGTTTCACAAGAACACAACTCTAATGAACGATTTGTGTATGTATCCTTACCAAATTGTGAATCCATTCCATTTCAGCAACTTCTCCAAAATGCAAATCATAGCATACTATGCCCTTTTTGCAGTTAAGACAATCATTCCAGCATACAAATAAACTCACATGGCCAATATGTCATACTAATGCTTCTAAGGTACAATGCAGATGGTACCAAAAATAAATGCAAACTGACTAGCTTCACACATGATCAAGTATCTCTTGGCAAGAAATCCTTCACAACAATATGTACCCTGGTACCACACTGGTGCCACAACCACTTCATGCCACTATACTGCATATGTTAAAAAAAACGAGTGGTTGATTTGAATCTAACAACACATTCTTTACTCCAAAACGTAGACTAGCTTCAAATTTAACAAGTCTCCCCTAGAACCCCCACAATCCCACTGATGTCCACGGACATGAGTTTGTGTCTGCGGACAAGGACAGTGACCACGGACATGACAGCAGCAGCATGTTTTTTTCACCTTTTACAACAGCTCCATGACAACTTTATTACACTCCCCCACCCTTTCAAGGAACTCTTTCAACCACCAAATAACTCCAAATATGTTTTCCAGACTATTTTCTTACCACTCATTCCATGCGCAGCGGCGTTGTCCACGGACATGGTGCCATTTGCAAGCCCTTTTTCACATATCAAAACACCTCCCTATTAACATTTTTCCACTCCCCCACCCTTTGCATTCCCTCTTTTGGCCACAAAGTAACCCCAAATGTGATTTCCAGACCCTTTCCTCACCGGGCTGTTGCGGTTAGCAAAGGCTGTCCACGGATCCAATATAGCGACCGTTTCAAAATATTTTGGCTCATCTCACGTTTTTGAACATCCAATCAGCCTATATCTTTGATGTCCCCAGATATCACAATTTATTTGTACCTATTTTTTGGCCTTTTTTAAAAAAACGATTGGACTAATTTACATCAAATTCACAAAAGCACGCTTTCGGACCAGATCGCCACTCCTGACGCAAATGGATTTCAAACATTTTTTGACCCTCCCTATAACTTTGCCCCCACAGACGAAACCGCACCAAACTTTGGAGAATCGTTCTGAGGTGGCCATATAACTGTTCTGCAAAGTTTGGTGAAGATTCATCTAACAGCGCCAAAGTTATTAGCCACCCTCGCCAAAAAAAAGGTTTTTTCTATGAGTTGAGCAACTTAACCATAACTATAGGGTCGCTACCACAGGCCCTGTAATAAATCTAGCATATCTTTAAAAAAATGCTATAGATTGCCTTTCATTTCGGCTTTTGAAAATATGGCGATCAAGAGCTTTGCAGCCTATGTATTTATTTATTTATTTATGTATTTATTATGCATCTGTAAGGCACTTATACATCAATAAATTGTGTTTTAAAGCGCCCCCAAGGCAAAGCCGAGGAGGGAACATGGGAACAAAGTATAAAGAGATGATCAGGGAAAAGTGGTGGTCCGATTAGGCCTTGTGAGCATTCAGAACGTGCAAGTGCGGGGAGAGAGAGAGGGACGGGGAAGGGGGTAAGTGCTTGAAGTTCCACAGAGGGAAGTTTCAAGGAGTCAGTCAGTGCCTATGGCTCTAAAGATGTCTACGACTATGACTCCCATGACCCCTCACCATTGACTCTGCTGGCCAGGGCTGTTGGGAGTTGGAGTCCAAAACATCTGAAGAGTTTATGATTACAGAACGCTGCTGCTTATATATTTTATTTCGAGCACAAAGCAACCCTGAACTCTCTGTTCACTGAAAGGCACTTGAAAATCAATTACTGCTTCAAAGGGAATTTTAACAACTTCAGCGTGAATTCATTGTTATGTCCCTTTCGATTTGACCCCACAGGGTCCATTGTAGTGTTTTAAGTAGCCCCAGTGAGGACAATACTGCAGGCTATATTGCCATATGCATATCACTGCTGCTAAGGTCTGCAGCGTTCAGTATTGACAGAGGTAATCATAACTCACCCCTGGCTGGACTGCTGTATAGGGCTTATCAGATGGAATCCCGCAGGTAGGACACATACAGTTTATGAGTTGCTTGAAGGGTTGGATGTTGTGTCCGGCAACAAGGGAGCTGCAAAGACTGCTAATAATGCGCTTATCGGGCAGGCCCCCTCTCTAGGGCATGACTGGTATCGCCAGTGGGTGCACAGCTTCAGTTTCTCATCACAAGATGGCGGGGGTTTTATATGCTTACGCTGTTTCATTTCAGTTAGAATAATGCACCAGAATCCTTGGCGATCATGTCGGGTTGTGCTGCCAGAAAATTAGAAGTGTTTGTTCCTTTTAACTGTGATGCTTTTTCTCCCAGAGCGATAATTACACGATAAATGTGGTTAATGCTGTTCTGATTTAAGGCCCTGTTACAATTAATATCTAGGCCGGTTCTAGTCATTTACCGTGAGAAAGAATTCGGGTTTTCTGCGTTTCAATCCTTTGAGAAGGGCCTGCGTGCACGCCAGGGTAAGATACATGCATCCTTGTTCCACGAGCTCTCTGTGCTCTGGAGATATATCTCATTATCAAAGTTTAGCAAACCTGGCAAACAGTTTGACATTTGGCTCTATAGTTAGCTTTACTTCAACATGCTTTCTTTTTCTTGTTGGGGTTTCACCGACACCACGTCCATTCTGCAAGCACCGAAAAGGAGACGAAAAAAAATAAATAAACTTTTAACGCAAATGGGTTAGTTAAGTGAGTTTTGCCAATCCCAAAAAAGGGCATAAGGGTGTTAGGGAGACTCGTTTAACTGTGGGGGCCGGAAGGGACCAAGGGCTGGTATTAGAGGAACCACTATGCAAAGGCAAATGCATGGGGTTTTACAAATGAAACAATTGACACAAATCATAAAAAGACAATTAAAATAGGATTCTATCATTCTTCAGAGAACCAACTCTAGTAACGTTTGACGATCCAAGTTTCTGCTGCATGAATACAGATTCGTGTATGCAAAAACCTGGTTTTGTCATTGAAAATTCACTGATTTGTTGACTTTGATCGTGGATGTTTATTCATAGTCACTATGTTTGTTTATTTGTTATTTTTACAAAGCGAAAAGTACAATAATCGGAAACGTACGGACCAACATTTTTAGGAAAGATTTCTCTTTACAGCACCTTTCCTCCCATTTCTGTGGACCCCCAAAGCTTTTGCTTTTATTTTTGATTCTGACCTGCTCTTTGTACAGTGCAGTGAAGCCTTAGGGCCCGATTCACGGAAAGGAACGCAGAAATCCTGCAACTCCGGCGAGCTGAGAACGTCACTACGCAAGCCTCTGTGCAGAGGTTTTTCTCCACGCTCTGCGTATTCATGGAATCGTTTGTGCAAATGAACTGTATACGCAACACCCGCTGTGGCCGTGCATCACTGTACCGGCATGCGCACATACGCGCGGGCGCGTGCCCGTAATAGAGGCATGCTGCAAGGAAGAGGACATTACAAGTCGCACGGACATGCCATCAAGATGCCGGTAAGAAGGGCCACCATGATTTCGGTAATACCGGCATTGCGGATCATCCGTTAACAGGAAATTGCTGTGTTCCCAACTAGCACAAGTGCACACAATCAGCACAGATGGAGGCAATGGAGCCTGGCCCTGCAAAAAAGGAGCATACCCACACACCACACCCCTTCCAAGACCAAAATGATACCACTTGCACTCGCAATACTGGAGCTGGAGGACATGCCTGTACTGCTACTCCTTGAGCAGGAAGTACAACAGGCAACACAGAGGAGATGCAGGAGGAGAAGGAGGGTGAGACTGGCCCAGCAAATCACACCAGTGCAAGCAGTGGTTCCCCGCAGGCAGCCACCAATCCCTTGTATAAGGGCCAATCCATTCAACTAAACCCCAGCACAGATCCACACCCTGTACCACCTGGACAGGAACACCATCACTTCCATAGTGGAACTAATACATGAAGACTTGGTCAGCCTGATCAACATCTGCACCGCCATCACCCCTCTGCTGAAGGTGACATCTGCGCTCCACTTCCTGGCCACAGGCACCTACCAGCAAACAGTGGGCCAGCTGCATGACATCTCGCAACCATGTTTCTCCGGTGTGCTAAACCAAGTGCTGGATGCACTCCTAAAGCTTGCAAGGGCCTACATATCCCTACCACAGACACCGCAGGAGGCGAATGACACCAAAATAACATTCCATACACTGGCAGGCATGCCCAATGTCATTGGTGCCCTCGACTGCACCCACGTGGCGTTGGTAGTCCCACATGCCGTGGAGGTGGTGTACCGCAATCGGAAGCTATTCCACTCTATCAATGTACAGATGGTATGTGATGCCAGCAAGCTGATAACACATTGCTGTGCCAGATACCCAGGATCCACGCATGATGCAATGGTGCTGCAGAACTCCTTGCTGCCCCGCTATAAGGAAGGAGATGCCGTACGACGTGGGTGGCTGCTGGGTGAGTATGCTCTCTGGGCCATGGGAGAGTGCTTGGATAGGGTGTATCTGCATACACAAGCAGTCTGCTCTTTGGCCCATGGGAGAGTGTTTGGGGGGTGCACATGCATACAAGAAGTCTGCTCTCTGGGCCATGGGAGAGTGTTTGGGGGAGTGTACATTCATACGCAAGCAGTCTGCTCTCAATGGGGTGTCCATGCTGCCAAACACCTTGCCCATAATCAACCAAATAAGATGCGTGACACAGACAATGAAGGCTGACACACTCTAGCCGCACACCAATGTGTAAATGTCAGACTCACAATCAGTGCACACCCTTGAACATGTTCACTGGACATCACCTGACCATACCCTCACAACCACAATGCACATCACATGTTCACAAAGCTGAATACACATGGCCGCATTGAAGCACCTTGCAGGTCAAGCATCCATGAGTGCGCAGTATGAATTCCAACTCAGGTAATTCCGCTATCACTGTCCCTCGCCAACAGTAACACTGCATGAGACCGTGGCAACATGTGCAGATAAATACAAATGGGAGAACACATGCGACAAGGATGCTTCAAAATGAACCCATCAAGTAGTGAGCAACACCTACAAGGGTGCGATTGGTGCGGGAATCACCCAGAGCACATGAGTACCAGCATGCAAGTCGACACCCTGCTTCATCTAAGGTACGCTTCCCTACACTGTCGGACACTACCAACAATCACATTGTGCCATTGTGACGATTGTGAAGACATCGAGGGACACGTGCATGGTGTCTACAATAATCCATATGCATCATTGCCTAAACAAGCAGTATCATGTAGTCCATCAGCCTAATGCATCAAACATTGCCCAACATGCATTTGGTCCCATTCCCTGTCACACAACCCTCACATGTGTGTACATCATAGACCTTGTCGCTCCATCTGGATGGCTCGTGATTCCAATGTCAAGGCTCCTAAATCGTGTACGTCACCCAAGACCAGCATCATGGATTGCCACAAAGTGTACAGAACAGATAGTTGTACAAATGTGAAGTCAATAGCTGCCATTGACAAAATACTGCATGTGAGCATGAACAATGTACAGGCCGAGCACAAATGGAAACTGAGAAATACCCTTACACATACCTCATTGTGCTCCCATGCAGGTGATGCTGGCTATCCCCTGAAGACTTGGCTCCTCACCCCTGTCAGGAATCCACAGAACAGGCACAAAGAGGACTTCAATCGTGCCCATACACACACTAATGTGGTCATCGAGCAGACCTTTGGCCTGTTGAAGGCATGGTATTGCTGCCTCAGCAGGTCGGGTGGCGCCCTCATTTACGGGCCTGAGAAGTTGGGCAAGATCATCATTGTATGTGTCATGCTGCACAACATGTGCATCCGGCGAAACGTACCTCTGCCACCTGAGATGGACCAGCCACCACCAGGTGAAGTTGAAGATGAGAAAGGAGTAGATGTTGGACATTGGCCAGGTTGTGATACACTTGAGGGACGTGCTGTGTGCCAATCAGTCATAGACCATTCTTTCTGATGCACTGGGATGCTGAGGGAGCTATGTATGTGGGGCTCTTGGCACTGGGTGAGGGGGTATATGGGCACTGTGCACTGTCATGCAATAAATTGACACACACCAAATAAGCAATGTCCAGACAGGTATTGCTACACAAAGGGTGTATTGTACAGATGGTATTTACAATGTGAATTAACCCTCCACCCCCCACAACCCCCTCCCTCCTACCCCCAACACCCCCACACACCCCTCACTCTGCCACCTCTCCCCAAAACCCCCCATAAACCCCTCCCACCCTCTCCCCAACAGCCCCACATACACCCCTCCCCCAACACCTCCCACACACCCCTCCCCAAAACACCGCTCCCCCCAAAACCCCAAAACATCAATGGCACAACAGGTGTCCGGATGCACTGTCAGTCAACATGTGCGCATGCCCCTGCTACTGCGGACCACACTTCGGAGGAGGGGGTTGCGTCTCAGAGCGCTACGTGCTGCGCAGGGACCTGCACACAGGGCTGGCCTGAGTAGAACTGGCAGGCGTGGTAGATGATGATGTCGATGGTTGTGGCTCGGATGCCACTGTATGCCACTGCTCCATTGTGTTGGCTATTCTCGTGAGGATCTGGGCCACAGCTGCAAATCCATCATGGACCCGCTTTGAATTCCTGTTGATGGCCTTGATGACGGCTGCAGTGTTCTCACGCATGGCGAGGCGTGTTGCCTCACCTTCTGCAACATATTGTTTGACTAATCCGTGCACCTCCTCTTGCTGGCCCTCCATCCTTGACAGACGTCCCTCAACATCCTATATTGCAGTGGTGGAGGTGGATGGTTGGTTTGATGGTGTGGATGTGGCCAATATGGGGCTGTCCTCTATTGGAGACCACTCTCCATGTCTGCCCTGTCCTTCAGAATCATGATGAATGGTGCACTGTGGGGTGACCTGGGGGCTTGGGGTTTGTCCAACATTCTCAGACAAGATGCCTCCTACATGGGTGTTGTAATCATGGCCCTCTTCCTCATCACCACTATGAGGTGCAGATACAGCTGTCTTCCCAACCGAGCTTGTGGCGGCGGACTGTAAGCCGTCATGCTCAGTTTCCACAGATGTGGCCTCACCCTGCGTGGATTGTGTCTCCAGGGGTGAAGGGGCAGGTGTCTGCTGGTCCTGTGTCGGTGGCTGCAGATCTGGTTGGGCACTGGTGAGTGACTTGTGTGGCACTTGGACCATCGCTGTTCCCCTTGACGTGGATGGCCTGGTGCCATCTTCCCGGACACTGGGCCTTTTGGCAGGTGTCCTGGCCTGTGCACTTGCATTTTGCCAATATTATGGTGAGTGGGCACCGCTATCTCTTACCAGGCCCTGGCTGTGATTGGCCGACAGAATGTTCCTTACTCGTAGGTGCAGGTCAGCCCACCGCTTTTGCAGTCCATCATGGTCCGTGCAGTGGTGCCAACCGCACTCACTTTCCTCTCTACGTCCTCCCAAATCTCCTTCTTCGTGACGCCTCAGGTTAGCACAGAAGACCACGTCCGCATGCTCCACTAGCGTGGCAGCTAACATGTTGAGCTCTTCATCCTTGAATCTGGGTTTGCGCAAGCAGACAGTGCCTTTCTGGGATTGTTTTATACAACCAGTATTCCAATAAAAAAATAAAAGATAAAGTATTTGCTTTTGCTTTCAGGGTCGTTGAGTTCTTGTTTCATAATGGGAAACAAGGTATCTGGGTGGCAGGAAACTGCATCTCACCATGTACATGACAATAGATTGGGTCTTCTCATATTCCATGGCGCAGAATGCATAATGAAAAAGCACCCCATGTCAACACACAATGTGTTTCTTGCAGAACTTTGACCAGACAACACCAAAGGCATGTCTGTACAAGACTGGAAGCGGTTATCAGTTAGTAGTTTGGTTCCAGCCACTCAAATGTGAATTAATCTAAGAAACCAAAGGCAGCAACGTTTGGGGGATCTGAGCATTCTTAACATTACCTAGATGCAATGTTTTGCCCATGTGAATTATCTGAACAAATTACTCATGTTCTTTTGGAAGAATTATTCTTTATTAGACCTGGTTATTGAAATACCACCTATTTTTTCATTTGTTGTTTTGTATTCAATATAATCACTGCATACCCCCCGAACTAATGATATGCTGCTGTGTTTTCATAAGGTATGTTCACACTACAGCAGCTCTTACACAGCGTAGAGAGGGTTGCCCTGCTTCCAAGAGACACACCAGCTGTCTAACCACCATATGAAGCTGGAGGCCATCAGGTGCTGGAACAGCATCCTGTGCGCAGTATGCTGGAGCTCCCTCCTTGAACAACACATTGCCAAAGAAGTGTGTACATCGTCCCACAATCATGCTAAGGCATTAGGCAGCAAGCCAGTGGGCGAATCATGAGGAAGCATGTTACTGTAAAATGTGGTCACTCTTTTCTCTAGAGCAAAGAGCCTTGACACCATGCTGCATGGAAAGTCTGTACCAAGTAATTTGGGTGAGGAATTTGGGAGCCAACATGTGAAATTCTTCCTGTGCTTGCCGGCTCACCCACATATCTAGGCTATCAAAAACCTACCTACGTACATATATCCAGGGTCAAGGAAGTTCGCAGTGATGGCAGCACACCAATTGTTAACTGGATCACCTTTGCAGAACATATGGCATTGGCATTACATTCACTAGAACCAAGTATTCACTCAGTATCACTGTGAATAACCAGTCGGGTGTGCGGTAAACGAGGTCATTTATACATAAAATGCAGTGAAACGTTCTAGCTGCCTACTGTAAGAAGAAGTAGCACATTTCATCCACTTTGCTAATCTTACTATTTTATTCTGGATCTTCAGCTATTCACCAGCAGACTTAGTACTGCAATTTGACAGCATCAATGTATTCACTTCCAGAGGGAAATCTGCTACGCACTTTCACAGTGGTGCACTTTATATAGGTGATCTCAGATGGAATCAGTCAATTTTGTTACATAACTCTTCATGCACAGACTGAAATACACAGCTATTTTAAACTACATAAACAAATCAACATTTGATTTGGCATGGCATTCATAACGTGTGATTTGATAGATTTCTGCATTCATTGGCTATTGTAACAGCATTCAAAAACAGCTTATTCATTAACATGTTGGTGCCGTAAAGGTTAATAAAATGCTGCTTTGTGTCATATGTGACACATTTCCAACTAATATACAGAAGGTATTTTATTTATTCATTCATGTTATGCTCACCATCCAAATGATTTTCCTGCCTCCCCGAAACTTTGATGAGCCGGCCGGCATTCAGGCTTTTTCTGCCCCGGCGCTCCCAGCCACTGAGCTCATTTCAGGCAACTGCGCAGACTATGTGCTTTTTTTGTGACATAGGCCCATGTAGCCCATGTAGCCCATGTAGCACAGTGCAAGAGTACTTTTTCAGTTATAGCTTCAGTTTGGATACAGAACACGTTCTTGCTGTCTTTAGCTTAGGGGACATTCCAGGCCATTGCTGCTCAAGGGCATTGGGCATTGATATGTACCAGTGATGTAATGTTGTAGGATTTGTTAGCAGTGTTACAGAATTTATGAGATAAAGGGCATAATCGCAATCTGGGTGTCATTACTGTGTGATTTTTTATGCGTAGTGGTGGAGACTAATCGTTCTAACTTATTCTGTTTATAAATGCATGACAGAGATATTGTGACTGTGTCATATTTAACATCAATGTAAGGCCCTTTGCTGGCAAGTATGATATCTACCCCCTCGAGGTGATGGAGAAAATTCACCTTGATTATAGGTCCTCCCCCAAATGGAATTGATATGCTGTGATCAGCGTGGCAGGTGATCTAAATGTTCACTCTGTGCCTCTAATCAAATGAGTAGAAGGATGCAGGGTGTAATATACCAGACATTGGGGCCAATTCACCCCATTGTCACCACTCTGAAGAACTAAACTTAACAATTATATTTACAGAATTAGGGCTGACAGTCAAATTCCACACTGTTTCATCAATCTGCATCAAATTGTGCATAGTTGCCTGTTATGACCCTCCGGACATTACTGGCTATGTGACATTTGGACACCCTACACCTTTCCCTGGATTTCAGCAAAAGTCAAAAAAAATGTGGGTTTGTGGGTCATTGAAGCATTGTTCCTTATACAATTTGAGACTGATTCACCAATCTGCACCGAATTTTGCACAGATACCTGTCTGGACCCTCTGGACATTACTGGCTACATTACATTTGGACGCCCCACCCCATTCCCCGGATTTCAGCACAAGTCAAAATTAGATTGTGTTTTTGTGGCATGGTGAATCGTTGTACCTTATACAATTCTACCAATTCTACACTATTTCACCAATCTGCACCAAATTTAGCATATTTATCTATATTTATCTATTAGGAACCTATGGACATTACTGGCTATGTGACATTTGGACACCCCACCCAGTCCCCTGGATTTCAGTACCTTCACACATGAGACGGTTGTCGGAAATTAGCGAAGGACTGATCGCGACACGAGGAACAAAACACGATGTCCAGGCCCTAGGATGCATGGTTTCCTAGATATTTGCACCACAATGCACTGCAACAAACTGCACCACACCAGGGTGAGGTGAAAGGTGGGAGAGAATGCAGAAGGTTCCAGAATGTAGTAGCACCCCAACTCTTTCCTTCCCCAAATGTCTGCTCTGGGGTATGGCGGCCAGCCACACGTGCCCATTCTCAATGCAGTTTACTTCAGGGTGCAACGCACATCAAGCGATAACACAAATCGGAACACAGACCTACAGGATCAGTGTTATCATGTCTGTCTACAGAACCCGTTCAGTGAATGGGTACCTCTGCTACTCTACTATAAAATCAGAGAGCGTCCATAACCCTTTCCGCCTAGTTATGCATTTGTTAGACGAAGGTCAGGGGTCGGGGAGGGGCCATACATAAAAAGAGTGAACACCAGAAAAAAGGAAGAAAATGGTAGGAACTACGTCAGAATACAGTCATCTCCAAAAATAGATTCCGTTAATTGCGGTTTTTGGTACCTAGGCTTCAATTTTAACGCTGAGAAGCATTAACATCAATCAAATTTATAATGACATTTGTAACATAATTAGTCCCCATGTTACAAAAGAGTACTTGCTCCAAAGGCAAAATTGTAACACAAAGTTTATACTGGATGGTTTGCTACAGAATGTAGATAACAAAGACTTGGTTACTTACAGAACTAAAAAGGCCTAAATGCATTAGCAATTACCTTATTAAGGTTCTTAGGACTAAGTATAGGTCCCTTATTCATCACAATGAAATTGCCCGATTTAAAGAAGACTGGGATGCACTCACAAAGGCTGCATATGGGAAAGACCGACCGAAGTTCTGGAGTTTATGCCCCACCTTTATAGACTGAATAATACATTGAAAACACCATCAGCTATTTGGGGAGATGAATGGTTACTTTTTTTTTTCAGCCTCTACTTTTTAATAAATAGTCGGGAATTTGAACGAATAACATCCATGAATGATGCTACAGTTAATGGTGTTTTGGAATTTGATCTCTGGGCGGTCACAAATGGAATATCTTCACTGAAGCCATGCACAGGCCCAGGAGCTAACATGAGGCCAGAAGAATTGTTTAGGAGTGAATGACAAATTTGGGGCCCTTTTTTACTTTACTTTATTTTTGAATGCCATGAATTTGAAATGCACTATCCCCAAAAGTGAAAAACCTCAGTAATAGTTCCAATTACTAAGAAGGAGTAGATTTCTTCCCCTGCTAATAGCAGTCCCATATCCTTACTTGATACAAGTGCAAACGTTTATGGAAAGATTGTATTGACATGGCTGAACGATTGGGCTGATTGCTCAGGCATTATCTCCAATTTACAGGGGGATTTTAGAAAGGGCATCCCATAATGAATAATGGCAGGTGGAAAGATCAAATGAAGCAGGGTGAATGCATTCTCAGACAAGAGGCTGGGGCTACTACAAAACCTGTGTGCAAACTTGAAGGGAATGGCATTCTACCAGCTGCTGAGGTATATAGGGCAAGAGCATGAGAGTTTATGGCTCTGAGCTGTGTATTAGGCAGGGTGGTATTAACAGAGACAAAATGAATCAAGACATTTTGAACATATGCACTCTTTCTATTCCTGCTTTCCTAGATGTGACAATCCGTCAGTGACTTAAAATATAAGAAATTACTAAAAAGAAATGTCTAAATTCTCATAGGATTTTACCTGTTCAACGTGTTCCTATAGGTCCTATGAATGTGAATATGTTATGGTGGTGATGACCAGGCTACACCCAGTGTGCCAGGAACAAGGACACAGTAAGATATTTACTAATCTCACTTAAACTCACCAAGCCCTCCTTACAAGCCAAACTTCCTTTCATTGGATCTCTCGTTCTTCAATTTACAAACAATAGGCATAGTACTCTTCTTTGACACCAGATAGCAATCCCTCATTTCTCTTGACTTTCATTGACATCTTGTCATCAAGGTCTCTTTTATTGTTAACATTCTTAAGCAAGCCAGCCCTCTGGTCCCCATTGCCTTATTCTGCAGTGACAACCAATGTTCTGTGGTGGCACTGACACATCAAACCCTTACAAATCTAATCTTACTCCGTGGGCTCGCTACAGAGACAATATTATTGTGATTTGGCATGGCACACAAAGGGAAGCTGATGAGTTCCTTCTATGGCTTAATCAACGCCACCAGCATTTACAATTTACTATGACCATCAAAAAGGACGAAATTAATTTTCTCGACCTTACAATTTTTCATCAAGAGGGACTCCTTTTAATGAAGCCACACCACAAAAGCACTGATAGAAATTCCTTACTACATTACCAAAGTCATCATGTGAAACATTTAAAAGATAATTAGCCCTATGGTCAATTTCTACGGTTGAAAAGGAACAGCAGTAAAAAGGAAGCATACAAACAGGAAGCTTGGGTTCTATCACATAAACTGAAGGAGAGAGAGTAACCTAAAAAACGGATAAGAAAAGCTTCCAAAAGAGAGTTTAATAATAACCGGGACTCTCTTCTGGATGACAAGGTTCAAAAACCGAGAGATGACTGTATCGTAAGTGAAAATACATTTACCAACTTAAGCCTAACCATCACAAACATCGTTCGAAAACAGTAGAAGATTTTTGACAAATCCACTACCAAATTATCTTGTCCATTGTTTGCCTATAGAAAATCTACTACTATTGGAAATCATGTTAGCAGTAGCAAACTAAAAATCAGGCAAAATCAACCAGAGACATTGACAAAAACATGGGGTTTGAGTCCACTTATAGGACGCTATCCATGTGGCCATTGCTCAGTCTGTAAGTATACGACAAAATCTAAAGAAATAGATACAGGTCTACGTACAAATTGGCAACAAACACACTTTTCAAACTGTAACACAAGTTTTGTTGTCTATATGATTACATGCTAAGAGTGACAGGGAAGGCCTTAATGAAGCTATTGAACGGCATAAAATCTGATACCAACATTAATTTAAGGCACCTGGACTACAGCATGGCTAAAATAGTGAACTGAAAACCTCCATTAATAGCTTTAGCACTATTTATAGTGAACAATATGCATATGTATGATTAGGAGAAGACATGATGCGAAGTAATAACAGTATTGAAGCTACCCCGTCCCAGTGGATGCAGAGAATTTATAACAAATATTGTGTAAATATATATATAATCTATCGCATAATTTCAGAACGGAAACTAGCAATGAAGTAGGTTGAACCGTACATATGGTATTGTATACATCCCACTATATGGATCGTATAGGATAGTTTGTCATCAAGTCGAAGGAATTAGAAGTTGCACATCCTTTAACTTAAGGTTTCGAGCTTCAAAACTCTCTTCTGTTTCCATTATGTCTCTCGTTCTCTACTACTTGAAACAAAGAACAGACTATGCTCTGGTGTATTTATACGCCCAAGATTGCGTCCACACACCAATGTCCGGAGTAAACACAGCAAATTTAAAATCTACCTCTCACTAAAGGATTGCGGTTCTACTTTGAAGAACGAAGACCTCCTGATTCGAAGGTAAGGCCTAAGGTGGCACTCCTACACCCTGCTCGAGCACTGAATATCTTTAGCTTTATTTTGTAAGACAAGACGCCACGAGTTCTGAAGTAGCCCTATTGGAACAAAGTGATTTAGTACAACTTGCATTTAATTTCACAGGTGGCGGTCGTCGCCCCCAAGATGGATGGGCATAGTCAATAATCATATGGCAGCAACTCCAGTTTCAAAATACCGGATTCACTAAGACGCGACGCATTAATGCGACGATCAGTCTATGAAAACCAAGGTATGCATGAAAGTGATTGAGGCTGTATATTACTACTAACTCTAGATTGGGAACCTATAGAACATTGATTCGAATGTCTCCCCTCTTTTCTTCTTACCCTCTACTTTAGAGCTTTGACTAATGAAAAGCTTTTTAAGTTTTCATGCTAATCAACATATGCCTCCTGGATTAGACCTTTTACTACATTCCACGGGTTCAATATTCCTCTGTACATGAAGGTATTTTCCTGACTCCATTAATGCAATTTTCCAGTGCAATCGAAAACAGTAGCTTCAAATCATGGACTTTAGGTGTTTTAACTTATGTAAATCCTCTTTACAGGTCGAGATAAATTATTTTTCGTTTAGCTCGGACCTTAGTTGATAACCCCTGCTTGAATCAGGACTACATCTCCCTTAAGCTTGCTCCACAGACTAGACCAGGTCATTTATTTCCTAGGTCAAGCTAATTATTAAACTCAATCTTAGAGATATATCAAAGCAACAATAGCTTATTTTCTCTTTTTGTTGTTTTTTATCAACAGTCACATCGTAAAAAAGAGAAGTTTTTTTCACTGTCAACAAGAGTTGGAATCACTCTCAACTGATGTAATTGTCGTATGCCTTGTTTTATTGTAACAATTGTATAGTGACATCATTCCTGAAGAAAGTTCCAAGAAAAGTAGACGAGAACTGAAACATGTCGAGCACATCAATTTGGTTAAAAAGTTAACCAGATTAAGATATAAATCCTAATTTTAGGACAGAAACTACACTATACGTTCAACAAAATCCCAGTAATAGTTAACATTTAAACTCACTATGATAACTACCTATTAGATACAGCATTTCTTTGTCACCATTGAATTGTATTTTTATACAGTGTTTTGGTATTTAATGTTTTGGACAACTATTGAAATTTTATATGAAATGATTGAATAATATAACTATGTGTATTGAGAAACAGTTTTGATTTAATGTTTCTGACTGTTGATAAGAGATAACTACCTCTTGCTTCTATTACCCAAAATAAGGTAGAGCTTCTACGACGGTGAAACCTTTGGGTGTCCCTCTTAATAGTTTAGTGTACATCAACTGATCCACCAACATGTGAGGCTGCATTGCATTTAAATGGCCTTTAGCATAATATTATGATAAACACTGTGGAGTGTAGTCTTCTCCCACAGACATTGCACCATGCCATCAAGCTCGCAGCTATCCTCCAGAGCCCTCCATGGCAAGCATTAAGCACAACCATTAATCAGTGTTCCATATACCTACAGACACTACTATCAGTATTCGTCCAAATGTACCTATGTATTTGGGTCTTATTGTGTGTGTCCCCACCTAGTAAGAATGGTAGGTTTTCTTCTATGTTCGGGGATGTAAGCTAGAAGAGGTGTGTGCCGAGAGCTGAGGAGGGTTGTTTCAGAGAAATATTTCAGACCATGTACAAGTTCAGGAGTATGTCAGAATGGGAGTGATCCAGCTACTGTGTGAAGGAGTTATCTGTGTTGGATTTGGTGATCCACAAATGGATATTTCTTCAGTTGTTGATGGAATTGTACATGTGACTGGGGGGTATCATTAAAGAAGTCTTATCATACATCCTTTTTATTTTTGCAGTTCTGGGTTTGTAATCTGGCAGTGTTATGATTTCTTTTGCAGAATTGCCATCCTAAAATAATTAATTTCTCTGACAGATAAGATGGTGACTTAAATGTCACTATCCTGTTCCAGAGTGGAGGGGCAGTCTTTGCATGTCTATTTGGATTGTTGCACTATTGCCATATTTTCGCAGATCATTGATAACTCTTGCAGCTACATTTAGCAAATGGTTTAGAGATATCAGTATGTTATCTGGGATGCCAGACTGGAAGCAGTTCACACCATATATTTGGAAAAAGATCAGCGCTTGGAGACAATTTGTTCAAGGAAGTCTGGGTAGTTCTAGCAACATGGATCTTGAAAAATAAATTGCTATTGATTATGAATCCCAGGGATTATAGCTTCATGAAAGGTGTGGGGTGGAAAGCCATTGTTTTAATCAGAGAGAGCCATTTTTGGACATGTGCTGTCATGATCTGTGGTATGGTTTGAGGTGTAGGTAGGTGGACAATACCAGAAGAGTGCTATAATTATTAACTTAATGAAGGTTCTTGATTGTGGAGACCTTCAGATAAATCTGGTTGTGGCCAGCGTATTAATAGATCTCAATATTAAAGTTGGTGAGCAGTGATCTAAGGGATATCATGTAGAGGTAGATGGTTACTGTTGAGAGGGTGAATCTTTAATTGATTATGTGGGCCATTTTATTAAGACATTGGATTTTGATGTGCCTACCTTTTTGGGTTGGTAGAAGAGTTATTAGGTAGACCATTGCAGAACAGTGCTGTTCGGACTCATGCATAAACATTGGGTGTTTATGAGTGCATGATTGTTGCTGTTATTGAACGCAGCAAACAGATCAAGTAGGACTACAAGACAGTGGTCTTCATTATTCATGATGAAGCATGTTGCTCAATGGCTTGTATGGTTCCTGCACCGGCATTGTAACATGGCCTGAATCTTGATTTCTATTCTGGTAGGTGGTGATTATTTATTTATTTGAGCTTGCAGTTGGATAGATACAATTTTCCCAAGCATTCTCCCTAGGAATGGAAACTAATTGATTGGTAAGTAACTGTCTTTTTTCTAGGTCAATTGTGGACTGTGGTGTAACAATAGAGCCCCAGAGTGAAAGAGATAGAGAGGCCATGCTGGGCCCCATTGTGAGAGTTAAGCTGACTAAGTGTGTTATGTTATGTTATGTTATCTCTACTTGTAAAGCGTGTGCTCACCCAAGGGTATCATGGCGCTAGAGTGAGGAGGTCCAGGACGAGCCAAGGAAAGCTGAAAATAGGACGGTTTTTACAGCCTTTCTAAAGACTAAGTAGTTATGAATTTTCTTTATGATCATAGGTAAGACATTCCACAACTCTGACACAGTCACAGAGAAGGCATGTCCTCCGACTTGAGTCCATTTATAAACAGGCACAATTAGTAGGTCAGCCGAGGCTGAACCAAGAGACCGGCAGAGTACTTAAGGCGTGAATTTCTCCTGGAGATATTCAGCCCCTTGGCCATGTATGGCATGGTGCAGAGTGCAGAGTGACTTAAAGATAATGGAGGTCATTACGACCCAGGCGTTAAGGGTTAACGCCGTCGTTAACCCTTAATGCCTGATTCCAATTTTAACGGCTGCTTTTAGCAGGCGTTAAAATCCATGGCGCTAAACCGCCTTGGTGCTAATTACGGCACCGTAATTTACGGTGCCGTAATTAGCGCTTTCCCCACTCCCATTATGCCCTATGGGGCAAAAATGGGAATGGGGAAGGGTAAATGGGAAATGGGGATTTACCGCCCCACTCACCCTGGAATGGGGCGGTAAATCCGCCATCCACCATGGTGTAAACGTAGTTTACACCATGGTGGTAAAGTTGGTGTACTTACCGCCTGGGTCGTAATGACCTCCAATGTGTTGATTCACCAGGAGCCAATGTAAGGCTCTGGGCACGGGTGATAGGGAGAGCTTGTGGCAATCCGGGTAGCCAGATTTTGAAGTTGTTGAAGCCGATGGATTACTCCCTTAGGTTGAGCCAAATAAAGGGAGTTGCAATAATCCAGCCATGAAATCCCCAAAGCTGCCACTACAGGAGGGTGCAGGGGACCAGGGATCATAGGGAGTACCTTTCTTAGCATTTTGAGTTGAAGGTGGCCAGCTTGGCACATGGCTGTTACTTGCTTGTCCATAGACAAGGAGGCTGACAGTATAACCCCAAGGTTTTTAACCTTGTCCACTGGGGTGGGAAGGAGGCCTGGGGAAGAAAGGCAGAAAGAGGACACCCAAAGTGAAGGATCAGGAGGGCAGCCCACCACCATCACCTCCGTTTTGTCTCCATTCAATTTGAGCTAATGGTGGTCCATCCATGCTCCCACGCCCGCCAGGCATCCTCGCAAGCAGGACAACACCTCAGCTTGATCCATATCCATCCATATCAGGATCTGAGTGTCGTCCGCATACGAGTCACACCTGATGCCAAAGGAGCGTATGAGACACACAAGGGCCCCATATGTAAATATTGAACAAAACGGGAGACAAAAATGAGCCTTGTGGGACTCCACAGCTAAGGTGGCAGGGAGCAGAGAGAAATGGGGGCATTGCGAGGGTCTGGGTGCGATCCGCCAGAAAAGAAGTGAACCAGGCTTGCACCTGCCCAGATATTCCCAACTGGGCAAGGCGGGACAGGAGGATGTAGTGGTCGACCATGTCGAAGGCTGCTGAATGATCTAAGAGTATCAGAGCACCCACTCCACCTGCGTCCACCAGCCTGGCCATATCATCCTGGACGGTGACCAGAACACTCTCTGTGCCTCTACCAGGTCGGAAACCAGATTGCGCAGGGTCGAGTAAGCAAGAAGTCTCAAGAAATACAGAAACTAGGGGTGACACTGATGATTCTAGCAGTTTAGCCAAAAAGGGCAGAAGGGAAATATGACGGAAATTGGACAGAATTCCAGGGTCAAAGGAGGGTTTCTTCTGAAGAGGAATCCCTCTAGTTGCCTTTAATTCCCAAGGTACCAACCCCGATTGACAGGAATTATTGATAGCTGCTGTGATTTCAGTAAGTAGGGCCGGGGCAATCTGTTTCATCACAGCCAGTGGGATAGCATCTGAGTGAGAACAGGATTTAATTTTTAAGATGGCCGCTAGAACTAGTTCTTCCGAGAACATAGGAAACACTGACCAGCCTATATGGCTAGCAAGGTCCACAACAGGTGGAGAATGTTTATCCACAGGAGTAGAAGTGGCCAGTGACGCAGAGATGTTTTGACGAATAGTGTTGATTTTAGTAATAAAATACTTAGACAGAGCGTTGCATAGTTCCTGAGTTGGGGTGACTTTGGGAGAAAGTTTTTCAGATGAAAAAAGTGTGGAGTTCCATTGAAATATAAAAGCCAGTACAAACAGTGAGTTTGACATAAAGCCTAGTGAATGAGTGAGAATGGGCCTCCCTCCATTTTGTTAGACTGCACAGTCACTCATCTTACTTACTTTGTCCAATGGATTCCAAAAAGACATGTGGCATTGCTGATGCTGACTTCCTGTAAAGGCACATGTGATAAATGTATTTAAGGCTGCAGAAGTGCACATGGAAGGAAATTAATACATTTGAAATACTGTGCATTTGGAAGCTAAAAAGGAGGAATGGTGCCTTATATTTAAGAAATAAAGTCGAATGACAGACTGCGTTTTCAGGAATAAAGAGGCTTAATTTCCATCATATAAAGGACTATTTTGTTTTTGCATAAATGAACACTGGTTTCTTATTTAACTATGGCCTATCTGTGTAAATAATACCAAGAGTGGACTGATTTCTGTTCAAGCGTTCTGCAAAGAAAAATATATATTTCTGGCCAGCACGCCTGGATGCAATACAAACTGTCATGTGTAAATATGTGTCTTGAATTTAAATGCTATTTCTCAGAATTGTGCATGTAACTGAAGTGGGTGTATCTGGAACTGTGACCCCCAGGCCTTTGGGCTGGGTTCATCAAGGAAATGGCTTGGAGCTTCAGTTAAAACTATAAGGAATGTTGCAAGGGAGCTTAGAACTACAGTGATACAGATAACATTACCAACAGAAAGTACCTTTAAGGTCAGGTTCCCCATAAAGAGTGCATTAGTTCTGAGCAAACACCCTTTGAAGCTCAGGAGAAGAGAGTAGAATAAACATTGGCTGAGCAGATGGCTGGTCACATGTTTAAGGAGTAATTGAAACTTAGAGGGAAAAGGGAGAAATGAAACTACCACTCATATAATGCCTTGCCATATATTTAACATCAAACATATTTTCCTAAATTAAAACAGGATTGCATGTCCCGGTGAGCGCCACCTGGGTTCATTTTAAAGAGGATAAAAAGCCAGTTGGGATGATATAAAAATGACATTTTTGTGTTGTACATATGTTATGATCAAAATATGATTCTGGCATTTTCATAAGTCTGATGAACTGGAAAATTGGTAAAGTTTTAGATCATGAAATTAATGTTTGAATTGGGAAGTGTCCCATTTTTAGCTATTTTGGTGCAGCAGAAAACCTCAAAAAACTTGGTCTCTGCCCAGGAAGGGCATGCCAAAATAAAATTTGTATTTTCCGACTCACCATAACATGTAAAATACAAAAATATATAGATTCAGGTACTTATCTAAACAATTAGCACGCTGCCATGTTGTTAGATTTTCAGAACTCAAAAATGTAAAACCCACTTGTCATGTTGAGATGTCGAATCTTTCTCCTCCCTGTTATGTTATGTTATATGAATTTATTTATAAAGCACCAAAGCCCCAGGGCATCCAGGTGCCATAAAGAAGAAAAGGAAGAACAGCTATCCTTTCTAATTTGACTAGGTTACTGTATCAAGTTACATAAACAGAATGGTCTTTAACTGTTTCCTGAAAGCCAGATGGTTGTCACCTGCCCCTACATCACACATATCTCCCAACATCTGGTCCTATCAGCAGCCAGTGGGCGCCATGGTGGGAGGTGAAGGGAGAGTGCAGCTAATCCTTACTTTGGGAATTATAATAATGTAGGAGTATCATCAGCCTTATAAGAGGTCAATTCTGCACCATTACAGGGCTTTTTCACTTTATTCCTGGAGGAAGCTTGCTGCCAGGCTCTTGCAAGGAACAACTAGCAGAGAGGCCTCAATCCTTGCATTGGAGACAGTGACACGGAAATCTAGAAGCTAGCTGTGACCCCAATCAGAGGAGCCAGGATGCAGGAGAAGAATCCTTGAATGAAGACCTTGACCAGATCTGTGCTGTCCTCAGAGGAGCCCTGCTGTTTTTCTCTGACCAATGCCTCTCACGTAAGTAGACAAATCCAAAAGCCATCAATTGTGTGGGGAGCTACCTGATTTTATCCCTTTCCATTAGTGGGTAGGAGGGGTGAAATTGGGTAGGCCCTTGGCACAGTGTATTAAATCTAATCTAATAAAAATGTATTCCACTATAGAAAATTACCATATCCATTTAAATGTAATTGTGTTGGGAACAGCCTACCTTAATCCTTTCCATTAAATTGTGGGAAGGGGGAAGCTGTGGAGATCCATAGCGTATTGAATTGAAGTTAAATTAATTAATTCTCATTTAGTAAATCACGGCATGAGTGCTGTTAGAGTTTTAAACTAACAAAGTTCATGACCAGTGTTTTATAGCCAGTATAGACAATAAAGTACTGGGTTGAATACCTTTCTGAAACCCCTGTCTTCTGTACTGAAGGGGGGTGTCCTTAATACCAAAATAAGTAACCCTAAAACACTGCTATTCTCAATTGTAGAGGGTGAAAATCGAAATTCCCCATTTATTCCCTTGCATACCAAAGCACAATTACCAAGTATTGCTTCCCATTGAATGTGTGTTGAAAAACGATTTCCCTTTGAGTTCCTTTTCCCCAACCTTGCCTTTTAAATAAAAGTTGAAAAATGACTTCTCCATTTGAGTTCTTTTTCCAAACCGTGCCTTTGAAATAAAAGTCTAAAAAACGATTTTCCCCATTCAGTTTCTGTCTCAAACATTGACTTTCCAAATCAAGCCAAAATGATTTTTCCATTGTATTGTGAATGTTTTCTATTGGTTAATTTGCAGTTATATCTGATGTAAGCTGTGTTTGCATATTTCAAAATTGTACCTGTGTTGTTTTAATAAGGGCAAGTCATTTGGAGTTGTGATATTCGGTGTTGCCACAGCATTGGTGGTTGATGTTGGTTGATATTTATTTTTGTCAAAACTTAAATAAATATATATTCCTACTGCACACTGGCCTGGTTGCTAGCTCATTGGGGCTATAGAAGGTGTTGTTGGAGTGGTGCGAGAAGGGTTGGAGGCCTCACTAAAGTTGAATCTGTATTAGCACTTTGGGGGCACGCCACCTTGCTTGGGGGGGTGGAACTTCCTGAGTTGAGTGTGACCGCCTAATAAATTACAGCGGGACTTTTTCAATAGGAGCTGGCCCTGTTTAGTCATTTGTGCCTCAGAGAAAAGGCTTTGTTTCAGTGAATTTTGGTTGAGTAAGGGATTGACTATGTAGACGAGAGATGCAGGAGAACATTGGAAGAAGGATTTTACTTTGGATGGCTGGTAGGTTGTCCTCTACACTGTGTACCTTTGTGGGATGAAAGAAGGTCAGAGAAGACCAAACTGAATACCTTTATAAACCTCCTACTCTCAGGAGTATTGCAAGGGGTGAATAGGGGGTTTATTTACTTTGTCAATATGCTCCCAGATTGTTGTGATCTTGTGCACGTCCTAAGGATTCATATAATTCAATGCGTTTATTGAATGCAGTCTTGTGAGGTCTAGATTGGGTTTGATCAAGTTATTGACTACTTTGAATGTGACTCTGGCTATGAATTGTTTTCATGAGAAAGTATTTTCCTATGCTTGAGTCTTGGGGATACTCCTCTATGTGGTGAAGGGTGCTATATTAAATTATTGTGTTTTGTGCATGTTTCACTAACCTTTCTATTACTGCTTTTAGAGTGGAATGGTATTTTTTTCCTGGTCTGTGAGACACACTCATTATATTTGGAATGTATGTGTGAGAATTGCTTCAGAACTGCTGACTCACAGCTCTATAAGTGCAAGCCATAGTGGTACACATTAATAGTGGTGAGGTGCATTGGAAGTTTGGACAAATGCAGATGATATTTGCTCTGATGTTCCATGAATGTTATACATTGTTGCTGCTGTTTGATACTTGGATGTTGGCATGATTTTATTGGTAAGAGTATTGTTGATAGAGTTACATGAGTGAATGTGTGCAAGGGTTCAAAAAGTATTAGTGGGATAGTTTAGTGGCAAGATTATGTTGGTTGTCTCTGGTTGTATCTACTTCTCTTGGGTTTTATTAATAAGACCCACCAGGAAACAGCATTGCATTAGAAGTCTGAGACTCGTGATGTCACATACAATGGACGTATCTGCGTATTAGATGGTGTATGATGGCAATAACATGCACATAGTGAATGTGTACAGGGGTTTGGTACCATGTCTAGAACATAGTGTAATTACTTCAGCATAAACTGGCATATGTTGTGAGTAGCTTGGTCTGTGAAAGCACTATTGGCAGATGTTTGTAGTATCCGTAGGTGCCGTGGAAATACTCAACAGTGCTTTAGGTACCCAGGCACACCATGGCAGTATATGGTTTATGGCAACAATACCAACCATTTGACATGTATACTTGAATGTATCATGATAATACATGGCAAGTGACTCACTATGCAACAGCTGAAACATTTGTACTGTAAACCACCAAAACAAATAGTTTTGTCAATAATTATTTCATATCTGGCAAGGAAGAGTTCTTTTTTTTTATCTCTCACAGAGGTATCCTGTCTACCTTAGTAAATCCCTACACACAATTTTAATGAGACACTCTGATGCAAGAGTCCAACATTTATAGAAACGTATGTCTTTTTTAGGACACAAATTTGATATATGATATGATATGATATGATATGGCATTTATAACGTGCCTATACTATACACAAGTGTTTCAAGGCGTGATGAGGCAAGGGAGGGGAACAGAGGGAAGACAGAGACAACGATCCTACTAGGCCAGGTGTCATTCATATCGCACAAGTGCAGGGGGAAGGGGAAAGTGCGGGGGAAAACGGTGAAGTGGAAAAGTGCAGGGGTAAGGGGGAGGGGACAGTGCAGTTCTAGGGATAAATAGAATAAATAAAAGCAATAAGTAAAAAGTACGGCCAGCTAGTGGCAAGTGCAAGGGTAAGTGCAGACATCAGGTGTCAAGTGCTGGTAGGGGACTGTAGGGATACAGAAAACAGTCCCCAAGTGTGGGGATGGCCAGGGCGGCAGTGCTGGTATGCAACTGGTGGGGGAGGGGACCTTGGCCCGAGATCAGAGGGTGGCCAGGTAACCAGTGCAGTTTCGGTTTCAGCCAGGAGTTCAGCAGGGGAGAGGAGGGCAGAAAGCAGAAGCAAAGAGGAAGGTTTTGAGGTGCTTCTGGAACCGGAGATGGTTCTCCTCAAGTTTCAGGGAGGCTGTTCGAGAGGGAGGCCCTAGCCGAAGAAAGAGATCTACCACCAACTCGTTGCTTGGAGAAGCGACTGACCCTGAGGGAGTTGGAGGCGAATGAGCGAACAGCTCGGGAAGCAAGATATTTAAGAAGAGAGAGTTGAAGGTATTGAGGCTCCAGGCCACAAAAGGCCTTGTGGATGATGCAGAGGGCTTTAAACTCAATCCCCGCGGCCACTGGGAGCCAGTGCAGAGATTTCAGTCCTGGAGAGATGCTATCCCTGGGCTTGAGCCCAAGGACAAGTCTTGCAGTCCTATTCAGAATGAGTTGCAGAGGGCATAGAATGGAAGCAGGCAGATTTAGAAAGAGGCTGTTACAATAGTCCAGCCTAGAGAGAAGCATAACTCTGGAGACAGTGAGCTTCTGGGGGAAATAGAGGAAAGGAAGAACACCCCTGAGGTGGTGTGCTGATATTGTGACTTCTTAGAGATGTCAGAGATGTGAGTAGAGAAGGAGAGTGTGGAGTAAAAGATGACCCCAAGGTTTTTAGCCTTGCAGGTGGGAGCAGGAAGAGTGTCAAGAGAGGCCAGCCAGAGAGTGACAGGAAAGGAGGGAGCAGGTGTGCCAATTAGGAGAAGTTCAGTCTTACTGGCATTAAGACAGAGACCATTGGCGCACAGCACTCCCGGATAGGAGACAGACAGTCAGAGATCAGAGAAAGAGAAAAGGTGGCTGAAGGTAGCCTAAAAATGAGCCGAGTATCATCCGCATACCACTGAAAGTTGGGGTAGAGAGTGGCAATGCGATGGGCAAGAAGTGCCAGGTATTGGTTGAACAGCCAGGGAGAGAGGTTAGAGCCCCGGAGAACACCACAGGTAGAGATAGAGATAGAGGAGAGGAAGGACCCAAGAGGACCTCGGAGGGTTGATCAGAGAGGAACGAAGTAAGCCACGCCAGGGCTTGACCATTGATACCCAGGTTATCACGGAGACAATTGAGCAGATGACATGGTTGACCGTGTCAAAGGCAGAAGAGAGATCAAGTAAGATGAGACACAGGGGGTGTTGGAATTAAGGCTGGAGAGCAGGTCTTCACAGATGTTCAGGAGAGCAGTTATTGTGCTTTCACAAGCTCTGAAGCCAGATTGATGGTCATGAAGACAACCAACAGATTCAGTGTGAAGATTAAGCTGGGAGATGGCCAGCTTTTCGAGGAGTCTGCCCAGGAAAGGAGTGATGGAGATTGGGCGAAAGTTAGCTGGGCAGGATGGGTCGGCAGAGGGTTTCTTAAGAAGAGGGTGCACAAGGAAGAGCTTCAAGGGGGATGGGAAGACTCCAGTGACGAAGGAGTGGTTGCAGAAGTCAGCCAAAGCAGGAGCCAAGGAGTCAATGGCATCCTAGTTTATATTAGGGGACTATACATTGGTCTTAAAGGGGACGTCTTGAAGTTTATCAGAAAGGAACAAGCATCCTTGCAGCATAAAATGAAGGACCAAGAAATCTAAATGGCCTGCTCTAACAATAAAGCACTACTTGCCCACTGAAAGCCAAACTGGATCAATTTAGGAGTTCTGAAGACAGGGAGGTCAAGTTTCTCAGCAGTCCACTCCAGGCATGTAGATATGCAGAGGGTGATCGTCTGGGGTGCACACTGGCCTGGTTGATAACAGGAAAAAGGGGGAGATTGGATATTGCAACCTTGAGCGACTCGGTGTGAGCATTACAAACAGGGGTAGGGAGCTTAGTGGACGTACTGCTTCATTATTACTGGGCTATGTATGGGGCCACCTCATCAAATTCTACAGACAATGATCTCTAAATACCCATGGGAGATTCCTCTTCCAAAACTAAACTGAAATGCCCTTAAAGAACTTAATTACCCTGTACCCAGCAATGATATCATGGAGGTTATCTGTGCACTTCCCTATTTGAAAGCCCCTGGAGTGGATGGCCTGAGTGCCGTATTTTATGAAGAGTTTGACTCCAGACTGGCCGATGTTCTATTGAAGCCCTCATCTCATTGCTGTTAAAGCATGATAAGCACCCCACATTATGCAGTTCGTATAGACCCAAATCTCCCCGCATTTGGACACAAATATCTTTACTAAAATCATTGCCAACCGCTTTGTCAAGTACATATCTCCATTCATACATAGAGACAAGTCTGGGTTCCTTCCAGGTAGATCTACCTCCTTCACTCTGCAATGGTTGTTCACCTTCTGGCACAGCTCGACCCAAAGGTAATGCTCTGGTAGCCTTTTTTTTTTTGAAAATATGTTTTTATTGACATTTTGTAGGTTATTATTGCAGACATTGCACCAAAAAACAAAATTACATTTATAGAAAGCGTACCCACCAATAACCCTTTTACCCCCCCTACCCCCCTAGCCGTTTAATCAAAGTAGAATCTTGATTGAACACTTCGGAACACAATGCACAGTCCCAGAGCACAGGTGATGGGCACATTTTGCACACTTGTCCTTGGGCTCAACCTATTAGGACCCCCTTGTGGGGGGGAGAAAGCATGTCCCAGTTAATGGGTGCCTTTGGAGTCCCCGACTTTACAGTTTCACAATGTCTAAAGGACAAAACCGGGTCCACCGTGAGGACTGGGCCCCTTATGCACTGCGCTCGTATCTTTCAAAAAATGGAAGCCAGAGTTCTCCGATGTTGGTTTTAGATTCATCAAGAACGTGCGTAAGGAACTCCATGTCATAAATCGCTCGGACCTTGGTGACCCATTCCTTTTCCTGTGGCATGTTTGGGTTTTTCCATTTTTGGGGCAGGCAACACCTGGCCGCCACGAGCATGACCTGGAGCATGTGGCCCTGAGTGTCCTCCTGGTCGTCCCCAACCTCAATCCCAAAGAGGAGTAACCAGGGGCAAAGGGTTCTGTCTATCCCATCAACTCCCCTGATCCAGGATAGGACCTCACCCAGGGGAGTTGCTAGGTCTGGAAAAGACCCGGTGCTAAGCTGATGTCGGAACTGTTGGGACTGGGGGCTAGCTAGTCTTTTGGCTGTAGCTCCTGAGATTCTATCCGGGGCTACAACCAAAAGATCAGGGGCTATAGCCCCCTTAGCCCCCCCTAGCAACGCCCCTGACCTCACCCCAATACATCTGTACCCTGGGGCATGACCACCACATATGTATGTAGTCTCCAGTGGTGTTTCGACATTTCCAGCAGTGTGGGTCATAGCCTGGGAGCATTCTGGATATTCTCTGGGGGGGATAGTGCCACCTATGTAGGACCTTTAATGCCTGGTGTCTGTATTGGAGGGACGTAGTTGAGCGATGGGCTCGGATACACATCTTGGTCCATCTCCTATCATCTATTGCCACGCCAAGGTCTCTTTCCCATTGCGTTCGTGCTGGGGGGGGTCCCTTGGTATTGAAAACAAGAGGAGTCTGTACAACCGAGCTATCACCCCTTTGGAGCCCCGGGTGGAGATGATCATTTTCTCAAAATCTGTAAGGTCCCTCCTAAGAGTGTCCCCCCATGAGGGTTCCGAAAGAACTCCCTTAAGCTGAAGGTAGCGGAATGGCGACAGCTTACCCAGACCCAGAGCCTCCTCGAGGTCAGGAAGGGGCATGAAGGATCCCCCCACCCATAGATGGCCGGCCCTAACTAGGCCCGCCTCGTACCAACTCTGGTATGCTGCTGGTTCTGCTATTTTGGCCAGGAATGGTGGCGCCCAGATGCAACTCAGCGGGGAGGGCCAGGTCGTGAGCCACCTGAAGTAGCTCCCCTCCTTCCAGATCGACCAGAGAACCCCCAACACTGGGTGTTTGTGTACCCTCCTGGGAATGCGTGTTCTTGGGACCCATAACTGCTCGTCGATCGTGACTGGGGCGAGAAGTCTATTGTCCAGGGCCACCCACTGCTTCTCCGTCCCAGGATTAAAATGGTGAGCCAGAATCCTTAGCTGGGATGCCCTGTAGTATGCATCGAAATCGGGAAACCCCACCCCTCCATCCTCCTTCGGTCTTGTCAAGACATCGTAGGAGATTCTGTGTTTCTTTCCCGCCCAGAGGAATCCAAGCAATACCCGCTTCATTGAGTCGAAAAAGGGCTTCGGCACTTGGGTGGGGAGCATCTGGAAGAGAAATAGGAACTTAGGGAGTATTACCATCTTAATCAGGTTGAGCCGTGCCATCCATGAAAACCCCACCGCCGCCCACCTCTCAATATCTCTCTTGACAGCTGTCCATAGTGGGGTAAAATTGCGCGCGAAGAGGTCGCCCGGAGTGGATGGGATTTGGATTCCCAGGTATCGGAACCCCTCCCTCTGCAGTTGGAAGGGGAGACTTTCTACATATTGTACCTCCGATTCTGGCAACCGACCCCCCACGAAAGCCACAGACTTGTCTAAGTTGACCTTGTACCCAGAGAGGTTACCATAGCGCGTCAGGGCCTGTAGTACATGAGGGATCGTCTGCGATGGCTTGGTAACATACAGGAGGACGTCGTCTGCGAACAGACTAATCTTGCAATGGGAGTCGCCCAACCGGACCCCTGTGATGGTTTCATTGTTGCGTACCGAAAATGCCCAGTGTTCCATAACTAGGGCGTATATCAGGGGGGATAGTGGGCATCCTTGTCTTGTACCTCGCCCCAAGGGGAAAGACTCTGACTTCGCCCCATTGGCCACCACCCTGGCTGTTGGGGAGGAGTACAGTGCCGCCATCCAGCCCAACCACCTCCGGCCCATCCCCACCGCAGACAAGACCTCTCCCATGAATTCCCAGCTCACCCTATCGAAGGCCTTCTGTGCGTCTAGGGACAGGAGCAGAGCTCCCTCGTTCCGGATCTCCCTTGAGTACAGCACATGGAGAGTTTTACGCATGCTGTCCGAGGCTTGTCTATTAAGTATGAAATCCGCCTGGTCAGGGTGAACCAGTCGTGGAAGGCTCTTTTCTAGGCGAGATGCCAGAATTCTAGTGAATATCTTGGCGTCAAGATTTAAGAGGGAGATGGGTCTGTAGGAGCCACATTCCCTCAGGTCCCTTCCCGGCTTCGGGATAACCGTGATAAGGGCCTGGAGGAAGGAGGGTGGGAGCGTCTCCTCATTTCGGATTTGGTTAAAGAGCTTGGCTAGGGGCTCCACCAGCGAAGGTGAGAACTGCTTGTAAAAATCGGCTGTGTAGCCATCTCCCCCCGGGGCCTTGCCCACCCTCAGCCTCTTGATGGCCGCCTCAACCTCGTCAACAGTTATGTCTGACTCTAGTTCCTGTAGTTCTGCCTCCGTCAAGCGGGGCGGGGGGTATTTCTCCAAGTATGCCCGCATCTCCTCTGTTGATGTTCCCCCCTGTTTTGTATACAGTTCCTTATAGTAATCTGCGAAGGAGCCCACAACCTCTGCCTTGTTATTAAGCATGGAGCCCTCCCGGCCTCTGATGGGGCCAACCCTTCTCTCCAGTCGACATCCCCTGGCTCTGCGAGCCAGCAGCGTTCCCACCCTGTCTCCCCTCTCGTAGTACCTCTGTCGTGTGTATCTCAGCTTCTTAACCACCTCTCCTATGAGAACCGTGTGTAGGGCCTGTCGTTTCTCGCTCATTTCCATTAAGATGGATTCCCTGTCCGTCCCCCCCTGGTTGAGCCTACCCCGCAAGATTCCAAGGTCCGCCCATATCCTGGCTTCGATGAGCCCTCTTTCCCGTTTACGTCTGGCTCCCTCCGCTATGAGGAGGCCGCGAAAGGTGGCCTTTGCTGCCTCCCACACCGTTGGCATGTCTGTTTCCCCATTATCATTTGTTTCGAAGTATGCCGCCATTTCGCCTCTCAGGAAATCCCTAAAGACTGGGTCTCTGAGAAGCACATCATTGCACCTCCAGTGGGTTGATCGAGGGGAGACGGGGAGAAACCAGCTCGCCACTAGGAGCTCGTGATCGGACCAGGTTATTGCCTCGACTCGTGGATCCGTGGCCACCCCGCCTCCCTCCTTAGAGGTCAGGAGCAGGTCAATTCTGGTGTATGCATAGTGTGGAGGGGAGAAAAATGTATAGCCTCCCGGTTCTGGGTGTGTCACCCGCCAAACATCCTCCCAATAGTGTTCCCTCAGGAGAGTCTGGAATGAGATATTGTCTTTAGATGTCGCCTTGGGTTCAACCTTTCGGGCCGTCCACCAGTCTAGTTTGGGGTCCATTACAAGATTGAAGTCGCCCCCAAGGATCATGGCCCCTTCCGCCCATTCATCGATTACCCCCATAATTTGGGTTAGGAACCTAATCTGGCCAGAGTTGGGTGCATAGAGGGTGGCCAGAGTGATGCGTACGCCCTCATGAGTGCCCTTGATTGCCAGGAACTGCCCCCCAAAGCCTCTCTTGGTTTCACTATTGGAGAGATGGAACTTTTTATTCAGGAGGATCCCTACCCCCTCCTTCTTTGAGCTTCTGTGGGATGCCCAGTAATTGGATCCAATGTCCCTTCCCCTTATGGGTGATTCCTTGCCCTGTCTATAGTGAGTTTCTTGGAGGAAGAGTACCATTAGTTGTTGTTTGCGAAACATGTTACTTGTCAGGGATCTCTTGTTCTGGGAGTTAAGGCCCTTGACATTAAGTGTGCCTATCTTGCCCTCAACCATTGTCATATGGGGAGGCCCCCTCTGTTTGTCCTGTGTCGCAGTGTTGCCCTGTAGTCTGTTTCCGCATTGTGAGCCCTAGTTTGATTCGGCTATTCCCCCCTCCCTTCCCCTGTGTTCTCCACCCACCCACCCCCACCCAGTCCTCCCCTCCCACCCCCTCCCCCATTCCCTTTTCCCTTTCATTGTAAGGCGTCCGTCCACGCCCCCAACTGGTGTCGGGGTTGGTCAACGAACCACCAAGGACTCTTACCCCAGCCCCGGGTATTTCTTATGTTAGGGATCCCCATCTCTTGTTTTTCCGTATATATCGACCCCAACCATTACCTCGGTGGGGGTGGTCAGCACAGGAGCCAAAGAACCCCCCGGCCCTCACACCCACCCCAAGGTTCAAACTCAGCCCCACACCGGGAAAACCACAACCAAACCATTAACATTGCATCAAACTGCTTCCCGCCCTTCAACCTGGCGGGTTAAAACTCGCGCCAACGTGGCGCCCGGCCTTGGCCTCATGAGGCCAGGCCCCAATTTCCAGCTCTGCCAAAGCTTAGAATACAGGAGCATCAGTAGGGATCCTCAACCCCCGAGAGAGTGGTATAGTCATGAGTTCGGGCGGTCCTCGGAGGCCGTTGATGGGTGTCTTGTTTTCTGGAATTTGCGAGTACCCTTGACCTTAGACTTGCCGCTGAGCTTTCCCGGACCGACCGGGCCCCTAGGGAGATCTTGGGTGCCAATCACTCTGCCTCCAGAGGGAGCGGGCATGTCGCCAAGTAGGTCATCTGTGGCCCTCTGGATGTCCTCCTCCGAGACCAGATGGTACTTCTCTCCCTGCCATTCAAACGATAGATAAAAGGGGTGGCCCCAGCGGTATCTGACCCCCTTCCCCTGTAGCCATCTTGTGAGGGTGCCACATTTCTTCCTCATTAGTAGGGTGAGGGCTGAGAGGTCCTGAAATATGGACACCCTAGAGTCCCCGTATTGGATGTTGCCTAGGTTCTTCGCCTTCTCTAGGATCTTGGCTTTGTCTTTGTAGTGATGCAATCGAGCCAGCACCGAGCGCGGGCCCCTGCCACCTCCGCCCGCCCGGTGGACCCTATCAAATTTGATCTCGCCTCCAGCACTCTCACCCAGGGCAATCCTTATGATGTCCAGTACTTTGCCCTCCAGACCTTGTGTGGTCTCGCCCTCGGATTCCACCAGCCCAAAAATGCGTAGGTTGTTCCTCCTTTCTCTATTTTCCATGTCGTCCACTTTGAACCGAAGTTCCTCCTCCCGCCGTTGCATATCCTGGAATCTGACCTCCATTTGGGTCTCGAGAAGTGCCGTGGAGAGCTGGTTATTTTCGACCCCCTCCATCCGGTCCTCGAGGGTGGTGACTTTGGTGGTAAGGTCCGCCAATTTGGCCCCCATGTCCGTTCTCATCCCACGTATCTCCTCTGGGATTATCTGGATATTATTTTGTATAGCCCCCAGGTCGGGGGGAGGGGTAGTGGTGCCCCCTGCCGCCATTTCGCCCTCAGAAGCCACAAATTGGTATTTGGCGAGGTTCCCCCTCCAGCTCATGGGAAGAGCACTCCGGTGGGCTGTAGTTGGTGTGACCTATCCAACCCACAATTTTGATCGTGGGAGGATGCAGTGTGTAGTTGACAACCCCGGAGGCGGGACGGGCAGGCACCTGGTGGACGAATGCCCCCCCCATGACGATCCCGAGCGATGGGCGCAGCCAGGCCGAAGCTTTCGTGTGTGGAACGTGGCCCAGTCGAGAAAGTGGGGGTCCGGTGTCGATGGGGTCCTCTGGTGTGCCTCCGGTGCCCTCTCCTCCCACAGTGTGCTCGCGGCGTCGTGTTCTGGTGGGGTGGTCGTGAGGGGAATGGTCCGATTGACCTCTCGCCAATAGTCCGTGGTCCCTTGTATTCCTCTGTGTATCGGCCTCTCTTTGTCGTAGGTCTCACCTCTCGGGGTCCCACCTTGACAGTCACTCTGGGTTCACTTCCCTTTTCTGCGCTCTCTTTGTCATCGGGGGAGCCAAAGCCGGGGCGAGAGAGAAGGGGCTGGGGGGGCGCACTCCCGCATCGGCCCCCCGATCCGTTGGTGTATTGGGGGCTGGGGCCGCTGGAGTCCCACCTCAAGCCCCGCTTGTCCCAGAGGGGGAGAGTCAAGATTGGGGGGGGCGCGCTCCCTCGTCGGCCCCCCGGGATTCACTGGTGCAGTAGGGGCTAGGGCCGCCACGGACCCGCTTCGGGCCCCGTTCGTCCCCCAAGAGGGGGGGTCAAGGCTAGAAAAGGGGGGGGACGCGCACCCGCGTCGGCCTCCCGGGTTCGTGGGGGTGTCTGGGGTCGCTGTCCCACGTCGAGCCCCGGGCGTCCTCAGGTAAGGAAGTTGAAGCCGGGGGGGGGGGCGCGTTCCTGCGTCGCCCCTCTGGGTCCGTGGGTGTGCCGGGGGCGATCTCACCTCTGCGGGTCCGGGCTTCAGGTTGTGTCCTCGCTCGGCCGCAGGTCCCGCGTCCAATCTCCGCCTCAGCCTCCGCACTCTCCGCGTCGCGTCTGGTCCCTCCTTCTCCGGGTCTGGCGTGGCCTCCGTGGCCTACGGCCGAGCTCCACTCCAGGGTGTGGGGGGAGGGGCCGGCGAATCCCTCGGGCGGCCGAACTCGGCGAAGCCTTAACGGTCGAGGGTCGGAGCTGGACCCAGCTGGGGGCCGAGGGTTCCCACAATCTCGTGGGGGGGTCTCGAGGAGGATGGGGCCCCCACACTTCTTTGCTGCCAGCAATTACCCGGGGCTGGGTACGGAGCTCTCAGCTCAGGCAGCCATGTTGCCTGCGCCCCCTGGTGGCCTCCCTGGTAGCCTTTTTGATGCACAAAAGGCCATTGATTCCTAGTCTTGGGAATTCCTATTTGTCATACTCAAGAGAATGGGGCTGCACAATTATCTTTTGGGATGTAGTCACATGCTGATTTTCGCTCCCTCTATTAGAGTGATCATGTTGGGTTGCATATTTTTGCCACCCTTGGGGAGGCCCACTATCCTCTGCGCCACCCCACGGAAGACTTTCAAAGGTGGCAAGCTACTCACAGAGACATGGTTCAAGGACTGCCCTGTCACAAGTATTAACACACTTCTCCCTGAAGGATACAAGATCCTCTCTGTGCCAAGGCCCAAGGGTTTAAGAGGGGGAGTGGTGCTGATCTTCCAAGAATCGATACCTGTGTGCATCATCCCCACTCAGGCCTACTCCTCCTTCAAGTGCTTAGTCTGCAGGCTCTCACTAACTCCTAAATCTTTTCTCCTTATGGCCATCTTCTATCAGCCAACAGGATAGTCCACTCTCTTCTACTAGGAATGGGCTGGCCTGGCCTCCACTATACTCTCCTCCTCCTCCTCCTCCTCCTCTCAACTCCTCCTGCTGGGTGACCTCAACATCCATCTGGACTCTCCTGACTCCTCAGGACCTTTCTGCAACCTATGTGATTCTCTCTCCCTCTCTATACTACCTTCTGGTACCACGCACACAGCGGGTCACACCTTGGATGCTCTCATCTCTACCGACATCCCCCTCTCCATCCCTCTCACTACCTCTCTCACTTGGACGGACCACTCCCTTCTCTCTCCACATTTGAAGCTCCTCTCTCCTCTTGCATCAGCACACCCGGCACGGCCACTCGGTTTCAAAATCACCAGACCCATGAAAACAGTGACAATGGCTGCCTTTGTCTCTACCTGTGTGCAACTCTTGATATGAGTCTTACCTGGCTGCCCTTAAACGCAAGTGTAGGGCAGCTGAGCGGGAAATGGAATTCGTCAGGTGGACCCTCTGACAAACTGGCCTGCTGCCTCTTTCAAATGCAATATCGACTCAGCATCCACATAAAGAAAAGAGTCTTTATTCAAGCCTGCATCTTTGCGGCATCAAACAACATGACCAAACTCTTCAAAGTCTGTAAGGAACTTGCCAGTCCTGCAGCAGTCATCTCTTCTGTCTCATCCACCCAGGACACTTCACCACAAAACCCCAAAGACATCCTTTCCTCTCCCACTTCCACACCACATCATACACCAAAACACACCCACACCTCACACCTGATGAGGTCCCAGACAGGTCCGGTCTATGAAGGCCTCATCCAAACAGGTGGAACCCTGCCCCTCCAAAACCATTAAGGACAACCTTGGCCATATTGCTCCAGCCTTGGCTGATCTCTGCAATATCTCTTTTGCCACTGGAGTTTTCTGAACTTCTCTGCTTAAAAAAGCCCCTCTGTTCACCCTTCCATTCTGGCAAACTACCGCCCCATCTCTATCACCCCTTTCCTGGGAAAACTCCTTGAGAAGCTGACTATCTCTCAGCTCACCCTCCACACTGAATCTGCTGTTTGCCTCCACAACCATCAGTCTAGCTTTAGAGCATCAAGAGGCACAGAAACTGCTCTTCTGAACACCCGTGAAGACCTGCTCTCAAATCTTGACACTAACACTCTGTCTTCTTTCTTCTTGACCTCTCCTCTGCCTTTGACATGGAAACCACAACATCCTGATCGCACGTCTCCATGACACCCTGGGAATCATAGGTTAGACTCTGGCGTGGTTAACCTTTTTCCTTTCTGACCGCCCATCCCAGGTGGAACTTGGGTTCTTTCTCTATACTATCACTCTTTTAACCAATGGGTTCTAAACTATCCCTCAGTTTTTTCAATGTCTACATTGTTGCCCTGGCATGTGTGATTGACACTTTCACTTCTAACTTCCAGTGTTATGAGGATGACACACAACTCTCCTTCAGGCTACCCTCAGACACCTCTTCTACCTTGTTCATATCTAACTGTCCGCAATGCAGTCCTGGTGTGCTGCAAATGACCTCTGCCTCAACGCCAGTAAGACTGAGATTGTTTGCATCGGGACTCCTGCTCCCGCCTCCCACTCTCACATCTTGCCGGCCTCCCTTGGCCGTGTGCTTCCACCCACCTGCGAGGCAGAAAACCTTGGGTCATCTTCGACTCCACTGTCTCCTTCTACACATTTCGGACATTTCTAAAAAGTCCAACTACCAGCTGCACCCCCTCAGAGGTACTCTTCCTTTTCTAACCCACCTTTCCCTAGTGGCTCACTGTCTCCAGAGCCCTGTTTCTCTCAAGGCTGGACTACTGCAACAGCCACATTCTCAATCTCCCTGCCTCTGCTTTACGCCCTCTGCAACTCATCCAGAACAGACCCACAAGACTTATCCTTGGGCACAAGCCCAGGGACCGCATCTCTCCTGTGCTGAAATCTCTCCACTGGCTCCCTGTGGCTGTAAGGATGAAGTTCAAAATCCTCTGCATTGCCCACAATGCTTTCTGGGGCCTGGGACCTACCTATCTGCAACATTGCCTACCTAAATACTGTCCTTCCCGAGCCCTCCACTGACCTACCTCCAACCTTCTGCGAGTGAGTTGGTTCTCCAAGCAGAGATTTGGAGGGAGATAATTATCCTCAGCAGGAGCCTCCCTCTGGAATGGCCTCCCTGCCGCCCTCCGTCTTGATCCTGATCTCCTTAAGTTTAAGAAACTCCTTAAGACATTCCTTTTCTCCTCCTCCTTCTGTCTCCCTCTAACCTGCTAACCTCTCTCTCTGCACTATCCCTCTATCCCTCCTTTTCCACACAGCTTGCTGACTGGCCACCAGGTGTACCTCAGAGTCTCACAGGTCCCTGGCATCCTCGCCAGTCCTCCTGAACTAGCCTCCGAGCCTGCGCTTATCTCATTTCTACTGCACTTGGTCAATCATGAGAGTAGCATCTATAAGCACTTACCCAAGTTTCTGAATGACTGGACGCACCCCCACCACCCCTGCACTTGTTCTTCCCCCTCTCCTGTAACATCTGTGCACTTGCAAGATCTGAACATAGCATGTCTTGGAGATTGTCTATCTATCTTCCCTGTCTCCCTTCCTTGGATGCTGGTTCCTCAATGCACTTGGAAAAACAGCAGAAACGTCGTCTGACCTATTTGCTGTTATCTACACTGTTAATTGTATTATATTTACTTATTCTGCTTGTGCAGACTTGTATCATTCAGAAATTCAAGGGCTCTGTATGACTGTTGTTTTTCCCCTTGTTCCCTCCCTCCTTGAGCGCTTTGAAACACTTGCCTTGTGTATAAGTGCTTTACAAATAAACATTACCATACCATACCATTCTGCAAGTGGAACCCTACCTTCCCAGCAGAACCAGAATGGGCTTGCTTCCATAAATACATTTGCACGTCAGTTGGACACACAAAAGTATAGCTTGATTCATGATGCATCCCCCCAGCTGTCGGCACCTGCTACGCTTAGATGGGAGAGGGCTGTTGGGGTTCTCATTGAGGGTGAGGACTGGGGTTGTGCTTGCAGATATACCCATAGGGGTTTGATTAATGCAAAACACAAGCTTACCCAGTTTTAAGCATTTCATTAAGCATATATTTCCCCAGTCTGACAGTTAAACTTTGATCCCTCGGGGGAGGGGTGCGGTGTGAGAAAGGTAGAAGGGGCCTAATTTTTAAAAATGTTCTGTGGTCATGTTCGCTGATCCACCAGTTTTGGTTGCATGTGCTGTCATGTACCGCCAATATTCTGGGCACTGTGGTCCCCAATGACCAGTTGGTCTGCATCTTAGGCAAACGTTTCGATAATTCAAGGGTCCCTAGAAAATTGTTATCAAGACTGCTTTTCCTGGCAAAGCAATGCATCCTCAATTCCTGTAATAGTAATGGTGCTCCTATTGAGGATTCCTGGTTGAGGGTCCTGGTGTGGTGTTACGAATCCGAAGTAAGCTCTAGTAACCTGTGCCCATTAAGCCAGTGACCTCGGCATATTTGGTCCCCCGTCAGACAGTACTTGCTGGTGCTGTCCGATCGGCCAACGTTATCCCGATCATTGACGCCGGATTGAGCTGCTGTCCCTTTTGATGCTTCATGCAGGAATCACGGTGCCCTCCGGCTTTTGCTTGGTGGTATTTTAAGGGGGGGCTACAGTTGTGCGCGTAAGTGTAACTATACATTACTCTAGGTTGTGTAGATTTGTGTAGATTTATTAACATATACTGGCTTGTGTAACTACCTTGATATGTATGAACATTAATACTGCGGATGTGATTGCTTAGAACTATATTGAAAAGTAACTAAATAAAATATTTTGTTTTCAAAACTGCAGTTTTGGATTCCCTAAAGCAAGGGTCGTCAACCTATGGTTCTCCAGATGTTTTGGACTGCAACTCCAATCATCCCTCACCATAGACTACGATGGCTAGAGCTGATAGAAGTTGAACTGGAGAGCGAAAGGCTTAAGTTCATTGCCCCGAAAGAATACTAACTAGATGAATAAAGTCTAAAATATAGCTGTCCATATATGAAAAATAAGCTCTTATAGACAGCCCAGCTCTGTGGTTGTTTCATTCGCTCCAGTGGAAGAGTGGAATTCTTTTGAAGGCCCCCCTTTCTCAATTGGGTTTTCTAAAGTGCATGTTGTCAGTTCATGAATGATGCATTTGCACACTGTTTAACCATTCCCATTGTTAGATTGACAAAATATGTAGGTCTTTATGAATACTTCCCCATCGTGGTTGTTGCTGTCATTTACTTTGATGCATTTCTCTGTGTTGAGGTCATTGAAATATGTATGTTTGGGGGTGTGCAGTATATGGGGGATGGGAAGGGTAGAGGTGTGGGTGGTTCAGGAGGTGTGGGAGGAGCACCCATTGTATAAAAACTTTTTTTTTTAAAGAAATAATTGCATCAAAGAGTATTGTGTGAGTACCTGGAGTGTTTTGCAAATAACTGATATGCAAGGCAAACAGCTGGACATGCGGAACTGTCATCTTATGACAGTCATGACCTGTAACGCTGATTCGCCCCTTTACATAAACCTCCCCTCATACGTACATCCATTTAAACAAACATTCAGATGAACATCTCACTAATAAAAACCAGACAAACACTGAAACAAATGCACATCCTAAAGGATACTTACTTCTTCTCTCCACGAAAGAACCTGTCCCTAACTGATGCAACATAAAAACACATAAAGACACAGACCTATTGGATTTCAAAATACTTTCTGTGTTTTTCTTTTTCTAAGAGTACCAATGAAAAGAAACACATTCTATATAAGGTCTTTAAGTGATTTCAGACCACTGTCGACCGAGTTCCTAAGCAATTGTTTTATAGATTTGAACTCTAGGGGTTCACACGGCCCTTTCTTGCTTTATGACATGGATGTGGGACTAGGAGTACTGTGATCAATCGGGATAGGAGTAGTAAAATCAGGAGTTACTGATTACAGTCCTGATGACCTGGAACCATCAGCCACATGGATTAAACGCGAATGCACAGAGGTTGTTTTTCCAAAGATGTCTCCCTCTGACTTGTGCCTGTTAGAAACAACTATGGCTTATTGTTCTGTTGCTGACATGATGTCATGGCCGTTCTAGGGTCTAGGCATAAGTAGCGACACAAGTGTGCTCTATCTTGAGTGCCCTGCTCGTGTGGATATCATCAGAAGACATCAGAAACTGCAGGAACCCTAATGCCTCACTATGTGTCTAAAACTTACATGTATTACCATAACATAACTAATATGGCAATAATTACAATTAAGGTATGTTTTCTGGATGAGATGCGTTACAGCCTGCATCTGTGTGCAAAGATAATGTTGTAACATTAACATTATATGGGTTACTTATTTATATTAGAAAAAAATGGATTGATATCAAGTTAACTGACTTAATTCAAGTCCTTCAAAGCCCACACATAGAAAAACGGTTTGTGGCAGTGACATCGTAACAAACCCATGTTTATCTTGCAAGTCATCCAACTTTTGGTTCCTTGGCGTCCTGCCTTTTGTCTGAAGCCAACCTTTGTAAGTGATCCCAAAACATTGCAATCAGCCGCCGGCGCAGCAGTTTCTTGCCAGACATTCGAAACTGCCTTAATTCTCTGAGCCACATCAGAAAAGCAGCACAGTCATCATTTTAACATTGTTTGTGTTGTTAATATTGTGTCTTTCACGAGTTCATCAGGCTGCTTGCTTCAAAGAAGGGCTTCGTGGACACAATTCAAGTCTTAGAAAGGTACGATATGTTCTTTGCTGGGGTGCATGCATTATATAGGTGAGTACATACATTGTATACTGAGATATGTGCATTGTTCACTGAGACAGACACACTGAACTCTGAGCTGCTTACTTTAAGTATCAAAGATGCTGAGGACATCAGCATTTATACATGTGCTATCCCCAAATTCAATGCAGATATAACAAGTAAATTGGCATTGAAAGTCAGTAATATCCATAGCGCTTGTACATAGGGTTTTAGTTAGCAATAGAGCAGCGGGTGTCTCGAGGAGTGTGGGTGGACTGCCAATCCACTACCACGTTAATTAGATACAAAGTGAGAATTGTCAAGTCACACTGCGCCAAAAGATGCAAGGTTTTTTTTTTTATCAAAATACAGAATTGTATTTATTGAAGTGTAGTAGTCAGCCTGACACGTGTTTCGAGCCAAACCAGGCTCTTCATCTAAGGCTTATTGGAGGCAGAATGGACAAAACCATGTATATATAAATTTCCAAATTACTCTATTGCTTCACAATTGCGGCAAATGGACTTGGCGTTAACAGGAGGACACGGACAAACAGCTTGGCTCGAAAATACATGTCAGGCTGACTACTACACTTCAATGAATACAATTCTGTATTTTGATAAAAAACCTTGCATCTTTTGGCGCATTGTGTCTTGACAATTCTCACTTCAATGCAGATATGCCTGAAGATATGATGGCTTCCGTCCTGCAACTTCATACACCTGCAATCCTATAGAATGATACCATTACTAGCGCATCACCTTTGATCACCTTAATGTAATAGTGCTCCTATACAGTTAAATGCAGTCAGCAGCATCCCACAAACAACACGTGTTAATGAATAAAATGCGCGGACTGTACATTGAAGCAAATAATAATAGTGAAATGCAAATATGAATGGTGTGTATACAGTTTTTGTACACTCAGCTATAGCTAGTTTTAAACTGAGATGCACAGGACACATATTCAAAAATTATATACATAGGTGCTCATTTTCAATGAGCCGTAACAGTAATAAAATGCATTCCATTCCCATCATGGCTCATTTTCATTCATTTGTATGGCGGAGAAGTTGGGCAGAATGTAATGTATGATTACTGTGCTCCCTTCCTCTCTGACATAAAAGTAATCCAGCATTTGTAACAGCATGGTTCTTCATGCTGGCATAAATGCTGGACATTCCTATGGAATCAGCCAACATTTTTCCCCAGCAAAAAGCAGGCAGACTCCACAGCATTCCATTGTTAATGCTGCCTGCCTGCCTGCCTCAAGAGATTTTCAGAGCTCTATCTGCGAGGGGCGTTATTCAATGACCCCCTCAGGACCGGCCCATGAATGACGCTTCCACAAAACACTTTCCGAGAAGGAGTTTGAGTGGGGAGGGGTGGTGTGGTGTGGGTTACTCCATGGTTCTCTCACCTTTGAGACTCTGTGCCCAACGTTTATTTTCTTAAACAGTGCTGCACTAGAGTAGGGTCCTAGTTGGGTTTGTGGCCCCTCTCAACCATTCACATCACTCTTGAATGCATTCAAGGTGAGCAGGGCCCAATAAGTGGCATAGAACAACATTTGGGGACTCCTCTGTATACCATGCTGAGGGCCCCCCATTAAGCTCCTTAACAAAGCACAGGGCATGCTACACCCGGGGTCAGACCAGACCACCGCCCACATGTGTGCAATGTCCATGATGATTATGCCACTGCAGGGGCATTCACTACTCCAAATGAAAGAAGTAAATGTGTTCTTTAATCAAAGCTTAAATATTTCACCTAATGTAGAAATAAGGGGTAGTGCTTGGTGCCAAAATATACCAGCAACCAGGGGTGGCTGGTGAGTTGTTTTAATCAAGTGTGTAAATATTTGAGACAAATATGCTATTGCGACTGAGCACTGCAAGGGGGACTGAACTAATAAAAACAGGTATGGGGAGGTCCGCGGGATTCTTCCCCCTCCCATGAGAAAATGTTTTTAAACATGGGGTAAAATGGTGCATTACACAGCACACTGTCTGTAAAACTTTGGGTAGAAGGCCAGGCAGTTTGCAATTGGTGCTGTTGAGTATAGGGTAACTAATGAAGAAAAAGTACAATAGATGCAAGTCACCACAAGTGTACAAGCGCATTTCGCAATGCATTGCCATACGGTTCCTTCAATATATGCCAGTATAAAAAACATCTTCGTGCTTGCTGTGCCCATATATTTCCATGCTGGATCCACCACATATGCTAATATTACCATATAAGAACATACTCATGTTCGATTTGAAATGTTTTTTATAGTATAAGTACGGCAATAGCCACAAAACTGGCTCTGGCCAAAGATATCAGTACTCTTATGTAACAAAAAACTCCTGTTGGTTTGGCCATTAAAAGGTACATGTCACAATAAGAAAACATGTCCAAACTGCTTTGAATGTAAGCCACTCTTGACCCATAAGAACACGTATCATCATTGATTCATTGTAGATGCTCAGTTAAAAAAAAGGTCATGCTAAAGTAAGAAATGTACAGGTCTCTACACTGAAACGTCAGTCTAGAGAGGTAATACTACTTATCAAGCTTACTATCAAAGATGACGATCAATAAATGTTATGCCGCAGTAAGCAATGGCTAGAGTGGTTGTACCAAAATGTCAGTCTAACCAGGTAATGACACACATGAACTTAGCTTTGCCCAAAAATACCAGTAAAATATGCAAAGTCAATAAAGGTTGTGCCAAAAATGCTCTAGTGATCCCCAGTCTCCCCCCCCCCTCTCTCTCTCTCTCTCTCTCTCTCTCTCTCTCTCTCTCTCTCTCTCTCTCTCGCTCTCTTTCTCTCTCTTTTCTTTCTCACACACACACACATGCATCCCCGTTCACCCACCCATACACTTCCCCTCACATTCATCCAAACTGCATTCACCACAAAGGTTTGTCTCGGGAGGATAGCACAGTGGCAATGCACTTGCCTTGGAAGCAAGATGACACAGAGCAACACAGGTTCAATCCCCGGGTCCACGCTTAGAAACCTCTGGGTATTAAGGATGTTATAAATAACCTATCATATCATATCAGGCATGAACCCACCCAACCAGAACATTCATACACACAATCACATTCATTCCCATTCACCTACCAGTCACTCAACCCTATTCCTTCTCTCACATACACTTACGCTGACACCCACCCACCTAGAACATTTACACACATACACACACACACACATACACACAAACTCGCATTCCTACTCACTCACCACCATTCACTCAACAAAAAACCTCTCACGTCTACTTGCACTGAATTCTCCACACACATTCAAACAGAAACAGACACTATCACATTCCTACTCATTCATCCACCACTCACTGACCCAAACACCTTCTCTTGCATTCACTCACACTGTATTCTCCACATAGACACGTAACCACCCAGAACATTGAAACACAGTATCACAGTCATACTCATTCACCCACCTGAAACTCACCAATACACTTTCTCTTACATCCACTCTCACTTCATTCTCTACACAGGCACACACCCACCCACTGAGAACATTCAAACACACACACACACTATTACATGTCATCTCATTCACCCACCACTCACTGACCCATACCACATACATATATACACATGCATCTGAAACACACTTCACACATGCAAAATACACATCTCATTTTTTTTAAACCTTCTTCCCTGTTTTTTCCAGCTTTTGTCTGTCACTCCAGACCACCCTCGGGTCATCGGTGTTGCTCACAAACAGGAGCCAGGAAGCTGGGAGAGCTTCCTGGTTCCTGTTTATGAGCCGCGAGGGAGCCGAAGGAGACGGGATTGGAGATGAACGTGGCATGTGACACGTGCCACATGTCATGGTCAGCGTCAACCCCTTGTGAGCACTTCCTTCTTGTGCTGCAAGCCCCGGCCAAGCCTTCCCCCTGATGGGGGAAGATTGAAGGGGGCACCCACTGACCTGGTGTGGTTTTTCTTTTTTTCAGGGTTAGCAAGGGAGAACACAGGGGTCATGGCTGCGATCCCTGGTGACTCCCAAATTAGACACAACCAAAAAGGGCATATTCAAAAGTATCCAAAAGATGTCTCTTTTACTTTTCACTCATGAGCATAGTCACAAAAAAGGGGGGGAAAAGCAACACATCCCAAGATGCTTATGTCTCCAGAACCAAAGTTCATGAAATAATTGACGGCATCTGTTTACAGTGTCTTGCGCGTGATTCCGTAATGACAACACATAAGAAGTATGTTCCACTTCTCGACATCGTTATCTATGTTTTGTGCGTAGGTCGTGGTGTTGCGCGGTTGTCACTCATTCCATGCTTGCTCATTATTCTTCTACTAGGTCTTTCAAGACAGTGCTAATTTACCACATGTAAAATCAAGTGAAGGAACACCCAAAACCACATATCCCTTCAGCATACAGCTATGTGTGACCTGTATTAACACTTTTCCAAAATGACGATTAAGAAAGACATTTTTTCTAGGCTGTATGCGGATTTATATTGTGTTAAATTTTCCAGGCACGCACTGGGAGAGTTGTGTCACCCTCAAACGCCAACGATTTACAAACCACTAAGCTGGGGTTTGCAGTAGTTATGAAAATGCAGGCAGCGAAGCGCAATGAATGAATGATTGAATGGATGGGTTTTGTCTCTACAGTTTTCAAAGTGTTTTGCATTTACCTGCAATGTGTGCGCATCTTTGTTACAAAACCAGTATTGTCTTTACTCGAAAGATGGTACGAGATACTCTCTCCCTTTGAGGATTCTTTTAGGAGCTGGGTGATGGCACAATACTTAATTAACCACAACTATTAAAACAATACTCAGAATATAGAATGAAACGCATATAGCCTCATTTACAAAATGGTTTTTGAATGGGAAAATCCCATTGAAAACTGCTTTGTCAATCGGGGCAATAGATTGCTCAAAATGTCAAAAGAAGACACACATGCAGAATTTTAAATAACACATCCGCAGGCTTGGTGACGTGGTAAGAGTGGTAAGGCACCTAGGCACAGTCTAATTCGGTGGGGATTCCTTTTCAGGGCACATTGGGGATCCGTAGCCCTTTGTTTAAAAGCATTAAGAAGGTAAACGTGGTAGAGACGAAAACTCCCTACATGGTATAAGTGATTTGTTGCACACTCATGTCTCAACAAAGTGACTTCAATTTTCAACAATGATGACCATTTTGTGTCCCGCTTTCAGTGCTAATTTACATTCATGGATTCTTTACTTCACATGGAAAATGAATGTCATATGAGGAGATACCTTGAACCAGTCAGCAGAGTATGTCCTCTCCCTGGCTACCTAAGGCACAGAAACATGTTTTATTTCCCAGCTCTAGCACGCAAAATGACTGCTTCCTGGAACCATGCAATGTCTCAGCTCAAGCTGAGTAGGAAGGTGTGAGGTGCAAGGTTTTGCATGTCACTCGTTCTCAGGTCCTTTTGATTGTAGTGTCAGAACAAACGATTGACAGGTGTCTGTGGCTATGTCAAATCCAGTCTAGCAGCTGGCAGAGCCGGCCACTCTGAAACCCCTGACGTACCTCAACACTTCTACTATTAGTGTACAGCGACAACCTACGTAAACGGTTGTTCTAGCTGGGCACACATCGAGTCTCCTGCACCAGCACTCTATCTTAAACCACCAACAGCACCCGCCCACAATCCTGACCTTTGCTTTGCTTACTGCAGCCTAGCCAGCCCTCCTAAATCCTAATCCTGTCAGAATGCACAAACGCATATTAAATTAATCACTTAGAACTCTCCCATACCTGGACTTTGGTCTCTGATGGTGATCCAACCACAAATCGTGTAGAGGCCATACACATGGGGAAATGGCGCTATATAAATGACCAACACCATACAATACCATACAATGCAACACAATTTCAAGTTAGGGTTCCACTTTCTCCTGTTAACAAAGATCTGTGTCTTTTGTTGTGAAACTTTCCATTACTTCAGGATTTCTCTTAGACAACTAGAATATGCTTCCTTCTTCGAGGTGGGGTTCTCCCCAAAGTCATGTGATCCCCAAACCGGTTAATTCCTGTTATTCAAGTTGATTCAGATAGGGCGGCTATCCACCCTGTCTTATCAGAGTTCTGTATCTTATATTGCTTTCTCAGCATTTGTTAAAATTGTCCATATCTCTTCTCAATCCCTCTGTCATAGGGTAGTTGTACACTTTGGTTTTTCAGGATCCTATAACCCTGGTAGCTTTCCCAGCCGTTATTCACAATACGTGTGCATTTTTCAATCTTCCTTTCATAGGATATTTGCACCCTTGGATTTCTCAGGCTCCCATAACCTTGATAACTTTCACAGCTGCTATTCCCAATGTTCGTAGTTGTTTCAATCCACCATTCATAGGGTATTTGCACACTCAGGTTTCTCAGACTCCTGTAACCTTGATACCTGTACAGCCGTTAATCAAGATATCTGTACCTTGCAATGGTAGACTCTCGGTCCGGTTTCTCAGACAACAGTAATCTCGTCGGTTCCTCAGTCTTGTAGAGCACCAACTCTTAGGCGTTTGGCTCGCTGTTTGCTCTCCCTCCTTACTTTCACTGGCTGTGCACACCACCACTACGAACATTGGGATGCGGATGCTCGCCTCTACATAGTGGTTCCTCTTCCTCTGTAGGAGTTTCCTTTATTATGCTTGTCACAGAAATAAACAGAGCAGTGTCCTTCTTTGCTGCCTATGGCATTCAGGCTGTGTTCAGCATTGCCTGTAGCCAATACATAAAAGATGCATGTTTGTGGAAAAAAAATATTTTCCACATTCATATATGCAGACACAGTGATTTGGACTGGGAGCTATGCTCTGGAATGGGAGTCCTTTTCCCCAAGAGTGGAGCAACTCACACTCCCACTTGCCCAGGCATCTAAGGAGCATTGCGTGTAGCATGCTCACCTTCCTAGGTTCAAAGGGGGTGGCTCCCTTCTGGGGAGATGGTACGAATGGTCCAGATTCATCACAGGATATTCTTCCAACAAATAGCTGACATGGCCAATGGACCCTCAATGGCTTGTAGTATGCTCAAGCAATACATCATAACATTTATGTTTGAACACATCTAGGACATCTCCAACTCACATAATGATAACATGTGTATGTGATGCAGGTACATAGAGGATGTGCTTGTACTATGGCCCAGCAGTCACAATATGGTATTAGTCTTTACAGAATCGATTAATCCACATAGGCCCTGATTCACTGAGTGTTTTCCAGTGGGGTTTTGCCATTATAAAAGGCTTCTCTGAATTAGGCCCTTAATCTCCAACATAGTTTAACGTCGAGAATACAAAGAACCAAAGTTGGTTTTCTGGAATGTATCATCTATATGAAAGAGAGGAGATCAAACTTAAAAGAAAACAATACACATATTGGCAATAATGGTTTCCTGAATTTAGGTGTTTACCATCCAAAATCCTTTAAAATGACCCTCCCATATGCACAATGTGTCAGTTTGCATAGAAATAGTGAAGATACTTTAGAATGTATGAAAGAGTCTGAGAAATGAAGTAAGGCATTAGTAGAGAAGGGCTACCCCATGAACTTGATCAAACTATCATAGAAGAGGGCAAGCAATAAGTATGGAGTGTCCTTTCTGGAGCATCCAAAACATAAGGAACTGCAAATTATGTTCTTTGCTAGCATACGAAACACAATGTCAATAAAGACTAAAAATATTATCACCAAGCAATGAAACTGTAACGAAGCAGCTCCCAGCCTTCTTAGGTTGACATGCTAGGTTTATTTCCAGCTTCATAGACAACTTCATAGCAGTCAATTATGTTACATATAGGACAATAAAACACTGGCAGCCCATCACCCAGGCAGAGGGCTCACCAACTCCAGGTTATAACATTCACCCATGCATTCCATCACTCAGACATAAACACTCCACATGACATCACAACATTCCTTCTGCAAGCCAAGCCATACACAACACATCTTCTCCCCTTACATTGCACATCATACACAGCAAAGCATTACACAACACATCTCCCCTCTCCTGACAACAGCGCAAGACATTACACAACACACCTCCACACACACCAACATAAGACATTCACACCGACTTACATCATCATGGCTAGCATGTAACACGTGCTTTAACAGTCTACTACTCACCTCATACCCGATGCACTGGCCAGGCACACCGGGACCAACAACTAATATCATTGTCACACTCCGGACCCTGATGAGGGTGGAAAGAGTCATAGAAACGCACACAGTACAGCTAAAATCAGCCGCACCGTATGTGCACAGAGAATAGAAAAAAAAATATTTGTGGTAAATAAACCACAAAGTCGGGGTAATGCGTGGCAATGCAATGCCTAATACCATAGACACATCCATACCAAAACCGGGGGCGCTACCACCCACACACGCATACCCCTAACCATGCGTGATTTATACTGCAGTCACAGCCCTACACATACTGGAGGCGCTACCACCCAGATACCAAACTATTCACCTCACATGACTAACCTCATTCACGCCCCCGCAATTGGTGGCGCTACCACCTCAAACAGCCATACGTGGGATAACCATGCATAACCTCATTATAGTCATGCCCCGACATCTCTGGTGGCGCTACCACCATAAACACACATACACTGTTTAACCCTGCGCGACTCATCACAATCACGCCCATACTGTGCTGGAGGCTCTACCCCCAGACACCACATTACCTGGCACTACCTCCCAAATGCCCTTGTGTCGTACCATTCCACACCCATACTGAAAACATGACTGAAGGCGCTACCCCCAGAAATCACATTTGGAAGGCACAAACATGCTGACCTGGCACTCATACGCCATCAGCAAAACCATATGTACATATTTGGTATATGCTTGACCCAAGCTCACCAAACACATTGGAGGTGCTACCCCCGCAATAGCCTTGTGGCATATCCACACCAGTACCATACAAAGAACTGGAGGCGCTACCCCCAATCTGACCCATCACACATATCACAAATGTAGATCCATATCCAGCAGATGCCTCTGTGCACCATGTTAACATTGACCTCAATAGCAACCCGCAATATAGGAGAAGCCAATTTATGCCTAGAAGTCCATTGCCTGTGGGAGGCTCTAATCCATGCTTAGAATTCTTAACCCTACGAGTCCACGTTGCCATGAGACAACCAAAATGCTGAAATGCCTCAAAATGTTAAAACTGCATTCACTCACACTGACCCACAAAAGGCTGCTGTTACCCCACCAATGAACATTTACATAAATGGCTAAAAGTCCATGGGTGCATGCGCCCATAACCTGTCAATCCTCAAAAGTAGTTAAACTAGATTCCAAACTGTTTTGTATACACATACCATAAGACAGACGCACACTCACGTGCACTGCATTGGCACAAATCATGCCAGACCCATCATTATCAAGTTAATATACATTGCGACCACATAACCATATTCTCAAAAGCACACTAGCACAATGTTTCTCTTCCCAACAATACCAAAAAGGATATCTCAGTATGTTGCCGCAACGGGAGCCACACAAATTGTTCCTTTCATCCCATCACTGTGAATCCGTTCCGTTCTGGTCCAGCACTTGTTTGAGGTGATAATCGAGCTGGCACACTTCCCTGACATCTCCGTACACAGTCTGCTGAAAGCCACTGCAATGTCAGGCAAGGTCCTTAAGTAACGTTATGAGTCTCTTACGAACGGCTCCCTTTTAACTCCATCTCGCACGACCCTGGTTGTTTAATTGTGAGATGTAGGTGACTCTCCAATGAAACGGTCCGTCTCCTTCCTGAACAAAGTGCGTGACATCATCACGTCACTCTCAGCATGCAGATCCTTTCCATTGCTACGTAACGGTTTCCGACTTCAGGGGCTCTGAGAACTGCCTGAGCGTTACATCTTCAAGCTCGCTCAATGGAACATTCGTATAGTGTCATTTCTTTCTTTGGTCAACCCTCCCAGCCGCCTGTGTGATGTCATCAGTCACATATCTATCAGGGCGCAGTGCCGAGCTCCAGCTGACCAACTGCTTTGCCTGACTGTCAATGAGGTATGGCACAACGTTTTCCTTGTTAGGAGCAACACTGCACCTTACTTTAAAAAGACAATAAGTCGTCCTTAACTTTAAGATCCAGCACTTTCATCAAAGCATACAGTTTATGCACTCCTGTGGAGCTTTACCTGTACTCTCCCCTTACAGATTAAACACAGCTGTCTCTGGCTGCCGCACCATAAGAGTCTGGCAAAGTCACTCACAATAGGATTCCTACTTTGACACCCCATCCCCTTCTTCACCTTATGGGACACAGCCTTTCTTCAGCTATGGGCGCAGCTCGCCCTTCTCCTGCTTATGGGACAACTTCCCTTCTTCAACAATCGGCGCAGCTTCCCTTCTTAAACCTCTCCAGCCCCAGGACTTAGGGGGCTCTGTGAGGCTTTCTTCCTCACTTCCTCCCCCTTTATGCCCTGGGTGATGGGTCTTACTCCTTACTTGTTTGGGGGCAGTGTGTCCTCTTCCTTTTTTTTTCTGCACCCCCCGCAGCAGATTCACCAGCTTATTTCCACTCCTAGCTCGTAGGTTCTTCTTATCTTATCCCATCCTCGTCGCCAAGGTAACAAAGCAGCTCCCAGCCTTCTTAGGTTGACATGCTAGGTTTATTTCCAGCTTCATAGACAACTTCATAGCAGTCAATTATGTTACATATAGGACAAGAAAACACTGGCAACCCATCACCCATGCAGAGGGCTCACCAACTCCAGGTTAGAACATTCACCCATGCATTCCAGCACTCAGGCATAAACACTCCACATGACATCACACAACATTCCTTCTGCAAAGCTAAGCCATGCACAACAGAAACATACTGTGTTTTCATGGAAGTGAGATATAAAATCTCTCCAATGGTTCCTGGTTGCAGCAAGGATCAAATTTGAATCCCTCTGCCTCATCCATAAGACTGTCTGGGGCCAGGGGCCACGCTATCTGAAACTCTTTCTCACTGAATACTCTCCTATCAGATCTCTTAAATCCTCCGGCTGGAACTCTCTGCTGGTCAAAAACTTCTCTGAGCTGAGAGCGGGTGGTTGTTCCCTTTCCTCGGCTGGCTCCCTCCTTTGCTACAGCCTCCCTCTCTCTCCGTCTTGCGCTGGATCTTCTCAAGTTTCGCAAGCATCTCCGGACTTTCCTCTTCTCCTCTTCCTTCCCTCTCTCCTTCACATGCTAATCCCCACAGTCGCTGTGATTGGTGGCCAGGGCTCCTACCAGTCGAATGGAGTCCTGGCCTTGGGCCCAATCACCCACAGCATCCTCCCCCTACACTGGCCTTCGGGCCCTTACTGGCCTGTGGTGTTCCTCAGATCTGCACTTATTGATTGGTGGCTGACCTCCCTCTACCAGGTGGTCACTGCCTCCCACTTATCTGTTGCCACTGCAACAGACACTCTGGCACTTACCGCTGGGGCCCCTCCTGCACTTACCCCTGCCGTCTTCACCCCGTCTCTCTCTGCACTTGCACTCTCCGAATGTCACAAAGTCTAATAGGACCACTGTTGTCATTTTCTTCCATTGTAATGTTGTGTTCCCTTGCTCACTTCCCTTTTGCCTTGTGGTGCTTTAAAAACACTATTCTAGCTGTACAAGTGCTTTATAAATGACCAAATCAATCAATAAATAAATAAATAAATAAAATGCATGCCCCATTATTATCATTTACGTGTCACACTATTATCAGGGACAAGGAGAGAGAACAACCCAATTACAGCGTGTTTGGAGATATCTGAAGATATAAGACACCATGTGGAAAATGTGTTGTTTATAAAGCCAAACAGAAGTAAAGACTTAGAAGCTGGTAAACAAATCACTAATTGTAACAGTGGGATGTCCATAAAAACCCCACAGTGTCCATGCAAACTCCTACATTGGCAAAAGCAAAGAAAGGTAAAAACACATATGTATATTACCAAAGATACATTCGGAAGAACATTATACCATCTCCATTGGTAGAACATTTAATGAAAAGAATAAATATGGAAAAGGATGCATGGCGATATGGAGAAAAGGTGATACTTCTATTGAGAAGCCAGGAAAAAAGGCTCAATAAGGCACTGGAGTGGGCGAATTTCAGACAAGTACCACTATCGCTGACCCCCAAGAAACTGAGGTTCAGTTTCTCTTGATAAACAGTAGTTCCGGTCCAAGATAATGCTAAAGCAAACAATCCAGTTTGCATCAGGTTGTAATGTAGAAATGTAGATGAAACCAACATGTGTGTAAAAATATATTTAGTTCTCTGCCGCTAGGAAAAGAGCCAATACAAAAAAGAAACATGAAAAAAATACTAAAGAAGAACTGTTAAGAGAAATGATGTCTGGAATTCATATGTGGAATACAATTAAAAAACATGAACAGAAATAGATTACAAAAACACATGAGTGCGCAATGGTCATTGGGATATTGAGCAGTGGTTGAAAAACACAGAACACCTGTCAATAGGTTTAGCTGACAGCTACAATCAAAAGCACATGTAGACGAGCATGATATCTGAGGCTGCAAAAGTGTGTAAATATGGGCAAACAGCTGAACTGGATTCTCACATTATTCTCACATTATTACCAATCTAAAACCCTCTGAAACACCTGTGTACGAGTGCGATATAAATAAAATAAATACAATATCATATCACTGCACCTCTACTTTCTGCTTTAACATTCAGTGTTATGCTGATGCCACCCAGCTCTCCTTCAGACGCCCTACAGCCTCTTCTGCTCTTTCTCTCATGCCACGCTGTCCGTCCTCAATTCAGGAATGGTGTGCCTCCAAAGATATATGACTTAATGCCAGTAAGACTGAGATCCTCCTCATTGGGACACCTGCTCCCGCCTTCCCTCTTTCACATTGGTCACCCACCCATGTCCCTCTACCTGCTCCTTCCTGTGAGGCTAAAAACCTTGGGGTCATCTTCGATTTCACCTTCTCCTTCTCTCCTCAAATCTCAGAGGTCTCTAAGAAGTCACACTATCAGCTGCACCTCCTCAGAGGTATTCTTCCTTTTCTCACTTTCCCCAAGAAGCTCACTGTCTCTAGAGCCCTGGTCCGCTCTCGGCTGCACTACTGCAACATCCTCTTTCTAAATCTGCCTGCCACTACTCTTCACCCTTTACAACTTATCCAGAAGAGGACTGTGATACTTGTCCTTGGCCTCAAGCCCAGATATTGTATCTCTCAAGCCCTGAAATCTGTGCTCTGGCTTCCTGTGGCTGCAAGTGTATCGTAATAGTATGACGGCTCAGTGGCAGATCCAGGGAGGGACAGGGGGAGCATTTGACCCCCCACCCCCCCACTGGCTCCAACCTGGTGCCTGGTGTGCCCCCCCAGGCTCCAGCTGGGCCTGGGCAGGTGGTTCTCCCTGACAATGCTCACTCCGTGATGAACTTGATGAATCACCATGGTGATCCTGTAAAAAAAAAAAATATATATATATATATATATATATATATATATTTACCCAATCTCCCTTTTGTCCAAGGTACCAAATGATTCAAATGTTTTTTTCAGATGTCTGGTTTTTAGATATGTCAGACCTTGGGAAAGTAGTGACATGCTTTAATGACTCCACGGTGTCTTCATTCTGACAAATTCTACATCCCTTCTCATAGCTTCCCCATAGATGTTTAAAAGTTGGTTTGGTGATACAAATCACATCTGAAACGATGGACGCAGTCTCTGTACCAGGCCTTGGGAGCTATGGCAAGATACTCCGGGAGGACTCCGCAAAGTTTCATTTCCTCCATTAGTTCTGAGAAGCGCTCGCTCTGAAACGGTGCCCCATTGTCCGAGCACAGGGTGAGGGGGAAACCATGGAAGGCAAACACTATCTTGATGGCCATCACCACGTGCTCAAAAGCCACTGAGTCCACGAACTCGACCTCCGGATAGCAGGAGTATTCATCCACCACCAATAGGAAATCTATGTCCAGTGTGGTGGATCCAAGGTCTGCATGCACCACCTCCCATGACCGCGTCCTGCGGGGAATTGCTTCGATCGCCGGCTCTCTTTGCAGCAGGGATGCCTTTTGGCACCAGACACATGGGGCAACAAAGTCATCAACCCTCCATTCCAGCTCGGGAACCACACTTTGAGGCGTAGACGGGCCTTGGTCTTGGCGCGACCGTGGTGTCCATGGTGGGCCAGGGTGATGACCTCTTTGATCTTAGCTTGGGGCACGACTATCCGGTCACCCCTTAATAGGAGGCCAGACGCCGAGAACGATAGCTCTTCCTTCACCTTCCACAGTTGTTCTAGCCCCACCTTGGCTTCCTGCATGTGCCCGGCCAGGGACTCCAGTACGGTCTTCCATGATCCCTGCTGCATCGCGTGCTTCAGTATTTGAAAACACTCATCCTGAGCTGCCGCTGCCTCCAGGTCTTCAAGGGGCATGGTGTTGGGGGTTGCCGCTTCAACCACCCTGCAAACATGGTCGTCCGCTTCCTCGGCACACGGCCCCTCCGCCCAGTTATGCCTTGGTGCTTCAAGCCCCTTTGAGGTGGTGCCATGTGCTAACATGGGCAGTCGAACATGGGCAGTCGGGTACTGCTCGCCCCCACTTGGCAAGATACATAACCTCCCTTTGTGGCCTACCATGGCTTGATGACTGAGGCCAGCCCAGTTTTTTCTCCTTTGTTGCATAACAATAACCGCAGTTTATTTAAAACATTACGCACTATCAGTTCACACCAAACAATAACATCTTCAATACATTACTAGAATCCCAGACGATCGGCAGCACCCTTCCATTTATGCATTCCTTGGCACCCCCTTTTCACATTTCTCTGTTCCTTCATTTATTTACAGTCATCTCTCTTTTACTTATCTATTAATTTCCTGCATACGTAGGCCACCACTCGTCGAACCTCCCAGAGCCTCTAGGTTTGGGCAAAAAACATTAGCCGGTGCCGCTGATGGGCTGCAGGGAGTGCTGCTATGCTTTTCTTTTCCACCATCCCAAGCTGGAGGCTGATGACCATGGGGGAGCCCCTCCTCTTTTTACTGTGCAGCTCCTCGCCGTGTTAGTCTACCGAGGGGTCAGTGACCCTTGGTCCTTTTAAATCTCCCTCAGGAGGTTAGTTTAAGCACTGATCGATCGCTTGAGTTACTGCCACAGCAAAAAGGGGGTTCTGCCCCTTTGCTGCCCCCACTCATGGTGAAAACTGCCCTCCTATTCTCATCCTTGCCTTCTCATGGTGTCCACCCAGCACCACAAAGAGGTACCAACTAATGTCCAACAGGTAAACCCCTCCTTCTTATAGTACCTAAGCACTCCTAGGGACCCCAGCCAAAATGAGCATACCTCTCTGTGACCCTAGGAGTCATTTCTGACCATGACAACTCGCAAGCCTCTAAGGCCTTGCTCAATGTCCACTTTGTCTCATTCCTCCTTACCAAACAAAATGGGAGTCAGCCTAACCTAAGGCCCTCGAGCTTCACTCCCCTTGACCCACTGTCCCTTTTTCCTTGATCCATGTTTGCTCCCTTGGTGGCTGGTCTCCTCCTTCCTCTGCTGCTCAATGTTATCCTCCCTAAGGCCGCCCCTCAAGAGTATCCTGGATGATCCCCCATCATTACGCGAGACCGCTGGAGGGAGCTGTGTCCCAAGCATGAAGACTGTTGGGGCTGTTTTCTTTGCCCTGAGTTCCACCTCCATTCTCCTTTGCTTGCTCCCTCTGCTTGGGGATGTATTGCTCCTTACTTCTACACTGGGCAGCCGTATGGTCTCCACTGCATATGCTGTGCGCGTGCCTGAACTTGCACTTGGCTCCCCACTTTCAGTTCCCTTTTTTGAATTTACAGCAGGAGGTGTCACACTCCAATCTGCTGTCCCTAGGCCAGGCACCATCCCTGCCCTGATGGAGGTCCCTTCCCCTCTTGGCATTATGACACCTCTTGTCCCCCCAATACATATATTGGCTCCTCCCTGGCAGTTGCTCCCCCACTGGCAAGACCTTCTGCCCTTTGCTAGCAATCATCTTATGGATGTACCCTGACACATCCTTGCCACCCCAGTTCATGCTTGGAAACATCTGCATCTTCAACCTAAACCCCTCACTGTACTCGAACCAGGCATCACCCCATACTCTTCATGGGCCCCCTTTACTCCCCAGGCAAGCCCACAGGTATGGGACCGGCTTCCACCCTCGTCCCCAGTTCACCCCAGTTTATGTCTGGAATTGCACACCCCTCCAGCGGCAGTGGAGCAGGTGTTGCTGGGCTCTTTGCCTGCACCTCCCCGCCCACCATGGCAGCATTGTTTCCCACTATGGCGGGCCTGCCCTGCTCCTCCAGCGCTGCACTTGTGCTCCTCTCCACATTCGCCCCAGCTTGGAACCAACAATTATCCCTGCAATTATTCACATTATCAAACCACCTGCTGTCCTGCAAAGCCCTCAGCGCTCTCTCTACATGCATCTCTACCATTTTTGCTATCTTCTCACCCAAATCATCCAAGGCTGCAACCGCTGTTAAGGCCCCTAGCAGCTTTTTATCCCTGGTGTTCACCTGCTGCTTCTGCTTCGGCGTGTCCGCCTCACCATTATCTTCTGCCACTGTGCCTGGGGTACTGTTGCCCTTGGCCGACTGTCCTTGTACTCCTTCGGCCCAGAGCACCGCAATAGTGGCACTCACAACTTGCTGGGTATTCTGTGTTCCCTCCACCTGTGATTGCGTCAATGCAGGCACATGGACCACTTCATCCCCCTGATGCCTTACGCTGTCTCCCTCTCCCAGTCCCTGATCATTTTACAATGATGAACTATTATACTCTGCTTGGAGTAGCCCCTGCTTCAAAGAGCAGAGAAGACTTTTCTTAAAATGGTTCCTGCTAAACCACTAGAAACTTGTGTTTTTTAAGGGCTGGCTGTTGTAGGTGGGTGGTGGCTCCTTCTAGAGAAGCAGACTGGAAGTCTCTCCAGGTACGGAGGCTGCTGGGATCAAGTCGGGCTCACCAATTGAAGGCACGCCCATGAATGCTCACACCACAGAGAATACAACCCGCTAGGGAAGACAGGCCCAAGTCGATCTTTTAAGGATAACAAGTTTAATCTCACACGCAGATGTGAGCAACAGCAAAGAATTCTAGTGCTAAGAACGTTCTGCCAAAAAGTAGTACAAGCAGAATCTTATAAAGCAAAACATTGTCATAAATGATGCAAAACATACAGTAAAAACCTGCAAGGCTGATGGGATGGACCATATACAGGTACCACCTTTATTCATAAGGGATGGCAGTTTCTTTGTCCCAGCCCAGTCCGTCTGTCTTCCGTCATGTGGGTGCTGCAGGGCTCATCTTCTTTTCACGTTGAATGTCACAGAACAAATTAATTATACTCCTATTATACAGCTTGTTTAATCACTCGCACTGCACAGGTTCCAACGGTCGTTCACTCCGGTATCTTCAACCTCCCTTCACATGTGAGTAATCCATATGGTGTTCTGTACATGGTACACTTGTTCAATTGGGCCTCTGTATAGTTTGACCATTGGCTGTTTGAAAACATAATGTTTCATCCAATATTCCATTGTTATAGGGGCCGAGCAGAGACAGTTTGTCCTGATGAAGGTGGTTGTCTACTACATAGTCCACCGAAATGACTAGCCTACTGTTCACATTGATGCCCAACTTTTGATATACCTGTGTCATGACAATAGTGGTTGGTGCATTATGTTAATGTTCATTAGTTTATCCATGTTAATGTAACAGCAGGTGGCCTAGACGATTTTCCAATTCGGTCGTAATTAACAGCCTCTCTAATGGCATTTCACTGGCAACACAATTCAAAATAATTCAAAGTTTACCGATTATCAGTCTTCGGAGAAAACATATGTCTATTTATGCATGTGTATTGATGTTAGTCAGAGCAAGCTAGTAATGGTGCAAAAGTCATTGCATCATAATTGCCATTCATGTATGCAGTTCAGAATGTTTGCATTCAAACTGTTATTTATTTTTCAAATGTTCAACTTTTTAACTTCTGCCCCAATAAGTATTAGACTTTTCTTTTTTGTATTTTTCTTATTTGTAAAATAGATTTGTTTATTGTTTATTATTCCTTTGACTCTTTTCAAATGTGCCTTGTTGTAACTATTGTCTGTGTTTAGTCCAACCAGAAATGTTTAAATATTCACTCATTTTTGGAATTTTTGTAAAATAAAACAATTTGTAACTTAGACAATTTACTGATTTTTTTTTTCACTGGTGGATCAAATTAGTGCAAAATGTATTTGTTAAATCAAGCACTTGTATTCATACCATGGACATGATGAATCTGATGATTAAGTTTGGTTGCATTTTTAAATGCTGAATACATTCTAAATCAAACTTTACTTTTTGACTCAGGAACACCCTTTGTAGTTCATGTTTCATTGCTCCTCGCATTTCACCCAATCCCTCCATGCCATCCGGCTCTAAGATCTCCAACCTCATGTTTAACTATAATTTATCCCTCCCTGCACCTCACAATACAAATCACATGACTGTGGCTTCAATGATATGCACTGTGCAACCACTTTGAACATTTCAGGACTTGTTACTTTGGGGTTGGTGGTCAAGTGCCAAAACCTACCGAGGGTCAAAGTACTGCTCCACCATCTATAACAACACCAATACCAACACCTGAAAGTTTTTTAGGAGGAGGAGAAAAGCCAGAAGAGGGAAAAAGAAAACCTCGTCAGAAGAACAAACATTGAGGGATACCATTATAGTGAACATCTCTTCTAAACTACTCTCATAATCGCAATTGAATACCCTCAATTTGGGTATATCATTTATACCAATGAACAATACGAGTTTATTTGAGCAAGAAGTTCATCTTTTTAAGTTAGTTCGCAAAATGGAGTTGAAAATCTTTTTGACAATCTAACAACTAACCCAAGTGAGAAAGATAAATGTCCATACCTGGAAATGAAAGACAAAAGCCGTTTTCATCCCCAAATCAACCATCCTCTGGTAAATCTGTTTAAAACCAAAACCACTAGAGCACTCACATGCATTAAATACAGTAAATCCAACAAACAAAATATTATAAAACTTCAGCTTAAAATCATTAAAGATCTAGCAGAGGATAATAGTATTACTATTAAAAAAGCTGATAAAGGGGGTGCCTTGGTCATCATGGACGCCGTGCTGTATAATGAAGGCTGTTTGAAATTACTATCTGATCAAGATACTTACCTCAAATTAGACCAGAACCCGATCACTAATATCAAGGCTGTCATTGAGAAAACCATCTCCAGAGCAGAAGAGTCAGATTGGATTTCTGAGAACACGAGAAAGTTTCTGACCAACAATAACCCGGTGACGCCAGTCTTCTATGGCCTTGCCAAAATTCATAAAAATAAAATGGACACGCCCTTCAGACCAATTGCTGCTGGTATAGACAGTGTTTTCCACCCTTTGGCAGTATATCTGGACACCGCATTGCAACCCCTGATACAGAAAACTGAAACTTACTTAAAGGACACCACCCATTTTTTACAAAACATCAAGGACCTTGAATTGGATGAATCAAATTTGTTACTGTTCACAATGGATGTAACCAGTCTTTACACCTCAATTCCCCACAACCAATTTGATGGTCAATTCTTCCTACAAACTTCAGGTACCTCTATGGGATCACCAGTCGCACCTTCCTATGCAAATGTTTTCATGTATTATTTTGAGCATACCCATGTTCTAAATGAAACCAGGTGGAAAGATAAGATCAAAGGTTGGTATAGATATATCGATGATATCTTTGGAATCTGGAGAGGCACCGAGGATGAACTCAACACCTTTTGGGAATACTTTAACAAATGCAATGAGAGAATCCAGTTCACAATGGACATTGGTAAACCCAGTGTAAACTTCTTGGATGTCACTATTGAAATAACTAACACAGGACTGAGAACACAGTTATACAGGAAACCCACTGATGTGAACAGTACCTTACACTTTCAAAGCTTTCATCCTAAACACCTGAAAGAAAATTTACCATACAGCCAACTCCTCAGGGTCAAGCGAATAACTTCAGAGGTTGACAGACTACTGGATGAATATTCCTCTATGAAGGCAAGGTTCAAAGACAGAAAATGTCCAGAAAATTTGATCAACAAAGCAATACTCAGAACAGAAGCACAAAGTCGTGAAGACCTACTGGATCCTAAGAACAAAAATGAAAACAGGAATCTTATTCATTCATTAAAATACTCTAGCCAAAGTTTTCAGGTCAAACGGATAATCCACAAGAATTGGGATATAATCAAAACAGACCCACAACTGAACCGACTTTTTCCGGAACCGCCGATGCTTGCGTACAAGAGGGGCAAAAACGTTTGTGACAGTCTGATCAGAGCAGAAAAACGAAAAACAGACAACCAAACCTTTTTGTCCAAACCTAAAAAAGGAACTTACCAGTGCCTAAATTGCCAACACTGTTCAAATGTGATTAAAGGAGACCACATTCGACATGGAAACACAGGGAAGAAAATTCCACTAAAACAATTTGCTACTTGTGATTCTAAAAACGTGATTTATGCTCTGCGTTGTCCCTGTGGAAAATACTACATAAGGAAATCCACCAGGAAAGCCAAGGAACGTTGGACTGAACATAAGTCAAATATCCGCACCAAAAACATCAAATCCCCAGTGTATAGACATTTCAGAGATCATCAACACACAGTGGCACAAATGAGAATGGTAATACTCAAAGTAATACATCCACTTTCCAGAGGTGGAGACTTACAAAAACTACTATCCCAGAGAGAACTCTATTGGATACACTGTCTTGATTCACTTGCCCCTCTTGGCATGAACGAAGACTACTACCTCGGCCCCTATTTATGAAGACCACATTGACCATTTCCTGGTTATAAACCACATTTTCACACTGTGACCTATGAATTTTCCATCAAGGTTGTTTCATGTTGTTTACATGTGCACATATGGTTGAAATGTAATTGTTCAAAAGAAATATATATGCTATTAAGGATTGGTTTGACACCACAACATCCTCCTTTTTTAAGTTTTTTTAGGGGTACTCAAAAAATTGTAAAGTCACCTTTTGAAAAACTATGCCATATTATTACCCAATGTATGTCAGCATTCTGATGGTAAATTCTGCAAAATATGGAGCTATATGTACATTATATCAATGCCTATAATATCATTTGTGTTGAATTATATCAATGTACTGAATGAGGTACTGACTAGCAGAGGATGGTCTGACTTACATTCTTTTCCTTCAAAAAAACCACTTCGTCTGGTCCGCTTTCTTCCTCTCTAAATGTTCATTACTTTTCATGGATCATGGCCACTTACTTGCCTACTACAAAATAGACAGTAACTTTCAGGTAGTTTTTCACCACGCACTAGTCATGCGCATGCGCGCTTTCCTTTGTTTTCAAGTTGTTCTGACGCCGGGTTCTCTGTGTCATCAGACACATGACGCGCACCAATTACCTGCAACTTCTTGCTAACGCATGCATCGCGATCGCTCTGCTACCACGCATGCTCACTCATACGTCAGCAGTACTCTCAGTACATAATGAGCAGAATCATGAACGAACAACATTCTCCTTGTTCGGGATGATGTTCGCCATGATTCGCTCGCTGAAGGATTCACATTGTATCTAGTAAGTGACCTATGGGTCCATTGACACTCTTGAGACCTGGAACTTATTTACTATTATTTATCTCCTACTATTCCTCTTCTTTCTCTTACTTATATACAGATCTATGTACTAGAGCGAACTGCTTACCCCTTTCTGACTCAGTCCACGTACTGCTAGCCGGAATCCTTGTGGGAAACTAATTGTGGATACACATACTACCTCCCTAAAGCACCCGCCATCCATGGACACCGTAGATGTTTTTGCAACTATGCCTACTCCATAGTTGGTAAGTGGCACATCACCGATATGCATGGATTATGCCATAATTGTAGATAATAATATACATTTTTTTAGATTTTTTAAAAAAGTGTTTTGTTTGTTTTTTTGAAAATAGAATAGTTTTTCAGTTGCCCACTTATCATTTAACCTTCTCGTGTTGGTTAGAGATACTACTTATCTGACTGGACTTATACTAAACTGAGTTATTAGGTACTATCCCAGAGATCTCTTGACAATGTTTCAAATCATATCTATGATTTAATGTTTTGAAAGTTTGTATGAATTATATGCAAAATACTAAGTTGTACCCTTCTCTACATTTTTCTAGAAATTGAATTATGAATTGTGAAATATGTTTTTGCCCTTGAAGAAGAGTCTATACTCGAAACGCGTCGGACCCAAAGATATTGTACAATAAATATTATGTTTGCTGTCTATATACATTTTGTGAGCTTGTTATTCATTGTGACTGCTCCACCTATTTAATTGTCTATTGAACTGTGTGTTATGAAATTCAGTAAAACAAAAAAAAAAACACGAAAATTATTGATCTGCTTAGCAGATATCAGACGGTGTGCAGGGGACGGGAGTTCCTAAATCATTTAGGAACAACCACTTTTTGTCCTCCACTTTTTTGCTTTTCCAAATGCATTCGGTGCTAAATGAGCTAAATACCCACTGGAATAGTCTTACTGTAACATTATAGAGTACATACATTTCAGGTATAATTGAATGGTTGACATTTGGTTGAAGGAATATTAAGTAGGCATTCTGTAGGTTTGGAGATAACCTTTGTATTTTAGTAACAAGGCTGGCATTACATTCAAACCAACCACTAATGTGTTTTACATGTGCAGTGCAGTGACCTAAACTTGTTGTGGCACCTGTATAGCATATTGTGCCTACTGTGGTGAATGTTCTTCCACCAAGATACTCTTTGCAATTTGTGACATTGGTGAATTTACAGTTGTTTTTGTTCAATCTGCTCTGTAGCCTAAGCACATTAGTATTACATAGTAGTTATCTGTATTTATTTTCATAGTTGAAAGAATGTCTGAATTGTAAAATGAGCACATGAGTAGTACACACCATGATTTGCAATATTTAGAAGTTGTAAAAGTGGTATACTATGACAATATGGTATAGATGCATACACAAATTGTGCATTTGGAACATGGGCTTGTGAAACACGGTTGCACAGACTGAATCTATGTTTCCAAGGGTCTGTATTCTCTATGATTTAATTTACAGGGATGCTTTTTCTCTCTCTTTCAAATTTCTAGTAAGTTCATGGTGAATTCTTGGGTATTGTGCACATATGGTGAATGTAACAATTCCTGTACATTGATCCACCACATGCCATATACCTGATACAATGTATGTGTGGCAGGATTTCCAGTGGCATTTCTGCGCAGTACAAGGAATTATAAACCTAAATGTTCTGAATCATGCAAGTAACAAATGTTCACAAGTGGTGACAGTTTGTACACCAGATGTATTGCTACAGTTGAATATCAATTAACTTTGGTTATGTTCTGAAATGTAAAGCATCCGAGGATGTAGAATGTTATGGATTCAATTCTGTATGATTGTTTACATTTTTTATGGTGATTATAGTTTGAGTTATGTGCTGTACTATTTCTCTTTTTTGAAGGTTTTATTTTATCAGGTACAGGGTACATGTCCAAGTGTGGAGTCACACTTCAGTACAAATAGACATGTGAGTATATGAACATGTGAGAGTGTGACAGAACTCATACCATCTCTAAAAATGTTAATGCCAATGTATACAAGTTCCTGTTCCAGGGTTAGACCTGGTGACTTGTGAATTGTTACAGCATATGCACGAGACAGACAGAATTGCTCCCTGCGTACGTGTTTGTCTTTAAAAAGAATGAACTCTGCTGTAATGCAGGGAATTTTTTATTTTTTTATTTTCTACAAGTTTGCCCAACTTGATGAGGACAAATTGGACATTATTTTCATTTGGATATGATTACAAACCAACAATTGTTCCCATTGTTCCATTAACCAAACCTTGTATGTCAAGGTTGTGTCTTAGAATTACTCTGCAGTTGAGGCAGAGAGTCCGGGGGTCTCACTGTCGGGACATCGACTCCAATGGTCAGACAGGAATGTGAAGGAGGCCTGTGAAAAGCTAAGAAAGGAGTTTAGTGCTTATAGGTTAAATCTCTATGCTTGGACCCTTAACAGCATTGAAGTGTGGCTTAAATTTTTACCTAACTGCACAGGAAAAAGTAAGTGCAAGACCATGACTATAACAGGGAAGGTACATAAACATGGGTATGACCGTGAGATTAACAGGGCAAAGCGACAACTAAGAAGAAAATTATGTGCTGTCATAGTCTCAAATGCTTCCCCCAGTACGGCACTGAAGTTACGATCTCGCTTGAAGACCCAATTTCATAATTGGGTTAGAAGAACAACTTGGGAAGGGAAGCTGGCCAATTGGGAGCCTCTGATTCAGACCCTACTGACCTGTAATCCAGGGTCTATGTGGAGGGTTATGTGGAGTGCTAGGAAACCAACAGGCTCCCTGACACTGAACTCGATCATGGAGGGGGCTTAGATTAGCCACATAGAGAATAAAATGTTTACAGCTATGGAACCTAACCCTCTGATTATGCAGATTGAGTGCAGATGGCCCATCAATTTCACTCGACACAAAATCAATTTAGCGTGCCCTAAAGAATTTTAGGGCTCCGGGCTGAATGGTCTTTCCTCAGCTGTATTGAAGAACAATCCCAGTTTATGGGCCGATGTCTTACACCCTTTGTTTATTAGGATATGCCAGAAAAAGAATGTCCCACCCTCCTGGAAGAAGACTATTCTGGTCCCAGTTTTTAAGGCTTGGATAGCTTGTTACCTGATAATTATAGGCCCCTGTTTTTACTCGATGTAACTGGTAAAGTGTTTGCTACCTACGTGCTGGAACTTCTTCAAGCCTGGGTTCGTGAAGCCAACATTCTTCATCCCTGCCAAACTGGGTTGAGACCTGGATAGGTACAGTCCATAGTCTTAGAGTTTTGGGCACGGTAATTACTCAGGCTAGAACCCCGGCAGGCCCCTCTTTGTAAATTGCATTTGTTGATTTCTGATCGGCTTTCAGGATGACCATGGTTTGTTATAGGGAAAGCTACATGAGTGGGGGTGTCACAGCTGTATTTTGGAGGTCATTAGGGTGCTCCATGAGGACAACACTGCCAGGATCAGATTTGAGTGACCAGGGGATTCTGTCAGATGCAATACGCATTAACATGGGGGAGAGGCAGGGATGCATACTGGCCCCGCTACTTTTTAATATATATGTGGAGGATTTATAGGCCAGACTATTGGTGAAATCCGGCTGTTGCCCAAAGATCAGAAACATCAGTATTGGTGGCATGTTATATGCCAATGACCTGGCCATTTTCAATCATATGATTATGTTTCTGAAGGCAATGTTGGAGGAATTGGCTGCCTATGCTGCTGAATTTAAGCTGTCAATCAACCTGTGTAAGATCAAGGGATGTTAGTAACCTCTAAGACTATCAGTAGGGTGACACTGTTGACCTCATGATGACCACTGAGTACATGGATGGATACAAGTATCTGGGGCTGGAGATGTCTGGGACACATGGTCATGTTGATATCATGGCGACTAAAGTCAGTAGGGCTAGGTAAATAACTGTGATTTGCAGGAAATTCAACATGGAGCATTCAGGTTTCACATTAATGGGGGTTATAATGCTTTACAAGCAGTGGATGTGCCCAACAGTAGTGTATGTGCTTGAGACCCTAGCTATGAAAGACCTGAAATGGCTGAATGGGGTGGAAGCAAGATTGTGGAGATCTGCACTAGGCCTATCGAAATAAACTTCTATTGAATATATCTGCTTGGAACTGGGACTTGTAGCTCGTATAGACCAATTGTTAATTAGAAGAGGTTGTCTGAAATCTAAAATGTCTCCCGCCTGTCCGGTCTTGAGCATTTTGGGTGCGAGATACAAGTCCAAACGGGGTGAAGGTAATAATTCCATCCACGTTGTATTATTCCATGAGCTCTGTGAGGAGGTACGATGGCAATCTGACTATGACCGCTGTGCCAATTTTGTAACCTTAAAAGGTGCTCTTAAGCGGAGAATACAGAATACAGAAATATGACTGGGTCTGTATTTCTAACCACCTTAACACCCTGAAAAGCCATACAAGCGTTGTGGCTGTGATACACCGATATATAAGGCCTCAGCATGACCTTGAACTTTGTCCCAACCCGCAAGTCCGTGATTTTTATTTACAGCTGTGCATGAACCAACTGCCGGTACTGTCTGTCTGTGGGGCATGGAAAAAGATCCCCCGTGAGGCCCGATATTGCAGGATCTGTAAAATTGTGACCAACTCTGAGACAGCAAAGCATGTGCTGACGGAATACCCAAGACTTGGTTCACTGTATATGGTGGTTTTGGGACATCTGGCACATAACTGAGACACCATTAAAAGTGATGATTTTTGGGTGTTCTGTATAAACACCACATGAATTTCAGCAGAGCTGGCCTTTTTTATGGTCTGGCAGACTGTGAGGTTATTGCTGGTTTAGTTTATCCAATGTAAAGGACCCACATTGGAATAATTTTGGCCAGTGGTTCGCCAGTGTACAATTAACAGTAGGACCTTCACTTGGGCTAGTGGGCAACTGCTGAATAATGAGTTTGCTCTTCTTTCCCTTTTTCTTTCTTTTAATGTGATGTGTTTTACTATTTTATGTTGTATACATACTCTTTTAAGTGCCGGATATGTATTATTTGAGATACTTGAATTCATATGTATGATTTGCATTTTAGTAATTGTAAATATTGTAAAAGTTCAGTTTATTTTGAACTATTATACAATAAAAATGTGTAATTTGTATATATTTTCTAATCTAGCGATTTAGGTGTGTATTGGCTTGTGGACACATAGAGAGCATCATGCCAGAAACTTCAAATTTGTGTTCGCAGTTGATATGGTTTGCCTTTCATTTTGAAGCATTGTCTCAGTAAATGTGCATATTCTGCAAGAGTTTTCATTAGCCTTACAAACTGTTGACGTTGCTATTTCCATTGGTCCATCACTTTTTAGACTGCCATATTTTGTCCATATAGTTTATGTAAATGTCTACCTTTAAGTATGCTTTTGCCTGTACAGTAAAGACACCAATTCTTACGCCTTTTTTCAATTTCAGCACATGTTGGGTCTGCTTACTGAAGCATATTTTGTAGATGTTCTTTGTAATGAAATTGATGCCACATATGATATGATAATGATATGATGTGTCATTTATAAAGCGACTGTACACATTTGTTTCTAGGCTCGACAAGACAAGGGAGTGAAGACAAGACAGACATTCTTACTAGGTCTTGTGTATTCATATTGTGCAAGTGCTGCAACCTAAAGTGCAGAGGGAAGGGAGGAGTAGGGGTGCCAGGGAGAGGGAAGGGGGAAGTGCAGTCAGGACAGCAATCTCTGGGTAAGTGCAGCCAGGACAGCATGGCTCTGGGTTAGTGCAAGGAGGCAGGGGACTGTGAATAGCAGTTACAGCCCCTAAGTGTGGGGTAGGCACGGAGGCAGTGTAGGAGAGAATGATAATGGAGGAGCCTGGTACCCATTAGACTCTGAGGGTAGCCAAGCAACCAGTCAGCACAGGTGACTGGTAGGTCAGCAGGGGGGAGAGAGAGAGAGAGAGAGAGACAGAAAGCAGAGGAGAAAAGCAAGGTGTTGACCTGCTTCTGGAGCTTCAGGTTGTCAGGCTCATGTTTGAAATGGGCACGGAGGCCATTCCAGAAGGAGGCACCTGCAGAGGAGAGAGATCTAACCCCCACTCTCTGCCTGGAGACGCACCTGCCCTTCAGAGAGTTTGAGGTATCTGACCGAAGAGCTTGAGAAGGAAGGTATTTTGGAAGAGAAAGTTTGATGTGGTGCGGGCCCCGGCCCCAGAAAGCCTTGGGGACGATGCAGAGGGTCTTGATATGTTATGTAATGTTATTCAAATTTGTAGCACGCACCATCACCCGAAGACATCTTAGTGCCAGAATTCCAAGGACACAACCTACCCCACAAGCTTCTAAAACAAGAAGGCTTTCAATGCGCGCCTACATTGATAATGGTTTACAGTGCTTCTGAAATCAAGAGGCAGACCATTCCACAGCTTACCAACAGTATAGGAAAAGGCCTGTACACCCACATGGGAGAGATACATTTTTGGTATTAGCAACAAATTGGCTTTATCCAAAGTGGCTATCCTGGTATACAGGGGCAACATTTGTCCTGAAGATACTCGGCCCCCTGCCTGTAACAGGCCCAGTGAACCAGGCACATAGATTTGAACTTAATCCTCTGGGTGACTGGAAGACCATGGATCGCACGAAGTACAGGATTTATGTGAGCTCCATAAGGAGAATCGGTGGCCACCCTAGACGCTAGATTTTGCAGAAGTTGCAGGTGGTGTATGGTGCACAGAGATTGTGCCAAGTAGAGCATGTTGCAATAATCGATAAGACTGGTAATTAGTGATGCTACCACCAGAGGTCGTAGATGCTTAGGCAAAAAAGGAAGAACTTTTAGGAGCACTCTAAGGAGCTCTTGTTTGCAGTGTCATCGACAATGGAGATGACAACAGAATCCCTAAATCCTTGACTACCGTCATAGGTATAGGAAGATCAACCAGATTGGGGGGCCAGAAGAAGATGTCCACAGAGAAGTAGTGGCTGACGGACCCACCACCAGGACTTCCGTCTTGTCCCCTTTTAGCTTAAGCCGGTCTGTGAAGATCTGCTTTCAAACCTTGATACTAACCACCCTTCTGTCCTCATTCTACTTGATCATTCTTCTGCTTTTGATACTGTCAGCCATGCCATCCTGCTCAACCTAGCATCCGTGGACTCTGTGGACTCCAACTCCCCAGCTGTCCTCATTCTACTTGATCTCTCTACTGCCTTTGACACTGTCAACCATTTCATCCTCATAGAAAGGTTCCACGACACCCTTGGCATCTAGGAACGGGCACTGGAATGGCTGAATGCTTTCCTAACTGACCGCTCTTCCCATGTCATCCTGGGCACCTTCTGCTCTACTACTTCCTTCTCCACCTTCTCCACCTGTGCTGTTCCCCAGGGATCTATCCTTTCCCCCTGGCTCTTTAACATCTACATTTCTCAACTGGCATTCCTCATCTCCTCCTTCTCCCCAACTTCCAGTGTTATGCAGATGACACTCAACTCTCTGACTCACTCGCACGTTCCTTCAGCCCTGAGTACCTGTCTACTATCCAGGGTTGGTGCTCTTCCATTCACCTCTACCTCAATGCCATCAAAACTGAGATCATTCCGATTCGGACCCCTGCTCTCTCCTTCTTCCTTTCTCTCTGGCCTCCCACCTTGGGATCTCAGCCTGCTCCTTCTTCTGAAGCCAGAAACCTTGAAGTCATCTTTGACACCTCTTTATCCTTCCTCCCTCACACGCAGGACATTGCCAAGAAGTCCCACTTACAACTCTTCCGCCTCCCATTTCTCACTTTGCCCTAGAAGTTCAATGTTTCCCGAGCTCTGGTTCTCACTAGGCTTGACTATTGCAAAAGTCTCCTCTTCAATCTACCTTCTTCAACTCTGCGACCCCTTCAGCTAATCCAGAATAGAGCAGCAAGACTTATCTTTGCCCTTAACCCCAGGGACAGCATCTCTCCTGCCCTAAAAAACCTCCACTGGCTCCCGCTTGCTGCACGGATCAAATTAAAATCACTCTGCATCATCCACAAGGCTGTATGGGGCTGGGGACTACACTATCTGCAAATCTTTCTTACCAAATACTGTTCTTCTAGAACACTTCGCTCCTCTGGCACCAACTCTCTGTGTGTAAAGCAGTTCGCTAAACAGCGATCAGGAGGCTGCTTGCTTTCCTCAGCTGGGTCCATCCTTTGCAACAGCCTCCCCCTCCCTCTCCCTCTGCATCTTGAGCCGGACCGTCTTAGGTTCCGAAGGCACTCAAAATTCTCCTCTTTTCCTCCTCCTTCCCTTCTTCCTTCCTCTGCTAATCTCACAGTTGCTGTGATTGGTGTATTGGACCCTTATGCATCCTTAGCGCCTCTGACCATTCACACCCAAACTCCCCAGCTTCTGTCTTCCTTCAGCACTTGCCTCGGCACACCCTCCGCACTGGTGGTTCACGCCTTCCACCCAACGTGGCTCGTGGCCACCTAGCACTTGCCATAACTGGCACTTCATCCGTAGTTAACCCTAGAGCACAGACACCACAGCACCTACTGCAATACCCTCTTGCTTGCTGCACTTGCACGTTTTAGCCATCTGACAAAAGGAGGCTATCTCTGGAGGTTCATACACAGAGTGCCATTTCCGCTCAGCCTGCCTGAATTACAGGTGAGTAGCTCTGAGCTGGTCTGTAAACCATGGCTTGGAAGGGTGTTTCTGACCCTGGATACATTTAAACAGAGCTACCTGGTTAGCCCTCTCAATGAGAATGTGTGAAAGAGAGGACAAATCAGTAACTTCTCCAGCCCTACATCTATCTACAATCAGAGAGGATAACAGCCGATGGTCGACCATATTCCAGTTATGTCTCCAAAGAGTAACTTGAACTTGATCCTTGCAGCCAACAATAGCCAGTCGAGAGATTTCAGGGAGGAACACATATGGACCCTGGGCTTGAGGCCAAGGACAAGTCTCGCAGTCCTGTTCTGGATTAGTTTCAGAGGCCGGAGACTAGAGGAAGGAAGATTAAGAAAAAAGCTGTTACAGCAGTCCAGCCTAGAGAGAACCAGGGCTCCAGAGACAGTGAGCTTCTGGGTGAAAGTCAGAAAAGGAAAAATACCTCTGAGGATGTGCAGCTGGTAGTGGGTCTTCTTGGCAAGGTCTGTGATGTAGGGAGAGAAGGAGAGAGTGGAGTGGAAGATGACACCAAGGATTTTTGCCTCACAGGAAAGCAAAGGAAGAGGACCCAAGGAGGGCAGCCAGAGTGAGAGAGGGAAAGCGGAAGCAGGGGTCCCAACAAGAAATATTTCCATCTTACTGGCATTAAGGTAAAGATCACTGAATGTGCACCAATCCTTAATTATGGATAGACATGAAGGAATGAGTGAGAGAGAAGAGAAGAGGAGAGGAGGCTGAGGGGAGCCGGAAAGAGAGCTGAGTGTCATATGCATAACTCTGAAAGTTAGAGCAGAAGGTAGAGATCAAGTGAGCCATAGGGGCCAAGTAGACATTGAAGAGCTAGGGTAAGAGGATAGAGCCCTGGCGAACACCAAAGGTGGAGGGAGAGGTGGTGTAGAGACGGGTCCGAGTTGGACCTGGGAGGGCCTGTCCAGGAGGAATGTGGTCAACCACTCCAGGGCCTGATCCATGATGCCCAGGTTCTCACGGAGTCGATTGATCAGGATGGGTTGGTTTACTATGTCAAAGGGAGAGGAAAGGTCAAGGAGGATGAGGACAGAAGGAAGGCTAGAGTCAATATTAGTGAGCACATCTTAACAGGTGTTCAGAAGAGTAGTTTCAGTGCTTCTAGCTGCTATGAAACCAGACTGATGTTCATGGAGATAAACAACAGATTCAGTGTGGAGTGTAAACTGGAAGATGGCCAACGTTTCCAAGAGTTTGCCCAGGAAAGGAGTGATAGAGATCGGGCAATATTTTGCCAGACAGGTAGGATCAGCAGAAGGCTTTTTCAGGAGGGAGTGCACAAGAGAGTGCTTGAGGGGAGAGAGGAAGGATCCATTGGTGAAAGAGTGAGTGAAGAAATTGGAGAAAAAGATGAGAAAGCAGGAGAAGAGCAAGAGGTGGCCAGAGGGGGTCGAGAGAGATCGAGGGAGAGGAAGAGGAGAGAGAGTATAGGATGTCCTGAGTTTTAGTGGTGAAGTGAGAAGTCAAAGCCGTACAGAAGCCCTGCGAGGAAACAGGAAAGGTGGATATTGTAGAAGGATTGGCCAGCTCCTTGAAGATTTTAAAGAGTTTGGCTGTGTTGTTAGAGGCTGCAAAGACGCGAGCTTGGATGTGGGCTCACTCTTGGACTGGACAGAGAGCCTTTATTGCCTTTGTAGCAGGTGGCTGGCCAGTTTGTCAGAGGATGCACCTGAAGCCCTCTTCTTCCTATCACCCACCCTGCACTTGCGTTTCAGGGTAGCGAAGTCTGAGTCATACCAAAATTTGCACATGGGGTAGGCTTCACACGGATTCTCATGACAAAGGCAAGAATGTTCAGAGAGTTGGAGATGGAAAGATAAAGGTTAGAGAGAGCTGTGTCAGTGTATGAGCCAGCTGCAGGCATTGGAGGAGCATAGAAAGTAACGGCAACGGCATACACTGACACATGCTTCATTGGCCGAATGACCGAGAAGGTAGATGGCAGTGTTGGGGTAGGGCTAGCCTAAGGGACAGAGAGTTTCAGATGAGAAGAGAACAGAAAGTGGTAATTCTAATTCCAAGAAAGAGGAGTTGTGAGAGAGTTAGAGAGGGGAATGTCTGAAGAGAACATCCAGGGTGTAACCGGCAGAGTGTGTCAGACCAGAGGGTGGAATGGAAAGAGAGAGCATTGCAGAGGTTGCTGAAGAACCCAGAGGAGGGATTAGAAGAATCCTGGTGGATGTTGAGGGCTCTGAGGAGGAGAAGTTGAGAGGTAGAGGGAATGAGAGAAGAGGAGAGGTCAGCCCACTCTGAGAGGAAGAGGATAACCTGGCCAGGTGGCCTGTAGATGGTGGCCACAGTCATAGAGAGTGAGCAAACAAAGTTCCCATAGGAAGGGAACTCCCGTCCCCTGCACACTATCACAAGCCAAAAAATCTGCTAAATATTCAAAATAAGATTTTTTTTAGAATGTATATAAACAAATAAAGAAATTCAAAATAAAGTAATTCAATATCAGCATTTCATTGTTGTCCAAGATATCTCAGTTATGTTCCACAGTTCAGGTAAATTTAGTACATAAATGTATTGCAGTTACCCAATGAGTTTTGAGAGCCAAGCTCTTCTTCAGGGTTCTCGACAAGACGTTGATTCTATAAATAAACAATAGACTAATCAGTCTCTTTGTATTAATCCATTCTTAAAAACAATAATCACAAGTAAAATATTTTTTCTATAATTACTTTCAAAAGAATACCTTCAAAGTATCATTATTTTGTTCACATTGGTGTTCAATTATAGATCCTATCCGGGAGGTTGCATAGGGATCAGTAATTACCTAAATCCCTGAAAGATGACAACACTAGTAATAGGTCTCTGTTCCCCCACTTGTCCTTCATTAATTGAACACTAATTAGAATTGTTCATTGTTTGCTCATGGTCATGATTCAGTGAGGATTGGCTTTTCTCCTCTGCACCTTAAATCCCAGATTGTATACAAATACTAACTTTAAACGTTATATTAGAGCATAACTGAAAACACCAGGGTGTGCATGGGTTTTACTCTGCCACAGTCAGAGAGATGCCAAGAGAGATAGAGAGCCTGCAGACCAGGCATTCAAAGGAGGTGTAGGCCTACATAGAAATGACAGAAGCAGGGACCCACTCTGGAAAGATCAGAGACACTCTACCTCCAGGTCAGTTGGTTCTGGGTTCGGAGAGGATCTTGTAGCCATCAAGGCAGAGAGTGTCAAAACTTGTGACAGAGCTGGCCGTGAATCATGTCTCAGTGAGAGCGAGGACATCCAGGTCAAGTTGTTCGACGAAGTGGCAGATATCAGAAGAGTGTTTGACAGCAGAGCAAGAGTAGCGATGTGGAGGAGGTTGCCACATTCAAATGACTTCCAGGGTACTTTGACTTTCCTGACAAGCATGGTACAACATATTTTGTGGCCTATTGTTTTGATCAGGTTAGACATTGACTGTGTTAACTGTAGGAGATCACCAACAACAATTATATGTTTTCCTCCAAACATTTCTTTATATGCAGTCTAAAGGATGTCTTGCATTCTTAGGTGAATTTAGGCTTGCTTTAAGTTAGAATCATGCTTACCTCATCTTTTATGAAAAAAGTCATTTGTCTTAGGTTTCTGCCTACTTCAAATGACACTGCTGCAGTCAATTTTTTATACATTAGTTTGCTCTGATGATCAACTGGGAGCAAAAGTAGGCGGTGTAAAATTGCAACTACTATGCATTAATCAGCAAGATCTGTGAGGGCTATAACAAACACTTGAACAAAATTATGAATTGTTTTAATTAGAAATGTTTTGTCAGAACCAGCTTTACCACTAATATATAAGAACAGAGTTTTGTAAATATTACAATTGCATGTTTTGGTTTCATGGTGTAATCCATGTTCTGTTTCTTCTGTGACTTCCAGGTAAATGTTGAGTTGTTATTCATTTAACTGCAATAGGAGAACTGTTAAATCTTTTTCAGCTTGGGGAAGTCCAGCACCAGTAAAATGTTGTTCCCATTCCCATAGAGTCCAATACGATTCTATGGAAGTGGGGGCCATGGAAACACCGGCAGTGTAAGGATGGTGCCGGGGCTTCTGTGAAACTCTGCGCACGGGTGCCGGTCTGCCCGGCAGCTCAGACCTGCCGGGTGAGAAGGTACCCACCCGGCAGGTCACCCCCGCGGCCGACTTGTAATGTGCCGGTCCAGAAACAATGGTATTGGTAAGCTTACCAGCACTGTTTTGTCCGGACGGGCATGCTTGTAATGAGTCCCAATGTGTAATTTGTTAGGTTGGTTTAACTTGTTTCAGAAGCAGCTTGAAATGTATCATGTGCACTTAATAATTCTAATTACTTTATCCAAGGTTTGAATATCTGTAGTGGACACATGCAATAAAATTCTTTGTAGTTGGAGTAATCAAGGATAGATCAACATGGATGCTTTGACTGGGGTTTTAAAGTCTTACTAGACTTTCTTAATCATTTAAGACTGAAATTCCGCAAGCTACTTCATTTGGTGTGACTTTTATTGCATGTGTAGTATTGTGCTATGTCATATAAAGAGATGAATTCTAAAGAAGGACATCTGTTTGGACCGTATGTGTCCATCAGATTAGTTTTTTAGATGTCTGGGATGATGGTATTTTATTCGGCTACATATTCAATTTTGTAGTACGATTGAAATACTTTATTTCGAGATGAAGCTGGACAGAGGGGTTTAGCAAAATAATGTTTTAAAATTGTCCATTGAAATATGTGCCTGTAAAATGATCTGAAGCTTTATTCAATTTCCATTCTTTATGTGAGAGCATTTTGATACTGAAGCTGTTCAGTTTTTGTGACAGCCTTTTTTCCAATAAGATGTCCTCCCACAGATCTTTTAGCTCAGTTTTTTCAGGTTTGTTGAGACAAGCTTTGGCATATCTTGCAACTGCAGTTGAATTGTCTGCAATGCATTGCATGTCTATATTAGCACTCCACTTGGATGCAATCTTGGAATTGCAATCATTTATTTATTTGTGATCTTCATCTTTTTGATATTATAGGCATGTTTTAGCTGACTAACAGAAGTCCTAAAACCATTTGTTGTAGTAGTGCCTTTCTTTCTATATCAAGATCAACAATATTTGCTACACATGTGTCAATGGAAAAGAACAATCTGAGTTTGTGGCTCATTAGATATTTCTTCTGTAGGGATGTTGCAGGTGATATATTTTTCAAAGAATTGTAAGACAGTCTCATCACTATCATGTACAGATTTGGGAATGTTTTCTATCTACAAAAGCATGTAAATATGTCGAGCTCCTTTACCCTGGTGTTCGTTTCTCGCAAAAAAGTATTCTAGTTGTTCAAGAGCAGGACAATTTTGGTTGCAGATGAAATGTAAACTGGCAATAACACAGTGGTGGAAGCAACGTTAAACATTTACTGGATATATACCGAACAGAGATCTATTGTGCTTTTTAAGTCTATTAAGCCCTCATTACAAGTGAGCTGGTCTGGAAATAAGAAGTTGCTACCAAAGTTACCGGCACCTTCTCCAGACCGGCTTACTCTGAGTCTGCCAGTAGTGGCTGTGAACTACTGGCAGGCCTGACCTGCCTGTAGTTCAAGCCCCTACTGGCAGATAAATCACTGAAGCACCAGCACCATTAAGTATGGTGCCAGTGCTTCAGTGTTTCCATACCCACAAATTGCTATGGGACTCCACAGGAATGGGAAATGACCGTTCCGCCACCGCCGCCTCTAATATCTCGGTCTTACCGTAATATCGGGCTGTGGAAGTGGTAAATTAGGATGCTGGTAGTACTGGTGGCCTACCGGCAACCTCATAGTGAGGCACTATTCCTTCTTTATTTTGATTTGCAGTCTATAGGATCATGCTATTAATATTATGCACAACTGACGGAAACAAACCGTGTGGTGGCTCGAGGTACCTTAGCATACAACAAATTTCAGCATAGTGTTGGAACCAGTATTTTTTTTTTTTCAACGCATGTTTGTCAAGATATTTGTAATACTTGACTTAAACATTTCATCTTTGTTTTTTATCACTTCTAAGTAGTTCACTAGCTGACATATTGATAACGTTGGTTCTAGTTTTTACTGGAAGACCGACTTTGAAAATAGTGTTGCTGGATAACTTTCAAATAGAAGATGGAAAATGTATTTAATGTTTTGATAGGAATAAAGTGGGGGGTAGAGTCAAAGGCTTCCCTGGCCAAAGGCGTGACAGGGGGTCAACAAGGCCTTGCAAGAGAGCTAGAGAACTGTTAGCTCAGAAAAAGTAAAAACCAAAACAACTTGAGGTACAAAATACAGTACCGTTGTTAATGTATTGTGATCTCAAACAATACATGAAATAGACTGTCACTACGATGTACTAACTCACTATTATGCAGACTACAAATGTATTTTGTTATGCATATGTGTTGTGCTACGGCACAGGAAAACTCTGAAAACATGTATTTCTGTTAAAATAAATCTTTACTGTATTTTGTGCCTCAAGGTGATTCCGTTTTCCTTTTTCTGAGCTAACAGTTCTCTAACTCTTTTGCAAGGCATTGTTGACCCCCTGTCACACCTTTGGCCAGGGAAGCCTTTAACTCTATCCCCCACTTTATTCCTGTACTTCTCAACCCTCCAGAGTCAGGCCCCCGAAAAAAGCGGGTTCCGCCCATATATTTTTCCTTTAATGTTTTGATGACATCTTGGATCTTCAAAGTACATTTTAAGGGAGCGGTACTCTGATGCACTGATTTTCCAAGGGCTGCCATCATGTCTTCCTCGACTTTCTTTAGGTAAGGGTAGTGAAAAATCAGCATGATTCTAAACTTCTGTCCCGTAAACTCTTTGGAAAACCTTTGGCTAAATGCATTTAATATATTTCTTAAGCATTTTCCACAGTGTCCCTTGAATGTAGTGTATGGATTTTGTAGTGGTCAATTATGTTATCAGTAGTGTTAGGGTCAACATGTTCAAATTGACCAGTTTGTGGTATGTCGTCATATATTTTGGTTGTTTCTTTTATGTCATTGTCAATATTTATGTCTTTGTAGTATTCATTTTGCTCTTTGTGATACACTACAGAATAATTTACATTGCTTAAGTCAACTTGTTGTTGCCAAATGTTTCTGTTGTTTGTTTTTACACCATTCACCAGTACAATTAAAGACCGGTTTACTAATTGTCCCATTCCTAGAGTTTCAACATGTATTTAAATGTACTACCTTTCCATGAATGCCTTTAATTAATTCTGATGGAGAGAATGTGTCTGGCTTGGGTTATAATCGTGTTATAGCTTTGCAGTGGTTATACTGTTTGAATTATAATACTCTAATATATGTTGACTTGTTTGAGAGCATTTGGAAGTGGGGATTTTTCTAAAGTATTATTGACAGCTCAAGATTTTCTTTTGTTGTCATCAAGCTTATTATTGTAATATGTGCATAATAATAGGGGATCTGTTATATCATGTATAAGGCCAATTGAAGCTCATGTGATTGCTCATTGTTTTCAATGTTGTGGCTCATGAGTACTGTTTTTGTTATTTGCTTGTAAAATGTTCCTCACATGGCAGCAGACATACTTTGTCTGCGATTTTAACAGAGGTAGTCTAAAACTTTGCTATTTCTTTTTTTATATATGTTGCCGAGGAAGTTACTTGTTAGAAACTGTTGGTTGCTGATTTGTGAGTTTGTTTTTTGGGTTGCATGTAATAATGTCCCTGCAAAAATGTTGCCTGACAAAAAATCTGCTGTTTTTTCCAAAGACATTATTACATCAAACAAGCGGTGGACAGAGCCGCAAAACATGATTTTACAGAACAGCCTGAAGCCCGTCCCCATGCATAATGTAACAATATATAATGTTGCCTATAGCTTTTCCTGGAGACATTATGTATGGGCACATCATTACCTGATACCGTTTTGTGTTCTTGTTCTACTTCAGCCCCAAAATAGTTATTTTGGATGTTAATTATTTATTGCAGGACTTTTTGTGCTGTAACAGTGAGTAGAGTTTTGTTTAGTATTTGAAATTCTAGAGCTGGACTTTTTCCACTGTACTGTTCATGCAAAAGCAGGTGCATTGTGCAGTGGTGTGTTGCTACCATTTTTATATGATGAAAGATGCTTTTACAGAATGCTCCTGAAATGCAGCTCAAAGAATGTCCACGTAATTCAGTGTGGACATAGGATGAAGGAGTCCTCATTTTAAGAGTTTCAATTCTACTTTTGTCTTTTCCTTTTATGTATTGTTTTAGAAATTGTTGAAGACATTTGAATGACTATAGGCACGCATAGGAGGCTGAGCTGCATAACACTTTGTAGACTGGACGTTGTGTTTTGTCCTATGGAGGATTTGGATCAATCTTTGTTTGGGAAGGTTTTCGTATTAAATATTCCTTCTGCATAATATTTACTTGGCTTCTGACATGGAAATCTATAGAAAATGTATTTTTCATCGTTGGAAGTAGCCTTCTTGGATGTAGGTACCATTGTCTGTATTTAGTTTCTACTTGCCTGCCTTTATAGAGATGCAAGGTTGAACTCAGTAGAATATTATATCTAGAACCTTGGGAACTGCACTGGTAAAGTTGAATGAATTCCTGGAAATTCCAGGGGAAGTGGTTTGCATGAAATGATCCAAACATGGTTAGCTGGAGCTCATCGTAATAATCACAGGCCCAAAGGATAGTTCAGGGGAAACACACTTGGCTTGAGTTCAGGACAATGCTGTGCAACATGGGTTTGATCCTCAATCTGGTGTTTGGACGCTGAAAACATTTGGCATTAGGCAGGATATAAATCATCAATAAAATAAAATATTTATTTTTTGAGCTACAGTAATACCTAACTTGATTTGATTTGTAACATTGTAACAAATCGTACTCACAATTACTTTGTTGGTCATTAGCTTGTTCATTCTTCTTCCATGTTCTTCATATTCCACCTGTCATTCCTGTTGTACCGCTCCCTCCCCATGTGTGCCAATTAACCACTTCTCCATTCATGGTCACAGAGATGGAAGAGGGATTCCACCCTACCTCTACTTTACAGATCACAGTATAACACATAACTACACAGCACTTGATTCCAAACACTACCAAAACCCAAACTCAGAAAAAGTTATTCCCATAAAGGTAAAGGACAGAAGGGTGCAAGGATATAAGTGGAATACAAAAATCAATAATCAAATGTACAACTTGAATTGATCATCAGTTGATACTGCCAGTCATTCATACCAGACTACATTTCATGAACCCAAGACATGGCAACACACTTAATTGATTCATCGTTTTAAACATGCTCAGGACTAATGTTGTCTAGAGATAAATGATGTGCTGTTTTTATGTTTAGCAGGACAAGTTGTGGTTAGTTTGGGCCTTGGACACATGTCATTCTACAATTGATTAACACGTGCTGGAATACAACTTGAGAATAAGAAAGGTATTTATCACTTTCTGTATTGATCAGTAGACTGGTTGGGGTTAGAGATACTTTTAATTATTACAACATCTGCACAGGTTGATTAGGATATGGGCATAGCTTTGCAAGCATACCATACTGTTACTATGACAGCCATGTATTTTGGATCTGTCTTGTCCTGGGCCTACTCCCCGATGGCCACTGTTTCTAACAGAATGTTGTGGTCAGGGCTGAGTGAGGATGCCACTTCTTCTAGGGGTCCAGGCAAGTGGAACCTCAAGAGAGAGATTCCTCCTTTGGGGACAAGGATTCTGGACCCATGAAAAGCTCCCCAATCCCCTCCATATGATGGTTTATATGGATTTGTCAGAACCACCAGGACATTATAAGTGCCATGACTTAAACAATAATAAGATTAACCAATATAATTGTCAAGATGAAATTGAAGCTATTCCTTTAAAGAGAAATTGCAAGGGACTGTGTTGAGGAGGTTGAAAAGAGAGAGCTGACCAGTGAGAGAGAGAGCAAAGAGTTGAGATAGATGAGGGGTAAATCCTGTGCCTAATTCCAAACTACTCTGAGACAGCGAGGTGAGAGGTGCTGACAACAATGTTGGGAGGCCGGTGTGCGGGAAGAGAAGCCCAAGGGCCCATTATTAGAGAGCTTGGTAGTGACGTGACCACGCGAGAACTGTGGTTATCAGCTGGCATGGGCAATGATGCCGACACCACCATTGGAAGAAAACAACTAATGAACAGAACTGATGGATTACCGGAGATCACCAAGCATGAAGCAGATGCTGCATAGAGTGAACCGCAGATCAGCCAAGAAATAAAGGAAGAAAGAAAACCCCTACAGTTACTGGAGATGTTACTCCAGTGTGCAGAAGGTAATAAGGGGAACAGGACACCCCGAACACCGTGAGGGAGTTATTATAAGTGGAGAGAAACTCATCCCAGTAGCCATGAGAGAAGAGTGGGAAGTTGATAAGTCAAATCTGTGTCAAAGGGATACAGAGGAATATAAAATTCATGGAAAATAAGAGAAATACTACTGGAACTTCAATATAGTGGGAAAAGGGAAAGATTACCCAATAGACAAGACATAACTAGAAGCAATTACCCGATAGAGAGCCGTTTGGGAACCCAGACCCAGTAGGGTCACAAAGATAAGTTGCACATATAGAAGAACACCTTGGAAAGAGGTGCAGGGTGAGTATTTAAGATTCAATCACCAATGAAGAGAGAAGGATACTATACAAGAGATATGAGAGCCCTATAAGAATGAGGGAAGGAATCTTACTAGACCAAAAAACAAGCTAATAGAAGGGTAGGAGAAAAGAAGAAACCCCAGAGGGAGTTACCGAAACTAATTCAATGAATAACACTTTGGGAGGACGCGAACGTTGAGTATTTGAGAATCAATCACCAATCAAGGGAGAAGGATAATATAGAAGAGAACTTTGAGTCCCATAAGACTGAGGGAAGGAATCTTAATATGACAAAAATACCAAATAAGAATGGGGAAGGAGTAATAGACAATCCCCTAAGGGGGATACAGAGTATAATTCAACAAGTCACAAGAGACTATTTACATATGGTCTACTAAATAGATCCTTCAAATACAGAAATCATCTGTTCAAAGACACAGCATTCAGGAGAACAAAGTCATTATCCTGACCTTAGTTGGTCATTATTTTGGTAGAGTCAGCTAGGTTATATTTGGACATCAGACTGATTTATTTGGACTATTATTCATGACTGACAAGCATCTTAGTGAAGTAGGCAGGGAGCACCCCACAGTGATAGGGAAAGATAGGCTGTATTCGATTCCTTAATTAAAAACACGGTAAAATGTGGTTACAATGTCCATGTCCTTCTTCTGGTCCAACACACTCCCCTTCCCACAAAAAAGATTGATGTGTGTGACAAAAGGGCATGGTGGCATGATAACCTGGAAGGACAAAGATAAGCCCGCCTGGTTTGGCAGGATGACAGTTGAGGTCACGCAGATGTACAGCTATTAATTTGGTGTCAAATAATCGTCAACCTGGACCACAGCCGTATCCTCGAAAAGATTAGGCACAATAGCTTGTCTGGTCTGGATCCTGTTTGTATATCATTTTAAATAGGTGTCATCTCTTTCCCAGGACATTAAATCCCCTGAGATAATGGGCGGGGGGCCTGCCGCAAAGACATGCCTCACAGCATAAAATAGGTAGTCGCACCAGGGTGCTGATGACTAGAGACTCGTTCAAGTTGAGCAGACAGGGCACAGGTTAAAGCATCAGAGTTATAATAGCCTGGGAGATAAGAGAGGTTTAGGCCGTTGAAGAATTCCACCATTTTGTTTCTTACTGGAGCTTCTTCACCTTCCTGCCCCCTTCCTACTTCCTGCAGACAGAACCCCCTGGTATGACATCAGAGAGCAAAGGTTCCTTGTTACAGCAGCCTTTATTGGACCCCTGACAACAGGCTTTCTTTTAACCAATGTGCTGTAGTAATTTACCTTTGTAAGGGAAGGAACCCCTCTCCTGATTCCTCTTTGGACTCTCAAAAGAAGAAGTAGTCATCACTGGACGTCTGTTGGGAACACAGCCTATTCCAAAGTCCTCTGCCTTAGAGGTGAAGTCAGAAGGCATCAAAGACTTAGGCAAGCTCTGCTCTCTAAACATCCACAGGTAACAGTAGGGTGACACTGCAGTGGGCCAAGGCCTCTTTGCTGCATGTGCACTGGAAGCAGGATCCTGCTCACCATAGATAAAGGACCACCTCTAGGTGGCAGCAACTTCCTGTTCTGGAAGTGCATGACTAAGTTCAATGGATTGGGCCTCCCAGCAACACAGAGGTCTACAGGAAACTGGAACCTTGGTTCATCATGTGAGACGCCTTTGAGCTGGTTTGAACATGCTCCAAACATTTTGATCTATGATAGGTCCTGCTGCTCTTTTCTGGCACTCTATACATCTTCGAACTACTTACATGCCTTTCAGGCCCCCCCATATGCCTGACGAATTGAAGCATAATGCCTCTTCTCAACTTGATCCCTTTTGTGGATCTGTTGGAACAACTGATCTGAACGCTGATGCAACTTGCTTTGAGCCATCTACTCACACATCTTAAACATCAACGCGACCCAATGGAAGCCACACATCAAACTGACTCAATACCGACTTACCAGTAGGACTGCATGACTGGAACTTCTCAACACTGGCTTGATCGCTGCAAAAGCATCTAGAAATTTAGCTTGACTCTGCTGTTGAACCAAGAAATGAACTTAGGTATTTTGACGAGGCCCTGTCCCTCTTGTCGAATTCAAGAGATCATGGTTAGTTCTTTGCCCCCTTCTTTTCCTTTTTTGAAAATATATGCTTGAACAGTGACTTTGCTGCTGAAGTCCTTTGCCTGAACACCCCTGCTTATCAAACCAGAGACCCCTTTCTCATTTGAAGGGTGCTTTCTCTAATTTCTTCTTACAGGAGTGGGTGTTTAGTGTGTTTAAAACGTTGGGTGGATCGATTGCTTCCATTACATTTCCCGTATTCTAGAATCTTTATTGGACATTCGTTTATTTGCGATCTATTGCCCAATGCTGTTCGGGCTACTACTGTTATCTGCTCACTACACTCCTAAAGATATAGCATGCCCTCAGCCCACGTTACCAAAAGTGGCGAAGGCGGTATGCCCGTCAAGCTGTTTCTGTTGCAATGTTATGCATGGCAGGACATGCAAGTGCTGTTCTACTGGTAGAGTGGGAGAGAGTAGACAGATTAGCCACTACTCAACCTTGCACTCCAGGGGAGCATTAGTCATTTTGTGACACTCACCATTTCTACTGCCTGTGTGGCCTTGCGGGGGCTTTAGGGGTTAACTTGTCAGATAGGTTATCTGGTACGCAAATGGACACTGTGTTAAGCAGTAGTTTTTTTATTTGTTAACATTCTCTGTAACCCTGCTTGGATGAAAAGAAATTACTCTGACAAAGGACACTTGCCTATCTTTGAATAATGTCATAGTCAGAAGGAGACCGGGCATGCCTCTTATTTAGGTACTTCTCTCACATTCTGTATTACAGGTTTATTGACTACAAGAGACAGAGACACACAATGGGGCAATAACACATTTCATAAAAAAGGCTTGCACTGCATCCAGAATGACTGATTTCCTTCTCCCTTAGGTTCTGAACTGGGGCACTGTTGACACAGTGACATGGTGTTCCCAGAATAACTATGCTGGTGATTGTATATTCAGAAACACTAACTGTATTTTTAGATAACAAAAGCCTCCATACTGTAGTGGGATACATGCCAAATCCAGCAAACAGCTGGACAGCAAACAGCTGTACAACGCAATATATAAACTAATAATGTCTCCTTTATACATAGACGCCTCTCACCTTGCCCATAACTTTCTGCACACTTATTTCTTGTTCTCAGCTTATTGGAGCATCATGCGCCCGAGCGTTTTACATATTAGCTTAAGGGGGTAATTCATAGATTCATAGATTTCATAGATTTCAGTGCAGAGGCAGCGCACGCGAGCAGTGCAGAGAGGGAGCATGCGCCAGCCGCAGGCGCTAAACAGCATTCTGGCGCACCGCATATTCATGGATTTTCCAAGCCATTTTGAGCGCTGGTGTAGCAAACATCCCGCTGCGCCAGTTACGCTCCCAAGAACGTCCTTTGCGCAAGGAAAAGCCATTGAAATCCCCAATGCGGCACAAAGGGCCGTGCTAACCCTGGACCAGCTTACAGGGCTGCTACACTGTAATCGTGTGAAAATACTATGCGTACCCCGCTCGTGCCAGGTCAATTGCATAGAAGAAGTACCCCCTGTGGTGTGGGCTGCCTGTGGGGCATGCCCAGGGTGGATGACCTGTCTGCGGGGCATGGAGAGGGTGAGTGGGCTGCCTGTGAGGCATGCCCAGGGTGGATGGGGTGCCTGCGTGTATTCCAGGGTTATGTGGGGAGTTTCACACATGATAGTCCTGGCGCGAGCGGGGTACATGTATTTCGGGGGTGCACGTGAGGTTTCACACGAGATAGTCCTAGCGAGAGCGGGGTACGTGTTTTTTGGGGGTGTGTGGGAAGTTTCGCATGCGCTAGGCCTTGGGCGAGCGGGGTACGTGTATTCTGGGGGTGCGCGGGAAGTTTCACACGCGATAGTCCTGGCGAGAGCAGTGTACGTGTATTTCGGAGGTGCGCGGGAAGTTTCACACGTGATAGTCCTGGTGAGAGCGGGGTACATGTGTTTCGGGGGTGCTCGGGAAGTTTCACACACGATAGGCCTGGCAAGAGCGGGGTACGTGTATTTTGGGGGTGCGCGGGAAGTTTCACATGTGATAGTCCTGGCGAGAGCGGGGTATGTGTATTTCAGGGGTGCACGGGAAGTTTCACATGTGATAGTCCTGGCAAGAGCGGGTTACATGTATTTCCGGTGTGCGTGGGAAGTTTCACACCGCGATAGGCCTGGTGAGAGGGGGTAGGTGTATTTCAGGGGTGCACAGGGAGTTTTACACGCAATTTGGCATTGTGGCCCCTCCCAGGTGTTCCCTTTCCCCCCTCCCCATGCCCTGCAGGCAGCCCACACCGCAGGGGACTACCCTATACCCCTGACCTTGGCCTGCAGGCAGCCCACATGGCACCATGCACTTGGGAGCGCACTTGTGAGCCCCGACTCATGTCCCACCCCAATCCACCAACCATTGACGTGCACCTTCCAGCAGGCCCCGACTCATGGCCAGCATTAATGGGCACCTGCCAGCAGGCCCCGACTCATGTCCCCCACCCACCCACCATTGACGGGCACCTGCCAGCAGGCCCCCGGCTCATGTCCCCCATTGATGGGCACCTGCCAGCTGGCCCCGACTCATGTCCACCACCCACCCACCGTTGACGGGCACCTGCCAGCAGTCCCCGACTCATGTCCCCCAACCAACCACCCACCCACCATTGACGGGCACCAGCCAGCAGGCCCCGACTCATGTTGAATCCATTGACGGGCACTTGTCGCAGGCCCCAATACGTGGCCCACCAAACAGCATGTTCTAACAAAAGAGACCCCTGGGCCTAATGCCCACACAAATCCCCCGGCCCCCCAGTACAAGCACGCAACCATCCACTGCACCCACTCCCAAAGTAACCATGCCATGAGAGCCTCAAAAGAACCACCATGGCCATGCATAAAAGTACAACAGAGCCACACAGTGGCAAAACATGACTGAGGCAATGCTCATTGAGACATGCACAAAACCAATGAGAGTACACAACACCAATAATGAAGAAACATGATTTGTATTAAAATATGCAAAGAAAAACCATCATGAAACATCAAACTTGTAAATGAAGAAATGATGAAATCCAAAATAAAAAGAAATCCAATGTAAACCAAAAACCCACAAGAGGAAAAAACTGAATTTGTCTATTTCAAACATGAAAAAATAAAAAAAAACATTGATCCATGGGTTGACAAAATAACTAAAGTATGTAAAAGTGTGGAACTATATACTGTGAAAGTCCAAAGGGTCCATGATGCCCTACCAAACATCCTAAAAAAATAACTATGTACATGAAGTGGAGCAAAGTCCATGAACTCCAAAATAAAGAAAACAAATGAAACCTAACCCTAAAGAACTATGTACAAAGGCGGCGGGCAAGTCCAACGGCTCACTTGTTGATGTCCCAGGCCAGGGAATCATCGAACTCCTCTTCAATGTCCTGGAGGCGGGCCTCTTCCCAGGCCCTGAGGTCTCGCAGGGATGCAGCCATGGCCGCCTCCAACTCCCTGTGAGTTGCCACGAGGCACTCAGCCCTGCGCATTGAGTTCTCCACCCTGACCATAGTGAGCCGCGCCTCTTCCGGTCGCTGCCGCGCCGCATCTATTTACCGGCCCAACCGCTGCCACACAGAAGACACACCCAATCAAGGGTCCTCCTGCCCACCGGCCAATGCCTGCCCCTGTGATGTTGATGGCCCGAGCCATCATTGCTCCCACCTTGAGCCTGCTGCTGCCGTGCATGTGCCCTGCCTGTCGATGCCTGCACGTCATCCTCCTGCTGGGGTCGAGTTGTTGGGGTGGCGACCCCTGCTGGACCTCCGACTCCCGACTGTGGCAGGGATGTGTCCTCCACCAGCCTGGCCATTGGGTCAGGGACAGCTCCACAGGGTGCCCAGGTGATACGTGGGCAGGAAGATGGCACGGAGGATGACTGGCGCATAGGGGGTTCAGTTGAGGAGGGGGTCGATAGAAGTTTCACTTACACGGAGGAACCCAGCACTGCTGACCCGTCCTAGTAGGTCGACACGGTCAATGAGGCATTCAAAATGATGTGCATTTTCCACACGAGAACCCTGCTCATCATCCTGAATGCCATGTTGACGCAACGCCACCCCAGCCAGGACAGGCTCAACCCGGTCCAGGATAGCCACGTCCGCAGGGAGAGGAAGGCCAGTTGTTGTTCACTCATCCCCTCCCTGAAAACGGGTCAGGACGAAGGCATCCCTGCTGGTGCGGGATGATGCAGTCACAGGATCGGGGACAGGATTACACACAGGCACCTCTGCGGTGGCCTGTGCAGCCTCCTGGCCCTGCCCCTGGACTGCACCACTAGCACCAGTTGAATGCCACCTCCAGGCCCCATGCATGGGCCTTCCACGGCCTCCTCCTCAACCATACCCCCCACCAACCTGGATGACTCTGTGCTATCTTCCTCCATAGGCCCCTGTGGGGTCTCAGCTGGCCCTACTGCTGCCGAGGAGTCCAGACTACTCACTCCCAGAAGAGATGACCACCCGGGAGGGGAGCTAGGCCTTGCATCTCCGGCTTGGGGTGGGATCCCTGCCGCTGCGCTCCACAGCACCGTCTCTGCCCTCTTCATCAGTTGACACTACAGACAGGGAAAGACAGAACAGAGGCATCAGGGCACCGTACAATGGTCTGATACACACATGACAGTTGTAGATTGTGGGATGTTTTTACCCATGCATCCAAGCCCTACAATAAAACTGTGCAGTACTGGCATGGAAAACATCATGATGGCCAGAACTCCCCAGAGAGTGCACAGGGAAAACATGAAGAATAGGCTGCCACCCATTTTTGCCTATGTTGTGAGCACAGGAGGGCATTGCCTAAAACCACCATTGGGCTACACACACAGTAGCCTGAAACCATTGGGAATGGCAATGCTGATTGCAAAAAAAAAGCAACTCAGAACTGTGGGGAATTCATTTTCTTAATCCCAAAAATGGTTGCATTACCAGTACTCACCACTATCAGAAAGCCGGCGTTTTAAAACCACCAGACTTTTGTGTAAAACTGAACAAATGAAACAAAACCAGACCAAGGAAAGACTTGCTAAGAGGTGGATACAATGTAAAACTATATTCTGAAATGACTTGAAGGAAGTAATTATTTAATGTATAGGTAAAAATTGTCAGTTTGATTTGAATGTAGAAAACTGGGAACAAAAAGTGACATTTAGCTGAAACCTGGCTTAATGAAACTGGATTCTGCCTGACAACTACCCCCGACAGGAGTTGAAACTGGATCAACAGCTGTGTTCCCTGCCAGGCCTGGCTGCATCCTGAGGTCACATGGCCCTGTTAATTGAAAGGGGAGTGGCAGCTGGGGACTACAGGGAGTTGAACAAAGGCCTGTCCTGGACTCAGGCAAATGTTATATTGGGGGGCCGTAAAGCGGCTTCCTCTTAGGGGAAACTGGGAGGGGCAGTGCCTCTGCTAGCAGCTGAGCTTGGGGGAAGTGGATAAACCAGTTATTCCACCCTGTGATGTGGGAAGCAACACCCCTTTTTGACCAGGGCATAATTTTAAAAAGATAGATAACTCATAGTGCGGACTTGTCAGAATTATATAAGTAATATCATTATATTTGTGATTTTTCTGTGAACATTTTAAGAGGCGTTAGGACCCTGTGGTGTATTCTGGGGGGTTGCTAGCGGAAAATAGGGTCTCACTCCAAATGTATGCATGTTAAAAATCTGACACTTTATCATCTGTAACCCATATCCCTGGTGCACATTTCTGTAAAATCTGGAAAGGTTTAGAGGTTGTTATCTGGATGAAAAGGGGAGAATTCTGTCATCAGTGGACACGACATCGTACAAAGACAGGGATCGGATGGTTTGGTGCTACAGAAAATATGTTAACTGGACCTATAATATTAGAAAAATGGTGCATAGATAAATATGTATTTGGGTCAGAAATAGATTTGTGTGCAATCTGACAAGGGGAGGTTCCTCTGACCATATAACCTACAGCATCACTCTGACTCACATTTCCTTCCCCCAATCAAGGGAGAGAGGAGGAATTGTCCAATGATAAGTGAGAGGGGCAGGTTTAGTTATGACCAACGCACACACCCACTTTCCAAAACACATAAAAAGAGACTGCTGGGACAGGTAGAGACATTCAATTCCATTTGCTGCGGAGCATGCTGACCGACGACTTCACATCCAGAGATCCAGACTTCAAATCCATCAATCTCCAAAGACCAGAACTTTACTTCAGAATTTAAAGCAAGGGCCTAAACCCACAAACTGAGAACTCTTCTCAGCAGGCCTCAGCAACCTTAAAATCTTTTGCGAACTATTCCTCAGCCGGGCGAGCTGTTTGAATTCTTTTGCCAAGAACAATTGCCAGAGACCAGATCAGAGATCCAGAGTGACCCAGACCGCTGTGAGCAGAACCAGAGAGCTGACCCAGATCACTGTGAAGTGCCGAGACCAGAACCGGAGTCCAGTCCAAAACCTGACCAGATCCGTGGCGAGGCCTACTTCAAATTTATATTGTGAGTACCTAGCAGAACTGTGCAGAACCAATCTCTTAGTTAAAATAATCTAATCCAAACTATTTTAACCTAAGTAGAACTGCCTCCTAGAAATCGTATCATCTGTCATTTTTAAAGCTGCACAACTGTCACCTGTCAGTTCTGCAGCTGCAAGCTGTCACCTGTCATTTTGAGTTTACTTTAAATCCGAAAAACTACCTTTATTTAATCGTCAGTATCTCTGGAACCGTGTGGGCTAGGAACGAAATCTGAAGGCTTAAAATCTAGGCTTTCTAACGAACCTAGAACCGACTTCCTAATCCTTATACTTTTTCCGCAATCACGAATTACGCACTCACGAAATTTACCGCGATTTGCGATTTTGGCTCAATTTCTCCACTTGTCAAAATAGCAGCTCCATTCTTTCCTTTGTTAAAAATTTGTTTGCCTCTTAATAACCATCCCTGAATCATTGCTAAAGTGAGCCTGAGCTCAACCCAAGTATCTCTCACTCACCCTGAACCTCCTAAAGGGAATTAAAAGCATTTTCAGCATATTTCTCACTTCATTGCCACCACATTCAAAGCACTTGGGCCTGTGTTTTAAAACTCATACCGGTTTTCTCTAAGCTTGCTGGGGTGGGAATTGAATTTTGTATTGTATTTGATTGCATTCCTGAGGACTGTGTGTGTTACTTCCATCTCCTTCCATTTCTTACATTGCATAGGGGAGGGGGGTGAATTGCCAGAGAAAAAGTGATTATCTTTTCTTTTGCTAAAATCATATCAAGTATTTCTGTACTGCATTTTATTCCTCATTGCTTTTCCCTTGAAATCATAAAAGTATTTTTGCTACTTTATCCATCCTATACTAACTCCTCATTGATTGTAAAGAAGTGTGCTAGTGCCAGATTACCCATTGTTGATCAACATCATATGTCTAAGTGTAATATCAGATATTAATTTATTATAAAGTGTGATATATATATATTGTTTAAATTCTCAAATAAACCTTTTAATTTGCAAAACAAACCTCCTTCTTGGCTCAGTGGGGTCAGGGGGATTCTAAGAGGGGGGTGTTATAAAAGGGTGGTCATCCAGAGTACTGAACTAGACATAAAAATACATTAATAAGGGTTTTCCTCAGCATCCCAGACTAGGCATTGACTTGGCTGTAGCGTTGATTGAATATTGCTTACAGAATTGGGGGCTCGTCCGGGATTCCAGATTAGATCTATCACTTGTGCAGATTAATACAGTGTGCTAACTGACAAGATACATACATCAGGTCGGATCACCACGCTGTGTTACGCTGCAAAGCACTCCTCAAAGGAACGCTCTATGGAAACGGTCTGTTTTGCAAAAATAAAATACAAACTTCTGTAAGTCAGGAAGGAAAACAAATTCCAGAATGACGACACTGGTAGACATCAAAATAGCCAGAGAGCACTTCTTACATAAGCTATTTGTGAGAGGTGAGTGGACTCATCAAGACCAAACCGTCTGGTTGCAGGCAATCGCGCAACAGGTCACTGAAACAGGGTCAGATAAATGGGGAGATCAGGGTCCCCTACATGTGGCCCTGAGTGAACTATATATGGCCCCTAAAGCCAAAGATGAACATAATAAGATTGCCAGGATAGCGGCATATTTGTATCTATATATGGGAGCCATAAAGGACAAATGTGCTGAAGGCCAAGATCTGGCAAATAGGCAACAGATGGCGTTAGAGAAGGCCAAATCTGATCTGGACTCTTCTGAGCAGAGGCTGCTCAGGAGCCAGGAGTCAGAAAAGGACAGCAGACAGTACATCACTAAAATAAAGGAGGATATGGATGTGCTGCAACAGGAAAAGGCGGACCAGGATACCAGATTTCTGGCCTTGCAGAAGGAGTACCAAGAAGGTTTGGACTCCCTACTGCAGAGCCAGAAAAAGCTGGAGCAACAATTAGATTTCAATAGGGCATGTGCCGAGCAGGTAGTCACCCTGCAAAGCCACCTAGATCGGGAGAAGGCAGAGAGCAATAAACTGATTTTGAAAGACCTGGATACCCAGGCAGAGTTTGACCAGGAGCGCCAGAAAGCTGGTGCCTTCCAAAGGCAAAGGGACGACCTGGCGGCACAGATGCAGGCTCTTAGTCAGGAAAGGGATACCTTAGGCCAGGAAGTCTGCCACTTAAAAAGGAAAATGGAAGAAAATCACCTGGCCCCCCAGGGACTGGGTGACCTCCAAAAAGAACACCAGAACTTGTTAGAGCACACCAGGGGGGTGGAGGATGCTCTGGCAAGAAAGGAGCAGGCCAATAGGGACACAGCTCAGGAGGTAACCCTCCTGCAGCAGAGACTGTCCCTGTACTCCAGGACCAATCAGGAGGCACAGAAAGAAAATGAGGCTCTCTGTCAGCACAATGATAGGCTCCAGCAACAGGTAGCCATGCAGGAGAGACTGATAGAGTCTAGTAAGGCCTTAACTGAGGAACTGAAAGCGCAGGCTCTTGCATTGCAACAGGAAGCAGGGGCGGCTAGAGATGAGGTTCGCTGGGAAAGAGAAACTCCTGAGCATAACCTCAGGAGCCCTAGTACCAGAGGCCTTCATCTCTCCCAGTCCCTGGACTCTGCTACCCCCATATCCCCTCGCGCACATGAGCCCAGGGCCACGGGGATGGCAGATTACTATCCAGCTAGAAGTATGGGGCTCATAGGCCATTAAGGGCATCCTGAAAACCTCAGCCCAGTTAGGTCAGTGGGGGGTACCCATCAAATCCTGGCAGCAAGGAGGGGTCTGAAGACTCCTCTGAGCATTACAGGACACAGGAGACCAGGTCCCCACATTCTGCCAGCCATTCCCAGGCTCGCAGAATCCGGGAAAACCTGGAAGATCAGACGGGCACCTCTGAGAGCAGTGCTTCTGAGTCAGAGGATGAATGGACCAGGGTTACCCGAACCAAAAAGGCCAATAAGGCAAATAGGGCCTTGCTTAAGGACCCATTGAAACAAATAAAGGCAATCAGGAGTGTCATCACTCCTTATCATAAGAACGCCAAGTATTCCGTTTGGGAACACCTGGAGCTCTATGAGCAAATGATGGAGACTTTCCATTTGAAGGACAGCAGTAGCTGCATCCAGTATGTCAAATGGACATTCTCCCCAGAATACTCCAGTTTCTTTGCGGGGCTGGAGGACCAAAATCATTTAAGATGGTCGACCTATAAGGCAGCCATCTTGAAACATTTTTCTGTTCACAGAAATCCTCAAGAGGCTCACAAGGCAGCCTACAATTTGCAATGTGGGGAGGATCAGGCCCCACAAGAGTTTGTGCAAGAATTAAAGCGTGCTTTTGCGCAGACCACCAGAAGGGTGCGCACGGATAGCAGAGAATTTATCAATATGTTTTTCCATGCCTTACCTAAATACATAATGACCCAGCTCGTGAGAGATTTTCATGAGAAAAGATCTTTAGACTGGGTCATTGAACAGGCTACCCGGATCTATGAGGTGCAGAAGCCCATCGAAAATAAAAATAATGCGCCGAAAAACCCCAAAACCAACAGCACCCCTGCTGCTGCCAAGGTGGCAGAGGTAAAGGTTGCCCCCGTTTTAGATTTGGAGTTTGGGGGGCCTAAAAACCTGCCTGCACCAAATAATTCACAGCCCAGAAGGCCCTCTGGCCAGTCACAGACAGGGAGTCGAGGAGGTAGTCCCACAAATGGGGTCCCCCGCTCCCCTGACTATGTAAGTCCCTGCTACAAGGGAAACCGACCAATCCTGGGTTATGTGTGGACTCCTCCAGCCCAGGGGGGGGATCCAGCCAAGCACCTAACCCAGGGAACTTCCCTCCCAACTTCCCACAGGAGGGCAGAAATTCTCCAAATCCTGGGCAGAACTTTTTTCCCAGGTATCCACCCAATTTCCAACCCCAAAACCATCCATCCTTCTTTCCCCAATTCCCTGAGCCCAGACAACCTAATCCGGGAGAGGGGAGGCCAAGGGAGGAGGGGTACCAAAATCTTCCCAACCAGGGGTACTACCAGAGAAGGGATAGCTACCCTTCCCGGGATCAGCTCAGGGGAGAAAATAGAGCCCCGTATCAGCCTGAGCGGGTTTCACAACTTGAGCGCCAGGTCCAAAATATGGCGCGAGATCTGGGTCACATACTGAGGGCTCAACAGAACCCTCAGATGAGCATGCCACCGCAGAATGCCCCAAACTCTGGACCTGGTGCTCCAGAACAATGACGGGGGCAGCACCCCGATAACCCACCGGTTCCCAGGGAGGAGGCACAAGGGGAAGGGGGGTGTAAAGCCTTGGAGGAAGCTCCCTTCCCAACTTGTAAAAAGCCCCTGGAAAACCAGGAACCGGAAACAAAATCTCCTACCCCTGAAAGTCTGCCACCCAAGGAGCAGAGAGGAGGTAGGAGAAACAAAGTACCCAAACAGACCCAGATTGTGGAGGAGGTACAGATCTTCCAATTTGAGGGAGAGGGATCCTCAGAGGATCCTGGGGAAAGGATCTTCTCCTTTAGAGATGGGGGAACTCCTCCCAAGGAAAAATGGGTCCCAAGGGACGCCAATTCAGACTGGGGAGATGTGGAGACTGAGCTACCGCCGCCCATCATCTCATCCCAGAACCGACAGTACCAAAATCCCCTGGTTCAAACCCATCCTGGTGACTGCCTCCAAAAAGGGGGGGCGGCCCAGAACCGGAACCAGGGGAACCCACAATCTCTCTGATCTCCAGTTGCCAACTTTTTCTTTCAGATTCCCAAGGCTCTCCACAGAATTCTGCCCAAATCTCTTCACTAGCAATGTCCAAAACCAGAAAGTTAGCCCACCAGTTGTCCAAAAATGTGCATTATCTCTGCCCCCTTGAGGAGAAGAAGGGAAGATACTATGCCCCGGTACAAGTACAGGGGCAGGGTACAATTTTGGCACTGGTGGACACTGGATCCCAAGCTACCCTTCTGTACAAAAGGGCCTTTGAGGAACTAAATGCAGGAAGGGGGGAGAATTACCGAATTCCTCTCACCTCTCTTCCTGGACAACTGCAGAACTTTGACGGGAAGGAAATTCCTGTTGAGGGGACTGCAGACTTTGACATTAAAATTGGGCGACACAAGGTGAAACACCCGGTCATAGTAGTGACTCCAGAGGGCACCCCTTGTTTACTAGGGAATGACCTCCTGAGAAGGTTGTCACCCCTAATAGATTGCGTAAACAAGGTCCTCTGGACCCAGACTAGCCGACCAATAAAATTAAAACAGAGTGTCAACCATGTTAGTTTAAACGGCACCTGCCACATGGTTGAACAAAAATCTGACCAAGTAGAATTTCACTTCCAGAACAACCAAATTCCAGATGTGACAGTAATAGCAGTAGGACAACAGACTGGTGATGGGGGGTCCTCTCTATTTCTGAAAATCAACCTTCCTTCCAGTTTAAGGTGATATTCCACACTGGAAGGAAACACCCTGAAATTCTTTACTAATCCACAATCAGAAACTCCCACTCCTATAGTCCAGAAAGATGTGAAATCAGCTCAGAGCCTGGCTAATATTCAGCAAATTGGAGAGCAGTTGTTCATCCCTGTTCAGTTAAATGATGGGAAGGACTCTGTTCTCGCTCGAGTGTGTGTGAACAACGGTAAGAGCTTCATCAGCGAAGCCATGTTCCGCCAACTCCCAAAAGATCCAGCCATTCCCACATTCAAACTGATAGACAAATGGGAAATGGACCTGGAAGCACCTAATTCCAAACATCTCCTACCAAGCAGGTGTATGCTCAAAATCTCCTTTGGCAACAAGAGCATAGTCCATAATTGTTGGGTCGTGCGAGACGTCACTGCCGCCTTTTACTTAGGCAGTGACATTCTCAATCGCTTTGCCATTAGTTTGGACCTAATAAACTTCAAAGCTTGGTCCCGATTAGCGTATAATCCCCTGGGCTTTGATGATCCAGAAAAAGCATTTAGGTCAGCTCAATTGCTACCTTATGCAGTTGAAATTCAGATCAAAGAGGAAGTCACCATCCCAGAAAGGACCCGACAATTCTCACTGGAAGTGAAAGTTAAAAGAGGACAAACATTGCAAAACCCTGATGCTTATATCCATCTAAATGCTTCTCTCCAACAGCAAGGGTTAGGGGTAAACCCAACACCATTAGTCAACATAGAACATGACACCATTCCAATAGAGGTGGATAACAGCGACTTAAAGAGTATTACTCTAGCCGCAGGCACCATTATTGGAATGGCGGTTGATGATCGACATTTTTCCATTGATCTAGGAAATGAACTGTTAGGACCAATCCCCAAGGACTGTTTTGACAGTGACAGTGAGGACAATACAACACCAGACAGGATTTTCACCCGGCATGGGGGGAACTTCCTGGTGTACACTTCTTGCCCTTATGGTAAGGAAGATGTGACTTGTGACTTCAGGAGGGATGAGGTGATTTTCCAGGTCCATGAGGGCTGCCTTTCCCACCTGAAGCCTCCAGTCCAAATCAGCACTCTGACCAGGGACTTCTCCACCCAGCTGGAGGAGGCCGCTGAGATAGCCAAACCAGAAGTCTTTCCAGGCTTCAGACAGATGGTGGAAGAGAGAGTCAACCTAGCTGATGCCTGTGTGACTCTGGAACAGAAGCAAAAGTTGAAACAAGTTTTCTTGAATTTCCAAGATCTCTTTGCGGTAGACTCGTATGACTGTGGTCGCACAGACATACACACCACAACAATTCCCACGGACCCTGGAATGACTCCAGTGTTTGTGAAGCAATATCGCTTGCCTCTCGCATCCATGGAGTCCCTTACTGAAATAATTAAGAACCTTGAGTCTCGGGGAATAATCCATCCAGTCCACAGCACTTTCAATAATCCGGTGCTGGGAATATTGAAGCCAAACGGCCAGTGGAGACTCTGCGCCGACCTTAGGGAGCTCAACAAACGGGTCCATACTTCCCGATGGCCTCTGCCCTACATTGACCAAGGGCTGCCCAGATTCAGGGGTCACAGGTATTCACAGCAATAGACCTGACCAATGGATACTGGACCGTGCCTGTCAGTAGGGAGGACCAATACAAACTGGCTTTTACCTTTGGGGACGAGCAGTACACATGGACCCGGACTCCCTTCGGATACCTCAACTCCGGCAATGAATTTAACATTTTCCTACATAAGGCCATGCCTGACCTGGGTGCGAGGGGTAACCTGGCTTATGTAGATGATGTCCTCATCAAAAGTTCATCTGTGGAGGAACACATAGCGGAGATCCGTTATGTTCTGACCCAGTTGAGGGCCGCCGGAGCAAAACTTTCCTTTCAGAAAGCACAGTCGTGTAGAACCCGTGTTAATTTCTTGGGGCATGAGATTACTCCTCAGGGTCTCTGTCCCCAAGAAAAGAAAGTGGAAGCACTCCAGAAACTGAAAGACCCCACAACTCTGCGGGAACTAAGGAGCCTCCTTGGACTGACTAATTACAGCAGAAAGTTTATTGAGGGCTACGCAGAGATCACTAGACCCCTGATTCATCTCCTGAAGGGGGGGGTCAAGTGGGAATGGGGTCCAGAACAATCAGAGGCGGTAAGACAACTCAAAAGAAGCCTCTCACAAGCGCCTTGCCCAGCTTACCCTGTCAGAAACAAGGAGTTCTTCCTGGAGACGGGGTTCTCTAATACGTGCTTGACAGCAGTATTATACCAAAAGCATGACAAGGTCAATAAAGTAATCTCCTATGTGAGCAAAACTTTATCCTCTGTGGAGGAAAAATTCAACGATTGTGAGAAGGCACTCCTGGCAACGGTGTGGGCATTGAAGAATTACCGCCAGTTTATCCAGGGGGAACACATCATAGTGGAGACTCCACACCTGTCACGCTCACCTGATTCCCACGGAGGCGCAGGTCTGGCTTCGAGTGCTGATGCTTCTTCAATGGTGAAGCGCAGGACTCTGAAGATGGACAGGAAGGGCCCCTCTACTCTGGCTTTCCTGGCTCACAGGAATATTCCCCTGTGCGTGAAAAGGGAGTATTACCTACTGACGGAATAATGCTCAAGCCTCCCACTCCCTTCCAACCCTCCACGATACCCTTCCACGATTCCCTGTGAAGTCTCACCTTAGGGTCTGGAAGGATGAGTTCTCCATCCTGCTTCTGATGCAGGGGCGCGTTGAGACCCAGTTACTTCACTGGATTGAGGTTTGATGGGAGTTCAAAATAAGCTTGACTATTCAGGTGAGGCGTTGTAAGAGTTCTGTTGCAAGTTCAAAAGTTCAAGCTTAATAATAATGTTCATTGTCCTTTTGCAGCAAGCGCTAATGCTTATGTCTTTTTCCCCTTAGGGGCCGGGGTTCGGAATGCCGGAGATATGGCGCCGACCCGAAGTGAAACGTGCAGTTCCAGTAAATGACAGGTAAGTTCTGGATGAGCGTTCAGGTAATGTCTTTGCATTCGCTCATTCAATGTCTTTGTCTTTTTTCCCCATAGGGGCCGGGGTCCGGAATGCCAGGAAGCGGCAGGACCCGAAATGAAATGGGAATGACCCAACAAGTAAGTCTTAGAAAGAAACTGAGCCTTTCCTATTCCCTTCCTTCTCTCACCTTGTTTTCTTGTCTTTTTCTCTCTAGGCTCAGGGAAGTGGGTGCGGATCCGGATGATCGCTGCTGAAGATGGAGGCGCCCAGGAAAGGTGAGTGAAATGCAGTGCTGCAGCGATCGAAGCGAAATGCTTTTAAAATGATGTCTTCCCTTTCAGGATCGTCGGTGAGATGTCTCTGTGATGCAGCTTTAGCAGGTAAGGTCTTCTTTCTCCCCAATTCTCTCTTATCTCCCCTTGCAGGCGACCCAGGATGCTGACAGGCGTGGCTGAAGTCCAGATGCAGGAGCTGACACGGTGAGCGTCCAGCTGCGAGGAGCAGAACAACGCGAAGCGTGAGTTGCTGATCGGGCGTGGTTTAAATAGCTTTGGAAGAAGTTCCAGATATGTATCCTTCCACCGATCAGGTATGTATCCTTCCCTGACCACACCCAGGTGGAAAGTAGTCCCACAGGTAAAGTAGTTCCATTCAGGCCTCAAGAGGGCCTGGATGTAGCAGCATGGTCTGCATCAGGTAAGTGCACATTAAAACACTTGAACACATGTCTAGCTTTATGAGCCTGGCGCCTAAGGCGCCAGGACTGTGTCCAAAGGGCCCCTGCTTGGGCCCGCTGGCACTTCCCTGGGGGGAATGATGTCTGCCTCTGGGGTTGCTGGGTCGGACCTGGCTCCTTGGAGGTAGGCATCATGACAACACCAGCCTCTGCAATATCTCCAAAGTGACAGAATCCGGGCCGGAAATGTGAGTAATTCCCGAATTAATTCCTGGATTCTGTCAATGCAAGGCTTTCCTGTGGAGGTCAGATATGGCCAAAACAAGAAGAGTCCCCTCGCGCAAGGTCTGGCTGACTTGCATGATTATGCCAGAGAAAACTGTCTCGAGGAAGAAAGCCTAAAAATCAAGGACAACATGGAGGCATACCTTAATTCCCCACACAAAGTCTTTGAAGAAGACCAGTGTGAGGGAATGCCCACTGTCTATGTGGATGGATGCTCTTACCATGTTGACAACAACGGTGACAAAGAACTGGTGGCCGGCGTAGGGAATGCATGGGTGAAGGAGTTTCCAGAACCCTCTGCTGGATACAAAATTGGTCCCCGAAGTAGTCAGGTGGCAGAATTGATGGCTGTGCATCAGGCCATCCTCACTGCTGTCCAGCATGAACTCCATGAACTGGTCATAATCACAGATTCGGATTATGTACAGAACAGGTTCGTGGAGCATCTGGTCAACTGGAAAACCAGAGGCATGTTATGCGCTAATAACAGACCCCTGAAACATGGGAAGTTACTCCAAAATATTGATGATTTGCTCACATCGAATGGGATGACCATCTACTGGAAAAAGATCAAGGGTCATTCCAAAGTAGAGGGACCAGACAAAACTGGAAATGACTTAGCTGATCAGCTGGCCAAAACCGGGGCCATCCAAGGGGATCTAATAGAAATAGAGTTCCTGTTGGGGGAAATCCAGGTCACTGCGATCACTAGGGCCCAGACAAATGCTCACAATGATCTTTCAACTGCCCAATGGAGCAAGGAGACCCCTAATGCTGATTTGATTACAGCTCAGAAGGGGGATCCAATCATTGGTAAGTTTTACCAACACCTTGAGGACCCCGAGAACTTTCCCCTGACGGACACAGATGACATTGGGAAAGAGGACCTAAGAGTGTTGATGAAATGTCCAAAAATGTTCCGAATCCAAGACGGTTTGCTGGTAAGGAAATCCAAAGCTGGCCACGATCAGTGGGTGGTTCCTACCTCATTCCGAAGCCTGATGTTAAGTCACGCCCATGATGCAGCCACCGCCGGTCATAGGGGGTTTCACACAACACTGGAAATCTTAAGAGAGGTTGCATACTGGCCACACATGGGGCAGGACCTCGACCAATACTTGAAGGGGTGTCTTGTGTGTGCACAATTTCAGCCATCATCCCTCACACACTGTGCGCCTCTCCAAAAAGGGGGATGACACTGCCATGGTCAGATTTGCAAATTGACTTTGTAGGCTCTGTAATCCGCTCTTCTAGAGGAAACAAGTACATGTTGACCGTTACATCCTTGTTTACCAAGTGGGTGGAATGTCTCCCAGCCCCAAACTGCAAGGCAGAAACAGCAGCTTCCCTGATGATTAACCACATCTTTTCCCGTTTTGGTCTACCTCAAAGTATTGAGTCAGACAGAGGTAGCCACTTCACCAGTGAAGTAATGACAAAGATGTGGGAGATACTGGGGGTCAAAAGAAAGCTACATATTGCTTACCGGCCAGCTTCTTCTGGGGCAGTAGAGAGATACAACCGAACCATTGTGAGCATCTTAAAAAAGTTTGTGGCAGATTCTGGGCCAAGTTGGGATATCCAACTACCTCTGGTCCTAATGGCCATCAGATCTATCCCTTCATCTGCAACTAAAATGTCACCATTTGAGTTGATGACGGGACGCAAGATGGTGCTTCCCCAGCATTTGCTCTACAGGACCCAAGAGCAGACACTGATAAATGCCTCCACAACTCATGAGTATGTGGAGAATTTAAGGAAACTCCTTCAACATGCTTTTGCCTATGCTCAGCGGAATCTAGAAAGATCAGCCGAGAGCATGAAGACCCACTATGATTTAAAAACTACCCGAAAGGAATATAAGGTGGGTGATCGGGTCTATCTATACAATTTCCAAAGGAACCAGGCCAAACAGCGAAAATTCTTGCCTACATGGAAGGGACCGTTTGAAATTATAGACAAAATCTCCCCTGAGGCCTGCAAGATCCGCATCCCCAAAGGCGGTTTGGCAGAGGGGGAAGACAAGTGGGTACATATAAATCAGCTAAAGTGTTGCCATCCCAGGCACACTCTGCAACAACTGGAGGAATCCACTGGAATCCCAGAGGGGGCCGCTCCAGAGTAATTCAGTTCCAACCCTAAAATATTCCACATATAGCATATAAAATTCTATGATCCTTGTATATATATATATATATATATGTTCTTGTCTCCTAAGTTAAAAAAGAAAATGTATATGCTCATATCTTCTGATTCATAAAATGTATATGTTCGGCACACCATTACTAGTGGTGGAAAAATGTCTAGGAATGTGTATTGCCGCTTTGCTTTATCATCCTAGGAGAGATGAAACCATGGAGACTGACCAAGGAGGACGACCGGGGACCGGGAGCAGAGACCCGAGGGGCCCGGGGTACCGCCCGATATTCCCATCAGGACCGGCGAGGAGAACCGGTCGATCCAACTGGATGGGGGAAAAGATGCTGAACTGTGCCATCTACCGGAAGAAGATGAGGAGAACATCCCAGATCTTGCGAGGTCCATCTGAGAAAGGACAGAATGGCCATCGCAAGAGGGGGGGCTTGTGGGATGTTTTTACCCATGCATCCAAGCCCTACAATAAAACTGTGCAGTACTGGCATGGAAAACATCATGATGGCCAGAACTCCCCAGAGAGTGCACAGGGAAAACATGAAGAATAGGCTGCCACCCATTTTTGCCTATGTTGTGAGCACAGGAGGGCACTGCCTAAAACAACCATTGGGCTACACACACAGTAGCCTGAAACCATTGGGAATGGCAATGCTGATTGCAAAAAAAAAGCAACTCAGAACTGTGGGGAATTCATTTTCTTAATCCCAAAAATGGTTGCATTACCAGTACTCACCACTATCAGAAAGCCGGCGTTTTAAAACCACCAGACTTTTGTGTAAAACTGAACAAATGAAACAAAACCAGACCAAGGAAAGACTTGCTAAGAGGTGGATACAATGTAAAACTATATTCTGAAATGACTTTAAGGAAGTAATTATTTAATGTATAGGTAAAAATTGTCAGTTTGATTTGAATGTAGAAAACTGGGAACAAAAAGTGACATTTAGCTGAAACCTGGCTTAATGTAACTGGATTCTGCCTGACAACTACCCCCGACAGGAGTTGAAACTGGATCAACAGCTGTGTTCCCTGCCAGGCCTGGCTGCATCCTGAGGTCACATGGCCCTGTTGATTGAAAGGGGAGTGGCAGCTGGGGACTACAGGGAGTTGAACAAAGGCCTGTCCTGGACTCAGGCAAATGTTATATTGGGGGGCCGTAAAGTGGCTTCCTCTTAGGGGAAACTGGGAGGGGCAGTGCCTCTTCTAGCAGCTGAGCTTGGGGGAAGTGGATAAACCAGTTATTCCACCCTGTGATGTGGGAAGCCACACCCCTTTTTGACCAGGGCATAATTTTAAAAAGATAGATAACTCATAGTGTGGACTTGTCAGAATTATATAAGTAATATCATTATTTTTGTGATTTTTCTGTGAACATTTTAAGTGGCGATAGGACCCTGTGGTGTATTCTGGGGGGTTGCTAGCGGAAAATAGGGTCTCACTCCAAATGTATGCATGTTAAAAATCTGACACTTTATCATCTGTAACCCATATCCCTGGTGCACATTTGTGTAAAATCTGGAAATGTTTAGAGGTCGTTATCTGGATGAAAATGGGAGAATTCTGTCATCAGTGGACAGGACATAGTACAAAGACAGGGATCGGATGGTTTGGTGCTACAGAAAATATGTTAACTGGACCTATAATATTAGAAAAATGGTGCACAGATAAATATGTATTTGGGTCAGAAATAGATTTGTGTGCAATCTGACAAGGGGAGGTTCCTCTGACCATAAAACCTACAGCATCACTCTGACTCACATTTCCTTCCCCCAATCAAGGGAGAGAGGAGGAATTGTCCAATGATAAGTGAGAGGGGCAGGTTTAGTTATGACCAACGCACACACCCACTTTCCAAAACACATAAAAAGAGACTGCTGAGACAGGTAGAGACATTCAATTCCATTTGCTGCGGAGCATGCTGACCGACGACTTCACATCCAGAGATCCAGACTTCAAATCCATCAATCTCCAAAGACCAGAACTTTACTTCAGAACTTAAAGCAAGGGCCTAAACCCACAAACTGAGAACTCTTCTCAGCAGGCCTCAGTAACCTTAAAATCATTTGCGAACTATTCCACAGCCGGGCGAGCTGTTTGAATTCTTTTGCCAAGAACAATTGCCAGAGACCAGACCAGAGATCCAGAGTGACCCAGACCGCTATGAGCAGAACCAGAGAGCTGACCCAGATCACTGTGAAGTGCCGAGACCAGAACCAGAGTCCAGTCCAAAACCTGACCAGATCCGTGGTGAGGCCTATTTCAAATTTATATTGTGAGTACCTAGCAGAACTGTGCAGAACCAATCTCTTAGTTCAAATAATCTAATCCAAACTATTTTAACCTAAGTAGAACTGCCTCCTAGAAATCGTATCATCTGTCATTTTTAAAGCTGCACAACTGTCACCTGTCAATTCTGCAGCTGCAAGCTGTCACCAGTCATTTTGAGTTTACTTTAAATCCGAAAAACTACCTTTATTTAATCGTCCGTATCTCCGGAACCGTTTGGGCTAGGAACGAAATTCTAGGCTTTCCAACGAACCTAGAACTGACTTCCTACTCCTTATACTTTTTCCGCAATCACGATTTACGCACACACAAAATTTACCGCGATTTGTGATTTTGGCTCAATTTCTCCACTTGTCCAAATAGCAGCTCCATTCTTTCCTTTGTTAAAAATTTGTTTGCCTCTTAATAACCATCCCTGAATCATTGCTAAAGTGAGCCTGAGCTCATCCCAAGTATCTCTCACTCACCCTGAACCTCCTAAAGGGAATTAAAAGCATTTTCAGCATATTTCACACTTCATTGCCACCACATTCAAAGCACTTGGGCCTGTGTTTTAAAACTCATACCGGTTTTCTCTAAGCTTGCTGGGGTGGGAATTGAATTTCGTATTGTATTTGATTGCATTCCTGAGAACTGTGTGTGTTACTTCCATCTCCTTCCATTTCTTACATTGCATAGGGGAGGGGGGTGAATTGCCAGAGAAAAAGTGATTATCTTATCTTTTGCTAAAATCATATGAAGTATTTCTGTACTGCATTTTATTCCTCATTGCTTTTCCCTTGAAATCATAAAAGTATTTCTGCTACTTTATCCATCCTATACTAACTCCTCATTGATTGTAAAGAAGTGTGCTAGTGCCAGATTACCCATTGTTGATCAACATCATATGTCTAAGTGTACTATCAGATATTAATTTATTATAAAGTGTGATATATATATTGTTTAAATTCTCAAATAAACCTTTTAATTTGCAAAACAAACCTCCTTCTTGGCTCAGTGGGGTCAGGGGGATTTTAAGAGGGGGGTGTTATACAAGGGTGGTCATCCAGAGTACTGAACTAGACATAAAAATACATTAATAAGGGTTTTTCTCAGCATCCCAGACTAGGCATTGACTTGGCTGTAGTGTTGATTGAATATCGCTTACAACATGAGTGGCAGTGTCAAAGTTCACAGATGGCATCACACTCCACAACACACATATCATTTGAACCCACACACGTGCACAAATTAACAGGAATGTTGCAGCAGGAAGCACCATCCATACACATACAACAGTATGAGCATCCGAAGGTTAGCCTGATGTCACATGCAACACGGGTAGTGCCGAACACATGCACACACGCCACCAGAAATACGTGGCCAGCAGGCAGGCAGGCAGCAGCAGATGGTAGGTGGGAGCGGGCTCAGGGCTATGGGGGGCATAAACGGGGCAAGAGCGTGGTCTTCTGTGTGTTGTCGCGTGGCCAGCTTGATACAGAGTGATTTGGCACATGAAAAAACTGCATGTCAGCGTGTAATTCGAGGAAAGGCCCTTAGCACATAAGCGTGTCTGTGACGTAAGGTTCACGGGTGTTTCCCTCCACACAGGTGCATAGTGATTGTACATGTGCAAAAACTGCACGTCCGGGTGTCACTGCATGTAATTGGAGGAAAGGTCCTTAGCGCGTACATGCGCAAGTGAAGTTGCACGTGTGGGCTGGGTTAAAAGGTACGCGTAGGACGCCATTTTCTTGTATGTGCTTTTTGTGGAGAGCGAGCGGGTGATTCTTGTACTTCTTGTCGGTTCACACACGATTACTTCACAACGGTTCCAGTTCGTACTCCTTGTATACTCAGACAGCGTTGAATTCTTCTTTTGGCGGGGGTGTTGCCAACACGCACATGCGCGTCTTTTTCACATTCTTTTTCCAGGCAGACGGTGAGTCGCGCACGTATTTTTCAACTCTGGTTGCCCCCCTATGTCGCCTACCCGTTCAGAGGTCATTGTACCCTGCGTGCACCACGCATACGCTTATTTTTGTGTTTCTGGGTGCTACAGCATAGTGCGGGTTCTTTATTCCACGCACGTGGGCTACCCGGGGTTGTGTGCACGTAAAATTTTGTTTTCGGGTGCCTGAGCATTGCGTGACCCATCATCTTCCCCCAGGGGTCACAGACAGCCTTGCTAGAGCACTAGAGTACGTATTACAACTAGTACCCTGCCCCCTTTACCCCAATTGCCCACGACAATTGTTTACTGCACCTCCCATTCGCACAAGAACATCAGTGGCATGGTTGGGAGGCGACCAAGTGGTAAGGGAGGTAAAGGTGGCCGACCTCCAAGAGGTGTCCGCGGTAGGGGACGTGGCCAGGATGTGCAGGGTGGCCCAAGAGGCCAGTGTGTGGAGGACCAATCAGGGACACCTATGCCCCCCCAATGGGTCAGGGAGATGCAGCTGACACCATCCCAGCTCAGGCCTTGTTAACCCGGCCCATATTGTTGACTGAACTGGCACAGGACTCACAGGCTGACTTCCGTGTCACCAAGTCAAAGCCACGTGTGGCGGTGAAAGTTGCTGTCACCAGGCCACGCGGATCTGGTGCAGCAATGTCTTCTGCTGCCCCAAGTAGCCAAGCTGAGGAGGCTGCAGGGGCAGCTGCAGCTCAATACACCCCAGCTCCGAGTCACCCAGCTGGGACAGTGTTGGTCCAAGACCATCACACCAAGGTTGGTCCTGCCAACATCACCCAGAAGCCAATGCCTGCAGTGAGACCTTTGGTATTCATGCCTTTGGCTACTTCCAGTGCCCAGTCCACCTACGCTTCAGCCCCTACCGACCAGAGAGGCATAAGCCACTCAGGGTCTGCACCACCTCTCAAGAGGAAGAAGGGCGCTCTTGCGGTACAGGCTGGGACCCCAGACACGGCTCCCACTCCGGCACGTCAAGGAAGCAGAGTTTCAATGATGTGGAATTAGACACACTTGTGGGCTACGTGTCGGCCCATGGCCGCGAAATGCTGGTGACTGCAGGGTGCAAGACTACGACTGCTCAATGTAGGGCCCACTGGCAGTGCATCGCGGACAAGATTAGTTCCCTTGGATTCGTGAGGCGCACAGCTGATGATTGCTCTAAGTGGTGGAATGAACTCAAACGCAGAGCCAAAAACAAGCTGGCTTTCAATCATGCCTCTACTCTGGTGACTGGCAGTGGGTCTCCATCAGAGGAGGAAGTATTCACAGAACATGAGTCAATCACTGGAGGCTTCATCACAGAGGATCAGATCTGAGGCGTGGGAGACCTACCAAATCTTGGGGCAATGTCCGGTGAGTGGGCATGCATGTGTGTGCAAACCAAGTGTATTTTGCTTGTGTGATGTGTTCTGATTGAGTGCCAGGTGAGGCTGTGTAGTCATGACTGCTATGGGTCACCCATATGGTGCCTCCAAACCATCCCCCGGCCTTGGGTTTGGGTTTTACAGTATCCCTTCTGTCTGCAGTTAACAATTTGCACCTCATTACTGCACTTGCCCTTCAACTGCCATCATGCCACAACATTGTTCACCCTGTTTTCCTGTTCATTCTTCCTGATTGATGGAATCCTTTGCATGATTAACACACATTTTTGTGCCGTTCTGCCCCCAATTCAACATACTTCAGACATACATTTCACCCCACAATGCCCCGCATTTGTTTACTTATTATGGGAATGATTTCATCAATCATGCTTATTGAGTATTGTGCACCTACACATGCCCTGCACACAATCACTTTGGGGCCCTGTTTGAATGTTCAACATGACAATTGTCTTCTGTCATGTCCAAGTTACCAACCATTGATGTATCCATGTGCCTGCCTTCACTGTATTAGTGAACACTGGTGTTGTTGCAGCGTGTGGCACATGCGTGTTTTGTCACACTCTTTTGCATGTTCTATTTCATGATGTCCATCTCACATGGATGTGTGACAGTACTGATTTTCTACCATCTGGGTGTCCTTGTCAAATATACCATGGCTATGCTAGGTGCCATCTGTGTGTTGGCATGTGTCATGTATGTGGATTGTCCATGCCACTCACAGGCTAATGTGTGATGTAGGTGCTATGTAGCATGCAGCACATGTGTTGCTTTTCCATCTTGGAATCCTCAGTGTCTGCTTTTCGGATCCCCTTCCACTTCATTGCCAATGCATGCATGCCAGAGTTATTGTCATGTGTGACATGTGTCATTTATGTATTTGATGTGTACATTGTGATGCCTATGTGTGTGGGCTGTGCTGCTCATGCCTGTCTTCATTACTTTTCTTTTATGTTTTTGCAGGTGATGAGGCACTAAATGCTGTTGAGGAGGAGGAGATGGCGCAGGGGCAGGAGTACTCACAGCCCCAACCAGGCACCAGTGGAGGATGTGGGGTGGTGGTGGGTGAAAATCCATTACTCCTACAGACCATCCTGTCCATGAGTGTCTCTGGGTACACCTCTGAAGACCTCTATGCCTCAGGGGCTGAATCTGACATTGAGACAAATGTCCCGTCGCAGGTGAGTGTTTCTGGCAGGGATGCTGTTCTGTCCAACCCACCTGCACTGGGGGAAGCGGCCTCTATGGGGCAGTGTTGAAAAGTCCGCCTGTGGCGGTTACGGATGCAGGGTCACACTCCACTATATTTACTCCTGTTACTGGGCCAGCAGATCAAAGGAGGAATGCAGTCCTGCAGCCTCAGGCAGTGACAGCACAGCAAGGTGCACACCACCTTGCCCCAAACAGGTGTGGTGCCCGCCAACGCGGTGGCCGTGCGCCACCAGGCAATACTGTGTGGGAGAACTCCATGTATACTACTGCAGCTCAACACGGGGCATTGTGTGAGATGATGGCTCAGGCCGTGGATAGGGTGGCCACTTCCATTCTCCCCCCTGAAAGGCAGGTGGAGCTCCGGCAGCTGGCAGAAGAGTCCATGTGCTGCTCAGACAGGGAGGACATGTTGGCATCCAACAGGGACCGACAGGCTGGACTGGAGACTCTGCGCACAGATATTTCTGCAGAGTCACAGGCCCACAGGGATGCCCTTAGGTTAGAACACAGGTCCCTCAGAGATACTCTGGGTGCACTTGAGGTGTCCCAGAGTACAAGGTCAGAACAGCAGCTGGAGCAGCTAACACGCACACTCTCAGCTGAGCTCCAGGCAACCCGTGAGGAGATCCGGGCATCTCGCGAGGCCTTGCAGGCAGAAATCTGTGCTACCCGTGAGGTGCTGCATGGGGATCTCGGTACCATCATCCTGCAGATCACCTGTCTAGGTGGGCTGAATGTGAGGGAGTGGTGTAGTCACCCCCTGCACAGGGTATCCTAGGAAACCCAAGTCGCACTTTGTCATGATTGGCCAGGTTAGTGTTTGTGCCCTCCCCATCTTTGACGTGCAAAAGAATAAAACAACACATCCCTGACAGGGAATAAGGCAAAGAGAGCAGGCTGCGAGAGTTCAAGAAAAGGTTTTATCTGATGAATAATATTCAAGAGATATCTGAGAGCGCTCTGCACAAATTATCATTACATTACATTTTATAGGGTAAATGACGCAACTAACATAGGATACTACGTTGGTCCCGGATTGGTCAGTTCACTCGATGTCTCAGGTGGGGTAGCATCTCTTCATCTGGGTTGGTCGCTTGGTTGGCGGGAGGATTGACGTCAGTCATCTGTGCTCCGCATGGGTGAAGGTCAGGTCGCTGGGATGCAGGATGGTCACTATCTAAGCTAACATAATATATTCTCAAAAAATGCTTGCACTAAATAATAATTGTTCAAAAGAACTTCAGTAGTTTATCATGTCTCTATAAAAGTCACACATATATCTATACTATCAATAACATAGGATTATACAAGTCTTAGGTTAAAGGTCTTGACCACTATAATACACCGGTTGAAGTTAGGGTCCGTACACATAAGAATCTCTGGTATGTGGCATTTGTTAGTGGTAGGCAACGATATATTGCAGCAGGGGTCTAATTTTAGTTGGGGATCTGCTGGGTGGGCATCATGGCATGGTCAGTGGTCTGGCACATGAAAGGAATATCTTGCAGGGACACAGGGTCACGATGGCAGTAAGTTTCCACTGGCGAGGGTATGGGAGGGGCAACGACATGTTTGTGGAGATGGACGAGCTATGTGCTTAGCTCATGCTGGTTCACATGCAGGACAGTGATCTCAGAGGAAGAGCGATGTGTTACATTTATTATTGTGTTGCAAGCATCTCCGGCTTCAGCGTGAGAATGGACCAGTGAAGTTTTCCAGTCAGAGTGAGAACGGGGGTGGGGGCCCTGTGCCCTGCGCGCCTGGCCGGGCTGCTCTGAGAAAAGGGAAGAGAAGCGTTTTTGTACTATCGCAGTGAGGCCTAGTCACCAAGATGGAGTCGAAAGGGGGTACAAAAATGGATGCCCCGTGTCCTACTCAGTGGTCCCATCTACGCGAAAGTCAACCAAGGTTAACATTGCATAAGGGCTTCTGCTCTGCACTCAATAGTTTAATTGTGCCTTTTATTCTCTGCATACATCGTCCCCTTTATGACAAGAAATGGCTCTTTGAGGCATATCACTCCTTGACGCCGGCTTGTGCATGTTCTCTCACTCTCCATTCTTTCTAGGCTGACAGTGTGTGCCTGGAAGGTGCTTTTTATCCTACACAGAACTAAATGAATTAAACACTGAGCCTCCGACAAGGGCACTTCCTGCGGTATCAACATTTTTGGTGTCCCTGATGCATGAGGAATGAGTGAGCACACACAGCAGCTTTAATTTGTTTCTTGCTTTGCCGTAGGACTCATGTCCGAGTACCATTCGTTAGATTGGTCAGGGTGGCGGGGGTCTTCTATTTCATCTAACCACAGGTCATGATAAATGTTGTATCTTTTCCCTCCCGCCCCCCTTTTCCTTCTCCTTCCCTCCTTGTGGCTTCTCACTCTTTGGTAATGTATTGGTAACATTCCAGCCCAGGTTGTGTCATTGCTGTTAAACATGGCAAGTGTATATACACTTGTGGTAGCAGCGTAATATGAGGTAGGTTGTATAGCTGTCTGTGTATATGCACTTGTATTAGCTAAGTCTTTCGGCCAATAATAGTCGCCATCATATTCATTTGATTCATAATCATTACTCATATTTATGCCAGGACGTAACAATGAGACAATTGTTGGACCTGCAATGGCGTGTTCGGAAGGTTGCGTTACATTTGTACCGTTAATGCCAATGTTATAAGTTTCTCCCCACATTGTCTTTACTCATTATTTCCATTTTGTGATTTCATTTTTCTATGCATTTCTTAGCCCTGTGTCTCAATTACGTCCTCTGTTGTAGGCATTTCTATCGAGAGAGAGAGAGAGAGAGATAGAGAGATATAAAGGACAGTGAAAGGAAATGAATACAAACATATGGCAGAGCAAACCAGAGGGCATAACATCCTTCCATGTTCCTTCTTGATTAAATCACATTGGCCCTCATTACGACCCTGGCGGAAAGTAACTGACATGACCGCCATAGCGTAAATAGCGTTTCCGCCATTGCACGATGGAGTAAAGTGCAGCTAATTCCGACCCATCGGGCACGAGCATTACGCCATGGCGGAAGTGCAAAGTCCGCGACGGCGGAAATGACCCCAAAACGCCCCTTACCGCCGTCGTACGCCGCCCTAGGTGCAATTCCGCCACCCATCTTAGCGGTCACCGTAATGAGCGGCCATCGCAAATTACGGTCACCGTAAATATACGGAAACGGAAGTAAAAACATGGGGCCGGAACGGAAACAGCACGCCGTACACCTATAAAATCAGAATCCCAACACAACCGTTAAGAATCCGACCCTGAGACACATCCCAACCCGTTAGCCACCCCAGTCAAAAAAATAAACATGGGAAAAGTTGCTAAAAAAGCGTGCGATCGCAAGCGGCAGGTCCACTTCTCCCATGAGGAACTCACCGTGCTCACAGAGACCCTCCAGGAGAATGCTGCCGTCGTCTTCTCGACGCAAATGACCAGGACGGCACTTGCGAACAAGAAGGCCATATGGGCCCTGGTGGCACAGCGGATAAGTGCGGTGGGGACCGCACCCCGCAACCCACAGCAATGCAGAAAGCGATGGGACGACTTGCGGATACGCGTCCGGAGCATACTTTCTGCCAACCGAAACATTGCCACAGCTACCGGGGGAGGATCGGAATCACCCATCAAGTTGACCCCCTGGGAAGAAATCTGTGCCTCCACCATTGGAATGGAGAGCATAGAGGGAGTCGGAGGGATGGAGAAAGGAGTGCAGACATCCGAAGAATCAGGTAGGTGGCCCAAATAAAACAATGCTAAATCCACAATGCCCAATCATGTGAAGTACCATGTGTCCCCATAGTGCAATAGAAACACATGTCCAGGAGAACGTCCACATACATGATAGCGCTCTTCAAAAGTCAGATTAAATACATATATAAGTAAAAATCCCAAAAACACCCTCTACATGTGCAGCATGCACACCCTAACTGCAGGCTGCAAAATAACTGCATCCTCAATCCACACAAAAATGAGACCACCTCCAAGGCCCTGACCCAAATCACCCTCAGGTACCACCCCAATGCATGTGATACATTGCCATTCCAATTTCCACAGACCCATAAATAACGCTCGCCCTCCTTTACTCCACCACAGGGTCCGATTCAAATGACGAGCTCCAGGACACCCCTACCAGCACACCTGCAAAGAGGGCCAAGACCAACGGCCAAAGACCCTCCACCTCAGCTGCACGGATCAAGACACGGCAGCAGCACAAATCAAGTGGCAGCACACTGGAGGGGACTTCAACAGGCACCCCAGTAGCCAGCATGTCCACAACAGCAGAACCACAGGTCCCCCCAATGGATGCCACAGAAGGCACTGCTTCTGGTGGCAGCAGCACCATAGGTGACACTGCTTTCATGCCAGCATGCTCCGACACAGAAAACGGTGCTGTCGATGTAGGACCCATCCATGACCTGTCTCAATCCCCCTGTTTGTTTCATCCCGTACACCATGAGGAAACCACGCAGGGGCACCCACAAGACGACGACTGGCCAACCCCCACAAGGCCTGTGGCAAGGCAACATGAGGTGTCCAGCCCCTCTGTGACACCACCGCAAATGGGCATGGCCCAGCAGATACAACAGTCCCTCGAGCAGATGATCGTGCAACAGCAGCAACTGGCCACGCTCCTCAAGGAGCATGCTGCTGAATGTGGGGGTTCTAAGGCAGCCATTGAAACATCTACTGAGACACTAAGGGCAGAAATGGAGCGAAGTACCGAGAGCCTGAGGGGACAAATGGAGAGAAGCACCGAGAGTCTGAGGGGACAAATGGAGAGAAGCACCGAGAGCCTGAGGGGGGAACTGCATGCGACGTCCAAAGACGTATGTGGTGAACTTGCTGCTGTGCGCCGTGTGCTCACTGAGCTCTCACAAACCCTTAGGGACATGCATGGACGTGAGCAGGCAGAGACATCATCCGTTGCAAGTTCCGTCCAGGGCAGCCCCCAACGTAGATCTGGGAGGAACCGGCACTCCACAGGCAGGTGTGCCCCTGATACCCGGAGAGGGGGCTTGCAATAGCGTCTGCCCACTGACAATGAGCATCTTTGGACACTAGTGTTCGGGGGGGAGGTAGGAGGGTGGAGCGGGTGTGTTGGGCTTTTTTGGGTGGCGGGTCGATTGGGTGTGTAATATCATTTCACATTTGCTATACATTTCTTCATATTCATCCAATGAGATGTGTGGACATTGATCTTTGTGTACGAGGCCTTTCTTGGCGTACAGTCCACGTTGTGCATGTTCCAGACACACACAGTGCCACAAGTCCCGTGTCCATGTAACAGCCACCAGGCGTGAGTGCTAGAAGCATGCATCTATGATATTCTGACGAATTTCACGGGCCTCCTGTGCCTCGCGGACTCCTTGAGGTGCTGCCACATCCCCACCCTCATCATGACCATCTTCAGGAGCTTGCAGTTCTGCGTCAGGGGGCATGGCCACATTTCTACGTACGCACATGTTGTGTAGCATGACACATGCCATGACCATCTTTGCAACCTTCTCATGGCGGTACAGGAGTGCCCCGCCAGACCTGCAGAGGCAGCGGAAACGAGCCTTCAGTAGGCCGAATGCCTGTTCTATGACTACACGGGTACGTGAGTGGGCATGGTTGTAGTCCTCCTCATGCTGGTTCTATGGGTTCCGGATTGGTGTAAGGAGCCATCTCTTCAGTGGATACCCGGCATCACCTGTATGTGGACAATAAAGGATGTTTGTGGAATGTCATTGCTACGTACGCATCCCCCCCCTTCCTGCCAGGTCATTCACGCATCACCTACCCCACATTCTCATGCATTAAATGAGACTCACCGAGTAGCCAGGATCGGTGCCCTGCGTGTCGCTCCATGTAGCGTGGTATTGTAGAGTTCCGCAAGACCATAGAATCATGGGTTGATCCTGGAAATCGGGCACAACAATGTGTAAAGATCCTGTTGGAGTCACACACCATTTGTACATTGATAGAATGATATTGTTTCCGGTTGCGGTACTGGACCTCCATGGCATGTGGGACAACCAATACCACATGGGTGCAGTCGATGGCACCAATGCAACCCGGTATGCCGCCAAGTGCATGGAATCCCACTTTTGTGTTTGTAATCTCCTGCTCCGAGCGTGGTAAAGAGATGTAGTCGTCTGAGTGCTTCAGGAGGACATCAAGCACTTGGAATAGTGTCCGTGAAAATAGTGGCTGTGAAATGCCATGCAACTGTCCGACTGTGTGCTGGTAGGTGCCTGTGGCCAGGAAAGTGGAGTATATACACCACCTTCAGTAGGGGTGGGATGGCGGTTGGGCTATCTATCATGCTGACAAGGTCAGCGTGTGTCATGTTGACAATGGCGGTTATGGTGTCCCGGTCCAAACGGTAGAGGGTGTGGATGTGCTCAGCAGTGAGGTTGAACGGATTAGCTCGGAGGCGTGGGATTGCGGGCTGCCTGCGTGGTGGTAGTGGCTGTGCTGGTGGGGCTTGCTGGCCCTGCCTTGCCCTCCTCCTCCTCCTCCTGCGTCTCCTCTGTGCGGCCGGTTGTTGTAGTAGTTGGTGTTCGTCTTCTTCTTGAAGTTGGAGTACTTGCAGTGCAATCAGGTCCCCCAGGCCCAACATCGCTAGTCCTGTCGGTAGCATTTTGGAGTGGGTGTGGTTGTGGGAGGGGGTTGGGTGTGCAATTTATGTGTTTTCAGGCTGTATAGCCTCCACCTGTGGTGATTCATTCCACCTGTGCCAGCTGCAATAACCTTTGGGCGAGCACATCCCGCACACAACGCTGCAATTTGACGCATGGCATCTTGCAATTACAATCATGTATTTAATCCCGATGGCAGTGAAATATTGGTTTATATGTTAATTCTGCTATGGTCCCATTGTTTCACATACTATATTTGCAGTCGCGAACAAACTTGTGAAGGGTCAGTGGAATGTAGTACTCGATCAACGGTGGACCCTCATGCAGCACTGTACCGACGTTCACCGACGGGCGGGGAGTCCCATTAGTGATTGAAGCCAGTTACCATTTTCACACACAGCCGCACTACATAGATGTATTTGTGAATTCAAGCGTTCACAGATGCCTTTTCGACGTGATGTTGCAAATGAGGAATTCGAAGGACAGCGCTTTTGGTTTTCAACTAGCGGCGTGGAGACGCCCACAGGTCTGACTGGAAATATAACGTTCTATTGTTGAATGTCCTTGGGACAGGGCCCATGACGAGAATGCAATGATTGATATGAATTGAATGGGATGCGCAATAGCGTAGTGGACGATAAGGCAGGACGTTCCCATATACATGTTACTTCACTACACTAGAAATCCGGGCAGGAGCACAGTGGATTTTGCAGACTGCATTACGCACAGACTCAATGGAAATTTCAAATGTTATGTGAGTAAATATTCAGGCGTTTTTATACCGGGATGAGGGAATGATGAATGGATGCATGGACAGATGATTTAATTGAGAGTTTGCCATGTACATGGCTTTTTGGAATCTATCCCCTTCCCCTGCGCTATGTGATGCAAAGCTGCCATAGTGGGACCATCGTCTATCTGCCCTTGTTGAACCCTCCCTGTCTCGACGCACCTTCAAACACTTGTGTCTATGCACGTTACTAATCCCATCTAATGGATTCTGTTTTAACAGACGCATGCACACAAACACTCGTTTGTAATAGTGTATTCACCTCGATTTATGTCGTTATGATTCGCAAGTGATTTTTGGGTGAAATTGATCCTTTTGAGTGGGCTAGCATGCATATGGTTGTAGATTTAGTGTGTTGAATGAAGTGAGTAATACATGTGAAGTTCGGATGCCCATACTATTATTTTTTTTTTCATTTGGGTGACAGGTATCTCCTCCCCTTTTGCCGCTGCCATCTGTACGCCACTCCTGCAGATGGCTTTTACAGTCGACACCTGCAGCTTCGAGTTAATCAGTGGAGCACCATTATGATCTTATGGGACGATCGCCAATGGGCCACATGCCCTTACGCAGTACTAGTGGCTAGGAGCAACATATCTACCTTCCAGCTGGACTAGTGCCTACTTCATGGGACGGCCCTGTGGTTCTAGGCGCTTCCATGTTGCCTTTTTGAACGTTAATGTAGCCCCTGTGTACCATGAAGGAACAGGGCGTCACACAAGGGGAAGCTGGTCATTTATTGCGGATGCAGCCCACAGTTATGATAATCATTTGGGAGTTTATGAGCAAATAGCTGTATGGGCTTGGTGATTTTGATGTGCATTAAATTTATATTCAGATATTAACCGTGTAGCGTTATTCTTTGCTAGTAATGTAGCATATTCCGATTTGTGGTGCGATGTATTGTGAGATGATCTGCATTGGGTTCCGGCTTCTGAGTAGAGTTGTGTGGTACTGTACTGGCCGCGTTTGCCTACGAAGCCCAGTAAGGTCTGGGATAGGGGCTGCCATTATGACTGTTTTTATGATGTCATGCTCAGGGGCGGGGGATTAGCTTTTGTGCAACAGATGCCGGTCAGCCAGGTGGATTGGTGGAATGATGGGATTGTCAGAAAATGGCTGGTCACAGGTGCCTGTGTTTGCGTGCGTTTCTTGGAGGGAGACTGAGGTCAGATCCATTGGAATTGCTTCTGTATTCGTGCCATCTGTGCCCTACAGCTCCCATTGGCCCCTCTTGAGATGAGCCTGGCTGCTCAGTCACTCTGCCAACTTGTGTGGTACGTGCTTATGCTGATGGTTGGTTTGTCTACTGGCAAGAGTACAGGGCTGGTGCAGTCTCCCTCAGGATACTGCTTTGAATGTTGATTTACACTGGTGGCAAGCGATGGGGGACTATTGTTGTTTTGTCTCATGGGATTTTCAGTTCATTTTGGTGTACTTGAACCTTCAAATGCCTGTGCTGCATCAGTACGGCAATGGTGACATGCCAAATGTGGATGGCCACTCACATGGTACTTGGTGCCCCTGCATGCATTTGTTCGTTGGCATGCATGGGTGACTTGTACATTTCACTGGTTGCATAGTGTGACTACATTGCGCCTACGAGGAGTTGTGCAATGTGGGCAGGGAGTGGAGTACAGGCACTCAGTAGGGCCATTTACGGTTGGTTCGCGATGCCGTAATTCTCACCATGGCGGAATGGTACTTTCCGCCATACTTGATGGCGTTAAGTAAATGTCCGCTAGGGTCAGAATTCGCGTACCGTTGCGCCATGGCGGAAATTACGGTTTTGCAAGGCGCGCGTGCGCGTACTTGGTGCAGTTAGCGTTGGCGTTCACTACGGTGTCGCTAATGGCATCGTACTTTACGGTGACGGGTCATAATCGCAACGGGCGGTATTCGATGGCGGTATTACATTTCCGCCAATGTTTTTCGTATTCCGCCAGGGTCGTAATGAGGCCCATTGTCATTGTTTCTCGACATCGTTTGTAGTACCTGTTGCACATTCCTGTTCAATCTGAGGGAGTGTACTATTGCGTGACCTCCTCACATTTGAGAGGTGCACCCAATATTTCAGTCCCTTGACTGTAGTTGGTGTACTATATATGACCTCGTAGGGGCCATGAAACCTGGGTGAATTCCATCTCCTCACAAAGCTTCGGACGTACACCTGTGACCCTGGCATCAGTGGCCCGCTGGGGCTGTCTGTAGCTGGTGTGATAGTATCAGTTGCCACATTCTCAGTGAATGGTGGTGCTATTTGGCGTGCTATGCTGCGAACTGCGTGCGTCAGCTGAGTTAAATATTCCCTAAATTCTTCCCCAGCATTGTGGCAGCCCGGTGTGCATCTGATGCTCTCCTAATCGGGGAGAGCGGTGTGTCCTTGCATGGTTGCGTTCTGAGTTGGAACAGTGCTAGGGGCAGGCAATATACGCAGTTCTTTTTTAGTGTGTTGCACAACTTTTATAATTTGCTTTTGAGCAGGCCGTTGATCTTCTCCACCATCCCATTGGCCATCGGATGATAAATGGAACACAGTTTGTGCTTTACCCCCAAGAGTATTGTCACGTGCTTAAAGAGGTCATTCAGAAAAGTGCGTGCCATTGTCTAACCATATCACATCACATATTCCCCACCGGGAAAACACTTTTCGTACTAGATATTTTGCTGCGTACTTCGCGTCTGGGTGGGGACACGGACCCGCCTCCACCCACCTTGAGAAGGGACGCACCACCACAATTAGATATCTTTCACTCTCTCCCCCATGTCGGCGTAGTCAATATGGAGTTCTATAAATGGCCCTGCTAGTTTTGGCAAAGTGCCTCACAATGTCATGAGTGTCATCCCTGAATTGTATGTTTGACATGTCGTACACTGTATGACAAACTTTGACAAATGCTCCTGTAGGTTAGGGACAAACCAACGTTCCTGAATGTCTGCTGCAATGTGTTGTTTCGCCACATGGGCTGGGAAGTGCAGCTGTTGGAATGCTACTTCTAGTAATTCTACCGGCATCACTACTTTTCCCGTTGTCTCCTGTCTCCATATGAGGTCTGTGGCTGATTGTTTGCACCCCCGCTTGCTCCACAACTCTTGCTCCTCCGGTGGTGCTCTCCTCTGTAGCTCTATTAGCTGTGCTATGAGTGTGTTACTATAAGCTTTGTCTAGTGGTTCTGTAGTAGCTGCTTTTACAATGCATTCTGTTGCTGGCGTTGTATTGAAATACGAGGCCTCCTTCGCTGCTGCGTCGGCTGCCGCATTCCCCAATGAGATCGCATCTGTGTTGTTGGTATGGGCCTGGAATTTCACCACTGCCACTACTGATGGCTCCGCTAATGCATCTATCAATTCATTCAATAGTGCAACGTGCTGTACTGGCGAGCCATCTGCTCATCTGAACCCCCGTGATAGTCCTGAATGAACAGTGGTAGTTGCATATGCTGAATCTGAATATATCGTCACTGTGCATCCTTTGGCTGTACGTAATGCTTCAATTAATGCCGTTAGTTCCGCTGCTTGTGCTGAGTAATGGGACGGGAGGCGCTTTTGGACGATTGTTTCATAGCTGTCTTCTTTCATTCGTACTACTGCCATCCCAACATGTTTTTCCCCTGTTTCTGGATTTATTGATGCTGAGCCATCAATGAAGTATATTTCTCCTTCCTTCAGGGCGTTTTCACTTGCTTTGGGAATATCATCACCCTCCCCCTCATACGTTGCACAGTCATGTTCCTGCATGTCCTCCATTGTGCATGGCTCTGTCATGAACGTTGGGTTTACCGTTTTACACCTAACTACATGTACATTGTGGCTTGAAATGATTATTCCATATGCTGTTGCTCTTTGTGTCTTCATTGTCGATTTTGACTGCTCGAGAATTGCAAATAATGAATGTTCGGCATGTAGTGTTATTGAACATCCCATCATAATTGTGGCACTCTTCAATGGCGAAGGCTGCAGCTGCGAGGGCCTGTTGGCACGCGAAGTGACCTTGCATCACCGCGTCTAGTGTTCCACTGTAGTAGGCCAATGGTTTGTGGCCTAATTATGTTTTTTGTGTGAGTACTGCTGTCATCAGTGTTCCATTGCAGTGTGAGAATAGGAAGAATTCCCTCTCATAATCTGGGTTCGTGAGGACTGGAGCATCTGCAATGAGGTCTTTTAGTCTAAAGTACTGACTCATCATGTCATGTGTCCATTTTATTGGGGCTCTGTTCTTCTGCGCTTCTTTTAGTGCTTGCAGTAATGGACATGTGTATGCTGCGTAAACAAGGATCCATGCTCGGCAATAGTTACATATGCCAAGAAATAGGTGCATGTCCTTCATTGTTTTTGGTATGATTATGTTGCGTATCGCAGCTTCTCTGTCTGGGAGTATTCGCTTCCCGTCTTTTGATATCAACTGTCCGAGGTATACAACTTAGGCAAGGCAGTATTGTAATTTCCCTTTATCCACCTTGTTCCCTTTTGCAGCTAACACGTTTAATAGTGTTATGGAGTCTTCCCTGCACTTTTCCTCTGTTTTGCTGCAGACAAGTAGATTGTCTACGTATTGTATAATGGTGCTCTCTACATGTATGTTCCCAATATCTTCACGTAGTACCCTGTTAAAAATGCTGGGGCTTTCGCAGTACCCCTGTGGGAGTCTGCAATGCTCATATCTGTTGTTTCCCAGTGTGAATGCTGTTAGGTACTGTGATCCTGGATCAAGTGGTATAGAGAAGAAAGCATTCTTCAAGTCAACCACAGTAAAACATGTCGATTCTTTGGGTATTGATGACGGGTTAGGCACTAACGGGAATTATTTTTGGATGACATCATTGAGTGGGCGGAGATCTTGGATCATCCTCCACGCCCCTCCTTTTGCTTTTTTGATCGGATAGATTGCCGTATTACACAGGGAGTTTGATGGCACTATGATACCTTGGCTCAGGAGTGCATTTATTGTTTCCCTAATTCCTTCCTCTGCTTCTCTGGATATTGGGTATTGTTTCACTCTTGGCGGTATGGCACCTGGTTTGAGTTTTATCTTTATGGGTGTCACTTCATGCAGTAACCCTACATCATGTGGGCCTGTAGTCCAAATTTCTGCTGCCACCTTTGCCATGTCTTCCTCAAATATTGTTGGTAGGGCACTAACACTGGCCATAAGCAGGTTGTGTACCTCTCTGTACTGGATCATAATATCACATGGTATACTTATTTCCATTATATCTCTCTATCGTCTTCGTTAACAGTGAATAATTCTTCATCAGTTATGTCTCTGAGCATTATGTTGGGATCTATAGATAGCACAGTTCCCCACTCGCACCCATGCGTGTCCAAGCCTATGACCACAATACGTTTACTTGGTACCTGAACTGCCTCAATGTCTATGGACATTATTGTGCCTGGCACGACATCTACACTTGTGATTGGGCGAAATATAAAGTCTGATGGTGTCCTCCACTCTTTTCTTGTTATTTCAGGCACTACCCGGGCTAACACCTTGATGCCATGATGCCATAGATAAACATGTCTATATCAATGGGTATCCCTCGCACTACAACTTCATTCATCATTGTACTGATCATCAACATTGCTCGTACTGGGCACACTCTTGGGTTGGAACACACTATTCCCCGCTCTGTAAATTAAATGGTCATGTTCAATTTGCTTAGCAAATCTCTTCCCAGCAAGTTGATTGGCGTGTCTTCGTGGTACAGTAAGGGTGCACGTACTGTTTTTCCCCCGACCGTTATATCAAGATCTTTCGTGTAAGGAACTTTTAAAATATCCTCAGAGAACCCCTGCGTTTCCAAATTCCTGCCTGAGAGCGGAAACCACCCTTCCATAAGACGTGATTTTTCTGCTCCTGAGTCTACCATAAAGATAAACTGCCTATTTCCTATCTCTGCCCCCACTAGTGGTTCCTCTTCTGCACGTAGGGTGCTAGATAGGACTTGACACGCAAGTGCTCCCTGTGGGCTGTCCTAATCTGCGTACCTTTCTTGTCCTGGCACTGAAAAGGCATTATCGCCAACTACTGTTACACCACGGAATGGGGCAGCTGCACTTTTTACAGCCGTTGTAAAGCTGTTATTGCTGGCGTTTCCTACAGTGTTTTGTCGTGCCATGGGCTGTGATGTGGCTGTGGGGGTGGCTGTCTTTGTTGCATTTGGGGTTCATTATAACACTGGTCCTGTGGTCTTCCACTCCCCATTGGTAGTCCATAGTGACTACCTGGGTGTGGGCAACCCCATACCTGTTCATTGTCCATGGGTGGCTGCCCTTGAAAGTACCCTGACGGCCGCATTCTGCAATCTCTTGAATAGTGTCCCCATCTTCCACAATTCCAACATGACCCTTGCTGTCCCCCTCTCATCCCTTGCCCACCAAAACCTCTGTTTCCATACCTCCGAACCCCCTCTCTGGCCGCGGTACCCACCTCTTCCTCTGCTTGGTCGTTCTTGCCACTCTGGTCCTATCTGTGGTCTTTCTCCATTCTACTGTCCTTAATCTCCTGCGGCCCACAGTGCAGCTATTCCAACTGTTCTGTTTCCCACACTTTCGTCCCCCTCGTTCTCTCTATCAGCAGGTACGCTGACGTTTATGGCGGCAACCTTCACCAATTTGTTCTGCACAAGTTTCGCTTTGTCTGCCAACCTTTTTTGTGCTATCTCCTTTTCTCTCTCTTTGATCCTTCTACAGTGACGTACAAGTATACTCTGAATTTCTGGCCAACCCTTGGCTTCTATCCCAGCTATTTTATCCAAGGCCTTCTGTACCTCCTTTGGGAGCCCTTTTTTGATAATAAAGTAGAACAGGGCAGTGGATTGATTCCACGCCGTGCCAGTTTCGCTTCTCCACTAATTTTGCACTCGCAGTATGAATTGCGTAGGGTCCTCATTCTCCTCCATTGTACATTGCATCACTAAATGTAAATCTGGAATATCTGGAAACATGCGCCGCAATGCGTCCCATACTGCACTCGAACATTGTTGAATGGCGATCCATCGTGGCGGTCACAACTCATTGTCAATCCCGGGAACCCTGCTTTTTCCCACACAGCGTCTGCCTGATCACCGACGGCGGACACTAGCAAACTCTTTACATCACCTATCGCTAAAGGAACTCCTGCTGTGTTTTTCTCAAATGCATGTATCCATTTCCCTGCCCCTCCTGCAAATGGGGGGAGGAGCTTCAACAGGTTGTTCTTGTCCATTTGGGCCCACGGAATGTAGTGTGGCCTACCTGCGCCCTTATGTATCAGCGGCATCTGAAACTTATGTTTCTTTCCTGTCTTACTTACCGTCCCTTTCTTTATCTTACTCACCAACATGTTCCCTACTCGCTTCCTTAATATACCCTGCCATCGTGGGGGTGATCGTGGATCCATGTCATCGAAATGATGTGGCAGTGGGGATCCTACAGCTGCCACTCCTTCCTCGTATTCTTCCAGGTCGCTCCACACCTCCTCTACTTCTTCTTTTTGCTCACCATCCTCCTCTTGTCCTTCTCCGCGCTGACTTTCTGGGGTGGCTGGGCGTATAATTCTCACTGGTTTATCATTCAGATGGAACAGGAAGTCTCCTGATCACCATTCTTTTTCTCGCCCTTGTGATGTGGGTTTTCCCTGGGACAATACCGACTGCGCTGGTTCTGGTGTGGTTGGGGCTAACTCCCCTGTTGCACTTAGCGGAGGTGTGAGATCTGCCATAGTCAAGGGTGGTACTTCCCTCCTCCCGGTAGCATTTGGCCCCTATCACACAATGCTCTCAGCCGTGTTATTTCCATCTGTGCATGCGCTAGTTGGTGGTCTAGGTCTCCAGTTAATCACGCTAAATTTACAGGGGACACACTCGTTGGGACATACAGGCCTCCTTTGTCATATGGCGGTGGTGTAGTGGCTATTGCTCCGTTAGAGGGAGTGGGGGTGGGGCATGGAGGTATGTACAGAGGCTCGCTATATCCTACTACTGGCCTTGTCATTAAAGGGTATATTTTGGTTGTGTCATTCTCAGCTGTGGTCGTTGTGCGCTTACCTCTTCCTGAATTTTCTCCTTTTCAATTGCCTTCCCTGTACTTACCTCTACTGTGTAGGCTATTTCCTCAAAGATTCACCACAGATCTAACACTTCCCTTCTGTTCTGCAACTGTTTTCCCTAATACCTCGCCCTAAGTGCGTGGACACTAAATCTAACACCCGTTTGTTGAACGACCCGCCCTCTGGCCAAATTGGTGTCACGCTGTCCCCTTTTATCTCTGTCACCCACTGATCGTGGTATTTTTGTATTCTATCACTATATAGCGGGAGGTGTTGGCAAATATGAGCTAGTGGTGTTATTCCTCCCATGACGAAATTTCTCCCTTCACTTGTATGTGCACTTGCACCTGAGACTCCCTTCTAATCACCCCCTTCAACCACTTGTCCCCTTATACAGATCAGCAATGTCAAGTGTTTCTCAATTATTGGCAATTATTGTGTACCAATATTCAATGTTACCTTTGTACCTATTGCATTTCTGACTTCAATAGTTCACTTTTAGCATGTATGACTTTTTACCAACAAATCACTTACAATATCTCAGCATATGTGACACAAAACTGACAAAAAGCAAAAACATATAACACATAACATGCACATGCACTACCTGTGCGCTTTTATTTCTCCTTTGTTCCTGTTACTGAACTGCTTTTCCCATTCCCAGTTTTACCTACTCTTCTCATTCACTCCCCACCTCTTACACCCTCTTACTTGTTCCCAAGAATTCTTTCTTACAGGGAAAAAGAATATTCTAAATAACTACTCCGAGTCTACTCAATATACGGGACCCCTACTATTTTCTCTTTATCTTCACTTATTTATCTGCACTGGACGAGACAATGCTACGCGGCACCGCCTTCCACCCCGTTCGGGCTAGGATACCTCTTCTCCTTTTCTTCTCACTTTTTCACAAAACCTAATGGCCATATAAAGGACAGATCAGGAAAGCCTCAACCTCACTCACACAGTCCCTACTCTAGTTTTTAACCCACTATCACCTGTTCCCTTGTTCCCGTACTTTCACCCTTTACCTTTCCTTGGAAACCTTCGCAACCGGCACTCACGTGTTCCGTCAGGTAATCCGAGGGTCACCGTTCTCGGTCTGACCCCAGTCAGGTCTGCACCCCAACCAAGCCGTGGCCCGCCTCGGCAAGCAGCTTTTCAGTCGGGTATTCGTCAACGGGGAACCCTTGACTCTTTCTTGTAGTGCGCACAGGCTGGTTGGCCGTGGAGGCGATGGTTTTGCTGGAGGGTGTCCCGGATCTCGCCGCACGGTGTGGGCCTCGAGGCACCTCTCCAAATCACGTTGCAGGGGGTCACCAAATGTTTGTGCGCTCCCCGTCTTTGATGCGCAAAAGAATAAAACAACACACCCCTGACGGGGAATAAGGCAAAGAGAGCAGGCTACGAGAGTTCAAGAAAAGGTTTTATCTGATGAATAATATTCAAGAGATATCGGAGAGTGCTCTGCACAAATTATCATTACATTACGTTTTATAGGGTAAATGACGCAACTAACATAGGATACTACGTTGGTCCTGGATTGGTCAGTTCACTCAATGTCTCAGGTGGGGTGGCATCTCTTTATCCGGGTTGGTCGCTTCGTTGGCGGGAGGATTGATGTCAGTCATCTGTGCTCCGCATGGGTAAAGGTCAGGTCGCTGGGAGGCAGGATGGTCACTATCTAAGCTAACGTAATATATTCTCAAAAAATGCATGGACTAAATAATAATTGTTCAAAAGACCTTCAGTAGTTTATCATGTCTCTATAAAAGTCTAACATATATTTATACTATCAATAACATAGGATTATACAAGTCTTAGGTTAAAGGTCTTGACCGCTATAATACACTGGTTAAAGTTAGGGTCCGTACACATAAGAATCTCTGGTATGTGGCATTTGTTAGTGGTAGGCAACGATATATTGCAGCAGGGGTCTAATTTTAGTTGGGGATCTGCTGGGTGGGCATCATGGCATGGTCAGTGGTCTGGCACATGAAAGGAATATCTTGCAGGGACACAGGGTCACAATGGCAGTAAGTTTCCACTGGCGAGGGTGCGGGAGGGGCAACAACACGTTTGTGGAGATGGACGAGCTATGTGCTTAGCTCATGCTGGTTCAAATGCAGAACAGTGGTCTCAGAGGAAGAGTGATGTGTTACATTTATTATTGTGTTGTAAGCATCTCTGGCTTCAGCGTGAGAATGGACCCGCAAAGTTTTCCAGTGAGAGTGAGAACGGGGGTGGGGGCACTGTGCCATGCACGCCTGGCCGGGCTGCTGTGAGAAAAGGGAAGAGAAGCGTTTTTGTACTATCGCAGTGAGTCCTAGTCACCAAGATGGAGTCGAAAGGGGGTACAAAAATGGATGCCCCGTGTCCTGCTCAGTGGTCCCAACTACGCGAATGTCAACCAAGGTTAACATCGCATATGGGCAAGGGGCAAACCCACTACTGGTGGCACTTGGTCCGAGTTTTGTACTGAGAAGTAGAGGACGCGAGGGGCCTGATGGCCCCTCGCTCCCACACAGTAGTTGTCCGGGCTGGTCAACCCCCGTGCTGGGTGATTGACAGCCAGGCTGTGTGTATGGGGGTTTTTCGCGTAAAAGGCAGGTCTCTTGGGCTAGAAGTCAGAGAGTCGCCACTGGAACTACAGGAACCGAAGAGAAGCAGACGGCTGCTGCAACTACCCCATCCCGGCGAAGCCCTGCTGCAGTCTTGAGCTATCTGCCCTTCAACGACTCAGAGACAATCCAGTCCAGAGTCTTCTTCCCTTGAGCTTGGTGGGGATAACCAGCTCATCTTCTACAGCCAGAGGATCCTCTTCCGTGGTCAAAATCGCTGCACACTGCTGTAGTGGTCTGGATAGCCACCTGAAGAGCCTCTCCTGTTTTTAAGGAGCGCACCTTTTATTCCTTGTAGCTGCTGCCGGCTTCATCCCTGTGTGGTGCAGACCCCCTTCAGATGTCCTCCTTCACAACGAAGCTCCAGGAATCGTGGGTCTGCAGGAAACCAACAGGAACAACTGCCAGGGCACTAGCTGCACCACTGGAACAAGGTACTGTGTTCTGTTGAGGAAACTGGGTGAATCCCTTTTTCTTCATTTCCAAGGCTTGCCCTTGTCTTCCCTCCTTCTTATAACTTTTACTTCCGAACATTGACAATATCAAAGTACTTTTGGCTACGTTGAATCGTGAACTGTCTAACCGTGTGATCTTCGGCAACTGGCCCCGGTGTCCTTCGACCCTGGATCCGGCCCTTTGACTTTGGACCTCCTGTCTCTGAGTGTTTCTTGATTCTTCCTGCCTAACCAAAATATTGCTTGTGATTTTTGCCTCCATCTCCCTCTGGGTATCTCAAGTGCTAAGTGTATTTTTGCCCCCGGTAGCATTTCATGTCACGGATACGCGTTTGTTTAGTAGACCAAATTGTCAAAAAGTGATCGCAATCGTATTCGCGGTAACGTGTTTTCTTCATAACACCGGTTCATTCAAACACAGGGTACTTACCTTGAGACTTACTGTACAAAGTGAATTGGTTAGTTGTAGTATATTTAACGTGTGGTTTTTATTGAAGTTTAATAGAAGTGTTGTGTTTATAACGAATGGTTTAAAAATAAATGTACTTATATTTTTCTACCTGAAACCTTGAGTCAGTGTTTGCTTGAGTCACAGTAATTGTGGTCACTTTGTGTAATCTCTGCTACTGCTCATATACTCTTGAGATAAGCCTGGCTGCTCTGCCACTGCTACCAGTCTGACATAGTAGTACAGGCTTGTACCAAAGGTAAAACTTACATTGCCACCTGTAGTCTTAATTGTGTGTAGTTGTCCCTAAGGGCACTGCACAGGATTCTGCCTAACAGCCTCCCATATCACGCCCACCTTCTAATGTACCACCAGAGGTCGATGACAGCGACAGTAGTTCTCCCACTATAGGGTAGCTGTGCATGCCATGAGCCCATGGAGGGTTTTTTTCTGAACATCCACGCATGTGGGTGTTGGGGTGCACCCTGTACCTCCTACCTCCTGGGTGACCCCTTGGTCCACACATGGCCATTTTTTATTTTTATTTTTATTTTATTTTTTACAATATTTTTATTTTTATTTTATTTTTTTCATATTTCATTCTGAATTGCAAATTAGAATTAGATTTTAATTTTTTGATTCTCTTTTTTTCTTCGTCTTTTTTCTATTTATTATTTTCAGTTTCATTTCATATTTAATTAGATTTTTTATTTTTCATTTTATTTTTTATTTAAATTGTATTTTGATTTTTAGTTTATTATTTTAATTATTTTGTTTACTTTTCATTTCCTTTTTATTTTTATTTTTCTTCATTTAATTTGCATTTACTTCTTTTGTTGATAACCATTTTCTTTCAGATTGCAAATTCATGTTACAGTGTGTTGCTTTGTGTGGCTCCCGTAGGCATCCACTGTGTATTCCAGCTGGGCACATGCAGGCTTGTCCTGTGTTTGGGTTACAAACTTGGGTTCCTGACACACACACCCCTCCTGCTTCCCCTTTCCATGGGATCGTAAAGGGTGTGACCAAGTGACAGTAACTTACACAGAGGCATTGGGCTCCCATAAGTTGTGTGGGCAGTCTGTAGTCCCAACTGTGTATACATCCCTAGTGGGGATTGCTGTTGATTTCTCCACTGCATGGTTGATTTGTATATTGTATTACATACAGGACTTTTTGCATAAATACATGTAGCTTCTTCATGTCTTAACGAGCCCGTCTCCATTGCAGATGCAGTTCATGTTGTATGCAGTACACTGCCACATTTGCCTACCAACAACACACTGCAGTTGGAAGGGGTCGATGTGCTGACTTTGTCAGGTTGTGACACTTGCAGTACTTTCATTTTTTACTGTCATACATTGCCACTGTTGGGTCCTGTACTGATGTTTTGCCTTGCTGGTAAGTATTTGTTCATGTGTGCTGTTTCTTTTTCATTAGTGAGAGGAAATTGTCTCTGGCCTGTTTCCATTTGGGACAGTGCACTTTGTGACACTTGTGTCATGTGTTGCGCGTTCATTTGGTTGTTTTCACATAGCATGCCATGCCATGGTGTGTTGGGTAGCTGAGATGGCGTTAGGGAGGGGTTGGGTGACATGCCACTATTTGGTTGTAGTATTTTGCAAGGGGGTAGCCCTTCATGCTGCATGAATGTGTGCCTTTTACTGACACAACATTGGGTGTGTTTAAGTAGCTAGGGATGCACACAATGTAGCACTTCCAGGTAAACAATCTCAGAGTGGTATGGTTGTGACAGTTGACTGTCCCTTTTGTCATCATAATGAATTGTCAGCTGGTATGTGCCAGGCCTGTGTGCACTCCGCAGGGGTGGGATTTTAGGTGAAGAAATGTGCCACAAGCTGGGTACGGGCTGCCTCACCACGTGCCCTTTCACCTCCCATGCGCAGCAGCTGTGCATGTGGTTGGGGATGTGGGGGCACCATCATGTCCACCGGCACGCCCCGCCGGGTTGCAACGTTGTGCAGGACACATGCTGCCACTATGATCCTGCACACTACTGGGGGCGCATATAGCAGCTGCCCACCAGAGCGGTCAAGGGAGCGAAAGTTTGACTTGAGCACTCCGAATGTGCGTTCCACTATGCCCCGGGTTGCAATATGGGCTGTGTTGTATCTTACCTCAGGTGGTATGGTGGGGTTCCGTATTGGCGTCATCATGTAGGTGCTCAGAGTACAGCACTGTCCCCTGGGAGGTGATAATGCTTGTCATTAGTTGGGTTTTCCCATTTCTCAGTGTCTGACATGCATGCATGTGCAGAGGCATTTGTACTCACCAATTAGCCATGTGTCGCCATGCCTCCCAGCTTCCAGGTCCCGGTTTAGGGCTGACATTCGGAATATGAAGCTATCATGGCTGGAACCCAGATAGTTGGCATATACTGAGGTGATGATTCCCTTGGCATCACATACAACTTGCACATTGATGGAATGCCACTGCTTGCGGTTTCGATAGATGTGCTCAGTGGCCCTGGGAGGATGTAGAGCCACATGGGTGCAATCAATGGCACCTAGCACTTTGGGGAAGTGTGCCACCCTGTAAAAGTAATGGATGACGGCCTGCCTTTCTGAAGGTGTTCTGGGCATGTATATGTGCCTGCGGACTAAGGGGCGTGCAGTCATGATCGCTTACACCTGGTGTAGGCAGCATGACTGCATGGCCTGTGAGACACCCCCAACTATGGCACTTGTCCGCTGAAATGAACCAGGAGCCAAGAAGTGCAGTACATTGAGCACCTTTTCCAAGGGGCTCAGTGCTTGGGAGCACAGGGTGGGTGATGTGAGGTCATCCTCTCACTCCCTGACCAGTTCTAGGAATTAGTGGTGGAAACCTGTACCTCCCATAGACCTGGTCATCAGGCATCCCAAAAAGGCTGTTCCTGGGTAAAAAAATCCGGGGCCTGGCTATCCTCCTCCTCCTGCGGTGTCCCACGACCACTGCTGCGAGGAACGGTATATTCATCATAGGGTATGAGCTTGTTTGTTGTTTGCGTGCACTTTTATGCTGCGCAGGGGCCACTTACGCCTGCTTCCTGCTGGTGTACGTGTTTCCGGATTAGCACGTCTTTTTTGGCGCACGGGTTTCCCCTGTTCGATTCCATGAATACGGGTTGTTAGTGCGCGTGTGGGCATTGCGAGCATTTACCTGCGGTACTTCCCCTGCAACGCCCACATTTTCACGCGTTGTTCCCCATTCCCCATGTTACGCCCCGTATTCCGTCACTTTTTATTTTGTGCGCTACACGTTGTGCGGTACAGCGTTTTGTGACGTGTGCGCCTGTGTGCGCCCCCACGTATTTGGCGCACATCCCAGGGTTTACACACGCAGTGCATTCCATGAATCGACGAACCGCTGCGTGCGCAATGATTTTCACGCTTGCGCTCCCCTTTTCGGCGCACATTTATTCCATGAATTGCCCTGAAAGTCCTCTGTTGTGTGCTGTTTTTTTGCTTCTCTTTCTCTCTCCTGCTTCTCCCTCCCTATTTCCCTTTCCTTGTAGACTATACCCCTGGCGGGGTCACAGAATATCATTTTTCAGACTTTCCTTTGTGCTCTGAAACGACTACCTTGCTGCATACTCAATGACTATACAACAGTGAATGATGAACACACACACTGCTCTTAAAAAAATCATAGCTGTCCTCTCTTAGTCCAGTAGATGTCCACACCTGCAGGACATTTCAGAAACCAACACCAAAATCAGTAAAGCCACACTTAAACATTGCTTTTATAAATCAGAAATATGTTCCAGTTAATATTGGATGCAATAATGAATGATGTTATCAATTTATAAACAGGAAGTAGGAGGTAACTTCACTGACGGTATTCAGAACCGCTTAATGAATGCTGGGTTTCCTCCTATCCACACTTGTAATGAGAGTGAAGGAAAAGCTTGTCAATCACATATGTGTTAGTAGTCAAGCAGTATGTTAGCCTAAAAACACTAAAAGCTCTAGTAATGACAACTAGTTGTAATGGCACAGTCCACCCAACATTTAGACGTGGTATTGGGCAAACACGATATTTCCCAGAATGCATAGGATAGATGTTAAGCAAACACCAGGAGCTTGATGAAAGGTTTAAAACTAAACCTGGACTTGAATCTATCAATGCATCGATTGCTCATAGCACTGAAAACAAGGTTAACGTGCATGCCCTATTATGACAATTGGTTGTAAAATGAAAAACATATTTCAGTGAAACATGTTATTCTGTATGAGATCCGGGAAGCTTTTTATGAGGATCCTTGTTAACAAAATGTCTGTCTATTAGGATGAAGCCAAGGCCACTGCAGTAAATATTGAGAAGAACTGCTGTTGGTGGCCAGTGATTCATCGGGTATTTATTTTACTTCAAAATGTGTTTGAGTGAAAAACGACGCCAAAGGCTGACTCAGAGCTCGGTTCATTACCTACTTCCGGTGCCTTTTAATCCTTTACCTTTTCCTTGCTTCGCAGAGCCCCTTGGGATCATCGGCAGGAGAGGGCTCAGATGAGGATTCTGTAAACCATTTTTGTGTGTGCAATGTAATTTGCATGGTTGGCAATGCTTGCTCCTTTAGAACTCGTAATGGCTGCCAGATCGGGCCATGATATTTGCATTCTGCTTGTCAAATATTCAAACCGCAAGTTTGTTTTCTGCACCCATTATGCAGCAAGCCCTAAGTACACAGAAACAATACACGTAATGGTCTTCATGGAATGTTTTAGTGGATTGGAAATTTGTACTGATTACATTATAAACACAAGAATGTCATAATTTGAGTTTTATTTGAAGCATACATTTTCAGGCTAATTTGTATTCCTTTTCTTTCATCTATTGTCATACATTCAGCACATACATGAAGACGCTGAATGCATATGTTCAAAATGTGCATCCGTGTAAGCCCTAGGTATTCCAGATTCGCAGTTCTAGAAATACTCAGCAAGCTTGTATACAGAAATGGGTGGTAGCGGACGGTCGGGCGGTAACAGTGCTAAAACCGGGCGATGAACTACTGTCCATCACAGAAGCCCATCAGTACTGGGTGTGGCTCCTGCAGGTTCTAAGGATAGCACCAGTGGGATATCCGCCCAGTACCAGCAGCGGGGCAACGGGAGGAGCCTTCAGCCACATCAGTACTTCTGACTCCAAATGTCTGTTTGGCATTGCAGAGCCAGTGGGAAGCAGATCAAAACCATCCAATCTTAGACCAACGCACGGCTGGGCAAAAATATGGTGGATTTTGGGGGGCAAATACGAGTCTCGTGGAAACCTGTGGTAACAGTGGGGTCCATGAAGTCATCAAAACTATCCTCCTCAACGGGGAGCTCCCTCTCCTGGTGGAGGTATTTTCGTCTGATGTCCAATAGACTACCGGGTGGAAATTTCTGGGTGAATAGTAAACTGCCTGCTGTGCCTTTATTCCTACTTGCTCTGGCAGAGTTGAATTACTTGATATTATCCCATTCTTCAGTGAGGCCCAGCATGTTTACATGTCCTGAACTGCATCTGTCTCTCTCATGTTTTTTTTCCTTCAGTCTGCGTATTTTCATCTTGCCTTTTCTCTTTGTCTCATTTCTATAGTATAACTTCCTTCTCCTCTCCTCATCTTTCTCTCTCTTTCTCCATGTGTCGATAGTGTAGAATAGGGCCTGGAGTACAGAGGGAGAACAATGTGGTGCCCAGAGTGGATGTAACAATGGAAGTTTGAAGTTTCTAGTACCACTCTTTATTTGGGCTTCACCAATTTAATATGACCTGACACCTTTGTGTATGTTCTTTAAACATGTGTATGTTCTCTTGCAACTCTAACCTTTGTTCAATTTCTCTGTTCTATTTGTCTTGCTTCAGGCTGCGGCAGATTCTAAAATGTCACTCTCTTTCTCTGACAATGCATGTCTCTGTGTCTCTGCTCATTCTCCTGTCTGATAAATACCTCTCTTTTCATTCTGTCTCTATATTTCCTTTCCTCTGTTTGGTCCCCTAACCTCAGAGCCTTCCCCCTACCAACTCCTCCCTTTAGATTTCGTCAACATCAACTCTCACTCGTCCTCTTGATTCATTCCTGTGCCAATGAACGGTTGCAACGGCAAGTGTGATGTGCATGAGGCGAATATACAGTTAACAGGGAGACGCTGACCATTCAAAGAAGTCTAGACAGATGCAGTCATACTGTGAACTTCAGTAAAAGTATAATCCTGCCAGACTTAATTTTTAAAATCAATGAAGATTATTATATGTCAGTGTCCTTGGTGTTGTGCTCATTGAAATATGTTCCATGTTCATTGTTCATCAGTTAATACACACTCAAGCTATCTCTCACTGCCCTGAGGAAAGGGGTCACTGGAACTGTCTGTTCTGAATACATTAAACGGTCTGGGGTAGCGGCCCTGCAGTTATGGTTAAGTTGCTCAACTCAGAGAAAGAGCACTTTTTGGACGGCTTATAGCGTTGGCACCGTTAGACAAGTCCTCACGAAACTTGGCAAAAAAGTATATGGACGCCTGAGAATGATTTTCTGAAGTTTAGTGCAGTTTCGTTTAGGAGGGGAACATTTATAGGGGTGGTCCCAAAATGTTTGAAATCCTCATAGACACAATGGAAAAAATCTATATTGCTTGCGCCTACAGCAAAACAGCTGGATGGATTTTGACCAAATTTGTGCCAGGAGCCCCGAAAGTGTGCTTTAGTAAATTTTGTGTAAATAAGTCCAGTGTTTTTTTTTAAATGCCAAAAAGTAGGTGAAAAAAGGGTTTGCACGTGTCGCCGAATACGCAAACAATGCAGCTGACCTCAGACAGCACCGTAAAAAGAAGTCTTGAAAACATATTTGTGGTTATTTGGTTGCTGAAAGAGGACTTTGAAAGGATGGGGGAGTTCAATAAAGTTGTCATGGAGCTGTTGTAATTGGGGAAATAAACTGGTGCTGCAGGCGCCGAGTTCATGGTCACTGTTTGTGTCCACAGACACAAACAGTAGTCCGCGGATGCCATTGGGATTGGAGGTGTTTAGGTGAGTCTTGCTATCTGAAGGTCTACTCTAGGTACTGGTAAAATGGTTTGATTGTGTTATGTTGCATGTGACCAGTGGCCAGATTCTTGGGGGCAAGCCTGTAGGCCATGACCCCAAGATTCTGGCCACTGTTTACAAGCACTATAGTAATATGTGCACAGTAATTATAGGTACTGTAGGTGAGTATACTGTATTTTTTTTAAATTTTATTTATTTGATTTAATTGTCTAGGCTAGAAAAAACGACAATTTTTACAAAAAGATTTCCACAATTCTTATCCACAAAAAATGTCAATTTTATCCAATTCTCCACTAAGCTTCGCCTTAGCGATAAGGGATGTGTTCCTGTGGTTTGTTCTTTGTTTACTGTTGTTCCCTATTAGGCTTATCTGTTCAAAGAAACCGACAACGGCTATCACCCAGGTCGTTTTTTTGCCTCCAAGCGGCGAGACCACCATTCCTTTTCCTCGTATACATAGGCATCTTCCATAAGGTGATTTAGCCAGCGGTGTCGTTCTTTTTTTAGGCTAGGACACAATAGCAAGAAATGTTTTGAGGTTTCTACCCAGGTAGTGGACTCTCAGAAGCAGCAAAGGTTTGACTTTGAAAGCCTTCTTATGGCTCGAATCTCGTTGGTGTTCATCAGATTTAGTCTGATCCTCAGAGGTTTGCCGCAGACGTGGATTTGGGCATTTCAATAGGTATGATGGAATTTCATTGAGTTTTCTAGGTCTTGTTGGGATCTCTTTAGTGATCTTGTAGCCAGCAGCTTCGTTCAGAGTTTCTATCCAGTCCATTTCCAGTAATTTTTTATTCACCTTTTGAGGATTCTGGATTAGCTCTTCATCTGAATTGCTTATCCATTCAAGAATGGTCCTATTGATTTGTTTCCAATCAATGAGCATTTTGTTCTTATTTTCCTCCATTTCTATATTGATAATGTTAAAAAGGAATTTGTGCGGTGCTTCTAAAGTTTTGCTGTAGAGCATAAGTCCATTCCTTTCAATAGATGCTTTAATGGATGATGTGCCCAATTCTCTGTGGATTAGTGCCATGGGCATCGACTGGGGCAAATTTAAGACTCGCCCCCAAAACTGACCTTCCAATCTCTTCCAAAGTGTCTCAGGCAGGAGTGGCATAGCTTCAACTCCATACGTTATGGTGGGAACTATTTTAGCTTTGAAGAAATCGATTATCGGTTTTAGAGAAAAGCGGTCAAATCTCGGGTTGATTACTTTGGATTTGGCAACCAGGGAGGGGATTGTGCCCTCCAGAAATTCCTGCATTGGGTATTCATTCTTGCTGTTATTTAGCATGATTCCCAAATACTTGAAGCTATTAACCGTCTCGAGCTTACATCCCTCCACAAAAAGACTTAATGGCTTTTGAGCAGATGCACATTTGCTCAGGTTCATGCTTTTTGTTTTGTCTTTATTTAGTTCCAAGTTATTGTCTTTTAGATATGAAATAATATTAGAGAGTTGTCTTTGGAGACCTACCGCCGTCTGGTCAATAAGAATGATATCATCCGCATACAGGATTCTCGATATTGCTAAATTACCAATTGTCGGTGGAAAGGTTCGGAGCCCATTCTGTGAGGCCTTGTAGTCCGCTGTATAGGCACTGTAAAAAACCGGGGCTAACGGGCATCCCTGTTTCACACCTCAAGTCATTTGTATCTCTTTGGACAGGAGATCCGCTTTGTTCAATCTCACTCTCATAGATGTTGAAGTGTAGAGTGATTTGATTGGTCCCAATATTGATTTGGGGCAGCTATGATGGTTCAATTTGTCCCAAAGCTTTTCTCTATTGACCCTATAAAAGGCCTGGACCAAGTCGAGAAATACTAGGTGTATCGCAGGCTTTCCTTCCAAGACCTTTGATTTGTGGGCACTCAACAGGGGAATATTAGCTGTCATGCCCATCCCTTTCACGAAGCCAGTCTGTGAGGGGTCCGAGAAATTTGATTCCTTTGTCCATTTTTGAAGGTTTTACAAGGCGAGGGAGCCAAAGATTTTCCCCAACGTATCCAAAAGCGCTATGGGTCGGTAGTGGCCCGGAGCGTCTCTAGCCCCTTTTTCATAGATGGGGACCACATGTGCTTTTGTCCAAGATGTTGGGACCTCACTCGTTTCTACACACATTTCTTGAATACTTGGCTTGTGAAGGATTCCCAAGCTTACAGACGTTTTTTAAGTTCCAGATTCGTAATACCATCTGGACGGCTGCCCTAGAGATGTTTAGCTTCTTATTTCTATGGGCAATGGTTGATGTGTCAGTTGGAATCTCCCATCTACTTTCTATTGTGTTACCAGTCATGGGGTAAGTGCCTGGTAGTTTTGTGTATAAATCTGAGAAGTGGGCAACCCAGGCGTGCTCTGCTACATTATTCTCCAAGTTTGAATTGGCTTTGTTGGTGCAAGTTCTTATAAACGCCCAAAAGTCCCTGATCGCTTCCCACTCAGTGTTTGCAGCATCTCCTTGGTGTCCGCTTGATTTATACTGTCTCGTTGGAGACGCAACCAGTTTTTGTATAGTGTCTCCTGCTTCTTCATCTTTTTTATCAGTGTTGGGTCCAGTGACTTCTTTGCCCGCATTTTGGCCTTTCTTACTTCTTTTCTTCTGTCCACTATAAACCAGCGAGTTTTGAGCAAGTAATCTACTTGTCTGGGTTATTGCTGGTAAAAGAGCCACAAAACGCCTACCGGTTTCAATGGCATTATCGAGGTAGAAGCCACATTCATCAGGGCTGGGCAGAAACTCAGAGACTGACGTGTCAACAAGTTGGATAACAGGAAAAACCCACCTAATTATAGGGGTCCCCACATCTATCCGTGTGGTTGGGAAGGTAAAGTTATGGTCTTCCCAAAAGGGCATGAAAGAGTTGTCTTATCTTATGGCAAATATACTACTTTGCCACAATGCCTTTTTGTAACTCAGATGGAGGCAATTTTGACGTTTTCAGTTGAAGGCTTATTGTAGCTTGAAATGGGTGTACTGTTTGGATTATAATGCTCTCATACAAGTCAAATTGTTGGAGAGCCTTTGAAAGAGTGATGATTTCTAAGTTATTAGCAATAGCACGTGACGGCATTTGGTTATTGTTCAGCTTTGTATTGCAGTATACCCAAACTATTGAGAGCTCAGTTATTTTGTATTTATTTTCTGCTGTCAGATATAAAGCAAATTTTAAGCATTGGGATTCCTCATTGTGTTCTATTTTGTAGTCCATATCTACTATGTTGGTGCTCTTTACATAAAAGGTTCTGTTACAACAGACACATGCTTTGTCTGGTATTTCAGCCAATGTGTTTTGTAACTTAGCAATTTCTTTTTTGTATGTGTTTCTAAGTTGGGTGCTGTTTGTGAGGTTTTCGCTAATTTTAAGGATAATGAAAACTTAAGTTCCAAAATATTTACTTTGTATCTGTTCTATTTCTTGAATGTGTTCTTTGGCATTGCCATGTAGGAGAATGCTATTTAAATTTTGCAGTTCTAGAACAGGAGTTTGCTCATAGTATAGTCTATGCACAATAATTCCAATAGAGGAAGGGTATGTTGCTAACAATTCGATGTGATGGAATGTGCTTTTGCAAGCTGTTCCTGAAATACAGGCTAATGAATGTCTTCACAGTCCTGTGTGGATGCGCACTGGGCAGGAGTCCATGGTGTTGTCGTACATTACATATTGAGCTGCACATCCATTGGTTTGTTTGGGCAAAAGGAACATTGGGTTGCAAGTTTGTTGGGGTAGTTTTCTCTATAAGGGTTTCTTTTGCCACAGTGGTGTCTCCTACCATTTCATATCCTCTGCCATTATTGTCCATGGCAATTGGGTTTCTTTGTTCTTGTTTATAAGCGTATTTCTTCAAATATGGCTCTGTCCTGCTTGTGTGTATTAATTCACCATCACATACATTTTAAAAGGTATCTCTGTTGATATTGCACATGTTTAGAAATGCTTTTTGTGATTTATTGATTGATTTAGTTAGTGGTTTTATTCTTTTTAATATTAATATAAACAACTTTCTCTTTAATAGACATGTGCTGTCAAATAGAGCTTCGAGGAGTAGTTTTCTGCAATAGTTTGCAAAGGTAGAACATGACTTTATAGCTGTTTTTGTAAGATTGTTAAGAACTGTATGCCCGGGTGGATTTTTTTTCGTAAGATACATATTTTGAATTGCTTTACTGTGGCTATGCTAAAATTGGTATGTACAGTGTCAGGTTCTTTACGCGGTCTGGCTTTGTTTGTACATGTGTTTTTACTTTTAGATTCTGCAAGAGGGACGTTAGTTGTTTTAGTGGTGGCTGGTTTACGTTTGTTGAGTATGTTTGCTAACTGTCTTGTTTTAATGTTTTCTATAAATTGTCTTTGTATTCTTATGTGCTCTATTTATTGTTTGTTTTCTATGGAGTTGCTTTTTAGTATTGTCACACCAAAAAACCACACAGGTTTACTAATTCTACAAGTTGACAGGTACCAACATGTGTTGCCGTGTTGCCATTATCTCAGACTTGCATTTGTGAACAGTATTGTGCTAAAAGGCACATGCTAAGTTGAAGAGCTAGACATGTGTCGTCTGCTATTCAAATGAAAGGTTTCAAATGTTATTTTAGATTCTATGTCTAGCAGAGGCAGTTAAAAATCAAAAGAGAAGAAAAAAACAAAATGTGTTGAAGACGCTGTCTAAAAAAATTGGAAAAAAGGTAGGATTTAAAATTGGCAAATAGAGCCTTCGCAAGAATTCCCTGTGCAACTTTGAAACTTTGTCCCCGCAGTGTATTTCAAATGGAGTTTTGTAATGGTTTTGTAGGAGAACCTGTATGCCTCCCCATAAGTCTGGATCTATGACGCCTGATAGGACATCTAGACCAAACGTCCAGGCCAGACTAGATTTTGGGGGTCAATCTTATATAACAACCCACAGGGGGTATTAGGACTAAGTGTGTGGGAATCATCCCTCTTTTCCCAGGAGTGATAGTGGGTTATCTGCTGCTACAAATATCAAAGCCTATGGATTCTTTTGTGGTGGTAAAGGGGTCTGATGGTCTGTGACTACGTTTCTGGAATGTTAGGGTCCCCCAATTTGTCTCAATTGAGTCGCATCCCACTCTGACGCCATATGTAGGGAATGCATGGTATCACAAGTATGACACTGACACAATGGATACAATTTGTAAAACCTTCATTGAAATGTTGGTGTCAGAGAAACTCCTAATTTGCCCTATAACTAAGATGAGAGTAGTGTCAACCATCAAATGATAAACAAACAGTCATAGAGGTGCCAGTCAAATCAAAATGGCCTATGCTAACAAAACCTAATGCCTGCCCTATCTCTTATACAAAAAATGTAAAAGGAGAAATGTATGCAAAAGGAAAAATCAGTGTTCAAAAGATTAAAGGTAGTTGAACCAGCTCTCCTCCTCCGTTACACCTCACAGAATAAGGCAGTCCCTGCAGGCATAATGACACACTCTGGCTTTGTTTCTAACATACTAAGCAGTTCCAAACCGTGGATAGAGGCCAGTCTGGCCTTCCATGTTAAAGTCTTTTTCTTGACTTTCTGAAATTGGATTTCCAATGTAAAGTTCACAAAGGTCCCCCTCCGCCGGGCTCAGACCTTACAGCACACAGTTCACAAAGGTCACCCTCTGCCAGGATCAGACTTTACAGCACACAGTTCACAAAATTCCCCCTCTGCCGGGCTCATACCTCTCACATCACCATTCAACACAAACTCGCAAGGAGGGCTCCCTTCACCAAGGTTATTATACTGCAGGTCTCCCTCAATCGGGCTCTGACCCCTTTCAAAGACTTTTGAATGTGTGTGGTGCTTTTATTTATTTATATATGTATTTGTTTTTTTTTATAACACACCTAATACTGTACCTGAGTTTGGTTTCTGAGTGCGGATCTGGGATTCAAACCTCTGTTGCTCTGCATAGTTTGCTTCCAAGACCAGCGATTTTCCCCTGTGATATCCTCTGTTTTACCAGACCACAGCTGGACCACTTCGACTTAATGTTCATGGGTATTTTCACTTAATTTGCTTTCGCTGTCTGTTTGCTTTATAACTTCAAATAATGTACCTTTCACAGAAACTTTTGAATGGGCTACTTCCTTTTTTTCCGGACCACTCATAGCTGCTTTTTACTTGACAGTTCATTCACAGGTCATCCTTTCTTCGCGTCTCCTCTACACGCGTGCAGCCTTCACTTGTGATATAATATTGCTACTTCATTCACTTTAACACACACCAGTCTCTCATGTCGCTTGCCAACTCACCAACTGTGTTCGCTTCTTTTTTGGTTTGCCATTTTCAATTCACTAGTAAAGCTTAGTACCACACACTTGGCCTTGCCTTCCAACTCGGCCGTTCACCCAGGAGGGTTGCTGGCATCCTTGGAACACAATGCAATCTTCACTTATGGGATCTGGCCTTCTATACGCGTCTTTCGCGGTCTGTCAGGGGCAGAGACCTGCAGTAGGGAACCCTTGGAGTTTTGGGCCTGCTGCTCTAGTCCCTTGGTCCGTTTCTCTGCCCAAATAGGTGTGCCCTCGTCCCGGACGTTCTGCTCATGCTTGTGTTCCACCTTGCTCAGAGTATGCCTTTAGGTGTTTACTTTTATTTGTTTGAGGAGAGCTTACTGGTGTCAGGTGTATGCACTTAGTATAAACTTCCTGGCTTTGCCTGACCCGTTTAACGGGACATGTCCAGTACGATGTGAGAGAGTTAGTCTGGTTTGCTCGCAGTCATCCTCTTCCTTGGCCTAGTGTTTGTGAAATAGGGGGCTGGGGGAGTTGGGACTTAGTAAAATCCTATAAAATAGAATGTGATAGATGAAGAAAAAAGGGTGGAGTACCATGTCTCACCATCGGCTGCCTCGTCCCCACTCCCTGAAGACCCCTCACCCAGGTCAACCCCCAGGATCTGGATTCAAAGACGGTGGCCGTGCCCTGAGAGAGAGATCCCCAGGGACTAGCGGGTGAGACGCCCTCTGGTTTCTCACATACTTCACTCCTAGAGTGCTGACATTTTCTTCCAAATTGAGAGGTAAATTCACAACTTTGCCTCTAACACATTGCACTAATGATTTTTTAGGCACGTTTGACATCTTTATTTGCAATCTAACAATAACTTGAAAAGGATGAACAGTTTGCAATGCAATCACTTCAAACATGTTAAATTTCTGAAGCACAACAGTGATATCAGACACTACCATGTCATTCAAGACACTTCTTGCAAGAATACTTGTTTTATTATGAAACCCAACACAGAGTCTACAAAAATAAAGTGCCTCACTTATGTCCAATTGTTCTTCTACAATCAAATACAGATAGTTACTTCCAAAAACCTTCTACACTCTGTTTAATTTCCTCCTCAATGTACACTAGTTGCACGTGAGACCTATAAAAAGTGCGTTGACAATACACACAAACAATGTCAGCTCTTTCATTTTAAGACAACTTAAACATTGCAATACTTATTTTATAGTGTTAAAAAATCTGATCCTTTGAAAGCATAGGATCATAATTTCCATTTCTTGTAAGTGTTTCATCTACATGCACAGTCGTCCTTACACGTTTGCCGGTCTGGAAACAAGGGTGCTGGTAAGCTCAATGGCACCCTTGTTTCTGAACCGGCAAACTACGTGTTTGCCTGCCGTGGCCACTGGCCCGACAGGTCTGACCCTGCCAGGCACAGCGGCCACGGTAGGCAGACTGTTCATGGAAGCACTGGCAGTGTTAAAAACTGTGCCAGCGCTTCTGAGTGCCCAAACCCATAGATTCCTATGTGAACGTATTTGACACATTAACCTAAGTGTGTGTGATCCAATGCATTGATGGACAAATAACCCCACAATATAAGATCATGCCATTGGCAAACTCATTGTCTCAAACCAATGATCAGCAGAACATTTTTGGTCTAATACAAATGCATGTGATCAATCCATTAACCCTCATGTATTCCTATAATTGTTGAATTGTATATTCTAGAAGTGGAGAGTGCGTAATGGGGGAATTCGTGTTTACTTAAAGTTTATTTGAGCTGGGCTGTGGTAGCCCATCAATTCCACCCAAATCGCAGCCATCACTCCGCATTTACCGTATACTCCAGTCAATATATAATACCGAATACTCAATAGGTTGAAGTCCCAGTGCACACAGAAACTAGATACTCTCTTTTGCCAACTTATAAATCATGTTATGTCTAATTCCATTATTGATGTGAACAGTTATAAGCAATGTTATTACTGTTGTAACCAGTGATGGCATCAGTGATGTGATTTGTAATGTGATCAGTGTTCTAATACAACATGTAATTAGTGATGTCATTAGTGATGTGATCTGCAATTTCACCATTGTTGTCATAGACTGTACAAAAGGGGGACAAAGTTAAGGTAGCTTTAGCTGAATTTCAGGGGTTCTGTTGCGTTAAGTTCTCACCTTGAGGGCCCTGCAACTAAAGAGTTTTTTCCTTGAATTTCATGGTTTTTGTTATTACATAGATATTTTCCACACATGGCCACTGGCCATGTCCTACGGCCTTGCCCACTGTATATTTCTTAACACTACCAGACCACTAACCATGTCCTTCAGCCACATCCGGTGTGCACGGCCTTGTCCATTTTAGAACTCTACCAGATCATTAGTCATGGGCTTTGTCCATGTCCATTGGGCGTGGCCACTCAATATTTTAAAACACTTGCAACCCATCACTCAAAGAGGTTCATCAATCACAAATTCATTTCAACCTGTTTTCACAGTGGATTTGTGATATATAAAATATTGCAAACTTTGAGAACTCACAGGGCCTGATTCAAAGGGCATTTTCCATTGGGATTGCACCATTTTAAAACACTTTTGTGAATCAGGGCCACAATGTTTTAAGGCAATGGGCAGTGAGATCAAATGATTTCCTGAGCATCTCTAAATGTGTTTAAACATCGTGCTACAAGCCCCTTGTTTTATGGCTATCTCTTGGTGACTGTTGTGCTACACGGTACATCCCCAACTATTCACATTTAAGCAGCACTGGAAAAAATGAAAAGCTGGCACACTTGAATATACGCACAGATAAGCAAAAAGAGATAGGAACTGGGAAGGGAAAAACACTAGAATTCATGATATGATATGATATCACATTTTTAACACGCCTATACACAAGTGTATCAAGCGTGACAAGGCAAAGGAGGGGGAACAGAGGGAAGACGAGAGACATCGATTTTACTAGGCCAGGTGTCATTCAGATTGCGCAAGTGCAGGGGAAGAGGGAACGGGGAAAGTGCAGGGGGACAGTGCAATACAAGGGATAAATAGAATAAATAGGCGATAAGTAAAAGTACGGCCAGCTGGTGGCAAGTGCAAAGGTAAGTTCAGATGTCAGGTGTCAAGTGCTGGTCGGGGACTGTAGGGATAGAAAAAACAGTCCCCAAGTGCAGGGGTTGCCAGGGAGGCAGTGCAGGTGTGCAACCAACAGGTTGGGGGGGAACTGGGCCTGAGATCAGAGGGTGGCCAGGTAACCAGTGCAGTTGCAGTTTCAGCCAGGCATTCAGCAGTGGAGAGGAGGAGAGAAAGCAGAAGCAAAGAGGAAGGTTTTGAGGTGCTTCCGGAACCAGAGATGGTTCTCCTCAAGTTTCAGGGAGGCTGTTTCAGAGGGAGGCCCCAGCCGAAGAAAGAGATATACCAACTCGTTGCTTGGAGAAACGACTGACCCTGGGAGAGTGGGAGGTGGATGAGCAAAGAGCTGGAGAAGGAAGATATTTAGGAAAAGAGAGTTGAAGGTATTAAGGCCCCAGATACCAAAAGGCCTTGTGGACAATGCAGAGGGTTTTGAACTTAATCCTCGCAGCCACTGCAAGCCAGTGCAGAGATTTCAGTCCTTTAGAGATACGATCCCTGTGCTTGAGGACAAGGACAAGTCTCTGCTGTTGCAGTAGGTCAGCCTAGAGAGAACCAGAGCTCTGGAGACAGTGAGCTTCTGGGGGAAGGAGAGGAAAGGAAGAATACCTCTGAGGAGGTGCAGCTCGTAGGGTGACTTCTCAGAGACATCAGAGATGTGAGGAGAGAAGGATAGCGTGGAGACGAAGATGACCCTGATGTATTTAGCCTCACAGGTGGGAGCAGGAAGAGGGCCAAGAGAGGCCGGCCAGAGAGTGACAGGAAAGGAGGGAGCGGGTGTGCCGATGAGAATCTCAGTCTTACTGGCATTAAGGCAGAGATCACTGGTGGCCCACCACTCCTGGATAGCAGACAGACAGTCAGAGATGAGAGAAGAAGAGGTGGCTGAAGGTAGCCTGAAAATGAGCCAAGTGTCATCCGCATAGCACTGAAAGTTGGGACAGAGAGCCGCAATGCAGTGGGCAAGAGGTGCCAGTTATTGGTTGAACAGGTATTTTAATATCTTGTTATTCATACATATAGACACTGAAAAATGTTCCTGCCATTCGCAATTGGCCGTATGCTCTAAAAGAGCCTTGCCCAGATCGTCTTGGATGCCATCTCTCACCTCGGTCAAGCTGTGACAGGTTTTGCACATCCCCACAAATCTTGAAAGATCGGGTGCAGGCAGAATAGACTGAGGTTCTGTGTTAGTTAGTGGAAAATGACTAGTAATCATATTGGAACTCTATGGCACAGATGATAAATACTGTGCTCCATGTGCTTTCATCTTATGTTTCACATGAGCCTTCCTATACAATTCATCCACTTTATCCCAATGTACTTTGACAAGATGTTGAATATATGCTGAGGTTTCCAAACTTTGCAGCAGCTTGTTTGAAGGTCCCCTCTGCAAAACCTTGCCACAGAAGTTGCGAATGTCCTCCTCCTGTTTTAAATGGTGGCCATCGAAAGTGTGAACCGACTTTGTATCCCATTCTATGGTCGGACATCTTTTTCAGTCGCAAAATGACAGTGTGTCGTGCATCCCAAATAAAGACTCTATTAGTACCCCGTGCATTACCGTATCAGTTAATGCCTCAGGGTCGTTGCTAAGGGCCTTGATTTGGTTGGGCCTGTAACTATCGGCCCTGGGGCATTACCTGACACAGTAATGCCCCCTGGCTCAGTGTTTAATGTTAAATAATAATTTTCTGCCACACAGGTGTGCAATATATTACATACTTAGACTGAAAAGACACTAATTCCCCAAGCCCATCTGTAAATTGTTTTCTTTACATGTTTTTCTTTTTTATTGAAAAGTAATATGCGTAGAAAAAAAGTTACAAATATAGATCTTCCTGAATCTGCAATGGAAATCTGTTAAGAGGTTAAACAATAGTTTGTCATAAAGCAAGTTCTAAGTAACACAACAAATGCACTCTCAGAGTTCCCACTGCAAATAAAACTGTAAATATGTACACTTATTATCTGCTTTTCCAAACGATTCACAGATGTTTACATCAGCAACAGAATCAGCATGTGTATAGTGTGACTTCTGCAATCATAGCCTACATTGTTATTAAGAAATTCAATGTTTTTATAAGCAAACTTATAAATAAGGTTATGTCTAATGTCAAGTGTTTCATCTACGTGCACATAGCACCTCATTACAAGAATTGCAGTAAAAAACGTCCATTACCGGCATGCCGGTCACAACATGTCCGTGTAGCCTCGATCCCGCAAACAGCAGCTGTTCACGAGTGGGTGAGCATGCGCATACCTGCATGCCGGTAACGGCCGTACCTGCATGCCGGTAACAACCCTCAAACACCCAGATAGTGGCATCATCAAATGCACACATAACACCTCCGCCATCGGCAACCCCAAAATAGTGGTACCGGTATTAACATAGTGGTATGAACGGGCCCTTTACTACTGGACCCGGAAGTAACGTCATCGCGTTGGAACGGGCAATGCACCGGCGCCCATCTTTAAAAACACAATCCATTGCCATACTCCACAGACTGGACCTTCTCAGGCTAAACTCCAAACACGCCCTAGAGAAAATGTCAAAGGCTACACAGAAAGGCACTGCCCCGCCTGCCGAAACCAAGATTTAAGGAAAAAGAGCTCAACATGCTAGCAGATACCCTTGAAGAGAATGCGGATGTGGTCTTCTGTGCTGACCTCAGGTGTCCAGCACAGCTTAGAAAGAAGGATATCTGGGAGGAAGTGGCAAGAAAAGTAAGTGCAGTTGGCACCACCGCACGCACAGTGTGAGACTGCAAAAAGCGCTGGGATGACCTGAGGCTAAGAGTGAGGAATATACTGTCGGCCAATCGGAGCCAGAGGCTGGCAACAGGTGGCGGAGCCCACTCACCTATTAAATTGGCTAGATGGGAGGAAACATGCAGAATTTGATAGATGTGGAGTCCGTTGAAGGAGTCGGTGGAGCAGAGTTTGGAGTGCCATCGTCGGCAGATGAAGGTGAGTGTCCCTACAAACACCTAACAACCAATCATCACAGTTGACCAACACATGTGACAGCGATGCGAGCCAAGACATGTCCCATGATACACACATACACATATCCGAGTCCAGATGCTGGCCCCACCACTTTCACATCCAAATGCAAGATGCATGCCGCTCCCATACACAAATACACACCCGACACACAGACAACCTGCACGCGTCACACAGCACGCAAGACACAACACACACATAGGCCCCACAGCAGACACCATGGTGAACATGTGAACACCTGAGGGATGGCAATACTCCCCCTCAACATAACATTGCACGTACCCAGCCCACCGCAAAAACAGGCATGCAGCTGATCACATGGCGACAACTGCACAAATACCAATGGATGCATGATGCAAGCACCACCATCAGTGATGCCCTGCCTCTCTCTCTCCCCCACAGGTACGGATGCAGACACTGAAGAACGTGATGGAAGTGCACAAGCCATGACACCAGGCAAAAGGCCCAGGGGCCAAGATGATGGCACCAGGCCATCTACGTCGAGGGGATCAAGGATGGTCCAAGTGCCACGCAAGTCAGCAACCAGTGCCCAACCAGCCACGCAGCCACCTACACAGGACCAGCAGACACCTGCCCCTGCACCCCTGGAGACACAGCCCACACAGGGTGAGGCCACATATGCAGAAAATGACAATGAGGGCTCACAGTCCGCTGCCACAAGCTCAATAGGGGAGACGGCTGCATCAGCACTGTATAGTGGCGACGACGAAGGGGTCCATGACGACAATACTAATGCAGGATTCCTCCACTCAGAGGACGTTGGTCGAACCCCAAGCCCACAGGTCACCCCACAGGGCACCCCTCACCAGGAATCTGTAGGACTGGGCAGCCATGGAGAGTGGTCTCCAACATTGCACAGCCCCTTATTGGCTGCAGACACACTACCAAAAATACCATCCACCACCACCACCGCAATACGGGACCTCGAAGGACGTCTGTCGAGGATGGAGGGCCGGCAGGAGGAGATGCATGGATATGTGAAACAGTACCTTGCAGAAGGCAAGGCAACACGCTGTGCAATGCATGACACCACTGCAGCCGTTATCAAGGCCATCAACCGGAACACTACGCACGCCCACGATGGATTAGCTGCTATGGCCCAGATCCTCAACACAACCATCAACATCATCTGCATCTACCATGCCAGCAAGTTCCACTCAGACCAGCCCTGTGCGCAGGTCCATGCGCAGTGCTCAGCACTCAGAGATACAACCCCCACCTCGAAGGGGTGTCCACAGTAGCAGGGGCACCCTGCACATTTTGAGTTGCACCGCATCAAACACATGTTGTGCCATCGATGTGTTGGGGTGTTGGGGGGAGGGGGAGCTGGAGGGTTGGAGGGTTTGTGGGGGTGTGCTGGGGGGTGTTGGGGGAAGGGGGTGGTTGGAAGCATGTGTAGGGTGTGTGGGGGTGTGTGGGGGGTGTTGGGTGAGGGGGGAAGGGAAGGTGTGTGGTATGGAGGGTTCATTCACATTGTACAAACCATCACTTGAATACACCCGTTGTGTAAAACACCTCACATGAGTGGACATTGCTTCTTTGGTGTGTGTCAATTTATTGCTTTACAGTGCACTGTGCCCATATACCCCCACACCCAGTGCCCAGAGTCCCACATACATTGCACCCTCTGCATCCCAGTACATCAGAATGATTGGTCTATGACCATTTAGCGCACAGCATGTCCCTCAAGTGTATAGCATAATGGCCGATGTCCAACATCTACTCCTTCCTCTCCTTCAACTTCACCTGGTGGTGGCTGGTCCATGTCAGGTGGCAGGGGTACATTCCACTGGATGCACATGTTGTGCAGCATGGCACATACCATGATAATCTTGCCCACCTTCTCAGGCCCGTAAATGAGGGCGCCACCCGACCTGCTGAGGCAGCAAAACCGTGCCTTCAACAGGCCAAAGGTCTGCTCATTGACCACACGCGTGCGTGTATGGGCACGATTGAAGTCCTCGTCATGCATGTTCTGCGGATTCCTGTCAGGGGTGAAGAGCCACTTCTTCAGGGGATAGCCAGCATCACCTGCAAGGGAGCAGAAGAAGGTATGTTTAAGAATACTGCTCAGTAACCATATGTGCTCGGCCTGTACATCATTCATGTTCACATGCAGTATTCCGACTTCACATGCAGTATACTGTCTAAGGCAGCTATTGGCTTCACATCTGCACCACTATCTGCCCTGTACAGTACTTGCCAATCCATGGAGCTGGCCTTGGGTGACGTACATGACTAAGGGGCCTTGAAATTGGAACCACCAGCCATCCAGATGGATTGACAAGGTCCATGATGTACACCCATGTGAGGGCTGTGTGGCAGGGGATGACTCCAGATGCACGTTCGGCAATGTTTGATGCATTAGGCTGCTGCACTACATGATACTGTTTGTTCAGACTATGATGCATATGGGTCATTGTAGACATGTGTATTGCCATTTATTTACATCTACACATGTTGCCATGGTGTTATGCAGTATAGCTGTCGGGCAGGGGCAGTAGCAGCAGAAATACCTGAGGTGGAATTGATACTGCGCACTCATGGATGCTTGCACTGCGAGGTGCTTCAATGTCGTCATGTGTTTTCATCTTGGTCGACATGTTATGGTGTCTTGTGGTGCTGAGGGCATGGTCAAGTGATGTCCGGTGGACATGTTCAAGGGTGTGTGCTGATTGTGTGTGACATTTACACATTGGTGTGCGGCCAGAGTTCATCAGACTCCATTGTCTGTGTCATGCATCATATTTGGTTGATTATGGGAACAGTATTTGGCTGCATGGACAGTGTCCAGACACCCCGTTGATGCCATGTCCATGGCCCAGAGGGCAGGCTCCTTGCGTATGCATGTACACCCCCCCAACACTCTTACATTGCCCAGAGGGCAGTCTCCTTGCGTATGCATGTACGCCACCCCCAACACTCTCCCATGGCCCAGAGGGCAGTCTCCTTGCATATGCATGTACGCCCCCCCAACACTCTCCCATGGCCCAGAGGGCAGTCTCCTTGTGTATGTATGTACGCCCCCCCAACAATCTCCCATGGCCCAGAGGGCAGTCTCCTTGCGTATGCATGTACGCCCCCCAGTACTCTCCCATGGGCCAGAGGGCAGTCTCCTTGCATGTGCATGTATGCCCTTCCAACACTCTCTCATGGACCAGCGGGCAGTCTCCTTGCGTATGCATGTACGCCCCCCAACACTCTCCCATGGCCTAGAGGTAAGTCTCCTTGCGTATGCATGTACGCCCCCCAAACCCTCTCCCATGGCCCAGAGGGCAGACTCACCCAACAGCCAGCCACATCGTACGACGTCTCCTTCCATGTAGCGGGGTAGTGAGGAGTTCCGCAGCACCATGGCATGATACGTGGATCCTGGGTATCTGCCACAGCAATGTGTTATCATTCTGCTGGCAACACACACAATCTGCACATTGATGGAGTGGTATAGCTTCCGATTCCACGGCATGTGGGACTACCAACTCCACGTGGGTGCAGTCGAGGGCACCAATTACATTGGGCATGCCTGCCAGTGCATGAAATGCTATTTCGGTGTCATTCGCCTCCTGTGGTGTCCGTGGTAGTGATATGTAGGCCCTTGCGTGCTTTAAGAGTGCATCCAGCACTTGGTTTAGCACACCAGAGAAGCATGGTTGCGAGATGCCTTGCAGTTGGCCCACTGTGTGCTGGTAGGTGCCTGTGGCCAGGAAGTGAAGCACAGATGCCACCTTCAGCAGAGGGGGGGATGGCAGTGTGGATGTTGATCAGGCTGACCAAGTCTTCATGTATTAATTCCACTATGGTGGTGATGGTGTCCCTGTCCAGGCAGCACAGGGTGTGGTCTGTGCTGGGGTTAAGTTGAATGGATTGGCCCTTATACATGGAATTGGTGGCTCCCTGAGGGGAACAACTACCTGCATTGGTGGGATTTGCTGGGCCAGTCTCACCCTCCTTCTCCTCTTGCGTCTCCTCTGTGTTGCCTGTTTTACTGCCTGCTCAAGGAGTAGCAGTGCAGGCATGTCCTCCAGCTCCAGTATGGCGAGTGCAAGTGGTATCATGTTGATCTTGGAAGGGGTATGGTGTGTGGGTGTGCTCCTTTTGTGCAGGGCCTGGCTCCATTGCCTCCACCTGTGCTGGCTGTGTGCACCTGTGGCAGTTGCGTGCACAGCAGTTTCCTATTAACTAGTGATCCGCAATGCCGGTATTGACGGCATCACAGTGGCCCTTCTTACTGGCATGTCCGGCATGTCCGTGCGACTCTTGATGTCCTCTTCCTTACGGCATGCCAGTATTATGGGCACGGCGCCCGCGCGCATGCCGGTACAGTGGTGCATGGCCACAGCGGGTCCTTTTTAATGCCGGTAGGACCGGCGTCTAGGGTCATAATACTATGGCCCGGTAATGGATGCCGGTATTGCCTTACCGGGTCCATTATTACCTGACCGCCAACCTCGTAATGAGGCCCATAATCTTTTAGTATTTTCTCAAGAAGGTGGGAAAAAATGGCCACTTTAAAAAAACCTAAGGATGACAATTAATATGGTATTCAGCTATTAACTTGTCCCACCCTTAAATGCAGCACCACTCACAGCGATCCATCGGTGGTATAGATCATAGATGACTCTCATAACTTTTGATCACACTGGTGGAATCAGGTGTTGGATGAAGTGCCAATTTCCATGCACCTAATGCTTAAGCCCCTTGCATTTTTATTTAGTTGTGCTTGTGCGATTTATGACACGCATCATCCACATCATCCCAGTAGACTAGCACCAGATGATTTATCATGATTGAGTTTTCTTGCACAATGTGCACTGAACATCCTCCGCCTCCCTTTTAGAGCTCTGTTTTTCACCTTAAAATATCTCCAATTGTCTAAAGGGCTCTTTATTCCTATTGTTTTCTTCCTAGGTGGTGATGGATTGGGGAACCAAATGGCATTGTCATCACTTCTGCTGCTGATTTATTGATTAGACATGTTAAAATGTCCAACTGGTAAGGAAAATGTAAAATAACAAAAATGATAACTCTAAAAAGACAATGCCACAAACAAATGAAGCCTCATCTCTGAAATTCTCTAGCATTTCTGATGACGCTTCGAATTGAGTGCTCCAGTGCTAGAGGCATTTAAAGATTCTGACTGTTGCTGGCAGTCCTTTAATGGGCGAAGGTTGATTCTGCACAATTACTGCTCACAGCTCAATGATCCGGTAAGACCACACAAGGCTGCAGCCCAGTATGCGCGAGACCATCCAGAAGGCGTTAGGTGCTAGTTTGAGACATAGTTCACAGCATCTATGGTTAAAGTTCCCCCAAGTACAAGTGATCATGGAAGAGAAAAAGGGGTAAGAAAGGTGATGGTCACACACCTCCGAGTACACCACAGAAGGAAATAAGTGGCAATAGAAAAGCACTAAGATCGAGGATAAAAGAAAACACATGATAGAAAATATCCTCATCCAGCTCGTTCGAGGAAAATGACAGCTGGAAGGAGCAGTCCATTGAAGCCAAAAATGCTGTCATCTTCCACTGAAGATTATGACAAAAATGCTCTAAGAAGACTGAGTAAAATCAGAAGGAGAATGAAGAAGATTTTGACCCAGACACTCTGATTCATCCCTGGTCATCAGATTGGAAACCACCAACAAAAATAGTGGTGTACCTGATGAGGAGGTTGAGAACACCACTGGCCAAAAAAGCCAGAAACAAACTACGGAATGAGTGTCCCAGACCACATCTGCCAAAAGGAATTGCTGAGACACATAAAAAAGACAAAATAATGCTCACCTGCAAGTATATTAAGCACATCAAGAAACAGCTTGATGAATCTTGGAAATCATACCAAGATAAATGAATGTGTTGGGAACAATTTCAAAGATACTCCACCTGGCTGATAAACGAAAAGAGACAAAATAGGCACCAAAATCCATATGCCTACTGCGCAATACCAACTGTACAATCACAACAGAAAGGAAAAGGGCCATCATAGTATACATTGATCCTATTTTGAGCGAGCTAGCAGCATCGAAAGGCAGCAGCAGCCGAGGGCACATTATTTGGCAAATGTTCATTAAAGAAAACCCTAACAAAAATGTTTTCATTTTCATTCATTGTTTCAGACATTTTCCATTCCCTATTTGAGAAACATCAGTTTGGTGAAAAATAAAATGTTTTTACTTGTTCTGTTTTGTTTGATTTTTAGATAAATCACTAGCTTAAAAATCTTCGACTACATAGCCTGCTGACATAGTTCAACATATAAATGAAATAAAGACCAGGGATATGTCTCAGTTGCATTGGATATTGTCCCTTTCTTGGGTAATTTGTGAATCACTTGCTCAAACCTTACAGGAAACCTTCCCAGCACATAGAGGAAAAAGCAATGAAAGAAAATTCTGAAGATGTGCATGGGTATTCTAAATATTGTCCTTAACTTCATAGAGGAATCAGTGTGCCCGGAAAACTGTCACTGATAGCTTCCTATTGTAAGCTGTTGGAGAGATGGAAGCTTCCAATAAACCATCACACATTTTTGAAACCTCTAATTTGATTAAGCAGCTCATGCCACCTGACAACATAGAGGAACCCTATACAAAGGCTAATTTACATCAACATATACAAACCCATGACCTAAAATCTGTGCACAGGTATCTGCTGTACAATAGCACGTCTGTGTCACTCTCTTCCACTTCTATCACTTCCTGCCACCTCCACCCAACCGCTTGCAATCCTACCTATACCCAATCTGCATGATTGCAATGAAACAGGTGTGCATTGGTATGCAACATTTTAGCCTTAACTCCATGGAAGAACCAGTGTGCCCAGGAAACTGTCATTGACAGCTGCTGATATTTCTATATCAAGTAGCAGTAAAGTAACAAGAACATTAAATAAATTCAGTGTGTCTCCTATGTTAAACTGTTGCATATGCAAGCTTCCAATAAACCATCCCAAACGTTTGCAACCTCTAATTTGATTTAGCACCTCATCCAATGCCATTACAGAAATGTGAAGAAACCCTATAGAAAGGTTATTTTCCATCAGAATGTACAAACGCATGGCCTATAATCTGTGCACAGGTATCTGCTGTAAAAAACGCATGTCTGTGTCACACTCTTCTACTTTGGTTGCTTCCTCTGTTCCAGCCACCTCCACCCAACCTCCTCCAATCCTACCTATACCCAATCTGCATGACTGCAAAGTAATGTGTTTGAAATAATAACTGTATCATGGTGTGAGATCGCACTCTACATGGTTAGAGAAGAGCTATTTTAGAACACCAAAGAAATTGCTGCCACTACCAAGATATATACATATTATATATATTACATATTTATATATTATATTATATATACACATATTTTTCAGTGTCAATTTCACAAAGCCCCATTATGAAAATATTATCAAATAAAACTTTCAACAACACATTGACAAACAATTGATGAATGCCAATAATATTGTGTCATAGGTAACAAGAACTGCACCATAAGCACAGTCAAAGTGAGAAAAGTAGACAAAATGGTGGGTGTTATTCTTTCCAAAATCAAAAGCCAAAAAAAGCACTATATTTTAACAAAACTAATAAAATGACTAACACATATTCACTGCAACCTATCACAAAGAAGTGCACATTTACAACATTAACATCAGCCAATTAGAAACACTGAAACACATACAAAACCCTGCCCAGCATCTCCAGTAGCTGCGGCTATTCAACGCGGCTACACACCTTTCCTGTGGCCGCGGCTGCATGTACATTTTATACAAACTGAGAACCAAACTAGGTCAAAAAAGTTTTGGGGTATCTAGTTTCTAAGTGTGCTGTGACTTTGACCAGATAAGTGGTATATTGATCACTATAACTGAGATCCCTGATAGACATAAAATGATGGCTGCGGTTTTAGAGGAATGGACGGGCTACCCCATCTCAACTTCATGAATACCAAAAAGTGTACAGTAATTCCCCTATTCCGCACTAAACACTTGACTTTTGTTGAGTTCAGCACTTATGTATGTCTGAGAATAAATATTCACTTGCACTATTGTGCCTGAGAACAGTTAATGTTTATTGGCGTGATTTCAAAGCAACAAAAGAAAAAAGAAGAATTCCTGATCAAAATATGTGCAAATATTGCATTCTTGAATCAGTTACCTCAATGAGTGTGTTCAAACAACAGGCAGTGTATACATAATCAAAATAACCAGTCCAAATATATACAGACAATGCAAAATGAATGGAAAAAATTGCCAGTCCAAAGACATACAGACAATGTATATACAATAACACATAAACTTAAGCTACACAGTCCTTAGGAGCAGATAGAGAAACAATATGTCCTTTGGAGAAAGGGGCAGGCCAGTTTGTCAGAGGGCAAATACAAGGTCTGCCACTGCAGTTCAGAGATGCTAGATTAGAGTCATACCAGTCGTTCTTGGAAGCAGGTTTTAGGCAGATCTTCGTGACAGGGGCAAGGATGTCGAGGGTGTTGGATATAGAGAGGTGCAGATTCACAAGGATAGAATCAGAGGAAGAGTCAGAGGCTGGTGTGGGATGAAAGTGGAAGCAAATGCAGTGACTGACACTCGCTTCATCGGTCAGATGGCGGCAAAGGAGAATGTCTGTGCTGGGGACTGGGGGGGGACTCGGATAGAGGGCCAAGAGGCCTTAGGTGTGAAAGAGAGGAGAGAGTGGTCAGACCATGAGAGGGGGCTAAGATATGCGACTACGTATCCAAAGCACACAATACTACCCAAACCACCTTCTATCATCAGATTGTGGGATACAGTTAGAAAACACAAGTCACCAGAAACTAATGTGATTGCAGAGGAGGTAATAAACAAAGAATCTACTGCAGGACTTCTTTCCAAAAGGATTGTGAGGGCGCTTGAAAAAGTGAGGACGACAATGCACCTGGCACGATTGAAATGGAACAAGGATTTGGAAATTAAAGATCAATGGATAGTAATATGCCAACTGATAAACATCTCCTTTAATGCCAGGTTGTACATTACAGAAATGCTCATAGATTATACTGCAAACCAGCTACAATTGTCAAATATGACTTGCCAAAAATCAGATAAATGTCCCAGCTGTAATGCTGAGGGAGCAAACTTTTTCTATATAGAATGGAGGCTAAAACTGTCTTAGTATCGAAAATCTTTTCTTGACCTTGAATTTGTTATACTCCCTCTCTTCGAACTTATGTCATCAATTGGGTAATTGTATTTGATTGAATTATTAGCTGGTTTGGTCTGGTCATCTCACTAGGTTAATGGATCTCTTCCCACTCATTAGGTTAATGGATGTTTCACTCATTTGATGCCTCTCGAGCTGCTGGTTTATTGAGCTGTAAGTTTGTTTGAAATTCAGCTTAGATATTATGGGTATTATGTGAGTTGTAGTTTCCCATGGGAACCGTGAATGGAAATCCACATTGCTCTGATCTTTGCCTTTCTGATGTTCTACTGTGAAACAGTATGACTGTAAGTCCAGAAACCATTGCATAACCCGTGGGATCGATTCTATCAGGTAATCTATAGAAGGCATGGGGTATGCATCAAAGGCTGCAATAGCGTTGAGCTGCCTAAAAGCTATGCAAAATCTCCAAGTTTGTCCTGGTTTGGTAACTAGTACAATAGGAGAGGACCAAGGACTTGAAGAAGGCTCAATGACATTAGCTCTGAGCATGCTCTCCACTATGGCAATAATTATCTTTTTCCTTGCCTCTCAGAGTCTATAAGACTTTAAATGAACTACTTTCCCCAGTGGTGTCCGTATATAATGGCACGTTCCGTGTTCCTTCCCGGGTGTCTCACAAAATACATCAGGAAATGCGGAAACAAGATTATTCAAACTTTCTTGCTTTACATGGGGGAATTCTTGGGGTATCAACTCTACATTATCAATTAATTAGGGTGCCAAACAAGAAAATATGGTAGTGTGGGAGAACTCTGGATTTTCTTTCCACTCTTTTATACGGTTCACATGATAGATATGAGTCTTTTGGAATCTGTTTGATTGGGCTACTTTGTAATTGCATGTTCCCACCTGTTCCAATACCTAATAAGGCCTGTGCCACTTCGAGATTAATTTATCCTCTAAAGTTAGCAAGAGAACTGCACTTTTTGTCCCACTGAAAATGTTCTGAAACTTACTTTCTTATCATATGAAAGCTTCTGTTGGCATTGAGCTTTCTCCATGTGGGTAAGGACTAAAGACCAAACGAGGTTCATATGTTCTCATAACTGATTTGCGGTTTGAGACAGTGGTATTGGGGCCTCTTCCCTCTCTTCCCAGGTTTCCCTGAGCATTTCTAAGACATCCCTTGGCTCTCTGCCATACAATAGCTCAAAGGGGGAAACTATGTTAGATGCTTGAAGTGTTTTTCTCACAGCAAACAAGTCCCATGGAATCATGCATTCCCAATCCTTCCCACCTTCATCAACTAAGTTTCTTAAAATGCTCTTATTAAATCATTCAACCAATCCATCTGTTTGAGGATGATCAACTGAGGTTCTTAACATAGTGATGTGTGGTAGCCCTTGAACTTCTCCCATGAGCTTACTCATTAAATGTGTTCCTTGATCTGTTAGAATTTATTTTGGCTACCCAACCTGGGAATAAAATGGTAGCAGGTGCTTTAATATCTCCTGGACCATACTGCCTCTCATGGGGAAGGCCTCAGGATACCTAGTAGCGTAATCAACAATCACTAAGATACATCTATTGCCCAGTTTAGACGTTTTAAGGGGCCCAATGATGTCCATCCCTATTTAGGAGAATGTGACCTCTATTATAGGGGCAGGTGGAAGAATATTTGTGTGGTTCTTTTGATATATCTCACATGTCTGTGCAACGTTTTTTTTATCGGCATATATAACTAGCCAATAAAACTTTCCACTAATATGGGCTTGAGTTTGAACTTGTCCTGGATGTCCACCAGTTAAATGTGAGTGGGTAATTTCCAGAACTATCTTCCAATGGGTTTTGGGTATTACCAACTCGGTTTTACACGTTCCATCCCCTGAGGTTTCCCTTTGATGTATCAGTTCTTGTTTTTAAGAAAAAGAAGGGACCGCCTTTATCTTCGCCTTCCGACTCTGGTATTACCTGTATGAAAGATTCTGCTAATAAGAGGTAATTTCTCTTAGCAAAAACTAAATCTGGCAGGACAGTTGGTTCATCATCAGGTCTAGTATTGATGTTAGCTCTCTCGTCAGCCTCTCCAAAACCAAGATTTGCACTCTCCGTCACCTCCTGTTCTATCACTTCTTCCAATGGGCTAGTAATACCTTGTGCTATTTTATCCCCATGGTGTATGTACAACGTTGTCTCTCCATGATTATGCAACAGAACTTGCACATCTCCCCTGAAATCCGGATCAATAACTCCTGCAAGTGCATCCAGTCCAAATTTCCAAGCTAAACCAGATGTGGGGGTTAGTCTGATATAGCATACAGGGGAGGTATTAGAACCAAGTAAGTGGGAATCATATTCCTTTTCCCTGGGCGGCTGGATATTTCCTGACTACTGCAGAAGTCAACTCCAATAGAACCTTTTGTGAGTACAGTGGGGTCCGAGGCGCTGGCACTTAGTTTCTGAGATTTTAGGGTTCCCCAATTTGTTTCAATTGAGTCGCATCCCACTCTGACATCATATGTGAGAAAGGCATGGTATCAAAAGCAGACACAGACACAATCGATACAAGTTTCAAAAACATTTATTTAATTTAAAGGGGTTTGTTAACTGCCGATCATGCCCTATCTCTAGAATGAGAGTAATCTCATCCATTAAAACAAACGAAATAGTCCACGGCAGTCTAGTAAAAATAAAAAGGCCTATACTAAAAAAAACTAACCTTGCCTTCCTTCTCAAAATGACAAATGTGTTAAGGGAATGCAAAGGAAAAAAAGTGTCTCAAAAAAGAAATTCAAGAATGGCTTCAGCATAAACTCACTTTCCAACATCCACAGCCTGGCTCGCATCAGCCTGGGAAGATCTGTTCCTTCTCGTTCCCAGCCTCACCCAAAGTGTGCTTGTGTGCAGCACCATTTAAAGGAATGGGAAGTAGGCCGCACTTTTGGCAAAAGAATTCTTGTGTCTTCTCAATAAAATTTTTATTTTTTAACAAATGTTTACCAACTTTGCAGTGGGGGATGGGGGAGCCTGCGAGTCCTTAATCACTTTTGAGATTTTGGTGAAATCTGTTAGTCGAACCAAAAGTTATTAACAATAGAATTTTGAGGGGTTCCTATGGAGTCCGGCTTACCTAAATGAAAAGTGAGCTAATCTTATGCGCCGCCGTACCCATTTCGTTTCTAACCTAACAATTCAAGATATATCATGCACATATTAAGCGAAATGTATGCATAAACCACTACATTTGCAAGCTCATACCTAAATACAAACAGTCAAACACATTCTCTGATATGCCTTCAATTCATGAGGAAGATGATAAGAGAAGAGAGCTTCAAGATAATGCACTCTCACTTAGTTTGTATGCCTTACAAGCCTCTACTTAAGAACAGTAGGCCAACTACAGGCACACAGCATTGAGTATACTGCGGTCACATAACTGGGCCCTCCCACACCCTTGTTTCACCCTCCACTCACCCTCCCTAGGCGTCCTCATCAAACAACATGCCTCATCAAAGAACATGCAAAGTCAAGCACTTCACCTGTTTGCACCTATTCAAACATCATAGGGCCAATGGCCTAACCCGCTTACTGCATTTCACCTGCAAACTAATCACTACTACTGCTAATCAACAAAAGATATCAGCATGTATGTCCTCCCTCCACTGCCCATCCCCACTCTCACTAGGGTTTGAATGGCAAAGTAACCTGGGCGGCCCCAGAAAGCGAACCTCATTAATAATACCCTTGCACCCATCCCACTGAGCAATTCTTTAGTAATACCTGACATACTGTAACCATAACTTCAGAGCATAATGCCCAAACCACTTCTAAAGAGAAGAAATGTTCACTGGAAACTCACCAATTGAAATGAACTTTCCCTGTAACATGGCAGAATACATGAATTACCACAAATAAAACAATAACATTTGCCAACATCAAAACGTCCACAAATCTAACAAAAATTAGCAGTAGATCATGGAGAAGAGCTTGCTATCAACTTCAAAGCACAAAGACAGCAGCAATATTTGCTATGGGTATATGTATGCTGCATGTTTAACTATACAAATTACTTTGCACCTCTATTCATTTTACATCTCCCTATGTTAGTGCATTGTGTAACAACCTATGAGATTACATAGCATGAAACCCAAATATGTTCCTGCCATTCAAAAGCACACCATTTCCAAGCAAATTATGAAACTGCCAAATATGGTTGCTGATTAATATGGCTAAATTACTGCCAAAAATGAAATGGGAGTGGAAATACTGCAGTATAAAAGAATGCCCCATGGAGACCTCTCCTCTAAGTGCTTGAGTAATGTGGGATGCTATTCAGCAAATCATATAGCATAAATAAGGTAAGAAAAGTAGATTTTGACTAGGTGGGCATTCAGTTTGTTGGATTTTGATATATGTGTGCTTGGCGCAGTACATTTTTTTAATGCTAAGACTAAATGAAACGTGAGCTAATCTTATGCGCCACTACTACTATAATAATTCATAATAATGCAAGCATATATTAAGATAAATATATGCATAAACCATTTCCTTTGCATGCTCATACCTATATAGAAACAGTCAAACACATTGGGCCTCATTCCAAGTAGGGCGCAAGGAGATACCGGGCACCGTTAAAGCCATCGGTGCCGGTAATCCCTTTGCGCCCTGCTATGAGTTCCCTTAGCGGGCCCCTTCCTTAACGCCTGGTTTTAGCAGGCGTTAAGTACAGGGCACGCTAAGGGAAATCACAGCCAATAATGATACCGCAAATTGCGGTACCGTTATTAGTTACTTCCCCCTTCCCATTGAGCCCTAGGGGGAATGGTTTGGTGAATGGGGACTTACCGGTCCCGCCAAGGTCGGACTGGACCGGTAAGTCCCCATCTCACCAAACCGGACACGGTACCGGTATGGGAGGTAGTCATGGCGCAAATAGCGCCATGACTACCTCCATACTCGGAATGAGGGCCAATGTATACATTACTGCATTTAACAAAACGATTTACCTGGTGTATTTTGGGGTCTGGATGATCTTCCCGCAAATGTTTTGTCTGTGGGCAGACGGCCTGCAGTAAAACTGCTTGTGACCTCATTTTGACCGTTCATTGAAAACGGGGGCCTGAGCAATTATTATCCATTGTTAAGGATACGGGGGACACCCCTGCAACCCTGAGGATGCAGAAACTGGACATGGGGAGCGGGGGGCACCAATGCAACCCTGGCTCCTCATGTTCAGTATTTTCAGACCCAAATTGTTCGAAAAGATCTGAAGTGACCAAATTCGGTCAAATCTACCTTGCGTTCACATTTTTTGAAAATGTGGGTAATACCGTATTTTGAAATGCAATGCCAAAATACTTTAATAATACCTGCCATACTCTAGCCATAACGTCCCAGTACAATTCCCAAAACACTTCTCAAGAGAAAAAATGTTATCAGTTCAAATTAAATTTCCCTTTAAGCTAGCAGAATCCACAAATCTCAACAAATAAGCAAACGAACATTGTCAAACATCATAACCAAGTTAGCATTCATCAGGTGCACTGCCTCATAAAACCTCCCACACATTAAAACACTTCTACATTTCTAACACATCAGTAAATCATCAATATAGGGTCACAGAAAACACCTTAATATCCACATACAAATCACATACAGGGTAGAAATATTTGTCAAGCATACAATTATGCTGCTTGGTTTACATTAGGATTTCTTGTTCACCCCCATTCATATCAAATCTTCCAATGTCAGTGCGAAAGAAACTTTAATTCTATTCTCAAGTCTAATGCGGATACCTGGTCTCTGGTACTGTCATATTTGTTTAATGACATTCTTAGTACATGCTCTAGACCTATCACCTACAAAGAATACATCATTTTACATATTTTCAAAAAGGGCAATCGGTCTGATCCTCATAACTATTGACCGATTGCCCTCTTGGACTGTGATAGTAAAATCTTGTCAGCGTTAATACTGGATAATTTAGAGCTATTGATTATAGATAAGAACATCCTACCAAGCAATCAATGTGGATTCAGAAAGGGCCAGTCAACCACACTCAATGGCCTTATTTTGTTGGTGATCAAAGATGGTATGGGGAATACTGTGACGGTGTTCCCGAATCAAATGTATGTAGCACTGATAGATTTTTCCAAGGCGTTTGACCTTGTGAATCGGCAATTGCTCTGGGGAAAATTGAAGAAGTGGAAGATTCTTCCATCTCTCTTAGCTATACTGGAGTACATACATGAGGGAACCTCAGTGAGCGTGAGACTTGATGCTGGGTGTTCTTTGACAGGAAGATTTTGAACAACAGAACCTCTTCGCCAGGGCTATGCACTGGCTCCATACCTATACAATCTGTATTTAGCAGATTTGAATAAGGTTTGGGGGAAGGCTGCCCTAATTAGTCTGAAGGCTTTGGGGCCTTCCAATTAGTTGGCGCTCATATGCGGATGATGTAGCACTTTTGGATGGTTCGCCTGTTGGGCTACAGAGGCTGCCGAGAGCATTAAGTGAACATACAAAGGCCAATGACTTTATTAACAACAACAAAATTAATATTATCATCTTTGGTAATATGAAAAGGAGATCTAGACGGGCCTTTTGGTCCATTAATGAATCAAAGATTGAGACGAAGGAAGATGTTTTATATTTGGGTTTCAATTTGTTTAAATTGTTGAATAAATCACTTGTGTTGAAGAATATTGAAAATAAGATTGAGCAATCGGCCTTTCAGATGAAACGGCTCCTAAAGAAAGTGTGTAAATTCTCCATTAAACCTCTCATTCAGTTCAATATAGGTAAAGTCATTCCTAAAATTATGTATGGCATAGAGATTGAGTCTGCTGCATCTAACATTCCATGAGAGCGTTTAGAGGGTAGACTGTGGAAGAAGGTTTTGGGACTTCCATCTTCCATTGCCATGACATCATTGCGATTAGAATTGGGACTATTATCTTTACAGTATTGGTTTCATTGGTGGATATCGTCTCTGGTGGGTAACATCCTGTAACCTGTACAACATTCTTCATATGTGAACTCATTAGATTGTATGAGGGGAAAAAATCTCCCAATTGTTTAACAAGATGTTATCCTTGGCCAATGGTCTCTTAACTGATAGAGAATAGGAACGTTCAGAACTGGTAGGTAACCCATTGAGTATTAAAAATATATTGAAAGAGAGAGATTGGATGCTTACTATCTCTAGAAAAAGATATTATAAATTACAATCAACCTTTTTGTTCACTGACAAACCACTTGGACAACTTACAAATTATTTAGATTGGTATCCTTGTCCAAACACAAGAAATGAATTCTTAAGATTGCGTCTAAAAAAATCTTGCCGATTGGGGAAGTAAAATATGCCCGTAGAGAACAAAGAGTTGAGGCTGACAATATATGCCCTTGATGTAACTTAGTAGGAACATGGGAAATGCTTAAACAGATACTTGTGGAATGTCCAACCCTGGCATCAATTAGAACAACATTTCTAGGTTGCTTTTTTGTACTGAAAATGAGTAAATCTGGATGATACATGTTTCCGGATCTCTGTGGGAACCGAACTGTTCTTAACACATGCAATAATACAAATGTTAAAATGAGTTAGGCTTAACAAGGTGTTAGCTACGGCATGTGCTGTTGTATTTTTATGAGATTGCTGTTTTAGATGATTAGGATGTATTGTGAGATTTTAATTTGAGATCATTGTAATAAGAGCAATGATTGTAGTGACTGTATACATTTAATTTGTGTGTAAACAATCACATTTGTTATCAAATTCGTAATAAAACCTTTAATTGCAAATATATTTTTTGTCCCACATAGCCATTGTATAACATGTGATACTGCTATATATCACTCTCCTAAAACCTCTGAACTCAAACATGGAAAACCCTACTTTCCAAACAATACTTATAAGGTTGACGAAATCAGACCACTAAACATGCTTAATTTATCTTAGAAATACAGCAATTCATAATATTCATAACGTAACATATATAGATAAACACACAATCACTCACTTTCAGCTGCTCCAAATAATGAATATCATGGGAGTTTCTCCGCGCTATTAGTGCCGGGGAAATTAGCACCATGCAAATCGCACCGAAAATGGGTGGAAAGTAGGGGTGTACCGAATAGTGAAATTACTATTCGGCCGAATACCGAATAGTTAGCAAAACTATTCGGCCAAAGCCGAATAGTGAGCCGAATAGTTGTTTTTTAAATACATTTTCCAGCACATGAGAAATACTGCTTCACAAGACAGTAAAGAGCATGTGAATGCACGCATCATGGATGCACACATTCAGCTGCCCTTTTCAACCCCATTTGAGTATTTGCACAACCAAAAGAGGCCCTGGAAATAATTTTAAAATTGGCCCAATATTACACATTTTCAGCAAGCCTAACCCTTTTCCTATGGGAAAATGTTGAAATACCACAGAAAAGAGGCCCAGTGTGCCAAGGCCTACCGGGAAATCTCCAGAGTTCCCTACAGGCCAGTCTGCCCCTGGTGACACTAGCATTTGTATCCCATCGCTCAAACAGGGCTAGAAGTGTAGCGACTGGGGTCCATAACTGCACTGTTTTAATTTACTGGGAATAGCGTTTTTACAGCAGTGCTTACTAGGCCTGAGGGAGACCCAGTGCAGACTTGTGCTTGCTGACTGGCAATCCAATTACCCCCCATGCATGACAACTGCAGCTGAGGCCCTCCACATTCACACTGCGGTCACAGGTGTAATGGGGAGGTATAATAACAAGCAAAGGCACAAGTGTTTTCTGCTTTGCTGACATTTCGTTGTGTTCATCCTGCGTGCAGTTCTGAATATTAAAAGGTTGTAATTGTTGGCTCGTGTTTGATGACTAAATTGACAGTTCCTTAGCTGTGCTTTGTGTTTTGGGGCAGGTGAACCATGTCTCCTTTTGGATACCTGTGAATACCTGTGCAAATGATAGCCCAGTGATGACACCCCAATTATGGCACACCTAAACAAAACAAAACATCCAAGTAACACGCCAGCCACTAGGAGCGCAAGTGTTGAGGGATCAATGGGCACACACGGTCTCTTCTGCTACAGCTCTAATGTGGTGTTTTCACATCACTGCCTGGGCCCCCCCAATACATTTATGAAGTTGGCACCCATTGCTATGGGCACACGAGATCTCCAAATGTAAGGCTGACGTTAAGCCACTTCCCATCTCGTGAGTCCGCTGAATTACAAATACAAGATTGTGGCTTGGCACACGTTCTCATGCCATTACTACCAACATTGATAAGGGAAATGGAACACTTAAAAAGGTGAAATAGGAAAACAAATTACATCAAATAAAATATCATGCAATTTCTATATGCTTCCCCTTTGTAACTAAACGCGCCAACTCACAACCTTTCCAACCCGCCTCGCGCCAAAGACCAAGCTCATGGAAGCAGCGCTCGGTACACAGCCCAATAACATCAGATAACACTCATTGTCAAAACACACGTATACATTTATATAAATAGGGAGACTCTCAGTAAATGCTTATGGCATGGCCATTCATCATGTGACCCTGCACATGTTACAGACTTCAACTTCTACTAACCATTGCCAGCACAATCAATGGCCTAAGATCATGGGACCCGAGGTCCAACATATCTGGGGTGTGGCGGGCAAGGTAATGAGTAATTGCGGCTTACAGGAACAGTGCTGTGCAGTACAGTGCAGAGTAGCATTAGCTCAGTCTCTGCTCATGGGGGAAAATCGTATCAGTGCAGAAATCCTGTCTTGGTGGACATTAATGTTGCCACTGGCAGTGCTCAGGCCATTTTCTAGATGCACTGTTTGTGGCGGTGCCCAAGTAAATGCTAATAAACACCTTCAATGGGTGCACCTAAAACCATCCAAGCATCAAATATTACATGAAGGAAGGGGAAACCCACATGCTGAAGTGCAGGCAGGCGAACCCAAGAAACAATATAGGGTAGAAGGCCAGGCAAAGAAGTGTGGCAGGCCAGCAAGTATGTCAGTATCAGATTTCAATGGCTGGCCCTCCACCCGACATTTACCAGTGGTGAGTGACACACAGACTCAATCCTGGCTATCCCTTCAAAGTGTGCCCTCCCCCCAGGGTCCTCGCACCATATTTGGAGCCACACCACTTGTCTAACTGCCCCCTCTTCACCCGGCAACTGTGGGTAAGCAGCAGCTCTTTAGCTAACCCACAAGCCACTCCACTGCTGCACTAACACTTCAGCACTTGAGATGCATGGCCCCAGTCTCCTCCGAAAGTGTCCTTGCTCAGAGCCGGTTCCAGGCAGGGAGCGGGGGGGGATCAGAGTGGGACAATGAGCCGAGCTGCTATGAATGCAGTGTCTGTCTGTCTCTCGGCAGCGTCCGTTCCTTATGCAGTTACATCTGCCCCCACTTCTCTCCCTGGTAGGGGCTTGCCACAAGGGTGTCCGCACAGTAATTCACCAGCCCTGCCTCCACTGCAGGGCTGAGAGCCTCGCTACAGGGTAGTGTGTTCTCCACTCCCTGGTGACAACTGATGCTCAAATTTGGCTCGATCTGAGCTGGCCAGCCAGCCCCCAACACAGGCATAGCATGATGCTGTCAGTGCTGTTTGCACCTAAAATTAAAATGCTCATGATCAAATAGGGTTTGGGGTTCCCTGTAAGGTAAAAAACAATCTCAGATAAATATTAAGAATAGGCTATGTCTAAAGAAAATAGCGCTTTCTGCACATATGATCAGGATGTGAAACCTGCTACTCAGCTCCTGCAGTGGCTGGATTTGCATCCGGAAGAGTAGCCACGAAGGTAGAAAAGGCGACGTGTAAGAAAGACAGAACAAAAGACTTACCTGATTCCGCCGCAATGTCCGTCTTTCCTCGGGCGTCTTCTTCCAGTCTCGGCCTCGGTGCAGGGTATTTTTCCTTGTGCTCGTTGCAGCAGCCAGTAAGCATTCAGTTTACTGGCTACTGCTGCTTTACCACGGTTCTACTTTCTCGGATCGGCTATCTTCTCTCACACAGAGAGAAGATTGCTAATCATAGAAAGAGGACTTTGAATTTTTTTTTAAAAATATATATTTATTTTTTTAATTATAACTTCGGCTTCGAGTAAGTATTCCAGGAACCTTCGGACGAAGCCAAATAGGTGGTTTTCAGCCGAAATTCGGCCGAATACTTACTCGAAGCCGAAGTTCGGTACACCCTTAGCGGAAAGTGGTGATTTTTACCTCCAGCAAAAATCTGGAGGTTAAACTCCCATTTTACACCTGAACAAGAGATTGGGCGGAGTGGAAAAAGTGGGGATAATAGCGTTATTGTCGCATTTTACCACTTTGCCCAACTCATGATGACCCCCAAAGTGTCCAAAACAAAATGCCCTCTGTGAAATTCTATCCTTGCCCACACTCTATAAAAAAACTATAATATTTGTAGGATGTCTTTTTCCTGGCAAGTGCTCAAATGTTCAAGTTCAAATTAAATGTATACCTCCAACACACATGTTCCTAATGGATAAAGGTCACAGTTCCAAGGGACAGCTCACTTCCTCAGGTTTCTCTTAAGGATAAAGTACACAGTACCAGGGGAAAATTGCTTCCCTGGTTTCTCTTCAAGACACTTCAAATACCCAAAGACATGAATCTTCCTCAGGGCTCTTTGTTCAACAAAACACTTGTTGAAAATACTTGTATATAAAAAAGAAACTTTGTTGGATACCTGGTGTAAACTTTACTTTGGCCTGGTGTACATTCCTGCCAGGGCTTTTCATGTGTTTTGCCTGGTTCACTCTCCTGCCAGGTCTTTTCATCAGATTTACTTTATTTATTTATTTTATTTTTACATTTGTATAACACAGTAAGTCCTAAGGCATCAAGGTGCTTACACGTGACCAGTTACTTGCATAAGTATACAATGGCAAATTGCTTTCACCTGGTTTACTATTCTGCCAGGGATTTTCATTGGATTTGCTCTATACAATTGAAGAATTGCTTTCACCTTGTTTAGTCTCTGTCAGGGCTTGTCATTTGATTTGCTTCATATAATGGCAGACTTGCTTCCACCTAGTTTACTCTCCTGCCAGGGCTTTTCTTCGAATTTACTTTACACAATTCGAGAACTTGCTTTACTGTTTCATTCATCTGGAAACTTGCCTTTGCCTGGTTTACTCTCCTGCCAGGACTTTTCATTTATTTTATACAATTTGAGACATTGCTTTTCCCTAACATTCATCTGATTGACTTCATACAGTTTCAAACTTGCTTTTCTCTCATATTTATTCAGTAAACCTTTTCTGGTAATTATGGGTTTCATATTTCAACTAATTTACTACATATACATTTGTCATTCTTTGGCAGCATTGCTGAAGTACCTCACTGTCCCAGTATCTCTCTAGGACTCACCAGTGTCTTGTGGCGTCCTTCTGTTCCTTCGAGATATACAGGAGGGAGCACCCTGGTGTCCTGTCTCCACCTCACAAGTTCTACGGCTTCACCATACTGCTTCCATGTCCTTCGCGGCACCAGTTTTCTGTGGGTTCTCGCACTGTGTTTGCATCGCATTGAGGCTTAGTCCAGGTTCCCGTGGTCGCTAGGAAGTTTCTTCAAAATTCCGTCTCGCGTTTGCTACATGGTGAACTGGTGGGACTCCCTAGCAGTAACCCCAATTATCCTCAGAGAACCCTTGGGCTCATCAAAAACTCCACACCACAAGAATGGGAGACCTAGCCATGGGTCAAAGTTACTTGTCCTTATTACATGTTAGCCGGTCCAGATTTAATGGTGCCAGTAAAACCATACCGGCACTGTTTGCTGGACTGGCTGATTACGAGTTTTGTGGCTGCGTGGAGCTACGCCCACCAGGTCTGACCTGGAGGGCGTAATGTCACCGGCCGCAGACGGACATGGAAACACTGTACCATAACCGCATGTTGCCAGTGTTTCCATGGCCCCCATTCCCATGGAGTTCTATGGGACTCCATGGGAATGGGAGTAACGGAATGCCGGCCCCGGAATTACCAGACCACCGGGGCTGTAATGCCCTGGTAATTCCAGCAAGTCCAGAGCCGGTAAATCCCCACGAGTCCGGCGGCATCCTGCCAGTTTTACCGGCACAGCTACCGCCGAACACGTAATGAGGTCCACTGTCTTTTATTAGCAAACAAAATGACAGGGATTACACAAGTAAAACAAATATCCTCCAGAGCTTTCTTCTTCTAAGGATGTGTCACCTGGTTTTATCCCACTGTGACATCAAAAGTTCAGGTTCCAACCCCAAAAACCTATCAGCTGATTACATGTGTCAGTTTGGGTAGATTACATATAGAGAATATACAGGTTAGTTCTATGATTGGATAGCCATATTTAGGAGCCCCTCCTGACACCACCCCTCATAGCATCAATGTACAATGTTGCAGGGTGGCCCTGGCAACACATTATCCCCTCATGAAAGGTGAATCTGGGGGGTCTGAGTGTGTCCTCCCATCCATGGGACCATGGAATGTCACCAGGCTGGGTGTACCTTTTCAAGGCATTGGGAATGAAAATGCAAGTGCAAAGTGTTCCCTAATTTTGCCATTCTCTGATCACCTACGCCTGTGAGAGTGCATTCAGTTGATTGTCCAGTAGAAACACTTGTAGCTTCTTCTCCCCTGTTTTGATGGGAACGGCTCTTTTCGTCTACCTTGATGGAATGGGCATTGTCGTGTTCGGCTTGGTCACGTTTGCTGAGACCACAGAATTAAGACATCTCTCCTGTAATTATGCAGATTTTAGCCTGAATTTCAGCAGGTGGCTCATTGTCTTGGTAACTGGAACTTTTCCATCTCCACTTGTCCTTGGCTGAGTGCATTGTTTCTGCTTGCCTCTAGCTGCAGTGATTGTGTCAGCTTTTCCATGGGTTCAAGCCTGTTTCTCCTGTCCCATCCATTTCAGAGACCTAAAGCTTCTATATAATTCCATATGGCTTCTCCATGTTAATGGCAGTCAAGCATGTGCAAGTTAAATATATGAACTCTTTGCATCTTGCGGTTTCAGCTTTTGCAAAAAATATGAATATAGATATATGTATGTGTATCCGTCTGCTACCTAGTGCAGGTTTGTGTAAATTCATGAATGGGTGAGTATGTACTTCATGCATAATGCAGTTACGTTGTGATGTCGGAGATTAAGTCATCAATTTCTGGCCTTGCAGTCAGTTGACTTGCTCGATCTATGTAACTTGCCTATTGTCCAAGTCATCTGTTATGTATGGTCTGAACGGTTGTCTGGGCGAATAACGCTTCTCATATCTGCAATACATTGAAGTTTGTGGTGATGGGCCTAGAAGTGAGGCACACCTGTTGTTTTTCTGCCTTTGTGCTGAGGGTCATGTGAGGGGCATGAGGGTTAGACTTACCCCCCATCTACAATCCCCCTCTGGAAGAACTGTCAACCACACTACCTTCACGATTCTCTTGGTTCATCTGTAGTTTCGAGAGCTAGACCTTTGTTATCCCTCCAAGATCTTCATAGTATTTTGCAGGTTCATCTAAGCTCCATTTCACATAGCTGCAGTCCCATCAAGGTTGCACTAAACCCATTTTCCCCAATAGTCACAGGTATTTTAAGGATACTGGAACACTGTTGCTGTCAGTAACAGGGGCCACTGCATCAGTTGTGTTTTCAGTGCATTCTATGCCTTTATTTCTTCGTCTTCTTCAGTCTGTATGTCTACTAGCACTTTCATACCCCCAGTCTTTTTAGTCATCTTTCTACACTGCTTAATTATTATCCTGATGCCACTAATATCAAAGTTGCTGCCAGTACTTTCAGTCAATTGGCCATCCATGTTGGTATCAATGAGAATATGTACAACAGCCAACCTTCATCAGTTCCAACATTTTTGTTTCTTTCTCCATCATTGTGTGCTGTTCAGAGAGCCTGGTGTTGGCTTCAGTCAACATCCCATTGCCTTCATCATTGGCAGGAACACATGTACAGCAAGAAGATCCAATCTTGGCACAAACAATGATGGAGGGATTATTCTCTTATGTTCTGTCTGTATTACAAAGCGTATGAAACACTCCTGGAATGGGTTACATCTACTGAGCCCCATCCATATAGTTTTAATTGTTCTTACTTTCTGGACAAATACCTGTTGTAAGCAAAAGAGATGGTGTGCATATTGTCTTTGCATAGCTCTCTCACTCTAGATCGCATCATCCTTGGTTTTTGTTTTTCTTGTTTATTTTTGTCTTCCCCTTGCATCAAATCATCTTCTCTTAGACGGGAAGAGTTCTTGCTTCAGTAGGGCTTAACATCCCCAATGAAGTTCCATGTCTTTTTCTCATTAAGTTTTACTGCATGCTCTGTTGCTTGCTCTACAGTATAGGGGCCCTCAAACCTTGGCTCAAAACAGGACCTCACAAACTTCCACAGTAGGATTGTGCCCCTTGCATAAAGAAGTGGTTGCTTAAGGAGTTGTTCACTTGTGGCTGGGGTGATATCTTCCTGACTGTTCTTCGACCTCTCCCCCTGCACCTGCAGTTGATGAGAAATAAAAGACACACTAGCCATCAAAGGTGACACATATTCATACATTTCATTTCCAAAGACATCACAGGTTGTACTTGTATCTGTCAATGCTGTAGTGGGATGAGCTGGGGGTAGTCTCATGCGCCGTCATGTTACCACCTCATGGGGCATTACGTGATGGTCGGACCTGGGCTGATTTCACAGTGCATGCATATCTAAGGGCAAACAGTGTAATCATCCCTTTTTTAAAGTGGTTTTTACTTTTGCTATCTTTTCTTTGAGCAGGCCATTGAGGCACTCACACAACCTGTTTGCTTGTGGGTGATAGGCACAAGAGAATTTGTGCTGTATCTCCAGTAGTGTTGTGATGTATTCACAAGTCTCATTCACGAAATGGGGCCCATTGTCTTGACTACAGGACCTCACACACCCCCATCCTGGGAACACCTCTCTAGCAAGGGCATCAGGGTGTCAACAGGGACCAGCTTTGATCCATTGGGAGAATGATATGATATGATATGGCATTTATAACACACCCATACACAAGTGTTTCAAGGCGTGACGAGGCAAGGGAGGGGAACAAAGGAAGGACAGACAACGATCCTACTATGCCAGGTGTCATTCAGATCGTGCAAGTGCGTGGGAAGGGGGCAGGGACAGTGCAGTACATGGGAATGATAACAATAGTTAAGTAATGGCCAGCAAGTGGCAAGTACATGGGTAAGTTCAGACATCAGGTGTCAGGCTGGTAGGGGGACTGTAGGGATACAGAAATAGTCCCAAGTGTGGGGGTTGCCAGGTGGACAGTGCAGGTGTGTGACGCTGGAGGGGAAGGGACCTGGGCCCGAGATAAGAAGGTGTCCAGGTAGCCAGTGCAGGTTCAGGTTACAGCCAGGAGGTTAGCTGAGGAGAACGGTTTTGAGCAGTTTCCGGAACCGGAGATGGTTCTCCTCAAGTTTAAGGAAGGAAGGGAGGCTGTTCCAGAGGGAGGCACCAGCAGAAGAAAGAGATCTAGCACCAACTTGTTGCTTGGAGAAGCGACTTACCCTGAAGGAGTTGGAGGCAGATAAGCAGAGAGCTCGAGAAGGAAGAGATTTACGGAGAGAGAATTGAAGGTATTGCAGCACCAGGCCCCAGAAGGTCTTGTGGACGATGCAGAGGGGTTTGAACTTAATCCTCGCAGCCACTGGGAGCCAGTGCAGAGTCCTGGAGAGATACAATCCCAGGCTTGAGGCCAAGGACAAGTCTCGCAGTCCTGTTCTTGATAAGTTGCAGAGGGCGGAGAGTAGAAGCAGTCAGATTAAGAAAGAGTCTGTTGCACTAGTCCAGCCTAGAAAGAACCAGAGCTCTGGAGACAGTGAGCTTCTGGGGGAAGGAGAGGAAAGGAAGAATACCTCTGAGGAGGTGCAGCTGGTAGTGTGACTTCTTAGAGACATCAGAGATGTGAGGAGAATAGGAGAGTGTGGAGTTCGAGATGGTGATTGGAGTGCCATCTATGACGATGGAAATGTATTCTGGGTACAATTTGTTCAGGCAGGCGGGAGTGCCAACTATGAGAATCTCTGTTTTTTCTACGTTCAGGCAGAGGCTGTTAGTTGCCATCCAGTTCTGGGTAAGTGAGTAGATATTATTTATGGTAATAGTGTCCTGTTACCCCAAATGATCCTCATGCATCTCATTTCCGACCCCCAGGTCACATCTCCTCCTTTGAGGAAGATATTACAGACTTGCTAACAATTAACACTAAACTAGGGTCACAAATTATCTTACTTGTAGATTTCAACTTATGTCTCCATGACCCCAATGACCTCAATGCCACAGCACTGGAAAACTCAATTTCCCAGCTCGGTTTTAACCACCACATTACGGCACCCATGCACAACAAAGTTTGAACCCTGGACTGACTGGCAGATCTCAACTGCTCTACCACTATCCTCCAGAATGAGCCCACTGCATGGTCTGACCATCATTGCATCTCCTTTGCCATTAAGGGGAATGCACTCCCTAACCTAAATCCTACCATCGCCCCCCAAATTCTCTCTAGAAACAACTGGAACATAATGCTCCAAAACATATGTCCCCTGATCCACATGATATGGGCCCATCTAACTACAAATACCTAGACTCAAACAATCTAGTCGACCTCTACAATGACACACTTGATTCTGCCATAAATATCATTGCCCCTATCAAACAAAAAAAAGCCAAACCTATAGCACATATCAACAAATGGTTCACTCCTGAACTAAAGATCCTCTGGAATGCCAAAGGAGCGGCTGAATCTACATGGAGAAAATTGCCTACCACTATTAATAAGGCGTTATTCAACTGTGCTGTCTCCTCTTACAAATCTGCCATTCATAACACTAAAAAAGAGACCTATTACAATAGAATCTTAAACGCAAAATCCAGGACTAAAGCGCTCTTCAGCATCCTAAGGGAACTTGAGTCTCCAAACCCACCCACCGAAGCTTGTGTGAAAGACGCAGACTAGTGCGCCAAAATAAAGAAAGCTCTCTCCGACAAAATCACACTGCTTCAAACTAAAATTGAGTACAAAAAGAGCTGCAACACTAACCCTTCACCAAACCACATCACCCCCCTTTGCCCACCTTTCTCCTTCTCACCCGTCTCACCCAAAGAAGTCGAAAACATCATCAAAGGCCTTAAACCTTGAAGATGCCAAGGTGATCTCTGTCCTGCCACAATCATTCAGGAAGATGCCAAGGACTCAAAACCTTGGGAGTCTACTTAGACTCCACCCTCTCACTCAAGAAGCAAGTGAATGCCACTGCCTTCACTACTGCTTACTCCGACAAGCAGATTAACGCTTGCAAATCATTTTTGTCACCTAACAGCTCCATTGCATAAGTTAGGGCCCTAGTACTTTCCAAGATCGATTATTGCAACACTCTCTTTCTTGGCTCCTCTGAACGGACTTCAACAGACTCCAGGTCTTACAAAACAACGCCCTGAGATCTGCATTGAACATTCCCAGATCCAACCACATCACCAGCTTCAGACAGGCTGTCCACTAGCTCTGGGTACGTGATAGAATCTTGCTCCGTTCATTAGTAATTACCCACAAATGTCTGACAAACTCTGCCCCCAAGTACCTATCAGACAAATTCACCAAACACCAATCAGCCAGACCGAATAGAACCCTGTACTCGCATTGCCTCACTATCCTGAGGTTCAAACTAAAAAGAGCTGGAGGAGCTAGTTTCCCTGCATTGGCCGCCAGATATTGGAATGCCCTCCCCCTCAACATCAGAATGGAATCCTCTTTCTGGACCTTCAGAGCCAAAGTAAAGAGTTGGCTCTTCAATAAGAAACACTAACGGATGGCCATCTCATTCTGCAAAAAACATATGTGCCTTGCCCAATTCTTCTGTATTTCTATATGTAACACAGTCAGCCTGGTGCTGTTGCCTGAACTGTCACCTCCGGGGAAGCGTCCTCCTGGCCTACCTGTAGGGGTCTGTATTTTTTCAATTTCGACCCTCCTGTAACCACCGGTCGACCAGAACTTTTTGTGTAACACTCTCAAGTTCTGGCGCCCAGTTACCCCAGGGTTTGGTGCGTGTTACAAATAAATAAACAAACCTAAACTAAACTAAGGCAAACGCAGCAGCAGACACCCGTTTCATTGGTCAGATTACCATGAAAGAGGCTGGCAGTGCTGGTGGAGACTCGGTCAGGGGGCCAAGAGGTCCCAGATGAGTGGAGAGGAGAGAGTGGTCAGACCAGGAGAGGGGTAGTGAAAGGGTTCAAGAAGGGGAGATCAGAGGGGATGAAGGCATCAAGAGTGTGTCCAGCAGAGTGGGTAGGGCCAAAGGGGAAGAATAGTGTTGGAGAGAGAGGTACATAGATCATGGAAGAGTGTAGGGCAGGAACAGTGGAGTCAAGGTGGATGTTAGTCCCCAAGGAAAAAATGTTTAGAGGTAGAAGTCAGAAGTGAGGAGGTAAAGTCCGCCCATTCCGAAAGGAAGATGGACATAGGGACAGGGGGCTTCTAGGTGGTGGCAAGGGTGAGAGAGAGAGTAGGAGAGACACCAAGCTTGCATACAAGACTTTCAAAGGAGAAATAGGGCTTAGTGGGTATGAGATAGGAAGGGACCCACTCAGGGAAGATCAGGGCTACTCCACGACCAGAACGCTTGGACCGATGCTTGGAAAGGATCTTGTAGTGGTCGCCCTACCACCCATTGATGGACAGTGGCAACACACATAAATAGAACCCAAGACAACACATCTCCCTTCTTTACAATCATTCAACAGACACTGACTCGATCCACATCAAAGATCCCCAAAACTTGGACCAACTACCACCCAACCACACAGATGAAATCACAACCTCAAACCAGCCCACACACTCGCAACACAGTGGCAAGTGGTGCCACAGAGGCTGCCATATGATGATGAGGAAACACACACACACCTGTCTGCTGACACTGACATGCATGCTCCCAACCAAAGCACACCATCCAGGGTGCGTTCCACCGCCCTCTCGATGCTTAGATGGAATCTCAACCAGACAATAACTACTACCATAACCAATAGTGATCCTTGTTATACAAACATACAACCAGGATCCAAACAGTCCCGTACACCAACCAAACACTGTGACAGCAAAATCTGAATAAAGGTTCCTGCCACCAGACACACACACAGTAGACTCAAAAGGCTTTCCAACCAGGTATATCTGTGCTTGAAAAACAGTCTCTGTCTCCATACACATGCTACTGCCCTCATACAAAAAACACATGTGCAACATATGAACAATGCATAGGTACCACCTAGATAGATACAGGAACTAACAATATGTCGAACAGTAATGTTTTACTTACTGACCTGACAGCTGTCTAATAGTCTGCCATAAACATGTTCCATGGCAAAACTTAAACTTAGTGAGAAGATAAAGAAACTGCTCTGGTGGAATGAAAATCCTAAACATTACAAACTGGAGCTGTTGACCAAAGTACCTGAGTGGCCACCACAATTAACATACCACACCGAAAGGACAAACAAAAACCTCCAACCTAGAGTATCGAGTGAGTAACTTGAAGTAACTTGAAAACAGCCCTGTTCACCGACAAGGGGAACATTAGGGGAATGGGCACCTTAGTGGTGACCCCAGATGACAGTCCCTTCTCGCTATCCATTACCACATTCTCCCAGCCACTCCCCTTCCAGTGGGCAGCGTCACAGGAAGAGGGGTGGTTGGAATGGATAACTTTTATAAAGGGGGAGCTATTAAAAGATATCTTTTATGAAGGGGGAGCAGGCCCTCTTTGCTACTCTTCCACCCAATCCCTAACGTAAGGAGGAAGGTATTGACAATTATTGTATGTCTGAAATGCTTGTTTCCTGAAGAAGTCTCAGATGCAGATGGTCTGCGAGGAGCAGGCGATTTACAGGGCGATCACATACGTAAGAAGCAGCGAGCGCAACAAAATTAGAGGGTTCTGTACTAACACACATGGGGGCCAAGCCATGAAGGCTAGCCTCTGGATGAATGCGACTGCACTCTTTCAGTAGAAGAGAGGACAGTCGAAAGCACTGACTGAAAAATGGGGGCAGAGCAGGTCATCAAATTTAGCAAAGCCCCAGAAGTGATCCATTAGAAATGACCTGGTCTCCTGGAGCCAAATTGCACAGAAGTGAAACCTTTCACCCAGAAGTAATACATTGGCATTGCCAATAATCGACGATCATTTGAATTTTCAGGATTTATGCTGATTGTTCATGGATCGCCTGCAAATCCGACTGTATTTAATAAAACCTGCAGCCTTCCAATATCCCATCAACTCGTGTCCTGTGCTGTCTCTTTTTTCGTTCCGTGGATTTTTGGGGATGGACATTCTGGGTGTAACTGCTACAGGTAAATCTCAGAACGTCAACACAAATCATTCATCAACATTCCCATGAGCTGTTAATCATACCCTTGTACCAACATTCTAACTTCCTTTATGGATGACCAGGGGCACACATACATAAAATCCAAGACACAATCCCAAACTTTGATCTAGTCTGTCTGAAGAACAGAGTGGACTAGTGTGCGACCAGAAGTACTAGAATCGTTTTTGTGAGAATGGTAGCTTTCCTTGCAAGTTGTTTTTCTTTATCCATTCTGGAGCCTGCAGCCAGGGATCCTGAATCTGAGAAAATGATGGCGTATAGCAAAGGAATCTGCATTTGACATTTATTGTCGGTTGTGTTGCAATCCACCCATAACAATCTAGGTTTTGTGCGTCCATAACGAAACTTAAACTGATGATGCAAAGGCCTTTTGTGCCGAGTTAGCATTCCATAGCCGGAAGCCACTACTGTACATAGCAAACTGCATCCCAGCAACCGTCGTGTTTTGACTTCTGGCACTGTCAATTTATTCATTCGGTTTAAAATTCAGCATTCAAGTTTCAGCGACCAAATGAAGTGGATTTCCAGGCAGCACAGCAGCCAAGTGCGCATCTGATTTCATTTAGGTCTCTGTTACCGCAGAGGGTGGATTACAGTACACAATGGGGGTGGAAGCTCCAGGAGAATTCAAACGAGAAATAATTACATGTTTAATTGCTGTAATTCGTTACCATTTTAGAACCATACATGCGCTTTCAGTTCGATGGCGCACAATCTAAATAAAACTGCATAATACAAATGCATATGACAGGATAACAGACCAGCGCACCTCCGAACCATGCGAGGCCAGTCTGCCCCACGAGCGAGCCAATTAACAATGAAAACCAAATAACCTACAGGGGGGAGATTCTGGTGTAAATATTGCCCAATATTAAAGGTGCGGTGGGTGTGCAATTCCGAAATAGTTTTGCTTCCCATTAGGTATGTAACAGACTGATGAAGTGAAGTAAACATATAAAGTAATCCGACTATTAAAGTGTATTTATAATTCTGCACGTTTATCACTGCAGATCTGTGCAATGACTCTCCAATGACTGTCCTTCCTTAATGCCAGAGAAAGCAACAGAAATATATGTGTTCAGTCTGAAGCACCACTTACGTTTTCAGTTTTAAATTGTGATCAACATTGCTTTAATATAGCTATCCGGAGGCATATAGGGCTGGTAATGTTCGAATAATTGGGTGATTGCTTTCCACACCGTGAGGCTTTGTTCAGGTTGGGACCAGTTTCATTTATTTTTGATGGGGAACGGGTTGTATGTGTCAAGCAGGTGCCCAATATCCAGACCCCCAAAAAAACAAGATGGCCACCGCCATAGTAAAAGGAAAAGAGACTAAGCCCCTGATCTTTTCTATTGTGGCGGCGGTGCAGACAGGGCAAGGAGCACAGCAGCTGGAGCCGGTCCTGCAGGTAAATCAGAGAGGTCGGGGGCTCTAGGGATACGTGGTAGATAGCAAGGGGGTGGGGCTGGGAAAGGAACAGAGGCTGAGGCACTGTGGAGCTGATAAAACATGACGCCATTGGGCAAAGGGGTGTGGGTGGCTGGTGGAATGGGGGCGGACACCAGCAGTGTCTGTCATGTTTCCAGCCACCTGATTAGCTAAATACCTTTCTCTGGGTGTTAGCTTCCGACGCAGGTCGGACGTAAAAGTATAATAAATCGGGCTCCGTCAATAAGGCACACAATGATACGCGGGAGCCGGGCCAGCAGATGTACACCTTTTATTCACTACGCCAGAACTGGCGTTAGAGGCGGTAACCCCGCCTCTTCCCCTTTCCTGTGGCCACGCCACAGCCGGGCATAAACAACGAAACAGGACTAACATTTTCAAATGAACTTGTCCGTGAAACTAGGACACAACATCTCCCCCCCACTTAAATGAGGAGCTCATAACCTTACATTTCTTCTATCCACCGAGGGGGTCGGCGAATCGTCCTTTTGGAGGGGCTTCTCCGTGGGGTCTTCTCCCACCGCGCTGGGGTGTCGCTGTCGCTGTCGTCCGCGTCTTCCACTTCGACCTGATATTCCGAATCCACTTCTGAGGATTCCTGGTCAGTCATCGAGTGGTCTGTGATCGGTTCCGAGTGTCCCTTAAAGTTCTTGAAGAATGACGAGTTTCTCGTAATAGTCCCTGTGGGGCTGGCTGCTGTTATCATGGAGCCATTTACGTGCGTCACTTCTAGGGGTTCGGGCCGGAATGCCGGAGTGTCCTTGGTGCTTTGTTCTTGCCTCACCAGCACTACGTCTCCCACTTGGATGTGGCACGGCTTGGCCTGTCTCTTTTGATCAGTGTATGTCTTGGTCAGCTGTTTGCTCCTCGTGTCTTGTGTGATGGCGTCGTCTACGGCCGTTGGTGACGGATGGGCGTGAGGATTGTGGGGCAGCTGTGTTCGTAGGATGCGCCCGAACATTAGGGTAGATGGACACACCCCTGTGGTACTGTGTGGGGTGTTCCGGTATTCACGTAGGAGGGTGCAAATGGCCTGCATGAATGACCGATTCGTGATGGAACATACTTGGAGGGTTCTCTTGAGAGAGCTCATGAATTTTTCCGCCATTCCGTTTGCTTGCGGCCACAGCGGGGTGATTGTTCGATGTTGAAAACCAAGGTGTTCCGCAAACATTGCGAAATCATGCCCGCTGAATGGGGGGCCATTGTCTGACTTGACTACCGATGGGATGCCGTAGTCAGCGAACGTCTTGTCCAGGGCGGGTATGACTGCTTGAGCACTTGTTGAGTGAATGAGGTGCACCTCCGGGAACCGTGACATTTCGTCTACAATCACCAGCACGTATTTCCCGTTTGCCAGTGGTCCAAACATATCCACAGCCACTCGGTCCCACACCTGTGGAGGTATCGCAGACGGCTGTAGGGGTGCTGGGAAGGTTCGGTGACCCACCGCTTGGCAGGTGAGACACTTGCCTAGGATCTGTTCCACCTGTTCGTCTAGTTTAGGGAACCAGACCTTTGTCCTCAGTTGTCTCTTAGTGGACACAATTCCGCGGTGTCCGGCGTGTGCTATGTCCAGTATTTGTTTCTGCAGGCTGGATGGTATTACAATTCTGTTCTCTTTGAGCAGCAGGCCTTCTGGGGACACGGATAGGGTGTGTCGTATTAGTTTGAAAACGCGGAGTTGAGCCTGTTCGTCTTCAGTCATGTCTTTGACATGCCACCGGTCTGTTCGCAGGCATTCTTTTATGATGGACAGCATTTTGTCAGTAGAGGTGGCTTCCACGAGTTGAGCGATGGAGACGTGTTTGGGGAGCGCATTGTTGACTAGGAAATTAAGATATTGATTTGCTTTCAAGGATTGTCGTTCTACTTGAGCAGGTAGTGGGTATCGGGAGAGAAAGTCAGCTGGGTTGTTCTCTTTGCCCGGGCGATGTATGATTTTGAAGGAATATTCCTGTAGGCGTAGACCCCATCTGGCGATTCGGGGTGGCATTTTGGCCGTGGGCTTGCCATATATTGTTGTCAGTGCTTGGTGATCAGTCACGACCGTGAAGGGGCGGCCATATAGAAAAAGGTGATAGTGCTCGCACGCCCATACCACGGCCAGACTCTCCTTTTCGGGTTGCGAGTATGCGCACTCTGCCTTTGATAGACTCCGGCTGGCGTAGGCTACTATGCGCTTGGGTGCATTGGGCGGCGCTCCCGGTCTGGATTGGGCTAGAATGGCCCCTAAACCTACCGGGCTGGCGTCCACGGTGAGTTCCGTGTCATAGCTGGGATCATAGTAGGCCATGCATGACGCAGAGGATATGCGCTTTTTGATTTCCTGAAATGCTGCCTCGCATTCTGTTGTCCACTCGAATGCTTGGTCCTTCCCGGTGAGGGCCCTTAGCGGGGTGCTCACAGACGCAAAGTCTTGGATGTATCTCGTGCAATAGCTGGCCATGCCCAGGAATGATCGTATGCCGGACGCCGAGCTGGGGGTGGGGGCATCCACCAGAGCTTGCACCTTCTCAGGGTCGGGGCGCATGCCTTTGTTTGAGAAGATGTGGCCAAAGAACTTCAGGGTGGTCTTGTTTATTTCGCACTTTTCTGGGTTGAGCGTGAGATTGGCGTTTTCTAGCGCCATGCAGACCCTTCGTAGCGTGTCATCGTGGCTTTCCTTGGAGGTGCCGAAAATGAGAATGTCATCGCTGTAATTCAAGCAGTGCGGTATGTGCTTTATTATTTGATGTATTTCATTCTGAAAGATCTCAGCTGCAGATGATACGCCAAAGCTTAGCCTCTTGTATCTGAAAAGACCTAGGTGAGTTGAGAACGTGGTTATGTATCGAGAGGACGGGTGAAGTTCAAGTTGGTGGTAGCCCTTGTTTAGATCAAGCTTCGAAAAGACGGTGGCCCCGTGTAGTAGGTGTATCATGTCCGTCATGCGTGGAGCCAAATGTCGTTCTCTTTCGATGGCTACATTTGGGGCCCGCATGTCTACGCAGATGCGTATTTTGGAGGTGCCGTCCTTCTTGGGTACCGGTACTATGGGTGACACCCACGGGGTCGGGCCCGACGCTGGTTCAATTATGCCTTGTTGGAGCAGTGAGTGAATCTCGTCTTCCACTTGCCGTTGTATGTTGAGGGGAATGCCCCTGTAGTGTTGGGCAATGGGTTTGACTTGCTGATTAATGTGCAGCTTGATTTGTTTGTCTTTTAGACACCCTAGTCCTTTGAAGAGTGACGGGAACATCTTTTGTATCATGTCTTTGGCACTAGAGGTGTATGCAGACATGATCTGATACATGATGCTGATGAGGCCCATTTGTATCGCTGTGCGGAAGCTCAGGATGCTTCCTCCCGGGACTTCACCTTTTATTACGTATATCTTTACTTTCTGGTTCTGCTCCTTGTAGCTGCAACGTGCAGTGAACATTCCGATACAATCTAGCGGCCTGTTGGATCCATAGGGGTATATTAGTGTGTCGGCTGTCTTCAGGTCTTTCTTGACTTCCAGTGATTTGTATATTATGTCATTGATGACGTTCACGGTGGCGCCGGTGTCTATTAGGAATTCTAGGTTTTGGCCATTTAGTTGGAGTAGTAAGGTCGGACTGTATTCGGCCGCTGTGGCGTTTCCAATGGCATGTACATATGCCCTTTTCCTTTCTCCACTGGATGAGGATGACCTTAAAGGCTGTCTGTCCTGCGGCGAGTCATCGACGTATCTTATCCTGTGCCTTGGTCTGCGGTGTGGAGAGTGGCGTCTGCTCTCTCGGTGGGTGGACGTCTCTCTCTCTCTCCTCTCTTCTCGCCTCCTTGACGAAGGCGCTTGTTCTCTCGATGAGCTATGAGAGCGCCTCCTTCCGTATGCGGAGCCTCGATGTGAGTTTTTGCGCGGGCTTTCCTTTCTTGGACGTCCGCCTTCTCTGCTGCTACCCGCATTTGGAAGGAATTTGACGTTCCTGCAGACGGACTGGAAGTGGTTGTCCCCTCCGCATTTGTCACATTGATGTCCGATCGCAGGGCACGGGCCTGTATGTGGAAAGCGGAAACCACACCGATAGCATTTTTTTTGGTCCGACGGGCTGGCAGGCGTGCGGAGGGGGCAAAGGGAGGCTGATTTGGCATTGTGTGTGATGGAAATGTTGCCTAGAGATTCCGTTTGTAGGGTTAGTGCAGCATCAGCTCTTGCAATTTGGAGGATCTCCTCTAGTGTTCTGCTCTTTTGTAGTAACTTCTTGCGAAAGTCAGGAGAACCGCATCCTGCTATGGTTTGAGATTTCAGGGCTTCTTCGGTAGAATATTTGTCGAAATCACAGTATTTAGCTCTTTTCCTTAATCTCATGACGAAGTTGTCCATGGTTTCATCTTTGTCTTGCGTCGTGGTGTGGAACACATGTCTCTCATAATCGACGTTCCGTAGGGGTGCGAAGTATGCATTCAATGCGTCAATTATGCCTTGAAAAGAGTTGGTTTTGTCCTCGGGCATTTCAAACACGATGTCTCTTACCACAGGGCCCAGAGAGTGAAGTAGGATGCCCCTCAGGCGGCGTTCTTCTCGCACACCCGAGGCGTCGATGTAAATGTGAAGTTCTTTCAGCCACCTGGCCCATCTGGGCGCCAAGCTGTTGGTGTCCGTCATGTCGAAATGCGGGACTGCTTGTAGTTGCAACGATTCAGAGGATGTGTCCTCTCCATTATTGGCTGCTCTCGGAGTGGAGCTGGCTTGGGGACTCTGTAGGCCACTGTCGATATTGTCTGTTGACATGTCGGCAGATGAAGTAGCCTGGTTGCTCTGTCGAGACGCTGTACTCACGGGATTGGCTTGCGTTGAGGGACTAGCGCCACTTCTTGTGTCGGCACGGGCGCGCCCGCTGAACGTCGGGGCTAGCGGGGACCTTGGCAGCATGGAGGCGTCATGTGCAGGAGTAGGCCCTTGGCTGTCTGGTTGCAGCGTTATTATTATTATTATATTTTTTTTTTTTTTTTTTTTTTGAGATGAAAAGTTGAGAAGGGGGGCTGCCGGGTCCAGGCAGCAGCTGTGGTCGATGAGCCACACGTGAAATGCAGGCCGCCAGCTGATGAGTGCAGCCGAACGGTTGCTGTGCTCCTTTGCTGCCTCTCAATCTTCAGCGAGCGGGCTGCCAGCTGATGCGTGTAGTATTCAGGGAGCGGGCGTGGGCGGGCCGGTGGCACGCAGCAGGCGCCGGAGGCAGTGGATGCGGCGCGGCCCTCCCGCGACGCTGAAATGGCCTGCAGGCGGGCGGATGCCGGGGGCAGAGGCGGTGCAGCGCGGTCTCCGCGCGACGCTGGGGTTTGCCTGTAAGCAGGCGTGGGTCGAAGCTCCTCGTCGCCAGTGTTAGCTTCCGACGCAGGTCGGACGTAAAAGTATAATAAATCGGGCTCCGTCAATAAGGCACACAATGATACGCGGGAGCCGGGCCAGCAGATGTACACCTTTTATTCACTACGCCAGAACTGGCGTTAGAGGCGGTAACCCCGCCTCTTCCCCTTTCCTGTGGCCACGCCACAGCCGGGCATAAACAACGAAACAGGACTAACATTTTCAAATGAACTTGTCCGTGAAACTAGGACACAACACTGGGTGTGACTAGTCTTGTACCTCATTCCACAAAAGAGAACAGTAGTAGTTCTGCAGCAAAACCATCCTTGTGGCTGTGCTGAAAAGTGACCTGTTTGCTGTGACAAAAGGCAATCTCGTCGGCCATGAGGGAGCATTCCTGGTGAACATACATGTTTCCCACATCCGCTGTGAGCATCGAAAACCCACCTCATATGCAGTGTTTCCTGGAAAAAAGTTTTCTAATGTAGTGGATAGTGATATGGTATAGCGCTCCACCACCATTTTTTGGCAGACTTGTACTGCATGGTTAGGCAAAAAAGAGTGGTGGCAGTTAGTGGGACAGATGGAGAGGTAGGCGTGAGAAAAGTGTTGTTGGTGTATGTAGGTCGGAAGTACGTGAGCAATGTACGCTGGTAGGGTCCTATGATGTTTGAGACAGTCAAGCCAAGCTGTATGTCACTGTATGACTGTGTGTGGCTGTGTGCTGAGGCATGGCTTGTTGCCTGGTGATCCCGCTAGACTTTGAGACTGTTAGGATGCATCTGCCATGCTGTCTACAGTCCATAACAGAATACTCCTTGGGAGAAGAGGGGTTGAGGGGCCATGGGATTCTCTGTGCTCCTTCCCAAAATGACTACCCGATATGAGCTTCTCAAAATGTCCATCCGATGTGAGGGAGTTCAAAATAAGAGCACTTGCTTGCTAGTTATTGATAAAACATATAATTATCGCAGACAATTGGAAATGTGCTGAATTGTGTTGATATATTTATTTTGTACCAAAAAATGGTAAATGAAAAGAATGCTATTATAAAATATATGATTGCTGTACATTAAAATATTTAAACTCTTTGAAAAAGAATTCTTAATAGTCCCTGAGTTGGACACATATGTGCAAGGTGCATGGGATAGGACCTTGGAAGGTTTTCCAAGGCAATGTTTATTTGAACATATTGCATTTACAACCAGGTAAAAGTGGTTGTTCACTTACCTACATATTATAGAAAACACAGAAATGTTTAATAATTTCCAAGAGTTTGTTTCAAACATTTACTTAATGTGGTAGTGTTCTCACACACTGCAAGTTGTCTGCTCTAGTCTATATTTACACCACACTCTTTTGACAGTTTGGCCCGAGGTCATGTTACGTTATGTTATGTTATAGCTCATAGCATAACTAAATGCATTGTCTCCAAGCGCTCACCTCGCTCTGTAAGAAAGAGGGCGGGATGGATTAGTGGGGGAAGAGGACTACGCTAGAGGTTGTGCTCTTCTGTTGATGCTTGCAGACCAGGAGAAATTGGCACCTGTGCATGTCGGCTTTCTAAGTGTGCTTTGATTGTGTCCACTGGCTTGTTGTGGCCGGAGGGGTAAGGCCCAGTGTCTGGGATTGTTTGTTGTTTGCTGATGTTATCTGCGGTGAATGCATGGTTTGTGTGTTTCGTGTTTGGTGTGGCTGGCCCTTAAGGGCATGTGTGGTACTTGGGAGCTATGTGGGAGAGGAACAGAAGCACGGTTGGTTAGTATAGTGGCAAGCTTCAGAGGCAGGATTCATAGTGCAGCAGTTACGTTTGCTAATAAGGACGTCCCCCTGTGCAAATGAAGTTATTCTCAATGAGCAGGCCTACTATAAAGCACCACCATGCACTGTAAAAGACAGTCAGTGCTATTTTCACTAGTGCCTCTTTTATGCACTAGAGCCTTATTCTATCAGCAGCTTGAATAAATACTCATTACATGAGTTGAGGAAGTAAAGGAAGATATGAACCATAAAAATAGAAATTAGACTGATCAATATTCAGAAACAGTCAGAAGAAAGAACCTGTGACCCTGCCAAGGACAGATGGGACTCCTCTCAACACAGGGCAGGAGGCCTGCCAGGGCAGGAGGCCTGCCAGGGTTTTCGCCAGAGCCAGTCCTGCCCCACAGGTGAGGTTCGGAGTTCAGATGGCCCCAGTCTCTGTTCCCTCCATTTGTGCTTGGTTAAATGCTTGGTTAAATGACCAGTATACCACTTACTACCACACCATACCAAGCGCCTCATAGGCTGGATGGTGTTTCCTCTTTTCCTTTTCAGGACTCCTTTGCTGCAAGGTATGGTACAGGTATCCCTCTGAAGAGGGAGGAGCGGAGAACATACATAACTCAGAGAATTACTCGCAGAGGACCAGTAGTCGGGACTCTTATCTCGCAACAAAAACAAACACTTAAGGTGGCTTTCCGCTTTATGTCTTCCCACCGCAAGGCAGCAATTTGCCAGGGAAATAACCTACACGGAAGGAACAATGGGAGAGGGGAGGATAATTAAGGGACATGGGAACACCAGAGAAGTGTTGGGTTATTTGGTGAGGTAAAGGGAGAAGGCAGACCAAGAGACCAGGCAGATGAAGGACGGTGCAGCAGTGTGTGGAGGAAGATTCAGAGAGTGTGTGCAAGATGAGGCATTGCTTGGTGAGAGAGTAGTGGTACTTGGGTGTGAGAGCTCCCTCATGATGAGTGAAAAGGGTGACTATGGTTAAAAGTACGAGTAGGAGGAGTGAGAGCTAGTGAAGAGAATGAATGAGGGAGGGAAGAAGGGTGACTGTGAGGGGAGGGGTGAAGTGGAGGGAAGTAAATAAGAAGTGGATGGAGGATGTGGTAGAGAGCAGACTGAGGCTGAGTGAGTTGGGTTGTCCTCCTGACTGGATCATCTTTGCATGCTAATAATAATGCTTGTCTACGTTCTGGTCCCATTGGTAATTTCACATTGTGGTTTCTGCATGCGCAGGCATACGGCATGGGTGTGTACTCCACCATTGCTTTTTTCTCCCAACATAAATAAACTCTATGAGTATCTTGTGGGATGTAAGGCTGATGTACAGCATGTAGGAGGCATGCCAATATTTTTTACTGACCTAAGCGGACAACATGGTCCTTACAGCCAGAACTCCATGCTCACTACAACATTTAATCAAAGTCTAGGTTGCATACATGCACCATTTGTCTGCTGTCATGGCCTGTCAAACAGTTTGCAGGCATATTAAGCTTCCCATCTTTCAGCTGTGAATGATGGTATTAAACTGTGTACTAACTATAATGACTTGCAAATAACATCTACCTATAGACCAAATCGAACAACACATGTAAACAACCAAAAGACTAAAATAGTCGAAGCTCTGTGTAGTTTGGCACGTGTTGCCCATTCTTTCAAATGCCAGCCTATTGATATGATGGTTAGAGTCTATCAACCAAATTCTAAATCAATAGCAAACTATGGGGCTGGGTGTGGTCTTTTTCTGGGGCATTAAGCCTACAAGTAGAAGAAAATAGACTTTTTAAAAAAAATAAGTACTTGTATTGCAAAATTCTGCACCTTCGTCTTCAGTGTATACTGAGCTCTGCTGCCCCACCTTGAAGACGAACGAAAGATGGAGCTCATTAAACTCTGGTTGAGAGATTGCATGAACGAACGATATATCCTGATTTATTTAATCCTACTACATGTCATCTTTTCCGAGGTTAACTTGTGTGTTTCTTGGTTTTCTTGCATCATAAAACAGTTGGCTCTGACAAAGTGCACTGTCACTTTATCAATCTGCTTGTTCATTCTTTCTTTAGCCATGTAAAGATGTTAGAATATATCAAAGACAGATTACTCATAATCCGTGAGCAGGCTAAATTGAGTAAAACTTAAAACCGTGATCATACTGTTCTGCTACTAGTAGACTATTTAACCTGGACTAAACATAGAATTGGATGAGTTTTGATCACTAGAGACAGGTTCAATCTTTTGCCACTAAGAGCTGCCACATGTAGGTAGTCTACATCCATAGCCACTAATTCAGTTGCCCAAGGTTGTCCTTTTTGGAATCGGATCCATGAAGATATTATCAACTTTATATTATTTTGTCCAATTTATTCAATAATTAGGAAGAGAGGTTTAAATCTATCCCTACAACAAAATGGTCTAAGACAATGCAGACCAGCACGGATTTTCCCCTAGGTAGCCAAAACACAATTGGTGGCTAGGAAGTTGTTCACATACCTGCAATGTGCTCTTAAAGTGATAAACGTCCTGTTGAAATGTAAGCGAGTAAAATCCTTTCTTCTGCTTTTATTAATGTGCATTTTTATTAAATTGTTTGTACTTTGAGGGATGGTTTATCCATACAGATTTGTTTCAATGACTGAACTAAATGTATTAGCCAAGAAAGCTCCCTAGCCAGGCCCATAATTCCTGCATAGGAAGGGAACCTTCTCCCATAGAAGAATACATGTTACAGCAGTTGACAATCCAAATGGTCAGAGAAATACATGTATATAGTGTGGGCACTGGGTGAATCAGCCCCATTAGGGTCCCTGCTCGCACAACACGTGAAAGTTCTGCTCTTACAAAGTCACAGTGGAACAATTCAATGATGATTCCCACTGATTGCATAAGCCTTCTCTCTGCACAGCAGGATTACAAACATGCAGGTGGCCCTCAATAAAGGAGAATTAAATTGTATACCGACCAGCTTCCCCAGTTTACCTAGAGGTTTCCTCCCTGTAAAATCAGACACCAGCCGAGCAGGGGGATCCGAATTCACACAGGCACTACAATCATGGCTTCCAGGTGATGTGGTCATGAAGAATAAAGGAATTGCATGAAGGACAAGTAAACAATAATACAAGACACACCGGGTTGACAGATAAACAAGGTTCTTATTATGCACAAGATAAACAGATTCACAAATGGCAGCTGAGATTTGGAGAGCGTGCACAACGAGTCAGTCAGAGTTGTCAGAGCAGAGTCAAAGGGGGCAGCTTATATAGAGACATCACTAATATGCAAGCACGTTGGGCCAACTCCAGGTGGGTGCTACCCAGACAGATTTGCATAATGGCAGCGGATACTTACGCCAGCTGGAGTCGAATTGACAGTAAGCCTTGTTTCCTTGTACCCTTTTGGAACATATGGTCACTAGTGTTAGGCGGAAACCTGTGCAGTTCCCTCTGGGCCCACTGCAAAAGATTTAGGACTACAATCGTTTGGCGGTGAACCCACTTGGTAGCAGTCTGTACCACACAGATTCACTTGGTAGCTGTGGCTGAGCAGTCAGACTTCCCTCAAGAAGAGTTGAGCAGTATGTGGAGTATACAAAATAGTGCAATTCTTCACAGCAAGACAAGCAAACACGCAACAAGGCTTAGTGTAAAGATTTTAAGGCATTTATTTATAACAAAACATCTATGGAGAACACTATGGCAAATCACGGCAAACAAATCAAACACAATTACTCTACGAAGTAGAAAACGATCAATCCCCCTAGCAATACTTCGACAACTCTAGGTTCTACCGGTACCACTTATTTTCAGACAGAGGTGTATACCTCAACCTAGATGACACTCGAATATTAGTTAGGACGGGAGAGAAAAAGATAGGCAGGTTATGAAATCAACACAGTTCAATCCTTTGCGGATAAAATGCAAGGCAGGAAGGCAAGAATCACAATAGATCATAAAGTTCAGAGGCCAGGCCCACTCGGAGAGAGGCAAGGCGCGATGTCCAAAAAAGTCTCTAGTGGAGATGCATTCAAGTCTTTGTAGCAAATTGTTATCGGCAGATTGACCCAGTTCAGAACAATAAATGAGAAAAGCTTGGAGGCGACCCAACGGAACGGAGAGGATTAAGACACCTCACTCGAATCGATCGAAAGGGAAGCCAGGCGGACACACCTTGTTGTGGAGGGCAGCTCCAGCGCGGGCAGTTGTTCCTGGTGGTGGATGCACGTCGGGTCTTTGCCAAGAGTAGAGATGATCTCGTCGTCGAAGAAAATTGAAGTCGGGTGCACCACCAGGGAAGAGACCAGCCGCGGAGTGTTCCGTCACAAGGCACCACCTTTTGGTCGCGGTACGGGGGTAGTGGCTATCCGGTTACCAAAGTGCTCTGCACGGGCAATTCGACCACTGCGTCCTGAGGCGAATAAAAAGCAAAGGGGACTGGTTGTTCCCACCAGTCAGGGGAAGAGACTCTCCGGCAGGGAGATCTCCTCTGCCGTCGGGAAGTGGTGAGTCGGTTCCGCAGGGCTCCACCGGAGGTGTCGTCGTGCAGGTCGGCTCAGCGTTACCCTCGTCGGATTCTTAGGTCCTGTGGCGAATTCTGAAGATCCAGTCCCAAAAGCCCTGCTTTTATGCAGAAAACCCCCATTCATTCAGCCTAGCTGTCAATCAACACATGCTAAGTGGTGAGCGGGAAGGCCAATCACTCTAGAGTGCGACCGGAGTTGGCAAGGCAACTCGGTCCAGGGTGCCTTACCCCCCTCCCACACCCCTGTGGTAACCCAGACAGAATGGCACCACTTTGGAGGGTCTCTGTACAGAGCCTGCCAAAAGTGGAACAAAGGGCTCGACCTTTGGTTTAGGGGTCACAGAGACGAACACAGACGCCATTTTACAAACCGAGTTCTGGCAAAATACCATCCGATAAACCTATTTAAGATAAGTAGATTGGTGGTACGTTAGAGATTAACGAGGAAAAGTATCAATCTACAACAATGGGACGAATCCCATAGGGTTATGTTCGGGGTCGAACATAACAAGTAGTTTCCACTGCCACCAGCCAAAACTCGACTAGGGGGGACGGGACAGTGCCCCCTCGGGTAACAGATCCAGGAGTAATTGAATTACCCCTACTAGTACGTCCACAATAAGATGGTTTGTACTAGTTCTGTTAGTAAATTTAGGTCTAGTAAAGCCAATGGTGACTTTACATGCCCGGGGAGACAGTAGTCAGTCCCCGGGTATGGAGTCTATGGTGGAGGTCCGCTAGGACGCCCCAGTGTTACGGCACGTAGGGTGCGGTGTAACACACATAGAAAAACATATGAGACCCTATGGAGTAAAATACCCCATAGCCCATAGAACACATTGACATTTCAAAGGAATTACACACATACATGTCCAAGAGTGGGAGAAAAAGAGTCTCACTCTTGGCAGGACGGAAAAACAAACTCCAGAAATCCAGCAAAGCTGCTGGGGGACTCACTAGGTTAGGAAATTCAGCCTAAACAGAGAATTCTCCCTAACACTCGCCCCCCCCCAGACTAAGGGACAGGAGGATTTAATCCACTCCTGGATGAATCTCATACCTCTAGTCGATGACATACATCCTAGAGAGACCATCAGCATTTTGGTGGTGACATCCTGACCTGTGCTCAATGGTGAAATCAAACCCTTGCAGGCAGATCGACCATCTCAATAGTTTTGGGTTTTCCCCTTTCATTTGCATTAACCATCTCAAGGCTTGGTGGTCAGTCTGAATGACGAAAGTAGAACCATACAAGTACGGCCTAAACTTCTTCAGAGCCCACACGATAGCAAAGCACTCTCTTTCGATTGTTGCCCACCTTGTTTCAGGATCCTTCAGCTTGCGGCTGATGAAGCAAACGGGGTGCTCCCTACCTTTCCCATCCAGTTGACTGAGTACGGCACCTATCCCTACATTGGAAGCATCTGTCTGCACAATGAAGTGTTGGCGGTAATCAGGAGCTCGGAGTACTGGGGCTTGGCAAAGAGCCTTTTTTAGGTTTTCAAAAGCCTGATTGCACTCCTCGTTCCATTTAACCTTTTTAGGAAATTTGGGCGAGGAGATGACATTCAGTGGAGAAACTATGGTCCTATAGTTCTCTATGAAATTCCTGTAATACCCAGTGAGGCCTAGGAAGGCTCTCACCTGGGTCTGAGTAGTCGGTGTTATCCAATTTTGCACAGCTTCAATCTTACTGAGCAAAGGCCTTATTTTTCCAAGGCCTACCTCATGCCCAAGATAGACTACCTTACTCTGTCCAATTTGGCATTTGCTCGCCTTTATGGTCAGATTGGCTCGTCCAAGAGCCTGCAAAACATCTCTCAGGTGGGTTACATGTTCTTCCCAGGAATTGCTGAACACTGCGATGTCATCCAAGTATGCCATGCAGAAGTCCTCCATCCCATTCAGAACCTGGTTTTCCATCCGTTGAAACGTAGCAGGTGCATTCTTCAATCCGAAAGGCATTACCTTAAACTGGTACAAGCCAAAGGGGGTAGAAAATGCAGTTTTCTCCTTGGCATGGTCTGTCAGGGCTATTTGCCAATAGCCTGACGTCAAGTCAAATGTGCTGAGGAACTTGGCGGCGCCAAGTTTATCCACCAACTCATCTGTTCTTGGCAAAGGGTGGGCATCAGTCTTGGTCACTGCATTAAGAGCTCTATAATCCACTCAGAATCTAAGTTCTTTAGATCCGGCCTTTGGTACTAACACAACTGGGCTAGACCATGGACTAGTAGAGGGCTCTATTACCCCGAGATCGAGCATCTTGCTGACCTCACCTTTGATGTGGGTTCGTACGTTTTCTGACATGCGGTATCCTCTGCTTTTGACAGGCAGACAGTCACCAGTGAGTATGTCGTTCTGGCCCCCAGGGGTCAAGCCTGGTGAAAGCGAGAACAGAGAGGCAAACTGATTCAACATAGATTTGGACTCTTCTTGTTGCTCGGGTGTCAGATTGGAGGAGAGATTTACTCCTTCAATTTTGTCATCTAAAGGTAAGCCTCTGAGGAGATCCGGAAGAGCTTCACTCTCTTCTTCTTCCTCAGATGATGCTAGAAGCAATGCTCCTACATCAGGTCGTGAGACATACGCTTTAAGTCGGTTGGTGTGAAAGACTGTCGGAGCCTCCTTGGGATTGCCCAAGTCCACCAGATAGTTAACCTCTCCGAGTTTACCCACTACTCGGAATGGTCTCATCCACTTATCTTGCAAGGCCCTCTGCCTTGTTGGGATCATAACGAGAACGAGCTGGTCTTGAGCGAACTCAACCATGTTAGCCTTTTGATCGTGCCAGTGCTTGACCAATGCTTGTCCAGCTTTCAAGTTATCGCTTGCTTCCGTCATCATGTGTGACATTCTCCTCCGGAGACCTATCACGTAGTCAGTCACTCTTTCTGGCTTGGGGGAAGGAGCACTCTCCAAACCCTCCTTAATCAGGGCCAATGGACCTCTGACGGGATGACCATAGAGTAGTTCGAAGGGCGAGTAACCTACTCCCTCCTGAGGGACTTCTCTATAAGCAAAGAGAAGGCATGGCAGTAGAAGGTCCCACTTACGCTTAAGGGGTTCCTCTAAAGCACCTATCATGCTCTTCATGGTTCGGTTGAACCGTTCTACCAACCCATTGGTTTGTGGGTGGTAAGCTGTTGAGAACTTGTAAGTAACTCCGCAGGTTTTCCACATGGCTTTCATGTAGTGGGACATAAAGTTTGACCCCCTGAAAGGGATTACTTCCTTAGGAAACCCGACCCTAGTAAAAATACCAAGGAGGGCCTTAGCCACAGCCGGAGCTGTAACAGTCCTCATAGGAATTGCCTCAGGATACCTAGTAGCATGGTCTACTACAACAAGTATAAACCTGTTGCCTGAGGAGGTTGGAGGATCAAGGGGACCAACAATGTCAATCCCTACTCTCTCAAATGGGACTCCCACGACTGGGAAAGGCACTAAAGGTGCCATATTCTTGGAGCCAACCTTACCAGAGATCTGGCAGGTGTGGCAGCTCCTGCAGTGTTTTTCTACTTCGGCCCCCATCTTCGGCCAATAGAAGTAGTGAGAGAGCCTTTCTTTAGTCTTCTTGAAACTCAAGTGACCAGCCAAAGGAATCTCGTGGGCTAACTGCAAGAACTGTGGTCTGTTCTCTTGGGGTACTACAAATCGTTTGTAGTCTCCAGGTGCAGACTCGGTCGGTTCACTGTAGAAGAGGCCATCTTCCCAGTGCAACCTGTATTTCCCAGGCTCTTGCCCTTCAGCCTGAGCGTCTTCCTGGTGGCGAAGGCCTTCCAGAGTTGGACATTCTCTCTGCCCTTTACTGAAGTCTGCCCTGTTGGTTCCAACTTCTGCCAGTAAAGACTGCAGCTCAGGATGATCAACAGGATCCAGATCTCCAATGAGTTCCTGGCCTTCCATTAGCTCTTCCTCAGAGTCTAATTCTACCACGCAGGGTTGTACCTCCCTCTCAGCCTCGGCTGGAGGTGGAGTTACGGGTGTGACTTTGGACAACCGCGGGGAAGTCCGTGTCGGCTGCACTGGAATGTGGGCTGCTGGTTTCGGGATAGACGTCTTAGGTTTCCCTTTTTCTTCTGATGTTTTGGAGACAGCAGCCGACAATTCCAGTGGAGCAGGAGTGATTTCTTTCTTCATCATCTCCTGGAGAGTCCCGCGCATGGTCCTCTCTCTTGCGGGTCTGGTTAGCTCCTGTAACCGTTTACTAGGAGGTCTGGGAGTATGCGATACAACTCCGAGAGTTTTCAAATCGTTACCCAACAGTACGCGTCCTGGTACCTCACTCTGTATGCTGACAGGTATCTTCACAGTCATGTCGTTACACTGGATGAGAACTGGTAATTGGGGAAGCATCTGCACAGGCCCTCCAGCTAACTTGGTGAGGCGTTTGGGTGCCTTAGCAACATCCTCAGCCTGAGAAAACGATTTATCCACCACAGTTATGCTGGCCCCAGTGTCCCTAATGGCAGGAGTCTCCTGACCATTCACCTGGACACTGTCCTTATAATACTCTTTAGTATTATCGGGGATAGAATTATAGAGATCTGAATTCTGTTGTTCCCACAACCCCAGAGATACTAAAGAAACGCTGGCTGAGACTCCAATGGGTTTTTCAGCTAGCAGTAGAAAGTTTCCACTTGCCATTTGGACTTCCTCCTCTGGAGCGAAGGCTAGGGAGACAAGCTGGACCCCTGAAGGTTTACCCTGACATCTGGGATCTCCTTTCACGTGATCAGTCGAGCCACAAACAAAGCATTTACCGATTGCTTTCTGGAATGGTGGCTTGTTCTGACCTCCTTCCGGTTTGGCCTCAGAAGACACACTATTCTGCTGTGGTTTGCCCGGTGGCTTACCCTTCTGGTTTTGTTTGGGGCCCTCTTTGGAATGTGAGTTATTAGAATTCTCTTTTGAGTCTTTTTTAGGCTGTTTCCCTCGTCCTTTTTCTGAGTTGCCCCAGAATCCTTATGAGTAGCCCTGTTGGCAACCCACAAATCAGCAGCCTTAGCTAGCTCCCTGGAATCCAATTCCTTCGAATCAGCCAAGTGCTGTCTGAGCTCAGGAGAACAGGCATCATAAATAGACTCCAACATAAAAAGATTCCTCATACCCTCATAGGTGTTCACTTTGTAACCCTTAATCCATCCCTCTAAGTTTTGCAACCCTTCACTCACCCAGGTAGCCCAAGGGGTACCATCATGCTTTTTGAGGGTTCTAAACCTCTTAAGATACTGGGAAGGGGTCTTCCCGAATCTAGCTATTAAAGCTAGTTTCACACTTTCGTAATCCGTCTTATCCGCCTCCCCCAACTCCATCACCACATCAGTCGCAACAGGAGGGAGCCTAGAGAACAACCAGGGAAGTAAAGCATTCCCGGTGATGTCCTGGAGCCCATGATTGTATTCAAACAGTTTCAACCAATCCAACACATCCAATCTCGGTTCATACATACCCACTAATTCCATCGGCATCCAGGGTCTTTTGGGACTGGAGCTCCTAGAGGAACCAGAGGAGAGAGAAGCATTTTCCATAGACAACTTTTTCATCTCTAACTCGTTATTAAGTTCTATTTCTCTGAGTCTTAACTCAGCTTGCTTCTGCTCAGCCTGGGCATTCATCCGTCTGAACTCGAGCTCTTGGTTTCGTTCAGATTGAGCCAAGAACCGTTTGTATTCTAGTTCGAGCTTCATTCTTTCAAGTTCAAAATAAGCAGGGTTACTTGTGGGACCTGGTATGGGCCCCGTAGGCACAGCTGGTAAGGCAGGTAGAGGAGCAGGGGAGACAGTTTCGTGACCCTCGCCGTCCTCGTCAGCCTCTTCATCGCTATCATCAGAATTACGATTCAGATCAACACCATTACTGTCGTCTACATTTGCTGGAGAGATTGGTTCCTCTGAACCAGTACCCAGACTTTGGTTCGCCAGCAATCTCTCGATTAGTTTTAACTTCTTGCCTCTTACAGGAAGATTCTCTTGCCTACAGAGAGCTCGCAGACTCTCAGTATTTTTACCTGACAAGGACTCTTGACTGTAAGTTTCCATCGTAGACATGTTTTTTGAAAGTTGCTTTTTGTGCAAAGTTTTGTGGTTAGTTATCCTACATTGTTGAAAAGCACTCTAAACTGTATACTCTGGCAGGTGTGGCAGCTCCTGCAGTGTTTTTCTACTTCGGCCCCCATCTTCGGCCAATAGAAGTAGTGAGAGAGCCTTTCTTTAGTCTTCTTGAAACTCAAGTGACCAGCCAAAGGAATCTCGTGGGCTAACTGCAAGAACTGTGGTCTGTTCTCTTGGGGTACTACAAATCGTTTGTAGTCTCCAGGTGCAGACTCGGTCGGTTCACTGTAGAAGAGGCCATCTTCCCAGTGCAACCTGTATTTCCCAGGCTCTTGCCCTTCAGCCTGAGCGTCTTCCTGGTGGCGAAGTATGGGCCCCGTAGGCACAGCTGGTAAGGCAGGTAGAGGAGCAGGGGAGACAGTTTCGTGACCCTCGCCGTCCTCGTCAGCCTCTTCATCGCTATCATCAGAATTACGATTCAGATCAACACCATTACTGTCGTCTACATTTGCTGGAGAGATTGGTTCCTCTGAACCAGTACCCAGACTTTGGTTCGCCAGCAATCTCTCGATTAGTTTTAACTTCTTGCCTCTTACAGGAAGATTCTCTTGCCTACAGAGAGCTCGCAGACTCTCAGTATTTTCACCTGACAAGGACTCTTGACTGTAAGTTTCCATCGTAGACATGTTTTTTGAAAGTTGCTTTTTGTGCAAAGTTTTGTGGTTAGTTATCCTACATTGTTGAAAAGCACTCTAAACTGTATACTCAATACAAATCCCACCGCTGTACACCAGTGTTAGGCGGAAACCTGTGCAGTTCCCTCTTGCCCCACTGCAAAAGATTTAGGACTACAGGCGTTTGGCGGTGAACCCACTTGGTAGCAGTCTGTACCACACAGATTCACTTGGTAGCTGTGGCTGAGCAGTCAGACTTCCCTCAAGAAGAGTTGAGCAGTATGTGGAGTATACAAAATAGTGCAATTCTTCACAGCAAGACAAGAAAACACGCAACAAGGCTTAGTGTAAAGATTTTAAGGCATTTATTTATAACGAAACATCTATGGCGAACACTATGGCAAATCACGGCAAACAAATCAAACACAATTACTCTACGAAGTAGAAAACGATCAATCCCCCTAGCAATACTTCGACAACTCTAGGTTCTACCGGTACCACTTATTTTCAGACAGAGGTGTATACCTCAACCTAGATGACGCTCAAATATTAGTTAGGGCGGGAGAGAAAAAGATAGGCAGGTTATGAAATCAACACAGTTCAATCCTTTGCGGTTAAAATGCAAGGTAGGAAGGCAAGAATCACAATAGATCATAAAGTTCAGAGGCCAGGCCCACTCGGAGAGAGGCAAGGCACAATGTCCCAAAAAGTGTCTAGTGGAGATGCATTCAAGTCTTTGTAGCAAATTGTTATCGGCAGATTGAACCAGTTCAGAACAATAAATGAGAAAAGCTTGGAGGCGACCCAACGGAACGGAGAGGATTAAGACACCTCACTCGAACCGATCGAAAGGGAAGCCGGGCGGACACGGTACCTTGTTGTGGAGGGCAGCTCCGGCAGGGGCAGTTGTTCCTGGTGGTGGATGCACGTCGGGTCTTTGCCAAGAGTAGAGATGATCTCGTCGTCGAAGAAAATTGAAGTCCGGTGCATTACCAGGGAAGAGACCAGCCGCGGAGTGCTCCGTCACAAGGCACCACCTTTTGGTCGCGGTACAGGGTTAGTGGCTATCCGGTTACCGAAGTGCTCTGCACGGGCAATTCGACTACTGCGTCCTGAGGCGAATAAAAAGCAAAGGGGACTGGTTGTTCCCACCAGTCAGGGGAAGAGACTCTCCGGCAGGGAGATCTCCTCTGTCGTCGGGAAGTGGTGAGTCGGTTCCGCAGGGCTCCACCAGAGGTGTCGTCGTGCAGGTCGGCTCAGCATTACCCTCGTCGGATTCTTAGGTCCTGTGGCGACTTCTGAAGATCCAGTCCCAAAAGCCCTGCTTTTATGCAGAAAACCCCCATTCATTCAGCCTAGCTGTCAATCAACACATGCTAAGTGGTGAGCGGGAAGGCTCACCACTTGGGCCAATCACTCTAGAGTGCGACCGAAGTTGGCATGGCAACTCGGTCCAGGGTGCCTAAACCCCCTCCCACACCCCTGTGGTAACCCAGACAGAATGGCACCACTTTGGAGGGTCTCTGTACAGAGCCCGCCAAAAGTGGAACAAAGAGCTCGACCTTTGGTTTAGGAGTCACAGAGACGAACACAGACACCATTTTACAAACCGAGTTCTGGCAGAAAATACCATCCGATAAACTTATTTAAGATAAGTAGATCGGTGGTACATTAGAGATTAACGAGGAAAAGTATCAATCTCCAACAATGGGACGAATCCCATAGGGTTATGTTCGGGGTCGAACATAACAAGTAGTTTCCACTGCCACCAGCCAAAACTCGACGAGGGGGGACAGGACAGTGCCCCCTCGAGTAACAGATCCAGGAGTAATCGAATTACCCCTACTAGTACGTCCACAATAAGATGGTTTGTACTAGTTCTGTTAGTAAATTTAGGTCTAGTAAAGCCAATGGTGACTTTACATGCCCGGGGAGACAGTAGTCAGTACCCGGGTATGGAGTCTATGGTGGAGGTCCGCTAGGACGCCCCAGTGTTACGGCACGTAGGGTGCGGTGTAACACACATAGAAAAACATATGAGACCCTATGGAGTAAAAGACCCCATAGCCCATAGAACACATTGACATTTCAAAGGAATTACACACATACATGTCCAAGAGTGGGAGAAAAAGGGTCTCACTCTTGGCAGGATGGAAAAACAAACTCCAGAAATCCAGCAAAGCTGCTGGGGGACTCACTAGGTTAGGAAATTCAGCCTAAACAGAGAATTCTCCCTAACAACTAGTATGTCACTTCGACCGAAAAGAACATAACAACTGCTATTTCTAATAAGGTAATGATATAGAAAAGAGAAGTAGGGGCACAGAAGTGTGGGGTTGGGTTGCTTTGTAGTAGCAGAAACACTGCCAGGCCCGGTCTGCAAAATGTGATGCGTGCGACATGTAAGATGATTATACATGAGTATACAGAATGGGCCTAATGCAGGTACATGATCAATCACATATAGACATTACACCACAACACAGGGAATGGACAGAAACACAAAGCTCTTCTGAATTCCAAGATGGTGACAGGCCCTCATGTAACCTCAGGCTAGCCCACTACCAAACCACATGACCCTCAACCTATGGCCCAATTGCAATCGATCAGAGCCCCTGGTACAAAGGTGTCCTTAATAACAGGCAGCATCATCCCATGGGAGAAGAGAGGCCACTATATACTACCGCTAGCTCAGTCTAGCAGTGTGGGGTGTTTGAGAAGGAGCTGAAAGAAGGAGTTTGGTGGAGAGTGGTGAGAGAGTGAGGTATGGAACGGTACACATGAGGGGGCAGCTGGAGGGTGAGGTTAGAGGAGTTTGAATGGAGACGGAGGCATCATCAGGAGGAGGAGATTTGTTGAAAAGTGGAAGAGAGGAGGTTGGAGCAGTAGATAAGAGGGAAAAAGAGAAGGACCGTTCTTAGGGAGTTTAGGAAGTTAGTCCAGAATAAATATATCAAAAAAGGAAGGAGACTTGCTGTTCATTTGACATGGTTGGAAGAAGACAAAGTGACTGCAGGGAGGAGAGCAGTCGGTGGAGAGTGGAGGTGGGGGGGGTATAGAGGAGCTATAGCCAGAAAGTTGGAGGTGGAACATTCTATCAATGAGAAGACGATTTGCTGTTTGTTGAAAGAGTGCTACTAAGAGGTTGGACAGGAACTGAACACCAGGAAGAAAACAGCATCTGAACTGAAACCTGAGAATGTTTTAATAAGAGTGTGGGATGTGATCTTGTACCGGATAATTATGATGTGTTTCCATGATGTCAAACTTGTGTAACATTACTAAATCATTGGAGACAGCCTTGTTGGTTCTGCTGAGGGTCCATAACTCTATGCGTAATGCGGTTAATAACCAGGGTGACGTCTTATCCTCCATTGTGTCAAAAATAAACGTCTTTGAAGGCTTTATTTTATTTATTTAGTTATTTATTTATTTTGACATTTGTAGAGTGCACCTAACCCGGAGGCCACTGGGCGCTAGTTACCTAACAGTGATGGTTACTGTAATTACACATTGTACCTTACATATTACAATTAGTTACAGGTTGTGCCTTTGTGGCTGCTGTTATACAGTCAGATATTGTTGTATACATATATACTGTAGGTAACAGGTGTCTTGTAAAAAGAGCCAAGTCTTCAGGCCTTTGCGGAAGGATGAAAGGGATGAATCTGATCTAAGCGCTAAAGGCAGGGCATTCCATTGTTTGGCCACAATCACGGGGAAGCTCCAGCCACCAGCTTTTTTGGCACCTGTATCTGTGTATGGTTAGGAGACATGTGTAGGCTGACTGCGTAGGTCTATTAGATTGGGTCATGGAGATTTGTCTGGCTAGATAGATCGGGGCACTGTTCGATAGACATTTGTGGGTCAGAGATAAAGTTTTGAATATGATGCGTTTACGGATGGGGAGTCAATACATCCTGCTGCTAAAGTGTGATCTTTGTTGGGGATATTGAGTGCAGCTCTTACAGTGTTGTTCTGGATTATTTGTGATTTGTCAATGATACGCAAGTATGATCCTGCAAAGAGGGAATTACAGTAGTCAATCCTAGACAGTATAAGCGCTCTGGCGAGGGTGATGCAGTTGTCAGAGGTCAGGAATGGTCTGCTGGCATTGATCAATTTGGTGGTGTAGGCTGTAGCTGAGGCTGTAGCATTTACCTGCCTAGTTAAGGTGAGCGAAAAGCCTAGATATAGTGCTAATGTTTTAACTTCTTTGGATACAGTGATAGAGTTTCCGTCAATGGTGAAGGATTTATGCGAGTCAGGGAGGATATTCAGTCGAGATTGTTAGCCAATGAGGAGTAGTTCCGTTTTTCTCATCCTTTTGGCAGAGCTCATGTTGTGCCCTCCAGGCTTGGATGGTTAAGTAAATATCCTTCAATGCGTTAGAGTCCGAGTCGTAGTTGCCGGTGAGGTGTAGGAGTATTTGGGTGTCATCCGCATAGTTGGTTTTTGTGAGACTCAGTTTGTCTCAGAGGTTGAACAGTGGCTTGATGAAAATGTTGTAAAGCGTTGGTGAGACACAAGAGCCTTGAGGTACTCCACAGGTGAGTGCGGCAGATGGGGCTGCCACTGTGTTTGAGAATACTCTCATTGAACGGTTGGATAGAATGGATTCTATCCATTTTATGGTATTGGTCGAGAAATGCACCGCCCGAGGTGTTGACAAAGTGTATAGTGGTTTACCAAGTCAAAGGCTCCTGAGAAGTTGAGTAGGAGTAGGATGGCTAGATCACCCTTGTCTTTGATCACATCCATTTGGGGTTTGAGGTCTAGGAGGGTGGTTTCCATCCCATGACCAGGACGGAAGCCAGACTGGCAGAGGCCAAGGGGGTTGTGTGTTTCCAGGTATTTTTGAATTTGTAGGTAGGCCACTCTGTCAAGTATTTTTAGGAGTAAGGGTAGCATTATGATAGTGTGGCAATTTAGTAGGGATGTTGAGGTCAAGTGTGGGTTTGTTAAGAAGTGGGAGTACCTAGGCTTCTTTAAGATTTTCTGGTATATCGCTAGACGAGAAGGAGTTGTTAATCAGGGTCGTGATGAAGGGGTACAGTTCCTCGGCACAGTCTTTTATGATGGAGGCAGGGCAAGTGTCTCCTTGACATCTGCATGGTTTCAGGCCTTTGACAATTTTGTCGGTTTCAGTAGTCATTACAGGGGTGAATTCAAATCTGTGCGTGGGGTATCTGGTGTGGGTTGCTGGTCTGGGGTCAGGTTGGCTGGGGTGAGTTTAGTTTTCTTTGCAGTGATTTTGTTTTGGAGTAGGGAGATTTTGTCGAGGAGGGCATTTTGGATATTTATGCAGCAGTATAGATCTTAGATACAGTGGTGTGGTCTGGAGGAGGGGCTGGTGTTTCGAGTTTGTGTAGTATAATAAAGAGTTCTTTTGTGCCTGAGTTTGCTTTCGGTGTAGGAGTTACTTTTGGATTGAAGTATGGTTAGTTTGTACTCTTTGACCAGGGCATTGAAGTGAAGTTTGTTCACATGAGAGGGTGTTTTTCGCCATGCAGTCTCAGCAATTTTTTTTGAGGAGCATAAGGATTTGAGATTATGAGTGATCCAGGAATTTAAGTGGGCTATGGGTTTTGGTTTACGAATGCCCAAGAGAGCTAATTTGTTAACAGCTACTTGGAGCGTTTGGTTGGAAAGCAAGTCCATAGTATTGGGATCAGTGTTGGTCTGTGGGAGGGCTATTAGCGTTCAAAGCAACAGGAGTATGTTTTTAGGTGTGATGTTTTGAACTTTTCTTGAAGGGGCATCTAAGGCTGATTTAGGTAGGCTATTTGGGTAAACAATGCTGTTGACCGAGAATATGATGACATTGTAGTTTGACCAAGGGCATGGATTGTTAGCTAGTATATTGGTGTAGAAATTGTGGTCTGCTAGCCAATCTAGGAGGCAGCCTTTGTCATGAGAGGGGTTGGCTATTCAGTGGGAGAAACCTTGAACTTCAATGGTATTAGCAAGGGACAGTGCTTGGGGGTTTGAGGGGTCATTAAGACCTAAATTAGTCACCCAAGGTGATGATTTTGAATGAGTGCTTGGTGTTAGTTGAGAGGAGTTGTGTGATGTCTGCCTCAAAGGAGATGGATCATGAAGGTGGTTGTGACAGATATCAATATTTTGAGTGAGATCAGTTCAGCAGACGGGATGGACTGGTTAGGTATTTCTCTGACAGGAAGGATATTTTTGGCAATGACGGCTACTCTGCCTCCTTTGGATATCAATATATCTTTCCTTAGGATACTTTATCCCTGTGGGATAGCTAAGGAACGGGTGAGGCCAGATGCTGAATGTAGCGAGGTTTCACAGATTGCTAGGAAGTCCAGGTTGTTGGAGGTGATGAGATTGGTAATGTCATGGGCATGGGCAAAGCTGGATCTGGTTTTTAATAAGGGCTCCCTTGAGTTTTGTTGTGGTACCTGTTTCTGGGTCATCAGTGGTGGTGAACATTTCAGACGTGGGTTCAGGAGGGGTGTCCCTTTTCATTGAATATTCTGCAGTAGTGAGAGAGTTGCGCCTTGTTGTCATGAGTGGTTCAGTGTAAGACTCTGTATGCTCAGATAGACTCAAGTGAAGGTCTAGAATTGGAGGTGGGATGGATCTCTTCAATGAATGTTGAGATGTTGTACTGGAAGGGGTATTACTTCTAGTTTTGAGTTTTTGGTTTCTCTGATGGATGCACAGGATCATTTTTGGGGGTGCTGCTGGCTATTGGCTAGACCTGATGCTAGTCGCTTGTTCCTTTCACTAGGGAACATGGTTTAAGGCAGTTTTAAAGGTTGCTTGCCAGTGTGTTATGGAGTGTGGATGCCATTCCATAGGCATGGGGAGTGGTAGGTCGGAATGCTAGTCATTTTAGGAAAGCAGGACGGCCGGTCCCGGTGAAGATTAGACAGGCAAGATGTGGAGGATGTTGTTGAAGTAGTTCCATTTCCAAAGAACCTACAACTTATTACTTCCCCTATAAATTAAGGTGTTGGGTGTTCTGTTGGAGGGGTTGGAGCTGAGGGATCACAGGAGGGCAGTTTCCCCCTGTCATTCCCCTTCCCGACCATCCCAGAGTGGCAGAAGAGCTGTGGAATGAAAATATTTCAATTTGTTTTTTTAAGCTGAGGGGGAAATTAGTTTGGTAGGAGAGGTCTTGGTTGAGGCACATCTGGCAGAGAACTTTGACATATTCCATTGTAATAAAGTTAGAAAAAGAGGGGGTCCCTTGAATTCTAATTTTAATGCTCCAAAACCTAAAAGTAAAAAAATGCAACAAGAAGTTCCAGAAAGTTCCTACATAACATTTCCACCCCTCCTACACCCCAAAACCGCACAAGAAATATGTCACAGAATGACAAGATGTAAAATCATGTAAGTGGGGGGCAAGGAAGCACAGGGTGGTGGCTAGCAATCAATGTGTGAGGTGACTGAAGATACACGTCATCTGCATGAAGCAGGAAAGGGTCAAGGGAATGATGACATTTCTCTAAACCGAGTTGTAGAAAGTGGGCATGGGGAATGAGCTGAACAGGAGGTGATTGAGGTTATGGACTCTGGTGTACCGCCAATTGCACCCCGTGTTAGGTTTATGGGAGATGGAGGGGTAAGTTGTCCAGAGGGAAACACTGGGGTCCCTGGGATTGGGGTCATGCAGGTGAAACATAATCCTCTGCTGAAGACTGGTAAACTGAACCCCTTGGAAACCTTATTTATAACCTTAGAGAATAGGAGATTGATTATCTGCCAGGGAAAACCATTTTTGGGTGTTCTGTGGGCAAAGGACAGACAAGGGGGAGTCGACTTGAATTTCAAACTAGTGCTACAAAAACTGCTACTGGATCGTGATTGAGTTCTCCTCCATAGATCTATGGTTCTGTGCAGTCTTCGAAGATCCCCGCCCCTAGCAAATCTGTCTACGAGGGACATAGAATGCGTAGAATTTGGAAAGAAAGCTATTTGGATAAAGTGACACTGCACTTTAAATCCAGTTTGGTTGGAAACCTTGGTACTAGCGGTGGCTTATTTTATTAGAACTTGGGGACATGACTTGTACAAATCAGTGCCTAAAGAAATAGATAGTGTGAATATAGTGGACCCCCCTACCTTGCTTCACCATCAACCTGCATCACCCATGTAAATTAAAATCTTGTGATGCAGAGTTTTTGCACTGACCATAGAAAAAGTCAAATAACAGCTGCCGGCATGGACATGGTGACAGATGATGGGGGCCAAAACTGGATCTGGGTAGCAGTCACATTGAATGCCAGACTGGGATCCTCTGCACAAAGTGAGTGGTAGCCCAGGAGTCTCTAGGGATGTTCAGATACTTGAATGGAACTACAGGAGCTTTTCTCATTTGTTTCAGGAGCGCCGTGTTAACCTGGTTAAGGGTTGCCCCAATGGTTGATGGGTTTTCTGTATTTGTATTGCCGTGTATTATCGTCATAATTATTCAACCGGCTGCTGGTTTGTTGGTGGCAGTTTTTAATGCTGTATGGGACAAGGCATCTGTCTTTTCTCAACCAAATTCATATGTACAGGCAATAAAACTTACTTGGAATCGTTTGATGTACCCCGATAAGGAAGAAACCCTCCTCTTAAATGTGTATTGGAACCCGCAGAAGATTTAGCAGAGTTTTAGAATCAATTGAAGACATTTTGTTTAGCTGGCATTCTTTGGGCTGCAACATTCATTGATCGTGTGTTGTGACCTCAAGAGTAGATGCTTTGACTGGCCAAATGAAAAGATAATTTCCTCAGCTGAAAAAGCCTCGTGAAAAAGGGGGGCATCATAGCTATCCCTAATGGACTCTTGCGGCCTGTACATTTTGAATGGGAATGTAAAGGGGGACAAGTCCCCACATTACACATGTGTTAGGGGGGTCACAAAAGAACATTTTAGACCAACGTTTTGTTTCTGCGGACCGATATCAAGAGGTTCAAGGCATGAAAATGGAAAAAACACATGTCAGTGACCATCTTCCTCTAAGGGTCACATGGTGTATATAATCCAGTAGTGTGTTTATGGACCGGTATTGCATTCCTTTGGAAGTTAACTGTGGCGTGAATAGGGTGCATGGGAATACTTACAGTGCTGGTCTATTCAACTCAATTTTTTTATCTGTGTCCTATGTGTCACTCCTTAAGGAAAAGTTTAATTGTAGTGGAAAACAGAGAGTTTGGGATGAAATGTACAATAAAATGCAGAAGGAGAAGAAACCAAGAGTTATTCATCAGCATAAATATGATCAGCCGATTATTCTCAAGTAAAGAGCACTGCGCAAGACGCCTAGATCATTGCCCCCAAAGACTCACTACAAAATCATTGAGCGAAAACCTCTTATAAAATCTGGTTATGTCCCCATAAATACCACCTACTTCTAGAGGATGCTTGTGAGATATTGAGGAAGGCCTCAACCGGAATTGGACGGAGCGGTAAAAAAGCGGTGGTAACGCTATTACCTCCACAATACTGCTCTGCCCAATCCTGAGTTTGGGGAGAGCTCGGAGCTGGGGGGAATTCACTGACTTCCGGCTTGTTTTGGGCACAATTACTGCAGCACAATTAGCGCTGCAGTAATTGCACTGAAAAAGCCCCATTGAGTCCTATGGATTCAAAATAAATGGGGACTTACACTGTCACAGCAGCTTGTGACCCAGCGCAAATAGCGCTGGACCAAGTTGCAGTAACGCTAATTGCGGCGGACAGTATCCCTGCAGATTTAAGGCCGGGATACCACCCAACTCGTGATGAGGCCTAAACTTTAAGGACTTTTGCAACATTATACAATCTAATGAGAAGTTACAGGCCTGCCTCAGACTAATCCAATACCAGAGGAATGTTTGGAGAGCTCATTTCCAGTCAATATGTATGACTGAGAATGATGACCCCCTTGTATTGGGTGAATGTGGGGCTAACCCGTGTTTGTTTGAATGAGAAATGGTTGATCTTTATGACCTGATTGTAAAAAGTTAATATGTTAGGGCACCTGGGCCGGATGCTCTGGCCACCATTGTCTTAAAGAGTAATTCGCAGATTTGGCATTGATTTTTCATGAGATCTTTAAAGAGGTCATTAGTGGGAAAGTGTTCCCGGTTTCCTGGTTAAACTCTTTAGTGGTGCCAAATCCTGCAATTATACACCTATATGACTTTTGGCTATTACATCTAAGATATTTGCTGGGTTGGTTTTATGGGACTTAAGGAGTTGGTCAAAAGAGAGTAAGAGGTAAGACGTGCTTCAGACTGGGTTTTGTAGAGGAGTTGGCACAGAGGTGAATGGTTTCATTCTCGTGCTTCTTAAAAAATAGGCCCTAATACATGCACAATCCCTCTATGTTGCCTTTATTGATCTCACCATGGCGTTTGACAATGTCCCGAGAAATAAACTGCGGGCTAAATTAAACAAATGGAGTTGTCCTACAACACTGTTAGCCATCCTTGTAGGTTTGCATTCCAACATTTTGCTACGAGTTAGGTTGGATAGAAAGGGGCGTTCATCATCCCCTGTTAAATCAGAATGAGGTTTGAAACAAAGATGTTTTTTGGCCCCCTTGATGTTCAGCCTTTTTACAACAGATATCGTGGATGCCTTTTCTGCCTCTCTATGTTTTCCCCCTAAGGTCGACCACAGACATGTGAACTATTTACTAAGCGCGGACGATATGGTGGTTATGTACCATCCCCCGATGGGGCTGCAGCACCAACTGTCTGACCTAGAGAGATACACTAAATTGAATAATCTTTGCATTAACGTAGCAAAAATTAGCCTGGGTTTGCGGTTAAATGTATTCAAGAAGACTTGTGGCGGCACCCCAAGGGTTGCACCTACTTGGCCTCGATTGACCTATCGGCCGCATTTGACTGCATAGATCGCAACAGACTGTGGGCCAAATTGGCAGCATGGGAAAGGGTGGCTGATTTGCAAAGGCTCATCAATGGGGTTTATGAGAACGGTCGGATCCAAGTAAGACTGAGCCAAAAAGGGGAAATCACTGAACGAATTCACTCTCACCGTGGGGTCAAACAGGGGTGCATGCTTGCCCCTTGGTTGTTCAACCAATATATGTCAGATGCTGTGATCGGTCTGACTGATGGAGGGCTGATAGCCCCTACAGTTGGTCAGTTTAAAATCTCATGGCTGGCCTATGCTGACGACGTCTTGATTTTTGATCTAACAAGGGTTGGGCTGCAGAGGCTGCTAAACACATGCTGAAGAGAATGGCCTTATTATAAATCCCAGGAAAAATAAAATTCTGGCATTCACTGGGAAGAGTAAAAATTGCACCAACACAATGTGGCATATTGAAGGGATGCCTGTTAAGAATTCTGAGGGTGTTGTTTACCTGGTCCATTTTGGAGCATACAAAGGGCTAAAACTCGGCACTGAAGCCTTGACACAAAAGGCCAGGTCGCTAGAATCCCAGATGGTAAAAATTGACCGCAAGTTTGGTAGGTTCTCTTTTAAGCCGGCCATAATGTTCTTCGAGAGGAAGTTTGTGCCTAAAATAACATATGGTCTTGAATTGATGACTGAGAGACTATCGAAAACTCGACAACATTGAGGGCTGGCTTTGGAGGAGGATCATTGGCATCCCAAATGCCGTACCATTGGCAGCAATTAGGTACCAGATGGGATCCATATCATTATGGGCCCGGTTGCAGTGTCGTTTACAGACATTATATGCCAAGCTTGTGGCCCCAATTACTGACTCCTTATATCAGATGTTGGGTGATAATGTGAACTCCTCTATTGATATGTTAGATCTTTAGATCTTAAGAATCGATGTGAAACCATACTTACTAATATTGGCTCGGATCTGGAGACCTTGACTATGAATCCCTTGAAAAGGTCTCTGTTGGATTCTGACTGGATCTCGACAATAGATGCTTTACACTGCTATGCATCCATGAGTCACCTTTCCCACGAGCATAAACATTTAGGATCTCTCTCCACCATCCTGCTCCAATTTCCAAACCGCTACTATCGATGGTTGCTACTCAGGTTTAGGTGGAATCTACTCCCGACAAAGGACATACTGCTTAGGCGAAAACAAATAACCAAGGATGAGATTGGCTGTAGATTCTGTAATCATAAACCAGAGTTGATAAAACATCAAATTCTGGATGTGCTTCTTTAAATACACTGAGGACAAAATATTGGTTGGCTCTGCATAACCACCACCTTTATGGAAGTGCTGCATTAGTGTGCAGAATGTGCATAAGGGCCTGGCATTGAAAGGCTTTACTAAATGCCTTAATATCTTAAAGAACTGAGTTAACTATATCAGTTTGCACTGTTCATCTGGGAAAGGGCTCATTGGGATTAGATACCCTTTTCTCTGTGTTATGTGTATATTCCTGGTTTGAAATTCCTCCTGTTATTAACTCATTTTTGGGAAAAACACTATGATGAAATATTGAAATGACAGAATTCTTGCTTGATTGTGTACTCTGCAAACACATGATCTGATGATGTCTTGTTTCTTAATTAGATAATCAGTTGATATCATGTTTTCAAATTGTGTAAAGTGGCTATTGTATATGCCTCTTTTTATCTGTTGTTGTTTACCTGGTTTTCACTGTTTTCTAATATGCTTTGAATATAAATTTGTAAAGGTTTAATTTAAACCGTATACATTAAAAAAAAGACGTGTCTTTCAACATAAGAAATGTAAGTTGACAGAGAAATTCAGCTGGGTGTTGGGTAGTAATGTCCTTGACCAGGTTGATACTTTTATGTATTTGGGTTTTTACTTGTTTAACAAAGAAAACATGAACATATTCATTGTCTTTTAGAAGCAAAGGGTGGTGTCCTTAGCATGCGCAGGCAGGGTATAAAACATAAGAAATGTGGTTATTTTTCACTGGCTCCTGTTAGAGAGTTTTACTTTAAGAAGGAAGTACTAGTAATGACCTATGGGGCAGAGATAACTTTGTTTAGCTTAACGGGACATTGGGTCAAATTAGAAGAATTTTTGGGAGGAGAATTCTGAAGCACCCAGAGTGTCCCTACCCTGGCTATACAATATGAGCAAGTGTTAACTTATTTGGAAACAAAAACGACCTGGACACATTTCAATTTCCTGAGAAAAATCTTATTTGCTGAAGTTTCATCGATTGGTGGTTGCTAAAACATGCAATGCTAAACATATTGTCCTCCCCGTTTGTGTGGTGGTATGAATGGTGTTTAAGTAACCTGTGCAACGATGATGTATACATTGACACTTTAATTACTCAGCCTGTTAAAGTGAAATTTAGACTGCAGGAATGAGACTGGATTAACCCAATAGAACTGGTATATGTATATCACATTTTGTCTGGTTTGTTTGCTGTATGTAAGACCATATGGTACAATGCCTCAATATTTATAAAAGTGTCTGTGGGAGTTTTGGCATACGCAATGCCTGCACGTTGGTATTATCCTTTTCCTGGCACAGGACGTTTTAGAAGCTAGGGGAGGCATAGAGCATAGAGCGTAGATTGAGAAAATGCAGGTTCTGTAAAAAGGAGGGTCTAGTTCAAACCGCAGGGGGCACGAATAACGGGTGTGGCTTGTCCATAAAGGGCGAGGGGGCATCGATCCAGTAGCCCCCTCACCCATTATGGAGGAGCCGAGGAGCCAGTTGTGTGACACTGAGCACTCCCTCATCTGCTTTTTCCAGCTGAAGGTTTGTGCTGGGCTGGCTTAACTGTCAAAGGGAAACACTGTTTCCCTTTCACATTTCAGTTCCCCAGCCGCACATGCTCAACGAGCCATGCAAGGCTCGGGACGCTTTGCTTCACCACCCTTGCATAGCTCATTGGAAATGCTGGCTGGGGAACTGCATGTCTGCATCTGTGAGGGGGGAGCTCTTACACCTCCTCCCACATAAAGACAGGGCAGGCTGGAGCAGGGCATTTCAGCAGCCACACTCAGGCCCCTGCATGCATGCGCAGGAACCAGGAAGCTTTTGCTTCCCAATTCCTGTTCATGATGCAGGAGCTGGAGTGCTGGGGAGGAAACCTCAGGACTGGGGCAGAAGGTATGTTTATCTTCATTTATTTTGTATTTATTTATGCATATGGATGCGTGCATGCTTGTGTTATGAGTGAGTGTATGATGATGGGTGCTTGTGTGAATGATAGAGTGCTTTCTATGTGAATGCTGTGTAAACGTGTGTGTGTGTGTGTTTGTGTTGGTCTGTGGAGCACATTTTGGCGAGTGGGGGGTTTGTACAACAAATGCATTTAAAAAATGCCTTTGTTGCACAATCCCCCTACCCACTTGCCAAAATCAGCTCTGATTCGGAGGTGCTGTGAAGCCCAGGGGACAGAGTGATATTTTTTTACTGGACTTCTTTCATAGATGTCCAGTAAAAAATACCATGCCTTTCCCCTAACCAGATGTTTCTAAACACGAACCTGGGGATCGAACCTGTGTTGCTCTGCGTGTCGTTTTGCTTCCAAGGCGAACACGATGCCCTTGAGCTATCCTCCTGAGATTACATTGTGTGCGTCTGTTAGGTTCTACGAGGCCCCCGGGATAGGGACGATATCTTTTTACTGGACATCTATCGTAGATGTCCAGTAAAATATACCATGCCTGCCCCATACGCCCCCAGCACCAATTGCAAACTTTTTGTCTTTTTACCCAATGTTATCTAAAACTATGCTCTAAAATGCAACATCTTAACCCATTATTTTTAAAAAGGCCCAGGTGGAGAACACCCTCCCCCGAACCCCTCTTGATTTGCTCAGTCTTCCTCACTACGCTTGGTTGATGTGGCACATCTGGGGAAATAATTGACCCCTCCACTTAAAAAATTCACCAGCTGCCACTGGCCCTGGGAAAGTGCTGGGGGCGGGGTGGGGCAAGCCGAGGGACTGTGGTGGGAGCAGGATGGAGGGAGCCATGGCTTAGTGGTGGGAGCAGGGTGGGGGGAGCTCAGGGACACTGGTGGGAGAAGGGTGGGTAGAGCCCAGGGTCTGTGGTGGGGTGGGGTGAGCTCAGGGATTGGGTGAGGATTGGAATGAGGGAGCCCAGAGACTGTGATGGGAACATGTCAGGGTGACCAGGCACTATACTGGGAGTAGGATGCAGTGATGGCGTGTGATAGTTTATAGCCATTTGGACTTAGTGTCCATTTGTTATTTTTGGGGTTGGCCATCCTGCCCACATTTTGCTCCGGGGGGGGGGCAGGCCCAATACGTTTGAAGACCACTGGTCTAGTGGAAACCATCTTTCATTTACTGCTGGAATGGTCTATGCTTGCTTCCCTACGTGAGCACTAATTTGCACATTTAATAGAAGTTTTTAAGCGTTTATATGCAGGTCTTAACTGGCAATTAATTTTTAGAGAAACACCTTTTTAATGGAGTCTGGCCGCTATCCATCTTTTGCAAGAGGTTTTTTCAATTGAGGGAGGGGGTACGATACAACATGAATTAATAAGTGAATAGAATGTTGATATTCGTTTTTATGACTATTGAGTTTTCACGATGTATGTGATGTATGTGTTACAAGTTTTTTTCTAGAGAAATGTACTGAGTAATGATTTTTGCTTTTGTATGTAAGATGCTTTTTAAGTATGTTAGTGAACAGTTCCTTAGTGAACTATACCACTAAATACATTTCAATAGAAAAATAATAAAAAACATCAAAAAAATTCCTGATATTCAGGGAAAAGCATTCCACTGGCAAACTGTTACAGAGCTAAATGATCTACCTCCTAGTTCTGCCTTGCAGCACCCAGATTCCATTATAGATAGCCTGAAGACCCACTTGAGTGGCTAGTTTGGGTTGTAGTGAGGTAATTTGTCACATACAATAGTAGGATTCTATCTGGATACAGCTCTGTTTGCAATACACAGAGCTTTGAATTTGGTTACAGCTGCATCAGGGAGCCAGTGCAGGGCTTTAAGAGACAGCATTATATGGCCCAAGGTATTGCCTGAACTGCAGCATTTTAAAGTCTCTGAAGCTGTTACACTGATCCAGGTGCCATACCCTAATATACGGCGATAGCATCATTTATTTTGGACACAACTAATGCTAACATTTCAGAGATGTTTGTATTTATGTTCAAGGGAGGGCTACCATTGTCAACAATCACAAATACAAGAACACGTTTTGAACTGCAGCTGAGAATTGTTGCATTATGGGCATTTCATTTTCCAAATTTACTTTCAAATTCTTCAGTTTTGTAATAGTAAGCAGGCAGTTGCCAAGATCTGCCGGTCAGAAATAGAGAAGCAAGAGATGAGGGTGAGGCCCCGCATGAAAAATCTCTGACTTGGTAGGGTTCAATGTTAGCTGAATAAGATTCATACAAGTGTGGATGGCCAGCAAGCAGCATAGTAGATTAGTAGCAGTAGCATTAGATATGGTCAGGCTTACAATCAATTGTATACCATCATCATAGTTGAATATCTCATAGCAGTATTCCTTAATCATTTGCAAAAGAGAATGAATGTGTAGACATTGAATAACAATGGCAAAATTGCAAATCACTGTGGTTCCTCACAAGGCAAGAGGGGAAATCTGATTGGACTTGGGTAAAATAAAATGCAGAAATATCTTTGCCCAAAAAAGAAGCAAACCAATCAAGTTCAGACCCCACAGTGCCAGGGCTTTTACGTTTATTAAAAGCCTCAAGACATTCTTAAAAATGGTATGGTTATTTGCATCAAATGCCTTCAAAGCATCCAAATGGAACAGAGCTACCATCATTCGAGAATCCACCTGTCTCATCCAGAGCTGACAACAAGACAGACTCAGTGGTGCTGGTTGATTTGATCAAAATACAGCTGTGACCCAGGCAAGGTTTCAGCTCAGTCATGACCACCTTTTTGAGCCATATAGAGGAGGTTGGAGATTCAAACATTGTTTGAGAGATCAACAGTATACGCATTGGCCTGTTTGACAAGTGGGGTAATTAATGGCATCTTCAAGCATGTCAGTATCGAAGCACAGGAGAGTGATGAAATGATCCTCTGACAAAGTGGGTTTGGCACCAGAGAAAGAACTCCATATGCACAGATAAGCAATTGCAAGCTTTTTTATTTTTTTAAAACAACAAAAGATGTGGGTAATTCTGCCTAGAAAGTGAGTTGTGCTAATCAGGATCACTTTTGTAATGCATCAAGCTGAAAAGTATTGTACACACATGTAACTCTGCTGGGAATCTCTATTGGCAGCCCCAGTAGTTTCCTTGTAGTTTTCTAACACAGCAGTTACAGAGTAACATGTGCATTCCTTGAAGAGCATGTTTGAACCCAAAGTTCCAAAAGTTAAGGGAGGCCCTTAACCATGGGCAACCCTGATCCAAAATGGATTATTCAAACGGCTGAGCCAATGGATGGTCAATTCACAAGTGGACCCTTATAGAAATCGACTTAATCTAAATCGAGATGAGGTTGCCTCTCTGAATAAATGCCTGAATAAATGCATGATGGCGGATCTGACCAAGAATAAGGGAATATGTCACTCTTTAGCGATTATTGGGAGTCTAAAGGGGCCCGAGTAAGACCTCAATTTAAACCATAGCACCAGTTCGATCAAGATGGGGTGGCCAAAAGTCCAGAACTGAGACGCGACTTAAGAAGACTAAACCTCATGGGGTGTTGGACAAAGGCGATACAATTCAAAATAGAAAACAACAATACAAAAACTGTCTCATAAAGCTATTACATCACATCTTGAACAAATGCATAAAACACTCTCCGCCAAGGACTCCATGGTACTTTGGATGCTGTTAAATTAACAGGGGGCCCACAGAGGGCCCTTCAGTCCAATTCAGTAAGTGAACAGGAATGAGTAGTTTATTTCAGAGCCCTTTATCAGAAGCAATTAACATTGCGGGCCAGGTCGATATTCACCCAGAGAAAAATAAAAGAGAGTTGGTTGTCGCTGTCCTTCTCCAAGGAAAAGAATAAGGGCCTAATCCTAAATCTAGTTATTCTAGGGCCCCTGTCACTGACAGCCTTTCTAACTTGATGCTCAAAATAGCCCCGGAATTCTGCATGACTCTTTTTATGGAAACTATGTCCCAAAGAGTGACTATCAATTCCTGGAAACAAGCTGTGGTTATCCTAATCTTTAAAAAAGGGATCAGAACTGACTCAAAAATTATCGCCCCAATGCGCTTTGTATGTGCTAGGGAAAATCTTTGCCCCCTTACTACTTACAGGGTTGAAGAAATGGGTTAAGGACTCGGGCCAGTTCGATTCAAGACAAACATGCTTTGTAAATGAGGTTGGATGCAGTCTAAATCTATTGCTGAACATCCTAAAAATTAGACCTCTGCGGGAGGGTAACAAAATCTACATTGCTTTTGTTAATTTCACGCAAGCTTTCGACAGTATTGATCGGGACCTACTCTGATAAAAAATGGATACAGGGAAATTCCCTAGAGACATTCTTTCCCCCATTATATCATTATATACCGACACATCAATGCAGGTAAAGTTAACAGCAAATGGGTTACTTTCCGATAAAATTCCAACCTCAAGAAGGCTAAACCAAGGCTGCCCTCTTGCTCCAGAACTGGTTCATCTGTTCATCTCTGACCTCAGAGACATTAAGGGGGGGGGGGGTAGATTATTTCCCACCGAGAGTAAATGGGGAACAAATAGAATGGTTACTCTATTCAGATTATTTAATCATTCTGGACCAGACGCAGATTGGTCTGCAACGGAAACTGAACGCTTTACAAAAATATGTACAGTCCAATGGGCTAAATATCAATGTTTCCAATCTGCAATTTTGGTGCTTCAAAATCTAAAGGGGAAAAAGAGACAAACATTTATCTGGCATTTGGAGAATGAAACAATCAGCATATTGGCCAATGCAACGTAACTGGGAATTGATATCAATTTGAGTATTTGCGAAGCTAAACATGCATCCAAACTGAGATCGAAAACCAGGAACTTGGCCACACAGGGTTGTGTGATTCACAGGAAATAGGGAATGTTTTCCCTGATCCCATCCCTCAAGTACTATAAACAAAAAGTTACCCCAATTCTGATTTATGGAGGGGAAGTGTCCGTGAGCCTGCCTTTCCATATATGGCCAACATTGGAAGGACTTTTTGGAGGAAGATCCTCCGGTTACCTCACTGCGTTCCTGTAGCACTGATAAGACACAAATTGGGTCTTGTTTGTTTATATGCTGCGGTGACCTGGAAAGCTCTCCTCCTCTACCGTAACATTTTAATAGCGAACTCTCCTCCCATATTCAAAGGCCTGGAAAAAAAAGAGGACTGTCTGCTGGGATTGGGCCTTAAGAACCTGGGCTAATTATTGCACAGGAATACTGACAAAAATAAAGGTGAATGAAGAACTGTTGTTATCCAACCCTAAAGCAGTCAAAAGGAAAATCTGGCTCGAGAATTGGATTGCGACAGTAAATGAAAAATCACAATCTAGTGTGTCCTGTTTCGCTAAATATGAGATCAAGGCCGTGAATGTGGTACTGAAATATCTGATAAAATGTCACTGCCCCCGACACAGAGGGGTCTTTATGAGGTTCAGATTTAATCTTTTCCATACCAGAGAGATTCTAATTAAACAAAACCAGAAGGGGGAAGGTAGGTCCGCTTGTAGATTATGTAGTGAGTCACGAGAAACGCTCAAGCACCTACTCCTTCTGTGCCCAAAGCTGAGTGACATTAGAACTACCTACTTGAGTGGGTTTCTGAGCGCGTTCCCAGGTAGAAGCTCTGAGAAATGGTGGCTTGCGTTAAGTCTGGGAACAGATCTCAAGCTGACATTGGCCTTGACATCATTTTTGCTGGGAATGTTTGGCCAGTTGAAAGGTTTAAACGATGGGCTGACTGCAAAGAAAACTTTTGTTGTAACTACAATTTGTGTATTGCACTGAAGCTTCTGGTTTCAAATTCATGAGTTGATTTTAAAGAACATTCCTCATGTAAACATATGTTGATTTTAAAAATGAACTATATTTAGCATTTTAGCATTTCTTTCTGTTTTGCATGTTGGTCTCTTTTTCTAAACATGCTTGACTCTCTGTTACGAAAGTAGGTTAATAATGAAATGTATGTACTTAGATTTAAAAAAAAAAGATATTTCATTGTGTATCCCCAAGGCATGGTGGCGGTTTGATCAAGAAATTAGGTTTGATATGGTGGCCTATGGGAACATATAGTTACACTCGCCAAAACAATGTTCATGTCACATATTTGTCAGCCTCATTCCTAGTGATTCATTCAACTCTCAGCGATTTGTGTACCACTGTCTGGGGTTGAGTTTCACCCAAATCAAAACACTTTGTTCCGGCACTTGAAGCTCCCTTTGATCAATCTGGGAAGGCTTGGCATCATAAGAAGATAACAGGATATACCTCCAGGTAGTAAGAAAGGGACCAGTGCATCAAATAAAGGAAGGTCCCACCAGGACAATCGAGGAGTCACACCGTATTGGTAATTACCAGAGCCCTTTTTTAAATGGAGTGGAAAAGAAGGAGATAGAGTATTACAGGAGTGAATCTGAAGCCAGGGAGAGGGTCCCATCATCTTGGACTCTCTCAGGCCACGCTCACGTCCTAAGCCGCCTCCTACTACTCCTGCAGACAAAGAATTTTGGGACAGACATTCCTAGGCAAAGTCAGTTGTCACAGCAGCCAAGATTAGACACTTACAGAAGCTTGACATCAACCAATCTGATGTAACAAAATGACATAGAAGGGGTGATACCCAACACAATCTGAATGGGCTATGGCTCACAATAAGGAACATGTGTTTTTACCTAGAACTTTACTGTGATACAGTCTGCTCAAAGTCCTTTGCTATAAAGATATTTGTCTAGGTGTTTAGGCACTGCTACCTAAATGTAACTCAGTGCTCAGCCTAAAAGTATCACCTACAGCAGAAGAAGACAGGAGCTGGATCAAGAATTAAACCATTTTCACTGTTCTCCTGAATAGGTAGAGTTCTTCCATGTACTGGATATTTTCTGGTAATTTGTTCTACAATCCAGCTGCAATGACAGCGGAAGATCTAAGCGCTTAGGAATGACTACACTGGTTTTGAAGAGAAAGATCAATACCTCCAAGAAGTGAGCAAGACCCTCCCACTACTCACTTCAGGGAACCATTTGAAGTGACTTGCTGTTTGAAAACCTTAGGTTGCCTTCTGCTGTCCAAATGGCAAAGAGCACCTCTGTCTTCCGCTTTGACAACAGCTATCATTTTAACAAGCAGAATGAGCATGGTTCTACGTGGTCACCTTCACCTTCCACTATCGCAAACATTCAGAATAATTTCAAGTTACTTCTTTCCAACCCCACTTGTCTTCACAAGGGGGACAGTGGTTCCAGTGTTAATGAACAGTCAATAACTTGCTCAATGTTTCAGTCTCTAAAGAGCAAAACGCAGTTCAAAGAATGCCTCCTCATGAGCTAAAACTGAAAGTAGGTGCTGCAATTATGTTACTAAGCAATCTTATGTCATCCCAGGGATTCTGCAGTGGAGCAAGGTTGACAATTACGTGTCTACAAAGACACATAATAGAGGCCCGTATAATCGATGGAACTCAGATACGGTGCTTATACCGCGCACACCCCTCATTCCATCTTATACAAATATGCCTTTCAAATTCAAAGGAAGACCGTAACCTATACGTTTATCCTTTTCAATGGCCATTAATAAGTCAAGGGACCTATGCCCCTTCCAAGAAAGCGATCAGTGCAAATTCCGATATTTAAGAAGGGGAACAGAAGTGACCCTATGAATTACAGAATGATATTGATCTTTAAGAAATGCTAGAATGGTGTATGTTACACCGGGATCAACTGATAAAAAATATAACCCACTTGTTTAAATTAATTGTGCACATTAATTCATTTATTTGAATTCATGGTGAAAATCAATGATTATTATTAAGGTATTAATTGAGCGCTAACTTAATGCAAAACAACAGAGCTCTTTACAAATATTAGGTGGAATGACATGGTGAGAGAAGCAGGGATACAAGAGAGTGGGGGATAACACCGGGGAATGAGGAGGGCAGGCAAACTGGCAGCAAGAGGTCTACAAGCAACAAAGGGAGGAATGGGGAGGCGAATCACCTAGTCTTAGGTTGGGTGGTGAGTGGAGGGTGTTAAACTTGATAGGGAGAAGCTATTCCTCAAAGATAAGGGTCTTGAGCTTCTTCCTGCAATGTAGGTGCAATGTTTTGAGTCTAGTAGGAGGTCACATAGACTGGTACCACAGACAGACAAGGCCTGTATTCTGTTTCTTTCCGTCCTGCAATGATTAATTTCAAGTCTGCACATGTCCATATTTCAGGTGGATCTTAAGCCTCTGGTCATGATGAGTTTCTAATTGAAATAGCATGAGGACTTCACGGAGATTGCTTTGTAGATGATGCAGCAGGATTGCAAATTAAAGCATGCTTGCAGCTGGAACCAATGCACATTGATGAGGGTCTGGGTAATGTCTTTAAATGGGCAGAGTCTTTTGATAAACTGTGCTGCTGCATGCAGAATACATCTCAGGGTTGCAAGGGATGTTACTGGAAATCCTTACAAAAGGATATAGAGACCATACAAGTGAGAGAGTACTAAAAATTGGACTACAGACCTAAAGTTGTTTTCTTGGATGATCTTATGTAGGACAGAAAGATGGTAAAAAGACATTTGTGCATTCCTTGCAATTTGCTGTTTGAAGAAAATGTGTCTATCGATGCCGAACCCAATTAACTGCCACAGGTGGCCAGTTTGAGTGTGCTGCCCTTGAAGTTCATTGCAGAGAGCCAGGTCTGGATGTCATGGTGTTCAGTTTTTCTGGTCAACATTAGGAATTCAGTCTTGTGGTTGAGCTTTAGGTAAGCACTGGACATCCAGGACTGTATCATTGTGAGGTAGGCCATGGCCTGTGGATGTCTTAATTGGAGGATACTTAGAGGTAGAGCTGAGGGCCATCTCCGTTTTGGTGAATGTGGATTTTGTGTGGACCCAGGAGTATTCCAAATGCTTCACTGTAATGGTTGAAGATCACAGGATAGGGGATGGATCATTGTTGGACACCACAGGTGATGGATAGACTTGGTATTCTGGAGTAATCCATTCGTACTAACTGAAATTCAATAGTCCCAATTGAACAGAGAAACTAGTAAAAGTATTGTCTGGCTTTTAATACAAGAATTCAGAATTGGCCAACAGGCATTTCACAAAATTGTACAAAATGGTATGCTAAAATGGTAATGCACAATGTGCATGCTTCTTCAGGGCCTTAGAATTAGTATCTTCAGATTGTAATATACACAATTGTTTTCATTTGTTTCAGTTAGTGATGATGTAATTATGATTGGCTTCCTATGTTTATGATGTGTACTGTTCTATATTTAGTTTTGCCATTTTGGCAGTTCCAGTTTTTGTGAACTATCGTCTTAGCTATTTATCAATTGTAATCTTGTGTGTAGACTGGGTTGCAGATGGCATCTTTGTAACTCTAAAGTCCCGAAGTAGTCTGCATATTGTGCATTACACTTTTAGCACAACCTAGCGCTAACAACAGGTCGAGTGTACACTGTACTGATTTAATTGAATTGATTGTTTATTTGTATAGCGCCTATACACAATGTGTTTCAAAGCGCTTTGATGAAGCCAAATACGAGTGAAACCTGTTTGTAGCTGTCTAAATCCTTGACCGTGATCTTAGCTAGGTTGAAAAAGGAAAGGTTATATCTAAAATAGAACTGCCCTAATGACAAAGACATGAAATTTGAGCAAATTGGCATTCAACCCATGCATTGCCCATTTGGCTCTGAACTGGAGGTACATTTCCAGTAATGTGTATTGGGTGGTGTTGTGCTGTCTGTGACTTTGCTGACATGGATATTTTTGTTTTGACAATTTAGGTGGAAGTCTTTTAAACCACAATAACTTTTATATTATTTGACATATTTATATTCGCTGAAAAAACTTTAGTTAAAGTTTATTTAAGTTGACCAGATTTCTCACAACAAAACCAAAATTCAGAGCTTTTGGCAAGTCATGACCGGCTTTACTCAGTGAGCTCCCTTTGATGTCCCCTTTAATGCTATATCCCCATAATGCCAAGTTGTATGTTATTGTGAATCCTTTCTTTTATAGTATTTATGTACTAAGTTGAGCCATTCATGACTTCCCACATGTGCTGAATTTCAAGGGTTTTGTTGCGATAAATCTGTTCAACTTAACTAAACTTTAACAAACAAATTCTGAGAATTTCAAGATTTTTTTATATCATAGTTAGTTTCCGCACCACTGGCCTCCAGCCGTGCCACTCTTTATGTTTGCCCAATATTTTGGGTCTATTAGCCAGGGCTGGCCCTGGCTAGTGAGTACGGCCTCTGGCTGTGCCCACTCTATATTTTAAAGCAGGACTGGAATAGTAGCTATGGCCTTCGGCCATGCCCACTGTATGTATTCCCCCAATACTTTTGTCCCACTAGCCAGGGCCTTTAGCCCTGGCTAATGAGCATGGCCTCCAGCCGCATTATAATTTATATTTGCAGCACTATTGTTAAGTTGAGTATCAAGTACCATAGGATACCCAAAAAATGAATTGCTATTAACTTTTGACTTGTACAACAGATTTGGCTGACATTTATCTTGTACTCATGTGCCCCCCCACCCCGCCCGAGTTAGGTAAATATCGATTAAAAAACAAACAAACACAGTTTCGGCATAGTCCCCATTAACTTCCCATAGATGAAAAAGTCCAATATGCCCCTTCTCCCAAAAATATATGCATATCTCTCATGGTGCTATGCAGCAGAGTGGCTGATGAACCGATTCTGAGGTGCATGAAAAAACACAGAAGCGTTCACCCATGAAGGATGAACACTTTCTTTAAAAGCACCCGATTCTGATGAAGTGCTAATGTGGCAGTCTGGCATCAAAGCCACAACTTTAGCATAAGCCTGATTTACTGCTTGACAACAGCCTTAGCAACCATGAGAAATGCAGGGGTGGCACTGGGAACGGGATTCTGCTTTCAAGCGCACAGCTTTAGCACGTCAATAAGAGGAGTTAAAATACGACACCAGTGCTGTGCCGTTAAACGCTACTTCACACTTTTTCCTTTATAAAAATGGAATTTCCGAGACTGCATTACCACTTTTCTAGTTTAATGAAAGCTTATGAAAACTTTCGTAAACTACAAAAGTGTCAGTCTTTTAGAAAATTCTTGCGGTGCCACTGTAGCACATGTTTCTATGTAAACGGGAGATTCATACAGCTTTTGCTGCTGGAAAGCACATTTCTCCTCTAGTATTTTCACCCACCACAGAATAGTGGTGCTGGAAACTGGAGGGGAAAAGGTCGGCTGTCAACACTATAATTAGCACAAGCTCAGAATCAGGCCCTGAGAGGCATTTCAGAAATGTAAAAGCAGACATTTTCTCCCAAAATCCTATTACTAATAACCTTTGACTTGCTGGATGAAATTTGATGAAATTTTGAAAACCAAGATTTTATCAAGGCTGCCCCAAACTGCAAATTCTGTTAACAAACCGTTATAGAATTAAAAGGTTATTAAGAAAACAAAACACCACAGTTCCACAGTTTTCAGCCCATTCATTTTTCCATAGAGAAAAAGTGCAGTTTTTGAAAAGCTGTAGAGGGAAAACAGCTAAACAGCTTTAGACCAAATAAACAACGTGGGCATAAACCATGGACTAAAATATCTTGAATGGGGGGGGGGGGGCGCTGTTGCGCAGGCTCGAGTATGGTCGCCTGAACCAGTTGCTCCACGAAAGGACGAATCCTTTTTATAAATAAATGTGCGTTGGTGCAGCGTTTCGATCTACGGAGCTCCGAGCAGATAACGTAGAGAGTGCCCCGTGCCGAGCCTGACTTTAGTGGCCCTGGAACCAGCCATCGCAGAGTTATAGCTCTCCTTATCTCTGCCACCAGGAATACCTGCAGTGACCCGCGCCACACTTCCATAGTGGGTGGACACCGTCGCACCTGAGGAGCGAGGCTGAGGGGCCTGGTCGGGGGGGGTGCTCACCACTTGTGGTGCCTTGTTACTGCTGCTGGGCTGCCCGCCTGAGTGCATCAACGCCACATCAACACCTTTGGTGGGGCCAGGTGCTGGGAGCCCGTCGCCACCCCCTCGCTAGGCTGCACATTGGTTGGTCCTCCCGCCCATGACTCAGCGCTTCCGGGCTGGGGCTGGTGGCAACTGGAGTCCGCACACCGCCTACACTCTGCTCTTAGCGGGGACGACTGAGCAGCTTTGACCCTTGCAGAGACAACCTCTGTTTGCTCCCGACTCGGCTGCTGAGCCTGCCTCTAGCCCGGCGGGGCCTCCGTATTGAGGAGGGAAGGTGCGGCCTCACAGGGTGACTGAACCAAGGGCGTGGTGACCTGCCTGGTGCCCTGTTGCTGGCGCTGCCTGTGTCAGCTTGCACCCAGCCCCGGTTCGGTACGGCTCGCTTCAATCCTACGTGAGGGTCACTGTCCCGGACCCGACTCTCAGGCGCATTTGAATTGTATCCGATGGCGAAGGAGGTTGCATAAGCAACCTCAGTGGTCCTGTGGCACCCCAGAACCTGCCAAAACAGCCCTTCCTGCCGGACTTAACCACTACCCTTTGGCCCAATGGCAACTGCTTAAACTTCCAAGACTGTGCAATCCTTCCGGCCCTGGACCTGGCATCCATGTAGACCCGCTGTGGCCCATCTGGCACTGAGGAGCCTTGACCTACGTTCAATAACTGGTGAGACCTATGCGTGGCCCTCCTTCTGCTGGTGAGCTGTAGGGAGATCCTGGGGTCAGATAGTGGAGCGACGTGGTGGAGTACAGCATGCTCTCCTCGCTGACAGCCAGGGCCTGAAGCCCCCGGCCTGCAGTGACCTGGTCTCGACAGTTGCACCCACTGTCGACTTCCACTGCAACCCTGTGGCTCCTGGGAGGGCGTGGCTACTGTGCTATGCTCCCATCACCTAGGAACGGCACCGGCGGTGCCCGCACAACTGCAATCCACCCAACCGAACTCTACTTGTGGCGGCACTTGCTGGTTCCCCGAGGTATCAGACGGGTTTGTCGAATGTGGACTTATTGTTACTGTGCCAGCCGCCTCACTACTACGATTATTACCACACCTGTGCCCTGATACTCTGCAGACAAAGACCCCACTCCTTGCACTGTGGAGGCTGGGGGCACCCCTTGGTCGGCTTTGTCCTGGAGATAACATGCAGCACTGACCCACCAGTCTGATCACCGCCGTGAACGCTGCCTGCTGCCTGTGGCCTAGCTGTGACGAACTCACGGTTGAAGTTCCCGCATGGGATTGGAGCGCACCTAGACACCAGAGGCCAACAGACTCCTAAATCTGTCATCTGCCACCCCCCGGAGTCAACACTTTCATCATACCTGAACCCTGGGTCGGTGCTTGGGAATCCAGCAGACCTCCTTCTTTCTCCTGGGATGTGCCTCATCATCCCAGTCTGGTGGGGACAAGCCGCCTCCGTGCATACTGAACGGACCTCTTTTATTTTTCCTACAACACTGGAAGAGGTGCAATCATACACTCCATCATCTGACTGTGTATGGCTTGGGTCTCTTTTCTGCCACGTCCACAGCTGCTAGAGGTACCCCCTTTGTGACACCAGTCAGCCCACAATACGCGGGAGAACACAGTCCACTCTGAGGGGTGTTGGATCATCCTTGCTAGTCGGTCCGCAGATGCTGGTGTTCCTGGCGTCATGGCCCAGCTCTGCTGAGTGGGGCATTTCATCACCAAGCACTCTCTGAGTTATAAAACTGTGCCATATCAGTTAAAACTGCTTAGACCCCTTTCCATCTACGCTTGACTGTGGTGGCCACTGTAATGACACATCCAGGGAAGCCATACTTTTATTGTAACACCCTCAAGAGACGCTACTCTGGACCCCACCTATCCACTGTAGGATACATCAGATAACTTTGCTACTCACTGTTTCCTGTGGAGGCTGGGCCACCCTGGGCCGGATTGATCATTACTGACCCCTGCACACCGCACAGTCTACCCCATCTGGGCAGTGGCGGGATCATGACCAAGGGTGGTAACAAAAAGAAGAGCTCCATCCACATGTTTGCAAAAGCAGCATCCAAACCAGGAGATCCTGTGTCTCAACCAGAGTCCTCCGCATCAGCACCTCCCGAAGCTGCTGAGTCTCAAAAGATGATGGATTACATTCTCGAGAGATTCACTGCTCTGCATTCCAAGCTAGACGATATGAATGGAACTATTTTATCGATCAAAGCCCATATGGGGAAAAACGATAATCGGGTTGCAAAGGTGGCTAGAGTCAGGGTGACCGAGGATGACATCATCGCCCTCTGGGCAGAGGTGACAGCCCTCTCCAGGCAAGGCCTGGATGTCAGCAAAAAGAATGAGGTCCTCGAGTCGCGCTCTAGGTGTAATAACATCCATATCATCAGGATCCCAGAGGACAAGATCGACGGCCACATGGAAAACTACATCAAACGTATCCTGCTGATGCTACTGGATTCCCCAAAACTCTTGCACCAGTTTGCTATAGAAAGAGCCCACTGCGCCCTGACAGCAAAGTCCAGACCGGGTGCGCCTACTTGCCGCATCATTGCAAGAGTATTGAACTACCACAACAGGGATTCTCTTCTTCGCGCGGCAAGGGCTAAGGGCAACCTCTTCCTCGGCTCCTCCAGAATCCATCTTTACTCTGACTTTTCTGTAACTGTTCAACAAGAGCGTCAGACCTTCCTGGCGACCCACAAAAGGCTGTGAGACCTGGGGGTCAAATATTTGATGCTTTACCCTGCTAAACTCAGGATCGAACACTCAAATCAAGTTTGCTTCTTCACCATCCCCGAGGAGGCCTCTCAATTCATCGATTAACATTTTTCCAGATGATCGATCATGCCTCGGATACTGCAGCTACGTAGATGGTCCCTTGTGGATCGTGAAATAGCACTGAATTCGAAACTAGATGTGCCTGTGCTTGGATAGCTGACTCCGCCAACTTAATTGTTGCCTTGTTTAGTTACACAAACTTGTTTTCCATAGTTACCATGCATTGTTATTCCACCATGCACCACCTAATATCTTGTCAAATTCCTGTTTGTGAAGAACTGCCTCTCTTGGCCAGCACAGAGCCTCCCAGGCGATGTTGCCAATGCCCTTGGTTTTGTTAGAAGTCGTGTTGGGTTTCACCTCTCTAATGGGGGGAGGGTGCCGTATGGGGAGTTTTGTTAAAAAGGGCTTGGCATGCCACGGGAGGTTAGAATATCCATACATGCTCGGATTGGCATCAAAGGATCTGGAACCAACGCACGTCTGGGCCAAGCCCAGGTTCCCAAATTCTGTTTCTATCCTCTGTTTCTCAACATCAGACACCTTCACAGATGGCTGAAAATAGTGTTATTTGCATGAGTTGGAATATCAGGGGGTTGGGTAATCACATCAAAATGTGTAAACTACAATTATGTATTGAACGGCACAAAGTAAAACTGCTTTTTTTGCAAGAAAGGCATGCTTGTGCTGGCGGATGTGAGAGGTTCGCTAAAGCTTGGGGAGCAAATTATTATTCTACCGAAAACAGGGGTGTCATGATTCTGATACATAAGAGTCTTGAATTTCAGCATAAAGTCAGTCATGTTGATCCCTTAGGTCGCTATGTCGTACTGTTTGGGACTCTGCTGAACCAAGAGGTTGTACTACTTAATATCTATGGCCCCAACATAGATGACCCAGACTTTTATGAGAACCTTTCATGTCTGCTTCTGGATTCCCCCTTGTCCCTATCCTCTGGGGTGGGGACTTCAACACTAGATGTCAACCTCGATAGATCGGGCTCTAGACCCCACCAGCTCACCAGAGCAGTTAAAACCATCATTGAAGTGCAGGACCAAATGTTGGTTTCAGACGCATGGAGGATGTTATAGTGTACACTGGACGAGGCTGTATGTATATTGAGGGTGGTTTGCAACCCCTTTGTGGATTTCGTTAATATATGTTCATTATTATATATGTTGGAGTGGGTTTTGTCATAATTAAGGTAGGGGAAACAGTGATTGTGGGATTCAGTTTTCTTTATGGGTACAAAGTTGGTCTGTGGCTTTGGCCAGGGCCATCGGGAAAGGGTATACGATTAAAATTGGTGCTGGGCCTAGCTTGCTTGAAGGCCAATCTTCACTCTGAGATGCTTAGCAGGGCGTATATCATGGCTGAAGGTGATGCTCCATGGACTGTGGAGGTGATTCCGAGGTGGGCGGTAAGGGGTTACTGGTACCAGTAAGGATGCTTGTGCCGGTAACCCCTTACTGCCCCATTCCGAGGTTCCCTAACGGGACCCGCTGAAAACGTCTGGTCAGACCAGACGTCCTTAGCGGGTCCCGTTAGGGGACCAGGGAGCAAATAACAGGCCCGCTATTTGCAGGCCCGTTATTAGCGCCTTCACCATTCCCATTGAGCCCAATGGGGGCTCGAATGGGAATGGGGAATGGTATTCAGCATGGGCACTTACCGGGTCCGCATAGGTCAGAATCTCCTGGTAAGTCCCCATTCCGCCTACCCGGACCCGCGTTTGGGGGCAGCCATGGTGCTAATAGCACCGTGACTGCCTCCAAACTCGGAATTACCCCCAATATGTCCACTGGGCATGGCCACCAGGATCTGGCTATATGATTGCTTTTGGCACTAGGCATGTCCTGCTGCAAAGGCAATGTCTACTCTAAGATCATTAGGGGGGCCTGCAACATGGGTGAAGGCCATGTTCATGGATTGAGGACACTAGCTATAGGCAGCGTTGAATCGTCCAATGATGAGGGCATAGTGAAGAGTGGATCAGGCCACAGATTAGGTCAAATAGATATTGAGGGTTTGGTTGGTCTTGGGTCATGGTCGAGTCTCATGTAGCACAAAATGTACTTATTCAACCAGAAAACATCAATTCAAACTCTGTTGCTCAAGTATTTAAGACCGATGGAGAGTAGTCCGTGGGCAGGTGCTGGGCCCTTCTTCACCTAATCCTGTTGTTGGTAAGGGTTTAGGGCACATGTGAAGTTGTAAGTTTGGAAGTCTTAACAGACACTGATGATGTTTCAACTGCTGTTGTAGTATCAGTGTTCTCTTGGACTGATAATTATGGAAAGCTAATTTAATTATATGTATGTCGGTAAGCTAATTCAATCTTAATTAGTAGTAGATCATTATATGGAAAATATAACAAACATTGGGCCTCATTACGACCGTGGCGGTCCGGAAATAACGGTGGCGGTAAACCCGCCGCCACCGTTGTTTCCGGACCGCCTGATAGCGACCCCTGCAGGCGGGAGGTGATGTTCCCGCCAGGTCTGACCTGGCGGGTTTAACACCGCCCGCCTGCAGGCGGACGAGGAAACACCGGCAGCATTACAAGATGCTGCCGGTGTTTCCATGATCCCGATTCCCATTGAGTCCCATAGGACTCAATGGGAATGGGGATTTACACCATTCCGCCTCCGTGATTCCCGGAAAACCGGTGTTGTGATGCCTCGGTAATTCCGGGAATCACGGAGGCGGAATGGTAATACGAGTCCGGCGTTAACCAGGCGGTTTTACCGCCTTGGTTAACGCCGGACTCGTAATGAGGCCCATTAACTTTGTTTTTACCATTTCGTAGCACGTACATTGTATGTACAGTGATGAATCTGGAGTATTCACTCCTTCTCCCCAAGGGAGAGCCAGCCACTGGGTGGCTAGCGAGGTGAGCCTACTATGCAAAACCCTTCCTAGGAATCTGGGCAAGTGGGTCCTCACTGGGATTGACTACCCCTAAGGGGACAAGGACTCACATTCCCAAGGGGGATCTCCCTTTGGAAGACACATGTTTTCTGCATATATGGGACCACCTTTTATCAAAAACAATGGGCCTTATTACAAATTTTCCGTATCTTGTCGGTAATTCCGGTGGGATACCGGCAAACTGCCGCTACTGTTTCTGCCATCTGATATCCAAGAATTTCTGGGATAGTACAGGCAGCGGAACTTGGATGTCATTTCACCAAAATGCCTGGTTTAGCAGAAGTGACATTGTGTGACATTTGACCTCTGATGACATCACAGGATGTGATTTTATTTGACCCCACCCCCAAGTGACATAATGGGAAGTGATGGCACACAACCTATCCCCACTTGACAAAACAGGAAGTGACATCACACAACATTGCTCCCGTACACTAAGAAAAATATTGTAATATTATATACATTTCATACAAAAAAAGGATCACCATATGTTGCATTAATATCTATGTGTATAATCCCAACAACCGTAAGGTAATAAAGCACTGTGAAATGACTGTTGACAAACCGTTGCTGCTGGAACGGAAAACAGTGCATGAACAACCAATATAGTGAGAAACACTGAGATCAACATATGCCCAGAATGAAAACTTTTTAAAAAGCTTTTCACAGCCTGTAAACTCGGCTTCTGCCCAAAAAGAATACAGAATTTGATTCAGATTAGGATGCCATGTGGTGTCGCCAGGCCAACCAACAACGTGTTCAGCGGTTTTCAAATTCAGAGTGTGCCAGTAGCACCATTTAGATTTTTTAAATCAGCACTTCAATAAGGGAATTGAGGGTCTTTGAGATAATCTGAGGCATTTATCTTGCCAAGTTTGTGGTTGTGTATTCGAGCAAGAGAGCTGGCAAAGGTCTATCGCTTTGCCCGTTTTTGGCTATAATTCTGTACATTGGCATGGCTTTTTAATTACTCCAGACATTTAGGAGGTGTGACACAGTCCTCCATGTCAGAGCGATGTAAATGTAGGGGCTGATGTGGAAAGACCCAATTATTTTTCCTGGAACTCTTTTGAATCTTTTGCATTAGCGCTCCATTCCTTATGCCCATATATCCGAGCCATACAGGGTGACTAATTTTACTTAAGCAGAGTAGGCTCCCAGCATAAGTTTAACTCGTTGAATGTTAAAACTACCCCTATGGCTTGTGCCATTCTTGAGTTTTTTCTATTACGTTTTTGACTTGTTAAAGTAGAAGCACATCTCATGCCCAAATACTCATAGGGGTCCTCTGATCCAATTAATTCCTGATTAGTTTGCAATCTACAAAGAGGCTGTCTGCAATTAGTAGAAAGCACCATAATAGCTGATGTACCTGTGGTTTATTCCAGGTTTCTCACATATTCAACGGAGTGGTTGATAAGCTTTTGCAAAGAGCATGAGGTTCCTGCTAATAACACACTGTCATCAATGTAGAATAGTAAGTCACAATAAAATTCATGCACATAGTGAATGTATTGGAAAAAAGGAGGTGCAAGTTTGCATGCCTATGGCACTCCATGTTCCACAATAATTGGTGAAGTCACCAAAACTGTCCTTCTATACCCCACCACTACTGAATTATGTGTTTGCACATCCATGATTACTCTCATCAATTGTTATTGTGATGAATCCTGTGGAATCATCACTAATTCCTCTGTGGCGGTCTACCACTCCTGGGCCAGGGAAAGGCAGCCGCTACCTGATCCTGACCCTGGGGATGGTGTCAGGAGGGAAGATCATGGAGGATGAGATGAATGCCAAGGATAGGTGATGGAACCAATAGGAGAGACATGGTATGTTTCCCCTTTTGTTGAGGAGGAAACCTTGAGTACAGAATCTTTAATGGCATATCGTTGTAAAACATCTGATGTGTATGGAAATTGTGAAGTTGGTGCAACTGTTCAAACAAGTGTTGTAAAATCCATTAAAACCTCTTTGGACTCAAAGAAATCCTCGAGTACTGTGACGAGAAAGAGGAAAAAGGAGTTAATGTGGAGGAAATGTGACATTGAGAACAATGTGTGGCCTATTTGTCACAAAGCTAAGCAGCTGAACTTGAATAATTAAATGCCAAAGTCACGTACAGCTGAAGAGACAGAGACAAGGACAGGAACAAGAATGTCAACGTGGATGGAGAGAGAAGGTAGGTTGCAGAGTGCGTGGAGTGGAAAGCAAGGCTGGTGGCAGAAGAAATCCCACAAAGGACTGTGGGGAGAGAAGCACACCAGAAGTCAGTTGGTGATGTTCGTAGCATTTGGAAAGAAGCTCTGGTCAAGAAGAAACAACAGGTGCGCACCGCAGCCATGTGTGGAGACGTGGTCTTGCAAGACAGTGCCGGTCTTGGCAGTGTAGGCTGTACGAGAAGACACCAATACCCAGCGGAACTCTGCCACTGAAGAGGAGCTAGCCTGGCAAGACCATCTCTCAACCACAGCACGAAGAGCGGGTGTGTCAGCCTTATAGTGAAGGGACATCCGAATATGCAGGTAAGCATATGAAAAGTACTTTTGAGTACCAACCTAATAGAACTAAATGGAGAAGGTGAATGTAGTGCAATATCCCTGACATGAGATGTCAGTTGGGGGAAACCTGGGACCAGCATTGCCTAAGCCAAGAGACATTGGCAAAAAGAACGAAAGCGACAACTGTGATTTAATTCTCCTGACTTAAAGAAGTCAGTTGGGAGATACTTGGAACAAGCATTGCCAAGAGACATGAGAGACTGTGAAAAAGGAAAAGCTTGAGAAAACCCTCAGATATTGGATGACAGTTTGGTGGAAATTGTTACAAGTAACAGTTAAGGAGAAAGTGAATGTGCAGAGAAACCTGAAAAGTATTTCAGGTACTGAAAGCTTTTTGGACAAGGATACCTGGCAGGGGGCCAAAATTGGGATATGCCTGGCAGGAGAGTAAACCAGGATATTAAGGGCCTGATTCACAGATGCGAGTTATAATGATGCAACCCCATTGGAAAATGCTATGTGAATCAGGCCCAAGAGTTTACAGTTGATGAGATTCCTGGCAAGAGAGTGCACCTGGAAACTCACTTTGAATTGGTATGTTGAAAAGAGATTTGTTCATCTTAAGTTCTTGTTTCCTTTTAATATTTTGTCAACCAAAAATGTTAAAAATACATTTGTTTTGCCATCCAGAAACAATTGTTAACACTATCCTTTACCTTATTCAAACCAACACTTTGGAAAATATACTTTTTTTTGCCATTCTGAAAGATCAGGAGAGACATCCGCTTTTCCATATGAGTCTCATAAAAATAAAATGTGTTTGATCACCTTGAGGAGAGTATTGGGGAGAAAGAGACTATTGTGATGCCTTTAAGTGACAGGATCCACAAACATACACGCAAGCAAACATACACAATAGTATTAGGCTTGTATGTAAACTCATGTGATCAGAGACTGTGTTTATACCAGCAACCTAACACAGGCTGGCATCAAACACACAGTGAGTACATGAACATCATTGTGTAAATGAACACAAATTTTAACAACAGAATATTATGCAACTTAGCTTTGTGGAGTGTCCTTTGTTGTCTACAGCATGCTGTCGGGTCGTCAGGATGTGGTAAGCATGGCTGTAAGAAATAGTTGTGTGAGTGGGTGTAACACGAGTAGGATTTAACAAACACTGAATGCGTTCCCTGAAATCAAGGAATGTGAGTCTACACAGTGTGGTGATCCACTTGATTAGTATTTTGTTTATAACTGTGAGCCTTGCTCATGCATAACAGTTTCTAAGGTTAGTCCCATGCATTTGCCGTGGTACACGTTAATAAATTAAGGCATGTAGTCATGAGCGCGATGATGGGTGCAGTCGGCGTATTCGCCGTAGTACTTATCTGCACTCGGAGCAGGGGCTGGCGGTTTCCGGTGGGGCTTGACCACAGCATGTGTTCTCTGCTCTGGTGCTCTTGCTTGTATGGTGTGCTTTCTGTTTTCCCCAGGCCTCTGTACTTATCTTGTGTCGAGTGAGAGGCCGGTGAAGCGTTCCGGTGGGGCATGACCCCTTGCATGTGCTCCAAAATATGTGGATCTGTTTCAAACACTTGCTTGTAGTTCAAGGTCTCCATCGCAAGCTGGGGCTGCACGGAACATAGGAACAGCCACCGTTCAAAAGTCTGCAGGCTTCTGGGGAATGAAGTCCACTGGTGATACTGCCAATGCTGGTGCTTGATGGCACAGCAAAGCAGCAGCCTGTAGAGTTTCCAGTGTCTTTGTGGCTCAGGCTGCTGCTGCATTATGAGTCCCACATGCTTGCAAGCTTGTTTTTGTTGCACTTGCTTTTCCTTTCTTCCCTGTGTCTCGTTCCTGATAGGCCCATACACCTGGTTCCTGACAGCACATCTCCTCCCACTGAAGGCCCATGGCGCTGGTTTTTCAGGATGAGCTTGATTGTGAGCACGCAATAGCCATGGAGCATGTACGTGGTCTGCCGGTTCCCATGACCATTCTTCTGGTCCATATCCCACCCAGTCAATGAGGTATTGCAACTGTCCTGTGGGTGAATGGTGGGGATTTAAGATAGCCTTCACCTCATATTCAGGGTGTCCCTAAATGTAAATGGGGTTGGCTTTGTGGTCCAGCTTGTGGGATAGCTGGTTTTAGAAGTGACACTTGGAAGACTGGGTGTATTTTCATCTGTGTCACTAACTGCAATCACAAGGCTACTGGATTGACTTTCTCTTGAACTGTGAATGGCCCTATAAAACAGGGTTGTAATTTTGCAGGGATCTTGTAGGTGCATATTTCTTGTAGAGAGCCACACCCATATTCCTGCATTGTACTGCAGGGTGTTTCAACAGTCTATATCAGTGTATTCTGTGTATGTTTCTTTAGCCTTGATCAGGTTTATTCTAATGTCCTTCCAAATCTGTTGTACGTGCTCACACTGACATTGTAGCGTTGGGAAGGTGTTGGCGGTTGGGATAGCAACAGGTATGAATCGTGGGTGAAACCCGTACTGGCTGTAATACAGGGTTTTCTTGGTTGATGTTTGTAGGGTGTTATCGTACGCTACTTCCGCCAGCCACACATATTGCACTCAGGATGATTCTGTGTTGGTGGTAAAACATCACAAGTACTGTGATCCTGATTAACCTTCTCGGTCTGCGCGTCAATTTCTGGGTGGTAACCGGTTGATAGACAGTCTTTCGTACCAACAAAGACGCAGAAGGCGCGCCAGAAGCGGGATGTGAACTGAGGCCCTGTTTCTGTTCCTATACAGGTGGGTAAGCCATGCAGGTGCACTGCATGCTGTAGAAAGAGCTTGTCAACCTCACCAGCTGTTGGTACCCCCTTAAAGGGTATGAAATGGCCCACCTTCTTCAGGGCATCCACTATTACAAGGATGGATGAGAAGCCCTACACTGGTGGTAGCTCCATTATAAGGTCCATGCTGAGGGTCTGCCAAGGCAACGGTGGCATTGGTATTGGGTACAGGAGGTCTGCTGTCATTTGGTGTTCTGGTTTTTGTTGGTTACAGGTTTCACAGTCATGAACGTATTGGTTTACATCTGTACATACTTTAGGCCATCCGAATTGCTGCGTTACTAACTCATATGTTTTGGTCATGCCAGGTTGGGATGAATTATGGCACCAATGGAGTGCTTCCAATTGTAACTGCTCTGTGGAAAATACAGAGTATGTTCGTAGAACGGGAGACCATCTTTCATGGTGAGCTTTGAGCAGAGTTTGCACTAGGCCTGTAGGTCGTTCACGATAATACAAAAAACGCGAGGTGCTTGCAAATTTCACTTGTAGGCATAGAGATGGGTGGAGAATCATAGACAATACAAAAGCATCATCTCATCTACGAAATTGATACTCACTTATATAAAAGTAAATACATTTCCACATTGAATTACAAAAATATGTATTTAAATGGTGCAATCAAAAGTTAAAACGTGTCCACGGACAAACACCAGTTACAAAAAAGACTAAAATAACCACGAGCGCAAGAAATGCAATATTTTAAAGACTCATGACATCAAATGTCCATACACTTTCATTCTCATACATACATACCATGAACCAGTCTCACAGCTGGTCCACACACATCACCCAAATGTATTGGCCCGTAGTGTCACAGAAAAGATACACTCATGGGTTCAAACAAAATCCACATCGTAATTATTTAACAAAAACATTAGAAATACATATATGAACAAAAAGTTAAACATAAACCAGACTGCAATTTCCTGGCATAGTATGATTCTTAAACTAAATCTTCTGTTTCCCTCAGCCCTCTGTACTTATCATGTGTCAGGCGATGGGCTGGCGAGCGTTCTGGTGGGGCATGGACCCTCGCACGTGCTATGGTTGCGGAGCTCTTTCAAACACATCCTTGCAGGCCGAGGTCTCAAGCGCAAGCCCTGCCTGGGCTGGGGCTGAGCGTACCATAGGAATGTTGCCTGCCCAAAATGGCTGCCGTTCAATAGTCCTGCGGCTTCTGAGGACTGTAGTCCTCCGGTCATCCTGCCAATGCTGGTGCCTGCTGGAGGGCAACGCATCAGCCTGTAGGGTCTCCAGTGCTATGCCCCCGACGCTGCTGCTGCATTATCAGTACCACATGCTTGGAAGCTTGTGTTTGTTGCACTTGCTTTTTGCTTTTCCGCTGCGCCTGGTTCCTGATAGCCCCCTGTGTCTGGTTCCCTACATTAAGAGACTAGTCTGGACACAGACAATTGTGAATAGTTTGCTTTAAAAAATCCAGGAGAAGGCAGCCAATCCTTGGATACAATAATTGTTTTGTTGAAGTTATATGTTTGTATTATTGCACTTTTCTGTTGAGTTGAACTTTGAAAGATGTACCTTGCACATTTTATTTGTATGTATTAGTGTGTGGGTCAGATTGAGTTTGGACACAAGGTTATCCTGCTTTACTTAGACTTGTGTCCCTTTTGAATGCCTAACTGAGATGATGCAAGTACAATTGTTCTGCTCAACTCGATCTGACAGTCTTGCCAGGATCATATTGCCAAACAGATTAAAATAACTGTTCAGCATGGATATTGGCCTGTAACTAACAAGGATAATTATTATTTTATGAAAAATGTGTATGTAGAGCATCAGCGGCGAAGGGGAGGAAAAAGGGCTGAGAGGCCAGAGGGCTGCCCACAGCCAGTTTAAAAAAAAACGAAAACATTTTGTTGGGCCAGCGGTAGCAAGGGAGACAGCAGGGGTCACAGCTTAGAAAACAGGAGTTTCAGATGCTCCCCAAGCAAAGCCCAAATTATGTCCCTATGGTGGAAAGGGAAGTAAGCCCCCTTTCCATGGAGTTCCGTAGGACTCCATGGAGGGGATTGCCAGAATTACTGGCATCAGTAATGCAGGTACCTGTAATTCCAGAATGTATTTGCTGGTACGGGCCTGATTTACCTCCAGCTCTTAGCTGGAGGTAATCGCAGCCCCCACCGGCAAACTTGTGTTTTGCTGGTCCCGTAATAATGCTGGTGCCCGAATTACCAGTACTTTTACTGGACCGCTAAAACTGTAATGAGGCCTGATGTGTCTCACTCCTATTTTGATGCAGACAATGCTAATGCAAGCAAGCCGTGGGCTGAAGAGGGGCATACCCCTTTAAAAAAAATCACTTTGAAAATAAGATGAAGAAGCCCAAAAGGAGGAGGGAGAGCAGTATGCAGGGGAAGCCCTCTTGTGTCAGAGCACATTGGAGATGTGGAGTCAAGCAAGGCTGCGGAACCCGCAGCACTCAGAGAAGCAGAGTAGCCCTATTGAAGATGGTGATGGGCTGGAGAGGCAAACAGCGGGGAAGCTGTTGTCCAAGCAAATGAGCAAGCAGCGTCCAAAGTAATTGTGTGACATCCGTGGTGGGGCGGGGAGCCTTACAGCAACACAGAGACCAGCAGGTCTGAGATTGGCACCAGCTCTCAGCGACCACATTACAGGTAAGGTGGCAGCCAAGAAGCATGCTGGACCAGGGGCAATTGAGAAACCAGAATGGAGATAGATGAGTGAGAAACCAAAGGAACGGATGGTCGAAAGAACCGTCCAAGGAACCCGAGCGAGTGCAGAGCCCTGCAAGCGTAATCCCAAGGGAAACAGGTACTGGTTCTGGAGTGGCAGGAGGCTGCCGGGAAGATTTGTGCTACTCAGTTGGGACTATAATAGTCATTTATTTATTCATTTTGACATTTGTAAAGCGCACCTAACCCAGAGGCAACTGGGCACTGAAAAGTGATCATAAGTATGATAAATAAAGAGAAACTCAAGTCATAGAACATCAGAATAAATATTCAAGCATAACAATGAGTGTGAAATATTGACTCAGAAGAGAAAGGCATTTGGGGTTGAAGCACCCAAGTCAGAACTCAAGCAAAGTTACTTGAAGACAAGTGGATTAGCCATTTAATAACAAGTGATAAAAGTGTCAAGTGAAATAAAACAAGACAGGCAGGATATATTATTAAAGAGTTCACAAGAGTGCAGAACCATCAAAGTTTATCAAAAGCTCGAATCATGTACATTAAGAAGAAGAAGGTGGCGAGCATATGTGAAAAACATTAAGGACAAGAGTCGGGTGAATTGGAGCCTAATATGTAGTGACTGCTGGAAAGAGTAACAGGAACTTGTAGATCAGACGTGCCAGTCTTATTTCAAGAGCTCACCCCACAGAAACCCATTGAAGAAGATGACATTTGTGTTTGCAAGAAGATGTCAAAAGAAGAAATCCTGAGAATAAGCCACAAGACAAAATGTCACAGGGGAGGCCACATCATGGGAGACATTCATCAGGCCCTGTTTAGTTATCGGTTATTAGTGGTAGAAAGAAAGGTTTGAACAGAGGACATTTCCGTTATTGACTTCCTGTTGACAGACACGCTCCTTTCATTTAGTTGGTGAGGCAGGGAAGTAATGTTAGCGATAGGGAGAGTTATGTATGTTTTCCTTATCATTTAAAAAAAATAAGTGACAATGTCTACCTTTCGTCCATATCCTTCTTCTATTCCACCACATATGGTGTCAGTGTGGGGTCACAACCAGCTGATAGATGTTGAGGCCTGTACTTTTGACCAAGTTGAACCCTAAAGGCCTAAATCGTACTGTAGTCACTAAACAGTCCATAGGTTCAGATTAACACAGTGTAGGACATGTTCTGATTCCTTCAAATGAGAGACAGGTAATTGCTATGGGGCTAAGTCTTTTGCCACTCCCAGGTACCTACATTAGACTCAACTCCAATTCAGAACTCACCTGGAAACATGACCTGGATGTTAATGCCAGGCAGGATAGATCTGACTTTAGAGTTGAAACCAAGGTTATGTTGCACAACCATTGGCATAATCCCTGTACCATTAAGGAGGGGGATAAAATAGCCCAGGGAATTTTGGAACAGGCATTGTTTCCCCTGCCTTGAGAGGTAGAAAAGTTAGCAGAAACTGAAAGAGGCTCAAGAGGCTTCAAGGAAGCATAGACCCTCACCGAAGAGATCCCCAGAGCAGAGGTTGAGGAGGTATGTATGCCAAAATAAATTACCCAGCACTTACCAAGGCCTTTGGTAGGGTATCCCCAGTGGAAAATGGATGTAGCCAGCTGGTCCTTTTTTCTTTATGAAGAAGGGCCTGCTATATAGGGGAGAGACCGGGAAAGGTGGCATACCAAGAACCTAGTTGGTGTTTCCCAGACACCACTGCTGAATCCTGTTCCAGTTGGCACATTCACACCTGATGGTCACTCATCAAAGAGTTGGAAAAACCCAGAGTCAAGTAGTCCCTAAATTCGACTGGCCTGGGGTGTTCACTGATGTTAAGAATTATGTCTTTGACATGTGACATGTTCCAGAAGACTGCAGCCACCCCAGTTTCCCTAGCTCCCTTAAAACCCCTGCCAATTATCAAGGTCCCTTTCTGTAGAGCAGCAATGGACATAGTTGGTCCGCTGGAAATATCCAATATATGTACATATGTACAATCACTACAATATTGTAGTGATTGTGGACTGTGCCACCCGATATCCTGAGGCATTTCCCATCTGTAATAACACCAACCAACAGATACTAAAACATTTGTTACCCTTCCTTTCGAGAGTAGGATTCTGGAAGGAGATCTTGTCTGACCAAGGCACTCCGTTTATGTCCGTCTGATACAAGAGGTAAAGGAGTTATTGATATTAAAACCCTGCAGACTTTCGTCAATCATCCCCAAACAGACGGTTTGTTCGTAAGATTTAATCAAACACTAAAAAGAATCCTACACAACCTGGTGGAAGCAGACGGTAAAGATTTCAACATATTGATACCATGGGCTTTTTTTGCAGCATACAAGACCCCTCAGACACCCTTGGGATATTCCCCTTTTGAGTTGCTCTGTGGGAGAGAATGCCAGGATGTTTTAGATATGTTACAAGAGAGAGAGAAGGCTATTCTATTTATTTCTCTAATTGCCCAAAAATTAAATTGAAAGCCCATATGGTGGGGGTAAGAGCAATCGTGAAGCAACACTTAGGCCAAGCCCAAGAGCATCATAGGGCCCCCGATAACAAACAAGCTGTTGCTAGATCCTTTTGTGTATTTCAAATGGTCCTAGTTCTCCTCCACATCATAGAACAAAATGATTTCAAAGTGGTATGAACCATACAAAAGCTCAGAAAAGAAAGCTCATCACAACCTGACCGATGTCAGAAAACACAAGTATAACATGTAAACCTACTGAAAGAGTGGAAGGTAGACCCTAGAGAAACAATCACTATGGCCTCCCTCCTTACTGACTCAGACCTGCAGAATCATTCCCGGTGTCCCAACAGGAAGATCTTAGTGACCTATTATCCCAATTCCCATAAGTCTTTTCGGAAAATCCAGGTAGGGTTACTAACTTCTTCCATTGTATTCATTATATTACGTCCTATAGAATCCTTGAGGACAGGAGGAAAATTATTATTGAGACAGAAATGGAGGAAATGCTCAAGGCTGATATCATCAAGTTCTCTGAAAGTCCCTGGTCTTCCCCGATAGTTAGTTGCCAAACCTAATGATTTTGTATTGACTATAGCAAGGTAAACTCAATATCCATTTTTGATAATTATCCCAAGCCAATGATAGATGAGTTGATTGAGAAATTAGGTACTGCCAAATATATTTCAACACTTGACATTATGAAAGGATACTGGCAAGTACCATTGAATCCTATCAACATAGAGAAAACAATGTTCTCCATGCATCAGAGCTTTTTTCAATTCAAAGTCCCCCCTCCTCCCCTTTGGCCTCCAGAGAGGCCCTGCCACATTTCAACATCTTATGGACAGACAATTAAAACTGTACTCAGTCTTCTGTGGAGCCTATCTGAATGACAATGTAATTTCACAGCAACAGCTGACCAGAGCATGTACATCATCTCTATGGATATTTTGTGGGCAATTGCTTGATTCAAATGCAGTCTAAGGAAAATAAAGCTGTCCAGAAAACACCAACAGGGGTGAAGGATTTACTCCCAGTTAAGAGCTGGAGGTAAATCTGACCCCTACTGGCAAAAGAATTCCTGTATTACCGACACAGTAATACTGTTGCTGGTAATTGCAACAAAATGCACCCGACTCCATGGAAATTAAGACTTACTGTAAATACTGGCACTTGTAATCTGCCGGTATTGACGGCAGACAAGTGCCAGTTTTGGTATTTCATTTGCCAGTATCCTGGAAGCATTACTGCTGGAATACCGCTAAACCCGTACTGAGGCCCAATTTGTGGGATAAAAACGGTGAGTGAAATAAAACAAGACAGACAGGACATATTAAAGAGTTCCCAAGAGTGGACAAACCTCAAAGTGTATCAAAAGCTTGAACCATGCACAATAAGAGGAAAAAGGCAGTGAGCATATGTGGAAAACATTATGGACAAGAGTCATGTGAATTGAAGCCTTACATATAGCCTCATTACGAGTTGGCCGGTAGCCCTTAAATGCGGCAGTAACGTTATTACTGCAGCATTTAAGAGTTGTCCCAAACATGAGTTGGCTGGAAAAGTTAGAGTCTTACCTCCAGCTCCACCCAATGGGGTTTAACCACCATATCGCTACTCATGATCTGGCGCTAATAGCCCCGGACCTTGTAGCGGTAACAGTATTTTCGTTGCTGGTATCCTGGCACAATTACCGCTGGAATGCCGCCAACCTTGTGATGAGGCCATGACTGTTGGAAAGATTTACAGAAACTCAAAGATTAGACCCGCCAGTATTTAAAGAGATCTCCCTAAAGAGACTCATTGAGGAAGAGAAAAAATTGTTTTTGCAAGGACATTGTTAAAAGAATAAACCCTGAGAATAAGCCACAAGACAAAAAGGCAAATCAGAGACCACATAATGAGAGGCATTCATCTGCCCCAGTGTAGTTAATATGTATTATTGGTAGGGATAGACAGAGATAGGTTTGGACAGAAGACTTTTCCGTTATTGACTCCCTGACGACAGACAAGCACCTTTAGTTTAGTTGGTGAGGCAGGGTACTACCACATATCGATAGGGAAAGTTAGGTCTGTTTTTCCTTACCATTTAAATAAAATAAGTGAACATTTCCATATCCTTCTACTAACCCACCACAGTTGAAATGTTTTCTACAACATTTAGAGCATTGCCTGTTGTATTAACATATTTTACTTTCAGACTTAATAATTATTTGTTAATTGTAGCTATTTGTTTTATATTACATTTAAAATATTTAGATACCTGATTGAGTATTCTAACTGTAATTTGTTTGAGAAATGCATTATGTAGGTATAAGTTCATATTTATTAATGTATAATTGTGTTAATTTGTTTGGTTTATGGATTCTTTTATGTTTGACTGTAGCTAGATACTTATTGATATATTCTAAGTGTAACATTATAGAAAATATACATTTCATGGATAATTTAATCATTTAATTTTGATTTAAGGAATATTAAGGAGGCATTCTGTAGGTGTGCATATAATGATTGTTTTTGTGTGACATAATTGTTGTTATATTAAAACCAACCACTTCTTTTTTTCACAAAAGCAGTATAGTGGCCTGAAGTGGTTGTGGCACCAGCGTGGTATATGATGCCTACTATAGTGAATGTTTGTTCATCAAGAAAGACTTGTCCATATGCGAAGTTGATGAGTTTAAAATTATTTTTTGTTCCATCTGCTCTGTATCATGAAGCATTAGTATAACATTTTGGCCATGTGTATCTATTTGTATAGTTGAAAGTGTGTCTGAATTGCAAAATAACATTACATGCCATGGGTTGTATTATTTAGTATTTTTTTAAATGTATAGTATCACAGTTTGGTAAAGATACATACAAACATTGTTCATTGGGAAAATAGTCTTGTGAAACATGGTTGCAGAGACTGCATGTATGTTTACAAGTGTATGTAATCTGTAGTTATTCATTTACACTCATATTTTCTCTCTATGGACTTTCTATAAGTACATGTAGTAATTATTGAGGTTCCTCTTGTGCATTTATGGTGAATTTAACTATACCTTCATATTAATCCATTACCCGCCTTACACTAGATACTGTGCACAGATTGTTTGTGGCTTGTATGTGCAGGAGAATGAATTGTAAACAAAGTTGTTCTGGGCCATGCAGGTAAAACATGTACACAAGTGATGACAATTGTAACATCAGATCGATTGTTACATTTTCATAGCAATTCACTCAATTTATTTTCTGAAATTGCAAAGGACCAGAGGATGTGAAATGTGATGCATTTGAGGTCTGTATGCTTTTTGTGCTTTTTCATGAGCATAATAGGGAGGTCTGATGGCATTTCATTTGGTACTAGCTCTCATATCCAAGTGTAGAGTGTACAATACTCATACTCTGTTATACGAAATGATCCAAAGAAAGTCTGCTTTGACTTTGTTTGCATCACAAGTTAGTAAAAACAGACCTGTAAGTGTATGGATTTATGAGAGTGCTACATAACTCATACTTTCTTTGACGACTGTATTGCCATTCTAAAAATCCATGGTCGAGGGTTAAATTGTGAATTGTTACAGCATAAACAAGACACAGCCAGTATTGTTATCTGTGTACATACTTGGTTTAAAAAGAAGGAAATGTGTTGTAACACAGGGAATTGGTTTAGTTTCTTAAAATTTGTTAAACTTGATGAGGAGAATCTGTATATTATTTTCATTTGAACATGTTTGTAAACCAACCACAGTTTCTATTGCTCTATTAATTGAAGCTTGATCTTCATCAAAGGAGTGTTTTAGAATTAATCTGCAGTTGAGGTAGAGAGTTAATACTTTTTCCAATCCAGCTGTGTTGGATACATATTTTCTAGGATATTTAGGCAGACAGTGGGTTCTTGACACTTAGGGCGTATCTTTCCATGGACATCTACCTAATTTGTCTTTGCAGTTGATGTTGATGTGTTGCCTTTCATTTGTAAGCATTGTCTCAATATATTGGTCACAGTCTGCAAGGGGTTATATTAAACACATGCATTGTTGATTTTGTTGTGTTAATTGCTCTATCACTTGAGACCCTGCTCGGCAAGTCTTCTTTTTAAGGATGCCTTGTATGTTCAGTACACCAATTCTTATGTTCTTTAGAACTGGAGAATAATTTGGGTCTGCTGACTGACACATGTGTTGTAATAATTTTCTGCAGCAAAAATGACGCCATAGTTTAACATTCTTTATGCTGCCAATTGTCGTATGACATTCTTTGTGACCTAATCTTTTGAACATGGGTTGGCCTTTGACTGCTGTTAACTGCAGGAGATCACCAAACATAATGATATATTTTCCTCCAAACATTCTCCATATTCACTCTTAAGGACTTCTTGCATTCTTAGGTGAATTGAGGCTAGCATTACATTAGAAGCCATGTGTCCTCATGTATTAGAAGAACTTCTAAATTCTGCTTAATCCAAAAGCATCTTCTTCAGTCAATTTATGATACTCTAACTCATTTCATTTTGAAGATCAACTAGGAAGAGTAGTAGTCAGTGTTAAGTTACACCTCCTATGTTATAAGAAGCTAGACCTGTCTGGGCTGTATCAACACCTCAAAGGTTGTTGGATGTTTTTCTTGAAAACATGTATGAATTGTTTAAATTAGAAAATATGTGTCAGAATAAGAGTCACAAAAAATATATAAGAGTAGAGGTTTGTAATTATTGTAATGATATGTTTTATTTTAACTGTGTAATCCATGTCCAATGTCTTCAGTGACTTCCAGGTAAATGTTGAGATGATAATAATTTAACTGAACCATGGTGTTTATACTTCGGCCATTGCTATTTCTGCTTCATTTTTTACCAGTGTCTCTTTCCATCTCTTCTTCATGATAAAACTCATCTGCTATCATTTCTTTGTTTGGCATTTGCACCCAAGCACCCTTTGACACCTTATTGTCTCGACTGACCTGGACTATGGTCCCTGAGGGCGTTCAACCTACCAGTGCTTTAAGGTAATACCAATATATATATATATATATAGAATGCTATATAAATGCCAATTAACATAACATAACATGACATTTGCTAGGCTGCTTTGTGTTACTTCAAACACAGCTTGAAATGTATAACCTAATAATTCTTCCTCTTTTCCCAAAGTTATGAATAGCTGTTGGAGAGCCATGTAATACGGTTATTTGTAGTCTGCAAATTTGAAGGATAGAATCACATGGTTAATTAGAGTGTGGTTTGAAAGTCTTATTACACTTTCTTCAGTTTAAAACTGAATAACTGGCATCTACTTCATTTGGTATGGCATTTTAGGTATGTGTATAATTGTGCTATTTTATAGAAACACAGCCTTTCCATTCTATGGTTATTATTTGTCAACAACATTAATTTTAAGGATGCATTTACTGTGGGGATTTTCTTAAGTTAGGCATTCAATTTCTTGTTATGATTTTAGTGCTGTTGTACAAGATGAAGCTGAAACACATTTTAGCCTTAGAAATCTTTCAGATTTTCTGTTCAAGACTGCTAAACAGTCAGCAGCTTCTTACAAACCTTAATATGTATGTCAGAGCATTTTGATACCAAAGTTGTACAGTGTTTGAGAAATATGTTTTCAGATGAATTGTCATCCAAGAGAGCCTCTAGCTTTGATGAGATAGGCTGTGACATATCTTGCAACTCCAGTTAAATTGGCTGCAATGTATTTAATGTATATATGTGCATTCCACATGCATGCAGTAATGGAACTGTAATCATTTATATACTTAGAGGCTTCATCTATTTTAATGTTATGTATGTCAACTCCCTTTCATATTAATAAAAGAAATCCGAAGAGCCACAACATGTGATGCACAAGATATGAGAAAAACAAAAATGTAATGTAACTGCCATGACAGGGAAATATGTAACAGACATTGGGCCTCATTACGTGGTTGGAGGTATTTCAGAGGTAAATCCTTTGAAATACAATCAAATGTATTTACAGTTACCACCAAATGGTCAGCCGGAATTTCCTCCTGATTACAAGTGGTGGTAGCGGTGTAAATCCCCATTTATTCAGGGTCCACTGAATTTAATGGGGCTTTGTTTGCGGAATTATCGGGACAGAATTATCACTGTGGTAATTCTGCCCATTCTGCTGATTTTTGGGCGTTGAGTGGGAAAATTTTCCTCCATGGTTTTGCTAGAGGTAAATCTTCCACTCAAAGCCAAAACCCATAATTTTGTGCAGTGCTAAAATTGGAGGTAACTCAGTTACCTCCAATTTTACCACTTACTGCCATACTCGTAATGAGGCCCATTAAATGCTAGTAGAGTGAGTGCATGATTTTATCGTGGTTACAGAAAGCAAAAAACAACAGTTTGTTACAAATTTCTTCAATAGTCATTGACTGGTGTGAGTTATAGTATGGGTTCTTCCATACATTACACCTCTTCATTGGTCTCTTCTAACCATGTGGTAACAGTGAAGTATGTGTTAGTTAGCTCACGTTCAGTGAAGTCATCTGCCTTCTCATGCTCCACAATTGGATAGCGAGTGTTAAAACATGCATCCGTCAGATTAGATTTTCTATTGGCTGTTCCAGGAGGAGCATATATGGAGTAAGCGCCAAACTCTCGATCAATCATTATTTGAGATGCAACAGTGTGACACAAAATGATAACATTTAAGTTCCTTCCTAAATGATCTAAGCGGTTGGCACCAGAAAACAGTTCCCATCATTAAGAACTGTGTACTATTAGTTTCACTCTGTGAAAAGTTTACTTGAATTTCCTTCCTGTTTCTCATGAGTTCATCTGTTCAGATTCTGACCTCATGTGTTGGGGCCTAGCTGCTGACAAACATTGCTCCTGCACAATGGAGCAAATGGGTATGTGGCTCCACGAGTTGTCATTATCACTTCTGCATTCATGTGATGTGAGCTTTGTGTAAACATCAGTTTTGTTCACTAATTCCTAGTTGGGGCTGAATTGTGGATAACAGTGTCTTGCATAACTGTTTTGTAGTGGGGCAGTTATTCACTAGAGAGCATGTTCAAACTCTGCGCCCCTTCATTCCTCAGAAGAAACAGAATTATAAGATAAGAAAGGACACATTGGAAACTGCACTTTAAATTCTCCTGGAAAAGCAGCTGAGACAAATAATAGTTAATTGGTGCTGCAGGGAACAGATAAGGCATTATCTTGCACAATTACTGTGTTTTAAAGCAGAATAGAATAGGTGACAGGAAGGCGTGTACACAAGATAGGGACTAACTACACAAGTAGGGCAGAAAATTGTAGATAGATAAGGTTGATATGTACACATAGGGAGAGAAATAATGTGACAGGCATGCACCAGGAAATTGGTAGATAGTGTCCTGCAGAGGAAAAAAAAAACATGACAATCAGTTGCCATTTTAAACTGGACAAACATAGCTGAAAATTAAGCTCAGTAGCTTTAAGAGAGGGCTTGCAGCTAAGCACTCTATTTAATTCAGGAAGCTTCTGCAGTGGCTGGATGGTAGCTGCCTCAAAGGAATGTCAAAAGCCGAGGACACCAAGTTTACATAATGAAACAAGATACCAGTATATGGCCACCGACCGTTCAAACATTAAGGTGAAACAGTTACGACAACACTGCAGACTATTTTAAGCCCATGGGACGAACGGAGCAACTGAGGAAATCTCCTAAGTGGCTGACAGATTAACAATCCGACAGGCATGACAGAGAAACACGGATGTGGCTAAAAATACAAATAATTGCTGTGACTAAATCTTAACTTGGTGGAAGTAGCATGACTCATAACAATACGTATTCATAAATGTCTCAAGGACAGAATGGCATGTTTACAGTTGCAGGAACGGGGAGGTCCAGAATTACTGGAATTTGGGCAAGAACAAAACCTTGAAACCCAGAGACATCAAGGCAGAGATAACATGGGCTGTTTTATTTAATTAAGAACAGAGGTGATACACTTGTGCTCTCCTCCCATGTACATACACATGTCACCATGCCGCCAGTTCACGGACAGTGTGACCCAATGTTAACTTAAAAGCATACGTCTTTTACAACACACAAGTAATTTTGTGATTACCAATAATATTCAAGCATGATGAGGTTGTACATTTTTATGGGATGTTTTATGGGTGGGACCTTAGATGGAGAGTAACCCAATCAGTAGGGTGGGACATATAGATACAATATGTAGCTTAGCAATTAGGACCAATGAGCAGCAGAGATAGGTTTACATAGCTCAGTGATTATGATGACATCCAAGTGACTCATTTGCATATTATAGACTGTGTTTTCTGTTAAAATGGCGAGGAATTTGAGAGAGAGCTTTGCTGTTGATCTTGTGTTCTCCCCAGCTGTGCATACTTCCAATAAAGCTGGGTTACCTTGCATTTGGCATTCCACAATCCAATTTGTGTTGTCTCTTTATTAGCAAATACCGGGTAAAGGGCTGTACTGTTTTGAAGCTCTGATTTTCAGTTTGATCACCAAAGATAGCTGTGTGAGCAATATTTATCCTACAGGGGGCAGTGTTGTACTGCGATCAGTCTATTTCTATAACCATACATTTCATGTCTTACAGCTTGACTTCTGCCACTGTGTGACCTTCATTAGGTTACATTTGGTTATTCTGCCAAAAACAAACATTGTTAATAATTCACAGGGACAGGGCTATGGGAATTTAGCAGGCCTGGTGTGGTCTGACCAATTAGGGTACAGTTTCTTGTCCTTAAACTATGGGGTCTGATATCATTTTATGTTGCTCTTCCATGATCTCACTACCACAAACTGGAACCTGGGACAGCTCTGCCTCCGCCCCTGCTTTAGCCAATCACTGCACGTCATTCGGTCTCTGGCTGTGTGATGTTGCAACTCGGAATGTGTGTCTTTCAGCGATGGTCTGACTGCTGCTTTCTGCCCTGGGGTAATGGAGAGATTTTACATGCTTCAGGAAAGAATAACTAAATCTTGAGGCCTACATTTAGTGCGTACAACAATGGCAATCACTCCCTCATTAGTACAAGCATTCGTACTATAGGTTTTTCTGACTGAAGCGAAATGATGTTGGGTCTAGCTGAGAGGCACATGATTATGTTTATTCATAAGATGTATGTGTATGTGTATGTGTTGTGGACAAATCACAGCATTGCTTCGTAGGGCCTGTGCATGACATCTTTTACTAGATGGGGCTGTCTGCTTTACCGCAATGTGCTTTTCTCACAGTTATTTTCACAGCTTATATTTTTGTGCTTTTTGCGACGTTGGATAAATGTGCCCATGTTCTCATACTCCTTACAGTTATTTGTGTTTTAGTAGACAAGCCTTTGACGCTGTGTCTTACGGAGCACATTAAACTATTTACTTGACCTTTCTTGGAAACTGGACTATTTAATTCAAAATTACATTTGGTGTAATATTTCCCTTTGTTTCTTTATCAATGTCGGGAATATTTATGTAGTTGGAAATGTAAAATTTGAGTTTTTAGCACATTATTTATGTCTTCTGTAGGGATGTTACAAGCAATGCATTTTTCATGAAATTGTAAGGCTGTCTCATCACTGTCATGGTTAAATTGCAATCATTTTTATCCACAAAAGCATGTACATAAGTGGTGCTTATCTAGATTGGTATTCTCTTCTCCAAAAGTTGTCTTCTAATTCTCCAAGTGGAGGACATTTTTGTTTCAAAGAAAATGTAACTCAGCAATAAAACAATGTTGGAAGTAGGATCTAGAGAACATAGTATGCTTTTTAAGTCTATTCCTTCTCTATGTTGACTTGCAGTGCATAAGAAGTCATGTAAACCCATCCCATGTTTATTCGGCAGTACTGAGTGTAGCACTCCCTCACAGAAGACCTAGTTTTATTTAGAATGCAGCAAACCAAGTCGTAGTATCCAGGATTCATTTGTGCGAGGCATATTTGCCATAGATTGTTGTAATACATAACACAAACACTTCATCTGTGTCTTTTATCCTTTTAGTTGTTCAGTAGCTGGCATATTAGTAAAGTGGGTTCCAGTTTTTAGTGCCTGCTACTCCGAAGCATAGAGTTGCTAGTACATTTTTAAATAAAAGATGGAAAATGTGTTCAATGTTTTGATGGCATCTTTGATCTTCAGAGTCAATTCGGAGAGAACAATACTCTGTTGCACTGATTTTCATAGGTCGGTCATCATGTCCTACTCCTTTTCCTTCTGGGAAGAGTAGTCGAAAACAATGTGTTCTATGCCCATTCACTCATCGGAGACCATTTGGCTCAACATATTTGGTATGTTTCTAATGCATCTTCCATGGTGTCTCTTGAATGCAGAGAGTGGATTGTGTAGTGGTCATTCATGATATCTGTACTGTTTGGATAAACACATTACAATTGACTAGTTTGTGACTTGTCTTCATACATTTTGGTTGTTTCTTTTATATTGTTCTCTATGTTTATGTATTTGTAGCATTTATTGTGCTCTTTGAGACACGCTTGGAAAAAGTAGTTGCTATACAAATTATTGCCAGAAATAATCAACTATACCTCCTAAACAACTGTCAGTTGGGATTCCACCCCAAGTATAGCATCACCTCCATCTGGTGGATGATGCCCTCTAGATCATGGAAAAGGGCAAATTGTGCCTCCTCATGCTCCATGACCTCTCTGCAGTATTTGACACAGTCGACCACCATATCCCTTTCTCCCTCATTGCTGACAGGATGAGATTTCTGGCACTGTCCTGAATTGGTTTATCTTCTACCTCTCGGGCAGAAACCAGGCCATCCAGATGACCATGTTGTGTTCAAACTGACTCCCAGTCTCCTTCAGAGAGTCCGCAGGCTCCACCCGCTCACCAATCCTTTATAACCTTTAAATGGAGTCATCCCTCAGTGCTGGATGTCAGCTGCCTACCTGAAACTTAACCCAGCCAGGACTGAATTCAGCCTCATTGCCCCCACCACTAAAAAGCTTGTTACAATTACTCTCTGATATTTGCCTAGAAGGAGTTAATCCACAACTCTGTGATTCAGGAAAATCCTTAGGCTTTACAACTGACAGCAGTATGTTCTTCCAGTAACACAGAGCCAGGATTTCGCAAAATGCTTGGCTCCAAATCTCTACCATTTGCCAAATCAAACCCTTGATCCCTCCACCAGACTTCTGAACCATAGTGGAGGCCCTTGTGACCTCACACATCGATGGGTGAAATGCCCACATGACATGGCTCCCAGCCACTCACTTGGCTCCCCAAAAATCCACCAAGCTGCAGCAGGTCTTATTATGAAATAATGGTGTGGAACTTTGACCAAATCACACCATTCTACGAAAACTTCATTTTCTTCCTCTCCAGGACAGGATACTATTCCAGTCTGCATTTAACAACTACAAAGCAGACACGAGTAGAACAGCAGCATACCTGGCAGCTAAGCTCCCCATGTCTTGTGGCAAACACCCCCTGCACAGCCAATTAACTGACCGGCTTGAATCACAACTAGTCTAAAAAGAGAGGACGGGCAAACACTCCATCTCTTGTAACATACCCAACCACTGGAACTTGACCTCATTATCGAATCTGAATGCCCACACAATTCTCCATATTTCACAAATTTCTCTTTCAACAGACCATGGACTAATCCCGATGGAAGTATAGAACACAACTCACAGTACTGCACTGCTACTAAAAGATGCCAGCCAAAACGCTGGCTCCCCAAACTGCACAACACTCTCCTGCTCTCGAGCTAGGCCATTGCATTAAATAATAATATAAATCAATAATACATTAACTAGTAAATGGTTTAGTATCCCACGGCGGGATGCCATGGATGGTCAACATGCACAGGATGCACTGATTCACCATTTGTTTTTAATAATCCTCACAATCCATAAAGGTATCATTTTGTTTAAAGCTACTATAACTAAGTTTCTTTTTAGTTTGAATTCACTCTCAATTATTGCTTTTCAGACCACCTTTATTTGATAATTGACAAGTGAGGAACATGAATTCTCATATTTGTTTCAGATTGGTGAGGAACCACGTTTTAAAATTGAGTGTTTGGAATTTGTATTGGGACTTCATTGACATTGGACGAAATGTTTTTGATTTTGGGGGCTCATATTCTGTTGAAATTATTTTGGGAGGTAATTGTTTGAATTTCTTTTTGTTGGAGGTATAGGAATGACACATATTTTGGTGGTTGGAGTGGTTGCAAGAAGGTAGTCATCTCTTCTTTTGCTTGTACATTTTCAGCAAAATGTTTTAGTGGAGGATGGCTGTATGCCTCTCCCTTGTTTATACCTGACAATGATTGCTTGGTTTGAGCTGGGTTTTGGTTGTCATTTCTTTTATCTTTTGGAGAAAAGAAATAATATTTGCATTGGGGTCCAATAAAGTGTGTTTATGTTCATGTTGTTATTGTTCATTGGTAGCTTGGAAGGAATGGTATGCAAGTCATGTTTAATTATGAAGGTTGAAAGGAGGAATGACGGTTTTGGAATTGGTCGCTTGTTAGCACATTTCACATTGAGGAACAGTGGGATTTTAGCAATTTGACAGTGCTTGCTTCAGGTCTCATTAGAAGTCATGCAAGCCTTCACACATTACTTCGGCAATGCCAAACTAGTAGGGTGTGAGCATGGTCCATCCTTCCTGTGAGGATTGCACAATTTTTTCAAGGATATTTTTCAAATATGCAATTTGCACTTCTGACATACAACCAGGCTTTATTTACAAGATGAATAGTCTGGACCACATTCATTGTACACTTTAGAATGACCTCTAGGATAAAGGGGACACAAAGCAGCTGTGCGGGTTCCAGTGTACTTTGCATAAAATCAAAGAGCATTTTGGAAACATAAGAATAGCCACAAATCTACCTATTTTACCAATATGTCAGTGATAGATGTTTGTATGTTTGAATCAGCGCTGAACTAGCAGCACTCCCGCCCTGATCGCTGCAACCACACCCATCCTTGCAGTCCCTGCCACAGCCCACCCTATCTTCTCCCCCTTCTCTCCCATTTTGCCAACTGAATTCCTAAAGCTACTTGTTGGCAGCCGTCCGTCAGGATCCATTGGAGAACCATGCCCTCCCACTCTCCTAAAAGATATCCTTTTCTCAACCTGCGCAGGCAGCATCACAAGATCTATCATTAACTCTTCCCTCACATCATGCACTTTACCAGAACCTTTTAAGACATCCTATATCAAACCCCTAGTATAAGAAAAATTCCCTAGACCATTCTTATCCAACTACAGACCTACCTCTATCAACCATTTTATAGCCAAACAAATTGACCACCGGACTTCTCCCAGCTTTGCCTCTTCACTGAATCCAACCTCCTCCTCGACCCGCACAGTTGGGCTTCAGATCCCTATGAAGAAGTGAATCATCCCTAGTCTCCATCTAGGATGACTGCACAAGAACCGCAGACTCAGGAGGCGGTGCCGCACTTACACTCCTCGATCTCTCAGCAGCCTTTGACACTATCAACCCCCATCCCCGTCATGGACAGACTACGCTCGTTCTGCATCAGGTATACAGCATTGATGTGCACATCGTCCTTCCTCACCAATTGATTGCAAATTACCCACATACCTACTTTATCCCCGACCCATACGGAGTACCTCAGGACACCTCACTATCCCTTTAAACTGTACCGAAGCCCCCTCCCTGCTTTCATTCGCTCACATGGCCTAACCTCCTACAACTACACAGATGACATTCAGATCATTTTCAAGGTCCCTAAGACCTCTTGAAATGCAGCCCCACCCTCCCAACCTCGCCTCCTGCCTCACAGAAATCAACCACTGGATGACAGCAAACTATCTCCTCATCAACCATGGAAAAAAAGAAATCATGATCTGTGGGAAAACTGCACTGTTCCGCACCCCCACCCACCGTGGTTGCCCTCTTTAGACACCCCTCCTACTACATCGAACTCAGGAACAATGGCGATGTGGTCTGAAAGTGTCAGATCTGCAACCATGGTCAATCCTAAATTGTTTACTAAATTGTGTTATCTACACCTTTGCACTCTCTGATGCATCTTCCCCTACCTCTCCTACCCTCACAAACTCACAGCAATCATGACTATTGTCCTCTCTCATCTAGACTATGCTAACTCCCTACACCTGGGCACCCCTGTGTCTCAGCTCAGAAAACTGCTAAAGGTACAAACCACCTCAGCTAGGCTCTTCCTAGCCCTTGGCCCCAGAAAGCACATTACACGCACCCTCTATGTACTCCGCTGGCTCCCTGTTGAACATCGCTCCACTTTTAATGCCATATGCATCACCACCCAGGCCCTGTACAAGACAGGCCCTGAATACCTGCAACACACACTCACCCCTTACAAATTCAATAGAAACCTGTAATCAGGCACTGCACTCATCCTTGTCTCCCTCACATCAAATCGACCAGAATAGGGGGATCCTCCATTCACATCCAAGCACTCACAATATAGAACACGATTCCCCTCAGCATCCCCCACATTGAGAATCACGTTGCTTTCCAGGCACCTCAAGACAACATTGGGGCAGGGGCACATAGTAATGAAAAACTACAAAAAAACAAACAATAATGGTTATATTGGCATTGTGACAATCCTACTCTGGAAGTTCAAGACAAAGGTGGTAAGTGCGAGGGCGGGGGAAAGATAGAAGTGCAGGAAGGGATGCCCGGTGAGCAAGTGCTGGTAGTGGGCCAAGATTGCAAGTGCCAAAGGAAAGAGATGGGGAAGGGAGGATACGTACGATGGACAGGTTGCAGGTTGGGCTAGTCTGGCGAAAGGGTGCTTGAGTTCGAGTGCTGGCAGGGGATGCTGGCACCACTGTTAGGGGGGTGGTCTGGCCCCTGTTTGATTCAGAAGGGACCAGGCCCCAGTTGCAGTGGCAGAGGGAAGTTAGCACCGGAGGGGGAGAGAGGCGGAAGAGGAGAAAACAAAGGTCTTGAGAGGTTTCCGGAACGTGAGATGATCTGGCTCAAGTCTGAGGGGGCATGGAGACCAGAGGGAGGAACCTGCTGAGGAAAGGGATCTACCTCCCACTGTTTTCTTGGAGAAACGTTTGTCCAGCAGAGAGTTTGAGCTAAAGGACCAAAGAACTCTAGAGGGGAGGTATTTAGAGAGCAAGAGCTGGATGGTCTCAGGCCGCAGGCAGCCTTGTGGATGTTGCAAAGGATCTTGAATTTGATCCCTGTGGTCACTGTGAGCCAGTGGAGAGACTTTCGGGCTGGAGAGATGTAGTCCCTGGGCTTGAGACCAAGGGTAAGTCTTGCAGTCCTATTCTGGATAAGTTGAAGGGGCGAAGGGAGGAAAGAGACAGATTGAGGAAGAGGCTGTTGCAGTAGTCCAGCCTTTAGAGAACCAGGGCCCTGGTGATGTGAGTTTCAGGGAGAAGCTTAGAAAAGGTAGAATGCCTCTGAGCAGGTGGAGTTGAAAGTTGGACTACTTGGCAAGGTTTGCGATGTGTGGAGACTCCATGTCGATGGAAGATAGCCGCAGGAAAGGCCACCCACCGGCATGCACCTGCAATCATACTCTTCTTGAAGACACATTGTGCAACACCTCTGTCATTAGAATGCATGTCCCATGAACAATGTCCCATGAACAAATTTGGTCAAGCTGGACACATGATCAGTCTCGTGGACCTGCATACTATCCCGACAAACTCACAGCACCCATTCACAAGCCAGCCTGACATGGGTCGCTAGCAGGGACTTGGCCACCCCTACTACTTTCGTATTGGCTAAATGTGCACATGCATTCTAATCACCTCTGATGAACTTCCCATACCACAGACTTCGGGCCCCTGCGGACGTTCACTAAAGCGCTTTGATGCCGTGCCAATGGGAGTAGGTACTATACAAATGCCATATTACATTACGTTACATTACAAATATGTTTTAATCTCCAAGTATATAATGCAGTGTGTGCTTGTTGCTCATTTCATTTTTCATAACACACTCCCAATGTTAAAATGGAGGATATCTGGAAGAGGTACTTCGAGAAATCATGAAACAAAACTTCCTTATGTTATTCGTCAAATAGTGTGGATCCTAATTTTTGATTCCCCCTTTAAATATATCAATTGTTTGGTGACAGTAGCATTGAAATTGCAAGGTCTGGTAAAATGGCAGATAACATTGGTGTGGATGTACAGAAATCAGAACTGATATCTATGCACCGCTTTTATGCAAATTGTTCAATTCCATGAAAACAATGGCCATGCACCTGTAAGTTGTAAAGGAGCTGAAAGGATCCACTTAATTAAGAAAGGTGACAAAAACCTCCTTTCGAACATCCTATATCCACTTATAGATGTGGTAGCCGAAAAATGTATTGAGAGGTTTTAAAGTAGCGTTTTCGAAACTGGGTAACTGAAAACAATGCATTATCAGGCCAATAGGTATCTTTCAGATCATGTATGCACGTTTAATCCAGTTCTATAGTCTGTATTTATTGTATGAAAAACACGTGGCTTTACTTAAACAGGAACTATGGGCCTCATTCCGAGTATGGCGGTAGGGGGTTAACGGAACCGGTAAGGATGCCAGCGCCGTTAACCCCCTAACGCCATATTCCGAGGTCCCTTAGCGGGTCCCACCAGGAACGGCTGGTCTGACCAGCTGTCCTTAGCGGGACCCGTTACGGGACCATGGACCTAATAACGGGCCTGCAATTTGCGGGCCCGTTATTAGCTCCTTCTCCATTGCCATTGAGCCCCATTGGGGCTCAAATGGGAATGGGGAATGGTTTTCTGAATGGGGATTTACCGGGTCCTCCAAGGTTGGAATGACCAGGTAAGTCCCCATTCAGGACACGGGACCCGGGTTTGGAGGCAGCCATGGTGCTAGTAGCACCATGGCTGCCTCCAAACTCGTAATGAACCCCTACGTCTACTATTTCTTGATATATGCAGACAGCCAATGTTGCCGTCTGATGATGTAACATGTGCTTCTGACTGTGGCATTTTACTGACACATTACCGCAAGTGATAAATAAATACCACATGAAGAATTCCTGGGGTTGCAGAACATGATGAAAACAAGTGTTCCATGGGTTGCATTATTTACTACTGTGGGTCATTTCCAGCAATGGCCTTAACCATCAGCAGAACTACCTAATTTAAGTACATTAGGAAAGGGATTGTATGAAAACTACTCCCACCTGGATTTCTTTTTTAAACGTTGATACGGCAGATTGCCCCATCGAGGTGGCACTTGTCGTCTGCCATGTGAGCTACTGGAGCTATTGGATTTCTTCGGTCTGGTGCCCTATAACTTCTTTAATGTTGGTCTGTTCTCTGACTCTTTGTGACTGAATTCCTTTTAACTGATTGCCTTCTAGACTGATCTGTTGACAGTATCGCGAGACTTCAAATATGGGAAACATGCAACCCCTAATAATAAACGGTGTTTGTATTAATGATTTCTCGTTCTGATTATTAAATGTTGATACAATATTTTGTGTAATTGTCCTGCATAGTATTGTGTTTGGTTGTCTCACTGAGACATTTTTTCATGTACACTCTCAATATACCCTTGATCTTCGTTTTCCATATGGGTATTTAGTTTCACCCCATGATAGGGAGCTAGAGTTGGAAGAGGGTTCCTATCATTTTTTGCACGTTTTTTGTAACTGCAATTGAAGTTTATTTCTCCTTGTTCTTTTGAATGTATTACTCTGAAATGTTTAGTTCATACCTGTTTGACATACCATGTATATACAATGTATCGTCCTCTGGGAAATAATGAAGTGTTTGCTTCTGAACTGGTGGATTTTATTAAGAATGACGACTGCTTGCTCTTTCCTTTCACATTTCATTTTTTGCTGGAGATTTATACTATTCATTGGGCGGGCTTTCCACTGCTCTCATTTTAATATTTTCAGTGCAATGGTGTGACTCATAGAATTTACAACCGAATTGCAGTGTGCCTATCCAGGATACGGGTGACATTATTGACTGGGGTTAGGCCCTGAAGTGATGAGATAAATGTGTTACAGAATGTGGATTGGCCGTATTATTTATTGATCTATTTTGGCATTACACCCCCATATGGTGCTTACTGTGGCCATGGGAACAATGCTATCGTGTTAAAACAGAATCTACAATTAGACAAAATGTCTTCCTTGGATTCTTTGCTTTCTAGTATTTCAGGACCTTTAGGAACAAACCATAGAGTGAATGATGCATTTGAACACTGTAATGGTGAGTTTTTTTCTTTGATGGATGCCATTGCACCCCTAAAGTTGACATATGAGTGCTTCAAGTTATCTAATCCTTAGTTTAATGAAGCTCTTAAATCCGAATATCAGTTAGTTTGTTGCAGGGAGTGAATCTGGCACTCAGATCCATCAGACAGAAATTTGAGAGCCTACTCAACCAATATTTATGGGGCAAAGCTGTGGGTGAAAGGCTGTGGAGAATTTGTAAGTTACTCCACATTCATCCCACAAAGCCTTCGCTCCTATTACTCTACAGCCTTGAAGTCAGCGTTATGAATCTAGGGATCTTTTTTCTCTACTGAAGGTCATGTGGAATCCTCACGCCCAGAATGTCCTTGATTATTGGGCGACAATTGACAAAAATGTGCTTGTTTTTTGCCCAGTAAGATTTTAGTTACTAGGGAACAGATTCCTCAAGGTTTGCTCTCAGAAGTGGGGTTTACAGTGTAGGATTCTGGCTGTCTGGGATCAGTTTGAGCTTCCCGATGAGGACAGGGTTGCAGTGCGAACCTGCCACGCTCCACATTGTGAACAATGTATACTGGATCCTGGATGCTGGGTGTGTGTGCTTATTGGCCCTCCTTTTAGCAGCATCTGTTGCATTTGATACCACTGATCATGAAGTTCTTCTGGGGACTTTATTGCAGCAGGTGGCTATTAGGGACAGGTTCTGGAGTGGTGTTGCTCATTTTGCTCTAATAGGTGGTACTTGGTTACCCACAGGCGGGCCTGCTGTGACTTTTTCCTGTGCCCTTTGGAGCAGCCCAGCGTTCAATCCTGCCACCCGCGCTCTTTAGTTTTTGTGTTTAGCCTTTGGAAGAATTAGCTGTGAAACTTGATGTGCATAGTCATCTTTATGCTTACATCTCGCTTTATATGATGGTGTTGTTCTCAGGGTGATACGTCTCACCTCTGTGATCTTCTGCATGACATCCACTTGCAGAAATTGAACCTGTCCAAGAAACCAAGAAAGAGCTCTTATCATTACCTCATTTAAATCTATTATTCCCTATGTACAATTTGTTGGTTTCAGCAAATATTCCAGGAACACAATTCCCCCCGCCCCCCTCTCCCATATTTAATCTTTCCTCTTGGATTCCCTTCTGTCTATGATCCCCCATATCAATTCCCTAGTCAAATCTGCACATTTTAATTTATTTTCTTTAAGAGTCGTTAAATCTCCCTAATTTTCATTTATTGTTCCAATCTTTAGTTTTGTTTTGTACTGATTTGGCAATTCATTAATGGTGGGGCTTCCTCAATCTTCTTTGACACCTTTAAAAGCAGTGTTGTATGCTTACCACAGGTTGACATTCGGTTCAATGAAGTTCGACAAAATTATCCCCCATATTGAAATGTGACATTGGCTTCCACTAGAAGCACTAGAGCATTTATATTAATCTGTATTACCTTCAAAACCATTAACACGTGATCCTCCTCATACTTAGCTGATAAATTGAAGATCTCAAGAGGATTTTGAAGTTTGCACAGTCAGACGCTGATACATCTCTCGGTTCCTAGGTTTAGATGGTCAACCACAAAGTAATGCACTTCGATGAAACAACTGAATACTGTGGTGTGAGTGATCCAGGGATTTGGACTCATTGAAATGTTTCCTGTCCTTTGAAGAGGCTGTGTAAGGCCGTGAAGTAGTTAAGGTGGAGATGCATGCGGGGACATGGACATGGAGTTTCAACAGCCGTCTCTAGCATTCTCTAAGGACAGGATGATTATCTCAAAAACAAAACAAAAGAAAATGAAACTGACACACAACTATAACTACACTTTCATAGTGCTCATGACCACACAAATTGCATTGTAGAAAACATCAGAGATGAAACAATTAATGACAAAGCTGATCACATCACATCGAAGCTCACTAACAACATCAGAAATGAGATTCCCACTGATATCACATATGACGATGAGAGTCGCATCATTCATTACCATTGAGGTCATGTCCTAATGAACACTTACCTCAATTAGGCCACCAATAATCCACCATAACTCACTATCATTCACACAATCACTCACCCATTTATAATTTGTCCCATTTCCTCATTTGGTCATGTATTTACCCACTTACTTGAGCACCTGTTCACTTGTTTAGCAGCTCACTAAATCCCTGCAAGGCCATAGACTCAAGGTTGTCATACAATCACGCATAAAGTGACCCATGTGGCTACTTTTCTCTATCAAATGTCTAATCACATCCACTTACCTCCCACTCAAATTATCTTAGTCGCCCATCAATGTACCCTCTCTCTCACTCACCCCCTGAGTCATTCAGAGCCCAGGAAGGCACTTCATCTCACTCCCGGGCTGAATCTACTATTATGTCTGCAACTTTCCCCTCTCAGTACTTTTGGCACTGCCACTGCCGTTCTTTAATCCTGGCCCATGCACTGCAACCTTTCTTCTGGCTCCTCCCTATTTATGTGCCCAAATCCTCCTAACTGTTGGGTCTGTGTTCTTTTAAAAACTTTGCAGCGCTATCTTCTGCATGTCTTTACCAGCTATTCTGCCCCAATCGGCTTCTGCTCTTGTTTAATTTTTTTCTCTGATTTCCTCTTGGTAAGTCTTTCTCCATTCCCTCTTTCTTCACTTCTCAATTCCCCCTACTCATGACTCAGTTTGCAACATTGACAATCTAGTCTGTCCCTCTCCTTTCACCTGTCAACCTTCTCTTATCTTAGTACTTTGGAACGTGAGGTATATATATAAAAAAAAGACAACTTTGTTCTTGATACTTCCTTCTTCTTAAACTGCATTATCTATGCATTACGGAAACTTGACTCCCCCCCAACTAATCTTTATACTCATGCTGCCCGCTCCTCTAGCTCTATCTCTCTGGCCATGGATGTGGTGTCAGAATTCTCTATCACTCCTCCGATTCTATTGCCCTCCCCTTCAAATCTTCTTCCCTTTTCGTCTTTTAAATATCAATTTTCTTGCTTCACTAAGACTCATTTGCTTCTTTTTTGTTAAGTTATCACCCCCAGCTGGTACTTTGTGTGAGGATCTTGATCTTCTTTTATTTTTTCTCCCCCCCCCATTAGCTGCCCCTCTGATTCTCCTGTGTGGCTGTCATCTCCATCTTTCCTCTATTCACGCCTCGATTCCCATTCTTGCCATCCCTGATTCTTATCATCTCTCTAATGTCCCGACTCCCCCTTTTCATATTGCTGGCTCTTTTCTGGATTTGATCTTCTCTTCACCCTTATCTTTCACCTTAGTATTTTCCCTTTCCATGTGCTCTTCTGATCATGTCCTCCTTCCCTTCTCACTCATTCCCTCTCCTCTATCTCCTTCTCTCGTTTCCTCCCTGACTTTTCTCCATCTGAACCTTCGCTGACAGTTATGTGTTCATTTCTGCTCTTGTGTCTTCTCTTCCTTCACTTAACACCCCTTTAGCCTCTCCTTTTCCTCAGCAATTTCTGTCCATCTCATAAGCCACCTCAAGCCTGTTATACCCCAGCCCTTTGCTCTTCAGAGCATTTTCTGCACTGTGCCGAATATCGATGGAGGAAGTCTCAATACTCCCCATAATCATCCTAACCTGTTCTCTCTTCACATGCCTCTTGATTCAGATCTATTCCTTGATAAACAACACTATTATACTGATCTTCTCAACTCCTTTTCCTCTGACCCTAGTCGTCCTTTTCAAACACGGAAATATATTCTTTCACCCCCCCGACCCTTCTTGAACGCCTCACATTTTCTCCGTTCATCTAGTACGTCTCCTCTTTTGTCATACCCTTCTCCTTCCTTTTGAGCCCTCTCCCTGTCTTATTTTGTCCTTTCTTCCTCCACCAGACATTTATTTTTTTTGTCTCTAAAGCCCACCCTAATGCTGTTCCCACAGACCCTCTCCGTCTGCACTTATCCATAAGGTCTATTCTTCCCTCATTCCTCATCTTTTCACTTTTTAATCTATCCCTTCAACCTTTAACCTAAGCTTCCTCATTCAAACATTCTACTATTCTTCCTATTTTCAAAAACCCTCTCTAGATCCCTCCCTTCCTTCAAACCATCACCATGTTCCCTCTCTAAACCTCCAGAACGCATTATCTTCTCTGTAGTCACAACACATTTCAACACTGCCTCTCCCATCCCACTATACCAATCAGGCTTTGTTCCTTTTCACTTGACGGAAACTGCTCTTCTCTATGTATGTGACTCTCTTCTTTCTGCCCACTATTCTAAGAAATCTTCTTCTGGTTCTTAAGCAACTTTTGACAATGTCAATCACTCTCGTCTTCTTCGCTCACTTTCTCGCCTTGGCTTTTGGGTTTCTGTAGTAAACTGGTTCTGCTCACTAATCACATGTATTCTGTTTTTTGGGCCAATCTCATCTCTTTCCCCTCTTCAATATGGTGTCCCCTAGGGTTAAGTCTTAGGTCCGCTTCTATTTTCTTTCTAGCCTTTTCCTCTTGTCTCACTTATTTTGTCCTTTGGTGTTTCCCTCCACTTTTATGCAGATGATATGCAACTAATTTTCTCCTGCTCTTGCTTTAGCCCTACTATCCAATCCACTCTAACTTCTTGGATGGCACCCCATTTTCTCCATCTGAACCCCTCTAAAAAAGAGGATTTTTTTCTTTCCTATCACCTACATACCTCCTTCTTTGCCTCCTCCTTCTTTTTCCTTTCCTCCTGCTTCTCTTTCACTGTTTGTTCATCTGCCCAAAACCATGGTGTCATTCTTGACTCTTCTCTGATGTCCTCCTCACATATTTTTGCTATCTCCTGCTCTTGCTGTATCCAGCTTTTTAATATTCAGAAGGCAACCCCTTTCTTTCCTTTCATGCTACACAAACTCTTGTTTCCTTTCTTATTTTCTCTTGCTTATTTTTCTGTTCTTCCCGTCTTCTTGGCATACCTGCAACCCATCAGGTTTCTCTCTGCACAATTTAAAATCCTTCTATACTCATATCTTCGGGTGACTTTATCTTCCAGGCACTTGTATCCTCCAGTGGCTTTCATTTGAAGAGCAGCCTTCACTTTAACTTTCTATGTCTCACCTTTAAATATGTCTCTGTGGCTTGCCCCCCACCCCACCTCGCCTCGTTTATCTCTTTCTATTCCTCTTCTTGCTCTCCCAGCTCTCAATCAATTTTTTTACTTCTAGTTCCACATACTCCTTGTGCTAAATTTTGCTTCATTCCTTTTCCCTGCTGGCCCCTAAACACTGGAACAAACACCCCTTTCTCCTTTATTCTCTATCCTCTTTTCCCACAATTCCACTCTCATCTTACAATACATTTTCTTGTGCTTGCTGATTTGTTGTTTCATTCATTTCCATTGTTTTGTACTGTTTCTTTTAAACTTGTAAAGCATTTTGGTGTATTGCACTCCAAAAGAAAATACAAAAGATATATATACAAATCAATCACCTGCAGAAATTCTAATAGTTGACCATATACTCAATCACAAGCACACACACTCACTTAAACACGAGTCTACCCACATTTAAACTTTGACCAATCCTGTTGCACACTTATATATAACCCTCACTTACTAATTCACGCACAAAATCCTCCCTTTGTTGCTCTCTCAAACATATGACTCTTGCCAGGTGAGCACCTCCTGATGTTATACGATAGGGGTTGCTAAAGGAAGAACATTGTAAGTATGGATAAGTAATTCCTATTTGTAATAGTTGTTTATGGATGTGACAAATTATAGGCCTAAGTGTTTGCCCACTTTTTGACATGGCATTCATAAATATATGAAGACCAAACCAAATAAAATGAAACTAACGTCTTGGCTTTTGTAAAGGCCGGTCTGCTTGGCGACACCTTTCTACTTGCTGCTTATTTTGTTGTGTGTTTCGTTATTTTATGCCATTACATAAATTCTCTTGTCTGTCGTGTCTCAATGAGTAAGGCGGTAAAAAGCCAAAGAACCACACAAAAAATTAGAACAACACAAATAAGCATGTAGACCTGCGCCAGTTGGATATTTAACATCAATATTTAATGAAAAAAATCATCGTAGTTTGCCCTACCATGATTTTTTCCATTAAATATTGATGTTAAATATCCAACTGGCGCAGGTCCACATGCTTATTTGTGTTCTTTCCATTTTTTGTGCGGTAAAATAAGGGCACACTACGATCATTTTTTTTTTGTGCTGTAAACTAAGGGCACACTACGATTATTTTTTTTCCATTAAATATTGATGTTAAATATCCAACTGGCACAGGTCTACAAGAGTATTTTTGTCAAACCAAATAATATTTTGCTGTCTGGAGCAACCTCATCGTTGGTGTTCAACTGATACACATTCAAACAAATTTCCCCCTAAAAATTGCCCGTAAATGGATATCCTCCTCCGCAGATGACCTGTGCTCTTAGACCGCACCCCCATAGGAATGCAAAAGGTCCATGGAAGCAGTGTACAACTTTGCTGCTAGTAACTACTTAAAATTCAAATTAAAGAAAGCGAATATCATGATAATGGGGAAAAAAAACGACATAAAACCAATTTTTCGGGCATGCATATTAAGAATATTCCTCCATTTTCAGATTACGCAGATGTTCTTCCTTTGAAAACCATGAAGAAATAGCATTTTATAAAGAATGTTATGGCTAGGAAAGGGGCAAATCGATTGAAGGCTTTCTGCAAGTTCACAAGATCTACATAATCCTTGGAAAACTCTATGGGCTGGAGGCATAGCCCACCCGCCATGTAGCCTGGCTTGATGTGGTTGAGAGTAAACTTCTTCGCTCCCTGATGGGCCTTCCTACTGGAGTCTCAGTGGAAACATTAAGATGTGAACTTGGCCTAACTTCCCTTAAGGCTCTTTGGAAAACGAAGTCCTGTAAGCTGTGCATGAACATGTGCTGGGCGAGAGGTATGAAGAATCACTGCTGGGCTCCATAGCCGATAATACGCATTTCAATGCCCGTAATAAGGCAATTAATGAATTGAAGAACTTATCTACTCAACATTTTAAGACCCTCTCATGGATGAGCACTGCCAGGATTTCCACAAAAAGATGAAAAGCTTAAAATTAAAACTAGAGCGTGGGATTGAGACCAAAATATAATTAAAGAAAGCGAATATCATGATAATGGGGAAAAAAAACGACATGAAACCAATTTTTCGGGCATGCAAATTAAGAATATTCCTCCATTTTCAGATTACGCAGATGTTCTTCCTTTGAAAACCATGAAGAAATAGCATTTTATAAAGAATGTTATGGCTAGGAAAGGGGCAAATCGATTGAAGGCCTTCTGCAAGTTCACAAGATCTGCATAATCCTTGGAAAACTCTATGGGCTGGAGGCATAGCCCACCCGCCATGTAGCCTGGCTTGATGTGGTTGAGAGTAAACTTCTTCGCTCCCTGATGGGCCTTCCTACTGGAGTCTCAGTGGAAACATTAAGATGTGAACTTGGCCTAACTTCCCTTAAGGCTCTTTGGAAAACGAAGTCCTGTAAGCTGTGCATGAACATGTGCTGGGCGAGAGGTATGAAGAATCACTGCTGGGCTCCATAGCCGATAATACGCATTTCAATGCCCGTAATAAGGCAATTAATGAATTGAAGAACTTATCTACTCAACATTTTAAGACCCTCTCATGGATGAGCACTGCCAGGATTTCCACAAAAAGATGAAAAGCTTAAAATTAAAACTAGAGCGTGGGATTGAGACCAAAATATATCCATACTCATGCCGAAGAGGAGGCATCTGCAGTTCACTAATCAGAGCATTTGCCCTGTAAACCCTGTTGTTATTCATTAAAGCTTTGTGATAATGAACTACGTCGACACATTCTATACTTCAGACTCACTATTCTTGCGGTTTATGAATAATTAAGAGCTTTGCAGAAAATCCCCTGCGGGGCCAGACTTTGTAGTTTGTGTTAGGGTGGATTAGAAATGGCTTTGCCACTTATTAACTAACTGTCCACTGCTTGGTGAACACTATTGCTAAGGATATTCTAACAATTGCTAAGGATATTCTAACATGGTTTGTACGTTAAGCAGTATTACCACTGATCAATTTTGGTTCGCCATTTATTCAGGTGAGTTATTGGTTATAGCTGCAGCATCCTTTTATATTTGGAAGATAGCCCTAAAACACATTAATTCTGTATTAAGACTGATATGGCCCTCCTTTAATATAATGTCAATGTTTATCTATCTGTTAGTGTTGATATTCGTTTCTATACATATGAAGTCTCAATTTTGAATGAACTGTTATTATATGTACTTATTTATTATAAACACAGTGTAAAAGGTTTAATATTTTAAACCATATGCACTTAAATAAAAAAAACACCATCAGTGAGCAACAATTTGTAATGGAACACTCCACCAAAATGTTCCTTTAAAGACTTCTCAGCTATAAATATTTAAGCCCAAAGCAATATTCACTCAACACAAGCTCAAAATTAAGGAACATTTAAAAACGTGCATTTCCTTGCAAGTCGGCAGGAAATAAAAGCTATTTGCCTACCTTGCTCTACGTATCTGTTCTTGTTCTTCCAGCAAAGCCTTTACAATTATTCTCTTTCAGCCACATGTGTTTAGAATTTTGGCTGTGACACAGATAAGCATATATCTAAGATTGAAGGATGGATGGACAGATGGATAGCTCGATAGATATATACAAAGATCAATTGAAAAATAGATCTGTAGATTGTTTCTAGTGGCTTCAAGCAGAACCAGGTAGATAACTGTATCGCACATGTTTACCTTTTCAGTAGGTGCTCTTCTGAATGCCATATTCATTGAAATGCCTATTTGAAAATCTACAAACTCTTTCGGAAAGTATGTATTACGAACTAGCTGCCATTATGCATATAATCTTCTGGGACTTCAGAGGAATCATGTAAGGTGACCTCTTGCAAAACAAATAATCCCTCATTTTTCAAAAAAAAATTCATGCGTATGTAAAATGTCAAGCAGATATTTTTGAACAGATAAACCCTGTTTCCAAAGGGAGGTCCACGTTGTATTCAATATGTGACCACACAAATACTTTTTTCAGAGAAATGGTTATGTTGAGGTCTGCAAGAAGTTATTACATCTAGACCGAAATGATGAGTCACATTCTGTGTGCAGTTTTATAGAACATGCCATGATGATTCACTGCACTTGCACAGTATGTCATTATTTCCTGCTGAGCCAGCAGATCTGTTTTCGGAGTTAATCGTCTCTGTGTTTTCGTTGTTCACATTTCATTTCCGCATATTGTAGATCCGTATTCTATTTAAAAACGGAGCCTTGTGCTCACATTGAATTGCACCCTGTTAAGCTTCTGATTCTTTGCTGTACTTCCAAAACCTGGCTTGCTTCTCGTGATCATGTTGGTGACATGCAAGATAACCAATGGGAAAAATCATTTTTGTAGGGTATGTGTTCTTTGAAATGAGAACACTGCAGGAGGGGCACATAACATTACACACTGTATGTGGCCCAGTACCCCCCCGAGATTGCCTATCTTGCAGGAACAACAGTTACAACAATATAAAGTTCACTTTACGTATAATTGCAATATATGAAAGTAGTGTGAAAACAGGATATTTCAGAAATACAAACATCGGGTGTTTTGTACTAGCGGGGATTAACTCAAGCAACCTCTTCTACATTGACAAACCCAGCCAACTTGTAAGTAAGAAGTAGATACAGGAATGTCAATGATTTTGAAAATTGAGAAGACGGAAGTGAAGAGTATACTTCTTATAACTGTATTCGGCATTCGGCCATGAAAGCATACAGATTCAAAAAAACATCTTCAAAGACAATTACGAACAGCCAAACAATTAGACTTCATACGCAAATGATAAAACCATTTTGAACATCAAATGGCAAGTTACATACTAAAGTGCAATACCTCAGAGAAAAGAAGTTAAAGGGAAGTTATGATTACAAGTAAAACTGACAATCCCAGGAATTCGCCAGTTATGATAAACTAATCAACCATAACTTGCGCTACTACTGTGCACTGCTAAGACTAACACCTTTGACATCAAAGATGACATCACAAATGATACATTTATTTTTCCTTTAAAACCCTAATTAATAGTCCACTGACATAAGGGCTGTAGTGAGGGCCCGTTTACGCAATTGGGCATCCGCGGCCATCGCGCCCATGTCCATTCTCACATGATGCATTTTTAATTAGTCCGCGGACAATGCGCTCGTTTGTAGACATCCTTGCGCATGCGCCCTGCGTCTCCCAATCGACAGGGTCCACAGAAAACCGATGACGCCCTGTGACATCATCAAGTGACCGCATCCATGTGGCATGATGGCGTGTCTGCGGACATTGCCCGTCAACGCAGATAATTTGAAACTACATTTTCGGCCAATCTAGTGTGGTTCAAGTTGAGTGTTTAGCCTTCCACAGCTCCTAGACTCTTTCTTTGTTGATCTGTCAACTTTTCCAACTTTACAAAGCCTATTTTTTGCACAGTAGTCCGTGGACAGTCGCGCGGTCGCCGGAAGATTCCTCTGAAGGGACCCGTCCATTGCGTTTAGTCATTCTCAATCTGGCACACCAGGAGAGCACATCATTTGACAACTACATCCAGGAGACTCCCAGGAGTTTAAGAATGATGTCTGTCATGGCCATCTCACCTTCCCAATGGCCACGACCATCACCACTTAGAGGGCCGGCACAGGGGAACAGGTGTGATGAAGCAGAGTTGGCTAATGAGGAACAGGAAGATGAGGTAGAGGAAGTTCCTACCTCCAGCACCCAGAGAGAGGCATGGGAGTGGCGGTTCTTTTAGACATTTGGGGGTGTACCAAAATGTCTGGCTGCCAAGGTTGAATGCATTGAGTGTGGGGTTGTACTCACTCGCTGACAACCTGGTCAGTACTCTTTTGGGACCACCTCCATGTAATGCCACACTCACTCCATCCACCCGAACGATCTAGGAAATGCTGTTCCTTTCTCAGGGAGAAGTTGGTTATCTTCCTGTACCCCTTCTTCCTCAACCGCTCCTTCCACCACAAAGGGTACTCCTGTGGGAAGAGGATCCCAGTGGCTGCCTCACATGCAAAGCAGAATGCTGTTGACCCATACCTTTCAAAGGTCACAATACTCTGTACCGTGACACACCCCTCTGCAAGCAGGAGCAGTTTCGGAGTGCTTTCGTGGCCGCGGTCAGGGAGCTCAAGAAACACTGCCACCAACCTTAGATTAAAGGCACGCCTAACATCTACCCCTGTCCACTTGCCCCTACGTATATGTGGTTGGTGTCCCTCCCATCCCTTTTCTCACTTCCCTCCCCCAACTCGCCTCTCCTACATAAAAACAAAATTCAAAAAAATATAAAACCCAGAAAGGTAAAAAAAAAAGGTTCCTTCAGGAGCAACCTTTCACAATTAAAAAAGAGATTTAAAAAAAATTCCAGGTGTAGGGTGGGGGAATTTAAATCAATTAACTTGTTTTTCATTCAAAAATTGTGGCTCTTAAAATAACCTTTTTTTAAAATGTTTGGGTGTTTTTATATACTGAATTAACAAATATCCTACTCAACGTAATTATTTCTTTCTAACAGACTCATTTTTTTTTGTCTTTTTGTTTTTTTTATTTACTGCAACTACTAAAAAAATAGTTAATAACATATTTCACAAGTTCACAAAAATTGTTTCAGTGCATTTTGGATATTCAAAAGAAAATTGTGATTTCCTACATCAGTCAAATGCACTCCATCTCCTCAAAAAATATTTACAACATCCAACTTGACATTTTTGGTTGTCAAAAGATGCCATTCCTAAAGCATATAAAAATCACATACACCTTTATTTACTGGATGTCTAGCTTCTTCCATTTGCAGACAAAAGTTTGGATGTTTCCATATTTGTCTTTGATTTCAGAAAAAATAAACTTTGCAGATGGAAACAGTTGAATTATGCTTCTGAACATATCCTTCATGGCAAACTGCAAAGATCCTGCAGGTATATAGACCGGACTGTTGCCTCCACAGTGCACAATAATAATATGTGGATGTATAAAGTGAGCCATAATCTCACAGAATGGTAATAAAGTTACCCAGTTTAGGCCACAATCTGCATACCTCGAAACTTCCACTTCACCCAATCCAGTAGTAGCAGATGTTCAATGAGATTCAGTATAAACCTTTAATGAATAGATCCATGAATCTTCCACCAGCCACACATTCTGCTTCTGCATAGCCATAGACATAGCCATCTTCACTACAGACAACAAAGAAAAGACGTCCTAGCCTGTACTCCTGAACACTTCCGCTCCTCCTCCAGACCCCAGAAACCTGATTGGCTAGTCTCCCAATGTCCTCTTTCTATGCCAGACATCATTAAAAGACCTGGATGGCACATGCAGGTCCGTAGACTACCACAGTGTCCGCTGACGCGTCACACAAGGCAGCCTTCTACCTACACTGCCCACAAACACCACAACGGAATTAAACCATATAACAAATAAGTAACATACACCTTCAAAAACCAAGACTCACTCTGAACCACCCCACTCCCAGTGTAGTCCGCGGGCAGTAAAAATGACCGCAGACTCAGTGGCACCTGCAACGCTTTTATTCACATATAAAAACAGCACCCTACCACATTTTTTCCACTCCTCCACCCTTTCCAGACACTCTTTCGGCCAAAAAATAACCCCAAATATGATTTCTAGATTTTTTTTTATCACACTCGCTTTTCCCAGACAAATGCCGTGGCCTGCGAATCCAATATGTATGTCGACCGTTTAAAAAAATATGATGCAGCTCACGTTTTTGAACATCCAATCAGTGTATGTTTTTGATAACCACGAACACCAGCCCACCTTCTGATTGGTCCAGAGGCGTCCGCGGACTCCTAACTAGGAGGTGAGTACGCAGACCACAGCCATATATCCCCCCAAAAATGTGACCTACTTTTTGGCCATTTAAAAAAAAACTACTGGATGCATTTACACCAGATTTGCAAAAGCACGCTTTTGGGACTAAGCTTCCGCTCCTCACACATGTTTGGTGAAAATGCATCCAGCGGTTTGGGCTGTAGGCGCAAGCAAAAGAAATTTTTCATTGCGTCTATGAGGGTTTCCCAAATTTTGTAACCCCCCCCCTATAACTTTGCCATCCCCCTAGACAAAACCACACCAAACTTCCAAAAACATTCCAAGGGGGCCATATACTTTTTTTGCAGAGTTTGGTGAGGATTCATTCAGGGGGAGCAAAGTTATGAGCTGCCCAAAATGTGCTCTTTCTATGAGTTGGCCAACTTAACCATAACTACACGCAGGCCGTGTAATAAAATTGTGCTCATATGTCAAGATCAAGCTACTTCTAAAGGTTGTCAAGCCATCTCAAAAATGCTTCACCAAAGGCAGGCACAATTAATTGAGATATAACCAACATCCTTCTGGACAAGATTGAAAAGGAGTGTGGGAGTCCTCTATACTGAGAACAAATATGGGTCAAATACCCTGTTCTATGGAATTTCTTCCACTCATGAGGCTCTACTACCACATTTTAGATCACTACACTCTTCACATAGGAGAAATATCAATCTGCATATCCGTCTTTGTCTCACCTACAAGTGTAGTCCAGCACCAAAATGCTAGGCCATTCTCCTCTGATTAGGAGTACCATCAGCAACCCCAGACACATGTTTCGGCCTGGTTGGGCCTCCTCAGTGAGGTGAACCTGAGCCCCTCTAAGGCACAGTGTTCAAGGGGTCCACGTCTGGATTACACTTGGTTACTTAGGGCGAAACCCAAAGTTTTAAAAAATTGACAAGCAGTGTGGGAGCCCCTCTACTGAAAATTAGCATGGGTCAAATACCCTGTTCTATGGAATTTTTCCACTCAGGAGGGTCTATAACCACGTTTTAACTCACTGCACCCTTCACATAGGAGAAATAACCATTTGCATATTAGTATTTGCCCCACCGACAAGGGCAGTCCAGCACCGAAATGCAAGGCAAGTCTCCTCTGAACAAGAGTGCCATCAGCATCCCCAGACACACGTTTCAGCCTTGTTGGTCTTCCTCAATGAGGTGAAGCTGAGCCTCTCTAAGACACACTGAGCAAGGGGTCCAAAGACTTGCTTTAAAAACTATAGCAGCGACCAGCTCACTAATATCCTCTCTGCCCACAGTACATATAGCAAGGCTGGGAACCATTGCACAAATTGTCTATCCTTAAAATAGGCACCAGTGTCTTTTCTCTGATCTCTCTATATACTGGACATAGTAAAAAGAAAAGTGCAAGAGATCCTCATCTATGTCACAGCAGAAGGGGCAACCCTTCCCTTCTCTGCGGTTCGACCAACGAGACAATGTTGTTAATGGGAGGCAATTCAATCTTGCTTAGGTTAAAATAATTCTTTCTGATGGGTTATTTGCCCACAGTTAATATTTTTGAAATACATCAGATGAAATAACAAGCAAGGTTATATTTGTGGCCTTTTCAATTTCACAAGATTATCTGTCTTCCGTAAGGTGCAGCATAGCTGAGTTTTAAATGGGTCACCACTGATCGGGTCATCAATTTGTTCAGTAAATTTGCATCAACATGCACAGAGGCCAACACATTTATTAACTCTGCTGGACACCCTGAGACCAAAGCACAGCCCAAAGTTTTCTTCTATTCTCCTTTTCAAAGGCGGTGCTCAGGTCCATGGAGGCAAGGTATATTGATTCCTGCCTACTGTACATAGAATTGACCACAATCAGATAGAAATTCAGAATGTGTTCACTAGTTCCTGAATCCAGATGAAACCCTAGCTGGATGTGTGAAAAAATGCCATTAGCGTTTACCCACGTTTAAATTTTACCCAACAGTACTCTGCCAAATATTTTATTATCAGGAATCAAGGAGCGAGATTGGCCTATAAGAAGCAGGGGCATTAATTGGTCCATTCTTGCTAAATTACCACATTTCTACAAGAGACAGGGAAATATTTAATCTCAAACATAACGTTAAAGCAAGATGAACATATCGGTGCCCAGAGATCAGCCTCTTCTCTAAATAAGTCAGCGGGGATGCCATCGGGAACGGAGAGCGAACAAACGTTTGGTGCTGAATTAATTTCTTCTATGACTTCTCTAAGAGAAAATGAAACCAATTGCCTCTCATCCATAGGGTGATTCCATGTGGGGACCTCTTGCACCTCTATGAGAGGAAACTGCTGAACTACAATCCTAGTATGTGCTGAACTGTAGAGTGATGAAAAATGGGAAATCCATTTATCATACAAAACATTATTTTCCAGACAATTACCTTGTCTTTTATGTTTAGGACCAATAGACACCAGCTCACAAAACGACCACTTCTTATTATATATATGAGCCTCCACCCAATCTTCCCAAGCAGCCATGTCTAGTTCTTTTATCTGCAATTCGAGTGTCTGTTTATTCTTGCTTTGCTCTAGCTACACCTATCTGTTCATTATTAGTCTCTTTAATAACACAGTCAAAGATGTTCTTGAACTCTTACACTCCACAGTAAACCAACCCACTTTTCTATGAGTTAGGACCTTAGTTACCTCTTCTTGACATTCCAGAGAGATTATGCTACACAGAGAATTGAACTTGTCTGCAATGCTGATTGATACATAGGGTTTAGTTAGTTACTCAATCAAATCTATAAGCATAAGTGAAATATTATAAATATTTTCTGTAGAAGCTTATCCTTATTATGGGGTTGCCACCTTATCGTATATTTAGTGCTACTGACAAAATGTAAGTCAAGAAGGGTAATGGCCCTGTACCTATCTACAGTGATATTTGAAAATTTGAAGGCCAAAGGGGAATGGTCACTTAATACATCTTCAATTACATAACAATCTTTAATCCTACTCCAAAATCTAACCAGGAAGTGTGAGGGGTCAGAAGTGTGAGGCAGACAACTTTGTGAAGGTTTATCAAAAGATGCCATACCCTGACAAGGATTTCCCCACCTAAAATAAACTAAAGGAACATTCTAACAAAAGGATTCTGTCTCTCACATGTGTATATAGGACCAACTCAATAAGGTACGATATGGCAATTCAAATACAACAAATACAACAACATTAATAGTTCTATTCAAGATCAAGTAATTGTGTCTCCTTGTAACCTGGGTGAATCTCCCTTCCCCAGATTCAATCAGGATTTCAACAGACAGTTCTAAAGAAGAAGGAAATCCCGTCTTGAAACAAAGTTCCAATATAGTTTCAATAAATCTCTCAATTGGACTTGACCAACTGTTCAAAATGTTCAGTAAGTCTTTTATCTCTCTCTGTTAGAAAGTTCCACATAACTGCTTCTCAGAAAATAAATGTACTTCCACAGATCATCAGTATCAACAAAAATACATCCACCAGGATAACTCTGCAACAGTTCACAAAATACTTGCATCATCTATCAGCAATATTGATTTGTCACTCTTGATGATTCCACAACTAATCACAATGTGGGTTTGATGTCTTGCCACTTCAACACTTTTAACCACACCACAGTACTTCAATAACTTCTGCCTGGTACACTCACCTGCCAGGCATAGACTACAAGGTTGCTTGTCCAACCCTGCCAGGACTAGCAAAACTACTACTACTCGCTGTGGTTTCGTTTTGTTTTCGTACAACTCAAAAATTCCTATGATTTGATCAATAACAATCCTGGTCTACTTCTTTGGGGAAAACATGAGACACCTTGGTGCTGTTTGTTCTCTCCTCCTGAACACCTTTTGTCAGAAGGGCAGCCCTCACGCCACTTTTGCTTTTCCCTCTTGCTGAAAATGGATAGTTCTCACTTCTGTTGCTCTTTGGTTTAGGCAATAATTATTTAGGTCAGTGCCCCCGATTGCTTCTTCCTTCCTCTGAAAATACGGTTTACTAACAGCTTGTTTCTCAAATGTTCCCTCTTGGCTAGAGTGCGTCTGTCTCGATTTGTCTGAGAACTTTTTCCTGTTTGAAAAACAACTTTACCAGCAAATAAAGGGAGTAAGTATGGGTGCCACCTTCACCCCAGACGTGGCAAACCTGTACATGGCACAATACGAGGAAGACCAGGTATATAGCGACAACATCCCTACAAATCAAACATCAAATTATGGTGATGTTACATAGATGACGTTTTACTGATTTGGGATGGCACCAAGGAAGATCTTGTAGCCTTCCATTAATGGCTAAATAAATGCACTGACCACATCATATTCACGATTGAATGGGACTATCAAGCAGTGGATTTTTTAGATTTACACATCTACAGATCTGGCAACAGTCTCAAAACTGAGCTATTTAGAAAACTCACAGACAGAAATAGCCTCTTGCATTTCTCGAGTTACCATCCTGAAGGACTCAAATATAATTTACCTTATGGTCAATTTCTCCGGATACTGCGGAATTGCTCAGAGAAAGACAAATATGAATGTCTTACCAGCAAATTACAAACTTGTATAACGGATATAGGCTACCCGAAAAAATCTATCAAAATGGCAAGGAAGAGAGCAGCCAACACAGACCGAGAGATCTGTCTAACAACCAAAGAAAAGAGTCCTATTAATCGGACAGTGGGCCTCATTCCGAGTATGGCGGTAAGGGATAGCGGCCACCGCTAACGAGAGAGGTGGCGGTAATCCCTTACCGCCATACTCCGAGTTCCCTTTGCGCCATGGAGGTTTTAACACCTGCTTTTAGCAGGTGTTAAAATCCATGGCGCTAAGGGACCTTGATGTTAATTACGCCACCGTAATTTACGGTGGCGTAATTAACGCCTTCCCCACTCCCATTCTTGCCCTATGGGGCAAGAATGGGAATGGGGAAGGGTAAATGGGGATTGGGGAATTACCGCCCCGCCAACCTTGGAATGGGGCGGCAATTCCGCCATCCATCAAGGCGCTGCCGGTCCGGGTACGGCGTCAACCAAGGCGTTAATAGCGCCATTGGTTAGCGCCGTACTCGGAATGAGGCCCAGTATGCGTTACCACATATAGTCCGCTGAGTAATTTGACAAAAGCCTCTATAAACAAGAACTGGCACCTTATCAAAAATAACGGCACGCTGGACAGAAAACCCATGTTCGCCTTCAAAAAAAAAAAAAATCTGCAGGATACCTTGGTTCATACATATATAGAACCAAACAAAGAACACTGTGGAATTTGCCTCCAGTCATAGGTCACTACAGCTGTGGAAAATGTGTGACCTGTAAATACACCAAACCAAGCAAAACATTTATACACAAGGATTTCCATTGGGCCCTTAAGAACCACACAAACTGCGACAGTAAATTTGTGATATACGCCATTAGATGCCCATGCAACTTGATTTACATTGCAAAAACCATCAGACCAATGAAGCAACAAATCTCCGAACATCGGTCTTGCATCAAGAACACGATCGCAGATAAGCCACTGGTTGATCACTACACAAGACTAGGACACCCCAACGAGGATTTAACCTGGAGCATCATTTAACAACTGACCCCACAAAAGAGGGAAGGCAACATTAATCTATCCCTCACAAGACTGGAGCAGCAATGGGTGCATAGACTGGACACAGTTAAGAAAGGATTGAAAATAACAGTAGAATGGAAGCATTTCTGTAATTAACAAGCACAAAGAAAATTCCTATGCAGATGGGTTTGCCACAAAAAAAGACCAATCCAATAATTCTTCCAGATAAACACCAACTGGTTTCAATCAACTCAAAAAAATTACATGTTGTTGCATATAGATATTTTGTTGCACAAGTGGGCAGACAACAACAAACACTAGAAGGCCAAGACACAGCCTCAGCCGAGACACCCTTTTTCTAGAACTCTGGTGCTAGTTATCGCTACATACCAGATCGTATGTCGATACATATAGATAGGCTGATTCCCATTACATGATCTGATCAAGCGCAGCTGTGCAGATGTTTCTTTCTGTGGTGTCCATCGACCGCGAAATTCAGTATGTGGACACTGTTAGCCTTCAGATGCAACCATCAATATGTGCTATATGTTGGACAATCATTGACTGCTTGTTTCGTCTTGACCTCACTTTTGGTTTAGACCTGAAATAGTTGAAACCCCATGCAATGTCATTATCAAAATATAACATAGAAGTGCTGTCTTATCAGGATGGATTGTAAATCATTAACTGCTTTTTCTGTCTTGACATCGATTTTTGGATTAGACTCGAAACAGCTGTATCACCATTCAATGTCACTATTATAATCCAATACAGTTTTGTTATGCTATATATTTTTGGTAAATTGTTATTGGAAACCTTCTAGAAATGGAATGTTGATGTGAACAACTGCCCACGAGCATTTAGGCAGTAACAGAAACTATTTTAGCCGCTGATGGCCAATGTGAAAATGTACATGTCCCATACCTGTATAACAGCACCTTACACAATACTGAAAATATTGACATCAGAAAAGAGTTAATTCTTCAAAATGCCGTACAGTTACACGCAATCCCTTTTTTAAAAAAAAACACTGATTCGAGTAGATACGTCCTAGTTGCCCGAGGACAAGGCACCAGCTGACGCAAGGTTTACAGTAAAATAGTGCTTGATTACATCATATCGCATGTGCACAGAAAGCACTTTATTGTACTGGAGCTAGGTTTTCCCAGTATACATATCTACCCACATGCGCACTGAGTCCGCCGGCTCGTTTACCAGTTAGAGACTTGCATACAGCCAATGGGAGCACTACTCCACACAAGCCTCCTTTGAACACTTGTCCGCTGTTGATTGGTCGCCACGACCGGAGGTGTGGCCACCGCGAGACAAGCTAGTTTCATTTTCAAGTATCACCCCAGGCAACGCACTCACAGCATCTCCAGTAGCCAGGGACACACTTTCGCTTTCCGAGGATCCTAGAGCGCAGCCAGGCGTACACCGCCGGCAGCACAAGACTAAAAGTAAGTCAACACGCGATCAGCTTTTATCACGTCTAGCACCACGACGGATGCACCTCACTTTGAACCATGGACTCTGGTGCGGTATGTGATACGGGATAGTGGGAAATAAGTGACACACTGTAACTATCAACTTTCTTTTTTATAACCCGAAACCATCTCCCTGTGTGTAAAACATGTAGATTTTAGCATGCCCATGGTCCAATGTGCACTATTGGGAGACCAGCCACAGAAATAGGCACAGACATATGCACCTTGAAACACTTGAAACGCTTGTGTATAGGCGCGTTACAAATGCCATATCATATCATATCATAACGTTATGATAGATACTGTTTTTTTTAAACCGAATATCCCACCCAGAATGCACAATATTTGGTCTCTCTAGACAAGTGCTTGCTTCATCATAAATGACATTTCCCTGATGACAATGAGCTTCATCGACACGCTACTATTCCACGCACAAGCATAAATATCCTTACCCAGCAGCGAGGAACAGCAGCTGACACATGCCCTCCTGTTTTGTCATCCCCTCTAGTTGAGAGTAATCCAAGAAAACAACGCTTGGTTCGTGTGGAACACGACCACACTTTCCAGCAGGTTACATAACAAGGCATGAGCAGTGACTCAAACATTGGGTAAGAGATATTCACCAATGAACCACAATTTACTGGGAACCATCTGGTGCCAGCATTGACACAGATTCATGTTTTTTCCTGTTGTATCTTATACAGATAGACAGGATTCTTTGCAACAATTCTGCAAACACTTAACACAGGAATAAAATACTGACGTGAGCTTTTTTCCAGTGATCTAATATGGACACTGGGTTGGCTCTCAATAGCACCTAATAAGGTTTTTTGAATTATAGAACAGTTCTTTTAAGATCTCACATTGTTCTAACACACACTTCCAATGTTATTGTTCTTTGATAGATACCCTACGGACATGGATAACACTTCATCCCACACGTCCTGAAGAAGGCCATTTCCACTAGAAGTTTCAAGAAATTGTTTTATATCTCCGAAACATTATAGTGTCGACAAACTCCATGTTGTAATGTTCAGTGTTCAATGTCACACTGTGTTTTTTGGTACTCCAGAAAGACATTACGCTTTGGATAACACAAGTTTATATATAAATGTTTTGTCACAAATGATAGGAAATGTGCATTGTATGAGTTAAGTCCTTTGGATTGAATTGGATGATACACAGTGGTACTACCATATTATTTATTTGATAATATGTCCTTTGTTTTGGGTCAGAATGTTATTAAGAAATTGATTTGTTAAATAAACAATTTAGGGTCAAAGACTTAGTTGACCCAACAATAAGAGTCATTGCATGTTGTGAGTGTGTAGTTAGACATCAAAGGACATTACACGTGATCACACACCCAGATTGTTCATGTGATAATATTGTACACCCACCTGGGCATATCAGGGCCTAGCCAGGTGCCCTTTTTTCATAATTTCTCCCTCTTGGCTTTGGCAATGGTTGTTTACTTTTGTTTCTAGCAATGTTGCCCCCTTTTACTGGTGGTAAGTGTTCTGAGCTTAAAATTCACAATCATATTCTGCTAGTCTGTTTGCCAAGTTCTTATACTGCCACTTTCTCCACTTTGTGTTTGCTGTGTATGCAAAATTATTATCTTTCTGCTTTACTTCAGTTAGACATACTTGACACTTATGTTTCTGCCACTGTGTTCTTTTACCATTAGTTTGATATTCAAAACACCCATTTCAGGGCAGTGGGTAGTTACAGAGCGCTCCAGGGTCACAACACACACCACAGTGGTTTTGGCGTATCTACTCTCTCTTCAGCTGCAACTGCAATGTGGAGCTACTGCAATCACTTCACCTTCCAGTGCCACTCTTCGCTATGGGCTGTACCTGAAGGGGATTTGTATGCCTCCTAGTTTCCCTGAGGTGTGGGTCATTAACCCAATTAACCTGAAACCTCCAATCTGGGACCTTTGCATTCTTCTTCTTTGTTCTAGTACTTTTAGCATTAATGAACTTGAAGCTCCATTGTTCAAATCACCTTTCCCCACAATTTCATTCTTACAATAAGCCATTAGATTTGTCGGAACTTTGGGAAAGTTATTAAAGGGCTTTTCACATTTGTCCTGACCTGCCCCCCCCCCCCATGTGATGCTCCTGCAGAACACCACCCCCAGGGCCAGCATCAAAAATGTCTTCCTTTCTATGGCCACATGAGAGGGGTTCCAGGCCAGGTTTTCTGGGTGATTCCTCTATGATTCATCACAGGAGCAACAGTAATCCATTGTGGTACTGCCTTGAGAGCCTATAAAGGTTGATCTCCCATGTCTACCGCCCTTGCTTTTACCATTAGTTGATCTAGGACCACATTCATACAACCAAGACATGATCTTTAGCCAATCTGCACATGTTCTTGGGTGCAACATGTCAGGTTCAAGAACACCCATCAGTAGATCTTCAATTTTATCAAAAAGATCTGATGGTGCGCCATTACCACGTTTGGCATTAAATGGACCCGCTAAGAGTACTATGAATCCCCCATGGTGGATGTTACATAGGTTCGCCTCTAACTGTTTTGGGATCTATGGGGGCTGTTATAAAAGTTCACTAACGTTAACTCAGTTTCCATGCCCATGAAGACTTTCACTGCTTGTAGGTAGGATAGTGAAGAATCGAGCACTATAAGGTAGTGTTCATATTTAGATTTTACAAAAACCAACATGCCCACAAATGATCTGCCCCTTGGATTCTTTTGTGCTTGGATCTGAAAAGATTGATAACCATCCATAATTAAGTTGTCAGATTCTCATGTCTCTTGGAGAAAAATAAAGTTGCATTGATGCAATAAGTCTCTAATATCTTGCTATTCAAATGTACTCCTTGCTCCTGCTATGTTCCTTGAGAGCAGCAACATCATGTCCCTACCCAGAACACTGGCCACTGCAGTTGTCACCTTCACCAGAGAAAAATAGTTCTCCAAACATAGAAGCACATCCTCTGGGTTCTGCTCTGGCTCCTTGGGGTTGTAATTGTAATTGTAATTGGTTATTTATAACACGCTTAATACCCAGAGGTTTCTAAGCGAGGACCCGGGGATCGAACCTGTGTTGCTCCGTGTCGTCTTGCTTCCAAGGCGAGCATGTTGCCCGTGAGCTATTCTCCCGAGGGTTCTCCTCTGGTAGAATAGTATGCAATATCAATGGGGGCTTGAACAAAAAGCACTTGAAATGTTTTCATTTTTAATAGGTATTCTGTGATTTCCTAGAAGAAGACAAAGAGGACCATATGCAATTTGAAAGAACATGCAAAATTAGACCGAAAATAGCATCCCATCACACATTGGATCTGATTCCCATAACAGTCATATACATCTGCTGGGCAGGATGAAAAATACTTCTTTACCAAGATTTGGTACAATCCATCCTCAAAAAATGAAAAAAAAATGAAGTTAGACGTGAATAGTAGCAGAGGGAAAAGCCAATCATTTAACAAAACACACATGAACTTTTGTAGCTGCTCTGAAATTCATAATTTAAATGGTAAAGGTAATGCTAACTGTAACAAATCACATTTATGTGTCCCTTCTTCCCAAGGGGGAGCACCCCACTGTGAGGCTAGGGAGGTGAGCCCACTCTGCAATACCCTCCTTAGGGGTAGAGGTAAGTGGGACCTCACCGGGAGATACTCCCCTTGTGGGGACAAAGACTCTCGTTCCTGTGAGGAACTCCCTGAATCATCTCCTTACTTTTCATCAAAAACCATACCCCTGAAGGACTTATACGAATAAAGAAAATGTAGGTGTTTATTTGCTTTTTTACATCAAAAAGAAATAAAAAATGCATTTACCCTGATATTAACTTACAAAAACCTCTTTATTTCATTATTTTTTATTAGTAGCTGTCTCTTAAGAATTGATAGAATTTCAGAATGTAGGAAACCAATCAGAATATTCAATGTGAATGATGACATTACTTGCTATCCACCAGTGCTCAGTAATCTGGTGTGTAGCTTGAAACAGCAACAACACTCAGATGCTGTCAGATGGGGTCAAAGTTTTGATCTCAGGAAGTTCATTTCTGAAAAGGGCAGATTTGCAGAGATAGGTAATCACATTTGAGGCTACGCTACTTGTCATAGTGTTTGCACTGAACTGCACACCTTATGCAGCAGACATACATTCAGGACAGTTTTTAAAATCTCTTACAACAGACTCAGCCAAAAGTACGTTTGTTTTTCATCAAACAATTAGCAAATTCGAAGAATGCCTCTGTAACAGCGTTTGCATTGCAGCGTTTAGTTGACCTACTTTTTATGATCACAGACAATCATCTTTGGGAAAATTACTGACATTATTTGTGTTTTTTATTGCAAAATGCCTCTCAATGTATTTTATTTTCTCACAGTAACCTGGACACTATAGATTAAAGATGTGCATTTACTTTGTTCACTAGGAGAAAATAAAATGGTTTCCCACTCTGGATGGAAATGGTACAACTGTTGCGTTTTGTTGGATGGTGCATCTGCATCCAGGATTTCAACAAGGATAGTTTATTTGTTTCTTTTGGGGCTGGTTGTGCAAAATAAATCTGTGCAGTCAATGTGTTATACAGCTTTAAATAAAATACAATGTTCTGCTTTGTCAAAATATAAAATCCACTGCCAGTTTAGCATATCCCCGATTGCTCACATGCCAGGTCACAGAATTCAGCCAAGGAAAAATAATCCAACGCCTGCTGTGTTGAATATCCTTAAAGGTTTATATGCCCCAAAAATGAGCAAGTTTGAAAAATTAATATGTGCAAAAAATGTGATCAAGTGATACGCAAAAGAAAGTGTCACACGGCTGAAATAATATTCAGTTTTATAGCGATGACATGAAACATGCACAAATCATATAACAGCCCAACCAGACAATGGCCCTCAATATAAGGTTGCTGGTAGGTCGGCAACCTCGGCTTACCATTTCTGCAATCCGAAATCCTGGTAATACCGGGACATTACAGGCAGCAGAGGTACAGTAAGTTTACATTCCTGTGGCGTCCCATAGGACGCCATGGGAATGGGAACACTGAAGCATAGGCACCCCTGTTAACGGTGGCAATGTTTCATTGCATTATCTGCCATTAGGGGCCTGAATTATAGGCAGGACAGACCTATTGGAAGTTCACTACTCCTACCAGCAGACACAGAGTATGCCGGTCCGGAAAAGATGCCGGTAACCTTTGTTATGGCAGTTTTTTTCCAAACCAGTATGTCTGTGATGAGGCCCAATATATGAAAAGTGATATTAACATTTTGAGCAGAGTATGGTTTTGGCAATGAATTCATATTGGTTGACAACCAGCAACTGTCTACCCTTTATGAAGGAGGCAGTATCAGAGAGCAGGTCCTTCTCCCTGCAGGAATCATGCAGGTTATTATGCTGCATGTTTGGCTTGCATGTACAGCTCTCTCAGACATATTCAGGGCTCCATTATCACAAAAATGGTATGCAATTGCATCAACTTTTGATGTTTGATTTTTTTTTTTTTTTATTAAGGTATGTAATATACAATCATAAAGTCATAACTTCATAAACATAATGCATTGAAACTTTTACATGAGAATAGATTAAACAATGGTAAAGTGGAAGTGTTCCAGTAGAGCAATTAATTAATTACACTGTGTGCAATGTGAAATTGAGCATATAAGGAACAAATTGTCAATATAATTGAAAACTTACGCATAAGAACTATAGCACAGTGTTGTGCACAACTTAGTATGGAACAAATTCTCCATTATGATGTCTAAGTGGGGGGGAGGACAAACGTAAGACTGACATATGACGAACACGACATATGGAGGGAGGGGGGAGAAAGGGAGGTGGTAGGTATTGATGAAGAGAGGCACATTGGCATATAATGCAGTAAATATTCAGTCAAGTGTCCAGATTAGTATTCGCATATAATGATCTTGGGAGCATCAAAGGAGTGTGAGAGATTTGGAGAAGTCACATTCCATGCGTGGTTACATTAAAATGGTTCAGAAATCGAGTAAAAAATGACCACTTAGCATTAAACTTAGGTATAGAGTTGAGATTGTTTGCCATACACATTTCCATCTTTTGCGTGAGACATATGTTATTCCACCAGCTTCTTATACATAAGGAATGAGAGTCTTTCCAATTGGCAGTTATACTCTTCATAGCCAAACAAATAAAGAGATCATAGAGCCTGGAAGCATCATATGGCAAGTGGGTGGTAACTGCCAGGCTACCTAAAACAATATTCATAAATGAGAGTGGTATATCGGTGAAGAAAATAGAGTTAAGGTATTTCCATACTTGTTGCCAAAACTTAAGGGTATAGGGACATGAGAAGAACAAGTGCTCATACGATGCAGGGGTAGCTCCACAAGTCCAACAATTGTCATTGTCATTAATATTGGATAGAAATAATTTGGCTGGTGTAATGAAAGCTCTATGTATAAAGAAGAAAAAATGTTGGGAGTTATTTGCTGATGTTGAAATATATTTGATTCTAGAGAAGAGCTTAGACCATGTGTAATCGTCTAAAACATAGCCAAAGTCATCTTCCCATTTGTGGCGTATCGAGCACAACTTCAGGGATGATATTAGGATGTTGTAGAATTTTGAAGCCTTTGTGTCAGTGGGCATAGTAAGATGTAGCAATCTTGAGGCATCAGGAGTCAGAATATCATTGGAGGAGCTGTGGAGAGCATCAAAGCAAGAATTAACTAATTCATTATAGAAGTTGTAATCTGTGTTGGGGATTGAGAATTGATTTTTAAGCTGCTGAAAGGAAAGGATAGATGATTTATTTATGATTTGTTGTATAAATCTAATACCCTTTTTCTTCCAGGATTTTCTATTTAGGGTTTTATTCTTAATCAGTATCTTATTGTTATGCCATAGGTAAGGAGAAAGGCATTTTTTTGGGGAGTCTGTCTGTGTGAATAAAAAGAGTTGGAGGGCTGATATTGTGGCTCTAATGGGTTCTGATATAGCCAGCGAGGAGTGCTTAAATATATAAATGAGATCGGTGATTTCTACAGGATACATTAACTGCTTCTCTATGGTACACCATGTGGCAATGTCTGACGTTATGGGGCAGGCAAACCAATATCTAGCTTGCTTCAAAAGAAAGGCAGTGTGGTATGCTTTGAAATCAGGAAACCTGACACCTCCTTTGTCATATGGTGCCTTCAATTTGATTAAGGCTATTCTTTTGCTTTTGCCCTCCCCCCATAGGAAATTTAGTAGGATAGAGTAAATTGATTTATAAAAGGAAGGAGATATCGGAACACATAAGAGTTGTAGATAATATAAAATTATTGGTGATAACATCATCTTGATCGTATCTAGTCGGCCCCACCAAGACAGATATAGGGGGGACCATCTGGATGTTAATTCCTTAAGTCTATCTAGTAATGATTGTGTGTTCTGTTTAATGGTGTCTTGGATGGTAGGAGCAAATCTAAGGCCTAGGTATTTAATAGAGGAACTGCACCATTTAAAACCAAAGGGGTCTATGTCATATTTAAAGCAGTAGGGATTGAGGGGCATAATTTCTGACTTATCTTTGTTAAGTTTGTACCCTGAAACTGAGCTAAATTGGGATAGTACTTCAAGTAAATATGGGAGGTGTGTTTTGGGGTTTTTGATGAGAATAAGGATGTCATCAGCGTAAGCAGCTATTTTAATATGGGATGTGCCACTTGCTATACCTGGAATATTGTTATTGGATCTGATTAGTTCTATTAACGGTTCTAAGGAGAGGATGTATAGAATAGGTGAGAGGGGGCAACCTTGTCTAGTACCTCTGCTGAGGGAAAAAAATGGGGAGGTAAGACCATTAATACATATTGAAGATTTTGGGGATGAGTAAAGTAAACTGACTAGAGAAATGAACTTGTCACTGCAACCGTGCCAGCGGAGGGATTGGAACATGAAGTCCCAGCTGACTCGGTCAAAGGCTTTTTCAGCATCTAGTGCTATAACCGCTGCGCCCTGTTTATCTTTTTTATTTTTATTAGATAGGTGGATAGCATTTAGAAGGAGTCTGGCATTGGAAGAGATGTTGCGCCCTTTAACATAGCCGACTTGTTCATGTTTGACAAGAGAAGGAAGGGAGGATTCAATCCTGTTGGCTAAGATTTTTGCAAAGATTTTACTTTCTACGTTTATTAGAGAGATGGGCCGATAATTACCTGGTAATGACGGGTCCTTATCGGGTTTGGGGAATAGAATAAGCAAGGCTTCTGAGAAGGAACCTGAGGATGCTTCTTGGGATATAAAGTAAGAAAATAGATTTTGAAGCTTGGGTATGAGAGATTGAGCTAACCTATCATAGAATTCTGTGGAAAGGCCATCTGGACCTGGAGCCTTGCTTTTACCCAATCCTTTGATTGCTTTGGAAATCTCAGGAAGAGTAATTACAGAGTCTAAAGAGGATAAATCAGCTTGGGGGTAGGAGGATCTATTAATATTATCAAAAAAGGACGTGATGTTATTATGGGGAATGGAGTTCTCGGGAGTATATAGTTTGGTGTAGAAGTCTCTAAAACAATTTAGTATATCTTTGGGATGGTGATGCACATTGCCTGAAGAGTCTTTGATGTGGGATATGAAAAATTGTTCCTTTTTGGTTTTTAAGTAAGAGGCCAGTGTTTTTCCAGCTTTGTTGGATGTTTGATATATTTTCGTTTTGTATTTAAGAATTGTCCCTGCAGCAAGATTTGTGATCTCTTTATTAATTGAGAAGCGTAAAGTCAATACTTTGTGGAGATTGGTAGGGTTGGAAACACTATAGTAGTGTTGTTCGGCTGTAGTTAGCTGAGAATAAAGGTCATCTAAGTGTTTTTTGCGTAGAGCTTTTATTTTTCCTGAGTAAGCCATGATGTGACCTCTCAAAGCAGTACCGAAGTGTCTCTGTCTTGATTATCTGCATAGAATTGTTGAACAAAAGACTCTACGGATAGGATGAATTGAGGGTCTTGTAAAAGAAAATTGTTAAGCTTCCACCGAGATGACGGTTTCCGAACATCAGAAAGACTGAAAGAGGTACAAACAGGGGCATGATCAGAAATAATTATATTTTCTATTTTGGAATCTATAATGGTACCTGTAAGGTTTTTAGTGGAAAAAACATAGTCAAGACGAGAGAGAGTATTATGTGGGGAAGAGTGGAAAGTATAGTCAAGTTGAGTAGGGTGAGATATTCTCCATGTATCAATAAGACCAGTTTCGGCTAAGCATCCTGAAAAGGATTTGTGTGTTTTATTATTTTTGAACAAGCAGCCAGATTTTCTATCCAGAAAAGGATCAAGGACTTGATTCATATCCCCACACATAATTAAATTGGTAAAGTTTTTTTGAAGTATCATATGTTTGATGGTGGTCCAAAACTTGGGATCTGGGTTGGTGGGGCCATAAATATTCAGAATGGTAACATCAGTAGAATCTATATTAAGTTTAGCCCAAACCCATCTGCCATCTGTGTCTGCACCTTGGTCGAGAACTTTATATGATAGTTTCTTGCTGATTAAAATAGCTACCCCGTTTTTTTTAGCAACAGCAGGACTAGAAATGATTTCTTTGATCCAACGGGACTTCAGTTTCAGTGTTTCTCTAACAGATAAATGCGTTTCTTGTATACAAGCTATGGAGGGGTTTAGTTTGTTGAGATGCGAGATGACCTTACACCTTTTGATGGGATTATTGCAGCCTTTAATGTTCCATGTGACACATTTAAAAATCATAATAACAGTTTAAATGTTATGATAGCATAGCGATAATATAAGACCATAAACATGCAAATGTTAGGTGCTCTAGAACAGTGTCTGAAATAGCATTTGTGAACCATATAGATGCAAATAATGAGTGCCCAAGAACAATATTTTGAATACCAATTAATGAGAAAAGGACACATTAGGAAGACACATGAGGTAATAGGATGAGGGTTGGGGTGTCTGATCATAAACGGTTGCCTAATGGCTTGGAGATATGGAATAGAACACTGATCAGACTGGAAAAAAAAAGGAGGCTAGGGGAGTTTCAATTTGTAGGGAAGGGTGACACCCGCTGAGTCGTCAAAAGGGAAGTAGAGCGACTCAGGATGGAAGATGGACGTCACGAGGCCACCCGTCCCACGTCATATATATAGGAGATAATCATGGCATTAAATTTGTAATAGTAAGGAGAGAAAGGGAGTAAAACGTTCATGTAACAAAAGAGGAGGAGGTACTTGCAGGCGAGGTAGTGTCCATGTTATCGGATTTGATGGATCGTATAAATGCTTTTAGGTCTGCTGGTTCTTCAAACATTCTGGTACGGCCTTCATATGTTATTTTGAAAGAACAAGGGTGGTATAGCCCATAATGTATATTGAGCTGTTTCAAAGCTGGGCGAAAGAATAAGAATACTTTCCTGCGCTGGGCCGTGCTTTTAGCGACATCCTGTGAAATGAAAATCTTAGAGCCATTCCATATAAGGGATTTACGTTCCTTTGCTGCAGATATAATGAGCTGAAGTTGAGAGTATTCCAGAAGATAAAAGATCATTGTTCTGGACGAAGGTCGAGGAGAGGTGGAAGTAGGTAGTTGGCCGACTCTATGAGCACGTTGAATATTAAGTGTTAGATCAGGGGGTAAGTGAAGCAGCTTTGTTAAAAATGTTTGCAAAAAGACAATGGTATTAGTTCCCTCTGATCCCTCTGGCAGCCCTGAGATGCGGAGGTTATTACGTCTGCTGCGATTTTCCAAATCTTCATTGTGTTTTTGAAGTTCTTTTATTGCATTTTCCAGTTGTGTTACTTTAGATGTAGTTTCTTCTACTAGACCCACTCTCTTCTCCACCTCATCCATTCTATTCTCAAAACCCCTCCATCTGTCGTCCAACTGTTGTAATTTTAAATTTGTAGTCTCTATGAAGGGTTTGAGTGATCTAATCTCTGCCAAAATGGCTTCCAAAGCAGGGTCCGAGATGCCCAACGGAGGAGGTGAGTCACTTTTGGGTCTCTTGAGGTTGGCGGTGAGAGTATTAGGTTCTTTGGTAGTTGAAGTATTGTTTTTTTTGTTGGCCGCCATGATATTGGCTGCAAAATATGGATATATGAGCAATTGAGAAGAGCTTGGTTAGCAATATTAATGATGCAAGGTAAAGAATTGCAGAAAGTTGTTACATGTAGAGCAATAGTAGGTTCCGTTTGAAATAGAAGCTATTTTGAGGAGGGCTTGTGATGGTAAGCACATATATATAGAGTCTTTAAGTAGCAACTTCGTGGGGTTCTATGTACCGAAGTTTACAATTATTACGTCCATATTATTTAGGTAGTACTACTCCTGAAGCAGGAGGTTAATAGAAGCACTGTTGAATAATAAGACGTAAACTTAGGTGTGAGTTGAGAGTGCTATAAGCCTTGTAGTGGTAGGAAGCTTCCATTTAATATGGGTATCCAGTTACAGTCAAGTTCAATTTTGAATTGTAGTTATACCCAGTTCCATGCATATTCCTGCATATAGAATGCGTGGTTCACCTATGTGTGGTCGCTATCAGAACCAAAATCGAGCAACAAATAGAAAGGGTTGTGTCACATGAGTGGCAAAGTGTGGAGGAGATCCTGTGCAATAAAACAGTATTCCTTTCTATGTTTCTTAATTGTTGTTTTTTTTTTTTTTCCCCCTCTTTATCTAGTCCCAAAAGTCATGAAAATGGGATGTTCAATTTCATCTTTGTGTGGAAGGGTATAGCCGAGATATTGGTTATACTTAAATCGTTTCTGTGTCTTGTGGCGTGTGTTTTTTTTTAAAGCCGTATTTGGCTTCCTAATCCTTTTTTTTTTTTTTTTTTCCCTCCTCAGGGAAAGCTTTATTTATGTTGCTGTTGCGCGCCGGCACCAGAGGCAGCAGTTTTGAGGCGGGGAAGAGAAGGAGGGCGGACCAGGCCGCAGCCGGCGCGTCACGTAACACGTGACGCCGGCACTTACTTCAGGTGGGCGGATGCCGGAAGGCGGCCGCGGCGGTCCCCGGAGCTTGTCAGCTGGAGCTGGTGAGCCGGCGCGGGCGAACGTGGAGCTGCGCTGAATTTCGTTCAGCGGTTCGTGGAGGAGGTCCGGACCATGGCGCAGGAAGGAAAAGGTAAGTAATAGGGGGAAAGAATAATGGGAAATGCCTTATTTAGTGCACGGTGAGACGGAGCTGCCAGGTCACGCCGCCATCTTCGTCGGCGTCAAGCCACGCCCCTCAATTGCATCAACTTTTACAGTGGCAGTGCAAGCATATCCCGCATAATGTCGGTGACCCGTAATCTATTGGCATTTTTCATGTGTTAGAGAATAACTTGTCAATTGTATGGTATTTTGGCCAATGTGTAGCAAAAACAGTACTAATTGCACCATTTAAACCCAGTATTGACAGGCTGAAAATCTCTAGCCAAGATTTGAACAAATGCATACCGGTTCCCTGCAGACCTGTGAGTGATTTCAACCCGGCACTTCACCTAAGTCAACGCCTAGCGTGTAATGCACAACTAAAATCCTTATTTATTTATATATTTGTGTCTAAAATTTCTGAACGATTTACCACTTATATCACGCCCCTCTCTTGGAACCGCCCCGCCACCAGTCACACTGAACCAGGAATCAGGCTGGTTTGCAAAGTTAAAATATTTATTTATGTAGTTACAATGTAATCACACTATGTTTAATGGGTATACAATAATCACCAATGGGGAGAGGTCACACTAAGCAATCTCTTTAATCACAAGGAGTAATAATGAGCAAAACAATTCAACACAGCAATAATATTTTTGTGTGTGTGTGTTCAATCAAATGGCAATGTGGTTGTTACTTCCCCCTGCACACCCCTCAACCCCCCAAGAAGCAATGCAAAGAGATAGGAGGAGAGAGATCAGGTATTCAGGAAGGCAGAATTCAAACAAAATGTCAATCCCAATTTCCCCTCAGCAACACAAGAGAGAAACAGAATTGATTGGCAAACTGTCAAAATGGTTTTAAAGGTATCGGAAGAATGGATTGGGTAAAACACTAAACGTGGCTTAAATCACTGAAATTGTTTAAATTCGAATAGGATCGGCTTTATATGGTTGCAGACAAACAATAGCAATGATTTGATACTAAGAAACAATGTGAAAACTAACAACTGAGGTCGGGTGCAATTGAAAGCTGTTTTACACGTGACAGAATTTTACCTAAAACAAAATTTGCAGCAAACTGCGGGAAAATTATATGGATTAGGAATGCGGTTTTTGTTTCTATGGACAGCTGAGAATGTTAGCTATAAGCAGACGTTTAAATTCTGTTTCTGGGCGCAAAAATGGAAAACAGGTAGGTGCTTTAAAAAGACAAATGGGATTTCTTTACACTAGATTATAACTATAGAAAAAGAGAATGCCATACATGAATCTCCATCAATCCTGGCCAGGGACCCTTCATGTTGTGGATAATCAATTTCTTTCTGGGATTCAAATTGCTTATTCACAACCCTAATGATTATGAAATTAAATACAAATGAGAGACTTAATGCAAGAAAGTTCTGACAGTTCAAAAATACTCACAACAATATCAGGTTCTGAAGACAAGATTGGATGGATCTGAGATAGGGATTACTATGGACAGTACATAGGTTAGTGACAGTCCTATACTATGTATACTCACTATATAGGTTTGAACAGAACCGTCAGGAATTCTGGTCCGTCAAACTCAGGGATTCTGCCCAGAAATTCTGCTGGGCACACTTGACTGGGCAGTAAGGCGCTCTGGTCTGCACAGCACAGCACGACTGGACTGGGTCTGCAATGGCTCTCTGGTCACTGCACAGCACAGCACGCCACAGCTCTATTGGGTCTTTTGATTCTGGTAATAATTATTTCAGCGGCAAAGCAGTTACAGCACATCCTGGTTGTTTCTTTTGTTCCCCTTAGGTTTCTTTGGTGAATTCTGGTTTCTGGATTTTTAAGGCCAAGCTGAGAATGGTTCATCTATAGAAAGGGCCTTTCTGCTTGCCAAGTTTCAGGAGTCTGGAGCAAGGAAGATGTATGGTCCTCTCGCAGGGTGCTCCGCCAGCAATCGGTTAGTGGGTGAATCTGTGTGTGTCTTCTAAATCCTCACCTGTCTCTATTTATGCTTATGATAAGGGGTGTGTATGCTGGCTTATCCTAAGTGCGCCCCCTAGGCAGGCTATTGACTAGAGTCTCCTCCCTCCCTTGATTGGAGGAGAAAATCGGTTGTCACCATGATGATGTGGGTTTATGATTCAGATAATCCTCCCCTTCGCCCCTTGAACATAAAATCTACTTTTAGTACAATACATATTTACAAATGTGCAACCTCTATCACAATAACATATATAGATCACATATTGTGTGGAGCAGATACTCTTCCAAGCCACGCCACTGTAGGATCTTGGGTCTGCTTTTGACAGAATTTCCTCCTTTCTGTCCGGAACACATGGTCCAATTTCAGAGAAAATGTCCACAAATGTACTCATTGTATAAGGGCATAAGCGTGTGAAGTTTCATGCTTTTGACATAAATACATTTGGTATAAAACCATAATTTCCACTGTTACTTCCCAGAACATAGCACAGAGTTTTGGTGCCTCTTAAAATGTGCAGCCAAAAATTAGATTCACAAGTCTGGGGTTTACATATTTTTTACAATTTTACACATTCAATTATCAGTCTTTTTAAAAATGTGCTTTTTGTCCTTGTGAATCAACAAATGGTTGTCTGTCCCCGCCTCCTTCCTCTTCTTGCAGCTCAGGAGCAATCTCCTCCCAGTTCCTTCAGGCAGAGGCCATTTACGATCCTTCCTAATTAGCATCTCCTTGAGTTGGAGGAAGTCCATTGTCCCTTTGCCACAGCAGCCCAAATTCTCCTGGCACCCCTTACTCATCACATGGGTGTGATTTCCTGGTGTAGAGAGAGGCCTGGCCTTTGTGGGGGAAGTTGTTATACTGGTTTGGCTTGGAGTCAGGCTTAAATTCAAATGTCATTTTGTTGCAATTTTTTCTTGCTTTAAAATAAACTTGTAATTTCCAAACACGCAGCTACAACACTTATTTCAAATTCTAAACCATGGGATTTAAATAGTTACAACCTAGGTCACTCTCAATAACAGGTCACTTAGATTTCAGACATTCGTTTTCAGTTGTACAAGTGTACAGTTTTAATGCAGGCGTTTGAAAACAGTCATGCTGGTGGTTGAGGGTACTGCACCCAGATTTTGACAGATCCCCCAGGCAGGCACTGTGGCTGTGGATGTTTTCATGACAAATTTAGCTTTTCAGGATATTGCAATTTCACAATGATTTCTTGAATTCAATAAATTGTGACACCCAGCAAGAATATTGGATGTTTGTGGGTGTTTTGTACCAGCATTCTGCAGTTTCAGCAAGCAAGTAAAAGGATTTAAATGCAAGATTTTGGGATTTCTTTCAGCAAGCACTGCTTTTCCCTCTGTGCTCCATTTGTACTTGTTATGCAGCACCAGTGACATGTTTCCGGAGTGAGATCTCCGTTCCACCCCTGACAATATGCATTGTAGATTTGACCGCCATCTTTTTGTGCTTTGTAGAGCACCATTTTCATAGGTTTTGGCGCGCACAAGGGTTTTGCGGCTAGGAAATATGAAGTAAGCCCAGCATGAACAAGGGAAATGGGATATCCATCTGAAAACATGGATCCTTTCTGCATTTAAATGGATGACTGCAAGAAGAGTAGGGTGTGTCAATGGAATGAAGGATATACAGCTGCCGGGGTGTGCAGAAGATGGAAGCCTATTGTGCAGCAGGGAGCTAGGTAAGTGGAATGAGGACATTAGGTGTGCAGTGTGTCAGAGACAACTCAACATGTAGGCCAAATTAACAAGTAAATAGCCGTAACTTTGAATACCCATTGTACATATTGTTAGCACCAGAAGGTGCAGTGCAGCCAGTCAAATGGCTCAGCGTGCAGGCCAATATGACTAGTACATATCCACATTCTCAGCCATTTCAGTGGCTCCACTGCATCTCCCAGGTGGTAACAATACATAGAAAGGGGATTCTAAGCAGCAAAACTGTCAACATAATATCAACCAGTTCCTGGACCTAGGATTTCACAATCATGTCAATCCTGTCTAGAAGGCCATATATTGGCTTCCAATCAAAGTGCAATCAAAATTAATCCACATTCAGAATGTTGTGCCTTGTACACCAGAAACTGTAAGTCTAAAGCTCAGAATACCATGCCAAGGTTTCCCATCTCTACCACCATCCATACACACGGTTTAAGCCAAATGGAAGTTGGTCACCATATGTCTAGTCAAATGCAAAAGATATTTTGGCTGATATATCTAAAAGTTGTGGTTTTCCCTTTTAAAAACCCTGCCCTGTATATAGGTCCAAAGGTTATCTTTTAAACGTTGGGCAGGTACTGAATTATCTTTCGATATTTCACTCCTCCTTGATCTTGCCACCAGCCTCTGATGTTACTCCTCCCCCCCCGATACTCTTCCATTTCTTCACAATACTACTCCCTACTTCAAAATACTACTCCCTACTTTACATTAGTACGCGGCGAGGGTCAATCAGAATGTAACAAACAATCTGATTGGTCCTCGCCGGGGCATTACCCAACGCAGAATCTCTTTCCTTCATATCCCCGGCGGGGAGGTGTGGCAGCCCCTCAGCCAATGAGGAGGCTCGGAGAGGGATAATCCCTGCTCCGAACCACCACACGGCTGGAACACAAAAACAATACTATTAGTACCCCGGTCTTGCAGGCTGGGGTACTAAAAGCAATAAGCCCCTCGCTGCAGGGGCATTACCGAGTCAGGTAATGCCCCAGAGGCTCGTGGCCTATTGCTTAATTACTCCCTCCTAACGCTACTACTCCCTCCTCCACATTACTACTCCCTCCTCCAACCTACAACTCTCCATCTCCACTCTACTACTCCCTCCTCCATATTTCTACTCTCTCTTCCACACTACAACTTCAGATCCCCCAGGCAGGCACTGTGGCTGTGGATGTTTTCATGACAAATTTAGCTTTTCAGGATATTGCAATTTCACAATGATTTCTTGAATTCAATAAATTGTGACACCCAGCAAGAATATTGGATGTTTGTGGGTGTTTTGTACCAGCATTCTGCAGTTTCAGCAAGCAAGTAAAAGGATTTAAATGCAAGATTTTGGGATTTCTTTCAGCAAGCACTGCTTTTCCCTCTGTGCTCCATTTGTACTTGTTATGCAGCACCAGTGACATGTTTCCGGAGTGAGATCTCCGTTCCACCCCTGACAATATGCATTGTAGATTTGACCGCCATCTTTTTGTGCTTTGTAGAGCACCATTTTCATAGGTTTTGGCGCGCACAAGGGTTTTGCGGCTAGGAAATATGAAGTAAGCCCAGCATGAACAAGGGAAATGGGATATCCATCTGAAAACATGGGGAAAAGCATACCTGTTATCTTCCTTCTTCATTGTACCAATGGTTACCTGGTAGCATTGCAGGTAGTCTCCTCTACACCATGTCTCCCACACTTTAACTACTGTAAGGGGGCAGAATTAAGGCTGAGGCACAATAGTGACATGTTTTGGAAAAAGATTTGTATTAATAATAAAAAGGTTGAAAAAAGGCCTCTCTATCTCTAAATCTCTATCCCTAAAGCTAAGAGGGGTGTTCTGCCTCAAAGGAAAACTAGTAAAATTGTCTGGAAGTCCAAAACCAAGAAAAAGGTCTTTCGCTGCCGTGTCTCAAAACCTACTTCTGTCCCTAACATTAAAATCTGAGAAAACTGTGCAAGAGTGATCTTTTTTCAAAATAAAGAATGGTCTTGGTGTTTTCAGTCAAAAGAAAAGTTCCCAGTTTCACTGGTATTAAAGTGATGTAAAAATAATGTTCCAAAATATATGACTTCAAAGTTAGGGTTGTGCTCCTTTCTCCTAGACTTCTTCTTATCTCCAGGTCTTGGATAACTCATAAGAAACTGTTTTCCATCTTCACAGTTCTTATGTCCTATCAGCTTGGCATGCTCGGCTACCAAGCATAGGAATTCTTTCACTGGCGACCAGGTTCTTCACCCTCTTATTCTCAGTATCTCAAATGGGTGTGGGTCAGCAAATCACAATACTGTATATGGCTTAGTTCACTCTCCTGCCAAGCAAGGATTCTGTATTAGGGTATTTATTTTCTTCATACAGGGTCCCAGACCCTCTTTGCTTTATACTTTGGCCTCTTATATGGGTGCCTGTCCCAGACTCACACTGTTGTATTGCATCTGCATGGTTCACTCTCCTGTCAAGTGCAAAACATTTCCACATTCACTTCAGTGCCCCAGACCCTCTCTGTTGGGTGCAGGTCCCAGACTCACACAGTGGTGTTGTATCCACATGGTTCAATCTCCTGCCAAGTGTACAACTGTCTCTCATTCACTTTAGGTTCCCAGACCCTCTCTTTTGGGTTTGTGACCTAGACTTGCACCGTTATGTTGTATCTGCTTGGTTCACTCTCCTGCAAAGTATACAACTATCTCTTCTTTTCTTCAGAGGCCCAGACCATCCCTCTCTTTTGGGTCCCAGACCCTCTTTCTATTGGGTGCATGTCCCAGACTCGCACCGTTCTTTTGTGTACGCTTGGTTCACCCTCCTGCCAAGTGTACAACTGTCTCTCATTCACTTTAGGTTCCCAGACCCTCTCTTTTAGGTGCGTGTCCCAGACTCGCACCGGTACGTTGTATACGCTTTGTTCACTCTCCTGCAAAGTATGCAACTGTCTCTTCTTTTCTTCTGGATCCCAGACCTCCCTCTCTTTTGGGTCCCAGACCCTCTTTCTCTTGGGTGCAGGTCCTAGACTTGCACCTTTCTCTTGTGCACGCTTGGTTCACTTTCCTGCTAATTGTATGACTGTCTCTCCTTGATTACAGGGTCCCAGACTATGTCTCTCCAGTTCCTGAGCTCACACCAGTGCTTTTCTGACTTGTCACTGCTCCCAGGCAATCCGCATACCTGTTATCTTCCTTCTTCATTGTACCAATGGTTACCTGGTAGCTGTGCTCGTCCTGGAGGCTCCAGTAACGTTCAGGCATCCAGTGTGGTCTGCAGCATCCCTGCCAACTGAGACTTCCCTCTGGTTGCGCATTCTATCTTCCCAGTGCTTCTCCTTCATTTTAGGTAAGTCTCTAATTCTCTTCGGGGAAAAGCTTTCACTTGCTCGCATCTCTGCGCCACGTTCGTTCCACCTTGAGCTTGTCACATCCATTTCGTCTTTGCACATCGGGTTAAAGCATTTGCTTGACGCAATCGCTGGGCTCAGAAATGTAGACTGTTCACTCGGCTTCATGCGAGTAGCCTTTGTACTCTTGGCCATCTTCCTTGTCCCAGTCTCAACTTTAAAGGTACATGCATAGTATGTGGTATATTTTTGTCACTCAGTATTGTCAAGTAAGTTGGTTTGGCTAACTTGACAGAAATACATATTAGTCATATCCAGGGAGGGGGCATGAGGATTTCGAAGAGGAGTTGGATAAGGTAAGGTGGGGAGATACCAGGTTTTCTGTTGGTGATCATCCCGATCCCATAGGGGGATTCTGTCCTCATGTGATCCTCGTCAGGAGCACCACACCCAGGCTTATTATTGTACTGTGGATGCACCACCCTGGCCCTGTGGGAAAGTACCCCCCAGGTAAGGAGGAACGACATCCTCAGAATTGTCACACTACAACTTCTGTTCTCCCAAATTACACACCTTTCTTTCACACTGCACTATTCACTTCACATTAACTCCTTACATTAGCCTTTCTACAAACTTGCCATGCAACAAATCACACTCTCCCTGCAGTACCACTTCCCCTCTAGCCACTACCTCACCTGCTCTGCAAAATTCCTCCACAGTTCGCTGATCCTCCCTCCAGCTGGTCTCTTGGTCATCCTCCACCTCCACTGCTGACCTCACACAAATAATACACACTTCATGCTTCCTGTACATCTATTATATTTCCACTCCCATCAGGGGATTGTTTTCTTTTCCCTAGGGAATTTGTCCCAGCTCCTCCCAGGGCATGTATGTGTATGTTAAAGGAATCATTATTGTGCTAATCTCGCCCAATTTCCCTGCACACCGTTGCCTCAGAATGGCCACAGTTTATCTGCAGAATGGCCATGGCTTATCTGCACGGTAAGCATTTATGTTCCTGCTATAGAGTGTGCTTTTTGGTGTCCCTGTTATAATCAGTACAGGGGAGGGTGGATTCCCTTTCAGTCTCTGGTGGCCTAGCTGGGTGTGGTCTCATTGCACAGGCACATCAGAGCCTTTCAACTTATCCATATGAATTGTTTCTGGGCTGTGCATGAAAGCAGAGTTTGCCAGCTTCTTATTCCCTTCTAGCGCCATGCCACTGCAGCCATTCTGTACTGTGATAACATGATATGGTATTTATATGATGGGGCTGCTGTCTTCCTCTATAGGTTTCAATCTCAGGTGGTCTGGTAATTATTATCTATTCCACTGGCGTTGTGGGATACTGGTTCAGAATTTCTCACTTGGGTTTCTCTGCTGCCTCCTGGACAGAACAAGGGGACTCTGGAAAGATGAAGAGTCACTGGCAAGTTTCTGATTTAGGCGTGGTTTGAAAAGAGAGTGTTGTGCACAATACCATGCTGGCCAAAGGGGGAGAGAACAGGAATTAGGACCTTCTCAAATGCCACCAGATTTAGAATCGTCTCTCTCCGGTTTTCTCCATATCCGTTCACTCTCCACCCAATGTGATATTTTTGTATTGTCCTTGTCACAACTAGCAGTAATTATTTGTTGTATCAAGAGCAGTGCGTCCAGATTTAAGAGTATTTGGTTCTGGGTGATAATCAAGTATCTGTTTCCAAGATGGAAGTTAGGATAGAATATTCATATTTAAATCTTAATTTTGTTGTGATTAGAATCTGTTCAGTTGATATGGATTGCACAAAATTAAGCGAGGTCTGGTTGTGTCAGTGCTCTCCCTATTATTAGGTAATTGCAGAATATGTTCATTCAATCAGTAGTCCATTTGTTTAGTACAAATTAAGTTTAATGAGTGTGCAAGACAGTTGACACGTGTTTCCACCAACACCTGGTTGGACCTCAAGGCTGTTTGTATAAGATTTAAAAAAATATTAAACGAAATATAGTTTACATTGCCCAATGTCATAAATTGTAAACATGAATTTTCAAATCAATTAAATGAAACGTGACATCAGAAGAACTGTTTATCATCATTGAATGGTAGTGTAAAACCAGTAAGTAATTAGAGAATTTCATACCCAATGATGGAAGAATGAGGAGGTTGCCAAACACAAAACGGAAAAGACAAGAACAAAGCATGATCTTGCTCAATTGCACTCCAGTCCTAATTACGTATCAGAAAAACCAAGTTGTGCCACGGAACCAACAATCCAGGTGCAACCCAACAATTCCAGTTTTGAGTGACCAATTAAGGAAAGAGGAGCAAGTTTAACTGTCTGGCAGAGAAAATGTTCATTAAAAATGCCATGACACAATAAAAAAGTGCCCTACTAAACACCAGTCCGAAAGAAAACCAACCCTCAGAGCAGTATGCGCACAAATACCGCATCCCTGATACAGATATGGGTCTTACCACTGCGACAAATAATTCTCTCTGTTAGGTCACAAAAAAGAGGGGAAACCCTCCATAATGAGTACCTAAGTCTATTAGTGTAAAGAACAGTGTAATTTACTCCACCTATTAGATTGTTGCCATACCAAATGATGTCTGAATAGTAGTAAGTAATTCTGCTTGTCGAAAAACTAAATTCTTCAGAAGCGCCTTAGGCATCAAGCGCAATCTAGAGAAACAACATGAAAGCATTCAAAAACGGCCCGATAAGACATGTCACCAGTTCATGTGAACACTACGTCAATCTCATTGCATAGTATGTAATGAGTAATCAAAATCTTATCCAAATCCAAAATAATGTGCCATTCACGAGAAAATAATCAAGAGGGTGGAGTACCACAATCCTGCAGATAACGGGATTAATCCCTGAAAAAAAAAAATCAACACACTGCTAAGAATCCCTCGTCCCAAGATGATCTCAAACTTCAGCAAACCATTAATATACATATGGAACATTGCACTCTGAGATATGTGTCATTACCTGGTGAAAGAAATTCCATAAGGCAAATATTAACCAGTCACCAGTTTGTGTGCAAAATCCAGAGGTTAAAGCATTCTAACATTATCCAGAAATGAGGCTAGCGTGTGACGTTGCACGCGCGTGCGTGCCGTCCGTGCCTCGCCACATGTCACATGATACAGAATGCTAAGTATCTCTTAGCAACAAGTGACATTTTAGCACAGGATATGTCAAAGAGAAAACACGAAAGCCACGTTCCGTGCACCGTATATGTTTTTTGTCCCTGAAAGGTAACATCTCAGAATTTCATGCATGAGTTAGAGTCCAGATTCACAAATACCTACGTATACTGCCAAAGTGCAGAAAAACATAATAAACAGTAAAAAATAAAAGTGGGGGGATCCCATTTAAAATGGAAAGAAACTGCCTGTGTAATTCATAATACACTGAATGGTGATGGCTGGAGATGTGTATTCCAGTGATGATGGGTGGATCTGGTTAGTTACCCATGGCACAAGTCAACAGAAATAGTTAATATCAAATACAAAAATGAGAGATGAAAATAAAATTGAACTGTTCCATCTTCATAATAACATGTGCCCAGTGTACATCAAGAAACATTGAAGTGGTTACAAACCATTATTTCAAAAAGACATACATCTCACGGTCTGTGTTCAGACCTCTTTCTATGCAGTGGAAAAAACAAATGGTTTTGCTCTCCATTTTTCTGAGTTGTAATTGCAGATCTCCACCTTTCTCGGCTCAATTTGGCCTTCTTTAAACCTACGAATCTAATATCTGCTTTATTTTCTAATTGGTGTCTGTTGTCAAATCCTATGAGGGTGGAGAGGCAGTGCTTTGTGGTCAACTACTTGCTGTTTGATAACTTTTTGAATAAAGGAATTGCATGTAATAATTAGCATTATAGATTTAAAAAAATGCACTTGACAGGTACATCTTCACACTGGTATGTATGAATATTACATGATATGTTAGTTCTTATTGTGTGTATGATCAATGAACATTAGATTTGAAAACTATAATGTGCAATGCTAATAGTACATGACTAATATCCAAGAGTGCTTTAATAAATTGAAATTGAAAAAAAAAACAATTTACAACTGTCTTGTTTTTAACGAGAAGCGACTTCTATTTCCATATAACCAATTTCCTTCACTGTATTTCAAAGCTCAATGTATGTGCTCAAATGTCCACAAAATGATATGATATGATATGGTATTTATAATGTGCCTATACACAAGTGTTTCAAAGCGTGACGAGACAAGGGAGAGGGAACAGAGGGAAGACAGAGACAACAATCTTACTAGGCCAGGTGACAATGAGATTGCAGGGGAGGGGGAAAGGGAACATACAGGGGCAGGGGTAGGGTACAGTACAATACATAGGATCAACAGTAAAATAAATAAAATATAATAAAAACTGTAGGTAAAAGTGCGGCTAGCTAGGGACAAGTGCAGTGGTATTAATAGTGATATTCTATTTCTATTGCATGTGTACACAAGTGTTTCAGAGCGCGACAAGGCAAGGGAGGGGAACAGGGCAGAACAAAACAACAATCTTATTAGGCCCAGTGACATTGAGAATGCGAAAGTGTATGGGAGAGGGGAGTGGAAAACTGCATGGAAGGGGGGAGAAGTGGAAAGTGCGGAGCAAAGGAGAAACAGATAAATAATAATACATAAATATGTAATAAAGGCAACAAACATTGGTAGTGCAAACAACAATTGGCAAGTGCTGGGTTTAAGGCAGCAGACAGGGTAGGTCTGATAAGGTCAGGAAGAAAAAAAGTGGGGGGACTATAAGTGTACGGATACAGACCACAGTGCAAGGGGTGACCCGGAGGCAGTGCGGGAGGGTGGCAGGGTGAGCTGGTAGCTGGGCCCAGAGGACAGAGGGTGGCTAGGTGCACGGTGCCAAGAGAGAATAAATCAGCAGGGGAGAGGAGGAGCGAAGGCAGAAGCAAAGAGGATGGTCTTGAGGTGCTTCCGGAACTGGAGATGGTTCTCCTCAGGTTTTAGAGTGGAAGGGAGGCTGTTCCAGAGGGAATTTGTATGAAGAACAGCAAAGGACACCACTAGCTACCCACCTCAACCACACAAAAGGTGTAGAAGGCCTACTCACAGAATGACATTCAATATCATCATATTATATATAACCACAGGCATAACTTCAAGAAAAGAACATATTTTAATTCATATCTTTCAAACAATGTACTCACATAAAAACACACATGTTGAATCGTTACACACAAATATTCCACAATAACAATGTGTAGAGGTTATGCACCAGTATCTTGAGAGAAGAGTAGACCAGTCAGTACCCTCCAACTTTATCTCAGAGTGCATTAGACTGGCACTTACAAAAATACTTTTCTCTATGCAATAACATTTTTTACCAACAACGACACAGCACTTCCATAGGGGCAACATTTGCCCCAACCTAGCAAATTTATATATGGATCATTACAAAGAAAGTGTCATTTTTGCACACACCAACCCTTTCCATGGTCAGATTACGTTGTGGCATCGTTATATCGACGATGTTTCCATGCTTTGGAATGGCATCCAGGAATATCTTGCTAAATTTCTTGAATGGCTGAATAGACAAGCACCTACAATCAAATTCACTATGACTTTTGATATACAAAGTATTGCATTTCTAGACCTGAAGATCTTTAAGAAGGAGGGTTCCATACTAGGCACTCCATTGTACAAAAAAACCTATGGATAAAAATACACTCCTGTTGTGCAGCAGTTTCCATCCACAAAGCCTCCGGGAAAATTTGCCCTATGGGCAATTTCTCAGAATTTGCCGCAATTGCAGTGAAATTGAGGACTTCAAAACAAACAGCAATGAACTGAGTCTGAAATTAGCGAACCGATAATATCCTCATAAGATAAGAAAAAGATCGATGAAACAAGCACGTAACATGATCTTGAGCAAACAAAAAAAGACCACAAGAAGAAAGAATTACATGCATTTCTTCTTTTTCACCAATTAGTAATGACATCAGAAGGACCATACTGAAAAATTGGAAAACAGGTCAAACAGATGATTTTAGACCAAACTGTCCAAGATTTGCATTTAATAGGATGCCTAACCTTCGTGATAAACTGGTACACACCTACCCTGTGATTAATAATACCAGATCCACTCAACCCCCTTTATGGGATCTACCACCGGTACTAGGACACTATAAATGCAGACAATGCTCTGTGTGTCATCTTACAAACAACACAAAACAGATTGACCTCAATGGTCACCTTTGGAAATATAAGTGCTTCTCGAATTGTCTCACTAAATGGGTTGTTTATGGAAGACAATGTCCATGTGGGCTCAAATATGTGGGCAAAACAATACAACCAGTGAAACAACGGATTGGTGAACAACGGTCAGCAATCCACAATGAAACACCCGAAAAGCCCCTTGTTGCCCATTTTAAAGAGGCTAAACACACCAGTGAAGATATCTTCTGGTCTGTGATTCCGACAACAAGGGCACATCCACGAGGGGGTGACAGAGACCTGTCACTCAAAAAATTAGAACAGAGGTGGATTTATAACCTCAAAACTGTCCATACCGGTTTAAATATAGCAGTCGAATGGAATTTATTTGCTCATTAAGATTCTGAGACATTCACCAATATATGATTGTCCTTTTTCCACCAGGAGAGGACACCCCTCAGCTAGCCCATCTGGACATATTATATCCATATAGTTTATTCTACAGGATATATTATGTTGCCCCTATCATGCCCCATGAATTGCAGCATTTTACTAATTAGCCCCTAATGTGGTTCCCACTATTAATAAAAAATATATATATGACAATATCTTTGTTAATAAATGGCAAATCACAACTGTATACATAAAAGCCATCAGTGTATAATAAAGCTCCATCACTTGTACACTTAGGCTGGATGGGAACTCTTTTAAAACGGTGCCGCTCAGATGGAAACACAATCCGGCGAATTGTAGCGCTTTACTAGCTAGCCATTAATGGGATTTCCCTATTAATAAATAAAAAATATATACAATAATGTCGTTGTTAATAAATAGGAAACCACAGCTATATACACACAAGCCATCAGTGTATAATAAAGCTCCATCACTTATACATTTAGGTTGAAAGGGATGCAAACTCTTTTAAAATGGCGCAGCCCAGATGGCAATACAATCCGGGGATGCGAGGCGCCTTCCTCGCTGTCTGTTGTTCAGCATAAACATCAAGGAACAGCCCCCTTTAAATACTTCTCAACTATTCATGAAGTCCTTTGTTGATTTCTACATGTCGCGTTAGATACGAAGACGCGCAACGGCTACGGGAGGTAAGCATCGAGCGATCTGTTTTGCTTCGTCCTGATATTTACCCACAATAATGACATGTGCGAAACTAACAGGCGGTCTGTTACGTTCTGCACAGGTGCTGCGATCTCAAATGCAAGTCGAGTGTGTGTCACTGTACACGTCCATCTTCTAAGTGTGTCCCCCACATGATTTCTTCGACAAGTGGACATTAAGTAAGTTCCCATGCTAACGTGTGTTTTCCGTGTAGCTTGTAATACGATATAGGCGGCCGATGTACTCCCCATCCTTCTGCTGTGTTTCAACAGGATACATTATGCATTATGGGTGATGCAGTCTGCTACTGCTGCTCTGCTGAAGGAATGTGATCCTTCGAAATCATTTTTGATAGGAACTTTCATCATCTACATACATCACATGACGGTAATTCAATGAATATACTGTTTTAACAAGCATTGTTAGCTTCTTTATATGGACAAAAATATATTCAATTTCCATATACACTCTGCTCTATCTGTTTAGATAAAAGGACGGATTCCTCCAGATGTCGAATGTATGTGACAATTCTCATTCAAGTCTAAAATAATTTGCCCTCCACACCAGAAAGCAATGAATATAAGGTTAGTAGTATCCCTACTCCCTTTGTCACAATGCACTTTGTGATTTTCCACAGGCTTCTCAGAAAGATCTCTTAAACCCTTTTATCTTTTATTTTTGGTTTTAGGTTTCAACTATGATGCACAGGTTCCATGGATCAATCAGTGTTGAATACTTCCACAAATTTTCTGCGTCCTGAAGACGGATCTTGGAACCCCACTAGTAAAATTCAGATTACAAAAGTGATGTTGCCTGCCCCAGAAACACATTTGAGTGTAGATGCCCTTATCCCATGTTGTGTGAATATCTGTAAATGGTTGAAGTCACTGTTACTTATATCACGTAACCAAAATATGCACATGAACATCTGTTGCATTTTTCTATAGAAACAGCTAAAAAACAGGCGTTTCTCCTTTGCTTGTGATTTCTGCGTTACTCTTCAAGTCAAACTCGCATTTATTCGTGTTTTATATGTTATTATGTGAGTAGATTGTTTGAAAGATATTAATTAAAATACATTCTTTTCTTGAAGTTATGCCAGTGGTTATATATAATATGATGATATTGAATGTCATTCTGTGAGTAGGCCTTCTACACCTTTTGTGTGGTTGAGGTGGGTAGCTAGTGGGGTCCTTTGATGTTCTTCATACAAATTCCTCAAACACCACAGCCCCCTATACAAAAAAGAGGAAATGTGTGCTTGCTCATATCTTTTTTCACCTGTTCCAGAGGGAAGCCTCAGCCAAAGACAGAGATCTACCCCCAGCTCGTTTCTTCGAAAAATGACTGACCCCTAGGGAGTTAGAGGCAAAGGAGCGAAGAGCTCGAGAGGGGAGGTATCTGCGGAGGGATAGCTGTAGGTAATTTGGACTTAGGCCCCAGAAAGCCTTGTGGACAGTGGAGAGGGTTTTGAATTTAATCCTTGCATCCACTGGGAGCCAATTGATAGATTTCAAAGCTGGAGCGATGGTATCCAGTGATTGCATTGAATACAAACCAATGAATGCCAAAGCATCGAAAAAATGCATCGAAAAAAACATCAAATGCATTTTCTTCATAGGTAAAGGTTTTATTATAATTATAATGGATTTTAAGGGGTAAAAAAACGGGGGTTTCGGGGGCTGGACCCCCCATTAAAAATAAAATGAACAAAAAATGCATTCAATGCTTTTTTTTCACTGCATTTTTTTAGATGCTAAGGCATTCCATGCTTTGGCATTCGATGCTATCACTATAAACCGGAGAGATACGATCCCAGGGCTTGAGGCCAAAGACAAGTCTCGCAGTTCTGTTCTGGATTAGTTGCAGAGGGCAGAGAGTAGAGGCAGGTAGATTTAGAAAGAGGCTGTTACAATAGTCCAACCTAGAGAGAACCAGGATGTGAGGAGAGAAGGAGAGAGTGGAGTCGAAGATGACCCTGAGGTTTTTAGCCTTGCAGGTGGGAGAAGGAAGAGGGCCAAGATAGGCCAGCCAGAGAGCGACAGGAAAGGAGGGAGCAGGTGTGCTGATGAAGAGAATGTCAGTCTTACTGGCACTAAGGCAGAGATCGTTGGCAGCACATCACTCCTGGATAGCGGACACACAGTCAGAGATAAGAGAAGGAGAAGAGGTGATGGAAGGGAGCATGAAAATTAGCTGAGTGTCATTCGCATAGCACTGAATGTTGGGGCAGAGAGCAGCAATGCGGTGGTCAAGAAGTGCCAGGTATTGGTTGAACAGCCAGGGAGAGAGGTTAGACCCCTGGGGAACACCAAAGGTAGAGATAGAGGTAGAGGAGAGGAAGGACCCAAGTAGGACCCGGGATAGTCGATCTAAGAAGGAAGAGGTCAGCCAAGCCAGGGCCTGATTGGTGATACTTTGGTTATCACGGAGACGGTTGAGCAGTATGGCATGGATGAACGTGTCAAAGGCAGAAGAGAGATCTAGTAAGATGAGGACACAGGGGGTATTGGAGTCAAGGTTGTAGAGCAGGTCTTCACGGATGTTCAGAAGAGCAGTTTCCATGCTTCTGGCAGCTCTGAAGCCAGACTGAAGGTAATGGAGACAACCAACCAATTCAGTATGAAGATTAAGCTGGGAGATGGCCAGCTTTTTCCAGGAGTTTGCCCAGGAAAAAAGGAGTGATGGAGATTGTGTGGTAGTTAGCAGGGCAGGAGGGGTCGGCTGACAGTTTCTTAAGAAGAGGTTGCATGAGGTAGTGCTTCAGGGAGGATGGGCAGACTCCAGTGACGAAGGAGTGGTTGCAGAAGTCAGCCAAAGCAAGAGCACGGGTGTCAATGTGGTCCTTGATGGGGAGAACAGGGGAAAGGCAGAGAAGGAGGGGGGAGAGATGGCCACAGAAGGTCCAGATGAAGGAAGGGGAGTAGAGTTAGGAGGAGGAGAGGAAGAGAGGGATTGGAGATGAAATGAGAAGCCAGGGCTGTGCTGAGGATCTGGAAGGGGACAGGTGAGGTAGAGACTACAGCAGGATTGTCCAGCTCCTTGTAGATTTTAAAGAGTTTGGCCTAGTTGTTGGATGCCGCAGAGATGCAGACTCGGATAAGGGTTCTCTTCTTGGTGCGGACCGAGAGCCGGTATTGCCTTTGGAGCAGGCGGCAGGCCAGTTTGTCAGAGGATGTACAGGAAGCTTGCCATTTCCTCTCAGCCACCCTACACTTGCGTTTAAGGGTGATGAGGTTGAGTCATACAAGGAATTGCATGTGGCTTTGGGCTTCAAGCGGATCCTCTTGACAGTCGCAACACCATCAAGATTATCAGATATAGCAGAGTGGAGCACAGAAAGGGCTGTGTCAGGGTGTGAGCCAACCGAAGAGATAAAGGGGTTGAGAAAGTGTGACGAAAGCCTCAACTGACACACGTGTCATTGGCTTCATGGGTCGGACAACCCGAGAATGTAGGTGGCAGTGCTGGATTTGGCATGGCCTGAGGGGTGGAGAGAGTCAGCTGGGAGGAAAGGAGAATGTGATTACTCCAAGTTAGAGGCGTGGTGAGAGGGATAGAAAGGGGAAGGTCTGTAGAGATGGGAACATCCAGAGTGTGCCCTGCAGAGTGAGCCGGACCAGAGGGGAGGATAGAGAGTGAGAGAGAATTTCAGAGGTCATGAAATAGTCCAGAGAAAGGACATGAAGCATCCAGGTGTATTTTAAAGTCTCCAAGAAGGAGGAGTTGAGTGGTCGAGACCAGGAGGGAAGAGGAGAGGTCCGCCCCTCAGAGAGGAAGGAGGAGGTCTGACCAGGTGGCCGATAGATGGTAGCCACAGTAAGGGAATGGCTAGGAGAGAGAGAGACTGCAGATGAGGCATTAAAAAGAGGAGTAGACCTGCGTAGGAATGACAGAGGCAGGTATCCACTCAGGGAAGATCAGGGCTACACCCCCTCTGGAACAATTGGACCTGGGCGCAGAGAGGATCTTGCAGCCATCAGGGAGGAGAGTGTCAAAGCTTGTGACAGAGCTGGCCATGAACCATGTCTCAGTCAGACCGAGGACACCAAGGTCAAGTTCTTCGAGCAGGTGGCAGATGTCAGAGGAGTGTTTGACAGCTGAGCAAGAGTTTAGAGTGGCAATAAGGAAAATGTTGCTGTCTTTTAAAGACTTCTAGGGAGGGGTACAGATCAGAGGTATGTCCTGCAGAGTTGTAGAAGAAGCCAGAGGGGGGCAGAAGAGGAAGGAGGAGAGGGCAAGGTAGCCAAGGAGGAGACAGCAGGGGGAGGCGAGAAAGTCATGGAGGGAAGAGAGGGGCAGCAGGAGAAGAAAGGAAAATGATGAGGCGCGGGAAGCGTCTATACAAGGGGAAAAGGTTGGCTTGAGGGCCTTGAACCAAGATGGTATCATTCAGGTAAACATTAATGATGACCTTAGAGGAGTGGATGGAGGCCAGGTTGGCCTCCCACTGGGTGCCACCTTTAATTGGCAGAAGAAGAGAAAGGGGAGAGCACAGAGACCATATGTAGAGTCCATAGGTCTGGCGAGGGAATGAAAAAGAGGATTTCGTTTGAGGGTTTGCCTAGAGGAAGAACTGGTATAGGTGTCACTGATAGGGAGGCCTGGGTTAGAGACCATGATGTCTTATTTAAACCTCTTCCTACCAGATTTTGTGAGGAGAACAGGATAGTCGATAGAGAAACATTTAGGAAAGATAGGAGAGACAGAGAGCACCATAGAATAGGTGGGGAGCAGAGAGAAGAGGAAGCGGGTGGGAGGGGGAGGGGAGAACCCTAGGGAAGGACACAGGGAGGGGCGCAAGCAGATGAGACAGAGAAAGACGGGACAATAGTAGACAATTGGACAAGACGACATGCGCTCAGACAATGGTAGGAAAGTTTGCTAGATGAATGCTTTGCTAAGAAGGCAAGACCACAAAATGGCACTACTTTCTCAATGTAGTTTAGATACCAGAGAAAAACGCACCTAAGTCTGAGAGTCCTGTATAATGGGAAAAAGGCCTAGGTTTCACAACGCAATTTTAAATACTTACACAATGCAATTTATTTAGAAACTGGAGTAAAACACACCTAAGTCTGAGAGTCTGCTATGTGGCAGGGTTTTCAGGGTAGAGTGCAGGTTCTATTCCTAAGCTGAGCCACTCCTACCTTACCTAGTCGCTGCTGGTTGACGGCTGGCCACTTGCTTCCCCTGCAGACACCTGCTGACACTAGCTGGAGTCGCCTCTGTGGAAGCCGCCCTTTGCCTTGGGGCCTTTAGCCACAGGGACTGCCGGGCAGGGGGCTGCCCTAGGGAAGGTCAGAAAGACCAGCGATCTGGCAAATCGCAGGTGCAGGGTGGGCTGGGAGGTGGGAGGAGGGAGGGAAAGTGGAACAAAATTAACAGAAGGGTTCAGGGACTGCAACACTGCTCGCTGGGACTGGGGGGCACAAATACAGTTGAAGGCACCAAAATGTAAGGCCCAGGAGGGCGGCAAAGTCACAGCAACTCACCTTGGTGCGCCGGGTGAAAAGAGGTGCAAACCAACAATGCCGGCGACAAGGCCAGGCAAGGGGAGCACAAACAGCCATTCATGGGTGGAGGGCGGGCTGGGAGGCCGGAGGAGCGAGGGGAAGTGGAAGGAAATTAATGGAAGGGGTCAGGGACTGCAACGTTGCACGTGTGGCCTGGGGGGCACAAATATATTTGAAGGCACCACAAATTAAGGCAGAGGATGGTCGCAAAGTCACAGCAGCTCACCTTGGTGTGCCGGGTAAAAAGAGGCACAAACTAACAATGCCAGTGACTAGGCCAGGCAAGGGGAGCACAAACAGCCAATCATGATGCCATAAGCATTGAACTTCAAGGTGCTTAAAGAATTTCTAATCCTAAATATTAGGAGTTTATATTGCTCTGTAACCCACATGTCCACGGTCAAACAACTCCACAAGTTTACATTCAACATTGAGACACACGTGAACATGGAAATTTGCTTTGCAATTTTGTGTTAGTGCCAAAATGATCTGAGAGTAAAAATGTTGTGTTGCATTTGTGAGTTTCACTGTGAAAATGTTTAGCAATAATGCACACAATGGTGCAATTTGTATGGCACTGTTGACTTATTTGATGGAGTGTAGACCTGTATACCGGAGCAATATATATCTAATATTGACCACTGACTTCTAAAAAATGTATGCAAGTCATATAGTGCCCTAAAACCATTTCTCAATCCACAAGGAAATGTTGTTCGATGCTGTATTGGCAACTCCTATCTGAAATTTCAGGACTGAAAAACAGATCATTTTGCTAATATGTAGCATACATTGCAGAGAGGCACACACATTATATTGCAAAATGTAAGTCCGTCATCAATCTAGGTGGAGGGAGTAAATAGTGAGCCAGTTTCAGAAAGCAGAGAACACAGCCACCTACAGTCTGCAGAGCTAATTAAAAAAGCAACATCATCTTTCCAGCTGTGTCGATTGAGCGTCAATTGCCTTACTAGAAGCAGGTCTGGCCCGGTGAGATTAACATATTCCCCATTATTTAATACAGCATTGCTCAGGTGCTGCTCAGGAAACATATGTCAGTATGGACCCAACCACATTACAGTTTGGGGGGATTTGTGTTAGACACGACTGGAGACTATGACCAGTGAGGAGCTAATGGAGATGTCAATACAGGTTGTCATGGAGAGAGTATGTTCATCTGACCTGTTTTTGACGACCTGATTGAGTCTTGCTAGTAAAGAGCATTTAAGACTTAGACAATATAGGAAAAAGAAGAGCCAGGATAGGACTTATGCATTGTACATTACATATGCTTGATGTTTCTCCACTTCACCTATTTTGGATATAGAAAACTACCGCTGGGTGTCCATGCTTGGACTATAGGGCAGAGTTATGCTTTCCACATCGTTTTGTTATGGATGAACTCAATCGTTAGATCACAGTAAAGAATTTGAAAAGACTCCTGATGTTTTAAAACGTTATTTTTCTTTACAGAATGGAAGCGCATGCTATTCCCTTCTATAAAGCGGGAAAACAGGCATCCATAAGTACATCGAAAGAAACTGGGTGTTATATTGTAGGTCTTCTCTTGTCACTGGCCAGCAGTGCTTGCTATTAAAATGCTGATGCATGAATGCAGTTCAGGAGAAGTTGAGTGGATCTGTGTGTGAATGGTCTGAGAGTATCAGTTGGGGGATTCAGCAGGGATGATAGGATGGCTGGTGGGTCTACTCCTCTGCTAGTACTGTTAATAAAGATCCATGTTCCTGTCCTGGCCATTCGTGACTGTACATAATACAAGAGTAACTGGATTATGTACAAACTGTAGAAACTGTATAATAAAGTCTTACCTGGACAAATCTTAGACTCCACAGCAGGTCTGTGTATGAATGCTGAGTGCTGATGACTACAGAGAGGCTTTACAACACTGGGCAACTCCAATGCAGTCAGTACTGTCCACTTTGTGCATTATGAAAATATCTATGTTATGCATGCAGTTGGAATGACACACCACTGGCTGTGTTTCATTAAATCCCCAAGCCATTACTGTCATAATGACAGTAAAGCTGTAAAGTTCCCCTGAGATTACCACCGGCTATCATGGCATTTAGCACTAGTGGTAATCCTCAATAAACAGTTGCTGGGGCTACAGTGGATCCCTAAGGCCTCTGTCAAACTGACTGAAGAATGCTCAGATCACTCTGCGTAAACCCACACAGAGTGAAATCCCTGCCAGTCTGCGGTGTCTGCCTTCCCATTGTCATGAATCAGTTTAGTAAGCATTTGAAATTCTGGAACATCAAATTCCTAGATAATGGCATACAACCAATTGTTCTATTGAGAAAAATACCTCTTTTCGTTCATCAGGACTGTCTATTTGTCAATAGCATTGCTCCACTAATGATGATTTGGTTTACCCGAACCAGCAATGAGGGCTCTACACATTTCGATAGCCAGTGCCGAGACGATGTAAAACACAGCTCAATGGTCCTTGAACTAAAATGATGACTGCTTGATGTTTTACAATATTAGGCGTGGGAGTCAGTATTTGGCCTGGGGAGGAGCAGCGTTGCTTAGCAAGAACTATACATGGATAGAAGGATAAGGGTGTGGTCAGGTGGTGTAGCCACAAGACTCATGATCAACTGTGGTATGAGATCACACCAGGAAGTTGTGGCCTGGCGTGCCACTGACAAATAAGAATACTGTTTTTAAATGTACAAACTACCATGGAAAGAACGGAATTGAAACAATATGTTCTTATAAGCCGCTACAGTATTGTTAATATGCTATTTGTGGTCAATATAGGATTGTATGATAATATGTTTGATTATGCTTAGTCAGCGCCACTTCCTCACATGTATAAAAAAGAAAACTTATTTCAGATATTCTTCTTCTATGCCAGTGTTATTAAAAACAAAGACACACGATTGACTGGTCCGTCACACAGGTGAGGTCCACATCTGGGATTCGACTGGATCCATAGATCTTGTTTGTCCTGTTCCCGTGCTTCATTGATTCCTGCATAGCTTTGATTCATGGAGTATGAGGGATCAAGTGCATCCTTGCAAGGAGATGGATTGGTGCAGAGCATGTAACATGTGTACCCTCTTTGATGCAGTTCCTTAGGTCCTGTACAATTATTCATGCATTACTGCTCCCAGGGCTGTGTTCTAAAGAAAGTGTGCACCTTGCTCTGTGAATGTGTTGGGGTTATGAATGAGTCACTATACTACTTTGAGGCCAACTCTCCCATTTTTCACACGTCTTCAAAACAGGGTCCATCTTCATGCACTATGTTGTGTATCCCTCTTCCACATCCCTGTTTTAACCATGGTTTCTCCCCATTGATCAAACATAGCTTTTGTGTTGCTTCTGTTCATCAGTGGTTCCTCTTGTCTCACTTAGCATAATGATTGTGCTATGACAATATATAAGTGGGTCCCCTTATTCAATCCTGGGATTGCCTTGAAAATGTGGCAGAAAGCAGTTGCACATAGGCAGTACAAACATGTACCCTTTTTCGGTTTCCTTTCCTTTTTAATCTGAGAAATAAGAGTGTGTAAAAACCGCTCGATATCAAGAACATGTCCTTTTGAAAATACAAATACCACTGAGAGAATATGAAAACAATGTTACTTTAGTCTTTTTTTTTCTTCATTTTACTAGTGAGCTAAATATGTAATTGTATGGCAACTCCAAAGATGAAAGATGTTATGATAACCTAGTTTTGGATAGACTACCAATAGAATCTGTTCCAAGTATCAGGGCATGTTTGACTGCAGGGGGAATGGTAGTTGTGGGTATTTTAACAAAGAGACAGTGCTGTGTAATGCATCAAGTTTGTCAATAAGATCTCAGAGCGTCTAAGGATACCAACATGTTTTCCATGTTTCATCTTGCACAGATTAAATGATTTTCTTTGCAGATTAGGAGCATCAGTGAACGACAATCATCTGACTCAATGGATTGTATTCCAGTGAGTCGGTGAGATGTGTTGAGTAGCATGATAGCAAAGAGGTGTCCTATTCAAAGTTGTTTTGATGGTAAGCATGTTATTACAGATCAGTGTAAGGAGACCACATTTGTGTAAACCAGGGTTTTCCAACTCCGGGCCTCAAAGGCCGGATCCATGTTGGATTTTCACAATGCCCCTCATTAATATTCATGAGATAAATTTGCATACACTGATTCTAAATGTATGCAGATTTTTACTCATAAATATTAATGAGGGATATCATGAAAACCTGTCAGGTTTCCAGCCCACGAGGCCTGGTGTAAGCTGCATCAAATAACATATGAAGAGATGTGACTATCTGGCATTTTATCGAGTATTGATGCTGAGAAAAATGGCTGTGTTTTGAATTTTTTCTCCCAAACCATTTCTTTCATTTACACAGTAAAAGAGTTGGCTTTACTATTATGTTCTGCCCTAATGTTTAGTAGCTGCCATGAATGCATGTCATGGATTTTGTAAAATGTGGTTATGACAGTGTCAAAATAGTCTGTGGGACTGTCCGTAGAACACTACGATTAATAATGGATACTAGGTATCCATTGTCAGTTTTGTTTAATATCTCGAGGGAGAAGAAAACATATATTTAGACATTTTGCTTCATCCCCAGATTGAAGTTCATTTGCTAATAAGAGTGAAACATGTTTGTAACCAAAAAGTATGTGCAATCGATAATTACAGAGAGTATGCCACCACAAGCTAAAAGGGGTGTCAAAAAACCTAGAAAAAGGCAACCATAGAGACAAAATCAGAACAAAAGGGATCTTGTGCTAATATGATATCTGCGACTACGAACTGAACAGAATCTGGGAATCATTTGCAAAGTCTTTAAACATGGACATTTTCCTAAAACAACTGGCGAAAGAGTTACAGGAACTGCACAGCATTAGAGGTTGCACAGGAAGAGAATAATTTGGGTCATTCTGTTGTACACTAATATTGATAAAATGACAAAATTAAGAGTTGTATCTAAAAGAAAATAAGGTGTGACAGTTTGCCAACAATGAGGGCACAACCTACAAGGGTCAAGGAAGACCTTCAATGTCATCTTTTGTGGCAATAGACGTTCTTACAAATGACATCTTGAGAAGATAATAACATAGAGCATGGGCTTGCATTAGGTGGGCTTGAAAAACATCTTCAGCAATTAGAATCCTGCCTAAGTGTATATTCTTTGGAGTTTGAGGTGTTAGGGTGACTTTCTCCAATCCCTGATGTAAGAACACATGTCTGGGGAGGCAAATAGATTTATTTCACATGACATTTACATGATACTTTGTGTAAGCCAGAAGCTATTGGGGTCCTCCTGAAAAAAGACAGGAGGAAATACATGCAGTTGAGAGCTCAACACGAAGGAACCTGAATACTCTCTGAAACCGGAAGTCCTGGTGGAGGTCTCACGAAGGGTGACAGAAAATGCATACACACGTATGCAAGATGTGCCACCTGTAAGCCTCTACGCCAGAACCACTCAAGGGGCATCTGCAGCCAGGGAAAAGGCAGAGTGTATAGCCTTCTGTATAGAATATAGCAGGTTTCTGGGAAACACTGAAAGATCCCAAGTGGAGTGCATATGTTAGTCATTGGCACTTAATTCTCTTGCAAGAATCATGGACGTCTGAGCCCCAGTTTCTTCAAGGATAGTCTACTTTCCATCAGGAGGTAAGATGAAGGGAGAGAAGCTGACTATCATGTGGCCTTGTGATCATGGTAGCAGTTCCTGTACTATAGTTTTTCAATTATCATCAAATATTAATAGAGACAATCCAAATCCTGCACTGAGATAGCATCTGTAACGTGATTGCATTATGTTAGTGGACTTTTTAAAATCCTTATTTTGGGACTTTTGATTTACAATCCCGCAAAGAAACCATTATGGTTCATATTAATAAGAGATTAAAGATTTCCCACAAGAGCACCCTAATGATAAACTGAATATTCCTGGTGACTTTGATGTAAAGATGCTTATGGACATTGGGGATGCCATTGATTACATTGAGGATAGGTGCTGAAGTGTAGCAAATCCCAGATAGAAGGAGCTCATTATTTGTTACAAGAGGGAGCAGCACTGTATGGTGGGAGGGCTGTCATCAAAATCTCATAACTAGCTAATGGGTTTCCATGGGCTTGGGAGATATTTAAAATGTCTTGATTCAGATTAAGAAAATGCTAATTGATTGATGTATACAAAAGACTGATGGGCATTATAAGTCAATCCTTATGGCCCATGAATATGAACAAGTGCACTGCAAAGCCTGAAGGATTATGGTTGAATTTTCAATGTACAATATAAACATAAAAATAAATATTGGTGGCACTGAAAAGACTACCAATGTAAATGGAGATGATCGGCATGTGCAGGAAAACATTTAAGAATCTTCTGAGAAAAATGCATGAGGAATTACAGATAGAGGCCTGATTGGAGCTTAATACAGCAGCTGAAAAATAGATAACAAGCTATAATGGAAATTAATCACTAACATACGGTGGCCACAATGCCTATTAATGTCCTTCCAGTACGCATGTCAGCAGAAATATGGGAAAACATGTCATCCAGCCATATGCAATAGAACTGGGAGAAAACAATGAGGGCATTCAAGATACATTATGGTAACTACTGGATATCCCATTTGGAGGGAGTAAGCAGGTTTTAGTGTACTCAATGATAACTATCAGTGAGGAAGCTAAAGCTACTAAGTTAATGGCCTTCAAAAAGAACACCCGTCCATAAGGGGTTCATGTTTGTTTGATTAAAATCATCCCCAAGTTATGGGACGCTCTTCTGGTTAATGGTTTCAATTCCAGTTAAGGTGCAGTAGATCAGCAATCAGGTGGAAAGATTAGGTTGAAAAGGGACACCATTGTCTTATCACCACATTATTATTTTGGATATTTTAACAGAATTGTTTGGCAACGTTCTTCGGGATTGTTAGAGTCGTTTGAACTGAAGGTGGAGTGAAACAGATTTCCAATTCGGATTTAGGGAGGTCCTTGAAACAAAAATGCTATGCTTGAATTTAAACTTGGTTATAGGGTACATAAAGGTAAACCAGTTTGTTTATCTTGATGTACCTTTGTGTTGAGTGAACATAAAACCTTGACTGTGAGACTATGTAACCACTAAATCGATAAAAAAGTCTTCAAATTAAAAGGTTTACTTGGACATCATGAGGCTCCTCTATTGAGAGAATGTTCCAAATGTATACATTAAGTCTTGTCCCAGGAATATTAAATGGAGTAAATATATTTACAGAAAAAAAGGTAAAGTGGTTAAATAGTACTGAAGGAAAAATTGGGAGATTGGCCTTGTGATTGCATAGAAGTGTCCCAAAATTATCAGATTACAACTAGGTCTAACATCTTTGATGACATTGTTAAAATTAAGATCCAGCATGGAGTATTTCAAGTTACTTCTCAAAGAAGTTAATTCCCTATCGAGTTACTTCAACACAATTATAATACATGTAAAATCTAAATGCACAAGCAGGAATGTATTGCTTCATGCAGATTTTTCATGAAGAAAGTAATTGGGATCCAGATTTTACATGACATCTTTGCCAATTTAGGGCCTGATTTACAAAGTGTTTTTCAACGGGGTGTCCCATTGAAAAAGGCTATTGAACATCAGGCCCTGCATAGTATCCAAAGGTTTAATTATATGACACCTATTCCATTACTTACAAGCTGGAATGACATCATTTTGATGGGGGTTTTACTGCTGATGCACTTTAATTTATTACCATCACATATGATGTTTGGAGCTAGGAAAAAATATAACACTGGATTTACGAAATGCAGACTTTGTAACACTGCACAAGAGGCAATCTGTCATTTAATATTCAAATGCTCAAAACTTCAAGGATTATACATAACTCACTACCCATAATAGTTAGTAAACAGGAGTATATTTGAGACACAAGATCCATAGGAAAATATCAAATCAGGTCATTCCATAAACTCAACAAGGAAAGTACATAAATCATGGGGGGAAATCATGCACTTGATCAAAAACAACAGAAACACGAAAACACCAATTATTCACACTAACTAGGAAGGAATTAGATGCTGTAAATTGAAGAAATGATTCATAGATGTTTAATGTATTGCTGTACTAGTTAGATGTACTAGAACTTGGATAGTACTCATCATTAACAGAGGAAGGTATTAGGTAATGGCGACTTTGATAAGTAATTATGTTATTTTACATTTTGAATGTAAGTCACATGAAATATTGTGTATGATTATTAATTGTTGATGACAAAGATGATATGTTTGTATTGTGTAATTATTTGTATAACCAAATCGCATGAACAAATAAGATTTCCAATTTGGAATTAGGCATGTTCATCGGACCAAAATGCAATGCTATTTAAACAGGGTTAAAAACAAATATGTTCTGGGGCATGGAGAATGGGTTCATTTCCATGCATTATCCTTCACCTTTGATTATGTTCACCAGTCGAGACTTTGGTCTGCTCTTAGGGGGATGGGAATCACAAACTCCCTCTTCTACCCATGATGGAGCTACATATGGCATGTGGGAGGCTGTAAAATATGCTAGGAATGGTGAACTAAAAGATTGCATCCACACTGGAAAAGGGGAAGCAGGAATGTGTGCCAACAGCCCTTTTTTAAATCTTTATTTTAATGCCTTAGCCAAAGAGCTGGAAAACACTACCCCTGATGCACCTTGTATTGGTATAAGGCATCTTTCTGTACTTCTCTATGTGGACATTGGTATATACATACTTTATGCGTATTGGGTATTAAGGGATAACTATAGAACATCTAACATTATGAACTACCCTTAACATGTCCAGAAAGGATTACAATCCAATCAGCAAATATGATTAACTAGGTCTATGTTTTTGTAATGGAAATCCCATATGTACACGAAAAGGTTAAAGTTAGTGGACAGTTGAAGAGATATAACATGCTATGCTTAAAACTTAAATCAGTGCCCTCTTCATCAAATGCTGACAGTTTATAAAGACAAGGTTGTACATTTGGAAATTTATGGTGGTGGTATACAGGGAGGTCGAACATTTATTGATATGATACAAGCAATAGAGAATAATGTCTTCAGAAAAAACTTCAGTGTTCCTAAGTCAACTTCCTTTTATAATAATAATAATACAAAAGTGTTGAATGAAACTTTACTAGCAGATATCCTGTTTATTAAACCCTTAAAATTGTGGGTGAAGGTTGGGTCTACAAATCAAACGGTGGTTACTTGATCGCTTCTCAACAACCTAAGTGAATCATGCAGCACTGTATACATAACTTGATTACATTAAATTAAACAGCAACTCATTAAATTAGTATTGCAACACTGATATGAAGACCCAGGCACTATCCCAGAAAATGTAAAGATGCATATAACATTGCGTTTGCATGGATATTGTAAAAAGCCTGGGATAGCAAGGGAGGGCATTAAGGAATCATTGAAAGCATAAGTAACACTATTTGCTCCATTTCATTTTCCACCCTCTCACTTACTTTGGGTGACGAACTGCAAACAAGTTGTGTTTTGATTGCACCTTGGCAAATTGCCTTTGAACGTTCTTCGAAACAGATGGACACAAACATGTTTTTGATGATGAATGAATTCCCCTGTGATTCAAGGGGGGGGAAGAATCACTTTTGCATTGTGTATTCTTTTGTCTTGTATACACTATAGTTAGGAGACGTGAAAGTATACCGTTGTTGAACCTCCGGGGATTCTGCACTGCAGAATTGTTATAACCAATGTTTCTGTATGCTTTGCAAGGCTAATTAACTAAACTGGAATAAATATGTGTTATCAAGTTTTTGCAGTTTTTTTTTTTAAATAATCGACTACATGCTGATATTCAAACACAAGTGATGAGGCTGATGATGGGTATGATGATAACGAGCCGATGTAACAACCAAATGTCCACACAATTCTTTTGAGCATCGAAAAAATATGTTTAGAGCAATGATTCAAAAATAGAAGAGATCTCGAATTTGGATAAGTCATCCAAAAAAAAGGCAACGTAATATGTGCAAGATCTGGAGAGCTGCAGCATTTTGAACCTTATATCTTTGTGATGGTTGGCAAGAAAGGCATTCGGGTCAGTCGGAATATACATTTTAAACTAATAGAAAAGCCACCAAAGGATAGATTACATTCCTGTTGACAAACTACTAAGGTCAAACTCTGCCTAACATATTTCTGATCATGTAGCAATCATTTTACATCTTCAACTGATAGACGGTGCCCTAGTACAGAGATTCACCTTAGATGGCAAAGTACTGCTACAAATAAAATAAGCCGAACAGCTTAAGCAACATACAAAAACACACTTTCATTTGAATAATGGTTCCACCTCATTTATTATGGTCTGGGAGCCTGTAATGATGGTGACTGTGATCAGGGTTTGGGTACGTGTCAGAAATGTGATCAATATTGAAACACTCTCTTGTTATAGTTATGTTGATTAAACAAGAACAAGATGGCCTTTAAAGCTTTTCAAAATAACTAAAAAGAGAATGCAAAATTAACTTCTTGGAATCTTTCCCTTGATTACAACAAAGAAAGCTGGCCCCTGCTCCTGCAGTTCCCTTTCTGAGGACTTGGGTAGTTCAATCAAGCCTGGCTTTCTTAGCTTACTTTAGGGAGCAAATACAATGCTTTCAAATGTGTTCAACTTATAACTGTATGAAAAGCTTTGCTACCTTTGCCAAGTGTCTGGAAAATGTTTTCCTTAAAGGGCTATATTTTCTTTTTTTATGCCAGTGCTTTGGGGTATACTATGGATTAAATTAGTTCTCCTAAAGTCTCTTTAATAAATAGACTTTTGGTAAATGGGCCTGTGGTTTTCACTGTGTGTCCCCCCTGTCATTGGGCAGAAACTCTTTGAGCGTGGTCTTAGAATTCGCATATCTGGGCCCAACATCTTCGAAATTGGGATGGCACCTGGCTTATTTGAACACCCTCCTAGTAGTCCCCAAAGTTAGGATTGGGACTTCATCACAAATGCCTATAATGCATTCCTTAATTGGAGAACTGGCTACTTACTAAAGACACCTAACTGACAAACCACACCTTTCCTTACCTTCATTTACTTACCAAGACCATTGTCATGTATTTAATGTATCCTGTACCTTGTATCATGTTCCTATTGCAATCACTGCTCTATGTATTGCTACCTTTGCACTGTAACTAAATTTTAATATTACTTCTTTCTGTTCTGCCTGTCTACCCAAGGGCTTGGTACGCATTAACAAATAAATACACAAACAAAAAACAAAAAGAATGGGAAAATGACCACATTTTCTATATCACAGAACAGAGATAGGAAAATAAAATTGTCCCAGTAGAAAGAGAGGTAGCCATGTGGGACTGTGGGTTAATTAATAAACGAATGAACATCAAGACCAACAGCTAACCCCACTAAACAAATACTTAAAATTCCTTAAAAATAGCACAGCAAATCTTTTGAAAAATGAATATACCAAAAACTGTGAACGAAAACTTAGAATATGGAGAGAAATATGCAAATATCTTAGCGTGGAAATTGGAGTAGTTGAACCAAAACTATGTAGGTCACTTTTAGATCAAGCTTTGGAGATCTCTGGCCTAACTGTGCAGGCGTTTTCCTGGGGGCTTCCCTCTACCGCTACTGCAAGGCCAACTACATAATGGGCCTCATTTCAAGTCTGGCGGTAACCAGCCGGTGCTACCAGTGGGTTGCCCCCGGGTTGTAATATTGTTTCCAGTCCCTGATACCTCGGTGCCACCAGGCCATTATAAGTCTCGGCAGGCCGGGATGTCAAGTGCCTGAAAATGCTAGCCCCATTCCCCTGGAGTCCAACAGGACTCCAGGGGAATGGGGACTCGGAAGCATCGGCATGTTACTAATGGTGCCGGTGCTTCTGTGACAGCTGTGCCTTCCGGGGTCGTTGCGCCCAGCAGGTCAGACCTGCTATGCACAACAGTGCCAACAGGCACAGTTGCAGTCTGCCGGTCCGGAAAGGGTGCCAGTACGTTGCTACCGCCACTGTTATTTCCGGACCGACAGACTTGTAATGAGGCCCAATGTCCTCCATACCAGAGGTCATCTTTATAAGCGTGGAACACCTGTTGTCTGCGAAGTTGGCAAACTCGGCGATGTGGTTTGGAGGTGGGCCACAGGGAATCTCTGGTTCAGGGCAAGGCCGCAAATATATTCCCGGCTAGGCACTACTGAGCCTTAAATCCAACCTTCCTTCCGCTTATTTTGGTCAGTCTGTTTTACTTGGCATTCTACTATATTTTGACTAAACGTTGATTTGCCATGTCAAGTATGTGCTGCCTCTATGTCTACAGCCTCTGTCATATTTGACTGTAACTGGTTAGATAACTGCGCCGCAGATATTTATAGCTCTGCCCGCCACATTCTTCGTGGCTGTCTGGCTTCCATCTGTCTGTCTTGGTTCTATGAGCTGTTTGCTGGCTCCAGTGTAGAGCTCAAATTGAAGCATATATTTTTTTTTTTTAAAGAAATCTGTATTAAAGACATCTCCAGTGAAAGGCAAATCCAACACTTTTTATGGATCTGGAACTACAAGAATTAGATATGAACTACAAAAAAACAGCTTTACGTTGAAAAGCCCCAGATGAAAGAAGGGATTCTAGTGTTGATGGTCCCAGAAATGAGCTGTGCAACAAAAGGAGTTCCAGCATTGGACATTCCTAATTTCCTTTTTAATTAAATTAATTCTATATGGTCGGATATCTCAACCTGGTACCCCGCTCAGCATATCTGGACTAACAATTTAAGGGACACACAAAGCAAAAGCAGTAAATGGTTCAAACAATTAGTAATAAGTTACAAATCATAACTGAATTGTATTTACTCACTCTGTTAACCACAAATGTATAATCATTCAACATAAATCAGAACATGTAATCACATCATGCCAAAGCACAGTACCAAGCCCTGAAAGATGTGGTTAGCCCTAATCTTTAGTAAAAAATTCCTTGATGCAAGATTTGTGCATAAATGAAAAGGAAATAAGGAATATATAATCAAGGGAGAATTGGATGTACAGCTTCATTTGAAGTAGAGAAGATACAAGTACATTTGATTCTTTATTTCTCAACAATTCCATTTAATGAAGTATGTTCAAATTTCCACTTATATTAATTTATGTTTTTGTTTGCATCATATTGAACATCATTACTAATTATCAAAGAGTAGTAAGATACACACAGGGGGAAGAATGATGTATGACCCGATCATTCAGTCAATGGTGTTTTTCTTTTACAATTTCTTTTTTTTGACAACACATCACTCAGGATGTTTTTGAATATGCAAAATACTCTGTTTTTAATTTCTAGAGTGCAAAAAACTCCTTTTATCTAGTGTTCATTTAATGCAAAATGGCCTGCCAACGTGTCTGTAACATATGTGTTACAACAAGATGTTCTGAGGGGAAACATGGCAGTGGACAGAATGCCCAGGTACAGCATGTTTTGGCAGTCCAGGGTAGAAATCAGATTGCGTTTTTCAGTGCATATCCATCAACCCTGTAAATATGTGTATGCACATTTTAGTGTCATGCCCAGGATTGACCTCAAATATTTATAAAAAGCCATTTTGTTCACCCTGCTCAACTTACCCTAAATAGAGTGAGTGTGCTCCAGGCATCTACTGCCCTCTCGGTTTGCCAGCAGTGACAGTGGAGCTGATACTGCAGACGTTGTGGCAGGCAATCAACCTGCAGTTGTGTGTGTTCAAAACCAGCCCCTATGTTCACAGAGGGGGAATATTTATTTTTATCTGGGGACAAAGTCAAGAGAAAGTGGTATGAGGGAAATGTTCTCTGTTAAGTATGGATCCTGTAGAGAGTGGTGAGTGAAGTGCCTCCCCGGTCTTATTGGAACTAGAGTGGGGTCCTCAGTCATGCATGACACCTACCATTCCCTTTCTTATTATAAATATTATAATATGGTGCAGGAATGGGAACGCGGTGACCCGTTGCATCCCAGTATGATTGTGTGGCGTGACCGTGCATAATAGCTTATTATAAAGGTGATGTAAAAGGGGTGAGTATGATAAAAAATAGTTGACTGTACCCTTGGTCATGGCTGGTAAGGTTCCAGCCAATCTTGTGTGCCTGGTATTTATGTTCAATTTGCTACGCATTTATTTATTTATTTAATTATTGTTTGCTTGTTAGGCGCTTATACAATAAGAACATACTGTTTCAAAGCACCCACAGTTCAGAGAGGGAAGGATAGAGGGCAAGTACACCGATTCAGCAACTGGGAGATTAGCAGAGCAGAGAAGGAGGGAAGGAGGAGGAAAAGATGAAAGTCTTAAGGAGCTACCAGAATTTGAGAAGATCCTGCGCAAGGCGCAGGGGGAATCTATTCCTGAGGTGAGAGCCCGCAGAGGAAAGTGAATGACCCCAGGCCCTCTGCTTAACAAAACACTTAACACACAAAGAGTTGGTACTAGAGGGGCAAAGTGGTCTAGGGGGAGAGTATTTAGAGTGCTAAAATTGAAGATAGTGTGGTCCCCGGGCCCAGACAACCATGTGAATGATGCAGAGGGAGTTGAATTTAATCCATGCAGCAACCAGGAGCCAGTGAAGACTTTTTAGTGCAGGAAAGATGCAGTCCCTGGGCTTGTGGCCAAGTAAAAGCCTCTCTGCCCTATTCTGGATAAGCTGCAGGGGTTGCAGAGTGGAAGGAGGGAGTTTCAGGAGGAGGCTGTTACAGTAGTCAAGTCTAGAGAGAACAAGGGCTTGAGTAACAATGAGCCTCTGAGGGAAAGTGAGAAAAGATAGCATTCCTTTGAGAAGGAAGAGCTGATAGTTTGACTTCTTGGCAATATCCTGAGTGTGAGGTGGGAAGGAAAGGGAGGAGTCGAAGGTGAATCCAAAGTTTATGACTTCAGTTGAAGGCACAGGGGGAGATCCCAAAGAGGAAGGCCAGAGTGAAGGGAAGAAGGAGGGGGCAGGGGTCCCAATGGGAAGGTTCTCAGTTTTACAGGTGTTGAGGCAATGATAATTGGAGGCACACCAGGACTGGATGGCATAAAGGCAGTCAGTGAAGATGGAGGGTACAAGAGGGTCAGCAGGGAGCCTGAAGAAGAGCGGTGTGTCATCTGCGTAACTCTGGAAGTTGGAGGAGAACGATGAGATGAGGCATGCAAGGATATCAAGGTAGATGTTAAAAAGCCAGGGGGATAGTATGGAACCCTGAGGGACACCACAGGTAGAGATGGAGGTAGGAGAGGAGAAGGGGCCAAGGATGACTTGGGAGGAGCGGTTAGTGAGGAAAGAGGACAGCCAATCCAGTGCCAGTTACGAGATACCAAGTGTAACGTGGAGCCTTTTTAGGAGGATGGAGTGGTTAACTGTGTTAAATGTATAGGTAAGTTCGAGAAGGATAAGGACAGCTGGGGAATTGGAGTCAAGCAAGTAGTTTCTGTGCATCTGGATGCTCAGAGACTAGATATCTAGATTGAGGTTTGTGGAGGCCACCAACAAGTTCAGTGTGAGAGTTAAGTTGGGGCAAAGCCAGCTTCTCAAGTAGCTTCCCCAGGATGGTGGTGATGGAGATAGGGCGATAGCTGGCAGGGCAGATATGGTCAGAGAATATTTTTTTCAGGAGTGGCCACACCAGGGAGTGCTTAAGGGAGGATGTGAAAGATTTGGTGATAAAGGAATAATTGCAGAAGTCAGTGAGAGCAGGGGCAAGAGAGCAAATGTTATCCTTGATGGTCCTGGATGTGTAGGGGGAGATCTATTTAGAAGAAACCTTCATGAAACAGACAACTCTGGTGACTTCTTCAGGTGTGACAGAAGAGAAGGAGAAAAAGGAGGAAGGAGGGGGGAGGAGGACAGTGTGGTGGGGTAGTGGAATGGGATGTGAGGGAGAGTAAAGAGGAAGTTAGAATGTCCTGGGTTTTGGTGGCAACGTGTGAGGCCAGTGCATTGCAGAGGGCCTGGGAAGGACAAGGGGAGGAGGAGACCACGGACGGGTTGGCTAGTTCCATGCAGATTTTGAAAAGTTCAGCCGTGTTATTTGATGCGCCGGAGACTCGTGCCTGAATGTGGGCTCCTTTCTTTGCACGCATGGCAAGTCTGTATTGCCTTTGAAGCAGGCGGAGGCCAGTTTTTCAGATGCTGAGCCTGAGGTTTGCCATTTCCGTTCTGCTGCCCTGCACTTTTGTTTCAAAGCTGCAAGTTTGGTATTGTACGAAGAGTTAAGTTTTGTGGCAGGTTTCAGACGGGTCCTCATGACTGGGGCAAGAAACGTCTAGAATGTTGGTGATGGAAAGATGGCAGTTGCTGAGGGCAGAGTCAGAGGTAGAGTCAGAAGAGGGTGGTTGAGGGTGGATGAAAGTGGAGGCGAAGTCAGCCGCAGTCACTTGTTTCATTGGGCGGGTGATAATGAACAAGGTTGGTGTGACTTTTGGGGGGGTAGGGTCAGGGGGCCAATGGGCCCATGTGGGAGGAGAGGATACAGTGGTCTGACCAGGAGAGCGGGGTGACTAGTGGGGGAGAGAGATAGGTTAGATTGTATGAGGGCATCCAGAGTGTGTCCAGCTGTGTTGGTTGGCCCTGAAGGGAAAATGGAGAGGGAGAGCAAGGAGTAGAGGTCAGTGAATAGAGTGGATGTCGAACCAGAGGAGTCTGGTTGAATGTTGAAGTCACCCAGGAGGAGAAGGTTAGAGGTGAAGGAAAGTAAGGAGGAGCAGAAGTCAGACCATTAAGAGAGGAAAAGGGAAGTGGCTCCAGCAGGGCGGTTGATGGTGGCAATAGTCAGGGTGGAGGTGGGAGAGGTGACTAACTTGCAAACCCGGCTTTTGAAAGAGGACTATGTCTGGGTAAGTAAGATGGAAGCAGAAACCCACTTAGGGAAGATTAAGGCAACCCCCCGCCAGTGCCAGTCAGGTCAAAAGGCAGTGGCTGAGCTGGCATTTAACCAAGTCTCTCGGTAAGAGCGAGAATGTCAAGGTCAATGTCTTCAAGAAGAAGACCGATGTCAGAGGAGTGTGTGTTGGCTGAGAGGGTGCTAAGAGTCGCCAGGTGGAGGTGGTCAGAAGGGTTTCTGAGGTGGGGTACAGGGGCATGGTATACCATTCAGAGGAGGGAAAAAGGAAGAAGGGGGGATGCAGGGGAAGGAAGGAAGTTAATGAGAGAAGGCAAGATGCGGCCAAAAAGAAGGGGGTTGAGTTGTGGGCCTTGAACCAGAATGGTGCCAGTGTGATAGACATTAATGAAGCAACAAGAGGATGCAAAGCCAACCAAGAGGACTTCCCACTGTTGGAGCCACTGTTAATGGAGGAGTGTGAGGAGGGAGAAAGAGTGGAGATGGGATGGGGGTCCAGAGATCAGGAAAAGGGACAGAGAAAAGGATAGTAGTGAAGGCCCTCTCTAGAGGAGGCACTGACATAGATGTCTGCAATGGGAAGTCCATGGTTTGAACTCAGGATGTCTTTTTTGTGCTTCTTCCTGCCGAACCTAGAGAGAGAAGGGCGATAGGTGATAGTTTAGCAGTTATAGAATATAGGAGAGATGGAGAGAGCCATAGGACGGCAGAGGAATTAGGGAAGGAATGAGGGAGGAGTGGCAGCAACACACAGTTCTGGCTGAACTCACTATGAGGCCTAGTAGAATGAGGTAGGAGAGAATAAGAGAAACACAGGGGAAATATAAATTACATTTGGTGAGTGGTACAGAAGTTGAATGAACTAAACGCACCCAAAATCAATGGGGGCAGCAAACTGTGCAAAGCAGATAGAACACAAGGAATGCTAAAACAGTCAAATTTGTTTTTAAAAGGGGGCAGAAAACTGGGCAAAGCAGATGGAACACAAGTAGACAATATGAGTAGGAAATGCAAAAAGGAATGACGTTAGATAAGGCGAGGCTGGAGCGACAGTAGAAACTTCAGGAGAGTTAGTGGTGGGACTCACTTTCATGGCAGCCAGGGAAGTGGCAGTCTTTGGAGCAGTTGCATTGAAAACAGATCACAATTTGTCCAGGGATGGATCATCGATAGGGATCTGGGGCTGCGGCTGTCCAGGCTGACAGGAACCGACAGGAGCTTTAGCAGTTGGGCCTTGGGAGGCAGGCTGGCATTCACCTGCCGGCTAGCTGATTGGGCCTAAAGCTGGAAGAGGGGCCCAATCGCTGCCTTCCTCACAGAAGGCCAGTCACTCAAGTGCCTAAAAAATGTGGTGAGCCATCTTGGAAAGGTAAGTTGATGATACAATTACAGTGGCTAAAGGCCACACAAAGCATCACAAAACGCAGCACCAGCAGTCAAAAATCACACAGAGCAAGATTTTCTTTTTCTTAAATAAAACCTTTTTTTTTCAAATGTCATGCTCTTTTTCTTTTTGTTCACATGCACAAGGAAGTACATAAGGCCCAATTAAAGCCCAAGGGGGGCTTACCTGTGCAGAGGAGATGGAATTCTGGCCTCAGGAGCTCAGTAGAGGCTTTAGTACAAGGCAAAAACAAAGAGGTGATGGCTGGAAGGTTTAGAATTAATCTTAACCACTGGCAATGCTCTGGGCAACCCTCCAGACCACCGTTCTTCGCCTGCCAAGCCATTACAGAAGGGAAAGACCATATGCAAATCAGGCTTGGCCCCACCCCAAAAGAGGCAGTCCAGCCCGAACTGCTAGGCCACATCCCTTCTGCACGAGACCACAAGCATCCCCAAACATGTTTCGCCCTTGTTGGGGCTCATCAGTGAGGAGTAGCTTGGGTCTCTAGGCCCAGCAGGCACGGGACCCACGTCTGGGCATACCCGTCCGACTCGGGGTGACATAGCAAAAACAAAGAGGTGATGGCTGGAAGGTTTAGAATTAATCTTAACCACTGGCAATGCTCTGGGCAACCCTCCAGACCACCGTTCTTCGCCTGCCAAGCCATTACAGAAGGGAAAGACCATATGCAAATCAGGCTTGGCCCCACCCCACAGGCTTTAGTACAAGGCATCATAGCTCGATGTTTGCTTTTAATGGCTCGATTGCTGCTTGTAATGGCTTCAATCGCGTGAGTTGTTCTAAGACAATGACAGAACCAATCAATTATAGAATGGCTGATATGTAGTGAACAGCCTGTGAATGCAGCCTCTGCACTTACCTGGAGTTGGAAGTCCGGGAGCATGTCACATATCAACCCTAGTGGCATCAGCAAGCCAAAGGCAGCGTCTGCCTGGTTGATATGGATGCTTGTACTGTTATGCTATTGGTCCGGTGGGCGGAAACGTGCTTAGGTCTGTGCGCCATTGTCAGGGAGGCCTGTTCATCCTGTAGGCATGGTGGCGTTGTCAAGGCAACCCGTCTCTGTGTGCAGTCAATGCGAGGAGGATTGCGAGTCCTGCCTTTCGTGTTGCATGTCATCTGCTTTGACAAGTAACGCTGCAGCGGGAGTGTGTGGCCCGACAGTAGGTGTTTGTGGCCGTGTTAACATCCAGTATGTAAATATTTCAAATAGGGTGGGTCACCTAGCATATATGTCATCATTGACGAGCGCTTCACTCATATGACATAAGGCACTAGCTAGAGTGAGGCCATGGTGGAGTGCCATAGGTAGAGAATAAATATACTGCTCGGTCATGGTGACCCATGACTCAGGGTCGACCTAGTGTGGGTGAAAGCCTCATCGTGTGAGCATGTATGTGTGAATCTGGATAGATCGGAGACCAGACTCACAAATAAATATCTTGTGTATGGTATCCGAGTGCAATTGAAAGAAGGGGACTATCCAGCGTATGTTAGTTCGCCCATAAATGAGCTGTTCAAAGAGCTATTCTCAGATTTGGGCGCTGTATTGAAAGATATATTCGATAAGGTCATGACCAGTGCTAAAGAACCATGCTCATCAAATAAGGCAATAATAACACTTACATTGAATTCAATTAAAGCTCATACACATTGTGAATAATACAAGAATGGGAATATATTGCCAAATAAGTTTCACACAGTGCATGATAAACTGACATATCAAGATCAGAAAGGTGTGATAAAGTCACATTATACATCCCTCAAACCGAGATTGGAGGGGTTCTGGAGACCAAGGGATGCCAGTCTGCAGTTTGATTGGTGACCTAGAAGAGACAAATGGGGGATTTCCCAGGGCCCCTTCTCCCATACCATTTCCTCAAAGAAAGATTCTGTGTACAGACTTCATCCCAATTAACAAGAAAAGAGACTCAAACAGCATCAGTCCGAGGCAGAGGAAGACACACTTTGGCAAACTCCTTATGCAATAATAGTACCTATCCCTCACTCATTGTATTGTATTGTATTGTCTTAGTCATTTATACAGTGCCCTTTCCCAATTTGTATGGCATGAATGTAATTTGTGGTTGGAACGCCCTTGGGGACCATAGTACATGTGTGGGAGATTCTAAGAGTTGATTTATATGATGCGTGTGTGCATTTTGCCAGGTTAGGACTTAGGTGAGGTGGCTAAGCTCCAGTCCGTAGGTCGAGCACGTGGGCGGGTGCTGTTGGTGGTTTAGGACAGAGTGCTAGTGTTGGAGAATTGACGTGTGCCCAGCTAAACCAACATTTTTTGTAGAATGTCACTGTATATTAATTGCAGAGGTGTTGAGGTCCGTCAGTATGGACTACTTTTTTTTTTTAATGGTGCGAAATGAAAAGCCCTGGTTCATAGGGGCGCATTGACAATGACAAATTCACACAACACAAAAACAAAAACAACAAGAAGCAGAACAAAGGAAAACCTAACATTCATGGAGGGCAATTTTAAATGGCAATGGGATCATAACTAGCAACCTTAATAACAGAACACTAACTAATCATAAAATAAACTTTAAAAAGGACAAATCAGTCTATAATAATTCTTAGACATGTGGTAGAAGACAAGTTTCCTAGTAAGTTACAATGGTTAAGAGAGAGTGGAAGATTGCAACGGCCACATCCAATAACAATACAGTCTGCGCGAGCTGCTAGACCGGAATTGCGTTGTCATAGCTGCATTCTAAAGTGCATGGATGGGTGGCCGTGCCTGTGTCCTGTGTCCACAGACATGGTGCAAGGTGTACATAAGGGATGGGTTGAAGGTTTTGAATAAATCTGAACCACTGGTACTGTTCTCTGCAGCCTTCCACACAACCATTCTTTAGCCTGTCTTCGCCACTGCAAAAGGGGTCCAGCAATATGTAAATTATTCTGGTACAGGTACCCCTCTGCATGGAAACACAAGCAACCCCAGACATGTTTCAGCCTTGTTGGGCCTCCTCAGTGGTGCATAAAGCATGGAGCATTGAGTTGGATTATTCTTGCTAATCTAGGATGCACCAGACATGCACAAAGCACGGAGCACCCAGAGACGCACTATTGCCTCTAATTTTGCACCTCATAACATCGGGACTGTTTTACTAGGCAGCATTATGGTACCATCATGTGTTGAGTATTTCTTTATAGATCTGAACACATATTGCATATTACTGTTTCACAGCATATGTCCTGAAAGGTATATTTGAGATGTATCAGTGTTATTAAATACTCAGTTTGACACTGCAAAGTGATTGTACCATTATGGTGTTAATGTATGCCATTAAACGAGGGACTATGCATGAGAATGCCTGAGTGTACTCATAATGCCCGGGTGAAAGTAGAAATGAAATATAATGCATTAGACGCAAACAAACATTATGCATCCAGTCAATTCACTGCCTGTGTTCAACTGAGAATACTCACATTGTTGTAGCAAGTTGATTGGCACATTGGATAACGTTGTCATTGGTATGCGTACCTCAAGGATGATTTACAGGGTTCATTAACCATCTGCATGACAATAATATTTATCAGCCCCCACTATTGTTTAGACATAAACAAGGGACAATGTCTGCAATGGATATAAATATGGGACGATGAGTATGCTGGCAAAAGGAAAGACCCATTTCTCTTTCTATTCTGTATGAAACGCACTTGTTAAATGGGCATGCAAACAAAGTCTAAGCTATGTGATCAAGCACCTAGGTGTCGCAAAACGTGTTAGCTTTTGCTGTTGCTTCCTTTTTACTGTTTGGAGCTATAAAGCATTTTTTTTACATTTTGTTAATTCCAATAAAGAAAAAGATTTTAACTGTATTTCTGGTTCCATGGTGCTGCTGTTTTTCTTGACCGACGGCTGCAATATTTCGATACTCTGGCTGGGAGTGCAATTCAAATTTGCCAGTGTTCTGGCTAACAAAGGAAACCTATCATTTTGTAGAAGAAAATAACTTCACATTGGAAAGAAAATAAAACTCTACTCACTGAACTAACGTGTGTGGTGAAAGGTTATGTTTACATCTAAAATGTTTTCTATTTATACTATAATAATAATCTAAAACAATATTATTAAAACACATAAATTCAGTGTTCAACATGCACTAACAAATATCAGTACTATATAAAGCAATATTTGCTGTTTTAGGGATAAGAGTCAGTAAAAGATGAAAAACAACACTGAATGGAGAGGACAACTACATTAAGCACTCAGGTAACTGCGAACCTGGTTTTGCATCAGCAAATTCCAAATAGATATGCACCAATGTCATTGGTTCATGCACCTCCCAAAGGTACTACAATACATTTTATGTACATAAAATATGTACAATAAGAATATCATAAGAATAAGTAACTATATACACAAACCAATGTATCATTTTGTTACAAACTTTTGTTCTTTTTTAAACAAATTTGGAGATTAGTATTTGCAACCTTAACTAGGAAACTGAGACATATAACCTAACTATGTCATCGGTTTTACAAAACAAATATCCAGACATGCCAAGATTGTACAATTATTTTGAGTGTAAACCTTTTTAATGTATAGTCGTACCGTTATGTCAAATGCTAGGCACACAATAAGAAGTTCCCTGTATTTGAATACATAAATATTTACTACAAGCTACACTATCTCTAAAATGTAATTTCAATAATTCTTGTCCTTGTTTTGGCCACCTAGACATAAGAAGTTAATAATGACATTTCCTAATATACACAATCATTTAATAAAAACTATACTGATTTTCTCTTAGTTTTCATTGGAATATTTCTTGTGAAATTATTGGGTGCCTACATAAGAAGTGAATGATAAGCTACCTAACAGGCCGATTCATGGAATTAATGTGCGCCAAAAAAACGGCGCACGCATGCGAAAACGTGCGATTCGCAGTGAAATAGCGAAAATCGCAGTGCAAGTGCGATTATCGCACAGAAAACATCGCACATCAATTCATGAGAAGTCCGTGCATGCGCAAAACGTGGGATGTGCGCTGAAAAAGTGCGCGGCGCACGCTGGCGCACAGGTCATCGAACGCCATGCGATAAGGCCACAGCGAATTCGCACATAGCGCGGCGCACATAACAAAAGTAGGCGTAACACGGGGCGCCACACGCAGAATGGGGAACAACTCGTGAAAATGTGGGCGTCACGGGGGAAGTACAGGAGGCAAGTGCGCAGAACGCCCACACGCTCGTCTACAACACGTATTCATGGAATCGAATAGGGAAAAACAGCGCACGGCCAAAGACGCGCACAGGCCCATACATGTCCGCCACACGAAAGCAGGCGGTAGCATCCCTGCGCAGGAAAAAAATTTGCGCCAAAGTACTACACGCGCGAGAAGGCCCACACGCGATCCGGCCTGGGGGAGCGTGTGCGTGTATCTCAGAGGTGCGCGAGAACTTTCACATGCGTTCGGGCCTGGGGGAGCGTATGCGTGTATTTCAGAGGTGCGCGAGAAGTTTCACACGCGATCGGGCCTGGGGGAGCCTGTGCGTGTATTCCAGAGGTGCGCGAGAAGTTTCACACGCGATCGGGCCTGGGGGAGCGTGTGCGTGTATTTCAGAGGTGCGCAAGAAGTTTCACACGCGATCGGGCCTGGGGGAGCATGTGCGTGTATTTCAGAGGTGCGCAAGAAGTTTCACACGCGATCGGGCCTGGGGGAGCGTGTGCGTGTATTTCAGAGGTGTGCGAGAAGTTTCACACGCGATCGGGCCTGGGGGAGCGTGTGCGTGTATTCCAGAGGTGTGCAAGAAGTTTCTCACACGCGATTGGCCTGGGCACGTGTAATTCAGGGTTGCGCGAGAAGTTCCACACGCGATTGGCCTGGGCGCGTGTATTTCAGGGGTGCGCGAGAAGTTCCACACGCGATTGGCCTGGGCGCATGTATTTCAGAGGTGCGCGAGAAGTTCCACACACGATTGGCTTGGGCGCGTGTATTTCAGAGGTGCGCGAGAAGTTCCACACGCGATTGGCCTGGGCGCGTGTATTTCAGAGGTGCGCGAGAAGTCTCACACGCGATTGGCCTGGGCGTGTGTATTTCAGAGGTGCGCGGGTGTTTTCACACGCGATTGGGCCTTGGGGAGCGGGGTACGTGTATTTCAGGGGCTCGCAGGTGTTTTTACACGCGATCGGGCCTGGGGGAGCGGGGTACGTGTATTTCAGGGGCTCGCGGGTGTTTTCACACGTGATCGGGCCTGGGGGAGCGGGGTACGTGAATTTCAGGGGCTCGCGGGTGGTTTTACACGCGATCGGGCCTGGGGGAGCGTGTGCGTGTATTTCAGAGGTGCGCGAGAAGTTCCACACGCGATTGGCCTGGGCGTGTGTATTTCAGAGGTGCGCGAGAAGTTCCACACGCAATTGGCCTGGGTGCGTGTATTTCAGGGGTGCGCAAGAAGTTCCACACACGATTAGGCCTGGGGGAGCGTGTGCGTGTATTACAGAGGTGCGCGAGAAGTTCCACACGTGATTGGCTTGGGCGCGTGTATTTCAGGGGTGCGCGAGAAGTTCCACACGCGATTGGGCCTGGGGGAGCGTGTGCGTGTATTACAGAGGTGCGCGAGAAGTTCCACACGCGATTGGCCTGGGCGCGTGTATTTCAGGGGTGCGCGAGAAGTTCCACACGCGAATGGGCCTGGGAGAGCGTGTGCGTGTATTACAGAGGTGCGCGAGAAGTTCCACACGCGATTGGCCTGGGCGCGTGTATTTCAGGGGCTTGTGGGTGGTTTTACAAGCAATCAGGCCTGGGGGAGCGGGGTACGTGTATTTCTGGGGCTTGCGGGTGGTTTCACACGCAATCGGGCCTGGGGGAGCAGGGTACCACTCACCCATCTGCCTTGCGTGTAGAAGAACGCGTAGCCAACACCCACCCGCTGTGAAGTGATGGCGTGTGAACCCCAACGCCTGCAAAACACACGCACCGCACCCCACGAAAAGCAACGCCTGTGCGTGATACGTCACAGACGCGCATACGCGCTAAGGGCCTTTGGTCCAATGGAATCGCGTATGCGTGCTGACGCGCTTACGCGCTAAGGGCCTTTCCTCGAATTACACGCTGATGTGCAGAATTTTCACGTGCCAAATCACTCCGTATCAAGCTGGCCACGCGTAAGCACACGGAAGACCACGCTCCTGCCCAGAAGGCCGAACTACTGCCCCCCAGAGCCCCGAGCACGCTCCCACCTGCCATCTGCTGCTACCTGGCTGCCTGCTGCCCACGTGCCCTGCCATTTGCTGCCTGCACATCAGCCAGGGGTGCTGTTGCTGTGACCACCCCTGCTGGAACCGAAGACTCCCGACTGGGATTCCATCGCTCCACAGCCCAGCCCCAGGACCCAGTTGCCCACCCACTCCTGCCTCTGGGGTTGGCATGTCGGGCACTGCAACATCTGGCACCACTCACAACCCCCGGCCAGAGAGGCAGAGGGGCACCAGCTTCAGTGCCACCGAAGTTGGTGTCCTGGTGGAGCAAGTCCTGGGGCAGTATGATGCCCTCTTCGGAAGATCCCGCGCCAACAAGGAAGGACAGACTCGGATCTGGACTGACATTGTGACTGCCATCAACGCGGAGGGGGTGGCAGTCCGCGACTTCCAACATGTCAAGAAGCGCTGGGAGGACTTCAGGTCCAGGACCCTGAACAAGGCCCGGCGCCTCTTGAAGGCAGCAGATGCCAAGGGGTACCGGGGCCACTTGTCAGAAGATCAGATGAGGGTCCTGGAACGCATATCCCCAGCGCTCCACGTCCAGGTCCTTGAGAGGCAGACCCGTCTGGAGTCGAGCGGTAAGTGTACATGCATCCTGATTGTGAGCTGTGCGTGTGGTGATGTTTCAGTAGTGTGCAGGTTGCACATCTGTTTGTATGGGGTCGAGTATGGGTGGGGGTGTACAGGGCCGTGGGGCTAACACATGCGAGGGCTGTAATGTGTGAGACATGGATGGTGCTTGTGTGTGTAGGCTTGCATGCCAAATGCAGTTGTGTGGGCACACATGTTTGGATGAATGTGTATGCAAGTAGACATGTCCGTGATGTCACGCATGTATGTTGTTTTCAGCTGCATGTATCAGCACTGTGTACATGTGCATTTGTGTGTATTTGACAAGGGTGCAACAGTGATGCAACATGGATGCATGTGACAGCGGGATGTGGAAGCCTGATTGGCAGATGGAAGCAGCTGATTTGAACTGTGCTTCGATACGGCTGCCATTCCACGCACGGAGCTGGTGATAGCCTGAGGAACCCGGCCCTATTGCGGCGGTAGTTCCACGACCGCCGGAGATCACGCCTCCCGTGCCGACGCGGATCTGGTCTGCACAAGATTTCCAGTAGATGGGATTTTCTCTCCCCATCTAGCCTGATCTACTGTGCACTCTAGGGGTGTACCACCAAGAGAATTTTTCTCTACTTTGATGGGCATTTTTCGGATACACTCAAAAGGAACTTCCACCTTTGAAGATGGAATACATTGAACATCTGGGTGAATTAAGGAAGAACCATCTGAAGAAGATTGGACACATGGAATAATTTCAAAGACACTTTTTGTACTACGTGGCCATAGATGGCTCTTGAATATTTAAATGTAGAGAATTTGTATGTTTAGATTTTAGAATTTATCATCTAATCTGCCCTGTCCTGAGGAAGACGATTGTCAAGCTTTCTCTCTGCTGCTACGGTGGGAGACAGACAGCTTAGACACTGTTATTTTTATCGTCGAAACTACCTACGTTAGATACCAGTACAGCCCACGATATGGTTGGGAGCTGTACTAGGTACTGGTTGTTGACTACTTTGGTCAGATTGAAGACAAGCACAGGCTTTGCTGTAGTATATATTGATGCTACCCCGCTTGTCTGTTTTCAATAACGAATTGGTGGGCTTGATTAAGGTACAACCTTTTCTATCCCACAGAAAATATTGATTATTTTGATCTGCGTGGTTATGTTGCCTTTTATACCTCCTTAAGCCCCCCTTATTAATTTTTGCATTTAATTTTTGCATATATATATATTTTTCTTTTTCCCCTTGCCTGGTTGTATTCTGGTTATAAAATATCCCTTTGGTTGAATACAGATTGGGCACAAACTGAGGATTTTTGCTGTCTACGGATGTTATGTACTCTTGAATTATGTTATGCACAATGCACTTATGCTTACATCCTAGGATGGCTATTAAAATAATATGCACTTTTACTGGATATGTTCAGCATTAATTATGTGTTTTTATGCTGTTTTTATCATGTGTATGGTAATTGAATATGTGTTTATTAAAGATTGATTGAATACCTTTCTATGTTCGGTTTATAGTCATAATGTCGACAACAAAAATGTCGACAGTCAAAAAGTCGAAAAAAAAATGTCGGAAAAAAAAATGTCGACTTTTTTTTTCAATGCATTTTTATTTCGAAATGGGGGGGTTCCCCCCCTAGCCCCCCTTTTTTAATTTTTTTTTTAATTGTTCCCTTTTTTTTTAGTCCCGAACCCCTAAAATAAATATATAGACATTTTTTTTTTCGACATTTTTTTGTCGACATTTTTGTCTGTCGACATTTTTTTTTCGACATTATGACTGTCCACCCTATGTTCCTTGACCTGGTCTATCCCCATATTTAGCTCCTTCACAGTGGGCAGTATATTCCACTGATCGATTCTATGGTTTTGTTCGCATGAACCCTCTTTCCCCCTTGGTGGGCGTGTTTTGATTGGCAGATGTGACATGGATGCCCATCTGAACACTGCGGCACTTGGCAGAGGTGTACACATGCATGCAAGTGTGGTGGTGTGTGTACATGTGTGGTGCACTTCCTGTGTTGCATGTGATGTCTGGCTCAGCTTTGCCTGCTCATGCTGTTGTATGGGTAGGGATGGTGCTGGCAGTTGCGATATGGCTGTGGTATGGCTCATGTGTGCGAGTTGAAATGCCATGTGTGTTGGGGATTGTGATGGCATGTCTGAGGTTTGCCAATGCCACTCATGTACAACTGTCATGTGTGTATGTGTCCATTGTACAGTGCCCTGATGCCTGTGTTTTATTTCTCCCTGTCTGCAGCGTCAACTGATGAAGAGGGCGGAGAAGGTTTTGTGGAGCACAGCGGCGGGGATCCCACCGCCAGCCGGAGACGTAAGGCCCGGCTCCCCTCCCATGTTGCCATCTCGTCGGGGAGTGAGGAGTCCGGTGCCGTGTCCCAGGCCGCAGCTGCCGGGGGGAGGTCCAAGAGGCAGAGGTTGGAGTTGGACTCCTCAGCAGCAGAAGGGGCAGCTGGGACCCCACAGGGCCCAACGGGGGAAGATGGCATGGAGTCATCCAGGTTGGTGGGGGGTTTGGTGGAGGAGGAGGCTATGCAAGCAACAGAGACGGGGTCTGGATCCCATTGGTGCTAGTGGTGCAGTGCAGGGGCAGGGACAGGAGGCAGCACAGGCCACCGCGGAGGTGCCTGTGTGCAATCCTGTCCCTGATCCTGTCCCTGCATCATCTTGCACCAGCAGGGATGCCTACGTCCAGACCCGTTTTCAGGCAGGGGATGAGCAAACGACAACTGGCCTTCCTCTGCCTGCGGACGTGGCTATCCGGGTCCGGGTTGAGCCTGTCCTGACTGGTGTGGCGATGCGTCAACGGGCCATGCGAGGTGACCTGCAGTCTTTTCATGAGGAGACTGCACGTCATCTCGAATGGCTCGTTGACCACGTCAGCCTGCTGGGACAGGTCTCCCAGGCCGGATTCCTCCGTTTGATGGGGCTTGCTACGACCCCCTCCTCAACTGAACCCCCTAAGCGCCAGTCGTCATCCGTGCCATCTTCCCACCCATCAGTCACCTGGGTGCCCTGTGGAGCTGCCTCTGACGGTGCGGCCAGGCTGGTGGAGGAGGCATCCCTGCCACAGTCGGGAGTCGGGCGTCCAGCAGGGGTGGCCACATCAACGACTGCACCCCAGCCGGCCGAGGATGTGCAGGCAGCAGGAGGCAGTGCACGGGCAGATGCACAGCAGCAGCAGCAACGTGGTGGGAGCCATGAAGGCTCGGGGCCTTCAACATCGGAGGGGCAGGCATCGGCCGGAGGGCAGGAGGACCCAGGACAGAGAGTGTCTTCCGTGTGGCAGCGGTTGGGCCACGCCATAGATGCGGAGCGGCAGCGGGCGGAAGAGGCACGGCTCACAATGGTCAGGGTGGAGAACTCCATGCGGAGGGCCCTGAGGCGGGCCGAGTGCGTCGAGGCAATCCGCGGGGGGTTGGAGGTGGACACGTCGACGGCCCTGCGGACCCTCGGGGCCACGGAGGAGGACCGCCTCCGGGACATTGAGCAGGAGTTTGATGATGCCCTGGGCCCGGGACATCCAAAAGTTAGCCGTCAGACTAGCCCGCTGCCCTTGTACATAGTTATGTAGGTAGTGTCAGGTTTCCTTTGTTTTTTTGATTTATTTTGGACCTTTTGGACATTGGCCACATTTTTGTATATAGTTTATTTTATTAGTTAGTGTTGTTAGATAGGTTTCATTTCTTTTGTTGGGATAATGGACCCTGGCTTGTTCGTCTGTACATAGTTCACTGTTGGATTTAATTTTTCTTTCACAACTTACCCATGGAGCAATGGCTTTCTATTATTATTTCCCATTGGATTTGCTTTTGTGGACAGTGACTTTGGACACCATTACTTTGGATTATGATTTATGGATTTGCTTTTTTTCACGGACATGCTTCTTTTCCTTTCTGTACATTCCCATTTCTGTTTCTTTATTTTTGAATCTATTTATGTTTCCTTTAATACATATTTTTTTATCGAACTTCAATGTGTAGTATCATCTCATTGGTTTCATGCATATCATGATATGGGTTTTGAGATTCACTGACACCCATTGGGTGTATGTGAGGGACATGTGTTTGTTTCAAAACTTGCAATCGGTGTTCTGTCATGTAATTGCCATTTCTGAGTGGGTGGATGCAATACTCGGGTGGGTGTTCTGCATTTGAAGGCTGACCATAGGGACCAGGGATCTAGATTGTGATGACATGTTGGCTGGGGAACATGAATTGGGGCCTGCTGGCAGGTGCCCCACAGTGCTGGGGGGTGGGGGTGGTGGGAGACATGGGTGGGGGCCTGGTGGAGGGTGCCCCTGCACTGCTGGCGGGTGGGGGTGGTGGGAGACATGGGTGGGGGCCTGGTGGAGGGTGCCCCTGCACTGCTGGGGGGTGGGGGTGGTGGGAGACATGGGTGGGGGCCTGGTGGAGGGTGCCCCTGCACTGCTGGGGGATGGGGGTGGTGGGGACATGAGTGGGACATGAGTGGGGGCCTGCTGGCAGGTGCCCCGCAATGCTGGGGGGTGGGGGTGCAGGGGGACATGAGTGGGGGCCTGCTGGCAGGTGCCCCGCAATGCTGGGGGTGGGGGTGCAAGGGGCCATGAGTGGGACATGAGTGGGGGCCTGCTAGCAGGTGCCCCGCAATTCTGGGGGTGGGGGTGCAAGGGGACATGAGTTGGTGATCATTAGTGCAAGGAGACATGTACCTTTGCTGGGGGGCATGCCCATGTTGGGTGGGCTGCCTGCGGGACATGACCAGGGATGCAGGGTAGTCCCCTGTGGCGTTGGCTGCCTGCAGGGGCCTTGGAGGGTGTACAGAGAACACCTGGGAGGAACCACACTGCCAAATCACATGTAGGACTCCCCGGCACCCCTGAAATACACGTACCCTACTGAAATTGCGTGTGAAACTTTCCGCGCACCCCTGGAATACACGCACACGCTCCCCCAGGCCAATCGCGTGTGAAACTTCCCGCGCACCCCTGAAATACCTGCACGCAGCCCAATCGCGTGTGAAACTTCCCGCGCACCCCTGAAATACCCGCGTCCAGGCCAATCGCGTGTGGAACGTCTCGCGCACCCCTGAAATACACGCGCCCAGGCCAATCGCGTGTGGAACTTCTCCCGCACCCCTTGAATACACGCGCCCAGGCAAATCGCGTGTGAAACTTCTCGCTCACCTCTGATATACAGGCACACGCTCCCCCAGGCCAGATCGCATGTGGAACTTCTTGCGCACCTCTGAAATACACGCACACGCTACCCCAGGCCAATCGCGTGTGGAACTTCTTGCGCACCTCTGAAATACAAGCGCCCAGGCCAATTGCGTGTGGAACTTCTCGCGCACCCCTGAAATACACGCGCCCAGGCCAATCGCGTGTGGAACTTCTCGCGCACCCCTGGAATACACGCGCCCAGGCCAATCGCGTGTGAAACTTCTCGCTCACCTCTGATATACACGCACACGCTCCCCCAGGCCAGATCGCATGTGGAACTTCTCGCGCACCTCTGAAATACACGCACACGCTCCCCCAGGCCAATCGCGTGTGGAACTTCTAGCGCACCTCGGAAATACACGCGCCCAGGCCAATCGCGTGTGGAACTTCTCGCGCACCCCTGAGATACACGCGCCCAGGCCAATTGCGTGTGGAACTTCTCGCGCACCCCTGAGATACATGCGCCCAGGCAAATCACGTGTGGGCCTTCTCACGCACCCCTGAGATACACGCGCCCAGGCCAATCGCGTGTGGAACTTCTCACGCACCTCTGGAATACACGCGCCCAGGCCAATCGCGTGTGGAACTTCTCACGCACCTCTGAAATACACGCGCCCAGGCCAATCGCGTGTGGAACTTCTCGCGCACCCCTGAAATACACGCGCCCAGGCCAATCGCGTGTGGAACTTCTCGCGCACCTCTGAAATACACGCTCCCAGGCCAATCGTGTGTGGAATTTCTCGCGCACCCCTGAAATACACGCACCCAGGCCATTCGCGTGTAATACTTCTTGCGCACCCCTGAAATACACGCACATGCTCCCCCAGGCCACATCGCGTGTGAAACTTCTCGCGCACGCAAAACACCCGTAATACGCGTTCCCCGCTTTGCGTTTGCTGTTTGCCAGTCCGGTAAACTGGTACAGGGTTGGCGCAGCCCTTTGCGATGGTTTTGCGATCTTGATGGCTTTTCCTTGCGCGAGGGCGTCTTGGGGGCGTAACTGGCGCTGCTGCAGGGTCGCTGCGCCACTCTGCACCACGTCTGCTTTTGGAGGCGAATATCCATGAATACGCCGTGCGCGGAAATTGATTTTATCGCACGCGGCTGGTGCATACATTCGCACGGGCACACTGTGCGCCAGCCGCGTGCGACACTTTTGTGAAGAATTACATGAATCGGCCTGTAAATCTTTCCTTGAAATTCCAATTTGTCGTCAGAACTAAAAATAAGATACTTTTCATGTTTTGCTCTATTTCCTACTGTTTAATTGTTTCACATGTAAACAGTTATCAACATCAACACTCCCTAGCACTAAAAATAACGTACACAGAACCACTTATATACCCCGTACTTATAGGGAATGCATGTACATGTTACAATATACATTGTTTTACATAATAAAACAGAAGTAAAAGATTGCAGAATGTATGATTTTTTGTGATTTGTCGGATGTTGACAATTTAATTCATAGTGATTTCCTATTACAGCCTAGTAAATGTCTATTCTTTAGTTTACAGGATTTGTTTTACCTTGTTAAATGTAAATTTTCCATGTTTGTTTTCACATAGAATATACATCATTTGTTCAAACGCAGGTTGGAACAACACGAAATAAGCATTCTTTATACCCTTTGGCAATCTAGTTTGATGTGTGACTATATTCATTTCAGACAAGACAATCTACTTCTGTATGCATCCATGTTGTGACATGTCCACAGTGAATGGATGCTCCCTCATGTTAAATGATTGCACGTGTTTTAAACGTTTTCTTGCTAATAGAAACCTGACTGTTTACAAAATTCAATACCAGAGTGCAATTTTTCCAACCATCTACAGTATATCTATGAAAAATTATTAAAAAAGGTACTTATTAAAAAGTAGACTTTTCGGTGTTGACTGTAAATTACATCCACAGTCACTGCATTGCACAACATGGTATGCGTTTGCTATGAGGTTAGACAAATTCACATGTTTCTGATAAGGGACAGGAAGATATAAAACATCATTCTGTAAGATCACAAGTAATTTGCTGTCTATAACATTGTGGACTCTTGTGGTTCCACTCATAAGACATTCCTACATATATATCTACACTGTTTCCTGCACTAGCACCTGTGTGTTATGAGAGAAATGTTCTCTTGCACTCACAGCAACTACTACAGTTCAGATTGACTTTGCTGAATATGTGTTCTGTGGTCTTTCATCTACAGATATTTTAAGTATTGAAAGTTTCACTCATAGCTGTGTCTCTACTGTTGAAGCTATGTTTTGCCTCAGTGGTGTTATTTGAAAAAACATGCACAATGTTGCTCTTGAATAGCATTCAAGGCTACATTCTATTCTTTTGCAGTGTTTAGAGGAACCACTTTATTTGAATGTAGCTCCATCGGTTGATATTATTTTGTTGATATAAGCTTAACAGGATGAGGTATAAATTCATGGTGAGGAGCATACAGTACACATATTGTGTATATTCTTCAATGCAAGAAATATCAGCTGCCACTTTCAATTCATCAACATTTATTAAAAATAAACCTTCAATATTATTTACATGTGACAGGGCTACATGTGAGATTCCTTCTATGAACACTGTATGACAATGTCAATCAGTGCTGCTTCTAAAATCAATCTTTGTGATTTATGATTACTAATTGCATTTGCAGAACATGCAGCAAATTGTGCTGTTTTCACAGTTATCCTTAAAAAGCATGCAGCTTGTAGCAGTCAAGGAAATCAAATGAGGTTCCTCTACAGAGTCAAACTTTACAAGAATATATTCAATCTTTGTACTGTGGGGAACAGTGAAAAATGCAACCACTCTTCCCTTTGCTCCATTGGCTAGACCAATTTCTACATTCAAGTACTTCTTTAACATTACTTGTGCACTGACGCACAGTTTTAGAACGAATTCTCGACCTTCTGTTTTAGAAATTGAATTGTCTATTTGAATTAATCATCCTTGCGTTCTTTTATCTAACTCTAATGGCTTAAAATGGCAATCTAAACATTGCATGATTTTATCTCTACAATGTTTTGCTTCTCAGAGAGCCGCATTGTAGAGTTGACCTTGTCACACACTCCAAGTGTACACATCAAAGCAACACAAGAAATGTTCTTTTTTTTGAAGAGTCAACATGACATCAGGTGCAGAGCAATCTGCATCACACGTGTCAGAAATCAGTCTCCCTTTTAAGACTTTGTTCATGTTCTCGTAAAGGAGACCTCTACAAATCTTATTAAGCATGTTTGCATACTTTAAGTGCCTCATCCTGAGTTGGGCCTTACCCCTTAAATGTGGCGGTAACGCTATAACCACCACATTTAAGGGTTGGCCCAATCATGAGTCGGGCAATACGTGGGAGTTTTACCTCCAGATTTTTGCGGGTTGAGAAAATGTCCCCTTATCGGCCGTTTTCAGCCACTTTCAGCATTATTACCACTGGTGCAATTACCACCGATGGTAATAGCACCCCAATTACCACCGATGGTAATCGCATGCTCCAACCCCATTGGGGCCAATGGAGCTAATGGGGAATGGGAACTTACCGCTGTACCACTACTCTTGATCCAGCGCTAATAGCAACGGACCCAGTAGCAGTAATGATATTTGCGCTGTCGGTTTCCTGGCAGTATTACCGCTGGTAACCCGCCAGACTCCTGATGAGGACCTAAGTCTGCAAATATGAATATATTCCTCATAAATAAATATAATATTAAAGGTAAGTTACTGGAATTTAAAATAATTCCAAAGGGCAACATTACCAATGCTACCTATAATTGTTTGACTAGCCTTAGATTGCAGTATCTTGAATATTGGTTGACCTTTCACAGGAGTTAATAATTGTAACAAATCTGCAAAACCAAGGACATATTTACCTCCAAACAAAATATCATAGTCAGTCTTCAATACCTCTTGCATTCACAAATTAATGAAAGCTAGCATCAAGGTAGACACCATGCTAACTTCATCTACAATCAAGGTATTTCATTTTCTTAAGACGTTCCCTACTTCTTGGGCTGCATGTGATACAAGTTTGCGATACTCAAGTTTATTGGCATGCTCCACTGGTAGCATAAACAATGGATGTAAAGTAGCATCACCTATGTTGAATACTGCTAAACCTTTTGGAGCAGTTCCAATACGTGACAGAGAGCAATCGGTTACATTTTATATCATTACTATCAATGCATGTATTAAAAAATATTTTCCTTTTCGCACTTTTCCACGAACATACATCAATAGAGGTCTGCATTGGAAACAAGAACATTCATGCTTATCAAGTTGTAAACCATGTGAAAACCTATTTTTGATTTTACAATATACTTCCTTCTGCTCTACATTAAGTTTATGTATTAATGTATCATGAGTTGCATCTCCAACAAGAGTCTGTTGCATTGCACTTTCTATTTCTTCCATGGTGAGTTCAACATAAATTTGTGTAAATGGTTTGCTTAGACATTTTGGCTACCTACTGCAGAATCGTGACTGCCCTCAGAATTATGTTTTGCCAATTCAGCTGTGTGAGAAATCTGAGGGTATCCTCATACCTACTCCCCTTGGATCCTCTTCTCAGGTGGCCAGGAAAAAGCCATAACTTGTGGATCCTGACCTTGGGGGTGGAGAAGCGAGGGGCATCACCTGGGTGGAGGGTCCTTGGGGATTGGGGAGAGGATATCCAAGAGCGTGATATGGTATCCCCCTTTTACTTCTGAGAACCAACCTTACTTGTATAAGCACCTTATAAATGCCCAATAAATAAATAAATAAATAAATACACAAACCATCCCCCAGCCTTTGTAGGCTACAATAAAGCATTTCCCCTAGTTTCCCCAAGTGTAATCACTTTAGTACTGGGATGAGGAAAAAGGCTGTGAAACATCAGTATACAAGTCAGTCAAGTCCCACTTATTGGGGCCAGGCAAAGGACCTACACCTGGAGCCAATTGTTGGACCACAGGTGTATATAAGGAGAAAGAAATCAGAAGCACGGGAAATCCAGCTGGGAGAGAGAACCCAAGTTGCTGGAATACAGCTGGGAGAGGGAACCCAGGGTGCTGAAGTCCAGCTGGGAGAGAGAGAGCCCAGCATGCAGGAGACAGTGTCCAATCTGGAGGAAGGAGCCTGCTTGGTGAAAGGCGCTGTGCACTGAGCATTGCAGGAGAAGCAGAGAGATGCTGCAGTCTGACTGGGCTGTGTTAAGGGTCATAATCCTGCAAGATACAAGACCGTATGTCTCCTTCTGGAGCTAGGGGAACCCTGAAGACTGCATGGAATTAAAGAAGAGCCAATAACCAGGGCTTTTGAAACCAAATGAGAAGTATAAGGAATTCAACACAGTTGAAATGTGTGAAAGCGTGTTGAGGAGGCAAGGAAAGTCACCCCAAAGTGAACGTTGTAAAGTCACGTGGAGGCAGAGCCAAGAAGGCTGCCAAAAAGGAAAGTACTGTAAATAGCTGAATGGTGCAGGTATAAACAGAGAGCCCATGTTTGCAAGGAACTTTAAAGAGAACCAGTGACTATATGGCTATAATGAAGTTCAATGGGTTTCGGTTGCGTGACCTGTGATAGGTAAACCACGTGGTCTGACAGTTGCGCATAGACCGAAAAAACCTATTCGAACTGCAAAGTTGGTGTGGAAAGTTTACTGGAAACCGAGAGAAGTGAATATGATTTTGGAACTGTGTTAAACTTGGTGAATGGAACCCTGAGGCCTTATTTTGAAACCGTATTGAACTTGGGGAAGATCCTTGTTGAGACTGTGTTACTATTGGAAAAAGGATCTCTAAGGTTTGGTTTGCGAAGCTGCTTTGAACTTAAAGAAGGGCTGTACTACAAGTGGGGGAGCTGGAAGAAGCTCAGATCTTTATTTTGAACACTATTTCTGTGGTTGCTGACATACCCACACTTTATATCTCTTAAGATGTGAGGGCAAGCATATGTTTTGGACACAGACCGATTTTTAAGTTAAACTCAAGGACACAATCATTCGTTTCTTTAGGTAGTGAAATCCCACCTTAGGAGAGGGCATATTAGGCATTCTCCCATCCTGACATTTAAGTTAATAAAAGTATTTAGTTTGAACTTTGACTCAGTTGTTTGTGTCATGATTCATAATGAAAAATGTTCTTCTTAGCGTAGTTCTTTTTCCAGTAACTATAAGTACTGTTAGAATATTGGATATGGAATTAATTCTTATTTTTGCAAAACATTATTGTTCAAAAGATTGAAAACCTCCAAGCAGATCACCCTCTGCCCTCCATGAGAAGATCTGCAAAAGGCATGCATAAAATAATTCCTTTTTCTCTGCAGTTTGGCAAGACAGTTTCATATGGTTGATGAGACCTGGTTTTTCATATCTCACTAGACAACCACGGCATTCATGTACTTTAAACTGTCCTCTGTCATTGTTTGCTTCAATAATTCGAAATGAGTAGTGTTCCACTACTCCACTACTTCCGACAAAGATCTTCCAACTATGCAGACATATTTGGAAAATAGGTATCAATCAAGTTGGTTTTCAAAATCTCTGTAATATCAGGTACTCTTTCAGCTAACTGCTAAATGTCACTCAAAGGCTGCAGTGCCCGCTTTCTTGTAGTAGCTGGGCCAAGACTTAACCATACTACATTAATGCTACATCCATACAGAGGCAAACTAGTTGACCTATGGTTCACTGTATTTTATCTGTCAAACCAACTCAATCATTAGTACCTCAAAAGCTTGAGAAATTTCATTTTGTTGAACTCAATGAGGTATATGAATTATGAGTTGTGCTCCAATCGGTTTGATCAAGCTTTGTCATATGCATTGAAGGATTACATGCCAAAATCCTATTTTGCAAACATGCAGCCTGTGTGAGGTTGACTTGAAGGGCCATTTCAGAGCATGAAGTGGTGTGGCACAGTGTATTGTGGTCTGGAACATATCTGAGGAGAATGTGGTCCACATGTTATTGGGATGCTACATCACGCCACATGTGGGACTGTAAGTGAATGTAACTCAGGTGTCTTTTAACAACTTTGACACATTGCTCAACAGAGCCGCTGCTGGGGTACCGCAATTGCAGGTAACTGCCTAGGTCACCAGTAGCAAAGAAGCAGCAAGGGGTGCCACCTACCTATAAAACATGACATCTGGCTCCATTCAAACAGCAGAAATAGTACTTTGCTGGGATGGCATAAATAATTGCACTTTGTCACCCTGATCTACTGACCACCTCAAACCAAGGCCGTTCTCAAAGAAATCACAGTCCTCACCACAGTAGCATCTATCAGAGATACAATGAATATCTTCTTAGGAAATCACAACATTCCCCGGAAACAAGCCACCAAGAAAAACAGGGAGACTCTACTCAACTTGCTCGAAACCATGGCCATTACTCATCTTGTCACAGAACCAACCCATAACAAAGGAAACACACTTGCCTAGTATTCACCAACTCTCTGGTTATCCTGCGTCTTCCCCCACCTCTGAATTGGACAGATCACAAAACTTCACTCATTTTGCCACAACACTCCTCTACCGAGCCAAACCCCAAAACCATTGATGTACTGGAAGGAAATGTTATCACCTTGGTCTCCAGATGCAACCCCACAAATAAAGCCAATGCCCATCTCATACCAATGAGACCAACAAAACCCATGCATCACAGAAACCATGGCTCAATAAACATAAGACATGGTACAAGCTACACACAGGAGCTCATTGACAGCAAGGGCACCATACATAGGAAAAATGTGCTGGAGATAATACCACCAAGTAGAAGATCACACCACCCTGATTCATAATCCACAACATCAACCCCCACCAGAGACTGCAATAATGAAATCCAGTCCCAGTAACAATTGCAACACCATCAGTAAATTCTGCACAGACAGAATTGAGAAGCTAGTTAAACACACTTCAAATGTCCGAACAAACCGTAGACATCCCAGACATATCAGCCCACAATATACCAAGTTCAATTATCCTAGAATAACTTAAGCAAGCCTCTCACACAGTCTTGAAAACCACTACCTACAATGACAACACCATCATTCCCTGCATTGTGAAGGTCATCACAGGTGAAGCATATTCACTTTTGTGGCAGAAACACACATTCAACCTGGACGACTTGGCCAACTATTGGTTCATCATGGATCAACCCTTCCTGGACAAAGTGATTGAGAAGACTATCAACATTCATTGGCAGGAAAGGATTGCTCACCACAATCTCATACCAATCCAGACCACAATGCAGCCTAGAGACAACCACCATCCAAGTTATCACTGATGCTCCACATCTTAAAGAAAGGAGACACTTGTTTACTTGACCTTTGAAACAATTGACCATAAAGACCGCCTCAGCCTTCTTGCCATATGCATGAGTTCTGACTGACGGAACAACCCAGCAGAAGTGTACCTTCCCACCTCTCCCACAGAAACCAACTCATCCATATGGGCTGCAACAGATTGCAGTGCCACTGAGTAACCTGAAAAAGTTGAAAGGGCTCCATCGTTTCATGCGTTGAAATGGACAAAATAACATATTGCTATGCTCCAATTTCATCTCACGCTGCAGACCCATGTTATTTTTCTATTTGCCTCACATGGTTATTGTCTGATTTTCTGCCTCTCCTGTCAGAATGAAAAGAATGTATATTCTGTTGCCCCTTGAACCTTTTATAGACAAAACTTTAACTGATAAAGGAAAGCGAATTCCTTCTGTGCACCTTTTTCTCATGTTGCTGGACATCATCATTCTATGGAGTCATAAAGGTAAGTAGACAACATAATATCGAGACATAAAGGTAAATAGAGGAAACGTGTTATAGCAGCATTGTTGCATCGTTCCTCCCCGGAAATGGTACAAGCTAACGTTGCCTAGTGTGTACATCCCCATGCTCGTTTCGCTGATGCAAGTTCATGCTGTGCAGTCGGCTTGAGGTTATCCCTCAGAAGCCAGCATCAGCATCGGAAAAGTGGATTATTATTCTAAGCAGTGTTAATTGTGAATTATTACCTAATAAGTTGTATTTATACGTCACCTATACACAAACACTTGTTTATCAGCGTGTTATAAATGCCATATCATATCATATCATATGCATTTGTAGTGGCAGATGTATGAATTCTTTGTTTTCCATTGTCCCTTGTCTTCAAAATGTACTTTCCTCATATGTACCACCTGGGGGGTCTTCTCAATTTTCCTTATTTAGCTTTGATTTCACCCTTATTTTCTAAACCAGTGTTGCAACACATACACAGATATGTGTTTTTTTTTTCTTCTCCAGCTGGCTACCCTGAGGTTGGAAAAGCCGTTGAGGTTTAAAAAGCTGTTTCATGTCCATGATGGCTTTAGAGAAGCTGTGTTGGTTTTGACCATCTCGTTTCTGAATGGTTGGAAATGTTATGTTTTAGACTCGCATTCGCGTGCATTGTCCCCTTTCAAGACAATCCTACATTCTGCTGCAGGACTAGCCTTGGATGGTTTTGAGCCGAATACAGACAAATATTGAGCCTGTGGTGCCTCCTCTTGCACGCATGCTCGTTCTGATTGTGCGGTATGACTTTGAAACCCTTGCCCTGCTGTCTTTCTTGGCAAAGGAGCTCTAGACTTGTGGTGCACCCAAGGTGAGCAGGAGTGCCCATGTCATCTCACTCTATAGCCCCACTAAAGAACCCTGTGTTTTATACACTGGCTTTTCAGATATACCATCTCCATTGTGGTCCTCTTTTCCTTTCGCGTTATGCATATTGAACAAGAATCCGAGTGATCCGACCGCGGCTGATTTGGCCGTGGTCAGAACGTTCGCATGAGAAAGGTGCGAACTACCAAAGGTTTGCACCTTTCTCATGTGAACAGACATACTACTAGGGCTGCAGGGGGTGTCCCCCGCAACCCCCGCTCACTATACTACTATACTATCAAGTATAGTGAGCGGGGGTTGCGGGGGATACACCTGCAACCCCCCTTTTTTTTTTCTTTTTCTTTTTTATTTTTACGGTGTGCTGCGCGGGTGTCCCTCGCAACACCCCGCTCACTATAGCACACAGTACAGTGAGCGAGGTGTTGTGGGGGACACTCCCGCAGCCCCCGCAGTCTTTTTTTATTTTTTTATTCTTACCTATAATGCTTCCACCAAAGGTTCAAACCTTTGGTGTTCGAACCTTTGGTTGTAGCATTTTTAGGACTTTTTGACCATGCAAACTTTTGCATGCGGTCAAAACGTCCTAAACCATTAAACAATGCACTGTGATTTCTGAAACACCTAATTCTCCAATTTAGTTTTTTCATTTAATTGTTCTAATGTCGTTGCTATGGTGTTTCATGGGTCTTGTTATTCTACTGCACTATATTAGAACTTTAACTTGTTTTTATTTTTATTGTATTTTCATTCTTGTTCTTTTATTTTGCAGCTCAAAGATCACTGTTAAAGTGTGTTTGCTTTTGTCCAGAGGTCTGTTGCATCCTGCTGGGCTACGTGAATATTAAAATAAGCACATTCAAAATACCTGGAGGCCATTATCGGCAGATATTGCGATAGCTGTTGTTGTTGTTAACATCACAGAATACTATGTACTCCAGAGTGAGTCCCAGTGTATTTGTGCATCCATTTGTAAATGTAGACTTTGCCTTCATGTGAGCATCAGGTATTGGCAGAATACTAAATCTTAGTTTCTGAGAAAACAACGTTGTTTCTATGACATTGATAACACAATGTGTAAATGCTGACAATCAATGACAATGACTATTGTGGGAAAACCCCATATGGAACTGATACCTGCAATATTACCAATTTTTGGTTAAACTGGCACAAATGTGGACTCTTATGTACATCTGGACCTGCATGAAGTTATATGAAAACATTTGCCATGCCGCAGCTCAGTTCAATGGACCACTGCAACAAAATAATGTGTGCTGACTGCACTTAAATGAATTGTAACATCTCCACTGAGAATCAAATGTATAACTATATTGGCTATGTACAGGGGCAACCACTTCTCCACGGAGAAGTCCAGCAATCTTGTATGTGTCCTAGAGAGCCTCTGTGCGTTTTTCTTTATCCCCTCTGCTTTCCTCTTCCTGCAGTCATCTTTGGATCTTAATAATGAGACTTGCTTTTGTTTGTTCAGCTTAGCATCTAACATGGATCGTTTCTGAGACCAAGCATTTCAGGTAACATGTGTTCCACTTCTGGTGGTATGATACTGTACTGTGTAAAAAAAAAGGTTTATAGCTGGGAATGCTTCTGGCACTGCTGCTGGCTATATGCGAGCTGGCTGTGGGTCTTCACTTCAAAGGTGGTCCTTCTGATCCCTGTGGCTGTAATTCCTTGTTTGAATTACACTTGCACTGTACTCTCACCATGGAAAATGCTGAACCAAATACAGTCAAAGCTCTGGTAAACCAACTCAATTTTCAGGAAGCAATAGACCAATGTGATATTCGGTCATTGGAGAGGTTTTGCTGCTGTAATCAATGTTCCTTGCAAGATCTTCCTCTTCTCTTGTTGTGTTTGTCCTTCGTGGTTTGGCAGTGAACAGCGTGGATAAAAGCAGACCCAAACCACATAACATGAAATATTATGAGGCAATATACTTCCTATCGGTGTACAACATCATTCTTTGTCATTGATGCAAAGTCTGAGGAACATGTAGTTGTGAAAATGTTTAAATCAGCAAGTATTAATAACACACATATTTCTACATTTCGCAGTTTTAATTTAATACTACTATGCATAAAAAGAGACACAAGGGAACAATTTGCACCTCCAAAATGTATGAGTTATTGGCAGTTGAAAAGGACCTGTATAAGTTGAACCAATTAACAGCAATCTTCTTGATTAACTGCAGACCAATACACGTTGCAGTTGGAAGAAATATGCCATCTAAATAACCTTTTCCATTAACTTTATTCATATATTAATTTGGAATGTAATGGTGTACTGAAAGATTACAGGAGATCATGAAAAACATGATGTATTGGTTTTCAGTAAGACTAAGGGAAATTAGGCAGTTCAGATGAGAAGTGTGCTACTGAGTCTTCTAGGTAAGGAATTCAAACGAGTAAGGATCGGTTTCTATTCTGGAGAAATGATGCAGCAAGACCCACGGGGGCAGCGAGCCTTCGCAGAAAAGAGTATTTTTTAGAAATAACAGAATGGATCGGAACTCTGGGGAATGGCCTTTTTATGCGTGATGTTTTACTTAACAGGGGCTACATTTGGGGAGAATTTGTGGTGGTAACATTTAGATTAGGGAGACTACATCCCTCTGTCCCCAACTTTGCACAGAAGGAATTGTTTTGACGACATTGGGCCTCATTACAAGGTAGGAGGTAGCCATGGTGATATTAGCACCATGGCTACCCCCTTACTGCATTCCGGGTCCGGGTTCCCAAAATAAGGACTTACTGGGTCATTCCAACCTTGCAGGACCCGGTAAATCCCCATTCCGGGAACCATTCCCCATTCCCATTCGAGCCCCCATAGGGCTCAATGGGAATGGGGATGGAGCTAATAACGGTACAGCAATTTGTGGTACCTTTATTAGTTCTGTAGTCCCTTAACGGGTCCCATCCATAACGCCTGGTAAAACCAGGCATTAAGGAAGGGACCCGCTAAGGGACCTCGGAATAGGGTGGTAAGGGATTACCGGCACGGATGACCTTACCGGGGCCGGTAATCCCTTACCACCTACCACGTAATGAGGCCTCTATTAGCTATGTGTGCTATACGAAGGATAGAGCATGCTACTGTTCAGTAATGTTTACAGTATAAATGACACATTTAATCTAAGGAAACAATATTGGGCCTTGTAGATTTTGAACTCTAGGTTAATTTTCATCTGTTTGAGCTTGTTGCGATGTTCAATGCATGAGTTTCAGGTCTATATAAACGTAGGCAAGTAGAAACACAGAGCAGTAGGTGGTTAATGCTAAAGAGGCTGTAGCAATACTCCTCTGAGTTCTGACTAGTTAAAGAAGCGTATTTATGTACGTAGGCGTTGTTTTGGATTAGTAATAGTGAAGGTTCAAGTAGAAATTAATCGATAATAGGACCCAGGTGCAGTTAGAGAGTTAGGGTATGATTGTGTGAGATGTTAGTGAGGCATAAGATTTGTGAGTTGAAGGGGAGTACACGAAACCAGTGAGACAGAAGCCTTTATTGGGCAGGCACACATGTGTTTAGTAGGAAGAAGCACAGGCTAAATAAGTGAGACCCCCATGGTCATTCTGTAGGCGGAGAGGGCCAAAGCAGTGTCAGACATCCACAATTTTTGTGATTAGAGGGGAACACCAAGCAGAGTTAGGATTAAGTGTGTTTTGTAAGCAGAGGAGAGCATCAAAGCAGTGAAAGGCAAACGTGCGTTTTATAGGCAGAGAGAACACTAAAGCTGTGGTAGACATATATGTGTGTTGTAGGCGGAGGAGGAGGCCAAATCAGTGTTAGGCATACACACATTTTGTAGGTTGAGAGGAAGGCCAGAGCAGTGCTAGGCACCAGTGCTTTTTTAATGCAAAGGAAAAGGGCTATGTAGTCTTAAGCAAAAGAGTGTTCTGTAGGTGGGGAGAATGCCAATGGAGTGTTAGGCCCATGCAATTTGTGTCGGTGGTGAGAAAGTCAAAGCAATGCTAGGCACACATGCATTTCACATGCAGGGAGAATGTCAAAGCAATGTTAAGTACACTTGTCTATTGTAGGTAGAAGAGGTGGAAGAAAAGGACACAGAAGAGAGAACCACACATCTTATGTAGGCGGGGAAGGAGCATGACAGAGCATTTTTAAGCACCCATGTTTTTTGTAGAGTGAGGAGAAGTCCAAAGCACGTTAAACGTGCATGTATTTCATAAGAGGTGAAGAAAGCTAGAGCAGTGTTATGCATACATGCATTCTGTGGATGTCAGAGAATGCCAAAGCAGCGTGAGACACATGTGTGTTTTGTAGGAAGAATACAAACCACATCAGTGAGAACCTGTTTTTAGCAGACATGGAGAATGCCAAAACAGTGACAAACTCAACTGCGTTTTTTATAGGGGTGAGGGAACGCTAAAGCAGTGTTAGGTACACGTGTGTGTTTGTAGGCAGTTGCAAATGCCAAAGCAGCATATCTCCACATGCTATTATCAGGGGTGGGGGTAAAACGTCAAAGCAGTGTTAGGCACACAGATGTTGTGTTACCAAAGGATAAGGTGAAAGCAGTTTTAGGCACACATTAGTTTTGTAGGGAGGGAGAGCAGTGAAGCTGTTTTAGGCGAAAGTGCATTTCACACATTTAGGAGAAAGTCAGCGAAGTGTAAGGCCCACATGCATTTTGTTGGTGGGAAGAACACAAAGCAGTGTTACGCCCACTTGCATTTTGTAGGGAGTGGACATGACCGAAGCCATGTTATGGCCAAGTCCAGTTTGCATTTCGTAGACAGAGGAGAATGGCAAAATAGTGTTAAACAGGTCTGTGTTTTGTAGGAAGGAAGAATTCCAAATAAGTGCCAACTGGATTGTGATGAAAATAGTGGACAACGATTCTGGGTTGGCAAGAGGTCAGTATGGCCATCTGTACATGTACAATTAAGTGTAGAAGCCGTAAATTATCCCCAACTAGTGTGCAACATGTTAATGCTGCTTTGTCTATTGGGTCATACCAGAGGAGACTCCTCAACTACACACATGTGAGCCAGTTTTTATAAAGGATATATGTTTATTTCTTGTTTGTTAGCCTTCAATAAGTATGTTAAACTGCCACAAACACAGCACAAGGAGATAGAGACATCTCATACAACTTGTACCAAAGCTGCACATTCAGCTAATCTAAGCCATGCAGGGATTCCCAAAGATACATTCAGATTCAGAAAAGCAAATTAGGAACAGAAGCATGGATGCAGATGCTGCACAATGTGTTCGGTGTTAAATGCATAGCTGCAAACAAGATGGACAAAATGGAAAATGGGTGACAGGCAGGAGGAGCAGCATCACTGAAGCTAAAGGTGCGTTTCTTTTCATTTTTAAATTAGCAAACGGATTCAGCAAATAAGTCTTTAGAACACAGGTGCTAACGGGCTTGCAGGACTAGAATGGGGTCCGTGGAGGCAGATGCAGGAGAGTACTGCTCTCAGACAGCTACGTATGGGAGCTGTGTATCAAGTAACAATGCCCATGTCTGGTGCAGCCTGATTGGCCGAGCGCCCCAGCCAGTGTGTTAGTTTCTCAAACAATCATTATATTGGAGGAAGTCAGTAGCCCATGTGACAATTGTGTTTGAAAATTCGGAAGATGCCCTCCTATCACTTTGGTTTAATATGGGGTTCTAAGTACAATGATCATCTGAATTGCTGACACACAGATCGACATCAGATGCATGTGATAAACACATATTTGCAAGCATCTAGCGCCTGTTCCACATGTATCGTATTCCCACGATTGACATCAATGCAAACACTGCCAATAACCAGCCTCCAAAGAGTGCAACACTGCACAAACTTCCCTTGCCAATGACCATTATCATGTTTCCACTTAGGCCCTGATTCATGGATTTATGGGCATGTAAAATGGGAATTTGCGTGCCATTGTGCCCGCAAATCCCTCTTTGACGAATGGGGATTTGCGGGCAGAATGGCATGCGAATCCCCGTTTTACGTGCAAATAATTCCATGCATCAGGGCTTCAGTCTTTACAGCTGCTCATAGGCTTGTCTGTCTGCAAGCCAACTACAGCCATGAGCTGGGCAGCTAGAGGAAAGGAAACTTTGACAGAAGTGGTTGAGTGCATTGCATTTGTAAAAGCCTTGTTTTTCCTTTGTTGGCTCTTCCAACCAAAGGAAAAAAAGAGGCTTTCAAACTTCTGCTGCAACGCCTACAGCTGATGGTTCTACCTCATTTGTTTTAGCTCCACCAACCAGCAGAGCTAACTTTATATTGCCAGTACTTGAATCACAGATGGGAGGTTCTTCCATAATGTATTGGGTGCTACGAACCAGCAGAGCCACACCTGCATGTTCTAGTACTCTCCAAATGTTCCATGTCTTCCCTTTTTGTGCCCTGCAGCACAATCACTTAAAAGAGCTTAGGATGGTAATGGTGCAAGTCCACACATCTACACCATCCTGCTACCCTACTGTACTCTACTCAATGTGAGAACGCTTTTTGTACCTGTGTCACTTGTATTGTTGTGGAAACCACTGTACATGGCACCAGATCCAGTTCACCCCACTGTGTACATTACCTGTAACAGTGCCTCAATGCCTCCGGGTTGCGTGCACGCTATACAAATGAAATACATGAATACATCCTTCTCTGCTATGTGTTTCAGCTCCACCTGGCTAGAGAAAGCCACGTAAAGCAGACCAAATGAGACACCAATCCTCATCACACTGTTGCTATTCACCAGCACAACATCTACCTCATCCACATCCACCAACAGGAGGCTACGGAGCTTGGGCATGCAAAGTGCCCCTGCAAGAATATGGTCTCATTGGTGCATGCTGAGCTTATACAGACAAGGGTAGTCAAGATGTTATTGCTGCCACATAGTGTTGGGTGATGAAAATTGCTGGAACGAGCATGGCCATTGACAAACTGGTGCATCACCTTACTTTTCCACATCATTATCACAGCAGGAAAGTGCTGCAGTAGTGAGTTTAGAAACAGGTGGTGTGTGCTTTGTGTACACAACCCTTTTCCACACTTTACAGCAGTTGTGCATCATAGTCGTGTCAAGGGAATTCTTATTTTGATTACCACATTTGACTGACTTTGGTCAGAAGTTGCATATTACTATGCACACCTCCCCCTGGCAGTATTCCTCTCTGGCAAGTAAGTAGTCCAATACCCAGGACCAGATGGGCACTGCCATAGCCGGGGTTGACTCGTGAACCAACACACACTTCAGAAGGAAAGCCTGAGCCTGCCTTGCGGCCTCTAGCCCATCTGTCAACGGTGCATTCAGGATTCCCAGTCTACTCCTGAGTCATCTCATAGGGGACCATCACTTGCTCTTCTGCCTGGTGCTATTTAGCCTCTAGCTGCACCACCACAGCCACATGTTCCCTCTCTCCATTATCCTCTGGGATACCCCACTTCTTCTGCTGCTCGAAAGTATGAATATTGCTGCACATTCCGCAGGATCTCTTGACATGTGTGCAGATATCACAATGTCCTCCTCTCTTTTTTTTGCTATGGTAGCCACAACCTCAACATGCACTGAGTCATCACCTCCTTCCGTCACCTTTGTGCCCAGGATAACTCCCTGCCTTGACATAGCCTCTTCTGATGGGCCCGACTCTTCTGCCACCCCTACCTCCAGCATTATCCCAGACAGCCAGACTCTTCCAACTCCCCCTGCTCCAGCATGACCTCTGAAGGGCCCGACTTATCCATCCCCCTTCTTCAGGGTCACTCTCGTGTTCCTAACAGACCTTGCTGATGACTATCACTACCTCTGATAAGGAGGATTTTTCCAGCCTCTCTTCCTTACACTCCACCTCATCCTCCAGTAATACAACATATTGACAAAAACAAACAAGACAATTGCTTAAGACAAGAAGTGGATTCATGAAAGACTCACATGGACACATGTAAATGGTTCTAGGTTAATACAAACACTAATACACAGGAAGGGTTCTCTGGTTCAAAAAAAGGAAAGGTGTTAAGAACCGGTTTTAGGTCCTCATTACGAGTGCAGCGGTGTCGTGGTAATGTAGTGTTGACAGAGTCACCACTGCATTACCACACCACCGAACTACAGGTTCAGCGTTAAGGCAGAGGAAACACCTGCAACCGAATTCTTGAGGTAATTCTTCCACCTTCATGCCCAAAAACGGCCAAATTGGTGGTATTCCTGTCGATGGGAACACTGCCAAAATTCCCATGGAGTCCTTTGGACTCCAATTCATGGGGACTAACACCACCTACCACGACTTGTAATTTGGTGGTAATACTGCCAGTGAAAATACCCCCAGACCAAGAAGTTGTTCTAACAGTAATGCCTTTATGTGGTATCTCATTTGAATTACCATATTGAGGCTGTTCGTTTTTTAGGTGACTAAAAGGGGAAAGGAAGGAGTATATACAAGAGGATCTGTTTTGTATTTAGAAAAAAAGATGTTTTATAACTGAACAAGAGTAAAAAAGGGAAAATAAGTGAGACTTTCGAAAAAACAAACACAATGGGATTAAGCACCAGAAACACTGGAAGCATTATGAAACAGACAAAGGGGTTTCTGACAGAGATTAACAAGTACCACAAACAACTAGCAAACACCTGAAAAAACACCCCTAAACCACATTTTTTGTGAGCTTTTCTATCCACTCCTCTCTACAACCAAACAAAAAAAAAATGAAACAGGAAAGGAGCTGGGACTTTTAAATACCCTCAAAACCACTTGTGATAGTTGAACGTTTTTATTTGGCTGATCAAACACCCTTAACAAGTTTTATGACACCTGATTGTATCATGCGACTCAAAACTGGCCTTCTAATCGAGCTGGAGTTTGCCCTCCTGGAAATGTTGTGGTATTCCTGCAACACAGGTCAAACCCATCCTCAAAGCTGTAAGCACCATGTGAATCTATTTTGGAACGTTTCAACCACCTCTCCTTCTGAACATGAAGAGCATGAGAGGTAAGACAATACCTCAAAGCGTCCATGACAGGGAGAGGAATCCTGATGGAAAACAATAGGACAACTGTACATGCTCGTTTAACATGTGTTAGCAGATGAAAATAAGAACACAGAAGTTAAATCATTGGTTGAAAAAGCAGATCATGAGAAACGTTGTACAAAGTCACCACAATAGTGGTTGCAGACATCCAGGGCTTGTCCGGGTGTTGGCATATTCTCCCCCCACCAGAGGAAGACATCATATTCTGGCGCGTGTGGGGAGTACAGAAGGGGAAAAGGGGATACATGGTTAACTTTTCGAGATATACATGTATGGCTGAATGCAAGGGTGATGCTTGTGTTTCTTTAGAAGCAGGTTGATCGAAATGGGTGGATCAGATGGTGTGCAGAATTAGGAGTGCCAGATATATTGTCTCTGTACCAGTGAGGCTGTTTTCACAGAGGCAGTTTCTGAGTGATAAACTCACAGTAATAGAAGTAGTGCAGGGCTGTGTGATGGACTACAGGTGTGTTTAAGTGGACCCTTGTAGTTTAGAGGTCTTGTTGTTTTAGGATTGCTTTTGCTCACCTGAAAACAAAGCACCGAAAAATTATTCAGAGACTGCACAGTCTGCTGCCAAGATAAGCAGAGTCAAGAGCAGAGCATGTAACAGGAGAACGTGAGAAAAGAAAGGTTAATGGTTAGCAGAGGAGAGAAGGGGTAGCATTATGCCCCTCAATGTGCTGTAGCTGCTTTGCAATATATATATTGTATTGGTGAGTGCAGTAATTTAAGGTGCAGGAGTGCCTGGCCTGTGCAGCTCAATTTGAGAAGGAATAATGAGACAATTTGTGACCTATGGCATCGTCAAACACAAAGGCCCACCATAGCATAGGATGAAGCAAATGTGAATTTAAGAAAGAGGTGGAAGAATAGGACAGACACCAGGTGTCTCAGTCCCATTACCATATCCTAGAACATACATGAGAGAGGGAAGCAGAGAGGAAAAGGGCATGCCCCATCCTCATTTCATAATATAGAAAGTGGTACAGCAAAGGTACATGATTTCAATCAATAATGTGCCAAGAGAGCCTACTTAGTCAATAGGTTACATTCATCCACATCTCTCATAGTCCCAAATCTAAAAGTGCTTGTCTTGTCAAAGCTATGAAAGAAAGATATATAGTCCCAAAGGTTGGGGCCCACCTTATGGTGTGAGATTAGACTTCAAGAAAAAGATTTTGAAAAGTTGCATGGAATGTCTGTGCCTGTTACCCAAACCGTATGCGAAGGCTCCTTCTCCTGGCCTGTGGGTAGGAGAGGCAATTTAACCAAATGGGAGTAACCTCACCTCCACAGAGGCCTATGTAAAACCCTTTGGGGCAATTCATAGTCACTTGAAACATTGGGTTGAGACGGAATGGTCCTAACTATAAGGGTCCCCTCATGCTGCTATGCCACCCTTGAGAAATGTATTTTGTTCATCAGACCATGTTGATGCTCACAAGCTGAAGTTCAGCTAGAGTGTACAGATCCACTGTGTATCCTAAATCCACTGTGTATCCCAGATCCACTCTGTATATTTAAAACGAGACATCAATCTAATTAACTATTGGGTTAGGAGGCATTGTTTTTGATCAGATTACTTCTTATGGTTCCAGCCCAACATTCTGAACAGCAACTAAAACTAGGAGGAACTCCAAAGGGTTGGTGACAGCTCCACTCAATAGTTCTGCAGAATACTTCAACCAGGTAGAGTGCATGCATGACTATTTTCTCAATTTGCCCAAAGTAAACGGGACCAAAGATACAAGTTCAGTTTATCTACATCTTACATTGATGCCTAAAGATACATATGCATGCAATTACTCAAATTAAAAATAGCAGCATGCATGTGAACCCTGTGCAAATTGGACAATTACAAAGGCATGCCAATCCTAGCTTCAACGTATGTAGAAGGGCATTTTGCTAATTTAGAGATGCACAAGACCCTAACAACGATATGTTTAAAAACATTTATATTGACAGTCAGTGCTTTGCTCAGTCAATTCCATGTTTTACGCCAGTAGATTTGCTATGATTGTCAGTGTGGTTATCTGCTGGAAGCAAAGTGACATCTCAAATAACCTAGTATAAAGTATTGCACAATGATGAGATCTATATCCTTAAATTCCTGACAGTCTATGCTTTGGTGATGACCAGAAGTGCAATGTCAGGATACAGGTAAAAATACTTTGGGGGCAGTATGGATTTAAATGCTGGTTTCAACTGATCACAGTATTCATAAAGTAATCTACTGAGAACCCCAAAACATAGACGTCAAATATCTTCCAATGTCTCAGATAACCAAAATATTGGAGGATGTCTAGCAACCCCTGTGACAAGAAGCATTCAAATATTGTGTGTTTGCCATCATGACATTTATGGTTTGATAAGGGTTTCTTAAAACACACAAAGTCTCAATTGCTCTCACACATCAGAACATCAGATTAATTTTACTATTTAATCTTACTATTTAAGAACATATTAAAATCAAAAATGTTCTTGACCTTTGCCTGAAAACGTCCATGACGGTGCAACCCTCAGTCTTGCTAGATACTCTGACGCTGCATAATGCCTATTTTTGTGCAAGCCACCTAAAACTGCACAGAGGTAGAGGGCATGGGGTACGTAGTGGTGACTTGGACTTTGAAACTGTGGGGTGAACTACACAATGTAAATGTTTAGCTGTTCCACCATCCTCAATATTATAGGTCCTACCTACCAGCATAGACATTCTCACATTTCAAATACCATTCTCACAAATAGGCGGTTCTTCCCTATTTTGTTTTCATCTACCAACTGCATTTTTCGTTCCTGTCCCAGTTGTCCACATCTCTCCTTTTACTACATCTGTGCCTAGTCACCTGCAAAGGTTTAGAAGGGTACTTAACAATGGGCCAGGTTGAGGCAAGGAGACATCCTTTTTTCAGAGATGTTGGAACGTATGATTCAGTGCTTGGGGAGGTTGTAAACACACATTGATGCAGAATGGGCAGCAGTGTGTAGACCAGGGAGTTTCACTGAAGTTTGTGAATCCCATCAGTAAGGACACAATATCATCCGCTCACCCATGATGCTCTTGACCACTCCCTACTCCATTTCATATTTGCTGTGCCTCCCACTCAATCTTCCAATCGCACCAGGATACACGCAATTGAAGGTGAGCACACCCGTGGCTGATGCCCCTGAGTGCACAGCTGCTTGCTGCATCCAAGGCACAGCTGCTTGCTGCATCCAAGAACCCCTCGGTGATTCAATCATTGCCCAAGCAACGAGTTGGTGGTAGATCTCTCTCTTCGGCAGGGGCCTCCCTCTGGAACAGCCTTCCTGTCTCCCTGAAACTTGAGGAGAACCATCTCCGGTTCCGGAAGCACCTGAAAACCTTCCTCTTTGCTTCTGCTTTCACTCCCCCTCTCACCTGCTGATTCTCTTGACAGTTACTGCACTGGATACCTGGCCTCCCTTCTGATCTTGGGCCCAGGCACACCAGTTGCCCACCTGCACTGCCTCCCTGGCAACCCCTGCACTTGGGGACTGTTTTTCTGTATCCCTACAGCCCCCCTACCAGCACTTATGTTCTGCACTTACCATACACTGCCACCTGCGAGCCGTTTTTATTTATCTTATTTATGGTACTATCCCTTGCACTGCACTTCCCCCTTCTCCCTCCCCCCCCGCACTTTTCCCCTTCCCCTTCCCATGCGCGATCTGAATATCACCTGGCCTAGTAGGATCGCTGTCTGTCTTCCCTTTGTTCCCCCTCCCTTGCCTCGTAGCGCCTTGAAACACTTCTGTATCGGCGCGTTATAAATGCCATATCATATCATATCATATCACATATCTGCCTTTTTCACCACAACATTTTGATGGCCGCCCGTTGGATCACAGCACAGAAACAAGGCTTTGTTGATTGCTGCTAGGCAATGGCCTTCCTATTTGAATCGGATACTTCCACCGGCAGATCGAAGCCGGGCCGCTGCGGCGAAGGCCTCTGTAGGATAAGGCTCTGTTTACACCTGTTCAGGCATAGGCACGCCAGTCCATTATCCCTCCCACCTCAGATCCTCTCCAACTTGACGCTCCACCACCTTCAAGGTACCACCACCCAGACTTGATCAAAGTGCTCCCCGCACACCATGTGATGTGCACAGGCTGGCCTGCATCTCCTCTATGCTCTATCTGCCTAAACTGTAATTCTCGCTTGGCGCCATATTAGCTGTGCCATAACTTGCATTTCCGTCGCTGGGGCCATATTAGCTGTGCCATAACTAGCATTTCGCCCGCTCTGGGCCATATTAGCCGTGCCTTAACAATGTATTTCACCCGGTCAGGCCATATTAGCTGTGTCATAACTTTCATTTCTCCTGCTGGGGCCATATTAGCTATGCCTTAACAATGTATTTTGGCCGCTCAGGCCATATTAGCTGTGCCATAATTTGCATTTTGCCCCCGGGGCCCTATTAGCTGTGCTATAACTTGCATTTCACTCGCTGGGTACATATTAGCTGGGCCTTAACAATGTATATCGCCCACTTGGGGCCATATTAGCTGTGCCATAACTTGCATTTCACCCGCTGGGGCCATCTTAGCTGTGCCACTTTACTGCATATGCCCTCTCACTGCCGGGCACGCCCCTACTTACCAATGTATCCTACAACACTACCCCGGCTACCACACATGTCTACACCTCAACACACATTCCACACATCTCTCCCACTTCACCCCCTCCTTGCAATAGCACTCACATTAGCCACACTCCTGCACTCAGTCCCAAACACACCGCTTACTTCCAATACACACCTCTCCCCACTCTCTCCTTACAAGGTCCCCAGGCCACATAGCACCGACACCATGAGCAACCTCTCCATCCTTCCAGGCTCCCTCATCCACCTAGGCACTAGGAACTCCAGGCTCTGAGCATGCACTGAGCCCTCAACACACCTTTGCCTCCCAAACATCACGGCGAGGAGAACCCTCAAGCTAGGCTCCCACACCACCACATGCTCTCTCCTTTAGAAATCGAAGGCCACACACTCTCATGGTTGGTCTAAGACACCATGTCAGACTACACCTCATCGACCTCCCACTCAACCCACCCACACCCTCCTACACCCCTCTACCAACCTTGTCTGCCCCGCCATTTCCACAGTCACCCCTATTTGGCACCCTACCAGCTCCCCCCACACCTCCCACCCTAGAAAGAATAAGCCCCCCGAGGCCCTCAGATGCCCCCTTATCAACGCACGTTCTCTGCCAGCTCACACCCTCGAGATTAATGACCTCATTACCACTTTTGACCTAGACCTACTTGCCATCACGGAAACCTGGCTCCATGAGGCATCCGGCCCAGCCATCTCCCTCACTCTCCGACAGGGCTACTCTATCCTCCGACAGGACAAACAGCTCTCTAAAGATGGAGGTGTTGCTCTCATATCCAAGGACGAGCTCCCTGTCAGGCTGTGCAATCACACCTGGGAAAGTAACGCCAACCTCCTCTCTGCCAAAGTATCCCTCTCTGCTAACTGCACTATAAACTTACATATAATATACAGGCCTCCCGGCAGAACCCCTGACTTCCAATGACATCACCTCCATGTTCTTAGCAACAAATTAAAAAGCTCCACGAAAACCATCCTACTCAGTGACCGCAACCTTGGCCACACCAACCAACAAGACAAAGCAACCTTAGCCCTCACCAAGGAACTCAAAGACCTCCAGGTCACTCAAAAAAAGTTACCCACTCAACCCACTGTTAAGGCCGCACCCTCGATTCGGTAGCAGACCTCAACTGCTCATCCACCATTACCTCTAAAACGGCTTACCCATGGACGGACCATTATTGTATCCAATTTTCGGTCCCCACCAAGCCTACCACCAAAATACTCTCTTATGGCCCCCCCAGCCAAGGTTAAACGTTCCAAAAAGTTAACATCAGACAACCTTCACCTCTTCTTGGATGTTAAGGAACTCCAACCCCCATTCACCAGTGACCCCAGCACACTCGCTGATATCTACTCTCACACACTCACCAAAGCCCTTGACACCATAGCCCCGATCTAAGCAAAAAGTGAGAAAAAATCCATGCATACTAATTCATGGTTTACGGATGATTTACAAGCCCTCAGAACCAGCAAACAGTGCCCTCACCAACTGGCAATCTAACCCCTGTGACTCCACCAATGTGGAATTCAAAAGATTATCAGCACAATGCAAAAAAGCCATATTCCTTGCCAAGTCTAAGGCCTTCAACCTACAAATCCCTAAATCCAACTCCAAATCCAAGGAACTGTTCTCCATCTTTAAAAATCTCACCATCCCACCCACCAGCCCTGATTAAATCATAAAAGATGAACATTTGTGCTCCAGCATACAGGCAGCCCTATTAAACAAAATTACTCTGCTCCAAAATAAAAACAAACTCAATGCAAAGCACTACCTAAAGCCGGCTGTCATGTCATGCCGATCACTCTATCGCATAAGCCCCAAACCCCTCTTCTCCTTCAGAGAATTCTCAGAAAAAGAAGTCACAGATCTAATCCAACACCTCAAACCTTCCACGTGTATAGGAGACATCTGTCCACTCAACATTGTCAAAGACTGTGCTGACTCCTTGGCTCCGCTCATCACAGCATTCATTAATGACTCACTTACCACAGGTACTGTCCGTCAAGCCTAAAAGAAGCTTGGGTCTGCCCCCTTCTCAAAAAACCTTCCCTAGATCCCTCACCCCCTAACAACTACCACCCAATTACCACCATCCCATTCCTCCTTAAACTCCTAGATAAATCTGCCCACAACCAGATCCAACACTTCCTAGAGTCCAACGCCATACTAGGCAAAAGGCAATCTGGATTCCGCAAAAGCCATGGCACCGAAACCACCCTCCTGGACCTTAAAAAACAAATAACCGAGATAATGGACAAAGGCAAACCAGCCCTCTTATTGCTATTGGACCTGTCATCCGCGTTCGATCTCGTGGATCACAACTTTCTTACCTCCCACCTCACCAATGAGGCCCACTTTTCCAAACAGGCCTCCTCCTGGATAAGCTCTATCCTAGAAAGTAGAGCCATGAAAGTCTTCTCGGAACTGGCTAACGCAGCGTCCACCACCATCCACTGTGGTGTCCCTCAGGGTTTGTGCACCGCACCGATCCCCTACAACCTGTTTACTAAGCCCATCTTCACAAATTGGACTAACTCGGTATAGCCTACACCAACTATGCCGATGATACAGAAGTCCTCCTCCCCCTCACTGGCTCGTACGACCAAGATTCGGCAGCCCTTCTCCAGATATACTCCACCATCCAAGCTTGGATGGCAGCCAATGCACTATGCCTCAATGGAGACAAAACAGAGATCATTCTCATAGGCCCGAATTAAATACTATCCAAACGCAACCATAAATATGACCACTTCATCATCGACAGCACCAACATCCCTGTCTCCTCGTCAGTGAAAACCCTTGGGATTTATCTAGATACCACCTTGTCCATAAACCAACAGGTCAGCGCTATCGCCTCCGCCTCTGCCCACACTACCAAACAAATTAACACTATAAAACCCTTCCTCTCCAACCAAAAAGGCCTCTCCATCACCCGGGCCCCCATCAGAGCTAAACTGGACTGCTGCAATGCTCTTCTTGCAGGCACTTCTTCTAAAAACATAAACCGGCTCCAAACAGTCCAGAATAATGCGCTCAGAGCAGCACACAATATCTCCAAAAGAGACCATATCACAGAAGCCAGACGGGCTGCCCACTGGCTCCCGGTTAAGCAGAGAATCACCTTCAAGACTCTCACCCTAACACACAAATGCCTAAGCCTCGCACCCCCACCACCTATCCGAAACCAAATTCAGAGATACCTCCTCACGTCCCAAAAGAACTCACTACGCCAACCAACAGCGCATCCTGCCCGTCAAAAGGCCCAAAACAGGGGGGATCGGCTTCCCTCACTTAGCACCCAAACTGTGGGATGCCCTGTCCAACGCTCTCAGAGCGGAGACATCCCTCACAGCTTTCCGTAAAGGCCTCAAAATCACACTATTCAACCAACTTCTCACCTCATGTACTGCCTGTAACTAAGTATACATATCCCATCACACTGTCATGTAAGTAAGCCTGTTTTGTGTCTGTATACAGTTTTTTTCTCTGCATCCAGTCATGTTTACTGTTACAAGCACCACGATGCCTCAGGGCTGCTGCGCGCTATATAAATGTGAATATATAAATAAATAAATACCACAATGCAAATCCCACGGGCTCATCATCTTCACCTCATCCGCCGTCTGACCCCCTTGAGCTCCATTGCTCCCGATCGCTGTAGGTCCTACCCTACCACCCTGTGTTAAAGTCTGATATGGCCATCCTCCAGCGCTTCTTCTAACTTCTACTGCAACCTCCCATCTGCCTCTCCTTGAGTGGTTTCCTGGACGCTTTCACTTTCTCCCACACAAAATGTGCTGTGCATTTAGCCAATATATTTAAAGTTGAATCAAACTGCTGCATTTGCCTCTATGCTCTAAAATCGAATTTGGCTGTTATAACACTGCAGGCTTCACCAAACTGCGGCTTTGCCCATTTGATTTAAAATAGAATCTAGCTGTTATTACTCTGTTGGCCTCTCCAAATTGCTGTATTTTGGCTGTTTTAAAGTCGAATCTGGCTGTGTGGAACTTTGATTTCTTTGATAAACTGCTGTATTAACTTCATATCTTAACTGCAAACCACATGGTCTTCTGTGCACCCACTGCTTCATCACGCAGCATTCTGGAAGTATTTTAGTCTTTGCCTTCACTGATTACCTGCATGTAGCAATATTTATTTGTTCTGTCAGCCTTGTGCTAGTACCTGATTATGACTTTGGCATATGTATTTTCTACCCACCTGATTATGACTTTAGTCCCCGGTTACAGTGATTCATATTGACTTGTCTTGCCAGGCTCGTGTTACACATGTAATTATGATCCAAGTATGTGAAATGTTACCAACTTGATTGACCTATCTTTGCCTGCATACCTGAAGGAGCTCCCAGCATTATGAGGCGAGGCTTTGCCAGAATGCACACTCATACTTATTTTGTCATTTATGTTTGCCTGCTGTCCCCCACACCATGAGGTGAGGCTGCACCAGCATGTACATGCTTACCAATTATGACTCTTATGCCGGTTTTAAACAGTCCCCCACACCATGAGGTGAGGCTGCGCCAATATGTACATGCTTACCAATTATGACTCTTATGCCGGTTTTAAACAGTCCTCCACACCATGAGGTGAGTCTGCGCCAGTATGCATATGCTTACCTATTATAACTCTTATGCCACTCTGAAACAGTCCCTGCACCATGAGGTGAGGCTGCGCCAGTATGTACATGCTTACCTATTATGACTCTTATGCCAGTCTGAAAAAGTCCCCAGCACCATGAGGTGAGGCTGCGCCAGTATTTACATGCTTACCTATTATGACTCTTATGACGGTTTTAAACAGTCCCCCGCACCATGAGGTGAGGCTGCGCCAGTCTATATATGCTTACCTGTTATGACTCTTATGGCGGTTTTAAACAGTCCCCCGCACCATGAGGTGAGGCTGCGCCAGTCTGTATATGCTTACCTGTTATGACTGTTATGCTGGTTTTAAACAGTCCCCCGCACCATGAGGTGAGGCTGCGCCAGTATTTACATGCTTACCTATTATGACTCTTATGACGGTTTTAAACAGTCCACCGCACCATGAGGTGAGGCTGCGCCAGTATTTACATGCTTACCTATTATGACTCTTATGCCCATCTGAAATAGTCCCCAGCACCATGAGGTGAGGCTAAGCCAGTGGCCCTCATTACGACCCTGGCGGAATTCGGAAAACGATGGCGGAAATGCAATACCGCCATCGAATAGCGCTCGGTGCGACTATGACCCGTCACCGCAAAGTACGAAGCCATTAGCGACACCGTAGTGAACGCCAACGCTAACTGCACCAAGCACGCGCGCGCGCGCCACGCCAAACCGCAAACACCACCATGGCGCAAGGGTACGCCAATTCCGACCCTAGCGGACATGTACCTAACGCCATCAAGCATGGCGGAATGTACCATTCCGCCATGCTGAGAAGTACGGCATCGCGAATCAACCGTAAACGGCCCCACTGAGTGCCTGTACACCGCTCCCTGCCCACAAAGTACAACTCCCCGTAGGTGCAATGAAGTCACAATGCAACCATTGAAATGTACAAGTCACCCATGCATGCCAACGAACAAAAGAAACACAACAGGGGCCAATGGGAGCTGCAGGGCACAGATGGCACGAATACAGAAGCCATCCCAATGGACATGACCACAGTCCCCCACCAAGAAACGCACGCAAACACAGGCACCTGTGACCAGCAATATTCCGAGAATCACATCATTCCACCAGTCCACCTGGCTGACCGGCATCTGTTACACAAAACCCAATCCCCCGCCCCTGAGCATGACAACATTCAAACTGTCATATTGGCAGCCCCCATCCCTGACCTCACGGGCTTCGTAGGCAAACGCGCCCAGTACAGTACCACGCAACTAAACTCCGAAGCTGGAACCCAATGCAGATCTCCTCACAATACATCGCCCCCCAAATAGGCATATGCCACATCACTTGCAAAGAAAAACGCTACACGGGCCAAATCAGAATAGAAATTTAATGCACATCAAAATCACCAAGCCCATACAGCCATCAGGCCATGAACTCCAAAACACTTTTCACCATTGTGGGCTGCATCCGCAAGAAATGACCAGCCACTACTTGTGTGACGCCCTGTTCCCTCATGGTACACAGAGCCACATTCACGTACGAAAAGGCAACATGGAAGCGCACAGAACCGCAGGGCCGTCCCAATGGGGAGGCACTAGTCCAGCTGAAAGGCCGAAATGTTGCTCCGAGCCACCAGTACTGCGTAAGGGCATGTGGGCCATTGGCGATCGTCCCATAAGATCGTAATGCTGCTCCACTGATTAACACGAAGCAGCAGGTGTCGGGAGTAAAACCCATCTGCAGGAGTGGCATACAGATGGCAGTGGCAAAAGGGGAGGAGATACCTGTCAACCAAAAGAAAAGAAAAAGAACAGAATGGCCATCAGAACTACATTCGAACAACTCACTTCAATGATCACACTAAATCCACAGCCATATGCATGCTAGCCCACTCCAAAGGTTCATCACCACCCAAAAACCACTTGCGACTCATAACTATCTATATCGAGGTGTAAACACCATCACAAACGAGTGTACCTGTGCATGCGTCTGTCAAAACAGAATCCATCAGATGGGATTGGTAACGTGCATGGACACAAGTGTCTGAGGGCGCGTCGAGACAGGGAGGGCTCAACAAGGCCAGATAGACGATGGTCCCACTATGGCAGCCCTGCATCACATAGCGCAGGGGAGGCGGATAGATCCCAAGAAGCCCTGTACATGGCAAACTCTGTATCAAATCACCTGCCCATGCATCCATTCATCATTCCCTCATCCCGGGATTAAAACGCCTGAATATTTACTCACATAACATTAGAAATATCCATTGAGTCTGTGCGTTATGCAGCCTGCAAAATCCACAGTGCCCCAGCCCGTAATTCCAGTGTAGTGAAGTAACATGTATTTGGGAACGTCCGGCCTCATCGTCCACTTCGCTATTGCGCATCCCAAACTATTCATATCAATCATTGCATCCTCGCCATGGCCCCTGTCTCAAGGACATTGAACAATAGTACGTTATATTTGCAGTCAGACCTGTGGGCATTTCCTCGCCGCTAGCTGAAAACCGAAAGCGCCGCCCTTCGAATTCCTCATTTGCAAAATCACGTCGAAGAGGCATCTGTGGCCGTTTGAAATCACTAATTATTCCATCGAGTGCGGCTGTGTGTGAAAATGGCAACTGCCTTCACCCACAAATGGGACGCCCCGCCCGTCGTTGCAACTCAGTACAGTGATGCATGAGGGCCCACCGTTACTCGAGTACTACGTACCACTGACCCTTCACAAGTCTGTTCGCGACTGCACAGATAGTATGTGAAACAATGGGACCACAGCAGAATGAACATATCAACCAATCTTACACGGCCATCGGGTACAAATACATGATTGCAATAGCAAGATGCCATTCCCCGAATTGCAGCGTTGTGCGCGGGACGTGCTCGGCCAAAGGGGAGAGCAGTTTGCACAGGTGGAATTAATCACCACAGGTGGAGGCCATACAGCCTGAAAACACATAAATTGCACAGCCAGTCTCCTCCCACAACCACACCGAAATGCTACCGGCAGGACTCGCGATGTTGGCCCTGGGGGACCTGATAGCACTGCAAGTACTCCAACTCCAAGAAGAAGACGAACACCAACTACAACCGGCCGCACGGAGGAGACGCAGGAGGAGGAGGAGGCCAAGGCAGGGCCAGCAAGGGCCGCCAGCACAGCCACTACCACCACGCAGGCAGCGCGCAATCCCACGCCTCCGAGCACATCCGTTCAACCTCACTGATGAGCAGATCCACACCCTCTACCGTCTGGACCGGGACACCATAGCCGCCATTGTGGACATGACACAGGCTGACCTTGTCAGCATGATAGATAGCCCAACCGCCATCCCACCCCTACTGAAGGTGGTGTCTGTACTCCACTTCCTGGCCACAGGCACCTACCAGCACACAGTCGGACAGTTGCATGGCATTTCTCAGCCACTGTTCTCACGGACACTATTTCAAGTGCGCGATGCCCTCCTGCAGCACGCAGACGACTACATCTCTCTACCACGCTCGGAGCAGGAAATTACCAACACAAAAGTGGGATTCCATGCACTTGCCGGCATACCGGGTTGCATTGGTGCCATCGACTGCACCCATGTGGAATTGGTCGTCCCACATGCCATGGAGGCCCAGTACCGCAACCGAAAACAATTTCATTCCCTGAATGTACAAATGGTGTGTGACTCCAACAGGATCATTACACATTGTTGTGCCCGATTCCCTGGATCAACCCATGATTCTATGGTCTTGAGGAACTCTACAATACCACGCTACATGGAGCGACACGCAGGGAACAGATCCTGGCTACTCGGTCAGTCTCATTACATGCATGATGACGTGGGGTATGTGATTTGGCAATGACCTGGCAGGAAGGGGGGGGGTGTGCGTACGTAGCAATGGCATTCCACATCATACGTTTCTCGTCCACATACAGGTGATGCTGGATATCCACTGAAGAGATGGCTCCTCACACCAGTCCGGAACCCACGGGACCAGCATGAGGAGGACTACAACCATGCCCACTCACGTACCCGTGTAGTCATTGAACAGGCATTCGGCCTACTGAAGACTCGTTTCCGCTGCCTCAGCAGGTCTGGCGGGGCACTCCTGTACCGCCATGAGAAGGTTGCAAAGATGGTCATGGCATGTGTCATGCTCCACAACATGTGCGTACGTAGAAATGTGCCCATGCCCCCTGACGCAGAACTGCAAGCACCTGATGATGGTCATGATGAGGGTGGGGATGTGGCAGCACCTCATGGAGTCTGCGAGGCACCGGAGGCCCGTGACATTCGTCAGCATCTCATTGATGCATGCTTCTAGCACTCACGCCTGGTGGCTGATACATGGACACGGGACTCGTGGCACTGTGTGTGTCTGGGACATGCACAATATGGACTGTACGCCTATGATGGCCTAGTACACAAAGATCAATGTCCACACATCTCATTGGTTGATCGTGCACTGTTTATGGCATATGTGATATCATGTTGAACACCCTATCGACCCGCCACCCAAGTGAGCCCAACACACCCCCTCCACCCTCCTACCTCCCCCCCGAACACCAGTGTCCAAAGATGCTCATTGTCAGTGGGCTGTCGCTATTGCAAGCCCCCTCTGCGGGTATCAGGGGCACCCCTGCCTGTGGAGCGCAGGTTCCTCCCAGATCTACGTTGGGGGCTGCCCTGGACGGAACTTGCAACGGATGATGTGTCTGCCTGCTCACGTCCATGCATGTCCCTAAGGGTTTGCGAGAGCTCAGTGAGCACACGGCGCACTGCGGCAAGTTCGGCACATACGTCTTTGGACGTCGCATGCAGTTCCCCCCTCAGGCTCTCGGTGCTTCTCTCCATTTGGACTCTCAGGCTCTCGGTGCTACTCTCCATTTGGACTCTCAGGCTCTCGGTGCTACTCTCCATTTGTGCCCTTAGCGTCTCTGTACCTCTCTCCATTTCTGCCCTAAGTGTCTCAGTTGATGTTTCTATGTCTGCCTTAGTGCCCCCACATTCATCGGCATGGTCCTTGAGGAGCGTGGCCAGTTGCTGCTGTTGCACGATTAACTGGTCGAGGGACTGTTGCCTCTGCTGGGCCATGGCCATTTGCGGGGGTGTCACAGAGGGGCTGTTGTCCTCATGTTGCCTTGCCACAGGGCTTGTGGGGGATGGCCAGTCGTCGTCTTGTGGGTGCCCCTGCGTGGTATCCTCATGTTGTACGGGATGGGACAGACAGGGGGATTGGGACAGGTCATGGATGGATCTGACTTCGACATCCCCGTTTTCTGTGTCCGAGCATGCTGCCATCAATGGGGTGTCACCTATGGTGCTGCTGCCACCAGAGGCAGTGCCTTCTGTGGCATCCATTGGGGGGACCTGTGGTGGTGGTGGTGTGGGCATGCTGGCTGCTGGGGTGCCTGTTGATGTTCCCTCCTCTGTGCTGCCACCTGATTTGTGCTGCTGCCGTGTCTTGATGCGTGCAGCTGAGGTGGAGGGTCTCTGGCCGTTGGTCTTGGCCCTCTTTGCAGGTGTGCTGGTAGGGGTGTCCTGAAGCTCGTCGTTTGGATCGGACCCTGTGGTGGAGTAAAGGAGGGCGAGGGTTATTGATGGGTCTGTGGGAATTGGAATGGCATTGTATCACATGCATTGGGGTGGTACCTGAGGGTGATTTGGGTCGGGGCCTTGGAGGTGCTTTCATTTGTGTGTGGAGTGAGGGTGCAGTTGTTTGGCAGCCTGCAGTTAGGGTGTGCCTGCTGCACGTGTAGTGCGTGTTTTAGGGGTTTTTAATTATTTATGTATTTATTGTGGGTTTTAACGTGCGCTATCAGGCCGATGTGTGTGGACGTTCTCCTGGACATGTGTTTCTGTTGCACTATGTGGACGCATGGTACTTCACATGGATGGACTGTGTGGATTTGGCATTGTTTTATTTGGCCCACCTACCTGAATCTTCGGATGTCTGCACTCCTTTCTCCATCCCTCCGACTCCCTCTATGCTCTCCATTCCGATGGTGGAGGCACAGATTTCTTCCCAGGGGGTCAACTTGATGGGTGATTCAGGACCTCCCCCGGTGGCTGTGGCAATGTTGCGGTTGGCAGAGAGTATGCTGCGGACGCGTATCCGCAGGTCGTCCCATCGCTTGCGGCATTGCTGTGGGTTGCGGGGTGCGGTCCCCACCGCACTTACCCGCTGTGCCACCAGAGCCCATATGGCCTTCTTGTTTGCAAGTGCCGTTCTGGTCATTTGCGTGGAGAAGACGACGGCAGCATTCTCCTGGAGGGTCTCTGTTTGCACGGTGAGTTCCTCACGGGAGAAGTGGACCTGCCGCTTGCGGTCGCACGCTTTCTTCGCTACTTTTCCCATTTTTCTTGGTTTCGCTAGGGTGGATGACGGGTTGGGGTGTGTTTCAGGGTAGTGATTTTAGTGGTTGTGTGGTTTTAGTGGTTTTATAGGTGTACGGCGGGATGTTTCCCGTTCCGGGCCCATGTTTTTGCTTCCGTTTCCGTATATTTCCGGTCACCGTACTTTCCGGTAGGCGCACACTGCGGTGACCGCTAAGAGGGGTGGCGGTATTGCACCTAGGGCGCCGTACGGCGGCGGTGTGGGCCGTTTTGGGGTCATTTCCGCCATCGCGGACTTTGCACTTCCGCCATGGCGTGGTGCTCGTGCCCGATGGGTCGGAATGGGCCGCACTTTGCTCCTTCGTGCAATGGCGGAAACGCTATTTACGCTGTGGCGGTCCGGTCAGTCACTTTCCGCCAGGGTCGTAATGAGGGCCAGTATGTATACTTACACACTGTAACCTACACGTGTATTCTTGCACTTGGCGAACTATACCTTGTACTCTGCACTTTCTGTAACTATCGCCTAGATGCCTCAGGGTTTTGTGCACTGAAATAAATGAAAAAATAAATAAAATAAATAAATGTATCTTATGCAAAAACAACAATATGTGTTAACATGGATGCCTCGTTAGTCATAGGTTATTTTTCTCCCCGGCAAGACATTGTGGACAACGAGGTCAATAGATCCCCCATCACGTACAGACAATCAGATTGACAATGTCCCCTTTGACGCAAAGTGCAATACAACAAAAACGTTGCATAATGAGCCAAATTCTCAAAAGGTATCACAAATAAAAAGAGTGCAGAGGATGCACTTCTTTCATTTGTGTTACTTGTAGAAATGTGCACTTCATCTCATTCTCAAAGGTAACCTGTGCATTTTTTGGAGGTTGGTCAGTAGCGCAAAATATGTGCTGGCTAGTCCCTTGCTTATATTAGTGGTGGGAGTGCGCTGCATATACCAATGTATGACTTGCTCCCATCACTCAAGTGGGAGCACATTTCACAGTACTGGGAAATGTAAAACAAAATAAAGCTTTTCTATCCCTATTTGGGGATGGAAATGCAAGTATTAAACCGTGGCTGTCACACTTCAAGAAAAATGTATGATAGGCTGTTACTGATTTGCAAATCCCCTTGCAAATTACTAACAGGCACAGGGTACAGTGGCTCATTTCTAAGAATTTTAATGCGCATCCGATTTATGAATTTGGAATACTCATTGAAATGCACAGAAACACCCCCTATTTTGCACAAAGGGTGTGGCATTTGTGTGCATAAGTAATGCTCTTTTAGAAAAGGTTGCAACTTTTGAGAATCTGGCCCAATGGGCCGACTGTGAGTTTGGTGGTATCCCACCGGTAAGTCTGGTGGAATACCACCTAACGGGATTACCGTTACCAGCACTTGGCCTGCTGGTATTACCGGCAGATTCAAAGTGCTGGTTTTAATGCTAAATCCCCATTCAATGGAGTCTTATAGGACTCCATGGTGGGATTTACCGGTATTACTAGAAGAATTTGATGGTGTGGTGTCGGAATTACCTCCAGCTCTCAGATGGAGGTATTTCTGGCCACCCCACCGCCAAACTTGGAGTATGCCGGTCAGGAAATGTGCATGTTAATTCCAGACCGGCATACTTATAATGAGGCCCAATGGCTCATTTTCACACGATTCCTCCCCACACCCACCTATTGTTACTTTTTTATTAGAATTTGATTTAAATGTAGTTTTCAAATTAAATAGCTATTTTGAAGACTCTGAATCGTTTTTAACTAAAATTGTATGGCATGCTATCATAACTAATGCATACATAATGGTAGCTGGATCTTTTGGCTTAGCCATAAAATACTAGTGACAAAATGGTATCTGAACTAAGCTATTTACTCATATTGGTGTTTTTCAGATGTTAAGACACTTTGGCATTGGCGTACCTAGCTAAACCACTCCTGTTAAACTACCACGTTGCCTTCCAATTGTTTGGGGAAGTGTTTTATGTCACAAGAAGCATGTTGTTCAAATGATGCTCTCAATTCTATTGTCATATGCTGTGATAGACAGATGTTGGAACTATGCATACACCAAAGAAATCTGACTCTGTAATTCAGACTTCAAAACCCTAATTATGCACGCCTTTGTTCTTTTGGGGTATATGGTAATAATCTGTGTATTGGGTACCAACATTTCCTTTCTAGAGCTTCCAGTTTATTTGGAACATGTTGCCCCTATCCTATGCCCCATAAAGTGCTCTAGGGTGAATTTTAGTAGTATATGTTTGAATTATTGGGTTTAAGAAATGGGCACCAAATTCAGGACAGTATTTGATTGCTATTCTTGTGAGCGACGGGGCATTAGTGCAGTATCTAGGAATTCCTGATAATGTTGAAGGCAAAGATTCAAACCAAGTGTTTGAAGATTATTTTTCCTTTCCCAAATGATATTATTTTGTTTTGTAGCTGTTGCATCTTTAATTAATTCTCTTTCTTGAAAACAAGCATGCTTATCCATGTTTGCAAACCAGACGGAGTACATAATATCATATAAATACATGAGTGATGGATAGGTTTTACCTTTGATACACAAGGGGAAACATTGTCCTCTGTAATGTGCTAGGAAACTCAGAAATATAAATATTCAAAAGAAAAAGAGACAGTAATCAACCCGGTTTCTTTCCATCATTCCTGCACCCCCCCCATACAAATACATTGGTTTATGTTGTACCCTACCCAATTCCTCACTGTCTCCGATGCTATTCAATCTTTATATCCAACCGCTTTTGAGTATAATTCAGGCCTTTGGCTTTTTGTATTATTCCTATGCCGATGATGCTCAAATTATTGTGCGGTTGGATTTAACCCACCCTGAGACGGCAGGTCGATTCAAGAAGTGTTTACAGGCCTTTAGCGACTGAATGGCCTCCAACTGGCTTAAGTTAAAAGCAGAAAAAGTAGAGGTGTTGGTGGTGGGTACTGTGCTGCCCTCCATGTTTTGGGCCCCCGAGTTATGGCCTGAAAGTCTTGGCACTTTTTCCCAGCCGGTCAGTTGGTCTCCTCTGTGAAAGATCTGGGTATAAAAATCTCTGCTTCCATGTCAATGGCCGACCAAGTTTCTCTGGTCTGCCAAAAAGCCCACTTCATACTTTTGACTTCACAAAGTTCTTCATTGTATCCCTCAAAAATGTCATGCACAGGTGGTCTCGTCCTTGGTTAGTAGTAAAATCAACTTTGCGTTGCTTTATGCCTTGCTCTCCCACGGTATTTGCTTCAACGTCTCCAGCTACTGCAGAATGCAGCAGCCAGGGCTTTTCTCCACCCTCCTTTTGGCACCTGGATGACTCTGCTTTTGTGGCAAATTCACTGGCTCCCTGTGGAGCAGCGTATTACATTTAAATCGCTGTGATTGGTGCATAAAGCTGTTCATAAATCAGGAGCAGAATTTCTTTAGGCAAAGTTCTGTATCCATAAACCTGCCAGCACACTTCGCTCGCAAGCACTAAAGGCCATTCAGCCCCAGAGGGCCAGGTTTGCTCGAGTGGGCAGTTGTGCCTTTTCAGTGTCTGCAAGGCCTGGAATCTTCTCCTGCTTTTTTTTTACCTAACATTGAGTCTCACCGGCCATTTTGCCGGTCACTGAAGACTTTCTTCTTTTAGTCCTTGCTGGTTTTGGTCAACCTCTCTTCTTAGCTTAGCGCCAAGATGCCTTCTGGTTTACGTTGCACTTCACAAATGTGATTAAGAAAAGATAAGATAGAAGGAGCAATTTTTCTGTGGCATATATCTTTCGTGCCATTCTATGAATCCTCACAAAAAATTGCCACAAAAGTGAATGTCCACCTCCAAATGATTTTGCAAGATTTGGTGCTGTTTCGTCCAGGGGGGCAAAGTTATAGGTGGAGTCCAAAAATGTTTGAAATCCTCCTAGACATAATGGAAAGATATGTTTGCTCACGCCTACAGCCCAAACCGCTGGATGGATTTTCACCAAGAATGCTTTTTTAAATTTGCTGTAAATCTGCCCGTAGTGTTTAATAAAATGGGCAAAAAGTAGATACAAAAGAATTAGTAATATCTGCTTCCGGTGTGCGGATTCATTTCCTGATTCTGAGTACTCAGACACCTCTGAACCAATCAGGAAGTGGCTTGGTGTCAGCGGACACCAAAGATGCACGCTGATTGGATGTTGAAAAACATGAGGTGCGCCATCATTTTTGAAACAGTTGCCATATTGGCTCCATGGACCACGGCTTTTGTCTGCGGACCCCGCAGTGAGAAAAAAGTCTGGAAAATACATTTGGGGTTATTTTGTGCCTGAAAGAGTGCCTTGAAAGGGTGGGGAAAGGAAAAAACTACATATGCAGCTGTTTTATAAGTGAAAAATAGCTGTGCAGGTGCAGCTGAGTATGCAGTGAATTTCCTGTTGGCAGACACAAATATATGTCAGCGGACATCTTTGGGATTGGGGGTTCTGGGTGAAACTTGTTATTTGAAGGTGTATTGTACATATGGCCATGCCCCAAGAATCTGGCAACTGGCAACAACCACCATATTAATATTTGTATAGTAATTGTAGGTACTGTAGGGGGAGTGTACAAAATTGGTAACATGGTGGAATGATATCACTGAGGTGTGTATGGTATTTATGATTGTGGAAAACTGATCAATATACCTCTTGCAAGAATAACACGTTTTATTTCAATGCAAAAGGAAAATGTGCCAACAAAGAATTCTGCTGCTGCAGAATGTTCTGGCCACCTCAGCATGTGCTGTACATTATAACAGTACACAGGGTCACTGGAGAGATCATTACACACAGCCGAAACCTGTGCTGTTGGTTGGTGAGACCCTACACATCGGTCACCTGTTCCATAGGGGATGCCAGGCCATTGGTCTCAGCCTCGTCCGTCCATCTTCTTCCATGTGGGTGGTGTTGCAGTCGTCACTGGTCAGCCGATGGTCAAGTAACAATTATATTACTAACTTAGAAAAACACATCTATCTCTATGTAACAGGGTACCTGGACACGAAGTAGACTGGGGCCTGGGTTTAAAGCCAAGGTCAAACTAACTCACACACATTTCACTTGCACCCAGAGAGACCAGCATTCCTCCAAGGTCTCCCACCCTCTTTCTGGGCTATAATTTCATCCCACCCTGCACCTTGCAGCACAAATCATGTGACCTAGGAGTGAAGGCAGGAGGTTCCTGCTTTCTGATCTTTTGATCAATAGGGGTCCCAACAGGTTTATGGGTAGTGGTCTGCAGGGTTATCTGGTACACTGGAATGCAGGAGTCCTAAAGCCAAGACATTTGGGTGCTTTAATTTAGGATTATGGATGGTGGGGGTTGGAGGCATGTGCCCTCCTTCTCATGTTATCTAGCTGTTCATAGGTACCAGCCCTCCTCATCTGGTCTTTTAGGGCACAGTCTTCCAGGGAGCGAAGTTTGGCAACATTCTAGGACAATGAAGGGTTTTTATGGATCTGTGTGGCTGTGGGCTTTCTCACCAGTGTTTGGGATATAACCTATTCCTGCGCTCATGTTTGTGGCCTAGGCCTGGGGTTCTGACTGGTGCACAACGTTTAAGATGTTTGACACAATATGGCTGCTAATATCTAAAATGGCTGCTATTCCCGCATGAATACTAAACCTACAAGACATACAATTATTTGAAATCCACTAACGTCACTCCTCTACACCTGGTCTCTTACATTACTGATAATGGTCTTTGCCTTATTCTAAAATGCTTGGGGGTGGGGGAGAGGTTGGAAGAATGTGTTCCCTTCCAAACGGTGCTTATGGAATCTCTAGTTGTTTGTTTGTGAAGAAAAAAACAAGGGATAATACTGGGTATGGACAATTAGCTGCATATGGTAATAAAGCTGGACTCTCTGGTTATTTTTTGTGAAAGAAACATATAATTTGTTAAACAAGATAGTTTAAAGCAATTGTGCATATAGATTTCGTTTCTTGACCCTCATAAATAGTATATAGTATGTACTATGTTTGGTACAACATTAGTGCGGGGTACACTGTTGTTGTATTAACATGAAATAATCATTGGGTCATTGGTGGAAAAATCCTTTGTGGATAAAAAACAAACCCTATTGTCTTTACATACAGTTTTTTTTCCATTTACATGGTTTTAAAGAATATACATGTTACAGAACACATGTGATTGGTAGCATGGATACATTTTGTGAGTGTAAGTGTGATAGGACATTTGTTTGAAGGGTGTTATATTTAAGAGTATGTTTATAGTAGTTAGATACCGGATGGCATATTCTAACTATATTGCATTTTACAAGAAGGATTTTAGTAGTATGGATATGTAGTGCAAGAATAACTGTGATGGCATATTTGAAGTGCATTATAATAAAGGATATTTTTAAAGTAGTTAGGTACACGTTGGCGTATTGTAACTGTGTATTGTACTATACTTTAGTGAGTACATTTGGGTTGAAAACATTTTAAGTATGCATTTGTTAGATTAGCTGGTAAACTATGTTTTTGAGTAACAGAGGTGTTGTTTCAAACTAACCAATTATTTTTTGACATATGCACTCTAGTGGCCTGAAGTGGTGGTGGCACCAGTGTGGTATATTATACCTACTGTTGTGAAGGTTTTATTGCCAAGAGATACTTGGCAGTATGTAAAGCTAGTGAGCTTACTGTCATGTTTGGTACCATCTGCATTGGACCTTAGAAACATTAGTATGACATATTGGCCATGGAAGTTTATTTTTATGCTGAAACAATTGTCTGAATTGCAAAAAGGGCATCATATGCCATAATTTACATTCTGCAGAAGCTGGTGAAATGTAATGGATTCATAATTTGGTATGGATACATAGACAAATCGTTCATTAGGGATGTGCTCTTGTGACACATGGCTGCAGAAAGTGCATGTATGTTTCCAGGTGTATGAAATCTGGAAGATTTAATTTATAAGGATGTTGTTGGTTTCTAGTACTTGTAGTAAGTAAATTAGGAATTCTTGTGGATCTTATTGTGTGTTTATGGTGAGTTTTACCATTCCTGTACATTAGTCCAATTATTGCCTCATATGTGAGACACTGTAGGTGCTGTCAGGATTATTTGTGGCATTACTATGAAGGAGGAGCATTTGCAAACACAACTGGTCTGAGCCGTCTAAGTAAATGTTGTAAATAATTGGTAGCAATTAGAATAGAAGATTGATTGTTACATTCGGATAGCAATTTACTCCAGTTATGTTGCTGATTTTAAATGGACCAGCTGTATTTTGAGAAAATACATTTGACTCTTTGCTGTCTGATGGCTGTGCAGTTATTTTTTGGACTAGAGGGTGTTGTGGTTGTATTATTTGATGAAGCAGCAGTTTTTCTCTTTTATTTTAGTGGTATTGCAGGGAGATCGGGTATACCTTCTGTTTGTATTAGTTGTCTTTTTAAAGGTTTTCTTTTTTGAGGTATAGGGTACATTTCTAGATATGCCGTGTACAGTGCACATAGCCTGTTGTATTTTAGGATGCAAGGAATGTCTGCATTGACTTTGTTTGCATCAAAGTTAACTAGGAATAGACCATTTAGTGTACAGAGACGTGAAAGTGCTACATAGCTCAGACCTTCTCTGAGAACTGTGCTGCCAATGATAATCAATGCATGCTCTAGAGTTAGACCTTGTGATTTGTGAATAGTGACAGCAAATCCAAGAGACTTGGAGGAGTATTTTGACAAACTGAATTTTGTTGTCATGTGGATATGTTTGGAAGCCATTGACTAAATGTTTTAGAATTACTCTGCATTTTATTAACAGAGTTAATACCTTTTCTAATCCAGCTGTGTTGGAAATACGTTTTTCTAAGTTTATTATTTGTGCTGTTGCTTGTTGACCGATAGGGAGTGTCATGACATGCACTTATAGTTTATCTGTAGAGCTGATATGCACTAAGGTTTGCATTTCTTTTTTCAACATTGGATAGCTGAATTGACTAAAGCTGGCAAGGGTTGGCTTTAAGGGAATGCTTTTTAAATTTTGTTGAGATAATTGTTCCATGACATCAGGGGCAGATGTATTTTGCCCATATTGCTCCTGGATTACTCTAGTTTTTAAGATGGAATTTTGCATCTTTAGTAAGCAGACCAGTTTTAATACTTTTTTAAATGTTAGGATAGGTGAGATCTGCAGACTAACGCATGTTTTGAGTTAGTTGACTTAAGCAAACATTTTGCCAGAGATTTACATTTCCAATGCTGCCGAGTGTGTTACAACATTGTTTGTGTCCTAATGTTTTGAAAACAGGTTGATGTTTCACTGCTAACTGTATCAGGGATCAGAAAACAATAACGTGTTTTCCTCCAAACAGTTCTTCGTAGTCGGTTTTTAGGACTTCTTGCATTCTGAGATGAATTAAAGCCAACATGAGGTTGGAAACCATGCTTTTTTCATCTATGCAGAGGACTTTAATTTGTTTTCAAATTCTGCGCACTTCAGTAGCAGCTTCTGCTGATAATTTGTAGAATACTAAATTGCTTTGGAGATCTGCTGGGAGGAGCAGTAGTCGGTGTAAAGTTACACCTCCTGTGAACTATTTGCTGATTGTTTTAATTAAAATGTTTTGCTAGAACAAGCTTCACCACTTACATACTGGAGGAGAGGTTTATAATTTAATGCTACACCTTTTAGTTTCATGTTTAAAACCATGTTCAATGTCTTCAGTGACTTTTAGATAAATGGTGAGTTGTTCATCATTTAGCTGTGATTTGAGCACTAAAAAGTCTTCTTCAGATTGTTTAGATTAACAAATGGTATTTTCTACCTCACTCATGGCTATTTCAGCTTCATTTACAATTAGTGCTTCTCCAAGTGGTTCTTGGCTTCCTGAAAGGGGCGTGTCTTTATCTAGTAGAGCTTCAATGTATTCCTCTTGTTGGCTTTCATTGTTCAGCATTTGGTTGTATTTTTTAAAATTGATATTTGTTATACTACTTTCGTTTGCATTGGATATAGCTTCAAATGAGTCATGGTCACTTAATAATTCTTCTTCTTTTCTCCAAGGTTTGAAAAGTTATGATTAATTAAGCTAGGCTTTCTTCACAAGTTGAGACTGAATATTTGCCCGTTGTTTCAGCTGGTGTGACATTGTTTTTGTAGAAGTAGTTTTGGGCTATGTCATGCAGTACTTCTGTTTGGGTAGTATGTGTCAATTAAATTGTTTTTTAAAATGTCTTGGCTATGGGGATCATTTGTGGCTTTTGTTTCTATCTCTTTGGTAAGCTTTTTGTACTGTGTTTCATGAGGAAGCTGGACCAAGGTTTAGCCAGGCAATGTTTTCAGATTTCCCATATAAGGGTGTACCTGTTAAACAGTCTGCAGCTTTGTAGCACCCACATTCTTTATGGGAGAACAGCTTCATACTGAAACTGTACAATTTTTGTGACAGTGTTTTGTCAGATGATATGTCATCCCAGATGTCTTTTAGCTCTTTCTTCTCAGGTTTGGTAAGGTAGGCAGTGACATAGTGTGCAAATGCATGGAATTGTCTGCAATGTATTGTATGTCGATATTTGCATTCCACAAGAGGGCAATGATTATGCTGTGTGTAACAGAAGACTTTAAGATATTTACTTGTATGTTTGTGCAAACTGGTCTAGGGAAGCCAAAGCGACATTTGGTATAGTATTTACCTTTTGTTTTTATATCAATGTCAGCAGTATTTGCCACACTTATGTTTTAGAAGCATGAGATTTGTGTACGTAGGTCACTATGTGTGGTTTCTGAAGGTCATATATTTCTCAATAAATTTGAAAACAGTGGCATCACTGTCACAGCCACATTTGGGAGCATCTTTTATGCACAAAAGCATGTGGATGTGTGGTGCTCCTCTGGATTGATATTCTTTTCTCCAAAAGAAGTGTTCCACTTCGCTGAGTGGAGGGGTTGTTTTATTGCAGATTAAGTGCAGCATGGCAATGAAGTGATGGTGAAAGTACCTTGATACATGGACAGGGATAAGAGAACAGAGTTCTCCTCATGTTTATATAGCTATTTTCTCTTTATTTTGGTTTGCAGTGTGCAAAATGTCAAGACATCCCATGCATATTCTCCACAACTTACAGTAACAAACCATGTGGGTGGGCCTAGGTTCCCTACCATACAATGTACATCATTGGAACGAGTATTCTTTTGTAGCACGCATGTTTGCCAAGAGATTTGTGATACTTGACTGAACAACTTCATCATTGTCTTTTATCTTTTGGAGCAGTTGGGTAGCGGACATGTTTAAAAAATTAGAGCCTGTTTTTGATGTGTGTGCAACTCCATAACATAGAGTTATAGTTTGCTTCTAAACAGGAGGTGGAAAATGTATTCTACATTGTGTCTGAATCTTCAATCTTCAGAATACATTTGTAAAGAGCATTATTCTGATGCACTAATGTATGTGGATCTTTCATCGTATCTTCCTCCTGTTCTGATAGGAAAAAGTAGAGGAAAAGAACATGCTTCTACACTTTTCTCCCATATGCTTATTGAGAATCCTTTAACTTGACACATTTGATATGTTTCTAAATCCTCTTCTATGGTGTTTTTGGAATGTAGTCAGTGAATTGTATACTAGTCTAAAATGCTGGCTTCAGTAGCAGGATCTACATGTTCAAATTGGCCAGTTTGTGGGGAATCTTGAATTATTTGGGTGGTTTCTCTTTCCTCTATGTTTATATCTCTTTAGTATTCATTGTTTTCTTTGAGATATTGTAAGGCTTGTCTAACTTTGATAAAGTCGCCTAGGTGTTGCCAAATTTTATGGCTTTTGTTGGTCAATAAATAGTACAATCAAAAATATATCTATGTTCTGTTGTACTCCTAGAGTGTCTACATTTTCTTTAAGATCTAATGGCAAATATACTACTTTGCAAGAATGCCATTTAGTAACTGAGCTGGAGGCATTATGTCTGTGTTCGGTCGAAGGTGTATTATAACTTAAAATCAGTGTACTGTTTCGATTATAATGCTCTCATACAATTTTAAATTGTTGGAAAGCTTTTGGAAGTGGGAAGATTACTAAGTTATTAGTGATAGCATGTTATGGCATTTGGTTATTGTCAAGCATTGTAATGCAGTATGTGCAATCTATTGAAGGGTCAGTTAATTTGTATTTATGTTCTGCTGTTAGACATAAAGCTAATTAGAACCATTGGGATTCCTCATTATCCTCTATTTTGTAGGTGGAGTGTGTAGGAGTGTTGTTTGTGTTGGAAGCTCTACCAACATTTCCTGACTTCCACTGAACTGCTTGTACAGCGGTGGATTGTGTAGCTGTCCATGTCTTTTTCTGCAAGGAGGAGCATAATTCAGCATAAAACCCCTACCTCCTTCGTGGAGCGACGCAGAGTGCATAGGACTATTGATTTTGTTGCTTGGGGTGCGCAGGCGCTGGCATTTTGGCTGACCGTGTCACAGCAAAGAAGAGCAAAATACCTTGCAATTCTCAAAACAAAGACAGTGCGTCAGAAGAGCTCAGAATTCCTACGAACCAGCCATCCAAGTCCAGTTCACTCACTGATCTTGTTGACTTTGGTGGAGATATGATCGGGCGTCACCCATTGACCAGACGCCAACAACGCTTTCTGACTGCAAAATCTGAAGAAAAGATGAGCTGCCGTATTCCTTCCACTGTAAGTTTAAAAACATTTGCTCCTAGCAGGAAGGGCGGCTGTTCTTTCACTTCTGTCTCGATAGTGAATGATGTATTTTTAGATTTCCTTTCTAACCCTCTTAGTACTCTTGAAAACAAATGCGTGCCCTGTGCTGTGAATAACACACATGAGGAAGCACTCTTACAAAGTCACTCTGGAAATGAAATGTCAACAGACAGAAACGACAATTTGAATGACAGTGTAAGCAGTTTGTCTGCACAAGCTAACATGGAAACTCGAAGAGTTCACTCTCTTCAAACGTTAGCACAGAACGCTGCAGGTCTATTACACATGTTACTAATAGAGAAAGAGAGCGAGGCAAATCTGAGGAAGCTTTCACCAAACAACTACAATTGTGACTGCTCGTTGCCAAAGGGGAAAAAAAAACATTATCAAATATAAGAGGGGACGAGCTTCCTCTAAATGTGACACTGGACGACAGTACAAATTCTACCTACAATGAAAATAATAAGAACACACCAATTATAGTGCCAGGACAAGCAGACTTATGTAATCCAAAATCAAGTTCGACTACTTCTGCTAGTACAATATAATGTTGAAGATTCGCCCAGACGCAACTCGATTGCTGTTGCGGATAAAATCCCGGTCAATCTAATTGCACTAAATTCCAAAATTGGGAAATAAAACATACCTGAGTCCATTTGTCATGTGGCTGAAACCACAAAGGTGGAGGCACGGCACAAACATGATCAACTGGCTGCCGACAATGATGAACATCAGCTGTCACTTATGGAGAAGTTGGAATTTAGCCAAGGTAAATCGCTAATTTTGCTACCTCTGAAACGAAAAAGAGTGCAATCTAGCACTGAAAGTCACGTTACTTATTCTCAGAAAGGCATTCGTTAAAAACAATAGCAAGTGCGAACAAAGTTAATGTACTGAGCGATTCTGATTCTTCATCTGATAGTCTAACTTCAGATTGAACATATGTGAGACATGAGAATAACAACTTAAAAAGACGAGCTCTGCGATATGGCGCCAAGAGGACGATCGATTCCCATTACGATGATCTAGCGAGAAAGCTTGCTGAGCAGCTAACTAAAGATCTAAATCCTCTGATAATGGCTGCACTCACAATCTCTATGTCCTCATTCACCAAACTGTATGAACAATTAAATGAGAGCTTCAAAGATCAGAATACTCTCATTGCTCTAATAAATATAAAAATAGTAACGGTAGAACAGGAAATTGCAATAAACAAACAGATGCAGACATCTGAAAGCATCAGAAGTGAAGCATGCTCAAAAGTCATGATTGAACAAATAAAAAGTAGTGCGGCTGATAAGCGCCTGCTAGCTGAAGTAACTTGAGAAGCGCTAGCTTTATTGCAAATAAAAAACACCAACAGTGACCTGATTATAAAAAGCAAAGTCAGAATAGATGATGGCCTGACAGCTGAGCCCTCATCCGAGATTGCAGAAAGCACGATACCCCAGGAAGAAGGGTTGGTGTCAAAATCCAAACAAGTGACAATCGACCTAAGAGAGAGTCAATATCCAAGAACCGAAGGTGATAACCTGAAGTCCCCGCTAGACTACTGTCAGCGCAAAACAATGGAGAAAACAAACATATCCAACAAAGCTGCTTCCAAGGCTAAGCAGAGAGAGCATCATGCTCACGACGCACGTGCTTCCGATTTACTGTCTACCTCAAATGATGCTGTATCAAGACCGTGTGTTACCAGAAAAAAACAGTTACACTTAACTGCGACCTCCTCACATCCAAAAGAACACTGCAATTGCCATGTCGAGAGTGACCAAATGGAGAGTTTACCCTCAACTTTGGCAAATGCAGCTGGTATAGTTGGCAATCCTGACGATATGGGAACGCATGAAGACACCCCAGTTACACATGTCGTGTCTGCTGCACAAAAAAACACACCCGAAGGAAATGAGCCTACGGAAGGAGAAATCTACTCAATATTCAATCCAAGGCTCAAAGAGCTAAATAAGAAGTCCTTGGCCAAAAATTACCACGGTAAAAAAAACAAAGAACATGAGAAAACGAATTGAGCCACACAGAAATAACTCTAGATCATTTCTGAGGAACATAAAAACCTTTCACACAATGGCGTTGCTAAGTAACACTTGTGAGAAAAAGCCTGGAAATCTCGTCTCAACAAAGACGAAGAGAACTGCTACCCCTTCTAAGGCAAGCACCTCTGTTGACTTAATGAACATGTCAACATATGAGGTAAGTGACAATGAAAATAACGAGCATAGGATGAAGTGTGTTACTGTACTGAACGATAAAAACATTTCTCAAAATGATCAGATGGATATGCCTTTACCTGATATCCACGCAAAGCAATCTGAGCATAGTGACAGAAGAGGTGTTTCATAGAGGTTGAAGATAATTACAACAGCGAGAACACGGAACCTGCAATGAGAGATGTGATCCCTCAAAAATGTCTCACCTTAGATGCGAGAAGATCACAAATTTAAAGCTGCAAATGCACTCAATTATCAGAAATTGGATCTGAATGCCAACACAGATAAGGCGAAAAGCGTACTTGCACAAGCGCCTCAAAAAAGTGTCAAAAGTCCACTGAGAACAAACAAGGTATCCTTCTATATAGCCAAACATAGCCGTTGGGAAACAAAGACAAACTATAATGCCGATCTGTCTAACAAAAGAGGTGAAGTTCGACAATATCAAAACCCAAAAATCGCAGAGCAACATTTGCTGCGATTAGACCGGTTAGAGAAAGAGAAAGATGGCCTGATACTGAACAGGAACAATGTACTGAGACTCTTTCATCATATTCCACAGCTGAGGACGGTGACTATGGATGACATGCAGACTGTGGAATTTGAAGATGAATGCATACACGATTGTGTAGTTTTACTCATTACCTCTAACATTATATGTGATCTGACAATGAAAACATCTCCCTTTATTACCTCCTTGAAGTTCTATATCACAAAAATTGCCGAGAGGAAAGCATGTCTAACATCCTCTCGAGGTGACAGATCACCTACTCACACATTACCAAGGAAACAAGTTTCTGAAAGCCCATTCATTGAGAAGTCGAACCTTACCTTGACCCACAAACAGAATACTGATAAAGAAAGAATGAGAGAACCTACAGTCAACAGTAAGATTTGAATTACCATAACCAAGTTAAATTTAACAGACGAGAAAAATACTGCCGATGATACTGATGAACAAAACTGACCTGGGTAGCCAAGACGTTAAATTGTCACAATAAGAGCTAATGCCAACTTCCACAACACACAGGAAAATTCCATATCGGATCTTGGAACACAGGAGGACACGACATCTCTTTAATATTGAACCAGTGACCGTACAAGGCATAGATAAAACACCAATTGCGGCATGATATGAAATCACCTTTAATCTAGCCTCTAACGGGTTGAAAGGTCGACCAAAGGCAGGTCTACTTACCCTGGTAAAAATAGAGAGTGGGGCTCGAATTCTAAATGATGAAAATGTATCCCCTTACTTGCAAATCATCACCATTCTGTTGCCATCTTATCGAGTAACATGGGGAAAACTCTTGTAATAACAAACATCTACTGGCAACACGATGCAATGAATTGGGAAAACTAACTAATCAGATCTCAAGGATGATTTCAGCTGCCTACGAAAAAAATGAGGATGTGAATATAATAATCTGCGGAGATCTCAACATTGATTACCGAAAAAATAACAAGATCACCAAACAAGAACCAAGACTAAGAAATAGTCACCGAGCTGCAGATGCTTGGTTGTGCGAAATGAAAGTCTGGAACTTAAAGATGCTCAATGGGAATGCTCCAGGTGATATTCAATCGCAACCTACGTGGCAAAGAAAACATTAACGGTCAACGATTGACTATATATTTGCATCTGAAAAAGTTATAGCTCAAGTTGACAAGATGCAAGTAATTGAGATGCCACAAAGTGATCACCGTATGCTCAAAATTGACATTAAAAGATATTGGCACAAAAGTGAAGAAAAGGTTAGGTCAGACCATCTGGCTGTAGAATCAGGACGCAATAGTCTAAGCTTAGACGATCCAATGAAGTTTTCTCTGTTAAAATCTTTGGAAGGAAAACAAGAGGAAGATTGGATTGAATACACTGCCCTTCTGGAAACATATTGAGAAATAGATATGAGGAGAAAGAAATCCGACTTAAAAAAAACACACGTCTAGGGTGCTGAAGTAGCTAGAAAAAAAAAACAACCGAACAAAATAATCAGAATAAGCAAAACTCTCCCACTAGAAGAACGCAAAAGAGTGACAAAATCAGAAAGGCAACGATATAAAAACTGGCTAATTAGCCATAAATCTATCATGCTGCAAAGTGATGCAGAGCTCATGATGGAAACACTTGCCAAAAGAAATGCGAGTGCCTTTTGGAGATATCTAAATGACATGACAGCACCACAAGGGGCACTAGCAACTAACATGGGGCCTGAAAATATATGGGTCAACCATTATACCAACACATTCACAATTAAAGGATCAAATGACACACATCAACTCTTGCCCAAGGATGAGTGGGCCATTAAGATTGACAAAGATGACATCTTAAGTAACATCATGAGACTCAGCTCCTCCAGAGCGCACGGTGCAGACGGACTCACAAACCATCTTCTGAAACAACATCCGAATTTCTGGATGGAATTCTGTTGCCTCCTATTTTAATCATTTCTACGACACAGGAAGATCCCAACATCATGGGAGAGCGCTATCGTCGTGCCTATTTTTAAGAAAGGTCTGCAGTCGGACCCTAAGAACTATCGTCCGATCGCCCTCCTTGATGTGCTGGGCAAAATATTTGCAACTCAAATACAGAGACAGCTCTTAAAGTGGACCACAGAAGTTAGTAGATTTGATCCAATACAATCAGGCTTTGCAAAAGGAGTGGGCTGTGGCCTAAATCTAATCATTATAAACCTATTGAACATGGAAGCCATACGCCAAAAAAAAAATATCTACTTGGCCTTTGTGGACTTGTCAAATGTGTTGGACACGCTAAACCGCAAACTACTATGGGCCAAATTAACGAAATGGGGATGTCCAGAAAAGCTTCTAGGACTGATCAAAGTGCTTCACACAGAGACACAAATAAAAATCAGACTAGACAACTCTGGAACATTAAGTATGCCGAAAATGTCTAACCACTGTGTCAAGCAGGGATGCCCATTAGCGGCGACCCTATTCTGTTTATTTTTACTTGACATCGGAGAAACAATAAGTGCTGTCAGTTCATTCCCTCCAAAAATTAACAGAAAAACGTTGGATTGGCTACTGTATGCAGATGACATAGTCCTGTTGGACATGACGCCCATTGGTCTTAAACTGACACTAGCAGCTCTAGAAAATTACGTGTCTGAAAACCACTTAAAAATCAATCCAGCAAAATCAGAAATGTTGGTGCTGCAAGACCTTACAAGAGCTAAAACATGCCACAAAACCAACAAACCAATATGGAGGTTAAATAAAGAACCGCTGTGATGTTTAAAGAAGGTTAAGTACCTTGGCATGTGGATAAATAGTAACCTGAATGACTATCCTTGGGTGGAAAATGAAAAGCAGAAATGCAAACAACTGGTGTGCCAAGGTGCAATAATAAACAGGAAATATGGTAAATGTTCATTACAACCTGCAATAGCTCACTAGAAAACAGTACCAACTTTAATCTACAGAGCAGAATATGCACTGGGAGTACCAAAAACGCTATGGCCACTATTAGAAAATGTATACTGGAGTTGCATACTAAACCTAAAGAAAGGCTTGCCAGTTGCATGCTTACGATATGAACTAAGCCTGGTGTTGTTAAATGCGGGAGTCCTTTGAAATATGCTCTCCATATATAGAAAGACCATCATCGACAATCGCTCACCCTAGTTTGATATTCTAGCTGACTTAGCAAATGGGAACCCAAATTCAACTCCGGCGAAGTGGGCTGTGGCCTGCGTTAACTATCTAAAAGAGCTACAAACAGACTGCAAAATGATAAAAAAACAAATCCTAATTTGGTGAAAAAAAACTATGGGAGATGGACTGGTGCACAACAATAGCAGATCGAAATCACTACAATTTGTTGGAAGACGCAGCACAAGAAGGAAAAAAGCGGAACACATTGCCTCAATATATGGTGAAGGCACCAAATACCAAGCATTAAAAAACTATGTTGAAGTTCTGTCTTAATATGATCAATACAAAAGTGAGTTTAAACCTCAGACACAGAAAGAATTACATGAACTTGACATGTCGATACTGTGAGAAACATCTTGAGACACTGAAGCAATTAACCTTGTACTGTTCTGGTCTTAAATCCATAAGATCAATACATCTAGGCAATGTGGTCAAGCAAAATGTAAATCTCAGTGCAGAAGAAATGTGGATGATGTTTGCAAATCCCAACCATAAAGTAGCATACGCACTGGTGAACTTTATACGAAACTGGAGTTGATGCTTATGGACTCACCCGAGAGTGAAACTAACAATTGTCCTTTGCACAATTAAGAATTAAAGAACATGCATGGTGTGGAATTATTTGAACCAAAGACAAACTGTACAGATCAAATCTGATAACCAGGAAGCGATGGTGGCAGATCGAACAAATGATCCAGTGTTTGCAATTTTTAAAATGTTTGTTATAAACTAAATTAAATTTAAAAAAAATAATAATGTGCAGGCCATATCTGATATTTTTGTGCTCTTTTTATATAAGGTTCTGAGACATCAGACACATACTGGTATTTCAGCAGAGGTGTTTTGAAACTTAGATTTTTCTTTTTGTATGTGTTTGTAAGGAGGTTGGTGTTTGTAATTTTTTACTGAATTTTCTAAGTCAACTTCAATTCCAAAATATTTACTTTTGATGTGCTCAATTTCTTCAAGGGGTTCTTTGGCTGTTCCATGTAGGAGAATATAATTTAAAATGTGCAGTTATATAGCAGGACTTTTTGCATATTACAGTCTATGCACAAGATTTTGCAAAGCAGAATTGTGTATTGATAACATGTTGATGTGGTGAAAGGTGCTTTTCAAAGCAGTTCCTGAAATTCAGGCTAATGAAAGTGTGGATGCATACTGAGCAGGAGTTCATGGTTTGTAAAGGTTTCATTCTACTTTTGTCTTTTAGTTTCACATAGTGATTGAGGAATTGTCGAGATTTGAAGGAATGCTGGTGTATGTTACATATTGAGTTGCATGTCCATTTGTACACTGGACGGTTTGTTTGGGGAAAAGGAACATTTGGTTGAAAGTATGTTGGGGAAGTTTTTTCAATAAGGGATTCTTTTGCCATAATGGTGCCTCCTCCGATTTCATAGCCTGGGCCTTTATTGTCTATGGCAATTGGGGTGTTTTGTTCTTGTTTATATTATTGCTTGAAATATGGTTCTGTGCTGCTTGTGTGAATCCATTCACAGAAGTTTGAAAAATTATCTATATTGACATTGTGCCTGTTTAGAAGTGCTTTTTGTAATTTATTGATTAATTTAGTTAAAGGTTTCATTCTGTTAAAAATTAATATAAACAACTCTTTTCTATAATGAAATCTCAATTGAAGCTTCGAGGACACGTTTTCTGATGGAGTTTTTATGGGTAGATTGTGACTTTTTAGCTGTCTTTATAAAATTGTTAAGTACTCTACGGTGGAAAATGTTTAGTATAATTGATTTTTTTAATGCCATACTGGGGCTGTGTTACCATTGGTAGCTATAGTGTTAGGTTCATTAGTAGGTCTGCTTTTGTTTGTACATCTTATTTACTTTTAGTTTTTGCAAAAGGGGCCTTACTTACTATTTTTAGTGGTGGTTGGTTTAGTTTTGTTGAGTGAGGTTATTATCTGTTCTGTTTTAATGTTTTCTATAAATTGTTTGAGAAGCGGATACTATATGACTTGTTATCATTTTTATCTGCTCTATATTTTCTTTGTTTTCTACCGAGTTGGTTTTTAGAAGGCATTCTGTTCTGTCAGGAAAAAAGAAAGTTTGTGTTTGAAAGTTGTGGAATGTTTATGCATGTGTGGGATATATTTACCCACTCAGCACTACCTCCCCACATCACCAAGCTGCACTTCAGCAGAACCAGCAACATGGCTGTTCTGTTGAAGCTGGCTCCTGTGAGCACCATTGCACCCAAACTGCATTTGCAGTGACAAAAGGATGGCTGCACTGATTTGCCAAAGCGCCATTAGGCAAGATGGAACAGGGAGCATCCTGACAAAGGTTAATAGGGTGTTGTCTTGTTTGTCTTAAAGAAATTGAGTGAATTCATCATCACACTACCTTTATCAAAAAGACCCTGTCATGCCCAGCCATATTCACATTGTGCTCCCTCAGAAAAGAACCTTATTCCTGAATGACAGGCTGTTCCAGCCAAACCTGAGAAAATCAACAACAGCTTTCCTTCAGCTACACAGGATACACTTATATTTTGCTACAAAATGTCAAAAATCACTGCTTGAAAATCATAGCTTTCTGTGCACATGTCAATTTCATGCAGACTTTTGCCTTGTACAGACTGTTGTGTGAAACAAGTTGACTACAGCTACAAAACCATGTGGGAATCCATATGGAACAGCAAAACCAAATTTGAAAGGAATATGCCAGATTTCAAACTTGTGTCAGAATGGGCTTTTACAAACCAGAGAAAAAAAAATGCCTGTTTTTAAAAAAAAGTACCATGTTGAACAAAAACGTGTCTGAGCCTAGCAATGTAAAGGGGTTTGTTGCTGTGGAATATATAGAGGATGTTTTATCCAACAGGTTTGTTTTTATTCAGGACAAAAAAAAAAGAAAACTGTTAAACTGCATGGGCTGGATTTTGCAAGCTCCCAAACAGGTTATTCCAGTTGGTCAGAGCTAAGGCTTCCCCCAAAATGGAGCCACCATAAACTTCCAGGAAACAAAAGTGATAGTTGCTGGCTTGGAAAACTTTGACTTACCACAACCACGACAAACAAAGTTCACATACTAATCAGACTTGGGTCTGGACGGAGGCAACTTACAATGGAACTGGAACTGCTAGGACACGGATATGCGAAGTGAAAAATCACACTTCCTCGTGACCAGAAGCTTCAAAGGAAATCTCTGTGACAGCACTCAGTTGAGGGGGTAGCCTTGGAAAGGCATGCCCATTTATGGGGAACAATACTGACATTTGCCTTCAATAATAATGTTAAAGACTTTTATCTCTGCAGCAGGACTTTGCAAAAATGTGAAAAGTTAACCGTTTAAATGTGATTTTATGGGCTTTAATTTAAGATGTCAAACACTTCACTGACCTATGGGGAATAGAAATGGTAGAGAATTGGTATTATATTGGTATTATAAGGAAAATATCCATGATGCCATTGCGAATTTTAATACTTGCATCTCTTATGATAATCCACACCCATGTATAAAGTTATAGAATTCTAGGACGAATCTTTCATATTCAAAATGACTAAAAAGTATTAAAAGGGTGAAACAATATCTCACAAACTGGAGGATTTGACGGCTATGCTCTACGCAAAATATGGAAACCTGCTTATGTAATTGGTTAAGATGCTTCAACTGTATAAATGTATCATACATGGCAAAATTGGATTTTAGCTAAAGTAACTGTGGGAGGTTTTGAACATTGTAAAACTCACATCCTAAATCTGACATCCAACCCTTGAAATCCAACCAGCTCAGAGCGAGGCAGGGACTATACCCCTGACCAATACAGTGGTTTGAAGGTGTGCTTAGCTAAGCCTGCCCCAGCATATACTTTTATGATGTCACTAGGCATTATAAATAAGAGTCCCTAACAGGACTCTAGACACTCTCTCCTGAATTTCCTGCGGCTACGTTCCTGATCTGCTCCATTCATCTTGCTGATTCCATATTTCACTACAAGGTCAAAGCATTGCTGATCCTACTCCAGCAAGGCCAAAGCATTGCTGATCCTATCCCAGCAAGTCCTCAATCCTGAAATCCCACTAAGAATCCCGATACCCAAAGGGAGAAGCAGAGGCATTTGTTTTGGTAAGCATCCTGAAACCAGTCGGCTTGCTGCCTACTATCTAGATCCATCAGTACCTGTGCCATCCAGTGACCCAAATTGCCCAGCTGTACTTGCCATCCGGTGACCAGAATTGCCCAGCTATTTGTGTAAGGTGCGCCCGCCGTGAGGTGACCAGACGTAGTTGGCTGTTTTCAAAAATTCCAAACCTAAGCGTGGAATGTATCTCCCCATCACAGAGAAACACATAGTCTCCCCATCTTGACCCTTTTGTCTGCATTATACTCTCTAAGCAATCCTATTTATACCCTGCTAACATTTTAAAACTGTTAGAATTCTCTGTGCACCCTGTCCTTGATTTCTAAGTGCCAGCGCCATCTCTCTTTTCATTTCTGTCTGGTGTAAATCCTAAGCCCTTAGCTATATGTTGAGTCATCAAACTAATTTCCAGTTAAAGTTGAGCACTGGGGTGATAAGGTTGACCTTGCGAATCAATCTTGGAGCTTACTGTGTTCCTCTTTAACAATATAGTCTAGATAATTTAGTTTAAGTAACATTTGTCTTTCTTTCAAAACCAAAGTTTTAATTTTAACTGCTCTATTTTTCCCAAAACTGAACCCCATCCCACCCCGAAAATCTCATTCAAATCTTCAGCTACCACTGTTCTTTTACTTTGATATTGTCCCTGTGATATACATCTGTCCCGCAGACTAAAAACCGCATTGCGATTTTCAGTATTTCACCCGTTTTTATAAAAAAAAGTTTGGGTCAATTTAAACAGGAATTGAGAAAACTGCAACTTTCCAATGTGTCATTTGGCTACAGCATGTTCTAACTTTCTACTCATTTTCGAATTGTATGCTTCTTGTTGATCCATTGCATTGTGAATGCTAGTGTTTCTGCATTCCTGTTGTTGAGAGAAATCATATTTGCCTCACACATTTAACCACACATTAATTATGTATTTGTCCATTTCAGAGTGGCATTTCATGCCTTTGCAAAGAAATCATATTTAAATCATATTTGCCTCACACATTTAAGCACACTTTAATTATTTATTTGTCCATTTCTGCGTGTCATTTCATGCCTTTGCAAAGGGCATTCTGTGAGGGAGTGTTGGATTTTGATTCTGTTTGCTGCCCCTTATTCCGGACTACCTGCTGCTTCTTTCTATCCACTCAGAATCAGATTAATTGGGGGTTGAGGGAATGTTGAAGGGGGAAACCTTACCTTGGGTGCTATCTATCCTAATTCAAAAAGTGTTCCTATTCACTTGTGCTTTGTATATGTTCTAGGAGAAGGTTAACCAAGTGCATTGCTTCCATTTTCATTGTAATTATCACCCCATTGGTGATTTCTGCCCCATATTAAAATTGTATGATTTCCTTTGAATCTGAAAGTAAATAAAATATTGCATACTCACAAAAAGCCTGGTTCATGGTCCATTGTGACCCGGGGTATTTTAAAAAGGGGGTGTGAGACGAGGTTTGTACCATCTCAAATTAAATCCACATAAAATAAAGAGAAAGGCATCTCAGTTGTGCTCTACATACTAGGCTGAGACCAAGGTGTGTGTCGCCCGATTAAAATCCTTAAAACATGTAGTATGCATATGTGTGGGTGTTATTGTACAGATGAATGGAATGGTGTTTGATTGTGTATTGGGATGATATCTGTGGTTGGGAAGGTTGTAAGAGTAAGAGGCTGTATAGGTGTGATGTGCTTTGTTAAATATGAGATTGAAATTGGGGGTGTTGCATAAAATAAGTATATTTATGGTGATGTGGAATGGGTAATAAACTGTTGACAGTAAAATGTGTTGAGCGGTACTGATGTTAATGAGTAAGGGAGTTTTGGTGTGATAGAATTAGTAGGACTATTATGATGTTTTGATGAAAACAGTAGTTGTTATAATGATGTGATTTATTGCATAGGTATGAGAGTTGTGTGGGTGTAAATGAAAAGGGTTGAGGAAGTGTGTGCATGTGTGCTAATGCATGTTAGTGATTTTGAACGCAATGAGTGTGAAATTTGTTGGGTTGACATTAAGGACCCCACGTCCATAGGGTATGAAAGAGTAAGGAAATTAAATTGTGGTACAGAAGCGAACAAGAGCTGGATGTGTTGTATGGCAGTAAGTAATTGGTGGTTTATTGAATAAAGAGCAATGTTTAGATAGGAATAGAAACAGTGTGAATGCTGCAATAAAATGGGTAAGAGTGAAATACAATATTGTTGAGTAGAAAAGAATACTCTAGGCTAATATATAGTGAAAGTACATTGTTACAATTGGAGAGATATACATGATATATTAATCTTCTTACTTTGTATGATGTGAAGAGTGTTATTTCTTCTGTAGCTGTCTTTGTCAATCTTCTTTTTTCCTGTAATTGTAAAAGAAAGTTAGTTGGTGTATTTGGTAATGCTGAAGTAGTTTCACTAGGAGAGGTTGTTATTTATTAGGGTAGGAGGAGTTGTTGGGAAAAAGAGTGAATAAAATTGTCTTATGGGTGGAGTAGTAAATCATGTTAACTATGTTATTAGAATTAACACGGGGGGTCAATTTGCATAATTAAGTAACTTTGGGTCTCACTCTAAGTTACTAGGGGAATCCAGATGTGGACCCCGTGCTCACTATTCTTAGAGAGGCACAGCTCCTCCCTACTGATGAGGTCCAACCAGACCGAAACACGTTTCTGGGGATGCTGTTGGTACTCTTGTTCAGAGAAGAATTGCCTAGCATTTCGGTGCTGGACTGCCCCAGGGCATGACAAAGACTGATATGTTTGCGATATTTCTTCTCTGTGAAAGATAGTGAGCTAAAGACTCTGGGTAAGTCTCTCGTAACCAGGACTAATGTCTGGCAGAGGGACTCCCAGGACCCCCCTTGTCAATTCAACTATGTTATTAGAACAATTGGACTATGACTACTGCTGTTTTGGTCATTATATCTAACAGGGTAAACATTGGTGTGTAAACAAGATACATATCTAGGATATTTTTGCAGCCCAGGACAAATTTGTGTAGGGCTAATATGTCATGGTATCAGTTGTAGAGCCAAGTTTGGCTTCATGTAAACATGCATGAAAAATGTTTGTTTTTGTAGTAGGGCAATGTTTGAGCTGGTTATATTAATAAAACAAGTGCTGTGTTTGTAGTGAAATGTATTTGTAATGTGTTGCAGTGTTTTTAAAGAATAGGGAAACTGTAGTCTGGTGGTAATACAATGGCAGTTTGTAGTTGGATCTGTGAATGGTGTCTTATAGTAGTGGCTGGAAAAGAGCAGAATTTTGTATGTAAGGAAAAGTGTTGCTTATAGATACTTTTGCAGTATATGCATATGTGTGAGCAGGTGGAGAATGGTGGCACTATACGGGATGTGACGAGAAAGGTTGAAAGTTTGGCATTTATACATAAAGGAAAAATGCAAAATGCTGTTTGTTTAAACATGTTTCTTTTTAGGAGAATTTTGTTGAAAGTTAGAAAAATGCATACGTGCATTTACAGCAGCACTATGTGTAACTTGTGCCTACAAGTAAGGGAAATGCAGATGAAAAAACATTTGTGGAACACTGTTAAGTGACAGTTGGTGGGTGGAAATGTAATATGTTGTCAGTACATGTAAGTAACTGCTCCTTGATGTGACCATGTGCAGAATGTTGCAATACATGGCATTTGATAGCAGGGGTAAAACAGAGAATATGATCATTGAGAAGCTTATCAAAGGGTTAGTGGCAGCAACCGTGTGTTTATGTATTTATAGATATGTTTTAGAAATTATTTAAATAATATAAGCATACTTGTACTATGTTTTCTTAGATGTAGATATTGTTGAATCTGAAAATAGAAATTCTGAAGAATTTCACAGTAGATTTTGATGCAGGAGGCTGTGAGTAACAGGAGACATGTACTCTCGGAGTGGAAATATACATCTGAAATGTTGAAGTGAGGTGACATGGCTACATGGAGAGTTTTTGGATGAGATTGATGGATGGATGTGTGACTGTTTTGAAAGTAGCCAATGAGGGAGTGTTACATTCACGAACATTAAAAGGGTTGAAGGGCTGTCTTGTCCACACACCCGCATGTGCCATCTGTGTCTTTTAAGGATGACTGGCATGGAAAGGGGACTGCAGAGACCATGGACAGTCACAAATGTTCACAGACATCGGAGGCTAAGGAAATCAGGTTTCGTGGTTCTTATGTACAGGAAGATATGGTGGCAAGTGTTTTCTTTGTTGTGTGCAGTGAAGATACTGTGGCTTTGGTTATGACTAAGCAGAGTGTCTGAATGGTGGGAGATTCTTCGATCCATTGGTTAAAGGTGTACTCGGAGCAGTGTTAATTATTTGTGAATCTTGGATAAGAAGAATGTTAAGTTGCTTGGTATGGAGTTCGAGAATTGAAGTAGGCAGAATGCCTACCATTTTGCGAAAGTTTGGTTACGTTGAAGCATCAAGACATAATTATAGTTCACTGTGGAGGTAACAGTCTGGGCTATGTGATTGGAATATCCTTACAGTTTGCCATGAAGGATACATTTACAAAGTTAATGGAAATGTTTCCAGGTTCGAAGATATTTTTTTCTCGAATAGCTCAAAAGTGGAAACATTCTAACCTGCTTTGTCCACAAATCGAAAACGTCAGGTGGAATGTAAATAGAGGTGTATGTGCTTTTTTTTTTACAGGATGTTGGAATGGCATATTTCCACAATGAAAATATCAAGTTTGATGGCATGCATATTTTTCAAAGAGATGGTATTCATTTGACTTATGTTGGAAATCAGAATTTTCTTTTCAATGTTCAAAATGCATTGAAACAGTTTCTGTGAACACGCACAATATGTAGTGAAGTATTTCTAATATCTGTAGCAGATAAAAAAAAAAAAAGGTTTTGCAGTTTCTGTAAAAGTTATCAAAAAAAACAATTAAGTACAGTAGAACATTTCTTAGTGTAGTATGTAAACCCCCGAACAATTCAAAACACAAAAGAAATGTTCTTTTAAGAGCCACCATTGTGGAGCGAAAATAAAAATGTAATTGAGTTTGTGTGGGCTATTACACTGTTTGCTGACTTTACAGCCACAAAACATGCTTAGGAAGTTATGGTCCTTATTGTAGAGACAAGTATTTGGGATAGAAAATTGTTTCTGTCCTTTTTCCTTTATCTCAAGTTTACAATTCTCCATTATTTCTATTAGCTTAGAAGAAAATGCTCAGGGAAATGTTGAAGAATCTTATTGAGTCTTACTACTTTACTGAAAAATGTAAAGCAGATGAAGTCTATAAGATTACTTTGTTTAGTTCTATTTTTAACTGTGAAAGGTGACTCCAAATGGAACCTTTTTTGTTGTTGTTTAATGTATTTTGGGGGATTTGTTTCTGTTTTTCCAGGAGAGGAAAGGAGGTATGGTGGGGGAGGAACGGGAGGGAAGGGGCACGAAACACAGATATGGAGGGGCAGGTGAACAGGGGAAGATGTTGGGCCTTCCTTAAATGTAGGTAGGGGCAGTGTTTATCATGCTCCTTGTCCGCAGCCTCGAAAGCACTTCAAAATTGCTCTCCCTTGCTGAGTAGTGTGTCACAGTATAAAGAGTACTGTTGTCCTAGAAGGGCATAGATCAACAGCCTCTTGTATTACCTGCGGGCCAGTGGGTGGAATACTTTGCCCCACAGGAGTAGACTGAGTGGTGATAGGAGCGGTTGAGGAAGATGGGATAGCGGAAGACAGCCTACTCCCTGAGAAAGGAATTTCCTTTTTCAGAGCACCCGGTGGTTTTATTGGGTGTGACGGTTCATGGAGGTGGTACCAAAGTTATGCTGCCCGTGTTGTCTATGACTGAGTGTGACTCCACACTCAATGCATTTAACATGTGCAGCCCGAGCCTTTGATACCCCTCCAATGTTTGTACAAACACGCCACACACATGATTTTTTCCAGGTGCTGGAACTAGGCACTTCCTCTACATTCTCTTCTTCTTGATACAACTCTACATCAGCGTGCCTGTTTCCCTGTCCAGGCCCTCCAGTTTATGGTGGTGGTGGCCCCTGGGAAGGAGGGATGCACATGATTGATGCCATTTCCAGTCAAACAGCAGGTTTTCAAAAGTAGTAAAACAGGCATGGCTGCGGCTGGCGTTGAATTTTTTACGGTGCCCAGAAAGGGGGAATTACTGGGTCATTACGACCTTGCCGGACCTGGTATTTGCCCATTCCTGGGCGCCGGAAAAAAATCTTCCCCATTCCCAATGGGAATAGGGAATCCAGATGCACAGGGACTGTTATCAATGCTGTGCATCCTAAATGCAGTGCTCTTGGGTGCCTTTCATTCCAGACCTGGTGGAATGAAAAGCACCCACGAGCACAACTCGGAGTTTGCCGGTCCGGATACAACGCTACGGGCAAGCTTACCGGTATTGTTGTATCCGTACCGGCAAACTCGTAATGAGGCCCAATGTCATGATTTGATTCTGTACAGTTGGGGATTGCAATTGTCTTTCTGATTGTTGGGATTCTCCATAATTAATCTGCAGTGTAGTTTCTTTGTGTAAACTATGTACTATAAGAAAAGAAGAAATTATTATTTCAATGAGATCTACATAAGTTACATTATTGGTTTGTATTGAAAGATGTATTGTTTACCATTAGAGATTTTGTCATCACTCACTTCTTCTTTGGGAAAGTCTTCTTCTAGCCACTCAAGGGTGTTTGACGTTTCTGTAAAAATAAACAAATTGTGAATTTGCTTATGAGACATATTCATATAATGAATGGTAATAATAGAGAAATAAATAGAGTGTACTTATTATTTGAGGTTATTTTGAAAGAAGCTCCTGATATATCTAAGTGACCATGAAGAGTTGTACTAAACTGATAATATGATCCATCACCTCTTTTGTTTTAATTAAGCCTCCCAGAGTGAGATGGGTATGCCCAGATGTGGGTCAAGAGCCTGCTGGTCCTAGAGATCCAAGCTACACATCACTAATGACTACCAATGAGGCCAAATAATGTCTGGGATTGTTTTTGGTCTTGTGCAGTAGGGATGTGACCAAGCAGTTTGGGCTGGACAGCCCTTTTTAGGATAGGACACACTTTGATTTGCATATGATCTTTCCCCTAGTGTAATGGCTTGTCAGGCTGAAGACAGTCTTGGGGGTTACCCTTGGCAATTGGAAGAAGTTAAGAATAGTTCTGAACCTTCCATCCATTACCTCTTTTCTGTTGACACACTAATATCCTGACACACATGTGCACACACACACAAACACATGCACAGACAACTCTTGCACACACAGACACATTGCATACATTACAAACATGCATGCATGCATACATTACAAAACACCTCTTGCGAGCAGCAATTCAGGGTGCAGGCACACCCTAGAAGGCCTGGAACATGCAGCGAGTGCCAGCCCCACTGAACAACAATATAGGCCAAATTGTCAGTATTGGTGGCTTTATGCAACCAAGAAGCAAGCGTGTTTGCAGCACTGCACACTTTTATATATATGTAGGAACAGTGAGTGCACTAGCACTGTGGGAGTTGGGAGGTGAAGTGGGCACTAATGAGACGCCTAGAGGGGCAATAGTACCACTGCCCGCCCCACCTCAGCTACAGCCATACCTACTTTCTTTGTCAGAGCTTGTTTATATATTGGGAATGTTGTTTTGCCAGGATTTAGGAATGGTTATTTTCAGCATTCTTTATCAAAATGTCCAGTCGGCCATTCAAGGTGAGGTGTAATGATGTTTATTGGCATTCCATCCACTTCAACATTTTTTTAAAGCTTTTTGGATTAGATATGCTACCTCTGGATGGTAGATTACATTCACTGCACTCTAATGAAACTTACCAACTACATTCACTTATGGCATGCACACTTGTGTGTTCTGCTAACCATCTGGGTCACTGCTCATTAATGCCTTTTGGAGCTGATTACAGTGGTTTGTTTGATGAGCCAATTGTTCTGCCTAGTAACAGATTGGTGTGTTATCTGCCAGGTCTTATATATTGTGTATTCTCTGGTGGACGATCGTAAAACACTATGGGCCTCATTACAGGTTTGGAGGTAGCCATGCTGTTTTTAGCAGCATGGCTACCTCCAAACTAAGGTCCGGGTCCGGGTCCCGCAAAAGGTCACTTACCGGGCCATTCTGACCTTGGAGGGCCCGGTAATTCCCTTTTGCGGGACCCGGACCCGGTACGTCCCCATTCTCAATTGAGCCCCCTTAGGGCTCAATGGGAATGGGGAGGATGCTAACAACGGGCCCGTTAATGATGGGCACGTTGTTAGCATCCTGGTCTGCTAGCGGGTCCCGCTCTGCAAGTCTGGTCTGACCAGGCATGAAGAGCAGGACCCGCTGCAGAACTTGTAATGTGGTGGCCCGGAATGAATGGTGCCGGTCCCTTACCGGCACTGTTCATTCCATGGCCGCCACACTCCTAATGAGGCCCTACGTCATTTTGTTAAATGAAAGGTTAGTAAGCATTCAACAGAACTACCTCGGTGAGAAACACGTGTTTACTAAAGTTAGGGTCAAGCAAGGGACTCCCGGTACTAATTCCAAATCAGAACATAATCATTGGTAACATTAGTGATTTGAGACACATTGACAACATATTTAGGAGAAAACATCATCAAATCCCATTCAGGTCATCATTTCCCTACAGTTTCCTCAAACATAATAATAATAAATCGACATTGATACACATTTTAAAATGAAGGACAAGTAGATGGAGATTCAAGGCTCCCACATTCCCATATGCAAGGTACCCTGTAACGCTCACCTGGTATCCACGGGGACATCACTCAGCCTGTTCTGACCTCTTATGACCTCAAATCCTTCCCTGGAGTCTACTCGACTGGAGACTGGGCCTTGTTTTCTTGGAAAGTGTGCTCTCCGTCCTGCTTTCAGCGCATGGGCGCGTTGATTGATGTGGGCTCGTTTCTGCCTAGTTACTTCACTGGCAACAGTCCGACAGGTAAGTATAATGAGTCTTTTGAACAGTTCTCTAGCTTCGTTCCTTTCCTTCCTTAGATGATGGCCGGCGTCTGGGGATGGCCATGTGCTGCTGAGATGAGTAGCGCTGAAGGTGAGTGAAAGCGCGATGCGCGATGCAACCCTTTCATATTTGTATTGAACTGAGTTATTTTTCTGTGTCTTTTAGGTGCCGCGACGTTTTCAGCGTGGATGTTAGTTATGAAGAAGAAATGCGGTGAGTAAGGGGGTATGCGGCATCTCTAGATGTTTCCACGCTAACCTGGAGTGTCTTTTCCCTCTTGCATATGGATGAGAAGTTCCAGAGACAGAGTTCCCCCAGAGCGGCTGGGATTCAGGTAAGCGTTTGAAGCTCGTACAGTCTTTAAGAAATAAGCGAAGATTTGCTGAATGCTTACTAATGCCTTTTTTCTATTCTTTTCCCTTTTCCTTAGGAGGCAGCGTGCCAGGCTGCGAATGACACCGCCGCTGATGCCCGCAGAACAGAAGGAGCGATGAATGATGGGCACAAGCGCCACAAGGTAAGGCTGTTCCTAACGGTGTTCTTGTTCTTGCAGGAGCTGAGCGCAGAAGAAAGATGCAGGCCTACTGGAGACCGATCCGAACACAGTGAGTGCTACGCTGCAGGTGCAGAAAACACAAAGCATGTTTCTCAGCCTGGGCGTGGCTTAAATAGTCTCTGGGTATCCCAGGTGTCTCTGGGGTGAACCACACCCAAAAGACTAGACTGCCCATGCAGTTCTGGGAACCAAAATATGTGGGGGCATCCATCTTGTCCCCATCAATGCACTACAATTCCAATCCCCAACGTTATCCTATGGGAGTGAGTGAGTCTGGTGCCACAAGTGCCAAGTCTGACTCCAAGTGGGTCTTTGGAGGGATGGAGAGGCCCTTGAGGGCCATGTAGGGGATCGTGGCCTGACATCTCGGAGGGCTGGGGACATGACGGGTGTTAGGGAGAATTCTCTGTTTAGGCTGAATTTCCTAACCTAGTGAGTCCCCCAGCAGCTTTGCTGGATTTCTGGAGTTTGTTTTTTTTCCATCCTGCCAAGAGTGAGACTCTTTTTCTCCCACTCTTGGACATGAATGTGGTTAATTCCTTTGAATTTCAAAGTGTTCTATGGGCTATGGGGTCTTTTACCCCATAGGGTCTCATATGTTTTTCTATGTGTGTTACACCGCTCCCTCCGTGCCGTAACACTGAGGCGTCCTAGAGGATCCCCACCATAGACTCCATACCCGGGCACTGACTACTGTCTCCCCGGGCATATAAAGTCACCATTGGCTTTATTAGACCTAAATTTACTAACAGAACTAGTACAAACCATCCTATTGTGGACGTACTGGTAGGGGTAATTCGATTACCCCTGGGTCTGTTATTCGAGGGGGCACTGTCTCGTCCCCCCTCGTCGAGTTTTGGCTGGTGGCAGTGGAAACTACTTGTTATATTCAACCCCGAATATAACCCTATGGGATTCTTCCCATTGTTGGAGGTTAATACTTTTTCTCGTTAATCTCTAACATACCACCGGTTTATTTCTCTTAAATAAATCTATCGGTTGGTATTTTCTGGCAGAACTCAGTTTTTAAAATGGTGTCTGTGTTCGTCTCTGTGACTCCTAAACCAAACGTTGAGCCCTTTGTTCCACTTCTGGCGGGCTTCTGCACAGAGGCCCTCCAAAGTGGTGCCATTCTGTCTGGGTACCACAGGGGGTGTAGGAGGGGGTTTAGGCACCCTGGACTGAGTTGCCTTACCAACTAAAGTCGCACTCTGGTCTGATTGGCCCAAGTGGTGAGCCACCCCGCTCACCACTTAGCGTGTTTTGATTGACAGCTAGGCTGAATGAATGGGGGTTTTCTGCATAAAAGCAGGGCTTTTGGGACTGGATCTTCAGAAGTCGCCACAGGACCTAACAATCCGACGAGGGTAAAGCTGAGCCGACCTGCAACGACGACACCTCCGGTGGAGCCCTGCTGAACCGACTCACCACTTCCCGACGACAGAGGAGATCTCCCCGCCGGAGAGTCTCTTCCCCTGACTGGTGGGAACAACCAGTCCCCTTTGCTTTTTCTTCGCTTCCAGGGCGTAGTGGTCGAATTGCCCGTGCTGAGCACCCCAGCAACCGGATAGCCACTAACCCGTACCGCAACCAAAAGGTGGTGCCTTGTGACGGAGCACTCCGCGGCTGGTCTCTTCCCTGGTGGTGCAACGATCTTCAACTTTCCTTCGACGACGAGATCATCTCTTCTCTTTGCAAAGCCCCGACTTGCATCCACCACCAGGAACAACTGCCCCCGCCGGAGCTGTCTCTCCACATACAAGGTACCGTGTCCGCCTGGCTTCCCTTGTGGCGGTTAGCATGAAGTGTCTTAATCCTCGCCTCTCCATTGGGTCGCCTCCAAGCATTCATAACTTTCTGTTGTGAACTGGTCCAATCTTTCCATGACAATTTGCGCCAAAGACTCAAAGTGCATTTCCACTGTGATACTTTTTGGGACATATCGCCTTGCCTCTCTCCGAGTGGGCCTGGCCTCTGAACTTTGTGATCTACAGTAGACCCTGCCTTACTTGCCTTGCATTTGTTCGTAAAAGTGTTGGTACCGAGTTGATTTCATACCCTGCCTTTTCTCTCCCATCCTAACGAATACTAGAGTGCCATCTAGGTTAAAGCATTCACCTCTGTCTGCAAATAAGTGGTGCCGTTGAACCTAGACTTGTCGAACTATTGTTAGGGGGATTGATTTACTTATAGTAATTGTGATTGAAGTTGTTTGCCGTATTAGTGCCAGAGTGTTTTCTATAGATGTGTTGTTATAAATAAATACCTATATATCTTTACACCCAAGCTCTGTTCCGTGTTTGCTTGTTCTACTGTGTAAATTGCCCTATTTTGTATACTCCACATACTGCCTAACTTTTCTTGAGAGAGGTCTGACTGCTCAGCCACAGCTACCAGGTGAATCTGTGTGGTACAGACAGCTACCAAGTGGGTTTACTGCCAACACCTGTAAACCTAAATCTTTTGCAGTGGTCCCAGAGGTATACAGTTCCCAGTGGTATACAGTTCTTTTCAACACTTTAGGATAACTAACCACAAAGCTTAGCACTAAAAAGCAACTTTCAAAAACATGTCTACTATGGAAGTTTACAGTCAAGAGTCCTTGTCAGGTGAAAATACTGAGAGTTTACGAGCCCTCTGTAGACAAGAGAAACTTTCTGTAAGAGACAAGAAAGTAGAACTGATAGCGAGATTGCTGGAAAACCAAAGTCTGGGTACTGGTTCAGAGGAACCAACTTCTCCAGCGAATGTAGAAAACAGTAATGGTATTGATCTGAATCAAAGCCTTGATAATGAGTCAGAAGAGGAAAGTGATCCTAATGAAGTTAGCCACTCTGAGCCTCTGTCTGCCTTACCTACTGTACCTACGGGGCCCATAACAGGTCCCACATGTAACCCTGCTTATTTTGAACTTGAAAAAATGAAGCTCGAGTTAGAATACAAACGGTTTTTGGCTCAATCTGAAAGAAACCAAGAGCTAGAGTTCAGACGGATGAATGCCCAGGCTGAGCAGAAGCAAGCTGAGTTAAGGCTCAGAGAAATAGAACTTAATCACGAGTTAGAGATGAAAAAGTTGTCTGTGGAAAATGCTTCTCTCTCCTCTGGTTCCTCTAGAAGCTCCAGTCTCAAAAGACCCCGGATGCCGAAGAAATTACTGGGTATGTATGAACCGAGATTGGATGTGTTGGATTGTTTGAATATAATCATGGGCTCCAGGACTTCACAGGGAATGAGTTACTTCCCTGGTTGTTCTCTAGGCTTCCCCCCGTTGCGACTGATGTGGTAATGGAGTTGGGGGAGGTGGATAAGAAGGATTACGAAAGTGTGAAACTAGCTTTGATAGCCAGATTTGGAAAGACCGCTTCCCAGTATCTTAAGAGGTTTAGAACCCTCAAAAAGCATGATGGTACCCCTTGGGCTACCTGGGTGAGTGAAGGGTTGAAAATCTTAGAGGGATGGATTAAGGGTTAGAAAGTGAACACTTATGAGGGTATGAATAATATTTTTATGTTGGAGTCTATTTATGATGCCTGTTCTCCTGAGCTCAGACAGCACTTGGCTGATTCGAAGGAATTGGATTCCAGGAAGCTAGCGAAGGCTGCTGACTTGTGGGTTGCCAACAGGGCTACTCATAAGGATTCCGGGGCAACTCAGAAAAAGGATGAGGGAAAGCAGCCTAAGAAAGACTCAAAAGAGAATTCTAATAACTTAAATTCCAAAGAGGGCCCCAAACAAAACCATAAGGGTAAGCCACAAGGAAAACCGCAGCAGAATAGTGTGTCTTCTGGTGCCAAACCGGAAGGAGGCCAGAACAAGCCACCATTCCAGAAAGCATTCGGGAAATGCTTTGTTTGTGGCTCGACTGACCACGTGAAAGGAGATCCCAGATGTAAGGGTAAACCGTCAGGGGTCCAGCTTGTCTCCTTAGCCTTCGCTCCAGAGGAGGAAGTCCAAATGGCAAGTGGAAACTTTCTACTGCTGGCTGATGAACCCATTGGAGTCTCAGACAGTGTTTCTTTAGTATCTCTGGGGTTGTGGGAACAACAGAATTTAGACGTCTATAATTCTATCCCCGATAATACTAAAGAGTATTATGAGGACAGTGTCCAGGTGAATGGTCAGGAGACTCCTGCCATTAGGGACACTGGGGCCAGCATAACTGTGGTGGATAAATCGTTTTTTCAGGCTGAGGATGTTGCTAAGGCACCCAAACGCCTCACCAAGTTAGCTGGAGGGCCTGTGCAGATGCTTCCCCAATTACCAGTTCTCATCCAGTGTAACGACATGACTGTGAAGATTCCTGTCAGCATACAGAGTGAGGTAACAGGACGCGTTCTGTTGGGTAACGATTTGAAAACTCTCGGAGTTGTGTCGCATACCCCCAGACCTCCTAGTAAACGGTTACAGGATCTAACCAGACCTGCAAGGGAGAGAACCATGCGAGGAACTCTCCAGGAGATGATGAAGAAAGAAATCACTCCTGCTCCACTGGAATTGTCAGCTGCTATCTCCAAGAAATCAGAAGCGAAAGGGAAACCTAAGACTTCTATACCGAAACCAGCAGCCAGCATTTCAGTGCAGCCAACAAGGACTTCCCCGCGGTTGTCCAAAGTTACACCCGTAACTCCACCTCCAGCTGAGGCTGAGAGGGAGGTACAACCCTGAGTGATAGAATTAGACTCTGAAGAGGAGCTAATGGAAGGCCAGGAACTCATTGGAGATCTGGATCCTGTTGACCATCCTGAGCTGCAGTCTTTACTGGCAGAAGGTGGACCCAGCAGGGCAGACTTCAGTAAGGGACAGAGAGAATGTCCAACTCTGGAAGGTCTTCGCCACCAGGCAAAAGCTCAGGCTGAAGGGCAAGAGCCTGGGAAATACAGGTTGCACTGGGAAGATGGCCTCTTCTACATTGAACCGACCGAGTCTGCACCTGGAGACTACAAACGACTTGTAGTACCCCAAGAGAACAGACCACAGTTCTTGCAGTTAGCCCACGAGATTCCTTTGGCTGGTCACTTGAGTTTCAAGAAGACTAAGGAAAGGCTTTCTCTCTACTTTTATTGGCCGAAGATGGGGGCCGAAGTAGAAAAACACTGCAGGAGCTGCCACACCTGCCAGACCTCTGGTAAGGTTGGCTCCAAGAATTTGGAACCTTTAGTGCCTCTCCCAGTTGTGGGAGTCCCATTTGAGAGAGTAGGGATTGACATTGTTGGTACCGTTGATCCTCCAACCTCCTCAGGCAACAGGTTTATACTTGTTGTAGTAGACCATGATACCAGGTATCCTGAGGCAATTCCTATGAGGACTGTTACAGCTCCGGCTGTGGCTAAGGCCCTCCTTGGTATTTTTACCAGGGTCGGGTTTCCTAAGGAAGTAATCTCTGACAGGGGATCAAACTTCATGTCCCACTACATGAAAGCCATGTGTAAAACCTGTGGAGTTACTTACAAGTTCTCAATGGCTTACCACCCACAAACCAATGGGTTTGTAGAACGGTTCAACTGAACCATGAAGAGCATAATAGGTGCTTTAGAGGAACCCCTTAAGCGTAAGTGGGACCTTCTACTGCCATGCCTTCTCTTTGCTTATAGAGAAGTCCCTCAGGAGGGAGTAGTTTATTCTCCCTTTGAGCTTCTCTATGGTCATCCCATCAGAGGTCCATTAGCCCTGATTAAGGAGGGGTTGGAGAGTGCTCCTTCCCCCAAGCCAGTCAGAGTGACTGCCTACGTGATAGGTCTCCGGAGGAGAATGTCGCACATGATGACAGAAGCAAGCGATAACTTGAAAGCTGGATAAGCATTGGTCAAGCACTGGCATGATCAAAAGGCTAACATGGTTGAGTTCGCTCAAGACCAGCTCGTTCTCGTTATGATCCCAACAAGGCAGAGGGCCTTGCAAGACAAATGGATGGGACCCTTCAGAGTTGTGGGTAAACTCGGAGAGGTCAACTATCTGGTGGACTTGGGCAATTCCAAGGAGGCTCCGACAGTCGTCCACACCAACCGACTCAAAGCGTATGTCTCAAGACCTGATGTAGGAGCGTTGCTTCTAGCATCATCAGAGGAAGAAGAAGAGAGTGAAGCTCTTCCGGATCTCCTCAGAGGCTTACCCTTAGACGAAAAAATTGAAGGAGTAAACCTCTCTTCAAATCTGACACCCGAGCAACAAGAAGAGTGCAAATCTATGTTGAATCAGTTTGCCTCTCTGTTCTCGCTTTCACCAGGCTTGACCCCTCTGGGCCAGCATGACATACTCACTGGTGACTGTCTGCCAGTCAAAAGCAGAGGATATCGAATGTCCGAACCCACATCAAAGGTGAGGTCAGCAAGATGCTTGATCTCGGGGTAATAGAGCCCTCTACTAGTCCATGGTCTAGCCCAGTTGTGTTAGTACCAAAGACCGGATCTAAAGAACTTAGATTCTGCGTGGATTATAGAGCTCTTAATGCATTCACCAAGACTGATGCCCACCCTTTGCCAAGAACAGATAAGTTGGTGGATAAACTTGGCGCCGCCAAGTTCCTCAGCACATTTGACTTGACGTCAGGCTATTGGCAAATAGCCCTGACAGACCATACCAATGAGAAAACTGCATTTTCTACCCCCGTTGGCTTATACCAGTTTAAGGTAATGCCTTTCGGATTGAAAAAAGCACCTGCTACATTTCAACGGATGGTAAACCAGGTTCTGAATGGGATGGAGGACTTCTGCATGGCATACTTGGATGACATAGCAGTGTTCAGCAATTCCTGGGAAGAACATGTAACCCACCTGAGAGATGTTTTGCAGGCTCTTGGACGAGCCAATCTGACCATAAAGGCGAGTAAATGCCAAATTGGACAGAGTAAGGTAGTCTATCTTGGACATGAGGTAGGAGGTGGAGAAATAAGGCCTTTGCTCAGTAAGATTGAAGCTGTGCAAAATTGGACAACACCTACTACTCAGACCCAAGTGAGAGCCTTCCTAGGCCTCACTGGGTATTGCAGGAATTTCATTGATAACTATGGGACCATAGCTTCTCCACTGAATGTCATCTCCTCGCCCAAATTTCCTAAAAAGGTTAGATGGAACGAGGAGTGCAATCAGGCTTTTGAAAACCTGAAAAAGGCTCTTTGCCAAGCCCCAGTACTCAGAGCTCCTGATTACCGCCAAACTTTCATTGTGCAGACAGATGCTTCAAATGTAGGAATAGGTGCCGTACTCAGTCAACTGGATGGGAAAGGCAGGGAGCACCCCGTTTGCTTCATCAGCCGCAAGCTGAAGGATCCTGAAACAAGGTGGGCAACAATCGAAAGAGAATGCTTTGCTATCGTGTGGGCTCTGAAGAAGTTTAGGCCATACTTGTATGGTTCTACTTTTGTCATTCAGACTGACCACCAACCCTTGAGATGGTTAATGCAAATGAAAGGGGAAAACCCAAAACTACTGAGATGGTCAATCTGCCTGCAAGGGTTTGATTTCACCATTGAGCACAGGTCAGGGTGTCACCACCAAAATGCTGATGGTCCCTCTAGGATGTATGTCATCGACTAGAGGTATGAGATTCATCCAGGAGTGGATTAAATCCTCCTGTCCCTTAGTCTGGGGGGGGCGAGTGTTAGGGAGAATTCTCTGTTTAGGCTGAATTTCCTAACCTAGTGAGTCCCCCAGCAGCTTTGCTGGATTTCTAGAGTTTGTTTTTTTCCATCCTGCCAAGAGTGAGACTCTTTTTCTCCCACTCTTGGACATGAATGTGGTTAATTCCTTTGAATGTCAATGTGTTCTATGGGCTATGGGGTCTTTTACCCCATAGGGTCTCATATGCTTTTCTATGTGTGTTACACCGCACCCTCCGTGCCGTAACACTGGGGCGTCCTAGACGGTCCCCACCATAGACTCCATACCCGGGGACTGACATGGGGCATGTAAAGTCACCATTGGCTTTACTAGACCTAAATTTACTAACAGAACTAGTACAAACCATCCTATTGTGGACATACTGGTAGGGGTAATTCGATTACCCCTGGGTCTGTTATTCGAGGGGGCACTGTCCCGTCCCCCCTCGTTGAGTTTTGGCTGGTGACAGTGGAAACTACTTGTTATATTCGACCCCGAATATAACCCTATGGGATTCTTCCCATTGTTGGAGGTTAATACTTTTTCTCGTTAATCTCTAACATACCACCGGTTTATTTCTCTTAAATAAATCTATCGGTTGGTATTTTCTGCCAGAATTCGGTTTTTAAAATGGCGTCTGTGTTCATCTCTGTGACTCCTAAACCAAACGTTGAGCCCTTTGTTCCACTTTTGGCGGGCTTCTGCACAGAGGTCCTCCAAAGTGGTGCCATTCTGTCTGGGTACCACAGGAGGTGTGGGAGGGGGTTTAGGCACCCTGGACTGAGTTGCCTTGCCAACTCAAGTCGAACTCTGGTGTGATTGGCCCAAGTGGTGAGCCACCCCGCTCACTACTTAGCGTGTTTTGATTGACAGCTAGGCTGAATGAATGGGGGTTTTCTGCATAAAAGCAGGGCTTTTGGGACTGGATCTTCAGAAGTCGCCACAGGACCTAACAATCCGACGAGGGTAAAGCTGAGCCGACCTGCAACAACGACACCTCCGGTGGAGCCCTGCTGAACCGACTCACCACTTCCCGACGACAGAGGAGATCTCCCCGCCGGAGTGTCTCTTCCCCTGACTGGTGGGAACAACCAGTCCCCTTTGCTTTTTCTTCGCTTCCAGGGCGTAGTGGTCGAATTTCCCGTGCTGAGCACCCCGGCAACCGGATAGCCACTAACCCGTACCGCAACCAAAAGGTGGTGCCTTGTGAAGGAGCACTCCGCGGCTGGTCTCTTCCCTGGTGGTGCAACGATCTTCAACTTTCCTTCGACGACGAGATCATCTCTTCTCTTGGCAAAGCCCCGACTTGCATCCACCACCAGGAACAACTGCCCCCGCCGGAGCTGTCTCTCCACATACAAGGTACCGTGTCCGCCTGGCTTCCCTTGTGGCGGTTAGCATGAAGTGTCTTAATCCTCGCCTCTCCATTGGGTCGCCTCCAAGCCTTCGTAACTTTCTGTTCTGAACTGGTCCAATCTTTCTGTGACAATTTGCGCCAAAGACTGAAGTGCATTTCCACTGTGATACTTTTTGGGACATATCGCCTTGCCTCTCTCCGAGTGGGCCTGGCCTCTGAACTTTGCAATCTACAGTAGATCCTGCCTTACTTGCCTTGCATTTGTTCGTAAAAGTGTTGGTACCGAGTTGATTTCATACCCTGCCTTTTCTCTCCCATCCTAACGAATACTAGAGTGCCATCTAGGTTAAAGCATTCACCTCTGTCTGCAAATAAGTGGTGCCATTGAACCCAGACTTGTCGAACTATTGTTAGGGGGATTGATTTACTTATAGTCTGACTGCTCAGCCACAGCTACCAGGTGAATCTGTGTGGTACAGACAGCTACCAAGTGGGTTTACTGCCAACACCTGTAAGCCTAAATATTTTGTAGTGGTCCCAGAGGGAACTGCACAGGTTTTCTGCTTAACAACGGGCAGGAAGCATGGCAGCACTCCCCCCCAACGCCCCTCTCAAGGTGGCTCTTCGGTCTGGTCCTGGTTTGTTTGGATGGTTTTGATGAAATCGTCTAAGCAAGCGAGGTGCATGGATGTACTCACAAGACTCCCATGTCATGTCTTGTGGACCATACCCCTTCCAGTCTACTAGGTAGTATAATTTGGATCTGACGTACTTTGAATCCAGGATGTCTTTGACTTCGAATTCTGGATCTCCGGCGACTACTACTGGCTGCGGTGGCATTGCTACTCGGGTCCCAGGTTGAACAGGTTTAAGGAGAGACACGTGGAACACAGGATGAATCTGCATGTTTGACGGCAACGCTAGTTTGACCGCCACAGGATTTATCACGGAGGTGATGGTGAATGGACCCAGGTATCTTGGACGGAAAGTTTGGGTTCCTTTAATGGACACGTGTTTAGACGCCAGCCAGACTTTGTCTCCCACTTGGTAGTTGGGGGCCTTTGCTTGGTGTTGACCAGCAAACTTCTTTTGGCGATTCTTAGCTTGAAGTAGGTGTTCAGCTGCCCTTTTAAAGGTTTGAGAAATGGTTGTGTGCAACGTTTTGACTGCTGGCATTTCCAGGGTTGTAGGAACGTCCAACTCAGAAGTACGTAGGTGCCTGCCATACATGGTATAAAAGGGTGTCTGCCCAGTACTGGTGTGTAGGGAATTATTATAAGCATATTCAGCTATCCATAATAGGTTGAACCAGTTCCTTCAGCTTGGTGTAACATGCAACGCAGATACTGCTCGAGCGTTTGATTTGTCCTCTCAGTTTGACCATCCGTTTGGAGATGGTGACTGGTGGATAGCTGGATGTCGATCTGGGCCATAGAGCAGCATTTTCTCCAGAAGTTAGATACAAATTGAGTACCTCGGTCTGAGACCAAAACTGAAGGAAACCCATGGAGCCGTACAATGTCTTCAAGAAATACCTTCGCCAGAGTGGAAGCATTTGGGAGCCCCTTAAGAGGAATGAAATGTACCATTTTTGAAAATAGGTCCACGACCACAAGAATAGTGTTAAACCCTTGTTGGGTGGTAAGTCAGTAATAAAATCGAGGGACAACGTGTGCCAGAGTGCTGGTGGGATTTCCAATGGTTGTAATAGCCCAGCCGGTTTCTGCTTGGATGACGTTATTTGAGTACACACTCCACAAGATAGGATGAATTGGATAGTGTCTTTACGCCACGTGGGCCACCAATAATTTTGTTTTACCTTGGCTAGGGTTTTAGCGATTCCGGGGTGGCCCTCGATCAAGGAATCATGATAAGAGGACATGACTTGTTCTCGTAGTTCTTGGTTTGGTAAGAATAAACGACTCCTGAAGTAGGGCAACTGATCTTTTATCATGTAATGTTCTCCTTGTGCACTCCACACTTGTAATTGCTCCGGACTCATCAGGTTTTGGATTTCTTCATGTAATTCTTTCTGAGTTATGGTTGCTGTGATTCCTAGGAGCTTGTCACTCGGGATGATTGCTATTGGGTCAGGAGTCTGATACCCTTGCTCTTCCACCCCCATACGGGAAAGGGCATCGGCCTTCCCGTTTTTCACCCCTGGTCGAAATGTAATCACGCAGTCATATTCAGCAAAAAAAAGAGCCCAACGTAGTTGTCGTGAGGATTGGGCCTTTGCCGTTTTTAGGTACTGGAGGTTCCGGTGGTCAGTTATTACGGTGATTGTGTGTCTGGCGCCCAAGAGGTAGTGCCGCCATGCCTTAAAGGCTGACTTAATGGACAGGAGTTATTTGTCTGTGATAGCGTAATTGAGTTCAGGTGGTGTGAATTTACGCGACCAGAAGGCAACAGGGTGTAACTGGCCCGTTTTGGGGTCCTTTTGTGAGAGGACGGCTCCCATAGCCATGCTTGAGGCGTCCATTTTCACCAGGTATGGGAGATCAGGGCGAGGGTGGCGTAAGATTGGGGCAGATGTGAATTTTGCTTTGAGTTCCTGGAAAGCTTCCTCGGCTTCTGTTGTCCACTGGAACTTTTTGTTGCTTTTCCTTAGGAATGACGTGATGGGATGCACGATTTGCAAAAAATTCTGGGATGAACCAGCGGTAGAAGTTTGCAAAACCTTTGAATGAATTTGGGGATGGCCATTTCAGGATAGCATCTACCTTGTGTACATCCATTCGGATTCCATTCAGGCTGAGAATAAAGCCCAGGAATTCCACCTCGGAGATGTGGAATGAGCACTTCTCGAGCTTGGCGTAGAGCTGATGTTGATGTAGTTTCTCCAATACGAATCGGACGTGTTTAACATGGTCCTGCTTTGATGCGGAATATACTAGAATATCGTCGATGTACGCTAGAGCACAGACATCAATCAATTCCCGTAGGACATCGTTCTGAAGTATTGAAATGCTGCATGCGTGTTGCAAAGGCCAAAGGGCATTACTTGATATTCGTACAAGCCGTATTTGGTGCGAAAAGCGGTTTTCCATTCGTCCCCGTTTTACGCGAACAAGGTGATATGCCCCCCTCAGGTCTAGTTTTGTGTAGATTTGGGCATCTTTGACTTGATCAAGCAATTCAGGGATCAGTGGCGGGGAGTAGCGTTTTTTTACGGTAATCTGGTTCAGTGCGTGATAGTCGATGCACGTTCTCAAGTTCCCCTCCTTTTTCGGTACGAAGAATAGAGGACTGGCTGCTGGAGACTTCGAGGGACGGATGAACCCGTTGGCCAGGTATTGGTCAAGATAGGCCTTCAGGTGCTGGTTTTCTGGTTCTGTGAATGCGTAAATTCGCCCACAAGGGATTTGTGCGCCAGGTATCAGGTCAATTTGGCAATCATATGGCTATCCGGTGGAAGGGTATTAACCTGTTCTTTCTGAAAGACATCTTGAAAGTCCTGGTATTCACTTGGTAGGGTGCCGATTGCCACAGTCGCTCTTGACAATAACATGTGTGGGCAGAAGTCTCGGGAAAGGCCAATTCTTTTGCTTGCCAATCGATTCGAGGATTGTGAGCTACCAACCATGGCATTCCCAAAATCAACCGGAACTGTGGTGCCTTAATGAGGTCGAAAACGATAGATTCTTGGTGTCCATCTTGGCACAGAAGGGTTAAAGCTGCAGTGCATTGGGATTCTGGACCAGAAGCTATTTCCATGCCGTCGACAGTGGTAACAGTGTCGGTGGTTGATTTAGGGCGTAACGGAAGCCCCATCTTTGCCGCAAGATCCCGGTCGATGTAATTGCCAACGGCTCCACTGTCAATGTACGCTCTTACTGCGTGCATCCGAGATGGTTGTTGGTGATTGATCAAGACCACAGATAGTGCAAAATGGGAGGTCTGTAGTTCACTTTCTTCGCTCTACAAGTGGACCCCTACACTTGCCGGGCTGGGGAGTTTTCCAATTCCTTGATGGTATCTTCCTTGTCCGTGGCCCCTACCGTCCTCCTCGGTGGCTTCAAAGGGCACTCTTTAAGGAAATGACCTGCACCATCCACAGTACAGACATAACTGCTGCTCTCTCCTTTTATCCCTTTCCGCTTTAGTGAAGGGGGATCTGACCCCCCCGATTTGCATTGGTTCTCTTGAACCTTCCGTTGTGTGGGCAATATTGTCCTTTGAACGCACATACATAGGGCGAGGGTCCTGTCTGGTTCGATCTGCTCTTCGGTCCTGCAACCTATGATCCAGTTGAACAACAAGGTCAATGAATTCTGAGCAGTCTTTCGGTGGGTTCACTACTTGTGCGAGAACATCCTTGAGCTCCCCCCGCAACCCCTGATGAAATAATGTGGTTCTCTTCTCCACTCGCCATTCTGCTTCAACTACGAGTCTATTGAACGTGGCTATGTATGTTAATAGGTCTTGATTCCCGTGGCGTAGGGACAGAAGTTTGTTGTCTAATGCCTGCCCATGAGTACGACGGGCGAACAGCTTTTCCATCTCCTGCTAAAAGCCTCTGAAGTCCTGCAGCAAAGTATCGTCTTGGGCCACAAAGGGTACAGACCAGTCCGCGGCGCTACCACTCAGGTAGGACAGCACAAAAGCGACCCGTGATTGGTCATTTTGAAAGGCCCCTGGTCTACAAAGGAAGTGCATGCGGCACTGGTTCATGAACGTTGCAAACCTCTTGGGATCCCCCGTAAATCGTTCGGGCGGGGCCAAGGGAACTGCCCCAGGAAGGGTTATTTGAACGGGATTGGCTGATGGTGCTGGCATCGAGGGCACGCTTCCCGGCAATGGTGCATGCCCTGCTTGTGACTGGAGAAGTCGCAGGCTTAAATCATCAGTGCGTTCTTTGGCTACTATCAGCTCTCTCCTCAGGGTGTTGGTCTCCTGCCTGGCTGCATGTACTTCGGAACGTAGCTGCCCCAACATGTGGGCTAACTGGTTAGTTTCTGACGTTTCCATGACGCCCAGGTGGATTTTGATGTGAGGCTTTGTGTTCTGTAATGCTCACCTGGTATCCACGAGGACATCACTCAGCCTGTTCTGACCTCTTACGACCTCAAACCCTTCCCTGGAGTCTACTCGACTGGAGACTGGGCCTTGTTTTCTTGGAAAGTGTGCTCTCTGTCCTGCTTTCAGCGCAGGGGCACATTGATTGATGTGGGCTCGTTGCTGCCTAGTTACTTCACTGGCAAGAGTCCGACAGGTAAGTATAATGAGTCTTTTGAACAGTTCTCTAGCTTTGTTCCTTTCCTTCCTTAGATGATGGCCGGCGACCGGGCATGGCGACATGCTGCTGAGATGAGTAGCGCTGAAGGTGAGTGAGAGCGTGATGCGCGATGCAACCCTTTCGTATTTGTATTGAACTGAGTTCTTTTTCTGTGTCTTTTAGGTGCCTCAACGTTTTCAGCGTGGATGCCAGTTAAGAAGAAGAAATGCGGTGAGTAAGCGCTGTATGCAGCGCCTCTAGATGTTTCCACGCTAACCTGGAGTGTCTTTTCCCACTTGCAGATGCATGAGACGTTCTGGAGACAGAGTTCCCCCAGAGCGGCTGGGATTCAGGTAAGCATTTGAAGCTTGTACAGTCTTTAAAAAATAAGCAAAGATTTGCTGAATGCTTACTAATGCCTTTTTTCTGTTCTTTTTCCCTCTTCCTTAGGAAGCGGCGTGCCGGGATGGGAATGACACCACCGAAGATGCCCGTAGAACAGAAGGAGTGATGAATGATGGGCAGAAGCGCTGCAAGATAAGTCTGTTCCTAACGGTGTTCTTGTTCTTGCTGGAGCTTAGCGCAGAAGAAAGATGCAGGCCTACTGGAGACCGATCTGAAGACGGTGAGTATCAAGCTGCAGGTGCAGAAAACACAAAGGGCCTCATTACGACCCAGGCACAGGACCATGGTGCTCTTAGCACCATGGTCCATGCCGGTCTACGGCATAGTGGATGGCTGAATTACCGCCCCCATCACAAGGTTGGCGGGGGCGGTAATTCCCCATTCACCATTTGCCCTTCCCCATTCCCATTTTGCCCCATAGGGCATAATGGGGATGGGGAAGGCGCTAATTACGGCACTGTAAATTACGGTTGCCGTAATTAGCTCCAAGGTCCCTTAGGGCGTTGGATTTTAACGCCGGCAAAAAGCAGGCGTTAAAGCCTCCAACCCGCTAAGGGAACTTGTAATCAGGCGCTAATGGTTTAACGGCGCTGACGCTCTTTACGGCGCCGTTAAACCATTAGCGCCAGGGTCGTAATGAGGCTCAAAGCATGTTTCTGAGCCTGAGCGTGGTTTAAATAGTCTCTGGGTATCCCAGGTGTCTCTGGGCTGAACCACACCCAAAAGACTGGCAGTTCTGGGAACCGAAATATGTGGGGGCATCCATCTTGTCCCCATCAATGCACTACAAGTCCAATCCCCAATGTTATCCTATGGGAATGAGTGACATCTTGGAGGGCTGGGGAAATGAGGGTCAGGAATCATGACAGACCCCTGGCATGTGTTATGGTTCCCTGCGTCCTATCCAGAGCACGACGATAAGAGTCTGAGCGAATGTCAGAAGCACAACTCAATGGGGCATGTGTGCATTATGTATGGGAGCTATATAGGGGAGAACATGTGGGCATATGAATGATGTCTATATTTCCATCAGACTCTGACGTATGTCTAACGATTAAGTGATCACTAGCTAAAATTGATATGGCCAATACTGTGGCTGGCAGATTTCTCTACTGAATCTTTGTTTGGGCCCGTTAGTGGGACTACATTGGGGATAAACTAGTTATAAACTATTACTCCCTCATGGGCTACTTCAGTTGTATTTGCTAGGATCATACTTCTTTAAAAAGTGATTTAAATGTCACTTTCAGTCAGTTCAGTTTTCGTGACCCTAATTTAGTAATGAATGAAGTTTGATGCACAACAGTTTGATCCAAAACCTTTGAAAAGACTTGTGAGTTGGAAAATGGTGGGGGATATGCAACACATTTGAACAGTGTAAAAAAGTCTGGAACACTATTTGCACTTTAATTCCTGAGTAGCTCGGTGTTCTTCTTGCAAAGGCATTGCACTTGACTGTAACATGGAATGGCCGACTTTTCCTTTATTAGGTATTGTTGATATTTGTTTTATGTTTACAACTTTGTATTGTCTGTGCTAAAGCCAGCAGAATATGGCTACAACACTAAAATGTGTTTAAATAAACTATATTATTCTTGTTTGAACAATACCTTCACTCCAATCCGACTTTGTGATCTTAGATATATTATCCAGTGGAATGAGGGTTTATGGGCATACCTGTCTCTTGTGTGTGTTGAATATTCCTCTATGGCAGTGTTGTGGAAAGTCCTTTTTGTAGCAAGTGATGTTATCTCAATTGGTTTAACACTTCCTTGGTTGGATCTCTTTAAAGTGATTTGCTTTGGACCAAATAGAATGCAGTCCGGATATGCAGCAGTCCTAGAGAGAGTGATAATCCCTTCCTTCTGTTCCATAGTTTGAGCAATTTCTGTTTAATGAATAGTGCACACATCCTTTAATTGAAAAGTCTTTTCATGAGGAGTGGGTAAACATTTGATCATGCATTTTGAATTGGCTGACCATTCCTATTTTCATTGTGGTTGGATGTTTGCATTAATGGTGGAGTGTTATTTTAAATGACATGTAAGGTTGACATACAATTGTTTCCTGTAATACCGTTTTTTTCTTTTGTCTAGAGTTAGTGGCTCTTCTACTTTGGACTCTGATGTTCGGGGATGGTTAATTCAATCAGACAAAAACACTCAACTGTACTTTTGCTGTCTCGTTGGTTCATCAAGTTTTGTTTTTGATGGTATCTAGTGTTTTATCTACCAGTCGTCACTGAATATATTTTTCTCATACATTTGATAATGTGTTTCCTGCAAAACGTAGATGGTTGGTTTAGATGAGGCATTGTATCGTGAGGAGTGAGAATTAGGTGGTCTCTCCCCCACATTTTGTAGGGAAACATTTCAAACAACCAGCGGTATAATTATCTGCAGGGAGACATTAATAAAAAGACATGGGGTCTCATTACAAACTTGCCAGTCTGGTCACTATGATACCGGTAAGTGTGCTGGTACCATAGTTACCGGTCCGGCAAACTACGAGTTCTGCTTGCGGGTGCCTTTTCACCCACCAGGTCGGACCTGGCAGGTGGAACGGCACCCGCCAGAAGAGCATGTCGGATGCACCGGCACCATTTTTAATGGTGCCGGTGCATCCGAACTTCCCATTCCTATTGAGCCCTATGAGGCTCAAATGGGAATGGGGAGTAAAAGTTTCCGGCCCCTGGCAATAGGGAAATACATGGTCTGCCAGGGTTGTAATGGCCCTGTATTTCCCCATTGCTAGCGGCCGGAAAAATTTGCAAGTTTGGCAGCAGCCTGCCGGTTTTACCAGCAAGGCTACAGCCAAACTCGTGATAGGCCTAAGGAACTCATTTCTAAATCTGCTACTTTTGTACTTTTGGGTAACTCCATTATTTGGATACCTCTATCTAGATTAAATTGAGCATGCTCCTAAATTGAGTTGTTTGTGGAAACAGTTTTGTAGTGCAGTTTCTTGAATTTCCCAAGCCATTGTATTATGCTTCACTAAATTTAATAGAACATTAATAGTGTTGTAGATTTAATGATGTGAAGACGTCAGGGAAGCACTTGTTTCAATATGTCTATGTTGTTGGTTTCCACTGACTGGAGCACTGTTTACATTTACTGGTCGGATACCATCTTTATTGAACTGCCCCTTTTCAATGTTAGTAATATTTTTAGCTGCTTGTTCAGGCAATATGCCTTTATCTGATTATATTAGTTCAATCTCTGATGCAGCTTAGAGGTCGTGATAGATAAGAAAGATAGCAAAATGAGGTTTATGTAGTTTCTCGAACTAAATTCGAGACTGTGATTGGGTTGCTCAAGACGGTCTGCAGCAGTGGGTTAAACCAGCATTTGGGTAGCTTGTGATGCAGCAAGCAGATTGAAGTGTGAATAGAGTGGGTAAAGCAACGCTGCAGATCCTTTGTCATTTTAAAGATGTCGAAAGCAGCTGTTCCAGTTCAAAGGCATCTTGAGGCAGTGAAAGAGGATTCTAGATGCATCTGGGCTTCGGGGTTGCTGAGAGTCCCAATCAAAGGTCTTCAGAACACGGTGTTTCCTTCTGTTATGCACTCCCAGTCCAGGGAGCCTAGCTGGAACTTGTAGAAGAACCTTCACCACCAATGAACAATTGCCTGGCCCTAGTGAAGCAAATATGGAGGCCTTGGTTCAGCAGCAGTTCACCCCCAATGTTATGATTTAGGGACAGAGCTCTCCACTTCATTGGATCCATTCTGTCCTCACCTTCTTGGCAGAGGAGGTTGGGACAGATGTTATCCCCAAACAGAGATCCAAATGAATATTTCCTCTTGTTGTGGAAGTCCAGCAAATAATCAATGCATGAGAGAGGAGCCCTTATCCTTTTAAAGGCACAATGTCACAGGGGATTGGTCCAAAACAATACTGCTTTAAGGGTGCCAATTCAGGTTGTTGTACGAAGTCCCTTTTGCCTTAAAACATCTCACACAGAGTGCCTTTCCTGCAGGAAATGGAGGGGACAGGAAAATGAAAAGAATTCAAGATGGAGGGACCTTTCCCTCTGCTCACTTCCTGTCTCTCGATGCTGAAACTCTGTCCCCTTTTCTATTCCTGCTGACTTCAAATGGGCTCTGGTAGTCAGTGCTAGACAGAAACTGCATAGATGTGGGCAAGATTTTGACTGAGTTATTTTCTGATCTTTGATGTGCTTCATAGATAAGGTTTTGGTTGTGAACTGGTTTATTCGCTCATCTCCGAAAAGGGAAACATTTTGAGAACTGGATTTGAATCTCACATCCTTAATTGCCTTTTTGAATTGCCCCTTTTTTTGTTTTAGTTTGATACTTTTATTTGCCCATTGACAAATATAACCAAGTACATGCTGTATGCAATATGGGTTCAAAGCTTATGTACCCTTGGGGCAGTAATTTGCCTCAAGGTATAGAACCAAGGATTCCGTGTCCATGTGCAACAAAACCTGACAATCTGATGTAAACTTTCCATGGGTCAAAGTGGCCAGGTTGGGACCCCAATGGCATACAATATTCTTTTAGTAAACTCTCATCAAACAGTCACACTTTTAATTAACTACACAATTAAAAATCGATGCTTCATCATAGAAATACACAGTACTGATTTGGTTACCTTTTTAATGTCCTTCATTTGGATTTTAATTTGAGTTGCTGTGGGGAGAGGGCCCCCACTGTTGTGTAGATAACTGCTTGTAGAATGTTCAATACCTCCTCTGTCCTTCTGCAAGGTATTTACACCTTTATACCTGAGCGATTTCTGTCTACATTCAAAGAAAATAAAAAAAATAAAAAAATAAAAATAAAGCAAAGGTTGCATTCACAGTGCACACAAATCACAAAAGTCCATGTGTAAATTGCATGTATTTAATTGATTGTAGGTCAGCCTGACACGTGTTTTGAGCTATGTGGTCTTCGTCCGAGGCTTGTGTAATCTTGGTGTCAATTATTTGTCAAGTGACCATTGTGCAAGCTGTTTTACCAGACCTCGTAATGAAGTGGTATGGGGTTAACGGGGCCGGCAGCTCTACCGGCCCCGTTAACCCCCGAGCGCAAGGGTCGTAATGAGGCCCTATTTATTTAGATTCCTGTATCTGCGTGGGTGCTGGTGCGTGCTTCAGATCATCTGAAATGTGTCTGTTAAATGTTCACCCCTATTCAAATGGTGTAGGTTAATAGACCCATTAACTATACATGCTATACCTGAGCCGCTCGGTGCTGTGGTTTTCCGTATGCTTGGTTGCCAGAGGAACGATGTCGCAGACGGAACACATCCCTGAGTGCATTGATTTGAGAATCGGGATTGCATTCAGGGATGAGCTGTGAACATCGTAAGGCAAGGCTAAAAACATACCTTTTTTAGTGTGAAGAATATTATTTGCAAATGCCGGTTGGGTTTCCCAAACCCTAACTTGCTTTTCTCGTCGTTTCTCCATTGTGTCAGTCACAGCCAAAATGGGTTATATCACCCCCACGGGAGAATACAGGGTGGCATGGGTTAGTGGGGTTGCGGGATGTTAACTTTGGAAAAAGTGTCCTGTTTTACATGTTTGATGGTGGATGTCAGGATCCCCCAATGTTTGTTCAAAGAAGGTAGTAAGACCTAACTAACCATCTTCATGGTCTTCCATATCATACATGACAATACCACTACAGTCTTTTAGTTGCATCTAGTGAATTTATAAACCGTAGTGTTGTAAATGTTTGCCTGTAATTGAACCAAGCAAGCACACCTGAGCTAATCCAGTAAGGTTGTGTCTGGGGCATCCGTTATACATTGCTTTTAAATAATGTGTTTAAATCATGCTTTTCACAGCAAGTATTTCAGAAAAACTTGGCAACAATGTAGAATTTACACTCTGCTCTACAGGGCACAGATAAAACACTCCTATAGATGATAGGTCACGAACCGCACACTGTAATATTTTGTAACAGGTATTGATGTTGACTGTTTCCACAGAAAAAAAAACAAAAAACAAGAGGCCTCACTCAACAATATTTGCCAGCATTGCCTCATTTTCAAATAGGGTCTTCCCAAACCAGGGCATGATGTATGTTTCCTTTTCATGCTTTTTGCGTTCAAAGAAAGTAATGAGGGTTGTCTCAACACATGCCAGGATTGGCCACATAAAAGAAATGTTAATGCTTGCATTGCCCAAAAAAAGTCCTGTCTCAACAATATATTTTAGTGCTGCCTTAATATATGCACATACTAACCCCAGGTATGCATCATGTTGCTCTCAGTGTACACAAATTTTGCTTTTTGCTCCAGACATGCATGTACACTGGCGTACACATGTGTACACATAAACATAATCACGCAAATACAAATGCAAACATTTTTTAACTTACCATTTTTCTTTGTTATGATCCTTCATGTCAGGAATGGTTAAATGTTTCACACCTTGCATTGGAAAACTTGAGCTCTCTTAAATTGTTCAAAACAACTAAGTACGTTCAAGATTTAGACGCCTCTAGTAGAGTCTTTGTGATAAAATCAATTGCTTGTAGTCATCGTTTGTCACAGGTATGCATTATGTACACAACATTTGCACATCAAAACAATCATCTGTTGTGCTTAAAAGGAGGATTGAGATGTTTGAGAGGAAAGCGCTACCCCTGCAAATGGCAGCTCCCTCTTTGGGCCTGTTTGGGCCTGTTGTGGCCGCTAAGGGACTAGGGACAGAACCCATGCTCTGACTTCTTTCCCAAATAGGGATCCTTCCAACCAGTGACTATCCAATCCATTCTCAGTGGAGCATTTGTTTATTCACAGGTCCAAGGGAAATGTCTGTTTTGGGTCCGTTAACTGTCCTTTGGTTACCCATAGCACCATTCTCGCCAAACTCAGAACTTACACGTGCTTCTTCCAAGCTAGCTATCAACCCATTCTCTTTCCATTTATTCACCTAGACTCTCTCTTGGGTTACACACTTTCTTCATTGTCTTCACATGCTTATTTCTTCAACCGTCCCCCATGCATCTTGATTTTAGTCCATTCCTCCTCCTCACTCTTCTCCTGCCCTTCCCTCATAGCCTTCAACCTCAACTTTTTGTAACTTCTGCATCACTCTAAGGCCATCCCGTCTTCCTCTTTCAATCCTGCACCCAGACCCCTCAAATAGGACAGTGCCATGCTTCCACGATCTGCAAGCTCATCTATCCATTTCACCGACTACATAACACCTGCCCCTACCCCCATTTCCTATCACTCTTTCGCCTGATCTCCGGAATGCACAATTCCCCTGCAACAAGTCGTCCTGCATCACTGACCACTTCATCTCTTATCACCCTCAACTTTCAATTCTTGCTATCAGAGAAACCTGGACCCCCCCATGACTCTGCTGCACTAGCAGCTGTCCACACTCATTCTGCTATCTTCCTCACTCTCCCACAGCTGTTGGGAAAGGGTGGCATTGTGGGGTTCCTTATTCAGATAAGGCCCTCAACACTTCCTCTCTTAACCCCCTCTGGCATCAACTCTTCCTTGTGTTAATGTATTACTACTCGACTTCAACTCCTACGCCTCTCACTGTTCTGGCTTTCCTGATCTGACTCTTCTCCTAGAGTCACTTCCTATCGACATCTGCATTGTCATTCTGGGGGACTTTAACCTCCCTAAGCCCTCTGCAGCCAAGTGCTGTAAACTTAAATCCCTCCTGTCGAACTACTGCGTCTACACGCTCTATGACCAGCCTACCCACTCGGGTGGGAACTATCTTGACCGTGTCGTTCTCTCTTTTTCATTCTCCTCCTCTGACCTCTACCCTTACTCCTCTCACTCTGATCACTGCATTGTTCAGTGTAACATCTCAGTCCCTCTACCTTCTACTCCTCATCTTCCCTATTCAATGAATAAGAGTAAATTCAGGCAGGCCTCTATTGCCCTTCACCTTGATGATGTACCTCTCCTGCCTCTTTCCCCTTTTCAAACCAAATCCATTGACCATGCTTTCTCTGACTCTCTCCCTCCCCAAACCCTCCTTCTGTCCACCACCTGTCACCCTACCTCTTCTACGCACGATTACTTCTCCCCTACCTCTCCTATTGAATTAGCACCCATAATTTCCAGTGCACACCCCTCTTGTGCTGCTATTGACCCTTTTGTCCCCAAATTGTCAAAAGATGAATCACAAACACTTGTCCGTATCTCTCTTAGCTCTTTACCCTCTTTCTCTCCACTGGACTCTTCCCTGCCTTCTTTAGATCTGAAACTGTCTTCCCCCACTGAAAATACCGTCTACAGACCCAAACATTCCAAGAAACTGTCACCCAATAGTCCTTCATTGGGTAGTTTGTTACCAGATAACTTAGTACTCTGAGGATAATGGCCTTGGAGATGCACTTCAATATGGCTTCCATAATAGACACTCCACCGAGACTGCACTTATGCATGTCTCCAGGTTTCTCTCTAATGCTCACCATTGCAAACTCTCTTCTAAAATCATCCTTTTGGACCTTGCTGATGCTTTTGCCACTGTTGACCACTCTCCTGCCCTACTCGCTCCCCAAGACCATGGGTTTTGCAAATCTGCTCTTGCCTGGATTACCTATGACCTTTAGAGTCGATACATTTAAATCCCTTGGAAATTGAAGTCCTTTGACCCCACCCCTCTCCCTGTCAACATCTCCCAAAAATCAGTTCTTGGACCACTGCACTTCACCCTCTATACCTCTGCCCTAGGAAGACGTATCCCATCATTTGGCTAACACTTTCAGGAACAGATTACGCACTTTCTCACTGCAATTTGTCACTGGATGGCTCTTCACTGCTCATGATGAACTCTTCAAAAATACAAGTCATCTTACTCCCAGTTTCCGATGACATCCATTAACGCCCCTCTCCTATATTCTTCAAGCCTGACCTTCTTGCTCCCTTGCCCAAGGCTTGCAATCATGGGTTCCTGTTTGATTGTGATGTACAACTACAAAAATGAATCACTACTTCTGTGTTTACTGCTCACATTAACCTCCTCAAAATTGAAAAAATTCTAACTTTTCTTAAAAACTACACTACAAAAACACTAATCTCCATGCTTGTGCTCAGCAAACTGGACTACTGATAATGCCGACTCTTTCTCCTAGTCTAAAAAGCTGCCAGTGGTCTTGCTCCTAAGTACCTGTCTGATTGTATCTCTGTTTACTCAACATCTCTTACCTCTGAACATCCACTGCACTCCACCTCACCATTTCATACCACCCTGTGCCTCCCCTTGCTTACACTCTTTCTCTGTACTCAACCCGCTAGAAAACGCTGCTCATTAACAATCAAAGCCAGCCCAACTATTGATCTCTTCAAAGCTTAGCTTAAACTTCACTAACTGGCAAAAGAGGGAGCTCTCCCAGCCCTCTCCCTCATCCTTCCTACCGCAGCCCACAACTGCCTGCAGTGACGCTTAATAATGTAATTTTTTTATATTTTATTAGTATCCCACTTTGATTTGAAGCACTTGTACCCTTGGGTTATTGTTACCTTTGTAAGTCATCTGTTTTATTATATAGATTTTGTTTCTGTTTGTTTTGTTTTGTCCCTGGTATATGTGCACATTTTGTACACCTCCTAAACTGGCTCACAACTTGTTCTCATCTGTATCCTATTGTACAGTTAACCTTCACTGGAATGCTTTCACCATCTGTAAATGTGTTACTGTAAGTCACTTCTGTACGAAATTCAAATAAATACAAATACAATGCCATGTCTCCTGCCAGTGACGCAACTATTACGAAACGTATGGGTGGAACTAAACTAATGCTTCAAATGGTGGATTTGCCAATTGCTGGTTCATGGTCCATGTCCATCAGTATTTTATCATAATCCCATGTAAAACTGATTGACACTACAGTTGGAGTGTCTTTGAGGTGTTGGTGGGTATTCTGAAGGGAGGCCCCAGGTAACAGGATAGAACAGGCAACAGGATAGAAGAGGCGGACCCTGAATTTGTGCAAAGGAATAGTGTCACCTGATGTAACATCACTTAGCCAAACATCCTATAACATGGCTTAATATAATATGGCATAGCAGTTGGATAAAAAATGTTTTGTATGGATATATACAAATAAACATGACCAACTGTGATGCTTCCTTAGGGAAAAAGGTTGTCCCCTGTTACACAGTGAAATGTTGGGTAAGACATGGTCAAAACAGCCACCTATAAATAAATCTATCTCCCACCCTAGGAGACAGCACATATTGTTCACTTCAGCACTGAAACAAAACAAGTTACACAATGGAATGCACACCGCCTGAAAACAAATGTCAATATTAAACTTTCCTAGGCACTCCACTAACCCGTTTAAGCCCCTCCCTATTTCCTGCTCTGATCATTACTGGCTTAATTTCTCTATTTCTTCCCATTTTTCAAGGTATATACCCAATTTGTCCAATTAGACCCGTCGCCACTGCTTGAACTCCATCACAAATTTGGGGACTTCTCTGACCCAAAAGGGAATAGCAAATAAAAATAAAGATCCCTACAATGCTCTGATAGATGGTTTGTATGAGACTGCTGATGTTTTGATGCGGTAAGACCTTCAGTTGGTCGCTCCAAGCCCTCTGCCCCTTGCTTTCTGGCAGCACTTACGCTACTTAAACGCGAATGCCGCCAAGCTGAACGTAAATGGCATATCCACTTTGCTCCCTCTGCTCAAAAGATCTATAAACAGGCCTGCACAAAATATCAGGCTGCTATAAAAAAAAAGCCCAAATCTTGCCATTTCGCTGATTGGACACTAACAGCCTCCTGTTTGGCTAGGGAACTTTTTCAAGTTTCAAAATACCTTTCAACTCCAATTCGTCCTTTACTTTACATGCAATAGCTCATTGTGACCATATTGCCTCTTTTTTAGAGAGAAAATCAGCAATATGTGGACAATGATTGGAACTGGAAGCTCGGTTCCTATGAACCCTTGTCCCTCAATCCCTGAGGTCGAGCAGAAACTAACCAGTATTTTTCAACTTAACACATTGACAGACAGCATGGTTTCAACATCACTGCTGAAACTTAGATCTGCTTCTCCTATTGATCCTATCCCCCTCCATATTATCCGATCTATTTCAGATAACTCTCTTTTTATCACTGCTCGTCAATACTCTTTTCTCAACAGGGCTTATTCCAGGGTCCCTAAAACATGAAGTCATCTCTCCACTATTAAAAAGGCACATCTTGATTCTGCTGTGGTTGAGAATCATCATCCTATTTCTCTACTCCTGGCTCTTATGAAACTTATGGAGGCTATTTTGACTCCTCAGTTTTCAGACTTTTTGGAATTAAAACAGCTCCTGCACCCTTTTCATTTGGGTTTTCGACCATGTATTGGCACTAAATCTGTTATAGTTGCTCTCGTGTATGATATTGCTTTGCTTCACAACATGCTTTTGATACCTTTGATCATAAGATTTCACTTCAGAGTCTGGAGAAGGCTGGAGTGTCAGGTGTTCCTCTCCAATGGTTTGCCTCTTTTTCAGTGGACCACTTACTAGCAGTCTCCCTTGCCCCTTTTAAATCTCTTCCCACCACAGTGAACTGTGGGGACCCTCAGGGCTCTCAGGGCCCTGCCCTTTCTCCCCTTTTGTTTAACTTACACATGCAGCCACTGGCTAGTTTGGTTGCAGATCATGGGGTGCACCTCTACTAGTATGCCAATGACACGCAGATCCTCTTCCATTCAAATGCTCCTGCTTCAGATTCTCCTTCTAGATTGAAGCACTGTCTTTCAGCAGTTGGAAGAAGGATGGCCAAGAACTGGCTCAAACATATCGGGGACAAGACGTAGGTCCTCCTGGTTGGGTCTCACACTTTGGGGACCTTGTGGACCTCTGACTATTGGCCAACCTTTTTGTGCCTCTGTCCTGAGTCTGTTCTTGCAGTAGTACATTTGTGTATTAAACTCTTGGCCAGTGGTTCTAGAGAAGCGCTAACCTTTCAGTTTGTCACTCAGGCTTTGTTAAGCTGAAAGTCTTAAAAAAAAGTTGTACCATTAGTTTCTTTACCTCAAACAACCTGAGGCTCTGTCTCTGAGCCTAGAGAGTCTCCAGAACTCAGCTGCTCATCTGACTCTGGGAGTACCTACACTGTCACACTCTAAGGACTTACTCTGTCAAATGTACTGGCTCCCTATTATTTGTAAGAGGATTCAATTCAGCACTACAGCCAAGTCAACGCCTAGTCTAGAATACTGAATGAAAACCCTTATTGATATATCTTTATGTCCAGTTCATGCGTTCTGGATGACTACCCCTATATAACACCCCTCCCTTGGAATCCCCCTGACCCCACTGAGCCAAGAAGTAGTTCTGTTTTGCAAGTTTAAAGGTTTATTTGATAACTTAAACAATAGGTATATATATCACGCTTTATAATAAATTAATAATTGAATAGCACACTTAACCTGATATGATAAAGATTACAACGGAGAATCTGGCACTAGCACACTTCTTTATAATCACTAAGGAGTTGACATGAAATGGATAAGATAGCAACAATACTTTTATGGTTTGAAATGGATGCAATGTGGAATGAAATGCAGTACAGAAAATAACTTGATAGGATTTCAGCAAAAGACAATGTAATCACTTTCTTGGACAATTCACCCCCCCTTTTATGCAATGCAAGGAAATGGAGGGAAGCACACAGCTCTCAGAAATGCAATCAAATGTGATTCAGTTCACCCCAGCAACTTAGACTACAGAAGTTGAAAACACAGGCCCAAATGCTTTTAAATGTGCTGGAAATGAAGAAAAAATATGCTAAAATGCTTTTAATTCCCTCTAGAGGTTCAGGGTGAGTGGTATCTAGTTAATATTAGTCCAGGCTCACACTAGCAATGATGCAGGGATGGTTTTTATGAGGCAAACGAATTTCTTTCAGAGGAAAGCAAAAGCAGCTATCTTTTTGCAAGTGGAGAAATTTGCAAATCGCGGTAAAATGTCAAATCGTGGCTAAATTTGCGAATGCGCCGAGCGCGATTACAGAGGAACTACAAGGACTATCACTATCGTTTTGGGGTCCTATGAAAGCCTAGGATCTCAGCTTCCAGATGAAAGTTACTGCAAGTCTCTAGCACAAACGGTCACGGAGATATGAGCGATTAAATAAAGGTCGTTTTTCAGATTTGAAATTTTAAAGTTCAAAAAGACAAGTGCAGCTTGCAACTAGAAAATGACAGGTGACAGCTTTGCAAATGACAGGTGACAGTTAGGAGACAGTTCTACTTAGATTAAACTAGATTGAATTATATTATTTTAACTAGGAGATTGGTTCTGCACAGTTTTCTAGGTACTCACACTATATTCTTGAGTGAAATGGGCCTCGCCATGGATCTGGTCAGGTTTTAGACGGGACTCTGGTCTCTGCACTTCACAGTGATCTGGGTCAGCTCTCTCTGGTTCTGCTAACAGGTCAGCTCTACTCTGCTGGTCTGGTCTGGGTCTCTGAAGGTTGATGGAGGTAAAGTATGGATTTTCCCGGCAGAGCTTCCAGCTGCAAATGGATTTGAAAGTCTCTATCTGTCCTGTCTCTCTGCTTTTATGTGTTTTTAAAATGGGTGTGTGTGAGCAGCATCACTAGCCAGCCCCTCTCCACTTGTCATTGGCCACTTCATCCGCTTCCACTTGATTGGGGGAATGAAATGAAGTGTCATCATGATGAGGTCTGTTTATGATACAGAGAACCCACCCCTGTCAACTTTACACACAATCTATATTTGCTCAAAAAAACATATTTGCACAGGTACACATTTGTTTAAAATTACATGCACCCTTCACATATCACAGGAGGTATACCCTGTCCAAATCTGCTCTTCCTGGGGGCTTGCATTCAAAAATGGCACATATTTCACTTTTTAACTGGTTTCGCAATTTCGGACATTAACCCAAATTTACACACATGTGCGCAAGGAGTATGGACATTAGTTGATGAAGTGTCAGATTTTTCACATGCACACATTTTGAGTAATATCCTCTTTTCCGCTAAAACCCCCCTGAACATGCCACCGGTTCTAAAAACCTCTTAAAATGTGGGCAGAAAAATCACAAGAATTATGGTGTCATTTATACAATTTTCACATGTCCGCTCTATGAGTTATTCATCTTTTTAAAGTTATGTTCTGGCCCCAAAGGGGTGTGGTTTTCCTCCAGCACAAGGTTGAATTTCTGGTTTTTCCAGTTCTGCCAAGCCAGCTTGCTCTCACAGGCAGTGCCCCTCCCCTGTGCTTCCAGGAGAAATCTCCATTTACGACTCCCGCCATAAAACATTTGCCTGAGTCAAGACAGGGCTTTGTCCAATTTCCTGCAGAGCCCAGGTAATTCAATCAGGGAAGTGTCATATCCCTTTTGGTGTGAGCAGCAAAAGGGCAGCTGGGCCTGGGAACACAGCTGTGACTCAAGTTTCACTCCTGATGGGGGTAGTTGCCAGGCAAATTGGAATCTCTTTAAGCCAGTTTTTAGCTACATGTCATTTCTGTTCCCCAGTTTCTGCATTCAAATAAAACTAAACATTTTCACATATGCAGCTAGAAGGCTGATTCTAAGTTTAAAACTATGACATTTAAACAATTGCAACCAATGTGACACTCAAAAGTAGGTCACTCAGTCAATTTAAACATTTAGATTTTTTTTAGTGTCTTTCAGTCCAAATTTACTTAAACTGCTGAAATCCACAGCTCAGCCAGTCTTGTTATAAACCTTCAAGTCACTTCAGAATATAACTTTACATTGTATCCACCTCTCAGTAAGTCTTTCTTTGGCCTGTTTTGGGTTCATTTATTCAGTTTTCTACAAAAAAGTAAAATCTGGTGGTTTTAAAACGCCGGCTTTCTGATAGTGGTGAGTACTGGTACTGCACCCCTTTTTGGGATTTAAGAAAATGAATTCCCAACAGTTATGGGTTTGCTTTTGGCAATCAGCATTGCCACTCCCAATGGTTTCAGACTACTGTGTGGGTAGTCCAATGGTGGTTTTAGGCAGTTTCCTTCTGTGCCCATAACATCGGCAAAAATGAGTGGCAGCCTATTCTTCATGCATTTCCCTGTGCATTTTCTGGGAAGCTCTGGCCATCATGATGTTTTCATGTCAGTACTGCACAGTTTTGAGGTAGGGCTCGGATGCATGGGTAAATACATCCCACAAGCCCCCCTTCTTGCGGTGGGCATCTGATCCTTCACTGGTGGGACCCGCAAGATCTGGGATGTAGTTCTCATCTTCTTCCGGTAGATGGCACAGTTCAGCATCTTTTCCTCCATCCGGTACTGATCGATCGGTTCTCCTCGCCGGTCCTGATGGGAATATTGGGCGGTACCCCGGGCCCATTGCGTCTCTGCTCCCGGTCTCTGGATCGTCCTCCTTGGCCCGTTTCCAGGTTTTCTTTCTCCTAGGACGACAAAGGAAGAGCGGCAATACCTATCCATAGACATTTTTCCCCCACCATTGATATAGTGGGGCAGCATATGCATTTCATCATAACGAAACATTACATTCTTATTTTGAAAAAAAAACAGTATAACTAAGAGACAGTTTCATGCAAATCACAATATTTTAGAGACTAGATGTGGTATGTTTTATGGTTGGAACTGAATTAGTCTGAGACAGTACCCGCTAGGATTCCAGAGGATTCCTCCAGTTGTTGCAGAGCGTGCCTGGGATGGCAACACTTCAACTGGTTTATGTGGACCCACTTGTCTTCCCCCGCTGCCAAAGGACCTTTGGGGATGTGGATTTTGTAGGCCACAGGGGAGATCTTGTCGATGATCTCAAAGGGTCCCTTCCATGTAGGCAAAAATTTGCGCTGCTTGGCCTGGTTCCTTTGGAAGTTGTATAGATAGACCCGGTCTCCCACCTGATATTCCTTCCTGGAAGTTTTCAGGTCATAATGGGTCTTCATGCTATCAGCTGATCTTTCTAGATTCCGCTGAGCATAAGCAAAAGCATGTTGAAGGTGTTTCCTTAAATTCTCCACATACTCATGAGTTGTGGAGGCATTTATCAGTGTCTGCTCTTGGGTCCTGTAGAGCAAATGCTGCGGAAGCACCATCTTGCGCCCAGTCATCAACTCAAATGGTGACATTTTGGTGGCAGATGAAGGGGTAGATCTGATGGCCATTAGGACCAGAGGTAATCGGATATCCCAACTTGGCCCAGAATCTGCCACAAACTTCTTTAACATGCTCAAAATGGTTCGGTTATATCTCTCTACTGCCCCAGAAGAAGCTGGCCTGTAAGCAATATGCAACTTCCTTTTGACCCCCAGTATCTCCCACATCTTTGTCATTACTTCACTGGTGAAGTGGCTACCCCTGTCTGACTCAATCCTTTGAGGTAGACCAAAACGAGAAAAGATGTGGTTAATTTTCAAGGCAGCTGCCGTTTCTGCCTTGCAATTTGGGGCTGGGAGACATTCCACCCACTTGGTAAACAAGCATGTCACAGTCAACATGTACTTATTCCCCCTAGCAGAGCGAATCACAGGGCCTACAAAGTCGATTTGTAAATCTGATCATGGCAGTGTCATCCCCCGCTTTTGAAGAGGCGCGCGGTGCGTGAGGGATGATGGCTGAAATTGTGCACACACAAGACACCCCTTCAAGTATTGGTCGAGGTCCTGCCCCATGTGTGGCCAGTATGCAACCTCTCTTAAGATTTCCAATGTTGTGTGAAACCCCCTATGACCGGCGGTGGCCGCATCATGGGCGTGACTTAACATCAGGCTTCGGAATGAGGTAGGAACCACCCACTGATCGTGGCCAGCTTTGGATTTCCTTACCAGCAAACCGTCTTGGATTCGGAACATTTTTGGACATTTCATCAACCCTCTTAGGTCCTCTTTCCCAATGTAATCGGTATCCGTCAGGGGAAAGTTCTCAGGGTCCTCAAGGTGCTGGTAAAATTTACCAATAATTGGATCCCCCTTCTGAGCTGTAATCAAATCAGCATCAGGGGTCTCCTTACTCCATTGTGCAATTGAAAGGTCGTTGTGAGCATTTGTCTGGGACCTAGTGATAGCAGTGACCTGGATTTCTCCCAACAGGGACTCAATCTCAATTAGATCCCCTTGGATGGCCCCGGTTTTGGCCAGCTGATCAGCTAAGTCATTTCCAGTTTTGTCTGGTCCCTCTACTTTGGAATGACCCTTGATCTTTTTCCAATAGATGGTCATCTCATTCGAGGTGACCAGATCATCAATGTTTTGGATCAACTTCCCATGTTTCAAGGGTTTGTTGTTAGCACATAACATGCCTCTGGTTTTCCAATTAACCAGGTGCTCCACGAACCCGTTCCGTACATAATCCGAATCTGTGATTATGACCAGTTCGTGGAGTTGATGCTGGACAGCAGTGAGGATGGCCTGATGCACAGCCATCAATTCTGCCACCTGACTACTTCGGGGACCAATTTTGTATCCAGCGGAGGGTTCTGGGAACTCCTTCACCCATGCATTCCCTACGCCAGCCACCAGTTCTTTCTCCCCGTTGTTGTCAACATGGTAAGAGCATCCATCCACATAGACAGTGGGCATTCCCTCACACTTGTCCTCTTCAAAGACTTTGTGTGGGGAATTAAGGTATGCCTCCGTGTTGTCCTTGATTTTTAGACTTTCGTCCTCGAGACAGTTTTCTCTGGCACAATCATGCAAGTCAGCCAGACCTTGCGCGAGGGGACTCTTCTTGTTTTGGCCATATCGGACCTCCACAGGAAAGCCTTGCATTGACAGAATCCAGGAAGTAATTCGGGAATTACTCACATTTCCGGTCCGGATTCTATCACTTTGGAGATATTGCAGAGGCTGGTGTGGAGTCTCCACTATGATGTGTTCCCCCTGGATAAACGGGCGGTAATTCTTCAATGCCCACACCGTTGCCAGGAGTGCCTTCTCACAATCGTTGAATTTTTCCTCCACAGAGGATAAAGTTTTGCTCGCATAGGAGATTACTTTATTGACCTTGTCATGCTTTTGGTATAATACTGCCGTCAAGCACGTATTAGAGAACCCCGTCTCCAGGAAGAACTCCTTGTTTCTGACAGGGTAAGCTAGGCAAGGCGCTTGTGAGAGGCTTCTTTTGAGTTGTCTTACTGCCTCGGATTGTTCTGGACCCCATTCCCACTTGACCCCCCCCTTCAGGAGATGAATCAGGGGTCTGGTAATCTCTGCGTAGCCCTCAATGAACTTTCTGCTGTAATTAGTCAGTCCAAGGAGGCTCCTTAGTTCCCGCAGAGTTGTGGGGTCTTTCAGTTTTTGAAGTGCTTCCACTTTCTTTTCCTGGGGACAGAGACCCTGAGGAGTAATCTCATGCCCCAAGAAATTAACACGGGTTCTACACCACTGTGCTTTCTGAAAGGAAAGTTTTGCTCCGGCGGCCCTCAACTGGGTCAGAACATAACGGATCTCTGCTATGTGTTCCTCCACAGTTGAGCTTTTGATGAGGACATCATCTACATAAGCCAGGTTACCCCTCGCACCCAAGTCGGGCATGGCCTTATGTAGGAAAATGTTGAATTCATTGCCGGAGTTGAGGTATCCGAAGGGAGTCCGGGTCCATGTATACTGCTGGCCCCCAAAGGTAAAAGCCAGCTTGTATTGGTCCTCCCTACTGACCGGCACGGTCCAGTATCCATTGGTCAGGTCTATTGCAGTGAATACCTGTGACCCCTGGATCTGGGCCAGCCCTTGGTCAATGTAGGGAAGAGGCCATCGGGAAGTATGGACCCGTTTGTTGAGCTCCCTGAGGTCGGCGCAGAGTCTCCACTGGCCATTTGGCTTCAATATTCCCAGCACCGGATTATTGAAGGTGCTGTGGATGGGACGGATTATTCCCCGGGACTCAAGGTTCTTAATTATTTCAGTAAGGGACTCCATTGATGCGAGAGGCAAGCGATATTGCTTCACAAACACAGGAGTCATGCCAGGGTCTGTGGGGATTGTTGTTGTGTGGATGTCGGTGCGACCACAGTCATATGAGTCTACCGCAAAGAGATCTTGGAAATCCAAGAAAACATGTTTCAACTTTTGCTTTTGTTCCAGAGTCACACAGGCATCAGCTAGGTTGACTCTCTCTTCCACCATCTGCCTGAAGCCTGGAAAGACTTCTGGTTTGGCTATTTCCGCGGCCTCCTCCAGCTGGGTGGAGAAGTCCCTGGTCAGAGTGCTGATTTGGACCGGAGGCTTCAGGTGGGAAAGGCAGCCCTAATGCACCTGGAAAATCACCTCATCCCTCCTGAAGTCACAAGTCACATCTTCCTTACCATAGGGGCAGGAAGTGTACACCAGGAAGTTCCCCCCATGCCGGGTAAAAATCCTGTCTGGTGTTGCGTTGTCATTACTGTCACTGTCAAAACAGTCCTTGGGGATTGGTCCTAACAGTTCATTTCCAAGATCAATGGAGAAATGTCGGTCATCAACCGCCATTCCAATAATGGTGCCTGAGGCTAGAGTAATACTCTTTAAGTCGCTGTTATCCACCTCTATTGGAATGGTGTCATGTTCTATGTTGACTAATGGAGTTGGGTTTACCCCTAACCCTTGCTGTTGGAGAGAAGCATTTAGATGTATGTAAGCATCAGGGTTTTGCAAATATTGTCCTCTTTTAACTTTCACTTCCAGGGAGAATTGTCGGGTCCTTTCTGGGATGGTGACTTCCTCTTTGATCTGAATTTCAACTGCATAAGGTAGCAATTGAGCTGACCTAAATGCTTTTTCTGGATCATCAAAGCCCATGGGATTATCCGCTAATCGGGACCAAGCTTTGAAGTTTATTAGGTCCAAACTAATGGCAAAGCGATTGAGAATGTCACTGCCTAAGTAAAAGGCGGCAGTGACGTCTCGCACGACCCAACAATTGTGGACTATGCTCTTGTTGCCAATGGAGATTTTGAGCATACACCTGCTTGGCAGGAGATGTTTGGAATTAGGCGCTTCCAGGTCCATTTCCCATTTGTCTATCAGTTTGAATGTGGGAATGGCTGGATCTTTTGGGAGTTGGCGGAACATGGCTTCGCTGATGAAGCTCTTACCGTTGTTCACACACACTCGAGCGAGAACAGAGTCCTTCCCATCATTTAATTGGACAGGGATGAACAACTGCTCTCCAATTTGCTGAATATCAGCCAGGCTCTGAGCTGATTTCACATCTTTCTGGACTATTGGAGTGGGAGTTTCTGATTGTGGATTAGTATAGAATCTCAGAGTGTTTCCTTCCAGCGTGGAGTACCACTTTAGACTGGAAGGCAGGTTGATTTTCAGAAATAGAGAGGACCCTCCATCACCAGTCTGTTGTCCTACTGCTATTACTGTCACGTCTGGAATTTGGCTATTCTGGAAGTGAAATTCTACTTGGTCAGATTTTTGTTCAACCATGTGGCAGGTGCCGTTTAAACTAACATGGTTGACACTCCGTTTTAATTTTATTGGTCGGCTAGTCTGGGTCCAGAGGACCTTGTTTACGCAATCTATTAGGGGTGACAACCTTCTCAGGAGGTCATTCCCTAGTAAACAAGGGGTGCCCTCTGGGGTCACAACTATGACCGGGTGTTTCAACTTGTGTCGCCCAATTTTAATGTCCAAGTCTGCAGTCCCCTCAACGGGAATTTCCTTCCCGTCAAAGTTCTGCAGTTGTCCAGGAAGAGAGGTGAGAGGAATTTGGTAATTCTCTCCCCTTCCTGCATTCAGTTCGTCAAAGGCCCTTCTGGACAGAAGGGTAGCTTGAGATCTAGTGTCCACCAGTGCCAAAATTGTACCCTGCCCCTGTACTTGTACCGGGGCATAGTATCTTCCCTCCTTCTCCTCAAGGGGGCACAGATAATGTACATTTTTGGACAACTGGTGGGCTAACTTTCTGGTTTTGGACATCGCTAGCGAAGAGATTTGGGCAGAATTCTGTGGAGAGCCTTGGGAATCTGAAAGAAAAAATTGGCAACTGGAGATCAGAGCCATTGTGGGTTCCCCTGGCTCCGGTTCTGGGCCGCCCCCCCTTTTATGGAGGCAGTCACCAGGATGGGTTTGAACCAGGGGATTTTCTTGCTGTTGGTTCTGGGATGAGATGGTGGGCGGCGGTAGCTCAGTCTCCACATCTCCCCAGTCTGGATTTGCATCCCTAGGGACCCATTTTTCTTTGGGAGGAGTTCCCCCCTCTCTGAAGGAGAAGATCCTTTTCCCAGGACCCTCTGAGGATCCCTCCCCCTCAAATTGGAAGATCTGTACCTCCTCCTCAAACTGAGTCTGTTTGGGTCTTTTGTTTCTCCTACCCCCCCTCTGCTCCTTAGGAGGCAGACTTTCAGCGGCAAGAGATTTTGTTTCCGGTTCCTGGGTTTCCAGGGGCTGTTTACAAGTGAGGAAGGAAGCTTCCTCCAAGGCTTTACACCCCCCTTCCCTTTGTGCCTCCTCCCTGGGAACCGGTGAGTTATCGGGGTGCTGCCCCCGTCATTGTTCTGGGGCACCAGGTCCAGAATTGGGTGCATTCTGCGCCGGCATGCCGATCTGAGGGTTCTGCTGAGCCCTCAGTATGTGACCCAGATCCCGCGCCATGTTTTGAACCTGGCGCTCTAACTGGGAAACCCGCTCAGGCTGATACGGGGCCCTGTTTTCTCCCCTGGGCTGATCCCGAGAAGGGTAGCTGTCCCTCCTCTGGTAATACCCCGGGTTGGGAAGATTTGGGTACCCCTCCACCCTTGGCCTCCCCTCTCCCGGATTAGGTTGTCTGGGCTCAGGGAATTGGGGAAAGAAGGGTGGAGGATTTTGGGGTTGGAAATTGGGTGGATACCTGGGGAAAAAGTTCTGCCCAGGATTTGGAGAATTTCTGCCCTCCGGTGGGAAGTTAGGAGGAAAGTTCCCTGGGTTAGGTTCTTGGCTGGATCTCCCCCCTTGGGCTGGAGGAGTCCACACATAACCCAGGATGGGTCTGTTTCCCTTGTACCGGGGGCTTACATAATCAGGAGAGCGAGGGACCCCATTTGTGGGGCTGCCTTCCTGGCTCCCTGTCTGTGACTGGCCCGAGGACCTTCTGGGCCTAGCATTATAAGGTGCAGGTAGGTTTTTAGGCCCCCCATCTCCAAATCCAAAACGGGGGTGACCTTTACCTCTGCCACCTTTGCAGCAGCAGGGGTGCTGTTGGCTTTGGGGTTTTTCTGGGCATTACTTTTGCTATCTACCGGTTTCTGCACCTCATAGATCCGGGTAGCCTGTTCAATGACCCAGTCTAAAGATCTTTTCTCGTGAAAATCCCTCACGAGCTGGGTCATTATGTATTTGGGCAAGGCATGAAAAAATGTATTGATGAATTCTCTACTGTCTGTGCGCACCCTTCTGGTGGTCTGCGCAAAAGCACGTTTCAGTTCTTGCACAAATTCTTGTGGGGCCTGATCCTCCCCACATTGCAAATTGTAGGCTGCCTTGCGAGCCTCTTGAGGATTTCTATGAATGGAAAAATGTTTCAAGATGGCCGCCTTATAGGTGGACCATCTTAAATGATTTTGGTCCTCCAGCCCCGCAAAGAAACTGGAGTATTCCGGGGAGAAGGTCCACTTTACATATTGAATACAGCTTTGGCTGTCCTTCAAATGGAAAGTCTCCATCATTTGCTCAAACAACTCTAAGTGCTCCCAAACAGAATACTTAGCGTTCTTATGGTAAGGCGTGATGACGCTCCTGATCGCCTTAATCTGCTTTAAGGGGTCCTTAAGCAAGGCCCTTTTTGCCTTATTGGCCTTTTTGGTTCGGGTAACCCTTGTCCATTCATCCTCTGACTCAGAGGCACTGCTCCCAGAGGTTCCTGTCTGCTCTTCCAGGTTTTCCAGGATTCTGCGAGCCTGGGAATGGCTGGCAGAATGTGGGGACCTGGTCTCCTGTGTCCTGCGCAGTTCAGAGGAGTCTTCAGATTCCTCCTTGCTGCCAGGATTTGATGGGTACCCCCTCCACTGTCCTAACTGGGCAGAGGTTTTCAGGATGCCCTTAAGGGGCCTACTCTCCTGGGGTTTCCCACTGAACTGTACTGTACTTGGGTGCCCATACCCAGATGCCCACCCCTCCATTCCTGAGTGGTACTGGCCTATGAGCCCCATACTTTTAGCTGGATAGTAATCCACCATCCCTGTGGCCCTGTGCTCATGTGCGCCAGGGACTGAGAGAGATAAAGGCCTCTGGTACTAGGGCTCCTGAGGTTATGCTCAGGAGTTTCCCTTTCCCAGCGAACCTGGTCTCTATCCGCCCCTGCTCCCTGTTGCAATGCAAGAGCCTGCGCCTTCAGTTCCTCAGTTAAGGCCTTACTAGACTCTATCAGTCTCTCCTGCATCGCTGCCTGTTGTTGGAGCCTATCATTGTGCTGGCAGAGAGCCTCATTCTTTCTCTGTGTTTCCTGATTGGTCCTGGAGCACTGGGCCAGTCTTTGCTGCAGGAGGGTTACCTCCTGAGCTGTGTCCCTATTGGCCTGCTCCTTTCTTGCTAGAGCATCCTCCGCCCTCCTGGTGTGCTCTAACAAGTTCTGGTGTTCTTTTTGGAGGTCACCCAGTCCCTGGTGGGCCAGGTGATTTTCTTCCATTTTTCTTTTTAAATGGCAGACTTCCTGGCCTAAGGCGTCTCTTTCCTGACTAAGAGCCTGCATTTGTGCCGCCAGGTCGTCCCTCTGCCTTTGAAAGGCACCAGCTTTCTGGCGTTCTTCATCAAACTCTGCCTGGGTATCCAGGTCTTTCGAAATCAGCTTGTTGCTCTCTGCCTTCACTCTATCTAGATGACTTTGCAGGGTGGCTACCTGCTCCGTGCATGCCCTGTTAAAGTCTAATTGTTGCTCCAGCTTTTTCTGGCTCTGCAGTAAGAAGTCCAAACTGTCTTGGTGCTCCTTTTGCAGGGCCAGAAATCTAGTATCCTGGTCAGCCTTTTCCTGTTGCAGGATGCCCATATCCTCTTTTATTTTAATGATATATTGCCTACTATCATTTTCTGACTCCTGGCTCCTGAGCAGCCTCTGCTCAGAAGAGTCCAGCTTAGATTGGGCCTTCTGTAATGCCAGCAGTTGCCTACTCGCCAGATCTTGGCCTTCAGCACATTTGTCCTGCATGGCTCCCATATGTAAATATAAATATGCCGCTACCCTGGCAATCTTATTGTATTCATCTTTGGCTTTAGGAGCCATATATAGTTCACTCAGGGCCACATGTAATGGACCCTGATCTCTCCATAGGTCTGACCCTGTTTCAGTGACCTGTCCCGTGATGGCCTGCAACCAGGCATCCTGGCCCTGTTCAGTCCATTCACCTCTCACAAATAGTTTATGTAAGAGGTGCTCTCTGGCTATTTTCATGTCTACTAAGGTGGTCATTCTAGAGATTGGTCTCTGTCCTGACTTACAGAAGTTTGTATTTTATTTTTGCAAAACAGACCTTTTCCTAAGAGCGTTCCTTTGAGGAGTGCTTTACAGCGTAACACAGCGTGGTGATCCAACCGGATATGTGTATCTGGTCAGCTGGCACGCTGTATTAATCTGCACAAATGGTAGATCTAACCCAAACGTCCGGCACGAGCCCCCAATTTGTAAGAGGATTCAATTCAGCACTACAGCCAAGTCAACGCCTAGTCTAGAATACTGAATGAAAACCCTTATTGATATATCTTTATGTCCAGTTCATGCGTTCTGGATGACTACCCCTATATAACACCCCTCCCTTGGAATCCCCCTGACCCCACTGAGCCAAGAAGTAGTTCTGTTTTGCAAGTTTAAAGGTTTATTTGATAACTTAAACAATAGGTATATATATCACGCTTTATAATAAATTAATAATTGAATAGCCCACTTAATCTGATATGATAAAGATTACAACGGAGAATCTGGCACTAGCACACTTCTTTATAATCACTAAGGAGTTGACATGAAATGGATAAGATAGCAACAATACTTTTATGGTTTCAAATGGATGCAATGTGGAATGAAATGCAGTACAGAAAATAACTTGATAGGATTTCAGCAAAAGACAATGTAATCACTTTCTTGGACAATTCACCCCCCCCCCCTTTTATGCAATGCAAGGAAATGGAGGGAAGCACACAGTTCTCAGAAATGCAATCAAATGTGATTCAGTTCACCCCAGCAACTTAGACTACAGAAGTTGAAAACACAGGCCCAAATGTTTTTAAATGTGCTGGAAATGAAGAAAAAATATGCTAAAATGCTTTTAATTCCCTCTAGAGGTTCAGGGTGAGTGGTATCTAGTTAATATTAGTCCAAGCTCACACTAGCAATGATGCAGGGATGGTTTTTATGAGGCAAACGAATTTCTTTCAGAGGAAAGCAAAAGCAGCTATCTTTTTGCAAGTGGAGAAATTTGCAAATCGCGGTAAAATGTCAAATCGCGGCTAAATTTGCGAATGCGCCAAGCGCGATTACAGAGGAACTCCAAGGACTATCACTATCGTTTTGGGGTCCTATGAAAGCCTAGGATCTCAGCTTCCAGATGAAAGTTACTGCAAGTCTCTAGCACAAACGGTCACGGAGATATGAGCGATTAAATAAAGGTCGTTTTTCAGATTTGAAATTTTAAAGTTCAAAAAGACAAGTGCAGCTTGCAACTAGAAAATGACAGGTGACAGCTTTGCAAATGACAGGTGACAGTTAGGAGACAGTTCTACTTAGATTAAACTAGATTGAATTATATTATTTTAACTAGGAGATTGGTTCTGCACAGTTTTCTAGGTACTCACATTATATTCTTGAGTGAAATGGGCCTCGCCATGGATCTGGTCAGGTTTTAGACGGGACTCTGGTCTCTGCACTTCACAGTGATCTGGGTCAGCTCTCTCTGGTTCTGCTAACAGGTCAGCTCTACTCTGCTGGTCTGGTCTGGGTCTCTGAAGGTTGATGGAGGTAAAGTATGGATTTTCCCGGCAGAGCTTCCAGCTGCAAATGGATTTGAAAGTCTCTATCTGTCCTGTCTCTCTGCTTTTATGTGTTTTTAAAATGGGTGTGTGTGAGCAGCATCACTAGCCAGCCCCTCTCCACTTGTCATTGGCCACTTCATCCGCTTCCACTTGATTGGGGGAATGAAATGAAGTGTCATCATGATGAGGTCTGTTTATGATACAGAGAACCCACCCCTGTCAACTTTACACACAATCTATATTTGCTCAAAAAACATATTTGCACAGGTACACATTTGTTTAAAATTACATGCACCCTTCACATATCACAGGAGGTATACCCTGTCCAAATATGCTCTTCCTGGGGGCTTGCATTCAAAAATGGCACATATTTCACTTTTTAACTGGTTTCGCAATTTCGGACATTAACCCAAATTTACACACATGTGCGCAAGGAGTATGGACATTAGTTGATAAAGTGTCAGATTTTTCACATGCACACATTTTGAGTAATATCCTCTTTTCCGCTAAAACCCCCCTGAACATGCCACCGGTTCTAAAAACCTCTTAAAATGTGGGCAGAAAAATCACAAGAATTATGGTGTCCTTTATACAATTTTCACATGTCCGCTCTATGAGTTATTCATCTTTTTAGAGTTATGTTCTGGCCCCAAAGGGGTGTGGTTTTCCTCCAGCACAAGGTTGAATTTCTGGTTTTTCCAGTTCTGCCAAGCCAGCTTGCTCTCACAGGCAGTGCCCCTCCCCTGTGCTTCCAGGAGAAATCTCCATTTACGACTCCCGCCATAAAACATTTGCCTGAGTCAAGACAGGGCTTTGTCCAATTTCCTGCAGAGCCCAGGTAATTCAATCAGGGAAGTGTCATATCCCTTTTGGTGTGAGCAGCAAAAGGGCAGCTAGGCCTGGGAACACAGCTGTGACTCAAGTTTCACTCCTGATGGGGGTAGTTGTCAGGCAAATTGGAATCTCTTTAAGCCAGTTTTTAGCTACATGTCATTTCTGTTCCCCAGTTTCTGCATTCAAATAAAACTAAACATTTTCACATGTGCAGCTAGAAGGCTGATTCTAAGTTTAAAACTATGACATTTAAACAATTGCAACCTATGTGACACTCAAAAGTAGGTCACTCAGTCAATTTAAACATTTAGATTTTTTTTGGTGTCTTTCAGTCCAAATTTACTTAAACTGCTGAAATCCACAGCTCAGCCAGTCTTGTTATAAACCTTCAAGTCACTTCAGAATATAACTTTACATTGTATCCACCTCTCAGTAAGTCTTTCTTTGGCCTGTTTTGGGTTCATTTATTCAGTTTTCTACAAAAAAGTAAAATCTGGTGGTTTTAAAACGCCGGCTTTCTGATAGTGGTGAGTACTGGTACTGCACCCCTTTTTGGGATTTAAGAAAATGAATTCCCAACAGTTATGGGTTTGCTTTTGGCAATCAGCATTGCCACTCCCAATGGTTTCAGACTACTGTGTGGGTAGTCCAATGGTGGTTTTAGGCAGTTTCCTTCTGTGCCCATAACATCGGCAAAAATGAGTGGCAGCCTATTCTTCATGCATTTCCCTGTGCATTTTCTGGGAAGCTCTGACCATCATGATGTTTTCATGTCAGTACTGCACAGTTTTGAGGTAGGGCTCGGATGCATGGGTAAATACATCCCACATAGGAGCCGGGTCAAGTTTAAGATCTTTTGCCTTGCGCCATCCATAAATAGAGCATGGAATTTTTAATGTCTACGCTCACTCCTTGCAAGCCAATCAGAGCCTTGCTTCGTATTCCAAGATTTTGTTGGGCCTGTGCTGGAGGAAGATCTTTCTCGGTGCTAGCCCCCACACTTTGTAACTCCTTGCCGATGGATCTTTGCAATCCCCCTAACTAGCTCCAGTTTCAGAGGAACCTGAAGTCATGCCTGTTCTGACCCTGTTTTGCATCAGTCCTCACATCTCCTACAAGTGCACAGATGCCTCTATTTGTCTAAGTTTGTGGTATATAAATTCCCACACATTACCTTACATTATATTACATGGACTAACATCACTTCTCACCCTCCTTAAAAACCATTCTGACAGGCAACACAGACAACCACACAATTTACCTTAGCAACCTCGTGGATACATTAACCACTGCTCCAAACAATTCACAAAATACCTAAAACGCATACCCTGTTAAATGACTCCAATCAAGCAGTCCCACTAAGTCAGTGCCTTGTCTGGGATTGCTCAAGGGAAGCCCTTATTTATATATTTGTATGTCCAGTTCGTGTACTCTGGATGACAAACCTTATGTAACACCCCTCTCTTAGAATCCCCCTGACCCCACTGAGCCAAGAAGTAAGTTTGTTTTGCAAATTTAAAAGGTTTATTTGAGAATTAAACAATATATATATATATATATATCACACTTTTATAATAAATTAATAATTGATATCACACTTGTGAATATGAGCAGTAATCAGCAATAGGTAATCCTACAATAGCACAGTTCTGGTGACTTATGACTAGGAACAGGAGAATAAGGTATCAGAGAATGCCTTATGGTTTCAAGGAGATGCAAAGATGAATAAGAGGCAGTACAGAAATAAACTTGATATGATTTCAGCAAAACATAATATAATCACCTTTCCCCTTTTGGCAATTCACCCCCCCTCTATGCAATTTAAGGAGGTGGAAGTAACACACACAGTTCTTCAGGAATACAATCACAGTACAATCCCAATTCAATTTCCCCCTAGCAAGCTTAGATCAACAGGGATGATTTTAAACGCAGGCAAAGTACTTTAAAGGTGGTATGCAAAGAAGGGAAAAATATGCTAAAAATTATTTTAATTCCCTCTATAGGTTCAGGGTGAGTGATAGCTACTTTAAATTAGTTCAGGATCACTTTAGCAATGCTCTATGAATGATTGTCAGGTTGCAAACGAATTTCAGCAAAGGAAAGCAAGGAGCTGCTATTTTGACACGTGAAGAAATTTGAGCCAAATCGCTGCAATTTTGTTGCGTGCGTCGAGCACAATTACGGAGGAAGTATAAGGAGTAGCAAGTCGGTTTAGAGCTTGTTGGGAAGCTCAGAATCTCAGCTTTAACAGAAAAGTTAAATCTCGCTTCTATCACAAACGGTTGAAGAGATACTGACGATTTTGTGGAGGTAGATTTTCAGAAATGAAATTTTAAAGTTTCAGAATGACAGATGACAGTTTTGCAGCTTTAAAGTCACAGACGGACACACAATGCCATGGTGTAGTTCTAGATAGGTTAAAATAGTTTGAATTAGATTATTTTAAAATAAGAGATTGGTTTAGCACAGTTCTGGCTGGGTACTCACACTATATTTTGGAAGGAATGGGCCTCATCACAGATCTGATCAGGTTGACTGCGGTTCTCTCAGACGGTCTTGGTCTGGCACTCGGCGCTTCACAAAGGTCTGGTCTCTGGTTCCGGGTACAGCTCTGCTTTCTGGGTGTTTCTGGCACAGGGTTCTAGGCCAGAATCAAACAGCTCAGCCCGGCTGTTTTACTCTGATGTGCCCCTTGGAAGTCTGGGGTGAATCAGTTTGCAAAGGATTTTGAGGCCTGCTGACAAATTCTGAAGTCTGAATTCAAAGTTCTGGTCTCTGTCTGGATTTGAAGTCTAAGTGTCGGCTCATTCTGCATGCCCATCCCTCTCAACTTATCATTGGCCAGTTCCTCCTCTCTCCCTTGATTGGGGGAACAGGGTTGTGAGTCAGAGTGATGAGGTAGGTTTATGGTCAGAGTATCCTCCCCTTGTCAAATTGCACACAAATCTATTTCTGATCCAAATACATATTTATCTATGTACCATTTTTCTAATATTAAACATCCAGTTAACATATTTTCTGTAGCACCAAACCATCCGATCCCTGTCTTTGTAAGATGTCGTGTCCAGTTATGACAGAATTCTCCCCTTTTCATCCAGATAACGACCTCTAAACCTTTCCAGATTTTACACAAATGTGCACCAGGGAAATGGGTTTCAGATGATAAAGTGTCACATTTTTAACATGCATACATTTGGAGTAACAACTTTTTTTCTGCTACTATCCCCAAGAACACACCACAGGGTTCTAACACCTCTTAAAATGTGCACAGAAAAATTGCAAGAATGATGATGTTATTTATATAATTTTTACAAGTCAGCACTATGAATTATCCATCTTTTTAAAATTATGCTCTGGCCCCGAGGGGTGTGGTTTTCCAAAGCACATGGTGGAATTTCTGGTTTATCCACTTCCCCCAAGCTCATCTTGCTCACATGCACTGCCCCTCCCCGATTCCTTCCAAGAGAAAGCCATTTACGACCCCCCTAATTTAACATTTGCCTGGGCCAAGCCAGTGCTTTGTTTATTTTCCTGTAGTCCCCAGGTGCTCCTCCCCTGATTCAATCAGGGAGGTGTCATCTCCTTTTGGTGGGGGCAGCAGAATGCAGCCAGGCCTGGGAACACAGCTGCTGATTAAGTTTGAACTCCTTTCGGGGGTGGTTGTCAGGCAGAATTCAATCTCTTTAAGCCGGCTTCAGCTAAATGTCACTTTGGTACCCAGTTTTCTAAATTCAAATCAACCTGATAATTTTTACACATGCAGCTAGAACGCTGATTCTAAGTTCAAAACTATGACATTTCAACAGTTGCAAACTATGTGACACTCAACAGTAGGTCACTCATTTATTTTAAACATTTAGATTTTAGTGTCTTTCAGTCCAATTTCACTTCAGCTGCTGACATCCACAGCTCAGCCAGTTTTGTTATAAACATTGTTTTGGGCTCTTTCTCTTTCCAGATTTTGTATACACACAAGACTACATTCTGCCAAATGTCTGCTGGTGTTCATTGAGCTTTTTGAATATCTTGCAATGTTTAAAATAGGCATTTTTAGCTTGCATTTCAGAGAAACAAAGGTGATTTAAAAGCGCTTTTTTTTTAGCCACCGGCACTGCTGTTTTTCCTTTGGCACACATTTCACTCATGGCACTCCTGGCCCCTAACGCTCGCACTGGTGGGTGGCAGGTCAGGGGACCATTTTGCTGAACAGCAAAACTGCACGGTTCTCAAGGATTCTGGCGCAAAAGTGTTGCAGCATAATAACTTGAACGTGGGCCAAGACACCCAACAACACCACGGAAAGCCCTATCTTTACATATCTACACATAAGAACATTGCAACAAAGCCCACCTCTTGCAGATCATGCAGCTAAAAGAACCTGTGAAAACAGCAGCATGTTTGCAATACAAGACTAAATATCATGCCATAACAGGGCATATCAAAGAGGCTCACTGATTTGCCTGTGGGGCAGTACTCTGGATACCCCAAGCAACTTTGCAAGATGTGAGGACATTAACATTGGCTCTTCCCCTGTCAGTTTGCTATATTAGTATCTCTGGTGCGCTGACTGTCTAGCGAGACTGTGTATCTGCCTACCACATCAGGTGTTATGGGACGGAGGTAGAGCCAGTGCAACAAGTCTGAAATTGTAGGTGATGGTCTCAGAGGACACTAATACAGGAGCACGAGCATTTATTCACTAAAATCATGAACTCTGCCCGATTGTAAGACTTTTTCACCCAAGTAGTGTTGTTTTTTTTTTCATTTTTAAGGACTCCATTCTTTGAAGTTAATTCACCATAATATTAAACTATTCCCCACCGATTATCGCACTTTGGTTAAGCAGTGAAGCCAGGATTTAAATCCACTCTGTAATTTAGTCACTTGACCATATGCTGTCCAGGTTTTATTCTATACAAGCCGCCGCCTCTGCCCTCCGGTGGGTACGCTATTCATCACCCCCACGCTATTGATCACCCCCATACTTTCCAATCTTCTTTGCTAAGAAATCATGTCAGATCTAGAAAGCCCCCATGAAACGTTAGATTTATGATTTCAATTTCTCAGATCGTGTCTCTGCCATAATGTATTCAAAAGTAGCTTATGCTGCAAATCATTACTGACAGTCATACATTCTCTACGCTTGCATCAATGCTTTATTGTATTGTTTACGTGAGGCAAAACAACCTAATTGATCATTAATATGTAGCCCTTACAGATGTGTGTCTCTGGGAGAGATCACAGGAGATTGATGAGCAGGTGATTGTGGTTCTGGCATAATGCCTTGACACCACACAATTAGAATGGAACAGATGGACATGTTCCCCCCACCCACCCCCATTAACAGCAGTGTCTTGTTTCGAATGACCCAATGAAAACAAGTATATAAATTGACTTTGTACACCAGTGTGAAGTGTGTTATAAATGTATGGCCTGCCCCGTGGGATATAATTGTATAGTTGTATGCCCTCTTCACTCATTAGAACGATGAATGTACATATAACAGTGGGTATTTATCAGTACTGAAGGGATACAGTGCCATCAGAACAATTCAACCAATTGTGAGCAGAGTATTCTACAGAGGAATGTGAGAAATGATACAGACAGGCTGGCAGACAGACAGCCAGCTAACACTCGCAGCTCTGCCACACACCATTCTCTGCAATAGAGTTTCGAACACTGCAATGTTTTCATAAAGAGCACTGGGAAAGATGCTGTCTTAAGCTAAATGCAAACCTATACTTGGTCCAAGGAAACAATAGGAAATGTGATGCCAGTCGTAGAAAGGAGTCTGCCATTGCAACCACCGCAATCTTCCTCAATTTCCAGTGTTTATTCTTGTTATGAATAGCTTAGGACAAAGTGGTTAAAACCACTTCCAGAATAGAAATTACAAAATGTTGTGAGGTCATTCTGCCTCTTCGAGCTTAAATACACTCTTAAGTAGAAGCATGTCAAACGAGAACAGCAGCGTTAATTAGTTTCTCAAATGACAGGTTGCCTTAGGCGCGGTGTCCTAGGGCATTTGCTGGACCTTTCTAAACCCCTCAAAAGGCCGCCCCTTGAGTGCCACACAGTTTCGATCACCATTTGATTCATTCTCATTCCATGGCCCATGCGGGAGGTGTGCTTGATTAGTGTCACAGATTCCTTTTAGGGTCATCCCGGTGGGGGTTGTGCATAATGTGACTGATATAGATGTGGCTTGCAGTGCTGCTTGAACTCTGAAGATCATGGCAGGCCGTGGGTGCCCCCGGGAGTGGTTCACACTGAAGCAATCTCCTGCAGCTCCCTTTGCAGTTGGCCACAGACTGAAGCAACTCCAGGTGGTGCACAAATCTCAAGTGAAGTACTGCGCCTGAACTTGAGTGATGTGCCGGAACCCTAGGCCTCACACCACTGTGAGAGGAGGCACAACCACAGGTGTACCAGCAGTGAATTTCAGCGCACAGCATTCACTGTGTTCGTAATGCAATTCTGCATTTAATGCTGTAGGCATGTGCAGCATTGCAGTGTGGATTTATGGGGCAGGTGGCAAGGATCATGAGGCACCCTGGGGTTTATTAACGTTGGACATGGTAAAATGAGGGCTCATATTGGCATTTATTCTGGCAAGGTGTTCTGATAATTACATTCTTGATCACAACCAGTGGGAAAGACAAAGCAATGCCAGTGAGTTTGAGCATCAATGGTACCTGGTAACACGTGTTGAGGATGTGTGATTTACTAGTACGAGTTATCCTTCTCCTCCTTGGATCATAGCAGACATCAAGCCATGCCACTGACAAGGCGGCATGGAGAGCAGATGACTTCATGTGTGGGTTCATTGAGGCCTGCTGGGATTCCAGTTCCAAGGGACTTACAGTGCTCTAGGTTAGTGTTTCTCTTCCAACACTCAAGCACATGTCGCATAAGTGGAAATTCACTAGGGGAAGGGCAGCTTCAATTGTTTGCATGGGGGTATTGATGTGAAAATATTAAAACTTCTCTATTGGCATACACCGGTCGAGGATCTCCACTAGTGCATTGCATATTACAGAAGGGCTGCATGTACACTTATATATTACAAAAATGTATAGGAAATGCAAAAAGATAAGCAATTCAGTGATTTGCCCATTGTTCATGGCATCCTGCCTCCCACGCGGTTTATGTAATGTAGGGCACGTGTTTAGATGCTTCAGTGGGCACCTAATGGTCCCAATGTCATTGCCCTCCACACAATTTCTAGAATATTGCAACTGATCCTTCTTTAAAGTCGTGTTTGACTTCATGGCGGTCAGGATAGCCCTGAGACTAACACATGCAGTTGAAAGGTCTTACATTGTCAGTCGGCATGCCTTAACACTTCTTAGAATACATAAGGATGGGCCTGATACCTTCAGGAAGGCTGCTCTAGTGCTCATATCTGGTCACAGCAAAGATTTATCTATCTGTTTAATTCTTTGCAAAATGGAATTTAATTGTGAAGCTATAACGAAGAATTGAAGGGATGTAATGCTACACTAATTGATTAAAATCATACGATTTATTTATTTGTATGGCGCAGAACAAGAGCACTGGGACATAGGCGCGCCTGAAAAAAACACAACAGAACAAGAACAGAAAATACATCTGGGGAAATGGGCAAGATGGTGGGATTAGAGGACTGCCTTTAATGACTCTTCAGGCTACATTGGTTGATTGTCTCTCTCTCTCTCTCTCCACTCTCCACAGCTTGTGAAATTGACTGGGAATGGCCAATAAAAGGGTGATACTCCCCTGAGAGGGTCGCAGAGCAATGTTTTCAATAGCATCCTTGAGAAAGAGTGGTTACATATAAAATGGGTGGAGGTGAAGCAGGCACTTCTCCCAAGATGGTGCCACCAGATCCTTCAATAGAGAGAAAGAAAGCTGTGTGGGAACTGGACGTGACAATTCTGGGACATGCAGACACCACCTCTGCTATGACCAGCCCTGGTGGGCTAGGGAATGCTACCACTTCACCTCAGCCACACGTTCTCTAGACATGTACGTCCTAAATCTCTTGGGCCAGGCTCTGGTGGGCCAAGCTGACCGACCACCTTGGGAATCCCTTTGGGCTATTTCTTTCTCCTCAAACTGTAGATTGGGGTGTGAGGCGGGTGTGTTAGGGAATGATCAAAGATAACTGGGTCATACTTGCACACTGCTCATGGGATGGGGCTGTTGGTGAGAGTCCCATTCAATTGAGGTGAAAACATTCTCTGAAGATCTAAAGACATACTTTGCTCTAGTAACTCCCTCCCTGCCACAGGTAGCTGATTTTTACCCTGAAATATTGTGATCCCAAACACATGTGACCTTTATCGGTGGACGTGGGGTGCTGTGGAAAGGCATTCCAAGCAATTTTTGTTGTGGTCCCATGACTAATGAAGCCAGGTGGTTATCGCTGACTCAGTGGTAGGAACGTCCATGGCTTGCTGCTATCAGTTTTGCCTCTGGTGGCTGTGATGCCGTGTCTGGTGGACCTGGAGATTGTTACATTTCCCCAACGGTTGTGCTTAGCCAACACAGCACTATGTCTTCTAGGAAAATCAAGAAATGAGGTGGACCTAATTTTCAAAGATTAAAACACTATTGCGAGCCACTTCACCCTGTTCACAAGACAGCACCACAGAGACCATTGCAGCTGAGGCTGCCAAAATAGTGACAGAGTGCAGTGGCGGGGTCATGATGCTTACCTCCTATCTGATCCTGAAAGAATATCTTAAATTCTTTTTTCTGGGATGAAGTAAACACCCTACATTCGCTAAAAGCAATTGGTGAAAACAACAAAGAGATTACAGCTTTGGGCACAAAAGTCAATTAATGTGAAACTGACATATCAACGCTAAGAGAAAGAGAGAATGGTTGCCTTCGATTACGCAACTGCTTCTGAGGAGAGTTCTACCCAGAATGTAGTCTTTCACTGAAGGAACGGCAGGAGCCTGGAGAATCTTTGACCCGTGCATGTTTCATGGTTTTCATTTGCTTATTTCTGATGATATCTCATAACTTTGTTCTGTATTGGCAGTGCAAAAACAGCAGGGTGGTAACAAGAATATATTTTTTCAGGCACTGAAATTGTCTTTGTTGTCAGGTAGACAAAATATGGTCGGTCGATGTACTCCTCCAAAGTGGAGCCGTTTGTAGAGCAAATTGACTCAGCTGGGGTCCTTCTGCTTTCAAGATACTCTCTTTGTTCTATCAAACACAGTAAGACTGGTTTCACTGGTCTACCTGATTCTTAACAGGATGGGTATTGATTTTTTACAGAGATGTTCATGACCCAAACAAGCACTACATCTTCATAGTGGATAGTTTGGGGAGCCTCATAGGATAATGTCCATGTATTCTGCCAATCAGTAAAAGGTCTCCTTTGGCCTCACCTGTCTGAAGCTTGATGATCAAGTTGAGGAGTGCAAACACATTCTATCATGTGTTTTTAATTTAGTGACTTACTTAAATGATGACAGTGCTTTCCCAAAGACTCTACTCTAATTGGAATAATATAATCTAAACACAAAGCCAAATTAAGAAATATGGGGCTGTTAGATGATAGGAGTATTGCTCACACAGGGACTTTCCATGTCATTTGTCCTGTTCCAGAATAGACTTGCTATAGCTTAGTCAGAAACTCTCTAAGATAATAGTGGAGAACAATATATTTTTCACAACGTGGTTAGTCCACTCTCCAATCTCTCTGAAAGTTTAGCTAGAAAAAATAGGGGTTTGATGGAAGATCTGGCCATTAGGGAAGACAACGCTTAGGGACCCAAACCATAAGCATGAGATTGTGCACACTATAACATGTTCATTTTCGACTAATAAGTCAGTTGGCACCTCATCACTCACAAACTAGGAAGCCGTTAAACCAGCCTTCAGAGGTAAAGGTTGTGCTGTAATTAATTGCTAAGGAACTCTGAGTTCTCACAGTTCCCAACCTCCGAAAATCAGATTGCAGGTCGGTAAGAAACACAAAAGGCCGATATTTATGCCTTCATCTGCTGCTAACGGATGACAATCAGAGAATGATCAAATACACTCCTTAAGAATAAAGCAGAAAGCACCTGGGTCCTTATTGCAAAGCATCTTCAGAACAAAAGAATCAAAATTTTATTCCACACCAGTCACAGGGAAAATGGATTGAATGTGAGCTCTGAAAGGCAGAAGCTTCCCAAATGTATACAACTATATTGATCACTGTTTGTCTTGGATCACAGGCCTGAGTTAATCCAACTGGTAGTCCTGGTGGAGAGTCCCTGTGTCAATCATCTCCAAAGATAAAACAAATCAGGCAACTCCGTTACCCTAGATGATGTGGTTAAATCTCTCAAACTGAACTAAAACCCAGGCCAAGACTGATTTAGAGCCCTTTCCTCTTAAATGTATCCTCTTGATCCATTCAATGGCTTCCAACAAACAAGAACCATCGCTGACACCATAGAAGAATCTCAAATCACAGTTATACAGAAACGTCATGGCCCAGCACTGTGCCCTTTTTCTAGGCCCATAGCCTTAATATACCTACATGTCAAACAACACTCAACAATACTAATCAAATGGGAAAAATAGTTCTTTCTACTTCATAAACCTTCATAAGTCCAGTTTTATGCCCAAGAGAGAAGCATTGGACAACCTGCAACAAATTCGTTACACTTGACTTAAAGCAAAGATATCAAACATTAGCATTGTAATTCTCTCATTGGACGCTGAGAAGGCAAGGATGCTGCGGAGTTCTCAATGATATCGAGTGGTTGGTGAGGACAAGTATTGAGGGGTCCGCTATGTCCATGATGTAGAAAGCACCATCAAAAGTTAGCTAGTGGGAAACTCTTTCATGCATTGTGGTTGGAAACCAGATTGGTAGTCCTGCTGGAAATTGTACTGAATGGTACTTCCATGCAACTGGATGGTGACCATATTCTGAATCACTTTTCAGAGCAAGAGTTGATTTGTGATGGGCTGATAGGTTTCTTCTGTGGGGACATTCTGCCTCATTTTCCATGCATCTGTGAATGTGTCCTGTGTGAGGAAGTATTGAATTTTTCCAGAAGTGCTGTGAGTATTTTATCTATGACCATCTCAATGTATGATGATAGAATGTCATGTTTGTAGAGGGTGGGTTTGAGAGCTAAACGAGTGTTGGCCAGGCATTGGAGTAGTTCCTGAATATGGTCCATTTCGATATGTTACAGACTGATATGGGTGGAATGTGAGTGGTGTGTTTGGAGTGTCAATTTGGTTCCTCATCCTTTCTATCTTGTCAGGGAAGAAGCTGTCTATAAAGTTGCATTTGTCAGTTGATTGTAGTATTAAATATCTGACAGCTTGTGATGTAGTGTTTTGTTGTAAAGGCCCAGGTTCAATGCTGCCAGGAGGGGCACGCGTACTAGCTTTGCAAGTTACGTGGTGACATTGAGATTGATGTGGTGGGTGACATCGGGGGAGGGGATGTCATCGAACACGGTGCTGCTTGCATAAAGTGACACAGATGAATGATATGTGATATGTGTTCACTGGTTGGTGTGATAAGTGTGTGTTTTTTACAGTTGGTTTTTAATCATGGGTAGTCAATATTTTTTATTGCATATGTTGTAGATGTATTTTCATGATAATTAGTTTATGAATAAAATAAAATTAAATTTAACAAATAAAATTTCCTTTCTCTAGAAATCATATTTTTCAAGTAGGTTTCTTCTTGAAAGGGATTGAGTGGCGCTCAAATGCGTGAATTGTACTGTAAATGGCTGGAGGGCTTGCATTTGTCTACAGACAACTGCAATTTTGTGCATAAAGTGACACAGAAACAGGCACAGCATGAGAAGTCCCATGGTGGAATGCCATGAGGGGTGGGTGCTTTGGGTGTAGTAAGGGGTTGTTTTATAGAGCAGGCACCGGGAGTGGGTGCACGGTGCCATAGGGGTGTATAGTAGGGGAGATTTTGCACAATGTGAACAATATAGAAGCCATTTTGTTTGTAGTCCCATGTTATGAAAGCATTTTCAGCAGACAGTTCATAAGAAAAGAGCTGCAGGTCTTTGTTTGACAAGCAGTATGCATTTCCTGAACATTTAGCAGAAACAGTGTGCAGAAATGACGTACAGCTGAATTTTCCAGTAGAACGCAGCCCCTGCAAAGTCACTCTAAGAGATACTTTTGAGGCCAATGAGCTAGGCACCTGGGTGCACGAGGAGAATTGATAGAGAAATATAAATTAAATATGGTTAATTAAACTCCAGTCACTGTGTGGTATAGTTTTTTCAGACTACACTTGGCAGCAAGGTGTGAGAAGGGAGGTGGGAGATAGAGCATTGGGGTAGGGGTTATGGGGTGTGGGACGAGGAGCCAATTAGCTGAGGTGTTCCTAGGGTGAAACATTGTACATTGTCCTTGCTGGTGTCTGTGGGGCACACCATTGGTCTGGCTCGGTGAATATCTTGCCCCATACCCTCTCAAGCAATTTTGTACCTTGGAAAATGCCACCAAAGGCAAACAAGTGTTTTTGACTGAGCAGCACAGTCACATAATTATGGGGTGGTGTGGGAAGGTTTGCGAAATCATGAGGGGTGTTAATATAATTGTGGCCAAAAGGGGTACCGTGCAATTAGGGTCACTCAACATATATTTGGATAGAGGGAACTGACAAAGTCCCAGCAATAAGCTCCTGGGACATTCCTTAAAAATATAACTAAAATGTTGTATGGTAATTTGGCAAATTATGTAAAAAATATTCATTTGCAGTGGGCGGCATTAACAGCTTACTTCATTCAGTTCAGTTCCACCAAGCTGTCTGGACCGTGCTTCCCAGCTCTTTGGGTCCAATCATTTGTGTTACTTAATGTTGGGGTACGCTCCTTTTCTTTTATTACTTTTATTCCCTGGAGTTACTTTTGGTGGAGGTCCCCTGGTACAGTGTGGAGGCTCTATCGAGATCCTCAGGTCCTTCAGCGAGCTGGGGGTGTTCTTGACACACTCCTGGGAGCATGGGGCAGGCCTGCTGAGATCAATTCTAAGTGCAATAATGATGAGGCCCTGCAGACACCAAGTACGCAAAGGTCTGCCTGGGCCAAAATGCCACACACGCTCAGATGGCGGTGCAGGCCTTGAGGGAAGACTCAGTCCTGAGAGGGCTCGAGGATCTCTAAAGAACGTGTGGGTACCCTTGCATGAACGCTACAGCACCGTGCATGGGTTTTATGGTGTACAAGTAGCTTCCTACAGGAAGGAAGACGATCGGCCGTAATAGCTGTATATATTAGAGTGACCCCTCCGATAGGGAGAGGATGTGTGGCAGGCACATCTGTAGTAGAACAGAGGAGTGTGTAGATGGTGGCAGATTTCCATTAGATGGGAGTGGTGTGTAATGCAAGCGGTTGTATAGTTGCTTCATTCTTTATGGGGACTGAGAGACGGTAAGCACTGATTTCATTGGTGTGGAGTGCATGCAGTAGATTAGAAATATTGCGGTATATTGTGTTGGCCGAGGTGGAAGGGCTGGCGCAAGAGTGTTGTTGTAAATAGTAGTGCTTAGTGGATTGTTGAAATAGCTCAGTGGACAGAGGAGGAGGGGTCAGTTAACTGTATATTAACAATAGAGTAGTGGGCTTTTGAAGAGGGTCGTTAAGTTTGATAAAGAATAAGTGGGGAGCTATTGATAGGGTCAGTGAGTTTGATAAAAAATAAGTGGTTGGGTCTGTAGAGAAGGCCATTGAATGTTGTTTTGGTGTGATTGATGTGAATGGGAGGTGTGAATCTATGACGAGAGGGGAGTTTTCAGTAAGGATATAGGTAGTGTGCATTGGGTATATTGTGTTTAATATGGTAGCGGCCTTGTATTTATCGTTAAGTTGCTCAGCTAATAGAATGTGTCCTTTTTGGGCAGCTCATAACTTTGGCACTGTTCCATGAAGTCTCACCAAACACTGCCAAAAAAGGAGAAGGCCATCTCGGTACGTTTTTGCGAAGTTTGGTGCAGTTTCGGCCAAGTGTGGCAAAGTTATAGGGAGATTCCCAACATTTTTGAAATCCTCACAGACACAATGTAAAAAAACATTGTGCAGATTTTCAACAAACCTGCGCGAGGAGCCACAGCTTGGTCCGGAAAGAGTGCTTTTGCAAAATTAGCATCAATCTGTCCAGTATTTTTAAAAGAAATTCCAAAAAGTAGGTAAAAATAAAATAGTGATATCTGGGTCTGCGGACTTATTTCCTAATTTGGAGTCGGTGGACGCTCCTGCATCAATCAGGGGGTGGCTTGGTGTCTGCGGACATCAAAGACACATGCTGATTGGATGTTCAAAAACGAGAGATGCGTCATAATTCTTTAAACGGTTGTCATGTTTGATCTGTAGACCGCTGCAGTTGTGCGCGGACATAGTGGTGAGAAAAAAGTCTGGAAATTACCTTCGGAGTTATTTTTTGGCTGAAAGAGGGCCTGTAAAGGTTGGGGGAGTGGAAAAAAGTTGATAGGGAGCTGTTTTTGTGTTACCAAGTCTGCGGTCAATTTTACTGTCCGCGGATGTCATTTGGAATGAGGGGGTTCTGGGTGAGTTTTGTTATCTGAAGGTGTATTGTACATACTTGTTAAATGGTTTAATTCTATGTGGTGGTTGTCGCCAGTGGCCGTAGGCCATGCCCCAAAGAATCTGGACAATGGTCACAGTCATAGTATTATGGGTATAGAAATTATAGGTACTGTAGGGGGAGTATACAGTATTTGTAATATGGTGGAATGATATAATTGAAGTGTATATGGTATTTATGATCATAGTAAAATTGAGGATAGTGTTTATGGAATCTGTGTTGGTTTCTTTGTGAAGAACAAAAATAGGATAATAATGAGATGGTTACTTGGGGGCGTGGCTTGATGGCCATGTAAGGAGACATGTGTCTGCTGTGTCTCCTGCAAATCCTACAGAGATCCGGACATTAAAACAATTAAATGTGCTCATGGACGAATAAAGTTGCACGTATGGAACCAGCCCCATGCAATGTTTGAGCGAGTTATCCCCAAAGTAAGAATGTACAAGAATGGATCGCGTGGTCCCAAGATGGCAGCGAATGGGAAAAAAGGGACCAGCCGTTGAGAGCAGCGTCGGACCGGAGATGGTGCCCAGATGAGTACATCGTTACAGCAACCGGTATACTGGGACACTGTGGCCCCTATGCGTAGGTGCACATAACGTGTGACGAGAGCCTCGGCTCACACGACGCGGACCGCAGGACACGGACAGCATTTGCATTGGATCTCCCGAGACATGGAGGGCTGTATCCTGCGGGCCTGTACCACGTGCGAAGGGCATTGTCTCCTCTCTGGAGAACTACACTGGGGAGAAGATACGGTCACAGCTGCTGGAAGATATTGACACGGATGCTACCTCAGCGGCTTGCCCCAGGTGAAGTTTCATCCCCCTGAGCATTGACGCCTGACCCCAACAAGACAGTAGCGCTGTTACACCTTGTGCCCTATTCATGCATATCAAGAAAGTCAACAGGGACGGAAAGACCAGGATATATATATGCAAGCAAATGATTGAACCAAAGTGATCTGAGTGCACACAACTGGGCTGAGCCTGTTTGGAGGGGCTGCAGGGGACTACCAGGATCACGAAACAATGGCGGCATAAATGAACTGAATCCCCGGGCCCTGCATGACATTTGTGGGCGTTGTGGAATATTGTCTGCAGACACCCGCACTGAGAAGCGGAACACTTCCTGGGTGCTGATACCCCACTTCCCTGAGGGGAGGGGCTGGAAAACCACCCCCAAAGAGATTACTCACACCCACCAGACTCTGCAGTTACTGGTGGCCGGAAAACGAATTGGCCACCTGATGTGCAGTCCCCATAAAGTAAAGGGATGCACACAATCAGTGTGACCCTGCGAGTGGGGGGTCAGGCCAACATATACAGCCATACCGGGGTGATCCCGGCATCAGATCTTGCTGCCCGGTCTCTCAAAACAAAAAGCTCAGACACAGAACCAACGAGAATGGTGCCCTCTCCCAACATCCGCCTCGCATCACCTCTAAATTTGTAGATGGCGCCCCAGAAGGACGAGAGGCAGGATCTGTAGACGTTGTGGAGCAGGAGATCCTGCTCGACATACGCTGGCATAAACTATGTGTAAGGTGGCAGTACAGCGCATTGCAGTCTCGGTTCGGGCAACACGCTTTGCATAAGCAGGAAAACACAACCTTTCCAAATCTCCCCATATGGATCTAATGACAAATACATTGTCTAGGCACGAACCCTCATGAAACACTGCTTACTATAAAATAGTTTTGGGGTATCGGAGGCTGTACCCTCGCTATCCTGAACTGCAGCACATGACGACACCGGGATGGCGAGCAAGCAGGTCAAGACAAAAGGGAAACAACCCACATTGGAAGAATTCGCACGGACACCACAGCCAACAGAGGGGGCAAGGAGAAGACCCCCCAAATGGACACTACCCCAGCACGCAATGATCAGCAGATCCTGGAAGCGATGCAGACCTGAAATTAACGTGGGAAACCAAACTGGAGTCAGCCATGATCAAACTGAAGGCGGCACTGGAACTCAAAGTTGGCGCAGTTCAGGAGGAGGTGAATCTACTCAGACAGGATGTCAGAGCAATAGCAGAACACACAGGCGAACTGGAAAAAGAAGTGACCTCAAACACAGCTGCATGTGCGTCCCATACATCGGAGATTCACATACTGAAATAACACGTTAGCAACCTGGAGAATAGAGCAGATGAAGCTGAATAGCTGAATGGCGCGGCCTGAGAAACAACATTGTGGGGCTACTGGAAGGTGAAGAGGGATCTAACCCAACAGCCTACATTGAGACGATGTTGCTGCAAGAAATAGGGGGAGGGGCGCTCACGCAAGGGTTCGCGGTGGAAAGGGCACATAGAGACGTAACAAGGAAGCCACCGCCGGGAGCACCCCACCCCCACCCCCAAGACCAATAATTGCCAAAATCCTGAATTACTGAGAGAGGGAGAAAATCTTGGAACACTTCCGGAAAGTCGGCATGATACAAAGGGGATCTGCGGCTATTACGGCGTACCCTGACTACACACTTCTGGTGCAGAGACGGCGAATGGACTATGGGACGGTGAAGAAAAGATTGCGAGAGGTGGGCTACAGATACATGCTGTTGTGCTCGGCAAAACTGAAAGTGTTCCACAAAAACTGGGCCCTGTTCTTTGATACCCCTGAGGACGCAACAGAGTGGTTAGATGCTCAGAATTGCCCGATGGGAACAGACAACCAGAAAGAGGGTGGAACGGAGAAGTGAGACAGCGATTGCAGTAATCGAGGTGATGTATAAACTGTGACACTGGGACTTGAATATAAGCTAGGGCTGTGCCAGCTGGGATAGATATGATATGTATTGAATAAGTAGACGTAAACGAGCATGGGGCAATAGTGTAAAATTGCAGAGGCGCGATGGACTCGCTCTTAGACCCCTATAGACAGTTAGTTAGGTTACTGGTAGTTTGGTAACCCCCTGCTGAGCTCCTAGTATCGGCATCGCCGAGAAAGGACTAAATGCGGATAGCCTGAGATCCAGGGATTGAGCTGGGCAATAGTTGGGCGGGAAGGGTGAGGGGTGGGGAGGGAGTTGGGGGGTGTGCAGTGAATTTAGTTGGGAAACGAGCCTATGCCCACGCGTTGCGGTGTAAGATACAGAAGACAAAGGAGGATGGTGGCGGGTCTGGTAGGGATGAATGATGGGAAACCATAAGATAGCTACCTGGAATGTCAGGGGGCTAAATAGTTACCTGAAGAGAAATAAGGTCATGATGTACCAGAGGTGACAGAAAATAGACATTGCCCTATTACAGGAAACTCATCTCACCAAGGAGAAACTAGAGGTGATAAAGAAGAAATGGAAGGGAACCACCATGGGGGCCACATATTCGGCATACGCCAGAGGGGTAATTACCTGGGTGGCACCGCATGTCCCCTTTCAACTACTACAGTCTGCAGTGGAGTCGGACAGGAGGATGATAGCGGTACAGGGCCTGATAGAAAACAGAGAAGTATGTACCATTAACACATACACCCTGAACCAAGAGACTGTTGCCTACTTTAAGACGTTATATAGCGAGATTTGCCCTTATCTGGGCGGGTGCGGTCATATGGGGAGGTGACTTCAACTGCACGCTGGATCCCAAGGTAGACAGGTCAGATGGGAAATTAGGTAAACACGCCCCGGCAGCTAAAACCTTGAAGACCCTGTTGAGAGACTTTGAACTAGACAATATGTGGAGACTACACCACCCATATGATAGACAGTACTCGCATTACTTAGCCCCACATAATTTGTACACACAGCTGGACTATTTGCCTCCCTGGAGATAATAGGAGAGGTAGTGCAAACAGAATATAAAACGAGAGTCCTCTCAGACCACTCACTGCTGATCTTAACATCGCAGCACCAACCCCCCAGAGCCACAATTCCAACGTGGCGGCTGCGGGCCGAAGCATTAAAAGACACAGTGTTTAGAGAGGACCTGAGGGAAGAAATAATAGAATATTTCGAGAACAATACCGGAAGTGTCAAATTGGCCGCACTCTATGGGAGGCGTTCTAAGTGGTGGTAAGGGAATCAGCGATAGCAAAATCCAGTGGGCTGCAAGGAGGCATATTGCAAGGGCTGCAAAAGGCAGAAGAGGAACTTGAGGCGCTCATGCGCAAAGGGGATGACACTTTGAAAGGGGCAGATACTATAAACAAACTACGGCAGGTATGTGAAGAGCACTGGGAGTGGCTACGCAACTTAAACTATAAGAAATACGTGGAGAGACAGCATGCTGGCGGTGACAAACCAGGGAGGCTGCTGGCATGGTTGTATAAAAGTGAGACACTGAGACAGAAGATCATAGCAGTACATGGGGAGAAAGGACAGATACTTGATACCCAGGAGGGAGTGAATGAAGGGTTCCTTGAGTTTTACAAACAATTGTATGGAGATACGGAGAGAGGTGAATGGGATGAGATAGTGGAAATACTAAGGGACATTGGTCTGCCCAAATTGAGTGCTAAGGAGAGAGAGAGAACTTAGACTCCCCAATCACACTAGAGGAACTAAAGCGAGCGATCGAGGCATTACCCACCTGCAAGGCCCCGGGGGACGGATGGATTCCCCAGTGAGTTTTATAAAACATATAAGACGGAGGTGCTTCCCTCGTCGCTGGCTATGCTGAACGAGACTCTTGAAACAGGAACGATGCCAGAGTCCCTGCGAGAGGCGATAATTATTCCAATCCTCAAACCCCATAAACCAAGCATGGATCGCAGATCTTATAGACCGCTGTCCATGTTGAACCAGGACAGCAAGATTCTCACAGCTGTGTTGGCGGGGAGATTGATGCAGGTCATAAACAAACTTATACATCCCAATCTGACTGGATATGTCCCGCACAGAGGCATATCTGATAACCTTAGGAGACTTTACCAGGTCATGGAACAGACAGAGGGCGGGGGCCAGGAAGTTGCAATTGTTTCCTTAGATGCAGTGAAGGCCTTCGACTCGGTTAAATGGCCGTGTCTGATTGCACCCTTACAGGAATATGGAATAGGGCCCGAATATCTGAAATGGGTGAAACTATTGTATAACTCACCACTGGCCAGAGTTAAGACGGGAGCCGTCATCTCATACAGATGGCAATTTAGCAGAGGTACCAGACAGGGGTGTCCCTGGTCCCCGGTGCTATATATTCTTGCATTAGAACCACTAGCTATATACCTAAGACAACAGTACGAAGAGGTGGGAATCTTCACCAAAGGAGGGCCACATCTGATATCATTGTATGCAGATGATATGCTGCTGTACTTGAGATACCCGGAGGAACGCCTACAGTACAACCTAGAAGTTATGGAGCGATTTGCGCAACCCCAAAAAGTTGTGCATATTCCCCCTGGGTTGATATAAAAGGATTCAGCGGGAGCACCTACCCATTCTACAAATACTCTGGGAGACCAAAACCTTCAGATACCTGGGAATAGACATCTATCATGCTGTTGAGAATGAACACATATATAACACAGAAAAGGCAGTAGCAAACATTGAGAACAGCATGAAATTCTGGGCTAAACTCCCACTAGCTATGGTAGGAAGGGCACCTTTGTTGAAAATGGTGGTATTACCGAGACTGATACATTTATTCGGAAATATACCATATTGGATACCTAAGTGGTTCTTTGTTAGACTTCAGGGAATATGCAGAGGCTTCATCTGGCACAACACCAGGAACAGAATAGCCCTGTGGAAACTACAGAATACAAACGGTAAAGGTGGTATAAAACTCCCCAACCTCGAGATCTATCACTTGGCCAGCCAGCTACAATATGTGGCCTGGTGGCTATCGGAAGATGCAACAGCCGAGTCCAGACTGTTAAGGTCAGACTGTGCTCCATTTTTCTTAAAAGAATGGATATGGCTGCCCAAAGCAGAGCTAAAGGAAGTTCGAGAATGCTGGAATTGGGATGGCAAATGTGGCGGAAGGCTTGCTAGGCCATGGAGAGCCCAACCCCGTGCTCTCGCAGGCACCGCTAGTAGCACTGACCAAAGGAGATGTGAAATTGAGGAAGATGATACGCAAGCACGGGAACCGGTGGGCATCGCAACACTGGGAGATATATGGCAAGACGGGAAAATACTGGAATTCAATGCACTAGTAGAGGGAACGTTCCTACATCTAGTGCAATACATCACATATACCAGACTGGTGCGACGGATGAAAGAAACATGGTATGAAATAGTGCTGGAAGACCAACCAGATACAGTTATAGATACAATATACGACATTGCAGAGGGAGGGTATGAGGTCTCCCGAATCTATGAACCGTTGATGACTAGGGTAGAAAAGAAGTGACCCAGCTAAGACAAGAATGGGAAGAGGAGGTGGGTGAAAACATGAATGACGGGCAGTGGGAAAGGGCTCAGGGTTACTATAAAAAGGTGTCTGGGAATGCGAGTTTGCAACAAATTCAGCTGTATGTAACACGCAGAGCGTATATGACCCCCCAGAGAATAGCCCGATTTAAGAATGCAGGAACACAAAAATGTCCCAAATGTGGAGAAGAGACTGCCGGGATGACACATATGTTCTGGGCGTGCCCAGAAATTGGTGAATTTTGGAAAGAAGTGGCCCACCGCCTGGCAGAAAAAGGCATCACGCTAGTGGTGGAGTCGGTGTGGGCATGCATGATGGGGGGGGTACCTGGATTACGCAAGCTAAAGCATGTGGGTAAACTTAAAGACCTGGCTTACATACTGGCTAAGCGCAGAACTGCCATGGGCTGTAAATCATGCATGAGACCAAAGATATAGGTCTGGTGGAATGTTCTTAAGACGTTGGCTGAAACTGAAACAGCAGTTTGGACCAAGGCAGCCAATAGAGGGGGTGAAGAAGAGGCAGACACATTGACCTGCCTGGAGGCACCTAGTGGCTAGATTATCGGGGTCTAGCCAGGGAAGTCCAAGTGGGGATGACGCCTCCCAAGACGTGGAAGTGGGAACATCTCTAGAGGATATGGCGGATGGCAAAATGGAATAGGCTCTTGTTGAGGAGGGAGTGTAGGGGGTATTTAGCAGCTATGGTCAAATATGACACAAGCTACGTGAATTGTATAACATATGCTGCCAACTTTGTTTTATGTTTTGAATGATTGTTGTTAAAAAGTTAATAAAAATTGTTTAAAAAAAATAATAATAATGGGATGGTTACTTAGTTACATATGGTAATAAAGCTGGAATCTCTGATTCTTTTTCTGTGACAAAAAACGGTATAATTTTTTAAAGAAGATAATTTAAAATCTTTAATTGCATTCAATTGTACATATAGATTTTTTAAAAATTATCCTCATAAATAGTACATTCTATATAATATGTTTGGTACAATATCAGTGTGTGGCACACTGTTGTTGTATTGACATGAAATAATTATTGCGTCATTGGAAAAAACAATCAATAGTGTATTAAATAAAATACTGCAATTACGTACAGTTTTTGGCATTTAACTAGTTTTAAAGAATGTACATGTCACACAATACTTGTGTGTGGTAGCATGAATATATTATGTGAGTGTAAGTGTGATAAAATGTTTGATCTTGATTTTGATCTTTGAATATTTGTAGAGTGCTCAGGACAGACGTAACCGTATAAAGGCGCAGTTGTATCTCCGGAAAGGTGATTACACAGATGTATTAAGAGGAACCAAATCACCAGATTAACCATCCTGATAATATTTAAATAGGAATGATTTGAGCGCCTTTTGGAACTGGGCAAGAGTCTGACACCCCCTAATCTCCAAAGGTAAATTGTTCCAAACTTTGGGGCCAAAGACGGCAAATCTTCTGTCTCCTCTAGATACGCATGTCGAGCGAGGGGCACTCAGTAGCAACTGATCACTTGAACGGAGTGATTTAGAGGGAGAATAGCACAAGATTTTGGAACGTAAGTATTCAGGAGCTATCCTGTAAATACACTTAAAGATCAGGCATGCCACCTTGAAGTTGATACGATCCTCCACTGACAACCAATGCAGTGATCTGTGGAGGGGGGAGACATAAACCGATCTGCCCAGGCAGCCAACAAATCTAACCGGTGCATTTTGTGCTTTCTTGAGCCTATACATCTGTTTGGCGGGAATTCCCACCAAAAGTCTGTTACAATAGTCCAACTGGGTGTTTGATAGAGCACCCACCACTACAGTGTGATCCTCCTCAGGGATAAAAGCTAACACCTGACAAAGCATGCACAGAGAGTAATGGACTGCATGGACCTTAGCACCAGCTAGAGCTTCGTAGCCAAAATTCTCCTGCCAAAGGCAGCCTAAATTCTTAATTCTGGTGGCAAATTGAATCTCCTCGCCGAGGATACGTGGGACAAAGGATTCCCTTGTGGTCTTAGCCAACTGCCTGGGCCCGAACAGAATACGCTCAGTTAGTCAGCATTCAGCTGTAGCTGATTTTGTGCCATCCAGGTATTTATCTCTTGCAGGCAGTGGTTAACCTTAAGGAAAGCATCCTCAATGTTGTCAATTTTGATGTACAATTGTGTATCATCGGTGCATGAATGGTAGCTCAGACCATGATTCTTCACAATATTCAATACAGGCCACATGTACTAGTTAAATAGCAGGGTACATTGGGGTTCCCTGTGGGACCCCACAGTTAATTTCATTGGGGTCTGAGGTGAAGCCCCCAAATTTCACCCGCTGATGTCTATTTCCAAGAAATGACCCAAACCATTTATTGGCCTTTTCAGAACCATTCCACAGCGTTCTCAGGCTCTCAAGAATAATGTTGTGGTCAACTGTATCAAAGGCCGCAGACATGTCTAGCATCACAAAGAGTACAAGCCCTCCTTTATCTGTGACCTCCAGCAACTCATTGTACACCAATAGCAAGGCCATCTCAGTCCCGTGCTTAGGCCAGAATCCTGATTGAAGACCTGTCCAGCAGCACCGCCTTCTTCACAAATGATTGGAGTTGGGAAGTCACCACTTTCTCCAGTATTTTACCGGGCCACGTTAGGCCTGCTACCGGCTGATAATTCTACAGGCAAGCTGGGTCCAAGTTGGTTTTCTTTAAGAGAGGTGTAATGGTGGCATTTTTTAGCTCACAGGGAACCAATCCCATGGCCAACGATTTGTTGACAACGGTGGTCATAAAAAGAGCAATATTCTGAGCCAGGTGTCTGGCAGCACAGGTGGGTAGTACAAACAAGGAATCATTGGTGGGCTTCAGATTCTCAATGAGGAATTGAATTAAGTCCTCTGTAAAGGGTCAAAAATCAAACCGCACACCATCCTTGATGCTTTCGGATGATGATATGCCAGGCAGGGGAGCTGGTCCTGAACAGTCTGCTAACCAAAGGTCCAACTGGTCTTCCTGGGCCTTTGCCACACTACTCTACTGTATTACTTCAAATTTATCTTTAGAAAACCTCTTAAAGGAATTGGCTTGTGCTAAAGACGGCTCAAGGGATGGGGCAATACAATTCGGTTTGCTGAATCTGGTAACCACTGTGAAGACTTCTCTAGGCTGGTTACTTGCATTAGTGATTTCTTTGCGAAGAAAATCCCTTTTGGCCCTAAAAATAGCCTGTTGGTAAATCGTCAACACTGTCATAGCTCTCTCAGGACACTCAGGTGATCTACTCTCTCTCCATATTGTATCTATGTGGCAGACCTGCTTCTGAAGAGGAACAAGACCTTGGGTGAACCAAGATTTTGGAGTTCTCCTGTCTTTGGGTTTTAGCGGGCGTATCTGGAACATATAGTATCCAGAATCATGGTGCCTCTGGGGAAGAATTCTTCACACAGCAGTGTCTCCTTGATGCTGGCTAGCCCAGCAGTAACCTCTTCCCCTGGAATGCTGGCAGATCTCAAATCATCACTAACGGTCCATCCTTCCTTGCCCTATTCCTCTCCCTGGAATAGACATGGTCGAAGAATTGGACATGGCAGTTGGACCAATGTCTGGGAACCATCTCCTTCAATGCTACGCAATTGCCCTGGGTCAGTAGTACATCCAGACAGTGGCCTTTAACGTGAAATGCTGCAGTTGTTAGTAGCGAGAACCCATGGTTGCCCATTATTTTGCAAAGATCTTTCGAGTCTGGGGGATTAAAATTGTCCATACATATATCCCAATCACTCAAGCATAGGGGTTCCTTATATCTGCTCCCGGTGAGGCTCAGGAAAATATCCAAATTCTCCAAAAATCTATTGGTGGCGTCAGGGGGCGTCTAGCCCAAGATGACCTACACTGACGAGGTGGGGATAGTCCGATGGACACCTGACCCACTTGGGACCCATCTTGGGACCAATCAGTCCAGTCTAGGGGCTCCAAGTGGGAGGCCTGCATGGAGGATCTGTAGATCAATGCAATGCCCCCTCCCCTTTTGCCATTCCGATTGATGAACTGAATACAGTAATCATCGGGGACTAGAAGGTGAAATAATGTCTGCGACCCCTCTGAAAACCAAGTTTGTATGAAGAGTGTTGTCATTAAATGTACGTTTAAAGTAGCTAGACACCCATTGCTGTATTCTAACTACATTGGACTTTACAAGACGTTTTGCAGTAACAATAAATATGATGGCATATTTGAAGTGTATTACAATGGCAACTATTTTTAAAGTAGTTAGATACCTGTTGGCATATTATAACTGTCTTGGATTTTAAAATTACTATTGTAGTTTTATGGATGTAGTTAGATACTCGTTGGCATATTCTGTGTATTGTATTATACTTTAGTGAGTACATTTGGGTTGAAGGGATATTAAGAATGCATTTGTTAGATTTGCTGGTAACCTCTGTTTTGGAATACTGGAAGTACTGTTACATTCAAACGAAACACTTATTTTTTTGACATATGCAATATAGTGGTATGAAGTGGTTGTGGCACCAGTGTGGTAGATTATGCCTACTGTTGTCAAGGTTTTCTTGCCAAGAGATACTTGGCTGTGTGGGAAACTAGTAAGCTTACAGTTATTTTTGGTACCATGTGCATTGTACATTAGAAGCATTAGTATGACATATTCGCTATGTGAGTTTATTTGTATGTTGCAACAATTGTCTGGACTGCAAAAGGGGCATTCTGCAGAAGCTGGTGAAATGGAATGGATTCACAATTTGGTATGGATACATACACACATTGTTCTTTAAGAATGTGATCTTGTGTTGCAGAGAGTGTATGTATGTTTCCGTGTGTATGGAATCTGAAATATTTCATTTATAGGGATGTTTTTGGTTTCCAGTACTTGTAGTAAGTACATTGGGAATTCTTGTGGAACTTCCTGTGTGTTTATGGTGACGTTTTCCATTCCTGTACAGTAGTCCATTTATTGCCTTATACCTGAGACACTGTTAGTGCTGTCAGGATTATATGGGGCATTTCTATGAAGAATGAGCATTTGCAAACACATCTGGTCTGAGCCATTTAAGTAAATGGTGTGAACAATTGGTGGCAAATGAAAGAGAAGAATGATTGCTACATTTGCAGAGCAATTTACTCCAGTTGTGTTGCTAAATTTAAATGGACCAGAGAGTTGTGCCTCAATATCCTTTGATGGGCTTGAAGTGGGATTTTGAGAAGATTTTGTCTTCTGATGGACGTGCAGTTGTTTTTGGACTAGACAGTTGTGTGGTTGTATTATTTCATGGAGCAGCAGTTCTTTGTTTTTTACAGCAGTATTGCTGGGGGATATGGTGTAGGATCTGTTTGGATTTGTTTTCTTTTCAAAGGTTTTATTTTTTGAGGTATAGGGTACTTATTAAGATGTGTACTGCACCTTTTAATGTGCCACAAACACATTTGTTTGAAGTAATTTTTTGCCCCCTGGATAGGAATAAATGAATCCAAAATGCCTTGATCACGAGGGATGACAAATGGGGTTAAAGTGGCCATGTTCACCTGTGGTAAACTTATTCGAAAGTGGGATAGGTTTGAAAGGGAAAAACAAATGTGCTCATGGTAATATGGTCATAGGGTTCTCTCTCCGCCTTCTGAAGGCTGCCATGGAAAGGGAAGAGGCTCTCTTTATGGAGCCCCGCCTTCCCTTTCCATGGTGGTCATCTTGGAAAAGGATTTTCCTTCCTACAGAGGGATGACACAGAAAATTATTTTTTTTTCAGCACCCCTGGTTCCCGCTTGGGAACCGGGGTGTTGTTAATGGACTCATCACCCATTGCAGGGGCTTGAACATGGGATAAGAGTCCAGAGCCCTCACTATCCACCCTCGCTTCACTTGGCCCGATAACTTGGCTGCTGGGCGATTCCATTAGCGTAACAGAAAATGCTAATGGGAATGTTGGAAAATCTTATTGAGTCTATGTATTTAACTGAGAAATGTAAAGTAATTGGAGTCTATGAGATTTTTTATAATACATTATGTATTTCATGAGAGATCTCCCGATCTCTGTTGCTATCAACCAGGGGTGTTGCTAGGGCTGGCAAAGATCTGGGGGTACACTAATGTCAGGACTATTGGGACTCAGGGCTAGCAGGCCTTTTGGCTGTAGCCCTTGAGATTCTATCTGGGGCTACAACCAAAAGATTCAGGGCTATAGCCCCCTCAGCTACCCCCTAGCAACGCCTCTACTATCAACAATTCAAACACAACCCCTTGTTGGGACTTTTCATCAGAATTAATTTGATATCTGATGTCATCAATGACATTTGTGATGTCATCTTTGATGTCCTAGGTGTTAGTCTTAGCAGTGTGCAGTGGTGGCGCAAGTTATGGATGCTTATGGATGCTTAGCTTACCACTTTTTTTGTGCAAATTTACTTGTAACCATAACGTCCCTTTAATGACACTTTTTCACTGAAGTTCCTAGGTTTTTATTAGTGCAATTAACTGTAACTTCCCTTTAACAACATTTTTTCACTCATATATATGTATGTATACAAATTGGAAGGGTAATTAAATTGTATAAAGGTAACGAGAGAGGAACTCTCGACTGTGATAAGTGAGCCAGAGTGAACTGGAAGCTGGAGGATGGTGTTAAAGGGGATTATAGACAGACCCCTGTATCATTTATGTAATAAATTGTCCCAGTATTGAGATACAATTTAAAAATTCCACTTCCAGTGGGTACAGGACACTCACTGCTGGGCAATGTTTTTGAGAATGGTCAGGAGAAGGAACGTTCGATGGTGACACAATAGAGGACATGTACTCATATTTGTTGGTGACATATGTGATGAATCAGAGATAATTCCCACAGAACATCTGGCTGGGGACCCTTCTCATGTGGCCAGGGAAAGGCCGGTGCTGCCTGATCCTGACCCTGGGGGGGTTGCAATGTGGGAGGGTCACATGAGGGGAAGCAGGTCAGTAAAAATGGGAAAACACATTCTGTCAACTTTACCAGGGATCCTGCTATCCTGATGGCTTATTGTGAAGTTGAAACTGTGCAGAAAAATGTATTGAACATTGGGGACCTCAAGTCCTACAATGCGAAAATAACTGGGATGAAGAAGAGGGATGCAGAGACTCTGAACTGCAGATTGCAGACCGTTAAGGTTAATGACCCACACCTGAGGGAGTTTGGGAGGTATAAAAGCCTCCCTCAGATGCAGGCCATAGAGAGTAGCAGCAGTTGTGGACGGTGGAGTATTTGCGATGACTCCACATCAAGATTGCAGCTGAAGGAAAACAGAGACGCTGGAACTGCAGACGTTAGCCCTTATGGATACCGGTTCTGCAAGAGTCTCTTCCTGCAGTGACTCAGTTTGCAGAGGTCATGCAGCGGGAAGCGTTTTGTGTAAGAGCTTTCCCACTGAGGAAGCATGAAGTTGGAATGCTATCCCCAAGGCAAGGTAGGCTCAGTTGGCAGGCGAGCACCTAAAAGCAAGAAACGCTCCAATTTTGAAAAGTACAGAATTAAAAAAACTGAGCAAAGCAGAGTGCACAACAGCAGTGGAGCGAGCAGATGTGCAATCCAACCTGGGTCATTCACTTGAATACTGTGACCCCGGAACGCACTTTGACCGCCCACCATATGAACTAGGGTATTTTGACTACCAAACTAATGAGAAAGATGCAAAGTGGCAGAAAAGAAAATGCTATGAGTATTGAACTGATGTAAAGCTGAAAGATACTAATTCTGAACATCAGAAATGTAGGGGAGAAAGTGGTAGAGACATTTTGTATTTCAAGATCAGAATAATTGCCAACAACATTCAAGGGCAATATTTCTAAAATCCAATGCAAAGAACTATTGCCAAAGCCAAAAGGGGGCAGTTAAAGGACCAGCTGTGTATGGACCATATTGTAAAATGGGCAATCAGGCAATAGAAAGCACTGATCTGAATACTCGTGTTCAAAGCCAAACAAAATCATAAGTGGGAGAAACCCAGCATCAGTACTTGGTTAAAATCATAGTGGTAAAACAAGAGTGGCAGAAAGGCTGCCCTTCTGACAGAAGGTGTCTAGTAGGAAAGAAGCATAATCTGCATTCTGTGTCCCAATCAAGAGTATGGAACAAACAGCCCCAATATGTCTCATGTGTTCCCAGAAGAAGTAATCAGCATGGATATTGCTGAAAGGCAAAGCTGTTATAAGTTGTCCAAAGCAGAATGGCACCATAGAAGTACGTGGGTTAGTAGTAGTTTCATATTGTCTTGGCAGGGGAGTACACCAGGACAAGGGACCTTGTAGTATATGCCTGGCAGGTGAATGGACAAGGCGGAATTCATTGAAGTACTGTGGTATTATTAAAAGTGTTGAAGAAGAAGTGGCAAGGCTATCACAGTTCATGATTAACTGTTGTGGAAATATCTTGACCAATCAACATTGCTGATGAGAGTGCATTGTAAACTGTTGTAGAATCATCCTGACAGAAGGGGTTTGGTTGACATAGATGTACTTTGGAAATACACCTTTTTGGTTGATAAGAAGTAGTTGTGTGGACCGCTCTGCCATTAGTGGAGATGCAACAGGCTTGAGAGACTGACTGGTGGAAGAGGATCTTTATTTGAACTTTGCTTTTGTACTGGATTTCCTTATTCTTTTGAAATATTGATTGAAATCCTGATTGAATCTGGGGAAGGGGAATTCATCAGTATCGCAAGGAAGGAGGAACAGTTACCGGGTCTTGCAGACAAATATACATACAATAAACTCAACAGGGTAATGCATAACAGTTCAAACAAGACAAAATATACAAGTGTGAGGGACATAATCCTTTTGTTCAAGTGTTTTCTTAAGGTTATTTTATAGGTAGGGAAAGCCGTGTTAGGTTAGGGACAGTGAGGCATTTATCAAAACCTTTTGAGTTTAATAAAATTGCATCTTTTGAAAAACCTTCACAAAGTTGGCCACCTCACACTTTGGACCACATATAAAGACACCAAGTTCAAGAGTAGGCAAACTATAATAGGCCTATGGAAGCTCTATGAAGAGAACAAGGAGGAACCTGCCAAAGTGGTCAGGAAAGGTAGTGACACAGCGGTACGGCCCACTGCACAGCTCCCTCCATAGGGAATGTACCCTACGCTGAAGCCTTCAGCTGGGTACACAAACCCACGATGGGTGTCACCAAGTAGGGACATGCAGAAATAAAGGAGGGAAAGCAGAGGCTACAGTCAGTGCTACTGAGAGAACAGCTGTCAGTAATAAGAAGAACTTGGCAGACATAGAAAAAAGTGTGCAGCGGCAGTTAGAAACTGTGTTCAAAGCAGCCAAAAGTATGATCGAGAAGACACTCCAGAAAAAGGAGGAGGATCAAGGGGCTGGATGTGCAGGAAAATAGTGTTTAAGTTAGATAAAGAGACTTTGAAGGTGAGGAGGAGTGCACTGTGTGGTCCAAAGTGGGCCCTGTATACACCAATTAGGACTGAGGATCAGGACCTGGCAGAGGGGAAATATGGAATGCTGAGGAATGGGACAAAGACAGATAGAAGGAAAGGGAAGAGAGTAGATGACAGAAGAAAGAAAGGGAGATATATGGGGAGCAGTAAGGACTGGTCCCAGACTGTCCGAAACCGGATACATAGTATGGCGTTAGCAGGCAGGATATAATGGTGTAACATTCAGTAGTAACATACACAACTATGTACCCAGAAACATCAGACATGGGAGCCATTGCAAAATGAAACCGGACTAGGACCCTGCAGAATACATTCAACAGATACAACATACTAGCAATGGGACAATCATTGGACATTAACATACCAATGCTTTATCACATACTGTCCGGGGACTCCCCTCAGATGTGCAGACATCCCTAGAACAGGTGATTGGGTTTAAGGAGAAAAAATACAGACCACCATAGTACACTTTTGTAAGAGTAAACAGGAATGAGAGAAGGACACGCCAGGCAACGCAACTAAGGCATAGGAAAAATTAGCAAACATATCCATGGAAGGGGCTGCACAAATATTGTCCCAGTACACCTCAAATGTATGATGGTCAGACAAGAGTAAAAGGTTGGGGGGTACACACTGGAGCGAAAATTACCTGTATTTGTAAATCTTTCCTAACCCTGGACTAGGTTCCAACACACGTGTTTCCCAAAAGGGTAATGCAAGTCACCTAGTCTGTTCAATAGGGTAATCCGGATGGACCTAACCAACTTGCAAATGCACAGCACAGCCATTCAGTATGTGGATGACCTCCTAATGTGCAGCACAATGGAGGACTAGTGCAAGAAAGATTCAGCTACACTTCTGCATTCCTAGCAGAGAAGGGATACAAGGAAGACAAGGAGAAATTGCAGCACTGCCAAAAATAAATAGTGTACCTAGGACAGAAAATATCAGTAGAGTGTGGGAAAATCACTCCAGAGAGAGCAGAAGTTATACACAGCACACCACAGCCACACATGGTCAAGCAGATGCAGCAGTTCTTAGGCCTGTGCAGTTATTGCAGGGCCCAGGTCTTCAATTATTCCACATTTATGAAGCCCCTCCTTCAAGGATTAAAAGAAGCACGGTAGGTAAAAGGCCCCATAAAATAGATACCTGAAATTACAAAGAAAAATGATTTATGTTTTCACATTCTGATGACACAGTGATGACGCTGTCATCACTCAAAAGAAGTCACTTCCCATGCGAAAAGCAGCATTTGCCAACAAGAAATCAGCAACAATAATGATGGGCTGTGCAGTATGCTGTATGTGGAGCATTCACTTTTTGAGAAACTACAAACAAAGTCCACATTGACAACTCACAGAGCGTCAGGGTATGAGGTAATTTTGTACAATCCAGCAATTGAGGTAGGTAGGTGTCGGGTCATCAACCATCAACCCAGCAAATTCATAGCTCCTTATACTTTTGCCGTAATCGCGATTCACGCACTCGCGAGTTTTACCGCGATTTGCGATTTGGTTAAAAATCCAGCCACATGTAACCATCAGCAGTCATTTCTTTCCTTGCTAAAAATTTGTTTGCCTCTTAATCACCATCTCTGAATCATTTCTAAAGTGAGCCTGAACTCATCCCAAGTATCTCTCACTCACCCTGAACCTCCTAAAGGGAATTAAAACCATTTTCGGCATATTTCTCACTTCATTGCCACCACATTCAAAGCACTTGGGCCTGTGTTTTAAAACTCATACCGGTTTTCTCTAAGCTTCCTGGGGGGGAACTGAATTTCGTATTGTATTTGATTGCATTCCTGAGAACTGTGTGCTCCTCTTTCCATCTACTTCCATTTCTTACATTGCATAGGGGAGGGGGGTGAATTGCCAGAGAAAAAGTGATTATATTATCTTTTGCTAAAATCATCTCAAGTATTTCTGTACTGCATTTTATTCCTCATTGCTTTTCCCTTGAAATCATAAAAGTATTTTTGCTACTTGGTCCATCCTATACTAACTCCTCATTGATTATAAAGAAGTGTGCTAGTGTCAGATTACCAATTGTTGATTAACATTATATTTATAAGGGCGATATCGATTATTAATTTATTATAAAAGCGTGGTATCTATATTTTGTCTTATTTCTCAAATAAACCTTTTAAACTTGCAAAACAGAACTACTTCTTGGCTCAGTGGGGTCAGGGGGATTCTAAGAGAGGGGTGTTATATAGGGGTAATCATCCAGAACTCATGAACTGGACATAAAGATATATCAATAAGGGTGTCCATTCAGTATCCCAGACTAGGCATTGACTTAGCTGTAGTGTTGAATTGAATCTTCTTACAACATACACAACTATGTACCCAGAAACATCAGACATGGGAGCCATTGCAAAATGAAACCGGACTAGGACCCTGCAGAATACATTCAACAGATACAACATACTAGCAATGGGACAATCATTGGACATTAACATACCAATACTTTATCACATACTGTCCGGGGACTCCCCTCAGATGTGCAGACATCCCTAGAACAGGTGATTGGGTTTAAGGAGAAAAAATACAGACCACCATAGTATACTTTTGTAAGAGTAAACAGGAATGAGAGAAGGACACGCCAGGCAACGCAATTAAGGCATAGGAAAAATTAGCAAACATATCCATGGAAGGGGCTGCACAAATATTGTGTCAGGACACCTCAAATTTATGATGGTCAGACAAGAGCAAAAGGTTGGGCGGTACACACTGGAGCGAAAATTACCTGTATTTGTAAATCTTTCCTAACCCTGAACTAGGTTCCAACACACATGTTTCCCAAAAGGGTAATGCAAGTCACCTAGTCTGTTCAATAGGGTGATCTGGATGGACCTAACCAACTTGCAAATGCACAGCACAGCCATTCAGTATGTGGATGACCTCCTAATGTGCAGCACAATGGAGGACTAGTGCAAGAAAGATTCAGCTACACTTCTGCATTCCTAGCAGAGAAGGGATACAAGGAAGACAAGGAGAAATTGCAGCACTGCCAAAAATAAATAGTGTACCTAGGACAGAAAATATCAGTAGAGTGTGGGAAAATCACTCCAGAGAGAGCAGAAGTTATACACAGAACACCACAGTCACACATGGTCAAGCAGATGCAGCAGTTCTTAGGCCTGTGCAGTTATTGCAGGGCCCAGGTCTTCAATTATTCCACATTTATGAAGCCCATCCTTCAAGGATTAAAAGAAGCACGGTAGGTAAAAGGCCCCAAAAAATAGATTCCTGAAATGAATGAGTAATTTCCTGAATTGAAGGAAGCATTAGCACACGCACCAGTTTTAGCAACCCCAAACTACAAAGAAAAATTATTTATGTTTTCACATTCTGATGGCACAGTGATGACGCTGTCATCACACAAAAGAAGTCACTTCCCATGCGAAAAGCAGCATTTGCCAACAAGAAATCAGCAACAATAATGATGGGCTGTGCAGTATGCTGTATGTGGAGCATTCACTTTTTGAGAAACTAGAAACAAAGTCCACATTGACAACTCACAGAGCATCAGGGTATGAGGTAATTTTGTACAATCCAGCAATTGAGGTAGGTAGGTGTCGGGTCATCAACCATCAACCCAGCAAATTCATAGCACAACAAGCATAGGTATGGGAGCATGTGCATGACTGTGCCTCATATATGGACAGGATGGAGGGCAACCCGAAGGTAAATGAAGAGCCCATAGAAGGAGGAGAAATGCTCTTCATTGATGGGTCATCAAGGATAGATTCAAGCATGGGTTGTCGGTGTATGGGCGTGGCAGTGATTAATTATCATGAAGAAGAATTTCAGGTATGGGCTCAGATGCGGTTGCCACAACACTATTCAGAAAAGGCTGCAGAACTGACAGCCCTGATAATAGGCATGAAAATGTAGCAGGGGCATGCAGTGAACATTTTCTTCAGATTCAGCCTAGATCACATCCACGGTTCATTCGGGATTGGCCTGCTGGGAAAGTGGGGGTACCGGATGAGCGATGGCTCTGCCGCACAACTTATTTTTGTCCCAGTTAATAGAGAAACTGCCGCTCCCAGCAGAACTGGCAATAATAAAATGTGTTGCCCATACCAGTGGCACAGATTTAATTTCACGAGGCATCAATAGGGCTGAAACTGCAGCAAAAGAGCCAGCATATCTATCATTACATACAACATGGTCCATGCCTTCTAAAAAGGATCAAGCACCTTTAATGGCATTGCTGCAAAGACAGCACCCTACACTCACAGAGAAATTTAGCACCTTGCCCATTGTCCGAGGGATTGAGTTGCATGGGGGTGCACCCCAACAAGAACAGGAGTTCTGGAAAAAGTAGTGCTGCTCACTCTCACCTACAGACCTGGCGTGGAGACAGAGCAGTACGATTGCGGTACCATTATTAGCGCCTTCCCCATTCCCATTGAGCCCTATGGGGGCTCAAATGGGAATGGGGAATGGCCCTGGTGAATGGGGAATTATCGGTCCATCCGACCTCGGAATGGACCAGTAATTGCTCCATTCACCAGGGCGGAGTCGGAAGGGTTTTGGAGGCAGCCATGGAGCTAATAGCTGCATGGCTACCTCCAACCTCGTAATGGGCCCATTGACTTGTGTCTAACCTACAAGAATTAGTAACTGAGTTTGTAAATAATCATGTAACATGCTCAAAATGAGCAGCAGGGCACATACTTACCATGCCAGGAGGGGCCCTTTCAGCATTTACTTATTGACTAGGTTGATATGCAGGACTGATGTAGCGCTTATAGGTACATGATCATTGAGGCATGTCCTTTCTCACATTGGCGTGAGGCTGGCCCAGGTGGTCATAATGATGCAAAATATGCTACCAAATGTTTGGTCTGTAAAATATTCCGGAGGTGGGGGATATGTGATGTGTTGAGTCCGTCAACGGACAACACTTTGCCATTGATAAGGAGATACCATACTCAAGCAAACAGATTTGACAAGCTCCTCAATGGCCTACTTAAAGAGCGCCTTGCTAAGCTTTCAGCCACACTTGGCAAGAATTGGCTCTATTGTCTTCCACTTACTTTATTTGTACTATGTAATTCTTCTGGCATGGATCGTAATTTGCACAAAACTGTCACTGACAGGAGTATGCATGCACCTCTCACTCCTGCGCGTACGATTTTGGATGCTGACTGCTCTGCCCAACTGCATGGAGATTAATTTAAAGTATATTTCAGTGAGCTCACAAAATCTCCCAAATAAATCTCATGGCAGTTGCAACCACATCAAGGCAGGCCTGCTAGCCCAGCATCAAGCACAGATACTCCAACTGCACAATCCTCGTCAGGAATTTTAAAAGATCTTGGAAAGAACCACGATTCACTGGATCCTTCACTTTGACCTACTACATCCAGACAGCCATGAAGGTAGCAGAGAGCTCCCATGCACCGATCATTCAGGACAAGCCAGCAATCCTCTCGCAGGAGAAGAGTGGGGTGCTGAGTGTTGGGAAGTATACAACTGTCCATAAAATGTTTCTCTTCCCTCTGCCTGCATAGCAAACTTGTGGGCGGGCTGAAACAGTTAGTCCAAGTAGAAGTGGCAGGAGGAGGAAGGTCACTGTATAACCTATGTTGTTGTAGTGTGGTGTTTTTGATTGTCATGTTTATTTGGTTTCAAGTTGAAAGGGAACAGTTTGCTCCTATCAGGAGTAATAATGGAGGAGTGCGCACCAAATGGATGTATTTAAATTTGAAATGTTCAACGATGGCTTTAGGGGCAGTCACAGCACTGCATCTGGCAATATATGGTATCACAGAATGAGACACATGAGGCGAAAGAGAGCCAATGACACATGTTATGTGTGCACTCTCATTGCACACATTAAAGGAGCATCCAAGCTCTTGCTCCCTCAAGAAGTGTCAGCAGGAGAGGGGGGGTGATTTATGCATTTATCATTGTGTAAGACAAAGGGATTGTTTCAGGGGCACTTTGTACTGTCTAATGGATAGATGAGAGTGAGGAAGTATATGCCGACAATTATATGAAACTCATGAGAATGGTGAAGAAAGAGATCACAAAACATACTATATTAGAACATGTGACAGAAAAGGGGATAAACTGTTCACAACCCACAGCAGATTAAAGTGTCACAATGAGACAGTGGCACAGCATTCCATGGTACCATGTAAGACCATTGATGCACATTGAGGGATCAGTCCTTCATGATGGGCATGGGATGGGGGAATGTTGCCATTTAAGGTGGAAGGACTGGTAGTGTTCAAGGAAAATATAGTGAAACAAATGACTATGAGCTGTCTCACAGTTTGGAACAAACATGTTCATTCTCTAATGTGAATCGATGAAGAAAAAAAAAACTTTTGCACATGAAGAAACTCCCACACTTTTCTATGTGTTTCCGATCTACTGGTTCAATATATTTGGTGACTAATACTGGATGCACAAAGGTGAGGAATACCCTGGCACTGAGGAGCGAGACTGCAGTTATGCAAAGATGATGGGCATGCAGGGCCAAGGCATACGACCAGCTGCCTCCAGATTGCAGAGGCAGGTGTCCTCTTGTCACACTACAAAGCACTGCCCTGATGATGTCCCGTTCAGAATTCATTCCATTTAACAATCATCCAGGGCTATTAAATAAAAATGTACACGCTAATGAAGCATTGAGCGGAGCGGTGCAGGGAGTAGTGTACTGGAGGGCGGAGCAACCTCTGAATGGGCCCATTGAGATTCAGAGCTCACCCTCTGGCACCTTAAAACGAGATAGCTGCACCTTGAGGAGGACGGGGTGCAGGATTCTCTTACTCCGACACCAATCAATAAGGACAACTCACTGGTTTGGCAAAGGGAAGTTCGTTTAATGACAAGTACAAAAAACGGGGAAACAAATGGGAATCAGCAGTGTGGCGATCGCCTGTCTCGCTTCAACTTCCAAATTCTTCGTCAGACAGTAATAGTTATACCCAAAATTCATCATTATTGACGTGTAACCCTCATAAGTTTGTCATGCAATTCTATTGGTTGGAAAGGGTAACTTAAGTATAGGTGCTATATCTGTATATGGTAACAGAGCGTAAGGATTGGATAACTCTTATCGGATGGGCGTCTACGCCCATCCCTCTACATCACTCGTGATAGACGTCACTATAATTACAACGTCTTATTAGTTATACTAGCTATAGACCCAAGATTATTTGGTCCATTGTGATTGGGTGGGTTACACCCCTAGACATAAATCTCCACTTTAATTAGCACCATGCAGAATAGACACCCAGGTGCCTTGTGCCCCAACATTCACACTGCCTCCCTTCCATCAATCAGTACTTTAGGGCTATGTGTCAATTAGTTGGCTGAGGATAGCCTCGAAATGGTAGCTTCTTATCAGGAAAAGTTATGGCATCCTCGGGTTCTGGGTGACATCAGACATTGGTACATCTTCGCCCTTGGCTGGTCACGTGTTTGTCCACCGTGAATCTGCTTCATTCTCCTTCTTTTCGTGTATTTGTTTCTTCCGTAGCCTCGCCACCTGCCTGGGGCCTCCTTATCTCGACCTTCACTGGCTGGCTGCTATGCTCTGAAGTTTCAATTCTCCGAGGTTGCTGCTCTCCTCCCTTCCTTAGGTTGACCTCGAATTCCCAGGCATTGGCTACTTTTCGCTGAGTTTCGATTCCGCTCTTCCCTTCTGGCTTTAGCTGGAATATGAATGTCAGCCTATTTTACCCCTTGCGGCCTGGGCTTAATTCTGCTTTACAAAATGGAGTCGCACTTATATAATGTGCTACGTTGAGGTAGATATATAGTTGGCGCTTGCTGCTCTATTCTTCTAGTAAGCATTGCAAGCAGTACCGTTCTGTTAGCTTCTTGCGTTCTAAGCCTATTTACAGGCATTTTAGTCAGTTACGTGTGCTCATCTCACTTCATGGTTACGTTTCTTTATACTAACATCTTTTCTCTTACACGTCCATTACATCATTATTCTTTCCATTTCGTCCTTGTGCGTCATCTTTCGATTGTTGTTCATGTTCATGTTATGCTTTTCATTTGTCGTTTATGTGCATCTGTACGACTGTCCAGGATCTTATGTCATCACCATTTACCCTCCATTAAAACTCTTTGGGTCTCTTCGGGGACAGTTTGTAAGTAGTCTTCATTTCATGTCAGCTGCTGGTACGGTTGTCTCAGTGGGTACTGAGCTGCCCATGGCTGACTGGTTATAGGCACTTCGACAGGTATTGCATTTCTGATGGGCACTGGACAGAGGCCTAGAATTGCTATCTGTAGGTTCATTTGTTCCTCATACATCACATATCTCGGCGAGGATGTCCCTGGTACCTCGAAATGGGGGCTGGGGTGCACCCCATGTCAGGAACCTCCTCTACAGTGGTACATAAACGACCAGCCCGATACTTGAACTTGAAGATAATTCACAGGGACAGCAATTACTGTTTCCAGAAATCATCAAGCAGACTGGCTGCTATTTTCCCATTTGTATGGCCTCAACTCGCTTTGTGGTAGGAACACCCTCGGGGACCGATGTACAGCTATGGAAAAGTACTAAAAAGAGGCTTAAGATGTGTGTTTGCATTTGGCCAAGGTTAGGACTTAGGAGGGCTGGCTAGGCTCCAGTAAGCAACCCAAGAGGTCAGGCATGTGGGCAGTCACTGAGGGAGGTTGCGACAGAGTACTAATGCTCGGGACTCAATATGTACTCAGCTAGACCAAATTTGTTGTAGGTTGACCCTGCATTCTAATGGCAGATGTGTTGAGGCAAGTCTGGTGTTTCAGTGCAAAGTGGTTTTGTAACCAGCTAGACAAAATGTGTCATAGTCATAGCTGCATTCTAGATTGTGTGGATTGATAACTGCGCCTGTGGTAGATGCCCACTAAAGTGGTGCCTTGATACATACCTTAAGCTCAGATGGAGCTTGTCATTGATGTTGCTGTGTCATCCGATGTTCTGTGAGGAAGAAAAAGCTAGCTACCTTTGTAGACTTTTCTAGTCACTATGGACCCTTAAGACCCTTATGGCTACCAGGTGCAATAGGCTGGTTGTCCTAGAACATCTTCCAGGTGGGACAGACAGGCTACCATAGAAACTAAGCTATTGGGACTCGCTGAGCGCAATAGACTGGTTACCTTTATCGTCTTACAACATATTTTCCATGTTCTACAAACGCTAACCAAAGCAGTCCAATAAGTGCGATATCAAGGAAAGCTGCATGTAACCACTCTGCATTCCAATTGCTAACTTAGGCAGTTATAAGTGCAATGTAGGGTTCCCAACATGTATGAGCATCATGGGTGGGCTTAACATTGTAAGCAAGATTGTTCTACGTGTCCAACGTCTGTTAACCTGTCTGTGCTTTCTCCTAGTTGCAATGCCAGGCTACATGCATATCTAGGTACCACCCCAACGCTGTCCATACAGGTATTGTAAGTGGACTCATTTCAAACTATCAGATCCAGTACCAAGGCACCGGAGCAGCTATCCTGGTGGATCTTTAAGCACTGAAGGGGCACTCCTAATACATCTTCTTGGTGCAATTAACAGTCTGTCCTCAAAGGGCGTTGGCGCATTGGGCCAGTTCACCCTATGATATTCAGAGTGCTAGGGATGCAACATCATTCTAAACATCTGCGTGAACGGACATGCCAACAAAGGGTGCAACACCATTCCTACACCCCTGAATGTCCATCTAGGTGCAATGCCCTTGCCAACCCCCAAAAATCCATCTATATGCAACTAATGTCCTACCCCGAAATTCATCTAATTGTAATTCAATTCTCACTTCCAAGATCAATCCATGAGCAACTCACGTCCTACCCACAGAAACTGTCCAAGCACAACACATTTCCCACTCCCAAAACCGTCTAGGTCCAGCACATTTCCTGTCCCAAAAATCCCTCTAAGTGCAACTCGTTTCCTACCCCCAACAACCATCTAAATTTTTCACAGCAATTTGTCACAGCAATGAGAAGGCACCCAGATTTGACTTTGGCCCAGCAATGAAAAGACACTCAGTTACAACTTTAGCACAGCAGTGGAAGATCAACTAGATTAAACTTCGGCACAGCAATGGAAGGTCACTTTGGCAGAGCAGTGGAAAACCAGCTATAATTGACTTTGCCACAAAAAAGAAAAACACCCAGATTCAACTTTGCACAGCAATGGAAAGTCACTCGGATTCAACTCTGGCACAGCAATGGAAAAACACCCAGACTCAGCCCTGGCATAGCAATGGAAATGAAATCCCTATTCAACCTGGCACAGCATTAGAAAGGCCCTCAGACTCAACTCGGGCACAGTAATGGAAAATACCTAAACTCAGCCCCAACACGGCAATTGATAGACACCCAGACTCAGCCATGACTCCCTGACACAGTTAGGGTAAAAATAGAGTATGACTACCTGACACAGTTAGGCTTAAAGCAGAGTATGGCTACCTTACAAAGTTAGGCTAAAAGCATGGCTACCTGAAAGCAGAGTATGGATACCTGAACCAGTTAGGAAAAAGGCAGAATATGGCTACCTGACACAATTAGGCTAAAAGTAGAGTATGGCTACCTAACAAAGTTAGGCTAAAAAAGAGCATGACTACCTGACACAGTAATGCTAAAAGCAGAATATGGCTATCCGACACAGTTAGGCTAAAAACAGAGTATGGCTACCTCACATGGGCTAAAAGCAGAATATAGCTACCAGATACAGTTAGGCTAGAAGCAGAATATGGCTAACTGACACAGGCTAAAAGCAGAGTATGACTACCTGACACAGTTAAGCTAAAGGCAGAATGTAATTAACTAGTCCAGTTGGGCTGGACACATGCTAAATGCATGTGAGAATGTGATATTAGGTGATAAAAAGTGGCACGGTTTTACTGGAGTACAGTAATGCCCAGGGCCCTGCAGTGAAGAGGGCGGCTACGGCTACCTAGAGCCAAGAGCTATTGAGGGGTGGTGGTAACAGAGAGGGAAACAAAACCAGGGGACGGAAAGCAGCGAATAGAGAAAATGGGTTCGAGGAGAGGTAGAAAAGAGAAAGAGAAGTACAGAGTCCAAGCTGTTCAGTAAAGCATGAACCTTTTTTGCATCCCTATTGCTTCCAGGTGTCCAAACAGCAGTCATTGTCAAATGGCTTCAAATAATCTGTTACGAAGTATCACAATTGGCAAATTTAATGGAGTCAGCACTTAAGGCTGTGAGGGAAGAGCTGAGGGTGGTTAGATAAATTGCCCTCCAGAACATGTACATTTTCGATTTGTTAAGAGCAATGGAGGGCGGTATATGTAAGAAGATCAGAAGCAGCTGCTGTACGTTCAAGCCTGCAAATGACACAGCAAATGGCACTTTGACAGAGGCTATTGAAGAGCTGCATGAGACTATGACAAAGGAAACTAGCACAGCAACATCTGACAACTGGCACAATAGCATATTTGCATTTGCATGGGTCCCCATGTGGTTGGCAAACATTTTTAAGATAACTGTCCCAATATTTGTTCTGGTACTCATCACCTTTTGTGCATGTCAATTAGGGTTAAACATTTGGAAGGGAAATGGGGAAAGTGGGAAATATATGATGCCCCTGAATGTTGACGGGGCCGGGAAAATGACACCCTGTGAACGACACATTCAAACACAAACAGTAATGCCTGAATATAGTACTCTGGGAATGCTCACTATGCCACCCCTGGGTATAAATAACTGTGAGGCCTTTTGGATAGATTGTTCAGCTGATGGAGAAACATGTATGATAATGGGTTGATGGCCGGAGGACTATGAGGCTGAAGGGGAGAGTTTGCATAAGGTGACAAGGGTGTGGATACCAAAGGAAAAGAACAAAGAGCTGCTGGCCTAAAATGTGTTTGTGGGGGGAATATTGTAAAGGTCCAGGTTCAACGCTGCCAAAGGGGACACACGTACCAGTTGTGCAAGTAACATGGTGACGTCGAGAGTGATATTATTGGTGACCGGTGGTGTGGACATAATTGAATGCAGCGATGCTTGCATAAGGTGACACAGAAGCAGGCGCAGTGTGAGAAGTCCCATGGTGAAACACCATGAGAGGTGGGTGATTTGGGCGTATTTTGGGGTAGTTGTATAGAGCAAGCACTGGGTGGAGGTGCAGGGTGTCATAGGGGGTCATATGGTAGGGGGACTTTTGAGCAATATGTGAACAATAGAGAAGCCTTCTTGTTTGTAGGCCCAATGTTAGGAAAGCATTTCACGCAGAAAGCTCATAAGAAAAGAACTGCAGTTTTTTGTGTGACAAGCAGTATGCATGTTTTGAACTTGCAGCAGAAACAGTGTGCAGAAATGCTGCACAGCTAAAGTTTCCCAGGAGAACACAAGCCAAGTAAAGTCACTCTAAGAGATACTTTTCAGGCCCATGAGATAGGCACTTGGGTACACAAGGAGAATTGGCAGAGAAATAGAAATTGCATACTGTTAATTGAACTCCAGCCACGATGTGGTATCATTTTTCAGACTACACTTGGCAGCCAGGTGTGATAAGGGAGCTGGGGGGCCAGAGAATGGGGGTGGGGGTTATGGGGTGCGGGACGAGGAGCCAGTCAGGGGGTAGAGGTTTAGAGGTCTAGGGTGCAGCATTGTAGACTGTCCTCACTGATGTCTGCGAGGCCCACCATTGGTCCAGCCCAGTGTGAATGCCTGACCCGTTTCCATCTTAAGCCACTGTATACATTGGACTTTGCCAACCAATAGCAAATTAGTGTTTTTGACTGGTCAGCACAATCACATAATTGAGGCACGGTGTGGGAAACTTTGTGACATCATGAGGGATGTTAATTTAACTGTGGCCAAAAGGAGTATTACCCAATTAGGGTCAGTCAGCATATATTTTGATATAAGAGACTGAAATAATCCCAGCAATCAACTCCTGTGACTTGCTGTAAAAATGTTACTTAAATGTTGTATGGTAATTTGGCAAACTATGTATAAGTTGTTCAGCTACAGTGGGCAGCATTGACAGCTAACTTCATTCTGTTCCCAGCTGTTTAGGTCCAATACATGTGTGTTACTTCTTTCTTGGTGTACGTTCTGTTTTTTTTTAATTACTTTTATTCTCTAGAGTTACTTTTTGTTGAGGTCCTCTGGTACAGTTTGATGGTGTGTAATAATGTTCTGCTCTTATTGGATGCTACTATGATGTTTGCAGTTAAGTAGTTTGCTTTGGCTGCACTGATGAGTATGATGCATGCATCCCAGTGTCTAGTCAGGGTGATGAGGTCTCCTAGTTGATGGGATTGTATCCAGAGGTTTTTATTTTTTCTGTGCATGCTGTCGATGACTTCCTCTGTCTACCAAAGCGTGTAGGACTTATCTTTGTTGAGTTGAGGTTTCAGTGGTGCATGGGTGTTGGTGGTCATGGTTAGGATGTGGTTGAATGTGCTGGGAGTTGAGATTCTTCAAGGGTAGGAGGTGGAGACCAATAAGATGAGGTTTCATTACAGTGAATCTATGGGAATGTTCTTGAAGGAGCAGATGTGTGTCTGGGTCGTTTTGGTGTGGCCCTGATGGGGGAGGATTGTGTGGCGGAGCAGGATGGGTGTGAATTCATTGTATGACAGGGGGAAACACATATCATGGCTTGAAAGGTGTAGAATACCTGTTAAATGTGTTGGGATTGCTGTTGGTTGTTTGTGATATGTTGCTTGATGTCCATGGTGTTGAACAATTCAAGCAGAGTCTTTATGGTTTTCTTGGTGGCTTTGGCCCTGGGCAGATTGAGATCTCTGAGGAATATGTTATTTGTGTTGTTGGTGGATGTTGTACCAAGGTCTAAGATTTCCTTGTGAATGTTGTTTTTGTTTTAGAGTGGTCAGTACATCAGGTGGAAGGTAGCTGTCTGAGCCTCGGTGAGTGGGATGTGGCACATAATGGGTTCCAGGGATGCAATTGTGCTGAGCTCCTTGAGGGTAAATGTCTATGAGGTCTTGTGGTAATAGTAAGCCCTCCACCAGCCTTCCACTGGCAGTCCTTGTGTTGGATTATGTAGCCTTTGGGAATGAGGACATCCATGATGTGTGTGGAAGTGGGAGCATACCATGTCACTGTGATAATGAGTGCATATAAGTTGTGAGTGTTAGGTGGCATGTGGGTGGTGATGAGATGGATGGGTGTGATGGGTCTGTGGGTTGGAAGTGTGTGAGAGCAAGTTGATGACTGATTTTGGATGAGGGTAGGAAGGAAAAGGACGAGTGATGTGAGATGCACATTCTGCTGGCTCATCTGAGATGCAGGGAGCAGGGGAACTACCCCTTTCCATTACCTAACAGGAATTAACAGAAATTGCACTTTTCTCAATCTGTGATTCACTTCGGATGCCCAGGTGAGAGACACTGTGTGATCTAGGAATTCAGTAAGGAAAGGGAAGGGTGAGGCTCAGGAGGTGGGTGGGGCTTGGGTCATGTCACCTAAATTCACTTGCAATAGCTAACCAACTGCAAAAGAAAATAGACCAGCAGGCAGTTTCAATAGTAAATGAAATGGTCGGATTATGAAAAAGAGCACCAAAAGGCATCAACAGATTTGCCATGATTAGCAGGTAGGTGGCGCCCAGATCATGCGCCCCAGATCAATTTCCACCAGCTTATCAACAGCAGATTTAAATGAGGCTGGAAAACAGCTTACATAGGGAAAGAAAGAGATGGGGTGAAGAACTAGAGTGCCAAAAATGCCACCAACTGATTAACAGTGATTAGCAAGTGGGTGGGGCGAAGGTGCTGTGACCTAAAATCCCCTTGCACCTGCTGACAATCTGACCAACTGTCAAAGAGAACTACATTCCCTTCCTTCAGCATTCGGAGGCTGGTTGCTCCTTTTCCAAATTGATATGAAAATTAGAGAAGTAGAGACAAACTCCAGACTGTAAAATTTACCTAACATGTTTTATTTTGGGACCAATGAAGTGCTTTTGTTCTTTGTTCACATTAATAGTAATCACAATAATTTCCAAAACTGACATATTCAGCATGAATTCCTATCAATTATTTCATATTTTCTCTCATGCACATTGTATATCAAAAATCTATTATAGAAATAGAGGAGGCAGGGGATATACTTCCAAATATTCTTAATCTGGAAGGGTTTACCTGTGGTGAGGAATGTTCTAACACCAACCTGGGTTCGGGGATGCCCTACAGGAAAATGCACACCCATATTGAGGGTAACTTTAAAGCGCTTGGCAAGGGTGCACATAGCCCCTTGATATGATATGATATGGCATTTGTAAAGCGCCTATACACAAGTGTTTCAAGGCGCGACGAGGAAAGAAGGGGGGAAAAAGGGGAGACAGACAATGATCCTACTACGCCAGGTGTAATTCAGATCGCGCAAGTGCATGGGTAGAGGGGAAGGGAAACGTGCAAGGGGGAATGGCAGAGGGGAAAGTGCAGTACAGGGTTAGTAAATACAAGATAAATAATAAGGGCCGGTTGGTGGCAAATGCAAGGTAAGTGCAGAAAAGTGCTGGGAAGGGGGGCTGTAGGGATACAGAGACAGTCCCGCAGTGCAGGGGTTGCCAGGGAGGCAGTGCAGGGGAGAGTGGCTGGGCCAAGGACCGAGATTGGTGAGTGGCCCAGCTGCAGATTCAGTGCAGTTTCAGTAATTTAGCAGGGGAGAGAAAGCAGAAGCAAAGAGGAAGGCTGTTCCAGAGGGAGGCCCCTGCTGCGGAGAAAGATCTACCCCCAGCTCGTTGCTTGGAGAACCGGCTGACCCTGAGGGAGTTGGAGGTGGAGGAGCGAAGAGCTCGAGAAGGAAGATATTTAGGAAGAGAGAGTTGAAGGTATTTTGGCCCCAGGCCCCAGAAGGCCTTGTGGACAATGCAGAGGATTTTGAACTTAATCCTCGCAGCCACTGGGAGCCAGTGTAGCGATTTCAGTCCTGGAGAGATATGGGTCCTTCCCACCTGGTTAAGCTATATCAACCTCATCCTCCAGTGTGGTACCACAAGATAGAAGAAAAATAATCACTGAGTAATACACAGCTGTAGTTGGTGGGAATATTGGTTTCTATAATCATCATTTTGTAATCCATCTCCACCTGTATCGCATAGTTGAAAATAATAAATCCTTGTCCGAAATAGGTCACAAGTAGGATTCTAAGGTATCTCGCCACGCTTATGTTAAAATCATGCATTCTTTTTTCAAAAATAAAATGCAAAGTAATTTACAGTAAAGCAAGAGCATCAGCTAAATCCATACCAAAAAGATGAAAACAAAGTTCATCTAAACATCTGCATTGTCAATGGACAACCATTTAACTAAAGTTGACCATTGAAAGTAAAGCCTGTTATCACTACCCATTACATACAATATTATCCCTTCCCTGGCCCAAACCATTTCACATATACCAAAGCCAAAACATGGTGGTTTGATGTCAATCAATGAATTTATGATCACACGCTGGAAGGGCATCAATCCATGATCTTGCAATCAAAAGCTGGAAGGACATCAATGCATGGTCTTGTAATCACAAGCCTTTCTATTGTAACCTAGAGAAACGAATTTATAAATATTGCTTGCAGAACTAGTAAATAAATACATCATTATTAGTTTATTGGTTGAGATAGTTATATTTTGGCATTCACATAGTCTTAAACACATTCTGACAGAACCTGACTTTTGCAGGGCATGCATCAAATGCATGTGTGAGACAATCATGCACCTGATTACATTTAAAGCATGTAGCAAAAACACACATGTACCATGTATTAATCTTTGTAGGAGGACTATCCCCCAAATGGTTCACACTCCACTTGAAGATATTAAAAAACTGAAATAACTCTCTTTAACACAAATGGCGAGCATCTAAAACCAATCTCAGCAAATCCTTGTTCACTCTTCACAACACTAACTAGAAATCTGAGATCCGAAAAAAAGTCAAAAAACCCTTCTAGTTTTACATGCTTTTGAACTTTTCAAATGTTCTTCCCTGGTGTCATGTGGAATGATCCATTAAAATGAATAATGTGTGTGTACCCCTGATTACTTGTGAAAGAAAAAGGAAAAGTTGCACACATCAGGTTCTACCGGACATTGAACTTGGTTAAGTTACCTTGAATACAAACTAGGGCATAGAATACAAAGGCCAAAATTGGCTTCTTTGTGGACTAATAAACTCCCAAGACACTATAAATGTGAGTTAGTCCACAAACTTTCGATGTGTAACGGCATCACGATACGGTCGCAGGCGGATTATCCCTAAATACCCCACATATATAATATAAAATTCGGTTTAACAAACTACTTTGCATCATATGTTTAGTTCAGGTCTGTAACTTACTCCACTTTTCTTCGAAAATGTTCTCTTCGAGAAGATTATTTTTGAATTAAGTAAATGTTTGGCAGGTTGTGGTGTCAGAAGTGGCTGCTGGCTGGACACACCAGCGTGGCTTGATCTCTAACGGCTTATGCGGCTTGGCATTGTGAGGTGCGCTTCTCTAACTTCTTTTGACTTCATGCTTCTTCCTTCCCACGCTATCTCGTTTTACCCGTATTTGCTGCCCTGGATTTCGGATTCAGTCTGGAAGCTGACGGCCAGTCTGGGCACTGCTTTATAGCTGCACATCCTCCACTTATGCAGCAAGGGAGCTCCAAAGTGCCGGAGCTGTGCTTGGACGGGTGAGTTGCCAAATGATATTTCCATTCTGCATCTCACTCATCTTTTCTCTGGTCACACTTTGGTGTCTGGAAAAGTTAGGAATGCTGTGCTTTCAGAATTAGAGCAGTGCAGTGCTGAGCAGTAACTAGGTATTTTGGACCCTCAGTCCTTTTATGAGGTGTGGAGTAGCTCAGTGTTGTCATGTGCTGTCGAGGTAACTAAAAGCGGAGCAGAGAAGAATACAAGCTGCCTAAGGAGACCCTAAAGGGATCCTAAAGTACATCTGGTCATTCTGTGCTTCAAAACTACGAACGAGGCTAAAGATTAGGCCCAAACGTTTGAATAATAGCAATACCCGAAAAGGCAAAGCTTCAAACCAACACGCTTCCTTACGTAACCCAAGAAAGGGTATTCAGTCAACTATCAATTGGGCTCTTAGAAGTCAAATGGATGATAAACATCCTCTTTTCAGCTTGTCAAAATCTCTGAAAGACCGAGCCGAAACTTAATTCACCTGGCAACCCTCAAGCGGAAGTTCAGGAATGCATATGGACTCATTGGTGCCCACTGGAGGAGAAGAGACTGTTCACCAGGGTTAAGACTCTAGCATAGAGACCTGGTGCAGGAAGGGAACCTCCTCTCACATCAGGTCCCTCTGACAGATCCTTTCTGGAAAGCTTGGTGGTTCTATGTGATTTTACCAAAGATTTTTTACTTGAGGCATTTTTTACTGAAACATTTTTTACTAAACATTTTATTTTATTTGGGGGCGCTTGCCCCCCACAAGCCACCTGTTTCCCCATATTTTTAACCCGCCCCAAACCCTTCTCTGCCTGTTTTAACCCCATATATATTTTTTTTAATAAAAATCAGCATTTTTTAGATAAAAATGTTTCAGTAAAAAAATGACTTGAAAAAAAAAATCCTCGGTAAATTCACTGGATACCGCCTTTGGCACGTTCCATAGACCATCTGCACATAGAGGATTGCTTACAACCTCTTTCTAGTGTCCCCCTAGGAGGTATAAGAATAGGTCCTTTAGATGATACCCTGATAGATGTTGGGGAGGGGGGTTTAAGCAATCCAACAGCGTTGCCACAAGTGATGGCAGATGCACCCCTGGCACAGGCTGCAGCTGTGATAAATCCTACTAATAATGCAGAAAGGGGCCAGGGCGGCACTTTTGTGCAGCAGCAACAATTTGCTGCAAATTATGTAGCAATCCCTGCAACTGGTGGGATCATCACTGACCCTTTGGATGGTTTTAGATGCGCGGCTCCTACAGACTTGAGTAAAGGTAATAGGAATGAAATGTGGAAAGAAATGTGGCTGGACCAAGGGACTAAACCACCTCCCCTAGTCTCACCAGAAAGGGAGTATTAATCATCAGTTGGGGGTGGGGGGGGCACAATGTATCGTCAATTCTAGAGATGACACCAAACATTCCAATATAATTCTTCGTTAAGCAGAGTGCAAAGCAGTAGCTTGGACCTGCTGCAGTCTAAAATAAGTGAAAGGCTATTGATGGAGTAGTTGGGCCATTGGTACAGATATTAAGGGCAAGATTTGCGCACATTAAGAGTTAAAGATGCTGTGTCTTTTCACAAATGTCAGGATACAATGGTTACACAGCATCACCCAGTGCCCAAACAACTTTTTCAGGAGCGTAAGACGCATGTCAAACCGAGTGCAGCTAGGCACGGGGAACATGACGTAAGCTTGACCTAAACTCAGTAACCTCAAACAAGTAAACAGAAGTATCCTTTTTGGATACAGTCCTACACTGTGGAAGACCCAGCGTTAAATCACTGCCAGCCACTAGCTGCTGCAGAGAGCAATGCCCAAGCTGTGAAAGAACTGTACACGCTGAAGGTGACAAGAGACCCCAATTATAGCTAGTTTAATGAGAGGAAATCTCAGCGGACTAAGACCATCTGCTGTGTCAGGTGCTTCCAATAATCAACCTACTGGAGTATAAAACCAAATTAGGCCTCTACAGCTAATGCTGGTTAGGAAAGCCAATGTAGACAATGCCGGTGAACCCATGATGGCGGACATATTGGAGGTATGGATGAACCATATAATTATTTATTATTTTAAGATCCTTAAACATGGAAATAAATATTCTTATTAAAACACATTAATTAAGGCCCTCTCGGAAATGTTAGAAGTTTCAAACTTATCCTATAAGATGTTTACAGTCACTCAGATTGTATCAGACTGCATGTTTTCCAGGGGGTGCAACGTAAGGTTTGGGCTGTCTAACTTAAACCTCTGCTCATGTATAATGAATTGTAGTGAAGTGCTGACCTACAAGGTTATGGAGGTGTATAAGGATACAAAACAAAACATCAAGGTGTTCTGTCAAATTAGGCCATCAAGACTGTACATGGCTGCCTAAGCCACATTCCCCTGTGGGCACTCAGACCAGCGTAAATAACTGCATACTTCCGAGCAAGGTGCTAGAGCACGAAAATAGCATGGAATTAGCAGGGGTGAAAAACAAACTTTATGAGAAGAGATGACTAGCATGGATAAAAAGGTATGATCTCATCTGGATAAAGGAAACCAGGTTGAAAGAAGGTAACTGCTTAATCAACATGTGTAATTAATTTTCTGTATTTTCACTAAGGGCAGTACAATCTGGGTCAGGACAGCCAAGATTAGGCACTGCTACAAAGATTCATAAGACTCTCCAATACTCTGTAAAGAGTTTGGCCAGTGATAACAAACAGTATATTCTGACTATGATTGAAGAAAAACAAACCTCAGGAGATACATTGTTGATTATTAATATTTATATTCACCAATAGAAAAGTCTGCCAAAATGTTCAAGTCAGGCAGAACGCTTACTAACTTTCTGCCCAATGACCCATATATTAGTTGTATGATAGTGGGGGATTTGCATTAAAAACTGTGAGCGAAGCAGGATATAGGAACAGAGTTGGGGCTCTGGCAGAAGCCTGTGGTATCCCAGAAAAAAATGTACACCTTCCAAAAGAGGATGCCAGCGGTCATATAATTAATAACTTTATGAAACAAGCCCCGTCGGTACAGCTAAATGGGATATGTGTCTGAGACATTTCTTCAAAATCTGCATGTAGCTCTGTTGATCGGACCTTTGTGCTTGATTACTCTATGGTGGATTATTTTTTAAATAAGAATATAATAGACTTTGCATTCTTGGTCTCGTCGGGCGTAGGCTGGAAAGGTTTGGAGGCTTTGACGTCCATGGAATGGAACTACCCCACCTCATGCGGTCGGCTGCGGAGACCCGCCTGCCATGACGATATCATCAGCGTCATCAGTCGTCACTGTGGTGGTATCCGTCAACGTGTCCGGGTCCACTGGGGGGGAAGGTGCCCAATGTGGATGACACTTCCTCTTCTTTTGTGGGAGGCTGATCAGGGAGTTGAGGGGCCATAGGAACCAGGGCCTGTGGCATCCTCTTCTGGATCTCCAACACCAAAGTGTATAGGGTCGACAGGATGTCCAGAGATACATATCTCAGCTGAGTTGGCATGATCAGAGCACTAGGCCCTGCACCGTTGTTGCCATCGTAAGGATGCCAGGTCCTCACTGTCCATGGATGAAACTTATATGGCCTGAGACACAGCCTGAGGTTGGACCGGGGCCTCCTTGCACCCCCCCCCCCTTTGTTTCAATCCTGAGGGGTCAGAGCCGGGCTTAGAGATGGCATCCTCTTCTGTGGCATGCCAGCAGACTTCGCCAAAGTCACTGCAATGGTTTCTCATCTCAGAGGCAGGAACACCTTTGGCGTTGTGGGGGTACCTCTATGGGGTCAACACCATTGTGCTTTTGTGAGAACACTGGCACCAGCTCTATCGTTGACAAAGACCTCTCCTGAACCGACTGGGCCTTCCTGGCCCGGTTGTCCATCTTCTCCTCCATCCCTGGCTTCTCCCGCAGCTTAGCCGGGTTGCGTGACTTCCTCTTGGAGGAGGAGCTCAATTGTTGGCTGGCTACAGAGGCAGAAGGTAATGTTGAATGTGCCCTGCCCATCGCAAGACCCGCTTGTGCAGCGACCCCTAGGGGAGCTGGACTTGTGATGCTTGGCCTTGTCTTGGTCCCCCGCAGTGGAGGCACCCTCAAAGGACTTAGAATCCCACTCTTCGGACTGGCCAGTCCTCAGTGAGGCATGACTCTGTTTGGAGCATGGGCAGGGGCCTTGGTGTGCAGCCATGCCGCCAGTCTACTGTGTCGATCCTTGGTCATCTTTGAGGCAGATCTCAGATTCTCCTTCATTGTGGTCCGAATGAAGACAGTAGAGGCATTGGCAGTGCTTGCCCTCCACAAACACGTTCCATAGCCTGCACTTGGTGCAGGGCCTGAAGAGGGATCTTCGTTCCTTCTTCTCCTTCGTCATGGCTGGAAGTGCAGAGTAGGCCCAATGACCTTCTGGAAACTTCAATTATCCTCGCCCTTGAGGGGCACCAAAATTCACTGACAAACGGATCTGCGCTGTCGGCAGATGGCGAGAAGAGCACACAGTCTCTTTTGGAATAAAAATGGCAGTTTTTTCTATCGATAAACAGCATTTTTTAGAAGTAGCTCACGGAGCAAAACTCGAGGACTCCCAACACTGAAAAGTGCAGTAAAAATCTGAAGGTGGTTGCCAGAGGAGGGGCATAGGGAGAGGACTGTCATTGGCTGTGGTCAGTATGACCCAGAGGACAGTGGTTGGTTTAGAGGAGAAATACAGTTTGTAAGTGAAATTAAAACAGTTTTCATTTTTACCGAGGATTCCCGGTCTGATGACAGGGAATATTCATGAGCATGTGAATCCATGCCAGAGAAGGAAAATCAAGGTATTGTTAATTTACCCTTCACAGCAGATGAGATCACAGCTTCTCTGTTAGCAGCTAAGGAGGTAAAGGCAACAGGGCCAGATGTTATTAGACCGAAGGTTATTAAATGGTTTCCTGAGTGGTGGTCTCTTATCTTTGTAAGGGTTTCTAATGCAACAGCAAGCTGTCACACACTCCCTTCCTTATGGAACTGGAGCATGATTGTCCCGCTCTTCAAAAAAGGAACAAGCAGTGATCCTCAATATTACAGGCCAATCCTTCTTCTTGATACCTCTTGCAAAATGTTTGCAAAATGTATCTATTCAAGGTTAGAGGAAAGGGTAGACGCTAATAGTATCTTTACGGAAACGCAGGTTTGTTTCAGAAAGGGATGTAACACGACAGATCAATGCTTTATGCTCAGTACAATTATTGAAAAATATGTTAAGATCAGGGGTGGGCGGTTGTTTGTTACATTTTTGGATTTGGCCAGAAAATGTAACTCTCTCGATAGGGCTGTTCGATGTACCGAAACATTGTCTACACTACATTGTTCAGTAGCCCATGGCTATATCATGGATCTTTCTAGTAACAAGGGTGTCAGGCAGAGGTGTCCCCTCCTCCTCGGATTTTAAGCCTCATTAAATCAGTTATAATTGGGGTCATTTACGATGCACTATTGTATGCTGATGATACCACCTTGATAGATCTTACACAGAGACGTTCAGCAAAGAATGCTCTCTATGAAGCTGGGTTCTTTGAGGAACATGGCACGGAACTGAATCTGAATAAATCCAACATATTGGATTTTGGAAACAATAAATCAAGATTTGTCTGGTAAAAATATAATATTAAGATTATAGTAGAAGATTCACATAATTATCTAGGCATGTTGTTCTGTGAGAATGGCTACAGGCCTCATCACATTAAAATGGTGATGAAGAGGATTCAGTCATGTTTAAGGGGTTTATTATGATTCACTACAGATTTGGCAGATTTGGAGGGAAAGGATAGGACAAATGGTTAAGGGTGATGGAGGCAAATGTCCACTCCTCTGCATTATATGGATTGTCACCAGCAGAGGTCAAGTACTTGTGGTTTAAATATGGTGCTATGCTGGTGAGGAAATGGGGCATTCTCCTTGGCCAAGTTAATAACAATGATGTATTTAAGTGAGCTCTTAAAGAAAGGGCAGCAATGCTACACCATGCAATTATGTTGAAGCGAATAGTGGTTTATCTTCAATGAAATTCTTTGTTACATTATGCAAAAGCATTGCCGATAGGAACCCTTTAAGCACTTTCACAATATCTGGTGCACGGGAAGAGAATTTAAATGATCCACCTGAATGTGTTACCTTTACTGGCAAAAATGAATTGGTTGAGGGCTTGCAGGTCTGGCTGTGTTGAAAATCTCTTATACTTCTTGTTGATCTGCCCTATTTTCCACGGTTATAGAAGGAAAAGACTCAGAAAGCATTTCTATTAACTATGGAGTCAGGGAGACCAGGTAAGCAATGTGCCTATTTATGATTTTTAATAATATAGATTTTGTAGTTGATGTCTCTACGTTCGTAAAAGAGGTCTTTAAAAGGCTGGGAAGACCTTTTTCTAAACGTGTCATCTGTGTTTTAAATAGGGTTTGGTTTTAAATTGCAATACAGTCTGTACGGTTTTAATCTGTAATATTAATTGTTAATGGCTAATGCTGAAATAAGGTGAAGTCTTCTTCTTTAATTATTTGTCAATATGAAAGTCATTAGCTGTACCCAATGATCTATCGCTCTTTCTCTCTCTATGTCTCATTGTCTATCTCTGTCTCTCTCTGCATCACTATATGTCTCTGTCTCTCTTTCGCTCTTTGCAAGATTAGTGTTATCATTTGGTGGTTGCTAGTTGCACTGCGGCCATTGCTGACAGCAGTGAAATAAGAGGAACCAACAGGAATATCTTGAAGAGAGTGCTGTGCTTTTTATGGCAGCAACAGAGGCATCCCTCGAGGGGAGAAGTGGCCTTCATTGTGTGTGTCCTGCAGGGATTTGTCCATCGCACTGAGGGCACATTGTCGGTATGGGTGGTGGTGAAATGGGCATGGATGGGCTCAGCAGTATGTGCTGGGGTTATGACAAATGTACAAGAGGACCAGAGCTGCAGGACATATCGCTGTGTTATTGTCTATGTGTTTATCATTATTGGTGTTTGTGAATACTATAACAAATGTGTTGTTTCAGTAGCACAAATCAGTAGACCACGTGTAAAATTAAACATTGCCCTGGTATTCACAGAAGACAAAGTTCATCATAAAGGAAGGCCATTTTGAGAGACAACATTTTGTGTATTGTGAGTTAAGGGAGCTATTTTTAAAAAGAAAATATGTATTTATGTTAACATTGTAAACTGTCTCATTATACAATGTTATTTCGCACTGAATACACTTGTGTACAGGCACGTTATAAATGACTTATCATATCATGATCACTTCCTGTATATATTGTCATAATAAGAACATTACACTTGTCTTACTGGTCAAAACTCATTATCAAAATATTATCAAAATCTGCAGTAGCCATATACATTATTCTCTTATAGAAAGCTTTAATTCCAAAGTGGACTGTCTCTTACACTCCTATTTAACTATTTTGGCTATACCACTGATAAGTCCCCAGGGCATTACCTGGGCATTACCTTTGTTTGTTCGCTCTCTGAAACACTTGTGTATGTGCGTGATATAAATAAAATATAAATTCAATTCAATAATTAACATTTTAAAACAAGGAGAACAAATCTGACAGTTGAAATTCAAAATAGCATAAATGTTCGTATTTCCAGAAAATGTAAATACAATGACCAAAAATACAAAATCTAATCTAAAAACTAAGTTTGTTTTCTTTACTTTGCAGACACATGCGATTTCGTTAAAACATCGTCAGGTTCCAACCCTGAGAAGGCATCCTGAAGGAACCTGAGCAGACAAATGACCATTGACACCCTCTCACCACACATAAGGATCGTGCAGCGTTCTTCGGAATCTGCATGACAAATCTACGCCTTTCCATTGCTTCCTAGATATTAAGATTTATTTCTTGGAATATAAATAAGACAGAACCGCAGTTGTGATTGATATCAACTACAAGGGAATTTTGTAAGGTACTTAGGGAGAACATTGTAGAGGCGACAATAAAATGAGGGTGTTTAGTATTACCTAAATTGCAGTTTTTGCTCCATGGTTTCTCGCCAGTTCTTTCTCTACAGTTTTGTCGTTATTGCCACTTGGTTTGAGATTAACATCTCTACTGTTGTATGCAAGTCGGCTATGGTTTTACAGCATGCCACTCTCCACTCTTCCAGAATGGGTTCACTACGATTGAGCAATGCTCCTTCTAATAACTGGAAGCCTCTAATAGCGTTCTTGGCTATGCATTTTCGATAAAATGAAAGTGATTTCCATGATACCATGGCAGCCAAAGAGATGAGACCCTGTTCATGTCTTATTACCTGAACTGGGGGTCACCTTAAGTACTCTAAGAACTTTCCTCCAAAAGAGTGCCTCCATGATAGGACACCGGTTGTATGATGTAGCAAAGAAGTTTTCTGCTCAGTAAGCAAGTATTGCAACCACCTTTTGGTAGTAGACGGACACCACTGGAGTCAATGTGAATCTTCAAAACCTGTTCAGTAGGATAGCACCCTTTGTGGCCAGGCTTTTAGCCTTCACCCTCAGTTGATCCACCGTAGGGCACCATGTATACTGATTCAAAAACATACACAAATATACAAAAGACTCCACTGTTACCAAAGGCTCCCCATTTAAATACCAGGTTCTGGTCTTTGCATGCCTGCCAACTGCTGAGTGAAATATTAAAATGTTAAAACTTGTGATTTCACCACGTTTATCTTTTGCTTGTTACAGTCCACATACAACTGCAGGGCATCTAGTTGTTTGTTCTGCAGCCCTATTGGCATTTTATCAAGAAGGCCATCCGCATGTAGGAGGTGACCCATCACCCTTACATTTATTCTAGGTGGGAAACCACAAAACCCATGTTGTCCATGTCCGAAATGATCAAGTTGAAAAAGGCATCCCTGTTTCAGACCCAGCATGGTCTCTACTGATCTGGAAAGAAATGTGCTGCTCCATTTTGCCTGATCCTCAAGGATGTGCCAAAATACAGTGATCTAATAGTTTGCACCAAATCTGGTGGACAGCCCCATTGCCCTAATTTCGCCCATAGAAGTTCCCTTATATGGAATAGAAAGCCTGTGCCAGATCAATGAATGCCAGGTATTTCTTCCCTTTGTTCATAATTTCATGAGTGTTTAGGACATTTAATAAAAAAATTAATTAAGGTGTGTGTACACTTCTTTAAGAAAACAGGACTGGAACAGGCCAAAGCGGCCAGACCTCAACACCACGACACACATGAGTATTGTGGACAGTTTTCGCCCCATTATGAAAGTTCCTTTCGTGTTGAAGATCTTAGATAGGGTGGCATATTTGCAGTTTCAGAACTATGTTGAGGAATCTAACCTCCTGAGTCCCCTGCAGTCAGGATTTCGTGCCAAACATGGCACTGAGACTGCCATGTTGGACCTCAGAGCTTATCTAACCCATATTGTGGATTCGGGACGGATAGCCCTATTTACGCTGCTTGATCTCAGAGCAGCTTTTGATCTTGTTGATCATGACCTGCTTCTTGAGAGACTAGAAAACATAGCTAATTGTTCAAAACCTGCTTTCTCTTGTCTGGCATCCTTCTTAGGAACTAGATCAGCAAGAGTGGCTGTGGAAGAATTTAAGTCCCCACCAGAGACACTTCTTTGTGTAGTAAAGCAAGGAGCTAACCTTTCGCCTACGCTTTTTAATGTATACACCGGCCTTTCCTTCCACCTCCTGGATGTTCGTGGCATTATATACACGAATTATACAGATGACACCGAGGTGTTCCTAGAACTGATGGGTGATTATGAAAGGGATTGCCTTGTTGTTGATCAAGCCTATGATATTATACAACCGTGGATGAATGCGGACTCCTTTGTGTTAAATGGGAACAAAACAGAGTTCATGTTGGTGCGCATTAGCAAACGCCTAGCTAGACCTGAGGGTAAATACGACCAATTTATCATCTCTGACTGTGTCATTAAAACAAGCATGTGGATGAGAACTTTGGGTGTCGTTCTTGATGCCAACCTCAATATGAAAAAGCATGCTTCTCGCGTTACGGCCACTTGCACATACACCACTAAACTCATAAAACAGATTAAACCATATTTGTCTGATACTAATGTTGCCACATGGGCTACAGCTCTTGTCAATTCTAAAATGGACTTTTGCAAGAGCCTATTTGCTGCTACCTCCAAAAACAACATCAAGACACTGCAGGTTGTTAAAAACAACTCAGTTTGAACTGTTTGTGGCATTGCTAGATCAGAACATATATCCCAGGCTTGTAGATATTTGCACTGGCTCACGGTTAAACACTGAATTACCCAAAAAATGTCATCTCTGACAATCAAATGACTGTGTCATCAAGATCCCTGGTGTTTGGAGAAAAAAATTCATAAGGCTTCTGTTACGGCCCTTCACTCTAATGTTCTGGAAAAGCTGTCTCAACTGCTCTATAAACTACAGAACTTTGGCAGTACTAGCTTTGATGTTTGTTCCCAGCTCTGGAAATTGATTCCAGTTTATTTTAGAAATATTTCTGACCTGTGTCACTTCAAGAAAGCCATCAAAGTATTAAGGATTAAGGCATTGTAGTTCTCTGCTTTTCTCTGGTTTGACTTTTTGTTCTTATGTTCAATTCTTCAGTGCGCACTGAGGCCTTTGGACCTTATGAAAAATGTCATTCATTCAAACCCACAAAACAAAAAAGTGTCCTGACAGGTTCACTAAACATATATATACATTTAATTTATAAAAAACTTCTCAATACCAGAAATATGGCACAAGCTATCTAAAGTATTTCCTAGGTATGTGTTTTACATTTTTCTGTGTCCACCTAAGTTTTCATTGGGATACATTTTACAAAAATCACCATTTCGTACTTCTGTTTAAACATTATACAGAAGTAACTTTTTATTATTTCAGTTATTACTCATAAGCAAGGTCTGTCAATTACCAAGCACTATTAGCTCAACATAAATTCCAAATCAAGCACAATATATACAAGAAAGAACCAATAAATATCCATGCTCATGTACACAGTATTTCATACAATGCAAAAGACAATTATATACACACATTAGAAAAGAACATTTGAAAAAACTTTTTCTCAGAGTAGTCAACACTATATAAATTTTGAAGTTGATAGGCCCCCACTCAGAGGTTGAAACCATATGTCTCTGAATTATAAATTTTCAGTTCCATTGGGGGCATTTTCAATTGGTTAGCTAAACTCAGGGTCTACTAGCTAAACTCGGGGTCTGCGTGTGACACCAGGATGAATCTAGAAGGTGTCATACTCGCACACGAATAAAACAGAAAGTGCGAGTAAACTACGTTTCGGCGGAGTGGGCCATTCCGCCTTCCTCAGGACCAGTAGAAGTCATGACCCCTGAGGTGCAGAAAAAATAATAAAAAGGAGAAAAAGAAAAGAAACATAGTCTCACTAGGAACCACAGGATCACAATCAAGATACCTCAAAATAATGTGTCCCGTGACTCTTAGGGCATGCAACTACAAGGTCCACAATGCTTTGGGCTCATGAGTCTGTGAAAACAGAGTGATGTGAATGAAACCAATCCTCCTATAGAGGGAGCATGTGGGAAATATTCACCTCATGTGCAGAAAACAAAGAAACATTATTTTAAAAGAACCGGATAAAAACCAATGTAAAACCATTAGTAATGTGTAATGAAGCAGACATATGTATAAAGCTTTCAGAGAGCATAGCCACTAAGCCATGGAGCGAGGTTAATCAAAAACCATGAGTTACAGTTAAAAAGTAGTGCAGTGCAATCCAGTTTTGAAATATTAGCACCTTATATGTATCTGCACTAATAAGAAAAAGTGCACCAAAAAGTGTAAAACACCAAATGTGCGCACTCACGTGTCTGGGGCTCAAGATCAGATTTGTTCCTTCACGTTTACAAATTGACGTTACTATTTCAAAGGTGAAATCAACATATGGAATTAGTATAGGCGAACCGGCATTTGCATAGTAATCCAAAGGTTGTAAACAAAATACATGTTGGCAACAACCAGTCGCTAACTCTACCTTTAAATTGGAGAAGCTGTGCAGTAGTCGCTTGGCGTCTCTCTATAGATGCAGGGCACTAGGATGTTATTTAGGAAGCCATGCACAATTCGAAAGTGTGCCTGGCATGGACTGGAGCCTCCCGTTCCATTATGTTTGAAATCTGCAACAGAATAGCATGGTCAAAAGTTGCCGCTTGTCCACATAGAATAAAGGGCAATGTGGAGGCTCCACATACGGATTATTTTACTACAGAAATGGAGATAAAAACTTTCTTTAGAAAACTCCGTTTGAGACACTATTTCCAAGATAAAGATGAAGGACAAAATATACAAGACACGGGTCTTCGGATCCCTTCGATCCCTTCGACCCTTCGACCTTTACGCCGATGGACAACCAAGTGGCGAATGAAATTATATTATTTGAAAAATGCGTTCTGGGCGATCTTCAAAGACTCAAAGGTAAAGCAACAAACAACAGGTATAACCTTTCTAATGAAGAAAGAAAAGCATTGACAGAACTAATGGCAGACCAAAGGCTGGTGATTAAACCAGCGGACAAGGGAGGGGGCATAGTAGTCTTCTCCCAGACAACATACAATAGGATGGTTTTGGACCTCCTTGAAGATAGACAGAGTTATCAACCACTACGTAAGGATCCATCAATAAACATTCAGGAGCTCATCCGAGAGGCTACACAACTTGGAGCAGAAAGAAGGTGGATATCCCAAGAAGAATTAGAATATCTTAATAATTCGGAAAAAAGGACCCCCTCCTTCTATGCCCTCCCCAAAATACACAAGCACTCCTCTAGACCACCAGGGAGACCAATTGTGTCTGGTTGTGGCTCCCTGTTGGAACCACTATGCAAATTTGTTGATCTATTTTTACAACCGATCAGTCAGCAGACCAGAACATATCTTAAGGACACTACTGCAACCATTAACATCTTTGAAGGAATCAGTTTTGACAACGAGCAGCAGCTATTAGTGACAATGGACATCCAGGCACTTTATACTAATATACCACAGGAAGAAGCAATAGATATTATACATCAGCAACTTATTCATAACGCCACCCAACAAAGAGTACCAGCAGCATTCATTGTAGAACTTATGGCCATTGCCTTACAGAAAAATGTCTTCAAGTATGCAGACCAGTTCTACCTCCAAATTGGTGGTACGGCGATGGGTGCAGCATTTGCCCCGAGTTTGGCGATATTGTTTATGGCTAACTTTGAAGACAGATTTGTACTAAGTGACAATAATCCCTTTATCTCACACATTTCCAAATGGTACAGATATATAGATGATATTATTTTACACAACTTCCTCCCAGTGTGCAGTATACCCATCTCCCGATGTAGCTCCTCTGGTTTCTTGGGTTTGCGAGCTTTACCGATGGCGGGTCCAGGTGGTTGGTGATGATCTGTTTGCGCAGTTTCTCTCTTTCCTTTATTATGGTGTCTGTGTGCTTTTCATCATCATTTGGCATCAAGGGGTGCATACCAACCATTTCGATCATTTCGTCTGTAGTGCGTGCTTCCGGGCCTTTCAGAACCTTATTATAATCAATGCAGCCGCAGCCAGTATTATACATCCAACTATAATCTTCAGTCTGACAGCCATGATGGCATCCATGACCATAACAATGAAAACCAGCTGTCATCCTTCTTCAGTCCTTTACTTTCTTCCATCATTTTGGAGTGCATCTGGGCCAGTTGTGATACTGCTTCGGTGAGTGTACCATTGTCGGCATCGTTAGCAGGAATAAATGTGCAGCATGATTGTCCTATCTTTGCGCAAACTCCTCCCTCCATCGCTGTAAGGAGATCCAATACATATCTGTTCTGTAGTGCTACCATCCTCACCGCTCGTAGTTCCTCTTTTATTGCGTTGAATCCGTTTACTGTTGAATTAATGGTCATCATCAGTTCCCATTGGGTTATCTGGAGCCATTTAGCGTTTGCATAAGCTTGTAGTCCAGGGTGTATTATTGACGAGAAGAACATTGCGGCTCTGCTGAATAATCTGTGTTCTGGTGGGATTGAAGTGAGTGCTGTTTCCAACCTTCCCCACAGGTAGTTTCCTGTCAGAGGTTCTCCTTGTCTCTTTTTCCTGTTCAGGACATTATTGTTGTTGTTGTCGTTGTCCGAACGCCTCTGTGATTGTACCGATCTCTTCTTCCTCTTGTTCCCTTCATCCATTTTGGGGAAGTTGGCCATGTTCACATGTTTTTGGGGCACCACTAGCGATGGTACATTGATGTGTACCATTGTGCATATACCATGCCACAACGGGGGCAGGGTGTGATATGCCTTATTTCCGCAGGCCCAGTAGTGATCCATTAACACTGCTGTTCCTGCACCCCCCTCTGGTAACTCTAACACGCTTGCACAGTTGGTGTTGTATCCCACCTCCACATCTCCTCTGTGTTGGTAGCATAACTTGGGCGCGGTCAGCGGTAGTATGCTCATTGGGTCTTCATCCTTCTCCATCCATGTCAGCATGCGTACGTACTTGCCCCATATCGTCCAACATCTGTCATTGTGTTCCTTTATTGTGGTAATATTTTCTCTTGTTACCATGTTGCTGCCGACCACTCCTATGTCCCATTCATTGTTCATGTATACCTTCCCTGTTATTGTTACCAGTGGTCTTTCCCAACAGCCTCGTGTACCAGGAACTTCAGTGGCGTACCAATCACATGGTAGGTATTGTAGTGTTACTTTCTTCGTTTCTCCCTTTTCAGGGCCACTTGTCATGTATCTGAACGCTTCAGCATGCAAACTGCTCTTGTGGTAACTCAAATATGACTTGAGGAAATTGTTTTCGTATGGATATGTGTCTCGCGTTTTCCACACCATTCTCACCACCGTTCCTTGAAATCGCCCTCTCGTTTGGAATAGTGCCAGATATATTATACATCGTGCCGTCTTGGGATCAATGAGCAAACATAACAGCTGTCTTCTGTTGTCTGCTTACCTATTTGGGTCATGTGCTGGTACCACATGTTGTTGGAGACGTGTGCTGAATCTGTTATGTAATTATCAATACCCTTATTATCTGTGTATGTGCTGCGTTTAACTCTACTTCCCTTATGTAGAGGGTTGCTAGTACCACCTGACGTAACACCTGTTGCAGCCGTGGGAGGGGGTACGTTAGGTTTGGGTGCAGCCATAATATTGATAGCATAACTTTTCTGCCATACAGAGGCAGCCAATAGACCAGTGATGACCAAAACTCCTATCATTTTTATTACAAAAGCTAGTCTCACCGGCATTTGCTCTTACCTTGCTGCAGTTCAGCAGCTTATTCTTGCGACGTTAAAGTTGCCCGCCTGAAAATTCTCAATACGCTTGTTATTATGGTTAGTTGTCGTTATCAAGCCCTCCCTATCAAGTAGTCGTTCAGTGCCCAGACGAAGAGCTGCTCCCACGCCAACCTAAGTGATCTATCTCTTAGAGCAGGTAAGTGCTGGTGAAGATGGGGCATTGATTGTTCTATGGCCAAAATAAATGCGGTGTAGTAGACACGTACCCTCCTTCTTTTTAGGTACTTTGGCCTTCTTATATGATATACAAATTGGTGTGATAGGGCTTCAGGGTAGTTATCGTCTGCGGGTAGCATCTACTCCTGGGCAATGTACGCTGTTAGTTACTTATTTTCTTAACAATACAATTACACATGGTACCTGCATGTGCGAGAAAAGAAAAAAGAGAAAACATACAAGTGTTTACATGTGTATGTGCGCAAAACAATGTCCTTCAATTGGGGGTGACCTTATTGGGCAGGGGGTTTGGGGCTCAACTGGCGGAAGTCTGTTTACTTTTCGATCTCGTGACCATGGGATGGGCTGTGGGCAAGTGTCCAGTGTCTATTTCAGTACTTGTCTCTGGGGACTCTGGGGGGTGATAGGGTGTAGTGACACTAATGTCGTCAGCTGTGGACGACGTCTCCTTCTCTGTAGGTGATGCTGTCGTTGTTCTTCCAATGGCCCTGTCGGTAACGCTAGGGCGGGTCTGGAGTTTGTAGATCTTCACGTCGTGTAGGTGATTCCAAGCACGCTTATCCTGCCACTTCACCGATCTCATAGATACCTCCTCTACCAAGTGAGGACCAGTAAAGCGTGGGCTGTTCCACTTTCTATTGAAGTTGCGGAGTAGCACGTGGTCACCTTTAGCAATTTTGCTGAGTCCTTCCTTTTCCAATTCTTTGTCAGCGTCTTCTTGTTGATAACTCTTAGACCCGCCCCGTGTGCGCTCGAGCTGTTGAGATACAAACGCTACACTAGTAATCAAAGAAGACACATATTGGTACATTTCATCACCAAGAACAGTTGCAGTGTTTTCATAATCTGTGAATGCTCTTGATGTAGGCGTCAGAGGAAGGCGCATTTGACGTCCGGTCACCACCTCGTGAGGAGTGAGGTAGTGGTCAGACCCTGGCCTATTCCTTAGCTCAAACAGAGCTAGCGGAAGACAATACAACCAGCTCTTCTTTGTTGTTTGCTGTATCTTTGCTATTTCCTCTTTCAATAGGCCGTTCAGGCATTCACATATACCGTTGGCCTGCGGGTGATATGCACACGCAAATTTATGCTTAATGCCCAGTAAGGACGTGATGTGCTGAAACATTTCATTAGCGAAGTGCGGGCCATTATCTGACCGCAGTACTTCACACACTCCCCACCTGGGGAAAACCTCCCTCACTAGAAATTTAGCTGCTCTGAAAGCATCTGCATGTGAGCAGGGTCCTGCCTCAATCCACCTGGAGAATGGGCATACCACTACAATCATATACCTATTTCCTTGACTTACATTGATCATATCAACGTAATCAATATGAATGTGCAGGAAGGGGCCCTCTGGCCGGGGTATAGTACCTTTTATCACTTGCAGCGTGTGACCGGCCGTAAACTGTTGACATGTAAGGCAATTGCTGATAAAATTTGTTACATGAGAATTTAACTCGGGGCAGAACCAGTCTTCCCTGATTCGTGCTGCAATAACTTCCTTCCCTGTATGAGCTGGGTAATGGAGCTGGCCCAGGGCGGTGTTCAATAGTGCCAACGGCATGACCATCTTTCCAGTGTTACCCTGACGCCATAGTGCGTCAGTTGGCGACATTGTACATCCTCTTTTTACCCATAGTTCCTTTTCTGCCATTGGTGCGGCCGCCTGTAATTCCATTATCTGTGTGGCTGGGAGATGGGTGTACCCTTCTTTCATCAACATCTGTTTAGCTATCCCCCTCCCTCTCCCTCTCTCTGACTCTGGGGGGTTCCATATTTCACCAAAATACGCTGCATGTTTGGCATGTGCGTCTGCTGCTTCATTCCCTTTTGAGATATGATCTTCTCCATTAGTGTGTGTGGGACATTTGACCAAAGCTAGTTCTTGGGGATTATTGATTACTTCAATTAATTCAGCTAACAAGAGAGCATGTTGCACTGGGGTGCCGTCAGCTCTCCTAAACCCCCTTCTCCGCCATTTTGTCAACCCCGAGTGGACAGTTGATGTGACAAATGCGCTATCGGAATATATAGTAACTCTTTTGTCAAAGCTTTCCTTCAACGCCAAGATCAGTGCAACCAATTCTGCTGCTTGAGCCGAATAATGCTGTGGTAACTGTACACATTTCACCTGGACACACACCAAATCTTCTGTCATTTTTACAACTGCTGCCCCAGTTCTCCTTATCCCATCACTCTGGTCTATTGTTGATGACCCATCAATGAACAGGAGCTCTCCTCCATTGAGCGCATCCTCTTCAACTTTTCTAGTACAGGAGTACATTTCGGTAGTCTGCGTACAGTCGTGAGCATAATCACCTTCCTCAATAACTTCCGCTATAAACCTTGCAGGGTTAACTGTACTGCATCTAACAATAGATAGTTCTGGTCTAGATAAGATGATCTCATAACCTGACGCTCTTTGCGTGGTTAGTGTGGACTTAGGCTTGTTCAATATTGCAAATAGTGCATGCTCCACGAATAGTGTGGTTGGGCACCCCATTGTAATAGATGATGATTTCTCTACCGTGAAGGCAGCTGCGGCAAGACCTTGTTCACAAGGGAAATTACCTAACATAACAGGGTCCAAGTGACCGCTGTAGAACGCTATTGGCTTGTATCCTATGCTTGTTTTCTGAGCCAACACTGCTTTCATTACTGCTGAGTCGCAAAGTGAAAAGATAAGGAACTGTCGTTCATAATCTGGGGTGGCCAGTACCGCAGCAGTTGATATCGCGTTTTTTAACTCGTCAAATGCTTCCTTCATTTCCCTTGTCCACCCCAATTTTTTCTCCCCTTTGTTTGCTCCTTTCAATGCTTCAAATAGGGCTCCTATGTATGAGCTGTAATCAAAAACCCATGCTCTACAGTAGTTGCACAATCCCAGGAACTGCTGCAGCTCCCTCACTGTTTGCAGCAATGGCGTGTTTGATATAGCCTGTGCTCTTTGTGGTGCAATCTTTCTTCCGTGTTGGGATATTAGTTGACCAATGTATAATACCTGTTCCTGACAGTACTGTAACTTTTCTTTGTCCACCTTGTAACCTTTTTCTGGCAATATTGTCAGCATTTTCAATGAGTCCTCCCTGCACCTTTTCTCGCTTGTGCTGCAAATTATTATGTCGTCAACATATTGCAGCACCGTACTTTCAAGTTCAACGTTTCCCAAGTCCATCTGTATTACTCTGTTGAAAATTGAGGGCGACTCGCAATACCCTTGTGGTAACCTGGTGTGTTTCCATTTTGTGTTTCTGTACGTGAAGCTCGTCAAGTCTTGTGAATCTGGATGCAGGGGTATTGAGAAAAAGGCATTTTTGAGGTCAATCACTGTAAACCGTGAGGCCTCTGCTGGAATTCCACATAATATTGTGGCCGGGTTTGCTGCTATGGGGTATTCTGCCTCCACAATGTTGTTCAAGGGCCTGAGGTCCTGGATAAAATGCCAAGACCCTCCTTTAGCTTTGCGCACTGGGTACACGGCCGTGTTACATGGTGATTCTGATGGTACCAGTATGCCATTATTTATTAGGGCCGTTATTGTTTCGTATATGCCCTCATCTGCCTCTTTTGATAGTGGGTATTGCTTCACTCTAGGGAGTATTGCACCCTTTTTCAGTTTTATTCTTACTCCCCCGATACTCTTTATGCAGTCCACGTCATAGGGACTAGTGGTCCACAGTGATGTTGGAACTTTTGCCATATCTTCCTCGTAAAAGGGAACTGGGGTAGATGCGGGTGCTTCAAGTGCCATGGCAATTTTCTGTGCCACTTGCTTGTATGTCACTCTTAGCCATATATCTACACTCATCATAAATACCATTTCACCCTCTTCCTTGTCTTCTGAAAAGAGCTCCTCATCGGACACCTGGGTGAGCCTGCATCCCTCAGCCAGCGCTATCACTGCCCTCCATGCTCTCCCTTCCCGGTCTTGGGCATGTACTGCGATATAATCAGCAGTCGCTATAATGCTCTCGATGCTCACTGAAATCACCTTTCCTTCCGGTTCATTGGCTGGGGTCTCAGGTCTGAACAAATAGGCTGCTGGTCTCCTCCAGATCTTTCCTTCTATTCCTGGCATCCATGCGAATGCCATGTCTGTTCCGTACTGGAACAGTTTGCCATCTATTGGCTCAGCCCGAGTCACTGTCTGCCCACAGTATGCTTGCATAATTTGCCGTGCAGTAAGCATGTTTATTCCTGGGGTGGAACAAATTATGCCGTCCTCCGTGAAGGAGATTGTCATATTTAACCTGCTCATTATATCTCTCCCAAGTATGTTGACTGGCGACTCCCTTGAATACAGGAGCGGGACGGACATGTCATAATCCCCTATTGATAAGGAGATGTTATCAGTGAAGGGAACCAACCCTCTAGCCCCAGAGAATCCTTGGGTGTTCATGGCCTCACCTGACATCTTAAATTTGCCTTCCCTTATGCAGGACCGGGTTGCCCCAGTATCAACAAGGAATGATATTTTTTTGTCACCTATCGTTACCTCAATGCGTGGTTCCTCCGCACTATTAGGTGTTACCGACAGGATGGGACACACCAAGGACTTCTGTGGGCTGTCCTATTGTGGGTATAATGATTGACCACTTCCTGTGTAAGGGTTGTGTCCCAGGACCGTCACCCTTTCCAGTTGTGTTTGCTGTAGCTGTGTATTGGTGGAGGTTACCTTATGGTCCTGTACTTGAGTGGGCTGCTGTACTTGCTGCACTTGGTGTTGTTGTGATATCGCTACCTGTTGTTGCGGTAGTGAATATGTCTGTGGCTGTTGTTGTGTTACTAACTGTTGCTGCGTGCTGCCCTGTGGCAGTCCCTGCTGTTGTTGGTAACCCTGCTGTTCCCTTGTAGGCCAATGTTGCCCTTGTTCCCCCCACGCTGGTGTGGAGGGTCTCATTCTACATGTGCGTGACATGTGTCCTAACAATCCACAAATCCAACATACAGGTGGTTTCCTGGTCTGCCATGGGAAACTTCCTGAATTGTCCTGGTATACTGGTTGCCCAGTGGGGTAGAAGCTTCGGAATCCTCCCCCTTGCTGTTGTGCGTTATAGCCATATCCCCTCCCCCTCATCATTCCTCCCCTTCCCCTGTTGTAATTATAATATCCAGCTCCTGATGTCGAGTATCCTCCTCCCATATTAGCCGTGTATGGTGGGGGGGGTGGCAGCTGTTGTGCTATAATTTGTGATGATTGTATTTGGGAGGGAACTTGTGCGGCCACTACTTGCGTGGGGTTTGGTGTCATTGTTGTAGGTGTAGTTATTAGTGCACCTTCCATCGTGTACTTAGTCAATTTTTTTCTGCACTAATTTAGCCTCTTCCGCTTTCCTATCTTCTTCCTTTTGTTTCATCTTTTCTTGCCACGTCCTACAATGATGTACTATCGTCAGTTGTATTTCCGGCCAAGCCTTTGCTTCCATCCCCACTACATTCTTCAATTGTTTCTGCACTGCCTCCGGAAGCCCTTGTATTAGTATATGATAGAATATTGCCGGTGTCTTGTCCCACTGCTCTCTAGTTTCCATACACCACTTCTCTTGAATTTCCTGGGTATAATCAACAGGATCTTCGTTCTCACGCATCTTGCGTGATGTAATTGCTCCTATGTCTGAGGTGTCTGTGTATTGTACCCTTAGTGCTTGCCATAATGCATGTCTGCAGTTTGCAAATGGCGCCCCGTCGTGTGATGTGTTTGTTATTGTGACCCCGGGGAAGCCCACTCTCTTCCAGATGTCATCTGCTGCATCCCCTAATATTGATATTAGTAGGCCCTTCACGTCTCCTACTGCCAATTTCTGTCGTGCAGTGTGTTTTTCCATCTCATATATCCATTTCCCCGCTCCTCCACTTAGTGAGGGGAGCCTACACTTTATATTTTCCTTGTCTGCATGCTTCCAAGGGACGTATTGTGGTCTAACCCCTCCTCTCTCCAAAAGTGGCATTAGGTTGTGTCCTATCTGACTCCCCGGGTGTCGCGGTGTTGAGTCCGTATACCCCTCCTCTTCTTACGTGTCGTCTACATCGTCTGTTATGTCCATATTTTCCCCGCTCATAGCTGTTTCCCCTTCATCTCTTCCCCTTCATTTATTATTTCCTTTATTTGATGTGGGCGTGTGTGTTCGTTCTTCCTGCCTGCGTCCAGGGAGATCTCTAAGCCTTCCAGCGTAGGGTGTGTGTTCGTGAGGGGCGGGTGCGGGTGTAGGTGGACATGTTGGACGGGATGATGAGGGTGTAGCTGCACGTGTGTGCCTTCCCGCCATTCCTTGCTCTTCTTCCTCACTTCCCCCCAGTTCGTCCTTCCTTCTGCAGGCCCAAGGTGATTCCCTGTTGGTCCGGGTGATGTACAATTTATCTAAGCTTTCCCTTTCCCCGTTTCTTCCTTCTCTCCCCAATCCTTCTTCTTCCTTGCTGCAAAAATCATCCAAGAGCGACAACCCCCAATCTGTCTTTTTCCCCCTAATCGTCACTGTTTTTAAATCTATTAAATCCGTTCCTCCCACTTCTTCTTTACCAATTGCTCCCCTTTGCGCTGATGTTGTTGCTACTTCTGTGTCCCTGCGTACATATTTCCTTATTCCACTCTCCCCTCTCCTATCTCCTCTTTCCCCTTCTTTTTTCTCTACTATTTCTCCACCTATTTCCTCTCTTTTCTTTTTTAATTCCTCCATTACTTCTCATCTTTTCTAATAGCCTTTCTTCCTCTCTCCTCCTTTCCCACCTCTCTCTTTCCCGTTCTAATATTCTTTCTATCACCCTCCCTTCTTCGTATTTCTTTGTGGTTTCTGATAGTATTTTCCTTTTCCGTATTTCCATTTCCTTTTCTTTCTCTTCTTCCTCCCTTTTCTTGTCGCGCTGTGCTGCTCGAGATACCCTTTCTGCTGCCGCCTTTACCCTTTCAGCTTCCCTCTTCCGTTCTTCATTTCGTTCCCTCATTTTTTCTAACTCATTCTTACTTTCTTTCTTTTCTCTCCTTCTCTCTCTTTCCTCCCTCTCAAGCTGTTTGATCAGGGCGTTTTGCTCCTTCCTTAACTCCGCCAATCGTTCCTCCAAAATCTCCTCCTCTTCTCATAACAGTTCCCCTTCCTTCCTTTTCCCTCCTTCCCCTTTCATCTCGCTCTTACTCTCATTGTCCCCGTTCATTTTTCTTACTACCTCCTTCTCTTCTCCTGTTAATGAACCTCGCAATTTTAATAACACCTGTGCAGCTACCCACTCGTATCCTATGGCTGCAATTTGTTCTTCACTAGCCTTCCCTTGCCTTGCGGGCATCTTCGTATAAGTTGACCCTACCGTACTTGTCGCCTCCCCCCCCCGTGTAGCCACCTGTAGCTGTATATGGTGGTGGGCTGTATGCTGGGTTCGAATACCCCTCAGCCGCCCTTAATTGTTGCCTCACCACTTCTCGTAGTTCCGTTATAGGATATAACCCTCCTTCCTCCTTTTTCACTACTTTCGCTAAGGGCATGTCGTCGGCCTGCTCCTTTTTTATTTCTGTTTCCTTTATGTTGCTAGGCTTTTCTCCTCCCTCTTGTCCTTTCCCCGTAACCTGTGTCCTTTCACTCTCTTTTTCCCCATTCTCTTCTTCCTCCTTTACCTTCTTCTCCTCCTTTGTTTCCCCCACAGTGAACATTCCTGTCGGTCCTGGTCGGGACCCCTGGAACATCCTCCATAAGTTAAACACCTCCACATGGTGCGTCAACTTCTTCCCTTTGTATGTGTTATGTAGATGGGTCAGTAGTGAGTGCTGGACATATGGGTCGAAACTGCTGTTAGGCGGCCAGGGTGTCGTCATTTTGTTGTCCGTCCCCTGCGTCCATTCTATGCTGTATTTAATCAGTTTCTCCCTATGGGGTGACAGTGTTTTACATATATGCTGTAGCGGGGTAGTGAGGGTGTTCCCCCACCCTCCCGATCCTATCCGTATGACATGGTAGCACTGTGTTGTTAGCCTCCCTCGATATGGTAGTGGTTACCTGGCTAATAATGAACTCTATACAATTTCAGATGTTTTACCTGGCCCCGTAATTTTGGGGACTTGCGATCGTCCGCTAAAAGAAAGTAATAAAATATAGCATTTGCAATTATGTATTCTTTTCTGTCTTTGTTTCTCTCACCTAACACCGTTACGGCCCCCTACGGCCGAGGCGCACGTAGCCCCCTGCGGCTGCGTGCCCTGTGTGACGTGCTTATACAGCCGTCCCACTTTACTTCACCCCTCCTCCTCCTTCCTCACTCGTCGTGGCCGGCGTTCTCTGTGCGCGGTCACGTCCCCCTTTCCACCTGACCCCGATATAATCGTTGCCGTTGACCTCCGTGCCAAACCCTTACCACTATTCGCTTCCCCGCCACTCTTCAACAATGCTGTGTGCTCGAGGTATCCTATGAAAGCCCTACAGGTGACGTCACCGACCTCTTCCAAAACTACCGGTAAGTTCTTTTCATATTTCAGAAAGCTCGAAATAAGTTTTGCTATTTATCCCTGTTAACCCCACAGCTGTCCTCTTGTCACGCCTGGAACAAGGTAACCAATAATATAATCAGACTGGGCACGCTGCGTCGCCTCGCGTGTGATACGCCCCTCAACAGGAGGGCTTAACCAGCCAATTATCTTCCGTATTAGACAACCAGTTAGCTACCGCCTACAGGAAAACGTCATCTATCTATCGAGTTTCTCTGCTCGATCAATAGGGATCCTCATCTACTCATTGATCAATAATCGCCAATTCGTAGGAAACCATACACACACACACACACACCCTTACAGGTGGTCGCGACCTAGGCCAATCAGTGTCTACGAGCGGCCGCACGTGATGTTTTCGTGCTCCGCCCACTCTTCTTCGTAGCATAGCGGACTGCTCTCGCACTTGTCCAGCTACCATTCACTTCACCGTCAACACTAATTTATCAAATCTTCGCCGCGCACCTTGGTAACACCTCCCACCTCCCTTATTCCATTCCTCCTCCCTCCCTCACAATTTCACATTGCTTGTTGGGTGTGGCATACTCACCAAGTTCTCTTGGTGCGGGGCCGCTCGACTGCGTGCACCCCTCTAAGCGGCTCGCCACCTCCCCTCGTCTGGACCACGTCTGGACACTCGCCAACCGCGGACGGGATACTTCTCAACCGGCTCCCGAGGGCCAATATCCGGATTGCGCTGTCCAGTCTTCTCGCAGTTCCGCGATGGTCCTGTAGTCCTCAAAAAGGGGGCAGCGGCAGAGGGGGCCGCGCCGCCAGGCCTCCTCGCTACGAGAGTACTCGGAAAAATAAAATAAAAGGTAGATCGTAAACAGATCTCAGCAGTGCCTCCAACTTGTCGGGGAGTTTCTCCCGGGGTCGGCTGGGCCTTCCGCGGACCTCCGGGCTGGGAGGCCCCAACTCCTCCCGAGTATCCCAAAAATGAGTATGAGACACACACAAGAAGCAAGGTGGTTCTGCTGTTTATTGAACAACGGCAGGGATTGGTCTAGGATCGTACGCGTCCGTCCAGACGCTCGAACTTCGTGGGGCTCGCAGGCCCCTTTTTGCCTCAGTATGACACGCTACTTGCGTCACCTGGGAAAGTTAGCAAAAAACCTATCGCCACTCTGGATTGGTTCCTCGAGTGGTAGGGTTAGTATAGCATACGTATAGAGAACGCTGTTAGTGGTTAAGGGTCAGTCAGGTGGTATACTTGGGTTGTCCCTTCTATTAGATACTTGAAAATTGTTACACGAAGACCCCTAATGATTGGCTAATGTTAGTGGCGTCAGTGATGAGTGCCCCATGTTCTGATTGGTCCACTCGCGAGCCCCCCAGCCTGGGACCATCGTTGTTCCCAGCTCGCGGTGTACCTGTCATTTGCAACAATATGTAACTATGTGTTCGTGCAGACAATGCATGGATTTGCTCATATGCCTGAGAGCAGACCATTCCCATCGCTGTAGGTGTCCATTGGCTCATTTCATTGTTGCAGCCTGTGTCTCAAACGTGGGACCCAGGCGACTTCTCCCTCCTGGGTCTGGCATCCTGTCAGGTTTGGCTTGGTCACGTGAGGAGAGACCGTGGCTGAGGCAGAATTCTGCACATTTAAAGTTGTATTTTCCTCTGCGTGTCTGGCTTTGCTTGCAGGTGTGACCTTGGCGTCGGCTGGTAGCATACGAGTTGCAACATCGCTCTCTTGGCTATCAGTTCTCGCTGGGCTCGTTCTGCAGGGTCAGCAATTGTACTCTTGCTCGCCCAATGTTCACGGGGGCTCTTGCTTGCGGCCTACTAGGGCCTGATGCATAGGTGGGGATGTTTAATGCACGGCACTTAAGTTGCGGTGTCATATTGCTTCACAGGCAGTATCATGTCTTCGTCGTATTTTCATCACAATGCAAGGGTCGGGAGAAGCATCAGCAAGCATGTAGATGAGTGCTTTGTGCGTCTTGCGTTTCTGCATTTCGGAGAACCTATGTGAAAAATAATAAAGATGCGCGTCAGTGGGTGTGTCCGTCACCTACGTCATAGCACTGAGAATGTTCTTCGTGTGGATTGGTGTGGGGGTGTCCAGTGTGCATGGTTGCACGGGTGGTCTTGACAGTTGGCTAGGTCGTCATGGCATCTCTAACGATGTATTTCTTTATTGTTGAAGGGCTTAGTCGAGTTCATCCATGCCGCAGGTGTCGGCTTGAGCAGGGCAGGCTGGCGGACAGGCAGGGGGGCACATCCGTATGTTCCTGTACCAAGGTATTTGGTCTTCTGGTAGATAGGCAAATTCATCTCGTGGCGGGTGTCTGGGTCGTGATCCTCTAGGCCAGGGGCGCGAGGAGATTGGGGGGAGTCTTTTCTCCCATTCTCCCACTTCAGCGGGGCGGGGGGATTGTACAACAAAGGCACAATCTCCCTACACACCTGCCAAAATCAGCTCTCCCTCTGAGGCACTGTGGAGTCCAGGGGACAGGGATGGTATTTTGTTACTGGACATCTATCATAGATGCCCAGTAAAAAATACCCTGCTTTTCCTCTGGACCCCCAGTGCCTTGCATATACACATAATCAGTGTGTGTGTGTGTGTGTGTGTGTTGTGTGGCCCAGGGGAAACAGGGATGGTATCTTTTTACTAGATATCTATCATAGATGTCCATTAAAAAATACCATGCCTGCCCGTGGGACTCCCCCAGCGCCTCGCGCACACACATAATCACGTTGATTGTGTGAGTGTGTTAGGTGCCATGGGGCCCAGGAGAGAGGGATGGTATATTTTTACAGGCCATCTATCACAGATGTCGAGTAAGAAAATACCATGTCTTCCTCCTGGGCCTCCAGCGCCAATTGCAAACTGTTTGGCTTTTTAACCAATATTTATTTTTAAACTATGTTCTTAAATGCAGTATTTTAGCCCACTATTTTAAAACATTTTCTGGGGGAATTCCCCCCCAAACCCTGGCTTGATTGGTTTGGGCTCCCTCGTTACGATTGGTCGCTATGGCATATCTGGGAAAAATATTTATGCTTCTCCACTTAAAGAATTCACCAGCTGCCACTGGCCCTGGGTCTGTGCTGGGAGCAATGAGGGGGAGTCCAGAGACTGTGGTGGGAACAGGGTGGGGGGAGCCCAGGGACATTGGTGGGAGCAGGGTGGGGAGAGCCCAGGGTATGTGGTGAGGTGGGGAGAGCCCAGGGACAGGGCTGGGAGTGGGATGAAGGAGCCCAGAGATTGTGATGAGAGTACTGGGGGAGCCCAGTGACTATATTGGGATCTGAGTAGGGTGCTGTGACGACACGCAATAGTTCATAGCCATTTTGACTTACTATCCTCTGAGGCTCTGGGGCCTGCGAGCGAGTTGGCGCTATACAAAAATGCTGTAGAATAAAATAGAATATACTATAATATCCAGTTGGTATTTTTGGGGGTGCCCAGTTTGCCCATATTTTGCTCAGGTGGGCCCAGGCCAAAAATGTTTGAAGACCACTGCTCTATTGCCATGTACTTGGCGGTATGCCATTTTTTCACCGAAGTAAAACACTTTGTGGTACTTTACTTCGACAAAGCTACTTCCCGGAGAAGTAAATAGAAATAAATGTATTAAGGTGTAGTGGACATTGGAGGGGTGGGAATGGTGGGGAACTTGTGTTGGAAGCGGGTAGAACATATATGGGACCCGACATTTAACGAAAAACGAAACAAATGAAATATTTTTGGTAAAGAAACACAAAGTATTTTACATCGGCAAAACAACATAGAACCCTTCCTCCATGTGCCTTAATGATGAAAACCTACAGCCCTCTATTGTTTAGCACTCTGCTAAATGATACCTTTTTTCATTTGTAACCTTTGTACTGCTGTTCCATCTATGCTGCAGAATTATCACATCTACCAATGGTACATACTGCTTGATGTCTTTCCAGTCAGACTGGTTGAACAAAGCCTGAGTTGTGGTATTGATAAGTGAGAACAGTGCATTGCCATTGGCATTATCGTACTGCCAGTGGGCTGGCATCCGCATACAAAATGGGTGTAGCACAGTTTATTAGTTCGTTATCTAAATTTAATTTGCAAATCCATCTTTGTTCGTATGTCACAAAGAATTTGGGACATGTTTGCACCTATATTTTTAGTACTGTAATCATTTTCAAAACTACCCATGTAAACTGTTTTGTTCTTGTACAGGATTTATGTTCTAGCATTCTCTTTTTGTCTGGCCTATTTGTCATACCTACATATTGTTTAACACAGGTAATTAAATAAACTTGTAAGGAATGGTTACATGATTTTATGAGCCATTGTAATGATCTGAGGATAGAGGCCCAAGAATGACTCAGATATAAGCATCAACCCATTGGGTTTAGAAGTTCCAGATTTAAGCCTAAAATTATTTATGCTTGAAATAGCAATACATGTCATGGCTATTAACAAAATTCCGGGCTTGGCTTCTTTTGCAACAGTGCTGGTTTTGATGCGTGTCCAATATAAGTTGAAGTTAATATAATAAGTGGTGTGAAAGACCTTCCTGTACTTGTTATTACTATATAATAATAGAATGTAATATCCAAGCTGCAATTGGTGTGCTTTATGCGTCTCACCTGTAATGACGCCTATACTTTTAAAGTTGAGATTAAAGCCATTCACCAACGTGCTGATACTTCAATCCTAGAAAATTGCAATAGTATACATTTCGCCTGTTCCTTTATTATGTGTGATTCATTCAAAGAACAAAGCATTTTTTTTAAAGCGTATTAACGTAGACTGTGATGAATTAGAACTCTTTGAGTATGTTGGTCAAATTGAATAAGAAAGTCAAGCTAAAATTAATATGTGAGTCTGAATCATTGGTGTCTATATAGTTACCAAAGTTACATCTCTAAATTAAATTGTAACGTAGTGTATCATGATTTCGTATTCAAGTGATTTAAAATGTGTTGACCATTCTATCATGGTTTCATATTCAAATCTTCTAAATGTGTTGACTAAAACGTGTCTCACACTATCGGGACTACATATTTCGGCAATGTATGCTTCCTTAGGGTCATATGACAAATATCATGTAGTCAGTAATATCCGGATGCTCCTAATAGGTGACTGTGTAAAAATTGGTGCAGATTGGTGAAACGGTGCGGAATTTTATGGGAAACATACGCAAAGCCACAAACCCACAAATCCACACATTTTCACGTTTATATGCATAAGATATATATGTATATACATATTCAGTAAAAACACTTTGTTAAAGGGACGTTATGGTTAAGTCGCGCTACTAAAAACCTATGAAATTCAGTGAAAAAACTTTGTTACAGGGACCTTATGGTTCCAAGTAAAACCGAAAACCCCTGAAATTTTCCGGTTATGGTAAGCTAAGCTATCATAACTCGCGCCATCACTGTGCACTGCTAAGACTAACACCCAGGTTATCAAAGATGACATCACAAATGTCATTGATGACATCACTGATGACATCACATGTTCATTTACTTTTTCATGAAAAGTCTGTACAAGGGGTTCTCATTGTAATGTTGATAAAGTGTCAACGGTCGTTGGAATAAATATCATGAGGTACGTAGTGCATTAAGCAATGCAGTGATACAAATAGCATTCTATGAGTTCTTTAGTATACTAAGATACTCATGTAGAAACATAGGAATTGTGTGGAGCAAACATGATGGAGGTGCAATATTAATAATCTTGCCATGTTGAATAGTGACATGATAAATGCTTTCTTATTAGAGTTTTGTGTTCTTGGAAATATTTAATAAGTAGCTAATAAAACCCAGTTTCTATATAATTGCATTATTGCAAACAAAACAGAAACAGACAACAAAACATTGAAATGTGAGCATATACATGGACAATGAAGCTAAAAAAAGAGCAGTATTACCAGACAATCTTCATAACCTAACTGATTATCTTCATGCACAGAAATGATTGCTCTGCTTCAAAGCTACTACTTTGCTATGTACAAGTATCACATAATGTTACTGGATCCTAAGGAAAGTAGTGTGAATACAATGTATACGAATATGAGCATATGCAGGGAATGTACAGTAATAAAAAAAACAGCAGAACCATAAAAAAAAATGTTGATAACCTTACTGATCATCTTCATACATACAAAGCATTGCTGTTTTCCAAGTCTGTGTTTTCCCCTGTGCATATGCTTCATATGCTGTGAGTGAACCCCAAGTGAATTACTGTAAAAACATATTTGAAGTATAAGTCTACAAATATAGTACTTTTTGAATTTTTAGTTCCTGACTGTTACTGGCCTAGATATGTCAGTAAAGGAAAAAAGAGAGAGCCAGATATGTGATGTCATCAGTGATGTCATCAATGACATTTATGATGTCATCTTTGATGTCCTGGGTGTTAGTCTTAGCATTGCACGGTGGTGGCGCAAGTTATGGTAGCTTAGCTTATCATAAATGGCGAATTTCAGGGGCTTTTAGGTTTTACTTGGAACCATAACGTCCCTCTAACAAAGTTTTTTTCACTGGATTTCATAGGTTTTTAGTAGCGCAAGTTAACCATAATCTCCCTTTACAAAGTTTTTTTTACTGAATATAGATATACATAGTGTGAATGTGATAGGTGTTTACTAGGATTGCCTTACTTTATATGCATGTAACATATAATATACTGAACCCCCTGCTAGTGATTTTGATGTCCGCGGGCTGTGCGCATGTCCGCAGACCGACGCGGACAACATCAACACTACCCAAAAACTCAGGGGGTATCTTAGATTGTTGTATCTCGCTATATAAACACTGAACAAGTTCAAAAAGCAGCACATGAACACATTATATGTAATAATAAATAAGAAGTGGAACATATATATGTAAGACATCAAACGTTCATTTAAATAGCATATGTAGTATAATGGAATGTACCAAAACAAAAAAGATATGTCTCCAACATAATTACCTCACAGTAACTGCACAGCAAGAAGCAACAGCAGACCTACACAACAGTAACAACAAAGCTTACCAGAAACTAGTAAGTAAACTTCATTTAAAAAAAAAAGATTTCTAAACTTTCTGTATTAGGTACACTAAAAGTAATATATATTTTTTACATAGAAATGTCCAGTACTTTGGAATGACTTGAAGAACATTTCCCACGTGATGAAATGAGTGAAGACAGTGATACTAATGGTAGACATGTCTCTATATAAGCCAATTAATAACCATTACTTTATGTGTACTTAAACATTTTTTTAACAGACCATACAAACAGTGAAAACAATATAACAAAAGAGACATTAGAAAATGCTCTGCAGCGAATGGAAAAAAAAATGGATATGCTAATGGAAATTTGTCAATCTCTTTAAACATTTTGTGGAGGACCACATAAAAGAAAACATTAAATATCATTGTCCCACATGTACCTGTTCCCCCTCTCCATGTCCCAGTCAACTATCCCCAAACCCTCACCATCAAGAAAAACGTTATGATGAGACTTCCATCCCTTCATCCCCCATCCATCATCTCCAAACCCCTAATTGTTTGTGTCAGTTTCTGCTTCCCCCTCTCTTTCATAAATGTTATATTTTTATATAATAATAAAATATTATGTGTGCTGTTACTTTATTTCTCTGTGTCTTATTTTCTTTAAAAAAGGCAGTTGGGATGTCCGCGGACAGCACTGGTGTACGGGATATCCACAATTAACAAAAATGGAGGTGTCCTAAGAACACTATACCTGTCCGTACTGTTCGGAATCAAGATGAAACTGTTCTTAGAACACACCTGGTGTCCGGGATGTCCACAATTAACCAAAATGGAGGTGTCCTAAGAACACTATACCTGTCCGTATTGTCCACAATCAAGATGAAACTGTTCTTAGAACAGACCCGGTGTCCGGGATGTCTGGAATTAACCAAAATGGAGGTGTCCTAAGAACACTATACCTGTCCGTACTGTTCGCAGTCAAGATGAAACTGTTCTTAGAACACACCCGGTGTCCGGGATGCCTGCAATCAACCAAAATGGAGGTGTCCTAAGAACACTATACCTGTCCGTACTGTCCGCAATAAAAATGGAACTGATCTTAGAACACACTCGATGTCCGGGATGTCCGCAATTAACCAAAAATGGAGGTGTCCTAAGAAAACTATGCCTGTCCGTACTGTCGCAATCAAAATGGAACTGTTCTTAGAACACATTCAATGTCCGGGATGTCCATAATTAACCAAAATGGAGGTGTCCTAAGGACACAATGGGCCTCATTATGACCCAGGCGCTAATGGGTTAACGGCGCCGTGCAAGGCTGCGGCGCCGTTAACCTATTTGCGCCTAATTACGAGGTCCCTTTGCGGGACCCGACCTTAACGGCTGGTGTAGACCAGCCATTAAAGTAGGGACCCGCAAAGGGACCTTGGTGCTAATTACGGTGCCGCAATTTGCGGCACCGTACTTAGCGTCTTCCCCATTCCCATTGAGCCCTATGGGGCAAAAATGGAAATGGGGAAGGGCCATGGAGGAAGGGGGAATTACCGCCCCACCTACCTTGTAATGGGGTGGTAATTCCCCCTTTCTCCATGGCGGAGTCAGTAACTTACCGGCATGGACCATGGTGCTAATAGCCAGGGTCGTAATGAGGCCCAATACCTGTTTCGTCTGTTTGTAATTAAAATGGGAGTGTCCACACTGTCCCTAGAACATTTACACACATGCGCACCACACCCATAGGTCCTACGAACATCGCGCCTGTCCGTAACTATCCGTCGCACATGTGTCAGACTTTTAATTAGTTTGCGGACCCAAACACTGTCCGTAGAACACCCGCGCGCATGCACACAACCGTCCCTGCACATTTGGTGTCCTGCGGACAGCTGTCTCATTCGCAAATGTGTCTGTGACGTAATCATGTGACTGCACCCACGCTGAGCGTATGTCCTTATTTGCGGACACTGTCCGCGTCCCCGAACATTTTAAAAGTGCTTTTTTGGACAATCCGAAGTATTTTACAGTAAAAGTTCACCATTGCACATTTCCCAGACAATGTCCCTGGCGATCTACATACTTTTTGGAACTTTCTGGCCTTTTTTTGGCATTCGATCCGCGGTGCACACACCTGCATCTCTATAAAAGGCCACACCCCAGAGCTCATCCTCATTCTGTCTTTCTACTATTGCAAATTGACCTGCTTTTGCTGCCTTTGCTGCTTTTGCTGCAATTGCTACATCAAACCTGATGGCATCCATGGCTGCTGCTGCTCCTGTTGGTGCTACTTCTGCCTCAGCACCACCCCAACCCCTCCACCACCACCAGCTCCCCAAAGGCCTGCAGAGGGGAACAGGAGTGAGGATGCAGAGGAGAAGGATGAAGAGGATGAAGAGGATGAGGTAGTGGAAGTCCCTACTACCAGCACTCACCATGAGTCTTGGGTGTGGCGGTTATTTACCAAAGGCTTGTGAGAACAAGGTGGTCTTCAATCAGTGACACATGGTGCTGAGTCGTGGAAGGCCTGGTTCGTATAGCTTTGGTACGACATCAATGAAGCGACACCTGTGGTCGTTCCATGGTGGGGCTACTCGTAAGGTTGTACCTTGCGATAAACGTAGTAGGATGAGTTCCTCTACAGCATCCTCCGTTTGTGCTCCTGTCACCACAAGAGACACTCCAGTGGGACAGCGCATACACCAGCTGCCTCGCAGGCCATTCATGATGCTGTTGACCCTTACCTTTCGAGGGTCACAATATTGTGTATGTACTGCGATGCAGTACTCTGCAGGGGGGAGAACCTTCGGAGTGCTTTCGAGACTGTGGTCAAGGAGCATGAGAAGGTCTGGGACCTACCTCAATAAGGCTGACCCTACATCTTTCTCTATGCACCTGCCCTTTCTTATTCCCATGGTTGGTGCCCCTTCCTTACCCTGCTTTCCCCTCCTTTCCTTGTGTGTCGTGTTTAATAAAACAAAAAAAATATATAAAACAAATAAAACAAAAAAAAAGGCTCTTTTCAGAGCTGCCTTTCAAAGTTTAAAAATAGAAGTGACAAATAGTGCAGGGCCCTGTGCATTATTTAGAAGTCCGCGGACAGTAGCAGACATTTAATTTTTTGGTCGTGCTGCCCTATCAGAACCATTGCACTTTTCTAAGGTGTGTTTCAAAAACTTCAAATGATTAACACATGTATTTTCGATATTTCGCAGAAAAATCTGATTGCCAGCATATGTAAGATGTACTCCAACTCTGTGAAAAATGTATGTGCAACGAAACATAATTATTTCATTGTGAAAAGAGGACATGCCAACATCTCTCAAAAAGGCACAAATAGCCTTATTGGCATTGTGCCTCGATTTCTCCATTTGTGGACCAAATGACGCAGAATGCAGCCACATTTGTCTCTGTGCAATACAAGAATAAATTACTTGGGAATTCAGAAACATGTCCATGACCTTCCCAAGTCCTTCTTTCATTGCAAATTGCAAAGAAATTCCAGACACATGTTCTAGACTGTTCCCTCCACGATGAATAATAATTATGTCTGGATGACGCTGTGTCACCAAAGTAGCACAGAGAGGTACCAAATCCAGCCACTTCATTCCACGCACTCCATGCCCGTGTACTTCCACATGAGGGAATCCAAGATGTGCAGCCACTCCACAGTGTTCTGCATGCACCTCCAACCAATTTATCCATGAGTCTCCCAAATCCAGATGCCAATCTGTTTTCTGAAATACACAGCCATAGCTATTTGTTCTTCTCTCAGGAAAAAGACTTTCTGACAAACTCTCTCCTTACACAACACACCCAGTAAACCTTATTGACCAATCCCTTGCATGCCTCTCAACCCCAAAATCCCTGTATGTAATACGCGCTGTCCGCGGACAATCGCCGTGTCCGCGGACATATCGAAAAATCTGGGCATGATGAATGTAAATTTAAATAATGTACACCATTTCCCCTTTGAGGTTGGCTCTGAAAAGATACTTTTTGGGGTTTTTTTGCAGATACTTGAGAGACACCTTTTATTTTGTATTCATGTTGTTTTGTTTTTTCTTATTTTACTCCTAAAATCTTCACATAAGCTTCTCCAAAGCAACCCTTATGTGCCAAAACAGCATGGCATTTCCAACAAAAGATAAAGAAATGCCTCTTATTTAAAATAAACAGCTTTACCAGAATCAATGTTCTCATTATTACAAAAGAACATACCAGCTCTAAGCATGAAAGCAAACATGCCTCAGTTGATCGCACAACTAGCAATGTTTTGATGAGGACACAAAACAGACCTATTGTCCCATATTGCCCTAGGTGCTAAACCAGAAAAAATTGCTTTGGAATTTGGATGGACTTTCATGGCTGCTTGAACCAAGTGGTCCAAATCTGCCAACAAATTAGGGGCACTGACATAGCCCAAATGCAAAGCACCACAGTGCAAAACTACCACATGGGGACTGTTCATCCTGCCCATATCTTCACAAACTTGCACAATTCCCTGCACATTGAAATCAGGCACAGTGCTCCACACCACCTCCACTCCTTTAACATTAAAATTGTTTGCCCCATTACTGCATTTAGCATACTGCTCTAAACCATGCACATACATATCTCCAACCACCAACAATCTGACTTTCTCCACCTCTGCCATCTTCACTACACACAGCCTCTTTCAACACAAATCCACAACCTCAACACCTGATTGGCTAATCCCTACAGTCCCCTTTCCATGCTGGATTTGCTGAAAAACCCTGGATGTGGCACGAAGCGTCCGCGGACAGCCGCGGTAACCGCGGAGTGCGGAGCTCAGACAGCCCTTCTACCCTTTCCACTTCACTCTCTGTGCCATTCCATTATTGGATACAGCTAAGCAGTCATGAAACCATCCACCAATCACATCCAAGAACTCTACATCTAACTCCATCATCATAGTTCAGCACTTCAAATGTTTTGTTAATCACTCTGAGTACAAGTCTCACGTCATTGGAAAGCACCTACTACAAAAACTACTGTAGAAGTCTCCATGATTTCTACTTGCAGCTTCATGCATATCCACATGCATGCATAGAAACTAAGGGTATGCATATTTTCGGCACAGTACATGTACAGATCTCATAAAAATGCATATAAACAGGGTAACTGCTACTTAACCTATAAAGTGAACTTACTGTCATTGTTCCCATCTGCTATAATGAACTGTCACTTCCAAACCTTTCTGCTATCTAAATTATTTTTTTACACACACATCTTTCTAAAAAAAGTGTCATTTATATTAAAAGATGGGAGAGATAACAGTATAATTGTAGAAAAACAATTAGTAGTGTATTATAAAATTAAACACAGCCAGGATGAGGTCATGCATCTTTATATACTCACACAGATAGACACTATCATTAGAAAAGCTCCCAGCTGAAATAACACCACTGCCTCTACATCACATCCTTCTACTTTATTACCCACACCTTCACAAATGCATATATCCCATGCTTTTTATACAGTTTCTGCCTTTCACCCTATAAAAATAGCAAAATAAGTGTATGATTATTTCTTCTATCTCCTAACATCCAATAATACAGCCTTAAGAAACCAAGTGAGTTTCATACGCTTAGTACTGTACTCATTTGCAAAGCATGTTCAACTAACAGATTCTAAGTAAAATATACAGGCTGCACATAGTCAAAGGAAACTGCATGCACACACTATGTTCAGATATCAAAAAACACTACTACTACAAAAACATAAAAATCGACGTCTAAATTAACAACAGTGCTATAAACAAACACAGTTACTAACTTCTTACTTCAATTGCAGTGAAGTTCATTCTCCTGAAAAGCAGCAGCATCTGAAGTACAAACAACAACTACTATTTCCATACAAAAAAGTAAGAGAATACTAGCATAATGTTCTAACTGTTACTCAAACATACTGTAGGGCTGATTCATGGAATTTGTATGTCGAAAAACGGGGATTTGTGCACCATGCTGCGCCATTCTGCCATTCTGCCCACATATCCCCATTTGTTAAACAGGGATTTGCGGGCAGAATGGCAAACAAATCCCTGTTTTTCGGCACACAAATTCCATAAATCAGCCCCTAGAATGTTAGTATTGCAGAACAAAGAACTGTTTTAATTCTATAACATTAGATTTAGTATTAGTGCTTCTCCTCACCACTAGCTTACTTTGTATTGTTATCTGAACCCCAGTATAGTAACACACAAATACAAGAATAGCCTTCCCAACTTGTTGTAGCTGGCCATTGCACAATCACACACCTCCACATACATCCTTACCATCATACTCAGACACTCATGCACACAGCACACATACATTGCACAACAGCCCAAACCATACCTTCTTTTTTTTCAATAGACCCCAAAGAATGGCTACCAAAAAGCAAGTCTGTAGAAAGCAATGCAGAAGTTCAGCAAATCAAAATAAAAGTGTCCAAAAGAAGCATCCATCTCTAGCTGAATTTGTACAAAAAGTTCAAACAAAACAGCTAATGCAGTCATTAAGTGAAACAAAACAAGCTTCCAGTTCAGCAACGTTGCCTCCTCTTTCAAAATGCAAAACGAAATATAAAGTGATTAATAAGAATTCAGCTACCACTACTGCTAACACTGCTCCTATAAATCTTGATGTAGTAGCAAGTAACCATACCAAAAAAAGTATTTTACAAAAAATGTTCCACCACAGAGTCCTTCAGAATCTTATAAAATAGGAGAGAAATCATGCACAACCCTTAAAACCTACCGTAGAAAATGCATCTTTGAAGCTTAAATAGACAGAGCAATCCTTCTCAAAAGGAAGTTATTTATTTTGGTTTTAAACAGAATGCAACCACTAACAAAACTAACTTCCAAACTACAAAAAAGACTTCTTAAGAAACGGAATGTCAACAAAAATAACCACTTAAATATCTGTGGAGGTGAATGGAGTCACGCCACGAGAACAGAACCATATTTTAATGAAGAAGCATACAAACAAAGCAAACAAACACAATTGCCTTACAAAGCAGTGGACGAGGGTATGAAAAACGTAATAACACTATAATGGAACAAGAAATGCTGCTTACAAAAATATCCCCAGAAAACTCAGCATCACCTCTGCATTTGACTGAACCAAAACGCCCAGTGTACAAATGGCCATGCACGTCAATGTGAAACATTGCCAAAAAAAAAATTCAAATCTTTACGCCAGTTCCTCAATCAGTATGTGAAAGGCAAAGACAAATTCAAAATGAAACTACTACAAAATATGCAGGACATTCATTAGCCTGCATTTCAGGAACTATTTGCAAAAGCACCTTCGATAATATCAAAATGATATCAACACATCATTCAACTATCAGAAATCTAGTCCATAAACTGTACTATGCTAAAAGTCCTGCTTTACCACTAGCCAATTTAAATAACAATCTTCTACATGGTACAGCCAAAGACCTACTCGAAGAAATAGAGCATATCCAGAGAAAATATTTTGGAAGTGAAAGCCACTTACAAAATGCAATAGCTTTACAACAGACTAGCAACAATTGTACAGATGGCAACCTTCTACTACACACATTACAAGAAAGAAATACTAACATTTAAAAGTACGTCCGCTGAAGTACCAAACCATGTGTGTGTGTGTTGCCGCAGAACTTTTTATAAAAGTAGCACAACAACTGTAGACATAACATACAAAATAGACGACAATGAAGATTCCAAATGGTTTGAATTAGTTCTCTACCTTATAGCAGAAAACAAATACAAAATAACTGTCCCCTTAATACTTTGCAGTTACTGCACTGCAAAACTCCTTCACATGCTATCACAAATAACTTGGAATTATTCCCACTACCAAAACCCCTGCAACAACTCAATTTATATGAGAAAACCATAATTCAAACAGTGCACCCATTTCAAGCAATAATACGCCTTCAACCAAAAACAACAAAATTACCTCCATCTGAATTAGTGAAAGGCATTTGTGGCAAAGTAATTTATTTACCATTAGATCTGAAAGAAAATGTACACACTCTGGGAGTGCAACGTCCAATAGAGCAATCTTTAATTGTCTTAGTGAATGGTGTACCTACAAAAGACAAATACATTTAGTAACAACTCATAGACTTACATAAAGTTCGACAAGCCTTGCAATATCTAAAAGACAATAATGAATACTACAAAGAAATTAATATTGAAGAAAACCTCAGGGAAACCATTGAAAATATTCAAGAGTCACCAGAAACTGGTCAATTTCAACTTCTAGATCCTGCTACAGTATCCAATATTTTAGACCATCATACAATTCATCCATTACACTCTAAAGACACCATAGATGCTGCACTGGAAATGTACCAAATGTGACAAACCAAAGGATCACCAATCAGCATATGGGAAAAAATGTTTAGATGCACGTGCCTTTCCTCTACTCTTTCCTACTGGGAAAAGAGGAAGGTACGATGATAGACCCACTCAGATAACAGCATCAGAATGCCGCTCTTTACGAATGTATTCTGAAGATCCCAGATTTAGACAAAATGTGGAATACATATTCTACCTACTCTTTGAAAGTGAATTAGCAACTCAATGCTACGGAGTTGCACACACATTGAAATCAGGTACCGATTTTCAAAATATATCAGCTATGCAATTTCTACAAAAAGTGCAAGAAAAAGGTGAGGTTCTACAATCAAGCATTACAAATCTGTTAGCAAACATGCGTGGTACAAAAGAATACTAGTTCCGACATCACAGAGATGTACGTTGTATGATAAGAAACCTTGGCCCACCCAATTGGTTTGTTATTAAGTTGTGCAGAATATGCATGGGAAGATTTACATGATTTCCTATGCATAGCGAACAAAAACAAAACAAACATGGATATACTAACATCTAGAGAACTCTGCTGTCTAGATCCTATTAATGTTTCAAGATATTTCCATCATCGCTCCATTGCTATGCTACACTTTATTTGTAATAAAACTGTTCCTCCCCACGGAGAAGTGCAACACTTCTTTTGGAGAAAAGAATACCAAGCCAGAGGAGCACCACATATCCACATACATTTATGGATTAAAGATGCTCTTAAATTTGGTCAAGACAGTGATGCCACTGTTTTACAGTTTATTGAAAAATATGTCACTTGTGAAATTCCTTCACAAACAACAAATAGTGACCTTCATGCACACATTTTACAATTTCAAAGACACAAATGTGGGGAATATTGTCGACGAAAATATAAAAACAAAGGGAAATACTACACCATATGCCGATTTGGTTTCCCTAGACCAGTTACAGACACAGGTAAAGTAAACAACTTCATGTCTTCAGTTAGACATAGTGTCAAAGGTAAATCACCTAAGAACACATATTACATAAAAAGAACTGAAGAAGCAAAATATATCAATGATTACAATGCAATCATTGCCCTCTTATGGAATGTAAACATAGATGTGCAGTACATTGCAGACAATTCCACTGCAGTTGCACAATATGTTACAGCCTACCTAACCAAAGCAGAAAAAACAGACTTTCAAGACCTCTGGGATGACCTGTCATCTGACAAAATACTGTCAAAGAAATTGTACAGTTTAGGCATAAAAATGCTCTCTCATAGAGAATGTGGCTGCTATGAAGCTGCAGACCGTTTAACAGGTACTGCTTTGTATGGGAAATCTGAAAATATAGTATGGCTAAGTCTTGGTCCTGCTAAATCTAGAAAAAGAGTTATCAAATCATATGAGGACATAGAAACAATAGCCAAAATTGATCCCAACATACAACACATTTTGAAAAACAATTTACTAGACACATACTACCCAAACAGGAGTAGCACTTTGGAAACCATGTGTCTATACCACATAGCCCAAAACTTCACATACAAAAATAATATAAAACCAGATGAAAACAAAGGTAGATACATAGTGACAAATTGTGAAGGCAGCTTAGTGAAACTTACCAAACGAAGCTTAATTAATCATATGAAATTGTCCGTAAAAACTCCTCAACAAAAAGAACTATATTACATGTCCCTGCTACAACTTTTTAAACCATGGAGAAAAGAAGAAGAGTTACTAGATATCTATGATTCCTATGGAGACGCTTTCAAAGCAAATGAAAGCACTATAACAGAGGTAAACTTTACACAGTACAAAACAATGTTGCAAAATGAACAGCAACACGAAGATGAACTCCAGGCCCAACTAAAGGAGGACACTCCCGACAGTAGTCAGCCTTCTGTAACAGGAAGCCAAGAACCACTGGGACAGCAACAAATAGCAAATGAGGCAGAATTAGCTATGACAGAAGTAGAAAACACCACTATGTCACTATGAAGAAGATACAGAAGACTTGGCTATACTGAAATCAAAACTGAACAATGAGCAGCGTAGCATTTTCCAAGAAGTAACAAAACAAATTGAACATGGTGTACAACATGAAAATAAAAACTGTACCTGCCAAAACTTCATACCTACACTGCTATACATCAGTGGCCAGGCTGGTTCAGGAAAAACATTCTTAATCAAATTCATCAGCAAGTTCCTTCAACAACTGACAAACAACAAACTGTCAGCAGTTGTAACTGCCCCCACAGGTTTAGCGGCCTACAACATAGGCGATGTCACTTTACACCGATTACTACTCCTTCCAGTAGAAAACCAAAACAAATTAGATTATTACAAACTTTATACAGAAGCTGCAATGGAACTATGCAGAGTTTTGAAACTAATGAAAATGCTACTAATTGATGAAGTGAGCATCGTCTCCAACCTAATGTTGGCTTTGATTCACCTCATATTACAAGAGGTACTCAAAACAGACTACGAAGAGCTCTTTGGAGGAAAACACATTATTGTTTTCGAAGATCTTCTTCAATTAACACCAGTGAAATGTGAACCTATTTTTAAAACCTTAGGACACAAACTCTGCCGTAAAACTCTTGACAGCATAGGAAATGTCAACCTTTGGCAACATTTCCAATATAGAGAATTAACAGAAAACATTCACCAGTCTGCAGATCTCACATATGCCAACATTTTTAAAACTATTAGAGTTGGTGTACTATCTCAAGAAGCACAAGCAATATTAAAAACCCGGCACATCCATGCACTCTATGGCCATAACTCATGTGCTACTGATGTCATTGAACAATTAGCACACAAAAATGTCAATTGTATGTTCTTGATGCCAACTCTTGCAAGATGTTCAAAATTCAATGAAACAATGTTGAAAAAAGAAATGCAACCAATAATTGAAATTTGCTCCACAGACAAATTGGACTTACATGGTATGACACTACCTATGTGTCAACAAGCCACAACAAGACTAAATACCTTAGAAAACTCTATCTCCAAAACGGCTGGTTTGAAGAAAATATTAAAATTATCTTTAAACTGTAGAGTAATGCTTAAATGTAACCTTGACATGGAGCAAGGACTAGTTAATTGGAGCACTTGGTACAGTTGTTGGCTTTCAAACATACCCACGTGACAACAACATTCAGTATGTGAATATTCCCTTTGACAACCTATCAGAAGTTAAAAGGATAGGCGCTCAACAGCCCGATTCCTTCTTTTCAAAGACATGTATGTACGCAGAGAACAATTTTCTCTAACTCTAGCATATGCAGTCACCATTCACAAATCACAAGGTCATACCCTAGATAAAGCATTGACAGATGTTGGTAGCACAGTCTTTAAAGAAGGCATGAGCTATGTAGCACTATCACGCTTACGTACACTTGATGGACTATTTCTAATCAAATTTGATGCAAGTAAAGTGAATGCTGATATTCCTTGTATTCTAGAATACAATAGATTGCATTCACTCTACACTCCCATCTAAAAACATATCCTGTTCCACAAAAAGCAAAACATTATAAAAGAAAACTACTTCAAACAGAAACAAAAAAGGATCTCACTGCAAATCCTCCAAAGAGAGTAAAAGAAGTTAATAGTTCATCAATTACTACAACCATAGAAGAATCTACTGCCCAAAGTAACTCAAGCACTTATTCAAAGAAGCAACATACACAATGAAAAAATGACTTGGACACAGAACTATCAGATCCATTCAAATGTTCAAATATAACTGGTGTAAATTGCTTCACAAATGTAGCAATAAATATTCTATTCCAATTGCCACCAATTATTGACAACATTTACTTACACAATACAGAACAATTGTGCTTGCAGATGCTAGTCTTCATAGAAATGCAACCAACACTCCTGACAACAACTACAGTGTTCATGGAATAAGGCAAGAATTGGACTACGGTGCTCGAATGGTCAAATTCACTATAAACTCACAAGAATTTCTAATGTACTTACTACAAGTAATGGAAAACAAAAACATATCTATAAATGAGATTTCATACATGTGGAAACATACATGCACTCTCTGCAACCATGTGGCACACAAAGAAATCCCTAATGAACGCTGGGTGGGTGTTAGTCTTAGCAGTGCACGGTGGTGGCGCGAGTTATGGTTGCTTAGCTTACCATGACTGGCGAATTTCAAGGGTTTTTCGGTTTTACTTGGAACCATAACGTCCCTTTAACAAAGTTTTTTTCACTGAATTTCATAGGTTTTTAGTAGCACAACTTAACAATAATAACTTTGACTTTATGTACATGTAATATGGAACATACTGAACCCCTTCTAATGAATTTGATGTCCGCAAACTTTTTTGATGTCCGCGGACATGTTCGGACAACAGTACCACTACCTAAAAACTCTTGAGGGTTATGTTTAATTGTTATATCATAACATAATAACATTTGAAAAATTCACAAAGCAGCACACATACATATTATATGTAGTAATAAATATGAAATGTAACCATATATGTAACACACTAACCATTCATTTAAATACAATATGTTCTAAAATGGAATATACCAAAAGAAGGTAAATTGGCTTCAACAAAATTACCTCAAAGACACTAAGAGCAAGACCAGACCTACAGAGTACTCAGAACATATCTTACCTGAAATAGTAAGTGTACTTCATTTTATTCATATATTTATAAACGTTCTGTATTAGATAAAAAAAAATATATTATCTTTTTTTTCTCACAGAAATGTCTAGTACTCTGGAATGGCTAGAGGAGCTAGAGGAGCTAGAGGAGCATTTCCCACATGAGGAAATGTCAGAAGATAGTGAAACTAATGGTACACACTTTACAATATAAACCATTTAATTATTATTATTTTATATACATTTAACATATATATATTTTTTTGTACAGAGCATACCAAAATAGAAAATACCTCTGAAGAAACTGTTACGGATAACACTCTTGACAGCATAAAAGATTTATTGTTGACCAATTTTAATAATTTGAAAACTTTTGTTGAGGATCATTTTAAAACAAAAACCTCATACCATTGTCCCACATGTACTTGTCCCCCTCACCATATCCCAGTCAATTATCCACAAACCCTCTCCATAGCCCAAAACATTTTGATGAGACTTCCATCCCTTCTTCACCTGATACCAATCATGTTGAAACCCCTAATTCTCCTGTTTTTGTTACCGTTTCTGCCTCACCTTCTTTGTCATAAATTGTTAATATATGTCAAATAAAGTTACATTTTTATATTGTGTTGTAATTAGTTTCAGTTTTTTTTTTAAACAATTCAGGTGTCCGCGGACAGCGCGGTTGTTCTGAAATGCTCATAAATAAATGAAAATGGAGGTGTCCTGAAGAACACTATACCTGTCCGTACTGTTCGCTAGCAAGTTGAAACTGTTCTAGAACACACGCAGTGTCCTGAAATGTTCGTAAATAAATGAAAATGGAGGTGTCCTGAACAACACTATACCTGTCCGTAGTGTTCGCTAGCAAGTTGAAACTGTTCTAAGAACACAAGTGGTGTCCTGAAATGTTCGTAAATAAACGAAAATGGAGGTGTCCTGAAGAACACTATACCTGTTCGTACTGTTCGCTAGAAAGTTGAAACTGTTCTAGAACACACGCGGTGTCCTGAAATGTTCATAAAGAAATGAAAATGGAAGTGTCCTGAAGAACACTATACCTGTCCGTAGTGTTCGTTAGCAAGTTAAAACTGTTCTAGGAACACACGCGGTGTTCTGAAATGTTCGTAAATAAACGAAAATGGAGGTGTCCTGAAGAACACTATACCTGTCCGTACAGTTCGCTAGAAGTTGAAACTCTTCTAGAACACACGCAATGTCTTGAAATGTTCATAAATAAACAAAATCCACTATTTTATGGTAGGGATACAGTTGGACATTTTTGACAACAGCTCATCGGATAAGCAAGGAAAAGAGAAGACAATCTGGGTGTCATCAGCAAAGAGTTGATAGGAGAAGCCGAAGAGAACATCAGGATACAACAAACTGAAATATACAGAGTGAAAACAAGTGGACCAACGATAGACCCTTGAGGAACTCCAACAGTAAGAGGGGTGATTGGGGAGGTAAGGCTGTTGCAAGAGACATGAAAGTGTCTAGGGGCAAGGTATGAAGCAAACCAAGCAGGGGCCTAATCCCAAATCCAAGGAGAGATTATGTAGAGAGAAGGGAGAAGGTTAGAATGATTGACTGTATCAAAGGCAGCAGAGAAGTTGAGACGAATAAGAATAGATGAACTGTCTACATGACTTGCGGAAGAGATGAGGTTGCTGACATTGAAGAGAGCTGTCTCAGTAGAATGCAGAGGTCGGAAGTCAGATTGAAGCAGGTTGCGACGGTTGTATGTATCAAGGATCTCAGTGACTCGATTGAATACTACTTGCTCTAAGATATTGGATAGACCCTTCAGGAACTCCAACAGTAAGAGGGGTGATTGGGGAGGTAAGGCTGTTGCAAGACACCTGAAAGTGTCAAGGGGCAAGGTATGAAGCAAACCAAGCAATGGCCTAATCCCAAATCCAAGGAGATATTATGTAGAGAGAAGGTCAGAATGATTGACTGTATCAAAGGCAGCAGAGAGGTTGAGAAGAATAAGAATAGATGAACTGTGTGCATGACGTGCAGAAGAGATGAATTTGCTGACATTGAGGAGAGCTGTTTCAGTAGAATGCAGAGGTTGGAAGTGAAATTGAAGAGGGTCGCGGAGGTTGTGTGTATCAAGGATCTCAGTGAGACGATTGAATACTACTTGCTCTAAGATATTGGAATAGTGTGGTAGAAAAGATAAAGGAACAAATATAGCAGGACAGTTAGGATTGAGACCAGTTTCCATAAGGAGAGGGATGCCAGTAGCTGATTTATAGGATGAGGGAAAAGTAACATTATCAAAAGAGGAGTTTTTAGAGGGATGTAAGATGTGGAGCAATCCTGTGAGATATGTGCTTTACAATGTGTGGGGACAGTGGATCAGTGGGGACAGTGGATCAGTGGGGCACAGGGAAGGTTAGCCATGAGGAATAAGGCAAGAATCTCATCACGGTTGGTGGGTGCAAAGGAAGACAAAGTAGCAGGAAATTAGGGTCGGAGTGGTAGGGAAACGTGAGAAGGAGGAGGGGCTAGAAGGTAAATAGTGAGGGTACTATGAATGGTAGACATTTTAGAAGCAAAATAGAGAGAAATACCATTTGAAGAAAGAGTGGAGAAGATGGAGGTGAGTTTAGGAGCTAAGGGATTCTATGAGATTGTGAGGATTGAGACAAAATGAGAGAGTGATCGAAGACATGTTTGGCAGAATCAAGACCCAAGGAGTAGTTTTGAAGTGGCAGTGAGGTAGAGTTGGAGCTCTAAGGAGTGTCTTGCCCTTTACAAAGTGCAAAGCTTTTTCCACATTGTTGTTGTCAGAGGGTTGGGTGAGAGGTGTAATCCAGATCTATGGATGAGAGGATTTAGTTGTAAACATGGAAAGAGGGTAGTGGGTGGAGAAGGGAGCATAGAGAACAGTGTTAGAGTTATTAAAGCCTTCTTAAGTGGATACAAAACTGAGTTCAGCATAGGAGGAGAGAAAGTGGTGCAGGTCAGAGAGGTAGCAAGGGAGTTTTTAGGGAAGCGTGCACTTAGTAACAGTAGAATTAGATGGCGGGAGTGAGGTTGAAGCAGGGGTGGGGATTGAAGCAAAGACAATAGGGTGATCAGAGGGAGAAGGAGCAGTGGAGATGTTAGAAGGGAAGAGTTGAGAGTAGAATACGGTTGAGACATTTTCCGTTTGAATGCATGGCCAGAGAATGAACAGAAGCGAGGGAATGTTAAGGAGAAGAGAGTTAAAGTCAATGGATAGAGCACAGAGAGAGAGGGGAGGTTAAGGTCGCCAATGACAATGAGGTGGTGATTGGGAGTGAGAGAGTTGATTCATTGGGAGAGTTAGTCAATAAAACTGACTTACTGGACCATGTGGCCAATTGAGAGAGAAAATATGTATGTCCTTGGAAGCAGTGATTGTGGAGATAGTGTATTCATAAGGGGGAGAATTAAAGGGAGTTAAGGGAGTAGGAGGAATAGGAAGTTTGAAATATTAAAACAGTCCTACACCACCAGCATTACAAGTGAGGCGGGGAGAGTGGGCAAAGATGTAGGCAGGGTTATATAGGGCAGCAAGGGTTGCAGAATCAGAGGGAGAGATCCAGGTTTCAGTAAGGGTAATGAGGTCAAGAGAAGGAGAATGAGAAAGAAAGAAGTTAAAGGTTAAAGTGGTTTTACTACAGACAGACTCTGCATTCTAAAGAGCAACAGAAAGAATGAGATGTAGAAGCATAGCAACGTTGAGTCTGAGAAATAGAGAGGCGCTTGCGGTACAAACGAGAAGAGAAAGTGTAATGAAAGCTGGGGTTGCAGTAGGTTTCGTGAATGGGTAGAGAAGTGGAGCAAGAAGAGGGGTGGTGTCGAGTAGAAAAGATGATAGGGATGGGAAGAAAGTTACGATGGTTCTGAGCAGTGTAGAGTGCAGAGAGAAGTACAAGCGAAAAGAAAAGATAGCATGAGAACTGCATGATGTGGATGAGGCTGAGAAGAAACCATAATGGGCACTTAAAGACAAGTAGCAGGGCACAGCAAAGCTAAGGCTCATATCCAAGAGGCTGAGTGAAGAAGGATGGGAGATTGCCATTTACTTCAAAGCCCTTAACTGAAGATGCCCATGGGCTGGTCACCCATATGAAGCTACTAAACTATGTGACAGGGCAGTCACATTAATATGACCACCGCTATCGGGTACAGGAATTCCGCACATGATCTGAAACCAGTGCCCCTAATTGGTGGTTAGATGCAGGCAGGTCAATGGGAAACTGGGAGCAGTGCTGGCTGGTATCAGTTGTTGTTGCTGGGCTCTCCAGTGGGCAACATCACCTTAATATGTCTGGTGCGTTTAGCTCCAGGACCCTGGTCATGTGAACTGAGAGCCCTGCCCCCAATTGGTGGTCAGAATGGAGGCAGTTCTGTGGGAAAGCTGGGACCGGTGTTGGGTGGGAGCTGGAATTGTTGCCGGAGGTGGTGAGACTTATTGTAAGTCTACAGACCTCTACAGGCAGCCTCAGCCAGGTGGAACGAGTGGCTCCGGTGGTGTTGTAATGAGCTCTGTAATGCTCTCGGTCCAGTTGAATCCCCTTTTGGTAGTGGAAAGACCTTTCAAAGATGGCAGTTTGGTGGTCAGAGGTCACCTGAGCAGCCCCTAGGTGGATCCAGGATGCTTCTTGCAGGTCCCCTAACCTCTGCAGGCAGCCTTAGGCAGATTGAATGAGTGCAGCATCTGGTGGTGTTGTAATGATCTTTGTGCTACTCTGAGCCCAGTTGAAGCCCCTCATGTTTGCTTTGTGCATAATGCCAGTAATGATACTATAAGAAAACATGTCCAAGCAAGCTCTACCAAAATATGCACATAAGAAAATACTCCAGCTGGCTTTGCTATTAGAAATTGCATGCCACAATAAGAAAACATATCTGGCACGTAATAACACTTATGTTTTCTTTATCAGAGATGTCCAGTAGAAATGACATTCCACAGCAAGAAATGGCTAGGCTAGCTGCACCAAAACACCAGTCCTGCCACATAATAACACTTATCATGCTTACTTTATCAAAGATGCCCAGTAAAAAAAAAAGACATGCCACAGTAAGAAAAGGCTAGACTGTCTGCACCAAAATGCCATTCTAGCTGTGTACTAAAACGTACCATGCTTACTTTATCATGTATCATGTATGCCTAGGAAACAAATGTCATACCACAATAAGAAATGGCTGGACTGGCCACACCAATATGCCAGTCTTGCCTCGTAATAAAACCTATGGTGTTGTCTTATCACAAATGTTGAGCAACAAAATGCAAACATGATAAGTGCTGTTACATGATGAAGCTTGGCGGCCCGGATGCAGCCAGTTTGGTTAAGCTTTATGCCTCTGGCATGGCATTTTTTTACTGGGCAACATTGTTAAAACTAATATGATTTCATGTTTGCTATAACAGTGATGACCCGTAAAAAATTCAGCCGCTGCCCCTGCATCTCCAAATCAGAGGCCCGTTTACCATGGTGAACGGGCCTCTGAAGTTGAAGTGCAGGGGAAGGAAGTGACCCTTGCGCAAATGGTGGGGGTTCCCCCAGTACATTTTATCCATATCCAGCACTGCAGAACACCCAGCTCCCCTAATTTAAAACCTAACGTGTGCTTTGAGAGGCCTGTCAGACAGCTTCATCAACTGTCCCCTCTTAATGGACTATCAGGAATGAGCCCCATATTTAGTTATGCATTGACTAGTAGGGCTCTTGGGGTGAAGACCCGAGGCCCTGCTGATACCATTAGGTGCCACCCTCTAAATATGTGGGTGCTGGAAGTTCATTTCAGAGAGCAGGTCATGGAGCACAGTTCTATGAAACATTGTTTTTTTTAAAAATTATTTCTATCACTGGGAAGAAACAGAAAACTGCACAGCGAAATATAGCCACTGTATGAGTGTCTTACAAGACCCTGGAAGAGCAGGCAAAGGTTTATCCTTGATCTGGGGTGATATTTTATAATTCCTTCCAGCTGGAATGAATGGTGGATTTAAAAGAAAGAAAGCTGCCATGCCCTATCGTGGGAATTGCGTTACTGAGCATAGGAACATCTTGTTTTCTGTTTTTTGTTTCACTAAATAAGTGAATATGTCAGTCAATCAGCCTGCAGAAATAGTTAATAGACCCTGATTGGCTGAAATTGCTATAATTTCAGGCAATCAGCTTGAATTGGCATTTAGGAATACTAATTGGATAAAATGGCTGTATGCTGGAGATATAAATAGCATAAATGTTACAAGATGATCAGCCCGAACTACCTGGTGAAGACAATTGAAAGCTACCTGCGTGACCGCACATTACATGTGGCCACGTGGTCTGAGATGTCCTCATCATGTCCCATCCAAGCAGGCGTGCCGCAGGGTTCGAACCTTGGACCCTTCCTGTTCAACATCTTCACCAACGACATCACTATGTATATCCACAAAACCAACCTGCTACTGTATTTGGACGATGTTGCAGTCATCTCCAATCCATTCAGTGAAAAGGAAGTGGCAAAGAACCTGCAAGCTTCACTGGATGCCATCTCGACACGGTACAGTTACTGATGGAAAGAACTGAACAGCAAGACAACTGCCACACTGTTCACCAGAAAGTAGATCATGGAGCACCTACAGATCAGCCCCAATGACAAGACCATTGAGTGGGAGAACAGCAGCCGCTACCTGGGTGTGACCCTGGACAGAAAACTAAACTGGAGAAGCCATATCGTGAAGACTCAGCAGAAGGCATCAGGGAAGCTGGCGGCACTGTACCCACTCCTGAAGACCAAGTCCATGCCCCTCCGGTCTAAGATCAATGTCTACAAGGTGATCAACAGACCTACACTAATGCATATGCCTTCCCAGCATGGATGACCTGCCAGTAACGACACCGGATGAGTCTTCATAAAATCCATAACAAGGCCTTGATGATAGCGGCTGGAGATCCACTCTTCACAGGGACAGCTGACCTTCAAAGAGAACTGGACATCGAGATGTTGGACAAACATCTAGCAAAGCTGAACAAAAACTTCTGCCAAGGACTGGATCCGAACGTGAACCCTCTGATCAGGAAACTCACTGTCACCACTGCAAACACGTTTGACTACTACCTGCGACTCATCATGGCGAAGACCCTGTGAAACTAGACTTACTGTGACAAGTCCACACAGACAATGAAGAAATCCAAACCACGACTGCACACTCAACCTTAGAGGATGGAGTAATGAGGCTCAAGCCTGCGAATCCAATAATCACCACTAAAGAAAGAAGGCAAGGGATTTTTTGCAAGCACAGCTGCAAAGTGCTAGGAAATTTCTCTCCACCAGCCCAATGGACGTGCAGCAGAATCTGGCAACCCCTCTCTGGCCTGAGGGTACGACGTGCTTTCATCGTCAGGCATTTCAACGCCTGCAATTTAAATGTGAACAAAATAATGTTAAAGATCATCGAATTGTTTTGGTGGGTATTCGGAAAGGGCAGATAAGTGGTTGGGGGGTGTTGAATATAGCTATAAATAGGTGCAGGATGTGGGGGCCTGCGACCCCCACAAAATAAGAAATTCGATTAACGTTTTCGTTAATTTCATACACGTTTAAATTGCAGGCTTTGAAATGCCTGAAGATGAAAGGACATAGAACCCGGCCTGAGGATACTGGGGTACACATAACAGAGCCCAACCCGCTGCAAATCAAATAGGTGTCCATGTGTGGATTAGACACATTCCCTGGGCCCACACCTATCTGTGTGAGCACCCCGCACGTGGACACATGAAGCCATCTTTCGTCAATGGAGCAAGAACATTGGCCTTTTTATTCTTTTACTCGGACATAAGCGAAATAAATTGGTACAATCGGCCTGATTCATGGAAGTGTTTTATAATGGCACAATGCCACAAGAAAACGTTGAGTCCTTTGGTAGTTAAATAAATAATTCCAAAATACGGAATGCAGACAAAGGATATTCGGAAACGCACCGTACAGCCAACGTCATTATTTGAATGAACAATAATTAAAGGAATGGTTCGGTCAAAAATGTTTATTGTCCCTATAGGTCGGCCATGTTCTTTTAAGCCGAAGTCGCTCGATTTTAGAAAAATTTCCTATGGACCTTACCGGAGTTTTCGTGCCATAAGACCAACTTTCCCCAGTAACAGCGGTCAGTACAGGGGATTTTCCCTCGCTGTGCTGCAACCTGACCTGTACAATGTGTAAAGTTTTGTACTTTTGTGCCATCAAAATAAGAAACAAAATAAAACACGCGAAAACAGGCAACAGGGAGCTGCCATTTTGTGATAATCGTATCACTTGCCCCATCGCCCTGGCTGACCTGCTTTTGCGGCACTAAATCATATCCCCCGCCTCTGAGCCTGTCATCAGCAGATGCGTACCGCCCATTTCACAACGCCAAAGCATGTCTCGTGTCAACAATCGCTGCGCTTCAGCTAATGACGTGTCGCCATGGAAATGGCAAGACGCCTCTTTCCTCAATAAGTATAAACAGACCGTTTCACAACACACAGCAGCAGATCTTCGATTCCATTTCTCTCTCTGTGTTACTTTGAGTATTCTGTGACTTGTTTCTGTGCTCTGGTCATCTACCTTCGGCGCTTGTAGCCCGTGTGAACACCTGTATCATCGCTATAAATTATTTTAGTTTGTTTACCACACAATGGCTACAATAATGCCCTACATGTACGAGCCCGAGTATACCGAGGAGGAACTTCTGGAAAGGGAAACATGCGAAAATGATGGGGCTTCGGACGGCAGTTGGCAGGATGAATCAACGGATGAAGACCATGGACCAAGTCGCATGGACGGTGTTTCCACCTGGTGCACATGCAATCGGTGCAAGCTAATGCCAACCGAGGACGAGAACTGCTGCTGTTGTGAAAACTCGGGGTGCGTGGCCTACATTTCGGAAGGCGAGCCATGGCCGCAATGCATCACCGAGCTGCCAGACTTCAGGGCAGCCTGCCTCACACGGTCCGTGTTGAGGATAATGATGGTGCTTATGCACGAACTTCGCGCAACTGTTCGTCCTCGTAATCGAGTAACGAGTAAGTATACTCTGCTTGTGATGCCACTACTATTTCATGGTCGTCTCCTATATCCAAAATTACATGTACATACCATTGTAACGCATGAAAGTCATTCAATAGTGTGCAGTGTCTAGATAGCATTTGTCCGAGCAGAATGCCATTAGTTACAAGAATTGTCATTGACAACAAACGTTTAATAAACTTATCTTGGTCATTTGAAAACAGTTTGTATCATTCTTTTTCACAGGTGGTATAGGCTGGTGGCCTATCATTCCTTTACATGGTGGCTTCACGGGAGGCTTGGACACCGCGTTCGAAGAGTAATACCCACCTGTGCCGTTCGTGCCATAAGACAAACTTTCCCCAGTGACAGCGGTCAGTACAGGGGATTTTCCCTCGCTGTGCTGCAACCTGACCTGTACAATGTGTAAAGTTTTGTATTTTTGTGCAATCAAAATAAGAAACAAAATAAAACACCACATATATTTTAACAACGGTTGTTTCGATTTTTTAAATGAATCAAGTGTGTCTCCATTCAAGAGTCTTCCTGTGCCTTGTCTGCACGCGCATCCATCCCACCCCGCTCTATCAAAGGCAGTTCGTGCCAGTGGATGCGCGCTGCCATGGGGGCTGTCAGGGGCGCAAACGGCCAAGGTGCCAAACAGCATGTACACTTCAAAAGGTATCCCACGCCCAGGGGCCAATGGTCACATGGCCTCCTCAGACCCCGTGTCTCCAGGCAGGCCTCCCCTGAAGCAGGCTGCCCCCCTGCAATCCTCATAAGTGTGTCTCCATTCAAGAGTCTTCCTGTGCCTTGTCTGCACGGCCAACGGCCCATCCATCCCACCCCCCTCTATCAAAGGCGGTTCGCACCAGTGGATGCGCGCTGCCATGGGGGGCTGTCAGGGGTGCGAACAGCGAAGGTGCCAAACAGCTTGTACACTTCAAAAGGTATCCCACGCCCAGGGGCCATTGCTCACATGGCCTCCTCAGACCCCGTGTCTCCAGGCAGGCCTCCCCTGAAGCAGGCCGCCCCCCTGAAATCCACATAAGTGTGTCTCCATTCAAGAGTCTTCCTGTGCCTTGTCTAAATGCCCACGGCCCATCCATCCCACCCCCCTCTATCAAAGGCGGTTCGCGCCAGTGGATGCGCGCTGCCATTAGGGGCTGTCAGGGGCGCTAACGGCAAGGTGCCAAACACCATGTACACTTCAAAAGGTATCCCACGCCCAGGGGCCATTGCTCACATGGCCTCCACAGACCCTGTGTGTCCGGCCAGGACCCCCCCTCACGCTGGCCGGCCCCCGGCAAATCACATAATACCACAACATACACACGTCATTAATTCACAAACACACCCCTGTTTCTAATACTTTATAAACCACTTGATATGTCTCATGAGAACATCTTTGTGCTTTGCAAGTCAACTCCTGAACGTGCTACCTGAGAACCACTGAGATCTATGCTAATCTGCTCATCGCCGTGCTATCCGTGAACTTCTGTGACCGCTTCAAGCAAACTCATCAGTGTGCTACCTGTGGCCATTTACCTGTTCTCCTGCAACATACTGCTCGGCTTGCTGAATCCAACTGCTTGTTGGTCAAGGTAAGGCCATGTATCCTTGTCAAATTTCGTTGATTTTTTAATTTCTATCTATTTGCGAGTAAAGTACTCAATAGTGCTATGTTCATTGGTCTCATTGCTATTGACTTGAGTTTCAATTGTTATGCTATCAATAGATCTATTTATTTTCATCTGTGTCAATTGTCATCGAATTGCATCCTTCGGGGGTCCAGTCTATAATGTAAGCATGTTTCCTTCTCGTGCAAGACAGAACATCCAAGGGACGAGTCACATGTTCAGAGTTTAGTCACATCATTTATACATTTCTGCAACTTATGCAAATACTAAGCCGCACATGATAAACTGGTATAGTTCCGGCAACCAAAACAAACCTTGCATTGAACATTGTATGGTTCATTTACTTTTGTATCACATTTTTATTCATCAAGATTGTATAATAATGTCGATATTTACTTTCAGAATTTTCAACAATGCCTGCCTGTTCGATTAGCGGTTGCCCTTCGAAGACCCATGCTAAATCTGAAGGCACTACAATGCATGTATTCCCGAAAACTGTTGATCGAATAAGAGAAAAGGTCAGACATTGCAGATATCCACTGGTTGAGCTGGAAAGTAGAGTCCAACAAGTCTTAGAGGACAAGAGGGGTGATCGATACCACATCTGCAGCCGGCACTTTTCCTCGAACATGTACGCCACATCTTGGGTACCAAAGAAGAATAAACGGTGAACGACACGAAAATTGCTCGCAAACGCTATTCCCACTCTATTCGCCCACATTCCGCCACTGGTGAGTCAAGTGTCCGGATTTAGCTTTAGGCCTTGCGGTAGTGTGTAGGTAGCCGAATGGATTAATTGATATTTTAGGTATTGTGTCCCTTGTAATGCTTTCGACATTGATATGAGTGTATAGCTTTTTGAATAATGACATTTATCAATATATTCTTTTTCGATTTCATAACCCACAAACAAAATCTATATATGGGCACAGGAAACTGTGCTATATTGCGCATTTTCAATAGCATTACTCTCAAGTATTCTGTCTCCTTACATGGCAATTTTTTATATTGGCATTTCATTATCAATCAATAATTTACCTTTCCAACTGCTTGACTATCCCTTGAATCTGAAGCAAGAACATTCAACATCTGTGACGTGCTCGCAGTTATCAACCACTTCTACCGCGTATCAGGTAATCTTACTTGGCTATTCCGCTACAGACTTGTTTTATGCATGTCAAGTAATAGTTTTTATGTATCGTGTAATTATTTTACCGAATGTTTGGTTAGTGCTTTCCAATTGATATACACCTTAGTTATCGTCCACTGGTGTTTGTTTTCAGTTATAATTAGTGTTATCCATAATAATGCAAGTACTGTCTTTCAGGGAGATGCTGAAGCGTCCACCACATTGACAACAGCCCTAGATGTTCTTCAGCAGCACGAGGTATGGATACTGACAGCTCCATCGAACTAGATCATCAGAGCAGGAATACTTGTTTGATTGTTCTATACAATGTTTCATTCGGGGTTAGCCATTGATATGTACCTGTGCGGTCGACCCCAAGGTGTGTTATGTTTTCAATATTGTAATCCTTACTAATGCAAGTACTATGTTTCAGGCAATTGATGGAGCGTCAACCCCTGCACTTGATGCGGAGCCTGACATTCAAGTAATTCCAGGGGAAGTGGAAGCGGGACCTTGCGTATACGAATCGGTGCAACAGCTTTCGGAAGTGCACACTACATTTACAACATCCCTAGATATTCTTCGGCAGCACGAGGTATGGATACTGACAGCTCCATCGAGCTTGATCATATAACGTGATTCCATTTGCTATACTTTCTTCCCTATTAACGCAAATACTGTGTTTCAGGGAGACAACAGAGCTTCCACTACAATAACAACATCCCATTTAGATGATGCAGATGTAAATAAATCAGAGAAATAAGTTGATGAAATCTGATCATATTTAGATATTCCTTGATTATTTTAGACAATGCATCATTTGTGGTTATCTATTTTTTTGTACCTGTGCCGTCGACCCCAAGGGTGTGTTATGTTTACAATATTGAAAAACATACTAACGCAAGTACTGTGTTTCAGGGAGACGACGGAGCTTCCTCTACAATCACAACATCTCTTGTAGGTGATGCAGATGTAAAGAAATCAGAGAAATAAGTCGATGAAATCTGATCATATTTAGATATTCCTTGATTCTTTTAGACAATGCATCATTTGTGGTTATCTATTTATATGTACCTGTGCCGTCAACCCCAAGAGTGTGTTATGTTTACAATATTGAAAACTATACTAATGCAAGTACTGTGTTTCAGAGAGTTGCTGATGCCTCCTATCCAATACAATCATTCATGGCAGTCCATGCGGAGCCAGAGATATGGATACTGACAGTTCCATCGAACTAGATCATCAGTGCTAGAATACTTGTCGTTTGATTGTTCCACACAATGTTTAATTCGTGTTTAGCTATTGAGGTGTACCTGTGTGTTCGTCCTCATGTGTGTTTTATGTTTTCAATATTGTGATACATAGTAATTAAGTACTATGTTTCAGGGAGTCGATGGAGCGTCATTCCGTGCTGTCTATGCGGATACAGAAAATATAGTACGTTGCAGCGCAAGAGGAAGGGAAGACATGCGGAAACGAATCGGAGCAACAGTGTGCAGATGTTGAGGTTCGAGTCAAGAAAGTTGCAAAGAAAAGAAACAAAAATAAGGTTAGTTACAAACATTTAATAATTTTAGAAATTGTTTTGTGCTGGGGAATATATTACGTTTTTTTCCTGTCAATTGTACTATACTTTATGTTGTGTTTAAACTGAACATCCCTTTTCCAATCTGTCCTCTAGTTACCCGTGGGTGTACGAACTATACATACACAGACAGTGAAGCAAATGAGAGATGTTGCTTGCCAGACCATTTACACTATGGAGGAACTATTAATTCAGACGCGGCGTGTTGAGACTCAAGATGCTTTTGTCCAATTGCCAGAACATGAATTGAATGTGTCCGGAGAATCCAGTAAAGTTTTATTGGACCATTGCTACAGTGCGACCGCACCGCCACAAGAAGATGATACTGAATGTATTGAAGATAGCTCTGAAGTAGTCTCAGATCAATTCACACAATCTACACCCGCCAAAAAAATGCCACCCAAAAAGCTGTCGACATTGTTGTGTTCTCCCATCAATGTTGAAGTAACAGATGTTGAAATGAAAGAGAATGAACCAGCAGCAGCATTCACCGACGCATCAGAACTTGATATCAGCGATATTTCTTTAAATTGTAGTGATATGTCCTCAACGATACTGTCCGAAACAACTTTGATGCCGGATGACAGTCTAATGAAAGAGGGCAAATACATAGTATTCGACAGTTGTTTGATGGATATTATAAGTATGCTGAAATGTGGGCATTCAGTTAGAGAGAAAGTATGTGGGAAGCCATTGATTCACGTGACTCGTTAAAAACAAGGCAGTAACGTCAAAATACATGCCGCCTGTAGATTAAATCATACGTTCTCATGGTCTGCACAACGATGCTGGGGAAACTGCCAGCAGGCAATCTACTGTGTGCAGCTGCCTCACTTTTTAGTGGGTCCAGTTTTAGAAAGTTAGAGTCTTTCTTTCAATTTGTGGGACTCCATTTCATTTCTAAAATGCAATACTACAAATTCCAACATGATTATTTATTTCCGGCCTTTAGTGATGCTTGGAAAATTGAACAATTGTCTCTAGCAAGTACATTCGAAGGCAAACGATTCAGGCTAGCCAGCGATGGACAGTGCGACAGCCCTGGATTTTCTGCCAAGTACTGCACCTACCACTTTCAGGACATGGATAGTAAGAAAATTGTGAGTTCAGTGGTCGTGCAGGTGTCCCAATGTAAATCCTCAGTGGCTATGGAGAAACTAGGATTTATAAAATCATTGGAATATCTACAATCGAGGGGAATGCACATCGACCTGATAGCCACGGACAGACACATTTCAATTGCCGAGACAATGAGAGAGCAGTTCCCACATATTAAACATCAATTTGACGTATGGCATCTTGCTAAATCAATCAATTAGATAATCTCGGCTGGTGGGAAAAAAAAAGGTTTGGAAAGTATTTCACAGTGGTCCCAGTCTATCAGCAACCATCTTTGGTGGAGCTCCAAAACTTGTGAAGGGTCAGTGGAAATCCTACTTGAAAAATGGCGGTCACTGATGCACCACTGTACCAACGTTCACCGCTGGACAGAAAACCAACATTTCCACCAATGTGAACATGGCCTGTGTCCACAAAGGAGGCACAGAAGAAGAAGTGGTTGATTCCATCTTCACCTACACACAAAGCCATTGAGAAGATTGTTTTCGATAAAACTCTATCAAGAGATTTGAGGGGGCTGACAGAATTCTGTCACGCAGGAGGTTTGGAGGTGTTCCACAATATGTGCCTAAAGTACAGGGCAAAGCGATTGTATTTCGGCAAACAGAGAATGAAACATAGGACTCTACTAGCGGTCTTGGCCCATAACGAGAATGTGTGCCGTGAACAATCTAGGACTACGGGAAATGTAGGGATGCCTCGGTACACTACGGCCTTTGCAAAAAGAAGTAAGAAATGGGTGGTGAAACCAGTATATGAGGAAATGGAGTTCGACTTTGTTAAAGGCCTTATTGTTACTGTACTAGAGACCCACAGATATGGAATTTTGAGTGTTTCTGTGCACAGCACTGATGCATTTCCACCGAACATTGCCACTGTGCCATGTCCACCCAAAGCAGAGCTCGTTGAGAAGTACAAATCCCGGTTTAAATGATTGTAATCTGATTGTCTTTTTGAAAATAATGTTATTGTACAGTGTGCATACAAAGTATGCTAACCCTAACCCCTCCCTTCACCATCCTGGGTGGCGAACAACATGGTTGTCATCTTTGACTTCTCTCTCTATTCACCTCATATCGCTGACCTTGTGAATATGTGTATGTATATATTTTTGTTGCTGTAACTAAGTTTCTCAATCTCATGTAAATGCTGCGCACTGTTAACAGAGGGGAGTCTTGCGTATTAGTAATAATAAAACAAACAAACAAACAATAAATCTCACTTTCAACTCAACTCCTCGGGTACTTTATACTTTCCTTGACCTTCCCCCAAAAAGTCAATGGGCCTCATTACAAATCAGGCGGTCCGGAAATAGTGGCGGTAAACCCGCCGCCACCGTTGTTTCCGGACCGCCTGATCCCGACTCCTGCAGGCCGGAGGTGATGTTCCCGCCAGGTCTGACCTGGCGGGTTTAACACCGCCCGCCTGCAGGCGGACGAGGAAACACCGGCAGCAATACAAGATGTTGCCGGTGTTTCCATGATCCCCATTCCCATTGAGTCCAATAGGACTCATTGGGAATGGGGATTAACACCATTCCGCCACCGTGATTCTCGGGAAACTGGGGTTGTAATGCCCCGGTAATTCCGTGAATCACGGAGGCGGAATGGTAATACGAGTCCGGCGGTAACCAGGTGGTTTTACCGCCTCGGTTACCGCCGGACTCGTAATGAGGCCCAATGTCTCCATAGTAATGGTTCTCTAGGCTGCAAAGCTCGCGGACAACAAGGACAAAATTGGGGGCTTTAGAACGCGTCAAGCGAGGCGTTGCAGATGGGAGAGAAGCCAGTTTGCATTTGCACATTGAGGCCTAGTACAGAGATGGAGTCGAAAATTCAAGTTCTCACAGATGGCTTTACAAGGGATGTTGCAAAGTAAGAATGTATGCTCATGCAGATTGAAGGTCAGTGGCTTTGATTTTTTGCTCGTGGGCTGAAGAGGCCCGCGACTCGCACTGGCAGTATAAGGTTCTATTGTTTTTTGACCTTGAGAGACAGGGACCATGCCGAAAGGACTTCATTTGAAGGAGGGGTGGAATAACATAAGAGACGATAAGGCTGAAAATTCTGAAACTAGACCGAGTTTCATGTTAGTTCAGTGTATGAAAGATCGTTGGCACAAACACAATGGGATTTACGGACTGCATTACGCAGAGACACAATGGAAATGGCAAATATAATGTAAGTAACTCTTTAGACGCGTTTATACCGGAATGAAGAATGAATGAATGAATGAATGAAGAGCAAGTAAAACGTTTGTGGGATTGTCTTTCTACCGGGCACATGGGCATGCATGTGCCCATTCGACATGCATGTAGGCAAACAGTTGTTTCTCGGTGGTTCAACGCTAAAAAATCATTACATTGTGTGTTTACCTCAATTTATTTTGTTAGTTTTCGCATTGTTTTCAGAGCCGAACATACTCCATTGCACTATCCTCATAAGCAAATAGTTTCAGCTCGGCTGTAATAAATAAAATTAATTATAGTAATAAAGATTGGCTGGTGAGACTAATTTCAATTGTTATGTTTTCTAAACAGGTACATCCTACCATACTGTTACTGCCGCCTATTCCAGACCCGGCCGACGGATTTTTCAATTGTCAGCTGCAGCTTCTTGTAAACAACTGCACAACGTTGACCATTTTATGGGACGATCGCCAAGGGCCCACATGCCCTTGCGCAGTACTAGCGGCTAGAAGCAACATAACAACCTTTACGGTGGCCTAGTGCCTAGTTGATGGAACAGCCTTGCGGTTCACCGTGCGCCCAAAGCGCTTCTTTTAACGAAAACCAACACCCTGTGTACTATAAAGGAACAGCACGTGACTCATGATCAACTTTAGAGGATTTGCGGATCGAAAGAAAAGAAAAAAAATCCATTCCGATTTAATATGCCAATTGCTGAACATTCTCCAAACATTTAATGTCAAATAAATCTACTTTACCAAATGTACCGTTTTGCTGTTTGATTTTAAAGAACAGTTTCATATTTCGAATTGTGGCGCGCTGTGTTGTGAGTTGATCTGTGTTGGTTTCCGGGTTCTGTGTGAAGTCGCATAGAAGACGACTGGGCGCGTTTGCCTACGCAGCACAGTAACGTCACGGAGAGAGGCGGGGAATATGAATGTTTTGATAATGTCAGGCTCAGGGGCAGGGGATATGATTTAGTGCCGCAAAAGCAGGTCAGCCAGGGCGATGGGGGAAATGATAGGATTATCACAAAATGGCAGCTCCCTGGTGCCTGTTTTTGCTTGCGTTTAATGGACGAAAACTCGGGTAAGGTCCATAGGAAATTTTTCTAAAATCGAGCGACTTACACTTAAAAACCCATGGCCGACCTGTAGGGACAATAACATTTTTTGACCAAACCATTCCTTTAAACATGCGCGCCTAACAGCATAATCTAAAGAGTGTAAGAGCAGTCACTCGTGTGATGAAATACACTCCAAACAGCATTGTCGCAGTGTAAAAGCAGTCTCCCCCTGGAGTCGCGCTAGTGATGAAATACATTCCTGCCTGCTTCATAGGAAGAGTGTAAGCACAGTGGCCCGAGCCATGATTAGTGACCCGGGCAGAATCAGTGGGGGTTGTTACTGTAGTGAAAGGTGGCAGCCATTGTTAGTGGCATGTCTGCAAAGAATACATTAAGCAGTGTTATAATTGGCACGCGTGACCCCCGCCCGTTTACCACCACTCCCGTAGCCTCATGTAAAGATGTCCCTCCTGCCCCCCCCACCTCCCTGTGCACCAGCAGCCCAGAGGTTCAAGCCCGAGCCTTTGATGGTCAGTGCGTGCCTCCGAAGCTGGGAACCAGGTAAAAGCGTGTGGCTGGGAGCAATTTTGACAGGAGCCTTTCCCTGTAATCTAGTTGCCATAACCCTCGCCCTTTCCTCTGACCTGAAGAAAGAAGTCGGACATGCTTAAAGAGAGGCACAGATCAAAGGCCGCTTTAAAATCGTGCTTAAGTCATAATGAAAGGTACATTTCAGGGACATTGTAAAGCGTAGAAAACAGACGCTGTGTCTGGGCTATAAAGCGTTCTGGACTGTGCGCATTTTTGTTGCTATTATAATAAACCTAATGCTGTTCTTTTTAAGTGTAGCCGCAAGACACCCGCGGAAGAGCATTAATTGCTAAATCGCCACAGGGCCTGTATCTTTATTATTCACTTTAATTTTCTTCTGAGTGTAATTGGGCGGTAGTGCTTTCCTTAGATGTACAATAAGGGCTTCAAAGATGTTTTAAGCACCATGCATCAGAGGGGCAGTAAAAATAACAGCAATACTGGCTCGGAAGTTCAGAGCCCTTGCAATGTTTCATTTTCTCCTCAAGCCTACAGTACTTTGTTAAATATGCATATTGGGGGCGTCAGAGAAAACATGCACAGAACAGTCCCTCTGCCATCGCCATTGTTTACTGTATCGGATTTAGAAGAATTGTGCTTCCGGGTTCCTGCACACACAAGTATTGAAATTTGACGCAGCATCCATTGACTTGTAAATAATAGCGCCTCAGTGCGAACCCACTGCATTGCTTTGACTGGAGAGTTTACTCGTCTGTCTTTTAATGTGAAAAAAAGGTATAGTAACGATGACTGTGACAGTCTGTCCGTTTGCAAATGCCCTCGCAGAACCTTTCAGTCCAAACATAGAAAAACGTGATTGCATTTCAGCGCAATACATCGATATGAAAACACGCTGATGGCGAGATATAAGAAGGATAAAACATACAGCACTGATGAAAATTCCCAAAAAAGAGATCCTATGCAATATACGATTACTGATAAAAATGTATTTGTTTGAATCAAATTCTGAAGAGGCCATCACTTTGAGCGTACTTACATGCATTTTTTTTAAAGCAGGATTTTACTAGTTAAAGTGCAGCTCTTTTTATAAAAGCAAGATCATAATTACGTACACCTGTGAGGACTGGTGGGAAGACTGTATGAGCCCCCATCTCGTACCCACTCGTAATAAATCAGAGAGTCTGCAACTGTGTTTGGTGATCCAAGTAACACAGTCTGTAATACCATCATGCTCCAGTAGATGGCGGTGTGCCGAAGCCTACAATTGTTTGTATTATCTTCAGTAGTAACTAACTAGGGAAATTAAAACAAGAGGACTTATTGCTTCTGCACTTCACCTTTGAAGTGCAGCCCCAGAATATAAACAGTTTAAAGTTGAAAGTGCTTATTCCTTTCCACACTGATTTGAGTTTCACTAGCAATTTTGAGACCCTATTTGGTGATGTCCCTGTGCCATGACGTGCTCACAGTAAATTGAGCCTCACGCCGACACGTGAAGCAGTACGACGGTGGACACCATGCATGAAGTAGGCCACAGACCCCGGGCTGTACAAAGTACGGCCCGATGGAGTGCATGGGGGGGGTTGGGCGCAGGGTGGGGGCAGAGGAGGAGCCCACACAGTGGGAGGGCAGCCAGGAGGTGCCCCCCACTCAGATTGTCATGGAAACATAGCCAAACACGGAAAAGGTGAAAAGGGAACCTGCGGGGGTAGGGAGAGGGCCGGCCCCCCACTAGAATAACAAAGGAATGGAGAGGGATATAAAAGGCCTCTTGGCAAAGGAGCGGCACATCCAAATAGAGAAGCACACCCACCTCGGGTACACTTCTCAGGAGGAGAAAGGACGACCAGGTGGAATTTTTTCCCACATGACCCACCCCGTTAAAGAGGAAGTAGGGGAAGACGAAGGAGACCAAGGAACGCCGGGTAGCAGGTTCCATACCAGGTGAAAAGTCGTAGGCAGCGGCGGCACGTGTCCTGGAGTGGATGCCAAATGGATCCAGAGACTTGCCAGCGAAGCAAGGCATCACTCACCTTGGACACAGTGTGCAAAAGCACACCTGTTTTTTATAAGTTGGAGTTGGTTATATTTGTGAGTAACAAATAAATGCCTACAGCCAATAATTTTGTTCCACACCGAGTTGTATTTATACTTATTTCCAAGCTAGGAGGTAGGATTCAGAAGCCTGGGAGGCCCGCACTACTCAGCCTATCCGTGTCGGGGTCATTATTGTGGGTGATGCTGTATGTGCACGGCCCTTTGTCTGGTAAGCCGTGTGAGCATGGCAAAGCTATGGCAGGCCTGTGTGATCACAAGGCAGAGCTACAACAATGGCGATGAGGAGTCTAGAACCCGTGATGCTGATGTGGTCGCCTGTTTGCTTGCAGTGCCCTGCAGCTGCCGGTGTTGTATGCTATCCTGCCTCCCATGGTAGATTGTGGGAGGCAGTGTTCGGCAATCTTCGGAGTCACGCCCACTTGATGGCTACAGCCATACATGCAGCCCGAAATGAAAAGCTAATGTCATAGCCCGCCCTCCTACATTTCTGTTCCTGGGATTGGCCAGTGATCTGCGTAGCTCCACCCCTGTCCTTGAGTGCCCGTGTCCATCATTTAAGCAGTTCTCATATTTTATTCTTTTTTAGTGGCCGCAGTGTTGCCATGTCCGCTTATTATATTATAAGTGACTTTGGGCTTGTTTTTGCCCAAAGTCGCTTATAATATTAGCAGGTTGCTTATTGCGGTTTTTGTCTGTGTTTTTCCTTAATTGTGTGCTTATTGTTCCGCTTGTTTGCCAGTCTGTCTGACTTGGCCCCATTTACAAAAAAAAAATGAATATGAAAGGCGAACATGCCGTCGTCTTGCCTTAAGCTGTTATGCACACGCTGTGAGGCTCGGGCTGATTGCCTTCCTGATGTGAATCTGCAAGTACTCCTTTCTTTTGCATTGATGGGCTCTTTCAATATGAGAGACCCTTTGAAGACGCATTACCTAGCCAAGAGGTAAACACGGGGTATTTACAGCAACATGTAGTTTAGTCATGATGGAAACAAGCATAGACAATGACAATAGTTTAGGGTTTTGTGTAGGCATGGGAAAGGCCCTTGGTAGGCACTGCTATCTTTAGTTGTATGAACGGCACCAGGTGCAAAATGGTGCAAGTACCAGGGCATCTAATGGCAGTGCCTGGCAAATGCCTGATAAGTTTGCAAAAGCCAAAAACTTTTAACATGACTAACTGAAGGACACACACAGTGCTTTTAACTTGATTGGCTGAACGCAGACCAGGTTAAGACATTTCTATTACACCAGTAGCATTTACAGCTCAAATTCATTCAGCATTGAGTGCAAAGTTTAATGTTAAGGCTTGATTAAAGAGAGCACAAAGAGTTCCCATGATAAGGTGTTTTGGGCAGGGAGGGGCAAGAACAGGGTTGGGCAGTGCCTTAAGTGGCACTACAAATCGAGCCGGGGCTCATCGAGGGGGCGTGGCCTAACAGCGGGGGTCTTGATGGCCCGTTAGGCCACGCCCCCTTAACGAGCCCGGGCTCAATGGGCTACTGCCACCCCTGCCAGGCAGCCTTTCGTATAGATTAGCACCCTCTCCCCTATGGGGAGAGGGTGCTGATCTCTGCATTTATTTTGTGTAGGCTTGCCTGGCAGGGGACAGCGCCTGCCTATTCAGCCTTAATGGTGGTGTTGCCCCTCGCCAGCTGGGGAGGGGCAGCACCACCATTAAGGCTGAAAACGTGAGGCCACTGGAAGCAGAGGCCTTTTTCCTAAATACTGAAACTCCCGCGAATGCGCGGCAGCTCCAGTATTTAGAAAGCAAGGCCTCTGCTTTCAGCGGCCTCACGTTTTTTCCATAATGGTGGCGCCGGCCGACGGGAATCTCTTGATTAAAGGGATGCCTCGCAGGTGCGGCGCCACCATTATGGCTGAAAGGCATTTTTTTCTGTAGGCTGAAGTTCTCGCAAACGAGCGAGCGCTTCAGGCTGTAGAAAAAAAATGCCTTTTCGTGTAGTGGCCGGGGCTGCCAGGGGAGATTACTGGGCCCGGCAGGGCCCCGCCTCAAAACGAAATTTCAGAGCCTGCCGGGGCTCAGCCCCGGCAGGCCCCGGCCCACTTAAAGCCCTGGGGTTGGGGATTAGCATGGCAATGAACAGTCAATGGGTGGGCTAGTGATTTACTAGAGGAGTAAGTCATGAGGGAGCCCATGACCAGAGGGGTGCTGGACTATATGAACCAAGGACCAGATGACAGCAATCAACCAGGTTTCCCAATACCAGAAGGACGACAGTGGGGGGGCCATGTCACGCTTGTCGCCATGAGCTAGTCCTGGATTTTCCCTTTGCATACTGGTCCTTGTAGGCCCATACTTATAATGGGAAGAAATAAAATACCAGTCCTAGCATTTAATAGGAAATGCCTGGACTGGCTCAGTGTCATGAAGTACATGGGGCTACTTGGCAGGTACCTGCAATGTAGCCAAGGACCAGAGGTGAGCGACGAATCAAGCACCAGAGCAGCCAAGGATCCAAAAAGCCAATAATGTTGCTTTTATAAGTCGCACACATACAACAAATTAAAATAGACACCAATTGTTAGAAAATAACAATTTTAATAAATGCTTTTTGTTAACATATGTTTGAGCTCTCTGTATGTATTCTTTGCGTTATAGTTATTTTTCAACTTCTGAGACCTTTCCACCTTATTTTAGAGGTGCGCTTGTTTTTGCAGCTTATTTGGTTGGGAGTCAGCTTGTTTTGGGCTTGTTTTAAAGGAACATTCAGCTTATTTTTTCCTTCTGACCTGGCAACACTGAGCGGCCGTGGAGAGAGGAAGGGGAGACTGGGAAAGAGGGGGTTTGAAGAAATTAAGTCGCATGGAGTAGAACCGAGCTCTACACTGCGGGGCTGTGGTGGGAATACAGGAGCTCGAGGCACACACGGGACTGAGCAGGAACAAAGGAGGGACACTTCTGCACCAACACAACGAAAGCACAGTATTTGAAAGGCTACCGAGCAGGGGAGTTGCTAGGTCTGGAAAAGACCCGGGGCTAAGCTGATGTCGGAACTGTTGGGACTGGGGGCTAGCTAGTCTTTTGGCTGTAGCTCCTGCGATTCTATCCGGGGCTACAACCAAAAGACCAGGGGCTATAGCCCCCTCAGCCCCCCCCCTAGCAACGCCCCTGCCACCGAGGATTACAAAAGCCCTGTACAGTGGTTTAATTGCTGGGATCAAAAAATAATAAAAATCACATAAATGAAAAACATTTTGACTTTTCTGTTTCATGACACCAACGTAACATTGTTTACTCCCCCATGTACGTAGACACATTAACACGGAAGAATGCCATGTTAAGAGAGGGCTAATCACCATATTGCTGAAACGAAGCACCTGAATGTTTTATGGAAATGCTTAACTCAAGGTGGTCTGTTTTGGGGGCTTCGTGCATGGACAACATTGTGTGATGAATGTCAACTTAACTATTTCATAACTTGTGTGTTTTATCACTGTTCTATAGCCAAAACATTAATGTAAAGAAATATTATACCAAGCAAAAGGAGTGTTTAGCGAACAATGGTTTCACACCTGTCTGCATCAGGCGTGCCTGTAAATAAGAGAACACAAGGTAGGCTGCAGTCTTGTGGCAGGATGGATGCCATACTCCCACTTGTCATGAATCCTCCTTGCATGTTAATTCCACTCTCTTTATCACGGAGAATGGTCATCATGGTTTCCACAGTAATGTTGCCTGTTTGAAAACCATTATAACGCACTTCAGCAGGGCAGTTTCTAATCCATTTGGTGCCCAGAGCGAAACACTAGGAATACACCCCCCCACATCCCATCCCGCACCCCAGCCCCACCGCACCCAATGCGCCATCCCCACCGCACCCCGTGCCCCAGCCCCACCGCACCCCACGCCCCAGCCCCACCGCACCCCAGCCCCACCGCACCCCAGCCCCACCGCACCCCACCCCACTCCCAAACTACACCATTAAGGGACTCCTACCCAAAGTCAAACAGTCCGTTACACAAGGAATGAATTGCCATTTGCAACAGTGGGCCACTTTTTCATTGGTGCCCAAGACAATTGTATGCTCTAGTCCCACTTAGGCTGCAGATAATGAGGACTGGGCACACCAAGAGAACATGAATATGGCACAGGATGCAGTATATGCAACCATCAAAGAACACAAGATGCTGAAGGGGGTTTGGAGGCAACCTAAGCCAAAAGGGCAATGACAAGGAGACACCCGAACACAATAAACAATCACTTTAAAATTCTTTCAATGGGAATCAAGTGTATGCTTTGATACAGTAAAGTCTGACTGTTGACTTGTTATAAGGAGACATGGAACCGGATTATTCATTTATTCATGCAATGTTTGTCGGGTACCTATTTATTTATGCAATGTTTGTCGGATACAGGTATCCGACAAACATTGCATAAATAAATAATCTGTGTCCATGTACCCGACAAACATTGCATGAATAAATAAATGAACCGGGTCATGGCTTAAAGAATATTTACTCAGCAACACTGATCAAAACTATTATCAGCATAATGAAGTAACTCATCACCAGTGCCATGGAAGTGGTTTAAAGTGGAATTGTTATAAAGTTTGGCAAAGAAGCAGCATGAAAGAAATAGCGCCGCTTTATTTTGGGAGAGGCAAAGCTGCCTACAGTGCACGCCCACGCCCCACACTACCTCCCCTCCCAACACAATGTCAGCACAAAACCATTCAGTGACCAATGGCCCACCATTAGCAGTTTCCTGCCTGCATTGTGATGGGAGGAGCTGGTTTAAGCTGCAGGGGGACCTGAAGTGTTTTAATTGTTGTGCTTATGCCCCCCCCAAGTGGCGCTAAAGTGGTCGGAGGAAGCCTCTGACTTCTGTAATGTTACGTAGTACTTGTGACATTACAGTCGGAAGGGGCAGCGCCAGTACCTGACCCACAGAACTTTCCCCACGGCAATGCGCCGCCCCACAAACTGGGGAATTTTATCCCCTTCAGAGGTTCCAGTGTAGCGGGGTAATTGCGAACCCCCCTGGCGGTTGCACCCCGGGCAGCTGCCCGCCTTGCCCGGGCCAAGAAACGGGCCTGCACCTCAAGGTTAACAATTTCTCCCAGTGCATGGATTAGCATTCTTTTTTATTTATTTTTCCATTTGTGCTTTGGTTTCCAACAAACCTTGCACACGAACATGAATATTTAAAAGTCTCCTATGCACAATTAGACAAACAATACAGGCCATAAATACAAACCATCTCCCCAGATAATACAAAATCATACACAAATATAAACTAGTCAAGTCACACAGCATTCTTGTTGCAGCTCAATTAAGCCTACACATTTCACAATATCAGAACAATGAAGTATCTGTTAAGTATAAAAGCAAAATTCTATAACTTTTTCCCCAAACCTTTTATTCAAACAAGGATGCGAGACATACATAGACAGTAAAATATGGCTGAATGCATAATGCACAACATTCCCGGGTCCAACAAGCCATCCCACCACCGAGGCGCTAATGCGAAAATGCATAACCTTGTTAAAATAAAAAAAAGTACCACACCAAGGACATCACATCAAGGAATAGTTTGAAAGTAGAGACGGTTTAAAAGTTAGGGAGGGAAAATTCTGGTAATAGTCAACAAATGGGAGCCAGAAATTTAGATACCAAGGCAGCGCATTGTTTTACACATGCTGTAACTTTTTCGTCGACCAAGATGTCCCATACCTCCATCCACCATTGTGCCAATACTGGCCCCATAAGAGCCTTCCACGATCGTGCTATTTATATTTTAGTTGCTAAAAATTGGTGTGTCGCCGATTGTGCTCTGCAACCCGATTTAGGGTACACATCTTCCACTGAGCACCGCGATAGGCCAACTAGTGGAGCCAGGGGTAAGTCCACTGCAGTTCTCTCCTTAATGTGAGACAGTACAGCAACCCAAAAAGTGTGGATCACATGACAGGACCACCACATATGAAAGTAGCTTCCCAAGGCCGCACCCCCTCCAGCAAGCCGAATTCAAAGCAGCATTCATTTTATGTAAAGTTAGCAGAGGCCGGTACCATCTGTAGCAAAGTTTATGCATGCATTCTCTATTGGTTACACATCTAGAGGAGGCGTGGTTTCTAGCCCAGATCTCTTCCCATAAATCCTCGACAGGAGGTCCCACATCCGCTTTCCAAATGGCAATGTAGGAGGATCTGACGGTTAGTAAGTTGCCTCCCAAAAGTTTATAAAAGCATGAGATTCTACCCCCATCTATGCCATACTGTTGGGTACATTCCAATACTCTCACCTTCGCAGGTCACCTGGCTCCTCACAGTTGTGAAATCCAGTGCCGAATATGACCATATCTAAATCGTTCGCCTTCGGTTAGTGAGAATTGAGCCTTACATTCGGACACGAGAGAGGAGAGCCCTCCTGGTACAGCTGATGCAAGCTATGCAGACCCCCATTATGCCAATTTGAAAAACTATTCCCTAAGAATCCTGGGGAGAATTCTGCATTACCAAAGACTGGAGAGCACGGTCTGAAACCCGATTCACCCACTTCTTCATAAAAGCCACGTGCCAGTAATACAGCAAGATTTTTGTCGAGCTCAAGTGTGTGTCAGATCGGGGAGTTTAGTATTGTCGATAAAGGGTAAGAAAGATAACCGGCAGGAGGAGTTGGCTTTCTCAAGAGCTACCCATCTGGGAGGGGACCTCCAAGCCAAAATGTGCGTAACCCGAGCAGCCACATAATACCTGAGGAGGCCCAGAGCCGCCATTGCTCCCCTCCGGGCATCGCTTAAAACCTCAGCTTTTGGAACTCTAGGCTTTTTGCCCACCCAGATAAATTGTAGGACGCTACGCTGCAGCATACGTACTTCAAGATTGGGTATCTTAACTAGCAAGGCTTGACAAAGATACAAGAATCTGGGTAAAAGATTCATTTTTACTGCAGCGATTCGTCCCATCAGTGATATTTCCTGCTTACTCCAACGTTTAAGATCTTCGGCAAGATCCTTAAGCAACCCTGGGAAGTTGACCCAATATACATCCTGCGGGGAAACAGGAATCCTCACCCCCAGGTACTCAATAGTGTCAGATGCCCACGGAATCGACAGGTGGATCTCGCAGCGGCAATGACTTGCTTGGGCAATTGCACACTTATGGCAAGGATTTCTAGTAATTGACAGAGAAGCCAGTTCAAATCATCTTAATTCAGACACGACAGCCTCAAGGGAGGTTGGTATATTAGTTAACATGAGCAGGACATCATCGGCATAAAGAGGCATTTTGTGTTGCACCCAAGCTACCTCAGTCCCTGTGATCTCCGAGTTGTCTCTGATCCTTTGCGCAAATGGCTCCATTACAAGAGCAAAAATCAAAGGAGACAGTGGACAACCCTGCTTAGTTCCATGAGCGATAGGGACAGGGGCAATTAACCCTTATTCGAGTAACAGGTCAATGGTAGTTAGCCAACGGGCCAAATCCAAAAGCAAGCAGAACATCACAAAGGTAGGGCCAGTGCACTCTGTCGAATGCTTTAGTAGCATCCAGTGTGAGTACTCCCAAGGCAAGACTATCCCCTCCTGGCTAGGTCAAGGATTTCCAAGCCTCATCTGATGTTGTCTTGTGTGCTTCGCTTTGGAATAAACCCAGCCTGATCCGGATTTATCAGTTGGGGTAGAACCGTCCCCAACCTCGAGGCCAACACCTTAGAGTACAACTTGGCATCCAGGTTCAAAGAAATTGGCCTGTACGGGTGACAATCCTGTGTGGGATTCCCCAGCTTAAGTATTAAAATTGTAGTTGACTCCATCGAAGGAGTAACCCTCCCTAAATTCCGGGAACAAGTTGAATAAGTTAGTCAAAGGTTTGAGTAGTTGTGGTTGAAAAATCGTATAAACGATGCTGAGAAACCATCCGGACTAGGGGTCCTGTGTTTAAGAGAAACTATTGCTATTGCCACCTCTTCCGTGGTTACAGGAGTATCTAAGGTCTCCTGACCAGTAGACGAGAGCCTGATTTGGTAGTCTGGCGTAAGTCGCAGAGATGGGGGGGGCGGGCCTGCTTCAGATTCTGTGGGTAAATATCATTCAGAAACCTTCCTTTTCGCCGATTCCTTGTACTGAATATTTATGTCTGAGTCTACCAGCACTGCTGTAGTATTTGTTGTATGTATGGCCTTCAATTTATGAACCAGAAATGTATTCACCATATTACCCATGGCATAATAAGATTGCTTAGCACGAATAATCGATTTGGCCGTATGTCCTGCTAAGTGTGCTTCTAGTTTATTTCGCGCTACCCGTAGGCCCTTCCTGGCCATGACAGAATTGAAATGCTTATGAAGCATTTCTGAAGCGCGCATCTCCCCCTAAAGTGCCTATCTTAGGGTTCTATTCCTATGAGTGCAAGCAGTTGTGTGAGCAATCAGTTCCCATCTAATCACTGCCTTCATAGGGTCGCATACCGTGGCAGTCGGAACGGTAGCAGTGCTATTTTCCCTAAAGAAATCAGTTATTGCTTTAGTTACGGGGTCCTTTGAACACCAAATCTGAGAGGGCCGGGTCGTGCAGCTTCCATGGGGGCCTGCTAACGGGGGACAACCTATCAACTGAAAGTGTACACTCAACTGCTGCATGATCTGAGAGTACATGGGTAGCAATGAGTACCTCTGATACAAACGGAATCAGAAGGAACAAGTTACTTACCTGTAACTATTGTTCTCCAGAATGGGTCTGGCATGGATTCACATGCTCATGAATATTCCCCGTCATCAGGCCGGGAATCAAAAAGAAAAAACAGTTTCACTTTCACTTACAAACTGTCTTTCTCCGATAAACCAATCACTGAGCTCTGGGTCATACTGCCCCCAGCCAATGACTGCCCTTCCCCCTAAGCCCCTCCTCTGGCAGCCATCTTCAGATTTAATAGCCCATAAAGTGGCAGTATGACCAAGAAGAGCCACAGAGGGACAGGAGGGAGGGTTTGCATGTGAATCCATGCCAGACCCATGCTGGAGAACAATAGTTGCAGGTAAGCAACTTGTTCCTTCTCCAGCATGGGGTCTGGCATGGATTCACATGCTCATGAATAAAGAATACATAGCAGTACAACATTACACAACCACAGGAGGTGGCAAGGCTCAACAGAAGCAAATACTCTTCCCTCCGGAACAGGCTCACCTTCAAGCGAACAGGTTTGCGTAGCACTGCTTGGCCAACCCTGGACTCCTCTCTGGAATCCCTGTGGATGCAGTAGAATCTTGTAAAGGTGTGCGTGGACCGCCACGTAGCAGCCCTGCAGATGTCCAGCAGGGGCACACCAGACAGGAATGCCGTCGTCGCAGCGATTGCTCTGGTAGAATGGGGTCTAAGACGGCCGGGCAGCAGTTGGTTTGACAACCAGTGACAGTGTGTGATGCAGCCGGAGAGACACCTGGAGATGGAAGCCTTGGACACAGGACCAAAGTTCATGAATGGTTGAGATGTCTTCCGGAAACACTTTGTGCGTACCACATAGAACTTCAGCGCACAAGCCACATCCAGCCAGTGCAAAGTCCTTTTAGCCGGCGACAAAGGTTTTGGAAAAAACACAGGCAACACCAAAGGCTTGTTGAGGTGGAATTCCGACAGAACCTTTGGCATGAAGGAGGGGTGCATCCGCAGCACCATCGTTGTGTTGTGAAAAGTCAGCTTAGGTTGTTTGCAGGAAAGGACCTGGACCTCACCTACCCTCCTGGCAGAGGTGATGGCCACGAGAAAAGCTGTCTTCCACGAAAGGAACTTGAGAGGGGCCTGATGCATATGCTTGAAGGGAGCCCCCATGATCCTCGTCAGCACCACGTTGAGTTCACACGCCGGGGTAGGGGCCTTCTCCGGTGGTAATGATCGAAACAGTCATTTGAGGAACTCCTTGACTAGAAGGTGGGACCAAAGAGAAGACCGTCCTGGAGACCTGGTGTAGCGGGAGATAGCCGCCAGAAGCACCTTGATAGAGGCGTGCGTCTGCCCTGCCTTGACCAAGTACAAGTACGGAAGAATCTGCAGAGCTAAGATATTCAGAGGGTTGGTCTTCTGCGTCCGGCACCACGTTGCAAAATGTTTGCACTTGTGCCCTTAGCAATGAAGAGGCGACAATGCTCTGGCCGTGGTAAGGACCTCCCTGCAGTCTGCCGGCAGCTCGTACACTCCAAACCCTAAGGCTGCAGGAGCCAAGCCTTCAGGTTCAGCGATCCTGTGTCGTGATGTAGGATTGCGCTTCCTTCTCTGGTGAGCAGATCCAAACCACCTGGAGCTTGACTGGGGGTAACACTGACAGGCTGAGAAGATCCGGTTACCAAATCTGACTCGGCCACGCCGGGGCGATGAGGATCATCTTGCATCGCCACCGTTTGAGTTGATTAATGACTCGCAGCCGGAGAGGCAACGGGGAAGGGGAATTCCGGCAGAACAGGCCTTCCCACAGAAAGGAAAACGCGTCCCCCATGCTCCTCGGCTGGTGGAACCTTCTGGCGAATCTCTGTCATTTGTAATTCATCGCTGTCGCAAACAGATCGATCTGGGGTCTGCCTCATTTGAGGAAGAGGTTGTTCACTTGATCATGTCGAAGTTCCCACTTGTGGCAAGAGCGCAGCTCCCTGCTGAGGGAGTCGGCGAAGGTGTTCTTGACTCCAGCCAGGTGAAAAGGAATGAGGAACATCTCTTGGCTGACGGCCCAGTGCCACAAGTCCTGCGCCTCTCTGGAGAGCGCCGGGTATCTAGTACCTCCTTGCTTCCTGATGTAGAACATCGTGGTGGTATTGTGCGTGAAGACCCTCACCACCTTGCCCTTGAGTGACAGAAGGAACGACTAGAGGACCCAGAACACTGCCCGCAGCTCCAGGACATTGATGTGGAGAGCCCTCTCCTATGGTAGCCACAGGCCTCTGGCGTGGAGACGTCCGGTGTGGGCTCCCCAGCCCTCCAGGGACGCGTCTGTGGTATGGGGGGATCTGGAAATCCGTGCCCCCGGCAATGCTGGAGTGCACGCCCCACCACCTTATCGCTCGACGGAACTCCTCGTCGAGAACAATCTTGTCTGCAAAGCTTCCAGACACCTGGATCCACCAAGCGTCCAGGAATTCCTGAAGGGGTCCTATCTGCAACCTGCAGAGCCGGATCAGGTTAACGGCGCTGGTGGAGCTGCCGGCGCCGTTAACCCTCTACCGCCTCATTACGAGGTCTGCTCGTGAGTCCCTCTAAGGACGTCTGGTAAAACCAGGCGTCCTTAGTGGGACCCGCTAGCAGACCAGGATGCTTACAACAGGCCCGTCATTAATGGGCCCGTGGTTAGCATACTCCCTATTCCCATTGAGCCCTATGGGGGCTCAAATGGGAATGGGGATGTACCGGGTCCGGGTTCCTGGAATGGGGGAATACCGGGTCCTCCAAGGCCGGAATAGCCCGGTATTTCCCCATTCCAGGAACCCGGATCCGGTACCCGGTATGGCAGTAGCCATGCCGCTAAAAGCGGCATGGCTACCTCCATACTCGTAATGAGGCCCATGTCTTAATCCACTTAATCATATGAGATTGAAATACACCAGTTAAGGTCTAGGAGAGTTCTAACAAAACAGATAGGTCTTCACGGCCTTCTGGAATGCCGGAAAGGTTTTAATCTCACAGTTTTCTCTGGGTAGTTTATTCCATGCTCTTGGACCGTAGACGCCGAATCTGCGGTCCCCTTTGCTCATATACCTGGTGTGGTGTATATGAAGCGCTGAGCGCAGTTGTCAGGTAGGAACATGTCTCCTGATTTTATCTGATAGATATCTTGTTCCTGTCTTGTTAACACACCTATAAACCAAGCAGAGTACCTTAAACTCAATTATCTCCTTTACTGCCAGCCAATGTAGGGCTCTTCTTAAGTTAGAGGTTGGAGCTGATTTTTTACCTATACGCCAGCCTAACCGCTGCATTTTGGGCCACCTGCAGTCTTCGCAACTGATAGGCTGGTATACCCGACAGCAATACATTTCCATAGTCTAACCTCGAGTTGACCAGAGTGCCAATGACTACCGCTCTGTCCTCATTCGCAATGAATGGTAGGATATGTTTCAGTAGGCGTAGTGAGTGGAAAGCTGCTTGTACCTTCGCACTAACTTGAGCTCCACTTCCCATGTTATCCTCCCAGACACAGCCTACATTTTTTATTTTCTTGGAGAAATTCAGCTGTGTCCCCAGGAAACATAGGGAGTGTAAATGCTCCCTCTGCAGATTGTGCTTTGAAGCGAATAGAGTCTTTTATGTTTTGCTGACATTCAGCAGTAGCTGGAGCGCACACATCCAAGCCTGTATTTCTTGTAGGCACCGGTCAACTATTTCGTACTTCTCCTCTAGATTCTGTATCCTCAGGAACACCTGTGTATGAGTGAAACTGTATGCCGTGCTTCCTCAGAATGTCCATGAGTAGTTTAACATATAAATTAAAAAGCAGTGGGGAGAGGGATGTCATGAACCATCAGACATGCCCCTTCTGGACCTCCTGGTCCTTGACGCGTCGGGGCTTACACTCTGTACTACTTCCAACATGGCCGTACACACAGAACGCTGCCTACCAGTCTTCACGTCCGAGGCAGCATGTTCTATAAAATGGCCATGCCCCCGCGGCCCGCGCGTCTCAACGCTACTGTTGCTGTGGCTAGACGTGTGCTCTGAAGTTCGCCTTGCGGAATTCTGTAGTTTCCTGATTCCTAGACCCTCGGCTTTCCCTTCTATCCTCCCTCCTCCTATTTAGCCTTCTTCCCGGATTCCTTGCACCCGCCTCCGAGTGCACTTCTCCTTTCCTGGTCTTCCTGGAGTTTCCTCATTTTTTCCCGGACGTTAAAGCTGAACGAACACTAGAAGCCGAAGACGGCAGAGCAGGCTTGTACAAGACCCGATCCGTACGGAAGAAAACTCCTCTGGATTCCATCAAGCAGCGAAAGCAGGTGAGAAAGGGGGAAACCTGTGACAAGGGACGATCCCTGCAGGACTCCACAGCTTTGTAATCCTGAATCTAACAAGAAATCTCCAAATCCTACTCTTTGTTCTCTTCTAGAGAGAAAAGATTCAAACCATTGAAGAGCTTGTTTCCCTACTCCACCCACTTCTCTCAGACGTTTCAGCAGGGTCCCATGGACAACCCTATCAAAGACGGCGGACAGGTCCAACATGACCAACAGGGACACGCCCCCCTGATCCGCCGTCTCCAATAGATAGTCCCAGACCGTCAGCAACGCCATCTCCATCCCAAAACCTGGTCGGAAGCCGGATTGCAGTGGATTGCAGATTCTCCTGATCCAGATGTTCCTGCAGCTGAGCTGTCACAATGTTTTCCAGAATTTTCGATGGCCATGACAATCCTGCCATTGGCCTGTAATTCTGGAAATTCTTAGGGTCTAAATTTGTTTTTTTTTTAGCAGTGGCGTGACCACAGATTTCTTCAGAATCATCGGTACTACCCCTGATGTAAGAGATTTGTTAACAAATTTTGTGATAAATGGGGTAATATCTGGAGCTATTAGTTTAGCTACTGAAGATAGAATAACGAAGAGTACATCATTAGTAGCCTTCAACGCGGAGAGCAAGGTGCAGACCCTTTCCTCAGATACTTTCGTAAACATAAATAGCTTCTGATCCCCCCCAATGTCTTCATCATGAGATATGCATTCTGGGCTAATCTCCTCTGTTACTTCCAGATCCTCTTGGGGATGTAATGGTTTAATTTCCATAATCTTTCCTTGTATTAGCTCTATTTTATTTATAAAGTAATTATTAAAAGCATCCGCCTGTGCTTGTGATGATTCAGGTGCTGCTGACGCACACCCAGGATTTGCTAACTGGGAAATAGCAGCGTACAATTGCTGTGGCCTGTTCATGACTTTGTCAATTTTCCCTGTTATAAATTTAGCTTTGGCATCAAAAATGGCTTTTCCATATTCTCTTCAGGCGCTCTTGACCTGTCCTAAAATGCTCTCTGTACGATGTCTTCTCCATTTTTTTCTCGAAAGATCTCAACTGTACCCTTTTCTTGGCCAAATCTGGCGAAAACCAGGGGTTACATGGCTTTGTTTTGTTGGAGAGGGGCCTGTACATTAAATAGCATAGCCATGATTTACATGCCTTTATTGAAGAACTCCTCACATGGAAGAGCCTCTTCAATCTGTGCCAAAGCATGTTTCAGAGTTTCCCTTGAGATTTTCAATAAATCTTTCAGCTTGTGGAACTCCCCCATCCAATTTTCCGTGTGCACTTCCAGAGTTTTCTTATGCATTCTCAGTTCAAATACTATGGCATAGTGGTCTGTCCATGATATTGCGATTGTCTCAACATAACAAATTATCTTCCCTCGATATAGCAGGACATCAAGACAATGGTCCTGGCAATGTGAGGGGGATGATGCTAAAAGTTCCAAAGCATGGGCTTCCAGGGTCTCCTTTAATTCTCTCCCATCCCCAGATGTCACCTCCTCAGCCCATATATTGAAGTCCCCCAAACATAACAGCTTGTCATGCTTATTCCCCGTGTCTGCCAGAAAGAATTCTTATTTCTCCAGGAAAGCCTGTGCTGGGCCAGGAGGTCGATAACCAAAGAGAATTTTTATAGTTTTATTTGGAGAACACTGAATAGAAGCATGCCCCATCTGACTTGATGGTCCGCACCGTGGCAGTCTTCAGTGTCAACAGCCATTGCACCTTGCCCAGCATGGCCGCTATCCTCTCTTCCAAGGGGGCGGTCAGGCAGGAGACCAAGTTGAGCCTGGCCCCCAGAAATAGCACGTTCTGCGATAGTATCAAGCAGGAATTTGGATAGTTGACGGAGAACCCCAGATCTGTCAGCAGCTGGACGGTCCTCTCCGTGTGTTGAACTGCTACTTCCCTGGACTTGGCGCGGATGAGTCAGTCATCAAGGTACGTGAACACATGTATCCCTTGTAGGTGCAGATGGGCCGCCACTGGTGCCATGCACTTTTGTGAACACCCTGGGTGCCGAATTCAGTCTGAAGGGAAGGGCCTTGAACTGGTAGTGCCTTCCCTGTACTACGAAGCACAGGACCTTCTGATGCTTCTCGTTAATGGGGATGTGGAAGTATGCATCCTCCAGATCCAGCGACGACAAGAAGTCCTCTTCCTCCAGTTGGCCAAGCACGTGCTGCAACATGACCATCATGAACTTTTGGGACTTGAGGTATTTGTTAAGGCGCCGCAAGTCTAGAATGGGCCTCCAGCCCCCAGTCTTCTTCAACAAGAAGTATCCGCAGTAGACTGCGGAGCCCGCAGTCACATCGGAACCAGCTCTATAGCCCCCTTTTTTAATATGGCCCGTACTTCCCGCAGGAGCGGAGGGATGTGCTGCTCCTGCCGGGCCACCAGTGGTATCCGCGGACACTTCTGCTGGAACTCTAGAGAGTGTCCGTGGGTGGGAGCGTCCAGCACCCATCGGACGGTGGAGATCTTTTCCCACTCGCTGGACCAGGTCAGCCCCTTTTGCCTTCGAAAGGGCGGTCGCCACCAGCTCGATCCTCAAGGATGACTTAGTCTGGACCACCTGGGCCTTCAGGGGCAGGTTGGACACCTTTCCATGCGCCTTGGTCTTCTCCGGCTTTTCCCACAGCTTCCCTGGGTTAACCGATTTCCTCTTTGAGGAGGAGCTGGAGCTATGACTAGCGATGGAGGCAGATGGCGAAGATGAACGTGCGCTGCGTATCGTGGTACCCACTTGTGCGGAAACCCAGACGGAAACAAACTTGCGGTACTTGGCCTTGTCTTGGGCCCCCGCGGATCGAGCACCCTCAAAGGACTTAGAAGCCAGCTCTTTGGACCGGTCGGTCCTGGGTAAGGCATGCCCCTGCTTGCCGCACAGGGTAGAGGCCTTGGCGTTAAGCCATGCCACCAACCTACTGTGACTGTCCTTGATGGTTCGCTTGGAGAACCCAAGGCAGATTTCACAATATGCTTCGCTGTGGTCCGGATGGAGACAGTAGAGGCACTGAGAGTGTTTGTCCTCCACAAACAAGTTCCTCAATCCGCAGCTGGAGCAGAGCTTGAAGAGGGAGCCTCCCTCATTCTTCTCCGACGACATGGTCCGGAGTGCGATGTAGGCCCAATGGCGTTCTGGAATCTTCCATGAAACTCTTTCATGAAATTCTTGCCCTTAAGGGGCGTTGAAAGACGCCGACAAACAGATCCCTGCTTGCCGGTCAAAGGAACGAAAGAACACACAGGCTCTATTTGACAACGATAGAAACTTTTTATCGAAAAAGCGCAAAAACGTAGAAAAGCTCTCTGAGCACAACACGAGGACTCCCAACACTTGAACGTGCGGTAAAAATGTGAAGATGGCTGCCAGTGGAGGGGCTTAGGGAGAGGGCAGTCATTGGCTGGGGACAGTATGACCCAGAGCTCAGTGTTTGGTGTATAGAAGAAAGACAGTTTGTAAGTGCAAGTCAAACAGTTTATTCTTTTACAGAGGATTCCCGGACTGACAACGGGGAATATTCACGAGCATGTGAATCCATGCCAGACCCCATGCTGGAGAAAGGGAGATATGAGCCAGAGATTGATCCTTGAGAAAGTCCTATATGCGTGAAAAATGTGTGTTGTCAAGTGTTGTTGTAGCCTCCACAAGTAAACCAGATTCATTTCCCTCAGAACTTTAATTAAAGACTGGGCCAGTTTAAAGTCTGTAGCAGAGGGTGGGTGTGATTAATCATGGGGTCAGGTACTACATTATAATCCCCCTACCCCCACCACCAAGATCACTTGTCCATCTGCAAAAGCAGTCCTTTCCGACAGAAAGTCCACCAGGAATCCACCCTGCTTCTCACTGGCGGAATAAAGAGATATGACAGTAAACAGATGACCGCCTAACAAGCCCTTGACCCCCTATAAAATGACCCCCCCCCGGGTCATTCTTCTCTCCCAACTCAACAAAGATCCCTGTTCCACCTTTATTAGTACTGAAATAGGCAAGATATTGTTTAGCAAAGTGTCTATTGCGCAGTCTACGAAAATCAGTGTGACACAGGTGCGTCTCCTGTAACAAGGCTATGGAACATTCCTGGTCCCTCAATCTCTGCAACACAGATTTAAGGGGGAGTTCAATCCGTGCACATTAAGAGCAAGTTCTTTAACTCTGGCCCAACGGGGAGTCCGCTAACACGACCTCAGTGATAAGTGGAAATAAGAGATAAGCTTAAACTAAGCAGGTGTCACACTCTACAAGTAGCGAACTGATCATGACTCTTACCATCCCGCATCCAATTTTACCTCAACATTTACGAGAACCCTTCCAAAAAAGCCCATCCCACACCCACCAACAAGAAAGACTCGTATAAAAATAAAAACGGTTCAGAAAAGGAGCTATTATCACAGACCGGGGCTATTGCCTGCTGTCGCCAGACCAAAACACAGTTACAAATCAATAGAGAGAATATTCATGCCATCGCCAAGTCCATCCGCTCACAGAGTCTAGATCGTCCAAACAGTTAAAGTGAGGAGAACCATCTTGAGGAAACCTGTGGAGAACCATCTACGGTTCCGGAAGCACCTCAAGACCTTCCTCTTTGCTTCTGCCTTTGCCCCCCCTGTCCCCTGCTGATTCTACATTCCCTCGGCACCATGCACCTGGCCACCCTCTTTCCTCCGGGCCCAGGTACCTGCTCCTCTTGCCACCCGCATGCACTGCCTCCGAGCCACCCCTTGCACTGGGGTCTGTATCTGTACCCATACAGCCCCTACCCCTTTGTTTTGTTCTTCCTGCACTTATCAGACCTACCCAGCCTGCTGCCTTAAACCCAGCACTGCCACTTGCTGGCTGCACTCCCTCTGTTTGTTTCCTTTTTATTTATTAATTTATTTATTATTATTTGTTTTTTTTTCCCTCCTTGCTCCGCACTCTCCTTTTGATCCCCCTTCCATGCACTTCTCCCTCTCCCCCTCTACCATGCACTTACTCGTTCTCAATGTCACTGGACCTAGTAAGATCGTTGTTTTTGTTTCTCCTCTGTTCCCCTTCCCTTGCCTTGTCACGCTCTGAAACACTTGTGTATGAGCGCGATAGAAATAAAATATCAATTTCAATTTCAACCAGAACCTATAGAGATAAGTAAAAAAAAAAGCATCCAGAACTACTTCACCTGCGTGGGGCCAATCACCTTCATTTTACTCCCGAGTGGCCCCCAGGGTTTCGTGCCTTACCAGCTCTTGACCACAATCCCCTCTGTGGCTTAGGGACCCAACCTCATGAGGGCCAGATGGCCATGATGACAGTAAATCCTAAGCATCCTGATGTGATGTTATTGACCAATGTTTCCCCTCCACAGTGAAGAACAGAGCAGTGGAGAAGCCCCATCTGAAATGAATACCATTCTCCCTGAGCCACACAGTAAGTGGACAAAGCATCCTGCGCCTCTGGATTGTGAAAGTCGCCAGATCCTGGGATATCTGAAGGTCGGCACCCCGAAAAGTAAAGGCTGGTCTGCACGTGCTGCTTCCATGATGCGCTGCTTAAACGTGAGGAAATTGACACTACTGAGAACATCAGGTGGCTGGCTTGATCCATCCGAGAGAGACCCTCAAAGACTATGGGTATGGTTCAGTTCCACCTTGGCATCCTCAGACAGTCAGAGAGGAGACCGGAAGAAGGTGCAGACCTAATTCAGCAAATCTGAGTCACTTACAGATCTAGGTATGCTGCGTAGCCTGACATTGTTACGTCGTGAATGATTGTCGATGTCCTCCTGCTTGTGTTCCAGGGCCTCACACCTCGGAAGGCATTGGTAAGCATCGCAAGACTCCAAGGTTTGCTCAGAAAGAGTCCTCAATGTCCCTAATACACTGTTCTGCCTCCGTCACGCGTTTGTCAATTGTCACAACTTTAGAGGAGAGCTCGGCAACACTGTTTTGGAGTGCCCGCTTCAGTTCCCTCAGCAGGTTAGCCAGATCCGGTTTGGTAGCTGGTAGAGCCATGTCCTCTCCCCTCTCCTGGGGACACTGCACCAGCAGGACAGCGTTGTCAATCTTCTTAGGTCCTTCACAGGCATGTACCAAGCATGCAATATCACCATCTGTAGGGGTATTTCCCCTCTTTGCCATCACAGCCTCCAGGTAACAAATCCAGGGACCGCAGGTAGCCCAAGCACCAATAAAGAAAGATCAGGCAGTATGTGATCTGTGCACAGGGACTGAGGGGTCTTAACTACAATGCTCGTGAAGAGAGATAAGGCAGCATGTAATCCATGCACAGGGACTCCAACAGATACCACTATCACCCATGTAGTAAGAGTCACCACACACCCAGGCACCACACACCTAGGACCAACCAAAGCCCTCAAGGAGATGCTCCGTATGCATCAAGCAATGAGTCAGGCATCTGGCAAGTCCTCACGGGAAGCCTCCAACTGCCAGAGCACTCACCAGCTGGGCAGAAAGCATGTAATTCAAGGCAGCTCCCAAAGGAAGAGAGGAGAAAGATGCAGAGAAAAAACAACAGGTACCCCAAAGGGAAAGCTTGGGTCAGACAGCTTAGTGCAAGTTACAGTCCCAGACCCACGCATCTCTACCCTGGAGAAGAGGGTCAGCTGCTCAGTTTATGGCGAGCAAGGGTTGCAGGCGCCATGTTGGAGTTGGTGTGGTCCCCGCTCCACTGATTCCAGGATTCCCAACCCTGTCCAGCGAGGGCTGCGGGTGCCGAAACTCGGTCCCTGCATGCCTCGAGGCTTCACCTAGCCAGAGTGAGGATTTCTAGGCTCTGGCGACACTTATGACGGCGCCATTAACACTGAAGGCCCGGCGATGTCCGGAGACTGTTAAGGAGGCATCCGTGTGTGGGCCTCCTAAACCACACCCCCCTCAATAACTTTTAAACATGTTTCACAATGGATATTTAAGAAGCAAATGGTTGTAAATTTGTACCAATACGCATCTTTTTTTTATTTTGGATAAAATCTTATTATTGGTTCACGGTCTGCTACAGAAATAGAGAATTTCACCTTTGGCTCTTACCCACCTTTAAAGACAGCAAAGATCAAAAGAAAAAAACCTCTCCAAACATCAACCATGCCACCCAACGTTGCTAATCCATACAGTGACTAAACCAGTTTCACATTTTAGAAAGAAATCAACACAGAAATTCTCACCACATTAAACAACTATTCCAAGGTCAAAAATGAGGTAGAAGGGATTAAGGAAAAAGAGTTATGAAGGAAAAAAAGGCAAGGCACTTAAACCTTTCCTGGAAGAAGAGGAACAACAAAAAGAACAGGAACATAAACATACCCGTACAGCCATACCCCCCACTTGCTGAAGTTAGTGTCTGTGCTACACTTCATAGCCACGGGCACATACCAACACACTGTGGGTGAACTGCATGGGATATTGCAACCCTGTTTTTCGCGTGTCCTGTTTCAGGTTGGAGACCACATCATCCTACTCAGGACTGCTGACCAGGTCAATGCCACTAAAATTGCCTTCCATGCCCTTGCAGGCATGACTGGATCTCTCTTCTGCCTTTGACATGGTGAACCATGCCATCCTGCTCAGCTGTCTCCCTGATCACTGATCAGGCCCTGGCTTGGCTGACCTCTCTCCTCTCCGATCGACACTCCCAGGTCTAACTAGGATCCTTGCTCTCCTCTATCTCTACCTGTGGTGTTCCCCAGGGGTCTAACCTCTCTCCCTGGCTGTTCAATTAATACCTGGCACTTCTTGCCCACCGCATTGCTGCTCTCTGCCCGAACTTTCAGTGCTATGTGGATGACACTCATTTCAGGCTCCCTTCTGCCACCTCTTCTCCCTTTCTCATCTCTGACTGTCTGTCCGCTATCCAGGTGTGGTGCGTCGCCAACGACATCTGCCTTAATGCCAGTAAGACGGAGATTCTCCTCATCGGCACACCTGCTCCCTCCTTTACTGTCGCTCTCTGGCCAGCCTCTCTTGGACCTCTTTCTGCTCCCACCTGTGAGGCTAAAAACCTCGGGGTCATCTTCGACTCCCCACTCTCCTCCTCTCCTGACATCTCTGACATCTCTAAGAAGTCACACTACCAGCTGCACCTCCTCAGAGGTATTCTTCCTTTCCTCTCCTTCTTCCAGAAGTTCACTGTCTCTAGAGCTCTGGTTCTCTCTAGGCTGCACTACTGCCTCTTTCTTAATCTGCCTGCTTCTACTCTGGGCCCTCTGCAACTCATCCAGAACAGGACTGCAAGGCTTGTCTTTGGCCTCAAGCCCAGGGATCGTATCTCTCCAGGACTGAAATCTCTGCAATGGCTCCCAGTGGCTGCGAGGATTAAGTTGAAAACCCTCTGCATTGTCCACAAGGCATTCTGAGGCTTGGGGCCTCAATACCTTCAACTCTCTCTTCCTAAATATCTCCCTTGTCGAGCTCTTCGCTCACCCGCCTCGAACTCCCTCAGGGTCAGTCGCTTCTCCAAGCAACGAGTTTGTGGTAAATCTCTTTCTTCGGCTGGGGCCTCCCTCTGGAACAGCCTCCCTGAAACTTGAGGAGAACGAGCTCCAGTTCCGGAAGGACCTCAAGACCTTCCTCTTTGATTCTTTTCTCCCCCTTTCCCCTGCTGAACTCCTGACTGAAACTGCATTGGTCACCTGGCTACCCTCTGATCTCGGGCCCAGGTACCCTCCCCCGCCAGTTGCACACCTGCACTGCCTCCCAGGCAACAGCTGCACTTGGGTGGCTGTTTCTGTATCCCTACAGTCCCCTACAAGCTCTTGACACTTGATGTCTGCACTTACCCCTGCACTTGCCACAAGCTGGCTGCACTTTTACCTTTTTTTTAAATTTAATTTATTTTTTACTGTGGATCCTATGTATTGCACAGCCACCTCCTCCCCCGCACTTTTCCCTTTCCCCCCCTCCCCTGCACTTGCGCGATCTCAATGTCACCTGGCCTAGTAAGACCTTTGTCTTTGTTTTCCCTTTGTTTCCCCTCCCTTGCCTAATCGCGCCTTGAAACACTTGTGTATAGGCGCGTTATAAATCCCATATTATATCATAGGTGTATTGGACGGAATACATGTGGAGCTGGTGGCCAGGCATGCTGTGGAGGCAGTCTACTGGAACAGAAAACTATCACTCACTGAACATGCAGATGGTGTGTGATGCCCGCCACCTTATCACCCACTGCTGTGCCAGATGTCCTGGTTCAACCCATGACTCCACGGTGCTGCGCAACTCCACGCTGCCTGGGTACATGGCACGTCACAGTGGACTGTGTAACTGGATGCTGGGTGAATGTAACTACAAGGGCATGTGCACTGTTGAATTATGGGCAGGTATAACACCGATCAGCAGTGGCTGTGCGCAGTGTATGCATTCCTTTATTTGTTGTTCAAATATTCTGCGCTCATGCAATTAGCAAAACACCCTGAAAGCGCACAGAGGGCAGACAGGGTGGGTAAAGGGGAAGTTAGACCATGAATTAGAGCAAGGATCAATAATTGCTACAATAGTGCAACAAGTAATGATAAAAAAAAGTAAGGGTAGACAAACCTACTATTGCTAGTGAGTGCATTGAACGTGCAAGTGTAGAGGGGGAAATCAAGGTGCAACACAGTAATAGCATGCGTGAGTGCAAGGGCTTGACATGTGTGTCTCAATTGAAGAAAATGATCCAGTGCATGCGTAACAACATCCATTCCGTACACCAATACGAAAATCACTACATATAACAGAACGCACCCAACCAAAGTGACAAAAAAGAAGCACAAACACAGTCAAGAACACCCACACCACCTGATGCAAAGACAGAGAATAGATATGCTCCCACCCACATACCACCATTGGCCTGCACGCCAATTACCCAGGTCCCCTGCCTGTTAGAAGTGCACAATCACATATGCTTTGGATTGGAATTTTAAATGATTCACAGTACATATCTATGATTTAGTGCCACGGACATAATAGTATTATTGCATTGTAACACAATTATAACACATACATCAGTTCCCTTTGTGTGAGTTGTACTGAAAGGGTCAGAGGTCATGTTAGCTGCTGCAAAATGGGCCAATTCATGGTCTCCTGTCATGTGAGCCTAGGATGGAAATAGAGTTCAGCTTGGAGTCCTAGAACAACGATAGTGAGAGCCTGCACTCCCATATATTCCCACAGACAAGGATACTTTGCAAGGCCAATTTCTAAAACAATCTTCATGGCAGAAGCCATGGTTGATGAGAGATGCTGGGCTAATTGGGTGGGGAGGTAATGTCCAGTCCACCTCCTGGCACCTGGGTTTGAGTTTACGTGCTGATAAGTGAATCGAATGTTACAGACATGGCACGAGCGTGCCAACCAATTGTAGAGGGCCTTGTAGTTTGAAGACCAATGATAAACTGTGTACTTTACAAGTTTTAAGAGGTAGGCATAAGTTTTCCACCTGACAGTGGGCAGCAAATCCCAATCCTAGTCCCTATGCAATGTATACTTACTTGTTCCCCTTAAGCCTATCACAGCCTTTGATAGGTTTCCTATTATTTCCCATGCAGTATGACATCACGTCTGACGTATTCTTTGCATATAAGGATGTTTTTTTGAGAAAATCGTCAAGAGCCTGAGCGAACGTCCGTTGATGTCCGTTGTAACCGCCCTGTTTTGGATAATTGTTAATAAAACAGTACCTTTGCCATCTTCCCGAGTTGGTTCCATTATTTGGACTCAGAATTATTCTGCAACCCCATCCATTGCATGCACGTTACTAAAGAGCCATATGCTCATGTGGTAGCGGTGCGGATGGTTGAAAAAGATCCAAACTAATTTGTCTCCAGTGTTTCGGACGATCCGGCATCGTCCGCCATTAGCCGGAAGATCACAGGGTTTCCTGTGGGGAGCGGCGGATAGAATTAAATTTGCAATAGGTGTGTTTGGGCCATGATATCTTGCACCCCCACTATCAAAAGGTATCCGGGCGTCCAGGGAGGGGTTAGATTGTGCATCTACATTGATTGGGAACAGATTAAACATAAAACAGGATGACCACTTGTGTCAGTGTGAGTTTACCCCAGGGAGGTAGGGGATGCGAATTACCATAGGTGTGTTCAGGCCATGATATATTGCACCCCCCACAATCAAAAGGTATGGGGGTGTCCCGGGAGGGGGTAGATGGTGCCTCTACATTGGTTGGGACCAGATTAAACATAAAACAGGATGACCACTTGCGTCAGTGTGAGTTAACCCCAGCGAGGTAGGGGATGCGAATTACCATAGGTGCATTCAGGCCATGATATCTTGCACCCCCCACAATCAAAAGGTATGGGGGTGTTCCGGGAGGGGCAATGGGACGCCTCTACATTGGTTAGGACCAGAGTAAACATAAAACAGGATGACCACTTGCGCTAGTGTGAAATACTCCAAGAGAAATAGGGGATGCGAATTACCATAGGTGTGTTCAGGCCATGACATCTTGCACCCCCCACAATCAAAAGGTATGGGGGTGTCCAGGGAGGGGTTAGATGGTGCATCTACATTGATTGGGACCAGAGTAAACATAAAACAGGATGACCATTTGCACTAGTGTGAATAGCCCCAAGAGAAATAGGGGATGCAAATTACCACAGGTGCATTCAGGCCATGATATCTTGCACCCCCCACAATCAAAAGGCATGGGGACTCCAGGGAGGGGTTAGACTGTGCATCTACATTGATTGGAACCAGAGTAAACATAAAACAGGATGACCACGTGCGCTAGTGTGAGTTAACCCCAGGGAGGTAGGGGATGCAAACTACCATAGGTGCATTCAGGCCATGACATCTTGCACCCCCCACAATCAAAAGGTATGGGGGTTTCCAGGGAGGGGCTAGGTGATGGCTCTACATTGATTGGGACCAGATTAAACATACAGCCGGATGACCACATGCGCTAGTGTGAGTTAACCCCAGTGAGGTAGGGGATGCAAACTACCATAGGTGCATTCAGGCCATGACATCTTGCACCCCCCACAATCAAAAGGTATGGGGGTGTCCAGGGAGGGGTTAGATGGTGCATCTACATTGATTGGGACCAGATTAAACATAAAACAGGATGACCACTTGCACTAGTGTGAATAGCCCCAAGAGAAATAGGGGATGCAAATTACCATAGGTGCATTCAGGCCATGATATCTTGCACCCCCCCACAATAAAAAGGTATGGGGGTGTTCCGGGAGGGGGTAGATGGTGCCTCTACATTTGTTGGGACCAGATTAAACATAAAACAGGATGACCACTTGCGCTAGTGTGAATAGCCCCAAGAGAAATAGGGGATGCAAATTACCATAGGTGCATTCAGGCCATGATATCTTGCACCCCCCACAATCAAAAGGCATGGTGGTCTCCAGGGAGGGGTTAGATGGTGTATCTACATTGGTTGGGACCAGATTAAACATAAAACAGGATGACCACTTGCACTAGTGTGAATAGCCCCAAGAGAAATAGGGGATGCAAATTACCATAGGTGCATTCAGGCCATGATATCTTGCACCCCCCACAATCGAAAGGTATGGGGGTGTTCCGGGAGGGGTTAGGGGACACCTCTACATTGGTTAGGACCAGAGTAAACATAAACCAGGATGACCACCTGCGCTAGTGTCAATAGCCCCAAGAGAAATAGGGGATGCAAATTACCATAGGTGCATTCAGGCCATGATATCTTGCACCCCCCACAATCAAAAGGCATAGGGGTCTCCAGGGAGGGGCTAGGAGACGCCTCTATATTGGTTAGGACCAGATTAATCATACAGCAGGATGACCACGTGCGCTAGTGTGAGTTAACCCCAGGGAGGTAGGGGATGCAAATTACCATAGGTGTGTTCAGGCCATGATATCTTGCACCCCCACAATCAAAAGGTATGGGGGTCTCCAGGAAGGGGTTAGATGGTGCATCTACATTGATTGGGACCAGAATAAACATAAAACAGGATGACCACTTGCACTAGTGTGAATAGCCCCAAGAGAAATAGGGGGTGCAAATTACCATAGGTGCATTCAGGCCATGATATCTTGCACCCCCCACAATCAAAAGGCATGGGGTCTCCAGGGAAGGGTTAGATGGTGCATCTACATTGATTGGGACCAGATTAAACATAAAACAGGATGACCAAATGCGCTAGTGTGAGTTTACCCCAGGGAGGTAGGGGATGCAAACTACCATAGGTGTGATCCGGCCATGATATCTTGCACCCCCACAATCAAAAGGTATGGGGGTGTCCAGGGAGGGGCTAGGTGGTGCCTCTACATTGATTGGGACCAGATTAAACATACAGCAGGATGACCACGTGCGCTACTGTGAGTTAACCCCAGGGAGGTAGTGAATGCGAATTACCATAGTTGTGTTCAGGCCATGATATCTTGCACCCCCCACAATCAAAAGGCATGGGGGTCTCCAGGGAGGGGTTGGATGGTGCCTCTACATTGGTTGGGACCAGATTAAACATAAAACAGGATGACCACTTGCGTCAGTGTGAGTTAACCCCAGGGAGGTAGGGGATGCAACCTACCATAGGTGTATTCAGGCCATGATATCTTGCACCCCCCACAATAAAAAGGTATGGGGGTGTTCCGGGAGGGGTTAGGGGACACCTCTACATTGGTTAGGACCAGAGTAAACATAAACCAGGATGACCACTTGCGCTAGTGTCAATAGCCCCAAGAGAAATAGGGGATGCAAATTACCATAGGTGCATTCAGGCCATGATATCTTGCACCCCCCACAATCAAAAGGCATAGGGGTCTCCAGGGAGGGGCTAGGGGACGCCTCTATATTGGTTAGGACCAGATTAAACATACAGCAGGATGACCACGTGCGCTAGTGTGAGTTAACCCCAGGGAGGTAGGGGATGCGAACTACCATAGGTGTATTCAGGCCATGATATCTTGCACCCCCCACAATCTAAAGGTATGGGGGTGTTCCAGGAGGGGTTAGAGGATGCCTCTACATTGGTTAGGACCAGAGTAAACATAAACCAGGATGACCACTTGCGCTACTGTCAATAGCCCCAAGAGTAATAGGGGATGCAAATTACCATAGGTGCATTCAGGCCATGATATCTTGCACCCCCCACAATCAAAAGGCATAGGGGTCTCCAGGGAGGGGCTAGGGGACGCCTCTATATTGGTTAGGACCAGATTAAACATACAGCAGGATGACCACGTGCACTAGTGTGAGTTAACCCCAGGGAGGTAGGGGATGCGAACTACCATAGGTGTATTCAGGCCATGATATCTTGCACCCCCCACAATCGAAAGGTATGGGGGTGTTCCGGGAGGGGTTAGAGGATGCCTTTACATTGGTTAGGACCAGAGTAAACATAAACCAGGATGACCACTTGCGCTACTGTCAATAGCCCCAAGAGAAATAGGGGATGCAAATTACCATAGGTGCATTCAGGCCATGATATCTTGCACCCCCACAATCAAAAGGTATGGGGGTGTTCCGGGAGGCGGTAGATGGTGCCTCTACATTGGTTGGGACCAGATTAAACATAAAACAGGATGACCACTTGCACTAGTGTGAATAGCCCCAAGAGAAATAGGGGATGCAAATTACCATAGGTGCATTCAGGCCATGATATCTTGCACCCCCCACAATCAAAAGGTATGGGGGTGTTCCGGGAGGGGCTAGGGGGATGCCTCTATATTGGTTAGGACCAGAGTAAACATAAAACAGGATGATCACTTGCGTTAGTGTGAATTACCCCAAGAGAAATAGGGGATGCAAATTACCATAGGTGCATTCACGCCATGATATCTCACACCCCCCACAATCAAAAGGCATGGTGGTCTCCAGGGAGGGGTTAGATGGTGCATCTACATTGGTTGGGACCAGATTAAACATAAAACAGGATGACCACTTGCGTCAGTGTGAGTTAACCCCAGGGAGGTAGGGGATGCAACCTACCATAGGTGCATTCAGGCCATGATATCTTGCACCCCCCACAATCGAAAGGTATGGGGGTGTTCCGGGAGGGGTTAGGGGACACCTCTACATTGGTTGGGACCAGATTAAACATAAAACAGGATGACCACTTGCGTCAGTGTGAGTTAACCCCAGGGAGGTAGGGGATGCGAACTACCATAGGTGCGTTCAGGCCATGATATCTTGCACCCCCACAATCAAAAGGCATGGGGGTCTCCAGGAAGGGGTTAGATGGTGCATCTACATTGATTGGGACCAGATTAAACATAAAACAGGATGACCAAATGCGCTAGTGTGAGTTTACCCCAGGGAGGTAGGGGATGCGAACTACCATAGGTGTGTTCAGGCCATGACATCTTGCACCCCCACAATCAAAAGGTATGGGGGTGTCCAGGGAGGGGCTAGGTGATGCCTCTACATTGATTGGGACCAGATTAAACATACAGCAGGATGACCACGTGCGCTACTGTGAGTTAACCCCAGGGAGGTAGGGAATGAGAATTACCATAGGTGTGTTCAGGCCATGATATCTTGCACCCCCCACAATCAAAAGGCATGGGGGTCTCCAGGGAGGGGTTGGATGGTGCATCTACATTGATTGGGACCAGATTAAACATAAAACAGGATGACCACTTGCACTAGTGTGAATAGCCCCAAGAGAAATAGGGGATGCAAATTACCATAGGTGCATTCAGGCCATGATATCTTGCACCCCCCACAATCAAAAGGTATGGGGGTGTTCCGGGAGGCGGTAGATGGTGCCTCTACATTGGTTGGGACCAGATTAAACATAAAACAGGATGACCACTTGCGTCAGTGTGAGTTAACCCCAGTGAGGTAGGGGATGCAAACTACCATAGGTGCATTCAGGCCATGATATCTTGCACCCCCCACAATCAAAAGGTATGGGGGTGTCCAGGGAGGGGTTAGATGGTGCATCTACATTGATTGGGACCAGATTAAACATAAAACAGGATGACCACTTGCACTAGTGTGAATAGCCCCAAGAGAAATAGGGGATGCAAATTACCATAGGTGCATTCAGGCCATGATATCTTGCACCCCCCACAAACAAAAGGTATGGGGGTGTTCCGGGAGGGGGTAGATGGTGCCTCTACATTTGTTGGGACCAGATTAAACATAAAACAGGATGACCACTTGCGCTAGTGTGAATAGCCCCAAGAGAAATAGGGGATGCAAATTACCATAGGTGCATTCAGGCCATGATATCTTGCACCCCCCACAATCAAAAGGTATGGGGGTGTCCAGGGAGGGGCTAGGTGATGCCTCTACATTGATTGGGACCAGATTAAACATACAGCCGGATGACCCCGTGCGCTAGTGTGAGTTAACCTCAGGGAGGTAGGGGAAGCAAACTACCATAGGTGCATTCAGGCCATGACATCTTGCACCCCCCACAATCAAAAGGTATGGGGACTCCAGGGAGGGGTTAGACTGTGCATCTACATTGATTGGAACCAGATTAAACATAAAACAGGATGACCACGTGCGCTAGTGTGAATAGCCCCAAGAGAAATAGGGGATGCAAATTACCATAGGTGCATTCAGGCCATGATATCTTGCACCCCCCACAATCAAAAGGCATGGTGGTCTCCAGGGAGGGGTTAGATGGTGCATCTACATTGGTTGGGACCAGATTAAACATAAAACAGGATGACCACTTGCGTCAGTGTGAGTTAACCCCAGGGAGGTAGGGGATGCAACCTACCATAGGCGCATTCAGGCCATGATATCTTGCACCCCCCACAATCGAAAGGTATGGGGGTGTTCTGGGAGGGGTTAGGGGACACCTCTACATTGGTTAGGACCAGAGTAAACATAAACCAGGATGACCACTTGCGCTAGTGTCAATAGCCCCAAGAGAAATAGGGGATGCAAATTACCATAGGTGCATTCAGGCCATGATATCTTGCACCCCCCACAATCAAAAGGCATAGGGGCTCCAGGGAGGGGCTAGGGGACGCCTCTATATTGGTTAGGACCAGATTAAACATACAGCAGGATGACCACGTGCACTAGTGTGAGTTAACCCCAGGGAGGTAGGGGATGCGAACTACCATAGGTGTATTCAGGCCATGATATCTTGCACCCCCCACAATCGAAAGGTATGGGGGTGTTCCGGGAGGGGTTAGAGGATGCCTTTACATTGGTTAGGACCAGAGTAAACATAAACCAGGATGACCACTTGCGCTACTGTCAATAGCCCCAAGAGAAATAGGGGATGCAAATTACCATAGGTGCATTCAGGCCATGATATCTTGCACCCCCCACAATCAAAAGGTATGGGGGTGTTCCGGGAGGCGGTAGATGGTGCCTCTACATTGGTTGGGACCAGATTAAACATAAAACAGGATGACCACTTGCACTAGTGTGAATAGCCCCAAGAGAAATAGGGGATGCAAATTACCATAGGTGCATTCAGGCCATGATATCTTGCACCCCCCACAATCAAAAGGTATGGGGGTGTTCCGGGAGGGGCTAGGGGGATGCCTCTATATTGGTTAGGACCAGAGTAAACATAAAACAGGATGACCACTTGCGCTAGTGTGAATTACCCCAAGAGAAATAGGGGATGCAAATTACCATAGGTGCATTCACGCCATGATATCTCGCACCCCCCACAATCAAAAGGCATGGTGGTCTCCAGGGAGGGGTTAGATGGTGCATCTACATTGGTTGGGACCAGATTAAACATAAAACAGGATGACCACTTGCGTCAGTGTAAGTTAACCCCAGGGAGGTAGGGGATGCAACCTACCATAGGTGCATTCAGGCCATGATATCTTGCACCCCCCACAATCGAAAGGTATGGGGGTGTTCCGGGAGGGGTTAGGGGACACCTCTACATTGGTTGGGACCAGATTAAACATAAAACAGGATGACCACTTGCGTCAGTGTGAGTTAACCCCAGGGAGGTAGGGGATGCGAACTACCATAGGTGTATTCAGGCCATGATATCTTGCACCCCCACAATCAAAAGGTATGGGGGTGTCCAGGGCGATGTTAGATGGTGCCTCTACTTCGTTTGGGATCAGATTAAACATAAAACAGGATGACCACTTTTGTTAGTGTGAGCTAACCCCAGGGAGGCAGGGGACCATAAGTGCATTCAGGCCATGATATCTTGCACCCCCACAATCAAAGGGTATGGAGGCATCCAGGGAAGGGCTAGGTGGTGCCTCTACATCATTTGGGACCAGAGTAAACATAAAACAGGATGTGTGTTACAGGTTTTGTGAATTACCATAGTTGCATTCAGGCCATGATATCATGCACCCCAACAATGAAAAGGTATGGGGGTGTCAAGGGAGGAGGTAGGTGGTGCCGATACATTGGTAGGGACCAGATTAAACGTTAAACAGGATGACGACTTGTGTCATTGTGAGTTAACCCCAGGGAGACAGGGGATGCAAATTACCATAATACATGTAGGGGGGCTGATCGTGTCTCTCCCAGCATATATATGAGGTGAAAATGGGGTTGAAATAAAAAAGTCAACATTTTGGGGGTCATAGTAATTGGGGCACAGTAATCAGATAGATCCGTCTTGGAAGCAGACACAGAATTGATAGTTGTAGCTGTAAGGGGAAGGGGATCTTTCGGTTGGAAATGCCCCATTGTAGTGTGTGATGGCTGAATGCACGCCGAAGAACAGCGCTGCTGAGGACAAAAGGAAAGGAATTACACAGACTCTCACCAGTCTGCATTTCATCCCCATACAAACAGCCCAAACTTTAGGTATGGGGCTTGAGCCTCATTAACCCAGTGGTGTTGTAGCCATGACATAGCGCAGCCCATACCAGTCACTTGCAGCAGTGTGTGATAATGTGCACAGTTTACCAAGCCGCGGGTGAACAGGGAGCTTAACACCAATTACGTAAAATACTGTTGACTTCCCTTCCCAATAACACATGCTGAAGGGAGACTCTACCATGCACCCCCCTGCATTATGACAGAGTTGTGTGACTGAGCCCAACCTCCCCCTTTATCCTTAAGAGAGACTCCTGCAGTGATTCCTGGTGCTTTGATGTTGGAATCAAATATAGAAAGGTTAATTATGCCATAAAAAATGTTTAAGTGCCCCATCTACTGTAACAGTACAAACTTTCTTATTACTATACCATTTAAAATAATAACATGTGCGCCCTATCTGCTGTCACAGTACAACCTTTCTTATTTTGGCTGTAGTGTGATGTTGGAATAAAATATAGAAAGGTTAATTATGCCATAAAACATGTTTAAGTGCCCCATCTACTGTAACAGTACAACCTTTCTTATTATTATACCATTTAAAATAATAACATGTGCGCAAATGTACAACTGAGCGAATGCTAGGCTCCCAGACTTTGCACAGTATTAAAAAAAAAAAAACAACATGGGAAGCCGTATATTATACCATACTGTATGATATTCGGCTTCCCATGACAGAGTGAAGGCCCTGTAACAACGCCCACCTGGTAGCTCTGGCCAATCCCTGAACAGAGATGTTGGAGGGCGGGCTGTAGGCGGGCTATAACATTAGCTTTTCATTTCGGGCTGCATGTATGGCTGTAGCCATCAAGTGGGCGTGACTCCGAAGATTGCCGAACACTGCCTCCCACAATCTACCATGGGAGGCAGGATAGCATACAACACCGGCATAGCTAGCTTCTCAATCTGCGTTCCTTCATGCTGCCTCGCTTTCTTCCCTGGTTGGTCCTTGGGCCGCGAGAGTTGTGAATTTTGTGATGTCCCCTTTAAAGTTGTAAGTCATGACCATGTCATGACCATACCTGCCTAACCTCCGGATTTTTTCCGGAGACTCCGAAATTTTAAGCATTTCTCCGGGTCTCCGGAAAAATCCCTTGAATCTCAGGAATTTTGAGATTCTTTCCGGGTCCCGTCATATTCTCCACCTGATTGGCTACCGGCGGCAGCCAATCAGGGGGAGAATATGACGGGACCCGGAAACGGTGCAAAATGTTCGTGCCTACTGCCCGCAACACTATAATAATAGTGCTTCCAATCTATGTCATTGGATTGTAAGCAGTATTATTACGGTGGCGGTGCCACGTTCATTTTACTTACCATAGCACTGAAAATCATTCATTCAGTGCTATATTCAGCAAAATGAAGGCGGCGCCGCAGCCAAAATAATGCTGCTTTCAATCCATGTCATTCGATAGAAAGCAGCATTATTTCTGCTGCGGCGCCGCATTCATTTTGCTTACTATAGCATTGAATTAATGAATGATTTTCAGTGCTGTGGTAAGCAAAATGAACGTGGCAACGCCGCCATAATAATAGTGCTTTCCATCCAATGACATGGATTGAAAGCACTATTATTGTAGCCTTCATTTTGCTTACTATAGCATTGAAAATAATTCATTCAATGCTATAGTAAGCAAACTGAAGGCGCCGCTGCCGCAATAATAGCGCTTTCAATCCAATGACATGGATTGAAAGCACCATTATTTCGGCGGCTTTGCTTACTATAACATTGAATGAATTATTTTCAATGCTATAGTAAGCAAAATGAAGGCTACAACAATCGGGTTTACCTTTTTGAAAGGTGGGCGGGGCGTGTGGGCGGAGTCTTGTGGGTGTGGGCGGGGCTTAAATCTCAGGAATTTTGATTTTCAAATGTAGGCAGGTATGGTCATGACGTGCTCCCAATAAATGGAGCCTCACGCCGGCACTTGAAGCAGTACAGCGCTGTACACCATGCATGAAATACCCGTGTCTGGCTCATTATTGTGGGTAACGTAGTGTGTTCAGGGCCCTGTGTTTGGTAAGCCGTGTGAGCATGGCAATGATATGACAGTCCCGCGTGATCACGGGGCCAGCCGCAACACTCTATATCAGTGTTCCACCATTTTCAGAAGCTGTGCTGTGGTTTAAGATATGACCCCTTGCAACTGAGTGAGGGGGGCGGGCTTAGCATCGTCACTACCTGGAAGGGGGAAAGCAACCCCCCCAAATATAATTTGATAATATAGCCTAAGCTAAAAGGGAAGTTGAGTGCTACTTACTTCTCATGCAGTCCCTCCTAATTGACATAGCAAAATAGATGCTAATTTGAAGGATCTTGAAATTGCATTTATAGGAGGTGCATCTGTTTTCTTTCTGATTCCGGTATTATTTGGTCGCTTCACGTATTCTAGGTCGGACCTGATTACTGCAGCCCTACGCCTATGGGTTTTGATTTAAACAGATATAACATGGCCAGGTTTCTGCTGCTGATTGGATGAAAGACCCGATTCTGTGTTTGACATTCTCTTGCCTAATTAACATCACGTTCCACTGTTGTTTTAAATCAGCTGCATGCGTGTATATAGCAGCTAGAGGCACAGTTTAAAAGTCCCACTACACGTTAATCTGGTGGTAGCAGGGAGAAACAAAACACACAATTGGTACACTGTGTTGAAGTAACAGCACTGATGAATCTAATTATATGTTCACAAACTAGTTCTAAAACTGAGTTTAAAAATAAAGAAACGTATTTACTTCGTATGTGAATGCATATACCTCGTCAGCAGAAGCACTGTACAATAATGCTTACACAACGGTAACACATTAATATGCTAAATAGAAGGCATGCATCTCGGAGCAACAATTTATTTCTGGAGGCAGCAAGAAGATTACATTTGTGCTGAGGGGTGCAGTAACTAGATATAGTCAGTTTAAAGTTTTCTGATGCCAGGGCTGGACTTCCTCGTGCATTTGGCCAAAGAGGACAGGCAAGAGGGCATTACTGCAATGAAATTACAGAAATTGCCTTTCCCAGAAGAGTAGCTACGATGGCCACATATGAGGCATCAACATAAATAGCTGAAACCAAACATCCTGTGGAGGAAAAACAGGTCACAGTTATTTTACAAGTGACCATAACAAAGGCCTGGCTCGGAGTGAGTAAGGCTCCTAGCAGCTCCTTCCGTTGGCCTCTTGACATTCCCAGGCTGTGCAGCTTGGGACACATGTGACGTCCGGCCTTAATTACTTCCAGGGCAATCACCATGCCAGGAATTCCCAGGCGGGGATGGAAGTGTTGATCACTTCCGGGTGATTTTATTATCACTTCCAGGAAAAACTCTTCTGCATGCAGAGGCGTTGCTAGGGGGGGGGGCTAAGGGGGCTATAGCCCATGGTCTTTTGGTTGTAGCCCCGGATAGAATTTCAGGAGCTACAACCAAAAGGCTAGCTAGCCCCGAGTCCCGACAGTCCCGACATTAGCGTAGCCCCGGGTCTTTTCCAGACCTAGCAACACCCCTGGCACCATGCCAAGTGGAAACCACCTGCTCACTCCCATATCCTGTGTGATGCATTGCCCACTCCACTGTGCCGTTGTTGAAGGAAACAACTGTCCTTATGGGTAGAAGTGGCCGTCACACCCGTCCCTGCCTCTCTGGCCGGTGAGTGAGGGTCATGCATCCTCAGATAGGAACACTCTGTAACTCTGCCACTCTTTGGGGATGGTCACCATCATTCTCAATGCTCCACTGTTAAGCTTGTCCTACTTACTATATCACCCTTTACCCACCTCCTAGTGCCTGTAGTGTTTCAACTAAAATGAGTAGCTATTTGACCTTCCCTTTGCCCCTAACTGCACCCTGTCTCTAAAAATGATGGGTTATCTTCCCTGTGCAATATGTGCTTGGCGGAGGCCAGTCCATGACATTTCTGAAACCTTTCTCTGGTGTTGTTTGTCCTCCTTCTGAGACCCTTCTCCTATTATGCTCATTTAGAATCCCACCATTTCATTGTGGGTAATATTTCGGACAATATTTGGTCTGCTCCCTCAATTGATTTACTGACACATGGTCCTTCTCCTTTGCATAGTCTGCAATCGGGGGTCCCCTCTCAGTGATGGGTGTTGCTCACGCATCACTAGTACATTGGGGGCGGTGTCTAACTACAAATATGCCTTTTGACAGTGGACAATAGGGCGGGCCATTTTATGCCAGGGTTGCCAAACCAGACCATCACTTTCTTTTTACCTGCTAGGGTGTGTAGGGTGGGGGTTGAGGAGTGATGGGTGATGTTGGAGAGTGAGTGGTGTAGTGGCATATCCCACACTGATCAGGGTGACTCTTCTACATGCTCCAATGCGAGCCTTCTCGACCACCTCTTTTTGATAAGCACTGGCCTACGCGGCCCCCATTTGTGATCTTCTCTGCCTTAATTCCATGGGCCTCAACCATGCATTAGCTCTCTCTCTCATTTTCTTCACTTTCCCCCCGCTCTTCTCTCCTTGGTACTGTGTCCGCTTGAATTATTCAATTTCTAAATGCCTTTGCCTTTTTATGTATCTCTAATGATGACAAATGTTATTAACATGCCTGCCTGCTCCTTACCAACCACCACCACCACCTACCACTCACCACGTATCTAATTCACCTATCATGTTGCTCAACTCTTGCTCCAACCGACTTTTTGCTCGGCCTTACTGTGACCAACCATGATTGTACTTCATATGATTGTCTCCAGCAATGTTCTCAATATGGGATATGCCACTACACCACTCACTCTCCCACATCACCCATCACTCCTCAACCCCCACCCTACACAGCCTTGATAAAGACTACGGTCGAAACGCGCATCAGCTTTTTTCTGTTTCACCACTCTGGCACAAGTGTCCTAAGTGCTATATTGAATCTGAACAATCAATAAACAATCTACAACAACAACATAAGATTGAATTGTGAATGACTATCGAAAGTACTGGACCTAACACTTTTCTGCCAGCGCCCACAACTAACAAGGATTTGTCACCCCACCTAGAATTTATAACCTCCGGTAATCCTGGAGCTTGGTTCCCAGACAAACCATGTGCCAGGCTGCAGGCTAAACCCCAACCACAGATGAATAGTTGCGCAGGGGACCAGCCTGTTCCGACACTGAAACTCCCAAACCCTTACCTTCAGATATTTTATAATGTTCCTTCCAGGGAAATTTTATTCATCTGTATAACGTTCTTTGCGATATTGACATGCGTTACATTCAATCAGCAATGGCCTTTCTTATTGGTCCCTATTGTCTTTCCTTGTATGTTTCGACCTGCCCATAGGCCATCTTGCCTTTTCGCACCCTGTTCTGTCGAGTACAACTGCCAATATCTTTCTGACTTGTGACATTGTCGATGAGGGATGCCTTTTGCCATGCAGTTGTAATTGTCCTGCCCCACTGACCAGGCCATCCCTCAGGTGTTGGCACCACAATGTGGTGGAATTCCTGCCCCACACACCCTATTTCTGTAATGTCCTACCTTTTGTCCCTTGATCTTGTTAATACCTTAATTATTGCCCCATCGCCCTAACCATGACATAACGTTTTGTAATTACTTTCCAAGCTAGTTCTTTTCTTATTTTGCCACAAGTCTGCTGATTCCTTTAGCTCCAAGAAAGCAAAGAAGAGGGCCACCTAGACAGATTTTGTTCAGCTGATCTGACATCATCAAGTTATCTTTAGCCCACACACGTATCTGCAGACTTCAATTATTATTTTCGAACTCCTCCCCTACCACACTTTCTACCAGCTAATGGGAAAAATGCCTGTATAATGGTGCCATGGGTCTCTGCAATGCCCATTGTGCCTGAAGCTTTGTGGCAACCTTTTTTCACACCATTCTGAGGACACTTCCCTGCCGCTAATCCAAAAAGAAGCCATTGCCTTGGTAGCAGGGGCATGTTAGTCCCTCCTCGCAGGAAATCCTCCTCCCAGCATGCTTTGCTGGAATCACCCTCCCCCTCCCATCCCTTCCAGCCTCCACTCCTAAGCGGGTGAAACTGACTTGTGGCCAGAGGGGTAGCCGGCTGTGGTGGCTGCACCTTTATCTTCCTATTCAGAAGTGGGCACAGCATCTAACTACTAATTTCTTCGAGTCAAAGCCCTAGAATGGCTTTGGGTAACTATGCAAACGTACAGCATGTGTGCTATAGGTCTGGGAAGAAATGAGAACTGGTATTTAAAAAAAGAAAATAATCGCATTTCTCCCATAACAAAATAAACACATACATCAATTCACAAAAAAAGCTTTAATACAACTGCATTAATAGGTTCTCATAGGGCAATGTGCATGTTGCACTTGATTGTATGTGTTTATTTTGTTAATGGTGCAGACTATGTGGCGCTCTGGGATGGCCTCTCTTAGATGCATGTGCACTAAACTAATTATACAATACGATTTGCCCCCAAGATTGCACATTTCTGACCACAAACATCAAACTTTATTTGGAGAACAGAGGACCATGGAGACCTTCATTTCTTACCAGACATGTCTTGAACAAATGTCCCAGTAAGAATAGAATAATATCTCTCAGAGGGCCTCTACCTGCTCCTTCCCCAGTAGCCAAGCACAGTGTGACTTCCCTTTCTTGTTGATGGGATGAACTAAAGATGTTATTTATTTATTTTATGTATTCTGCATTTGTAATCACACAACAACTCACAGGCATCGCAGCGCTGGTTACAGGGGAGGAAAGGGGAGGTGGATGAGGGGAGCAAGGGGAAGGAATGATACAATCGGATAGAAAAGCTCAAAGGTTGTCTGGTTTCAAAGTCACTGGAAGAGGCTGGTTTTTTATTGCTTCCTAAAAGGCCAGTAGGAAGGTTCGGCTAGTAGTTGGGGGGCAAGGTTAATTCAGATTTGGGCGGCAATGAAACGGGAAACTGGAGCCCCCAGCTTGTGTGCGTTTACAACACAGTGTGGTCAGTCGGTGGCTGTAGATGGATCTAGTAGGTCCATCTACAGGTTTAGATGAAGTGTTGTTGTTAAGTCTTTGCAAAAGGTAGGGAGGCGACAATGTTTGAGAGACAGAGGCGAGTGATCAAAACTATTTTGAAGTGTATGCACTCTTTTACTGGAAGCAGGCTCTTCTGAGTTCTGCCACGTGATCACGTTTGGAAAGGTCCATAGCTACCCGGATGGCATTGTTCTGGATAGTCTGGAGTTCGCAAAGATTCCATTCTTTGGTGGCGTCAAGGAGGGAGTTGCACTAGTCAAGCCGGGAACAAATGGCGGCTCCTGATATGGTCAGGTGGTCATCTTGGGAAATTAGATGTTTAGTGGCATTCAAAAGTTTAGTTGTGTGGGTTGTTGAAGATGCAACGGCATTGACAGGCCGGGTCATGCTAAGACTTGAGTAGGTAAATGAGACAGGGATTGTGCATGTATCAATGGAAAATGAGTGGTAGGCTGGGTACAGTTTGGCCAGAAAGGACGGGGGACCGACAATCAGGATTTCTGTCTTGTCATTGTTCAGACAGAGTTAGTGAGAAGCCATCCAGTCTTGGATGATATCATAGATGGCCCTAATGCTGCTGGAGTCTTGTGCCTGGTTGCCTGAGAGGAGGGGGTGTGGATTTGGGTGTCATCAGCATAGTTTGTAAAAGATATACACAGAGACTCAAGGTGGTCAAAGAGGGGTTTTGTGTAAACATCGAATAAAGTAGGGGAGACACAGGAACCTTTTGGGACCCCACATTGGACGGGATTTGGGTGGGCGGCTGCATTTCCCACCTATACACGGGTAGATTTGTTTGCACGGAATGTGGGGTACATTTAAGGCCCTTGCAAAAATTCCTTATGAAACAAAAACTGCATTGAAATAATGTGGAAAAAAAACGGTGGTGCTTTTCTTTCCATGGTGCATATGTGTGCCAAGCACTGAACACGAGAATGCCACTCCAAAAAAGTGCTGTGCATTGTTTTACCTCCATTGAAATCAACAGAACATGACCTATATGCAGAAAGGCACCACATTTGCTGTTCTGTTTTCTGAATACTAAAGCTGCACACATGACATCCAAGATGGCTTTGCAATTATTCTGGATTTCCTTGTAAACATCACAAAGTGTGCACTGCATGAGAACACACCCCTAAGTGCTTTATTTCATCTAATTGACAAGAAGTGAAGCAAATCCTCTCAAAGAACGCCATTGCTGTGCGGATAAAGTGCTTAAAGAACTAAGAAAACTTGTTTCCCCTCAACACGGCTTCTGTCATCTTTTACAGTGAACCATTGCTCTCAATTTGCAGCAAATGAAAGAAATGACATGGCATTAATTATTCCCATGTCAAAGATCAAGGAAATCCTGTGCAGCATCCTTTATGTCCATAAATGAACCGTATATGCCAAAGCCCCAGATGATTACTTGAAGTGAAACTGTGGCTTGCAGAAACCGCAGTGGGAAACGTGAAATGCAAGAAAATGAACACACATGTAAAACTGTGCTTTTGCAAATCCGGAGAATGCTGTTTAAAAGTGAATTATAAATGACAGCCTGTTCTCGCACAGAAACATGATTGAATCTGTGTGTGTGGTGTTGTTATATAAATGCACATTATATTTATCCCCAAGAAAAAAAATATATCAGAAACCAGCAGAACTGGTTTGGCCCAGGCACTGACTTCAAGGATGCCCTGCCTCCAAAGGAAAAGGTTGCATCCATGAGGGAACCAGCCCACAAGGGTACATGAAAGGCTAAGAGTGTGAACGTTTATTACTCTACCAACTGGCCGGCATCGCTGTAGAAGGGAATGAAGAAACCCAAGTGGAACTAGTATTTCATTGAGAGGTGTGATTTCCGCCTGCACCCATTCCCAGGACAAACTGCAGAGCTTCAAAGGGGGTCATAAAAGTCCCTTGTGCAGACTGACCCAGGAGGAAACTATTTGGCTGTGAGGGTTTGTGGGACAGCCCACATATGAGACTAATCCAGCCCATTGACTTTAAATAACTTTTTATATCAAGACATTTCTCCCAATACCCTGAATAAGCAGTAATGTTATATTATGCCAGTATTATGCCAGTATTTCATGTGAGTTTTGGACAAACACAAAGAGACCAAGCACATGTTTCTAGCAATGGCAGGAAAAAATTATTTCGGTGTGAATTATAAATGGCACAGACATGATACTTGGTGACAAGATGTGCAATGTTAGTAGGCATACGTGTAGCCATTTGCAGAATTTTAAATAATATGCTTTTCATAAAAATTGCAAAATTGTGCCAAAGGGTGATGCGACATCACACAGAGTTGGCAATCGGACTGTCCAATTCCCGGTGACCTATGGAATCCATATATCTGCTTCTTATTATGGTGACTAGTATAAATGTGAAGTTGTGCTCCATAACTCATTTTTGACAAAAAGTAGCTTTGTGAGACAGAGAAAGGTCATAAATGTACACACATAAATGATGTCATTCCCCTGAACCAATCAGCCCCGGGGAGGAGGGAGTAAAAGTAGCCTGGCCTATCCTAGGATAGGAAGAATTCCATAGTACTTCTCCCCAGATTGTAAACCGATGATGTCATTTTGGATATATAAGAGGGAGACAGGGAAACACAAGGGATTCAGACTCAAAACCAGAACCACCCATCCAGATCTAGGCATACACAAGAATCCAGGGAGAAAGGAGGAAAGGCAGATGATCCCATCTAGGAGAGCCCAGTGAACAGAACCCTTGCCCAGCTGATCCCATCCAGGAGAGCCCAGTGACCAGGCCCATCCAGCTGTTCACAGTGACCAGATCCCTTGCCCAGCTGATCCCATCCAGGAGAGCCCAGTTGTCCCAGTGACCAGATCTCATGGCCCGCTGTCCCAGTGACCGGATCCCTTGGCCCTGCTGTCCAGAGACCTGGCTGGATGTCCAGCTTCCCAAACTCAAGCTTACATTGTAAGTATCACATCACCCAGTCCCCAAACTGCATTCCCCGCTCTTCAAATCCCATTGAAACCCGAGTCAAATCCCAAGTTGCCAGTATCATCTGTTCACCTTTTCCATAGACAAATCTGAATTAGCCTGTGTATGTAAGTGTATTCCTTTGATAAGTCCTTCCATAGCCTGTTCAATTCTTACTATCATTTTGCAATTAAATTAATTAACTCCCGCATAAAGAGATTCACGGTGAACCGGTTGCCATTCGAACTCAACCACCTCATGTCATGTGCTTTTATTTAATAATTATAGCCATTAAAATATAGTCTCAACAGACATAGTCTTTGTTAACTAAAACCGAATTTTCCAGTGCCTTGTGTTTTCCTACCATTTTCGATTTGCATTCATCCCATAGAAAAACACAGGAACCAGAGACCAGAAGGAAACCAGAAAAAACGACAAATTGGTGTTTGTAAACACCTAGAGCCATCTCTCCAACAACATCAACAAGATCATCTCTAAAAACTGGAACATCTTGGAAAAGAGTGAGAAACCATTACAAAACCCAATCATAGCATTTAAACGCAGCAAAAACCTTAAAGAATTCATCGCAGGAACAATTTAAGCTTAAGACCAATAAAACAACTAATGTTACCTCAACAGTAGGGTTTGCCCACAGTCATTGGACATCACCCATGTGGCTCCTGCGCATTCTGTCTATTTACTACAAAAAGTACAGTAATTGACATAGGACTCACCACCCCGTGGAGACAGAATTACCACACCAACTGGAACTCCATGATGGTGGTATACGTTATATTGTGCCCTTGTCAGAAACTTTATATCAGTAAAACTGAAAGAAAAGTCAAAATCAGGATATGTGAACACAGATCCTGCTTGAGCAACCATACTCTGATTGCCCCTCTGATTGATCATTGGATCAAGATGTCACACAGACCAGATGAACTCAAATGGCCGGTTGTATATAAATTACAACCAAGTGGAGATAGCAACCGAGACAAGCATGAGTCTAGTACTGCGTTAATTAACTTAACCGCTGTTTTTACCTTTCCACCATTAAACCTTTGGAGGATTTGACGATGACCCGGTGTCACGCGATGTCGGCCACTAGCCAGCGGGAATAAGAGACACCTTTCCCTTTAAGAAATCATGATGCTGACTGTCAGCACATCACAGCAACCAATGAGAAAGGCCGCCGGTACGCTCTTAAGGAAATGACCCGGACCAATACGTGGATGCGTCACTTTGGAGAGAGGATATACGTTGCTTTTTCAGCATTCCTGCTGTCTAAACCAAGAGAGGTAAGCAGGCATACGGGTCAGGAATGTAATTATATCGTAGATACTACTAAGCTTGTAGACTCTCTCGAAGGAGCTAATTTCACGCGCTTTTTCCTTCCATGTCGACTTCTTGATACCAGCAGATTCCACATGGATACAGTTCTGCCATCAACCATCTCCTCTCCATGACACTGTGAAATGATGTAACTTTCGTGGAGTTTACCCAATACGTGACGAGTGATCCCTTACCGAAAAACAGGTACAACACCACAATCAATCAGTTGCTTTGACCTCACAAGAAAATTAAAGTACATCGTCACCTGTTTGTGATGCGTTTGCTTGATTTGTAAGCCATGTTGGTGCAGCTAACACAATGAATCTGATTTAAAGATACATTAACTATTAGTTACCGATACAACACAAAGTAAGACATTAGGTTTCCAGACTCAATTGATTTAAATAATTCAACACGATTCTCCACTCACACTATCCTACAGCTTTCCTTTTGAATAAGTGTACCTTATTTAGGATAAAGAGAAAGGTTAAATAATGCATACAAGGGAATGATGCACATTGGAGAACTGAAGCACAATTATCTCTTAACCTAGGGGATTACCGCACTCGGGGAAGAGACTCTTGTTATGACTGGCTATGGGCACATCATTTGACAATGGACTATAGTCTGACACCGGGGACCCTCATTTATTCAGGATCAACTCTTCTTGGGAATCCGGTTCGTGATAACACTCTAATCTTTAAACCACTTGATGATTATTGTTGAATTTTACTTATTCATAACATTGTATGGTTAAATTTAATTTAATTTGGTTGAGGTTTAACAGTGGCAAAATATTTTTGTGTACCAATTAGAAACAAGCAACGAATTTTCACACAATTGACATGTCCTCATTTTTTGGAAAGAAACATGTAGGGTTTAAGACATTATCAGCTTATCTAAAATGAAGCTAGGGTTTCTTTTACATAGTATGAATGGAAGGCACAAATGATTGAGACACTCATTTTTGCACAGCACATAGCATTTTCACAGGTGATTCAATTGTAGGCTTCATTTCTACGATTGTTTTAACAATGACCTGTTTTTCTACACTGTTTTGTATACCTGTACTTTAATAATTGTGTTTTAAAACAAATGATTTTGTATTAAACAACCTTTTTTGTATAAAATCACATTAAAATATGTATTGAGATGAGATGAACTGGCTCAGTCTGACTCTTGACTGACCTTGGTTGGTGGTTGTTATTTTGGCTTTTGACCTTGCAACAGAGTTGTTCAATTCATAACATTGTTTTGTATATTATGAAAAAATTGGCCACCTTTGTAGAGGGATTGCTTATGGGTTCTCCCCCCTCAAACCTCATGGCGTTATTGCAATGCCATTCAAAATCAACCACCTCATGGCAAGGTCCTTTCTTTAATAATTATAGCCATTAAAATACCCAACAGAAATAGTCTTTGTTAACTAAAACCGAATTTTCCAGTGCCTTGTGTTTTCCTACCATTTACGATTTGCATTCATCTCATAGAAAAACCCACATTATAATTCCAATTAAGAGTAACCCCTTTCTATCAGAATCCTATCTGTTATGTGCATGTGTAAAAAAGATTTGCCATTCTGCCACGTGTGTTTTCTTTTGCATTGCTTTCTTCCCAAAATCGATTTTCTCACCTGTGTTCACATTGCCTTTGTGCCCTGCTCAGTAGTCTGTAAGCTTCCTTGTCTCTGAAAGTGCAGCCACACACATTTCTGTCCTAGCTATCCCACTGCAATTGTAAACTGATGTCCAAGTAACAAGTAAAATCTGAGTTTGCCATTTTGCTCCTAAATAAGGTTTTAATTTTCATTTCTGGCTTCCCATATTGGGGTGGTGGGTTAGATTCAAAATCCGATTTTTCCCTCTTCAAACAACTCCTTGCCACTACATTCCATCTACAAATAATTTAGTTAGAAGGTGCTTGGAGCAAGTGTTGCAGGGGGAGTGCTGAATTTGAATGCCATCTGTTGTTCTGAAAAAGATGTTGCTTCTGTTTTCTATTAAAGGTTTATATATGTTCTGGTAGGAGTTTGAAGTAACTGTTTTGTGGGATTTTGCATTTGTACTGCCACACACCTATTATTTGATTTTGCTTTGATTTTTCACTGAACCATAAAATTAATAAATATTTCATTGTTACACACAGGCCTGGTTCATAGTCCGTTGCGACACGGGGTGTTTGTTAAGGTGGGTGTGAGACAGGTTGGGGGCCTTCTCAAGAAAGAACTAAGGGTTCAAATAAAAATAAAAAGCATTTTTATTGTGCGCCACATTCATTGTCAGTGCAAGAAATCCCTGGCTGGAGTGTGCCGTGTTATTAAACCGTTACAGGAAGGAGGAGAAACATTCAACAGCTGGTGGGGCCAAGTTGGTGGCAGTGGTGAGCTGGTGGCAGACAGTCTGGCGGTTGACCATGTAAAATACAGCAGAGAGGTACAGTTGGAGGAGGAGGGCAAGGTCACCTGCATCCCTGATGTCATCTAGTTGATATTTCAGATCTAATAGTGCTGACTCAGTGCCAATGGCCAGGGTGAAAGCCTGATTGTCTGGGGCTGAGGATGTTATAGAGTTCAAGGTAGGATTGTATTTGAGAATAGGCCGAACAGTCCAATATTTTTAGTAGATTTGTCGGTAATTGGTAATAGAAGTGGGGTCTAGGGAAGTTTTTGGAGGAGAGGGGAGATATAGGACTCTTTGAGGGAAAGAGGGACAACACTGTTAGAGGAGGAGGAATTGGTGAAAGTAGTAACAATGGGAACAAGGGCTTCTGCTCATTCCTTAATGGGAGGAGCATGGTAGTTGGCCCCTTGGCAGGGAGATGGTTTCAGGCCAACAATAAGATTGGAGGCGTCTGTGACAGGTTGGATGTTTACAGGGGTTTGGCAAAAGAGTGGGATGGGGGCAAAGGTGTGAGAGGGTGAGTCATGTTGGTTTTGGTGAGGATAGTTGATTGCTTAGTGTCGATTTTATCCTGATGGGAGACGATTTTATTGGCAAGGGGATCTTGGATGTTTTGGCACCATGTATCATCTTTGGTGCAGTTGGAAGTGGAAACTCTTGGGGATTCTAGCTTCCATAAAATGGAGAAACGTTTGCGTGAGTGGGACTGGGCTTTAAGAATAATATTCGAGAGTGTGTAAGCTTTGGTGGTAAGGATGGCTTTTTTATTTTCTTTGGAGAGGCTTAGAGGATTGGCTTTGTTGGTTGCTGATGGGAGTTTGCGGCAACTATTTTCGAGGGTATGTTTTATGGCTCTCATGTCCTGGAGAGCAGGTGTTAACCAGGAATGTATATGTGTGTTGGGTTTGGCTTTACAAGCTTTAACTGGGGCAATAGTATCAATGCAATGGCTGAAAGGATGGAGGAGTTACAGGTGTTAACCAGGCTTGTAGGGTAAGTAGGAAGGTAGGCTCGGGCGATGGTGAGGTCTGTCGCAAGGATAGGAAGAAGGCATTCTTTGGTAAGGTTGCAAGAGCATCTAGTGAATGTCAGTGGTAGGGAGGAGGTGTTGGGGAGGAAGGTGGTGGTGGGTACACTGAAGAAAAAGGTATGGTGATCTGACCGGAGATTGGGGGAGATAACTACATTATTCACATTACAATTCAGATGAGCAATCCAATCTATTGATCTTCCAAGTTGGTGGGCTGGGCTTGTAAATGGATTTTTATTCAAATACATCAGCAGTAATATAGCTTAAAAATGGCATCACTCAGCGCTCTGCTATCACCGGAGAGAATTATGAAATCCATAATTCTCTGCAGCTATGTCACACCTGCACACTTACTAGCATGCTATGATTTAAGCGCTCTTCCCAAATGGATGTTGCAATGTCTGCTTGCCCCAGCCTTCAATTCTTACAGTATGTTTGGTGTTGTGTCCCTCCTCACACTGCACCCTCCTGAACTCCATATAAGCTGCCAAGTAACAAAAAAAAACATCATTCAAGAATCCGCCTACTCAGCAAGGCCATGCTCCATACCAAGAAACAAGGCCATATTTGAGGAATGGACCTTCCATTTCACTCTGCTCATCATCAACCAGTCCAACACTTGAAACTGCAACAGTGCATGAATTGAAACCATTCCCATGCATGACCATCAGCTAGCAGGGAGCATTTCTCCTACGGGTTCTTAGGAGCCTTTCTCCTATGGGTTCTTAGGAGCCTTTCTCCTACGTGTTCTTAGTAGCCTTTCTGCTCAGGTTCTTAGGAGCCTTTCTCCTCCGGGTTCTTAAATGCATTGCAGACAGTTTGAGCTTTGCTCTCGTTGTCTAATTGATATGACCATGAACCCTCCATTTGGTGCAATGTCTCCTTGTAGTTCATAGTCAGTTATGTGAAGTTCTCTATACCGGATATCACCTACATGGGTGCACTGAAATCCATCCAGAACAGTTCTCACGTGCAAAGTTAGCTTTCTTCATCTGGCACTTTTTACAGCTCTTGCTAACTGGGTTTGGATTATTTTTCACAGTGGGTGCACATGACCAAATAGTGCTTGTGTTTGGGGAGGACACGTCACACTAGGGAAGATCTGCTTTACACATGTTTTGAGGTGCAATGTTTGATTGTGTGTCTTCCTTCGCACCCGCTTTGAGGTATCATAAACAAGGCGATGCGTGTGCCCAGAGCACTATTGGCTGGAATATTTTGTCGGCGATTGAGCACAGACAGGTTTTGTTATACTGGATGGATGGTAACAGCAGGCAGTTGTGTGGTTATGTGAATGTTTCACAAGAAACGTTCCTGGTATAGGAATAATATTTGACTCTAGCGACGATAATGTATTGCTGAAAAAAAGGGCAGGCTAAAGAGCTTGTAACTTGTATGGGCTAAGAATGACTCATCAATCAGCCTTTTGGCATCGAGGTGTTAATTTTACTATTCTGCTCCCCAATTACCATCCGAAAGGGACTCCACAGAACTGAAGCTAAATGATTATCTGCAATGCACCGAACGTTGTGAGACTGTAGGCAGCTGCGGTATGTGCTATGTTGTTAGATAGCACGGCAGAGTGTTCAAACACCTGTTTATTGTGATTACAGAAGGTTCACTTAACATTAAAGGCCGAGAAGGTTCCATTAGTTCAGGCGTTCATATCTCACGTCCCTGTTTTCTCCTATGGCGTAATGTGGTGATTCGGCAATAAGGAAAAGGGAACAATCTAGTTTTGAGTCAGTTTTCACCACAAAAACACTATGGGACAATACTTATTTCGTCTTGTACAATGCAAACCAATCCTCCATTTTCCTAATAGCACAACAATATGACATGACAGACATGCTGGCTGGAGCAATTCTGTGTACTGAACTGGAGTAATGGGGGCAACCGCACCACCTGCGGGTTGCGGGGCCCCACCACCAAATGTCCTAGGAGAGGGCCCCCCCCCCCCAAAAAAAAGTGTTTTTTCGTCAATCTGCCTTCATAAAAAATGTATTTCGGTTACAGAAATAATTTCTTTATGAAGGCACAGTGACTACAAAAAGAAACTATTTATTTTTGAAGTCCGAGGGCTGCCCCCACCCCATGACATGGAAGCCTCTAGGCCGGAGTCCTCCATGTCATGGGGTGGGGGAGCTCTATGACTTCAAAAATAAATAGTTTTTCTTTGAAGTCACTCTGCCTTCATAAAGAAATGTTTTCCATTATAGTTTGGACCTTAACGGAAATAATTTCTTTATGAAGTTGGTGGGAATTCAAAAAGAAACCATTTCTTTTTGAAATATGGTTCCCCTCAACCCTGTGACGTGTGTGTGTGAGACTGTATTGTGAAAGGGTGCGCTGTCTAGCTCTGCCTGTATGGTGTAAGGGTGCACACTTAAATGTGTAGGTGGCTGCCTGTGTGAGTGTATGGTGAAAGGGTGCACAATTAAATGCATGGGTGGCTGCCTGGGGTGTGTGGCAAGTGTATGGTGAAAGGGTGCACACTTAAATGTACGAGTGGCAGCCTGCGTGTGCCTGTATGGTGAAAGGGTGCACCCTTAAATATATGGGCGGCTGCCTGGGTGTGCCTGTATGGTGAAAGGATACACACTTAAATGTATGGGTGGCTGGGTGTGCATGTGTGTGTATGGTGAACAGTATGTGTGCTTGTGTTCAGGGATGCAACAAAACCTAAATTTGGGGGGTGCTAACCCTTCAAATGTTGGGTGAGATGCTAACTTCACAGCTGGTGGGGTTGGGGCAAAACTATTTGTGTGGGGCATCTAACTTCTTTATGCATTCTAATGAGACTATTCTAGTGCAGCTTCAATGTTTCAAGCAGTTAACTCGCTCCTTTAAGTCTGAAAGCATCCACTTATGGACTGCTGTAAGAGTAAGTGGTTTCCTTTCCCCTCTCTACCCTTCCAATCACTTCCCTGGCATGCAAGTACTAAACCCACATCAAGATTTTGATTGCCTAAAGAGTTATGCATTTGAATGCAGGTACTAACAGTGAAATGCTTTATGTTAGTAATTGCTGGGCCTTTGTTATCAGTGAAACCCAGGTGCTGTTAACATGTGTCCTGTTCTGTCCAGCAATGGCTCTTTAGGTCAGCCAGGTTGAGTCAACATAGCCCGACATTTCAAGGGGGGCTTGAGGGAGGGCTGAAGCCACATTCCCTGTTTCTGTTTCCATTGAGGAGCCTAACTGACTCTACATAACCCACACCTGGCCGCGGAGCGGGCTGTGGAGTGTGGATGTAGAGTGTGGAGTCTGCTGAAGTTGCCACATTCCTTATTTCTGTTTCCATTGAGGATGAGCCTAACTGACTCTACATAACTCACACCTGGCCATGGAGTGTGGAGGTAGAGTCTGGAGTCTGCTGGAGTTGCCACTTTCCCTGTTTCTGTTTCCATTGAGGAGGAGACGAACTGACTCTACATAAACCACACCTGGCCGCGGAGCGGGCCGCGGAGTGTGGAGGTGCAGTGTGGACTCTGCTACAGTCCGCGGTATAAGCAGAAACCGGAACCAGCAAGTAAGAAAATAAACTGAGGAACGCATGCATGCTGCCCGTGCCGGCAATTTGTTTCTAGGAGATACCGAACTGTAGCCTCCCTTTGATCTCCAACAGCAAAGAACTGATTGAGCTGCAAACCACCTCCTACTAGCACCCACGGTTACCCCGCGCGAGTGTCAGCTCGCTTGTCAGCCGCCCCTCATCTGCACTCGATTCTGCCCACTGGTGCCGCAAGTTGTTGCGTTCCACCACGAAAAGTGAGAAAAGAGGAAGAAATGTAGCCGGCTATGCCACAGACCGATCTGTCTACACTGCTCGTGACCGTGAGATCTCTGTGAACCCAGGCGCATGTGTTGCTGAATGCCTTGGAGCTCCACCTAGAAAACATCCAGCCTCTGAGCAACCAGCTTGCTGGCTGTCCAGAACTCTGGAGACGCACCATCATAAATATGTCAGAAAGTCATGAAGAAACTTCTCATAACAAGCACCCGCACACTAGAATGAGAACGAAAATAATGGGCGAGATGCGCATTTTGGCCCGCAACACCCTGCTGTCAAATGACATGAATGATCCCTGTGCCCAAGACCTCGACACAGACTCAATTGATTGCCCCATTGAGAAAGAAGAAACTCCATGAACTGTATCGCAAGATAGCCATCACAAGGGCAACAGCAAGAGCTCTGCAGCCCTGTTTAAAGCACAGGCCAGCAAAGAAAACCAACACTTATCTTAACCAGCGGAAACGAATGAAGAGACCAAGATAACAGATACAACAGAAGAACAAGTCCCGAGAAAAAATGCTTGAACATCTACACCAGAACCCATCTCACAAAAGGAGAGAGCCATGAATGCCAAGACGCTATGGAAAAACCAATACGAAAGCAAGAGAAAATCTGACCATAATGCGACGAGAGCTCTTCCACTCAACGCAAAACGCATGGAGCGTTTATCACTTGATTTGACCGAAATTGAAGCCCAGAGGGAGCTACAAGAAAGAAATAGGAAGAACAAGCGGCAAACATACCAAGATGACCAACCCACCATTAAAATGGAGACTAGCACTCCCACGGCCTCCTTAATAACCAGCCCAAAACAAATGACGAATTTAGACATAATGAAAGACACAAAGGCATGCAGGAATGATCTAAACAAATGCACATGCGCAGTAAACACAGTTGAACACTGCAAGTCCATTGCGACCAACATGGTCGATTTACAAAATATGTTGATGGCAGTTACGACCCAAACGATGATCCCGTAAATAAGTTACAAGAACTGAACACTGAAACTGCTAGAGAGCATACTACGCTATTAGGCTCAATTTACGGCAAAGAAAAGAGCCTTGAAGCACTAATATCCAAGATCCAAGAACGCCTTAGCATTGAAGCAGAAACCAGCTATACCTGGCAGCAACGTTTAGCTGATATTGCAAGACAAGACAGAACGGACAAAGCACTACTAACTGAAGCCCTAATTGCCTCAACATCGTTGTGCAAAACAAACACTCGAGCAGAAGCAAAGTCACCGAAATTGTCTGAACAAAGACACAGGACAAGGGAACCCAAACAATAGAGAACATGAACCCTGACCTGGAACCAATGTTAATTAACTTAACATCTGATCTTCGCGAAAATAGCGAAGTGGAAAAAGCGATGCACATCTGCACGGTCAGACAAAAACCAGAAATCACTGTGTTCAAAGGAAATCAAAAAAAGGGGAACCAAAACTATAGTATTTTTGAGCAACAACACCAAAGGGGCCCACCCCAAGCAAAAACGAAAAATATAAAAAACCAAAGCAAAAAACAACAGATATGTTCCAGAGCATTCCTTAGAAATTTGCTCCATAGCGCAAACGAAAATAAAAAAGCCATGCAGGCACAACCCTTAGAAACAAGAACTGACAAAACCAAACAGAATCCCGCAGTCCATCAAAATCTGAAAATAAAAAAAAAACACCTGGCCAAGTGCCACCTCGAATTAACATGGAAGCAAAGCCTGCGAAACCAGAAGACAATGACCAAGGACATTTTGAATCAGCTAATGAACCTGTCAACATACTCAAAAGAGGAATCTGAGGATGACACACATGAAAAAACCACGAGGTCTGACCGACAAGAAGAACAAACAAACAGGTCATCGATGATCATACTAGATATTTATGAGGAAATCATTATAGAATCACACTTAACCATCGAACTATCATGCAAAGAGATTTCAGACGTAGAATTAAGCTCCGTAAACCACTCTTTAACCTCAACTCTACTAGAGACGTCTACAGAGGAACAAAGTATAAAGATAGATAACCAAGCATGGCACAATCAAGAAAACACAATCCTGAGCAAGCAAAATACATCTCTAGTCTGTCCTCAATTTGTAGATCAATTTCAATGGCCTCAGTGCTATATTTTGAGATTAGAAAGAAGACTAAACCGAGATACAAAATTAATCATGAACAGGACCAATACGCTCCATTTATTACACACAATACCCAATTTAAGAACTCTCACCACTAAAGACCTGAAAATAATTGAATTCATCGACGCCAATTGTCTGGACAAAATTTGGATCCACTGTCACTCTACAGAAACACTGAGGAAAATTGAATCTTGCAGGAAAGAGATAATGCTCCTGGGTTTCGATCTGACCACAGAAGAATGTGCCGACCAAAAGCAAGTGGATATTTTGTATTCAAATCAGCAAGGAAGCAGCAGAATGTATTCAGAAATTAGCAGCTTTGACAGCCTCGAAGGCAGCTTGAACCAAGACAGACACAAGAGCATCGATAACGAAAGCAATAACATTCTTGACAACCACTCTGAACAACATCATCGGACCAGAGGAGAACACAATAGGAGGGGATCAAACCAAACTCCCTTTTGGCGAGACTTCGATTCATCAACTAACTACAATGAATTGCATGACAAAATGCCACAATAACAACGAACCATAGATAACAAACAATTGGTGACACTTTGTTCATGGAACACACGGGGACACTCGCATTTATTCCACAAAGAGCATGTCGACCTGAATCAAGCCAACATCATATGTCTACAAGAGACATGGCTCATAGAGCCTTCAACCTGTGATGGTTATTTCACACAGATGAACCCTGCAATTGTAAGAACGATAGGCAGACCATCGCCTGGGCTACTTACTCTGATCAAACAGGATCTACCATACAAAATCATAGAATACACAAACATAGATTGTTGGGTGCAAAGCACGATTCTTAAAAAGTGATTGCCAACAATGCAAGGAAAGACCAAAAAGTACACCTGCCCACCTGGAAACTACCTCAGCATAACAAACATTTCCTGGAATCCGAGAAAACAAGAGGATGAGAATGTAATAGACACAGTCTTATCCGTAATTAACAACATCAGACATAAATATGAACGTAACGAACATATTATATGCAGTGACTTCAACTTAAATCTCTATGACGAGGAAGGAAACAAAATAGAAGAACATCTGCTTGAACACCGAGCTCGAAGATGGTCAACAGAGACAAGCAACCAGAATTTTCACCGTCCTGATGCATTGAACAGAGTTACGGCTATGCCCACACCAACCTGGTCATGTGGAAACAAGAAGTCAATTATAGATTACTGTTATGCAACAAAAGGAATATCTGAAACAATCATGGACGCAGTAGACATATTCAGCACTTTCAGCGATCATTACATTTTGAAGCGTACATGGGAAATAAATGGCTCCTGTCCACGGAGAATAAACATTCCATCTATGACGTTGAATCCCGGAATGAACCGTCTCAAGATATCTCAAGTCAACTAAATAATCTGATGAAAACATTGAAGATTTCTGAGTTGGAAGACAACAACCAAGTCAACTATGGATGGTTACTTAACCAATTCAAATTGACTATCGTCCTGAAAGAACACCAACACCCTACGCACAAATATACCTATAACAAGTCGATAGCTGGAAAAACAAAGAAATTACAATTGCTGTAAAGAGAGCTCAATACGAACCCCACTTAATTAAAAAACTAAAATACATTTAGCTAAACAAAAATACAAAAATTGGCTAAAAATTGCAAAAATGATACAAGAACAAGAAAAAGCAGAAAACATGATGGATGTTCTCAAAAACAACAATAGCCTTCTCTTGTGGGAGTTGCTAAAACCAAAATTGAGCTTAAAGGACTCCATGATAGTTGATGTCTCGCAATCCGCCTGTATCACCTACTTCACAGAGCTATATAAAGAGAGAATACCAACTATGGAATTCATGGAAAAAAGACCTACCTCAAATGAAATGAGATGGAAAATCTCCTACGAGATCAAAGATCTTGAAAACTTGATCCAGAAACTCAATGCATCGCGAGCCCCCTGCCCTGACGGCCTATGAAATGCGACCGTTAAAAAGAATCCAAAAACCTGGGCTGCATTCTGTGGAGCCATCATCGATCTTATAAATTGCACCAAAAGAACACCAGCATCATGGCAATTGGCAACAATAATCCCCATATACAAACAGGGCTTCACCAAAGAAACAGTTAATTATCGTCCTCTGGCCTTACTGGACTCTTTGGGGAAAATATTTGCCAACCATCTCTTAACAAAGCTAAATGCTTGGTCTAAGCAGACAACCAGCAGGCAGCACGTCAAACCGGATTCGTCCAAAACGTAGGCATTGGCATCAATCTGCTAATCATGAATCTATTGAAACACAAAGCTGACAAGTCAAAAACCCTAACATATGTTGCATACGTGGATTTAAGCCTTGCATTCGATAATATCAACCGAGATCTCCTATGAGCGAAATTGGAGCTGTGGGGTTATCCCAAAGACATGCTAGAGCTGATAAAGTTCTATACTCGAACACCAGAATACAGGTGAGAACGTCGTCTAACAGAAATGTAACCAATGAAATCTATACATGCACGGCCTAAAGCAAGGATGCCCACTCGTTGCTGCATTATTTAATTTGTTCACAATGATTACGAGGAAAGCATCCATACACCCAGCATAAATCCTCCGAAAATCAACACCAAAGCGGTACCATGTTTAATATATGCCGATGACATCATACTTCTAGCAAAAACACCTCGAGGTCTGCAAATTGCTCTGAATAACAAGCTAGAATACATGGATCACAACAAACTGTCAATAAACATTAAAAAATGAAAATCATGATGTTAACCCGGAAAACACAAAAGAAACAGACACTTCCCGTATTTTACCTTCAAAATCAAAAACTGGAACAGGTTGTTACCTACAAATACTTAGGAATCTGGATTAATCAATCCACGAGTGAACTCCCCTGAGTACTCTATTTAAAATCAAAAGCTAAAGCCTTGGCAAGACAGGCCCTAACGATGCACCGAAAAATTGCCAAATTTTCACTCAAGCCTGTTTTAGCGTTCTGCAAACAAAAAGAAATGGCCATATTATCATACAGAGGAGAATCTATGATCAACATGGACCATGCAATATGGATGCAACTTAAGGCCATCTTCTGGCGGAAAACCCTTGCTCTCCCGCAATCAACACCTATGCCACAAATATGCTATGAGTTTGGCCTAAAATCCCTACAGTCAATTGTCATGTGTGAAAACCCAGGACATTTATCGAAAATTGCACAGCGAACATAACATTCGGCACTAGACATAATAAGAACTTCAGATTTGAAATCCAACAACATAATGCTGACAAAATGGAGAGAAGCAGCAGAGAATGTATGCTTAGAAAAGGACATTCCGCTTGACGTGTTGATAAAAAGGCCACAACATGCAAAAAAGCAATTACCAAGTCTGGATTGGATCGAGACCCAAAATACGAAGGACAAATACAAGCTAAACCTAAAATGCGTTGGAGAAACAATGGCAATTAATCAATTGCCACACTACCACAATTTATTTCCAGGCCGTCAAATTCGAGATACGTTTCTTAGACTTAGGTTGAACATTCTTCCCACCTGTCAAATCGTGAGAAAATGGAACCAAAACAAAGACATCAGTATCGACTGCAGATTCTGCAAATTCAGCGGACAGATCGAAACAATCAGCCATGTAATGATGGAATGCAAAGCACTCAACCAGAAGCGCCTAAAATTCAGCAAAAGATATGCGTCTGCTCCACACAAACTGGAAACTGAAGAACGCTGGAGCAATATTTTAGTAGGCAACAATAGAAAAATGGTGACTACAATCGTTCATTTTTGGAAGGACATCACCTCTGAGAACTCTGCACTCAAATGCACATTGGAAGTGCCGCCCACTTAATTGCAAGCAAAGACTGTACAGTAATGTATTCATGTATAAATGTAAGGTTTAGGATATAAACCAAATGCATTTTAATAAAAATGCATTTCAAGGGGGGGCTGGGTGGGGGCTGAAGCCCAGTCAGCTGAATGTTGTTGTGCCACTACTTGTGTTTTATCCCTTGGTTACTTATTGATTATCTTCATTACTCATAGCCCTATTCTTCCTTGTCCCAGTACTTGTGTATGAGGCACTTTGACTCATACACAAGTACTGAGATGAGGTAGAGGGACATGAGGTAACGCCTGTCTTAGTTACCTGTAATCTTCATTACTCCTAGTCTCTCTCTTACTCATCCCACTACTTACCTATGAGGCAAGGAGCTTCATACGCAAGCACTGGGACAAGGAAAAGGAATGTAGAGGTAATTCTGGGCCGAGAAGCTGATTTTGGGGTCTGGGGCAGGGGTGGGAGGAGTGTGCGATAAATCCTAAAAGTCATCCATTTCCAGGGTAAGCAGACATGATATGTGGTACTAGTGGCTATAGAGGCATTTTGGTGCAGCCAGTCTAGTCATTTCTTAGTTTGCCTTGACTTTGTTTTTAACTGGGCATCTCTGATAAAGCTGTCCTGCTAAGTGTAATTACCTGTACCAGGCTAGACTGGCATTTGGGTGCTGCCAGTCTAGCCACTTCTTAATGCAGCATTGTATATTTTCCTGGGCAAATGTGATAAAATAACCATCATAAGTGTTATTGCTTCAACTGGTATTTTAGTGCAACCAGTCTAGGTATGTCTAAATGTGGGCATGATTTACTGTAATATGTTATTACGTGTCTAGACTGGTCTACATTCAGCAGCCAGTTAAACATGTTTTCATTGTGGCATGGCATTTTTAATAGCAAAGCATTATATCAATGAAAGTGTTCCTGTGCACTGTTGGTGACTTGCATGTATTGGAGTTTTGGATTGGTGTTACCCTACAAAACAACTTCAAACGCTCTGGCCTTTTAGCCAATTCTTCTCAGAAAGTGTACTGTATAATGCATTAAAACACACATTTATAGCTTTCTCCAAGTGAAGTGTTTGGCATAACCCTGCAGCAGTATGTTTGTGATTGAGCAAACGTGGTAATCTATGCCGGCACAGAGTGTGGCGCAACCCGTGATTTGTTCCTGAGTGGGGTGGCCCTGTCAGCATGGCTCGCAGGGGGTGCCCACATTTTGTGTAATGCCACTGTGTACTGTGATAACATTCCAGTGCTACCACACATTTTTCAATACTTCAGCGCCTGGTTACCTTTGCAGCTCAGCCTTGGCTGTGATCCTGGCACAACTGAAACAGACCAATAACTACACAAGGCCCTCATTATAAACTATGAAGTGGCAATGTTAAATGTCTGCAAACTCTGCGTGATTTAAAGTCATGCAGACCACATCGCTATTTTCGGTTTATTCCATGGTGCTATGATTTTGGATTCACATTAGACTCTTCTGGAGACATTGCAGTATTACTGCATTTGGTAATACCGTATTGGTGATATCACATCAATTACTGCATTTGTGCAGGTGTAACTACCTCCACACAAATACAGACAAGTTTTTGGCTTGTCAAACACCATAATTAGGATTAGCAGTAAAACTGGTCCCCTTTGTTATGGGAGAAAGCATAATTGCCCTTTAAGAGGGACTGTGACAGCAGAGGAAGAGGAGGAGCCTCAAGGGAGGTATAGGCTGGCATTGGTAATAAAGTATGTGTATGAGTAAGCCAGACGTGTCTCCTTCTCGTTCTTTGGCCCATAACTCGTAACAACCATATACAAATACCGCTTGAATATTTCATTCACTCTCCTAAAACTTTATGGGCTTTAAGAATAACCCTTACATATGGGGCTGCAGCCTTATTCCTTGTTGATGGTTAATCATATATTTATCTTGTTTAAACCTATCGTTATGCTACTAATGTCATTGATACAACCTATCATTGTATCAGATAAACATGCCCATCACATCTTTAATTCTGAGTTAAGTCTGAGACCTTTCATATAAGCATGGAGGGCACACTATCCACCTAATGTAGTAGTAAGAACCAGCAAATGTTGTGTGTCCGCTATGCCCAAACTACCACGACTTTGAACAGATATGTCTCATCATAAAAGTAACTAGACAGAAGTAAAACTGCCTTCTTGACTATAGGTTGAAGAGGGTGGATTATGCTTTACAGCATATAGTGGTCCAGCAGTGGATGCTTTAAAAGCATCAGAAATACAGTAAGCATTAAAGGATAGTTCCGGGACTTTTTTTTTATTGTCCCTACGGTTCGGCCATGTGTTTTTAAGCATAAATCGGTAGATCGTAGAAAACTTTCCTATGGACCTTACCCGACTTTTCATCCATTAACGCACTCGAAATCAGCCGCCATTTTCTGATAATCCTATCATTTCCCCCCATCGCCCTGGCTCACCTGCTTTTGCGGCACTAAATCAAATCCCCCGCCCCTGAAACAGACTTTATCAAAACATTCATATTCCCCGCCTCTATCCGTGACGTGACTGTGCTGCGTAGGCAAACGCGCCCAGGCGTCTTCTACGCGACTACACACAGAACCCGGAAACCAACACAGATCAGCTCACAACACAGCGCGCCACAATTGGGAATATGAAACTGTACTTTTAAATCAAACCGCAAGATTGTAAATTTGGTAAAGTACATTTATTTGACATCAAATGTTTAGAGAATATTCTGCGATTTGCATTTTTCTTTGCTCTCGATCCAAAATAGTTCGTCTTGAGGCAAGCGATGTTCGTGTGCAGTACACAGGGTGTTGATTTACGATAAAATAAGCTCTTCGGTCGCACTGATAATCGCATGGCTGTTCCAACAACGAGGCACTAGGCCACCACAACGGTCTGTATGTTGCATCTAGCCGTTAGTACCTCGTAAGGGCATACTTGTACTTGGCGATCGTCCCATAAAATGGTCAGGGTGCTAACGTTGTTCACGCGGAGAAGCAACTGGCGGTTATAAAAGCCATCCGCCGGTGTCTGGTACTCGTGACACATACAATAATGAAGGATGTAACTGTTTTAAAAACATAAAAAATTAAATTAGTCTCACCATCAGATCTTTATTAAAATTATTCATTTTATATATTAGGTCGGGAAATTATTTCATAGCTAGGACAGTGCAACTGGGTATTATACCTCAAGGGGGGGCTGTAGGATACTGAGACAGTCTCCCAGTGCAGGGGTTGACAGGGAGGCAGTGCAGGTGGAGAGTGGAAGGGCCCAGGACCGAGGTCGCAGACAGTGGACCAGTTGTAGCAGGGGAGAGGGAGAGAGAAAGCAGAAGCAAAGAGGAAGATTTTGAGGTGCTTCCGTAAAAGGAGATGGTTCTCCTCAAGATAGTGCGCGGTACAAAACAATATGCCACATAGAACGAACAAGTACAACTTAACCCGTCTTTAAAGCTACTGTACAGTAATTAAATTGCGGTATAAACTCATCTAAAGAGTTACTTACATTATATTTGCATTTTCCATTGTGTCTGTGCGTAGGGCAGCCCCGAAATACCACTCCTTCTATGCCGACGTTATTTCTTCTAATGAACGAACATTAAATGGCTTTCGTTTCTGAAATTATATTCATTATCGTTTCTTACGTTAGTGCCCCACACCCCCAAAAAGAAGTCTTTCGGGATGGTCCCGGCCTGTCAAGGTCAAATAACAATAAAACCTTATACTGAGTCGTGGGCCATTCCGGCACCCGAGAAAAAAATCAAAGCAGCTGACCTTCACTTTGAACGAGCACACATTCCTAGTTAGCTACATTCAGTGCAAGGCCATCTCACAGGACTCACAGAGCAATCACTTTTATTTACACAATACATAGCTACACATATTCAATGGGCCTGCGACATGAGGAGACTCGAGAGAACAGACAATCAAATTACAATCATTTAAACCGTGATGTGTATTTCTCAATGAGCTCTTCTTTAGGTGGACATGGAACAGAGGCAATGTTGGGTGGCAATGCAGTTGTCCCCTGCACAGGTTCGTTCACAACTCCATGTATGTGCCTATCTAGGACATCAACAATAAGTCTCTCAATAAAGTCATATTGCATATCCTCAAACACTGGTTTGATAACCCATTGTTTACTTCTTTTTGTGAAGGCCTTATTGTAGCGAAGCGTCCCTAAAGTTCCGGTCGTCCTACTTTGTTGACGGACAACATTATGGTTCTGTGCCAAGACCGCTAGAAGAGTCCGATTTATCATGCCCTCCATGCCAAAATGCAATCGTTTTGGCCTGTACTTTAGGCACATATTGTGGAACACCTCCAAATCTCCTGTGTGGCAGAATTCCGTGAGTCCCCTCAAATCTCTTGTTATAGTTTTATCAAATACAATCTTTTCAATGGCTTTGTGAGTGGGTGATGAAGGAATCAACCACTTCTTCTTCCGTGCCTTCTCTGTGGACAAATGGCCATGTTCACAATTGTGGAAATGTTGGTTTGTGGTCCAGCGGTGAACGTTGCTACAGTGTAGCATTACTGACCGCCATTTTTCCAGTAGAATTTCCAACGACCCTCCACATGTTTTTGAGCTCCACCAAAGATGGTTGCTGATTGACTTGGACCACTGTGAAATACCTTGCATATCTTTTTTTTTACCTGCAGCCGACATTTTTTTATTGATTGTTTTTGCAAGATGCCAAACGTCAAATTGGTGATTTATATTTTTGTACTCTTCTCTCATTGTCTTGGCAATTGAAACGTGTCTGTCCGTGGCTATCAGGTCGATCACCATTCCCCGCGATTGTAGTTCTTGCAATGATGCTACAAAGCCAACTTTCTCCATGGCCACTGAGGATGTACTTTGTGACACCTGCACGACCACCGAACTCACAATTTTCTTACTTTCCATGTCCTGAAAGTGGTAGGTGCAGTACTTGGCTGAAAATCCTGGGCTGTCGCACTGTCCATCACCGGCTAGCCTGAACCGTTTGCCCGCGAATGTACTATCAATAGACATTTTTTCCATTCTCCAAGCTTCGCTAATGGCTGGAAATAGATAATCGGTTTGGTATTTGTAGAACTGAGTTTTCGCAATGAAATGGATTCCCACAAACTGAAAGAAAGACTCTAACTTTTTAAAACTTGAACCACTAAAATGTGCAGCCGCTGCACAAAGTAGATTGCCTGCTGGCAGTTGCCCCAGCATGGGTTGTGCAGACCATGAGAAAGGATGATATTTTGTACAGGTGGCATGTATTTTAAGGTTAGTGCCTCGAATTGCACGAGTCACATTAATCAATGGCTCCCCACATACTTCCCCACCAACCGAATGCCCACATTTCATCCGAATAATAATATCAATCAAACAACTATCGAATACAATGAATTTGGCCTCTTTCCTTATACTGTCACTCTGCATCCCAGCTGGTTCGGCCTGTAACGTTGAGGACATGTCACTCACATGAAAGGTAGAATCTCTGATATCGTCTTCCGCTATGTTCAGTGATATTGATGGTGTTTCATTGTCGTCCACTTCATTCTCTTCCATTGTAACATCTGTTCCTTCTCCGGCGATGGGTGAATAAAACAATTTCTTCAACTTTCTTGCGGTCTTAGTTTTTGCGGGTGTGGATTCTGTGAATTGATCTCCGACTGCATCCGAACTACCAGGAGGACATTCACGATCAATGGCTGGATGTGGTATAGCTCCGTTGTCAATCACTTAATATTCTTCCCATTGGCACGATGCATCTCCAGTCTCAAGTTCCTGCCAAAAGGTTTGACAAGCAACATCTCTCGTTCGCTTCACTGTCTGTGTAGATCTAGTTCGTACACCCACTCGCAACTAGAGGACAGATTGGAAAAGGGATGTTCAGTTTAAACACAACTTACAGTATTGAACTATTAACAGTGAAAAACAACATAATATAGTGACCAGGACACTAACCTTCTTTTTCTTTCTTTTCTTTGAAACTTTCTTGCCTCGAACTTCAACATCGGGACGCTGTTGCTCCAACTCGTGTGTGCATGTCTCCACTTCCTCTTGCGCTGCAACGACTATATTTTCATGATAAGCACATCCATCACGCACTGACGCTCCATCGACTCCCTGAAACATAGAACTTTCATTAGTATGTATAATAATATTGAAAACACAAAATGTACTTGGGGACCAATACCCACGTACATCTCAATAGCAAAACACGAATGAACGCTTTGTGTAGAACATTCAAACGACAATTATTCACGCATTGTTGATCTAGTTAGATGGAACTGTCAAGATCCATTCCTCGGGCTCCTCATAGACTTCCATTGATGATATTATTGAAGATGATGCTTCAGTAACTCCCTGAAACACAGTAATTGCATTAGTATGGTTTTCTATTTTGTTAAAAAGAACATACACTTTGTGCAGGCGTCAACGGCTCATCTAAATAGAACTGCACAAATGATCAGTTGTCTAAAATAAATAATGGATATCTAAATATGATTCGATTTACTCGATCGTTGGAAGTGTCACCACCCAGATATCTGCATCAACTACTAGGGGTGATGTTCTTGTAGAAGAAGCTCCGTCATCTCCCTGAAACATAGTACTTGCGTTAATAAAGAAGGAAGTATAGTGGATGTAATCACGTCATATGATTTCGCTTGATCGAACTGTCAGTATCCATACCTCGAAATGCATAAGAACATCAAGGGACGATGTAACTGCGGTGCACACTTCTGCAAGCTGTTGCGCCGACCCGTAACTGCATGCTCCCCCTTCTTCTTGGACTAATGCTCCATCGACTCCCTGAAACATAGGACTTTCATTAGTAATGAACACAATATTGAAAAAAGAAGACACATAGGAGGGCGACGACAGAAGGACATATCAATGGCTAAAAACGAAAGAAACATTGTGTGTAACAATCACGCTACAAGAATGCAAGATCTGATGATCTCCATCGATGGAACTGTCCGGAATTGTACCTCGAGCATCTGAGTGACATCAACGGTTGTCGTCAATACGTTGGACTCCTCAGCATCTCCCTGAAAGACAGTACTTGCATTATTTTGGATAACAATAATTATAACTGAAAACAAAGACTAGAGGACGAGTACCATTAGGTAAAATAATCACACGATATATTAAAACTATTGATTTACATGCCTAAAACAAGTCAGTGGCAGAATAGCTAAGTAAGATTACCCGATAGGCGCTTGAAGTGGCTGATGACTGCAATAACGACACGGATGGAGAATCTTCCGCCTTCATATTGAGTGGATACATAAATGGGGAAATTATTGTTAGCTAATGCTACACACTACCGCAAGGCCGAGAGATAAATACGTAAACTTGACTCACCAGTGGAGGGATGTGGACGAATAGAGTGGGAATAGTGGTTGAGAGCAATTTTCGCCTCGCTCGCGGTGTGTTCTTCTTTATTAGCAATGATGTGGAGTACATGTCTGAGCTAAAGTGCCTGCTGCAGATGCGGTATCGATCACCCCTCTTGTCCGCAAAGACTTCTAGGACTCTACTTTCAAGCTCAGACGGTGGATATCCGCAATATCGGACCCATTCTCTTATCTGATCTATTGTCTTAGGGAAAACATGCATTATAGTACCTTCAGATTTATTATGGGTCTTCGAAGGGCAACCGCCAATGGAACAGGCAGGCATTGTGAAAAGTTCTGAAAAGTAAAGATCAACAATTCTCTATGAATACCAATGTGTTAAAAAATTAAATGACACATAAAAGGTTCAATGCAAGGTTCGTTTTGGTTCTTGGATCTATACACGTTATTCACATGCGGATAAGTATTTGAATAACTTTAAAAAAATAGAAAGATAATTTGACTAAACTCAGAACATGTAACTAGTTCCTTGCATGTACTGTCTTGAACGAAAAGAAATTGGACGCAAAATGATTATGGTACATGGCCTTACCTTGACGAACAAACAGTTAGATGCAGGGATCAGAGTAGTTTCTTGTCGTAGAACAGGGAGCAGTTCACAGGTTGCAAACTGACGAGTTTCCTCGAAGTGGTCACGGAAGTTCACAGAGACGAAGAGCAGATAACCAGCACCTTCGCGGGTTGACTAGCAAAGCGCAAAGAAGTTCTCATTAGAATATGAAGTGGGTTATAAAGAATTCGAAACAGGGGTGTGTTTGTGAATGAATGACGTGTATATGTCGTGGCATTATGTGGTTTGCAGGGGGCCGTCCAGCGTGAGGGGGGATGCTTGGCAGGAGACACGGGGTCTGGAGGTAGACATGGGAACAACAACCCATGCTCTATAGACCACTTTGAAGTGTACATGGTCTTTGGCACCTCTTGGCCTTTATCGCTCCCTGACAGCTCCACTTGCCAGCACAAGTACCCCGGTGCGAACTGCCTTTGATAGGGCGGGGGGGGTGGATTGGGGCGGTGGTCGTGCAGACAAGACACAGGAAGACTCGTGAATGGAGACACACTTATGTGGATTGCAGGGGGCCGTCCAGCGTGAGGGGGGATGCTTGGCAGGAGACACGGGGTCTGGAGGTAGACATGGGAACAACAACCCATGCTCTATAGACCACTTTGAAGTGTACATGGTCTTTGGCACCTCTAGGCCTTTATCGCTCCCTGACAGCTCCACTTGCCAGCACAAGTACCCCGGTGCGAACTGCCTTTGATAGGGCGGGGGGGGTGGATTGGGGCGGTGGTCGTGCAAACAAGACTCGTTTGCCGCAGGGCCTCACCAAGGAGAGGCCATCTAACTGCATGTAAGAGGCAGGCTGCAGGATCTAGTACATGGAAGGCAGGGGGGTGAGTTTATAAATACCTCACCCTCCCAGGAGAATATATGGGTGCAGTTCACCCTGGAGACCCTGGATGCCTAGGCAGTTAGTCAGCAGCAGGCTGGCCTGTGGTGGCAAGGCGGCACGGGCCAGAGGGGGTCATCTCTGTACCCGGTGCCCAAAAGGATGATTTATTATGATCAACCATATGGATTATTTACCTATAACCATGTTTTGTATCAATAAAATCCAACGGCCTTCCTTTTATTGCCAACGCTTGAACAAAGCGGTGTGGTAAGTATTTATGGGGGAGGAGGCAAGGCCGGGAGGCTTGATGCCAACCCGCAAAATAACATATGTATGTCTGCTGCATATGGGTTCAACGGTTATGTGGATTGAAGGTGGGCGGCCAGCGTGAGGGAGGATGCTGGCCGGAGACATGTGGTGTGACAAGACAAGGCACAGGAAGACTATTCAATGGAGACACACTAGATTCATTTAAAAAATCAAAACAACCATTGTTAAAATATATGTTGGGTTTTATTTTAGATCTTAATTTCAATTGAACATAAATAATAAACATTACACATTGTAAAGTTCCGGTTGCAGCACATCCAGGGAAAATCCGCAGTATTGTCCACTGTTGCTGGGGAAATGTTGTCTAATGGCAAGTACCGCACAGGCAGGTATTACTCTCCGAACGCGGTGTCCGAGCCTCCCGTGAAGCCACCAAGTGAAGCAACGATAGGCCACCAGCCTGTACCACCTGTGAAAATGAAAGATGCAAACTGTATTAAAATGACAAAACTTTCTTATCACTGTCGATTCAGGTAAAAAATGTCATTCTGCTTTGAAAAAAATTCTATCTAGAAAATGCACAATATGGAACCAATTTACATGCATTCGAATGATATGTAGATGTAATTTTATATGTGGGAGACGACCATGAAATAGTAGTGGCATCACTGACATCACAACCAGAGTATACTTACTCGTTACTCGGATTACGCGGACGAACAGTGCCGCGAAGTTCGTGCATAAGCACCATCATCATCCTCAACGCGGTCCGTGAGAGGCAGGCTTCCCTGAACTCTGGCAGCTCGGTGATGCATTGCGGACTTGGCTCGCCTTCCGAAATGTAGGCCAAGCACCCGGAATTTTCACGGCAGCAGCAGTTCTCCTCCTCAGTTGGCATTAGCTCGCACCGATTGCACGTGCACCAGGTGGAGACGCCGTCCATGCAACATGGTCCAGGCTCTTCATCCGTTGACTGGTCCTCCCAACTGCCGTCCGAATCCCCATCGTTTTCGCGTGCTTGCCTTTCCAGTAGTTCTTCCTCGGTGTACTCGGGCTCGTACATATACGGCATTATTGTAGCCATTGTGTGGTAAAGAAAGTAAAATAATTTACAGAGATGGTACATGTGTTCACAAGGCCTAGAAGCGGCGAAGGTAGCTGACCAGAGCACAGAAACGAGTCACAGAATACTCAAAGTAACACAGAGAGAGTAATGGAATCGAAAATCTGCTGCTGTGTGTTGTGAAACGGTGTGTTTATACTTATAGAGGAAAGAGGCGTCCTGCCATTTCCATGGCGACACTTCATTAGCTGAGGCGCAGCGATTGTTGACACGAAACGTGCTTTGGCGTTGGGAAATGGGCGGTACGCGTCTGCTGATGTCAGGCTCAGGGGCGGGGGATTTGATTTAGTGCCGCAAAAGCAGTTGAGCCAGGGCGATGGGGGGAAATGATAGGATTATTAGAAAATGGCAGCTGATTTCGAGTGCGTTAATGGACGAAAAGTCGGGTAAGGTCCATAGGAAAGTTTTCTACGATCTACCGATTTATGCTTAAAAACACATGGCCGAACCGTAGGGACAATAAAAAAAAATCCCGGAACTATCCTTTAAAATAAAAGGAATGTTCACGCTTTGTTCTGTCTTTAGAAACCCACACAGTATCATTAAGCACTGACCACGCACCCCTGTAAGAAAAAACACAGTAATGCAGTCTGAATGAATACCTACAGTTAGGCAGAACAGCCGGTAATTAAAATGCAAGAGGGATAAAACAAATAAACAATTCATTAAAGCACGAAAAAGCAACAGCATCGTTTTTTAAAATGTCTTTGATCAGGTTAGTGAATGGTGACCTAACCAATCTCTGCAACCCAAGCGAAAATTAAGTGATCAGGGGACCTAGAAGGTGCAGGAATGATGTTTAGTTTAGCATTTAGCATTACTCTCCCGTTGTCTGCAGGGTTTGGCTTGACAGAAATCAATCTGCTGTTCTTGGGGCTTGTCACTGGTTTGAGCGGCTTAATGGTACTAGATTACCTTTAGGTAGGTCTTCAAATGATTGGCTTAATGGGTTGATGTTGGTCCGCCATAGAGTAGTGTCTTTTTGAGTTGGGAGGTTGGACCGCCTCGAGCAGTGATTTGGTAGCAGAAAACTGTTGGTCTGAACAAGGTGTTTCAAAGTAGCTAGCTCTCAGACTGGGTTAGATCATGGTGTTAATGGCACTGACATACTCGGTCAGGCAGTGCAAGGCTCAAAAGCTCAGGTGGCAGACCGTTGAATGAAGTTGTCTCAATTTCCTTTTGCAGTTTGAAAGCAGGGAGATAGCTCATACATGTCTCTTTTTTTTTTCGGGGTGGCTCATTGATGCAGCTACCAGAAGTATTTTGTCTGGACTTGGAGAAGCTCTAGTTCCTCCTACTCTTCCTCCAAGAGAGAGAGAGACTGTGACAGAGAGACAGCCACTCCAAGCAAAGCTCAATTCTGCTTTCTTCTGCAGCCAGCTCAATGTTACTAGGGCATTTCTCTGCATATTGTCACTCCCTGGGTAGCTAAGTGTCACCATCTCTGGTCCTCAGTAGTAGAGACACTGCCAGTCTTCCAGCTGATGCCCACGGATGTTACGTGAAGGATCTCTCTTCTCTTGATCAGCTGTGAACACTCCAATGGAAGTAGTATTTGCATATTAGCAAAATGTAAACCTACCAGCATAGTGATGCCCTCCTAGTCTGTGATTAACACCCTTACCTTGTTCTCGGGTCATCAAGTGGGTTGACCATGGGTTCAGAGAGTCTCTCAAGTTAGTAGTTGATTGGCCTTCGGGTGCTATGGCTAGGATCACCCTCAAAACACAGTATCAGTCCCTTGGTAGCTAGGCTTCCTCATCTATGATCCTCAGCAGCAGGCTAGCTCTCAGGTCTTCTGAATTATGTCGCTTTTGTTTTCCAGGAATTTTACTTAAAAGGCTGCTCTTCTTCTGATCAGCTGTCTTTATTCCTATGGAAATAATCTTTGAGTATTGGCAAACTCTAAAACTTATCAATATAGCGATTCTGTCTCTATCTTTGTGAAGGCCCCTTTCTTGCTCTGGGGATATCATGTGGTTCATTAATGTTTCAGGGTGCATCGAATGCTAGCAGCGGTTTGACCTGAAGGTGTCATGGCAGGAATCCGTTGTCACCTTCTCTTTGTTCCCAACCAATGCCAAGGGACAATCACAGGAGGAAGCTATACAGACCACTTACCAGGTTAAAGAGCCATATGGTCTCAATAGACGACCTTAAGTCCCAGAGTGAAGGAAACAACTGCACTGTGTCATTGACAGGCACCTTTACACAATAGGTCATTTAAACATTTGCACTGTTAATGTTGCAGAAGATCCTGCAGTAGACAATGAGCAAATTGAAAGGCCCAGAAAGATTCTCCCAGAACCTTGTTTTCCTGCATGTTGTACAATCTTGCCAGTTCCTGGTTTTCCAGCAGCATGTATATGCTTGAAAGGTACATACGTACCAATCTATTCTCTTTCGGCAGTCTTCTTGTGTGGCTAATAGGCAGTTGCAATTGTACTAAGAGCAAGCATCTGTTTTGGATTTGGAGGGACAAAACATGATGTCCAAAGGTTTTCAAATATTAGGCTCACACATTGGGAAAGCAGAAGCATTGTACCCTTACCAAACAGTTATTTGAAATCACAGGAAACGGAAAATAACAAATTGGTCCAGCTCCTAGGATGCAGAGCAAGCCCAGGTGAGCCTAAGAAGGCCAGGAAGCACTAGCCCCTAACCAATTCCAGGACACAGGAGCACACCTTCTGAGAGAGACCAGCCAAAAGGAATTGGGGCAGAGGTTCCTGAAAGGCAGTGAAGAAGTTTTACTTTGGGGACCATTTAGATGAAGAGAGTCCCCAAGAAGGAAGAACTGACAGAGGACAAAGCAAGTGAGGAGGCAGTGAGGAGGCAGACTGGAGGCTAGAACACTAGGAGAAAAGGTAAGCCACACACACCAGTGAGGGGACAACCGCATATTTGTCATACATCTAGCCCTACCAAGCTCCTCATATCCAAATCCAGGATGTTGGGATTTGCCTCTTTCCCAACCCATGCTGCTCACTCCTCTAAGCATTATCCATATGGAGAAAGGGATTTTTTACTTTCCTTCTGCTCCAGTGCTTCCTTGACACTTCCCCTTACCTGCCTTTATAAGGACAAAGAGCTCTGACTGCCATTAACATTTCTTGCCGAAATCTAAATCATCTGCTGCTCACTAGACTGTTTGGGGTTATTATTATTATTATTATTATTATTATTATTATTATTATTATTATTATTATTATTATTATTGTTAATAATAATAATAATATTAGCAGGGTATTTATTGAGTGCTAACCTAGCTTTGGGAAGAAACAGAGTGTTTTAAAATCATAAGGGAAGAACATGACGAGGGAAGCTGTGAAACGAGGAGCTAACAACAGGGGCTGGGGAGTCCGGGCAATTTGGTAGCAAGGATCTACAAGCAACCACTGGAGGAAACAGTGGGGAGCAGATTTCAGGTACAGTGGGGAATGGAGGGTGGGTGAAACTAGGTGTTAGGGAGGAGCCATTCCTTGAAGAGGAGTGCCTGGAGCTCTTTCATGATTAAGGTTCAGCCAAAGCTTTTCGAAATCTTTGCTTCACTTCCAGGTGTAGTGTCAAGCTATCACTTTCTATACAAAAGCATTCCTGAAACAAGAGGTGCCTTCTCAGCCATCTGTACTTTTATCTGAGCGTCAAATAATGCAGGACAATTTTGATAACTTTATTTCTATTCAAACCAATATATCTATGACATTGTTTCTAATCTTAACACCACATATTCCACTGGAAATATGTTGCTTAAAATTGATCTGTACCAAGCACCCAATTTTTATGGTGCTAATACACTGATGCCAGGTATGACTGAAAATTATACATACCAATGGGACTCATTATAAGTTTGCCGGTCCGGTAAGCTTGCTAGTACCTTAGTTACCGAACCATTAAACTACGAGGTCTGCTTGCGGGTGTCTGTCAGTCCGGCAGGTCCAACCTGCCATGCAGAATGACACCCGCAAGCAGACCAACCCGGTAGGTCAGGCATCGTTATTGATGGTGTCGGTGCTACCGGCCTCCCCATTCCCATTTCCCATTGAGCCCCATGGGACTCAAATGGGAATGGGGAGTAATAAATACCGGCACCCAGCAATGGGCAATTCCCGGGTCCGCCGGGGCTGGAATTCCCTGGCAATTGTCCATTGCCGGTGCTGGAAAAAAAAAGCACTCTGGCGGCAGCCTTGCCAGTAATTACTGGCACGGCTACCGCCATAGTCGTAATGAGGCCCAATTAGTTTTAATATGAGTCGTTATAATTTGAAATAAAGTATTGTTGCTGTGAGATGGTTATAGGCCTTAGCAGTTTTTCTTCATAAATATTATACTTTTCCGACCCTTAACTTTTGGTACTGATAGGGCCAGAGCTGACAATAGACATGTATTACACATTAAACAATATTTGTAGTACCTATGGGCTTCACAAGCAATGTAACATAATGAAACAGATACAATGGCTCCTACTCCTATGTACACATTTGTAGACTTCATTTAACTATGTAACAGGAATGTTGATCACTATCCTATAATTTTCACTGCCTATGAGGAATCCCTACTTGACCCTCCTATTCCATCGAATGAGCCAAATACTTTAGCTACAAATACCTTATATACTCTCTCTGCTCACTACCCTCAAACTTGCTTTGACCCTCCAAGTTATGCGTCCCACTGCAAACAATTTACTCATTACCTTCTTCTATCTCTGCCTGTGAGTTTGCCTCCTATGTCTTCATTAAAATCACAAAAGTATAAAACGCCTTGTGTTCCAACTTATCTTGCCCACCTCCACCCGCTTCCCTACACCTACTATCACTTTTCTCAGGGGCGTGGAACCCAAAGAGAAGAAACTGGAAGAAGTGTGAAAAAGCCTATACCTGGCAGGATGGTGAACCAGGTATAGGGGAAGTCCGAAAAAGGTAAAGAGACTCCCTCCGAGGTGTATGTTCCTCAGGGCAGTTCTTGGTGGGGGAGTATACCAGGTCTGCCCAACACAAGTCTGTGGGTCAGGCTTAACACCCAAATAATGCCTGAGGAAGACCGTGGGAAGGGAGGCATAACACCTGGACTTTGATGAACATGGTGAAAGAAATCAAGAGAAGGGAGTCATTCTCTTAGCATTCTGAAGAGCCTCAGGAGGGCCAGGCAAAGGGTGCCATACCCCCTGAAATTTAAGGAACTTTGTGTAAGAAGCCAAGAGAAGGGAATTATTATCTTGACATTGTGAAGAGCCTAAGAAACGCCATGGGGAGATACTTGTTTCATACTGGTGTTTGTGGACTTGATGAAAGAAGCCAAGAGGAGGGAAAAATTATTTTGGTGTTGTGAAGAGCTGAAGAAAAGCCAGGGGAAGGGAGCCATACATCCTGGTGTTTAACGAACATTTTGAAAGAAGTCCCAAGAAGGGAGTCATTCTCTTAGCATTCTTAAGAGCCTTAGGGGGGGGCAGGAAAAGGGTGCCATACCCCTGAAATTTGAGGAGCATTGTGTAAGAAGCCAAGACAAGGGAATTATTCTCTTGGCATTGTGAAGAGCCTAAGAAAGGCCTGGGGAAGAAAATCATCTCATCCTGGTGTTTGTGAACATTGTGGGAGAAGCAAAGGGAAGGGAGTATTTTCTTTGCACTGTGAGAAGCCCAAGAAAGACCAAGGGAAGAGAGTAATTCCCCCTGACATTGTAAATTGCATGGTAAATACCATGAAAAGGAAGTTGTTCATCCAGGCTTTGTGAAAAGTAATGAGAAACCTGAGAAAGTTTAGAAAGAGAGTGAGTCATCTCCCCCTAACACTGTGAAGATACTTAACGTTATTTTCCATGTGCATTGGTGGAGTGCCTAGCTAAGACTGCCTTGGAGACTTTAGCTTTTGACCTTTTCGAAGAACCTTCCCTTTTTCATCACACAAAATTGAACCTTATCTGCCATAAGAAGTGAGCCATTCTTCTGGACCAAGAAGATAACCCCTTTACTTAGTTTGATTTATAATGTCAGGGAAGGAAATAGTTTTTTGACACACAGCAGTGGATCATGTGGTGTGCATTTAAGGCCCTGAACAGAAATCCCCTTCACCTAAAAACTGCAGTAAACATTGCCACCAAAAACTGATGTGCTTTGCTTCCCTGGCACATGTGCGGCAAGCATTTGAACCTTTCACCAAGAACGGCTCTGTGCTTGATTTTCTTTCATCTGAATAATAAGAAGATATGCACTGCATTCAAAACGGCCCTGCATTTGCATTTCTTTCATCTGAATACCAAAAGGTTATGCACTACATCCAAAACGGTCTCGTCGTACTGTTAATTCACATGAGGGGCAAGGATTTCAGCATTGGAACCCGACACATCTTTTGTTTTCCCTTTCATGTGAACAGCAGTGCTCTAAACATTGTAAAGAAAAAACGTCTTGGCGTTTTCTTTTATCCAGTGTTAAATCAAATAATCCTGGGCAGGGGGCTACCCCTCTGTGTCAATGGACCAGCAGCAAGATGCAAACTCACTCAAAAGGACAAATAAAATCCCACAACCTACAGAACTGTATTTGAAACATTAGATGAAAACTATGGCTGCACATGGGTGAAAGAAAATAAGAAAAATGACTTTTAAAAGCCAATGTGAAATTACAGCTTTGCTCACACAGACATGTTAGTGAAATATGTTGTACGTGTGGGATTGGCTAAGCAATGCACATTATATTTTCCCCCACAAGACTTCCATCACCTTGGAAAGGCTCAGAATTCCAGTAAAACCACACAAAACACAATTGAAAGCCTTGCCTCCCACTGGAATTCGCACCTATAAGCATACCATTCTACAATGACATGTGATGTGGCTGATAGTGTTATAATTCCCTGTTCTGCCAGACTGGAAGACAGTACTTGCGGGGAGGACAAAGAAAGCAAGTGTGGCTAGAGCTTGACCAAGAAGTGCGAGTTCCTCCTGCACCCACTACCAAGGGCAAACTGACACACTTCAAAGGGTGTAATAAAAGTATTTTGTTGCAAGCTGAGCCAGGGAGACAGTTGGATGTGGGGGATAAAGCAACACCCTCCCACATGTGACAGATTGACATTAAAGGATTGATTCATTTTAATCCTAGCACTCAGAATAAGAAATAATTTTGCTTTATGCTATTTTTCCATGTGGTTTCCCGGGGGTTCTGAAGAGACTAAGTGCATTTTTCTGGGACTTTGTGGACTGAAATGGCCAGTGAAGACTTGTGTCTGGCGGGGGGGGGGCTAACTGCCATGTAGAGCGGACGTGTCTCCTGTGAGCTCAGCGCTGATGTGCCATCATAAGCTGTTTTTCATGTATTTCTGCTAACTTTTAAACATTGCAACTTGCACCATTCGTCGCCGGATCCCATCCGCAATCGTTTGATCAGTCTTTCAGACGGCTGGGACAACTAACGCTGTCATACGCCGAGTGAACAGTGCCAGAGCTGAGAAGTAAAATGGCGGCTCCCGCGTCCTGAGCCTCAAGGGACCGGAGCGCGCCTGCACCACAGAGGACGTCGCCCACCGGAGAGCACAGGGGAGCCAGAGCAGCCAGCCAGCCTGCACCGGGGTCGAGAGAGAGGAGCGGAGCAACTGTGCTCGCAGACGGAGCGGGCCGGCCCCTGGGCCTTCAGCCAGCAGCGTCCTGCCCGCGGAGCGTGGCGGAGCCCAGCAGGGCCCTGACAAGACCAGCGGCCAGCCGGTGCCGTGAAGGTAAGCGGGGCGGGGGTAACCAGCCCTGGCTCTTGCTTAGCGAGCAGAGCGATAGATGACCTGCAGTCGCATAGTGCTCCGTCCCCCTGCTGAGGGGCTGTTCTGCCAGACTGGAAGACAGTACTGTTGTTGGGACCTTGCCCCCCCCCCGCCAACCCGCATCTACATCAGGGAATGCCGCAGGAGTGGATCCCACTAGTCCCCCGTCGCCTGGAACCGCCTTGCGCCCTGCAGTCGACACCGAGGGTGGCCCAGGCTCGGCGCACTGTGCACCCACAAGAACTGGTGAGTCCACGGGCGGCCATAGCTTACCCGCCACCCAAAATTGACTACACTCACAGGACGGGGTGTGGGCCTTGCACAACTCCCTGACCCCGCCACCTACCACCTCGGATGTACGGAGCCCCTCCTTGGCGCCCAAAAATCACCGCCTGAAGACCCACTGCTCACTCACCACAGAAGGGGGTGCCATACAATTGTAATACGGCGAGGGATCGGAGCATAACCACCTTCGAGCAGCCTGCGTATTACCTCTTCCTTGACTTCTGAAACGGGCGCTGTCACCCGCCTCACTGGGCTGAAGCTTCTCCCCCCTCTACAGCGACCCCTGGGTCCCCTCGGGACACCCGAGCAGCCTCACACCTTCACCTCGGCCCCGGGCCCTGCAGCAACAGTGAAAAGCACCCCTCCGTGACTGTGACTAGCAGCCTACCACCTGCGCCCCCGGCGCCCTCGGCGTGAGTGGACTGTGTGCTCACAAGATGGCTGGTAAGAACGGCAGGCCCAAGCAACGACAGACCACCATGGACACTTACGCAGCCAGTGAATCTCTGAACCTTGAGAGCTTGAACATAGCGACCACAGATGTTCAATCAGACCCTATGGCAACGACGACACCCGAACCCAGTAACACCCAGCTCCTCGAAGCCATCAGACTACTCCAAACAATGATGGAACATAAAATTGATGCCATTGCCATAGACCTGGGCTTTCTGCGCCAGGATGTCCGCTCCTTAGCCGGCAGGACTGAGGTGCTCGAAACACAAGTCAAAGAAAATACTGAATCCAAAACGCACCTCCTCTGAGACGTCGACGAGCTCCAACAAAGGGTCAAGAACTTGGAAGATAGGGCAGAGGAAGCAGAGGGAAGAGCCCGTTGTAACAACATTCATCTCCGCGGGCTGCCGGAGGGTTCTGAGGGCTCCGACCCCACTAACTATGTAGAGAAACTCCTGCTACAGGAGGTGGGAGCTGGTAAACTCTCCCAAGGCTTCACCATTGAAAGGGCCCACAGATCCCTCGCTAAGAAAACTCCACCGGGCGCCCCACCCAGGCCGGTGATAGCAAAAGTTATTAACTGTAGGGGCCGAGAGGTAATCCTGGCCTTTTCCCGAGCAGGTGGTCAACTCAAATGGGACTCTTCCACAATCGCTATCTACCCTGATTATACCTTCCAGGTTCAAATGAACAGAGCCCAGTTTATACACACGAAGGCCAGACTGAAGGCAGCTGGGTCTGCTTGGGCCCACCTAGTATTAGATGCTCCCAGATAAAGAAAAGCAAAACGTCATGCAACACGTCAAAATCCATCCGTGACAGTTTACATGATGATATGAATTTAAATGAAGAGGCGGAGGGTGGCTCTAGTTCAGTGCTTGATTCTTCATCGGATCTGTCCATTTCGAACTCTTCTCTAATGGAACGTCCATTTCCCAAAATTCGATGGGTGCCTTATCGTAGAAGACGGCGAGAACGGCAGGAAGTGCCCCAGGTTAAGGCAATTGGCCATGAGCAAAATATGAAAGACTTGCAAGCGATCATAATATCATCGATGACACTTGCTACTGCCCCCTTTTTGAAGATGTATGAACAGCTGAACGACACAACGAAAAATCTTTTTAGCCTGGCTGCAACAATTAACTTGAAACTCCTGAAAATGGAAAATACACATAGCTCGTACAAAGAGTCATTGCGGGGGACCCAAAAGAGAACTGAGTTAACCCTCGACTCTTTAGTTGAATCCTATAAAAATGCCTATCTTGATAAGAAACTTTTGGCAGAGGTGGCTAAAGAAGCATTACATCTTTTTCAAAAAAGAAATGAAAGTCACTTTGACGCAAAGCAAGACTCTGCAAGGTGTTTTTCGGGAGCTCCAACTACCTATGCATTTGCCCCGAGCAGTTGTGCTCACTTAACTATAACCAAAAATGCTCTGGATACTCCATGCGTTCCAAGTAATAACATGGAACCAACTAACGCTCCATGTCAAAGTGATGTTTCAGTTTGTAAGCCTACACTCAAAGAAAATGTGAGGCTACTGGAGAGCGATTTGCCTGACATGATTTTTGACAAAAAAGTGCTTACTAGTGAACCCGTACAAGTTCTCATCTCACATTCCAACGAAAAGGCGTTGATTACGCTATTTGATGACATCCTTACTGCAAGCCAATCCGCTGGCAATCTGGCTCTCTTAGATGCACAAACTGCATCTACCTCAAATCTAAGAGCGCAAATCCAATCGGTTAGTGATGACTCTACACAGATACCCCTTGCTGTTGACCCTATGGATTCAACTCTTTATGACATATTCAAAAAGCCTATGATCAATCAAGGGCCATTGAAGGGCAAAAACGCCGGAAAGGGCAATTGCAATAAAAAACCAAAAAATCAATCCACAAAAAAAACAAAACGTGGAAATGACTCACGCAAGTTCTTAAGAAACATCAAAACCGTTAATGTGACGGTTAATAGAACTTTTGTAAAAGGTACAAGTCGCGACACAAATGCTTGCTCAAAAGACGCTACAACGGGGCAAGATGAAGCCCTAGAATCCCAATCAGGTCTTAGTTGTGTATCCGAAGAGCTACTGAACTTGTCAATTTATGAGGAAGTCAATGACCAGGATCTGAGCCTCCCTGATGCGGCGCCCATCATCGACTGTCTACCTGCTCTAACCATGCCAAGACATGTCTTGGTTGATCTACCTAAAGAGGTGTGTGCACCAAACATGGCTCCTGATGCGACGAATAACGTTGATTGCCAACCTGTTCCGATTATGCTAAGACAGGTTATGGTGGAACAGCTTAAAGAGGTGTGTGTTCCTCATACGGCCCCAAAACCTCATCAACCACTGGTATTGCCCGTTACGACTGCACCGGCTGTGAAAGGTTTTACGACTGATGCCACAGCTGGGAAAGTCACCACGAGCGAAGGACAAAGTCAAATCCAGTGCAACAAAGCACAAAAAAGCTGTCAAGTCCTCTATCCCTTTACTTTAACTCAAGCTGACGCTCCAAAATCCTTGTCAACCTTCATGACACTGGACCAGAAACGCATGAAATTGGTAACCCTCGCCTTAAACACCGATGGCCAACGAAATGCTCCTTCGACTCAAAAGAAGGCAGATAGTCTTAATGAGTCCCAAGCTGTGGCCCCTTCAAAATCCGATGTGCTGGAACAGATGCGTTCCGAGCGCACAGGTGGTGCTCTGCTGTGCCACAGTTTTGATACCTCTACAACCAACAAGCCAAAGGCAGTAAATAGCAAGAGCACCCTGAAATCAAAGGATAAACAAGCCAGAAGCATTGTTCAGAAACCACAGGGTCGATATCAAGTTCTCCTGGAACGGATAGATTCCTCGGATGATTTAATCTTAAATCGCCACAATGTGTTATGGCTATGTCATCTTGTGCCTAGCCTTAGAGCTATTGAATCGGGAGATTTGAAAACCGTTGAATTTTTTGATGAAAACAAAAATGATGCGGTCATACTCCATCTACAATCAAAATTTATAGTAGATATCCTGATAGAAGCAGGCCCGGTGTTGATGTCTTTGGGTTTCGACATATCTGTAGTAGTTAAACAACCTGTGTCTGGGCTTCTGGAAAATGACTTGAGCTGTGTGCCTGTTAATGAAGCTAAACAATCAAATGCTCATGTCATTACCACCGCTCAACCGCAAATAGCGCAGTCACAAATGTGCAGCTCACAAGATGATTCGACGGATAAAATATCTATGAGTGATCCCATAAGGATAACAATTCAAGGGGCTGTAAGGCTCCCAATCTCTAGTGATGACACTGAGGAAGTTGTGAATTCAGCCCTACCAGATAATGATTGGTCCTGGTTAGCCGGCACCTTAAATTGCGAAGCTGACAAATAATGCCAAGCCAAGGGGAACCGGCAGACCTGCACAATAGGATCCTGGAACACGAGGGGATTTACCCATCTGTTCAATACTCCCTGGGCTACTGATCTGGACCTCATTTGCTTGCAGGAAACATAGCTTAATGAGATCCCCATCTTCGAAGGCTTTCAAATTGCGTTCAATCCGGCCATCAAACAGTCTAAGGGCAGACCTATGGCTGGTCTCTTAGTGGCGGCAAAGATAGTGTCAGGCCTCAGGATTGTTGAATCTTTCAATCCATCTCCTTTTATACAAGTAGTGGTGATCAGTCTCTATGTGGGAATTAACGCTTTTGCACCTAAATTATACATCATAAACCTATATTGGAACCATTCGGCTGTTGGCTCAGAGTCCTTTATTGATCAGGTTACCTCAACAATTGACGACCTAACAGAGAAGGAGAACATGATCAAGCTTATCGTCTGTGGTGACCTTAACATTGATTGTATCACGCATCTAAATCAACCTGGCGCCAAAAAATCATTCAATACTCACCGAGAGAAGATAGTAAATCAATGGTGCACGGAATTGGACCTACGTGGGTTAACGATGTTAAACGGCCAAACAGTTGTGATATACCTGCTTGACCTACTTGGCGTAAAGGTGACCAGAGTTCGACGCTTGATTATATGTTTGTCTCCGGAAATCTACACATGAGGGCAACTCGTCTGGAGATCACCAATATGATCCATAGTGACCATGATATGGTGACTCTAGGTCTTCATAATATTATGGAGTGCGTGACCAGAACGTGGCCGCATGCAGTGAGAACTGGAGCATCCAGAATACGGCTACATCTTGAAACTGAAGAGGTTACTCATATCACCAAAGGATTTCAAAAAAATTCTGAGTCACCGGAATACTCCCATCTGCTATCTCAATTCGAAGAACGGAAAAATAAACTAAAACATGCAGTCTTCTCACCCAAACATAGATTTGACTTGGAAATTCTTCAACATAAAAGAGCCTTACGTCGTGACTTAAGAAATGCCCACGGACAAAATCACCCAAATATTAACAACATAAAAAGAGCAATGAGACAAGCATACAATAACTGGCTCAAATCTCATAAAGCGATTATGGTACAAAACGATGCAGAGCTGATGCTGTCCAAAATGACGAGTAACAATGGAAGAGACTATTGGAGACTAATAAACACCACTTTAGCTCCACAGCACGCCCTCCAAGCAAATTTGGTCTCAGAAGTTGAGTGGACGTCCTTCTATACTGAGCTTTTCTGCAAAGATGCGACAACTTCAGAATGGGTCAGTCCCTCTCTTACTAATTGGGATATCGTATTCCCTAGAGACGACATCCTTCAAGTCATTAAAAAGCTGCATGATTCCAGAGCTCTGGGCCCGGATGGTCTGACCAATTTCTCTATCAAACAACATCCAGATGAATGGTCAGACTTCTGTACGATACTATTCCAAAGGATTGTGCAAGGTTGTAGTACACCTAAATCGTGGAAATCTGCGGTGATTGTTCCAATTTTTAAGAAGGGTGACAGACGTAATCCCAAAAACTACAGACCAATTGCGCTGCTGGACGTGTTGGGAAAAATCTATGCCACCCTCCTGCAACAAAAACTACTAAAGTGGTCCACTAACTCCAACCGGGTGGATCCGAGACAAACTGGGTTTGTGAAGGGGGTCGGTTGTGGAGTGAACCTGCTGCTGACAAACCTGCTGAAGATGGAAGCTCATCGCTCGACATCCAAAGTATATTTGGATTTAATTGATTTATCCCACGCGTTCGACAGTATCAACAGAGATTTGCTTTGGGGAAAACTGGGTGCCTGGAACTGTCCTCCTAGCCTATTGGCGGCTCTACGTGAGCTGCACACTAATACCACAATCAAAATCAGATTAGATCTCAAAGGCTCACTATCGGCTCCTATCAATACACACAGCGGAGTGAAACAAGGGTGTCCTCTTGCAGCCTCCATTTTTAATCTGTTCATATCGGACATTAAGGAGATCTTTACCGATATAGCAACCTTTCCACCAAAAATCAATGGTACACATATTGACTATCTTGTGGACCCTGACAACCTTATTCTTATGGACTCTACACCGATAGGGTTGCAGCGTAAACTCACCACTCTTGAAAAATATCTAGTGGCCAATGGTTTGTTAATAAATAAACAAAAATGTGAGATCTTGGTCCTTGAAAAACTTGTGGGCAACAATGGGAAGTTGAAAAAATGTAACTGGTTTCTTGATAAAGAACCAATTAGGATTGTGAAGAACACTTCGTACCTAGGCATAAAAATTAATGCCAACCGAAATGATGCTCCTTGGGTTGAAGCGACCAAAAACAAATGCCGCCAGTTGGCGTGTCAGGCCTCCCTGATTAACAGAAAATTTGGGAAGTTCTCTTTGAAACCTACTGTAACCTTTTTTCAACAAAAAGTGGTGCCTGCACTTATATATGGTGGTGAAAATGCCTTTGGCTGTGATTATGAGTTGTGGAACACATTAGAAAACATCTTTTGGTCCAAAGTGTTATGTTTACCAAAGGGTACGCCCACAATTTGTTTAAGATCCGAACTTTCCTATATCTCGATACAAGCTCGTGTTGCTTGGAACCTACTATGTTTGTTTAGGAAAACGAGGCAAAAAGATCCGTTGCCACAAATCTGCATAATACAGTCACTGGGAAACGATACATCTGAAACAATGCTATCCCAATGGAACAGATTATGTCTCTAAGTCCTAGTAATGTACGACATTTCTATACAGACCCTGATGGACAATCCAGACCAGGCCAAAAAGAAGATGTGGAGAGTGGACTGGATCAGAAGATGTGCTGCAAGATCGGAATCGAAAACAATGAAGGATGTCCCAGTGGAAACTAGAGTATATGGGCAGCTGCAAAACTACCTTACTTGTTTTCCCGACCAACATAACAGGGCTTTGTATATGCACTTTAGGCTGAACATTCTGGCAACCAAGGAATGTTTGAGTTTTTGGGCACAACATGCCGACCTGGATTCAAAGTGCCGCTTTTGCCAGTCTGAAATCGAGACTTTAAAACACTTGACAATGTCATGTTCTGGGTTTGTTCAGCAAAGATCTATCATTTTTGGTTCAATAACCGCTAAATACCAAACCTTGACAAAGGACGATTGGTGGAGAGCCTTATTCGACGGCTCTAATCAACCTGTTTTATACGCTCTAGTGGCATTTATTCGTGTGATACAGGACGCTCTGAATGATGTGCCTATAAAATCAAAGCCTAATGAAAGTTAAACTCCAAAGTGATGTAATTTATGCATGTGTGATTTCGAACCTGTGTTCCTAAACGAAATTGAACTGATCGGAGGGCGAAGACTTGGAATGTATGGATTGTGGAAAAATGTTTATATGTGTTGTATTTGTCTTCTTTTTAAAGGTTTGTATAAACCAATAAAAAAATTTTTAAAAATATATGCTCCTCTACCCTTCAAGACTCAAAGTGCTGCACAACAATAGGGCACACCTGTTCGACACTCCGGCACACTCCAGAGACTTGATGGACGGACTACAAATACCTGATGTCAAGGAAAGAAAGCGGAAACCGAGATAACGTTTCTCCCGCCGACGGGCGAATTAAGCTTCCACACAGCTGACCAGATCCTAACATGGAGACACTGGAGTCAAGGTTCACTCCACCCCCTGGAAAATTAATTCCCTTTTTTTGGGTGTTCATACCCACCCGTAGGGCACCTGGAGACCTATGCACGGTCCTACGGAGCAGAAACGGAATTGTCATAACGAGGGTGACCTCGATGGGCTAGTTCTATGTTTGGGTTGTTTACAGTTAATGGGGGTGGGTGGGAAACAGGGAGTTATTATTACAGTTGGGAACTACAAACGGAAATTACCAAGACCACGGAAGCACTCGATATGCATTGCTGCACTAATTAGATCCCGAGTCCTGCTGGCCCCACACGTCCGTCTTCGTAACACCTATGGCTGACACAGTAAAGATCGTTACTTGAAACATTAGAGGCCTGAAGAGCTTCATCAAACAAAGATGCGTCCAATCCTACTTGAAGAGATGCAGGGTAAGAATCGCCATGCTCCAAGAGACTCACCTAACTGCCAAAAAGCTTGATGCCCTGGCCAAAACGTGGCGTGGCACCCTAGTGGGTTCCGCTTACTCCTCCTATGCCAGAGGGGTCTTGATCTGGATTGCCCCCACGGTCCCCTTCAGGCTTACTAGTACTAAATCGGACAACGAGGGGAGGATGGTTGTGGTTTGTGGCTCTATCGAGGGCAAAGAGCTATGCCTAGTTAGTACTTACGCACCCAACCACGACGCAACTATCTTCTTCCTCTCCCTCTATACACGGCTCACCCGAAATATGGACAGAATTATGATATGGGGAGGCAACCATAACTGCACCCTTCACCCTCTACTGGATAGATCCAACAATAAACATGATTGTCCCTCCCCCCGGCCAAAATACTTTCTAAACTAGTCCAACAGTTGCAACTCAGTGATATTCGGAGGGACCAGCACCTGGAGCAACGCGAGTACTCCTTCTACTCCACACCACATGCCGTGCATACCAGGCTAGATTATATTTTTCTCAGCCAGATACAACAGTCTGCGTTTGTTGACGCGCACTATTTGCCGAGGGTACTGTCCGACCACTCTCCCCTGTTGGTCACCTGGGAGGTGTTCCCACCAAGACACCCCATTCCCATGTGGAGATTGAGAGCCGAAGCCCTACTTGATACAGCATTCAGAGAGCGCATAAGAGACGGGACTGAAGAATATTGGCAGAACAACCTTCATAGTGTTAAATACATGAGCACCGCCTGGGAAGCATATAAGGTGGTCATGCGGGGTGAGATGATCGCAGCAGTTGGGGGTGCCCAGAGATTCAACACAACCCTGTTGGAATGTGCTGAAAGAGACCTGTGTGCCCTCGAGGAAAGGGCTGACCCATCCCCTGATCATTTACTTAAAATTACCGAACTTAGACAAACCTGCCTAAAGCACTGGGAAGCCCTAGGTAAACTAAGCTACGCCAAACACACGGAAAGAGTCCATGCCCTGGGGGACAAACCCGGGAAACTCTTAGCCTAGCTCTACAAAAGGGAAACCCCCAGGCCACCCATTTGCCACATACTCACACCAGACGGCACTACCGTGCATACCCAACAGGAAATTAATTCAGTTTTCTCTAGCTACTATCACAACTTGTACTCTGAGACCCCCCCCTCTGACATGGGGATTGAAGACGCCCTCAACATCATCGACTTGCCCAAGCTGGACTCGCATATGGCTGAGACCCTTGACGAGCCCATCACTCCCGACGAGGTCAAGGTGGTTATCAGATCGCTACCAGCTGGGAAAACCCCGGGCTTGGATGGCCTCCCCAGGGAGTTCTATAAAACCTATGAGGAAACACTTGCCCCTATATTAGCTCAGGTCTATAATGAGGCCTTCGAGCATGGCGCACTCCCGGATTCCCTGAGCGAGGCCGTGATAATACCCCTACTCAAACCTGGGAAGGACGGGGCAGATTGTGCCTCATACAGGCCCCTCTCTATGCTAAATGTAGACTGCAAGATCCTCACAGCACTGCTCGCTAACAGACTACGCAGAGTGATCCCACTGTTGATTCACCAAGACCAAACCGGATATGTCCCCGTACGATCCATCACTGAGAACCTGCGTAGGTTACATCACGTCATTTATAGTACCGAGGGAAGACCACAGAAACATGCGGTGGCGTCACTGGATGCCACCAAAGCTTTTGATTCTGTGACGTGGGAATGGCTATACGCTACCATGGCAAAGATGGGAATAGGCCCCGTATTTCTGAAATGGACCCAGCTGGTTTATGCCAACCCCACTGCAAGGGTACGAACCAATAGAAGCTTTTCCGCGAAATGGTCCCTACACAGAGGCACCCGTCAGGGTTGCCCCGTATGCCCCATGTTGTACATCATTGCCGCTGAGCCTGTAGCAGCCTACCTGAGACAGGAATATGGAGATGGGGGCATTAATATAGATGGGGCGACTCACCTCGTCTCTATGTACGCGGATGACACCCTCTTGTATTTACAGCACCCTGAACACCGCCTACCCTACATTCTTGAAACCCTGGACAGCTTTCACAAGCACACCGGGATCCAGATTAATAGGAATAAATCTTGCCTCTACCCCCTAGCTGCACTACACAGTGAATATTACGGATCTCTCCCTCCCCTAGATCTCGAATGGCAGGCGACATCGTTCAAATATTTGGGGATAACTATACATCGAAACCCCGGCACGGAACATATTCTTAACACCGTAACGGCCAAAGAATCTCTCTTAAAATCCATGGAGTTTTGGGGGCAGCTCCCGCTTTCGGTGGCCGGTAGGGCGGGCCTCCTTAAGATGGTTGCCCTGCACCGCCTATTGCATAACTTCACTAACATTCCCTTCTACATCCCCCTGCGTTCTTTAAAGACCTCAACAAACTCTGTAGGGGCTTCCTCTGGCAGGGAGGCAGGCACAGGGCAGCACTGGAGACTCTCCAGAGACCATACGAGAGGGGTGGGCTGAAGATCCCCAATTTCGAACTCTATTTCCTGGCTAGCCAGTTAAGACACATTGTGCGGTGGATGGCCGACGAAAGCACAACAGACACTCGCCTCCTCCAGCCGGCCCTCCCCCAGCTATTACTTAGGGATTTGCTGTGGACCAGGAAGAGTGCCCTCGAACATTGCCCTTACCTCGTTAAGCTGGGGATCCGACTCTGGAAAAGGGCCTGCAAACTGGTCGGGTCCGAGGATCCGTACTCCCCACAGATCCCCATTGCAGCACTCATGTCCAATCATTCCGGGGGGCAATTTGAGACCCGTACACAATGGGAGCCCTTCGGGGTGGCCACACTGGGGGACCTAATCCAAGAACAGGTGGTTTTAGCCTTCCTGGACCTCTGCGATGCCACGGGCCTCCCGGCCGGGCAATTTCTGTTGCACAGAGCGGTCATACAGGCCTTGATCAGCAGATGGCCTGTCGCTATCGACCAGACTGATGAAAACAAATGTATCGAAACAATACTGAATGCTGCTGAAGGGGGCCACGAAACCTCATGTATCTACGAGGTCCTACTATGGGGCTCCACCAAAGATGACCTCAAATGCCGGGATAAATGGGAGACCGAATTGAATCTGATTTTTGAAGACAAAGCCTGGAGCGATATAACCCACTACCACAAAAAAATCTCCCGAAACGCCCGCTTACAGCTCATCCAACTGTATGTCATGAACAGAGTGTACCTCACCCAGGAAGCTATTTCAAGATTTACCGGTGCGGGCACCCAATCATGTCCCAAATGCAATGAGCCCAAGGTTGGTATAACCCACATGTTCTGGGGATGCCCAGTGATCAGAGAATTCTGGACTCAAGTGAAGGAAAGAGTGGCTGGGGCAGACATTGACATTGAAGTGGACAAACCCTCGGCATGTATCCTGGGCGGGTATAGGTGCAGCAGGGAGAACAAACCCCTCAATAAGCTCAGAGACCTTATATATATAACGGCCAAAAGGCGTATAGCCATGGGGTGGAAAAGCCCCAGAGGCCCGCTTATGCCCCTATGGTGGGGAGATCTTGCGAAGTGGATCACAGCCGAAACCACAGCATGGGAGACGGCGATCCAAGTGCAGAGACTTGATTCTAGCGAGGAGCTACACCGTTGGGTGGCCTTAACAGTACCCCTGCTCCACCCAGAGTCGCAGGAGGGTGAGATAATCAGGGAAGGCGACCCAGGCCCGGGCATGGACTCATGATGAACATAGAACTAACCGTCATCTTGGAAGGGGAGGGGAGGGTTGGGTGGAGGGGAGTTGGGGACTTTACCTTTTGATATGCTTGACCTATTACCACTGATGCCAGTTTTTGTCATCTTATGTTATGAAACTAATAAAATATATTTAAAGAAAAAAAAAGACTTGTTTCTGGCTGATTTATAAATGGGACAAATATGAGAATTGGTGGAAAGATGGAAAATTATAGTATGAACATGCTTAATCATTTGCAGAGTTATAACTGTTATGCATTTCATGAAAAGGACAAAAAGGTGCCATGGGGCCCTACTAGCTCGCACAGAGTTGGTGATCAGCTTGCCTAATTCCCTATGACCCCCTGAAACCTCCTATCTATTTCCTATTGCAGTGGATAGTATACGTTTGATGTTATGATACATAACTCAGTTTTGCTCAAACGTCGACCGGAGAACAAAGAACTATAATAAATGACAAACAGACAGATGATGCTCTCTCCCCTTGAACCAATAAGGCCAGGGGGCGAAGAGAGGAATGGTAGGCTGTCCTATCCCAGGGTAGGAGAAATTCTCGAGTACTTCCCCCGATTGTAAAATGAATGATGTCATTTGAGCCACATAAGGGGGGACTGGACTAGACAGAGGACAGACACACACAAGAATCCAGGTAGACAGAAGAGGAGGATGGAAGGAAAGCTGAACCTTACCATCCAGGAGAATGCAGAGACAGGACCCCTTGCCTTGCTGTCCAGAGAGTCCTGAAATCCAGCTGGCTGCCCAGAATCCCCAACCAAGTCTTACTTTGTGAGTAGCAAATAACCCCAGCCCTAAATTGCATAAATCTTTCTCCTTTTGTAACATTGCATCCAATATTTCCCCCATTGAAACACCATTGTAAATCCCATTGAAACCCCATTGAAAGTCCCAAATCGCCATTATAATTAATTCACCTTCCCATAGTACAATCTGTATAAGTCTGTGTATGTTAGTGTATTTCTTTGATACATCTCTCAGTTGTCTGTATAAACCGTTAGCATTATTTTTAAGTAAATCAATTAATTCCCCATTGAAATTCACAGTACGTGTTGGTTAAAATTCAAAATTAACCCCACTGTTTCTAGTGTCTTTCTTTAATAACTATAGTCATTAAAGTATAGCCTCAACCGAATTAGTCTCTGTGTAACTGAAAACCAAATTTTCCTGTGTATTGTGTGCATTACCCCATGAACTCCTACATTGCATCTGTTCTATTAAAACCCAAAACCATAGTCCTATTGAGAGCAATCCCTTTTGCCTAGAATCCTATGCGTTATGGGCCTCTGTCCTTGTCTTTGAAAACCGATTTCCGATTTTGAAAGCTAAACCCCTTTCCTTTGCTACCTGTCATTGTAAAACCTATGTAAAATGAATTTCCATTTGCTGTGTGTATTTTTTCCTTTTGCCTTGCTTTCGCCCCAAAATCAATTTCTTTACCTCATTTCTACATTGTTCAGTGTACTGATTAGTAGTCTCTAAGCTTCCCTATTGCCTCAAGTGCAGCAACACTAATTTCCTTTTATTCTGTCCCCTAGCATTTGTGAGTAGCCGTGCAAGTAATCAGCAAAATCTGATTTTGCCGTTTTGCTCTAAAAACCGGTTTCATTTTCTTTTCTGACTTCCCATCTTGGGGTGGTGGGCTTTATTCCAAATCCATTTTTCTCTTTCTATCCTTACTCCTTGCCACTGCCTTGCATTGAAAGGAATTAATTAGCTGATGTTCGGGGGTGCGTGTTGCGGGGGGAGTGCTAAACCGTGATGCTATCACTTGATTCAAAACTGTTTTTCTTGTTTTGCCATTAAAGATCCATCTGAACCAATTGTTCGGTAGGAATCATTGCATTTGTGTTGCCACATATTAGTGGCTGTTATATTTTTAATATCTTTTTCCTTTTTCATTAAATAATAATTTAATAAATATCTTATTGATGCACACCGACCTGGCTCCTAGTCCATTGTGACAAAGGGTGTTTGTGAAGGTTGGGTGCAAGACGAGTTGGGGGACTCAAATGAAAGAACACATGGTTTATTAAAGATGTTTTTATTGTGCGTCACATTCATTGTCAGGGGAAGGAGTCCTTGGCTGGAGTGTGCCGTGTTACAAAAGCGTGACAACTACTTGTTTTGATAGACATCCGGACAGAGTTCTTAGTATTTGGATGAGGCAGGGAAACCCCTCTTAGAAATAAGGTCAGATAGGCTTTTCTCTTTTATGTTACATAATGCAAGTCTATACCCATAAATATGCCACCTGTGTGTCAGTCGCCTACTTCTACAGTCGTGCATCCCAAAGAACAGAACAAATGCAGTTTGAAGAGGCCCTGTCATCCTGGTCCATTTTTAGGAGGGTCAGTTTGGAGCCCCCAGCAGCATACATTCTGTTAAAACTTTTAGTTAATTTTGAACAATATGAGCAGTGGAGCAAGCAATTGAACTTGATGGATCAGATAACAAGATGGGCCTTCTCATTCTTTAGAATGCCACCTTCCTCACATTTTTGCATGCAGGTTTTGATTGTGACCACACCCATCTTTGAAAAAAAATAAATTAACACAATCTTATGGATGCAAAGGTGAAACCCCTGGTCACCTGTGCACTCCTTCTACTGACTCACCACTCTACTGTTCATCCCTCATCAACGGTCTTGCCATGTACCCCACCACTGGTCCCTGCCCTTGACCAGCGATAATGTACCACACTCACCACTACGGATGTTTGCCCCAACACTAATGGCAGATGCCAAGCCTTCTCCCCTGATGACTCGGACCGTTCATTAACCTTTCCTTCCGTCCTTCCTTCAGTTAGTTACACTAAGTACAAAAAAAGCCTTGCTTTTGTCAATCACATAAATATGCTGTGCTTCACTTGTGTTCTCGCTCACAATAAACGTTTTCACAGTAGCTGTATTACTTTATGCTCTTCTTTATTGTACTGTATTTACTGAGTCACTGGCACAATATAAAGGCAGAGGATCAGACTGACATAATATAATGGAACAAGCATTCAGAGGGGCATATTAAGGTCCATTTACATATTGGTTTCTGCCCCCATTGTGCTCCCAGACTATGGAGATAGGCGTCTTGATTTATCATCTGTTGCATGTTTTAGACCTGGCACCAAAACTTTGAGAGAGGCCTTTTTGTAGTTGGACGTCTGGAAGGCTTTGAGGTAGCTCTTATGTTGTGTACAGATCAACTCAATCAGAACCCAAGTGAGCTCCTGTGTCACAAAAGCAGCTCCAGAGGAGTTAATGGGGTAATTGTCCTGCATGATGCATAGTTTATGGATGTCCTTTGAGTACAGATCCCTCAAATAGTGCAACATCCCCTTAATATTTTTGATCTCTTTAAAGAAGGCTGTTTCGATTATGCCCTCAGAATAAATCTGGGGTTCTGTGCCCTTTTGGGAGATGCCTCCCCAGACATGTATTTGATTGGATGCTTTGAGTAGAGTTTCTTGTCTTGAAAGTCTTCTTTCCATCTGAAGGTTGTCCTATTGAATATTATCAGGGAAAAAGATAATGGTACAGTTGGACCAGAAAGAGTGGGGTAATGGTGAGTGGGGTTAGGTATAGCGGGGCAATGTAGAGTGGGTTGAGGTAGAGTTGGGTGATAAAGAGTGGATGAGTGGAGGGAGGTACAGTAAGATCAGGAAGAGTGGGTGAGTGGGGTGAAATAAAGTGGGCAGGAAGAGTGAAGAGTGGAGTGAGGTAGAGTGGAGTGAGCGGAATGAGGGAGAGAAGGATGAGAAAGTGTGGTTGAATGGGCTGATATGGGTCAGGAACAGAGGGTTGTGGAAGGGTGGGTGTGTGGGATGAAGAAGAGTGGTTTGAGGAAGAATGGGTGCGTGGGGTCAGGTAGACTGAGGCCAGGAAAAGTGTTTTGAGGAAGGGTGGGTGAGTGGGGTGAGGTAGAGGTAGAGTGGGGTCGTGGAGAGTGAGTTGAATTAGAGTTGGGTTAGTGATATAAGGAAGAGTGGGTGAGGAAGGACTGGTGAGTTGGATGGGTAACAGTGGTGTGTGATAGAGTATGATAATTGTGGTAAAGAAGAATGGGGTGAGAAAGGGTAGGTAAGTGGGATGAGATGTAGGAGAGACAGAGAGAGGGGTGAAATAGATTGGGCTGAGCGAATTAAGGACGAGTCAGTCAGGTAGAGTGGAGTGAGATATAGTGGGGTGAGTCACATAAATTGGCTGAAACAGAGTGGGTCAGGAAGAGTGTGGTGGGGAAATTGTACAGTAAATGATCTTTCAGTACACCACTTCCAGCTCACAGCCCGCCAATCACAGTAAATTACAGCAATGCTAACATCGATCCTATGATCGCACAATATTTCCCATAGCTGCCAAACTGTCCTCTCATCCTCTTGCTGCAGCAACTCACCTATGATCTTGCACAGAAGTCTAAAGCGAAGGATAGAAAAATTAAATGTTAATGTACAGTACTGTAGCCTAAGATTAACATACACTTTCATCAAACTAATGTTAGACACTTTATACGAATGCTGGGTTTGTATATACAGTAATGTAGAATTCTACAAAGAGTAGTCAAAACTCTGCAAATTATAAATGTGCTTCCAGACATAATTAGGTTTGTTTTAGTAAATAAGTTAGTATTGAAGAGTACAGAAAAAATATTAACAGGATGTAGCTAAGCCTATTTAGACCTAGAAAAGTCAGAAATGTGAGACAGAGGGCGAGGGAGTTGCAAAAGCTGTACTACACTCAATCCATTGCTGTAGTAATAATCAGTAGTCCATATGACGGAAATCCTGTGAGTGATGACCCATTGCAGGCTTTACCTAATGGGATAGCCTGCATCATGTATCTCCCTGAGTTTGGCACTCATCTCCGTTCTGATGCAGTTTTGAACTGCTGGGATCATGCGCCCAGCCATTGCAGGGAAAACAGATGTACAGGTATCATGCAGAGCTAGTGCATAGCTAATACATTGCAATGTCTAATTAATAACTGTATGGTTTTCTCCAGAGTGGAGCCCTTAAAATGGCAAAAACTAATAGCAGGCATCAAGCTATGGCACCTTAATCACAATGGATATGTTATCAGCTTGTGCAGATAGGAATTGCCCATCTCTAACACCTTGCAAAGTAAGAAAGCTGGTGGCAGGTGTTCTGCAGTTTAACATGGGTGTATCAGAGTGTCATGTACCCCAACCCTGGAAAAAACCTTTTCAGGGACAGCACAATGTCCACTGAGCACCACATTGTGGGGACAGTGACGAAAAACAGTTACTATCTCTTCAGGCATATCAGAGATGGGGAAAATCTAATACGTTAAGCAGAGGGCACTGGAAAAGAAAAGATTATTTGTGTTGGGGCAAAGAGCACATCAAATGTTGAAGAATTGTGGGATTCTGTCACTTTTCCCCAAGGGGGAACCTTTCCTTGTGAGTATAGGCATGTGAGCCCACTATGCAACACCCTCCCTAGTGGTAGAGGCAAACAGGACCTCAGCAGGAGAGGCTCTCCATTCAAGGACAAGGACCTCCATTCTTGTGAGGAACTCCCTAAACCAAAGATCACTACACCATCTTCCATAAGGATCTATGAAGAAAGATATGAAGAATAAGTTAAAGTTTGTTATTGTCAACCAAGTGTACCATTAATGTCCATGAGAGCAAACTGAAAATAAACTGGGACGAAGAAGATTATGCAAGCCATATTGAATGGGAGTGCGAAGGGAAAGAAGGACTTGTACGAGATACCAAGGAAGTCCCAAGACAGCGTCATAAAACAGGAAGCTGGGACCTTGGAAGAGGAGAGACAGAGCTAGTTTCAAATCAGCTGATGCTGCCCAGCTGAGGAATCCATGGGTGAACAGCATCCATTGCAAAGACGAGAGTCTGGTGAAAACACCAAAGAGAGAGTTTGGGAAAGGAAAAACATCCGGAAAGGTGAAGCGAGGAGAGAGAGTAGCGAGCGGGAGAAGGTACTGAGGCAAGTTGCCAATGCACCGCGTTGGCAAGAGGAAGAGACAGAAAATGCTAAAGCGGAGAGAGGACATACTGAGAGATGTCCTGACCCCAAAGGGAGGAAGACTGGTGGCGTGACCGAAGGTGAGAAGCTTTTGACCAATGGGTACATGAACAACGCTGATACCATGGGTGAAAGGTTGATGTAGAAGGAAGCGAATAGAAGAGTGACGAAGCAACCATTTCACACATTGCTAAAAAGGCCAGAAGGTGTTCTGCCACAAAGAGAAGCAGGTCTCTGGCCACATAAGACCCAGATGATAAATACCCCTACAAAACAAAGGTAACAGGGAAAATGGGAGACCAGGGACGGGGGACAGAAGAGTGAGATAATCATGACTGGAATGCTCATATAGTCCCAGTCCAAAGAAAGTATTGGAAACACCAAGAGAGAGTAATAATCATTACTGCCACACTCATACTCATCCCAGTCTGAAGGAAGTATTGGAAATATTGAAAGAGAGTAATAATCATTACTGGAACACTCATACTCGTTCCAGTTACAAGAAAGTATTGGACATACCGAGAGAGTAATTAAGCAATAAAACCCAAGCAGGGGGGCACTACTGGTCTGGTAATGCCCTCGGGCATCAGTTAATTTCCTAATCTGCCCTCCAAACATATTGCACAGCCTGTGTTTGCCATTTAATTTAGTATATCAATCTGCACTGAAATTTCTACCAACAGTTATGGACTGATCTGACTTGAATAATTGTACAGGGATATGTTTATGGTTAGGTGTTGGTGGTTAGTAATGATGAGTCTTTATGCTTAAATGCAACTCAGTCCATATTACTTTGGTGTGGTGCAAAATGATAATACCAGCTGTTATGCAGTGCCAAACTGAAACCCTACTTTTAGCTGGCATTTACTTATTCGGTCCATAACCTCACACCTTTTTTTCACACACTCTTGTTCACAAATGGAATCAGTTTTCATCTTTGTTGAAATGCTGGCCTGGCTAAAATTCAGAACCTTTATTAAAATTCAGAACCCTCTGCTTTTCCTACACTCCCAAGCGTGTGCAGTTGACGGAACATAAACAAACACACCTGCAGGCTTTGCATACATTCTTGCATGACATTTCTTACTTTCTAAGAACTCCAATGTCATTGGTTTTGGCCCACGGATAGCGCTAATATGTCATCTGCCAAAACAATTTTTTTTATTCTCAAGCAAATAACATAATTGACGTGTCATACGAACAGAAATCTTAAAATACCTTTTTCTTCTCTTTTTATCACATGTGCTCCACTATTACCTCTTGAGTGCACCATGTGCTGCACACTTGTAATTCGGTTGACGAGTGTCTTGGAAGCCCCGTCATTAACTTTCAGCACCAATCCCATGCTCATAGCACAAGTTCCGAGGAGGGCTCTGTAAAAAGGTAACACACATTGGGGCTCATTACGAGCAGGGCAGCAAGGGGTTAACGGTGCGGTTAATGGTGCCAGCGCCGTTAACCCCGTACCGCCCTACTACGAATCTGCTTGCGGGACCCCAAAGGGCGCCTGGTAAAACGCTCGCAGACCAGGGAGCTAACAACGGCCCCGTTGTTAGCTCCCTCCCAACAATCATTGAGCCCTATGGTGGCTTGAATGGGAATGGAGATATACCGGGTCCGGGTTCCTCGAATTAGGAATTACTGGGTCCATCAATGTTGGAATGGCTCGGTAAGTCTTCATTTGAGGAACCCGGATCCGGTACCCGGTAAGTAGATAACCATGCTGCAAATTGCGGCATGGTTACCTCCAACCTCGTAATGACCCCCATTGTCTGTGAACTGCACCTGGTAACTTGCTTACATGGATCCATCATGAGAGCATTGTACAAGGAGCTCTGACAATTGTGCACATGCTTGAATATTTACAGTCAAGCTTCTTTGTGCTGCACCTATGGTGTGCAAATGCATGTGTGACATTGGTGCTGCATCTGGAATTTTTTAGGCTTCAACTGTTTAGATTTTTAGGAGCCACACATGTTGTTTAGTCATTTTCCTGCCTGGAGCAGGAGCGTGTGCTTTAAATAGATGCAATGCAACGTGTGTCGTTCATAGTTCTTAACATGTAAGGATTAAACACTGCTTTTTCGCATCCCTGCACAGCCATGGAGGTTTTTGAGAATGCTCCCAATGGCTTCAGAAATATAGCTTCTTTGCATTGCATTAAGATATTTTGAGGTTTTATAATTCAGACATCTAAAAATAGCACAAACCAATGTCCATTATTTATTTAGTTTTATTTACATGTGTTCTGGTTTACAACAGTCATTAATTCATATTAGTACCCGGTGAGGGTCAATCAGAATGTTACAAACAATCTGATTGGCCCTCACCCGGTCCATACCCCAAACAGAATCCCTCGAAGCTTTTGCTTCTTTCACTTCCCCGGCGGCGGTGTGTGGCAGCCCCTCAGCCCATGAGGAGGCTCGGTACAGGGTAATCCCTGTTTCGAGCCTCCGCAGGACTGGAGGCTGCCATCCTCCCTCAGCAGAGATTCAGGTAAGTGGTGTCCACACCCCTGCCCCCCATCCCTCCAAACAATCCGGTCCCCACCCTACAAACCCAACGTACCTTCTTTTTCTTCTGTTTTCGAGAGCTAACACGCTGGGAAAATGTCTGTCTCCAGCACGTCCGATCCCGAGGACCGCCATGGAAAGGGAAAGCAGACTCTGTTTTCCCTACCCCGTGGCCATTTTATTATCATTCTTTCTTTCTTTTTCTGTTCCGAAACGCTGCAGCATTTCGGAACAGAAAAAGATTGCTATTAGTACCCCGGTCTTGCCTGCCGGGGTACTAATAGCAATAAGCCCCTCACCACTGGGCCATTACTGAGTCAGGTAATCCCACGGGGCCTTTGTGTAACTATAGGCCCCAGGGTATTACCTGACTCGGTAATGGCCCCGCGCAAAGGGTCTTATTGCTTAAATATGCAATTCAAAGATTCATGAAGAGCACATCTAAAGTCTTATTTCATAAACCCTATTACAACCCTGAGAATGTTAGATAACATGGTCTGAACAATATTACATGTCTTTTAAATAATATTCTACAGTTGTATTCCATAGATTTAAAAATACCAATATTAATGGGATTTGATTGTCATTCATAATTCTTGACCAGAAAATGTCTGTCTTGATCATGTTTAGATCTCGAATAAACCTAGCCATTCACTTTTGCCATAAATCTTCTATAATGTCACATTATAAGGTCTAGTGCATAACCGTTTCCAACCAGCATGGATTCTTGGATACTCTACATGTTCTCTCTTCTTTAGTTATTCCTAGTCTTTTAGGGATTCATTTTCCAGATGGTTTGCATTATTACACCAAACCCACAAAAAAGACCTTGCAATTCACTCTTTGCGAATATGGTTCTGAGATGGAGACCGGTACATTTTAATTTGAATTTCATCAAGAAAGCATTCTTTACCTCTATAACTTCTCTCAGAATCGATAATAAAATATGACCATAGGATAATTGCATGATTGCTTGCAGGGCTATTTTTCGCAAATGATTTAAGGTAGCTAAAGACACCAGGCCTAATTCCATCCACATCAGTTGCTTCATTATGATGTTAGATGCGCCCAAAGGCATTGCCCGCAGCCGCACTTCTACTAGATTCAGCCACTCTGTCATTGAATCTAACCTGATCCCAAAAGCATATATAGCCATGGGAATAATTTTGTACTCCTAAATTGTATCTGACGCAGAAAATAAAAGCCCTCCATTGCATTTCCAAACACATAATGCTTGTATCAACGGTAACACTTCATGATTTAATTTCTGTTTCACTTTTTTAAGGTTAAGCCTATTCTAGAAAGCATTCACAAAATTATTGACATCCTCCATAGTGCATGGTACTAATTCCACAATCGAATTGTCATTGTTTGAGAAACACACCCTGGTTTGTGTATTATTAATATCCAAGGCATTGTAGGCAACACATTTAGAAAGCACTGCTGTGCTCCTTTGTAAACCTTTTTTCAGCGGCCACCTATGCAAGCCAGGTAATTCTCAGCAATCGACAAGCCTCTTCTATTTCAGCAATAAGGGGCAGGAAAGCAACCCCGTTTTAAGCCTCTTTGGTATTTATGAGGCGTGTAAATGTTCCCACTAGGCTAAATCGTGCCCATCACTTTTGTAACCTGATGTGATAAAATTATTAACTTTTGTAAGTCGTGATCTATTCTGCAATTGTACAATGCTTTTTTATAGTTAGTTCCTATCGACCCTATAGAAAGTGGTGGAATAATCTGAAATTGCCAGATAAAGTGGCAGAGCCTTTGAACAAAAGACCATTCCATTTTCACTTGCTGACATTCAAAACCTATTTGACAAAGGGGTAGTATATTCTTTACTGGTGCACAACATTTCTGGCCTTGAAGGAGTAAAGCTGAAAATTACTTCAAAAGTACTATTGAGGGTTTTCTCTTCTCTCAATATCACCATGAGGGATTCAGTCCAGGTTTCAGGCAGTGTTTGAGTTGTCATTATGTTTTTGAATAAAACATTCGACATAGACGTCCGGCCCTGCACTGCTTCATTAAATTGTATTGTGTTGCGTGAAGATTATATCAGGAACATGTAAATCGCTTTCTACTGTGCTCCCAATACTACATGTACCTTGTGACATTTAGCCTTTATAACTGCATCTATAATGGCAACAACCAAGGCAGAATGTCCAAACTATGGGCCTCATTACAAGTACTCCGGTCCGGAATTAACACTGCCGGTAAAACCATACCGGCACCGTTTCCAAGTCCGCCCAATCATGACCCGCGGCCCGGTATAGCATCACCCTCAACCGCCACCGCGGAAATAGGGGTCCCGTTAAGTCCGTCTGCACGGAAACCCCTCCGTTACCGTCAACACGAAACACCGTGAGCATCACAACTAGCACGGACACGGAAATACCGGCTAAAAAATGGCGTAAATACCGTGATCACGGTGGCAGAACCGCCGCCACAGCAAACATGGCATTATACACTGCCTGCTGAACTGAATCAGGGCACAGGTGCACCAAATCAGCCCAGCTGGACCTAGCAGGCCACTGGGAGCCTACAAAAGGGCCACACCCAGCCCAACACAACACAGAACCATGCAGGCAGCAGGTCTAGTAGCACTGGGACTGGGCCTACTCAACCAACAAGCAGCACTGCACATGGTGGCAGTAATGGCGCAGAGGAGGAGGCATAGGCGGAGGAGGTGCAGGCGGCAACCAGCCAACCCTGCAGCTATGGCAAACCCCATTGCCCAGCCAGCCCAACCCCGCCACCAGCCAGCAATACCACGCATCAGGGCCTCACCCTGGAACCTCACCCCAGGACAGATCCACACACTATACCGGCTGGACCGTGCAACAATCCTGCACATCACCGCCATGATTGAGGACAACATCAGCAACCAAATTGACACCCCCACTGCCACCCCCCCCTCTTGAAGGTTGTCTCAGTACTGCAGTTCCTTGGCACTGGCACCTATCAACACACGGTTGGTGAGCTGCACGGCATATCACAACCCTGTTTCTCAGAAATCCTGGTACAGGTACTGGATGCCCTGTTGCACCATGTGTCGGAACACATAGCCCTACCCCGCACCCTCCCCGAGGTCATTGCCACCAAGTTGGCCTTCCATGCCATAGCAGGCATGCCAAATTGCATAGGCGCAGTTGACTGCACCCACGTTGAGCTGACAGTACCACGTGCAATTGAGGCGGTGTTCCCCAATAGGAAACAGTATCACTCTTTGAATGTCCAGATGGTTTGTGATGCCATGCAACTTATTAAACACTGCTGCACATGTTTCCCAGGCTCATCACATGACTCAATGGTACTGCGGAATTCCACGTTGCCACGGTACATGGAATGCTATGCTGGACAAAGCACATGGCTATTGGGTGAGTACAGCTGACGATGCTACAACCCTGTCGAAGAGGTGTGTGTGTGTCCAGGCCAATGAGCATTGTGATTGTGCCGCCGTGACTGCACATGCATCACCCCCCTTCCATCTACCAAATACACAGCGGATGCCAAACATCATGAAGGAAGACATGACAGGGCACCACAATGTGCCCGTGCACACGCTGGCACAGCCAATCCCGTCACTGTCCCATGACCCTTGTGCCACCGCAGACACCCACCCTCAATTGAAACACTGCCTCAAAAGGCACGAGAGGCGTGTAAATGAGACGACGTGTATTTACTACTTCCGTACAGTGGAGTCACTCTGCCATGTGTGGACAGCACTGCAACGTGACATGCACACAATCAAATGTCACCCGCAGGGCACAATAAACATGCAAGTTAATGTGTAGGCCCATATCCAGTTAGCGACATACATCGTGATGCCCAAAACATACCTCCATACACTGCATGGTACATATGCATGAATGAATGATGATACAAGAATGCACAGCAGCAGATGAGGACATGATGCCACAAACACTGACATGTTCCCCCATCTACAACCCATGTAGGTGATGCGGGATATGCACTCACGCCATGGATGATGACACCTGTATGGAGACCAAGGAACGGGCATGAAGAGGCATACAATAGGGCACATTTCCGCACACGTGGAATGATTGAGAGGACATTTGGACTGCTGAAGGCCCGTTTCCGCTGTCTGAGCAGATCTGGCGGATCACTGCTGTACAGCCCAGTGAAGACGGGTAAAATCACGCTCGTATGTGCCATGCTGCACAATATATGCCTGCGCAGGAACATCCCAATGCCACCAGACGCAGATGAGGAAGATGGGGATGGGGATGGGGATGGAGATGGGCATGGGGATGGAGATGGGGAAGGGGATGGAGATGGGGATGGGATGGCACCGCCTCCCCCTGGGGGTCCACATGATGGCCAGAGAGCACGGGATGCCCTGATTCGCATTTACTTTTGAGTCACAGCACATTCACAGAAATGCACGAACATGGTGACGACAATGAATTAATAGTTGCACTGCAAAATAAATGATCAATGTCCACACATGTATGTCTTGATTCGAAATGGTGATGTATTGATGTAATAACAACAGGAAAGGAGGTGCATTGTTTAGGGAAGCTGTACACCCGGGGCCACCCACCACCCAAATGTGCCCACCCCCACCCAGGCCCCATTGTTCAAACCCCCAAAACTACCTACCCCACCACCCAAACGTGCCCACCCCCACCCAGGCCCCATTGTTCAAACCCCCAAAACTACCTACCCCACCACCCAAACGTGCCCACCCCCACCCATGCCCCATTGTTCAAACCCCCAAAACTACCTACCCCACCACCCAAACGTGCCCACCCCTCTCACACCCTTGTAGTCCACATGTGTCCTGCACTGCCCCACACACATGCCATCACTTCCGTGTGCGCTTCTGTGCCTGTGCAACCTTGCCCGAGGGACCCGTTAGCCTACTCGAGTGCCTCCTTGGACTGGCAGTAGTGGAGCTGGATGGGGTGGTTGTGTTTGATTGCGCAGAATCTGGGATTGAGGGCATCCGTGCCAGATTTGCCTGTTGGCCAATCAACATGGCCTCTACAAGCCTGGAGGTGTGGTCGTTGCCCTCCCTCACATGGCGTGCAAGGGTTACTATAGTGCTCGCAAAGCATCCGATGGACCTCGACAGGCGACGCACTGAGGCGCTGTAGCTCTCCCTCTGCAGCCTGGATTCCTCTAGCTGCCTCTCCACCAGCTGGGTGAGGGTAGCCTGCTGGTCCTCTATCCGCTGCATGCAGGCATTCAGTTTGGCCATGGATGGGGTGGGCGACCTCATGGGACTCCCCAGTGATGTGGGGCTGAACTCTAGCTCATGGAAGGAGCCCAGGTGTACCAATGTGGGCATCTCCCCCTGTGGCCCCGTTTCCAAGTGCTCTTGCGGGGCACTGTTATCACTGCAGGCCGCCCCCTCTGCAGTGCTGGTGCCTTCGGTGTTGTGTTGGGTGGCCTTGATAGGTTCCTGTGGCACCTGTCTAGACTCAGGCAGTGTGGAGATGGTGGGGATGTCGGTGGTGGTGGTGGGCGGCACATCTGTAGTGGCTGGTAATGTGGCCAGAGGTGCAGAACTGCCGGCAGCATCCTCCTGTGTGGTGGCAGTGGCTTGTGTACTTGCTGGTGCAGATTGGCTGGCCTGTTGTGCAGTATCACTGTCACTTGAAACGGCTGTGGGGACACAAAGGGCATGCAATTAGTGTTGTTGTGGTGGCAGATGGGTGCATCACATGCGTCATTAAGATTGTACATTGAATAGTGTTAGTCACATGCATCTGATTGCTGGTGTATGCATTCTGTGATATTGGTTGCCATACGGATCATGATGGGTCCTTTGGCCCACACATGCACCGCCTGGGGGAGGTGGGGTTGTTAATGGGTCCTTTGGCCCACAAATGCACTGCCTGGGGGGGGGGGGTTGTTAATGGGTCCTTTGGCCCACACATGCACTGCCTGGGGGGGGTTGTTAATGGGTCCTTTGGCCCACACATTCACTGCCTGGGGGGGGTTGTTAATGCGTCCTTTGGCCCACACATGCACTGCCTGAGGGGCGAGGGGGTTGTTAATGGGTCCTTTGGCCCAGTACTCACAACTGCATATTTTCATGTGGCATTCATGTTTGGGCACTTACCGGCATCTGCAGGTGGGCTCACTCCTGCCTCAGCCTCCCCGATCCCATGGATTCCCTCTAGGTGGAGGACGCTGCTGCAACGCTCCTCCCATGCTTGCAGCCTCAGTGGGGAAGGGGGTCCTCCGCCTGTCCCACTGCTGCGTTGGTGGTGCGTGGAAATGAGGTTGCGTACCCTCAGCCTCAGGTCGTCCCACCGCTTGTGGCAGTCCTTCACGCTCCTCGCTGTCACGCCCACAGCGGTGCACTTGCGTGCAGCTTCGGCCCACACCTCCTTCCTCCGCTGCTGTGTGGCACACCGTTGGTCGGCGCTGAACAGCATCTCCGCATTGTCCACAATGTGCTCCACCAAGACGGTTAGCTCCGCCTCGCTGAAGCGCTGTTTGCGCTGCCTCTGAGCAGGAATCCTGGCAGACATGCTGGTGGTCCCTTTTGGCTTCTCAGAGTTAGGATTGTGCTTGTGCTGGCTCTGGATGGCAATGGATTGTGCTTTTATATGATGGCCGCCTCTTTGTTTTCTCTTTTGGCGATCATGGTATTTCTGGTTCCGTGTCCGTGGCGGCGGAGGCGGATACGGGTTTTGCGGCACTTGTGGCTGCGTTATTTCCATTTCCGTGGGGTTTTCCGTGACGGCGTTAAAAATGTTTCCGAGTCCGTGTGGTGTGCGCGACCGACAGCGTGTAATCGGACGGTTTTTCCGCAACCTTGCGGACACGGAAACGTTTTTACCGCCGTCACAGATTTTGCACGGTCCCGGACTGGCAGGTTGTAATGAGGCCCTATGTCTCACATAGTTCTACTATGTTTGCTGCCACCTCCATTGTATCTACTATACATGGGGATCAAATACTTTAATTACTGAAGCGCAAGATCTCTTCCAGTTCCCGCTATGACCATCCAGGAAGCTAACGTACAGTCCAGTTTCTCCTTTTGATGCAGATAGCAATAAAATTCAGAGCTACTTATAGAAGGTCGCACACATAGCCAAACATTGTGCAATAAAATATTCATGCGATAAAACATAATCAAGTATTGTCCCCTCATTTAGGAAATGTTGATACCCACTTGCATTCTATGACAGCATCTGAATAGTTATGCAAATTTCATTAGGGACGTTAAATAATACTGGGTTACTGCCAATCATGACCAATGTATCTGACTGCATTCATTCTGTATTAGGTGCCAACCTGCGTGTTCCACTTTACGAACACTAGTATCCACAGTGCATTTCATTTTCAGTTGTTAACTGATAAAAAAATCAAAGACAACTTTTAAGGCAAGTCCCAACACTGAATACTAAAATCAATCCAATGAGCCAAAAATAAATGCACAAGATGTGAGAAAGGTGCTATTTTTATTTATTTATTTTATTTATTGGATATTTGTATGGCGCCTATACAACAAATGGTGTTTCAAGGTTCCACAAGACAAGAAAAGGAGGGGACAAAGAAGAAAGATGACAATAACGGTCCTACTAGCCCTTGTGACATTTGGGTCCGTACAAGTGCAGTACAAGAAGTGGAAGGGAGAGGGGGGGGTGCTGGTCTGCATGAAAAGTTCTAGGGTGGGAAGCGAAGTGTAGGGATAAGACGAGAGAGTGTATGTGAAAGGGATGCAAGAAGGGCGGAAGAGGGCCACAGGGGATAGGGGAGTGCTAAGTGGAGGCCAGGAGGGAAAGTAGCTGGGATTCCATGGGGTGCAAGGAGTGTGGGTCCACATGCTAAATGCAAGGAGGGGCATGGGGATAGTTGGTGCCCTGTAGCACTCAGAGGGAAAGCCTTATTGATGATGCAGAGGGTTTTGAACTTGACCATATCATCAACCAGGAGCCAGTGGAGAGTTTCTAGGGCTGGAGAGATGAGGTCCCTGGTCTTGAGGCCAAGGATAAGTCTTGCAGTGCTATTCTGGGGCAAAGGGAGGATGAAGGAAGACTGAGGAAGAGGCTGTTGCAGTAGTCCACCCTAGAGAGGACCAGAGCTCTGGAGACATTGAGTTTCTGGCGGAAGGTGAGGAAAGGGAGAATACCTCTGAGGAGGTACAGCTGATAGTGGGCCTTCTTGGCAATGTCTGCAATGTAAGGGGAGAAGAGAGAGAGGAGTCACAGATGTCAACAAGGTTTTTGGCTCACAAGAGGGCAGCCATAGGGTAGGAGGGAAGGAGGGGCTTGGGTCCCAATGATGAGGATCTCAGTCTTACTGGCAGAGATCATTGGCGGCACCCCATACCTGAACAGCAGTCAGATAGTCGGGGATGAGAGAGGAGGCAGTAGAGGGAAGCTTCAAGGAGAGCTGTGCGTCATCTTAATAACTCTGGAAGTGAGGAGAGAAGGAGGAGATCAGGGGGGCCATAGGGACAAAGTACATGTTGAGAGGGGATAGAGAGGGGATAGAGCTGGGATAGAGCCTTGAGGTTATGCTGCAGGTGGAGAGTGAGATAGGGGAGAGAAAAAGGCCCAGTTGAACCTGAGAAGGTCGTTCAGAGAGGAATGAGGTCAACCAGTCAAGTGCCAGGCCCCTGATGCCAAGGGTGTCACAGAGCCGATTTGTCAGGGTGCCATGATTGGCCATGTCGAAGGCAGAGGAAAGATCCAGAAGGATAAGAACAGATGGAGAGTTGGAATTGAGATTTGAGAGCAAGTCTTCATGGGTGTTCAGTTGAGCAGTTTCCATGCCTCTTGCTGCTCTGAAGCCAGATTGGTGGCCGTGGAGACAACCAACAGAGTCAGTGTGTTGGATCAGTTGGGAGATGACCAGCTTCTCCAGGAGTTTGGGCAGGAGGAGTCGGCAGAGACTGTTTTGAGGAGAGGATGCACAAGGGAGTGCTTGAGGGGTAGCAGGAAGGAGCATGTGGCAAAGGAATGATTACAGAATTCGGCCAAGTCTGGAGCAATGGAGGCAATGTTGTCCTTGATAGTTCCGGAGGGGCAGGGGAGCACCTGTTTGGATGAAACCTTCCTAGAGAGGACTTGTCTAGAAACCTCATCAGGTGTTATGGGAGAAAAAAAGGAGAGTGGGTGTATGGGGGGACAATGGAGGCCCGAGAGTGGGTGAGGGCAAAGGGTGAGGAGTAGAAGAGAGTGAGGACAAGATGTCCTGAGTTTTAGTAATGAAGTTAAAGAACAGAGAAGTGCAGAGTTCCAGGGAAGGCAGAGGAGAAATGGAGACTGCAGTAGGGTTGGTGAGTTCTTTGCAGATTTTGAAAAGTTCAGACATGTTGTAAGTGGCTGCAGAGATGCAGGCTTGGATATAGGCCCTCTTCTTTCAGCAGATGAGAGTCTGTATTGCCTTCGGAGCAGGCAGCAGGTCAGTTTGTCAGAGTATGTGCTTGAGGCCTGCCACTTTGGCTCAGCCGCTCTACAATTGTGTTTCAGAGAGGCCATGTCGGAAGTGATACCAGGCATTGCACTTGCAGGCAGGTTTCATGTGAATCCTCATGACAGGAGCAAGGATGTACAGAGTGTTGGAGATGGAGAAGTGAAGGTTAGTAAGGGCTGAGTCAGAGCAAGAGTCAGTGGTAGGAGTAGGAGGGAGAGTGTGGTGGCGGCAAAAGGAACAACTGACACTCGCTTCATACGTCAAAAGACAGAGAAGTAGGCTGGCAGTGCAGGCGGGGGCTTAGCCAGGGACTCAGGAGGACCAGGCGAGAGGATAGGAGAGCGTGATCAGACCAGGAGAGAGGAATAATGAGAGGGTTGGAGATGGGGATGTTTGAAGGGATGAGAGCATCCATGGTGTATCCAGCTGAGTGTGTCGGATTGGAGGGAAGAATGGAGAGGGAAAGAGAGTCACTGAGGTTGCGAAGTGCCCAGATGCCACATCAGGGGAGTCGAGGTCAATATTGAAGTCTCTTAAGAGGAGAAGCTTGGAGGCGGTGCAAAGGAGAGAAGAGGTGAGGTGAGCCGATGTAGAGAGGAAGACGGAGACCTGACCAGGAGGCCTGTGGATGGTGGCCAACACCAGAGAGAGCAATAAAATATTTGTGGTTATCGGTGCACACTAGTAGTTTGAAGTCATTTATCAATTGATGATTTATAGAGTGGTTTATGTAAATGTAAGGTGCAGTGGAAAAAAAAGGGTCTTGGCACAAGACCAATGTTGCAAAAAGTAGAAGAAGTAAGAGGATCCAAAGTTGGGAGCCCTCCCGTCCCCTGCACACTATGTAATGTTGTCAACAAAGACATTCAATGGACTTGCATGTGATGTCACATGTAGAGCACATTCAATTGTAGTTCATAATAGTCTTGATTTAAGAAAAAGTAGAATTTATTTAATTTCAAAGAAACAGGGCAACTATTTCAATAGTTGCACTAAATTGTAGGTCAGTCATTAATAAATACCTGCAAAAGAAAGCAACAAAAGAACAATATCCATAGGTTAACATATGCTTGGCTGACGCGTTTCGAGGTAATTTCCTCTTCTTCTAGAGCCTTGTAGCACTAGGAGCCAAAATAGTTGAAAGAGAGCGAGAGACAAGGGAGAGAAGAAAGGGGGGGCAATGGGGAGAGAGAATAGCTGATGAAATGTTTATTTTGCATAGTCAGGTATGGCAAACATTGTAAAACGTATGCTCAGGAAGTGTTAACCACCAGTGGATGTTAATTGTAACAATGCATAATGTTAGAGTAATTGTCATTTGACATGCTGTGTATTCAATACAAAGTTCATAGTGATGCCCAGCTTCATGCTGTTGCTGGAAACTGTAATACTGTAAGGGGACCCGGTGAGCACCAATTTGAAAGAACATTAGTTAAGGGGTTAATAATTAACGCATTATCTTTAGTGATCGATCAACAGGGGAGCTTGATGCCATAGTGATTTAGAGGGCCTGGATATCTAGTTAATGGTGGCGGTAAGCCGGTGATAACTCATAGAAAATAGGGTCCAACACTCACAAGTCACTAGAATAAAACAAAAGTATCCTTCTCTTGTCGTGAAGTCGATAAATCCTTCGGATCAGAAGGAGTATAGTTTCAATATATTCAATTGTGTTAGGTAAAACTAACTACATCTGTGCAAATATAAGTAGAGGAAAACTTACATATCATCCAGTAGCTGATGAGTGTACAGAATTTCTTTTGCATGTATTTATTAATAACTGACCTACAATTTAGTGCAACTATTGAAATAGTTGCCCTGTTTCTTTGAATTAAATAAATTCTACTTTTTCTTAAATCAAGACTATTATGAACTACAATTGAATGTGCTCGACATGTGACATCACATGCAAGTCCATTGAATGTCTTGGTTGACAACATTACATAGTGTGTAAGGGACGGGAGGGCTCCCAACTTTGGATCCTCTAACTTCCTCTACTTTTTGCAACACCAGAGAGAGGCCAGGAGAGACACCCACCCTGCAGACCAGGCATTTGAAAGAGGAGTAGTCCTGAGCGCATATGATAGCAACAGGGACCCACTCAGGAAAGATCAGAGCAACTCTGATTCAGCTTAGAGAGGATCTTTTAGCGCTCAGGGAGGAGAGTGCCAAAACACGTGACAGAGCTGGCACTGAACCACGTCTCAGTGAGAGCAAGGATGTCTAGTTGAAGGTCTCCAAAGAGGTAGCAGATGTCAGAGGAGTATTTGATGATAGAGACAGAATTGAGGGTAGCTGAGTGGAGCAGATTGCCACTTTTGAGGTTTTCCGAGGAGGGGTACAGGAGTGTCATACAACTGTCGGAGGTGGCAGAGGAGCAGAGGGGTCGCCGAAGGAGGACAGGCAGGAGAGGGGAGGAAGTTGATGAGAGACTGAAGACACCTATCAAGGATGAGGAGGTTGAGCTAGGAGTCCTGGACCTTGACAGTGCCATTTGGGTAGACATTAATGATGGCCCTTTAGGATAGGAAGGATGCCAAGGGTACCTCCCAATGGGTGCCACCATTAATGGGAGAAGAAAAGAAAGGGGAGAGCACAGAGACCATAAGTGGAATCCATAGGTCCAGCAAAGGAACAACAAAGATGATGTTGGTGAAAGTCTGCCTGGAAGAATCATTGAAATAGGTGTCAGTGATGAATGGGCCTGGATTGAAGACCTGGAGATCCTTCTTGAACATTTTCCTTCCAGACTTTATCAGTGGGCTAGGATAGGTGATAGAATAGCTATTAGAGGAGATAGGGGAGATTGAGAGCACCATTGAGGCAGAGTGTGGAAAGGAGGAAGGGGGGGAGAGGGGAGAGGGAGGAATTGCAAAGTATGACACCAACTCATATCAACAGCAATGACACAACTAGAGTCAAGTGTCCATGAAGGGAAAAAGGCCCAGGTTACACCATATGCAGAAGCACAATACCTAGATGTGAGTTATCAGGACAATGGGACACCCCTAGATAGAGGGAAAGAGGGAAAAAGCCTAATTTTTAAACACTGCACAAAATGCTAAAACACACAGATTTTCCTTTGCTAGAAAATAGGGACAAGCCTAATGCATATGGCATAGGAGTGGAGGAACAGATTATAGCTAAAATATTCACTCTTTCTTGAGGAATACATAGTTTCAATTATTTATTTTATTTTTATGATTGTATTCCTCTGTGACTTCTTTTGAGTTGCATGCCTTTCATGAACTCTGTCAGAGGAAAATGCAGGAAATTGAGAGAACGAAAAAAAAAGGGAAATGAGGCAGGGATGTTAGAATGAGAAGGAAGAGGCATAGCCAGATCTGTTCAGAACTCAATTCCAGTATATTGGGCACGGTGGCCTTACATCCCTCTTCTAAACAACATGGTTTTTCCTGTTGCTGAGGAAACATACAATTTGTTGCCTGTTGTTCTTTTTTGGGTTGTGAAGGCCGTATGGAGAAGTGTGTCCTTTCTTTTCTCTCTGAAACCGGAAGTGGTCTGGTTGTTTCAGATCTTCATGTATGTAGTTGTATCTCTGAGGCCTTGCTCAGTCTGAAATGATCTTCCTGTATGTTGCTCATCTTTGTGTGTCATCATGTAGCGGTGAATGAATTTGCTCAGTTATACTGGGCCTTGCTCAATATGTTTTCTGGTGGTCTGCTTTCTGGTGGTCTCTTAACCCTGTCAGACTGGATGTGTTTGTTTCCCCATCAACCCCCGTCCTTGAACCTCCGTCTGTACGCATGCATAACCTAAATGTACTAGCACTAGTTCGTTTGTCTGTCCTGTCCCCCCTCCTTTTTGACCCCCTCACTAGCTTGTTCGCAACTGTAACACTTCACACACTTGCACTAGGAGAAATGCCATCAAGGCCTAAGAATGATTACTGTATTCCCTTGTTGCCTTGCTGCCTTGAAGCGCTTTGAAGCACTTCACCTGTCTATAAGCACTGTATAAATAAACAATTACAATTAAAGTTGCAATCGTGATGACCACTCTTTGTTTCAAGGGCAGCCAGTGAGACTGTACAGACTGATCCGAGTACTGAATTACATGAGTTTGGGCAACTGAATTAGGTATTTTTTAAGAAATCGATTGGACCCTGGACTTGATTTAGGAATTACCAGTTCTTTTAAGATCTTTCTAGTTAATAGACACATTGTGGGATCGGGGTAATAATTATGATTATGTGAAAGGGAAAAAAAACAGGTTAACTACATTTTATACATAATCAATAGGCTATTTATGATACTCAGAATCAATTTACTTACACCCATTATCTGTAACGGGCCCCAGAATGAATTTACAAAAAGAGGATTTGACTTGTAGGCCGTGCAAGCACAAGGGTCAGGTGGAAGCCTTTCAGCACTTATTGACGCAAAGTTCAGCTATCTTACCCTTACTCGATATCTACCCTCGTCACTTTGTACAGAGGAGGTGATGTTTTAAGAATACCCACATTTCGCTCGCATTGCCCTTAGTTGATTTATGGCTGTGAGTGGAAAGTGTACTCATTACTTCTGGTAAATAAATAATTAGACTTTTATATATTTGATTTTATTATCAATTAATATTTTAATGAATTGTTGCTATAGGGAATTCATTCCTCTCAAAAGAATGTAAGGATGGTAATGTGATTATTATTAGATTATTAATATGCAAACATTTGTCTACTATCATATATGATTTTATTTTTCTATGTACATGATAGAGTGTACAAATTTGAATTTCAACTGATGCACACTTTAATTAATAATAAAACATAGTGGGACATTATAGAAAAGGGAAATGTGGGGGTATATTAGAACTAATAGGAAAAGGTCAAGCCAGATACATTCACAGCTTTGATAGCTTTGATACTCAAATTTCAATTCCAGTATATTGGTCCCTGTGGCTTTACTCCCCTCTTCTAAACCAAATGGTTTTGCTGGTGGCACATAACATTTGCAGGTTGCTGTTCTTTACTGGGCTGTGAAGATCATATGGAGAAAAGTGTATTTTTCTGTTCTCTCTGCAACCTGGAGGGGACTGATTGTATCAGATCTTCATGCCTGTGGTTTAACCTCCAAGGCTATTTAAAAGTCTGGCATGATCCTCCTGTACGCTGCTCATCTGTGCTTGTCACGATGTAGCAATGAATGAATTCGCTCAGTTATACTGGACATTGCTCAGTATGCTTTCTGGTGCTCTGCTGAATCGTGATGACCACTCTTTGTTCCAAGGGCAGCAGTAAAAGATGACTGGGTGATTGTACTTTATTGTTAGGATTAATCTTCCTTTCTGGGTCTCTGGTTATCATTTTTTAAGAACATATTAGGGTCGTCAATGAGCATATTGCTAGAAAACTGTGAGATAACACATGTCCATATTGTTGCGGAAAATGAGCATTGGTGTCAAATTACTTTGATTTTGTTGGAAGTGTGCACTCTTAGTTACCACACTTACTCTTTTATTAACTTAAAATTAAGACTGGTGTTCCTCCCCTTAGTTACCAGCAAAGGCTGGTTGGCCAGAATCTCTGGCCATCAGAAAGAAAACTGGTTTCTGATCACTTTGTCAAAGGGCAAGACTACAAGCCATTCAGGTACAATGTGCTTTCCCTAATTTATTTCTGCACATGGGTGAGGCAGGTTTAAATTTCTGGTTGGTCCTTCATTTCACAACTTAGATAGAAAATGATCTGTTTTGTTTTCCAGGTATATCTCGATGATTCCCTGTATTGCTCAATCATATTGGCCAATGGACACAGCACATATTAAATATCCACAGAGAGAAGTCCATGCCTTGGGGGCTTCAGCAAGAAGTTTATCAATTATCTGAGATTAGTACCCGGCGAGGAACAATGTGATTGTAACAAGCAATCTCATTGGCCCTCGCTGGGGAGGTACCCGAACAAGAATCCCTGGAATCCTTCTCCCCTCTACGTTCATTCTTTTCTCCGGTGGGGGTGGCAGCCTCTCAGCCAATGAGGAGTCTTGGAATGGGGTAATCCCCGCTCCCAGCCACCACATGGATGGAGGCTGCTATCTTCCTGTGCCAGGGATTCGGGTAAGTGTTTTCCCTCCCCCCGGACCCTGCCAATACAAACAATCCCCTCCCCAACCTCCCAACCCCACTTAACTTCTTTCTGCTCCATTTCGGAGTGGAGGCACCGGGAACACTTCTGTCCCCAGCGTGTCCACACTCGATCCCTGACAGGCCGTCATGGCAAGGGAGTGTAGTACCTTCTCCCTTTCCATGGTGGCCATTTTATTTGTTTACCTCTACCTGTTTCAATTCATTTTGAATGGCCGCCACAGAAAGGGAAAATGGACTACATTTTCCCTTCCCCGGCAGCTATGTTTTTTCTGTTCTGAAATGCTAGAGCGTTTCGGAACAGAAAAACAATGCTATTAGTACCCCATTAACTATGGGCCCCGGGGCTTTCACTGGACTCGGTAATGCCCCCGCAGCTCGGGGTTTATTGCTTAATTAATAGCCCCAACTATTACTGTTGTGTGCTGCCATGCAAGAATAGCACAATCCAGAACAGGGCAGACCCTCTGATGACTGTAGTGATGACCTCAATGCCATATTGTATGTTCAAGGAGTTTTATGCTGTTGAGAGATAAAGTAAGATTAGAGAGGGTGCTTGGTCTTTACTTTCGGGTAACCCAGCAAACTCTTACAAGACAACTAAAGAGCAGACTTTGTTTCCCTTGCAGGCCCAAATCCAGATTGCTGTTAGGGTCAGAGCGTCCAGTCCTCACTGTAACAAGGAGGTTGACTGGTTATCTATCACTCCTGACATTAGACCTGGGATGGTAACATAGTTAGTAAGAGAAATCAATCTGCATTTATAATTTTGAAAGAGGTATGATTAGCAAATGACTTGCCATTGTGAAGAGATGTAGTGACGCACTTTGTTTATGCTAGTTTCCATGCGTTTTTCTCATTCTTGATACAGCTTGATGAACAAAGGTACTGGGGGAATCTAATGCCTTGAAAATTCTAATTATTTTTAATACTGTCCGAGAAGCAACTATTATGGCTGAAACAACAGTCATTATCAATCAAAATGATTTTTTGGGATGATAGGCCAATAATATGTAGTTTTACCTGGTTTTATTTTTTTGGTAAAGACGGGTAGTAGATTGTCAGCCAAGTTTTGAGAATCATGATTTTCTGTTTGTCAGATGTTCTGGTCAATTAAGGCAAGAATAATGCTCACAACATATTTGTATTTTATTTATTTGTATAGCGTGCTAGTCCCGAGGGCAACCTGGCACATATTTTAAGGCACAGGTACAGAATGGCAATGATACAGTTACAAGCAAAGGATTGAATTCACAGGTGACAATCAGATGCTAAGGTATACCAGTTGCAAATATGCAGGTACAGACAAAACATTATGAGAAATCAAACAGAAAAGTGTAGTCGTGCAGTTGTCATGGAGCAAGTGGCTTAGGCTGGTAGAAGGAGAGGGGTGGAGGATAGCCAGAGCTTGGCTTTGTATTTGAAAAGTGTGGCGGATGGGAGAGTTCTGATGGACAATGGCACGGAGTTCCATAGTTTGGAAGCGAGGACTGGGAAACTGACACCTCCGGCAGTCTGCAAGTTGTATTTAGGAATAGTGAGCGATTGTGCTTGGGCAGATCTTAAAGTCCGTGCGGGAATGTACTGTGAGAAGCGGGAAGTTAAGTATGTAGGAGCCTGGTTGTTGACACATTTATGGGTGAGATTCAGTGATTTAAGCGAGATTCTTTGGGCAACAGAGAGCCAGTGTAAACTCTTCCTGGTGTCAGAAATGTGCGCCGATCTAGGAATGTTGAGGGCTGCTCTGATAGCATTGTTTTGGGTGATCTGCAGCTTGTTGAGGTTGCATTGGTTGGTACCTAGATAAAGTGCGTTACAGTAGTCAAGTTTAGACATAACCAATGCCCTGCCGAGAGTAATGCAGTTCTAGGTGCAGAGGAACGGGCAGCAAGCTGTAATTAGCTTACAGGTGTAAGCAGAGGCAGCGGCTACTGCATTAGTTTGTCGAGTTAGGGACAGTGTGGAATCAAGGTGGATGCCTAGAGTTTTGGCCTCTTTAGCCACTTTGATGATGTTGCCATCAATGTTGAAGGTGCTGAAGGATGGGTCAAGTTTGCTGAGTCTTTGTTGGGTGCCAAGGATGAGGAGCTCTGTCTTGTCATCACTGAGACAAAGCTCGTGATGTGCCATCCAAGCTTGGATGACTTGGTATACGTCGTTCAGTGCTTTGGCGTCTGCAATGTAGTCACCAGTGATGGGAATGAGTATCTGGGTGTCATCTGCGTAGTTGGTGTAGGTAACCCCCAGATAGTCAAGCACATCAAACAATGGTTTGGTGAAGACATTGTAGAGCGTGGAAGATATGCAAGACCCTTGAAGAACGCCACAAGGGACTGGGGACGGGGCAGCAGATGCAATAGGAGAGAATACTCTCATGTGTCTATTGTCCAAAAGGATCTAATCCAGTTGGTGGCATTTTCCGAAAAGTGGGCAGCCGATTTCAGGTGTTGGCATAGGATTTGGTAATTGAACATTAAGATGCACTGTTAATCATTTGGTGCCTTTGTGGTTTGTTGTCCGATTATCCATGGTTAAGCAGCCTTCCAGCCTCTTTTCTTGTGTATTTGTTGAGCTGGTGCAAGTGGATCTAGGTCACATGACATAAACCCCACCTGCCCACTAAGGACTTGCCCTTCTTAACTGTTAGTTTACAGGATGTATCTCGCCTGGGAATATGAAAGGGCACCACAAAGTCTTCAAAAGCTGGCTCAAAATACTATCAGACATATATAAGTATAGCTTTGGAGCTCATTACAAGTTCTGAGATATCTCAGCGGTAAATCTGCTATGTTACCATCAAACTGTAATACAATTACTGCCACTTGGTCCGGCTGTATTGCCACCTGATTACAAGTGGCAGTGGGGATGTTAGTCCCCATTTAATTGGAGTCAATTGGACTACAGTAGGCCATGCCTACTGAACAAGGTCATCTGGGCAACATTTGAGTTAGAAGGGTTACAACAACTCATTTTTGCCGTTCGGGAGTAGTCATGTGCAGTGAGAATGGTATGCAGAATGGTTTTATCTACCGATGACTGAAGGAGACACGTGAGAATGTTTCTTCGAAACCAACATAGCAACATATGCGGGTTCTCACCCCTATCAGCAGACAGGTTTCCAGTCTATGGAAAAGGCTGACATTTGAAGGTCATCACGACTACAAACAGTTTGCATTCCACACACATCTACACGGAGAGGAGGGTATGTGGAATGCAGGGCACTAGTACCCACATGGCGCAGATACCCAAAGCATGGAGATACATGAAGATTTTCTGTATGAAGTTTTATTGAACCTCTGATGAAGAGCTTTTACAGCTCGAAACGCGTTCGGCATTGAAAAAATTAAGGAAGAAAAAATGAATGGACATTTCAAGATTCATGATTATATTGAAGTTGTGAAACATAAATGAATGTTGAATGATGATATGCTATTCAGATGAGTTGAACAATACATTTTCTCCGACCTGTTCATATTGAATTAGCCATAGGATCTATGAACTTACTATTATTAGTTTTCATAACAGTTTAGCTATCTTAGCTATTGATAGTGTGCAGGGGACGGGAGTTCTCCCATTGGGAGAACTGTTTATGTCTCTCTTTTACGTCTCTACCCATACCCTAAAGTAATAAAAACCTACTTAAATGACTCACCTTTGGCATTGGTAAAAATATCCTCTGCTGAGCACAAAAAGGTCACATAGGCCTACACAATTTAATATCCACTTATATCCACTAATCGACAGATCCCTACTAGTGCTTCTACATGGATCGAACAGAATAAGCATCTCCATGTGTAATCTTGACTTTAAGATGATATGCGCTCATTAGCTATTGAAAAAATAGGCCACTATATGTCTTATTAACTACAACAGACCACTAAAATATAGCAAATTATTGTGGCAATACAAATGAAGAAGCATTTATCCCTTCAATGATAGTTATGCTCAATTAAATATATCAGTGTGTTCTGAGGTGTAAATACTTTTTCAATTAAATATATTGCCATGTGTTACCTTAGTTGTAACTAGAATGATAGCAATCTCTTTTAGTTTGTGTTACCAATGGGCTACTGTATACGCTGTATGCATATTCATATATATCTTCATATGGAGATTTAATACCATTTAATGCTCTCATTTAATCCATTAAAGTGAGTAGACATTAAGTATCTGAGTTCGTGTTCTTCTCTAAACAACCTTTTCTGTGTGTTCTCAATATCAGGACGTCCCAGGTGTTGTTCTAATGTCCTACTAATGCTGTTGCATTTGTTGTTTTCTTTTCAAAGTGTTCTGCAAAGTGTGCAATTATAATATGATTCTTAATACACCTACGATATTCAACAATCCTTGATTTGGCTGATGCATTTTATTATTTCTTTTACTCATTTTGCTTCATAGTAATTCTTGGTATGTATTTTGCAGAGCGATCTTTTGTTGTCTAAGCCTGATGTTAACTAGTCTCATTCCAAGGCTCTATTTGGTCTAGTCATTTGAGCTAGTTCTTTGTTTTACAGTTTGCAGGCTATGTAGCATTCTGTTTTGACTTTACGATTCCAGAGATGGGCCACAAATGCCAGCTTTTAGCTAATTCTTTGACAATCTTCTGAAAAGCTTATCCCAAAGCAATGTCTGAGGAGATTGTGTATCATCTGTATTGCATTGGAGGAGAGCTGTTTCTGTTGAAATATTGCAATTTGGAATGTTAGTGTATTTCCACCCTCTTGGAACATTGTTTAATTGTTCCTATTTATAAGAAGGTGATAGTGCCAGTCCTCTCTCCTATCATCCAATATCTCTTCTGAACACTTATTTTAAAGTGTTTGGGAGATTGGTTTTGGAGCACTTGGGTGAATGGATAGAGGGTAATTCTATTGTATCTGACACCCAGTTGGGTTTTAGGCCAGGTCTGGGGACTGGTGAATAGGTACGTAACCTGTATCTAGTCCTGGACTGTTTAGTTTTTATGAGGAGGGAACCCATATATGTGGCTTCATAGACCTGAGTACAGCCTTTGACAAGGTTCTAGGCCCATGCCATGGTGGAACGCTCAGCTCCTTGAATTATTCGGGGGGTTTAATTGCCTTGTTGGAGGCAATATATACAGATAATAGAGCCTGCGTCCGATTGAGTTAACAAGGCCAATGTACCCAGCACTTTGAAGTTAATAGAAGTGTACGCCAGGGTTGTGTATTAGCACCACCGCTATTTACACCTTACATTAATGGTCTGGAGAAGGCCTTATTGGACACTAAGGTTGACTATCCAAGCATTGGTAATTGTGGAATTCCAGTCCTAACATACGCGGATGATATTGTTTTAATTGCCTGTACTCCACGGGGACTCCATCGGTTAATTTTTACCTACACAAAATGACAAAATGTATGTGTGAATTAAAGGTGAACATAGTTAGATCTGCTGTCATGGCATATGCACCAAGGAACAATGGAGTGAAGATGGGAAATATGCTACGCCAGTGGGCTGTAATGCCAAGGATGAAAGAGTTTGATTATTTGGGTGTCCGATTTTCAAAGTCTCCTGTCAGGCACACCCCATGTCATGAGACAGAAAATCCAATTAAGTTAAGGACTGGGTGGCATCTTCTGATTCATGGGCATGCGCATGGACAAACTATGTTCGAAGACCTTGGCTGTGAAGCCAGCGGTGTGGGCTGCACTCCTATACCCACTAAATAGTGGATTCCTTTAGTTAGTAATGGATTTGAGTCCCAAAAGTTTAAGAATTATATGCACTACGATTCTTGTTCATGTAGTTAGCTTTAATTCAAAATATAGTGAGGTATATAAAACTCTGTTCATGCAGGTGCCTATAGGGGTGGCCAATGCATTTCGGAATACTACTTCCTTCATCAGGGCCTAGTAAAGGTCATCATAACACAAATACAGCATAATCACATCACCATTGTAAAACAAAATTGAGATCAAACAGTATTGACCCGCATTGTATATATCAATTTCGCGCATAATATTAGTATGTCACATGGATTCCAGCATTATTTACACCATTTTTTGTCCATTACATAAGTGTATATCACAGAGCAGAGAAAACAGCCATACATAATCATGCATTGTGTATAAGGTAAGAGATATATACATACGGATAAATTGCAGGAAAACGCAGCAATTACAAGTTGTGAATCACCATTGGAAAAAAGAAAGAAGAAAAAAGCAATATGAACTGAAATGAATCATTACTCTAGAAAAGAAGGTTTCCATGATCGTTACAAGCTTATTGCAATAAAAACTGACCTGGTTTCCCTTTTATTGAAACGGTGCATGAAAAGAGCTGACTGGAGAATCTCCCTGAGCGATGTCTTGTGTACGTGCATAAAACTAGCACTCATCAGAACGCTCTGTAAATATACGTGTATGACATCTGTTAGCCTATAGAATATTCGGGCTGAACAAAAGAACTTGACACGAATGCTCATTCATACCTTTCCTCTTCGGAACGATCACAAGACTGAGTGAGACCGCGAGGACGCGCGTTACTTAGCAAGCAGCTAAGTTGTTTCAAGTTGCTATGGTTACATGAAAACCGGAGGAGAATAGTGAATAAAGGTGGCGGCCATTTTGTAATGAAACCGACTTCTTTAGAATACCAGTGAAACATATAATATGTATTGAAGGAATAGTAATTTCCATCAACATTACCGCAAACCAATTGCAAAAAATAAATAAAAATAAACTCTCTCTCGTTAAGTGCAATATTCTCCTGTAAAAATTAAGTCCTATAACAATGAGAACCTCAAACCGTCAGAGATGCATGGACCTCCCATTTGGCTGACTGCACTAAATATTATAAAAAAATTATAAAAAAATGAAAAAAAGAGAGTCGTTGTTATGCTACTATGTGATAAATCCCATGACTTACTGCAGAGCGAGCTTGTCGGTGAAAGTGAAATCTTCCATTAACACACGGAAAAGTGGTGCTTGGAAAAAATGCCGACTACAGGACGGGGTGGTTGGATGGATCTCAAAGTGCTCAAAAGTAGTAAGGAAAGGTCGCAAGGGATCAGTATTTGTGTCCTGATATTAAAGACTCATAGTAAGTTTATACCTTATTACGATCTACTATAACGTTTCGCTCTTGGTTTCAATGTGTAGCAAAACACTATGTTAGTTATGATGTAAATGCATCAGGTGGTGGTAACGGAAAAAAAGAAGGAAAAAAGAAAGAAAAAAAGAAAGAAGAAAGAAAAAAGGGGAAGAAAGGAAATTGAAAGCTTTCGTAATGCCATTAGTCATAGTAAGAAATGAAGCAGAACCACTACTTGGAAGTGACCATTACAAGGTCAAAATATTCAATGTTTTCTAAATTACTTCTCTGATTGCTAAATGAAAAATATAGATAGCAAAGAAAAAGTGTGACAAAATGTAACTCTACATTCCATACGCTGCAATTAGAAAAAAATCGTAAGAACATCCAAAACATCAATGAACATAGCCAACATGCATATCATAAGAAACAACTTAGATCGAACTCTTCATTAATTCCATCAGGTGATAAAGAGTCAAGTTTATCAATCCAAAACGTTTCCTGTTGTGCCCTCCATTTCTTCATATCTTTAGTAGCCATTTTGGTGGGTTGTACCTGTGCATGGACAAACCATTAGATTTGATCCTTAATGTTTATAATACCCAGTCTCTGGCAGCAACAAATTATGGAGCAACATTGTGGGGCTTTGAAAATGTTTCAGTTCTGCAGGTAGCTGAAAATAAGTTCTTCGGGTCCCCCCTTGCCTTCTGAATGCTGCTGCAAATGTTGTGGTTCACGAGGCATTGGTGGTTGGTTTAATTGAGGACTAGTACCTTCTCTCCAAACGGGTCTTATGGACAGACATAGCAAAACTATCAGCAATTGTTGAAAATGAATACAAACTCTTGCCTAACCCCCAACATCTGCTCTGGGGTATGTCAGCCAGCCACACATGCCCATTTTCAGTGCAGTTCCGATTGACTTATCGCTTGATGTGCTTTACACAGCCAGTAATGTCTGTAGGGTCCTAACGGGTGACTATACAACATTTGGTTCAGGTTGGTGAAACAGAGTGGAATTCTATAAGGAGGAACGCTTTGAGCCACAAACCCACAAACTCAAACACAACTTTTGACTTTTATGTAGATATATGAATGGCGTGTGGTACCCCTCTACGTTGGCTTCTAATTTGGTCAAACCCCAAGCACTTTCAACCCAATTTTTTATTACAGATGTTTTTAAATTGGTGGGAGCCAATCTAAATCCGAGCTTTTGTATGTAAAATTGTTATCAATTAAAGTTAATACACAGGCACTTTTGCCTCCAGTAGCCTTGCTCGCAAAGGAGCACGTCCGAATATTAAAGGCCCATATTTCAGGGAGGTTTAACGAAATTAGAGAATGTAGTGAACTTCGGGTGAGTTTTAATAGGAAACATGCCATTATCAGTATCCCAGACAAATTACAGGCATAGGTTCCTTTTAGCAACTATTCTGCCGATAGATGGCTGGTAGCCATTGAAGCTCTAAACCTAAAGGCTAATACTGCGAAATGGCATCTTGTCACAGAGGATACTAGCTGTCCTCTTAGTCAAGAACAGAGGGAGGAACTGCTGCATTTATTTATTTTTTACGCCAATGTTACAGCACAATTTGAAGGCAGGCGCTTATACCAGTTCTTATGCTTTTTTTATTTACTCAGTGTCGCCCTGCCCTGTGCATTCTTTTGAAGACAGATACACATTTTATTGCTTGGGCAGTGTTATGTTTCCTTAAGCAAGCTACTAAGGTCAGGAAAAGGCATGTGTCTTAGTTTTTATTGTTGTTTTATATCGACTATTCAAATCTCTTTTTTTCATTGTGTGCAAATATTTTATTATTTATTGTATGTGTTCTATTATTGTGTTTTGTTTGCTGCTTTTATGGATTTGCATCCAAAATAGATTATATGATGATGATTAAGGGCCTGATTCAACGAAGTGTTTTATAATGGCGCAATCCCATAGGAAAACGTTCTGTGAATCAGGGCCTATATGTTATTTAGAACCGGCAGCTAGCTGCCTCCAGTGGTAGTCAGTTCATTTACCTGAGCATGTGATTTGATTAGAATTGATGCTTGTTGTTAAGGCGCTCACCTTTAATGCCAAACAGAAACAACAGATTGAGAACGTTTTCAACTATATCTCGTGTATCATTTTGTAGTCCTGCAAAACTTGGATTAAGCATAAGGATGACTAAATCGTCAGTCAGTATGCTCAACAGGTCGTCAAGCCAAACATTACATTATAGCCAACATTGTGTTCGATACGCAGGGAGGATTCAGAGAAAAAAGTCATGCATGTTGGGTTGAAGATCTGTGGCCAGTACGTTATACAGGATGGTAGCCAGTCACCTTGCATTCAATGACATATAATCTTCTTTTAAGATTCTTCCAAGTGCTCCTTCTTGTCTACCGGCAACAGTGGTACTCACAACAGTATTGTTCATCTCCCATTCTTATTGTAGACCGCAACTCCCTCAGCATGTGGTGTAACTGATGGTAATCCATGTCTCTGTAAAGCTTCAAATGTTCATGTAATTTTTTTATTGATAATGTTTGGTCTTATCATACATTAAGTACATTAACATTAAACAAGAAAACAATATTAATGTAACAATATTTAACCAAAGCAGAAACATACAAAATCTCCCCAACCCTCATCCCTCAATCTAACATCATATGTAATTAATTACGAAAAAAGAAAGAAAAAAGAAAAAGCAAGGAAAAAGAGAATTAAAACAATGTTTTTTAAAATATTTAAAAAAATTAAAGAACAGCTTATCTTTTGGGTTTCTTTACTCTTCTAAACTGCATAGTAATCCAAATTCAATTAAAACTAAAAATACTCCACATTTCATCCAATGTTTTGCCCTTTTTCTGTATTGTGTTGCTGTCATTTATATGTCTCAGAGGCTGATGCTGTTTTTTCTGCCGACCGGATCTAGTGAGATAAACTAATGCCCTGATTCATGGATTATTCGCGCCGAAAAAAACAGGATTTGTGCACCATTCTGCCCGCAAAACCCCGTTTAACAAATGGGGATTTGCAGGCAGAATGGCGGTCAAATGGCGTTTTTTTCGGCGCAAATAATCCATGAATCAGTTAATAAATAGTGAAGCGGAGGCCCACTGCAATGGCGCGCCAGAGCTAATTATCCCCTCTCATGATTGAACTGCACCTTTGGGTGCCCATAGGTATTCTCATCCAGTACAATAGCGCGCTGTAACACGTGGGACACAGTCCCTTTACTCATCCGAGGTAAGCATCTCCTTTGGGAACGCGTCTTCTCTAAGAGGGTAAATACTGTGTGTGACCAAGAGGGGCCTGGCGTCACTACTGATATACGTCCGATTGGATTGCAGCTGATGCTGGGAAAGTAGCTCTCTGGTGGCGTTCTGCTGCATAAGCCAAACATGTTCAATGACATTCTGCCGTGAACTAGGATACGCCCTTAAATGAAGACAGGTGGATGGAATCTGCAAGTGCCCAGGCATTCTTTAATAAAATGGAGCTCCCCCAGAAACTGCATTTTTTTAGTTTGGCCTATTAGGTCACTATGGCAGTACCTGGCGAGTGCCTTTCCCATGCCAACACAAACGCCCAACCTGTTGGCATTGTCAATGCTTGTTGTAAAGACTTTGGCACGTGATTCGTGTTTTCTATGGTTACTCGTGCCTAGAAAGTAGCAAACAGAACGCAAAGTCCGTTTTGTGATAGATTAGGCAGCCGAGTCTCGGCTAATCCAAGTATCAATAAAACATTCAACTGCTCCCAGAACGAGACTCCTGCTGCAGTTAGAGTTCGCATTCCTTTAATCTACAATTAACACCACATCAAAAGTAAAATAGTTAGGTAATGACGCATCCGCAAAATATAAACCCTTATTATCACCAGTCATAACTGTTTCTAAAATGTGTTTGTATAAAGTATGCGCATGCAGGAACACATGTTGGTACCCACCAGGATTCTTCTGGGGAATTCCTAAAGCTTTCACCAGTTTGAAGGCTCGCAGAGAGACCATATGCTTGCAGTTAAGGGTTCTGCCATAACTAGGTTTCTATTACCGTATCTCCAGTCATCCATTATACTTTCACTCTCTGCCTCGCTCCTGCAGCCCAGGAGTTACGCGTTTATTGCCGCCATGCAATGGATATAGCGCCGCTAGTAAAATCTGTCACATTAAATCAGGCGCTCCTCAGGTATCAGAATTTCAAAGGAAAGGGCCTAGTGCATTTGAGGCCGTAAAAAAACGCCAGGGGGGGTTTAGTTTCAAGGGTTTAAACTATTAGGACACCTCATCCACACATTGGGCCACACTTACAAAAGGGATATTGTGACAACTTGACACGGCACACACTTGCCTGGCACAAGCTGCGGTTCTCGCATGTTCCTGGAATGAATTTATACATTTGCTGCTGCAGTAGCGCGAGGGCAGAGGGTCAAAGGGCATTGTGCAGGTTACAAGCCAAGTCTCTTTATGAGAGGGAACGCCGAATATACTTGGGCCCTTCCCCCACGTGTTGCAATCACACGTGCCTTTGTAAATTGTAACATTGGGTAGGTGCGACTGCAACCAGTTCCTCGTATATTGGGCCTAGTATTAAGGCGTTTTGTACGGATCTGCCCTTTTAAAAACTCTTTTTTAAATCAGACCCCTAACCTTTCAAGTAATAAACTATTCGTTTGCATTGTAAGTGCATAGGAAATGCATAATAAATATACTTTGCAAATAAAAAAAGAAGCACTGCAGTGAAGATGGGACACGTCAATAAACTTAAGGCAGCAATAAAGTGGTCTACCTGCCCTTACCGATGTAAGACAATGAATTCAAGTGCTTAGCTCTAAAAAGGGCTTCTACCGCCTTCTACCGCACACGAACTGTTAACCGGGCACCCGCACCTTCAAACGTTTGTGAACCTCTGTATACAGGAAGGGGTTTGTGCTCAGATAACTGCCCACCTAGGTGGATCAGTATCCCCCAAACAATGAAAGCTTTCTTCAGTAAATCTAAAGTCGCTTAATGTCTGCCATGTTTGTTGGCCTCACTGCGTGTATGTAATAAACAGCACCACAACCTCTCCAGGGCGAGATGGGATGATGATTGTGAATGAAAGACACACTCCATGTGCAGGGACTTCATTTCACCACGATGCCAGAGGTATCGGAAGTGACATCACAAACCCCTGATGACATCACAGGACGTGATGTCATTTGACACCACTCTGAAGTGACATCACAGGAAGCGATGGAACCCGACCGTCACCCCTCGACAAAACAGGAAGTGGCATCACATTGCATTCCTAACAACACTATGAAAAATATGGTTACAATATCTCTGTAATGTGATATACATTTCGTACAAGAATGGATCACTATATGTATTGTTAATATCAGTGTGCCTAGGCCCATAATACCAAATTACTGTGAATGCAAGCAGACATCCAAGGCCAAATGATAATGATGTGTTATTATATAGCACTTACACTTAAGCACTTTATATAGAACACATATACAAACAATATCACCCAACATGGGTTGGTGCTCACTTATCAACCTCAGAAGGATGAAAGGCTGAGTTTGGCTTTCTGGGTTTCGAACCTGCAACCCAAATGGCAGCAGCGAGCGCCCAACCCGTTTAGCTATCTTACTGGCTATATCTCTATTTTACAGGCTATTGTAAAATGAGCAGTTACATGTCTGAATGTTCTCAAAGTCAGAAAGCAAATTACACTGTAGTGGATACCATTAAACTGGTAGCTGAGATTTAACAGCAGGCCAGTTCATCTGAAGGTCTGGTGCAAAGTTAGACACATGTCAAGCCTGTGTGGATCTCCTTTTCAGGCTTCAGAGGTTGGCGAAATACATACCATTGGGAGGGTTCATAACTGTGTATTCAAGAATTTAGAGTAGCGCAGGGAAAGCGGCGCACGCACACAGCATCCCGTACCCTGGGCACTCGTTACCTCATGCATGCAAACACACATCATAAGCAGCATGCCATGGATATAGGAAAGATAGACAGACACATTACAACAAATCATTAATTCTGGCATTATGAAATCAGAGGCCACTTTATGTGCGATGTTCAAACATGTCTACACTGTACACAAGCTTTCAGGCACAAGGATAGTGTGAAGTGACCAAGGACATCGAAATGGAATGTCTTTTGATGATCATAACAGAGACAACAGCAGAAAAAAACACGCCATAGCAAAACACGAAAAACAAAATACATAGTCCGAAATGGAAGCTTTTTCTACTCTTAATGCCTTTTGGTTTTGTTTGTCTGCATTGTGAATTTGAGGTGTTGAAGAACAGACTAAATCAGTGACTCACCCCCTGAAGTGTGCCTGAAATAAACCTTTAATGAATCTAGAAATTATTGTAAAGAATTCCAGAAAGACTAATTATTTGTAATTTCCTATTCTTTCTTATTTACACTTGTGGAACACCCTTTATTTATTTAAGAGGCCAGAATAAGAAAGTCAGCCTGTCCAGAAACGAAGAGCCACATGGCGCTGGTCACAGCCGAGGAGCTTCTTTTTAAAAAGAATATATATATATAGTGTGAGAGAGAGAGAGAGAGAGAGAGAGATGTTTTCTTTAGCAAGGGAGACCAGCTGCGCCCCCTGGACATCCCCACATGCTGTCCCTGTCCATCTGGAAGAGTCAGCTTTCTCTTCCACAATTCCACAATGCTTGTGACTTGCACTGAATTCCTGAATTCTTTGGTTATTTTTGGTAGTATACAATGCTCAACATAGAAAATACATCATTTCTGCCTAATGCTTTTTCTCGTTGACCATGTTAATGGCTGGCTGTAGTTGCTGTTATTTCAGGAGTCTGATTTTTCAAACGATTCATCGACTGTGTCCCCTAAGCTGCAAGATCACATCGCTGTTCCCCCACAAGTAAGAGAGCTATGCCAAAAGGTTGTCTGTATCAACAAGAGTCTAAACAGGGGAGTATCCAACATTGCAAGAGTGAGGGGTGGGGTGTTGAGCCACGAAAAAAGTCATGCTACTTTCCCCAACAAATTCAACTTAGAAAATGAGTTCTAAACTGACACCGAATCGTTCCTGTCCCCATTTGATGACTTGATTCAGTTCCCACTCCCTGAAACATTTGGTCAAGAGTGGGACATGGAGCTGTGTGCACCTGCTCTGCATCTGGCTCTGCCCCTTATTGGACCTGCAGGGCAGTCACCTGCATGGAGTGGGACACATGCGGTGCTCCTGCTATGCCCCCCATTGTGCATGGTGGGTGCAGAGCAGGAACATGCAGCCACACTGCTGTCCATGTCTTGCTCCAGACCACTGTTCTACCAGCAGCCAGGCCAAGCAGGAGCACATGGCAACACTGCTGTCCAAGGCAGGATGCCCAGAAAAAAGTCATGCCACAGTGAGAAAGGGCTAGACTGTCTGCCCCCAATGACAGTCTAGCCAAGTAATAACAGATACGATACATGCAAACCTCTGAAATTGCATATGGACTTCACAGAAAAGGACATTGCAAGGAGCATCAGCAGTCTTTCATACTTGGAGGCACCATGGAAGTGGCTTTAGAATAAATTGCCATAAATATGCTAAGTGGCAAATACCTTTGTGGAGCACAATACCTAAATTGTGCTATTAGTTTTTATGAAGCAACTCTATAGTCATTAGGCTTTTATTTTATAATAGTATGATAAATTAACATACGCTGTGAAGTGAATTGCTTACGGAGCAGCAGATAAGACAAAATGGGATTAAATGATTTGCCCAGGATCACACACGTTGGTTAAATGGTGAAACCGGGATGTGGACCATTTAAGCAACTGAACACTTTTTCCCAAGTTTAGTTGCTATAGATATTTTTTGAGGTTTTGCTTTGCATTTCTTGTGCTTAAATAATACTTTATTTAAAGCAATGCCTTGGCAGCAAACCACATTACATGACTGCTCATAATAAACGAAAAGTACACTATATACATCATCATATAAATATGTCTAGCTTTATTTTCTCCATCCTGCATGCAAAGTCACAATAGCATCATGCAGATTAATGTGAGCCTAACACATCCTCCTTGGGTTTTAAAGCCATAGTCATTATTTCATAAAGCCTGCAGCATTATGCACCCTTCTCACTTCTGATCACCCCATTCACATTTCTTAAGGGACACAAGTCGCCCCCCCCCCTCATCAGTTTATAATGGCTCGCATTGTAATGCTTTGTTGAAACAGTGCAATATGTCACTACCCTGGGAGAGCTGCTCTGCGGCCCATAGCTCGAAATTAAACAACATAGTGTGTCCTGCCCCCTGCAGGCCCCCTCACAGGCAGCTTGAATCAAAAGCGGGACGTTTGCCGTCCCGCTGAGGGGTTCTGCAGATCACAGGAAGGACTTGTCATTTTGGGACATTCTCCTGACAGAGGGCCACCTCTGAAAGGTGTCCTGCTGCCAGGACAATGAGGGTGCTGAACAGGAACACTGTGCTCCTACTTGGCACCCTCATTGTCCCAGTCTAGCTCTTAAAAGAGCTACTGGAAGGGGGAGGTCTGCCCCTCCTGCCCTTTTGCTCGGAATGCCACTGAGTCTAAATAGATACATCTGGATGCACTGCCTTCTCCACACTCTGGGCACTTCAATTAAACCTTTTATCTCCATCCATCTGACAGATGGACTTACTACCCACCTTGAAACATGCTCTCACAGTTTCCGGTTTACCAAGCACTCCCTCAGTCAGAGTTATGCTACAGGTGGCTCTCTAGATGATTTGGACTAGAACTCCCATGACCCCTCACCCTGGAATTTGCTGGCTGTGGTTGATGGGACTTGTACTTGAACACATCTGGCAAGCCAAAGACTGCAGACCCCTGCCCAAAGTAAAACTACCTATAATTTCTTGTTGAATTCTGCTGCATGGTTTCTCATCTTACGAAATCTCTGTCACTGCTACTGTGTCATTGTAACTGTGTAAATAAAACCAATAGGCATAGCAAGCACTTCAGCATGGACTTAAACCCCATTGCCATTCTAGATTGTCGGTTCGTCCCACAAGAAGTGTGTGACTTTATCAAGCAAACAATAGGGCATGGCTTGAATGTGGTTTATGGTCATTGCATCACATTATTTCCATCGACGGAGCATTCCATCGAATGAAAAAAATTGCATCGAATGCATTTTAAAAAAAAGTTTTTTAAAGGACTCTGCGTTTTTTACCCTTTAAAAGCCATTACAATTAAACTAAACCCTTTACCTTTAAAAAACATGCATTCGATGCATATTTTTTCGATGCTATTTTTTCAATGGAAAGGCATTCGATGATAATGCATTCGATGCAATGACGAGATACCCTTGAATGTCATGCATGTACTCATAAGGAGGTGCCCCTTGAGCTGCGAGCCAACACAACGAAGTTCAAAGAGCAGAGGCATTGCCTCGCTTCCAAAGAGGTACATTTAGAGCTACTCTCTGTCTGCTTAGGGGCACCCTAGGGATGCTGGTAAGTAAGCCAGATCCCGAAGGGATGCAGTCTAGAGCTGGGGACAGTCTCTGGCATTAGACGTCCTCCTGCCCTCCTAATGATGGGTACACGTTCCTTTACCTTCTGTCTACGTGTGGAGAGGGAAATGCATTCACAGCCGTGTCTCCAACATGAGGCTTCATCAACGCTGGGCCGGCCCTAGTGGCAGCAGCACCCTGGGCAAACAGGGGGAGGGGTGGGAGGTGGAGGGGAGAACACGGGGGTCAGGCGCAGCACTTTTTAAAATGTTTCTATATTTCCCCGCTCTCACTGGAATAGGGCGCTCATGCGCCTTATCCCAATGAAATTTGCCTCGCTCCTGCATCGGAGTGGAGAGGTATTCCTCTCAATAGGGTGCTGATGTAAGCATCAGCACCCTATTGTTATTAAATGCGCCCCGCTGCCGTGGGTGCATTTAATAAGAGAAGGGCGCCTGCCGTGCGTTTTATTAGGACACCAGCTTGGGGGAGCCCTTGAAAGTCTCCCCCGAGCTGGCATGGTGGGGGGCTAATTGTGACCTGTGGGGCATGGCGCCCTGGGGGTCTACCGGCGCGCCCTTCCCTAAGGCTGGCCCTGCATCAATGATATGATATGATATGATATGGCATTTGTAACGCGCCTATACACAAGTGTTTCAAGGCGCGAAGAGGCGGGCGGGGGAGCAAGGGGAGACAGACAACGATCCTACTAGGAGCAAGTGCAAGGGTAGAGGGGAAGGGAAAAGTGCATGGGGGAAAGGGAGAGGGGAAAGTGCAGTACAGGGTTATTAGCATACAGCATACAGGATAAATAACAAGGGCCAGCTGGTGGCAAGTGTTAGGTAAGTGCAGACAAGTGCTGGGAAGGGGGTGCTGTAGGGATACAGACACAGTCCCGCAGTACAGGGGTTGCCGGAGAGGCAGTGCAGGGGAGAGTGGCTGGGCCAAGGACCAAGAATGGTGAGTGGCCCAGTTGCAGATTCAGTGCAGTTTCAGTAGTATTAGCAGGGGAGAGGGGGAGAGAAAGCGGAGGCAAAGAGGAAGGTTTTGAGGTGCTTCCGGAACCAAGATGGTTCTCGTCAAGTTTTAGGGAGGCAGGAAGGCTGTTCCAGAGGGAGGCCCCTGCAGCGGAGAGAGATCTGCCCCCAACTCGTTGTTTGGAGAAGCGGCTGACCCTGAGGGAGTTGGAGGCGGATGAGCGAAGAGCTCTTGAAGGAAGATATTTAGGAAGAGAGAGTTGAAGGTATTTTGGCCCAAGGCCCCAGACGGCCTTGTGGACAATGCAGAGGGTTTTGAACTTGATCCTCGAAGTCACTGGGAGCCAGTGTAGTGATTTCAGTCCTGGAGGGATACAGTCCCTAGGCTTGAGGCCAAGGACAAGTCTTGCAGTCCTGTTCTGGATGAGTTGCAAAGGGCAGAGAGTAGAGGCGGGCAGATTTAGATAGAGGCTGTTGCAGTAGTCCAGCTTCGAGAGAACCAGGGCTCTAGAGACAGTGAGCTTCTGGGGGAAGGAGAGGAAAGGAAGGATACCTCTGAGGAGGTGTAGCTGGTAGTGTGACTTCTTAGAGACGTCGGATATGTGAGGAGAGAAGGGGAGTGTGGAGTCGAAGATGACCCCGAGGTTTTCTGCCTTGCAGGTAGGAGCAGGAAGAGGGCCCAGAGAGGCTAGCCAGAGAGTAGCAGGGAAGGAGGGAGTAGGAGTGCCGATGAGTAGAATCTCAGTCTTACTGGGATTAAGGCAGAGCTCGTTGGCGGCACATCATTCCTGGATAGCAGAAAGACAGGAATGCATAGGAAATCTAGCCATTTACCAATGTTTATCACCCTGTCCTTCATCTTCAAACTCTTAGCCAGGGGCTCTTACAAGGTCCCCTCTAGCTGTCTCCGCGAGTGTTCATTCTGAGGTCCGGACAGGATACCCTCGGCCTTTGAGCCATTCACTGCAACTGCCCTCCATTCAGGTTTCTCCATTTAGGATGGAATTCTAGGATCATTTGACTTCACTATTGTCTGCGTAGCACACTCACCCCAGAACAGTATTGCCAGTTTCCCAATCAGCAGGGACATATGTGTAGACAACAAAAAAAACAGATTTAACTTAAGACCATACTCCAACAAGGCAACCCAAACTCTCCTAGAAAACAACAAAATAAAATCTCTGTAGGCAAGTCAGTGAAACCGCGTAGGTAAGTGATACCTCCGCAGGTAAATGAAACCGCTACAGGCAGGAAAGTGAGACCTCTGCAGGCAGGTAAATGAGATCTTTGCAGGTAGGGAAGTGAAAGCTCTCCAGGATGGTGAGTTCTCTGCAGGCAGGTAAGTGAGACATCTGCAGGCAGGTAAGTGAGACATCTGCATGCAGGTAAGTGAGACCTCTGCAGGCAGGTAAGTGAAACTTCTGAATGCAGGTAAGTGAGACCTCTGCAGGCATGTAAGTAAGACTTCTGCTTCCAGATAAGTGAGTCCTGTGCCGGCAGGTAAGTGAAACCTGTGCAGGTAGATGAAACCTCTACAGGCATGTAAGTGAAACATCTGCAGGCAGGTAAGTTATACCTCAGCAGGCAGGCCAGTAAGGCCACTGCAGGCAGGTAAGTGAGAGCAAATTGCCAGTTATGTCAAAAGTAGTGCAGGCATCTGGGCAACCAAAAAGCACATTGCAGTAGATTGCGCGATGTGTACAGGGTCACACTGCACTGAAAAGAACCCCGTTTCATTCCCACGATAATCACCGGATTCATCGAGGGTGTGGGTGGGCGCTTGAACTTAAATGGGTTTCTAAAAGGATCACTTTCAGAATTTCAAAGACGTCTGTTATAAATGGGTCCCCGAATGAGATGCATTGCAGAAAAGCTGAGCGCAAGAATTGTAAGGGGAGATGCTGGGGTCGGATTAACTTCGGCTTCCAGGAATAGGCGCATCTCGAAACTGAAAGGCTGGCACCAGCTGATATCGCTCAATGGAGCGTTTGCTTGAGGGTGACTTATAAAATCCATCAGTCATGTTTCTTTTATCAGAAATCTATTTTAAAAGGAAAAAAAAATCCTGTCGGACATTGGAAAAGTTTCAGGGATTCACATCCGCGTTAAGCAATGCATCTGGTATGCATTAGTCTCTGGACCACCAAAGCAAGGGATCACTCTCACTTGTTATATCCAGTGATAGTGTTGTTCCACGCATGTTTCCGGCATTTAAAACAAAAAAAAAAACGTTATGAAGAGTTTCAAGCCGTTCTCATTAGCTAACATTGTGATCCAATATATTTCTACTGCTCAAATTTGCCTGTTAAATTCTGAATTTCCACAGTGAACCAGTGTGCGTTTGTGTGTGTGAGAGAGAGAGTGCGTATGTGTGTTGCATGATACTTCTTCCAAGTCCTCACAGCTCACACACAATGTTCCCTTCAGCCCGTCAGAGTAATCACATATCCTCCATTTAGTGAGATGGTAAATGGCATATGTCCCCAGGGAAAGAAAATTAATTATATTCTTGCCCCTTTTCACAACCCAGGAATCCACACATTTTGAAAAGATAGGCCTGGGTGATTTGTATTTTGTAAAAAGTTGAATTTACAAGTAGATGTGTTACATAATGGATCAGAATAAGTCTGAGAGGGTGTGTGTGTGCGTGCACATGCCCTAGGAGTTTCTAAATGCAGATTACGGCTATGTTAATGGGTAGGGCCTCTGCTAAAATAGGTCTGATTCAAATGTGCTAAATAGTTCTGAAAAAACGTCTACTTGAGCATCATTCAGAGACTCCAGTCAGAATTCAATTCCCCAAAAGAAGGACATTTAAATAGCCTTAAAAAGTACTCAGTGGTGCTCAGGTCTCCGGCACTACACTCTGCACTGCCTGCAATCGCCACAGAACGTCTCTGCCCCTTTTCTATGTTCATGCATGAACACTCATGCAACACTAGCTTTGCATATTCTCCAGTGGAAAGACAGGTCAAGGTACAGGCACTGTGCCTTCAAAATGGGACCTTGAATGGCAGTTGGCACCCATTGATTGACAACAAGATTTTGCATTATGTTCCAGGCTGGAATTTCATATTGGCCAACATACTCCTGCTGGGCATATCACGCCCCAGAGGCAGATATCGTTCCTTTCTCCCTTTTCCCAGTTCCTGGGAGTCATCGACTGCATGCATGAAGGGCCGCAACCCGCCTGAGAGACTGAGCACATCTATCACAACAGGAAACATTGGCATTCCATCAATGTGCTGGTGATCTGTGATTCCAAGGGGCACATCATGAATGTGTAGGCCAATTACCCAAGATGAATGCATGATAGCTTCATCTTCCGGCATTCCCCAATATACCAGGCCCCTGCATCAGGAACCCTTGGAAACACCTGGCTCGTGGATGAGTATCAACTATCAGGCACACACAAGCAGTTACATGACACACACAAACACACAAAATGACAATAAATGCAAGTAATAACCAGGAAACACTTGTGTACAGGTGCGTGGCAAATGCCATACCATAACATATTATGTGCCTACAGGCTGTCACCATTCTTGTTGACACCGATCAAGAATCCAGTCACCTCAGGTGAGGCGCTCTATAACGCTAGACACATGTTGTTTTATGTTATTTATACTGTTTGTTTGCTTTTAGTTTTTTGTTTCAAATTTGGTACCTTGAAACTAGTTTCACTGGTAATTCCTTTTGCACTTGATAAATAAACTACTACTACTATTATATAGCCACTAGGGGCATGGTGAGGCACACAATAGAAATGCCCAAGTCACGCTTCCTCTGCCTTGACCATTCAGGTGGCCTATTGCTATATGCACCTACTGCATTATGCAAAATCATTGCAGCATCTTGTGTCCTGCATAATATTGCCACACCCTGTGGCAAAGCAGTAGAGCAGCAGGAGGGCTTCCACCCTCATCCACAGGCAACACCCATTCCCTTAGCAGGCCAAAGTGTGGTGTAAAATGTGTTGAAAATGTAATTGCTTATTAATAAACACACTGTTCTAAGCAGCTCAGAATTGGATACCAATCTAATATGTCTCTCTCATGTATTTAGGTTACTTTAAGCGCAAACTATCATTATTAAGTTACAATCAGGCATTGTAAATGTAATTCACAGAATATTTATTTTTAGTGTAAATATGAATTCCTGTATATATTATAATCATAATTTATATTTCCTTTTCTCATTTAACTTATGTGTTTGTTATTCTTTCACAATGTTCACATATCTGTATTGGATTATGCAGCCGTGGAAAAGTGCAACATTGCAAAAACGAGGCCATGTTTCAGCTTTCTGTAATATAAGATTGACAGTAACATAATATCAAAAGTCAATGTTATCTATAATTTTAACCATTCAAAGCATCCAGGTTTATTGGAAAATGTCATCAAGCGAGAATGTTTTCTAAAAGTCAAATCACCTGAAATAAAATGTTACATTACAAAAATAAATTAATCTGCAATTAATGAGAGTTGTTCATAAGGATCACTATTTTCAAATACTTTTATGGATATTGCACATTGTGAAAGATTCCATGTGAATTTAACGCTAAAAAAATTAGATGGATTTTTTACTGAAAAAAATCCATCAAAAAATCACTGAATTGTTTTATTTTTATTTGTGGGGTACCCCCAAGTCCCCTGTTTCCATATGTGTTTAACCTCCCCAAACACATGGGGAGGTAATCCCCTGCCCGTTTTAACCCCTACCCCATATATATTTAAACAATCTGTGTTTTTCAATGCACTTATTTCAGTAAAATTTCTATCGCTATTTTGTTCTGGTAAAATCATTAGATCCCATTGTGAAAATTATAATATCTATATGCTAAGAGAGGCTCAACAGAGAAGTTTCTTAGAAATTAAATTGTATGAGTTTTGTAGAAGGGGCTGGCAACTTTATCCCTCTGATCTATCTCAAGTGGCCGCCTAGTCTTATTTCAGTTTTTCATTTGACAAAAGCAATATACCAATGTATTCTAAATTAACATTTTAGGAAAAGTATTGCCAATTAGACTTATCACTTGCCACGGGGCATTTAGTTTGCCCCGAGAACATTACTAGCTACCAAAGGACACAGAGGGCCTGATTTAAAAAAGCACCTTTGAATGGGAAACCCCATTGAAATAGGCTTTGTAAATCAGGCCCAGAGAGCACAGCCATAGGCAAATTGGGTATGGAAAGGAAAGGAGACGTTGAAAATTCACAAAATCATTGGCATATTTTAAATATAAAAGAGAGTTTATGTCCAATAACAACCTAATTTGATGCACTGGAAAGCTTCTGGGGGATGTTGGTAGAATCAGGGGGGTCTAATGCAGGTAATTTTAATAAAGAACAATGATCAATTAACTCTCTGGTATGAAAACCATCTGGAGTAACCACGTCCCTGCAATCAATCAGAACACAAACATATGGAGAGTCACAACATCAGAGAATCAGACGAACTACTCACCCTAGGATGTACACAAGAGAAGAAATACTGTTCAAGTGAAAGGGATCACCTGGTAACAAAAGAAAGAGGGAGACTCAATCTAAAGAAGAACAACACAACATTACATATTGTTCCCGGATATGATATGGCATGACTAACATGGTATGACTTTACTATGGATGCCACAGATTATGTAACAAGAAAATCCCTCCAAATGAGCACCTGTATGTCAAGAAATGAATCTATACTACAACATGCATTGAGTAAACCTAAGCTAAATATGAGTACATGTCATTGAAATGAATATTTTCATGGATCAGCCCCGTTTCCTCTTTTTATTACACTGTCAGATTTGTGTGCACTGTTTATTTCACATGCCCCATATTTTAATGTGTATTCTTATTGGGGCTGGGTGTGAGCTGGCTCAAATCAGATCCATGACCATTTAAATAATGAGGTTTACGTTACAAAACATTTCTGCAGTCAAACATTCAAATGACTTGAAATAATACATTTTCTATTTGAGCTTTTTAGATAGACAAACATACTCTTTTTCTCAAACTAGCTGAAACATTTGGCAGTTTCTGTTCCGGTTCTACTTAATGTATTTCTCTTGCGTGTTCTCATTTGTTTAATTGTATTTGATGTTAGTCTCACATTTGGCCCTTGTTTAGGATGCAAAGTAATTTGATCTGGTTCAAAACAGTAGGTGCCGATGGCTCTAACTGGTTTGAAAATATTCAAGCCACAAACAAGGAGAATAACGCATTTTAGGATTCGGTTTGAATCTCTAAGTCACCTCTTTAGGGGTAATGCAGACCCCAACAGACTCAAACTTTTGTGTTACTTATTTCTTTTTTTGGATTGTGTGATATAGTTACAACAAATGTAAACGTTTCACATAGCTCCTTGTACAATTTACATATAGAAAATTACAAAAATACAATGCAACTAAAAGCAAAATAGAAATAGTAAAATATATGATTAAGAATGCATTTCCAATTAGATAAAATACACTCAAAGCTAGCAGGACTGATCAGTTCTAACATATTTGTTATACAATTAGTTGCTGCAATTATCAAAGATATCTGCTGCCCATTCAAAATTCGATGCCATAAATGTTTAGTATACAAAGATGAAGTATCAAAAACAAAACGCTCAAATGTTATCACTCGTAATTCATGCAGTTTAGCACAATCCACAAAGCAGTGTTCCAAGGGTTCTATACTACAAAGAGAGTGGCATAGCCTACAAAGGTGTAATGCATATTTTAAATTCATTCTACATCCAATTATTCCATGGGTCTTGTACAAGTTTAGTCTTATCTGCATTAAATGGGTACCTACACATTTAGATGGACACTTAGTTAAGTATTCAGCAATACCGTTTCATTCTTCTCCATTAAGGCCAAGTCACAAAATAACCTGTAAGTAGAAACTGATTTGGAGGTTTGGCACCAATCGGAATCCCAAAGGGATTTGCGTATCCTGAGTGGGGAAACTATTAGATCCTCTCTAGTCCCACCCAAATCAGAGAGGATTCAATCACAAGTATCAGCCGAAGCTGTGAGAAACTCATAGTCTGCATTCATGAGTGAATTTCTTAATGAAGAGAACGATGAATTTGCTGGGAAGTTCCACATTTACCCAAATCAACATAATTGTGTACTACTTAATTCCGGCAACAGTGACGCAACACCCAACTCAAATCAAATCACTAGCCAAGGAGTGGAGTTGGGTAGGGCAAATACCGTTCTCCAAAGGATCCCTTCTCATCAATTCCAATACTATTCCTTCAGATGTCAGAATTCTGCCCCATATAACAAAGAGCGTATTGCCTTGGATTTGTAATAACCTATAATAGGCAAAGCCGAAAAGTGTCCATAATCGTTACTGAGTCTGGCACAAGCTATTGTACAAAACCAATATTTAGAGATTGAACAATGCTGTGGCTAGGACACATCCCCGGCAAAGATTATTGAATGTTGGTATCTTCCTCGACATGTTACCAGAGATTTTCGACCTGATCCTTAAAGAGGGGTTGGCATGTAGATTGACCACAACACCTAAAAGGCGGGCAGGCATACCCCACTCAGCAAGTGTACACTGTAACATGGCTCTGTTGACTCTGTTGACATTGTACAATGCATTGAACAAGTCAGCAAAAGCCATACAGGGATGTCATTTAGGGGTCGCCAGTGGTCGCAACTGCAACCCCTGAGGTCTCACTTGTTACCCCTAAAAAAAAGTGTAAAAACGTTTTTTTTTTTTAAAAATGCAGCCTTCTGGACTGTGGCCAGCACCATGTGGCTCGTTGCTTCTGGAGTGCCTGGCTTTCTTGTTCAGGCCTCTTAAAAAAAAAAACAGGGGTTCCACAAGAGTAACACTTTCAGCAGTGACCCTAAATAAGAAAGAATAGGAAAAACAAATAATTTGTCTTTCTGGATTCTATACAATAATTGCTAAACTCATTGCTAAACTCACAAACTGGAGACTTTCAGCCCTTTAAGATGAGTAGCAATGCCCTGGAGATGGATGGGATGCAGATTTTAATCAAACATCAATAATTCAGATGATACAAATAGCTTGGCAAATGTTTTTCTGTTTTAATGCAAGTGACTAAAACAGGGAGTACAACGACCATCAGCTATCGCTTGATACTCAACTCTCAATCATTTCATAAAAAAGCTGGGTTCTTAAACCCTAAATTGGTCATAGCTGACGTGCTGACCTGCGTCATTACCAACGTCATCCGACGTGGCAAACTTCTAAAACCTATCGGGAAGCAGGATTGGCTCTAATTGAATAACTAAACATAGGTGTTATATCTGTATAGAGTAACAGAGAGAAATAATTACATATTTAAACATCAGGTGGGTCAGCTAAGCCCTCCCTTCAAAATGGCCACTATGAATATCACTAAATGTACGACGTCCCATTGGCTGAACAAACTATAGGACCCCAACTATGTGATCCTCTACAATTGGTTGGCTTCTAACCCCCATCAATAACTTTCCACCTACGTGAGCAGCATGCAGACTGAACAACCAGGTGCGGGTAAGCTTGTCTTGATACCAGATTCCCACCAATTAAAAGTACACTCCTTCACCACCTCAATGTTTCAGTGTCAATTAGTGTTTGAAGTTGGCCTTGAGTCTGTACTGTTCTCTGAGATTTTTTAAGGAGTATGGGTACTGTCTGGCTTCTGTGCATAGGTGGTATCTCCTCATGTGTCTATCTTTCGTCCATCACGTGACTGGACATCACGATTTGAGCCTTTTTCTTGTATTTGATTTTATTCCTCAATAGTCCTCTGAAATCTCTTGTTTTCACTTAACCTTCTTGAACAGGAGATTCTGTTCTTTCACGTTAATTGTATCTAATGTCAGCCAATTTCAGTTCTGATAAGACCTTGGCTCTTTGGTTCATCCAACTCCTTAGCTGAAATATATTCTGTTTAATTCAATTGCTTTTGTAACTGTGACACTGAATCAAGGCCTTCCTCGTTGCTCGTTGCTCAAGACTGGTATATACGTAGTGGAACCTTCATTCCTTATTCACTCCATATGTATCTATAAGGTATAAATGTATATGCTGTGATCTATTTACTATAAGCATTTGGCTAGCTTCATGATTGCTTTGCTGCTTGCATTTCATTGCATCTGTACATGTTTAAACTAACTTTGTTTCTTCATCATGCTTATGGCATGAATCTCTTTATCTTGATCTCAAGATGTCACCTATCCTTAGTACTTCTTCATTCTTCATTCTTCATAAATCGTCTGCCTCTCTGGTCTTGTTATCTTTTATATATGGAGTTGATTCAGTTTCGTATGACGTCACCATTCATCCTGATCATTCAGTTTCTTTGTTTCATCAGGAATCGCATTCAAATGGCCATCATATTGTCATGGATGTAGGTATGGTTTCCTTAATGAATACTTCACTTCCCATATTCTCTTAGGTATATGTATTCTTATGGGTACTGCACAGAGTAGTTGCTCTTCTTCATGCCTTCTGATTGGTGTAATATATGTCACATACTTTGGTTCTTACTTCTCAGGTAATGTAGGCAGGGTAGGTGGAGTAGGGGTACTTGGCTCCCCCTCTACACTCATAAAAGGTTTATTTCAGGCACACGTCAAGGGGAGAGTCACTGATTTAGTCTGTTCTTAAACACCTCAACTCATTTTTTCATTCTTCTGATGTCGATAAATGAGTACCAACACAGGTTGTGTGATATTGTATGTATAATTGTTGTACATATAGCGCTTATGCGTAAGTGCTATATAATAACACATCATTATCATTTGGCCATGGACATCTGCTTGCATTCACAGTTATTTGGTAACATGGGCCTATACACACTGATCTTAACATTACATAAGGTGATACATTCTTGTCTGAAATCCTATCACATTATAGTGATATCATAACAATATTTCCGTAGTGTGAACAATGCTATGTGATGCAACTTCCAGTTTTGTCAAGGGGTGAAAGGTCATGTTCCATCGCTTCCCGTGATATCACTTTGGGTTGGGGTCAAAAGACATCACTTCCCATGATGTCATCAGAGGTCAAGGGTCGTGTGATGTCACTTCCGCTACCCCAAGCATTTTGGTGAAATGACATCCCTGAAGCCATATACAGAGGAAATTGCTTCTCAGTTGATTGCTGGATTACAAGGCAAATTATAAGGCTATGAGGTCTGCTACCTACACCTTTTCGAAAGGCACACTGGTAAATGCCTATCCAGACGGTTACAGATGCCCAAACTCCATCTGTTTAAGAACCACAGAGAATAGAAGCACACAAAATGATAGCACACATGATTGGATTATTTTTTTTAAAACAAGATTCGATAATCAATCTGGACCTGTGGCTCCTGAGTTCTCTAAATTGTTATTCAAAATGATGGTCATACAAAGAAAAAGATATATCCCATTTCATTGAGTCCAGTTCATGAGCCTCACAAGCTTCTAATTCACTTTTACGAGAATACAATTTCTCATAGTAAGCTATCCAGGTCACTCGCAAGAAGGTGATTAACTGTAAAGAGTGCTAATTTGTAAAATGAGCAGTCAACAGATTCCAAAATGAATGGGTCTGCTGTGTTTCACAAGAAAACATACGCTCACTGTCCCTTCAAAGTATCAACCATTTGTGGCCTTTAGCCTGTTCCTATAGTCATGCCTCAATTATTTGTGTGGGCACCAATCATGTTTAGAATTTAGAGAGTGCAGATTTCTGCAAAGCTCTCTCTTTATGAGAGTAATTTCATAATCAAACAAATGCTTCTTCAAGTAAGATTGTAGTGTTTTTTTCTGGATTAAACACAGAGGGGATACAATACATGCTTTTTGAACACCAGAAGAGACCTCGAATTTCTTAAACATTATTGCATTATCCTTTGGGATCCAAGTCAAATAGTTATTTGAGTGATTAATCATAACGTCCGTTGTTCCCAAAAATATGTTGTCCCTTTTTTGTTTAGACGGAAAAGAACACGATTAAACATTATGATCACTTTTATCAGAATCAATAATCTTAAAAGAAACAAAAGTTTAAAAAGAATCATTATAGCAAAAGATATGGGCTCATTACGTAAGGGAAAAACGATGCCGGTAAGGGATTACCGGCATCGTTAACCGCTCGGGTCAATTACGACCCGCCTACCCGCTATTAGCGGCACCGCAAAGAACGGTGCCTCTAATAGCGGCATGGACGCGGGCACACAACCCCTCATGCCGGCAGTAGTGGCATGGCGGAAGTAAGAGTACATCACAATTCAGGCGGACATGCAATAGTGCCATGAATCAGGCCCAAAAACCGGATACGGGCATGCCGGAAATACCGCCATCGCGAACCACCCGTAAAGGGCCATGTGCAGTGTTCCCAACTGCCACAGGTGCACACAATCAGCACAGGTGGAGGCAATGTAGACTGCTGGGCCAGCACAAAAGGAGCACACCACACCCCTTCCCACACCCATTCACACACCAAAATGATTCCAATACTAGTAGCAATCCTGGGGCTGGAGGACATGATTGCATTGCAACAGCAACAACAAAACAGGCAGCACAGAGGAGACGCAGGAGGAGAAGGAAGGCGAGACAGGCACAGCATGCCCCAGCAGTGCAGGCAGTTGTACCACAGAGGCAGCCACCAATCCCCAGAATCAGAGCCAGTCCATTCAACCTTTCAACCTAACCCCTGAGCAGATCCACACCCTGTACCATCTGGACCGGGATACCATCACCACCATTGTGTACATGATACACAATGACATTGTTAGTCTCATAGTCATCCGTACTCCCATCCCCCTCTACTGAAGGTGGTCTCTGTGCTCCACTTCCTGGCCACAGGCACCTACCAGCACACGGTAGGGCAGATGCATGGCATGTCACAACCAGCATTCTCATGCACGCTGAACCAGGTGCTCGATGCCCTCCTGAAGCACACAAGTGAACACATATCCCTGCCACGGACTGCCCAGGAGATCTCTAACACCAAAGTTGGCTTCCATTCACTGGCAGGGATCCCAAGTTGCATCAGGGCCCTCGACTGCACCCATGTGGAATTGGTGGTCCCACATGCCATGGAGGCAGTGTACCGAAACCGAAAGCAATACCACTCCATCAACGTGCAAATGGTATGTGACTCTAACAAGATCATCACACATTGTTGTGCCCGATATCCCGGATCAACCCATGATTCAATGGTCCTGCGGAACTCAACGAGACCACACTACATGGAGCGAAATGCCGGACAACGTTCCTGGCTACTTGGTGAGTAGCATGGCAAGCACATGGCAGTGTGATGTGGGGAGTAGATTTGGGTGGGAGAGATGCATACTTCAACTGGGTGTGATTGGGGGGAGGAAAGATGCATACTCCAACTGGGTGTGATTGGGGGGGGGGATGCATACTCCAACTGGGTGTGATTGGGGGGGCAGATGCATACTCCAACTGGGTGTGATTGGAGGGGGGAGATGCATACTCCAACTGGGTGTGATTGGGGGGAGAGATGCTTACTCCAACTGGGTGTGATTGGGGGGGAGATGCATACTCCAACTGGGTGTGATTGGGGGGGAGATGCATACTCCAACTGGGTATGATTGGGGGGGGAGATGCATACTCCAACTGGGTGTGATTGGGGGGGATGCATACTCCAACTAGGTGAGATCAGTTGACGGACTAAACAATGCCCATACTGAAATACACCACTGTCCCCCAAGGCAGGCCAGACTGAACCTGACACATGAAAACAACATGCAAGACGTAAGCTGCACAACAATGACAATAAGCCATTACTGCAACCATGCCATATCCATCCACATGCACACTGCACATCATCAGACCGTACCCTCTACAACACAATGCAGCAACATGCTGCCAATGTGGCCAATGCAAATGTCCGCTGAACAGCATCACTACGGGAATGCAACCTTGAGTGCATACAAAGAGATCACCTGAAGCTAATATACAGAATCTCACCCGTACACAACAACAGAAGTGCTGCATGCCAGCATGGGGACATCAAGTTTGGAATGGCAGATCACTAGGAGTCTGGTTCCAATGGTGACAGGGCCAAAAGATACGAATGACTACACATCACCTAGTTCATGACAACAACCGCCGTAGGCATGCACAGTGCATGAACACTTGCAAGGACTAGATCACCTTCCCATATTGCAGTTACTTTGATTACCTCCATGCATGTAGGGATATGTGGATGTCATCCACAAATCAAAGTTGACTTGTGTGCGATAGGTACTAGTTCCATTTGATGTAATCACATACACATAACCATTGTTGCACCCATGCAGGTGATGCTGGCTATCCCTTGAAGAGGTGGCTCCTTACCCCTGTCCGGAATCCACAGAACAGGCACGAAGAGGACTACAATCGTGAACATACCCGTACCCGTGAGGTGATTGAGCAGACATTTGGCCTTTTGAAGACACGGTTTCGCTGCCCCAGCAGGTCGGGTGGGGCGCTCCTGTACGGGCATGAGAAGGTGGCCAAGATCATCATGGCATGTGTCATGCTGCACAATATGTGCATCAGACGGAATGTGCCTCTGCCCCCTGACATTGAACTGCAACCACCTGTTGAGGATGAGGATGAGGAGGGAGAAGATGGGGCTGCACGTCATGCAGGTGGCGATACACAGGAGGGATGAGCTGTGCGCCAGCATATGATAGACCAATATTTCTAATACACATGGATGAAGAGGGTGCAATGGATGTGGGACCCAGGGCACTGAGTGTTGTGGGGAAAAGAACACTGTGCACTGTCCGGAAATAAAGCACACATACACAATGAGGAATGTCCATTCATGTGATTTTTCATGACACAATGGGTGTATTAAGTTTTATAAAATAATGAAGTGCATGGACCCTCCACCCCAGACAACCTTTCCCCCTCCCCCCACAACTCCCCCAAACACCCTTTCCCTCCTCCCCCCACAACTCCCCCAAACACCATTTCCCCCCTCCCCCACAACTCCCCCAAACACCCTCTCCCCCCTCCCCCTACAACTCCCCCAAACACCCTCTCCCCCCTCCCCCACAATTCACCCAAACATGGCTTGCACTTCAGTGCAGCATTAGTGTACACAAGTCACCAACATCAGGCTGCCCCTACTTCCCACCTCCTCTACAAGCATTGGGTGGTTGCAAGTTTGTGCGTCACATGGCCCGCATGGACCTGCGCAGGGGGCTGGTCTGCCTTGAGCTGGCAGGGGAGGAGGTGCTCGGTTGGTCCAGTCCCTGTGCGGGACGCTGGCTCTCCATAGCATCTGCGATGTGGGTGAGGACGTGCCTCACAACTGATAATTTGTCGCAAATGCTGTTGGTGCTGGCTTCAATAGCTTGTTTAATGCCCTTGGCATGTTCCCTGCACTCCTCCCTCGCCAGGGCACCCTCGCCCACATGCTGGCCAACCAGTGCAGTCAGCTCCTCCTGGCGCTGTCGTATGATGCTGATGCCATGGTCTCTGGGCCTGCGTTTGGTGGTTCGCGACGCAGCTTGTGGCATGTGTCCGCCATCAGGTGATGACTCCATGGGACTCTAGCTCCCTGCCACAAACTCACCACCAGACAGCTCATGGATGCTGGCATTTGATGTGGGGCGTGGGCTGTGTTGGGCTGACTGCTGCAGGCTGTGTGTGTGGTGTTCCACAGGTGCAATGCACGTTTCCTCGACATCTGAGATGGGTGCCGTGGCTGCTGCCTCGACAATCGAGCTGTTTGCGGCAGACAGTGATCCTTCTGCAACTGGCTCCTGCGTGGTGGGAATGGCTGGTGTGGGTGCTACCACAATATCGGACAGCCTTTCAAGCCTTGGTGACGTGTGTACATGTGTGGTTTTGGCCCTCTGAGGCAGTCCAGATTTTCCAGTGTCTATGATGTGCTGGGCCTGGTGCCTACTTCCATGTCCTTGGCCTGCTTCTTTGGTGGTGGGGCCTGCATCGCAGAGTCCTGCTCCTCACTGTCAGATTGTGAGCCTGTGGGGGACCAAGAGAGGGATAACATCGGTGATGGGTCAACGTGCATCATGCATATGTTGTTGTTGCAGCAGTTCTATGCATTTGGACTGCAAGTTTGGCCATACAGGTTGTTAACCACATGGTTGGGTCATACAGGCATGAGTCTGGGTGACAAGTGTCTGAGGTGCTGCATGCATGTGGTTATGTGGGGATGTGCACAGCATATGGGCAGGGTTGTGTACATGTGTGTGTGATGCCCCATCCATTTGCTAATTTCCAGGTCACATTTGGGGGAGTACCTCATGCTTTGCATTGCAGTGTTTTGTGTAGACACTCACCTCCATCTGACGATGACGGCACACCGCGCTCCATTTCACCCACTCCCTCAATGTATTCGATGCCAATGGTGCTGGCACATGTCTCCTCCCACTCTTGCATCTTGATTGGGGATCCTTCTCTGCCTCCTGTACTCATGGCCAGGCTCCTGTTGGCTGCTAGTATACTCCGTACACGGAGGCGTAGATAATCCCACTGCTTGCTTACGTCCTTCACAGTGCGGGGGGTGGAGCCCACGGCACTGACTTTCCATGCCACCTTGGCCGAGATCTCCTTTTTTTTATCAGTGCGGGACGCCGCATGTCGTTTGCAAAAACAACCTCTGCATTAGCAGCTAGTGTGTCTGCTAACATTGTCAGTTCCTCATTGGAGAAGCGTTCCTTGCGCTGGCGCACTGCACCTTTCTTTAGGGCCTTGGGCATTCTCAGGTGTTGTAGGAATAAGTTTGGCCAGCTGTAATGTTGCTGCTGGTCCTGGGTGCAGAGGTTGGCAATGGATTGTGTTTTTAAAGATGCCCGCCGTGCTCTTTCCCGTTCCTGTGTGATGACGCTACTTCCAGTTCCGCTTATTTACGGTCACCGCTATTAGCGGTCACCGCTAATTCCAGATTCATGGATGGCGCAAGTGCTATCAGTGCTTTCCTTGATGCCGCTAAGGGACTTTTTGGGGTCTTTAACGGCATGGCGGTAGTGTCCTTACCGGCCTGGCGCAAAGCTTGTGCCCGCGTGCTCGTAATGGCACGCAATTAGTGGGCTGGTTACTACATGGACACGTTATTTGCATCATGCCGATAAGAACCGTTACTTACTGCCTACCGCGTAATGAGGCCCATAATCTTTGATAGAAGAGGAGAGACATCTCTTCCAATTATTCTTAGGAAGAAAATCATCCTGGATATTGCCATTAAAGGTGATAAGGCACCAATCTTTTAGAATTAGAAAGATACTATCACCAGTTACGAAGGGCCATGGAAATTGTTACTATGCTTGTACTAGTGACCTGGACCCATTGCATAAGTGCAATTAAAATCACCTCCAATTAGTATATTCCACTTGTCATTACAATTGCAACAATTTATTAAGATATTATTTAGTGTCACCTTCAGTGCTCGCCCACAGGCATTTCAGATTCAAATACAAATTAATAAGAGAAGGGTGTCCCACCAAGTCATGTCTGAACTGGTGATCATTACGGTAAACAGACCTGGGGTTTCATCATGAAGAACATGCGCAGACAGAGGAAGTTCATTACTATTGGTGACTAACAAGCTGTCACTTACCCCTTCCATCTTTAAGAGCTGGTTGCAAGTAGGTTGACTAACCATTGATGGAACAAGAATCCCAACCAAACCTCTTGCAAAAAAATAATATGATAGTATCTAAGGTTATCATTTGTGTATTGTGAAGGCATCATAAAGAAGGACACAGACAACAGATTCACATTTAAAAATAAAAATGTTTATTATCCTAAATGTCAGGATGGAAAAAGGCCTAACTTGCCGTAATCTAAGGTAGGATTTCCCTACCTAAAGAAAACTAAGGAAGGTCTAAGTCAAGGAGTTAAACTGAAGAATCTACATGTGTCCAAAACCTATGCTTGCACTCACAAGTAATTCTATACAATGTGCAGGGATATCAGCAACCAAAATAAAACAGTTTTTAACCCAAAGTTCTGAGCTTCTTCCAGCTCGCAGCTTCTTTTCAACCCCTTTCCCCAAGTGTTTAATAGTTTCATAACAAAGTCGCAAAATTATCCTCCGTAGACTAAAAGGGAAATATTTGAATCAGGACCCGGGGTTCCCTTCACCAAGTTTAGGTCAGTTCACAAAAGAAGCACTGGGGTCCCCTTCCCCAAGTTCAAAATAGTTGACAATGAAAGCACTGGGGTTCCCTTCCCCAAGTTAAACATAGTTCACAATGTAAGCACTGGTGTTCCTGTCAGATCCGGTTCCTTCCTGGCGCGAAGGCAGCACAAACGCCTCCCTCCCCGTCGGGTCTTGGCACCTGGGAGAGCTCAACTACAGGCCACCTTGACCCTTCGGGGAAAGATGGTTAGGGACCGTTGAGTGGATAGGCAGGGGAGGTTAGGAACACCGGAAAGAGGGCTAGGGAGATGTACTGGATGGGTAGGGGGAGATTAGGGTCACATGCTCCTCGGCTCCTGCTCCTGGATGTGGAGAACTCTGCCTTTACACTCCTGCACTCTTCACATTCACACAATATGCCTAAAGAATAACCAGGGGCCTTTGTGCTGGAGCCCCTTTAACCAGGACACTGACCATCTGGTTTTACACAATATGTGTGTTCTCTGCACACCACTTTCTTGGTGTCTCTAACTCTTACCCCACATTAACTCATGTAAGGATTAGGCGTGAACCCTACATTAAATCATGCAAGGTGTACGCTCTGCGTTAACTTCATGCAATTGAATCAGGGTCAGTCACATCACCCCATGCAAGAAGTGTCCCCTCCAACAAGAGAAACCCTTAAAACACTTAGCATTGTTTCTTCCTGCTCGAGTTCTATTTCTGTTCTGGCCTCTTAGTGTTGGCTGGCAACAGCGCCATCTCCCAGCTTTGTTCGCCACTGAAAGGAGCAAGGGAAATGTCAATATGGGTGCGCATTCAAATGCGTGTACTTTCTAGGGTTAATTTCCTAGCGTTTGGTTACTCTGTGCAGCGGTATCACTGCACTGGATTGCATGCAACAGCAAACATGTCCCTAGGAACACATGCAGAGCTTGTTAGTCCTGTTCTCATGCTGGGTTAATGAGAGAGCATCATGCGTTCCCCTTCTGTCTTGTTCGCAGCTCCAGAATACAAATAGTTAGTGGATGCGGTTTCCATGGGAGTAGCCCCCTTCCATGCTGAGAAAAAGTCTGCATGCATATAATTTGAACTGTACTTATCTGAGAAAGTATGCAGGGCCTGGGGTGTGTCTGCAGGTGGGCTGATGCCCCACGTAGGCTTGCTAATGGGAGCTCTGCAAAAGCACGTCTTTTCTCTGTGCCGGTCAGGATTGCGAGCAGCGCTCCTTGGGAGTGGCTCGCACATGCGCGCTTGTGCGGGCATGGCCGGGGGCATGGCAGTCTTCTCCCCAGCAGGCTCATGTTGTGCACGACTGCTGGGAAATGTAGTTTCTGGGCTGTTCTCCATCCTTGGACCACGGTCCTGCAAAAGGGATTTAGAACACGCCTGGAATACCTTGTAGGATGCTTTACAACCTCCCTCCTCCCACCTGTACCCACCATAAGGGCAGCTACCTCCGCCATTGCCCCTATACTTGCCCTAGTCCTGACAGTTCCCTTGCCCAAGTTCAAAATAGTTCACAAGAGCACTGGGGTACCCTTCCCGAAGTTCAAAATAGTTCACAACAAAAGCACTGCTTTTCTTTAGTACTTCAATTACACTGTGACATTATCACATTCGATGTTCAATGCATTTCAATTCTTCTCTTGTTTAGTTTTAATTTCAATTTTTGTAGATTCAAAGATTCACATTTTCTGGTTTTGTCCTTTGTTGGTTTACTTGCATTCAATCTGATATTTAGGAAAAACCATCTGCTTAATTTTGATTCAGTTTGATGTTTAAACAGGCTTATGTAATTTACAAAGTTAAGCAATAAAGATGTTTTCTTGTTTACAACATTGAAATGTCTATTTCATAGATTGGAACAATTCAGGACTGCTCCTTCTCTTTTGTCAAGTTGCACGGTCCCTGTACCACTTTACATGATTTTTAATTCAATGAACAGTTCAAACTGAGACTTTCGAAAATGTGTCCTGCTGCTTTCAGACCCACGCGACCACTCCGCTACAATGTACTCTTTCACAATCACTGGTTCCTTCACAACGCTCGCCGTCAGTTTCACACCAGGTTTCCGGGTCTTTGAAACTCACTTATTTCCTCTGCAGGCTCCCTGCATTTTGTGCTGGGCTCGCTTCAACTTGATTGCCTCTAGGGCTCCCTCCTCTACCCCTGAGACACACATGTGCTCTTGCAGCACCACAGGAGAAAAAGCACTCTGCTTCTTTGTTAGAAGGCCAGCCCTTCAGGATGCCACCTTCTCTTGCCTTGCAGTTGCACCAGAGAACTCCTGTTCTCATGTCATCCCAGTTCAGACCACTAGCTTCTGCAGTCCCTGGTATTCTGATCCTTGTCACACGGCACCTCTGCATTCAATGGCTCCTGGCAGTGTCTCGCCTTTCACTCCCTCTATGTGCTCTTTTGGGTTCCCATCTTTGATATATCTGTGGTTTGTAAATGAGATGCAGGTGTGACCCCTCTCTTTCAATTACCTGATTATAGTTAAGCTTATTAGTGAGACATGCCATGTCCTTGTAGTGATATTCCTCTGAGGCTCTCTTCCTCAACTCATTACCTGAGTGGTGTAGGTGCATGTTGGTGTGTATGCATCATAGTCGTCTCTTCCTCACCCCAGTACTAGAATGGCATGACTGAGACAAAATAAGGGAAGCTGGTTTACAATAACCCATAAAGGTTGAAGAAGGAAATTGTGAGTTGTTATTAGCAAAGGGGTGATAACATGTCTCACCCAAGAGCCCCCCCCAATTCCCAGTGTCCAAGGAAGCTCCACCTAAGTGATCCTCCCTCACTTGCCACCCCAGTGTCAGGATCCAAATGCGATGGTCTTTCCCTGGTCACCTGCACAGAGGACCTAAGGGGAATAGGAGTGAGAATATCCTCAGGTTTCTCACAGTATCCAGCTTCTGCAAGTGCATGGAACCCCTGGTATTTCAAGAACATGTTTTTTAAATGCCAAAACAAATGTTAAAGATTAAAAACTTGTTTAAATGCTTGGCTTTTACTTGATGCTAAGGCATTGGGCAGCCATGACCAGTCATCCTGTGGCTGCAGTTTGGATGAAGTATCTTGATTCAGGTATATATAACTTTTGCCCTCTGAATCTTTATTACAACTCACAGTCAAAGTGTCTTTCCACAATGGACTCCCAAGAGAATGGATTGTTGTCTTCTGCTTTGCTTTGTTTAATTAGCAACTCTATCCGAGGGCAAAAATATGTCAAACCCCATCTTCACAAAAACATTGAATTCTTTGAGGATCATGTCACAAACAATTTTAGAGTTCACGTTAAGCAATACTAAATCATTTCGACTATCATGTACAAAGTAAACCAAATCAATATCTGCGGATACAATAATTTTACTTATTTGAAACATGATCTGAGTTCATCACTTCAAGGCTTATCCACCTCCAATTTTCAACAAGTAAGCCCAGCATGCAAAGAGTGTGTAAATACACTGAAATCAGTAAACTAGAGAGTGGTGGCATTGAAAAAACAGAGTTTTAGTTGTATTACAACAATTATATCTGCTTCAGTGCTGCGGCAGATGCTTTTGTCAAGGCCTTGTGAAAGTGCATGCTTCACTTGTGCATTTATAAAAATACCATTTGTTGAGTGAATTTCTGAAACTCTGGCTTAAGAGTCTTGAAAGTTTTTTAACCAAGGGGGTTGGCACCATCTTAAAATGGTACTGTTTTAACTCCCATGCTAGCATCGGCTTGGATGTGTCTATTCTTCATAATTTCCTTTGACTTAAAATAGAATAAGCCCCAAGTCCACAAAGATTCAAAGTGCAGTCCATTCAATCCCACTTGTCATTAACTGGGAAGCCCAATAATGTTGTCCCAAAACATATACAAATATAAGAAGAGCTAATGCAGTGCTAGGAGCTTCTAATTCCAATGCAATCCTCCTGCTTCGGTGCTCTTATTTCTGAAAGACAGCTTTAAGATAAAACAATCCACTCAGAAACAATGTATATATTAGAACTTAAATGCCCGTTTACAATAGATGGCATGCTACACTCGGCCGACATATAACATCATTTTCCAGGTAACCTCTTGAGTTTTGTAACAGAACTCGTGGTATAGTCACTGTAGACATTCAGTCAGGCAACAGAGTTTCAAATAAGCAATCTATTCATGTAATTCTGTCATAATAGTGTGAATTCTGCCATTTTGGTGGCCTTGTGGTGCCTCTGATTAAGATGTTCGCAGGATATATGCCTAGATATACATTTACAAATAGCGAAGGTGGCATCAAATATGTTGGTGATTCTATGAGTGTTTCATTTCTGGCCTTATTCTTGAGGAATGAGTCCATTATCAGGGATTCCATTATCAAGGATTTACAAGTCAAATCTGACAAATCTGCCTGGGGTTCCCCTCTACGAGCACTATTTGGCTTCATCCATTGTGTCTATATATATATATTCAGTAAAAAATACTTTGTTAAAGGGACGGTATGGTCAAGTTGCGCTACTAAAAAGCTATGGCGGTTATTTACCACTCTTGATGGAGTGCTAAAAGCTTGTGCGAATAAGGTGATCTGCACGCAGTGCCACATGGTGCTGAGTCGTGGAAAGCCTGGTTCGCACAGCTATGGTACAATATCAATGTACCTTACGTTAAATGTAGTAGGTTGAGTTCCCCTGCAGCATCCTCTGTTTCTGCTCCAGCCACCACAAAAGACACTCCTGTGGGACAGTGCATCCCTCCAGCTGCTTCGCAAGCCATTCATGATGCTGTTGACCCTTACCTTTCGAGGGTCACAATATTGTGTATGTACTGCGACGCAGTAGTCTGCAGGGGGGAGAACCTTCAGAGTGCTTTCCAGACTGCGGTCAAGGAGCATGAGAAGGTCTGCTACCTACCTAAATAAGGCCCACCCTACATCTTCCTCTTTCCACCTGCCCTTTCTTATCCCCATGGTTGGTATCCCTTCCTTACTCTCCTTTCCCCTCCTTTCCTTGTGTGTGTTTAAAAAAAATCAAAAATATAAAGCAACAAAAACAAAACAAAAAAAGGCTATTTTCAGAACTGCCTTTTACAGTTTAAAAAGAGAAGTGACAAATAAATAGTGCAGGGCCCTGTGCATTTTTTTAGAAGTCCGCGGACAGTCCGCGGACATTTATTTTTTGGGGGTGCTGCCCCATCAGAACCATTGTACTTTTCTATGGGAGGAAGTGGTGGCTCTGAAAAGAGCCTTTTGGTGGTGTTTTTTTGTGTTTCAAAAACTTCAAATGATTAACACCTACTGCAAAATGTATTAATGTAATTACAAAAAAGGTTGCAATGCATTTTGTATATTTCGCTGAAACATCTGATTGCCAGCATAAGTAAGATGTACTCCATCTCTGTGAAAAATGTATGTGCTACGAAACATAATATTTTCATTGTGAAAAGAGGACATGCACCATGGTCTTCCGCCAGGGTCGTAAATGAGGCCCATAGTGTCCAAGGTAAATCACCTAAGAACACAAATTACATAAAAAGGACAGAGAAGCAAAATATATCAATGATTACAATGCAATCATTGCCCTCTTATGGAATGCAAACATAGATGTGCAGTACATTGCAGACAATTCCACTGCAGTTGCATGATATGTCACAGCCTACATAACCAAAGGAGAAAAAACTGAGCTTCAAGACCTCTGGGATGACTTATCATGTGACAAAACAATGTCATAGAAATTGTACAGCTTGGGCATAAAAATTCTCTCTCATACAGAATGTGGCTGCTATGAAGCTGCAGAGCATTTAACTGGTACTCCTTTGTATGGAAAATCTGAAAATATAGTATGGCTAAGTCTTGGTCCTGCTAAATGTAGAAAAAGAGTTCTCAAATCATATGAGGACAAGAGAAACAATAGCCACAAATGATCACAACAGCCAAAGCATTTAGAAAAACAATTTACTAGACACATGCTGCCCACACAGGAGTACCACTTTGGAAACCATGTGTCTATACCACAAAGCCCAAAACTTCACATACAAAAATAATATAAAACCAGATGAAAATAGAGGTAGATACAGAGTGACAAATTGTGAAGGCAGCTTAGTGAAACTAACCAAATGAAGCTTAATTAATCATATCAAAGTGTTATTAAAAACTCCTCAACATAAAAAACTATATTACATGTCCCTGCTACAACTTTTTAAACCATGGAGAAAAGAAGAAGAGTTACTAGATATCTATGCAAATGAAAGTACTATAACAGATGTAAATTTTACACAGCAGAAAACAATGTTGCACAATGAACAGCAACACAAAGAGGAACTCCAGGCCCAACTAGATGAGGACACTCCCGACAGTAGTCAACCTTCTGTAACAGGATGCCAAGAACCACTGGGACAGCCAGTAATAGCAAATGAGGCAGAATTAGCTATGACAGAAGTAGAAAACACCATGTGTCACTATGAACAAGATACAGAAGACTTTACTGTACTGAAATCAAAACTGAACAAAGAGCAGCATAGCATTTTCCAAGAAGTAACAAAACAAATTGAACATGGTGTACAACATGAAAATAAAAACTGTACCTGCCAAAACTACAAACATATAATGCTAAACGTCAATGGTCAAGCTGGTTCAGGAAAAACATTCTTAATCAAAATCATCAGCCAGTTCCTTTAACAATTGACAAACAACAAACTGTCAGCTGTTGTAACTGCCCCCACAGGTTTAGCTGCCTACAACATAGGCAGTGTCACTTTACAACGATTACTACTCCTTCCAGTAGAACACCAAAACAAATTAGATTATAACAAACTTTCTACAGAGGCTGCAATGGAACTACGCAGAGTTTTGAAACAAATGAAAATGCTACTAATAGATGAAGTGAGCATGGTCTACAAAATAATGTTGGCTTTGATTCACCTCAAATTACAAGAGGTACTCAAAACAGACTACGAAGAGCTCTTTGGAGGAAAACGCATTATTGTTTTCAGAGATCTTCTTCAATTAACACCAGTGAAAGGTGAACCTATTCTTAAAACCTTAGGGCACAAACTCTGCTGTAAAACTGTTGGCAGCATAGGAAATGTCAACCTTTGGCAACATTTCCAATACAGAGAATTAACAGAAAACATGCACCAGTCTGTAGACCTCAAATATGCCAACATTTTAAAAAACATTAGAGTTGGTGTACTATCTCAAGAAGCACAATCAATATTAAAAACCTGGCACATCCATGCACTCTATGGCCATAACTCATGTTCTACTGATGTCATGGAAAAATTAGCACATACAAATGTCAATTGTATGTCCTTGATGCCAACTCTTGCAAGCTGTTCAAAATTCAATGAAACAATGTTGAAAAAAGAAAGGCAACCAATAATTGAAATTTGCTCCACAGACAAACTGGACGTACATGGTATGACACTACCCATGTGTCAACAAACCACAACAAGACTAAATAACTTAGAAAACTCTATCTCCAACACAACTGGTTTGGAACAAAATATTAAAATTATCTTTAAACTGTAGAGTAATGCTTAAACATAACCTTGTTACGGAGCAAGGACTAGTTAATGGAGCACTTCCTACATTTGTTGGCTTTCAAACATACCCACATGACAACAACATTCAGTTTGTCAATATTTTCTTTGACAAACTTTCAGAAGTAAAAAGGATAGGGCTCTCAACAGCTCAATTTATTTTCTTCAAAGACATGTATGTACACAGAGAACAATTTTCTCTAACCCTATCATACGCAGTCACCATTCACAAATCACAAGGTCTTACCCTAGATAAAGCATTGATAGATATTGGGAGCACAGTCTTTAAAGACGGCATGAGCTATGTAGCACTATCACGCTTGCGTACACTACACAGACTATTTCTAATCAACTTTGATGCAAGTAAAGTAAATGCTGATATTCCTTGCATTCTAGAATACAAAAGATTGCATTCACTGTACACCCCCCATCTAAAAACCTATCCTGTTGCACAAAAAGCAAAATGTTGTAAAAGAAAACTACTTCAAACAGAAATGATACAGGATCTCACTGCAATAACTCCAAAGAATGTAAATGAAGCTAATACTTAATCAATTACCACAACCAAAGTAGAATCTACTGCTCAAAGTAACTCAAGTACTTCTTCAAAGAAGCAACACACACTACGAACAAATGACTTGGACACAGAACTATCAAGTCCATTCACATTTTGATCACAAACTGATGTAAACTGATGTAAATTGCTATGCAAATGTAGCAATAAATTCTATTCCAATTGACACCAATTATTGCCAACATTTACTTATACAATACAGACCAATTGTGTTTGCAAATGTTAGTCCTTCATAGGAATGCAACCAACAATCCTGACAACACCTACAGTGTTCATGGAATAAGACAAGAATTAGACTACTGTGCTGGAATGGTCAAATGCACTTTAAACTCACATGAAGATCCACAAGAATTGCTAATGTACTTAACTACAAGTACTGGAAAACAAAAACATACCTATAAATGAAATCTTGCAGATTTCAAACATGTGGAAACATACATGCACTCTCTGCAACCATGTGGTACAGGAACAAGTTGCTAATGAACGCTTCATGTATGTATCCATACCTAACTGTGAATCCATTCTACTTCAACAACTTGTACAAAATGCAAACCATGGCAGATTATGTACTACCTGCAATTCAGATAATCTCTCCACCTTACAAATACAGACACATAGTAAATACGTAATAGTAATGCTTTTACATTACAATGCAGATGGTACCAAAAACAACCGCAAGCTGACTGGATTCACACATGGTCAAGTATCACTTGGTAAGAAAACCTTCACAACAGTAGGTATAATCTACCACTCAGCAGCCACAACCAATGCAGATCACTACACCGCATATATAAAAAAGAATTGTGGATGGTTCGAATGTAATGATAGCACCATTACTCTAAAGACGAGATTACCAGCAAATCTTATAAACCCTTATTTAATAATCTTAAAACCAAAATTTAATAACTAATCTGTGCATAATCATTAACAAAACTTCAATTAGAAAACTATAAACAGTTAGAATACACCAACATGTATCTAAATGCCCCAAAAATCTGCAACAACCCAACCGACAGATGAATAACTTGGAAGTATAAATAAAAAACTATAACCAGTTAGAATCCGTCAACAGGTATCTAAGTGCCCCAAAAAATCTGCAACAAGCCAACAGATAGAAAATTTGCCAGATACAACAAATAAACACTGAAAACAAAGAAAGAAATATATTGTACAATAACAAAAAAAGATGTTTTTAATCCACAGACCCAATGATTTGATAAACAAACACAGAAACTGAGCAAATTGCACAGTACACTGGTTTGAAATATAGTACTTCTAAAGTACTAAATATGAGGGTCAAAAAGATGCAGAAATGTCTATTATGCAATGCAATAACTCATTATGAACTACCTACACTAACATATGATCTTTTCTTTTATCGCAGAAATTGAAAAAGAATATGTGCTCCAGTTACCCAAGTCATCAAAAACATATATCCAATCACAAAAAGTCAAACAGTAAGTATATAATAATTAAACTCCCAAATACTGCTGCATAACACAACCATTCAAGCAAACATCTAACCATACACCACAATCCACAATGTTTACTTCCATGGATATGTAATACTGCAGTGCTTGTTACCAAACTCTAATCTTAATTGCATCACTTAGCCAAAACTTCGCATACAAACTCTACAAATCAAACAGTACACAAACCTTTCATTTGTGGATATTGGATGGTTGTTTCATTCTATGGGTGTGTTATGCTGCGGTGGTTGTGGCCAGGGCGTACGGCCTTTGGCCATGCACCCAAGACTCTAGGCACTGGTCACAACCACCACAGCATAACACACCCATAGAATCAAACATTTTAACTATGGTATATAGGCTACTTATAGGAGATATTAATTACAATCAGTGCTCTACTAACAACCCAAAACCAACATCATACTAAAGTAATATAGCCAGTAGTGCATTTATTATGTCTCCGGACAGCCGTGAAGACTGCGCACATGACAAACACATCAGGGGCACCTGCCACCTAAACAAATACAGCATTTGACCCATCTCTTACTCCCCCACTTTCCACAAGCACACTTACAAGCCAACACACTCCCCAAAATAGTATTTTCCCCCTGTTCGATGCAGCACTGTCCGTGGATCCAAGATGATGGGCGCATCAAAACAATGTGACGCACCTCACACTTCACTCCAGCCAATCAGCGAACATGTCACATGTCCACGGACATGACGCAAGCCGATTAGCCAATCGGTGTCCTGCCTGCGGAGCGAACAGGGAAATGTGTCCACGGAGCGGATATAGATATCATTAATTTTTTTAGACCTACTTTTTGGTCATTTTAAAAAAAACTACTGCACGGATTTCCACCAAATTTACAAAAGCACGCTTTCTGGACCAAGCCGCTGCTCCTGCCGCACATTTAGTGCAAATCCATCCAGCAGTTTGAGCTGTAGGCATAAGCACATTGTTTTCCCCATTCACTCTATGGGAAAAAAGACATTTTGGGACCCCCCCCATACCTTTGCTGCCCCTGCCCCAAACCTCACTAAACTTTGCAGAAAAATTCAGAGTGGGCCATATATTTTTTTGAAAAGTTTGGTGAGGATTCGTCCAGGGAGAGCGAAGTTATAAGCCACTCAAAAAGTGCTCTTCGTATGGGATTAGCAACTTAACCATAACTACACGGTCACTACTGTGGACCGTGTAATACGTAGATCTGGGCTTCATGCTCCAGCCACCTGGGAGGTCACACATTGGAAACTAGCCTGTCCTCTCTATCTGTCCTTTTATACAACATCTGGAATACCCCTCTCTCATGAAAGGATCATTTTCTCCTTTGGGGATTGCAAGATCAGATAAATCTCACTCAACCAATCACAGAGACCTTGGCTACTTTGCTGTAAGACCAATGTGACGTGTAACGCCTGCACTGTTTACTGAAACCTTCAAGTGTCCCAACCCTATCACAGGGTCTCCTGAATACCTCCTCTCTACATCCATATTGAACTTTGGATACTTTGGCTTCAATAATTCTAAAGAATCACAAGCAACCTGTGGTGTCACCCGGAAGTTGCTCTGCATGAAAGAGTAATAGGGCCCATGAAGGCCAAGATCCAAGAATCCTTCTGACAAAAAAGCCTGTCTATGTCACCATAGGGATTATCCTGCTTTCCTTCTGTGGAAGAAGAAAGTGTTGCCTCATGACCACCTTGCTTTATCCCCCAACATCTCTGTAAAGTACTCCTGGGTCTATAGTGACCTCTGGCAGTCTGCATAAATGCCCCACTGGCTCTGGCTAATGCCCTCTGTTCCTTTGCACATGCTCCCAGTCATTACAAGCTTCAACTTCAAACGCCTCTGTATTAATCACAGATCTTATAATGCATTACACTTCAATGCTTGGAAGGTTGAGTCTGCAATCAAACAGGTCCAAGTCACATCATCTTTTTTTTAAGGTGTGTTACTTCAGGTGCATTTTAAGAGACGAGTAGTGAGGTACTGTCTGGTTAGGATAGGTCAAGAAGCGCAATATTCTTTCCATTGTGCACTAAGGGTAAAATGAATATAATGAGAAGGATTCCAGTTACATTTATGGCACTTTCTATTTTATGATAGGTCTGTGACACCCTTTCTACTATACACCAGGGTGTTTATGTTTTCTTTAAGACTTAGCAGACGTTTGCTGAGGGTATTCCTTGGCTGTTGGCTGATCCCAATGCTTGCTTTGATAATCAGTGGTGGAGATTGTGCCATAGGGAGTGCTGGGGTCATCACTTTCGGGACACTTGGGGGTACTGGGTAAAGGGCACTCAGCCACTATATTTTCACTGTGCCAGTTATATCCAGTCTTAACAGTGGAACCTTCGTCTCTAGAAGATATTTGTCATGGGGCAGTTGAGATAAGCCTTTTTGATTAAGAAGGACGAGAACATTAGTCGGCAAGGGGATTGAGATGAACCTATGTAGATGTCACATGATGATAAGCAATTACTAAAGATAGGCGTTGGGCTAAAATACAATATGAAAGCGTATTGTTTCAGGGAGGTGGGACTAACAGACCAGAAGCCACATAGGGATGACTGGGGTCGAACCTCTGGGGGGTAAAAGGGAAGGTGAATTGGGGGCTGCTGGTCGTGTTGGTTGGGTTTGCAGGTTTGAATGGGATGCTGTCTGTTTTCTTGCAAGATGATGAAATACAAACCTTGCTTGTTCATCTCCTGAGATCTAATCTGATTGTTTTTCTGTCTGCCACGTTCAGAGATGATGCTTGTGACTCTGACGTTTTGCACAATGCAATGCTCCAACAGACCCTGAGTTGCCTCCTCTTGAAGACCCCAAGCATGCTCAAAGAGCAGATAGGAGTAATTGTTAAAAAACTCAAGGGGGGCTATCGTGAGGAGAATACCAGGGTGGGTGAGAGTGCATACCGGCCACACAGAGAACCGGGGTCCTTTAATGAAAAGAGGGATGGACGAATAAGGTGTGGCTTTGTTTAGGGGATAAGCTAAAATGAGATGGAGTAAGGGTTTTATGTGTTATGTTGATCTTGGGTTTTGCATGTTTTATAGTGGTGTTTTTTTTATTGTTTCTTACTTTCACCCTGACATAAACCTAGCAAAGGATTGGGATAGAAGAGGTGGGCAGGATGGTTGAATTATATAGTTTCTGGTTGACTGAATGAATTTGTGTGCAGGATTATGAGGGTTTACTTAAGGGACTTTCTCTTGTTAATTGAATTTTGGCATTGTTTAGACTAATGAACAAATAAAATAAATGAGAAAATTGAGATATTAAATATTGATTAGATGGGGAGAGACAAGCACATGCAGGCTGAGAGATGCTATCCCTGACAGAACCACTCCACGGTGTCTCTGGCCAATCGAGCCACCTCCTTTCTCAGTACTGCAAAGGAGTGATGTAAAAATGTTAATGGAAAAGGGGTGCCTGGTTATAGGGCAAGTGTGCATTGAATGAGTAGTATTATTAGGGACAGAAAATGGGCAAGGAGCAATAGAAACAGACAGCAGAACCCCCAAAAGGTGTTGCCCACCCATTATATATTCACTAACTCAATAGCATTACTTGTGTTTGTTTAGACTCTTGGCATTTTTTGACCTGGCATAATAAACATACACAGTAACCGACTGAAGGGACATTTAATGTGGACAGGTTAGGAGCCCTCAGATGGAAGTAGGAGGGGCAAAAGGAGAAAATAAGACCAAATCATTGGCGAGCCTTGGCAACATGGTTAGAGCAGGTGACAACATGAAGGAATGACAGCCAAGTCAGATGGTTGATCAAAGTTAATGACAGATTGCAGGGACAGATACAATTATTGAGATCAAGAGTGGAGGCACATCAGAATACACATTTGTTCCCCCAAATAGTTCAAGAGAAGGAGAAAAAGAAGAACAAATGGGAAGACGGCCAGCAAGTCCAGGACAGTGAATCAGCAGAGTATATGATCACATGTTTTACTAGTTTGCAGGTACCTGTGAGAGCAGGGCAGAGACCATAGAAACCAGGACATCCACCACAAAAAGAAGCACCAGCTCAGGATCCTTGTACATATTGTACCCTCTGCCCCAGTAGCACCAGCACCAAGTGGTCTAGAAACCACAGGGTGACACATGGTGATAGATTCACCCTGCACATAATCTCCATCTATGACGAGGAGAGTTCCTGTGTACGGGAGAGACACTTTGTCGTTCATGCACCTCTTATACAAGTGTCAGTGGGTGAAGATGAAGAGGGGAAACAGCAACCAAAGCTCATTAATGTATATGTTGCCTAGACACCTGGAGATTTGAGAAATTTGACAAATTAATTTCCAAATATTATAAAAGAGCTACAGTGGTTTGTGGAGGAATTGCAGATGGTTCTACAAAGCTGCAACCCCCTGTGGGTGACATGAATTAGCTCATGAGGATAATTATGCCACCAGAGGTTAGACAGCAGTTGATACAGCAAGCTAATTGGCCAGTTATTTGAGTTGGATGAGTAGAGATGATGGCGAGAATTGTAGCTACCATTCCTGAGATATGTCAGAGGAAAACAGATTGGGCTAAAATATCAAACTGTAAACAGAACAAAGGTGAATCCCTGGCAGATTATTTGGAAGATTGAAAGTGGAGTTATCCCAACTCACTGATATCACTAAACTGGATGAACAGGAAGCAATAGCTAACTCTTTTGTTAACCGCATTTTACTTAAAGTCCAGGTTCCGCTTAAGAAGGTGTGCATTGGATGGTGGACCAAACCTCTGGTAGAGCTGGTGTCAGTTGTGAATCACTGTGTAGCAAGTCAGAGATAGAAGAAAGAGACTTCTGAAAGTAAAATAATCACATTACTGATGCAGAGCGTGTAGGGATAGATGCCAAATGTGCAAGCAAATCCACAAAGTAGACTGAGACATGTTGGCCGGGGGGGCTCCAACACAACAAAAAAAGCAAGGGGGCAATTTAGCGGCTATCCAGGGCATCCAGACTATCCACGACTATGATTTTCACTTGACCAACAGAGGTTTGTGACACCAATGACCAGCAGAGACTGAGATGTTTGATGAACCAGTAGGGAGTGATAGTGGCTGTGACTGGCCCCCTAATCTGTAACTACTGCAGGCAATGCGGGCATTGGAAAAATGAGTGCAGACACAGACCACAGAGGCAGTACCAGCAAGGAAATGTTGGAGCAGTGAATGTCCCGACCTCCCAGCAGGGAGGAACTACTATCCCTGAAACCTCAAAGGAGGCTGCAAGGACTTTTTAAGGGGTTGTACTACAACTCCCAAGGTGCCAGCAGTGGGGGCGGGTCACGTGACACAGAACGTATGCAGAAGGTTGGAGTGCTGCTTCACAAGCCCCACCTCAGCCCATGCCACTTGCTGGTGATTGTCAGAGGATGTAGGCACGGCTGTGGCTACGGTGGGCTGTTTCATGTACTGGGTGTGAGGCGCAGGTTGGAGAAGGTGTGGGGAAGGCTACGGTATGCTGTGAGCTGCCCACTCTCACGCGGGTGTCTGTAAACAATGCATTCACACACCTACCACCACAGACCTGAATCAGCATTTTGCCTTTCCTGTGCACACCACAACTCCTGGGGAGACCTAGGTCAGATCCTCAGGCTTAAGATAAGTCAAATTGGGCACAATTGAATGTTATGGAACATGAATGATAATAGGGCTCTGGGGATGGTTTTCCTAATGGATATTGAGAGGACTAAAGAGATGGGACTGAGAACCATGGTTAAACAAGCTTGAGAGGACTTGGAACATGGCGTGATTTGCATACATGTTGTCTGGGCTACAAGCCCCACAGTCTGCTGGCCTCCGAGTCCTAAGAGACTGCATTATGTGACTAACTAAAGTATGTGGCTATTTGTGCGTATGTGGCTAGCTGTTCTCATGTGGCTAAATGTGCTTACATGTGGCTATCTGTGCGCATGCTATGTGCCTGAGAACCTTTAGGTACGCAATCTAGCTAGGAGGGTGAAGGAGAAGGTGGGCATGAGAAAGAGACCATCTGGCTTGCGAGATACACGTCCTTGATTAAGGAAGTGTATGCTGTAATTCCAGGAGGTGCAAGAGGAGACCAGAGTCTTGGATCTGTTTATGTATGTTCAAATCAGCAAAGTGGTATTGCATGTTATGTATCATCCCTAAACTCCGATTCCCCATACATTCAAGTTACCTAACCCTCTTTCCGGTGTTGCTAACTTCCCGTCCCCATCCACAACTTCTCCCTAACTCTCTTCCCCCCACTGGCTGCCGCATGGTGACCTTTTAGTCACAACCAGGAACCCGTGCCAACCAAGGTGGGAGGGTGCACCTCCATTCAGCTTCTGTGGTCAGGTAGAAGGTTTGTTATTTCCCTGGTGGGCTTGACAGGGCACTACATTCTTTGCTCAATCCAAATGTAAATCCATTTGTTCCTGGGGAATTTAAAATTACCTTGCTGGATTACGATACTTTTAGAAAACTAGAAGAGTAAGGGACACTGAAAGCTCTTTTAACCATGTAGAATAAGAAAGCCCATATGTGCCATATCAGATAGAGGAGAAAGCTGTGTGCTGTTTCATAGCTACTGGGACTAATAGATCAGGCTTGAAAATTGGTGTTTTCCTGGATATCCCTATCTCTGAGGAAAACTGTCAAGGCTGTAGGTGTATCAAATACCCCTATTGTGTACCCACTTATAGAGCCCCTCACCGTCACATTGAAACCTATTCCCGGCCAACATACATTCCTTTTGAGCCCAGCTGCAGCAGTGAGTTTATTAGATAGAGATCTGTTGTGTGAGCTTGGATGAATCATATACTGCACCCCAGATGAAGTGATTTTGAGTGTGTCCTCTTTAAATACAGAAGAAGTCTTGGCAACACTTCAGGAAGGGGAAAGAGATCCATCAGAAAGTGAAGATAAAGAGTTGGCAGATGATTTCAATGGGTTGATTGATTCTGTACTTGATTTATTGTGGTCCACGCATGATAATGAGTTGGGATAAATACATACTGCTGAGCCTGTACAGATTAAAATTGATCATTTAAAGAAACCACTGCATTCCTCATTACCCCCACTAACCTCAGAAGTAGGAGGATGAATCTGGTGCCACGCCTGTCATTGAGTCCCTCTTAAGTTAAGGTATCATTTTGCCCATGCAACTCTCCGATTTTGCCAGTGAAAAAGAAGGAAAGCCAACTTATCGATGCATTCGAGATTTAGGGATGTTAACACAGTAGTGATACCATAATTCATGGTAGAGCCAAACCCTGCTGCCATCCTTTCCTGTATTGCTCCCGAAGCCATTCCTTTCACTGTAGTGGACCTATGTTCAGCCTTCTTCTCTGTGCCAATACATAAAGATAGTCAATACATGTGTGGTTTGACGCAAAAAGAGGCCCAGTACACAAGGACAAGATTACCCCGTAGGTATACAGTCCCCCCATTCTCTAAACAGAAATTGCAGTTGTGCGTTCAATGAGTTCACTATTTAGGGCATGACATTATGGAAGAATACTGTCTGATATCCCCTCTACAAAATTCCAAACCCACAGGCAATCACAGAAATTATGGCATTTGTTGGGATGGTAGGTTACTGCCGCTGGGTGTTTTCTGGGTTGTGCCTAGAAAGTCAAAGCCCTCTAAATGTAAACCTGTCTGAACACAGCAACACAGTAAAACCCTTGCAGTAGACTCCAGAGGCAAGGAAGCTTTTGTAACAATAAAATTGTACTTGACAGAAGCACCTGCTTTTGTTTTTCAAGATTATAAAAGGGGATTTACTTTATACTGCCATGAGAGGAATGGATTTGCATTGGTGGCACTTAACAAAAAACAATGAATCCATGTTAGGCCTATTGCATATTGCAGTAAAGGGGTAGATTCAGTTGCAGTTGGAATGCCACCTTGCCTAAGATCAGTGGTGGCACCAGCCTTAGCAGTGGAGCAGAGTGAGAACATTGTGCTTAGAACTCCAGTGAAAGTGGCCATGACCCAGACAGTTGTTTCTCTATTATTAAAGACACAGCATATGTCCATTGCAAGGGCCAGTAAATATGATGTACTCTTTTTGAATTCATGAAATATTACCATGAACTGATGTTCTATCTTAAACCTAGCTTCCCTACTTCTCACCCATCAGGAAGGGAAGCTTCATGATAGCACCTCTCGTGACTGTGTGCCAATTACTGACTGTTTACTGATACCACAGACCAATCTTAATGATGTACCTTTTGCCCAAATCAGATTTAGAGTATTTTCTAGATAGTTCTTGTTACTGAGATCAGAATGGGAAAGTGGTAGCTGGGTACATTGTGTGTGCCCCAGCGCAAGTGGTTGAGAATGGGGGATTACCCCAAGTGAACTCAGCTTAACTGGTGGTCTTTATGCAAGCCTGTCAGCTAGCTGCACAACAGCAAGTTAACATATATACTGATTTACTGTATGTTTTTGGTGTAGCCATGACAATGCCCACTCTGGAATTTGCAAGCACTCTTGACATCAACTGGAACCCCTATAAAAAATGGCGAGTATGTCAAAGCCCTGTCAGATGTCAATTGTACCACCTGAGAGAATAGCCATTATCAAGTGTACTGCCCACCAGTCCCGAGATGGCCCAATCAGCTGTGGCAATAATGTGCAGATGGCATTATAAATGGATTGCCACACTGGGCACGGCAGATGCATATGTCTTATCTGTTAAGGCTAGTCCTGATTCTTCACCATGTAGAACTTTAGAAGACTTGGCTTCAATGCAAGAGAATTCACCCTCAAGTGAGAAGGATAATTGGGTGCAAAGGGGTTTCTGGTTGCATGAGAACTCGCTTTGGAGAGATGGTTGGGGCTGACTAGTGACTTCCAAGATACTAATATATCGTTGTGCTTGAATATATCATGGTCAGGTAAATGTTGGATTAGATGGAATGGTCATGCTATTTAAGTCTTCTTGGTTTTCCCCAAACATCACAACAATGGCTCAGGAGTACTGCCAGGGATGCATACTTTGCTTACAGAATAACATGGGAATGACTGTATCCTCCATGCAAGAGCTAGATCCACATGCTTATGGCCCTTTTTTGCGGGTCTCCAAATTGATTTCTTGCAGTTGTTTTACTGTGAAGACTGGTAGTACCTCCCCGTTATATTGTGGATGTGTTCTCTGGATAGGTGAATGCCTACCCATGTAGGAAGGCAGATGCAGAGACAGGTGATTCGATTCGGAGGTTTGTGGTGCCCATAAGTATTAATAATGATCAAGGGACTCACTTTGTGAACAGCATTGTAAATTCACGCCCGTCTACATTAAAGGTACAAAAATGTACTGTTGTCTCCACCCTCAGTCTGCGGGGGCATTGGTGAGGAGGAAGTGCGTGCTAAAGAACACGTTGGTGAAATTATGCCAAGAGACGGGATTGTAGTGGCGTGTGGCCCAGCTAATATTTTGTATAAGAAGTATTCCAAACAGGAAACTGGGGTATATCCCCTATTGAGGCCAAAAGCCTGTCTATCCTCTTGTAAAAGCGGTATCTAATGAAGTTCATTTATATGACAACAGATTATTAGAGGATGTGAAAACTTTAATCTCTTATGTCCCTAACACAGCTAGTCGTACCGCCTACTTGCACTTAACAATGTATAATGTTGATTGTTCTTAATATATGTAAGTCAACCCATATATTGTCCCCAGTGACTGTTCCATTTACTCCCCTCCTCAACCCCATTTTAAGTAGCTCACTACTTCCCCTCAAATCTGATATTTTGTCCATGTTCTTTTGTGATCCTTCCCTGTATATAGATAAATAGTGCATACTGAGAATGGACAATTTAGTGTGTTTTGGCCAGCAGTAGAAAGAAAGTTTGAGAAGGTACATGTCGAGTTTTTGAAAGACTGGCCAAAGTTAGTACTCTGAAGAGTTGAGGAAATATAGAAAGTTGAGGTGGAAATTTGGAGGATAACTGATATCAGTAAGAGTTTACAGGTACTAGAGACTGTACATAATGACGAAAAGTGTGCTCATCGTACTGTTACACCTGGAGATATTCTTTGTGCAGTTAACCAAGACGTATCTAAACAACCTTACATCACCACTGCTGTGTGTCTAACCTTCTTTTTTTGTTTTGGCAGGATAAGTGTCCTCTGGTCAAAAACAGTGCATTAGATAGGAATTGTGAGGATCAACACATCACCCTCCAGTTCAGCTCCCTTTTGCTTAACCCCTGATACTTACGCCTCATTTGCTCTTTTGGAGGTCCATAGGGAGATTAAAGCACTGGAACAATAGCTTAAACACATACTACAGACTAGAGAAACATCTAACAATGATTGCCCTTATTACAATGAGTGTTGTATTTAGATTTTAGTTGATCCTCTACACAAAAGAATAGCAGGGGGATAATTCGCAAGGAAGGTGATAGAATTCCCTGTGCAAAGGAAAACAAACAGATACATTGGGTGAGAACTGATGGGGTGAGAAGTGTGGTGCTATTTGCTCAGAAAGCTGAAAAGGGGGAGGGTGGGTCTGTCAGACCCTATAGTTCAAAGTGACGCCAGAGACGTACATTCGTGGCAGGCTCATATGCTAAATATCAACTGAACAGGAACACACGTATTTTACAAAAGACCCAGAAGTCTCCAATCACCCAAACTGAGGGGAAGAGACTCGCCCCTCCAGGCAATTAAAAGGATTGAAACACAATAATGATTTTCTCTAAAGGCTGCACAAGCATGTAATGTGGTGCAAAAGGGGATTGTCCTGACCACTGTGTTTGCGTGATCTACTTTCTAATTGCTGTAAACCCAAAAATTGTTCTGTCATGTAACACACATTAAACACACATTTAAATTTCTTTAGTATGTAGTAGTACTCAACCAATCAATTGATAATACAGACAAAGTTTGAAACTAGGTACATAGCTGTGCATGCATTTTGTAGTCATGCATTTAAACGTTTTTTTTTAATAGATTTTTTATACATAAAAATGTAGTTTACCGAGTGTAGTTTGTACAAAATGCATGCACAGCTATGTACCTAGTTTCAAACTTTGTCTGTATTATCAATTGATTGGTTGAGTACTACTACATACTAAAGAAATTTAAATGTGTGTTATATGACTGAACAATTTTTGGGTTTACAGCAATTAGAAAGTAGACCACGCAAACACAGTGATCAGGACAATCCTCTTTTGTACCACGTTCAAATAGCCCATAGTCCTGACACTTTTAGGGCTCTCCCTCCAGTTACCTGCACAAACATGTAAAGCATGCATAGAAACCTCAGACATCACACTCTAGTACAACCACGCTGATTAGCAGGGAATGCACGTCTACACAGAGCTGACTGCTCAAAGCAGCTCCAAAGGGCATGCTGATGTGGTAGGCTCATGTCCCATTCTAACGACAATACATGCCAGGGATAGGTGCAGAAGGTTCCATCTCCTGAACACAGGGAATGATACCCATCTATGTCCCTTCTGATGGGAGGACATTTCTCTATAAATTGAATAGTGGCATCAATACTTCACTGTAGGGTGTTAGTATGTGTTCCTCCTCGGTGAATATTGAGAAACTTGTAGAGGAAAGAGTATAACACAATGGGCCTCATTACGTGGTAGGAGGTAGCCCTTACCGCATTCCGGGTCCGGGTTCCTGAAATAGGGACTTACCGGTTCATTCCAACCTCGGAGGACTGGTAAATCCCCATTCCGGGAACCATTACCCATTCCCATTCGAGCCCCCATAGGGCTCAATGGAAATGGGGATGGAGCTAATAACGGTACTGCAATTTGCGGGACCGTTGTTAGCTCTGAAGTCCCTTAACGGGTCCCGTCCTTAACACCTGGTCAGACCAGCGTTCAGGAAGGGACCCGCTAAGGGACCTCTGTATAGGGTGGTAAGGGACCACCTGCCGCGTAATGAGGCCCAATATGATGTATTTCATAGCACATACATGTTAACTCACCGAGATTGAATTCTCTTAAAGTTCGCAATCTCCTGCCTAAATCTTATAACAAGGCTGACACCATAGCATATAAAGGCATGAACTAGGGCAACTATTCACTTGCACATAAATCACCGCCTTCATGGATCCATTTAACATTAGTGTGCGCTGGGATGTGCCCTTACCCAATGGCAAGTATCTCTTACACACTTGCAACCTACTTAGCCAGCAGGAAGGAGGTGAATTCTCGTATCATTCGTAAAGCTTTAGGCCCCGATTAAAGTTCAGAATATAAAAGGTTGAGAGACGTCTCGCTGCGAGGATAGGGTTAATCATGCACCACAAACTGTGGTTGAATTGTAGACAAGGGCACTGTTGCGACTCGCTTTCTTTAGACGAATATTAACCTCAAGCATAATTCATCAGGCTGATCAAAGTTGAAAGGAACATCAATCATTACATTGGGCACATGTCTGATCACTGATCAATTAGGCGACTGAAGGATTTAACTTGTGTAGCACAATATTGCACTAAAGTGAAAGGTAAATACAACTGGTAATGCCAATTTCATCCCGAATTTCTCAGAACACAGTCCTTTAAAGCAAACACCGCAAGGGAACGAGGAATGACGCAGAGCTCTGCAGCCTTGCTACAACGCTTAGCTCGAATGTTGCCTCCCGGTTCACAGTCACAACTTGGAAAATAGAGCTGGTAATAACACCGGAAAGCGATATCAAACTTTCCCGAACGGATAGTGAGATTATCAAAGCCACATTACGGGAATCTTATCGCAGACCACCACAGCAGCCAAGTGGCATTCCGCACGCAAGCACCAGCCTTGAGAACAATGAAATTCTCGGAGGACATTGAGAGTGTGCAATGCCCACGCATGTATACCTCACCCAGGCCTGGTCCAAGGATGTGCGGGGCCAAGTGCAGTAAATTAAGTGCCTGGCCCCTTAATTTGCATTTAATGAGATAACAGGAGGTGACATCACAGGAGAAACGATTACTCGCATATAAACATAGTTCTTCATAATTTGAATATTGCCTTAGACTGGGAAATTCCAGAAATGTAAAATAAACATCTACAGTATTAAAACACTTATTTAACATATGTTTTGCCAAATAAATTGAGGGCACACTCCTAGAGCCCATGCACTGCCAAGGAAGGCTGCCACTAACCGATTAGTAGTGGGCGTGTAAGTTCCATCACAGGGACTTTTCTTTACATTCACCAGTTGCACCTGTGCCGTTTGTGTGCGCAATAACATCTTGATTTGTTTCACAGCAAGCTGTGTGAAACCACTATCATCTCACTGCCATCATATTCACAATTCAGTATGAAAACAAGCACTGGCAATGCAGTTTGGGCTTTTGTGTAGGCACGGGAAAGTCATTTGTCATGCACTGCTGTAGTGGTGTTAACTGGCCATCATGGAAACAGATACAAAATGGTGCCAGTGCCTGGCATGTAAGAGCAGTGCCTTGCAAAGGCCTAATACTTATATAAAAGCCAAAACGGTTGGCCTTGCCAATACATGTTTTTGAAAGGACTTCAGTCACGGACACGAAGAGTGGTTAGAAATAGAGTGGTCGTAGGCAGACCTGGTTAAGAAATTTGTATTACACCAGTAGCATGTTTACAGCACAAATTAATTCAACTCTCAGAAGACTGCTTAAAAAAAACACTGGCATAACGTTTGATGGTGAAGCTTGATCAATCTCAGAGATCCCAGGAGATTTATGTTTTGGGCAAGAATGGGCAAATCATGGGTGGGAATGGCCATATGGATTAGCATGGACACAGGTATACAAAAACCTTTATGCTGTTGGCATTGCCAATGCTTACTCATGCAGGATGTCTGAATTGTTTAGTGCAACGTGGACTATTTTGGAAGACAAGCCCAAGTTGCAGCTGTGGAAAATGCACTTGTATAATAAAAGAGATAACATTCTGTACACCAAATACAAAATAAGGTTGAATGCTGTGCTACCAGAAAGCAATATATTGGCAACAAGGAAACATGTAAAGTGCAGTTTGGGGGTGTGATAGTTGAAGTTTGAAAATCACATAACTTATGTCATGCAAAAAGGTAAGCTTAAGACATTCTGAAGATGTTCAATGCATGATGGTGTTTGTAAGGAGAGGGTGTGTGTGCCGGTGCAATAGCAAAGGTTATCTCGTATCCAAACACAGGGAACGAGGTTAGAACGTCTGCAGAGATTATGAACACTTTTAGACAGAAAATGTGTGTTGTTATTCCTTTAAAACAATTCAATCAGGGACGGCATTTGAGGTTTGCCAGGGGTCGCAGCTGCAACCCCTGTGGTCTCCCTTGCTACCCCTGCAGTCTCCTTTGCTACCCCTGTAAAAAAAAGAAAATGGAAGCCCCTGGGCTTTGTTGTAGCGGGGGCACCGCCACACCTGGTATGGGGGGGCTGGCCCAGTCCTCACCCATCAGGTGAAGTCTGGGCCTGGGCTTGCAGTAAGAGAAGGAAGTGCTCAGAAGGGTGAGCGGATCATGACATGTAGCATGTGTCACATGCCACGTTCAGCTCCAGCCCCTTCTCCTTTGGCTTCCTCGCAGGCTATCTACAGGGAGCAGAAAGCTCTCCCAGCTTCCTGGTTCCTGTTTGGGAGCAGCACAGAGGAGCTGAGGGTGGCCTGGAGTGACGGACCGAAGCTAGAAAAACAGGCAAGAAGTTTTTCTTTTTTTAAACGTGGTGTATTTTGCATGTGTGAAGTGTGTGTCAGATGTATTTATGTGCTATGGGTCAGTGAGTGGTGGCTGAATGAGAAGAAATGTGCTAGTGTTTGTGTCTGAGTGTTCTGGGTGGGTGTGTGTCTGTGTGGAGAATGCAGTGAGACTGGATGTAAGGGAAGGTGAATGAGTGAGTGACTGGTGGGTGAATGAGTAGGAATGTGATAGTGTGTGTTTGAATGTGGGTGGAAACACAGGTGTTAGATGCATCTAATGGTCATGTGCCATCACATCCTGTGATGTCATCAGAGGTCGAGTGTCCTGTGATGTCACTACTGCTACGCCTGGCATTTTGGTGAAATGACCTCCCTGAATCCAATTCCATCTTCCCTGTACCTTTAAACTAAGGCTGCATCAAAATACTGCAAATGGCATTAACGAGGAAGGGCAAAGGGAAAACAACCCTGTTCAGCTAGAGAGGACTCGAAGAAAATAAAATCAAAATAGCACAAGTCGTGATAAACAGCACCAGGAAGCAGCCACATTCAGGACATGCGGGTGCTTTAGAAAGAAAACAAATTAATTACAATTGCTTTTTTGCAGCTTTGAGATATAGTTCTCAGAGTGCCCGTCTGTATTCTGGATAAATAGGATGGGAAGAATCATACTATATTATTTAGGCCAGGACTCGGCCCTTCCATCTCCCTACTTTCCCTTCTTATTCTGTACTCCCGTTGATACTTCTTGTTCCCTCCACGTCCCAGAATTTGTCGACAGTCCTGTCCCTGCCCCCACCACCCCTTCCCTCTTGGATGGCTTGTTCTACAGTGCAATAATGCCTAGTAAGTGTACTTAATCCTTCAGGTAACATTGGGGGATTAGAGAGAGCCTGCAGATGGAGCAGGTGACTCAGGAGGACTAAAACAGACCCCGGCACAGAAGCGTTTTTAACAGGCATGATGCATGTTGTGGTGAGTGGGGTACTTTACCTGCTGCCACTGCCCAACAGCTGGGTGCCGCCAACACATGAGCAGCAAATCAGATGACCATCAGGCAGTAGCAGCTTGCACTGTAGGAATAATAGGCCCCTGGAGTCTTGTCCGACGACCAGGACATAAATCCCTGCCAAATACACATCGCCGTCGACACAAAACGCGAGTCCAGACGGCCTCCAAGCAGCATAGTCACACTCCACGGTCACGGTGCTACTGCTGGCGAGGCTACCGTTTCAGAAGTTATACTTTGAACATTCTGAAATGGCGCCGGGCACGTGACGGCACGTGAAATCATGGCGGCAGCGGAGCAGTAAAACTATAACATTGTTACATGCTATCACCCATGCTGCCCTTCCACCGCATGATTGATTGCATGTAACTTTTTAGAAGCAGGTTAGCAGCATGGGCTGTCCGTGTTTATGCACAGAGTGCACTGCAGCAAGCTTAGCTACTCTGAGCACACCTACACGGCCCATGCTGGAGTTCTGAAGACACCCTCTGCACGGGCCCCATGAGTAAGTGGCCAAATGCAGCTGCACATGCCCAGCGCTGGTCCTGATGTCATCATTCAAAGCTGGCATGCCTGCAGTGGTGGCAGCCTTGAATCAGAGGACCAACAATCTGCTTATGGACCTGCAGGATACACTTATGGAGGGTTACCAGAAGGTATGAGCATTAGACTATCAATAAAAACAGAATGTGACATTGATAAACCTCTCTTGGGTAGATGAAATAAATTAGCTGCCTATTGCAGGGGTTGTTGCCAATTCTCTTTAATGATGCACAGTGACAGGTATATATACTCTTCTCTATATCCATTCCTAACACAGCTCCTGCAAGGGGGGTCGTGGACACTTGCCTGGGGTGGAGGGGGGCTCTGGAGATAGGGGTGATAAGAATCACGTCAATGTTCCCAAAGTCCATGAAAATCAGAGTCTGTTCCATTTCCCATTGCTTTGAGGTTGCTACCAGACAACTGTGTTTGGGATCTCTGCCATGTAAAAAGAAATGATAGAACATGTATTTAATGAATTAATTAGAGGGTTTAAATTGTGTCTTGAGAAATGTGTTTGCTCCTTAGAAATTATTAAATCAGAATATTTTGGGGTGATAGGTATAAAGGGCCAAAAAATGTCTCTAATATTCTATATTATGAAATTATAGTTTTTTTGGGAAACCAATATTCTTTTAAAAGAACATTTGAAATTGAATCATCATGTCAATACATAGTAAAATATTTATGTCGCACTAGTATTTATGTGTCATTAGAAATTATTATAATGTATTATAATTTAAGCTGTTTTAATAAGTGGGTACATTTAAACTATTGAAAAATGCCATGTTTTATGATAAAAAAGAAACATAACAATAAATACATACATGTCATAATTGTGACTAAGTAGGCATAATGACATCTGCCATCCTCTCCTGCTTTTCTTCTTTTGCATTTAAGTCAGATGTTTGCATTTGTGCCTGCAGGTGTGCAACAATTTAAGTAGTGCACAGTATTGAATATAACATAAGTGCTTTGGCGTGAGTCCTGGGAGCTTGCCATGTTAGGCAGAAGCTTTTCTGACATATTGGAATTGTTGCAGTAAGCACTTTTTCCAAACAAATGGTCATCATTGTCGGTCCATATTCTCAAATAGGAACATTAATACAGCAGGTACCATTTGCAAAGGCACTGTAAGTGTTATACATGCCCAACACTGTACCTCTAGATATTTGCTTTGTTTAAGCATGCAGAAGTATGGAGCAGCTATTCATCAAAATCACGTATTGTCCCTCTTAAAAGTTCAAAATGTTACATTTGTATTAATGCAAACTCTATCATAAAAGTAATTTCTTCACCAAAAATGCAAAACGCATAGGTCTACAGATTGCATTAAGGTGTACAAACATGTAGTGCAGGTTTGAGATCTACATGGAAGGCCAGCCTAAACCCTTAGAGGCAGGATTGGGCAGATGGGGCAACAGTGACATAATTAAGCCTGTATCAGCCACACACAGGGGAGCAATTTTCACCAGAGAGTTATCAAACTTTGCAAAGCTTCAAAGAAATGTTTCAGCTTGCTGATTTTTAGAATAGCATTCCGGCAGATGCCCAGTGCAGAGAATAGAAGGTGAACCAGCAAGGAAAGACACATGTACAGATTGCACATAGGAACCTCCACATCGGTTGTGGCGGTTACTTATTGGCTCAGACCAGGTCAAATGTGGGGATCCAATGGAAACAGCTCACCGGCTCGGGAAGGAACATCTCACAAGCTCAGAAGGCGAAGCTCCTACACTCAGAAGGAGGTAAGCACATAGGAACAGATGATGCATAGCTCACAGGCTCAGTGGGTGGCATCTCACAATATCAGTAGGTGAGAGCGCAAGGGCTCAGCATAGGACAGCTCATAATGTAATGAGCCCCATATAATAGCTGACCTGGCTCACAGGGGTAACACTTGCATAATACCATTTTGTTGAGGCTGAATACATTTTGGGCTCTTATCAGTCACCTCCCAAAACCAGGAATGACTTATTCTTAGAATTCCGCCTGCCACCAGTCTGATCGGGCCACCAGTATGATAATTTTGATCAGAGGTACGGAAGTTAAATGCAGCCTCTGTCTGAACGGACATGATGCACCAGCAGCTGTCACGAAGGCACATGTGCCACGGATGGGCAGGTGCTCCAGATATCAGGAAACTGATGCATAGGTGTAAATGCACTATCATTTTGGCATGGAACTTCATGAAAGGTGGGTCTGATCAGCAGACCACCCTTTCAGAGATGGATTAACTGCATCATTTTATATATTAAAAATCAAAAAAGTTAAGGCAATCCTTTACACTCATGCTCACATCAAAGGAAACTGAAATGCTCATGTCACATGGATGTCATAGATAGAGACAGCTCACAGGCTCAGGCCTTTCAGGCTCTGACAGCAAAAGAGGGTAGTAATAATATGAATTTCGGTGACAAGACCTTCAGCTCGACAGCAAAGGGTCCCTTACGGATCATGTGTAAGGCAAGCACCCGATGCCGAAAATTTAAAAAGCATGCTTGTTGGGGAAATAACTTTGAGGAAGGTGACAATAATCCTTTTAGGGTATAGTAGGGCCACTTTCCTCCTTTGCCATGCCGTGGAGAGGATGATTTAGAGTCAGGAGGACGTTTCAGGTTTCAGACTTCTGATTTATATTGCAGAGGAGGTGGGCTACTAAGTCACAGCCGAAATTTCAGACAGTAGGGTAGCATTACGGATGGGCAACCCTAGTGACCACGCAGACTATTAATCTGATCTTCTAATATTCTATATTGCATATCCTCTGTCTTTGTCCTACAGCACAGCCTTTTGATCTTTCAGACTTCATCACCTGACAGAAGGGGCCTGGCCCATACCAAACATAGATTTGCTGCACTGTGGCATGTGTGACAGGAACAATGTTATGTGCTGTCCTCAAGCCACCTAGGGTAACTGTGACCAGCGGTTACTCCACCTTGGTATCAGCTTTACTCGACCAGCAGTACTCTATCCATCTGAAGCATTGAGAGTGGCGTGTTTCTTTGAGTCCTCTACTGCAACCTCTTTTGTGCAAAACCACAATTGTTGCCAATCATGTAAACTCTTATTTGGTGACATCTTGTCAGATGTATTATGAACTTGCATAAGGCAATAGGAGCAAGAATATTACAGTGACGTCATGAACTATGATTCTTTAGATATACTGGTGTGTCAGGAGTTATAGGTCTCTACTTCTGGCAATATGTTTCCTTGTCCCATACCGTGGGAGTTGTCTACGGATGACAGCCCAGTAGAGAAACAGGAAACAAGAGAAATTAACTAGCTAGCTGGACTACCACCGCCAATCTTTTCGCCGCAAGTATATGAAAGGTGGAAGAAAGGTAGCAGATTTCTTAAGAGCCTCGTTTTGAGCATCTTTTACCCCATACCAGGATGAAGATAAATATAGGTTATCATCATACCTTGGGAACATACAAGCATCTACATGCGTGCAATCTAAATATTTCATGTCACTCTGTAAGACACAAGAGGTGTGACTAGGTCAAATACAAAATTCCCGAAGAGGGAGACTAGGAACTTGGGAGCTAGAGGAATCCACCCACTCTGCCATGCTATCCCTGGAGTTGGTAAATCAAGGATCCCGCACAATTCAACCTGTTTTCGCTTGCACTATCTAGTGAGTCAACAAGTGTTCAGGGCATAAATGAACTGATGGGCAGGTTATAGAGCCATGTTAAGGGAACTCAATTGCTGTCCCAAGAAACAAGCAGGAATGCCCATGTGAGCGGCGAATGGTGTGCTAGACAAGCATGTCATTTCTTGGTTCTCTGTACTGAGCGTCTCTAAAAGATCTGTGAACTGACAAGATCCAAAATAGACTCTAAAGATTAGCAAAATCAAATCCTTTGGAAGTGGGGGAACCTGCATGTGTTGAATGCCTGAACTCAGTGCGCCAGCAATGTCGGATACATAGTCTGTCTGGGGTTGACCATGGCACTCATACCGTAGTCTTGCATGGAAGACAAAGGCTTTATACCCTCAAACTACAGGGACTGAGACAGGAACTGATAAAGTTCATTGAATTATATGCAGTAGCTGAAATTAAGTGATCATGAGCATTGCAATTTATGAGGAAAGGAACCCACTAAGCATATCTGTCATTGGTCCAATAGATCTATCAGAACCTGCATTAAAGGAGACAGAATCATCATAACCATGTGGGTGTTAGAACAGCTTTGCAGAGACAGAGTAGTGAGACAGTGAGTGAAGAATGAAAGGAGCATCAGCAAGTCAAACCAGTTTTGATCAAGCCAAGAAGGCTAACTAGACACATGGAAAGAGAGAAGGAGTTGGATTTGCCAGACAAGTCACCAAATTATAGAAGCCAGTTCTGAAGGAGAAGCTAGAGTGTGAGGACTGCTGAGAAACTGGGTTCAGTGGCTGGCAGGACAAGCCCTGGGAGATGCATACATAGAGAAGTTAGCTGTGAGCTTTAACCCAGATCATGGTTGTACCTGCAGGGTCACCAATCCATCTAAAGAATCTTGCAAATCTATGAGATCTGAGGTCTTGAGTAGATAATCCCCAAGCTGAGAGAGGGGGAGAAATTTACCCCAACTATTGCAAGGGAGGAAATTACAAGTCATGCCCGAGTTACATATTGGAAAGACCCCCTCGGGCAGGTGGGTATGATACATTGCTTGCCAGGTAGAGGATTCAAGGCCAAGACAAAGCGGAAAAAAACCTCTAAAGAGACATGAATAAAGACAACAACAAAGGCAAAGAAATGTGCTGGGCATGATAAACAACCCTAAGACTTTGGGTGACTTGATGGATTGTCCTGAGTGTGGACACCTCAAGAAATTTAGATTAGATCCGGTAATTGAACTCTTGGACTCAGGGCACTAGGTCCTTTGCAATAGATTGTCATTGTATTTCATTACCTTCCATCCTGACATGTGTTATTACAGAAATGTGCCCATTATGTTATTTAGTTTATTCCAGAAGTCCAGTATGAGTTAACCTCATCATAAACTCCTTGGATGCACAGTGAAGAGGGAATACACACTTCAGTATGATTAGGTCAGGCAGATCCAGGTCACTTGAGAAAGGGCTAAAGAAGAGGGGGAACTTGTCCTACCGATACTGGGGACTGGTTGCCCTGGTCCTTATCCAAAGGGTTTATCAGAAGTGACCTCTCGGTTATACTGTAATTCATTGCCATGACAATATTCTGCTTTTCTGGATCCCATTTCCTAACCCCCCTTTTGGTACAAAGTAAAGTAGAGTTTAGCCTCTCTCTCGGAACATGAAAATAATGTTCCTCCGACCTTGGGACTATGCATAATGTTGATCACTGGATAATTCCAACGTATTACACTGTATATTATAAATGGACTAAAATCAGTCTGGTGTATCCTTTTCCATATTCAGATAATAGGAAGGGGTTGGAATTTCCAGGAGAAACAACAGAGAGGAAAGTGGTAGAATTCTTATTTCTAAGTTCATAGTCACTGATTGGTTTCTCAGCATCTCATGCATCATACCTTGCTTTCCTTTGTTACTTTCAATTCATATGTTCTCCTCTTTGTTGCATTCAAATTTTACTCCTTCAATGTATGTCACAGTTATTTCTGATGAAGCAATGACGCTAGAGACAGCAAACATATGTTCCATTTCTAATGTCAATGCATGTGTCTGTGCACACCCAGCTTTTTTTTTTTAAAAGGAATGTAAATTGCATGCAGGGAGCATCAACATTAGCACTTAAGTGATGTGGGGTCCCCTGCCTGCCATTTACAACATTCACAAGGTGGAGGGGAGAAGGAAAGAGTGAGGCAAGTTGATCTCATGTTTACTCTTTCATCGACATGAATGTCTTGTGAAAAAGTAAATGCTGCCTGAGTTTTATGTGTTTTTACCACACAACATTTCAACGCACATTTTTAACTGCTGGTTTTTATTGGGTTTTTTGCTGCAAAATAAGGGGGAAACACCACACTCCCTTTCCCTCCTAACTGCCCTGACTTCAGTCTTTTCACATTAATAGGAGAAGACTGAAATAGTTTTGACAATATAAAACAAATGACAATCGATGTCCGATATAGGATGCTGGCTCCTGAGTCTCATTAATCAAGACTGACGGGTGTGCAACACATTGGGTTGTGATGTCATGGAGTACTGAAGTGTATATTTGCAAATAAAGCAACTACAGTGAAAGAATGGAGGTAAATCTTATTACCGCAGAGAGGAGATTCTCCTGAACATCCATGAAGACCTGCTCTCCAACCTTGATTCTAATACCCCCTGTGTCCTAATCCTACTTGATCTCACTTCTGCCTTTGACATGGTCAACCATGACATCCTGCTCAACCGTCTCCATGATAAACTGTGTATCACTGACCAGGCCCTGGCATGGCTGTCCTCTTTCCTCTCCAATTGACCCTCCCAGGTACAACTAGGGTCCGTCCTCTCCACTATCTCTCTCTCTCTACCTGTGGTGTTCCCTAGGTGTCTAGCCTCTCTCCCTGGCTGTTCAACCAATACCTGTCAGTTCTTGCTCACCGCATTGCCGCTCTCTGCCCCAACTGTCAGTGCTATTTATTTATTTATTTATTTAAATGTGTATAGCACACATGCAGCCCTCGGGCATTGTGGCGCTGTTGCTTGTAGGGATCTTAGTTACAGGGAGGGGTAACAGGGATACATGACAACAATGCTGTTTTGGTTACATCGCATGAATGAATACTTTCTTAGTTACAGGACAGGAATATTCTGTTAGTTACATAGGGTTTTCTTAGTTAAATCACAGGCATACTTTTCTTTTACGTTAAGACACTACTTAGTTTGTTACATTTACAAGAATACTTTTATAATTGCACGGCAGGCATACTTTCTTAGTTACATCATAGGACAGCTTACTTAGTTGGATTATGGTAGCACATTTTAGCTATATCACAAGAGTCCTGGTTACGTTACAAGAATATTGGTGGTTTGCAAGGCGGCTGCCTTGCCGGAGGAACATGTACTCAGGCAGCTGTAGAGTTAATTCCTGTAATGGGAGAGTTAGACATTAGTAAGACAAGTGGTAGTATAGTGTGGGATTGCATAGTGTTTGTGGTATGTTGCTAGAGCACACGCTAGTGTAGCAGTAGGGCAGAGTTGTTTAGTCCTTTTAGGGTTAGTTCAGGTTGGGAGGTGAACCTTACCGTTGTGTTTCAAGTCCTCTGTGGTTTGGACTGATGATGTACTATTGGTGATCGTTCTCGAAGTCGGAGGGTCTCTGGTGGGCTCACGATGGTGAACAGGGGCAAACAGGGGGTGATGGCCTTTATCCTGGCCTTGTTCCGCCGCCGGCTTCCGCCTGCCGGTGGGGCGGTCCTGAATATGTTGATTCAGGTTGCCTAGCAACCCAGAGCCTCGCTCTCATGCCGCGTTGTGCTGGCCATTTTGGAATGTCAGGCAGCAACGCGGTCTGCGATCGGGTGCCTGTGGGTGATTGCCAGCATGGAAGAGGTGAGCAATTCAATTCAAATCTGCTTGGGCAGATAGGTGGCACGGGCTGCTGGGGCTGTAAGTGTAGATCCAGGTGGATCTTCGTGGTAGCTGCAGTCGTCGTGCTGTGGTCTCGTGTTGTAGGATATGTCTGCAGGGGCAAACAAGGGAGATGGGCTCCTGCCCTCTCGACCTGTGGGGGGTTCATTGGGGCAAACAGGGGGTGATGGCCTTTATCCTGGCCTTGTTCTGCCGCCGGCTTCCGCCTGCCGGTGGGGCGGTCCTGCAGATGTTCATTCAGGTTGCCTAGCAACTGAGAGCCTCGCTCTCATGCCGCGTTGCGCCAGCCATTTTGGAAGGTCAGACAGCAACGCGGTCTGCAATCGGGTGCCTGTGGGTGATTGCCAGCACGGAAGAGGTGAGCAATTCAATTTGAATCTGCTTGGGCAAATAGGTGGCACGGACTGCTGGGGCTTTATGTGTAGATCCATGTGGATCTTCGTGGTAGCTGCAGTCGTCATGGCTGTGGTCTCGTGTTGTAGGATATGTCCCCAGGGGCACATGAGGGAGATGGGCTCCTGCCCTTACACGAGGGAGATGGGAGATGGGCTCCTGCCCTCTCGACCTGCAGATGACAGCTAATTTTCAGGCTCCATTCTGCTAACTCTTCTCCCTCTCTCATTTCTGACTGCCTGTCTGCTATCCAGGAATGGTGTACCACCAACGATCTCTGCCTTAATGCCATTAAGACGGAGATTCTCCTCATCAGCACACCTGCTCCCTCCTTTCCTGTAACTCTCTGGCTGGTCTCCCTTTGCCCTCTTCCTGCTCCCACCTGTGAGGCTAAAAACCTTGGGGTCATCTTTGACTCCACACTCTCCTTCTCTCCTCACATCTCTGATGTCTCTAAGAAGTCACATTACCAACTGCACCGCCTCAGATGTATTCTTCCTTTCCTTCCCCCAGAAGCTCACTTCACTGTCTCCCCTTTCCTTCCCCAGAAGCTCACTTCACTGTCTCCAGAGTTCTGGTTCTCTCTAGGCTGGACTTCTGCAACAGCCTCTTTCTAAATATGCCTGCTTCTACTCTCTGCCCTCTGCAACTCCCCAAAATAGGCCTGCAAGACTTGTCCTTGGCCTCAAGGCCAGGGATCGTATCTCTCCAGCACTGAAATCTTTGGACTGGCTCCCAGTGGTGGCGAGGATTAAGTTCAAAACCCTCTGCATTATCCACAAGGCTTTCTGGGGCCTGGGGCCTCAATACCTCCAACGCTCTCTTCGTAAATATCTTCCTTCTCGAGCTCTTCGCTCCTCCGCCTCCAACTCTCTCAGGTTCAGTTGCTTCTCCAAGCAACGAGTTGGTGGTAGATCTCTTTCTTCGACTGGGGCCTCCCTCTGGAACAGCCTCCCTGCCTCTCTGAAACTTGAGGAGAACCATCTCCTGTTCCAGAAGCACCGCAAGATCTACCTCTTTGCCTCTGCTTTCTCTCTTCCTCTCCCATGCTGAACTCCTGGCTGAAACTGAAACTGCACGGTCACCTGGCTACCCTCTGATCTCGCACCAAGGTCCCGTCCCCACCAGTTGCACACCTGCACTGCCCCCCTGGCAACCATTGCACTTGGGGTCTGTTTCTGTATACCTACAGTCCCCCTACAAGCACTTGGACACTTGATGTCTGCACTTACCCTTTGCACTTGCCACCAGTTGGCCGCACTTTGTTATTGTTTTACTGTTGATCCCAAGTACTGCACTGCCCCCTCCTCTTTCACCTCACACGTTTCCTCTCCCCCTCCTGTGCACATGCACAATCTCAATTTCATCTGGCCTAGTAAGATAGTTGTCTCTGTCTTACCTTTATTCCCCTCCCTTGCCTCGTCGTGCCTTGAAACATTTGTCTATAGGCATGTTATAAATGCCATATCATATCCTATCCTATCAATCCCATTGAAAAACGCTGTGTAAATCAGGCCCACAGTATCAATGTGAATTTAAATTGAATAGGAAAACATTAAAAGACACAACACCTATTGTGCAACAGCGCAATGCATTTTGCAGAAATCGTTACCATTGCTTTGCACAGGTAATATGTTGTTGTCATGTATGAAGGCCATTTCGAAATTAAAATACGTAGCACCTATTTTTCAGTGGTCGAAATATAAAGGTCCACCTGATGTGCCCTCACCGGGCTACATGACTAGAGACATTAACCCTAGAAATGTGTTGTGGTTTGACATTCAACAAACCTATCATTCTTTTTTCAGAAATGTGTCTAATAGGTTTAAGGTCACAAAGGGGTAAAATATTCAGGCTCCACAAGTGTGATCAGACTGCTACCATCCCCTGAGAGGCTTACAATATGGCACACTGTCCTCCTGGGGCTTGGCTTGCCCCCGGCAGGCACTGGGGCATACTAAACATTAATTCTTATTTCTAATACCTTGCACATGAAATATTGTGTGGGAAGCAGAGGAGTGCATATAGTTAAGTTTGAGGTATGCAGTTGGGCTTGCTTTCACCTCCAAACATGGCCTGTGAAAATTCCATGTTGCTGAATCTTTACTTTGAAAAGTTGCAGGTCACTTTTAGTGAGGCTTGGGTAGCTTTACATCTGAAAATCAGTCTCCCTGAGTATTTTGTGAAGAATCCAGTGGAGTCATCACAGTTTGTCCAGTGGTGACCTCCTCCCATGTTGTAAGGTCAAGCAAATATCGAGGCTTGGTATCACCAAAAATTAGATCCGCCAGTCACGAAGTCAAATATTTATTCTGTACAGATTCAAATATCAAAGAAGATATCTATCTGGCTCCCAGCACCTCGCAGTGTGTACCAGAAACACTGTGAGGGGAGTGAGTCCTGGTCATCACAAAACATGCAGTATTTATACACAGTCCTGGTCATAGCTCAGCCCATTTCCAAACTAATAGGTTACAAATTTGGGTTTGTGCCCAGTTCACATGGGAAATACAACAATATTATCTTTACATACTTCAAGTGTTTTCCAGTCTTCAAAATACAATGGTTACAACTTTGTTCTGTCTTGTCATGTTGGTTATCCAGCTTTGGCTGATCCTAGTTTCAAGAAACACATTCAATAGCTTATTGTTAAGGTACACAGTTCTAGTTTGTCTAACATTCAGTTCTTATGTTTGAATATGGCTGAGGCTATTGATACAGAAAACACTTTAAATTGGAGTTCACTTTAGCTCCATGGTTCCTTAAACATACTGACAAACTTTGTTGTCATAAGATGTGTGGATCTTTAGCTTTCTAAAGTAAATTCTATTTCCAGAAATGTACACAGGATTGATTAAAAAACATGCAGCATTAGGTTACATTCTTTGTATAATACTGTTTGTGGGCGGATGAGTTTTGTAGACATAGATAACACTTTGAATGAGAGTTTGTTCTGACTACAAGGTCTTGTTTGCACAGGACAAATAGTCTGCTCTGCCAGCCCTATTGTTGACATAGGCTCAAAGGTCGATTCTGCTCTGGCAGCTGAAAACATAGCTAATCATTACTGAAGACTGAGCAGAAGTTAGAACCAAGATGGAGGACTTTTTCCAAGATGGCACTTGAAGTCAATTCTAATTCCGAACTTTGCAACACGGTTTTCCCCATGGAGCGACTAGGCTTAGGCCAATATAAATCAAAAGGAGGCATAATATGATTTATGTTTAATAATGTGGCCAGGGGATGGCAGACACTTTGTGATCCTGACACTGGGGGTGCTTATATGAGGGAGGATCACATGGGAGGAGACAACTACCGAAGAGATATGGTGGTATTCCCCTCCTTCCCGTGAGAGATACCCTTTTACACCAGAAACCATAATGTCCTATTGTAAATTATCAGTTCCCCCTTCTGGAGGAAGTTAAAAAAACCTTTCCCTTACATTATTATAATCAGGCACCCACTTGTGACCCAGATATCCGTAACACACATGTAATAGCTGTTTATGATGAACATTTTTGTGAAACCTCTGAAAGAAATCATCTATTTATTTATTAATTTATTTATTTAGAATTCTTGTAGAGCACCTATCGCGCACAGGCCTCGAAGCGCTTACAAAAAAAGACATAACATACAACATACAACAATAAAAAACAAGACTCCACAGATCCCTAAAAAGGAAAACCCAAGTCAGACAATAAGGCCAAGATTTGAAGAGACCATAGGCAGATATTTACAGGATCTCAAATACATAGGCAGGGTGCCAGCTCCACAACCCACCAGGATACAATTTCTGTTCCCTTGTGTACACCAATTAGCCAGTTCAATCCTACGCAGGAATTTCAGATCGGAGGAACACACTACACCTGGCCCCGTTCTTGCGCATAGCCAGGCAAGTACTTTGTTACGGAGTGCATCTCTGAGTTCATTCTTAGCTGGTGTAGGGATATTAGAGATGATAAAGTTCTGTTTGTTCAATACCAGTGCTTCAATATCTTCATCCTCCAGGGATGGCATGTTGGATTTCCTGAGGCACATAGTCCTAAGGTCTTTCATTCTGGGCTTCTGGAGCACCCGATGACCGGCCGAGTGTGCTGACAGAGGAACAGTGAGGAGTTCTGACCGCAGCAAGCTGTGATTCTGTGGTGGCTTATTTACTGACAGAGAGGAGAAGCATGCTACATTTTTTCGAGGAGGGCACAACTTGGCCCTAGCGCTAGTGCACAAGGTCTCCAATAAAATTGCATGATTAACAACTTCTTTCTGGAGAGGATCTATCTGTGAAGAACGTATCACTTTAACCGTGGGCAGCACACTCACAAGTGGAGCGTTGTCTGCTTCTGGCCGATCAGTCTGGTAGGAACAGGCCACTTTAGTGATAAGCGGTACAGTCATAGATGGAGCATTGGCTACTTGGACATTATTATAGAAGAAGAACACATGATATTTTTCTGCGGAGATGTCTAAAGATACAAGCCAAGCATCAAAGTCCTCAGAGTTGTTACAGTCATCCAGTTCTGTTACCAAAGTCTCTTCCCAAAGGTGCCAATGTTCAGAGATAGAATTTATTTCAGTGTTCGGCCACAAAGTGGGAGAAGAAATGTGATTAAAGATGTCAGAACCCCCCACTGGGGAAGAGGGTGCCAGCATGGTGGAAGATAGGCAGCCCCCATTGATTTCAGGGAATGGGGGAGACACTTAGGAGACCTTGTCGATGCTATTCTCCCCACTGAACAATACCGGTGTAGTGGGAGTTAATGGGCCGAGTTATTTGCCTGAGAGTTAAGTCTAACTGAGTAACTTATGTTGGTAATATCCTTGGTTGCCGGACTCCTTGAGAGTCAAGCTGAACCTATATCAAAGGTTGTACAAGGCTCATCCAAAGAGCTATGGGACAATAACTCAGAATGCCTGGTACGAATCTCTCTCTCCTACAAGAGCTGTAAGCCAAGACTTCTGATAGGTGGTCCTTTTTTGAAGCCAATATGGAAAACAGAGAGTCACCCACAGGATTAGTTGATCGAGGCATCATATGGCAACTACTGACCAAGCATGATGCACTTATAAACAGGAGAAGGCCGTTGGGGGCAGCAGTTACATGCGTGGTGGTGCCACTCCCGTGGGTATGCAGGGAGACTGTTAGTCAGAACATCGTATTGCAAATAAGGAGCCAAAGGCATAAGAAAAACATAGAGGAACAGTGAATGACGTACCTGCAACTTGGCATTTAATTGACCAATGCCTGTGTCTGAGCCAGGGACTGCAGCTCGTGGTGCGGACACGACAGCTTGTGGCAAGGACAGAAGCCGCCAGATCACAGTCTGAGAGTAACAAGTCCAAAAACATCTATTGACTCCAACTCCCACAAAGCCTCAGGTACTTGGACGTGGAGGATAGGGGAGTTCATGCAGAATGACAGGAGCCCAAAGGATTATGTGTGGGCTAGTAGTTTTGTCAAAGCCTAATGTGTGTGGGACCTTTACAAATAAAAGCTGCACTGTTGAATGGGGAGAGACTGCAGGAGAGGACATCAGGTTCCAGCTGAAGGCTCATGAATGCAGAGCACACAGGTGACGAGAAGGCTTACGGAACCAGGGGAGAGATGCCGTAAGCGAGCAGGGAAGGCCACAAAGACAAAGGGAGTCACACAAGAGTCTCCTGAGTGTTGGGTTGCTTGAGGAAGCAGCATTCTCCTACCCGAATTGGAAAGACAAGCTAACATGTGACCACAGAGACATGTGGACCACTGGTGGTACAATTGCACACTCGAAAGTTGGGGAACGGGTGGAGGAACCACCACACAATGACGCAAGACGCATCAGAGGTGCAGAGAAGAACCAGTGTGTCTTCCAAAAGTAGATGGGGACCCTGGGGCATTCCAAAATACCTGCCAGCAAGTGATTGAATTGTAGAGAGTTGCTGATGCAAAAAATACATTTGATTTGATTAACTGCAGTGAAAAATATATTTAAAGGGCATCTTGCACAGTCCTGATATGCCCAGTAGGGTACGTATATGAATATCAAAAAGAACCATGATGTGAGACCCTCATACAGTTTAAACAATTTTGGACATATTTATTTTAATCTCAAAACAGTTTTTAAATATTTACATTACTTTTGATTAGCACGAAAGTGACACGGACAGGTTTAATACAACAAAGGGAGTACAACTGTGTACCAACCGCAATAGTGTGGAGGAAGAAATCCCTAGTAATATTGCACAAGTGAGTACAAGGATTGGGTGAACAAATGACTGAAGTGAGTGCTGCCCGAGGCTGCTATTCAGTCCGGGTATATCTAACAAACGGTGTACACAACACTATATAAAAACATACAAAAACGAAGCTAAACAGTTGTGTCACAGATCATTGACAAACGGTACCGTCCGTGTTGGCTGCTCTTTTCCTGGCTGTCTTTATTGATTTCTTAGGGTAGCCTCTTTCAGCGAGACGTATTTGCAATTGTTTTGCGTGTTGTTCAAATTTGTCTTTTTCAGTGCAGTTCCTGCGTATGCGGAGAAATTGCCCATAGGGAAGGTTATACTTGAGTCATTGGGGGGTGGTAACTCGCAAAATGGAGGAGACTGTTCCTATCGGTCGGTTTTGGGAAGAGTTCGGTTTTTAGCAGATTGCCAGATCGGTAAATGTGCAAATCCAGAAAGTTGGAAAACTGGAAATCCCATTCGATGGTGAATTTTATATGTGTGTTTCGTAGATTAAGCCAGAGATGGAATGCTATCAAGAGTTCCTTGCTGCCTTGCCAGATGAGGAGAACATCATTGATGTAGCGACGCCACAGTTTAATGTGATCTTTGTAGGGATTGCTGTCGTGACATATGTGGTCGTCCTCATATTGTGCCATGTATAAATTGGCTACATCTGGTGCGAATGTGGCGCCCATACTCACACCTTTGACTTTTTGGTAAATCTGGTGTTCGAATAGGAAGAAATTTTCTGACATTGCCAGGCGGATGCATTCAAGGATAAAGTTTGTAGGTCTAGAGGTGGCGTCAGTACTCTTGTTAGGACACCCTGCGAGTGCTTCTAGTCCTTCTAGTTGTGGAATCGAGGTGTATAAAGCCTCTACATCCATAGTGACCAGGATGGAGTTTGATGTCAGATCCAAGGATTGTAGGATTTTGATGGTATCTGTGCTGTCCTTGATGTACGATTTCATCTGTCCAATGAAGGGTTTCATGAAGTGGTCAGTGTAGAGAGAAAGTGGTACAAGTAGCGAGTCGCAGGCAGATACAATTGGTCGACCAGATGGTCTTGTGGCATGTTTGTGAATTTTAGGCAAGATGTAAAATGCTGGGGTTCTAGGGTGCGTTTTGTTGAGAAACTTGCGTTCATCCTCGCATATCCAGCCTTTGTCCTCTGTGTGTCTGGTAAGGCTGCTGATCTCTTCTTGCAGTCTTTGGGAAGGGTCTCTGTTGATTTTCTTGTAGGATGCGGTGTCTGCTAAAAGCCGCAGGCATTCATTGTTGTACTCTGTGGTATTCATAACCACGATACCACCGCCCTTGTCGGCTGGTTTAATTGTCATGGATCTGTCCATATTCAATGTGTTCAGGGCTGTCCTTTCTTCTTTGCTCAAGTTTTCTTGATAGAAGTTCTTTTGTGCAAGACCGGTGGTAATAGTTTGTGTTACTATTTTCTCAAATGTATCAAACTCTCCAGGGATGGTATGTGGAGGTGGCATGAAAGTGGAATTTTGTTTGGGACCCGTGGTGTTTTTTCGTGGTTCCTCTGGGTCCTGTGAGATAGTGTTCTCAGAGTCCTTTTTCTCCGGTAGATATATCTCAAAGGAATATTTAACTCTAAGGGTTCGGAAAAACCTTTTTAGTTCTGCTTCAGTCTTGAATGTGTCAGCTTTAGTGGCTGGGACGAAGGATAGGCCTCTCTGTAGGAGTGTTTGTTCTGAGTTATTCAATGTTCAGGACAGATTGAAGATGGAAATTGATGTCATGGCTGGTTGGAGTACCACTGTCTCGTGCGCATGTACTGTCGCATCTGTTGTGGTCACCTCCTCGGTCTGCCCCGTTGTACCCCTCTCTGAAAAAAAGGATGTTGTGGTGGTAGTCCTGTGGTCCTGTTTCCACCAGGGGGGCTTGGAGGGCCGCCACTCGATGAACCAGAGCTTCCAGAAAAATGGACTATGCGGTTGCGTCTGTTATAGTTGGTATGCTGTTGTTGTTGTAGGTCACTGTAGTAGGTGTCTCTTAGATAGGGGTATGTTTTCTCCTCTGCATAATTGGAAAGATCTTTCCTGAATTTCTGCACCTTCCTATCTAGTGATCTGTTTAAACTTTGCCACTTCTTCTTCAAGTTGCTCTAGTTTCTTTTTGGCTTCTGTAATGGTGGTATCGTCAAGGAATTTCTTTTCTAGTATGGCCAATTCTTCTCCCTGTTTCTTACACCCCTCTTCTGCTGTATCAATGATGAGGATAATCCAGTCCCGGCTACACTTGTCATCAACCTCACTAAAGTTGGTTTTGAACTTGGGGTTTTCTGTGAAGACTAGGGGAATATTTTTAACTTGTAATCCCTCTGGTATGATCCCAGCTTTTAGGCATTCAAGCATGAAGGTACCATGCATCTCAGTACGAATGAGCTTTCTCTTTTTCGGGTGGATGATATCCAAGTCATCTTTGTTCGAGCCTTGCGCTATGGCTCCTCCTTCTGATCCGAAGGCTGATGTAGTGCCTAGTAGTTTCTGAAAGTATTCATCAGAGTAAGACACAATGTTTACTTTTTCCATGGTCAAGTGGTGTGAGAGTATGGATGTTTAGTTCATACTCTAAAAAAGAGTGGCCCTACAACCACGGGTTGTGCTAAGTCAAAAATATATTTAAAGGGTGCCTGGCAGAGTCCTGATATGCCCAGGAGGGTAGTATATGAATATCAAAAAGAATCAGGATGTGAGACCCTCATACAGTTTAAACAGTTTTGGACATATTTATTTTAATCTCAAAACAATTTTTAAATATTGACATTACTTTCGATAAGCACGAAAGTGACATGGACAGGTTTAATACAACAAAAGGGAGTACAACTGTGTACCAACCTCAATAGTGTGGAGGAAGAATTACCTAGTAATATTGCACAAGTGGGTACAAGGATTGGGTGAACAAATGACTCAAGTGAGTGCTGCCCAAGGCTGCTATTCAGTCCACAGTAGTAGTGGAGTTGTAATTGGTGTATACAAGATTTATCAATCCGAATTTGGAACAAAACAAGCAATCTTACTGAATAGAGAAATACCTGGCGGTCGAAGCACATGTTGGCTGTGTGTTTCTTAGAAAATTGTACATGTGCATAGTACCCTCAAAATGTGTGTTTTGCAATATATTTATTGGTCAGTCAGCACAGTGTGACAGTATGCCTCGTTACTAGTGTGGCGGTCTGGAAACAAGGGTGTCGGTAAGCTTTCCAGCACCTTTGTTTCCAGACCGCCACAATACAAGTCTGCCTGCCTATGGGACTCCATGGGAATGGGGACTTACAAGATCTGCCACCTGACGTCCTGCTTCGCCAGAACTTGTAATGTCTGGTGGCACCCAGAAGCCAGACAGCGTATCTGGTGTTATGGGGTCAGCCGCAACCCACCAGTTGCACCGGTGAGTTGCCACCAACCTCGTAATGAGGCCCAGTGTGTGTCTAATCTTGAGAATATTAAATTACCAGAGAACTGTGAAATGTATAAAAAGTCCCAAGCAACTGAAGTTTGCAAGGGAGACTCCTGGCAGGGGAGTACTCCAGGTAGTCTGAAAACCCATAAAGAAAAGTTCTGGTAGGCAAGTACTTCAGGCCATTGAGACTGAATAGAGATTCCTGGCAGGGGAGTATACCAGGGAATCTGCAAAGGTACAAACACACTCTACAGAAAGGCTTTTGCAGCATTTGTTAATTACCAAGAACTTTGTGAGTTCAGTGAATATGGAAAGGAACTATTAGTTAAATAGAAATGTTTGCCATCCTATTTTGCAAATGCAGGGAAGGGAACCGCCCTCTGGTTTCAAGGGTTTTCACCTTGAAGAACATTTTGGTTGCAGTTATTTTGAATTTGAACATTTTTTGTCAACATCAAATCAAAGACATTTTCCTTGCACCTTTTGTTGTTTTGTTTAAAGTGTGAGGGTCAGGAGAGGGCATTTTGGACACAAGGACAGCTGTTCAGTTATCGACATCCTGACATATACAGATCCTTAGTTTTCGATTTTAGATAGGGAAAACTTTTTGGCTTTACCCATAACGTCAGTAGAAATGCCATTCCATGGTATGAAAACATGTACATGTTGCCTAGAGAACGTATACCCCACCCACTCAAGAACCCTCAGCTTCATGTTGGCTTTTCCCATAATACCAGTAAAAATGTTCATCCCACTACAAGAAAACATATGCACGCTGCCTACATGAATGAAACCCACGGCCCAAATATGAACACTCATCATGTTGGCTTTGCCATAACACCTGTAGAAATGCTATACTTACTGTAAAGAAACATGTTCATGCTGCCTGCATCAAGGACCTCCAACCCCCACACATCAAAACACACATGATGTTGGCTTTGCCTGTAAAGCCAATATTTAATGCAACACCACTGTCAGAAGACATGTTTAATAGAGGCTGCACCAATGTAGGCCTGTAAGGCCATGTAAGAACATGCTCCTTTTGCTGTGCACATAATCTGAGTACATAAATGGCATAACATTCTCAGAAAACACGGCCATACTAGCTCACCATGTTGGAACACTCATTATGTCTTCTTTTTTCATTATGACAGTGCAAAATGTTTTGCCATGGTAAGAAAACTGGTAGATGTTGCTTGCACCAGTGCAGCCCCCCATGTCAGGCCCCCACACAAAATGCATTCATGCACAAGCCCTGACAACATACACATTATCACATTCACTTGCCTACATACAACAGACCTATTGCATTGCATTCACATACACACCCATATAACATACACTGCATTGCATTCACATTTCACACATGAAACTAGTAGGCTCCATGGTTTAGTTAACTCACGCTCAGAAATGAAACCTCCTTCACCGTGTACAGAAGAGCCTTGAAAACAAAGCTCCTTAACTAGACTGCACCTGAGAGAGTTCCCCTGTAACCATGGAACATACCTACTGTAATATTTCAATTAACTGTGTAATTGTTTTATCACCTCTTGTTCCTATGTAATTTTGTATCCAAGTCAATCCTTTGTAACAGCACCATGATGTCCCAGGGCCGCTGCACGCTTTATACATTTAAATAAATAAATAAATAATGTAAGCTTCGTTATCTTGGTTGTTTGGGAATATAACAAGCATTTACTTCATGGGAAGTGTCCTTTCAATGGTACCATGTTTGGAGTAATGGGCGAGTTAAAAAAACTTCACAATAAGTGGGCCCGTCCACTGGCCATAGATGTCCAAATGAGTGTACACTCCGTGAGGGTAACTTTAAAAAATGCTCTCAAAGAAGTTAGCTACGAACAACAGATAATTGATCTTGCAACTAAATCCAATAGTGCAATCTGTTGCAATGAACGTATACTGCATAGCCATATATCGAGATACATTAATGCCTATCCCAGCCCACGTATAGTGAGACAATATCTACTATTGAAGTTTAATAGATCTGAAGCACTTGAAATTAAAGGCGCACATACACGTATCCCGTGAGAATGTCGCTACTGTCGTTTGTGTGGGATAGATGTAATTGAGACGTTACACCATCTTCTCATTGTATGTGAAAGTCTACATGCACTTCGGCATAGACATATGATATCATACAATAATAACCTTACCCCTAATGAAATTGAAAGTCTCTGGTCATTGTTTATGAGTGGTAATGATTTAAATCTAATGTATTTTATGGTATTATTTTATACCAAAATTGTACAGATTTTATAGTGTTTGGAGTGACAATGTGGGATTACTGTAATATATGATACGAATCACCTATGAACTAACGAATTATATAACCTGATATGATTTGGTTCCATTATTATTAGTGCCAATTACTGTTTGTTTTTAAAAATAAAATTGTAAATGTTTGATTTTAGAAATAACATGTAACGTGAATGGGATGAAATGATATATAAAACATTTGTTTTGTTATATGTATATCAATAAAACTGAAACTGAACTTAATTGGCAGAATACACAATTTTTCGGCCAGTGTTATTTGTCCTTGAGGCCTCACACTCATATCAGTGTGCGTTATTTGATCTTTAAGGTTCTTACTTCTTTTAAAGGCTACAATTGGTTTACTTAAATGACATGGACCTTTCTACAAAATCTTTCAGTTCTTGTTAATGAACGTTTTAATTGGATTAGAGAGATTGCTAAATGTATTCACGAAAGCCAATTTTTCATCCTCCTTTCTTGTAGTCTGCAATTCTTTACACTCTAGTATTCTAGTAGGGACTCTCGGTTGTTATTGCTGGCTCTCTTCAATGCCTTATATGTAGGTTCGCTTGGGTAACCTTTAAGGTATAGCCTGTCTCTTAGTTTGATTGCTTCTTTCTTAAAGTCATGTCTCATAGCACTGTTTCTTTGCAGCCGTATAAATTGCCCTGCTGGTAAATTGTCACGTGGCATGGATGGAAACTGCTGTAATGAAGAAGAGCAATATGATCCGTGGGTTTGTGAAAAGGTTTATCAAAAAGTATGTTACTTTCCTTCTCGACACTGACTGTAATGTCCAAGCAGTTCAGCTCTTTATTGCTTAGATTGTTACTGAATTTCATATCTTGTAGCTTGATCAATTCACAAAAAATGTTTGCCTCTATTTCATTACCTTTCCACACAATCTGACTGTTGTCTATGTAACATCTCCAAGTTTGCACATGTAGCTTATAGGGGTTAATGTTACTGTAGTTCTTGTTTATTTCGAATGACTCTATATACAGGTTAGCTTCACTTAGTGCCAGAGTTGCTCTCATGGTTGCCCCATGTATCTGTCAGTAGAACGCCCCCTTGAACCTGGAGCACCACCATCGCACCATGACATGCCCTGCTAATCTGTACAGAGGTGTGCAGATGTGCTGTAGTGCACCCTTTGCATATTTGACCTTGAAGTACCCCCAGCCTGCATCCCGAATGGGCCATGCAAGCCTATGGAGGCAAAATGCCAATGGCCTTGCATGGTCCATTGGGCATGCAAGCAGGGGAATTGTTGTAAAAGGGAATCGATCCTTCCCTATACAAAAAAAGCCTCCCTACCATCACTGCCACAGCTGTAACAACCAGCAGAGGCAGCTGAGACAATGCTCTGTATTGTCACTGGGTTCTTTTTGATCCTTCATACTGAGTGGCAGTTTGTCCACCCCACAACCACTATCTACGAGATGCACATGACCAAAATAAATGAAATGTCCAATCAAGATTCTATAAAAATAATACCTTAATTGAACTAAAAGAACAGAATACCAGACTAACACTAACTATCCACCCCTATAAGGAGATACATAGAGAATGCAGACTTTGAGAGAAATGGACTGCAAATAAATATTCTTGAGGAAAATGCAAACAATTTCAAGAATGTATCTTTAGGGCATACAATGGGGACTTAAATGTCCCTATGGCCGAAAGAGCAAGGTTACGGGACATAACTACTTATGTATACATTTTTATCTTCTTTCAGGATCGCAACAAGCTGCATTTGCTTGCACTTTCCAGTGCATCAAGTGAGCTTCGAGTATACAAGCAGACACAAAGATGATTGGGACAGGCAAGTGGTGCTGAGACAGTGTGGCTCGAAGGCTTGATGCTCAATTCAAGGAAAGGGGGAGATTTGGCTCCACCAGCAAGCTGACTCAACAACTATCCAATAAAGCAGTACAGTTCAACAAGCAGCAATTGCATTGGTAGCTCAAAGTTCCAGAGAGAGCCAAATACACCTTCCCTTTTTCACTTGTTGAGTCAGTTTTGCTGCCCTTCCCAGCTAGTAAGGTTGCCAGGGAAAATTGCAGGGCTTGCTATTTTAGCAGGGCGAGTGCTTGCTAACAGTGTCTATCACCAGACAAGCCTTTCCTCCAGCACGTTACTTCAAATGTTTCATTGAAGTGTTTATGAAGGGTGTCAGCACCCTCCAGGGCGGTCCTTGTCTTCACCTATTGAGGGTAAATTTGAGCAGTCTTTGCCCCAGCAAGGTTCAGTGAAATCCTCTTCAAGTTGTTAAAATATTGTTCCAAGACAATTATTCAAGATACCCCTTAAAGGTTCTTCCACAAAGGGATCCCAAAGATGATTCAATTAAGATGATGAGGGATTGATATTCACTTTGCCAGGCGCAAGAAGGAAGGGATCTTGGCAAATGAAAGATGTCCGGCTCCTTTCCCAGTGTGAAGGTTCTCCCAACTACACTGTTCTTCACTAACTCCTGTCTGTTTCAGACAAAAATTACCCGGATAATCGTTTCCATGGTGCAACGTCCCCATTATTTTTCAGAGGCTCCTTTTAAGTGCCCAACTCTCAGCCGACCCCTAGAGGAGTAGGTCCCTTCCGCCTGAAAGGTGTCAAAGTTATCCCACTATGAAATAAGGAATTCCTGGGCAAGGCACCATCTATTGTGGGTGGAACTCCCAGGTCCACAAGCAATACACAAATGGCTCTACACCTGAAGTTCACATTGGAAACCACGTTGATGAGTCAAATGACATCAGATTGGGTTTTGGCAATTTTAATTTTAATTGTATTTCCTCCTATGCCCTTATATTTAACTAGATATAGCGTTATTAATTATATTGAACAAAAGAACTGCCACCAGGCAATACGGAGATGCTTTTAAAGTTATTTGGATCATGGGTGCAAGCACTTTTAACGACAGCCCATGATTGTTGGATTTAATGTTGATTCAGCAGGCTGTTCTAGGTTGGCACTTTACCCGGCAGCTACCCAGTTGCAAATTGAAATTGCAGCTGCTGGTGTGTCAGAGGACAAGTCCAGCAATGTGCATACATGCATTTTGTCATTTTGAAAGTGTTGCCTCTTTAACAGCCCACTTTCTAAGGAAGAAAACACCATCATTTTGCATAGCAAAACTAAGTAAGGCTCAACATTGTAAATCCTCACAGATGGCATTCAGTCACAAAGAAGTAGAGTGTCCTCATCCATTTATCCTAGCCTTTACAGGAATAATTGTTATGACCGTGCTGTTCTTCCCAAATGGACATTTGAAAGGCCTAATATTTAGTAGAACTGCCTTACCTTTGAAATCCAGTTTATCAACATTTTTGTAACTTGATCTTACATTGATGATTTTCAAAAAAATATGTAACACTTTTGTGAGAATTATTTGCTAGCTTGATTTAAAAGGGCAAATACATCTCGTACATGATTCTTCTACAGTGATACACTCTTCTTCAACCCTTTAAGTTCCTATGTACCAAAGCAAAGATTTCGCTCAATTTAAGACTGATGTATGTGATCTACGGGCAAACAGTACAAGTTGTAATGACTTCCACAATAGCATGGACAAAAGAAAGTAAACTTTGGATACGGTCCTTCTAGGTAGAAGAAGAACAGGGTGGATTCACTTGCTCAGCCTCATTTCCAAACTCATCCTTTTTATTTGCTAATCCCCCGAAATACCAAGGCCAACAGCAAGTGATGTTCAGATACAGCCTCTGAGCACCGTAAACTGCACGGGCCAATTATTGCCAGAGGCTAATATATAAATATTTTTAAATGGGAAGGCAACGTGGAGATTTCTCCTTCCACATGCAAACTAGTTTGCAACGGAGAAGGAGTTCAATCCAATGTATTTATGCTAAACACACACGGGTGCTAATGACTGAGAAAAAAAATAAAGACTTACCTGTTTCCTGTCTTGCAAGGCTGTGACGGCAACGTGAGTCTGTTCTCAGTGTTGATTAGGATGACGTTATCAACACTGGGAACGGATTCCTGAAGCAGAGGCAGCGTCGCCTGACAGGAGAAAGCATATTGTTTACTTATTTTTCGTTTTACATTTCCCAGCCTTCATCACCCATGTGTGTTTACTACCTGGTACTAAAAGCGTCATAGGGAAGGGGAGAGGGGGGCAAGGAAGGTACGGGATGAGGGGTGCACAGCCATGGAGGAGCTCGGAATGTGGGCTCATACCAGAGAAAACAGCCCACGTTCCCAATTCCCAGATTGGCTTGCACTCCGCCCAGGGTGCTTATGTGTAACATAGAGAACTGCACTTTGAAAGGCTGCTCAGATCAGTACACACACAGCCCAAACAAGCCTTGAGCTTGCCATCTTGTCCATTTACTCCACAGAGCTACAGCAATGTCTGCGTCAGCTAGTGGGATACAACTATTACATGCCTTATTCTAGCAAGGATACCCAACCTTTCCTGGGCAATGAGCGACATGTGTGCATCAAATGAAATAGTGAGTACCACTGAATCTCAACTCAATCTGTCAGCTTTCAAATCTGCCGAAATTATTGCAACACAAATTATACTCATTATGTACTTAATATGACAAATAGGGCATGTTACTTTACAGTAACTAACCCTGTTACAAAACCTGTCCCAGCAGATCTGAAATGGCTTTTACCTTTGTTAATTTGTTGTCCACATACCTTGGGGTCCCACCATAATGCCTGGGGTAGCGGAAGTGATATCACACGACCCTTGACCTCTGATGATATCACAGGAAACGATGGCACTTGGCCCTGCCCCAAGTGACATCACGGAAAGTGATGGCACATGACCTTTCACCCCTTAACAAAACACAAAGTGACATCTCATAGCATTGTTCCACTAAACTAAGAAAAATATGTTTACAATATCACTGTTATATGATATACATTTCATACAAGAATGGATCACCATATCTAGCATGAATATCAGTGTGTATATCGCAAACAACCATAAGGCAATAAAGCACTGTCAACCGGCCGGTGACAATCTCTTGCTGTTGGAACATAAAACAGTGTATGAATAACCAATAGAGTGAGAAGCATAGAGCTCAATATATGCCTAGAACAAAAAACTTTGAAAAAGCTTTTTACAGCATTTGAACTTTGCCCAAAGAGAAAGGGAGAACGGCATTTGCCTGTTATTATAGGTGGTGACTATTGGCCACAGCAGAGTACATATTTTCCATTTATCAAATCATCAGTCAAAAGCCAGGTTATCCTGCAAATAATAGTGTTTCTTGGTTGAGCATATGGCCCTGGGAAATGTTCATCTGTTACTGGATGGGATTACACGAGAATAATTCTGACAAACTCAAGAAGATGGCAAGTTGCTATTTTATTACCAATTATCTAAAACAGGGGAGGTTACAATGAACATCAACGGACGTACGCTCCGTCTCAGCAATTTCCACATGAAATAAAATGATATGCCTCCTGTCTGCGTTAGAATGACGTCTTGCTATGTGGCAATAATGACAAACCTATCAAGAGTTGGGATTGGTTAAGGGTCACATCTAGATATACAATCATATAGGAGTTAGGTTTGTTACCGGCTGTCAGATAACAGGTAGACAACTTACGACAACCTCTTCATGCGTGTCATTTAAACAAAATCAGTTATACAGTGTTTCATTGGTTTCTCAAGCTATAAGGTCCTTTGTTATATGGATTAATACAATGAGTTTGGCACCCTTGTGACAGGTCTGGAACATTCGATTCTATTAGCAGCACAGAAGCCACGACCCAGGTGCAGGTAGATAGGACATGAAGCTACCCTACCACCCAATTAGCCCAACATCTCTGATCACCCATGCCTCCTGTCATTAAATTCTCTATGTACTTGGCCTTGCAGAGTATTCTTGTCCTAGAAATGCAACAGGAGTGAGGTCACTCGCTATCGTGTCTAGAACTCCAAGTTCAAGCCCTATTTTTAGCCTTGACTCACGTGACAAGAGACCGCGATTCTGTTAATTCAGAAAGCTTTTATGTCCTTTTAATGAATTAAGACTTGCCATCTTCCGTGTTCTTTCTGAATATGAGAGGATTCATCCTCTGCACACATGTTCCTCTTCAGCGTAGATCGCTGACCTCAAATTCTCAGTTCAGGCAATACAGCCTCCCAACGCAGATCCAACAACCTGCTATTCTACTGAGAGACAATGCCTCATTACGAGGCTGGCAGAATGAGATTAACAGCGCCGGTAATGGTGCCGGCGCCATTAATCCCATTCTGCCCTATTACGAGGTTCCCTCGCGGGACCCGCTCTGGACGTCTGGTTTTACCAGACATCCATAGCGGGTCCCGCGAGGGGACAAGGGAGCTAACAATTGACCCGTTATTAACGGACCCATTGTTAGCTCCCTCCCCATTCCCATTGAGCCCTATGGGGGCTCGAATGGGAATGGGGAAGGACTGGGTCCGGGTTCCCTGAAGGAGGAAATACCAGGCCCTCCTAAGTCGGAATGGCCCAGTATTTCCCCATTCAGGGAACCCGGACACGGACACGATTTTGGAGGCAGCCATGCCCTTATTAAGGGCATGGCTGCCTCCAAAGCCGTAATGAGGCCCACATTCTTTCATTTTCTCTTCATGGTTCTTTGGCTTACTTATTTCATGATACCATGTCCAGTTTCTATACAATGGTGGCTCTGGCTGCATTCTATTTACTACTTGTAGCCAGTCTATATGATGACTTGATCTAGCTTGCATTTCAGCGTTTGTACATTCATTATACTTCTGATTTCTGCAGCACTTTTTACTGTGTTATCTTTTCTTTTACACTTTCAAGGTTCACTTGATTCTTTACTTGGTAATTTCTTCTCTAGGATTCATACATTGTCTTCATTCAGTATTTCAGGAGGTTGTCACACTTTCTTATGACATCATCAGTCCCTGTTCTTAGCTCTTTCTCATATTCTTTCAGAAATATCCTCATGCCGGATGTCTTAATGAAAAGCATCTTCCAAATACTTGCTGCGGTATTGGTAGAACAGCTGGTGTTAGACAGGGCGCAGTCTGATGTCTCCAATATAGGGGAGTTAGAGGTGGTAGAGGGTGGGATCTCCTGCGGATATGTACGTCTGCTCCTCTACATTCCCCCCTCTGGTCGCGTCTTCAACCACCTCACGTTTTCCTGCTTCTTTGAATCTTCTCTTGAAGAAGGCTTTCTTTGGTATCCATATCTTTGTCTCCTCCCTCAGGGTGCCCGCATTTTTGATATTTTCAACCACACTCCAGGTCATTTCATTGCATTCTCCCCTTGGGGTACAGAAGACCCAATGTCCCACATAATTCTTATGATCTCTTGGGTACAGGAATTTTGTTCTTTGAGGTTGCACAATAGTTTCTTTTATGTGGTTTCTAATGGTACTTTCAGTATGCACGTTGTCTTCTGTTTCATCCTTCACATTGATCATGATCTTCATTCCCACTGCTTTCTTTAATGTTTTCTGGCATTGTCGAATTATTATCCTTATAACACAGAATCCGAACATCATCATAACCAATATTGCTCCAAGGAACTTGAACACATTTGCCATCCAGTCAGTAATCCATGCGAACTGAAATGAGAACCAATTGTCATCTCCAATAGCCTCAGTTGGCTCCTCCATCTTCGTGTGTAGTTCTGTCAACATAGGTGTAGCATCTGTCAGAGTCCCATTCTCACTGTCATGGGATGGGTTGAATGTACAGCAAGAAGGCTCAGCCTTCACGCAAACAACTCCCTCTATTGATGTAATCATGTCGAGGAAATACCTGTTCTGGAGGGTAATTCGCCTTATGGCCCTCAACTCTTCCTTTATGGCATTAAATCCTTTTATAGTAGCATTGATTGTCTGTAACAGCTCCCACCTGGTGATCTACAACCATTTGGCATTCACTACTGCTTGGAGTCAAGGCATAAATATAGATGTCATTATGACAGCAGTCTTGCTGAACAATGTGTGCTCATCTGGAATCTCTTTGTAAGCTTCTATTGATTTAGCTGAGCAATAATTCTCTCTCTTCATCGGCCAGAGTACAAGTGACCTTCTTTTCCTCAGGTACTCATCCACTTTTGGAAATCCCTTGATATTCAGGTTGCTCTGGGGAATCACCAAGACTGGAACATGGATGAGTACAATGGAACACACTCCTCCCCAGTTCCTGGGCAACTTCATAAATTCAATCCATTAGGACAGCAGTCCCTCTCCTCATTCCTGGGATATTGATTATGTTCTTGCACCCTTTATTCTCTCCAACTCAGACATTACCTTTGCTTCGAAAGCAGATTGTTGCATTTGTCAATGGGACTACAGCCACTGGTTGAAATTCATCATCCACCCATGTCAGTAGTTTAGTGTTCTTGGCCCATGACTTTAGGCACTCATCATTCACTTTCTGCACCTCGTGCACTGTTTTTTTCTCAGTAGATGAGCTGCACAGGACAGCATCCAATCTTCCCATCCTGTGATCGTAATCACTTGTCCATAGATTAACAGCTGTGAGCGCTCCCAGCATCCAGGCATTCCAGTCTTTTCTGTTTTATCATAGCAAGTCATCCTCTTAATTTCTTCAATTATTACTTTGGGGGTCATTACGAGGTTGTAGGTAACCATGCTGCAATTTGCGGCATGGATACCTCCTTACCGGGTACGGGTTCCTCAAATGAGGACTTACCGGGCCATTCCAACCTTGGAGGACCCGGTAATTCCTCATTCGAGGAACCCGGACCCGGTACATCCCCATTCCCATTTGAGCCCCCATAGGGCTCAATGGGAATGGGGAGGGAGTTAACAATGGGCCTGTTAATAACGGGCCCGTTGTTAGCTCCCTGGTCTGCTAGCGGGACCCGCTAAGGGCACCTGGTTTTACCAGGTGCACTTTGCGGGTCACACGAGCAGACTCGTAATAGGGCGATAAGGGCGCCAGTACCTTTACCGGTGCCGTTAACCCCTTACCGCCCAGCTCATAATGACCCCCTTTGTCTTGTCCCACCAAAGGATACACAAGCATCTTGTCTGTCCATCCAGGCTCCTTTTCCATTTGCTTAATCATCTTGGTATGGGAATGTCTATCTTGATTGCCACTGCAGGGTTGCCCAGCTCCGTTGGAGCTGCCCTCTGGTAGTACATGCTGCTAGATGGTTGAGGCACTTCTCAAAATGTGCTGACCTCTCTTTTGAAATTAAAGTTCTTACTGTGCTCATGGCATAGTGGATGAGAGAGCAGACATAACAGCTCTCATCAGATGCCCTTTTCCCCAACTTTTTCATAAGTTGGTACCACATATTATTCCCCAAGTGAGCCAAATTATCAAGGTAGGTATTTATCCCCTGTTTATCTTCTTCTCCATCCCCATCCACATGTATTGTGTTTTGAATTGAACCATCAGAATAATAAAGACTTCGGAATGTGGGATACAAAAAGAAGAAAAGAAAACACATGTATATTTATATTACGCATAAGAGTTTAGAGAAACATTTCTTGTGCCACGCCATTTCTTGTTGATTTACTGGCCTTCTTGCAACTGCATTTTTTTACGCCGTGAATCATTTTTAATACATGCACTCAAATCACATTTGTAGTTGCACAAACTGCTTGATTATTGCAATCAAAAGTCTCCTTATAACTTGGCTGTTCTTTGGATCTAGGAGAAAGGTGAGAATATTAACATCTCTCCTAACGAGGGTAGGGTATGAATGAAGTATAAAAACAAAAACTGCAACCAGAAACCTGTGTGTGTCACTATCGGCTGGTGTCATATGTTAAATTTGCAATATATTTTCTCAAAATTAATCCGGGCATTTATCTCTCTTCCAGTTTTTAAGTAAGGAATTGTTGCTTAGGCATAATGCTGATATGATTTTACTTTTTCTAAGATTCTCTAAACAGTATGTTTAGGATCTGAGAATCTTGGCAAGTCCATGCACTTCCTAATAATATTTTAAGGAATGGCCAATGAATTTCAGTCCAAAGAAATGTTTTTTAATCAAACACTGTTTTATCATCCTTCTTCTTGGTCATTGATCAATTCCACAGACATGGCAATTCTTCTTTTTGTCTTGCTTCCCCAACAGCGCGTGCTAGAGGGAGGGTCTCGCCATTGTAGATTTTTACATCCCCCAAATGTAACTACACTCTTCTTCCAGACACCCTAACTGAAGTAGGGGAAACTTCCTCTTTTTGAAGCACTTGATCTCCAACATACAACATTGGTGGTGGCAATAATTCACTTGGATCAGTTACTGGGCCATCCTCTTCCGTGTTCTTCAACCCCTCCCTCCGATGCTTGACTTGATCTGAAATGATAGAAACACTGGTAGTCATACATGTCAAATAATCATGCATCTCGTTACCTAGAGTCTACGCTACACTCTGGCATCACTTCTAACTCTAGATGGGGGTGTGAGGGGCATCCTCATGCAGCACTCTGTTACTAATTCATGGGGCATAAGGTGTTGGTGTTAATCTGGCTGATTTCGAAGGGCATACAAGGCTAAGGGTAGGCAATATAACCATCCCTTTTTCAAAGTGAATCTAATCTTTGCTATTATTTCCTGAGGAGGCCATTGAGCAACTCACCTCTTTCGTTTTCTTGTGGGAGGTAAGCAGAAGAAAACATATGCTTATTGTTCAATAAAAGCCATATTTGTTCAAATATTTAATTGACTAAGTGTGGCCCATTATTAGACCTTAATACTTCGCACACACCCCATTTCAGAAATAGCTTGTGCACTAAGAACTTCGCTGTGCAGGTGGCATCAGGATGTGTGCAAGGAACAACTTCAATCCATCGAGAAAAGGGTCATAGCACCACCAATAGACATCTAAATCCATTACATGTCTGCAGCATATTGACATAGTTAATATGCAAATACTGAAATGGGCCATTTGGATGGGGTATAACTCCTCTGATTGTTCTTAGTGTATGCCCAGGTGTAAACACACTATGCAATTCACAATGAACTGTGAAATGTTTTCCAGTAGATTGGGACCAGCCCTCTGCAATAGTGGCAGCAAGACTTTCTTGGGTTATATGCACGGGGTAATGGAGCTGCTCAAGTGTGGCTTTCAGTAATGCTGCTAGCATTACTGGCCTTCCAGTGCTTTCCTGTCTCCCTAGTGCTTCCGTGGGGGATAAGGAACACCTCGTACATCTCCATAGCTCCTGCTCTTCTTGTGGGGCTCTACCCTGTAACTCGATTAGTTGCATAATTGACAGCATATTGAACCCTTCTCGTATCTACATGCTTCTATTTGATACTTCTTTGACATTTTCAGTTTCAAAACTCAAACTTTCCTGAGGAATTTGCAACCCTTTTAGCTTGGAAATCTGCAGCTTTGTTTCTGTGAGAAATAAAGCCTACTCGTTTAGTATGTGCTGCGCATTTTACGACCGCTATGGCCACTGGGAGTTGTATTGCCTTAATGAGCCTGTCCAATAAAGACGCATGTTGCGCTGGAATGCTGTCTGCAAAGACATAACCCCTCCTTTTCCAACGTGACAGCCCTGCGTGTACGGTTGACACCACATTGGCGGAGTCACTGTACACAATCACTTCCTGATCTTTGTGTTTCTCGAGTGCAGCAATAAGTATTACCAATTCTACAGCCTGTGCTTAAAAATGGGATGTTAGTCTTGCCCTTGCCACTTCCTCAAATTCACCATTTAATCTATGTCAGATCCTGTATGCCTCTCCCCACTAGTTTGATCGATTTTTGATGAGCCTTCAATAAAAAGGATGTCCTCTCCCCTGAAGCATTTTCTTTCACAGAGTATTTCATCATAAAATTCAACATAGATAGTGCAATTATGTACATAGTCACGTTCTTCTATAGGTTCAGCTAAAAACATGGCTGATTTCACTATTTTACAGCTCACAATTTTAATCGCTGTGTTAGAAATAATGAATTCATATGCAAATGCTCTTTGTGTAGTCAGTGGACTTTTGCGTTCCTCTAAAATGGCAAGTAATGAATGCTCCACCGATAGCATCATTGGACAGCCTATAGTAATACTTGCAGACTTCTCAATTGCAAATGTAGCAGCAGCCAAAGATTGTTCACATGGAAAATATCCTCTCACAACTGGATCTAAAATCACACTGTAGTACACCAAAGGCTTATACCCTAGTGTGGTTCTTTGTGTGAGTACTGCTGTCATTACTGAGCCATTGGTGTGTGAAACAAATACATCTCTTCTCTCTAATCAGTGATTCCCAAAACAGGAGCAGTACAAATTGCTCTTTTTAATTCCTTAATCCATCCTCCATTTCTAAAGTCCACTTTTTCTGTTTCTCACCAACTTCTGCTTTATTAAGTGCTTGCAAAAGTGGTTTTGTGTATGTGCGGTAATCTAACACAGAGACCCTGCGATAATTGCATAGGCCCAGATATTGCTTTATTTGCCTCACTGAATGTGTCTTCGGTGTTTTCATGATAACCTTATGAACTCTTACTCCTAACAGCTCTTTAAGATGAGGTAGCAATACCCAGAGGCGGATGGGGATGCACAGGTTACTCAAACATCAATAATCAAAACGACTCAGGAAGTTGACAAAATGTGTTTCTGTTTTAATATCAATTATCTAAAACAGGGAGTACAACAGGCATCATCCGATGCCACACAGCTCAATCTCGCAACATTTCATAAAATACAGTCCTTTTATAATAAAAATGCATCATCACTGATGTCATGTTACATGGCAAACTACAAAACCTATGAGTACCTGTGGTTGGCTCTCAGTGAACATCTATGTATACGTTCTATATAGCCATTGGTTATGATTGGGTACCTAAGTCAGGTGGGCATCAGAACCGACCCCCAATAACTGGTCATCATTGTTGTCACTAAATACACAACGATCAATTGGATCTTCAAAATATAGGGCTCCTCATTATATGGCCCAGTATGATTGGTTTGTTACCCTTGAACCCCTCTAAAATATTCCACACACTAGCAACAGGCAGGCTACCATCCCAGCTGCGTGGAAGCCCGGCTTGATCATGCCTCCCCTCCAAATAACCCACTGTCCATCAACACTCCTTCAGTCCATCAGACAATTAGGCTTTTGAACATGGCCTTGTATCTGTTGACTTTGTCTGGGAAATAAAGGGAGTATATCTTCACTGTGTCTTTTAGTTTCGGCACAGCCTGAAACAGGCTATTTCAATCTCACCCATGTGACTTGAAGACCACTCTTTTCAAGTCTTTTGCAGCATTTAATTCCATTAAATGATGAACTGCAGAAACCTTTAGTGTTTTTTCAAGCTGCTTCAAACAGAAGTGTGTTCCTTTCTCACGTCTGTTGCAGCCTTCTGGCCAGCCCCATCTTCTCCGAAACTTGCCTTGCATCAGTAATTTCTAACTGAGCCGCTCATTAGAAAGTCTTGTTCTTGTTCATTGGGTTTCAGGCCTGTTAAAGAGCGTTTGTTGAATCATACAGGTTATATACGGTCCTATGTATACTGCAATCTAATTCACTACATAGCAAGCCTTATGAATTATTTTACCTACTTTCATTTCAGCACTGTACACGTGTTAACTGATTTACATATTTCTCAGCATTTCTGTAGCATGAGCATCTTCATCTCGGGCCCGAAATATTGCTCATCTATACCATCTGTTCTTCGTCCTTTAGAGAATATTGTAACGTTCCTTCTCTCCATCCAGCCTCTAGATACACCAGCTCCTACTTCATATGATATCACCAGGCTCCTATCTTTATTCAAATGCACATTTCATCCGGTACGTCATCCAAAAGAACACGATGGACCTCATTACGAGCATGGCAGTCTGAGAAGTATGGTACTGGTAAGCATGCCAGTACCGTACTTCACGGACCGCCATACTACGGGCTCTGCTCACGGTAACCGTTTCAGCCACCAGGTTTTTCCTGGCGGGTGTAACGGCACCCAGGAGCAGAGCGCGTCGGATGCTTGGGCACAACTTTGAATGTGCCGGTGCATCCGACGTCCCCATCCCCATTCAGCCTATGGGGAAGAATGGGGATGGGAGGCCCTTGGTTCCAGCACCCGAAAATGGGCAATTACCGGGTCCACCTAATTCAGCATGACCCGGTTCATGCTCATTCACGGGTGCCGGAAAAAATGCAACTCTGGCGGCAGCCGTGCCGTTTCTACTGCCAGAGTTGTAATGAGGGCTTATGTCTCTGTGCATTTAGGTAGGGTTTCCTTAATGGATATCTTGTCTCAAAAGTTCTCTGCAATATTGTTACACTGACTGGAACTGCACATGCCGTCATCTCTGGTTCCCAACATATAGGTAGCATAGGGGCGGAGCTTGGAGTTAGGATGTCTGACTTTACCTCTACACTCAGCTCTCTCAGTTATCACTTTCTTTCCTTTATGTGAAATTAACTGACCTATGTACAACACCTCTTCCTGGAAATACTGTAATTTCTTCTTATCTACTTTGTATCCCTTGTCTGCCAATGCAGTCATTAAATGAACAGAGTCCGTTTTACATTCATCCTCTGTTTCACTACAGATTAATATGTCATCTACATACTGAATTACCGCACTTTTGAGTTCAATGTTACCTAAATCTATCTGTAGGACGCTATTAAAAATAGACGGGGACTCACAGGACCCCTGAGCCAAATGAGTATGTTTTAGTCTGTTTTGTGAGTCTTTGTGCAATGGTATCAAGAAAAGCTCATTTTTCAAATCGATCACTGTTAAATACATAGCTTCAACTGGGATAGTACAAAATATTGTTGCAGGGTTCGGAACTAATGGAAATTCTGCTTCTACAATCTGATTAAGAGGGTGCAAGTCCTGGATAAATCTCCACAACCCCACTTTTGATTTTTCTAATCGGATACACTACACTATTGCATGAGGAGTCTGATGGCCCTAAGATACCCAGTATCATCAATGCTGAAATAGTCTCAAATATGCCTTCATCAGCTTCTCGGGGCATGGGGTACTGTTTTGCTTGCAGTACATTGCTCCTGGCTTGAGATTTATTGTAACCTCTCCTATTGCCTTCAATAGGCCAACATCATATGGGCCCATAGTTGAAATTGCTCCTGGCACCTTTTCTATATCTTCCTGAAAGAACACTGGTCTTTGCTTCATCAGCGCAATTCACTGTGGGACTTCGCTTTTATCAATCTTTATCCAATATGTAATGCTTATAAAAAACACTACCTCATCTATATGTTCACCTCTGAATATATCTTCATCTCTAATGTCTGTCAATCGGTATCCCTCATTAAGAGCTATCACTGTTCTCCATGATCTGCCTTTGTCATCAACTCCTTCAAGCATTGCTATTGCCCGGCGCACTATAGCTGCTTCCAATTCTATGGGAAAAATCTGCCCTTCTTCCTCATCCATAGGTACTTGTGGTCTAAATACAAATTCATCAGGTATCCTGACAATTTCCCCTACTAGCCATGTTAATAAAATTCTCACCCTGTACATGAAAACCTTCTGATCTGCCGGAACCTCTCGTAAAGCCACTTGTCCTGTAAATGCTAGTATATACTCTCTTACATTTAAATAGTGTATTCCTGTAGTGGAGCACATTATTCCTTGATCAGTGAATGAAATTGTCATGTTTTGTCATCAAATCTCTACCCAGAATTTTAACTGGCTTTTTTCGCGAAAATAACAAGGGGACAGACATGTCACAATCCCCTATAGAAACAGGTAATTTATCAGTAAAAGCAACTACATGTGTAGCTCCAGAGAACCCTTGATCATTCATGGCAATACTTGCCATTGGGTATTTTCCCTCCCTTATACAAGAGCAAGTCGCCCCAGTGTCTACAAGAAAAGAAAACATTTGCCTCCTAACGTCACATCGACCCTTGTTTCCTCTTGGGGTCTGGTGTTACTGATAGTAGTGAACACATTACATCACCCTGTGAGCTGTCCTATTCAGGGTAAAAATTCATCCCTGTCCCAGTAAAAAGATTCCCTCCTACCACAGTGACACCTCTTATCCAAGGTGCTAGTGTTTGCCCTGTGTTTGCATACCGTTGTGTCTGCATAGATGCTTGTTGCAATTGCACTGACCCCTGCTGTTGTGCCTGCTGTGCTTGTGGCACTTGTGTCTGACAGGATGTGTGATCCTGGGCACATCCCTCTTGTGTTTGTGTGCTGTATGGCGGCGGATGACCTGTCCAACCTCTTGAATTTTGTCAATTTTGTTGCATGTTTCCTCAGCTTCCACATATATACACAATATACCCTACCATCCCACAATTCCAACAGAATGGGGGTGGCCCTCTGGCACACCCACTATTATATCCTCCCTGAATGTTCTGACTTCCACCATGGGTGTTTTGAAATCCACCTTGGGTGTTCTGAAATCCACCTCCTCTTCCAATCAATCCTCCACCTCTGCCTCGTGGCCAAACCCCATACACACATTGATCCACTGGGGGGACATTATTTACCTATGATGCACATGTTGTTTCTTGCATTCCTCCTCCTTCCCCACTTGTCAATACTGCCCCTTCTATAGCACATTTTGACAATTTCTTCTGAACCAACTTGGCATCCTCAACCTTCCTGTTCTCATCTTTCTTTCTATTCCTCTCTTGTAACAATCGGCAATGATGCACGATAGTCAACTGTATCTCAGCCCACAGCTTCGCTTCCATTCCTACTTGTTTTTTCATTTGTCTCTGTACTTTTTTCTGGCAATCCCTGACACAAAATATGATATAATAATGCCTGTTGTTTCCCACGTCTCATGCATGATCACTCTTGAATATCCTCAATATAAGCTTCATCCTCTTTCATTTAACGTGTCATAATTGCACTCATATCTGATGTATCGAGATACTGTACCCTGAGTGCCCTCCAAACATCTGCCTTACAATTATTAAATGGTTCTCCATCATGCATCGTGTTTTGTGCTGTCACACTTGCATATCCCGCTCTTTTCCCAATGCCGTCAGCGCTCTCTCCAAGAATAGCTGCCAATAGACCTTTTATGTCCCTTATGGCCAACGTATTTCTCCCGTCATTTTCTCTAATTCGTATATCCATTTTCCAGCCCCTGAAGTCAAATAGGTAACTTGCATTTTAAGTTCACCTTATCCATCTGAGGCCATGGAAAATAATGAGGTGTTTCTCCCACCTTTTTTAATAAGGGGAATTGTGTGAACCCCATCTGATAACTGGACCCCATTATTCAGTTATTCAATGCAGGGGTAATCATCCCTCTTTGTCTTCATGCTGTTAATGACATAAACCTATTCACATAGGGTGGGGAATCTCCACTCACACTACACGCTCATCTTTGGGAAGGTTGGGGATACGGTATAGGATCAAGGGTTCTTTCCTTAGGGTGTTCCAGATCTGACCTTCTTACCTCTTTATCCAGACGTTGACTTCCCGAGGGGATGCATGCACCCTCCCCTTCTATCTCATGACCTGACTCCCTTTCTTCATCTGACATTGCTACACCCCAACTGGTGTGACGATCATCCTCCTCTTCCCCATCTAAATCTAATCTACTCAAAGACAATGCTCTCCGTTCATCAATTAACATGTTTTCCTCCTTATCCCGTGTTTTTGGTATCAGGGATCGTCTGGTACTCCCCTGAGTCCCATACTTGCTGTTCTGCATTATTTGCGATTATAACTTATCGATCCTCTTTCCAATACTTTATGCATCATATCGTCCCTCTTCTTGGGTTACTTTAGGTATTTATTGTGCCACTTCTTTCATTGGGAATGTTTCTCTCAACGTTTCCCATCAGCTCTGTATTTCGTCGCTAGGTTTTATTAATTCTTTAAGACCGAGACTAATGTCAAGATCTCGCTGCCTTCTATTCTGTGTTATTCCTTCATCCACTTCCCTTTGTTCTCTCGTATCTCTTCTTACCCTCTCTTCTTCTTGCTTTTGTGCTTCCCTTCTTATTTCTACTCTTTGTTCTTCTTCTTCTCTGTCTTTGTCTCCTATCCCTTTCTTCCTTTTCTTTCTTCCGACTTTCATACTTCCTTTGTTCCTTTGCCCACTTTTCGTCTTTCTCTTGTTCCTCTCTACATATATTTTCCCATTGTTCCTTTTCCTTCCTTGCTCATCCTCCCTAAACCGCTACTCTCATTCCTTATCCTTCATTTCTTGCTTATCTTTGTCCTCATTTTGCCTAAACTCCTCGATGCGTTTCCCATCTAACTTGAGCAATATCCGTCTTCCCACCCATTCATTCTGTACAAGCGTTACCTCATCGGCCCTATCATTCTCTCCTTTACTGCTCTTAATGTCCTTATCTATATCTGTTGATATAGTTGATCTCTCATCTTGTTCCTCTTTATCTTGTATGAACCTACATGCATCTTCCTTCTTTTTATTCTCTCCTGGACTGTCATCACTACTAAAAGCAGGGGGTGCATATACTGGATTATTATACCCCGCTGCTGCTTTTAATTCTTTTAAAGGATAAAATCCTGTCTCTTCTGCATCTACATTCTTAGTTTCAGGTGGAATAAGATGAGCCGAGGGCTCAATGCCCTCCCCTTTATGCTTATTACGCATCCATTCCTCCGGTGTTGGTACTCTTTCTCTTCTTGATACATTTTCCAGAGTTCTAAAACTGCCAGTCTTTTCTCTGATTTCTTTCCTGTACAGGCAGTATGACAATGACCCCCCTTGTGGCCATGGCATGACCATTTTATCAGCTTTGCCCTTTACCCATTCTGCACTGTACTGTTTGAACATGGGTGCATGTTGTGGTAATGTTTTACAAAGGTGCATAAGAGGAGTGACCTCCATAGTGACAAGTCACAATTAACTGTAGATTCTTACCACCACGTTATCGTGTTATTTTTAATAAATCTCGACTTATCTCAAAGTTTATTGCATACCACTTTTAATCCCAAAAACAATAAATATGAGCAAGCACTATCAATCGCCACAAAATTCTCGTTCGTCTAAACAACCTATCTGTCTTCTGACTGGCGCCAATTGTTTACTACAATTCAAAGCAACTTAAATTCAAAATTTCACAATTTATCACTTTTGAGAACTTCATAAATCAAATAATAATCAAAATAATAACAGAGTACACATTAAAAAACCTGTGATCACCTTCTCTTTTCCCTATCATTTTTACAGTAAGGGGTATTCTTCCTACGCCTCCAATTATATTACCCTTTATTGGGTTTAAGACGTCACCTTCCACAGTCCTAACCATGTTTTTCCTCTCTCTTAATATTCTGAATGGAATTTTAGACATCTTTTCTCTTGAAATAGGATTACCTAGGAGTTGCACGTTTATTTCTAGTGGCCGATCTCCACAGGAAACTCCATGATCTCCCAGCTAATCGCAGAGGTTGCCCGATCGTCCGAAACTCTGAAGTCAAACTAGTCTAGATCAAAATCAACTGCAACGCTACCACATGAGCATATGTCCTTTGGAAACGTCCTTCTGTTACTGATGGGATTACACCAGAATAATTCTGAGACCAAATAACCGGACAAACTCAAGGAAATGGCAAGTTCCTGTTTTATTAGCAATTATCTAAATCAGGGAGGTTATAACGAACATCTCATCGATTTCCACATGAAATACAATTAAGTACCTTGTTTGTGCATCAGAATGACATCACGCTACGTGGCAATAATGAAAAACATATGTAGGGTTGGGATTGGTTAAGGGACACATCTAGATATACACTCATACAGGAGCTAGGTTTGTTATTGGCTGTCAGATATCAGTTGGACAAATTACAACTACCTCTTCTTACGTGTCATTTAAGAAAAATTAGTTACACAGTGTTTTCTCAAGCTATAAGGTCCTTTGTTATATGGACTAATGCAATTGGTTTGGAACTCCTGTGCCAGGTCTGGAACATTCAATTCTATTAGCAGCACATAAGCCAAGACCCAGATGCAAATAGATAGGACATGAAGCTGCCCTACCACCCAATTAGCCCAACATCTCTCATCACCCATGCCTTCTATCATGAAATTATCTTTGTACTTGGCGTTGCAGAGAATACTTGTCCTAAGAATGCAACGGGAGTGAGGGCACTCGCTATCGTGTATGCAACTCCAAGTCCAAGCGCTATTTTCAGCCTTGACTCACGTGACAAGAGACCATGATTCTGTTCATTCTGCAGGCTTTTAAATGCTTTTAATGAAGTAAAACTTGGCATCTTCCGTGTTCTTTCTTGCACCTTAGCATGAGAGGATTCATCCTCCTCACACATGTGCCTCTTCAGGGTAGATCGCTGACCTCGACTTCTCAGTTCTTGACTTCAGGCCAGAGAGCCTCCCAACACAGCTCCAACAACCTGCTATTCTACTGCGACACAGTCTTTCATTTTCTCTTCATGGTTCTTTGGCTTACTTATTTCATGATCCCACTGTCCAGTTTGTAGCTAGCCTATGCGATGACTTGATCTATCTTGTGTTTTAGCGTATGTCCATTCATTATACTTCTGATTTCTGCAGCACTTTATACCATGTAATCTTCTTCTTTTACACTTTTAAGGTTCACTTGATTATTTACTTTGTCATTTCTCCTCTAGAATTCATACATTGTCTTCATTCAGTATTTCAGGACTTTGTGCACACTTTCGTATGACGTCACCAGTCCATGTTCTTAGTTCTTTCTAATATTCATTGAGGGATCTCCTCCTGCAGGCTGTCATCAACTCAAGGGTACATTCAATATGGTTGTCTTAATGGATACCATCTTCCAAATATTCACTGCGGTATTGGTACAATAGCTGGTGTTAGACAGGGCACGGTCTCATGTCTCCAATACAGGGCAGTTAGGGGTAGGATCTCCTGTGGATGTGTACATCTGCTCCTCTCATGGTGCTGTTCTTTCCCTCCAAGGGATGCCTGTTAAACTTGCATTGTGGGCTGGAATTGTGGCTTTTCAATGGCCAATACACCTTTATAGTACATGCTTGTCCCCAATGGACAGGTTGTTTTTCCACAGATAATTCCTTAGAATCTTTATGGCTCTAAAAAAGCTTGTGGAGCCTTGAATATTAGCATTGGGTTGTACTATGACCATTGCACAGAGTGTGAGTTTGTCTTTTTTGTGTGAATTTTGGTCAGATTATTTTCAGCGGTTTGCAGAAAGAATATGTACAAAGCATCACAAGGATGGACATGAAAGAAGCTCATTCTTGAACTATGACGTGCAATAACAGCAAATGCAATATTGCCACTTCGTGATAGGATCGTTGAGGCACTAATCTTTGTTTTGAAAAGTGGGCAAAGAGTTGGAAAGATTGACTGACTGTACAATGATTTCCTGCACAACCCAAATGGAGGGATGGGATCATTCCTTGGGCTAATTGAGATGTCTGTGCAAGTCTCTTACTGTTCTCCAAGGCGTAACTGGTGATAAACCTCAATATGAAGATATCCATGTGAGTGGCTCAATAAGAAAAAAAGAACGATGTCACAATACAGGCAGCAGGGTTACATTTGCATGGAAAAATGAAAGCACAATACTGTTTAGACATAGAACAGTGTCTTCCAAACTAACCTTTTGTACAAAATTGCCCTTTGTGTTTTTTCTTGGAAGCCTATGTATACCTCCATTAGCATCTGGGGGTTGTGTGTACAAACTGGGCACATGTGGCACATGTTGTGGGGCATGGTGTTTAGTCTATGCTGCTCCATTACAATTGGTTTCAGTTATTATTTCTATGACTGTATCTAGAACAGTATGTTCAAGGCCACCACATCCTCCATTTCTTGTGAATGCTGAGAAGTCTGCACTGTTTGCAGGTGATCTATGTGTGTTTGGATGGATGGATATGATGATCGATGTAGCAGTCTAATGTCTAGCTTTGTAGAAACACTTGAGACTGGGTCTTCCATTGGAGAGATGGTTTGTGGTGCATGGTCATTCGGTCCTCCCAGCTGGTCAATGCAAGATCTTCATTTACTGCTGCCGAAAATCATACTTATGTTCCTGTTTGGCCCAAAGCAAGTTGTGTTCCCAGCCACCCGTTTATCTTGCATATCTTCCATAGTATAGTTTTGGTTTAAAACGCATCTTTCCACAGTCTGAATGTGTTTGGGTCTGAAAGTACAGTCTAATTTTCAAGATTCAACCACCCAAGAGCATGGATGGAGGTTCCTGGCTGCTGGCAGGTTCTGCATTTCTGTAGTACATTAGAACCATTAATTTGATTAGCTCAGGGGCAATCATGTGGCTTGGTAAGCAAGACAACGCAGAACAACAGAGGTTTGAATCCTGGTGCTGCGCTTGGAGACAGGTCCCCGGTATTAAGCACATTATTTAATCAGATTAATGTGTTAGCGTGTTCTTTGCATCTCACTACAATTCAAATAACATGTACTAATTATGTTAGTCCACTAGGACAGGGTAGTCTGTATGAATTGTCAGAGGCTAAAACAGTTCTTGATTGTTCTGCCTATTAAAATGTGACTCTTTCCGGGTGTCACCTGATGGGCCAAATCTACTGATGAACATTATTTCTCACCCATGGGCCACGCATATATAGCCTGACCAGGAGGAGAACCAATCCAAAAGATCTTGCATTGTCATCCTAGACCAGTTTAGTGCATTGATCCTTCACATTCTCTGATTCTATTATAGATTCGCTTTTTCCAACAACAACTGAAACTGGAAAGAAAAATACTATGCCTATCTATCATGATGGCTCAGTGCCTGTTCCACCCTCTAGCCCATTTCCCCAGTCACACCACATCAACTGCCCCCAAGTCACAGTCACTAATTGGTCACATGTCATGTGATCATGTGATTTGCCCCAGCAGTTCCCTACATGATGGGACTTTTAGGTTCATATTGAGAATGGGAGAAAAGAAGTCCTTCTTCCTGAAGTGTGGTCTCCTCAAAAACCACGACCGGAGGATGGGAAAGCTCAAAGCGGCAGCAGATACTGTGAAGGCCTGGCACAATATTTTGGTGGATCACATAATGGTGATTAATTAGAGAATTGATCACTTGACGTTCTCACTCTAGAAGAGAGATGTAGCTTGCAGCACAAATGGACCAATTATTAATGTAGGTGATTTGCACTGCACCAACAATCAGCACAAACAGCTTCATAGTGCTGTGGAAGGAGGTGGTGAGCGGTGGGCCTATGCTGCAAGAGGGGTGCAAACATTCAACATGCAATCAAGTCCTTTAAGGGCATCTGCTGGAGGAGCAGTACTGCAAAAGAACAAAGAAGGCTGCAATCCTGGGATCAGGTAGGCAAGGAGAACAAGTACAAGTTGGGTGTAAGAGTCCTAGACTGCATTATGGATCGTATTGGACCAGGTGAGCTGATTCCAGCAGGAGTGCAAGAAGTGGCATCAGGGGTGTGGGATGTATTAACCCACTTATGCTCTGCCCTGCGGCATCACTGTGTTTTGGTGGTGCCAGAATTATCAAAATGGCCGCAAAACCCCTGCGCGTGCCAACACCTATGAAAATCACACTTTACAACATGAAAAGATGGCTGCCAAATCTACCATGCATGTTGTCAGTGGTGAAACGGAGATCTCACTCCTGAAACATGTCACTGGGCTTCACAACAAGTAAAAATGGAGCACCGAGGGAAAAGCAGAGCTTTGCTGAAATAAACCCAACATCTTGCTTTTAAATCTTTTTCTTGGTTGCTGAAACTGCAGAATGCTGGTACAAAACACCATCAAACATCCAATATTCTTTCTGGGTGCTACAATTCATTTACGCACCTCGAAGTTCATACAAGTACACTGTTAACTGTGGACAGTGTTGTTGGAGCTGCTTCTGCCGCGTTTGTGCTGGTTTTGCCACGTGAGGACTTCAGTGTGTTTTCCATTGAACCTGCATTAAGCAGTGGTCTGCCGCACGGGAAGAGGACGTCTAACAGTGCTGCACAGGTGTTGCCTGACTTAGAGAGTCAGTGATTGGTGTGTTGGGTTATTCCCGCCCCCTGGCACCTCCTCTCACCGAGAACTTCTACCCAGGGTGCAGCGCACCTGTGCGCGCACCTCGAAGTACATACAAGTACACTGTTCACTGTGGACAGTGTTGTTGGAGCTGCTTCTGCCGCGTTTGTGCTGGTTTTGCCACGTGAGGACTTCAGTGTGTTTTCCATTGAACCTGCATTAAGCAGTCGTCTGCCGCACGGGAAGAGGACGTCTAACAATGCTGCACAGGTGTTGCCTGACCTAGGTAACTTTGACATTGAGACTCCTTCATACGGCCTCTCCTTCATTACAGACACTCCTTCATTACGGCCACTCCTTCATTACAGCCACAAGTGCATCGCCTATGACATTAACTCTTGCCTTAGTCACTTGACCTGTATTTAAATATTCAGCCCATGTGTATTTCAAGCTGACATTTTCTTTGTTTTCTCTTTTTCTTCGCTTTAGAGAGTCAGTGATTGGTGTGTTGGGTTATTCCCGCCCCCTGGCATCTCCTCTCACTGTGTACTTCTACCGAGGGTGCAGCGCACCTGCGCATGCACCTCGAAGTACATACAAGTACACTGTTCACTGTTAACGGTGAACGGGGAGTGGGGAGTGCTCTTCAAAATATATTACTTGTTGTGCTTTTTGCTGTGGATATATACGGGTAAGCCTTGAGGAAAAAAGCGTTATTTAGTCCATTTACACTCCAGTGGTGGCGTAGTTGCCACGCCATTGATATTCTTTTTCTTCTTTTTTAAGTTATAAGGTAATACTCTGTATTATGTCTAAATCCTGCCTGTCTTTAAAAGCCGGCATGCCTAAAATTGATGCTAATTTATATAATGTTTCATCTTTGGAATCTCGAAAAGTATTTTTTGCAAGGAGACTCAAAGAAAACCATGAAGAAAAAAACAATTTTTGCAAAGTAGATGGCTCCAAGATGCAAAATGTACCTTCTAAGGAAACAATTAGTGTTCCCAACTTAAAATCGCTGTGCTCCTTGCCAGTTGCCGCACATATTCATGAAGCTGAGCTGAATAAAATAACTGTGACCATATCTAGTAAAGAAATAGTTGATGCTTCTATTGCATTGGCATGCGGCTCAGGTGATATATGTATTACTCAAATACCTGAGGCCTTGATCGAATTACCGTCAGGTTCGAGTGGTCTGTTGCCTATAAATCCTTCTTTATGTGCAGTACAGGCACAGCATTTGCTAAGAGAGGCCCATGACAAATTGACAAAAATGGGTGAAATTGATAATGAGGCAATTGATTTCATGAACTTGTCAAGTGATCACGAAAAAATCGCCTCTGATGTTCAATATATTTGCTACAACTCAGGTGATTTGATGCACCTTAATGATGGATCTGTTGGGCAAAGTTTGCCAACTAGAGTAGGCTCCACTGCTCTGCAGGATAAACATGAGGATCAGGACAATCAGGAGTTGTATAAATCGACCTGTCTAATTTGACAAATCACTGACTAGCATGTCTAATAGGTCTCTCTTGTTTGTAGCACTCAATTTCAGGAACCTATGGATAACCATCCATACTTCATACGGGATCCACAGGCCACCTTCAATAACAATAGATTCTCATTTCCTGAAGCGCCGGCGCTTATTAATACTCTAACAGCAATGAATCCGGCGCTCCTTTCCTTGGCTAAGTTATATGAGACGTTGGATGAAAAAATAAAACATCAGATGGAACTTACTCAGCAATCACATGCGAACATCATGCATGAGATAAGCACAAAGTTTCACTTGGTACCTAAACTCTCAGCCAACCTCATTAGTCAGGGGATTCAGACCTGTTTAGTCGACAAGGTTATTTCCATCCATCCTGTTACAGATGTGCTTAATTCATCTACTACCTGTTCTGATCTTGTTGTCATTGAAGGTCCTCCTGTAGTTGCACAATTGAATTCAAAGGAGGTTTCTTCTTTAACAAAAGAACCATCTAAGAAAGGTCCGACAACAGCTTTAGCACTGTTGTTTACTAATATTAAAATGTCCTCCTTCAGTGTACCAAGTCAGTCTAATCTCACTAGTGAAGTAAGTAATAGGAATAATATTTAAAAAAAGCCACAAGACTACTTACAGCAGCAGCAAAAAAGAAAAGGTGTTTGACTTCAAAACAAGAATCTAAGTCACAAAGTAAGGCATCTCTAGAATACCAACCTCTGGATGACCTATTAGCAGTAGCGGCATCAACATCCTTATTGAAAGATCCAAAGTCTGATCCTAATTCAAAGTCGATAGTCTGTATTACATCCTCAAACTTAGTGAAGCATCCACTAGTACTAATGATCTCAGACACTCAAGCTTTACCTGTGGTCACTGATTCTACTGAGCTATCGGAATGTAATTTGCGTCCTGAGATTCATCAAGTAGTTGAAGGTTCAGTGACAAATAAAGACTGTATGTTACAAGAGTTACGTGATAAGATTTGTGCCTCCTTTGTAAATTATAACAAGGAAATCTCTCAGCAAGAGATATCCAATCAAGTCAGTCAAATGCTCCAAACGACCTATCCAAATGTTAATTCGCTTTTGAAAGGTCTCGGGCTGTCTAGCAGAAACCATGATGCATCGGCGTCTATGAACTCTAATAGACCTCCTCCTCAAACATCAGAAGGCAGGCCAACTTTAGCACAAAATATGGAACCTTTTCCCTCCACCATTAAGAGCCATGCACAATATAAAACGCAACATCGACTACTGATTACATGTCGTGGTCATCCCTTTGTCAGATATGATATGAATCGTGCCAGTGTGCTTAATATATGTGCTGAAATAATGGCTTTAGAAGATTTAACCTCCACGGATATTGACTTAGTTGAATTTGTTAATCCCCATGAGCTCTCTGAGGCGCGACTGTATATTCAATCTGGTGTTATACACAATACTCTATGGTTAGCACAAACTGCGTTTTATAACCTGGGTTTCATTCTAAGTCAAGATGTGTATGAGCCAGAACAATTGATGGTAAAACCGAGTGTACCTCAATCCAGAATTTATGGGGATAAAAATGGCATACATCCTAATGTTGGTACAAACAGCAACGATGCCTGGATGAACCGTAATCACGGTGGCAGTTCATAACAATCCCAGGTAGTTATTTCTGTCAGCCTCATCTCCTGGAACACTAGGGGCTTTAAAGATCTTATCAACAGCAAAAGTAGAGATCTTCTACAATATGATATTATAGTCCTCCAGGAGACGTGGCTTCGTACTACCCCAGTATGGGATGCCTATGATATATACTTGGTCTCTGCCATCGTAGCTCTTACGGGTAGGCCAATGGTAGGCCTAATGATGGCATTTCGCAAGGATAAAAATGTCAATGTTGTTTGGCACAAATCTCCATCGCGTTGCTTTCAAATTACAAAAATACGAGGTGTAACTTATTGTGCTATCGTAAATGTTTATTTGGGCAAGAAACACCTGGATAACACTTTTGTGGATTCCTTTATTATGGGTGACTTGAACTTACATCTATTGACTGAATCAGTGTCATCTAGAACTATGGATGAACATCGTTGGATTATGTTAATGGCTAACAGAAATTTCGTGATGTTGAATGGTGTAGTTCAGGGAGATGTTCCTCCTAGATGTACATGGCATAGCGGTGGCTGTCATTCCACGTTGGACTACATATATGTTAATAGCCAATGCTTCTCAAAGATTTGATCATTTAATATAAAATCTACAGTAACGTGTGACCACAGTCAACTAAGTTTGACTTGCGACTGGCCCTTATCTCAACCTAGAGATGTAAATCATCATACAACAAATTTAGTCGTAAATAATGCGGGCAACTGCATCAAATGGTCTAGGTCTAAACTACTCTGTTACAAACAAAATCTGAGAGATGGCTATGGTGGTTCCAATGCTTCTGACATCCCTTGTTATATACATGCAATACAAATGTTTTCTTCTAGAGGTACGAAAGCTTTTGGGAGTCACTCTAATCATCTTCACTGTTTTGACCTAGAGGTAAAATGCAAAAAGCGTGATCTAAGACGGAATAAAAAGATGTTGTCTAGGCATCCCAAGAATTTAAGTTTCAATTATGAACAGATAAAACAGCTAAAAACAACGTACAAAAGATGGCTCTTGGGTCGGCGCGCATTGCAATATCAGCGTGATGGCGAAGCCATGTTGAAACAGATCATTGTCAAATCTTCAGGGGGTATCTGGGTGCTTTTGAACTCTGCCTGTCATAAACATCAGTTATCTGTTCAGATTAATCCTGTTTTGGAGCGTGATTGGATAATCCACTTTGATAACATTTATCGTACTCCCTTTCCAGACCTTAGTCTTGGTTGGGATGGTAGTGCTGCCGATCACACGGTTCACTTTTATCTAGATGATATTAGTCTGGCCGGGATGGGCTTCATAATGCATTAATCAAGCAGAATACTCTACTATGGGCAGAGATGTTACATCTTATTTTCTCTGAGATTATGAGAACTGGGAACTTGCCTCAATCTTGGAAAACATCTGTGATCCTTCCGATATTCAAGAAAGGGGACCGTGCAAATCCAACATCTTCTGGATTGTCCGGGAAACAATTTTCCATGTCTGGTTCTAAATGAATTCAATAATTGGCTTAATAAATTAAACCATTGTGACCCGTTTCAAACGGGTTTCATTCCAGGGCTGGGTACGGCCATCAACTTAACGACTCTGAATGCGATTATTGCTCAGAGCAGACAATGCAAACAACCAATATATACTGCATTCGTCGACTTTAGATCAGCCTTTGATCTTGTCCCTAGGGAATTAATATTAAAACAATTAATTGATTTGGCTTGTCCCTGGCATAGTCTAAAATGGATCCTGGAATTTCATTTGAATATTTCCATACAAATTCATTTGAGTAACGATGGACATTTATCAGACCCCATAGAAACCACCCGTGGTATTAAACAAGGATGCTTGCTGGCTTACGCTTTGTTTAATTTCTTTATTCTTGACATTGGCCTTGCTTTTTGTAACCTTATAACCTTATAACAGATCCAATCCAATTAAAAGGTTCAGCCATTAATTGGCTTCTTTATGCTGACGATATGGTACTTATATCAAAAACACCAATTGAACTGCGGAACATGCTGAATGCTTTGGATATCTATGCTACCAAAAACTGCATTAGCATTAATCAGAAAAAAACACAAGTAATGCAATTTGAACTAAAAAACAGACAAAAATGTTATCAGTGGAGATTGCAAAACACAAATATTTCCAGAAGGAACTGGGAGGAGACTGCTTCTGGGCTGCCAGGAGAAGAAGGAGGAGGGGACAAACCACCACTTGCTTCTTAACAAAGGCCAAGAGCACATTTTTAAAAAGACTGATAACTTACTCTGTAAAATTGTGAAAAATATGTAAACAACAGATTTGTGAATCTAAATTTTTGCAACACATTTTAAGAGGTGACAGAACTCTGTGGGATGTTCTGGGTAGTAACAGTGGAAAATATGGTTTTACACCAAATGTATTTATGCCAAAAGCATGAAACTTCATACACTTATGCCCATATTCAATGCGCACATTTGTACACATTTTCTGATAAACTGGATATTGTGTTCCAGACAAAAAGGGCAAAATTCACTCAAAAGCAGACACAAGATCCTACAGCGACGAGGTTTGGAGGAGTATCTGCTACACAAAATATGTACTCTATATATGTTTTTGTTATAGAGATTGCACACATGTAAATATGTATTGTACCAAAAGTAGATTTTGTGTCCAGGGGACAAGGGGAGGATTCTCTGAATCATAAACTCACACCATCAAGGGGACACCCTAGTTTTGTTCTCCAATCAAGGGAGAGAAGAGACTCCAGCCAATCTCCTGCCTAAGGGGCACGCTTAGGATAAACCAGCACACACACCCTTTATCATGAGCATAAATAGAAACAGCTCAGGGCTGTAAAGGACACACAGATTCAACCACTAACCAATTGCTGGCGGTGCACCCTGCTAGAGAACCATCCATCTTCCTTGCTGCAGACTCCAGAACTTGGCAAGCAGAAAGGCTCATTGCATAGCTGAAATATTTTCATTAACATTAAGATTCCAGAACCCACCCCAGAAACCTAAGGGGAACAAAAGAAACAGCCAGGCTGAGCAGTAACTGCTTTCCTGCTAAAAGAATTCTCATCAGAACCAAAGATCCAATCCCTTTGTGCTGTGCTGTGACCAGAGAACCATTGCAGACCTGATCCAGTCCTGTGCCGAGCTGTGACCAGAACCATTGCAGACCGAGTCCAATCCGGTGTGCCCAGCAGTCTGTCCCAGAACCAGAATCCCTGACCAGAATCCCTGACGGTTCCGTTTGAAACACATATAGTGAGTATCTATGGATAGAACTGTGTCACTAGCATATGTACTGTCCATAGTAATCCCTGTCTTAAACCCATCCTCTCTTGTATTCAGAACCGGTAGTGTTAGGAGTAACCAGTAGTGTTAGGAGTATTTTCTTAGGAGCTTTTCTTGTGCTAAGTTTCTCTCATGTGTTTTCTAAAATCATAAATCATTAGTATTGTGATTAAATAAATTGAATCCCAGAAAGAAATAGCGTATCCACCACGTGAAGAGTCCCTGGCCAGGACTGTGGAGATTCAAGTGTGGCATTCTCTTTTTCTATAGTCATAACATTGTGTAAAAAAAATCGTGTTTGTCTTTTAAAAGTGAATCCCTGTTTTCCCATTCTTGCGCCTATCTCAGGAAAACGACTTCCACTAAAACGTCGATAACTTCCTCAATTCTTATGCTAGAAACAAAGCTTCTGCTTGTAGCTAACATCCTCAGCTTTCTATAGAACCTAAAACCGCATTCCAAATCCATATAGTTCTTCTGCAATCGCGACTATCCAATCCATTCTCAAGATAACTTTAAAAATCATTTTGACAGCTTGCCAATCAATTCTGTTTTTCTCTTGTGTTTGCTGGGGGGAAATTGGGATTGATATTTTGTTTGAATTCTGCATTCCTGAATACCTGCTCTCTCTCCTCCTATCTCTTTACATTGCTTGTTGGGGGGTTGAGTGGTTTTAGGGGGAAATAGTAACCATACTGTTATCTGATCTGAACACACACCAAAGTATTATTTATGTGCTGAATTGTTTTGCTCACTAGTACTCCTTCTGATTAAAGAGATTGCTTAGTGTTAAATCACCCCATTGGTGATTATTGTGTACCCATTAAACATAGTGTGATTATATTGTGAATACATAAATAAATATTTTAACTTTGCAAACCAGCCTGATTCCTGGCTCAGTGTGACCGGAGGCGGGGGGATTCCAAGAGAGAGGCGTGATATGAGTGGTACATCGTTCAGAATAAAATAACTTTTAGACACAAAATAAATAAGGATTTCAGTTGTGCATTACACGTTAGGCGTTGATTTAGGTGAAGTGCCGGACTGAAATCACTTACAGGGGTGGAAAAAAGGCTGAAGGGCCCGATGGCTATGACCATTTTTTTTTAAAGGTTTCTTCTTTTTTTGGCTAGCCGTAGCGAGGGAGACAGCCAGGGTTGCAGCTGAAACAGCAGGGGTCACAGCTGCAAACCCTAGCAACCCACAAATGACATCCCTGCATCCAATGAATGTGTGATAAGTTTAGAAAAAAGAATGAATTTCAAGCTTTTAGTCAGAAATAATGGTCACATCATGGAGTGTTGAAAAACCACATATCAGGGAATATAAGGTTCATCCACAACATATATCATGAATTTGAGTGGCCAATGTTGCATTTGAAGCATGCTTGGCCACAACGGTCTATTCTGGTATATTTTCTAGCTTACACAGCCTATTCAGGACTCCCAACAGGAATATTTTGCACATTGTTTGGCACGTGATGCCAATAACAATGGTCAAAGCTCGGTAGGGCTTAAAGACCTCTTCACAATGTCGCTTTTGCGATCTACCCAAAGAATGCATTGAAACTCTTGTGTCATGGATAACCCATAATCACCCTAGAGAGCACTTTTACTTGGGACATGGTGTTTCTCCACTCAAATGTATGCAAAGGTTAGTAGCAAATGTTGCATTTTGTAGCAATTTGACCATGACTATTTGTCTCGAATTTCAGCGATTTACTATCCCTTTACTGGGTTTTTAGTATACTTCACACAACCTTGCTCTCTAAAGGCATTGCCACTTACAGCCCAAGTCCAGCCTCCCTTCAGTCAGTAGCCTGTGTATCCTCCTATCCTAAAGCAGCCACACCAGGAGGCCCTCAGTCGCTTACAGTGCCTTCCACTCACATTGAGCACCTGCTGCAAGTTGAGGAAGGATAGAAGAGCAGGGCTTGCGAGGTGTGTGTGTGCTTCAGTCGTTGATGGGTATTACAGCAGGAGTAGCATGGCGTGTATTCAGTCAGCCAGCTTAGTCTATGGCTAAAAGGCACAACTCAGGCAAAACCTCAATAACTCACTGCACTTTTCATAAAACCAGATGGTCTTCATAGTGCAGGTAGAGCAATGGATAGTTGTTGCTGCTGATTACAACAACAGTAACCTGTCTTCAGTGGGCGTGGCACCTAAGCGGCAGCCTAAGCCATTGGCTCATAGTCTTTATGCAGACTGCAAACCTGTGTGTCCACACTGTGCGGGAGAGAACCTTCAGGGACCTACCTGTCCCATCATCACTCAGGGTCTCTACCTGTAAACAACCTACCAGGGCCTCCTTAACATATGGCATATCAGGTTAGGGTACCACGGAAGGCTGATGGGCAAGGGTCCACATAGCATTTTGACACACCCTGCCCTGCAACCGCTGTCAAAGTACCCCCTTCTTCTTTGCTTCTCTAGAGGCCTGGAGGATACAGCAATGATTAGCAAAGAAAATGTAGTGGTGCAAGGAGAAATATGTTGCGCAAATGGATGGCTGTTCAAAGTAGACAGGACAAACTAAACATTAAAATCCAGGTGGTTGCTTGAGAAGGTTCTGACTAGTATTTCCTGCCTATCATAATCTCCCCCCCTAAACTGCCTCCTTTGCTCTTTAATTTAACTGCAGACTTGCAATGGGCTAGAAAATGCCAACTGAAAGGATACATTCATTTGGGTCCAGCGTGTCAACCATTGAATCTTGCTTTAAGTACTAACCAAAAGAAAGTAATGCAGAAGAGAGTGCAATACAAACAATGGTATCATCATTAATGAATCACTGGCTCCAATGGATTGCATTCATCATTAAGCCTCTGCTAAAACGTCCAAGAAAACTCAACTTTGTTGATTTTTTATTGTTATCATTTGCTATGTCATGTCATGGGACCCATAGCATGTATACAATTCATGAAATAGATATGACCTATACAAGAACATACTATAGCTATCTGTCATAATGGTGTGCTCAACATATCTACCAGCCTGTTATAGGAAGGCATCCCAGTTTACATGCGGGTGTATTATAAATCAAATATTACTTCAGCCAGACCTATACATGGGTATTTTCATTAAAAAAGGCATGTATTCACTCATTGGCATGCATTGAATCACGATGCATCCTACACTGTACTATACAAAATATACATTCATGCCATTCTCTAAATATTCAATAAGAAATTGCAGTCAGCTCACCGTCCGCAAAGCAGATGATTTCCACCAAGGGGTTGTAAGTGATTCATAGGCTTTGGGAGGGAAGGGTACGCTTTCTCTAGACCACTCAGAAGTCACCTAGCTGTGAATAGGAACGACAGCCACGGTGTTATTTTCTGTAAATCTCTCAGCCTGACATGATTCTGCCGTCCTGAACTATCTTCACTGACTAGTAGCCGATGCATAAAACAACATTCCTCTCCTGCCAACTGTCATTCTTGCTTCTGGTGCATGCCCCTACAGACACACACCAACCACAATCCTTGAATTCTACTTCCTCTTTCCTTCACATCTGCCACGGTTTGCCCTACACTTCCTGGGCTACCTCGTGGGATGTAATGGCCCCTTGGCCTGGAAATTCCCAACGCTAGGTGAAGTGCTTATTGGAGGGGGAATAATTGGGATTCCCCAAAGTTCTTCCACAGATCCCAGGATGCAGCAAGGCTGTCGGAGAACCCTCATACGGATAAGTCCATTAGCCAGCAAAGAATGTTGATTTGCGTTAAATAGAAGCATATTTCTGGTTCTGGAGAACAAGGCGTGTGAAACACAGAGACAAGGAGACTGGAGTGAGAACTTCCCAAGACCCAGACAGTGTGTACTAGAGTTCTCTCCCCACAACAACGATATCATGCAAGGACTCACTGTGATGAATCAACTCCAGGGGCACCAGTGGTTCAGGGATGAATATCAGTTTCTAAACCATCAATCAGCCCCACACCTCCAGTACACCAGAAGGGATCCATACAGATTGGAAACACAAGAAAATATAAACCTTGTCCAATTTTGGTAAAGTGGCTGGAACGGCAGGCTTATCTCCGCAATGTCGTGGGTCGCTTATTAGTTGCAACAAAATAACATTACCCAATGATAAAAAGGACTGTCCAGTCAATGTTGTATAAAAATATCTACTTTATTATTATCAGAAAAGACAGTTCTAGCACACTACAAAATACAACCCAACCTGTAAAGGAATGCAGAGGACAGACAGTTTCAAAGAAGGAAAATGGATGCACTCTGAATACTGACAGGAGGGTAGTCTGAGTAGTAATGAATTACAATAGTTCAAGGATACTTGGTTTTAACAAAGAGAGAGCAATGGGTCATAGAATGTCACTAGGGGCCTTCGGAGAAGGACCATGGGGACAGAACCTCATGTACCTTGTGCTTGTAAAGGTTCTTGGTGTTTGACAATGTAGAGTCGGTTTCAGGGCACTTTGCAGCTTCTGTGACAGAGTTCAAGACAGGAGACAGCTGCAGGTTCAAGCGAGCGAGTCTGATGGACGGCTGCAGGCTGGCCTACACAGTGGCTCAGGTCAGGAATTGTTGTGTTGGTCGGCGGTTCTGAAGCACTGGTTGAGGCATCTTGGTCCGCTTTAGCAACTGCAGCCTAACAACAGTCAGCGGTGCAGTCAGTTGCAGCTCAAGGTTCTCAACTGGCTTGAAAAAGTCCTCTAAGGCAGACGTCGCTAAATGCTTGACAATGCACTCCTCCAACTTCTTCACTGGGCTTGTGTTGTCCTTTAAGGTGGGTGGGCCAAAGCTGAAGCGAGCGTTGCAGGCAGCTGTGTTGTCCTTGGTTTGGTTTAGAGACTCTCTGGCACTTCCCACCTAGGAATCCTGCTTCAGAGCTTAGCAGGGCACACTGTGTGCTGGCTGGGTACCGGTTCTGGAGCTGCTAGGGGGTCCTCTGGATTCAGTATCTCTTGCTTCCCTCTTGGAGGACCTGGCCTCCTTTGCAATGGCAGAAGACATAAGGCAGACTGTACCTTTAGCCAGGGTCCAATGCTGAGTTCTTCTTCCTAATCCTTGCAAATTCTTCAGATGATCAACCAAAAGAGTGGCTCAGCCCTCTTTTAAAGCCACATGGGCCACTGTGATTGGTGTAGGCTAAGTCTACCTTAATAACCAATCCTGGGTCCCCATCAACAATCTCAATCTCAAGTATGCATGAGGTAATACCCATAGTGCTTTGCAACAGAAAAAGCAAAGGGGTGAAAACGTGTGATACTAAGTCCCATCCATCTTCCTGTCTGTTGTGGGTGGAAGAGTCTCTCTAGTTAATGGAGCTCTCTGTGGATCCTGATTAAAGCGGCAGGGCTCCCTTGAAGCTGCAGGCAGAACAAACTTTCTGTCTCCATCAATCCACATACTCGTACCTTCTGATAGGGTCTCCCTCCAGGAATGACTACTGTAAACGGGAGGCCCAGATTTGGTATTTCTCTGTCAATCGATACTGAAGGCGGAAGCTGGCATGAGGATGAAACAGTGCTTATGAAAGATTGTTCAGGTTTCCTGTCTCCTGTGGTATCCTCTGCAGTCAGGCACCATATAGGCCTGTTTATAGTATACTCGATTAATATGCTAATTATGGTAATCGCTGCCACTATCGACAGAACTGAACAAAAAGACATGGTGGATCCATGAAGCCTTTTATAATTAGTCTGGCCATGGCAGAGGGGGGTTTTGCCCTCTCCCTTTTGAGATGACATGCTGTAATCCTGGCTGTCATATCCCAGCTAAATATGACAGGGGGAATGCGCCTGTAGGCTATGTCCACCCTGGGTACACGGGTCGATGTGTAGTTTGTGCAGTGAGCATAAGTAAATGTGTGTGGATTAGCCCCACACATTTTCTGGAGGTTTGTCTACCATCATTCAATTTCTTTTGAAATTTCAAAAAACCCATTTGACCGCACACCGTGCCGATGGTCGAATTCCTCACACTCACTCCATTTATTTCAGTGAAAAACCCACTACATGTTCTGGCGAATGCTCAGCTCCACCCAAAGGAAAGCACACCCTCAGCACTCTTTTCTTGCCCTAAAATACACCAGCTCCTCACTTAGCTAAGCCGGCACAATTGAACCCCCTGAACCACCACCACCACCACCTCCCATTTAGCAGCAGAGGTTGCATGTACAGAACAGTTATTTATGCTTAAAACTGCACTAGCAATGCCAATTCAATAATGTTTAAGGTAAACAGCAATGTCCAAGGCTTACACGTCTTTGCCTGCAAAGAAGGCAGCGCACCAGGGAGCAAGGGATACAGGTGTCTTTCTAAACAACCACCAAAAAAAACACATTGCCCAAAATAAAAATGCCCATTAGACTTGTTAAAGCCCTTCTAAACTACAAAGCCTAACTCCTAATCAGATCATTGCAGAGAATGACGTGACCATCCCAGCCAATCACAGGATAGAAGACTTTTGTGGGCAGTATACAATAGGTTTTGTTTCCATAGTCCAGATGTATGGCATGGTATGGTATGGTATGGTGTGGTGTGGTATGTTATGGCAAGCCCATCCTTTACCTGTTTGACAGCTTGACACACAAATGTGAACCCAGAGCCAGTGCAGAGACCAGGATAGCTGAGAAGGGTCAGAAGGGTCAGAGGGGTTTGAGGGCTGACAGATCACATAGACAAGCTCATAATTCCCTTCAGATGGTTATAAGTATGCCATATCATTTGCACATTTAGATAATTGACATAGACACACTATGGGGATAACCAGTCCCTGAAAGAGGGATTGACTCAGGAGAGAACCAGAATAACAGAGAGAGACAGAATATGTGGAAAACCAGACCATAGTAAAGAGAGAAATGGGGTGATTCAGATCCCCAGAGAGAATTCTGACCTGCTTGGGGCTATTTTTTTAATATTTTTTTATTTTTTATTGTTTATAGCTGAATAATCAACTTTTACAATAAGACTTTTTATATAAAATATGCAAACAATTTCTTAGCAAAAGAGAGAGAGAAAAAGAAAAAGAAAAACCAAAAGGAGTCAGAATAAGAAGGATAGAAAGAGAAAAAAAAGGAAAAAAATCATAACGAAGCACAATTCCATATCTTCATTTACATCATACCCTGACTTTAACAATTCCTAAGTTAATGTGTACAACGTTAAAATTCATCATAATTTGTGTTCTTACAATCGGCTTATGAGTTAGCTTTCATATGGGTCGTCTTCATTGACCTTCAAAGACTGTATCTAAGAAATTCTTAATTGCTATTTAAACTGACATGCGGTGCGTTGAGAAATGTATATTCCATCTATAATCAGCATCAAAAGTGGTAAAATGCATTTAATATTTAGTTAGATACAATGCTCTCTTTCCAACTAATTCAACACACTCTAAAATTATATGTCGCAAAGTCTCTCTTTGGTTTGGGTTTCCACAAAAATGACAAAAGTCAAATGAATGATTAAGCAATTTGCGTCTCATCATGACCTCTCTGGTAGGCCAGAGGTTGTATCTGAATCGTAAAAAGCTGAGCGTAGAGCCACAGAAGGATAGTGGATTAAATAAGGCTCACATTCTCCAAATGTTTTTCTTAAGAACGGGTTCTCTCTGAAATCTTTATACAGACAGCACTGATCTCTCGTTTTTATCCAATCATATAGATGCAACTTTTTCTTGGCTATTTCTGGATCTTCTAGTAGAACATTCAATGGAAGATCTGTTAATGCCATTATGTTAAAAACTGCAGTTTTCCATTTATTCCCAAATGAATGATCAGATTTCAAAATATATATAGAGAGAAACAAGAGCAGAGTGTCCGGTGTGTTGGCCAAAATGCATTTCCTCAATAGTGCACACTGACGCTATTGGTGTTTAATCAACAAGGACAATAAGCCAATCTCATGGCATATAAAGGCCATAGGAACACATTGAGGCAAGTTCAAAACTGCTCTCCAGTATTTTCCTTCAAATTTTTGTAAGATATTTTTTTCTATATTGAGCCAAGTCTCTGGGCCATATAAAAGTACTGGAGTTGTTTTTTGATTATAATAAGTTATGGCAGAAGATATTGAGAACTTGCCATACTTATGTAGTATCACTTTCGTTTGTGAGATGGCCGTTGTCACACGTGACTCCAGCACTTCCAAGTGGGCTTCATCTAAGTGTCTATTGTCAATTTGCACACCCAAATAGGTGTACGGTGTCACTATTTCCAGCTCTAAGTCTTGTAGCTTCCATCTGAATTTTTTCAGTTTTTTCTTGGCTACATTACAGGTCATGATCTTCGACTTTGCAATATTAATTGTGAGTTGATTGGTTTCCATATACATTGATAATGCTTGAAAAGAGACTTTTGTAAGCAAATGGGAGTTTTGGAAATTAATATTAAATCATCTGCGTATAGTAACACTGTCACTCTCTCTTGTCCCAATCTCGGAGCGTCATTGTTTACATTCACAAATATGTCTGGCATATCATGCAAGTAAAGGTTAAGTATGGCTGAGGCAAGGATACATCCTTGCCTCAAACCTCTATTAACTTGTATTGGCGTCGAAAGCAAGCCTTCAGAGTTCAATCTAACTTGCATTATGTTACCAGTATGCAATTCATGAATGATATCTAAAATGGTTTCTGGGCATTCAGCTTTTTACAACTTCCTAATCAACATTTCTCGTGAGACAGAGACAAACGCTGCATGTAGATCAATATATGCTAGATATAATGGTTGGTTAGTACTGTAATACTGATGCTTGATGGCGTGTAATACCATAAGATTTATGGACGTGCCCATTGCAGCCACAAACCCTTTTTGGTGGGGATCTCGTTTTGATTTTTGTTTTGTCCACTGTTTGAACTCTTGCAAGATAAAACAAGCAAGAATGTTGCTCATTACATCCAGTAAGGAAATGGGTCTGTAGTTTTGCGGGGCAGTTCCATCTCAATTTTTATAGATGGGCACCATGACTTAAGAACGCCAAGATTTAGGGATGGCTTTGTTTTCAAAAATATTAGAGAAGATGTTATATCGAATTATTGCCCAACTGCTTGGGTGGGCTTTTAATGTGGTGTTACTTAGGCCATCTGGTCCAGGCGCTCGGGATCCACTTGATTTATTGATAAAGTACTCGATATCTTCTGTTGACATTTGTATTTGCCATGAAGGACATGTTGTAGGTATTTGCTGTATGTTATCCAATTCACCCATGCTGTATAGGTCCTTAAAATGCTCTAGCCATTGTTCTTCAGACAATCCATTTGTTTGGGCTGATGCTTGAGTGTTTCCAGTAAATTGAAGCTGTACTTTTGGAGTTTAGGACTTATAGTTTCTCCATCATGTTGGTACTTTTTGGCTTGCCGATCTCTGGTCCAATTTCTATATTGACATTTGATAGTCCTCAAGGCCACAGCTCTTTCAAGCTCCGGTAACAGTTGAATTGCTTTTTTTTTCTTTCGCAATTCAAGTTTCTTTAATTTTTGATCAATATCAAAAAAGTGAATTGGTTGTATCCTGTCTTTATGAACACTTTGTGGTTTGTTTTAAATGATGCGAGAGAGGTTAAATAAAAGCTATCTCTGTGGCTCACAAGGTTATTCAGCAAAATGGAATTGAGTGTAGATAAACAACGCTCATTCCGTAGAAATCGGGACTTCCCATTGTTGACTATAAGGTTAGGTTTGTAATGTTGTCTGCACCTTACCACACCAAGACCCCAAGTCCAAGTTAGTTTTTAATATTTTGTGATCACTAAAAATCTGGTCAACCACCTCAAATTTACCTACTTGGTTATGTAGTATTTTGTCAGCATATACAAAATCAATTGTGCTTTGGGAGGATCCTCTGGACCATATAATTGTGGGTTGAAGGTCACCAGGTATCGATCCATTTATCATGAAAAGGCCTCTTTCCGCCATTAGAGAAGTCCATTTCAAAAAGTTATTTTTATGGGTCGATGATTCATCAAGACATCTCAGGTTTAGATCCCCTGCAAGTATGGTAGAGGTAACATGGTGATCCAAGGCCACCACATCCAATAGAGTTTTGAGATCTTGAAAAAACTTTGAGTCCGATATTCCTGTTGGATTTATGTAGATGTTTATCAGGGCTATTACTCGATTATGTTGGCAAATTCTACCAAGTTGCAAATAACTATTTGGTTTAGCCCACTGCTGAACACTGAAGCCTGTGCTTATCTTCACGGCCACCATAAATCCAGCCATTGGTCGTCCTTTTGTGGCAGCAATTGCTGGCAATAGTTGTATGCTATGATCGTTCCAAGTGGGGGTTGCTCGCAGCCAAGTTTCTTGAAGTGCCAACATATCACAATCTTTCAAATCACTCCCTAGAGACTTCGTGAAATGTGTATGTCCACGCTAATTCCAAGAGGCAAATTTGATGTTAATTGATGTCTCCACTTTAGGCGATTCAGAGGGTTGTTATGCCTGATCAGGTAATTCGGACAATTGTGGTGCCAAGTTTTGACAGATGGACACATATCTTTCAATTGTTGGTTTAATATTCTTAGGTGGACACATGTTCCTCGGATCTTGTTGGATGATAAATCCCAGTTTAAATAGTTCCACTTTGGCCATCCAGATGGCATTCAACACCATCCCATAGGGGATCATATAGGTTGGGAAATTATACTTGGGCTATGTCCACCGTTGTGACGTTGCCCAGCATAGTTGTGTCTTTGGAAATGCTCAAAATGTTGGCCTGGCATAGGGTGAATTGCTTAAAGGGAGCAGGACGACATTTCATGATGACAGTATGCTGGGACATTTTGGCATTGCTGTTATCTTGTTTTATCTTTTCCTTGTTACGACCAGACTTTGATTTAAATTCTTGCTTTTTTGCAAATCGATTTTTGTGTCACCGCCGGTTGGTATAGATCTTCATTCATCTGTGCAGCTGGATTGGTCATCTTGGATACTAACTGTTGATGATAACCAGAGTAATTGGGTTCCTTTTTGTATGAGTGTCCACCATTGCTTTTACAGCCGTTTGGACCGCTGGTTGATACTGTTCCTCATTCATCTGTATAGACGGGGTATTTAAGGCTAACTGTTGATTGCATCCACAGTGTTCAGAGTCTCTTTTGGTGTCAGTTGCCACAGTAGCTTTTATGAATGGTTGAGGGGTATCATCAATTTGTGATGCCAGATATGCATCAACTGCATCTCTAATTTCCTTATTACGTTCTTCCAACACTATTCGATCATCATTGGAAAAAGAGATTTTGATATTTTACATTCTTTTGTGTTTTTGTTTGTTTGCAGCCACTTGCAGATTGACGGTGTTCTGATTACTTGCAGCTAAAGATTGTGTGTGTTTTGTTACCTCACAGATTAGGTCATCCAAGGGAGGATGATCTATTATGATGGCACAGTCATCATTAGGCTTTATATTTATTGATTACCGCAAGGCTAGCATTCTGTTTTTGCACTACTGTCATTTTTTTAATGAATTGTTTGGATGCAGATTTCGTGATAGTACCAGTAGTGTTAATATTCTTGGTTTTCTTCGTTTGATTCTCCTGTGTTTTCTCACTGCTTTTATGCCCTTTGTATCTTTGGTATTATGTACGCACTCCGGCTGAAAGATGTCATATGTATGCGGTTTTGCAGGAGTTTTCATCAAGGGATTCACTTTGGCCGGGGCGCAAAAATTTGGGGCTTCACAGGATGGAATTATTTTGTCTGTTATAGGTCGAATTACTTCCTTGAAGACCGGTAGGACAGAGGTTAGAGGCTCACCGTATTCATCAGTGGTTTTGACTTGCCTTGCAAGGGAATGTTTGAAATATTTGATTGTTTTGTTGCAGGCGTAACTGCTATTTTTGAATGCTTGTACCTTGTGATCCAATCTGAAATTTCTTTGATTTGTATCGATAGTTGGTTCAATTTCCCATCTAAACTTTCAAATAGGCGTGCCAAACTGGGTATGGCCACATTGATTGAATTTAGCGTAATTTCGAGTAAGCTTTGTTGTCTCTGCGCTTCATTTGTTGATGATAAAGCATTTGGACACCTTGGGGTTGGCGCAGTAAATAAAATATGCACAGTAGAAGACTTGTCAGCTTCATTTAGAAAACGTGATGGAGAACCAGACAAATTTCGGATGTCATTTAAGCTTGCATGAATAGACAGATCTAGTGATGATGAAGGAGCTAGGTCTATCATAGGTGGTTCATCATTAGTCATTGGTGTTGAGAATTCTTTGCTCTCATTCATGAAGGGAGAGTCATCTATTGTGATTGCAGAATTGTCCATTGATGAATGAATGAGATTCTAACCTCCCAGTCTTGGCAGACGTGAGATGTTTTCAAGATTTAAGGTGACAGTGGGCCCCTGCTTGGGGCTATATCTCAGACACTGGCAGGGACCGGAGAAAAGGGAGAACAATTTACTGCAAGCCATCTTAAGGCAATATCTTACTAGGAAGGAGAAACCTAGCCTGGTGAGCCTGGGTCCTCTAGCCCAGGAGTGTGACTCCAGGCTGGTGGGTCCAAAAATTACAGCCTGTCACCGACCCTGGAGTACTAGGTAACACCTGACAAGGGATAATGATAATGATATGTTATTTATATAGCGCCTTGATCCAAAGCGCTTTACAGAGCACATATTTACATACAATATCACCCAATCAAAATTGGTACTCATTTATCAACTTCGGAAGGATGAAAGGCTGAGTTGGCCTTGCCGGGATTCAAACCTGTGACTTGCAGATCATGCTCAGATCACAGCAGCAAGTGCTAAACCCGCTGAACTATCTTACCGGCTGGATGTGGAATACCTTTTGGTAAGTTGGCACCCTAAGGCCAGAGGGAAATAATTACATAAGCAATATTACATGGGCATAGTTACATGTGCAAGCAAAAGGAAGGTCTTAACAAAGCCCTGTAGTAACCCCTTGCATGTGTTATATTGCTATTAGTACTCCAGCACTTTGTACTGATGTACTAATAGTATTTTTCCTAAAGTTGGGAAACGGAGTGGAAACCGTAATAAAATGGCCTCTATGGATCACGGAGAAGGGACAACATGTAGTTCATTCTCCCTTTCCATGAAGGCCATGGAAAAGATAGAAGACAAAGAAACATTGAAAATGGCCGCCATGGAAAGGAGCAAAGGATCTACACCTAGTCCCTTCTCCCTTTCCATGGTGGCCAGTCAAAAAAAACAAAGGAACTTCGTGGGACCCGGTGCGCATCGGGAGCAGATAAGTAATTTTGTGGCTGGTAATGACTCTGCAAGGGACAATACGCTCTCTTGTTACAAGCTCATTGTCCCTTGCCAAGTACTAATTAGTGGTAGGAGTGTTTTGCCAACATTTCAATATGGAGATGTGTTAGGTTTGTTACTACGATAATCCACTATAGTATACATTTTTGAGGAAAGGACAACCCCCTGTACAAAATATCAATCTAGCCTTTACATCCTGCCCGACCACAGGCTATCCCTTATGTTACAAAAGTTGGAGATATAGCACAGCTATAATAGGGATCCTAACTTGGATTCACCCATGTACTAATGTGAAGTTTCTTTTCCCGCCTTTTAGCAGACCCTATTTTTAGGTTTCTTTAAGCTATTAGCATTGTGCTATGCAAATGTTGGTTGTGACTGTGATAACACATTACTAGGTGGGCAAATATGATGTAATACATTGCAACACTGTACACAGGAAATACAACACAGCTCCAGTATAGGAGTGTGGAGGTAACACTCTATACTAACTTGTACTTTTTTGTGGAAATGTTGGCACATTGCTAAAAAGTCACTTCAGAATTTTGCACTGTATGGACTAAAACAGGCTAAATTTAGTGACCTCTTGTAACCAGTGGACATGTAATGCTATTTAAATATGCACTAAATATTTGTAACACATGTGTCTTCTTTTTACTAAACTCACCGAGTTGGTGATAAGGTTTATTTTCTATTTTTCTATGTTCAAATTTTCCATTATCTACATTGAATTATCAATGCGTAAACATGCGACCTAATTAATAAAGGACACTGCAATTGTTTTTCCAGAACTTGGATTTGTACTTTCCTCCAATGATGCATACTTATGTAGATGTATTAAGCTTAATATGGAGATGTGTTAGATTTGTTACTACGATAATCCACTGTAGTATAAATGTTTGCGAACAGGACAACCTCCCTGTACAAAATTGCCAACATTTCAAGCAGCCTAGAAATCTGACCACTGTTGTTCGTCTTTCACAATTGACAGGTGAGCGTCCAAGGATTATTGTGTTAAAAAGTCTTATGTTTAATCAGTCCTTGTTTAAAAATGCTGCTTTTAAAGTAGCTCAGAGGGCTTTTGTGGGAGTGTGGAGTGGTCAAACTAGTTAGTCGCATGACCGACAATAACTTTGGTTTTACTGAGCAACGCTTTGTTACATAGATGTTTGCTTCTTTGATATGTGGTCGAGGGTGTGTCTTGTCACAAACATTGTAACAGTGCCCATTGGTCAAATGCCAGTTTCCATGTAAGATGTGTTAGACTCGTGGGGTTTGTGTGGAGAATGTGGTGATGAATCTGATGACATTGTCCTCTGTTTACTTTGCTGCAGGTTGGCTGGATTTAGGTACAAGTAGGACATTATTTTTTTCACAGAATCTGCTCTTTTCTCTGGTTATTATTGTCTGTATTGGTGACCCTCATTTTCAGGTTTTTCCTGTGATTTCTTTCAATAGTGATGTGCAGCCGACGTCTTGCTACAGTTGTTCCATCATCTGAGGAATTCATCACATTTAATATTTGTAATCATATTTATGGGTGTGTGCTGTTCAAATGCAAGTGAGGCAATTGTGGCTGTAGGTTTTGTGTAAAGCCTACTGTTTAATGTTCCTTCAAATACAGAACATTCCAAATCGATTTAAGTCACGCTCACCATACTTCTATTAATGCTTAAATGGAGAGTATAAGTGGAATTGTTAAGAGTTTAGTTTAGTGTAGTTTATTTATTTATAAAGTGCGGCCAAACCGTCGGGTAGCTGGAGCTTTTAGAAGTGCCGTATAGGTATCATAGGGACCGGGTTACAGTATGGTCCATGTCAGGTACAGGTTGATAGGTTGCAATGGATATACAGTTTTCAATATATGTTTGTTAGGCAGAATCCTGTGCAGTGCCCTTAGGGACCCACTACACACAATTAAGACTAGAAGTGGTAATACAAGTTCACCTTTGGTACAAGCCTGTACTACTATGTTAAAGTGGTATCAGTAGCGAAGCGGCCAGGCTTATCTCAAGAGTATTTGAGCAGTAGCAGAGATTACACAAAGGGACCAAAATTACTGTGACTCAAGCAAACACTGACTCAAGGTACATTTACATTTATTTTTAAACCATCTGTTAAAAAACACTTCACTTGTACTTAAGCATTTCAAAACAAGGGAAAGGGAATAAAAATCAAAGACAATACTTTTTTAAGGCAAGGGGACTCAAGGACATGTTCAAAGATACAGATTAAAGTCAATAGGCCTGCGCCAGTGTCAATGGAGCAGATGCTCAGTTGCCGAGGATCACAGGTTGAACAGTTCGAGATTTGAGTTGGCAAGAGTTCATAAGATTATCAAATGGAAGGAAAAGTTATAGGAAGGAGGGAAGAAAGAACAAATCTTTGTTGAGGAAAAGGGTTCACCCCGATTCCGGCTGGTCAGACGGAGAGAATGACCAAGTGCACAGTAACTTATTCCGTTGGAGAAAAGCTAGTGCCACAGCAGTTGTTCCTGGTAGTTCCTGCAGACTCATGGTTCCTGTGGCTTCAGTCGTGGGGACAAGAAGGAGAACGTCTAGAGCGATCTCCACTACCCAGGGATGAGGCCAGCAGCAGCTAAAAAGACAACGACGAATAAAAGGTGCGCTCCTTTACATCGGGAGAGGGCTCTTCTGATGGCTATCCGGACCACCACATCACAGCAGTGATTTCGACCCAGGAGAGGAGAATCTCTGGCTGAAGAAAAGACGAGCTGGTTGATCCCACCAGGCTCAAGGGAAAAAGACTCCGGATTGGTTCTTCTCTTGTCGTTGAAGGGTAAATAGCTCAGGACAGCAGCAGGGCTTCACCGGGACGTGGGGTTGCAGCAGCTGTCCTCTTCTCCGCTTCTCTTTGGTTCCTTGCAGTTCCAGTGGCGACTCTGACTTCTAGCTCAAGAGTCCTGACTTTTATGCCAAAATCCCCCATTCACACAGCCTGGCTGTCAATCACTCAGCAGGGGGGTCGTCCAGCCCGGACAACCAGCTCACCCAATCAACACAAACTGTGACTCGCGTCTCCAAGGAGACCCTGTGCAGGGGGTGACTACACCCCTCCCTCACATTCAGCCCACCTAGACACCCAGACACCAAAGGAGGGCTTCTGGTCAGAAGCCCGCCAAAGGTCGGCGAACAAAGGAGGCAAACCTGGTTTGCCGCGCAAAGGAACACCCAAGAAGGATGTTAACAAAAAGAAATGGTGATTAAACCCAACCGGAGCCAAAATAAAAAGTATTTAGGCTAGCGGGTTTAAAGTTTGAGGCTACTAAAATAACCTAAAACAATACAACGTTATGTAATATAATCGCTGTAGGAATATTAGGGTAGATACCACTGCCACCAGCCAAGTCTTAATGTAAGGGAGCAAAACAATGCTCCAGGAGGTACATATAAAAAGGGCTCAGAATTAACCCTTTCCAATACTCCATGTAAGATGGGGGGTACTGGATATGTGGTTAAATGACTATGTAAAGTTAATGGAAAGTTTATCCTTTTCTGGGGGACAGTAGTCAGCCCCAGAAAATGGAGTCGGTGGGCAGTACAAAAGACAACCCTGTGTTACTGCACTGAAGGTGCTGTGTAACACACAACAGAGTGGGGCTTCTGAAGTGTTGTACTCCAGAGCCCACATTCACAAAAACAGATGCAATACACATGGCAAAACACAGGTAAGACAGCGGGAAAAGCTCACACTCTTACCAAGTTGAAAAAATATACTCCAGAAATCCAGCAAAGCTGCTGAGGGACTCAATAGGTAAGGGAAATTAGCCATAGAATGGGAATTCTCCCTAACAATGTTAGCATGCAAATAATAGTAGTGATCCAAGGTTTCACCATGGCTCTGAATTACCAGACTGATAACTCAGATCTGATTGTTATTGGGAGTGAGTTCCAGCACTTTGCTGCTAGCACTGGGAAGCTAGAACTCCCAGCTGTTGTCCGATTGAATTTAGGGATGTTCAGAAGGTGCATGTAAGGTGTTCTGGTAGGTCTAGAGGTGCTATGTCTAGAGAATTTGTCTGATAAATGTCTGGGGGCAGTCAGAGAGAGACATTTTTGTTTGATGACAAGCGATCTTAGTTTAATTGTGTCTCGGATGGGTAGCCAGTGGACTTCCTTGTTGATGGTAGAGATGTGGGCCTTGCGAGGGAGGTTGAGGGACATCTAAGTGCAGTATTCTGTAAGACCTGGAGTCTATTCAGGTTGATATTGGTAGATCCTAGGAAGATAGTATTGCAATAATCTAGTTTCGATAATATCAGGGCTCTAGACAATGTGAGGCAACTAGTGGTGGAGAGAAATGGTCTACAGGCATTGATTAGCTTGTTTGTATAAGCCGTAGATGAAATAGTTGCATTTATTTGTTTTTTGAGCGATAGTGTAGAGTCGAGATACACGCCCAATGTTTTAACTTCTTTTGAGACTTTTATAATGTTACCGTCAATTGTAAAAGATTGATACCTGGTGTCCAATTTGTTAAGGCGGGCTTGAGAACCTACAATGAGTAGTTCTGTCTTGTCATTGTTCAAGCAGAGGCTGTGTGTGGCCATCCATGCTTGAATTTCAAGGTAGATTTCATTAAGCTTTGCAACATTTCTCGCATAGCACCCCATGAGTGTGATGAGGATCTGAGTGTCATCAGCTTAATTGGTGTATGTGACACCCAGATCATCGTGTCGGTCAAAGGGGAGCTTGGTAAAGATGTTGTAAAGTGTAGGTGAGAAACAAGAACCTTGGGGTACTCCACAGTGGATTTGGACAGGGTCAGCTGCCACGGATGTCATTTCACCAAAATGCCAGGAGTAGCGGAAGTGACATCACATAACCTTTGACCTCTTATGACACAACAGGAAGTGATGTGATTTACGCCCCCCGCACTCCTCCTCGAAGTGACATCACGAGAAGCGATGGAACATGACCTTTCACCCCTTGACAAAACAGGAAGGGACATCACGAGAAATATGGTTGAGATATCACTATAATGTTATGTACATTTCCTAAAAGAATGGATCACCTTATGTATCGTTAATATTAGTGTGTATAGGACCATATTACCAAATTACTGTGAAGGCAAGCAGACGTTCAAGGCCAAATGATAATGATATGTTATTATATAGCACTTACGCTTAAGCGCTTATATATATAATATCACTGAACCTGTGTTGGTTCTCATTTATCGACCTCAGAAGGGTGAAAGGCTGAGTTGAGGTGTTTACGAACAGGCTAAATCAGTGACTTACCAACTGAAGTGTGCCTGGAAATAAACCTTAATGAGTCTGCCAATTATTGGATAGAATTCCATAAAGACAAATTATGTGTTATTCCTATTCCTTCTTATTTAGCATCACTGCTCAAAATGACACACTTGTGGAACCCCGTTTTTTGGCCTGAACAAGAAAGTCATCTACTGCAAAAAATAAAGAGCCACATGCCACTGGCCACAACACATGTTTATATATATTTTTTAAAAAGTTAAACAAAAAATAAAGTTTTTTTAAAAAATATATTTTTTTCTAGGGGTAGCAAGGGAGACCACAGGGGTAGCAAGGGAGAGCTCAGAGGTCGCAACTGCGACCTTTGGCGACCCCCAAATGATGTTCTTGTCAGCTGCTGCTGTAGGAGCGAAGACCCTTGTCGAACTATCAGACAGGAAGGAGCGAATCCAATGGGTGGCATTCTGTGAGAATGCAGCAGCCGAGGAGTGGAGATGGGTGAGAATTTGGTGGTCAACTAGGTCAAAGGCTGCAGATAGATCCAACAGGAGCAGGATGGCCAGATTGCCCTTGTCTTTGGCTTCATCCATTTGGATTTTTAGATCCAGGAGGGCAGTTTCTGTCCCGTGCCTGGGTCTTAAACCAGATTGTCACAGGCCTAGGAGATTTTTGTCTTCAAAATGGTGTTGTATTTGGAGGTATGCTACTCTGTCTAGAATTTTAAGGAGGAAGGGGAAGCAAAGAGGCATGATATAATCACTATGGGGACTGCCATTGCTCTCCCAGGTCATACAGTTGCTATTATTGTACATAGTTTCCCTTAATAACTGAAACAGCAATGGATAAAAGGAAATCAACAGAAGGCGAAATACATTGCAGAATGCACACAGGAAGCAACCAGTGAGCAGGGATTACCCCTACCACAATGATTTATAGGATTCTTAGAAGTAGCTTCTGAGAACTTGTGAGCAACTAGGGGATTTTGGGAATAATAATAACAACTTGAGAAGAACTTATGTGATACTGAAATACTTATATAATTCTTATAAAATATTATAAGCTTTAGGTTGGATTTATGGAAGATCTTAAACGATTCGGATGAGATCCATATAAGAAAATTAATAAGAAATGATGGTTTGGGTTGGGCCAAGATATCCCACTACAAGAGATGTAAAAAGACAAAGAAACATTAGGTGTAATCAGTTGCAGAAGCTCATGTAAAGCTGCCAAAGAGTATTGAAAAAGGGCAATAAAGCCTACGGCAAGAGAAGTGCCAGTAAATCTGCAAAACAAATTGTGGATCTATTCAAAATATATCCTAAAATAAAAAATCATCCTCCATTAATATCATGCTTTGTGCTAAGCCTCAGGTCTGCAAAGATCTTCATTCCATCTTAGATAACAAGACTGGAAGAATGTGGAATGTAACCCTTGCTAGCCCACGACTATCACAATATACAAAAGGGAAGCCCATCCGAGAAAAGTCAACCTCATGAGCTGAAGCCAAGACCATCTAGCACCCTCAAAGGGGAAATCACAGACTTAGCAGAAAATATCACAGAAGTTCTCAACAACTACATTGAAAGCTAACAGTTGACCTGAAAGATCCATTGTATTACTGATCTATATCTAACCCAATATGAAATGGGAAAGAGAGATAACAAAGCAACGTCAGCACTCTCTGGAATCCAAACATGTACCAGAACCATCAGATGGACGGAATTATCCTTAGCTAACATCCAAAGGATTGTCTCTGGGCTTTCAAGAAGGTCGATCCAATTGGCTTGATCCTGTTGGACCTATCTGCAGCCCGCAATTCTGTGGGCATTAAAAGCCTACTACGACATTGAAGACGTGTGTGGGCATATCGAGTCTAGCCCTGTCGTGGACAGACTCTTTCCTTGTATTGCGTTGGCCTATTCCACATTAAGAAAGGTCTCATGCAGAGTATCTCAAGGGAATACTGCGCCCCACTCTCATTCAGCCTCTGCATAGGCCAACTGGCAGCAAAGATAACCCTGCAACAAATCCAACTCCAAATTCTGGTGGATGATGTGCACAATCCATGTGTCTGCAAATGTGACAATTGTCCATGAGAATATTTTGTAGAATGTCTAGAGCCAACCCTCTGTGGATGAAGGACAGGTTGTTATCATTGAACAGATCCAGAATAGAACTTCTGGTGCCAGGGCACACACACAGAAATGACACACCACTGACATGGCCATAAGCACGGAGAATGATTCCGTCACCCAAAAAAACGACTCAAAAGTTTGTGGTCCTATGTGACAGAGACCTTTTTTTTCCACCAACACCATCATCAGGAACACTAACTTACATTAGGTTAAAATATGCAAAATATGACCACTCGTCTCAAACAACCGCTGAATGGCACTGTTTTCCCCTCTGGGCGACTGCAACAGTGTCTTCTTGAGATAACCCAAAATGGAATTTCGTAACTGGCAAAGAATCCAGAAGAACTGTGACGTCTCCTGCTAAACTACACTTCCAAGCTGTGGTAACGGGCATGCACGTGCAATATGCAACACTTAAGCAATAACCAATGCCCTACAGACTCAGTCGTGGAAGGGACCTCTGGCTCACAAAGAATGGTCGTGGTGTCCCGTTGGTGTACACTGATTTATTTGGTAAGAACTTGCATGATGCTACAGCAGAACCAGTGGTTCGCTGTTTGAACAATGGATACCACTGCATGCTGGCTATGAAAACATACTTATTGAAGCATCCAGGTTGGGTTTTCTCCCTTGCTACGAAGTAAATGTAATACATTCTGCTTGATAACCTATACACCAGTGGTGCACAGCACACGACCCGCGGCCCAAATGCGGGCCTTCAAGGTGTTATTTAGGGCCCTCCAAGTACCTGAGTTTATTCAGGAAGTGCTGCAAGTCCGTTGTTGTCTTTGCATCTTCAGACCTATTTAAAACATTGATTTAAGTGCCATAATACAGTACAAATCAAAGTTGGTATGCAGTGCATCAGGGGTTATAATTAAAACATAAAGCAATACATAGAAATGACACTTCAAAACCCTTGTGTTATGTTTTTTACTCACATTTGCGCACCAACACCCCTACCCACCCACTGTAAGCGACTTGTGTGGTAGATTCGGCCCTCCTTGGAAATCAGCTGTGCACCCCTACTACACGAAACCGCCCTGCAGCCATTGCACCACAGAAGCAGAGTCTACAGAAGCTGCTAGGGCCTGGCACATTAGGTTTTTTGAGTCCTGCAAACATTCCTGCAGAATTATTGTTCGTTAAGGCCTCCGTGTAACGCTTGGAGGTTGCCACTATTTCCTACGTTTACAGGCCTCCTCGGAGCAGCAGCCCAGTCCTTGACCCAGAGAGGGGATCCCCCACTGGCTAAGAACTGCGTATTTCCCCTTACTGCTCCCATTCATCAGTGGGCGCAGGCCTCACTGTGGTTTATGGGAGCCATCCCAAGCTTCAAAGGGCCTGTCCCCTCCAGGCACGGGAGTGATGTGAGCAGGAAGTAAAAGGCATTAAAGTCCCTGGAAGTTATGGCTTAGATGGTAGGAAGCGCGAGGCACTGGGTCAGTGCAAGGGTCTTGCGTATCCCGTTCCCACTGCGCCCTTGTTCATGTTCCTGCAGCAGTGGGATACCGCTTCCAATTACAAAGATTGCGCTGCACTTCGGGGAATGCTCAGGCAGATTGCCATCTCGGTTTTCTGGAACCTTTTACAGTCCGTGGTTGGGGGGCACACAATCAGCGGCAGTATTTGTTATTGCGTGGAGTAAAAAGCCTTTGGCGCAATCAACGCGCGGCTTCTGCCTCGTTATTAGAAACAAAACGGTTGTGCGTACAGGCAGAGAATCGCGGAGGGCCCTAAGCAACATTACTGCATGCAACGCAACACACGCCATATTGCAGAGCTACCAAACCTGTAAATGTGAGGAACCACATCGTTATTTAATAGAACAGGCGATAAAAGATTGACTTGCGTTAGCCCCCAACGCGCTCTCCAGCCTGTTCATGCAGTAGAGGCCGAGCGAGAGGAGATGCGTACCCTCCACTGTGCAAGGGTGTAGGCAAGGGCCGTTTTCAACGATAAAGAATGTATTGGCGCGGTGTCTTATTATCAATAGAGCAGCGTCTGAGACCATGGGACCCCAGTGGGCAACCAAATGTGTTTAAATATCCTTAGTAAAGGGTAACAATTCTACCCCAAGTCAGTCAAGGTTGCTTCCAAACACATGCCACGTCTTCATTCACGTTAATGCGCGCGCACGTGACCAGCGGCACACTCCTTTACTATGGTGACATGAAATCCAATTCAACATATGTGGTATTTGTGTGATAGCAATCACTCTGTGCAGCTGCGCGCCACTCATTAACGCGCTCCCCAGACTAATCTGTTTTGTGTAGCCTTACAGGTACAATACACGAGCACCTTTACAGCTCCCAGGTACCAAGGGATGTTACAAAACAAACCATCAACACATCTAGCAGCATGATTGGCATGGCATGATGTTTTATGGCATTTATAACGCGCCGATAGACAAGTGTTTCAAGGTGCTACGAGGCAAGGGAGGGGAACAGGGGGAAGACAGAGACAACAATCTTACTAGGCCAGGTGACATTGAGATCACCAAGTGCAGGGGACGAGGGAAGGGGACAAGTGCGGGGGGGAAGAGGAAGGAGAAGTGAGAAGTGCAATACATAAAAAGTAAATACATAAAACAATAGATAGGAAAAATAAATAAGAAGTGCGGCCAGCTGGTGGTAGGTGCAAGGGTAAGTGCAGACATCATTTGTCAAGTGCTGGTAGGGGGATGTAGGGATACAGAAACAGCCCCAGAGTGCATGGGTTGCCAGGGGGGCAGTGCAGGTGTGCAACTGGTGGGGAGGGGACCTGGGACGGAGAACATAGGGTAGCCAGATGGACAGTGCCGTTTCAGTTTCAGCCAGGAGTTCAGCAGGAGAGAGGAGGAGAGAAAGCAGAAGCAAAGAGGAAGGTTTTGAGGTGCTTCCGGAACCGGATATGGTTCTCCTCAAGTTTCAGAGAGGCATGGAGGCTCCTTCCAGAAGGGGGCCCCAGCTGAAGAAAGAGATCTACCACCAACTCGCTGCTTGGAGAGGCAACTCACCCTGAGGTAGTTGGAGGCGAAGGAGCGAAGAGCTTGAGAATGAATATAATTATGAAGAGAGAGTTGAGGTATTGAGGCCCCAGGCCCCAGAAGGCCTTGTGGACAATACACAGGGTTTTTAACTTAATCCTCGCAGCCACTTTGAGCCAATGCAGAGATTTCTGTGCTGGAGAGATACAATCCCTGGGCTTGAGGCCAAGGACAAGTCTCACAGTCCTGATCTGGATGAGTTGTAGAGGGCGGAGAGTAGATGTGCAATGCCCAGGTGCAATGCCCATCAGTGAGCAGATCATCAGGGAAGGGGGCACTGTGCTTCAAACAAACTCGATCGACTACAGTCTGTCTTAAAACCTGTCCCTCTAGTGTGCATGCATTTATGAGCTATAGATGAGACCTGGCTGAACTTTACATCTAGAACATTGAATCACCCGAATTGCAAGTGATTTGATGATGTTGAATTTCCCAGAAATTCGACCAAAATTCAACTACATGATCGAAAGGTGATTACAGGATTCATGTTTGTTTTCAGTCTTAGGAGGTTTTCAGAAATGGCAGGAGTTGGTTCCTGGAGGCATGTTTGGGAAATGTAGGGAAGGGGGAATAACCTGGGGTGGAGTAGGAGTAGTTTTTTAGGAAGAAGGGTAGGGAGAAGTGGTGAGTGATAGGGATTCAGCTGCAGCATTGTGTAATCCATTCACTGTGTGACACATTCAGGACTCCCAGGGGAGCTATCAGCAACGCTTTTGCCTTGGAAGCAAGACAGCGCGGTGCAACACAGGTTTGATTCCCAATCCTGTGCTTAGAAAGCACTCACTGGTATTGAGTGCATTATAAAAGATATTTGTAATTTATAATAACAGTTATAATTCAGTGATTTGAAGCGCGCAAAAAACAAAAGCGGCATTTGGTGGAAGTTTTGGGACTGAGAATCCCTGAAAATGGGAGTAGCTTGGACAACTGCATGAAACACATGCACTTGACTGTTGCTTTTGTGTGGCACCTCAGAAAGTCTGGACACAACAGCAGTGCTTGTTGGTGGGAGGAGGAGCTACCAGGGGTTCTGTGTCTAAGTGACTGTGAGCAACACATATAACATAAGAGAAAAAAACTCTGTCTAGCTTGTGATTCACACAAGGAAAGAGCAGGGAATCCCTGACGGAAACTTTAACACAAATCATTCAGGGAGGTTGGTGGAAACCACCGCCAGTGTCCGTCAATTGGAAGTGAGTGGACAAGACACATGCAATCAAGAGACAACTGGACGGAGCAGCTGGATATCCCTGATGGCAGCATGTGCAGGAATCGCACTTGTGTAATTTTTGGGGGAGGAAACAGCAGAGATTCAGTGAGGTGGGGAGTGCAGCACAGCCAGTGTTAGTCTCTTAAAATCAGTGTACAAGACATTTGATATTGGGTGACACTTGGAAGGAAGAAAAGGATGAACATTTATTCCCTGAGGTAAGCTTGTGTGAGATTCACACTCACTTGATTTTTGTGAGCGAGAGAAGCAACAATTTGGGTAGAGGAATGAGATACTATAGTCATTGCGCATCTGTTGAAGAGATAGGACTAGACAATGCTGTTAGGTGAGAGTGGGTCTCTTACAGTCAGTAAACAAGATTACTGATATTGGGAGACAGCCGAGAGGAGGAGCAACACAAGCAGAGCATCCCAGAGGGTAGTCTGAGTGAGAGTCATGCTTGCATGATTTGTGGCTGGGGAAGCAGCAGAGATTTGGGGAGGTGGATGACAAGACAATTAGTGAATGAACAACACATTTGGGCCATTTTGTTAGCACCACATTGAACCAAAGGCGAAGGGAAGTGCTGCCCATGATCCTTTTTCTTTTGCAGCAGCACTTGGTGTGTGCACTGGGGATGCCAGAATTGCACATGAACTATTGAAGGTAACATCCAGCTCACATTCCATGCCCCCTCCCCCGTCCCAATCACAAGTCTTTCTGGCGTACATGCACCAGTTCAAGTACATGCAAGGGTATTGCACCACAAAAAAAAGTACCCACAGAGACTGGCTATGGGGGAATGAAAACTTTCAGTTTGTTCCACTATTGAAGTGGCAGAAGTGGGAGGTGTGAAGATCTTATCTACTGAAGATCAGTCGTGATGATGAAGCCATAGATTATGATGTAGCAGAATCCAGACAGGAATGTGTGTTGCTGCTGGAAACCAGTGATACCGAGGAGGAGGAGAACAACACCAACAATACAGAGGCTGTGATTAAAGCTTGACCTCTGCTTGCATACAGTCTCTTCGGGACACAAGCTTCCTATCACAAAACAGAAAGTACATCACATCATTATGAGAGATGTACAACACCACCGACAGCTAAAGCAGGGGAATTAAGCCGAGGCTTGGGCGATGGGGTTAAAGACATATGCACAACACAAAAACTACCTCTGACATAAAGGAATTTGGGCTAGTTGATGCCACCCTATCTAAAAAGCTCAACTGAGCCGGAGATACAGATGTCCCTATTGTTGCTGCAGTGTAGTGTTTTGTACAGGATATCGAGCGCATCCTTGAATCAGATTTAAATTGTTTTCCTATTTTGTTCACAATAATCAATCTACATGGTACATCTTGCAACCAGGTACTGCACTGATGAAGGATACAGTCATTCTGAAATGCATTGGCGGAATAGTGTCTTCTTGCTGAATATTTAAGAAGATATAACCAGATTAAACTATGAATGGTGAAAGTACTTTTTGTGGCATGAACATTGATTTTGGTTAAAGTGTTTCTAAATGAAATTGAGGTAGTGTTTACTACCAACGTGACAGTACTGAGGACAACTTCCTCAGTCTCTATTTTTTTACAATTGTTGAAGACATTGGGCCTCATTGGGAGTTTATCAGTTGTTCCAGAGAAATTCCACAAATTTACCACCAAAATTGGCAATGGTTACTGTCACTCGGTCAGGCAGAATTACCGCCTGATTACTAGTGGTGATAAGGCAGTGTACATCCCAATTTTGCACTTCATTGGACTCGGTGGAGTTGTTTCAGCTTTCTAACAAATGGGGACCTACTGTGGCAAATCCTATGTTTTTTTGGCCTTAAAGTGGAGGATTTACAATGTCAATCTTTAAGGTCAAAATTGGGAGTTCGACAGTGTGCTAAAAGTGGCAGTAATTCCATTACCGATATAAGATGGTGGTAAAGGAATTACAGCTACTTTTTTTTACCACGCTGCCAAACGTGTCCATTACTTTACTTGCTGAGCTATCACACCAGTATAGCTGAAGCTGAATTCTGTGTTCCTCTCTGTGTGACTGCCCCCCACAGCAGAGTACCCTCTGCCGCTGTAGAGTGTGCAGCTTCAGGCAGGGTCATTATGTAAGGGTGACAAGAAGGGCAGTTTCTCAGGGACCTCATAGTATAAACCGGGCCTAGCTAGGTAGTGAGCATTTCCTTTCTTTTGTTTGGGAGGTGAGGGTGCAGGGCCAGCCTTATCAGCTACCCACGGTGCGAATATCAAGGGTGCCTGGAGCTGGTTATACTTTCGCCCCACTGCCTCCCAATTTTTTACTGAGTTTCATCAATCAGCAGGCCCTCCTGCTGGGTCCATTTTCACCTCATGAACATTGGATACGTCAAGGGGTGCACAATTCTCTAGAATGAAGCTGCAAGTGTTAACATTTGTCTGCAGTCTTTTAACCTGGAACCTCAAGTTTTTTGCATGAGTGCCCTCCCTTTCTTCTCAAATGCAGCAGTTCACCACTTCTTTTACTATGCAAAAAAAATGTTCCCTCAAGTTTTTTACTCTCTCAAATATCCATTAAAATCATGTTTACGTCCTTGCATTTGGCATTACAGTTTGCAGAATAACACACATGTCTTTAAAATGTTTTCATCCACCTATTTTACTACATTTGCTTCAGAAGATGTGTATTGTCTGTTTTTCTTATTTCTCCTTTAAAAGTCAACCAAATGATAGCTACAATGCTTGGGCAGAGATATTCAGTGATGGGTGGGTCTCCTAAAGAAATTATGCATGTTGTCCCCAGGTTACACTATCACAATGATGTCAATCATTTGTATTGTATATATTGTCATATTCTTGTGTAACTGTTGTAGGCAGAGGTGATCATTTGAAAACTGAAGATCTGGATTCCCCACATTGCCAAATGGGTGTGGCTATCGGCAGGTCACCTTCTCTTGCTGTGCTTTTTTTCACTTAAGTGTTGACATTGGAAGTGCGTAAAACCGTATCTACTTGAATAATAAACTAAACAGCATTGGCAAAGCAACTAGCTTAGGATTTGGTTTAGGCAATGCAAAGAGGGTCCGTGAGGAGTGGGCAATACAGGGGTTGAGAAGTTAGACCAACCAGGACAAGAAAATAGAAATGGGTGAGGGGGAAAAGGGTTAAGAAGAGTGAGGAAAAGAGGGTTAGTGATTAACAAGGAAACAATGTGAGATTCCAAGGTGCTGGCTGAATATGTATGGTCAGGGGGAGGATGGGCGGTGCAGTGCACCGGTATGGGCAACACTCATAATTTAAACATTCTTCAAAGCAGTTCAAGCCATATGTCAGCTGTGGGATGCATTGACTCACTAGGCTCTGCCCTGTGACATCACTGTGTGCTGGTGGCACCAGAACCAACAAAATGGCCACAAAAATCCAGATGCACGCTAAACCTCTGAGAATTGCGCAGTGAAACCAGAAAGATGGCTGCCAATCTACTTTGCCTGTATCAGTAGTCAAACAGGAGACCACACTGCTAAAATCTGTCATTGGGCGGCCCACAGAGTGAAAATGGGAACTACATGAAAGAAAGTACCCAGAAGTGCTCTGAAATCTGTTTTTCCTTCGTTGCTGAAATCACAAAATAATGGTTCCCAGACATCAGAAAAGATCCAACATCCTTGCTGGGTGTTACCCGTCACTATATTTAAAGAATCCACATAAGCACACAATGTCAGGAGAAGCAGATTTCATCACAAGAATATCCACATTAAAAAAGGTGCTTGTCTGTGAAAATCTGTCAGATATGGGCGCAGTACCGTCGGCCGACTGTATGAAAGCTGTCATTTAATTGCACTGGAAGCTTAAACTTGTACAGTAAAATCAAATGGTTCAAATTTGCAATATAGGTTGGCACTATTTCATTTCTATGTTTAAAAAGACTGGAATTAGAGATTTGTCTGCCTGTTTTAAAAATTGTAACTTTAATTTCAACAAAGAACAATATAACAATTTACTTTAAAGTAAACTGATTCAGCAAAACTTCAAAGAAGCTTCCCCCACTGGGAAACAACCCACCCTTCTGCGTCCCACCAAAAGGACAGGAACTCCTATTTAGGTGTTAATGAAGAGGGGAGGAGATTTTGCTCAGCTGCTCTGGGGAGAGACACAAGAGTCCCTTGATTGAAAAGATATGCAGATGCAACTGTCAACAAAAACTCCTGCCAGGGCAAAGAGGCAGGGATTGCTCTTGAACCACCAAAACATTGGAGGCAGGACAGACAGTTATGTGTATTCGTAAAGCACAAGCAAGTATATTTTTGAAAAGGACTGACAGAGGACTGTGCCAAATTGTAAAACTGTGTAAAATGACAGTATTGTTAATATGAACATTATGGTCACGTTTTAAAACTACTCAGAACTCTGTGCGATGTTCAGGGACATGACTATAGAATTTGTGGTTTTGTAGCAATTGTGGTGATGCCAGAAACATGAAACTTCACATGATTATGCCCAGATGTCATGCGCACATATGTGTACAAATGTGTACAAATCTGACATTGGGTACCAGACCAAAAGTGCAAAAAATTGCAGAATCTAGACTCAAGCTCTCACCATAACGGGGCTCGGATGAATACTTGCTCCAACAAATATCTGATATAAATATGCTATTGGTATTAAGGTTACAAAACTGTAAATATGTTGTGTATGAAAAATAGATTTCATGTGCAGAAACCAAGGGGAAGTACTCTCTGGATTACAAAATACAGCGTCATCATGACGCCATGTTTTCTTCTCAAATCAAGAGAGAGGAAAGACCTTAACCAATAGAATAGCAGGGGGTGTGCCTAGTAGAAGTCAGCGTACCCACCCATTTAGAAAATACATAAATAGAGATAGCTTAGGACCTAGAAAGACACACATCCACTCACCATCAGATTGCTGGCGAAGCACTTTGCAAGAGAAATTCATTTTCCAGACTCCAGAACTTTGAAAGCAGAAAGGCCCTCTTCCAAAGCTGAACCCTTCTCAGCTTGGCCTTTTAAAATCCTGAAATCAGATTTTACCCCAGACCTCCAAGAGGAACAACACAAAGAACAACCTGGCTGAGCTATGCTGCTTTCTTGCTAAGAATTCTTGCCAGAATCCAAAGATCCGACTCAGTAGAGGAGAGTTGTGACCAGATAGCAGCGAACCAGAACCAACCCGTCACATCCAGCCCAATCCCGCCGAGCAGTGTCCAGAGTACCATGCTGAGTGCAGAACCAGAGTGCCTTGAGTCCAGTCCGGTGTGCTAGCAGAATTCCAGTCCAGAAATCTTTGACCAGATCACTGACGGGTACATTTGAAATAGTGGTAGTGAGTATCCATAGCATAGGATTGTCTCTAGCATATGTATTATTCATAAATCATCCCTATCCAAACTCATTCTATTATTTCCAGAACTGCATTGTAAAAAATCTTTTGTCTTACCTGAATCTTTCTCTCATCCCTATAGTCCTTTGTTAATAGTAGTGTTAAAATCATCTTTGCGCTAATATATATGATGAAGAAAGACAAGCGTCTCGGCGGGCAAAGACCATCCAGAGGCGTGGCTGGACTAGTGAATGTGCAGTTGCGTAGTTTGTGGCTTCATAGTCACCTTAGTATAAGAAACCTTGTTTGTAATTTTCAAAAGCGCAACCCTGTTTTATAATTGTGACTCTTTCTGAAAAAAAAACGACCTCTACAAAAACCTTCAGAACTTCTTCACCGTGTATGCTAGAAACAAAATTTGAGTGTCCACTTGAAGCTAAAATCCTCTGCTTCCCAACAAATCCAAAAGCCCATTCCAGCTCCTTACAGTTGTTCCGCAATCGCGCTTAATGCACATGGAAAAGTTCGCCCCAAATTTTTCATTTGGCTCAAATCTATCACGTGTGAAACAGCTGTACATTGCATCCAACCTCAGAATTAAGTTTTCAACCTGCTAGTTACTCAATAATCATTGATAGTGTTTATCTGAAACTACACAAAGCAGCTCCCACTAGTATTGAAACCATTTTAGTGAATTAAATCAATTTTCATTGTTTTCCCATTCATTCAAAGCTACATTCAAAACCATTTTGACAAGTTGCAATCATTCCTGTTTTTCTCTGAGTTTGCTGGGGGAAATTGGGATTGATACTGTATTTGTTGAGTGTGTATTCCTGAAACCTGTTTTCTCTCCTTCCATCTCTTTCTATTGCATATTGGGGGGATTGAATAGTGTGCAGGGGGAAAGAGTGATCACATTGCATTTTTGATTGAACCCACACAAAGTATTATTCTATGCTGCATTATTTTCCTTATTATTACTCCATGTGATTAAAGAGATTTATTGTGACATCACCCCATTGGTGATCATTGCATTAATATTAAGGGGGTAATTCATAGAATCCAGCGCACAAGTGGCGCACGCGGCTGGCGCACAGTGTGCGCGTGCGAATCCCTGCGCCAGCCGCGTGCGTTAAAATCCAATTCCTCGCACAGCGTATTCATGGATTCCAGCCACCAAAACCAGCCGTGGCGCACAGTGGCGCAGCGACCCTGCAGCAGCGCCAGTTACGCCCCCAAGAATGCCTCTCGCGCAGGGAAAAGCCATCAATATACCCAATCCAGCGCAAAGGGCTGCGCTAACCCTGTACCAGCACAGCAAGCGGGCTACGTGTATCAATGGGGTGCGCGGGAAGTACCTCACGCGATTCCATCAGGGTACGTGTATTTCGGGGTGCGCGTGAAGTTCCACACGCGATATCAGCAGGGTACGTGTATTTCAGGGTGCATGGGAAGTAACACACGTGATTTCCGCAGGGTACGTGTATTTCAGGGGTGCGTGTGAAGTTCCACACGCGATATCAGCAGGGTACGTGTATTTCAGGGTGCAGGGGAAGTTACACACGCAATTCCATCAGGGTACGTGTATTTCAGGGGTGCGCGGGAATTTCCACACGCGATTGGGCCCGTGCGAGCAGGGTACGCGTATCTCAGGGGTGCGTGGGAAGTTCCACACGCGATTCCATCAGGGTACGTGTATTACGGGGTGCGGGGGAAGTCTCACACGAGAAATCAGCAGGGTACGTGTATACCAGGGGTGTACGGGAAGTTCCACACGCGATTCCATCAGGGTACGTGTATTTCGGGGTGCGCGTGAAGTTCCACACGCGATATCAGCAGGGTTTGTGTATTTCAGGGTGCAGGGGAAGTCTCACACGCGATTACAGCAGGGTACGTGTATTCCAGTGGTGCGTGGGAAGTTCCACATGCGATATCAGCAGGGTACGTGTATTTCAGGGTGCAGGGGAAGTTACACACGCGATTACAGCAGGGTACGTGTATTCCAGGGGTGCGCGGGAAGTTCCACACGCGATTCCATCGGGGTACGTGTATTTCAGGGGTGCGCGGGAATTTCCACACGCGATTGGGCCTGTGCGAGCAGGGTACGCGTATCTCAGGGGTGCGCGGGAAGTTCCACACGCGATTCCATCAGGGTACGTGTATTACGGGGTGCGGGGGAAGTCTCACACGCGAAATCAGCAGGGTACGTGTATACCAGGGGTGCACGGGAAGTTCCACACGCGATTCCATCAGGGTACATGTATTTCGGGGTGCGCATGAAGTTCCACACGCGATATCAGCAGGGTACGTGTATTTCAGGGGTGCGCGGGAATTTCAACACGCGATTGGGCCCGTGCGAGCAGGGTACGCGTATTTCAGGGGTGCGCGGGGAGCACCACACGTGAATTGCACGTGTGGGTCCTCCCAGGTGTTCCCTCTACACCCACCACGGCCCCTGTAGGTGGCTCACACCACAGGGGCCTACCCTGCACATGTCCTGCAGGCACCCCATCCACCATGGCCATGCCCCCCAGCCAACCCACATGTCAACTTGCACTACTGCCCACCAACGCATGTCCCCCTGCACCCCCAGCCACCAGGGGCACCCTCCACAGGCCCCCACCCATGTCTCCCAGCACCCCCACCCCCCAGTGGTGCAGGGGCACCCACCACCAGGCCCCCACCCATGTCTCCCACCACCCCCACCCCCAGCCACCAGGGGCAGCCTCCACCAGGCCCCCCACCCATGTCTCCCAGCACCCCCACCCCCCAGCTACCAGGGGCAGCCTCCACCAGGCCCCCACCCATGTCTCCCAGCACCCCCACCCCCCAGCAGTGCAGGGGCACCCTCCACCAGGCCCCCACCCATGTCTCCCACCACCCCCACCGCCCCAGTCAGCAGGGGCAGCCTCCACCAGGCCCCCACTCATGTCCCCCTGCACCCAGGTCCTCACAATCCCCAATCATGTGCGTTATGGTCAGCCTCCACAGCCAAAAGGCCCTACCAAGTAACCCATTCACCCACATGGAAATGGAAATTACATGTTACACCCCCAATGTTCATAAAGCAAATGAACCCATGTCCGTCACACACAATGGTTGCAAATGAATGGGAAAACACCCAACATGACATGCATGAAACCAATGAGATGATACCACACAGTGAAGTATGAAAACAAAATTGTATTAAAAAAAATTGAATGCAAATGAAATGAAACAAACTACAATGGCAATGAAAAAAATATAAGCTGCATGTCCATCCAAAAAAATCAAAACTACAAATCCAAATCCAAAAAAAAGTTGTTCAAAGTCACATTAAAAATAAAATCACTCCAATGAAGAACTATGTACAAAACATCCAAGGGTCCATAAGCCCAACTGAACAAAGGAAACCTACAAAAAACCCTAACTAAAATGCAACTATATACAAAAAGTGGAGCTGTGTCCGTCGACTCCAAATCATAAGAAGAAACAAATGAAACCTAAAACTAAAGAACTATATACAAAGGCGGCGGGCAAGTCCAGCGGCTCACTCCGTGGTGTTCCGGGCCAGGGCATCATCAAACTCCTCGTCTATGTCCCAGAGGCGGTCCTGTTCCATGGCCCCGAGGGTCCGCAGGGACGACGCCATCTGCTCTTCCAACCCCCTGCGGATTGCCTCGAGGCACTCGGCCCGCCTCAGGGCCCTCCGCATGGAGTTCTCCGCCCTGACCATTGTGAGCCGCGCCTCTTCCGCCCGCCGCCACTCCGCACCTATATGCTGGCCCAACCGCTGCCACACGGAAGACACTTCCCGTCCAGGGTCCTCCTGCCCTCCGGCCGATGCCTGCCCCTCCGATGTTGATGGCCCCGAGCCATGATGCCTCCCACGTTGACTCCGCTGCTGCCTCCGACGCCACTGCCTCTGCCAGCACGACGGCATCCAGGCTGATGGAATCCACCGACGCCGTCGTGCACGTGCCCTGCCTGATGATGCCGGCACATCCTCCATCTGCTTGGGTACAGTTGCTGTGGTGTCCACCCCTGCTGGACCTCTAACTCCCGACTGTGGCAGGGATGGGATCCCCACCGAGCTGGCTGCATTGGGCAGGGCAGGTCCACAGGGGGCCCTGGTGGCATCTGGGCCGGAAGACGGCAAGGAGAACGACTGGCGTATAGTCTCCACAGAGGAGGAGAGGGCCGCCAGATTGGCCGACACATGCAGGAAACCCCCGAACATGGACGATCCCAATTGGGCCATGTCGGCACGGTGCTCTTCGTGATGACGTGCGTGCTCCTCCTGGGAAGCACGCACGGCATCACAAATCACAGCCGTGCGCATCGCGACCCCAATCAGGACTTTCTCCATACGGCCAGGGGTCCTCTCGTTCGCAGGTGGAGGGGAGTCAGATGACATGGACATCCCCTCTACCTGCGGACGGGCCTGGGACGGGGCATCCCTGCTGGTGCATGGTGGTGCACCCACAGGGTCAGGGACAGCGACATGCACAGGCCCCTCCACAGTGGCCTGTGCTGCCTCCTGCCCCTGCCCCTGGACTGCACCACTTGCACCAGCAGGGATGCCCCCACCAGGCCCCATGTGCGCCTCAGTGGCGGCCTCCTCCTCCTCTGTGGAAACCACCAACCTGGAGGGCTCCTCACCATCTTCCGCCGTAGCAGGCCCCTGTGGGGGCTCACCCACCCCTTCCGCTGCAGCCGTGGGGGCATCCCCGCCGCCTTGCTCCACAGCGCCGTCTCCGCCCTCTTCTTCACTAGCCTCTGCGTAGAGGGAGACATAGAACACAAGCATCAGGGTACTGTACAATGGTCCCCTAGACAGGAAGCAATAGCAGATGAGTGCCACTGTCAAAGTACACTTCCATCATGTCCCTCCACAACACATGTGTCAGTCCAGGCAAAACACACACAGTGACAGTCATGGTGCATGCCATGGACATTTCCATACATGTCCAATGGACTCTCGAAACATACAATGTAATGGAACTCACATGCATCATGGGTCATGCCTATCACATGCACACACTTCACCTCAGTCACATCCATCTGGCCCCGTACGCCCCAATCACAGTGGATACAAGGATGACTAGGCTGCATCAGTGAATCTGTACATTGTCACAGACATGTGTCATGCATCCATGGCATCCACAAGTCACAGACACGCAGGTCAGGCACACAGACATGGACACCATATATGTACCTGGCATCAGCACCCATCCCTCACCCCCACCCATGTCCAGGAACAGAGACTGCCATGCTCTCATGTGTACAATCTGCACAGGGCTCCCCATGTTGCATTTAAACACATGCAACAACTGTGCGGTTCACACATTACTGGTCGCACATGCATTACCATGATGTCCCTGCACACATACATGCGTACATGGCCTATGTCACACATACAGGCAGGTATCAGACAACCAGCACACTGCAACATGCCCTGTCTCACACAGCAATGCTTGGCCACTTACCGCTCAACTCCAGACGGGTCTCCCTCTCAAGGACCTGGGCGTGGAGCGCTGGGTGTACGCGTTCCAGGACCCCCATCTGGATGGAACTCATGCAGCCCCGGCCCCCCTCCACAAGGCGCCGGGCCTTCATGAGGGTCCTGGACCTCATGTCTTCCCAGCGCTTCTTGACATTCTGGATGGTGCGGGTTGCCACCCCCTCCGCGTTGATGGCAACCACACAGTCGGCCCAGATCCTCTCCCGTCCTTCCTTGTTGGCGCGGGACGATCCGAAGAGGGCATCATACTGCCCCAGGACTTGCTCCACCATGACACCAATTTCGGTGGCATTGAAGCAGGTGCCCCCCTTCCCCCATGGCCAGGGGTTGCCACTGGTGCCAGATGTGGATGTGCCCGACATGGCAACCCCAGGGGCAGGAGTGGGTGGGCAACTGGGTCCTGGGGCTGGGCTGTGGAGCGATGTTATCTGAGTCGGGAGTCTTCTGTTCCAGCAGGGGTGGACACAGCAACTGGACCCCTGCAGATGGCTGATGTGCAGGCACCAAATGGCAGGGCACGGTGGCAGCAGGCAGGCAGGCAGGCAGCAGCAGATGGCACGTGGGAGGCTGCTCGGGGCACTGGGGGGCAGTAATTCGGCCTTCTGGGCAGGAGCGTGGTCTTCCGTGTGTTTTCGCATGGCCAGCTTGATACGGAGTGATTTGGCACGTGAAAATCCTGCACGTCAGCGTGAAAATCGAGGAAAGGCCCTTAGCGCGTAAGCGCGTGAGCACGCGTACGCAATTTCATTGGACCAAAGGCCCTTACAGTGTAAGCGCGTCTGTGACGTTTTGCGCACGGGCGTTGCCCTGGCAGGGCTTGGAGATCCCGCGTGCCTTTACACTGTTCTGTACGTGCTTTTCGTGCGGTGCGTGTGTTTTCCATCCGTTGGGGTTCACACGCTATTACTTCACAGCGGGTGTTGGCTACGCGTTCTTCTACACGCAAGGCAGACGGTGAGTGGTACCCCGCTCCCCCAGGCCCGATCGCGTGTGAAACTTCACGCAAACCCCTGATGTACACGTAGCCCGCTCCCCGAGGCCCGATCGCATGAGAAACTTCACGCGAACCCCTGAAATACACGTAGCCCGCTCCCCCAGGCCCGATCGCGTGAGAAACTTCACGCGAAACCCTGATGTACACGTAGCCCGCTCCCCCAGGCCCGATCGCGTGAGAAACTTCACGCGAACCCCTGAAATACACGTAGCCCGCTCCCCCAGGCCCGATCGCGTGAGAAACTTCACGCAAACCCCTGATATACATGTAGCCCGCTCCCCCAGGCCCGATCGCGTGAAAAACTTCACGCAAACCCCTGAAATACACATAGCCCGCTCCCCCAGGCCCGATCGCGTGAAGAAGTTCACGCGATCCCCTGAAATACACGTAGCCCGCTCCCGCAGGCCCGATCGCGTGAAAAAGTTAACGCGAACACCTGATGTACACGTAGCCCGCTCCCCCAGGCCCGATCGCGTGAAAAAGTTCACGCGAACCCCTGAAATAAACGTAGCCCGCTCCCCCAGGCCCGATCGCGTGAAAAAGTTAACGCGAACCCCTGATGTACACGTAGCCCGCTCCCCCAGTCCCGATCGCGTGAAAAAGTTCACGCGAACCCCTGAAATACACGTAGCCCGCTCCCCCAGGCCCGATCGCGTGAAAAAGTTAACGCGAACTCCTGATGTACACGGAGCCCGCTCCCCCAGGCCCGATCGCGTGAAAAAGTTCACGCGAACCCCTGAAATACACGTAGCCTGCTCCCCCAGGCCCGATCGCGTGAGAAACTTCACGCGAACCCCTGATGTACACGTAGCCCGCTCCCCCAGGCCCGATCGCGTGAAAAAGTTCACGCGAACCCCTGAAATACACGTAGCCCGCTCGCACAGGCCCAATTGCTGTATGTTGCCACTTTTTACTTTTAACCGCGTTATGCCCCGTGTCCCGCCCAATTTCTGGTGTATGCGCCGAGGTTGTGCGCTTTCACTGTGCGCGTCGCGCATGCCTTTCGGGATGTTGCTGTTTGGCGCACATCCCGGGGTGTACACGCGCAGGGACTTCCATGAATCGCACGCGTGCACGTGCGCCTGTTTTTTTCCGCTTGCACCTGCTTGCGCCTGCTTGCGCGAAGATTTTCAGCGCACGTTTGTTCCATGAATCGGCCCCTAAATAGTGTGATATATATATTGTGAAATACATAAAATAAATTATTTTAACTTTGCAAAACAGCCTGCTTCCTGGTTCAGTGTGACCGGGGGGGGATTCAAAGAGAGGGGCGTGATATAAGGGTACATCATTCAGAAATAAAAGAACTTATAGACATAAAAAAATAATTAAGGGTTCCAGCTGTGCATCACACGCTAGGCATTGACTTAGGTGGAGTGCCGGGTTGAAATCACTTACACAGCAATTGGATCCATTGGAAGATATGTAAAAATGGTGAAGCAACATTTCCAACAGGAAGCTTTGTCTTCAAGTAGAACAATCTGAAACAGAAGAAGCTGGTTAGAGTAGGGGTGGAATATTGCAAGTGATTCCATGCCATAAGTCAGTAACGCATGCTAGCAAACTTCCAAGTAATATTGAACCAATGGTTTTGACTGGATCCAGATGAAGCTTTTGCATTGAGATGTTAATATTATAGCGCACACTATCACCACCTGAGCGGTGAAATGATGAAATTCACCTGATAACATAAAATCACCAGTGCACATTTTTTTTTATAGCAATTAAAGAGATGTGCAGACACAGATCCGTGAGCACCTGGATCCATTAGAAACCATTTGGAAATAGCTAACTGGGAATTATAACAGGGCACCATGTTTTAAGGTCAAAGGGATGAGACAGCAGAGTCTATTTACAGGAGGGCTAGGCTATGCCAATTGGTTTTTACAGTTGTTGACGTATACTTTATTTGACAACTAGAAAACATAAAAAATAGCTGAAAATAAATAGGCAACCTTTTTATGCAAAATCACAAAGTACTTATGTACCATTCACACTTTCATTAAACATGGAGAAAATATACGGCCCAATACAAAATGAAAGATGTTGGTGTTCATACACTTAATATAAATAAGTACTCTTTCTATTTCCAAACGCTGTCAAAGTGTAATTTGTATGACATGGATAACATTTTAGCTATGTGTACTTTGTGAATATTTTCATTTTTGTTCCTGTTTCAATTAATGTTTCTTATAATCGTTAACTTGAGTCTTGCAGGTATTTTTTTAAAATAAAATAAGCATAGGCATAAGCATAGGGAAAGGTAGACAAATCGTGATTTGTCATGTTGTTAAGAAATGTTGCATGTAGATGCGTATATGTATTTCAGTTTGTGTCATTCATTAAGACAAATCTACCCTTGTTGTTTTTTTTCTTTTTCTCTTTGCCCAATGTCAGAATCACTCACAGAAACCATGTGCACCCGAGCAACCGAAATATCCACAATGTTTGTATCAAATTCAGAGGCTTGTCTCTGTGGAACATTTTCAGAGTGACTGGGGACAATATATTGTGACCTTCAGACCTCAGATAAGGGGAAAAAAGGGAAAACAGTTTTTTGGCATATTTTACTGGGACATTGGTGGAATTGGGATTTGTGATTTGGCTTGGAGGATTTGACTTGGAGGATTTGGAATGGAGTTTAGGTAATATAAAACAGGCCCTTTATTGGAATGACTGGTGTGCAACTGTAGAGTCTATGCATAGGTACAAATCTCTAGCCTATTTGAAATGGGAGCATAAGAGTTTAGGCAGTTTGCCCCGGTACTTGAAAATGTTTCGTAATAGCAAGGAACATAACTAATTTATGAGAGTTTGCTTTAATATCTGGCCAACCCGAGAAATGTTGTACAAAAGATGACAAGTGGTGAAGGCTCTTGTTTTTGGTCGGGTCGGTATTGTAGAGATCGATTTTAAAACATCTCCTAATTTTATAAGACTGTTATACTTTAGGCATTTGGTTTCTAATACAGATTTGATTGATTGTGAAAACCTATGGTGCAGATTAATAGTTGGAAACTCTACATCGGCTGTAATTGCCGTTTTAGGGTTTATTAACAGTTTAAACATGCACTTAGAGATTGAATATTGTTATAAACTAGGACATTATAATCAATGAATTAAGAGAATTGCTGCTGAATTGTATTTATCTTCCGGGGTCTGTGTTTTTCTTATTATTATCTTGAATTTGTAAGGTGATATATGTTTTTCTAAAACTCTTTGGGAATGTGAGTGGCACGATAATGTATTGTAACGGTTGAGTATTCTTAACCAAACAAAATAAAAAAAATAGAACTTTGATTGGATATTTGTTCAATTTGGACTGTTGCAATACTGCTGCTTTGGAGTGCTATTGTCATGATATTCACACTCTTCTTAAGAATTTAACATGCCCTTTTCACACACTATCACAAAAGGTGAAGGAGGTATATTGCTTGACTGTACTGGTTTCATCTTTATGTTTGGGATCACTGTTGTTTTGTTCAAGTGTGAGGGTAGAGTTGTAGGTTTTGCCACTGCTCATCCTTCTACCTCTGTGGAGCAGTGGTCATTTTGTCACACCAGCAGAGTGCTAACATGCCTTAAAATCCAATGCTCTTGGTCTTTCTGACAGGATGCAGCCACTGTAATGTATTGCCATGTTTGAGGGTGTCAAAGCCTTAGCTTTTTAATTTTTATTTATATAAAATCATGCAAGTAATTCTGTTTCTGAAAGGGAGGTCTACTAATTAGAATCCCCTTTCAAAATGCTTAATGCAGTGCTAGTGCATACAGGTGCCTTCGCTGTAACAATTATACTAACAGTGCCATCAGAGCTGTGGCACAGTGCTGGTTCAAAGTTCAAATGTGCCTCCCTTAAAGCTGCTGGGATACAATGACCCTGCTGGCAGAGGCAGCTTTCTATCTTCTGCTACTCTCATCTAAGTAATATAATAATTGTCTGGCTTGGTCAGCCTGGTGGCAGATTAATCTCTCAAAATAGGTCATGCCTGTTATGACTGATAAAAACATACAATTATGAAGCCACATCAATTTGAAAATATGTCAGTGTCAATGCTGTGAGCACGGCCCAATCTGATGTGTGTTAGTGTCAGGTTGAATGTTTCTACAGCTACCTAATATACCAATAGCCAAGATATTGCCTCCTTTGATTCTCCAGTAAGAAGGGACATGCAACATAGACATAGCACAGCCATCCCCAAGCCAGTATTCGGGTCACTGATCACTCTAACCCTGAACCCTTCCTATTCCTAGTAGCCTTTGAAGCTAGAAGAAATGGAAAGATGCAGGGTAAGAGGAGCCAGAGCAGGAAGGTAGACCTGGAGAAGGGTCTCACTGTCTGGTTTTTCAATTCACTTTACTGTCCTCACCAATACCTGCAAACAACATACTCTGTTTGCAATGTCATAAGGCAAAGTGCATTTGTTACAACAATGGAGATTGGACCCGTTACAGCAGGCTTGCTTTGGTCCCATCCCCTGTGAAATTATCCCTATTAAAGGAAAGAAGCACCCCCCCCATTCTTGGATTCATCTCTGTACTGTCAAGTAAACAAGAATAATTCATCTGGACCTCTTATGGAGATACAAACTTTCTTAAACTCTTCTTCCATAGAGGCAAAGCAGAGGTCATCCAAGGCAGAGGGAAGCTCTGTCCCTGTGCCATCACCTGGGAACAGTTGGAGTGACTGCTGTTGAACCAAGGCCTCACTGTGGAACCAGGACCCTGTCATTGGAGGTTAAGAAACCTCTGTAGATACCAGGCAAGCTCCTATACTGGGAGTTCAACAAAAGGTCTCATCTTGTGCTGGAACACCTGAACTGGTACTCCCAGCAACCACATACCCAAGAAAGTGACTGCTGGCTCTCTTTGCATCTCTGAACTGCCTCAATGACAGTTTGGGCACTTTTGCCATGGACCAAGATGATATGGAGTCATCCTTGATGTTAGCTCTCAACTCCCTCGGCACCTCTTCACCTGCCACTCAATGTCAATGCCAAAGCTCCACCATCTCTGTATCTCCGAGCTCCCAGTCAACGCTGCTGCAGTGCCAAAACACCATGCTGAGCTAGCAGAGTTTGCTCAATGTTGCAGGCAAGTCTCCAATTCTATTTCTCCGAGGTTGCACAGTTTTCCAGCGCTACTGGCCTGACACTGATACATTACTCGAATTTGGTGCAATGCCAAAAGTGTTCAGACACCTGGGTCGACTCCGGAAATACAGGCTCAATTCTGTTGAGCCTCAAAAACAAGAATAAGGTACTGTGAAGATTCTCTTTGCCCCAGTCAAATTTTAGGGCCATAGTGACTTTTAAGAACCCTTTCTCTGCCTTTGTCTTGTGAGACATTTTCTTGAACAATGGCATTGTTCCTATTGAGTGCTAGAACCCCCCATCTAATATTCTGAGAGTTCTATTCTACAACAGCTTGAATATGTTTATTTACAGCGGTGGGTTTTTGTTTGTGTTTTTAGTTAGATAGTTTCCTTTTTATTGCTGAAATATAAGTATCTTTATTGGACATTATTATTTTTTTTGGCAGTCTTTGCAACTGGTTTCCTACTGTGATCAGGCAATACTCCTCCTGACGATATAGCTTTCCCTTGGCAAACATTACCAAAAGAGGCAAAGGAGGCAAACTTTCAGACTGTGCCTGTTTCACATTTATGACTGGGATCACTTCTGATTTTGCAATAGCGCACAACCGAGTAGATTATTTAGCCAACACGCATCTCAGTACTCCTGAAGAGCAGCAGTCATTTCATCACATCCACCCCTCAACGTTCTCAGGCTCTCCAGCAGACTTCAGCCACTGACTAAAGTTCAAGAGTCCTCCCACAGAGCATCACCTCCCAATACCTTTCAGAAGCTCTCCTGCAGACTGCTGCCATTACCACATGTGGAAATGTTCCTTGTTAGGCCAGTCCCTTCCCTGTGAAGGTCTATTTGTTTTCTTCTTGCACAGTGACCTAATGGAGGGAATAATGGTACAGCTGCAGGTGCCTCTCATTGGAAGCCACAGTTACTAAGTAGTCCAGCTCCCCAAATTACAGGTGCCATCCACTTCTGGCAATGGGTGCTTGCATGCCTCTTAATTTGATCACATTGTCATTGATTGGCAGGTTGGGTGGGTTGTGGGGCTTAAATGCAGAGTGGCACGGCATGCCCAAAGATCCACTGGAGGGGGTGTTGGTGGTAACTAGGTTGCTATTGGTCTCAGCGGAGGCAGCAGACACGTTCTTGCTGAGTACATTTCTGCATTCCATGGGTGAATGTGTGTTCACAGTGTTGTCATCCCCAGGGTGTGTGCCAGGCTCTTACCTCTCTACCCCACCTCAGTTTCAACCAACAGCACACCACCATGCAGATGACCTACACCAACTTCCCATGAGGGTCTTTCCTGGTGGTCAGGCATAATCCTTAAACACTCAGGACCATTTCAGCTACTTGGGCACTTTCTAGAACTCTTCCATGCTTGTCTTGCTGTCTACTCAATTGAAGACACAGTATCTGCTCCTCCTCCTCTACATCCTCATCCCATTGATTTTCCTCCTCCCGCTCAGGTGCCGCAGCACCTCTGCAAACTGGTCCCTCCCTGAGGGTCCTCCTGACTGACATCCTCCTCCTCTGCAGCCTAACTCTGCTGGATGGAAACCTCTTCCTCCTCAGCAATGGCCCCCACCCAAACAGGAGCCATACCAGCATGCTTCAATGCCAGAGTGCTTATTGCAGCCACCACCTCCTCCTCATGAGGAACATGCCCTTGTCATCCCAGTTTGCCTTCATCCCCTCCTACTCCACCACTTGGCCTGTGCACCTTCTTGGGTTCCTCCACTGCATCCCTCCCTCCCTTGCTTCTCAACTGTATTCCTCATACAATGGCCTGGCACTGGTGCCACCCGCCCACGTCTCCTTCACTTGAGTCCAACCCCCAATACTTCAGGATCCTCCCCAGACACATCAAAGTACTAGCAAAACTGGGTAGTCAGGCACATTGCTTGGTACCTAAAGGAAGAATGAGCTTTCCCCTCCCCTCAACCATCGGGTGGAGACCCTCCTCCTCCTCCTGTGAGGAGAAATGCATGTTTCCTTTTCTCCTCCCACATTCCTCCCCACCCAGTTTTGGATACGCTTCATTTCAACAATGAGTACAGAGAGAAACACAAAACAACCCGAAAACATCAAAAACAGTAAATATCCCTAGAACTGAACCAGCCTGAGAACTAGTCAATTCACCACACACATCAACAGAACACTACACTGTGGCAAACAAATACAACCAACACAATAGCAAGTTAGGAGATGAGACAACAACAACCAACACACAGGGCGAAACTGGGAAAGGGTAAACACATGTGTTTGTATGTTTACATTTTTTTGTGTGGCTTTTTTAGCATTATTAGGGGAAACAAAAGGGAAAAGGGACAAGAGAAACAGCTACATTTCTTTTTTATATGTGCAAACAACAAAATCACAGAACCAACACTCAGACAAAGATGTGGAAAACAAGTGGACAACTCAAGCCCTCCTGGGAAGTACAATCTACACAAAACAAACACCTAACTAATAAAACTGCTAGAAACTCACCTCTTGACTCATTAAAACTCTCCAAAGGCCCTTTGGGTAGGATCCACCATTTTGTATACCTTACAGCCTAGAAAACCCCACAAAGGAGCATGAAGTGAGCTTTTACAGAGCCTCAAATGTCTATTAAGTAATTATTGGGCTCTGATTGATGGAGCACAATTCCTTTCTGAGATTTCAAGATAATGATTGACTAAACAAACTCTACTAGTCAGCTGGTGAGTCAACCCGAAAATGGAAGCTTCTGATTGGACTTCAAATCCATGCAAGAGACACAGAAGCATGCTGAGAGTTTGACCTGGGAATCAACAGAACCAAACACACTTACTACATTAGTATGGATAAATCATGTAAACAATATTCCAGAACCTGGTGGTCCAGGACTGCTCAAGGGCCCATTGGCAAACACATCAATGTATTATTTATGTATATAAATGGTTTATTTTGTGAAGTGCTTGTAAAATTGTGTGTCAGCTTCTGAGCACTTAGAGAAAATAGACAAGTTAAGTAATCTATGTGAATGCAGATCGAGTGCTGCCAGAGGTGAAGGTCCACCAGCCAACTGTATATATTTGGAACGGAACAGACGATTCATAGTGCCATCTGAGCTTATCTTGGTCCATTTCAAGTTGAAGGAGGAGCAAAAGGGAATTCCTAATTGTCTATTTTCCAGGTGGAAGAGACTTGGAAATTGGGGTATATGAGCAACCCCTAAAACATTTCTACATTGCCTGGCGGATAACGTTCAGGTCTTGTAGTGCATATGATTCTCTGTGACACTATAAGTCTTACATGCTGGTCAGTTAATATGGTGAGATGTTACAGAACATTTTATGAGACAAGCACAGCATCTAGGGTTCATCACATGGCTTCATTAGTATCCAATGGCAGGATCTCTTGGAAGGGGAGATGCGGTCAGTGTGCTGTAGTCTGATGATGACGTGGGTGGCATGTCAACTATGATATGATATGATATGGCATTTATAACGCGCCTATACACAAGTGTTTCAAGGCGCGACGAGGCAATGGGGGGACAAAAGAAGGACAGACAACGATCCTACTAGGCCAGGTGTCATTCAGATCGCGCAAGTGGAAGGGAAGGGGAGGGAAGGAAAAGTGCGCAGGGGTAGGGGGGAAGGAAAAGTGCAGTACATGGGAAGTGGAATAATAAAACACATAAAACAGCCAGCTAGTGGCCAGTGCAAGGAAGTGCAGATGTAAGTTTCATGATTATGTTAGCTGCTGTGAATTTTAATGGAATGGTTGAGTCATGGTATGAACGCCATTAAGATAAATACCTATCCCGTGTCATCAAACCTTAGAATATCAGCATATCATCACCTAATCCTTCATTGGGTTATTTGCCCCCTACAACTGCTGTCATTTCGGTTAAGGTGAAGATATGCTGACATGTTGACTAATACTAATTACATGTCATCATCAAAAATTGCCCTAAAATTCTCGGCCTGAGGCCTATGCTTGGGGGACGCCCATGAGATTATTGGCCAAATTGAGACCCCCATCTGGGATGCAAAGCATAGACGATCTGGTTATGGATGCGCAGGAAGCAGACCAATGGATGACCCCATCGTTCTCATGTGGGTATCTTCAGCAAACATGAGGTCGCTGATACCTTAGCTAATCAAAGTAGCCATTTAGACCCTATAAATGCTAAAAAGGATCATCTATATGACCAGCCCATGGGACGCCGTGCATGTGAACTTTCTGGGCTAGCTTCACCAGGTGGGTGAGATCGGTTGGAACTAGACAAACCATTTAGGAAGGTGTGGTTTACGCAGAAGAGTGAATAATTAACAGTACTGAAGGCCAATAGGTGATGTCAGAGAGGATCAGGCCACATGTGTGACCTTGTGACCTTGACCTCTGTAACCACCAGGCAACAAAGGCCAACCTGTCTTGTATGGCTTAACTTGCAATGGCGGCATTACTCCATTTAAGGTGAAATGTCTTGGACTGTTTTACACACTACAATACTTTCCCCTAATCCTCAACGTCAATAGTGTAGCTATCACCACGGAAGCCTGTAAACCTGCAGCATGTACAGCACAGTAGGTCCAAATTCACACGTTTTTGTCAGGCACACAACCACGTTTTTTTTGTTGTTCCCAGCAAACTGCATGCACCTGATCCCATCGATTTACTTTATCTTGTATTTATTTGTTATTATATTTTTGAGAATTATATTGAAAGTCAATTCCAAGATAAAGGCAAATGAGAAAGATATCCTCCTTAATTCTATTGGCAGTTTGTACGGTGCAATTAAACAATATGTGTGTTCCTAGTATGTGTCAAAGCGCCTGTAAAGTCTGGTCACCTTGGATGCAAAACAAACGTGTGGATAAAAGGGTTAGATTGTATTCTTCTGTTAAAAGTCTTGTTTTATTTTTATTCTGCACAACTTTAGACACAATATTTAATACACAAAAAGAGAGGAGGGCGCTTTAACTCACCGTGCCCACGGTTCTGAAAAGTGACTGTGTTATTCCAGTACAGTGGGCCTCATTACGACCGTGGCGGTCCGGAAATAACGGTGGCGGTAAACCCGCCGCCACCGTTGTTTCCGGACCCCCTGATCCCGACCCCTGCAGGCGTGAGGTGATGTTCCCGCCAGGTCTGACCTGGCGGGTTTAACACCGCCCGCCTGCAGGCGGACGAGGAAACACCGGCAGCATTACAAGATGCTGCCGGTGTTTCCATGATCCCGATTCCCATTGAGTCCCATAGGACTCAATGGGAATGGGGATTTACACCATTCCGCCTCCGTGATTCCCGGAAAACCGGGGTTGTGATGTCCCGGTAATTCCGGGAATCACGGAGGCGGAATGGTAATACGAGTCCGGCGTTAACCAGGCGGTTTTACCGCCTCGGTTAACGCCGGACTCGTAATGAGGCCCAGTGTGTGCTCGTGCATTCCATGTACTATGTGATTATTGACCTACTGTCTGTACTTGATTTCTGGTCCCAAATACAAGATTTCGAAAGATGCTTGGTAGACGCTCTACCTCACTAGCCTGCTGTCAGCTCTCTCGTACTGTATACCAGGGTGTTTCCACAGCATTGACACACACACCCACCACAAAATGAATCCGTTCACAAAAGCGTCCGCAAATCACGCATGTATTCATAGTTCAAGTGTTAGGAAGGTTAAACCAATTAACTTGTTTGATAGCTTGAATGACTGCATATTGTCTTAAATAAACAGCGTGGTTGCTTGGAGAGCACCCGTTTGCTCTCATGCACAGGTCAATGGAACGAAACCCCGGCAGAGAGATACCCGAGGGAGCAGCCCTGACCGCCATGCAAGCGCTGGCCTCACTATGAGCTCCGGGGAGGCAACTTAACTGCTAGGAAGTCAAGCAAAGTGATTCATCACTGGCAGCTAACAGATATTTACAAAAGATGAGCTTATTGAGATAAAAGTAGCAAAGGCAAGGAGTAGAGTATGTTAGCACGGCACAATAAACCCACTTCCAAAGAAATTACCCTCGGTTCAACTGAAAAGTTGAAACAGATGTCCTTATTAACCTTGGGCCTCATGACGAGTTTGGTGGTAGCCGCCAAACTCGCTACCGGCACCGGCAGCCGCAAATGGGCCATAACCGGCACATTACGAGTTGAAGGGGCCGGTAATGGACCATTCGCGGGTGCAGGTGTGGGCGGGCTCCCGATCCCCATTTTGCCCTATAGGTAAGAATGGGGGTGGGGAGCATGTTTGCACCGGCACCGTTTATAACGGTGCCGGTGCAATCACGAGTTCTGCAGACGTGCAGAGCGGCACCCGCGAGCAGAACTCGTAATGTGACGGTATGATAACAATAGTGCCGGTTGCACTACCGGCGTCATTGTTGCCTTACCGCCACATTCGTAATGATGCCCATTGTAGCAGTATTAACTTCGGTAATTCCGCCAAATTAAATTACCGCATACAGTAACTTAAAGGGTTCACACGTTCAGAGCCATGTGGACCCTTCGGTTAGTCTGGATTTTACGTTTAGGCAGAAGAGTGAATAATTGACAATAAGGCAGAATATAGTGACTTTCACTGCAAACTCTTCATTTTCAGTGTGGTGAAAGTGACGATATTCTTGCTACTACCACTTTTTTTTCATCACACAGCCAGACTCATAATCTGACCCATAGAAATGGATGTGCTCAAAGATAACAGAGTCACTATAGGTTAATATTTCACAATATTGTAACATGTTCAACCCAATTGGGGTCAATATGAGTTTGTGGTCGACCTATCCTGTTATTACATGAGATAAACTGAAGTGTCCTCCTGAACTATGAGTTTATCTGCTAGGGCACCTGCTAAGTGAATAGGAGAGCGTTGTTGGAATCGGCTGAGTTCCTGATGTCTTGTCCCGTTTGTGCTGCTTGACACGCGGAACGTCAGGACGTGTGCAAGACATTTCCTCTAATCCAACAGAATCTGCTCCTGAAGCTGCCGGAGTCACAGGAATTGCCATAGCCGTAACCGCAAATGGTCAGAGCAGGGCTCGGAGCTGAACGGGGCAACCCTGAAACCCTCAGTGGAGGAAGGGGTGGTGAGCGCAGTGCATAGGCAGGTTTAAGGGGCCTTTAGGATGGTGACTAGCAATCTACCCGAGAGAGCCCTGCTCACTTTCCCCACACACGCTGCTCTGAATCTTGAAGTATTGTTCTCCCTTGGTTGGTAGACTAATAGTGTGCTACCGTCTTGAGTGTTTGAAGCAGCCTTTACTGACAGTGCTTGCCATAGCTGGGGGTTGTATTAAGACCTGTATTAAGGCCTGCAGTGTTCTGGTGCAGGCAACTCGGTGTGCCTTGGAAAGCTGGGACAAGTGACTTAAAGGTAATACCACGACTGGTGTAGCAGGGACGTTTCACCAAAATGCCAGGGGTAGCGCAAGTGACATCACACAACCTTTGACCTCTGATGACATCACAGGAAGTGATGTCATTTGACCACCAACCCGAAGTGATATCATGGGAAGCGATGGGACACAACCTTTCATTCCTTGACAAAACAGGAAGTAGCATAACATGGCATTGTTACTAAATACACTATGAAAAATATGGTCACGATATCACTATAATGTGATATACATTTCATACAAGAATGGATCACTATATGTATTGGTATATCAGTGTGTATAGGCCCATATTGCCAAATGACTGTCAATGCAAGCAGACGTGCAAGGTCAAATGATAATGATGTGTTATTTCTAAAGCACTTACGCTTAAGTGCTGTATATAGGACACATATACATACAATATCACCCAACCTGTGTTGGTGCTCATTTATCAACCTCAGAAGGATGAAAGGCTGAGCTGAGGTGTGTAAAAACAGACTAAATCTGTGACTCACCCCACGAAGGGTGCCTGACATAAACCTTTAATGAGTATAGAAATTATGGTATAGAATTTCAGAACTTTTTTTTTTTTTAGGGGTAGCAAGGCAGACCTCAATGGTACAAGGGAGACCTCAGGGGTCACAAATGTGACCCCTGGCGACCCCAAAATGATGTCCCTGTGGTGTAGTGCCTGCTGAGTGCTGACACGCTGACACAAGAGGCTGCTTGACTTTTGAAATGAAGCCCTTACTTAATCTGTAGCAACATGCTCAACTATATGGTACCATCGTGTCTGGTGTAATGCTGGAATCTTATTGGTGAAGCTCTGAGCCTCATTCATTTTATTGGTGGAGTTGGATTGAGCTCACCTCCTATTTAAGGAAGTCGTTTAACTATAGAACTAGTTTAACTACAGGCTTCCGCGCGCACTGGCTCGAGTGCCTGCTGAGTGCTGCCACACTGACCCGCAGGATGCTTTAACTGTGCTATGCATAAAGCACTGAGGATACACTCTGAAGGGTACTTTGACCCCTGCACTAAACTGTGGGCACTGTGAATCAATCATTGGAGAGTAACCTATAAGTCTTAATACTGATTAAATGGTTACAAAATGAAGCACTCAGCACTCTGCAAATATGGTTTGTGCAGTACACCCGACCGGCAAAAACATTGATGAGTCCAGAGGACACAATTATTGCCTGAAATTAATGACCAGTGATTACTGATTTCCTCACTGTTGCGTAATTATTTATTTATTTAGGCATTTGTATAGTGCACTAAGCCTGTGGGAATCAAGGCGCTTGTTACAGTAGAGTTATCTTTGCAGGGTCACGTGATTAAGCTTACCGGCTTGCCAAGGATAATGGGAAAAAAAAAACAGACCATGTTACTTTACAGTGGTGGAGAAAGTATGTAGGGTCTGGTAGAATGACTTTGTTAGTCTTGATGGAAATGTATTTGGGGGCAGTGTTCGAGAGACATTTGTGTGTAATGGCCAGTGTTCTGGACAAAATGCGCTCACGAATAGGCAGCCAGTGCGCTTTTTTTCCTGCAGCGGAGATGTGATCTTTGTTTGGAATTTTCAGAGCATTGTTTTGTATGATTTGTAGTTTATTGATGTTCTGAGTACTAGTGCCAGCGGACAGAGAGTTGCAATAGTCAAGTCTAGAACCTATAAGCACTCTGGTGATGCAACTATCCGTAGATAGGAAGGGCATGCAGGCATTGATACGTTTTGTCGTATAGGCTGCAGAGGCAGAGATAGCATTAACTTTTTGGGATCCAGATGAACACCAATAGTTTCACTTCCTGAGAAACTCGTATGGAAATGCTGTAAATGATTTGTAGATTGCGTCTAGCTTGTTCAGCTGGGATTGTGAGCTGACCCGCTCTGTCTTATTGTCATCAAGTCAAAGCAAATTATGGGCAATCCAGATTGTTTCCAGTGAGTTGGAGTCAGTGACATAGCCGCCTGTGATGGGTAGAAGGATCTGTGTATCCACATAATTTGTGTAGGTGATTCCCTGAGTGTCAAGTAGGTTGAAGAGGGGCTTAGTGAAAATGTTGTACAGAGTCGGTGAGACACAAAAATCTTGCGGTGCACCACTGGTGGCTGGTGCCAGAATAGCTGCGGATTGTGGGGCGAAGACTCTCATGGATCGGTTAGAGAGGAAGGAGGAGATCCAAGTGATGGCTTTGCCAGAGAAGTGGGCTGCAGAGGTCAAGTTTTGGCACAGGATTTGGTGGTCCACCAAATCAAAGGCAGCAGAGAGCTCTAGCAGCAAGAGGAGAGCAAGCTTGCTGGCATCCATGAAATCATACATTTGATTCTTTAGGTCAAGGAGTGAGGTTTCAGTACCAAAGCCAGGCCGAAACCTAGATTGACAAAGAGCTAAAAGGACATTGGATTCAAGATGGTGCTGAATTTGAAGGTATGCCGCTCTATCCAGAATTTTGAGGAGGAACAGTACTGTGGTGATCGGTCGGTAATTATTAGGGATATTAGGATCTATGGTTGTTTCTTTTAGTAAGGGTAAGACCCAAGCATTTTTTAAGTTAGTTGGTACTAAACTGGGGGCAAAAAGGGAGTTGATGAGTGATGTTATGAAAGGTGCCTAAGCTTCCCGCAAAGTCTTTAATATCTGTGGCAGGACAGGTGTCACATTGGCATCTAGTGGGTTTGAGCCCTTTAATGATTTATGTTACCTCCATTTCTGTGACAGGCATAATGTCAAAGAAGTGGTTGCTGCGAATGTGTTTTGAGTAGGGAATGGCTAGAGGGGGTGGCACAATGTTTTCTAGTGCAATCTTTTTTTGGAGAGTGTTTATTTTGTCAATTAGCGAATTTTGTATGTAGTTACGCTCTCTGCTGCAGTTGTCAATAGGAGGGACTGGGCTCTTCAAATCTAGGAGTATAGCAAAAGGTTCACCGGTGCTGGAGTTAGCTTTACTAAATTGGTAATTGTATGTAGTATTTTTAGCTGAGAGTATGGCTAACTTGTAGTCTTTAGAGAAAGTAGAGAATGGGATATTGCTTGAGACTGTAGGGTCGCTTCTCCAGGCAGTTTCGGCAGCTTCTTTGTTCAGACGAATTACTTTAAGCTCAGGGTAAACCATGTGTTAAGGTGGGAGTTCCAAATGTGTGCATAATCCCAGTTGCGCCACACCATCATAAACTAGGTTAAAGCATTTGTGTGGTGAGAGCCAATTAAACTTACTTCCACTCTTTTGATTTGTACATTCACAATCTTTATACAGAACTCTCGTTCAGAACTCTCTATACGTGTTTCACCCTTATATTGTCAAAGGGCTCATCAGGAGAGTATCTAGTTGTGCTCTATTTGTTAATTCTGATGCATGCTACTTTATTAAATTAACTTCTTTGGTGTAATTTACAATTTAAAAGATCCAGGACTTTTCAGTAACTGGAATTTTAAGTATTTGGTAACAGTCTTCTTTAAATAGGATCGGATTGTCCTGCTCCGGATGCAGCAAATCTGTTGTGTTAAGGTGAGCAGTATGTTTAGCTATGCTTTTTCCAAGTGGGGCCACTGAATTGATTGCATGCAGAATGGCCTGAGAATAGGTTTCTACAATTTTGTATGGGTTCATAGAAGGGTCATGGTGGTCAGTAAGGGCTTTCATCAGTGGCAGGATACTTACAAATGGGATATTTCTGACATTTCTAGTTAGGGTGGCCGGTGCAGGCATAGGCAAGGCCTGGGTTTGTTTGCAGATTGGTATATTAAAGGTGATAATATCATGCTCTGACCAAGGGCAAGGTTTGATAGCTAAAGTAGTAGGGTTGCAATTTATGTCAGCCAACCAGTCTAGGGTACAGCCTTTATTATGGGTAGGGCTGGTGATACAGTGCTTGAATCCGAGGGCATCAAGATCATTGGCTAGTGTGAGAGCATTGTGATTGGTACTGTCATGAGGATGGTTCTAATTGTTGGTTTGGCTTCAGTAGATAGATTAATAATATCATCCTCAAAGGATAGGGTAGGGCCTGGTGGTCGATATATCATGTGTAAGTTAAAGGTAGAAGAGTGCGTGGGTGACCATTTGACGGACAGAAGATATCCTCATGGAAGTCTTGACTATTGGATTGTCTGAAGCAGAAGGAATTTTTAGTGATTATGGCAACCCTTCCTCCTCTGGAGTCAAGCCTATCTCTGCGGGGGATGGTCGAGCTTTTGGGATTACCAGGGATAGGGAAGGTCCTGAAGCTGCATGCAGCCAGGTTTCAGTAATGGCAAGTAGGTCCAGCTGAATGCTCTAGATCTAATCACAGATGTCCAGCACATGGGCTATGAGGGACCTTTTGTTGGTTAGGGGACCTCTGATAGGTAAGTTTGTGGTCTGGCTGTGTATGGTCCTTGGCAGCACAGGCGTAGAACAAGAAGGGACGATCAGGAGGGACTTTTAGGGGTCAGAGGCTAGCAGACTTGGAGGTTTTGAGATTCCAAGGTGATTACTAGCAATGGCTATTGAGCAGTTGGGTGTTAGCAGTTGGAAAGACATGCTTGGGTGGCGTGGGTCATAGTTGTTAGACAGCATTGACAAGGAGGACGAGGTGCTGAATTCCGGGTGGCTTAGGACATCTCGGGAAGTCGGTGAGTCACTGGGGTGTGATGAAGCAAAAGTGGGTAAAGATCTGGATGATGAGCATTTAGATCGGGCAGTTCCTAATGAGGTAGTGGTGTGTGAGGTGCAGCTTAATGGTTGCAGCTTGAATGAGTGTCTAGTGGCGGAGCCCTTGGTGGTGAGGTAGGTGTCTGAAGAGGATGTAGTTAAGCTCTGGTTTGCAGGAAGAACCTTCCGAATGAGCATTGCATCATGTGTATTGCAGTATGTGATCCTAGCAGTTTATTACGGCAAGATGATGTCATGGGAGGATTCAAGGATTGTTCGCAGTGTGTGGTACATGCTGAGAGGCGCTGATATCCGAATGCTCCTAGGCAGGGGCATGAAGGTCGGCGTAGGTGCATCACTTGTTGATGGAGAGGGAGTAGGGTCGAGGCAGCAGTGGGGAGGAAGGTAGTAGGGCGAACAGCATTGTCTTGCAGCAAGACGAAAGGGCCAAATAGTCAGATGGTATTTTTGAGGACAGTTGCATTTAGAGGATCATACTGTGCAGTGGAATACGTCAAACAGCAATATTTTGCGGCCTGAAAGGGCCAGACAGGGAAAAAACATTGCCTTAGCAGTTGGCCTTTGCAGGGGGCCAACATCCGGCTCCCTGGGGGCTTGCCCATAACAACAGTATCTAACAACATAATGAAAAATTCTCCCTTATCTCGAGCACATAACCTTATGTCACCCATGATTGACAATTACAACTCTCTATTGAGTATATGCATTGGGCTAAAGCACAATTCTTTGATTAACTCGGTGAAGATGCTTTCACTGTCTTTTGCCCGTGATAATCTTAATGGCACATATCTTTCAGCCTCCCCAGATTTCGCAAAACTGGTCTCTTCCACTGATACCTTGGAATATTTCTCCAGTGAGAGTGAAAGTGAAAGTGAGACGGAACACTCACAGGGATTTCATAGCCCCACCACTCATGAGAATACAATTTTGACCACCACACTGAATGTGATTGCATCAAGCATAGAGGCCTTGATGGTATTGTGCATTATGATTGCTAATGAACAATTGGAACTTAAGCATGTTTTGGAAAAGGTTGTACATGTAATATTGGCATTTTCCACTTCATGCACATTAACCGCTTTAGATGAAATGATAGTTAGTTAGGGGCAAAGACCTAGATTTGTCAATTCTTCCAGGCATGGTGTTATCTAATCATTGCATAAGTGGAGAAGTATATTGAGGTGTTCTATGCAGGAGAAGCTCACTGTTGCCCCTCACTTGGAGGAAGAGCCTGATTGGGATTTCGAGAAGATCACATTATCTCGGATTTCAAATAAATTGCTCACTGGTAACAAAAGTCATTTATGTTAGCCTTTGTACCCTCCAAATAAACCCAAGTCTCGCTCCATCAAAAGCAGGATGAAACAAGAAGGGTGTCATTTGTTGCCTCGCTGGGAAAGCGATCAGTGGCTTGCAATTGCAAAAGCACACCCTCAACATTAAATCTGAAAACCATTGTAATACATACTTTGGTCGATGGCATGGCTGGGCAAGTACAGCTACAAGGTCCCTTTGATCACCTGCTACTAGTGCTGGTGGTCACAGACACTTCTTTGATCTGTGTCGCTCAAGAGCCTGCTGAGCCTATAAATGGGAATTGTATGCCTAACCCTGCCAATGTTCTTTTGGGGCCTAATAGGACCACTCAGTTCAATGTTCATACACCACTCTTACGTTGTTTGCCATCTACTATGGATACTGATATTAGCTCAGTGGGAAAACTTTTGAAATGAGAGGAAATACACCCCAGTGGGACTAGTCACTTTCTACATTGTAGAATCATTTTGGAAAATGTCTCACAGATACCCCAGCTCATTATGGTTAGTTTGAAGCATCTCGATTATATCGAGTTACCAAATTTTGCTATCTCGACTAATTGGATCCTTATGGAGTTTGTATCACTACTGATGCTCACCTTATTAAAAACATATGCTTTGGAGTTAGAATCTGTGGAATTTATATGAATATATTCTCTGAAACGCTCTAAATTTTTAAAAGGAGAGGGAACAAAAGGCCTAAAAACAGAACCGACAACGGTCAACCCTTCATTGGCAAATCATCGCTCGAGAGGGCATCTTTACTAGCCTTCAAATATCCTACAGTTGAGCAATGGTTTGTTGAAGTAGTGGTGACTAGGTCAATTTGACAAAGAAATCACAATTCCTCATTGAGCAAACATGGAAAAAAGAGTCTGACTCATTTTTGACACACAGTAAAGTTTGTTTTAGATACTTTGGATTGAGGAACCTGTCAGATCAATCCCATATTATCTACGCACTTGCTCCGTTTTTAGCACCAGTGCAAATGTTAGGCAATCTAACACCGCAGGAAGGTATATAATTAGCTCCAGGGTCAGTAGTGCCCAGTTGTTGAAGTGTACGAAAAGAAGTAGTGGAACTATGCTCCCTCCTGGCCTTCCCAGGCTCCCCACATACCGAATCACCACACACCCTCCCACGCACAATCCAAACCCCCAAACAAATGCACCTGCTATTTATGGGAACATTCAGTGCAGTGCACTGAAGTACAAGTTTCAACTTCTTCCAACACTTGTATTTTAAAACTAAGCCATACCGGAACGGTTTCTTTTTCAAATTAAAATGTGGGAATGGTAAAACGGAATTAAAAACAAGTAGAGGAGCACCGCTCCTAACCGTTCCTGCCCACTTCGACCACTGGTAGTGTCTGTTCTGCACAGTGCAGATGTTGGACATGGATCATCAGAATTTGTGTATCAGCACACACATTCTAATGTAAATTCAGTCTCAATTTCTTCATGATCAAGCAAGTTAAGGTATGGGGTATGGCATCCTTTCACATCTGTGGAATTTCTTTTTTTGACTCACTGACAGTACTACAAAATAGTATTATATTTGCCATTTCAGTGGACGTAAAAATATGTGGTGTTTTTAGCATCCAAACACATAATCATGTGCTATTTTTTTAGGCCCACTAGCCATAGCCTTCCATATTTCATCATTCGGTTCCTTAAAGTAACCCAGTAGCCATAGCCTTCGGCCACATCCATTACCACCCACCTCACTGTAGCTGTAAAATTCCCATTTTTTGTCTTAATCTCATTTATTTAAATCTCTCTTTAAAAAAAAACTTTCTTCTCATAAGCACGGTTATCAATGTACTGCAGATAAACGCGGTTATCAGTCAAAAGTACGTAACATACCAAACTATTCCTTGCCCTCCCAGGCACTTATCATGTGTCCCCCTCATCATCCCATGCGCCCACTACTCCCTTCAAGTTCTTTTTCCCTCCCTAGCCCTCGCCTATACCCCCAACCCTCACCCTTTCATCTGACTCACTTTCATTTCTGATCTAGTTTTCTATCATGACAAGGATAACCCGTTGTATAGCCCCAGTTATGCAAAAACGTTTGAGCTCTGAACTTGGTCCCCCTCTACATCCCAATTACACATGGTGTCCTCTTTCCCCCTCCCAACCCCTAGCCCGATGCCATTTCATGATATTTCCTCCTCCAAATGGAATTTTTACCACTTTCTTTTTTGGCTAGCCCTGGTTATACCCATTATTACCCCGTTCTCTGTTGAATATTTGATAAACTACTGGATGGATTTTCCCCAAACAAGGCAAGGAAATTAAGTCACTGTTTTGTGGACTGTTTCTTATTTGGTCCAAATCTGCCCCGGCTGTTAAAAAATGGCACCTTTTCTCTAGAGGGAAATGAATGCGAGTAGGCTGAAAATAGAATTCTTATGTATTCTTAATACTTTTTCATTTTCTAACAAATCGTTCCAAGAATTCCCAGTTTAGTGGGGCTCTTGATCAACTGTTTGGAAAATGTCCTCCAAATTCATGCAGCAAGTCAAAAGTTACTAGCCTCACTCAGAAAAGCACCAATGCCCATATAAAGGTTTTGAGGAACTGGGGACAGCCTGTTCTCTGTCAAATATTTTAAAAACTATTCATTGGATATACCCCAAAACAGTCAAGAAATGCAAGTCAACACTTTGTGCCCAGGTTCTTTCTTATATGGTCCACATCTGCCCAGCGGTTTACGCACTATGGCTGTTCGAAAATTTCACTTTTTCTCCATGGAAAAATGAATGGGCTAAAAACTGTGAAACTGGTGTTTTGTTTTCTTTATAACCTTTTCATTTTAATAATGCATTGTCCCCAAGATTTGCAGTTGGGGAGTGGGATGGCGTGGGGGGCTTGACAATGTGTGTTTAAAGAATTGCATCCAAATCCATCCAGCAAGTGAAAAGTTATTTAAAAAAAAATGTATTTGTTTATTGGCTAAAAATAATGTTTAACCTTAACTATTTCGACATACAAGATAAAATAACAAATTACTCACATTCCAAAATAAGAATATTAAAAAGGAATTTCATTCTTTATAAGTAACATTAAAATACATTATGAAAATGTAAATCCAATGACCATTACACCTCCATAATTTAGTCCTGTAAGCCCAGAGAATTGACCAAGCCCAGAACTGCAATTGCTGAAGATATTGGGGGGCCTCACAAACAGCTTTTCCAAAACACTGCCTTGTCAAAAAACTGGACCTTGTTCCTGTATTTAGCAAAGTAGAGGTCTCGCTTATGAGTCAGTTGCAGACATAAGGAGGTGCTCTAAAGTTTCCATAGGTCCAGTGTCCTGACAGTAACGAAAGTAGAGCCCATTAGAAATCACCAACTTTTTCTCTCAAGCATTTCTCCGGTCTTAAACAGGTTGCAGCAGAACCAAGCACCTTCTCGCCTCAAATTCTGGCATGGAAAGAGTCTCCAGTGTTGCGTCTACTCCCCCCTGCACTTATGTTCATGAGGCAAATGTTTAAGGCTCTTCGGTTGATGGAATGTTTCTATGAGAACACACCAATCAAATAGTTTCATACTTTCTTCACCCCATTTGCATTGCTCGCTAGTTCCGCACTTGACAGGCCCAAACCACATAATAATTGATCATGTTGTATACGAAAATCATATAAAGTCTTATTCTTCCTCTTATTCAATACACTTTCCAATTCTGAATATAAGGTGTTCACACAAGGTACCAATAATTTACGAACGAACAATTTTTTCCACCTCACTATACATGTTATACAACAAAGACCCAGGTCAAAGAAAATAGCCATTGTGAGAACTGAACAGAACTGAATTTTGAATTCCCTTAACCCTTCTCTAAAGCCTGCTTTCCATTTTTGCCAAAAATTCTGCCACCCAACATGGATACATTTCAATTACGTAGGTCAATTTCTGTAATATTGTCCCTACATAGAATTTAACAAGCGGAATAACAGAGTATTTGCAAAACCTGTTTTTTACGTAAAACATTTGAGGAATAAATGAGTCAGTCTTCTGTCTAAAATATCTCATAATGTTACCCTTGCTTGGGGAACCTAAAATATAAAACCCTAAGAAATTCATTTCAGTAACATTCTCGAATTGCTCACCACCCAGGACCCATTCCCCCTTGACTACCGCACCTCTTGCAGAGAGATTTAATATTTAAATATTTGTAACATTAATTTTCAAGAAAGATTTTTCCCACATATTTTTCAAAAGCAATTAATAATCGGCAGTCCACTAACAGTAGAGTCCATCAAAAGGAATTTATCAGCATGAGCTAACCATGAGGGCTCTAATATTCTCAGATAAATGTAGGTTAAATAGACAGAGGGCAAGTATGCACCCCTGGCTTTATCCATTCCTTAATGGAATTTCTTTGGTCAAATCCCCTGTTTTATTCCATCACGGTTAACTCATGGACTAAATCAAAGGCAGAAACTGAGGTCTATAGTAGCTGCACTAATATACTTGTAACAACGTTCCTGTACCAGATCTTGAGGATAAACCCATTCATTACAGTCCTATGGGACTTCCTGAAGCCTGTTTGCCATTGGCTCAGACGCCCAATGCTTAGCGCCTACTACTCTAGATGTTTTAAGAGTACTGTGGCATAGAACTTAATATCCCCATCTGAGATTGAAATAGGGCGATAATTCGTGGGATCTGAGCGCAGGCCATGTTTGAACACAGGAATTACATAAGAAATCCTCCATGATGCCGGATGACATTCCATTGTTCGCATATCCACAAAAAGGAATGATACAATAGTTGCCAGCAGGAAGAACTTTCTTTAAATAATGTATTAGAAAGGTTATTGGGGCCAGGTGCTTTTGAGTCTCTTGATCCTTTAATTATGTCCAAGATTCAGAAAAATCTATACCACTCTGTGTATTCCCGTCTAACCTCGCAGGGTCTAGTTTAAATTCTATAGCCTTGTCATTTGAATATTGGAATTCATAATGGATGGCCCAAGCACATTCGGGCACTGCATTAATTGGATTGCCTTTTTAAAATTCCTAGACGAGTTAACCAAAGACCAAAAATGACTCATTGTGTTATTTTTAAAACAATCCAACATCTGTGAGGAGTCCTGAAGTTGTAGTCTCACTCTTTGGCCTTTGGTCCAGTTTTTATATTTTAAGACAATTTTATGTTGCTCTAGCAAAGAAATATTAGATTTTTAACTGCAGCTCTGATTTCATACTTTTTCGGGGCAATCAATTCATCATATAAATATGAATTAACTGTTTGCTGTTTATCATGCGGGTTCTTTCTACTGGCATGTGAGAAATTAGAACCCAGATTAGAAAGTATAATTTCCTCTAAGCAATCGATTGAGAACCAACACATTTCATACTGCAGCTCAGTTGTGTCCATAATATACTCAGTGTTATCATTGCATTTTTTGATGGATCTCTTGTTCCATGAAACTCGTTTACACCACATATTGACCACCATTTCCATAACATAAACACACGTTGGAAAGACAACTTGAAAATTCAATGCACAGCTCAAAAAACAATGATCACTCCAAAAAGCATATAGCATGCCAAGTTCTAAGCAATCATTAAACAAATATTTGTCCATAAAAATATTGTCTGAATTAGATTTTGAGTCACGCCTGAACCATGCATACTTTTCCAATGTGTCTCCTTTATTTAAGACGTTCACTTTAAATAGGCCAGGCGAGCACATGAAAATAGACCATTTCTTTCCATTACAATTCTTCTTTGTGGAGTGATCATCAGAGGACACATGAAATTCATTACTGATATCATCATCAATCGGCCAGCAGGTACAATTCAGGTCCTCTAGGATAATAACAACCAGGGGGGCTATGGGATTTCCAAATAGAAACAAGCAGTCTCAGCTTTGCTAAGGATTTATCCAGAGGCCTTCCGTTCACATGCCAGTAGATGTAAATCAGAAATATCCATATCATTTTCACAGAATCACTCAACAGGAATTCAATTATTACTGTCCCTATCAATGAAGCCACTTCCTTAGCTTTGTTCATCCCACAACCTATTTTTAATAAGGTAAAAAGCCCACCCTTTGGTCTTCCCAGGACCGTCTTGATAGCTGCTTCAAAGAACAAACCATAGCCATTAACACTCAGAGGATTAGTGAGCCAATGCATATATCAATAAAGCTCTGATCTTGGTTACACACCCAGAGCTACCACTTCACTAACCTATGAGCACAAACCAAGCCCGAATAAGTAATTATCTGAATCAACACCCACATTACGCTCTGATTTGAGCGCCGACGTTTCCTTCATGGATATTGTTAGTGTCTGTCTGAACACACAAGAATGCACAGAGCTAATGTCGGTATTATGGAGCGTTTATGTCACTCTACAGCATGTCTCCACTGCACAGCTAGGTGCTACTAAACACAAGCTTGTTATGATTCAGATTGCACCAACAATAATCGGAACAAACACACGCTCCCCCCGGTTTCCGCAGGATACCCTACATGGAACTAGGATGGCTAGTGATCCATCACAACATATATAGCCATTAACTGTGTCCCGGACTGACTATGCCAATCCATAGTGTTCCCTCGACCAACTTTATAGTTAAAAGCACTACCTGCAAACCAAACGAAAATATGCTCCCCCTGGTTGTGCTCCCTCGATCCACTGCACAGTGTAAATGACACGGTACACGTAGTCTGCATGATTCAGCCTTCATTGTTTGTTAACAGAATGCAGTAATGCTCCTGTAGGCTGACAGAACCCGCAATATGGACAAGGGACGACCGGTGCAGTTGGGCTCCATGACAACGCAGACAGCCAATAACTCCACAACGGAATGACTACGTCAATCCATAGCGCTCCTCTGACCTAATGGGCATGGCGTCTGGGCTACGCTGTCTCCATAACTATGATCTTGCTTCCTGAAAGCAGAAGGTTAGCGAGATTGGCCGAACGCAGATAAGGGAGCCGCGCATGCAAGACAGCACACGGCTACAATTAAGGTGAGCCGGCGACTTAAGAATGATGGGTATTATCGAGCCCACAGTCAGGGATGGCACTGACTCTAGACCTTAGGGCACAGGTGCAAATCACACATAGCTTCCCTCTTCTTTCTAAGTACCGAATTACACAAGATGAGAGACGTAGGACAATGGACAACATGGGATATAGACAGCATGTAAAAAGGTATACATAACATGCACAATCTGGTGAGAGGCATGGTCCTGCAACCTCCCCCCCCTGGCCCTCACAGTTTTCCTGCATGCAGCTGCACACCTTTTTGGTCTGGTTAGTTTAACTCCACACCTGAGACAATTTGAGGTATATAATTCCACTGAGAGTTCCCTTCATATATGCAGATATGGATAACCACTAAGGAGACCGAAGAACAGAGGAGGTCTCCCACTTTGGGCATACCCAGAGCGACAGGAAAAGACCATCTGCCATCCGGGGAGCCTGGAGCAAAGGTGAATATACATATAAATCCTTTTTATGGTTTCCTCATATACATACATGTCAGGAAACTAGAAAATGAATGATATTCTACTTCTTTCTTCTCTGTCCTTCTTCATTCAGAACTATACAAACAGAACCACCGACACCCCATTTGCAGATCTAAGCGGTACAATCCTGACTTTATCTTGCAAAGACAACAGAGCATTTAACTCTGATCTTCCTGTTCCGGAATGGCCCACAGACCTTGGGATCCAGTTACTGACTCATGTGAAATATAGCCGGTAACTTGAGTCTAAATGATTAGTTACGTATATGCTGAGTTTCCACCAGCATTCTAGTTTGAGAACCATTCACACTTCTTTTTTCTACACATTTAAAACAGGGTCTACCAACAGGACACCCTGAAGAAGGTGGTTGTAAATGTTCACATAACCCACCAAAACATGAGCACGCTAAGGGAAACGTTGAAGACAAATCTGGTTCAGACGCCAGTTTCCACATAGTGTGAGACTTTGACCTTGACACGTAGGCAATACAAAGATATCTTCTAAGTCCAAGACCCAGACTCCACATATCATATGGACCAGGAGGATAGTTTAGATACCTCTGGTAAAAATACAAAGGACTTGTGACTTTGGGAAGGTGCACATTTTAGAAGCATATGTCAGCATGTAAAATGGTTTCTTCTCTTGCTTCTTGGAATAATAAGTCGCACAAAAAGTTACAGTTGATATGATTTAGGAGATTATTTGATCTGAATATTATAAGATAAATGTGATTTCTTGTTTACACTCTATGTATATGTTACTGTGAATAATTGGTGTTGCATAATATACTTTTCTTGATTGAGATCTGAAAAGCAGAAGATTAATGCGATTTTTCGTTTACACTTTATGTATATGTCATTGTGAATAATTGTTGCTATATTATATGTTTCTTCTGATTTTTATCTTATAAAAATATGTAACTGTATGTCTGATTTAAGCTTGTCTGTTTTCGCTATATGACTCAGGCAAGATGAGTATAAGAAGTGTGAAAAGTTCACTTATAGTTCCCTTGTCCTTAATTGCTTGACTCTATAAACAAGGACAAGGAAGAAACAAGATTGTGCACTCATTGAGTAGTGGAGTGGCACAACTGAGTGATTCACTTTTGAAGTGGATAAACACGGATAGGGGACATTCTTTTGGTTTGAATGCTCCTTAGACAAACAATATGCTGATTTCTCAATATGGAAATGAGGTCAAGGTTTTTAAAAAGCACACTCTGGCCACTAGAGTTCCAACACAATAACCCAATACTATTCTTTACAGCTATAGAGAATAATTTCTTGCATCCTCTTTCCTGTCAATTGTAATGGCTCTAGAGAAACAAGACCAATCTCTTTCCTCCACTTCAATAGTCATTCAACTTTCACTGACATTAATTCATCTGTGATTCCCCCTCTTATTTTCTACGAAAATTGTAAAATTGTTGCGCTTTACTGAATGATTCTAGAGTGCCAAATCCTCTCCTTTAAAGGCATTAAGCGAAGTTGTTTCACTCACTTCAAACCCAAGTTTTCTAAATTGAGTTATTTCTCTTAAGATATCTATGACCAAGTTAGACATCACATGAATATTCACAATATTAGTGTGAAAGGGGTGACAAAACTCCACACAATCCATATCCCTTGTGCTTAAGCTATATAAGTTTGGTATCTCTGAGAAATGAGACAAAATTGCTCATCTATTTAAAATTAAATGTGGGTCATCCTTAAAACTAATTTCCAACACACTGGTGTGATTCCATTGGACTTTGGCCCTATGATGGCTTTTAGATTTGGTAATACTCTAGATCCATTGTTGCCCTCTGTTTTATTTATTTATTTATTTATTTATTCAGATTTGTAGAGCGCACATCAGCCCGGGGGCATCGTGGCGCTTGTTACAGACAATATCTTAGTTACATAGGATACAGTAATACATACAAGTACAGTATTTACAGTGGACATGAATACATTAGCAATGCAGTATATTTACATGGATTCCTGACAGTTTCTTATTTATTATACTAGGAAGGAGGTTTTCAGTTTCCTGCGAAAAATAGGGAGTGAGTTTTCCGCACTAATGTCAGCAGGAAGAGCGTTCCAGGTCTTGGCTGCAATGTAGGGGAAGCTTAGGCCTCCGGCTTTGGCTTTTTTGATGTGTGGGATGCAGATTAGATTGGAGTAATGCGATCTAGTGGGACGGGAGGAGGATGGTTTGAAGATGGTTTCTGATAGATAGGACGGGGCAGAGAGAGACAGGCATTTGTGAGTGAGGGTGAGGATTTTGAGAGTGATCCGCTCTTTGACCGGGAGCCATTGGGCTGAGACCCTGGTCTGGGTGATATGCTCTTTTCTTGGGATACTAAGAGTGGCCCGGAGACATTGTTCTGAGTGACTTGAAATCTGTTTAGGTTTTTGGCTGATGTGCCTGCTAGGAGTGCGTTGCAATAGTCCAGTTTGGCTCCAATGGTTGCCCTCGCTATAGAGAGGCAATTGGGTTTAGAGAGGTAGGGCTTGATGGCGTTTATGAGTTTGGTGGTGTGTGCAGATGCAGAAGTGATTGCGCTGACTTGTCTGGTCATCGATAGTGACGAGTCAAGATATACTCCCAGGGTCTTTACAGCTGTGGATACGGGGATGATGGAGTTGTCAATGGAGTAGTTAGCGTACAGTTTGTCAAGTTTGTCTAGGATGTTCTGTTGACCTAATATCATGATTTCCGTCTTGTCTCCATTGAGGCAGAGGCAAGTAACTGCCATCCATGCCTTGATGACGGAGTAGATTGTGTGAGTGCCTTGGCGTCTTCGTTGTATGATCCTGAAAGGGGTACAAGTATTTGTGTGTCGTCCGCGTAGTTCATGTATGTGATACCGTATGAGTCAAGTTTGTCAAAGAGGGGCTTGGTGAACAGGTTATAGAGTGTGGGTGCAGTGCATGATCCTTGAGGGACCCCGCAGTGGATTGTCATGGGAGTGGCGTTGGCGATGTCCGAGAAGACTTTCATGGCTCTGCCCTCTAGGCAGGAGGTGATCCAGAGGGCTTCTTATTTAGAGAAGTTGGCTGAGTGTGTGAGGTGTGAGGTGAGAGTCTTGTGTTCAACCAGATCAAAAGCGGCTGAGAGATCTAAAAGGAGCAAAAGAGCGGGCTTGCCTTTGTCCATGATTTGAGTGATCTGATTCTTGAGATCTACCAGAGCTGTTTCAGTGCCATGTCCTTTCCGGAAGCCTGATTGCCTCGTCCCGAGGATGGAGTGTGTTTCCAGAAAGTGCTGGATTTGGCAGTGTGCAGCTTTGTCCAGTAATTTCAGCAGGAATGGCACCGTGGTTATAGGTCTGTAGTTGTTTGGTTGTAAGGGGTCGAGAGTAGGTTTTTTTAGGAGAGGCCGGACCCAGGCCTCTTTGAGGTTAGCTGAGATGATGCCTGTTTTAAAGGACGCATTGATGAAAGCTGTGAAGAGCGGCGCAAAGCAGTCTGCGCAGTATTTGACTAGTTTTGGTGGGCAAATATCGCCTTTACAGGGGGAGGGTTTGAGATTTTTTAGTAGGTTGATAACTTCTGATTCAGTGACGTTTCTGAAAGAGAAGTCAGGTATGGTGGGTTTGGACGAGGTGGGTGGGGTGTTGGTAGGTTTAGTTCCTGTCTGATGAGGAAGGGTTTTGCAGTGGTCTTTGATTTTCTTTTGGAGAAGGTCAATTTTGTGTAGCACGGCAGCTTGAATGCTGGTACACCAAGCTTCATCTTTGATAATTTTGTCCGGTGTATTGGGGGGGGAGAGGAGCTCATTAAAAATGGCAAAGATCTCTTTGGAGTGTGATTTGGCATTGGAGATTCGAGTGTTGAAAGCGTTGGCTTTGGCATCGTTGATAGCTGTCTTGTATTGGTGGGAGATTAAACTGAATTCGTTTTTGGTACTGGTGCAGGGGTCAGATTGCCAGTTTTTTAGTGCTGCTCTTTTGTGGGATCGCATGGAGTGCAGTTCCTCAGTAAACCATGAGTTGGTGTGTAGAGATTTCTTCTCTTTTTTCCATTCCAGTGGTGCTATTTCATTGATAGCTTTGGTGATGACGTCTTTGTAGATGTCTGCTAGGATATTTGGGTCATTAGCGAATGGGGGAGCTAACTCGGGGGTATTGAGGTATGGGCGCAGGTTCTCCTCTTTGAGTTTTTTAGAGCTTCTGACTTGTTCAGTGCTAGCAGGGGTCAGAGTTTTGTGGTGTTTGGTTGTAGGAATGAAGAACTCAATGCAGTTGTGGTCAGTCCAGGGCAGTGAGAAGTTGGAGGTGATAGTGGAAAGCAATTATGGTCTGCAATCCAGTCAAGAATGCGGCCTTTGGTGTGAGTAGGGCTTACTACTTTTTGGGTGAAGCCCAAGTCATTGAGTTCCTTGGTGAGAGTGGCTGCATGTTTGTCCTTAGTGTTGTTGAACCCGAGATTGAGGTCTCCTAATAGAAGGGTTTTGGTGGAGCTTTTGATATTATTGCTGAGGATGTGAATGATGTTATCCTGGGAGTCTGGGGTATTGCCTGGGGGGCGGTATAGTAGGTGAATGTTGATGGTGCAGTTGGGTGACAGTGCGAGTTTGGCTGATAAAAGGTCAGAGTTGTTGGTCGAGGGGTGACTGACAATTCGGAGCTGGAGGTTCTCCTTGTAGATGAGGGCTACTCCGCCTCCTATTCGATCTGGCCTATCTTGTCTGAGTATGGTGAAGCCGGGTGGTAGTGCCAGCGCAACAGCGGGGCCTGATGCTTCATGTAACCATGTTTCAGTGATGGCTAGTAGGTCAATGTTATTGTTGGTTATGAGGTCATGAATATCAGGTGCATGAGCTGGGAGAGATCGGACATTGAGGAGGGCACATTTGATGTGAGGTGTGTTTGGTTTGTTTGTGGAAGTGCGCGTGGTGGTCGTATCTGATATGTTATGTGATGTGGTATTGTGGGATGAGGGGAGGTGAGTGGGTGGTGGGCTGTGGGAGAGTGGGTGTTCCATGCGGAGGCAGCGTTTGGAGGTGGTACGGGAACTCAGTCGATAGTTTCTGTGTTCTGTGTGGAGGGGTAGTGTGCTAAGTTCTGTGATCTGTGTGCGAGCTCTAAGTCTTTCTAGTCTATGCCTAATTACGACACAGGGTGTGCGATGTGGCATGGTTAGTGTGGTGTCCGGGGTAGCGAGAAGTTTGTGGAAGGGAAGTGGTGTGGGTATGAGGGGATGGATGGGAGTATAGAGTTTGAGAGCAGTGAGTGTTGTGAGGAGAGCGAGCAGCGTGGTGGTGGCAGCGGTAGGCTTACAGGACGCTGTGGGCATGATTGTATGCTGGACGGGGCTGTGTGTGGAGGAGGATACAGTCAGGTAGGCTGGACCTGGCTTAAGGTGTCAGGAGTGGATAGGTTCAGAGTGGGTTTAAAGGCTTCCTGGGGTACTGGGGGTATCAGTGTGGCTAGGCTCTTCAAGAGGTACTGGTCGGATTGCAGATGAGCGACTATAAGGCACAACACAATTTGAGTATGGTCTGTGAGCGACCAAAGGTCACAACACAGTTCAAATGTGGTCTGAAGGCGACCATAAGGCACAACACAGTTCAAATGTGGTCTGAAGGCGACCATAGGGCACAACACAGTTCAAATGTGGTGTGAAGGCGACCATGGGGCACAACACGGTTCAAATGTGGTCGAAGGCGACCATAGGGCACAACACAGTTCAAATGTAGTCTGAAGGCGACCATAAGGCACAACACGGTTCAAATGTGGTCTGAAGGCGACCATAAGGCACAACACAGTTCAGATGTGGTCTGAAAGCGACCATAGGGCACAACACAGTTCAAATGTGGTCTGAAGGCGACCATAAGGCACAACACAGTTCAAATGTGGTCTGAAGGCGACCATAAGGCACAACACAGTTCAAATGTGGTCTGAAGGCGACCATAGGGCACAACACAGTTCAAATGTGGTCTGGAGGCGACCATGGGGCACAACACGGTTCAAATGTGGTTAAAGGCGACCATAGGGCACAACACAGTTCAAATGTAGTCTGAAGGCGACCATAAGGCACAACACGGTTCAAATGTGGTCTGAAGGCGACCATAAGGCACAACACAGTTCAAATGTGGTCTGAAAGCGACCATAGGGCACAACACAGTTCAAATGTGGTCTGAAGGCGACCATAAGGCACAACACAGTTCAAATGTGGTCTGAAAGCGACCATAGGGCACAACACAGTTCAAATGTGGTCTGAAGGCGACCATAAGGCACAACACAGTTCAAATGTGGTCTGAAGGTGACCATAAGGCACAATACAGTTCAAATGTGGTCTGAAGACAACCATGGGGCACAACACAGTTCAAATGTGGTCTGGGGGTGACCATAGGGCACAACACCGTTCAAATGTGGTCTGTTGGCGACCAGAGGGCACAACACAGTTCAAGAGTGAGGCAGCATTGACCAAAATCCAATGCAAGTACATAGGTCAAGGTGACATTGTGAGGTAGTGATGATGAAATGTGAGGTCAATGGCATGCACAGTGATATGCCTAAGGTGTTGATGCTCGTACATGCAGCAATGTGCTATCATGATGAGTTAAAATAGAGGGATGGTTGTGCAGACGCATAGGGTCATTGGTCACTTACTGGTGAGTGATAGGGTGCAGCATGTCATGTGGAACTGGGCAGTGTGCCCAAATGGACATAGGCTGTAGAAGCATAGTAGCGTGGCCGGGTTATCTATGCACATGTCTTTAACAGGTTGCGCAATGGGGATCATCATAATGTTAAGGCAGGATAGCTTACCTAATAGTTAATAGTTCTAGGCGTTCACGTGGCAACACGTTTAGCATAAAGACCTCGCAGGCGCCTCCATGCGCAAACAGGGGCAAAACAGGATGGCCTTATTCGGCCTTTGGCGGCCTGCCGGCGGAAGTAGGTTGTAAATATTATGGCGCGTTGCTTAGCAACAGCGAGGCCTCCAAGCCTCGCTCTGATGCCGAGCAGCGCCCGGCATTTTGTTTCTGTATCTGGATATGCAGACCAGCTGATCTCGGTGCTAGGTGCTGCAGAGTCCAGACAGATGCAGGTAGGGCCTGTAATAAGGTAAAATTGATGCAGTGGTTGTAGTGATGGCCCACACGGTCAGCAGCAATGGCGATGGCTGGAATCAGCTGTTCTCAGCCTTGGTGAAGTGAACGGAGTACGCTGCAGTCTGCAGCTTCGTGGTCCTGCCAGAGGTTGGTGGGGGCTCCTGCCCTCACCACCTGGATGCCGAGAGTTACTACTGAGGCCAAGGACCTAGGTACAGTGCATAGTTTAATGTGCAATAACCAAATCAGATGTGAAACATTAGGGTAATATTTGTCCCATGTATTTTGCAAAGTGTAAGCTAATTTGGGCCCACAACACACCCCTCGAATCAGTTTGATCCTCCATGGACAGAAAAGGCCAGCTTTCTTCTATTTGATGTTGTGATCCATTTGATTAGGTGGCAACTGTGGAGCTAACTGTGACTGGGCACTTGGAGAATATGTCTTCAGTTTGCACAGAATTATGATGCCTAGCAACCAAGAATGCTGAGTCACTTTGCATTCCTGTTTACTTAGTTGTACTGCCCTCCATGGGGCATTGGTCCCCTATGACCTTTTTGTCTGAAGAACAATCTGTGACAAAGTCAGTAGTATCTGTTTGGAACAACACAAGAGTCGCCCCTTTGTCCTGGCCTCTAAAATAAGACAGTTTATTAGGGCGTTGCCTAACAATCATGGGCTGTATTCTCTTGTGGCCTTCTGGAGTCTTCCTCTGAATACATTCATGGCAGTAAGTCTCAGGTGAGTCACTCTCTGATAAATCCTTCGCTTCTATAAAAGCTATCCATTATACATTTCAGAACAGCCTTTTCACCCACCATTGTGTTAGATATTACGTTAGCAAACACAAATTTTATAGATACATTTCGGAGAATTTCCTGGACGACTTTTTGTTATTATTTGACATTACACAATTCTTGGAAATGTTCCCGTCTGGTCGGAATGTTGTTATGCTTTTGCGTAGCTTTATTATGCTGCATCGTCTGGGAATTACTAGTTTCTGCCAAGGGCACTAAAATAGGTGAGCCTTCATTCTCTGAAGTGGGACCTGAGAAATGAAATAAAAAATGTCTAGTTCCTTGTGCAACAAAACCTCTGTATTTTGCAAAATGTTGATAGCTTGTGATAAATCAGGCCTACCTCCCTGTTGATGTCAGCCTCCTTTGTGGCAGTGTCCAGTTTCTTTTCTAGCAAGTTTCTTTTGTATCGATCCTAAAGCAATTGCTTGTAATGTCAACTCCTGTTTAATGCTTTCATATAATGAGACAAAAGACGAAAGGATGTAATTTAAGGCAAATAACGCCTTCTTTGCACTTGGGACAGGTTTGTCTGTTGAGTTTATCGAATGAATTGCTGGGCAATCTTGTGTTTTAGGTCGAGGAGTAAGCACATAAGATGCAGCTGTAGTATCTGTTACATATTCATTCCTTTCTTGATCAGAGAAAATTGGGGAGTGTAAGTGAGTGTTGAGCACGCTGTGTAACAAGTCTGTGCTGGCCTGTCAGTCCATAATATGAAACAACTCCTCTGTTAATTCAAGCGTGTTTGGAACCTCCACATTAAGCCTTTTTTACCCAAATTCGACTCACCATGGTGTGGCAAACCAAATCGCTCAGTAGTCTTCCACATCTTACTATGTACCAAGGTTTTAGAGTCTACAGCACCTTTGGGTGGCGAAATTGGCAGTGTAGGTTTCTTGCCATCTCAAAGATTTGTTCCACGATCGCGTCTGTATGTTTAGCCAGACTTCGAAGGGAATATGTGCTTGATATGATATGATATTTTATTTATAGCGTGCTCATGCACAAGTGTTTCAGAGCGCAGGTATAATAGAAAGATTAGTTTGTCACACTCACCAGAAAACAAGACCAGCTTTCGTGCTCCTAACGGTGGGACAAGTGGCAATCCTCTGTTCCAGGCTCTGGCAAAAGGAAACCAATAACACCAAACACACTCAACACACAGTGACACACACCGTGCATGCTCCGCACCGGGGTTGTGTATTTGTTGTATCAGCTCCTCCTTAGCAATCTAAATAGTTATTATAATGTCGATGATTCGTAGAGGGAAAATTCGAGTTTCTGTCACTAACCTGAATTGATGGCGATCCTCCGGAGCAGAAATGGACGACTGTAAGGATCTCACTGAGACCCCTGCTCCCCCTACTCCTAAGAATGTAGAAAACCAGAGAGAGAGAGAGAGAAAGGAAACCCAGGGAAACCCTCAGGGGGAAGAAAACCCTGGGAGTTCTTGAGAGTGCTTCTGGAGGGTTGGCTTGTCTCTGGATGGCTGGTTTTGCAGGATTCACGGTGCCTATATAACAAGGAATGGACAGGTAAGGAAGAGATAGACTGTCTCAGAGAAAGAATTCAGTTGAAGGAGAATTACACTTACAGTTCTTATAATCACTACAGGAATCTGTGCTTAGGGAATGCCGGTCTTGTTAGCCGACAAGGAGGATTCACCCAAAGGACACGAGAAAGATTCCTAAATAAGTACAAAGATATCACAAGGAAGAGAGAGAGAAGGCTAACGAGGAATGGGGGAGAGTCGTACATAGAAACAGGACTTACTCTGTCTAAACGGATGGGTAGCTCAAAGAGGGACTTGGGTCGGAGAAGGGGCAGCTGCAAAGGCAGAGAACTGAAGACCGCAGAGCCCGGTAGAAAAACCGCCGCTTGAAGGAAAATGTCCTAAGGATTGGAAGCGTCTTGAAAAACAGAAGCGACGCACAAGAAAGAGGAGTTTCGGTCCTTAAATTCAGTCATGTGATCTTCTGATTGCGTACAAAGAGGACGTGCAAAGGCTCGACCGTCACTTTTCATGTGTCCGGAGCACGTCGCCATCTTGAAATGTCTGCGAAAGGCGGAACTGCATAAAGACCATTGCCGTCTCAATTGCCATCACTGAAAAGGTGTAACAGTATGCCCCCTCCGTACAGGAGGCGAACCCGGTTTACCCAGGTGAAGGTCAAAAAAAGCGTCTCACCAAGCGAGGAGCATGAACCTTCGAAGAATGTTCCCAACTCCTGTCTGCAGGGGAGTAGCCCTTCCAATCTATTAGAAACTGGAGTTTACCTCGATGGTACCGAGAGTCACAAATGTTGGCTACTTCGAATTCAGCTCCTGAGTCGGTCAAGACAGGAGGAGGTAAAGGTTTGGTAGATCGCTGAAACCTGTCTTGTACAGCCAATTTAATTTGGGACACATGAAAGACCGGATGAATGCGATACCAGGAGGGAGGTAGAGACAAACGGACAGCAGAAGCACCCACTCGATCAATCACCGAAAAGGGTCCAAAGAATCTAGGGGAAAGCTTTGAGGGGACCAGATGTTTGTGGAGAAATCGGGATGCCAGCCAGACCTTATCCCCTTTGTCACAGGATGGTAAATCTCGGCGATGTCTGTTGGCATACTTCTTTGCCCGGTCCTGTGCTGCTTGAAGGGACAAGCGAGCCAATCGATTGGCCACTTTGGAGGTCTGCAAGAAGGCTGTGAACTACCAGGAATCTCGCGGAAGGTGAGGAGATCACCGGAATGAATGAAGGATGAAATCCATAAGAGCAATGGAAAGGACTAGTGTTCAGAGTCGAGTGTTTGGCATTATTGTAGGCATATTCTGCTAAAGGTAAGAGATCTACCCAATTGTCTTGTGCTGCCGAAACAAAGCAGCGTAAATAGCCTTCCAAAGTCTGATTTAAACGTTCCGTCTGCCCGTTGGTCTGGGGATGATATCCGGAACTAAGGGCTCTCTTGATACCTAGCACCTGGCATACTCTCTTCCAATATTGAGAAGTGTACTGGGGACCCCTGTCAGAGACAATCGTATCAGGAAGACCGTGTCGAGAAAACATTTCAGAAATGAAGACTTTGGACATCTGGGCGGATCCTGGGATTTTGAGCAGTGGAGTAAAATGGGCGAACTTTGTGAAGTAATCGATGTTGACCATGATTGTAGGATATTGAGAGGAAAGTAGAAGGTCTACTATAAAGTCAGTAGAAATAATTTGTCAAGGTCTTTCAGAAATGGGCATTCGGGTAAGTAGACCAAAAGGAGGAGCTTGTTCTGTTTTAGATTGAAGGCAGATACAGCATGCTTTGACATAGTTGATGACATCCGACTGAAGAGTAGGCCACCAAAAATGTCGTCTGACGAGATCGAGAGTGGTCTGGATGCCTCGATGTCCGGCTGCTAAAGAATCATGGCACATCAGAAGAACCTCCAATTGTAGAGAAGGAGAAGGAACCAATACTTGGTCTGAATGAAAATATAGATTCTGGTTCTTAGTAAGGTGGTAAGTGGTAGCCAATTCTTCACATTGTCGTAGATGACGAGGAGTTTCTTGTTTAAGAATTTGAAGGAAATCCGAGATGACGGAAACAAATCGCGCTTGAGGGAACATCCTTTCAGAACAGAACTTTGAAGATTTAGGGTACTTGCGAGACAAAGCGTTTGCCCGTAAGTTTAAATTCCCAGGCAGAAAGGTGAATTCGATGTTATAGGGTAAAAAGAAATGTGCCCATCGCGCTTGTCTGCTGTTCATCGTATTGGCTTGTTGTAACACCTTGAGGTTCTGATGATCAGTGCGCACCTCTATTGGAAAGGGGGACCCCAGTAGGAGGTGTCTCCATTCTGCAAAAGCCTATTTGATTGCTAGTAGTTCCTTTTCTAGTACGGAATAATGTACTTCAGAAGAGGTGAAAGTCTTGGACAAATAGGCTACTGGTCTTTCCTGTCCTTGTTCTCCCCGTTGCAAGAGAACTGCGCCTAAAGCCTGGTGTGAGGCGTCTGTCTCCACGATGAAAGGTTGTGTCTGATCATGAGTAATTAGTATAGAAGCAGAAGTGAATAGTCCTTTCAAAGTCTCAAATGCTTGTTGGGCATCTACATCCCAATGAAATGCGACTCCCTTCTTTAGAAGTCTGGTAATAGGTAAAATAGTTTCTGAATAACATGGGATGAATTTCCTGTAAAAATTTGCAAACCCCAAAAATTGTTGCATCTCCTTTACTTTTGTCAGGGGGGGGGGGCAATCCACAACTGCTGAAACCTTTCTTGGATGCATGGAGATGCCGTGGGCTGAGAGGATGAAGCCAAGGTAGGTGATTTGTGTTTTATGGAATTCACATTTTTCTGCCTTGCAGTATAACTGATTTGCCTGTAACCGATCCAGGACGAGATTGACATGATGTATATGGTCACTCTTGTTTGTGGAAAAAATCAGAATGTCGTCTAAATAGACAATAACGAAATGTAGAAGAATATCTGCAAACAAATGATCCATAAACCTCTGAAAAACGGCGGGTGCGTTTACCAATCCGAAGGGCATTACTTGGTATTGAAAATGACCAAAGGGTGTTCAGAAGGCAGTTTTCCACTCATCTCCTTGTGCAATCCGAATTAAGTGATTCGCTCCCTGAAGGTCTAGCTTGGTATATAATTCGGCACCTCTAACCGATTCCAAGATGTCTTTGATCAGAGGCATAGGGTATTTGTCGGGGATGGTGATCTTATTGAGTCCTCTGTAGTCAATACAAGGAAGGAGCTCCTCCGAATCTTTCTTTGGTATGAAAAACAGAGAAGCACCTGCGGGGGATTTGGACTCTGTGATCAAACCATTTTGCAGGTTAGAATTAAGGTATTCTTTGAGAGCTGCCTTTTCTTTTTGGGACAAAACATACATCCTCCCGAACGGAAGAGGTTGGTCTGGGAGCAGAGAGATATGACAATCGTCCCTATGATGGGGAGGTAAAGTGGGAAAAGGCGGGTTTGAGAAAACCTTATTGCAATGACGATGACAAGGAGGAATCAGTTGTAACTGACCGATAGAAGATATACCTGTGGCATTATTCATTTCAGAAGGGGTCTGTACTCCTACCACATCTTGACTCAGGCAGTGATCAATACAGTATTCTGAACCCAGAAATAGAGTCCCTGCCTTCCAATTGATAAAGGGGTTGTGAGTGCGTAACCAGGGAAGTCCTAAAATCACAGGAAAATGGGCTGTCTTTATGAGGTCGAACACAAGTTGTTCTTTATGGGAAGCAATCAAACACGTAAGCGGTTTGGTTTGCTCTCGAATAGGACCAGAGATCAAGGGATTCCCATCGACTCCTTGAATCAGAGTGGCACAACATTTGTTGGTTCTAGCTATCCCATTAGTCGCAGCCCATTGATCATCTAAAAAGTTTCCAGCCGCGCCGCAGTCCAGCAATGCCGGGATACCCGGGATGGTTCGATCAGGTAGACTGATGGTCAAGGAAAGGACTACCATAGAGTGTTGGATAATAGACAGCTCTAAAGATAATCCTACTCTAGGAGGGGAACTCTGAATTAAATCCCTTGCCATGGATCCCTCTACGGTAGGGATTTGGCATTTCCCGGAACCGTGGATCTTGGTCGGCGAGGAGGGACAATAGGACAATCACGTAATATATGAGAGGAAGAGCCACAATACATGCACAGTCCTAAAGACTTCCTTTGGTCTCTTTCTTGATTCGACAAAGGTCCTTTGACAGTTTCAATCTGCATAGGTTCTTCAGCTGGTGCGGTCTTACTTGTACTAGGAACCGTTTCGGATTGATAACGAACCCCCTTAGATCTCTTCTTCTCAAGAGTCCGTTCTTGTATTCTATAGTCGATTTGCATTGACAGGGTGATCATTTCAGCGAGGTTAGCAGGCCGGGGAACCTTAGAAATCTCGTCCTTAAGCTCCTCCGAAAGACCTTGACAGAAAAGAGTAACTAATCCATCATCGGGCCACCCAAGTTCTGTAGATAACTGTTTAAAGAGGGTTATATAAGACATCAAATCCTTATTGCCCTGTCGGAGGTCCAACAGTCTCTCCTGGGTGGTTACAGAAATTTCCTAACGACTGAACATGGATCTCAGGCTGTTGACAAAAGCGGGATAGGAATCCAATATGGCATTGCCCGATGTGACTAAGGGGGTGGCCCACGCTAAGGCTGGGCCTGTCAAATGGGAAATAAGAAAGCCTACTTTATCTTTATCTGAAGGAAAAAAATGGGGTTTAATCGTAAATTGAACAGTACAGCTGTCTAGGAACTCCTTTAATTTATGTGGATTCCCGTCAAACTTGCCCGTGCTTAATGCTATAGGAGGTGTCTCAGAAAAGGGCAGATTCATTTGTTGTCTAAGATGGGCATTATCTTGTTTAAGATTCTGCAACTCTAATGACATGGATTGCATTGCCGCCATCAGTTGTTGCATTTGCTGCTCCACGATGAAGCCGCCAATTCAGGTAAGCCTCTTTTGGGCGTTGCTTACTATTATAATGTTGATGGTTGGTAGAGGTAAAATTCGAGTTTCTTTCACTAACCTGAATTGATGGCGATCCTCCAGAGCAGAAATGGACGACTGTAAGGATCTCCCTGAGACCCCTGCTCCCCCTACTCCTAAGATTGTAGAAAACCAGAGAGAGAGAGACAGGAAACCCAGGGAAACCCTCGGGGGGAAGAAAACCCTGGGAGTTCTTGAGAGTGCTTCTGGAGGGTTGGCTCGTCTCTGGATGGCTGGTGTTGCAGGATTCACGGTGACTATATAACAAGGAATGGACAGGTAAGGAAGAGATAGACTGTCTCAGAGAAAGAATTCAGTTGAAGGAGAATTACACTTACAGTTCTTCTAATCACTACGGGAATCTGTGTTTAGGGAATGCCGGTCTTGTTAGCCGACAAGGAGGATTAACCCAAAGGACACGAGAAAGATTCCTAAATAAGTACAAGGATATCACAAGGATGAGAGAGAGAAGGCTAAAGAGGAATGGGGGAGATTAGTACATAGAAACAGGACTTACTCTGTCTAAACGGATGGGTAGCTCAAAGAGGGACTTGGGTCGGAGAAGGGGCAGCTGCAAAGGCAGAGAACTGAAGACCGCAGAGCCCGGTAGAAAAACGGCCGCTCGAAGGGAAATGTCCGAAGGATTGGAAGCGTCTTGAAAAACAGAAGCGACGAACAAGAGAGAGGAGTTTCGGTCCTTAAATTCAGTCATGTGATCTTCTGATCGCGTACAAAGAGGACATGCAAAGGCTCGACCGTCACTTCTCCTGTGGCCGGAGCACGTCGCCATCTTGAAATGTCCGCGAAAGGCAGAACTGCATAAAGACCATTGCCGTCTCAATTGCCATCGCTGAAAAGGTGTAACAATAGTAACAAGACTCCTCATAGTGTGCTCCCCTGAAAATACTGCTCCACTCAACACACAGCATCACACATCACGTGCACGTCGTGCCGGGCTTGTGTATTTGTAGTAAAAGCTCCTCCTCAGCAATGGAAATAGTAACAAGACTACTCGTAGTGTGCACTGCATGGAGACCCCTGCCAATACTGCTCCTCTCAACACACAGCATCGCATACCGTGAAAAATTATTACCAAAAGAAGTGTGGGAAAAAATTGCTGTTTTTTTAATTTCTGAAAATGCTGTCAGCCTCTCTGCTGCAAAGCACAATGGGAGGTATAGCTATAATTTTGGGAGAAGGGGGCAACCCCTTCTCCATCAAATATTTTAACAACTATTGGATGGAATAGCCCTTGATCCCTTGCTGGAAATCGAGTCAATGCTTCATACCCAAGTTGTTGTGTAATTGGTCCAATTCCGTCCAGCTGGTATGACTGTGCATTGGTGCAACATTTGGACATTTTCACTATGGGAAAATGAATGGGGACTAGACTGAAACAGTGTTTTTTTTTTATTTTCTTAATAACATTTAGATTTTTTAACTGATCTTTCCCAAAACGTTTAGTCGATGGGGTGGGGGCATCATGACAAACATTTTGTTTGCTAAATTTCAGTCAAATCCATCATGCGAGTCAGGAGTTATTAGTAATTCCTTTTTCTTGTTTCCTATGTTTCTCAATACTCAACTTAACTAACCTAATGCAGTAAATACCAGATGTAGCACCAGGGCATAATGTGGCAATAAGCCCTGAGACTGCAGGCCATTACCGTCTATGGTAATGCCCCTGAGGCCCATAGTTACAGGCCTGAGCATCACCTAAGGCTCTAATACCCCGCAGTCGAGGGGCTTATTGCCATTAGTACCCGGGCTGTTAAACCGGCGTCCTAAAAGCATTTTTTCTTTTCTGAAATGCTCCGGTGTTTCGGAACAGAAAAAAAAAAATGCTGCCGGGCAAGGGAAAACAGAGTCTGTTTTCCCTTTCCATGGCAGCCATTAAAAAAATAGGAAAAAAGTAAACAAATAAAATGGCCGCCATGGGAAGGGAGAAGGGACTACGTGTAGACCCTTCTCCCTTTCCATGGCAGCCATTAAACAGATAGGAAAAAAGTTCACAAAAAAATGGCCGCCATGGGAAGGGTGAAGGGACTACCTGTAGTTCCTTCTTCCTTTCCATGACGGCCTGTCACAGATCAGGAGCGGACGCGCTGGGGACCTAAGTGTTCTAGGTAAATAGGCTTTTGCTTTGGTTTAAATCTCTGTTCTCCATAAATTCATAATGGGGGAAACCCTTCCTCACCCACTTGGGTAAGCAGAGTCAGGCCACAAGCCTTGAAGGGGGAAATGAGTATAAGGACCCCTATAACCCTCAAAACAATAAAGTATTTGCTTTGTCTTGATATATAGGCCTTCTATGTGTTCTAGGGTGGTTCTTGTGATACTAACAGGACACTGGGTATTCTAATATTTTGAACATTGATTATATATCTGGGGTTATGTACGTTTTTCTGATCTCACACTTCCCTTTGTCTCACCCTCTTCAGCTCCTGGGCTGTGGTGCCTTTATTCCATCATGGGGGCTCATTCATTATGTTGCTCCTGCCTGGGAGGATGAGGCCCTCACACTGTGTTGATTTTCAAGAAGGCAGAACTTCTATTTCCCAGGGTTGGGTGACATTCCTTTATGATTCCCACAAGACTACACTTAGCACATTCCCAGGTCTGACATTTAACTGGGCACAATGGAAACCCGAAAGTATGCACATGCTGGATATACTGCAAATAGAAATGATACAGCATCTGGACTTGATGAAAACTAAGAATAATGTTTTTACAATATGGGCAAAGATATCTCATCTTCTTGTTAGATATTGGGAAGGTAATTAAGTGCTAATACGCCAAACCAAGAGAGCAGAGTGCCTAGTCCCAGTTGAGTGCCATACCCTGACAGAGAACAAAGTGGACAGAAGAACCATCTCTTAGCCAATGAAGGTTGGAAATACAGCACATGAAACCATAGAAAACAGTTTCCCTTTGATGCAATTGCTTAGGAAAGTGGAGATGCACATGTGAAAACAGGACTCTCTATGCACAAAATGCCACTTGCTGGTATCCTTATCAAAACTAGTAGATATGAGTGGGAAATGTTGGAATTAAAGAGGGTTAAGTAAACATTACAAATCCATTTAATTAAGGGATGATAAAAAAAGTGGTAAATGCCCCATTAATAGAGAAACAGAAACATCTGAACTCTTTCTCTAAGGAAGGTTAGGATAACAATGAAATATTTTTCATCTTTTTATTTTGCTTTACAAAATAAATCAACTCTCCAACAGCCTGTTGGAGAAACCAGACTCACACATACATATTGATTGATGACAGAGATAACTTTGGTGTTGTCTTGCAAGACAAGAACACTGCATCCTATGTCTATTGGGAACTGACCACCCCATCCTGACCCATCCTGCAGACAACTCACCATAATAGATCACTGGGGACCTGACAGATTTGAAACTTAAGAACATTCTGGAAACTCTCATTGAGTCTTCCAGCAGAAACATCTTGCATCCCCCAAACACAATACATCCTGTCATTCATGTCTACATCTTTGATACAAATTTCTGGTTACCTAGTCGTATGTGGATGCCTCCTCACATGCTTCCCACCTAGGGACATAAGCAACCCTCCTATACTATTATGCTTTGTGCTCTCTGTGTGATCCTTTGCCCATACTGGACATAACTAGTTTATGCAGTCATATGAGTCTAAATAACCTTGGCCCCCACGCCCTGTCACAAATAGTAAAGGTTTCATGGGAAGTAGGTCTATGGAGACAAACCTTTATTTCCCCCCCTAAATTACACTTTAAATTGTAATACTCATCAGAGTGTTGTTTTCTTTCTCTATGTCATCTTAATCATAAAACGTGTCACCATAAAATCTAACACTGAAAGAACTTTACTCTCCGATGTTTGAGAGGATCGGGTGGTATTTATGGTTACAGTGTTCCCACTACGATAACATTTTCAGCAACAAAACAATATGCCTTCTAGGACAACAGAGACAAGTTTGAAACTCAAGGGAGTAGTGACTTAAGGTTCTTATTTGGCAATTTCTGTCAACACACGTAATTCATCTGATAGGGTGCATAAGGTGGTATACTAGTGTGTGTGTTTTTCTGCATCAAAAACAACCTCTAGAACATGAGTTTTCTTTTTAACCTATTCATTTTCTGTACCTGTGACAATATTTCTGAAAGGTACTTAAACATGTGTGGAATAATTTTGGTCCAACCCAGTCCACATATGGGTTGTAAACCTACTATGTAAGACCTTTCTGCTGGCCAGAACACATTTATGAGTTCTCCAGCATTTCTAAGCAGAAAATGGATGTCAACTAAAGACAATGCAGCTATTTGCATGCAGCTATAATTTGCTTGAAACAACAGTATACTTTGGAGAGTAGTATCTTCTGCAAATCATTCCCAACATATTTGATGTGCCACCATAGGACCTGGCATCTAACTAACTTGCTAAGACATTACAGCCATGGTGGCTGGAGGGGCCATAATAACCAATGTGTGCCTAATTCTATTTACAAATCAGAGGTTGCTCAAGGGGCACTCATTTGCTATCTAGCTGGACTTCCAGGCATACATACAGCACGATTGGTTACCAAGTTCCAGTTGCAGTCTGCCAAAGGACTTCATGCAATCTGACTTCAGGGCCCACATTGATACACTGGGCCTTTGGCTTGAAAAGTGTTGTGTCGTGATTACGCAGTATGCGCATGCGCCGCCCATGACGAGGCTTGCGCATGCGCAGGTTGAATAAAGACAGCCCAGTAGGCAGTTGCCGCCGGGACCTGAGCAGACCACATGTGTCAGTGTGGTTCCTTCGTGTGAGTGTGTGTATGCATGTGTGACTGCCAGCGGGGGCCCAGGAGGTTCCCCGCACCTCACAACACTGGCGACGAGGAGCGGCGGCAGCGGAGAGAGAGATCACTGCTCCGAGTGAATCGGAGAAAGTGCTTTCTCTGTGCCGTCACAAACATACGCACATGGCCGGCGGCCATCTTGTCTACATCACGGATCACAGCGGTTGCGGCACAGGAGGGTGCTCGTGTGCCGGCTGCGATCCTTTTTCATAAAAGAACAATTTTTGGACACTCCATGGCCCTTATCACCTGAGGGGCCGTGGATAAAAAAAAAAAAAAGAAATAAAGTGGACAACACCCTGGAAGCCAGTGGAGACTGCTGACAGAGTCACCATCCATTGCTGTGGGCCCACATGTGCCACCATCCATTGCTGGAGTGCTGGAAGATCAATCCTGAGGCTGGACTGCAGGTGTTTGTGCCCAGGGGCCATCTGACTGTGAGTACCCATCCCCAGTTGCCATCATGGCTGAGGAGGGAGCAGGAGAGGAAGCCCATGCGCCAGTTCCACGTAGGATGCACAGCACCCTTGCTCCCATGCCCGAATTTGACACCACTGGTCCACCATCCAAGCTGGGGCTGAAGTGGCTTCTATGAGTAAAGAAGTTGGAAATGTTTTTCATGGCAGCAGGGGAGACGGATGATGATGCCAAAGTTGCTACCATAGTGTACTCTGCGGGCACAGAGGTCCACAGGATTTATGACTCTCTCAACCTTCAGGTGGTCATGTACGATGCTGTGAAACAAGCCCTTCAAGATCATTTTCTCCCAATGGCGAATGTCGACTTCGACAGATTTGTTATGTGTGCGGAGAAGCAGCAAGGTGAAGAGTCACTGGACCAGTTCTGCGCACGGCTGAGACACCTCGCAAGTACCGCAGGTGGGTAAATTCTGAGGTGATGGTGCGCTAACAGCTGCTGCAAGGGTGTAGCTTGGGGAAGCTGAGATGGCAGGTGCTATGGGAGCCGGGCCTGACGCTGCAACAGATCCTCGACACAGGAAGAGTTTATGAGTTGGCAGAGCCCAGAGGGGCAAAAATGGACGCCGCGATGCACCCTGGGAAGGGTGAAGATGCATTCGCCATCGGCCGTGCTGCCCCAGGAATAGCGCGATGGACACCCAGGAGAATGGACAGTCCCTCTGTGGTTGGTACTCAGCAGTCATGCCCATATTGCAGGTATGACCTGCTGCATGTGGGAGAGTGCCCAGTGAAGGTGAGGGTCTGTGGCCGGTGTGGCACGCCTGGATACTATGCAAGGGTGTGCAGGGCCTCTGCCCCTGTGACGGCGTCAAGAGGGCCAGCGAGAGTTGGCGGGAGCAATGCCCGGAGAGTGAGGGGTGTGTCGGCGATTGAGCAGGGCATGCAGTATTTGGACATAGCCGAGGAGGAAGAAGAGGAGGAGGAAATCTTCTTCATCTCTAGCATCGCCGCCTGTTCTAGAGGTCATAGGCAACCAACGTGCATCGTTAACATTGGGGAGGTGCCTACTCCCGTCCTGACACACACTGGTGCGTCGGTCTGCGTGCTAGCAGCAGAGCACTATGAAGCACTCCCAGGTCCTCCCAAGCTGACAGAGTCCAAGGCCCGTATATATTCTTTCGGTGGAGACGCGCCGCTGCCTATTCAAGGGATGTTCGTAGTGCCAGTGTCACACGGGCCAAACAAAATCAAGGCGAGATTTTTTGTGACAAGCATGAGCCCACATTCCCTGCTGAGCTGTGCTGCTTCCGAAGCCCTTGACATTGTACATTTCACACTGGCTGTCTATCACACAGACATTGGCCACCTCCTGCTGTGTTTCAACAGCATCTTTCAAGGGGTCGGAAAACTGAAAGGGGACCCTATCAGGCTCCACATTGACTGGTCGGTGAGACCAACAGCCCTAAAACACCAGAGGATATCTTTCCACCTGAGGGCACAGGTGGAGAAGGAGCTTCAGTCGCTGGTTAACTTGGGTCTCCCCGATTGTTGTTGCCCCCAAACCCAAACAGCCAGGTGCCGTCCGCATCTGCGTGGACATGAGATTCCCCAACATTGCCATTTGCATCAAGAGGGAGCAGCATCTCACACCCACGCTGGATGACATCGTCGGCGGGCTGCAGCGAGCAAACGTTTTCTCCAAGCTGTACCTGAGATCTGGCTACCATCAACTGGAACTTCACCCTGAGTCGAGATATATCACCACTTTCACGACTCACGAGGGGCTGTATCAGTTTAAGAGGCTCAGCTTTGGTGTCTCATCGGCGGCAGAAGTTTTCCAGAACGCCACCCGGGGGGCCCTGGCAGGACTAAAAGGGGTGATCAATATGTCCGATGATATTCTGGTGTTCGCACAATCAGAGGCGGAACATCTGAAGCGTCTGGAGCGGGCACTGGAGAGACTCAAAAGCCTGGGGCTAACTCTGCATCGGAAAAAGTGTGAATTTTTGAAGGACCGGATAGAGTTCTTTGGGTTCATGTTCCACGCAAGAGGCATCTCGCCCGACCCGGAGAAAGTAAGAGATATTCGTGAGGCGGCTCCGCCGGAGTCCCCAGCCGAGATACAGAGTTTCCTCGGCATGATAAACTATTGTGGATGCTTTATTTCACGATCTGGCATCCCTGTCGGAGCCGCTGAGGGCCTTGACGAGGAATGACGTGGCGTAGGCCTGGACGGCGAAAGAACAGAGGGCGTTCGCCGATATCAAGAATGCTTTGTCAGGTCAGGAGACCATGCCGTATTTCAATCCGGACAGGGAGTCGGAAATAGTGGTGGACGCCAGCCCGGTGGGCCTGGGGGCGGTGCTCATGTAGGCAGATCCTAAGGGGACCGTGCGTCCCATCGCCTATGCGAGCAAGGCGCTGACGGAGATGGAGAAGCGCTATTCGCAGATTGAGCATGAGGCCCTGCCCATCCTGTGGGGCTGCAAACATTTCCGGATCTACATTCTGGGGAAGCCCGTGGTTGTGATAACTGACGACAAGCTTCTGATTCCAATCATGGCCGGTGTTTCATCCAAGCCCCCACCGCATATCGAGAGGTGGATGCTGTCACTTATGGAGTATGGGGTCAAGTTGCAATATCGCCCAGGCACTCACAATCCCGCCGACTATCTGTCCCATCACCCGGGGGCGGGGCGCCCTCGAGACGCTGATGAGGTGGTGGACTGCATCAAAGTGGTTCAACACGTGGTGGAGGCCGCTTTGCTGGTAGCCCTGGGGCACCAAGAGATTGCAGAAGCATCAAATGTGGACGAGGTGTTCCTGGTCATCAAGGAAGCCATGGACAGTGGTGAGTGGCGTGAAGTGCTCACAAACAATGCCAGAAGGGAGAGAGGGGCACGTAAAGATCTCCAAGCACTGTGGAAGGTCCGCAACAAACTGTCAGCGGCTGAAGACGGCCTTCTGCTGAGGGGGTGCCAGATCATCATCCCGCGAGCACTGGTGGCGAAGGTGCTGCAGCTCGCCCACAAAGGTCACCGGAAGGTGTGGTTCCAGGACCTGGAGAGCAGGGTGGGTGATTTTGTGCGTGCATGCATACAGTGCCAGGCGTCATGCCCCGCGGAGAGAGGGCCTCCCATCCAGGCCATGGAAAGGAGCGAGCAACCATGGCGGACCGTGCACGCGGACTTCGGGTCCACAGGCAGGGGAATGTACTTTCTTGCAGTCATTGACCAGTGGTCCTGCTACCCCGAGGTGGAGCTAGTGGAATCCACGGCCAGCGACCACACCATTCTGGCCCTGGAGAAGATGTTCGCCACCCACGGGTTCCCCACTGAGATTTGCTCGCACAATGGCTTTGCCGTTCCAGGGGCAGCAATTCGCCCACTACTGTGAGGAAAGGGGGATCAAGCACCAAAAGGTCAGGGGGGATCAAGCACTAAAATTAATACATATTAGTCAAAGCAACTCATTTATCTTTGCTGAAGATTCCAAGCTATATTAAGACATTTAGCAGTTCTGGTGACCACTTCAAAATCATTTACGGCTTAAAAAAAAAAAAAAAAACAAGCACATCCAATGTATTTAAAACATTATCCTGGACAATATGAGGAATGAGAAACGTTGCCCTGGGAACATTATAGAGAGTACAATGGAATAGAAATGAGTAATTGATTCAATAAGTAAAATATATCTCTTAAATTGGTTAAATCTACAGGGCTGCCATTTTGCTTCTACACTAGCAAGTGGTAGAAATTCTTGCCGGAATTTAACATTCAAAAGTGTGTTGACCTGAACATCCAATCTATTCCAGATAGTGTTCATGTCATGAAATTGAGGTAAAACAGAAATGATATATTGTTTGAGTTCTAGCACCCACCTATCGATAAAGTGGCCATTCATTAAATAAATCAAACATTTAGCTTTTTGCAATTACCATATGACTGCAGTTCTCATTCCACAAAAAGAGCTGCTTGAGGTGTTCTACAATACGTTTGATAGAAACTATCCATTTACAGTGGGATCCTCCATCTGGTTGGTTAGCATATTTATTTGTGGAATTGTAATTCTTCACAATGTTTAATGCTCACCAGAAATGCGATCATTTTTAACCAAGCCTTGTATTGTGAAGTTTTGCAGACTTACCTCCAGATATGGATGGTAAGGGTGATTCTTGGGATAAAAAACTACTTTCACCTATTTCTAATATGTCAATGTTTGTGTGACCCCCACAGTTATGTCACATATAATGTAGCTGTAGACTGTATACTTCAAGAGCCCACAGAATTACTTGTCCAACCTATTGCTTCAGAAATTGTGCAGAACCATCTCTGGTTCTGGAAACACCTTAAGACCTTCCTCTTCACTTATGCCTTTGCCCCTCTTCTCCCCTGCTGATCTGTGTTTCACTCTCGGCACCATGCACTTGGCCACCCTCTGTCCTTCGGGCCCAGGTACCTGCTCACCCTGCCTCCCTCCTGAACTGCCTATGGGCCACCCCTTGCACTGGGATCTGTATCTGTACCCATACAGTCCCCCTTTCTTCTACACTTATCAGATACACACTATCTGACTAATCTTGCACTTGCCACTTGCTGGCTTCACTACCTCTTTTCACTGCCAGTATTTATTTATTTATTGCACTCATTATTTATTTTCTGTTCTCTCCTCTGTTCTGCACTTTCCACTTCTCCCCCTTCCATGCACTTTCCCCCTTTTACATGCACTTGCGCGTTCTAAATGTCACTGGGCCTCCCCTCCCTTTGCTTGGTTGCGCTCATACACAAGTTTTCAGAGCGCGACCAAGCAAACATCATATCATATTATAAATGACAAAATAAGACCTGCTCATTGTCTCGATGTGCAACTGGTCTTCTCCACCTGATTAAATTACGAACCATTGTCAGACAAACATAATCCCAGGTAGACCAATTGATCGTCCTGTTTGATATCACTACTTTTGAAATTAAGTTTTACTCTAGTTTTCTGCCTATGTCGTACCATTGAGACTGTTTTTGCGAAATTCATTTTGCCCAGTTAACTTCTAAGACCCATTCATCACAAATATTTTCAACTCCGTAAATTGGTTTTTAATATCACTATGCCTTTTTGAAATGAGAAGCACATCATGCAGCATTACTATCAGGGTATTGTATCATATCTTTTAACATGCCTCCTTCTGGCCATATCTAGCTGTGGCCGTGTTATTTATGCGCAGGTATGTTATTTTTGGCAATAAATATAGTGGAATATTTATGACGCTTAGTACCTGCCAAAGCTTCTTCCTTGAGAACCTATCGAAAGCAGTTTTAAAATCTACACAAACTAAATACAGAAAAGTGTTTGGTCGGATACAAAATGTGTGCACCAAAGTATTAAGCAGAAATAAATGTCCAGTTGTGCTTTACATTTTCCATAACACACGTTTTAGAGTTCCGAAATCGCCCGACCCGGAGAAAGTAAGAGATATTCGTGAGGCGGCTCCGCCGGAGTCCACAGCTGAGATACAGAGTTTCCTCGGCATGGTAAACTATTGTGGATGCTTTATTTTACGATCTGGCATCCCTGTCGGACCCGCTGAGGGCTCTGACGAGGAATGACGTGGCGTAGGCCTGGACGGCGAAAGAACAGAGGGCGTTCGCCGATATCAAGAATGCTTTGTTGGGTCAGGAGACCATGCCGTATTTCAATCCGGACAGGGAGTCGGAAATAGTGGTGGACGCCAGCCCGGTGGGCCTGGGGGCGGTGCTCATGTAGGCAGATCCTCAGGGGACCGTGCGTCCCATCGCCTATGCGAGCAAGGCGCTGACGGAGATGGAGAAGCGCTATTTGCAGATTGAGCGTGAGGCCCTGCCCATCCTGTGGGGCTGCAAACATTTCCGGATCTACATTCTGGGGAAGCCCGTGGTTGTGATAACTGACCACAAGCTTCTGATTCCAATCATGGCCGGTGTTTCATCCAAGCCCCCACCGCATATCGAGAGGTGGATGCTGTCACTTATGGAGTATGGGGTCAAGTTGCAATAACGCCCAGGCACTCACAATCCCGCGGACTATCTGTCCCATCACCCGGGTGCGGGGCGCCCTCGAGACGCTGACGAGGTGGTGGACTGCGTCAAAGTGGTTCAACACGTGGTGGAGGCCGCTTTGCTGGTAGACCTGGGGCGCCAAGAGATTGCAGAAGCATCAGATGTGGACGAGGTGTTCCTGGTCATCAAGGAAGCCATGGACAGTGGTGAGTGGCGTGAAGTGCTCACAAACAATGCCAGAAGGGAGAGTGGGGCACGTAAAGATCTCCAAGCACTGTGGAAGGTCCGCAACAAACTGTCAGCGGCTGAAGACGGCCTTCTGCTGAGGGGGTGCCAGATCGTCATACCGCGAGCACTGGTGGCGAAGGTGCTGCAGCTCGCCCACAAAGGTCACCAGGGAGGTTGAAGGTGTGGTTCCAGGACCTGGAGAGCAGGGTGGGTGATTTTGTGCGTGCATGCATACCGTGCCAGGCGTCGTGCCCCGCAGAGAGAGGGCCTCCCATCCAGGCCATGGAAAGGAGCGAGCAACCATGGCGGACCGTGCACGCGGACTTCGGGTCCACAGGCAGGGGAATGTACTTTCTTGCAGTCATTGACCAGTGGTCCTGCTACCTCGAGGTGGAGCTGGTGGAATCCACGGCCAGCGACCACACCATTCTGGCCCTGGAGAAGATGTTCGCCACCCACGGGTTCCCCACTGAGATTTGCTCGCACAATGGCTTGCCGTTCCAGGGGCAGCAATTCGCCCACTACTGTGAGGAAAGGGGGATAAAGCACCAATAGGTCAGGGGAGATCAAGCACTAAAATTAATACATATTAGTCGAAGCAACTCATTTATCTTTGCTGAAGATTCCAAGCTATATTAAGACATTTAGCAGTTCTGGTGACCAATTCAAAATCATTTACGGCTTAAAAAAAAAAAAAAACAAGCACATCCAATGTATTTAAAACATTATCCTGGACAATATGAGGAATGAGAAACGTTGCCCTGGGAACATTATAGAGAGTACAATGGAATAGAAATGAGTAATTGATTCAATAAGTAAAATATATCTCTTAAATTGGTTAAATCTACAGGGCTGCCATTTTGCTTCTACACTAGCAAGTGGTAGAAATTCTTACCGGAATTTAACATTCAAAAGTGTGTTGATCTGAACATCCAATCTATTCCAGATAGTGTTCATGTCATGAAATTGAGGTAAAACAGAAATGATATATTGTTTGAGTTCTAGCACCCACCTATCGATAAAGTGGCCATTCATTATATAAATCAAACATTTAGCTTTTTGCAATTACCATATGACTGCAGTTCTCATTCCACAAAAAGAGCTGCTTGAGGTGCTCTACAATACGTTTGATAGAAACTATCCATTTACAGTGGGATCCTCCATCTGGTTGGTTAGCATATTTATTTGTGGAATTGTAATTCTTCACAATGTTTAATCCTCACCAGAAATGCGATCATTTTTAACCAAGCCTTGTATTGTGAAGTTTTGCAGACTTACCTCCAGATATGGATGGTAAGGGTGATTCTTGGGATAAAAAACTACTTTCACCTATTTCTAATATGTCAATGTTTGTGTGACCCCCACAGTTATGTCACATATAATGTAGCTGTAGACTGTATACTTCAAGAGCCCACAGAATTACTTGTCCAACCTATTGCTTCAGAAATTGTGCAGAACCATCTCTGGTTCTGGAAACACCTTAAGACCTTCCTCTTCACTTATGCCTTTGCCCCTCTTCTCCCCTGCTGATCTGTGTTTCACTCTCGGCACCATGCACTTGGCCACCCTCTGTCCTTTGGGCCCAGGTACCTGCTGACCCTGCCTCCCTCCTGCACTGCCTATGGGCCACCCCTTGCACTGGGATCTGTATCTGTACCCATACAGTCCCCCTTTCTTCTACACTTATCAGATACACACTATCTGACTAATCTTGCACTTGCCACTTGCTGGCTTCACTACCTCTTTTCACTGCCTGTATTTATTTATTTATTGCACTCATTATTTATTTTCTGTTCTCTCCTCTGTTCTGCACTTTCCACTTCTCCCCTTTCCATGCACTTTCCCCCTTTTACATGCACTTGCGCGTTCTAAATGTCACTGGGCCTAGTAAAATCGTTGTGTTTGTTCTCCCTTGTTCCCCTCCCTTTGCTTGGTCGCGCTCATACACAAGTTTTCAGAGCGCGACCAAGCAAACATCATATCATATTATAGATGACAAAATAAGACCTGCTCATTGTCTCGATGTGCAACTGGTCTTCTCCACCTGATTAAATTACGAACCATTGTCAGACAAACATAATCCCAGGTAGACCAATTGATCGACCTGTTTGATATCACTACTTTTGAAATTAAGTTTTACTCTAGTTTTCTGCCTATGGCGTACCATTGAGAATGTTTTTGCGAAATTCATTTTGCCCAGTTAACTTCTAAGACCCATTCATCACAGAATATTTTCAAGTCCGTAAATTGGTTTTTAATATCACTATGCCTTTTTGAAATGAGAAGCACAACATGCAGCATTACTTTCAGGGTATTGTATCATATCATTTAACATGCCTCCTTCTGGCCATATCTAGCTGTGGCCGTGTTATTTGTGCACAGGTATGTTATTTTTGCCAATAAATATAGTGGAATATTTATGACGCTTATTACCTGCCAAAGCTTCTTCCTTGAGAACCTATCGAAAGCAGTTTTAAAATCTACACAAACTAAATACAGAAAAGTGTTTGGTCGGATACAAAATGTGTGCACCAAAGTATTAAGCAAAAATAAATGTCCAGTTGTGCTTTACATTTTCCATAACACACGTTTTAGAGTTCCGAAATCAAACTATTTTCTGTAGCCCATTATTTTAAGCAAAATAATATTGCTTTACTTTTTGCTGGCCAATTCATTATTGAAATTGGGCAGCAGTTCTCTGGACTTTTCTTGTCTGGTTTTTTTTTTGGAAGTTGGATTTCTGCACCTAATCAACTCTTAGGCAGTATACTGGAATGGACTAACATGTTAAAAAAAGGATGTGGAAAAGGATAACCAAAGCATTTTTATCAGCTAAGTAAATATCATCAGGGGTAATATCAATACCCTGGGCATTGTATATCCTTAGAGACATTATTTGTTGCTTTATGTACCCCTAACTCAGTGATTCCTAACATTGAACCCAATATGCCTTTTACACCATCATTATTCTCAATGAGAGACAAGGTTTCTTTTTGTCAAGATCATTGTATAGTTATACAAAATGGCCACTCTATTCTTTATGTGCTATAATAGGTGAAGTCTCAAAATTAAAGCAATCTGTAGAACCTTTTGTGATAATCTGCAAGAAAATATATTGGTCTTTGACTCTTGTAGTTCTTATGGGAATTGCCTGGGAAACACTAATCACAGCATTTTTCTTTTTTTTTCTAGCAAAAATATATATTCCTTTCTGAGAGTCGGGATTTTAGTGAAATTTAACAGGTGACTTATTGACTCATTTCAGCCGATCTTTGGCTTCTTTGTAGTCAGTATTGTATGACGAATTTCCAGCTTTGTGGTTTGCTTTCCCCACATGATAGCATTTGTTTACATAGAGGGCAATTGTAACAGTTCTCTCCTTATGTATTTTATTGACATCAACTTCATTAGTTCTTGAGTTATACATACAATGTTCAAACATTGGTTTCAAATCTGCATTAATGTGAGGTATTTTTGTTCTCTGATCCAAATCGGCCCACTTACTTTTGGCCATATTATTTTCTGTAATTGGGTTACTATGAGAAGTATAACTCGAGGGTCAAAGACTCTCTGTGGCAATTGAAGTTTAAGGAAACATTTTCATGATTGCTTTCAACACGAATTATTGCAACAAGATCATCCGATAAATGCCAACTAGCCCAATTTATTAATATGTAATCTATATTTGATGTGCCAGGTAAGGAGTCTCCTGAGCCCCACCTCCCCCCCAAAAAAAGCAATATTACTCTGTAAAGGTGCTTAAAAGCACCATAGCGCACTCAGCGCTTGGTCCCTCTCCCCCTTCCCACCCCTTCCTGGTTTCCCTCTGCCCGCCTCCCAACACGCCCACTCCATCCGGATTGGTCCACATACCCCACATCAAGGACACCCTAGGGCAGCCCTCTGCCCGGCAGCCCTGCGGCGAAGGACCCCGAGGCAAAGGACGTCCCCAAGATGTGTCTGCATGTGTCCGCAGGGGACGCCAAGGAAGCCAGCAGCAAACAGACACCAACAAAAAACGTGAGTGTGGCATGGGTGGGGAGTAGAGCAATCATTCTACTCCAGAAAACCCCTGCCACTCTATCTCACCTCCCTTATTAGCATGTCCACACTTAGATAGAATTGTGAACACCAGCCTGCGTCGCATCTAGATAAAATTGTGAATATTAGCATGTCCACACTTAGATAGAATCGTGAATATTAGCATGTCCATACCTAGATAGAATTGTGAACACTAGCCTGCATCGCATCTAGATAGAATCGTGAATATTAGTATGTCCACACTTAGATAGAATCGTGAATATTAGCATGTCCACACTTAGATAGAATCGTGAATATTAGCATGCCCACACTTAGATAGAATTGTGAATATTAGCATGTCCACACTTAGATAGAATCGTGAATATTAGCATGCCCACACTTAGATAGAATTGTGAGTATTAGCATGTCCACACTTAGATAGAATCGTGAGTGTTGGCATGTCCACACCTAGATAGACTTGTGAATGTTGGCATGTCCACACCTAGATAGAATGGTGAACTTTGGCCTGCGTCCCATCTAGATAGAGTTGTGAATATTAGCATGTCCACACCTAGATAGAATTCTGAACAGTGGCCTGCGCCACATTTAGATAGGATTGTGAATGTTGGCATGTCCACACCTAGATAGAATGGTGAACTTTGGCCTGCATCGCATCTGGATAGAGTTGTGAATATTAGCATGTCCACACTTAGATAGAATTCTGAACAGTGGCCTGTGCCGCATCTAGATAGGATTGTGAATGTTGGCATGCCCACACCTAGATAGGATTGTGAAGGCCAACAAGTGCCACGCTTAGACAATACTGTGAATGTTAGCATGCTAAAGGTCAGGTAACCCACTAACCAATATAACCTCAAACTCTGCATACTTATCTCACTCAAAACCTCACACAACCATCTCTCGCACCACAAGCAGCACGCACTTCACAACACTGCAACAATACATAAGCCGGAGCAACAGCACACGCAGACTGACACAGATCCAATACACGCACCAAAGCTCAGAATCCGGTGTATCCCGAGTTGAAGCTGCCAACAGAACACCACTCCTCTCACTATCCTACTCCCTCTTCACCTTACTAACCCACACCCCCCTTATCGTTTACAGATCCGCCAGAGCACCTGGGGACTAATTCCGTTGGTGACGGTGCGCGATACAAATACCTTTAACATTTAACATATATTTGATACATTACATATTAAACGTGTATTTCGAAAGAGTGTCACCAGCAAATCGACCATTCACAGCCCTCAAGCCTCGATCTAGTAACACTGAGTTGGTACTTTTAGCATCTCTTTTTTTCCGTTTTGGCCTGAGTACGCTATTCTTTTATGTTCCATATCTTGTACTCATTGTACTCATTCATTGAACCATCTGTAGAATGCAGATGTTCGAATTGGACATTAAAATCCCCTGTTGCCAGTAGTGCGAAATTCTCATTGCAACAATGATTAGTTATCAGTGGCATAATAACCTTCTTTAGTTTCTCCAAGGGTGTGAGGTTGATTCTAACGTTACTCAGTCTCAGATAGGTAGCACATAACAAAAGTTGAAGACGATCATGCATTTGAAACGCAAGACACAAGAGCTGTAGACATTGGGCTTCTGACGGTCTGGAAATAAGGGTGCCAGTAGCAATGTACCAGCACCCTTTTCAGGACCGTCAGACTACGAGAATGCTTGCAGGGACTGGTGCTCCCGCGAGGTGTGACCTGCCGGGAGCACCAGCCCCTGCGGGCATGGTTTTCACGGAAGCACCATAACCGCTAGCTATGGTGCCAATGTTTCAGTATCCCCACGTGAATGCAGACTTATAGTTCCTGTTGCCTGACATCCCGGACCACCGAGACTTGTATTATCCTGGCGGTTACGGGATATCAGGCAGCAGAAATGGTGTTATGAGGTCCACGACAAACCACCGGCAAACCGCCTGTAGCACCAGTGGGTTGCCGCCAACCTCGTAATGATGCTCAATGTGTTTGTAAAATAGAAATTTCATATTTCAACTTTGCATGACACCTAATTGGAAGACATCCAGTTGGGTGACTGTGTGAACCTTTCACTGCTGGTATAATGAAATGTTGATAATTGTGGATCAACAAAGGATTCTGAGACCAGGTCTCCTCAAAACAAATTAAATCAACACTTGTGACAAAATGTATCCAGTCTTGATCCTCTAGTTCACCAGAGAAACCTGCAATGTACCAAGATATGAATTTTAGTCCTCCTCTTACATTCCCCAAAATCTTCTGTTTTCTGTTGGGCGAGAGGGGAAGGTATATCAGGTTTCAGATCAATAGTCATCTGGCTCTCCATGGGCAGTATTTATTGTTCTGCTTTTGTGTTTCAGAGGGTTTATCTCTATCTTCCATAATCACTTTGATTTCATTATTTATAGTATCTACTATTTGTGTGGCCAGATCTTTGCGTAATGCAATTTTGCATATTTCTGATGGCAGAGCCCCAGAAGCACAAGCTTAGGGCTTGGATAGGGATAAAGAAAGTATCAATTTTATTGTGGTATACAGGCCTCCTTCCCTTGTTTCAGAGTTTAGTTGCGAGATCACCCAACAACTGAATACGCTGAAATCCACTAACTCTGCCTCAATTTTGGTGGGGGATCTTAACAGGTGGCGTGGAAATCCTCTGGACAAAGAAGCAATCCTTCTTGAGAAAATGATGAAAAACATCAGTTACAAAGTCCAGAATAGTGAACCCACATCAACAAAGGAAATCAGATGGATTGTATTGCTGCACAGAATCTTAATATCCAGAACATAACAACCCAGCCGTGTATCTGGTCGGATCATTTCAAAGTTACCTTTGAAATACATCTGCGGGACACACCTAAACCAAGTCATAGCCCCCATATTAGGATACAGAGCAGAAATTCCAAAGGCCTAGGCCCAGTTCAGCTTGAGCCATGCCTACATAAGCTAGCCAATAGCTTTCAAACTGGAGACTCATGTGACCAAATTTTGAAGAATTATACCAACCAAATACTTGACGTGGTGGAGCAGTATGGGCCCCTCAAATCAAAAATGGTTAGGAAGTACAACAATCACCAGAGCGGGTTCAATAGCACACTATGCAAGCTCAAGATTGAGAAAAGAAGATTGGAAAGGATCTGGCAAAAGGATCCGTCATTAGATAACAAAGAACGTTGGAACTGCGCCAACTCTAAATACAGAAGGGGTATTAGAGAGACTTAAGGCAATCACTATAATGAGCTGATTGAAGCTGCTCCTAACTCAACAAGCAAACATTTTGACATTCTCAACTCATTTGAAAAACCCAAAGCTCTGTCCCCCCCACCACATATTCCAAAGGAGGAGGATTGTGAACTGATGAAAAAGGCTTTTGCAGACAAAAATCACAAGGCCAGAGAGTCCATTATCCTGGCTAGAGAAGCCTCAAAGGAGATACACTCACCCAATGCTGTAGAACTGCGCCATTATGAATAAGAGAACTTCAACTTTAAACCCATCTCTGAAGAAGAGATGGTTAAAGTGTTGTCTAAGATGAAACCATCTTCCTGTGCAGAAAATCTAATTCCTCCCAAAATAATTGTAGAGAACAAGGAACTGTTTGCCCCAGTCCTGACAAAAATACTCAATGCCTCCTTCCATGATGGCATTGTCCCCCAAGACATTAAGAAAGTGACCATCACACACCTGGTCAAGAAACCGGATTGTATCCTAAGGACCCTGGCAACCTGCGTCAGATAACCAACACCAATTTTATCCTGAAAATCATGGACAAAAAATAGCGACGGACCAACTGCAATCTCATGTTGAAGCTAACGATATATATTGCATCAGCAGCAGTCGGGCTTCTATGCTGCACATAGCGTGGAAACCACGATGCTCGACCTACAATCACATATGGTATCCATAGTGGATAAGGGCAAGACAGGGATGCTAATGCTATTGGATCTAAGCGCGGCCCTGGATCTTGTGGATCATCAACTACTACAGCAGGTCTTGGAGAAAACAACAGGATGCTCCAAGTCGGCACTGGCCTGGCTGGCATCTTTCCTGGCAGATCGAGTAGCAAGAGTATATTGGGAAGAGAATTTCTCGAAGCCTGCCCATATAAGTGCAGGGGTTCCCCAGGGAGCCAGTATATCCCCTCTTCTCGTGAATCCTTTTATGAAATGCGTATGTGTACTTTTACAATCCATCAGTGTATATTTTACCATATACACAGCTAGTGTTGGAGTTAGAGGGTGATTACCAAACAGATAAGGCTAAGGTCATTGCATTATATGGTATCATTGATAAGTTGATGGAAGAAAATTGGATGGCCCTAAATAGCAAAATAAACGAGTTGATGATATTTGGCTGCGAACAAGCGAGAGTCAAGCTTGTTGTCAAAGACTTGTGCATTAAGGTAGTTACCCAAGAGAAAACTCTTAAGATGATGATGGAGGCCACTTTGGGCACAGACGCTCAGACTAACTACCTGCATAAAAATAACGCCTACTACATCCAGCTCTTGAGAGCCATTCGCCCCCTTCTAAATGAAAAGAACTTGGACACTATTGCTAGGGCCATCATTCTGTCACGCCTGGATTATGGCAATTCACTGTTGCTGGGGGAAACCAAGAAATGCATTGAGAAATGCCAGATAATGGAGACCAGTGAGGTACGAGTGGTAAAGGGGATCAACAGAAGAGACCATATGACAGAAGGAAGGAGAGCACTTCACTGGCTCAGGATTGAGGACAGAATCCTGTTTAAAGCCATGACATTAGTGCACAGATGCTTGTATGGAGTGTATGGAGTAGTACCTCAGGTCTACATTCATAAAATACACCCCATACAGGACCCTGAGATCGTAAGCACTTGGCAGGCTGCAAGTGCCGCCAGCTAATCGAGTGATTGGTGCTGGGAAATCATTCCCTGTTCAGGCAGCTCAGCAGTGGAATAAACTTCCTCTGGCTATCTGCCTAGAACCTAATTACAGAATATTTAGGAAGCACCTCAAGACTCACCTCTTCAAGTAAATCTCCATATAGACAGAAGTTCTTCCAGCACCCCTGTTGTTTGTTTACCGTCCCTGTTGTATGTCTCTGCGCCCTGATGCCCGCAGGCTTTTGGCGCATTACAAACACACAAATAAATAAATAAATACACATCAATATGGTAACCATGATATAAAAACGGAGGCATAATTCATGATCAGAATGCTGATGGAGGGTCATTGTTGAGGAAATCATCTTTATCAGGGTGGTTATTCCTCTGCCCTTGCAGATAAGGATGACAAAATTAATCAGGTAGAACAAAGAGCACAGATGTGCTGTCCTAAAAGAGTACAGAATGAGCCTTAATGATAAGGCAACACATCCTGTGGTTGGTTTCTGTCTGGCCAGGAGGATTGTGCTGTTGGCTATCGAGTGTGTTTTGGAGTTTATCCTGCAAGAGTCTGTAAAGGTTCTGCTTAGGATTTGTATTGTCTATCTAGCTTAAATAGCTTGTCACTTAAGTTATTTTGTTATGCATGTTATTTTATTAAGTTTCAGTGAACTATACCTGTATCATAGCTTCCCGAACCTAATATCACGATACAAAAGCTCCTACTATCCCTCTTCCCCTCCCCTACAACTTATCACATATGCTGCCCAGTAATTATTCCACACACGTTCAACTTTTCATGCAGACTTTCTTGTCAGTGGCTAGGCAAACCCAGTACTCTCTCTTGATATTGGGATTTGTTCGTACAAACGAATCTGGTGAAAGCAGGCACTACTAGGGCCCACTTGAACATCTTTCCAGTCCATCAAGCAACCACTTACCAACTAAGTACATCTGGTACCATGCTTCCTTTGCTCTAGATATTGCCATCACCATAAAACCCTGCTCTAAACTGAGCTATACTCTCCTGAGAACTACACAAATGTGTTGGGATGCAAGTGCAATGTCCCAGGCAGGTGAAGAGATTAAGACTGAGCAAAACATATTAGCAGATGGCCTAGTGCTAGCAGTTCTCGTTGGGCATGGCAGAATGTGCATGTATTCATTTGTAGTTCGCTTTGACACATATAGAAACACTATATAGCCATACAGAAAAAGTAACAATGTATCCACATTGTGGATCCAGAGGTTAACGATAGGGTGATATATTTTGCATTTAGCTGTAGTATACAGTGTGAGGACTTAAGGGATGTTCGAGTAGTTAGCTGACATCGGAAGGCCTGTGAGATAGAGTCAGAGAAGTATTGAGGTAAAGGTGAGTTCCAGCGACTAAGATAGCAAGAGTTCTGCCATGTTGGATTTTAGGGCACGTTACAGGATGTATTTTGTATGAGAAACAGGTCTAACGTGGAGCAACAGCTCTGTCCAGTTGATCCTGAGACAAGTCCCCCTCCGATTCCCCCAGAGAGAAGTTATGCTTTCAAAGCCAAAGGCAGCTGCCCTGTGCCAATAACAGTTAATTGTGTCCAGCTTCAGAGCTTGGAGTAGCTGGGAAAGGAATGTCGGTTATCGGGAAAAAGGGTAGGGATGCACCTTTATAAGGCTGAATTTATGTGAACAGGACAAGGGGTTCTGGCGAAGATTTAGAGCACTGCTGCCCTCATCCAAAGAGCAGTCATCCGCACACTAGGGATCAATAAATAAGTGAAATTCAAACATAATAATGGCGCCCCGATCACGCCATTCATGGGCGCCCAGGTTCCCAGGGAGATAAGGGAGGACACATGCTAGGGATGTAATGTGATTTGAGATGGTAGTGAACCTGTAGGCCCTTTTAAATGAGGCAGTGCATCATTACATGGATGGGGGTGCAGAATAACTCATACACCAATAAGAAGACCGAATCAGGAAGTTGGCAAACATAATCTGTTTTAATCCCAAATATCTAAAACAGGGAGTGCAATGGACATCAATGGACATCTCACAGAATAATCTCAACGCCTCACATAAAAAATAACACTTTTCTAGTAAAAATTCATCATACATGATGCCATACTACGTGGCAAACTAAGAAAACGTATTTAGGATTGTGGTTGGTCTACGGGGAACATCTAAGTATACTTTCTGTAGGGGTTTGGATTGTGATTGGGTCTCTATAATCAGGTGGACAACATATGCCCACTCCTTGTGCAAGTCATCCTCAACATTTGTTAGCTGCACAACACACCATTGGCTCTCAAACCATAGGGCTCTTTAATACATGGCCCGCTATAATTGGTTGGCCCTCTTGTACCCTTCTGGAACATTCAACTCGCGAGCAGCACGCATGTTCGTAGTCCAGGTGCTTGTGGGTAGGCTTGATCTTGCCTCCCCACCCAATTAGCCCATGATACATCATCATTCATGCTGCCTGTCATTCAAATTGTCTTTGAACTTTACCTTCTAAAATATCACTGCTCCTGAGAATAGAAGGGAGAATGAGCACGTTCTTATCTTCAAGTCTTGGTGCTGCTTGCCCATGTTCTATTTTCATCTACCCCATGTGACTGGAGACTGTGTTTGAGCTCCTTCTTCGCATTTAATGATATTAAATGAATACAACTTGGCACTCATGGTGTTTCCGCCACACCTTAACAGGAGCTTGCCTCACTTCTCACATTCTTTTTATCTCCTTGAATAGATAACAAGTTCTCGGCTGCCCCAACCCTTGACACTGGGCCAGACAGCTATCTCGATCCTTCCTTGATTTTCAGCTGTTTTTCTCTTCTGCACCATAATTTTAGCCCTTCTCTTTCAAGGGCCCTTAGCTTACAAAGGTTGTGACATTGATTATTCAGATTCTATACATGTATATATTTATGTATTGGCGGCACCACCCGCAGTCTATTCACTACATATAGTCAGCCTTCATGATTACTTAGTCTACTTGCGTTGCAGCATCTGCACAGATATAAAGCGACTTACATTTTCTTCAGTGTTCTTTGCACGTGGATTTCGCACATAAAAAGGTTACTCCATTCCTTATTTCGTCATCAGATTCCATAAATTGTCTATACATTCTCTTCTCTGATCATCCTTCTCAGTGTGCCACTCTCATCTCTTGTGACATCACCAGCCTCTTTTGTTAACTGCTTCACACTTCTTTTGGGCTTTCTCTAAGGAGACCGTCATCTCTCCAGGGGTACATCTTATAGGGCTTTCTCAATGGATACCTTGTTTTGAAGATCTTTCGAGGTATAGGTATCATTATTAGCATGGTGCATGACGCAATATATGGCATCCAACACATAGGCAGAATAGGGGGGGTCTTCTGGTAGAGGTATTTGGCTCCTTCTCTACAGTAGGAAAAAAAGTGATGCCAATAAATATATCTACAAGGGCAGGGATCTGTTTGTATGTGCCAAGGTGTCAGTATAATGATGAGGCCCATTGTATTATCAAAGCAGAGTTGACCTCACTATTCACACTTTCATCAGGCTCCGAAAGAGGGGTGCACATCTCGTGATGGTCAAGAATATTTCCTTGTTAAAGAAATCTGTTATGGTAACAATGTAGCTGGTAGTCAATCAACTCCTGTTTTAGATAATGTGCGAATAATAGGAAAATTGACTATCGGACATAATTAGAATTGTGTATAAGGGAGTGAAGCATCATGTTGTAACCTTTAGTATGCATAGTTTTGTTAATTTGTGGTTTTTCCGCTATAAAAGATGTAACTCCTTTGGGTGGGGCGAGCTGTTTTAGTTCGGTTATACAGGAATTTTTGCATGTAATAAAACTTTCTTTTCCTTCCAAATGGTGCATTGATGACTTGGCTTATTTGGGATTGCTTTTATTTTTTGATTTTGGTGACCTGATCCCAGAATCTTGGTGAGGCTGGGGGTTCCTGCGCTGTGCATCCTGTATCGTGGTGCCTATCTGCAGTGACCACTCACAAGTGCACTACCAGACGAGGTTTGCAGGTGCTGTGTTGCCAGAAGGCCTATCTGTTCCTTGGAGCTGGATCCTGCACCCAGCTGTGTCAGTGAATTGATGAGGACCCTACATCCGAGGTGCTCAGGAGAACACATAGACGTACGTGCACCTTTGCGGGAGAAAACAATGCGGGGAAAAGAAATGTAAAGTTGAGTGCTTCTGAGTGTGTGGAGAGAGCAGACCATGTGGCGATATATTGGTTTTATAATAGTAGCCACAGGGATCTCCTCTGATGAGAGGAAAAATGATGTTCTCAGTAGTACAACGGTGATGGAAGAGAAGAGAGGATAAAGAGATCCCCTCATACAAGAGGAAAGGCAGTGCAGCAAGTAGAGTAGTGGTACATTAGAAAGAGGGCCAGGGACCCCCTGTCCGGCACAAGGGGGTGTCAGGAGGGGAAATTCCCTCGTCTCGAGGAAAAGAGACGACAGAGGAAAGGTACATAAGTGTATTTTTATGTTGATGTTTTGGCTATTAATTGTGGTTTAAAGTGTATATAGAATTATTGTGGTGTGGGCCGATGGTTGGCACTTATATGAATAAGGGTGTGTGTTGGTGAGTGTGTGTGTGAGTGGGTCAGGATAACGGACACTATGAGGAGATGTAGGGAGTGTGTGCAGCATTTGGAGGGTGGGATAAAACGGTGCCGATGGATCGTTATATGAGAAATATGTATTTTTTTTAATTAGGAGAGAAGTTGGAAGAGTTATGAGTACCCCACTCAAGTATATGTGTACCGCCCTTCCACAGTACCAGGAAAAGATCCTCAAATATCAAAAGGGGGAATGTACAAGCCGCTGCCTGAAGTGAGTTCAGATAACAAAGATGAGTTGGGTCATATGTATTCATATCTGACTGCAAAGTATAAAGGGAGAAAGTTGAAAAGTAGGAAGGGTATTTTCAAACACTGGAGAATAGTTCAGGATTTAGAAGATGCCTCAAAGGAATAAAAGGGGCTAATACCTATACCTAGTGTTGTCCCCACGTCTCACCTCTATATGGGTGTTTCCCCTTGTAACCTGCAGCAGGTCATACTAACCTCCAGTATGTACCCCAACTGCACCAAGGCAGGGATCTCCTGCTGCTAGTGTAAATGCCACACATGCCTCAGTGTCTAATGCACGAGACCCATTGGTCATGGAATTTTAAAATAGACCACAGAGAGAACTAGAAACAGCGCTTCACAGAACAGAAGCAGAGCTGGCGTGAGCATCGAAGGAGCAGGGGGAGGGATGGAAAGTGATTATAGGTGCAGAGGAATGGTGGGCAGGTGACATTCAAATTGATAGTAAAGTGATCAGGGATGTGCAGGTAGCTGCAAACGAATATAGTCTCCAAGCTGGGGGGGGGGAATTTAGAGAGTCCATTGCATGCCGTCAGCGTAGATTATGACTCAACTCGACTTCTAGAGACACAGGGGTCATGGAAGAGGAAGATGAGTGGGTGTCAGAAGGAGAGCAGGAGGATGAGATATCACCAGTGCCAACAATGAGGGTAGGGTGCCTATGGGGACCAATAGTTAGAGCACATCTAGTTCAAATGGCTGTACCAACAGTCAAGATAGGAGGGAGTACCGTACAGGTTAAACAAGCGGGAACACAGCTTCTTTTATTATTGCTGTTAAGATAGCTCAGGGGGTTGAGCACTCGCTGCTGGGATCTATGTGTGATCTGCAGGTCGTAGGGTTTGAATTCCAGCAAGGCCAACTCAGCCTTTCATCCTTTCAAGGTCGATAAATGAGCACCAACTTTGGTTGGGATTATAAATGTATGTAAATATGTTTGCTGTAAAGCATTTTGGCTAATGGCGCTATATTAATAACCAATCATTATCATTATTACACAAGAACCATGGGAGTTGTACCCCGACCAGACATGAACAGAAACAATTTAATGACAGCATTACTCTCACTCACAGCAGGGGCAGGCAAATGGATGTATGCATTAGAAAATCAGACTGCAGGAATTAGATTGGCTGTGGGGAACATGAAAAATGTATTTGCTGCACTGCTAGGAGAACAGGCAGATGACATATGAAGGAAGGTGGAGTACCCAGGGTTACAGATAAATCATGAGAATCATGATGGAGCACAGTTTAATGACTGGAAACTTCCTCTTTTTCTCTCCCTCTCCTCTGCTCTGCTAACCACCTCTCTACTTGCTTCTTTCTCTCCTTCCTTCTCTTCCCAACCTGCTCAGCTCGCTGACTGGTCACCTGGTGCACCTCCAGAGCCCTACAGGTCCCAGGCTCCCCTGTCAGTCCTGTACTTGCCTCCGGGCCTCTGCACTTTGCTTGGCACTACTGCATTATGCTCCATGAGAGGAACAACCACTCTGCACTTAACCCTGGCTCCTGCTGCACTGGGCTCACTTGTCCCCCTCCCCCTCTCTTGCACTTCCTGTCTCTGTGCACTTGTACAACCATGAATGTACTAGGCCTAGCAAGTCTGTTTGTCCGGTCCTCCCTCTGTCTCCCCTCCCTAGCCAGGCCTAGTACTGTAGTTCATTGCACTGTATGTACCTTTCCCCCCCCTTCTCTCCTCTCTCTCTGTCACACACTTAAACTAGTAGATATGCCTCTGGCCTAGTATGCTAGCTATTGTTGTTTGATCATTTGGAATCTTCAAGGCGCATGAATAACACATGTAATCCCTTGTTCCCTTCTGCCTTGAAGCATTTGGAAGCACTTCACTTGTCTATAAGCACTTTACAAATAAACAATGACAATTACTGCTGAATGAGGGTATGGAACATTATAGGGTCAGCATACCCAGACACACCAGGCATTAATCTGATTCATGGCCAGTACCATGAAGTGAGATGAAGACCCTGCCTTGTATATAAGCCAGATTCAGGAAATGTGGAGGGAAGAGACAGGGGAGCCATGGGACAAGAATATAGCGATATTTTATCATATGTTCTGGAAGGGACTCCACAAAGATGTGAAAAAGGATTTAGATGAGGTAGTAGGGATAGAAGAGAAGGGATGCGCTGACATTCAGGCACTAATAGTGCAACATTGCAGGAGAAGGCCGGGGCAGGAAAGTGAAACAGCAGAGCAGGCGCAGAAAGCTGACGGGAAGTTAGTACAGAGGAATTTGGCAAAGTTAAGTGTAGAAGGGCTGCTGATTACCAGCTCCCCTGAGGGGCAGAAGGACACACGGCTAGCACTGGAATCAACAGAGGGTTACCAAGTGTAACGAGACCATAGAAAGGATTGGGGAGGTTGTCAGAGGGGAAGAGGATGTTTCCAGGTAGGACGAGGAGGTGGATTCAGGGGAATCAGGCTGAGGTTAGGGGGACCAGGACCGTGTTCGACCTATGGCAGGACATGACACTTGGTGCAAGAGTGTAGGAGCAGACCAAGATATTTTAATTATCCCTATGTTTATCCGAATGGGCCTGCATATGCCTTTACATACCATCCCCCATCAAAGATGAAGACCTCAATTTCAATTATCCCAGTTCCCCGCGAGTGCCTAACCGTGGACAACCATCATAGTTTCGGTATCCGACATCTGCACACCAACAAATGCAGACCCCAAGTGTAAATGCTGCACCAGCGCCCATACAGAAGCAAGCCCTGCATGCTCCGTCTCAGCACTGGGGCAAGAACCCCCTGCCACAGGGTACGGTAACCCATTACACCGGAGCGAGTGTATTAGGAGGAAGCCTTTTCCACTTCTTGGATCAAACACCTATCCCTAATAGGACAGTCCACAAAGTGCCTTGTCACAGTCACAGTCACAGTCACAGTCTTGTCAGTCACTGCTGAAATGGAAGAAGAACCCCAGGTAGGTGTGAGATTAGGTAGCAAAACATTCACCTTCATGGTAGACAGAGGAGCTACAAAGTCCTGTATTAAGGGAGGTCATTTCCCCTTATCAGGAGAACTGATGCCCCTGATGCCATGTTGGGCCCTCATTACCCTACTATTATGCCTATCTCTGATCCCTCTGACATTATGATGGCCCCTAATGCCTTTGACACCAATGTTACCACACTGCCCTCTAGCCTCCCCTCGACTCTCCTCAACTGCGCCTTAGTGAATGCCCGCTCTATCCCTGCTCACACACGTGATGTGCATGACCTTATCACTAGGGATAAGCTTAACTTGCTCTTTCTCTGTGAGACCTGGCTACAAGACACCTCTGGACCTGCCCTCTCACTGGCCGTCCCTGACGGCTATACCATCTACAGACAGGATCGGGTAGGCCAAAGAGGGAGAGGTGTGGCCATTATAGCCAAGGACACTCTTGACACCAGAAGAACTCAGGCCAAAATAGGACTCAACTCAGAATACCTACCCATCAAACTCAAAATCTCACCTAACTCTACCATTGCATTCCATCTTGTGTATCGCCCCCCAGGCCCTTCAAATGACTTCCAAGAAGCCCTCATCCACTCTCTCTCAGATAACCTGAAAGAAACCACCAAAGTAATATTATTGGGTGACCTTAATTTAGGGCTTAACGGCACCAATGACACCAACGCCTACTCTTTACAAAAGGCGCTAGCCACACTAGGATTTGCCGAAGTCATCACCAGGCCCACACACATCAAAGGACGTACCTTAGATTGGGTGACACAACATAACTGCTCCATTCTCCACCCCACCATCTCTCCTATCCCTTGGTCAGACCATTTCTGTATCAACTTTCATATCAACACCTCCTCAGGACCTGCTAAACCTACCATCCTTCTCCCTACCAGGCTCTCAAGGAGCTCCAAAAAGCTAACCAAAGATACTCTCCTACCTCGTCTGCTTATCCCAGCTATGCAACCACCATTCCCGAATGATCCTGTCCTCTTAACCAACACATTTAGCCAAGTCATAACTACAGCTGTAGATGCCATTGCCCCCCTCACCGCAAAAAAAGCAAAGAAAACAAAGCATTCCAATGCCTGGTTCTCCCAAGAACTCTCTGATCTCCGCACAAAAAGGAGGGCGTTACTGGCCACATTGAAAAAGTACCCTACCAACTCCAACAAAACGGCCTTTAAGTCCATCGCTAGAGAATATAAAGCAGCTATCACACATGCTAAGGCAGAATCCTACAACACGAGGATTAGCAACCCTAACTCAGGTACTAAGGAAATCTTTGCTATATTCAGGGAACTGGAGTTGCCTTCATCTCCCCCATCCACCCTCACCAAGGATGATACTTGGTGCAACCAAATTTAAGCAGCTATGCTGCACCAACTCGATTCCCTACATACCAAAATCTTAACCCACCAAAAAGCTCTATCTACTCTACTAGCTCGCACAGCGGCACCACCAACCTGTGACTCACCAAGCCAGGTACCTAAATTTGAATTCTCGGACATAAGTGAATTTGAAGTCTTTGCCCTCATAAAATCCATTAAGCCCTCCAATTGCAAGGGTGATGCATGCCCTGCCCACATCATCAAAGACTGCGCACCTGCCCTGGCCCCCATCATCACTGCCTTCATCAACTCGTCCTTCCAATCGTCTCATGTACCAACTTCCCTAAAAGAAGCATGGGTCCGACCACTCCTAAAAAACCCTCTCTTAACCCTTCAATCCCAGGGAACTACAGACCCATCACAACGGTCCCTTTCCTGCTAAAGATTTTGGACATGGCAGCTTACCTTCAGGTTCAAAAATGTATTGAGGATAACCACCTTGTTGGACTACGCCAGTCCGGTTTTCGCCCTCGTCATGGCACTGAGACGGCACTATTTGACCTAAAAAATAAAATAGAAGACCTATGAGACATAGGGCCTCATTACGACCCAGGCGGTAAGTTACCGCCTGGGTCGTACCTTTACCACCATGGCGTAAACTATGTTTACGCCATGGTGGTTGGCGGACTTACCGCCCCATTCCGAGGTTGGCGGGGCGGTAAGTCCCCATTAACCCATTTACCCTTCCCCATTCCCATTTTTGCCCCATAGGGCATAATGGGAGTGGGGAAGGCGTTAATTACTGCACCGTAAATTACGGTGGCGTAATTAACAACAAGGTCCCTTAGCGCCATGGATTTTAACACCTGCTAAAAGCAGGTGTTAAATCCTCCATGGTGCTAAGGGACCTAGGAATCAGGCGGTAAGGGTCGGCGCTGTTTACGCCGCCGTAAACCCCTTACCGCCTGGGTCCTAATGAGGCCCATAGGCAAACCAGCACTCCTCCTGCTTCTAGACCTCTCTGCGGCCTTTGATTTGGTAGAGCATAAACCACTATGCCACCATCTCTGGGAGACAATTGGCTCTGCCTAAATAGTGAAAAAAACGAACTTTTACTGGTCGGGTCTACCTCCACACTGGGCAAACTTGACAAAAAGTACCACGCCTTCACCATTGACAACATCCCCATCACAGTCTCTCAAACGATCAAGACACTGGGCGTGTACCTCAAACCCAGCCTCACCATGGACAGGCAGGTCAATGCCATCGCCTCCTCTACAGCATACCACTCCAAACTGATCAATGCCGTTAGGCCTTTCTTATCCCAACAGAACTGCATCACCATAGCCAGAGCCATCATCGGATCCAGATTGGACTACTGCAATTCCCTCTTCATCGGAACCTCTCAAAAAAACCTGGCCAAACCCCAGATTGCCCAAAACAATGCCTTAAGCAACAGGTATCTCACGTAGGGAACACATCTCTGGGGTCAGGAGGCAGGTACACTGGCTTCCCTTCAAGGAAAGGGTGGTCTTCAAAAAACCAAGCCCTAAAACATAAATGTCTTCATGATCAGGCACCTTTGTATCTAGCACAAAGGATCACCAAACAAACAGCGGCCAGACCTTCGAGGTCAGCCTATGCCAACCGCATCATGGTTCCTCACACGCGCAGAGTGCGTGCAGGAGGCACTAGCTTCCCTACAATGGCAGCAACCTTGTGGAACAACCTCCCAGCACAGATCAGATCCATCGACACTCACACAGCCTTCCGCAAGGCCCTAAAACCCAGGCTCTTTATCTAAAGAGCGTATCCCCATGAGCTCTGTACTGCATATGTCACTATGTATAAGAAACCTATCTGTACTGCATATATTACTATGTATAGGAATCCAGTGAACAACTGCAACGTATCAAACTGTGAACAACTGTAAACTTACAAACTGTATCTAAGCATTCTTTCCTGGGCCGCTTATTGTAACCCTCAAGCAAGCCTCCTTAAGTTTCCTTAAAGCGCCTCGATGCCTGTGGGCTGCAGTGTGCTCTACAAATCCAAAAATAAATAAATAAATAAATAATGGTCACACAAAGGTTCTCTGCTGCAATAATGTTGGTTTTGTTTACAGAACACTTACCCATCAAGGTAGGTACCCAATAGGTGGTAGCCCTGTTATTTATTACCAAAGGTACCCCAGTGAACTTGCTAGGTAGGGTCCTCCTGAGAGAGCTAAACATGATTACTGCATTATTTTGAGGATGGTGTAGTGTGCTCAACCCCAGGAATACCTGATTCTAGGCCACTGTGATAATGCAAGCACTTTACAGTATTGGCACTACCAGAGGGGTGCCTATATATCCATATTTGTTTCTATATGTCAGTGAAATTGGTGCCTGGAATGAAAGTCAAAATGTGGAGAGTGCCAGTGGAGTTTTTGTTTAGCCCTGCAGTGTCTCAAGAACATGCCTCAGGTACCATATTCACACTGGATTTAGAGGCAGCAATAATGAATAAGGTAATGCTGTTAGGGAATGATGAGGAAGGAGGTGAGTGGCACACAATCCTATGTGTAGATCAGACCCAGCCATTGAGGGGGTTGTCTGATAAGGAGTTGTTTGAAGATGTTGACGATGATGAAGACATTATTGTTGAAATATGTATCCCTTGTCAGTTCATGGTGCAGTGCAGAGAGGTACAGCACACTACACTCATTGCTAGACCAGTACCCACTCACTTACAGGAAGACATGTCAAAGTACCCAGCACCTTGCGGACCAATAACCCCAATGATGTAGGTTTACTGAAGAGCATTGGGGCCGTTCACTTAAAGTTGAAGCAGAGTGCAATATTACGTAACGTACAATACCCATTATCCAAAGAGGCAGATGAAGGGATTATTACACCATTGTGGCATTATGGTAGCAGGGCATAATAGTGCCATCACAAACCCCATACAACACAGCAATACATCCTATCAAGAAAGTGAAGGGTTGAATTTGGAGAATGATACATGATCTCTGCCATTTGAACAAGATCATGGAGGCAGAATTCCCAGTAGTTTTAAATCCCACCATGATCCTTTGCAATATAACAACTGAAGCCACATATTTTACTGAAATTGATTAGAAAAATGATTTTTTTCTCCATCCCATAGCACCCTGATTCGCAGTACCTCACCACATTTACATATCGCGGGCAGCGATATCAAACACACAAGGCTCCCTCACAGGTACTGTGTGTCCTCTAGTATTTTAAACAGAGTATTGCAAATGAATTTGGGTAACATAAACGTTCAGAGCATCATTATTCAGTACATAGATGACCTCCTAGTGTGCAGTGAAACCGAAGAGCAGTGCAGAGAGGACTCAGTGCACTATTAACATTGCTTGCAAAAAAGGGGTACAACGTGGACATAGACAAGATGCAGTATTGCCAGAAAGAAGTGGTATATCTAGGGCAAATTATATCCTCAACAGAAAAAAGGGAAACCCGAGAAAGAGCAACTTAAGTACAAAACACTGTGTGATTGGTTGTGGAACTGTTGAAGCAGTGCGACATGTTAGAGGCCACAGTCGACGAGTCATGTGCTGGCTTAATGCAAGTGTTGGTCAGCCAGGAAGCTAAAGGCAGGCAAGGAGCATTACTTGTGTTATTAGCATGAGAGGCACATGCAGTGGGTACTACATGTGGTTTTGTGATGGTGAAGAGAGAGTTACTGCCTCATCACAAGTTTGGCGGTAACCCTTAAATGCAATGGTACCGCTATTACCGCTGCATTTAAGGGTCCGCCAAATCATGGGTTTGGCTGGATTTACCCCCAGCTCTGAACTGAGGGCAAATCTGCTGCGTTTTTGCCGATTTTGGGTGCTATTACTGCTGTGCTAATATCATAGGTGGTAATAGCGCCGAAAATTCCCCATTGGGCACAACGGGGAATCGGGAATTCCCGAATGGGCCCAATGGGGAATGGGAACTTTTGTTCCGCCAAACCCGTGATTCGGTGCTAATAGCACTGGGGGGTTTGGCGGTAACAAAAATAGCCCCAGCGTTAATACCACTGGGGATACCGCCCAACATACCGCCCAACTCGTGATGAGGCCCTTAGTCTTGTACTTGGTGAATTGGTTGACTCCAATTGAAGTAGTGCTCACGTACGCGTATCGCAGTGGTTTGGCCTGTGGCAGCCTGTGGGAGTAGTGTGTAGAGGTGTGTGCTCTAAGGTGTTTCTGTCTTATTGTTTTAGATGCAGGTTTGGCAGGGTGACTTGAGCACTGGGAGGTGCTCGCAGAGAGGCCCAGCCGTCGTCTGTTGCCGAGGCAAGGTTGGAAGCATTTAGAGTCAATAGGCAGGCTCTCAATACATTGGTTTGTCTTATGATGGTTTGTGAGCTGGGTAGTCCTGTGCCAGAGGGTAGTGGAGGCAGATAGGGAAGGTGCTGAAGGGAGGATAGTGGGGTGATGCATATGCTGGTAAGCATTGTAGGTGAAGATGTAGGTCTAATAAGGCAGTGGGAGGCAACGAGTAGGCAGCTTTCTAAGGCCAGACAGGGCAGAGTGAGGTCTTTAAGGATAGGCCATAGAGCTGGGTGGGAATCATAGGTGGGCGACCAATTGGGTAGTGCAGGTGGCAGGCATTCTGCAGTAAGCATTTCAGATGCTGTGCACGTCTTATAGCAAGTAACCTTTGTGCACACATTTGTTTCAAAAGTTTGTTCACTTAGCTCATTGGACTATAGTGGTGGATTTACCGGCCTAGTATGATCCAATAGGTCTGTTACAATGTTTGGAGTAGGTGAAGGCATAAAGCACGACAGCGTATATGCTGGCGGGGTGCATCTAAACAATGCCGATAGGAATAATGTTGGAGGGGGGTGGGCAGGCTTCTAGCAGGATTGGTAGGTGATACAGAATTGAAACGGCTGTCAGAAGAGCTCTTAGTTGTAGCATCTTGTAAACACGATGGAGATTCTGGCAACATTCCAGTTACTCGCAGTACAGTGTCTTTTGAGCAGCTGGGCGGCAGTGGTTGGTGTATTGAGGCAGATTTCTTGAGTTGCAGGAGAACGTTATTAGGCAGGGCGAGCATGACATGACAGGCCAAGACAGGCGTCAATGGCCTTAGAAGCTGGCCTTTGAAATGGCTCAGCCTCCTGCCTCTGGGGTTGGGTCCCCATGCAGTCAGCAGATGGCCAATCAGCAGGCTCTTCCTGTTGGCTGCATGACTCTGCATTCTGCATGGTGAGAGGAGTCTTCTTCGCAGCAGGAGCCATTTGTAAATGGTTCTTAGCCTTCTGGCTTAGCATTTTTGATGAAGTGCAGGCACAGGTCTCATGAGTGGATTCTTCACTATGCAGATATCCTAAGATGCTGCTTCAGCAACAGCCCAAGACAGGCATCAATGGCCTTAGAAGCTGGCCTTTGAAATGGCCCAGCTTTGGGGTGCTCAGTAACATTATATGTGGGGCAGGGTGTTTTTGCCATTCTGGAGAGGTCCAAATCAACCCTCACTACCCAGAGAGCATCGGGTTATGAGGTAATATTATCAAATCCTTCCATTCACATTGTAAGGTTTCGCAAAGTGAACCCTGCTACATTCACTGCAGTACCAGTTCAGCCAGGGGAGAAGGTGCATGACGTTGTCACATGCAAAGGTTCAGAGGATGGCCTAATTCATGCGAGAGAGGATGCACTCAAAGAAGGGGAGGTGATCATCGACAATTGATCAGGAGACTGGCCAAAGGCATACGGGTGCTGCAGTGGTGCATCTTGTAGATGGGAAGTAAGAGGTAGCAGTTAAAAAGAGGTTACCAACACATTATTTTGCACGAGCAGAATAACTGTTTGGACTGATTTAAGCACTAGAAAAATCCACAAGGATGTCCAGTAATGATATGTTCTGATTCGGCATACGTCACATCTCCAGTACATTAAGGGTTGTCCAGATGGCGAAGAAGAGGTTTTCAAGAGGGCCGATGAGACACCTGTGCAGCATGAATCATTGCTACAAAGATGTATGTATGCCTTATCCTGCCCATCAGTAGTGGTGGTGGAAAAATGCACTGTTACAACCATGACTTTGTTTCAATCGGTAATAATGCCACAGACAGGGCCGCCAAAGAAGCAGCATATGTAGAAGTGCCAGATGTCATGGCATATCCTGAGGTAGCCATACAATAATAGCAACAAGCAGTACCTTGCAAAGTAGTCCTGCTCACTCAGATAATTGAATTTCAAGGTATGCACCCAAAGAGGAGAAGGATTTGTGTGTGAAACGGAGCTCACTATCAGTGACAAAACATTGCAGGTTAAGTATTAATGCCACAGGAATTTCTTATGGTTGCTCATGAGCAACTGCATTACCAAATGCATATGTCTAAATAGTATATTGCAGCAGATATGCAGGAGGACTGGTTTGACCCCAACCTATAAGCATATGTTGATAAATTCATGGCAAATTGCACTACCTGCAACCACTTCAGCACCAGACACACCATCAGGATGTTGTGTGGCACACTGCCCCATCCAACAAGACCCTTTCAGGAGCTCCCCACAGAGTATGTGGATATGATGAATAGGTGCAGTAACTATCGTTATCTTATTGTGCTTGTGTGTCAATTTTCCCAATGGATTGAGGCAGGTCCTTGCACACAACCAGATGCTAACTCAGCGGCCACATTTTTAGCATGAGAGGTTTTTCCTCACTGGGGGATATTTGACATCCTAAAGAATATACAGACTGCTATACCAAAACATCAGTCTGTGAGGTAAAACTACTTATCATGTTTGCTTTTTCAAAGATGCAGAGTAATAAATGTCATGCCACAGTAAGCAATGGCTAGAATGACTGCATCAAAATTCCATTCTAGCCAGGGAATTGCACACATGAGCTTGTCTCTGCCCAGAAATTCCAGTAAAACATGCAAAGTTAATAAAGGATGTGGCAAAAATGCTCCAGTGATCCCCAGTCTCCCAGGGCTTTACACACACATGCATCCCCTGTCACCCACTGGTCACTCACCCATATATCTCCTTTCACATTCACTCACACTGGATTCATCACACAGGCACACACCAAACCGCACCCAGAACATTCAAACACACACAACCACAAGCATACTCATTCACCCACCAGTCAATCATTCACACCTTTTTTTACCTCCACCCATTGCATTCTCTACATAGGCACACACCCAAACACCCACCCACCCAGAACATTCAAAAACACACCATCATATTCATACTCATTCACCCACCAGTCGCTCACTCACACCTTCTTGTGCATCCACTCATTGCATTCTCTACACATGCACACACCCATCCACTCATTGCATTCTCTACACAGGCACACACCCACCCAGAACATTCAAAAACACACAACACATCACTTCCCATTCACCCACCAGTCACTGACACCTTCTCTTACATCCACTCATTGCATTCTCTACACAGACACACACCCGCCCACCATTCACATACCTACATCTGACACACACTTCACACATGCAAAACACAGATCAAATTACAAAAAAAGAGCCTTCTTACTTTTATTTTGCAGTTTTGGTCTGTCCTTCCAGGCCCCCTCGGCTCCTCCATTCTGCTCACAAACAGGAACCAGGAAGAGATTCCTGGTTCCTCTATGTGAGCTGCAAGGAAGCCAAGGGAGAAGGGGTTGGAGCTGAATGTGGCATGTGACATGTGCCACATGTCACGGCCAGCTCCAACCCCTACTGAGTGCTTGCTCAGCCCAACCTTCACCCAGATAGGTAGGTTCTGGGCTGGGGAACCCCCAGACCTGGTGTAGTGGGCCCCCCGCATCCCCACACCATGGGTTTGCATGCTACACCAGCAGCTCTCTTTTCTATTGCAAAATATAATCTTTTTTTTTTAAGTTGGGGTTGCAAGGGACTCCCAATGAGTCACAGTTGCAACCCCCAAATGACATCCCTGTCCAACTGTGGTTTGTTTTTCTTGTAATTCTTTGTTCCTGTCAAATGATACTACGGCTCTGCTCCAAGACGCTACCTAAGAGTGTGATGATGATGTTGGTGTCTCCAAGAACAGGTAAAGCTTTTCCCCTTGCAAAACACATGTACACACAGACTGGGAAGTGAAATGGTGTAATAGAACACAGGATGATAAGAGTAGAACACCCAGTTGGTCCCCGGGGACACTGTCTGACCCCCAACCTGGTCCAGAAAATTACGTGGAGCAAATCGGGTGGATTTGGCAGGAGATGGGGTATGTTGCTTTATGACCCCAGAACAATAGAAGGAGGAAAGTTGCTGGGTAAATTAATGAAGTATTAACTAAAGGGGGGAGTGTTGGTATGCATGTGCAACGTTCTAGGCAGGCAAAGTGGTTTAGACTGAGAAAAACATATTAGCAGGCAGCCTAGTGCTAGCAGTTCTCATTGGGCGTGGCAGAAGGTGCATGTATCCATTTGTAGTTAGTTTTGACATATATTAGAAACACCATATAGCCACACAGAAAGAGCAACAATGTGTTCACTTTGTAGATCCAGAGGTTAAAGATAGGGTGATGTATTTTGCATTTAGAGGTAGTATACAGTGTATGTCTTAAGGGATGTGTGAATAGGTAGCTGACATATGTAGGTGTGTGAGATGGAGTCAGAGAAGTGTTGCCGTAAAGTCGAGGTCCGGGGGCTAAGGTAGCAGGAGTTCCACCATGTTGGATGTTAGGGCACGTTATCACAAAAATAACGTTCTTTGGGAGAATGGATTACAGTGCGCATATTAATAGTCAACACATAGTAAAAATGAGAGAGACACAATGTGCTAGCTGTCCCTATGGGAAGAACACCCTGTCCCTGATAGGGGTTCCTGGCCCTAGTTAGCGTGTGGTGTAGCGCCTATCTAACAGGGATAGCTAAAAGAATCTGGCCCTTGTCGCTAACAATTGTGGCATACAATTCCAGTAAAACACATCAAGAACACATCCGTTGTTCAATCAATATAACTGGTTATTGGATTCTGTCAAAAACAGCTCAAGGTGCTGGTGCAGCAGCTTGTTACTTGGGGGGTGATCTAGATCCAGCGTATTGCACCCTTGGGTATTAGAATCACCAAGTGCGGTCAGTGTGTTCCACAGATTAAACTAGTAAAAAAGTTTCATGTGAGACAAGCATTTCTTTAAAAAAAGGCTCACTCTGCGTGAGTACGAACAATGTTTTGCTTTCTTATGTCCCTGTTGTTAATATTAGGGATAACAGAAAGGTCACGAGAGCCCTCAAGGCCCGAGTGATCGACCGGTTTCGATGGCAAGACAAGTTAGGCCATCTTCTTCAGGACCGTAGTTGTAGTCAGAAATGAATTCAGATTCCAGCGTGCCTGTACATTAGACACTATGGGTGAACACCTTCATCCCCTGTAAGGAGGCAAAAAAGTATGGGAAGGAGGGTATTAGTGAACCCATTGCTATATCTACCTATAAGTGTAGCAGCTAGAAAGGTGACAAGATGACTCACAGCGTAGAAATTAATCATAATGTTGAACCGGCAACAATGGTGCCTGACCACCTAACTATGTGGTAGAGCGCTTGCTCCAGAGGCTCACCTGGTCAGGGCGTGAAGGGGGGAGGGGAAGTGGATGCTAGCTTGGGGCTGCTAGTTGCCATTTGCAATACAACTGGTGAAGAACCATAGTGGTCAGTGATACAAATATAGTTCGGTGCCAAGCTGTGTCTCAAATGCATGCAATGAAACATGCAAAAAAAATAAATAAATAACAACAAAAGGCTGGTGTCCCACCTGTGATCCTGAAGGCTATTCACAAGGATTCAACAGGGAGGAGGAAGGAAAAAAAAACACAGATCATGTTCAGATGTTTGGATGCTTGTCTGTGGCACGAGAACAGAGAGGTAATCACTGTAAATGCCGGCCCTAGCCTCTAGAAAGCTCCGTACCTTATGTGCTAGATCCGGCAATGCAATAAGCAAAGCAGAAAGATCTTACCTTCTTGGCGCGGTGGCGCGGTTGCGCGATCTATTCGGCAGGACGCTGGATGCTCGGCCTCGATGTTGTCCTGGAGACCTAACATTTTCTATGAGGCGGGAGTTCCGCCCTTGTCACAAAAGGCATGGCGAAGTGTGTCTACAAACGTGTCATAAAGGCGGTGGACATTTTTGAAGGGGCTTAAGAGCTAGTAGCCACAATGTGAGGGTGTATAAATACATAATCGCTGTCAAGGGGGCTGCAGTAAGGTGCTGATGGAAAATCCATGGAAAGTGTGGGGAAACAGTGGCTTAGAAAATCATGTCACAAGAATAGCTACATGTTTACTATCATGTGAATCTTGGAAGAGGTGAAAAACCGTAATGCAAATGTGCTGAAAACGCGGCAGCCATCTTGTAAGGGGCTGAGAAGCTAGTAGCCACAATGCAAGAATATTTAAATGTATACTAGCTGTCACAGGGCCTGCAGGGGGGTCACAAAGAGGAGTGAAAGAGGGGGGCAATGATAGCTTGAACAATCGTTGGGGATTAGGCCACAAGAAATTGCAACTTGCGTGGTATCGTATGGTTTCTTGGAAAAGATGGAAAACCATGATTGGACAAGAAACATTTGTCCGTACGGATGGCAATTCATGCTCCCATGCAGAAAACAGGCAGCATGGAACAGAAGTTGATATTGGTCAAGACAAATGTAGAACAATGCATGCTGGTGTGCTGAGAGGCTTTGAGCTATTTCGACCTAAGGCACTGCAGAAGGGCACTGATGAGAGCCGATGTGGTGTAGACAGTGAAGATAGCAATGCAGGGTGGTAAGATTTAATAAGGCAAGCCCACAAGATGCCAACCATGGGTGAACAGATGGGCAAGAAGAAGATCAGCTGGAATGAGTGTGCCATTACTGCAAGCTCCTGCCATTGAATGGACTCATTTAGTCCTTGCTGGCATTTATTAAGCCTGAAAATCCACATTTGTTCCCACCTGAACAGAATATCGTGGAAGTTACCACCTCTCCTGGGCAGTGTGATCTTTTCAATGATAGTCCATATAAATTGTTCGGCAGTGTGGCCTTCCGCCAGAAAGTGTGGTACCAAAGGTGCTGACAGTCTGCCAGTTCTAATGCACGACCTGTGTTCTATAATACGCTTTCTAACTTCTCTGACCATCATTCCTACATATCTGAGGTTGCACGGACACCACACCTCTGGATGTTAGGGCACATCACAGGATGCATTTTGTGGAAGTATGAGAAACAGGCCTAACATGGAGCTGTGGCTCTGTTCAGTTGATGCTGAGACAAATTCCACTCCAATCCCCCCAGATAGAAGTTAATTATTTTTATTGTGACTAGACAATGTTTACAAAATGTGTCAATTCTTTTGCTTGGATAAGTGAAAAAAAATGTCTTAGTTTTCAGTTTGTATAGTGTTATTTGAGTTTTTTTCATCCAGATCAAGGCTCTGAAGGAACTTAGCTGTAGCTATGGTCAAAGATATATTCTCCCCGCTCATAGACCAGCGCCACTAATCTTCTTCTGATAATGTTGACAGTTGGATCCTGTGGGATTGATGGTAAATAAGACTGAGGTGTGTGGTCCCTGGGCAGAGTGTGAGCAAATGGTGCACTGTTTCAACAGAAGTAGGATTTTCACAAAAGCGACATCTGTTACACTTTGATTGATTTCGCAGATGCAATATTTCATTTGTTTTCATGAGGTTAAGTCGAGCCCTCAAAAATGTTGTTCGGAGCCCTGTATCTGGAAACTATTTTTTTTATTATTTCTGACCTCGTTTACTTTATGCAAGTCCCAGAAGAGATCCAAAGACGATTTATATTCGTTGGCTCTGTCCAGAGTTACAATCCAATCCCAGTTTTTCATTTTCTCCTTGATTTTATCTGGAATATATTCAAGCTCCCATTGGGAGCTGCCGATTTGAGCTAACAGGTCGAAATGATTTTTGGCCCAGGCTTTAAGGATTCTGCTTTTACCAGTGGATAGTTCGTTGTAGAGTATCTCCAGAATTTTCGGTCTCGGTTTTCGTAGGATATTACCCAGGAAGAGTAGAGTATTTCTCTCTACTACTGATTTTGTTGATGGAAGGCATAGTTCAAATTATGGCCATGGGTGTCGAAGAAGGCAATCTTAAAAACCTGCTGCCAAAATAAACCTTCAAGTTTGGTCCATAATATTGGCGGTAACTGAGGCCTTGCATCCGCCCCATAGGTTATTGCCGGAACAACCTTTGTTTTGAAAAAATGTATTACCGGCAGTAATGAACATTTTCCACATTTTCTTTCCAGTATTCCTGCTTGGGTAGTGAGGGTTTTGGTTTTTGCAAAGAGATGTTCTTGCATCGTTACTTCGGTGAAGCTCCGTGAGATTTTGACACCCAGATATGTCAAGCTTTTGACCACTTACAGCTTTTCCGAGTTCATGTACCACTGGGATTTTCCATTGGATTTTGTATAGTTCTTTCAATGATTAGTACCTTTGTTTTGCTGGGATTGAAATCCAAGTCGTTTTTTTTTGAGGTACGATGCCAAGCAGTTTAATTGGCACTGTAGGCCTATAGCTGTTTCATTCATGAGTAGTATGTCATCAGCATATAGCAACCGGGTGACTTTAGTTTCCCCTATTGTTGGTGGAAAAGAACGAATGTCGTTAGCGTTGTCCTGTAGTGATCACAACATTTTATCAGCCTCTTGGCCTTCTTTTAAGAAACCATCTGTGACAATGCCACATCGGCTTGAAGTTAACATTCAAGGTACTCGGCTAAAAATCTCCAAAGAAGACATTATTCAAATAACCTTCATTTACGAGAGGAACTGTTTGGTTGAAATTAACGAAAAAAGATCACTAAATCTGGACTACTATCCATTATTTGTCCTGCACTTACGGCTGAGATCTACAAGAAACGGCTCTGACAAGCAGCACTTGGATACACATAACGAGGAAATAAAGCAAAAAAAAAAAGCAATCATCAGAAAAGCAACAAGACTAGCCTTAATAGTGCCTACAGTTCACAACATCGACCAAGCATTGGCTCGAAAAAAAGCTATCAAAACTGGCTAAAATTGTCAAGATGGAGTCGCTATCAACAAGATGCCGAATTAATGCTTGGGGCCATTTGCAAAAGAAACTCCAAAGACTTCTGGTCCATTATTAAACAGAGAACAGCCCCGACAGCATCCGCAATCTCATGTACCAAAAGTGAAGATGCTTGGACAAAACATTTCACCGAATTGTTTAAACAAAACCCCTACATTACAAGATAAAGGGGACAAACAAACCGCGGGTCCTTGCGTTATTCCAAATGACAAGAAAAAGAAAAAAAAAGCAAGATCCAGAACAATGGGCCTCTCTGATCTTTGAGATCATTAATAGATCTTTGGAAACCAGAAAAATACCTGGCTCATGGAAGAAAGCCAACATCGTTCCAATCTATAAGAAGGGCCCAAAGAACGAGCCCACAAATTACAGACCTATAGCGTTACTTGACGTTATCGGCAAACTATTTGGAACCCTGATCCTCGATGTATTTCAAGCATGGCAAAAAGAGTCTAACACATCAGACCCTTTCCAATCTGGGTTTGTAAAACATCTAAAAACTTCAATCAACATCTTGATGGTAAGTATACTAAAAGTTAAAGTCATGGGAAACCATCCGAAAATATTCATTGCTTCGATAGACCTGACCCAGGCGTTCGACCGTGTCAACAGGGGAAACTCTGGGCAAAACTAGAGAAGGCCAGATGTCCATCTACCATCCTTGACCCGATTAAAGCATTACACTCTGAAACTTCTATGAGAGTGCGCTTAAACGCAGAAGGCCTTCTATCTTCCTCTATACCGACAGTAAGGGGGGTCAAGCAGGGCTGCCTTATGGCGCCTACCCTCTACAACGCTTATATGGCCAATATAAAGGACAACGCTAACGACATTCGTTCTTTTCCACCAACAATAGGGGAAACTAAAGTCACCCGGGAAACCACACCTGAGGAAAGATATAAAGGACAACGCTAATGACATTCGTTCTTTTCCACCAACAATAGGGGAAACTAAAGTCACCCGAGAAACCACGCCTGAGGAAAGAGGAATAGACGCTCACAATAGAAAGGCTGTAGCTGATTCCTCAAACCGGAGCAAAGGGACCCGGGCAAGAGACAGCTTACCATCAAGCAATCACTCCCTTGAAATCAGCTGAGCTAAATCTACATTGAGGTCCTTGGTACCATCTACTGGATCCCATTATCCCTACACAGAAAGAGACGCTGCACGAAAACCAGCTGGTCCCTGTGCCAAACTAGAGAGCTCAAACAAACCTCAAAAGAACATGTCAGATGTCATCCCTCTTATAAATAAACAGAAGACCAGTGACAAAGATCCCAAGAGATGGGCCTGGATTCCAGCGACTTTGTCAAAGTACACCAGACAATAGCAACCAAAAGAGCCCAATGACAACATTGAACAAGGAAGTGATTGCTTGATGGTAAGCTGGTTTCTCTGAGCAGGTAGCCTATCTTTTGTAGGTTTGCTGAAGATGAAAGCAAAACCTTTTTTGTTGTTTGTGATGTAATATGTAGAAAAATGCTTTCAGTCCTCCCTTTATGTGCAAATTCTACAACCTTTATGTCCTCGCTACGGAACTGCTGTTCATTCAAGGTCTTCTTAAAAAGCTTCACCATTTCTCTTCTATTTAGGATGTATTTATTGTTGGTATTTGCCATCTTATCTAATTTTAGCGTTCTGCTTACTTTACTTTTGTGTGTGAAGACTGCCGACACTCGAGTTTGGCAGGCAGATCTACTTACAGATGGATGCCGATGGTTTCTGTGTTGACTATTAATTCTGTCAGCCGATTTTCTCTGTTTCCTATCATCCCTGTTTTGTTTTAAGGAATAACTCCGATCATGAGAGCGGTAGCCTTGCAATATTTCTCTTGCATTAGGCGACTCGCGTTTCTTTGAGAATGTAGGGACCATGGGCGATTTTTCATTGTATCTTGGCCGGCTTGATCTTTGTGGTCTTGGGCTAGCCAAAGAATAGTCATTATATCTTTTATTTTCTGTATGAAATTCCTTATTTAATTTTACGCGTAGTTGACGATGTATAGTTCTTCTTTCCGGATTAAAACAATTTCTTTCCGGTTGTGGCCCTTGGGTTTTTATTTGATGAAACTTCTGTGTTTTGATGTCTTTATTGGGACGTGGATTCCGGTATCCTAGTTGAGTTCCTGGCTCATCCACAAATGAGACCTTCCTTTTTTTTCCTCTCGGAACCGGAATTTCCGAATCAGAATTTTCTACGGAGTAGGTGCTGATGTTAGATAGATCAATTGAAGAGCTGTCAGCATCGTCTACAGATTCTGTAATGGGGATTATTGTACTTGCTTGGTTTGTTTGAGCCACGTTTTCTTTTTTCTCTATTTTGGTTACCCAATTTGTTAGCATTTCGTTTATATCTGACATATTTGGTCTTTGGGAGTTGCTGTTGGAAGATAGACTTTTTCTCGCATCGGACTCCCCAGTCTGAGTTGTAGTGATCCCTGTCGTATTTGTTCGGCAAGATTTTTTTTTTTCTTAAATCAAACGAGTTCCCTCTTAGAGTTGTGTTGATTATTTCTTGAGGAAGTCTTGTTTGGAAGTCTGTTTCTTTGGGCCAACCCCTGTGTGGTCCCTTTTGATGTCAGATTTTGGAGGGTACTCAGAGAGTGAACTTTTTGCGACTTTTTGAAAGTCTATTTTCTGAACACTTACGGCAGGAGAAGGAAGACTGTCTGTTGGAGCTTTCAGCGATTTCTCCTCATTTTCCTTTGTTGTTCTGTCCTTATGCCTGTCTTTATTGTGGGATTCGTAGTTACCTGAGAAATCCGTTTTTACAGGGCTGATAGGCTCTTTCACCAGTGTAGGCTTCATATTTCCTTCACAGCTTGATGTTGTGTGTGTTTGAGTTTCTTCCTCCACTGACTGTTTTATAAACAGAAAGATACCTTGGTTTTTCTTTCCACTAAGTTGATAGGCATATAAGGACCCTCTGTCATTGAACCCTGGTCTCTCGAGTTTGCCTTCCAGGCTTCGGTTGCCATGATGTAGCCCTCCAGATGGGATAGTTTGGCACTCATATTAGCAGTCATGAAAGTGTGTTCTTTTAATGTTTCATTTAGAGATTCATACAGTTTTCCAAAGGGGGCCAGCGCAATTATGACTGCCGACATTATGGCAAAAATATCCATCTTTTTCCCCAGGTGAATTTTTTTCCGTAGAGCTAGATGTATCTTTATGGTTTTTCCCTTGTGCGTGGGTGGCGGGTGTAGATCTTGTTATATCCACCGGTATATCCTCTCTAGGGATAAACAAAGTCAATTTTGGACGCAGCATTGGCTCGTTTTGGTTAATCGATGGATTTTCTTTGGCTTTTAAAATGATATTGGGCAATTGATCTTCCTTAAACCCAGTCAGGGATATAGGTTGTCCATTATTCGTTTTCAGAAGATCTTGATTTGCAATCCTTGGTTCCTTAACCTTTTACTTTTTTTAAAAAGGAACAGCAGTTATGGTCATTTGGTGTGATGTATTATGAACCACAGGGACAGAGAGGATGGTAGATTGCTGAGTCGGATACGCTGGGCCGATGGTTTTACTTGCTTATAGTGCCAGCGTATTGGTGTTGAGGAGTTACCCCCTGTATCAGTGTGATCAATTCCATTGAGGTTAGGGGCCTTGTTATTGTTGAGTGTGGACAAACCCACCAAAATTTCCAAATCCGACAGTCCTCCTGCACTACTCGATAATGTTATGTCCATTTTGCTAAAATATTTACCAATATGATTATTGGTATGCGGTTTATTCAGAAGTAATTTCCTGGACTGAGTTTTAGTCGATGCCCTCTGTTGTGGAGTAGACAATAGAGTGATACTTGTTTTTGATGTTATAACACCAGAAGTACAGGCAGGAGGGATTTGCTTCTGAAGACCGCTGGACCCCTCCTTTTTTTCTCAGATGGTAAATAGGGTTTAGTCATGGTTGAGGCTTCTCCAGATGGAACTCCTATTGGAGGATCCAATATCGATACACTAACTTCTGGGGCCAAATTGTGAACTTTCAGAATGTTGAGATCATCGTCGGAATCTTCAGATATGGGTAAAGTTTCATTAGAGAAGGTATTTTCCTCCTCTAGCTGTCACTGGGTGTGTTTCATTTTTTTTGTTGGAGAGGTTCGTTGATATGTCAATTTCCTGCATTTGCAGCATTTCTCCATGATTTAGTGAGGGTAAAGATATCGGCAAGGGATAACCCGTTAATTGGATCCTAGGCATCTTATCGTACGTATGTGGACAGACAAGGCTGTCATTATTCATGTTCTTGTTCATGTCTAACCCAGGGCACCTGACCTCAAGGGATGTCTGTGGTCCCTGGCCCTGGATAGCCAAAACCATGGCGGCAACTGGGTCAGCATATGGGCTAGCGACAGTCTCAAACAAGTTCGGACCCCCCTGAGCAACCCCAGTTCCGCCCCAACCCTGAGGCGAACGTGTTTATGAAGAGACCTCAAGGGTGGGATTGGGGGCTGAGATTTACCACCGGGGCACCTCTTTGGGAGAAGGGTTCGAAGGGTTTGCATTGTTTGTAGGTGGTTCTGGGTGGTGGAGTCCCCTCAGTGGCTCTTTTTTTTAGTTGGTATTGGCGATCTAGGCTGGATAGAGGGGCAATCCTTTTGCCAAGACTGTGAGTCGGGCTGGATAGAATTGTCTAGGCTCGCAAATGTTGTAATACGGCCGCTACGAAGAAGCCTTCCCAACTCTTCAAGTTTGGCATCTGCGGCCGTTGGTATTTCCTCACCATTTACCGATTTAGTATTTCTTTTGTCTTGTACAGTCATCATGAGGGTAGACCAGATCAAAGGACTCGGCCCGCAGTCTCCAGCTCCCAATAGCTGGTAAGGATGAGTCTTGATCTGTTAATAAGGGTCGCCGGACAACCAGCTCCCAAGCAGCCAACAGCTAACAGCTGGATAAACGTGCCCTTCACAGATAGAAGTTATGCTTGCAAGGCCATAGGCAGCCGTGCTGTGCCGATAGCAGTTAATTCAGTCCAGCTGCAGAGCTCGGAGGAGCTGGGAAAGGATTGTTGCATCGAGGGAGTAAGGGTAGGGATGTGCCTTTTGAGATTCAATTCATGTGAGCAGAGCATGAGGTTCTGTGATGTCAAGAGGCTTGGCAAAGATTGAGGGCACCATTGCCCTCACCAAAAGAGTAGTCATCCTATTTGACCTGCAGGCACCGCACACTAGGGATCAATAAATATGTGAAATTCAAACATAAAAATGGTCCCCCGATCATGTCATTCATGGACAGCTGGGTTCCCAGGGAGATAAGGGAGGAGACATGCTAGGGTTGTACCGTGATTTGGGATGGGAGAAGCAGAGGTGATGCCAATCAGTGTATTTACAAGCGCAGGGAGATGTTTTTGCATGCCCAGTGTCTGGTGTAATGAGGAGGCTCTTGTATTATCAAAGCAGAGTTCACCTCGCTATTCACACTTTGATCAGGCTCTGACAGAAGGGGGCACATCACATGAAGGTCAAGAATATTTACTAGTTAAAGAAATGTATTAAGGTAAAAATGTGTTTTAGATAATGTGTTACCAATAGGGTAATGGACTATAGGGGATAATTAGAATTGGACATAGGTGTTAGCCAAAGGGGAGTGTGGGATCATGTTGTAATCTGTATTATGTATAGGCCCTCATTACGAGTTTGCCCGTATCCTGGAGGTAAATACTGTAATACTGTTACCAGCACTCAGTCTGGCAGAATTACCGCCAGATTATGAGTGCCGGTGACGGTGGTAAAACCCCATTCCATGGAGTCCCACTGGCCTCCTTTGGGGGATTTGCCAGTATTTTGGTGCCGGTAACACTGATGATTTTTTCTGGTAGGGTGGTGGAATAACCACCAGCCTTTAGCTGGAGGTATTTCTGCCACCCCACCGGCTAACTTGTAGTTGGGCGGTGTGAAAAAGTGCCAATATACAGTAATACCGGCATGTAAATTGCGCACCAGCAAACTTGTAATGAGGGCCATAGTTTTGTTAATTTGCTGTTTTCTGCTATAAAAGATGTTAAGTCCTTTGGGTGGGGCGAGCTCCATATTAGTTTGGGTCCATGAGACCGTCTGATATTTTTTGTATGTAATAAAACATTATTTTCCTTGCAAATGGTGCATTCATTATTTGCCCTATTTGTGATTGTTTTTATCGTTCGGGTTTTGGTCATTCATCTTACACATGCTTACCAATAACCTATCACATTTAAGAATTATACCTCTCTATTTTGACAACCATTTCCCGCCAACTAATACAAATTGCTTTTCCTCTCTGATTTTGTTCATTCAATTGTCTAATTTCTCTTCTGATCACCTCTTCCCGTAGCCTTGCCTTCTTTTCCACAGATGGACGTCTGGTGACACCCTTGCAGGATAATAATATGGCAACTTTTAGACAAGAACAGATGCTGTAAAAGCACTACGGTGGTGATGGCCACAGTATAAATATTTGATAACATAACATAGCATTGCATAAAATGTCAAAACATAACAATAAGTCCTTGAATTTCACATGTACCGATTCCTCTTTCACCTTAGAGCACACATTTGATCGGGTGATTTCATATCTGGATTGATGCAGTCGTTCAAAGGGCTAATCCCATCTGCAAAACAAATCAACTCATCCAATTCTTTGACCCTCTAAATTCCTGTGTGAATGTTCTTTTTGTTGAGGAAAAGAAGCGAAAATGTGTAAGCTCCTTATACTTTATTGTCAACTTTAATTATGCAATATCGGCTAATTGCAAACAATTGTAATCCCTGCGAAGAATCTTTGTTTCTCAACGTTAAAAAATATTAGTTAATATTTTTCTGCTTGGATTGCCAATTATACTGATAGCATGTATTCCCCTGACAATAGAATGTTTCTAAGTACCCAACACAGGATAATATGAATATTGTACTAACATGGCACTTCCTGATGACCCAGCACAAATCAACTGTAGACAAACTATTGTCAATCTGTTTAGCTGAGTGTGGCTGAATTGCTTCACGGTTGGGGCTTTACCGTGCCAAACAGCAGAATTGCAGTGGGGCTTCCTTGGTAATACCTTTGATCCAGTGGTAGAGAACGATCCACACTAGTTTACTTGTTTGTCTCAGTGGTAATGCATGATGGAGTTAGACATCTACAAATAGAACCCAGTGTAGTTAGCTATCATTATATTCTCATATGAATGCTGTGGGTATTTGTAGATAAAAACTCTTGGGATTTAGATTTTGATTTAGTGTCTACTTCGGGAAGCATCCTGAAATGGATGGCTTCATGTTTATTAGAAATATAGGAAGGAATATGAGTCCAAGCTACCTCACCCTTAAAGCGCTATGGTAAATGTTGACACACAACAACAAAAGACTAATGCAGCATAATAACACTACACTAGTGTAAACACACATGCAGTTAAAAAAAGTTTATTCTAAAACAGGAAGTAAAAAATGGTGACAGCAAGCAAAATAACAGCACAGTAGTTTATGCACAAGCATATCTCATTACAAATCATATTTTTGTCACAGTGTTTAATATACAACATAGTTTATGAGCCATGGGTTAGTTACATAGCTCATCTCAAAAGAGGACTGTCGACACTATGTTTTGTGTTTCTAGTTCGGAAGAAGTTGTATAGTCTGGGATGCAATCATCTAATGCCATGAGTCACCCAAGAGTTTCGGACTGTCATCAGGACTTGCGAAAGCTGATTGGTATCAGGGCATGGGAACAGAAGGCGAGTGCTTCACCAGTCGCAACATTAGTCAGTGGGTAATGAGTGGACAGCGCCTGTGGGCTGAACACGAAATGATGGTGCCGAAAGGGTCACGTCGTGGAAAGGTTCAACATAATTTTCTAATTTCGGTCCTGTAGTTGCGCATCAAAACATTGATCCACAGAGGCTTCTGCAAATGGTGCAGTGTTGTTCAGGAGGAGCCTCATAGGTGGAGTATCTAGTGCGTAGAAGAGCAAGCGTTTCTTTTAGCAGTTTTGCAAGCAGAAACGTTAAGATCTTGTCATTGAGGAGGTCCCTGGAGTAGTGGATCTCGTGCGTGAGCAGTGTGTGCTTCAAAATACTTCAGAGTTCATCCGGGATGTTCATCTGCGGGGGTTATGTCACTAGTGGGAAAAGAGGAGAAGTTTCAGTCCCGTGCGCATGCGTGATGGATACCGTGGGCAAAGAGATTCTAATTTTGCCCACGGTATCCATCACGCATGTGTGTGCTTCTCAGGAAGGTTCTCCTCAATCTGTTGTTAATTCAGTCCCTTTATTGAATGTCAGTCAGCAGCCCCCTAATTTGGGGGAGGGTGTATACCCTGCAGGTTTGCTGGTAAATAGTATTATGGATTGTAGAAATGCACAAATTACACAATCACAGACATTTGGTCATCTAACTGTGTACAACTTGGGGTGGGAGTTTCCCCAATTTTGCTTGGGACCTGGTCTCTTGATATTATTAGATCGGAGGGTGCTCCATTAAATTCTATTCCTTCAACTGGGACAACAAATTATTCATTATTTCAAGGCAATCGAGATCAGGGAGAAGGCAGGCTTTTTGGTATCTGTTTGGCCCTAAAGCCCTTTTGAGTGTACATGTGCAGGTCTTAAACCCTATTCCTGGCTCACAATTCCAAGTTCAAGAAGCCTACTTAGAAGAAAGTCATTGTGAACATCCTTATGTGATTTTATATGAAAGTTTACTTCCCGAAAGTAGGTCTTTGGTATTTAGGTGATCAGCTATTTTGTGTCTACTTTCTGAGACTCCGAGCCTAACTGGCATTTCCTCAGGAGACTTACCGAAAGTTGATTTTATAGATTGGTATGGAACTGATCGGGAAATCGTCTACTTCAACTCTAAAATGGTGTTTAATGCTGTAATGAATGAAAGAGAGAAGCTTAGAATGTTTGGCTTCAATATTTCTTATCATAAAGTGAAACCTAGAATGGTTGCTATGGCAAGAGGGTCTGAAAATGAAACTGTTTATCGGGATGAGGTACAATGTATAAGGCAGAAAATGAGGCTGTCTGAGGAGACTGAGGGTTGGCCCTGGTTATTGAATGTGATGCATTAATAGGTTTGAACAACATTATTGAGAGCTCCCATTCAGAATATTCAATTTACAATATTGTCATGGAACACAAGGGGTCATTCACATCTGTTTTCCAATCCTATATTTGTGTTTACAATTGTTACTCTGTAAGAAACATGTTTGGCCTGTTGACCAGTGTTTGATGGTTATGGGGTGTTTTTCCAGTCAGCAAAGCAGAGTTCTTCTGACAGACTCCTAACTCTGATCAAATCTAATAAGGTCATCTCCATCATGGGGAGCAGTGAAGTGTGTTTTGGTATTCTGGCCACCTATATCAGAATGTTATGAATTAAGTATTCTGATCTTTTACTCATCAAAGTCTATTGGCATCATGGTGTCCTCGTGCCCCCGGTGCGCTGTGCTGACAGAGCTCATTAAGTGGTGCTTCCATGATTTTAGGAGCGGCACTCCATATAATCACGGGAACGACACATGGCGAGGCCTGCTATTACCATGTCACTCACACCTCAGGACTGCTGGCATGCCTCATGGAGTGGCGCTCCCTATAAGGGCCACACCGCGAGGCCTAGTTGCAGCAGAATCTGCCCATAATGGTAGTGGTGGGACCCACAGGGCGGCATTCTGCACCACTTTGCCAACCCTAATGTTACCAATTGTGAGCAGATTGTGTTACCGGTGGGCCTCACGGAGTGGCACTGTGACCGGAAATACCATATAAAGCCTGGAGCTCCCAATAAACGAAGCGCCGCCGAACGTCCCACTACACCCGCAATAAATCCCTGGGTCACACAAAAAGTTATGTGACCGGGTTAAAAAAATATCAATACAAAATGTCTCCCCACACTATAAAATGAAAACCCGTGTCCCTCCTAGCATATGCAACCCGGGTCTCAATAAAAACATAATTCCGTGCTCCTCAAACACTTTACTGCAGGCAGCGCCTACTTTGAAGGGAACTCTAGAACATTAACAATATTAACAGAAAACTTCACACCTAGTTCATTTCTCCAGCTCATGAACAAGTTGGCTCATTTCTGCCTTTCAAGCAAGCAATTCAACAATAGGATATGTCCAGCCCCCAACTGAGCGACATGTCCTTCAAACTATTTGGAAATACAAGTATAAATCAATGGATAGATAAACCTGGGGAAAATGAACTGAAACCAAAAGCTAAGACACCGCCTACAGGCCATTCCGAAGCACAGGCCTCAGCACAACTTTATAAACGATTCTTAACTAGACACATCAGAAATTATCAAATGAGAAGCTAACACCCAAACTTGCCCTCAATGGGCAACAGACATTTTCGACACTTGGCTTGCTGAAAAAAAAACACAGAAAGGATTCTAATATCTAACTGCTACTACTCTTGTTTGCCATCTAAAATGCTTTTATGTAGAAGTCAGTCCCTCCTCTGGCAATGAATATCAAGCTACAAACCTCATTTCACTAGGAGCAGGGCAAAATCGACACCCCAACAGACCTCCATTCTCACACAGTTTTAAGTTTACAATTCCAAAGCACCAATAATATATTTATCTCAATGATAAAAAGAAAATCCAGGCATCAAGGCAATGACATTCAATTCGCAAACCAGATACAGAAATATGTGACCTACAAAAAATAAAAATCTGTGGCTTTTTCCAAACGAATGATATGATATGATGAGTCATTTATAACGCGCCTGTACACAAGTTTTTTTAGGTGCGAATCAACCCTTCACCTTGCAACTCAAGGTGTGCTATGATATGGTATGATATGCAGATACATTCCGAGAGGGACAACGTGCACTACCTGCTAATACCTTCAACAATACACATAGATGAAAATGCCTGCCACTATGCCACAATGACCTTTGATGAGGCCACCAAAAATCACCTTGAGCTCACTGAAATAAAAGGTAACTTTGTGGAGCAATGCCCGAGCAGACTAATGGTGAAATGTGCCCTGTCCAATCTCTTGCACTATGCATAAGCAAACTATTACCGGTGCACCGTGTTTCTTTCTACTATCAAAAAGAAATGACAACTGAAGAAGCAAAGTGTGACAAAACCAAGTACAACAACCAGCCACTGGGCAAAAACACACTAAGCAAATTCCCACAGTTAGCAAAAAAAAAATAAAAAAAAAATCCAAAATGAGCACAGACCATTGCCTGCATGTAACTGCAATTTAAACATTAGCCAATGCCGGCCTAGAAACGCGCCAAATAATGACAGTAACTTGGCACAGGAATTAATCCTCTATCCAAAAACCCCAAAGACACCAAACACATCAATGTTCCAACCTCTTGCACAATGCTGGTAACACAAACATCAAGTCAAAAGACAATATGAATCGCAGAAATGCAATCCCATTCCCATTGAGGAAATCCCTAATCCCACCACACACTTCCCACCTTAACAATTTCAAAGCTGCACACTCAACTTCCATGGCAATGTGCAGTTCAACCTAAAATAATGATCATTCGTTTCTTTTTGTCCTCTCCTCTCACTGCATTGTTTGTTCATTTAATCAATTAAAGTTTATTTGAAAAACATTTACAATTGTTTGAGTGTTTTCTAATATATACAACTGCAGGACAAAATAGGTTTATAGACCACGCCCTCGGGATGTACCAGGAGTTATGGGACCTGGCGACCTTGTTAAATGTCCTCATGGTGCTGGGGCTTTAACTTAGCCTTCCAGTCCCCTAGCTGTTGGTATGGGCCTCTGCTCGGTCTAAAAATGTTAATTAACTGCCATTGGATAGCGTTATTGAGGTTACTAGTTTTATTTAATGGTGCCTTGCAAATGGAAATGATAACAGGCATTAAATGCCATTGGCCAACATTTCAATTGCATTTGAAGCTGCACCTGGTTTACGATGGCCCCACCTGGACTTGAGAGGCCGTGTATTACATTGTTGTTCTTACCATCCATATTAGGCATTAGGTGGCCTTCCTGGCACATTTCAGGCTGCACTTTCTAATGATGAAAGCACATGCACATGTCAGACGGCTCCTTCAGAAATACGGGAAATGTGCAGGCATTAGAAAGCATTTCTGAAAAACTGTAAGAAAAGGAGACTATGGGAGGCCGTTCAAGTCAAAATTACACCTTTGTGAATGTGACATATTGAAGTGAATACAACATGCAGTGAAATGAGTAAGGCATACTCTGTGATGACTATAATACGTATCGAAATGAGTATAACATGTATTGAAATGAGTATGACATGTATTGAAATGAGTATGACATACACTGAAATTCAATGAATAAGACATGCATTGAAATGAATAGGACAAACATTAAAATGAATATGACACCTATTGAAGTGAATATGATGCACATTGAGGTGAATATGACATGCAATGGAATGAATATGGCACCCATTGAAATGAATATGACACACGTTGAAATAAATATGACACCCATTGAAATGAATATGACACGCATTGAAATAAATATGACACACGTTGAAGTAAATATGACACCCATTGAAATATATATGAAACGCATTGAAATAAATATGACACACGTTGAAATAAATATGACTCACGTTGAAATAAATATAACACCCATTGAAATAAATATGACACCCATTGAAATGAATATGACACACATTGAAATAAATATGACACATGTTGAAATAAATATGACTCACGTTGAAATAAATATAACACCCATTGAAATGAATATAAAACACATTGAAGTGAATAGGACACGCATTGGAATGAATATGACACCCATTGAAATTAATATGGCACAAGTTGAAGTGAATAGGACATGCAATGGAATGAATATGACACCCATTGAAATAAATATGACACACGTTGAAATAGATATGACACACGTTGAAATAAATATGATACCCATTGAAATGAATATGACACGCATTGAAATAAATATGACACACGTTGAAATAAATAGGACACCCATTGAAATGAATATGACACGCATTGAAATAAATATGACACAAGTTGAAATAAATATGACTCACGTTGAAATAAATGTAACACCCATTGAAATAAATATAACATCCATTGAAATGAATATAAAACACGTTGAAGTGAATAGGACACGCATTGGAATGAATATGACACCCACTGAAATGAATATGACACACGTTGAAGTGAATAGGACATGCAATGGAATGAATATGACACCCATTGAAATAAATATGACACACGTTGAAATAGATATGACACAGTGAAATAAATATGATACCCATTGAAATGAATATGACACGCATTGAAATAAATATGACTCGCATTGAAATAAATATGACTCACGTTGAAATAAATATAACATCCATTGAAATTAATATAAAACACGTTGAAGTGAATAGGACACGCATTGGAATGAATATGACACCCACTGAAATGAATATGACACACGTTGAAGTGAATAGGACATGCAATGGAATGAATATGACACCCATTGAAATAAATATGACACATGTTGAAATAGATATGACACACGGTGAAATAAATATGATACCCATTGAAATGAATATGACACACATTGAAATAAATATGACACCCATTGAAATGAATATGACACATGTTGAAGTGAATAGGACATGCAAGGGAATGAATATGACACCCATTGAAATAAATATGACTCACGTTGAAATAAATATGACACACGTTGAAATAAACATAACACCCATTGAAATGAATATGAAACAGGTTAAAGTGAATATAACATTCATTGGAATGAATATGACACCCATTGAAATGAATATGACACACTTTGAAGTGAATAGAACATGCAATGGAATGAATATGACACCCATTGAAATGAATATGACACATGTTGAAGTGAATATAACATGCATTTGAATGAATATACCATGCATTGGAATGAATAAGACATGCGTTAAAATGAATAGGACATGCATTGAAATAAATATGACACCCATTGAAATGAATTTGACACACGTTGAAGTGAATAGGGCATGTAATGGAATGAACATAACACCCATTGAAATGAATATGAAACAGGTTGAAGTGAATATCACATTCATAAGAATAAATATGACACCCATTGAAATTAATATGACACACATTGAAGTGAATATAACATGGAATGGCATGAATAAGACACACATTGAAGTGAATAGAACATGCAATGGAATGAATATGACACCCATTGAAATGAATATGACACACATTGAAGTGAATATAACATGCATTTGAATGAATATACCATGCATTGGAATGAATAAAACATGCGTTAAAATGAATAGGACATGCATTGAAATGAATATGACGCATGTTGAAGTGAATAGGACATGCAATGGAATGAATATGAAACCCATTGAAATGAATATTGCACACATTGAATTGAATGTAATATGTATTAAAATTAATTTAACATCCATTTGAATGAATAAGTCATTACCTCCATGTCCCCATTCCTCTTCCCAGTACTTACCTTTGAGTACGTTCCGTGCTCACTGGAACTCTTTTCTTTTCAAGCTGCCCTCCTCCAATTGGAAGGAGTTATCAGGTGTTCTAGGGCTTTGGTGGTCTTCAGGTCTTCGTTCTAGTGGAATGATGTTATGGTTCGCAAAGACAACACCTTGGCTCTTGCTTCCATCAACCATCAGGGGGCTACGGGGTCCCGCTCCCTGGAGGATCTGGCTTTGTCCATTTGGAACTGGAGCACGGCACACCTGGTCTCCTTGAGAGCGGTCCATATCCAGGGGGGTAGACAATGGGACTGTGGACCGGCTCAGCAGGGTGTTTCCGGTCTCAGCGGAGAGGTCTCTTTGTCCCAAGGTTTTTCAGGATGTGTGTCGGTGGTTCGGCATCCCTGGATGGACCTCTTTGCCTCCCCCTGCAACTCTCAACTTTCCTGGTTTTGCTTGAGGACTCTGCCCCCCAGGGGTTTGTGGGGGGGTGGACGCTCTTCCCTTGACTTGGCCCCTCAGAGCTTCTTTATGCCTTTCCTCCAAATCTCCTGATTCTGCAGGTCATCAGCACAATCAGATCATCTCCACGTGTGTTTATCCTGGTGGTCCCTTACTGGCCTCAGAGAGGGTGGTTCCCGGGCCTTCTGGAGATGCAGTTAGCTTCTCCTTGGGTGTTGCTCAGGTGGCCGTCTGCATTGCGGGTGGTCAATGTCCCCCTTCTCCTCTATCATCGGTTGTGGGTTCTGGAAACGGAGAGGAGGGATCTCCTGGCATTAGGCCTTTCAGCTGCACATGAGCTACACCTAATACATTCATTCTGCATTACCAACTCAACATGGAGGGGCTCCAGTCTACGTCCTTTGGTGTGGGTGTCTGGAGGCTGTGTCTGGTTGAGGTGGTGATAGGAGTCATGGTCAGCATGCCTTTGGCTTTTTGCTGTATCTTGAATAAATTGGTTTTGGGTGGGTTTCGCATTACCGTTGGTGTCTGTGTCTTTTGTGGTGGGCATGGGCGTCCTTCCTGTTTCTGCTTTTGTACAACTCAAAGGTAAGTACCTGGACGAGAAAGAGGGACGTGGAGGTAATACTCAGATTAATTACTGGTAATATTGGATATTCCCCTCCTCCTCCTCCTCCTCTGTCACACCAACCCAGGACCTTTGCTCGGCTCTGGCTGCACACTTCACTGAAAAAACCCAAGACATCCTTTTCTCTCTCACTTCCACACCACATCATACACCAAAACTTCTGGAGCCTCCCTTTGCCACTCTACCACTTCTCCTCTCTTCTCTCAATCCCATTACACCTGATGAGGTCGCCAGACAAGTCCGATCTATGAAGGCCTCATCCAAACAGGTGGACCCCTGCCCCTCCAAAACCATTAAGTACAACATTGACTCTCTTTCTCCAGCCTTGGCTGATCACTGCAATCTCTCTTTTGTCACTTGAGTTTTCCCATCTTCTCTTAAGCACTCCATTGTGCACCCTCTGCTTAAGAAACCCTCTGCCGACCCCTCCATTCCAGCAAACTACCGCCCTATCTCTATCACCCCCTTCCTGGACAAACTCTTAGAGAAGCTGGCTATCTCTCAGCTCACCTTCAACACTGAATCTGCTGGTTGCCTCCACGATCATCAGTCTGGCTAGAGCGCATCCAGAGGAAAGGAAAACTCTCTTCTGAATACCTGTGAAGACCTGCTCTTAAATCTCGACACTAACACCCCTCTGTCCTCATTCCACTTGACCTCTTCTCTGCCTTTGACATGGTAAACCACAACATCCTGATTGCATGTCTCTGTGACACCCTGGGAATCACAGGTCAGGCACTGGCGTGGGTAACCTCATTCTTTTCCGGCCGTCCATCCCAGGTGGAACTTGGGTCTTTTCTTTCTACTCTCACTCTTTCAACCTGTGCTGTTTCCCAGGGTTCTAACTTAGCCCCCTGGTTCTTCAAGGTCTACATGGCTGCGCTGGCTGTGAGAGTTGCAGGGGGAGGCAAAGAGGTCCATCCAGGGATGCCGAACCACCGACACACATCCTGAAAAACCTTGGGACAAAGGGACATCTCCGCTGAGACCGGAAACACCCTGCTGAGCCGGTCCACAGTCACATTGTCCACCCCCCGGATATGGACCGCTCTCAAGGAGACCAGGTGTGCCGTGCTCCAGGTCCAAATGGACAAAGCCAGATCCTCCAGGGAGCGGGACCCCGTAGCCCCCTGATGGTTGATGGAAGCAAGAGCCAAGGTGTTGTCTTTCCGAACCATAACATCATTCCACTGAAGACCACCAAAGCCCTAGAACACCTGATAACTCCTTCCAATTGGAGGAGGGCAGCTTGAAACGAAAAGCGTTCCAATGAGCACGGAACATACTCAAAGGTAAGTACTGGGAAGAGGAGTGGGCACATGGCGGTAATGACTTATTCATTCAAATGGATGTTAAATTAATTTTAATACATATTACATTCAGTTCAATGTGTGCAATATTCATTTCAATGGGTTTCATATTCATTAAATTGCATGTCCTGTTCACATCAACATGTGTCATATTCATTTCAATGGGTGTCATATTTATTTCAATGCATGTCCTATTCATTTTAACGCATGTCTTATTCATTCCAATGCATGGTATATTCATTCAAATGCATGTTGTATTCACTTCAACGTGTGTCCTATTCATTTCAATGGGTGTCATATTAATTCCATTGCATGTTCTATTCACTTCAAAGTGTGTCATATTCATTTCAATAGATGTCATAATTATCTCAATGCATGTCCTATTCACTTCAATGTGTGTCTTATTCATGCCAATACATGTTATATTTACTTCAATGTGTGTCATTTTCATTTCAATGGGTGTCATATTCATTCCAATGAATGTCCTATTCACTTCAACGTGTGTTATATTTATTTCAATGGGTGTCATATTCATTCCATTGCATGTCCTATTCACTTCAACATGCGTCATATTCATTTCAATGGGTGTCATATTTATTTCAACGCATGTCCTATTAATTTTAACGCATGTCTTATTCATTCCAGTGCATGGTATATTCATTCAAATGCATGTTATATTCACTTCAACGTGTGTCATATTCATTTCATATTCATTTCAATGGGTGTCATATTCATACCATTGCATGTTCTATTCACTTCAAAGTGTGTCATATTGATTTCAATGGATGTCATAATTATCTCAATGCATGTCCTATTCATTTCAATGGCCCTCATTACGACCCTGGCGGAGTGGGTTACCGCCAGCGGTAATCGCGGCGGACCCGTCCGCCCTACTACGAGTTCCCTTAGCGCCATGGAGGTTTTCTCCGCCTGGTTTTACCGGGCGGAGAAAACCATGGCGCTAAGGGACCTCGTTGTTAATTACGCCGCCGTACTTTACGGCGGCGTAATTAACTCCTTCCCCACTCCCATTATACCCTATGGGGCAAGAATGGGAATGGGGAAGGGTAAAATGGGGATTGGGGATTTACCGCTCCGCCAAGGTCGGCATGGGGTGGTAAATCCGCCAACCCCCATGGCGCTATCGGCGGCTTTCCGCCATGCTCCGCGGTGCATTTAGCACCGCGAATTCCGCCAGGGTCGTAATGAGGGCCAATGTGTATCTTATTCATTTCAATGGGTGTCATATTCATTCCAATGAATGTTATATTCACTTCAACCTGTTTCATATTCATTTCAATGGGTGTTATGTTTATTTCAACGTGTGTCATATTTATTTCAACGTGTCATTTATTTCAATGGGTGTCATATTCATTCCATTGCATGCCCTATTCACTTCAACATGTGTCATATTCATTTCAATGGGTGTCATATTTATTTCAATGTGTGTCATATTCATTTCAATGGGTATCATATTTATTTCAACGTGTGTCATATCTATTTCAACGTGTGTCATATTTATTTCAATGGGTGTCATATTCATTCCATTGCATGTCCTATTCACTTCAACGTGTTTTATATTAATTTCAATGGGTGTTGTATTATTTCAACGTGAATCATATGTATTTCAACGTGTGTCATATTTATTTCAATGCGTGTCATATTCATTTCAATGGGTGTCATATTTATTTCAATGGGTGTTATATTTATTTCAACGCGAGTGATATTTATTTCAACGTGTGTCAAATGTATTTCAATGTGTGTCATATTCATTTCAATGGGTGTCATATTTATTTCAACGTGTGTCATATTCATTTCAATGGGTGCCATATTCATTCCATTGCATGTCATATTCACTTCAATAGGTGTCATATTCATTTCAATGTGTGTCCTATTCATTTCAATGCATGTCTTATTCATTGAATTTCAGTGTATGTCATACTCATTTCAATACATGTCATACTCATTTCAATACATGTTATACTCATTTCGATACGTATCATAGTCATCCCAGTGTATGCCTTACTCATTTCACTGCATGTTGTATTCACTTCAATATGTCACATTCACAAAGGTGTAATTTTGACTTGAACGGCCTCCCATATAGTTCCAAGTATTGTGCACATACAACACGCAACGTACTTTTGACATGTGTGGGCTTGGTTTATGGCCTCAGTTGCCAGGACAGGACCAACATATATAAAGAATGTTTTCCATGTATATTAATTACTCTGCTCAGGAGGGGAGTGTAATGCCTTGCCTATGTGAGTCAGTCCTCTCATCCAGTAAAAACCATGCTGATCCAAGCCGAACGCTATAAAGCACGTTCTCACCCATCTGACTAGTAATAGCTCCACAGTTCATTTTCACAAAGATGTTTTTTTTTCTTCCCTATTTTATGCATATTTAATTATGGGTACGGTTATCTATTACTCTCTCAGAACTGTACACATATCTTGACCAGCGTAAGTGACTTGTTTCCCACTATATGATTGCTATGCTCATTATTTAGAGAAAAAAAATGAGACGCTCATAATTCATCCTAATAATGACGCGCCATGAAACGGGATATCACACTTTCTAGACTACTCCTTGTGACTGATGATGTACATCATCTGACCTACATGCAAAAAGCATTGTCGGCAATGGCAGCAATGAGCCTGGACAGCGGCTAACAACATGCTCAAAAAACTGTTGTAGAACGGCTGTCCAGCGATATATTGAGGCGATATTCCCAGAGGTGGCGGGACCTCCCTGTGGGTAATGGCACGCTGCCCAAGTTAAGGGCCCAGCTACCGAGGAGCATATCAGCATTAGCACCTGTGTAGCCTGCTACTTGGGTGCTAATGTTTTTTTTTTTTTTTTTAAATGGAAAGAATGTTCTTTCCGTGCACGGGACGCCTCCCAACATCCCGTTCACAGAGAGAAAATTCAATACCAGCATGGCTGCCATGGAAAAGGAAGGCAGGGCTCCATATGGAGCCCCTCTTCCATTTCCGTGGCAGCTGGAGCAGGGATGGGAGTAGCAGCAGCGGCAGCAGCGGGACTCGCCGCCGCAGCCAACTGGTAACTGAAATTGGGTGGAGTTTTTTTTTAAAAAGCGGGGTCGGATTGGGGGAAAATCGCAGGCGGAAGAACCAGTCATCATGCGGCATAGCATGCAGGCTTTCACTGGTAGTGTCAGCCCGCATTCCGAGCCACCTGATTCGCTGGCTCCCCCACAAAGGGTAAGAATAGATGATGTAACCCCTACCATGCAATATAAGTATATTGCAAATCTATGAGGAGATTTTTGACGAAATAGAGAACTTAGGCTGAAGACTGAGCTCCTTTATAATGTGACACAAGGATACTTGTCATAGGTTTTTCACATATGCTAGGGTGTATTGATTACCTTATAGTACATGGTCAAACTGTCATCCCTTTAAATGAATGTTCACTCCATTACTTTAACAAAAAGACATCTTCCAGTTGTTGATATATGCAGTCAGTGTGGAATCTGCTCAGATGAAAAACGACACTGATATCCATCCTGCAATGTTCTGTTATGTAAATATGCTTTTATACAGTGCCAAATCACCACCATAGAAGTATCAGAGTACCAAGCATTGTCTGTCGAGTGGTGTACTGTGATATTGCCAGACCAGAGTCTGCTGGAAGAATGAAAATGAGTGAGGGGTGATAAGAGAATCGGAATGTGGGAAATAGGTACTACGAACAGAGTGAGGGATGGATGCACTGGGGAAAGAATACTTTATGATAACCTGGGCAACTGCCAGTGTTGTTGGTAGATCATGGTTCTGCAAATGGGAGCAGGCAGATATGTTCTAAAGTGGGTTGTGCATTCAAAGAAGATTTGAAGAACTGTATGTTAGTACACAATGTAATGTTGGACGCATGTAGGGCTCAAGAATGGGCTTGTGCAATCCTGGAAGTTTGATGGCATGTTTGCCTGAACATCTTTATACTTTGTACCCCAGGACAAACTCCAGAATGATAGGAATGACAATTCTGTGATTACCAATCCTGATCCATGAATTGCAAAGTCAAAAATATGCCTAAATGCATGTATAAAGCAGAATGTTGTTGGTAACAGAAGGTATAGGACTGGAGTGGTAAAACTGCTACAGTAAAATATAAAAGGCTTTGCACTTTGATGTCAAATAGGTTATTAGTAGGAATTTGTTACAAGTCATGTCATGATAGACTCTACTTTAGTTCTTGATGAGAAAGACTGCTTCCTTAAGTGGAAGTTGGCTTTGAAAATATAGAAGTATGTATCCTTCCATAGTGAGAAAATAGGTCCTGAGCTCCCTATGCAGTGTGTGTTCATTAGACTATGTGAAAGACGGAGGTGGCTGTGTGACCAAAAAGGATAGCTAGGTAGAGATGGCCAGATGGCTGTACTCCTGTATGCATTGACAGAATGGAACCCTTGTTTCATTTTATGTTTCTATGCTTTGCCTGAAACCATGAGGCTGTGACATGCTTTGTACAGTGCTTTATGCGACAGTAATGCAACCTCAAAGGAATGAGTGTCAGGGAGAGGGGATATCTGTACACAAGTCAGCAAACATGAATACTAGTTCACCCAAAGATCAGCAGTGAGGGGGCTCACAGCCAGTAAACCAAAGTGTAGAGAATAGCCCTGAAACAGAATTGAATGTTCCCACAAAATGAACTCACAGGCAAGATAAATGGTGAGCATGTACACATGAAAATAATTTTATAAGCAACATTCAGGAGGGGTTGGACGTTTGGAATATGAATTTGCTATGTCCCCAACTCCCTGAACAATAAGCAAGGGGCATGGAGAGGTAAAAATCCCCTGGCATGACAATGGGGATTTCAGTAGGAAGTGACTCAAGGAGAAGGGTCAGATCAGGAAAGGAGGAGTTGGGTGGACCACGGATTGATGTGACAAGTTCCTACAGTTGAAAAACATGACATAGTGTAGCGTAGCATAACACAGTGTAGCATACTATAGCTACGTGAGCATAGCATTTAAGTCGGGCAGTACACAGACACGATAGCATACTGCAGGCAGATAACAAAACAGTACAGCAGAATTGGGTATATTCCCTCTTTTTTGTTTTTGGGGATCAGTTTCCAAACCGGAAAAGGGGAATAAGCTGAAGAGCAGAAATGGGAAAATTATTACCCCTCTCGCCTTCTTAGTTACTCCCACTGGTGACCACTCTTTTAAACCACCTTTTAGAATTTGGGGTGGTTTTTCATATATCTCCAGCACGAGACACATATAGGATCATGGATGTAAAAGAAACATGTTTATTTACACCTTTACATATGTATTTAAAACAACAATGGTCAATACAATTTTAACAGACAATAGACTTTCAATACAAGTAAATATTTCAACACAAATGGGGTGGTAGATGTAATCACAAGAGCTACTTAGAACGTTTCGTAAGAATCAGTGAGGACTAAATTAAGTTGGATTATAATGTCCAATCACATAACATACAGAATTTTTTCACAGAGTGTTTTAACTTAATCTCTGGTCAAAACAGAGCTGACTTTCAAAATAGTCAGTCACTTAGGACTGCCTTTTTGCATGACTGCCTCCTTTTATACTTCATGGGATTCATCAGTATTTGAGTTTCCTTGTCCGTTTCTGCAGTAAGCGGCTGAGGATTCTCTTCTAGAGAGCAAGCCAATCCGTCTTTTGGTTGATTGACTTCCCCTACTAATGGAGAAGCACTTGAAGCCCTCTGGATTGTTTTCCTATGGACCTTGAAACTGTGCCTGGAATAATTTGTTGCACGGCTGGATTTCTGGGTTGTTGGACATCAGTGTGTTCCTGTCGAGTTTTTAACTGTTTACTTTTGGATTCTTTTTTGTTAGTTACCCGAACTACCCTTACCTCTGGTACTCAGGTTTCATCCATTATTTCTACTAAGTTAGGCTTGGTAAACCATTACACTACACACAGAACCGCGGACATTGATTTGTCTAAAAATATACCTTCTTTATTCATCATGAAACCTAAAGTTGGTTTAGGGATTTGTGTTGACAGGCCCCCTGCTATTCATTTTGATGTTTTAAGTAGGAGCCAAACCAATTTGCCTTAAATACTTAAAGGTTTAGATGAGTTGAAATTGACAACCGGGACTATGTTGTCATATAGTCTCACAAGGGATTCGAGCACCATATTTAAAGCCTGAATTGATGCCGAATGGAGGGAGTCTATTTCTTGGCCAGAGATCCTGTATGGTCTTCAGGACTTGTTGCATTGTCATTTACTTGTCTAGAATGACTGCTTCTTACCCGCATAAGTCTGTGACAGGTTAGGAGAAGCTTCCACAGATTTGAATAGCCTTGGAACTAATCGACGTTCTTGCTCAATAATTAAGGATGCTTTTAGCAAAGATGATTCAATTGTTCCCAATTTTCCATTGGGTGCCCTCTGTAGGAGACGTTTGTCCAAACCTAAGGCAGGGTTCTCGACTTGTTGAGGGGGATTGTATGGATAATGTTTGTGGAGGAGGGGACTCGCTGCCATATTGTTCTAATCATTCACTCTTCGACGGAATAAAGATTGGGATTGAAATCACAACCTGCCTACTTTGTCTTTTAGATTGCAGCTCCTTTGTGTCATTGGAAAATAAATCTTTAATTTTCTTTGATTTAGCTGTGGGTTCCCTTTAGTCTCAGGGATTATTTGACCATCATTGATATAGGACATTTGTCCATCATTTGCCTGCCACCAGCTGATGCTAGAGGGGACAATCCACCACCACTGGTTTTACTTCTTAGGTTGTGTATATTTGTAGTGTTCAGACGCTTACAAATAGTACTATCATCTGCAGTAATGATACATGTACCCACACAAGGCAGCCCTGACGGTACTTAATGCTGAGGACTCTCTGGATCCTCTGCTCCTCTCTGCTATCAATTAAACTGTGCAGTTCATGCAGGGATTTCACACGTGGTGCAATACTTTGAATGTTCCAACTCTGTGTGTTTTAGTCCTCACAGCAGTAATCCAGCAAAAGCACTGGCTCCCCTTTGCGACTACACCTAACTGTGCACTTTGCGTGTGGTGTGAGATTCTGAATGTTGCACCGCTGTGCAGCAGGAGCGATGTCTGCGTAGCATAGAATTGTATTCCTCACATCTGTAATCAAGCAAAAGCGCCGCCTACCTTTGCAACTGCACTTAACTGTGCACTTTGCGCAGGTGCTTTGTATGAGGTGTGAGATTTGGAATGTTGCACCTCTGTGCAGCAGGAGCAATGTCTGTGTAGCATAGAATTGTATTCCTCACATCTGTAATCAAGCAAAAGCGCCGGCTACTTCTGCAACTGCACTTAACTGTGCACTTCGCGCAGGCGCTTTGTATGAGGTGTGAGATTTGGAATGTTCCAACTCTGTGCAGCAGGAACGAAGTCTGCGTAGTGTTGTATTCCTCACAGCGCTGACATCTTATTGTGTTATGCACCTACTTCCCAGACCGGTCTACGTGTGTCCAGCCAACCCATACAATGTATACAGCCTCCAACAAGAAGAACAAAGCGACTAGAACAAATAGGCAACATTTCAGAGATCAGTTTTATTCTGTAGTGCACCTCGGAGTCCATCACAAGCACTCTCATTAGGTTTCCAAAATCAATAAAGGAGACGCTACACTGCTTCCTCATTTCTAGTTACCAGTAAACTGTCTTGATGAAAGTGTCTCTGAACAGGAAATGTTTAAGTGCCATGGAGGTTTCAAGGGAGGTGTCATGTGATCAACCCTCAAAGAGGATATAACAATGGATTGACCCAACAGGGCCATCAGCATAATATCTACTACGTAAAGACATGGAATCAAAGATTATGGCATTAATAACACATTCATTCTAGAGTGGTCTCTAAAAACATGTATTTTTTTGTCGGGATGTAGGAATCGCCATGTCTTTAACAGACATAGGTCCCTCAGAGGTCTTGCAATTAAAATTACATTGCTGAAATCGGCTAGCATGTGTGCAAAACATTTGTCCTGCCATGGATCAGGGACTGCATTATAGTCACCCCCACTTATTAAATGAATGGCAGAAAATGCTTCTATTGTAGGAAGGCGATCTAAAAAATAAATTGTGTTTCTCATATTGAGCATATAGAGAAACAGGAGAGACCAGGTGACCCACCAGGAAGCCCTGTGCCATCAGGCGTCTACCATTGCAATCTTTACGAATACCCTGTTTGGCGAAGGTAATGCCCTTTGTATTGAGAATGGCAAGTCACTTTTCTTCTAATCAGTGGAAGCAAAGAGTTACATGGGAAATTGTCTGCAAGTTAGGCAAAGTTCATCCAAGTGTGTCTCCTGAAGCATAGCTATAACTGCCCCTGAAAGACTGCATCCGAGAAGGGCTACATGTTTGCTTCATTGGAGAGTTCAAGCTCTGAACTGTTAAAGAAATTATAGATATATCAATCATATTTACAACCCAAACACTAACTAATCGCAGATACCCCTATAAATCAGGAACAAGGTAGATGATGTAATTGAAGAGGGTGAACATGGGAGATCTTCTATCGTCTCAGCAAGGTGTGTGCACTAAAACCTTCCCAGCAGTGTAAGTACCTGTGTTTCTCATTACTACATTATTCACCTATTAACAGCATCCTTCAAAGTGGAAGTCGACCAGGGACGTTCATTATAAGTGAACAGGATTGCACATGACTACAGAGAGGGCTTCAGAATATTTAATCAGGAGTATATTGTAGCCCTGCAGCCGCTTATAAATATCAGCAAGACTCAGAGATTATGATGCGGGCTTTGACATCAAAAAACTCAGCTGACTTCTGGTCTTTGATCAACAAAACCAAAGCCACCACAGATTCCAGCATGAGCAATGCGGTCCCGGAAGCTGCGTGGGTTGACTTTTTTTCGGAACTTTTCGCCAGTCCAAGTTCCATCAGTTACCCTAGGGAGAAGCTCGTACACGAACCCTGGATCGATCTTTCTGAGAAATCGGACATCACCATTGCTATCTCTAAGATAAAATCATCTAACGCACCGGGCCCAGATGGTCTCTCAAACATGGACCTAAAAAAGAACATCACAGAATGGACCGAGTTCATCACCCTGCTCTTCGAGCACTGTAGAAGGTCTAGACAGATTCCCCTTTCGTGGACAAAAGCCATTGTGATACCCAAAAGGGAGTCGGAACGAACCGGGCAACTATCGCCCCATAGCTTTGCTAGACATAATGGGAAAACTGTTTGCTTCTCTCTTGCTGGACCACTTCCGTCGATGGGCAACTTCGGCCCCCTGCAGCGATCCCTTTCAGTTGGGTTTCAAGAAAAACGGTAGCACCTCTGTGAACATTTTCATACTTAACATCGTGAAATCCAAAATAAAAGAGGGCGCACCAACTGTCTATGCGGCATTTATTGACCTAAGGTGGACAGACTACTCTTGTGGAGAAAGTTGGCTGAATGGAATTGCCCGAACGAGATTCTGAATCCCATAATTGCCCTCCATACTAAAACCACGCTTACTGTCCGTCTTAACAAGCAAGGGACGCTCTCTAGGGAAATCCAAGTCAATCGAGGAGTGAAGCAAGGCTGCCCGCTGGCTCCCGCCTTGTTTGTGGCATTTTTGGGAGACTTCAAGGATTCAGAAGCCACAGTCCGATGCTTCCCGCCCAAACTTGGCACCACAAGACTGTCCAGACTCTTGTACGCTGATGACATGATTTTGTTCGATCAGACCCCAATTGGCTTACAGCGCCAGCTTGATAACTTAGCAAACTACATGGCCTCCAACAACTTATCCATAAATAAGTCAAAGACCAAAATCATGATCCTCTCAAAATCAAATCTACCCCAGAAACACAGCAATAACTGGGCAGTGAATGGCAAAAGAATTGAGGTGGTGTCAAACTTTAAATATCTTGGCGTAGTTTTGGATGGAACTACACGTAATTTAGCGATGCAACTTCACTTGTGGTCCAAAGCCAAAAGCTTAACCTCCCAACTCAAGTTGGTCGACCGTAAATTCGGCAAATTTTCCCTGCTGCCAGCCATCAACTTCTATAAGGGCAAAATGGTGCAGGCACTCACCTACGGGATGGACGCTATGATTAACATGCCTAACTCGCTTTGGTTGAAACTCGAGGGTTACATATGGAAAACCATCCTCGGACTCCCCAACGCGATTCCAATCGCATCTGTGAGAAGAGAACTGGGGCTTCTTTCTTTGAGCGCAACCGTCAGTGTGGCTGCTCTGGCGTTATTTAGGAAGACTCTCCTGAAAGATAATCTTCCTATTTTTGAGATAATCGGCCAAGAGTTGGCATCATCGAACTGTTCTGCTCTCCTGAGCTGGTCTGAAAAGCAAGTGGCCAAACTTCAAGACCTACCATGCACAACAGACGATCTCATCACAAACCCTCAAAAAGTAAATGGGAAGCTGAAGAACCAAGACTGGATTAATACTATTGAACAAGCGGCATCATGCAAACTACTGAATCACCTTCCTCCCACATATAATAGGCTCAAAACGCCGCTAGCCTATTGTACGAAATTTCCGAACAAAAAATTAAGGAGCACGTTTTTAAGGGCCCGGTTGAACCTTTTGCACACCAGAGAAATCTTAGGGATAAGAAACCTTTCTGCTTCCAAAACATGTAGACTGTGTAAAAATCCTGACTCTATTGAGTCAGTACGCCACTTACTTCTAAGCTGCCCTTCACTTTGCTTAGAACGCTCTGCGTTTTTGCTACCTCTATGGGCGGACTCAGTCCTGATTGAAGAAGAAACTTGGTGGCTCCGTCTTATATCAGGGGAAAAAACTCGATGGTCTGTAGCCACGGCTAAAATACTTGAAGCTGCATTTTGTAAAATTGGTGCTGCAGAACCTGTTTCTATGACAGTGGCTGATTTACCATAACAGACCCTTGCTGAAGGATTGGTCAAGCGAACGACTCGCCCCTACTGGCAGGTTTTCATCTCGACTTGTTCGCGATCCCTGGGCCTACTTCGGCTCGCCACATTTAAAATAACATGGCGGCCAACCGTCTACTGTACCTTTTACTTTCAAACAAGTTCTGATTGTCTTAAAAGTAAAGAGGGGTCGGGTACAAGACTGTACTTCCTTTCTTTCGTCTCTTTTTCTTGTAAAAATCATTTTTCTGTGATTATGTACAAGTAATAAAAAAAATAAATAAAAATATATCATTGCAGAACAGCAATGTTCTGGGTGGCCACTGATCTGCCTTGCTTCCACTGCAATCCATGACGCACTTATGGAACAGCACAGTTCAGGCACTCCCCAGCACCCCCTTCAGCCCTCTGGGTAGCACACATAGGTCTGCATCTGTGTCACGGGCTGCCCGGGCCATCTGTAGCACACCGGCTCCTCTGTGCGTGATGCCGGGATCACAGCGCCACCATGAATTGGCCATCATGGGCCAAATGACCACTGATTCTGAAGCATCCAAAGCACCCTCCACTGCCCTGCATCTCATGCATCTAGACCTGACATAGGAAGAGGGCCCAGTGCCAATCTGGGGCCAGGAGAGAGAAGGCATGCCTGGCAGAGCAGAGGTGTAGGTGGCCTCCACAATGTTGTGTGGTGTTGCTGCTGCCACAGTGCTCACCTAATGCCGAATAGTTTCCAGATAGATTGTGTACTGCCATGTAATGGGGAGGAGTTTTCCCACTGAAACCCTTGTAATAGTGTTTGCCATTTGGACACTGAGAAGGTTTCATTCTAATGTGATTCATTTCTTTCTGGATTCTTGGAACTCCTGTTCTACGGATGCTGCTTTATCTCTTTGCTAGAGCCATTTCTGGTCTCTTGGTATAGCTGCTATATATTTGAGCATGCCCTTAATTCTAAGGCGAGTGGGGCATGTCCATCAGGTCCACCACGTGTGTTATCAGACTTTCCACATCACTGTATACTGATTATTTCTTATATGCACACTACCAGGTACTGTTCAGAGACTTGCGTTTTGTCTTCTGGCCAGGGCCCCTGTTGTCTCCTGGGTTATAGCCGTCATATGTTGTAATATTTCTTTCACTGATAGGATCGGGTTGGCAGGCCTAGCAGGTCACCACATGTCGTATCTGAAAACGTTTGTGCAGCCAATGGTAGTCTGCAAAACGGAGGCATTACTTTATGAGCCACTCTATATATATGTATATGTGATTCTCTATGGATGTAAATTGAGGAATGTGCATTTGTACTCTTAGTCCCTCCTCGTTTAAAATTCTGGGAGACAGAAATGTAATGTCCTTCGGACACTAATAGAACAGGAACAATGTCAGTAGTTTTACCCTGACCTCCAAGCCCTACAAATGTCTGAATGAGTGTATATTTTGCATGATTACAAACATATATTTTTTTATTTATTTGATTTTGATAGTATTTATTTAGACAGTCCTGGTTTCATTTCATACAGAAATGACTAGCTTGGGATAAAGTATCAGATGATGAAAGTTGTCCAGTGGTGAGGGTGCATTTATGATAGGCGTTGTGGTGTGTGGGTGGTGCTTAATCCTGGTGATGGCGGGTTCATCGAAAAGGAACACAGGACAGGGACAGTAAGCATCACACACACACATACATCGGATGGCAATGTGGGATGTAGTGCCAATTTCTAAGTTCAAGCAATATACATGTTTACATTCCTTAGTGACATACTGTCAGCAGTGTACTCATTGTCATTTGGGAAGCAGCGGGGAGGGGATAGGAGGAACATGCTTGCTGGCAATCAGTTGCTGTATATGTTGCTTTTTTAAGAATTTCACTGCTGGGCAGGTATTGATAGCCAGCGGGAGGGGAAAACTAGTAGAGTGGGGCAATCAGTGAGATTAACTGAAGAGGGATGTGGCGCAGGATGGGCAGGGCACAGAAGGCAAGGAACAGGAATGTGAAGAGTGAGCAATTGTGCATGGAAAGCCATCCAGCATGGTGTCAGTTGGTGGTAAAGGTTCTAGATAGGTCACAGAAGTTGCTTACAGTGAAGTCGAGAACTATCTTGAGATGGGAGGAACTGCAGAGATGGAGGTAGAGGAGTAGGCTAGAGCAGACATTTAGTTTACAGAGTCCAAGGGCAGAAATCTGACTGTGTTGTGTAGTGGGTGAGGTAGGGGTGAATCTTCTTATATTCAGAAAGTTGATTTTGGCTGTGGTGTCAGTGGTATTGATAAACTGGTGGAGACTAACATCATTGTCAAAGAGAACCCCAGGGTTGGTAGTCTTCCGTGATGAAGAGATGAGGTCAAGAAATGGGAGTGTGGGGTGGCATTCAAACTCAGGAGAAAGATAACTTCAATTTTGGAGGAGTTTAGCATCAAGCAGTATATGATATGATATGATATGTCATTTATAGCGTGCCTGTACACAAGTGTTACTAGATGCGGCAAGACAAGGGGGGACGACTGAGGGATAACCGGACAAATTATATTACTAGGCCTTCGTGTCATTCAGATCGTGCAAGTGCTATGACGTAAAGTGCAGGGAGAAGGAAGGAAGGGAAGCGCCAGGGAGTGGGAAGGGGGGAAGTGTGTTCAGGGTAGAATTGCTGTAAGTGCAGCCAGAGCAGCATGGCTCTGGGTAAGTGCAAGGAGGAAGAGGACTGTGGCTAACAGCTACAGCCCTTAATTGTGTGGTAGGCCCAGAGGCAGTGCAGGGGAGACTGATCATGGAGGAACCTGGTACCAGGTAGACTGCGGGTAGCCAAGCAACCAGTCGGCGCAGGAGACAGGTAGGTCAGCAGGGGAGAGGGAGAGAGAAAAAGCAGAGGAGGAAAGGAAGTTCTAGAGCTGCTACCGGAACTTCAGGTGGACTGGCTCAAGTTTGAGGAGGGCAGGGAGGCCATTTCAGAGGGAGGCACCTGCAGAGGAGAGATACCTACCCCCCACTATCTGCCTGGAGAAGTGTCTGACCCTCAGAGAGTTTAAGGTAGCTGAGCCAAGGAGGTCGTGAAAGAAGGTATTTTGGAAGTGGAAGTTGGATATAGTGCAGGCCCCGGCCCCAGAAAGCCTTGTGGACGATGCAGAGGTTCTTGAACTTGATCCTTGCAGCTACTCGGAGCCAGTGGAGAGATTTCAGAGCTGGAGAGATATGGTCCATTGGGCTTGAGGCCAAGGACAATTCTCTCAGTCCTGTTCTGGATTAGTTGCAGAGGGCGTAGAGTAGAGGAAGGCAGATTAAGAAAGAGGCAGTTGCAGGAATCCACCTAAAGAGAACCAGGGCTCTGGAGATAGTGAGGTTCTGGGGGAAAGTGAGAAAAGGAGGAATACCTCTGAGGTGGTGCAGATAATAGTGGACATTCTTGTCAAGGTCTGTGCTGTGAGGAGAAGAGGAGAGAGTGGAGTCAAAGATGACACAAAGGTTTTTTGCCTCACAGGAAGGCGAGGGAAGAGGGCCCAAGGAGGGAGGCCAGAATGAGAGAGGGGAAGCAGAAGCAGGGGTCCCAATTAGAAGAATCTCCGTCTTAGTGTCATTAAGGAAGAGATCATTGTAGGATCCTGAATTGTGGATAGACAGTCAGGAATGAGCGAGAGAGAAGAGGAGGCTGAGGGGAGCCTGAAAGTGAATCGAGTGTCATCAGCATAGCACTGAAACTTAGAACAGAACGTAGAGATCAGGTGGGCCAAAGGTGTCAAGTATACATTGAAGAGCCAGGGTAAGAGGATAGAGCACTGGGGAACACCACATGTGGAGCGAGAGGTGGTGGAGAAAAAGGACCCAAGTTGAACCTGGCAGGGTCGGTCTAGGTGGAAGGTGCTCAACCACTCCAGGGCCTGATCCGTGATGACCATGCTCTTACAGAGTCGTTTGATCAGGATGGCGTGATTGACTGTGCCATATTCAGAGGTCAGAGGTAAGGTGAAGGTGGATGAGGACAGAAGGAAGGCTAGAGTCAAGAGTAGGAAGATTATGCAGGTGAATAATGGAGTGATTAGAGAGACTGGAGTCCATTTTCAGGCTATGGGTTTCATCATATCAGAGATGTTAAAGTTGCCCATTAAAATGATATGCACATCTGCAGGAAGTGTTGCAAGTAGAAGATGGAGATCAGAGAAAAATAGATTGAGTGTTCCCAATCGGAGGAATATGAGGGGAAAGAGAGGTGGGTTGAAGAAGTTGGGTTATGATGTAGTACAATAAGGAGTGAGAAAAGACAGAGGGGAGACGGGGCAGACTTTTTTGTGTGTCTAGAGAAATTGGAGAAGGCAACAACATCAATCTAGAGGGACGCGAGAAATGTAGTGTTGAGGGGGGTTACCCAGGTTTCTGTGATGACCATCGCTGAGATGTCAGGCTGACAGGACTATTAGTGTTCAGTGAGGAAATATGTTTTGTTTCAGAGGGAGTGGGCTCCCCAGAGGCTCGGAGTAAGGTCACTAGGAGGGGATTGGTGTGGTGGGATAGAAAGGGGAGCAGTAGAAGGTTGGCAAGTAGGATAGACAATATGATAGAAGGTAGGGTTTGAGGGGGAACAGCTAGGGTGCTATTTGGAGGTGCAGTTTAAGATAGGGAGAATAAGTAGGATAGATGAGAGCATGGCAAAAAGGCAGACGTAGAAAGGTAGCAGAGGGTGTATGGAAGACACGAGGGAGGATGAGTGGGGGTACACAGAGTTCTTGCTTAGCTATGTGTCTACTTATATAGGCTAGTAGCAACCATAAATCATGTGATGTACCAGTGGTTGGAACAGGACAATATGTCTTGCGATTGTGGGAATGATGGGTCTGACATGAAATCAAATTGGATTACTGTTATAAGGGGGCTTTGGGATAACCAAAGTGCAGGTGTGGAGTTGTAGAAGAGGGCCTTAGATAACCAAATGTACAATGCTGTAATGCAGTTTAGTATAGGATGTAAGACAACCAAAATCCCATTCTGTAATGTAGTGGAAAACAGGGTCTAAGATTACCAAAATGCAATGTTTTCATGCAGTTTAAAAACAGGACATTAGCTGACCCAAAATGCAATACTGTCATTATTTTTAAAACAGGGTGTTAGACAACTTAATGGCACAGTTAAGAACAGGGATTTTTATGACCAAATGCAATGTAACGCACAACACGTTGTTGTTAAGTAAAGAGGTGCAATGAGGTCTAGTCGGATAGTACATTGGTCTATTAAAATGGCACTTATGCAGAAGGAGATGTATATATACGGGATAGTTGGGGTGAGTGAAGCAAGGGTCCACAGAACTACCAGGCCCTAACAGGGCCAAACAGAACCTCCCCTTGTCTGTAGAATACTTTGCTGTGGGTGGCAGTGGGACACTTCGGGGCATGGGCAGTAACAGTCAATGAGGGAAGTGCCTGATTTCGGCTGGCACCTTGGTCCACCGCTTACTGTGTAATGAGGCCCTTTGTCTCCCAAAATGACCTTACTTATGGAAATGGCCTAACTCCAATTATCTATATCCTCTCTGAGCACCAAGCTAATGCTTAGTTGTGCATGCTGGCCACTGTATTGAGGCTGAACCAGCACATTTCCTACAGTATGTACGAGCACTAATAATTTAAAAACATCGAAAATAACAAACACAGTTGAAAATCTTCCAGTGTCTGTCCGAACTTCAGACCCTTCTCTCCTGAAAAGGCTTTCCGCATCAACCACAAGTCCCGCCATATACACAATACACCCTCAGTGTGATGGTAACATTCCTAAGGGACGCATGCAGTGACCATGTATGGCTCCAGATAACAGGCTGGCCCCCACCATAGCTGATCCCTTTGCTGCCTCTAGTGCAATTCTACTTTTAAACATATAAAACAGCACCCCATTCAGGATATATGTGCTGTAACTTTCTCCACACAACTGTTGGGGTGAGACTGTTATAGGTGCTCATAACAGCGTGACTCTTGGCCAGAGAGAGCGATTTAGTGATGCAGAGGGAGAAAGAGAGAGAGAGAGAGAGAGAGAGAGAGAGAGACTGAGAGAGAGAGAGAGAGAGAGAGAGAGAGAGAGAGACTGAGAGAGAGAGAGAGAGAGAGAGAGAGAGAGAGAGAGAGAGAGAGAGAGAGAGAGAGAAATTGGCATTTGATAATGCAGGTATTGCAAATGTTTTCATAAATCCCAACACTGTTAGGAAGAGAAATTATTTCTGTATAATTGTGGTGGTAAGAGACAAAAATAAAAGCAAAGCATTATGGTGTGAAAAGACATTGATCAAGTAAAACAAGGCAAGGACATGCAGATACAGAGCATGGCATACAGTGAGACTATAGATAAACAGATGTCTGAAAAACAAAGGAAAGGTGATTGGAGGGCTCACACTCGGTGGACATTTGTGTTTGAATCATCAGATAGCAGTGCCGCATGTAAGGCTATATGATTTATTTAATTGAAGTGCCATTCCAGTTCCTGGTTTGGTTGTGGTGCAGTTGTCTTTGGTCTCACTTTGGTTTACTTTGAAAGGTATCTGATGTTCCTTAGGTCAGAACTATGTGTTCTTTTGTGATCGGTTGGGGTTGTACTCTTTTGGGAGAAAAACTAGTGTTGGTATATCCACCGGACACATGTTTCAGGAGCTTCGAGGGGGTAATGTTCTATGGGGCAGTGCATAAAAAGGAGGCATTAAAGCAAGGTGTAATGCTTTTGCACCACCATTCAACGCTCTGATCCTGCATTGACAAGTTGTAGGAAGGGTGCAAAGTGGAATTTGCATTTCTGCTTTGCTTTCCCCCTCTGCGTTGGAAGAGCACCAGGTACTATACCTGTAAGAGAGTTTCATGCTGGCATTAAACCAATGGATTACTGTGAATCAACGCTGTCCGCAAAAATGTAAGTTGCAGGCAGTGATTATTTATTTGCAAAACTCAGCATAAATGATTGCCTTCTTTTACTCTTTGCAATTGCACCCCTCTTTGCAAATGATAAACATTGCATGCAGGCAACCCAAAATGTCCATCCATTGATTTTTATAAATAAATCTGTTGTTGATCCATTAGTTTATACCCATTTCTTTCCAATCCTGAGGAAGACGGCTGTCAAGCCGCCCCTCTCTTTTTTGAGAGAGTGACGACTTAGACACTTTTGGGGTTGTCGAAACTACTTTTTCAGTGATACCAGTGTAATACATGAGAATGCTGGAGTTTACAGTAGGTACCAGTGGTTGGCTATTAAGGTCGAAATGGTGAGGAGCGTTGCATGCAGTATTCTAACTATTATTGCAATGCAAGCTTAACTGACAATTCCTAATTTACCATTTATGGATTGTGTTATTCCAGACCATTAGGCTGGATAGAATTTGTAATATTGCACGCAGCACTTTTACATTTCTAACTTTTGTCTATTTAGAACTGATTGAATTACTCTATTACTATCAAGAATTGAATTTTGGATTGTGTATGTATCAATAGATCAGGGGGAGTAATGGGATTCATTTAGGGACTTACCCGTGATATAGTCCTTTTTCCCCTGTCTCCAGTTTCTGAACAGCAGTGGACTCTCTTCATGCTGTTCTTACCCCAAACTGCAGTGGGGGTGATTGGTTGTCATGCACTTTATTTGTCTATATTCAATATGAGTTGTATGTTTTTATGCTGTTTTATTATCCACTCTGCACTATTTGTTATGCGATTTGAAATGTGATTAATAAAGAAATGTTATTTTTATACTTTCCTTGACCTGGCTTATCCCCTAATTGGTTTCCCTATTTGATGGCTAAATATCTTGCTTGATTAATCTAGCGGGCGATATCGTGTGAGCCATCTTCTCTTTTTTGGCTTTATGCAGGCAACCCAACAGCATGTATGTGTTAACGTTGGCAGTATCCTGCTTGAAATGTGCATGTGCTCTAAAAGTGTCCCTATATCCTACCAAGTCCTGAAGTGACATGGCGATAGGGTCATGTGGAAAAAGTCCCGGCAGTGAGGTAACCCGTGAATGAGGCACTGGGGAGTGCATAGGAGTCACTGTAATGTGCAACACATCTTTCTAATAATTAGCATAATTATGAGAGTCCCATAACCCACATAATTAAGCAGGGTGAAATAGCAGCACTCTGAAAGGGATACTCTAAAGCAGCAAGACCAGAATAGGTGGTACCACTCAAAAGGAAGACAGCTAAAACCATAGAACAGTTATCCACCCCCCCTCCCCCGCCACCAGAGTGCTCATGCTCTCGGAAATGCCCAGTACTTAAAGGTGAGCTAACACTTGTAGGTGAGAAGAAGCGTGCAGAGTGATTAGTGTGGTGGTAAGTGGTAGGATAAGCAAAGCACATCCAACAGCTGTCTGGATTTAAGGATGCATAGCAACCTCATTCTGTGTCCCAGGAACATGAAGGCATGGACAGTGCTAACCAGTCTGACATCTTGTAGGATTGATTATGTGTGGAGTGTATAAACTGTATTTTTAAAATTAGACCTATGATGTCTCTTGCCTTGATCAATTTCACCTTCTCTCGGCATTCAATGGCCCTCATTACAACCTCGGCGGAGTACCATGGTGCTATTAGCACCATGGTCCATGCCGCTAAGGTTACGGTTCCGCCATGGTGGATGACGGAATTACTGCCCCATTCCAAGGTGATTGGGGCGGTAATTCCCCATTCACCATTTGCCCTTCCCCATTCCCATTTTTGCCCCCATAGGGCATAATGGGAATGGGGAAGGCGCTAATTACGGCACCGTAAATTACAGTGCCGTAATTAGCTCCAAAGTCCCTTTGCGGGTTGGATTTTTAACGCCTGCTAAAAGCAGGCGTTAAACACCAACCCGCAAAGGGACACTTGTAATCAGGCATTAAGGGTTCACAGCGCCGATGGCGCCGTTAAACCCTTAACGCCTGAGTTGTAATGAGGGCCAATGTATTCGAAGCGGTGCCCGATGTGCAAATATCCAAGACGGGATGCAAGTCCCTTTCTGCTGGCACATTACTTGAGCCACTTCTTCGAAGTTATATCATTACATTTGAAACAGGGGCTCTCCAAATATGGAGTTAGCGTTTAACAAGAGCCTAAACAAGAAGAAGCAAATATTTTATGTGATTCCTGTTTATTAATTACAAATAGGTCAGAGTTCGGGGCTGCCAGTAATTAAGGCACCCCACCAAAAATAAATTACTTTATATATGGCACTAGTGGGAATCCCCATCTCCAATGAAGTCCTCTCGGACTCCATTGAATGGAGAATTCTCGCCCTTCCTGCCACTTGTAATCTGCCGGCAATTCCGGCAGAGCAAGTGGCGGGAACGGTATTACCATTTGGTGGTATCCCACAGGATTTACCAGCGACACACCACCAAACTCGTATCGCGGCCCGATAGAGATAGCAGGAACCTTCAACCCCATCATCTCATAGTTGTGTAGAATCTAGATTATCCACCCGAGCGCTGAATGGGGCGCAACAAGTTCTTTCAAGTTGCGGGAATGGGTGCGTGAGGACGTTCCATTGGTCCACGAATTAAAGTAATATGTATTTAGCACTTTTATGCTAATTATTAGAAAGATGTCTTGCACATTACAGTGACACCTTGCTATTTTTGAGTCGACCTCAGAACCTGTCCCTGTGCTGTTTGTGCTGAGAGAGAGTGAGAAACATCCAACAGAGAAAAAGTATATGCGAGGGCAATAGAGAATGAGGGACTGATAGAGGAGGGTAGCAAGAGAGAAAGTGGAGAATGGAGAGCAGTGAAAGAGAGAAACGTAGTGAGAGAGAGAGCGATAAAAAGAAAGAAAAGGAAAGCAAATCTGATAATAGAAGACGAGAAAAGAGGAATAGACAGATAAAAAGATACAGAGAGTGTGAACCAAGTTTAGGCGTAAAGAGAAACGAGTGAGAGAGAAAGAGAGAGTAAGAAGGGCGAGTGACAGAGAGCGTGAGAGAGGGAGGAGCAGGGATGGAGGGATAGAGAAGAAAACAGAATAAGCGTGAGGGAAAGAGACACACTAAATACGCGAGAAAAAAACAGAGTTTGACGTATTAGTGCACGTTAGGAAACAACTAACAGAGTTTAGACAAATGTCTCTGCAGCATTCCCGCCACAGCCTTCAAGCAGCTAGCTATGAGTGACAATGTCTTTCATCCAATAGGAGAAGCCGACTTTTGTCAGCTCCCATGCATACTAGAACGAATTGCTCTCACAAGAGTCACGCACTGGCCAGGTCTTTGACAAACCCCTTCGCCAACCTTATTAAATCTGGCTTCTACTTTCTGCCTCATATGTGCATAGTGCAAAGAGTTAACAAAGGAAGCCAAGCATGAGTCTTACCAGTTATGAATCACTCCGGGATTTCGCTGTTTCCAGACTAACCTTTACGAAGGATGATGTATTTGTCTGACCTGCATGTATTCAGCACTTTCAGCAGCTGCTGAGCAACAGGCAGGACGAGGGTTTCCACAACATGCCCGAGGAACAAGCAGAGCCCACGCCCTAGGCTCTCAAAATGTAACTACCGTGTCTGCTTGAGGCCAGGCAACTGTGCTTCCCAGCTGTCAACACCCTCTTTGCCCAGAAGAAGTATCCGTTTAATAAAGACGATGGGGCATTCTATAGCCTTTGGCGAATGTATGTCACGCTTATCTTCAAATAGAGCGAAGACATCCACCCGCTGGCAAAGAAACACCGAAAGGCGTGCCCATCAGATAGGCTCGAAAGCGGCTGGCCCGTCATTCTCGCCTTGGTCGTCTTCCCTTGACTCCAGCTGCGGCCCGGCAGCCACACACAGGCAGGAAGTTCTCCCGCTCTGACACGATGCAACTGTTATGTCTGTCCAACCTTTCCGCACTGTGGTCCAAGCAGGCACTTAGCAAACGGCACCAAATCAACAGACTGAACCGCAGCCCCTGGAACCTTTCTCTCTCTCTCTCTGCATACATCATAGGAGTTGTCGACTGATCGCCCAGTGTGATAGTCCCTACCCAGATGCCACGGCAGGTGTGAAGCGCGGGGAAGGTACTCCAGGGTCAGGATGAAAGGAGGAAGCTGTTCTGAGGAGGATTTAGCTGTTTTCCGAATCGTGTACACTCAAGTGAAACATTTACTGGGAATAATAGATGTAGTCGTCATGGACCCAGGCCCGGCCTTAGAAGGGGGCACGCCGGGCGACCGCGCGGAGCGCCAGATCCCCCAGGGCGCTATTAGCCCCCGCCACGCCAGCTCTGGGGAGTCTGTCAAGGGCTCCCCTGAGCTGGCGTAGAGGGAGAAGGAGCGGCATTCGCGCTATTGCTATTAAAAGCGCCCGCGGCGGCGGGTGCCTTCAACAACAAAAGGCGCCATTAGCCCCCCACCACGCCAGTTCGGGGGAGTCTTTCAAGGGCTCCCCCGGGTTGGCACAGTGGCAGAAGGCATGGCAGGCGCCTCACTGTAACCAAATGCGCCCATGGCGGCGGAGCGCCTTCAACAACAACTGGGCGCCGATGCACCCTATTGATATCATTATCTCCTCGCCGGAGCGAAGAGGTGCAAAAAAAAAAAAAAGAAAAGTGGCACTTCCTGGCCACGCCCCCTGTTAACCCGGGGTGGGCGGGGGACAAGGGAGCGCCAATTCGCCCAGGGCGCTGCTGTCCCTAAGGCCGGCCCTGCATGGACCATACCAATGTCATCTGTGGCCAAGAATTTACTAATGAAGATACAAGGATGCTCTGCTGACATTTCTTAAAGGAATTGTTTTTAAAGTTTCAAGTGAAATGAAATGATACTCGCGTGTAGGGTCATAGGAGCCGAGACCTACTGTGAGGTCCTTCACTAGATAGCACCTTGAAACAGGCTGTCACAGGCAAAATATTTGGTGAGAGACCCTTACTATGTTTGGCACCAGGCCAGCGGCGCCACAAACAGGAGACACAGGACATCTCCCCCTGAGTGTATATATGGAGGAACCTGACCATGGGTTATTATTTTGACTGCAAGTCAACTAAAGCAAAGCCATGTCTCTCTTCTGAAGAAAGGGTTATTCCAGACTATGTTTTGTATCATAGGCATACATTTTTATTAGTTATTATTTACGTTATGGTTTGTGGCTGTTCGTTATTGTTGTATCGAAAATTCTAATAAAGAAAATAAAAAAAGACATAAAATTACTGAGCAGAATCATGTCGGGTGTTGAAGAAAAAAATATATATATATATTTATTTGCATGCATTTTACTTTTGAAATTGGACTGTTCGAAGTAACTCGCATTACAAGGTCACAGCCCTGTCTGCAATGCCCCAAAGATCCCTCATGAGCAGAAGAGTCACTCCCAGAACTCTCCCGTATATAACCCTAAAATGGACCACCTTGGCAAAGTGACGCTGGGGCAGGGGTGAGCACACCCTCCAGAGGCACTAGAGTGAAATTGGAATGAATTGGAGAGCGCTGACGCTACTCTTACAGCAGTTCAGAGCGTTGCTGGCAGCCACCTTGAGGTGCATTGACAGAGCTTTTTGTCATTGGCAGTTCAAGATGAAATGATAAGAGTTGCTCATGCGGGGGAGACTAAAGTGCCAATGTTGGCCGGGGTAACAGTGGCATGAGTTCAGGTCCGCACAGAGTTCCTTCAGCATAGCTGCGTATGGGCACAGAACTACAATAGCAAAAGGATCTCCCGTACCGTATGTATGTGTATTGGTAGAGCTCTGCGTGGCGATGGAGGTCAAAAACACAGGATTGGCAGGACGTGCTGCTGCACATCAGGACTGAGGTGCATTGGAAGACCTGCCTCTGTTTGGACCAAGAAAGGTGCCCAGGGCCAGGAACGAGGTTCATTGGCAGAACTGTGATCTCAGCACTGGAAGAGCAGAGGGTGGGGATGGGTGCACTGGTAGTGATGTGTATGGATCTCGGCCGTGGATCAGACGAGAGTTCTGAAAGATCCGGATGGGGTGCATTAAAGGCCTGGAAAGGAGTGCATTTGTAGACCCGTTCATTCATCTCAGTTCTGGAACAGTAGAGGGTGCTGGAAAGTGGGAAAGTGGTGCACTAGCAAAACAGCATATGGATCTCAGCACTGAAACGGAAGATGGTGCCGTTTGAAGGAGAGGGATTGGGTGCCTTTCCAGAGCTGTGCATGGATCTCGGTGCTGGACCAACATAGGGAGCTGAAAGGCAGAGAAAGGGTGCATTGGCACAGTTATATGCGAAACAACTCTATGCAGATATATTGGGTATTTGCAGCAGGTAAGAGTGTAGGTCTAATGCAAGTGTTGTGTGCATTGCAGAATATAAATTGCAGCAGCTGCTTCATGTTAGGCTAGGCATGGTCCTACTGCTGAGATTTCAGAAAGCACATCACATCGCATCACAACTGGGGTGTAGTGGGAAAGCTTTGTGGGTTCCAGTACTGGAGAGCAGTGGGTAGTGCTCAATACAATAGGGGTGCACTGGCCGAGCTGTCTGCAAGTGGTTGGGCTGTGGCTCGTTGCAGCCTATATGGTGAACTCAAGTCTAAATGATCATTTGTCTATTAGGTTGAAATAACTTACAAGGCTTATATTTAGTGTTTGCTGCAAAGAATGGAATGAAACTCTTCAGATCTGTAATACAGCTTGATATTTAGAAATAACCGCCAATTCAGATGGGAATAGGAACTAAAGACTCAGCTTTGCTGCCAGCGTCAAACTCGAACAGAAATGGATTACTTATTAGAGAACTAAGGGTGAAGAGTGCTGACACCACGGGGCTGGGGATGCAGGAAGGGTAGAAAAGGCAGCCTGACTGGAGGGGCAGTGGCCGCCTAAAGCCTGAGTGCCTGAATGTGTGTGGTTGTGTGCTTTCCATCAAGCCATCTCTTGGTCTAAGAGTCTCCACGAGTCAGACTTAAGTAATTTGGGCTGAAGGTCACCACAGCAGCGCCACCAACACTGTCCACAGACAATGGTCCACGCACGCGTCACAACCCCCACTAGTATGGCACATGACTGAGCAGCCAGGCAGCAGCATGAGTATGGGCCTAAAGTATATATAGCACAGCAGGTCCTCTTCCTGTGTCCTGTCCTCGTCCTGCCCATCTCCACCTCCTGCCAGCTGCTGCCAGGTCAGCTGAGCCTCCCTCTGCAAGAGATGCCACACGAGAGAGTGGAGCCAAGCGCTCTGCTGGCTGATGCATGTTGCCTGATGTGCATGCCCAGTGCCGGCCCTGGCTATCACTAACAGCAGGTGAGGGTAAGGGCATGTCACAAATCTTACCCCCCCCCCCCCGCGAGGCTCCTCCTGAAGGCGAGGCTTGGGGAAGTTCCTACCCCGCTGCCCCTCCCCGCTCGTGATGGCCCTGGTCCGAGCATCAATGTCACAATACCCAGCCAGGCACCATAAAACATCGGGACAATCTGGAATCCTTTTTGTTGTTGATTGTTGATGCTACAGGTATGAGCAGAGGGAACATGAAATGAGAAGTGGAATATAGATCCTTTAAAAGGCTCTAATTAAAATGGAGGGTGATGCGTTCCACGGTATGTTTTACATATGAATGTACGTTTATACTGGGTTACTAGTAAATAATCAGGTATGATCAGGTTATTCACTAGAGGGTGATGTGAGCCCCAGCCTAATTCATGCAATGTGGACATTGGCCATGTCTAAAAGCCATGGCTGACGGAATCTGGTGTATTGTTGGAACATGGACAGTGGTCGCGTCTGAAGGCCGTATCTGGTGGGATCAGGCAGTTTATTTATAAAAAGTAGACACGCAAGAGGGACAGGAGCTGTGTATTAATTACAGTCGTATTTATTAATTGGAACAGGGTTGACACCAACCTTGGTCACTTTAGTGCAGGGCAAGCGACATTGCCCACTTGCCCTGCAGCCATGGTCAGTGACCATTTTCCCTGAGGCATGGTTGTAGGCCAAGCCCAAACCTTGCCAATACACGCATAATGGTGGGGTCTGTGGACAGGGTCCAAGACCCAGGTTCAGTTCTGCAAGGCCATGATGAAATCATCTGATTTTCTTTTTCTTTTGGGGACATAATGTCCCCCCTGTGACTACTCAGCCTTTCCTTCTGGGGAGGTCAAGGGTGCTGCAATATGCCCCTTTTTAGAATGTTTGTGGTGAGGGACATTCAGGAACTCTGAAAAGACCATAAACAACAATGGCAGCTGTTAAAAAAATTTGACATGCCACCAACTAATCACACCAGACGTTTCCCCAAACTGAAAATCCACCTTCTTAAAAAGGTCAGCAAACGGAGACACTTGGAAGTAAGACTGCAAACTGAACCCAAATCTCACTAACGGATTTTAGCCCTATTTTGGGCACTTTTGAAGAAATCACTTGAGGGCTTTACACCACTTGTGTGAAAGAAGTCTTTCAGGACCAGCCAGAGGCATTACTTTGACACAAATCGGTCCAATAGTTCAGACTGAAGCCACAAGAGAGAGGTTGTCTGTGAAGTATACAAATTTACATTTTGGTATCCCCCCTCCCCCCCCCACCCTCTATAACTCTTTCCCCCTCGCCCCCCCTCCCCCCCCGACCCTCTATAACTCTTTCCCTTTGTGACAAAACTGCACAGAACATTCCCAAACATTCTATCAGGTATATATTTCTTGGATATGTTATTGCAAATTAATCAAACAGCACCAAGGTTGTAGGCACTGAAAATCTGTTCTTCATAGGGAGTGGTCGGTCAACTTAACTGAAACTACATGGTAGGTATTGTTGCCCCGGCAGTATATTTATCTTTTATTGGATGGTATTTCACACAAGTAACTTTCTCACAACATTGGGCTTGGAAGTGTGGGGTGCAAGTGTGGTCAGTCGTGGTTTCCAGGAGGACTCTTTCCTGCAACACGCAGCTGTGAGGAGTTAGACTTAATAACAAACTAACCACGCAGAGCGCAGAAGTGTGGGATACAAATGTGGTCATTCATGGTCTCCAGAAGGACTGTGTTTGCTGTGACGCATGGCTGTGAGGACCTGCTATGAACCCAGAGTCACGTATGTGATTTAACCCCTTTATCAAGCACTGGTGTTCAGAGTCCTTCATGACTGGTAAGAGAACTTTTCTTTTCTCATTGCATTGTGTGTTGCGTGCACATTTGGCCGTGGCTTCACCTCTATGACCAAAATACTTACTCAAAGTATTAGCACGCATCCCCTGATATATCGGAGAAACACATTCAAACTGTTACTCCTCCTATTGAACCTAATACAGGTATTGAGCTTGGGGACTTGTGAGGGCCAACTTGCAGCAAATATCCGTCTATAAACTTAGATTGTTCTATGTTTGCTGGAAATTAGAACGGGTCCACACCTGCAGTGAAGGCTTCTGATTCTATCTTATTGGTCAAATCCTTTTTTAGGATGTGCCAGGATCTATATGATGATTCTAATATGACCACACAAAATGAGTCTCTTTCTATGTCGGTCGAGACTTCGGCCCTCATTAGGACCCTGGCGTTAACGGGTGAACGGTGCCGTAAAAGGCTGCGGCGCCGTTAACGCCTTACTACGAGATTCCTTTGCGGCTCCCGACCTTAACGGCTGGTCTGGGCGGAGGACGAAGGGGAGAAAAGTATGGTTACTCTCTCTCCAAAATTTTCATGTGACTTGTTTGAGAACAAGCAGACCACTTTAGATCAATGGGTCTAGACATACATAACCTTACCAATCTCACAATCTAATAAATTCATTATGAATAGTCAAAACAGCAATGAGGATTTAAAGGTTAGCCATCCTTCCCTGACAATTAAACATGACTTTAATGTAAATGGTTCAAGAGTAGTATTCTGTACTAACGGAGAGCTGAACCAAACAAAAAAATATATATATTTGAAGATTGATCTTGGCTATCCAAAGCTCTCTTCAAAGATTATAGGAAAACTAGCACTAATCTGCTCCTTTAGCCTTAACCTGTGGAAAGTTTATACTGGAATAGCTGTGGTTCTAAAACTATTGGAAATCTTGGCACTCCTTTCTTCTTTTCTGCCTATGCAGGTTTAGATATCATCTTACTACAGGAGAGCATGTTACTCAATCCTTTGCATATCGAGGTTTACAGCGTTTTTTCAAAGATGGCAACAGGGGGCTCAAGGGGACGTCTGAGTGGAGGCCTAATACTTGCCATTGAATTAAAATGAGGGTTCTCCTCCACACTTATTGATACCCAAAATGATGGTTTATTAGTTGTAAAAGTACAGACAGTGGACGAAGATCCTATGAATAAAATTGTATTCATTAATATTTATTGGCACCCTACGTGCACTACGATGGAATCATTACGCAACTACCTGAGTCGAAAACCAAAATGATTGGTTTGGGAAGGGCATCAGGATAAAATTGTGATAGCAGATGATTTTAATTCACTCTGTGCCCATGACGATGAGCCAGCGAAAGAGATTTCATCTTGTCCTTTGGATAATTCTAGGGCCATTATTACTAGAAGAGGGGAACCTTGGGTTGATTGTATGGCCTCTTGGGATTTGAAGCTTTCTTTGACCTTCTCTTAGATCAGTCAACTAAAAAAGTATACGCTGGCAAAGAGACTTCCTTCTGGATTGACCATGTCTTTCTTTCCACTGCTCTTCATATTATGAGGTCTCCTTCAGTGATCATGCTGTTATCATATTTGAGATCTAGTTCAAACTTCTGTGACATCAGTTGGAACCCCCTTGTGCTGCTATTGTTCCCTATCGAGGGTCTCAATGTACATTGGAACATTTTATTTTTAAAGACTTTCACAAGAGAATTTGTAGATTATATTTTGGTATCTCTACTCCTCCAGAAACGTGTGACTATTTGTTTAATATAAATAATATAAATGAGACGCTTTTTAATTGCTTGTCTAAAATTACAGGCAAAGCAGCATGCACAGCCCTCAGACCTCAGGCTCACCTTTACAATGCCTCAGTCGCCAAGGCTAAAATGGAAAAAGAGCTAACCTTAGGAGTCCTAGAAGGGAGTTCATTTTTGGTAGTCATTTACTTGCTAAGAATCAATATGCCAGATTTATAGAAATCGCTGTAAAGGGTTGGAGCATTCAATTAATATCAAATTATTCTGTAATGTTTAAATGGGAAAAGAGTATTTTCCTTTTGGAAGACTACAAATAGGATTAACCATGCAAACAAACCTATAGAAAACAATTATTTTTAGGAAGCCCTATGAGTATGATACATTAAAGGAATTTGTGCTCAGATAAAGGAGCAAAAGGCACATTATACAATCTCAAGATTAAAACTGCGAAGATTGGATGGTGGCTTTACTAAGGAAGATATATTGAGTGCTATTTTAAAAATGAAGGCAACAAAAGTACCATGTCCTCACCATATGGCTCCTATTACCATAGCATTTTATCCAGAGCTATGGTCATCTATCTTGTTAAAACTATTTGTGGATATTATTCAGAACGATATCATTCATTCCTCATGCCATCTCTCCTATATAATTCTTTTGTTTAAAAAAGGAGATAGAAGAAGCCCTACAAATTATCGACCAATCGTGATATTGGATGTCTCTAGCAAAGTTTTTGACTCACTTCCTTTGAAAGAACTCAATTTCTGGGTTGTTAAACTGGGCCTTATTCCTAAATTCCAAATAAGGTTTCCTAAATGTACATCATTAAATGGAATTATATTAATGCATCTACATGCATCAGTGGAAGCAAATCCAGTACAAACCGTATACATAGCAAGCATGGATATGTCTGATTCCTTCAATAGTGTTAACAGGGATAGCCTCCTTAATAAAAGAAAACTCAATTACAGTCAGACTCAATAGAGAAGGGTCTTTTTCTCGAGACAGCAATAACCATAAAGGCAAGGTTGCATTATGGCTCGAATGCTTTTTAACATTTACATTGCGCACATTAATAATATGTGGGAAAATGTAAATGGTTTCCCAGTGAATTAGGCCCAACCACTTTTCATTGGCTGGCTTTTGCAGAAGATTTACTATTTTTTACCTTTCCCTGCTTGTTCTGCAAAGAAAATGAAAGGCTTTTCACGTTATGCTGACCATAACAATTTATGGGTAAATGGAAACAAATCCGAGATAGTAACAATTTCTAAAAAGAGAGCACCTTAAAGTATGCATTGGTCACTTGGAAATACTCAGAGAGGTTTGATATCCTTGCTTGCTTAGGATTTAATTTTTTTAATTCCTTCTCTTGCAAATTAGTCATACAAACATTGAGAGCCAATATGAATCCTTTTCAGCACAATGCAAACATAATCATGGGGACTTTGTGCAAATATTCTTTGTTATCCATGCTAAAATATTACTCATCAAAAATTCTACCAGCCCTAATATATGGCTTCAATATCATTTTGTTTGATTTTAGCTTATTTCTTAATTTGGCCTCATTATGACCCTACTGGTCCAGAAAGAACGGTGGTGGTAAATCCGCCAATACCGTTCTTTCCGGACCGGCTGATTAAGAGTCCTGCAGGCGGGAGGTGTCACTCCCGCCAGGTCTAACCTGGCGGGTTTAACACCACCCACCTGCAGGCGGACATGGAAACACTGGCTCTGTCATAGACGGAGCCAGTGTTTCCATGGGAATGGGGATCTACCGATTTCCGCCTCCGGAATTACAGGGTCACCGGGGTTGTAATGCCCCAGTGATTCCGGCAATCATGGAGGTGGAATGGTAATACGAGTCCGGCTGTAACCTGCTGGAATTTCTGGTACAATTGGAGGATCTCCATCTGTCAATTGAAATTGTATTCCTAGGAAACAAGATGTTATAACCAAACATATAAAGCTCTTGCAAGAATATGGCAAGAATGATTTGTGTAAGATGTAAATTAAACCAGGTTCCTACTAATATGTGGGGCCTAGATTGGGGCTAGCGAATGAAGAGAGAATTTGCAGACTACGTTGTCTAGAAGAAGTACAGGAAACAATGAAACATCTTGTTGTTTACATTGGATTGCTTCAAAAGGTTTTCTGATTCAACTTTATTAATGCAGGGGAACAAATGTGGTTTAGATTCAATGAGGATGAAAATATCCCCTTATTACTAGCTTTATAAAAAATATTGTATGAAATGTTAGCGTCCTAATATATTATATGGTTTTGATTCTAAATGCATATTAATGAAATTAAAGAAGAATGCATTTTAGGAATGTCATATGTTTGGATTGTCTTGTAATATAAGCTTTTAATTTAAAACCAATTCATAGTTAAAAGAAAAAGCAATGGATATCCCCCTTTTTTCTGAGAAATGCTGTCTTTTATAGTCTGAGGTAACTTAGCTTCACCAGTCTTCATGCCAATTTTCAGCAGCACATGGGTACATGAAAAATCAATGTTCTTAGATTCCTCAAAACACATGGATAATCATACTGCATTAAAATTATTTCTAAAGGTGATCTCTTTTGCATTTATTCATGTTTGTGTTTGTAACGCCCCTCGATTTTTAATGATTGCATTGAATAAAGAATACATACATCACACACTGCAACATTAGTAGCCATACAAATCATATTTATATTGCTTGAAGCATATCTGTTTGAGGATCATATGGTAACTTTATGGAACCTTCAGGGCATTACTGTACTTGAGAGCAACATGTCTACATAGCAATCTTTTCTATTGCCCAAAATAGCCATCTCATCAACACATCTCTGTTACAAGGTCGATATAGCCATACAAGACATTGCGTTTCATGTCACCGTTAGGCATCTCCTTGTGCTTAGCAGGTTTGAAGTGTCCACACCTACATACCCTGTCCACAACAGACATGGGTGCAACACTCTCAAACACATCTGCAAACAGAAATATGTTGTTTTCATAGCACTGTGGCCTATGATTATAACACTCTGCTTTTGAAACCATCAATCAACTAGAAATCAGGGTGTGATACTGGCAAACCCCTTAATCAACTAAGGACCAAGATGTCATCCTCCCCACCAATTACATTTTCAGAGTATTTTCTTGTTTTTAATGTATGCATTTATTTTGGTGGAAGACCGAAGCTTCATGCTTGCTTATAACTGGCTGCGGGCATTACCCGGCCCGTTTATGCCACCCCTGCTCGGGTAATGTTGCTTAATTAAGAAAGGTGAGAACATGTCTTTGGGACGATAGGGATTACAGGGACGACTGGGTGTAGACCTTTGAACCAAAATACAATGATGCTCATAGATCTACACTTTCTCAAGAAAGCACACCCAACAAATCACCAGTTAGTTCAGATGCAGACACTGAGGGTGAATGATCTTCCCCGGACGGCGCTACCAATGAGGCAGAGACGAAATCCCAAACACAACTACCAAAGGCTAAATTTGATGTTGGTTTCAAATTCGATGTTAAGGTTCAATTTGACGTTGGCTTAATTTGATGCTTAAATGGATATCCTGACACTTTACTAATCTCACCAATGATTTTTCAATAGTTTCAGTGCATGATAAGAGAAGTTGATAACTGGGTATAAGACACAATTATATATTTTAGAATTGTTGGAATCGTATATTCAAGAATTGTCAGAAAAACATCAGGACATTAATGTTTTTGGAGTAATTAAAACACTGAACCAGAATTCTAATTTCAATGTTATTTCAATGAGAGCATTATTCTTTCTGATTAGGTGCTTTTGCTGCTATGTCACCCACTTGTTCTTTGATTTTTTTGAGCCAGCATTAGGTTGTGTGCTGGGGCGTTAGCAGCATAGCCGACTAACTCTGACATACATTGTTTACTATTTATATTAGTTTTAGAAGGCACTAGTACCCACAAACTAGTTGCCCAACTTCAAGTCTAATTCATAGATGCACTCATTGTAAAGTTTGATACCTCCTAGATAAACCTATGCTAGCCAGGAGAACCGGTGAAGTCTGTCAATACAATCTCTCCATCTAGTGTACTTGCTATCGACATTTGTATTATCTGCCGACATGCAATGCTCCCCTTGCCTAAACACAAGAACCTTTATGTCAGCAAGGGCTTTAGGGATTTTTTTTCCCATGACCAATTGGCCTACAATTAAACTATTAGCACCTCTCCATAATGTAGCACTAGGCACAAACCACACTGTGCTAGGTTTTGGCCTGGTGTTGCAACATGTTGTGCTTATGTCTGTGCAAAGTTGTACCGTGTGTTTATACTCTTGGCATTAGTAGTGAAGTGGAGATGAATGTCTGATCTCCTTCAAGGGGAAGCTAGCATGGGAGCTGGGTTTAAAGCTCGCCTCCTCCAATGCTTTTTCTTACTTTGTTGCTTTTGTTTACCCTTCAACAAATAGTAAAACGCATGAATAAATAACATAAGGGCAAACCTCATGTGCACTTGGGGCTGCTATTGGCCCCATGGCTTGGCAGTCAAGGGAAATCTCTGCAGCCTATAGAATCACTTGTGAGAGCTACAGGTAGTCTGTCCATGGATCATAGTGGCCAGGTTTGGGGCATCTTTACAACTATTACACTTTTGTTTCCCAGACACTATTTGTTTTCCCAGCCTAAAAACTGTAAAGAAAAAGAGGAAAAGAAACAAATAGTCTGACAATATAGGGTAAAGCATTGTTACGCTTGGGGGAAGAAATTTCACTTTCTGATCTGATATCAAGTCTTCTTCAAGCACATTTTCTGTGGGGTGTCAGTCCCACATATGCAATGGATTTATCCTGAGGACACTTACAATCTCAGTATTCATTGAGGGCCAGGGCCTTTTTTTTGTGTCAAGAATCTTCCTGATTCTCTGAACCTAAATCGAATCTCAAGGGTATGGTTTCAGCTCCGGGGATATGAGAAGCGGGTTCACAAACCCATGAATAAGGCAGAGCTAACAAACGGCAAAAATAAGTTTTATTTGATGTACTCTGGCAGATCATTTGTGGCAAGACTATTACCCATGTGTTACAAAGGTCCTAGCAGTGTTCACCGAAAGGAATGCCATCACACCAAACCTTTGATGGGTGTCTCAAACGTTGATGAAATAAAACAAATATGTGATCTTGTTTCTGTTTACTAAGGCCACCATTTTGAAAGTCCTGAATGGTAAATGACATATTAAAAGGACTCATAAAATGTTATACATATGTAATGCCTCATTTGGCATTCCAGGAGATTTTCCATTTTTGACAGGTGGAATATGGGTACTGATTAAAATGTATGATTCCCATATCCCCATTAACTTTGTCTTTCAAATATGGGAGTATCTCCCATTGCTTGAATGGTATACACCAGTCATCGAAAGGGGACCATACTTCTATGACTCTGTGTTCTCTGTCCAGATGCGTTGGTGGGTCATTGATCCAGTGAATGGTGGTCAGTGAGATGGATCTGGTGAATCCAACTTTGCTGAATGTGGATAAATCGCTTTTAGTGAATCAAGTTGGTTTCATGCATCTCTTGACTGCCTAACGTGCAATGAACACAGAATGAATGCTGGCTTCAAAAGGGGCCTTCTGAGGCCTAATTGGGTAGATTATTCTTTAATAGATTACTGGGTTAAGCACAAATATAATCTTATCTCCTCAAAATTAGGGTCGATTGGCTTTTTTATACCCGGTAGACAGAAACATTTCACCTGAGTAGGTGTGAATCAATACCTTGCAAGGTACTTTACAGGAGGTTAACAGAGGATATCAGTGGGGCTCCTGGAAGGTATTAGAATAGCATGTGAGAAAGACATCACAGTGTGAACACTAAGCACTGAGGCAACACAGTCAATGATCCATCAAGCATGGGGCCTGGTTGGGCCCTGTGAAACATAACCCTGGGGTGTGAAATACTGGGTTGATCATATAGGTGGTTGCTTCTGCACCTCTCTTTTAGCACCCCCCTGTTCTCATACAGGGGGATGGAGATAAGGTTTGCCCCACCTAGATATGTTCTGCAAACTGTAGCATTCATTTCAAACAAGCAGTGTGTTTTAATGTTGGTAATTAAAAGAAAAGCCACTGTTTGCATACAGGAAAAACAAAAAAATGATTTCCATTGGTGGTCTATGGGTTGTGGGCACTTTGATCCCTGGATGGACTACCTCAAACTATCCAGCGTACAGGGTGTGGCAGATGTCTGAACCATCAAACCAATGAGGCAGATTGCTTACTCAAAAAGACATAATATAAAAATAGCAGGTTCATCTTCTGCTCTTCCGAGAAGTACCTCTCAGCACAGTGGCCTTTTGTTTTAGATGGCATGCGCCTTTTTGGAATATCCCCTCTCAAGTTGAGTGCTCAAATCTCTATACCAACAATGTGTCCTTTTGTATTTGGTGTTTTATGTAGTGCAAACCTAGCTAGGTGGCAATGGAGGGACATTCATGCCATCAAGGGGTACATATCAGATGGGATGGCCGGGTTAATATATGTGGCTTGGGATCTTCCGTACTTATCAGTAGTGCGATCTGATGTGGGAACACAAAGTGTCACGTTAGCACCTAGGTATTGATTGAAGCGGAAGCTCTGTAGTACCTTAATGAACTGTAGGGGTATTGGCGTGCTCCAGATTGCCACTGAAATGGTGTCCCAGTAGACAGGGGCATAGCAAGAGAAGTTCTGTTTCCTGTTTTTTACTTGCATGTCAGTTTTGTCACAAGCCTAACAAAGGCCTGTCTCCCGGAGGAGCACACCCGCCGTCCCTTTGCAGCTATGTAGGCAGGTACGTGAGTTGTGGTTAGCTTACAAGTAATGCAGGATGTCTAAAAGAATATTCAGGCTGGGATGTGAAGCCAGTGCAGGTTTCTTACGATGGTAAAAATGTGTTTGAAATTCTAATTTCCCTTTATGATTCATGTGGTGGCATGTTTGACAGCCCTAATTCGGGCCAGAAGCCTCACCGGAATGCCAGTGAGTATGGCATTTGTCCCACTAATGTAGGAGATTACAAGGTCCCGAACTGTGGTTCTGAAGTCCTCGGTTGGAGGTTCCATTGTTATCGTCCAGAGGAGGGCAGTTTGAGTTCTTATTGATATGTTGTTGGAAGGGGAGATCCCTGTTTGTATAGACCCGAAGTGATTTGGCATTTGGGGTCAGTTAAGGTGTGAAACCATTAAAATGCAGGTAGATTAGTCACCCTTGAATGGTATCCTGCTTGTATGCGTGACTGAGTAAGGTGAATTCTGTTTTTGTGGCATTTAGCTTCAAGTATGTGCTTGTCATACAGGTTAGGATGGAGGCAAGGTACTTCCTGATTTTTTAGTTGCCCTGGGTACCAATGACATAATTGGTTATCATCCATATGTTGGTGGAGTGAGTTTTCAGGGTCATTAAGAAGTTATCCCTATGGCTCAATATCTATATTAAACATTACAGGGGAGAGCACTGTGTCTTGAAGGACGACACATGTAAGGTGAAGGGGGTATGACCTGAAGTTGCCCATCAGGATGGATTGGTGTCTGTCCAAGAGGTTAGATGCAAACCAGTTGATTACTGTGCCTGAAAATCCTACTCAGTACTTGCGTAGGCTGGCCAGTGTAAGGTGGTTGACTGTGTGAAATGCAGTAGAGAGGTAGAGGAAGACTAAGGGGCATAACTTGCCTTTGTCGATGAATTGAAAAGCATACTTTTTGACATGACTGGTGGCTATTTCAGTAGTGCATTTTGGGCTGAGCCCTGATTGGTAACTGTGGAGCAGGATATGTTGGTTAATCCAATAATGGAGTTGGTAGGCAACTTTTCCAATGAATGGGAGCCAAGTGATCGGTTGGTATTTTGCAAGCCATATGGGTCTAAGGTGGGTTTGGTGAAGTGAGGGCAGATTAGTCCTGTTTTTAGGGTTCTTGGGAAGATGTGTCGCATGAATGAGGCAGCTACTATTTTGAGGAGGCCCCACCATACAGTTGGTTTGAGTGATGCAAGTCCGTCAGCAAGGTCTTTGGGGATGAGGAGAGTTAAGGCAGTGTCAATGTAGGCTTATGAAGCCAGTAAAAGCATGCATATGTTTAAGCGCAGCACTGCAAGTCACCATGCATCACCATTTATTCTGCATCATCTTGGGAAAAGCAGTTTGTGCCTAATATACAACACAGTGGATAATGTGACTTGTTCGGTATGGCCAATGCCTTACATTTGTGCAGTGCGGTTTGTTTCAACAGACACACCAGGAAGAGAGTAGAGAGGTGAGGTTAATTTCTTGTTACTCCCACCAAGGTTTTCCAATGACAAAATGTGGAAGCAAGTACCACCAGCTTGTTCAGCAAAGGTAGTTACATTGTTACCACCAGCTCCAACCATGCAATAATGCATCAAGTTTCAGTCCCCACCAATCAGCTTGGAATTTTCGGGAAAAAGGCAGAGTATCCACCAGCAGATATTTCTTAAATGGGCAGATCTGTTTGGCATTGGAGGTGGTAACCACCCCATTCCAAACAATAAACAAGTATTGCCAAAGCCAATCGTTTTGGTTGTTGCATGGTAACATGTTTTGAATTCATGCACAAAGACACACTTAAGCAGATGAAGGATATGTTGAGGGGAAAGCAGAAGGACTGTAGAGAGTGTGCAGGTGTGGTGGATGAATGACTGCTTATGCAAGGATTCATTAATGAATGAGAGTGAGAGAGGATGTGTGAAGGATTGTATTTGTTTTAGGAATGTTTAGGAGGCTAGATGAACGAGCAAGGGTATGCTTCTGTAGAAATGAATGAAAGATTTAAGATGGAGGAATTAAGGTTTAAGGGAATATCATAGTGTGAGAATGTAAAGTACAAGTGCGAGAGTGGTGGATGCTGATATAGATGAACACATCAAACTTAGCAACGTGTCACTATTCTATCTTTCTGTATGAGTCTAGGGGTCTGATTTGCTGACACATTGTGAAAACATAAAAATAATATGAGGCCAGGAAGCCCAGAAAGAAACACACCAACACAGGTTACAAAGAACATACAAGTGCTTTATTTTAAAGCTACAACAGTTACCAAAGTCAATTGACAAACGGATAGCTATTCGGCTCTCAGAGTAACATAACGAACTTCAACGAGAGTTCACTGCGTTAGTGAGAGAGACCGTACATTAGAATACTTGGGTCTTTTATACTTTTTATCCAGCCCTTGGCCAACCCTCTCGCGGGTTAACCATTCTAGGAGTCGGGCCTATGGGTTCCTTACCAGGTCAGTCCTATAATATATGCATTTTGATTAGTTTCGCTGATATAGTTGTACATGTACACATAGGTCAACAGTAGGACAAGGTCTCAGTTCGCGACTCCGACAAGTGGCCTGCAGGCATTTTAATTATTCGTGTGTACGGAGGTCACAACGGCCAGAGTTTTACTCAGAATGTCATTCGGCCACCATTTTGATGTTCAGGGTGACTTCCATATAACAAGAGAACCTAAAATGGCGGCTTAATCCAAGATGGCGGCTTACATTACTTTCTCTAAGGTCAAGACCTTGCCGTGGAGTTTGCTTGCATATGATATTTAGACAATTTGGCGTAGGCCAATACACATACAACTGTTGCGATAGGAGGCATGACATTGTTTAAATTCCGACAAACCCTCCTTTTGGCCTATGCCAAGTGCTAATATCATTTCTAATATCTTTGTAAATAACTCTATGCATTGTCATCCATACATCCTGAATCATTATCTGTAATGTATATAGCCATTAGGTGGTTCATCAGAACTTCTTGTAACACAAACTCTTTAGATGCTGTATCCGGGGCATATATTTTGTGCCCTGCTGTGCTCACTGCTTGAGCACAACATCCCCCTAGTATTGCACATACACTAGGTAGACATTGAAAACAGCAACAAAGGAATAGCAGGATTCCCAAAATAACCAGGATAACAGAAAGCACCTTCCAACACCAGGATCGTAGAGAATCCCAGAACCAGGCGCTAATATTCCAATCTCCCACAGGAACATGCACTTCAGAACTAAGGATGTGCAAGTTCTGTATTGCTTTGAAAATTGTCGGTGAGGAATCTGGTACGAAAACACAACAAGCGGACCCCACTAATTTGCATACTCCACCACGTTCTGCCAGAATGACATCCAATGCCATCCGATTTTGGAGTGCTACCAATCTTATTGCTTTTTGTTCTAGTGTCATATTGTAGAGTATATCCGTGGTCCGGTTGATGTTTCTCTCCAGTACCCTTGCTAGTCCCCTAATATTTTCAGAATTTGCTATCTGACCCCAAAATGGCACAACTGATTTTGCTATATCTCCCAATACTTGCCCAGGGGTATCTCCGTTCTCGTCCCGCCGTGGGCGAGCCTTAGAAACTTCCAATGTACTAGCTATAAATACCCCAGGTAACAGGATTCCTAAATAACAGGTTCCCTGCCAATCCTTGGGCAACCAGGGAAATGCTGAACTACCACAAACAAAATAGACAGCCCCCCTACATACAGAGGCCTGTTCTCTCCGGTGAAGTTTACAATGTTCACACAATCTTCAAAATCTCCCATTGAACGAGTGCGATTTCTTTGTACACAGAAGGGGACTGAATCGGGGCTATGATTAATAGAGTAGGAAGGAGGCACGGCGTCCTTATTGCCTATCAGAGCCATTTTAAAGGAAATTAGAGTTTGAAAAGGGAGAGATAGTTTATCAGATGGCCTAATAGAAGCAACATTAGTTTTACTTCTATTTGCAAAAAGCGAGCATCCCAGGGGAGTCAATTCACGTTTTTCAAAATCATTTAAATTAGTTCCATCAAAGTTCCCTGAGATGCTTTCATTCCAACGGCCAAAGAATAGTGCTCTAAGAGAGGCATAGCAAGCAGTCGTTAAAGGTAAAGGATGAATATACCATCCTAGCCCCTTGTTCCCATGTTGCGGTAAATGGGTACAAATCCAGCAATTACTCTTATTAAAAATGGCATGCGTCGAATTCATTATTATCATTAAAGTGTTATTATGGTACTTTCGTCTCTGCTGGGAGTCTCTAGTCGACAGAGTGTGAAGGTGTACAGAGGGAGTCAAAGCAGTAGGTAAAGTTTCAATTGCCAGTAAAGGTTTTAGAGGGTACATTTCTTCGAAGTATCAAAGTCCCACAGCAGTAACTATACAAATTCCAATTATTACTAACACAACACAGCAATACGTTTTCGGGGCCCAGGCACATTGTTCGTTGTCCGAGTTGGTCACCCCCTTATTTACAAGTCCAATGCGAACAGCAGCGGTGGAGGTGGCAGGCATCGTAGTTTCTCAATCGACGACCCTAATGTTCGTTGCTGGGGACACTACCGTCGCGCGACTTCTTAGTCCTTTCCCAACCCTAGCCAGCAGAATCCCTTTTTTTTCAACATAAACTTCCTTTTGCAAGAGAAAAACTCTCAATGACTTTTTCTTTCCAGATGCACAGACAAAACCCGTGCCGTAGTTCTATTTTCTTCGTCGAAGGTCGTACCTGGTGGTACCCAATGCTGTTTAATCCGGAAATAAGGTAACGTCACTTCCTGAGGGAAGCAACGTATCGGAGGCGACGGAAGTCGCAGAACTTGAAACAGTGTTTTCCGGAAGTGACTTTTTGAAAGAGTGCGGAGACGAAATGGACTGTTGCCCAAGCTCCACGGGCTCAGAGAAATTCTCTGACGCACTCACAGCGCTGTTTGCTACTCCAGGATCAGAGATTGTAGCATCAGCGAGGGGTTCTGCTTCTTCTGTAACGTGTGGCGTCGGGTGAGGAAGTTTCTTGAAATGCGTCGCGTGGATCCAATGCTTCTTTCCAGCCACCCGCACTGCTGTTTGGGTGACCAACAGTACCTGGTGGGGTCCACGCCAGCGAGGCGCGAGACAGGAAGACCTTTCGTAGGCCTTCACTAGGACCCAACTTCCAGGCTGAATATTGTGTCCTGGGCCCGTAAACCGTACAGGTAAACCTGATTGGACCTGATGATAAATGAGATACAGATTTTTAGTCAACTGGGAACAGTAGTCTACAAGCAATACATTTTCTACCTCCCTCAAGGCTTTAGGCTTCGGAAGACCCCAAATGTTAGCAGGTCTCCCCATCACTACCTCAAATGGAGAAAGCCTAGTCCTAGTTTGAGGTGTGGTACGCATGGCTAACAATACAATTGGTAAGGCATCTGGCCATTTCAGTTTGGTGCCGGCACATGTTTTTGCAAGCTTATTCTTTAGGATGCCGTTATGTCTCTCTACCAACCGAGCACTTTGAGGATGTCTAGCTGAGTGAAATCGCTTTTCAATGTGTAACGCTGTGCATATCTGCAAAATTACTGCTGCAACAAAATGGGGACCATTGTCCGACCAAATTACCCTTGGAAGCCCAAATCGTGGAAAGAATTCTTTTACCATAGACTTTGCAGTGGTCATGGCAGTAGCATCCTTAACGGGGAAAGCCTCGACCCATTTACTAAAAGCACAAATAATCACAAGAACATATTTTAGATTTTTACACCGTTCCATCTCAATAAAATCAAAGTGAATGACCTCGAAGGGGACAGAAGGGGGCCCAAAACTACCCCTTGGAGTTACCGTCCCCTTCCCCACATTGTGCTGTAAGCAAATCATACAATTCTGAACATGTCGCTGTGCAGTCTTCAAATTGTTATCATTCCCCCAGACTTGTTCTAGCATTTTTGTGATCTGTTGGGCACACACATTCGTAGGACCGTGTGCCATCGTAACCATTGCCTTTGGAAACAAAGGGGTGGCGTCCTGCCACATATGTTTTATCATACAGTAATTGTTTGTTTTTCTGATTACTGTGAGACTTTTCTCATTTCACATATTTTTGTATCCTAGAGACTGTGAGATTGTGCTATTTACAGTACAGAGGTATAAGGAAATGATGCAATAAAACACAGGTGACTCTTAGCTTATTTATTCAGCTAATGTCACAGAATAAAGAAAATGGAAATAAATTACCCATGATATTACGATAGTTTTGTAGAACAACACTTTTCCAGCAGTTTAGTGTGGGAGTCTGAATACAGTAGAGTAAAGCCACAGTACAGAACTCACATGGCATAAACTTGAAGGTGCCAAAAAACTTAGTGCATAGAATTAGTACAGTATGTATGTACAGTAGGGCACAGACAATATCACATTTGTAGACATTACTTTTTTACAAACATCATCCTAATATTAGTTTCAAATGGTATATTGGATGTCTTTCGAAGAGGAGAAAACCAAGTCTTTGGTCTACGTCAAGATGTTTATCAGATGTTTTTGGAGGGACTGGCTTGCTGGCCTGGGTGTAACGAGGGTCCCTGGACGTTTCGGCGTCAAAAAGCCTTCTTCAAGGGTTTAGACCCAGTCTCCCTGTCAAACGGGAATAGAGTAAGGACGTAATTAGCGTTCAAAGAACACTCTGGTGTTGTCATACAAACCAGGATACTGGTATGCGTGAAAACAAATTTAAAAAAAGGGGGGGTTTTATCCCCTGGACATAAAGAATATTGGACTGCAAATATTCAAATGTCGGGCTTGCACTGGCTAAAACACTGACCTGAAAGGGGTTGGCCTGGAGGAGGTGAAAGTGGTTAGACAACCTCCGTAATTGATGGCGTGAATCACAGTTTACTTAGTACCGGATGGGCCTCGAACATGTGTCTGGGGAATGAAATGGAGACAAAAAGATCGTTGACACACGGAAAGTAAATTAGGTAAATGCTCGGGTACGTGTAGTGGAAATAGGTGAAAACCTATAAGTGGCTGGGAGGGCCACAGAAGATCAGAGTAGATAGAAGTTACCTGTTTCTGTGCTGGGGGTATTGAAGGACCCGGCAACTTGAGGCTTGAGGTGGCGGGACACCCTGGTGTGAATCCCAGCGGGGACACCCGTCTGTTGCTGCAGTCAAAAGGTGCAGAGTGTGCGGTTGTATTCTGTAGAGAATGGATAAAGCTTAGGACATGCCGGGAAGCGATTTGGATTGAAAAGAAGCCGCTGAAGTTGATGCCAATGTAGTGGCTGAAAAACGGGAGGGGAGTGGTTGGGTGTCGGAAAAGAAAGAGACACTGTCTGCCACTCAAGCCGTTACCTTAGAAATTGTGACCGTTGTCAGCAGCTCGGGTAGGGGTCGGGCGCGAGTGAAGCAGCGTCAGGATCCCGTTGCAGCTCGATGTGAACTGCACAGTGCAGCGTATATGGCTGGGAGGGGCTGTGTAGTAACTCTCCCTACGCTTGCGCAGGGGTGTGGAGCTACGCCCCCTCAGCTTGTGCGCATGCGTGTAGTGGGGACGGGGCTCCACAGTATGCTCTCTAATGTGTGCGGGGGAGCGCCGTCCGGGCGCTTGCAAATGCGCATGTGCGGTTGTGTAGTGGGCTCATCGAAATGGGTAGACCCCTTGTTATGTACTTGTTAGGTGTAAAATAGCCTGGGCTCAATGTATGGGTTGTTTGGTGTTGATCGAAAAGGAACCAGACCGTATTGGCAAGGTGACGTGAGCCTGGGACTGCTAATCACAAAGGCAGATTAGTTTGGTGCAAAAGAGAGATACATATTTGCAAAATGCATTCAAAAAACCGTAAGTTCTGCGATTTGGTATATATGTACATATTATAACAGCATCAAAACTGGGGATCACATTTTTCTGTTTGCATGTTATTCTCGGCGTCATCTTCATATATACATTTATCGAAGGCAATAGTGTATACAAGCGGGGGAAAAAGAGAAAATTGCATGTGCATGCCTAGAAGAGATACATAACACGGCATGCTGCTAATAGATGCAGAATAATATTAAACTTGATAGTATTCAGTTGTCCTATTCTTTATTTGTTTTTTTATTATTTTTTAAAATATATATTTGCAGCAAAACAGGGTATGCAACAGGGGTGAGGGAGTTACTGTGGAGACTTCAACTGCTCGTAGTTTTGTGCTGAAGGTGAGAGCATGGTCTCCGCTGTACTTCGTTGTTTCGGTGGAGTGTTTGAGACCTGGCTCTGAAAGGGGAACTTGTGTAGGTATTGGAAGGACCCAGATGGCCTTGGGTAGCGATATTGTCGCAGGAGGGCGGGGTGCTCAACTAAAGGTGGTGGGGGCAGCTTCGTTCAGACCAATGGTGATGGATTTTAGTTTGAAAATCCACCAGGCTTCCTTATGATTGAGAGCGTTTGTAGTGTTGGTGTTGTTAAAAATGATGTCGACCACCCACCACTTCATGTCATCGACTCCATGCTGGAATTCCAGGTAGTGTGAGACCAAGGGTGCTGTATGGGTTTTGCATCGTATACGGGATCTATGTTCCCCTATTCGTTTGTTTACTTGTCTCTTGGTCTGTCCCACATACCTCAAACCACAAGGGCACTCGATAACGTAGATTACATTAGGAGTTTTGCAGTTGGAGAAGTGTTTTAGTTTCCAATCCTGTTGTTCGATTTTGAATGAAGTGGTTTTTTTTGTTAGTTTACATACATTGCAGGTACCACAAGGGTGGTGTCCCACAATTTCACGTAGGCTCCAAAGTTCAGATCTTTGTGGTTTTTTGTTGAGCCTAGCATGGGTAAGTATATCTTTCAAGTTTTTTCCCCGTTTCAATGCCATGCGTGGTATCGGTTCCTCTGGAAGGCTGATCTGTATCAGTGGCCAAAATTTCCTAATGGCTGCTTTAAGGTGAGTAGTGTCCGGACAGAAGGTAGAGACACAGGTGATTTGTTGATCTACTTCTGAGTTGCGTATTTTTGGCGTCAGGAGGGTTTCCCGCGGGATGTATTGTGCTCTTTTTCTGGTGTTGTTGACTAATTTTTTGGGGTACCCCCTGTCTCGTAGTTTCATCTGTAGAGAGACCGCATTTTCTTTGTAGTGTTCCAATTCTGTGCAGTTGCGCCTTATTCTAAGGAACTGTCCAAACGGTAGGTTGTTTCGTAGGTTGTTAGGATGGAAGCTCCTGTAATGTAGAAGGGTATTACGGTCCGTTTCTTTTTTGAACAGGGAGCACATAAGTTTGTTCTCTTTTACTGAGATAGTTAAGTCCAGGAAATTGATATCTCGGTTGCTTTTTTCTAAAGTGAATTGAATCTCACTTGTTTGGCTATTGATCCACTCCTGAAAGTTATCTAGGGCTGTTTCATCGCCCTTCCAAATAAAGATGATATCATCGATATATCGGAACCATCGAGAGATTTTCTCATGGAAAGGATTATTAGTGTTGAAGATGAGTTGCTGTTCATATTCTGACATAAAGATGACTGCCAAGCTGGGTGCAAACGCCGCACCCATGGCGGTGCCGCTTATCTGGAGATAGAATGTTTCATCGAATGTGAAGAAGTTATTGCGAAGTGCCAATTCAAGGAGTTCTACAATGAAGTTGGTGGGTACTCGGGTTTGTTTCATGTTATGTGTCAGATGTTGTCTTATACATTCAACGGCAGAATCTTGTGGAATGCTTGTGTATAGGCTGGCAATATCCATGGTGACTAATAATTCATCCATTGGTTGAAAGGGCTGGTTTTCAAACAGTGCAATGGTGGCCATTGTGTCTCGCAAGTATGTGGGTGTCTCTTGGCTCAGAGGTTTCAAAAAGTAGTCCACAAATTTGCAGATAGGCTCAAGGATAGACCCACATCCAGATACGATGGGTCTTCCTGGTGGTTGATGTTGATCCTTATGTATTTTGGGGAGTGCATAGAAGGCAGGTGTTCTACCTTCTGATGTAGTGAGGAACATTTCTTCTTTTTCGCTGATCCATCCATGTTCCGAGGCAAAAGTCACAATTTCTTGAATGTTAGACTTGATTTCCGCTGTGGGGTCTTTTTTCAATTTCTTGTAATTGGCTGGGACGTCCAAGAGACATTTGACCATGCTTTTATATTGGTCTATGTTTTGGATGACTATGCCACCTCCTTTATCAGCTGTTTTTATCACAATTTGTTTGTTAGTGGAGAGATCTTTCAATGCCTTGTGCTCATCCACTGATAGGTTTCTCCTTTTGTCCTCTTGTTTATCCTGGAGTTTTCTCATCTCATTCCTGATGCATTTTTCGAAGGTTATTATAGATGGTGATACTTCGTTCTCACTGGGATTGAAGTTAGAGGGGACACATAGTCCTGAATCTACCTCCCTTGATAGAGGCTCCTTGTCCTTAAAATAGAATTTACGTCTTACTGTTCTGAAGAATGTGGACAATTCTTGATCCAAATTGAACCAATTGGTCTTGTTCGAGGGGACAAAGGAAAGACCTTTAGCTAGGACCGCAGTCTCATTTCTGGTAAGTTCTATTCCTGATAAGTTGAAGATGGGGATGCTATCTAATACCTCCATTGGTTGCGTCGTCTCCGCATTGGTGGGCCCCACTGCTGGTAGTTGTATGGGTAGAATGGTATGTTCATTGGTGGTGTTGGGCCCCAGTGACGGCCTCTGGGGCCCCCCCGGCCTAAAAAAGGAACCTGAGGGGGTGGTGTTGGTAGGGATTGACCTCCAAGTTGTTGTCTCCCTATGTTTTGAGGTGACCCATTCGAGGAGCCTGAACTGGACGTCTCAGAAAATGTGACCCGTTTTCTACGTCCTTTACTTGGGCCTGTTTGGCTAATCACTCTTTCTTTCTCTTTCTTTTCTTTATAATCAGGTGCTAAATAAGGATAAACGTTTTCAATTTTGAAGTTTTGAATGTCTTTGGCCAATTTCTTATGCTTTTTTTCTAATGTTGCGGCCATAAATTGATCGAACCCTGAATTGATCTCCTTCAGCTTATCTCGGGCATTTTGTAAATCTTCATTAGTAAGGAATTTCTCTTCTTCAGCTGCCAATTCGATTTGCATTTTTGCGTGGATTCTTTTTGCTGTACTGATAGTTAATACCATTAGATCCCTTGAACATTTGGTTGAAATTTGACTAAAGCCGGTCATGTATTCTTTATCTCCAAGAAAAAGTGCTGGTTCATTACGGACTATTAGTCCAAGTGGGACCATATTAACCCGTAAATACTCTCTCAAGAAGTGTCCATGAACCTCTGTGCGGAAACATTTCTTTTTGCCAGCACATATGAATCAGGGAGCAACCATTTTCCTTCAGATGTATCTACCCAACACCCATCGTCATCCAGTTTCCCCATCCCTTCGGCCCACCTTTTAGATTCTTCTATTGTAGCATCAGTTTGAATATCTCGCACAGACCCGATACCCTCATCTATTACATAGGCATCTTTTGTTTCCCTTTGAGCATACATCTCTGCGCTAAGGTCTGTGGCCGTTTGCCTGGCTATCTGGTCAGCAAAAGCGTTCCCTTTTCCCACATCATCTATGACCTTACGATGTGCTGCACATTTCATGATCGCTAACTGCCTAGGGAGTGAGAGTGCTGAGAGCAATTGCACTATCAGGGGACCATGCTGAATCTTGGTCCCATGTGAGGTTAGGAACCCTCTTTCCGACCAGAGCCTCCCAAAGTTGTGAGCCACCCCAAAGGCGTACTGGCTATCAGTATATATGTTTACTGTATGCCCTTCGGAGAGTTCACAAGCTCGGGTCAACGCTATAATCTCTGCGGCCTGCGCAGAGTTATGCGGAATTCTGTTAGTTTCAACAATCGTACTTAACGTAGTAACTGCATAGGCAGCTGTGGATGTACCATCTGGGAGTATGAAGCAGGAGCCATCACAAAACAGCTCCCCTTCTGCATTGGCCAAAGGAGTATCTATAAGATCTATCCTGCCCTTCTTTTCCTGTTCAGTGGTGTACAGGCAGTCATGCAATTCTTCATCACCGCAAACAGTATTTTGCAGGAAAGGTAGAAGTTCAGCCGGATTAAGAACACAATACCTCTTAATTTGAATGTGAGGGGCAAACAGAATTAATTCATACCTTGTCAGCCGGGCAGAGGTGAGGTGTTGCGTTTGAGTTTTATTCAATAGGACATCTACAGAGTGAGGTACCATCAAAATTAAATCATGGCCTAGGACCATTCCCTCATTCTATTTTACAGACGCGGCAGCAGCAGCGACAGCTCGCAAACATCTTGGCAAAGCGCATGCGACAGGATCAAGGGCAGAGGAGTAGTAGCCGCACGGCCTATTCTTTCCTCCGTGTTCCTGTGTTAACACATCCAAAGCACATCCATCACATTCATGCACAAACAACACAAAGGCCATGTCATAATTTGGAGTACCCAGAACCGGTGCAGAGCATAACGCGGTTTTGAGAAGCTCAAATGATCGTTGATGTTCCGATTTCCATGGCAGCGGCAAAGAAATGCCCTTCTTCATCAAAGCCAACATCGGTTTTATCACTAGTGAAAAGTTCGGGATCCACAACCTACAGTAAGAAGCCATACCTATTAAGGCTCTGACTTCCTTCTGTGTATTTGGAACAGACATGCCAGAAATGTGTTTTATTCTTTCAGGTGTCAATCTTCTCCCCTCCTTTGACTGGAGGTAGCCTAAATAGGCGACCTCCTGACAACAATATTGAAATTTTTTCAGCGAAGCTTTATGACCATTTTTAGCTAAATGAACAAGCAACAGTACAGTGCCTTCTTTACAAGCACTTTCAGAATCTGCGGCCAAAAGCAAGTCATCGACATACTGGAGCAGTGTACAAATAGGCGGCAATTCAAGGGTATCAAGCTGCTCTTTCAAAGCTCTACTATAAATGCTTGGACTTTCAGTATACCCTTGAGGTGCACGAGTAAATGTGAATGACCGTCCCCCCAAGATGAACGCGAACAAATATCTACTCTCCTTGTGTATCGGAATACTAAAGAAAGCATTCTTTAGATCCACAATACTAAAGTGCGTAGCTGTAGCAGGGATCATTGTTAGTATCGTTGTTACATCAGGCACAATTGGAAATTGTGGGGCAACAACTTTGTTAATAGCACGAAGATCAATTATGAAACGGAATGGGATTGCATTGTCGCCTTTCTTGTATACAGGTAAAATCGGGCTGTTACATAAACTACCTACAATCTCTTCAATCACCCCTCGATGCACAAAATCGGAGACAATGCACTTCAAAGCACTCTCGCCCTCAACTGATAATTTATATTGTGGAATGCATGGTAGTTTAACTCCATGCTTCAAAACTATTTTAACGGGCACAATCTGTAGCACCCCGACATCATTGTCGTCAACCGCCCACAAACATTCTGGAACAACACTAAACTCAGGAGGCAATGGTCGAGTCAAAAACTGAGAATTGGGAAGTTGCTGTGGTGAAACCGTCAGTCGTACTCTATCAGAGGAACAATGAATTACTGCATTCAGTTTCTTCAACAAATTTAACCCCAGCAAATTCTCTCCACAGTTCGAGGTCAGGAGGAAGGGACAATGGTCCGTGAAGGGACCCAAAGAAACAGACATCGGCGAAGAAACCGGGCAAGCAATTGGTATACCAGAAGGCCCTACAGAAACATTTGTTTGCCCTGGCAGTGGAATGTTTGGAACCCGGGAATGATCAATGGAGCACTTCTGTGCTCCAGTGTCTATTAAAAACTGATGTTTCCTATTCCCCACTAACAATTCAACGTAGGGACCTTTCTGATTAACGGGAATAGGTGAAGGTTCCAAACCCTGCTTCGGGCAGTCCTAACGAAATAAAATGTCGTCGGAAGGAAGCTCTTCAGAAAGGTAGGCAGCAGAAGGGTGATCAAATATGTTTCTTGTATCCACACTTGAAGTCTGATTTTCCCGTGTAAAAGGCTGCTGAGGATCTTGCGAGAACTGACCTCTATCAGGGCCCCCTGCTCCAGGGCGACCTCTAGGTCGTCTACCCATACTCCCCAATGCATTGTTTGACCTTTGTCGAAGGACGGGGCACTGTGCTCGCCAATGACCTTCCTGGCAGCAATAGGCACATTGATTAACATTCACAGGACCCAAAGGAGTGTTTCCTTTTGGGACATACTGACCTCTGAACTGTGAAGTACCTCCTCTGGGATTTCTAACAATTTGTTGTAACAATACTTTAGTCTTGAAATCTCCTTTCCTCTTCTCTATTTTCTCCTTTTCATTATTAACACGGTTCTCATAATACTGAGCCATGTGCAAAACTTCAGATTGGGATTTCGCCTGCCAAGCGCTCTCAGAGGACATAATCTGTGACTGGATGTCGGGCAACAATCCACGTACAAATTTGTCCACAAACAACCTTTTCCCAGACTCCGTGCCTAAGTCCTGTCCACTGAAGTCAGAGAATACCTGTTCGAATCTATTAAAGAATTTGGTGGCACCTTCAGTTTTTCCTTGAACACAGGCCTTAAGCTTGTCCCAAATAATTCTTTTCTCTGGAATTATAGTTTTCAATTTTGCGACAATTCTATCGGGCAAAGTAAGTATTACCTGAGGTGGTTTCTCATCAGCTGGTCTTTCCACATCAAACCTAGTTATATTAGCCCACGTATCTCCCAACCCTGGCACATCGTCTATTGTCCGAACCTGCTTCCATAAATCTACGGCCAGGAGTACAGGGAATAGCAAGTCAATATCACTTAAGGTGAACACAGAGGACTGCAAAACAGACTCTATCTCTTTGTAAAACCCTGTCGGGTTTTTCCTGATATCGGGAATTCATTGTCTAATAGTGTTCACTTCCTGTCGTGAAAACGGGACGTGAACAAATTGCGATACATAATGCGCAGGGATATCCACAGCGGGTGCACCAGTCCCAGCGTTAGCGGGAATCTCAACCTTTGGGACAAATGTCGGAGGAACCTCTCTCATAGGCAACTGAGATATAGGTAACTCCGACCGCTCACTAAGCAACAGAGCCAGGTCGAGCGCTAAGGCAGTCGAAGAAGTGTCGGGCGAAAAATCCCTTTTACAAATTCCCAATAACTCTATAGGACAACTAACCTTCTTCCTTACACATTCTTCCTGCAGGTACTGGACCATTACATGAATCACCTTCCTTTGCATTTCTACTGTATACTGACTATACGTGTCATATACTTCATCTGGCGGTATCGATGAATCCGAGATCCATCGAATCGCATCTTTGGTACAAATTCGTACTTCCTCAGGTGCCGACCTACGACACGGAAGGAACCGTTTCTGCACATACATACTGTCGTCTTCATCATCCTCATCCTGCAATTTCTCAAAGTCCTTCCTATACTCAAACAATCTCTCAACATGACCATGTACTTTCTCCTCTGTATCCCTCGAAAGTGCTAAAGTATTTAGATCCCTCACCCCTTGTGGGAGATCCGAATTATGTAATCTACCCCACATTACACATAAATGAGTCCCCAAACCTTCGATAAAAACATTTTTCTCGGGATAATGTGGAAAAAACGTTGACTTGATCACCTTTCTCCATACAGTGCTTAGCCCATGCAAATAATTCCTGTTTCTTGTCTGCAGAAACAGTATTTCGAGTGACAATCTTTGACCCCGCACCCCGATTAACGTTAGTCAATATGGAACCACTCGAGAGCGGAGATATGGGTAAATTCAATGAGGGTGCGACTATCGGCGCAAGAGGAAGGGGTGGCGGGATAGGTGGAGGAACAACAACTAGAGGAATATGAACAATAGTTTGTACAGGGGGAACAGGAATAACAGCAGGAACAACAGCAGGAATGGGCAGAGCACCCGGGAGAGGATGATACGGAGGTGGCGCAGAGGCACTTTTTTCAATAAATTCTTCAGAAACATGAAAATCTTTAGAGGGATACATTTTCTGGATTCCGAGTGAAAAAGCCCTATCCATATTTTTAACTGACTCCGAATGTTTTTCCTTATAATATAACAACGCCTTTTCGGCATTTGTTTTATGACGGCGTGCATGTTTATCCCTACTTTTAAGCTGCTGTAACACTTCTTTTTTCCAATTCTGCAAAACATCAAATGCTGCAGGTCTGGCCTTCTTTTTTAGCAAGACCGATTCTAGGTATTCAATACGGGGGATCTCGAAACTACCATTGATTGGCCACTGAAATTCAGAGGCATGTCTGGTTTGTCTGTGACAAATATCATTAAATACTATACCTCCAATGCCATACTTACAGTACATAGTACATGCCGGCGACCCCTCCTGTGGTGCCGGGCGGCTAAATTCCAAAGATTGTCAATCGCTGCGGAACAGAGCCCTAAAGCAGCTAGACAATTTCCCAGGCATTTCACAAAAAATTGGTGTTACCTAGTCAGTAATTGTGTCTGCAGATACAATACGCCAAATTCAAATTGTCAGGGTTAAATTAAGAGCCGGGTCACGACTGCACCTAGCCAAACCTAAGGAGAACCGTACGGTTTACCAAAGAACTTACCTAACGAATTTTACCTTGTGTTTGGTGGTTTCGACAAATCTGCCCACCTCAAAAATGGACCCTCGTCAAGATGCCGTGTCAGACCACATGACTATCGTCCAAGGAACGGATCGTGCAGCGGGCCCACAGTATCACACCGTCCGATCCCGGTTCGATAGTCTGCGTCAACCTTCAATGATCCGGCATCAATCTTGAGGGTCCCTATTCGGGCACCAACTGTGAAAACATAAAAATAATATGAGGCCGGGAAGCCCAGAAAGAAACACACCAACACAGGTTACAAAGAACATACAAGTGCTTTATTTTAAAGCTACAACAATTACCAAAGTCAATTGACAAACGGATAGCTATTCGGCTCTCAGAGTAACATAACGAACTTCAACGAGAGTTCACTACGTTAGTGAGAGAGACCGTACATTAGAATACTTGGGTCTTTTATACTTTTTATCCAGCCCTTGGCCAACCCTCTCACGGGTTAACCATTCTAGGAGTCGGGCCTATGGGTTCCTTGCCAGGTCAATCCTATAATATATGCATTTTGATTAGTTTCGCTGATATAGTTGTACATGTACACATAGGTCAACAGTAGGACAAGGTCTCAGTTCGCGACCTCGATAAGTGGCCTGCAGGCATATTAATTATTCGTGTGTACGGAGTTCACAACGGCCAGAGTTTTACTCAGAATGTCATTCGGCCTCCATTTTGATGTTCAGGGTGACTTCCATATAACTAGAGAACCTAAAACGGCGGCTTAATCCAAGATGGCGGCTTACATTACTTTCTCTAAGGTCAAGACCTTGCCGTGGAGTTTGCTCGCATATGATGTTTAGACAACTTGGCGTAGGCCAATACACATACAATTGTTGCAATAGGAGGCATGACATTGTTTCAATTCCGACAACATGTACATTCTGTGAGTGCCTTAGTTGGAATTGGCTGTCACTGCTGATGATGTAATGGACATAGTAGTAGATGTTCAAGGTTTGACAGAATAGAGTTTGTTTTGCTCTGGATTTTTTTTACAAAAATGTGCTTAAATTATTGACCCTCACCCAGCACGGAAGCCCCCAGGTTTCACCCATGTGTGGAGCGAGGCATCAAACTCTAGTCGTTCCAGGCCTCCACAACAGACACACGTAAATAATGCCTTGGCTGCAGTATTATCTTGACCAATCAAAGGGCGAGTTTGCCTGGCTTCATCGCTTGACTTGCTGAAGAAGACAGGGCAGGAAGGCTGATCTTTATGTGATTTCTTCATGTATTTGAATAATGGCGTTGGGCCCAAAAGGCAGACATAACCCAGGAATGTCTCATTGCCAAGCAAACCAATGCGTACCAAAACTATGCCACTCTTTCAGTGCTTTTATCAGAGAATGTGCGTGCCATCCATGTTCATCTCTCTATTTTACATCTGCCACAAGTGCTTTGCAATTAATTTCATGGCAACATGCTACACAATGCCACATTATACAACATACCTCTCAATGATGATAGATACTTGTCATTACTGAACACATCTGGCAGCCATCCACAGTCAGAATCCTTATAAAAGCCGAAGAGGTGAAAGGGAGTTACTGATGTCTGCAGTGAGAAAGAAGCTACCGCATGCCATCTGCAGAGAGCCCATGAAAATGGGAGCAGCCATGACTAAGGGGGAGGGGGAGAGGAAAGGGAAAAGCTGTTGTGGAACAAAACACCATAACGAAGTGTGAAAAGTGGACAAGTGCCATCCTGAAAGGAGTTGCAGTCACAAATAAAGTGAAGCAAAGTTAGCCACTGTCCTAACAGTCAGTCCTGTTCTTGGAACACGCTCCATCCCTGCACAGTGTAATACCAAGGTGAAGAGAGAGGGGCCAGGCCCTCGGAAGGGGCTGTGTCTTGGGCAGGTCCATTGTTGGAAGTGGTGGGGTGGGATGTGTATTTTGTGGCCCAGCAGCTTGTCCCACTCCCTCCCCTCATCTTTTTGTCTGTTCTGCACTGCATAATGACAGCCATGGAGGATACAAGGATCCCGTTGAGCCATGACAGACACGGAGCGGACAACAACAAAAGTTGCATGACAAAAGGAAACACAGTTTGGCCCCAAGCATTCGCACAGCACTGCTCGGACCAGTCTTGTCCTCACCTGAAATCAATGTCAACTTATTAAGCACAAAATCAATTGCAGTTTGGCAGCACCCGACTTGCGCGCCAGCCTGAGCATGTGTTGTTGCCTGCTTCCTGCCTTCTCCACTAGCTGCCTCCTCAACATGCGGCAGTCTCGGCACTGGTTGCCCCCGCCCTTCCCCTGCTCCCTTCCCCGGGCTGCGCTTGCGCCATCTGTAGTGCACTGTGCATCATGTGATGGGAGCACTGGGGGACGGAGCAGCAGTCACTTACGAGCAGAGCGCACAAGTAGTTTACTTCCCATCCCGGCCGATGTCGTGTCGCTCAAATGCGCACACAGACAAGAAATATCTGGCTGGCAGCGCAGCACTGCCACTGGTGAAGTCTTCACAGTTGGAATAAAAATAACCCCTGCCTTTCCCTTGCCTCACTTCTCATTGTGGGGGGGTTACATTATAACCCCTCTACTTAAAATTGTGGGGGGATTTGTCCCCTCTGTCCCCCTGTTTCTTATGCCCATGTATTCATGCCCACATTCTGAGCCTCCTCATTGGATTAGAGGCCACCACACCCCCCTCGCCGGGCGCTAATGCAGCAATGATGTATGTGTTGAAGTAGATTTTGGCAGCTCTACGAGATAATAAATGAATCTGTAATGCGTAAGCATGAGATGAATCACCACCAATCCTACTCAGTGCCTCTTCATTCTCACCCCTTTCAATGGAGGACCAGCCAGCATGGCCAACCCCGCCTCCATCCTACCCACCCCAAAAACCTCACACTGATCACACACCCCCACAGCTTTGAATAGGGGCCCACCTCCCATACCCCTCACTCATCTGGTCCCGACCATGCCCTTCCCCAATTTCTGCTGCTGTGCACTTACCTGACCATGGCCTTCCAGAACACTGTCACGACGCGTCCGTCCTGGAAGTTGTGGACTCGATGGAAGAAACACTAACAGAACCATTCGCTGCGGTCTAGTGTCTGGACTGCCGTGCCACGCCCCCTGAGGCTCTACGTTATCTACGCACCGGACAGCTACGCCGGTGCGTTGCAACCCTCTGTTTCCGCTTCGGGTTTACAGGCTGAAGTTTCTTCCTTTGCACTCTGTGAGTATTCTTTGCCCTCCAACTGTTTCCCCGCTGGTTTTCTGTTTCCTGCTTTCCTCCGTTATACCTCCCGCTTGACTCCTGCTTACCTTGTTTTGTCTGCATTCCCCGCTCTGCGCAACTCTTCTCTGGTCCATTTACTACAACCTTCGTCTCCCGCTCCTCTTCGTGTGCGAATCCTGCTTCCACACAGCTGCATTCACTCTCTTCCCGCTACCGCCTTGTTGTGCCTGGATTTCGCTTTGTTTGAAGTTCGGAAGAGACTTCTGGGAATCGTAGTCTACGCTCTCCTGCATTCCATCCTGCAGCAGTTAACCATCACGCCAGGGTTTTTTCTGGCATACGCCTTTTTCCCTGGAATTAGGGGCGGACTCCCTGAGGGTCCCACTGCCGAGCAATCTGCGAACTGGCAAGGTGGCCTCCAGACGAGTCCGTCCCAAAACCTACAGAGAGAGACAAGAGGGAACTTGGAGAAATAGAAGGACGATATCTACAGAGAGCTCCTCTGAGGAACAAGATACAGGTGAGAAGGAAGAGAGGGAGGATCCTGGTATTTACCTTAACATAGAACCCCCCATATCTGAGAAACACCCTGCTCACCAGTGCCTGGCACATTTTGAGCCCCCATGATCCTGGCCCCTGCCACATGTAGCAGGCTATGGTACTTTGACTTTCAGTGAGCCAGCTTGTATGGATGTGCATATACCGACTAGATTGCCCCCAGCACCATGATGAAATAAAATGAAATTGGTTTCTCTTATTGTGCATCATCCTAGACAATGTCCTCTAAGCACAGTAACAGGACTGGGTACCAATTCCCTGCTGCTCGGTGTAGTCTTGTTTACAATACCAGAGGTTTGCCCCTGAGCTTTCATTCCTGTTATGATTTGTTTGTTTGTTTGTTTGTTTTTATTATTTATATTGCGCACCAGACCCAGGGGTATTCGGGCGCAAAGGCATGAAGAGGGTTGTTCAACTTAGGTTACAGGTTACAGATTAAACATAGGGGTACAGCTATGATTACAGTGCTGTGGATATGTATTGTCAAAGAGTCATAGATGTATATACATTAAGTTTACAAGAATGCAGGTATGACATATGAATAAGTCAGAACAAATATACAAAATATACATGAGATCCTATATGTCAGAAAGGTGAGGTTAGGCATCATGTTGTTTTAGCCATTGAATCAGATTGGATATGAATTGCCGGTAGGGGAGATCCTCCCTTAGAGCAGGGGGAAGGGAGTTCCTATATTGTGCTGCTTTAACATCAAAGCTGCTCCCGCCAGATTTAGTGAGTTTGAATCTGGGTACTAACAAAAGGTTGGTGTTAGCTTTTCTTAGGGGTCGAGAGGCTGTTTGTCTGGTGAATCTGTCTATAAGGTATTGCGGGGCTGCATGGTTAAGACATTTGTGTGTAAGGGATGCTGTTTTGAGTAGGATTTTGTCATTTGTGGTGAGCCAGTTAGTAGATCTCCTGAGGTCTGATATATGGGCATTTTTAGGGAAGTTTAGGACGGCTCTCAGGGCATTATTTTGAAGTGTCTGTATTTTGGCGGTGATGTATTTGTCGCTGCCTATGTAAAGGGCGTTGCAATAATCTAGTTTTGACAGGATTAGTGCCCTTGCTAGAATGACGCAATTATTAGGTGAGAGGAATGGCTTGGCTGCTTTAATTAACTCGCAGGTGTAAGATGTGGCTGAGGCCATAGCATTCACTTGTTTACCAAAGGTAAGCGTGGAGTCTGCAAAAGCTGAGGGTTTTAACTACTTTGGCCACAGTAATGATGTTATTATCAATTATGAAGGAGTCATAGTTGGGACCTAGTTTTTTGATGTTGGAGGAAGTGCCCAGAATGAGGAGTTCGGCTTTGTCATCATTCAGGCATAGACCGTGGGAGGCCATCCATGCCTGGATGATGAGGTAGACTTTATTCACAAAGGCCAAATCCTTGTCATAATCTCCCGTCAACAGGATGAGGATCTGTGTATCATCTGCATAGTTAGTGTAGGTGATACCTAGATCGTCTAGATCATCGAAAAGGGGATTTGTGAAAATATTGTAAAGGGTGGGGGATACACATGATCCTTGGGGTATGCCACATGAAATGGGTGCCGGGTCTGCGGCTGCTAGAGGTGAGAAAACTTGCATTGTCCTGTTATCTAAGAAGGACTGGATCCATGCGACTGCTTCATGGGAGAAGCAGGCTGCATGACCAGATGATTGCAAAGTATTGCATGGTCTACCAGATTGAATGCGGCAGAGAGGTCGAGGAGTAGTAGAAGTGAGGTCATACCTTTATCTCTTAATGTGTCTATTTGTGCCTTAAGGTCTAGGAGTGCAGTCTCAGTACCATGCTGTGGTCTGAAGCCGGACTGTCAAACTCCTAGGAGGTGGTTAATTCCAGGTGGTGCTGAATTTGTAGGTAAGCTACTTTGTCCAGGATTTTCAGTAGGAACGGCACAGTGGTTATGGGGCGGTAATTGGTTGGAATGGAGGGGTCCAGAGTTTGCTTTTTGAGGAGGGGGAGGACCCAGGAGTGTTTCAGGTTGCTAGGTATGGTACCTGATGTGAAAGAGGTGTTTATGAGTTTAGTGATGAACGGTGAGAGTTCACGGGCAGCGTCTTTTATAATTTGGGCTGGACATGGGTCGCCCTGGCAATTGGAGGGTTTGAGAGTGAGGATGACTTTCTTGACTTCTTTAATGGAAACTTTGTGAAAGTAGAAGGGAGGGGTGTCGGGTGTAGGTGGAGAAGGAGTGGATTTCAGAGTTGGTAGTGAATTTGTGGTAGCCTTGGTGGGGGTGCCTATGTTGACAGTATTTGAGATAGTTGTGGAGGCTTTTTTGTTGTGGATCTTCGCCTGAAGCATTGTTATCTTGTTGGCAAGGGCATTTTGTATGCCTGTGCACCAGTCCTTATCCTTGAGGCAGAAGTCGGGAGCTTGGATAGGGGATTCTACTTCCTTTAGGATGGCGAACAATTCTTTGATGTTGGATTTGGCTTGAGTGATACGGGTGTTATAGGATGTTTGTTCCGCAAGGATGATTTCTTTTTTGTATTGGGTAGCTAATTTCTTCAGGTTATTTTTGTTGATGTCCGAGGGGTGGTCTGATCTCCAGGTTTTTTCACCTAGGCGTTTCTTTTGCCTAATGTCTTTCAGTAGGGATGTGAACCAGGTATTTAGGTGTTGGCGGGGTTTGCTCTTCCTAATTTTTAGTGGTGCGATAGCATCCAGAGAGGCAAGCATCACTTCATTGTACTTTTCGACCATGGAGGCAGGGTCAGACTGATCTGGGATGGAGTTTAAGGTGGGGAGAATGAGGGGGATAAGATTTTCAGGGGTCATATTTTTTTTATTTCTGGTAGGTGCCGTGGGAGCTGGGATACTGTTGTTCATGGCTGAGGTGGCTTCTAGGGTGAAGGATACCATGTGGTGGTCGGACCATAGCTGAGGCATTATAGAGGTGATGGTGGTTGGGAAGTTATGTTCAGCAATCCAATCGAGGGTCCTTCCTTTGATATGTGTAGGATCTGTAATCTTTTGGGTGAATCCTAGTTCCTCAAGGGTGCTGTTAATTTGTAGGACATTGGGGTCACGTGGGTCATTGAATCCAAGGTTGAAGTCGCCTAGGATGAGACATTGAGTAGAATTTTTTTGATTGTCAGATAATAGGCTCATGAGGTCTTCCTCAAAGGAGCCTAGGGGGCCTGGTGGTCGGTAAATCAGCTGCATGGTGATAGTTTAGTTGTTGGCAATGGTAAGTTCAGCTGTGAGGGATTCACAAGAGTTAGTATTATGGGGTGAGGAGAGTCTTAGGGCTAGGTGATTTTTGACAATTATAGCAAGGCCGCCAACTCTACACGTGGTGCGATCCATGCGTATAAGAGTGTAATTGTCTGGGATGGCTAGCATGATGGCTGGTCCTGCTGCAGGATGAAGCCAGGATTCTGTGATGGCCAGGAGATCTATGTTCTCATTTTGGATTATGTCTACTATTTCAGTAGCATGGGCTACCATAGAACGGGCATTTATAAGAGTGCCTTTTATTCCAGGTAGGGTAGTTGGGGCAGAGGACGGCTGGACTTTGAATTGGCATTTTGGGGGAAGGTGGATTCTCTAAAGATTCGACTGTTGAGTTGTAGTCGGTGTTGGCCAATTTTATCTATGTGTGGTGGAGTGTTGGTGGTATGCAGGGTGTGCCTATTGTGATTAGGAGTGGGTTGGGTCTTAGATAGCGGGTCATGAATTCTTGGGAGTCTTGTGCGGAGTCTTAGTGTTTGCGCCGTTGGAGTCTGCAAGGATTGGTGGCCATGATAGTTTGCTCGAGGGGTACACTTCCGTGAGGTAGCTGGTTCTGTGGCTGGGATAGGTTTGATTTGTGAAGGATGGTCAAGTAGAGGATGGTTCTGAGTAGAACTGTGTAGAATAGTGGTAGATACATGGTAAGCTAGTGTGGTTAGCTTGGAGTGCTGGCCACCTAAATGCAACTTTGATAGTGCAGGTGAAGATAGGTAAGCACTGTCTGATAACTGTTGGGCATGTACAGGCAACCTAAATTTGAGTTTACTAGGATAGGCAGGAATAGGTGGGCTGGTAGCTAGTGGACAGATAATGGCAACCTGAATGCATATATACTAGAAGAGGCAACCTAAATGCAGATTTACTAGAACAGGCAACCTAAGTATAGGTTTACTAAGACAGGCATCCCAAATGCAAATGTCCTAAATGCAAAATACTAGAACAGGCAACCTAAATGCAAGTTTGCTGGGACAGGCAACCTAAATGCAAATATACTAGAACAGGCAACCTAAATGCAAGTTTTCTGGAACAGGCAACCTAAATGCAAGTTTGCTGGGACAGGCAACCTAAATGCAAATATACTAGAACAGGCAACCTAAATGCAAATATACTAGAACAGGCAACCTAAATGCATGTTTGCTGGGACAGGCAACCTAAATGCAAATATTCTAGACGAGGCAACCTAAATGCAAGTTTGCTGGGACAGGCAACCTAAATGCATATATACTAGAACAGGCAACCTAAATGCAAATATACTAGAACAGGCAACCTAAATGCAGATTTACTAGAACAGGCAACCTAAGTGTAGGTTTACTAAGACAGGCATCCCAAATGCAAATTTCTAGAGCAGGCAGGAATAGCTGAGCATAGGCTGGTAGCTAAAGGTCATTTGTAGTCAACCTAAATGCAGAATTGCTAAGGCAAGCGGGTATATCTAAACATTGGTGGATAACTGTTTTGCATGTGCAGAAATCCTAAATGCAAATTCGCTAGAGCAGGAAAAAGTCAGCAATGGAGATACACATGTTAGCAGAGTGCTGCTTGGTTGACTATGTGTACCAATAGGGAGTTCAGATCTGGCACAGTCATAACATTGTGTACAATGAGGGTGGCTGGTGGTAATATCGTCGCAGATAGCAAGGGGTAGTGTTACCTTGGCGTGGATCCGGTCCAGGGGGACTTGCCGACGGCAGATCCGGCATGAAGAGGCAAGGAACAGGCGATGGCCTTGATGCACGTGGGCCTTGCTCGTAGTGGCCCGGCAACCAATGGGCATGAAGAAGGGTTGCACAGCCAATCAGGTGTGCCTGGGGACTACTGACTGGGCAGTGGGCATTCAGATGAGGCAGCTGTCGGCCATCTTAGAGGATCCGTAGCACTGTGTGTTTTAATGGCGGTTAGGGTGCCTAGAAACCTAGAAATGCTTTTTCAGGTAAATTCGAAGTGGATGATGCAATATGGCAGTAGAGGTGAGGCAGTTATCAGGAGCGTTGGCGCGGCGCAGAAAACATCATTTTTCTCGCGTGCGTTCGTATAAGGTAACGCTCACCATATTTCATCCGGTGTCCTAGGGTGACTCGATGGACTCCTTGCTGCATGTCAGCTGCTCCTGCAGTGACTGATCCTCGTCAGTGGAGCTCCTGCTCCTCGGATGATGTATGGGAGACTGGTTTCAGGCAAGAAACAGTGGTGGTTGTGCTGCCTTCCACTTTGGAGGACTGTTTGCAGTATAGAAGCATGCACTAGCAATTCACTAATGTTTGCTGGAGTTTTAAGCCTAGGAAGCCAATAAAGACATAGTTCGTAGTCTAAGAACCCAATATGGTACTGAATTGCTACCATGTACTTCTGTTGGTGGGAACAGGGTTATATCTGCACATGTATGCACAGGGACTAAAACCCTATTGTGAAAACAAAATCAAAATATCGAGGCTGAGACCCCAAAAGGAAATACACCGAACACGGGTTACAAAGGACATACAAAGTATTTTATTTTATACTGAATCCAGTTACGAAGAACAGAGCAAAATCAAATATCTATCGGCCCTCAGTGCAACACAACAAACTCCAGCGTGGTTCAGTGTGTTCAGTGAGAGATGCTGTACATTCGAATGAATTGGTTTTTTATACTCTTTGTGAGCACGATGTCCAGCCCCACTTCGGGTTAATATTCCGCTAATACATCACTGATCTAGGTTTTCATGCCACGTCTCGCACATCCGCATATAACTGGTTTGCTTTTAATACATATATCAACAAACCTTTATGGCAACTGTGTATTCTGGGATTTCCCACGCAGGTCTTCTTAAACATTAATACAATGTAGTTAAACAAGTGTTCTACGTTCAGTATTGGAATACATTGTTCTTAACGTATGCTCGCAGATTAGTTTCATTGCACGAGTAATCCTTTACACACAGGTCAACGAAGGACAAGGTCTCAGTTCACGACCTCAACAAGTGGCCTGGAGGCAAGTTACATATTAGCTACATACAGAGGTCAAGACAGCCATGTTGTATTTTGGAATGACATCGTCCACCATTTTAACTCACAGCGTGACTTTACAAAGCGAACCTAAAATGGCGATTGACCCAAAATGGTGGCTTACATTGATTTTAAGGTCAGGACCTTGCAACACGGATTTCTTCACAAGCAACTTATAAGCAGCTTGGCGTAGGCCAATGTACATATATTTATTGCTATAGGAGGCACGATATAATTAGGTTTCATCCGGGATTCGAACCTCTGTTGCTCTGCATGGTCTTGCTTATGAGACCAGCGTGTTGCCCCTGTGCTATCCTCCGTTCAAATCATTTGCTAGTCTAGGTTCTAAAGGCTTGTTTTAACATTCAATGGAGCTACTGACCAAATCCACCCAGACACAAGGCTATGCAAGTAAACAAGTGATGGAGGTGATCTAAGCATTGGAAAGAATAGCTTAATCAAACTACAATAGCATGCATGTTCTATTATGGTTCAGTTACTGCAGCACTCATATTGTTGTTCCACAGCTTCAAAGACTCCCTCCTGGCTCCTGAGTGACAGCGCCAAGAGGTGTCCATCATTTAACAAACAGTGCTATGAAAGCAACAAACATGCCCTATGATTATATCATGATAGCTATTTGACACAAGCAGCTCCTCATACAGGAGCTCCTTAGCTGTGCAGTGACGGGGCTCTCACACAATACATTACCTTATATTCGTAAATCATTACACTATACCCTCTCATTACACCCACAACTCAGTATGTGGCCACGCAGGTATGGCACTCTGAGTGACAGCTGACACACCTACTTTTTCTTCTCCTCTCTGTCCACCTCATTTGTCTTGGGCACAGTCAACTCTTGGCTCTGCCCCTTCTGTCAGTCACCCGGGCAATCCCAGATGTCTCTCTCTGGGGTCTGTCAGGGTATGGTAAAACCTAATGGACAAACAGGCCACCATGCTTCAAGCGTACACTTGAGCGCCTCTCTAGCCCAAGACACAATTTCTTACTGACTAATCTCGATATTTCCTTGTAAATGAAAAAAACTGCCCACAGAGTGTTAACAGGAACATTATATGTTGGTCTTTTCATGATCTCTGCTACGCTTTCATTATTCTTCACCGACTCTACAGGAATGCCAACTATCAACATCTCTATTCCTTGTCTTAACTGTTTAATATACTTTTAACCTTCCTCCCACTTTACACTATTATTCCTTTTCCATCACAGATGGAGTTCTGGATACCACTGGAAGGGTCTGGGAGTGTGGAGGGGCAATGCGCCAGTGCTGTTAGACCACCGCAATGGTGACCAGCACAGTAACTCTTAAAATAGCATAACAGTGTGCATGAACTAGCAGGTGAACACAGTCATGCAGGAGCACCCGCCTACCCTGAAGCACCAAGTAGAAGCACTCCCCCACTCGTACCAAACCCAAAAGTTGTGCCAAGACATCCTGCTCCTCCACTCTCACCACCGTCCGTTCACATGCACTATCAGGAGATCTCAGGCCCTGCCCTGCCATAAGCTTCTGGTGGGAGCATCACACTCCAACCAGACCAGGAAGTGCCACACAAAATCATTCCCCCCTAAACCACCCAGTGGAAGCTTTAGCCTCCTGCATTGCTCACACCTGTCATCGAACTACCAGTTCCTGTGTCCTCTCCCTAGCAGGCAACTCGAAGAAGCAGCGGACGCCGATTGAACACGTGTGCCAAACACACCCACAACTTCAAGCAATGCTGAAGTGGGATTCCCGGGTTCCATTATCTAAAGAAACATGGCGCTCGTCGATATGTTAAAAGCAAGAGAATTCTATCACACGTGATGGGACAACTGTGTTACTGTTTCCTCAGATATTTTGCGCGCTCATAGGTGGTTGTGTTTCCACTCCACGTGTCTCAATGCTTTTCGAGATTACCCACCTCTTCACTTTCCAGGGTGTGTAAGATGAATGTTGCCCCTTGATAACTATCCGGGAGGTTCTTGCACCAGACTTTGTACCATACACTAGGTACCAGGGCAACGAGCCTTCCTGCCCTATTTAGCGTTGCATGAGTATTGGTTGGCCAGGGTTCATTGTAGGTTCCAGATCTTGGCCAGGCCTTCACTGCATTCCAGCTGCCTAGGTGTCATATAGTGTGCCCATCCCAATCAATCCACACATGGAGCTGATGGGATACCATGCACTGATGGTGGAGGGCCAAGCAGTGTGACAGTAGAGGGCTGGAACAGGGCTTACTCCTGAAACCATAATCATGTGGCCATGCCCCAACAAAATGACCCCCCCCCCTTTCCAGGCAAATATGCTGTGGTGCCTGGGTCCTGTTCCGCTCCCAACCTACCCGGGACACAATGCGGCGCTTTCAGCACCTAATGCTTACTTCTTGGTTCTTTCCCTGCCCCACCACAATGTCCAGATCTGTTGACAGCCAGAGGAAGTACCTGAAAGTGCAGCAACATGGCTCAAACCCCCAAACTGAATATGAGCTGGCGGTAGGCATGATCACATGGGTCCCTTATTTGGTGGCAGTGACACCTGGGCAGGTGGAGGTCACAGATTTTTAGAACGCTGGACCAAAACATTATCAGTTCACATGTTCCCACCCGTGTGTAATTCATTCAATCAGCGATACTAGCTCATGCATCGCCGGATTAGCCATTAGGTCAAGTAGGCACCGGCCTATGGGCGCCACTCCTTTTTAGGGGCTGTGCAACAAAGGATCAAAATAAAGCAGTGCAGAACATTAACAACATATTAGGAGATCATTTGCGAGGGGGGGACAACATTTCGACTGCGTAGGTGCCTCCATAAGGTTTCATCTGGCACTGAGCTCATGCGCGGCACACAGTGAGGACATATGATTCACGTGGGTACTGCAGGCTGATGTGCATTTAGTCGTCCATTGCAGGTCTTTGAACAGCATTTCATAAATATTGTCCTTCGCCCGGAACCTTTCTTGGAAGATGGTCTGGGGTAAAACAAAAATATTGTCATTCATCCAATAACACATGTATCAAAATGGAGTCCACTTCTAATTTCCCTGCTCTCAAATCTGTCCATTGCTTTTCAAGTGACCTAATCATTTAGCCACCATTTTGAAAGATAAGGGCCCTTCACTTTCCATGGCCAGCTGCCTTCCAGTGCCTGATGGTTACCTGTGGCAGAACATATGGATTGCATCTTTTTACAATCATGCAAGACACGTCCTGTTGCTCTAAAAGCAAGCGAGATTTACTTCGCAGAGGTATGAAATACAGCGCGAGCGGATGAGCTAGTCTTCAAGGCCGTCCTACAATCTAAGCAGTGGACATGGCCTCTATCCAGAACTTTATTGTAAGGTACTGGAGAGAAAAATGATGTCTGGTGCTGCTTTTATGGACTGTGGGTTCGACACCATGTCACATCGTGGAATCGTAATGAAAGAAACAGGTTTTTTCGATGAAAACTGGGATTCGACTTGGAGCAATATTCCCTTCTGCCGGCATCAAGGGCATATGTTCAGCCAAACAGAAATGACTTATGAAAGCACCTCATTAAACATGCAATAAAACACAGATGTATAAAATGCATAACACTTGCTACACCATCCATCACGTTCAAAGTAATGTTTTATTCTTAAATCCACACATTTACAGTCCCGAGCCTAGTCTATTATATTTAGAGCCCTCTCTCACAGAAAACAACAAGAAGGCCCAGCCAGGGACACACTGCAAAGGGCTTGACGTTACAATACCTACTCTGTATTGTTCATTGTATGTATACATCAGCTGATTACTTTGTATGCACTCAGGGATCCTTCACAGAATAGATTCACTGGCGCAATTCGAAGGTTCACGTACCCCCCACTTTCCTTATCCTTATGGAGAATTGCATGCGCGAGGAGAAATTCCTGGGAGCCAGGACCAGGTTTCACTAAATTCCCCTGCAACCCCTTCCCACCAGGCTCTCAGGAGCCAAAGTTTTTTTCTAAAGCCTGAAGCGTGTTTGTGAAAGCGCTGTTTGGACAAGGGCTGTCTGTGGCTGTGTGGCTCCCAGGACCGTTACAACGCTGACCAGAACTTTCATTTCAGAAACTAACGGTACAGCGAAAGACTTAAAAAGGACTCTAAAGTTGAATCATACTATTGCAAAGTTAAATGTACGTGCCTTTGTTCTTATGGGTGCTGATTTACTCTATCTGCTCAGCCCGACTACTTTCTACCGATAATCCCATATATTTCAGGCACGCAAGCATTTGCGTGCGTGCGTTTGGGAAAGCGCTGTTTGGACAAGGGCTGTCTGTGGCTGTGGCTGAGGCTGTCTAGTGCTGGGGAGGCGGGGGCGGCGAAAAACTAATTTTCCTGTTGTTGGCAAACTCATATTCTGCTCTTTTAGGTGACACCTATGCTTTGATAGAGGTTGGTGTTAATCTGAATAATCCTGTGTGCCTCTACTCAAAAGAATGTATACCACGTGTACACACAATCAGTTTATGAAAACTCTATTCATCCTTTCCTTTGTATGCGTGGGCTGAGAAACCTGTTGCTACACCTTAAAATCAGACATGCCGCCTAAATTAGCAACATTGCAGTTGGTGGAGCGCCTGAAGAGTACTCCCCTAAAAGGTTCTCAGTACTCACTTTATAAAGATGGACCTTCCATCCCTCGAGCACGCTCGTTTATCGACAACAGACATACAAAGCTTTTACCTTGTAGAAATGGCCAAGCTAACCATGAATAATGTATTTGACAAATTACCATGTTCTCAAACTCCTATTGGTACCATAGGTATAACTGAGACAGCGCCTCTTTCACACATCCGTGACGTAACTATGGAAACTATTATGATCACATCTAGTTTTGAACAAACAGCAAGTCAATCATTGATATGTGAAAGTCATTATTCTGACTCAACCCGAAGTCGAAATCTCAAAATTTGTGCGATATTGCCCATAGCTGAGGTACTTGTACCAGTTAAAATGGATCTAGCAATTGTAGATTCACACGAAAAGGCTAAACATTTGAGGTAATGCCAAAAAACAATTCATAAAACCTCTTCTATATTCACACCTGTGATTATGCCTCAATTTATGCCGCTATCAACTGGCAGTTTGCCTGAGATAGAGGAAGTGATTACAGATAACATGCACCAAACAAATCTGTCGCAATCAACAGAGATGTTTGGCAACAATTCAAACAATTAATCTCCATTATCGATATCCTTCTCCCAGCCAATCAACTTGAAAGCACCAAATTCCTATGAGAAGTTCTCCTTTTCTCAACTGCCTACGTCTTCGACGCTTATTATACTGCAGCCAACGATAATGGCAATTAACCTAGCTATTTCCACTTTGTCAAAGCTATACGAAACTATGGATAGCAAATTACACACACAGACAATGTTAATCGAAAACATATTGCGACACCAGGAACATTTTTACTTTGACCTGGTGGAAAACAATGTGTGGATAACCGACCTACTTGGCGACTGTTTACAACACAAGCAATTCATATCTAAACAGTCTAAAAAAGAATCAAGCAACTAACACATGTACGTATGAAGTTTGCGATTCTGCAACTTTGATTATTGGTCACAATTGTCAGGATGAATTAAACAACTTGATACAAGGGACATGCGTGACAGATGAGCAGGCCTCTATTGAAGGTCAGACTTGCACAAATGAACCCTTATTGTTACCTGCAACTGGTGTCAAAGTGGCTGGTCTTTCACGGAACCTAAATTTAGAGTCGAGGAATGATGAGAATCCCATTCCCCCGATGGCAGCTGCCAAAGCGGGCCCACTACAAAGAAACAGAAAAGTGCTAATAAAAAAATCTATGCCCAGCACAATGAAGAATAAGGAAGACATCTCTATTTTCTGTAAAACCATTGGCACTGAAACCATTTCTTTACAAGCTGCTATTCACCAAAAGAAAACTGAAAATATAAAGACAGCTATTACAACACATCAAGGAATGACTAAACAGAAAAAACATGTAGTAGACGCTAGCGCAGCTATGACAAAAAAAATATTCTAAACTTGCAAGACATAGAGAAAACCTCAACAGCACTAAAAACCAACCTCAATTCTTACAAGACAGGCATGAACCATTGGATGATTTGCTAAATGAGAGTGCCATTAAAAAACATAGTACAACAAAACTACCAAAAAACTTGAGTAATGTACAAGAGGATAATTCAATTAAAGTGCATAAAATCGACTTCAGGAAGGCGATTTAATTACTTTAGAACAAACAATGTCCCAAATAGAGAAGTCAATACATCAACATCTAACTCTTACAATTGATCAAAAACGTATTGACACCTCATCTCTAGATACTACACAACAGCTTTATACAGGGCAATAAATATTTTCGTGCTCCTAAAGCAACGGAATCCAACAATTGAAACCACTGAACAACACCTCTAAAGCCAACGATAGTCGCAATTCTAGTTCACAATTCCACACACTGATAATACAATGTAGACTACATCCAAGTGAGTTGTACGATCTAAATCGAACATGTATATTGAATATCCTTGCAGAGGTTCCAAGTCTAGAGGACCTGACATCCAATGATTTGAATCAGGTGGAAATCCTTCATGAATCTGACTTGTCCCTTGCTAGACTATGGATCCAGTCTGGCGTAGTGGTAAATTTGATCTGGCAGGCTAGATGAACCCTGTATGATCTGGGTTTTATTCGGTATCAGGTAATATCACCAACAAAAATATCACCATAAATATGGCCGTTTGGTTCCCATTAGGGGATATTTTTATTGGGGGTATTATGTGGGAGCGGGGGTTGGGGGGGAGTCCGCTGCACATTGAAAAATGGTGCGGGGGTTGCAGGGGTGTCCCTTTTATTCTTACATATGAATCAATATAAGAAAAAAATAATGAATCGACAATGCATCAGGTGCAGTGGTGCAATTTTAATGGTGCAGAGCAACCACTAGATGGAAAAGCAAATTCTATGCACAAACCTACATATGAAGCTAGAGTCTTGTGTAATAGATGAAATGAACAGTCATGATTGACGACAACTGTATAGCCACCAAAAATGACCCAACTGCAGAATTTTAAATTACTTAGCTGGAATACGCGTGGTCATGCTCATTAATCAACAACAAATTATCTAATCTTGGGTCTTTTGACATCATAGTCCTGTAGGAAACATGGTTATCTGAAATACCCATTTGGAACAATTACAACATAATCACCATACCTTCTATATGCCAAACAGAGGGGAGACCTATGGCAGGGCTGATGGTAGCGGCCAAGCTAACCTTTCCATGACCAAATGGGTTGAACCTAACCAATTTACACAGCTGGTTTGAATTACTTATGACATATAGGTAATAGCTTTAGTCAACACTTACTGGAACCATGCGAGCATATCTGATGGTGTCTTTCTATCAGACATGGAATTCCTGTTTGACTTGATAGCCTCTGATCCTACTATAACAGCCATTTTTGTCATGGGGGACCTAAACATACACTGCATGTCTAATGAAAAACAACACCAGACCTTAGCTCGAAAGAGATGGACCAACCTTCTAAAAACCAGACAACTATTGATGCTCAATGTTGTGCTAGCGAGTGATTCTCCTACCCAACCTACGTGGTGCTGCTTGAACCAAAAAGCCATCATTGACTTCATATACACAAATCGCACTATGTTTACACGAATAGATAATTTCACTATATATGAAAAACATTTTAGTGATCTTGATCAACAGACTTTGTATTGGACATGGAATCTCATAGCTCTGCCTAACCCGGATAAACTCATGAGCTCGCAAGTGACTATATCTAATGGGAGAAATCGTTTTCATTGGTCATCTAATCAACTACACGATCTTTATCATTGTTTGAGCATTAGTACTTCTGAGAACATGAATGATTCATTTCCTGATGGACGGTATGTAGCTGCTCTTCAACCATTTAGGGAGGTTCCATCTGGAACCCAAAAACCCGTATTCAAGAATAAACATATATTTGACCCTGACCTCAAGCATCAAAAACCTCTACTACTTTTACAACACGAGCGAGGTGAGTGGTGCAGCTGCACTTTTCTTCATTTTGAATCCTGTGGGCATTCTTGTTTGGCCTTTTTGTCCAGGGTCCCCCGTGCCCCGCAGCATTTTGCGCTCCTTTTTGTTCCCTTAGCCAACTTCCTGACTGTAGCGGGCCTTCCCTCTCGCCATCCCGCCTCCGATCCCGCCCACCCCCTCTCCGATTGGTCACCCAGCCCAAACCCTCCCAACCTAGTCAGCTGCACCACCCGCCCTCGGCTATTTACAACGCGAGCGAGGTGAGTGAAGCAACTGCACTTTTCTTCATTTTTAATCCTCTGGGCATTCTTGTGTGGCCTTTTTGTCCAGGGTCCCCCGTGCCCCGCAGCATTTTGCGCTCCTTATTGTTCCCTTAGCTCACTTCCTGACTGTAAAGGGCCTTCCCTCTCTCCATCCCGACTCCGATCCCGGCCACCCCGCTCCGATTGGTCACCCAGCCCAAACCCTCCCAACCTTAGTCAGCTGCACCGCCCGCCCTTGGGTCTTTACAACACGAGCGAGGTGAGTGGCGCAGCTGCACTTTTCTTCATTTTTAATCCTCTGGGCATTCTTGTTTGGCCTTTTTGTCCAGGGTCCCCCCGTGCCTTGCAGTATTCAGCCCTCCTTATTGTTCCCTTAGCCCACTTCCTGACTGTACCGGGTCTTCCCACGCTCCATCCCACCTCCGATCCCGCCCATCCCCGCTCTGATTGGTTACCCAGCCCAAACCCTCCCAACCTAGTTAGCTGCACCGCCCGCCCTTGGCTCTTTACAACGCGAGCGAGGTGAGTGGCACAACTGCACTTTTCATTTTTAATCCTCTGGGCATTCTTGTTTGGCCTTTTTGTCCTGGGTCCCCCCGTGCTCTGCAGTATTTTACACTCCTTATTGTTCCCTTAGCCCACTTCCTGACTGTACCGGGCCTTCCCTCCCTCCATCCCACCTCCCATCCTGCCCACCCCTGCTCTGATTGGTCCAGACGAGAGGATTCCCCTCCATTGCCAGCTCTCCCAGGGCAGCCCTCAGCCTGGCAGCCCATCGGCTAAGGACCTGAGGCAAAGGACGGCTCCTACAGAGACGGCTCCAGGTCGTATCTGCAGGTATCCACAGGAGAAGCAAGAAACCAACAATAAGTAAGTGTGGCAAGGGCGGGGACAGAAGCAATTACCATACTACCCTACCACTCAACTCTGGAAGCTAATCTGTTGTAAACTCTTCATTCTGCGGAACAATTTGCATTCAGAAAGTTGCATTTAAAAAGTCTGCCCAATAGCACATCTGTGTCATAATTGCATTTAGAGAGTCCTCCTAATACCCGATCTGTGGTGTAGTTTGCATTCGGAAAGTTGCATTTAGAAGCTCTGCCCAATAGCATATCTGTGGCATAATCGCATTTAGAAAGTTGCACATAAAAAGTTAGCCCAATAGCATATATGTGACATAATTGTATTTAGAAAGTTGCATTTAGAAAATCTGCCCAATAGCCTATATGTGGCATAATTGCATTTAGAAAGTCCTCCTAATAACATATCTGCGGTGTAGTTTGCATTCAGAAAGTTGCATTTAGAAGCTGTGCCCAATAGCATATTTGTGGCATAATTGCATTTAGAAAGTTGCATTTAAAAAGTCTACCCAATAGCATATCTGTGGCATATTTGCATTCCGAAAGTTGCATTTAGAAAGTCTGCCCAATAGCATATCTGTGTCATCATTGCATTTAGAAAGTTGCATTTAGAAAGTCTGCCCAATAGCATATCTGTGTCATAATTGCATTTAGAAAGTCCTCCTAATAGCATATCTGCGGTGTAGTTTGCATTCAGAAAGTTGCATTTAAAAGGTCTGCCCAATAGTTTATCTGTGGCATAATTGCTTTTAGAAAGTTGCATTTAGAAGCTCTGCCCAATTGCACATCTGTGTCATAATTGCATTCAGAAAGTCGTCCTAAAAACATATCTACGGTGTAGTTTGCATTCAGAAAGTTGCATTTAGAAGATCTGCCCAATAGCATATCTGCATAATTGCATTTAGAAAGTTGCATTTTGCAAGTCTGCCCAATGGCATATCTGTGTCATAATTGCATTTAGAAATGTGTATTTAGAAAGTCTTCTCAATAGCATGTCTGTGTCATAATTGCATTTAGAAAGTCCTCCTAATAGTATATCTGTGGTGTAGTTTGCATTCAGAAAGTTGCATTTAAAAAGTCTGCCCAATAGCATATCTGTGGCATAATTGCTTTTAGAAAGTTGCATTTAGAAAGTCTGCCCAATAGCACATCTTTGTCATAACTGCATTTAGAAAGTCCTCCTAATAACAAATCTGTGGTGTATTTTGCATTCAGAAAGTTGAATTTAGAAGCTCTACCCAATAGCATATCTGTGTCATAGTTGCATTTAGAAAGTCCTACTAATAGCTTATCTGTTGTAGTTTGCATTCAGAAAGTTGCATTTAGAAGGTCTGCCGAATAGCATATCTGCATAATCACATTTAGAAAGTTGCATTTCTAAAGTCTGCCCAATAGCATATCTGTGTCATAATTGCATTTAGAAAGTCCTACTAATAGCATATTTGTGGTGTAGTTTGCATTCAGAAAGTTGCATTTAGAACGTCTTCCCAATAGCATATCTGTGGCATAATTGCATTTAGAAAGTCCTACTAATAGCTTATCTGTTGTAGTTTGCATTCAGAAAGTTGCATTTAGAAGGTCTGCCGAATAGCATATCTGCATAATCACATTTAGAAAGTTGCATTTCTAAAGTCTGCCCAATAGCATATCTGTGTCATAATTGCATTTAGAAAGTCATACTAATAGCATATCTGTGGTGTAGTTTGCATTCAGAAAGTTGCATTTAGAACGTCTGCCCAATAGCATATCTGTGGCATAATTGCATTTAGACAGTTGCATTCAGAAAGTCTGCCCAATAGCATATTTGTGTCATAACTGCATTTAGAAAGTTGCATTCAGAAAATCTGCCCAATAGCATATCTGTGGCATAATTGCATTTAGAAAGTTGAATTTATAAAGTTTTCCCAATAGCATATCTGTGGTCTAGTTGCTTTTAGAAAGTCTGCCTATTAGCATATCTGTGTCATAATTGCATTTGGAAAGTCCTCCTAATAGCATGTCTACGGTATACAGAAGCGAAACTGTTGTAAATTCTTCCATCTGTGGTCTAAATACATTTGAAAATCTAACCTGTAGCATACCTGTGGAGTAGTTGCATTAGAAAGTGTGCTGAATAGCATATCGGTGGTCTAGTTGCATTTGAAAGTCTGCCTATTAGCATATCTGTGGTCTAATTGCATTTGAAAGTCTGCCTAACAACATATCTGTTGAGAAGTAGCACTCCACAGCCTAATAACATATCTGTGGTCTAGTTTGCATTTAAAATTCCGCCCAATAGCATATCTGTGGAGTAACCACAATCAGATAATCTGCCTAATAGTATATCTGTGGTCTAGTTGCATTTGGAAGTACACTCAATAGCATATCTGTGGTCTAGTGTCATTTGAAAGTCTGCCTATTAGCATATCTGTGGTCTAGTTTGCATTTAAGGTCTGCCTATTAGCATATCTGTGGTCTAGTTTGCATTTAAAAGTCTGCCTAATAACATATCTGTGGTCTAGTTTGCATTTAGAAAATCCACAGTTCAAACCATGAGTGCACCCAATCCACCAAGGTCTGCCGAAAATGACCCCTGTGCGTGCCCCTCACCCGCCAGCCCTACCTCCCTTCCCCCCTTCCCAAAATCATCCCACCCTCCACCACATCCGCTACCCATCCCCTTTCCAAACACCAAGCCAGAGGGGCATGATGGCGAGGCAACTACCCTAAGACCCATCTCCTCCACCCATCAGCCTACTATGATCATACCTGCTCCGCTCACTAGCCTCCCAGACACACCCAGCCCAGCAACCATTCACCCCCCGCTTCCCTCGCAGCTCCCACCATCATCCCCCTCGACCACACTCCTTCCCCTCTCTAAAAACTGCACGTCTCGCCCTAGCAAGAACAGTAGCCATGTCCCTTTCCCCCTCTAACCCCCCCCTATCCTCTCTCACATACCAATCACAACAAAGACACTGAAGAGAAAACGTACCTGGTCTCCCTCAATCTCTCAGTACTCATCGCCTCTCCTGTCTCGACCCTCCACCTCATCCTCCCATTCACAATCATCACCACCCTCCCCCTGCCTCACCCTGCCTGAAACCCCTCTCCCTCGTATTCTCACCATCCACAACTGAAACTGCTAACCCCCCACAACCCACCCTCAAATCCCCCATGCCAAACCCAATCATCCCAGCACACCTGTCCATCTCCTCCACCCCCAAACCCACCAACTGTTCTGCTCGTCTACTCTTCCCATCGACTCTCTCTCTCCAGTTTCCACCCTCTCCCCTCCCACTCCCCATCTCTGCCACTCCCACATCATCATCCTCTACCGAAGTAAATTGCATCCTTTTTAATGCCCGATCTGTAGCAAAAAACAGACACAGCATCTTTGACCTCCTCGCCTCTGACAAACCAGACCTGGTCTTCATCAGGGAAACCTGGTTCTCTGACGACTTCGCCCCTATCGCCAATGAAGCCTTCCTCCCTGATTACTCCCTCATCCCACTGAACCGTCCCTCTAGAGGAGGAGGAATAGCAATTGCCTTCAAGTCTCACTTCCACGCCTCAATCATCGACAACCAACCATCCATTCCATCCTGTGAATCACTGCTCGTAAAACTATCCCTCCCCCCTTCGTTCTCCCACAGCTTCCTAATCATCTACAGACCCCCTGGCTACTATAGACAATTCTCAAACAACCTCTGCGACTCTATTGCCACCCTCCAACTTAACCATCCCAACCTCACCCTGCTAGGAGATTTCAACATAAGGCTTGACATCCCCACCAACCCTATGACCCACTCTCTGGTTGACGGCCTAGACGTGATTAACCTCCAAACCCACATAAATGGCCCGACATACTATAAAGGACACACACTTGATGCCATCTTCAGCTCCCACAACTTGATACATCTAAACCCCCCTCCACCCCGATCATCTGGTCCGATCACTTAATTGTTTCTTTTGCCATTCGCTCACCCAACTCGCTCCCCTTACCCGAACCAGAACCTCTGAATCTACGCAAATGCTGGAAGAAACTAAAAATCCTTCCTGACCTAGCCGATGCACTCCTTCAGTCTCCTCCCCCTACCTGCCTACTCAATGAACAACTAACCTCCGATGCCTTTGACTAATGGCTCAACATCTCACTAATGCGGCTCATACCCTCTTGCAAACCATCAGCTCACAGTGGCCTTTTTCCAAGATGGTTCACACCCGAACTAAAGATCACTAAACAACTATATCTATCCCTATAATGCAAATGGCGGAAAGACAAAACACCCCTGAGCAGATCTACCTTGGCCCGGCACCTTCGTCAGTACAAGGCTGAAATCCGGAAAGCAAAAAAAGCCCATTACAACTCCCGAATTCTAAACTGTAAAAACCCCAGCAAAGAACTTCACAAATTCATGGCTGAATTCACCAAACCAGCATGTACCACCACCATTCCAACCCCTTCACAATCGCTGTGCGACTCACTCTCTCTCCACTTTTACACCACAGCTCTCGAAAGAACAAACGCTCTAACCAACAAACTAGCTCTCTTACAACCACCAGGCAATCCACCCACCAGACAGGCCATCCCACCGCCTATGACCACTACCCAACCAACGTTCGACTCCTTCATTACAATATCAACCAACCAATTTCTCAAACTTCTCTCTGCCTGCAAACCATCCATCTCTCTGCTGGACCCTTGCCCAGCCACAACTCTCAAAGAAATTTTTGCATCTAACTGCACAGGAAAACACGCAAGAACCATCATAAACAACTCCCTTTCCTCAGGAATTTTTCCCCGACGTATTCAAAATGGTTCATGTCAAACCTCTTATAAAAAACCTTGCCTCGACCCTCTCGAGCCCAAAAACTACCGCCCCATCTCAAACACCAGTTTCCTTGCCAAACTCATTGACCGAACCGCCTACTCCCAACTAAATGCCTTTGTCGAAGCCAACAATCTCCTAGACTCCTCTTAATCAGGTTTCAGAGCCCGACACGAAACCGAAACCACCCTAACCTCAATCTGGGATGACCTTAAAAACACTGCAGATTCTGCGGAATGTGCAGCATTAATCCTCCTTGACCTATCCGCCGCCTTCGACACAATCAACCACTCAATCCCCCTTGACCGGTTTCACTCCCTAGGAATCTGTGGAAATGCTCTCAAATGGATAGCATCCATCCTGAATAATAGGAACCAAATAACCCTACTCTCCACCTATTCTTCCATCGCCCGACCAGTCAACACTGGAGTTCCACAAGGAGCATGCCTATCAGCCCTCCTGTTTAACCTCTATATGGCCACCTTCCCACAAATAATTTGTTCACACAATATCCTGCGCTACTACTACGCTGATGCCACTCAACAAATTCTAAAACTCCTGAACTCAAAACCCAACTGCCAACCCGACCTTGCTTCCTGCCTCCTCGACATAGATCACTAGATGACCACAAACCACCTCTTGATAAACCCCTCCAAAACTGAAATCATGGTATGTGGCAACACCAATCTTCTTCCACACCCGCTACCCTGGCCATCTGCCATGGGCAACTCGCCGACACCCTCTAATTCAGTAAAAAACCTTGGATGCACCCTAGACTCAGACCTAACCCTCTCGCGGCAAGTCAACAATGTCTCAAAGTCCTGCCACTACCACCTTAAAACTCTTAGGCGCATTTTTCCATACCTCTCCTTTCCCAACAGACTCTCCGCGGTTCAATACATTTTTATGTCAAGACTGGACTATACAAAAAGCACAAAACGCTGCAGCCAAACTGCTACTAGCACTTGGCCCAAGAGACCACATCTCCCCAGCCCTCAAAACTCTGCACTGGATCCCGGTTGCCCGAAGGGTGACCTTCAAAACCTTATGCATCTCTCACCGAGCAATGCATAAAACCGGACCTCAATATCTTCTAGACAAACTAAAACCCTATCACCCTGCACGTACTCACAGATGAAGCTCTGCCGGCCTCCTAGTCATACCAAAAACAAACTCAGTCAGTTTAGGTGGATCATCATTCTCAGCCCTAGCCCCCACTCTGTGGAACGCACTCCCACCCACATCGACTCACTGAGGACCTCATGTCTTCCGCAAATTACTGAAAACATGGCTCTTCCCCTAAAATCGACTCTTAACTCAAACTGGATAACAGCAATTCAATGACATTAGCCCAAACTGCTAGATCATAAAAACATTCCAGCATCATGATCCGAGTGAGAAATCGAAAACTAATAACCGCTAATGTAAATTAAAAAGGACAAACAGAATAGAACGAGTAAAGTGGATGAAAGCAGTGAAGTGGATGAAAAGAATAAATTGTATGAAAGCAGCAAAGTGGTTAAAATTAATGAAATGGATGAAATAAATGTAATGGACGAGAGGAACAAAGTGGACGAGAGGAATAAAATGGACGAGAGGATGGAAAAGATGAATACATTATACGGATGAGTGCACAGAGTGCACGGAATAGATAGAGTACAAGGAACGGATAGATGGCATGGAATGTAAGAGTGCATGGAATAAACAGAATGAATGGAAGAGACAAATCAAGTGCATGAGATGGATGTAGTGCATGGGACGGATGGAGCACATGGGACAGATTGAGTGCGTGCTTCGAATGACGTGGGTTGAACGGATAATGCAGGAGGAATGGATGAAGTGAATGGAGCGGATGAAGTCGGTGGAACAGATGAAGTCGGTGGAGCGGATGAAGTCGGTGGAGCCAATGAGAGAGTGTAATGGATGAGAGCGCAGAACGGATGAAGAGTGTGGAGCTAGTGTAGGGTGTGGAGTGGATGTAGGTTGTGGAGTGGATGTAGAGAGTGGCGCGGATGTAGAGTGTGGAGCGGATGTAGGGAGTGGAGCGGATGTACGGAGTGGAGCAGATGAATGGAGTGAAGTGGATGTTGGGGCGTGGAGTGGATTTTGGGGCGTGGAGCGGATTTTGGGGCGTGGAGCGGATGTAGGGCATGGAGCGGATGAAGCAGATTGAACAGTGGAAGTGGTTGGAACAGAAGAAGTATGTGGATGGAACGGGTGAAGTGGGTGGAATGGATGAAGTATGTGGATGGAACGGGTGAAGTGGGTGGAATGAGTGAAGTGGTTGGAATGGGTGAAATGGGTGGAACGGGTGAAGTAGGTGGGTGGAACGGGAGAAGTGAGTGGATGAAACGGGTGAAGTGGGTGGATGAAACGGGTGAAGTATGTGGATGGAACGGGTGAAGTATGTGGATAGAACGGGTGAAGTGGGTGGAACGGAAGAAGTATATGGATTGAACGGATTGAATGGTTTGAGTGCATGGAATGGTTTGAGTGCACAAAACGGTTGGAGTGCATGGAACGGTTGGAGTGCATGGAACGGTTGGAGTGCATGGAACGGTTGGAGTGTGCTCCATCACAAGCACCTAATGTAAACCACCATATCACATCTCCACGCTTACTCTCTTGTCTACACCACCACTCAACTAGAACAAAGCGATACTATGACACATTCGGTATAGCTATTCTCATACCATCACTTGCCTCATACCCCATCATCCTAACTAAACACAGCTGGCTACAAACCCGCCAGTCTAGGCCAGAATCGGTCTGGATAACAACCTGCCAGAACGAACACATACTCATGATCTCCCAACTATCACACCTACCTCTATGAAGCAGCTATCATACGAATGCCACACCTGCTGCACACATATCCGGTGTTCACACGCACCTTATGACTCTCTCTCTCTCTCTCTACTGACTTGAACTACGGTTCCCGAGGGCGTTCAACCTACCAGCGCCTTGAGATCATACCAATGGTACATAAGGCGCTATATAAATGCAAAGTAACATAACATAACATACGTAGAGAAATCAGGAGCCTCAAGAATGAATCCATAGCAGACTATGGCACTAGAATCAAACAGCTAAGATTGAAATATAAAAACTGGGATAAATCCAGGAAATCACACCTGTACCAACAAGATTGTGAGAATATGCTCCAAGCTTTATCCATGAAATGCTCTGGAGCAATATGGTGACTTTTAAGCCAGGCCACCAATTCCCCACAGTCCGCCTTTTTGCCAAATGCAGTGTCTGAGTAGTCCTGGATTGACTACTTTACTAAGCTTTATGCCTCTGAAGATTTAAACATAGTGGAAGACATTGACTGACATAACATACAAGATCATTAGATCTTAATGTTGAGGAAATATGGCCTGATCACGACTTGGGCGTTACCACCGGCGGTACTACCGCCGGTGGTAATAGCCCTACCGCCGAACTCCCCAGCGCTAATAGCGCCGGATCACGAGTTTGGCAGTAAAGTCATTCCCCATTCCCCATTGAGCCCATTCGGGAATGCCCCATTCCCCATTGGGCTCAATGGGGAAAATTTGCGCTCTTACCGCCGGCGGATTTCCCGCCGGCGATAATAGCGCAAATTTTCAGCGGATTTCCGCCCAGCTAAGAGCTGGGGCGAAATCCGCCGAAGTCCTGATTTGGCAGACCCTTAAATCCGGCGGTATTAGTGCTACCGCCGGATTTAAGGGTTACCCGCCAAAGTCGTGATCAGGCCCATAGTCTTTTATATATACAAACTATCCAGTTCAAAAGCTCCAGGGCCAGATGGTCTGTCAAATCACATTCTAAAGGATAATCCCAAAGCATGGGCAAGCATACTGAATCAAATGTATGTGGAAGTTATAGAATCACAGCTTATACCAGCTTCATGGGGCAAATCAGTAATAGTGGCAATATTCAAAAAGGGTACCTGGCAAAATCTGGGTAGTTATCGCCCTATTGCATTGATTGATGTGCTGGGCAAACTCTTTTCTAGACTTATTTTGAAAGACATCATGCAGTGGATCACTAGCCACAATGTATATGATCCCCATCAAATGGGCTTCATTCCTGGCCTTGATACGGCCATCAACTTGACAGTCATAATGGCCATTCAACAGCAGATTAACTCTTCCAAACTGCCAATTTATATGGCATATGTAGAATTTAAATCTGCTTTTGATTCTGTAAGCAGATCACGAATGCTATCTAAATTGGCGAGAGCTGAGTGTCCAGAATTTGTATTGGCTCTGATCACCTAGCTTCATGCAGCTACTAGCATTCGAGTAAAACTAACCTCAGATGGTCTACTTTCGGCCCCAATTTCCACCTTTTAGGGTGTTAAGCAGGGATGCATAGTAGCATCCACTTTATGTAACTTTTACATAGCAGATATGGGGAGTGCATTTGCAGCTGTACAATCTGATCCTCCGTGACTAGGAACCCTCGTGGGTAGCATGGCTCTGCTATGCAGATGATCTTGTCTTACTGTTAAAGACACTGCAAGGTCTAGATAGATTATTAGCCGTCTTGGAGAAATACGCTGCCATAAACTTTCTGCAGATAAATGTAGACAAAACAAAGGTACTATGTTGCTACCCGCAAGCACAAAAGAAAAGACAGAGCCTAAACTGAGCAAATTGGATATTATAGATCATTACAAATATCTTGGCATTAACATCAGTGGTCAAACAACAGACCGGTCATACTGAGAAGGGATTAAAGTAAAAACCAACTCAATGACATCACAGGCAATAATAATCCAAACTAGATTTGTTAAATGCTCCTGCTTATCACTGATAACATTTTACATGCAAAAAGCAACTGCAATTAGTTTTTATGGTCCTGAAACCAAACCAGACCAGAACTCCAAATTTTGCACCAGAATAGAAGGCCTATTTTGGAAGCGAGCCCTAGGATTGCCCAAAAGCCAACTAACGGCTATTGTGAGATTTGAATTAGGGTTGCCTTCCATATAAACCTTGTATCCTTGGAACGTTCTGAGTCTGTACAGGACATTTTCAAACGTAAGTGATTCCAACTTATTGGTGACAAAATATCAAAATACATGTTGTACTCTGATCAGAAATGTCAACTACAATGGAGGAATCACGTATTTCATGTAATGGAGACAGCAAAGATCTCACAAGACTTGCTGATGACTAATCCCACTAAAGCCAAATACAAACTATGGCAATCAGATTGGATATCTACTATAGAAAAGTGTAAAATGTATCAAGTGCTTAAAGAAAATCCTTTCACAGAAAAAGATTATGTTCCATCTAACCATATTTGCTCATAATTTCCAAGTCCGAAATATCGATATATCTATTTGACTTATTGATTGAATTTGTACAAAACTAGGGAAATCTTAACACAATGTCATCACATTAAAACCTGCAAGAACTTTAGTAGATTCTGCTGTATCCAAGAACAATTTGAGACTCTATATCATCTATTAACTAAATGCTCTGAATTGATTCATCAGTGAAATACATTATTAAAACCATTATTCAAATATTATAGATTATTAACGTCGGAAAGTCTGTGGTATAAACATTTTCGTTCCAAACTGCCAAGGGTACAAGTTGCAATTGCAAAATGTATCATGGCTTTAGAACTGGATAAATAATGAGTAGTGTGTATGTTGATAGAAACCTCCTTTTATTTTAATGATGGAAACTAGGGGTTAAGCATACATGTCGCAGCATTCTAATTATGTATATATGCATGGTGAAACTGCAACTAAGAGAAAAGAAGTCAACATATTGTTGATAGAAAACTCTATCTGAACAATGGAAACTAGGGGTTAAGTATAAGGGCCTGATTCACAGAGCGTTTTCCTATGGGACTGCGCCACTATAAAAAGCTTCTGTGAATCAGACCCTGTATGTCGCAGCATTCTAAATATGCATGGTGAACATATTGTTGACCTTTGTACTCGGAGCATGTAATATCGATATTATTTTATGTTGTCATACACGTTCTTCCTACTGTTTCTTTGCTTTGGATTGTTTTATTGTACACAACATTATCATGTATATATGCTGTTCTTTTTTATTTTATTTTATTTTAAATTAAATTAACTGAATGTTACAATGAAATGCTTGATTTTAAAGTGAAAGTTAAACATTTAATGTCATTTATATTGAAAGGTTGATATTCAGCCGTATCAATAAAAAATACATTTAAAAAAAAGCCTCGCCTTTTCATGGTGTCACAGCTCCGGCCACCTGCCAGACACCCCTTTCATTAGAGATGCAGGGACCATCACCCTTTCACCCCATGTGGGAGTGTGGTGATCCACACATCTCTAGTGAAAAGCGTGTCTGGCAGGCGGTCCCAACACAATGAAAAGGCAAGGCTTTTTATTCTACAGCCTGAAGTTTTTGCATGTAAACGAGAACTTCCGGCTTTGCAATAAAAGCCTTGCCTTTTCAATGTATCCCTGCGCCGAACACCTGCCAGACTCGCCTTTCATTAGAGATGCAGGGACCATCACCCTTTCACCCCAGGTGGGAGGGTGATGATCCTCACATCTCTAGTGAAAAGAGTGCCTGGCAGATGGTCAGCGCTGATTTTAAAAGAGGCAACAATTACCTTACATGACTGCAGCCATGGTCCCGGCCCTTTTGAAAAATCGATCTGGGGCTCCTACCGGGGCGTGGCCTAACAAGCAGCCTTCAGGTGAGGTAAGTATTGCCTCTTTATTGTGGCACTGACAGCTTAACAGGCCACACCCCATAAGAGCCCCAACTCACATTTGAAGGCCACTTAAAGTACTGCCCAGGACCATACCCTCCATGCATATTCATGGGATACACTTTGAACACCAGCATCCATGTGGGTGGAGAGCTGGGCACATTCTTCTACCTACCTGTTCTGGCAGGAGACACAGAACTGCAGGCAGAAATCTGGCAAGGCAAGCCAGTGGAATGGTCCCAGAGGAAGGGCATCCTAGTGTGCATCCTGTGGGGTAAAGGCCCCAAACAGAAATCCCTTTCACCCGAAAAGCAGCATTTAAACACTGCCACCAAAAACGGCACTGCTTTGCTTTCCCTGTCACATGAACATCGGAACACTATAAGCAAAAACGGCCCTGCTTTGTTTTATTTCACCTGCATGTCAAGAAGTTATACACTGCATCCAAAAATGGCATTGATCAGATCCAAGCTGGCCACCGGAGTGTAACCAGCACGTCCCCCGAGCTCCCGCACCTAAACTCAGCAATTGGCGAATAATCGAGCGGACAAACCCTCCTTAGGTACCGCAGCACAGCAAGACAAATGCAAGACCCAAGCAGGGGCTAGGGAAGCAGCCCTAGGACTCACGACCTGTGAGATCCGCAACAAACTGACCCGGCAGGGCTTCGTGGCCCACAAGGATGCCAGAGGACCGAAGCGGGTGAGAACAGTAGCGGGCAGCACGGCCACCTGAAAGGCCTCATTGCCCCCTGTCTCTCACACAAGCGGAGACCTCTGCGGCAACCGACAGCACCTGGGGGGAACACACAGCCGAACCCCAGAAGCGGGCTCCAGGAACGTAAGAGAAACGTACTGCAGAAAAAAAAGTTCGGGCTGAGGCAGAAAACTTCACAATTAAAAGCCCTGCTTCCAGCTGGAAGTCGCACCTACCAGTGAACCATCCCGCAATAAAATGTGATGCTGCTGAGGGCGTCATCATTCCCTGTTCTGCCAGACTTGAAGGCAGGAGCTCAGAGATTTCAAAGTAAGCAAAGTGTGGCTGAGAGCATGACCAGGAGGTGTGAGCCCTTCCTGCACCGACCTCAAAGAACAAACTGCAAAGTTCAAAGGGACTAATACAAATCTCTGGTCACCGGCTGAGCCCAGAGGAAGGCAGATGGCTGTGACGGATGAATCGGTCCTCCAAAAGGTGTGACCGACCCTCCCAATTGACATTAAAAGTCTGACTTCATTTTAGGCATTTTTCACAGCAATCAGAATGATAATTAATTTGGTTTTATGCTAGTTTGTCATGTAATTTCCAGGCAGTTTTAAAATGATACATTGCATTTACCTGGGACTTTGGGGACTGAAATGGCCAGTTAAGACTAGTTTCTGGCTGATCTGAACATGTGGCGAATGGCACAGTTGGTGAAAAGATTGAAAATGAAATCAGGAACATGCTTGATCATAACTATTGTACATTTTATGAAAGTGACAAAAATGTACCAAAGGGTCATGCTCCCTCGTACAGAGTTGGCGATAGGCTTACCTAATTCCATTTGACCAGCTAAAACCGAAGATCTGTTTCATATGGCAGGGGCTAGTATAATTATGAAGTTATAAGACATAACTAGGTTTTGGCAAAAAGTTGTAATGAGAACAAAGAATTGTAATAAATGCAAACAGACAGATGGTGCTCTCTTCCCTTCAACCAATCATACCAGGGGGCAGAGACAGGAATGATAAACTGTCCTATCCGAGCAGCAGGGAAAATTATAGAGCACTCCCCCTAGGTTGTAAAGTTAGTGATGTCATTCATGCTATATAAGGGGGACCGAACTAGACAGACAGACACACAAAATCAGGGGAGACAGGAGCAGGAGGACAGAGACAAGGCAGCTGAACCTTACCATCTTTGAGAGTGCAGTGACCGGACCCCTTGCCCTAGCTGTCCAGAGTGTCCTGAGATCCAGCTGGCTTTCCTGAATCCTAAACCAAGGCTTGTTTTTTTAAGTAGCATACCCAGCACTAAATTGCATAAGCCCTTCATTATTGTAGCATTGCATCCAATATTTCATGCATTGAAAACCCCATTAAAAACCCCAAAAATTGCCAGTGTAATTCAGTCACCTTCCCATAGAAGAATCTATTATTAGCCTGTGTATGTTAGCAGATCTCCTTTAAAAAACTCTCAGTTGTCTGTGTAAATCCTTAGTATTTTCTTAAGTAAATCAATTAAATTTCCCATTGAAATTCACGGTTCAAGATTGTTGAAGTTCAAAAACAACCATCTTGTCCCTGGTGTTGTATTTAATTATTTTAGTCATTAAAGTATTGCCTCAAAAGAATTAGTCTCCTTGTAAGTGAAAACCGAATTTGTCTGTGTATTGTGTGCATTGCCAAACAAATTAGTATTTGCATCTTTCTTATTAAACCCCAAACCCTTGTTCCATTGTGAGAAATCCCTTTTGCCTGAAGGTCTACTTGTTATGTGCCTTTGTTCTTGTCATTGAAAACCAATTGTCCTATTGTAAGCTGAACCCCTTCCCTGGGCTGCCTGTCATTGTAAACCCAATGTAAACGAATTTGCATGTGCCACTGTATTGTTCTCTTTTGCATTTGCTTTCTCCCAAAACCGATTTTCCCAATTCAATTCTATTTTTGCCCTGGTGTGCTGATTAGTATTTAATAAACTTTCCCAATCTCCTAAAGTGTAAGCAATACACATTTCCTTAAATTCTGGCCCCTAGCAGTGAGTAATAATAAAAATCCCATTCTGCCATTTTGCTCCAAAAACGGGTTTTCACGTTTTTGCTAGCTTCCCATCTTGCGGTGATGGGCTTTACCCCAAATCCGATTTCCTCTCTCTATCCCAACTCCTTGCCAGTGCCTTCCATTCAAATGAATCACATTTAGCTGATGTTTGGGGATGAATGTTGTGGGAGGGAGTGCTAAACCGTTGGAGCTCTCACTTTTTAAAAATGTATCTTTTTTTCTGTTTTGCCATTAAAGAACTGTTTGAATTGTAGTAGGACATCTTAACCTAATTGTTCTGTACGGATCATTGCATTTGTGTTGCCACAACAATGGTGGCTGCTGTATATTGATTATTTTCCTTTTTCATTAAATAATACATTAATAAATATCTCACTGAAACACACCAGACTGGTTCCTAGTCCATTTTGACATGTGGTGTTTGTGGCGGTTGGGTGCAAGACGGCTTGGAGGCCACTCAAAATAATCAGCAGCCTATTAAAAATAACAGCGTTTTATAGTGCACCACATCTATTGTAGGGGAAGGGGTTCCTTAGCTGGCGTGTGCCATGTTATAAACCCTGACAAAGTGAGAGATCGTTCCGTGATGGAGAAAAGAGTTTTCACCCGTGACAGTACAACACAGCAGACTAACCCACTGAAGGTAGTGTTGCTTTTAGTGGCTAGAAAGCTGGGCGCATTGTAAAGGCGCCATTCAAAAAACATGTACCCTAGGTATCAGGGTTGTGCCTCATAACAAAATATTGTAACCATAATCTAGGCAGGAGCAGGGTGGAGATTTTGTCCTTGCATAGATAACCCTCCAGCAGTAGAACACACTTCACATTGAGCACCGTGAAAATTAACATGGCTAGACAGCACCTCCTATCCAAATTGTTAATTACAGAACAAAAACATGAAGCCTGGCTATCTAGTATGATTCAACAGGTGACCTCAATAAATATGGATGTGTGCAGGTCAGAGGCTTGTTGCATCAAGCCCTGATGCTTACTATATGACAAAGTATATCAAGGATGAGCAAATTAAGATGGTCCAACTCACTACATACTTGTACTTCCATATGATAATCATGGGAGAAAGGTACAGGAGAGTGTAACCTCTGGGCAGAATCAATCTGAATTATTAGAGCAAGTAAAAGGGGAGTTAAGGCAGGTAGAGGAGAAAGTGCGAGAGAGACAACATTCTGGTTAGAATTAGGAAACATCATTCAGCGGCTCAAGGAGGAGTTGGCAGTTCATCAACAAACTAATTCAGAACAGGAGGCTCAATTGTCTGCACTGAAAGAGGAGTGCCAAGAAACTAAAATTGAACCAACAAGTGACATACCATAGAGCATGCATAGATGATATGATTGCATATCAAAAGCAGATTAAGCAATTTAAAGAGGAGAATAATCAGTGGGCTATAAAGGAGGTCCATTCCAAAGCATATTTTGACCAAGAGCACCAGAAGTTGGGCGCTATAAAACAACAGAGAGACCATCTCAGTGAACAGAATAGCAGGGTGTGTCAGGAAGTGTAAAGACTGGAGGTGGTTGTCTGTACTTCTGCTCTCTATATGGTAGAGGAGAGGCACAGAGGACCCCAGACAAGATTGTCTATTGTGGTAGCAATGGACGTGCAATCAAGGCCTAGCTTCTCAGGAGGTGATCCAGGCTGGTTCTTAAGTACAGTGTAGTCCCCAAACACCCACAAAGGAATGTCCACACACTGTATTAGTTAAAACACAGTCTTTATATAATTAATGTTCAAGGTTATGTACAATATCACGATAACTCACTTTGTGCTCAGTTATCTACAATGGCAAATATACAGTTCTACGTGGCACCACTATAACTATTAGATCTCATTAAAGTGCATCAACTGTACAGTTAAATGTCACATAAATCAGTTCGTAAAGGAAACCAACAATAGATATAGGAGGAAACCAAGATGATGAGAACAATAGGCAGAATACTGGCCTCTACCGTTAGACACAGTTCTGTATGGAGATCCCCCCACCTGGGCAACCTGTAGAATAAAGATATATCACAAGCCCAGTCCATATATTGTTCAAAAGAATCTTTCCAATAGTTCAGCAACCCCAAAGTACCTGGTGTTGTAGAGTTCCTTGTCGGGAAATCAACGGACCTTCTTGAGCGCACTCCCTTTAAGGCAGGAGCCACGCGTTATCGAATGTCCGGCAATGAACATGGTGAACTACGGCAGTGAAGTGGCAGCTTTGTTCTTAGCGGTGCTCGTCGACGGGGAAGCGTAAACGTCCTGCAAGGAAGAGGTGTGCAAAGCACCTCGATGATGATAGTTGTGGACCGCAAAGAGTTTGAAGAACTGTGGCCCAGCAAGACGTCAATTCGTTGACGTCTCTGTGGTCTTTGAGTGGCGGGAAACCCACAGGCGGATGCGCCTCATGGCGTCGACGTCCTGGCCTTCTCCGGCGGGATAAGGCGGGTGGCAGTGCGGACAAGCGCGTTTGTGAATTGAAAGTTCTTAGGCAACGGGAGCAGGGTGGCTCCGGTTGGTGATGGCGGTCATCGACAGTGGCGGACAACAGTCCGGGCACTTCTCTTTGGGATTCCGCGGCAGTCCCCATCTCCGGTCGGCAGCCTGTCGTAGGTCTGTCTACCAGAGAGCTTTGGCAAAGATCAATTGGTGCCGGACGGTCCCTCATAGCTCGGGAAGAGGGCGCTTTACCAGGTCCTCTCTAGGTCAGTCCTTGGAGACACAGCAGCTTTCAGATTGATGAAGTAGAGCAACAGCAAGAATTCTCTTCCAGCAGGGCTTCAAGGTTAAGCTTCAGTTTCAACTCCAGTTTCTCTTCAGCTTCTGAACACAAATTATAGCAGTGAGAGGCCCCCAGATATACTAGTTGATCTCCCATTCATTCTGCTGGGTCACACTCAGGCAACCAATCGGTCAGAAGGGCATTCATGCAGGCAGGCATCCAATCAGGTGCATAGTGCATTCAGGCCATTCACTTCTCTCCAGACACTCACAGCAATTAATGTGTATTGGGACAAGTACCCAGCCATTCAACACTCCACGCTTCATTCATACCAGTTTCGGGCAGGGCTGTCTCAGTCATTGTGTCAAACACCAGATACTAGACATCCACAACACAGAATGCGTATTTGTCACACACTCCATTTACCCAGGTCCCACCCACAGGGTGTACCCACAACATACAGTCACTGGGACGGCTCCAGCCAGTCTGGCCTGGACTTCACAACAACACCATATATGGAACTTCCACCCAACAGCCAGTCAGGGGGAAAGAACAGAGTCAGGACTTCCCAGGACTTTGGGGAAACTTGGTAACATGCCATGGAAAGCAAGAGGCCACAGGGGCCATCTTGTTTCCTATCAGGAATCAACTGATTCCAATGTCAGGGCCTGGGTATCCCAAAATGGTGGATACTCAGAGCACCTGTCAAATTCAGCATAGAGCTGCCACAAGCCCATACCCTGCTCTGTGGGCCACACACAGGTGCCCAAAAACATACACTAGGGGCACAGGGTTGTACCCCCACCATTGGGTGCCATAAGGGTATCCCATGGGTCTTTACACCAAACCAAAAGAGAGAGCTGCACTGCCAGGAGTCCCACATGAACTCCTGCACGGAACACATGACAGAACACATGATAAAAGGCAGTAAAGGACAAGGATACGTAGGCACTGTCCCTCCAATACATTTCCAGCATCACACGAAGTGTGCCAGTTGAAGGCAGACGTGGAGAAAGTAGAGTCAGGTCTTCAGGAACTAACTGACCTAAAAGAAGAGTATGATAAATTGATGGGACATATGAGGCAAATAGAATTTGAACTAGAGCAGACAATACAGGCCAAAAAGAGTGAGGAGATGGGTCTCCTGCAACAGAAATGTACTAGGTATTCCCGGACAAAACAAGAAGCACAGAAAGAAAATTAGGTCCTTGTTGATGAAAACAGGTGACTCCAGAGCCAAGTAGTAGCACAAGGGAAGGTCATAGAAGTCAGTCAAGCCCTGATAGCAGAGCACACGACTTGGGCCTTTGCATACTATCAAGAAATAGGGTCTGAGAAAGAGAAATTCGAGAGGTTAGAAAAAGAGTGTGCTAGGTTTAAAAAGGACTTGAGGAACCCCGAACAGTTACAGAGTGACAGGGCTATCCCCAATCATGGTGTAGGGCCCTCTCTACCAGGGGCCTCAAGCCAATTTACAACCTTGTATGCACAAGGTACTGCTAAATTCATTTCTACCAGTTCAAAAGAACCAGAAACCATGAGGCAGCTGGACTCAATTAGGCACAGCATGATTGAGCTGGCAGGCCAGCGTTTATCTGAGATTGATGGACGTTCATCACTGCTTGGGTTAAAAAATATTTTGCCCAATGTATCTGACCAGGAGGACTCCTATGAAGAGAAGATCAGGGAGTTAGACTGGCAGAAATATCAGCTACAAAGGGACCACTGTCCACTTTGCAGATAAAAAGGAGTCTCAGATTAGGCCCCAAAAGACTATTCTGAAAACTTCCACCCAATCAGGGAGGTGGGGGGAGTTCTCCACCAACCCTGCAAGAAGGGAGGAGTCAGATGAGTTCTCCCCTCTGTGAAAGAGGGAGTCCAAGGAAAGAGACCCATAGAGACCACAATACAACAGGGGAGAAGAGTCTAGGCCCCGTCATTCTGGGAGAGACTCTCAGTGTCCAAGTATCAGGGAGCACCTAGAGGATAGGGATGAGACCTCAAATAGCACCAGCTCTGAGTCTGGGGTTGAATGGACTCAGGTGCAGCGGAAAAAGAAGCTGCCAAACAAAAGAGAACTTTGGTAAAAGACACCATTAGACAAATAAAAGGCATTCGAAACGTCATGACCCTTTATCAAAACAATGCTAAGTACTCAGTCTGGGAGCATCTGGAGCTGTATGACCAGATGATGATGTCATTTGGTATCAAAAATGACCACAATTCTATGGAGTTTGCCAAATGGACATTCACCCAGAATACTTCAGCTTCTTTGCTGGGCTGGAGGATCAGAATCATTCAAGGTGGTCTACCTACAAGGCGGCCATCTTGAAGCACTTTTCTGTTGAACCAAAACCCCCAGGAGGCTCGAAGGCAGCCTACAACCTGCAGTGCGGCGAGGATCAGGCCCAGAGAGAATTTGTCCAAGAATTGAAGCAGGCATTTGCACAAACCACTATGCGGGTGCGCACAAACAGTAGGGAGTTCATCAATGCCTCTTTTCATACACTCCCTAAGTATATTATGATGCAGCTAGTTAGGGACTTCCTTGATGAAAGGACCATGGACTGGGTAATAGAACAAGCTACCGTGATCTATGAGGTCCAAAAGCCGGTAGAAAATAATAATTCCCCCAAAAGCCCCAAACCAATCAACACTCCCGCTGCTGCCAAGGTGGCAGAGGTGAAGGTTACCCCCATTTTGCACCCAGAAATGGGGGGGCCTAAAAATACTCTAACCAACAAAACCAGAGGCAGAGAAGACCCTCTGATCAGTCCCAAACAGGTGGTAGCCAGGAAGGGTACCCCACAAATGGGTCAACTGACTCCGCCACCAACATCAGCCCAAGGTACAAGGGGAAGAGACCCATTTTGGGGTACATGGACTCCCCCAGCTCAGAGGGGGGATCCAATCAGGTGAGTACGGCCTGAGGAAACCTCTGTCCCAACTTCCCTCCAAACTTCCCTCAGGAGCGCAGTAGTCTTCCACCCTCTAGTTTAAGTTTCTTCCCCAGATACCCTCAAAGCCCCAACATTCAGAACAGCCCTTCTTTCTCTCCCCGCTTTCAGGAGACTAGACCACCAAATCTGGGAGAAGAGAGGCCATGGATGGATGGCTACCAGAGAAACCCTCCATTCACAAGGTACTCTGGGAGATTAGACAGTTACCCATCCCAAAAGCAGCAGAAATTGGACCCAAGACTGCCATATCAGCCAGAGAGGGTGTCACAACTGGAGCGCCAGGTCCAGAGCTTGACCCAAGACCTGAGTCGCATGTTGAGGGTTCAGCAGAACCCTCAGATGAACATGGGTACTCAGAACAGCTCGAACCCAGAGTCAGGTTCCCCCGGAGCAATGACAGGGAGAAAACCCTGACAACCAACAGGTTTCAGAGTAGGAGGCTCTGGAGGAAGGGGGATGTAAAGCCCTAGAGGAAGCTTCCTTCATCACCTGTGAAAAGCCCCTAGAAACCTCTGAGCCTGAACCCAAATACCCAACCCCCAAAAAGCTGCAACCTAGGAAACAGATGGTAAGTAGGAGAAACCAAGGAAAAAAGAAGACCCATTTTGCAGAGGAAGTCCGCGTCCTCCAGTTTGAAGGGAAAGAATCCCTGGAGGATTCTGGGAAGAAAGTCTTCTCTTTCAAGAATGGGGGGATTCCTCCCAAAGGAAAATGGGTCCAGAAAGACCATAACTCAGACTGGGTAGGTATGGGTACTGACCTAGAACCGCCTATCCCTGAACCCCAGAAATTTCATCCTGACAACTCAGAAATGAATGAGGGATCCTCCCCCCAAACCGGTTCAAGTGACTGTCTCCAGGAAAAGGGGGAAAGTATAAAGTCAGGGGAAGAAGGGGATTCCCAAATCCCCCAAACCGGTTCAAGTGACTGTCTCCAGGAAAAGGGGGACAACACAGAATCAGGGGAAGAAGAAACCGGTTTAAGTGATGGTCTCCAGGGAAGGGGGACAGCACAGAAACAGGGGAAAAGGGTGATTCCCATATACCCCAAACTAGTTCAAGTGACAGTCTCCAGGAAAAGGGGAACAACACAGAATCAAGGGAAAAAGGGGATTCCCAAACCTCCAAATCTCAGAAGGCCACATTTTATTTACAGATTCCAGAACTCTGACACAGAAAACTGCCCAAGATCCCATGGTGTTGAAGTCCAAGATAAGGAAATTAACTGCCCAACTGGCCCACAAAGCCCATTTCCTTTGCCCCCTGGAGGTGAAAGAAGGTAGGTTTTATGCCCCCATCTGGGTGCAAGGGCAGTGTGCAATCTCAGCGCTGGTCGATAGAGGATCCCAAGCCACCGTCCTGTCCAAAAGGGCATTTGAGCAACTTAATTCAGGAAATGGGGAGAGTCACCAAATTTCCCTCAGACCTACTCCTGGACAACTGCAGAACTTCAACGGAAATTATTGATGCGGGGGGTTTGACCCAAGCAAATGTACATTATTTTTCAACCCACAAAACTCCAGTCACCTTTGAAGAGACACTAACTGCAGCAAACACGAGTTTGGGCATAGGCAGGAAACTTTACAATTAAAAGCCCTGCTTCCAGCTGGAAGTCACACCTACCAGTGAACCATCCTGCAATAAAATGTGATGCTGCTGAGGGCATCACAATTCCCTGCTCTGCCAGACTTCAAGGCAGGAGCTCAGAGATTTCATAGAAAGCAAAGTGTGGCTGAGAGCATGACCAGGAGGTGTGAGTTCTTTCTGAACCCACCTCAAAGAGCAAACTGCAAAGTTCAAAGGGACTAATAAAAATTTCTGGTCACCGGCTGAGCCCAGAGAAAGACAGATGGCTGTGGGGGATGAAGCAGCCCTCCCACAGGGGGGAGCGGACACTCACAATTGACATTAAAAGACTGATTTCATATTTGCCATTTTTTGCAGCAATCAGAATGAGAATTTATTTTATTTTAGGCAATTTTTTCATGTAATATCCAGGCAGTTTTGGAGAGATTGCATTTACCTTTGGGGACTGAAATGGCCAGATAAGACTAGTTTCAGGCTGATCTGAACATGTGACGAATGCGACAGTTGGTCAAAAGATGGAAAATTAAATTAGGAACATGCTTGATCATTTGCAGAGTCAGAACTATTGTACATTTTATAAAAATGACAAAAATGTGGCAAAGGGTCATGCTACCTTGTACAGAGTTGGCGATCGGAGTACCTAATTCCTGTGACAAGCTAAAACTGAATATCTGTTAAATATGGCAGGGGCTAGTATAATTATGAAGTTATGAGACATAACTAGTTTTTGCCAATAAGTTGTAATGAGAACAAAGAATTTTAACAAATGCAAACACACAGATGGTGCTCTCTTCCCTTGAACCAATGGTCAATGTCCTTTCCGAACAGCAGGGATAATTACAGAGTACTCCCCCTAGATATGAAAGTTAGTGATGTCATTTGTGCTATATAAGGGGGACTGTACTAGACAGACAGACAAAATCTGGGCAGACAGGAGAAGGAGGATGGAGAGAAGGTGGCTGAACCTTACCATCTTTGAGAGTGCAGTGACCAGATTACTTGCCCTAGCTGTCCAGAGTGTCCTGAGATCCAGCTGGCTTTCCTGAATCCTAAACCAAGGCTTGCTTTGTAAGTAGCATATACCCAAGCCCTAAATTGCATAAGGCCTTCATTATTGTAGCATTACATCCAATATTTCTCCCATTGAAAACTCCATTGAAAAACCCACAAATTGCCAGTGTAATTCAGTGACGTTCCCATAGAAGAATCTATTAGCCTGCGTATGCTAGCAGATCTCCTTTAAAAAAAAACTCTGTTGTCTGTGTAAATTCTTAGTATTTTTCTTAAGTAAATCAATTAAATTCCCCATTGAAATGTATGGTTCAAGATTGTTGAAGTTCGATATCAACCATCTTGTCCCTGATGTTGTATTTAATTATTATAGTCATTAAAGTATTGCCTCAAAAGAATGAGTCTCCTTGTAACTGAAAACCAAATTTGTCTGTATTGTGTGCATTACCAAATGAATTCCTATTTGCATCTGTCTTATTAAACCCCAAAACGTTGTCCCATTGTGATCAATCCCTTTTGCCTGGAAGTCTACCTGTTATGTGCCTCTTTCCTTGTCATTGAAAACTGTGAAAACTGATTGTCCTATTGTAAACTAAACCCCTCCCCTGAGTTGCATGTCATTGTAAACCCAGCATAAACAAATTTCCATTTGCCACTGTATTTTTCCCTTTTGCATTTGTTTTCTCCCAAAACTGATTTTCCCATTCTACCATTTTGCTCCAAAAATTGTTTTTTTCTTTCTTTTCTAGCTTCCCATTTGTGGTGGTGAGCTTTACCCTAAATCTGATTTCCTCTCTCTATTCCTACTCCTTGCCACTGCCTTCCATTCAAAGGAATCAAGTTTAGCTTATGTGTGGGGGTGAGTGTTGCAGGGGGGAGTGCTAAACCGTTAGAGCTACCGCTTTGTAAAAGTTGTTATTTTTTCTGTTTTGCCATTAAAGAACTGTGTGAATTGTAATAGGATATCTTAACTCAATTGCTATGTACAGATCATTGCATTTGTGTTGCCACAACAATGTTGGCTGCTGTATATTGATTGTGTTCCTTTTTCATTAAATAATACATTACTAAACGGCTACCAGTCACTTGGTCGAAAACCAAATGATCGAATGCCATTTGGTTGAATGCCAAATGGTCAAAAAAATGGTTGATTTTTTTTTTATTTATTTATTTATTTTTTTCATGGGGGAGGTTCCCACCCCAACCACCCTTTTTCGTTATTTTTTGTTTTTTTTACCAACCGAAACGAAAAAAATATATAAATAAATAAATAAAAAATGCGACCTTTTTTTTCGACCAATTGGTATTCGACCAAATGGTCATTCAATCTTTTATTTTCGACCAAATGACTGGACAGCTTACTAAACATCTCATAGAGACACACCGACCTGATTCCTAGTCCATTGTGACATGAGGTGTATGTGGAGGTTGGGTGCGGGACGGGTTGGAGGCCTACTCAAAAGAAAATGTAGTCTATTAAAAATAAACTGTGTTTTATAGTGCAACACATCATTTGTAGGGGAAGGAGTTTCCTAGCTGGCGTTTGTGCCATGTTATAAACCATGACAATCCATTCTGGAATCAGTGATGGATTCTGGAATGTGTCTTTTACACTGCCCCCTCCCAGCAAGGACCCATGTGTACAAAAAGATTTTCTTTTCTAAATATTGCCACAGGCTGCATGCAATATTTACAATTAGTGTAATAGAGGCAGTGCTCCATTTTGGGGGGTGTTTGCCAGGGCTGAGCCGTGCAATTTGTTAATGATCGGAGATCCTTGTTGGTCTCACACTTAGTTCCATTATGATGAGGTAATTTAGCAGCTTAATTATTTTACTGGTTGTCAGTCATAGTCACACAATAAGCAATAACAATGTGCACAAGCCTGTCTCCTTTGTCTCGAAGAAGACTGGGAATTTCTCTAAAAGAAAAAGACAAGTAATAGGCAACTTATTGAACAACCAAGATATCATCTTTAAACCCGCCGATAAAGGGGGAGCCCTGCTTCTTATGAACAGGAGTGACTATGTAGAGGAGATTGAATGCCAACTGGCAGACCAGTAGACATATAAAGAAATACAATTCAACCCGACTGACAACATCAGAACACTGACTGCTGAAGTACTAGATGAAGCCCTGAACAGGGAAGTAACTACCGAGAATACACGTTTTACACCGGTGATGTACATTCTTCAAAAAATTCACAAAAGACTAGAAAAACCACCAGGTCGTCCCATTATCGCTGCAATGGATAGCCTACTGGAACCCCTAGCAAAATATTTGGATAGGATCTTGCAACCACTAGTACAACAGACAGCCACATATGTCAAGGATAGCATGCATTTTCTTAACATGATAAAAGACGTGAATTTCGTGGAGTACAGAGATATACTCTTCATGATGCACATCACCTCATTATACACCAACATTGCACATGAAGCAGGTATCGAGGCTGTTGAATGGCTTTTACTTCGCTCACTAGAGTGCCATGGAGATCGCCTCTTCGTGCTCACTCTACTAAAAGTGGTCCTCATTAACAACTTTTTCCAGTTTGGCGATAAATACTATCTACAGCTCTCAGGAACTAGCATGGGGGCAGCTATGGCCCCCGCTTATGCTAACATCTATATGTTCTACCTGGAACATGAACACATTTTGACATCGCCAAGATTGACCCAACATCTATCTGTCTTTGTTTGTTACATAGATGATGTGTTTGGCATCTGGTTGGGACCTGAGGATGAATTACACTAATTGACACCATGAACAATATGCATCCCAGAATTAAATTTACAACCATGACAAGCAGATCCCAGATCCACTATTTAGATGTTGAAATCTATGTTAAAGCCAACAAACTAGCTACAAGGATTTACACTAAAACAACAGACCGCAATAGCCTCCTACTAGCAACCAGTTTTCATCCCAAACAGACCATAGAGAGTGTACCCCTCAGCCAATTTCTGCACTATAGACGGAACATTTCGGAACCGGCAAATACAGACTACAATCCGCATCTTTGAGCACGAAGTTTGAACAACGAGTATACAACTAAGCATTGATCACAGAAATCACGTGTAAAGTTGAATCTACAGATAGGCAAACGCTTCTTACTTCGAAACCGCCTAAAGATGTCCAATCCCTGGTTTATGTAACCACCCACTCCCTACAAAGCGAAAAAATCAAGGGCATAATCAAGAAAAACTGGACCATGCTGCAAATGGACCCTACACTGCAACACCTATTCCGAGACCTATCCCTGTCCGCATATAGAGACAGCAGATCCCTGTGGAACAGCCTTATCAGAGCAGAAATGTCAAGCACAGACCCTAAGGACAAACAACATAAAGGCACTATACCATGTTATAATTGTCAGCATTCTGGAAATATCATGAAAGGTAACACCATCACACACCCACACACGGGCAAAACAATTTCCCTTAAACACTCATGTACCTGTGACTCCAAGAATGTGGTTTATGCGCTGAAATGTCCCTGTGGACTATATTATGATGGGATCACAACTAGGAAAGCAAAGCTCGGCTGGACAGAGCACACGTCCAATATAAGAACCCGCAATCTGAAATCTCCTGTTACATCTCATTTTCTCAGAGCAAGACACACAATAGCACAGCTAAAGTGCGTCATATTAGAACAGATCACTTGGGAACTAGAGGTGGAGACATCACTAGGAAACTACAACAGAGAGAAGTTTGGTGGATTGACCGGCTAGACTCTATGCAACCGAGAGGAATGAATAGCGAAACTGATCTAATGTGTTTTGTGTGAGATTATCTTGTATTAACCACAATTTTTGTTACAGCACTGCCTATTGATCTTTTTACATGTGTCCCACTATGTTCTATTTCTGTGGTAGTTGAAGCACTTGATTTGCGTGTACCTACATAGGTTAAAGGTTTTCTTTTGTTCTTAAACATGTTAATTACCTCTTTATTAATTGGATGCTTTATGATTACTGCACGGATATGTTACACTGATATGTGGTTTGGTGTTAACACTCCTACTTCAGAAGCTGTATGTAAATGACTAATTACCGTTTGCCACTCACTCTTGCAGTTTTGACTACCGGTGCGATCCACCATTCTGTAGCTTGGCTATGAGCACTTCACTATATCCTAATAGTTGCAATCAAGCGTGCATGGGCGATATCAATTTTCTCCCATGCTTGACGCCTTGACTGCATTGACCACACACGGGCGGAGGGACACTGCATCTACTTTATGTGATGCATTGCCCTATTTCCCGTTTGACCTAATCGAGCCATGCGTGATAATTGGTAGCTGCACCAGTGCAGCAATGGGGACAGTAGGAAGCACTGCTGTCTCAGATGTACAGTATCCAATAACAAATATATGTACAGTTTTTAAGTACATCTGCTCTAATTCAGAAATATGGATATCGAGTAGAATGGTTGAGCATATCTGCTCCTGTTTGGACAATCATCACAGAGTTTCGGGAAGTCATTCTTTCCGAGACTCACTAGTACCTCAGTCGAGATCTAGCCTTGGTTAGTGGTGAGTCTCTTGGACACTTAACCTTGCAATCCCCACAGTATCTTTATCTGGAGTGAAATGTATAGTTTATGTACTCTGTACGTCGCTATGACAACTGATATTTTCCCATACTAACATGGCACGCCTGCGACTGTCTGCGCTTGCGCGCATTTCGTCGTGACAAGCGCATACACAAGCTCTTGAGTTTCACTCGTTGGCAAGAGCTGAGGCACGGACGACGTCTCCGTGACTTGACAGACAACAATAAGTGTATCTATTGACTTAACTTGCGTTGCGAGGACATTTAATCAGACATGTAAGTGCGCACCGCATTAGTGAAAGTGTTGCATTATACATGCGTAGTCCCCTTTGACACAGGATACCCCCTGGGGACTTGCTCATTATCCACAGTAGTTATGGGAGAATTGACTTGCACGTTAGGGGCAGTTAGATTGTATAACTGCACTGCATTATCAATATGAGGCATGGCATTTATGTCTTAATCTGACACAGACCATTTTGGCTTGGTAGCTGGACACTGAGACCGCATTACCTTCCTTATCCCCACAGCTCATTGACCAATGAATGAGTCTCCTCTCTAATCAGACGAGTCACTCCTCGCCCCGGCTCCCTTCACATTTTGCCACCACCGCTCTTGGCAACGGAGGCAACTTCTGAGATTCGTATACAGTAGCTTAGCTGCTTTGTTGTTATCCCATGCCCTCTGTGTGAACTATAGCACAAGATACTTTACATTCCGTAAATTTGGAATGTGTACATTATTTACAGATCCTCACAGGAAGTCTGTAACTTGATACACTGCTCGGCGGTACCAGCCCTGAAGTAGGATTACTCCGAAACGTGTCAGCACCACTTGACAACATTGTGAACACTGCCCCTACTTTAAGTATTAAGTTTGAGGCAGGAATGCTCAAGGAATAAGACTGGTGACATTTAGGCTTAAGAGCAGCACATTGTGCTTCAACCACAAATCTGATACTCTGCATGAATCCCCTGCTTGCATTGCACTTGAACGTTCTATACATAAATGTATTGTGTTGATGAATTGGACTGCTGAAATTGTTGTTAAAGTCATAAGAGTTGGTATTATGTCATGTATATAAATGAATTACGGTTGTGCTATTAACAGCCACTAAACTGTTCCACCACTGTATAAAGTGTTCAGTTGATATAATCAAAAGCAAACGCCTCTAGCAATTGTTTCTTTATTTTATGTATGTACCTATATGGGTTTGGTGACTTATATAGGATGAAATCTGAACGATCAGTAATGATTATGAGTTTTTTCTGATAAATGTCTGAATATGTGTCAAAGATTGAATTAATGGTATAGATTTAATTTGATGGGATGTAAATCCCCTAGGAGTGCAATTCTGGACTGTCTGTCAGCACATGATAGATTCTGTTTTTTTTGTTTTACCGAATAGTCTCTAGTGGTCTTGAGACTTGTTTTAGTCCTGTTGCATCTGAAATATGTGAATATTACACGCATGACAATTGAGAATCTTTAGAAACACCACTGTAAACTGTCCATACAAGGGTGTGCCCTTTAGCTGCCCCTTTTTTTGCAAGCCTGTCTCTTTATTACCCATGCTGGCTGGCTCACTGTTATTCACAAACCTACTGTACTAGTTATCCATTTTCATGAATTACAACACGCCGGACGGTCACGGCACTGGGTGCAATCAGGGGAAATAGTTAAGGAGGATAATGAGTTTGAAGAAACAGATATACATTTGAGTCCCTTATCAGTCAGTTTCAGCTTTATTTCGGTGAAACCATGAAAGGAAATACAAATACTTCGGAAATACATCATAATAACATCAGTGTCTTATCAAGACCCAACCAGTATGTTATTTTGTGTTACATTGATTGGTATTTGTAAACGGAATATCAGTCATTGATTGTGCACCCACCTCCACGCCACCACTGGGTCGGATTTGTAGGAGCAACTCCAAATACGTTGTTACTGTGGGGAGCAGCAGTGGGCTGTGGAGGTAGTGCGCAAAAGAGCCGCTAGCCTCACCTGGTCCAGGTGTGCTAGAAGATATGTAGGCCCCGACACTTATATTATTTTACAAATGAAGCACTGAATAGTGTCCTCCCTCAGCTCACATCTTTTGACCTCCGCCAACATTCTTTAACATGTTTCAGTCCAATATGTGTCACACTAATGGTCTGTTGCTTCAGGTGAAACAGGGAATAATCACGTGTGACAGTCCAGAGCACAAGGCAATACTGAAAATTGTCAAAAATATCCAGTTAATTGTGTGTGCTGTGTTGTTGCACTAGCGATCAGGACAGCTTTTCTTTGTATCTGGCGCTCCTCCCATATGCAGAGTCATTTCTACAGCGTTCAACTGTTTTCCTGCTCTCTGCACTCTTAAAAGATGTCTGCTCATTGACATCCACGTTCTTAATCGCGCCTATAAACCCTTGTGTACAGGCGCGTTATAAATGACGTATCACATCATATTCTAGACATCAGATCAGGGTCTTGATATATTATCAATAACGTGTCAATACAAATTGAATCTTGACTAAAAGTCTGTTTCTAAGTTGTTGATTAATACTTTGTTGTAACAAGATCTGATTCAGCCATTTATATTGAGACTTGAGGAACACGATATTTTCCTTTCTGACAAATCATTTTTTTTCAGTTTCCATGAAGCGCTATTAATGTTTGAGTGGAAAATGAATTGTAATAAAAGGGTGATGTTGATTTGTTCGGTAGTATTTACAGTGTGAAAATGAACTGGCTGTGCAATGTATAATACGAATAGTGTCAACCAGATGTTATTTTAATCAGTTTTACTTTATTTCCATGATAAAGTCGTATTCATGTTTTCTTTTGAAAACAATATTTTGCCCTGACAAAGAGCTAAATTTATGGCACAGAAAGCATTTCAGCAACATTAATTTGAAATCAAAAATTCAAACCTGAAATGGATGCACAGAATCTAAATGCTGAAAATCCTTTTTGGTTGCAAAATGTCTTCAAATGCATAAACCTGTTGTGAGTAACAACACACAGCTCAAAATGACATCCAAGAGCCTTGTTGGACACCTTAAATGGCTTCATAAAACAGCACAGTTATTTTATTTTTATTTGGTCATCACTAGATTAGATATTCACATTAGATAATTGAGTATAATCTACATATCACTTAGTTGAATTCCTTGAAAAAGTGACACAGCCTTTATTCTTCCAAGGGTGATGCATTTTGTACCATTTGATTGGCTAAACTAATCTTATATTTCAAGGCAAAAAACAATTCAGGCAGTGGTGTGTGCTCTACCAATGGCAACAATAATACAACAAAGATGGCGGCATGTGCAATAATGTAAAAAAAAGCCTGAGAATCAAAATTTCAAATCTTCCTGCATACCATGCAAATCAGTCGTGGCAACATACACTGCACACCTGTCAAGCATGCTCAATGTCTGAGGCTGGACATTTTGCAACAACAATCCAAACACGTACTGGCTTGAATTTAAAAATGACAACAAAAAGACAAAACACTGAGACAATCAATCATCTCATTCTGTGCACCAAATCCATGGAGCAACTTCCTCCTGCTCTAAAAGAGACTTGCCAAAGAGAGCAAGAACTCAATGCAAGTGCGTTTCACTGCTATTACGTTTTACTACTACTCGATAGTATCGTTGACGCTACTCTATTAAGTTGGGCTTCTGTTGAGCTGGTATGCAGTAAAGCAAGGGATGGGGCCTTTGTGTGTGTGTGTAATGGGGACTGTGGGAGAGCATGTCTGCTTAAGAAGCACATTTTTGAAAGAAAGCAGTACTGCAGAAGTGGAGAAACACATATAGTTCAGATGAGGCATGCTTTCTAATCACCTGTAAAGCCCTGCAGCACCTTGGTTGCCAGAACATATTTCTCGGACCTAGATAGACCTTTGATGTTATCATTTGCCCCCATTTAGATTAGTTGAGTAGGTATTGCTCACATACACACAATGACTCCTTCAACACGTGTGAGCTTATCAGCATCAGCCAGATTGTGCGAAGATGACACCAATTCGGGAGGATGATTATGTTAGGTTGCAATGTAAATACATTCCCTCCTCCTCTTGAATTGACATCTTTGGAAACCAAAACACTGCACTACAATTTGTTTTTATACTTGAAATATTAACCATTGAAATTGTGTGGAACTGTTTCACAAATACCTTAAATGTCTTCAGGGTTAACAATGAAAGAAAAATCAAACTGTCTCCCATCGAAATCCCTCCCTGTTTGTCTAGAATTTGCAAGCCCCCATTATCATTATATTATAACCGAAATCTCGTTGGACAGAAGAGAGCACTATGAAAAATAATCCATAAGACACCCTGTCTTGCCCATCACACACATGTTGCAGTCTAACTGCCCATCAGGAAATATTTAACCCGTTACACTCTCCTCCTCGCCATCGGTGTCAAGGTTCCACTACTTTTTTGCTAACCCTTCTACCATGGTCGAAGACCCACCTGCTTAAGAGCGTGACTAATAAGTGTTCACTCACGCTTCACCTGAAAAGCAGCTGAACATACTAAACCTATGCACTCTCTACCTTCCCCAAACGTCTATTGACAGCCGCTGTCCCCCCTTCACACGGTCCATGCCTTATATTCTCCCACACAATGCCTGAGCCATTACTTTTACCTGCCTGATAGCTTTTAAACTCTGAACCTTCTCAAAAGTGCTGGTCCAGGTGCTTGGTGCGTTCATGAGACATGTGCCAGAGAACATTGCTCTGTCCAGCACCCCGGCTCAAATGTATACTATACATGCACGTTTGTATGTGGCGGCCCACTTCCCCAATGTAATCACAGCCTTGAATGTAAACATGAGGCATTAGTGTGCGCGCCACCTCCCCTCCCCCCGCAACCCTGGGCATTGGAGTTGGACTCCTACATCAGGAAACAGTACAATTCCATGAAAATAAAGATGGCATGTGAGACCTACTCATGTGCCCAATTCCGATGTTCCACCCATCACACCATCGTCCTATGGAACAGCAACGCAGCAGTACACATGGCCACCCACAGAGGACAGTGTACATGGATCTTGGGTATGTAGCTACACTGATAATACAATGTGCACAGATGCAGCAGGAGAGAGGGGATGACAAAGGGTGTGATAGTGGCACAGGAGCAGCACAGTACACACCGTTTTCATACATACACATACCCATGGACGTCATTTAGGGGTCGCCAGGGGTCACAACTGTGACCCCTGTGGTCTCCCTTGCTACCCCTAAAAAGAAAAGCAAAATAAAACGTTTTTTTTTTTTAATATCTTTTTATTTTTTTACCTTGAGGCTCATGGGCTGTTGCCAGCAGCATGTGGCTCTTTGTTTCTGGAGTGGCTGGTTTTCTGATGGCTATAGCCGGTGAGATAGCTCAGTGGGTTGAGCACTAGCGGCTGCAATGTGTGTGTGATCTGTAGGTTGCAGGTTCAACACCCAGCAAGGTTAACCAGCCTTTCATCCTGCTGAGGTTGATAAATGAGTACCAAAACAGGTTGGATGATACTGTATGTATATTTGTTCTACATGAAGCACTTTAGTGCAAGTGCTGTATATTAACACAACATTATCATTTGGCCTTGGAGGTCTGCTTCCATTCACAGTGATTTCGTAATATGGGCCTATACACACTGATATTAACGATATATATGGTGATCCATTCTTATATGAAATATATATCACTTTACAGTGATATCTTAACCATATTTGTTGTAGTGTACTCAGAAACAATGCTATGTGATGCAACTTCCTGTTTTTCTTTGGGATGAAATGTCATGTTCCATTGCTTCCCGTGATGTCACTTCGGGGTGGGGTCAAATGACATTACTTCCTGTGATGTCATCAGACGTTAAGGGTCCTGTGACGTCACTTCTGCTACCTCTGGCATTTTGGTGAAATGACGTCCCTGCACATACTCGGTCCCATGCATGTTACACACGCCCACAACAAGCGCACTTCACACGCCCTACTCCTTCCCACACTACTGAGCATTGCCATAGCATGAGTGCCCCACAGGACCATGCACTCATATTGCATGACGAAACTACAGGTCCCTTAATGAATACCTAGGGCAAGACATTGGAAACAGCCCATAGCCAATCTCTTTCACTACCACAGGAACTGTCTGAAATAAATCAATGTCATATACAGGTATACAGTGAAGTGATTACCCCTTTTCACTTAGCAAGGTATTTGTCACACCCTGAAAGGTATGCAACTACAAGGTTACACTAAAATGCATATCACAATTAGCCAGGAAGTGGGAAGCAAATGGGCTCTATGGCCTAATGGTCTATATGTACAGGTGAATGTGACGGTGGATTTGTGATGTGAAAAATGGGTGGCAACACTTTCAGCATGGAACAGGATCCACTGTATCCTTTGTCCATTCCCATAAAAAGTGCCAAGCATCCCAAGTGTATGAGGGGGGTGGCATCCACATGTAATTGAAGACAAAAAAACAACTGGACTCCAACAACCAGAAACCCATTTTTCAATTGTTCTTGTTGCAGGTGCATCTGGCTATCTATAACTACCGTAGCTCATGCCATCCATCAATAACCCTAGGTCACATAAGGTGGCATAGAACAAGACATGCATCTGCACCAGGGTGTGCATTGAGTCCATATTTGGACCACTACCTGGAAGGCTAAGGTATCCCCAACAGACGGTGGGAGACCCTAACACACAGCCTTGAGAAGGTCTAGATGAGTTATGCCGCTTTGCAGTGCTGCACGACATCGTATTCAGAGGACTGTACCAAAAACTCCCTTATACTGAGAGAACAATGATGAGGGTGCAGAGGACTACAGGCCACAAAAGGTGGATGCGTAGATGGCAGGGGCGGACGCATCATCCACCAGGAACTCATCTACAACTATTTTGATCAAAATGCATGCACCGTCCATTGAAATGCTGCCCTTTACTAAAATAAGATCTATGACACACACCAAATGGGCTCAGCATTATTTATTTGATGGCTAACATTATTATGATGAGATATACATTCCCCCTCCACCACCCTCATACCCAACACCTGTGCTCTCCCACCACCGACATCCCCAATTCCCATGACCTCTCATCTCCGTAGTCCCCAAATACCATGGCGGGGGAAAGTGTCTCCTTCTCTGGATGCTTACCATATCACAATGCCCGAGGCGTTGAGTGGCTGCCATGTCATGGCTCGCAGGCCATTGTGGTGAGTCAGAAGGAGGAGACTGACACATTTGTGTCATTTTACAATTATTTATTTAAACAATAAGAAAAAATGCCTTGCTATTGCTAACCTACCAAGCCAAACTAAGGTGCTCATCGGCTGTAGGAAGGTCCAAAAGTAAATAGGCTGTCCTCCGTCCATCTCTAAGGTATTCTGTCCATACCACACTACAAAAACAACAAAAGCCAGGAGAATTACTCCTTTCTCCTGGAAAGGCTTCTTCAGCTTCTGAGCAACAGAAGTTTAGGAGAATGATTCCCTTCTCCTGGATCTTCTTCCTTGGTTTTAATATGTAATTCTCAGATATTGTTGAGCAATATTTGAAAGTAAACTGATGTAGTTCCTGTAGGGGACTTTTACCACTATCTCGTTCCCCTACTTGCTTTCCTGTTAAGTCTTTCCTTTTGCATTGTGTATTTTAGGAATGCTGGGCAACAGTCTCTCTTCAGTATCTCTGAAAGTCCTTCACTTCCTGGTTTCAACTGGGAGAATGAATCTCTCTTTGTATTCTCCTTAATCTTAATCTTACTCTGTCTCTGCAACACTTTGTGTATCAGATAATGAATATTATATTCTCTCCGCAGCAGGGGCCTCTCTCTGGAACAGCCTTCCTGCCTCCCTGAAACTTGAGGAGAACCATCTCCGGTTCCGGAAGCACCTCAAAACCTTCCTCTTCGCTTCTGCCTTCTCTCTCCCTCTCCCCTGCTAAACCTGCTTAACTCCCCACTGAAATTCTGCACTAAACCTGCATCTTGGCCACTCTCAGCGACCTCGGTCCAGGGCCCAGCCACTCTCCACTTGCACTGCCTCCCTGGCTCCCCCTGCACTGTGGGACTGTCACTGTATCCCTACAGCCCCCTTCCTAGCACTTGCTCTGCACTTACCTCGCACTTGCCACCAGCTGGCCCTTTTATTTATTATTTATTATTTTATTACGCTACTTACCGTGTACTGCACTTTCCCCCCCACCTCCTCCCCCTGCACTTTCTCCTTTTTCCCCTTACCTCTGCACTTGCCCGATCTGAATGACACCTGGCCTAGTAGGATCGTTTGTCTGTTCTTCCCCTTGTTTCCCTCCCTCCCTGCCTCGTCGCGCCTTGAAACACTTGTGTATAGGCGCGTTACAAATACCATATCATATCATATCATATCATATACCTCTTCTTCCCACTCACTGTCTTCTGTTGGGCCTTTCTTATTCTCAAGCCACTCACTGGGATGAGTATACAGAGGCCCAGAGTATTTGTCACTCTTAACTCCGTTCTGACTACTGGGGCGAGTAGGCTGAGTCCCAGGATATTTTTTACTTTTTTTTAATTCTTTCAGAATACTGGGATGAGTAGGTTTAGTCCCAAAGTATTTGTTACTGTTGATATGATATAATATGACATTTATAACAGGCCTATACACAAGTGTTTCAAGGTGTGATGAGGCAAGAGAGCGGAAACAAAGGGAGAACAATGACAATGATCTTATTAGGCCTATTGACATTGAGATTGCACAAGTGCGGGGGGGAGGGGAAAAGTGCCAGGGAAAGGGGAGGAAGGGCAAGTGCAGGACACAAGATCAAAAACAAGTAGTGTGGTGAGCAGGTGGCAGTGCAAGTGTTAATTACAGACAACAAGTGTCTGATAAGTGCAGGTAAAGGGACTGTAGGGTTGCAGATAAAGACCCAAGTGCATGGGTTGCCAGGAGGCAGTACGGTGTGCAACCGGGCGGGCAGGGACCTGGACCCGAAGTTCAGAGGCTTGCCAGGTGACCAGTGCAGTATCAGACAGGAGATCAGCAGGGGAGAGGTAGAGAGAAGGCAGAAGCAAAGCGTAAAGTCTTGAGATGCTTCTGGAACCAGAGATGGTTCTGCTCAAGTTTCAGAGAGGCAGGGAGGATGTTCCAGAGTGACAAGTGCTGTAGCAGGAGTAATTGCCTCCTCTCCATCCAAGCCTGGGTGACATACAAGTACCTCAAACTCAATCCAGAAAAAGGGGCATTTGCCCTACTTGGCTACTCATCTAAGCGGGATGCAATTATAGGATGGCTAAACAACATGCACATTGACGGCTTCACAAATTACCAAACTCCACTGCAAAATCACTGGGTTAAAGTACAGACAGCACTCGCTTCTTCCGACATCATATCAACAAAAATGACCTTACCACCTGGTACCAGCTAAACCTCCTCTGGAAATTAAACCCTTCCTTCCAGATGTGGACTTTAGCACAACAGTTCTTAGGTGCATATAGGATTACATACTTGCAAGTACTTAGGTCTGGGGCTGGATAACATCATGGTACGGCTGAAATATAACACGAGCAAGGGATATACCTGTCCGCAAATAGGGTTTCAGCATTCCATTCGAATCCCAATTAACTCTTTCTGGTTGTTAGTAAGTACTAAAATACATTATATGAGGTATACTACAGGCATTCTAGGAAACTATTTTCCATCCCATGAAACTCTCATGAGGAAGCTCTAATCAGCTGTATTAAAGCCAGGTTAGGGTAAATACCAGAGAGTTCAGTACAGCATTGCCAGTGTGTCCATGATCATTCCTGGTTAACTTCAGTCCATCAAAGTTCACCTAAATAAATCCACACGATAATTGAGCAATGTCAGATCTTACACCCGTCATAGTTAAATTGATCAATCCATCAGGTTTGTGTATATCTCTTACTTCCAATACACAATGAAAAAATAGCTCCTTTGTTATAAAGTTAAAAATAACCATTTGATCGCAGGTGTATACAACTAACTGTAGAATTCTACAGGTCCTGATTGTAACGTTTACCATCTTTCATCACTGTTAATACACACAGGAGACAATGCACTACTAATCCTCGCCACCCTAGTCACTCAAAACGAAATAGAGACTCTCCCTCGTGTTATGACGACATTTAGCTGTGCATTTCTGAAGGCTAATAATCATATTGCCTCAGTGTGTCATAGTAATCACTCCCTGTTGCAGACTCACTGATTCAGGATTACTCTTTGGGCTACTAGAGATGCCATAGTGCTAGGATCACTTTGAAAGAATATTTATTAGTGCACACCAGGGGTGTATTTTACACCCACACTCTGAGTAGCCTGAATGTGCTTCTCTAGATAAATGTTAAGGAAGCCAATTGTGCTTCGGATGCACGCAATATAGTAACAACATCTCAGTCTATATACTACACATGGTAAAATGAGGTTTATAATCTCCTATACTGCATACAATTTGTATGCTCTTGTCCTTACATTCCTTAACTATTCATTCCAGATTTAAATATGATACACTAAATACATGTCATGAAGGCCACTGTCTTGTTTTGGGCACAATCTTTTTTATCCAGTGTCCCTCTTTGGTTTCCTCAAAACAACTACAGACCAGGCGGTCCTTTGGGGTATTTGGGTTCCTGGCATAAACTATGGACTCTTTGCCACTATTTTCTCCACTTTGGGATCGTGATGTAACATTGCACAATGCCTCCTCTTCATCTTCCAAATGCCAGTTTCTTGAACATTAATTCCAGTAATATATATTGTGCCACCAAACTCTTCTGCCTTTATTTTTCGATTCAATGCAACACGTGTATCTATCTGTTCGACTTTATCAAATGCCCTTGTCAAGAACAATCATGCATAGCCTCACTTTCAAATGCTCTCACAAATACTCATGGCCACTCTTAAAATGTTGGTTTAGACTGTAGTTCCACTTTACATTCACCAGCTGTCAGTGGCGTAACACAAAATGTGGGGGCCCCCCTGCGAGCCATGCTGAGGGGGCCCCCCAACTCGGCAACAAATCACGGGTTGCGCCACACTCTGGGCCGGCCTAGACTGTCACGCTTGCACAATACGCATGAACGTGCTGCTGAAGGGGTATGCCGCACACTGCACTAGGAAAAAGATATAAATATGTGTTTTAATGCAATAAACAGCACATTTTCTGAGATAAATTGGCTATAAAGCCAGAGTGTTTGCAATTGTTTTGTAGGGTAACACAATCCAATACATGCAAGTCACCAACAGTGCACAGGAACATTAATACTTCCAACTGGCTGCACAATGTAGACCAGTGTAAACACGTAATAACATTATAGTACAGAATGCCAGGCCACATTTAGACAAACCTAGACTGTTTTCAGCAAAATGCCAGTCAAAGCAATAACACTCATCAAGAAGAGAGCACACAATAAAGCATGTGTCTCCATGGCCTCGAACAACATGGCCAAACTCTTTAAAATCTGCAAGGAACTGGTCAATCCTGTTGTGGTCTATACCTCTTCTGTTCCCTCCCATGCCCTCTGTACAGCTCTGGCCTCTCATTTCTCTGCTAAATCTCAGGACATCCTGTCCTCTATGTCCTCTTCCTCTCTCGGCCCATTTTGGCCATCTCTTCTCTCCTCCTCCTTTTTCCTCTTTCTCTCTGACAACACCTGAATAGGTTTCTAGACAAGTCCGATCTATGAAAGTGTCGTCCAAACAGGTGCTCCGCTGCTCCTCCAGAACCATCAAAGCCCATATTGACACCCTCGGTCCAGCCTTGGCCGATTTCTGTAATCACTCTTTCGCCACTGCAATGTTCCCCTCTCCCTTTGAGCACTCCCTTGTGCACCCACTCCTCAAGAAGCAGTCTGCTGATCCTACCTGCTGGAAAACTATCGCTCAATCTCCACCTTTCCTGAGCAAACGCTTGGAAAAGCTTGCCATCTCCCAGCTTACTCTCCACACTGAATCTTTTGGTTGTCTCCATGACCATCAGTCTGGCTTCAGAGCTGCCAGAGGCATGGAAACTGCTCTCCTTAACACCTGTGCTGCTCTCTAACCTTGATTCCAGCATTCCTTCTATTCTCATCCTTCATCTTTCCTCTGCTTTTGACAGGGTCAACATCGCCATCCTGATCAATCGACTCTGTGTGAACCTGGGCATCACAGATCAGACCCTAGAGTGACTGACCTACTTCCACTTGGACCGCCACTCCGCTCCCAGGTCGATCGTGGTCCCATTCTCTCCCCCACCTCTCTCTACCTGTGGCATTCCCCAGGGCTCTATCCTCTCACGCTGGTTTTTTAACCTCTACTTGGCCACTTTGGCCTCCCTGATCTCTACCTTATCCTCTAACTTTCAGTGTTGTGCAGATGACTCAGCTTTCCTTCAGGCTCCCCTCATCCTCCTCTCCTCTCTTGCTCATTCCTGACTGTCTATCCACGATTCAGGATTGGTGCGCCTCCAACAATCTCTGCCTTAATGCCAGTAAGACAGAGATCCTTCTCATTGGGACCCTTGCCACTGTGTTTCCTCTCTCACTATAGCAGACCACCTTGGGCCCTCTTCCTTTGCCTTCCTGCGAGGCAGAAAACCTTGGTGTTATCTTCAACGCCACACTCTTTCTCTCCTAACATCTCGGACATCACCAAGAAGTCCCACTACCAGCTGCTCCTCCTCAAAGGGACTCTTCCCTTTCTCACTCTCCACCAGAAGGTCACTGTCTCTAAGCTGGACTACTGCAACAGCCACTTTCTCAATCTGTCTGTCTTCCTCTAGTCTCCTTCATCTGCAAATAATCCAGAACAGGACTGCAAGACTTAGCCTTGGCCTCAAGCCCTGGGATTGTATTTCTCCAGCCCTGAAATCTCTCCACTGGCTGCAAGGATCAAGTTCAAGAACCTTTGCATTGCCCACAAGGCTTTCTGGGGCCAGTGCCAACACTAAATCCAATGCTCTCTTCCAAAATACCTTCTTTCTCTAACCCTTCACTCAGCTACCTCCAACTCTCTAAGGGTTAGACATTTCTCTAGGCAGAGAGTGGGGGTAGACCTCTCTCCTCTGCTGGTGCCTCCAACTGGAATGGCCTCCCTGCCCCTCTCAAACTTGAGGCGGACAACCTGAAGTTTCGGAAGCAGCTAAAAGCTTTCCTCTTCTCTGCTGCTTTCTCTCTCTCTCCCCCCCTGCTGACCTACCTGACCTACATGTCTGCTGTACTGACTGGCTGCTTGGCTACCCTCAGAGTCTCTCTGAGTCCAGGCTCTTTCTTGATTGGTCACCCTTGCACTGCCTCCGGGCCTACCATGCACTTAGGGGCTGTAACTGTAACCCTGCAGTCCATTGTTCTCCTTGCACAACCAATAGCTGCTCTGCCCTGGCTGCACTTACTGAGAGCATTGCTGCCCTGTTTTCCCCTCCCCTCTCACTTGCACTTCCCTGCTCCCTTTTCCCTTGCACTTCTCGTTCTCACAATGACACAAGGCCTAGTGAGATCGTTTGTCTTGTCCTCCCTCTATCATCCCTCCCTTGTGTACACTTGTGTACAGGCACATTATAAATGACTTGAATCACATCATATCATTTTATCACAGATGCCCAGAAAAATATACAATGCCGCAGTAAGAAATGGCTAGACTGGCAGCACCCAAATGCCAATCTAGCCAGGTAATTAAAGTTAGCAGGACTACTTTATCAGAAATGTCCAGTTAAAAGAAAGTCATACCAAACTGAGGAATGACTAGACTGGCTAAATCAAAATGCCTCTCTAGCCACTAATACCACATATCATGCCTGCTTAGCCTGGACATGGACAACCATTATGATTTATCACACAATCCTGCCCCCCCACACATCCACTCTCCCTCCCACCCACCACCCCAACCTCCACAATCAGCTCCTTGGCCCAGAATTACCTCTGCGTCCCTCTTCCTTGTCCCAGAGCTTTCGTATGAGGCTCCTTGCCTCATAGGTAAGTACTGGGATGAGGAACTGCGGGACCAGGAGTGATGAAGATTACAGGTAGCTAAATCAGGCATTACCTCCATGTACCTCTACCTCTTCCCAGTACTTTTGTATGAGGCAGAGTGCCTCAAACACACGTACTGCCTCGTATATAAGTACTGGGACGAGGAAGAATAGGGCTAGGAGTAAGCAAGGCATTAAACACAATTAGTAGCGCAACACCATTGAGTTGACTGGGCTTCAGCACTACCCCCCCTGACATTTTGGGCTATATTGACTCAACTTTGCTAACCTTTAGAGCAGTTGCCAGACCGAACAGGACACAGATTTTAAACGGCACCTGGTTTTTGCTGTTAACAAGAACACAGCAATTACCAACGTAAAGCATTTCACTGTTAGTACCTGCATTCAAATTCCACATTGTTTAGGTGATTGAAATCGTGATGTGGGTTTAGTACTTGCATGCCAGGGGAGTGATTGGAAGGGTAGAGAGGGAACAGGAGACTTATAGGAGAGAGTTAACTGCTTGTAACATTGAATCTGCACTAGAATAGTCTCATTAAAATGCGTAAATAATTTGGATGCGCCCACACAAATAAGTTTCCCCCTCCCCAATGCATGTGAAGTTAGCGCCTCTCCCAAGATTTGAAGGGTTAGCCCCCCCGAAATGAAGGTTTTCTTGTGCCCCTGTACACAAGCACACACACCATTCACCTTATACACACCCAGTCATCCACACATTTAAGTGTGCACCCTTTCACCATACACTCACACAGGTAGCCACCTATACATTTATGTGTGCACCCTTTCACCATGCAGGCACACCCCCACAGCCACCCATACATTTAAGTGTGCACCCTTTTGAAGTGGGAGAATGGAAAACCAGACTCCCGTCCTTCACCTCTCGCGCTTGGCCTAGAGGGTCGCGGCCCAGACACCCGCCACGAGAAGAGTTTGCCCATTTACCAGATGACCAAATACCCTGGTACAGAAACATACGGATGTGTCCATCTGCCTGCCCAACAGCCCGCACTGGCCATGCCGACACCTGCGGCACGGACCAACTAGACTGAAATCTACACATCGTTAGAGATGCCATGACGACCTAGATAACGGGAAGCACCGCTGAACTATTATACACGCTGAACATTTCCACACCAATCTACACGAAGAACATACTCAGTGCTCTGACGTAGGCGACAGGCTTATTCACGGACGTGCATCTTTATTATTTTTACATAGGCTTTCAGAATGCAGAAACGCAAGACGCACCATGAGCTCATTTATAACGCTTGCTCACGCTTCTCTTGAAACCCGTTACCATCATGAGAGATATAATGGAAACACGATACTGGCCATGAAACTGTATGCCACTATAACCTAAAGCATCCATGCACTAAATGGATTACTCGTGCACCAGGCCCAAGTAGGCCTCAAGCAAGAGTTCCCGTGGACATAAACAAAGCAAAAGTCAGGTTGCTGAGCCTGCAGAAAGAACCCAGTGGAGCAACTAGCCAAGGTCGTACTGTTGCAAACCCACAGTCAAGAAACAAATCTTCAAAGGCACGATGTTGCAACCTCGCACTCCACGTACCAATGTTAAAATCATATCTGCAAATTAAACCAGACATACAGTGGAAAAACAATATTAATTGTGCAGAATTATGCCTCAAACACGGTCCCTCCCCACGTGACCAAGCCGAACCTGACGAGATGCCAAAACCCAGGAGAGAAAAGGCGTCTGGGTACCTCGCTACGAGACGCAGGCCGACACACTTGAAAGGCTCAATGGACACCTGCTACAGTGGGAACGGTCAGTCTCCCACCTATGAATAAATCCTCACATTGCCTGCACGTACCCATATTGAAACACTGTTGCAACCACAGGTGCACCGTGTGCTGGGAACAACGGTGGTCCCAGGCTGGGGAGCTCACGGATGCACCAATCAGAACATGAGGTTCTTATCTCAGACGTCAGTAACGTTAGCCAATCCTCAGGGGTCTTCATGTAACAATTCTTATGTATCTAATTGTAGGGACAACCCAGATATACCACCTGACTACACCTTAACCACTAATATCATTCTCTATAGGCGTACTATACTAACCCCACCACTCGAGCAACCAATCAAGAGTGGCGATAGGTTCTTTTGGTAACTTTTTGGAATGACGCAAGTAGCGCGTCATAATGTAGTAAAAAGGGCCTGCGAGCCCCACTATTGTGTGTGTGTCAGGACGAACGCGTGCGCTCCTTGACCCATCCCTGCCGTTTGCATAATAAACGACAGAAGTTGCCTTGCTCCTTGTGTGTGCCTCATACTCTGTCTCGATCCGAGATATACACGGGAGGAGTTGGGGCCTCCCTGCCCGGAGGTCTGCGGACGGCCCGGCCGACCCCGGCAGAATCCCCCCCCGACAAGTTGGAGGCACTGCTGAGATCTGTTTAAGATCGACTTTTATTTTTTATTTTTCCAGGCACTCCCGTTGCGGGGAGGCCCGGCGGCGCGGCCCCCTCTGCCGTTGCCCCCTTCTGAGGACTACAGGACCATCGCGGAGCTGCGAGAGGACCGGACAGCGCAATCCGGATATTGGCCCTCGGGAGCCGGTTGAGAAGTATCCCGCCCGCGGTCGGCGAGTGTCCAGACGTGGTCCAGACGAGGGGAGGTGGCGAGCCGCTTGGAGGGGTGCACGCAGTCGAGCGGCCCTGCATCGAGGGAACTTGGTGAGCATGACACGCACAACAAGCAATGCGAAATTGTGAGGGAGGGGGCGGAAGTAAATAAGGGAGGAGGGAGGTATTGTAAAAAGGTGGGGTGAAGGTTTAATTGAGTGATGATAATGGAATGAATGGTAGTGAATTGAGTGCGAGAGAAGGCGGCTAACGTTACGCGAAAGAGGGGGGCAGGGCACGAGAACAACACGTGCAGACGCTCGCAACAAAAAGCTAACGTTACGCGAAAGAGGGGGGCGGGGCACGAAAACATCACGTGCAGCCGCTCGAAAGACACTGATTGGCCTAAATCGCGACTACGTGTGAGGGTGGGTGTGTGTGGTTTCCTACGATTTGACATTTATCATTCAATGAGTAGATGAGGTTCCCTATTGTTCGAGCAAGAAACTCGATAGGTAGATGAGGTTCCCTATTGTTCGAGCAAGAAACTCGATAGGTAGATGACGTTTCCCTGTGGGCGGTGGCTAGTTACGTAGTTGCCCAAAACGGAAGATAATTGGCTGGTTAAGCCCTCCTGTTGAGGGGCGTATCACACGCGAGGCGACGCAGCGTGCGCAGTCCGGTTATAGTATTGATGAGATTACCTTGTTCCAGGAGAGACAGGAAGACAGCTGTAGGGTTAGCGGGGTAGATTGCAAGTGTATTTTGAATTTAAAGAACATAACACGAATATACCAGTAGTTCGAAGAAATAGGTGACGTCACCAGTAGGGATTTAGTAAGATATCGTGAACACAAGAAGCTTTGGGTTTGACATTGGTGGGGAAGAGAAACATGATAAAGGAGCGGACACGGAGATAAACGATAAACGAGTGGATCAAAGAGGAGAAGGGGAAGGGGGCGTGGCTGCGCACGGAGAACGCCGGCCACGGCAAGTGTAAAGGTGGGAGGAGAACGGGGAAAAAGGACGACTGTGTAAGATCGTCGTAAGGGGTACGCAGCTGCAGGGGGCTGCGTGCGCTTCGGCCGCAGGGGGCCGTAGGGGAAGGAATATAATATAACATCATAAATATATTTGTTTTATAATTTTTTTTTTTTTTTTTTTGTGATTATTATGATTGCATAATTTGTCAAAGGATTGTCGTAAGTCCCCACACTTGCGGGGCAAGGTAAGCAATAAAAGGTTGTATGTTGCAAACTGGTAGCAAGGGGAAGGGTAAGAAAGGGTGCGCTAGTATGTCATACGGGAGAGGGTTGGGAGGGTGGGGGAATACCCTCACTACCCCACTACAACATATATGCACCACACTGCCACCACATAGGGAGAAGTTAATTAAGTACAGCATAGAGTGGACCCAGGGGACGGACAACAAAATGTTGACACCATGGCCGCCTAATGGTAGCTTTGACCCATATGCCCAACATTCACTATTAAACCATCTGCACAATACATACAAGGGGAAGAAGTTGGCAAACCATGTGGAGGTGTTTAACTTATGGAGGATGTTCCAGGGGTCTAGACCAGGACCAAATGGAATGTTCACTATGGGGGAAACACCGGAAGAAAAGGAGATTAAGAAAGAAGGAACGGATGGGGAAAAGGAGAGTGAAGGAACAAAGAATATGGGGAATGAAAAACTGGGTGGAGGAAAGGTTGATAAATTAGCTGACATAAAACAGGAACCGAGCAATGAGATACCCTTAACACCGGGAGTGAAAACAGAGGGGGGAGGGTTGTACCCTTTAAGAGAATTAGGAGAAATAAAAGGACAGTTAAGGGCGGCTGAAGGATACTCAAACCCGGCATACAGCCCTCCACCATATGTGGCTCATGGAAAGATACCAATGGGGGACGGGAGGAGAGAAGAGCAGACTGTAGAGATAGGAAACGATGAGTGGGTAGCTGCACAGATATTGTTGAAATTACGAGGATCACTAACTGGAGAGGAAAGGGAGGCGGTAAAGAGAACAAACGAGGATAGTGAAAGAGAGAGTGAAATGAGGGGAGAGGAGCTGCTACGGCAGAAGGAAGAGATTTTGGAGGAAAGATTAGCTAAACTAAGGGATGAGCAGAATGAACTGATAAAACAACTTGAGGGGGAGGAAAGAGAGAGAGTGAGGAAAAGGAAAGAAGATAAGGACGAATTGGAAAAATTAAGGGAGCAAAGTGAGGAGAGAAAGAGGGAAGCTGTAAGGGTAAAAGCAGCAGCAGAAAGGGTATCAAGAGTAGTGATGAGGGAGAAGAAGAAGGAAGAAGAAGAAAATGAAAAAGAAATGGAAATATGGAGGAGGAGGATAATATCAGAGACAGCTAAAAAATATGAAGAGGGGAAGGTAATAGAGAGTATAGTAGAAAGAGAAAGGGTGAAATGGGAAAGGAGGAGAGAGGATGAAAGGATATTGGAAGAGATGAGCAACGAAGTAATGGAGGAATTAAAAAGGAAAAGAGAGGAAAATAGTAGGGAGATGGAGGAGAGGAGTGAAGGGGAGAGAGAGGAGAGTAAGAGGGAGAGTGAAAGATGGGGAGAAGTATATAAAAATAGAGAGGTAGCAACAACGTCAGCACTAAGGGGAACAGGTGGTAACAACGGAAAGGAAGAGGGAGACCTAATAGACTTAAAAACTGTAACAATAAAAGGAAAAAAGGCAGAGTGGGGGGCGCAATTTATGAATGATTTTTGTAGTGAGGATGGAAGGAAGAGTGAAAGGGAAAGCTTAGATAAGCTATACCTCACTAGAACAAACATAGATTCGCCATGGGTGAGTAGAAGATGGGAGGAGCTGGAGAGAAGTAAGGAGGAAGTGAAAAGAATGGGAGAAACACAAACTAACGAACACACGCCACCGACGCTCACCAACCAACACACGCCGCCCACATCACCATCACGCTCTCTAACGCCACACCCCACATGTTCAACAACTGCACGCTCTCTGCACAGAATAAAGCTCGCACCCTTCATGGACGAAGTTACACCTTATGCATGTCGGCTTAGGGACCTCCCTAGTCGCAGGCAAGACAGGCAAACAGACGTGCCAATATTGAACACAGGAAAGGATGAAAAAAGGGGAAAGGAAGAAGAGGGAGGTAGGAGAAGAGGTAGTAAGGAAGGATTTGAAGTAGTAAAAGGAATGGGGGAAGAGGAGGGGTGTGAAGAGTTAACATCATGGAGCATAAAGGATGACACAAGACAGAATGTAATGCCACTGCTGGAGAGAGGAGGGGTTAGACCACAATATGTACCTTGGAAACATACGGATAAGGAAAACATAAAATGTAGGCTCCCATCATTAAGTGGAGGTGCGGGTAAATGGATATATGAAATGGAAAAACACACCGCAGGACAGAAACTAGCAGTGGGAGATGTTAAGGGCCTGTTAATATCAATATTAGGGGATAGAGCGGATGACATTTGGAAAAGAGCGGGATTCCATGGGGTAACAATAACAAACACATCGCATGATGGGGCACCATTTGCAAACTGCAGACATGCGCTATGGCAGGCACTAAGAGTGCAGTACCCAGACACATCAGACATAGGAGCCATTACTTCCCGTAAGATGGGTGAGAACGAGGATCCTGTTGATTATATCCAGGATATTCAAGAGAAGTGGCGCATGGAAACTAGAGAACAATGGGACAAAACACCAGCCATATTTTATCATATACTAGTACAAGGGCTCCCAGAAGGAGTTCAGAGACAATTAAAGAAAGTAGTGGGGATGGAAGCAAAACCATGGCCGGAAATACAACTGACTATAGTACATCACTGTAGAACATGGCAAGGAAAAATGAAACAAAAGGAAGAGGACAGGAAAACAGAAGAGGCCAAATTAGTACAGAAAAAACTTACTAAATATACCATGGAAGGGGCACTAATAACTGCGCCAACACCAATGGCCCAAAGCCCAACGCAAGTAGTGGCTGCACAAAATCCAGCTCAAATAGCGCCTCCACAAGAGGTAATAGAGCAAGTGCTGCCTCTGCAATCACACGCACAGAACATGGGAGGAGGGTACCCAATGCAAGGAGCTGGGTATTATAATTATAATAGAGGGAGAGGAGGGTTTATGAGGGGAAGAGGATACGGATATAATACCCAACAACAGGCTGGGGGACTCAGAAATAACTACCAGACAGGGCAACCAGTATACCAGGACAACACAGGGAACTTCCCATGGCAAAACAGGGAACCACCCGTGTGTTGGAGCTGCGGACTATTAGGACACATGTCACGTACATGCAGGGTCAGGCCAGGAACACCAGCATGGAACGAACAAGCACAACATAGGACATCACAAGAACAGCAGGGCATACAACCACAGCAGATGTCACCACAAGGGAGTGACCAACACTATTCCCTACCACAACAACAAATAAAACAATACCTGCCACAAGTAACTGGTGCAGCGTTAATACAACCACCACCACAACCTGAACGAACGCAATTGGGTGGGGTGACGGTGTTGGGGCACAACCCTTACACAGGGAATGGCCAGTCATTGTACCCCCAATAGGACAGCCCACAGACGGCCTTGGTGTGTCCCATCCTGTCAGTAACACCTAATAGTGCGGAGGAGCCACGCATAGAGGTAACGATAGGTGACAAAAAATTATCATTCCTTGTTGACACCGGGGCAACCCGGTCTTGCATAAGGGAAGGTAAGTTTAAGATGTCAGGCGAAGCCATGAACACACAAGGGTTTTCTGGGGCTAAAGGGTTGGTTCCATTTACTGATAACGTTCCGCTATCTATTGGAGATTACGATCTGTCAGTACCACTTTTGTATTATAGTGCCTCACCAGTAAACATACTGGGGAGGGACATAATGAACAGATTAAATATGACGATCTCCTTTACAGAGGATGGCATAATTTGCTCTACTCCAGGGATTAACATGCTTGCAGCACGACAGATTTTGCAAGCATACTGTGGACAGATAGCGATCAGGGCGGAGCCGGTAGACGGCGAGCTATTCCAGTACGGAACAGACATGGCATTTGCATGGATGCCAGGGATAGGAGGGAAAATATGGAGGAGACCAGCAGCCTATCTATTCCGACCAGAAACACCAGCTAATGAACTGGAAGGGAAGGTCATTGCAGTGGACATTGAGAGCATTATTGCAACAGCTGATTATGTTGCTGTGCACGCCCAAGATAAAGAAGGGAGAGCATGGAGGGCGGTGATAGCACTAGCAGAAGGATGTAGGCTGACCCAGGTGTCAGATGAAGAGTTGTTTTCAGAAGAAAAGGAGGAAAATGAAATGGTGTTCATGATGAGTGTAGAAATGTGGCTAACAGTGGCTCACAAACAAGTGGCACAGAAAATTGCAATGGCACTTGAGGCACCCGCTGGCACACCAGTCCCATTTTTTAAAGAAGATATGTCAAAGGTGCCAAAATCATTATGGACTATTAGCCCTTATGATGTAGGATGCATTAAAAGCATAGGGGGTGTAAAGATAAAATTAAAAAAGGGTGCCATACTACCAAGAGTGAAACAATACCCATTGTCAAGAGAGGCAGATGAGGGCATATACGAAACCATAACAGCCCTTATAAACAATGGCATATTGGTCCCCTCAGAATCCCCATGCAACACAGCTGTGTACCCGGTGCGCAAGGCTAAAGGAGGGTCTTGGCGGTTCATACAGGACCTCAGACCGTTGAACAACATAGTAGAAGCAGAGTATCCAGTAACAGCAAACCCGGCCACAATTTTGTGTGGCATTCCAGCAGAAGCATCACGGTTTACAGTGATTGACCTTAAAAATGCTTTTTTCTCAATACCATTACACCCAGACTCACAAGACTTGACAAGCTTCACTTACCGAAATAGGAAGTGGAAACATACCAGATTACCACAGGGATATTGTGAATCACCTTCAATTTTCAATAGGGTAATACAGATGGATTTGGGTAACGTTGAGTTGGAAAGCACAGTGTTACAGTATGTGGATGACATAATAATTTGCAGTACAAATGAAGATAAATGTAGAGAGGACTCATTAAAAATGTTGACGATATTGGCTGAAAAGGGGTACAAGGTAGACATGGAAAAGATACAATACTGTCAGGAACAGGTACTTTACATTGGCCAACTGATATCACAATATGGAAGAAGGATTGCACCACAAAGAGCACAGGCAATATCAGGCACTCCCGTGCCACAGACTGTAAGAGAACTGCAGCAATTTCTGGGACTGTGCAACTACTGTAGAGCATGGGTATTTGATTACAGCTCTTACATAGGACCCCTGCTTGAGGGTTTGAAGGAAGCAAATAAAGGGGAGAAAAAGTTGGGATGGACTATGGAAATGAAGGAGGCATTTGATGAATTAAAAGAAGCAATATCAACTGCTCCAGTACTAGCATCCCCAGACTATGAGCGACGATTTTTTATATTTTCACATTGCGACTCAGCAGTAATGAAAGCAGTATTGGCCCAAAAGACTAGCATGGGCTATAAACCAGTAGCATTTTACAGCGGTCACTTAGATCCAATAATGTTAGGACAATTCTCTTGCGAACAAGGTCTTGCTGCAGCTGCATTTGCAGTAGAAAAAGCATCATCAATAACTATGGGGTGTCCAACTACACTATTTGTAGAACATGCACTATTTGCGATATTGAATAAACCTAAGTCCACACTGACGACACAGAGGGCAACAGGTTATGAGATTATTTTGTCCAAAGCTGAACTGGCAATTGTTAGATGTAGCACGGTTAACCCTGCAAGGTTCCTAGCAGAAGTAATTGAAGAGGGAGATTACGCCCACGACTGCACCCAAGTAACTGAGATGTACTCATGTACTAGGAAAGTTGAAGAAAACGCACTAGAGGGAGGTGAGCTTTTGTTTATTGATGGGTCATCAACTATTGATCAAGGAGACGGGATAAGGAGGACTGGGGCAGCAGTAGTACAAATGATGGAAGCGCCAGTGTGTGTGGCTATTAAGTGTGTACAATTACCACAGCATTACTCTGCTCAAGCGGCGGAACTGGTTGCACTCATATTGGCACTAAAGGAAAGTTTTGATAAAAAAGTTACTATATATTCCGACAGTGCATATGTTACATCCACTGTCCACTCAGGGCTATCAAAGTGGAGAAGAAGAGGGTTTAGGAGAGCTGACGGCACTCCAGTACAACATGCCCTCTTGTTGGCTGAACTAATTGAAGTAATAAACGATCCCCAAGAACTAGCCCTAGTAAAATGCACAGCACACACCAATGGAGAAGACTATATATCAAAAGGAAATGCAGCAGCAGACGCACATGCAAAATATGCTGCATATTTTGGTGAGATATGGAACCCCACAGACTCACAGAGAGGGAGAGGGAGGGGAATAGCGAGGGAGATGTTAATAAAAGAAGGGTACACCCATCTCCCAGCCACCCAGATTATGGAGTTACAAGCGGCTGCACCAATGGCCGAAAAAGAAGTATGGGTGAAAAGAGGATGCACAATGTCACCAACCGACGCACTATGGCGCCAGGGTGGCACTGGGAAAGTTGTAATACCATTGGCATTGTTAAATACCGCCTTGAACCAATTACATCACCCTGCCCATACAGGCAAAGAAATAATAGCAGCACGAATTAGAGAAGATTGGTTCTGTCCCGAGTTAACATCCCATGTGTCAAATTTTATCAGCAATTGCCTTACATGTCAACAGTTCACGGCCGGTCATACTTTAAAGGTGATAAGAGGTACCATACCCCGACCAGAAGGACCTTTTCGGCACCTCCACATTGACTATGTTGATATGATCAACATTTGTCAAGGCAATAGATACATGATAGTAGTAGTATGCCCATTTTCTAGGTGGATCGAAGCAGGGCCCTGTTCACACCCTGATGCGTTTAGAGCAGCCAAATTTATAGTAAGGGAGGTATTCCCCAGGTGGGGAGTGTGCGAGGTGTTAAGATCAGACAACGGACCCCATTTCGCAAATGAAATGTTCCAGCATATCACATCCCTACTGAACATTAAACACAAATTTGCATGTGCGTACCACCCACAGGCCAATGGTGTATGTGAACGCCTGAATGGCCTATTGAAGGAGGCAATTGCTAAAATACAGCAAACAACAAAGAAAAGTTGGTTGTATTGCCTTCCGTTAGCACTGTTCGAACTTAGAAACAGGCCAGGGTCCGACCACCACCTCACCCCACACGAAGTGGTTACTGGACGCCAAATGCGCCTTCCCCTAACACCAACGTCAAGGGCATTCACCGACCAAGAAAGTTCTGCGAATGTGTTAGGTGATGAAATGTATCAATATGTGTCTTCTTTGATTACTAGCGTTGTGTTTGTGTCTCAACAGCTCGAGCGCACACGGGGCGGGTCCACCAGCAACCAAGAAATAGACGAAAATACAGAATTGGAAAAGGAGAACTTGTGCCAACTTGCCAAAGGTGACCACGTACTACTTCGAAATTTTAATAGAAGGTGGAACCAGCAGAGGTTCACTGGCCCCCATTTAGTAGATGACGTATCAACAAGAGCAGTAAAACTAAAGGATAAGCGTGCGTGGAACCACCTGCATGATGTAAAAATCTACAAACTGCAGACCCGCCCCAGCGCCAACGACAGGTCCATTGGAAAAACGCCAACAACATCCCCGGCAGCGGAAGAAAACACAACCACAGACAACGACCCAATTGTTCCCTCGGAGAGAATAACGGACGAAGAAGGGGGCGATCCCCACACTGCCCACCCCATGGTCACACGTTCAAAGAGTAAAACTGCTCCCGCCATCTGAGCAAACCCCCCCCCCATTGACTACTAAATACAATTGTAATAAAAACTAAGGACTTCGCTTGCACCAATACACATGTAAACACGTGAATGTTCTCTTTTTCTCTCGCATATACAGGAGCTGCGTAATATTGTATTGTTAAGAAAAGTTATCTAACAAATTCAGTGTGCAGGCGTAGATGGTGCTGCCAGACGATAGTTACCCAGAAGAATTGTCACACCAATTTGTATACGAAATAAAAAGGCCAACATACTTAAAAAAGAAAAGGGTACGTGTATACTACACGGCCTTCCTCCTGGCCATAGAAAATTACATGCCCCACCTCCGCCCATACTTGCCGGTCTTGAGAGACCGATCACTTAGAGTAGCGTGGGAGCAACTCTTCACCTGGGCACTGAATGACTATTTGATAGGGAGAGCTTAATGAAACAAAACTAACATTTAATAACAAGCACTTTTTGAGAATTTTTAGGCGGGCAACTTTAACGTCGCAAGAATACGCTGCCAGGACTGCAGCAAGGTAAGAGCAAAAATGTCGGTGAGGTTAGCATATGTAATAAAAATAATAGGGATTTTTATGATCACCGGAGTTTTGGCTGCCTCTGTATGGCAGTACAGCTATGCTATGAGTTTTTTTGCTGCACCCAAACCTAATGTACCCCACCTCCCTGCTGCAACAGGTGTTACGTCAGGTGGTAACAGTAACAATGAACAAAAGCGAAATAAAGTTAAACGCAGCACATACTCAGACAATAAAGGTATTGATAATTATGTACAAGATTCAGCACACGTCACAAACAACATATGGTACCAGCACATGACCCGCATTGGTAAGCAGACAACTGAGGATAGCTGTTACGTTTGCTCATTAATACCATACGCCATGAGCGCTTCACGAACATTTGTTGCCACAGAAATAGATGAAAAAACAGCACAGTGCATAATATATTTGGCCCTGTTCCAAACGAAAGGAAGATTCCAAGGAACAGTAGTGCACATGACATGGAAAACACGAGACTCATACCCATATGAAAACAACTTCCTCAAGACCTATCTGAGTTATCACAAGACCAGTTTACATGCTGAAGCATTCAGATACATAACAAGTGGCCCTGAAAAAGGAGAAACAAAGAAGGTAACACTGCAGTATCTACCATGTGATTGGTACGCCACGGAAGTTCCGGGTAAACAAGGATGCTGGGAGAGGCCATTACTGACGATAACAGGAAAGGTGTTCCTGGGTACCAGCTGGGAGATAGGAGTGGTTGGCAGCAACATGGTAACAAAAGAAACTATCTCAACCATCGAGACACACAATCATCGATGTTGGACGACATGGATCAAGTACGTACCAATGCTCACGTGGGTAGAAGAAGATGAAGACCCGATAACTATATTACCATTGACTGCGCCCAAAGTATGTTACCAGCATAAAGGAGAGGTGGACGTGGGATATAACACCAATTGTGCAAGTGTGATGGAGTTACCTGAGGGGGGAGCGGGAACAGCAGTAATAATGGACCATTATTGGGCCTGCGGAGAAAAGGCATATCATACACTGCCTCCCCTGTGGAGTGGTGTGTGCACAATGGTACACGTCAATGTACCATCACTAGTGGTACCTAAGAAGCATGTCGATGTGGCGAAATTTCCGAAAATGGATGAAGGAGACAGGAGAAGAAAGAGATCTGCACCACTCCAGAAGGAGCAAGAAAACAGGACCAACAGCAATGATACTGTCCTAAACAGGAGAAAAAGACAAGGAGAGCCATTAACAGGAAATTATCTGTGGGGAAGGTCGGAAACGGAACTAACCTCAATACCGCCAGAACACAGACTATTCAGCAGAGCAGCAATGTTCTTCTCCTCAATAATACATCCGGGACTGCAGGCATACGCAAACGCAAAATGGCTGCAAATAACCAGATGGGAACTAATGATGACCATAAATTCGACAGTAAATGGGTTTAACGCAATTAAAGAGGAGCTGCGAGCTGTAAGGATGGTAGCACTACAGAACAGATATGTATTGGACCTTCTCACAGCAATGGAAGGAGGAGTTTGTGCAAAGATAGGACAATCATGCTGCACGTTCATACCTGCCAACGATGCCGACAATGGTACACTAACAGAAGCAGTTTCACAATTGGCCCAGATGCACTCCAAAATGATGGACGAAAGTAACGGCGTAAACAAGGATAAAAGCTGGTTTTCACTATTATGGTCATGGATGCCATCTTGGCTGTCAGATGGACTGAAAATAATAGTGGGATGTGCTATTTTGGCTGGAGCTGCACTGATAATAATTAGATTTTGGAAAGCCCGGAAGGCGCGCTCAACTGATGAGTTGCTGGAAATGGTGGGAATGCACCCCTTGATGCCAGCGGATGACGGCCAGCACACAGGTGTGATAATACACGAAAGGGAGAAGTTGCGCACCCAAATCATCGCCAATCATCTAGACCCACCATCAGTGAAGATCGAGAACCCAAGGAACCCTAGGAGCTACATAGGAAGATGGGTGTACTGTACTCCTGGAGGAACATGCGAATACATGTATTGGTCATTTGAAGATCACGTAAACCATTATGGACATCTCGGAGGGATAACAAAGATATGGAGAGTAAGAGGAGATAACGAGAAGGATATGTTTGTGGTCGACAAGTCGACCAGAGGGGGGACTGAAGTGGGAGAATGGAAAACCAGACTCCCGTCCTTCACCTCTCGCGCTTGGCCTAGAGGGTCGCGGCCCAGACACCCGCCACGAGAAGAGTTTGCCCATTTACCAGATGACCAAATACCCTGGTACAGAAACATACGGATGTGTCCATCTGCCTGCCCAACAGCCCGCACTGGCCATGCCGACACCTGCGGCACGGACCAACTAGACTGAAATCTACACATCGTTAGAGATGCCATGACGACCTAGATAACGGGAAGCACCGCTGAACTATTATACACGCTGAACATTTCCACACCAATCTACACGAAGAACATACTCAGTGCTCTGACGTAGGCGACAGGCTTATTCACGGACGTGCATCTTTATTATTTTTACATAGGCTTTCAGAATGCAGAAACGCAAGACGCACCATGAGCTCATTTATAACGCTTGCTCACGCTTCTCTTGAAACCCGTTACCATCATGAGAGATATAATGGAAACACGATACTGGCCATGAAACTGTATGCCACTATAACCTAAAGCATCCATGCACTAAATGGATTACTCGTGCACCAGGCCCAAGTAGGCCTCAAGCAAGAGTTCCCGTGGACATAAACAAAGCAAAAGTCAGGTTGCTGAGCCTGCAGAAAGAACCCAGTGGAGCAACTAGCCAAGGTCGTACTGTTGCAAACCCACAGTCAAGAAACAAATCTTCAAAGGCACGATGTTGCAACCTCGCACTCCACGTACCAATGTTAAAATCATATCTGCAAATTAAACCAGACATACAGTGGAAAAACAATATTAATTGTGCAGAATTATGCCTCAAACACGGTCCCTCCCCACGTGACCAAGCCGAACCTGACGAGATGCCAAAACCCAGGAGAGAAAAGGCGTCTGGGTACCTCGCTACGAGACGCAGGCCGACACACTTGAAAGGCTCAATGGACACCTGCTACAGTGGGAACGGTCAGTCTCCCACCTATGAATAAATCCTCACATTGCCTGCACGTACCCATATTGAAACACTGTTGCAACCACAGGTGCACCGTGTGCTGGGAACAACGGTGGTCCCAGGCTGGGGAGCTCACGGATGCACCAATCAGAACATGAGGTTCTTATCTCAGACGTCAGTAACGTTAGCCAATCCTCAGGGGTCTTCATGTAACAATTCTTATGTATCTAATTGTAGGGACAACCCAGATATACCACCTGACTACACCTTAACCACTAATATCATTCTCTATAGGCGTACTATACTAACCCCACCACTCGAGCAACCAATCAAGAGTGGCGATAGGTTCTTTTGGTAACTTTTTGGAATGACGCAAGTAGCGCGTCATAATGTAGTAAAAAGGGCCTGCGAGCCCCACTATTGTGTGTGTGTCAGGACGAACGCGTGCGCTCCTTGACCCATCCCTGCCGTTTGCATAATAAACGACAGAAGTTGCCTTGCTCCTTGTGTGTGCCTCATACTCTGTCTCGATCCGAGATATACACGGGAGGAGTTGGGGCCTCCCTGCCCGGAGGTCTGCGGACGGCCCGGCCGACCCCGGCAGAATCCCCCCCCGACACTTTCACCATACACACACAGGCAGCCGGCTATACATTTGAGTGTGCACCCTTTCACCATAGACTCATACACGCACACCTCATGGAGTTGATGGGGGGCCCTATTACTTAAAAAAGAAATTGGGGCTCATTACGGGTCCAGCGGTAACCGTGCCGGTGCTACCGGCGGGTTGCCGCCAGACCCATAAAAAATTACTATGGCCTGACTTCCCGGTGCCACTGTGCTATTTCAAGTCCGGCGGCTGGGAAATCAGGTGCCGGTAATTTCGTTAAACCCCAGACTCCACGGGAATGGGGACACAGAAGCACCTGCACCATTGTTAACGGTGCCGGTGCTTCCGTGACAGGTCTGCCTACCGTGGCTGCTGTGCCTGGCAGGGTCAGACCTGTCGGGCACGGCAGCCCCACCAGGCAGACCTGTAATATGCCGGTCCGGAAACAACAGTGCCTGTAAGCTTACCAGCACCGTTGTTTCCGGACCGGCATGGTCAGAATGAGCCCCATTGTTTCTTTTTTAAGTCACTATAACTTCATTAAGAAATTATTTCAGTTAAGGACCGAACCATAATCAAAATAATTTCTTTATGATGGCTGAGTGGCTTCAAAAACAAACAATTTCTTTTTGAAGGCATAGGGTCCCCCACGCCATGACATGGAGGCCTCCAGCCTAGGGTCTTCCATGTCATGGGGTATGGGGGCCCTCAGACTTCAAAAAGAAAGTTTCTTTTTGTAGTCACTCTGCCTTCATAAAGAAATTATTTCTGTTACAGAAATGTTCTTTATGAATGCAGAGTGAATTTCAAAAGAAACTTTTTTTTTTTTTAGGAAATTTTTTTTTTTTTTTTTTTTTTTTTTTACTGGGGCCCCCTCCCAGCCATGTGCTGGTGGGGCCCCCCACACCGCGGGCCCCCCCGCACCGCGGGGGCTGCAGGGGCCCCTGTTACGCCAGTGCCAGCTGTGATTATTAAGTCTAAATAACAAACAGACTGCTTTCTACATTTGCATAAAAATAATCCCAGGTTCACTGGATTGGAATTTAGAAACACCACATATTCATATATTAGTATGTTCCCTCCATCTCACACTGGGAAAAGGTTGTAAATATAACAGAGCACCAAATGATGTGTTCTTTATGTTAATCACTCCACTCACATCTGCTCCTTGTCTCCTCCCATTGGCATGGAAGAGGGGGGGGGATAGGTAGAACCTATTTGTCTGACAGATTTCTTTATCTGAATGACCATTTTGATATGAGATATGTAGTTTGCCTATTGCATTTCAACCAACGGCTTTAGAATATGTATCCAATCAAAATAGAGGTACGTTTTCTTTTTTTAAAAGATATCATTAGCCCCCATGTAGGGAGCTACACGTGTGCTAATGGCGATATGCTCCTAGCGCACAAAACAGAGGTATCTAGGTGCTTTAACTTTAGAATATTTACAGTAGGTGCTTCAGGTTACAAGAAAGAAGCGTAGGAGGTGAATTACATTGTGGAACGTGCAAGGGTAATGCATCATATGCCAAGTGCAAGAGAGAAGTACGTGGTGAACCCATCCAGTGGGCCTGACCCCAAGTTGCAGGGCGGCAGCTGCAAACAGATGCGAAAGTCAAACAAAGTGCAAATACATGGTGCCTGCCCCATGCTGCAAGACGGCAGCATCACGCAAATGTGAAAGTCAATCAATGGGCAGATACATGGTGCCTACCCATGTCGCAGGATGGCAGGAACACACAAATGTGTTATGTATATATTGTATATACAATTGTTATACAATTATACCTATAACAGCTCACGTTTTGAGCATCCTGATTGGTCAGCATCCCCTCCCAGAGGGCTAATGAGTGCAAACCTTGCTTTAGGAAGCAACAAAGCATTGCACATCAGTAGGGGTTATAGCTATACATTAGGTGGTGATTGACTAATAGTCCTCAGAAAGTTGCATTTATTACCTCCATACCACTGACGGAAGAAGGGGATAGTTACCATTTAAGGCCAGTGAGCAATATGTAACAGTGCTGAAAGGAGGTGTAGGAGTAGAATGGGCTTGGCTGTAAAGGTGATCAATACGAGGCATACAAGCTGGAAAAGATTCACGGTTGTCTTACAGGATGTAAAGCAGGTGTCCCTTGAAGAGGAGCATCTTGATATCTGTTCTGAATTACATGAAGGTGGGGTGTGTCTGATATTGATGGCTGTGAGGTTCCACAGTCTGGAGGTTCGACCAAGAATGGGCAATGCTGCATGGGCATCCCACAAGCGAGACAGGGTAACTGCTGTTACCATCGGCAGCTGGGAGAGGGGCAGCACCAACCCCCCGCGCCTGCTCCTCTCCTCCCCCCCAGCTACGGAGAAACGCAGTCTCGGCAGCACAAAAGCCACGGAAGGGTAAGGTGCGAACAGTCATCGCACCCTTCCTCCAAACAGCAAGATGCTAGGCGCCATAAGGAAACAACTATCAGGCAGGGCCCAGCTTCAAAGATCTGCCTCCACCAGGGGGTCAGACAGTCGGCTATCCGGCCGGGGGCTGTGAAAACAGCAGCCCCCACCACATGCACAACAAAGACCCAAGGCCTCCCGGGGTCCTATAAATGAGAGCAGCTTGCTCAGAGTAAACACAATCTGTTTGTGGACACTGAACGGGGACCCAAGCAAACAGGAGGTTCACTGTTTACTCACTGTCTTCCAAATCTTCTTGCTTCTTTAGCAATTCTTGAAGTTCACTGTACATCGCAGTGTCTTTTTCCTTTCTGAACATTGTACTGTTCAAACCAATTGCATTGCAGTTTTAACGAAGGAAGAAACGACAACCGAACGGCCAGCGCGGACGCTGTCAGCTTCAACATTTTCGGCATAGACCGAAAAGCGAGCGGCGAGCGTGTCCAATCCACAGCAAACAAAGACGCGTGCTGTGGAATCAGCCACAAAACCAGTGCGAACGAAGGAGAAGCGCCACTCGAACAGCACGGCAAGGACGTTTTACGATTCAACACTTTTCAGGTGAGCCACCGCGCTGGGGCTACGAGGGAGGAAAAATAGACATTTATGTCCAGAAAAAATACATTTTATTACAGTGGGCTGGAACCCCCGCGTTATAAGGTAGACCGGGCAGGATAACGCAAGCCAATTTTAAACTGGGCAGAGGCACAAACCAGCTTGGGAGCTCGCCTTTGCTTGACAGCAACACAGAGCTGCGAACACATTTTCAAACTTGCGAGCCCAAAGACTGCAGATTTAAAATAATTTCTGTAATATTGCAGGGCGATCGCACAGCGAAACCAATTACTTAAATCCAGTAAATCAAGCTTGGGGGCTGCCCAAGTTTCCAAAACCCAGGCAAACGAAGGCACCAGTCAACAGTTACCCACCACGGGCAACAAATAGAACAGGCGCAAAGAACTTGCCGATAACAACGGTTTAACTCCGTGATAAAAACCCCCTTTTTTCCTTTTTCCTATAGCAGGCATAGAAAAACATAGGGCCCAAACGGAAAACACGGGCACCCCCAGCACTGGCGCAGAAGCCCAAATCACCACAATTGCTAGCAGCCATTGAAGCGGCAGAGCACTACGGATGGGCATGGGTTAGAGAAAACATGTACGGCCTACACAGGGAAGGAATTTCCAGCCCACCCAGCCAGGAGGAGTTTCCTGCACCATTGAAAAAGAGAAAAATACCCGGAGACGCCAGAAAAGGTACCAAAAAATTATCAAAATGATTCGAGAATATTGCAGAATTACAGCAACTAATGGTAGAAATAAGGGGGACACAGACGCTGCTCGCAAGGGAACCTGGGTCCTCAAACCCCCCCCATCACAATAGAACCTACTATAACGGTTGTCAATCCACCCGTAACACTACCGATAGCAACTCCGCCACAACAAGTGCAGCAGTTGCCAATAGCGGCCACAGCTATAAATGCAACAGCCTCCACAACTCCAGTGAGTGATACAACAGGCGCCCTAAAAGCATGGACAATGCCAGGCGCAGATAACACAGGCGCGACAGGGACACCCGGCATCAGTACAACTGAAATTATATCAATCTGTAATGCGCAAGTAGAACAAAAAATGTAATCTTTCCAAACAGAGATATTAAATAGTTACAAAAGATGCCTGGCATGGAACATTGATACCACAATCAAAGAAGCCATATGGGCCAAAGAGTTTATAGAAATATTTTCCCTAATAGAAGCACAGCGCAAAGGGAAAGACGCTTTTAGAGATCCCAAAAAAATAGAAGAGAAAGCCATTGCCAGGAACGCACAGGTCGAACAAAACTGGGACAACTGGTTACAGGCCTTTGCCATACTAGCAACAATATATGAAGAAAAATTTCCCATGGATGGTAGGAAGATCTGGGCATACGTTGATAAAATAAGGGAAGTTAAAGTAACAGAGAAGGGGAAGTCATGGCTTGCATACGACATCAGATTTAGGAGGAGCATGTCAGAAAGACCGGCCATCGAGTGGGATGAAGTCCAGAACGATTTATACACCCTCAACGCCGAACCTGCCCATGAAGAAGATACCATGCATTCTTCTTCCAAAAATAGCAAAAATTTGCAAGTAAGCAAATCCCATGACATCGATAGATCCAAAAAAGGGGAACTGCCCTTTTGGAGGAACCAGCCTGGGGCGGCTAAGAATAATGCTCACAGACAGAACAAACACCAGGCTGTCAAATCCAACATCCCATGCAGAAATCTTGGGAAAAACCAGTGTACATGGGGCAAAGAATGCTTTTACAAACACGCCTGCACAAACTGCAACGGCGACCATGCAACAACCAATTGCACCAGACTACCAGCCAAGAAAGAATGATATCCCAATTTTAGAACCAGGACGAACGCCCATCAACCCGGGCAATTTTAGGGACGCTCTAACCAGCAACCCAGACACAGAAACCAGCACGATAATATCGCATGGTTTCACCAAAGGGTTTTTTATCCCATTTAAGGGCTCTGGATCACAAAACATCCCGATGAACCTAAAGTCAGCCAGGGACAACCCCCATATAGTAGAAACCAAAATCAAGAAAGAGCTGCAACTGGGCAGGGTAGCAGGTCCCTGGGACGCCATGCCTCTAAAGGACTATTTAATATCTCCACTAGGCCTGGTCCCCTAAAAAGAACCCAGAAAAATGAGACTAATCCATCACCTTTCCTACCCAAAAGGCCAGTCTCTAAACGATGGCATCCCACACACAGAATCTGCTGTAACTTACACACATTTCCAAGAAGCGGTAAGGCTCATACAAGAGTGCGGCAGAAACGCCTTGATGGCTAAACTGGACATCGAATCTGCTTTCAGACTCCTGCCCGTCCACCCAGAGTCACAACAGTGGCTAGGTTTCACTTTTAACAACAAATTCTACGTAGATTGATGCCTTCCCATGGGATGCGCAGTATCCTGTGGACTATTTGAGCAATTCAGTTCCTTTTTTCATTGGGCATTCCTAAAGCAGAGACCAGGGACAAAAATAGTGCATTACCTAGACGATTTCATGGTCATAGGGCCACCAAACTCCGAGGAATGCGGCCAGGCTTTAACAAAACTGGAGCACATGGCCACTCAATGGGGAATTCCCCTAGCGGGGGAAAAAACCACCAAACCAGACACAAACATAATCTTTCTGGGCATCGAAATAGAGTGGGCAAAGGGGCTCTGCAGAATCCCTGAAACAAAAATATCAGAGCTCCTGGCTAAAATACAAAACCTGATAAAGAGAGATAAGGGGACTGTAAAGGAAATACAATTCTTAGCAGGCAGCCTCAATTTCGCATCCAAAATAATACCTCAAGGGAGGATATTTTCCAGAAGCCTGGAGTTCAAAATCAAATCACTCACCAAACCACACTTGCATATCCGACTAGGCAGAGAGGTGAAACAGGATCTGGAAACATGGGGAAAATTCCTCGGAGATTTCAACGGGTCTTTACTTTGGTGAACGCCTTTAAATACCCAGTCAAACATGGTCCTACACACCAACGCAGCTGGTAGCAAGGGGTTTTGAGCCATACTAGACTCCGAATGGGTGGCAGGACACTGGCCCAATTCATGGCAAACAGCAGGGTGGACAAGAAACATCACCTTACTAGAAATATTCCCCATCTGGCTAACATTACACATCTGGGGCAGGCGACTAGCGAATACGGAAATTTTGATTTGGTGCGACAACATGGCTGTAGTGGGCTCCATAAACAGAAGGTCTTCGAAATGCCCTTTAGTACTAAAAGTATTACGAGCCATTACAACAGTCACACTACAAGTAAACGTTGTACTCAAAGCGAAGCACATTTCAGGGGCAGATAATAACATTGCTGATGCCTTATCTCGCTTCCAGTGGACAAGATTCCGAGAGCTAGCGCTGCACGCCCAAGAACAGATGACGCCAGTACCAGCAGAATGCTGGGCAATAATGGGAAGACAAGGATAACGGCATCAACGCCAACACCAGAGAGCACAGGCCGGGATGCCCAACGAAAACCAGGCACCTATAAAACAGGTGCCAACATCACATTGCATCAACGCCAGCACCAGAGAGTGCAGGCCGGGATGACCAAGACAAAGCAGGCACCTCTAAAATAGGTGCCAACAACACATTGGCATCAACACCAGAACCAGAGAGTGCAGGCCGGAATTACCAATACAAAGAAGGCACCTCTAAAAAGGGGGCCAGCTACACATTGGCATCAACGCCAGGGCTAGAGAGCCCAGGCCGGGATGCCCAACAAGAATCAGGCACAACAACAACGGGTGCCAACAACCTCACAGGCTTCCTAACAGAGATGGCAGAGAGGGCGGTGGCAAGCACCACAGCAACACAGTACAGTAAGTGTTTGCAAACAGTATTCAAAGCCACAGGTTTAAACCATGTAGAACTAATAACGATTAAAGACATAGAAGTATTTTTAAAATGGGCCCGGGAACAAGGTTTCAAAAGGGACTGGTCTAAAGACACCTGTTGGCAATCTCATAATTTATGAAAATTCGGGGCGATTCAGACCCCACTCAGAACACACTCATTTCTTATGCAATGAAGGGATGGGGCAGAATGGAAGGGCCGCAAGTGGACACCCGCCGACCCCTTGATTTCACCAAACTGGTACGGATAGCAAGCCATTTGGAAGCCATATGTTGGCACCCTTACGAGATAATGTTATTTAAAACAGCCTTTTTCCTAGCCTACTTCGGGGCTTTCCGGGTAGGTGAACTCATCGCTTCCAGCACCAAGGCCACAAACGGCCTGGGCGTCATGGAAATCAGGGTTAGACAGGAGAGTGTTCATATAAAAATGCAACAGACGAAAACGAGTGCAAAAAGAACCATCAATATTTGTTGCATTGGTGAGGCAACAAACTGTCCGGTGTGCATCACCAACCTCTATTACGCACAACGACCCATGTGGGGGGGAGTTTTTTAATCCACAAGGATGCATCGGCCCTAAGCCGCTACCAATTTAAAGGAGTGCTGATGAAAGCAATCAGCAGAGCAGGGTGGGATCCCAAACATTTCGGCACCCATTCCTTCAGGATAGGTGCCGCCACCGCTGCATGGCAAGGAGGTTTAGCACCGCAACTACTAAAAAACATAGGGGGATGGAAGTCAGACTGTTATAAAAGATATATCAGACCGCAATCAATATAGCCATCCGCCCTAATAATTGGTCTTGCTTTTCCCTCCCTCCCACCACCACAGAAACAACAGGCGAATTGAGGACCACACTCCGATCAGCATGGATAGTTGGCCACTCATTCGTTTTCAGGACAGGCAGATGGGCAAAGAGAATAAAGATGGGCCACCTTTCAGAAACACCATTACTTCATGGTGGGGATACAGAGGCCTACGTTGGGCGGACGTCCACGAAACATTAGCGGAACTGGTGGCATACAGGGACCCACCAGAATTCCTGATCATACATCTAGGGGGCAACGACCTAGTCAACACAGCTAGATGAACCCTATGCGAAGAAATGTGCTCCTCCCTAGCAGGCATTTCGCACAACTAGAGGGGTACCGAAATATATTTCTTAGCCATCTTACCAAGAAAGAAATGGCTAGGGTCCAACTGCCACAAATCTATAGACATATCCAGAAGAAAACTGAACAGGACTATAGAGAGATTCTGTATGACTAGTGGACTGGGTTTTATAAATCACCCAGCCATTACACTAGGCAACCCAGACCTTTTTCTCGACGACGGAACCCATCTGTCTAGCCAGGGCATGGAGCATTTCTTTCGGGCAATCAATACAACTCTTGCTCTCAGGGGCTGTCTCTAGGGCATACTCTTGGGGGAACACCGCCAGCCGGGAACCTGCTGTGTGTGGCGGCACGGGTCCGAGGGTGCCCAAAAGTATGATACCATCATGATATGTGATATTCTTATTGTCATAACCCATATCTGTACAATAGAATCCTACAGCCTTTTTATTGCCAACACTTGAAACAAGTTGTGAGCCTATCATTATGGGTGAGGGTTTGGGGTTCGGCCATTACTAATGCATGCATATGGGTTCAGCAGTTATGCTTGTTCCATGTTTCTTTCATTTCCCAATCCTGCTGCACTTTTCTGGACATGTTCTGACCTCTGGTGGTGCACTGACCAGCAGAGATATTGACTATGTCTGCCAGGAAGGAGGGAGCATCCATAGTGACAACTTTGTATGTGATGCAGTTGCCTTGCACATGATGCATGCATGCAGGCATAGTCTGTGAAGTGCAATGGTGTGGTCTTTGTGTTGGCATACTTGCAGAGACCTTTTATGAGATGTCCAGGATGCGCAACGTTTCCTCAGCCCTGTTGAGCTAGGACCAGTACTTGTATGGTTGAGTTGAAGCTTGTATCTGGTAGGAAGGGCTTGCACTTTCACAGATGGCATAGTTTCTAGCACATGTGTGCTTTGTAGGAGATGTGGCTGCCTATGCGAAATCCCATAGACTTAGTGCAGTGTCTCAGCTGAGCTCTGTAGCCCTCAAAGTTCCTGGCGGACACAAGGTTTGAATATGTGGGTATTTAGTGTTGTTGATGAGGAGCAGGAACTCTATCTTGATGGAGCTCATCTTGATGGGAAAGTTCTATAGGTACTGGACCGGCCACCCCTGCTAGACTGACACCTGGAGACACGGAACTCAAAAGAGTCATCTTCCTGTGACAACAACCTTACCTGATATCCTCATTGAAGGATGTGGAAACATCTATTCTACCTCCCCTCAAAACCATGTGAGGTGAACAGTGACAAGCAGTTGGGCAAAGGGCATAAATTGTACTATGTAAACATTATTCAATACCGCTTTAGCTAGCTTTCTCACATTCTTTTTTGACACATTGTGAAAGGTGAGGTCTCCCTTTTGTATAGCTCCTTCAGGGCTGCACAAGTCGTATTGTTTTAAACATGTTCCGTATTAACTTGTGGACTCCAGCCACGGGTGGTGCACTGTGCCAAAGGATACGGAGAACGAGTTCCTGTAAAGCTCCAGGATCTTTGGGAACATTCGTTCTTAAACTTCATTGCTTCCTAACAGCTGGCAAAAACCTACCATCTCAATGTGGCAGTGCACACAAAAATTCCAATATCAGCTCTCAGCCTAAACAGGTGAACTCTCCCAGGTTTAATTGAATCGTGATTTCCAATTGTAAATAGTCCTCATGACCATTTTTCCAATGTCACGTGTTTGCTGTGTCTCAGATATTCACTCTGATGCGATTGCCCTTCAGAAATCGTGTCTTCGTTGCCATGAAATGTAGTGGCGTAGACAGGGTAGGGCCTGAGCGGGCAAGGCCCACACAAAATCTATACATGCTCTCCACTCAGCAGCGCTGTGTGGGCATTTACAGATATTAATGTGACTGCGTGGGCCCAACTCCATTAGCTTTGGGCCCCATTTGATAGACAATCCTGGCTAGGCCTCCGAGTCCCGCATCTGGAGCATTTGAGGCTGCTCTGCGCCCAGATAGTGTGGTGCTCCTTTCTTTTGACATCATGCAGTTCAACTCGCAATTAATAATCAAGTTATCGCCCCAGCAGAGGGGGAAATATACAGTTTGAAAGGCTAGCACTGTTTTTTACCATCCTTGCATGATTCAGCCGCTGATAGTGCTGTCTAGACAGCAACGTGGGTTTTAATTCCAGATCAATTTACTGCAGGAAGTGTTAAATGCGAGGCAGCGACACTCACTTCCAACCCTCCTCCAGACTGTCAGCCATTGCCAGGGAGGCGGAAGATCAATGGGGACGGAGAACAGTTTTATTCATAGTCGGGAGAAATGAGGGACGTTTTATCGCGTAGGAATCTGTTTAATTTCAAGCCAAGAAGGAACAAGCAACAGTTCACTCGATTTGTTTCAGAAAGAAGGACACGTTTCCTTCCTCACTCCCAAATGCAGGGCCGACGAAGGCAGCACCGTCATGAAAAAGTGCTCCCAGCAGGATTTCTGCTGAATGTCGCCTCTCCTACTGTCATCATCTGTACAAGGACTCACGCAAATGTCATGGATTAGTGGGGCTGCGTGCTCTCCCAGGGGAGGCGCGAGGCTGGCTTCCCAACTAGATCCCGGGCAGGACAATCACAGCATTGAGAAGCAGGGATGGGAGGAAAACTGCAGCGGTAAGACACTGAGGGGCTGATTCTGTGTTGCGTGCAAATGTAAGCACTTACAAACACAATATTCTGATGAAGAAAGAATGTGGGACAGGAAAGCTTGGCTTTTGCATGTATTTCAAAAAAAGGTAGCAGGCGCTCCTCTCCAGAAGGAACATGGCATGATAACCTGTTCTGAGATGAGAGTTTGCAGCACACGCTTTTTGCTCACTGTACCTTTCACAGATAGGAAATATCCATTTGCATATCAGTCTTTGTCCCGCCCACATGACAGTCCAGCACCGAAATGTTATGGTAATTCCTCTCTGAACAAGAATACCAACAGCAACCCCATACATGTGTTTCAGCCTTGTTGGGCCTCATCAGTGAGGTGAAACTGTCCCTCTCTGAGCACAGTGAGTGGAGAGTCCACATCTGGTTGCCCACAGGTAACTTAGGGTGACCAACCCCAAGTTCCTGATTTATGGCATGACAACAGCCCTAGCAGCCATCAGGAATGCAGGGCAACCACATGGAGGGGATTCTCCTAGCAGCACTGGTTTAGCATGGCAAAAAAAAATTGAGCTAAAAATATGGTACCTTTGAGGTGCCGTTAAACTTCACTGCACACTTTTCCGCTTAACAAACAATGCATATCTTAGACTGCAGCACCACTTTTCTAGTTTATTGAAAGTTTAAGAAAACTTTCTTAAACTGGAAAAGTGTCAATCTATCAAGAAATGCTCTCAATGTCACTCCTCCACAACCTGCCATTTTGGATGATTTTGTTGCTGGAAAGCACATCTCCCCTCCCATATTTCCACCCATCTCAGAATGATGGTGCTGGAAACTGGAGAGGAGAATGTCATATTTTCTTGCACTTTTCACCACAGGCTCAGAATCAGGCCCCGAGACAGAAGGAGATTCAGAGCTCACACGAGGCAGGGCCGGTCGTGGCCACTCCTCCTCAGCCTCCGGCAAGGTGGAGGTTTGAACCTGACCACTATTACTACTTCTACTAATAATAATGGCAATAATACTACCAATAATAAGAATAATAATTCACCCCCACTGGCACATGCCCTCCTCCACCTCCCCTATTTTTCTTTCAAGCAAGACACGGCTTAAACGTGGCACAATCTCTACAGAAGCAAATGAAGCGAAATAAGCTGGTCATGTTTGCCCATTCCCTCGCCCCTTCAGCTTTCTCCATTCTCTCCTCTTTACATGTTCTCTCTCACCTTCCTTCCTACCTCGTCTGTTGCCCCTCAGTACTTTGAGGCATCCTGAATGTGGTGAAAGCACACTGCAAGCCAGAAACATGGCCTAACATGACATTACTGCTTTTAGGACATCTGGCAATTTCTTCAGCAGAGAAAGACATTAGAAATGGTGGGTCAGAATAATCACTATTTCTAGAGTGCCATTTTCAAGGGAAATGATGCTGCCATGGGATCATTGGATTTTCACAGCTAGAGGCATGCAGCTATTTGCCGTCATACATGCGACCGTGCCATAGAAAATCAAGGTCAGCGACCATGTACAGTATACTCGAGCGCTCCACATGCAGGAGTGTTCACGTAACCCTGGCTGACCGCATACCCCTCTCCATTGCCTGCGCTCAGGCAAAGAAGCGTGCCGGCTGCTGCCGCTCCCCCAAGCCAGCCAAGCAGCAGCTAGTCCTGCTGAACCATCCTGGTGGAAGGACATACCCCAGACTGACGGAACCTTTCACTGCAAAGCAACGGGAGGTGACATCAACCATGGAGAGGCAGATGAAGGAGGCACACCATGACAGGCAGGACATCTTGCGCAGGTTCAGGAAGATAGTCTGCAGCATAGACTTACTACCTGCCCGAATCTGGACACTTTCTTCGACTTTATCTAAGGTATCATTGCAACATCTGGAGACAATGACATCAGTGTTAGCTGACATGCCTGGCCAAGGTAGTGGCGCCCCAAATTGAGCATCATTACCTACCAGTGGCCATAGTCATCCCCTGAGTGCCTCTTGGGGCCCATGCAGCTGTCAGGGTAAACGGAAGAAGATCAAATGGCCTCCCAGGCTCGGACAGCACTCAACCGCAGCAGCCAAATGCGGCTGCAGCAAGTCCAGGAAGCTGCAACCACTCTGCCGATTCTGCCCCCCTTCGGCCTTCGTTCCTTTCCCCTCCTCTCCCTCCGCCTGCAGCCACAGCCTGAGCACCTCACACCACCGCTCATAAGGAACTACATGCACTCACGCATGTGTGTGTATGTATACATGCGCACATCATTCTCTGGACTCTCTTCTCTTGCGCTCACCTTGCCCCTCCCATGTTTATGAACCAGTCACACGTGATTACAAGAGCACTCAGGTGGAGTGAAAGTCCATTCTAATTTTAGTCAAAAAGATAAGGTGTCTGACAGTCAAGAGACATTTTGAATGGTGACTTTTGGCAGCAATACCCTATCATGTCTCCACTGAGGGAGAAGCACTTTAATAAGTCATCTTTCTATCCAAAAACTGAAACCAGGACAAGTAGGGATGGGGCATGGAATCATGGGTGAAGTTGGGCAGTCATTAAATCACATGTATGTTTGCAGAACCCAATACCCGATTACTTCTCCCAAAGCATGTTCCTTAATTGATATACTTATCCACGTTCAGACACAGCAAGGATGGCACATGTGTTGATGCAGTCCAGCTGTGTAGCTCACCATTTATGCACAGGGCATAGGTTTTGAACGTAGAATAGATCACCATGGGGCATCGCTCCTATGTCAGCTGCTGACATAGCTCGGCGCACATATGGTGCGCATGCCTGACATGCTGGGTATAACTGGGAAGTTGTGTACGCAGTGTGCATCACCTGTCAGGTGGGGAGCATGACAATGGGAATCCCTGTAGAGGTAGAGCACACCAGGCATGATGAGCAAGTTGTTGCAAACAGGGAAGCTCCACAGCTACCATGCTGAGGTGGAAGGAGGGAGGGCATGTCACCCTTATTCATGGAACCGTGCTATGCAGCGTGGGGAATTGACACTGTCAGAGACGGGGAGGGCTCAGGTCATGGCAGTACAAGATGGCTAGTCTGCATGCGTGCAGGTGGAATGCAGAGGGCTCGATGACGCTCTACTCTCTGTGATCACACACTGTTAGTGTTAGTGCTGTACCTCACAGCTGCTCCAAAGCAGCCCCCCATGTCTAGCACATGCAAAGTGAGGCTCATTCCCTGAGCACCCATATTCCTAGGAGTACAATGGCCGTTTGGCAGATAAGAAGAAGCAACCAACATGCTGTAGAAATACAACTGTACATTACTGGGGGGGATCACGTCATGTCTTCCGTATGAATGGTCCTTTTCACAGGATCCCCTCAATGTGCAAAGCAATAGAAAGTGTGCCGGACCTGCTCCCCACCTGCCCTGTGCCATGTTCTAAGTAGTAGGGTACATTTTCAATGTGCATGTTTCAAACTAAATGGTGCAAAGGTCCTTGGGCCATTTCTTCCTTACATGGTACTCGGTAAATTTGGCCTTGGACATATTCTGTCACTTGGCACACCTGTTGCCCATATGTTTCAGGCCTGATAACCATCAGAGCCTGCATCCTGCTGACAATCAATGCATTGACAACCTGTCACCCCAAGGGGAGAACCCACACGTTCCTCATCCGCAGTCAGTTTACCCAGGGTAGAGCCTTCCTAGCCATCGTGATGATTTTAGCCCATGATGGTACATTTGTATTTGTATTTGTTTATTTATAAAGCGCCTTACGCCAAAGCGCTGTACATGGAACAACACTATGTTATGTTATTTTGCATTTATATAGCGCCTTATATACCATTGGTATGGTCTGAAGGCGCTGGTAGGTTGAACGTCCTCGGGAACCGAAGTTCGGGTCAGTAGAGAGAGAAGAGAGAGTCAAAAAGTGCGTGTGTGCACCAGGTATGTGTGCAGCTGGTGCGGAATTCAGGTGGTAGCTGCTTCTTAGCGGTAGGTGTGGTGGTTGAGAGATCAGGAGTATGTGTTCGTTCTGGCTGGCTTTATCCAGGACGAGTGTGGCTGCGTTAGGCCTGAGGAGAACGCCTGGCTGGGGGGTGTGAAACCAGCAATGTTTACTTAGAGTGTTGTGGAGTGAGCGGGAGATGTAGATATGAGAACAGTTATACCGAATGGTGTCATAGTATCTCTGTGTTCTAGTTGACTGGTGGTGTAAGGGAGAGAGTAAGCGTGAGGTGTGTTATGATAAGTACTCTTTCAAATGTTCCCGGCATTCCAAAGCATATTATGTATGTAGGCTATTGGGTACAACTTCTAAATGCACTTGGGTAACGCTTCTAGATGCAATTGGGAACAGTTCTAAATTCGACTTTCGTCAAAGGGGCTATTGGGTACAACTTCTAAATGCACTTGGGTACACTTCTCTAATCAACTTTTCTCAGAGAGGCTATTGGACGCAACTTCTAAATGCCATTGGGAACACTTCTATAATCAACTTTTCTCAGAGAGGCTATTGGGCGCAACTTCTAAATCCAGTTGGGAACACTTCTATGATCAACTTTCTCAGAGAGGCTATTGGGTGCAACTTCTAAATGCAATTGGAAACACTTCTAAAATCAACTTTTCTCAGAGATGCTATTGGGTGCAACTTCTAAATGCAACTTTCAATGAGTGGCTATTGGGGACACACCCGAAATGTTGAAGATTGAGTGGTAGGGTAGTATGGCGAGAAGTAGTTGTTTCTGTCTCCGCCCTTGCCACACTTACTTGTTGGTGGCTTCTTGCTTCTCCTGCGGATACCTGCAGATACGACCTGGAGCCGTCACTGTAGGAGCCGTCCTTTGCCTTGGGTCCTTAGCTGAGGGGCTGCCGGGCAGAGGGCTGCCCAGGAGGGACTGTGAATGAATGCTCGATCTTCAGTCAGGACCAATCAGGGCGCAGGGGAGGGTCGGGAGGCGGGATTGGGAGGCTCGAGGAAAGCGGGAGGAAGCGAGGGTTGCGGGGGGTGGAATTCGGGGCCTGGGGCTGGGAAAGTGGAGTTTTCGGTGCGGATGCACTTAAATTTAAAGATGCTCAGGCACAAATGGGGACCGGGGACCAATCAGGGCGCAGGGGAGGGTCGGGAGGCGGGATTGGGAGGCTCCAGGAAAGCGGGAGGAAGCGAGGGTTGCGGGGGGTGGAATTCGGGGCCTGGGGCTGGGAAAGTGGAGTTTTCGGTGCAGATGCACTTAAATTTAAAGATGCTCAGGCACAAATGGGGGCAAACTCACCTACAGGCAGCAGCAGCACAAAAGGAGACACGGATGTTGTGGCCGTGTATTACGTTCCCAAGGAGGGACCGGGGACCAATCAGAGCGCAGGGGAGGGTCGGGAGGCGGGATTGGGAGGCTCCAGGAAAGCGGGAGGAAGCAAGGGTTGCGGGGCTGGAATCCGGGGCCTGGGGCTGGGAAAATGGAGTTTTCGGTGCGGATGCACTTAAATTTAAAGATGCTCAGGCACAAATGGGGGCAAACTCACCTACAGGCCGCAGCAGCACAAAAACACTACATAAAACATGAACGATATAACAGTGAAGCAATTACAATATGAATCTATCAAGCAATAAAACAGTGAGAAGAGCAATTGACTGAGAGGGATAGGGAGGACAGGGAGAGGGACAGGATAGGGGGGAATGGAAGAAGAGGGAAGGAGGAGGAATGGGGAGGGTGGAGGAGGGAAGGTAGAAGAAGGGAGGGGAGATAGTTGGGGAAAAGAGTGAGGAAGGGGGGAGTAGAAGGGGGAAGGGGTTTCATGGCGGAGAATGGAGAAGGAGAGATTTAAGGGAAGTGCGGAATGAAGTGAAGGTGTAAATCATTCTCCCACCTGTCCTCACAGGCTACTGTTTGCGATCAATGGGTCTCATTCCGAGTAGGGCGGTAAGGGATACCGGGCACCGGTGATGGTAATCCCTTACCGCCCTACTACAAGGTCCCTTAGCAGGTCCCTCCTTTAACGCCTGGTCTGACCAGGCGTTATGGACGGTACCCGTTAAGGGACTTCAGAGCCAATAATGGTACTGCAATTTGCGGTACCGTTATTAGCGCCTTCCCCATTCCCATTGAGCCCTATGGGGGCTCGATTGGGGAATGGCTTTTTCAATGGGGACTTACCGGTCCCGCAAAGGTCGGACTACACCGGTAAGTCCCCATTGAACCATACCGGTGCCGGTACCGTTATTGGAGGCAGTCATGGCGCAAATAGCGCCATGACTACCTCCAATCTCGGAATGAGGCCCAATGCCTTTTTTCCAGATTCAGAAATATCAAAACAGAATAATATAGATAGCCCATACTGTATGCCCCTTGTGTTTTCCATCAAGTGAACTGCAAAGACAGGTCCTTGCGAGCGTGGTATGTAAATGTGCACATTGGCTGTGGTTTCTGGGATGTGTGCATATGTTTTCTCCGCAAATGATGGAATAACTGTGCATTGCCCGCATACATTTCCTAATGTGAAGTCTTAAGGACCAGTAAGTCGCATGACCATTAATTTACTGGGATGCTCCATCATTTCTAAATTTGTATCATTGCACATGGAAACAGAGAATGGTAACAGGGCCACAAGCAAGCCTATGCACCAATGTCCTTTGTAACCACACCACTGAAGATCAGGGCGGGAAATTGACTCTTCAGCAAAGTAACATGAATCTAGGGTCCTGTAACTTACGACCCCTGTGCCAGTTTCACATATGCAGACTTGTGCTACACAAAGCATGTTGTATCCAGCCTGAAGTAAGCATGCAGGTGTCTCAGGAAGCGGGTGGAACACTGAAGTTGTTGAAAATGAGTCTGTACTAGTCACAGCAGTTACAGGTTAGCAGGTACACGTAGGTGACTCCATTACAGGCAACCCACCAGTTCATCCATCTCTCACATCTCCTCTAACTGTCAATCTTGGAACACCCTCACTCACAAAGCTGACAATACACACCAGCATTCCATAGTCACTCTACATTCCACATTCACTCTGTAGACAGAATAGGCCAGGATACAACAACGTACTTATGTAGTTGTTGCTGACATCATGTACCACAATTATATTCAGAACAAGGGATTATTGTACCCGGACCAGTCACATGATACTCTAAGAGCAGGGACACCAGCATATAAGCACTGTTAGCTGGCAGCATGTGGTTCAAATGTTTCACCGAGTCATGGCATACAACCCATAGTACATCTATGTTCCTTTCATGCATTCTGGGTATGCACAAGATTACTGATCAAGTTTGAAATGTGTATCATCCAATGACCAAACACTTCTCTTGCCACAAAACCCTCACATAAAGTTGGCCTCACGTGGATCCATGTGCTCATAGATCCTGTATCTGTGTCAGCTGGGCATCTCTCAAGTGGATCAATTCCTCAAAGACAAGCTTACACGCTGCCAACACATCAGAAACCTTAGTTCTAGCACTGAACTCCTGCTTGTGATCCTCCCTTTCAATTCCAGCAGAATTGGAGAGTCCTCTTTCTCTGTCCAAGCTCCTCTGGAACTCCCTTCCACTGAACATCTACCGCAATGAGGACTTCCTCGCCTTCAGAAAGGCCCTCAAAGCCTGGTTATTCACTACAGCAGCTTGAAGAACACCCCTCTCTCTCACCTACCTCATAACTCCTAGGCCTGGTCACAGTCTATGCCTCCACAATATATTCTACAGAGCAAGGTAAAGTACAATTCTCAGAGCAGACTGGACGACTCAGAACACTCAGCCACACCAAAGGCAATGTGCCAATCTGAGCCTAAACGTAAGTAATCAAACCACACTTCGGTGGACACCAGCTGCAGGCACAGCACACACTTCCATGTATTTGCATCCGTACACCAGACTAGTACATGAAACACAACATCTCCACCATCAGAATGCAGCGGTGTCCTGCGTCTTTCTGGACGCATATTGAGTCTCCTGCATTAGAATGCAGCTAAGAACTACAACAAAAAAGTCAGTCTAGCTGGACACATAACGAGTCTCTGGCACTTGCGCACTCTCCTGTTCACCTCCCAGCACCCATACACATGCCTGACCATCATGGGTAGCTTACTGGGGCACATCCAGCCCACCCAACTCGCTATCTCAGCCTAATGTGCACACTTATTCTATACTGTCTGAGAATGTTCATACTTTGGAATCTGGTGCCAGAGGGCGTTCACCCCCACAAGCCTGTTGAGGCCATACTACTTCTACCTTGCTCATTCAGGGCAAATGTACTTTTGTGCACTTACATACACTAAGTAGCATACATCAGTGTTGGCTGCATGGAATTAAATAATGGGTGGTGTCCACTGTGTGTGTCCGCTTTATTGGAAAATGGGAAGGAGGAATTCACAGACCTTCCACTTCGATCCCCAGAAGTTTCAACTCAATTTTGGGAATTTTAATTTATGCAATTCAGAGGCAGAACTCCACTTTTATTTATTTATTTTCATTTATTTTATTTATTGTGCATTTGTAAGGCACTTATACAGCAAGTTAATTGTCTTTGAAAGCACCAAGAGGGCAAAAGGGAAGGAACATGGGATTGAAAGAAAAAGACAATTAAAACACTGAAGGATAAAGACGGATTTATAAGGCCTTGTGAGCATTCAGAACGTGCAAGTGCAGAGGGAGGAGAGGGGAGGAGGGTGTGAGGGGTAAATGCTAGGGGTACCCATGCTCGTGAGTGAGAAGCAGATGTAAGTAAGCAGAGTATGTGGTTAGTGCAGGCACACACTGGTATAGGCCAGTGAGTACCAAAGGTAAGTGATGGGAGCGGGAGGAGGCTGAAGGTGATTGGGTTATGGAGACTGGAGTCCAGAAGGACATATACGGGCCCTGGTCACCAATCCCAGCAACTGTGGAATTAGCAGAGGAGGGAGGAGGGGAAGGAGGAGATGTAAAGGAAAGTCTTGAGTAGCTTCCGGAAATTGAGGAGATCAGGCTCAAGACGAAGAGGATGGGGGAGGCTGTTCAAAGGGAGGGAGCCAGCTGAGGAGAGACATTGTCCACCAGTCCTCTGTATTGCAACGCACTTGACACACAGAATTGGTACCAGAGGAACGTAAAGTTCTAGAGGAAGAGTATTTAGTAAGTGCAAGTAAGGGATCTATGTGTGCTGCTGCATGCGGCTGGGGACATGGATGCACTGTAGTGACTGTTTCATCCCAGAGACCACACACACACCATCCATTGTATTGACTTATTTTCTATTGTTTCCAGTGGTGTTGTGTGTGCCAATGGTGAGGGTCCCATAGGAAAGGAAAGGTAGAAGGATTGATGAAGGAGAGGGAAGACATGTATGATATCATTCCCTCTATAACTGTGTTCCATTGGGTCAGGTTATGGCAAATGTACATCTTTTCACCAGCGTTTATCTTAAATACCCCTTTGACTTCCCCAAGTTCACCTTGACGTACCGGTGGGAGTTGTGTGTACTGCCAGGAACCATCAGGGACAGCTAGCATGGCATGACAAACAGTGTGGGCAAGTGTTAAGGTGGTATATTGTGATGTCCCTATGGTGAGTTTCATATCATTTTAGAAGATGCATGAGGAGATTCCAAGGGGTGCATGAGGCAGCAGGGCTTGCACCATTTAATGGGCTGTCCCTGTGTACCACTTGAAAGATTCCTGCAGTGCTCCATGCAACTTGTCATTCAGCAATCCTCCCATGTGATATTGCACGTGGATCAGTGCAGCTGGTGTGCTTTACAATGTTAATGGCAAAAGAGCAGGTGTGTCGTATGCAATATAACTTGCACTGACACATTGTATGTTCACATGAATGATGTGCTGGCTGTGGTTGCATATGTTTACATGTCCTTTGACATTTGAATATAGATGTCTCAATACATCCTGTCATCATTGAGACACATTTGTCAGATGTCATTTGGCATATCTCAAACCTTGACTGCTCAGGTGAAGAATTGTGGACCATTTGATTCCTCCCACTTGTTGCAGCGGCCCCATGGTCCACTGCTTGAAGGTGATTAATGTGTGGTTGGTGTCCTAGATCAGCTACTGTGTGTATGTCCCGACTCACTGTAACGCTATGTGACACAAAACAGACCAGGACAATGTCGAACACAAATTATACCCTGTACTGGAATCCCCATCTTAGTGTTCAAGGCACCTGAAGCTGCAATTTCAAAATGACAAAGCTATGCTTGATGACAGTCTATGTACTGTGCTGTGCTGTATCTGTCATGTGATGTGTTGTGTTGTGGCTAAAGGCCATCGAAAGGGAGTCCTTATGTATGGTCCGAGTGGAGAACTAGCATTGCCTGTGTAGAAATGAGCATGATTAGTTAACTTGAACTATAAGGGGTAAATTCACATTAATGAATGTTGAAAGAAGCATGATTTATTTGGGCAGCCTGTGATGGCCATTATTTCAGCCTGTAGGTTTGTGCCCTGTTGGAATGGTGACTCATGATAGCATTATTATGCATTCAATTCACAATTCCACTGTGTTCATATGTTTATGATTCGGGCTCACAGAACATTCACATGCCACCATAGCTCCCTGTTTGCCACTGCACACGCAGACTGGCAGAAAGACGGTTGTGCACTGACCAAGACAGATTAGCTCAGACATATAAGAAGCAGCACGTGGCACCCCATATCATTTGCAAATTTATGGAGTGCCAATGTGGCGATTGCAGAACACATTTGCCAGTGCCAGTGGCAGATAGAGGGTGATATGGGTGCAGTTCACTGCACCCAGAACCAGAAAGAATGTTTGCACTTCCTAGAATACCTGTGCCAACCATCACTTTTCCTACACTAATTGCAGCATGTTAATTCATTGGTGGGTTCTGTGATGAATCGAGGGATTCAGCCACTTCTCCCCAGAGTGTAGCCTTTCCTTGTGAGGCTATGGAGCTGAGCCCGCTACACAATATCCTCCCTAGGGGTATATTAAAGCAGGACCTTACTAAGTGACTCCCCCTTGGGGACAAGGACTCCTGGTTTAAAGAGGAACTCTCTAACTCACTCCCTCACAACCCACCATGTATAGCTACAACACAAAGAAGACCAGAAGAAAGTACCACTATGCGTTATTGTGGTACAGAAACCTTGTTGCATGATGAGGAAAAGTACATTCATACTACTGAGAAGAAGAATGCCTGAGTGATACAGAGCACTCGGGCAATAAAGAGGACGGACTACGAAGATCTGCTGGGGAAGTCCCAGGCATATGTCAAAGAAACAGAAGGAGTAGTCCTATCCGAAGGTGAAGCCTGTGAGTTTCAAGTCAGCTGTGTTGCGAGAGAGGAGAGAGACCGAGACACACATCGTGTCAGCCTGGGTGAAAGGTGGCCTGTCAAAGAGATACAAGAGAAGCTGGAAGATGGAGACCCTGGGGGAAGGGAACCCTAAAGAAGATATCAAACCATGTGTGATGGAGTGACCAAGAGTCAGTGGACTGTTCAGTCCAGCAACAACGCAGTGACCACAGACCCTCTCACTTTGCAGAGGGAATATCGAGTATGAGAAGAAGTAGTGATGAAAACTAGTGCCAAACTAATGACTTGAAAATAGTTTCCCATCCTGCAGGCAGGTCAGGTGATGCTGACCACAGCGAGGAGAGTAAATGGTGAAAGCGAGAGACCCGGGATAGATAGCAAACATAACGAGTGCATGCATCTTCCTCATCCCAGTAATAGTGAAGAGTGGAAATCAAGTGGGAATCATTACTGGAGCACTCATACTCGTCCCAGTAAGGGTGGAGAGTGGAAACCAAGTGAGACACATAACTGAAACACTCATACTTGTCTCAGTAAGACTGAACAGCAGAATTTTTGTGAGAATCGTTACTGGAACATTCATACTCATCCCAGTAAGTGTGAAGAAGAGAAACCAAGCCAACATCATCACTGGAACAGTCAAAATCATTTCAGTAAACCGAAAGAGGTGGACACAGGGGAAAATCCCTACTGAGATTGCCCTATCAGACCCAGTAAGATTAGAGAAGGAGAAGTCTGTAAGAATACTTTTGAGAGTCCTTCTAATTAGCACAGCCAGAGGAAAAAGTGGACTTTGCGACAAGCAGAGATAACGAAGTTGGAAAAAACAAGAGAGAGAGAAAAGGAACCTCAGAAGGGGAAAGCAAGGTGTCAAGGACAACTAGAAAACCTGAAGAACACGAGTTCTGAACTTTAGGAACTGCTAAAAGTAGTTGCCAAGAGCAGCCTACAAATAAGTTACGAAAGTGACTGTGCTGAAAAGCAGGCCACAGGAGATGGAAGTCATTCTCTTGAGCTTTAGTTCTTTTTGATAGTTGCAGGGACAGAATCAGAGACGTAGCAAGGATTGTCTAACAAATGGGTCTAAAGCTAACAGAGTTGGGCCCACCGCAGTGACATTAAAACCTGTAAATGCCCACACAGCGCTGCTGAGTGGCATTCACAGATTTTGGCTGGGCCTTGCCTGCTCAGGCCCTACCCTGTCTACTCCTCTGGACAGAATACGGCGGAGTGGTGAAGAGTGGCAGTCTTGCAGCTTACTTCGTTGACTCCAGTTTCCTGCGTTCCTGCGTTCATGCCTGGAGGCGTGTCCCTACTGTTTCCAACCCCTCTACAAAATGCCATTTCCTCCGCGGAGCGGACGCGGAGTGGTGAAGAGTGGCAGTCTTGCAGTCTTGCCTGTCATGACTGCCAAGATTGCCGACTCCAATAAGCCCTTGGAACAAGAGGTTCAGGCTCAGGACTTGGAAGAAGGGTGCCTATTACGTAGTGCCCGTGTTCGTACTACAACAAACATTCACAAACTGGGAATGCGCCCTTCTGAGAAAGAGCATTTTCCCCAGCTTTTCAAAAAACAAAAAGACACTTGCAGCTCGAAAGTGGAAGGAAAAACAAATGTACTGACCTCACCTTTGTTTGAAGCATGTGTCCTGGAGGAGCAGCTAGCCGGGGACCGCAGAGCTTTGGAAGAGGACTCGCAGACCCCCGGGCGGTCGCCGCAGCCCGCAGGAATACCATCGAGCAGTTCGCCAGCTCCCACTGCCTCCTCCTCCCCGCTCCAGCTCCCTAGTCCCTCCGGAGGGAAGGGCGGGTGCGGTGAGCTAGAGGAGAGGGGCGCAGGCACGCCGACGACGGGAGGTAACTGCCGGCCCAACACCGGAGTGAGTGACGAACCTCGATGCGGGGAGGGTGGCGTTGAGGACCGATCGATTTTGATCTTGTCGACTCCTTGAGACCCTATGGGAGAGCCACCCACAGGAAACCCCCCTTAGACTCGGCAACCACAGAAAGGTTGCCACCTACCCCAACGTCAAAAAAAGTGCTTCAAACAGCAATGGAAGAAGGAAATAAAGTTCAAATTACTGCCATAGTTCACACATATCCAGAGAAACAAATGTGTGAAAAGACACCAGTTAAGTCTAAAGCGCCAAAAAAGCTATCGCAGCTTCATGAGGCTGACCCCTTTTTTCACATCAGGAAAAGGTCCAGGAAAAAGACACTCCACATATTTCAGTGCTGGAAACCACGAGCAATAAAAAGAACCGACGTCGGAGCCAGACGGCATCACCAAAGAAGGGGAAAAAACATAGACAGAAGGCAAAAGTGAATACAAAGCCCAACACTCAGAAAAAGAAAACATCGATCCAACAGTCCCGGAACAGTGTAAATTCAGGGGCAAGAACAATAAAGAAATTATGGGCGCTGGAACCAGGTAAAACTCCAGTAGTTAACCTGGTAACCAACTTCTTTAACGCCTTTGCCCCGCAGGTTAGGGGTGCCCATGACGATCTCACAGACGCTGAGATATTAGAAGCAATGAACTCCTGCCAACCACCTCAGAAAACCAGGAAAACTGACTTTCCCACTAGCACCCCCCTGAAACCTTTGACCCCTCTCGAACCACAAGCTTTACTAACATCTGCGCACTTGCCACCAGCGTCGAGTGCTCCAATGCTGGACTTACCCTCCCTGCCACAAGATCATGCTCCGGATGTGGACGTGGTCAATCCACAAATTCCCCCGAAAATCCCAGCGAACCAACATGAAAAGAGCGCAGGCATTTCACCCAGGGCCCCCACTTAGCCCGTGGGAAATTTTCCACCGACTGTGGAAAACCTTCTGGCCCGGGAAAAGAGCCTTCCTGTCCACCCAGAAATATCCTCCAAGCCTCTACTGAAACCGACCCTTCAATGTCCCCTACCCCCTTCCGAAAAGGCCAATGAAGATAAAACTCCTGTGGCCTTTCCACCACCAAACAGTCCCAAGCCAAACCAAAATCATGACAACAGAAAGCAGATGGGAGGCCAATCGCAAGGAGGCAAACAGCAAACAAGCAAAATCCAAACAAAAATCTATCAGGCACTCCAAACGACTCTCCGGAAAAAAAGAAACTGAACTTTATATCAATCATGTCTGCAGTGTCGATAGCCTTGGCGCCTTTCACAAAGCTATATGAATCTATCAGCGAAAATCTGAAAGATCATACCACCATGCAGGCAATGATGTATACAATATTGATATTTCTGGAAGGCTATATTACTGCTCTAGACGAGCGGCTAAAAACAAACACTGTATCTTCAAAAGAACAATCAAAGGCGGAAACGCTGTATGATCATGAGAGGACCTCTACTTCAACACAAACACAAAGTTTACCAATCCCATCATCGACAGGCTTTCCAGTGGCCAGTGAGCCCCTGACTTCAACTAAAAATGGCGCTGTGATCTACGATCAAAGTGAAGTCATACACATCAGTGAAGAAACACCACCAAGACCGAATGGAAACCAAACCCAATCTAATGAAAAAGAATCATCACTGAGATCGAATGGAAATCAAACCCAACTCATCGAAAAAGACCAGGCTTACCTGATATTTTGTGCACAAAATGGAACATCGACAGAAAAAAAAATGGACAAGTCAGATTGAGGACCCACACCGCAGAAGCAACAAATGAACCAAATCAAAAAGGGCCGTCCCTGTACACTCCAGGGCTCAACCCTTGTCTTCCAGAATCCAAACGACACAGGAACTAAACAATCCCCAAAAACAGTAGAAGACTTCCTGGCCGATGATCAGCTAATGAATATTAGGGAACATCTAGAGAAGGATCCAACAAGCAGTTTGCTCACCAGAAAAGAACAAGTCGAAGAAAAGGCGTCGCCTAGTCCCCAGTCTTGCCAACTAAAGAGCCCACCTTTTCGTACCATGGAAGAAAGAAGAACCATTCTTCACCAGCTCCCAAAATCCAACCAAACCAATGCTGGACATAGGAAAGTATCATTTTCCTCATGGACAGAGTCGCCTTCGCCAAATCGGGGCACCCCAAAATCGAATCCCCGGCACAAACCCAGAAAATGGGGCAGACATTCAAGCAGGGAGGACTCGCGGCGAGCCTTAAGTAAAGAGAGCTCAAAAGAACACCTAATTCGGGCAAAGGAGCCCCTACGGAGGGTCCATTATAAATCAAAAACTGAATCTTACCACGACCGAGGCAACTCCACCAAAAAGACCGTCTGGTCTTTAAAAATAGAACAACGGTCAGAAAATCGTGACAAAGTAATTCTTAACAGAAGAGGAGTTGTAACCCTCTTTGGCTTCATTCCGGCGCTTCGACAGATCAAATCAGAGGACCTGAAACTAGTGGATCCCTACCATTCAAATCGTAGAGCAAAAACTTACTTGTACATTGCTTCAAAGAAAATACAGTCCCGAATAATCGAAGAAGCGGAGGAATTATCTAAATTCGGCTACAGGGTGACTGGAATCTCGACGTTAACCAGTGAGCACAGAGAAATACAGGTCAACACCGCAGCGAAGATTGCAAGTACAGGCTCAACAAGAAACAAGAGTGAGGACTACTCTTACACAAAGAAATCGTACCAGGAGGCGGCCAATTCTCAAAGAAAAAGTGAGAGGAACTCAACAAGTGGAAAAAAACAGGGATACAAGCTCAAACAAAAACCCACAGAAATCAGTGAACAAAGAACCTCCAAAAAAACGAACGTCTAGGGAGCCGCAAACATACAATCCAGACCTAAGGAAAGCGCCGGAAAGTTCACAATCAAAAGGAAATTTACAGGGAATATAGTCTCCCAAAAGCCCTCTCAAAAAACTTGAATAAATAGCAATGCGAAGGTCGGCAGAGCCACGACAACGACATCTTGCCAGCCAACCCGCCTCGTACTGTCCTAAAACTTTGCTTTTGGAATACTCGTGGATATACACATTTGACGACCCAGAATGATGCCGATTTAGCTTCATTTGATGTGATCTGCCTACAAGAAACATGGCTCATAGATAAACCCATGGCTATGACCTAGTCCTTGCTCCTGCAAAAAAAGGCCTATCAGGCCGTCCATCATCCGGACTACTTGTGGCTTGCAGAAATGGTGCAGGAATGAAAATGAAAGAAACTCTGCTCACAAACTATACTGGCAGTCCTCATTGAACTCGAAGACCCTGGAAAGGCACTAAGCACAGAAATAGCAATCTTAATTACCTATTGGAACCCAGCGACCATAGATCCAAAACACTTCAGCCATATGATGGAAGAAATAATAGACGAAATCCAGTCAACACGCCAGGTTTCTGTCATGATCTCTGCTTCCAAAAGGTCAGGGTTTTCCCAACTCCCTTGGAAGCAGATCCATAACCCAGGTTCCGAGTGCCAACCAGTCCCAATTGGGACCTTTTGGACCCAGTCCTGGCGCCAGTGGCACCAGGCTCATAAATATGCCCAGTCCCAGCGCTGGAAGCGCCGGGCTCATAATGCTTGGGTGGACTTACCTGCAGCAGACCATGCTGCTTACTTGCCTGCCAGTTGAGTCTCTGATCCTCTTCTGTTTGGAACTACTTTTCCTGTTGGGTGGGGCAGGAGCCACTCCCTAGATTCAGAACACTGGAACTCTTCTGGAAAGCAGGAACTCTTTTCTTACCTAGGCGTGGCTGTGGAAGGAGACACCTAAGCACTACAGGAGGCTATTTAAACCACACCCGATGGATGAATCTTGCTTTGCGTTATTCTGCATCCTCATCAGCAGAACGCTCATCGTGTCTTCTGCATCTGATCCTGGGCCTAAGGAGAAAGGCTTACCATTCTGAATCCAGTCTTCAGCAACACCTATAAAGACAAGAAAGAACAGGTTAGCATTACGGTCTTCAGTGACAGCTCTTCACTTACCTGGTCCATCGGCTGTCACCAACGCCTCGCGCTGCGTTCCGGCATCTGAAAGACAAAGGCTTACCTACTCTTCGTGCGCTCCGGAGGTCTTCACACTGCATTCCGGCATCTGAAAGACAAAGCTTACCAACTCTTCGCACGCTCCGGAGGCCTTCGGCGCTGCATCCCGCATCTGAAAGACAAAACAAGGTGCGTTTAAAGACATTGGGGAACTTTAATACTCACGTGCCATTACTCCTTTCCACATCTAACCCAGTGGGTATTCAGGCACCCTGCAGCCGCCCCGAACTTGTACCTGCAAAATAAAAAGACAGTTAGAGCGCATCGTGAAGCAGGCAACAAGCGCTTACTTACGTGCTTCCAGGCGCTTCTATTCATCACACGGGCTCCATTTTCAACTCACTTCAGCCCGCCATCCGCCGTCGCCGGAACCCTGCAAAACAAGAGACATCATTACTAAAGACTTTAAAGACATTAGAATTACTCGAAACTTACCGTTCGTGCAGTAAACGACGGACAGCAGTCCTCTGAAGTCAAGAGGCCTGCTCCCCTTATCCAGTGAAGAAACTGGTTACAGCACCCTGCCTCGAGGCAGATGGAGAGCACGGCGTTCACTTACCTAAGGTGAGAGCGTTAACCTTTGGGGTTCTACAGGAGAAGAGAAAGGGAAGAAGAGAGAGACATTCAATAACCCAGTTCATTAATCCCACATTTTCTATCTGTAGACATCTTACCCTTCGAGCCAGACATACAGTGCACAGAGGTCCAGCCCAAAGAGCCAGCCGTGTGTTACACATCACCTTTGAAGATATGGTATACGCCCAGTCAAGACCGGCGCCTCTACGGGAATCAGGTGAGCATTACAGTTTCCTATCTTATAATCTGTGGAGACCTCAACATAACATCCAAAAAATCTGGTGCGACAGAGGGGAAAAACACAGCAGCAGTTCAGAGAGGAAATCTTTGGCGTAAACTGATGTCCTCACGTCATATGCTAAACCTTGAAACGGTCTTTAAAGAGAAAGACCGTTTGCCGACATGGGAACAGGGAACGTCGAGAGCTACAATTGACTACATCTATGCCTCCCGCTCCTTTCTAGAAACTGTAACAACCTTCAAGGTCCGCAAAACAACAGCCAGTGACCATAACCAGCTAATAACAACCTGGTCGACCAAATTCCGGAGAGCAAACGACAAGCCTTATAGCCTCGAAGTAAACAATCAGGGAAACCGCCTAAAACGTTCAACATCGGCAGTAAGGATGCTCACACAGAGATACTCGGAAGAGGGTTTGTCAGAAGAAAACCCCGAACCAGACTATGTGCCTCTATTCGTGGCTTTTTCTAAAAAAAAGAAGACATCTCAAACCCCCGCACCATGCATAAACACAGCTATGATGCCCAGTTGGCCTCTAAAAGACAGGAATTCCGAAGAATTAAGAGACAACTGAAGCAAACATCGCCCAGCCAACAGGAAAAAAAAACTGTTAGAAGCATCCAGAAACTACAGAAATGGGTAAAAAAACATCGCTCTCTCCTGTACCAGCAAGATTCGGAAAAAGTCCTGAAAGCGATCTGTGGCAACAAAGCCAGGGAATTCTGGTCCCTCATAAAATCCACAACCCCATCGAAGAAAAATTCCATCATTAACTCAATGGGTGAGCAAAGATGGATCGACCACTTTACAATTCTTTTTGAATCCCCAACAAAGGAGGACGACGGCTGCACAGAAAATGACCCCTCAAGTTGGTTACACCTTGATGATCAAGAAGAAATCCTCGAGACTTTAAAAAAACTAAAAAACTCTCGAGCGGTCAGTCCAGACGGGATCTCCAACATGGACCTAAAAAAAAACCCCACAGAGTGGTCAAACCTCCTAAAAAAGATCTTTGTTAGATGTGCAAAATCGAAATCGATTCCTCTTTCGTGGACTAAAGCGACCATTGTCCCAATCTACAAAAAGGGGGACGTGTGTGATCCTTCAAACCTCCGACCAATCGCACTTTTAGATTGTATCGGAAATGTTTTCGGGGCCTTACTGTTGAAAAGACTACAAACTTGGGCTAAACTAGCCCCATGCCACGACAGATTCCAAACAGGCTTAAAAAAAAAAACATTGGCACATCGGCAAACATCTTAGTCATCAGCATTTTAAAGAGCAAGGTTCTGGAAGGAAAACCAAGATGTTTTATGGCCTTCGTTGACCTTTCCCAGGCCTTTGACCTGGTAGACAGGTCCCGACTTTGGTCAAAACTCGAAGGATGGAAATGTCCTAAGGAGATCCTCCTGCCACTAAAAGCCCTGCATACAAACAAATCACTCAGAGTGCAACTAACCCCCGCAAGGACAAGTCTCTGCAGAAATTCCCACGGGCAGGGGCGTTAAACAAGGGTGCCCTCTTGCCCCTGAGCTATTTCTAGCGTACATGGGCGACTTTGGCAAAACAGAAGACCTTACAAAAACTTTTCCACCAAAACTGGCCAAGGTACAAATCAGCCGACTCATGTACGCCGACGATCTCGTCCTGTTTGATCAGACCCAGATAGGACTGCAGAGACAGTTAACAAATCTTCTACGTTACACGATGGAAAACAATCTACAAATCAATAAAGACAAAACAAAAATTCTAATCCTGGAACCAGCACCTAAAAGATCAGACAAATACAAGTGGTACCTGGAAAGAATTGAGATTGAAAGAACAAAAGAATTCAAATACCTGGGTGTGACCTTAGACAGTTCTCATCACGAAAGTGCAATGCAAGAAAGCCTGAAATCAAAAGCCAAAAAGTTAGCAGACCAAGGCAAAGCCATCGACCTAAAATTCTGAAACTTCTCAACAATCCCGGTAATTGAATTCTACAATAAAAAAGTAGTGCCTTCTATTACATACGGAGCAGAAGCAATGCCACAAATCCCCAAAAAACTCTGGACAAAGTTAGAAGGCATCTTCTGGAAAAAGGTCTTATGCTTACCTAACTCAACTTCAATGCCAGCCATCCGACGTGAACTCAATCTTCTTTCTCTAGCAGGCACGGTAAACATCAACTCGGTCCTGCTTTACCGAAAGTGCATCTGTCAAGTCGACCAGAACATCTACACAATGATAGGCGGAGAAATGGAAACGGATTCAGCGAAAATGTTGACTAACTGGAAAGAGGAGAATTTATCCTTATTGGCCTCAGTCGCATGCTCAGAAGATGACCTGACCTCGAATCCGGTCAGAGTGTGCGAAAAACTCAAAAATCTCGACTGGTCATACACCCAAGTGGAAGTAACAGCCAACAAACTTCTAGTTCATCTTCCACATACTCTGTGCAAAGTAAATGAACTTCAGAGATACATTAAAAAATTTCCAAATAGATCATCCAGGAATTACTTGCTCAGGATAAGACTAAATCTAATTGAAACAAATGAGATTCGCCACATCCGTGGTATTTCAGCCACCAGTGAGTGCCGTTTTTGTGGTGCTGAAAAGGAAACCATACGCCACTTACTAATGGCCTGCCCAAGGAACCAAGCGATAAGATCAGCATACCTCGACTTTTCCTGGGCAAACGGTCACTTCTATGCCGATCAATGGTGGCTCAGACTGATTGGAGGTGATAGAACAACGTGGCAAATCGCCTTGGTGAAGATCATCCAAGAAACATTGAAAATGCTTGGCTGTGGCATTCCTAGGATTTGAAGAATACAGGAACAAGAACTTTGTAAAGTTCTATTTTGGAACATACACAAATAAAAAAAGAAAAAAAGAAAAAAAATATGTCAGATTTGGACAGAGAGCGGATTTTCCTTATGGACTTACTGATGGTTGACGAGCACCCTAGTTAGTTTGTGTTAGACAGGTAAAACCCATAATTTATGGAGAGGTTTTTCATTTTGTTCACATAATATATCCCTTAACATGGAAAATATCAGTCTGTCCTTCTGGCCCTCCACTTTAAGTTCTATGAGGCATGCCACTACATGGTGGATACAGTTTGGTAGACTGGATTGTGAAATGCTAGCTGTGATGCCACTGGTTCTATGGAAGGAACCTGTGACAATGAAAAAAAAGGACAGTCAAAGGTTTGGCATGTGCATTGATTTCATGTGAGCAACCTGTGGTGGGTTGAAGGTTTTTCTCCTACTCCTGCAGCATACAAATGAGACTGACCCCAGGGTGGAGCACCCTCTCTGTCTGCAACTGTCCCTGTTGGGGGTGGGGCGAGTAGATGGAGCTGCGGCATCCACCCAGTTCCAGAGGACTGAGCATTGGATCAGTGAGTTGCTCAAGTTTCAGTGGTTGCCAGCAGGTGTCCAAGAAATGACTTAGGGTACTCACAGGGGTGGTCATTGCACTGCACTGGTGGAGCTTTGAGTGTGAGCTTTACTTTCCAGGTAGTTGTTCTGTCCGGTTTCCCCATGTGTTGCCTTGTTCCCTTTATGGAAACTTTAAGGAATTTACTTGCACATTTTCTACTCCTGCAAATAATGTAGAAACTTTGCACAGGCACTCTGGAGCAGCCGGTGACTTTGCATGGGCTTATGGATATGTTTCCTGTTTAGCATTTCATTTTTGATTTTTACTCAGTCTGAGTAATTTATTATTTTACAAGATGTGTTTGTCTTGTTCCTTGTTATTTTGGCATTTGTCATTGATTTCGATGACAGTGAACAGCACTGCCGAAGCGACTCCATTGCACTCCTGCAATTGCTGGCCTGTAAGGGGTACAAGGTTGACAAGGCTACATTACAGTATTGCCAGCATGAAGTCATCTATTTGGGACAGTACATACAAATGAATGGGAAGAGGATACTATTGGCAGGGCAGCATCAGTACGCGCCACCCCAAAACTCGCCTCAGTTAAAGAGATGCAGAGGTTTCTGGGCCTGTGTAACTACTGCAGGGCCTGTATTCTAGATTGTACAGCATACACAAGGCCACTTTTACAGGCCCTGAGAGAAACACAGAAAACAAAGGACCACAAGTTACAGTGGACGGCTGAAATTATCAAACAGTTTGATGACTTAAAAGAAGTCATTAGTTTGGTACCCGTAAAAGCCACCCCGGATTACTCATAGGAATTCTATTAGTTTTCACATTTGGATGGTCAGTTTATGACAGCAGTATTGATGCAAACAAGCACTATGGGCCACAAGCCATTGACCTATTATAGTGGCACTCTGGATGCAGTGAGGCAAGGGCAGTTTGTGTGCGAACAAGTATTAGCAGCTGCTACCTTTGTCATAGTAAAAAGTTCTATGATTGTAATGGGGTGTTCAGTAACGTTGTATGTGGAACATTCTTTTTTTTCTATTCTAGAAAGGTCAAAATCTACCCTGACTACCAAAGGTCATCGGCATATGAGATCATCATCTGTAAACCCCATTTTCATGTGGTTAGGTGTAAGACAGTGAATCCTACCACCTTTTTAACAGACATGCCTACTACAGAGGACCTGACGGAGCATGATTGTTCCACATATGAGGGGAAGGAAGATGATTCCCCCAAAGCAAGGGATTGTGCATTGACAGAGGGTGAGATACTTCTCGTTGACTGGTTGTCCACAATTGATCAATAGGATGGACAGAGAGGGACATGGGCAGCAGTGGTATGACTTGAGGCAGGGGAGACCACCAAGACAGTGATCATGAAAAGGTTGCGTACACACTATTCTGCATAAGCGGCAGAACTTGTGGCACTAATCAAAGCACTGAGAGCATCACAAGGGTGGCATGTTATGATATATTCTGACTCAGCATACGGTACAACAACGGTACACGACTGTCTCTCCTGCTGGAAGAGGAGGAGGTTTCAGAGGGTGGACAGATCCCTGGTGCAGCAGGAAGTGCTTCTAGACATGCTGATAGGAGTGTTATCACAGTCATCTGTTGTGGTGGTAATCAAGTGCACCCTCCACACTCACAGGACAGACAAAATATCGAGGGGGAAAGTAGCCGCTGATGCGGGAGCCAAAATGGTGGCGTATCTGCCAGATGAACTGCCCACTGAGTAGGTTGTGACTGCCCGAACCGCAAGCAAGCATCCAGTGCCTTACACAGCATTGCCCATCTCCCAGATTATTGAACTACAAGGAAGGGCACCTGAGAGGGAGAAGGAGATTTGGTTACGGAGAATGTGTAAGCAATCTCTGACAGATCTATTATGGAGACAGGAGATCTCTGGGAAGACTGTAATGCCAGAGAAGCTGCTAGCAGTAGCATTCGAACAATTACACTACCCATCAGAGAGTTTGAAGCAACACCTAGCAGCAGACATACGGGAGGACTGGTTTCCACCAAACATCAAGGAAAGCATTACAGAAATTGTCATACATTGCACCACATGTCAAAGTTTCAGTACAGGGATGATGCTAAGGACATTACGGGGCACCTTGCCCACCCTACTGAGCCATTCAGTGGAGACTACGCTGACATGGGTGAGCGTTGTAATGGATCTAGGTACCTCATTGTGATGGTCTACCCTTTCTAAAGATGGGTGGAAGGGGGGTCATTTGCGCACCCGGATGCCAAGTGTGCTGCAAGGTTTGAGTATACAACACCTCAACCACTGCTGCCTGGGGACTATATTTACATTTGCAATTTTGTGATGGAACAGTCTGTGTGTTCAAGGTCCATACGAGGTGGTGTTGGTACTCCCCTCGCAGTGAAAATAAAATAATTACACTACTGGGTACACTTCTCTGAGATTCATAGGACACCGGCAGAGAGCACTGTGTTCTCCTAAAAATAAGGGGTAACAGCGCATGTACCCCAATTACCTCACCAGCCTGTCCAGGGGTGACACAGGTATGGTGGCACGCCCGAGTGGCAGGCCAAAGCTCAGCTGCTAGCTCTGCATTTTGTACAGTGTAGGTCTTGTATGTTTTTCCCTTTTTCATTGTCTTGTGGGCCTGTGCTATTTCAGGAAAGATGGATGCGCTTAATGTACATAATTTGTTAAGTAGCGACCCGAGGCGTAGAGACACGAATGAGAGGTTGTGGACATATATCTATTATTGTGGGTCAGTACTTGCTGGAGGATTGTGTGTGATATTGCTAGCACTACTGGTAGGGTATTGGGGGAGGGTATTATAGGGAGAGGTCCTATAAAGGGGTTCAATGGGGGAAATAGGATTGTATATTATCCAAATGGAACGATACATATAAATGTTATTAATGCAAGTGGATTTACATATATCAGGGCTAATGTGAACACTAATAATAATAATGGAAATGGATTTAATGACTCCAACATGCAGGTTACATCTGTGAAGGAAGCAGAGAGCAGGTTGTTTACATAAGTAGGGTATTGTCTACTACTATGGGCAGGTATAATGGTATCTCTTAGAGTACTGCTGAAACGGCCCTCCTTGGGAATGTTTATAGAAAAATTAAAAGGCAAGCACAATGAAAGTATGACACGTATCAAGGACTGGGTTTTGATGTGATCATGATTATTCATCACTCCGAGTTCTCTAATTCATGGTACTCTGATATGAGTGGTGTTAGGAAAGATTTCGTAATTGTAGGTAATTTTCCTTCCATGTGGCAACCCCTAAACTTTTTGCTGTTGTTTTTCACCTTGTTCTTGACTTTGCCAGAGAAGTGCAGCCTTCTGCCGCACTCCTCTGGGCTTTCGCTCCTCTTCTTACGGGGAAACTGACATGCCCTTAAGACAGTCAGTACCGGGGAACGCTGTTTCCCGTAGTTTCTTTTATCATGCTGCGGCTTTAGTGCAACATGACACAAGAGGGCACTGTAAGCTGAGTTACAGCTCTCTTGGGTCTCTAGCCTTCTACAGGCCCTAGATACTCTTTTAGGATGGTATTTTGATCGGTGCAAGTCATTCAGGGACTGGAATGGTGGCAGCGATCGATTTGTGTATTTTGAGCTCCTTTTGGCGTTTTTTCACACTGAACCCAGAATGGTGGCCTGGCTCCCAAAATGGCCAGACCACGAGGCTCCTTTGTCTTGTCCACTGACCGTCTTGCTCCCTTCACCTTCCCCAGGTCGAGCTGACCCGGGGCCTTCCTTATTTGGGAATGTACTTTCCCGCGAAACACGGATGCTTTCGCGGGCTTCTACATGTTGTTTGTGTGCCTCCAGGGTGTGGGCTGGGATGTCTGGTCCCAATACACATCCTGGGTGCCAGAGAGTCTAGGGTGGTGTGAATGCCTGGGACCACCGTGGTCCGTGATTGGTCCATGAATGGTGTGTGTGTTGATGAGCTGATCTCCCATTGGCTCCCCTCCGTTTTGGCGCGAAGGGAACCGTGGATAAGAGGGGGCTGGAAACACCACTACCATGTCGATCTCCTGAGTTCTCACGAACGAAGGAATACAGGAGCCAAGTATCCTGCAACCAAGAGGCTGGACCGAGGAATCGCTGGTGACCCGCTGAAGGACTCCTCCTTTGCACTGCTGTCGTCATGTGAACCCCTTTCCTCCTTTAATCGAACCAGAAGGCCTGTACTGGTGCTACGACCTTTGGAATAGCAGGAACAGCTATTCTCGGCGACTTCATCATCTCCTGCCAGTAAGCCTTCGGAAGCGTCTCTGGGCCATCCAGTTGACTGACCAGCTTACACGGGAGTCCTGCTCTGTAACTGCCGCCAGGTTGTGTTGTATTTCGAGTCCTGGTCACTCTCACACGCTTCGTACACTTGGCGTTCCCAAGTCTGAAGTGAGTAGTGTACATTTGGCTCGAATACACACGGCCGCTCCGTTGCCCTGCGGTGGTGACAAAACTGTGCAGGTTTCTTCGATTGGGACGTCTTTTTGCTCTACACGACGACGAGGCATTTCCCGACTCTTCTGAACCTGCCAGCTGCTGAAACTAACGTGGAGAAGCCTGGGTCTGCTTGCATCGAGGTCCGGTGAGTAGTATAGCTAGGATCTGGTCGCCCTCCTGCAGTAGCCCATTGCTTTTCCCCGCTGGGTAAAAACAGCACCCTTTTGTCCGTACTCTCGCTCTGCTTCTGCTCGCTGTGGAGGCTGCGCTTGAGTCGCGGAACCTGTTCTTCTTCTGTTGTGCACTAACCCGAACTGCCTGACTTCCTCCGAAGAGCTTCTCCTTTTGCCCGTTGGCACCAGCGTGTGCAGGTACTTTGAGCACAAGGCTCCACTCTTCGCAGGGCTCGGACTTCCCTCTAGTTAGGTGCCTCTGAAGGCGAACTGAGTCTAAAGCATTATCGCACTGCCTGTTTTCCTTCCCTTTCAGGTGGACTACACATTTCGTGCATATAACGCTTGCGACTGCCGTATTTGTATATATATTGTGTTGATATGGTATGTGTTGGCTTAATATTGTTATACTGTGATTTTCTCGCTACGGTCGTTGTTTTAAAGGCCTTAAAATAAATGTGTATATATTTTTGATATAACAACTGTTTGGAGTAGTTTGTAAGCGCTCTTGCTTTGTGTGCTCATTGCGGGCTTTCAGTCACCCTCACCCCTCTTGAGGCCTAGTCTTGACCGCCGCGATCGCTACCTTGATTGGTCTGGCTCGTCCAGAGGTTACCCTGTTCCAAGTAATTAGGTTGGCCTTCTGAACTTCTGCGCCACCAGGACAGAGTTCAGAAATCCGTCTTAACAAGTGGTCTGGGGAAAAACATTGTGAATGGGAGCTGTTATATGTGTTCACTCATTCCACATACGTCAAGGGCTCCCAAGGTGTTAGTACCGCAAGCAGTCCAGTTATGCCTGGTTCATCTTGCACTGTGCAGAATAAAAGGAATGTTACTGGCACACAGTGTGCAACTGCAAATCGTGGACCCAGATATTGTAAAATGCACAGAAGACCCGAGAAACATCAAGTGTGTGGTGTTACCCTAGCTCATGGTGAAGGGGCAGAAGTATGTCAATAACAACTGGCAAGACAGCACACTACCTTGTTTGGCAGAAGGACTGGTAAAATATAGCAAGGAAAAAACAGCACGGGTGGTCAACTTCTGTGCGCAAATCTGGACAGAGTATATCACAAAGCTGACGTGGATTGTAACAATGGAAAAGCCAGTGCAAATGCATAAGGAAGAAGACTGCAGACTCTGTTTCCACAGCAAAGGTCCACATGATGGAAGACATATGGACTGGACTGGGACCAATAAACTGGCAGTACCTGTATATGGTCCATCCAATCAGCCGCACAGGTTTTAACTGTATGTTGTTGCATCATTATGATGCTGTGTACCTTTAAAGTTTCTGCTTGTTCCTCTTTGTGGCCGAACGTTCTTAGCAGCATACATATTTGCTGTTGCTCTCATGTGCCTGGGGCATTAAACTTGTTATCCTTACAAGATCATCTTGGGCCTTTCTTCACTAGTGGGTTGTATTCTCTCTGTATTCTGAGCGTTCAGGGGCGTGTCTTCATTAACTAATAATGCATTTACCACTTGGTTAAAGAGACTCACAACCAACATGATGTGTTCACTCACGAGGAAAAACTGACCTATCTGGCTAACATTGAGAGTCCAGCATGCTCAAATTTCAATAAAACCCATTCACTTTAAATTGCCAATATTTGATCCCTTTTTCAGAAGTCCCTGCACAGAGGCCCAGGATGAATGGTTGTGGAAATTAAATAGCAAATGCCAGAAGAATTTGGTGCTAATGTTCTGTAGTACTATTCATGGTTAATGGAATTCAGTTTCAGTAAGCTGAAATACTATAATAGTAAACTTTTATTTGCAATTTTTTAATAAAACCTTTACAAAACGTTTACAGCGATAACATAATTCAGTTCAAATGACATATTAAACATATTTAAATACAAATGTACATGTTAAACACAATTGTAAAAGATACATTTTTTTAGATACTTTCTCCTTTCTTCCTTTATCACAGCTATGATCTTTAACACAATTAATATCATCCTTCTAGTCAATTTACATACTTCCTTCAGGAATCTAATCACACAATTTCATAGTAACATTTTTACCATGCAGCATATTTAGCCAAAGGTCACCAAGGGATACAAAAGAATGATTCAATGCACATCTCCCAAAAAGCATAACCCTCTGAGAACTTACAGCGGGCACTCTACGAGTAGGTTCCTGTCACAACTGGGGTTTTGTTACACAGCGCTCTGAGGCTCAAGGTACGTTGTACAGAATACTTTATGTTATTTCTTAATGGTTAAGGATAAGTTCTCCTATGGAGGCCTGATGCTTCTAAAGTTCCAGCCCAGGCGGTCCTCGTTATGAATCAATCCCACGGTGGCAGCATTCCACTTAAAAATTCACCTTTACCTCTGCCCCAACCCCTGTTTCTCTTTGTCAGGCTCACCTGCTCCCTTGTGGGCAGCGTTCATGTGGCACCGACCCCAGAACTCCCAACGTTTGCTGCAATCTTCTGCAGGCTCACCTGCTCCCTCATGGGTGGCGTTCCGTGTGGCTACGGCCGGGATTTCCCAGCGTTCACTGCAATCTTCGGCAGGCTCACCTGCTCCCTTGTGGGTGGTGTTCCACATCCGTGCCCATCGGCCTTCCGGTATTGTTCTCCCAGGCCGGCTGGTATGACCAGCCGAATGCCTCTTCCGGCCCGTGACCTGCCATAACCTCTGTCCCTCCTGGCACGACCTCCCCCTCCTGGAAAACCTCTTCTCCCTTTCAAAGAAAAACAGAGTTAATTCATTAACCAAGCTCCACCTCTCTCTGCATCCACACCCCTGCTCACACCCGACAGTCCTTCCCCCACGTAACCGTTGTGCGCACCATGATTAACCACTTCCAGCCCTACATGCCGCAGACTGTGCTCCGTCACAGTGCCTTAATGTTTCAATTATTTCATGATTCTACCAGAATCTGCAGAAGGGAAAGCATGTCATATCTGTCTTACTAATACTTGGAAATGTAATTGGTTAAAAGAACATTAACCGAAAATGCATGAAATTATTTCTTGTACGCTTCCCTGGAAAAAAGGTCAAATAATCTTCCAAAGTTCCAACATCTTTTTTATAAGACACAATGGGCCTCATTACGAGGTTGGAGGTAGCCATGCCCTTAATAAGGGCATGGCTACCCCCAAACTCGGGTCCAGCTCCGGGTCCCGCGAAAGGGGATTTACCGGGCCATTCTGACCTTAGAGGGCCTGGTATTTTCCCTTTCTCGGGACCCGGATCCAGTATGTCCCTATTCCCACTTGAGCCCCCATAGGGCTCAATGGGAATAGGGAGGATGGTAGCAGCGGTACCGTTCATAATGGTACCGTTGCTACCATCTTGTTCTGCTCGCACGTGCCGCTCTGCACGCCTCGTCTGACCAGGCGTCCAGAGCGGCACCCGCGAACAGAACTCGTAATGTGGCATGGTAACAATGGCGCTAGTAGCACTACCAGCGCCGTTGTTGCCTTACCGCCACTGTTGTAATGAGACCCAATGTGCCCATATAATTTAGTTCTTACAACAGTGTCTATGGTATTTGTCCAAACAAATTTTTCTTTTTGACAAAATTAGGATTTGTAACTAACACCATAAACTATGTTCCAGGACAGATGAACATTTTAGACAAAGATAATTTATAAATCCACTACTGCCCATAAACGGAAATACACACCTGGAATCTGATTGCAGAAATCTGCACAGGTGTAGATACAATTTTGAGCGAAATTTGCTCTTGTCTAAGGTAAACCTTGTCCTAGTGCCCAAAAAAATGTCAGCGTATTTATGCACCAGGGCATTGTTTGCACTAATGCTGATGGGGGATGGTTTTGGAACAAGGCCAGTTATTGCACTAGTGCAAAAATGCATTGAAAAAATGTGTTTTCACTAGTGATACATTGTTTAAAATTGTACTTGCACCAATGCATTTTCTGTAATGAGACTATGACATTCCTTTACCGTTGCTATAAAGCGTACATATTTTTGTATCTTTTGATCTCTTAGTGGCATAAGGCTCAGCTCTAGATACAGTTTACTTCCAATTTGAATGGTCTACTCCATCAATCGGACTGTCAGCTCACTTGATGGCGTAGCACTGAAATTGCTTGATAACTGCACGTGCTGCTGCCCTCTTTAGTTTGGGCTATTAGGTGTTGCTAAGCCGAAACTACTGTATTAGAGCACAGATAGGGAAGAATGGCATAGGAGGAGGGGCACACAGACTGTAGGTCTTGTTTGCTTATGTGCCCACCCATTGACAGCCCATGGCCATGCTAATCCCCATGGCCATTCCCACGCATGTTCCTGCCTCTTGCCGCCAAAAACACCTCCTCATGGTAACTCTTTGAGCTCACTTTAAACAAGCCTTACCATGAAACTTTGCACTCGAAGTGCCTGCCAGTGTTTTCTTAAAGCAGTCTTCTGAGAGTTAATGACTTAATTGGAGTTGAAAACCCGCTACTGGTGTAATAAAAATGTCTTACCAAGTCTGACTTCAGTCACTCGATGCATGTCCTTCATTGAAGTCCTGTTGAAAATAAGCATTGACAAAGCCAACAAGTTTTGTTTGTCTATACGCATTTGGCATTTGTGAGGCACTGCTATTAGATGCCCAGGTACTTGCACCATTTTGCACCTGCTACCACCAATTGCCAGTTAATGCCACTACAGCTGTGCCTGGCAAGTGCCGTTCCCATTCCTACACAAAAACCCAAACTGTTGGCATTGCTTATGCTTGTTTTAGGAAAGCAATTACAGTATGTCCTCGAGCAGAATGTTAACGCTGGAACATGCTATGACTCCAAATTTAGGCCAGAATGTCATCGCAAGTCACCATTCGTAAAACACCTCCCAGACTTGGCAGCGTTATTGAAAGCATGTGCGCTGCATGCTGTGGTCGTTCTGTCTGCGCTTTGAGGCGGACAGTAGGGTGGAAAGGAAATTCAATTATATTTCCAAAAAGAGATCAGCCAAGAAATGTTTTGACTTCTCTGCCACTTAAAAGCCAAGTGCCATCATCAAGTGGTTTAAGCTTATAAGATGGTAATGACGTGTGGGGGTGATGGGGATTCATTGGGTGCCACATGGCGTGGGGAATACAGTCAATATAAGACTAAATGATTCCAGAAATCAAAACCAGGAGGGGGTCTCACATGTGAGGATTGAAGAGTTAACATTGGGCCTCATCACGAGTTGGACGGTAACGCCGGCGCTATTAGCGCCGGCGCTAATAGCTTTACCGCCAAACCCCCGGCGCTATTAGCGCCGGATCACGGGTTTGGCGAAACGGTTAGTGCCCATTCCCCATTGGGCCCATTCTGGAATTCCTCATTCCCCGTTGGGCCCAATAGAGAAAATTCGCGCTATTACCGCCGGTGGATTTCCCGCCGGCGGTAATCCTGCCAAAAATCAGCAAATTTGCCACGGATTTCCCCCAGATCAGAGCTGTGGGGAAATCCGCCAAAGCCATGATCTGGCAGACCCTTAAATGTGGCGGTAATAGTGCTACCGCCGCATTTAAGGATTACCACCCAACTCGTGATGTGGCCCAATTGTGTTTCATGGAGCAGCACATGGCCCATGGCAAGGTCATCATGGCACAAGCCAGAAAGGGAAGTAAACATTGGATTTTGTTATCTTAAGTTACTTGGTTTCGTGCCATGCTCCCTTGGAACTCTGGCAGATGAGAACGAGTGGAAGCTGTGTTAGGTTATTGGGAACAGAGGCAAAATGGCCGCCAGCTTTGCTGTTGTGTTAATGTATGCAGTGCAGAAGTAACCAGATACTGTGTGCATGCCTTTTTCTGTGTGTTTTATGGCAAGGGCATTGAGGCATTTGTGTTCAAAGGTGGGCCTCATGTTCAAATATGCATTGGTCGGCACTGCAATATTTAAGGTTAGTTGAATTGAGGTGTAGCATTCTGTTTGATATCTGTTGGGAATGGAAATAATGTGCATTGTTGGAGTGTCTTGGTTGAAATGCATATGGTGTCTTTGAATGTAAGGGTACAGAGTATTAGTGCCAGGAAAGTTTGGTAGAGTTTCCAGTGGGCAACTTGGAACATCCATTATATTTGACTTTGGTGATGTCTCTGGTGGAGTTGACTAGTAGGTGATAGGCTGGTGTATTAGGCAGCACACAGTTTCCAGCATTGGGTACCTAATCAGACTTGGAAATATAACGGGAGTAAGGAAGACCTATAGAGTGAACACTCTTGGGAACTAAGTAAACCGTGGGTGAAATTGCTCCAGAAGAGAGCTCACAATGTGGATGACCAATCGCAAGTCACTGAAATCAGAGTCCCTTTGGCAACCCCAGGAGTTACTCAACGTCTGCAAGGTGATGATGTAGCATATAGTAGTGAGTTAGAAATCTAGACGTCAAATAGCGCATTAGGGCACCTATGAGCAAAATGACATTAGGGAAACACTTCCCTAGGATCTCTCTAACACTTGTTCTGAAAGCCCCGCTTCTCCATTGTGAGATTTCTGGTGGTTGGATGTGTGTGCTGCTGCGATGGTTGTGCATCAGTATGCAGACTGGCCAGTGCTATAGGTGAAAATCTGGCTCGGTGGGATATCCTTGCTTGCTTGGTGTCAAATCTTTTTTTCCATAACATTGACAGTGTATTCATCAGATCGCATACACACCACAAAACAATTTTGATATAATGAGGGTCATGTTTACCAAATAAATGGTATGTATTATATAGATAAAGAAAAAGTGAAAAGCAGAGATGGTCGTGCCAGGATTAGATCCAATGGCCTACAGATTACAGGAACATATGCGAAGTGGCCAATTAACATATTCTTGCTGGCTAAAATGCTGACTCATTTATAGTCCTGCTGATATTTGAAATGCAGCCTGAAGTCTCAGCTTGTTAGGAGTAAACTCACACACCATTCCCTCTCAGAAAAGACAATTGCATAAGGAGCAGATATGTTCATTAACAGTAGTGTTTCATTTTAGAAAATTCCCCTTCTAAGTACTGTAGAAGCACATGTAATTATTACACAATATTGTGTTACTCAATGTATTGACCTTAAAGTAATCAATTACCCCTGGCTGGATTCAAATCTGTGAAAGTAGGCTGTGCACAGATGTCTGAGGAAATCTTTAGCTTGCTGAGCTATCCTACCATTACTAATAGCAGTTCGTTATGGGCACATTCTGAGCTAGCAGATTTTTCACAGTATTGCTTGAACCTGCTAAAGGTTCAAGAAGCTCAGTGTATGAAATGTGAAGGTACTAATTCCTAGATCTATATGCGCCTATAGGCCTGACCTCACAGCAGCAGCAACCGGTGTTATTTATAGTTTATTGAGGACTTGAAGAGAAGCTCCTATACTGACTGTAGCTATTAGTTTGAACTCAGAAAGATATGTTCATTTAAGAGATGGGCTGCAGTTAAGTTCTGTTAATGATAAAAGACGATCATATTTTCACTGGGATCTTTAACGAGTGAGTGTTTTGCCTAAACGCCAGGTTTTGGCCAGAGGGTTGTCTTTCACAGCACAACTTGAGAAAAGGGTGAGAATTTCTAGCCCAGTATTTTGTGCCAGAAACTTGAAAGCAACATTAGATAGTTCCAGATGTCTGTGTGTAGGTACAGCACAAAGCTGGAGAGACTTCACTGGGTACTACACAGTGGTGTCATTATGGGTTTGTCAGTAATACAGTGGAATGACCATTAACGCTGTGGTGTGCGGTGGAATTACCACCACAATACAATGGGCCTCATTACAAGTCTGGCAGTAAAACCGCCTGGTTACCGCCAGACTCGTCTTACCATTCTGCCTCCGTGATTCCCGGAATTACCGGGGCATTACAACCCTGGTTTTCTGGGAATCACGGAGGCGGAATGGTGTTAATCCCCATTCCCATTGAGTCCTTTGGGACTCGATGGGAATGGGCATCATGGAAACACCGGCAGCATCTCGTAATGCTGCTGGTGTTTCCTTGTCTGCCTGCAGGCGGGCGATGTTAAACCCGCCAGGTCAGACCTGGCGGGAACATCACCTCCCGCCTGCAGGAGTCGGGATAAGGCGGTCCGGAAACAATGGTGGTGGCGGGTTTACCACCACCGTTATTTCCGGACTGCCTGAGTTATAATGAGGCCCAATCTGTCAGGAGCTTGCACACACCGTCAACGGTTATGGTAATTCCGCCAACCACTGAAACAGGCATCCTGGCTGTATATCCACTAGAATTCGGTGGAATTACCTTTACCGCCATTAAATCAGCACTAATTCCACTGGCAGAACTACTGCCAGCAGAAAAAGCATCATCACCGGAATGGGAAGCATGGCGGTGGGCATTTTGAAAAACTTAATCCACCCTAAATCACCCACTTCTTGTAGGCATCCATACCCACACGTCACAGAAAACATGTCCTAAGAGAAGGCCAGAAGGAAGGTGCCTGAACATCAGCTGAGTAAGCCAAAATTCAGAGAGGGAGAGCTCCAGGTCCTCACTGATGAGGTGGTTGCCCATCACAAGTAACTGTATGGCTCTCACCAGGGGAAAACATCTGGGCAGCAGAAGTCAGCAATCTGGGCATCTATCAGTCAGAAGATGATGGCCGTAAGCATGGTCCCGCAGGATGGGGAGGACTGCCGTAAAAGATGGAATGACCTCAAGGTCAAAGTGGGCAGTCTCCTCTCCCAACACAGACAGGATGCACTGTCCACAGGAGGCAACATCAGGGAGCCACTGCCCTGACCTTGTGGAAGGAGAAGTCCAGCTCCATCCTTGACATGGAGGGGATTGAGGGAGTCGGTGGAGTGGAGGCTGGTGCCAGGAGGCAGGAGGTGATTGTGTTCCCCCTTATCCAACCAATGTACAGGGCAAAAGACCAACCAAACATTGTGCCCCTTAGCTCATATGGGCCCAATGGACAGGGTTAGATACTAGCACATGGTCATAAGTTTTACGCCACCCAATGTATGCCCATGCAGAGCCAGTTGCAGGCATGGGTGATCCAGCCAGTTACCCGGGGTTCTGCATCGGCCCCGCAAACACACCAGGGGGACACAGAATAACCTCAGACCGTGTGTGCTGATGGGCCAATGTTGCGACAGCATGCCTGGGTGTTGTGCAAACTGCACATAACCATGCACAGCAGCATGAAACTGCAATTGCAGCACCCATGTGTGCTGTGAAGGGCCAAGTACCAAAGTTGATTCCCAGACCAACTGTAGAGACAGGCCGCCTTGGCAGCACAATGGCCAAAGATCATCTGCCCGTGGGTGGACACACTGATCAGCAACCATACCCACCTCGCTTTTTTGTCACATGCAATGGCCCATGAACAACCATACCCTTCTGCCTATATGTGTGGGATGTCCCTCAAAACAAATTGCAGGTGTGACTAGTAAACCAATGTACAGGAATTCATGATGACTGACAGCATGTCATGTGCCCCCCAAAAGGTTCACAGACAACTCAGGATGAGGCTGAGGAGGGTGAAGGCCAATCAACATCCCATGGCTGGGCCTCTATCGCTACAAGCTCAACCACCACCCCTGAAGAGCCAACCGATGGGAAGGGCAGGCGTAAGGTATACCATGGGACACCAGGGTCCAGCAGCACCACCCCTGCCAGTGCCAGCACAGGCACTGCACTCATTCAACCTGAGGCAGACATGGCAACTGCAATTGCTCCTCGACAGCCAGCCAAAGTGGTCATGACGACAGAGCCAGCTGCTGGCAGGCATGCTGAAGTCACAGCAGTTCCACCCACCCGACAGGCCCATGACACCCCCACATTTCCTGGGCAGGACAGCCTTCATCCTAGGCAGCAGGGCCAGTAGTCTGAGGGCAACTTGGACATCTGCTCCGATGTTTCACTTTGTTTCAGCCCCAGCCCTCAATAGATTCCCCAAGCTACACCGGACGACACACTCATGCAGAAGCTTGAGGGGATGGAAAGGCACCAGGTGTACCTGGAGGCAATTGCCAGACTACAGGCCCTCACCCCCCCCCAGGCCATCCAGCACTGCATCCAGTGTGTCACACGCCAGATTGTGCAGTCCATCGACCGTGACCAGGATCAGGAGGCTGCTACATCTGTCACCAAGGTTTGGTCACCTATAGTTAACAGACTAATGTCTAATACATATAGGTCTTGTCTTGACTCTATAAGGACAAGCACCTTGTCTATACATTTGCGTTTGCACTAGAAAATAGTGCCTACTAGACATGCTTATGCCTCACTACAGTCTATCACCATGCTTCACTGCACTAAATTGTTATAAATTAATTTTATGTTTTTTCTGCATTTATTATTCATCAGTCTATAACTAATGTGTTTTCTTGATGAAGTATAAGTACATGCGAATAACCTACACCTCTGTAAACTTTCTGCTGCAGAAGGTCTTTAGGATCCATGTCTCTAAAATGCTACCTGATTGTTCTCGAAAGCATCAAGTTGCCATACCTTGAGTGTTGTTGGTCGATGAGTTTGTTGTAATAAATTTACATCTTGTATAACTTTTGTGCTCACATGTACGAATGAATGTGCATGTAGCTTTCACCCCCTTGGGGTCCTTTAGACTTTGACACAAGTTTAGATTAGTGGTGACCTTTGCAAACACCACAACCTCCTTTTTGAATAAAGACATACAGTACCAAGAGTATGCTCTAACTATTGTCAGGTGGCTACCCCTGTATGTGATATATTGTTATATCTGTCACCTTGACTGTCTATGGGCAGAGGGTACATGAGCTGACTGAAGGCACCCCAGCCTTTGCTGAGTCTATGCAGCTGAACATGGAGCTCACAATGCAACACATCGGGGGGCCAGAGTCATAACAATCTCGTTACATGACTCCATCAGTGTTCATTTCAGAGGCACCTCAAGGCAAAATTCTTGGCACATTCTGGCCCCAAAGATGCTAGAGGAAACAAGTAAGGAGAAGAGGCCACACACGTGACTTTGAACTTGGTGATAGGCAAACGGGTGGGATGGTGTTTTGGGGATAGGGAGGGGGGATGGTTTGTTGTGGGTGTTGTTGTGGGGAGGGAGGTGGTGTGTTAGGGTGGTGTTGTGGGGAGGATGTAAGGAATGTCTGCATTGACTTTGTTTGCATCAAAGTAAACTAGGAATAGACCACTGAGTGAAAATAGACTTGAAATTGCTACATAGCTCATACTTTCTTTGAAAACTGTGCTGCCAATGTCAATCAATACATGATCTAGAGTTAGACCTTGCGATTTGTGAATAGTGACAGCATATACAAGAGATAGAGAGAATTGTTCTCTGCATACATACATGTCTTTGAAAGGAAGGAACTGTGGTATTGTCCAGCTTATTATTTGACAAACTGAATGTTGTTGTCCTACCTCAAAGTTATGTTTTAGAATTGCTCTGCAGTTTACACACAGAGTTAATAGTTTTTCTAATCCAGCTGTGTTTGAGATATATTTGTCTAAGCTATTTAGTCATGCTGTTGCCTGTTATCACATAAGGAATGTGATGCCATGCACTCCTAGTTTGTCTGTGGAGTTAATATGCACTATGGGGTGCATTTTTTTCCAACATTGTATCCTTGAATTGACTACAGATTGCAAGGGTTGGCATTAAACAATGGATTTTATATTTTGTTCAGTTATTTGTTCCATGACTTCAGGGGCAGATGTCTTTTGCCCATAGAGCGCATGGATTAGTCTAGTTTTTAAGATGGATTTTGCATCTTTAGCAAGCAAACCAGTTCTAATGCTTTTAAAAATGTTAGCATAGGTGCGATCTTCAGACTGACATGTTTTCAGTTAGTTCTCTTAGCAAAAATGTTACCAGAGATTTACATTTCCTATGCTGGAGAGAGTATTACTGTCATCAGATGTTCGTGAATGTTGTAGAAAGTTGATAGAAGTGTTAAGAATCTTGCTAGGAGGTGGTGTCACACTCACCTCACCTTCCACCTTGCACTACACACTCGCGGGTCACGTGACATGGAGGCGTCCTCTATTTAAACATTGAATTGCCCGCCAATCCTTGTATTAAAAACAGCTGTTCACTAGAACTCTGTACGGCGATCAAGACTTACCTCTTTCACGGATCTACTTCTCGGAATTCTTCACGGTCTTGCTCTGGTTTTGCTCTTTGGTTTTGCTACTTCGACAGATCATCTGACCTCAGATTGTTACTCGGACTGCTTTGGATTACCTTTCTCAGATTTGGTGATTTTTCTGTTATTGCTATTTTCGATCTTCAAGTCTCTGGTTCTGGTCCATCTGAACTCTCTACAGGCGGGTCGTCTGGGGCTTGCACCCAGGCCATTACTCCTCACCCCTCTGTCATCAGGGAACCAGCTCACGTGTCCCTCCCACAGAACGATACACCAAGCCCCAGGGGTACAGCCACACCATCTCCCTGACTAGGTAAGCGCTTGTTATATATCAAAGTCTTCCTACCTGTACTGTGCTCATCTGGTGCTAATTAACGCTTTCCTTTGCAGCATTCTTGGGATTACCAACGTTCCGCGGTTCCGGGCTTCGAGGATCACCCACCTTTGGCCTCAGTGATTGCATAGGGAGTAATCTTGTATTATCTCTCTGTGGTACTTGTGGACAGAGGTATTCATACTCTTCACGACAATCAAGAAACCTGACAGACTGTGAAGCCTATTTGTCGTGTGGAGTATGGAGGGTCCGTGGAAGACCCATGATGGCTATGGTTCAGGCGATCACAGTACTGAGAGCAGACATGGCGGCAGCCACCACAGCCATTGACCAATGCCTGGATCACATCCAGAGCATCCGCCATCCCTTACCCACGGATGCAGAGTTTGGGGATACAATACCACCCGCTACAGCACCCCAGGCCTCGATACCTCCCACTCCCACTCCTGTTGTCCTTCCCTCTACCTTTCCCTTGGCTGCACCCGAAAGGTTTCAAGGGACCCCAGCAAATACCGAATGTTCCTCAATCAGTGTAAGCTCCACTTCCTGTGCAGACCCGCTGCCTTCCCTGATTCCACCACTAAAGCCGCCTTCCTATTGTCTCACTTATCCGGCACTGCAGCTGCTTGGGCTAACCCGCTTCTTGAAAATGACAGCCCAACATTGTATAACTTTTAACTCCTGGTAGCGGAAATGTCAAGTGTTTTCGACACTCGTCACAGGGTCCAGTCCCGGGATTTAGAATTACTGGAACTACACCATGGTAGAGGTAAGCTCATTGAGTACATTACTCGCTTCAATCAGCTATCAGCAGAAACCTCATGGCCTGAGAGCAAAAGGGTGGTTGTATTTTACAGGGGTTTGAATAACACCATGAAAGATGCCCTCTCGGTTGTCCCCTCTTTGCCTACACTGTTTCCCGACCTGGTGGATCCGGCTCTTTAGGTCGACGCACGCCAATCTGAACGGAGAGCCAAAGCTGGGTTCTCTGGTTCTGATGTCTCCTCTTCGGTTCCCTCTACTTCCGAGTCATCCCCGGAACCCATGCAATTTGGAGGACTCTGCAGTCCAATGACACCCTAGGAAAGGGAACGCAGGAGGATAGACAACACCTGTTATTACTGTGGTTTGGTTGGACATTTCGTAAAGGAGTGCTCCCGTCACTCGAAACCTAAGAACCAGGGTTTTTGGGGTCTGCTCGATCATAAATCCGGGGATGGGATTGAGCGCTTCTTGTCAGTCCCCGGAGCTCATACATGCTTTTGGCACCATCAGACCCACTATGGTGCAAGCCCAGCTACAGCCCACTCCTGAAATTTCACACCCAGTTAGCATCATCATTGATTCAGGGGCCACAGGGAACTACATAGATATCATGTTAGCCCTATCCCTTAATCTCCCACTCATCACCAAAACCCAGCCTGAACCCATACAAGCTGTAGATGGGAGCTCCTTGGTATTGGGGCCCGTTAAGCAACAGACAGCTCCACTCACAAAGATCATTCAGGCTACACGTAAGGAAACCATCAGTTTTGATCTGATAACCATGCCACAATTCGGCCTCATTCTGGGCATTCCATGGTTACGTCTACATAACCCACTGATCAACTGGAAGACGGGTACTGTACTTTTTGAATCAGATATATGTCAGGATTTCTGTCTCTTGGTATCCCCTGGCGAGGTCTCACCATCCCAAGTCCTAAGTACCATTGACCAACTCACTTTGGAGGAGTCCCGGGCTCCCACAGAAAACACACATGTAGTGGGTCTGGTAGCAGGGGGTATACCAGAGGTTTATCAAGATTTTCATGAGGTATTCGACCAGGGATCCTCTGAGGACCTCCCTCCTCACAGGTTATACGACTGTCCCATAGACCTGTTGCCTGGTTCTGTTGTTCTGACTGGCCGTATCTATTCATTGTCCCCCACGGAAGAACAAGCATTAAAAACATACATACAGGAATCCCTACAAAAGGGACATATACGCCCATCTTCATCCCCAGCTGCCAGTCCCATCTTCTTTGTCCCTAAGAAAGAGGGAGACCTCCGCCCATGTGTGGACTACCGACGCCTTAACACCATTACCAAGAAGGATCGGCATCCGATACCCCTAATCACACCATTACTGGACCGCCTTACACATATATCGGTATATACCAAGCTAGACCTCCGGGGAGCGTATACTCTGGTACGTGTGTGAAAAGGAGACGAGTGGAAAACAGCCTTCTGCACTCGTTATGGGCTCTATTATAATTTGGTCATGCCTTTCGGCCTTTGTAATGCGCCTGCCACGTTTCAGCACTTCATGAATGAGATCTTTAGTGACATTCTGGATGTATTCATGGTAGTTTATTTAGAAAACATCCTCATCTTTTCGCAGACGATGGAGGAACACATTTTGCATGTGAGGGAGGTATTGGCACGATTGAGCAAGCATTCCCTTTTCGCGAAACCCGAAAAGTGCCAGTTCCATGTTGACAACATAGAGTTCTTGGGTTTTCACATCACACCTATGAATCAGGCCAAAGTCAAAGCAGTATTGGAATGGCCGGTCCCTACTACTCCCAAGATTTTACAGTCCTTTTTGGGTTTCGCGAATTTCTATAAGCGGTTCATCTTTGGGTTTTGGCTATTGCAGCACCTCTCACCGCCCTAACCAGCCCTCTTGTTCCTTACATATGGTCTGACAATCAACAACAAGCATTCGATGCCCTCAAATCGGCCTTTACTACAGCTCCTGTCCTTCAGCACCCAGACCCCGAATTACCCTTCATAGTTGAGGCCGACACATCCTCATTCGCCCTGGGGGTGATCTTATCCCAAGAATGCCCTACCACCGGTCGCCTGCATCCAGTCACCTTTCACTCCCGTAAGTTCACCCCCACGAAATGTCATTATACGGTGACCGAAAAGGAGCTCCTGGCCGTGAAGGAATCATTTCAGGTGTGGCGTCACCATCTCTTAGGGGCCAAGCACGGTATAACGGTCTTCTCAGATCATCAGAACCTCCAAGACTTGGCTTTGCTTAAATGCGTTAATAGCAGACAAGTCAGATGGCATCTGTTTTTTGCTGCTTATGATTTTCAGATCAAACACTGTCCAGCTACCGTCCATGGAAAGGCTGACGCCTTATCTCGCTCTCCTGGAGGTGTTTCGTTGCCTGTCTATCCTGAGTCCTTACTGGACAAAAAGAACATCATTTGTCTTTGTACCCCTTTCCTGCCTCTCTTGGATAATATCCGCAAATGGGTATCTGCATATCCTACTCTACTTCTCAATTGGGACCTGGTCTTGAAGGATGGCCTGCCCTTTTTTCAGAACAAGTTGTTTTTGCCCACGACTGATGCCCGCAATATAGCTCTTGAATGGTCTCATGATCTACCCATTAACCCCCATCCCGTTCAGAGAAGAACCCTGTCACTTTTGCAACGCTGGTGTTGGTGGCCCTCCATACGGACTGATGTGGAGTGTTATGTTAACACCTGTTCTGTCTGTGCCCAATGTAAGCCTCGAAAGGGACGTCCCTTGGGTCTCCTGCAGCCCCTGGCTATACCCCCAAGGCCATGGCATACCCGAACGATGGATTTTGTGACAGATCTCCCCAAGGTACAAGGCTTTGACTCTGTCTGGGTAGTGGTGGACGCCTTTACCAAGATGGCATGGTTTATTCCGTGCTCAGGCATTCCATCTGCCCCGGTGTTAGCAGGCTTGTTTTTTAGGTCCGTGGTCTGTCTCTTTGGGTTACCTTCGGTATTAGTGTCCGACAGGGGATCTCAATTCACCTCCCAATTCTGGCATGCCTTAACTAAGTTGATGGGGATCAACTCACGTTATTCCTCGGCATATCATCCATTGATGGACGGACAGACCGAGAGAGTCAATCAAACCATGGAGCAATACCTGCGTTGTTTGACGCTGCAACATTAGCAGTCCTGGTTTCGTATCTTGCATTTGGCTGAATTTGCGCACAACAATGCTGTGCATTCTTCCACTGGGTTCTCCCCGTTCTATGCACTGTATGGGCAGCATCCCAGGGTCTTACCCGTCCCCGATTTCTCACTTTTCGGCAAATCCAGACGCTACCGCCTGTATCAGAGATGTGTTTGCTGTCCATTCGCAGACCTTAATCCATCTCAGGGAGGCCCAGGCCTTGATGAAGGGCGTTGCGGACCGGAAGCGTGCAGCTGCCCCCATTATGCTGTGGGGGATAGGGTCTGGCTGTCTTCTCGGCATCTCCACTTACATGGTTGTCACAAGTTGTTGCCCCATTTTGTTGGCCCTTTTGAGATCTCCCATGTGATCAATCCCTTGGCCTATCATCTTCGAGTCCCACAGACTTGGAGGCTTCAGCCTGTCGGTCATGTGTCTCTTCTCAAGCCTTTTCCTGGACTTAGCCGACTTCGTTCCCCGGTTGCTCCGGTATCCCCTGCTTCACCAGATGTCTTTGCGGTCTCTGCTATCTTGGGCTCCCGTGTTCTAAAGAGGGGTTTTCAGTACTTGGTGGATTAGGAGGGTTATGGGCCCGAAGAGCGTTCCTGGGTCACTGCCAGGGATGTCCATGCCCCCGTTTGGTTTCCTGCTTTCATAGGGACAATCCTTTGTGCCCACAAGGTTGTGGGCCCTTGGGGGGGGGGCTCTGTCATGCTCACCTCACCTTCCACCTTGCACTACACACAGGCATCTAAGGCATCCAGGGGTCACACTACATTCCCACAGGCATCTAAGGCATCCAGGGGTCACACTACATTCACACTACCTGCAGCCTCCCGTTCTTCCGTTCACGGCGGGAGGGTGTCACGTGAGCTTGTTCACCTTAGGCACCACCGCATCTGCATTCAAGCGCACAAACGCAGCATGCGCTCATGGAACTCCCCGTTCCTTCGTTGGTGTCTCCCATGGCGCCTGTGAGACAGCATTCGCGAACAGCCGCTTCAGCTATGTTGGACACGGAACTCGTGGTCACGTGTCTCCCTCGCAAGTCACGTGACGCGTTTACCTGTTTCCCTTGCGGGTCACGTGACACGGAGGCGTCCTCTATTTAAACATTGAACTGCCCGCGAATCCTTGCTTCACAGCTGTTCACTAGAACTCTGTACGGCGATAAAGACTTACCTGTTTCACGGATCTATGACTCAGAATTCTTCACAGACTTGCTCTCGTTTTGCTCTTTGGTTTTGCTACTTCGACGGATCATCTGACCTTGGATTGTTACTCGGACTGCTTTGGATTACCCTTCTCGGATTTCGTGATTTTTCTGTTTTTGCTACTTTCGATCTTAAAGTCTGTGGTTCTGGTCCATCTGAACTCTCTACAGGTGGGTCGTCTGGGGCTTGCACCCAGGCCATTACTCCTCGCCCCTCTGTCATCGGGGAACCAGCTGACGTGCCCCTCCCACAGAACTATACACCAAGCCCCAGGGGGACAGCCACACCATCTCCCTGACTAGGTAAGCGCTTGTTATATATCAAAGTCTTCCTACCTGTACTGTGCTCATCTGGTGCTAATTAACGCTTTCCTTTGCAGCAGCCTTGGGGTTATCAACGTTCCGCGGTTCCAGGCTTCGTGGATCACCCACCTGTGGCCTCAATGATTGCATAGGGAGTAATCTTGTATTCTCTCTCTGCGGTACTTGTGGACGGAGGTATTCATACTCTTCACGACAATCAAGAAACCTGACAGGTGGGGAATGGGTAGGCTTTCACTTGAAACTTCCTAGATTGGCTGAAAATACAGTTTCAAAATGTCCACAAAGCCCGGACACCGGTAGCAGACACATCATTACATTGCACGGGCGTGGTCACATGATGCTGTCTGGGGGCATCTGCGATGCCATAGTGACATCCGCAGACCACAGCGCCAAAAGCAGATGGGCACATCTGTCGTGCCATCTGCGATTGGGCATGTACGTTCACAACACACTGAGAATGATTTAGCATGGACATTCCTTGAGAAGGTAAAAATACCACGAAGAGGGGGAGACATTGTATCGATACTCCTGAAAAGAGAGCAACTGTAGATTTTCCACCTTAATACCTTTACAGTGTTCTAAACAATGAAATCTGCTGGCAGATTCTAGCTACCCTGTGATAAATTAGAGCTCAGAAACATACTGAAATCAGAACTCCAGATAATATGAGTATCAAAAACATCCAAATAAGAGCTTTCGGTAATATACTCAAATAAAAACACTGGAAAAATATATGAACCTAAAATGTGGTTGCAATATAAAGTAAAACTAAAAAGTATTTGTGATGGGTATCAATCGATTTATTATCCTTGAGGATTTCTGTCGAACATTTGGACACACTCACTCTGGGATCCAATATAGCTGAATCAGATAAGTGTTAGGAAAGATTTAATTTTATATGTAAGTTTCCCTCCAGTTGTACACCCCCACATGTTTAGCCGGTCAAGTGGCACAGCGAGTAGAGCGCTCACTTTGACATCCGTGCAGAGCCTGCTAACGCAGGTTCGAATCCTGGCGGCGCCAAACTCAGCCTTTCATCCTTCCCAGGTCGATAAATGAGCACCACACACTGTGGGTAATAATAAGCAGCACTCAGATACCTGAGGGTTCGTAGCGCTATATAAATGCCAAATTATTATTATTATTAAACACCTTAGCCTGACTTTGCCGCGGGAGCACAGCCTTCTGGGCTTTCTCTCATTTTTTATGGGAAACTGACATGCCCTTAAAACAGTCAGTACTGGGAGACATTGTTTCCCTTAGTCCTTTTCCAATGTTGCAACTTTTCTGCAACATGTAAAAAGTGCACAATGTACCTTACAGTACAGCGCACTTGGGTCTCATAGTCAATTACAAAGACCTTAGATACTCTCATAGGTCTTTATGTGCAGATATGTCATGGACAGGGCTGGTGTCAGCTTATCTTTTCATGTAATTTTAACCTTTTCCTGCCATTTAAACCGTGTTAAGTGCATTTGTCATGAATAGGTGGCCTGGCTCCAAAATGGCCATCCCACAAGGTTCTTTGTCCTGTCCTTTGGCCATCTTGCCCTTTGCCTTCCCCAGGTCGAGCCGACCTGGGTCAGTCCTTATTTGGTCATGCAGTTTCCCGCGAAACGCCAAGCTTTAGTGAGCTTCTGCATGCCTTGTGTGTGTGCCTCCAGGATGTGGGCTGGGGTTGTTGTCCCCATACACATCCTGGGTGCCAGAGAGTCTGAAGTGCTGTGAATGCCTGGGACCACCGTGGTCCGTGATTGGTCCACGTATGGAGTGTGTGTTTGTGAGCAGATCTCCCATTGGGTCCTCTCTGTTTTGGCGTGAAGGGAACTTTGGATAAGAGGAGGCTGAAAACACCCATACTATGTTGATCTCTAGAGTTCTCACTGAACGAAGGATAGGATCCAAGTATCCTGAAACTAAGAAGCAGAGTCAAAGAACCACTGGAAGGTTTGGCACCCTGAGCCTGCTGTCGTCCTGTGGGACCCCTCTGCATCTGGTCGTCCTAGAAGGTCTGCAAAGACGCTTTGACCCATTAGAATAGTGGGACCAACTATTCTCGGCACCTTCAACAAAACCTGCAAGTAAGCCTTCTCGGAAGTGTCCCTGGGCCAACCAGTGGGCTGACCAGTTTATGCAGGACCTTTGCTCTGTCTCCGCCGTCGTTTTGAGGAGGCCCTTGAACCTTGGTATACTGCTAGCTCTGTATCCCCGGCACATTCACACCGAATTTCGAACACTTGGCATTCCCAGGTCTGAAGCGAGACAAGTGTGCCAGGACCGAAGTAAATGCAGTTACCACATTGCCCAGCCACGGCAACTATCTTTGCAGGTGTGCTGCATTTGTGACTCTCTTGCCCCTGAAGCCTGCTGCAGCGAAACTGGCCTGATCCATCCATCAGGAGCGGAGAAATTGCCACTGTCCCATTTGGGAATAATCACTCTGTCACCGGAACTGAAAGCCGCAGAGACGTCCTTTTTGTCGCATTTGAACCTGCAGCCGCAGTGGACCCAACTGGCGAAGTTTGGTCTGGAGTTCACCTGGGGCCGGTGAGTAACCCTAAATTTAACCAGTGGCCCCTAGCACCTCCATCTGTTTTTATGCACAAGTGGCACATGGGGGTCCCTCTCCTTTCCCCTGCTAGTGTGAACTAGCGACCTATTCCCAAACCTTGGAATCACCTCTGCCTTCAAGTGGAGGCCCTCCTCGAATAGTGGGAATCTATTCTTCTCGGCCTCACCCACCTTCCTGAGCTGCTAGAGACCCCTGAAGAGACCCGTTTTGCCCATTGGAACAACCGCGTGCGCCTGCACTACATGTACTATTGAGCATAAGGCTCCTCTTCTTAGGGTTTGGACTGCCTCTTAGTTAGGTGTGAGTTTGATGTTGAAGGGGACAAAGACTATCTGCACTGCTTATTTTCCTTCCCCTCTAGGTTGTGACTATATTTCGTGCCTTTAACCCTTCAGACCCCAATGGTCTTGTATATATCTTGTATTGATTGTGTTGTGTTGGTTTAGTAGGATTGCTGTGATTTGAGTTACAAAAGCCTTGTAATAAATGTGTTTATATTTTTGATTATACAGCTGTCTGGGAGTAATTTGTAAGTGTCCTTGCTCGGTGTGCTCATTGAGGTCTTTCAGTCACCCTCACCCCTCCTGAGACTTAGTCTTGACTACCTACCATAGCTACCTTGATTGGTCTGGCTTGCCCAGAGGCTACCCTGTTCCAAGAAACTAGGCTGGCCTCCTGGACATCTGGCCACCAGGTAGAATAATATAAATGTATAAAAATAATGTATTCCAAGATAGCGGCATAAACACTGCGAATGTACCTAACAATTTAATTCCATGAACAGAGAAACAGCGGTCAGTGTCCATTTAGCTTAAGATCCCATCCCAAGATGGTGGCGAGAAACGGTAAACACACGGCATGATAATTGCATATACATCACCTGATGCACCTCTGTGTTTTCAATAATAAAAAACAGGATGCAACAGACACCAGATGAATGCACGTCTGAAAAGAAATGCCCAATACTCTTCAAAGAGGACTGAAAGTGATAAAGTAAACGATACATCGGTACAGAAGAGCTACAAGATTGCATGATCACAATACATGAAACTTAGAACACCACACACAGAGGGTGCAGAATGCCAAAGTAGAACTACAGTTGGGAAAAATAATGTATCCCTAATCCTGGCACAGCAATCCACATGTCAAATAGAAAAAATAATTATACGACAATGAAAATCAATTGCAATCCATTATCACGTTCCGGACCCAGAAAGTTTGGGAGCGCTGGAGAGCTTCCTAGCACGGCTGTCACATTCTGACAGAAGCAAACACTAGCGGTCTAGCCTTCCATCAACATGGCCACCACTGTCTATTTATCGACCACCTGGGAAATGGCTCACCGCATTGCAACCCTCCATTCGGGTAAGGTTGACGCTAGTGCCGCTCGTGGTGTTCTTTTGCCTACTCTGTCTCCCGTGCTCTCCCTGAGCATTCCTCTCCCTTGTCTCACTGTTGCTATGCCGCGCTGCTCACGTACTCCTGTCTTGTCCCCCTAAGCACCTTCCGTTGTCTCACTCCACTGGGCCTCGTCTCGGTATCTCCCAGTATATCTGACAAGAAGAGCCTTCCTGGGTCCCCTGCTTTCTCCTCCTTGTTTCCTCCTGTCTTGCTCTGCAATCCTGTCTCGGTGGGCCAGTCCTCCTGCAGTATACCTACCACCTCACTGCTGCCTTCTGGGAACAAGAGTCCTCTTACTTACCGGATCCATATCAGTATTTCCCACAAGTGTTCCGCGAGACTCCTACCGAGTCAAAGGACATCAGTGGACATCACCTTCAGGATCTTCAAAACCGTAAACCGCTGCAGACTACTTCAGGGATTTTTAGCCTCAGCTTTTTCCTGGACTGGGGCGGGCTCCCCGGAGTCCCTGCTGCTGGGCAAATTGCAGGTAAGGCAAGGTGGCTTCCAGAGGAGCCCATCCTTGCCTCTTCAAAAGGAAAGGGAAAAAGAAAAAATCTGGATCAAGAAAAGGAAAAAAGAAACCCACATCTTTTGAAGAACCATTGGAGGAACCATCAGAGACCTCAGGTGAGGAGAGGGAAGGTGAGGCACATACTGAACAAACAAACAAGCCTGTTGATTACAGGGATTCTGAGAGTTTGCAACGCCCAGATACTACAACCATGGCAAGCTCTGAGAGCAGAAAATGTGAATCTACGTCAGCAGGTCCATCAATAAGACGAACACAGAGGAGACCTTCCTCCCTTATCGTTGCCATGTGGCAAATATGATGGTAATCCCAGGATACTGAAGGAGTTCCTGGATGCCTGCATGATCTACTTTGTCTTCAGTCCCAAGGTTTATAAGTCCAACCTAGCAAAGGTGGGCTTTCTCATTTCAAACCTAGTGTAACATAGGTAACAGACCGGAGGAACAAGTGGACCTAAGCACGGAACGGACCCGCAAAGGAAAAGCCCAAAAGGGCATGATATAAACAGGAACAAGAAACTTGGCACATACCAGAAGAAGGATTATAGACAACTACTCCAAACAACCGCTAATCAGGACCCCAAACTAAGATACCAACAATTGGTACACAAGAACCACAGACGTTTACTCACTGGTGAACAACAACACAGAAAAAGAATCTTTATTTATGTATAAGCAGAATAACATATGTGTCACAAACATGAAATGTATAGTCTAAATGTGAAAATGTTACACAAATTGACACACTGAACAAAGTAAATAAAGTGCCTTGATAAAGCCCAAGGAAGGGCAAACAATAGCATGTGCAAAGAAATGTTGGCACAAATGCTTTTTTAAGAATGATACATCTTCCACCAAGAAAAGTCACACCAAATAACTGAAGGACATACACTAAGTGAAGTAACGTGTGTCTTAATTATAAATGTGAAAAAATTCAAACAAGCACAAGGTGAATTAACCTATGTTTATGAGATGAATATAAAACAAATTGAATAAAGTGCAAACACTGTATGTAAAAACACCAACAAGTGTGTACCTCACAATCATTACTTAAGCTAGGAACCTGTGAGGACAGCTAAATTAGGGAGCACAAAGGCTCGCATAGGAACAAAACCATCACACGTCCTATTTATTTTCACAGTTTGACTTTGAGATAATTTATCTGCCTGGAAGTAAGAATCTCCTAGCAGACGCCTTATCCCGCAGCTTAGGAGAGGACACAGGACATTATCTGGGAGATGAAAGGCTCCTGGCTGGAAAGAAGTTCATCAGAGAGATCAACACCTTTCTCCAACAAGTCCAACAAGCACTCAAGACACTGCTGCCCCATCTCACTCCGCCCTTGGTTCAGAAGGGGGATCTCCTCTTCAGAAAGAACACCCTCTATTTACCCACAAGAGACCTCCATACTCAGGTGATTTCGTGGTGCCACAATCTCTCCACAGCTGGTCAAAAGGGCCAGTTAACCACCCTACAACTGGTCTCTCAACCATTTTTGGTGGCCAACAATACAGAAGGACGTCAAGGAATATGTCTCTACTTGTCCTACATGTGCCCAGAGTAAATACTCCACGCCAAGCCCTTAGGTCTTCTACAGCAAGAACAACCACCAGCAGGGCCATGGCAAGACATGTCTATGGACTTTATTGTGGAACTTCCCTTCTCGCATCAACATTCTGCCATAATAGTTTCAGTCGACTTCTTTAGCAAACTGGTGCACTTTTCTCTGTTGAAGGGAACACCCTCTGCCTCATTCACAGCTGAAGTATTTCTGTGGGATGTGGTCCAGTTACACAGCCTACCACACACCATTGTGTCGGATAGGAGAATGCAGTTCACCTCAAGATTTTGGACAATCCTCTGCAAACAGCTGGCTATCCACTGAGCGCTCTCCTCAGGATTCCATACGGAAAGCAATGGTCAAACAGAGTGATTGAACGCTACCCTGGAGCAATACATCAGATGCTTCTGCAATCAAGAGCAGAGCGATTGGTATGACCTTCTGTCCATGGCAGAATTTGCATATAACAACACTAAACACTCTGCCATAGGAATGAGCCCGTTTTGTTGCACCTATGGGTTCAACACATGACACACCCCGTGGTCATGCACGCTTTCCACGAAGATGCCCACAGCGGATCTGGTCTTGGACACATTGAGGAATCTACACAAGAAGGCACAACAGAACCTCCAAGTAAGCCGTCAGGACGACAAGAAGTGGGCCGATAAAGGGAGAAGACCTAACCCCACTTGGGACGTCGGAACTGAGGTATGGCCATCCACGAAATTCTAACCTTGGTGGGTTCATCCAGGAAAGTTCTCTCCATGTTACATCGGTCCGTACAAGATCGAGGTGAGAATCAATCCAGTGGCCTTTTGCCTGACACTTCCTTATCGTTTACGGAGAATCCATCTGGTTTTCCACACATCACTTCTCAAGGCCTACTTACCTGACCCTCATTCCAGAAGTATAAGAACCTGAAGCATCCCTGCTGACGCCTCAGAAGAATACGAGGTATCAGATTTAATGGATTCAAGATACAGAAGAGGAGGATTACAGTACCTGGTTCTTAGGAAAGGCTAGCCCATGTCAGAAAGATCCTGGGAACCAGTCCGCAACTTGCAGGGACCTAGACTAATCCGTCAATTCCACTGGCTCCATCCCAGGAAACCAGGGGGGGTGCCCTTGAGAAGAGGTCATACTGTCACGTTCTGGAGCTGGAAAGTTTGGGATCGCTGGAGAGGTCCCTAGCTTGGCGTCACATTCGCACAGAAGCAAAGATTAGCGGTCTAGCCTTCCACCAACATGGCCGCTGCTGTCTATTTACCGAACACCTGGGAAACGGCTGTGCGTTGCAACCCTCCATTCGGGTAAGGTTAATGCTAGTGTTGTTTGCAGTGTTATTTTGCCTACTCTGTATCCCATGCTCTCCCTGAGCATTTCCTCCCAAACTGTCAGATGTTTTTGTTCATGCAGTCATTTCTTGTGCTCCATTGAAAATATATTGATTTGGTACACTGATCCATGTAGAATGTTTGTCTTGTGGAGGGATTAATGTTGATCTAATGTTAAAGGTTTAATTGCTTGCACTTGTGCTAAACTATCTCTGCACCTCCACTATGAAGTACATGAAGTCTGCAGTTTTGTCCTGGGAGGAACATGTGAATTCTTTTTTAAAATAGACATGAGAAATAGCACTATGTTATTTAAACAATTTTCAGTGAGGTTAAAGGTTTGTTTGATTGAACTTGTCCTAAACATTCTTTGCAATAAAATGCATCTACATGAACTTCGTCCCAGTGGAAGTGTTGATTGAGAACGGATGTCCCCAAACTTTGAAATGGCACTTTATAAGGCCCACGGCATAGAACCTTCTTGCAGAACTTGCACTGCATTTTTTCTACCTAAACTTTGCATGTAAATCTCAGACAGTGTTTGGGGGTGGTGTTGCGACCCAGATGACATAGTTGCTGCTACTGATGTGGTGAGCCATGGTGGACAATGCCTGAATGCAGATGTTGCCGGGGTGGTTGTTGCAGAGGTTGATGCCATGGCAGCTGTTTGATGCTGCACAGAGTTATGCCCATATGATGTTATTTTGTGTTGCTGATGGGCCTAGCACATTTTTTTCCAGCCACCCTACTGCAATCCTCCCTGCCCCCAACTATCATATCTGCACCCTCTTTACCCTCCTAACCCCATCCTGTCTATACCTATCCTCTTTTCCTCCACCCATCTACTCTACCACATGCTCTCTTCAGCTACTCTTGCCCAGGTATCGTGCTACCATTCCCCTGTCCACCATATTGCCACTCTTTATATACAACCCATCCTACCTCTTTCCCTTCTAACCTCACCCACCCTACCCTAATCTAAGTCCCCCCACCTACTGTACTTCCAGCCTCTATACTGTCACCCACTCTATTACTGCCTGTGTACCCATACCCACTCACTGTACCCTCACCCTCTTTACTCATACCCATTCACCTCATCAATGTCATCCCAAGTAGAACAAATGACGGGGCAAAGCAAAGAGGCTGACACATTTGCTTGCACTTGTCCCAACTTTGTCTGACATACAATTTTAGACAGTGTATGGTTTTTTTTTTCAATAGACCTCGTATTTTTTTCCCAATGATTATTATATGTGACGGCAACAACAATATACTACACATGTGTAGAACTGTAAGTAATTGCATTTCATAAAGTATGTTCTCTAACTATTTATATATATATATATATATATATATATATATATATATATATATATATATATATATATATATATATATATATATATATATTACAGGTAGAAAAGCTCAAATTATACCATTCTCACCATATGTAAGTGTCCATATCTAATCTGATGCTTGTTCGAAATTGTAAGCACAATAACATTATTCTAGTTACAATGTTAATATTCATTATGACTGTGCACATAATAGAGTGACCATTGCTAGTGTCTCTACTTCTATGCACCTACTGTGTTCCACCTTCTCTACATTCACCTTACCTACCCTCATCCTCTTGAGCCCTACCCAACCACCCTACCACTATTGAATCTATTCATGCTTCTGCACCCTACTCCCATCATCTCTTATATATACTGATGTAAATAATTGTTGTTTTTTTAAAAACATACATTCATAACCGTGGCTACCATAGCATCCAAATCCAAAGAGATGGTGAGCTATTGAGGCGCGCTTAATCACAGCAGCGACTGGAGGTTGTGTCCGCGGCTATGATATGGGCAATTACAGTGCGGTACACCGAGTCACGCCTATCTTTGGGGGTACTCTTATTTGCGGCTATGTTCAGACCATTGGCACGGAGTGTATTGTAGCCATGACTAGAACTGAACCTTGTGTAGCTGCAACTGTCAAGGTGATATAAAGGTGATATAAAAAAATGGGTGATTGGTTAAATGTATTATGAAGCATGTTGTTAAATTGGAGGGTAGTGTTTAGTTTGCATTGTACTAGTAGTGAACTGTGTCATTAGCAGTTCTGAGCCAATAACCTAAGAGAGGAAATGTTCCAATAAACATGCTGGCAAAGTATAAAATTTGCTCAACTTTAAAACCCAACAATCTGTAGTAAAATATACTCTAGAAAACAAAATCCCACTAGGAGATAAGTGCTTGTGGTCTTGTGGGTAGGTTTATGCACTGAGAACGTAACATGAAGCCTCTGCACAGATCTTCCCACATCACCATCCTCAAACCAAAAAAAATAACTTTGCCTATGCTTCTCAAATATTCCCCGATTTCTTCCACATCACTGTTTGATGCTAAGTCAAAATCACTTATTCAGGGTTAATTGAACTACAATTGTATATTTCACGTTTGATTGATTGTTTATTTGTATAGCGCCTATACACAATGTGTTTCAAAGCACTTTATTATTAAGATTACGTTAAGATGTATGTTCATTTACTGTGTGTATCTTCATGGGTGCCAGCTTTTGATTTTTCGCTAATGGGCAAAAGTACCTGGACATATGTTATTCTTGCAGCCGGTCATTTTTTTCCCTTTTCGTGCTGTTTAAATTGCGGTTGGGGTCGTGGGATATATCACATCAGTCACCAAGATACCAGCCATACTACTAGGGGCTGTAGCACATTGCTTAAACAAAGTGTGTGATCCTTGGCAAATCATTTATTCTCTCTGCACATTGCCTAAAGAAATTGTGAGTTCTCAAAGCCTGCCATCTTTTATATATAACAATACTACTGTCAGAACAGGTCAAAATCTGTCTGATTGATTAATGTCTATGAGCGATGGGTTGCAAGGGTTTTAAAATATAGAGGGGGCACAGCATTATGGAGATATAGCATTAGGGTGGATAAGGTAAGAAAGATATCAGAACTAAATCCTGGAAATGCAATGCATTTGGGAACTTAGGACCAATTTAACTTGAGGTGTTCCAGTTCTGAAGCCTAATCTATATGTATAAAATTCAAAGATTGTATGTTTGTGGGTTTGTGGCCTGTGTGTTTGTTTGTTCCTCCTACAATTCCACACCCTACAATGAATCTGCACCAGATTTTGTAGTTTCCTGTTAGGACCCTCCAGAAAGCACTGGTTACATTACATGTGGACAACACAACCCGTTCCCCGGATTTCAGCCTCTGCACACATGAAACAGTTGCCTGGAAGTTGAGAAACATAAAGGTGGTCATAGAAGGACCGGACAGAGCTCATTGCAAGCATCTGAATGCAAGAAGCAAAACCACATTTCAAAGCCCTGGGACACACAGTTTGAGATATTTGCACCACAATGCACGAAACATTGATGTGCTCATAGATGGACTCATCATGTTAAACGGAAATCATATTAGTGCCTCCTTTTGATTTATATTGGCCTAAACCTAGTTGCTCTATGGGGAAAACAGCGTTGCAAAGTTCTGAATTAGAATTGACTTGAAGCGCCATCTTGGAAAAAGTCCTCCATCTTTGGTTCTAAAACTCCTGCTCACTCTTCAGTAAATAATTAGCTATGTTTTCAACTGCAAAAGCAGAATCGACCTTTGAGCCTATGTCAACACCAGGGCTGGCAGAGCAGACTATTTGTCCTGTGCAAACAAAACCTTGCAGTCAGAACAAACTCCCATTCAAAGTGCTATCTATGTCTACAAACCTCATCTTCCCACAAACAGTGCTATACAATGAATGCAAACTGATGCTGCGAGTTTCTGAAGGAATCCTGTGTACATTGGAAAGCTAAAGATTCACACAGCTGTCGGCAACAAAGTTTGTCAGTATGTTTAAGGAACCTTGGAGCTAAAGTGAACTCCAATTTAAAGTGTTTTCTGTATCAGTAGCCTCGGCTATATTCAAACAGAAAAACTGAATGTAGGCAAACTATAAACTGTGTACCTTAACAAAAAGCTATTGAATTTGGTTCTTGGAACTAGGTTCAGCCTTAGCTGAATAACTAACATAACCAGACATAACAAAGTTGTGACCATTGTATTTTTAGGACTGGAAAACACTTGAAGTATGTAGAGACAATATTGTTGTATTTTCTATGTGAACTGGGCACGAACCCAAATTTGTAACTTATTAGTGTGGAGATGGGCTGAGCAATGACGTGGATTGTGTATAAATATTGCATGTTTTGTGATGACCAGGACTCACTCCCCTCACATTGTTTCTGTATTTTTGGTGGTACCAAACCTTGATATTTCCTTGATTTTACAAGATGGCATCCGAATAGGCACCCTCAAGATTGATGCCATCTCGTTGAATGTTGACGCGGCTATCGGACCGGGATCGGGCGGTGAAAATGAGGGCCCCTTTCTTGGATGAGAAGTGATACCTAAACAGTACTGCACGGCCCGATCCCTGGACGGTGAGCTCGCGGTCCGAGACGACATCTTGACGAGGATCCCCATGTCGAGGTGGGTATTTTTGCCAGAATTGCCAGCCACGTCGATCCTTTGTAATCCGATCGGACCTGCTTTAGTTCTTTGATCAGGTGAGTCGTGACCCGATTCTTAAGTAGCCTGATCATTTGTTTTGGCATATTGCACTTGCAAGTACAATTATTGACCAGGTAACACCAGTATTCTGATATGCCTGGGAAATTGTCTGCCTGCTTCAGGGCGTTATTCCGCAGTGACAGACAATCTTTGGAATTTGGCCGACCGGCACCGACGGAGGGGTCGCCGTGTGTACTATGTACTGTAAGCATGGCATTGGTAGTATAGTGTTTAATGATATTTGGCACAGACAAACTAGACATGTTCTGAACTTCAGTGGACAATCAATGGTAGTTTTGAAATTCCTCGCATAGAATACTTAGAATCCATATTATTTAAGAAAAAGGCTAGACCTGCAGCATTTGATGTATTACAGAATTGGAAGAAAGAAGCTATGCAGCAACTTAAGAGTAGAGACAAACATGCGCGCCGTCATATGACCAACGCCGAAAAAGCGTTGTTATATGATCAAAATAAACAGTCTCAGTCAGTTAGGAGTATGGACAGGGCTTTTTCACTTGGTATTCAGAAAATCTATCCTTCTAAAGACTTTCATGTATCTGATGAGTTGATTGCCAAAATTCTAAATGAACGAAGGCCTGGTGCCACTGCGCCACGTCCGTATGTTCCTCTTCCTGCTGTTTTGCCTCTTCCTGCTGTTATTCCTCCTCCCATAGCTCCTCCTGCTCCTCCTTTCACTCCTCTAATGTTCATCTTCCTCTGGCTGTTGTTCCTCCTCTTGTCATTGCTCCTTCACCTGCTCCTCCACCTTTGCTTGCTGTTACGGGTTTGGTGGGTCTACCTGCTGCACCAGTAATAACACCTTTGTTACCGAATGTACAAGATTTGCCTATTCTTCCTCTTCCAAGTGGTTCTGTACCGCTTGTAGTTGATCGGGGAGCGGGATCAAGGATTGTAAATCGTAATACTGTGTCTCCAGAGAGAAAGCATGAATTGATTGCATGGGCTAGACATTATATGAAGAGGGGTGAACAAGCTGATGTTTTTGCCACACTCTCTAACTTAGATCATTTTCCTGAGAAAAACGTTTTATTGAAGGATTGGGAGCTCATTTACGTATAATGTGGAACAGATTGGATGATATAGATCTCCCACAAGGTTTGAGGGATCTGAATATTTTAGCATATTCAAGAGATACTGTGGAGAAAGTACATGAGCATGTCAAGATAATAATGAAAATATTGATGGTGATAGTTTGGATGCTATGTTAGTACAGAAACGGTTCCTTCCTTGTCGTAAATTGATAAATGAGGAAACACGAATTTGCACAAAAGATGCGATTAGGTGGCTTTCAGACATGTCGATTACTCCCGTTGAAGTATGTGACACGTATAGTCAGTGTACGCCAGAAATGCAGAGGAAAGTGATACAGGTAATGGTAGAATACCTGCAGGATGAATGTATAAAAAGAAAGATTTATTGTCCCGCAGAATTATTGAATATCTATAAGAGACCTTTTTCGTTTGACACTTCAGCTGTTTTAGTGCTCAATTTAGCTCTGTTGCTCAGTAAGCATTCGGAGTTGCCTACTTCTCAGTTGCCTATGAGAGAGGTTCCTCTGACATTTGTCCTGAAAGTTGAGATTCCTGCTAATGCTGCAGCACGTACACCTGCTCAGGATATTCCTGCACATTATGTGTCGCAGTTTCTTCATGTCCCGTTCTCAAGACAGGAAGTGAACATCATTAATCAATCTATTCCCGATATTAGGAAGAATCCAACAGGATTCTACAAAGTGATAGAGTCTGTCTTGCAATCATCAGTATTTTCCTTGAGCGATATTGATTTGTTATTTTCCATACTCCTACCTGTTGATTTGTGGAAGCAGATTAGGACTATAGACGATGTACCAGGGTTAGGAGATACATGGTATAATATGGTTAGACTAGATACAGAAAGGCCAGCTGGCGAGAGACCGCCGCAGGTAATACTGACTTTGCCTGATAGGATAGTTACAAAATTAAAAGCAATAATTCCTGAAAGAAGGATTATTTGGGACAAACTTACTGCTTGTGTCCAAGGGAAATCTGAGGGTGCTACTGAATTCTTCAATCAGTTCGAACAATTGTTTTCAGATTTCAGTGGACAAGATTTGAGCACAGAGTCTGGAAAATGACTATTTGTGGACAAATTTGTGCGTGGATTGTTGCCTGACATCCAGTTGCAAATTATGTCTTCACAGAGCACTTGGCAAGCAAAGTCTCAGTCAGAAGTATTGCATGTGGCTCAGTACGATGAGAATCGTGTCAATAACGAAAAAGAAAGAATTGAAAAGAGAAAGAGAGACCTAAAAACTAAAGTTCTATTGCAACAGATTGTTAGAGGCCCTAGAGGGGGTAATACACAATTTAGGGGACAGTATGCTCCACAGGGTACTTCGCCTTTGGGTCCTATAAACATAAACCAGTGTGCTTATTGTAGACAAAAGGGTCATTGGCGTACACAATTCCTGATCCTCCAGCAGAGGTCGAATAACACATTTGGTGCCATGGGTAGACGATCCAGAGGCCGCCCTGGGGCAGGGGGTCCTGGCAAAGTCAGTTTTCCCAAGATTCACAACAACCTTTTTTACAGGATAATCAGTCACCGAGTGCGGATAATAGAAACATTTTTGATCATCCTTCTACTGCATATCTCTCTGAAGAACTTCCTTTATACGACATTCTGTTTCATTAGGATTGCCCGAAGCAGGGTTTGGAACCGACGCCTATTCCCGTTAATCAGAAAGGTCCTTACGTTGAGATGATAGTGGGAAATAGGAAACATCTATTTTTGATAGATACAGGGGCACACAAGTGTTTCATTGACCATTCACGGGTTCCAAACATTCCACTGTCAGGGCAAACCAATGTTTCAGTAGGGTTTTCTGGCACACCAGTAGTCTGCCCAGTTTCTTCACCGGAAGCGATTACTTTATGTTACGCTCACCTGATTCCCACGTGGGCGTCGATCTGGACTGGCCCGCTGTTGCTTCCACCAGAGTAACACGTAGAGCCGAGATAACAGACTGGACAGACCCACTTAGCTTCGTTTGTTGGACTCGTACGAATATCTTTCTGCAATGGAGAAAGGGAATTAACCTCCCGTTAACCCGCCTTCCCACTCCCCTTGTCTGCCCACAGAACACTCCTGAAGTTCCCTCTTAATCTCACCTGAAGATTTGGAAAGATGAGCTCTCCATCCTGCGTCGAGCGCAGGGGCTCGTAGACGACCAGTTACTTCACTGGCGTGGAGGAATTGGTGAGTTCCAGTATTGACTCTAAGTCCAATTGTTCGTAAGAGTTCAAAAGTCTGATCTTCACTCTGCTAGATTCCTTGCAGGTTGCGGATTTAAACTACCAGAAGAGTTCCAAGTGGCAATTGGTAAGATCCTGGTAAGTCTATTGTGGTTCTCCCCTTTGGGGCCGGGGTACAGCGATGATGCAGAATTAACTGCGCCAACCCGAAATGAGGTGAGTACCCACCTGTGGTAAATCAGGTAAGTCTTTGGGGTTAGGTTGTATTGTCCTTGTTTTTTCCCCTTAGGGGCCGGGGTGTGGCGGTGATGCGGATTTGACTGCGCCGACACGAGATGAGGTGAGTACCCCCCTGTGGTAATCAGGTAAGTCTTTGGGGGTGACTTGTATTGCCCTTGCTCACCTATCTGTTCTTGTCTCCCCCAGGTGTTGAAGAATGGCCTGGAGATGCTGGATTCGTGATGGAGTAAAGGAATGCAGCACCGGTTGGTGAGTTCAGCGCGGCTCTGCGAGGTGCGTGGCAATGCACCTGAGAAGGCTTCTCTCTTCCAGATCGACGATGTGCTGGATCTAGGATTCAGGTAAGGGTTTTGTTCTGACCTCTTCTCCTTCTCCTTTTCTTGTTCCAGGGCTGAAGCGGGCGTGGCTGAAGACTGGAGATGCTGAAGACACGGTGAGCGTTACGCTGCAGCAAGCAGAATAATGCGAAGCACGTGTGGCTGTCCGGGTGTGGCTTAAATAGCCTTGGAAGAAGTCCCAGGTAAGTATTCTTCCACAGCCCCACCCGAGAGGAAAGGAGTCCCTGAGGCAAAGTAGTCCCTTTAGGCCTCATTTGGCTTGTGGCTTCGTGCAGCATGGTCTGCAACAGGTAGGTATGCAGCATGGTCTGCAACAGGTAAAATTTCTGTAATGAGCCTGGCGCCCATGGCGCCAGGACTGACTTTATTCTTATGAGCCTGGCGCCATAGGCACCAGGACTGTAGCCAAAGAGCCCCTAACTGGGGTTTTGGGCATGCTTCAAGTGGCATGATGCCTGCTTCTGGGGTTGCTGGGCCTGGTCTTGCTTTCCGGGGGCAGGCATTGTGACAGCACTCCCCCTCAAGGCCCCTCCTAAAGCTGTTCTCCCTCTCGGCCTTGGTTTGTCTGGAAATTCTTGGTGGAACCTTTTCACTAATTGAGGTGCATGCACATGGTCACTAGGCTCCCAAGATCTTTCTTGTGGACCATAACCTTTCCAATCAATGAGATAGAAGAGTTTTGATCTCACCCTTTTAGAGTCCAAAATATTCTTGACTTCGAATTCGGGTTCCCCGTCTATGAGCATAGGTTCAGGTGGGGTGGGTAGTCTAGTTCCTGGTTGCACAGGCTTCAAAAGAGACACGTGAAAAACAGGATGAACACGCATATGACCAGGCAGGTCCAACTTGACGGCCACTGGGTTAATAATAGCCTTAATAGAATAAGGTCCCAAGTACCTGGGGTTAAAAGTCCGTGTTCCCTTGAGTGGTAAGTACTTGGTGGCTAACCATACTTGGTCCCCTACTTGGTATTGCGGTGCTTCACTCCTGTGTTGATCAGCATCCTTCTTGTATTTATCCTTAGCCTTTTGTAAATGTGCAGTCGCCTCTTTAAAGGCTTGTGTGATAACAGCGTGGAGATGGTCCACCGCAGGCATCTCTAAATGCTGGGGAGAATCTAAGTCTGAGGTTCGAGGATGGTGACCATATATGGTAAAAAAAGGGCTTTGTTTAGTTCCTGAGTGTACAGAATTATTGTATGCATACTCGGCGATCCAAAGAATGTCTTTCCAATCCTCCTCAGATTGATGTAGCATACAACGTAGGTATTGCTCAAGAGTTTGGTTGGTTCTCTCAGTTTGACCGTCGGTCTGGGGATGGTGGCTGGTTGAAAGCCTAACATCAATTTGTGCCAGCTGGCAGTACTTCCTCCAAAAATTTGAAATAAATTGACTTCCCCGGTCTGAAATTAACACAGAAGGAAAGCCATGTAGACGGACAACATTTTCAAGGAACTCCTTGGCCAGGATTGAAGCTGAAGGTATTCCTTTTAAAGGAATGAAATGGGCCATTTTAGAAAAAAGATCTACAATAACTAGAATGGTGTTATAACCTTTGCACGGGGGTAAATCCGTGATAAAGTCTAATGACAAGGTATGCCAAGGAGTAGGTGGTATGTCTAACGGTTGTAATATTCCAGCGGGTTTTTTCTTTTCCCCTTTATTTTGAGCGCAAATGCCACAAGACATGACAAACAACTTGAGATCTTTTCGCCAGGTGGGCCACCAAAACTGTTTCTTGATTTTGGCTTCAGTTTTAGCAGTGCCAGCATGTCCTTCCATCAAGGTGTCGTGGTAATGAGAAATGACTAGTTTCTGTAGTTCCTCTAGTGGCAAAAATAGCCGGCCTTGGTAATAAGGTAGATTGTTGGTGACAGAATACTCGGGGCCTTTCCTTGCCCAGCCCTGTAAGGCATCGGAATCAAAGAGTTGATGGACCTTTTCTTGAATGTCCTCCAGAGAGTGTATGGATGTCAGACCAAGGATCCTCTGTTCAGGAATTATGGGTGCAGGTTCTAAAGCTCTTTCTGTTTCTCCCATTCGTATTCGGGACAGGGAGTCAGCTTTTCCATTTTTACAACCTGGTCGATAGGTTATTACAAAATCAAACTCGGCGAAGAACAATGCCCAACGGAGTTGGCGTAAAGATTGGGCCTTGGCTACCTTTAGGTATTGTAAGTTGCGGTGATCAGTGATAACCGTAATGGTATGCCTGGCGCCCAGCAGATAGTGCTGCCAAGCATTGAAGGCGGACTTGATGGCCAACAGTTCCTTGTCGGTTATAGCATAATTTAATTCGGGAGCCGAAAACATTCTTGACCAAAACGCCACTGGGTGCAGCTGGTTAGTTTCGGGATCCTTTTGGGAGAGCACTGCTCCCATAGCTGAACTGGATGCATCTGTTTCCACTATGTAGGGCAGCTCTGGGCGCGGGTGTCGTAATACAGGAGCGGACGTGAATTTCTTTTTTAACTCTTGGAAGGCGTACTCGGCTTCTTCTGTCCATGTAAAGCGTTTATTCTTTCGCAATAGTGTTGTAATGGGATGTACAATGTGTGAGAAGTCCGGGATAAACCTGCGATAGAAATTGGCAAAGCCGAGCATGCTTTGAACTCCTTTGACTGAGCTTGGCGAAGGCCAATTAAGAATTGCCTCCACCTTCCGTGTATCCATCCGGATTCCTTTCGGGGTCAGAATAAATCCAAGAAACTCTACTTCCGTAGTGTGAAAGATGCAGTTTTCCAGTTTAGCGTATAACATATACTGGCGTAACTTTTCTAGGACTGCTCGGACGTGCTTTACATGATCGGATTCTGATAGGGAGTATACTAAGATATCGTCGATGTAAACGACTACACAAACATCGATGAGCTCTCTGAAGACATCGTTCATGAAGAACTGGAAGGCTGCTGGTGCGTTACACAGTCCGAAAGGCATCACCTGGTACTCAAATAATCCGTACTTGGTGCGAAAAGCAGTCTTCCATTCGTCACCCTCTTTGACGCGTACCAGATGATATGCCCCCCGAAGGTCTAGTTCTGTGTATATACAAGCGTTCTTTACCTGGTCTAGTAGTTCAGGGATCAAAGGCAATGGGTACCGATTCTTGATAGTTATCTGATTCAGCATGCGGTAGTCAATGCATGTTCTAAGGTCGCCTTCCTTTTTTGGCACGAAGAACAAAGCGGAAGATGCAGGGGACTTGGACGGGCGGATGAAGCCATTAGCAAGATACTGGTCTAGGTACTGGCGCAAGTGGAGATTTTCAGGTTCCGTGAGGGCATAGATTCTGCTGCAAGGTGGCTGTGCTCCTGGTATGAGATCTATTTGACAATCATACGATCTGTGCGGTGGTAAGGTGTTTGCCTGCTCCTTTTGAAAGACATCCTGAAAGTCTTGGTATTCAGCAGGTAATTGTATGGCAGCTGGGATTATTGGGGCCAGTACTGAATTTAGAGTTCTCTTTGGGTAACAGGTGTTAGCACATTCTGGGAAGGTTAGTCTCTTCTCTCGCCAATCAATACAGGGATTGTGTTTTTCCAACCAAGGGATTCCCAGTATCAGTTGAAACTGTGGAGCCTTGAATAAATCATACACCATAACCTCTCGGTGTCCATCCTGACCCAGCAAAGTCATCTCTGCAGTGGAATGAGTTACGGGCCCAGAGGCAATTTCAGTTCCATCAACAGTGGTGACGACATCGGTAGTGGTCTTTCGGGTGAGAGGTAGATTCATCCTGGAAGCCAATCCGTAGTCCAAATAGTTTCCTATGGCTCCACTATCTACGTACGCCTTTACCGCGTGCATGCGTGATGGCTGCTCTGGATCTATAAGGACCATGGGTATGGTGAAATGCGAGGTCAGAGTGTCCTTCTTTAAGCTCGGCAAGCTGACCTCTACGCTTGCCGGGCTTGATCGTTTCCCGAGTCAGGTTTCAAGTGGTTTTCGTCTGCTGCTCCTATAGTTTTCTTGGGTGGTTTTACAGGGCAGTTCCGAAGGAAATGACCAGTAGCTCCGCAATATAAAAATAATTGCTGTTGCCGTCTTCTTTCCCTTTCCTTCTGGGTTAAGGGTCCTCTAACCCCCTCGATTTGCATGGGTTCTGAGGCATCTACCCCTTTCGAGGGTACGTAGGTTTTAACCAAGACCTTGTTTTCAAACTTGGTTCGATCAGTCTTTCTGGTTTGAAGTCTGTGATCTAACTGGACCACAAAATCTATATATTCAGCACAGTCTAAAGGCGGGTTCACGACTTGGGCTAAAACATCCTTGAGTTCTCCCCGAAGCCCTCGATAGAATAATGTAATTTGCTTGGCTTCAGGCCATTCGGTTTCCACAACTAATCTATTGAAAGTTGCAATGTAAAATAAAAGATCCTGATTACCTTGCCGTAAGGATAAAAGTTCGTTATCCAAAGCCTGTCCTTGGGAATGTCGGGCGAACAGTCTTTCCATGCTAGTTCGAAAACCTTGGAAATCTCGAAGAATCGGGTCATCCTGATTTACTAGCGGAAAGGACCAGTCCTCTGCACTGCCGCTGAGATATGACAGTACAAAAGCTACCTTGGCTTGATCGTTTGGGAAAGCTCCAGGTCTACATAAAAAGTGTAAGCGACATTGATTCATGAATATAGCAAACCTTTTAGGGTCTCCGGCAAAGCGTTCAGGCGGAGCCAAGGGAACGGCTCCAGGAAGGTTTATCTGCACCGGGTTACTCGGTGGCACCGGAGCTGGGCTGGCCCCGAGTCCAGGTAGAGGTGTTTGTCCAGCCTGGCTTTGTAATAGCTGTCTGGCCAAATCATCAGTTCGTTCTTTTGACACTATCAATTCCCTCCTGAGGGCATTGGTTTCCTGGTGGGTGGAATGCACTTCGGCCCTTAGTTCCCCTAATAATTGGGCCAACTGATCGGTTTCCGAGGTCTCCATGACGCCCAGGTGGGTATTTGTGGGTAGGCTTCGCGTTCTGTTATGCTCACCTGATTCCCACGGGGGCGTCGATCAGGACTGGCCCGCTGTTGCTTCCACCAGAGTAACACGTAGAGCCGAGATAACAGACTGGACAGACACACTTAGCTTCGTTTGTTGGACTCGTACGAATATCTTTCTGCAATGGAGAAAGGGAATTAACCTCCCGTAATCTGAGCGTTAACCCGCCTTCACACTCCCCTTGTCTGCCCACAGAACACTCCTGAAGTTCCCTCTTAATCTCATCTGAAGATTTGGAAATATGAGCTCTCCATCCTGCGTCGAGCGCAGGGGTGCGTAGACGACCAGTTACTTCACTGGCGTGGAGGAATTGGTGAGTTCCAGTATTGACTCTAAGTCCAATTGTTCGTAAGAGTTCAAAAGTCTGATCTTCACTCTGCCAGATTCCTTGCAGGTTGCGGATTTAAACTACCAGAAGAGTTTCAAGTGGCAATTGGTAAGATCCTGGTAAGTCTATTGTGGTTCTCCCCTTTGGGGCTGGGGTACAGCGATGATGCAGAATTAACTGCGCCGACCCGAAATGAGGTGAGTACCCCCCTGTGGTAAATCAGGTAAGTCTTTGGGGTTAGGTTGTATTGTCCTTGTCTTTCCCCTTAGGGGCCGGGGTGCGGCGGTGATGCGGATTTGACTGCGCCGACCCGAGATGAGGTGAGTACCCCCCTGTGGTAATCAGGTAAGTCTTTGGGGGTGATTTGTATTGCCCTTGCTCACCTACCTGTTCTTGTCTCCCCCAGGTGTTGAAGAATGGCCTGGAGATGCTGGATTTGCGATGGAGTAAAGGAATGCAGCCCCGGTTGGTGAGTTCAGCGCGGCTCTGCGAGGTGCGTGGCAATGCACCTGAGAAGGCTTCTCTCTTCCAGATCGACGATGTGCTGGATCTAGGATTCAGGTAAGGGTTTTGTTCTGACCTCTTCTCCTTCTCCTTTTCTTGTTCCAGGTGTTCCATGGCTGAAGCGGGCGTGGCTGAAGACTGGAGCTGCTGAAGACACGGTGAGCGTTACGCTGCAGCAAGCAGAATAACGCAAAGCACGTGTGGCTGTCCGGGTGTGGCTTAAATAGCCTTGGAAGAAGTCCCAGGTAAGTATTCTTCCACAGCCCCACCCGAGAGGAAAGGAGTCCCTGAGGTAAAGTAGTCCCTTTAAGCCTCATTTGGCTTGTGGCTTCGTGCAGCATGGTCTGCATCAGGTAAGGTATTCAGCATGGGCTGCAACAGGTAAGATTTCTGTAATGAGCCTGGCGCCCATGGAAAATTGAGCCTGTTAAGATCATTTTGAAACATGGAGTAAAGTTGCCACGTATTCCCCAGTATAAGATCTCGGTTGATGGTGAGCAAGCTTTGAAGTGCATAGTCTCCGATTTTGTGCATCGTGGGGTAATTGAGGAAATTGTAGGTAGTTTGTGCAATAGCCCGATTTTACCTGTGTACAAAAAAGGCGATAATGCAATTCCTTTTCGTTTCATTATTGATTTACGTGCCATCAATAAGATTTTTGCTCCACAATTTCCCATTGTGCCTGATGTGACGTCAATATTAACTAGGATTCCGGCTTCAGCTACTCACTTTAGTGTTGTGGATCTTAAGAACGCTTTCCTTAGTATTCCTATACATAAAGACAGTAGATACTTGTTCGTGTTCACCTTAGGGGGACGCTAGTTTACCTTCACCCGTGCGCCGCAAGGTACAAGGTTACACGGAGAGTCCTAGCATCTATAGTAGGGCTTTGAAAGAACAGCTTGACACACTCGAGTTGCCCACCACTTGTACACTGCTTCAGTATGTAGACGATCTACTTTTAGCTGCTGACTCACAGAGCGCTTGTAAGGAGGGCACTGTGTTGTTGCTTATTCACCTAGCACAACATGGACACAAAGCTTCACTCAAAAAGTTTCAGTATTGTCGACAGGAGGTCACCTATTTAGGCTATCTCCTGTCAAAGGAGGGAAGAAGGTTGACGCCTGAGCAGATAAAAATCATTTCTGGCATGTCTGTCCCAAATACACAGAAGGAAGTCAGAGCCTTGATAGGAATGGATTCTTACTGTAGGCAGTGGATCCCCAATTTTTAGTTAACGATTAAACCAATGTTGGCTTTGACGAAGAAGGGCATTTCTTCGCCATTGCCGTGGAACTTGGAACACCAGCAAGCGTTTGATCTGCTCAAGACTGCACTGTGTTCGGCACCAGTTTTGGGCACACCAAATTATGAGAAGGCCTTTGTGTTGTATGTGCATGAACGTGATGGATGTGCTTTGGCTGTATTAACGCAGGAACATGGAGGGAAGAATAGGTTGTGCGGGTACTTTTCTTCCGCCCTTGATCCTGTTGCATGCACTTTGTCAAGATGTTTGAAAGCTGTCGCTGCTGCTGCTGTGTCCGTGAAACAGAGTGAGGGAATGGTCCTAGGCCATGCTTTAACCCTGATGGTACCTCACTCTGTAGATGTTCTATTAAACAGAACACAAACACTTCCGCACGATTAACGAGATACGAATTGATCTTGTTTGCACCGCACATACAAATTCAGCCATGTTGTGTTTTCAATCCTGCAGAACTTTTACCTTTCCCGCAAGGTACTGCTTGCAGTGACGAAGAGTCACACAACTGCCTCTACACCACAGAGCAAGACACTAAAGGCAGAATCGATCTAAAAGATACTCCTTTGAACAATCCACAAGGGGAGCTGTTTTGTGATGGCTCCTGTTTCAAACTTCTGGATGGTACATCCACGGCTGCTTATGCAATCACCACATTGAGCATGGTTGTGGAGACCAAAAGAATTATGCATAACTCTCGCGGCCACAGAGATTATAGCATTGACCCGAGCTTGTGAACTTACCATAAATATATATTCTGACAGTCAGTATGCCTTTGGGGTGGTTCACAACTTTAGCAAACTTTGGGCACAACAAGGCTTCTTGACCTCACATGGCAATAAAATCCAGTACGGCTCCTTGATAGTACGGTTACTCTCAGCGCTTGCACGCCCTACTCAGTTAGCAACTATGAAATGCGCAGCACATCAGAAGATTATAGATAATGTGGGAAAAGAGAATGCTTTCACTGACCAGATAGCCAAACAGACTGCCACTGATCTGTCTTCAGAAATGTATTACTTCAAGGGAAGCCACAAATGCCTGTACTTTGGATGAGGGTATCGAATCTGTGAAAGACATTCAAGCTGATGCCACTTTAGAGGAATCTAAGAAATAGGCTGAGTGTTTGGCGAAATTGGATGATGACGGGTGTTGGGTGGACAAAGTAGAAGGGAAATGGTTACTGCCAGATGCATACATTACGATGATGGTTTCTATGGCTCATGGTCCCACCCATATCTGTGCGCGAAAAGTTACCAAAATGTTGCAAAATGTGTGGGTGAATGTTAAAATCTGCAAGGTAGCCGAGCGCTTTGTCCAAAGCTGTATGATTTGCTTGCAGCATAATGTGGGAAAGGGCACATCGACTCCTAGGGGTAGTTTTGGTCCACCTTCTGCCCCCTTCGAGGTTATACATTTTGACTTTATTGAAATGGAGCATTGCAACAACTGCAAATACGTACTAGTGGTTGTCGGTGCTTTTAGTAAATGGGTTGAAGCCTTCCCTGTTAAAGATGCCACAGCTATGACAACGGCGAAAACCATGCGTAAGGAATATTTTCATAGGTTTGGTTTGCCAAGGGTCATCGGGTCGCACAATGGTCCACATTTTATTGCTGCTGTAATTCTGCAGATATGCGCGGGATTACAGATCGATAAATGGTTCCATTCGGCTAGGCACGCTCAGAGTGCTGGTTTAGTAGAAAGACACAACGGCATCATCAAGAACAAGCTCCTTAAAACGTGTGTCGGCACCAAACTGAAATGGCCGGACGCCTTACCGATCGTGTTATTATCTATGAGAACGACCCCTCAAACTAAGACTGGGCTCTCTCCATTTGAGGTGGTCATGGGTAGGCCAGCTAACATTTGGAATTTGCCAAAGCCCCGTTCGCTACTTGATGTTGAGCGTGTACTTCTTTCTGATTATTGTGGACAGTTAACTAAAAATCTGCATTTGATTTACCAACAGGTGCGAGAAGCTCTACCTGTTAAGTACGAGGGCCCAGGTCACAGCATCTGACCTGGCGAGTGGGTGCTTATTAAAGCATTTGAAAGATCATCTTGCCTCGCACCCCGTTGGCGGGGCCCGCATCAAGTTCTCCTGGTCACACAGACTGCGGTGCGAGTGGAGAGCAGGAAGCACTGGATCCACGCGTCCCACATTAAAGGATTCCCTTCCCTTTGCCACACGATACAGAAGACACAGAACCCCTCACCAATACAGTAACCAACAATCACAGAGCATCAAACAGCATCGAGAGTGCGTCGGAGACTCTCCCTGAGCCCGTGAGGTCTGGGGAAACAGCCGCTTCATCTCCACATTCTCCAACAGTTCCTTTTTGAAATTCCTTTCCAAATCTTGTCTTAAACCCTGCTTCAAATTCACCACTTACATCAGGGAGTAACGACACATTGTTTGCAGATCACTCAGTACCAGGGATCACAAGGTACGATCTGCGTCCGAGGGAATAGACTTACTGCATGGTTCGGCTGTGCCATCAAGGAAAATCATTGAAGGGCTTGTCTCTTTGGCCTGATCTTTTTTACATAAGTGGATTCTGTTGGCTAGGGTTTGGGAAAGGACTAAGAAAATGCTCGATCTGGAGATCACCAGCACATTAACTTTGGTGTATTCGTTTGAAGAAACAATGCCTGCAACTTCTCCCACTCGTACGGAACAGATAAGAGACTGTGTGACCGATCGTAAAAATGAACAATCGAATGCATGGGCCCCAAAAACGTATTGTTGTCTTGTGATTATGTTAACTGGTTTCACAATAGTCATTGCCCTAGGGTTTTGGTATTTAGAGGAAGTACATCCGCTTGAAATTCTGTTACCCACTGAAAATATACCTACTGTTTTTATACCCTTCATGCATCTGCACACTCTATCCCCTAGAGACTCTCGGCACATACAGAGTTACCATAACAATACTCTATTACTCATCATGAATGCCACACACGCCATTTTTAACAAATCTAATTGTTGGGTCTGCTCGCATTTGCCGCAACATGGAGATAAGGGGTTGGGCTGGTATATTCATCCTTTACTTTTGACGACTGCATGCTATGCTTCTCTAAGGGCACTATTCTTTGGCCGATGGAACGATAGCATTTCGGGGAACTTTGATGGAACTAACTTGAATGACTTTAAAAAACATGTTTTAACGCCCCTGGGATGCTCACTCTTTGCGAATAGGAGCAAGCTTAATATTGCTTCTATTAGGCCTTCTGATAGACTGTCCCATCCTTTTCAATCTTTGATCTCTTTCAAGATGGCTCCTATAGGCAATAGGGTTGCCACGCCACCTTCTTATACTTTTAACCACAGCCCTGATTCAGTTTCTTTCTGCCTATAGAGGAATGGTACTCAGTCAATGGGTGATTTCAAGGGTTGCGCCAATGTTGCGAACTTGAGCAGTGAGGACATACCTTTGTATGTAGGCAAACCTGTCTACTTTGTTTGCCGTAATGTAGCTTTCCCCTGGTTACCTAGGGATTGGCAGGGAACCTGTTATTTAGGGATTCCGTTACCCAGGGTATTCATTGCAAGCATTGTAGAAATTTCAAAGGCTCGTCCAAGACGGGACGAGAATGGCGATACTTCAGCACAAGTTCTGGTTGACATAGCAAAATCCTTTGTACCATTTTGGGGGCAAATACTGAACTCTGAGGATATCAGAAGACTAGCGAGAGTACTGGAGAGGACCATCAATCGGACCACTGACATACTCTGTAACATGACTTTAGAACAAAAAGCAATAAGATTATTAGCACTTCAGAACCGGATGGCATTAGATATCATCCTGGCTGAGCGTGGTGGAGTATGTAAATTAGTGGGCTCCGCTTGTTGTGTTTTCGTGCCAGATTCCTCCCCAACAATCTTTAAGGCAATACAAAATCTGCACTTTTGGATTCTGCAGTTAAAGGGTGGTGACCTGTAAAGAATGGGTGTGGAGCACATTTGAGATGCAATAGAGCAGGAGAAGTGAGCTGCCATGCGTGCATGTTTGGTTTTGCAGATGACGACACTGTTACAAGATGGTAAGGTTTTTGATGTGTACTTGGCAATGGTGATGTGAAAAGTCATGCAGTGTGGGCACCTGGTGCTGGGTTTACATACTGTCAGTATGGAACAGGATATGGTAGAAGTGTAACTTAAATGTGCTGGGTTAATATGCTGATTTGTTGAAATAGGGCCAATGTTGTGAAAGGTTGTGGGTAGGTTGGTAGTGACACAATACTTTGAGAATGGGTGTGGGTAGGGGTGGTGGAGGCTCTGGTTTGTTTGTGGATTCTGCAGATATCAACCTGTTTTCATGAATGGGTGCAATGCAGAGGTTCAGTATGTGATTGGTGGATGCATGTGCAGGTAGGGTAGGAGTGCTGGTGGCAGTGGTGTGTATGTGGGTTGACGTTCTTGGTGATATGGTCAAATGCATGGTGCCATTATGTTGCGGTGCCTGTTTTTAAGGCCTAGCCTATTGGGTGCATGGCCGAAGATCGTAGGCCATAGGTGAAGCATTGAAGAGCCTAGGACTTGAGGAAAACCACGCCACTAATGCAAGTTTGACTGTGCATCTGGTAGAGTGTGGTGACCTGTAAAGAATGGTTGTGGAGTACATTTCAGACGCCATTGAGCAGTAGAAGTGAGCTGGCAGGTGTGTATGTTTGGTTCTACAGGTGAGGTCGCTGGTAGAGCAGGGTAAAGTGTTGGATGTGTGATTGGAGATGGTGCAATGAAAAGTCACGCAGTGTGGGTACTGGGTGCAGTGTGTGCATACTGGAGGAATGGCAGAGGGTATGGTTGAAGTGCAGCTTCTATGGGTTCTTTACTATTCTGTGTGCAGATTTGTTGAAGTAGGGCCAATGTTGTGAAAATGTTGCGGTTAGGTTGGTAGTGACACAATACTTTGTGAATGGCAGTAGGTAGGGGTGATGGAGGCTGTGGTATGTTTGTGGATCCTACTAATTGCGACCTGTTTTTGTGAATAGGTGCTTTATAGTGTGAGGGAGTTGGGTTGAAGTGCCTCTATGTATGTAACGTTTGTGCACTATGTTAGCTGCCCATATGGTCACATGCATGAATTTATAGTGTAGTGCTGAGTGTGGGCAAGGGTGCGCTGTTGTAATAGGGTATCCTGTAGGAAAGGTTTCTGGTGGAGGGGCTTTGGAAGCAAAGGGAACGTGTTCTCAGAGTGTTTAACGGGAAATATGGAGTTGTGTACAGAAATGATGGTGTGCAATGCCGAGGTTCAGTATGTGATTGGTGCAGGTATTTTTGAAAATGTCATAGTCACCAATAGGCACCACTAAGGGAGTGCTGGAAAATTCGAGTGCAAAGGGAAGACGTTTTGTGTCTGCTTTACTGGGGCATGGCCTTAGCTGTAGCTGGGAAAGCCCACGTGCCACATCATGGCCTTCTGAGCATGGAGCCTTCGCGAATGGACTGTGGGGTTTCTCCAATGAGGATTCGAGGGTGTAGTTCCCTGGAAGGGGCGGTGACATATTTACCCAAAGTTCAATGCAGTGAGGTTGGCAGAGATGGACAGACGGCGAGTGCTTATAGTCGGTGATACCTTTGTGCACAATCTGCACAGGTATGCCGTGGAAAGAGGTTTCGATATTGACTTTCATTTGGAAGGAGTGCAGACTTTTTGGGGCACAGTTTATGAGTGGGGTTTCAGGTGCATGGATCTCCTTTGCAAATGTGTGGCATCTGTTGGTACTGTAGATGTGGTGGTCGTCCATTTTGGAGGACTACATTTGGGGCACATGTCATGCTCACGTTTGCTTGCTTTCTTAAAGAAGTTGATGACAGCTGTGATGCAGATATTTCCTACTGCAAAGGTGATTTTTTCATCAATGACACCAAGAGGACAATGGGAGCATGACAGTGTAATTTGTCCACAACCAGAGATCGTGAGATGTTTGATGAACAGAAGCATGTGCGAGTTTACGTGCAGTGCTGGGATGTTCTGCATGAAAGCATTAATAACCAGCAAGATTTCCAGTGGTTCCAAGAAAATGGCATTTTCTTTTACTTCCATTGGCAATGCTGTTGTGTTTGGCACTCTGCACGAAGCGTGCAGAGAATCATGTAGAAATTTAAGATAAGCGTTCATCTTCAGTCCAGAAAACTGTCAGGAGGGGAAGCAAACAGGCAGAAAGCAAAAGAGAGAAAAACAAAAAATGTATTTATGAATGCACACACATAACAAAAACACGACAAAAGACAAAAAAATATGCGTATTTTAGAGACAATCTAATCTTACGTCCCCCCCACACCCTCTGAACCACCCCTCCAGTTTCTAGCACAGTAAAGCAGCAGATTCTGCAGGACTTTGAGGATTAGACATGGCACATTCAGGTGTTTTAGGATGGCAGCTATAGCATTGGCACTGTGGAGGCTAAGCCATTGGTCTATTTGGTTGCTGGTTATGGTGTGTACACAAACACTGTGACGGAAGGTCAGTTTATGCAGATAAATTTAGGAGGCTATGGTGAAAGTGTGCAAGGTAAGGGGCATGCATCCTGTTTGTATGCATGCACGGCACACACTTGCTTAACGTTGCTAATATACATTCCCTGCTGCTTTTGTGGGATGACTTTTTTGAAAATTGTAGGACATGCATTACAATGGGAAGACCATATTGTGAAGTGTACAAGGTATGTGGCAGGCATCATATTGTTATGAATGCAGTGTGCGCATCATATGATATGATGTGCTATGGTATTTTGTACTATTTGTATCGTGCCTACATACAAGTGTGCGAAGGCGCATCGAGGAAAGGGAGGCGGAACCGAGGCCACACAGAGACATTGATTCCTCTAGGCCAGCTGACATTGAGAGTGCACAAGGGAATGGGAAGGGGGAGGGCAAAGTGCAGTACATGGTTACAATAAAAAATAGAAATACATGCAACTACGGCCGGTCTGGCAAGTGCAAGTATAAGTGTACACATCAAGTGGTGGCTGGAGTGTTAGGGTTCTAGAAAACAGTCCCCAAGTGCGGGGGTTGGCAGAAAGACAGTGTAGGGGTGGAACTGTAGGGAGGGCGGTGGCCTGGGGCAAAGATTATAGGGTGGGTAGGAAACCAGTGAACAATACTTTTTAGCCAGGAAGTGAGCAGGGGAGGTGAGGGGAAAAAGAAGAAGCACATGGAAAGGTGTTCTGGTGCTTTCAGAGCCTACGATGCTTCCCCTCAAGGTCCCGGGAGACAAAGCGTGTTCCACAGGAAGGCCCTAGCAGAACAAACACATCTACCACCATCTGGTTGCATGTAGAAGCAACTGATCCACAGGGAGTAGGAGGCGGATGGGTGAAGAGCTGGAGCAAGCAGATACTGATGAAATGAGAGTGCAAGTTATTGAGGTCCCAGGGCCCAGAAGGCCTTCTGCCTAATGCACAAGGCTTTTATTTTATTGTTCGCAGTCACTGGGAGCTATTGCAGACATTTTAGTCCAGCAGAGATACGATACCTGCTGTTCAGGCCACGGAAAAGTTGTGCACTCCTCTTATGGATGAGTTGCTGAGGGTGCAGAGTGGAAGCTTGCAGAATTAAAAAGAGCCTGTGGCAACAGTGCAGCATACAAAGCACCACAGCCGTGCAGACACTGACCTTTTGGAAAGTGACTGTAGGTTGCTAAGATACATTCAGTGGTGGCTTTAGTGCCTTCTTTTTACGAGTTATGTAGTAGGTGGGTTAGTTGGAATCAATTTTCGTAGCATTGTGGGAAGAAAACAACAGAGTTCCTGTTCCGCTAATATAGTGTATGATATGGTTAAATGAAAACGTTGTAAGCACATACCAACAAATTGTCACTTCATGGTAGGAGATGGGAGGAATATCAGTATGCTTTTTAAACACGTAGTGGATGCTTAGAGGCAGATATTGTGTGCAGAGGCACTTATAACAGAGTTGTAAACAAACTGCCAAAAAAATGTTCATATCTTTCTTTTAGGATGATGGGTGCTTATGTGGATGAATGTGCATGTATAACTCCTTGAATGTTTCACTGACCTTTCCACTGGATGTGCTTTCCAATAACAGCACACGTGCAGACTGATTTTGTAACGGTGCATATGCAGTCTTGTGGAGAACTAACATTGTAAGATGCTGAAGTCTTGGAGGGCATTGGTGGATGTGTGTGTGAGCACTTAGCATTACCTAATAAGGGTGTGGTGGGAAGAGGATAGTGGAAAGGGAAGAAGGACTGTTCATGATTTACTGGGGCACGGCTCTCACAATACTTTGCTAGGCGCACATGCTACATTCAGCGAGTTTGAACATGCTGGTCTATGGAAATGCAATTGTTGCAATTGTCCAATCAGGTGGTTAGAGTGTGCGCCACAGGAAAGGGCGGACATATTTTGTTTCATTACTCTGTGTAGTGAGGCTGGCAGAGAAGGCGAGACGCACAGTTTTCATAGTAGGTGATCGCTTTGTGGTAGATCTGCTCCAGTATGCTGTGGAAAGAGGCCTTAATGACAATTTGAATTTGGAGGAAGTGGAGGCTTTGTGGTGCAGTGTCCCTGTCCGTACTTACGACCATTTGCTTGCAGAATGTCGATGAGTGGCCATTTTAGGTACTGTACACGTTGTGGTACTGCACTATGGAGCATTGCTTTTGGGTTCCATAGCTTGTGCTAGGGGTGTACCGTCAACTGAAAAAGATGATGAAAGAAGTGCAGCATATTTTTGCCACTGCAAAGGTGCTTTTCCTATCTATACCACCAATGAATGATGTCGGCAGCCAGAGGTAGGAAGGAGTCTTATCAACAGAAGCATGTGTACATTTTTGCGTGCTGCTGGGATGTACTCCTGTGTGAATTACAATATTGGTTATCGATATGTACACCATCTCAATGGAAATGGCATTTCATTGTCGCCCAGTGGCAATGAAATTTGGTTTTCCAATCTACAGGCTGCACTGAAGACGCTATTGTAAAAATGTGAGGCACAGTGCAACAAATAAAAACAATTATAAAAGCCAGAAAAAAGAGTTGTTACTGTGGAAGCTGTTTTAAAAAATAAAAATAAAAACTGCTTTTTAAGAGCCACCACTACAAAGGACATCTCCTACACTACTTGACATTTATTCCCCTACTCCCGTGCACGCACACCTGGAAAAGTCAGTGGACATTGCGACAGTTGCAGGGTTGTACGTGTAGCATACGCCCTTTTGCAAATGGCCATTTTATATTTGAGACTGTAGAGAACATGGGATTGCAGCTTTCTGGGTTTGGAGTGGATGCACAGACTGTGGTATACGGTATATTTGTCGACGTAAATGCAGAGGGTGAGCTTATGGCTGTGTGTTGTACGAGTCACAGCATATGATTTGTGGGTGAATTGCACATACATTACTTGCTTGTGAAAACAGAGTGCAGTGGGAGTTATGTGTGGAGTGTATCATGTGGGTTTGTACGTGTATGGAGCACCTACAATGAAGTGATTGCTTTTGGTTTGTCTGTGTGAGATTTTGGTGATGCTCGACCCAGACGATATTATTGTTGTTGATTGTGGAGGGACAAATGCACACCATGTAACACACTTTTCAGTGCTGTTTGTGCTGAGGGAGGCAGTAGGCCAGGTAATGCTTCTGTTTCTGATCTCCTGCATAATTTTGAATCCCAATATGTAGACACCCATGTAGGCGTGTTATTTTTTATTTGGTCCGGAAATGGAGAAAGCGTGGTACATTTTGAAGAAGTGTATTTGTGTCTTTTTACTACTTGTGCCATTCTCTTGCTGTACAAATTGGAATCTATTGTTTCACAGCTCAAACAGTTTTCCCCACAAATAGCGTTCTTGCTGATATTACTGCATTTCCGAATTCTGCATGCTCTACACACATTGCCTTGCCGCCGTTTTTTGAAGTATAGTAATAATGTTTGTGCTTGCTGTTCTGCACTTGTGCTCTTGAAAACGCACTGCAACACGCACAGCCATCTGTTTCAACAGCTGCACATTGCTACCGGTTTCCACTGCAGTGTTTTCCACAGTACCACGATTCCTTCCATTTAGTACAAAATTGTGTGGAGGGTATACAATGCCTCCTTTCATTGCAACTTACATTGTGACACTCTGAAAGGAGCTTTATATCATAATCAGCCACAAAAAATATTGCTAAAGGGACGTTATGGTGAAGGTGCGGTACTGCAAGCATAGCATCATTTCTAAATACACTATGGTAAAGCAATGTTATGTTTACAGTGCCCTAATAAAAACCTATTTACCTAATAAAAATGTTGTTAAAGGGATGTTATGGTTAAGATGCACTAGCAAAAACCAATCAAATTCAACAGAAAAACTTTCTTACAGGGACGTTATGGTTACAGGCCAAACCAAAACACCCCACAAAATCATCGCCAGTTATGGTAAGCTAAGCAACTTTCAGGGCACACTCAATGTTGTTGGGCACTATCTAGATGCAAGATTCAACACAGTAAAACTTTCGGGGTGCACTCATTGTTGGGCACACTATCGATATTACAAATTCAGCACAGAAAATGCTTTTAAGTAAGAGTTGTAGGGTTTTCTGGAGTGACGTGATTGCTTCAGTCCCCACCCATGCCACACTTACTTTTCTTGGTTGGTGTTGGTTGACGGCAGGCTACTGGCTTCTCGCTAATCCTGTGCATACCTGCAGATACGACTTGGAGCCGCCTCTGTAGGAGCCTCCCTTTGCCTTGGGCCCTTAGCCGCAGGGCTGCATGGGCAGAGGGCTGCCCTAGGAGGGTCTGTTAGGACCATATGTCTGACCAATCAGGGGTGGGTGGTTGAGTCGGGAGGCGGGAGGGAAGGGGATTCAGGAAATGGTAGGAAGCGCTGGAGCAGGGAGGAAGCGGGTCTCATGGGGCACATAGCCCAAAAATTCAAACAAAGATCACTGGGTACAATTCCTCAGGAAAGGAACAATAATAGAATAAGGCTCACCACAGACCAAAGAAGACTTACAGCTCCATCCTTACACTACACACACAGTGCAGAAAGTAAGTCAGCATAGGAATGATTTCCTGCTGCACCACAACATTTAGAATGATTGCCAGCCACACCGCTGCGTTTAGAAAATTAACAAAGGGAGCAGTGCAAGCATCTAACAAATATACGACTCTTCACAGACTGGATACTCATTTGAGGAAGCAAGTAGAAATTACGGAAATCGAAGCCAATAAAACAGAGCACTTTATAATAAGATAATTATCTGCGTGTGTAACAAAAACCACAACATTAAGTTCACAACCACAGTGAAGACGGTGAGTAGCCAGAACTGTATACCTTGTAAATACAGATGAGATTACCGTGGAGTGGGACCCAGCGCTTCTTGCTGAGTGACTGTGTCCCACTCACGGTTTTGTAAAATTGGATTCATGACAAGTTTTGGTAAAAAATGCATTTCTCTACTATGTGGTAGCCCAACATAGTGTTGAGCCTCAGATAACCCAAGAGTGAACTACACTCTACCGACCTATTCCCAGTCACAAGTGGACATTAAAAGGACACAGGTCAGTTCTTTGTCTTCAAATGATGAATAGCCACAAAATGAATAATATTGAAACTTAATTTAAGGCTTATACCGATTTATTCTGTTTATTTTCAGGGAATTAACGTTGAAAACTGTACCTGATGAAGGGCTAGTCCCGAAACGCATCGTACAAAATTTCTATTCTGAATTGAAAGACACTGGTTATATTGAAAACAAAATGAATTTCTAGTTCTTTATGTAAAAAAATGACGATTGAATGTCGAAATTGTCCACATCTAATGTATTGAATGAATTGTGTTTACTTTAAAGATATTTTGTTCTAATCGAAATGTGTAGTCTTTGAAATGTATATATTTGAATTATATCAGTGTGGCATCTTCAGGTAAATTAACATACTTACTTCACCAAGAATTTCTTTACTGTTACTACTGACCACGGTCAGACAAAAGTGTGCCCTGTGTCTGCCCACCTTTGCCAAGGTGGACCATCCTCTGTTTCATTTGTCATATAAGTCTTGTAGCCGAGACCCACACAGGAGCACCTGAATCATATTATTAAGTTAAGTCATTTATTATGGAATTTATGAATCAGTTACCCTAGAAAGTAAGGGAGTGCACCTCTACACCGTATGTTCGTCACGGGGCACAGAGCCTGAAAATTCAATCAAAGATCACTGGGTACAATTCCTCAGGAGAGGAACAATAATAGCATAAGGCTCACCTCGTGCTGGTAGGAAAGTGGTGATCGCGGGCAGCAGCTGTGGCCTAGGGCTACAGAGTGAGGATGATGAGGCCAATCAGGAGTGGGTGGGCGGGTCGGGAGGCGGGAGGGAAGGGGATTCAGGAAATGGTAGGAAGCGCTGGAATGGGGAGGAAGCGGGTCTCACGGGGCACAGAGCCTGAAAATTCAAACAAAGATCACTGGGTACAATTCCTCAGGAGAGGGACAATAATAGAATAAGGCTCACCTCGTGCTGGTAGGAAAGTGGCGAGGGCGGGCGGCAGCTGTGGCCTAGGGCTACAGAGTTAGGATGATGAGGCCAATCAGTGGTGGGTGGGTGGGTCGGGAGGCAGGAGGGAAGGGGATTCAGGAAATGGTGGGAAGCGCTGGAACGGGGAGGAAGCAGGTCTCATGGGGCACAGAGCCTGAACATTCCAATAAAGATCACTGGGTACAATTCCTCAGGAGAGGAACAATAATAGAATAAGGCTCACCTCGTGCTGGTAGGAAAGTCACAGTTTTGCGTACTGTGAAACATTTAATAAATAGATAATAGTGCCTCACTTACAACATATTTCTACTACTACACACAAAAGACGAAGAGACCATAACGCACACAAATACGTCCATATACAGGGAAAATACAGGAAGCAACAAAGCAGGAGTAGTACCATAAAGTCTTCTTGACCTAACTTGTTATCTTTATGCACACACATGATTGCTCTGTTGGGGGCCTGCTTCTTCCCTTATGTACATGTATCACATGCTGTCACTGAACCTTTACAACATTAGTGTAAGAACATATGAGTAAGGTCTGCAAACATAGTACCGTTACAATGTTTACTTCTTGACTCTCTGTGAAGAAAACCACCTGCCCTACATATGTCAGTGAACAAACAAAGAGGTAGCCAGACATGTGATGTCATCAGTGACGTCATCTTTGATGTCATGGGTGTTAGTCTTAGCAGAGCACAGTAGAGCACACTGCTGGCGCGAGTTATGGTTTCTTAGCTTACGATAACTGGTGAATTTGTGTGGTGTTTCGGTTTGACCTGTAACCATAATGTCCCTGTAAGAATGTTTTTCAATTGAATTGCATAGGTTTTTGCTGGTGCAACTTAACCATAACATCCCTTTAACAACGTTTTTTGTTAGTGAATATATAATTGAATACAATAGATTGACAATCACATGCAAAATGGCATTATGGGGCTATTGCATCGGGAATGCACTGAGTTAAGACTGAGGTATATAAATGTACTCTTTTGAAATGTTTGTTCAGCCACTCTACCCCAGCTTCTCCATCTCATCACGTCCTACCTGCACCCTCTTTAGCCCCACCCACCCTACTGCACCCTGTCTACTCCCTTTATCTCTATCTCCTCTCCCCAACCCTACCACATGCTCTGTTCACACACTCTCCCGCACCCTTTTCCCTGTACCCTGTCTAGCATACCACCACTTTTTATATCCAATCCACCCACCCTACCCTAATCAGTTTACCTATCCACTGTACTTACAGCCTTTGTACTCTCAATCACCTAACTCCATCCTGTGTACCCGTACCCACTCACTCTGCCATCACCCTCTCTACTCCCACCTATTCACTGTACCCCATCCTCTCTATCTCCATCCACTCTACCCCCACCCACTCTACCCCCACCCTCTCTAAGCCCACTCACCCTAGTTGCACATACTCTACCCCTGTGCACCAGAACCCCACCATTTCTTTCAAACCCATCATGCCCCTCCTCTTCTACACTCACTCACCCACCAACCCTACCTGACTGTCAGTTCCAACACTCACTGTACTGACAGCCTAACCACCCACCAGACCCCCACCCTCTCTACTCCCATCCATCCACCCTACCCCATCCTCTCTATCTCCATCCACTCTCCCCATCTCGACTAACTCCATCTACTCTACTCCCACCATTTTTAACCCCACCCATTCTGCCCGCACCCTATCTACCCCCACCCACTCACCCTACTCCCACTCGTATCAACACAAATTACATTAAATATGCCTAAGATGTAGAGATTTATTATTGCAGTTTCTGTTTTATTTCCTCTATTTTTATAACTTAGAGGGTGGCCCTGAAAAGGCCCATTTTGGGGGAGAAGGAAGGGAAGAACATAAGTCCCGCAGCAGTCCCAGGGAGCCCGGCAGGGTCCCCATCCCTACCTGAAGGGAAACAATCTAACTCATCGCAGCCAGAGTGCCAGGATGGTTGGTGTGATGTTCCCACCAATGGGCGCCTATCTCTCATGTGGGTCGGCCACCCACAAGCCCAGCGGTGGTCGCAGGGAGTTCCAGCGGGTTCCCTGTCCTTCCCCGGAAGGAAAAGCTATAATGCAGCATGATCAAAGCTCCAGGACAGCCAGGAGGGCTGCCAGTGGCCTTGAGCGCCAGTCTACCATGTGGTACAAGCTCCCCCAAGTCCAGCGGCGGTCATAGGGAGCTCAGTCAGGGTCCCTATCCTTGGTGGGGTGGAAAAGCTCTAACGCAGCCCATCCAGAGGTCCAGGACAGCCGGGGGTGATGCCCCTGGCAGGTTCCCCATCCTTTCCCAGAGGGAAAAGTTCTAACTCAGCCCAGCCAGTGGAGCTGCCCCTGGCCTTGAGCACCTGTCCTCCATGTGCGATGAAGTCCCCAAGACCAGCAGTGGTCCTAGGGAGTCCCTGCAAGGCCCACATCCGTCCCTGGAGGGAATAGCTGTAAGGCATCACAGCTAGGGCTCCTGGACGGCCGGGGTGCTGCCCCCACCCTTAGGCACCCATCTACAATGTGGGTCGACCATCCACAAGTCCAACCACAGTCCCAGGGAGCCACAGAATGGTCCCCATCCCTACCGAGAGGCCAGAGCTCCTGGACAGTCAGAGGTGATGTCCCCTGCCAGGGCAAAGCTGCAACGCGGCATTGCCAGAGCTCCAGGATGGCTGGGGGTGTCTGCCTCTCACATAGGTTGACCATCCACAAACCCAGCGCCGGTCCAAGGGAGCACCGTCCTGGTGCCCATCCCTCCCCAGAGGGAACTCTAATGTACCATGGACAGAGCTCCAGGATGAATGGGGGTGTGGCCGCCAGACTTGGCCCAGGGAGCACAGGCAGGGACCCACACCTGCCCAGAGGAAAAATCTCTAACGCAGCACAGCCAGAGCTCCAGGACAGTCAGAGTGATTTTCTTGGCCATAGGAGCCTATGTACCATGCGGGTTGTTCATCCCCAAGTCCAGCGGCAGTCGCAGAGAGCCATGGCAGGGTCCCATCCCTACCCAGAGCAAAAGCTCTAATGCAGTGCAGCCAGAGCTCCAGGATTATCGGGTGGTCGGGGTGATGTTTCCAGCTATGGGCACCTGTCTCCCATGTGGATTGATTGTCCCCAAGTCTAACGGCGGTCCCAAGAAGCCCTGGCAGGGTCCCCATCCGTCACTGGAGGGAAACGCTCTAATGCAGTGCAGCCAGAGCTCCAGGACTGTCGAACATGATCTTCTCAGCCATGTCTCCCTGTGGGTCGACCGTCTGCAAGCCCAGCGGCACCCGTAGGGAGCCCCAGGGGGGTAACCATCCTTGCCTGGAGGGAAAGGTTGGAACGAAGCGTGGCCAGAGCTCCAGGACAGCCTGAGATGCTGCCAGTGGCCTTGGGTGCCTGTCTCCCATGTAGGTTTACCATTCCAAAGCCCAGCGGCGATCCCAGGGAGCCCTACCAGGGTCCCCATCGATTCCTAGAGTGAAAAGCTCTAATGCATCCCAGCCAGAGGTCCAGGACAGCCGGGGTTGATGCCCCTGTCCTTGGGTTCCTGTCTCCCATGTGGGTTGACCATCCCCAAACCCAGCGGTGGTCCTAGGGAGCCCAGGCAAGGTCCACATCCCTTCCCAGAGCCAATAGCTATAAGGCAGTGCAGCCAGACCTCCAGGACGGTTGGGGGTGATGTCGCTGGCCAGGGAAAAGCTGTAATGTAACATGGCTAGAGCTCCAGTACGGCCTGGGATGATGCCCATGGCCTTGGCCACCTGCCTCCAATGTGGGTCAACCGTCCACAAGTCCAGCTGCTGTCCCAGGGAGCCCCTGCAGGGTCCCCATCCCTCCCTGGAGGGAAAAGTGATAACGCAGCCCAGCCAGAGCTCCAGGATGGCCGAAAGTGATGCCCATGGTCTTGGGCGCCTATCCCCAATGTGGGTTGACCGTCCACAGGTCCAGCCACTGTCCCAGGGAGACCCAGCGGAGTCCCCATCCCTCCCAGAGAGAAAAGCTGTAATGCAGCCCAGGCAGAGCTCTGGGACACCTGGGGGTGATGTCCCCGGTCTTGGGCGCCTGTCTCCCATGTGGGTCGACTGTCCCAAGTCCAGCGGCAGTCCCAGGGAGCTCAGGCGAGGACCCCGTCCCTACCCAAAGGGAAAAGTTGAAACACGGCATGGCCAAAGCTCAAGGATGGCCAGGGGTAGTGCCTTGTGCACCTGTGTCCCATGTGGGGAAACCATCCCCAAGACCGGGCAGAGTCAACATCTTTCCCAGAAGGAAAAGCTGTAAAATGGCCCAGCCAGAGATCCAGGGTGGCCGGGGGTGCTATGACAGGCAATGGGTCAAACAGCCCCCCACTCCCAAAATCCTTTCCCTGGTGGCCTGCTGTGCCTTTCTGCTTCCAAGTGGTGGCAAAATGGGGCCAGAGCCTCAACTGTGCCCCCCCACCCCAATGGAAGCAGAATGGATATTCACCTCGGTAGGGGGATTCCTGTGAGGACTGGCCAAAGTGTGCCCCTCTACACGAAGTGGAATGTTATTTTGCCTTCCTTGGGCGCAAATTGGTGCAAGAAAACACTGATTTCCCGCCAGAGAAGGCAAAACAACATTATGCAATCTTTGTCATTTTTGGGGGTGGAGGTGGGCCTGTTTTGCCTGGGGGTGGGGTGCCCCCATCCTTTGGCCCAAAGTGGGTGCCTTTTACTCCCAAAATCAGTGCAAAACAGAATAAATTTGCCACCGAAGAAGGCAAAACAACAGTTTCGATATTGGTGCAATGTTTTGGGGTGGGGGTGTTTGGTCTGTGGTGGGTGCCTCCAGATTCAAAATCATTTCTAGGGTGGTTAGTGCTAAAAAATGTTGTTTTGTATTCCTTGGGGGCAAATCGGTGCAAAACAGCCCCCAAAGAAGGCAAAACAACAGCAACCATATAGCTGTATTTTTTGGAAGTGGGGGCGCCCCCCCCATGCCCAAAATCAGTTCCCTGGTGGCCCAGTGAGGATTCCTGGTCGAGGATCGAATGATCCTCAACCAGCAATCTGCTTGTATGGGGGCTCGTTGGAAAGGGGAGAGTCTCCCTTTTCCAACGAGCCCTCATATAGCCAAATGGGGCAATAAATGCCCTGGCAGGATGCAAATACGTCCCTACTAAATTTACATGCTGAGGCCTTTTGGCCATTTTCTGATGATGTTGACGCATGTAGCATGTGCCAACGTCATCACGGCACCCTCCTGATGCCCGGGGACGCAAGCGGAAGATCTCCCTTTCACTCTTTGGGGGTCAGGCAGATAGGACCTGCAACAGGGGGGGCAGTCCACCCCCCCAAATGTAAGGGTTAAAATGGACGGTATTGCTCAATCTCAGCACTCCAAAGCTAGTACGGAGGGCGAGCAATCTCGTCCTTAGCACTTAAGGGGTTAACCTAAGCTACAGTTAAGTACGCAATTATTTCTAATAACTTTAGTGAAATATTTAACTTTCATTACTATTTTTTTTAAAACATAATGGCATAGTAAAAAGCACAATGCTCTTTATTATTCATTTTGCAAAAGAATATGGCCCTCATCATGAGTCTGGCGGTATCCCGGTGGTAAAACCGCCGACATACCGGATCAAACTCACAAAATTCAAAATATCCTGCACTTTCTTGTGGCTGCTTCTCTTCAGAATCTTCCTTCACTATTTCCTCTTCTGCCGGATTATTTTCTTCTAGCCACTCCCTGTAGTTGTCCATTGTAGGGTGAGAGTAAAAAACAGTGTCTGTCACATCACTTGTTAGATTGAACAAAGGAAAAGAGATCAATAGATTCCAGCGATATCCAGGCAGTCTTTTTTCCAATACCATTTAAATAAGACTCAGTGTGCATGAAGATTCTGTCGAAATTTATTTGCCAATTGCTAATGAATTAGGCTTCAACATAAGTGATTGCCTACAACTTCACATGACAGAACCCTGTAGACCAAGTAGCCTGGAAGAAGAAAACAAACAAGATGAAGTCACTTGGCCAAGCTTTGCTAAAGCACAGATAATACTAGTAATACTAGTAACAAATTCCTCTGAGCGAACACGTCAAATGACATAGGAAAACGAGGGAATCAACAGAAATCTCATGCAAGTAACATTCCAGACTCAAAAAGCAGGAATGATGGGTCGTTCCGTTTGCACACAAAATAACAACAGAAAGTCGAATCTCAAAGGTTCGAATTGGGATTGGCTAGCAGGATTCATAAATAAAACCCATATGAAATAGAATAAGGTGCCCCTCACAGAAAAGACGGTCATCATTGGCTCCTGGAGCACGAGGGGCTATACCATCTTTTCAACAATAATAATGATGGCATGGCAGGATATGACATACTATGTTTTCAAGAAACATGGCTGACCGAAGTCCCGATAGCGGAAGGTTATGACATATTCTTAAACCCTACCCATACAAATCTAAAAGGCTGCCCCTTGTCTGGGTTGTTAATCTTGATTACAAAAAAAACAAAGTCTCTCTATGCACGTGGTAGCCAATCCAAATCTAAATATCAAAATCTTAACTCTAAAATGTAATTGTCAAAAGTCAAGAAATGAAGAAGTAATAATTCTAATCAACATTTATTAAAATCTGATGGATAGGAAGAAAGAAAGCTTTGGTGCCATGATGATGTATCAAATAGACAAATGTTTCATTAGAAATGACAATCCGAAAATCATACTCTGTGGAGATTTCAATGCCAAATACTCACCAAACGGCCACATAGATAACAGACAGAATAAAACATCAACGCAGCTTGCTGAGAAAACAGGCAGGGCAGAAAGTCTGATGAAATAAATAAATGCACATAACATACACATGTTAAATGGCAACACAAAGAGAGACATTCCGGCAGTCTCTACTTGGAGCAATGGCTAATCAACTTCGACAACTGATTACTTTTTTGTGACAGACAATCTATTTAGCCATGTAGAAAAACTGGAGATCATGAAGATGACTAAGAGCAACCACAAATTACTCAAGGTCGCAATGACCTGGTCATACAGCGACTTAAAATTGAACTATCCCTGCAAGGTCGAGCTCGCTTCCAGCATAAACCTGCTACGCATCACACGTTGGGAAATGACTAAACTGTGAACTATACAAGAATTTTCTAAATGAGCAAAACATAGGATCAGACTATTTACCGCTTTTGCAATCATTTCAGGAAAGTGTCAACACAGGATCAAAACCTTATTTTAAACACAAACACAATAACACAATCTCAGGAAAGAGATTCACAGGCTTTGCTGTGAAAATAGATTATCAAAGAGCATGGATATCACAAAATGTCACTAAAAATTCAAAAAGGGGCTAATTTTGAATAAAACATTCAATGCCAAAATGATGCGGAACGAATAATGGAACCATTGGAAGTAAAAAATGCAAGGAACCTGTGGGCTCTTTTAAATGAGAACTTAACAGTACAAAAAGCTCTAACCATCAATGCTGTGTCCGAAGAGGGTTGGATTTTGTTCTACTCATCCTTATACAACAGCGAATTAGACAAAGTTATCATCAAAGAACCTACTACTAAGATGCAAGACTGGGACATCCAGCTATCCAAATCAGCAAGTGCTTCACGAGCCCCAGGCCCTGATAGGTTGACAAATTACATGTTAAAAAAAGCACTTGAGGAATGGTCAAACTTATGCTACGCACTCTTCAACAAAATCGAGCATTAAGAAGCTTGCCAGAATCATGGCGAAGATCCGTGATTATACCAATCTTCAAGAAAGGATCAAGGGCGGATCCAAAAAACTACCACCGCATCGTGCTACTCTATGTGTTAGGCAAAATCGATGCTTCCTTGCTACTAGATCGATTGAAAGGTTGGCAACGAGACTCAGGCCACGTAGATGAAAGGCAATGTGGCTTTGTAAGAGGCGTCGGAGGTTCATTAAACTTGTTGCTATTGACCATGTTAAAAATGAGAGCGCTATACAAGGGTGATAAAACATACATTGCCTTAGTAGATTTTACTCAGGCTTCGATAGTGTAGACCAAATGTTACTCTGGTCAAAATTAGCCCAGTCGAATTGCCCGCAGGACATCTTAGAGTCCAAAATGGCTCTATATACAGGAACAATGATCCAGGTAAAATTGAACTCTGAGGGATTATTGACCAAAGACATAAAAACATCTAAAGGCCTTGATTTGATTTTGATTTGATATTTGCATTTATAAAACGCACACGTGACAGATTAAACGGCATAGCAACGCAGATAATGTATAGCATGCAAACAAGACAGAACCAGTTTCCAAAGTCAACACATCAACAGATGTTTAGGTGAAACTACTTAAACAAAAAAGTTTTGAGAGCCCTACGAAATTGATATGACTTTGTAGTCCTTATCTCAATTGGCAGCGAGTTACACAACCTCGGTCCAAACACTGCGAAACTTCGGTCTTCTCTCGTAGCATAAACTGAACGAGGAATTGACAGTAGATCGCAGTCTCTGGATCACAAGTCTCTAGTAGGCTGATAGCGGTGGAGCAGATCACTCAGGTAGTCTGGAGCAAGCCACCTTAAATTTGATGCAATCCTCCACCGCCAGCCTGTGTAAAGGACGGCATGATAGAGACACATGGGCAGCTTTACCTAACTTAAAAGTCAGGCTGACAGATGCATTTTGCGCCCTCTGCATTCTCTATTACAATAGTCCAGATGGGCATTCATCAGAGTATCCACCACTGAGGCATAATCCTCCTCAGGGATATAAGGAAGTACCTTCCTAAGGAGTCTCATAGTATAGTGCACTGCCTGGACTTTAGCACCAACATGGCTATTGCTGGTGAGGTCATCCTGCCATACACAGCCTATGTTTTTTGACTTTAGAAACAAACCTTAGACTTGCACCAAAAAGAGTTGGGACAGGTAATTTCTTAAGAAGATGTTTTGGACCAAATAGAATCAATTCAGTTTTACCTGCATTTAATTGCAGCTGATTGCTGGACATCCAATGGTCAACCTCATCCAGACATTGACATAACTTATCAAATGCTTCATCTTGGTTAACAAACCTGATGAAGATCTGCGTGTCATCAGCATAGTTATGAAAACTCCCACCGTGGCGTCCCCAAATCTCTAAAAGAACACACATATTTAAATTGAACAATAGGAGTGAGAGTGATGATCCCTGTGGGGTACCACAATTCAACCAAATTGAATAAGAAAGAAATTCACCCAATTTTCTCTGTTGATGACGGTCCTGCAAAAATGATCGAAACCACTCTATGGCATGCTTGGAGACCCGTCCCACAGCCTGCAATCGATTCAACAAAGTTGGGTGATTCACCATGTCAAAAGCCGCAGACAGGTCTAGCCTCACCAGTAAAGAGAGCTTGCCCCGGTCCGCAGCCGCCATTAGCTCATTCTGAACGGACAAGAGGGCAGTCTCCATTTCATGTCTTGGTTTAAAACCGCACTGGAATTTGTCCAACAGAGGCTCCTGCTCCACAAATTCTGCAATTGGCCAGTAACCACTTTTTCGAGGATTTTTGCTGGCCAGGAAAGACCAGCAATTGGTTTATAGTTTTGATGAATCTCTGAATACAGAGTAGTTTTTCTTTCAAAAGAGGGGTGACTACAGACTATTTCAAGACATGAGGGACTATCCCTTGTGTAAGTGATTTATTAATGAACCTGCTCATGAAAGGTGTCAGGTCCAAAGATAGACGCTTTGCTACATATGCAGGGAGAAGAAAGAGTGAATTATTGGTCGGTTTAAGGACCTACAGTGATGGGTGTACTACTTTTTCCAGTACTGGATGAAAATCAAAAGCAGGCAACAGATACTTTTCCTGCTGATTAATGAGTTCCCCTGAGGATTGTACAATAGGCATTCCCAGAGGAGCTGTGTTAACAGTTTGGGTTTTAATAGCAATGTCACTCTTAATCGGTTTGATTTGATCAATAAAAAAGAGTTAAAATTATTGGCCTGTACCAAAGAGGGTTCAATTGTGGTCATCCTACAACCAGGATTACAGAATTTTGAGACAATGGAATACAATTCCCTAGGCACATTGTTATCCATCTTTAATTTTAAAGAGCGATAATCTCTCTTGGCCTGAAAAATGGGCAACTGATGTTATCCTTCTCTAAGCAAAAAGTAAGCCCTACAGTAGCACGTGGGTTTGAGACTGCATTGTGTCTCTCTTGAAAGATCTGGGCTGCAATTTAAGGGCACCTTGGGAAGAAAATCCTCCATCTCCTACAAAGCCTTCCAGTACAACTGATTCACCATGAATTGGGATTGTGCTCATTGCACGCAGCAGTTGAGTGGAATTCACTAACATTATTCAGAAAGATCTGGCTTAACGACTCTGTATTTCAATTAAATTTGTTTAAATGTAATCTGATCACCAAACTGATTGGATAGTAGAGGCTTGGACTAAATGCTGCATGACTCTCATGATAAACTCCAGCATCACAGAGGAACTTCTTATGAATAATCCTAAAGCGGCGAAAAAGAACATTTGAATAAATGATTGGATTGGAACACAAGAAGCAAAATCAAAGATCAAACAGTATTCACTTGCTGCAAAGCAAATGAAGTGAAGGCCTTAAATAGCCTACCAATGTACTTAAGCAAATTCTCTAGTCCAAGACATCGATCAATGCTCATGCATTTCAGATTTAATCTATATCGAGCTAAGGAAATACTGGTCTTTAGGAAACAAATACAAGAGGACAACAAATGCTGTTTATGTAATGAGGCCAACAAGAAATTAAAACATGCACTGTTAATGTGTAGGCAGCTCGGATCACTGGAAACAAATGTGGGGTACATTTACCAGCCCAGCAGAACTTCCTCTACATCACTAAACTGCATTTTTAGAAGTTACCAAAAATAATGGCTGTGCTGGCTCTGTTGAGCACATATGGGGCGAGATGAAACATAGAACACCCCGAGAATTGCTGCACTTATTTGCCTCATGTGCACCAAATAGAAGAATGCAAAAGCAGCCTGGTTCAGCACTGCTATGCTGCCAGCGTAAAAATTCCAACTGAAAAAGGAATAGTTCTGCGTTTAAAATGGCTTTGCACTGGTGCCTTTTTTCATCCTTCAACATTACCCAAGTTGGTTGCTGTTAAGACACAGCCATGCCCATCTATCTTCAGAAATTAACCCCATCTAATGAGGGCCATTGCTCCCTGAAAGGCATCGTGTGTCAAGCAAAATCCATGAACAGCAGAGAAATTAATTTCAGGCCATATGACCCGCGTTTACCTTTGCAACAAATTAACCTGTGCAGAGGACTTCAATAATAAAGCTTTTCTCCCTGGCTATGCATCAATTACAAAAGAAAACTATTTCTAGCAACTTTCCCTGCCATGAAACTGATCTGATCTGTCCAGGCTGTTCTGAAAATGTGTGTTAAAGAGATTGCATCTGGTGACATCCCCATGTTAAATAAACAAGTGTAAATTCTATTGTGCAACAGCAGTGAAATAACACTTTGAAAGTTAAAATGTGAAATCATCTCAAATACTCACACAGAAATAGTATTTTAGGTTGGGGTGGGGTTTGGTTAAAATGTATAATATATTAATTTACAAAAAGACTGGTTTTTGTGAAATAAATAAAGAAAGAAAAAAAATAGCTTTGAGACCAGCAGAACAGGTTTGGCAGGCACTGACTTCAAAGGTGCCCTGCCTCCCATGAGAACAGAATTACCCTCCCCAAGTGGACCAGCCCCCTGGGCACATGAAAGGAGGATAACAATTGTAAATATAGGGTATTTGTGTCATAACTGATTTGGGTAAAAGTAACTATGGCATAACAATGCATCTCATAAAAACAAACACACTAAAACAGAGTCACTTCCTTCAGTCTAATCTGCTTACAGGGAGGCAGCAACAGTTAAAGGCTGACCTATCCCGTTAAGAGGTATGTCTAGCTTAGTTCTGCCCACATAGTAATGTCATCTGGTCTATATAAGGTGGAGACATACAGAAAGACAGGATTCAAGAAAATCCAGCATTCATAAATCAACATCCAGAGATCCAGACATTCCACATTCACCCTGCACGATTCCAGATTCCAGTGCCAGGCCAGGGGGTAGCTGATAGCAGATCCAGGCAGAGCTTCTTACCCAAGTGGAACCTCTAATCCAGAATGAAACCCTACAAAATCCCAATAATTCAGGGAAAAAGGGGGAAAGTCTGTGGAACCCTTTTTGGGGTTATCCAGTGACCAGACCGGCTTTTCCCTGCTACCTGCTTTGCCCAGCTGATACACCCCGCTGCCCAAGAGTCCAGACCCTGGTTGCCTCGCTGTGTCCCTAGAGGAGAGCCCAGCTGTTGCAGCAGTGACCAGACCCCTGTTCCACTGTCCAAAGACCCGGCTGGCTGTCCAAACTATTCCATTCAAGTGCTTGTTGTAAGTATTTCCCTTCCCCAGTAACCAAAAAGTACATCCCTTGTTTTGTTACCTGTTATCCTGTCCAATCCCATAGAAATCGTATAAATACCATGGTAAAATCCTTAAAATTGCTAGAATCCTCTGTGTATCCTGTCCTTAGGAAAATCTGTGTTAATCTCCATGTGTTAGCGCAATTCTTTCAAAACCATTTCAGTCCTTGTGTATGTCCTTAGTACTATTTTGAATAATTTAATTAATTCCCATATAGAGATGAACGCGGCATGGATAGGTGACCTTGCAAGTAACCTCCTCGCGTACCGTGTCTTTCTTTAACAATCTAGCCATTAAAAATATGGTTGCAGTAGAATAAATCATTTTTCTAACAAAACCGAGTTGCCTGTGAAAGTGTTTCCTTTTTAAAACCCAATTTCCTTTCCTTTAAAGAATCCCATACTGTAACGCATCTAAAGTCACCCTTTCACTTGAAAAATAACATAACATAACATATCATACCTGTTATGTGCCTTTGTCCCTTAGCATTAAAACCGCATTCCGATTTTGTCTGTTTAGCTCATTTTCCCAGCCATTTTGCTATTTTAAACCTGTGAAATGAAGCAATTGAAATTTCGCCATTTGTGATTCTTGCTGCACTGTGTTTTCCATTCCAAAGTCGATTTTATAAACTGCATACCTGTTGTTAGTACGTTGCCTTATAGCTTGTGAGTTTTCTTGCCTCGTTAGTACAGCCACACACATTCTTGCCTTATTCATTCAACCACCCATGTAAAACAACTGTTGAGTAATTCCGAGTGCCATTTTGCTAATTTTTGTTAAATCTGGTTAACAGGGGTTTCATGGGGTGTTGCAGGGCAAATGCCTAACTGTGGTGCCATCTAAAAGCACTACTCATAAAGTAATCTTGCTTTCATTCATGTGTGCATTGTATATCTTATAATAGAAGGTTAAACTAAGTGTATTTTTATAATTTTACAGTGTAATTATCACCACACTGGTGATTGCTGCCCAATATTGAATGTGTTTGATTTTTATTCAAAATTAAAATAAACATTTCATTATTACACAACGGTCTGGTTCATGGTCCATTGCGACACGGGGTGTACGTTAAGGGGATTGTGAGACGGGTTGGGTCCCTTCTCAAAGCTGAAACCAAATTCATACATTCAAAAGCATTTTAATTGCATGCTGCATCTCTGGCCAGTATAAAGAGTCCGGGTCTGGTGTGTGACGCCTCTTTAAAATCCTTAACACAAAGTATCTAGGAAGAATTATGAAATATCATTGCATAATGGAAGTTGACACCTGGTGGCATTTGCATGGTGAGAGCAAGAATTGCAAGCTGATTTGTATAGTGGTAAACTTCTCCAAGAGATATTTAGAACTGATGCATGGGAAACTTTAATGACTGAGAGAGGCAACCCCATCTGTGAAACAGCGAGAAACCAAATAAACCCGCCTCAATACAAGTACTCTATAAGCAGAGGGGGCTCAGTGACAATATAGTCATTTTCTCTTTACTTACAACATAGTGATGGCTTAAACCATACTCGCCATAATATGATAGGTTCAAATGGGCGATACACAACTGTCACCTTATCTCCTGTTTGCACGACAATACTAGTATTTTTTATACTTTTATTATGTTTTATAGCTTTGCATGGATGTATTTTGGTTTTTTGATGCTATAATGCATACGGTAAATTGAGTTTTAATGTGTATATGTGACGGCAAACGTTTGACATAAACCATATGCCAAATAAAATAAAATAAAAAACATAACTTAATGAAAGAAGGTGGGATTTACTTTCTGATTGGGTCTTTATTGTTTCTATAGCGGGAAGTTGCCAATAGGATGTTAAGCACCTCAGCTGCTGTGCAGCTGTTCATCCTATAAAACAATGGGGCTCATTACAGGTCCGGTGGTAACCATGCCGGTGCTACGGGTGGGTTGCCTTTGGACTATAAATATTTACCGGCTCCTGACTTCCTGGTGCCACCAGGGGATTACAAATCTGGGGTCGCAGAAAGTCAGGCGCCAATAAAATGTTGTTCCCCATTCCCACAGGACTCTATGGGAGTGGGGACCACGGAAGCACCAGCACCATTATTAACAGTACTGGTGCTTCCGTGACGGTCTGCCTACCATGGCCGCTGTGCTCAGCAGGGTCAGACCTGTCAGGCAGGGTTGCTCTGGCAGGCAGACATGTAGTATGCTGCTCCAGAAACAACGGTGCCGGTAAGCTTACCGGCCCCATTGGTTCTAGTCCGGCAAACTTATAATGAACCCCAATGTCAGTTTTTGATTGATTTTAATTGTACAAATTCAACTGGAGGTTGTTTGCTTCATAATCTGAAGTGTTTTTGTGTATAGTAAGGTGGAATTTCCTGAGAGAGAGGTGTGTTTTAGTGGATTGTGGAGGTTGAAAGGCTATAGATATTGTTTTTATTGGATATTTCAGAAGTTCAGGCAATTTCCAAAGGAGATTGTTTCAATACATTGGGCCTCATAACGATTTGGGCTGTAGCCCTTAAATGTGGTGTGAACGGTATTATGACCGCATTTAAGGGCTGGCCCTATCACGAGTTGGGTGCTAACTGGGCTGTTTTACCTCCAGCCTTCCTCTGGAGGTGAAAATCCCCTGGTTTTGGCTGTATTACCGCTGGCAGTATAAGCCTGCATAATTAGCGTTGAAAATGCCCAATTGAATCCAATAGACCCAATGGGGAATGGGGATTTACTGTTAACACCCAACCAGTGATCCAGTGGTAATATCGCCGGACCGGTCGGTGCTAAGACTATTACAGTTGGGCCAGGATACAGCCCAACTCGTGATGAGGCCCATTATGTGGAGTGTCGAATGATGAATCGCATTGCTCAGAAGATTGTGGAGGAATAGAGAATTTGGAGAATGGGACTAATAGTGATATTGGGGATATAGGTGATGGGTATCAAAAGCATTGGCTTAGTTTGTTTTCTTCTATAGTATTACTTAAGATGGAGTATTTGAAATGAGAGACTCGTGCTCAAATTCTGGAACAATATTTTTGACTGGGAACACAGGATTTTTTCATTTGTGGGAAAATATAATTAATTAGTCATCTAAGGAAAGAGAAATTTTGCAAGATTGTTTTAATTGTAATAAACGAGAGGAGTATTTGTCTGATTGAAAGGATATTTTGGGGTTATATATTGGCATAAAAACTGAAAGGTTCTTTTAAGAGCACCTGTGAGGAATTCGACCATCCGCACAGTGGGTGTGCAATTTCCTGGGTTATTTAACATTTTTAAATGAAATTGAAAGATGCTATAGCAATCTCCAGAAAATATGTGCAGCTATTCCTTACACATTTTCCTATGCTTAACGCATGACATCCGCATAGACCAGTGTGCTCTGGGTGGACACAGCCTACAGGCGCAATGCCCCACGGTCATATTAAGTTGGGATCTGATAGGTGGAGTACACTATGCATCTCCAGAAGGGGGAGAACCAATCCTTCCAATGACAACAGGCAAGCCAAATTAAATAACAAGGCTCCATGATCTGTCTTCCACAACAGAGAAGAAGATGGGTGGGACTTAGTAATACATGTCCTTTTCTGTTGCAAAGCACTCTGGTTATGACCTCACACATACATGAGATTGTTGGTGGGGACTCAAGATTGGTTCATTAAGGTAGGCTTAGCCTACACCAATCCCTGTGGTCCAATTGGTTTAGAAAGAGGGTTGAGCCCCTCTTTTGGCAGATCTCTGAAGACTTTGCAAGGAGTAACAAGAAGAACTCAGCATTGGACCCTGACTAAAGATACAGTCTGCCTTACATCTTCTGCCAGTGAAGGAAGGCCAAGACCCCCCAAAATACATCTCCATGGAACAGAGGGATATACAGAATCTAGAAGACCCTCCAGAAGCTCCAGAACCAGTACCCAGGCAGCACACAGTGAACCCTACTAGGCTCTGCAGCAAGCATCCTAGGTGGGTCCAACTTAAAGGACAACATGAGCCCAGTGAAGAAGCTAGGAGAAGTGTCTAGACAAGCATCTACAGACATCCTCCTTAAAGAACATTTTCAAGCCAGTTGATTCCATTGTTATGCTGTAATCGCTTAAAGGCTTCCCGAGACACTTCGACCAGTGCATCAGAACCACCGACCAGCACTGAGAGAACGATTCTTGACCCTGAGTCGCTGTGTAGGCCACCCTGCATCCGTTCATCCAGCTTTGCTAGCCAAACTGTTTGCCACCTGATACACGCAGCTGTCCCCCGTCTTGATCTCTGTCGCAGAAGCTGCAAAGTACCTTGAAACCCACTCGACCCTGTTGAGCACCAAGAACACGTAGAAACACAAGGTACATTGTGGCTCTGTCCCCCAGTCCTTCTCCGAAGGCCCTTAGTGATATTTTATGACCCGTTTCTCCCTTTGTGTTTAAATCAAGTATCCTTGAACTGTTGCAATTATTTTCTATACTGACCACCCTGATGTCAGTATCCAGAGTGCATCCCTTTTCCTCCTTTGAAACTGTCTGTCCTCTGCATTCCGTTACAGGGTGGGTTATATTTTGTTGTGATAATAATATTGTAGATTTATTTCTGCAACCGTGACTGGACAGTCCCTTTTATCATTGGGTAATAATTGTATTTTCGCTGTGTTGCAACTAACCAACAATCTACTCCCTTTCAGAGTTTCCACGTTAGAAAAATCGGACAAGGAGGTTTATAATTTGCTTGTGTTTCCAATCTGTTTGGATCCCTTCTGGTGTACTAGAGGTCTGGGACTGATGGATGGTTTAGAAACTGATGTTCATCCCTGGACTGCTGGTGCCCCAGAATTTCATTCGTCACACAACCCATAGAAGTTATGAAATATTATTGAAAAAGAAAATGATCTCTGATACTATTTTTCTATAGCCGCAGGTATATCCTAACCATTGAAAGGTTGTGTCCTCTCAAGGGCTGCTGTATCTGTGGTTATCAGCAAGCCAATAGGACTCTGTGTGTTTTGGCAGGCCTTTGTAACCCCGGGTATAACTGCTGTCAGAGCCACGGCTCTTGGAATCAAAATTTCAGTGCAGTAATCGTATTATTTCATGGATGTTACAGCATACAATTGTACATATCTTTCTGATTCCATGCTCTCAACTGTACCCTTGTCTCAATTAAACTTTGTAAGGTTGGCAATTTGTTTTTTTGAGTTTTTTTAAAATGTGCGTGTACCTGCGGCTAAAAACAGGCATTCTAGCCACAGGTATTAGCAAGCCAATGGGACATTGTGTATTTTGGTGGGGTTGTGTAGCTGCAGGTATCAACGCCTGTTTGTAGCCACTGCTATTAGTACACACATTTCTGTGCAGTAGTCATATAATTTAGTAGATGTTACACCTCACAATTTTACATGTCTTTCTGATTCCATGTTCTCACCTCTACCCTTTTGTCATTTGAAGTAAGAAACCTTTGCAAAATGTATGTGTATCCGCGGCTATAAAAGATTGTTCATAGAATAACTGCGGCTATAAAAAATGATTTAAAACAAATAATTATGTTATTATATCTCTGCATATGTATGTAATTGGTAGTTCTTAAAAAGACTGTAGAGGAGGAGCTAAGTAACCCCACTCCACCTGCCCCGCCTACACAAACTGAAACGTATGAACCAAAGTATGTGATGTATACTGAAAAAGTAAACCAGCAAAGAGAAGAGAGAGGTCTCTGTGCAGTACCCACAAGAATACCTATGCCTAAGAGAATATGGTATGTGAAGTACCCATTAAGGAAACCATACTTGCATCCAAGACAATATGATGGCCATTTGAATGTGATTCCTGTTGAAGCAAAGAAACTAAAAGACCAGGATGAATGGTGACGTCATACAAAGCTGAATCGACACCCAGATAAAAAAGATAACCAGACCAGAGAGGCATTCTGACGGGATTGGAGCTTGCCGCGATTGGTGCTCACTCATAAGTGTATGTTGATTGAAAACTGTAATTAAAGCATAAGCAAGTGGTAGCAAAGAGAAAAGTAAAGGTTAAGAAATGGAAGACGTTACACCATTAGTGTATCTTTGCAAACAGCTAACAAAGCACGTGCTTAAACTTAAACAGTACAGTGCAGAATGGGTTAAAGGGACTGCAGACAAAATGTTTATGCCATGGCCCCAAGGCGGGTCATTATCGAGAGCAGTTCTACAGCATATGACGACATATTTATAGGCTGCGCATACAGGATAAAAGTTATAAAAGCGCCTAATGAGTCTAGAACTTTGGAAAATATATGAACATGAGAAGGATGAGGAGCCTCCTTTAGATTGGATACTCAATATATGTAACAAGGGGGTGAAGAGCCTTCTGCTCCTCCCACCCCGTCTGAAATAAAAGAGGAGATTAAGAAGGAAGAAGGGTTATACACATTAAGAGAACTTAAAGCAGCGACGTGATATAGCAATCCGTTGTATGAGTCACCTACGCAAAGTAGTGACGAGGGCCCAAAGAAAGATACCGAGAAAGATATAACCTCCAAAGTCCTGAGGGGCAAGGAGAGACACGATAAGGAGAGAAGTGATCAAGCAAGCATATCTCTAGACATAAGGACAGAAATAAAGAGATGGAAGGGGGATAAGGATGAAACTGATGAGATAGCGCTTGTACAGAATAAATGGTTGGGAGGTCAGGTTTTACTTAAACTCGATGGTAAAGGCATCGATGATGTAAGACAAAGGGGAGATCAAGACAAACAGGACAGAAAAGCAAAGAAAGGGAGGAACGATTGAGAGATGAAGGAGTGAAAAGAAAAGATAGACAAAGACAAGAACAGTTATATCAAGATGAGCAAGCTAAAAAACAAGAGAGAGCAGAACAAAGAAAGTGTGATAATAAAAGGAGAACAGCCGATGAAAAAGAAAGACTGAAAGAGAAAATAATAGAAGACGATGAACAGGAAAGGATAAGAAGAAAAGAATACAGAGACAAAGAGATGAAGAAATACAAAGGGCATATGAACGAAGGGATATGTAAAAGAAAGAGGAAAATAGAGTAAGCGAAGAGGCAAGAAAGTGCAGACAAATCGATGATGACATGGAACGCAAAAGGAGACAGAGTTTGACTCGCAAAGCATTGGGGAAAGAATCGATAAAGTATACCATGAAATACAAGCCCAGTAAGAAGCACAAAGGAAGGGAAAAAATGATCGCCTCGAGAGCACTCAGTTGTATGACACGGAGGAAGCCTCCTGTAGTGCAAGACAGAAGGAGTTGTCTTTAGACAAACAAACTTTAAATAGAGATGACGATGAGAGGTGTTGCAAGAGTTCAGCACAAGAGGTATCAGATGAAGAAAGGGAAACCTTCGAGGGAGGTTAGGAGTGATACATGTAATCCAGAAGAACATTTGCCTTTGAACAAAGAAGTAAGATGGTCAGATTTGAAGATACCTATGTCCAAGGCATCAGAGCCACTGACACAGTCAGACCGACATAAGAGGCAACCCTATGGTCAGAGGGGGGAGTCCCAGCCTTATGTAAGCAGGCTAAGGTCATTGCCAGGTAGACGGCGATGTGGGAATATTACCCCAGCAGCAGATAGACAAATGATGAGGATGAATTTGGAGCATCACAGTTCTCCTTGTTGGAAAAGGGAGGGGCCAGGCCACAGTATATAACATGGCCCCAGATGGACAGGGAAAACTTAAAATGTACACTCCTGAATTTAACTTCCGGCGCTGGAAAATTGATACATGAGTTAGAAAAAATGACGGGAGGGAATACATTAGCTATAGGGGATAGTAAAGGTCTTCGAATCGCCATACTTGGTGAGAGAGCTGAGGAAGTAGGGACGCGGGCAGGTTACCCTGGTGTAACTGCAGTCAACAACGCACATGACGAAGCACTGTTTAATAACTGTAAAGCAGCGATTTTGAAAACGCTTTGAGTGCTATATCCGGACAGGCTCGATATGGAAGCTATAATGACAAGAAAAATGAAGGAAGGAGAGGATCCGTTGCTTTACATTCAAAGTTTTCAAGACGCATGGGCGCTTGAAACACGGGAAGCTTGGGGGAAGTCTCTACCTTTATTTTATCATATAATATGCCAAGGCCTGCCAGACCAAGTACAAAAACATTGCAAGAAATTAGTAGGAATAGAAGCAAAATCATGGTCGGAAATTCAGTTAACCATTGCACATTATTGCAGACTCCTGCAGGAAAGGAATCGCAAAAAGGACGATGCACGTAAAGGTGAAGAAGCAAAGTTAGTTCAGAAAAAGTTATCCAAGTATGCCATTGATGGGACAATGTTAACTAACGTGGGTGGATCAAACCCACAGCAAGCAGTGCACATGCCGCAAGTAAATAAGCGAAGACAGTTTGATCAGACAAATAATGGATATGCTCCAAGAGGAAGGGGATATCGAGGGAGAGGTTGGCAAGGTAATCAAGGATATTGGCAGAATAATCAGGGAGGTTTTCAGAATGGGCAGCAAGGGTTTCAGAATATGCAAAATGGTAATCAAAACATGAAATATGGGCAGATGAGAAGAAAACCACTTGTATGTTGGACATATGGAATAACAGGGCACATAGCTCGTATGTGTAGAAGCCAAGGGATGGTGCAGAATGCTGAGTTTTCAAGACAGGGAATGCCAAATCCACCTGCATATTCGCAGCAGAGTGGAAATGGATTTGCGCAAGATCAAACAATGCAGCAGCAAGCGCCTAGAGTGCAGCAAGCTTGCAACCACAAGAAGTGACAGGTAATCAGCCGCAAGGACAATTGCAGCAATCTCCTATGCAACTTCAGCAAACCACAAATACAGAACAAACGATGACGCATAGAATAGGAGGTGTCGCTGTTCATGGAGGAAATCCATTCATGAGTGATGGAGTGGGACTGTATCCAAAATAGGAAAGCTCAATGGGAGACCTGATGTGTTCAGTCCTATCTATTACACCTAATCCTCATGAGGAGCCAAGGGTAGACATAATTGTAGGCGGCAAAGCTTTTCATTCTTAGTGGACATAGGTGCAACATGCTCATGTATACGTGAGAGCAATATCTGGTGATGCGATGAATAGTCAGGGCTTTACAGGTGCAATGAGTCGAGTTCCTTTTACAGAAGAATTACCAGTCTTCATAGGAGAATGTGATATGAAGGTGCCACTACTTTATTCAAGGCAAACACCTGTCAACATATTCAGACAAGATTTAATGACAAAAATGAATAGGAACATTTAATTTACAGAAGATGGCATAGTTTGCTCAACACTGGGAATGCATTATTTGAACGTATGCAAAATGATCAGGGCATACGCAGGACAAGTAGCGCCTAGAGCAATACCGCTTGAACCCAAGGTGTTCCATTATGGAATACGTGTCTTGTTAACATGGCTGCCAGGCCTAGTAGGCAGAACCATGAGAATAGCAGATGAGTTTCTATTTAGGCCACAGATACCTATGGATGAAGAGGAGGGGCAAATGTTCCCCTTAGCCGTAGAAGCAGCTATAGTCCGAGGAAATATGGCTTTGCTTGATGCAACTGATAATAAGGGTAGACGATGGAGCACAATATTTGCCATTGAAGAAGGCTGCAGAATGACTGGCGTCACTGATAAAGATTTGTTTGGAGATGTCAGATCTGATGATTTTGTGATATTTGAAATAAGCATTACTTATTGGATTAAAGCAATTAAGAGAGAGGTCCCGCAGAGAATGACGCTAGCAAAGAAGCATCCTGAATATTTTGATGAAGAAATGGCAAAAGTGCCAATTTCATTATGGACATCTAGCTCCTATGACGTAGGCTTACCCAAAGGAGTAGGGGAAGTGAAGATTAAATTAAAACCAGGAGCGATTTTACCTCGAGCACGACAATATCCCATGTCTCGAGAGGCAGATGAAGGTATTTTCATGACAGTTTCCGCCATGATGGACCAAGGTATCTTAGTGACGTCAGAGTCACCATGTAATACGTCAGTTTATCCAATTAAAAAATCAAAGGGGGGGTCTTGGAGACTAATTCAATACTTATGACCAATAAACAAGATTGTAGAGGCCGAGTTCCCTCTAGTCCCATAGTTTTCGGGGCTATGTAATTATGTCAGAGCATTGGTCTTTGACTAGAGCTCATATACTAGGCCGTTCTTACAGGCCTTGAAGAAAGCACAGACAACGCAAGAGAAAATTGTGTGGACTGAAGCAATGGAAGAAGGGTTCGATGAATTGAAAAAAGCCATTTGCACGGCTCCAGTTCTAGGGATCCCCAATCACGCAGAAGAATTATTTTTATTCTCGCACACAGACGGTACTTTTATGACAGCAGTGCTCACACAAACAACTACATTGGGGTACAAACCCCTTGCATATTACAGTGGAATTTTGGACCCAGAAATGAGAGGTCACTTTCCATGAGAACAAAGTTTGGCAGCCGCCGCGTTCGCCATAGAGAAGACTACAAGCATAGTGATGGGATGCTCCATGATGTTATTTGTTGAACATGCATTATTTGCAATTTTAGAAAAATCAAAAGGTACATTAACCACTCAAAGGGCGTCTGCCTATGAGGTAATTATATAGACTCCAGCAATTAAAATAGTTCGATGTAAAATAGTGAATCCAGCTATGTTTATAGCTGAGCCTATCACCAAAGGAGAGCCTATAAACGATCGCACAAACTATGAAGAATTCTGTGATGAGCTCCCTAGAGTAAAAATTGAATATGCTCGCAGGGGGAGAAATTGTCTTCATTGACGGTTCTTCGAGAATTGACCAAAATGACAGACAAAGGTATACAGGCGCTGCGGTAGTGAAACACTTGGCAAATGGAGAATTTCGAGTGCTTGTTAGTACTCGATTGACATCGTATTATTCAGCGCAAGCTGCAGAATTATTGGCATTGATACTCGCAATTGAGAATCACGCAGACCAGGAAGTAACAGTGTACAGCGACTCCGCCTATGTGACATTGATGGTGCACGCAGGTTTAGCACGCTGGAAAAGGAGGGGCTACCTCTGAGCGGATGGTACGCCAGTGCAATATGCAGCCTTATTGGACAGGCTTATTAAGGCACTACAACTCCTGATGGGCATAGCAGTCATTAAATGCGCAGCACAAACAAAAGGGACATATGTTATCTTGCGCAGAAATCAAGCAGCAGACGCTGAAGCCAAGTGCATAGAAAATATAGGAATGATGAATATTGAAACCATTGATGTGAATGAAAGAATGACTGATGACAAGTGTGGATGAGGGATACAATCATATGTCTAAAACACAAATAGTGGACCTTCAAGGAGAGGCACTGCAAGAGGAAAATAATTTGTGGAAATGAAGGGGGTGTTCTTTAAACTCCTCTGAAGCATTGTGGTGACAAGACAGTACTGGTAAACCAGTAATGCCTATAGCCTTACTAAGGGTAGCGCTAGAACAGCTACACTACCCCACGCATACAACTAGGGAGAATCTTGCTGTAACCATTGCTGAGGATTGGTTCGTACCGAACCTAATAGAGCATGTTACATTTTTTATGGTAAATTGAATTATTTGCCAACAGTTCATGGCTGGGCATACACTGCGCATAGTGAGGTGGGTCATTCCCAAGACCCAACGGCCCTTTTCAGCACTTACATACCGACTATGTTGTCATGATACAAGTTTTAGTGGATATAGATACCTATTAGTTGTAGTATGTCCTTTCTCCAGATGGATAGAGGCAGGTCCATGTACACATCCAGACTCTACCTGTGCAGCCAAGTTCTTGGTTTGCAAAGTGTTTCCTAGATGGGGAATGTGTGAAGTAATGAGATTGGATAATGGACCTCCCTTTGTTAATACAGTATTCGAGCAGATCACCTCGCTGCTTGGTATAAAGCGCAAGTTTTCTTCGGCGTATCATCCACAAGGAAATGGTATCTGTGAAAAGCTCAACTGCCTGTTAAAAGAAAGAATAGCTAAGTTGAAGCTTACTTTGAAAAAAGGGTGGTTGCACTGCCTACCACTGGCATTGTATACATTAAGGAACCAACCAGGTTCTGACCACCATATTATGCCACACGGGATTGTGATAGGTAGGTGAATTAGGACTCCTTTAATGCCTCCATTCCGAGTTAGAAGTGATGCTCAGCCAACGTCAGAAATCTTAGGACTTGAATTGTAAAACTATTTGAATTATTTAACATTCGGTTTTTCTGTCATTTCAGGACAGTTGCAGAGACAAGGGTGTAAGGCAGTACAGAACACAGAAGGAGATGCTTCATCAATCCAAACTTCCGAATTTCTACATCCAAGAATCTACCCAGGAGATAAAGGGCCTCATTAGGACCCAGGCGGTAAGGGGTTTACGGCGGCGTAAACAGCGCCGACCCTTACCGCCTGATTCCGAGGTCCCTTAGCGCCATGGAGGTTTTAACACCTGCTTTTAGCAGGTGTTAAAATCCATGGCGCTAAGGGACCTTGTTGTTAATTACGCCACCGTAATTTACGGTGGCGTAATTAACGCCTTCCCCACTCCCATTATGCCCTATGGGGCAAAAATGGGAATGGGGAAGGGTAAATGGGTAAATGGGGACTTACCGCCCCACTCACCTCGGAATGGGGCGGTAAGTCCGCCAACCACCATGGCGTAAACGTAGTTTACGCCATGGTGGTAAAGGTACGACCCAGGCGGTAACTTACCGCCTGGGTCGTAATGAGGCCCAAAGTCTTGATTCATAATCACACAAGAAAAAAGTGGGATGAGCCCCGCTTTAATGGCCCTTTTGTTGTTGAGGACGTAACGCCATCTGCTGTCAAAGTGAAGGGTAGGCAAGCTTGGATCTTCCTGGGAGATACTAAAATCTAGGTCTGAGAGACTCCTCTGCTAACACCCCACCGCGAAGAAGCTACAAACATCAGGGAAAACCACAGCATGTGCAGACGTGATCCATGACGAGGAAGAAGGATGCATAACCTGACAAGTGGAAAGTGTGAAGAACTCTTTAGCTGGACTGCGGTTTAAATTCGACACCACCCCTTTTTTGAGCTATAATTGAAGGGGAAAAGGCCACATTCGAACACTCTGTGCATCCTAGTTGCAGAGTAAAAGAAGATCTGTATGCTTAAAAAACCACAGTAATTATTGACTTTGGACTGAGGCACACTTAAGCCTTGATAAGAATAAGGATATGACAAATTGTGATAGTGGACACAGCAATTGGAAAAGGATACAGTACCCTGATTCCTTTTATACAGAGCTCTTGTTCAGTGTTACTCATGGTGTTGCCCAGTGATGACCTTTCTAGGTACATATATACTTTGAATATATACTTTGAATGGGTGCTATGTTCTTATCAGTCACTGGTGGGGAGAACTTGTTGCATTCCAGATTTTATTGGTAATTCTGACAGCAAAAAGATCATTAGAGGATTGCTCATAATCATCACTGAAGAGTTTTTAAAGTTCAGTGACGAAATTGACGAATATCCACATCTCGTTGTAAAACACATGAAGTGGTGACCTTTCTAAGGGATCCAAGAAACACTGCCCATTTGAATGTGATCCCGGAAGGAATCATCATCCAGGTGGCAATCTATTCTGAAAGAAATCACAGAGCTGTGTAGAAACTTTTCCTCCGAGGGACAGATCGAGGAATTGAATGAAGGACAAAGCCTTGTTCATGCTGACAGGGAAGCTACAATGTCATCTGGACTGAAGCAGATTCGAGGCATTGATTGGGAACAAATAAATGAAGCAGATTTTATAGAGGCCTACAGAGGACATTCTTCTTCATGATAAAAGAACATTTGCACAGCGACTGGGGAAGGAATTGGTTCCAGAAAGCAGCTAGTTGATCGAGGACGAATGCTGAAAAAGACAACAGCTTCCAGATGCAATCTAAAAAAATACAGTATCATTAAAAAAGTGTTTTTCCTTCCTTAGCATCAAATGATCGAGAGGGGGAACCAAAGCAGAAATGTTGTGTTGCCCCAAGAGGACAGGCATGCATATTGTCCCAGAAGCAGATGCTGTAGACTCACTTACCACTGCATTGTCTACACATGTATTATATCCATCCTCATATTGCTTTCACTGACAGTTAGAACTGCATTCTTTATAGGAGCACAAGATGCAAAAATTCCTGTATATGTTTCTGAGCAACAGGAAAAGGTGAGCGTGGCAACTACAAAGCAGCCTAGGCCATACATAGCCATTCCTGTCCCTAGAAAAAATGGGCAGATACCTGAGCTGTTATTAGTAATACATCACACACCGCACTTGCTTCAAACACTGCTTTTGAACGCCGGAGACAGGGTCGGCGGAACATAAGGGATTGACAAAGGTTGGACCCACACAGATAAAGCATGCAGGCACACCTGATCCAGTAACAAGAAGCCCAAGCACAAGTCCCACAGAATAATCACGTGCAGAGATGATAGCCATTGCCAGAAAAAGACAGAGGGATAAAGAAAGACTTGCTGAACTTTCTTCTACACAGGGAACCTGGATGGATGTTCCTGCAAATCAACCAGCCAGAAGAAGTTATACTGATGCATTCAGAGATGTGGTTATAGAAAACTACATGAAAACTTTAAGAATTAAAAGAAGCACCCAAGAAGACAATTATGAACTGAATGATTCTCCAGACAGCACACCACACCTGGGAAATAACATATGTTACCAACACATGAAAGAAGTTGGAAGAAGGACGTCAGATGAAAAATGCTTCATATGTGCACTCTTGCCATACAGCATGGGGAAGTCAAAGATCTTCATAGCAATTGAAATAGATGTTGAAACAGCACATTGTCTTTCGCACATAGCACTTGCAAAACCCAAGGTGAATTTATGGGGAATGATGCTTCTCTCAAATGGGCAACTGAAAAGACAGATCCAGATGATGATGACTATATTCAAGATATAAAGACAAGAAACAATGCCAAGACAATGAATCAGGTGATCAGATATGAAAAACCTGGAGTAAAAGGAGCAGAAATCAGAAGGGAGGTGAATAAGAAATTGGAGGTCACATGAAAATCTGTAGAAGAAGCTCATAGATGGAAGAACAGAGGTCAAATGCAAATCTGGGGAACAATACTGTCACCAGACAGATGGGAAAAAGAAGTGGTAATCTGCAGAGCATGGGTAGTTATTGGCTGTTATCAGCCTACTATTGACATTGTGCAGAATGGCTCCAAGCCATTATGGCCAGAACCCGCTAAACTATTGACATGGGTCGAAGACAGAGGAGGACCCTTGCAGATAGTACCATTGGAAAGTTCTAAATTATGCTTCAGGAACAATGGTACAAGAGAAATGGGGGAACATTAGAACTGTGGAAAATCTTCAATGTTCCAGGAATGGTGCATGCAACATCAGTAATCATGGATCACTATTGGGGTTGTGACTCAAACGCCTACATCAGACTGCCTAAAGATTGGGGAGAAATTTGCACATTGGTGAATGTCCATGTTCCTGCATTGGTGATTCCTAAAGGTGACCTGAACATTTATAGTTTCCCAAAAGCAGATGCTCATCTAAGAAAGAAGAGATCTGTAGAACTGATACATCGAACAAAGAGAGAGAACTACTTATCTGCAAAATTAATAGAAGCCTTTGATACTATTCCATATGAACACAGGCTGCTCATCCAGACTTCATCAGTATTCACCATGATCTTTATGCCAAGAATCAAGGTTGGAGCAAATACCAAGTGGCTTCAAATTACCAGATGGGAGTTGCTGCAGACAATTAACACAACTATAAAAGGTTTCAATGCAATCAGAGAAGAACTGAGAGCTGTAAGACTGATGGCTCTCCAGAACAGATACGTCCTGGACATGATCACAGCCATGGACAGAGGTGTTGGTGCCAAAATTGGAGAATCATGGTGCACATTTATACCTTCTCACGATGATGAGAACGGAACCTTGACAGAGGCCATAGACATGCTGACGAAACTCCATGGACAGATGATAGAAGAAGTAGAAGATATTGCTGATGATAGCTGGATTGGATCACTCTTCTTGTGGAGTCCACAATGGATGGCAGATACGTTCAAATTTCTCAGAGCTTTGCTATTATTACTGATGCTTGCATTCTGTGTGATCAAGATAATCTCACAGTGAAAGAAGACAGCAAAGAAATCCATAGGGATGAAAATTATGCTTGATGTTGAACCAGGATGGAAGCCTAAAGACCTGACTGATGAAGAAATCAGAAACTTTGTGAAAGCCAGTATTCATGCACCTGAGGGAACAAAGTTCATGTACGCAAAGGACCATAAGAAGTATGTAGGAAGAGGGATCTATTGCATTCCAAGTGGACAGTGCATGCTCATGACATGGAACAAGGATGAGCATGTGAAGTCAGCTGGATGGTTTAAGGGATTCATAAAAATATGGATCCCTAGAGGCATTTCTTCACACCAGGATGTCTAGGTATAGAAGATGATGTGAGAGTGGTCAAAAAATTGCCCAGAGTGGGGAGTGTAGAGGAGGAGCCAAGTACCCCCACTCCACCTGCCTCGCCTAAATTACCTGAAACTTATGAACCAAAGTATGTGACGTATACTGAACAAGTTATGTTATGTTATTTTGCATTTGTATAGCGCCTTATGTACCATTGGTATGATCTTAAGGTGCTGGTAGGTTGAATGCCCTTGGGAACCGCAGTTTAAGTCAGTTGAGAGAGAGTCATAAAGTGCGTGGGCGCACCAGGTATGTGTGCAGCCGGTGTGGTTGTTGCATGATAGCTGCTTCCTAGCGGTAGGTGTGGTGCTGATGAGATCAGTTGAATGTTTTCAGTCTGGAGGGTTGACAACCAGACTGAGTTATGGCTGGATTAGGCCTGAGGAGATGCCTAAACTAGCCGGTGTATGCTAGCTAGCTGTGTTTTATTAGGATGATGGGTGGTTTGATGGGTCATGTTAGTATGAGAACAGCTTTACCGAATGTGTCATAGTACTGCTGTGTTCTTGTTGAATGGTGGTGTATAGGAGAGAGTAAGCGTAGTAGTGTGATATTGTGGTAATCAGTGAAGTGTATACAATCAAGCACAATCTACCTACTAAATGTAACTTTTAACACAGTGACGCTATTAGGGTACATTCAATGTTGTTGGTGATACTATCTTAATTCAACTCTAATACAGTTACTCTAATAGGGGATGCTTCTAGGTTGAACTTTAACACAGTGACGCTATTGGCGCACACTCAATGATGTTGAAATACTGTCTAGGTTCAACATTAACACAGAGATGCTACAAGGGTGCGCTTTCTAAGTTCAGCTTTAACACAGTGACGCTAATAGGGCACACTTTCTAAGTTCAACTTTAACACAGCAGCTCTATTAGGGGCACTTTCTAAGTTCAACTTTAACACAGCGACTCTACTAGGGCGCACTTTCTAAATTCAACTTTAACACTGCAACGCTATTCGGTATGCTTTATAAGTTCAACTTTAACACAGTGACGCTATTAGGGCAGACTTTCCAAGTTCAATTTTAACACAGTGACGCTATTGGGGCATACGCTCTAGATTCAACATTAACACAGTGACGATTTTAAAGCACACTTATTAGATTCAACTTTAACATGGTGATGCTATTGGGGCACACTTTCTAAGTTCAACTTTAACACAGTGACGCAGTTAGGGCACACTCTCTAAATTCAACCTTAACACAAGGACGCTATTAGGGCACACCTTCCAAGTTCAGCTCTTACACAGTGACGCCATTAGGGCGGGCACACTCTCTAGGTTCAACATTAACACAGCGACGCAATTAGGGCACACTTTTAGATTCAGCTTTCACATGGTGACACTTTCTTGATTCAACTTTAACACACTGATGTCATTGGGCACACTCAATGATGTTGGGAATACCATCTAGCTTCCATATTAGCACATTGACGCTATTAGGGCACATGCTATTTATCACAATTGTGTCTAAGTGAGGCACATGCCATCATTCACAATTAAACTAAGAGTGGCACATGTCATCAATCACAATCCAACTAAGAGTGGGATATGCCATCATTCACCGTTCAGCCAAGAGTGGGACGCGCTAACATTCACAATTCCAACCAGGCGTGGGATATGCTAACAATCACAATTCAAATAAGAGTGGAATATGTTATTCTTCAGCGTTCAGCAAGATTGGGACGTGCTAACATTCACAATTCCAACCAAGAGTGGGATATGCTAACAATCACAAGAAATCACAATCTGCTGCGAGTTTAATAATGCTATAAGGGCGCGCTTTCTAAGTTCAACTTTAACACAGTGACGTTATTAGGGCACAATTTCTAAGTTCAGCTCTAACACAGTGACGCTATTAGTACATGCACACTCTCTAGATATCATTCACAAGTCTATCTAAGTGCGGGATATGCCATCATTCACAATTCCTTTCAGGTGTGGCACATGCGATCGTTCGCAATTCTATCTATCATAGTACCAACTAAGTGAGCTATACGCTACCATTCATAATTCTGTCTAGATGAGGTACATGCTATCATTTACAATTCCATCTAAGTGTGGGACATGATCTTTATTTTATTTATTTATTTGCATTTGTCAAGCGCACTTGCAGCCATAAGGCATCGAGGTGCCGTTACAGAAGATGAGAGGACTTGCGATTAACAGAACGGGTGACCAGATGTCTCATAGTTACACAATGGCAGGCAAGGTACAGCTGCATGGTGTGAGTCTATGGCAGTTTACGTTAAGGAAAGATAAGGTAGAGTGGCGGGGGCTTTCTGGAGTAGAGTGATTGCTCTACACCCCATCCATGCCACACTTACAGTTTTGTTGGTGTCTGTTCACTGCTGGCTTCACTGCTGACACCTGCAGACACTTTCTGGAGCCGCCATTGCAGGAGCCGCCCTTTGCCCTGGGCTCCTTAGCCGCAGGGGCTGCCGGGCAGAGGGCTGCCCTGCGAAGGTCAGTTATGACCAAGTGAATGTACCAATCAGGGCGGGTTGGAGGGGGGAGGCTGGTAAACAGAAAAGGCCAGACACAAAAAAGGACTACACCCCACAGACTGTACCCTTTGGATGCAGCCCAGATCAGAGAAACAGCGAAAACAGCGAAAACAACCACTTGAAAGACACCAGATTAGCACACAGTGCTCACCAAAAAATATAAATACATAAATGGTTAAGTAAATAAATAAATAATAAAATTTGAAGAGAGAGAAAAAAAAAACATTACTATAATTTGAAAACATAATACTCACACCACTCCAAAAGAGTGCATGAAGCAGGCCAAAAATGGATTACAATCATTGTGAAACTACTCACTCACAATCAACCAGCACCTAAGGTTAATTCCAGACTGGAGTCTCTGCCACATCCTTCCACATGGTTCTCCACAAAGCAAAATTGGCAACTGGCTGCTGAAACCAAGCCACAAACACACACAAACACACCTGACTTTTCCAACCAATTGCAAGTGTGGAGGGTGGGACTGAGATAAGGCCAGACACAAACAAAGGACTACACCCCACCGACTGTACCCTTTGGATGCAGCCCAGACCAGAAAAAACGGCCTCAGAAGCCAAAACAAACACTAGACAGACACCAGATTAGCACACAGTGCTCACCAAAAAATATAAATACATACATGGTTAAGTAAATAAATAAATAATAAAATATGAAGAGAGAGAAAAGTAAACCAGCAAAGAGAAGAGAGAGGTCTCTGTGTAGTACCCATAAGAATACCTATACCTAAGAGATTATGGGAGGTGAAGTACCGATTGAGGATACCGTACTTGCATCCAAGACAATATGGTGGCCATTTGAATAAGAAATTAAAAGACCAGGATGAATGGTGACATCATACAAAGCTGAATCGACACCCAGATAAAAAGATAACCAGAGAGGCAGACGATTTATAAAGAATGAAGCAATACCAAGGATAAGTGGTATTGTGGGATTAAGATAAACTTATGCCACAAACATGATGAAGGAATTTAGCTAGTTTAAACGTGTACAGATGTAATGAAACGCAAGCAGCAAAACAATCATGAAGCCAGCCAAATGCTTTTAAATAGTTAGATTGCAGCAAGCGCCAACATATACATATATACCTCATATTGATTAAATAAAGAATGAATGTTCTACTATGTATATAGCAGTCTTGAGCAACGGGAAAGGCCACATTTCAGTGTTGCAGTTACAAAAGCAATTGAATTAAACAGAATATATTTCAGCAAAGGAGTTGGCTGAGCCACGGAAGCCTAGGTCTTATCAGAACTGGAATTGGCTGACATTGGATACAATTAACGTGAAAGAACAGAAACTCCTGTTCAAAAAGGTCAAGCAGAGCAAAGGACGTCAGAGGAATATTGAAGAATAAAATCAAATACGCGAAAAAGGCTCAATTTGTTGTGCCCAGTCACGTGATGGAAAAAAGTTGGATGCACGAGAAGATCACACCTACGCACGGAAGCCAGAGAGTACCCTTACTCCATGAAAAATCCCAGAAAGCAGTACCGACTCAAGACCAACTTCAAAGTGCTGATTGACAGTGAATCATTGAGGTGATAATAGATTATATTTTTACTTGGTGGGAAGCTTGTATCAAGACACGCTCAGCACCTGGTTGTTCGGTCTGCGTGCTTCTCACGTAGGTGGAAAGTTATTTATTTTTATTATTTTATTTTAAATGTTTATAATGTGCCACATGCCCGCAGGACGCACAAAAAACAGCAACAGGACCCACAAACATGAAGCAAGCAGTAGAATGGATGATCTGAAGCTAAGGCCAGTTATTCTGGACTAAGATTGAAGAGGTAGGTGTTTATGGCCTTTTTTAAGAAAGGATAGTTCTGTATTTGGCGTATAGGTGCCAGAAGCGCGTTCCAGAGAGTGGGAGCCTGAGTGTCAAAGCTAGTTCGACTGAACCGGGTCAGTTTGAATCTTGGCTGAACAAGTGCCGTGGCAGTGGTGGAGCGAAGATTCCTATTATTTGGCTTGATCTTTATACGCTCTGATAGATATAAAGGGCTTGTAAAAAACACATATTTATGAGCCAGAGTGAGCACTTTGTATTTTATTATTTGCCTTACAGGAAGCCAGTGTAAATTTTTTCTGAATGTAGAGATGTGTGTGCGATGCGATAGTTTGAAAATGGTGCGAACAGCATTGTTCTGTGTGACTTATAGTGCCTGTATATTGACAACAGCAGTGCCGGTCAAAAAGCTGTTACAATAGTCCAGCATATAATTTATCAGCAGTTGTCTTTAGTTATGAAAGGTCTTATGTATTGTATCCATTTATTAAAGAGTCCACAGCTCGAACGGATTTTAGATACATGAGACTTCATTGAAAGTTCATAATCGAGAGTAACACCTAGTGTTTTCACTTTAGTAATCAAGAAGTTGGAGTAGTCTGGTGTAAGCTTGCTCCGAGTATTCTTGGTGGCGATAATCATGAGCTCCATTTTTTTGTTATTGAGAGCTAACGAATTGCAGTCCCTCCATTTCTGAATGGCACTGTAGATGTTGTTGTGGGTTGCAGCATCATTTTTGTAATGGCCACTAAGCTGAATAACAACCTGATTGTCATCTGCATAGTTTGTATATTGGACACCCAGACTGTTCAGTAGATCTAGCAGAGGCCAAATATACATGTTACATAGTAGTGGCGACAAGCAAGAGCCCTGTGGAACACGGCAAGTTTGAAGGATTGGAGGAGAGTGATTGTTGCCAACACAGACCCTCACTGTACGTGGTACCAAGAAGGAGGCAATCCATTTCGATGCTGAGATGGAACAGTTTGCGACCTCTCCGGAGTAAGAGTTACTGACAGGGGTTAGAAGCCAACCAATTGTAGAGGACCACGTAGTTGGGGGTCCTATCATTTGTGTAGACATTGGGACGTCGTACATTTAGTGACGTTCAAAGTGGCCATTTTGAAAGGAGGGCTTAGTTGCCCCACCTGATGTTAAATAGCCAATACTTTCTCTCAGTTACTCCATACAGATATAACACCTCTACTTAGTTATTCACTTAGAACCAATCCCGCTTGCCAATAGGTTTTAGTAGTTTGCCACGTAAGATGACGTTGGTAATGACCCAGGTCAACACATCAGCTATGACTAATTATGGGTTTAAGAACCCAGCTTTTTTATGAAATGATTGAGAGTTAAGAGTATCAAGCAATCGCAATACTTGCATTAAAACAGACACACTTTTGCCAAACTATTTGTGTCATCTGAAATATTGATGTTTGATTAAAATCCACATCCCCATCTATCTCCAGGGTATTGCTACTCATCTTAAAGGGCTGGAAGCATCCAGTTCAGGACTGTTTTGGGGTACGCTGAGTGTAGTATTTTAGCACATTTGGAGTACTGCTTTGATGTTATCAAGGAACACCACATTTCCTTTATCAGTTCAGTGTACTACGACATGTCTATACAGGTTACACATCTAGAACTGGATGTTGTTGTTTGATATCCATCATTGTTTTTGGTTTCTGATCAAAGCTGAAACTATCTGTTTAACATTTTTTCTGTGATTTTTAAGTTTTGGAATTAAATCTGGTTGTCCAATTCCATTATTTGCCTCTAAGTCAGACTGGAAAAGATAAAGGTGGTGTAAGGAAAAAGTTCTATTAGTTTTTGTAAATCCTGTTTCTAAAGCAAGGGACATAACTTGTATATTACCAAAATCATTGCCCCGACAATGAACCAGTATGACGCTGCCCTGTACTTCTCTGAGTGAACAACTTAGGAAAAACTTGGGACCACAGCATTACCCGCAATACAAGCCATTTAATTGTATTGTACTGTAGTAGTAATTTATATGGTGCCTTTTCCCATTTGTATGGCCTCAAAGTGCTTTCTGGTAGGAACTCCCTACGGGACCAAGTCCAGGTATGGGAATGTTTTTAGAGGACGCTTAAGATGTTTGTGTGCATTTGGCCAAGATTAGGACTGAGGAGGGCTGTCTCGGCTACAGTAAGCAACCCAAGAGCTCAGGCATGTGGATGGGTGCTGAAGGAGGTCACGACAGAAAGCTAGTGCAGGAGACTCAATATATGTACCCAGCTATACAAAAATATGTAGCGGGTTGTCGCTGTATTCTAATGGCAGAGGTGTTGAGGCAAGTCTGGTGTTTCACTGCAAAACAGTTATGTGAGCAGCTAGACCGAATTTGGTGTAATTATAGCTGCATTCTAAAGTGCATGGATGGATAGCTGTGCCTGTGACATATGTCCACCCAAGTGGTGCATTTATACATACCTTAAGCTTAGATGGAGCTTATCTTTGATGTTGTGGTGTCATCCGATTATCTGTGAGGAAGAAAAAAACAGCTACCTTTGTAGACTTTTCTAGGCACTATGGACAGGCTACCCTCAAGTCTACCAAGCGCAATAGACTGTCTGTCCTCAAACATCTTCTAGGCGGGATGGAAAGGCTACCATAGAAATAAGGATAATGGGATTCTCTAAGTGCAATAGACAGGTTACCTTTATAGTCTTACCCTACATCTTCCAAGTTCTATAAACGCTAACCAAAGGAGTCTACAAAGTGCTATATCAGGAAACCTGTATATAACCACTGTGCGTTACAATGGCTAACTTAAGGAGTTACGGGTGCAAGTGTGGTAGCCTGCATGTGTTTTCTTCTAATTGCAATGCCAAGATACCTACATAAGTAGGTACAACCCTATGGCTGTCCTTACAGGTATAGTAAGTGTATAAGTGGGCTAATATCAAGAAACCGTCAGTCCAGAGCCAACGCCACTGAGCAGTAGTAAACAATCCTGACAGATCTTTAAGCAGAGATTGGGCAATCCTTCTACATCTTCCTGGTGCAATTAACAGACTGTCCTCAAAGGACTTCAGGTGCATTGGGATAATTCTCCCTATAATCCTCAGAGTGATGGGGATAACATCATAAAACATCTGTGTAAATGGGCAGGCTGGTGATAGAGTGTTACACCATTCCTGCCCCCCTAATAATCATCGAGTGCATCACCTTTCCTATCCTCAAAATCCATCTCAGTGTTTCACATTTCCTATGCAGAAAATCCATCTAAGTGCGTCCACATTTCCTACCCCCATAAACCCATCTAAGTGCGTCCACATTTCCTAGCCCCATAAACCCATCTAAGTGCATCACATTTCCTACCCCCATAAACCCATCTGTGTCACATTTCCTACCCTCAAAATCCATCTTAGTGCATCACATTTCCTACCCCAACAATCCATCTATGTGCGTAACATTTCCAACCCCAATGGTATTTAGTTTCTTACAAAAAGTCAGTAGCCAAAAGAGCAAACTATCTCCAGGTTCTCAGTTTCCAGGAAAATTATTCTTAGTTTGAATGTTTAGTAATAGTAGGAGGGAGGCATGATGTGTATGTTTTGGTGTTTACAATTGGTTGGTGTTACTGTTGGAATTGTGTACTTGCCTGTGATAGGTTGCAGTGAAAATGCATTGCCCATTTTAGTAGTTTGCTTTCCACATTCCTGTCTTTGTGCCATTGATTTTTTTTTTAAATTATCATAGCCACCATTGGGTAGACTTTTGACATTCTTATTGCAGAACCCACACTGTGCAGATGCTGAGTCTGTGGATGATGAGAAGATCTGTGCATCTTTTGTATTAGTTGAAGGTGATTGATGGTACATTTGCATATATTGGTTGCTTGGTCCGCTGTGGTTTGTATAAGGTATTAAGCAAGTTTATGTTTTTGAGTTAGTAAAGGTTATACATTTTTAATGCAGGGTTTTTCTAGTTTACTTGTGTGTTCTAAGGAGAGTGATCAAGCAGCAGTCCATGTTAAGCTATGTTTATCTGTGACACAATTGCTTGCATTTATAAGTTGCTACTCACTGTTTTGCCGAAGGTTTTATTTGATAATATGCTGTTAATGGGGCTTTGGGAAGTTCTTGTTTGTGTCTTACTGTAATTGGTAAAAATACACTGGAACTGCTGCATATCTAAAAAAACATGTGGCAAGAATTGCTAGAAGTTGTTGATTAGGAAAGAAAAGGGATTTCAGTTTGAAGAACTAAGCTGTACGTTGAGGTACATGCTACAGAGACACTGAGTAAACTTGGTCCAGTGAAAACAAAAAATGATCACGGAGCAGTAGAAATGTGATTTCTTTTACAATGGTTTTATAACCACTTTTGGTGTTTTTTTTTTTTTTAAAAAGTGCTGTGTGTGGAAATCTGAAAATATGTGTGTTTTAAAAAGAGTTTTTATGCTCCAGCGTATGTTACCATATGGTTCTCTATGAAAGAAAATGGATTGCATTCATGTGTTCTTTGATCTTTGTTCTTGTTTTGATAAAGCCAGTGTTGTGGGCTGCACTGGTGTAAGGTAACCATCCCTGAACACAGACTCTGTAAGCATGAGCGATGGAAGTGCAAGCATTCATTATATAGAATAGATTGAAAGAGCAAGGTAAGGTTCCATCAAATAGAATGGCTGCAGCATGGGCCTCAGCAGTTTAACAACTGCCCTACAGGCAAGAGGTGAAGAATGGGTTGAATACTTTTTAGCTGGGAATCTTGTGAGTTTGGTGGGGTAGCAGAGCAAGATTCTTTATCAGAAACAGAACAGGGTCCTTGTGGGCAGCAGTACTGTAACTATCATTGACACAACAACCAGACCAAGCATGTACCAATGCACCATAAGCTTTGCATGTGCAGAACTACGCTAGTTTTGCACACACACAAATACATAACAGGTCAACCTTAGTTTCCTTAACAGAGCAGGTCACAATAGGCCTCAGCAGAACAATATTTTCACAAACAGATCAGGTACAGAATTGGACACAGTAGTGCAAATTTGTAAAAACAGTGCACATTAACATTGGTAGTACAGGTGAATGTTTCTCTCACAAACGTTTCACTATGGAATGCAGTATTGCAAGGTTCCCTGACACAGAACAAGTCAGCGTCGGCCTCAGCATTAAGACATTCAATCAAGTAGAAAAGAGCTGTGTGGGCTGCTCTGGTGTAAGGTAACCTGTCCTCACAACAGACTATGTAAGCATGAGACATGGAAGTGCAAGCATTCATCATATAGAATAGATTGAATCAGCACTGTTAGCTTCCATCAAATAGAATGGTTGCAACATGGGCCTCAACAGTAATAACTGCCCTCCTGGCAAGAGGTGAACTAGGGGTTGAATACTTTTTAGCTGGGAATCTTGTGAGTTTGGTGGGATAGCAGAGCCAGATTATTTATCATACAGAACAGGAACACTGTGGGCAGCAGTACTGCAACTTTCAAGGACACAACAAGCAGACAAAGTATGCACAACAACATAAGCTTTAAGTGTTCAGAACAAATATGCTTCTCAGTTGTTCACACACACAAACACATAACAGGTCAACATGACCTTCCTTAATAGCGTAGGTTAAAATGAACCTCAGTAGAACAATATTTTCCCAAACAGAGCAGGTACAGAATTGGACACAGTAGTGTACGTTTGCACAAATAATGCACATCATCATGGGTAGTACAAGTGAATGTTTCCCTCACAAACATGTCACTATGGACTGCAGTATTGCAAGGTTCCCTTGCACAGAACAAGTCACTGTCAGTCTCAGCAATAAGACATTCCCTCAACTACAAAAGGGCCCTGTGGGCTGCACTGGTGTAAGGTATCCTTTCCTCAACACAGACTCTGTAAGCATGAGCCACGGAAGTTCAAGCATCCATCATCTATCTATATAAATAAAAATGTAAATGTTTGTTTGTTCAAAATCTTAAATCTCCGAAATGTCTTCACCAATTGCTTTGAAATTTTGACACAACGGTGCATTTGAATAGTCACATGTTTTTATATACCTACTATACATAAATGTCACATCTGTGACAGGTAAAAACATGCTTTTTCTGAAAAACAGCACCATCTGTTGGACGTAAAAGCAACACACGCTGGCTCATATATGTACCAAGGAAGCAGCAGAGCGACATGCAGCCAGACTTTAGGATGCACGGTTGCGAGCACAGCGATCGCGTTCTGCAGCTTCAGATCTGCTTCGAACGTGACAGGCTAAGAGTGGCTGAAAGACGAAAACGAGAAACAGCAGATCAGCGCCAAACACGACTGCGTGCTCAGCAATGATGCAATTACAATCGCCTTGCATTCCGCTACAACCCAGCTGATGATTATAGTTTGAGCCAGCATGTTTGCATCGGCACCATGACTGAAGTGTGTCTTTATTGGAAGGCTCTGAAATTTAATGGAGAAACTAAAGGAATGTGTTGCGCCGCCGGGAAAATTAAACTGCCTCAACTTGGAGAACCTCCAGAGCCATTAAAAACTACCCACAAGCATTGTGAAATTAAACATATTACAAACGTGCGCTTTCTCTTTTCTTTCTTTTCCATTTCACCAGACTGAGCCACAGCGACGCGTGGCCGGGGACAGCTAGTATAGAATAGATTGACTCAGCAGTGTAAGCGTCCATCAAATAGAATGGTTGCAACATGGGACCCAGCAGTGGGCACTTCTCTCACATATAATGTATACAGCATTGGCCCTAGCAGTTAAAGTTCCAATCACAAAGACTGGCCATAGTAGTGCAAACTCCCCTTATATAAAAGAGACACAGAATGGTTTCCCAAGTGCAAATTGCCTCAAGAAAAACAGAGACGGTATGGGCCTCAGCAGTGTAATCTCACCCCACATATAGCAGTCGAAGTATGGTCTTGGATGTGCCTGCTCTCCTCATGTAGAATAGGCATAGTATGGACATTGGCAATGCAATTGCACCCCACATGTAACAGTCATAGTATCGTCCTTGACAGTGCTTGTTCCAGTTGCATAGTTTAGACCTAGAAGGGGCCTTTGCAATCCATCCTCCACTCATATAGAACATCAATAGTGCTGCAAGCAGTGGCCGTGTAAGCTCTGCTCATTTAAAGTGATAGCATGGTCCTTCACAGTGCAGGATTTCCTCTAATATAACAGGCACAATATGTGTTTCAACAGTACATTTTATTTTCATATAGAAAAGGTCCAGCATGGGTTTAAACAGTTAAACGTATCCCCATCATTCAGTATGTAAAGCATGATGCTCTGCAGTGTTCCCTTCATAAATCCAGTTCCTTTGCAAACCTCCTCCAATCATTATTTTGTGTGTCCAGACTGCTGAATTATATCAATGAGTTATTAGTTAGTCGAGGATGCACTAATGAACAAGAGTTGTATATTTATAGCTGGTCTTTTCATATTTATAATAACAGAGCACATGTATCATCCAGGCACACCCAACCTATCCCCTTACTCTATATTCCCACCCAGCGATTATACACCTGTTTTTCCTACCTCCATCCATTCACTGTTTCTACCTGCATTCTCTATATCTGTACCCACTACTTCCATCATTTGTACTCCCATACACCCACCCTACCCCCATTTTTTCTACCCCTACCCAACCTACCCCATCCTCTCTAGTCTCATCCACCTATCCCCATACCTCTGCCATCACTCTCCCCATTTCCTATATGCTCACTCATCCTACCCTCACTGTATCTACTCGTACCCATCCACCCTATACCCACCCTTTCTACCATCACCTGCCCATTCTATCCCACCCTCTATCAACACATCCTCTTTATTCCCATGTACTACTGTACCTTCACTGTCTTTATTCCCACCCACCCATCCTACCTGCACCCACTGTACCCTACCCATTGTACTCATATCCATCTTACCTCCTTCCTATCTACCTCTATCTATCCACTCACCTTATGTGTACTATGTGTATGTCCATTGTCTGTATGCACACTAATTCTACTTCCACCCTGTCTACTCTCACCTTTTTTATACAGCCCCACCAAATGCACACCCTCTCTATCTAAACCATTCCACTCTGCTACTATATTCTGTACATACACTCATCCATTCTATTTACATTGTGTCTATCCCTGTACAGACAGGCTCATCGAAACTCTGTAATCCTGGCCACCTACTATACTCCCATTCTCTGTACTTCCACTCACCTATGCACCCTAAATGTATTGTCTCTATCGCTATAATCTCTACCCACACCCACATTACCCTAGCCACCCTCTCTATTTCTATTCTCCATACTCTTGCACAACTATCCTACCTCCAAGCTCTGATATGATATGACATTTATAATGCGTCTGCACAAAAGTGTGACTAGGCGCGACAAGACAAGGAGGGGGAAACAGATGGAGGGCAAAACAATGATCTGACTAGGCCTTGTGTCATTCAGATCGTGCAGGCAAGGGAAAGAGGAGAAGTACAAAGGGAGGGAATGGAGAAGTGCAGGTAATCAAAAGTGCAGCCAGCGGGTGGCTGAATGCAGGTAATCAGAAAGTGCAGCCAACAGGTGGCTCATAAGTGCAGAGAGAGGGGAATGTAGGGTGACAGATACAGACCACCAGTGCTGGGGGAGCCAAGAGGCAGTGCAAGGTGCAACTGGACAGGCAGAGACCTGGACCCAATTTCAGAGGGTGGCCAGGTGACCAGTGTGTGGAGCACACGGGTCATTAGAAAGAGAGAGAAAGAGAGAAAGCAGAACCGAAGAGGAAGGTCTTGAGTTGCTTCTGGAACCAGAGATGGTTCTGCTCAAGTTTGAGAGAGGCAGGGAGGCTGTTCCAGAGGGAGGTCCCAGCAGAAGAAAGAGATGTTGGATGTTGATGAGCGGAGAGCTTGAGATGGGAGATACTTCGGAAGAGACAGTTGGAGGCACTGCGGTCCCAGGCCCCAGAAAGCCTTGTGGATAATGCTGGGGTTCTTGAACTTGATCCTTCCTGCCACTTGGAGCCAATTAAGAGATTTCAGAGCTGGAGAGATGTGATCCTTGGGCTTGAGGCTAAGAATAAGTCTTGCAGTCTGGTTCTGAATGAGTTGTAGAGGACAGAAAGTAGAGGCAGGACGATTTATAAAGAGGGTGTTGCAGTAGTCCGACCTTGAGAGGACCAGCACGCTGGAGACAGTGAGCTTCTGGGGTAAAGTGAGGAAAGAAAGAATACCTGTGAGGAGGTGCAGCTGATAGTTTAACTTCTTAGACATGTCGGACATGTGAGGAGAGAAGGAGAGGGTGGAGTCGAAGATGACTTCAAGGTTCTTAGCCTCATAGGTAGGAGCAGGACGAGGGCCCAGAGTGGGCAGCCAAAGAGAGAGAGGAAAAGAGGGAGCTGGTGTTCTGATGAGTAGGATCTCTGCACCCTACCATCTGACCCTAACCCTGTATTCTGTACATGCATCCAGTCACCCTATTTCTATTTGTTCTACCCACAGCCAGCTTACCTGCACTGTGTTTATCCCCACCCACCCATCCTATCTGCACATGCACCACCTCCACCAACCTACCCCTTCCTTCACTATCCACATCCACCCTACCAATCTGCACCCTGTCTATCACCAACTGTTCATTCTACACAGTCTTTTTTCCACATCAATTTGCCTTACATTCACTGTCTGTATCTGCACTCTCTGTATCTCCACCTATTTTACTTCCATTCTATGTACCCCCATACACCCTACCTACCACCACTTTCTGTAGGTCCACCCACTCTACTGCCACCGTATTTACAGTCATTGGTCCTACATCCACCTTTTGTATCCCTACTCTCTCTATTCCCACTATACCAACATCTTCTCTGCCTCCTTCCACTTATCCACCCTACCTCAATCCTCTGTTCCCTTATCTTCCCTCTTTACCGCTCTATGTTTTCTTCTTGTGCCCAGTTACCATATCTGTAAGAAGCTCTCTACTCCTAGCCAGCTACCTTACCCCCTCTCTCTCTTTGTCCATCCATTCACTCTTTTTCAATTATCTGTACACCACCGACCCCCACTGTTTTTATTCTCAAACCTTCATCCTTTCTGCATCCACCCTACTTCCAGCACCCTACTCTCAGTCTCTCTAATCCCACCCACCCTAAACCCATCATCTCTACTCCTACAGATGAATCCTAGCCAAACACTCTCTAACCTCACCCACCCACCCTTCCTCACTATTATTATTCCCACCCACTCAGCCCCCACATTCATTACTGCCATGCACACACCATACCTGCCTGTCTTTATTTCTACACACCCATGGTGTCTCCATGCTGTCTACCGTAACCTATTCATTTTGAGTTGATCTTCCTTTTATGACATGTTTCTATTATAGAAGACTAGAGGTGACATGTATGTACTAATAAGTATGTGTTTCTTTACAGCATTGCTCATTTATGCCAACAAAGACGAAACTGCAGCATGCCAGGAGAAAGGATCATTCACAGAGAAGTAAAGCATTTCAATCTGGAATTGTTGATGCTCATGTTTCATGTGCTGTACAAACGTGTTTTAATGCCAATACACTCATTCCTGTTAGTGATAATGTTTTTTAAAATTTCCAAATTCCGGTAGGAGATATGTCAACTTATGAACGAACCATGCACATTTCAAGTCAGAGAGATCAAATGAAAAATGTACCAAAATTAATAGTAGTTAGTAAAAAGCAAAATACTTCTGAGAGAAAACAAACAAAATCTCCTTTAGTAGGTTCCAGATAGAGGAATATATATATATATATATATATATATATATATATATATATATATATATATATATATATATATATATATATATATATATATATATATAATATATATCAACAAAAGGAAGAAGTAATTCCACTTCTTCAACAGGGGGACATATATATATTACACAGCCACGTGTGTAGTTATGGTTAAGTTGCTGTTTCCATAGGGAGAGCGCTTTTTGGGTAGCCTATAACTCTGCTCCCCCGGACGAATCCTCACCAAACTTTGCAAAAAAAGTATATGGGCCACTCTGAATTTGCAAAGTTTAGTGATCTTTGGTCCAGGGGGGGAAAAGTTATAGGGGGGGGGGTCCCAAAATGTCTTTTGTCCCCATAGACTGAACCGGGTAAAAACTTTGCGCATGGCATAAGGCCAAACTGCTGGACGAATTTTCACCAAATTTGCAGCAGGGGCAGGGGCTTGGTCCCGAAAGCGTGCTTGTGTAAATTTGGTGACAATCCATGCAGTACTTTTCTTTAAAATGACCAAAAAGTAGGTCTAAAAAAATGTGTGATATCTATGTCCGCTCCGCGGTCACACTTCCCTGTTCGCTCGGCGGACAAGATACCGATTGGCTAAGGGGTTGGCATCATGACCGCGGACACGTGACGTCTCTGCCGATTGGCTGCAGTGAGCCGTGTTCTACATCAGATTGTTTGGATGCGCCCGACATCTTGGATCCGCCGACAGCGCAGCGGCGACCAGCAGCAAAATGCTATTTCGAAAACTGTTTTGCTGTGTCAGAGTGCTTGGGGAGGTTCAGACAATAAGAGATGGGTGAAAAACTGTATTTGTTCAGGCGGTAAGTGTTAATGATGTATTCCCTATGCCCGTCTTGTTCGGGATGTTTGTAAGTACAGAAAATGAGGGGTCTCATAAGGGTAGTATTTCAGTCCGTGCTGTGCGCAGGCAACTTACAATTGTTCTAAGGACACGCATGGTGTTAGCAAACATTGAAATTGAGTACATGCTGTAATTAAATGTTTTTTTTCTATAGGTGTGCTATTGATTTGTACGCTGACATGGTTGTGACATGCTGCGGTGATTGTGGCCAGGGCCTAGAGTCTTGGATGCATGGCCGTAGGCCGAAGGCCGTACTTCCAAGGCTCTAGGCCCTGGCCACAACCACCACAGCATGTCACAGCAATGGATACACCTGTAGTATTGCTTATCGATCAGATGGTTGTGGGGAGTGTGTAGAGTTCTTGAGTGCATGGCCTTTGGCCATGCACCCAAGAACAAAGTTATAAGTACTGGAGGTATAAGCCACTGCACACCCATACATTGCAATAGCTATGGACATACAGCTAGGAGTCTATCCTCTGGCCACAACCACTGCAGCATACCACACCTACAGATACACCCGTAGTACCGCACATCACTCAGGTGATTGTGGGGAGGGCCTGCAGTCTTGGGTGCATGGCCGAAGGCCATACAACCAAGAACTAACTTTTAAGCTCTAAAGTTGTAAGCCAACATGGTTTTTATATAGTGCAGTGGTTGTGGGCAGGACATAGACTTTTGTGTGCATGGCTGCAGGCTGTAGGCCATACACCCAAGAGTATAGACCCTATCCACAACCACTGCAGCATATCACATTCATACATCACACCCATACATTTGATTATGTATCTGGTAGGTGTGGACAGGGCCTAGAGTCCTGGGTACAAATTGAGTACATGCTACAGTTATAATGTTTCATTCTATGGGTGTGCTAATGATTTATAAGCGACCATGGGTGTAAAATGCTGCAGTGCTTGTGGCCAGGGCCTAGAGTCTTGGGTCCATGGCAGTAGGCCATACTTCCAAGATTCTAGGCCCTGGCCACAACCACCACAGCATGTCACAGCAATTGATACACCTGTAGTATTGCTTATCAATCAGATGGTTGTGGAGAGTGTGTAGAGTCTTGGGTGCATGGCCAAAGGCCATGCACTCAAGAACAAAGTTATAAGCACTGGAGTTAAAAGCCACTGCACACCCATACATTGCAATATCTATGGACATACAGCTAAGAGTCTAGCCTCTGGCCACATCCACTGCAGCATACCACACCTATAGATACACCCGTAGTATTGCACATCACTCAGGTGGTTGTGGCCAGGGCCTAGAGTCTTGGGTGCATGGCCGTAGGCCGTGGGCCATAGGCCATACTTCCAAGACTGCAGGCCCTGGCCACAACCACCGCAGCATGTCACAGCAATGGATACACCTGTAGTATTCATTATCGATCAGATGGTTGTGGGGAGTGTGTAGAGTCTTGGGTGCATGCACCCAAGAACGAAGTTATAAGCACTGGCGTTATAAGCCACTTCACACCCATACATTGAAATATGTATGGACATACACCTAAGACTTTAGGCCACAACCACTGCAGCATATCACAGCTATAGATACACCCGTAGTAATGGACATCACTCAGGTGGCTGTGGGGAGGGCCTGCAGTCATGGATGCATGGCCAAAGGCCATGCACCCAACAGCACATTTATACGTAGTGCAGTTACAAGCACAATGGGTGTGATATGGTGTGGTAGTTGTGGCCAGGACGTAGAGAACAAAGTTATAAGCACTGCACTCATAAGCCACTATGGATTTTATATACTGCATACCCATACATTGAAAAATCTATGGCCTTACACCTAAGACTGTAGCCTGTGGCCACAACTACTGCAGCATATTACAGGTATAGGTACACTTGTACTATCAAACATCATTCAGGTGGTTGTGGGGAGGGCATAGTGTTTTGCGTGCATGGTCGAAGGCCATGCTCCCAAACCCAACTTTATATGTAGTGAAGATAGAAGCCACAATGGTTCTGATATGCTGTGGTGGTTCTGGTCAGGACCCAGAGTCTTGGCCATGCACCCAAGACTAAAGTCATAAGCAGTGAGGTTATAAGTGAACATGGGTGTGCTGTGGTGTGGTGGTTGTGTGGACGACCTAGCGTCTTAGGTACATGGCTGCAGACCATGCACCCAAGAGTAAAATTATAAGTAGTGAAATTACAAGCACCATGGTTTTGATATGCTGCGATGGTTGTTGGTAGGACCTATAGTCTTGGTTGCTTGGCCGTAGGGTGTACGTGGTAGGTTATACATCCAAGACGCTAGGTCCAGCCTGCAGCCACTGCACCATATTACTGCCATAGATTGACGTGTATATTTGAATATGTATGACATGAATGTAATTATACTTACTGTTTACTTTGTCCAGAATACATATATTCCTTACATGACTTTAGTACTTGGCGGAAATATCCTTTATTAAATTCTGTGATAAAAGAACAAAGCATGTTCGTTTTTGTATTTTATGAAGACCTATTACTTTGTATAATAGACAGTTTAGCTTTTTTTTTTACCCTCATATTTAGTTTACAAACCAGTGTACTGTGCACTTTGCTCAGTTTCTGTGTTTGTTTTTCAAATCCTTGGGTCTGGGGGAAGAAAATCTTTGTCGGATTAAAAAAAAAACGTTATGTGCTATGCTACAAACTATTTCTTTGTTTTCTTTTAGTGTTTCCTGTTCTTTCTGATTAATGTTATGTTTGTTGCCTTGTTGTAGATTTTTTAACAACTGTTAGATACATGTTGGCGTATTCTAACTGTGCAATTTGTTGTTACGGGTCTGTGGTATTCATTTATCAGTGTGGTTGTTATACACTCTTGGGCAGTTAGATACCTGTTGGCGTATTCTAACTGTTCATAGTCTTTTACTTGATTTTTTGATAATGTTGAAGTACACATTAGTTATTAAATTTTGGCTTTAAGAAGAATAAATACGCATTTGTAAGATTAGCTGGCAAACTCTGCTTTAGAGTAATGATGCTATCATTACATTCGAACCATCCACATTTCTTTTTAATGTATGCAGTGTAGTGACCTGCATTCGTTGTAGCTCCTGCGTGGTAGAGTATACATATTGTTGTAAAGGTTTTCTTTCCAAGTGACACTTGACCGTGTGGGAATCCAGTCAGCTTGCAGTTGTTTTTGGAACCATCTGCATTATAATGTAGAAGCATAAGTATTATGTAGTTAGTATCTGTATGTATCAGTAAGGTGGAGCGATTGTCTGAATTGCACATAGTACATAATCTGCCATGGTTTGCATTCTGTACAAGTTGCTCAAATGGAATGGATTCACAATTAGGTATGGATACATACACAAATCGCTCATTTGGGATTTGTTCCTGTATCACATTGTTACAGAGAGTGCATGTATGTTTCCACATGTATGAAATCTGGAAGATTTCATTTATAGGTATGTTTTTGTTTTCCAGTACTTGTAGTAAGTACATAAGAAATTCTTGTGGATCTTCTTGTGAGTTTATAGTGAATTTCGCCATTCCAGCACAGTAGTCCAATTCTTGTCTTATTTTGTGAACACTGTACGTGTTGACAGGACTGTTTGTTGTGTTTCTATGAAGGACTAACATTTGCAAACACAATTGGTCTGTACTGTGTAAGTAAATATTGTTAACAATTGGTAGCAATTGAAATAGAATATTCATTGCTACATTTGCATAGCAACTTACACCAGTTTCATTTGAAAATTTGAATGGACCAGCTAGTTCTGTCTCTGAGTGCTTTTTTCAGAGTTTCTGTTCCTTCTTTGAGGAAGTACCTGATTTACTTTCCCTAATAGGTTTTTCTTTGCTTGTGGTAATTGATGAAGTTTTAGCTTCTTTTGTTTTCTTTGAAGGATTTGCCGTCAGATTCTGTTGCATTTCTGTTTGAATTAGTTTTCTTTTACCACGTTTTACTTTTTCTGGAACAGGATATTGTTTCAGATGGGGGGTGTACAGTGAACGCAGTCTATTGTATTCTAAAATGCAAGGAATATCAGCGTTCAGTTTACTTGCCTCAAAGTTGATTAGAAATAGACCATCAAGTGTACGTAAGCGTGATAGTGCTACATAGTTCATGCCTTCTTTAAAGACTGTGTTTCCTATATCTATCAATGCTTTGACCATGGTAAGATCTTGGGATTTATGAATGGTGACTGCATATACAAGAGTTAGCGAAAATTATTCTCTACGTACATACATGTCTTTGAAGAGAAGGAATCGAGCAGTTGAGCGCCCTATCCTTTTCACTTCTGAAAGTTTGTCAAAGCGAATATTGACAAACTGAATGTTGTCACGTGGGTATGTTTGAAAGCCAACAACTGTACCCAGTGCCCCATTTACTAGCCCTTGCTCCACGTGAAGGTTACGTTTAAGCATTACTCTACAATTTAAGGATAATTTTTATATTTTTTCCAACCCAGCTGTGTTGGAGATTGAATTTTCTAAGGTATTTAGTCTTGTTGTGGCTTGCTCACACATGGGTAGTGTCATACCATGTACGTCTAGTTTGACTGTGGCGCAAATTTCCATTATTGGTTGCATTTCTTTTTTAACATTGTTTCATTGAATTTGAAACAGCTTGCAAGAGTTGGCATTAAGGCCATACAATTGACATTTTTGTGCGCTAATTGTTCCATAACATAAGTAGCAAATGCATTATCGCCATAGGGTGCAGTGCATGAATGTGCCGGTTTTTCAATATTGCTTGTGCTTTTTGAGATAGTACGCCAACTCTAATACTTTTTAAAATGTTGGCATAAGTGAGATCTGCAGATTGCCGCATGTTTTCTGTTAATTCTCTGTATTGGAAATGTTGCCAAAGGTTGACATTTCCTAGGCTGCCAACAGTTTTACGGCAGTTTGTGTCCTAAGGTTTTAAAAATAGGTTCACCTTTCACTGGTGTCAATTGTAGAAGATCTCTGAAAACGATAATGTGTTTCCCTGTAAAGAGATCTTCATAGTTTGTTTTAAGTACTTCTTGCAATCTGAGGTGAATCAAAGCCAACATTAGGTTGGAGACCATGCTCACTTCATCTATTAGTAGCATTGTCATTTGTTTTAATACTCTGCGTAGTTCCATTGCAGCTTCTGCAGAAAGTTTGTAATAGTCTAATTTGTTTTGGTGTTCTACTGGAAGGAGTAGTAATCGGTGTAAAGTGACACCGCCAATGTTGTAGGCAGCTAAACCTGTGGGGGCAGTTACAACAGCTGACAGTTTGTTGTTTGTCAATTGTTGAAGGAACTTGCTGATGATTTTGATTAAGAATGTTTTTCCTGACCCAGCTTCACCACTGACGTACAGCAGTATAGGTTTGTAATTTTGGCAGGTACATTCTTTATGTTCCTGTTGTATACCATGTGCAATTTGTTTTGTTACGGCTTCAAAAATGGTGCGCTGATCTTTGTTAAGTTTTGCTTGTTGTACAGTTAAGTTTTCTATATCTTCTTCATAGTGACACATGGTGTTTTCCACTTCTGTCATAGCTAATTCCGCCTCATTTGCTATTAGTGGCTGTCCTAGTGGTTCTTGGCTTCCTGTTACAGAAGGTTTACTACTGTCAGAAGTGTCCTTATCTAGTTGGGCCTGAAGTTCTTCTTCGTGTTGCTGTTCATTGTGCAACATTGTTTTGTACTGCGTAAAATTCACATCGGTGATAGCGCTTTCATTTGCTTTGAAAGCATCTTCATAGCAGTCATAGTTATATAGTGTCTCTACCTCTTTTCTCCATGGTTTAAAAAGTTGTAGCAGAGACATGTAATATAGTTCTTTCTGTTGAGGAGTTTTTAATGGCAATTTGACATGATTAATTAAGCTTCGTTTGGTAAGTTTCACTAAGCTGCCTTCAAAATCTGTCACTCTATATCTACCTTTGCTTTCATCGGGTTTTATAATATTTTTGTATGCAAAGTTTTGAGCTATGTGGTATAGACACATGCTTTCCAAAGTGCTACTCCTGTTCGGATAGTATGTGTCCAGTAAATCGTTTTTTAAAAGGTCTTGGCTGTTGGGATCATTTCTGGCAATTGTTTCTATGTCCTCATATGATTTCAGAACTCTTTTTCTAGATAATAATTTAGCAGGACCAAGACTTAGCCATACTATGTTGTCTGATTTTCCATACAAAGCAGTACCGGTTAAACGATCTGCCGCTTCATAGGCGCCACAGTCTCTATGAGAGAGCATTTTTATGCCTAGGCTGTACAATTTCTGAGATAGTGTTTGTCTGATGATAGGTCATGCCAGAGGTCTTGAAGCTCTGTTTTTTCTGCTTTTGTTAAGTAGACTGTAACATATCGTGCAACAGCAGTGGAATTGTCTGCAATGTACTGCACATCTATGTTTGCATTCCATAAGAGGGCAATGATTGCATTGTAATCATTGATATATTTTGATTCTTCTGTTATTTTTATGTAATACATATTCTTAGGTGATTTACCTTTAACACTATGTCGAACTGAAGACATGAAGTTGTTCACTTCACCTGTTTCTGTAATTGGTCTAGGGAAAGCAAAGCGGCATTTGGTGTAGTATTTCCCTTTGCTTTTGTATTTGCGACGACAATATTTGCCACTTTTGTGTCTTTGAAATTGTAAAATCTGCCCATGCAGGTAACTATGTGTCCGTTGTGAAGGGATTTCAAAAGTGACATATTTTTGGATGAACTGCAAAACAGTGGCATCACTATTGTGGCCAAATTTAGGTGCACCTTTGATCCATAAAAGCATGTGAATATGTGGTGCTCCTCTCGCTTGGTATTCTTTTCTCCAAAAGAAGTGTTGCACTTCTTCGAGGGGAGGAACAGTTTTATTGCAAATAAAGTGTAGCATAGCAATGAAACGATGATGGAAATATCTCGACACATTAACTGGATCTAGAGAGCAAAGTTCTCCAGGTGTTAATATATGTATGTTGGTTTTGTTGTTGTTTGATATGCGTAGGAATTCATGTAAATCTCCCCATGCATATTCTGCACAACTTAGTGTAACAAACAAAGTCAGTGGTCCAAGGTTTCTGATCATACAACGTATGTCTCCGTGCCGTCGGAACCAGTATTCTTTTATACCACGCATGTTTGCAAACAGATTTGTTATACTTGATTTTAAAACCTCATCTTTTTCTTGTACTTTTTGTATTAATTGCATAGCTGACATATTTTGAAAGTGGGTTCCAGATTTCAAAATGTGTGCAACTCCATAACATAGGGTTGCTAGTTCACTTTCAAAGAGTAGGCGGAATATGTATTCCACATTTTGTCTAAATCTGGGATCTTGCGAATACATTTGTAATGAGCGGTATTCTGATGCCGTAATCTGAGTGGGTGTATCATCGTATCTTCCGCCTTTGCCAGTAGGAAATAGTAGTGGAAACGTATGTGCTTCTATACTTTTTTCCCATATGCTCATTGGTGACCCTTTGGTTTGTCGCATTTTCTAGTGCATCATCTATGCTTTCATTGGAATGCAATGGATGAATTGTGTAATGGTCCAAAAGAGTGGATACTGCAGCAGGATCCAGAAGTTCAAATTGTCCAGTTTCTGATGACTCTTGAATTATTTCAGTTGTTTCCCTTAAGCTTTCTTCAATATTTATTTCCTTGTAGTATTCGTTATTGTCTTTTAGATATTGCAAGGCTTGTCTAACTTTATGTAAATCCACCAGTTGTTGCCAAATTGTTTGTCTTTGCTCTATTGAATGCTGCACTCCTACAGTGTGTACATTTTCTGTTAGATCTAATGGGAAACAAACTACTTTGTCACGAATGCCTTTCACCAATTCAGAGGGAGGGAGGGAGGTAATGTTGTTTTTGGTTGAAGGCGTATAATTGCTTGAAATGGGTGAACTGTTTGAATTATGATGATCACATACAAATTGAGTTGTTGCAGGGGTTTTGGTAGTGGGAACAATTCCAAATTATTTGTGATAGCACATGAAGGAGTTGGGTTGTTGTCCAGTTTTGTAGTGGGGTTCACTTATTTGGTATTTGTTTTCTGCTAAAAGGTAGAGAGCTAATTCAAACCATTTGGAATCTTCATTGTCTTCTATTTTGCATGCTATGTCTATATTTTTTGTGTACCTTTTGTAAAATGTTCTGCGGCAACACACTCACACAAGGTTTGGTACTTCAGCCGATGCACTTTTAAATTTTAGTATTTTTTTTTTATGTGTGTAATAGAAGGTTGCTATGTGCAGAATTGTTGCTAGTCTGTTCTAAAAAGATTGCTTTTTGTAAGTGGCTTTCACTTCCAAAATATTTTCTCTGTATACGGTCGATTTCTTCTTGTAGGTATTTGGGTGTACCATGCAGAAGAGTGTTATTTAAATTGCCTAATTCTAAAGCTGGACTTTTATCATAGTATATTTTATACACTAGATTTCTTACATTTGAATGATGTATTGATATCCTTTTGATATCATGGAAGGTGCTTTTGCAAATAGGTCCTGAAATGCAGGCTAATGAATGTCCTTGTAGTCCTGTGTATTTGCACACTGGACAGATATCCATATTTTGCAGCACTTTCATTTTAATTTTGTCTTTACCTTTCACATACTGATTGAGGAACTGACGTAAAGATTTGAAATATTTGTTAGGAATGTCACACATTGACGTGCACGGCCATTTGTATACTGGACGGTCTGGTTCAGTTGAATTGAGAGGTAATTCTGAGTTTTCAGGGGATATTTTTCTAAGCAGTGTTTCTTGTTCCATGATGGTATTATTGATTTTTTCATACCCTCATCCACTGCTATGGATGGCAATTGTGTTTGTTTGATTTTGTTTGCATGCTTCTTCATTAAAATATGGTTCTGTGGTTGTTGTGTGACTCCATTTACCTCCACAAATATGTAAGACGTTATTTTTGTTGACATTCTGTGTATTCATAAGTTTCTTTTGTAGTTTAGTACTTAGTTTTGTTAGTGGTTTCATCCTATTTAACACTAATATAAACAACCTCCTTTTGAGAAGGATTGCACTGTCCACGAGAGCTTGTAGGATTAATTTTCTATGTTAGGTTTTAAGGGTTGAGGATGATTTAGGTCCTCTTCTTATTAGATTGTGAAGGACTCTGTGGTGAAACATTTTTGCTAAAAATACTTTTTTTACTATGGGTTCTTGTTACTTTATCAGGATTAATAGGAGAATTGTTAGCAGGACTGGTAGCCGATTTTTTGTGAAGCGTTTTGTGTTTCGTGCCACATTTTGATGGAGGAGGTAAAGTTTTGGTAGTTGAAGCTTCCTTTGTTTCGCTAAACGACTGTATTAGCTGTTTTGTTCCAACATTTTCTACAAACTCTGCTACAGATGGATGTTTACTTTGGATACTTTTATTTTCATTTTCTCTATGTCTGCGTTCTTTTCTACTGACTTGCTTTCTGGTAGGCATTCTTTGGGGTCTGTGAAAAAAAGAAGGCATAGTTTGGTCTGTTGTACAATGTAGGTGTGCTGTGTGCATGCGTGCATGAGTTTGATGGGGAAGCTCTTTGTGGTGGTGTGTGAATGTGCATTGGGCTGTTACAATGATTTGGGAAGGCTATTTTTTCTGTTTGTATACTACTACAATGTGCTTCAGATGGGAGCACAAAGTGAGCTAGTGGTGAGGAGAAGCATTAATAGTAAACGTAATGGTATAAAATTGAAACAGCTATTTGTTTTCTAGTACTAACATTCTAAGGCTTCTGTATGTTATTTGAGTTCCAAAAACACAGGGATTTATGAGCCATTCTGCCTGTTATTCTTTGTTTAATAAATGGGGATTTGTGGGTAGAATGATTCAGAAATCAATGTTTGTTTTGGTGCGCAAATTAAATAAATAACCCACACAGTCTCTTTGAGGAACAGTAAGAATATAAAGGTAGTACTGTACTTACTTTTTTTTGCGAAATGACCAGGTTTCTTCAGATATGTAGTTTGCAGTGTAGATGCTGTTGATTTTCAGGAAAGTAGCCTTCACTGCGATTGCAAAAAGAAGTAGTTAGTAACTTTGTGTGTTTAAAGCAATGATGTTACTGTACACGTTAATTTTGCATCTTTCGTCGGAGTATTCTCCTTTGATATCTCAACACAGTGCATGTGTGCATTTCACTTCACTATGTGCTGCCTTTGTATGTTATGTGCAGTATGTTAGTTGCATGTGATTCAGAAATGAGTACAATTTTTAGGTTATGAAAATGCCTTGTTTTTTTTAAGCTGTATTATCCATAACAGAGAGGTTTGTAATTGATAGGTCATTATAGAAGATGGGGAACATTTCACTACTTTCATATTATAAGTACAAATCTGTAAAATCAGGAGACCCTCAGAGGGAGATGTCACCACAGCAATCGGGAGCGTTTATTTTTCTCCACCACTTACTCCCAGCGAAAAGTGCATTGGTTTTGCTCCGCTTGCACCCTCCATTTTTGTGAGTCCTACGACTGTCCGCGGACTTTTTGAAAAATGCGCGGGGGCCTACAACGGTCACTTGATAGTTCTATTGTTAAACTGAGAAAGGTGGTTCTGAAAAGAGCCTTTTTTGTAATTTTTTTAGTTTTCCAGTTTATTGCTTTTGAGCACACGACACACTAGGAGAGGAGGGTAAAGGAGGGTAAGGAAGGGACACCAACCACGGGGATAAGAAAGGGCAGGTGGAGAAAGGAAGATGTAGGGTGGGCCTTATTTAGGTAGGTAGCAGCTCTTCTGGTGCTCCATGACCGTAGTCTCGAAAGCACTTCGAAGACTCTCCCCCCTGCAGAGTACTGCATCACAGTACATACACAATATTGTGACCTTCGAAAGGTAAGGGTCAACAGCATCGCGAATGGCCTGTGAGGCAGCTGGAGGGATGCGCTCTCCCACAGGAGTGTCTCTTGTGGTGAGAGGATCAGACACAGAGGATGCTGTGGACGAACTCAACCTACTACGTTCATCACATGGTACCACCTTGCGAATGTCCGCACTGTGGAACAAAGTTAGGTGTCGCTTCACGGTTGTCGTACCAAAGCTGTACACACCACGTCTCCCGCGACTCAACACCAACTGGCGCTGGTTACACCTGCAAAAACAAAGAGGTGATGGCTGGAAGGTTTAGACTGAATCTTAACCACTGGCATTGCTCGGGGCAACCCTCCAGACAATTGTTCTTCGCCTGCAAAGCCATTACAGAAGGGGAAAGACCTTATGCAAATCAGGCTTGGCCCCACCCCAAAAGGGGCAGTCCAGCCCGAACTGCTAGGTCACATCCCTTCTGCACGAGACCGCAAGCATCCCCAAACATGTTTCACCCTTTTTGGGGTTCATCAGTGAGGAGTAGCTTGGGTCTCTAGGCCCAGCAGGCATGGGACCCACGTCTGGGCATACCTGTCCCACTCGGGGTGACAAAGCAAAAACAAACAGGTGATGGCTGGAAGGTTTAGACTGAATCTTAACTACTGGCATTGCTCGGGGCAACCCTCCAGACCATCGTTCTTCGCCTGCCAAGCCATTACAGAAGGGGAAAGACCATATGCAAATCAGGCTTGGCCCCACCCCAAAAGGGGCAGTCCAGCCCGAACTGCTAGGTCACATCCCTTCTGCACGAGACCACAAGCATCCCCAAACATGTTTCACCCTTGTTGGGTCCTGAGTCTGCCGGGCCTAGAGACCCAAGCTACTCCTTTTAGGGTAGGACCAAGCCTGATTTGCATATGGTTTTTCCCCTTCTGTAATGGAGGGTTGCCCAGAGCTTTGCCCGTGGTTATGATTAATTCAAAACCTTCCAGCCATCACCTTTCTGTTTTGCACTGATTACACCTGACCAGGTTCTCACATGCTTTTGGTACATTCCCAAAAACGGAAAACAACCGCCACACCCACGACTCCCGGCGAGTGCTTGTAGTGCGGGGTTCCTCCACCTCATTCTCTTCTTCCTCTTCTTCCTCGATCTCTACATCCTCACCCATATTTCCCTCTGCAGGCCCTTGGGGAGGTGGAGGCGGTGGAGGGTTTGGGGTTGGTGCTGAGGCTAATGAAGCAATACTAGCCATGGATGCCATAAGGATTAGTCGGCTAATGGTCGCTACAACAGTAAAGGCAGCACAACTCAATCTGCTATAGCCAGAAGCACAATGAAGATGAGCTTGGGGTGTGGCCATTTATAGGGGTGGAGGGGTGCAGCTCGTGACCATATTGATCACTCAAAAGCGTTGCAAAAATTCTAAACAATACGTTCAAACGTAGGGCCATTGTATGGGACATGTGAAATGGTGATTTTATACTGTAAAATAATTTCCCATGTTTGTATAAGTTCTTTTGAAATGTTGCGGAAGCAGACAAACTGCGCAAATTAGTCCACACGCTCAGTGTGGGTGCAGTCACATGGTGACATCTGGAACACATCCGCGAGGGAAATGGGTGCCCGCTGGACAGCAAATGCAGAGTAACGGACATGCGCATGTGCGCGGGTGTTCTGCGGACAGTGTTCGGGTCCTGAAAATAATTAAAAGTGGGACAGAAGTGACACGGACAATTACGGACAGGCGCGATGTTCGCAGTACTTATGGGTGTAGTGCGCATGTGCGTACATGATCTGCTGACTGTACGGCCAGGTACAGTGTCCTTAAGACACCTCCATTTTGTTCATTTACAGACATCCCGAACACCTGGTGTGTTCTAAGAACATGTTTTATCTCGTTTGTGAGCGGTATGGAGAGGTATAATGTCCTTAGGATGCCCCATTCTGTTTATTTATGCACAACTTGAACAGATTGTGCGTTCTAAGATCAGTTCCATCTTGGTTGCCATTGGTACGGGTAGGTGTATTGCCGTTAGAACATCCATATTCTATTGCTTACGGCTAGCTCGAACAGACGCGCTGTCTGCGGACATTTTAACTGTTTTTAAAAAAATGTTTTTTGCCTCAAACCCTTCCACTACAACTAACATAAAAAAACTTTCAATAAACACACACACATCAATCAAGAGAAATACAGGGGGAAGCAGATACTGAAACGAATATAGGGGAATTAGGGTTTAACACGGGCTTGTTGTGAGGGGATGAAGGGATGGATGCTTCATCAAAACGTTTATTTTCTTCTTGAAGGTTTGGGGATGGTTCACTAGGAAATGGAGAAGGGGGGCAGGTACAGGTGGAAGAGTGATATTGTATTTTTCCTCTCACATATTCCTCCACAAATTGCCTTAAACTGTTAAAATTGTCATTTAGTGTGTCCATTTTCACTTCTATCCTTTTCAGCCTGTCTTCCTCTGTGTCGTTTGTTGGCCTTTCTTCTTTTTTTACCTGGTCTGTTAAAAATAAATATATATATGTTAAATGCCCATAAAATACTGACCATTCATTTGCTTATGCAGAGTAGTGTGTACTATTATTATCGCTATCTTCGGACATTTCCCCAATCGGAAAATTCTCCTCCAGCCACTCCAAAGTATTGCACATTTCTGTGTCAAAACAACAGAAAAAAATTATTTTTTCTGCCCCTCATACAAAAGAAGTACACACACACATAATAAAAATGAAGTTAACTTACTATTTTGTTGTAATTTGTCTTCGTTGTACTGTGTGTGTCATCAATGACATTTGTGATGTCATCTTTGATGTCCTGGGTGTTAGTCTTAGCAATGCACGTAGGTGGCGGTGAGTTATGGTTGCTTAGCTTACTATAATTAGCGAATGTCAAGTGTTGTTCGGTTTTACTGTGAACCATAACGTCCCTTTAACAAAGTTTTTTTACTGAATATACATATATATATATATATATATATATGTATATATATATATGACCACGGTAGTGGCAATGTAGTTATGGTTAAGTTGCTGTTTCCATAGGAAGAGCACTTTTTTGGGCGGCTTATAACTTCGCTCTTCCCGGACGGATCCTCACCAAAGTTTGCAAAAAAAGTATTTGGGTCACTCTGCAAAGTTTGGTGAGGATTTGTCCAGGGGGGGCAAAGTTATAGGGGGGGTCCCAAAATTTTTTTTTCCCATAGACTGAATGGGAAAAATGTTTTGCTTGCGTCTACAGCCCAAACCGCTGGACGGATTTTCACCAAATTTGGACCAGGAGCAGCGGCTTGGTCCCGAAAGCGTGCTTTTGCAAATTTGGTGAAAATCCGTCCAGTTGTTTTTTTTTTAAAATGACCAAAAAGTAGGTAAAAGAAAATTAGTGATATCTGTGTTCGGTCCGCGGACACACTTCCCTGTTCGCTCTGCGGACAGTGTCCTGATTGGCCAATCGGCTTGCGTGATGTTTGCGGACATGCAACGTGTTCGCTGATTGGAGGGCGTGGAGCGTGAAGCGCGTCAGATTTTCGGTAGCGCCCGCCATCTTGGATTCGCGGTCGTCCGCGGACAGCACAATGAAACTTTGTTCAAAATTTGTATTTAGTAGAGTGTGTTGGTGTGTAGGAGTGTTTGGGGAGGGTGGGAAATGTATGAGATAAGATGAAAGTTGTGTTTTTTATGTGTTAGACCTTCTTTTTGTGTTCGATTTGTCTGCGGACATCACGGGTGTTCTGAAATGTTCTAAATAAACTGAATGGGGATGTTCTGAGGACTCAATATGTGTCAGTTTTGTTCGCAAGCAAACTGAAACTGTTCTAAGAACACTCGCAGTGTCCTGAAATGTTCGCAAATAAACAAAATGGGGGTGTCCTGAGGACACTGTCCGTATTGTTCGTTGTCAAGTTGAATATGTTCTAAGAACACTCGCAGTGTCCTGAAATGTTCGCAAATACACACAATGGGGGTGTTCTGAAGACATTGTCGAACACTCGCTGTGTCCTGAAATGTTTGCAAATATGAATGGGGGTTGTAGCTGACAAGTTGAATGTGTTCTAAGAACACTTGCCATGTCCTGAAATGTTCGCAAATAAACAAAATGGGGGTGTCCTGAGGACGCTGTCCGTATTGTTCTCTGTCAAGTTGAATGTGTTCTAAGAACATTCGCGGTGTCCTGAAATGTTCGCAAATAAACAAAATGGGGGTGTTCTGAAGACGTTTCTAAGAACACTCGCGGTGTCCTGGAATGTTCGTAGGGGGTGTCCTGAAGGCGTAGTCCGTATTGTTCGCTGGCAAGTTGAATGTGTTCTAAGAACACTCGGAGTGTCCTGAAATGTTTGCAAATTAACAAAATGGGGATGTCCTGAGGACACTGTCCGTATTGTTCGTTGTCAAGTTGAAAGTGTTCTAAGAACGATCGCGTTGTTCTGAAATGTTCCTAGGGGGTGTCCTGAAAACGCTGTCCGTATTGTTCGCTGGCAAGTTGAAAGTGTTCTAAGAACACTCATAATGTCCACGGACATTAAAAGTTTCCATAGACCATAGTTGAAATGTTTGACTCTATGGATGGGATATGCTGCGGTGGTTGTTGCCAGGGCATAGAGTCTTGGGTGCATGGCCAAATGGCCATGCACCCAAGACTCTATGCCCTGGCAACACCCACCGCAGCATATCACATTCATATGTGCTTATAACTTTGGGTGAAAAACAAATGTATAAGGAACAAAGGTATTAGATACTATGGATGTGATATGCTGCTATGGTTCTCCTTATTATTGTATAATTACTGTTTGGTCTAGTAACCGGAGTACATGTATTTCTTGTTAATTTCTGTGATAAAAGAAAATAGCATGTTAGTATTAGTATTTTGTAATGATGTATTACATTGTATAATCAATATACTTTTTTGGACCCTCATATTTAGTAGATTACAAATCAGAGTGCTGTGCAATTTGCTCAGTTTCTGTATTTGTTGCTAAAATCATTGGGTCAGTGGGAGAAAAAAAAATCCATGTTGGATTAAAAAAAAACTTTTTCTGTTATGCTACAGTTTATTTGTTTGTTTGTTTTCAGTGTTCACTTGTTGTTTCTGGCTAATGCTTTATACTTTGGCTTGTTGTATTTTTTTGGAGCAGTAACATATTATTTATTTGTTTTGATATTATAAAATTTTGGAGCAGTTAGATACCAATTGGCGTATTCTAACTGTCTATTATTTTGATATATTTTAGTGGTATTGATTTATCTATTTGGATATTGTTAAATTTTGGGACAGTTAGATACCAATTGGCGTATTCTAACTGTGTATTTTTTGGTCTAATTTAGTGGTATTCCTTTATCTGATTAGTTGTTGTAGAATCTTTGAGCAGTTAGATAGCTTTTGGAGTAGTCTAACAGTTTATATTTTTTAACACAAGTTTACTTAGGGTTTAAATACAGTTTAGTTATCAAATTTTGGTTTTAAGAACATCAAATAAGCGTATGTAAGATTTCCTGGTAATCTCTGCTTTAGAGTAATGGTACTATCATTACATTCAAACCATCCACATTTCTTTTTTATATATGCAGTGTAGTGCCCTAAATTGGTTGTGGCTCCTGCATGGTAGATTATACCTATTGTTGTGAAGGTTTTCTTACCAAGTGATATTTGACCATGTGTGAATCCAGTCAGCTTGCAGTTGTTTTTGGTACCATCTGCATTGTAACATAGAAGCATTAGTTTTATGTATTTACTATGTGTTTGTATTACTAACGTGGAGCGATTATCTGAATTGCAGGTAGAGCATAATCTACCATGGTTTGCATTTTGTACAAGTCGCTGAAATGGAATGGATTCACAATTTGTACAATTTTTACAAGTAGGTCCTGTAATGCAGGCCAATGAATGTCCTTGTAGTCCTGTGTACTTGCGCACTGGACAGGTATCCATATTTTGCAGTAATTTAATTTTGATTTTGTCTTTGCTTTTTACATATTTATTGAGGAATTGGCGTAAAGATTTGAAACATTGTTTGAGAATGTTACACATTGACGTGCATGGCCATTTGTGCACTAGAAGTTCTGATTCAGTTGAATGGAGGGGTAATTCTAAGTTTTCACGGCATATTTTTGTAAGGAGTACTTCTTGTTCCATTATGGTATTATTCACTTTTTCATAACCTCGACCACTGCTATGTATGGCAATTGTATTTGTTTGCTTTTCTTTGTACGCTTCTTCATTAAAATATAGTTCTGTGCTCGTAGTGTGATTCCATTCACCTCCGCAGATACTTAAGAAGTTCTTTCTGTTGACATTTCGGTTACTGAGAAGTCTTTTTTGTAATTTAGTTATTAGTTTTGTTAGTGGTTTAACAGTAAAATAAATAACTTTCAGTTTAAGATGAATTGTCCTGTCCATCAACGCTTCTAAGATTAATTTCCTACGATAGGTTTTAAGCATTGAACCTGATTTTTCTCCTGTTTTTATAAGATTTTGAAGGACTTTGTGACGGTACATTTTGGCTAAAATACTTTTCTTGTTATGCTTACTTTGCACTATATTAAAATTTGAAGAAGTAGTTTTATCTGTAGTGATAGCTGATTTTCTGTTAATTGTTTTTTGGTTTGTTTTACATTTTGATAGAGGAGGCAAAGTTTTTGTACTTGAAACTTCTTGTGTTTCACTAAATGACTGTATTAGCTGTTTTGTTTCAACTTTTTTTACAAATTCTGCTAGAGATGGATACTTATGTTGGACACTTTTATTTTCATTTGCTCTACTTTTGCGTTGCTTTCTACGGACTTGACTTTTGGTAGGCATTCTTTAGGGTCTGTTGAAAAAAATAAAGAAGATATGGTTTGGGGTGTTCTGGAATGTATGTGTGCTGTGTGCATGAGTGTTTGTGTAAGATGATAAAGATGTATATAATGGTGTGTGATTGTGCATTGGGAACTACAACTAGTAGGGATAGGTATTCTTGAATTTATGTGTTACTAAACTGGGGTTCAGATGACAAAAAAAAGTAAGCTAGTGGTGTGGAAAAGTACAAATAGTAAATCTAATGTATACAATTAAAACAGTTGTTTGTTCTATAATATGAACATTGTAGCGGTTCAGTTGGGTAATTTGTGTGTCCAAAAATAGGAATTTGTGGGCCATTCTGACTGTAACTCGCTGTTTAAGATACAATCTCTATTTTTAGGCACCGAAATAGCTTGTATTAACGTTATAGTATGTTTGATTAATAATACAAATATTATGGTGATATTCTACTTACTTTTTTTCTTAAATTAACAGGTAACTTCTTAGTTCTTCTTTGTTCTTCGAATTTGGCTGCTTCTTTTCAGGAGACTGGTCTTCACTGCAATTGTAAAAGCTTCAAATTAGTAACTTTGTTTGTATATAGCGCTGTTTTTGATTTAGATATTGATTTTTTTAATTGAAATCCTCAGTGCCTTCTTTAAAACCATTAAACTAATTTATTTACATAAGTACATATGATATGTTCTTATTGAACAAATTGTATTGAATGACTAACTGTAGCAAAAAAAAATATCTTTACTATGTCTTGTGAAATGTATAATATACCAGTGAATACCACTATTTCTGTAAGTAAGCTGTTCTAGGTAATAGCGCCTCAATGTCATGTCTAAATTAAAGTAATTATGTAAATAAATAAATAAAAACAAAAAAATATGAAATTGTATAAGTATTTTTTTAAAGATTAAACATAGATTGTGCTTGCATGCAATTTTGTTTGAATATATGTAGTCTATATATTTCATTTAAAAAATGTTAGTTTAACATGATTTGAGTGTGTGTGTATAAAGAAAGTAAATAGTACACAGGTTTATAAGTGATAGTTGATTTTAGGAAATTGAAAAAAATACATCTGTAGGGGAAAATTATCCTGTGCTGAAACTGGGTGTCCAACAAGACTATTCTCATTTGAAAACAGTGTCTGCTCTCGACTCAGTGTTAGCACCAAAAAAACCGCCAAAGAACAAACAAAAAACGCCTGATGGAAACCTGGCGACACTACATCGGTGTGAAAATAACGTTAGTACAGAGCTAGATCCACTGCCGTCCCCTAGGACCTGTGAGGAATTTGAGTCTCGAAGTTCCCTGATCGACCTCACGCAACACTGGGATACAATAGAAAATATAGAATTGCAAGCAGAAAGCGTACCAAATTCCAAGATCGAAACTTCAAACGTACGCCCTGGCTCCAAGAATGACAAACTTACGATGACATCAACCAACCTTAATCCGGAGAGTAGGGCTAAAATTACACCAACATTGCCTCTACTTTCTCCGAACGTACATCAAAAGGAGATTTCAAAATACGTGGCAACTTTCTCTGAGCAAAGACATGCTAAAAAACGAAAACTGTCATCTACAAGACCTGAGATGCCCCAAAGTTCTCAGGCTTCCATAACAAGAGGCACCCGCTTATTCAAAATCGAACAAAAAATCTCGGACGATCGCTATATGATTTTGAATCGAAGAACAGTACTTAAGATCCTAAAACAAGTTGCTACTCTTCGGTCCTTAAAATCAGACGACTTCACCCTAATTGAGCCGTATCATAGGTCCAAACAAGCAAAAGCATACCTTCACATTAAGCCTTCGGCAATTCGTGAAATTTCAGATGGTGTTTATACAGAGCTAGAACAGTCGGGCTTTATACTTACCGAGATCCTGGCCCAGAATATAAGTAACAAGAGTGAAGAAAACTCCAAGACTTCACCCAGCAAAAAAATCAGATTTAAATCTCGTACAGAGGACTTATACGGCTCAGCGGGACGGAGAAAAACCTCACCCCATCGGAGAGAATCCAACTATAACCCTACTAGACCAAACAGGGACCGCCCTAGTACTTGGGACAAGCCTCGATACGACCAATCGGAAAATGAAAGAATACAAACAAGAAGAGAGTCTAGAAACCATAATGATTATGGGAGATCCCACACTCGTCGATACTCCCCTAGAGTACGACACCAAGATCACCGACTTTCCCCACTCCAAGAAAACGAAAGCAGGAAAAACCTATCGCACTCTTTGACAACCGACCTGGACAGTGTGCCAAAAAAGGGTCGCTGGTCTTGGATACGAGATGTCTTAACACCAGGACTCAAAAAATAGCAGCGAATAGAGGGCCCAACTTCATCTCTCCAGCCCCCCCATCCGAGCCAAAATGACCTTCAAAACTCATTCCTGTCCATAGCATCATGGAACACCAGAGGCCACATGCACTTAACTGAACATGATAGCTACAACTTGGGAAGCCACGATATCGTTTGTCTTCAAGAAACGTGGCTACGGGACAAACCGGTCCTGGATGGTTACAATATAGAGATTTCTCCGGCCCATAAAGGCCCGCTTGGACGTCCATCATTCGGCCTACTCATAGCCGTCCGTACAGGCTCAGGGATACACATCTCTAAGAAAATAGAAGCATCTTACGGACTGCTGGTAATTTTGGCTACATGGCCGGAGAAATCCTCGCCAAGAGGCAAAATCTCCTTCGAACCGTTTGCCATCATCAACACATATTGGAACCCCCAAAAAACATCACCAGAAATCTTTTGCGACGCCGCCTCTAATATCATCGATGAAATTAGAATCAAGCATTGCATCTCGAATATTGTTATCTGTGGGGACCTAAACGCAAACTGCGTGGCTTCAAACGCGTCAAAAACAAACGCACTATCCAGCACTCTGGCAGAGAAAAGAGGTAAAATATGGCTAACACTAATGAGCTCAAGAAACTTCTATAACGCCGCTAATGCAATAAAGAGCGAAAAATTGATCCCTACATGGGAACGTGACAACTCATCGGCTACACTTGACTATATTTTTGTTTCTGAACAAATTTATCACCGCATAACCACCTTTGAAATAATTAGAACCAAGGCGAGTGACCATAATCTTTTGAACCTTATCTGCAAAACCGCCGCTCACGATCAGCAATTCTACAAACAATCGATTGAAATAAACTCCCAGGCAACCCGCCTTTGTATGTCTACTAGCGATATCAAATCATTGACTGCTAACTACAAAATGTTAACCTCCGTCATGGATACTGAAGACGCAACCTTCAGAGACAGCTATATACCACTACTCCTTCCGTTCAAAAAACCACGGAAATTTCCTAACTATTCTGCATCACAATACAATCACGTTTACAACACCAATTTGGTAACTAAACGTAGGACGCTGAGGAAAGCAAAGAAAAAAGCTGCCGCTTTAAACACAATCACCTCATGGGAAACTTACTTCACAGAAAAGAGGAATTACAAACAATGGCTGAGACATGTACGGAGTACCCTCTACCAGTCCGACGCAGAAAACATGCTCAAGGTGTTAGCCTCGAAAAAATCGCGGGATTTTTGGACTTTGATAAATCAAACAAACCATCATCCAAAAGCTGCTATGACCAACTCAGTCGCTGAAAAAAATTGGGTCAAACATTTCACCGATCTTTTTGAGGCACCCTCAACAACCACCACCCCCATAAAGCAATTGCCAGTGAGAAACTGGGTGGATCTTTCGGACGAAGACGCGATAAAAAAAAACATCACAAGACTAAAATCATCCCGAGCCCCAGGTCCGGACGGGCTAGCAAACTCGGACCTTAAGCAAAATCTTGACGACTGGGCCGCAGTAATGAGCCTAATCTTCAAAGATTGCAGAGATCAAAAGATAATACCAGACTCCTGGACCCAGGCGATCATTGTTCCGATTTTCAAAAAGGGTGTTAGGGAGGACCCTACGAATTATCGTCCTATAGCCTTGTTGGACGTTATAGGCAAGGTCTTCGCCACTATGCTTTTGAATCACTTCCAGAACTGGGCAAGGCTATCCCCCTCGGCAGACCCACTGCAAACTGGTTTTCAAAAAAACGCAAGCACGGCAGCTAACATAATGATCTTGAGCATCATCAAAGATAAAGTATTGTCGGGAGCGCCTAGAGTTTTTCTAGCATTCGTTGACCTTTCCCAGGCGTTTGACCGAGTGGACAGGTCGAAATTGTGGAAGAAATTGAAAGAGTGGAGGAGTCCTGAAGACATCCTGGACCCTATAATCGCCCTTCATTCGAACACTAGGGTGGCCGTTCGCCTGAACAATCAAGGACTCCTATCAGATCAAATTCCCTCTCATCGTGGAGTGAAGCAGGGTTGTCCGCTGGCCCCCACACTCTTTATATCCTTCTTAGGCGACTTTAAAGATTCCCAGGATTCGATCAGGTCATTTCCACCCAAAGTGGGCAACGTAGGGGTCAGCCGACTTCTATACGCCGACGACCTGATAATTCTGGACCATACGCAGGTTGGACTTCAGCGACAACTTGACAATCTTGCTCATTACACTAAGGATAACAACTTGGAGATAAACAAAGAAAAAACCAAAGTCCTGATCTTCCAAAAACAGGGGAATAAAAAGAAAGAAAATCTACAGTGGTTCCTTCATCAAGCAAAAATTGAAGTTGTTACAACATTCAAATATTTGGGAGTGGAAATTGACAGTTCTAAGAACGCCAACGCGATGCAACAAACTCTATGGACAAAGGCGAAACATCTAGCATCCCAGCTTCGAGCAGTCCATAGAAAATACGGTAAATTCAGTCTCCTACCCGCAATCCATTTCTATAAAGCTAAAGTAATCCCATCTCTAACGTACGGCATGGATGCAACACCAACAATTCCATCGACGCTCTGGACCAAACTAGAAGGCCATATTTGGCGAACAGTTCTTGGACTTCCTAAATCTACATCCTCTGCAGCAATAAGACGCGAGCTAGGTCTGCTCTCTATAGCTGCAGTGGTGGCACAAAGTGGGATTCAGCTATTTAGAAAAATAAGAGATCCAGAGAGTCTTCAAATATACCGTATGATTAATGAAGAAATCAGCAAGGGAAACAATAAGCTACTCAAAAACTGGGTTGATACCCAGCTACAATTCCTACAGGAGATAGCCTGTTCAGAAGACGAACTAATCAAGAACCCGTTAAGAATAAAAGCTAAAATGGAGTGGTTAGACTGGATAAATACGAATGAAAAAGCAACATCAAATAAGCTGTTAACCCATCTACCACCCGTCTTTAACAAACTTAAAGAGCCTATGGAATACTGTAAAAAATACCCCAGCAAGTTGTCTATGATAACTCTATTGAAAGCCCGCCTTAATCTGCTTCCGACAAAAGAAATTCTAGCCATCCGAGCTAATACCAAGGAGAAATCATGTCGTCTCTGTAAAAATTCCGAAAATACAGAATCCATAAGACATCTCCTGATGGCTTGCCCAGCGCTCGCACAGGAAAGGGACGCCTTTTTTGGTCCTTTGTTCACAAACTCCTTCACTAATGACGAAGACATGTGGTGGAATCGCCTAATTACAGGAGCCCAAACTAGATGGCTAACCCCGACGGCAAAACTACTAAACATCACCATGGAAAAGTTTACCCATCTCTCTGATATCTCTGACATCTAACGAGTAAAGCCACCGAACTCTCATACATTTTGGATGGTGTAAACACTAACAATATTGTTCTAAAACACTTATCGGTGTGCAACTTTTAACATTCCAATATTTCTTCTTCTTCGGTCAGGTACACGAAACCATGAGAACTCCTTTTGTAAAAATCTAATATAGATTATATACAAAATAAAAAAATAAAAAAATAAAAAAATAAAAAATACAGTAAATTCATTTTAGAGATTACACAAGCTAAAAGTCTGTTTGAAAATGTGTTCATCTACTGTACAGAAAAAAATGCAGTTTGTGTTCATGCATATGGATATGCATGGAGCTGCAAGTAGAAATCTTGGAGACTTGTACAGTATTTCTGGTAGATGGTGCTTGCCAATGATATGACACTTGTACTCAGAGAGATTCACAGTAGATTTGCAGTGCTGATCTATGATGATGCAGTTAGATGTAGAGGTCTTGAATGTGATTGGTGCATGGTCATGTGATTTCTTAGCTACATCCAATGAGGGAATGGCAGAGAGAGTGAAGTGGAAATGGTAGAAGGGCTGTTCATGTTACGATATGTCCGCGGACATGGCGGTAGTTCGCGGACATCGGGAGTTACATCTGGGGATTTTGGGGTTCAGAAGTCATGCAAATGAGAATAAGCACTGAAAGGGATTGGTCAGGAAAGTTTAGTGGGTGTGTTGTGCCAGGACAGAGTTTCTCAGATACTCTTTTTGCTGAGAGAACAAAAGATAGCTATGGCTGTGTGTTTCAGAAAACAGATTGTTTTGATTTTGGGAGATTCATGGATACATTGGTTGAAGGTGCATGCAGAAACCTGTGGAGTAGCTGTAGATCTTGGATTCCCACATGTGGAAGTACACTGGCATGGAGTACGTGGAATGAAGTGGTTGGACTTGCTACCTCTCTGTGCTACTTTGGAGACAGAGCAACATCCAGACATAATTGTAATTCATTGTGGAGAGAACAGTTTAGGACATGTGACTGGAATTTTTTTGCAATTTGCTATGAAAGAAGGACTTGGGAAGGTTATGGACATGTTTCCTAATTCTCAAGTGATATTTTCACGGATTGCGCAGAGACAAATGTGGCTTAGTTCTTCTTCATTTGGTCCACAAATGGAAAAAGCAAGGCGCAATGTTAATAAGGCTGTTTGTGCCTTTCTAAGAGATTTTGGCATGTCCTCTTTTCACAATGAAAATATTATGTTTCGTAGTACATACATTTTTCGCAGAGATGGAGTCCATCTTACTTCTGCTGGCAATCAGATTTTTCTGAGAAATGTACAAAATGCATTGCAACCTTTTTTGGAATTACAACAACCATTTTGAAGTAGGTATTAAGCATTTATAATTTTTGACTTACAAACACCTCCCAAAGGCTCTTTTCAGAGCCACCACTTCCTCCCAGAGAAAATTGCAATGTTTGTGATGGGGTAGCAACCCAATTTTTTAAATGTTCGCGAACTGTCCGCGGACTTCTAAAAAATACAAAGGGCCCTGCTTCATTTATTTTCACTTCTATTTTTTAACTATGAAAGGCGGCTCTGAAAAGAGCCTTATTTTTTTGGGATTTTTGATATTTTGTATTTTTTTTGGTTTTTTACACATGACACACTAGGAGAGGAGGGGAATGGAGGGGAAAGGGGGGACACCAACCACAGGGATAAGAAAGGGCGAGCTGAGAGAGGAAGATGTAGAGTGGGTTTTATTTGGGTAGTGAGCAGAACTTCTCGTGCACTGAGACGATAGTCTCAAAGGCACTACAAAGTCGCTCCCCCCTGCAGAATACTGTGTCACAGTACATACATACAACTGTGATCCTTGAAAGGTATGGGTCATCAGCATTCTGTATGGCCTGTGAGGCAGCTTGAGGAAGACGCTGTCCCACAGAGGTGGTCCTTGTGGTGACAGGATCAGAAACAGAGGATGAAGTAGAGGAAATCAACCTGCTACGTTCTTTGCAAGGTACAACCCTGCGAATAGCCCCAGAGTGAAATGACCTCAGGTGTCGTTTCATAGTATTGGTCCCAAAGCTGTACTTACCGTGCTTCCCGTGACTGAGTATCATTTTGCACTCATTGCAGGTAACACGGTTCGCACGAGCCTTAGGAACATTCCCATGAATGGTAAATAACCACCACACCCAAGACTCACGCCTAGTGCGGGTAGTAGGGTTTTCCTCTACCTCATTCTCATCATCCTCTTCTTCCTCCTCCGCATCCTCACTCCTGTTCTCCTCTTCAGGCCCTTGGGGAGTTGGTGGTGGTGGTGGAGGGGGTGGGGGTGGTGCTAAAGCAGGTGCAGCACCAGGTGGCAGTTCAGCAGCCAGGGATGCCATCTCGATGATGGTGTAATCTGCAGGTGGCAGCAAAAATTGCTGTGTTTCGAAGAATAGCCAGAAACACAATGAGAATAAGCTCTAGGGTTTGGTCTTTTATAGGGGTGCTTGTGCGCGGTCCGTGGACATGTGTGCTGTCTGCAGACAGATCGAACACAAAAAAAAGTTTGAAAAGTTGCAAAAGGTATGTAGAAACTCAGGATTACTATGTGGGACTTGTGCCATGGTGAGATTTTATTGAAAAATATTATGGATTAATTGAAAATGTACTTTTAATTTGTTCGGTGACCCGAACAGTGTCCGCATTCAGAACACGCGATCAGCGTGGGCGCGGTCATATGATCCGTTCGAGAACAAGTCCGCGAAGGAAGCGCATGTCCGCAGAACACCAAATGCACAGAGATTGGCTAGCGCATGGGCGTTGATGGTCTACGGACACTGTTTGGGTCCTGAACTAATTAAAATTGCGTCACACGTGAAACGAACATTTCAGGACACCAATTGTGTTCTTAGAACATTTTCAACTTGCTAGCGAACAGTACGGACAGGTATAGTGTTCTTTAAGACACCTCCATATTCGTTTAATTACGAACAATTCAGGACTCCGCGTGTGTTCTTAGAACAGTTTGAACTTGCTAGCGAACACTACGGACAGATATAGTGTTCTTTAGGACACCTCCATTTTCATTTATTTACAAATTTTTCAGAACACCTGCACTGTCCGCGGACACCTACATTGTTTTTTAAAAAAAAAACGAAACTATTTACAACACAATATAAAAATTTAACTTTATTTAACATATATTAATAATTTATGATAGAGAAGGTGAGGCAGAAACAGAAACAAAAACAGGAGAATTAGGGGTTTCATCATGATTGTTATTAGGTGAAGAAGGGATGGAAGTCTCATCAAAACGTTTTGGGTTATGGAGAGGGTTTGGGGATAATTGGCTGGGATATGGTGAGGAGGGACAAGTACATGTGGGGCAATGGTACGAGGTTTTTGGTTTAAAATGATCTTCCACAAATGTTTTCAAATTATTAAAATTAGTCAACAATAAATCAATTTTTTCTTCTATACTGTGAAAAGTGTTATCCTTAACAGGTTTTTCTGAAGTATTTTCTATTTTGGTATGCTCTGTACAAAAAAATATATATATATGTTAAATGTATACAAAATAATAATAATTAAATGGTTTATATTATAAAGTGTTTACCATTAGTTTCACTATCTTGTGACATTTCTTCATGTGGGAAATGTTCCTCTAGCCATTCCAGAGTACTAGACATTTCTGTGAGAGAAAAAAAAAAAAGATAATATATTTTTTTATCTAATACAGAAAGTTTATAAATATATGAATAAAATTAAGTACACTTACTATTTCAGGTAAGATATGTCCTATGTACTCAGTGGGTCTGCTCTTGTTCTCAGTTCTGTCGTGTTTGTGAGGTAATTATGTTGGAAGCCAATTTATTTTCTTGTGGTATATTCCATTTTAGAACATAGTGCATTTAAATGAATGGTTAGTGTGTTGTGTATATGGGTTACATTTCTTATGTATTAGTACATATAATGTGTTTGTGTGCTTTTTTCTGAATTTGTTAAATGTTCCTATGTTATGATATAACAATCAAACATACCCCCCCCAGTGTTTTTAGGTAGTGGTACTGTTCTTCGAACATGTCCGCGGACATTAAATGAGTTTGCGGACATCAAGTACAGTAGAAGAGATTCAGTCAGTTCCATATGATATGTATATAAAGTGAAAGTCATTATTGTTAAGTTGCACTACTAAAAACCTACGATATTCAATGAAAAAACTTTGTTAAAGGGACGTTATGGTTAAGTTGCGCTACTAAAAACCTATGAAATTCAGTGAAAAAACGTTGTCAAAGGGACGTTATGGTTCCAAGTGAAACCGAAAAACCCTTGAAATTCGCCAGTTATGGTAAGCTAAGCAACCATAACTCGCGCCACCACCATGCACTGCTAACACTAACACCCAGGACATCAAAGATGACATCACAAATGTCATTGATGACATCACTGATGACATCACATGTCTGGCTCACTCTTTTTTCTTTTGCTGACATATCTAGGCCACATGGTTTTCTTCAGTAACAGTCAGAAACTAAAAATGTTATTTTATTTGTAGACGTATCCTTCAAGTAGGTTCTTACAGTAATTCCCTTAGAGTCCAGTCACATCATATAAAACATATACATACGGGAAGACACAAGCTTGAAAGACAGCAATCCTTTTTGTGCATAAAGATAATCAATAGACTTATGAGCACTTTCTGATAGTTCTGTTGTTTTTTTTTTTATGGCTGTACCTTCCCTGTATATGCTCATATTTGTATACATTGTACTCACACTACTTTCCTTAGGGTCCAATCACATCAAGTGATACATATACCTAGGGTAAAAAGCAGCTTTGAAACAGAGCAATCATTTATTTGCATGAAAATAATCAGTTACATTATGAATTGTTTCTGCTACTACTTGTGCTTTTTTGCTAACTTCACTTTCCCTGTATATACCCATATTGGTATGTGTTCTTGTGTCTTTGTGTTTTGTCTATAGTAATGCAATTATGTAATACATGTGTTTTATTAGCTACTTATTACATATTTCACAGTACGCAAAAATCTATTAAGAAAACAATTATCATTTTATTATTCAACATATTAACATTACGAATATTATACCTTCATCTTGTACGCTGCACATAATGTTATGTTTCTGTATGAGTAGCTTAGTATACTAGATAGAACCCCATAATAGAATGCTATTTATATCAATGCATCGTTCAATGCACTATTTAGGGTATGATATTTATCGCAATGATCCTTGACACTTGTTTCGCAACATTATAATAAGAATCCCTTGTACACATATTTCATGAAAAGTACATACACATGTGATGTCATCAGTGATGTCATCAATGACATTTACATTTATGATGTCATCTTTGATGTCCTGGGTGTTAGTCTTAGCAGTGCACAGTGGTGGCGCGAGTTATGGTTGCTTAGCTTACCATAACTGGCGAATTTCAAGGGTTTTCGGTTTTACTTGGAACCATAACGTCCCTTTGACAAAGTTTTTTCACTGAATTTCATAGGTTTTTAGTAGCGCAACTTAACCATAACGTCCCTTTAACAAAGTTTTTTCATTGAATATATATATATATATATATATATATATATATATATATATATATATATATGGCAGTGAACAAAAACAAAGGGGCTACACATGTGATATCATCAGTGATGTCATCAATGACATTTGTGATGCCATCTTTCATGTCCTGGGTGTTAGTGTTAGCAGTGCACAGTGGTGCGGGCAGGTATGGTTGCTTAGCCTACCATAACTGGTGAATTTCAGTTTTTTTTTTTCGGTTTTACTTTGAACCATAATGTCACGTTTGTAAAGTTTGTTTAGTGAATTGCACAGGTTTTTAGTAGGGCAACTTAACCATAACGTCCCCTTAACAACGTTTTTTTTTTTTAGTGCATTTTACGGGTTTTTAGTAGGGCAACTTAACCATAACATCCCTTTAACAAAGTTTTTTTTTACTGAATATATATATATATATATACATATGGAAAGAAAATGTTCCACTCTCGAGTCTCTGCAAAACTTTGTAGAAGTGTGAAATCAAAATCTAGGTATGCAGAGAAAAAGTATAAGGAATAATTACAAAAACTTATCAGCTGAAAAGAAAATTGTTCATTTGTGTGTTGAACAAACTTACGAAGTTAATTAATGTCACCACACCATTGTACACAAAGATACAAATATACAACCAGTTGATGTACTTGCACTTGACAATGTTTGTAAAGTCTTTGGCGGAGAGTGGAAACACACTTCTCCTACAGAAAGATTTGTTAAAGAAGAGAGTTGCGTTCAACAATTGAATGTAACCCTTGCTATTAACGAGAGTGGACGTAGCTATGAAGTTCAAAATGGTGTGATTTCTGAAAAAGAAGAAATCCAAAAGACAGTCACTAGTGAAGCAGACAGTTTAGGGACATCTGTGATAAAATTAAGAAAAGAAACTCTGGTATGGAATGGACCTGTAATTCTATGTGCAATATTGACATGTTTTCTTGTGAACTCTTAAAGAGATCTTTGCAAGTGTTGCACAAAACAATGATGAAGTTCAAAGACAAATCAAGATGTTGCAGAAAATTGATGACTGTGAAGTTCATGAGAGAACAGAGCTTTTGGGTGACACTCTAGCGTGTCTTGATAAAAGCCGGTGTAACTGTCAGTTTCACCATATTCGGATAGACAGTTCTGGTTACCTCGCAGTTTTTGGTTTTTAGTGAATGCTATGTATACATTGATTCCCATGCTAGATGTGGTATTTCTCAGTGAGATTTTTATTTTTTGCAATGTAGACACATAGTCTAGTGGTCGTCAGCCGACACGTGTTTCGGCCCAAGGGGTCCTTATGAAGGCGGGAAAAAATTGCAGGAAATGGGGATGTTGCCCCAGAATGCGCCCTCTTGGGATATGGATGTGGATTGTCTCTCCCAGAATTGGGTCTAATTTTGTCCTTAACGTCATGTTCGTACAACCGCGACTGTGAGCCACAGCTCTGGACAACATTAGACCCAATTCTGTGAGAGACAATCCACATCTATACCCCAAGAGGGATCATTATGGGGTAACATCCCCATTTCCTGCAATGTTTTCCCGGCTTGATAAGGACCCCTCGGGGTCGAAACACGTGTCTATGGGCCTCATTGCGAGTGGGGCAGTAAGGGATACCGGACACCGGTAAGGAGACCGGTGCCGGTAATCCCTTACCGCCCTACTACAAGGTCCCTTAGCGGGTCCCTCCAGTAACACCTGGTCTGACCAGGCATTATGGATGGGACCTGTTAAGGGACTAGGGCGCAAAAAACAGACTTGACATACGCGAGCCCTTTATTTGCGCCCTCCCCATTGCCATTGAGCATTATGGGGCCCAAATGGGAATGGGGAATGGCATTTTGGGGACTTACCGGTCCCGCAAAGTTCAGACTACACCAGTAAGTCCCCATTGAACTAGACCGGTGCCGGACCCGTTATTGTTGGCAGTCATGGCGCAAATAGCGCCATGACTACCACCAATCTCGGAATGAGGCCCTATGTGTCTACATAGCAAAAAATAAAAATCTCACTAAGAAATACCACATCTAGCATGGGAATCAAGACTTTCTTTTTACGCTGCCTGATGAGGCAATGAAGTTTCTGGACAATACTCTACCAATGCTCTGAACTACAAACACAGTCCCCAGGGACAATTTCTTCTGACCAAACATCTCCTGTGGTTTTCTCCACACAAAACGTTTTACATCTCAATTACTACTGCTATATTATCCACTACAGTATTAAGAACGGTCACTCTCTTATCTGCAGACCCACAGTTGAAGGTGGGCGTGTCGCCCCTGGAGGGGCAATTATATAAGAAGTATGTGAACACTTATCCTTCTTATTTGTGTTTAATCCCTGTGCTGGCCCCGGGTGACCCTGTGTACCAGCTGCCCCATGCAATGTTACGTTAACAGTTTGGGATGTTTTTCAGGGATATCATCTCCCTAGTTCCTGGGAAGATGCGGAAGGGCGGTGGGAGGGATTAGTTAAGTTTGTTAAAAATGCACTTGGTTTGCACTGCACGTACAATTAAGAGAATAAGAATCACAAACAGGAACTTAAAGACACAGAGAAGGTCAGATTTATATATTATGGGTGATGCCATTAATCACTCTGTACCCAAATGGGAAACATAACCTGCCTAAGTTGGAATGTCTGGGGCCTAGGTAATTCAAATAAGCGGAAGAAGATACACCTGTATCTTGAAAGGCACAAGGCCCAAATTATGTACTTGCAAGAAACTCATGCTCTCTCAGCGACTTGTGAAGGATTTTCTGAAAACTGGGATGGTAACCGCTTCTATTCTAAATAGTCATCATAAGCTGGGGGGTGGGTCATTACTATGATACACAAATCTCTCCCATTACAGTGTAAAAAGGCAAAAGCGGACCTTCTAGGCAGATATGTCTTAGTGTATGGTGTTCTTGCGGGGAGAGAAATGCTGCTGCTAATTGTTTACGGCCCCAACATTGATGACCCTCAGTTCTACACAGACATCCTAGATGAGCTTGCCCGATAACTACTAATCCCTGTATTGTGGGGGGGGTTACTTTAACACTATCCTAGATTTAAAAGTAGACAGATCCACCCACACTCAGAGAACACTTACACAGGCTACATCTGCGATTAAAGAGGGCATGCATACCCTGGGAATGGCCGATGCCTGGAGAGCATTACACACAGAGGAGCGCTTCTATTCTTTCTATTCATCGGTCCACGACTCCCACTCCCGTATAGATATGTGGATTATCACCGACACAGTACTAGAAGTGGTCAGTGATATCAACATGCTTTCTCACACCTACTCTGACCATTCCCCAGTTAGCATCTCCCTTACACTGCTGACGCTCTCTAGGCCCCGCAACAACTGGCGCTTCAAGCCACTAGCTCTTCAAGGTGTGGCGTTTGCTTCCACAATTGATGAACATGTGCAACTTTTCTTTGAAAAAAATGTAGGCGCCATACCCTTGGATGGTGTGCTCTGGGAAACCTTTAAGGTCTACATCAAGGGGGATAGCGATGTCAACAGTGTTCAGTGTCCTCAAAATCATTCGACATAGCATAGTGAAATGCGAAGGCGAGCTACAGAGGCTGGAACGTGAATTAGCTACTGACCCCTTACGGCCATGCTGGCACAGGTCAAGGAGGGCATTGCTACCATGAGGAACCATGTCGACCACAGAGTCAAGTTCTTTGACACCCCAATGGCCGCTAGGAGATACAGGGAAGGAGACAGACCTGGCAGATTGCTTGCCCGCATGCTGCGGCACGAGAGCTGCAACCAGTGCATTCAACTCATAATGAATACCTTGGGCGACTCAATTCACATGCCTACAGCCATCAATGAGGTATTTGCAGGTTTCAACAGGGATCTATACATTAACAAAGACACAAGCACACAGGAAGAGATTGATACATTTCTAGATGCACTCCCACCCTGTCAGATATTGCATGACACCAAGGCCCTGTTAGACCTCCCGATCTCTCTATCTGACATTACTCAGGTGATAGACCATCTGCCATCTGGGAAGGCACCTGGTACCGATGGCCTTAAAGCCATTTTGTATAAAAGCTACAAGGAAACCCCTGCCCCACCCATACTCCAGGTTTGGCGGGAATCTCATGTATCCCAATCGCTTCCTCCGACCATGCGTGAGGTGATTATCATGGTCTTGCTGAAACCCAAAAAGCCTGCGGATCCTACCAGCCCTTATCCTTAATTAACATAGATGCAAATGTGTTTGGAAAATTCTGGCCGGTTGGCTAATACCAATTATGCCTTACATTATTCACCCGGAACAGTCAGGGTTTATCCCGGGCATGTCCACAGCACTGAACCTATGCCGCATCTTCAATATGTTAGCAAATAGATCCTGGGGTAAAAGCGGTGGCTGCCACATTAGACATTCTAAAGGCATTTGACTCTGTATCATGACAATTCATGTACACTGTTTTTTCTAAATGCGGATTTGGCCAAGGGATCCTCAAGGCCTTGCGCCTCCTCTACACAGCACCAGGAGCCAGGGTCAATACAAACAGATTGCTCTCCCCATAATTTGAGATCGGCAGAGGCACCGACCAGGGATATCCATTGTCACCCCTGATATTTGCCATCATTATAGAACCATTGGCGGATATGATAAAACTTCAACATGGGCACCGTGGGAACAGAATAGTGGGTGAACCATAGATAATCTCGCTTCATGCGGATAATGTACTAGTATATATTCGACACCCACGAGCAGATCTACAACCTGTAATGGAGGATACACTACATTTTGGGGAGAAATCGGGCCTCTGGGTAAATTGCAGTAAATCCAAATGATTTCCTCTCACGGATACCACCACCCAACCCGAAGACCTACAAGGATCCAAGTGGGCTCCAGAGTCCATATGCTACCTAAGGGTAACATTTGCAAGACACAGCCCTAAGCTATATGACTGCAAATACATGACTCGCCTACAATCTTAGCTTTCCAGCTGCACTCATCTCCCCATAATGATTTCCGGCAAGATAGCACTCATCAAAATGACTGTTCTTCCCAAGCTCTTTTATTTCTTTCTCAACATACCTTTGTGGCCTAGGCGATCATTCTTTCAAGAGTTAGAAAGCAACATTTTGAAATCTGTCTGGCTCTCTGGTGTGGTGCGACTGAACTGGGACACACTAGCACCACCATATGATAAGGGTGGGTTTGCAGTCCCCAACTTTCGATTGTACTGGATGGCCGCACAGTCATAATTTGCGGCCCGCTTGTTTGGTGATGACTAACGCACACAACTTGAAAAATTCTGCGTGGGGGACAAGGACCTGCAATCACTGTTTCTTCCCGACAGGTTCATAGACGACTGCAAATTCGACCCTGCAAACATCACAACGCTAGTTTGGCACAAAATATGGAAGGAGTTAGGTGTACATGACCCATACCATGAACATTTTCCTCTCTGGAACTGTGTTCCGTCCTGACCATGGGTCGACTCCGGCTCGCGTGGGATGTGGATACATCACAGGTTCCACACACTCGGGTAACTCTATAGGGAGGAAAACATCATCCAAACCACTGATGTCTCAGGGCTTGAACACAACACGTCCTTGCAATGGTTGCTGTATGCGGGGCTGCACAAAGCATGTACGAAATTATGGAGCTGCTTCCTGGTTAAGTTCGCAAATAATCTCTTGTTATGATTTGTTTTCACAGCAGGTGACAGTAGAAGTCGAGTGTTGACCCTGTACCATTTAATCCAAACTCACTCGGGCATATTGCAACACAATATATGAGCTAAATGGGCAGAAGATCTTCAAATAGATGTCACTGATTACCTATGGGGCGACATGTGCACAAAAACACGCAACGTGTCCTATAACTCCCGATTTCAACTGATACAACTTAAAATACTACACCGTTATCACTATACTTCAGACAAATTGTGTATGTTTTCCAAGGAGGGGACTGGAGCATGCCTACGTTGTATAGCCCCCCATGCTAAATACTTCCATATTTATTTATTTATTTTGCATTTGTATAGCGCACATGCAGCCCAGAGGCATCGTGGCACTGTTACATGAATGTGTAGCAGAGTTTTGCTTTATGTTGGTTACATGTGACCGTGAGGTCTCTTAGTTGCAGGTACATAAATAAACATACAAGGATTACAGTGGACAGCAGACAGCATTCAATTGGTAATCATATGAAGAGTTTGGTTTTGATTGCTTTGCAGAAGGCTTGGTGAGACTCAATCATTCTTAGGTGGGGTGGAAGGGCATTCCAGTGTGAGGCGGCTATCGTGGGAAAGCTGGATCCCCCTGTGCGGACTCTTTTGGTCTTAGGCAAAAGAATCATGTTGGAGCACCCCTCCCTAAGAGGTCTTGAGGTGGTGTGCTTAACAATTCTGTGGACAAGGTATGGGGAGCAAGATCATGAAGGCATTTGTGTGCGAGGGAGAGTGTTTTGAAGAGGACTCTCTGTTTGACAGGGAGCCAGTGAACCTGCCTTCTAATTTCAGAGATGTGCTCTTTCCTTGAGGTTCCAGTGACTGCACTCAGGTCGTTGTTTTGAGCCAGTTGGAGTTTGGCCAGGTTTTTGCAGGAGGTCCCCGTTAGGAGGGCGTTGCAGTAGTCAAGTCTAGTCAAGTCTAGAGCCAATTATGGCCCTAGAAATGGTAAGGCAGTTCTGACGTGATAGGAAGGGTCTGGCTGCGTTAATAATTTTGGCGTAATAAGCTGATGAAGTGGCAATGGAGTTCACTTGTCTGCCCATGGTGAGGTCCAAGTCTAGGTAGACACCAAGTGTTTTGACGCTGTTGGTTACCTTGATGGGTGTGTTGTCAATAGTGAAGAAGGAGTAGTCCTGACCGAGGTTACCCAAGGTGGTGGGAGTACCGATAAATAGGATTTCAGTTTTTTTCGCTATTGGGGCATACCCAGTTGTCCGCCATCTAGGATTGGATGGTCGAATAGATGGTGGTGATATTGGACATGTTTGTCTGGTAGTCATATGCTGTGGCACTGCCCGCAACTTGCGGCCTTCTGGAATGATGTGTGTAAGATGCTGTCAGGAATGACGGGGAAAAATGTTGCCCCTCTACATTACTTTGCCTGATCATATTTCAGACCCTTCACTGGGTAATATGTGTACATTTGTGCGACTATGTCTGCGCTGGAAGAGTGTAAATGCTCTGAGCAAATACCACTAGCTAAATGATGTGATATGGGCTAACAATATGGAAGAACAATGGGCACACATGCAATCACCTGAATCCAGACCAAAGGATATTTGGGATCCACTTAATTCATAGCTCTGGTGCACAAGAACGGAACTGGATACACCCCGGTCCCTACTATAGAAGTGAATTGCTTTCATGTTGTGGAACTCTGGCTACAGGAGCTACACACACATATACTTTTACATGTACATGGTTTGCCCTAATGCAGTCTGTAAGGTTCACATCCAGTCATGACCATCCCAGCATTATGCGATATGTGTACTGCTGTCGTATTGTGTTGTGAGGTTTTGCCATGCAATGCCAAGTGTACCAATAAAGTTTTTAAAAAAAGATCACCACGTGCACACAAATACCAGTGGGAATCTCACTCCCACTACCTGTCTAGATTAACTGACCATTTCGCTAAATATTCCAGTATTGCGAACGCTGGGGAACCAGCTAAACCTCCATTCATTTCTCATTTTGTGAATGGTCTCCTTCCTGATATTTCAAACAAAATACAGAATGTGCAAATTGGGTGGCAGGCTGAATCTATAGGAAAAGCATGGCAAGCAGCAGAACATTTCTATGACAAACTCAAACGCCAGGAGCAAGATGGTGCTACATGCCTGATGGCTTTACAACTACAGCACGCTCAACAAAAGACTGCTTCTGGGGGCCGGGGATGCCTGGGTACCCCACGCCAGACTTATGCCTAACAGATTTCTATGCCACAACAGACTTTTGCACACACATTTTTTCCTGCCCAAAAACCCATGCCAGGGCAGCCTCTCTGCAGATATTGTAAGCAAACGGGTCATCTCATCCAGCAATGTCCTATCAAACCTTCCAGACTACAGCAATGTGGTCCCACTACTGCTTGCAATGATTTCATTCCTCCAAACAATTGTAATGACTACCCGGCACCCACACAACCTGACCCTCCACCACCTCCTCCTTCTCCTCCTCCTCAAGTAGGCTACCAGGACATTAAGATCTCCTATGGTCCACCATGACATTGGCAGATGGTCCCTGCTGGAATGTCTGCTGCTTTGCTACCACTAGACTGGTCTGGTCCCTATCTCAAATGTGACATTCAGGGTAAAGAGAGTGAACTATTTGATTGATACTGGGCCCAGGCGTTCCACGCTGCGAGCAACTGCATTTCCAAATGTGAATGTCTCAAAGGAAATTGTCAATGCTGTTGGTATATCCAGCACCACTATCCCACACCCAGTATTACCTGGATTATCTGTTTCCATTGGTCCCATCACTAAACACCACGCCTTTCTGATAAGCTGTTGCTCACCTACTAAGGTGTTAGGTATTGATCGGCTATGCAAGATGCATTGCACCATTGATGGTTCTCATGATGGTATTTATCTAGAGGTTCCACAATCTAGGCAAGCTGAAGGTTGGTTTCTCATCCAACACCCCACTCACGTGGAGCCTCCTACAGAGCCTCCTTCACTACTAAGACACGCACAAGCTACACAGGTACAACACCTTATTGACTCAGTGCCAGTGGCACATTCTCAATGCTTAACCTGCTTGCATCAATCTCAATCCAGGGGTGCCTCTCAACACATGTGCCCCAGTACGGAATATCACCTCAAGCAGAGGAGGGTATCAAGCATGTCTTCTTTCTCCACTTCGCACAGACGAGGACTGACTCTCTTTCGCTTATACCTGGTCTTATTTCTGAGTTTCCATACTGTCTCTTGCATCTCGTTCTCATATTCATTTTTATCCTGTTTCTAAATTCTCCCCCGCCCCACAATCACATTTCGCTTATTTCTGGTATTTCTTTCGATTTCCAGACTCACTCACTTTTATTATTCCTCCTCGCCCTATGTGTCCAGAACACCTTATGATCTATGTGTCTCTTATTTCTGTTTCACCTCAATGATTTGGACTCGCTCCATCCATTTATTCTGCTCCCCAATGATTCATCCTCTCTCGCTTGGTCCAAGCAAACTGCCCTGCTGTGTTCTCGTGTTCCTGACAATCCTCTGTCTCCAGAAATTCTCCCTCACATGGTTTCTCAAATGTTGTTTTCTGTCTCTGTCTCTTATGTCTGGCCCTTGCTCTGGCTCTCTTATTCCTGATTATCATACCTTTTGTCTGCAGGTAGTATCCTCCCCATGTTGGGTGTTTTTTATTTTTTTGTGCAATGCCTGCTTCTTTTGCTTGTCTAGTTTTCTTATGTGTTCTGTTGCTGTTTACTTTTACTTTCAGGATATCCTCCTTTAGTTCACTGCTCATTTCCTACAGCTCTATACCCCTTTGTTTTTTGCCAAAGCACTGTACCTCCAACACATCCTCTGGCTGCTGTCCTCCACATGGCTCTGTCGGGCAGAGGCCTCCAGCTTTCCATGTGTGTTGTACAACGACTTCCATGATCCCTTGCCAAATGTTTCACTTGCATCTTGCATCTGCCTTCTTCTATGTCCCTATCCACCAGGACTATTAGTACATCTATGCATCCACTTACAAGGGATGTCAACTCACCTACAGGCCCCTTCCAATGGGCTTTAATGATGCCCCATCGTCGTCTCACAGATTCTGCAGAAAGACATCCAGGATATCACCTTACTGAGGGATTCCAATATGATCCAATACATGGATGACCTACTGTTAGCATCACCTTCTTTTCAGGTCTCCCTCAACGACTCTGACTCATAGGGTCTCCTGACACTTCTACAGACTTCGCCAAGAGCAAGACTGCACCTCTCCATTGCTCCCGCCCTCCAGGAGAACTCTAAATCATTCACCCTGTTCTGTCATGAGAAAGAGGGGTATGCCTGAGACATACACACGCAGAAGCACAGGGACTGCAGGAAGAATCTAGACTCAAGAGTATGAGTTTCAGGCTGAATTAAATAGATGCCAATGCACAAAGCACATGCTAGAAAAAATACTCTGCTCCACAATGAGAGGCACATAGGAAATTGCATGATCTGGTCAAGGGGGGGTGTTTTTCTGCATTAACAGGGGGTTTCATAAAAAATGGTTTGGAGGCAGAGTAGGGGCATTCCTCTTCTGGCACTGATTGAAGAAGGGAGCACACGGCTGGTGCTGGGCTGATTGCAAGCTGACTAAAGCTGAAGCTGTTTCTCTCCTGGGTTGGCATCTTTAGAAGGGCTGTGAAATCTCCTGCGACCTTAGCTGTGAATGACCCTGGAAGACTGCCAAGCTGAGTCTGGAATATCGCCAGCATAATCTAGGTAATGATCAAGTTAAATGAGGGGCTGGCGGAGTGAATGCTGACTAGGTAGCACAGGTTAGATAATTTAGTTCATTTTAGACCCTGCACTAGAGATTCGAATTTCAACGTGCATGTACTACTGTGTTTATATTTCTCAAAGTTCTACTGTTATTTAAAGTATATTTACCCTGCTAAGTTTTCACAGGGCTGTTCCATTCTACATGATATTTTAATTAATGTTGTTATAATTTCGACTTTGGAAATGATAGTTTTCTTATTCACTGCCTTCTGTCATGCTGTGCTAGACAGGTGTATTACTGGCCCACTGAAGCCAGACTACTGCCACCTGATAAGAAAATCTTCAAATTATGGAAATTTCAAAAGTGCAACACTGATTGGGCTGAAGTTTTGAATTAAGAACTTTTAGGTCCACAATCTCTGTCTGTAGGTATCACTTTGTTTCAGTAGCAATCCCTGTGCTTCCCACCCTATCCTTATTTCACCCATATACCTGGGCATCTTTAGTTAAGATTACACCCCAATCCTTCTCCCTGTGGTCTACACCCTGTTCGGGGATGACCAAACGGGTGGTTGAAGTGGCAGGATTGCTATGCTATACCATTATATGCAGGATTGGTATGCTATGCAGCATAGTTATGCTATGTAGGATTGCTATACTATGATATGCGGGATTGCTATATTATGGAAAATTGCTGTGCTATACTGTGTTGTGCTATGTTATGCAATACTATGTTATGTTATGCAATGCCATTAGGCTCTCCTATACAGTTAGGTCTCAGAGCCTCCATCTCACCTCCCTCTGCCTCCCTGTGCCTGCTCTACATGCAGCACCCCAGACAAGCCCAAACCCCTCCTAAGGTAGAGGACATATCAGACCTTCCCTTCTGCTTATTCTGTACAAGTTTATCACTAGCCCATATATGGGAGATAACAGAAAGGGTTTCTGCGAATGCCGTTTATTCATAATACAACAAGATATCCCTGCAGGGCTGCGTCACAAGGTCACAAGTAAGATGTCGACAGTTCTTGCCAAATGTTGATAATGTAGTGCCCAGTAACACCCCCATTGTGAAAGTACAGAAACATGTTAGTGTTTGCCTATGATTTGCTATATAAACCGGTACTCTATGTTGAACCTTCGTTGAAGTTCGTTACGTTACTCTGAGAGCTGAATAGCTATCCATTTGTCAATTGACTTTGGTAACTGTTGTAGCTTTTTAATAAAGCACTTGTATGTCCTTTGTAACCTGTGTTGGTGTGTTTCCTTTGGGCTTCCCAGCCTCATATCAATTTTTATGTTTTCACATGAACAGGGACCCTCAAGATTGATGCCAGATCATTGAAGGTTGACGCAGACTATCGAACCGGGATCAGACGGTGTGATTTTGCGGGCCCGACCGAACGAGACGCGATACCTCAGCAGCGCTGCACGATCCGATCCTTGGACGATAGTCGTGTGGTCTGACACGGCATCTTGACGAGGGTCCATTTTTGAGGCGGGCAGATTTGTCGAAACCACCAAACACAAGGTAAAATTCGTTAGGTAAGTTCTTTGATAAACCGTACGGTCCTCCTTAGGTTTGGTCAGGTGCAGTCGTGACCCGGCTCTTAATTTAACCCTGACAATTTGAATTTGGCGTATTGTATCTGCAGACACAATTATTGACCAGGTAACACCAATTTTTTCTGAAATGCCTGGGAAATTGTCTAGCTGCTTTAGGGCTCTGTTCCGCAGCGATCGACAATCTTTGGAATTTAGCCGCCCGGCACCACAGGAGGGGTCGCCGGCATGTACTATATACTGTAAGTATGGCATTGGTAGTATAGTATTTAATGATATTTGGCACAGACAGACCAGACATGCCTCCGAATTTCAGTGGCCAATCAATGGCAGTTTTGAGATCTCCCGTATTGAATACCTAGAATCGGTCTTGCTAAAAAAGAAGGCTAGACCTGCAGCCTTTGATGTTTTACAGAATTGGAAAAAAGAAGCGTTACAGCAGCTTAAAAGTAGGGATAAACATGCACGCCGTCATAAAACAAATGCCGAAAAAGCGTTGTTATATGATAAAGAAAAACATTCAGAATCAGTTAAAAATATGAATAGGGCTTTTTCACTTGGAATAAGGAAAATGTACCCCTCTAAAGATTTTCATGTTTCCGAAGAATTTATTGAAAAATTGTTAAACGAACGCAGGCCTGGTGCCTCTGCGCCACCTCCGTATGATCCTTTCTTGGGCGCTTTGCCCATTCCTGCTGTTGTTCCTGCTGTTATTCCTGTTCCCCCTGTACAACCTATTGTTCCTCCACCTATCGCACCGCCCCTTCCTCCTGCGCCGATAGTTGCACCTTTATTAAATTTACCTGCACCTTCGCTCCCGAATAGTCCCGTATTGACTGAAGTTGATCAAGGTGCAGGATCAAAGATCGTCACTCGTAATACTGTTTCTGCAGATAAGAAACAGGAATTGTTTGCATAGGCTAAGCACTGTATGGAGAAAGGTGATCAAGTTAATGTTTTTTCCACATTATCCAATTTGAACAGTTTTCCCGAGAAAAATGTTTTTATCGAAGGTTTGGGGACTCATTTATGTGTGATGTGGGGTAGATTACAAAATTCGGATCTTCCACAAGGGGTGAGAGATCTAAATGCTTTGGCACTTTCGAGGGACACAGAGCAGAAAGTATATGGTCATGTTGAAAAATTGTTTGGGTATAGGAAGGACTTTGAAAAGTCACGAGATGAGGATGACGAAGACGATAGTATGTATGTACAGAAACGGTTCCTTCCGTGTCATAGATCGGCACCTGAGGAAGTATGTATTTGTACCAAAGATGCGATTCGATGGATCTCGGTTTCATCGATTCCGCCAGATGAAGTATATGACATGTATAGTCAGTATACAGTAGAAATGCAAAGAAAGGTAATTCAGGTAATGGTACAGTACCTGCAAGAAGAATGTGTAAGAAAGAAGGTTAGTTGCCCCATCTAATTGTTGGGGATTTGTAAAAGGGCTTTTTCGCCCGACACTTCTTCGGCTGCCTTAGCGCTCGACCTGGCTCTGTTGCTTAGTAAGCGGCCGGAGGTACCTATATCTTAGTTGCCTATGAGAGAGGTCCCTCCGACCTTTGTCCCAAAGGTTGAGATTCCCGCCAACGCTGGGACTGGTGCACCCGCTGTGGATATCCCTGCACATTATGTATCGCAATTCGTTCACGTCCCGTTTTCACGACAGGAAGTGAACACGATTAGACAAGCAGTTCCCGATATCAGGAAAAACCCGACGGGGTTTTACAAAGAGATAGAGTCTGTCTTGCAGTCCTCTGTGTTCACCTTAAGTGATATTGACTTGCTATTCCCTGTACTCCTACCCGTAGATGTATGGAAGCAGATTTGGACAATAGATGATGTGCCAGGGTTGGGAGATACGTGGGCTAATATGATTAGGATTGATGGGGAAAGACCAGCAGGTGAGAAACCACCACAGGTAATACTTACTTTGCCTGATAGAATTGTCGCGAAATTAAAAACTATAATTCCAGAGAAAATAATTATTTGGGACAAGCTTACGGCCTGTGTTCAAGGGAAAACTGAAGGCGCCACCAAATTCTTTAACAGATTCGAGCAGGTATTTTCCGACTTCAGTGGGCAGGATTTGGGTACAGAGTCTGGGAAAAGGTTGTTTGTGGACAAATTTGTACGTGGATTGTTGCCCGACATCCAGTCACAGATTATGTCCTCTGAGAGCGCTTGGCAGGCAAAATCTCAATCTGAGGTCTTGCACATGGCTCAGTATTATGAGAACCGTGTTAATAATGAGAAGGAGAAAATAGAAAAGAGGAAAGGAGATTTGAAAACCAAAGTATTATTACAACAAATTGTTAGAAACCCCAGAGGAGGCACGACACAGACTAGAGGTCAGTATCTCCCAAAAGTAAATGCTCCTTTGGGTTCTGTGAATATTAATCAATGTGCTTATTGCCGCCAGGAAGGTCATTGGCGAGCACAGTGCCCCGTCCTTCGACAAAGGTCAAACAGTGCATTTAGGAGTATGGGTAGATGACCTAGGGGCCGCCCTGGAGCAGGGGGCCTTGATAGAGGTCAGTTTTTGCAAGATCCTCAGCAACCTTTTTCACGGGAAAATCAGACCTCGAGTGTGGACTCGAGGAACATATTTGATCACCCTTCTGCTGCCTACCTTTCTGAAGAGCTTCCTTCTGATGATACTCTATTTCATTAGGACTGCCCGAAGCAGGGTTTGGAACCTTGACCTATTCCCGTTAATCAGAAAGGCCCCTACGTTGAATTATTAGTAGGGAATAGGAAACACCAGTTTTTGATAGACACTGGAGCACAGAAGTGCTCCATTGATCATTCTCGGGTTCCAAACATTCCACTGTCAGGGCAAAGAAATGTTTCCGTAGGGTTTTCTGGCATACCAATTGTCTGTCCGGTTTCTTCACCGGTGTCTGTTTCTTTGGGTCCCTTTACAGACCATTGCCCTTTTCTTCTGACTTCGAACTGTGGAGAGAATTTGCTGGGGCTAAATTTGTTAAAGAAATTGAATGCAGTAATTCATTGTTCCTCTGATGGAGTACGGCTGACGGTTTCACCACAGCAACTTCCTAATTCTCAGTTTCTGATTCAACCTTTACCTCCTGAGTTTAGCATTGTCCCGGAATGTTTATGGGCGGTTGACGACAATGATGTCGGGGTACTACAGATTGAGCCCGTTAAAATAGTTTTGAAACATGGAGTTAAACTACCACGCATTCCGCAGTATAAAATATCAGTTGAGGGCGAGCATGCTTTGAAATGCATTGTCTCCGATTTTGTGCATCGTGGGGTGATCAAGGAGATTACAGGTAGTTTGTTTAACAGTCCGATCTTGCCTGTATATAAGAAAGGCGACAATGCAATCCCATACCGGTTCATAATTGATCTTCTTGCTATTAACAGAGTTGTCGCCCCACAATTTACAATCGTGCCTGATGTAACGACGATATTGACAATGATCCCTGCTACGGCTACGCACTTCAGCGTTGTGGATTTAAAAAATGCTTTCTTTAACATTCCTATACATAGGGAAAGTAGATATTTGTTTGCGTTTACCTTGGGGGGACGCTCATTTACATTCACTAGGGCACCTCAAGGGTATACTGAAAGTCCAAGCATTTATAGTAGAGCTTTGAAAGAGCAGCGCGACACCCTTGAGTTGCCACCTACTTGTACACTGCTTCAATATGTTGATGATTTGCTTTTGGCTTCAGACTCTGAAAGTGCTTGTAAGGAAGGCACTATACTGTTGCTTGTTCATCTAGCAAAAAAATGGTCATAAGGCTTCGCTCAAAAAATGTCAATATTGTTGTCAGGAGGTCGCCTATTTAGGGTACCTCCTGTCAAAGGAGGGGAGAAGACTGACACCTGAAAGAATAAAACACATTTCTGGCATGTCTGTTCCAAATACACAGAAGGAAGTCAGAGCCTTAATAGGTATGGCTTCTTACTGTAGGTTGTGAATCCCGAACTTTTCGCTAGTGATAAAACCGATGTTGGCTTTGACGAAGAAGGGCATTTCTCTGCCACTGCCATGGAAATCGGAACATCAACGATCATTTGAGCTTCTCAAAACCGCGTTATGCTCTGCACCGGTTCTGGGTACTCCAAATTATGACAAGGCCTTTGTGTTGTTTGTGCATGAATGTGATGGATGTGCTTTGGCTGTGTTAACACAGGAACACGGAGGGAAGAATAGGCCGTGCGGCTACTACTCCTCTGCCCTTGATCCTGTCGCATGTGCTTTGCCAAGATGTTTGCGAGCTGTCGCTGCTGCTGCCGCGTCTGTAAAACAGAGTGAGGGAATGGTCCTAGGCCATGATTTGATTTTGATGGTACCTCACTTTGTAGATATCCTATTGAACAAAACCCAAACACAACACTTCACCTCTGCACGGTTAACAAGGTATGAATTAATTCTGTTTGCCCCGCACATTCAAATTAAGAGGTGTTGTGTTCTTAATCCGGCTGAACCCTTACCTTTCCCGCAAAACACTGTTTGCGGTGACGAAGAATTATATGACTGTCTGTATACCACTGAACAAGAAACAAAGGGAAGGATAGATCTTGTAGATACTCCTTTGGACAATGCAGACGGGCAGCTGTTTTGTGATGGCTCCTTCTTCAAACTTTCAGATGGTACATCTACAGCTGCTTACGCAGTTACTACATTGAGTAAAGTTGTTGAAACTAAGAGAATTTCGCATAACTCCGCGCAGGCCGCAGAGATTATAGCATTGACCCGAGCTTGTGAACTCTCCGAAGGGCGTATAGTAAATATATATACTGATAGCCAGTACGCCTTTGGGGTGGCTCACAACTTTGGGAGGCTCTGGTCGGAAAGAGGGTTCCTGACCTCACATGGGACCAAGATTCAGCATGGCCCCTTGATAGTGCAATTGCTCTCGGCACTCTCGCTCCCTAGGCAGTTAGCGATCGTGAAATGTGCAGCACATTGTAAGGTCATAGATGATGTGGGAAAAGGGAACGCCTTTGCGGACCTGATAGCCAGGCAAACAGCCACAGACCTTAGCACAGACATGTACGCGCTAAGAAAAACAAAAGATGCCTATGTAATGGATGAAGGTATTGGGTCTGTGCGGGATATTCAAACTGATGCTACAGTAGAAGAATCTAAAAGGTGGGCCGAAGGAATGGGGAAACTAGATGATGATGGGTGTTGGGTGGATACATCTGAAGGAAAATGGTTGCTCCCTGATTCATATGTACTGGCAATGATTACGATGGCACACGGTCCTACACATGAGTGTGCTCAGCAGATCACAAAAAAGTTAGAACAAGTTTGGGTGAATAACAAGATTCTGGAGACTGCAAAACGTCATGTTCGGAACTGCATGATCTGCTTACAGCACAATGTGGGTAAGGGGACAGTAACTCAAGGGGAAGCTTTGGGCCCCCTTCTGTTCCCTTCGAGGTCATTCACTTTGATTTTATTGAGATGGAACGGTGTAACAATCTGAAATATGTTCTTGTAATTATTTGTGCCTTTAGTAAATGGGTCGAGGCTTTCCCCGTTAAAGATGCTACCGCCATGACCACTGCAAAGATTATGGTAAAAGAATTCTTTTCTCGATTTGGGCTCCCAAGGGTAATTTGGTCGGACAATGGTCCTCATTTTGTTGCAGCAGTAATTTTGCAGATATGCACAGCATTACATATTGAGAAACGATTTCACTCAGCTAGACATCCTCAAAGTGCTGGGTTGGTGGAAAGACATAATGGTATCTTAAAGAATAAGCTTGCAAAAACATGTGCCGATACCAAGCTGAAATGGCCAGATGCCTTACCTATTGTATTATTGGTTATGCGTACCACACCTCAAACTAAGACAGGGCTTTCTCCATTTGAGGTAGTGATGAGGAGACCTGCTAATATTTGGGGTCTCCCAAAACCTAAAGCCCTGAGAGATGTGGAAAATGTTTTGCTTGTAGACTACTGTAACCAGTTAACTAAAAACCTGTATTTCATTTATCACCAGGTCTATTCAGCTTTACCTGTACGGTTCACGGGCCCAGGTCATGATATACAGCCTGGAAGTTGGGTCCTACTGAAGGCCTATGAAAGGTCTTCCTGTCTCGCTCCTCGTTGGAAGGGACCCTACCAGGTGCTGTTGGTCACCCAGACAGCAGTGCGGGTGGCTGGGAAGAAACACTGGTTCCACGCGACGCATGTCAAGAAACTTCCTCACCCGACGCCACACGTTACAGAAGAAGCAGATCCCCTCGCTGATGCTACAGTCCCTGATCTTGGAGTAGCAAACAGCGCTGTGAGTGAGTCGGAGAATTTCTCTGAGCCCGTGGAGCTTGGGGAACAGTCCATTTCGTCTCCGCACTCTTTTGAAAAATCACTTCCGGAAAACACTGTTTCAAGTTCTGCGACTTCCGTCGCCTCCGATACGTCGCTTCCCTCAGGAAGTGATGACACCTTATTTTCGGATCAAACAATCTTGGGTACCACCAGGTACAACCTTCGACGAAGAAAATAGAACTACGGCACGGGTTTTTCTGTGCATTTGGGAAAGAGAAGTGATCGAAAGTTTTCTTTTGTATAAGAACGTTTCTGTTGAACAACAGGAAGAAAAAGGGATTCTGCTGGCTAGGGTTGGGAAGGACTAAGAAATCGCGCGACCGTAGCGTCGCCAGCAACGAACATTGGGGTCGTCGATTGAGGAACTACAATGCCTGCCACCTCCACTGCTGCTCCCCGCACTGGACTTGTGAATAAGGGGGTGACCAACTTGGACAATGAACAATGTGCCTGGGCCCCGAACACGTATTACTGTGTTTTGATAATGATAATTGTTATTTTTGCAACTACTGCTGTAGGACTTTGGTACTTTGAAGAAATCTATCCTCTAAAACCTCTACTACCGACCGAGATTGTACCAACTGCTTTGACTCCCTCTGTACTCCTCCACACTCTGTCCCCTAGAGACTCCCAACATAGACAAAAGTATCATAATAACACTCTAATGATAGTAATGAATGCAACGCATGCCATTTTTAATAAGAGTAATTGTTGGATTTGCACTCATTTACCGCAACATGGGAACAAGGGTCTAGGATGGTATATTCACCCTTTACCTTTAACGACTGCTTGCTATGCCTCTCTTAGAGCACTATTCTTTGGCCGTTGGAATGACAGCATCTCAGGGAACTTTGATGGAACTAATTTGAATGATTTCGAGAAACGTGAATTAACTCCCCTGGGATGCTCGCTTTTTGCAAATAGAAGTAAACCTAATGTCGCTTCTATTAGGCCGTCTGATAAACTGTCTCTTCCTTTTCAAACTTTAATTTCCTTTAAAATGGCTTCGATAGGCAATAAGGACGCCGTGCCTCCTTCTTACTCTATAAATCATAGCCCTGATTCGGTCCCCTTTTGTGTACAAAGAAATGGCACCCGGCCAATGGGAGATTTTGATGGTTGTATGAACACTGTAAATTTGACTGGAGAAAACAGGCTTCTGTATGTAGGGGGGCCTGTTTATTTTGTTTGTGGTAGTTTAGCATTTCCCTGGTTGCCCAAGGATTGGCAGGGAACCTGTTATTTAGGAATCCTGTTACCTGGGGTATTTGTAGCTAGTACATTGGAGGTTTCTAAGGCTCGCCCACGGCGGGACAAGAATGGAGATACCCCTGGGCAAGTATTGGGAGATATAGGAAAATCAGTTGTGCCCTTTTGGGGACAAATAACAAACTCTGAGAGCATTAGGGGATTAGCAAGGGTACTGGAGAGAACGATCAACCGGACCACGGACATACTCTACAATATGACACTAGAACAAAAAGCAATAAGATTGGTAGCACTCCAAAATCGGATGGCATTAGATGTCATTTTGGCAGAACGAGGTGGAGTATGCAAATTGGTGGGGGACGCTTGCTGTGTTTTCGTACCAGATTCCTCGCCAACAATTTTTAAAGCAATACAGAACTTGCATATCCTTAGTTCTGAAGTACATATCCCTGTAGGAGATTGGAATCTTAGCACCTGGTTCTGGGATTCTTTACGATCTTGGGGTTGGAAGGTGCTTTCTGTTATTCTGGTTATTTTGGGGATCCTGCTATTTCTTTGTTGCTGTTTTCAATGTCTTCCAAGTATATGTGGAATGCGAGGGGGATGTTGTGCCCAAGCAGTGAGCACAATAGGGCATAGAATGTATGCTCCAGATACAGCATCCAAAGAGTTTGTGTTACAAGAGGTTCTGATGAATATAGATATTACAGACAATGATTCGGGATGTACGGATGACAATACATGGAGTTATTTGCAAAAGTATTAGAAATGATATTAGCACTTGGCATAGACCAAAAGGAGGGTTTGTTGGAATTGAAATAATATTATGCCTCCTATCGCAGTAATTGAATGTGTATTGGCCTATGCCAAGTTGTCTAAAATATCATGTGAATAGACTCTGCGGCAAGGTCTTGACCTTAACGAAAAGTAATGTAAGTCGCCATCTTGGATTTAGCCGCCATTTCAGGTTCTCTTGTAATGTAGAAGTCACCCTGAACATCAAAATGGAGGCTGAATGACATTCTGAGTGAGATTCTGGCCATTGTGACCTCTGCACACACGAATAATTAATATGCCTGCAGGCCACTTGTCGGGGTCGCAAACTGAGACCTTGTCCTATTACTGACCTACGTGTAAATGAACAACTGTATCAGTGGAACTGATCAAAATGCATACATTATAGGATTGACCTGGCAAGGAACCCTAGGCCTGATCCCAAGAATGGTTAACCCGCGAGGGGGTTGGTCAAGGGCTGGATAAAGGGTATAAAAGCCCAAGTATTCCGAATGTACGGTCTCTCTACTAATGCATCGAACCTTCGTTGAAGTCCGTTACGTTACTCTTAGAGCCGAATAGCTATCCGTTTGTCAATTGACTTTGGTAACTGTTGTAGATTTTTAATAAAGCACTTGTATGTCCTTTGTAATCTGTGTTGGTGTGTTTCTTTTGGGCTTCCCAGCCTCATATCAATTTTTATGTTTTCACATCTAGGCTGAGGGCGTTAGCGAGAGTTCCTGGTGCCGACTGCCCAAACACTTGCATGCTACATGCTGTTTTCCCTGCTGATAACTCTGTATGCTGTGTATTTGCGATATAATACATGAAGCTTTATTTACCATCCGTCTGTCTGATCTCCTTATTTGCTGCAAAATGAGGCTGGCCAAGGGGGCCTTATCTTGGCTACCACAGTTCCAATTTCTTCTTTTGAATATAGTTGTACACTAATGTATTCTGAAGATTCCTGATTCCCCACCAATACTGAATATATATTTCAATTACTGTATGAAAGTGAATTTTCAACATTATGTTATGCTGTTTATCATACAAGCCTGTCAAGTGGCACAGCGAGTAGAGCGCTCGCTTCGACATCAGTGCAGAGCCTGCGAACGCAGGTTCGAATCCCGGCAGCGCCAAACTCAGCGTTTCATCCTTCCGAGGTCGATAAATGAGCACCACACACCATGGGTAATAATAAGCAGCGCTCAGATACCTAAGGGTTCGTAGCGCTATATAAATGCCAAATTATTATTATTATTATTATACACTTCAGACAGGAATAGATTTTAAAATGTTTCTGTATGTGAGATGCAGTGCTAGGTGAAAGGAAAAAAATGAAATGTTAGAAGGACAAATTACCAATATCCCTGACACAATGAGAGGAACTAATGAATATTGGTATAGAAAAAACTTATAGGTTAGATGCATGATCATACATTTGGGCACTCCAACTTGGTTTGTGACTTTAAGTTGCACTGAGTATGGTTGGAATGATCTTGTAGAGCAGATTTGTGAAAGCAATTCATAGGAAGAAGCCATAGAACACATGCCACTGGGAGAATTGTGCTCCATGGACCATGTAAGTGAGTTGTGAGTCTTCCAAGACTGACTTTTAGCCTTGTTACACTTTATATGTAATAAAGAAAATGGTCCTCTAGGTTTTGCAGAACATTTAGGGGGTCATTCCGAGTATGGAGGTAACCATGCTGCTATTAGCGGCATGTGTACCCCCATACTGGGTACCGGGTCTGGGTTCCTTGAATGAGGAATTACCGGGCCATTCCGGCCTTGGAGGGCCCGGTAATTCCTCATTCAAGGAACCCGGACCCTGTAAGAGGATTCAATTCAACACTACAGCTAAGTCAACACCTAGTCTAGAATACTGAATGAAAACCCTTATTGATATATCTTTATGTCCAGTTCATGCGTTCTGGATGACTACCCCTATATAACACCCCTCTCTTGGAATCCCCCTGACCCCACTGAGCCAAGAAGTAGTTCTGTTTTGCAAGTTTAAAAGGTTTATTTGATAATTTAAACAATAGATATATATATCACACTTTATAATAATTAATAATTGGATATCACACTTAATCTGAACAATAATCAATAATGGATAGTCTGGCACTAGCACACTTGTGAATAGGAACAGAAGAATAAGGTGGTAGAGAATACTTTATATAAGTTCAGATGGATGTAATGTTGAATGAAAATGCAATACAGAAAATACTCAATATGATTTCAACAAAACAATGTAATCACTTTTCTCTGGCAATCCCCTCCCCCCTTTATGCAATGCAAGGAAATGGAAGGAAAACACACAGTTCTCAGAAATGCAATCAAATGTAATTCAGTTCACCCCAGCAAGCTTAGACTACAGAAGTTTGAAACACAGGCCCAAAATGCTTTTATATGTGCTGGCAATGAAGTGAAAAATATGCTAAAATGCTTTTAATTCCCTCTAGAGGTTCAGGGTGAGTGGTATCAAGTTAATATTAGTCCAGGCTCACTCTAGCAATGATTCAGGGATGGTTCTTAAGAGGCAAACGAATTTTTAGCAAGGAAAGCAAGGAAGCTGCTGTTTTCACACGTGGAGAAATTTGCAAATCGCGGTAAAATTTGTGAGTGCGTTTTTCGCGATTGCGGCAAAGGTATAGGGGGTAGGAATGCGGTTCTAGGTTCGTTGAAAAGCCAAGATTCCCAGCTTTCAGAGGAAAGTTACTGCAAGTCTCTAAGACAAACGGTCACAGAGATATGAGCGATATGGTAAAGGTCGTTTTTCAGATTTGAAATTTTAAAAGTTCAAAGTGACAAGTACAGCTTGCAACTAGAAAATGACAGGTGACAGCTAGCAACTAGAAAATGACAAGTGACAGTTAGGAGGCAGTTCTACTTAGATTAAAATAGATTGAATTATATTATTTTAACTAAGAGATTGGTTCTGTACAGTTCTGCTAGGTACTCACAATATATTTTTGAAATAAATGGGCCTCGCCACGGATCTGGTCAACAGGTTTTCTTCACTCGCCACGGACGGTCTCTGCGCACAGCGTCTGGGTCAGCTCTCTAGTTCTGCGAACAGTGGTCTGGTCTGGGTCTCTGGTTCTGATCAGGTCTGTGGGTCCGGATACAACACTGCTCTCTGGCAAATGGCAAGAGTTCTTGCAAAGAATTCAAACAGCTCGCCTGGCGGTGAATAGTGGCAATGATTTGAGGCCTGCTAAAGAGGGATTTAGCTTGTAGTTGACCTCTCTGCTACAATTTCTGAAGTAAAGTCTTGGTCTCTGAAGGTGGATAGATTGAAGTCTCTATGTTGGCTCTCTGGAGGTTGATGGAGGTAAAGTATGGATTTTCCCGGCAGAGCGTCCCGCAGCAGATGGAATTGAATGTCCCTATCTGTCCTGACTGTCTGCTTTTATGTGTTTTGAAAATGAGTGGAGAGGCTAGCTTCCTAGGCCCTACCCCTCTCCACTTGTCATTGGCCACTTCATCCTCTTCCCCTTGATTGGGGGAATGAAATGAAGTGTCATCATGATGAGGTCTGTTTATGGTACAGAGAACCCACCCCTGTCAAATTACACACAATCTATATTTTGACCCAAAAGACATATTTGCACAGGTACACATTTGTTTAAAATTACATGCACCCATCACATATCACAGGAGGTATACCCTGTCCAAATCTGCTCTTCCTGGGAGCTTACATTCAGAAATGGCAACATTTTCACTTTTTAACTGGTTTCGTAATATCGGACATTACCCCAAATTTATACACATGTGCGCAAGGAGTATGGACATTACTTGATGAAGTGTCAGATTTTTAACATGCATACATTTTAAGTAATACCCTCTTAACTGCTAGCTTGCCCCCAGATCATACCACCGGTTCTAAAAACCTCTTAAAATGTGGGCAGAAAAATCACAAGAATTATGGTATCATTTAAATAATTTTCACAAGTCCGCTCTATGAATGATCCATCTTTTTAGAGTTATGTTCTGGCCCCAAAGGGGTGTGGTTTCCCCCCAGCACAAGGTTACATTACTGGTTTTTCCAGTTCTGCCAAGCCAGCTTGCTCTCACAGGCAGTGCTCCTCCCCTTTCCTTCCAGGAGGAATCCACTTTTACGGCCCCCATAATAAAACATTTGCCTGAGTCAGGACAGGGCTTTGTTCAATTTCCTGCAGAGCCCAGGTAATTCAATCAGAGAAGTGTCATATCCCTTTTGGTGGGAGCAGCAAAAGGCAGCTAGGCCTGGGAACACAGCTGTTGTGCAAGTCTCAACTCCTGTCGGGGGTAGCTGGTGGGCAGAATTCAGTTCCTTAAGCCAAGCCGCAGCTAATGTCACTTTTAGTTACCCAGTTTTCTGCATTCAAATAAAACTAACCATTTTTTACATATGCAGCTAAAATGCTGATTCTAAGTTTAAAACTATGACATTTAAACAATTGCAACCTATGTGACACTCAAAGTAGGTCACTCATTTCTTTTAAACATTTAGATTTTTAGTGTCTTTCAGTCCAAATTTACTTAAACTGCTGAAATCCACAGCTTAGCCAGTCTTGTTATAAACCTTCAAGTCACTTCAGAATATAACTTTACATTGTATCCACCACCTCTAAGTCTTTCTTTGGCCTGCTTTGGGTTCATTTATTCAGTTTTACACAAAGTCTGGTGGTTTTAAAACGCCGGCTTTCTGATAGTGGTGAGTACTGGTAATGCAACCATTTTGGGGATTTTTCTTGGATTAATGCATTCCAAACAGGAATGGTTCTTACATGGTAGTAAATCCTTGCTTAACATTGTTTTGATGGGGCTCCTTACAGTAAAATGGTTATGTGGAACCCCACAAAAGGGTTGAATCTTTAAAGTGGTCCGGTGAGCCACGATTTCAGCAACTTTTTGACATCAGTAACAGTGGATTTTGTTAACAAAGATCTTTCTTTACACTGGTGGGTGGCAAGTTAGGTAACCATTTTGGTGTGCGCACAAACTGCGTGGTTCTCCTGGATTCTGGCGCACTTGTGGGCTTTTTGGCCATCTTGGATTTTCTAAGCCCACAGCACCAAATGTTGCAGCATGATAGCTCAAACGTGGGTCAGGACACCCAACAGATCCCCCCACGTGACTGCCCTTTGAATTTGAGTCGATGGGGAGTCGGGTGCACAAGGGTTTTGACCCACGCACTGGTCTGTCCGCATAATCTTCTTCCAAGAGATGGCAGAGTTCAGCATCTTTTTCTCCATCCAGTACTGATCGATCGGTTCTCCTCGCCGGTCCTGATGGGAATATTGGGCGGTACCCTGGGCCCCTCGCGTCTCTGCTCCCGGTCTCCGGATCGTCCTCCTTGGCCCGTCTCCAGGTTTTCTTTCTCCTAGGATGACAAAGGAAGAGCGGCAATACCTATTCATGGACATTTCTCCCCCACCATTGATATAGTGGGGTGGCATATAAGTTTATAGTCAAAACATATGAACATGCACATTTCTTTTTGCATTCAAAAACAAAAACACCCACATTGAGAAACTCAGAATTTGATAGGCGATATGTAGGATATTTTAAGTTAGAACTGAATTAATCTGAGACAGTACCCTCTAGGATTCCAGAGGATTCCTCCAGTTGTTGCAGAGTGTGCCTGGGATGGCAACACTTCAACTGGTTAATGTGGACCCACTTGTCTTCCCCCTCTGCCAAACCGCCTTTGGGGATGCGGATCTTGTAGGCCACAGGGGAGATTTTGTCTATAACCTCAAAGGGTCCCTTCCATGTAGGCAAACATTTTCGCTGTTTGGCCTGGTTCCTTTGGAAATTGTATAGATAGACCCGGTCCTACACCTGATATTCCTTCCTGGAAGTCTTCAGGTCATAGTGGGTCTTCATGCTATCAGCTGATCTTTCTAGATTCCGCTGAGCATAAGCAAAAGCATGTTGAAGGTGTTTCCTTAAATTCTCCACATACTCATGAGTTGTGGAGGCATTTATCAGTGTCTGCTCTTGGGTCCTGTAGAGCAAATGCTGAGGAAGCACCATCTTGCGCCCAGTCATCAACTCAAATGGTGACATTTTGGTCGCAGATGAAGGGGTAGATCTGATGGCCATTAGGACCAGAGGTAATCGGATATCCCATCTTGGCCCAGAATCTGCCACAAACTTCTTTAATATGCTCACAATGGTTCGGTTATATCTCTCTACTGCCCCAGAAGAAGCTGGCCGGTAAGCAATATGCAACTTCCTTTTGACCCCCAGTATCTCCCACATCTTTGTCATTACTTATCTGGTGAAGTGGCTACCCCTGTCTGACTCAATCCTTTGAGGTAGACCAAAACGTGAAAAGATGTGGTTAATCATCAAGGCAGCTGCGGTTTCTGCTTTGCAATTTGGGGCTGGGAGACATTCCACCCACTTGGTAAACAAGCATGTCACAGTCAACATGTACTTATTCCCCCTAGCAGAGCGAATCACGGGGCCTACAAAGTCGATTTGTAAATCTGACCATGGCAGTGTCATCCCCCTCTTTTGGAGAGGCGCCCGGTGTGTGAGGGATGTTGGCTGAAATTGTGCACACACAAGACAACCCTTCAATTATTGGTTGAGGTCCTGGCCCATGTGTGGCCAGTATGCAACCTCTCTTAAGATTTCCAATGTTGTGTGAAACCCCCTATGACCGGCGGTGGCCGCATCATGGGCGTGACTTAACATCAGGCTTCGGAATGAGGTAGGAACCACCTACAGATCGTGTCCCGCTTTGGATTTCCTTACCAGCAAACCGTCTTGGATTCGGAACATTTTTGGACATTTCATCAACACTCTTAGGTCCTCTTTCCCAGTGTAATCGGTATCCGTCAGGGGAAAGTTCTCAGGGTCCTCAATGTGCTGGTAAAATTTACCAATTATTGGATCCCCCTTCTGAGCGGTAATCAAATCAGCATCAGGGGTCTCCTTACTCCATTGTGCAATTGAAAGGTCGTTGTGAGCATTTGTCTGGGACCTAGTGATAGCAGTGACCTGGATTTCCCCCAACAGGGACTCAATCTCAATTAGATCCCCTTGGATGGCCCCGGTTTTGGCCAGCTGATCAGCTAAGTCGTTTCCAGTTTTGTCTGGTCCCTCTACTTTGGAATGACCCTTGATCTTTTTCCAATAGATGGTCATCTCATTCGAGGTGACCCGATCATCATTGTTTTGGATCAACTTCCCATGTTTCAAGGGTTTGTTGTTAGCACATAACATGCCTCTGGTTTTCCAATTGACCAGGTGCTCCACGAACCCGTTCCGTACATAATCCGAATCTGTGATTATGACCAGTTCGTGGAGTTGATGCTGGACAGCAGTGAGGATGGCCTGATGCACAGCCATCAATTCTGCCACCTGACTACTTTGGGGACCAATTTTGTATCCAGCGGAGGGTTCTGGGGACTCATTCACCCATGCATTCCCTACGCCGGCCACCAGTTCTTTCTCTCCGTCGTTGTCAACATGGTACGAGCATCCATCCACATAGACAGTGGGCATTCCCACACACTTGTCTTCTTCAAAGACTTTGTGTGGGGAATTAAGGTATGCCTCCGTGTTGTCTTTGATTTTTAGACTTTCGTCCTCGAGACAGTTTTCTCTGGCACAATCATGCAAGTCAGCCAGACCTTGCGCGAGGGGACTCTTCTTGTTTTGGCCATATCTGACCTCCACAGGAAAGCCTTGCATTGACAGAATCCAGGAAGTAATTCGAGAATTACTCACATTTCCGGCCCGGATTCTATCACTTTGGAGATATTGCAGAGGCTGGTGTGGAGTCTCCACTATGATGTGTTCCCCCTGGATAAACGGGCGGTAATTCTTCAATGCCCACACCGTTGCCAGGAGTGCCTTCTCACAATCGTTGAATTTTTCCTCCACAGAGGATAAAGTTTTGCTCGCGTAGGAGATTACTTTATTGACCTTGTCATGCTTTTGGTATAATACTGCCATCAAGCACATATTAGAGAACCCCGTCTCCAGGAAGAACTCCTTGTTTCTGACAGGGTAAGCTAGGCAGGGCGCTTGTGAGAGGCTTCTTTTGAGTTGTTTTACCGCCTCGGCTTGTTCTGGACCCCATTCCCACTTGACCCCCCCCCCTTCAGGAGATGAATCAGGGGTCTGGTGATCTCTGCGTAGCCCTCAATGAACTTTCTGCTGTAATTCGTCAGCCCAAGGAGGCTCCTTAGTTCCCGCAGAGTTGCGAGGTCTTTCAGTTTCTGAAGTGCTTTCACTTTCTTTTCCTGGGGACAGAGACCCTGAGGAGTAATCTCATGCCCCAAGAAATTAACACGGGTTCTACACCACTGTGCTTTCTGAAAGGAAAGTTTTGCTCCGGCGGCCCTCAACTGTGTCAGAACATAACGGATCTCCGCTATGTGTTCCTCCACAGATGAACTTTTGATGAGGACATCATCTACATAAGCCAGGTTACCCTTCGCACCCAGGTCGGGCATGGCCTTATGTAGGAAAATGTTGAATTCATTGCCGGAGTTGAGGTATCCGAAGGGAGTCCGGGTCCATGTGTATTGCTGGCCCCCAAAGGTAAAAGCCAGCTTGTATTGGTCCTCCCTACTGACAGGCACGGTCCAGTATCCATTGGTCAGGTCTATTGCAGTGAATACCTGTGACCCCTGGATCTGGGCCAGCCCTTGGTCAATGTAGGGCAGAGGCCATCGGGAAGTATGGGCCCGTTTGTTGAGCTCCCTAAGGTCAGCGCAGAGTCTCCACTGGCCGTTTGGCTTCAATATTCCCAGCACCGGATTATTGAAGGTGCTGTGGACTGGACGGATTATTCCCCGGGACTCAAGGTTCTTAATTATTTCAGTAAGGGACTCCATTGATGCGAGAGGCAAGCGATATTGCTTCACAAACACAGGAGTCATGCCAGGGTCCGTGGGGATTGTTGTTGTGTGGATGTCAGTGCGCCCACAGTCATATGAGTCTACCGCAAAGAGATCTTGGAAATCCAAGAAAACTTGTTTCAACTTTTGCTTTTGTTCCAGAGTCACACAGGCATCAGCTAGGTTGACTCTCTCTTCCACCATCTGCCTGAAGCCTGGAAAGACTTCTGGTTTGGCTATTTCAGCGGCCTCCTCCAGCTGGGTGGAGAAGTCCCTGGTCAGAGTGCTGATTTGGACTGGAGGCTTCAGGTGGGAAAGGCAGCCCTCATGGACCTGGAAAATCACCTCATCCCTCCTGAAGTCACAAGTCACATCTTCCTTACCATAAGGGCAAGAAGTGTACAACAGGAAGTTCCCCCCATGCCGGGTAAAAATCCTGTCTGGTGTTGTATTGTCATCACTGTCACTGTCAAAGCAATCCTTGGGGATGGGCCCTAACAGTTCATTACCTAAATCGATGGAAAAATGTCGGTCATCAACCGCCATTCCAATAATGGTGCCTGCGGCTAGAGTAATACTCTTTAAGTCGCTGTTATCCACCTCTATTGGAATGGTGTCATGTTCTATGTTGACTAATGGAGTTGGGTTTACCCCCAACCCTTGCTGTTGGAGAGAAGCGTTTAGATGTATGTAAGCATCAGGGTTTTGCAGATATTGTCCTCTTTTAACTTTCACTTCCAGGGAGAATTGTCGGGTCCTTTCTGGGATGGTGACTTCCTCTTTGATCTGAATTTCAACTGCATAAGGTAGCAATTGAGCTGACCTAAATGCTTTTTCTTGATCATCAAAGCCCATGGGATTATCCGCTAATCGGGACCAAGCTTTGAAGTTTATTAGGTCCGAACTAAGCGTTTGAGAATGTCACTGCCTAAGTAAAAGGCGGCAGTGACGTCTCGCACGACCCAACAATTATGGACTATGCTCTTGTTGCCAATGGAGATTTTGAGCATACACCTGCTTGGCAGGAGCTGTTTGGAATTAGGTGCTTCCAGGTCCATTTCCCATTTGTCTATCAGTTTGAATGTGGGAATGGCTGGATCTTTTGGGAGTTGGCGGAACATGGCTTCGCTGATGAAGCTCTTACCGTTGTTCACACACATTTGAGCGAGAACAGAGTCCTTCCCATCATTTAATTGGACAGGGATGAACAACTGCTCTCCAATTTGCTGAATATCAGCCAGGCTCTGAGCTGATTTCACATCTTTCTGGACTATAGGAGTGGGAGTTTCTGATTGTGGATTAGTAAAGAATTTCAGGGTGTTTCCTTCCAGTGTGGAATACCACCTTAAACTGGAAGGAAGGTTGATTTTCAGAAATAGAGAGGACCCCCCATCACCAGTCTGTTGTCCTACTGCTATTACTGTCACGTCTGGAATTTGGTTGTTCTGGAAGTGAAATTCAACTTGGTCAGATTTTTGTTCAACCATGTGGCAGGTGCCATTTAAACTAACATGGTTGACACTCTGTTTTAATTTTATTGGTCGGCTAGTCTGGGTCCAGAGGACCTTGTTTACACAATCTATTAGGGGTGACAACCTTCTCAGGAGGTCATTCCCTAGTAAACAAGGGGTGCCCTCTGGAGTCACAACTATGACCGGGTGTTTCAACTTGTGTCGCCCAATTTTAATGTCCAAATCTGCCGTCCCCTCGACGGGGATTTCCTTCCCGTCAAAGTTCTGGAGTTGTCCAGGAAGTGAGGTGAGAGGAATTTGGTAATTCTCTCCCCTTCCTGCATTCAGTTCGTCAAAGGCCCTTCTGGACAGAAGGGTAGCTTGAGATCCAGTGTCCACCAGTGCCAAAATTGTACCCTGCCCCTGTACTTGTACCGGGGCATAGTATCTTCCCTCCTTCTCCTCAAGGGGGCACAGATAATGCACATTTTTGGACAACTGGTGGGCTAACTTTCTGGTTTTGGACATCGCTAGCGAAGAGATTTGGGCAGAATTCTGTGGAGAGCCTTGGGAATCTGAAAGAAAAAATTGGCAACTGGAGATCAGAGCCATTGTGGGTTCCCCTGGCTCTGGTTCCGGGCCGCCCCCCCCTTTTTGGAGGCAGTCACCAGGATGGGTTTGAACCAGGGGATTTTCTTGCTGTTGGTTCTGGGATGAGATGGTGGGCGGCGGTAGCTCAGTCTCCACATCTCCCCAGTCTGGATTTGCATCCCTAGGGATCCCTAGTTCCCCCCTCTCTGAAGGAGAAGATCCTTTCCCCAGGATCCTCTGAGGATCCCTCTCCCTCAAATTGGAAGACCTGTACCTCCACCACAAAGTGGGTCTGTTTGGGTCTTTTGTTTCTCCTACCCCCCCTCTGCTGCTTGGGAGGCAGGCTTTCAGGGGCAAGAGATTTTGTTTCCGGTTCCTGGGTTTCCAGGGGCTGTTTACAAGTGAGGAAGGAAGCTTCCTCCAAGGCTTTACACCCCCCTTCCCTTTGTGCCTCCTCCCTGGGAACCGGTGAGTTATCGGGGTGCTGCCCCCGTCATTGTTCTGGAGCACCAGGTCCAGAGTTGGGTGCGTTCTGCGCTGGCATGCCGATCTGAGGGTTCTGCTGAGCCCTCAGTATGTGACCCAGATCCCGCGCCATGTTTTGAACCTGGCGCTCCAACTGGGAAACCCGCTCAGGCTGATACGGGGCCCTGTTTTCTCCCCTGGGCTGATCCCGGGAAGGGTAGCTATCCCTTCTTTGGTAGTACCCCTGGTTGGGAAGATTTGGAAACCCCTCCACCCTTGGCCTCCCTCTCCCGGATTCGGCTGTCTGGGCTCAGGGAATTGGGGAAAGAAGGGTGGAGGATTTTGGAGCTGGAAGTTGGGTGAATACCTGGGGAAGAAGTTCTGCCCAGGGTTTGGTGAGTTTCTGCCCTCCTGTGAGAAGTTGGGAGGGAAGTTCTCTGGGTTAGGTGCTTGGCTGGATCCCCCCCCTTGGGCTGGAGGAGTCCACACATAACCCAGGATGGGTCTGTTTCCCTTGTAACGGGGGCTTACATAATCAGGAGAGCGAGGGACCCCATTTGTGGGGCTGCCTCCCTGGCTCCCTGTCTGTGACTGGCCCGAGGACCTTCTGGGCCTAGCATTATTAGGTGCAGGTAGGTTTTTAGGCCCCCCCATCTCCAACTCTAAAACGGGGGTGACCTTTACCTCTGCCACCTTGGCAGCAGCAGGGGTGTTGTTCACTTTGGGGTTTTTGGGCGCATTATTTTTATTTTTTATTGGCTTCTGCACCTCATAGATCCGGGTCGCCTGTTCAATGACCCAGTCTAAAGATCTTTTCTCGTGAAAATCCCTCACGAGCTGGGTCATTATGTATTTGGGCAAGGCATGGAAAAACGTATTAATAAATTCTCTGCTATCCGTGCGCACCCTTCTTGTGGTCTGTGCAAAAGCACGCTTTAACTCCTGCACAAATTCTTGTGGGGCCTGATCCTCCCCACATTGTAAATTGTAGGCTGCCTTGCGAGCCTCTTGAGGATTTCTATGAGTAGAAAAATGTTTCAAGATGGCCGCCTTATAGGTGGACCATCTTAAATGATTTTGGTCCTCCAGCCCCGCAAAGAAACTGGAGTATTCCGTGGAGAAGGTCCACTTTACATATTGAATACAGCTTTGGCTGTCCTTCAAATGGAAAGTCTCCATCATTTGCTCAAACAACTCTAAGTGCTCCCAAACAGAATACTTGGCGTTCTTATGATAAGGCGTGATGACGCTCCTGATTGCCTTAATCTGCTTTAAGGGGTCCTTAAGCAAGGCCCTTTTTGTCTTATTGGCCCTTTTGGTCCGGGTAACCCTGGTCCATTCATCTTCTGACTCAGAGGCACTGCTCCCAGAGGTTCCCGTCTATTCTTCCAGGATTTCCCGGATTCTGCGAGCCTGGGAATGGCTGGCAGAATGTGGGGACCTGGTCTCCTGTGTCCTGTACCGCTCAGAGGAGTCTTCAGATCCCTCCTTGCTGCCAGGATTTGATGGGTACCCCCCCCACTGACCTAACTGGGCAGAGGTTTTCAGGAAGCCCTTAATGGGCCTACTCTCCTGGGGTTCCCCATCAAATTGCACTGTGCTTGGGTGCCCATACCCGGATGCCCGCCCCTCCATTCCTGGGTGGTACTGGCCTATGAGCCCCATGCTTCTGGCTGGATAGTAATCTGCCATCCCTGTGGCCCTGTGCTCATGTGCGCCAGGGGACATGGGGGTGGCAGAGTCCAGGGACTGAGAGAGATAAAGGCCTCTGGTACTAGGGCTCCTGGGGTTATGCTCAGGAGTTTCTCTTTCCCAGCGAACCTCATCTCTATCCGCCCCTGCTCCATGTTGCAATGCAAGAGCCTGCGCCTTCAGTTCCTCAGTTAAGGCCTTACTAGACTCTATCAGTCTCTCCTGCATTGCTACCTGTTGTTGGAGTCTATCATTGTGCTGGCAGAGAGCCTCATTCTCTCTCTGTGCCTCCTGCTTGGTCCTGGAGCACTGGGCCAGTCTTTGCTGCAGGAGGGTTACCTCCTGAGCTGTGTCCCTATTGGCCTGCTCCTTTCTTGCCAGAGCATCCTCCACCCTCCTGATGTGTTCTAACAAGTTCTGGTGTTCTTTTTGGAGGTCACCAAGCCCCTGGAGGGCCAAGTGATTTTCTTCTGTTTTTCTTTTTAAATGGCAGTCATCCTGGCCTAAGGCGTCTCTTTCCTGGCTAAGAGCCTGCATTTGCGCCGCCAGGTCGTCCCTCTGCCTTTGAAAGGCACCAGCTTTCTGGCGTTCTTCATCAAACTCTGCCTGGGTATCCAGGTCTTTCAAAATCAGCTTGTTGCTCTCTGCCTTCACTCTATCTAGATGACTTTGCAGGGTGGCTACCTGCTCCGTGCATGCCCTGGTAAAGTCTAATTGTTGCTCCAGCTTTTTCTGGCTCTGCAGTAAGGAGTCCAAACTGTCTTGGTGCTCCTTCTGCAGGGCCAGAAATCTAGTATCCTGGTCAGCCTTTTCCTGTTGCAGTATATCCATGTCCTCCTTTATTTTAGTGATGTACCGTCTGCTGTCATTTTCTGACTCCTGGCTCCTGAGCAGTCTCTGCTCAGAAGAGTCCAGATCAGATTGGGCCTTCTGTAATGCCAGCAGTTGCCTACTCGCCAGATCTTGGCCTTCAGCACATTTGTCCTGCATGGCTCCCATATGTAAATATAAATATGCCGCTACCCTGGCAATCTTGTGGTGCTCATCCTTGGCCTTCGGGGCCAAATATAGTTCACTCAGGGCCACATGTAGGGGACCCTGGTCTCTCCATATATCTGACCCTGTTTCCGTGATCTGGGGTGCGATTGCTTGCAACCAGACCGTCAGGTCCTGATGAGTCCACTCACCTCTCACAAATAACTTATGTAAGAAGTGCTCTCTGGCTATTTTCATGTCTACTAAGGTCGTCATTCTAGAGATTTGAGTTCCTTCCTGACTTACAGAAGTTTGTATTTTATTTTTGCAAAACAGACCTTTTCCTTAGAGCGTTCCTTTGAGGAGTGCTTTACAGCGTAACACAGCATGGTGATCCGACCGGATATGTGTATCTGGTCAGCTGGCACGCTGTATTAATCTGCACAAATGGTAGATCTAACCCAAATGTCCCGCTCGAGCCCCCAATTTGTAAGAGGATTCAATTCAACACTACAGCTAAGTCAACACCTAGTCTAGAATACTGAATGAAAACCCTTATTGATATATCTTTATGTCCAGTTCATGCGTTCTGGATGACTACCCCTATATAACACCCCTCTCTTGGAATCCCCCTGACCCCACTGAGCCAAGAAGTAGTTCTGTTTTACAAGTTTAAAAGGTTTATTTGATAATTTAAACAATAGATATATATATCACACTTTATAATAATTAATAATTGGATATCACACTTAATCTGAGCAGTAATCAATAATGGATAGTCTGGCACTAGCACACTTGTGAATAGGAACAGAAGAATAAGGTGGTAGAGAATACTTTATATAAGTTCAGATGGATGTAATGTTGAATGAAAATGCAATACAGAAAATACTCAATATGATTTCAACAAAACAATGTAATCACTTTTCTCTGGCAATCCCCTCCCCCCATTTATGCAATGCAAGGAAATGGAAGGAAAACACACAGTTCTCAGAAATGCAATCAAATGTAATTCAGTTCACCCCAGCAAGCTTAGACTACAGAAGTTTGAAACACAGGCCCAAAATGCTTTTATATGTGCTGGCAATGAAGTGAAAAATATGCTAAAATGCTTTTAATTCCCTCTAGAGGTTCAGGGTGAGTGGTATCAAGTTAATATTAGTCCAGGCTCACTCTAGCAATGATTCAGGGATGGTTCTTAAGAGGCAAACAAATTTTTAGCAAGGAAAGCAAGGAAGCTGCTGTTTTCACACGTGGAGAAATTTGCAAATCGCGGTAAAATTCGTGAGTGCGTTTTTCGCGATTGCGGCAAAGTTATAGGGGGTAGGAATGCGGTTCTAGGTTCGTTGAAAAGCCACGATTCCCAGCTTTCAGAGGAAAGTTACTGCAAGTCTCTAAGACAAACGGTCACGGAGATATGAGCGATATGGTAAAGGTCGTTTTTCAGATTTGAAATTTTAAAAGTTCAAAGTGACAAGTACAGCTTGCAACTAGAAAATGACAGGTGACAGCTAGCAACTAGAAAATGACAAGTGACAGTTAGGAGGCAGTTCTACTTAGATTAAAATAGATTGAATTATATTATTTTAACTAAGAGATTGGTTCTGCACAGTTCTGCTAGGTACTTACAATATATTTTTGAAATAAATGGGCCTCGCCACGGATCTGGTCAACAGGTTTTCTTCACTCGCCACGGACGGTCTCTGAGCACAGCGTCTGCGTCAGCTCTCTAGTTCTGCGAACAGCGGTCTGGTCTGGGTCTCTGGTTCTGATCAGGTCTGTGGGTCCGGATACAACACTGCTCTCTGGTAAATGGCAAGAGTTCTTGCAAAGAATTCAAACAGCTCGCCTGGCGGTGAATAGTGGCAATGATTTGAGGCCTGCTAAAGAGGGATTTAGCTTGTAGTTGACCTCTCTGCTACAAATTCTGAAGTAAAGTCTTGGTCTCTGAAGGTGGATAGATTGAAGTCTCTATGTTGGCTCTCTGGAGGTTGATGGAGGTAAAGTATGGATTTTCCCGGCAGAGCGTCCCGCAGCAGATGGAATTGAATGTCCCTATCTGTCCTGACTGTCTGCTTTTATGTGTTTTGAAAATGGGTGGAGAGGCTTGCTTCCGAGGCCCTAGCCCTCTCCACTTGTCATTGGCCACTTCATCCTCTTTGCCTTGATTGGGGGAATGAAATGAAGTGTCATCATGATGAGGTCTGTTTATGGTACAGAGAACCCACCCCTGTCAAATTACACACAATCTATATTTTGACCCAAAAGACATATTTGCACAGGTACACATTTGTTTAAAATTACATGCACCCATCACATATCACAGGAGGTATACCCTGTCCAAATCTGCTCTTCCTGGGAGCTTGCATTCAGAAATGGCAACATTTGCACTTTTTAACTGGTTTCGTAATATCGGACATTACCCCAAATTTATACACATGTGCGCAAGGAGTATGGACATTTCTTGATGAAGTGTCAGATTTTTAACATGCATACATTTTAAGTAATACCCTCTTAACTGCTAGCTTGCCCCCAGATCATACCACCGGTTCTAAAAACCTCTTAAAATGTGGGCAGAAAAATCACAAGAATTATGGTATCATTTAAATAATTTTCATAAGTCCGCTCTATGAATGATCCATCTTTTTAGAGTTATGTTCTGGCCCCAAAGGGGTGTGGTTTCCCCCCAGCACAAGGTTACATTTCTGGTTTTTCCAGTTCTGCCAAGCCAGCTTGCTCTCACAGGCAGTGCTCCTCCCCTTTCCTTCCAGGAGGAAGCCACTTTTACGGCCCCCATAATAAAACATTTGCCTGAGTCAGGACAGGGCTTTGTTCAATTTCCTGCAGAGCCCAGGTAATTCAATCAGAGAAGTGTCATATCCCTTTTGGTGGGAGCAGCAAAAGGCAGCTAGGCCTGGGAACACAGCTGTTGTGCATGTCTCAACTCCTGTCGGGGGTAGCTGGTGGGCAGAATTCAGTTCCTTAAGCCAGGCCCCAGCTAATGTCACTTTTAGTTACCCAGTTTTCTGCATTCAAATAAAACTAACCATTTTTTACATATGCAGCTAAAATGCTGATTCTAAGTTTAAAACTATGACATTTAAACAATTGCAACCTATGTGACACTCAAAGTAGGTCACTCATTTCTTTTAAACATTTAGATTTTTAGTGTCTTTCAGTCCAAATTTACTTAAACTGCTGAAATCCACAGCTTAGCCAGTCTTGTTATAAACCTTCAAGTCACTTCAGAATATAACTTTACATTGTATCCTCCTCTCAGTAAGTCTTTCTTTGGCCTGCTTTGGGTTCATTTATTCAGTTTTACACAAAGTCTGGTGGTTTTAAAACGCCAGCTTTCTGATAGTGGTGAGTACTGGTAATGCAACCATTTTGGGGATTTTTCTTGGATTAATGCATTCCAAACAGGAATGGTTCTTACATGGTAGTAAATCCTTGCTTAACATTGTTTTGATGGGGCTCCTTACAGTAAAATGGTTATGTGGAACCCCACAAAAGGGTTGAATCTTTAAAGTGGTCCGGTGAGCCACGATTTCAGCAACTTTTTGACATCAGTAACAGTGGATTTTGTTAACAAAGATCTTTCTTTACACTGGTGGGTGGCAAGTTAGGTAACCATTTTGGTGTGCGCACAAACTGCGTGGTTCTCCTGGATTCTGGCGCACTTGTGGGCTTTTTGGCCATCTTGGATTTTCTAAGCCCACAGCACCAAATGTTGCAGCATGATAGCTCAAACGTGGGTCAGGACACCCAACAACCCGGTACATCCCCATTCTCATTTGAGCCCCCATAGGGCTCCTTAGCGGGTTCCCACGAGCAGACTCGTAATGGGGCGTTAAGGGGTTAACGGCTCCGACACCTTTACCAGCGCCGTTAACCCCTTACCGTCAAGGTAATAATGACCTCCTTAGTTTGCAGAAAAGAGTACCAGGCATGGTGGGTTCCACATATACATATGCTGTTGTGTATTAAGGATGCTCCTCAGTTTGGAAAAAAAAAAGTGATGGCTGTGTGATGGAGTTTATACAAAAATATGTTACTTGGTCTATACCTGTTCAGCATGTTAATGCTGATTTACAGTACAAGGTGGAAAGGTTTCAAAAGCACTCATGTGGAAAGCACTGTCAGAGAAAATATGAAAGTATAGACAATTACTACACAAATTTGGCTTTTCTAGGCATGCTAGACCAGATGGTTGAGCAGATAGTCTAATATCATCTGTTCAATACCATGTCATTGGTAAGGCCCTCAGAAACACGTATCATTTAAAAAGAGATAAGAAATTCCAATATATTGAGGATTACAATCCTGTCATTGCTCAGCTTTTGAATCCAAATACTGGTGTACAGTACATTGCAGATGACACAATGGCTGTTGCTCGTTATGTTACAGAATACATGACAAAAGTTGAAAAAAAGAACAATACAGCTACGGTATGGGCAGACTTATCAGCGGACAAAACTCTTAGTCAAGAACCTCTAAACTTTGGTCTCAAGATGCTCCCTAATAGAGAGTGTGGAAGCTACAAAGCTGCAAATTGGCTCTCTAGTTTGCATCATATGGACATAGCATTAATGTACTATGGTTAATTGGCACAGCTACTACGAGAAATCAGGTACTGAAGCCTCTGAGTGAAATTCAGCAGTTAGCTGAAAGATTACCTGATATTACAGAGATTCTCGAAAACAACTTCATTGATACCTATCATCAAAATAGGTCTGTAGAGTTGGAGGATCTTTGTTTGTATGAAGTAGCACAACACTACTCATATCAAAATATGCAAGCAAACAATGATAGAGGACAGTTTAAAGTACATGGATGCATTGGTTGTTTAGTGAGACATGAAAATCCAAGTCTCATCAACCACATGAAACTGTCTTGCCAAACTGCAACGAAAAAGGAATTCATTTTGACCTTTTGCAGTTGTTCTTCTCATGGCGGGCAGAGAGTAATTTGCTTGGAAGTTTTGAAACTTTTGAACTATCATTTTTTTGAAAAAAATACTTAATTAGATATGAACAGTACTTAGAGTTACTAGTAAAAGAACTACAACAACAAGAACTTTTGGCAACTGAATTGGCAAAAGAAACTACTGAATGCACTTGAAGATTCTGCACAAGGATGATGTTTTAGGAAAACCAAATATTCAAACTTATGTTGAGTTTACTGTGGAAGAAGTAGAAAGCGCAATGCAACAGACTAAAGTTGCAGATGCAAATCATGAGACATTAATAAGTAAACTTAATATAGAGCAGAAGGAAGTGTCTTGTAAAATCTACGATTGTTTTTTACATGGTTTACAACATGACAAGCCTGAATCACCTTGTGTCCAATACAGACCCCTATTGATGTATGTTAGTGCACAAGCATGGACAGGATAATCTTTTTTAATTCATGCGTTGAGAGCAATGATACATGTTGCATCCATACCTAGTTTGTTGCCAGAGAGACGCAGGGTGACTGGCGTGCAATCTCCAGGTTGGCAGGGAGGGCTGTTGAAGAGGTGTCAGTAATTATGTAGCATGTGCCAATCCCACTCGATCTGATCGGTCAAAGGTTGCACTTTGATTATTAGCGAGCATATTGTTAGCTGTACACAGACAAATATGTCCAATAGTAAGGATGACAGTATTTTGATAGTTATTTCCTCTAAACGCCTAGCTGAGGGGTTGACTGCAGTTGCCTATCAAACATATTCACCTATGAGCTTTCGTATATCTGTTGGAGCACTCGCACCCACCATTTCAATCACTTGCAGATAAGCAGGTCAGAGAATTTGATAATGTAAGAGATCTACCATTGGGCAATTGTGAGACAGCCTTTGTCATTTGTGGGAGAAGGACTTGAAGGAGTTGATTGACAGCACCCATAGACCAAGGATGCACTTTTAAGTGCTCAATGCAAAATGGTCTCATGGAATATAGATGGTCTTGCAAAGCGAATGGCTGATCCTAGCTGGTGTGCTTTTATACAAGATTTTGATCTAGTTTTTCTACAGGAAACCTGGGCCATAAATAGTATAGATCGACAGGGCTTACAATCTATTTTTTTTATCCATGCATATCCAAGCAGGGGATTAATGGTATGGGTGGACATACACTTGAATTGGTAGATATCTGAATGCTCCATTGATCTTGTTGATCTCCCGCTCCTTAATGCTTATGCACCTGGTGGACATTTTCATATTCTTGTTAATGTTCATAATAGAACCAGTTTGTGGGATCCACTAACCAATTTTAACAAGATACCAGAGATTATTAGTGCATGGGAGGTGTCTAACAGAGAAAACACACATTATTATAGCAGGAGATTGTAACCCTCAGTTTGAGCCTATCAAAGAACTGGAATGTCTATGGGAAGACCAGGATAATGGTTGGGGTATACCACACCTAAGATCTAACCCCCTGCCCCCAAAAAGGGCTCGTAGTCAGGCTCTCACCTGAGATTGTATTATGTATGATCTGGAGTTAGGAGCCTGCAATGTTTGACATGGTAATGATCGGCCCGCAAAAAATACCTATTTTGGTAACCTTAGTTCAACACATATAGACACGCATGGATTATTTATTGATTTGAGTTTGGGACATGCACATTGATTTTGAAGTGTCACACAAATATGAGATTGATTATAAGCCTTTGGTCGCCACATTGAAGATCTAGGGAGAAAGATTTAATGCCGACTGAACCCATAATTATGCTCAAGGTATTGCAGTGACAGGCCATGCTCGTAAATCACTCAGGTGGGCTAAAATAATTGAGTGCAACATTAAACCAGAACACATCAGCAATATTTGTAGAGAAGGAAGTACTGACCATGACAATATAAAGGGGTATGATGCAATGGTGGTTTGCATTTTACACTACATTACCCAGCACAAGTCACCTCTAAAACTACATGCATTCAATCGAGAAGAATGGTTTGATGATTAATGTCATGTAGCCACGCAAATGATCATGGCTAGTTTAGCCAGTGGCACCCATATTGACAAAGACACATTTGAGGAGTTGTAGAGCTAATTATAAGAGATTTATAAAATGAAAGAAAGATTCATCCATAAGATCAAAATGGGGTAAGCTTCTGATAGCCTTTGAGAAAGGGGATAGCTCAACCTTTTGGAAGCTGATATCAGACAAGGATGTGAATGGAGAAAGCTCACTCCAATATTCTATTTTCACAAATGTATTGTTGTGGAGTTGAGGAGAGCACTGACAGAGCCAAAATGGGGATGACTCCACTAATGGCAGGTAAGACTCGTGAAGATGAAGGAGGTGTATGAGGCTATTTGTCATCAAAAAGGATGTAAAGAGGCAGGCCCAAAAAAAGTCCCAATAGATTTGCTCAAGGATGAACAAATCATTTCGGCAACAACTTTGTGGAGGCTATTTAACATAGTGATCAATTTGGGAATTGTACCAGAGTCCTGGCGAAGAGCAGTTATAATCCCAATATATAAAAAAGCAGAGGGAACAACCTGCCAATCATCAGCCCATTTCCCTGTTGGACAGTGCAGAAAAAAACAAATGCTAAAACAATCGGGTCGAAAAAAGAAAAGATTTGCAACCTTTGATTAAGCTTGTCCCTGGCGACAATTGTGTAGTTTATTAATATAGATTTGTCTTTTCTTTATAAGTTGTCTGCATGAGTGATACTCAGATCCATGTGCGGCTGCTGCACAGAAACACTATGCAAATTGAAATGATATGAGAATTTTAATTTTCACTCTAATGCGACAAACAAGTTAGTTAAATAGGATTCGGTGAGGACGCTTCATATAGTTCAATAAGGATCAAATTAAGTAAATAATTTTACCAAAGTCCAAATACTTTAATCTTCAGTTTTCCTCATGTTATCACCACATGCTTAAAACATAATCCAAATGTTTGTTCCACATCTGTTAGTTTGTTAAACAAATTAAACTCATCATTTTTCTTCAATGTCAAATATATTTACTCTCTACACGTGTTTCCCCATTTATTGTGTAATGGTTCTTCAGGAGAGTAATTTAACTCAAGTTTACTGTGTACTCTGAAAATTTCTAAAAGAAAAAAAAGAAAAAAAATGAAACAACCACTGTTACTTCTATTTGCCACTAGTTGATTCGCTCATGAATCTCAGAAAATCAATGTTAAGAATTAGCATCACTCACCTATAATCCCAATATATAAAAAAGCAGAGGGAACAACCTGCCAATTATCAGCCCATTTCCCTGTTGGACAGTGCAGAAAAAAACAAATGCTAAAACAATCGGGTCACCTTCAAAATTGGGTGGACAACCATGATATCATTATCAACCTACAAACTGGATTGCAAAAAAAAAGGAGTAGTATCCACCAATGCTTTCGCCGGTTCATCCTTATCCAAAAATATATTGTGTTGAAGAGAATAAAACTTTATGCAGTCTTTGTAGACCTACATTCAGCATTTCATAGAGTCCCATGTGAGCTTTTATTGCTGTTCTCCATAAAAGACAAATTCCCTTATATTTGACAGGGACTTTTCAGGTGCTTTATAATTACAATGAGGCGGTGGTGAGCTATGGTCTTGCAGGTGAGAACACTAGCTCTCCTTTGAGATATCTGAATCCTGAAGCAGGGGTTATTCCTCACTCCACTATGTTTATGCTTGTACATTGATGAGGTAATTGTGGAACTACTGAAAAATAGCTTTGATGTCCCATGGATACCTAATGACAGCGTCACTGCCTTGGTTTTTGCCGACAATGCTGTCCTTTTATCTACCATGCCCATGGGTTTAAAATCTTTTTTGGGAACCTTCATGTGCAAATGTGATTAGTTGAAGCTCACTTTGAATGTGAGTAAAACTAAGATGATGGTCTTCAAACCAAAGTTCTCCAAAAAGATTGAACTTGATATTAAGGTTAAAGACAGAAAGTAAGCTTTTTTGACTATTTGGAGATCAGATTTTATGAAAATAGTTTTGAACCTCTCAAATGCAGAATGCTGTTATCAACCTAGAAAAATTCACTGGTGCTGCTAAAGGGTTTCACCATCAACATGGTGGGGGTGCATAATTGAAGTACCTCTGGGTCTCATCCTAAGTAACTAGGGGAATCCAGACTTGGACCCCTTGTTCACTATTCTTAGAGAGGCACAGCTCCACCCTACAGATGAGGTCCAACCAGACCGAAATATGTGTCTGGGGTTGCTGTTGGTACTCTTGTTCAGAGGAGAATTGCCTAGCATTTCGGTGCTGGACTGCCCCAGGGCAGGACAAAGACTGATATTTGTTGGATATTTTTCCTCTGTGAAAGATAGTGAGCTAAAGAATCTGGGTAAGGCTTCTGTAACCAGGACTAATGTCTGGCAGAGGGAATCCCAGGACAACCCTTGTTAATTTGGGGGTGCAATCTCACCAACCCTTGAACTGTACAAAAAGCAAGCAGGCTATACTATCTGCCATTTATGTTGCCAATTTGTGGGCTTATGTTAAAACATCAAATCCTGCAGTGGCGGAAGATACATTTTTAAAGAAGCAGCTGCTGCCACCCCAGGGCTAGCCAAATGCAAGTATCCACCCGGAAACCGATTTATATCCAATTGTAGATCAGGCATCACTCAGGCCTGCATTTTATTGCATCTGGCTATGGTTCAATAAGGGTATCAAGAGTTACCGTGATGCCCTAGCCCATTTAATGCACCAGGAAGGGGGGGAGGAATCTCCCATTGGTAACCTATGCGAAGGAAACATTTCTAATTCTACAACAGACAGCGTTGTAGACAAATCACAATATGTTGGCCGTAACATTCTGCTTAAGGTTGACGCAGGCTGCTCTACTCAACACTAGAAGATAAATGGAGGATGCTTGTAACCAAGTAGGATTAGGCCCGAGTTATCTTGTGATCAAAGGGGACTATGGATATGCAAAGTGCGTGGATGTCATAGGCCCAGCCTATGCAAGAAACCTGCATCTAGAGTTGAGCTTGGATGCGCTTGTGCTGGTTAAATTCACCAGTACTTGGAAGGCAACTAACATTAGCTTTTGTCCCATGTGTGCAACAAGTGAAGAAACAGTACCCCATTTTACGTTGTTTTGCCCTGAATTGAAAATCATAAGATCACAGTGTCTGAAGCCTATGCTTAGGACAAGAGGTATTATTCCGATGCTTTGGTTTTCTGCAGAAGTACTTCAGAGCTGCTGGTGGTGAATTTGGTATAACAATGTCTGCACTGTGCTTGGTTGTGGAGGTCCAGTATGGCAAAAAAGCATATCCTAATTGATTTGTAAGACAAAACTGGGATTTTATATGTTTTATCTGGTTGCAAGCAAAATTAATATTGTATTATAGGTCTTATTCCATTTCGGAATCTTGTAGTATGGGACTGGCTCTACCACACAGCATGGTTTCCTGCCATGCGATCAGCTTCTCGTGACGTGACGGAGATTCTGGAGCTGATATTGTGGCGTGAGCGAGTGGCAGTTGAGGCGAGTTGGAGAGGAAGCCGGAGCCTCGGGGGGCTCGTTAGAAACTTTATCTACATTTACCCTGTTGTTCCCCATAGATAATAAATCCCTGTTTATCTTTCCTTTATCACATTTGCCTCTGCCTCTTCAATATTACATGTGGCGGTGAGGATCTTTATGCCCTTTGAACAATCCGAGCCCCACCTAGCGCTCTCACCGTAACAAAGTGCTCCTGTAGTTGCAACAAAGACTCGACACAGGATCGCAGGTGAGTCGACTGTTTCCCCATCCTCATCATAGCAGCGCAGTATCCGTGTTTCAAGCCGTGCCAGTTGTCCCATGTTACACAGCAGTATTCCCTCCTCAAGCAGCACACTCCACATTATTTGCATGACAGCATTGGTTTTTCGAGCAAAGCAGCCCTTGCATCAGTGCAGACTTTACCCACAAACTCCTCCCATAAAGGAAGCATTAGGATAACTAGCAACCTATCACGGCATAACTAAAATAAGAATTAAATCTCACAAGATTTTGTCTACACCATTTTAAAGTCAGGTAACCTTATGGACATTGTGTCATTTTTACATGCGACCTGCCATTTCAAGGTCAGTCAAAATTTCCAAAGGGAAGAAATAGCATTTCAGAAGCCTATTTCAGTGGTTAAACATCTGCAACTACAGTTTAAGCTTTAATTTTAAAGGCACCAGCAACCACAAGTGTAACACTTATTTCACCAAGCAAAAGAAGATACCTAATATTTACACGTTGATCCATTCATTCCATTAATAAACCAGCCTTCCACCATAGACTACACATGTCACATTCTTTTTAGCAGATATCAACTGCAACAGGTGCATTGCGAGCGGATCTGAAATCTACTCATGCCATTCAACAGCGCACCACCACCTGCCTTCTTTCTACCCGAATTACGGAAACCAGCCATACCATGAAAAAGAGATGGATACAATCTTTCAAGCACTATGCGAGCGTGATCTGTGGCCCAAACTGCAGCATTGAGATGAGGAAATCTCTGTTGCTACACTTTCTAGGCTCTGCTGGTCAAGAGAAGTTTGAGAACTTCAAAAAAGGTAGCAGGCGCTCCTCTCCAGAAAGAACATGGCATGATAACCTGCTCTGAAATGAGAGTTTGCAGCACACACTTTTTGTTCACTTTACCTCTCACAGATGGGAAATATCCATTTGCATATCAGTATTTGTCCCGCCCACATGGGCAGTATAGCACCAAAATGCTATTGCAATTCCTCTCTGAAAAAGAGTACCAACAGCAACCCCATACACTTGTTTCAGCCTTGCTGGGCCTCATCAGTGAGGTGAAGCTGTGCCTCTAAGAGCACAGTGAGCAGGAGTCCACGTCTGGTTGCCCCCAGGTAACTTAGGTGACCAACCCCAAGTTTCTTGCAAATATTTCAAAAAAGGTAGCAGGCGCTCCTCTCCAGAAAGAACATGGCATGATAACCTGCTCTGAAATGAGAGTTTGCAGCACACGCTTTTTGTTCACTGTACATCTCACAGATGGGAAATATCCATTTGCATATCAGTCTTTGTCCCGCCCACATGAGCAGTCCAGCACCGAAATGCTATGGCAATTCCTCTCTGAACAAGAGTACCAACAGCAACCCCATACACATGTGTCAGCCTTGTTGGGCCTCATCAGTGAGGTGAAGCTGTGCCTCTCTGAGCACAGTGAGCATGGAGTCCACGTTTGGTTGCCCCCAGGTAACATAGGGTGACCAACCCCAAGTTCCTTGCAGGAAGCTGTGCTCTTTTCACAAAGGTATCCTTAAAAAGCATGAAATGTGCTGAGGTCTGTGAAATCATATGAGGTTCCTCTACACGATCACACTTTAGTATGCTCAATATTTGTACTGTGAGGAAAAGTGTGAAATGCAACCACTCTTCCCGTTGCTCCATTGACCAGACCTATTTCTGCATGCATTGATGCACAGTTATAAAACCAATTCTAGATCTGCTCTTTTAGAAATAGAACTATTTGATTGAATTAATCGAGCCTTTGCTCTTTTTTTCTAGTAGCATTAGATGGCCATCTAAAACATCACACACTTTTATCTGTACAATATCTTGCTTCTCAGACAGCAGCATTGTAGAGTTGAACTTGTCACACTCTCTGAGTATACACATCAAAGCAACACAAGAAATGTGTTTTCAGGTGCAGTGCAATATGCATGAAACATGCAAAAAATCATTCTCCCTTTTAAGACTATTTTCATATTCTCTTCAAGGATACCTATACAAATCTTATTAAGCATTTCTGTATGTTCTAAGTCTGCAGATTTCCTCATAATAATAGTATGTTCCTTGAATTCAAAACAAGTCCAATGGTTGAAATTACCAATTATATCTTTGGTCTTTTAACTATCCTTAGATTGCAGCATTCTGAAGACTGGTTGAACTTTCACAGGAGTTAATTGTAACAAATCCCCAAAAACAAGGACATGCTTACCTCCAAACAAAACATCACAGTCAGTCTTCATAACCTCGTGCATTTGCAAGTGAGTGAAAGCTAGCATCAAGTTAGACTCCATGCTTACTTAGACTACAATTAAGGAATTTAATTTTCTTAGAACTTTCCCTACTTCTTGTGCTGCATGCAATACAAGTTTTCAATACTCAAGTTTATTGTCATGCTCGATTGGTAGCATCAACAATTGATGTAAATTAACACCCCCTGTGATGAATGCTGTTAAACCTGTTGGAGCAGTTACAATACATGATTTTGTATCATCAAATTGTTTTTATTCGGCATAAGACATAACACTGAAACACAAACACATGTAAAAGGTAAATTAATGCAATTACATAACAATTCATGAATAATAAAAACACATACTGCATTAAATATAGACATTACATAAAATCCCTATACATCAGTGCAACAGTCATTAAGAAATGCAAAACAAAACAACCATATAGATTTGTAATATTGAAGTGGCGGAGGCAAATTTGATAAAGGATAGATAAACAGGGATTTATTATCTATGAGGAACAACAGGGTAAATGTAGATAAAGTCTCTATCGAGCCCCACCAGGCTCCGGCTTCCTCTCCAACTTGCCTCAACCGTCACTCACTCATGCCACCCTATCAGCTCCAGAATCTCTATCACGAGAAGCTGATCACATGGCAGGAAACCACGTGGCAGAGTCAGTCCCATAATACACATCCCCCTCTCTTTACAATTAGAGGGAAAATGCGCAGAAAGCTCCTCCTACACATATCCTGTCAAATGTCGGGTAGATTCTTCCCAATCTTGATGGGTGAAGGCATCCAGCTGTGCTGTTAGGCAAGGAAAGTTCACCAATACATCCACTCCAGTGTCAGCCTCACCATCATCACTGTCACTACTATCTCTCACCCAACAATCCATACTCTTCACCAAAGACACTCTCTCGATGTTCCACACTCATCCATCCGCCACTCTGACAGCATGTTTAAACACCTCAGTCACCACATTACGCTTAGAGCATTTGCAAGGTCCATTTCTGAGTGGAGGAGGGAATTTAATCCTTACTCTATCACCCACAGCAGGAAGAACATTGCCTCTTCAACACTAGACCGATGCCATTTTGTTTTTCAACTGACTGCATTTGATATTGTCAACCGCATTCTCCAATTTGTTTCCTATTGAGTGTCCCTGCCCATCCAAGATGGTACTAGTTTGGTATTTGCTTTTCTGCCTCTACTAAATTCAAAAGGAGAAACTTCTGTTGTGCAGTGGGGAGTAAACCTGTGTGCGACAATCACATCCCTCACTGCTTTCTCCTAGTCCATACCATTAGATTAAGCCCAATGAATGGCCACTTTGTTAAATTGTTCTACTATGCTATTTGTTTGGGGATGGTAAATCACACTTTTCGCATGCTCTATGGAATTTCTCTGACAGTAGTGTTCCATTTCTTTTGGTCTAAGCTGTGACCCATTATCTGTCACAATTACCCTGGGGAAACCTTCCCGCTGACTGATCTCTTCTAAAAACTCAATCACAGACTTGGTAGTGATGCAAGGACTAATCAACACCTCCACCCGCCTGGTTAATTAATCTATGATTGCTAGACAAAATTGTCTTCCGTTGCTCCACACAGGGCCCAACACATCTATTCTCAATTTGTCCCATGGCCATTCAGGAATATCAGTCATAACCATGGGATATTTCAAACCCAAACATACTTTGTCACTTGTGTTACAAAGAATACACTCTCTGACAGTCCTTTCGATCTGGAGATCGCAGCCTGGTCACCAGTAATCGCTCCTTATTCTCTGTTTGGTCTTAACAATCCCTTGATGATCTTCATGACCCAGGCTTACAATTCTTTGAAGAACATCAGATGGGGGAATCATTTTGTCACCACACATTAACATCTCCCCTTGGACACTCAGATCATCTATCATATTCCAATAAGCTAAAGACCCAGATCTTCAAAACGACTCTTCCTTCGAGGATTGTCTTCTTCTAATTCTTGTCTGAGTCTCTTCAGGCTAATATCCTATTTCATGGCTTCCTCCCATTCCCCCTGTGGTACAGGTACTGAAGCTATGGCAAATACCACTTCTGAATCCTTTTCTTCTTCATTCAGTTCTGACATATTTTTGGGTCTGAACAAACATTCATCCACAAACTGTTTTACACCAGGTAGATTTTTCACTGTGCAATTATATTCTTGCAGTTGGGCCATCCACCTTCTGATTCAAGCCAATACTCTGTCTAAACCTTTTCACATTATTATCTTGTCCAAAGGTTCATGATCAGTGCGAAATTCGAAATTCATACCCCAGATCACATTCTTGAACTTGACTGCCACCCATTTAATAGCCAAAGCTTCCTTTTCGATGGTGGCACTACCTCTTTCAAAAACCTAGAATGAAACACTTTGAGAAATTCTTTACCATCATCCTCTTGAGTAACCACTGCGCCCAGACCTTCATTGATGGCATCTGTCATTGTTATAGTCTTCCTGTTGTTCCTAAAGTTTTTTAGTGTAGAAGCACTCGCCAAAGCTTGTTTAATAGACAGATCTGTGCATGTTTTCAGTTGTATCCGCAAGTTGTCTTTTAGGGCGTATACCTTCAGCCGAAACTATGTGACCCAAATATTCTATTTCTTGTCTATTGATCTTGCATTTGTCTTTACTTAGAGTCATGCCTGCTGAATGCAATGTCTTGAAAACATAGTTAAGACTTTCATTGTGAAGGTCTAAACTATCTGCATAAACCAATATGTCGTCTTGAAAGCGCAGGATTCCTTCATCTCCATCAAACAGTTTATGCATGACCTTCTGAAATACTGAAGCAGTGGAGACTAAACCAAATCGAATTCTTCTGTACTGAAATAATCCTTCCGGTGTTATGAAGGCTGTCAAACATTTTGATTCTTCAAGTAACTTAACCTGATGATATGCAGATGCAAGGTCTAGAGTCGAGAAGAATTTCAGTGGATCAGTGGTGAATATAATTTCCTGTATGTTGGGAAGTGAATGTCTTTCTGGAATTATACATTTATTAAGTTCCCTCATGTCAATACAGATCCGGAGCTTCCCAGTTTTATTCCTCAGGACTACCAGAGACGAGACCCATTCATCTGCATCTACGCTTTCTATAATGCCTTGTCTTTCCAAATTCTTTCATTCTATATTCACTTCATCTCTCATCGACAGAGGGATACTGTGCTGTTTCTGCGCTACAGGCTGGTGGTCCTTTTCATTTTAATCTTGTGTACAAAGCCACGTAGACAGCCTATTTCATCACAGAAAATGTCCTTCACGATTTTATCTTCCATTTTGGTACTTCCTACAGAGAGTATTGCTTCCTCCGCATTGGGGTCTAATTTTACCGTGGGTTTTCATTGATGTGGCCAGCTTAACAATGGGCTACTACCTTTTTTGTGTTACATAGACTTTTCCTCTAGCCTCTCTGTCTTTGAACCTCATAACACCCCATAACCACCCAATCAATTCAATCTTTACTCCCCCATAAGCCTTGGGGTTAATGTCAACTTCATTGAGGAATTCATCTTTCACTTTTGTTCATTCGTCTTCTGGCAGCAGCGTATATTTGGCACCTGAATCAATCATCATGGATAGCTGCATGTCATCTATGAATATTGAGACTTTGGGGCTGTCTATCTCCTCTTCATCTTCGTTCACTAGCATGGATATACATTCATCTCCTTTTACATCACTTTGGTCACTCCCGATCCAATAAGTGGATGTCTATTTTGTTTTGCAACATCTTGAAAGATTACCCTTCCCTTTGCATATACAGCAAATTTTCAAAGTGGGACGCTCAGGATTGTATGAAACGACGATCTGCCCCTTCTGTCATCTTTCCACATAGATCTTTGTATTTTGTCTGTTGTCTTTTTTCTGACAGCATTATCATTGACTGAAGAAATTGTATGATTCATTATGGGTGTGTTTATTGGCTGTAATTTGACTTCTGTCTTTATATTCATATCCGTTTTCTCTGAAGGACACAGGGAACCCCACACTCTTGGTTGGGGTATTAATATAGCAATTAGTCATGGAAAAGCAACCAGAGGGTACAATTTAATGGTAGGTATCAAGGATCTTTATTAGACCTGATACAATTTAAATATATGAGTCAAATCATGATTTAATCTGCACTTATGGCAGCAATTTACATAGCAGGTAACAATTTTTTAAGAACACATCTATATAATGAAATTCATACTGTTCGATCGTTCAAACATTCATCCACATACAATCATCAACCAACAATCGACTCATACCAAACAACAATGGGTATAAAGTATAAAATCTATAAAAAATCATGACATATAATTGACTTTAGAAGCAGCACTGATTAACATTGCTCATACAGTGTTCAAAGAAAGAATGTCATATGTAGCCCTGCCATATGTAAAAAAATATTGAAGGTTTATATTTAATAAACTTTGAAGAATCAAAAGTGACAACTGACATTTACTCCATTGAAGAATATAATAGATTACAGGTACTGTATGTGCCTCACCTTGACCTTATACCCCTACTGCTAAGCTTTTAGCAAGAAATAATAAGCAACCGGGGAAGCTACATTCAAATAATGCGGTTCCTCTTAAGTCTGCAAAAGAAAAAAATCCAGCAGTGTTGGAGTGTCAAACAAATATGACATACTCCCAGTGCAGATTTAGTAAACAATCACGAGTTGAATGCGACTCAAATTACACTTTTTGGTTATTGTTTCAAATGACACCACTGATGCAAGAAATAGTTTCAACGGTAAACAAACAGCTATGTGTAGAAATTGCAAATCTTAAAGTATCTGTAAATGAAAGACTACACAACACACATTTGACAATGTCAATCTGAAATATAGTAGCTGTTGCAAGTGGAAGAGAACATGTCTCTCATAATACACAGGAAGATACTAAAGAATGTGTCATTACTATTAAGTGCTAGTGCAGGAAATAGTGTAGATAGATATGTCTTACGTGTGGAGGCATGAGTGACCGTAATGTTACAAACAGCAAATTACTCGTGATGGTACATAAAGGTTTTTATACCTTCCTATTCCTGATCAGAGAAGTGTGATTTTTTTCTGATCTTGTATCAAAAGCTTTCCATGATAGCGATGCAGTGACCATAGTTGCAATTTACAATCAAAACTGCAAAATCTAGTTTTTAATAGGTACCTCTTAATAATGATTCAGATATTTAGTATTGATTGTAGGAAACATAGCATGTTGATTATGAATTTTGCAAAGAATCAGGTTTCTATTTGCAACAAAACTTTAAAAAAAAACACAATTATTTTTCATGAGTGAGCATCCATTCACTGTGGACATTTCATAACATCAGTGCGTACAGAAGCAGATTGGCTTGTCTGTAATGACACTATAGTCACACACCAAGCTAGACTGCCAAATGGTTTAAAAAATTCATACTGAATGTTGCTAGAACCAAAGTTCTAAAATAGGTTGTATATTGCTTGTGAATATAAACATGCAAAATTGATGTTTGAAATGAGAGAATAGGTAATTAGTCTTATATTTAAACTAAAGGGTTGATATTTATTAGGTTGCAATATAAATTACTGTGAAATAAATATATTGATAAGATTGTCAAGTCTATACAAAATACACAAAAAACAGTTTTCTGCAATCTTCTACTTCAGTTGTATTGTGTAGAACACTGTGGGACTCATCACGAGTCTGGCGGTAACCCTTAAATGCGGCGGTAGTGCTATTACCGCTGCATTTAAGGTCTGCCAGATCATGGCCTTGGTGGATTTCCCCCCAGCTCCGAGCTGGGGGGAAATCTGCAGCAAATTTGCTGATTTTCGGCGCTATTATTGCCAGCGGGAAATCCGCCGGCGGTAATAGCATGAATTTTCCGCATTGGACCCAATGGGGAATGAGGAATTCCCGAAAGGGCCCAATGGGGAATGAGGAATTACCGAATGGGTCCAATGGGGAATGGGCACTAACCGTTCCGCCAAACCCGTGACCCAGCGCTAATAGCGCCAGGGGGTTTGGCGGTAGGGCTATCAGCGCCAGCGGTAATAGCGCCGGCGTTACCACCTAGCTCATTATGAGGCCCTGTATATTTTAATATGTACAATTGTTGCAATAAGTACTGGGTTATATATGTGTTTCCATGTGCATTCATTTTAGTGCTAGGGAGTGAAGATGTTGATAACTGTTTACATCTGAAACATGTAAACAGTAGGAGGTAGAACAAAAAAATGACAAGTACAGAGTTTTAAGAAATTAGTTTTGACCACTAGTTAGAATTTTATGGGAAGATATAGATATAGTGCAATTTACTTTGGACATGTATAGGTGGCCAATATAAAGAAGCACACACACTTTACAAGAAGTATTGTAATTAAATTAAAACAGTATTCAGCCTACTTTAAGTACTAGTTGGCTGATTCCCAGAGTACTTCTATTTCAAGTAAGTTAGTTTCTACAAAAGTCCGGGAATTTGTTGTGATTACACTGTGGAATTTTTTTGAAAATAAAATGTGAAAATAAAGATATTTTTAAAGAAATATGAATTAATTTTTATAGAACAGGTTAAACAAAATTGTTATTAACTTTTTATGTGTGTATGTGGCTGTGTATTTTAATGACAATTTAGAGATAATTAGAATATTTGAAAGTGAATTTCTGGTTAATAGATAAAATAGGATTCCATACTCCATGTAAGTACCCTAGTGCTCTAGAAACATGCATTTACATTTTATGTTTGGGCGTCTTTTAACTGAAAAATCAAGCTAACTAGTTCTGATGTCCATTGTAGATGGTCATTTGACCTATCCCATTTGTGGAATACTACATATTTTAAACATCAATTTGTGGTGTTCCTGGAGTACTTCAAAATGTAGTTTACCATTTGGTTCACAAGTTGAGGATGGTACTCTGTAGATATAATCCATCCTCTGTACAAATAGAAGTATAAAAGAACTATACAATTTTAAGGAAAACCTTTGAAAGTTGAAGTGCAGATTAGGATGTGTCATTATTAACTTCTTATGTGTGCACATGGCCAAAACAAGGACAGATTTTGTCCTATTAGCACACGGGTGAGAGGTGGGTAGAGAAAATCAACCAATCCCTTTCACAGGAATCATGACCCACAAGAACACCCTATGCCAACCTACTGCCTGTTCCCAGAATTAAAAGAGCCAGAGGTGGTGGCGCAAGTTTCCCTTTCATTGCCTCCAGACACTGGAACTCCCTGCCATGGACCCTAAGAACTGAACCTTCTCATCTCGCTTTCCACAAAGCAATCAAAACCAGATTGTTTGCTTAAAACAACAGCTATAAGTATGTTAAACTAATGTTTAATTCTGAAAAATTAACCATGTTGATCATGCACCAAACAACGATATCCTACTTACAATGAAGCTTGATATTCAGCTCAACATGTAACCCGCGCTGCACTATCACAAGTGTAACCATCCCCTCATAGCTGACTTAGGTATGGCTGAGTGTAACCTAGTCTCATACCAAAGTAACTCAACCAAGATATGTTATCTCAGAGCTAATGTAACCCAGCCGCAATCAATGTATTGTAACTAAGCGATTATCTTGTAACAGTGCCTCGATTCCCCCGGTCTGTGTGCATGCTATATAAGTGCAAATAAATAAATGACAAGTTTGTCATGTAATTCATCCTATAAGTAAACCAGTTTGTTTCAGAACTGGGTGTTTTACCACTTATTCTGGGAGGTAACCTGCTGCTGAAATTTTGCAAAAAACACCCAAGCAGAGCTGCCCCAAATCTTGTATTGGAGATAGCGAACAGGAGAGATAAAAGCTGACTGGGACCCCTTGTAGGAGCCAGAGGGGACTATCCTTGACTGACACCCTTGCTGTCCCAGAGGTGCCCTGGTGTTCCCTGATGCCCATTGCAAGGCCTCTCCTGTAAGTAAAACTATGCCAAAGCCATAGATTGTTTAGGATCTGCATTCTTTTCAAGTATTTTTCTCGAATTTCCCCATAGCAAAATATCCTGTTGGTCTGTGTAGATCCTTAGCATCTTTAATTAAAGTAAATCAATGAATTCCCCTATAGAAATCACGGGACATGTTTGCTAGCTTTCAAAACTAACAAGCTCTTTCCAGTGTGTTTTGAGCTGGTATAGACATAACGATTTGCCAAAAGAATTAATCCAAAAACCCTGTTCCCAGCTGAGTGTGCAGGGGAATGGAACCCCCTGATTTGAGTGTGACCGTGTAATAAACCGTGACACTTGGAACTGTAACTGAAGCCCCTGGCCATTGCCAGTCGGGTAATGCCCACCCTCCTTAGGTTCTATTGCCAAATTATTGACTCTCTTCCCTAAAGCAGTCTCTACACATTCTGCCCTTTTGCAAGTGCAATTCTCTTAAACTGCACTATAATTAAATGTATGCACAGTTTTCTTGTTTGTTGCTTAAGAAATTAAATGGAACTGGAGGTATTATGAAATGTTTGTTTCTATTTCCATAGCTACCCTTCCTCTTGGATAGGAGTATTAGACTTTTTAGAGTTTGGTGAAGGATGTTAATATTAATAATTATACATTCTATGTGCTACATTGATGCTGAAAGATGGAAAGAACTAAAGAAAGGATCCTCCCTTTCCTTAGATTTGTAATTTGGGGGCCATGTTGTTCATGGCAAATGTAGCCATATAAAGTGCATTTATTGGATTGTTAACATCCTCAGTAAGTCTGTCATAGAGAGATGCTTGTTCAAAGTGAGCTAGAATTTAATTTGTGTCTAAATATTTATTTTTAGATAATTTAGATATGTTAGTAGAGTTTTTCTCTCTCCAATGAGAAGTTGTTTTCCTCCACAAAATGATTAATGTGTACAACCTTAATTGTTTGAGTTCTAGGACTATATCTGGATATCATACAATACGATTATGATGAACAAAACATCACCAGCTGGAGGGCCTAGACAACAGAAAGAGCGCAATGATGCAGAAAACAATCATGAGGACCAGGAAGATTAGGTAGAGGAAATTCCTACCTCCAGCACTCAGAGAGAATCATGGGTGTGGCAGTTCTTTACCACTACTGGGGGTGTACCGAAGGCTAAAGCTACCAAGGTGAAATGCACAGAGTGTGTACTGAGTTGCAGACAACCTGGGCAGTTCTCCTATGGGACCACCTCCATGCACCGCCACACCAAATTCAACCACTGGGGTACTCTCAGAAAGGCTGTTCTTTTCTCAGGAAGTAGTAGGCTGTCTTTCTCTAACTCATATTCCTCAACCAATACTACCACCACACAGGCTACTCCTGTGGGGGAGAAAATCCCACCAGCTACCTTGTAAGCCATAAAAGAGGCTGTTGGTCCATGTCTTTCCAAGACAACAGTACTCTGTATATACTGCAACAGACGACTCTGCACAGGGGAGCAGTTTCAAAGTGCTTTCGAGGCTGTAATCAAGAAGCTTGAGAAACACTGCTCCCTACCTTAGATGTAAGGCACACCAAACATCTTCCCCTGTCCACCTGCTCCACCATATATGTGGTTGGTGTCCCTTCTATAATTTCCCTACCCCACCTTATTTCCTGGCCTCTCCTGCAAAAAGAAAAAGGAAAAAATACAAATTACAAAATCAAAAACACCCCCAAAAAAGGTTCCTCTAGGAACTACCATTCACAGTTAAATAGAACTAAATAAAAAAGCTCATTACATTTTTCAGTAAAACAGTTAGACTCAATAAGATTCTACAACATTTCCATTACCGTGTTCTACTATGGTAATGGGAATAATGGACAAGTGTATAGTAGAAAAAAATGTCTGTCTTAAATATTTTTCTGTAGTATACAATACGGACCATAATCCTTGGACCTTCATGACTTTCCGTGTTCTCCACAGTCCCCTTTTCAGGCCATGCATTATTAAAAAACCTGTTTTGCATGTGCAACATCGCATAGGACAGCCCTTCTACACTTTTTACTGTTATGTTTCTAACACTCTCCGTTGCCTGCTTTCAAAAAACAGTTGCACAGCTATCCACCAATCAGTTCAGTAAAATCTACATACAATACATACAACCCTATCAACATATTACACTTCCACACACTTAAGAATGTTCTAGAAATCTGTTGCATCTGCATTTCCCCTGCTTATCCAAACAAATTGTACCCACTGCTGCTATAAATGCACATGTGTATTGTGCAGTACAAAAAGTGCATGGAGTAGTGATTGCCAAGTGGAGCCCTGAAGGAAAGTGCCAAGAGATGCCCAGGTGGGAGGCCACTGTCTAACTGCTGGGGCAGAGGAGTCCCAAGGGTAGGGTACATAGATGCCAGGTGGTAGACTTGCAAAGGCACTGCTGAAGGGTGGGGGGGTTGTACTGGTGTCGACTAGATATAGGGCCTGGAAACTGGTTAATGAGGGACCAGGCCACCAATATCAGTGGCAGTGGTATGAGTTAGCAGGGAAGGGATTAAGTAAAAGAAGAAGAGGAAAGCAGAGTTTTCAGAAGTTTCCAGAACTTAAGGAAGTCCAGCTGAAGTATAAGAGGAGCAGGAAGGCTGTTCCAAAGAGAGTCACTGGCCGAAGAGAGAGACATGCCTCTCGCTCTCTGTTTCGAAAAGTGTTTGACAAGCAGGGAATGGAGTTAGAGGAGCAGAGGGCTCTAACAGGGCAGTATTTAGGGAGACAAAGTTGGAGATATTGTAGTACCAGTTCCCAGAAAGCCTTGTCAATGATATAGAGGATCTTAAATGTTATCCTTGCAGCCAACAAGAGCCAATGTACACATTTTAGGGCTGCATAGATACGATCCCTGGGCATGAGGCCAAGCATAAGTCTTGCAGCCCTATGTTAGATTAGCCCAACGGGGCATAGACAACTATTTGGTAGGTTAAGGAAGAGGCTTTTGCAGTTGTCCAGCCTACAAATGACATGGGCTCTAGAAACATTGAGCTTCTGGGGGAAGGTGAGGAATGCTAGAATGCCTACAAGGAGGTGAAGTTGAAAGTGGGCTTCTTTACAAGCTCCAAAATGTAAGGAGTAAAGGAGAGAGAAAACTTAAAGATAACCCTAAGGTTTTTGGCTTCACAGGATGGTGAGAGTAGAGGGTCCAAAAAGGGTGGCCAGAGGGTAGGAGAACAGGGCACAAGTGTCACAATAAGAAAGATCTCCATCTTGCTGGCATTGAGACAGAGATTGTTAGCCGCACACAACGCCTCGATGGCATGTCAAACAATCAGAGATAAAAAAACGAGGAGAAGAAATAAGTTAAGGGAAATTTATGGAAAGCCGTGTGTCATTTACATACCACTGGAAATGAGAAAAGACATCAAGTGAGCCAGAGGGACGAAAAATAGATACCAAAGATCCAAAATCATAGGATAGAAACCTTGGGTACTTTACAGGTGGCCAGTGAGGTGGTGGAGTAGAAACAGCCCAGTTGCAGCTGGGAAGGGCGACTAGTTCGGAAAAAAGGTCAGCCAGTCCATAATGCTAAAGGTATCATGTAACCCTTTAATGAAGATAGATGGTTGACCGTGTGAAAGGTGGGGTAGACATTAAAGAACACTATGCCCAGTGGTCCTTCAGTTCTATCATTCCACCATATTACAAATACTGTATACTCCTATTACAATAACTTTAATGAATATACACATATTACTATCACATATTACTATAGTAGGTGTTGCCAGTGGCCACAACCACCACGAAATAATTAAACCATACAACAAGTATGTACAATACACCTTCAATTAAAATACTCACCTAGACCCCCTGCCATCCAAATGATGTCTGCGGACACTAAAATTGACTGCAAACTTTGCGGCACCTGCACACTTTTTTACACGAAAAAAAACAGCTCCATATCAACTTTATTCCTCTCCCCTACCCTTTGCAGACCCTCTTTTGGCCACCAAATAACCCCAAATGTGTTTTCCACACTTTTTCTCTATCCGCAGATACACCTCATGTTTTTCACCATCCAATCAGCAAGCGCGTACGATGTCCGCGAACAGCACACCGCCCCCTGATTGGCCCAGTCATGTCTACGGCCTCAATATCAGGAAATGAGTCCGTGGACCGGACCCAGATATCACTCATTATTTTACCTACTTTTTGGCCATTTTTAAAATAACTACTGGATGGATGTACACCAAATTTATAAAAGACACAATTTTGGTAAAAATCCGTCCAGCAGTTTTGGCTGTAGGCGCAAGCAAAAAATGTTTACATTGCGTCTATGAGGATTTCCATACATTTTTGGAGCCCCCTATAAGTTTGCCCCTCCTGGACGAAATCACACCAAACTTTGCAGAATCATTCTGAGGGGCGATATACTCTTATTTGCAAGGTTTTCTGAGGATTCGTCCAAAGGGGGGCAAAGTTATAAGCCGCCCAAAAAGGACTCAGTGACTTAACCATAACTACAGAGCCACTAGCCCAGGCACTGCAATATGAAATGTTTAGTTTAGTTTAGTTTAGTTTATTATTTGTATGGCGCGCCATACCCTGGAGTATCAGGGTGCAAACAGACAAGGATATGCTCAACTTAGTTACAGGTACATAGAAATCAGATGAAGGTACAGAGATGCGCTGAGCTTGGTTATAGATATGCTCGGCTAATTGCAAGTACAGGGGAGAGGGTGCTGATCTCTGCATTTATTTTGTATAGGCTTGCCTGGCAGGGGACAGCGCCTGCCTATTCAGCCTTTAATGGTGGTGCTGCCCCTCGCCAGCTGGGGAGGGGCAGCGTCACCATTAAGGCTGGAAGGCTGAGGCCACTGGAAGCAGAGGCCTTTTTCCTAAATACTGAAGCTCAGCTCCAGTATTTAGAAAGCAAGGCCTCTGCTTCCAGCGGCCTCATGTTTCTCCATAATGGTGGCGCCGGCCGACGGGAATCTCTTGATTAAAGGGATGCCTCGCAGGTGCGGCGCCACCATTATGGCTGAAAGGCATTTTTTTCTGTAGCCTGTAGCTCTCGCACACGAGCGAGAGCTTCAGGCTGTAGAAAAAAATGCCTTTTCGTGTAGTGGCCGGGGCTGTCGGGGGAGATTACTGGGCCCCGGCAGGGCCCCGCCTCAAAACAAAATTACGGAGCCTGCCGGGGGTCAGCCCCGGCAGGCCCCGGCCCACTTAAAGCCCTGGCAATATTACAGCAAGCAGATATGAACAGGGAGAGATCAAGGACAGGGGAGCAAGGAGCATGCTCCTGCATGGTCCTGTTCACGTAATATATAGTTATATACAGTAATGTACAATGTGACAAGTGGACTAGTTAGCTGTCATTGGCTCTCAGCCACCTAGTGAGGTTTTGTCTAAATTTTGCAAAAGGCTGAGGTTCTCTGACGTCATGGGGGAGGGAGTTCCATAACTGCGCAGCCTTGACCGGGAAGCTATTTCCTCCTATGGTGGCAAGTTTGAAACGCGGGACTTGGGGGCAGTTTGCGTTGGCTATTCTGGTAGGTCTGGAAGAAGTCCTTTTACGTAATCTATCCATGAGGTAAGGTGGAGCTTTGTTGTTGATACATTTGTGGGTGAGGGAAGCGATTTTGAGATGAATTTTGTCTACGGTGGAGAGCCATTTGTATTCTCTTCTTGTAGAGGATATATGCTTGTTTCTATTAATCTTGAGTGCTGCTCTCAAAGCATTGTTCTGGAGCACTTGAATTTTGTGGATGGTCTGTTTATTAGCTCCAATGTAAAGCCCATTACAATAGTCTAATTTGGATAGTATCAAGGCTCTGGCAAGTGTAATGCAACTATCTGTGGAGAGGAATTGTTTGCTCGCTCTGATAAGTTTGCATGTATATGCTGTGGCAGAAGCTAGAGAGTTAACTTGTTTGGTAAAGTTCATGGTGGCGTCTAGGTAAAATCCTAAGGTTTTTACTTCGTGAGCTACTTTTATGTTGTTCCCATCGATAATGAAGTTGTCGTAATCAGGGCTGAATTTGGATATATAGGTAGTGTTGCCCAGGATGATAAGCTCAGTTTTATCATCGTTCAGGAATAGGCCGTGTGTGGCCATCCATGCCTGATTGATGCTATAGATCCTGTTCACTAGGGCCAGGTCCTTGGCGTAGTCTCCTGAGAGCGGGAGGAGGATCTGGGTATTGTCTGTGGAGTTAGTGTAGGCGATACCCAGATGATCCATTTCATCAAAGATAGGCTTTGTGAAGACATTATAGAGGGTGGGTGACACACAAGACCCTTGTGGAACACCGCATGTTATGGGAATTGGATCTGCTGAGGCTGATGGAGCGAAAACTCTCATGGTCCGATTACTCAGGAATGACTTGATCCAAATGATGGCCTCTTTTGAAAAGTGGGCTGCCGAGTCGAGGTGACTACAGAGGACTGTGTGGTCCACTAAGTCGAATGCCGCTGATAGGTCCAGGAGGAGAAGTAGGGCTGCTTGGCCATTGTCTCTGCAATCGTCTATTTGGGCCTTAAGGTCTATTAACGCTGTCTCGGTCCCATGTTGCGGACGGAATCCTGATTGACAGGTTCCAAGTAAGTGGTTAGACTCTAGGAAGCTTTGAATTTGCAAGTAAGCCACTTTATCTAAAATTTTTAGAAGAAAGGGCACAGTCGTGATGGGCTTGAAGTTAGTCGGAATAGCAGGGTCAAGGGTTTGCTTCTTTAGTAGTGGCAGTACCCAGGACTCTTTTAGGTTGATCGGTACTGAACCTGAGGTAAAGGAAGATTTGATTAGTTTGGTTATAAATGGCGATAGTTCTATCGCAGCATCCTTGATGAGTTGTGCTGGGCATTGGTCGCCTTTGCAGTTGGACGGTTTAAGTCCCAGGATGACCTTTTCTACCTCTATGGTCGATACCTTAGAAAAGCAGAATTGGGCTCCCAACTTGGGCTGTGGCGGTGGCGCTGAGCTCTGAGGGATGTGTGGTGTTAGTGATGCCTTCTTGATGGCAATTTTGGTTTGTAGGTTTGCTACTTTGTTTGTTAAAGCAAGTTGTATGCTAGAGCACCATTTTTTATCCTGGGTGCAGTTTTCTTGGGGTACAACGGGTGTTTCCAGTTCTTTCAGAATGCTGAACAGTTCTTTGACACTAGATTTTGAGTTGGATATTCTAGTATTGTAGGTTTCTTGTTTGGCTAATAGTATTTCTTTCTTGTATTGGGAGGAGGCTTTGGAGAGGTTGAGTTTATGTTTGACTGATGGGGAAAGTCTCCAAATAGTTTCAAGTTTTCTTTTGGCCAGCCTAAGATTTTTTAGGTGGGGCGTGAACCAAGAATTGAGGTGTTTTTTAGGTTTGCTATTTCTTAGTTTGAGCGGGGCTATGTGATCCAGGGCTGAGGACATGGCTGCATTATAATGTTCGACTAACAGATTAGGGTCCATGCAGTCAGGTAGTGAGTTCAATTTAGGTATTATAACGGGCATCAGATTTTCTGCTGTCATTAGTTTTTTATTTTTCGTTGGCAGAGGTGGGGCAGGTGAGGACGGGGCAGTGGCCCGGTGGGTTGTCACTGAGAATAATAGCAGGTAGTGGTCAGTCCAGATCTGCGGTACAGAATCCGTAATATTTACTTCGCAATTATGTTCTGCTATCCAATCAAGGATGCGACCTTTGTTGTGGGTGGGTAGTTCAACTTTTTGGGAGAATCCCAGCTCTTTCAAGGTCAGAGCAATCGCTGTCGATTGGGTGTCCTTATTGTCATTATAGCCTAGATTAAAGTCTCCTAGCACTATTGTTTGGGATGTATTTTTTAGGTTATTGGACAGGGATGTCGAGATGTCCTCAGCGAAGGTTCCGATAGGACCTGGTGGTCTGTAGATGAGGATGATGTTTAGGGTTTGGGAGTTGGCGATGGCTATTTTGACCGTGAGGCATTCACAGGATTGCATATTGGTAGTAGTGATGATCCTCATGTCCAGGCTAGTTTTAGCTATGATTGCTAAACCTCCACCTCGGGAGGCTGGGCCAGCCGCATCATGTAGCCAGGATTCTGAGATGGCCAAAAAGTCTAAGTTGTCTGTGGCAATGATATCTGAGATCTCTGTGGCGTGTGCGACTAGCGACCTAGCGTTTATAAGTGCACCTTTGAGATATGGTTTGTGGTCAGCTAAGTTAGGGCTGGTGGTGTTATGACTACCTTTGGTTGTCTGTTTGGAGTTGTTTATTTGGGGTCTGTTGGGCTTAGGCTGTTTCCTAGTAGGTTCCGCAATACCCTTCAAGGGTAACTGTGTTTTATTTTTGAATGTTGATAGTTCAGCTTTCTTGGCTGGTAGCTCATGCAGTTTGGACAGGCAAGCTTGTAGTCTTAGGTTTCTGTCTACAGTGTTGCATGGCCTTTGTAGAGTGGTGCTATCTGGATAGTGGGTCATTTTAAGTCCAGTATTGGGTTGTTGTGTGTTGAGCATGATATGGCAGGTGCAATGGGTGGAATAGGACGTGGTGCGAAGACTCAGAATGTTAACTTTGGTGCTTATTTTAGGTGGTTGTATTCCTAATGTGATGAGGAGGGCGATATACAATGGTAGCCAGGGTGACCTGTAGGCAAGGCCCAGGGAGTACATGCTAAGTGACTGAATAATAATCAGATAGGAGTAGTTTCGATGGCAATTGAGGTGGCTAAGACTAGGTAGGCTAGATGCAACTATCAGGCTAGGTACAGTTTCAGTAGCAATTTGAAAAGGCCAAGAACAGGCAGGCTAGATGCAGCTGTCATGCTAGGTACAGTGCCAAGGCACAAGGGCACAATGCAAGTCAAGTGTGGTCTATTAGCGACCATGGGGCACAGTACAGAGCAAGTGTGGTCTATTAGCGACCATGGGGCACAATGCAGATCAAATGTGGTCTATTAGCGACCATAGGGCACAGTACAGAGCAAGTGTGGTCTATTAGCGACCATGGGGCACAATGCAGATCAAATGTGGTCTATTAGCGACCATAGGGCACAGTACAGAGCAAGTGTGGTCTATTAGCGACCATGGGGCACAATGCAGATCAAATGTGGTCTATTAGCGACCATAGGGCACAGTACAGAGCATGTGTGGTCTATTAGCGACCATGGGGCACAATGCAGATCAAATGTGGTCTATTAGCGACCATAGGGCACAGTAAAGACCAAGTGTGGTCTATTAGCGACCATGGGGAACAATACAGATCAAATGTGGTCTATTAGCGACCATAGGTCACAATGCAAGTCAAATATGGCGACCATAGGGCACAATGCAAGTCAAATGTGGTCTATTAGCGACCATAAGGCACAGTACAGATCAAGTGTGGTCTATTTGCGACCATAGGGCACAATGCAAGTCAGATGTGGTCTATTAGCGACCATAAGGCACAGTACAGATCAAGTACAGATCAAGTGTGGTCGATTATCACACTATTAGCAACCATAGGGCACAATGCAAGTCAAATATGGCGACCATAGGGCACAATGTAAGTCAAATATGGTCTATTAGTGACCACAGGGCACAATGCAGAAGTTGAGAAACATGTACTGTTTCTACATGTGGCAATGGTAAACAGGCTGGATGCCGTATGCTAGAGAGGGCCCATATGGGTGCCCAAGCTCTCTAGGAAAGAGAAAAAAAACAGGCAAGTGGCTGGAATCTGGAGTACAACTAGGGGAGGCATATGGCCTACCTTGCGTCTGGCAGGGCTCGTAACCAACGATCCTGAAACCTGCTGCTCCTGCAATGGATTGCGGGATCTCCTACTCCTTCGGCCTTCAGTTGTGATGTTGGCATAGAGATCATACTGCAGGTATGAGCACGGGCAGAGTAGCGTGCTCCAGCGTGCTAACAGGGGGCAAACAGGGACCTTAGTATGGGCCTTTGTTGTGAGGCCGGCGTTTCCGCCTGCCGGCGGATCTTTGTGATCAAAACGAGAATAAGCCTCGTTTTCGTGCCGCTCAGCGCCCGGCATGAGCAAGTCAGGCACCGTATGTCTCCAAGAGGTCCCCATCCAAACTTCAGACTTACTTACTGAAATGCAAGATACGGCTGCCCCGTGGTTTTTAACGATCTGATGGTTACTTAGTTACTACCAGATATTTCTACTAAGCACGCATGTAGCTGCGTGATAAGGGCTGGTGTACAGTGGAATATTAGAGTTTGGTGCTGGATGCTTTTTTCAAGAAAAGCATGTCCCCTCACACCCACGTTTAGGAAGAGCTCCCGTGTGTTATACATTCTTTTCTTCAGAGCAAGCAAGTGACCAGCCTACAATTATTGTGGAACGATGTCCCACATCCCAGTAGCTGTAAAGGTTCAGCACATATTGTATGCTGCCCCTCTTCTCGTTGGGTTGCCCCACACTTTTCTGCAAGTGTATAATTCGAAAGCAGTCGCCGAGGAAGTGGCTGCGCCTCTCAGGGTATGAAAGTGCAGGCTGTGGCCCATTAGCTGATCTCTTCATGCTTTGCTTTCATCCCCCCCTCTGCAAACTAGAGCCGCTTGTGGAAGCGATTTAACCTTTCGGCAACAATGAACTGCATTTCATCGGTCAACATCCGCTGCCATCCGTCATAGGCGGACTGCATTTCATGGCTCATCCTTCTTCGGAGGGGTGCAGTCTGCGTGGTGGTGGGAAGGGAGGTTGGATCAGCCCCTAACAGTCGAACAGTTCATGACCTACTGGTGCTTCATGTTATCTTTCTCGGTGCCTGTGACGACCCTGGCTCAGTGGGGCGGCCGCCAGAGGTCAGTGGACGGCAGGCCCTCTCAGATAAACATTCAATGCTAATTCCCATTTCCCTATCCACAATGTGTTCACGAGGCTTCGTTTTTTGAACACTTTCATTGGACCGGGTAGATTTTATTGTACATCTGTTGTCATTTTCGTATGTAGTAACACTGTCTAGCACATTGCAAATGAAGTATTGCCCTTTATACATGTAAAACAAAAACAAAAAACGTTTGTTTAGACTGGTGTTGCGTCATGTGGACTGCACTCACACTTAGTACATGCTATTTAACCATCTGTTTAGCTTATAGTTAGGTCGAAAAGGATATGTCTCTTATGCTTCCAGGAATAATTGCGTCAACCTTAAAATCGTCCCGGATTACAGAACAAAGAAATGGTTTGTGCATGTACTAATGGTAATAGTTCGGTGCATTGAGCCCCATTTAAACCTCACACTTGCAATGTCATTCTCGTTAAAGCTGCGGTGCAGAGAAGCTGAGTGCTCCCATGAAGAAGTAGGTTCATCGCTATGCTATGAGCATTTGCAGTAGGTCTACGTGATGCGTATGGTCATACATCAACGTGCTCACAATTATGGGTGCAACCTTTGATAACAACCCCAGACACCCTCTGCCCCACACCCGCAGAAATCAAGTGAACTCTTTGTGCCCAAGTTGTGTCATACGCGGTCCAATTCTGTCCAAAGGTTTGGGCTGTGTGCTTGAGCAAAAATGTGACTTTTTCCTTTAAAGGAAAATGGATGGGGACTAAGCCGAAACTGAGAATTTCCGTTTTCTTAATAACATCTTTATTGTATAACTAAGCTTTCCCAAAATGTCCTGTCAGGTGAAGGCGCAGGGGCGTGAGTACAATTGTGTTGTCAAACTTTCAGTCAAATCCATCTTACTAGTCAAAGTTTACTAGCAATTCATTTTTGAGGTTTCCTATGGAACTTGATACTCAATTATACTCTGGTGACTTCTGCACTATATGTATATAAATAAAAGTGAAAAAGGGTTTTTAATGCATATGTTTGTTAGTATGTTAGATAGTTTTGTGTATTTTTGACTAAACTCTGTGACATTTGTGTGTATTAGGATATCCATAATCAAAGAATGTAGAGGGTTTTGGTATGTTGTATGATATGCTGAACAACACTTATGTATGCCAGTAGTCAATCCAAACTTGTGATGAGGTAGTGTTGTATGGTTGGATGTAATTAAGCGCTGGGAGGGAGTGTTTCAGAATTAACTTTTAATGGGCCGCATGTGTTTTGGTGTGTTTTCCACTTTAATTCATGGGATGGTTTGGGTGCTATGTGAAAGAGGACTGTGTGAGATTATGAGGAATTCCTGTCATCATGTACACAGTTAAAGGATGTTTTGGTGTATAGTTGTATATGACGCTGAACAGTAGCATACTTTAACAAAATAAATGAATAATGCTACAAATTCAATTTGATTACACCAGGAGTGGTGAGAAAGCAGACACTAGACTGGCTATGATGATTTATTCTTAGCTAATCTAGCGCATTGGGCTGTGTTGGTTGGTGTTTGTGTGAGATTGTGGCCCTACTTTATAGTGATGCTGCGAATGCTAGAACGTGATCATGTTGGGGTTTCGAGCGAGCAATGTTTGAATTGAATATTTATGTGGCGGGTGTGTGTTTGTGTGTGTGATATTTTGTTAAAGCACTGGCGTTTTATGTCCCTTTATCAGTTTTGCTGTCTTTATCCTGACTCTGCGTGTTAGACATCTTGTAGGATGAACGTTAAAAATAGTATTTTTTTATGTTTGATTTATGCATGTTGCATGATTTGTGAATTTGTGAATGTTGTATGCACAAGTGAGGGGTTATGTGTGTGTGCCTAAGTGTGAGGTTTATATGTAAAAGCAAATTATATTTTGCTTCTAATCACGGCTATAATCCTAGAGGCCCCTCTGATCACATCGTAGTGGTACAAGCTTCAGTGGCAGCTAAACTCCACATATTTGCTGCACATGCCCCTTCCACAGCAAATCAAAAATGTGTCTCGAATTACAACTTGTTCACAAAGAGAGGACCCTCAAAATGTTCTTCTCTTTTCATGGACTGACTTTCTGGAACTCGATACTCGTATTGGCTCGGAATGCCCCCACAATTATCCAATTTCACAATTCTTTACAAACGTTTTTTTAACAATATCTGGACTAATCCCGATGGACTCCCAGCCTGACACAGAGACAACACTACTAAACTACTGTTAAAAGATGGCTGCCCAAATGCTGGCTACCCACACACCCTGTGCAACCGCTCTTGAGATAGGTCTGCGCTTTAACCAATAACATAAATTAAAAATGTTATTCAGTTGTAGTGTGGTGATGCAAGTAACATGGCTACACATGGTGGGTTTTACGATGTGTGATTGGTCATTACATTCCTTGATCGTAATCAAATCAGCATCATCAGTTCAGTTCCAGAAAGCATTCGTATACATGTTGAAACTGAATACACATTGCACATTGTGGCATGAATTGATTTCATCCCTCCAACTCAGTTTGTCAAGTATTGTATTGTTTCATTGTTACCAAGGTTTTTGACTCTAACCATGCCTCATTGTCTGTATTTTGGCATATCTATATACAGAACTGTAATGTACCATTCCGCTGTAACCGAACTGGCAGTAACTCTCTATCTGTATTCATATGTATATGCATTAATTGTACACACTCTGTAAACTAAGCTTAAGTTATCTTATCCTTCTGCGCCCAGCTACCCAAGGGTTTGGCGCGCAATACTAAATAAACAAACAAACAAACAATCATTGTGTTTTTCATTTTTTGAGTGATGCAAGAATTATCTTTTCCTGTATTGTTGTTTGGGAAGTGAGTAACACTTTGAAAATGTATACAGCTCATAAAACAGCTAATGGAAGGAGTTGAACCTTTGGTTATATGTTAATATGGTGTTTGTGGATGTTCCCTATTTTGATAATGTATTGTCTGGGTCTTGTGATGAATATGGATGATTCGTCCATTCTTTCCAAGGGGAAGTCACCCCCTTTGAGGCTAGGGAGGTGAGCCTGCTAAGGAAGACCCTCCCTTGGGGTCTGTGAGTGAATCCCCTCTAGGGAACAAGTACTTGCATTCCTATAAAATTCTACCTGAGAAGAATTCACTGTCTACATATCGGGAAAAATAAAAGACTGATGTTACTTCTGTTCTACATCCAACGAATAGTGATATTGGTTATATTTGCATTTGTATCTCTTTGGCTTCAGGTAATGCTGTATTCCACTTGAACCCAACAACCAAAGAGGACCAACGCCCCTTTGAAAGACAGTGGTGGAAATCAAGAGACAAGGAAACTTGAGAAGAGGAGAGAGAATCCTACGCAGAGGCAAGTCTCTAATGTGTAGACGTCCTGGAACGGTGGAGCCGCGCTACACAGCTGAGCCAGCGGAAGCATGGAATGAGAGCGAAGAAGCAGGGATGCTGGAAGTCGGCACTGAGAAAGGTTACACAGCTGAGAAGGAGAGGGGACAGAAGGACCTTCTAGCCTGATGGCGTGACCACGCTGCAGCCATAATGGGTTGGGGACCCACAAACCGAAGCTGAGTCCAGGATCAAAACGGAGAAACAAATCCTCTGCTTGGAACGTTAGAATCTCAGAGAATGCCGAGACAAATGGAATCCGAAAAACAAACGCTTATGAGCCTGTGAAGCTGTGGGCAAGCAGCAACATCCCCGCTGGAATAACAGCCTGCTGGAGCACACCCAAATGCAGAGAAGGAACAAAGGTTGCGCATGGTGGTGGGAGGCGAGCGGATTCTAAGAAAGAAGCTGACACAGAAGGCTATGGAAGCCTGAGCATTGAATATTGGTATGAAACACTGAAACAAGTACAATGGTTAAAACAACCAGAAAGACAGAGAGCCTAGAGACTTATAGAGAAATAAGGGATATTAGTGAAACCATAAAGAGCAGGGAACCTTGAGAGTTACAAGCAACTTGCGCAGGGGCTCAAACCAAGAAAGAGAAAGTGGCTAAGGTGGTGGAAAATGAACAAGGGAATCACTCCTGCACATGAAGAATTGGAAACCTTTGATTTACACAGAGACTTGCAACTTCTTATAGAGAGCTTAAAAGGAAAGCTGAAAACATTTCATTTGTGAACTATTTTTGTGTTACAACCTATCTCATTAAAGAGAGACCATCATACATTGGCCGGACAAGCCTGAGTTGGTAGGCTAGTGATCTGGCATATTTTGAGTTGTTTCTCTACAGTGGTAGGGACAGATTGTGAATAGGTTTTGGACTCAGGACTACTTTTGATTTGGATGACTGACGAGCCCCCTTTTTAGTTTAGTAGGTAGGGAAATCCCTCTCAGCTGTAGGGACAGATAGGCATTTCCCTTTTTATTTTAATAAAGGTCATTCAAAACGCCATCCTTTAGTCCATCTCCTTCTTCTGGTTGGCCAGCGTGTGTGTGGAGTGTTCTGAAAGTACAAGTAGTGAAAGTGAATTTGATATGATGTTACCTATCAGAATATAAGCTAATGTTGCAAAGAAGCAAATGTGCTTCTATTAGCGGTACTGTTTGTTTGTGCTTGTATTTCACATATCAAAACAAAAGATTTTTGGGGATATTTCCAGTTTTTTTATTGCTCAAAAGGCAAAAGTGTGTCCAGACAATCAGTAATCACACCAAAAAAACACACAGCTTGTCAAGTGGGAATAGGTTACGAAGGGCCAGCGTCTCTGGCTGAGCTTTCAAACTCGTCTGTTGTGCACTGTGATGTGCTAAAAGGCACATGCTAGACCACCTCAGTCTACGCATGTGTCTGCTGCCTTGCAGATGAAAGACATTGTTTCCTTTAATAGGTTTTCTCTGTATTGGCAGGTATAGGTTTTATTAAAAACAAGGAAGACAGTGTTCTTCGATAGGTTCCTCTCAAGAGGTTTTCTTCTGATATGGGACCCCTGGTTTGTTACTGTGGGGATCCTTTCTAGGAACAAACTGAACCTGTGGGGATAGGAATTAGCAGTAGGTCAGGTCGTTCTACAGCTGTAGAACCTATCGAAGAACGCTGTCTCCCTTGTTTTTAATAAAACCTGCACCTGCCAATACAGAGAAAACATCACAGTGCACCACAGACAAGTTTGAAAGCTCAGCCAGAGACGCTGGCCCTTCGTAACCTATTCCCACTCGACAAGCTGTGTGTTTTTTCGGTGTGACTACGATATTGGGCAACCCACAGTTGGCAATCCCAAAAACAGTCCCTTGTGTTTCGTATAATCCAGATAATCAGTGTCACCATTTTGGTTTGCCAATGCATTTCGGACCGATTCCATCTTCAGGGCTAGGACACTGACTGTTGTTACTTTAGGTGTACAAATATTTCGGTCATTACATTTGTTTGTGAGTCAGCGATACTGGTTATTTGTGAATGCTTGTTTGTGATAAAAAGCATGTGTAATTTTTCACAATGTCTGAATTGGAATCTTGATGCAGTCTCCGTGTTGTATGCAACCTCTGACCGGAAAGGAGGAAACAGTGAGATGTAATGTTTTGTTATTGTGTTGATGTAAGAGTGTGTGAATGCATATATAAGTGTGTATTTGGCATGAAGTTAAAAGTTTCATTGGAGAGTTAGAGCATCAGCTGTAAAGTCAGTCAAATAACTTTTATTTGGATACAATATCCAATAAAGCACCAAAAAATAGCAAATATACAAAGATAGAAACACAGCACATACTTGATAAAAATAAGGAATCAACTCAATCCATAAAAATTCAGCTGATCATTTGGAAATTTGAGAGCACGTCGCAAGTAAGTTTGCAGTGTACATGCCACCAACGTTGTTGTGACCATTAGTAGACACATCAGCCTGACCATCATCAACTATCACTGGCTTCCACTGCACTCAAAAATCACCTTCAAGTCTTGCTGCATCATCTATAAGGCAGTCTCCCTCAAGTCTGCCAGCTGCCTTGAGGAGAAACTAAGCATCTCCGGCGGACAGCGCACCACCAGTGTCAGGACATGCGCAGACTTGAAATTCTTTGCTGCAAAATAGGAAAGGACCAGAAAAGAAGCCTTCTCTGCTTACACCCCAAGACTATGGAATCTCCTCCCCGTCAGTATCAGATTCGCCCCCATTCTCCTACAATTCAGAAAATTACTCAAGACCCACATCTTCAAGGACTCTCTCTATCGAAACACCTAGGCCATCACATCACTCCTCCTGCCACCTGACTCGCTAGACACTGCCCACCTTTCTCTCCTCCCCGCCACCCAGTACACCTGTACGAATCCTCTGTGCCCCTCTGTACACCATCGCCCGCTGTATATCTGTTCGGTTGTTACCTCTGAAAAGTGATCTGTTATGAATCTGTACTGTTGTATACCTCTGTAAAGTGCTCCGTTATGTATCTTTATTGTTGTGTACCTCTGTAAAGTGCACCGTTGCTTCTCAAACTCAGGTCTGCGCTCAATAAATACCATAATAATAATAACAGAAAGTTAAGGCTGTGCTGAATTGACCCATTTGCTGAAGTAATCGTTTTAAAGTGTTTTTACTAATCATGGTATAAATGGGAGAAAAGAATACAAAATCCATAGTATCTTATTGAACCTCATTACAAAAAGCGCAATCTTGGATGTAGACCACCTATGCATGACAGTTCTCAGAGGCAAAAGATTGAAGTTAGCTCTAGTAATCAAAAATCATTCCAATCTGTATTTTGCCCGGTTTAAATAGGCTGAAATGCTAATAGTAGTCAAAACAATATGGACATGGTTCGAGCATTTAAACATATCAGCCTCCTGGTGATTTATAAACAATCTCCCCTTTATGATACCATTGCTTGGTTTGAGAGATAATTAGTGGACAGATTAATATGACAAACAGTACAATTTAATTGATATATGATAACCAAGGGATACACAAATGGTTGGTCTTAGAAGACATAACCGGACTGAAAATCAGGTGAGTAACAGCAGCTCTTTCATTTGTACTAACTCTAAACCAGAGTTTGGTAGGCTCCATCAATAATGTATCTGTGAGAAGGGGCAGGCCAAATTCCATATGAACTGAGACGATAGGTGCAGAATTGGGTAAAACAAGTATTACTTAAAAATGTATTATTCTCCTCCACTTGTAAACTTGAAACACCAAAGACGGCCCACTATCCCACCCAATATCTTGCCATTGACTTTAGCTTTGTTTGATCGTCTCTAATCATCAGGTTAAGGGGCTGACATTTAAAACAAAGGTTCAAAACGTGTCAGGCCAACCAAGGCGTGGTCGTTTTTGTTTTTGGGTTTGGTAATATGTTTTGATTATTTTAAGCTGGATGTAAGTCATTCCCAGATAATCATAACTAGAGCATAGTTTAATATGTTGTTTCCCTGCATGAAAGGCGGTGAATTTAAGATGACTGCATCCCTTTTGACAGGCCATAACGGCAGACTTCACAACACTAGTGAGGTTGCCCACACAATTAATTACAAACACAGACCAAAATAGTGGGATCAAGTACACAACATAGAAAGGAGATGATCTCTGCTAACTAACTTAAAAATGTATTCTGAAGCAAAATTGTATCCAAAAATTGAATTGTAATCCTAAACTGCTGTGTGTGGGAAAACAGCAGTTGTTTATATGAATATATATATATATATATATATATATATATATATATATATATATATATATATATATATATATATATATATATTCAGTAAAAAAACGTTGTTAAGGGACATTATGGTTCCAAGTAAAACCAAAAAAACCCAGATATTTGCCAGTTATGGTAAGCTAAGCAACCATAACTCGTGCCACCACCGTGCACTGCTAAGACTAAAACCCAGGACATCAAAGATGACATCACAAATGTCATTGATGACATCACTGATGACATCACATGTCTGGCTCCCTCTTTTTTCCTTTACTGACATATCTAGGCCACATGGTTTTCTTCAGTAACAGACAGGAACTAAAAATTGTAAACGTACTATATTTGTAGACTTTTCCTTCAAGTATCTTCTTACAGTAATCCCCTTAGGGTCCAGTCATATCATATGAAACATATACATAGGGGAAGACACAAGCTTGAAAGGCAGCAATCCTGTCTGTGCATGAAGATAATCAGTAGAGTTATCAGCACTTTCTGATAGTTCTGTTTTTGTTTAATTACTGTACTTTCCCTGTATAGGCTCATATTTGTATACATTGTACTCACACTGCTTCCTTAGGGTCCAGTGTTTCTGCTACTACTTTTGCTTTTTTGCTTACTTCACTTTCCCTGTATATACCCATATTTGTATGTGTTCTTGTCTCTTTGTGTTTTGTCTGTACTAATGCAATTATGTAATACATGGGTTTTATTAGCTACTTATTACATATTTCACAGTATGCAAAACTCTAATAAGAAGCAGTTACCATTTCATTATTCAACATATCAACATTATGAATATTGTATCTTCATCATGTATGCTGCACACAATGCCTATGTTTCTGCATGAGTAGCTTAGTATACTGGATAGAACTTCATAATAGAATGCTATTTATATCAATGCATTGCTTAATGCACTAATTAGCTCATGATATTTATTCCAATGATCCTTGACACTTTTTTCTCAACATTATAATAAAAATCCCTTGTCCAGACATTTCATGAAAAGTAAATGCACACGTGATGTCATCAGTGATGTCATCAATGACATTTGTGATGTCATCTTTGATGTCCTGGGTGTTAGTCTTAGCAGTGCACGATGGTGGCGCGAGTTATGGTTGCTTAGCTTACCATAACTGGCGAATTTCAGGGGGTTTCGGTTTTACTTGGAACCATAACGTCCCTTTAACAAAGTTTTTTTTACTGAATTTCATAGGTTTTTAGTAGCACAACTTAACCATAACGTCCCCTTAACAAAGTTTTTTTACTGAATTTCATAGGTTTTTAGTAGCGCAACTTAACCATAATGTCCCTTTAACAAAGTTTTTTTACTGAATTTCATAGGTTTTTAATAGCACAACTTAACCATAATATCCCTGACTTTGCATACATGTAACATAGAACATACTGAACCCCAGCTAGTGATTTTGATGTCCGCGGACTGTGCGAATTTCCGCAGACAGACGCGGACAACAGCAATACTACCCAAAAACTCAGGGGGTTTCTTAAATTGTTAAATCATGCCATATGAACACTTCATAAGTTCAAAAACCAACACACAAACACATTATATGTACTAATAAATAAGAAGTGGAACCTATATATCTAACATATCAACCATTCATTTAAATACAATATGTTCTAAAATGGAATATACCAAAAGAAGAAAAATAGCCTTCCAACATGATTACCTCACAGAAACTCCACAACTAAGAGCAACAGCAGATGTACAGACTAGTAAGAACACACCTTACCAGAAGCTAGTAAGTGTACTTAATTTTACTCATATATTTCTAAAATGCCTGTATTAGATACAAAAAAGTGATATCATTTTTTTCTCTCACAGAAATGTCTAGTACTTTGGAGTGGCTAGAGGAGCATTTTCCTCGTGAGGAAATGTCTGAAGATAGTGAACCTAATGGTAGAGACTTTTCTGTATAAACCAATTAATGAATATTATTTAATATATATTTAACATATACATTTTTTTTTTACACACCATACAAACATTGAAATCAGTAAACGAAAAGAATTATTAGATAAGACTCTCCAGCACATGGAAGAATAAATGGACATACTCATGGAAAATTTCAACAATTTAAAAAACATTGTGGAGGATCACTTGAAAGAACAAACTGGATACCATTGTCCCAAATGTACCTGTTCCCCCTCACCATATCCCACTCAATTATCCCCAAATCCTCTCCATGAACAAAAACGTGTTGATGAAACTTCCATCCCTTCTTCACCTCATATGAATCCTCTTGAAACCCCCAATTCTCCTGTTTTTGTTTCAGTTTCTGCCTCGCCTTCTCTGTCATAAATTTAACATCCATATAAAATAAAGTAAAATTATTATATTGTGTCCTAATTCATTTCTTGTCTTATTTTAAAAAGCAATTCAGGTGTCCGCGGACAGCGCAAGTGTCCGGAATGTCCATAAAGAAACGAAAATGGAGGCGTACAAGGACACTAAATCTGTCCGTACTGTTCACATGCAAGTTGAAACTGTTCTAAGAACACACCTGGTGTTCGGGATGTCCGCAATCAAACTACCACATGCGGTGTCCTGAAATGTTCGTAAATAAACAAAATGGGGGTGTCCTGAGGACGCTAGACCTGTCCGTATTGTTTGCAGGCGAGTTGAAACTGTTCTAAGAACACAGGCAGTATCCTGAAATGTTCGTAAATAAACAAAATGGGGGTGTCCTGAGGACGCTATACCTGTCCGTATTGTTCGGAGGCAAGCTGAAACTGTTCTAGGAACACACGCGGTGTCCTGAAATGTTCGTAATTAACCGAAATGGGTGTGTCCTGAGGACGCTATGCCTGTCCGTATTGTTCGGAGGCAAGCTGAAACTGTTCTAGGAACACACGCGGTGTCCTGAAATGTTCGCAAATAAACAAAATGGGGGTGTCCTGAGGATTCTATGCCTGTCCGTATTGTTCGCAAGCGAGTTGAAACTGTTCTAAGAACAAACGCTTGTTCGTAACGGTTCGTTTTGCTTGTGACGCACTTTTAATTAGTTTCAGGACCCGAACAGTGTCTGTAGAACACCAATGCGCATGCGCCAAACAGTTTCAGTTCATTTGATGCCCTGCGGAGACCCGCTCCCTTCGCAGACATGTTCGCGAAGCTATCATATGACCGCACCCATGCTGAGCATGTGTTTTGTCTGCGGACACTGTTCGTGTCCCCGAACAATTTAAAACTACCTTTTCAAGCAATCCACAATATTTTTCAATAATAAATCACCATAGCACAAGTCACAGACAGTAATCCTGAGTTTCTACATACTTTTTGGGACCTTTTGAACCTATTTTTGGTGTTTGATCTGTCCGCGGACAGCACGTGTGTCCACGAACCGCGCACAAGCACCCCTATAAAAGGCCACAACCTAGAGCTCATTCTCATTGTGTTTCTGGCTATCTTACAGAACACAGTGCATTTTGCTGCCAACTTTCCAGATTTTCATCTGAAAGCTAATGGCATCCATGGCTGCAGTACTGCCACCTGGTGCTACATCTGCCTCAGCACCACCCCCACCCCCTCCACCACCACCACCTCCCCAAGGGCCTGAAGAGGGGAACAGGAGTGAGGATGCAGAGGAGGATGAAGAGGATGATGAGAATGAGGTAGTGGAAGTCCCTACTACCAGCACTCAGCGTGAGTCTTGGGTGTGGTGGTTATTTACCGTTCGTGGTAATGTACCTAAGGCACGTGCAAACCAAGTCACCTGCAACGAGTGCAAAATGGTACTCAGTCGTGAGAGGCTTGGTTCATATAGCTTCGGGACAACTACTATGAAGCAACACCTAAGGTCATTCCACACCGGGGCCATTCGCAAGGTTGTACCTTGCGAGGAGCATAGTAGGTTGACTTCCTCTACTACATCCTCCGTTTCCGATCCTGTCACCCAAGGAACACTCCTGTGGGACAGCGTATTCCTCAAGATGCCTCACAGGCCATATGCAATGCTGATGACCCTTACCTTTCGAGGGTCACAGTTGTGTGTATGTACTGTGACGCAGTACTCTGCATTGAGGAGAAACTTCGAAGTGCTTTTGAGACTCTGGTCTCAGAGCACGAGAAGATATGCTCACTACCCAAGTAAGACCCACTCTACATCTTCCTCTCTCCACCCGCCCTTTCTTATCCCCGTGGTTGGTGTCAACCCCTTACCCACCTTTTCCCTCCTCTCCTAGTGTGTCGTGTATAAAAAAACAAAAATATATAAAACAAAAATAAAAAAAGGCTCTTTTCACAGCCGCATTTCACAGTTTAAAAATAGAAGTGAAAATAAATGAAGCAGGGCCTTGTGTATTTTTTAGAAGTCCGTGAACTTGAAATATTTTGGGGTGCTGCCCTATTATAACCATTGCAGTTTTGTCTGGGAGGAAGTGGTGGCTCCGAAAAGAGCCTTTTGGTGGTGTTTGTTTGTGTTTGAAAAATTTGAAATGCTCAACACCTACTACAAAATGGATGCGGTAATTCCAAAAAAGGTCGGAATGCATTTTGTACATTTCTCAGAAAAATCTGATTGCTAGCATAAGTAAGATGGACTCCATCTCTGCGAAAAATGTATGTGTTACGAAACATAATATTTTCATTGTAAAAAGAGGACATGCCAAAATCTCTTAGAAAGGCACAAACAGCCTTATTGACATTGCACCTTGCTTTCTCCATTTGTGGACCAAATGAAGAAGAACGAAGCCACATTCGTCTCTGCACAATCCGTGAAAAAATTACTTGAGAATTTGGAAACATGTCCATGACCTTCCCAAGTCCTTCTTTCATTGCAAATTGCAAAGAAATTCCAGACACATGTCCTAAACTGTTCCCTCCACAATGAATTACAATTATGTCTGGATGTTGCTCTGTCTCCAAAGTAGCACAGAGAGGTAGCAAGTCCAACCATTTCATTCCACATACTCCATGCCAGTGCACTTCCACATGTGGGAATCCAAGATCTACAGCTTCTCCACAGCTTTCTGCATGTACCTTCAACCAAAGTATCCACGAGTCTCCCAAAATCCAAACAATCTGTTTTCTGAAACACACAGCCATAGCTATCTGTTCTTCTCTCAGCAAAAAGAGTATCTGAGAAACTCTCTCCTGGCACAGCACACCCACTAAACTTTACTGACAAATCCCTTGCTCTGCTCTGCTCATTCTCATTTGCATGCCTCCCCACCCCAAAAACCCCGGTTGTAATACACAATGGGCCTCATTAAACGGATGGCGGTAACGGTTTACCGGCACCGGTATTTTACCGGTACCAGTAAATCCTTACCGCCTTACTACGAGGTCCCTTTGCGGGTTGGGGAATTTAACGCCTGCTTTTTACAGGCGGTAAAAACCAACCCGCAAAGGGACCAGGGAGCTAATTATGGTACCGCAATTTGCGGTACCGTAATTAGCGCCTTCCTCATTCCCATAGAGCCCTATGGGGCAAAAATGGGAATGGGGAAGTGCAATGGTGGAAGAGGGAATAACCGCCCCGCAAAGCTTGGAATAGGGCGGTAATTCCCCTTTCCACCAAGGCGGTGCCGGTATTTTACCGGCATGAACCATGGCGCTAATAGCTAATAGTGCCATGGTTCACCGGCATCCGTGTAATGAGGCCCAATGTCTGTGGACTACCGCCATGTCCGCGGACATATCGTAACATGGACAGTCCTTCTACCATTTCCATTTCACTTTCTGTGCCATTCCCTCATTGGATATAACTAAGCAATCACATGACCATCCACCAATCACATCCAAGACCTCTACATCTAACTGCATCATCATATATCAGCACTTCAAATGTACTGTTAATCTCTCTGAGTACAAGTGTCATATCATTGGAAAGCACCTTCTGCAAGAAATACTGTACAAGTCTCCAAGATTTCTACTTGCAGCTGCATGCATATCCATATGCATGAATACCAACTACAGGTATACATATTTTCTGTATAGTACATGTACAATTCTTATAGATTCATATAAACAAATTAACTAACTTTTAGCTTGTATAACCTATAAAATGAACTGTCATTTTTCCCATCTCCTATAATCAACTGTCACTTCCAAACCTATCTGCTATTTAATTTCTTTTTACACACACATTTGCGAAGCATGTTGAACTAACACATTTAAAGTACAATATAAAGAGTTAACATGCTCAAACAAAATTGCATGCACACACTATGTTCAAATATCAAACAACAATACTTGTACAAAAACATAAAAATCAATGTCTAAATTAAAATCAGTGCTATATACAAACAAAATTACTCATTTGTTTCCTTTACAATTGCAGTGAAGACCACTCTCCTGAAAAGAAGCAGCCGAATTTGAATTACAAAGAAGAACTAAGAAGAAACCTGCTCATTCCAGAAAAAAAGTAAGTTAAATACCACCATAATATTTGTACTATTACTCAAACACACTGTAAGGTTAATTCATGCTATTTCTGCACCTAAAAATAGAGATTGTGCACCATTCTGTCCACAAATCCCCATTTCTTAAACAGAGATTTACAGGCAGATTGGCGCACAAATTCCCTTTTTTCGGCGCACAAGTGAGCCAACTCAGCCCCTAGAATTTTGATATTTTAGAACAAACAACTGTTTTAATTATATACCATTAGATTTACTATTTGTACTTCTCCACACCACTAGCTTACTTTCTACTGTCATCTAAACCCCTGTTTAGTAGCACATAAATTCAAGAATACCCATCCCAACTAGTTGTAGTTGCCCAATGCACAATCATACACCATCACATACATCTTTATCATCATACTCAGACACTCATGCACACAGCACACATACATTGCAGAACACCCCAACCCATACCTTCTTTATTTTTTTCAACAGACCCTAAGAATGCCTGCCAAAAATCAGGTCCGTAGAAAGCAACGCAGAAGTAGAGCAAATGAAAATAGAAGTGTCCAAAATAAGCATCCATCCTAGCAGAATTTGTACAAAAAGTTCAAACAAAACAGGTAATACAGTCATCTAGTGAAACAAAACAAGCTTCAAGTACAGAAACTTCGCCTCCTCTATCAAAATGTAAAACAAAACAGAAAACAATTAACAAAAATTCAGCTACCACTTCAGATAAAACTACTCCTATAAATCTTCATGTAGTGCAAAGTAAGCATACCCATGTGTGAACAAGCCACAACGAGACTAAATAGTTTCAGAAAATTCAATCTCCAACACAGCTGGATTGGAAAAAATATTAAAATGATCCTTAAATTGCAGAGTAATGCTTAAATGTAACCTTGATGTGGATCAAGGACTAGTTAATGGAGCACTGGGTACAGTTGTTGGCTTTCAAACATACCCACGTGACAACAACATTCAGTTTGTCAATATTCTCTTTGACAAATTTTCAGAAGTAAAAAGGATAGGACGTTCAACAGCTCGATTCCTTCTCTTCAAAGACATGTATGTACGCAGAGAACACTTTTCTCTAACTCTTGCATGCGCAGTCACCATTCATAAATCACAAGGTCTTACCCTAGATAAAGCATTGGTAGACATTGGTAAGACAGTCTTTAAAGAAGGCATGAGCTACATAGCACTATTACGGTTACGTACACTTGACGGTCTATTTCTAATCAACTTTGATGCAGTAAAGTAAACGCTGATATTCCTTGCATTTTAGAATACAATAGACTTCGTTCACTATACACCCACCATCTAAAAACATATCCTGTTCCACAAAAAGTAAAATGTTCTAAAAGAAAACTAAATCAAACAGAAATGCAACAGGATGTAACTGCAAATCCTCCAAAGAGAATAAAAAAAACTAAAACTTCATCAAGTACCACAAACAAAAAAGAAACTATTAGGGAAAGTAAACCAGGTACTTCTTCAAAAAAGGAAGACAAACTCAAAAAAAAAACGCTCAGATACAGAACTACCTGGTCCATTTAAACTTTCAAATGTAATTGGTGTAAGTTGCTACACAAATGTAGCAATGAATATTCTATTTCAATTACCACCAATTGTTGACAACATTTACTTACACAGTACAGACCAATTGTGTTTGCAAATGTGAGTACTTCATAGAAACGCAACAAACAATCCTGACACCACGTAAAGTGTTTATGGAATAAGACAACAATTGGACTACTGTGCTGGAATGGTGAAATTCACTATAAACTCACAGGAAGATCCACACAAATTTCTAATGTACTTACTACAAGTACTGGAAAACAAAAACATAGCTATCAATGAAATCTTCCAGATTTCATAAATGTAGAAACATACATGCACTCTCTGCAATAATGTGACACAAGAACAAATCCCCAATGAGAGCTTTGTGTATGTATCAATACCTAATTGTGAATCCGTTCCATTTCAGCAACTTGTACAAAATGCAAACCATGGTACATTATGTACTACCTGCAATTCGGATAATCGCTCCACCTTACTAATACAAACACATAGTAAATATGTAATACTAATACTTCTATGTTACAATGCAGATGGTACCAAAAACAACTGAAGCTGACTGGATTCACATATGGTCAAGTATCACTTGGTAAGAAAACCTTCACAACAATAGGTATAATCTACCACACAGGAGCCACAACCAATGCAGGTCACTATACTGCATATATAAAAATAAAATGTGGATGGTTCGAATGTAATGATAGTACCATTACTCTAAAGCAGAGATTACCTGCAAATCTTACAAACGCTTATTTAATCTTCTTAAAACCAAAATTTATTAACTAAACTTTGCTTAAACATTAACTAAACTTCTATTAAAAAACTATAAACTGTCCAATATGCCAACAGCTATATAACTGCCTCAATATTCTACAACAACTAAACAGATAAATGAATACTACTAAATTATGTCAACAAATATTTAGAATACGCCAAATGGTATCTAACTGCCCCAAGAATTTCAATAACCAAACAGATAAATCAATACCACTACATTATAACAAAAAATAGACAGAATATGCCAACTGGTATCTAACTGTCCCAAAATTTTACAATATCCAAACAGATAAATCAATACCGCTTCATTATAACAAAAGATACACAGTTACAATATGTCAACAGCTATATAACTGCCCCAAGATTCTACAACAACTAAACAGATAAATGAATACTACTAAATTATATCAAAAAATATTTAGAATACGCCAACTGGTATCTAACTGCCCCAAGATTTTCAATAACCAAAGAGATAAATCAATACCACTACATTATAACAAAAAATAGACAGTTTGAATGATGACATTTGTGATGTCATCTTTGATGTCCTGGGTGTTAGGCTTAGCAGTGCACGGTGGTGCCGCGAGTTATGGTTGCTTAGCTTACCATAACTGGCGAATTTCAAGGATTTTTCGGTTTTACTTGGAACCATAATGTGCCTTTAAAAAAGTTTTTTCACTGAATTTCATAGGTTTTTAGTAGCGCAACTTAACAATAACGTCCCTTTAACAAAGTTTTTTCACTGAATTTCATAGGTTTTTAGTAGCGCAACTTAACCATAACGTCCCTTTAACAAAGTGTTTTCACTGAATATATATATATATATACATATATATATATATATATATATATATATATATATATATATAAAACAAAATAATAATAATAATGCAAAGCAAATCAACACATTACTGCTTCCAAAGCTCATCAACTTGAAAAGAACTACTTTTTTAGGTAACAAAAATAATACTGCATTTTTATAGGCTGTTTAAACCTAGGGTGTTTCCAGATCCTGCAGTAATGGATGACATTAATATTACTTTATTCAGAAGTACTAATTTTGTTATCTTTAGAAGGATAAAAGTGTTTGCTGGTCATATTGGCACTTGTAACATGCAAAATGGCGGGCTCAGGCAGTGCTTGAAATGTAGAAAAGGACGTGCAGGTACTCACCAGTCTAGGTGGAAGTGGAAAGGGACTCAGTGCCCACAAGGTCCAAAAATTGCCATAATGCTCGGGCCCTGCCAAGTTTACCCACCTTACTTCTATTGGTCCCACTCTCTGTTTCCCTATCTATTTGTGTAGTTCTCCATTTGACTCACTTTCTGTGTGTGCCTCACTCTTTTTGTCTCGCTCTTCATGCATTGCTTTTCATGGTTCTTCCTGTGCCCCTTTCTATTTGTCTGGCACAACCCTATCCCCATCCCCCAGCCATTGCATAGAAACTGTTTGCACGGCACCAGATATGTACACCTGGCAGTGGGGCAAAAAACATTGCAAATTACAGAGCAATGATGCATAATGACAGTATTGGGTCATGACAGGTATCACTGATAAAGTCACCTGCTAAAGTAGTGAAAGATGATGTAGTGGAGCTGCACACAGCTACTGTTGGACATAATAGGATGCAGCAAGCTGGAGGCAGTATGAAACAAGATGTTCATACAACATGGCATTACTTCAAACACACAGGATGGATAGCCTGACAATATCACTAAGGATTTCAAATCGTTTGCCATAAGAACTTTTTGTTGGCCAGCATTGCAAAGCACCTGGCATACTCTGTCCTGATTAGAATTCTAAGGCATTGTCAAGGCCGGCTGAAGATGTGTCTCCGCTCATGGGGGCCCATTTCATCATGATGGTTGGGACACCCCTTGCTTAGAGTGGAGAACAACAGCATGGTGCACCTTTGGGAAGCATACATTATAATGGAGACAAAGAAATATAGCCAGTGGGTTAATAGCTGCTGATTATCAATTGACAACCAGCCAGCAAGGAGCTGAAACACTAAATGCCCACTGGAAAACTTTTAATCCTTCTCAGCAAGTGGCTAATACAGGGAAACCAGAGTAAAATGGTACCCAAAGAGGTGATCCGCCCTGAAGGGCTCCAGCAAATGAAGTTTGTAATGTGTGCACTGCAAAGTGCACATTTAAAGTCCTGAATCAAAGGCACACATTGCTGTCTCATAAGAAAGCTGATAGCCAACATGGGGGCAGTTTTGGAGCCCCCCTGAGGTCAGGCACCTTGCAACTGATGGGATGAAAGGCCCTGACACTGTCCCTGATCATTGTGTGTTATGGGTAGTGAGCATTCACACAGTTCCAAACAGGATAAGAAAAACGCAAAACACAATTTAGCTCAATTTTAGGCACTATAATAAATGCTTTAAACATGCACTGTTTGACGTGTGAGTAAATGTGGTAAATGCACTTTTGGACTTACAATAGTCGCCCTCTAGGATCCAACATAAAGCATTGTTTACTGAAGAACTAAAACAGTATGCTGTATGTTTTTTTCCCCATAAACTGTGAATCAGCTTGTTTATACAGAAAACCATTACCACATCCAAAAAGAGACCTATCCAGGGTCAACCAAGCGTGTTTAAAACAGTCTTCCAACTTCTATTTAGGACGGGAAGCACTTACTTTAAGGAACAACTCACAGAAAAGTTAACTGAATTCATGCAATTGGAAATCAGCAACTCATTAAATGCTAGGGGAGTAGTAAGACCATGACTCAAATAGAAAGCAACATAGGAAAGGACAAACATGTTACTGCTTGGCCCTCCTATGAATCAGTTTATCAAAATGAAGCCGGATTTACTGCAGAACGCAGAGCAAAACAAAGGCATTATCTTTGTCTAGTGGTTGTTTATAATGAAATGCACGGTGTCCAGTTAAAGGTGTGACTACAAAAGGTTCGAATGCAATAGGATCGGGTCAATAGGACCGAAAACAAAAGGTTCCATTTTTTTTTTATTATATATATTTTTTGGGGTATTCGTTTAGGTAAAAAAAAGTGTTTTTTACCACAAAAACAGGTGTTAGGGGAACCCCCCCCAAAAAAAATATATTAAAAAAAATATGTGAACCTTTTCTTTTCGGTCCTTTTGATTCGACCCTATTCTATTTCGAACCTTTTGATTCAAACCTTTAACCTATAACCCATGAAGACGTTCCCCAAAAACCTGCCTCAGACTATGGATAATGAAAATCTGTTAAATTGGGCTGCCTATGCTGCGTTTACCTCCTGACAGCTGTGCCACTTACAGTGTTTATGACATTATCTATCAAGGGAGGCAAAGAAATCAGAGGTGGGATTTATGGCAAAGGGGCATGGCAGGAGTTCTGAGCAGGGAGCCTCCTATATAGCAAGGCCATCCTGAATGCCTTGTATGGCTCTGCTTTTGTTTTTCCGAATGATGCTAAGAAGACTGCATGGCATGGGTCTTTCACTGTCTGCAGGGTCAGGGTGGTGCTGAAAGGTGTCACGATGGGATGAGCGAGACGAGGGGAAGCTTCCCACGACAGCAAAGGCTGCAGGATCAATCACGCAGCGTGCTGCAGTTACCAAAATGTGTTTATTTGATTGGCATGGTGACCGCATTGTAGAATTGCCTGGTGCCAATAACGGGGCGAGGGCCTTTCTTCGGCACTAAAATACTCAAAGTATTTTAGTGCGGACGACATGCCCTCGTTATAATTGTCACCAAATGGCAAGATCATGGCTCTGCCGCTCTGCCTCTGCAGAGCAATGAAAGGCAAGCTGATAAGGTGACAGTTCCGTCCTACCCGCAATTAAAATAGGGTCGGAGTCAGGAGAGAGGGACAGGTCCAGGACGGCTCATTGGACTTCACGTTGTAGTGACTGAACAGTACACTGACCTCCTCCACCACTGATTTGCCTACCTGCAGTGCTAGTACTCGACTCAAAAAACTGTAGGCTGGCGGCTCTGCAGCTGCATCCAGTGCGATGTTACCAAAGGTGTTTAGGCGTGGCCGCTGCCGCTTGGCCGACGCTTGCGCATTGTGAGGGCACGTGCAGAAATTTCAGAACTTGTCTCAACAAAAGCTCCTGCCTCTCTGATAGCTGCCCAAGATTGAATCAAGTTCAACCACCTGACTCCCCCTATAGCCATTGGTCTCAAACCTTTTGTTTAAACTATTCATGGGTTTGACCTTGGCTCAAACATTTCGAACCGACTGAAACTTGGGGGGCTCGAAGTTACAACAAATACATTCTCCCAGCACTAGTAATGAGAATACATTGTAAATTCCATGATGTGTTAAATATCAAATCATCTTATATTCTGCAATGCTTTAAAATGTTGTGAGCTTCATTAACGTTCATTAAGTTCAAAATCGGTATACACCGCTGGTTCAATGTGACGTAGTCTCTTAGAAATAAAAAAGTGTGAACAGAAGACATTACTGCGTGTACCAAGGGGCCTTTTCACTAGCTCTTAACTGCAAGAGATTGGAAAGCGTGTCAGGGGCTAGCAAAAAGCCCAACAAAACAATCCAACCATTTCACCCGATGAATCAAACCAGACCCCTACCCTTACCCTCTTAGAGGACAGAACTGAACTGAAAGGGGGATCTTTTCATTGCAGGAATGGGATTTTACTCTTGTTTCAAAAGTACAATCTGTCTGCAGAGCAATAGAAAAGGACAACCCACCCAAAAGAGGTCTCGTGTCATTAGAATGTAATGAAATGTGTAATCTGATTTAGAGGATTTCTACTCAACAAGGGGATGAATACATGCAAACCATGTTTCTCCTCTGTAGGAAAGGCTTGTAAGTGTGATATACATACAGTAAAGGCCCACTTGTGGCTCCTCATGTATATGTATTCCCTCGTGGAAGCATTAAAATTACTGTTATTTAATAGCCATGCTCTCTGAAAGTAATAACCACATATTCCCAGACACGCTGATGCACCCGGTAGAGGAGCCAGCTGCAGTCAAAGGCCAGGCATGCTGTGCCTTTCCTCCAGCAGAGAACCTTAGCATATTGTGTAGTTTCTCAGAACACACCACAAAGCTTTGCTCAAGATTAGTGCTGGGGGAACATGTTCGGTGACTTACCAAGTCAACTGAATTCTGACGTTTTTCTGATCTCGGAAACTTCTCAAATTTTTTCAGAGATTTGTCTGGAACAAATTAAGTTCACACAGTGGTCAAAATAAGGGCCCTGCATGGGAGGAGTCGTGCAGCCCTTTAAAAAATGCCCCACTCCCGCACGGAGGCCTGCCAGTCCACTGCATTGCACTGGGGCAGGTTAGATGTTTTTACATTTTCCAACCCTCTTTCCCAGTGCAAAAGTGCTCTGAATAGAATAAAAAGTTTCAATTATTCTTGAGGTACTGGGGTGAGGAAGCCCATGGAGAGTGGGTAGGAGGCATAGCACGTCAGTCTTGTTTTTGGCTAGGGTTTGGTTCACACAACCCTAAAGTGACTTGCAAATATGTACAAGTCAAAATGGTTTGGCTCTGTGACCCGTGAGAACCTGCATGTCACTTTTGGCAAAGTTCATTGAGCCCTATTTAGGACTGGCCATGATACAGTACTATGTAATGTGGACATTTTGTTCAATATTCTGCTGTCTACATTTTTAGTTGTAATGTCTTTATTTAACACAATAGCAGTCGTATGATTCGTGTGTGTATTTATGTGTGTCGTGTCACTGTATGCCTGTGTCTGTATCTTTGTGAGAGTAAGTGAGTGAGTGAGTGAGTGAGTGAGTGAGTGAGTGAGTGGCGTTGTGTAACATCAACAGAAAGATGTGCATCCTGTGTCCCCCACCTGTCAGGTAAAGGGTATTCTCATTCATATGAACATTCTAGTTGGTGCCCAATGCTATTGGGGGACCAGGGATTCAGTTCCAAAGGCACATACCAATAATGGATAATAACTATCCAACATTGGTTCTGAATTATTGCTTCTATGGCAGGTAGACATCCATGTCATTTCATCTAATTACATCTCACCAAATATAATTCTGTTGTATTCAGTTTTCTCGGATATAATTCTCCCCTTTCCAATGTAAAAGGATGGAATACCACTTGTACCTCCCTTTTTGCATCTCCTAACCTCTCCTCTTTACCTCAATGGTATGAATTTACGTTTATTTTTTTTCCTATGCGCTTTCAATTTAGTTTTGTGTCCTATCGTCCCTGACTGAGTGTTACTGTTGTAATGCATTATTTCACTCATTTATTGGGCTGGCGCATTGTCAGTTGGTATGAATATGCTGCCTCTACTGACATCAATTAGTTGGATAGCTTGAGCATCAATATACACTATCTTGATAACTCATATGATTTATCCCGTATGACACCACCTTCATGTCTTTTGCTTTGTTGATGATACACAGCATCCTACCTGGAGAGGAAGCAAATGTTCTTTGAGGACGGGCTGATTTGGTCAAGTTTCCATGCACCTGTAAAAAGACAGGCTGCAGTGTGGTGGATTGCTTTTAGGAGAGCTATGTGAGCGGTTGGAAGGTCCATCAGTAGGGAATTTCCCCCATCAATATGTGGGATCACAAGGTCCTGCACTATGGTCCAGAAGAACTGTGGCAGGATTAAGGGTTGCATTTTGAAAAAAGGTGGAGATTTGGAGCCAGGCCATTTTGCCCTTCTTGGTATTGTTTTCCTGGAAGCACAGGTGGCTCTCAATGGTGAAGCCTAAGGATTTTGCTGACTACGAGAGTTGCAGTTCAAATCCTTCTAGGTGCACATCATTGAGCGATTGCTTAAACAAGTTACATTTTAGCAGGGGGACCAATGAGGATCAATTAGGTCCAGGAGGGGTTAGGTTTTAGGTAGGCAGTTGACATCCAGCTCTGAATGATGGTGTAAAGAGAATAGTAACCCAAAACATTTGCTGTAAATATAATCCTAGAGTCCAAATGATCAGAGCACCATTTTGCAAAGGAAAATAAGGTTCATTACATGCAAAAAGGTCTCAGACCGTCCCGTAGAACCGTATTGACACTGGGCTCATCATGCCCCAAGAGGTTGCAGGTTATACAGTGGAAAACCATAAAATAACATACATAGGTTACAATGTTATCCCACCACCCTCATTGGCTCCCCCCCTACAACTTTTCTAAACCCATTTGCCTATCCACATTGTCTACTACGTCGTCACCATTAAATCCAGGTACGGGTTGGCTAATAAGTAAATTGATACAATAATAAATTGTTACCATCACGTGATGTGTATCCCTCCGATCCAGACATGTTCAAAGCAAAACTGGTGAGACCAACTCTCCTCTGATAAAACAATGGGCCCCCTCATTATACCAGATGGCACAGCGCACACAAGCTGCACCCCCGACCTTGTAGTGAATGTGTTAGCATCAATTCTGCTCCTCATAGCCCAAATCACAGAACATTCCATGCACGGCTCCCCCATATCTCCTTCATATGCAGATGGCCAGTAATGACGTGACCTGTCCATCACTCTTGAGTCTGAATTTCATGGATTCATTTGCTTTTGGTTATGCGGCTAATTGTAATTTAAATGGGAGGACTGCTGCTTGGGTGCGACGGGGCGCATCCCAACCTGTCCACCCCACAGTTAAGATTCCGTTTCCACTGTGTTCAGGACCTGCAGCTGGATACAATTAGAGTTTATCTGTGTAAAGCGGGTGCCTCTGACCTCGGCTTCTCTCCTGGGGGACGGAAAATGGATTTGTACTATGGCTTATAATCCAATATGGCGGCACTCCTGCCATGTTAAAACGCTGACCTCACTCCTGCCACAGTACCTTTCTGACTGCATCTTCCACCTGCTTCAGCTCTTTCCTCACACCGGATTGAACAACATAACTTCATATACATGTTGCTATATGTGGTTATCTAATATGTGTCAAAACTATCAACAAGTGATATGTGTGCCTTCTGCGCAAAGCTCACCCTGCTAACACTGTGGAATGTGCAAATAGGTTTTACTCAGTCTGAACTTTTTTGCCTCGCTGGGACTCTGTAAGTGAATCCCTACATTGGCTAGGTAATCGAGGTGATGACTGGTGTCCGGTGGGCGTTTTACTCTCATGTACAACTGAGAATTGTTTACATATTGATGGATGGCTATATCTGGATCTTTGGGGTCTGTGCCCAGAGGCTCAGTGTAATGTAAGAAAGAATCAGTGAGAGGTTGGATCCTTGGGGACTACCCAGGAGACTCGGAGGTTAGAACACAAGGTGGATGGCCTGCTGCATACATGAGAGGTAGGCATTAAGTCAATTCCGGACAGTGCAATATAATCCCTTCCTGTCTGCAAGGACGGAGAGAAGAATGCAGTGGTCAATGGTTTTTAATGGAGCCGAGAGGTCAAGGAGGATGAGGATTAATTTGTCATTGCTCTCCATGAATTTAAGGGCTTCATCCATCACCTGGACCGATATTTTGTACTGACTACTTTTTCCAAGATAATTCTAATAAACAGGAGGTTCTTAATGGGCTGGTAGTTGGCCAGGCCGTTTCTTTTTAAGAAGAAAGTTGTTTGAGACCAGTCTTGAGGTCGTCTGGGAATGACCCTTAGGGTAAAGAGACATTAATGATGCTGGTGAGTACTTTCAGTGTTTGGGCCCTTTGATTGTTTAATGATGGAGGCCGGGGTGATATTGTCAGAGTAGGAGGTAGAGGTGCGATAGGAAAGTATTTTTAGCAAGACTGGTGGAGAGAGAGGAAACAATGTATTCCAGAGTGACAGTGTGGATGCTCCAGTGCAGGGAGGGCCAATGCTGTGGGAGGCTGATTTGATGATCTGTTGGATTTTGTGAATTTTTTCAAAGAATACGTTGTTGATTCTGTTACATTTTTCCTGAGTTGCTGGAACCTCTGGGTCAGGCGAGTGTTTGCAACAATGCTTTACTACTTCGAAGAGTGCCGTGGGCAAATAACCAAAGAACAATTGCAAGCTTTTTGTCCCTCCTCATATGTCAGTTCTCCCTATCTGTACTCTAATGCAATAGTTTTGGTTTATGGGTGGTCCTAAAGTACCACCTAACAGCCCAAACTAAAAATGGGTAGACCCACATAGACATAAGATAATGTTTAAACAATGAGATGTAAGTACATGCAGTTACCAGAGTAGAATTATGCTCTGCCCTCATGCTTCCGGGCTTATCACAGATTGACAGACTCTCTTCAAACAACAGGTGAGGCCTCAATGGATGGTGGTCAGAGGCTCACTTTTGGAACTGGAGCAGATAAATGTACTGCCATTAGACACTAATTTGCATCAAGTTTCGATGTTACATTCCAAATAAGTATAGCATTGATGGATTTCAAGGTAGATTTGGGGAATCCAAGAGTAGAACGCTAGCACTGTCAACTATAAAAAAAAGGTTAAATTGCAGTCATGATAGATACACAAGAATGCAAGTGTGCTCCAGAATCCTTGATCTCAGTCTATCATGACATTCTTGCCTGAGCTGACAAAATGTCGTTCTCCATCTTATACCTACTTTACCTCTCAATGCTATTCAAAGTAGAGGTTCCTGATACAGCACTGGGAATTGTTTGCAAAAAGGGCCTAGTCAGCCCTTAATTGGTTCCCCTCATTTCTGACAGAGATAGAGAAGAATGCTGGACTGTGAGAATTCATCTCCCACACAACCAAGTTACCTTCATTATACAAGAAGGATTTCTGTTTTAAGCCTTATGTTTTCAATACATAGATCACAAGCCCCATGTGCTCCCTAAAGATCAACAACCTCCAAATTGGCTCATATGCACCGGATAGACAGATATGCCTGCATAGAAACAAATATAAAAGCACCATACAACAACATGCTCACAGTCCAAATCAACATTTAAAAGAACAGAATACAGCAAGTTCTTAGAAATCTCATCAGAACAATGGGACTCACTGCCCCACAGGACAGACACAACATTGCAGACCTCATACAATTCAGGGAAAATCTAAAGATATTCCAAAATAATTATTAGGGGAACCATTCCCCAAACAGGTAAACGTTGCTGTGCCTCCATCATTATGTGACCTATGGCATGATGTCTCAGTGTGCACATCTTCACATTACTGAAGAGCCAAGAAGGGATTCAATTCAGTGGGTGCCATACAAAAAATACATGACCAAATAATATAAGAGATTGCCAGAGCTTGCACCACTACATGGACGTTGCTAACTATCTTTGTGTATGTGTCCAACCTTGATTCATACTGCTCCTGGACTTGCAACAAGAAAAACATTGTCTTTATGATATAAACCTAATATAGACATAATTAGAAGATTTTTCTTGAAAAAACAATCCAAAAATGTTTCCAAAATACACAAAATATTTTCTATTATTTAAAATAATGAATTTTCTTATAGAAAAATCAGCATACACATACATTCGATTTTTACACACAAATGTTGTTTACATTTTACAAAAATCTCGCTACCAATCCCACCATCTATATATTAAGTCACAATCCTGTGTTCACAAATCAAGGGCGAGTTTTAGTGATAGATACAAACTAAAACACAGAGCATATAAAATCATAACACCAAGGGCACAGAGCGACCCAAACTATGGAAAACCCAGACATGCTCATGTTTCTGCCTTACTTATCGCGGCCAAACCTTGGACTTTCATCACGGGTAGCATATATTTGAATATAGCATTCTTTCTTCCATAGTAGCTGGTATAATTTCCATATGTATTTAATCCATCATTTTTAAAGTCGCAGTTATCTTTCCCATAATGTCATTCATTCAATTTTCCAAAGGCAAGTATGAATCCTCATTCTTAAATTCATTTCATATATACCCTTTTTATGAGCCCGCTATTTGTAGACCCCTCTCCTGAATTGAAGCAGGGTTTGCATTTTGCAAAAAATGATGAAGGAGGATACCTACATCAGTCACATGCCCCTCAGAGCAGAACTCGGACACTGTTGCTTCATAAAACATATGACATCATGTATGTTCATGATAAAATTAGATATGTTATAATACTAAAACGTTCCCATAGCTGGAATGGCGCATTTGACTGTTTTTGCAATGCACATTGGTGAGAATGTATGTTTTACCAGGGGACAATAACAAACTGATTATGTCTCTTGGCTTACACTCAGTTATGACTGAGATAAAATTATTTAGTCAAACAACAGAACTTTTTCTGGAAAACAATTTGAAATTGATGAACAGGAAGCGAACGAAGAAACGCTTTCACTGGGATGACTATACATACGAAGATAAACAGGAGGTGGAAGCCAGTGTGCAAAGCGATTTGACATTCACAGGGTGCACATTGCTGGCGATGGCGCCCTTATGCAAAAGCTCGGAACAGTACCCAGCTGCAAAGGGTATCAGGTATTATTATCCCCATATATTTGGTCGCCGTAAATAATATCGACGGGAAAAGGTCGCGGCGATATTATATGGGTGGCCATATATATGGGGACAGGGTCAAAAAAAAAAAAAAAGAAAAAAAGTTTGGGGGTTGCGGAGGTGTCCCCCGCATGTTCCATGGAATAATGTCGCCACAAAAAACTGCCATTTTTCGGCAATATTTTTGCATGGTGAGATTTTTGTGGCGACATTATTACATGGAACCGCTGCAAAGGTTGTGCATGCAGCAGAGAAAGATACAGCATGTGCTGCGGATTCCATATCTCTGATGTGGTGAAAAGTGTTGCATTATGTTGTGTTTTTATTTACTCCTAACTGCAATGGATTTCGAGAGGGGCACGCAACCAAAATGAAAGAGAGCAGCAGTCTGTGCCGCAGAGAAGGGAAGACTGGCATTTTTGCAAAAACAGCATAAGAAGTCTCCCTGTCCTGCTGCTTAATGATCATCTGACTTTCATATTATACGCACGCTGGGTCATGCTTTGCCATGGTTCAAAAAAGGGTAGTAGGCTCTCCTCTGCAGACAGAACATGGCATGATAATGTGCTCTGAGATGAGAGTTTGCAGCACACGCTTTTTGCTCATCGTCCTTTCACAGAAGGAAATACCCATTTGCATATCAGTCTTTGTCCCGCCCACATGGGCAGTCGAGCACCGAAATGGTATGGCAATTCCTCTCTGAACAAGAATACCAACAGCAACCCCATATACGGGATTCAGCCTTGTTGGGCCTCATCAGTGAGGTGGAGCTGTGCCTCTCTGAGCACAGTGAGCAGGGAGTCCACTTCTGAAACACGTGTATGGGGTTGCTGTTGGTACTCTTGGTCAGAAGGGATTTGCCAAAGCATTTCGGTGCTGGACTGCCCATGTGGGCGGGACAAAGACTGATATGCAAATTGATATTTCCCATCTGTGAAAGGTACAGTGAGCAGAAAGCAGATGGCTGCAAACTCTCAAAGTGGTTAAAAACCACTCAACCGGTTATGCTGCTGTGTTCTTTCGCGAGAGGGGAGCCTGCTACCTTTTTTGTATGCTTTGCCATGGGAATTGACTCATTGGTGGACGCAGGTTCCCATGTGCCCAAACGCAAGAATAAGGAAGTGACCCTCTCCATCAGTAGCAGCCCTGTAGTTATGGTTAAGTTGCTCAACCCATAGGAAGAGCACTTTTTGAGTGGCTTATAACTTTGCCCCTGCACACAGTTTGGTGATTTTTCGTTAAGGGGGGGCAAAGATATAGGGCAGGTCCCAAATTGTGTGTTTTTTTCCCATAGACGCAATGGAAAAAGAAATGTGCTCACGCCTAAAGCCCAAACCAATGGACGGATTTTCACCAAATTTGCACCAGGAGCGGCAGATTGGGCCCGAAAGTGTGCTTTTGTAAATTTGGTGTAAATCGGTCCGGTAGTTTTTTTTTTTTTTTAAATGACCAAAATGTAGATAAAACAAAAATGTGGGATATCTGGGTTCGGTCCGCAGACTCATTTCCCTGTTCGGTCCGTGGATGGGCTTCTGATTAGCAAAGAGGGCGACATGGGCCCCGCGGACATCGGACGCACCCGCTGATTAGATGGAGAAAAGCATGAGGTGCATCAGATTTTTGGAAATGCCTGCCACGTGGGATTAGCAGACAGCCGCCGTTGGCCGTGAACATCACTGTAGAAAACATTAAAAATACAACTTTACACTTGTCAAATAATCTCTGGGCAGTGAGGGGTGATGAGGATGGGATGGCATATGGCCTTAAAAAGCCAAAAAATAGGCATATTTCTTCTGGATGTCAGCAAACAGTCTGGCACAGTCCTGTTATGTTATATTAGATGTTCGGGGGCATCTATGCTTATTTGTGCATTACAGGGTTGGTGAAAAGCAGTTTTTGGAGTCTATTACTTTGGCGCCACTCAATGAAACTATGAAATTTTGAAATTTCATTCTATGCCTGATTCTGAATGGTTTTTGAACGTGTGGTGTTGTTTTGTCGAGAAGGAACAACATTAGAGGAAGGGTCCCATAATATTGTAAAGGCTTATAAATGTGGTGTCCTTTGATGAATCTGCACACAAGTTTGCAAAAAAAATTGTAGATATAGATATAAATGTTTATGCAATGTTTTTGGGGATTTTGTCACGAGGGGGCAAAATTAGAGGATGTGTAAAGGCTTATAAATGTGGTGCCATTTGATGAATCTGCACAAAAGTTTGCAAAACGATTTTTGATCTAAATATAAATATGTTCGCAATGTTGGGTGGGATTTTATGAAGAGGGGGCTAAATAAGAGGGGGTTCTCAATATTTTTAGATGGCTTATAACTTTGTTGCCGTATGACAAATGTGGACAAATATTTTCAGAAAGAATATAGACGCAACCTTGAATGTTTGTGCAAAGTCTGAATAGATTTTGTCAAGTGGGGTCTAAGTTATATGACTATTGCATGTATGTACATTTCAACACTTTTGAAAAAACAAAACATGGGTGGATTTCCAGCAAACTTGTGTGAGGCCATTTCCAAGTCTGTCAGTGTTTTATTTTTTGACAAGTGTCATAATGTAGGTACACAATTTGTGATATGCCTTTGGTGACTGAGGTATAGCCTGTAGCCATGGGTAGTGGCCAGATTTTCCGGGTCATGGCATAAGGTCATGACCCAAACAATCTGGCTACTGGCCATGGCTTCTTTCTGACTATTGTGGACAGTTAACTAAAAATCTGTATTTGATTTACCACCAGGTGCGAGAAGCTTTACCTGTCAGGTACGAGGGTCCAGGCCACAGCATGCGGCTGGGAGATTGGGTCTTCATCAAGTCGTTTGAACGATCTTCTTGTTTTGCACCTCGTTGGCGGGGCCTGCACCAAGTACTCCTGGTCACACAGACAGCGGTGCGAGTGGAGGGCAGGAAGCACTGGATCCACCCACAACAAGAGGATTCCTTTCCATTTGCCACATGATACAGAAGACACAGAACACCTCACCAATACCATAACCAATGATCACGAAGCATTAAACAGCATCGAGAGTGCGTCGGAGACTCTCCCTGAGCCCGTGGGGCTTGGGGAAAGAACCGCTTCATCTCCACACTCTCCAACAGTTCCTTTTTCGAAACTTGTGTTGGATCCTGCTTTGAATTCACCGCTTCCATCAGGAAGTAATGACACGTTGTTCACAGATCACTCAGTACCAGGGATCACAAGGTACGATCTGTATCCGAGGAAGTAGACTTAATGCACGGTTCAGCTGTGCCATGAAGGAAAATCATCGAAGGGCCTGTCTCTTTGGTCCGATCTTTTGTACATAAGGGGATTCTGTTGGCTAGGGTTTGGGAAAAAGACTAAGAAAACGCTCAATCTGGAGATCGCCAGCAAGTTAACTTTGGTGAATTTGTTTGAAGAGACAATGCCTGCAACCGCTCCCACTTGTACGGATCAGATAAGAGACTGTGTGACCCATCGTAATAATGAACAATCGAATGCATGGGCCCTGACAACGTATTGTTGTCTTGTGATTATGTTAACTAGTTTCACAATAGTCATTGCCTTAGGATTTTGGTATTTGGAAGAAGTACATCCGCTTGAAAATGTGTTGCCCACTGAAAATGTACCCACGGTTTCTACACCTTTTGTGCATCTGCACACTTTATCTCCTAGAGACTCTCAGCACAGACAGAGTTACCATAACAATACTCTATTACTCATTATGAATGCCACACATGCCATTTTTAATAAGTCCAATTGTTATGTCCGCTTGAATTTACTGCAACATGGGGATAAGGTGCTGGGTTGGTATATTCATCCTTTACCTTTAACGACTGCATGTTATGCTTGTCTAAGGGCACTATTCTTTGGCCGATGGAACAATAGCATCTCAGGGATCTTTGATGGAACTAACTTGAATGATTTTGAGAAACGTGTTCTAACGCCCTTGGGATGCTCACTCTTCGTGAATAGGAGCAAGCCGAATGTTGCTTCTATTAGGCCTTCTGATAGACTGTCCTGCCCTTTTCAATCTTTGTTCTCTCTCAAGATGGCTCCTATAGGCAATAGGGATGCCACGCCACCTTCTTACACTGTTAACCAAAGCCCTGATTCAGTTTCTTTCTGCATACAGAGGAATGGTATTCAGTCAATAGGTGATTTCAACGTTGCGAATTTGACAAGTGAGGACAGACATTTGTATGTAGGCGAACCTGTCTACTTTGTTTGCGGTAATGTAGCATTTCCATGGTTACCATAGGATTGGCAGGGAACCTGTTATTTAGGGATTCTGTTACCCGGGGTATTCATTGCTAGCACTGTAGAAATTTCAAAGGCTCGTCCATGGCGGGACGAGAATGGTGATATTTAAGCACAAGCTCTGGGCGATGTAGCTAAATCTGTTGTGTTATTTTGGGGGCAAACACTGAACTCTGAAGATATCAGAAGACTAGCGAGAGTACTGGAGAGGACCATCAACCGGACCACTGAAATACTCTATAACATGACTTTAGAACAAAAAGCAATAAGGTTAGTGGCACTTCAGAACCGGATTGTATTAGATGTCATCCTGGCTGAGCGTGGTGGGGTATGTAAATTAGTGGGGTCCGCTTGCTGTGTTTTCGTGCCAGATTCCTCCCCAATGATTTTTAGAGCAATACAAAATCTGCACGTCCTTAGTTCAGAAGTGCATGTTCCCGAGGGAAACTGGGATCTTAGCGCTTGGTTCTGGGACTTATTGCAATCTTGGGGATGGAAGCTACTTTCGGTCTTAATGATTATTTTAGGTATTCTGTTGTTGTATACAATGTCTTCCTGGTATGTATGATGTTAGGAGGATATACCCCAGAGAAAATATCTAATGAATTTGTGCTGAAGGAAATCTCAGTATGTGACCTCATGGCAATTGATATCTCTGATAGTGATTCAGGATGTATGGACATTGAGACGTGGAGTTACTCGTAGAGTGACTAGAAGTAGTTTAGCACTTGGCTTAGGCCAAAAGGATGGTTTGTTAAACGAGATATCATATTGTGCCTCCTTTATTGTATATATTGGCCTAAGCCCAGTCGCTCTGCGAAGGAAACCGCGTTGCAAAGTTCTGATCTTAGATCAACTTCGCCGCCATTTTAGGTCCGTCCGCCATTTTGATTTCTATTCTAAAGTGATTCTGTGTTCTAAAATGGTGGACAGTGTTTCCCGCTTGTAACTGAGCCGTCCTGAACCTTGTACGTTAGTTAATGTGTAAACTGTCCGTTGGCCGAATGTTTGGGTTGAGTAAAGAGACCTTGTCCCATGCCTGACTTTTAGACAGAGGATTGTCTGCACCAACAAGTCCGATCCGTGGACATACATCGACTACAATGTTGTACCAATACTGAACGTGGACACTAGCTGAACTGCATTGTATAGGACATGTGTTAAGGCTTATTGTTAATCCCGTGAATACACTGTTGCCATTGTGACTTGTTTGTCTGTGAATTTAGGATGATCCATATGCATATAGTTGGACAAACCAGAAGTGAAGTTGGCACAAACTCTAGACCCTGTATTATTAACCTGTAGAGGGGCTGGACATTATGATTGGAAATGTATAAAATGTGCAACTGTTTAGACATCCAGTACCTCTCACTTCTCACACTGAAAGGGCTGGTACTGTGATGTACTAAGGGCCAAATAGCTATCTGTATCTGATACTTTGTTGCTTTGTAACTGTACAGTTTTAGAATAAAGATCTGTGAATCTTTATAAGCCCGTGTTTGGTGTATTTCCTTTTGGGGTACTCCCAGCCTCGATATTTCCTTTTGCTTTTACAACGGCATACCTCGATCTACAACCTAACAAGGGAATAGGAACATCCCAACCAATCGAGAACCACACTGATGCTATCCCTGTTCACTACAGGTGACGGGGAAGGCGGGAGACCCGGTAGAGTGGTTATTGGAATGCTGCTTCTCGTCCCAGCCCTAAATTGTTGAGATTGAATAAAATAAACAGAATCATTACTGGAACGCTCCTACTCGTCCCCGTCCTAAATTGTTGAGATTGAATGAAGATAAAGAGAATCATTACTGGGACACTCGGACTCATCCCAGTCCTTAGTTATTGAGATTGAATGGCCATTACTGGAACACTCCTATTCATCCCAGTCCTAAATTGGTGAGATTGAATGAAGATAAAAGAATCATTACTGGAATGCTCCTACTCGTCCCAGTCCTAGGTTATTGGGGCTGAATGAAAATAAACAGAATCATTACTGGAACACTCCTACTCATCCAAGCTTTAAGATATTGACATTAAGTCCAGAAAAAAGCCATGAGACGTTGTAAAATAGGAAACTTTGTGAGAGGAGAAAAACTGCTCAACCACTTGTGACCAAGATTAATAGAAAATATAGCTTATCAGGGTCAGTCAAATTTTGCCAGTCCGGAAAGAATGTGCTGGTAATTCCATTTACCAGCACGTTTCCAGACTGGCCCTCCAGCCAAGAGCTGGAGGTAAGTCAGGTACCCCACCAGCAAAAAATAGCCGGTAATACTGGCAATCCCCCAATGGAGTCCTATGGTACTCCATGGAATGGGGATTAACCTACCCTTACTGGCACTTGTAATCTGCCTGTAATTCTGGACCTTAGCCCCTATGCAGAATGAAGCGTGATATTGGACGCCATCTTCGATTGGCTCCAGAGCCTCTTGTCGATCCACCGGCCAGAGCGCCTCAATCCTGGCTGCTCCGCCACAAATGAAGATGCCTGCTGCCTCCTGGGAGTCCCAGGGCACTCCAGTGCCATTCTTCACCAAGTCTTACGGGTGTAGAGCGCTGGAAGGCCCCACATTGCCCAAGATTCCAAATGGCTCACATATAGCAGGTCCAGTGCCATCCTCGCCCCCTGACCACGGTCCTCATTCTTCAACATTTCACTGTTTTTTAAAATGGTATTTATGGATCCTTTTCCAAAGATTGACATGCAATCTTCCTATTTTTCTTTACCTATATAACCCTAATATTTATCTTTTAAAGGTGAACTTTTCCAGAGCTGAGGCTATTACTTTATTCTGTTCACTCAACGCTCACCCTTCCTATGTTTCCCTATCTGCTTCCTCACAGGCTTTATTTTAATTGAACTTTTCCCCAACACCTTATTTTAGGTGATTTATTTTCTCCTTTAATTTTGATAATTTGACTTATGAGTTGTAGAACATTTATCACTCTCCTAACTGGCTTTCTCACCTTGTGAAGTTGCCTTGTGTAATTTATACCGTATTACTTAGATTCCTGTTTCTTCAAATCATCCAAAGTGAAACCAAGTGCTTGGCCCAGCAATTAGAATTGGACTACCAATCAATATGAATGATTCTTGGTTTGTGATTTGATGCAGTCTAAAATCACTGATTCCCAAAAGGGATAAAAGCAGACTCCCTTGACCACTCTCAACCTGAAATCTGGAAGGACCGCTGCTCAGGAAAGACAGAAGCTCTGAACCAGCATCCTTTGATGCTCCAAACAATCCAACAGCTAGGCTATGGCTCTCCAAGATGACCATAAGGAAACCACATCAGTGCTACTTTCTCCATCTCCTGTGGGGACAACTTGATCCGAGATCTGCATGAAAGAATTGTTTCCCGGAACCTCCTGACCATGCGTGTATTGTGGCACCCAGAAATGTGTACACTTTCCCAGCCATGACTCAGAAGACTATACGTGCAGAAGCGACCCAGGTTTCATCTCTCGGTGGTTTCAGCAGTCTGTGCTGCCTTAATTCCTGTGACAGCCTCGCTAACTGGCCTTCACTCATTGCTGCCTCCTGTCTGGCGAGACTCTACCAGCACATCATGAACAGTCAATTCTTCCTTTGAGTCTCCTCTTTATGATCCAAGCTTCAGAAGCCAAATCCTGAACGTAAGGAGAATTTGAGAACCCTGCATTCATGTCTACCACTAACCACATCCGGTTTGCAATGCAACTCCTCTTTTCCTGGCCCCGACTTAGGAATGACTAGATCAAGAAGAATCACCCTCCCAAGGTTCTTGGAGTCCCATCTGCATCAGTCCACTGATGCTGGAATCTACTGTGGTTGTTAAACAACTGTGCAGTAACCGCCGCTAGAAACCAACAAACGTGCCCTGCAGAGCTGCTTTTTTATCCACTCGTATTGCTCTCCTGATCCTCAGGAGATTCTGGCAGGTCCTTTCTTGGTTCTTTTTTCATCCCTGGTTCCTTCTTCATTTTCAAGTGACTCTTGAGAGCTTCCCTGCAACAGTACTCCAGAAACTGTTCCTTGGGGCACTTTTGTCCAGTGAAGATAGGTGCCTCTGTCAGAGTTTGTGGAAACTGGAAGGCCGAAATGTGGGATGAATTCTTTCAACAGTTTCTTGGCCACTGTAATGGAACCAGCATATGTACAGGGGTAGGCCTTAGTCCATGCAGAAAATGTGTCTCTCACCACCAGAACATAGTCAAAGGAGACATATTTGGTCATGGTAATGAAGTTGATTTGGAGATTGACGAGGCGCCATAAGGGAGTTCATGTGCCCTTGGAGTGGTTTTCACAGGCTTACCAGGGTTGAACGTGAGACATGTTGGACAGTAAGCACAGTATTTCTGAGCAATTAAGGGGAATTTAGGAGCAAACCAATATATCTGGAGTAATTCTTCCCTTGGTGGAATGGGACAGAGAGTGAGCAACACATGCTAGATAAAGTAATAGCGAGAGTGGGGCCAAATTATTTTGCTTGAAATGATGGAAATTTAATAGGGTTGAAATGTCATCTATACCTCTGTTAAATACTAAATTCTAATATATTAAGGTTCAGCAAAAAAGTGTTAAATGATGTCATATGATGACCCAACCATGGGACTTAAGAATGTGAACTCCCGCAAAGGAGACAGATAACATCTGAATCTTGATGAAGAAAAATATTGTAAACGATGTGTGTATGAATCCCCCCTCCTTTTTCTTCACATAACTGTGACCTATATGTTTTTGCCAAAAAAAATATGGATAAGTGTTTGTCATATTTTCACAGATTGCAATAATCTACTTCTATATAAATTGTGTATTCCAAATCAGTGATATCTTATTAAGGGAAGAAGAAAGAAATAGGAAAATAATCTTTGAACACAGGCCATAATATAGACAAAATTGGTTTACCTATCAGCCTCTCCATATTCCCTAATACACATTCTCTAACTTTCTCTCATTAGAAAACCTCTAATTCCCAAAAAAACCTTTGTCCTCAAGATAATCAAAGGAAGTCGACTACTCGTCAATGTCATGCACGTTCTCCACGTCGCGACATCGCTAGGATACAAATTCCCTAATACACATTCTCTAATTTGCCTTTATGATAAACTCTCAAGAATAACCTCTCTTCCTAAATATAATCACAGGAAGTCAACTACACGTCGATGCCATGGATGCCCTCAATGTGGCGACAACACTATAAATTGTGACAACCAGGTAGAAACCTAATAATCTGATTCACACCCACTATTAAATACAGTTCAGACCTTAAACGCACAGCCTACACCTGATTTACTTATCCTCATGTCGCTTACTTAAAAACTTTCACTTTTCCTCGTGACGTCACTTACGTTTTCTACACGATGACAACGTTAAGCATCGCAGTGGCTTAAACAGCCACATCTTCCCATCTTCACACCTGATACTAATGATATGACCATGAGAACAGGACACCTCTCTCTAGAGGTACTATGGGCAAACTGGATGTGACTATTTAGCACATCACCAAATTGCTGCACAACATTATGTTATGATTTCCGGAAAGTCCCTATTTTTTACTTTCTATTTTTATACCCACAAGTAACAGCCATTTTTCAGAGTCTGTGGATAATATTGAACACCTTTAAATACTAAACATAGTTGGTCTGTAAGAAACGTAGGTAACATTATTCAACTTTGTGACATTGTGCATGTTACAACGTGATGATGTCACAATTAATCCCCACAATTTAAGCAGCCATCTTGTCTGGCCTCATCACATCCAGATTCGGTGGAAGAGTGAGCCTACACACAGGGCCACTGGAAGGAAGTAGATTAATAACTAAAACCTTAGATTCTCATAGACATATTTTGTTCTCTGTTCCTTTGTTTAAACTTTTTTGACCCTAAATACCCATATATATTCTCCCACATAGTGCTGTATGCAGGCCTGTGATGACAGAGAGCAATTTGGAGGTATAACGCTTTGACTCTACCATCTACTTGATGAATCCCAAATGCATGGTAGGATTCCTTTACTTTTTTGAGCTCTAACAGTTAGTCAATATATACAATCCCGGTATAGTAATAGAATACTCCCATTAAATATCCCATAGAAACACCAGCATGGGACAGCCCTAGGAATAGATTTCGATTGAACCTCAGAAGAGCCATAACAGTTCAAAATTATAAAGTGTGACAGCTTCTCAGCCCTAACGGGTAAGATTTTACAACCATTTCTTTAAAAATGCCCAGATTTAATGTACATTTATAACCGTAGGATTCAACCGCTATTGTTTTTAGAAATGCCCAACTTATTTTGTTCTGAATAAACATGGATGACTATGTTAATATATGTAAAAACACATTGAATTGTAGCTAAAAAAGGTTAAAATAATCATCCATCAGGAATACTGGACGGATTGTGGTTACAATGGAGGCCTAGGTTAACATTGTTTGAATCTGATGTAACATCTAATTTAAACATGTGCTCATTATTGATTTTCTGAAATTAAATCTCTATCAAGGAGGAGATTAGAAACAATTTTTTGGTCCAAACCACATGATCTGTTATAAGGGTCCTCTGAATTCAATCCTTGATTCTAACACTTGAAAACAATGATTTCTTAACAACTGTTGAGGTTACAACGTGATGATGTCACAATTAATCCCCACAATTTAAGCAGCCATCTTGTCTGGCCTCATCACATCCAGATTCGGTGGAAGAGTGAGCCTACACACAGGGCCACTGGAAGGAAGTAGATTAATAACTAAAACCTTAGATTCTCATAGACATATTTTGTTCTCTGTTCCTTTGTTTAAACTTTTTTGACCCTAAATACCCATATATATTCTCCCACATAGTGCTGTATGCAGGCCTGTGATGACAGAGAGCAATTTGGAGGTATAACGCTTTGACTCTACCATCTACTTGATGAATCCCAAATGCATGGTAGGATTCCTTTACTTTTTTGAGCTCTAACAGTTAGTCAATATATACAATCCCGGTATAGTAATAGAATACTCCCATTAAATATCCCATAGAAACACCAGCATGGGACAGCTCTAGGAATAGATTTCGATTGAACCTCAGAAGAGCCATAACAGTTCAAAATTATAAAGTGTGACAGCTTCTCAGCCCTAACGGGTAAGATTTTACAACCATTTCTTTAAAAATGCCCAGATTTAATGTACATTTATAACCGTAGGATTCAACCGCTATTGTTTTTAGAAATGCCCAACTTATTTTGTTCTGAATAAACATGGATGACTATGTTAATATATGTAAAAACACATTGAATTGTAGCTAAAAAAGGTTAAAATAATCATCCATCAGGAATACTGGACGGATTGTGGTTACAATGGAGGCCTAGGTTAACATTGTTTGAATCTGATGTAACATCTAATTTAAACATGTGCTCATTATTGATTTTCTGAAATTAAATCTCTATCAAGGAGGAGATTAGAAACAATTTTTTGGTCCAAACCACATGATCTGTTATAAGGGTCCTCTGAATTCAATCCTTGATTCTAACACTTGAAAACAATGATTTCTTAACAACTGTTGAGGTTAACAAATGTGAATGTGGAAACATAACAATCTTGATTATTGATTGTAAATTTTTCAACAAAATGGTAATTGAAATTCATGTCCAATTTTTTTATAGTTTGATTGTGAAATGATTACTCGCCCCTGAAGAAGAGAAACTTTCTCGAAATGCGCTGGGCCATATTATCTGTTTTAATAAATTGTATATGAAAATACAACCCATTGGTGTAGTGTTCTAATTAAATAAATTGAGTTTGTATTTGTGAAAAACAGGATTGTGTACATATTATATTTTATATACTTTCTCAAAAAATTCTAGACTGTTTGTCTTGTGGATACAGCCATTGAAAGTGTGCAGGGGACGGGAGTTCCCTAATTGGCAACTATCTTCTTTTCTTGTTCTGGTCAATTTTCTTCTCCCCTGCACCTAAAATTTCTCTAAATGATCAGTATAAATTTAAAGCAAAACACCTAAATTCAGTCAAACTAGGAGACCGATGTGCTTCATCCTTCTTGTTCGAGAGTGATGTTGGTGGCAGAGAGGAGAAGGTTTTCATATTTGGTGAGACGTGCAGCAGATAGGTGTTATGTTTTACCCCTGAGGAGGAGTGCTAATACAGAGCCTGGTTCTGCTAGGTTTATGTGGTGTGCTAGGGCAATGTTGTCTGCTTTTGTAAGGAGAAGGGCAGCGGCAGCAACCGCTCTGAGACATCTGGGGAAAGCAGAGGCAACAGGGTCTAACTGTGAACTAAAATAAGCTACCAGGTGTTGCAGGAGCCTGTGCATCTGTGTGAGTACATCGAAGGCATACCCCTTTTCTCATCACAGAACACGGTGAAAGATTTAGGGTAGTAAGGAAGGGCAAGGGCAGGGGCAATGGAAAGCACAGTCTTGATCTTGGAGAAGGCTGTGGAAGCGTCAGGAGACCATGTGAGTTTGTTAGGCTAGGAGCCATTAAAGATCTATTGCATAGGTGCTACAGTACAGGCATAATCAAGGATTCAGTGGTGGCAGAAATTGATCATTCACAGAAACTGTCTCTTAGTGATGGGCATGGGACATTGTAAGATGCATGACACATGAAAGGGGGCAAGGCGCCTCGCACCATGGGAAATGTTGTGTCCTAAGTAACATCCGGTAGACAGAGCTGCAATTTGTGACCTTTAGCTGGTAGGGAACGTGTCAGCGAGGGAGACCTTCAAGGAAGGTGATGGTAGCAGTAGGCTATCCATGTATTGGATCAAAGTGGAGCCCCCAACAGAAGGTGACATCCTGGAGGTCTTCCAGAAGAGTCTGGGAGAAGAGAGACGGGGAATCAATAAAGCCTATTGTAAGGGACCTGAAGTTGAGCTGATGTCCCTTGTATGTGAAAGCAAAGAGAGTCAAGGTGGATGGGGACAGGAAAGAAGGCAGAGGCAAGGTCAATGCAAGTGTAAAATTGTGCGTGGTGTAGGATACAGGAGAGAATGGTCAGGGGTTCAGGGACCACCAAATGTCAGGGTATTACCACCTTATTAAGGGCGGGCAAATCGTGCGCAAAATGGAATTGGTCCATCCCCTTCTTGGCCACCAGAAGTAACAGAGTATTGCAGGGCTAGTGGTGTAGTAGAGTATGCCCTGATCAATGACGGAACAGATGACAGTCTTGATACCTTCCTCTGCTTGAGGGGATATTCTGTACTGGGGCACATGTGAGAGAGGCACTTCCGGATTGAAAGTGATGCAAGCAGGTTTAGCAGAGAGAATGTGGCCTACATCATTGGCATGTGCTGCCCAGAGGACAACTTGCAATAAGTCAATAAGGTGTTGCACCTGTATAGCTGTGCGGATGTGAAGAGTGAAGGAGGCTCTGGGTGAGTGGGTTTTTGGAGGCGCAACACATATTCCGCTTGCCTAGATTGTGGAACCTCTAGATAAATACCATCAGGAGGTAGAATGCATTTTGCATAGTGTGTCAATACCTAACAGATTTTCAGGTGAGCAAGGGCTCAAAAGAAAGACATGATGTTCAGTTATGGGACCAATAGCACCAGATAATTCATTGGACACCAGGTATAGGATTGTGGTGCCAGACATACCAATAGCATTTACAATTTCTCTTGAAATCTTAACATGTGGAAATTCTGCAGCTCGTAGCATGGAGCGCATAACACCTGTGTGAACTAAACACTTTACATTTTGTCCTTGGATGTTACATTTGAGATAGGACAGGACCGGTCCAGTGGGAGCAAAGAAGCAAATAGCACAGCAGGGTCCCTCTAGCAATATCACTGTGGACCATAAGAGATATGAATATCCGGGTAGCCCCTGTTAGGAGAAGGAAGAGATGGAGGTGGCAGTGGTGGGGGTGGAAGGTAGAAACTTGAATTACCAGGAGGATTTAAATTATTGTGTGGCTTAGTGGGACCATATTGCCATGATCTGGCAGGTTTTGTAGGGCATTGTTGGATGAGATTCCCTGTCTGTTTATAATATCTTGTGAATGGTTGCCCTGGCAGGGGTTGCTGGGCAGACAAAAATGGGTGTGCAAAAGTCTTTTGTGGATGGTGGCCAAGGTGAAAGAGAGGAGGAGGGGGTTAGGTGTATGCTGGGTATGGGTTACCCGGGTGTCCCCAGACCTCAGAGGCTGTCTTTTGTTGAGCATGCTATATCCACAAAGCCATAAGGCTGGTAGCACCATCTTGATCCTGACGTTTGAGCTTGTCAAAGAAATGTTGAGCTCCTTGCAGTGCTTTTTCAATAGATTCAGTTTGCCAACAATCTGTACATTCGGAAGTTTGTTTGAAATTTCAGGAAGGAGACCATTCACAAAATGAGAAACAAATGCAGGATTAGTTTGTTCCCAAGCGTTTGCAAAACAGGAATATTTAGTGAAAGTCAGTCAATCTAGATAGGTAGTCAGAGGGAGATTGATACTGGTTCTGCTCGCAGGCGGCTATTTTTGACCAGTCAGATTTACCAGGTATTTTTCTTTGATGAGGGCAGTAAGTAGCATAATTTGTTTGTATAGAGTGTCTTTGAGCACAGCTCATAGGAGTTGTTTAAGGTCTCCAATGGTGGGATCATAACATGCAATCACTGTGTTCAAATGTTTCAAGAAAGCAGTGAGGTTGTCAGGCAATGTGGTGAATTGTTGTGTTATATGGTATAAATCAGTAGAGTTCCAGGGAGTGTCAACTCTCATAGGTACAGCCTCAGTATTGGCCGGAGGGTAGGTGCGCAGAGGTATAAGGGCGGTGGCAGCAGCGGAGGATGGTGAAGCGTCCATAGTGTGTATGTTGAGAATGGCTCCGACATGCATGAATGTGATAAATGAATATATTGCCTGGTAAATTGTCCTGACCTCCATTTAAAAGTGTAAGAGTTGGACAGTGCCTGTAAGTCATCAATGTATTTTTGTCAGTTTGAGTCAGACATGAGCCTGTAGGACTGGGGGGTAGGCAGGGGAGTGGATGTAGATTGAGGTGGGAACCGACTTGGTTGGGAGCGAGTCCAGGGTGGTGTGTAGGTAAAGGCTGTTGGTGGGGGAAGTATAGGTGATACAGGGGGAGGAGATGTCATGGTGGGAGAGATAGATGGGGTGGCCAGGGAAGCAGGTGGGGGTGTGAGAAGCAGGGTAGAGTGGTGTGGGATGTGCCAGATGGCTGTGCTGGCATGTCAGCTCCCTGTGGTGTAGGGGGTGGTGCGTCCCTCTTGTTTGGAGTAGGTGGCGTGTGGGCATGCAGGAGAGGTGAAAAGGAAGGTAGTTCATCTAACAGGTCAACAGGTGGTACTGTAGGTACTTCTGAAGGGAGTCTTTAACAGTTTCTGTTTTGTGAGAGTGTTTACTGTTTGGCCGGCTGGCCTTGGAGGGATGCTTGTGTTGTTTTAATTCCTTCTGTAGCTTAGCCTGAGAGTTCTTAAGTGATCTAGTCTAACTACCATGCAATCTGTCTGTAGTTTCTTTGTACCAGGCGAAATAGGCTGACCAATGACCACCAGACACCTTAGACTTTCTTTGTTCCAATTCCTTACGTAAGACAACAAGATGATCTGCATGAAACAAGCCCTCCAGAGGCCACTGATAGTCCTTTTGAAAGCGGGTTAAATAATTCCAATCTTTCAGATATTTACAGGTCGATGCACCATAAGTGAAAAATCTGAAGAATTCATTGGTCTCTACTGCAGGAGTAAGTGGTGTTTTGGAATGCCCAGACCCCATCGCTAAGTTTAGGAATTAAAACGAGCAGGGAGACACAAAGGTAGAATGGACCTGCAGGTAGTGCAGGCCAAGGGCAGTGGTGCACACAACCTAACGATAATTGGTATTTACTGTTGGTGACAGTGGAAAGACAAACAAAGGAGGTGTTACAAAAAGGGCAAACAGGAGAAAACAAGGAGTGATAGAGTTTGCAGAATATAAAGTGAAAGTCATATACAAGAAGGACTAGAGCAATTGCTTCAGGGTCAACTCAGCAAATACATTTATCCCTTCCCTGTTATTCTCATTATGTGTTTGTAAAATTGATTCAGTTATGTATCTTTGTTTTGATTTATTGTCTACCTTCCCCTGCCCCCACCCTGTTGCCCTGTGGGTGTTTTGAAACAGTTTAGCTAATTGTATAAGCGCCTAACAAATGACCAATAAATAAATAAATAACTCCCAAATGGCTGAGTTTCATCAATATCGCCTCTTCAGCTGAAACAAGAACATAGATATAGACTGCAAGGCTATGAGTGTTGTAGTAGATAAAGTAATGAAGGGGTAGCCAATCACGAACATTTGGTTAAAATGTTTCTTTGTGTCAATCACGGACGCACCGAGCATGGTAGTAAAGCATGTAGGTATGTCTGTGCACTCATTTGTCTGTAGCATGGACAGGGTGCTGTTGAACAGTAGTACCAAATTTTGACACAGTAAAAAAATAAAAAATAAATAACGCACAGAGTCAATTCATAAACCAAAAATGACACTGACAAGTAACCCCAAGGGAATATGGAAATCCCTACAACAGGGCAGGCCTGCAGGCAGCAATTTAAAGACATCTGGCATATGCCAATGGTATGTGTGGTATTGGCATACCACGGTGACCTTCTGTGATGAGTGGTAACCCATCACAGAAGGAGCGGAGGAAGGCAAAAATAACATGGCGACAGAGGACAAACACAAGACAGCACAATCAGCTGCGACCATAGAAACGGCAGCCTCCAGGAATGCATAATAATCTTACAGCGACAGCACGCTGAGAAAGAACTCCTAATAGACAACCAGGGGCAAATGCATCAGAACTTGCAGCCAGTCCTGTGGGCCATGCGACAACATACCTCGACCCCTAATTGTTATACCCACCAGGTCATAAATCGTGGCTATGTGGCGGCACACATTAACCACTGGCGCAGTAACTGTGACGTCACACGGGGGCCGTAGGCCTGAATCACAAGAAAATGCAATGAGGATCAAAATGTTATCTTTGAACAGTGTGAACTGCAAACTGTAGAGGAGGCATGGTGTCACAAGTATGACAATGACACAACGGGTGCAACTTGTAAAACATTTAATGAAATTGTTGCGTGTCAAAAAATGCCTACTCTGCCAAATAGCTAAGATGGGAGTAGCCTCAACCATCAAATAATAAATGACGCAGTCCTAGTGAAGTCTATCAAATCAAAATGGCCTATGCTAACAAAAATCTAATGCCCGCCCTATCTCTTGTACAAAAAGTATAAAAAGGAGAAATGTATGCAAAAGGAAAATTCAGTGTTCAAATGATAATGTGGCTGAACCAGCTCTCCTCCCCACGTTAGGCCTCATGGAGTATGGCAATCTTTTGACACACTCTATCTCGTTTTCCAACACAATGTACAGTTCAAAACCGTGGTTCGAGGCCCACCTGTCCTTCCACGCTAAAGTCTCTTTCTCTGACTTCCAAAATAATGTATCAACCGAAATGTTCAAAAAGATCCCCCTCTGCCGAGCTCAGACCTCTCATAATTAAGTTCAACACAAAGTTACAAGGGGTCTGGCTCCCTTCCCCAAGCTTACTATACGTAGAGTCTCCCTCAGTCGGGCTCTGACCACTTTCAGATGTCAAAGTCTTTCAAATGAGTGTGGCTTTCTTTACAGACAACCGCAGGACCACTTCGACTCAAAGTTCACAGTTTTATTTTCACTCTTCACTTCTCTAGGAAAGTACTGTTCACAGAGACCTTTGAGTGGGCTACTTCCTTTCACCGGACCACTCCGTTACTTAGTATCGCTGATTTCACAGCTGTCCTTTACATCAAAGTTCACTCACAGGTCTGCCTTTCTTCAAGTCTCATCCACACACGTGCAGCCTTCACTTGTGATATGATGTTTCTATTTCACACTTTAACACACACCTGTCTCTCAGGACGCTTGCCAACTCACCGGCTGTGTGCGTCTTATCCTGGGTTTTGCAAATTCAAATTCATGAGTCAAGATTAGTAGCAGAGGCTCAGACTCACCTACCCAACTCTGCCGTTCATCCGGGACTGTAGCTGGTGTCCTTGAAACACAATGCAGTCTTCACTTGTGGGATCTAGCCTTCTCCACATGTCTTTCACGTCCTCTCGTCCCTTGGTCCGTCGCTCTGCTCCAATTGGTTTGCCTTTGTCCCGGAAGTTATGCTTGTACTTGTGTTCCGCCTTGCTCAGAGTGTGTCTTTAGGTGTTGCCTTTTATCCATGTGAGGAGAGCTAGTTTGTATCAGGTGTATGCACGTTAAGCCAAATGCCTGACCCTATTAACGGGACATGTCAGTACGATGGATGAGAGTTAGTCTTGTTACTCTCAGTCACCCTCTTCCTCAGCCCAGTGTTTGTGTAAAAAGTGGGGGTTGGGAACTCAGAATATCCTAAAAAATAGGATGGGGTAAATAAACAAAAAAGGGGGGAATCCCACGTCCCACCATCAGCTGCCTCACCTCTACTCCCTGAAGACCCATCACCCAGGTGATCCTCCCGCACAAAGGTGATGGCCGTGCACGGGCCACCTGAGAGAGAGATCCTCAGGGACTAGTGGGCGAGGCACCCTCTGGTTTCTCACGAAACTGAACACCTACATAATTGGTTAAACCTAAAATGACTAACCAAAAATAGCAATCAAAGCATCCCCGGCAAAAGTGCTAAGGAAAAAATAAACATCAAAAGCAGCAAAAGCCATTTTAACATAACATGGCCAATAGAAAGTAACAACACCATAGACAGTAGCAACACCTACAAGCTGTTTGCAAGAAAGGCCCTCTAAAATGTGCATATCTTTATTGAGGGAAGAGCGGGAGTCAGTGAACTACGATACCTAGATTAAAACTATAGAATAGGACTACAGAAGGACTGTGACCTGTAGTTCAGTGCTTGTCTTTATCTTTGCTTTATGTTTGGCGAAAACATTGGATTTGACTTGGACTGTGGCAGGCACCTTGCCAGGTCTTTCCCCGTCTGCAGTGATTTGCTCTGACAAAGGGAAGAAGGGGATTTTAGGGCCTTGGCACCCTGTCAGTGCTTCTGTGACAGCAGGGACCTGCTCGGATAAAATATGGGAAATCAAACTGTTTGTTTTGGACTCTCAGAGAATGGCACGAAAAATGCCTAAGCACAGGAAAGCCTGCGACACTAACTTTGTAGGGACTCAATTTGAACTCTTCACTGGAACCAGCAAAGCTGTGCCTATGACAATAACCACTAGAAGCTTGGGAGACACAGTGAACACGATGAATGCAACATACACACCACAACAAAAATAAAATTTAAATAACCGCAGTGCAGCTATCTACTTAGATACAGATGAATGCAAAATATACCAGAGAAAGATTGCATACATGACATGGCAAATCACTGTTTAGTCAAAATATAGTGCAATGTCTAGAAAAACAAATTGACATTAAATCAGCTGTTGGAAGGATGTATTTACCGATCAGCCAGAGGGGAATAGGTTCACAGCCATGTGCCGTACTGGAGATCTTCCGTAGCCCACCTCTCTAACCACACCAGAGATTTGGCAACTTTGCAGTCAACAGGCATGCCGCGCATATAAAAACGACCTTAGGTATGGTGAGGACCTTGTGTTTACTCAGCCTTGCAGTCGCAGTGGCAGTCGAGGGCAGCCCACAGAAATCCCCTGCACAGTTAGGCCAGAGACACAGACACCATTCTGTGGTAGCCAAGGCTGGCTCCTTCCCAAGGGTCACCTCTGCATCAGCCTCAGCTTGCAGCACTAAGGAGACTGGACACTGGACTGATGGGTAAAAAACAAGCATCCTGTATTAGATAGAAAATAAACAGCATACAGAGAAATTATCAGCAGAGAAGCATAAAAATACAGACCTCTGAGTGACAACTACCCGCCACTTGTCCTTGAGATGGGGCCAAACTTGGCTACCACACTATTTAAACAGGACTCGGAAAGTATGCTGAAAACCGTACCTTCTAAGGATTCAGCATGATTGTTTAAACTGTTGAAGGATTCTGAAATAACTCAGCCTAACCTGCAAACAAATCCAATACCTGAAGACACATGAATGGTATATAGGGGGCCATATATAAAAATATCACAACAAAATATGGGTGTGAAGGGCGTGAACCACAAATAGAGGCGGTTGAGTGGTATTTGTTGATAGATGAGGAGAACATTCGAGCCCTGATTTTTAAATCCAGTGGGTCCAGAGCTCCGGTCTTAGCCGGGCTGTAGAATGCCATTCTAAAGAAATACCCAGACATCTGGCCAATATATTAACAACTGTATTTTAAAAACTTCTAAGCGCTATAATGATTCCCTCTTCATGGAGGACCTCCAAAATTATCCCAATTTTCAAAAAATGCAAAAGACTACTCCCCTCAAATTACCATCCTATAGTGTTCATGGATGTTCCTGGCAAGCTTTTCACATCCCTCATGTTAAGGACAGAGAAGCTGACAATATATCTTGCCTTCATAGATTTTGCTTTATCCTTTACCAGTATCAATAGGTCACACCTATGGGCTAAAATGCAAAAATGGGGGTGTCTGGAAGGTTTGCTGCAGATGATAATAGACTTATGTGCCGACACGTCTTTGTATGTAAGGCTACATTGACAGGGTAAGCTTTCAAATAAAGTCCTAATGGACAGAGGACTAAAGCAGGGCTGCATTTTGGCCTTTTGTTTAATTAGCCTGTGTGTGTTGGTCTTTGGGGAGTCTATGGATGCAGTAAGAGCTACTAACCCCCCAGGAATTGAGGGCCATTCAATCCACTGGTTGTTGTGAGAAACCTGAAGGTGTCTCACCTGCTAGTCCCCGGGAATCTGGCATTGCTTTTGGATCCAGTTCCTGTGGGTGGAGCAGTGCAGGAGGATTACTTAAATGAGGGGTCTCCTGAGATCGGAAGTGGGACACCGGAGGGTGAGACGCATATGCCCTTCCTTGCAACACCTTTTCCCCATCATACCAGGTAGGATACCTAGGAACTCGACCCCCAGGCCCTTTTCCCAACACAAACACTTTCTCACAGACAGTTCACTGTGAGCGACAAGTCAGGCAAGGTCAGCCAATTACAGATCATTACACACTCCTGACTTCCATCACACTTCCCCACATGGATAAAAAGGCGGAGCACGAAAGCATACTCTGAGTGAGGCAAAACACATGAGGAAACAGCAATTCCAAGATGGCAGTTTAAAACAAGAAGAAAGACAGCGAGACCAGAGAGTGTTGCAAGGAGGGAAACACCCTTGACCTGCAAAGACCGTTATTTTTGTGAGCCTTGAAAAGTAAGAAACCGAAGACCAGGAACTAAGGCTGATCAAACCTGCCCAGTGGGTCGGGGGAACCCGGGTCTCTCTCGTATTGATAACCAAGGTGGGGAGGAGCGATTGCCACTGTGGTGCTGTCCTTGGCTCCTAGAACAAAGCAGTGTCAGATAAGACAGCACAGCCGGTGAGACGGAGAGACTGATACCAAACCAGCTTGTGTTTTGGACCAAGGTTGCAAGGGGCAACATTGTACAAAGAGAACAGTGTGCAAGGCATTTGGGATGAGTGACACAAATATAATTGGAAGCCAAAGGAAGTAGTTGAATTTTATAATTGAACTTTGGGAGGCTAAGAAAAGATACCATACACAGAGTGGTCCGGCGCCATGTGGGTGCTCATTTGAAAGTCTCTGTTAGGTATCCAACTGATGCTGAATGTGAGAGAAATAAATATTGAGATCTAAGTGGTCATGCAACAGGTCAAGCTAAACTCTGTGCACATCTGAAAGTCTTAAATAGTTTAATGTACATCACAATTGGCCCGAGTCCGCTGAGGGAGACTAATTGAATGAAAGAATGGATCTGAGCCTGGCAGAGGGGGATCCGGGGTGAACTGTGAGTCACCTGAAAAATAATTCTCTGAACCTTGTTTTAAAGGGATCTGAGGATGGAAGAGGGGGATCCAATGATGAACTTTTCTTAAGAAAAGGATCTGAGCCCGGCTGAGGGGGATTCAGGGTGAACACCCAAATTGAATTCTGGTGAAAAGGAAACAATGTTTGCATATTGATTTTGGTACAGCAGGCCCTCTGCGTCAAGAGACTTGGAAGAAGTAGAGAGATATGGACACAGAAGGTCCAGAACTGGGAAAATTGAACTGTATCATCATGCCACAGAATCCAGAGTGTGTGCTTTACTCAAGATGACCCGCCTTGCCCTTTGCTGAAAACGTGGGGAAGGGAGGCCAATGGCCGAGCATCTTTTTATTTTATTTTGTGAACACTTCTTTCTTTTAAGGCTAAGGGTGGAGTCCATGGCTTCTCAGAGATTACTTATTTTGCTGAAATTTTTGAATTTACTATTCCCCTCGTTTTAAAGTTCTATAAGGTGAAAGTTGTTCCATTTACAACTTATGGCACTGAGGTTTACATGGCAGACGTGAACTGTAATCTTTTGGAAGGCTTCTACTGGAAAAAAAGTATAAGGCCTCCTTAGGAGTAGCCCAATACAATGAATATGCTATAAATTGGGGTTACTCGCATTGAAAACCATGGTCAAATGGAAAAGGTTATCCTTTTTTAGAAAATGCCTGGCAGTTGAGGACTCCTCCCTTTTAGTGATTCTGGGGCCATTTTCGTCCATGGATGGTGATCGGTTTATATTGCTTTGCAGAACTGATTGTTTGCAGATACATAAAGATTTGGACTCTCATCTTGATGTTCTGATCACAAATCCTGAAGATCCAAAAAAAACTCTGGAGGAGTGATTGGACAGCCACTTTAGAAGAATGTAAAACATACAAAGTTTTTGCCAATTTTAAAGAAGAACATAAGGTTTTCAATCACTTGGACCATACTTGTCAACATTTCTGGGCAGTCTTTTGATGAAAACCATTCTAAAGATGATGTTGAATTTATTACCTACACAAGAGATTTTAGGTCATAGAGGGAAGTAGAATTTAGATCAGAGAGGGTGCCAATTTTGTAGAAATACCTCTAAACTTGAAACACATATTTCTTGACTGTGAATCCTTAGCTGAAAGAAGAGCCTTGGTTTTTGATAGGTTTTAAACCTACACTATATTACACTTACTCAGGAATCTTGGTGGGCGTTACTATTTGTGGGAAATATTGTTATCTCTCCATAGCTGTGGGCATGGAAGTTTTTACAGAACCTTCTTAATAAAGAGGTAGTCATATTTTTATACTGATATCTGTTTTATTACGGATGTGAAGTTTTCCTTTTTTATCTAATTAGAAATACTGTGTTTTTTGTGGTTTAAAGTCATGATTGTACCCTTTTTTAATTTGTAATATTATACATTGCTAAAAGTTTGCATGCAAGCAGAAGAGCTAAATAAATTGAAAAAACAAAAAGAAAGAAAAAATTCATATTTTTCATATTGAAAATTATATTAATTTTGATATTTTTGCACAGAAAAGTTGCACATAAGGGGTTCATATATACAAGCATCCGTGCCAGCTAGGCCAATATTCTGAGTGCGGAATATCATCTTTGAATTAAAGTATCAGAGGATAAAAAGTCAAAAAATGTCACATGCACATCATATGTCCTGCCGAGATGAAACTAATATTATTGGATTCACCTGACTGAGAGCAATCTGGCAAAATAATTAGTAACTTAAACACATGTGTGGAACATAATGTTTTAGGAAATCCCAATTGTTTAATGTACACATATTCACTATAACATCACACCAAATGGGAGCGAAACTGGGTTTAGAATGTTACTCCCACTGGACTGCTCTCTTCGTTAAAATGCCCAATGAGCACAAATGTGATGGTTTAATTTGATGGCACTTTCAGAACACCAGCCAATCACATAGACAGTCTAATTAAAACAGAGAAATAAAGCATACCTCTAAAGGGAGTGGTCTTTAAGCTATAACAGTTCCAAATCCCTACATATCAGGGACAGGCTGACTGGAACACAGAGATAGAATGAAGAAATTACAACAACAGAACATGGAAAAGAATAGCTTCCTTTCCCTTGGGCTCATTTTGGATTGCTGTCAGACCATTGTAAGGAAGGCTTACCTGGTATTCAACCCCAGGCCATCCTTAATATAGGCTCAATATAGAAGGAGAGAAACCAGACTGTGGTGCGAAGCTGACTCATCATGCTGACTGATACCTTCCTGTTACTAGCATGGGATAACTGAACTATTCCTTAAGGAGGTATGCACCTGTCTGTTAGGAAAAACAGAAAAAATAAATACTTAAGTAAGTAAAATTCCGTGTGGAAATAAAATGTTATGGGGAGTTACTCTAAAAGGGAATCAATTAAATCCCAGCTCTTTTTATTTACAATTGTACTGGGAGGATACATAAATTGACTGTACATCTAGGGAAATTAGTAATATTTGAGAAGCTAAAGTGCTTATGGAAATTTTGCATTTAGCAAAATAGACGCAAATAGTGTCTATTTGGAGCGATCGCTGACTCCCACTCTGTGCAATGGCCAAGTACAGACAATGAGACAAATACTATCTCACTGTGTACATACCTAGGAAAATAATGTAACTGAAGTTAGTCCCTGGTTATATCACTGAGCAGAGTCCTGTTACTGGCTCTGAACCACTCAAGGAAAAAGGGAAAGAGCGTTTAACTGACAAATGTTTTCCCACTTTAAAATATCCATTGAAAAATGACAAATATGCACTTCCTACACATTTACACATTAATGTAATAGAAACATAATTGAAGTGAATCTAACAAATATATACATTGAATAGACAGTTTTCTGTTTGCAATTGATTTACATGTATGGTTCGGCTCCGGCATATCTCTGGGATGGTTTCCAGTTGCAGCAATCATGCAGGATCGCTAGATCTAATAATTCTATGCTTCTCCATTGTCCACTTATCAGATGAGCCAAGGGCGGCGGTCGTTCTTTTCTGGTGCAAGCATCCTCAACATGGAATAAGTTACCCATTGAGCTGAGGCTGATAACAGATTAGCACTATTTCCGGAAATGCTTGAAGACACTTCTGTTTATGTGAATTGAATACTCAACATCAACAATAACTCCTGCTCTCTTCCCACGTTTTCAGTCTTCTGCTCCCTGAGGACTGTGGGCTCCGGCACACTATGAGAAAATAAATAAATAAATGTAGGAAAGTCAAGTAGCATCTCTTTAAGTTGAAGTTTCTGAAATGCTGCTTGAAACTCACATAGCTGTTCAGTAAAAGGAGGTGCAATTTCAACAGATGAAAAATAGAGATACTTAGAATGGCTGGGATGTTCAGATAAAATATATATATATATATATATAAAATGAAAGCTTAGTCCTGAAACCTCATTCTTTTTTTGACTTATGGTGAATGTGCACTCAGGGTACATCAAAAGTACATATGGTGGACTGTGTATTTTTACAAAGGTCTGTGGGGCTCATTCTGAGCATGCCAATCTGGAAACAACTGTTCCGGTAAGGTTGGACCAACAAGGACAAATTCAGTCTTGAATGGGTTTAGTTTGTGGTAGGCACTCGACATCCAGGACTGGATGAAGGCTAGGTAATTACAGAAACTGATGATGTCCTTTGTGCTATTTACTCTCATGTACAACTGAGTATCTCTGTGTTGGTGAGGGGGAAAAGCTCAGGGGCAATGCATTTGTCTTGGAAACAAGACAACACGGCACAACACAGATTTGAATCCTGATCCCACGCTTAGAAACTAATCTCTGGTATTAAGCGGGTTATAAATAGAGCAATTATCATTGATTAAATAAATAAAAAGTGTGCGTACATGATTTGCGGTGGCAAATTCACCGAACTAGATGCCGCCCAATTAAAACATCCTGCGGGGGATATTTTTGCTAAAAGCAGGCAAATCCAGAAAAATTGCCTATCCAATGTGTTGGGACACAAGCATGTGTCCTGCTGATGGGCCTAATTGATTTAACCCTATGCTTATTTACTCTTTACATATTCAAATAGTTTTGATTTTTAGTTTTCTGGTTACTCTGCCTTTAAGTTGAAAACTCATTGATCCCAGACAGGGCAGGCTTCCTGACGGGGGCACCCTCTGGGAGTTATATCTGGTTAAGTACGTTACATGCATGATCACTAGAGCAGAAATGCTTATGCCTCTAATCTTTATGGTTTATAATGCCTATTCTTTCTTTGATACAAATGATAATAGCCATTATCACTGTGGTTCCTCAAGGCAAAATCATACAAACAGCATCTACCTCCGACCTCCCAAATATCTCTTGAGATGGCTTGAGAGAGTACAAATCACTGCTGCCAGAATGCTGTTGCGACTGGATGAGTGAAAACACAAAACACATCACTTCTCACAGTACATTAACAGTCAAATTAATATTCCCTATGATATGATAGTTTATTTATATAGCGCCTATGCACAATGTGTTTCAAAGCGCTTCAAGGCAAGGGAGGGAACAAGGGAAAATACAACGACATTCTTACAGGCCATGAACAGTAAGGATGTGAAATTAACTATCGTACTCGACCTGATGATATTTCAGATAGTGCAAGTGCTAAGAAATAGATAAGGAAGGGACGGGGAGAGTGGGAACGAAATGGAAACAGACAGCCGACTACCGTACTAGGCCTGACAACATTTCCGATAGAGCCGGAGGAAAACAAAAGGTGAGGGAGAGGGATGCAGACAGGGATGGGAGGAATAAAACAAGTGACTATCGTACTATGCCTGACAATGTTACAGATAGTGCTGGAGGGAGGGGGGCAGTAAGGGTATGGGGGAGCAACAGACGAGGTTGCTATCATACTAGGTCCAGGGACAATTCTGATAGAGTAAGTGTGTAGAAGAAAGTAAGGAGGGGAGGAGATAGGAAAAGGGAGAGGGGAGGCGAGGAGAGAACAGAGAGTAAACAGTCAAACAGAGTGGAGAAGCAAGAGGGGAGAGCGATTACAATAGCAGAAGTCAGTAGTAACACATAATGTTGCAAGCCAGGATACAAGATGAAGATGGGAACAGCATGATTCAGGGTCACCATGAGTACAAGATGCAAAGGAAGTCCAGCATGAGAGTTGAGAAAGGGTGACGCACCTTGAATCAATGAAGTCCATAAAAGTAAAATCCAGCATTGGCCACAAGATGGTGATAGTGAAACCAGAATGGACAGACTCCTGTGTGCAGGAAGGGGGAGGCACAAGTGAACAACACGGGGGGGGGGCACAGAGGGTGGGGATGGCCTAATCAAACCATTATGCACAGCCCAAGCCTCCATGCAGGGCAAGTGTCAGAATTGCATCCTGAAGACATTCCACAGTATGACCCAAAGAGGAGATAGATGCCACCAGAGCGTCCTTACTTCTGGTACCACCATGAAATAGAAAGCCTACTAGGAAGCTACTTTTGTTGTTGTGATGTCCAAACTGTGGTACTGTTCATATGTATATGAAAACATAAAGAGCACCTCAACCACACAAAAGTACTTAAAGCTAGGCTCTTTACAATAACAGGCAAAAGGCTAGTAGCCTGCACAAACCAAAGTGCAAATCATAATATTATATTTTTTTTATGTTATTGTTTGAAGCACAGACCTAGCTCGAGAGCAGCAGAGCGCTGTACAGAGTGTGGGCTGCTGGCATTTGGGCTGGCATATTTTAACAGCAGCTCAGTACTGTGAGTTATGTGCATCGGTACTTGCGTCCATAGGAATTATTCCTTGATCAGGTTTTGTTGAATGAGCCATGTTGTGAGAGATGTGCAAAATTGGAGAATTATGGAGGCATTTTGAGCCGACACAGGGATCAAGTTATACATGGTGGGTGCATGACAAGAGAAGGATTATATGTGGGTCTTCTCTTTGCAGACGAGTTGTGATTCAAGCCAGTTGGTCGAGTTCCTGCAACCAGATATGTGGAGCGGGTACCACCAGGTACACTGGTGTGCTACTCTTGACTGCTTTGTAGATGGTGCATGCAGTCTTGAACAGTATCCTGGATTGGAGGGGAAGCCAATGTAGTTTGCATAGTATGGGGATAATTCAGTCAAATGTCTCTGCTACTGTAATAAGACATGTTGCAGCATGGTGGACTGCTTTCAGGGGAGCCAAGTGAGCAACTGGGACCACTGTCAGGGGAGCATTTCACCCATCAGTATGTGAGATCACAAGAGCCTGCATTTTGGTGTGGAGGACCTGTGGCAGGATGAAGGGTTTAGTTTCTCGAAGGGTAGAGATTCTGAGCCAGGAATTTGGGCCTACTTGGCTATGTGTTTCTGGAAGGACAGATTACTGTCAATGGTGATTCCTTAGGATTTTGCAGAGTCTGAGAGTTGAGGAACAAATCCTTCTGGCATATATCATTCAGCCATTGTAGGACAAGCTGCTTTTTAGCGAGTGGACCAATAAGGACGAATTCCGTCTTGGATGGGTTTAGTTTGGGGTAGGCACTTGACATCCAGGACTGGATGAAGGCTAGGTAATCACAGAGACTAATGATATCCTGCATGCTATTTACTCTCATGTACAATTGAGTATCGTCTGCGTTGGTGAAGGGCAACGCATCTGTCTTGGATGCAAGACAACGCAGCACAACACAGGTTTGAATCCTGATTTTACACTTAGAAACCAATCTCTGATATTAAGCAGGTTATAAAAATATCAATTATTATTGGTGGATGGCTTTATTGGGATCTTTGAGGAGAGAGATCTATGTGATTACTTCAAAAATAAAATGTCAAAGCCCGGATTACAGTTTTCATTTTGTTTTGTTACCCCTATTTGTGACAGATACATGCAAAGGAGACCCCCCTGAAACTCCCCTGAAACTCCCCTGATACCCTTACACCGTTTTTGTTAATTTAACTCCCCCACCCCAAGCATATATATATATATATATATATATATATTAATATTGGATCTCATAATTCACTATTTTGGGCTTCGAAATGTTGACATCCTTTATTTTGGTATGATCCCGAGGAGAGTGCCCAGAGGCTTCATGTAAAGGTTACAAAGGATTGGTGAGAGGATGGAGCCTTGGGGGACTCCGCAGAAGACCTGCAGTCAGTTAGAATGCAACAGGTTCCTCTGGACAGCCTGGTGTCTTCCTGAGAAGTAGGCGGTAATTCAATTCAGGACAGTGCCAAATAATCCCGACCTGGGCGAGAAGGATGTATTTGGTCAATGGTATCGAAAGCAGCCGAAGGTCAAGGAAGATGAGGAGGCATGAGTTATCTTTATTCATGATTTCAAGAGCATCATCCACTACCTGGATGGTGACTGTCTCAATGCTACACTCTGGCCGGAACACTGACGGGTAGCAATTTAGGATGTGGAGTTGTTCTAAAGATTTTGGCAATAAATACGAGATTCTTAATGGGGCTGTAGTTGGCCAGGTCGTCTGGATCTAGGGTTATTTTTTTCAAAAGAGGCTAGTCTTGAGGGTGTCTCAGAATTATCCTTCTGCGAGGGAGGCATTGATGATGCTGAGGAGCGCATTGAGCAACGAAATTATATCACCAGAGTATGAAGTATGGTTGACGGAGGCAATCATTTTTAGGAGATCCGGGGGAAATAGAGAAGAGAATTTAGTCCAGAGAGGCAGTGTGCATGTCAGGGTGCAGGAGATACCAATACTGTGAGAGGTTGATTTGATGGGCTCTTTTGTCTATTTGTTTTGATACTTTCGCATTTTGCTGGTACCTCGATCCGGGTGAGGGTTTGGTACAATGTTTTACTACTTCAAAGAGCACTTTGCTCCTGCTCGAGGATGCCGCAATGGTGGTGGAGTAGTTAGCAGCTTTGGGCTCAGTAATCAGAATCCTATGATTTGCACACAGAGATTTGAGGTTGTTGAAGTCTCTCAAGTTATGGTTTATGCACCATCATTTCTCTGGGGCTCTGATTCAGCATTTGTTGGAGGCTAGCTCGGGGGTGTACAATGAGGTGGATGGTTTGGTCTTAGCCCAGTTGGATTTTAGAGGGACATGAGTGTCCACCAGTTTCATAGCACAGCTGATGAATAATTCCAGGAGGCCTGAGGTATTCCCTCTGGTGGGGAAGTCTGCAAAGTTTGCTTCTTGCTCATTGACTGGGAATGGTTTGTCTGAGAGGCGTTGAGTTAAGCAGCATTAAGTCTGACCTTTGTGAGCCATAGTTGAGTGGGTGACAGATAATGGGGTGGCAGCGTGGTCAGATCAATCAAGTGGGATAGGGTCTGCACAGGTGATACAGGGTGATGATGTGAAGACAAAGTCTAGGGTGTTGCCTTTGTTGTGCTTGGAGGAGAGGACAATTTGCTTAGGGTGCATGGAAGTGGTCAGTGTGAAAAGCACGGATTGAGTGTGGTTCTCAGACATTAAAATCCCGAAGAAAGACATTATTTCAATGTACTAATTTGGCATAGTAGAGTAAATTGGAGATGTCTGCAATGAAAAGTCACCCCTGTGAGGTCTGTAAATGGGGTGGAAGGTAATGGATTCCTTGTGCGATACAGAGAACCAGCAGGCGAGTGATTCAAATGAGCATGTTCTGGGATAGGGGATGATGGAGCATGGCCAATCTCTCCTGTGGACGATTGCCACTCTGCCTTCGGCCCTTCCTGGCCAGTCGTCGTGTTGGATGCAGCAGTTTTGGGGTAGGAATACATCGAAAACATGTGGGGAGGATGGAATAAACCATGTTTCAGTGATTACCAGGGCATCAAAGTTGTACAAGATGAGGTCAGTGATCTCTGTAGAGTGAGATAGCTGCAGAGATCTGAAAAAGTGATGTAAAACAAACAAATAAACTAAATGGACATCTGCACCAAATGTAAACATCTTACTACATGCTACATAAAATAAGAAAAGAAGAAGAAAAAGGATTTGCCCATGTGACATTACACACTAACTCTCATAGTATTATCCTTGCTTAAACCACTGTGGTGTATCTCATTTAAAAAAAGGAACAATAGGATGTAAGATGCTTGTGTCTATGCCTGATACACCCACCTCCGGTATAGCTAATAATGCTAACTATATCACAAAGTTATATCTCATGCTGCACAGTTATAGACCACACATTCGATACTATCGACCATCCCATCCTGGTTGACAGATTAGCCGTGGCTGAGATTTCAGGCCCGATATTGGCCTGGTTTCGTTCCTTCTTAGTCAACTGCTCTCAGTCCCTCTCTTTAACTCCTTTCCGCTCTTCTTCTCTTCCTGTTACCTTCGGAGTCCCTCAGGGCTATGCTCTGTCTCCAATTCGGTTTAATGCATATGTGTAACCCTTAGCTAAGCTCATCTAGTCTTATGATTTTTGTTGTTACACCTACGCTGATGACACTCAGATTCTGGTCCTTCTTAATCTTGCCCAATCTGAGGTCTCCCTCAGGTTCAAGACGTGCCTGATGGCTGTTGGAGACTAGATGAGCCAGAATTTGCTTAAATTGAACTGTGAGAAAACTGAGCTCTTGGTGGTTGGCCCCCTATCAGCTGTTTCATTTTGGACATCTGACTTCTGGCCTCTTACCCTCTGTCCCTTTTCCCCAGTCTGTCCCAGTTATAGAAGATCTAGGCATTAACATCTCTGCCTCCCTCTTCATGGAACAACAAATCAATTCAGTATGTCAATCAGACCACTTTAAAATTAAAGTGCTGCTGAAGGTTCACCCTTTTTTGCCATTACATCTGCAAGCCCCAGTGGTAGCATCCTCTGTATTTGGTATGCTGGACTACTGTAATGCTCTTTTACTAGCCCAACCTGCCTACCTCCTTAATCGTCTGCAAGTACTTCAGAATTCTGCTGCTAGAGCAGTCTCTAGGCTCTCTTCGCTCGAGCATACCTCACCTGTTCTTCACAGCCTCGATTGGCTGCCCATTGACCAGTGAGTCACGTTTAAATCTTTGTGCATTGTGCACCATGCTTTTTATGTCCTCGGAGCAGAGTAGCTACAGACTAAATGTAGCTGTTACATGCCTAATAGACCTCTACGATTGGCTTTGAGTGTCCCGATTCAAGTCCCTAGAGCTTATCGCTCAAGACTTGCTGGCCATGCCTTTTCTGTCACAGCAGCACTACTGTGGAACAAACTCCCTCTTAATCTCTGTGTAATTGAAGATAATTTGTTTTTTCACAGTTCTTGTCTCTTGTGTATTTTTTCTGTATTAGGTCGTGCTTGTTTCTGGTTTTACAGTGCCATGATGCCTCCGGGTGTATGCTGAACTCTATAAATTCAATTCACATAACATACATGGCAAGAGGGCAAAAAGGGCAAAATCAGTGATATGCGAAGCTCCAGTTGTATAGCAAAATAGAACATAACATGCCACAATATAACATTGGTCATGTTTAATACAGTACATTTTTACGAATGGACAGCAGGAGTAAGGCTACAAACAGTGAAATTAATGTTTCATTACAGATTTTGGGTGAGTCTCTTTTGAGAGGTGTACACTATATCAAATTTTTATGTTAATGGTTATAGTGCAAACATAGCTCGATAGCAGAGGAGAACTTATCAACAGGAGGGTGCTTGCAGTGGATTTGGCTTTTTACACAGTAGCACAGTACTATTGGTGGAGGTAGGGCGGGATTTGTATTCATCCAGCAAATTGGCTTGAACATGAAAAATTAATCCTCATAGAAATGGGAAGAGTCTTTCACTTTACCATAGGGTCATATCAATCCAGACTCCAGTGGAGGACAAAAGGTGATAAAAACGTTCTGTGCTCTTGCTGTTTTTAGAAATACATGTGCACTATCTTACAGTGATGGGTGAAGGTATTGACTGGCGTATGTTTTTTTATTAACTTGTGACATTTTGATGTACCTGGAAAATGTTGGTCAGTAAAAAAACAGACTTCTTTTGATATGAGGCCAGCAGATGTGTCGCTATGGTGGGCTTGGGGGCTCTAGCCCCAGGTCTTTTGGTTGCAGCCCTGGATAGAAGCTCTGGGGGTGCAACCAAAAGGCTAGCAAGCCCCGAATCCCAACAGAACCACTTCTGCAAAGAACACTGATCTGTGAAAAAAAGTGAGGAAAGAGAATGGTACTCCCAGCAGTTTGCGCCCTTTCTGAGGAATTTGACCTCTGCATGGTGCGTGTGCGTTCGCCTGGGTTTTTTTTTTAAATGTCTAATTAAATGGAATGATAGTAGACAAACCTCTGGAAAATGTGTGTGGCTAGCCCACACACATTTTCCTATGCTCACACAACAACAAACACATAGACCCACTTACTCTGGGTGGTGTGATAAATACTGCAGAGTCCCAACAAAAACCCTACCTAAGATCTCTTCCCAGCAGGCCAGGGGAAGGCAGCCGCTACCTGACCGTGGGGTGGTATTAGCCGGTATTAGCCGGTAGGATCACATGGGAGGAGAAGGGCCCCAGGGGAATAGGAGGACGCTGTTGGGAGAGATGCAGCATGAAATCTCAGCGATGCCAGAATATGCCATGTCTTGCTGTATTTGGGAGGTTTTCTTTCCCAAAGCAAATTATCTTGATGGTGGTGAAAACTGTCATAATCAATCATTTATTGAGAGTGAAAACCTCCTCCACAAAGCCACCCACATTTATGGTAAAGAAAGTTCATGTGTTCAACAGGGAAACGTAAATGTGAATCTCAAAACATTAACATCTCAGGCTCTGTAAACTCTATATCTCCTGTACATCAGCACCACTCATAAAGTTCTTTATAAAAACTCCTTTAGAAGGTGCAATTAAGGATAGAAATGAAGTTGGTAAATTTGGAAACAACATTCAGAGTAAAAGAGGTAATTTGGGCATTGGGGACTTCAAGTTCCACAATGGCCAAATTACCGGGACGAAGAAGAGAGACACAGAGGCACGGGACTGCACGTTGAAGTCTAACAGTGTTAAAGACCCACACCTGAGAGGGACTAGGAAGTATAAAGACCCTCTCAGGTGCAGCCCAGGAACACTAGTAGAGGGAGATGAAGTGATTGCAGTAACTCCACATTGCTGTTGAAGCAGAAGTTGAAGGGAAGAAAAGAGGCCGGAGCAACCGCTATTCACAGAGCAGGTGCCGGTTGTGAGAGGGTCTCTACCTTCAAGGACCCTGTGTGCAGAGGTTGTGCAGTGAGATGCATTGTCATGGAATGCTTTCCCCTGATGGCCATGAATGCAGAGGTCATGTGGCAGGAAGCGTTCATTAAATCTTTTCCCCCACTGTGAGTTGGGCTCTGGTGGCAAGTGAGCACCACAGGTGGGGAATGCTCCTTTCCTGACCAGCATGGGCTGTGTGAAGCAAAAAAAAACAGTTTGCCATACCAAGTGAAGCAGAGAAAGCAGAAGTACCAGAGGCAGCGGAGAAGGCAGACATGTATGTGGCACCCAGTAAGTTCACTAGAATTGTGTGACCCCAGAATGCTCTGTGATCACCCACTGACCAAATCTAATTGTTTTTGAATACCGAACTGATGTAACAAACTTGGAGTGGCAGAATAACAATAACTTTGAATACTGAGATGATACAAATAAGCTAAAGTGGCAGAATAAGAACTTTAAAAACAGATAATAAAGATGTCATACCTATAAAGCTTATAAGAATTCCTAATGCCAAAGCCAAGAGAAGGCAATATCCAAGCAAGCTAATAAGAACTAACATTGCCAAAGCCAAAAGTGGGAAATTGAGAGACAAGTTGATGATAAACCCTATTGCCAGAGGGAGAAAGGAGCAGTAGTTGGAAATGACTGAAACCAGCATTGTCTAAGCCAAAGAAGAGCATGAGAAAAGGCCATTATCAATGTTTGCTTAATATAAAAGTGGGAAAACTAAGAGTGGCAGAGGAGCTGCCCTCCTGATGGAAAGTATTCAGGAGGAGAAGAGTATAATCTGAATTGCATATGGCAACCAAAAGGGTGGGACAAATAGCATCCATGTGTTACATGTTTTCCCAGAAGAAGTAGCACATACTGAACTTGTTGATACTGATATTGTTCAACGTCTAAGGACTTTGTTGTGGCAGAAGAGCTGCCCTCCTGATACAAAGTATTCAAGGGGAGCATAACATGCATTGCATGTGGCAATCACAATTGAGGAGCAAACAGCACCAATGTGTTTCATGTCCATCCAGAAGTATTCATTGCTGATGTTGTTAAAACACTTTATTAAGCAGTGGCGTAACACAAAAGGTGGGTGCCTCCCACCCTGGAAGGTATGCTGAGAGGACCCCCCCATCTCGACAACAAATCAAGGGTCGCGTCACACTCTGGGCCGGCCTACATTACCACAGTTGCGCAATATGCATGAACGTGCTGCTGCAGAGGTACGCCACACACTGCACTACGAGAAAGATATAATGATGTGTTTTAATGCACACTTTATGAAAAAAATTGACTAAAAGGCAACAGCATTTGTAATAGTTATTTAGGGTAACACAAATCCAAAGATCCAATACATGGATTCCTCTCCTTCCCCCAGAAGCTCACTGTCTCCCAAGCTCTGGTTCTCTCTAGGTTGCACTATTGTAACAGCCTCTTTTAAAATCTAAGTTGCAAAAAAGGCTTTGGTATAAGTTGCTCTAACAGGCGACTCCTTACAATCCCTTGAATATTTTCAAGTGTAGTTTTTAATAAGCAGCCATAATAAATTATGACCATTCAACCAATCCTGTAAATGTCGCAGGTCACTGGATTCGGATGGTAGAAAATCCTAACCGTCAACCAGAAACAGTACATCAGGAAATGACTCCAGGACGCAGCGCCATCAAATGCGCGTATATATGGTTTTAATGATCAATCAGACAAATCAGTCGATCCCATGTACGGACGATTACGTGTGTTTCGGCTCCCGCTGAGCCTTTTTCAAATCTGGGCTGTTAATATGCACAAATACCAACAGACAAATATATATATACAAATATATCATATCACATTACGTATATTTGTAATTGAGTTGACAGGAATAATATAAATCAAATTTGTAAATCAAAGAGTGTGGAATTCCCCATTTGTGTGGTTATTATATCAGCATACCGCAAAGTACACAAGTCATTTCAAATGAAAATAATCAAAAACAGACAGAGAAACAAGGATTGGTGAAGGGGAGGATTGAAGGGGTTAAGAGAACAAATCATATGTCAACATTATTACGCAACAAAGAAAAAAGGGGGGAAAATAGAATGGAAACAAAAGTTAATTAGTATGATTATATAAATGATTCACTACTGGCCTAGAATCCAGCACAGTATACCATACAACATCTCACAGGTGTGCTTGCCCGCGGATGAAAGGACCAATCCAAAAGACGAATGTCACAAAGATAATAACGGGGCCAAATCCCCAGGTCATAAAGAAATCTGAAATCAACATAATTACAAATAATGCTACATTAACCAGTATGTCTCATAGAGAATGTTTATAACATACAAGCCTAAGATGGGTCTCCCATTAAATACAACGAGTCGTAAAGTGTATATGAATAGTGTAGGGTGTCAAGAGCATAAAAGGAATCATTAGTCCCATTAATCCTTCGTATAGTGTTTAGTCCAAAACCACCATGCTTGTATTAAATATTTTTGAGTGAATTACACATCAAAGTGATCAAAAATCCAAAACACAGTGCTCTGCAATGCATTGAGCAAGTGATCTTAAGCGATCCTTGTAAAATCGCAAAGTGTTCCAGTCTTAACTGATTCCGTATTGCAGATAATAACATGTGTCGGCAAGAATGGGTTCCCATGTGCTGGCGCCATTTTAATGTCTGGTTGTGTGTACCGAAACCATAGCAATGTGACTAACGTTGCTATGGCATCCCACGTTCCTCGTCCCACTCTCAGGACGTATTCCGTCTTGAGTGATTAGTGAATCTATCTGATTCCTAATACTGGTTCATGGGTCTCAAAACATGAAACGTTAAAGTTCCAACAAAAAAAATAATAAGAATGGAAAGCGTCAACACAAACTGTTCATCGGCCACCGGCGCCATTGTCAGACCATGGAGTGTCAGCTGTAACCAATGGCAACGTGGTCAGGCGTTGCCATTGTGGCACACGTCCATTACCTCATTCCCTAAAAAGGGCCGCCATTACTAAATGGTCATCCAGTCTATTACATTCATTGGGCCTCATTACGAGGTGGGCGGTAAGGGATTACCGGTACCGGTAAGGGCACCGGTACTGGTAATCCCTTACCGCCATATTACGAGTTCCCTTTGCAAGTCCTCCCTTAATGCCTGGTTTTACCAGGAGTTAAGGACGGGACCCGCAAAGGCACTTTGGTGCTAATAACGGTACCGTTATTAGCGCCTTCCCCATTCCCATTGAGCCCTATGGGGCTGAAATGGGAATGGGGAAGGGCCCTGGTGAATGGGGAATTACCACCCCTACCAACCTTGGAATGGGGCGGTAATAGCTACATTCACCAGGGCGGAGTCGGTAAGGTTTTGGAGGCAGCCATTGCGCTAATAGCGCCATGGTTACCTCCAACCTCGTAATGAGGCCCATTGTAAACATATTGAAATCCTAATGCGCTCATATGTACGCTGCATCTAATACTCATTAAATATAGTATTCAGTAATGCTAAACCAATACTCTCACTCTCCTTCAAATATGGTGATTTTCTAATCAAAAAAGCCTCGTGATGTTACTAAGTAGAACGTGTTGCGATTCCAAAAGGTCAGCTGTCTGCCTGTTATTGGCAATACCCAGAAAAAACATTATATAAAAGAGGAAAGAGGTAACGTCCCTGCATCCTCCTATAGAGATAAAAGTTACTAAATCAAAATCAAATGGACTTGTCACGGCTAGAATGCTATATTGGAAAAACCTGATCACATAATGCCTCCATTGTTTATTGTTTGAGACTAACCTGTGTCCTAATAACCTCTCGTCCCTACATTAATCCTTGATACAATTAAATTGCTTATAACTGACCTCCATACAAATTATCAGAAACATTTCAGTGTAAAATATACCTTTTTAGAAGGGTTATACCATTCAACCTGCTGTGTGATTCCTCAGTCAGAATAATCAGCTGTTATGTTGGTTGGATTAGACATATCTCATGTTAGACATTCCACTTAACTTACACTACAGGAATGACACCATCTCATTATCACTGTTGAGACCTGTAACTGTCGAGTTAAAGAAACAGATGGCACGTGCTTCAGCTTGCCTAAGTGCTTTTAACCTGTCCCCACCTCTTTTATTAAGGGTTACACGTTGTAAACCAATGAACCTAATATCATATGTATTATGTAGTTGGTGAAAGTTCTGCCAATGCTCAGCTAGTGGAAAAGAGGGATCCTGACTGCCCATCTTGGCCAGATGTTCACATACTCTTTCTCTCAACTCTCTCTTCGTGCTCCCTATATAAATCTTTTTACATACACAAATGATGAAATAAATGACGAATTTTGTCTTGCAGTTGATCCCCTGCTTGATAGTCCAATGTTTCCCATTCGTATCTTGAAATTCTGTGGTCTTCTCTTGTGCATATTTACATGGGGTGCACATGCCACATTTCCTGAAGCCAATCTCTTTCTTGTGCAGCCATGTAGTTTGAATCTCTCTTGTCAGATCTGGTAGTAGCGATGGACTAAGTATTGACTTTAATGTACCTGCTCTTTTGAAAGTCATACGTGGATGGTTGCCCACAAGGTTGCAAATATGTTCATCCAATTTCAATAAGTACCAGTGTTTTCTGAGTATTTTCTTGATTCTCTGATGATCAGTACAATATTGCGTAATAAAGCTGGGTCCCATGTTTTTATCTGTGATTCCTCTGTTCTATGTTGTAGAGTGTCTTGTTGCTGCATAAGCTTTGACTTCTTGTATGCACTCTTGACAGATTTGTGTGAGTATCCTCTATTCCTGAAACGCTGTTGTAATAAGGCGCATTCTTCTTCAAAATTTGGTCTGCTCTTGTCAGTTACGTCTCGCTCTAATATATTCACCTAATGGTATATTATGTATAGCAGGATGAAAATGTCAACTGCTCGCATGGAGCATAGAGTTTACTTCTGTCAGCTTCCTGAATGTCCAGGTCTGCAGTTTGTGACCATCTACCTGCCTATATTCTTTGCCCTCTGCAACTAATCCAGAACAGGACAATGAGACTTGTCCTTGGCCTCAAGCCCTGGGACCGTATCTCTCCAGCTCTGAAATCTCTCCATTGGCTCCCCAGTGGATGCAAGGATTAAATTTAAAACCCTCTGCATTGTCCACAAGGCTTTCTGGGGCCTGGATCCAAAATACCTTCAGCTATCCCTCCGCAAATACCTCCCCTCTCGAGCTCTTCGCTCCTCTACCTCTAAATCCTTCAGGGTCAGTCGTTTTTCAAAGAAACGAGCTGGGGGTAGATCTCTGTCTTTAGCTGGGGCCTCCCTCTGGAACTGCCTCCCTGCCACTCTAAATCTTGAGGAGAACCATCTCTGGTTCCGGAAGCACCTCAAGACATCCTCTTTGCATCTGCCTTTGCTCCCCCTCTCCCCTGCTGATCTAATCTCTCTTGGCACTGTGCACCTGGCCACCCTCGGTCCCCTGGGCCCAGGTACCTGCTCACCCTGCCACCCTCCTGCACTGCCTCCCAGCCACCCCTTGCATTGGGGACTGTATCTGTACCCATACAGTCCCCTATCCCCCCATTTTCTTCTTTTCTTTTATTTGCACTTACCGACTTACCCAGTTCTGCTGCTGTAAACACAGCACTTGCCACTTGCTGGCTGCACTATCCCTGATTATTTCTCCATTATCTATTTATTTGTATTTATTATTATTTATCTGTTCTCCTCTGCTCCGCACTTTCCACTCTCCCGCTTCCATGGTCTTTTCCCCTTTCCCTTCCCCATGCACTTGCACGTTCTCAATGTCACTGGGCCTAGTAAGATTGTTGTGTTGTTCTCCCCTGTTCCTCTCCCTTGCCTTGTCGCACTCTGAAACACTTGTGTATGAGCGCAATACAAAAGAAATATCATATCATATCATATCATACATGCAAGTCACCAACAGTGCACAGAAACATTAATTCTTTAATAAATATAATGCTTTGATATTAAAAATGCCATGCCACAATGAACACATGTCCAACTGGGCACGTAATAACATATTACATTAAAGCATGGCAGGCCACATTTAGACATACCTAGACACGTTGCAGAAAAATGGTAGTCGAAGCAATAACACTTATCATGGTTACTGTATCACAGATGCCCAGAAAAATATACAATGCTAGACTGGCAGCACCCAAATGCCAATCTAGCCAGGTAATTACTCTTAGCAGGACTGCTTTATCAGAGATGCCCAGTTAAAAAATGTCAAGCCAAACTAAGAAATGACTAGACTGGTTGCACCAAAATGCCTCTCTAGTCACTAATACCACATAGCATGCCTGTTTAGCATGGACATGGATGACCATTACGATTTATCGCACAATCCCCAAACCACCCCATCCCCCAACCCCCAAAATCAGCTTCTCGGCCCAGAATTACCTCCACCCATGTCCCTTTTCCTTGTCCCAGTGCTTACATATGAGGCTCCTGGCCTCATAGGTAAGTACTGGGATGAGGAAGAGTGGGACCAGGAGTAATGAAGATTACAGGTAGGTAACCCAGGCATTATTCCCATGTCCCTCTACCTCATCCCAGTATGTGTGTATGAGTCAAAGTGCTTGATACACAAGTACTGGGACAAGGAAGAATACGGCTATGAGTAATGCATATCACCAATAAGTAACCAATGGATTAAACACAAGCAGTGGCACAGTACCATTGAGCTGACTGAGCTACAGCCCACCCCCTCATCCTCATCCCCCCCTTGAAAATGTGGGCTATGTTGACTTGACCTGGCTGATCTACAGAGCCATTCCCGGACAGAACAGGACACAGATGTTAAATAGCACCTGGGTTTCGCAGTTAACAAAGGCCCAGCAATTACTGGCGTAAAGCATGTCACTGTTAGTACCTGCATTCAAATGCATAGTTTTTTGGGCACTTGAAATCTTGATGTGGGTTCAGTACATGTATACCAGGGAAGTGATTGGAAGGGCAGAGATGGGGCAGGAGACTGCTTATTCTCAAAGCAGTCCATGAGTGGGTGCTTTCAGACTTACTGCTTGTAACATTGAAGCTTCACTAGAATAGTCTCATTAGAATGCATAAAGAAGTTAGATGCCCCACACAAATAGGTCACCCCCCACCGTCTATGAAGTTAAGTTAGCGCCTCTCCCAACATTTGAAGGGTTAGCCCCCTCACCCCCATATGTTGGTTTTGTTGCGCCCCTCAAAACAAGAAAACACACCATTCACAATACATACACACACACACACACACACCCAACCAGCCATACATTTAAGTGTGTTCCCTTTCACCATACAGGCACATGCAGGTAGCCACCCATACATTTAAGTGTGCACCCTTTCACCATACAGGCACACACACCCAGGCAACCACCCATACATTTAAGTGTGCACCCTTTCACCATACACTCGACATGCAGACCCAGCCACCCATAAATTTCATTGTGCACCCGTTCACCATACACTCACAAAAACAGCCACCTATAAGTTTAAGGGTGCACCCTTTCACCATAAACTCACACAGGTAACCACCTATACATTTAAGTGTGCATCCTTTCACCATACAGGCACATGCAGGCAGCCACCCATACTTTTAAGTGTGCACCCGTTTACCATACACTCGACACGCACACCCAGCCACCCATACAATTAATTATGCACCCTTTCACCATACACTCACACAGGCAGCCAGCTATACATTTAAGTGTGTACCCTTTCACCATACACCCACATAGCACATGTCATGGGGCTGAGGGGAGTCCCACTTCAAAAAGAAATGGTTTGTTTTTGAAGTCACTCTGACTTCATAATGACATTATTTCCGTTAAGAACCAAACCATAATGCAAATAATTTGATTATGAAGGCACACCGTCTTCAAAAATAAACCATTTCTTTTTGAAGTCATAGACCTCTCTCAACCCATGAAATGGAGGCCTCCAGCCTAGAGGCTTCCATGTAATGGGGCCATGGGAGCCCTCAGACTTAAAAAATAAATAGTTTCTTGTTTTTAGTCACTCTACCTTCATAAAGAAATAATTTCTGTTATGTTTTAATAGAAATCATTTATTTATCGAAGGCAGAGCGTCTAAAAGAAAATGTGGTGACCGGGCCCCCATTACGCCAGTGCTACTAAGTGGTATGAAGTAATCGTTACCACAGAAGTACTTCTAGTAGTGTTAGAAGTTTCTTTAAATCTGGCAGACGAGTAGACCAGGGAAGGGACCTTGTAGTGGTAGACCTGGCAGGTGAGTGGACCAGGTACAAGTCATTGAAGTATGGTTAAATGTTTGAAGAAGAAGTGACAAGACCTCACAGACTGGAGGATTGGACTGCAATGGGCTGCACAAAATATGTAACCTATGCATATAAGAAATTGCAACTGTATAAATGTATGTTTGTGGCAAAATAGGATTTTAGTTAAAGTAACTATGGGAGGTTTTTGGACATTGTAAAACTCACCTCATAAATGTGACATCATTTTCCTGAAATCCAGCCAACAGAGGTGGAGACTATCACCCTTGTCCAATCCCGTTGTTAGCGGTGTGTTTAGTTAAGCCTGTCCCAGTAATATACTTTGATGATGTCACTATTCATTATAAATAAGAGTCCCTGACAAGACTCTGGACACACTCTCTTACTGATTTTCCTGCGCCGGCGTCCTGTATCTGTCCCATCCATCCCGATTCCAGATCCCCACTACATGGCCAAAACATTGCTGACCCTATTCCAGGGCCCACTGCAAAAAACAAGCATTGCTGATCCTGCTCTAGCAGGGCCTCAAATCTGAAAGCCCACAAATCTCCCATTAAAAAGAGGAAAGCTGTGGTGTGTTGGGAGGCATCCTGATATCCCTAACTGCATGTTTGCTGCAAACCTGCCATCCAGCTAATCTTTAGTATTCAGGGTCCAGAATTGCCAGTCCAGAAGTGCCATCCGGTGACCAGAACCGCCCAGCTGTTTGCCAGATGCCCTCCCATGTAGAGACCAAAACCCTTGATGGTCTAAAATACCAAAATAAAATTGGACTGTGAGCATAAATCGCCATCCCATAGAAACCCATAGTATAACTTGTCTTGCTTTGTCCTTATCCCGCTCTCTAAGTCACCCTATCCTTACCCTGCTAACTTGTTCAAACTGTCAGAATCATTCTTGCAACCCTGCCTTTGATTTCTAGTGCTAGAGCCATCTCTTTAGTAATTTTGCCTTGTGTAGTCCTAAGCCATTTGTCCTATTTTGAGTGATCGGAACTGGTTCCGCCAGGGTTGGGTGCTGGGGTGGCAGGGTTGAAATGATGAATCAACCCTGACTCTTACTGTGTCCCTCTTTGGTGGCCTAGCCTGAATACTCTAGTATAAAGTAAAACTGTTCTTTCCTATTTTCGCTCCTTCTTTTTACTCAAAGTGCACCTTTCTAGATCTTGCATAACTCACTCAATTTACCAGCTAGAGACTGTGATCTATAGCTATCCCCCAACCAAATAATCGCACTCCAATTCAGTGTATTTCACCCATTTTTACTAAAAACCGTTTGGGTAATTTCAGGCGGCAATTGCAAAATTGCAAGGTTTTCAACGTGTCATTTGCTGCAATCTGTTTTAAACTTGCCACTTATTTTTTGAACTGAATGCTTTTGGTAATCCCATCTTTGTGATTGTTAGTGTCTTTGCACTGTTGCTTTAGTGAGGAATTATATTTGCTTCAAGGTTTTTAACACACATTAATTAATTATATGTCCATTTCCGAGTGTCATTTCATCACATTACAAGGGGTTTTAAATCCGTTTTTCTCTCTTATTTGGGAGGGAAGGTCATATTTAGATTCTGTTTTTTGCCTCTCATTCCTGAATACCTGCTGCTTCTGTTTATCCACTCAGAATTGATTATTTGTGCGTTGAGGGAACATTGCAGGGGGAATTTCTAACTTGGGTGCTATCTGTCCTAAATCAAAAAGTGCTCCTATTCTGCTGTGCTGTGTATATGCCCCGCTAGAAAGTTGAACTCAGTGCATTGCTCACATTCTGATTGTAATTATCACCCCATTGGTGATTGCTGCCCGATATGAAAAAGTGTGTGATTTCTTATGAATTTTAAAATAAATAAATAAATATTGTATTTTACCAACCAGCCTGGTTCATGGACCATTGTGACCCGGGGTATTTGAAAAGGGGGTGTGATATGAGTGGTGTACCTTCTCAATATTGAATCTAATATGAAGAGATAAGCATTTCAGTTGTGCATTGCATACTAGGCCGAGACCAAGGCGTGTATCGCCTGATTGAAATCCTTAACAAATCATGATGTCTTGTTTCAAAGATGAACCAACAGAGTGTGAGGAAAATGTTTGCCCCAACCTTGAGCCCCCAAATAATGATCAATCAGAGGATTCATAGAGCTCAAAGAATAGTAATAATCCGAGACCAAACATTATCAATAACCAATCCTGTGATGTTGAGGAGGAGGATTTAAAGGACTATCCCCTATCTAATAGAAATGTTTTCCTTCACCCTAAATCCTATAAGGAATTACCTCCAAGTATGAATACATCTCAGAAAAGGGTGACAGAATATCAGAGAAATCTAAACCACCTCATATATTAGGGATTTGGATTTCACAGAAAACAATGCTTTTAGGGAATTGGGATGTTTTAGATTTGGGAGTTTTGAACAATATGTACGTCAGTGTACTTTACAGTTTCCATCAATTTTTAATGAAAGAAAGGAGAAGGAAAGGTTTGAGATTCCCCATAAAAGTACCATCACTTACTGTTCTACAAAGACAAAATAGAATGACCATTCTACAAAGACAAAATGTAATGAAAACCCTGATTTGATGTTTTGCAATGGAGAGAAAAATAACTATCGATTCCCAGTGGTTGTTCAAGGGAAAACAATTTGGGCTCAGTTAGACACAGGAAGCAGGGTTCTCCGGTGCAAAACAGCAATTCTTCCAACAAATTGGGAACCCATAGGACAAAAGAAAATAGGTTGTGTTCAAGGACATGCAGGGGGACATCCCTTAAGTAAACTTAATATTACCATCTTGGGAAAGGATATAATAGTATTAGTTACAGTAATACATGATCTTCCCAACTCAATGATCTTGGGTATTGATGTTCCCCATTTGAAGAACAGATTTCTAGAGTTGCATATTGAAGTTGAAACCTGTTAAACATCCAGAGAAAAAGACTGAAAAAAATGTGTTCTTCTTATTCTTCCCAAAACTCCTGGGTACAAGAAGGAACATTCTCAGAATGTTCAGTATGGGAGTGGAAAACATATGAACCTTCTAAGAATGTGGAGAATGCTGATGGTTGAGAAGCAGGAAAAGAACCTGGACTGGGAGGCCAGGTGTTTAGGGGAATGGTATGTGATGTATCCTTTGGATTCCACATAAAAACCCTACCTAAAGTCTCCTCCCAGGTGGCCAGAAGGCAGACACTACCTGATCCTGACCCTGGAGGTGGTATTAGCTGGGAGGATCCCCTGGGAGGAGAAGGGCCACAGGGGAACAGGAAGACTCCATTGGCAGAGATGCAGTAGTTCTCCTCCTCAGAAGTAGAAATGTCAGTGATGCCAGAAAATGTAATGGCTTGCTGTAGGAGGAAGGTTCTCTTTCCCAAAGCTAATTATCTTGATGGTAGTGAAATCTGTTACAATCATTTTGTTATTGAGAGTAAGAGCCTCCCCTACAAATTCACCCACATTTATGGTAAAGCATGTTCATGTGATCAACAGGGGAATGTTAAATGTGAATATCAAAACATTAACATCTCGGATTTTGAAAACTCTGACTCTCTTGTAAATCAGAACAATTCATTAAGATGTAGTTAAGGATAGAAATTAAGTTGGTAAATTTGGAAACAGCATTCAGAGTAAAAGAGTTCATTTGA